>NC_090926.1:457789321-462589321 GCF_040938575.1 Ambystoma mexicanum
GGACATGTGTTGGGACCATGAGTGGGGGGCCTGCTGGCAGGTGCCCCGCACTGCTGGGGGGTGGGGGGTGCAAGGGAACATGAGTGGGGACATGAGTGTGGGCCTGCTGGCAGGTGCCCCTGACTGCTGCGGATGGGGGTGCTGGGGGACATGTGTGGGGGCCTGCTGGCAGGTGCCCTGCACTGCTGGGGGGAGGGGGTGCAAGGGGACATGAGTGGGGGCCTGCTGACAGGTGCCCTGACTGCTGGGGGTGGGGGTGCTGGGGGACATATGTGGGACATGAGTGGGGGCCTGCTGGCAGGTGCCCCACACTGCTGGAGGATGGGGGTGCAAGGGGACATGAGTGGGACATGAGTGGGGGCCTGCTGGCACGTGCCCTGCACTGCTTGGGGGTGAGGGTGCAAGGGGAAATGAGTGGGACATGTGTGGGGGCCTGCTGGCAGGTGCCCCTGACTGCTGGGGGGTGGGGGTGCTGGGGGACATGTGTGGGACATGAGTGGGGGCCTGCTGGTAGGTGCTCCGCACTGCTGGGGGGTGGGGTGCAAGGGGACATGAGTGGGACATGAGTGGGGGCCTGCTGGCAGGTGCCCTGCACTGCTGGGGGGTGGGGGTACAAGGGGACATGAGTGGGGGGCCTTCTGGCAGGTGCCCCTGACTGCTGGGGTGTGGGGTTGCTGGGGGACATGTGTGGGGCCTGCTGGCAGGTGCCCCGCACTGCTGGGGGGTGGGGTTGCAAGGAGCATTAGTGGGACATGAGTGGGGGCCTGCTGGGCAGGTACCCCTGACTGCTGGGGGGTGGGGTTGCTGGGGGACATGTGTGGGGGCCTGCTGGCAGGTGCCCCGCACTGCTGGGGGGTAGGGGTGCAAGGGGTCATGAGTGGGGGCCTACTGGCAGGTGCCCCTGACTGCTGGGGGGTGGGGGTGCAAGGGGACATGAGTGGAACATCTGTGGGGGCCTGCTGACAGGTGCCGCTGACTGCTGGGGGGTGGGGATGCTGGGGGACATGTGTGGGACATGAGTGGGGGCCTGCTGGCAGGTGTCCCGCACTGCTTTGGGTGCAAGGGAACATGAGTGGGACATGAGTGGGGGCCTGCCGGCAGGTGCCCTGCACTGCTGGGGGTGCAAGAGGACATGTTGGGGACTGCTGGCAGGTGCCCGGCACTGCTGGGGGGTGGGGGTGCAAGGGGACATGAGTGGGACATGTGTGGGGGCCTGCTGGCAGGTGCCCCTGACTGCTGGGGTGTGGGGGTGCTCGGGGACATGTGTTAGGGACTGCTGGCAGGTGCCCCGCACTGCTGGGGGGTGGGGGTGCAAGGGGACATGAGTGGGACATGAGTGGGGGCCTGCCGGCAGGTGCCCTGCACTGCTGGGGGTGCAAGGGGACATGAGTGGGACATGTGTGGGGGCCTGCTGGCAGGTGCCCCACACTGCTGGGGCGTGGGGGTGCAAGGGGACATGAGTGGGACATGTGTTGGGGGCCTGCTGGCAGGTGCCCTGCACTGCTGGGGGCTAGGGGTGCAAGGGGACATGAGTGGGGGCCTGCTGGCAGGTGCCCCAGACTGCTAGGTGGGGTGGGGGTGCTGGGGTACATGTGTGGGGGCCTGCTGGCAGGTGCCCCGCACTGCTGGGGGTGGGGGTGCAAGGTGACCTGAGTGGGGGCCTGCTGGCAGGTGCCCTGCACTGCTGGGGGGTGGGGGTGTAAGGGGACATGAGTGGGGGCCTGCTGGCTGGTGCCCCTGACTACTTGGGTGTGGGGGTGCTGGGGGACATGTGTGGGGGGCCTGCTGGCAGGTGCACCGAACTGCTGGGGGGTGGGGGTGCAAGGAGCATTAGTGGGACATGTGTGGGGGCCTGCTGGCAGGTGCCCCTGACTGCTGGGGTGTGGGGGTGCTGGGGGAAATGTGTGGGGGCCTGCTGGCAGGTGCACTGAACTGCTGGGGTGTGATGGTGCAAGGAGCATTAGTGGGACATGTGTGGGGGCCTGCTGGCAGGTGCCCCGCACTGCTGGGGGGTGGAGGTGCAAGGGGACATGAGTGGGTGCCTGCTGGCAGGTGCCCCTGACTGCTGGGGGGGTAGGGGTGCACGGGGACATGAGTGGAACATGTGTGGGGGCCTGCCTGCAGGTGCTCCTGATTGCTGGGGGGTGGGGATTCTGGGGGACATGTGTGGGACATGAGTGGGGGCCTGCTGGCAGGTGCCCCGCACTGCTGGGGGGTGGGGGTGCAAGGGAACATGAGTGGGACATGAGTGGGGGCCTGCTGGCAGGTGCCCCTGACTGCTGGGGATGGGGGTGCTGGGGGACATGTGTGGGGGCCTGCTGGCAGGTGCCCTGCACTGCTGGGGGGAGGGGGTGCAAGGGGACATGAGTGGGGGCCTGCTGACAGGTGCCCCTGACTGCTGGGGGTGGGGGTGCTGGGGGACATATGTGGGACATGAGTGGGGGCCTGCTGGCAGGTGCCCCACACTGCTGGAGGATGGGGGTGCAAGGGGACATGAGTGGGACATGAGTGGGGGCCTGCTGGCACGTGCCCTGCACTGCTTGGGGGTGAGGGTGCAAGGGGAAATGAGTGGGACATGTGTGGGGGCCTGCTGGCAGGTGCCCCTGACTGCTGGGGGGTGGGGGTGCTGGGGGACATGTGTGGGACATGAGTGGGGGCCTGCTGGTAGGTGCTCCGCACTGCTGGGGGGTGGGGGTGCAAGGGGACATGAGTGGGACATGAGTGGGGGCCTGCTGGCAGGTGCCCTGCACTGCTGGGGGGTGGGGGTACAAGGGGACATGAGTGGGGGCCTTCTGGCAGGTGCCCCTGACTGCTGGGGTGTGGGGTTGCTGGGGGACATGTGTGGGGCCTGCTGGCAGGTGCCCCGCACTGCTGGGGGGTGGGGTTGCAAGGAGCATTAGTGGGACATGAGTGGGGGCCTGCTGGCAGGTACCCCTGACTGCTGGGGGGTGGGGTTGCTGGGGGACATGTGTGGGGGCCTGCTGGCAGGTGCCCCGCACTGCTGGGGGGTAGGGGTGCAAGGGGTCATGAGTGGGGGCCTACTGGCAGGTGCCCCTGACTGCTGGGGGGTGGGGGTGCAAGGGGACATGAGTGGAACATCTGTGGGGGCCTGCTGACAGGTGCCGCTGACTGCTGGGGGGTGGGGATGCTGGGGGACATGTGTGGGACATGAGTGGGGGCCTGCTGGCAGGTGTCCCGCACTGCTTTGGGTGCAAGGGAACATGAGTGGGACATGAGTGGGGGCCTGCCGGCAGGTGCCCTGCACTGCTGGGGGTGCAAGGGGACATGAGTGGGGGACTGCTGGCAGGTGCCCGGCACTGCTGGGGGGTGGGGGTGCAATGGGACATGAGTGGGACATGTGTGGGGGCCTGCTGGCAGGTGCCCCTGACTGCTGGGGTGTGGGGGTGCTCGGGGACATGTGTGAGGGACTGCTGGCAGGTGCCCCGCTCTGCTGGGGGGTGGGGGTGCAAGGGGACATGAGTGGGACATGAGTGGGGGCCTGCCGGCAGGTGCCCTGCACTGCTGGGGGTACAAGGGGACATGAGTGGGACATGTGTGGGGGCCTGCTGGCAGTTGCCCCTGACTGCTGGGGGGTGGGGGTGCTCGGGGACATGTGGGGGGACTGCTGGCAGGTGCCCCGCACTGCTGGGGGCTGGGGGTGCAAGGGAACATGAGTGGGACATGTGTGGGGGCCTGCTGGCAGGTGCCCCTGACTGCTAGGGGGTGGGGGTGCTGGGGGACATGTGTGGGGGCCTGCTGGCAGGTGCCCCGCACTGCTGGGGGGAGGGGGTCCTGGGGGACATATGTGGGACATGAGTGGGGGCCTGCTGGCAGGTGCCCACACTGCTGGGGGGTGGGGGTGCAAGGGGACATGAGTGGGACATGAGTGGGAGCCTACTGGCAGGTGCCCTGCACTGCTGGGGGGTGGGGGTGCAAGGGGACATGAGTGGGGGCCTGCTGGCAGGTGCCCCTGACTGCTGGGGTGTGGGGGTGCTGGGGGACATGTGTGGGAGCCTGCTGGCAGGTGCCCTGCACTGCTGGGGGGTGGGGGTGCAAGGGGTCATGAGTGGGGGCCTACTGGCAGGTGCCCCTGACTGCTGGGGTGTGGGGGTGCAAGGGGACATGAGTGGGACATGTGTGGGGGCCTGCTGGCAGGTGCCCCTGACTGCTGGGGGTGAGGATGCTGGGGGACATGTGTGGGACATGAGTGGGGGCCTGCTGGCAGGTGCCCCGCACTGCTGGGGGTGCATGGGAACATGAGTGGGACATGAGTGGGGCCTGCCGGCAGGTGCCCTGCACTGCTGGGGGTGCAAGGGGACATGAGTGGGGGACTGCTGGCAGGTGCCCCGCACTGCTGGGGGGTGGGGGTGCAAGGGGACATGAGTGGGACATGTGTGGGGGCCTGCTGGAAGGTGTCCCTGACTGCTGGGGGGTGGGGGTGCTTGGGGACATGTGTGGGGGACTGCTGGCAGGTGCCCCGCACTGCTGGGGGGTGGGGGTGCAAGGGGACATGAGTGGGACATGAGTGGGGGCCTGCCGGCAGGTGCCCTGCACTGCTGGGGGTGCAAGGGGACATGAGTGGGGGAACGCTGGCAGGTGCCCCGCTCTGCTGGGGGGTGGGGGTGCAAGAGGACATGAGTGGGGGCCTACTGGCAGGTGCCCCTGACTGCTGGGGGGTGGGGGTGCAAGGGGACATGAGTGGAACATCTGTGGGGGCCTGCTGACAGGTGCCGCTGACTGCTGGGGGGTGGGGATGCTGGGGGACATGTGTGGGACATGAGTGGGGGCCTGCTGGCAGGTGTCCCGCACTGCTTTGGGTGCAAGGGAACATGAGTGGGACATGAGTGGGGGCCTGCCGGCAGGTGCCCTGCACTGCTGGGGGTGCAAGGGGACATGAGTGGGGGACTGCTGGCAGGTGCCCGGCACTGCTGGGGGGTGGGGGTGCAATGGGACATGAGTGGGACATGTGTGGGGGCCTGCTGGCAGGTGCCCCTGACTGCTGGGGTGTGGGGGTGCTCGGGGACATGTGTGAGGGACTGCTGGCAGGTGCCCCGCTCTGCTGGGGGGTGGGGGTGCAAGGGGACATGAGTGGGACATGAGTGGGGGCCTGCCGGCAGGTGCCCTGCACTGCTGGGGGTACAAGGGGACATGAGTGGGACATGTGTGGGGGCCTGCTGGCAGTTGCCCCTGACTGCTGGGGGGTGGGGGTGCTCGGGGACATGTGGGGGGACTGCTGGCAGGTGCCCCGCACTGCTGGGGGCTGGGGGTGCAAGGGAACATGAGTGGGACATGTGTGGGGGCCTGCTGGCAGGTGCCCCTGACTGCTAGGGGGTGGGGGTGCTGGGGGACATGTGTGGGGGCCTGCTGGCAGGTGCCCCGCACTGCTGGGGGGAGGGGGTCCTGGGGGACATATGTGGGACATGAGTGGGGGCCTGCTGGCAGGTGCCCACACTGCTGGGGGGTGGGGGTGCAAGGGGACATGAGTGGGACATGAGTGGGAGCCTACTGGCAGGTGCCCTGCACTGCTGGGGGGTGGGGGTGCAAGGGGACATGAGTGGGGGCCTGCTGGCAGGTGCCCCTGACTGCTGGGGTGTGGGGGTGCTGGGGGACATGTGTGGGAGCCTGCTGGCAGGTGCCCTGCACTGCTGGGGGGTGGGGGTGCAAGGGGTCATGAGTGGGGGCCTACTGGCAGGTGCCCCTGACTGCTGGGGTGTGGGGGTGCAAGGGGACATGAGTGGGACATGTGTGGGGGCCTGCTGGCAGGTGCCCCTGACTGCTGGGGGTGAGGATGCTGGGGGACATGTGTGGGACATGAGTGGGGGCCTGCTGGCAGGTGCCCCGCACTGCTGGGGGTGCATGGGAACATGAGTGGGACATGAGTGGGGCCTGCCGGCAGGTGCCCTGCACTGCTGGGGGTGCAAGGGGACATGAGTGGGGGACTGCTGGCAGGTGCCCCGCACTGCTGGGGGGTGGGGGTGCAAGGGGACATGAGTGGGACATGTGTGGGGGCCTGCTGGAAGGTGTCCCTGACTGCTGGGGGGTGGGGGTGCTTGGGGACATGTGTGGGGGACTGCTGGCAGGTGCCCCGCACTGCTGGGGGGTGGGGGTGCAAGGGGACATGAGTGGGACATGAGTGGGGGCCTGCCGGCAGGTGCCCTGCACTGCTGGGGGTGCAAGGGGACATGAGTGGGGGAACGCTGGCAGGTGCCCCGCTCTGCTGGGGGGTGGGGGTGCAAGAGGACATGAGTGGGACATGTGTGGGGGCCTGCTGGCAGGTGCCCCTGACTGCTGGGGGGTGGGGGTGCTCGGGGACATGTGTGGGGGACTGCTGGCAGGTCCCCCGCACTGCTGGGGGGTGGGGGTGCCAGGGAACATGAGTGGGACATGTGTGGGGGCCTGCTGGCAGGTGCCCCTGACTGCTGGGGGGTGGGGGTGCTGGGGGACATGAGTGGGGGCCTGTTGGCAGGTGCCCCTGACTGCTGGGGGGTGGGGGTGCTGGGGGACATATGTGGGACATGAGTGGGGGCCTGCTGGCAGGTGCCCCACACTGCTGGGGGGTGGGGGTGCAAGGGGACATGAGTGGGATATGAGTGGGAGCCTGCTGGCAGGTGCCCTGCACTGCTGGGGCGTGGGGGTGCAAGGGGACATGAGTGGGGGCCTGCTGGAAGGTGCCCCTGACTGCTGGGGTGTGGGGGTGCTGGGGGCCATGTGTGGGGGCCTGCTAGCAGGTGCCCCACACTGCTGGGGGGGTGGGGGTGCAAGGGGACACGAGTGGGACATGTGTGGGGGCCTGCTGGCAGGTGCCCCTGACTGCTGGGGTTGGGGGTGTTGGGGGACATGTGTGGTGGCCTGCTGGCAGGTGCCCCGCACTGCTGGGGGGAGGGGGTGCAAGGGGACATGAGTGGGGGCCTGCTGACAGGTGCCCCTGACTGCTGGGGGTGGGGGTGCTGGGGGACATATGTGGGACATGATTGGGGGCCTGCTGGCAGTTGCCCTGCACTGCTGGGGGGTGGGGGTGCAAGGGGAATTGAGTGGGACATGTGTGGGGGTCTGCTGGCAGGTGCCCCTGACTGCTGGGGGGTGGGGGTCCTGGGGGACATGTGTGGGACATGAGTGGGGGCCTGCTGGCAGGTGCCCCGCACTGCTGGGGGATGGGGGTGCAAAGGGACATGAGTGGGACATGAGTGGATGCCTGCTGGCAGGTGCCCTGCACTGCTGGGGGGTGGGGAGCAAGGGGACATGAGTGGGGGCCTGCTGGCAGGTGCCCCTGACTTCTTGGGTGTGGGGGTGCTGGGGGACATGTGTGGGGGCCTGCTGGCAGGTGCCTCGCACTGATGGGGGGTGGGGGTGCAAGGAGCATTAGTGGGGGCCTACTAGCAGGTGCCCCTGACTGCTGGGGTGTGGGGGTGCTGGGGGACATGTGTGGGGGCCTGCTGGCAGGTGCCCCTGACTGCTGGGGTGTCGGGTTGCTGGGGGACATGTGTGGGGGCCTGCTGGCAGGTGCCCCGCACTGCTGGGGGGTGGGGGTGCAAGGAGCATTAGTGGGACATGTGTGGGGGCCTGCTGGCAGGTGCCCCGCACTGCTGGGGGGTGGGGGTGCAAGGGGTCATGAGTGGGGGCCTACTTGCAGGTGCCCCTGACTGCTGGGGGGTGGGGGTGCAAGGGGACATGAGTGGGACATGTGTGGGGGCCTGCTGGCAGGTGCCCCTGACTGCTGGGGGGTGGGGATGCTGGGGGACATGTGTGGGACATGAGTGGGGGCCTGCTGGCAGGTGCCCCGCACTGCTGGCGGTGCAAGGGAACATGAGGGGTGCATGAGTGGGGTCCTGCCAGCAGGTGCCCTGCACTGCTGGGGGTGCAAGGGGACATGAGTGGGTGACTGCTGGCAGGGTCCCCTGACTGCTGGGGGGTGGGGGTGCAAGGGGACATGAGTGGGACATGTGTGGGGGCCTGCTGGCAGGTGCCTTGCACTGCTGGGGGTGCAAGGGGACATGAGTGGGGGACTGCTGGCAGGTGGCCGGACTGCTAGGGGGAGGGGGTGCAAGGGGACATGAGTGGGACATGTGTGGGGGCCTGTTGGCAGGTGCCCCTGACTGCTGGGGGGAGTGGGTGTAAGGGGACATGAGTGGGACATGAGTGGGGGCCTGCCGGCAGGTGCCTTGCACTGCTGGGGGTGCAAGGGGACATGAGTGGGGGACTGCGGGCAGGTGCCCCGCACTGCTGGGGGGTGGGGGTGCAAGGGGACATGAGTGGGACATGTGTGGGGGCCTGCTGGCAGGTGCCCCTGACAGCTGGGGGGTGGGGGTGCTCGGGGACATGTGCAGGGGACTGCTGGCAGGTGCCCCGCACTGCTGGGGGGTGGGGTGCAAGGGAATATGAGTGGGACATGTGTGGGGGCCTGCTGGCAGGTGCCCCTGACTGCTGGGGGGTGGGGGTGCTGGGGGACATGTGTGGGGGCCTGCTGGCAGGTGCCCCGCACAGCTGGGGGGAGGGGGTCCAAGGGGACATGAGTGGGGGCCTGTTGGCAGGTGCCATTGACTGCTGGGGGGTGGGGGTGCTGGGGGACAGATGTGGGACATGAGTGGGGGCCTGCTGGCAGGTGCCCCACACTGCTGGGGGGTGGGGGTGCAAGGGGACCTGAGTGGGGGCCTGCTGGCAGGTGCCCCTGACAGCTGGGGTGTCGGGGTGCTGAGGGACATGTTTGGGGGCCTCTGGCAGGTGCCCCACACTGCTGGGGGGTGGGGGTGCAAGGGGAAACGAGTGGGACATGTGTGGGGGCCTGCTGGCAGGTGCCCCTGACTGCTGTGGTTGGGGGTGCTGGGGGACATGTGTGGGGGCCTGCTGGCAGGTGCCCCGCACTGCTAGGGGGAGGGGGTGCAAGGGGACATGAGTGGGGGCCTGCTGACAGGTGCCCCACACTGCTGGGGGGTGGGGGTGCAAGGGGACATGAGTGGGACATGAGTGGGGGCCTGCTGGCAGGTGCCCTGCACTGCTGGGGGGTGGGGGTGCAAGGGGAATTGAGTGGGACATGTGTGGGGGTCTGCTGGCAGGTGCCCCTGACTGCTGGGGGGTGGGGGTGCTGGGGGACATGTGTGGGACATGAGTGGGGGCCTGCTGGCAGGTGCCCCACATTGCTGGGGGGTGGGGGTGCAAGGGGACATGAGTGGGACATGTGTGGGGGCCTTCTGGCAGGTGCCCTGCACTGCTGGGGGGTGGGGGTGCAAGGGGACATGAGTGGGGGCCTGCTGGCCGGTGCCCCTGACTGCTGGGGTGTGGGGGTGCTGGGGGACATGTGTGGGGGCCTGCTGGCAGGTGCTCCGCACTGCTGGGGGTGCAAGGAGCATTAGTGGGACATGTGTGGGGTCCTGCTGGCAGGTGCCCCTGACTGCTGGGGGGTGGGGGTGCAAGGGGACATGAGTGGGACATGTGTGGGGGCCTGCTGGCAGGTGCCCCTGACTGCTGGGGGGTGGGGATGCTGGGGGACATGTGTGGGACATGAGTGGGGGCCTGCTGGCAGGTGCCCTGCACTGCTGGGTGTGCAAGGGAACATGAGTGGGACATTAGGGGGGGCCTGCCGGCAGGTGCCCTGCACTGCTGGGAGAGCAAGGGGACATGAGTGGGGGACTGCTGGCAGGTGCCCCGCACTGCTGGGGGGTGCGGGTGCAAGGGGACATGAGTGGGATATGTGTGGGGGTCTGCTGGCAGGTGCCCCTGACTGCTGGGGGGTGGGGGTGCTCGGGGACATGAGTGGAACATGAGTGGGGGCCTGCTGGCAGGTGCCCCACACTGCTGGGGCATGGGGGTGCAAGGGGACATGATTGGGACATGTGTGGGGGCCTTCTGGCAGGTGCCCTGCACTGCTGGGGGGTGGGGGTGCAAGGGGACATGAGTGGGGGCCTGCTGGCAGGTGCCCCTGACTGCTGGGGTGTGGGGGTGCTGGGGGACATGTGTGGGGGCCTGCTGGCAGGTGCTCCGCACTGCTGGGGGTGCAAGGAGCATTAGTGGGACATGTGTGGGGTCCTGCTGGCAGGTGCCCCGCACTGCTGGGGGGTGGGGGTGCAAGGGGACATGAGTGGGACATGAGTGGGGGCCTGCCGGCAGGTGCCCCGCACTGCTGGGGGGTGGGGATGCAAGGGGACATGAGTGGGACATGTGTTGGGGCCTGCTGGCAGGTGCCCCTGACTACTGGGGGGTGGGGGTGCTCGGGGACATGTGTGGGGGACTGCTGGCAGGTGCCCCGCACTGCTGGGGGGGGGAGGTGCAAGGGAACATGAGTGGGACATGTGTGGGGGCCTGCTGGCAGGTGCCCCACACTGCTGGGGGGTGGCGGTGCAAGGGGACATGAGTGGGACATGGGTGGGGGCCTGCTGGCAGGTGCCCTGCACTGCTGGGGGTGGGGGTGCAAGGGGACATGAGTGGGACATGAGTGGGGGCCTGCCGGCAGGTGCCCCTGACTGCTCTGGGGTGGGGGTGCTGGGGGACATGTGTGGGACATGAGTGGGGGCCTGCTGGCAGGCGCCCCACACTGCTGGGGGGTGGGGGTGCTGGGGGACATGTGTGGGCGCCTGCTGGCAGGTGCCCAACACTGCTGGGGGATGGGGGTGCAAGGGCACATGAGTGGGACATGAGTGGGAGCCTGCTGGCAGGTGCCCTGCACTGCTGGGGGGTGGGGGTGCAAGGGGATATGAGTGGGGGCCTGCTGGCAGGTGCCCCTGACTGCTGGGGTGTGGGGGTGCTGGGGGACATGTGTGGGGGCCTGCTGGCAGGTGCCCCACACTGCTGGGGGTGGGGGTGAAAGGGGACACGAGTGGGACATGTGTGGGGGCCTGCTGGCAGGTGCCCCTGACTGCTGGGGGTGGGGGTGCTGGGGGACATGTGTGGGGGCCTGCTGGCAGATGCCCCGCACTGCTGGGGGGAGGGGGTGAAAGGGGACATGAGTGGAGGCCTGCTGACAGGTGCCCCTGACTGCTGGGGGGTGGTGGTGCTGGGGGACATATGTGGGACATGAGTGGGGGCCTGCTGGCAGGTGCCCCACACTGCTGGGGGGTAGGGGTGCAAGCAGACATGAGTGGGATATGAGTGGGGGCCTGCTGGCAGGTGCCCTGCACTGCTGGGGCGTGGGGGTGCAAGGGGAATTGAGTGGGACATGTGTGGAGGTCTGCTGGTAGGTGCCCCTGACTGCTGGGGGGTGGGGGTGCTCGGGGACATGTGTGGGGGACTGCTGGCAGGTCCCCCGCACTGCTGGGGGGTGGGGGTGCCAGGGAACATGAGTGGGACATGTGTGGGGGCCTGCTGGCAGGTGCCCCTGACTGCTGGGGGGTGGGGGTGCTGGGGGACATGAGTGGGGGCCTGTTGGCAGGTGCCCCTGACTGCTGGGGGGTGGGGGTGCTGGGGGACATATGTGGGACATGAGTGGGGGCCTGCTGGCAGGTGCCCCACACTGCTGGGGGGTGGGGGTGCAAGGGGACATGAGTGGGATATGAGTGGGAGCCTGCTGGCAGGTGCCCTGCACTGCTGGGGCGTGGGGGTGCAAGGGGACATGAGTGGGGGCCTGCTGGAAGGTGCCCCTGACTGCTGGGGTGTGGGGGTGCTGGGGGCCATGTGTGGGGGCCTGCTAGCAGGTGCCCCACACTGCTGGGGGGTGGGGGTGCAAGGGGACACGAGTGGGACATGTGTGGGGGCCTGCTGGCAGGTGCCCCTGACTGCTGGGGTTGGGGGTGTTGGGGGACATGTGTGGTGGCCTGCTGGCAGGTGCCCCGCACTGCTGGGGGGAGGGGGTGCAAGGGGACATGAGTGGGGGCCTGCTGACAGGTGCCCCTGGCTGCTGGGGAGTGAGGGTGCTGGGGGACATATGTGGGACATGATTGGGGGCCTGCTGGCAGTTGCCCTGCACTGCTGGGGGGTGGGGGTGCAAGGGGAATTGAGTGGGACATGTGTGGGGGTCTGCTGGCAGGTGCCCCTGACTGCTGGGGGGTGGGGGTCCTGGGGGACATGTGTGGGACATGAGTGGGGGCCTGCTGGCAGGTGCCCCGCACTGCTGGGGGATGGGGGTGCAAAGGGACATGAGTGGGACATGAGTGGATGCCTGCTGGCAGGTGCCCTGCACTGCTGGGGGGTGGGGAGCAAGGGGACATGAGTGGGGGCCTGCTGGCAGGTGCCCCTGACTTCTTGGGTGTGGGGGTGCTGGGGGACATGTGTGGGGGCCTGCTGGCAGGTGCCTCGCACTGATGGGGGGTGGGGGTGCAAGGAGCATTAGTGGGGGCCTACTAGCAGGTGCCCCTGACTGCTGGGGTGTGGGGGTGCTGGGGGACATGTGTGGGGGCCTGCTGGCAGGTGCCCCTGACTGCTGGGGTGTCGGGTTGCTGGGGGACATGTGTGGGGGCCTGCTGGCAGGTGCCCCGCACTGCTGGGGGGTGGGGGTGCAAGGAGCATTAGTGGGACATGTGTGGGGGCCTGCTGGCAGGTGCCCCGCACTGCTGGGGGGTGGGGGTGCAAGGGGTCATGAGTGGGGGCCTACTTGCAGGTGCCCCTGACTGCTGGGGGGTGGGGGTGCAAGGGGACATGAGTGGGACATGTGTGGGGGCCTGCTGGCAGGTGCCCCTGACTGCTGGGGGGTGGGGATGCTGGGGGACATGTGTGGGACATGAGTGGGGGCCTGCTGGCAGGTGCCCCGCACTGCTGGGGGTGCAAGGGAACATGAGGGGTGCATGAGTGGGGTCCTGCCAGCAGGTGCCCTGCACTGCTGGGGGTGCAAGGGGACATGAGTGGGTGACTGCTGGCAGGGTCCCCTGACTGCTGGGGGGTGGGGGTGCAAGGGGACATGAGTGGGACATGTGTGGGGGCCTGCTGGCAGGTGCCTTGCACTGCTGGGGGTGCAAGGGGACATGAGTGGGGGACTGCTGGCAGGTGGCCGGACTGCTAGGGGGAGGGGGTGCAAGGGGACATGAGTGGGACATGTGTGGGGGCCTGTTGGCAGGTGCCCCTGACTGCTGGGGGGAGTGGGTGTAAGGGGACATGAGTGGGACATGAGTGGGGGCCTGCCGGCAGGTGCCTTGCACTGCTGGGGGTGCAAGGGGACATGAGTGGGGGACTGCGGGCAGGTGCCCCGCACTGCTGGGGGGTGGGGGTGCAAGGGGACATGAGTGGGACATGTGTGGGGGCCTGCTGGCAGGTGCCCCTGACAGCTGGGGGGTGGGGGTGCTCGGGGACATGTGCAGGGGACTGCTGGCAGGTGCCCAGCACTGCTGGGGGGTGGGGTGCAAGGGAATATGAGTGGGACATGTGTGGGGGCCTGCTGGCAGGTGCCCCTGACTGCTGGGGGGTGGGGGTGCTGGGGGACATGTGTGGGGGCCTGCTGGCAGGTGCCCCGCACAGCTGGGGGGAGGGGGTCCAAGGGGACATGAGTGGGGGCCTGTTGGCAGGTGCCATTGACTGCTGGGGGGTGGGGGTGCTGGGGGACAGATGTGGGACATGAGTGGGGGCCTGCTGGCAGGTGCCCCACACTGCTGGGGGGTGGGGGTGCAAGGGGACCTGAGTGGGGGCCTGCTGGCAGGTGCCCCTGACAGCTGGGGTGTCGGGGTGCTGAGGGACATGTTTGGGGGCCTCTGGCAGGTGCCCCACACTGCTGGGGGGTGGGGGTGCAAGGGGAAACGAGTGGGACATGTCTGGGGGCCTGCTGGCAGGTGCCCCTGACTGCTGTGGTTGGGGGTGCTGGGGGACATGTGGGGGGGCCTGCTGGCAGGTGCCCCGCACTGCTAGGGGGAGGGGGTGCAAGGGGACATGAGTGGGGGCCTGCTGACAGGTGCCCCACACTGCTGGGGGGTGGGGGTGCAAGGGGACATGAGTGGGACATGAGTGGGGGCCTGCTGGCAGGTGCCCTGCACTGCTGGGGGGTGGGGGTGCAAGGGGAATTGAGTGGGACATGTGTGGGGGTCTGCTGGCAGGTGCCCCTGACTGCTGGGGGGTGGGGGTGCTGGGGGACATGTGTGGGACATGAGTGGGGGCCTGCTGGCAGGTGCCCCACATTGCTGGGGGGTGGGGGTGCAAGGGGACATGAGTGGGACATGTGTGGGGGCCTTCTGGCAGGTGCCCTGCACTGCTGGGGGGTGGGGGTGCAAGGGGACATGAGTGGGGGCCTGCTGGCAGATGCCCCTGACTGCTGGGGTGTGGGGGTGCTGGGGGACATGTGTGGGGGCATGCTGGCAGGTGCTCCGCACTGCTGGGGGTACAAGGAGCATTAGTGGGACATGTGTGGGGTCCTGCTGGCAGGTGCCCCTGACTGCTGGGGGGTGGGGGTGCAAGGGGACATGAGTGGGACATGTGTGGGGGCCTGCTGGCAGGTGCCCCTGACTGCTGGGGGGTGGGGATGCTGGGGGACATGTGTGGGACATGAGTGGGGGCCTGCTGGCAGGTGCCCTGCACTGCTGGGTGTGCAAGGGAACATGAGTGGGACATGAGGGGGGGCCTGTCGGCAGGTGCCCTGCACTGCTGGGAGAGCAAGGGGACATGAGTGGGGGACTGCTGGCAGGTGCCCCGCACTGCTGGTGGGTGCGGGTGCAAGGGGACATGAGTGGGATATGTGTGGGGGTCTGCTGGCAGGTGCCCCTGACTGCTGGGGGGTGGGGGTGCTCGGGGACATGAGTGGAACATGAGTGGGGGCCTGCTGGCAGGTGCCCCACACTGCTGGGGCATGGGGGTGCAAGGGGACATGAGTGGGACATGTGTGGGGGCCTTCTGGCAGGTGCCCCTGACTGCTGGGGTGTGGGGGTGCTGGGGGACATGTGTGGGGGCCTGCTGGCAGGTGCTCCGCACTGCTGGGGGTGCAAGGAGCATTAGTGGGACATGTGTGGGGTCCTGCTGGCAGGTGCCCCGCACTGCTGGGGGGTGGGGGTGCAAGGGGACATGAGTGGGACATGAGTGGGGGCCTGCCGGCAGGTGCCCTGCACTGCTGGGGGTGCAAGGGAACATGAGTGGGGGACTGCTGGCAGGTGCCCCGCACTGCTGGGGGGTGGGGATGCAAGGGGACATGAGTGGGACATGTGTGGGGGCCTGCTGGCAGGTGCCCCTGACTACTGGGGGGTGGGGGTGCTCGGGGACATGTGTGGGGGACTGCTGGCAGGTGCCCCGCACTGCTGGGGGGGGAGGTGCAAGGGAACATGAGTGGGACATGTGTGGGGGCCTGCTGGCAGGTGCCCCACACTGCTGGGGGGTGGCGGTGCAAGGGGACATGAGTGGGACATGGGTGGTGGCCTGCTGGCAGGTGCCCCACACTGCTGGGGGGTGGGGGTGCAAGGGGACCTGAGTGGGGGCCTGCTGGCAGGTGCCCCTGACAGCTGGGGTGTCGGGGTGCTGAGGGACATGTTTGGGGGCCTCTGGCAGGTGCCCCACACTGCTGGGGGGTGGGGGTGCAAGGGGAAACGAGTGGGACATGTGTGGGGGCCTGCTGGCAGGTGCCCCTGACTGCTGTGGTTGGGGGTGCTGGGGGACATGTGTGGGGGCCTGCTGGCAGGTGCCCCGCACTGCTAGGGGGAGGGGGTGCAAGGGGACATGAGTGGGGGCCTGCTGACAGGTGCCCCACACTGCTGGGGGTTGGGGGTGCAAGGGGACATGAGTGGGACATGAGTGGGGGCCTGCTGGCAGGTGCCCTGCACTGCTGGGGGGTGGGGGTGCAAGGGGAATTGAGTGGGACATGTGTGGGGGTCTGCTGGCAGGTGCCCCTGACTGCTGGGGGGTGGGGGTGCTGGGGGACATGTGTGGGACATGAGTGGGGGCCTGCTGGCAGGTGCCCCACATTGCTGGGGGGTGGGGGTGCAAGGGGACATGAGTGGGACATGTGTGGGGGCCTTCTGGCAGGTGCCCTGCACTGCTGGGGGGTGGGGGTGCAAGGGGACATGAGTGGGGGCCTGCTGGCAGGTGCCCCTGACTGCTGGGGTGTGGGGGTGCTGGGGGACATGTGTGGGGGCCTGCTGGCAGGTGCTCCGCACTGCTGGGGGTGCAAGGAGCATTAGTGGGACATGTGTGGGGTCCTGCTGGCAGGTGCCCCTGACTGCTGGGGGGTGGGGGTGCAAGGGGACATGAGTGGGACATGTGTGGGGGCCTGCTGGCAGGTGCCCCTGACTGCTGGGGGGTGGGGATGCTGGGGGACATGTGTGGGACATGAGTGGGGGCCTGCTGGCAGGTGCCCTGCACTGCTGGGTGTGCAAGGGAACATGAGTGGGACATGAGGGGGGGCCTGTCGGCAGGTGCCCTGCACTGCTGGGAGAGCAAGGGGACATGAGTGGGGGACTGCTGGCAGGTGCCCCGCACTGCTGGGGGGTGCGGGTGCAAGGGGACATGAGTGGGATATGTGTGGGGGTCTGCTGGCAGGTGCCCCTGACTGCTGGGGGGTGGGGGTGCTCGGGGACATGAGTGGAACATGAGTGGGGGCCTGCTGGCAGGTGCCCCACACTGCTGGGGCATGGGGGTGCAAGGGGACATGAGTGGGACATGTGTGGGGGCCTTCTGGCAGGTGCCCTGCACTGCTGGGGGGTGGGGGTGCAAGGGGACATGAGTGGGGGCCTGCTGGCAGGTGCCCCTGACTGCTGGGGTGTGGGGGTGCTGGGGGACATGTGTGGGGGCCTGCTGGCAGGTGCTCCGCACTGCTGGGGGTGCAAGGAGCATTAGTGGGACATGTGTGGGGTCCTGCTGGCAGGTGCCCCGCACTGCTGGGGGGTGGGGGTGCAAGGGGACATGAGTGGGACATGAGTGGGGGCCTGCCGGCAGGTGCCCTGCACTGCTGGGGGTGCAAGGGAACATGAGTGGGGGACTGCTGGCAGGTGCCCCGCACTGCTGGGGGGTGGGGATGCAAGGGGACATGAGTGGGACATGTGTGGGGGCCTGCTGGCAGGTGCCCCTGACTACTGGGGGGTGGGGGTGCTCGGGGACATGTGTGGGGGACTGCTGGCAGGTGCCCCGCACTGCTGGGGGGGGGAGGTGCAAGGGAACATGAGTGGGACATGTGTGGGGGCCTGCTGGCAGGTGCCCCACACTGCTGGGGGGTGGCGGTGCAAGGGGACATGAGTGGGACATGGGTGGGGGCCTGCTGGCAGGTGCCCTGCACTGCTGGGGGGTGGGGGTGCAAGGGGACATGAGTGGGACATGAGTGGGGGCCTGCCGGCAGGTGCCCCTGACTGCTCTGGGGTGGGGGTGCTGGGGGACATGTGTGGGACATGAGTGGGGGCCTGCTGGCAGGCGCCCCACACTGCTGGGGGCTGGGGGTGCTGGGGGACATGTGTGGGCGCCTGCTGGCAGGTGCCCAACACTGCTGGGGGATGGGGGTGCAAGGGCACATGAGTGGGACATGAGTGGGAGCCTGCTGGCAGGTGCCCTGCACTGCTGGGGGGTGGGGGTGCAAGGGGACATGAGTGGGGGCCTGCTGGCAGGTGCCCCTGACTGCTGGGGTGTGGGGGTGCTGGGGGACATGTGTGGGGGCCTGCTGGCAGGTGCCCCACACTGCTGGGGGTGGGGGTGAAAGGGGACACGAGTGGGACATGTGTGGGGGCCTGCTGGCAGGTGCCCCTGACTGCTGGGGGTGGGGGTGCTGGGGGACATGTGTGGGGGCCTGCTGGCAGATGCCCCGCACTGCTGGGGGGAGGGGGTGAAAGGGGACATGAGTGGAGGCCTGCTGACAGGTGCCCTGACTGCTGGGGGTGGGGGTGCTGGGGGACATATGTGGGACATGAGTGGGGGCCTGCTGGCAGGTGCCCCACACTGCTGGGGGGTAGGGGTGCAAGCAGACATGAGTGGGATATGAGTGGGGGCCTGCTGGCAGGTGCCCTGCACTGCTGGGGCGTGGGGGTGCAAGGGGAATTGAGTGGGACATGTGTGGAGGTCTGCTGGTAGGTGCCCCGCACTGCTGGGGGGTGGGGGTGCAAGGGGACATGAGTGGGACATGTTTGGGGGCCTGCTGGCAGGTGCCCCTGACTGCTGGGGGTTGGGGGTGCTCGGGGACATGTGTGGGGGACTGCTGGCAGGTGCCCCGCACTGCTGGGGGGTGGGGGTGCAAGGGAACATGAGTGGGACATGAGTGGGGGCCTGCTGGCAGGTGCCCCTGACTGCTGGGGGGTGGGGGTACTGGGGGACATGTGTGGGGCCCTGCTGGCAGGTGCCCCGCACTGCTGGGGGGAGGGGGTCCAAGGGGACATGAGTGGGGGCCTGCTGACAGGTGTCCCACACTGCTGGGGGGTGGGGGTGCAAGGGGACACGAGTGGGACATGTGTGGGGGCCTGCTGGCAGGTGCCCCTGACTGCTGGCGGTTGGGGTGCTGGGGGACATGTGTGGTGGCCTGCTGGCAGGTTCCCTGTACTGCTGGGGGGAGGGGGTGCAAGGGGACATGAGTGGGGGTCTGCTGACAGGTGCCCCTGACTGCTGGGGGGTGGGGCTGCTGGGGGACATATGTGGGACATGAATGGGGGCCTGCTGGCAGGTGCCCCACACTGCTGGGGGGTGGGGGTGCAAGGGGACATGAGTAGGACATGAGTGGGGGCCTGCTGGCAGGTGCCCTGCACTGCTGGGGGTGGGGGTGCAAGGGGAATTGAGTGGGACATGTGTGGGGGTCTGCTGGCAGGTGCCCCTGACTGCTGGGGGGTGGGGGGGCTGGGGTACATATGTGGGACATGAGTGGGGGCCTGCTGGCAGGTGCCCCTCACTGCTGGGGGGTGGGAGTGCAAGGGGACATGTGTGTGGGCCTGCTGGCAGGTGCCCCGCACTGCTGGGGGGTGGGGGTGCAAGGAGCATTAGTGGGGGCCTACTGGCAGGTGCCCCTGGCTGCTGGGGTGTGGGGGTGCTGGGGGACATGTGTGAGGGCCTGCTGGCAGGTGCCCCGCACTGCTGGGTGCTGGGGGTGCAAGGAGCATTAGTGGGACATGTGTGGGGGCCTGCTGGCAGGTGCCCCTGACTGCTGGGGTGTGGGGGTGCTGGGGGACATGTGTGGGGGCCTGCTGGCAGGTGCCCCGCACTGCTGGGGGGTTGGGGTGCAAGGGGTCATGAGTGGGGGCCTACTGGCGGGCGCCCCTGACTGCTGGGGGGTGGGGGTGCAAGGGGACATGAGTGGGACATGTGTGGGGGCCTGCTGGCAGGTGCCCCTGACTGCTGGGGGGTGGGGATGCTGGGGGACATATGTGGGACATGAGTGGAGGCCTGCTGGCAGGTGCCCCGCACTGCTGGGGGTGCAAGGGAACATGAGTGGGGCATGAGTGGGGGCCTGCCGGCAGGTGCCCTGCACTGCTGGGGGTGCAAAGGGACATGAGTGGGGGACTGCTGGCAGGTGCCCCACACTGCTGGGGGGTGGGGGTGCAAGGGGACATGAGTGGGACATGTGTGGGGGTCTGCTGGCAGGTGCCCCTGACTGCTGGGGGTTGGGGGTGCTTGGGGACAGGTGTGGGGGACTGCTGGCAGGTGCCCCACACTGCTGGGGGGTGGGGGTGCAAGGGGACATGAGTGGGACATGAGTGGGGGCCTGCCGGCAGGTGCCCTGCACTGCTGGGGGTGCAAGGGGACATGAGTGGGGGACTACTGGCAGGTGCCCCGCAATGCTGGGGGGTGGGGTGCAAGGGGACATGAGTGGGACATGTGTTTGGGCCTGCTGGCAGGTGCCCCTGACTGCTGGGGGGTGGGGGTGCTCGGGGACATGTGTGGGGGACTGCTGGCAGGTGCCCCGCACTGCTGGGGGGTGGGGGTGCAAGGGAACATGAGTGGGACATGTGTGGGGGCCTGCTGGCAGGTGCCCCTGACTGCTGGGGATGGGGGTACTGGAGGACATGTGTGGGGGCCTGCTGGCAGGTGCCCCACACTGCTGGGGGGTGGGGGTGCAAGGGGACATGAGTGGGGGCCTGCTGGCAGGTGCCCCTGACTGCTGGGGGGTGGGGGTGCAAGGGGCATGAGTGGGACATGAGTGGGGGCCTGCTGGCAGGTGCCCTGCACTGCTGGGGGGTGGGGGTGCAAGGGGCATGAGTGGGACATGAGTGGGGGCCTGCTGGCAGGTGCCCCACACTGCTGGGGGATGGGGGTGCAAGGGGACATGCGTGGGACCTGAGTGGGGGCCTGCTGGCAGGTGCCCTGCACTGCTGGGGGGTGGGGGTGCAAGGGGCATGAGTGGGACATGAGTGGGGGCCTGCTGGCAGGTGCCCCTGACTGTTCTGGTTTGGGGGTGCTGGGGGACATGTGTGGGACATGAGTGGGGGCCTGCTGGCAGGTGCCCCACACTGCTGGGGGGTGGGGGTGCTGGGGGACATGTGTGGGGGCCTGCTGGCAGGTGCCCCTGACTGCTGGGGGGTGGGGGTGCTGGGGGACATGTGTGGGGGACTGCTGGCAGGTACCCCACACTGCTGGGGGGTGGGGGTGTAAGGGGACATGAGTGGGACATGAGTGGGAGCCTGCTGGCAGGTGCCCTGCACTGCTGGGGGGTGGGGGTGCAAGGGGACATGAGTGGGGGCCTTCTGGCAGGTGCCCCTGACTGCTGGGGTGTGGGGGTGCTGGGGGACATGTGTGGGGGCCTGCTGGCAGGTGCCCCACACTGCTGGGGGTTGGGGGTACAAGGGGACACGAGTGGGACATGTGTGGGGGCCTGCTGGCAGGTGCCCCTGACTGTTGGGGGTGGGGGTGCTGGTGGACATGTGTGGGGGCCTGCTGGCAGGTGCCCCGCACTGCTGAGGGGAGGGGGTGCAAGAGGACATGAGTGAGGGCCTGCTGACAGGTGCCCCTGACTGCTGGGGGGTGGGGGTGCTGGGGGACATATGAAGGACATGAGTGGGGGCCTGCTGGCAGGTGCCCCACACTGCTGTGGGGTGGGGGTGCAAGGGGACATGAGTGGGACATGAGTGGGGGCCTGCTGGCAGGTGCCCTGCACTGCTGGGGGGTGGGGGTGCAAGGGGAATTGAGTGGGAGATGTGTGGGGGTCTGCTGGCAGGTGCCCCTGACTGCTGGGGGGTGGGGGTGCTGGGGGACATGTGTGGGACATGAGTGGGGGCCTGCTGGCAAGTGCCCCGCACTGCTGGGGGTGGGGGTGCAAGGGGACATGAGTGGGGGCCTGCTGGCAGGTGCCCTGCACTGGTGGGGGGTGGGGGTGCAAGGGGACATTAGTGGGGGCCTACTGGCAGGTGCCCCTGACTGCTGGGGTGTGGGGGTGCTGGGGGACATGCGTGGGGGCCTGCTGGCAGGTGCCCTGCACTGCTGGGGGGTGGGGGTGCAAGGGGTCATGAGTGGGGGCCTACTGGCAGGTGCCCCTGACTGCTGGGGTGTGGGGGTGCAAGGGGACATGAGTGGGACATGTGTGGGGGCCTGCTGGCAGGTGCCCCTGACTGCTGGGGGTGAGGATGCTGGGGGCTGGGGGTGCAAGGAGCATTAGTGGGACATGTGTGGGGGCCTGCTTGCAGGTGCCCCTGACTGCTGGGGTGTGGGGGTGCTGGGGGACATGTGTCGGGGCCTGCTGGCAGGTGCCCCGCACTGCTGGGGGGTGGGGGTGCAAGGGGTCATGAGTGGGGGCCTACTGGCAGGTGCCCCTGACTGCTGGGGGGTGGGGGTGCAAGGGGACATGAGTGGGACATGTGTGGGGGCCTGCTGGCAGGTGCCCCTGACTGCTGGGGGGTGGGGATGCTGGGGGACATGTGTGGGACATGAGTGGGGGCCTGCTGGCAGGTGCCCCGCACTGCTGGGGGTGCAAGGGAACATGAGTGGGACATGAGTGGGGGCTTGCCAGCAGGTGCCCTGCACTGCTGAGGGTGCAAGGGGACATGAGTGGGGGACTGCTGGCAGGTGCCCTGCACTGCTGGGGGGTGGGGGTGCAAGGGGACATGAGTGGGACATGTGTGGGGGTCTGCTGGCAGGTGCCCCTGACTGCTGGGGGGTGTGGGTGCTAGGGGACATGTGTGGGGGACTGCTGGCAGGTGCCCCGCACTGCTGGGGGGTGGGAGTGCAAGGGGACATGAGTGGGACATGAGTGGGAGCCTGCCGGCAGGTGCCCTGCACTGCTGGGGGTGCAAGGGGACATGAGTGGGGGACTGCTGGCAGGTGCTCCGCACTGCTGGGGGGTGGGGGTGCAAGGGGAAATGAGTGGGACATGTGTGGGGGCCTGCTGGCAGGTGACCCTGACTGCTGGGGGTGCTCAGGGACATGTGTGGGGGACTGCTGGCAGGTGCCCCGCACTGCTGGGGGCTGGGGGTGCAAGGGAACATGAGTGGGACATGTGTGGGGGCCTGCTGGCAGGTGCCTCTGACTGCTGGGGGATGAGGGTGCTGGGGGACATGTGTGGAACATGAGTGGGGGCCTGCTGGCAGGTGCCCCGCACTGCTGGGGGGTGGGGGTGCAAGGAGACATGAGTGGGGGCCTGCTGGCAGGTGCCCCTGACTGCTGGGGGGTGAGGGTGCTGGGGGACATATGTGGAACATGAGTGGGGGCCTGCTGGCAGGTGCCCCACACTGCTGGGGGATGGGGGTGCAAGGGGACATGAGTGGGACATGAGTGGGGGCATGCTGGCAGGTGCCCTGCACTGCTGAGGGGGTGGGGGTGCAAGGGGACATGAGTGGGACATGAGTGGGGGCCTGCTGGCAGGTGCCCCTGACTGCTCGGGGGTGGGGGTGCTGGGGGACATGTGTGGGACATGAGTGGGGGCCTGCTGGCAGGTGCCCCACACTGCTGGGGGGTGGGGGTGCTGGGGGACATGTGTGGGGGCCTGCTGGCAGGTGCCCCTGACTGCTGGGTGGTGGAGGTGCTGGGGGACATGTGTGGGGGCCTGCTGGCAGGTGCCCCTGACTGCTGGGGGGTGGGGGTGCAGGGGGACATGTGTGGGACATGAGTGGGGGCCTGCTGGCAGGTGCCCTGCACTGCTGGGGGGTGGGGGTGCTGGGAGACATGAGTTGGTGATCATATTGCAAAGTGACATGTGGCTTGGCTGGGGGCATGCCCATGGTGGACAGGCTGCCTGCGGGACATGACCAGGGGTGCAGGGTAGTCCCCTGTGGATTGGGCTGCCTGCAGGGGACGTGGAGGGGGTAGAGGGGACACCTGGGAGGACCCACACTGCCAATTCACGTGTAGGACTCCCCGCGCACCCCTGAAATACACGTACCCAGGCCAATCGCGTGTGAAACTTCCCATGTACCCCTGAAATACACGTACCCAGGCCAATCGCGTGTGAAACTTCCTGCGCACCCCTGAAATACACGTACCCAGGCCAATCGTGTGCGAAACTTCCCGCGTACCCCTGAAATACACGTATCCAGGCCAATTGCGTGTGAAACTTCCCGCGCACCCCTGAAATACACGTACCCAGGCCAATCGCGTGTGAAACTTCCCGCGCACCCCTGAAATACACGTATCCAGCCCAATCGCGTGTGAAACTTCCCACGCACCCCTGAAATACACGTACCCAGGCCAATCGCGTGTGAAACTTCCCGCGCACCCCTGAAATACACGTACCCAGGCCAATCCCGTGTGAAACTTCCCGCGCACACCTGAAATACACGTACCCAGGCCAATCGCGTGTGAAACTTCCCACGCACCCCTGAAATACACATAACCAGGCCAATCGCGTGTGAAACTTCCCACGCACCCCTGAAATACACGTAACCAGCCCAATCGCATGTGAAACTTCCTGCGCCCCCCTGAAATACACGTACCCAGGCCAATCATGTGTGAAACTTCCCGTGCACCCCTGAAATACACGTTCCCATGCCAATCGCGTGTGAAACTTCCCACGCACCCTTGAAATACACGTAACTAGACCAATCGCTTGTGAAACTTCTCACGCACCCCTGAAATACACGTAACTAGACCAATCGCGTGTGAAACTTCCCGCGCACCCTTGAAATACACCTACCCAGGCCAATCGCGCGTGAAACTTACCGCGCACCCCCGTAATACACGCTCTCCACTCGCACAGGCCCTTTTACGTGTGAAACTTCCCGCGAACCCCGTAATACACGTACCCTGCTGAAATTGCGTGTGAAACTTCCTGCGAACCCCAGTAATACACGTACCCCACTCGCACAGGCCCTTTCGCGTGTGAAACTTCATGCGCACCCCAGTAATACACGTTCCCCGCTTGGCATTTGCTGTTTGGCAGCCCTGTAAACTGGTCCAGGGTTAGCGCAGCCCTTTGCTCTGAATTGGGAATTTTGATGGCTTTTCCTTGCGCGAGGACGTTCTTGGGGGCGTAACTGGCGCTGCTGCAGGGTCGCTGCACCACTCTGCGCCACGGCTGGCTTTGGAGGCTAAAATCCATGAATACGCTGTGAGCGGATATCGATTTTAGCGCACGCGGCTGGCGCATACATTCGCACGCGCACACTGTGCGCCAGCCTCGTGCGCCACTTTTGTGCGAAATTCTATGAATTACCCTGTTAAAGTTTTGCTTACTTACACTTTTTGTTAAAAAAGAAACCAAAACAAACAACGATATCAAGTTATGGATTGTTCCTCAAGTCCTGGTTTTTGGGAACATGTCTTTTGCATTCTTCAACAGAAATTGCACTTTTATTCTGCCATAATAAATGTAGGACTACTTGCCCCAGAATGTAAGGTCATGGAAGACTAAAAGTCTGGATTGGGTTAGCATCTCCCAGAGGGCCTGGGGCAACTACAGTTCTTGGAAATCGTGTGTTATACAAGTGTGGCACAGTCACCTACTCGTATTCATTGTTTGATACAGCCATGCACCGTCTTGCTATTCATTATTAAATAACAGCTGTAAACAGACAAGTCCAAAACTAGGGCCTGCTGTGAGCGTAGTGGCTGCCCACATTCCCCTTGATAGTGGCTTTAATGCTCCTGAAAGTAATTTTCTGAAGAAGCGCCCTAAACATAAGACTCACAAATTTGACACCTATGCATGCATCACATAGGAGTTTCCTCTGCAAAATATTCTGCTCATCATCATCTTTAGAAATTGGAATTACAACGGGACCACTGCTAGCTAAATCTGACCCCTTTACAAGACAAACCTCATCCAGTTCTACATTGTTCACTGAACTCGGCCATGCGTTGTTGGCTCTGGGCAGGCCCATTTCTAGGGGCAGCCGAACCGGGCGATGGTCCAGAGCACATTTGGGGGAAAGAAGCACAGCAGGTAGCCTGTTAATCTCCCTGCCGCCCGCCCCTCTGGAGAGCAGGCAGCTACCCTCGTTGAGCACTGCCTGCACAGATGCAGGGGACAGAAGCCTGCCCTGCCCTTAACTGTCTACCTCCCAGAATGCAGCCAATGGCTTAATATGCTGCTCAGAGTGTGATGGAGGGTTGGGAGATCATGGTGAACCGAAAAGGGTCTTTTTATTTTGCTGTCTTAATCAAAAGAGCCAGAGATAGACTACAGGAGCAGGCGGTTTTTGGGGTGGTGGTAGTGGGAGACCAAAGCCAAACAAAGGTGTAATGTGAGTAAAGGAGGAATTGACATTCATTTTCTGTCTTTTAGCAGATTTCTGGGCTTATTTTCTTATTTAAGCAATATTTTTCTTAAAGATGTACTTCTCCTACAGCAAATATGAGCAGAGTTGTGAATTGTCTAAGGTTGGGTCCAGTTTCAGGAAGTGTCAATTCCTCCTCCAAATCTGTCGAATTAGAGAACCCTGCTCAGCAGTTACATAAAATTGCAGGACTAGTGTTCTCGACCTTGGGTCCCAACAGCGAGTCACGTGAGAAACCTTAAACTCTCTTTGCTATAGACTCAATGGGCTCCGGTTTGTAATGTCTATCTACAAACTTTTGTCTCAGTTTGTTAGACTGTTCCTTAAATTCCTCCTCACTCGAGAAGATACACCTGTATCTCAAGAATTGACTGAGGGGGACGCTTTCAAGTGTTCTCTTTGGTGGAAACTTGTGGCCAAAAGTAAACTATTCCTATCAGTAGGTTTTGAAATAATTGTTGTTTTCAGTTCACCATTTTCACAAAACACTTCAACATTCAAGAAATTAATCTTGCTCTAACTATATGTAGAGGAGAATTAGATACGTGACTGGTCTTGATTCATAAATTCAAAAAAATGAAGAAGCTCAGGTGGTGGACCATTCCACATACCAAAACAACCTCGATGTACCTAACATAATTTGAGGTTCCGCATCCATCTGCCGGAACGCAAAACAGTATCTGTCGCTAAGTAAAATATGGATGCATTAGCATAACTGGCGGACATATCCGCACCCATTGACGTACCTGATACTTGCAGAAAAAAAGCTCTCCAAATTAAAAAAAGTTATTGGACAGAACAAAAGGGTTGGCACACAATCCCTGTCAACTTTACAGGTGTCCGAGGACAAAAACAACTACTCAATAGCCTCCAAACCAGCTTTGTGTATAATGTTTGTATAGAGGCTGGTAACATCCATTGTGAATAAAATATCATGACCTTGAGTGAAGTGAATATCTCTTGATTTTGTCAGAAAATATCCCAGGTCCCTAATGTAGGTAGGAATCACATGTACCAGTGGTTGAATGACTTTCTCGAAATACTGAGCTAGAGGTACGAACAAGCTATTTGTTGTCGTAAAAATAATCAGTCTTCTGGGGGAATCATGAGTCTCTTATGTAACTTAGGTAAGAAGTATATTACTGGCATCATATGGTATAATTTATTAAGAAAAGCTGTAGTATGGTAAGACATAAGACCATCATTCTCTGCATCATCAAAAACACCCTTAAAGAGCTGCCTCACTTTCCCAGTGGAATTGTATGTGATCTCCAGGTAGGACTCTACATTGCTTAATTGATTTTCAATTTCTCTCAAATAGTCAGTCTTGTTCATTAATACTAGGACCCCACCCTTATCCACCAGTTTGAAAATAATATCTTTATTGTCCAGCAACGGCTTCAGAACCTGCCATTCGCATTGTGTGAAATTCCCTCACGCATTTTCCTCTAGTGAAATCCTCCAGTACCTTTTCTTGAAATACTTGAAGTGCAGAATTCTACACTGGTGGCTAAAATTTGCTTTTTGGCCTGATCTCCAGAAACTCAGGGGCACCAATTTCTTCAGACTCCTCAATGGAGTCAAAAAACACATTTTAAGGTTCGTCTTTCTAATCATCATGTACAGGTCGATCTTCTCTTGCAATAGAGTGCTTTTATGTTGAGGAACAAAAGATAAACCATTTTGTAATACAGATCTCTCAAAACTGGAAATAAATAAATAAAATCGATGGTAGATTGAAATGGGAAACACTAAGTTTTGCTGATGTTGTTACTTTCCTTGGAGGATTTGTTCTTTTTCCCTTGTCTACCTTTTTTGGGTCTCGCAAAAGAGACCTGCTTATTGAATGTAGGAACAGTCTCACTTGATTTCCCACCTCCTTCAGATGTCTCCTCTACCTGTGGAACCCTCGCCTCGGATTCTACACTAGCAATATCTGACAAGATATTATCAGAAGTACTATCACGCCTTCCTCAAGGTGGTCTTGGCTTTTTCGGCAGTTCTTTCTGTTTCCAATACTCTTGCCTTCTGAAGAAAATATCCAACTTGTAATCAAGTGTATCCGTTTGGAATTTTCGGACTTTCTTAATTTCTAACTCCTAATAACCCTCCAATTTTGAATTGGTATCTTCCAATTTTTTTTGTAATTGTTTTTGCATCAGACAGGATGCTAAATTGCTTTTGATTACATTAATCTCCTCATCCAAATTACCAATATAATGTGACAGTTCCTCCATGGTCAATAATATTAAGTCCAACAAACATTTATTAGAATCTGCCGCCACCATCAGACAAAAGCAGGATTATCTTTGCAAAGCATGGGCTTCAATGCCACCCGTAGGCCCCTGGGAATATGATCTGCCTGATGGAATTGGGTATGGGTAGATGCATGTAATTTAGAGTTAGCCTCCCTGCGAATCAGTCTCTCCAGTTGTCTGGTGAGCTCCTCTGGTTTATCAGAGCTTGTTAACTCCACACCTGTGGATTTAATAAACCCAATATTATACATGCCTCTTCTTCCTAGTACCTCTGCTCGCATCGATCTTTGCAAAGGAGATTGTGTGTATAAATCTCTAAATGGGAGTGCAAAACCCCCCAAAGAAAAGGCCAAAACACAAACAATTGAAACAGATGTGCGGGTGCACATCTCATTCCTACACTGGAATATCTAAGCAAAACCAGTCATTATTTTATGTTATTTGTGCCAGCACAGTCATCTTATTTCCTGTTAAGTTGATCGTTTTGCACTTGTCTATGCATTCTTATTTGTAAAATGTATAAAAAGGTCAAATAAAATATAACTATAACTTTAGGATCGATAGGGCCAACTCAGATGTATGCAGGGCCCAGCTGGTCAAATTATGCCTGATTCCAAAAGCAATAACAATGTGTTTGTGCAGATTTCATTGCAAGTGTGCAATTTGCGCACATGCATGTCTATGACATAGCTGGATGGAAGTTCATTGTCTCTCCAATAGCAACTGGTTTTCATTTGCAAAATGGATGTTTATCTGGACAGACAATGGAACTAAGGCGCATACCTCAAAGCTAGGCTATCCCAATTAACAGATGCATGGCAAATTACCCTTTTCTACCTGGTCACAATTTGCTCCTGTTCCAAACTGTTGTATGCGAGAATTAAGATCCGACCAGATATAAATACATGACATCCACGCCCATCTTCTTTGTCCCAGCAGTATCTTATGAAGGCTATTCGTCTTCCTGCAGAACCCTTTCCCAAAAAGTCCTTCTTCTTTTTACTTTATATTCTGTGCCCTCTTATCTCGGGTATAAAGAAGCTGCCAGTCCCAGAATCATCCTGCTTTGCACTTTCTCGTTCAAGACAGAGAACCCTCATGAGGCCTACTGGGCTGGTCTCCTCGTTCTCAAAGTTTTGATCCTGCTTCTGGTCTTTGTGGGACTAGAATGTTGCTCATTGTATGCCCCTGCGCCCATTTTGGGCTTGGACTTCAGAGGGTGACAATGACCCTGCGTCTTGTAAGTAGGTGGGGCACCCCTATGTGTTCTAGCTGAGTAGGGCACCACGGGTGCCAAGTCCACCTCGGGGGATGCTGACAAGTCCCCTCACCCTGTAACTCATCATGTCATAGGGACTGAGCAGCAGGGAAGGGATGTGAGCTGGCAGATATGTGACTCGCATTAGGCTCTCTGTCAATTACTGAACATGTCACGTCCCCTCTGGTAGGTTCCATGTTCCTGCACACATTTAGTGGCACTTTACATAGTTCAGAGAAGGACAGATGGACTCCTCATGCCCTCCATTACTTTAACACTAGTGGACGCACTGCACATGGAAGTCTCTCCAGGGGAACGCCAGCAATCCCATTCCCCAGTAAGCAGCGCCCCCTCTGTGCTTCAAGTGGTCATGCCAGCACCACACAATCAGCACAACATAAACCAGGAACTGGTCAGACGGCAATTGAGCCACTTTTATACAGGTTGAACATACTTCCCGGGATTGACCGTAGGTAGCAGAACGGCATCCACAAAGGGTGGCTGTGCAGAAGCTACAAGTATACATTCCCCCACAGCAAGGCTAGGTGGCAATTGAACACACCAGCACCACACCATAACAAATGAGCCTGTGGAACAGAGTGCAGGAATAGTGGAGAGCAGGTATGGTGAGGTAAGAGCTGTGCTGAACACATGTACACCTCGTAGCACTACCATACCAACTGTGTCCACACATTGTGTCTAATATCCAACGACCAAATCAAGAATATAGTTTCCCATGTCATGAATCATGATAAACCACCCAAATGCAGGTGTGCAAATGAGTGAAGATTAGCAGGGCTGTTCCAATGTAGTACACAACTACAGACACCTTCAACAGAGGCAGGGAACGTAATTCTATTACCAGATAACTTCCTAAGGATCACCCCCAATGCTGAACACACCTCAGGGGGAAGATCAGCATGCCTGCCATGTATTCCCCTTCTCCAAACATTGTTATGGAAATCAGGAGTGAAACACCAATGAAAGCGCATTAGAGAAATCCATATGTCCACCTTATAGAGCACACAACAGCATTTTGCCTGAAGATCACATAAAGGACAGCAGCATGCATTCATCAGTCCACGGCTTTGGTACCGGTAGGCCACCTCTTAAAGTTGCATGCTACATTCTGGAAGCCTGTTACAGGAGTCAGCCACTCCCTGAAGCATTTCCCCTCCCAGTGGGGCTGCGTCCACATCCCCCCTCATCTACAGAGGTAACACGTATGTTAGTCTGAATCACATTATGTGCTTCAACATAAGAAGAAAACATGTAATCAGTGTGGGCTGTGATTCTCCACCCCACTCTGATAGTACGGCCTCAGACACCTGATGGAGTTGCCAGACAGAAACCATGCCAGGGAGATCAGAGACAGAGCGAGAGAGCGAGTGAGCGAGAGTGCGTGCTGGTAATGCTCTCTGTCAATTACTGAGCATGTCACGTCCCCTCTGGTAGGTTCCATGTTCCTGCACACATTTAGTGGCACTTTACATAGTTCAGAGAAGGACAGATGGACTCCTCATGCCCTCCATTACTTTGACACTAGTGGACGCACTGCACATGGAAGTCTCTCCAGGGGAACGCCAGCAATCCCATTCCCCAGTAAGCAGCGCCCCCTCTGTGCTTCAAGTGGTCATGCCAGCACCACACAATCAGCACAACATAAACCAGGAACTGGTCAGACGGCAATTGAGCCACTTTTATACAGGTTGAACATACTTCCCGGGATTGACCGTAGGTAGCAGAACGCCATCCACAAAGGGTGGCTGTGCAGAAGCTACAAGTATACATTCCCCCACAGCAAGGCTAGGTGGCAATTGAACACACCAGCACCACACCATAACAAATGAGCCTGTGGAACAGAGTGCAGGAATAGTGGAGAGCAGGTATGGTGAGGTAAGAGCTGTGCTGAACACATGTGCACCTCGTAGCACTACCATACCAGCTGTGTCCACACATTGTGTCTAATATCCAACGACCAAATCAAGAATATAGTTTCCCATGTCATGAATCATGATAAACCACCCAAATGCAGGTTTGCAAATGAGGGAAGATTAGCAGGGCTGTTCCAATGTAGTACACAACTACAGACACCTTCAACAGAGGCAGGGAACGTAATTCTATTACCAGATAACTTCCTAAGGATCACCCCCAATGCTGAACACACCTCAGGGGGAAGATCAGCATGCCTGCCATGTATTCCCCTTCTCCAAACATTGTTATGGAAATCAGGAGTGAAACACCAATGAAAGCGCATTAGAGAAATCCATATGTCCACCTTATAGAGCACACAACAGCATTTTGCCTGAAGATCACATAAAGGTCAGCAGCATGCATTCATCAGTCCACGGCTTTGGTACCGGTAGGCCACCTCTTAAAGTTGCATGCTACATTCTGGAAGCCTGTTACAGGAGTCAGCCACTCCCTGAAGCATTTCCCCTCCCAGTGGGGCTGCGTCCACATCCCCCCTCATCTACAGAGGTAACACGTATGTTAGTCTGAATCACATTATGTGCTTCAACATAAGAAGAAAACATGCAATCAGTGTGGGCTGTGATTCTCCACCCCACTCTGATAGTACGGCCTCAGACACCTGATGGAGTTGCCAGACAGAAACCATGCCAGGGAGATCAGAGAGAGAGCGAGAGAGCGAGAGTGCGAGAGTGCGTGCTGGTAATGCTCTCTGTCAATTACTGAGCATGTCACGTCCCCTCTGGTAGGTTCCATGTTCCTGCACACATTTAGTGGCACTTTACATAGTTCAGAGAAGGACAGATGGACTCCTCATGCCCTCCATTACTTTGACACTAGTGGACGCACTGCACATGGAAGTCTCTCCATCAACAGAGAGCACAAGAAGGACAACTTGCTAGGTACAGGAGGAATTCCTTGCTTTCTCCCCCACCTTTTCTGGACTAGTTGTCCCACACCCCTTCAGCATTTCCTAAATGTGTTTATGGACAGATTGGGTGGTGCGCCTCTTAGCATATCTGGAGATAAAATGGCATGATCTGAAGTTATGATACTAGTTGGAGGGGGCTGACAGGCTCATGCTTTAGACAGTGATTGACATGTTTAAAAGTGACAGTCATGTGGGATTGGTCACAAACATGCACTGTTGTAGCATGAGTTGCTAAAATAGTTAAATACTTTCTTCGGGGCAAGATATCATAAGGTTGCCAGGGTTAATGTACATGTCAGTATGGCCAGGGGGATTCTGGGACTGGTCAGGTGCTTCATACGAGGGGTAGGGTCTATACAAGAAAAAGAAGATGGCCTTTTTAGGAAAGAGTTATTTTGGAAGGTGGTTTGCCTAATACCAGGAAGAGGAACAGTAGGACTAGGAGTAATGAAGTATACCGTTATATAATCAGAGAAATAATGGTCAAACAACTTTAATTGAAAATTGTTCTCTTTCCCACATTTTATGACACCACTTTCTGTTAATAATTGCTAAATTAAGATTTTTCCTTCGGCTTGCTAATTATGATATGCTCCATTTGTACGGAACTGGGTGTATTTGAAGTAGGAGCATATTTTACCCTACTCATCTGGACTCCTCTGTGAATCACCATGCACATGCAATATTCATGTGGGCATGTGTGCAAATTGGCCCCACTTGACCGTAGAGTACTTCTTTTTAACTGTCCCATAGGTGATTATGATAATGCTTTTATGAAGATATGTATTTACTGAGAATCCATTATGATTCATTTTGGCTTAACATTGATGGGTAATGCATTATGAATTTCCACACATAATGGATTCCATAGTGGACAAAAAACATATTTTAAGCATTCTACATTTTTCTTCAAACTCAAATTGTCCATTTGTTGTTTTAATGCACCGCCATTATAGCCTTTTTTTAAATATTTTTTATTTTTTCCTCATCATCAAAGATATTTTATTCGGTGTAACACCATACCTGTGTACAAGTCAGAACAAACAGTTGCATGCATCACACTATAAAATACATCAAAGAATATTATATATAAATGCAAATTACAATTCGTAACCTCAGGCTCTGATTGTGATGGGTCCACCCAGAGAGGATTTCAATTAAATCACTTAAAAGATCAAATACATGATTCTCAAAGTTATCTTTTTGATATTTAACGATAAACAAACAATAAAAACACAGTAAAACACAATCCGGCGGGAATTGCATGGTCGTTAAACTCAATATATTTTTTTTTAAATAGTGAGTCACAGTGACCCTTTTTAAAAGAATTATCGAGGCACAGCAGATGTAGAAGAAGAAGAGAGAAGAAGAAGAAGAAGAAGAAGAAGAAGAAGAAGAAGAAGAAGAAGAAGAAGAAGAAGAAGGAGGAGGAGAAGAAGAAGAAGAAGAAGAAGAAGAAGAAGAAGAAGAAGAAGAAGAAGAAGAAGAAGAAGAAGAAGAAGAAGAAGAAGAAGAAGAAGAAGAAGAAGAAGGTCAATATAAAATAATATATTCCTATATTCATTTTGTCATTTTATTATTTTTGATTGATTATATAGTAAACATTTATAAAAAATACCAATTTTAATGTCAATTAACGTTAGTATTAGTTTACAGTAGTGATTCATTTGAACACATTTCTGCTGCAATTTCAAATATTTGAATTATGTATTTTATTTTAATGTAATTCATTTAAAAACATTAAGGTATGACACAGTTCTGAAAACCACATCTACAACATCATTTGGTCACAGTCCTTGCTACTAATGAAGGCACCTGCCTTACAGGAAGAAACTCAGCAAAGTAGTGAAATTAGAAATGCTTTCCTACACCCGTTAGTTGAGCATTACATCCTCCCCTCTTTGTCCTTCTTCTGTGTTTTTTTCAGCTTCCAACGGAGGAGCAACTTAAGTGTTTGGGGCCAAGCTGTTGCCAGATCTAGGATTATGGTTTAAGGTAAGAGGGTCACCATGATTTTTCAGGCAGTGTTTTTTTTCTATTTCCCATAATGAATATTTTGTTTTTTTACGGTCAGGCTTTTGCCGACCTAATGATTGACGTCCTCTCGAGTTTCTGCACATATGTCATGTTGTTGCAGCCATTAAAGAGTGTTGTTATGGGCCACCGTTTTGTGCTATTGCAGATGCCGAGCCCGAAGCCCCACAGGTAGGGACAAGTTACTTATGGTCTGGGTCACATTACATGGACTCAATTATTGTTCATGCTCTACCATATGCCATATTATTGCAGGCATGTGAAGATGCTGCCAAAGACCAGGGTGCCACACTCTTGCTGACATCTATTCCTGGGCCCTACAAGTCAGCAATTAGGCTTGCTTACCTTATGGGCCCTCTGCCACTGAGCACTGCCCCAAGAGAACAATACACTGATTCAGGATTCCTATGCATCAACAGTAGTAGAGTGGAGTTCTGTCAGCATGCGTGCTGCCCTACGGTTGCATTTAGAGACCTGCAGATATTCTGTCATTCTGGAAAGAAAAAAGGAAAAAAAAGAAAAGAGAAGGAAATGAAAGAGAGACAAAAAGAAAAGTAGGAATGCCTGAAGTTCCCAATCCTTCCCCCATTGGTTACCCTCATAATATATAAAGTGACTTGTCAGAGCCTGTTTGTTTTTCACAATGGAGCATTGAAAGGCAACAGAAAAAAGGCCATGTCTCACCCTCTCCTCCACCATCTCATGAGGGCAAGAAATCCCTTTATAAACACAAGTGACACAGAAAAAACTCTATATATTTCTCCAAGTTTGGCAAGTAATGAAATTATTCAGGTCGGATCGTACTCATGCTATGCTGCTCATTCCATGATATTGGGTTTTCAGTCCCTATATGATGCCATTAAGGAAACAGCGGATAATTGGCCAGTACTAGAAATTATGGAAAAACAGATCCATTATCTATTGGATATTAAATATGAAATCAAACATGCTAGGGGCAGCAGCCTCTGCAGGAAGCTCCTCAGCAGCTTAGCCTGCCATTTGCAGATTCGTAACTGGAAGACTGAATCTTCACACAACACAAACCTCACAAAGCTCCCTATCTTGGAGCTCACACATTTTGGACCACAACTGCATTAGTATCTCGGGAAATGCTTTGAAGGCTGGAAATATGCCCTTTCACACTGGGGCTTGCAATGCCTTACAGTTCAGCTGCTAAGCTGGAGAAGACCCCTTCTTTCTACCAGCTCTTGAGCCAGTGGTTGCTTTTGAGGCCATAAATGAGGTTTGGACACCAGAGGAAACATAACCGCAGCAGTAATCCTGATCCCTCCAGCTCTTACCAAAGCATGACTAAGCAGGGGGATGGTAAAACCAAAATGGTGCCCGAGCAGGGACCCTTTCGAGGATGATCCATTGGATTTCGAAGATGGAGTGGGGTATCCCTGCCTAAAGGAGACAAAGTTTCTTGCAGCTGCTACTCGTGAATCCATGTTGGCCGCTTCGCCCAGTGAGCATCCCAATGAGGGTCCTGAACCATTGTAGCCGCAACTTCATTTTGCCTCTTTGGAGACCACCAGCCACGGAATTCTTTCTTCATTTGATGGGGGATATTTGACTTTGTTTGAATCAGGTGAACTTTTTTCGGGTTGGTATTTGCAAATATTTTGCCAGGTAAGATTGAATTTTGGAAAATGCCTGGTTTTAGCAAAAATGCGCACTTGTTGGGAAGGACTTTGATGTTGTAGGAAACGACCCAATGGGTTAGAATATAGTCAGCCTGCCCCACCTGATAGTTCCCCCACTTATGAAATGTACATAAAATATGGGTTATGGGCAATTGTTTTTAACAGTCTTTGGCAATGCCAGACCAGACATGTACCTGATTTACAGTGGTCCAAAAATAGTTCCTTTTAATTAGCAAAAATTCAACACTTGGAGTCAGTATTATTACAGAAAAAGGCTACACCTGCCACTTTTAATGTGGTTCAGGATTGGCTCAAAGAGGCAACCCAACGCATCAAAATGGAGGAGAAGCAGCCCTGCAGGCATATGACCGAAGCAGAAAAGGCTTTGATACATGACCAAGGGAGACAGGAAGAGGTTATTAGGGCAATGGACAGAACTTTTCAGCTAGATATATGTAAACTATACCCATCAAAAGAATTGCATACATCTGATAAATTAATGGACAAACTAGTAAGTGAAAGATGAGAGCACCTGACAGTACCCCCTCCTTATGTCCCGCCACCACAATCCCAACCACACCTACTGGTCCCCAACAACTTTCCATGGCCTTCTGCACCTTCCCCACCAGCCTCGCCTAGACCATTGCTGCCTTAGTGATCAGAGGCCAGTGTTTTGTAGCGCACTGACTCCGAAACAGAAACTAGTGTTAGAATCAACAGTGGAGGACTATGTACTTGAAGGAAAAAAATGTATTGTCTCCAGTTCTATGAACGACTAAAGTCTTCTGTAACAAATATATCTCTTAGAACAAATGGGAAAAACCCTTGCCCAAGTAAGGGTCGGGCTCACTGATACTGCGACATCCTGAGACCTACAACAGTCAAACCATTCAGCCTGATGCGTCAATACAAAAGTGGGGGTACATCAGTACCTGTTGAGCTTGTTCTCACAGAACCGGAAATAGACCTTCTTCGTCTATCCAAACTCACTGCCCACAAAACCTCTCATCCCACAGACACTGCAGCATATACTCAAAAGACCGCCATCCTTGATGATTGCACTAGCTCCGAAGAGATGCCATTATCACTAGAGAAGGTCATTGATGGATCTCTGACATCACCCTCTTCCCTATAGAGATCCATGACACTTTTGCAAAATACTGACCATCAATTCAGAAAAAGGTATTACAGATAATGTCTGAATACTTACAAGACGAATGATTTAAAAAGAAAATTGTGATGTTCAGGTGACATTATAAAAATATAGAAACAAACCTTTGGTTATGGCGTTCTTCCCACTTCCCTGTCCCTTGATTTAGCATTACTCTTAAACACCAGATTAGAACACCCCACCTTACAGTTACCTATGAGGAAAACTCCTCCCCACTATTGTACCCCAGAAACAGGAACCGAATCCCGAAGATGAAGGCCCTCACATTATCACTGCTGTGCATTATATCGATCAGTTTGTGTGCATCCCTTTCTCAAGACTGAGTTTACTAAGCAAGTGCAATCAGTATTACATTCTTCAGTATTTACCTTAAGACTTTGGGATGCTGAATAAAGACCATTGTGCCGACTGTAAACAGGAAGGCCATTGGAGAGTGCAGTGTCCGATCCGCCAGCAGACAGGAAATGGTATGTACACGAGACAAGCAGTTCCACAATAATTCATTCAGCTAATACAGATGCACAGTAGATGACTAGAGCTGCCAACATGTTTGACAGCAACACCTCTCAGAATTATTTTTCCGAAGTCTACACATCTTATGACATGTTGTTTAGCTAGGACAGCCCAAAGCAGGGGCTGGAACCCACTCCTATCTCCGTCGATTAAAAAGGACCGTACGTGACAATGAAAGTAGGGGATAGGCCACACACCTTTCTAGTTGACAATGGTGCACAGAAATGCTCCGTTGATCACTCATCGGTTCCAGATGAGCCCCTGTCAGGCTTTGCTGGCACACCTGTAATAAGTCCGGTCTCGCAACCAGTACCTATTTCTCTGGGATCATTTACTAATGCGTGTCCTTTTCTGTTAACAACTAACAGGGTAATTCATAGAATTTCGCAAAAAAGTGGCGCAGGCGGCTGGCACACAGTGTCCCCGCGCGATACACTGCGCCAGCCGCGTGCGATAAAATCCATTTCATCGCACAGCGTATTCATGGATTTTAGCCTCCAAAACCAGCCGTGGCGCAGCGACCCTGCAGCAGCGCCAGTTACGCCCCGAAGAACGCCCTCGAGCAAGGAAAAGCCATCAAAATTCCCAATTCATCGCAAATGTCTGCGCTAACCCTGGACCAGTTCACAGGGCTGCCAAACAGAAAATGCCAAGCGGGGAACGTGTATTTCAGTGGTTCGCGGGAAGTTTCACACGCGATTGTCCTGGGTATGTGTACATCAGGGGTGCGCGTGAAGTAATACACGCGAATCCATCAGGGCACATGTATTCCAGGGGTGCGCGGGAAGTATCACACGCAAAATCAGCAGGGTACGTGTATTACGGGGGGTGCAGGAAGTATCACACGCGATTCCATCAGGGCACGTGTATTTCAGGGGTGCGCGGGGAGTACTACACGTGAATTGGCCATGTGGGTCCTCCCAGGTGTTCCCTCTACACCCTCCACGGCCCCTGCAGGCAGCCCACACCACAGGGGACTACTCTGCACCCCTGCTCATGTCCCGCAGGCAGCCCATCCACCATGGACATGCCTCCCAGCCAACCCACATGTCACCTTGCACCACTGATCAACAATACATGTCTCCCAGCACCCTCACCCCCCATCACTGTGGGGCACCTGCCAGCAGGCCCCCACACATGTCCAACTCATGTCCCCCTGCACCCCCACCCCCCAGCACTGTGGTGCACCCTCCACCAGGCCCCCATTCATGTCTCCCAGCACCCCCAACCCCCCGCAGTGCAGGGCACCCTCCACCAGGCCCCCACTCCTGTCTACCACCCCACCCACCCCGCAGCAGTGCGATTCGCCTGGGTACGTGTATTTCAGGGGTGCGCGTGTAGTCTGACACGCAAATTCATCAGGGTACGTGTATTATGGGTCCGCGTGAACTTCCACACGCAATATCAGCAGGGTACGTGTATTACGGGGTTCGTGGGAAGTTCCACACGCGATTGCCCTGGGTAGGTGTATTTCAGGGTTGCTTGGGAAGTTCCACACACGATTGCCCTGGGTACGTGTATTTTGGGGTTGCTTGGGAAGTTCCACACATGATTGCCCTGCGTACGTGTATTTCGGGGTGCGCGGGAAGTTCCACACGTGATTGCCCAGGGAACGTGTATTACGGGGTTCGCGGGAAGTTCCACATGCGATTGCCCTGGGTACGTGTATTTCGGGGTTGCTTGGGAAGTTCCACACGTGATTGCCCAGGGTACGTGTATTTCGGGGTGCGCGGGAAGTTCCACACGCGATTGCCCTGTGTACGTGTATTTCGGGGTGCATGGGAAGTTCCACACGCGATTGTCCGTGGTGCGTGTATTTCGGGTTGCGCGTGAAGTTTCACACGCGATTTCAGCAGGGTATGTGTATTCCAAGGTGTGCGGGAAATTCCACACGCGAATCCAGCAGCCTACGTGTATTCCGGGGGTGCCGGAGTGTCCTACACGTGAATCGGTCGTGTGGGTCCTCCCAGCTGTTCACTCTACAACCTCTACGGCCCCTGCAGGCGACCCACACCACAGGGGACTACCCTGCACATGTCCCGCCGCAGGCAGCCCATCCACCATGGCCATGCCCCCCAGCCAACCCACATGTCACCTTGCACCACTGCCCACCAACGCATGTCTCCCAGCACCCCCACCCCCCAGCACTGTGGGGCACCCTCCACCAGGCCCCCACTCATGTCGAACTCATGTCCCCATGCACCCCCACCCCACTGCATCCAGGAGCACCCTCCACCAGGCCCCACTCATGTCTCCCTGCACCCCAACATCCCTGCATCCAGGGGCACCCTCCACCAGGCCCCACTCATGTTCAACTCATGTCCCCCTGCACCCCCATACCCCAGCACTGTGGGGCACCCTCCACCAGGCCCCCACTCATGTCCAACTCATGTCTCCCAGCACCCCCACCCCCACCAGTCAGGGGCACCTGCCAGCAGGCCCCCACTCATGTCCAACTCATGTCCCCCTGCATCACCACCCCCCTGCATCCAGGGGCACCCTCCACCAGGCCGCACTCATGTCTCCCAGCACCCCCACACCCCACCAGTCAGGGGCACCTTCCAGCAGGCCCCCACACATGTCCCCCAGCCAACACGTCATCACAATCTAGATCCCTGGCCCTTATGGGCAGCCTCCACATGCCAAACACCCACCCAAGTATTGCATCCACCCACTTAGAAATGCCAATTACATGATACAACCCCAATGGCAAGTATGTAAATGAAGACATGTCCCTCACATACACACAATGGGTGTCAGTGAATGTCAATACCCATATCATGACATGCATGAAACCAATGAGATGGTACTACACATTGAAGTATGATGAAAAAATATGTATTAAAAGCAACATAAATGGAATCAAAAATAAACAAACGAAAATGGGAATTAAAAACAAAAAGCAGCATGTCCATAAAATAATGTAAAACCACAAATCATAATCCAAAGGAAAGGTGTCCAAAGTCACAGTTCACAAAAGTAAATCCAATGGAAAATTAAAACCAAAAACCATTGCTCCATGGGTAAAATCAAGAAAAAAAAAGAAAATCCAACAGTCAACTATATACAGATAAACAATCCAGGGTCCATGATCCCAACAGAAGAAATGAAACCTGTCTAATAACACTACCTAATAAAAAAAACTATATACAAAAATGTGGTCCATGCCTCTTCCGCCCGCTGCCGCTCAGCATCTATGGTGTGGCCCAACCGCTGCCACACGGAAGACACTTCCGGTCCTGGGTCCTCCTGCCCTCCGGCCGATGCCTGCCCCTCCAATGTTGAAGACCCTGAGCCATCATGGCTCCCACCTCGTTGCTGCTGCTGCTGTGCCTGTGCCCGTGCCCTGGCTCCTGCTGCCTGCACATCCTCCACTGGCTGGGGTGCAGTCGTTGATGTGGCCACCCCTGCTGGACGTCCGACTCCTGACTGTGGCAGGGATGCCTCCTCCAATAGCCTGGCCGCACCGTCAGAGGCAGCTCCACAGGACACCCAGGTGACAAATGGGTGGGAAGATGGCATGGAGGACGACTGGCGCATAGGGTGTTAAGTTGAGGAGGGGGTCTGAGCAAGCTGCAGCAAACGGAGGAATCCGGCCTGGGTGACCTGTCCCAGTAGGCCGACACGGTCAACGAGCCATTCGAGATGACGTGCAGTCTCCTCATGAAAAGACTGCAGGTCACCTCGCATGGCCCGTTGGACCTGGATAGCCACGTCCGCAGGCAGAGGAAGGCCAGTTGTTGTGAGCTCATCCCCTGCCTGAAAACGGGTCTGGACGTAGGCATCCCTGCTGGTGCAAGATGATGCAGTGACAGGATCAGGGACACGATTGCACACAGGCACCTCCGCGGCGGCCTGTGCTGCTTCCTGTCCCTGGTCCTGCACTGCACCACTAGCACCAGTGGAATCCCCACCTCCAGACCCCGTCTCTGTCGCTTGCACGGCCTCCTCCTCCACCAAACCCCCCACCAACCTGGATGACTCCGTGCTTTCTTCCCCCGTTGGGCCCTGTGGGGTCCCAGCTGCCCCTACTGCTGCCGAGGAGTCCAACTCCGACCTCCGCCTCTTGGACCTCCAACTCAGCCGCAGCTGCAGCCTGGGACGCGGCACCGGACTCCTCACTCCCGACGAGATCACAACCTGGGAGGGGAGCCGGGCCTTGCGTCTCCGGCTGGCGGTGCGATCCCCGCCGATGTGCTCCACAGCACCTTCTCCGCCCTCTTCATCAGTTGATGCTGCAGACAGGGAGAAATAAAACACAGGCATCAGGGCACTGTACAATGGACACATACACACATGACAGTTGTACATGAGTGGCATTGGCAAACCTCAGACATGGCATCACAATCGCCAACACACATGTCATTTCAACTCGCACACATGAGCCATACCACAGCCATATCACAACAGCCAGCACCATCCATACACATACAACAGCATGAGCAGGCAAAGGTGAGCCAGACATCACATGCAACACAGGGAGTACACTACACATGCACACACACCACCACACTTGCATGCATGTGTACACCTCTGCCATCTGTCGCAGTGTTCAGATTGGCATCCATGTCACATCTGCCAATCAGGCTTCCACATCCCGCTGTCACATGCATCCATGTTGCATCACTGTTGCACCCTTGTCAAATACACACACATGCACATGTACACAGTGCTGATACATGCAGCTGAAAACAACATCCATGTGTGACATCACAAACATGCCTACTTACATACACATTCATCCAAACATGTGTGCCCACACAACTGCATTTGGCATGCAAGCCTACACACACAAGCACCATCCTTGTCTCACACATGACAGCCCTCGCATGTGTTAGCCTCACGGCCCTGTACACCCCCCATACTTGGCCCCATAAAAACACATGTGCAACCTGCACACTACTGGCACATCACCACACGCACAGCTCACAATCATGATGCATGTGCACTTACCGCTCGACTCCAGAAGGGTCTGCCTCTCAAGGACCTGGACGTGGAGCGCTGGGGATATGCGTTCCAGGACCCTCATCTGATCGTCCGACAAATGGCCCTGGCGCCCCTTAGCATCCGCTGCCTGCAAGAGGCGCCAGGCCTTGTTGAGGGTCCTGGACCTGAAGTCCTCCCAGCGCTTCTTGACATGATGGAATAGTCGGACTGCCACCCCCTCCGCATTGATGGCAGTCACAATGTCCGTCCAGATCTGAGTCCGTCCTTCCTTGTCGGCGTGCAATCTTCCAAAGAGGGCATCATACTGCCCCAGGACTTGCTCCACCAGGACACCAACTTCGGTGGCAGTGAAGCTGGTGGCCCTCTGCCTCTCTGGCTAGGGGTTGCCAGTGCCGCCAGATGGTGTAGTGCTGGACATGGCAACCCCACAGGCAGGAGTGGGTGGGCAACTGGGTCCTGGGGCTGGGCTGTGGAGCGATGGAATCCCAGTCGGGAGTCTTCGGTTCCAGCAGGGGTGGTCACAGCAACAGCACTCCTGGCTGACGTGGAGGCAGCAAATAGCAGGGCACGTGGGCAGCAGGCAATCAGGCAGCAGCAGATGGCAGGTGGGAGCGTGCTCAGGGATCTGGGGGTAGTAATTCAGCCTTCTGGGCAGGAGCAAGGTCTTCCGTGTGCTTACGCGTGGCCACCTTGATACGGGGTGATTTGGCACGTGAAAATCCAGCATGTCTACGTGTAATTCGAGGAAAGGCCCTTAGCGTGTAAGCGCGTCAGCACATGTACGCAAATTCATTGGCCCAAAGGCCACCAGCGCATATGCGTGTCTGTGATGTGCGTGCGCGGGCGTTTCCCTGTACACGGGTGCATGTTACACGTCCAATGACTGCATGTCAGAGTGTCAGCTTGTGTATTTGGAGGATGGGGCCTTAGCGCGTACACGCGGAAGTGACGCTGGACGTGTGGGCATGTTTAAAAGGTATGTGTACAACATCATTTCCTTGTACGTGCTTTTCGTGGAGAGCGAGTGGGTGAAATCTGTACTTCTTGTCGGTTCAAACGCGATTTACTTCACAGCGTTCCAGGTTCGTACTCCCTGTTACCTCTGACAGCTTTTTCTCTTCTTGTCTTTTTCCTGGGCCTGTTTCCTCAAACAGCGTTCACTTCTCCTGTTGTCCTGTCTCCTCAGAAAGCGTACAATTCTTCTTTTGGCGGGGTGTTGCCAACGCACACACGCGCATATTTTTCACGTGATTTTTCCTGGCAGACGGTGAGTCGCACACGTATTTGACATCTGTGCTTGCCCCGTGTGTTGCCTACCCCTTCAGAGGTCAGTCTAGGCTGCGTGTGACACGCATACGTTCATTTTTGTGTTTCTGGGTGCCACAGCGGAGTGCAGGTTTATTTTTCCACGCACGTTGTCTAGGAGGGGTTGCGTGCACATTATCTCCCTTTTTCGGGGTGCCTGTTCATTGTGTTGTTAGGGAGAATTCTCTGTTTAGGCTGAATTTCCTAACCTAGTGAGTCCCCCAGCAGCTTTGCTGGATTCCTGGAGTTTGTTTTTTTCCATCCTGCCAAGAGTGAGACTCTTTTTCTCCCACTCTTGGACATGAATATGGTTAATTCCTTTGAATGTCAATGTGTTCTATGGGCTGTGGGGTCTTTTACTCCATAGGGTCTCATATGTTTTACTATGTGTGTTACACCGCACCCTCTGTGCCGTAACACTGGGGCATCCTAGAGGATCCCCACCATAGACTCCATACCCTGGGACTGACTTCTGTCTCCCAGGGCATGTAAAGTCACCATTGGCTTTACTAGACCTAAATTTACTAACAGAAGTAGTACAAACCATCCTATTGTGGACGTACTAGTAGGGGTAATTCGATTGCCCCTGGGTCTGTTATTCGAGGGGGCACTGTCCCGTCCCCCCTCGTCGAGTTTTGGCTGGTGGCAGTGGAAACTACTTGTGATATTCGACCCCAAATATAATTCTATGGGATTCTTCCCATTTTTGGAGGCTAATACTATTTCCTGTTAGTCTCTAACATACCGCCGGTTTATTTGTCTTAAATAAATCTACCGGTTGGTATTTTCTGCCAGAACTCGGTTTTTAAAATGGCGTTCGTGTTCGCCTCTGTAACTCCGAACCAAAGGTTGAGCCCTTTGTTCCACTTTTGGCGGGGTTCTACACAGAAGCCCTCCAAAGTGGTGCCATTCTGTCTGGGTACCACAGGGGGTGTGAGAGGGGGTTTAGGCACCCTGGACTGAGTTGCCTTGCCAACTCAAGTCGCACTCTGATGTGATTGGCCCAAGTGGTGAGCCACCCCGCTCACCACTTATCGTGTTTTGATTGACAGCTAGGCTGAATGAATGGGGGTTTCCTGCATAAAAGCAGGGCTTTTGGGACTGGATCTTCAGAAGTCGCCACAGGACCTAAGAATCCGACGAGGGTAAAGCTGAGCCGACCTGCAACGACGACACCTCTGGCGGAGACCTGCTGAACCGACTCACCACTTCCCAACGACAGAGGAGATATCCCCGGCGGAGAGTCTTCTTCCCCTGACTGGTGGGAACAACCAGTCCCCTTTGCTTTTTATTTGCTTCCATGGCATAGTGGTCGAATTGCCCGTGCTGAGCACCCCGGCAACCGGATAGCCACTAGCCCGTACCGCGACCAAAAGGTGGTGCCTTGTGACGGAGCACTCTGCGGCTGGTCTCTTCCCTGGTGGTGCAACGATCTTCAACTTTCCTTCGACGACGAGCGCATCTCATTTCTTGGCAAAGCCCTGATCTGCATCCACCACCAGGAACAACTGCCCCCGCCGGAGCTGTCTCTCCGCATACAAGGTACCGTGTCCGCCTGGCTTCCCTTGTGACGGTTAGCGTGAGGTGTCTTAATCCTTGCCTCTCCATTGGGTTGCCCCCAAGCCTTCTTAACTTTCTGTTCTGAACTGGTCCAATCTTTCTGTGACAATTTGCAACAAAGACTCGAATTGGATTTCCACTGTGATACTTTTGGGACATAGCGCCATGCCTCTCTCCGAGTGGGCCTGGCCTCTGAACTTTGTGATCTACGGTAGATCCTGCCTTACTTGCCTTGCATTGTTTCGTAAAAGTGTTGGTACCGAGTTGGTTTCATACCCTGCCTTTTCTCTCCCGACCTAACGAATACTAGAGTGCCATCTAGGTTAAAGCATTCACCTCTGTCTGCAAATAAGTGGTGCCGTTGAACCTAGACTTGTCGAACTATTGTTTGAGGAGTGAGATACTTATAGTAATTGTAATTGAAGTTGTTTGCCGTATTAGTGCCAGTGTGTTTTTCATAGATGTGTTTTTATAAATAAATAACTATATATCTTTACACCCAAGCTCTGTGCCGTGTCTGCGTATTCTACTGTGTAAATTGCCCTATTTTGTATACTCCACATACTGCCTAACTCTTCTTGAGGGAAGTCTGACTGCTCAGCCACAGCTACCAAGTGAATCTGTGTGGTACAGACTGCTACCAAGTGGGTTTACTGCCAAACACCTGTAGGCCTAAATCTTTTGCAGTGGTCCCAGAGGGAACTGCACAGGTTTCCGCTTAACATGTGTGACCTGTCATCTTCCCCCAGGGGTCACATACAGCCTTCCTAGAGCACTAGGGTACGAATTCCATCTAGTACCCTACCTATTTGACCCCCAATTGCCCAGGACAATAGTTTACTGCAACTCCCATGCGCACAACAACATCAGTGCCATGGTTGGGAGGCAAGCACGCGGTAAGGGTGGCAAAGGTGGGCGAGCCACAAGTGGTGGCATTGGTGGATACGGTAGGGGATGTGGCCGGGACTTGCAGGGTGCCCCTAGCCCCCATGTGTGGGTGACCAGTCAGGGACACCCATGCCCCCCCCTGGTTGAGGGTAATGTGGCTGACACCATCCCTGCTCAGCCCTTGTTGGACCAGCCCATTGTGGCACCAGACCTGGCACAGGGTGACTCCATGGCTGACTTCCAGGTCAGCAGGTCTAGGCCACATGTGGCGGTGCACGTTGGTGTCACCAGCCCACGTGGATCAGGGGCAGCTATGTCATCTGCTGCCCCGAGTAGGCAGGTTGGGGAGGCTGCAGGGGCAGCTGCGGCTCCATCCACCCCAGCTCTGAGTCTCCCATCCAGGACAGTGTCGGTCCTAGTCCATCCTGCTGACGTTCCCCCTGACTACATCACACTTCGGCTAATGCCTGCACCAAGTCCCATGGTGAGTGTTCATTCCCACACTCCTAGTCCACAGTCCACCGGGGCTCCTGCCCCTAGTGTCCAGAGCAGCGTAGGACACTCAGTATCACCACCACCTTCCAAGCGGAAGAGGAAGAGTGCTCGTCCAGTACAGGCTGATGCCCCAGACACGGCTAAACAGTCCGGCCCACCAAGGAAGCCCAGCTTCAATCAGGCCGAACTTGATGCACTTGTGGAGTATGTGTCCGCACATGACAGCGAAATGGTGATTACTTCAGGATGCAAGACCACACCTGCACAACGTCAGGCACACTGACAGACAATCGCGGACCTCATAAGTGCCCTTGGATTCGTGAGGCGCACAGCTAATGATTGCTACAAGCGCTGAAATGACCTGAAGCGCAGGAAAAAGAAAAAGCTGGCCTCAAGTCATGGCGCAACTCTAGTGACTGGAGGTGGGTCTCAAGCAGAGGACATAAAACTCACTCCACATGAGTATGTTGCTGGGACCTACGTCACGGAGGAACAGATCCAAGGTGTGGGAGACCTGCCAGATTACGAGGCATTGTCCGGTGAGTGCACATGCATGTGTGTGTCATCCATGTGCATGGTGTGTGTGTGAGTGCTTCTGATTGAGTGCCAGGTGAGGGGGTGTGTGCCTGAGTGGTTTGGGTCATCCATGTGCTTCATCCAATAGATTCTGCGCACCAGGATTTGGGTGTTGCAGTATCCCTTCTGGCAACAGTAGACATTCAGCCCAACCTCACGCCAGTTGCCCTTGAAGTGTCATCTTGCCACAACATAGTTGCATATTATTCTGTGTTCATTCAGGCTGATTGTCTGCATTCCACTAACTTTCACTAGGCATTTCTCAGTCCTATTGTCACATGTGTGACATGGCTAGGGTACATGCCATCTGTGTGATGGCATGTGTCATGTATGTGTATTGTACATGTCAATCACAGGCCAATGTGTGATGGCACTGCTAGCCAGCATGCAGCAAATTTGTTGGTCTTCCATCTTGGTGTCATCAATGTGTGCCATTTGCCTCCCCTTCATACGCAGTGACAGTGCATGCATGGGAGGGTTATGGTCATGTGGGACATGTGTCAATGAAGTACTGTTTTTGTTGCCTCTCAGCCCTAATTGTGTGCCATGGTGCTAATGCCTGTTCCCATTTCTTTTCTTTCATGTCTTTGCAGGGGATGACGCACTTGATACTGCTGGGGTTGTGGAGATGGTGCAGACCCAGGAGGGGTCTCAGGCCCGACCGGGCACCAGTGAGGGACGTGGTGTGGTGGTGGGTGAGAACCCACACTTGCTGCAGACCATCATCTCAAGGGATGTCTCTGGGTGCACCTCTCCCGAGCTCTATTCAGGTGTCGATTCGGATGATGAGACCTATGTGCCGTCGCAGGTAAGTGTTTCTGGGAGGGATTCTGTACAGTCCAACCCACCTGCACCAGGGGTAGAACCCTCAATGGGGATGTCAGTGTTGGTAGGTCCGCCTTTGGTGGTTACGGAGGCAGAGTCACACTCCGCTACATCTGATCCTGTTCCTGGGCCAGCAGATCAGAGGGGGAATGCAGTCCTGCAGCCTCAGGCAGTGCCGGCACAGCAAGGCGCAGTTCACCTTGCCCCAGACAGGTGTGGTGCCCGCCGACGCGGTGGCCATACGCCACCTGGCAATACCGCATGGGAGCAATCCATATACGGTATGGCAAACCAACAGGCAGCATCAACTGAGATGATGGCTCAGGCCATGGATAGGGTGGCCACTTCCATTGTCCCCCAAGAAAGGCTGATTGAACAACTACAGCAGGCAACAGACTCCGTTTGCCAGTCACACAGGGATGACATGTTGACGTCCAACAGGGACAGGCGGGCGGCACTGGAGACTCTGCGGGAAGCCATTTCTATTGAGTCCCAGGGCCACAGGGAAGCCCTGAGGGTGGAACTCCGTCAGCCAGGGTAACTCTGGTTGAGCTTGAGGCTTCAGCTAACACGAGGACAGAACAGCAGCTGGAGCGGCTCACACGTATGCTCTCAGCTGAGATGCAGGCAACTAGGGAAGAGGTCTGGGCATCCTGTGAGTTATTGCAAGGGGACCTCCGCACGATTATCCTCCAGAACCAGACCTTCCACACCTGCATGCTTGCTGCCTTGGAGGACCAGACTAGGGCTTTGCGTGGGCTGCCTCCCATAGTGCCACCACCTCCTGATGCAGCTGCAGAGGGTGAGGAGAGCGACAGCAGCGATTCTCCCACAATAGGGTAGCCGTGCGGGCCATGAGCCCATGGAGGTGTTTTTTTTTCCGCAAAATCCACACAGGTGGGTTTTGGTGTGCACCCTGTCCTCGGACCTCCTGGGTGGCCTCCCCCACTCCCCCGGCCCATTCATGGCCATTTTTGATTTTTGATTTTTGTTTTTTGATTTTTGTTTTTTGATTTTTGATTTTTTGGACAGTGTGTTGCCTTGTGTGGCTCCCGTGGGCATACGCTGTATAGTGGCTGGGCACATGCAGGCTTGCCCTGAATTTGGGTCAGATGCTTGGGTTTGTGTGACACACACCCCTCCTGCTTCCCGTTTCCATGGGCTTGCAAAGGGTGTTCCCAAGTGACATTGACTTACACAGTGACGTTGGACTCCCATTTGATGTGTGGGCAGTCTGTAGTCAATACTGTGTATACATTCCTAGTGCATATTGTTGTTGTATTGTACACTGCATGGTGTATTGAAATGTGCCTCTGCATCCATCTCATCCTCCTAATTTGCAGGTACATTTCTCATGTCTTCACAAGGCGGTCTAATTTGGAAATGGAGTTCATGTTGTAAGCAGTGCACCTACACTTTTGCGTGGCGCTAACACTGTACAGTTGGAAGTGTTCCAAGTGTTGGCATTATCAGGTAGTGAGGCTACCAATTTTTAAAGTCCGTACTGTCATGTTTATGGTCGGTTGGAGGTTGTGTAGGTGATTAGTATTATTGGTAAATATTTGGTAATGTCTGTTGGTCCTGCATTACTGTGAGCATTTCATTTGTGGCCAGTTTCCATTAGGGACACTGTAGTTGGTGACACTTGTGTCATGTTGTGGGAATTAATTTGTTTGCTCTCACATAGCATGACATGCCATGGTGTGTTGTGTGGCGGTGCCGGGGAGGGGTTGGGTGACATGGCACTGTTCTCATGTTGTATTTTGCAAGTGGGCATTCATTTTTGCAGCATAGAAGTGTGTCTTTTGATGACACTGCATTGGTGGTGTTTGTGTAGGTAGGGATGCACACATTGTGACACTTCCAGGTGAAAAATCTCAGGCTGCTATGGTTCTGACAGTTGACTGTCCCTTAATTCATCAGAATTGTCAGATTGAGTCATCATTGATAGTCAGATGATATGTGCCAGGGCTGTGTGCACTCCACAGGGGTGTGATTTCTATGTGAAGTAATTAGCTACCAGCTGCGTACGGGCTGCCTAACCCCGTGCCCTTTCCCCTCCCATGCCCAGCGGGCATGCATGTGGTTGGGGATGTGGGGGCACCATCATGTCCACAGCCAGGCCCCGGCGTGTTGCAACATTGTGCAGGACACATGCTGCCACTATGATCCTGCACACTACTGGGGGAGCGTATAACAGCTGCCCGCCAGAACGGTCAAGGGAGCGAAAGCGTGACTTGAGCACTCCGAATGTGCGCTCCACTATGCCCCGGGTTGCAATATGGGCTGTGTTCTATCTTACCTCTGGAGGCGTGATGGGGTTCCGAATTGGCGTCATCATGTGGGTGCTCAGAGGGTAGGCACTGTCCCCTGGGGAGGTGGTGATGGGGATCATTAGTGGGGTAGTGACATTACTATGTATCTGTCATGCATGCGTGTGCTGTGGTATTTATACTCACCAAGCAGCCATACATCGCCATGCCGCCCAGCTTCCATGCCCCGGTTTAGGGTTGACATCCTGTAAATGAAGCTGTCGTGTTTGGACCCTGGATAGTTGGCATATACTGAGGTGATGATTCCCTTGGCATCACATACTACCTGGACGTTGATGGAATGCCAGTGCTTGCGGTTTCTATAGATGTGCTCAGATGCCCTGGGGGGACGTAGAGCCACATGGGTGCAATGAATGGCACCTAGCCCTTTGGGGAATTGTGCCACCCTGTAGAAATCCTGGCTGACAGCCTGCCTTTCTGCAGGTGTTCTGGGCAGGTATATGTGCCTGCGGACTGATGGGCGTGCAGTGATGATGGCCAACACCTGGTGTAGGCACCGTGACTGCGTGGCCTGTGACACCCCCCCCACTATGGCACTTGTCCGCTGAAATGATCTGGTAGCCAAGAAGTGCAGTACATTGAGGACCTTCTCCAGGGGGCTGAGTGCTTGGGAGCACAGGGTGGGTGATGTGAGGTCATCCTCCCACTCACTAACCAGGTTGAGTATTATGTGTGGTGGAAACCTGTACCTCCCATACACCTGGTCATCAGGCATACCAAATAGGCTGGTTCTGGGTGTGAAGATACTGGCCCTGACTATCCTCCTCCTCCTCCTGCGGTATCCCACGGTCACTGCTGCTAGGAACGGTATATTCATCCTTGCGTCTGAGCTCGTTTGTTGTTTGCGCACTCTTTTATGCTGCGTGGGACGTGCACCGTGTTTCCGGATTGGACCTTTTTTTTGGGCGCGTTGTAGGCGACCGTGTAAATCTTCCCGCCCACCCCAGGACTACACGTACCCCACTCTCACAGGCCCAGTCGCGTGTGGAAGTTCACGCGACACACATAATACACGTACCCTGATGAAATCGCATGTAAGACTACCCGCGCACCCCTGAAATACACGTACCCAGGCAAATCACACTTTTGAGGGGTGGGGGGGTGGGAGACATGAGTGGGGGCCTGGTGGAGGGTGCCCTTGGATGCAGGGGAGTGGGGGTGCAGGGAGACAGGAGTGGGGACCTGGTGGAGGGTGCCCCTGGATGCAGGGTGGTGGGGTGCAGGGAGACAGGAGTGGGGGCCTGGTGGAGGGTACCCCTGGATGCAGGGGGGTGGGGGTGCAAGGATACATGAGTGGGGGCCTTGTGGAGGGTGCCCCTGGATGCAGGGGGTGGGGGTACAGGGAGACAGGAGTGGGGGCCTGGTGGAGGGTGTCCCTGGATGCAGGGGGGTGGGGGTGCAGGGGGACATGAGTTGGACATGAGTGGGGCCTGGTGGAGGGTGCCCCTGGATGCAGGGGGGGTGGGGGTGCAGGGGTACATGAGTGGGGGCCTGGTGGAGGGTGCCCCTGGATGCAGTGGGGTGGGGGTGCAGGGATACATGAGTGGGGGCCTTGTGGAGGGTGACCCTGGATGCAGGGGGTGGGGGTACAGGGAGACAGGAGTGGGGGCCTGGTGGAGGGTGCCCCTGGATGCAGGGGGTTTGGGGGTGCAGGGGACATGAGTTGGACATGAGTGGGGCCTGGTGGAGGGTGCCCCTGGATGCAGGGGGGTGGGGGTGCAGGGAGACAGGAGTGGGGGCCTGGTGGAAGGTGCCCCTGGATGCTGGGGGTGGGGGTGCAGGGGGACATGAGTTGGACATGAGTGGGGGCCTGGTGGAGGGTGCCCCTGGATGCAGGGGGGGTGGGGGTGCAGGGGTACATGAGTGGGGGCCTGGTGGAGGGTGCCCCTGGATGCAGGGGGGTGGGGGTGCAGGGATACAGGAGTGGGGGCCTTGTGGAGGGTGCCCCTGGGTGCAGGGGGGTGGGGGTGCAGGGATACATGAGTGGGGGCCTGGTGGAGGGTGCTCCTGGATGCAGGAGGTTGGGGGTGAAAGGGGACATGAGTTGGTGGGCAGTAGTGCAAGGTGACATGTGGGTTGGCTGGGGGCATGGCCATGGTGGATGGGCTGCCTGCGGGACATGTGCAGGGGTGCAGGGTAGTCCCCTTTGGTGTGGGGTGCCTGCAGGGGCTGTGGAGGGTGTAGTGGGGACAGCTGGGAGGATCCACACGGCCAATTCACGTGTAGGACTCCCCGGCAGCCCCAAAATACACATAGGCTGCTGGATTCACGTGTGGAATTTCACGCGCATACCGAAATACACATACCCTGAGAATTCACGTGTGAAACTTCCCGCACACCCCGGAATACACGTACCCTGGCCAATCGCGTGTGGAAGTTCCCGCGCACCCCGTAATACATGCACACGCTATTTTTCACACAGCGGGTGTCCGTGTTTGTCGGTACCCCTTTGCACCTCATTTGCCCTAGAGGGCCACAGTATGGATCATTCATCATAACTGTATATAGGTGCTTTTTGTTAGCGCACATTTTGGCGCACATTTATTTCAGGCACAGGGACGCTACCGCCTGCTTTCTTGTGGCGGACTTGTTTGGCCCTGTGCGCGTCTTTGACCGTGCGCTGGTTTGCCCTATTCCATTCCATGAATACGAGTTGTGGGCGAGCGTGTGGCCGTTCCGCGCACTTGCCTCCTGTACTTCCCCCGTGATGCCCATATTTTCACGCGTTGTTCCCCATTCCGAGTGTTACGCCCCGTGCTCCGCCTACTTTTGTTATGTGCGCCGCGCTATGTGCGACTTCGCAGCGGCCGTGGCGCACGCCGTTGGTTGACTTTTTCAGCGCACATCCAATATTCTTCTCGCGCACGGACTTCCATGAATCGATGTGCGCTGGTTTCCCTGCGATTTTCGCAGTTGCACTGCGATTTTCGCACTTTTACTGCGAATCGCACGTTTTTGGCACGTCTGCGCCGGAATTTTCGGCGCTCATTTATTCCATGAATCGGCCTGTGACTGTGGTGAGAACTTGCTAGGACTGAATTTATTGAAACAGTTACATGCTGTTATTTATTGCTCTTCGATTGGTGTATATTTCACCCCACTTCACTTCTACCTCTCAGTTGTTAGCATTGCCACTACCCAGTGAATTACAAAACGTACCTACTCATTAATGGGCCCTTAGCAATAATGACGTAAGAATGCTCAAAGTTGAACCAGTAGGCTTTCAGTTAAAGCCAAATGTAATTGTGCCTCGCATACACCAATACAAGGTTTCAGCGGATGGAGAAGCTGCACTGAAAATAATAATATCAGATCTCGTACATCTATGTGGCATATAACAGATTTCAGTTAGCCCTTGTAACAGTCCAATTCGCCCTGTATACAAAAAAGGTGACAATGCCTTGCCTTACCATTTTGTGATTGACTTACGGGCTATTAATAAAATAGTTTCTCCTCAATTTCCCATTGTTCTTCACATCACCACCATTTTAACCATGATCCCTGCCAAGCCACTAATATTTCAGTTGTTGATTTGAAGAATGCATTCTTTAGCATACCTATACACCCTGATAGCAGGCACCTTCGCCTTTACTCTTGGAGGATTGTCATTTACCTTCACTAGCATACCACAAGGTTATACTGAAAGCCCTGGCATTTATAGTAGGGCCCTCAAGGACAACTGGATACACTAGAATTGCCTTCATCTTGCACATTGATACAGTACATTGATGACCTACTAATTGCTGCAGACTCTGATAAGTGTTGTCAGGAAGGTGATGCATTGTTGTTAACAGATTTGGCGGAAAACGGTCATGAGGCTTTGTTGAAGAAGTTCAAGTATTGTCAACAGGAGGTTGCCTACTTGGGATAACGCCTGTCGAAGGAGATTAGACGTTTTGCCCCTGAAAGAATACAGGCTATCTGTGATATGATGGTACCCAACACAACTGAAGTCAGGACTTTCATTGGCATGACATCCTATTGCAGGCAATGTATTCTGAATGGTTCCCTTTTTATTGAGCCATTGCTAGCGCTAACAAAATAAGATGTGGTTTTGATGTTACCTTGGGATGGAGCTTGCCAAGATGCCTTTGTTATGCTTAAGACTATTTTGTGTTCTGCTGCAGTGATGGGCACACCGAATTATACAAAGGAATTTGTGTTATTTATGCATGCGAAAGATGGCTATGCTTTGGCAGTATTAACGCAGGAATATGGGGGAAAGAATACAGCAAATGGTTATTTTTCCTCCACGTTGCATCCTGTCTCATGCGCTTTGCTGAAATGTCTCAAAGCAGTGGTTGCCGCCACCTAAGTAAAACAGAGCAAAGGCATGGATTTGGGTCACTCCTTAACCATGATGGTGCCTCACTCAGTAGATGTACTATTGAACAGAACAGAAACCCAACATCTCAAATTGGCTCGACTCACTAGAAACAAGCTTATTTTGTTTGCATCCCACATCAAAATTAAGAGGTGCCATTCCCGAAACCTGGCTGAACTATTACCTCCTCAAGAGGAGAATAGCCTTCATGATACCAATCATGATTGCATCTTTGTCACTGAGCAAGAAACAAAAGGAGGAATTGCTTTAATTGACACACCCTTGCCATCTCCAGATGGATAAATATATTATGACAGTTCTTGTTTTAAACTTCCAGACGGCACTTCTACTGCTGCCTATGCAATCACCACACTAGATACAGTGCTTGAAACTAGAAGGATTCCCTACAATTCCCCCCAAGCAGCAGAAATAATTGCCCTATCTCGAGCTTGTGAGATATCCCAAGGGCTCAAGGTAATTATTTATACGGAGAGGCAGTACGCCTTTGGTGTAGCTCAAATTTTTGCGATACTATCGGCCGAAAGAGGATTTTTAATATCCTACGGTGCCAGGATTCAGCATGGCCCCTTGAAAATAGAGATGTTGTCAGCATTAGCATTACCCGAACAGCTAGCGATAATGAAATGGGAAGCCCACCAGAAAAATGTTGATAAAGTTGGAAAGGGTAACACGCTGGAAGACAGAATAGCAAAACAAACGGCCAAAAAATGTACAATAAGGTATGTATGTGCTAGGCCCCACCAGATGGGTACCTGAAACAGAGAGGATGGAGGAAGGAATTAGCAGTGTAAAAGGGATTCAGGGCAAGGCCAAAACAGAAGAAATGAAAGCGTGCAGATCGGGACCAGCCCGATTGGATGAGGAAGAATGTTGGGTTGACCATGACAAACAGAGATGGATGTTACCGAATGCTTATGTACAAGCTGTAGTTCCTATGGCTCATGGTCCAGCACACATTAGTGCAAAAGGGATTTGTAAACACTTAGTTCCAGTATGGAGGAATGCAACCTACCCAAAGTAGCCGAACGTCTGTTTCAAAACTGTAGTTTGTCTACAACATAACATTGAGAAAGGGGCACCAGTACCTAGGGGCAGTTTTTGCCCACCTTCCATGCCCTTCGAGGTAAAACATTTTGATTTTATTAAAATGGAGTGATGTCAAAATCTTTAATATGTCTTAGTGGGGGTTTGTGCTTTCAGCAAATGGGTTGAAGATTTTCCTGTGAAAGATAATACAGCCATCTCCACTGCCGAGGTTATGTTAAAAGATTACTTTCCCAGCTTTGGATTACCGAGGGTGATATGGTCCGATAATGGGACCTATTTCACAGCTTCGGTTATGCAGTACGTGTGTGAAGTGTTACAGATCAGGAAGAAATTCCATAGAGCGATCCACCCACAATCAGATGGTTTGGTGAGAGACATAACTGTGCATTGAAAAACAAACTAGCAAAGATATTTGCACATAATAAACTGAGATGGCCTGACGCTATCCCCTTGGCCCCAATGTCCATGAGAATCACATCACAAATAAAAACAGGCCTTTCCCTGTTTGAGGTTGTGATGGGACGACCTGCCAATGTGTGGAATGTAATCTGACCGAAGAAGTTGGCCGAAATTGAATATCATTATTGGTTGATTATTGTAAACAGTTGACTCAAAACTTGCACTTGATTCACAAACAGGCTCATGATGCACTACCCGATAAATACATGGGTCCTGGTCATACCATTTGACCTGGAGACTACGTCTTGGTAAAAGACTTCCAGTGAAAATCCAGCCTTGAAGCTTGCTGAAAGGGACCATACCAGATGTTGCTGGCCACTCAAACGGCTGTGCGAGTAGAAGGGAAGAAACACTGGATACACACAGCACACCTGAAGCGAGTACCCTTACCTTTGCCGTATGACAAGTGGGTAGTGGAGGTCGTAGGTGATTGTGAAACAGAATACATCCCTCTGTATGTACCCTTCAGTGACAGAAAATATATCCGACCCTGATTTTGAACAGCCAGTCTTCTCACCTCCTCCAGAGGCAGACACACTGTTCAAGGATCCTTCCGTGCCTGGAGTGTCCCGGTATAATTCTTAACCAAGGAAATAGATAGGTAAGGACTTCCTAAAGGTAGGAAAATGGGACTCTCTTGGTTCCACCCACAAAAAAAACACAGTGTTCCCACCATACTCCCCAAAGATGTCTGGAGGCGGGGGGGGGGGGGGGGCAGGGAACAGAAACCTTCAATCAACACAGGCCATGTGGTCAGGTGCCAACACTGGGTGCATTTTTTAAGCCTTTATCAGTGAGGCTTCTTTATGGACACCAAGAGACTGTGCCCCTTTTTGGGCTACGCAAGTGTGAGGATATGGAAGGATTTACTAAGGGAATGGTCAGGTCAAACACCTATGGTCAACCCAAGAGAAATTTGAAATAATTGGTGTCATTGCATGTGTTATGATAATATTGATGACTGTTTTGTGGGTCCTCGAGAGATCACACACACTCAGACTACTGTAGGCCACATCTAGCTCACCTACCAACACACACACACACACACGTTACCTCCTTGATCTTGAACACCAAGAGGGGTATATTAAAAACACATTTCTAAGGATATTGAATGATACTCATGCAGTGCTCGATAAAAGGAATTGTTGGGTGTGTTCCCATCTCCTACAACAAGGGGAGAAGGGGCTGGGATGGTATATACATCACCTCCCTCTGTCCATGGCTTGGTACGTGTCCTTTTGGGTAATTTTCTTTGGCAAATGGAACAACAGTGCCACAGGGAACTTCAATGAGACAAATATTAATGATTTTGATCAACAGGTATTGTTGTCCTTGGGGTGCGCAGTGTTCAATAATAAAACTGTAAAGAACACTGCCTCTACCAAACACACAAAAAGGGATTCCAGGGCATACCGATCACTGATATCTTTCCGAATGGCCCCAGTGGGGACAGAAGAAGCAATTCTTCCAGCATATACTATTGATAATAATCCATCTGCGCCTCCTTTATGTTTAAGTGAGGAAGCATCAAGGTGCTTGGGTACATATGATGCATGCATAAATACCAGTGGCTTAGTTAACCAAACAGGGCCCTTATATATTGGGGGGTCCATTTATTTTGTTTGTGGAAGGAAAGCGTACCCATGCTAAAAAGATTGGAAAGGAATGTGCTACTTAGGAATACTGCTACCAGGGGTTTATTCAACAACTTCCTCTGAACTTTTCAAACACTGCCCAGATGAGATTTAGAGGATGATACTACTGGACAGGCATTATGGGATGTGGCAAATGCGATAGTGCACTTCTGGGGCCCGCAATAAACTCATGAGACATTAGGAGATTGGCAGGAGTGTTAGAAAGAACTATTAATGAGACAACTGACATACTGTCTAATATGACTTTGGAACAGAGAGCAATTAGGTAAGTAGCACTACAGAATAGGATGGTACTAGACACAATTCTGGCTGAAAGGGGAGGAGTTTGGAAAATGAAGGGTTCCTCATGTTGTCTTTACAGATCTGACTCCTCCCCCATAGGGTTCCAGGCCATAAAAATATTGCACACATTGGGTGCTGCAATCAATACAGATGAAGGAAGTTGGGACATTGGGACCTGTGCTTGGAATTTGCTTACAGCTTGGGTTTGAAAATATTTGCAGTTCTTGCAATGTTTACAGGCGTCATTCTATACTGCTGCTTCTGTATACAGTGCTTACCTGCTTTAGTATCGGTGCTATGCCATTGTTGTTCCAGGGCTCTAGAACACCTACAACCCAAATGCATGCCCCAGTAAATGTAACTAAGGCCCTCATTAAGCAGGATATGGAGACACAAAAGTTCATGCCAATTGACATACAGGAATAAGATTTATTTATTTATTTATTTTATTTATTTATATTTATATAGCGCACAAGCAGCCCAGGGGCATTGAGGTGCTGTTACTTGCAATAACTTAGTTACATGGTACAGGCATGATAGCGATTGTTGACACATTATGAATACTACACATCATACTGTTGTTACAGATATTGCATTTGGTCGTATATTACAACATATATGATAAGTATTCGTACTGCACATATTTAGGTTAGCCTTAAGCTACTCCATTTGGTCTCTCCAAAGAACCCATTTTGTCAAATCTATGCATACAACTTAACTCTGATCATGGTGTACATACAAAGGAATGTCAGACATGCAATAACAGGAAAGCTAGTATAAGGATGCATATTCCTCTTCTAAGCGGTCTGCAAGGATGACTCAGACTTCTCAGTGAGGGAAGCCATATCAGAGAGATACTCCATAGACTTCAGGAAGATGCTTCCATATTCCAGGATTATCTCTTCTCCTCTCTCTAGATTTTCAGTGAAAAGAGAGACTCTTCTTAATGTTATCCAGATTCTAATATAGAAGAATGCCATCCGGAAGCTGGCCAAAAAAGAGTGAACTGGGGGATTGTATTCTACCCCCTCTTCTTGGTAAAGACATTTTGTATTGAAAATAAGTCAACAAGTGGGTGAAGTACTATCCTTTTATGTGATAAGCAAGAAGTAGGTAATTGGAGGGGAGAGGTATTAATTCCAGTTCCTTCCATTTGGCCTAATGTCTAACCCCTGAATCTTCACCAAGATGTTGGCCCACTTTGTGGGCCTTCAGTGCAAGGAAGATATCCAGTTATACTCGTGTCTGGATGAGGGATATTTCAATTTTTCCTACCACAAATATGTGCAGATTCCTGTAGACTCATGAATTCAGGAAAAACGACCAGAAGTCTTCTCTGATCCAACACAACAGCTCCAGGTCTCAGGGATCATCTGCGATACCCATACCTGTCAGGGGCTGGCCTCATTGACAGAGCCAAGGATCCAGAAACTCCAGCAACAGCAACAGTGTTTCATGGGTCATGTTCCTCCTGAAGGCCTTTGTAAATCATCTCCTGAGTCACTGGTCTCCTGTGCTTCCGTCGATTACAACAAAATAATTCCAGTATTCTCCACTGTTCATCAACTGTTGCAATGGTAGGGACTTATAGGGAACAAGAGGTTCCTCCTGGCCCTATTCGACCCAGTCATTTCCAAAGGGATACCAGTTCAAGTAGATGGTGAGCGACTCTTCATGGACACTTGGTTCAGCACGATGGTCACACACGGAAATGCTGAGTCATCAAATTGGCAGGAGAACATGATTGTCTTCAGGATCTTTGTTCACTTTTGCAGCAAAGTGCAGAGCGGATAGTCCTTGTCTCCACAGAGTTCAAAGTCAGAAAGGCATACATAACATAGAAGGTGAAACCCGCTGACAGGCCCTGATCCAGATAGCAACATACCTCTATGCCTGGCCCAAAAAAAGCTTGCCAGAACTACAGCTGACCTACCTGTTGGGGTCCTGAATTCAGTGGTAGACACACTGAGCCATGTATTTTCTGCATCAGTGTAGATCTTCCTATACAAAACACCTTTCATAATATGTGCAACAGATGAGGTGTTCTTTTGTTGGACCTGCCACTCAGGAGATCATTCTGTGCACATTTCTGTGGCTCTCCTCCCGAGATCAGGAGTATGGAGGGTGGATGTCCTCTCGGGCATTGGCATAGGGGCTTTTGCATGTGTTTCTGCCTTATCCTCTGATGCCACAATTTCTATGGAATCTTTTCAGTGAACGAGTGAGCATCATTTTGATCTCTTCATTTCGGCCCCAGATGTTATGGTTTCTGCTGTTACTGAAGTTAGAGTCATATGCTCCTTGGAATCTTCCAATGTGCTCTAGTCCACAATGGCACCACGAGTTTCAGATGTTGACCCTGCATTGGTTATTGATGACAGCTTGGAAGTTTAATTATTGCTGCCTCAAAGGAAATGGATCTCTTCGGCAGCCATCTCCCATCTACCTTGTCGGTCTACATCTGGCATGTGAGGTTATTTTGTAGATGGTGCAAAGATCATGCCATTTGCTCTCAGGAGACATATGGTAAATCTTGGCTTTTCTTTCACACTGCTTCAACCTGGGCTTGTCGGTCTCAACCCGTCACATGCAGTGGGCTAATATTAAGTACCTTCAAGCAATGTCATCTGAAGCTGGGACATTGTAATCCAGCCTATAAAGGGTTTTGTGTTCAACGTCCTCCATCCAAGCTATTGGTACCTGTGTAGACTATGCCCGTAGTTCTCTAGGCTCTTGAAACACTACCATTTGAACCCTTGCAGGACATACAACTGTGTTTTTTCTCCTGGAAGACATTTGTTCTGGTCACCAATACATCCCAGTGCTTTGAGGCTCTTGGAGCCTTCCTCGCAACAGAACCTTTCCTTGATTTTCATTGTGTCAGAGTTATGTTTAGAACCTACCGAGATTTCACTGTCAAGATCTGTGCAAAGTTCTATTGCAGCCAGGGAGTCCTTTCAACGTTCTACTTGAAGCCTTGTTCACAGCAGGAAAAAAGGCTTCACTCCATTCATGTTGCTAGGACTTTGCTCATCTACAAAGATCGCATGATATTATTTCACAAACCAGGGGCTCTGTTTGTGGCCTTTGGAGGTTCTTCCATGGACAGCAAGCCTTAAGGCACCAGTTTGAGCTTTTGGATCTATATGGCAATCACCTATGACGGAACACAAGGAATCAAGCATTACTCTTCTTGATCTGGCCCAGGCTCACTCAATCGTCAGCATTGCTGCCATCCAACAATGGTCCAAGACATTTCCACTAGAGCCATAATGAATGCAGTCACATGGGTCAGCACGACAACGTTTACGGAACACTACACCCTTAGAAAAGGAGGCTCCTTGTCACCTAACTTTGGATCACAGTTCCTGCAAGCAGGAACATCATGAGATATTCAATAAACATGTCTAGCAGCATTTCAGTTTCCTGTGCCATATGTAGCAAAGACAGATGGTTGTAAACTATTTTTTCATATATTTATTGGTATAGACTGTGAGAAGACAAAATGAATATGGAACACAATGCCAGATTGCACAGGATAATCATCTTTACTACTATTCCACCTGTGTTATCATAGTTCTTGCACCCCTTCCACCTCTCCCCGGGTCAGATCTGTCTCTTCAAGGGTCCGTGAGGTACAGGGTGTTATACTCCCTTAAGGCTGTTAAGTACAATTCCTAATTTCACAACATTGTTGGTTTTCTGTCTGGAAGGTCGGAGCCTTCATTATCAGTAAGGGCAGTGAAGAGAACGCTGGACTAGGAGAAATGATGATTAGCCTGAGTAATCAGTCCTTACATATTAATTTTTTTTAGAGTTACATTTTGTTACTTTTTCATAATTATTTCTGATGGGGTGGCTGCCACAAATAACCATGCGTACGCCGTCAGGCAGTCCAAGAGTATTTATTGACTTTACAACAAGCCAAGTACTATAGGGTTCCATGTCATTTCATCGTGGGATGTGTTTTCTCAGGGTTTTTTACTGCGTTTGTTTTTCTCGAAAAAGCCCATCAATTTTTTTGGGGGGGGTCCTCCCCCTGCCACCCCCAGTTTCTAAACTATTCCATGGGACTTTTTAAAAAAAATGTTGCGTAAAAAAAACGGCGAAAAAACATCCTGCGACGAAAGAAAGATTGGTGCCACCTATTATTTTCTCTCTTTCTGGTGCTAAGGTTTACTTTCCTAAAATGATGGCTGATTAACTCCCTGGGGATCTTCAATACTTTCCCTGCCCTATTCCGCTTAGTACTATAGGGAGTTAGGGATGGTGCCTTCTTTCACACAGTGTCACTCTCTCTTCTTCGACATGCGTTCTTACCTAACCCTTCACTACACTGGGTTCCTAGGCTGTTCACCTCCCACCATGTCACTATGCACCCAATCTCTCACACCTCTGTTCCGCCCTTTGAGCTTACATCTAGTCTTACTTCTGACCTTACTGTCAATCCTTACCTCCAATTACCTCTCTACGTCTGCTTCTGCTGTTCTCTTCTCTTCCTTTCTCCCATGTTACTTCTTTGTCTCTTGCTATTGCTATGCATTCGTTATAATCCCTCTGCACTCCTAACACTACTCCTATTCTCCCACTCCCTGCCATGCCTACTGTTCTCCATCTTCTACTATTCCTATTCCGTTAGTAACAACCCCTTTCCTACCTTTCCTTCCTCCTCCTCCTACTACTGTCAGTCTACTGATGCTCCTACTCACTAAAGCGTGCTATCTCGCTCTACTACCAACTACCACTCTACTGCTTATTCCTCTCACTCCCACTGCCAGCTATCTCTACTCCCAACTACTACTACCTCCAACACTACTACCACTACCACTCCACTACTCCTATTCTGCCACTACTCACACTCTCTCCTCTCACACACAATCACCCCACAGACGCCCTCCCTCAATAATCTGCGCACTCCTGTTGCTCTCACCTCCTCTGGTCTCTTGGATGTCCTCCTGTCCTCATCTAAGTAAACCTTTAACACACACTCACTTAGATGCCCCCCCCCCGCAGGCCATGTCAATTATTTCTTTCATGAAAAACATGCACAAAAAACGTGCCCAAATAAACCTGCATTCACGTGATGATATATGTTTATTTCGCTAGAATGTGTTTTAAAATTGGAGCAAAAAAAAAGTTATCTTCAATCATCACCCTGGATCATGTGCTGAATCAATCAGGTGCAGCAGAACGCAGGCTGTATTCAATGGTGTATGGCGCGTTCTCTCGCCACTGCATGAATTTGCACAAATGTGGCACCTTTGTTTTCTGCCATCTCCCATCTCTCTTCCCACAGAAGCCAGTCATATCGCTATACAACAATCTAATAAAAAAAACCTCAGGCCTCCAATCTCCACACCGCCATCATGCTTCTACATTTATTTACAGCTTGGTCTCCAGGGAAAGTGAAAAGAGGTTCTGGGCAGGGCACCCTTTATGAACTATATGTTGGGCATCTTGAGTTGAGGAAATAGTTCTCACATGCAACACTGCTCACTCATGGACAGCGTCACATCAAACGAAACCTTATCTAAATGCACAATTAGCACCCTGGTTGTTCTGCCAGAGTATTAATGATGATAATAGCCACTGGGCTGGGTTGTATATGCTTGCTAACAGCCTGCCTGACACCTATGGTAATTTCCCTCACTTTGCACGGGCCATTACCCCTAGTCTGTGGGCCTTCAACAACTAGTACATCCAGACCCGCTTGCCCTTTTTGACATATTATTTTTTATTCACCTGTTTAATTCTTGGAATACAATTGGGGCTTTCATTAATACCATTTAAACAATCCAAATGATTCATTGTTATCACATGTCTGAATCCTGAGCTCTAAAAATTTGAATCTTTATTATTATTTTTTTTTACTTTATTGTATTTGGTTATATCCATCAACCTTTTACAAATACCCTTTTATACCATTTCATAAAATACAAAAATACAAATCACAACATATTTCAGAAACTTTTTCACTGGGCCAAAAGACCTACATTTTTCAGTTCAAATGTGTGGTGGGACAAAGAACAATTATGCGTGAAGAGAATCCACAGTTAAATTCCAATTGCATTTATAAAGAACATTGTTAACATGAATAGGGTTCTCAACAAGGTCATAAGCACCCAATCCAACCTCAGCAGGGATCAGAGTGCACTTCTCTGCAAAAGAACAAATCGGATGCTCTCTTTGCGAGTGCAAACAAGGAGAGAGTTCTGCATATGAGAAGGAGCAGGAGGGTCCAAAAATGTACCATATAGCATAAGATAATGCCATTTTGCCATTATCAAAATGGGATTTTAGGCCTCACTCGTAACGGATTGCCACCACCGGACCCTCTGCCATATTAGAGCCCTGCACTGATCTGAAAACTCCAATGCACAAAAATGCATGGCCTCAATCCCGAAGATAATTTTAGGAACTACTTTCCTTTTGTAAAAATAAATTAAGGGGATAAACAAAAATCTAATATATTTGGAACGGATCCTAATCATTTAACCAGGCAGGGCAACAGATTTCTGCCTCAAAAATGCAGTTATATCTAATTTAAAGGTTTGTTAAGAATAGGAAAGCCCTGGTATACCACGCTATTGACCTTCTGTAAAATATTCAAAATCCAATTACAAGAGAGGGACTTTTTTTACCTGGTGAACCAAATGATCCATTAACCTTTTACAAATACCTTTTTCCACCATTTCATAAAATACAGGAATACAAATCACAACTTATTTCACAAACTTTGCACTAAATGTCACAGAGCATCTGACGAGTGTATTCAAATTAAAATACAATACAGTACACCACATTAAGAAATTCAACATGTATACACTCAAAATATGAAATGTACACAGTCCATGTTTTATCAACAATTATTCGAGCTATCCTAGTAATTCATTTGATTCTAAAATTTTAAATTAAGAAAAGAAATCAGCTAATGCAACGTAAGTGGGATATCCACTCAGCATATGCATTCAAAAACTCTCAAAGTGAACGCACTCCAAGCTGCCCACCAATTTACCAAAGTATAAAGTGTGTTGTGGTACTAGCGATGGACAATAAATTATAACATGCTTTAATGTTTCTTCGGAGGGCACATCCCCACAACATCTACAGAAGGCTTGATCAGGGGAAATCATCTTTCTCCTTAATACAATAGCTCAGGACTATAAAATATCAATTCTAACATACATACAATCAGATCTAGACAAAGGGTCAGGAAATATACACAAATACGAGGCCAAAAGACCAAATGATTTCAGTTCGAATGGGAGGTGGAACAGAGAACAATTATGTGTGAAGAGAATCCACAGTATAATTCAAATCGTGTTTATAAATAGCATTTTTAACATGAATAGGGTTCACTACAAGGTCATCAGCACCAAATCCAACCTCAGCAGGGATCAGAGTGCACTTCTCTGCAAAAGAACAAATAGGATGCTCTCTTTGCGAGTGCAAACCAGTAGTGAGTTCCACATATGAGGAGGAGCAGGATGGTCCAAAAATGTACAATATAGCACAAGATAATACCATTTTGCGCCTATCAAAAGGGATTTTAGGCCTACCTCATAACAGATTGCCACCACCAGAATACAAATGGGCAATCTAAGGACCCTCTGCCATATCAGAGCCTCGCACTCATCTGAAAACTTCAATGCACAAAAGTGGATGACATCAACCCCGAAGATAATTTTAGGAACTACTTTCCCCTCGTCTAAATAAATTAGGGGATAACTGAAAATCTACCATCTTTAGAACTGATCCTAATCATTTGTCCAGCCAAGGCAACAGATGTCTGCCTCAGAAATGCAGTTATATCTAATTTACAAGGTTGTTGAGAATAGGAAAGCTGAGGTATACCGGGCTATTGACCTTCTGTAAAGAGATCTTATTCAAAACCCAATTAAAAGGCAGAGACTTTTTTGACTTGGTGAATCAAATAATCTTGGTCTTAGTCAAATTAGGTTTTAAAAAGTTGTCAGCAGCAAAAGAAGCAACGTTGTTTAAAGACCACTGCAGACCGACTGGAGTACAATCAAGCAAAGGAAAGGCGTTGGCATGAGCTAGGCATGGGAAGTTAACATCTGTCAATTTCGGTGGTATAAAACAATGTTTTGCTAAGTACTTGTCAAGATTTGATACATACAATTGACATGGTGCAAGAATGCATTTTTGTTTCCATCCAGATCAGGAATACATTCTCTCTGACAAGCTCCCATCAGTGTCTAACTGTACCTGGGTATTAGAATAATTATGCAAACCAATAATAAGCCATAATAAACATGTAGGCATGCCCCAAATGTCAAGCTTTTTATTCAGACAATAATGTTTCTTGGTAACGCTTGAGGATATGTCCTTAAGTACAGAGGAAATCACCTACCCAAAGATCAATTGTAAGGAGGCTCTGCCAATACTCAAAACTACGAAGAGCACAACCCATGGTGAACCACTGTTTTGATAATGGCTATACCTGACCTCTAGTTACTGTCAGGTTCGAAGGCGCTGGGCTGTTCTCTGTTTTCCCGATAGGACCAGCCATGTTACAAGCCATCAACACTTTCAGCCCTCATGGGAAACATGGTGGCGTCTGTATGCAGACCCAACATGAAGATTGAAGCATTGGTTTCCAAGTGTACTGACAACTGAGGGGGGCCTGCAACTGCTCAAGAATTGCACTTGGACCGCTTCTGCTAAGAAACCCAAAGTTATGTTATGTTATTGTGATTGATACAGTGCTGCAATTTCATGCTCTTCAGTTGCTCTGGCGGATCTGTAAAGGAAGGAGGTCTGGGAGAGCTTAGTGTGATGAATCATAGAAAGTCATCACAAAACCCCAGCCTAAAGTCTCCTCTCATGTGGCCAGGAAAAAGCAGTCGCTACCTGATCCTAACCCTGGGAGTGATATCAGACGGGAGGATCACATGGGAGGAGATGGCATTCATGGGGAAATGGTGACTCCTCTTGGAGAAACGCAGTATTCATCTTCTTCTGAACATGAAATTTCCCTACTCCAAAAATATACAAAATGGCATGATGTCATTGTACAAGTCCTGCCTATGAAACTAACCAGGCACCATTTTATGGAAAGCTATATAACCAACACAAGATGTGTACATTGCGGGTTCAGGAATTAACTAAAATACCCTCTAAAGGTCATGATATTGAATAGAGGTCCTAACCCCAAGGTTAAAACACAAACCTTTTTCACAAGTGTCCCTAACTCTAACAACTCTCATTTCACAAAGCAATTCAAACTTATTGAATACCAAAACCCCAAAATCTGTAATGCTGTTGGTACTGGGATGAGGAAGAAGGACCCAGAGTTAGTAAGTATCAACAATGCCATTAACCAGAATGTGCAGTCTAGTTGTTATAGACTGTTAAGATATGAGCCAGGAACACTGGGGTGAGCTTATATTTTATGTATTAAAGAAATATGGCATTAGACCCCCACCACAGCATCTCCCTTGACCGCTTCAACCAACTGCTGTGCCAGGAACCTTTAATGTGTACAATAACATTGTAAGTAGAGTGTTGATAACAGCAACACTCCTTAACCAACTAAACTGCATCATAACATAAACCAATACACCTGATTGGGATATTTAAACTCAGGAGAAATGTGCAGGTGACAGGAGATGCCAGCAGAGAAGGAGAGGCTGAAAGAGTAGCTGAGGCAAAGGCAAACAAGAGTACTGAGTTCACCACAGGAGTTGAAGGGAGAATGCTGGCTTTGTCCGACGTGAAATGTAAAGGCCTGTCACATTGCAGATTAAGTGCAGTGGGAAGTGGTATCGGGAAGAGAAGCCCCACTAAGAGGAGGATGCGCTCCCATCCCAACGTGCATCGCTTTGGTGTGCAGGAGCTGTAGGAGCTTCAGGAAACAGCCATACAAACTGTGGAAGACACACATGTGCTGATCAGAGACAGGAGACCCCCCGCAGCATCAGTTAAGGCAACTGAGATGCTAAAGAAGATCAATGAGTTTGTGTAACGCTAAAGGTGACTCCAGGGCACTAAAAAAACATTTATCAGAAACCTCTAATTTTGAATGCCGAACATATAAAGAATTATAGAGGCAGCCAGGGTGCAACTCCTCTTATATGGGACAGCAATTGGGGGAAACGTGTAACCCACATTGTCAACAGTCAAGAGTCTGCAAAGAAGTAATATAAAGGAGACAAGAGTGCAACTCCCCTTATATGGGATATTTAGGGGAAACTTGTGTGCCCATTGTCAACAGCCAGGAGGCTGCAAAGGAGTAGTACAGAGGTAACAGGGGTGCAACTCCCCTTATATGGGACACTGGGACACCAACTGGGGGAGGCCTGCAACTCACATTGCCAAAAGTCAAGAGACGATAAACAGGGGCAGTCATTGTTCCACCCTCCTCACCTAAGATATTTGAAAGAAAAGCTTGGAAAAAATATAGCCAATAAGTACAACTATAGTTGTAAGAGTTTTATATCCTGGCCAGCGAGTAAACCAAGAAATGTATCATAGTGGTTAGCCCTGGCAGGCGAGTGGACCAAGAAAGAAGATATTGTTCGGAAGCAGTATAATTGTGGCAAAGTGGTGCCCAGAAAAAAAAATGGTTAACATTATTTCATTGGGAGAATAACTGTGGCATTAACAGAAGTAGTTGATGTGCTATCCTGACAAAAGTAGTCTATTTGAAGAAGAAAGTTGATATGTTGATAATTGCTTTCTATCCTGTGAAAACTAACTTGCCTTGATTTATCGACTTGTGTTTTGAGAGAGAGAGATTTTTGATTTACAAAGAAGGATTTTGGAAAATACACCAATTGCTTTGGTTTCTGGAACAAGTGTTGATGAAAAAGACATTGGGCCTCATTACGAGGTCGGCGGTAATGGGTTAACGGCAACGGTAAGGGTGCCGTTGTCGTTAACCCTTTACCACCCTATTACGAGGTCCTTTAGCGGGTCCCGCTAAGGGCGCCTGGTTTTACCAGGCGCCCTTAGCGGGACCCGCTAAAGGATCAGGGAGCTAATAACAGGCCCGCTATTTGCGGGCCCGTTATTAGCTCCTTCCCCATTCCCATTGAGCCCTATGGGGGCTCGAATGGGAATGGGGAATGGTTTTCAGAATGGGGACTTACTGGGTCCTCCAAGGTTGGAATGACCTGGTAAGTCCCCATACCGAGAACCCGGACCCGGTAGGCAGTATGGGGTATTCATGGCGCTAATAGCACCATGGCTACCTCCATACTCGTAATGAGTCCCATTCACTTTGTTAAACGGAAAGTCGTATTTGAAGGAAAATAACTTTTATGTTGAACTGAACAGAACTTTATTGAATCAAAACTTCTCCAAAAGTATTCTTGCATTAATGGAACGGAATCCAATCATGTTTACAAAGAGTACTTTCAAGAACCTGTAAGTTTGAACTTTTATTTTATGGTGTTTAATTGAAGACAGCTAAATATTCCATGTTTTGTTTTGTTGTATGTATCATTGTGAGGATCTAAGAATTTTGGACACTAGGTCATCTTTCTTCAGTTTAGTTTTCTAGTTAGATACATCCTGGTTAGGATGCAGAAAGATTGGCGTTCATCTCACCGTTTTTCATTTACTAAATGGCAAACTTTGGGAAAACTTTACCTTTCTGTCTATCTTCCATTTCTGACCCCTCACATTTGTTAGTGTGATAAAAAGGGAAAGCGCTAGAGAGCTTTGATGTGCTGTTGGTAGCTTCAGTTCGGAAAAGATGATCACTGTGTGCTGGGTTTGTTTTTAGTTGGTAAAGAATAGGTGGTGTTTGTTGTATGAGTGGGTGTTGGATGATTTGTGTGTAATTGCTTTATTTTTCTGTAGTGTGGTGTGTTTAGTTGGCTGTTGCTGAGTTTGTGCATTTTGTGGTGGTTGGATATTTCTGCTGCGGTAGAGGTATGTGTGTGTTTTGTTTGGTGTTTGACAGTTTGTATGCAGGATATTGGAAAGTGTTTATTAGAGTTATTTAGTGACTAGTCTGTGTCCTTCTGTGCGGTGGTTATGTTGGTCTGGCAGGGTTCATATTCTTCTGTTAAACAAAGTAAACATTTAGACTCTATGGGCCTCATTCCGAGGTTGGCGGTAAGGGGTTAACGGCACCGGTAATGGTGCCGCAGCCATCAACCCCTTACCGCCCCATTACGAGTCTGCTCGCGGGACCCGCAAAGGGTGCCTGGTAAAACCAGGTGCCCCTAGCGGGTCCCGCTAGCAGCCCATGGATCTAACAACGGGCCCGTTATTAATGTGCCCGTTGTTAACCCCCTCCCCATTCCCATTGAGCCCTATGGGGGCTCGAATGGGAATGGGGATGTACCGGGTCCGGGTTCCTCGAATGAGGAATTACCGGGTCCTCCAAGGGTGGAATGGTCCGGTAATTCCCCATTTAAGGAACCCGGACCCGGTACCCGGTAAGGGGGTAACCATGCCGCAAATTGCGGCATGGTTACCTCCAAGGTCATAATAACCCCCTTGTCTTATGTCTCTTAACTGAACTATCTCCACTGGGCACTGTGTACATCTTCCATCCCCAGATTGGTGCCTCTGCAGAACTGGACAGCTGCGTAAAATCCCAGTTTCAGCCATTCTCCAAAGATCAAGGCATTGTATTCACTTTGTATGACCAGCGGAGCTTTGAACCTTTGAGAACCTCTGCCCTCAGGATGCTTTTCTGACATGTGTGGTGGGAGCACCTGACATAGAGCGCACCACCAACCAACTTGCAGCTGCTTCAACCCAAGATGCAACTGTTGCCTAAAGCGTAAAGACCTAACAATGGCATTTTAATCCTGGATTTCTTAATAGTAAAATGCACCTGCATCATTATTTACATTTTACAAGATATGAAGTATAGTGTTCTATATGTTCATATTTTAGTACACTACAAAGTAGGGAGCACAAGTGCTTTAATTCAAAAGTGTTTGTTTACATTCATCTTGCAACAGTGTGCAGTTGCTTGGCGTGCCTGTGTTGGTTGCATGTTTATATTCAATGTAAGTATTCTATGATCTATGTTCTAAGCTATGTATATTTATTGGAGGCCTGGCAGAATTCAACAAACTGCTGAGTGTGACGTGTAGGAAGGAGGGCCCCTGAGAAGAACCTACTAAATAAATTACCTATTTGTAATACAGTGTCCTGGCATCCACACCTCACAAATCTGGTGACAAATTGGTTGGGGAGGCTTGTCTGTCCTGGCAGTGCAGCCTTTCCGTCTTTGTTTGGCTCCTGTGGTGGAGGATCATGGAGGTGTGTACTATCACTGCTGGCGTAGAGCGCAGCTTGCCCTCGCTGTGTTGTTTGCATCTGTGCAGAAGGGATCCTACTTCTGCATCAGCGGGAGCGGACTGTGCTGAGGTGCTTTCCCCTGTGAGGCTCCTGCAGCCTGTCCGCCATGGATTCCGACTGCAATGTTGGCATGATCCTGGAGGGGTCCTGTTTGGCCCTATGTCTCTGAATGGTGACAGGTGGACGCCCTCTATACTGCAGGGAGGTACTGTTAGACTGAAGCGGGTCCACTTTGAGTAAAAGACCCAGCAGTGCGCCGTCCACCTGATCGCGCTAGCATTTGTTGCTCGGCAACCCTCCTTAGTGGTATTAACGGCACCTTTAACGTGATTCCGGTGGAGCACTTCAGCTGATCCGCTGTACAGTGACGGAGGGTGAGTCATTATCTGTTTTTTCCATACCTAAGTGGCAGATTGAGTGGAAGGACATTAGTGGGTGAACTAGCACCCATCATCATTTTGTTTCTGGGCAAGCTAGCTCTCAGCAGATGGACACAGAGCGTACACTCTTAAGCACTCAGTAGTTGGTGTGGACATCCATAAAACTTGGGACAATTTAAGTGGAGCAGAGATAAGGGGAGGATTTGTTTACTGAGCAGACCATGGCCTCTCTACCTGTCCAACTCTAGTCTATGCCTGGAGAGCATTCTGTTAAGTGGGACACATGGAAGGAAGACTTTCAAGACTTCATGCTGCCATACATGGGCCCACATACAGTATAGAGCGCCGCAGGGTCCTACTGATGCACAGTCTAGGATTTGAAGGGAGGCACATTCTGAAAAGTCTCCCAGACTTAGTTCCTTCTGGTGTTGGCTCAGACGAGGATGAGGAGACACCCGATGCATATATGTAACTAAACTGAAGGAACTTGATAAACATTTTGAAAAGAGAATTAGTATAATTCTTCACAGATATTACTTCTGTACTAGAGATGAAGGCACAGAGGAGTCCATTGAAGATGTTGTTTCCACTTTCAGGGAGCTATAGGTGTAATTCTGGACCATATTACAACGAGAGGCGTAGGGACCAATTCATGATGAAGGTCCATGAGAATAAAATTGAAGAAATATGGGCAAAGGGCGACCCCACTTTTAAGGAAGTTATTGATATTGCGAAAAGGATTGAACACATGTTGTCATGCATCAAATAAATAGAAAAGAAGGGGAAACAGAGGCTGGTATGAAGTATTCAAATGTTGTGGTCAATGAAAAAAAGGGTTGTTGCTCCTGGTAAAAAGACTACAACACCTGTAAGACCTATCAACGAAAAGAGGGCATGCAGGGAGGGTCAGGACTGGAAAATGTCTGATACAAAATTGGAACAAAGCCCACATGTTAAGAAGGGTTTCCATTGTGGGAGCATCTCCCATTTTGCTAATTCGACAACTTGCTCAGGTCACAAGGCATTGTGTCTTAGATGTGGGCAAACAAAGGATATTTTTCCCGTTGTCACAAATTCTCCCAAAAGGGAGTTAAGGAGATTTTGGGTGAACAGGACTACAACAGTTCTAAAGACACAGTTGAAAATGAGTGTAGGGGTGTCTGTTGGTCTGTGAGTGAGGTTGGTGTCCAACCGCAAAAAGATGGATAGCCACATGCAGAGGTACTTGTGGATGGTATGGATGTTTTCATGCTAGTTGGCTCAGGGTCAGACTATACTATTATCAACTATGATATCTGGTGTGAACGGTTTCATAAGGTTCAACTGTCAACACCACGGATTAAAGCCAATGCCTATGGAGGTGTAAGGATTGCCATTGTGGGTTACATTCAGGCGACATAAGAGTGTTTGGGGAGAGTTACCGTGTGTCTGGGAAAGGAGGGTGCCTCCTAGGTTGGTATGAACAAAGCAGCTTGGATATGGTTATTGATTCCAAGGTTTCAAGTCTTATTGCAGCAGTCAGCCAATCCGCCTCTCGACTAGAGGATGGTAATGAGGAGGTATTCAGTGACTCCTTGGGATGCCTGACAGGGTGCTGTCATAAGATTAAATTGAAAAGGAAACTACCACTGTGGCAGAAAGAGGTATGTGTCTTCACTTAGCACTGAGAGAAGAAGTGTCTGAGGAGATAAGAAGAGAGAGAGTATTCTAAAAATGGTTGAGGCATCAGAATGGGGCTCTCCGGTGGTTGGGGTCTGCAAAGGTAATGGAGGTGTAAAGCTTTGTGTGGACCTTCGAGGTAGTAACAAGTGCATGGTGGTGGATAGGTTTCATCTACCTAACATTGGTGAATTTATTAGAATGATGGATGGCCGCCAAAATATTTAGCACTCTAGATCTTGCGTCAGGATATCATCAGGTAGTACTGCATCCTGACGCGAGGGACTATATGACGTTCATCTTGCATGAGGGCACTTTTAGACATAAGTCCATGCCGTTTGGGCTTGTTAATGCAGCAGCATTTTTCCAGCGGGACATGCATTCGGTTTTAGGGAAATTAAGAGGATTCATGTTCTATCAAGATGATATTCCGATTATGGTGAGGTCTCTGGAAAATCAGGATATGAAATTGTCACTGGTGTTGAATGAGCTTTGCAAAAACGGGTTAACCCTTCAGAAGAACAAGTGTTGCTTCAGATTGTTAGAAAAATGACTACTTAGGACTCAAACGCTGAGGGGAAGGTGTGTTGCCCAAGGTGAGATGGGTGGAGACCATACTAGGGCTGGAACCACCCAAGGACACACATGGTGTTATGTCGGTTTTAGGCTTAGTCGAATACTATACAAAATGTGGTGGTTTCCAGGGCCCCTGTGTTGGACAGTTTTGATACAGAGAAGGACACATACATTATGACTGATGCTAGTGACACCACTCTAGGAGCATTATTGCTACAAAATCAGAATGGTGTTGAGAGAGTGATCCCCTTTGCGTCTAGTGTCCTCAAATTGCAGAGACTCGATATTCAGTTATTGAGAAGGAAACGTTATGTTTTGTGTGGGTAATCCGAAAATGAAAGGCATTTTTGTGGAAAAGGGATTTTAAGGTATTTAGTGATCAGACACCCTTGGTAGGAAATTTCATATCAAGGGCCTCTAGAATAGTAAAGTGGGTAACCTCCCTGCAAGGACATTCCTGTAAGGTGGAGCAGATTCCTTGACTGGATCACAAAGCAATAGTGTTGTAGACCAACAGGGGGATGAAGAAGAAGTTACTTGTGATGATATATGTGTGGTATGTGGAGGTACAGTCACAGCTCAAGAATGTGAGGATGCTGGAAATAATTATGATGTTCTGACAAAGGTCAAATAAATGATATTCATGAACTGGGCACAGTGGACTAGTGAGGATTGGTTAGAGGTGTTTCATAGGGTAAAAGATGAGTTGAGTATTGAGGAAGCTCATGTGTTCAGGTCAGGACGAGTAGTGCCACCACAAGGGGTCAGGTGTAAACTACTGGAGGTAGCGCAGTACCTCCAGTATGAGTATGAGGTCCCTAAAGGTCATCTGGGGATGACAAAACCTAAGGGCCACCTCAGAGCAGACCACTTGTGGCAGGTTGTGATGATGAAGTTGAAGAGCTAATAAAGTCAGACAATGGATTGAGAACACATGTGCAACGATTGAAGCCATTAGAGTTTCCAGGCTTACCATGGAAGTTTGTTGCCATGGATATGTTGGGACCCATTAGTAGTAGTAGGTATCGTAAAAAATATGTCCTAGTACTAGTTGACTTGTACTCTAAGTGGGTAGAATTGAAGGTGGTGCAGGAGGCACATTCACAAGCAGTGGTCATGTTTCTTGACCAAGTATTTCAAAGAGAAGGATATCCTAGTAAGATGCTTACTGATAATGGAGTACAATTTACTTCCAGAGTCATGAAGGAGATTTTGACAGCAATGGAGGTTGTACATCACCGGACATCCTTGTTTCATCCTGCTGCCAATGGCATAGTTGATTGCTTCTATAGGAACACTCATGAATGGCATTCGGATGGCTGTAAGAGAAGGTAGGGAGTGGGAGGTATCTGTGGACAGAAGAGTGTATGCATATAGATTTGCTCCACATGCCACTAAGGGTCTGGTACCATTTCAGGTTCTTAGGAAGCCAGCAACTTTGATATGCCCTGCCTGGTTGGGGAGAATGACATTTGCGCAATGGGATGGAAGGATATTGAGGGAGTGTGTAAGAGAGAAGAGGGATCAAATGAACTACAAATTTGACTGGATCAAGAAAGCAAGACTCATCAGAGTGGAGGAGGAAGACACAGTGTGGGTACGCAAACCAGGAGTTGTACTTAAGGGCCAGAATAGGTTTGCAGGGTCCATGCAATCAACAGTGTGCAGGTGCGTGGCTTGCCTGGGTTGTTTTTATGTTTATATTCAATGTGAGTATTCTATGTTATATGTTCTAAGCTATGTATACATATTGGAGACCTAGCAGTATTCAGCAGCCTACTGAGTGTAATGTGTAGGAAGGAGGGCCTCTAAGAAGAACCTACTTAATAATAATCTTTAATGTGATTAGTTCAAATTGAACTTTACACACATAATTTAAGTTTCAAGATACAATTCATCTGAGTTATCACCTTACTATTGGTACAACACCAACGTAAAATAATTAAACGTTAAACATTGAACACATAACAATAAATGTTCCAGCTTTAAGACCTACTTGGTAATAGACTCATGCACTATAGAACAATACAAAAAACTATTTATACATTTCATTCAAACCAAATGGGTTAGTTAATTCATTAAAGGTACTACAAGCTAGTGATACAGTACAACTTCTTCACTTGGAGCCAAACCTGGTATAAGGCTATCTGCTAGGAGATGGAGTCCATATTGAGGCAATAATCCCAAAAGGTCTCAGATGTAATTGCCACCTACCTGTGAACCAGACAGACCAAATTACACATATATGTAGATTGCATAGCAGCACACTGGGCCAAGACATGTTTAGCTGTCTCTTCCTTGTCTGGATTTTTACATATTCGGCAAAAGCGAGCCTCAGTGGGTATTTGCAGCTGAGGACCACATACAGCCAGTACAGGCAGTTGATTAATAGAAAGTTGTATTAGAAACCACCTTACTTTCACGTGAGGACACAATAGGAGATAGTGCTGTGTCTTCCTATATCTACGCACCATTTTGACCACAGCCTGGTAAACCTTTAGCTTCGATAAATGGATATAGTTATTACACCAATCCCATCTGTTGAATCGCCTTGTGAAATCATCTTTCAATACTGCATAAGGGGTTTCTTGACCAAAATGAGGATTTAATTCAATTTCAGCAAGGATATCGTGATTTAAAGTCATATAATTATGACCCCTATAGACCGCTTATCTATCACAGCCTTCACCCAGGCATATCAAATGTTGGCGTAAAGGGCTGGACTTAATTATCATATAGAAACATACCCATGAAAGAGGCCAGTCCCAATTCTAAATGTATATATTCCACAGGGCAGGAGGGGCTCAAACTCAAGACAGTGAGCCAAAAGAAGCCCTCTATCTTGTTTAGCCAGGAGAAATCCTGCATGGTCAAAGCCTCAAGCCCATAAAGAACAGTGGGGCAAAGACACTGTTTGTACAAGATAATGATGCCTGCAACTGAGTATCCAACATGTTCTTTTGCGAACTTGTGTATTTGTAAAGTTGATTGTTTGGCCCTTTTTGTCTTACTGTCGATGATCTGGTTTTGACCACACAGGACGCTCAACTCCAAACCCAGATACGGGTAAAATGGGACATAGTTGATAGTGCCCAACATTGTATCCATCCTGACTTTCTTCCTTGATGTCAACATTATATCAGTCTTGTCCAAGTTAATAACCAGTTCACACTGATGGCTATATACTGCAAGTTCATTGAGCATATTCCTCATGCCTGTAAGTGTCTGATCAAACGTGACCAAATCGTTGACATACAGCATAGCAACAATAGGGACACTACTGATCCTCGGGGGCAGTTTGCTTTCTCCAGCAAATACGACAAGAGATGAGCTATATACCGGTTAAACAACAGGGGAGTCAAGACACAGCCTTGCTTAACTCCCTTGTTCACCCTTGACGATGCATTCACCGTACCTCCATTGTCCAGCCTCACACTAGTCCAGTTATTACTATGGAGCTTTATGAATATTTGCAGCAACCAGGCCGGACAGCCCGGTTTGCTTAATTTAGGCCACAAGATCTCCCTATTTACTTGATTGAATGCGGATTTAAAATCCACAAAATCAATGTGCAAGGTTGAGGCCCTTTTTTGCTGCAAGTAGTTTGCATTAATGAGTCCAAGGCTCTGATATCATGAGCGGTCCCTGATCCTGGCCGGAACCCAGTCTGGTAAGGGTGAAGTACATCGTTCTTGGATAAACATTTCCACAACTCATCCAAAACCAGAGTAGCAAAAGGTTTGCCTGTAACATCCAACAAGGACAGCAGCCTATAATTATTGACATTTCCCCGCTCACCTTTCTTATAAATGGGTATTAAAACAGACTGCTGCTTTGAGGTCAGGATCCTTCTCTCTCTGCAGACTCGGGCAAACAAACAAGCATTACGTTGGCCCAGTTCTCTGGGTTGCTCTTAGAGACCACGTTCGCCGGGCCATTAGGGCCTGGAGCTCTTGATTTCTTAAGCTTATTTAAAATAACAACTAGAGTCTTCTTGCTCATAACCAATGGCCACGACCAGTTATATAATGGGGAATGGACATGGGGCTGAGAGCTCAAAGAATTTGGCGCCAATGTGGGCACTCCAAACAGCTCTGGGGATTGGGTTTACACTTTTGTTTGCCCTCTTCCCCCAAGCCGTTGCCAGTATTTTTGCCAAATTGCTCCAGAAACTCGCCTTCGCAAAACTTGAACAAGCCGCTCCCATTTTGTCTTGGCAGTCATTATCTTATAGTACTTTAGCCAAGACCGATATTCTCTTTATATTCGTGGGATTTCACCCAACATGGCTGACAAACAATCATGGGATGTGTCTCGATAGCATGCTTGCCATTTCGTACCTTTATATCAAAAGCGTTGGTAATTCATGTATTGCTGAGAAATATTGGATCTCTGGTACAACCCCCAATCTCATGCACCATCAAAGAAAGCCATCCTTCGAATTCATTGGCACTCTTGACTTTAAGCCCTCTCCAGTCAAAACAACCCCAGGCAAAGACCTGGGTCCAACCAAGTAGGTTTCCTGCATGGTTTGATATCATACCACTGCACTTAAGGACATTGTTCTCACTATCATTCTTCATTAGATCCAGTATCAACATAGCATGATCGCTATATACATTAGTGACAACACTGAGGGAGTTAAGCAGCTCCATTAAAATTTATTGCCTACAAGATAATCCAACGTGGGCTCCCACCACCCCACATAAAACCAAGTTGGACCACCCGGGCAATCCCCCCAGTCCGTCCCTAAAGCAGAGTCAGATTTCATTCCAGCATATAACAAAGCCACTGCACCCCCCTGACATTTGCAGTTTTAAATGTCATAATACTATGTTCAATGACATTTCTATGAACCGCTCCCCCAAACTTATCCGCACATCTCGCATTCTAATCCCTGCATACAATTACTGGATTTTTGGCAGTCAGCTCACCCCATTATACGAGAATAAGATCTAAGTTGTCAAACACTTCTTCCGAGACACTCACCCTCGGGGGTCGCAAATATTCATGATCAGCATACGCTATAGGCCACCACCCTCTTTCCTAAGGGTCTCCACTCTCAGAATGTGTCCCCCTGTGTTGCAGGTAACAACTAAGGAAGGAGTGCCATAAGCCGTCCAGTTGGGTGTCCTCCTTTACCCTTGGTAGCCCTAGATTGAAAAATAACATACCAATCCATCTCAACATCAAACCTACATAATAATGAACCTATTTGGAATACAGTATCCTGGCATCCATACACATATATTTTCATATTCAACTGCATGGACATTTCTTCATATAAATAATACTGTGATACCCTGTAATCCTGTCTACTCAGCTCCCCTCTTAAGAGTTGACCTTGATTGACAGACAATTGCTACCACTATGTGAACCTAACTTTAGGAATGTACAACCTCACCTATACATAGGGCTCAGAGACTCCTCGTAACAAGCCAATATTTCCTTTGTCTTTGGCCCTTTTAAACAGAGACAGTTTCCATGCATCTGTTGTTAAACTTGAATCAAGTCCAGCCGGTACCTGAAGATGAATCTGAATGTCATCCGCAAACTGTACGGTGCTTCTAATTGAAATACTACAAACCTAATTAAAATAAAAAAATATAAGACAATACAATAATACATAAAATTCATACATTCAAGGGGACCACAATGTCAAAGGTTTCATAGACACAGAGTAATGGGGCCATCCTAATGTACGAACTTCCATAGGTGGTCAAGAAATGTTCTATGATCACTGGCTTCGAACATAATTCATAAACCAAGCTTTATGAGTGAACTTGTCTTTTGCCTACTTGATCAGTGAGCATCTTTTCTCTAATATCAAGTAGAGAGGTTTTAACCCAATGCGGTATGTGTAAGACTGGTTTTAACTACTTAGAACGTTGTTAGATTCCATTTTCTAAGCCTTCTCTATAGAGTAGAGGCCAGACATTGGGGTGTAGTTTGGGATTTCCTTTGATCTTTCTACAGGAAAAAGTGATTATTGCATGTTTGAACTTCTGGGGTAAAACACCCTGATTCAAATGAGATATTGACGAAATACATAATTAGAGGGGCTAGTATTTGCAGTCCAAGTTGACCACTCTATTTTTTCAGTTATCTGTTTTTTTTTTTTTTTAAGGAGGATAGGTTCTTTGCTATTTATGTTGAGCAAGCATAAGTGGCATCAACGAACAGGTTAACATCATGAGGTTCTGTTGAGTGGATGTGTTTCTAGGTGTGTCAAATTACTTTGATGTTTGACCCAATTCTAGAAATGCTATCAAAGAAACAGACCATTAAAAAGTCAATGCAAATACATGCACGATCCAAATAAGCATAGGCACACTGCTCCAGGCACATAAGTGCTCCTACGTGTTGTATAGCCAGAAAATTGGTGGGCTAAATATTATTGTTAGAGCTCTCACGTTAGGGGTGTTGGAGCAGTGAAGAGTGTGGGGTTCAAACCTCATCATCAATGCTCTCCTTTATTTATTTATTGATTTATTTATCATTTAACAAAGACATAGCTCACTGATATTATTCTGTCCACCCATTCTTTATTATATATGCTTTATATGTTATTTCTTTTAAATGTCCCTTTTAAGGATCAAAGTGTACATAGTTGATGCTCCTCTTTAACTTGTTTTTAGTGTGGAAACGCAATGGGTTTAATACACACGCAGTGATGTCATCATCAATATACATGTACTAGACAATAGGTACTGTAGGGGGTCAGATGTAAGGCTCGGACACAATGGTGGTATATTTTTGGGAATAGACTTTTATTGGTCAAGAAAGGTTTGGAAAATTGCCTCTCAATCCCTAAAGCTAGTATGGGGTTTTCTACCTCAAAGAAAACTAGTGTAATTATCATGAAGTCCCAAACTAAAAGTTCCATCACTGTCGTGTCTCCAAACCTACCTCTGTTCCTAACCCTAGTAACTGAAAGCAACTGTGCAAGGATGATCTCTTCTCAAAGTAAAGTGTTTGTGGTAGTTCCTATCAACAGAAATGTTCCCAGTCTCCCTGGTAATCAAAACTAATGAAATAAACAATGTTCACAAATATAAGACTCCAATGCTAGGGTTGTGCTCCTTTACCCTGGACTTTTTATTGTTTTACTTACTTTCCATTTGGAGGACTCCTGAGCCCCTTTATCCTTTTAGGTAAATGTCACTGGGCGATTCACAAGGATATGTTTCTGGGATTCACAGTTCTTTAATCCTATCAACTTGGCACACTTTGCTAGCAAGCATATGATTCCTTTTATCAGTCCCAGGGTTCTTGACCCTCTTATTCTCAACCTGCAGGTGCGGGTCCCTGACTTCTGCCAAGCAAGTGTCATCTCATGGACTGTCTCTCTTTCTCCCACAGGGATCCAGACCTTCTTATTATTTGTTACTTTAAACTTTGTTGGTGGGTGACCAAACCTTGTTGTTAATGGCACTGGATTATGTTAACAACTTGGATAGGGTTAATTGTTGAAGAAGCTCACTACACCTTGTTGTGGTTCACACATTGATTTTTTTATTGTTGATTTCTATGATCATTATCCTAGCATTTACAGTGCTAATTCAATGTGAGAAGAGCCAACACGTGTTTCAAATGAAGTCTTTGTCAAGCAGAAAGAAAATTGATTGGAGGTCCTTGAATAAGGAAGGAGGAGGCCAGGGGATGGTTAGGTATTCTGAATCTGCATAGGAGGGCTGGGTATCCACTGTGGATCGGGGCCAGTGTCAATGGTCTGCACAGTGGTGGCGATCACAGTGATGTTAACATAATCCAGCATCATTAACAACAAGGCTTGCCCACCCACCAGCCCACCCACCTGTGTATACTCTACCATTAGGAAATTCAAACCATGTGCCAGGCTGCAGGACTCAACTAATTACTCAACCTGATAAAGCAATAGAACAGGGGTCTGCTATACCTTCAAGCACTCAACCGTCCTACACCTACTTTAAACTTTGGTTTCTCATATGGGTGCGGGTCCCAGGCTCACAGTGTACTGTCGCCTTCGCTTTGTTTGCTCCCCTGCCAAACATACAACTCTTCCTTGTTTCCTTTTTCTGCAATCAGGGTCCGAGACTCTCTTATGTATGGCTTCTTATATGTGTGCAGGTCCCAGACTCACAATTCGTCATCGTATCTATTTGGTTCATTCTTCTGCCAAAAATAAGATTTTTTATCTTAGTTATTGTCGGAGTACCAGACCCTGTTATGCCTTGACCTTCATATGGCTCAGGGTCCTAGACCCTCTTATTCCAGCTTCTCCTTTCATCCTGTTGCTTCCCCTGATCTCTAGCATTTCTCGGCTAACATGTATACCTGTTTGTCTCTTCGGTGCAGGTACCAGCATTTCCCGAGCAGCTGCGTCCCTTCTCGAGGCTCCTGTGGTGTTTGGGTAGGGGGTGAAGTCTGCAGCAGCTCTGCAGATGTCTTACTCTTTCTGGCTGTATGTTCTCTCTCTTGTGTGCTTCCCCAGGGCCTGGGGTGCCCAGAGGGTTGGCCTGGGAGCAGCCCAAGTAGTCCTTCCTTCCTGGACCATGTTCGGGTTCTCCTTCTCCTCCGTTCACGGCCTCCCTTTCAGCTCTTGTCTGCTTGCCCAGTGCACGGCTCCCACAGTTCCTCCTCAGAGGATAGCTCTCCTCTAGCACACCAGCTGACTTGCCTTCAAACTTGCGCACTGGACTGATGTATTGCTTTGTCCAATCCAATCACTTGCCGTGAGAAGCTTGACTGCTCACTTTGGTTCTCTATAGTGATCCTCGGACTCCCGGCCATCTTCTTCACAGTACCAGTTATAAAACCATATGCAACATCATTTGTATTCTATGGTTTTTCAGTCTATTCAATTATATTAGGTTGAATAACTTGACAACAAAACACATTGGCTCTATCTAGAGAGGGGGAGGAGAATTTGGTATTGGAGAAGGGGTTGGGTGTATTGAAGTGGGGTCATACCACATTCTCTGAGAATGGTCTTCCTCAATCCCTTTAGGGATTGCTTTCCCAGTTGATCCTCCCTTGGTGCACCACCCCCAGGGAGACTATTGTGCTGTGGACGCACTGCGCTGGCTCCATGGGAAAGGTCTGCCCCTAGGGGAGAAGGGATGAAATCCTCAGATTCGTCACAGTACTTACAACCTTTGTGAATAGCTATGGGGAATTATTTACTTCTTGAAAAGTAATTATTAGCCTGAACTAAAATACATCAAATATGCCCATAGTTTGACCCCTCATTAACAAACAATGCTGGAAGGAAATTTGTACTGCAGAAGCACAATATCATGAGCCAATATGTTCAGACATTTCCTTTGTTCAATCACTTTTGGTCAACCAATACTCTTTTACCCAAACTTTATTATGAAGAAGCAATGTGCCAAAAACAGCATTTCACATTTGTTTGTTTGTAATGTATGCAGTATTTGCCATTGATATTGGAATATTGCCTGACTGCGATGCAACTTTTTCTTCGATATGAAATGTTATGTTATGTTATTTGTTTACTACGCAGCATAGCCCGCAGGCATCAGGACGCAGTGGAGAGACAGGCTGAATATCACATATCAGGGCATGGCCGAAAGGAGACACTTTAGTTAAATAGTGAGGTTTTTAATTCTTTTCTAAAGGTAATTATGTTCTCATTGATGCGCAAATTTATAGGCAATTTATTCCAGGCCATGGCTGCCTTCACTGGGTAGGAGCGGTTTTTGCCCTTTATCCATTTGCTTCACGGACATATCAGCTGCATGGAGTCCGTAGACCTAGTGACTCTTGCCACATTCTGTACATTGATGAGTTCTTTCAGATAGCTAGGTCCATTTCTAAATAAACACTTAGGGTCATTATGTTTATCTTAACTTTTATTCTGGCCTCTATTAGGAGCCAGTACAGCTCTCTCCTGTGCACACCTAATGATTTTTTTTTTATAACTCTAATGGCATCATTTTACAGTGTCTGTAATTTCTTAATACAGGCTTTACTTGCCCCGCCTAACAGAGCATTAGAATAAACCAGTGTGACATAATTCACATTGGAGATAAAAGGCTTCACCAGACGCAGGAGCCTGAGGTAATATTGGATGTTTTTACTTACACTTGTCACCTGAGCTTCGGCACTGAGCGAGGCCTCAAGAGTGACACCAAGAGTTTTGACTTGTGCTACTGTTTTTATGAAATGTTGTCCTATACAGAAATGTGAGTATGAGGTCCCTAATTATTCTCGTGCTTGGGCTGAGCCGAATACCAGGAGTTATGTCTTTTCCCTATTAAGCCATAAGCCATGTTTTGTCATTGAAATTTATATTGCCTCATATGTGGTTGAAATAAGTTCTGCAGCATTTACGTAATCGCCACTTAGCTCAAAAAGGAGCCGAGTGTGATCTGCGTAGTTAGTGAAGTATAACCTGAGAGAATCTAAAAGATCACATAACAGGCGGCAACAAATATTGAAAAGAGTGGGAGATATGCACGCCCCTTGGGGAACTCCACATATACTAGCCTCAGGTTTCGAGCGGCATTTCCCCAAACAATCCTTCTCATTCTACTGCTCAGGAATGCCTCAACCCACTTCATAGTATCAGGGGAACATAGTCCAATTTCTCCCACTATTTATACTTATTTCATAGGATACACAAAGTCGAAGGCTGCTGAGAGGTCTATGAGCATCAGCAACCCTGCCTTTCATCCACAATGTTCAACATTTCTGTCTGCAAATCAAGTAAGGCGCTCTCAGTGCTATGAGATGTTCTAAAACCTGATTGTCAGGGATGCAGAATGTAATATCTTTCAAGATGTTTCTGGAATTGTGTGGTATCCACTTTATGGATTCAAGTTAGATGTTTTAATTAGTGGGGTAACCGTCACTTCTTTCAAGAGATCAGGTATATTGTTATCAGAGAAAGAGGCATTGTTCAACGGGTCAAATAGGGAGCAAACATTTCAGGGTTTTATAGAACTATTTTAGTAGGAATTACATCGGTTTGACAGGTTGTAGGACACATCTCCTTCAGAATCTTCACCATGGACTCTACCGATAAAGGTTCAAAAGAAAAAAAGAACCTCTTGGCGAGGTATGGATGCAGATTCTGAGGTGTGAGAGTCAGGTTTTGTATGACCATTTTTATTATTAGAGATGCTAAGCTGTGCTTTGCGTACTTTGTCAGCAAAAGCCTTCTGTACAGCTTCACAGTCTTCATTAGTAGGTGTGAACTGTTTGGCTTGTGATTTAGGTTTTTCGAGTGTCCGGATCATTTCAAACAGTTTATTAGTATTATTTTTAGAATTTGAGATTTGAGAATCAAAGAATTCCTTTTTTCCTGGAAAATTGCCACTCGATAACTTTTCTCCAGAGTTTTCCAATTTTCTTTATTCACTTGTGTGTGGGTTTTCACCCAGGTTCGTCCCGCTTTCCTTTTCTCCTGCTTCAATATAACAAGCTGTACAGTGAACCATTTCTGATTGTTTTCTCTTTCACTTTCTTCTCCTTCATCAGCGCTACCGGATCTAGCATTTTATTTATGCATTTAACGTAATTAGATTAGAGTCCTGATCTGTTGAAGATGTCATCAGTCTCCTAAGGCATTGCTGGAGCGCATAAGAATTAATGTTATTAACATTCCTGTTAATTACTTTTTTCAATTCATTGGACCAACCTTTTTAGGAAATGTGGTGACACAAATCACAGTAGGGTGGTCTGACCAGATACAAGGTGTAATATGTAGCAGTTTTAGATGAAGATTTTTTGTAGCAACCTGGTCCAGGACATTTCCTAGTTCATGCGTTGGTTCTTTACTCAATAATTTAAAATCATGGTTATTAAGTAATTGCTCCGATTCCAGTGCTTTGGGGTCTTTAGAATTTTCCAGCCATCGTTTGAAGCCTCCAAGCATAATAGTAGGACTATGTGGTTTGTTAAAAGTCACTAGAATATCAGATAGATCATCCTGGAAAGCAGGCATATCAGCAGGGGCGATACACCAAAACTAAGTTCAAGCAGTCATTAAAAGTAGGTGTAACTTTTAGCAACATCATGTCACATCCTGTGCATACAATAGGAGTCTCAAAAAAGGCTGTCTCTTGTCTGGAAATGATTGATGCTCCTCCACCTCTCTCATTCTCCATGTTCTGTTGAAAGAATGTACACCCACCTGGGGCGGTGAGATCAATATTAGGCCCCCTGCAGCAGTCGCTCAGCCACGTTTCAGTGATGCACATAATATCAATTCGTTCTTCTCAAATATGATGGTGCACATTTATGGCATGTTTATCCACAGATCTGGTGTTAAGCACACACATTTTGAGGGACTGACCTTCCAGAGCATTCACAACTTCATTCGGTATGTAAGTAACTTCTGAAGTAATATCTTGGTTGCAATCCATAGAAAGTGTAATGGGGCTTGGCTTTTGAATGTCAGGTGCTTTGTCAGGTGACAGATATTGGCATGATTCATTTACTTGTTTTGTTGGTAACAGTGGTTTCGATATTTTATATTCCAACGACTCTGGGTGGCTTACCAGAGCCATTCCCTGTGAGTTGTTTATTGGCGTCTCTATTTTGTCCATCACGCCATTATTAGAAAGAATATTGTAATCCCCTAGCATAGGTAGCTGCAAATATTTATTGACAATACTCTCCCGATGCAGTCTGTGTGCAGCGAAAAGCACCTGCAAGCGTGCTTCCATGGTTGGAAGCGTGCATTACCAAGAAAAGGAGGCTCATAGAAAGGGCAAAACCACTCACCTAAACTCCCCTTGATTAACACCGAAAGCCAGAAGACAACTGACTACTCTGGGTTTCTGTATCAGCATTGGCACGTCCTGCGCATACTCACACAGGCTTACACCTCCCAGATGAGCTGGCGCTCATGATGATAAAGCGCGTGAGGAACTACAGTACAAATGGTAAATGTAGTTTCTAGCGGTTCACTGCTCGTATGGCTACACCAGTTATCTCACCAGTCACCATAGCGTTCTGGACCAATAAAAGTTCGTTCAGGATTACAATGTCCAACTAAAAATCAAAGTTTACAAATCAAACAATATACATTTCATTAAAAAGTTAGAACACACAATGCAAAGCTGCTCTCCTTGTCTAAGCAAGTCAGCTCTTGTTAATTTGATTGTTTCCATCATCATTAGGCAGTACCAGAAATTAATGGCACCTCACAACTCTCTCCATCTTGTGGAGCTAGACAGAAACTGTGCTGACCATGTGCAAGGAGTTGGTCAAGCCAAGTGCATGGTGACACATATTGATATGCCTGGCTATGTTGAAGCTTATATACACTTCTAACAGCTTCAAGGTGACGGATCAGTTACCAAGTGATTAGGAGCTAGGTTTGAATCTCACTTTGTCAATGCCCTTTTGAATTGCCGGAAGCTTTTATTTATTTGATTGCTTTTATTTACATGTTGACAAGCAGAGTAGCGGCTGCCGTGAAAGTTGGGAACTTTGATTACTCATCCGCCTTAATTGCCTTTCTTTCTAACTCTGCGTCCATCGTTTTCCAAGAAGTACGCTGTTTACATTATTGGTGAGATTAGTTTGGACACACTAAAGAGCACAAGATTTAAACATCTAAAATCTGACCATTGTAAAATCTGAAATGTATTTTAATTTCTCATGAAGGTGGTATTTAAATCATTCAACCTTTAATTGAAGACGAATCTGAACCTGTTAGCTAATTGAAACTCCTACCATCTAGATGAGTGCCCGCTCTCACATTGGGCGTGCATTTGTAACATTTTCCTTAAAATGGCTTATGCATGATGGCCGTTAACATGTAGTTAATTTTCTGTTGAGTGAGTTTTTCACCAATTTTAGCTTTGCATGGTTGCTCTCTCTGGGGGTCAGCTCGGTTTCTTTGAATTAATCTTTTGTTTCTGAGCACTTAATTCAATGTTGTATTTGTTCCTATGTGATTGAGTGCATGTTTAATATGGGCATTGTTGGGTGGATGATATTTTGAATTGTATTATATGCATTTTTAGGTTAACTGTATGTCCCTGATGATAACGTGGTAACATTATTCCTATACTTCGAAACCGGTCGGTCGGTCCTTTCAAAAGCATGAAAATGGGAATAGGAAAATCACTCTGCTTCCATTTTAGGCTACATGTGCTATAATTATGTCGTTGTGCCATGCTTTTACTGTATTTTTTGTCTTCAATATAACATGTTGGAGTGCATGACCATGTATGGTTGTTGAAAGTATGGATATGCTTGACTGTATTGAATGTGTGTCATTATGATTGTAAAGATTTATCATCCTGCTCTAATTAAACCTTTTTTTGGTTAATTCATTATCAAATCAAATCTTTTGTACCAATTAATAAATGTTTTGATACTTTTGTAATCACTCCCTCCTTTCTGTTGTTTACTATTTTGTTCCTTTAGTCCACAGATTGGGAAACCCTGCTCGTCAGTCGACAGCAAGCATTGTAGTAACAACAGCACAACTTTATGCAGAATGAATATCCATAAATGCATGTACAATAAAAAACACAAAAACACATTAACATCTATCTATCTATATGTATAAAAGTGAAAATGTGTTTGTTTGCTTGTTTGTGGTGGCATTTGTGGCAAAGTGTTGTTCTATATACAATTCCACACTGTTTCACCAATCTGCACCACATTTTGCATAGTTGAATGTTGGGACCCTCTGGACATTACTGGTTACATGACATTTGGGCACTCCACCCCTTTCCTTGGATTTCAACACAAGTCAAAATTTGGTTGTGAGTGTGTGGCTTGGCAAATCGTTTTTCCTTATACAATGCCACACCGTTTCACCAATCTGCACCAAATTATGCATAGTTACCTTTTAGGACCCTCCGGACATTACTAGCTACATGACATTTGGACAACCCATTCCTTTCCCCAGAAGTCAGCTCCTTCACACATGGGACAGTTGCCTGAAATCAGAGAAACATCAATGTGGTCATAGAATGGTTGGTCTCGACACGAGGAACAAAACTCGAAGCCCAGGCCCTAGGATGCATGGTTTCCAAGATATTTGCACCACAGCCCAGTGCAATGAACTGCACCATGCCAAGGTGAGGCGACAGGAGGGGAGAGAGCACAGCAGCTCCCAGTATGCAGCAGCACACCTACTCTCACCTCCCCCCAACATCTGCTCCGAGGAATGTCAGTCAGCCACATGCTACCTTTCTCACCGCAGTTTACTTCATGCACAAGCGATAAGCAAATCAGAATGGCAAATTTGTCTCAGGAGGATAGCTCAGTGGCAACGTGCTTGCCTGGGATGCAAGGTGACATGGAGAAACATGGGATCGATCCCTGGGTCCGTGCTTAGAAACCTCTGGGTATTAAGCACATTATAAATAACCTATCATATCATACAGGATCAGTGTTATATTGTCTGTCTATAGAACCCGTTCAGAGAACGGGTACTTCTGCTAGTATTGAATAAAAATGATAAATCAAGGTGTTGAACATTCCTGGATATGAATAGTATGAACATTGCATAGACATCAGCAAGTCTGTCAATTCCCCATATTAGCTGTCACCCTCTGCATGGTAAGCTCTTTTATTTCATTATTTAAGCTCACTAAAGATAGCTACGGTCAATGTCTCTTCAGGGGAGGCTGTACATTTAGACCCCACAAGGCTCAAATGGGCTTACCGAATTCCTGCCTTGCTCAACAGTGGCTTTAGCCATTTTAACCTTAATTATTTGTATGTGGGGGGAAAAAAAACAAATGGAGGATCAAGGACTCTTGACTCTGACACCCCAAAGAGAGTCACATACCATTGTGCCAGTCGATTTCCCAATATCGGCCAGTACTGGCAACCTCTCCAGCCTCGGCTTAGTATACAATTCTCTCATCTCGGGGAAGCCACCTCATCCAAGTATTTCCAAACAGCAGAGGGCCTTGATGTCAAAGTATACTTGAAAAAACCTATGGATTCCCACAAAACAGCTTCCTTTCCCTTCTGCTCAGACTGAGCAATAACAGATGCACATACACATTGTCATGATCACCCCCTAACCAAAAAAGGGGCGAATAACCATGTAAATATCAAAAATATACATATTTTAATTACCATCAAAGAAATACATTCACATTTAATAGTATCTTCCCTTAAAAAGACTTCACATAATGTACCAAACACAATCTGAAATTTATCTCCATGTGTGTGTGTAATGTTTACCTGAAGTCAAGGTAAACACTTCAAAAACCTTCTTTTTACCTCACTATAGGATGTTCATATTGACCACCACTGGTAAATATTGTTGCCCCTCCTAATTTATACGGGCAAGAGACTGTGCCAACAGTGTTTAAATGTGTTTCTAGAACCAGCATTGATACCAATTGCGAAAATATAAACTTGAATCAATCGATATTATATATCCTGCTGGTGCTGTCTTCAGGGCACTTGGCCTTAGTTGTGTTTTCTCTGGTTGTCACGTATTAACATTCATAGTTCCAGTATTTCTAAAAAGACAAACAAACATTCGGTCTAAAAAACATGGTTTCAACATTCTAAACACAACAAGTTATGTACTACATCTGTATCAACTTCATCTCTATTTCCCACTTTTTAGCAGAGGGATATATTACATCGTGACATCTTTATTGGCCACTAACATCTGATTCCTCAACATGTGATATTTCAACACGTGGCTCGTTCCAATTTCTTTTACGGACAGTCTCATTCCAAATTTCATAATTACAAACGTTGACCCCACAATTTATTTCATGTTCAAAACTGTGGAGTACTGGCCCAATCTCATTCTGCCACCCTGTTTAAATGTAGTCTTTTCCAAAAACACAGAGGGGGGGGAGATTTTTCACCTTTTCCCTCAGAACCGATTTTCTAATCCGTTCAGGTACTTAGGAAATATTTACCTATTATTGGTGTTGCCTAGGGATCTAGGCCCAATGAAGGACGCACACACGGAGAGATAGGAGGAACTTCTTTATTCTCTTACAACCAAGCAAGGAGTGTCGCTTGCTGCGCACGTGCCCCATAACTCCCTTGCCCAGTCAAACTCCGCCTTTCCAACGGAGGGGGCTCATGAGCGTTAACCCGTTGAGCCCCGGGTAACACTACCCCCGGACAATATGTCCAAACATCAACTTGACACTCTGTGTCCAAACAATAACTCAACACTCTTCAACAAGTCTCATCGGCTTCCTTATGAGTCGTCTCGGCTTCTCACCTCGAGTCCCAGGATCTGGCTCCTCTTCAGTCGCTCCACTCCGGCTCATATCCCCGGGATCTCCTTCCGGGGGAAACCATTCATCATCCCTCTGCATCCTTGGTTCTGGTGAGAGTGCCCGCTGAGGTCCTTCTGTGTTTTCTCTTCTTGCGTATTGCCTGAACTGCTGACAGTTTCTGGTGACGGCCCTATTCTGGTCTTCAGCCGTTACCATCGTCCCTTTCACTGCAACTATCCTCATGGGGCTTGGAGCAAACCGCGGGTCTGTCTTTCTAGTCGTCGGCTTTTGCACCAGGACTTCATCTCCCACCTGGAACTCCGGCGGCACCGCTCCTCTCCGTGCATCGGTACGGAGCCTCGCATTTTCTTTTGCCACCGCGTCTCTCTGGAGCAGATCATGGTCGGCCGGCTCTGCCTGCGCCGTACTTCTCGGGATGCGGGTTCGCACCTCATATCGGAACATGAGCTCGGCGGGCGTCTTATTCGTGACCTCATGAGGAGTGTTCCTATAGTCTCTTAACAGACGGCATAGCGCTTGGTGTGTATCGACTGCGTCAAGCCGTGCCCTCTGTATAGTCTTCTTGATCGACGCCATGAAGCGCTCCGCCATTCCATTTGCCTGGGGGTGGCGAGGTGTGATCTTCATGTGCCTGAACCCCAGGTGCTCTGCCAGTGTCCCAAACTCATGTCCACAGAATGGTGGTCCGTTGTCGGACTTGACCTAATTGGGGATTCCCCACTCGCTAAAAACCTCTTCTATCGTCGCCGCCACTTGAGTGAACGCCGTGGAATTGACCACCTTGGCTATCGGGAACCTTGAGTGCTCATCTATGAAGAGTAAGATGTAGTCACCCGCTTCGGTCGGCCCGTAGAAATCCATGGCTACTCGTTCCCATGGGTGATCAGGTATTTGAGTATACTGGAGTGGGGGCGGACGTTCGGCAGGGGCTGTGCACTGACAGGCGTGGCAGTTCCTTACCCACTCGTCAACGGCTGCATCCAGGAGAGGGAACCACACGTGGCACATGAGCTGCTTCTTTGTGTTCTCGGCTCCTCTGTGGCCTTCGTGCGCTATGCTGACCACCTTGCTCCTGAGTGTGGCGGGGATGACGATCCTGCACCCTCTGAGCAGAATATTGTTGTCCTTCACCGCAAGTTCACCATGTACTCGGGCTAGCCGCTCGATTTCTTGTTTGTTCACCCCAGGGTGCGCTAGGATGGCTCTGTGGTGATCTTTCCATTTGCTGGCCGTCGTGAGGCTGATCGCCAGGGCTGTCGTCGGATCGGCTGCTGATGCGGCGGCTACCCTTTCAAGGGACAACGCCGGAGGCAGCGATTGGGCTGCCACATATTGCACATACGTGACGTCACCCTTCCGTGCGAGCGGGGCCCCTACGGGGTGTCGTGAGAGGTAGTCCGCGGGGTTGAGGTCGCCCCCCGGGCGGTGTACAATGTCATAATCGTATTCCTGGAGGCGGATCCGGCGGACTGCCGTGTTGCGCGGAGGAGGAGCAGGAGGAGGAGGCTCGCTGGGTTGCCCACCACGCGGGAGTGGAAAACAGCGGACTGCTGCAGGAGGAGGACTCCAGTGTGCGGGAGAAATCCTCGTCACCAAATGTTGCCTAGGGATCTAGGCCCAATGAAGGACGCACACACGGAGAGATAGGAGGAACTTCTTTATTCTCTTACAACCAAGCAAGGAGTGTCGCTTGCTGCGCACGTGCCCCATAACTCCCTTGCCCAGTCAAACTCCGCCTTTCCAACGGAGGGGGCTCATGAGCGTTAACCCGTTGAGCCCCGGGTAACAATTGGCTCGTTCCGATTGAGTCCAACCAAATGGTCTGTACTGCAAGGGCAGTAGACTATCCCTCTTGGTCATGGCCCGGCGACGGGTAATGCAGTCTGTGATTCGCCTTTGCTGGCTACGTTCTAAAAAACAATGGGTAACCATGTGTTTCTATAACTATGACTGCAACCCCGCGTTAATCATACCTCCATGTTATCTTACTCTGTCAGACTTACCAATTGACGGAGACACCAAGGGATATTACACCGTGTCTGAACACTTCAATTGCACTCGTTCTGCTTTGTGGGATGTACGCGTCTCAACGTGTGGATGCTCACCTAAAGGGGCGGAGAATGGAATGGTCAGAATCACGGCTGTTAGACCCGTACCTGACCCGTCTGTTGTCCTATTTCGTACTCTCACCTTGCGTGGGCTGGATGTCCTCACGACCGGGCCATACTGCAAGGCACACTCCTTCAGCATCTAGACGCTGCCTGATGCACTCGGTCGGCTGAGAGTCATTGTTGCGCAATCAAGGATCCTTGGTCTCGTGACGCGCTCGCGTCCGCGTGTATATCGATGTCACGTGATCGCAGGCCCATTGTGCTGACATCTTGCACCCGCCATGTTGGAATGGGTTCTCGTGCCATGTCGTGTACGAAGCTATTTGTGTTGTAGGTTATTATCAAGACCCTGATTATATCCACTGGGGGGACCATCTATTGAACCTCTCTCTATGTGGAACCCGCTCACAGGTGTCTCATCAGACTCTCCCTCATTAGGGCTACATGATAGCTCTTATATTTTCTCTTTGTGCGGTGTGGCCTATTATTTCTTATGGGGGACAAATAAGCCCATTCTATGGAGATATTCAAACCATTTCTTACAGTGTCTAAAGAATAAATCCATTTCTGTTCGGTTTGTCTAAGTTTGAGGTCTCTGTTGCCTCCTCTTGGTTGGGGAAGTATCGTTTCAATGATAAACCAGTAGATGTCGTCTACCTTATGGTGTGCACCCTTGAAATGTGCTACTAAGGGTTTGTCTGGTACTTGATTTTTTACACATGATCTGTGCTCGCAGATCCTCTGGCGAATGGGCCTCTTCGTCTTGCCAATGTATAAAAGTCTGCAGGGGCACTTTATGCCGTAAATTACCCACTTCAAGTTGCAGTTCGTAAAGCTTTTAAGCTCCCATTTGCTTCCTTTGAGGTCTACATACTTCATATTTGATGTCAATTTGCATACCGAACATTTCCCACGTGTAAAGTGGGCCACTACCAGCGGCAAATGCCACAATGTGGGCTGAGTGGCCCCTTGTGATGTTTTATAGGTGTGTACCAATTTATCTTTTAAATTGGGCATGAGGTTTGTTAATCGAAAAATCCTCAGTATTAATGATGTTCCAATGTTTAAGTATGCACCTACGCAAATCATTGCTGATAGGTGAGAAGGTAGATACACATGTGATCTTGTCCTCTGCAATTCGTGCTTGTGGGACAAGGCAATCCTGTCTTTGAGTATTCTTAGCCCTTTTCATCTACTTGCGCACAATAAAGGGTGGATACCCTCTTGCATGCCGTCTGGCTGATAAATCTTTGCTATTAGCATCAAAATCCTCCCTATGGGTACAGTTCCTTCTAATGCGTAAAAACTGCCCAAAGGGTAGGTTTTGTCACAGGGCGTGAGGATTGAAACTTTCAAATGCCAGTAACGTGTTCTTGTCTGTTATTTTTCTAAACAATGTGGTTTCAAACTTGTTATTTGTGTCTTTATAGATTTCAAGGTCTAGAAATGAGATCTTGTTGTTATCCAAATTCACCGTGAAATTGATGCACTCATCCTGGTCATTCACCCAAATTAGGAATGATTCAAGGTCAACATCATTCCCTCCCCATACCATGAAGACAACGTTGATGTAGCGAACCCAAAGTTACATTTGATGTTTAAATGGGTTATTTGCAGCATAGACCGAGTGTGTCTCCAAATCGTCCATGAATAGGTTCACCAAATCTGGTGCAAAACTTGAACCCATACTGGTACCGTGTTGTTGCAAGTAAAATGTGTTTTGTTCAATGAAAAAATGTCTAGTAAGGGCAAGTTTAATGCATTCCAAGATGAATGCTGTTGGAACTGTCTTATCTGCCCTCTGTTCTAAATACTTTTCCATTATGTTCACACACCTCATTTGGGGGATACTCGTATAGAGTGCCTCAACATCTAGAGTGACTAAAATGTCGTCTGCTTCCACATTGATGGTATCTAGTACCTTAATCATCTGCGTTGTGTCTTGATGCTGGCCCCAGCTTTCTGCCCTTGTCAATGTTCACCTGCAGCATCCCTAACTGCAATTCCCACATTCTCTTTTACATTTCTACACTCCTTTTCATACCAACCTAGGTGATTATGTTGTCCAGATTGCGAATGAATGGTCTAGCCCCTGCAGATGCCAAAAGTGCCCTGATACAGACCAGGACTCTATGAAATGCTTCCGTTTGTATTCAAGGGGCCAAGTACAGTTGTACAAAAACATATACAATGTGAGTTTAATGCTTATATATGCTTAGAGTAGCAATTCTCGTTGTGACTTGATAGACGAAAGGTGTGTTCGCCCACTTGAGAGCTGGAGAATGTTAATTCATCTGTTAATGTTTCCGAATGCCCAGGCTCTTACCCTCTTGATAGTGAATGCTAATTTTTTTTACAAACCAAATACTAATAATTAGCTGTATCTAGACCCAGTGGGTGGTCCGGTCATATTAGCAGCAACATCACACCAACCATCTGGTCTGTTCTTAACTCTCTCCATCCTTCCCCCGACCCCAGTATAAATCCCAGCCATACAGTGAACAACACGAATGCAGGTTTCCCCTTTTGTATTGTAAACGTGATGTCAATCTCTCTATGCCATACATGTATAATGGCGGCCAATGGCATGTGCAAACCTTTCACTGGTGCATCTGCCAATGGGAGGTACATTAGTCATTCAATTTTAGAGGTGCAAGCACCAATTTGCCCACAGGCCAAATAGATTTTCATAACCCGTAGACCCTTATTCTGCAACTCTGACAGGACAGAGTGTGCTGTGATTATAACGCGACTCTACGTGGGTGCGCTTTCTCTTTTATATAGCATTTTCTTATGTATAGCAGTCTCATGGGTGAGCAGAGGCCACAGTGCATTGGAGCAGCATGCATGAAGCCACGGATTTGGTATGTGTATGCATGCATGCATGCAGTAGTCATGGAATGTGTTTGTATTTAGTAATGTATTACATTGTCAATGCACATGCACTTTTTTCATTTTCATTCTGCCTCCATGTCGCATACATTATGTTAATTACCTTATTCTCTGCAAGCACATAATCACCAGATGTTTTGGGCTAGCTCCAGTCCGCCATACTAAGGAAATTCAATGGGAAGGGCTGATGGGAGCTGTAGTCTGAAACATCTTGCGACCAACAGGATGCATTTTCAAAACCTGATTCCCAGTCTTCAATCTGTGCACAGTATGCTAGTAAACATAAGTGATGTAATGTGTTAAGTAATGTTTAATGACAGTGAACATGTACTATTTCTTATTTCTCATCTTCCCTCAAGCCACACACATTCAGATAAGTGATGGCCCTTATTTTCTGGCACTGCTGACAAAACATTTTGTACTAGCACTCCCAACACTATTATGCTGGAAATTCACTGGGCAGGCAGATTGTAATCATAGCCAGAAACATCTTGCTATCTGCAGGTTGCATTTTCAAACTCTATCCCCACGTCAGTTATGCGTGTGGTATGCCGGCTTACATTAGTAGTGTAATGTTTTTAGTAATGTTTATTTATTTATGAAAGACAGTCATGATAGGAGGAAACGAACGACTGAATACACACGCTCACCAAGACAGAAGCACTAGAACGCCACATCAACACCACTCCGACCCTGATCCTTTCAAAACCTCAACTGACCAGTGTCACACTAGATAACAAGAGAATAGAGATATTACCAACCCAGTCCCACACCGGAAGAAAGGGTCAGGCGCACCTATCAATCCAAACAATTACTCACTATGATACAGGGGGGTCAGCGCAGCACCAACAAAGCAAGGCGGCCCATGAGGAACCAGAATCAACCCAACCCACAGGGATACAACTCTAACGGAATCAGAAGTACCTGAATCAGGACACAGACCCCACTAACCCAACCCTCAATCTTCTGCATACTTAAACCACACAAAGCCACACAACCATCTCTCTCACAGCAATCTGCACGCACTTTACCACACCGCATCGGCAACACATAAACATCACCTACAGCACTCGAGGTTTTGCCCGATCCAATACTAGCACAAAAGCCCAGCCAGCACTCGCTGTATACCGAGCTGAAGATGCCAACAGAACATCACTTCTCCCACTCTCCTGCTCCCCTCTTCCTGACTAACCATACCCGTCCTTCCTGTTTACAGATCCGCCAGAGTGCCTAGGAACCAATTCCGTTGGTGACGGTGTGCTATATAAGTACCTTTAACATAACATAACATGTATAGGAACATGGACATTTTTAATTTCCCATCTGTGCACGAACCCCATGTATTCAGATAAGCAATGCCCTTATTCACTGCAACAGCTCACTGAATGTTTTGGACTACATATCCCATGAGCTCTACCCAGGAAATTCAGTGGGAAGGGCTGACGAATGTCATAGTCTGAAACATCTGGTGACATGCTGGTTGCATTTCCAAACCCTTGTTACCCTGTTCAGTACGTGTAGAGTTTGCCAGCTCATCCTTATTTTCAGATATTGGCAAATATTGATTCATAAATACAAAATGTGTAGAAAACTGCATACATGATGAAACACATCCAGGTTCATCTGAGAGAGACCATGTAGGTGGTTGGGGGCTGTTTGTGGTGTCTTTAGGTAAGCCATTTTGTATTCGCCCCATGTGTATCTGAGAGGCACTTGACTGACTAAAAAGGGAGGGTATCCAGTGATTATAACAAATAGAAAATAAAGAATGTATTTTCAATGAAAAAAAAAACAATGAAAAAATACTGAATTAAAAAAATATATGTATGTGGGGTGGGGAACAGGGTTAAAACGGGTAGTTAGGGGGTTCGGTTGGGGTTTTAAACATGGGGAAACGGGGGTTTTGGGGAGGACCCCCCCAAATAAACTCACTATTTTTGTTGTTTTTGTTTCGGTAAAATTGCATTCTTTATTTTGCATTTTGCAATTCGGTAAAATCTCATCGACTCAAAAGGGAGGGTTAGGAATCAGGCAAATGTATATGTAAAACTGGCCAGTATTACAGTTTTTTCCGAGTTAATTATTAGTCTGTTTGACTCGATATATTTTTCCAGTGCCTCCAGTTGTCGCCGGAGTCCTATTGGCGTCTGATCTAGTAAGACAATATTGTCCGAGTACAGGAGTCTCTCTACTGATGTTCCTCCAATCTGAGGTGGAAACACTTGTGCAGCGTGAAATGTGTAGTCCATGTCTGAAGTATATAAATTGTATAGTTCAGGAGCTAATGGGCAACCTTGTTTCAGCCCCGTAATGGTGTCTATTTGTTTAGATGTTAGCCCTGACTTATCTAATCGTGTTCTTATCGTAGTGTTGGTGTATAGTTGTTTGATATTATGCAGCACTGTCGAGGGGCAATGCCATTTTGCAAATTTTTGCCATAAGTTTTCAAAGGCTTTCGATAAATCCACGAAAGCTACATATATTTTGGTCTGTGTTTGTTTTGATTTATCTTTTAACAGGTTGATAAGGAATATGTTAAGGGAGGTCCCTCTCCCTTTTACAAAGCCCGATTACCACAGGTCCCTTATACCTGTTTCTAGGCTCCAAGTTGTTAACAACTTCAGCAATACTGAGGCAAAATGTTTCCTCAGCACATCAAGGAGGGCTTTGGGCCTGCAGTTGTGTATAGGGACGATCATCATCTTTCCAGGAATTCGGTACCTTGCCCCTTTTATTATGTGTTCCAGCAGATGATTCAAAAGTTTGCCCATTCTAGTGGGTGGGTTTATAACATCATGTTTGTGAGGCTGTCGGGTCTCGGAGCCCTCGAGTTTTTGAGTTTCTTGGTCATATCTTCTATCTTCTATCGTCGGAATAGAGTAATCCAAATGTGTGTCTTTCCCATTTAAATGTTGTTCCGATATTACATATGTTCTCAGTGTTTGTTGCATTTGTGCATAAAATTTGCACCATGTGCTTGCCATTATAGGGTTTGACATCAAGGCATCTTGGGGAGCATTGATTTGATTTGTAAGACCCCAGATATCGTGGCTGTTTTTAGTTTGAATTTTTTTTAACATGGAGATAGAATCTTGCATCGTAGCATCGTTTTTTTGTGGATACGTAGCCAATTTCGGTATTTTTGGCTTTCCTTATTTCCTCCACCGGGTTTTGGTTTTTAAATTTGATTACATTTCTTATTGTTTTCTTAAGGGCGTTTCTCGGGTTTACAATTGCTTTGTCGTATACATGCTTGGGTGTACTTGATGCTTTATTGTTTCCTTCCTTTTGAGTTGTAATAAAAACGTTCAATAGCGGCAAGTAGTCAATTGTGTTATCCTCTTCTTCTCTTTGCCTCTTCTTAATTAAGCTTCTCAAGTTAAGTGTCAAACCAGGTAACTTCTCAGCTTTAATTCTAAGTCTGTTTCTACCCGGATTAATAGACAGTATCAGATCTGCTCCATGTTTACTTGTTTTGTTGTTGCTCACGTTGTTGCATGTCTGCTGCAAGATGTTGTGGTCACTCGCAAAGGTGTAAACTACCTCCAAATTTTCAATTCTGTGAGACAGATTCGAGAAAATATATATATAATCAAGGGTCGCTGTTGAAAAGATAGCTCTCCACGTTGGCCTTGCTGGGACATCGCCTTTTGTTGTTCCATTCAATAGGACACACTCGCTTGAATTTAGAACATTTCTCCATCGTGTGCCATGTTTTTGTTTGTTTGTTCTGTTAGTAAGTTCGTCATTTTGCAAATTGCCCAGACCAAGGCATGAGCAATTTAAATCACTGACTATTATAAAAGTCGGGTCTGGCCATTTTTCCCTGTATTCGTCTATCCACCTCACTACGTCTTCTGGTAAGTTCTCATTTGATGGTATTGCTGGGTTCCAGTAGACGTGAATAATTATCAGAACCCTCTGTGCAATTATTGGTACTTGTTCAGTCTTAATTGTTAGTGCCTGGATGTAAGGGGTAGGATTTATCTCATCCAGTACCTCCCAATTCAACTCATTCTTTATTGCAGTTTGAAGGCCTGCTTGGGGTCTTCCCTTTTGGCCCTTTATGGCTGGGTTTGTTAATACTTTTCAAACAAGGCCAGGTGTTTGCACATTGGGCATGTTTGAAAATATTAATGAGGACCTGCTCATATTTTGTTATTTTTATTAATTTATTTATGGCATTTGTTAAACGCCCAAACCCGAGGTATCACAGCGATAGTTACATAGAAGAGCTTGTCTGGTTACAGAGGAAATTACAGTGCGGTAGGATTTGTGTTCAAGGTTGGATACAGTAACAACTTATAACTACAGGCATAATTGATCAGTAAGACTTGACAGTACAGGCATCATAGAACAGTAAGAATACATAGACAGCACAGATTTCAGGTGACAATATTGGTGTGGGAACTCAGGAATGCCAAGTGAGGACATTGTTGGTTAGAATTTATTGAGGAGCCAGGTTTTGCTAAGACTCTTGAAGCGCTGATGGGAGGGCTCATTTCTAATGTGAGGAGGAAGGGAGTTCCAGATTTTGGGAGCCGCTACTGGGAAGCTGGTACCCCCTGCCCAGATGTTCTTGAACCTTGGGACAAATAGGTGAGTGCTAGCGCCCGATCTGAGGGATAAGGTTGGGATTTCTTGGGTGACACAGTAGTTCAGGTACGCGGGGGCATCCTTGGTGATACATTTGTGGGTGATACTAAGAGATTTAAATATTCTGGCTTGGATAGGTAACCAGTGTGCCTCCCTTCTAATGTGCTATGATCACTTCTTTATAATCCAATAATCCCATAAATTGAGGGCTCGAGCTAAGGTGAGGCAATTTTGTGGGGTAAGAAATTGGTGGCTGAGCACTATGATTTTGGCCAGGATGCAAGGACACTGATGTGTTTGGTCATGGTAAGGTTGGAGTCTAAATACACCCCCAGAGTTTTGACCTGTTTGAGTACAACGATATGTGTACCTTCAATGGTAAGGAAAGAGTAGTCGGTGTGGAGCGTTTTCAGCCGGGAGGGGGACCAACAATGAGTATCTCAGTTTTATCATTGTTGAGACACAGACTGTTAGTAGCCATCCAGTTTTGAATAATGGCATATCTCTTGTTGATGAAAGCAGACTCTTGATCATGGTTACCTGTAATGGGGATGAGGATCTGGGTATCGTCTGCAAAGTTGGTATATATGACTCCCATAGCATCAAGGGCTGCGAAAAGGAGTTTGGTATAGGCATTATATAGGGTGGGTGAGAGGCAGGAACCCTGTGGCACCCTCAGGGGTACTGGGATAGGGTCTGCAGCCTCAACGCCAATGGAGACTCTCAAAGTCCATTCCGATAGGAAAGATTTGACCCAAAAAGTGGCTTCTGCCGAGCAATTGAAATTTACAGAGAGAGCGTTGCAGGGTTTGTCATGGTCCACTAATCAAATGCGGCAGATAGGTCAAGTAGGAGTAGGATACACAATTTCCCAGAGTCTCTTATATTATCCATCTGTTTTTTAAGATCTAAGAGGGCAGTTTATGTGCTCTGCTTTGGCCTAAAGTCAGATTGTCTGGCTCCTAGTATGTGGTTGATTTCTAGATACTCTTCTACCTGAGTGTAGGCAAGTATGTCAAGTATTTTTAGAAGGAAGGGGACCAAGGTGATGGGACAGTAGTTAGTGGGTATGGCGGGGACTAGGGAAGGTTTCTTAAGCAGAGGGGTAGCCCAGGCTTCTTTGATACTAGAGGGGACAGAGTTGGTGCTGAAGGAGGAGTTGATGAAGTTAGTAATGATGAGAGCTAAGGTGGGGGCACAAAGTTTGACTAGTCGAGCAGGGAAGCTGTCACCTTTACAATTAGAAGGTGTCCTCTTAAGGACGGTATTCAGTACGTGGTCTTGGGAAACCAAGGTGAATTTAAATTGGGGGCTGTTTTTCTGATGTCAGAGTCCAGAGCAAAGGAAGGTGTATTTTTGCCGGCCAGTAGTTCCCTTTTTGCTAGGATTTTCTTTTGTAATGTGACAAATTTGGAAGATAGTGCATTCTGGATAGTGGTACACCAGTCTTTGCTTGAGTTGGTGGGTGTGGCGGAGAGTATGGGGGCTTCCAATTCTCTGAGTATAGAGAAGAGTTCTCAATGCTCTTTTGTTCCATCTCAACGCAACAAGATCTAAATTGAACCAGAAATTGGCTTGTTTAGTAGTCCGAGTTTTTTTTTTACATGAGCAGAGCTACTGCATCAATGGTTGATTTCAGGCAGGTATGGTAGATGGCCGATCTGCTATCAGGATGGGTGTCAGCAGTTGAGTAGGAATTGAGAGAATTGGTCAAGATGGGGATGAGATTATCTACAGTAAGTTTGCGAGTATTTCTCACTGCGATAGGGCAGCTTGCGGTATGAGGTACGCTCTGAGTAATTGGTATCAATATCTTATTAGATGATGGTCCGACCAGGTGATTTGTCAATAGATTTAATTGATAGACTGATATTTAATGTTAGAATCCAGTCCAGGATTCTTCCTTTGAAATGGGTAGAAGACATTACCATTTGAGTGAAATAGTGTCAAATGGAACGTGGTAGATTTGTGGTCAAGTTTGTCATTAAATCACAGGTTAATGTCACCTAGGATGATAAATATGGTGTTAGGCTTAAGGAGTGGGGTGATGAGCGATGGGTTGTCTAATTTGGGGTGATTGGTCATATTAGGTGATCTGTAAATGATAAGGAAGTTAGTTTTGGTTTTGGGGTCCGATGTAACTTTAAGTAGAAGGAGTTTGGATCCCATGACAGGGTCTAATGTGCAGGCTCTGAATTGTAGTGTAGATTTGGCTATAATAGCTATTCCTCCTCCTGTGGTATCCTGGTGATCCTTTCTAAGGATGGTGTAGTCGGGAGGGATGGCCAGGGAAAGGAGGGGGCCAGAGGCTTGGTGTAGCCAGGTTTCTGTCATAACCAGGAAGTCTAAATGTTGGTTGAGAAGTAGGTCATCTATATCAATAGCATGAGCTCCTACGGATCGAACATTTAGAAGGGTGCCTTTGAGATTAGGGTTGAGCATTGGCAAAGATGACAGGGGGACTGAAGGAGAGTCTAACGGTGATGTGCAGGGTGTGCGTCTTGGGCGGTGTGGAATCCTGGTTGAACTGCTTTATGGTAGGGATAATGGTAGGGATAATGGTCTGAGTCTTAGGCCTCCTAGATTCATGGTTCAACAACAGAGTGGGTGCAGGGGTGATGTGAGATGGGCCTGAGGTGTACTGGCTGCTAGGCTGGTGAAGGAAGGTACATGAGGATAATCTTGCAAGCCTTGAGGGTCTCTGGCTGGAGCTAATGGCAAAGGGTAGGGAGGCTGGCATTATTAAGCTAAGACGCTGGCGCCAAGCTGTTCCTAAACAGGCGGTAGTAATTCCTGTGGGGTGTTCCCTAGGGCTTTGGCTGGGTGATTGGGAGATGTTACTCCTCTAGTCTCGGTGATAGTGGTTAAGACATCACGGGGTTGGGTTACTGGTGGTGGGAAAGGGGATGCTTGGGGAAGGAAGGGTGTTGGGCATGGGAGCTGGTGATGCCGGGGGCACCAAAGTCAAGCAAGTCCGTTCCCCAGCTGGGCGAATGCACCTTCTGCGCAGGGTGATCCACTGGTCATGATGTGATCAATATTATGTCTGTCAGTCTTTATCTGCAAGGTGGTCACGCTGTAGGGTAGTGTACGTGGTTACTTAGAGTAGGGATTGTTAGGTGAGCTGTTTGGTGTGCTTAAACAGAGTTAGCAGTGGCAAGCTATAAGAAGCAGCTCATAGATATCTGCGACAGACGTATAGCACATTGGGCTGGATTGGCCATATCTAGCAATGTAGCCAGTCTCGTGTTCACAGTGGCAAACCAGGTGTACCAGCCTAGAAAGGCCGTAGTGAGCAGGGCTCGTGGGGGATGGAGGTAAGGCTATTCGTACAATGGGTCCCAACTAATGTAGTTAGATGCTAGCGAGCAGGGCACAGATGCTTAGAGTTCTCAGCGGTGGGTATGCACCAGCACACGCTGGATTTGAGGTAGGGAAGCCAGTGCGACACAATGTCTCTATAGTGGGTGGGAAATAGCCTAGGAAGGCATGGCAGGAATGAATGGGGAGTATCCTAATTTGGGATTTCAATGTCAGGTGGGATGAGGCCTAACTGAATTCGCAGTGGCAGATGTGAAAAAGAGTGCTCCTAGTTATCAATTGGCATTGGCAAGCGTGATATACACAATCCATTGCGGTACAGTATAAAGTGAGTTACAACAACAAAGCAGGCACTATGATAAGGATACCGGGAACAAAGCAGCACTATACAGTGTAAAGAAGATAACAGCGGAGACTATATCAGCAATGATGAACATGGACAACAGCGTGTTAAAGAATATTGGATAGGAGGCTGTGTGCAACGAAGTTCAGATAGACACCAATGTACAGTAGTCCACAGGGTCTGGGTCAGGAGGTGGGACATACTGGATAAGCGGTATCGCCGTTACATGTGATCAGTTAAGGTGGCTTACAGCGATCTAAATACAGGGCATAACAGAAGTAACTGCAGTAGTAATAGGCTCAGCGGGGTTGGGATAGGGCCGAGGTACAAGGCAAAGGATAGATCAATTGACTGGTTTGCATAAGTGGGTGTAAGTTACAGTGGTTGAGTTAGTTTGGCGGAGCATGTTGGGTCACAGCGTTGCATTCGGGTGGAAACCCTGCCTATGGCCAGTGTAATTTCGCAGCTAGGAGCTTACCAGGTGGCACGATGATGCACACAGGGTGCGTTGAAGAAAAGTGAGTCTGTTGTAGCATATTGGGTGACAGTGTGGCATTAGGGTGCAAACGCTGCCTGTGGCTGGTGTAATTCCACAGCTAGGAGCTTACCAGGTGGCACGATGATGCACACAGGGTGCGTTGAAGAAAAGTGAGTCCGTTGTAGTAACCTGCTGCATGCTGCTCCAGGCTCTAACAGGCTCAGGCAGGGGCCTTGGAGATTGGGCCTTTGATGAGAGGGCCGGCTTTTGCCTACTGGTCCTCCTTATAGGCCACAATAGAGATGAGCACTCAATAGGAACGTTGAGGTTTCTGGGCACTTTGGAAATTAGGCAGCTGCCATCTTAACGTGTCGCAAGCCAAATGCAATTGTATCAGGTCGCTGTGGAAACAGTCTTAGTTTGCACTAGTCTCGGCAGGGCAAATGCAACAGATCTTTTTGAAAATGAAACGCTTGCATTCTGCAAATAGTGAAGATGAATGGAGCGGAATGCTACGTGATGTATACACACGCCAGATGGGCTTACCTCGTAGCAAAGTAAGCTGTGTGGAAGTCGGAGTGCTGCTCCTGAAGCGCACAGTGCTGGTGGGCCTTCCTAGGCTCACGGAAGAGAATACTCTCGGTTAATGGCTCACAATGAATGCTTGGGCAAGGGGGCAGCAGTAATCTTGTTCCTTTGAAGGCAGAACGATTTTGGATACAGACACTTAGTTCCTTTATTCCAAGAGGAATGAACTAAGATGCTTTTGGATATAGATGCCTAATTCCATGATTCCAGGAGGAATAAACAAGTACTGCAATTGGAACTGTTTTCTGGGTTAGGACTGTACTATACTCAAGACAGAGGGACAATTCAAATTAATTTCTGGCTAAAATGAGGTTCTATTGTATGGTAGCAGATGCTGTTCATTTTAGAACTGGTGCACAACAATGCATGTCTAATGTGATGGAATGTTTTTTGAAAGGTGGTATCCATTGAATACATTTAAATAAGCATGTGTTACCGCAGTACTTCAAACCATTTTAATAATCCATAGAATTCACAACAGCCTTCTTTGTTTATACATAGAATTCCATATTGTTGACTCTTTTTACAAAGAAATCTTTCTGCACACAACGTGCGCTTCTTTCCGCTCAATGATGTCATCATTTTGATGATATCACTGTGATGCGATTTTGCTGTATGCAGTTGAAACAAATAAAGAAATTACAAGGCTCTCACCATCAGTAGCAGCATTTTTAACACGCAGGGGTCTTGATGGTCCAACAGCCATATAAGATAATCTTGCAGGTCTTCAATTTCAAAATAGGTAGGATCAGTACTTTTCTGTTGCATTATTTACATTAATGAGGATTTTCTTCTTTTTGACCATGCTATTTACAAGTAGAAGAGGCGTTAAGACCACATATGAGCGAGGACTTTACGTTTAAGCAGAAGTTGAGGTATGTGACTATCATGCGTTTGGTATATCCAAGACTGCACAGTACGTTGCCCAAATGGGAGCACTAATGGTAAACTGTTTTGAACATTAGATATGAGTTATTATGTTTTTTCTTACAGAATAGATAACAGAGTTTTCACATGTAGGTATGTGATATGTGATTGGGATGGTTGGCAATTGGCATATTTATCACCAAGGATTGACTGTGATACATAAAACAATTGTATACTTCTATCTGTGTTTGTTTTAGATCCTTGAAGAAGGACTCAAGTCTGAAATGCATTGGATCTACAAAAATGAAAGCCTGTTTTTACATGCGACAGATTTAACTTTCATCTTTAAAAAAGAGTGGAATACAAATATTGGATTTTTTTAATGAATACATAGGAGGAATCTAGCAGCAATATTTCATGGCTGGGCCATTGGAGGTCTGCCTTCCCATCTCTGACAAGTTCATTGCTCGAATCCTGGCTTCACAGCAGTTTAGGCACACTTGCACAGTCCAGTTTACAGCTTCCAGCAATACCGGGGGAGCTAGTAGGGACAGAGGGATGCTCTAACCAAAGTCTACTAGAAAACTTAAAGGAAAATAATAACTACTTGGGATAGGAGTGCAGGATAACATCATAATGGGGTTGAAATGTTTTTTCCTCGCAACCTCCAATGGAAGGTTACCAGTCTCACTCCCTCATTTAATTATTTTTCTGTCCCTCTGATCGGTGCATGTATTCATTTATTTTATTTTCGTTGACTGGGGACTACCACAAATTCCAGATGTTTGAGGCATTGCATGAGAAGGGCTACTTGCAAGTTCTCTCTTTATGGGATATCTTAGACTGGAATCTTTTGATGGTTTTACTAAAAGTTATCCGACAGTCTCCAGTCACTTCTGAGAGGAAGGTTTTGGAAAAATCCTATGCATCCAAGAACACAGGGTGTGCAGGCAGCCCTGAAGTGCCAAGATTCTTTGTAGATTCCTGAAAGTCCTTCTTCACAGGTCGGACATTTCTGAAAATGATATCCTCTTCATCAAAATCCACTCCTTGCATCTCTACCCACTAGTCCAGATCATAGGCAGTTTGGTCAGACTGGTATCTCTCTCCCTTCAATGGAGACAGTGGCAACCCCTCATTTGTAAGTAATTTGCATTTTTAAAGCGCTCACACTGCCCAGGGGCATTGAGGCGCTGTTAGTTGCGTATTTATAACACGCTCAATACCAAGCGCGGACCCGGGGATCAAACCTGTGTTGCTCCGTGTCGTCTTGTTTCTAAGGCGACCACGTTGCCGCTGATCTATCCTCCCCGGACTTCTTAGATGATGATGTCTTAGATGACAACCAGCACTGGCAGAGGTGTTGGCACTAAGGAAAAGCAACATACAGCATGTTAATTTCATAGATCCTTACCAACTGGAAAAAGACAATAGACAGTACTGTCCCCCACACAATATCAAACTGTTCCTATTCCAATATAAAATGACTGAGGCACTAGTAATGGAAAGGGCTGCAAAGGGCTGTACGGGGAAGCATGCATACTGTACTGTACACCTGTAGAGTATCACACCCTTCCAATGCCAAATGAGAAACCTGTACTGAGGAGATGTGTAATCGAGAGCACACAACAGCCAATAACGCACACTCATACTGTTTCAAACCATTCCAATGCCAACAAATGTAAACTATCATATTTTACAACAGGGCAAGAGACAAGAAAGTGCAGCCATTTACTCTGGGGCGTGAAGAGCAACTTGTTTTTTGGTGGAAAAACTCTGATTATCTAGGCCTTTGGGGGTCACATTCTCGTTCACTTTTGGAGGTCTCTTCTGTTTTGCGACACCACAATGTTAGGCTTCTCAAAAAAAAAAATGTGGCCTGCCATGGTTCTGGCACTTTTTGTAGCACATACTGGTATCCATTTCCAGGTTGGCATCATTGAACCAGATCAGGGTTTGCCAAATATGATTATCGTAAGTGAACGGGCACTAAAGGTGCAATTGGCAATCTTTATCTCGGTTTTAAGCTCTGCACAGCCCAATATCATGTCACAGGATGTTTTACTTTTTTCTCTTTGAAGTTCTGCCATGCGATGGCAGGAGTTCACCTGCTGCCATGGAGTCAAATCCCATTGATTGCCCAAGGAGATGAAAAATGTATGCCTTCACACTCAACAACCAGTCAGGTGTAAATGGGGGATTGGGATGGCAGCAGGGGGCACTTCAGAGCAAAAGCAACTTTTAAGAAGCGCGTGCTGTATGCGAGGTGGGTGGGGGTTTCATTGAGAATTGTGACATTGCAGGTTGTACAGTATGGAATTTCTTTCCAACCACCTTCACATACATGATGCGCGTGGTGTGTGTAGTGCGTGCCAATATGTCCCATGCAGTCCTAGATCTCTACCTGGAAAAAATATATGCAGCTGTGAGGAACTCTACTGCAGCACTTCCCAACCCAAGACACATAATGCCTGAGTCACAGTCTCCACCTCTCTGCACAGCATTTGCGACCAGGGCCATGAAATGCAGGTGAAGGTGCTTTGACTCCCGTTAAATGACAAGGAGCCACCTAGTGGGGAAGTGATAAATAGCATCTTGGAAAGTTATGTCCGGTGTGTATTAGAGATAAATTGGGGCACAAAAATGGGCAAATGTGTCAGTATTATTTTCAAAAGAAATTAAAGACTTCAGGGCAATACCATACATAGTCAATGATAACATTCTCAGACACCATCTACCTGGAACAATAGCACACAGAGCAACTGACATGAAATGATGATAAAACACAAACAGGATTAGTGCAACATTCAAGGCACACATGAATTTATGATATTTCCAGATAGAAATATTGGGCTGGATTCCCAGAAATGAGTGCAAATAAAAGGAGCGCAAAGAATGTGCATGGTTTGGGCTCGTTTTGTTTGCGCTCATTGCTAAAATGCTCAGGTCCCCTTATTGTCAAAGGTGACCTGACATTTCAGGAGGGGCTGGACAGTTGCGCAGCCTCCTTGCATGTTGTAGTTTCGGGAGCTGGCACCTGACATTAATGTATGAAAGGCTCCCAGCAACTACGGGATTCCTGGGAGTGCCTTTCACTGAGATGGCCCGTTAAAAGCAAAGTCTGGGTGAAATGCTTGAGTTAAAAAAAAATCATTTCCATCCCTGTTTGTGGGATCTAAAAGTAAGTGCAACAGCCACAGTTGAAACCATGGCTGTCACACTTAAAAGAAAATCGTGAAAAATCAGAATTAACCCTGTCATGATTTGCGCTTCATCCTGTGCCTGTTTCAAAAGTTGCCGGGAGATGACCCTCATTTCTGGGCATTGAAAAGCGTATCCCATTTGAGAATTCAGGGTGTACTTTTAAATGCCCAGAAACGCAGCATTATTTGTGCAAATGCGCAAAGAGGGGCTCCTTTAGATGCCTTTTGTAATCGGGTTGCTTCTTTTTTGTGAGGAGAGGCCCTTGTGTTAAAAATGTTTGAGAATCTGGCCCACTGAACACCATACCATGGTCACATGCATTAGGAACATGATGTGCAAATACTTTTAGTTGAAGACATGTGGAGGCTGGACAAGTATATAATAATTCCGGGACAGGTGTAGTATACGACCTGCATCTTATTTTTTAGATTTGGTCCATTACAGATGAAAAACTATTGTACGCCACGAAACACATGATATGCGGACATTTATGACCGCAGCAAAACACACATGTGGCACTACATCATGACATAGCTCACCACTCAGTACTAGTGCATGATCGTCCACACAGACTAGTAACCTAGAAGAAAATGAACAACCAGTTAAATCGTAAATGACCAGGCCTAGGGGAACCGTATATTTTAAGCCAATACAATAATTTAAAATATACGATTGTATGAACATTGGTAGCACGCAAGTCCTCCAAGACCTATAACTAAACAGATGCTATGTTGGAATCAACAGCACAACAGAGCTATAAAATGCCAGGGAACCTAAAGGAGTAGACTTGTCATTTAACATTGTGTTGTAATGGAACTCTGGCGCACTTACATCCAGGGTTCCATGTTCTGTATCCGTTAATTTCGAAGGGTAGCTGGGTGGCCAAGGTCCGTTTGAGCAATAAATCTGATTGTGCCTTACCTTCATCCCTGCCTGGACAGTCATCTCATCACTGGCAACGAGGCACACCACAAACGGACCTCGACTGGACCCTAGAGCGTGCATCCTTTGCAACCGGCACACCCTTCGTGCCCCCAGCCGCACCCCGGGAGGTCGCTTCGCCTCCCACTAAACCTAGGAGGTATAAAGTTGCATCGATGTTGGTCCGCCTCCCCATCCGCCTAAGAAGGAGGTACCGGGAACATCTATTCCCCAAAGTGAAGCGCAAGCGCGGGCCACCCCTGCGCGTTCATTGCAGACACAGGAAAGGTCTGAGGAAAGGACCCTGTGATGTCCTTTGTGCTGTGGCCATTTTTAGTTGCTTGGAAACCCGCTGTCTATAGACCCACACACTGACAGCAAGGAAATTCCCCGCAACACGACTACAGTATAATCGAGAAGGAAAACACTCTCAACGTTAGGTTAGCCCTTCTACAAGCACACCAGAGTCCTTAAGGTGCCTTCATCTTGGCAGCGAACGACAGAACTGAGGTTTTAAGTAAGTTGGTGGATTCTGTGAGAGTCTTATTTTTGTACAGTACAATCATGCAACAAAGCAGTGCCCGCCCCACATCCGCATTTATGGTGAACCCCCAACGTCATGGGATCTTTGGATTGATGCCTTCAAGGTGTATCTAAGGGCGGTAGGTGGTGCAAAATACTCAGATGATGAAAAAGAAGCAGCACTATTGAACTGTTTGGGGACTGAAGGGCTAAGAGTGGTCAGACATCTGCCAGGCAAAGATGTACGTGTCCCGGGTGCAGGGGAAGGAGATACAGTAGTGAGCATGTATTAGACTGCATTGAAAAATTTGGATGGGCATTTTGACAAAAGGCACAATGTAGTATTAGAGAGGTATAATTTCTTCTCGGGGGCACAAGGTGCTGGGGAGTCAATTGATTCCTGCATCACAGCACTACGCACTCTCATCTCGACCAGCAAGTTCACTGGTGTACTAGAGGACTACATAAGAGACCAGGTCATGATGAAAACGGGTAATGCCATGGTGAGAGAGAGACTATGGATTGACAGAGTCCCTCCCCTAGATAAAGTGATTGAGATTGCCCGAGCCATGCAAGAATTCCGAGTCAGTGTACAGGTAGTGACAGAGAAAAACGACAAGACAGGTCAAGGTGAACAAGTACAGGCCATTGCACCCAAGAGAAATGGTGGAGAAATAAAGGGAAGATTTGACAGAGGAGAGAAGACTCAAAAAAGAACAGTCGAGGACTGCCCGTGGGCGGTATTGCGTCCTTTTGCCGACATCCATTTTTCCGACCGGTGTTTTGTTGCGGTAGTTTTGCTGAAAATGTCCATCAAAATCTTTTGGGAAAGGGTAAATAAAAGGTTGGGGGATGGGAAATAAAAAAACATTATTAAATTAAGGGTGGCCTGGGGGGGAACCCCCCAAAAATAATTAAAAAAACATTTCGATTAACTTTTTCAGCAACACTCCCATGGCAAACCACCCATCGGAAAAAAGGGGGTTGGCAAAATGACATGGAACTCTGTGGGCAGACAGACTTGCAGAAGATGTGTATGGACTGGCCATTCTACAGGAGCCAGGGAGTTCCTGGCCTGGAATGTTGAGTGTAGAAGATGTTATAGTAGAGGGCACTGTGCCAGGATGTGCACAGCAAATGGGGAAGGAAGACAAACTGTGAGGTTGGGGGAGGCTGAAGAAGTGTGAATGGAGTGGTAGGCTGCGCTAGTGAAGGAGCATGCAAAGGTGTGTTACTGCATGTTGGAGGAGCACCCAAGAAAGAGCCATGGGATGTACTGACTATAAATGGTGCAAACATTTAAATGCTAGTGGATTTGGGATAACCATACACCATGATATCTCCAGAACTATACACAAAGACCTATGGAAAGGCATTATCTACACTTAAACCTGCTGACATCAATCCATGTGCATGTGGTCAGGTACCGTTAAAAGGATTTAGGGTATGAGTGGGCACGAATTGAGATCAAAGCCTGTGCTACTGAACGGAGGTTATATGTGGTGCATAAGGGTGCTAGTGTCCTAGGTTGGGATGAGCAAGCTGCCCTAGACATAGAAATACATGCAGGGAAATCCATTCCTGTGTTGTGATTGGAGGAGGGTGAAGAAATGCAGAGTGGGTGTGTTCTGACTGCTGAGTACTTGAAGAATACCTTTCCGACATTTTTTTCTCTGACGAGTTAGGTGTGCTGGATGGTATTCCCATACAATTGTGTTGAAAAGAGGAGTCGTGCCCAAGGCTGACAAAGTCAGGGGAGTGCCAGTAATGGCCAGGGTAGGACTAATGAACAAATTAGCTAAACTTATGGAGGCAGGAATAATAGAGGAAATTGAGTCATCCGAGTGGTTATCACCAGTGGTTTTGGCAGGTGAGGAAGAATAAAGTCTCAGGATGTGTGTTGACTTTAGAGAATTTAACGCCAATATATGGGTTGACCGTCATCCCTTGTCCAACATAAATGAACTTTTGGCATCTCTAGGACAACAACGTGGTGCTCCACGTTTGATCTGTCTTCTGCTTACCACTAGATACATTTGCATGAGGAGCCCCGACCCCTGACTTCTTTGTCATGCCTTTTTCGGCATACCAAATTTGCTCCAGGCCCTTTGGTTTAGCATCTGCCTCTGCCGTGTTTCAAAGGTTGATACAGACATTGTTTGGGGAGGTACAAGGTGTAAGCTACTTCCAGGATGACATTTTGGTATGGGGCAAAGACCGTAAGGAGCACAATGCGAGTGTGACTCAAGTGATGCAAGTTTTGAAGAGAAGTGGGATGACTGTCAAGTTAATGAAGTGCCACGTTGGTGTTCGAAGTGTGACTTATCTGGACCATACGTTGGATGTGAAGGGGATAAGGCCTAAGGAAGAGCTAGTCAAAGTGATGAGAAAGGCTCCATCTCAGTGAACAATGAGAAACTCAGGTCTTTCTATGGAATGACAGAATATTATGTTAGATTCATTCCATCTTACACGGAAAAGACAATGAACATGCGTGTGTTATTGAAAAAGAACATCAGGTTTGAGTGGTCTGAGTGTTGTCAACAGGAGTTTGTCAATTTGAAGGACGATGTGGACCGTGCTCAGTCTCTGGGTTCCTTCAATCCGAGGAGCAAAACTGTACTTACTATGGACGCTAGTGATGCTGGATTGGGGGCAGTGTGGAACAGTGGCAGGACGTCATATTCTGGCCCATTGCCTTTGTATCTAGAGCGCTGAGGGATGCTGAGAAGCATTATGCAGTTATTGAGAGAGAAACATTGGCAGCCATTTGGGCATTCAAGCACGTTGGGAAATTTTAATGGGGTATCTCTTGTGTTATCCGAACAGATCATAAACCCCTCACATATGGGTTGACGACAAAAGGAATGAGATCTGTCTCGCTTAGTATAGCGAGGTGAATGGCGGATTTACAAGAGTTTAACTTTAGAGTGGAACACATTCCCGGGTTGAGGAATGTAGTAGCAGATTGTTTGTCCCGCCTCCTGAGGGATTGTCATGAAGCAGAGGAGAAGGTGGGAAAGAGCACCAAGATTGCATGTTTACTTCCAGCCATTGACAAGTGTAAGTGTGAAAAGGAGTCTGTGGAGGATTCGGCGTTAGCATAGATTAAGGAAGGTTTGAGAATTGGCTGGAAATATCTGAACAGTAGGGAGGAAGGGAAAGGCTATTTGTATATTTTGAACGAGTTATCTGAAGGGCAATGGGGTGTTGTGAGAGGGGACAGGTTAGCTCCTCCTCTCAGTCTAAGGTTCAAGATTCTAGATCTGGTGCACAAAGGACATCTGGGTAGATCTCTGACTAAAAGAAGATTGGGGGTGTCGTATTCGTGGATAGGGAGGAATGAGGATGTGGAGAAGTTTGTGAAGGAGTACGTTTCATGTTCTGTAAGAGATAAGAGCAAGGTTATGCTCCCACAGCCTGTCTACCCGGCGGAGGTTCCCAAGGAAGTGTGGTCAAAGTTGGCGTTAGTTGTAGTAGGCCCCATGGACATGCTTGGTGGAGAGCTAAGGTTTGTCGTGGATTCTAGTAGATTATACTTGATGATGGGTAGAACCTACTGATTTGGAGACAGTAACTACTGAGAACATAGGGCATTTTCTGTGCAAGGCCTTTGATAGGGAAGGAATTCCGGCTGGTGTTGTCACGGATAATGGGGTGCATTTTGGTCTGTTTGTATGGGGGAGTTTTTGAAGAATTTGTGGATAAGGCTCCAAAGAACCTCTTTGTACAATCCTTCAGTCAATGAGTTAATGGAGAGGATGAACAGATTTGTCAATGGTGTGATTTAATTGGCTATTCCCAATGGACTGGTTTGGACTGCCTTCCTGTCATAACCGTTGTCTGCCTATAGACGTATGCCATCAGTTATCACCGGACATTCCCCTTTTGAACTCATGAGTGGTAGAAAAGCGGGTTCAAAGTTGAGGACTGTTGCTCTTGGTGGGAGTGTTTGCACAGAAGTGTATATGCTTGAGGTTTTGGAGAGGGTGCATATTCGTCAGGAGAGGGTGAGTTTTACAGCAGGTGAACAAGAAGCCTTTTGAGGTGTTGGTAATTGTGTTTGGGTGAATAATCCAAGGTTTGTACTTAAAGGAGACAGTGAAGGTGGGTGCAGGTTATGTTGTACTTCCTGATGGTTCGAAGGGGAGCAAAAGGAGGCTGGTAGTGGACAGGGACTCAACTTTCAGGCAAGTTCCTAAAGCGGGGGTTGATTGTGTTTGGGGACCTAGTGAGGGTTCCGTATCGGGTTTGACTTCTAGTGTGCAGGGAAGTGTTGCTTTGAATGGAGGAAGTGGTGTGAGTGGAAACGTAACAGAGAGAGGATCCGCCCCATGAATTGAAGATGGTGTGGACCTGATGGCCGCTGAAAGTCAGGTTGGTAGGGGTCATGCTACTGCCTTGGTTGGGAAGGACAGGGTGGACCAGAGTTCCGATGAGAAACTACTCTGGTCGCACTTCAGTTTTAGGTTACCTCCCACCAAATTGAGAGACTATGGGCCTCATTATGAGGTGGGCGGTAAGGTGATAATGGCGCCAGTAAAGGTGCCGGAGATGTTAACTCCTTACTGCCCTATTACGAGATCCGCTCACAGGACCCGCTCTGGACGTCTGGTTTTACCAGATGTCCTTAGCGGGTCCCGCTAGTGGCCCAGCATGCTAACAACGGGCCCGTCATTAACGGGCCCATTGTTAGCATGCTCCCCATTCCCATTGAGCCCTATGGGGGCTTAAATGGGAATGGGGATGGTCTGGGTCCGGGTTCCCTGAATGGGGAAATACTGGGCCCTCCAAGGTCGGAATGGCCCGGTATTTCCCCATTCAGGGAACCCGGACCCGAGTTTGGAGTTTGGGCATGGCTGCCTCCAAACTCGTAATGAGGCCCAACGTGCTTTGGGGTGCGAGGAAGTGAGCCTGTAGGTTTCGCATCTCTCTTGGTTACTAATTGTGTTGTGTTCATTTTTGGGAAAGTGTTCCTTCTCTTCTCTTTTGTCTTTCCTCTTTTCTTGTTCCCCTCAGTCCTTGTCCATCCCTTTCTTTTGTTGTTTTCTTTGCCTCATTTGTTCAACCATATAGAGGGAAGAAGTGTTGTAACGGCACCCTGGTGCATTTACTTCCAACCAGGGTTCCACGTTCTGTAACCGTTAATGTTGCAGGGCGGCTGGGCGGCCGAGGCCCGTTTGAGCAATACACGTGATTGTTCTACACCTTCACCCCTGCCTGGACAGTCATCTCTTCACATTAAAGTGAAAAGGTGAACAGGCACGAACGGCTCATGGAGCTGATCAGGGAAAGTTGCTGCACGAACAAAGGACCTAAGCAACGAGCAAATGGTTTAGCCAGTAAATAAAATGTCGTTTCCATAAAAGAAAATATGTTCATTCCACTTCCAAGCCCAATTAAGTTAAACCGGCAGTCAATAAAGTTGATGTCTGTATATATTTTGTCAAGTGCCCATTCCTTTGTGTTTATGGACAATTATGTTGTGCTGGTATGGTAATCTGCCATTCCGTTATTGTTGCATCATTGCACAGTTTAGTGCAACGAAGAGGAAAACTGCAGCATGTTATGTTTTTTAGAAAGTGCAGCCTTATTTTCCCATTATTTGCTGTGATGGTTTGCAGCAAGTCACATGTGCAAAAGTGATCCTTTATTTCCCATTGAGTCGTGGGATATTTTACAGCATGTCATAGAGACCTTTTTATTTGGCAAATTAGGGTCATGAAAGGGTAATGGAGTCTTGCTTTGATAAGAAAGATTCCGAGCTGTCAGGCCGACATATGTTTAAGATTACATGTCACATACTGGGTCAGTTATGTGCATCAAATTGTATGTTTCTGTAATAGGCCTGGCTGTGTTGTAGGCATATTTGCCCTGTGTCTATTTGTTTCGATTTGCAAAAGCAATATCTGTAACAACAGTATGTCATCCTGCAACATTTACAATGTTTCAACAACCGCTATCTTACCTGCACCATGTAACTAAGTCATTGCAAGTAACAGCGCCTCAATGCCCCTGGGCTGTTTGTGCGCTATATAAATGTAAATAAATTAAATAAATAAACTTTAGCAGTTGGTGGTGTGCTATATTTAGAAATGTATGTTGTGAATGCTCTCTGAAATACTGATAAAGTGTGGTTATTATTTGAGCTCAAAGTGTTTTGTTTTCCTCTTGTTTTAGGCAGGAAGTAACTGTTTAATTGGCCAGTGTTTTCAAACCTTATGATCTTCCCACCATGATTTCCCTCCCACTTTGGCTTGCACTGCTCTGCTTTAGCTCCTAATTGAGCCTTGGCATTTGGATTCGCTCCTTTCATATGATGCCATTAAACACAGGTGACTGGAAAGGACAAACAAGAAATAACAAGCATTGGCAAAGCCAACCGTGTTGGCTTTTGTGTAGGCATTGGAAAGGCACTTGCTCAGGCACTGCTGCAGCGGTATTAACTGGCCATTGATGGTAGCAGTTGCAAATTGGTGCAAGTACCTGGGCATCTAATAGCAGTGCCTGGCAAATGCCTGATACTGAAACACAAGGCAACACAGTTGGATTTTCCAATGCTTGTTTTTAACAGTTCAGTGAAGGACATGCATAGTGCTTATAAATCAAGTGGCTGAAGGCAGACCTGGTTAAGACATTTTTATTACACCAATAGTGAGTTTACCGTGCCAAATAAGTTATGTAAAAAAACATGGACAGGCACTTTGAGAGCAAAGTCTGTTGGTAAGTCTTGATTAAGGCGAGCTCAAAGAGTTCCCACGAGCCGATGTTTTGGGAAGGCAGCCGCAGGAACTAGGTGTGAATGGCCATAGGGATTAGCATGGCTATGGGCAGCCAATGGCTGGTCAAAAAAAACAAATAACACCTTCAAGCTGTGTGTCCCACCTCATACGCCATTTCTCCCTATCTGTACTCTAATGCAATTGTTTAAGGTTATAGGTGTTGCCAAGCAATAGGCAAAACTAAAAATCAAGAGCACGTGTATTATGCTGGGGAGAACACATTTGACAATGTGGAGGGAAAGTTTAAACGGGTACCTTGAAAATGTAAAATCTTTAGTCAATTTACCTATTTTTTGGCATTGGAACACTGTTATATGCCAGGAGTGCACCAGCTCTTTAAATCTCGTCAACATTGCTGAAAATAATTTGCTAAAATGGTACAATGCATACGAGTTCGATATCATCTAGTGCTAAATTCAAGAACAAAATTGAAAGCTTGAAAAAAGAAAGTCTAAAAGCCCAAAAGCATGAATATCCAAACAGACTTGGGCCTCAGAACGAGGTCCCTGGTCCAGTAAAAATGCTGGAAAGATTGCCAGTAATACCGGCACCGGAGAAACCCGACTTTGCCGGTGGGTGCTCTGATCTACTAGCAGTAAATCAGGTCCCTACATGCAAAGAAATACCAGAATCACTGGTACCGGTACTACCGGTGCCGGAATTTGACAATTCCATTCCTTGGAGTCCAATGCGAGTCCATGGTATGGGAATTTAGCGCTGTCTCCGCCGCCCATACTATGCTGATAATAATGGGTTATCATTATGGGCGGAGATGGTAGGGGCAATTTCCCGGTATCCAACCGGAAATACCCTGTGGATACCGGGAAACTTGTAATGAGCCCAAGGTTTAAAAGAATAAAATAACGACAATCTAAAGAACCAGGGTTAAGCGGTCAGATGTGGTTGCCAGAGAGAAGCAGAAGGAGCCCGTTCATTTTGATGATAAAAGCAAACGTTTTTCAGACATAGCAGAAACACACATGATCGTGGAAAAGGCAAAGAAAATGCCTACAGAGAGTCCAATATGAGGAACAGGTCAGGAGGGAGCACGGATATCAGAATGGCAGACGTGAAAAACCCTTCAGAAACAATTGCATCAAAATAAATGGACCAAGGAAATCATAATTTCAATGTACACATTCAAATTTGAAGTCATCTCAATGTCAATGATACAAACAGGGAATTGTGAACTTTCATTTTCAAGATTCAGAGCCTTAAGTAACGGGGTAAATGTAAAATAGGCAATATTTCTGAAAACTGCCTGCTGTAGCATTCCATATCGTTGTGGGGGTAAGTAACACATACAAGCAAAAACAGCCCGCTTTGACGTGGTGGTAATTCTCGATGAAAGGCGCAGGTAATGAACCACCCAACCTCAATAGAGTCTGACGGGGCTCTAAAATGGTGAACTACACTAACCCTAAATTGTGTGGTAAAATACTGTTATCGTAAGTGGCAACAGTAATTCATTTTGGTGGTATAAACAGAGCTAATACCGCCAAACCTTTAGTGAGGCCCTTCATTTTCACGCTTCGATTTCTGGGCTCCACAGACACAGCCCTCAGATGGCACTAATGCAGGGAAAAGGATAAAAGGCATCAGAAATGGCAAGTATTTCACGTTAAAAGAAATGTTTCTTTTTTTTTAAAACGGTGCATAACTTACTTTGTTGGGTGGAGGGAAAGCTATCTATCCTAAAAGATCTGTAGCGGGATGGATGCAGGCATGGGCCTCACCACATGCAGAGGGATGGTCGCATGCGTGGGCCTCACCACATGTAGAGGGATGGACGCATGCGTGGGTCTCACCACACGTAGTGGGATGGACGCAGGCATGGGCCTCACCACACGTAGCGGGATGGAGACAGGTGTGGGCCTCACCACACGTAGTGGGATGGACGCAGGCATGGGCCTCACCACACGTAGAGGGATGGATGCATGTGTGGACCTCACCACACATAGAGGAATGGACGCATGCGTGGGCCTCACCACACGTAGTGGGATGGACGCATACGTGGGCCTCACCACACGTAGTGGGATGGACACAGGCGTGGGCCTCACCACACCTAGTGGGATGGACGCAGGCATGGCCCTCACCACACGTAGCGGGATGGACGCAGGCGTGGGCCTCACCACACGTAGCGGGATGGACGCAGGCGTGGACCTCACCACACGTAGCGGGATGGACGCAGGCGTGGGCCTCACCACACGTAGTGGGATGGACACAGGCGTGGGCCTCACCACATGTAGAGGGATGGATGCAGGCATGGGCCTCACCAAACTTAGTGGGATACGCAGGCGTGGGCCACACCACACGTAGAGGGATGGACGCAGGCGTGGGCCTCACCACACGTAGTGGGATGGACGGAGGCGTGGGCCTCACCACACCTAGTGGGATGGACGCAGGCATGGCCCTCACCACACGTAGCGGGATGGACGCAGGCGTGGGCCTCACCACACATAGCGGGATGGACGCAGGCGTGGACCTCACCACACGTAGTGGGATGGACGCAGGCGTGGGCCTCACCACACGTAGTGGGATGGAGGCAGGCATGGGCCTCACCACACATAGTGGGATGTTACAGGCGTGGGGCTCACCACATGTAGTGGGATGGACGCAGGCAGGAGCCTCCCCACACGTAGTTGGATGGACGTAGGCGTGGGCCCCACCACACGGGCAGACCATTTGAAACTTGAAACTAATTTGAAAAAAACGTTCCACTGTTTATTAAGGAGAAACAATTTAGAATTAAAGCAGCCTTGAATGCGAGCTTTTAAAGCACAAGTTGAAACCGTCTAGCGTGCTCCCTTAACTAAACCATTAAAATGTAAATGTGTCTCTGAACTGCCAAACAACAAATTACTTCAAAATGCCTTCTGTGTTTGAGAATCAGACCGTCGCCTGCAGTCTGTTGAGATGGATGATTCCCTGTGCACAGTGAAAGGTGCACGGATAAATAGGTTTCCTTTGTCCCCCCCCCCCTTCCCGACCCCCTCATACACCTTTGAACACTGGCTGTTTATCAATCGCCAGCTTAAGCATCTTCCCCATATAACACAGCATTTTCAAAGCTGAATCATATTGAAAGTGTCCGCTGCAGAGCCATGGGCAACACAATCCATTCCAGAGACATGGGAATTCTGTATGCACAAAGGGGATCTTGTAGTATGCCCCGAACACCACCCATCGATGTTCTCGTCTGCCAAATCCCACCCAGCATCCATCCGGCCCTACTGCGTTCCCCGATTGGAACCAATTCGGTTCTCCCTCCACCTCCGGGTCCTTTCCCTCCCGCCTTTCCTCTCTTCGATGGTGGCTCGTTCTGCCCTAATGACCGACTTCCACCACCGGCCACCCCTGCCTCATCTCTGCCCCCCAAAACTCCCTCCACCTTGCCCCATTTTCAAGTAGGGGGGGTTCACCCCTCATGCCCTTAGCTTGTAATAGTGGCCTCGCTTGCCTTTTCATCCCCTGTATATCCACTCCAGCCCCTCCCCCTTCCCTGCTCTTGACAGGTGACTTAACAGATTCTGCTGAAAACATAGAAAAGGGACTCGTTCAGGCTGCTCCAATGCATCTACAGGTGGTCACTGGCAGGGCCGGCCTTAGTGGTGGGCCGCCCGGGTGACTGCCCGGGGTGCCCTGCCATAAGCTCCCCACCACGCCAGCTCAGGGGAGTCTTTCAAGGTTTCCCCCCGAGCTGGTGTGGTGGGAGAATGCGCCGCAGGCACCCTATTGAAATTAAATGCGAAGCATCTGCACCTATTGAAAAATGTGGTGCCCTTCACTCCCACCCCACATGACCAGTGGAGCACTTGAGGGGGGCACCACATTTTTGTTTTGCCTCCTAGGGCGGTACGGCCGCTAAGGCCAGCCCTGGTTGATGGGCAGTATTATTTGGCTTTCTGAGGAGGACAATGATTGAAAATGTCCTGTCTTTTCCTAGTCACATAGAATTCTTTAGATTTCAACAGACACCAGTTTTATACATTTATAGTTATGAAATGGCACACTGTCCATGGTCATCCGAGTAGGTCTCAGGCTATAGCAGAGGTGTACACACCTTGTAATCCAATGAACTAAGTCCAAGAGTCTCCACGCCCTAAGAGGAATCAGTAATACAAATTACTGTTTTTAAAACTACAGGATTAGAAACTAGGATATGATATTGGAGGGGTGTAATTGGGACACAATTATATGGCACGGTGTATATTTGATTTTTAGACCGTATGTTACTTTCAACATACTTATAATTTCAGGCAGAAGAAGAATAACCACCTGATTATTTTCTCCATTGTCCAAACATGGGTTGGACAATTGGGGGGCTGGACTCTAGATCAGCGATCTCCTTGCATGCCTTATATGGCATGTCTTGTATAGAGAGATTTGCAGAATCCTTTCCTATGCAGGCATTTTTTCTTGCCTGTGGTTTTCTTGTTCTGAGGAATGGAGCCTGAACAATTAATATTTTAGGGAGAGCTAGGGAAACAAGTCTATCTAAAATAAATGGTTTAGTTGCCTACCAATCCCTTGAGCAATCCTCTGCCTGAGTGTTCCTCTGCTTTGTGGCGTTGGCACCTCTAACTTCTTATTGTCACTAGGGTCAGGATCTTTCGTTTGGAAAACAGGAGCCCATACCACAGTTATCAGTGATAATGGAAGCGTCTTCACCTCTTGGTTTTGGCCGCTGATAGTGTTCTTGGGCCTTCCAGGGTTGGCCACTTACCCAGGTGCTTTGCAGAATTCCTCCTGGGCAGGAACTCCAGGTGTCTGTGGGTCAGTTAGATCAGAAGGTATTCCCTCATCAGAAGTGGGAGTGGGTCTTCCAGTCCTGGATTCACTCTCCTGGGAAGCATGGAATCCACTGGGTCAGGCTTCGACAACGGTGTTCTATTCTATGGGCCTCATTACGACCCAGGCGGTAAGTTACCGCCTGGGCCGTGACATTACCACCATGGCGTAAACTATGTTTACGCCATGGTGGTTGGCGGACTTACCGCCCCATTCCAAGGTTGGCGGGGCGGTAAGTCCCCAATCCCCATTTACCCTTCCCCATTCCCATTTTTGCCCCATAGGGCATAATGGGAGTGGGGAAGGTGTTAATTACGCCACCGTAAATTACGGTGGCGTAATTAACTCCATGGTCCCTTAGTGCCATGGATTTTAACACCTGCTAAAAGCAGGTGTTAAATCCGCCATGGCGCTAAGGGACCTCGTACTCAGGCGGTAAGGGTCGGCGCTGTTTACGCTGCCGTAAACCCCTTACCGCCTGGGTCGTAATGAGGCCCTATGGGCCTCATTACGACCCAGGCGGTAAGTTACCGCCTGGGCCGTGACTTTACCACCATGGCGTAAACTACGTTTACGCCATGGTGGTTGGCGGACTTACCGCCCCATTCTGACCTTGGCGGGGCGGTAAGTCCCCAATCCCCATTTACCCTTCCCCATTCCCATTTTTGCCCCATAGGGCATAATGGGAGTGGGGAAGGCGTTAATTACGCCACCGTAAATTACGGTGGCGTAATTAACTCCATGGTCCCTTAGCGCCATGGATTTTAACACCTGCTAAAAGCAGGTGTTAAATCCGCCATGGCGCTAAGGGACCTCGTACTCAGGCGGTAAGGGTCGGCGCTGTTTACGCCGTCATAAAACCCTTACCGCCTGAGTTGTAATGAGGCCCTATGTCTTCTTCGTTTCTTGATGATCAAAGTCCCAAAATGAAGGTCTGTGGGTTAGAACCAAGACACTGGCCCTCATTACGACCCTGGCGGAAATCGAAAAACGATGGCGGAAATGCAATACCGCCATCGAATAGCGCTCGGTGCGATTATGACCCGTCACCGTAAAGTACGATGCCATTAGCGACACCGTAGTGAACGCCAACGCTAACTGCACCAAGTACGTGCACGCGCGCCATGCCAAACCGTAATTACCACCATGGCGCAACGGTACGCGAATTCTGACCCTAGCGGACATGTACCTAACGCCATCAAGCATGGCGGAAAGTACCATTCCGCCATGGTGAGAAGTACGGCATCGCGAACCAACCGTAAACGGCCCTACTGAGTGCCTGTACACCACTCCCTGGCCACATTGCACAACTCCTCGTAGGTGCAATGAAGTCACACAATGCAACCAGTGAAATGTACAAGTCACCCATGCATGCCAACGAACAAATTAATCTAGGGGCTCCAAGTGCCTTGTGAGTGGCCATCCATATTTGCCATGGCACCATTGCCGCACTGATGCAGCACAGGCATGTGAAGGGTCAAGTCCAGCAACATGAACAGAAAAATGAGACAAACAAAAACAGGCCCCCCCATCGACTGACACCAGTGTAAGGCAACATTCAAAGCAGTATCCTGAGTGAGACTGCACCAGCCCTGTACTCCTGCCAGTAAACAAACCAACCATCAGCATAAGCATGTACCACACAAGTTGGCAGAGTGACTGAGCAGCCAGGCTCATCTCAAGAGGGGCCAATGGGAGCTGCAGGGCACAGATGGCACGAATACAGAAGCTATTCAAATGGACATGACCTCAGTCTCCCTCCAAGAAACGCACGCAAACACAGGCACCTGTGACCAGCCATATTCTGATAATCACATCATTCCACCAATCCACCTGGCTGACCGGCATCTGTTACACAAAAGCTAATCCCCCGCCCCTGAGCATGACATCATTAAAACAGTCATAATGGCAGCCCCTATCCCTGACCTCACTGGGCTTCGTAGGCAAACGCGCCCAGTACAGTACCACGCAACTATACTCCGAAGCTGGAACCCAATGCAGATCTCCTCACAATACATCGCTCCACAAATAGGAATATGCTACATCACTTGCAAAGAAGAACACTACACGGTTAATATCAGAATAGAAATTTAATGCACAACAAAATCACCAAGCCCATACAGCCATTAGGTCATGAACTCCAAAATATATTTCATTATTGTGGGCTGCATCCGCAATAAATGACCAGCTTCTTCTTGTGTGACGCCCTGTTCCTTCATGGTACACAGGGGCTACATTCACGTTCAAAAAGGCAACATGGAAGCGCCTAGAACCGCAGGGCCGTCCCACTAGGTAGGCACTAGTCCAGCTGAAAGGTCGATATGTTGCTCCTAGCCACTAGTACTGCGTAAGGGCATGTGGCCCATTGGCGATCGTCCCATAAGATCGTAATGGTGCTCCACTGATTAACACGAAGCAGCAGGTGTCGGGAGTAAAAGCCATCTGCAGGAGTGGCATACAGATGGCAGCGGCAAAAGGGGAGGAGATACCTGTCACCCAAATTAAATGAAAAAGAATAGTATGGGCATCAGAACTTCATTTGAATTACTCACTTCAATGATCACACTAAATCCACAGCCATATGCATGCTAGCCCACTCCAAAGGATTATTTCCACCCAAAAACCACTTGCGAATCATAACTATATAAATCGAGGTGAAAACACTATTACAAACGAGTGTTTGTGTGCATGCGTCTGTTAAAACAGAATCCATTAGATGGGATTAGTAACGTGCATAGACACAAGTGTTTGAAGGCGCGTCGAGACAGGGAGGGTTCAACAAGGGCAGATAGACGATGGTCCCACTATGGCAGCTCTGCATCACATAGCGCAGGGGAGGTGGATAGATTCCAAAAAGCCCTGTACATGGCAAACTCTCTATTAAATCATCTGTCCATGCATCCATACATCATTCCCTCATCCCGGTATGAAAACGCCTGATTTTATACTCACATAACATGTGAAATTTCCATTGAGTCTGTGCGTTATGCAGTCTGCAAAATCCACTGTGCTCCAGCCCGTAATTCCAGTGTTGTGAAGTAACATGTATTTGGGAACGTCCGGCCTCATCGTCCACTACGCTATTGCGCATCCCATACTATTCATATCAATCATTGCATTCTCGCCATGGCCCCTGTCCAAGGACATTGAACAATAGAACGTTATATTTGCAGTCAGACCTGTGGGCATCTCCTCGCCGCTAGCTGAAAACCGAAAGCGCTGTCCTTCGAATTCCTCATTTGCAACATCACGTCGAAAAGGCATCTGTGACCGCTTGAAATCACAAATTCATCAATGTAGTGCGGCAGTGTGTGAAAATGGCAACTGGCTTCACTCACAAATGGGACGCCCCGCCCGTCGGTGAACCTCGGTACAGTGCTGCATGAGGGTCCACCGTTAATCGAGTACTACATTCCACTGACCCTTCACAAGTTTGTTCGCGACTGCAAAGATAGTATGTGAAACAATGGGACCATAGCAGAATGAACATATGAAACAATATTTCACTGCCATCGGGAACAAATACATGATTGTAATAGCAAGATGCCATTCGTCGAATTGCAGCGTTGTGTGCGGGACGTGCTCGTCCAAAGGGGATTGCAGCTTGCACAGGTGGAATGAATCACCACAGGTGGAGGCTATGCAGCCTGAAAACACATAAATTGCACACCCAACCCCCTCCCACAACCACACCCACTCCAAAATGCTACCGGCAGGACTAGCGATGTTGGCCCTGGGGGACCTGATAGCACTGCAAGTACTCCAACTTCAAGAAGAAGACGAACACCAACTACTACAACAACCGGCCACACAGAGGAGACGCAGGAGGAGGAGGAGGACTAGGCAGGGCCAGCAAGGGCCGCCAGCACAGCCACTACCACCACGCAGGCAGCCCGCAATCCCACGCCTCCGAGCACATCCGTTCAACCTCACTGCTGAGCAGATCCACACCCTCTACCGTTTGGACCGGGACACCATAACCGCCATTGTGGACATGACACAGGCTGACCTTGTCAGCATGATAGATAGCCCAACCGCCATCCCACCCCTACTGAAGGTGGTGTCTGTACTCCACTTCCTGGCCACAGGCACCTACCAGCACACAGTCGGACAGTTGCATGGCATTTCACAGCCAGTGTTCTCACGGACACTATTGCAAGTGCTCGATGCCCTCCTGAAGCACGCAGACGACTACATCTCTCTACCACGCTCGGAGCAGGAAATTACGAACACAAAAGTGGGATTCCATGCACTTGGCGGCATACCGGGTTGCATTGGTGCCATCGACTGCACCCATGTGGAACTGGTCGTCCCACATGCCATGGAGGCCCAGTACCGCAACCGAAAACAATTTCATTCTCTTGATGTACAAATGGTGTGTGACTCCAACAGGATCATTACACATTGTTGTGCCCGATTTCCTGGATCAACCCATGATTCTATGGTCTTGAGGAACTCTACAATACCACGCTACATGGAGCGACACGCAGGGAACAGATCCTGGCTACTCGGTGAGTCTCATTTCATGCATGATAATGTGGGGTATGTGATGCGGCAATGACCTGGCAGGAAGGGGGGGGGTGCGTACGTAGCAATGTCATTCCACAAACATCCTTTATTGTCCACATACAGGTGATGCCGGGTATCCAGTGAAGAGATGGCTCCTTACACCACTCGGGAACCCACAGAACCAGCATGAGGAGGACTACAACCATGCCCACTCACGTACCCGTGTAGTCATAGAACAGGCATTCGGCCTACTGAAGACTCGTTTCCGCTGCCTCAGCAGGTCTGGCGGGGCACTCCTGTACCGCCATGAGAAGGTTGCAAAGATGGTCATGGCATGTGTCATGCTACACAACATGTGCGTACGTAGAAATGTGCCCATGCCCCCTGACGCAGAACTGCAAGCACCTGAAGATGGTCATGATGAGGGTGGGGATGTGGCAGCACCTCAAGGAGTCCGCGAGGCACAGGAGGGCCGTGACATTCGTCAGATTCTCATAGATTCATGCTTCTAGCACTCACGCCTGGTGGCTGATACATGGACACGGGACTTGTGGCACTGTGTGTGTCTGGAAAATGCACAATATGGACTGTACGCCTATAAAGGCCTCGTACACAAAGATCAATGTCCACACATCTCCTTGGATGATCGTGCATTGTTTATAGCATATGTGAAATTATGTTACACACCCCATCGACCCGCCACCCAAGTGAGCCCAACACACCCCCTCCACCCTCCTACCTCCCCCCCGAACACCAGTGTCCGAAGATGCTCATTGTCAGTGGGCAGACGCTATTGCAAGCCCCCTCTCCGGGTATCAGGGGCACCCCTGCCTGTGGAGCGCAGGTTCCTCCCAGATCTACGTTGGGGGCTGCCCTGGACGGAACTTGCAACGGATGATGTCTCTGCCTGCTCACGTCCATGCATGTCCCTTTGGGTTTGTGAGAGCTCAGTGAGCACACGGCGCACAGCGGCAAGTTCAGCACATACGTCTTTGGACGTCGCATGCATTTCCCCCCTCAGGCTCTCGGTGCTTCTCTCCATTTGTGCCCTTAGTGTCTCTGTACTTCTCTCCATTTCTGCCCTAAGTGTCTCAGTTGATGTTTCTATGGCTGCCTTAGTACCCCCACATTCATCAGCATGGTCCTTGAGGAGCGTGGCCAGTTGCTGCTGTTGCACGATCACCTGGTCGAGGGACTGTTGCCTCTGCTGTGCCATGGCCATTTGCGGTGGTGTCACAGAGGGGCTGGTCACCTCATGTTGCCTTGCCACAGGGCTTGTGGGGGATGGCCAGTCGTCGTCTTGTGGGTGCCCCTGCGTGGTATCATCATGGTGTACGGGATGGAACAAACAGGGGGATTGAGACAGGTCATGGATGGATCTTACTTCGACATCCCCGTTTTCTGTGTCGGAGCATGCTGCCATTAATGCAGTGTCACCTATGGTGCTGCTGCCACCAGAAGCAGTGCCTTCTGTGGCATCCATTGGGGGGACCTGTGGTGGTGCTGTTGTGGGCATGCTGGCTGCTGGGGTGCCTGTTGAAGTTCCCTCCTGTGTGCTGCCACTTGATTTGTGCTGCTGCCGTGTCTTGATCCATGCAGCTGAGGTGGAGGGTCTTTGGCCGTTGGTCTTGGCCCTCTTTGAAGGTGTGCTGGTAGGGGTGTCCTGGAGCTCGTCGTTTGAATCGGACCCTGTGGTGGAGTAAAGGAGGGCGAGCGTTATTAATGGGTCTGTGGAAATTGGAATGGCAATGTATCACATGCATTGGGGTGGTACCTGAGGGTGATTTGGGTTGGGGCCTTGGAGATGGTTTCATTTTTGTGTGGATTGAGGATGCAGTTGTTTTGCAGCCTGCAGTTAGGGTGTGCCTGCTGCACGTGTAGAGGGTGTTTTTAGGATTTTTAATTATTTATGTATTTAATGTGACTTTTAAAGTGTGCTATCAGGCCAATGTATGTGGACGTTCTCCTGGACATGTGTTTCTGTTGCACTATGTGGACACATGGTACTTCACATGATTGGACATTGTGGATTTAGCATTGTTTTATTTGGCCCACCTACCTGATTCTTCGGATGTCTGCACTCCTTTCTCCATCCCTCCAACTCCCTCTATACTCTCCATTCCAATGGTGGAGGCACAGATTTCTTCCCAGGGGGTCAACTTGATGGGTGATTCCGATCCTCCCCCGGTAGCTGTGGCAATGTTACGGTTGGCGGATAGTATGCTCCGTACACGTATCCGCAAGTCGTCCCATCACTTTCTGCATTGCTGTGGGTTGCGGGGTGCGGTCCCCACCGCACTTACCCGCTGTGCCACCAGGGCCCATATGGCCTTCTTGTCCGCAAGTGCCGTCCTAGTCATTTGCGTCGAGAAGACGACGGCAGCATTCTCCTGGAGGGTCTCTGTGAGCACGGTGAGTTCCTCACGGGAGAAGTGGACCTGCCGCTTGCGGTCGCATGCTTTTTTCGCTACTTTTCCCATTTTTATTGCTTTCACTAGGGTGGATGACGGGTTGGGATGAGTCTCAGGGTAGTATTTTTAATGGTTGTGTGGAAATTGTGATTTTATAGGTGTACGGCGTGCTGTTTCCCGTTCCGGGACCATGTTTTTACTTCCGTTTCCGTATATTTACGGTCACCGTACTTTCCGATTGCCGCTCATTGCGGTGACCGCTAAGATGGGTGGCGGAATTGCACCTAGGGTGCCGTACGGTGGCGGTGAGGGCCGTTTTGGGGACATTTCCGCCATCGCAGACTTTGCACTTCCGCCATGGCGTAGTGCTCGTGCCCGATGGGTCGGAATTAGACGCACTTTGCTCCGTCGTGCAATGGCGGAAACGCTATTTACGCTATGGCGGTCAGGTCAGTCACTTTCCGCCAGGGTCGTAATGAGGGCCACTGAGTCTTATACCTCAATGCTAATGATGCCTGTTTAGAATCCGGCACGTCTGACATACAATAAAACAATAAACTAGGCGTTAGGAGGCATTTCCTGAACACCAGCGGCATGAGGTAAGGGGGCCCCTCTATAACAGTGTGCAGGTCTATCCCTCAAGCTAGGCCTAATTCTCAGTGGCAATCATAACTGAGCTGAAAGGCTTTCTTTAGAGATGTGCAGACTTTGTAAAGTCCAGATGTCTCACACACACAATAGAAAGTAAAGGATGTCCACACAGATCAAGTACTGAAAATATATGTTACGTTGATTAACTATAACTCAGTTAGTTAAGGGGAAATTAAGTTGAAAACGTACGGTGTAACAAAATCCTTGAAATTCAGTTAGTAAACTTTAATTGAAGTGGTCATAAGGTACCAATTTAATGCAACAAATCCCCGGAAGTTGGTGTGTGATGGAAGCTACGCCACCTTAACTATGAGCATCCCTATTGTGCAGCATCTAAGAACACTGATGACATCACAGATGGTATTACTGAGGACACCATATGTGGCATCACTTATATCACCATGAAATACACCCCTGATACAGTGGATCTCACGTAACAGGAAGAGGCATGGCACATTTAAAAATCATATTGCTACATCTAAAAATCCAAGTGCAATGCTTGTTTTGAGTGTATAGCTTTCACGCCTTGCCGCCGGGGTGGACATGGTGTTTAACAGGCCGCCAGGTGATGCTCCTGGGTCGTGAAAGCTATTTGCACCCTGGGATTTCCCGGGATGTGGTTATTTATTTTTTATTTGGATTACAACGGGATATGACTTCAGCGCAAGCACATCTCCCGTCGGAATAAAAAATAAATTAAAAAAATGCGTGCCACCAGAAAAATAGAAAAAGGGCAATGTCCCTTTTCAGATGAGGGCGACCATTCAAAACATGTAAAAAAAATGTCGGCGTCATTCGAAAAGGGACCTAGTGCCTTTTTTCATTGCAATGGGGATGGCCTTTTTTGTTTACATTTTTTTTTCAACAGCAGCAAGCAGTGAAGGCACAATCATGCCCGGAAAGGGGGATTGCTATTGGTCAATCCGCCTAAACAACTGTCAATTTGCAATGATGGTATTCTTAGACACCTGAGTGACTCCGTATTGAATGAGTATTTACCATCGATTATCTTTATCCATCTGTTTCCTAAATCCCTTTCTTCGACAGGTCAGACCAAACAGTATGATTAGCAGGCTGTGATCATGTAAAACGAAAAAAGGTCATGGCAGGCAGCCTGTGATGGTGAACTGTGTGGAGAGAGAGTTTCATGTTGTGAGCACACAGTGTTATAGGACAAGAGTAGATAATGTTCTGTACTTGTCAAAGTTGTAATCTTTATAGTACACGGCTTTACAACCAGTATTTCGCCAGATGGTTTTGACTATGACTCCTAGAATCCTTAACCATTAACTATGTTCACTACAGCTGGTGGAAGTTGTCATTTAAAGCATCTGGAGATCCAATGTTTGCAGAACCCTGGTGTATTATATCTGAAATTGTAGACTCATATGAGCATGAACTACTTTCTGAAGTTATTCCACCTTTATTTACAATGCTTGACAGGGAATATTTCCTCTGTGATCCAATTACATATCTTAAAATAAACTCAGAAACAATTCACCATGACTGGTACTTACTAGTGATGTCATTGAGGCCATACGTGATTTTGTATGTGAGGCTATCACTGATGTAATCTTAGATCTCATAAGTGTGCTCTAGATTCCAGTGATGTCATTGATGATGTCAAAATTGATGATGTATGTTAAAAGAAAAAGGGGTCAGCCCCCACCCCCCTGCACTAGTGACCATTGGGACCAGTAGAGCTGCATAAAAAAGGTAAAGCGGGCACAGGGCTTAGTCAGTGTTGCCTAAAGTGATGAACTGGAGTTGCAAGCAGAGGGGAACAAGCCCTTTACTTGCCAGAAGAGTCAGAAAATCAAAATCAGACTGAAAATATTCTGTTTGTCTTACAGAGTGAGGCTGTGAATGCAGCAAAGAGGGAAAACGTTCCTAACACTAGGGCAGGAAGCCACCCCACATTTGCACATCATACCCAGGGCTTTAAGTGGGCTGGGCCCCGGCAGGCTCCGAAATTTCGTTTTGAGGCGGGGCCCTGCCAGGGCCCACTAATCTCCCCTGGCAGCCCCGGCCACTACACGAAAAGGCATTTTTTTCTACAGCCTGAAGCTTTCGCTCGTGTGCGAGAGCTTCAGGCTTCAGAAAAAAATGCCTTTCAGCCACAATGGTGGCACCGCACCTGCGAGGCATCCCTTTAATCAAGTGATGCACGTGGGCCGGCGCCACCATTATGGAGAAAACGTGAGGCCGCTGGAAGCAGAGGCCTTGCTTTCTAAATACTGAAGCTTTTTAGTCTTTAGGAAAAAGGCCTCTGCTTCCAGTGGCCTCACCCTTTCAGCCTTGATGCTGACGCTGCCCCTCCCCAGCTGGCGAGGGGCAGCACCACCATTAAGGCTGAATAGGGAGGCGTTGTCCCCTGCCAGGCAAGCCTATAGAAAATTAATGCAGAGATCAGCACCCTCTCCCCCATAGGGGAGAGGGTGCTAATCTCTACAAAAGGCTGCCTGGCAGGGGTGCCAGTAGCCCATTGAGCCGGGGCTCGTCAAGGGGGCGTGGCCTAACGGGCCATCAAGGCCCCCGCTGTTAGGCCACGCCCGCTCAATGAGCCCCGGCTCGATTTGTAGTGCCACTTAAGGCACTGATCATACCCTTCCATTCCAGTCTCCCACAAATCTGGTCCTTTCTTGCAGCACAACAATGGGCCTCATTCCGAGTATGGAGGTAATCATGGCGCTATTTGTGCCATGACTACCTCCCATACCGGTACCGAGTCCAACCTGGTTCAATGGGGACTTACCGGTCCATTCCGGCCTTGGAGGGACCGGTAAGTCCCCATTGAAAAAACCATTCCCCATTCCCATTTCAGCCCCCATAGGGCTCAATGGGAATGGGGAAGTAGCTAATAACGGTACCGCAATTTGCGGTACCGTTATTAGCTCTAAAGTCCCTTAACGGGTCCCGTCCTTAACACCTGGTCAGACCAGGCGTTAAGGAAGGGACCCGCTAAGGGAACTCGGACTAGGGCGCAAAGGGATTACCGGCACCAGTGTCCTTACCAGAGCCGGTAATCCCTTTGCGCCCACCTCGTAATGAGGCCCAGTGAATCCATGAACTTTCTCTTAGACCTCAGGCCATATCAGCTCAAGTTCAAATGATGAGAAAGATTGCAGGAGATAGCAGCAGCAAACAGAGGTCCGTAAGAGACGTGTCAAGTTTGCAAAAGTGAAAGAGAATGATGATAACCCTAGTATTGACCCTGGTCTTGACAGCATATCTTGATCTGATTCTGAAGACACTAAGGTTGTACCTCAAAATCACTCCATTTGTAGAGCTCAAAAACAGCCATGGGAATTGCCCGTATCTTACACCAAGTATGCACTTGCCAATGATGTGGACCCCCGCAGCAGACCTACCCTATCCGGTCCAAGGCAGCAGGGCCTCCAACCTTGACTTCCCTTCAAGTTGGACAGAATTCTGCCATCTGTTAAACCCAACAAAAGCATATGTGACTAAACATCATACATGCAAGCCACTCAGAGGTTATAATCCACCCAGGATATGTCTACAAACATTTTGCCCCATCCCCATTAATGTTGGAGTTCAAAGCGTAAACACAAACTGATAACATCCATATGAGCTATAAGAACAACCTTTGTCTTAGATCTGTCAATCCATCCACGGTTATACCCCAAACATTGAAATCATCAACCTCTTTACTCATCGGTTTGTCAGTTCTAGCAACAACTAGTTTGTGTGAATTTTCCACGCACCCCAAATCAGGTGTGCATTTATTGAATACAGTTAATTTTATGAACCTATGACCCCCAATGTAACAAAATTGTTTCCCTACAGCCTCCCTCCTCTGTCAGAACAAGAAACATGTAGAGTTGCACAGAAGGTTAATTTATTAATACAATAGAGATATTTAAATATAAACACACTGCATATCTATGAAATCCCATTGTCAATGGTTACTACCAGGAAGAATGATCAATACACTGGTCAAAATGATATTGGGGGTCATTACGAGGTTAGAGGTAAGTTACGGTCCTTACCGGCATGGAGTAAATACTGTGTCCATGTAGCCTAGAGCCCGCTATTAGAGGGCTATTATGACTTCGCGGGCACAAGCTTTGCGCCATGCCGGTAACGACCTTACCGCCATGCCGCAAAAGACCCAAAAATCGCCCTTAGCGGCATCGAGTAAAGTGCAGATAGCACCACCGCCATGCATGCCTTCCGGCATTAGCGGTGACCGCTAATAGTGGCCACCGCTAAAAGCGGTGACCGCAAATAGGCGGAACCGGAAGTAGCGTCACCACACAGGAACGGGAAAGAGCATGGCGGCCATCTTGAAAAACACAATCCATTGCCATCCTCTGCACCCAGGATCCACATCACCACCACACCTGTCCCAAAACAAACCAGCAGGATACTAGAATGCCCAAGACCCTGAAAAAAGGTGCTGCGCGCATGTGCAAGGAGCGCTTCTCCGAAGAAGAGCTCAACATGCTTGCTGACACCTTGGCAGAAAATGGGGATGTTGTGTTTTCCAATGACATGCGCCGACCTGCACTGTTGCACAAAAAAGAAATCTGGGTGGAGGTGGCGCGTAAAGTGATTACGGTTGGCACCACCACGCGCACAGTGAAAGATGTCTGGAAGTGCTGGGATGACCTGCGACTAGGCGTCCGGAATATTATCTCGGCAAACCGTAGCCAGGGAATGGCAACAGGTGGTGGAGGTCGCTCACCCATAAAGATGACTCGCTGGGAGGAGACTTGTGCGAACACCATCGGAATGGAGGCAATTGAGGGAGTGGGGGATATGGAGCATGGAGCCCCGTCATCGGCTGATGCAGGTAGGTGTCCCAAATAAACCAGTGTAATGGAAACCATGAAGATGTCCCCCGAACTGACAGTGTAATGATGCAAAGCAGGGGCCACCAGACACATGTACGCAAACCTGCCTACAGGCAGTGCACAGCACCATCTTGCCCACATGCATGATGCACCCCATACATGTGTCAGCCCAGATGCATTCCTGCATGACCCACCCAAAAGGCAAGCAACCCGTATGTCACTGCTCTAACGGCAAAGACCCACCATTCCATACAACTGCAGCTACCCCAATGCATGCCTGATGCACGTACACCAATCACTAATGCTCTCCCTCTCTTCGTCCCCCACAGGCACACAATCTGACAGCGATGATCATGACCCCAGGGAGCAGCCTTCGACACCAGTCAAGAAGTCCAGGGGCATGGAGGGAGCAAATAGGCCCTCAACATCAAGGGCAAGAGTGAAGCCAGGACTACCTCACAAGCCCAACACAACCGAAGAACCTACAGCACCAATGTGCAATATGACCACCACCACAGCACCCACGCCAGCCAGCCACCACCACACAGGAGCCAGTGGCTGAATGCACTGTATCCACTTCCAGCAGTACTGTCGGAGAGGTAGCTGCCAAGCAGCCATGTCAGACGAAGCATATAGTCCGACATCTGGCACACCTACCGCTACAGGCCCCCTGCAGTCACCCCACCTCTCCCCACCCAGCATACATAATACCAGCAGCCATGAGCTGTCTGCTGTGGAGTCATGGCCAGGGAGCCTCAGCCCCACAGCGAGCATGCATGAAGCACCAACCATGTCGCATGCACCTTCGACATCCACCAGTGTCCGGGACAGGCAAGAGGGGATCAGGGTAATCCAACAGCGCCAGGAGGAGCTGACAGGGCTGGTGACCCAGCACATCATTGAATGTGGCCAGGCAAGGGAGAATATCAGGGAATGTGCAGCGTCCCTCAAATCTGCCATTGAGTCTACTTCCAAAGACATATGCAACGAATTGGAGGCTGAGAGGCAGGTACTCACCCACATGGTGGTAGCATTGGAGGCCCTGCGTCCCAAACAGGTGGTTGAACAAGCTGGCACCTCCTCCAATGCCAGCTCCACTCAGACCAGCCCCCTGCGTAGGTCTGGGCGGAACTTGCGCAGGTAGGACAGGGGTCCACCTGATGCTGGCAGTGGACAAGGGGTGTAGGTGCAGCCTGCCATTCGGAACTCATGAGGACTAATGGTGCATGCAAGTGCACACCATGTGTGGGGAAGTTGAGGGGGGAGAGGGTGTGTGGGGAAGTTGAGGGGGAGGGGGAAGGAGGAGAGGGTGTGTGGGGAAGTTGAGGGGGGAGGGGGAGAGGATGTGTGGGGAAGTTGAAGGGGGAGGGGGAGGTGGGACAGAGTGTGTCGGGTGGAGGGCTTGTGCACTTTCTATGTTCTATTGGTTCAATACTCCTGTTGTGAAATGAGAATTCACATGACTGGACATTGCTTATTGTGTATGTGTGCTTTATTGGTGAACAGTGTACAGTGTCCATGTCCCTGACACACCCAGTGCCCTGAGTCCCACCTCCATGGCACACTCCGCATCCATGTGTGTTAGAAACATTGGTTAATCAAAGTCAGGCGCACGGCACGTCCCTCCTGTGCATCGCTACCTCCCTGAAGTGCAGCCCCATCTCATCCCTCCTCATCCCCCTCGTCAGGTGGTTGCAGTTCAGCGTCAGGGAGCAGAGGCACATTCCGTCTGATGCACATATTGTGTAGCATGACACATGCCATGATGATCTTGCCCACCTTCTCATGCCCGTATAGGAGTGCCCCACCAGACCTGCTGAGGCAGCAAAACTGTGCCTACAAAAGACCAAATGTCTGCTCAATCACCACACGGGTACGTGTATGCGCACGATTGTAGTCCTCTTCGTGCCTGTTCTGCGGGTTCCGGACAGGGGTAAGGAGCCACCTCTTCAAGGGATAGCCAGCATCACCTGCATGTGTGCAACAATGGTTATGTGTAAGTGATTACATCAAATGGGACCTGTATCAATGACACAATAGCATGCATTCATTTCCTGTTTGCATCCACATATCCATGCATGAATAGAGCCACATAAAGTAACTGCAATGTGTGAATTCATCTGATTGACAGGTGTGCGTGGCATCGTCTAGTGGGCACAGGGGTGTCCTATTCCTTATGAGTGCTCATGCACTGTGGTTGTCCACGCCGGTTCTTCCCATGATCTAGGTGATGTGTAGTCAATTGTACGCTTTTATCCTGTCACAGTTGATGGCAGACTCTTGATGATCTCAATTTCCACGGCAGATGTTGCCATGCTGTTATGCTGGGCCTCTGTGTTAGTGTAGGAGTGGGTTCATGTATTTTGCCCTCGTGTGACTCCTTTGTACGCAGTAATGGACAACTGTCCTTTTTGATGATGGAATTTGGTCATGCGCATTGGCCATACTAACTGCATGTCGCTGCATTGTGTTGCAGGGGCTACGGTCGGATTATGTGCAGTGTACATGTTGATGGCTATGGAATGGTTGTAGCACTGCCTCATTTGCATAGTAGGACAGCTTACGTCTTGCATTTAGGTGTCAGGTGTCAGGTCCAGTCTGGCCTGCTTTGGGGTATGAGCATGGTCCATCCTCTCAGGTACTCTCAGCCAGGTGAAGAATGCATCTCTCACCCCCCGCCATCTCAACCACGTGAAGTATGCATCTCTCCCCCGCCCCATCTCAGCCAGGTGAAGTATACATCTCCCCCCCATCTTAGCCAGGTGAAGTGTGCATCTCTCCCCCCATCTCAGCCAGGTGAAGTATGCATCTCCCCCCCATCTCAGCCAGGTGAAGTATGCATCCCCCCCTCATCTCAGCCAGGTGAAGTATGCATCTCTCCTACCCCATCTCAGCCAGGTGAAGTATGCATGTCCGCCCCCATCTCAGCCAGGTGAAGTATGCATCCCCCCCCCCATCTCAGCCAGGTGAAGTATGCATCTCTCCCCCCATCTCAGCCAGGTGAAGTATGCATCTCTCCCCCCCATCTCAGGCAAGTGAAGTATGCATCTCCCCCCGTCCCCCATCTCAGGCAGGTGAAGTATGCATCCCCCCATCTCAGCCAGGTGAAGTATGCATCTCTCCCCCCATCTCAGCCAGGTGAAGTATGCATCACTCCCCCCATCTCAGCCAGGTGAAGTTTGCATCTCCCCCCCCCAATCTCAGCCAGGTGAACTGTGCACCTCTCCCCGCAATCATCTACCCACATCACACTGCCATGAGCTTGACATGCAACTCACCGAGTAGCCAGGATCGTTGCCCTGCGTGTCGCTCCATGTAGCGTGGTATCGTGGAGTTCTGCATGACCATTGAATCATGGGTTGATCCGGAAAAACGGGCACAACAAGGTGTGATGATCTTGTTTGAGTCACATACCATTAGCATGTTGATGGAGTGGTATAATTTACGGTTGCGGTACACTACCTCCATGGCAGGTGGGACCACCAATTCAACATGGGTGCAGTCGATGGCACCAATGCAACCTGGGATGCCTGCCAGTCAATGGAAGCCAACTCTGGTGTTGGAGATCTCCTGGGCAGTCCGTGGTAGGAATATGTGGTCACCTGTGTGCTTCAGGAGGGCATTGAGCACTTGGTTCAGCGCCCGTGAGAATAATGGTTGTGATATGCCATGCATCTGCCCTACTGTGTGCTGGTAGGTGCCTGTGGCCAGGAAGTGGAGCACAGACACCACCTTCAGTAGAGGGGGGATGGCGGTACGGATGTCAATGAGGCTGGCAATATCGTTATGTATCATGTCCACAATGGTGGTGATGGTGTCCCGGTCCAGACGGTACAGGGTGTGGATCTGCTCAGGGGTTAGGCTGAATGGACTGGCTCTGATTCGAGGGACTGGGGGCTGCCTGTGTGGTACAACTGCCTGCACTGGTGGTGCATGCTGTGCCTGCCTAACCACCCTTCTCCTCCTGCACCTCCTCTGTGCTGCCTGTTGTTGTTGCTAGAGTTCCACTGCAATCATGTCCTCCAGCCCCAGCATTGCTACTAGTATTGGTAACATTGTGGTGTGTGACTGGGTGTGGGAAGGGGTGGGGTCTGCTCCTTTTGTGCTGGCCCAGTCTACATTGCCTCCACCTGTGATGATTGTGTGCACCTGTGGCAATTGGGAACACTGCACATGGCCATTTACGGGTGGTTCGCGATTCTGGTATTTACTCCATGCCGCTAAGGTACTTTTCGGGCTTCTGTAGGCCGTTATTTGCATGTCCGTCTGACTTGTGTTGAGCACCTGTTTACGCCATGCCGCTATTGCCGGCATGTAGGGTCGCGTGCCCGCGCCAATGCCCTATTAGAGGCACTGTTATTTACGGTGCCGCTAATAGCAGGTTGGCGGGTCGTAATGGACCGGAGGGTTAGCGATGCCGGTAATCCTTTACCTGCATCGTTTTTCCCTTGCCTCCGACCTCGTAATGATGCCCATTAACTTGAAAGTAGGATTTTATTTAAAGCACGTGCATCACCATATGTGCATTTGATTTACCCATAGCCCACATCCACCATGTGCTGAATAGTATAAGAGGGCTCAGGATAAAGTTGTTATTTTATACAAATACAAACCAAATGAAATCAAACATCCCTGCCTATCTAAGTCTCTCTACTTCACCTGTAATGAAAATAGATGCTTTCTCCCTTACTCAATGCACATGTCAGAATTTCAAACAGTGTTCTAGAAAACTGAATTGTAAAGACAGGCAACTTGACATTCCTGCATGTAAATTGCTTCAAAAGAGAAACAATTCTGTCTAGCATGTATGTTTGCTAGACTCCCTTCAATGGCATTTCTATTGCAGTACCATGTAAAAGTATATATTTGCCATTTTCATTGGGCAGCTTAAAGGTAGCAAAATGCGTAGTGGTTAATCACTCTTTCTCCTTTATCTTGAGTGGTTCAGCGCCTACAGAACTCTGCTTGTTAATGTAACTACGGAATGACTTGAATTACATTATTTTGCTAGGTATGTACACTGTGAGATATAATTTTGGCTACCTGTATGATTTTTCTGTGCTTATGCATTACACAGAAAAAGAGCAATGGGATCTCCCAATATGTATACCATAGGATCTATGTAATCAACTCTATAATTCCAGAAGCACACATGCTTCTAAAATATTAACTAATTTCACAGGATTTACAGTAAATGTAAATACTCTCCAACCGTGATAATTCCATTTGGCTTTATACTTTCATAGGAGTTTATTTTAGCTGTCTCATTGACAGTTGGGCACCTTCTTAGGTACTGGTTCAATTCTCTCCCTCTAGGAACAGGTGGTCATTAGTCATCAAGATGGGATCAGCTTCCATCCAAAGCCTGGCCTCCCTTTTCTGTATTGGGCCTGTATGTTGTCTTTTCCACTGAAGAAGGCCTAGGGCTTTAGCTCAAGATAGGTCTCTATTACAGGGTACTGATTTTAATCCAAAAAGGGTCCAAAAGGAGTGCAATCTATTCCATTTTCTATCCTGTTGTTTTCAATTGTCTTTTCTCTCCTTCTGTTAGTCTGTCAGTCATTCCATCCCAGTGAGTGGGTGAGCAAGTGAGTTCCCAGAATCTGTGGGTTTGGGCTTTTTATAGATTAAAAACCTTTCCCTCTAGAGATGGGTATAATGTTTCTAACCTAATTGGTCACTGTATTTTATTGGATAATATTCCAAACGTGACATCACAATAATACATCCCTTTCATACTCGTTGGGCATATCAATGAAGAGGGCACTCTAATGACAGCAACATCTACACCCAGTTTACATCCCAGGTGGTGTGATGTCATCTTGGATAATTCTACATTAAACAATTGTGTTTTTCTGAAACATCATATTCCTCACATGTGATCATGTTACTAATCAGTTCATCAGATTTCTCTCACTTAGTCGAATCTGATGATGCTAGTCTGATTAGTGCATTGTCTTCTTTACATATAATGCAATATGAAATGGCAACAGCATAACAACTGGTGCCATCGTCTATGAAGCTAAGAGCTGGCCATTTGGGACTCCGGAGAATGTCATTGTCAGGGAACCAGTAACAGAAAGCTCTTCAAAGCACAAGGCAAGTTAGGGCCAGTCCCATCCCCTTGAGTAATTCCAGTATCTGCCTGTCTCTTGTGTCAGACAACAGATCTCCAAAGGTGTGAATTTGATTGTCCTGACTGATGGGAATATTTGATTGTTTCAGAGGGGACCACTGCTCAGAATCTATTTGTTGTATTTTGAGGGGATTCTGAGTGGGCTCAATGACAAATGGGTTTCTTAATAAGTAGCAATTGGTTTGTTGTCGAAGGCCTGACTTTTGAGAACAAAGGGTCCAGGCAGACCCATAAAGGTTTTAGTTAAGCTTCAAAGCATGTGTTCACTTGGGAAAGCATCCTCCAGTACTGTAGCTGGTGGGGGTGCAAGTTTACTTTCTAGTCCCACAGCTTCTGTTTTATTCACAAATGCAGTCTTTAATCTTTTTCCTCATTGCAATGGTCACCTTAAACAGAGCAACATTATAATATTTTCTTTGCAATCAAACTCCTGTCAAAGGGGTACATTTTGGATATCTCCATATGTTTCTTTATATAAAGTTGATTCCCAGTCCTGTAAAGAAGAAAAACAAACACCATACAGGCCTTAACTCAGTTTTCACTTTCCTATGGAATGCCATGCTTTTCATCCCAGATTGGACTGTTCTCCCCTTTAGTAAAAGGTTGCTGGATAGTTTCTGTTCACTGGAAAGATTTATTTCAGGTCTTGGACTCTACCATTGCACATTTCCTCGCACATGTCTTTTTTAAATGCTGTGCACAGGCCCAGATCACATTTTTGTTTTTAAATTCATCATTTTTCTCTGCATTCTTGTATACATTTTATTACATATAACTCTCATGGGAAAATCCCAATTCAAGTGGCCATCCTCTTCAAACCGTTTAAAGCAGTTCAATTGCAGCACATGGTGCAATATAGACTTAAATGCTAATAACACTGACCCAAGTAGCTCTCTCTTACGTGTGGCCCATGTACTAAATTGGGAGCTATGAGTTTAAAGGCAAACCTTGAACTAGGTCAAAGCTAGGGACACAGTTACCACTTCTGGGGAACTTTGGGCTTTACTAGTTTTTCAAACATTACACAATATGATAATCTTTTTCGAGGAGTTATGAGTGTATAGCCCTGAACCAAAGTAAGATGTCTGATTGTTTGCCATGCCACCCAAAAGACAAACATTGTATCCTGTTAGAAATGTAGTTTTGAAACTCAATGAATTCAGAATTGGGTGCTGTGTGGCTCATGGAATACAGTTTTCTTTATTTTCAATCTTCACATGTGTTATGATATTCTAGTTACCTCCAGTCACTTATAGTCACGTCTATCATTTGAAACATCTGGTAAAAAAAACTGAAATCAAACAATGGGGATCATTACGACCTGGGCGCAAAGGGATACCGGGCACCGGTAATGACACTGGTGCCGGTAATCCCTTTGCGCCCTATTCTGAGGTCCTTTTGCGGGTCCCTCCCTTAATGCCTGGTTTTACCAGGTGTTATGGACGGGACCCACAAAGGGATACCGGGGTCAATAACGGTACCGCAATTTGCGGTACCGTTATTGACGCCTTCCCATTGAGCCCTATGGGGGCTCAAATGCGAATGGGGAATGGCTTTTCAAATGGGGACTTACCGGTCCCGCAATGGTCAGAATAGACCGGTAAGTCCCCATACCACCAAGTCGGTGGTGGTACCGGTATTGGTGCTAGTCATGGAGCTAATAGCGCCATGACTAGCACCAACCTCGGAATGAGGGCCAATGAGTATTTACACCTCAGTACAAAACTGCCCTGGCCCCGATTTTTTAACAATCATTGTCGTGCTTGTCCCACTGGTTCTGTGTTTTCCATCATAAAAAAATCCTTAACAAACATATGTTGCAAGAACTTTTTTGTATTATCAGATTCTAACCATTGCTGGATGTTCAGACGCACTGCACACAACCCTCTCTGTTCCCCCTCTAGTTTACAGGTTGCCTGGCATCCCAAATGACTATGTTACACGTGGCGTAACCTTTCAAGCAACAGACCCTCTTTGGCGGGTTGGACGCTGACAAGCTCAGCATTCTAGGGGCATCTGGAAGGCGGGTTGATGTCACTATTTGGTAAATCTCCCTTCCACACTTAAGAGGAGTCCTTTGATGAGATTGGATTCTTTTTCCTCCCTCACGCAAGCCTGCTGAAGTCCTCCCTCCTGTTTCAGTAGGAGACACTGGGCCTCATTATAAGTATGCCGGTCCAGTAACAATGGTGCAGGTACGGCACCGTTGTTACCGGACCGGCATACTCCGAGATCTGCGAGCGGGTGCCTTTCAGCCTGGCAGGTCTGACCTGGTGGACGGAAAGGCACCCGTTCGCAGACCTTGACGGATGCACCGGCACTCTTGCACACAGTGCCAGTGCATCCATCCTCCCCATTCCCATTGAGTCCAATGGGACTCGAAAGGGAATGGGGAGTAATTTTTCCCAGTGCCTGTCAATGGGGAATTACCGGGACCGCCGGGGCTGTAATGCCCCGGTAAGTCCCCATTGCAGGGCGCCATAAAAATAAATTACTCTGGTGGCAGCTGTGCCATTTTTACCGGCATGGCTATCACCGGGGTCATAATGAGGCCCACTGAATTGCTTTTGTTCTGAACAAAGGTGCTGCCTTACTTTCCACAATCCTTGTGCATACTATGGCCCTCATTACGACCCTGGCGGAAATCGCGGTGCAAAATGCACCTTGGAGCACGGCGGAAAGCTGCCGATACCGCCATGGGGGTTGGCGGATTTTCCGCCCCATTCCGACCTTGGCGGGGCGGTAAATCCCCAATCCCCATTTTACCCTTCCCCATTCCCATTTTTGCCCCATAGGGTATAATGGGAGTGGGGAAGGTGTTAATTACGCCACCGTAAAGTACGGTGGCGTAATTAACAACAAGGTCCCGTAGCGCCATGGATTTCTCCGCCCGGAAAAACCAGGCGGAGAAAGGCTCCATGGCGCTACGGGAACTCGTAGTAGGGCGGACGGGTCCGCCACGAATACCGCTGGCGTAAACCCACTCCGCCAGGGTCGTAATGAGGGCCTATGTGCTTTGGGTCCACCAGGTGCTGGTGCAACTCAACAAAACAGACAAAATGTGTTCACTGATGATCAAATAAAAGAACCCCTCCCAATTGAGCACAATATTTCCTTTTATCCAACCTATCAGTTTGGGAACAGACTTTATGAAAGCCTCCAAGACCTTTTGGAACTTTCTAGTGGTCTTGCTGAGAATACAAAAAACTCACTTTTGGTTTTACTAAATGTATACATAATGGTTTTTTAACGAGTACATAGTCTAATGGTCTTTTGATGTGTTCTTAGACTACCAATCACTTGTTTTAGCTTTAGAATGTGTCATTTTTTAGGGTAATCTGCTAATTCCCACTTGCAATGTACATGTATGTATTTATGCACTGGATTGTTGTAACTTGAACCTACCTAGAAAACAACAAATCACTGTACATAAAAGGAGGTAAATATAGGGCCTCATTCCGAGTATGGTAGTAGGGGGTTAACGGCACCGGTAAGGATGCCAGTGCCATTAACCCCCTACCGCCACATTCCAAGGTCCCTTAGCGGGTCCCACCAGGAACGGCTGGTCTGACCAGCCGTTCTTAGCGGGACCCGTTAAGGGACCTTGGAGCTAATAACGGGCCGTTATTAGCACCTTCCCCATTCCCATTGAGCCCTATGGGGGCTCAAATGGGAATGGGGAATGGTTTTTCTGAATGGGGACTTACCGGGTCCTCCAAGGTTGGAATGACCCAGTAAGTCCCGATTCAGAGACCCCGACCTGGGTTTGCAGGCAGCCATGGTGCTAAGAGCATCATGGCTACCTCCAAACTCGGAATGACCCCCATAGAGAGACTGCCAGGGAGAGCTGAAGCAGGCAATATGATGAGAGGGTGTAGGGGTGTTATATCATGTCTCAGTAGGCTACCAGGTGTTCTTGAAGATCAGGGCTTTCAATTCCTTCCTGAAATGAAGGAGAGATGCGGCCAATCAGATGTGTGTCTGCATAGTGTTCCAAAGTATGAGTGCTTTGCCGAATAAGGAATGTTCCTGCCTCTTTGCTTGCACCTCTTAAGTTCAAGTCTGTCATTAATTGCTTCTGCTGCTCCGGAGGTCTCCAGAGAAGGAGAGGTAGAGGGAATCTTGTTTTCATTGCCTTGCAGCTCATCTGAGTTGGGTGATGTTGTATTTTTTAAGCCTGGTGTTGATATTGAATGTAGCGTAATGGACAGCTTCCCGAGGGGTTAGGAAAGAGGTCCAGACTCCAGTAAAGCAAGTTTTGAGGTCTGTGGTGAAGATTAAGGGCTTCCTTTTGCAAAGAAGAGAGAGTGCTGGTTCCAGACTTTCTGGTCTTATTTGCAATGTCAGTCTTTTAGGAAAAATTGCTGTCAATGAAGAAGCTGATGGATTTTGCTCTGGAGAGGAATCACCAAATGTGAAGTAGGCCAGTATGATGATCATGTTATTGACTGTCACGACTGCAGTGGTCATCAGAAACCTGTGTGCTGTACTTATTGGATTTCGATTAAACAAACATTATAGATCTTGTTGCTATTTGGAGGGCGAGACACCATGAGACCTGTGATTTTATATTTTATCCGTTTACCCACAGATTTTATCCTAGAATAAGCGCATGCCCCCTCCCACGTGCATTTCAAGCCTGTATATTGCATGTCGTCAATCCTTTTCATCATGCTCCAGTAAAGCTTGATATGGATTGAATGCTTTTTCCGAGAAGTTGTCGCAATCTTGTCAACTTGCCATCATGGGGTGCAAAGGAAGGCTCCGGGCAAGGGATAAGGGGTCTTGTTATGCTCTTGAAATGTCCAAGTATCCTGGCACTCATCTACAAAACTCTAGGATGAACACCGTTTCGGAATCCGGTGTCAATTCAGACAGTACCAGAATGGTGCATTATGACCCTTGTAGTTTAGTTTAGTTGTTTTATTTATAGTGCACACTGAGCACTTAGGCAACTGTGCGCTAAACTTACATGTTGCAAATAATACAGACATATATGAGGAATAACAGCAATGAAAACAGTATTTACAAACATACAAAATATGAGCAGCAACAGAACAGATTTAAGTTCATATAACAAATTTACACTGTACTCAATATTTACATGGCAATGAAGTGTCAGGACAGGCTTAAGCGTTGGATATAGCTTCTTGCTCCTAGAGCCAAGCTTTGGTATTTTTCCGGAATAGGACGGTTCATCTATTAATGAGAGAGGGAGGGAATTACATTTTCTGGCTGCGAGGACAGGGAAACTAGCCCCGTCTGCACGTTGTTGCCTGTATCGAGGTATGTTGGCACAGTGTCTCATGGCAGTTCTGATAGGCTGTGACGATGTGTGGCGGGAGATAGTGTTGGCCAAGAAGTAAATGGGTACTTGGTTGGATAGGCACTTGTGAGTAGGGGACAGGGTTTTGCAAGCTATTCTTTGGTTGATGTTGAGCCATTTTAGCGATAGTCTAGTTTCAGAAATGTAATGATTCCTTGGGATATTTAGAGCTGCTCGGATGGCGTTGTTTTGCAGAACTTGCAGTTTATTTAGGTTTTGTTGATATGTGCCAAGGTATAGTGCATTGCAGTAATCTAACTTAGAGAGGACTAAGGATCTAGCTATTGTAATGCAGTTGGCTGGGGACAGGTAGGGTCGGCAGGCTGTGATAAGATTACAGGTGTAGGCCGATGAGGAAGCCAAAGTGCTGGTTTGTCTGGTTAGTGTTAGTGCTGAGTCTATGCAGATGCCTAATGTTTTCACCACATTGGCTACTTTAATTATATTGCGGTCAATGTTGAAGGAGGAGAATGACTCGTCCAAGTTATTCAAGTTGGCACGCAAGCCCAGGAGGAGTCACGCTGTCTTATCGTCATCAAAACAGAGTCCATGCTTCGCCACCCAGCCTTGTATGATGCGATAAATGTTGTTGAGAGTCCCGCTATCCACAGTGTAATCAGTTCCATGTCATTTCATCGCAGGATTTGTTTTCGTGGGGTTTTTTACTGCAGGTTTTTTTTTTAGAAAAAACTCATCAAATGTTTTATTTTTTTATTTTTGGGGGGTTACCCTCCAAACCCCCATCCCCTTTATTTTTTTTATATTCCCGTACACCCACACTCAATTTATATAATTTTTTTAACCCCCTAAGCATCTTTCAGGTTGTTAGGTACTATGCTGGAGTTGAAGGAAACATTAACAACTGAGGTAATGAAGAGTGCTAATTCCTTAGCAGCTTTCTTGACACGATGGGCGGCACATGCATCTCCCTGACAATTAGACGGTTTAAGTTTCAGGATAATGTTTTCAACCTATTTGATGGAGAGTGGTGTGAAATTGAATTGGTTCTGTGCCGTAATGGTCATGGAGTGTGAGTTCTGAGAGGGGTCATTATTGGATATAAGAGATTTTTTCATTACAATTTTGTTTTGGAGCATAGTAATTTTATCTTGGAGTGCATTCTGTATACTGGTACACCATTGGGTGTCATTCATGCATGAGTCGGGGGGTGTGGCAGGAGATTCTAGCTCCTTAAGGATGTTAAAGAGTCCCTTGGTGTTGGACTTCACTTTGGAAATGCGGTCATTGTAGTTGTCTTTTTTAGCTTGGATTATGGCTATTTGGTAGTTAAAGGAGGCTGTCGCAAAGTTGGCTTTGTTTACTGAGGAGGGGGTGTTTGTCCATAGTGATTCTGATGATCTTTCAATTTTTCTAAAAGACTTGAGATGTGGCGTGTTCCAGGCATTGAGGTGGGTGCTTGGTTCAGATTTGCGTAATTTCATAGGTACTAATGTGTTAATATCCTTGAGAATGGAGTGATTATATAAATCAACTAGAACTGAGGTGCCTGAGGTGGTCGTGGTGGGGTTGGTAATTGGCTGTAACAATAGGATGAGTTTGTCTATAGTTAGATTTAATTTGTTCCTGGTCATCATGGCTGGTGCTTGAATAGTTTAAGGAGTGGATGCGATGGTTTCATTGATGTTGAACCGGATGAGATGATGGTCAGTTCAGGCGCAACGAGTGTTAGATAGGGTGTCAATGTTGCAGTTATGGTCAGCTATCCAGTCAAAGATTCTGCCTTTATTATGAGTGGGTGGGTGCAGAGATGCAGTGAGAGAACCCTAGTTCAGTCATTGGGCCTCATTACGGCTTTGGCGGTAGCCATGCCGCTATTGGCGGCATGGCTGCCACCAAAACCGGGTCTGGGTCAAGGTTCCCAGAATGGGGAATTACCGGGACATTCCGAGTTTGGAGGGCCCGGTAATTCCTCCCTCTGGGAACCCGGGACCGGACCTTCCCCATTCCCATCTGAGCCCCCATGGGGCTCAATGAGAATGGGAGAGGGAGCTAACAACGGGCCGATTACGACCGCCCCGTTGTTAGCTCCCTGGTCCCCTCGCGGGACCCGGTAAGGACGCCTGGTTTTACCTTACCGGGTCCCGCAAGGGGACCTCGTAATTTTGCGTAATGGGTTTAACGGGTCCGCCTCCATTGGCGGAGCATGTTAACCCATTACGCAAAAGTCGTAATGAGGCCCATAGTGTCCTTAAGGGCACAAGCTTTCTGGTCATTAGAGTCATATAGGCCTAGGTTAAAATCACTGAGGATAATGACTTGTGACTTGTTCTTAGTGTTGGAGGATAGTAAGTGTGAGAAGTTGCTTTCAAAGGTAGTGGTTGGACCTGGTGGGTGAAAGACAAGATGCAGCGTGATGGTGGAAGTGGGTGATGTGGATAGTTTGACAGATAAAAGTTCTGCTGAAGGCAAGGGAAGATTACTGATCTTTCTCAGACCTTGTGAGGTTTTGTGTATAAATGCAATGCCTCCTCCTTTGGAGATATTGGCATCTCTATCTGCATGGATGATTGAATAGTTGTCCGGAATGGCGAGGGCAAGTGAGGGACATGAGGCTGTATGCAGCCCGGTCTCCGTAATCGCAATGAAATCGAGGTCATGTGATGTTATGAGATCTGTAATATCTAGTGAATATGCCTGTAGCGATCTGGCATTGATGAGGGCAGGTTTTATAGGCAATGAAGTATTGTTTTGTTTACTATTGGGTAGTCCTGGGCTAGTTTCAGAAGCATTTGAGGCTGAATGAGTAGCTGAGGTCTCGCTGCTTTTATATTGTCCTGTGTGGTCGGGGTGGGGTGTTGTCATATGAATGTGGAGCTCAGTCGGTGGTTCCTGTATAGTGTTTAGCAAGATTGGGTACAGGGGGCAGTTGGTGTACATGCTTGGTGTGGTAGGCCATTTGTAGGATCAAGGTGGTCAATGGTTTATGGAGTTGTTATATTGTTGAGAGGGGAGGCTTTAGGTTGATGCAAGACTTTATGGCTAGTGTTTAGACCAAAAAGCGTTAAGTTATTTGGCAGAGCGGATGCATAGACCAGGCAGGGTGGTAGGAAGCTAGATGGTGGTAGAAAGGCTGAGGGTGGTAGGTTTGAAGATTGTGATAGGCAGATGGTAGGCACACTGGGATGGGTGATGGAAATCATGGATAACAAGATATAGCTTGTTGAGGTTGGTGCTGGTAGTAGTAGATTCAGAAAGGCCATACATCTAAATAGGCTGGTTAGAGCTAGGTAATGTGCTTTCATGGCTGTGATGGTTAGGGGTAGGCAGGGTTTTAGGAGCAACATGGTACGGTGGCACAGTGCTAGTGGGTCACTCTAACATCAATGACAATCAATGCGGTACGGTAGGCTGCACTAAGCCGATGGGCATCACAGCAAAATTGCATGAATAAGATAACACATAGAGTCAGGCATGGCATATAACGCATTAGGGCCTGGTGCTACGAGCTCTAAGAACATCAGTAGATCTGGGCCAAAGTAAATGTGACATGGGAGTTTATACAATTTGTGTTAGGCACTTCACAGTGAGGCCTTTGCTTCTTTGTTTTCTTTCTTTGTTTCTTTCTTTAGTGAAAATTACGGGCAAAACCATCAGTGTTTGGAAGAAAAATTCTTACGAAATCTTTTTACATTGATTTAAAGAGCGGAGTACCAGTGTCCCTGACAATCAGTGAGATGATGTGGATCTAAGACCAAATGATGAAGTGGGGTAGAAACATAAACCAGGGACAAGAAGAGTAGAGCATGATATAAGAATTCGATAGTGGATGAAGTGCTAAGTTTTAGGATGAAGGGGTATGGAATAAGTGCTGTGACATTGTCGTATAGAGGTAGGGGAGAGGAGAACAGGGAGATGTGGTGCCGTAGAATGCTGGGCAAGTGGTCTTCAGAAAGGAGGAGAGCTTGGAGTTTGGATTTTAATACAGATAGAGTCAGCGTAGTCCGGAGAGTGAGAGAAAGAGCATTCCAGATTTAGGGAGCGAGCATAAGAAGAGATTGGAAATGAGAGGGCCCGCAAGGGGCACTAGAGGTGGCAGGGAGCTGAGTCTAGGGTGATCAAAGGGAGCGAGGGGGAGAGTAGAGAGTGAGACGGGCTGATAGGAAAGGTGGGGAAAGTGTAGGTATAGTTTTGAAGATGATGAGAATGAGTTTATACTTTGCCCTCTGTCTAATAGATAACCAGCCTACCTGACAACGGGCTGGTGAGGTGTAGGGGAAGCAGGGAAGGTTGAATACTGTACTGACAGCAAAGTTGAGAACTTTGTTGAGAGATGAAAAAGCATAGTTTGGAAGGCCATAGAGTGGACTGGCACAGTAGCCAGATCAAGAACTTACTGAAGAGGAGAGTAGGTGCTTAGAAGTGTTGAAGGGAAGAAGATGTCTTATTTTTCTGATGTTGAGGAGATTATGTCTGGCTGCAGTGGCAGATTTGGAGATGAAGAGCAAGAAGTTTTGACATGGGTCGAAGACAACACCACGTTTGCAAGCAGAGTAGGAAAAGTAGTCAGTAGAGAAGAATAAAAGAGGGGGAGAGGAAGAGATAGCCTTTCTCATTGAGAAGAAGAGAACTTCAGTCTTGGAGGAGTTGAGCATGAATGAATAAGACAGAATTCAGTATTTGATGGCAGAGAGGCAGTTTGACATTTCTGACTGCAGCTCATCAGATAGGCAGGTAAAGGAGATGAAGACCTGAGTGTCATCAGCCAAAGGTTCATCAGAGAAGCCATGGGAGGAGAACAAGGGGCCAAGAGCAGAGTTATAGAGAGTGTAGAGAAATTGATTCAGAACTGACCCTTGGGGAACACAAACTGTAAGGTGGGTGAGGGGGCAGATAAGGCTGCTCCAGGACACTTGGAAGTGTCTAGGGGCTAGATGTGAAGAAAACCAAGTGGGGGTCTTGTCCATGATGCCTAGGAGAGATAATGTTGAGAGAAGGTCATAATGGATGATGGTACTGAAGGCAGCAGAGAGGTTGAAAAGAATAAGAATGGATGCATGGTTACTATGATGACTGGAAGATATGTAGTTGCTGACATTGAGGGGAGTTGGCTCAGTAGAGTGCAAATGTCAGATGCCAGATTGAAGAGGATCGCACAGGTTGTGTTTTTCAAGGAAATCAGTGATTCGGTTCAAAACAGCACACTCTAGCATTTTGGAATAATGACCTAGAAGAGAAACAGGATAAAAGTTGAAAGGACATTTAGAGTCTAGGCCAGTTTCTTAAGGATAACGGTGACAGTAGCTTACTTTTATGGTGATGGAAAAGTGGCACTATCAAGAGTGAAGTTGAAGAGGAAAGTAAGATATGGAGCATCACTGGGAGCTATGAGTTCACTATGTATAGGGATAAAGGGTCAATCGTGGCACATGAAGAGTTAGCCCTGAGGAGATGTTCAAGAATCTCATCAGGGTTAGTGGTGGCAAAAGAAGACATTGTCACAGGAGAGGAGGATAGAGGGGGTGGAGAAAAGTGTGTAGGTAGGTGATAGAAGATCATTTGTGAGGGTATTTTGAATGTTGGACATTTCTGAAGCAAAGTAGAGCACTAGATCATTAGCAGAAAGAGTAGATGAGATGGAGGAGGGTTTAGGAAGTGAGAGAAATGAGATTTTTGGAGGCAACGAGGTTGAGGTTGAGACGATTTCGACAAAATGAGAAAGAGATAGAAGTCACATGTGGCAGAGACGAGAGCAGACGAGGACTTTTGAAAAGCAGTCAGGTCGAGTTGGAGATCCAAAGAGTGTGAAGATCTTTGCCAAGCATGAAGGTTTTTCCTCACTGTTATTTTCAGAGTGCGGGTGATGGGTGCAATCCAAGGCCGTCGAGGCGAGGGTTCAGGAGTGAAAGTACTAAGAGGGAAGTGAGAGTAGAGGGGAGCATTAAGAGCACTGTTAAAGTTAATGAAGGCTTTATCAGTGGATAGAATGGTGAATTGTGCATTGGAGGAGAGAGAGTGGTGTAGGTCAACGAGGTAGATAGGAATTTAGAGGAGTGAAACTTGCACTTGGTAATGGAAATGGTAAATGGAGAGAGTGGAGTGGAAGTAGGAGTGGAGATTGAGACACAGAAGATGGAATGATCAGCGGAGAAGAAGCGGTGGAGATATTAGAGGTGGTGAGTTTAGAAGAGATGAGAATAAGGACAAGGGAGTTACCATTTCATTGAGTGGACAGAGAGTGGACAGAACAGAGTGTGCAGTTAAGGAGAAGAGAGCTAAAATAACTGGATAAAGGAGAGGAGAGAGAGATGAGTTTACAGTCACCAGTGACAATGAGTTGATGATGGGGGAATGGAGTCAGTGAGTTGGGAGAGGTGGTGAATTAATGAACAATTGGGACCAGGCGGCTGATAGAGTGATATAGAAAAATGCCATAGGGAGCAGGGATTGTGGAGAAAGTGTATTCAAAAGAGAGAGAACTAGCGGGAGATAGGTGAGGAGAGACAGTAAGTTGGGAGGAGCCAAATAGTCCTACACCACAACCCCCACCAGTTGGCACCAGCCTTTGACAGATGAAATGAGGGCTTCTGGTGCTGTTTTTATGAGCTCCAAGTTACTCTCAGCCCGGTTGAAGCACCCTTCTCTGAAACCATGGAAAATCTGCACCTTTAAGAACCGAACATAGTTTACTTTAACCTATTATGCTCTTGGTAGTACAAGACTCCCAGTACTAGTCAACATACCTCACTGAATTACACTCTAGTCCACAACCCGTTTTGGTCTGAGCAGCCCTGCTTTCCTTTAGACCATGCCAAGACCACTTGCAGGATATGGAGTCCTGTTTGCATGTAGCTGGATCAATGATAATATGTTTGCTGCATCATGGCACAGGAGTGCCTCCAGGGCTTGCAACATCTTGTCCCTGTATCGTGATCCCTGCCCTAGGAGATCGTGGTGGGGAAGGCCCTGTAGGGCACATCATGTTACTTTGGAACACTATTCTGACATGGCCCGCATTGGTTCTACCAAGAGAGTGCTGGGCCAATTGCCCGTCTCTGCGCACGAGTGATTGGATGGCCACCACTGTGTCCAATCCAGCACCAGGAAACCCGCAGGTGGCGCCAGCCCCCAACAAGGCTTTCCACTAAGGCCTGCTGCCTTCTCCTGTCTGGCCCTGTTGGGCTATGTCTGCTATGCCGTTGCCTTTATTGAAACATTCACTTCCCACACATTTCCCGCCGCCTCGACCCCTTCCACCATGCAAAAATCAGTATTTTCATGGCATCCACTATCTGCAAGCCAACGGGCGCAGGCTATGACCGTTTCCTCACTTTGTACTGTTCTCTTAATGATACGTAAGCATCCTTTGATAAAGACTAAACCATTTACATGGAAAATCGAGAGTCAGTTGATTCCTGTAGTGAAGGAAATAACCTATCTGGGCTCAAAGATTACTGCAAACCCCACTAAACTGGAGCTACATAAGAATTTGGATTCAGAAGCAGTAAAACTGGGTTCCCAGATGATTAAGATAACTCTGAAATAAAAATGTTCTATTCTGCCGATGATGAAATACTATATAGGGAAGGTGATTCCAACCTTTTTATTTGGTTCGTAATGTAATGTTCATAGTTTTGATATCGAGTGGGAAAGATCTGAGGGAAAAATATAGAAGAGAGTGTTGAATCTTGCCAACTCTGTGCCCATGACCTTCATTAGATGTGAGCTGGGAATGTCTTAGTTACTTTACTCGATGGAGTGGAAGTGAGTCTCACTTTATAGATCAATTGTAACTCCCCAAAGAGACTCCCTTTATGAAGATGCCTCCATCCAAATGATCAGGGGTGATAACAAATTCCTTCAAACCCTTAAAATCAGATCATTGGATATTCTTGCAAAGGCCACTTCCGATCAAGAAACACTGATCTCAAACCCATTAAAATCTAAGGAACAGATAAAAAGATGGTATTGGATCAGAACAATTGATAAACTAAGAATGGTAAGCATGTCTTCGAACTTCTCGATTTATGACAAACCGAGAGCTTATGTTCCCACCTATTTGGGAAAACATTTTCAAATCCTAGGACCAGGGCTAATTTGTTACATTTTAAACTAAATATCCAGCCATCCCAGGAAATCTTGCATATAAGAGATCTTGCATATAAGAGATCCAAGTATCCACCCGAATAATATATGCAAGAAATGTGATTTGAACACCAAACACACAGTTAAACATCTTTTATTGAAATGCCCCAGGACAAAGGAATTGAGGTGGGGGACACTGCAAAGATTTGTTCATAGGGGAGAACGGTTGGATTCTGAAGAGTTTTGGGAAAGAATTGTGTCAGTTAATGAAGTATTTTTTATAAATGAGGTTGTAAAAAATCTTAATCTTTTAAACTTGGTGGAAGGAGTAATTACCAGATTCAGAAATGCCTGTTTATTTTTTATGAATGTTATGTCTGTATAGTATTATTTCCTTTTTCTTTTCTGCTTTCATGAGGAAATGGGTTTATTGTAATTGATGTATGGCCATGATGAATATATTATGGATTTGTTACTCATTTCTTATTTAGGTTTATGTTTTTATGTATTTCTTTCCTCTTTCAAATTTATGTTAGGTATTGTGTGTAATAAGTCAATATTTTTCTTTCTCTTTTTGGCTATATCACAATAAAAATAGAAAAAAAGAAAAAACTGTCCTCTTAAATTCCTGGCTTGCCCCGTTCTCTCGCTTTTACTGGCAGCTTGGCACATCTTGCCATACAGAATTCCTTGCGCCGAATGTTGCAACCTCTCAAAGATGCATCCAAGCTTCTACATTGCCCCGCTCTGATTTTGACTTTGTTGCCACAATCTCCCTCCTGCAGGTTTCCATGCACCTTTGCCAGCCGTGAAGGTAAGCCACAGCAGCAAACCCCTGCTTGTGCACCAACATCACTTTACGCGCTCAATCGACTAACTATGACTGTTTAGCCTCGTGCTGCATGTGCTTCCTCCCGCAACCCACCTAATTACAACAGTTCGGCTTCGTGCTGCACCTCTACTGTAGTATGTCTGTAACCCACCTACCACAACTATTGTACACCTAAGGTAGCCCCCGCATGGCCTTGCTAGATTGTGAACCTACTTTAATTTTGTCCTGTGTACCTGCACACCTGATGTATCCCCCGCACCATGAGGCATGGCTTTGCCAGATTGTGCACCTACTTTTATTTTGTTCCTGCGTATCCGTTCACCTTATGTTGCCCCCTGCACCGAGAGGCATAGCTCTGCCAGATGGTGCACCTACTTTAATTTTGTCTTTTCATATCTGCATACCTGATGTTGCCCCCTGCATCGCGGGCCGTGGGTTTTTGACAAACTGTGCACCTACTTTTATTTTGTCCATGCGTATCTGTACACCTGATGTAGCACCGTACCACGAGGACTGGCTATGCCAGATTGTACACCTATTTTAATTTTGTCCTTGCATATGTGTACACCTGATGTAGCCCCCCGCACCATCAGGTGTGGCTCTGCTAGATTATGCATTTCATTATCAACCTGCATGTTGTGCACCGTGGTCATGCACCTTGTAAAATGTCACTTTGCACTTACTGTAGCTAGAACCTAGATGCCTGAGAGCTTTGTGCGCTGCTATAAATACAAAAATAAATAAATAAAGATACTTGATAACTTATTTGATATCTCAACAAGATTAATACATTTTTAGAAGAGGATTTTTTAACATGGATATCACTACGTTTTCTGCAGATAAGATGAAACAACAGCACAAATATTCGTTGCAGAACCCACAGATCCTTTTCAGAATTGGGGTCAGAGACTGAAATGGAAGAATTGTTAGAGATATTCCAACCTTCACTAAATATCACAAAGGTCTTTGAAGCAGTCGATTATATTCTAGCAAATATACAATATTCAAAGAAAGTTCCGAAAGTAAAAGAATATAGTAGACATGAAAATGATGACTGCCCTGTCTCTATTACTATAAAATAAGTCCAGAACGAAGTTGAAAGAGATTTGGTGAACACTGGGACAACAAGTACAACATTATGCAGTGAAAATGGTTGCAGAGTCTTCAAATGGGACGATTACATTTAATACGATTGTCCCTCAAACATTAGTGTTATTCTGTTTATGTTTTAAATATTTTTGGGGTTGTTGGAGGTTGATGGATCATAACAATGTTAAGGTTGGGTTACTTGGCACTTAATTGAGCAAACCCATGAAATAGGTGTCTGTTCTTCAATTGAAAAAGGTCACCCGGTTCTATAATAATCGCAAGAAGGAATACATTGAATCATATTATGCATTACAAATAGGTGAGTAGTTCCGGACATGCTGACATTTCATCAGTTAGAGGAGAATATAAAGTTCTTATTGAACCAAAGAAGGAAACAAAAGGTGTAGAAAGGTGGAAAGCGTTGATGTCTGCTTCTTAAAATCAGATGTCTTTTTTGGCAAACCGTTCATTTAGGAGATCGTAAGGAAGAGAGTCCCTTTGAATCAGCAATTACAGATGTGTGGTACAATTATTTCTCAACCCTTTACACGTAGGACAGATTTAACTTAATTCTCTCAAATAATGATATTACTATTGTGACATAAGCATGGTATCAAGACATTGGCAAATCCAACAGAAGTATAGTATTCAAAACCTTCATTTAAATTGTCAGGATGGTGTAACTCCTATCTTGCCCTATAGCCACGGTGGGGATTACCCAAACTAAATAAACAAATTAATGTCCAAGTACGAAAGTCCAAAGCAAAAGTCTGTCTCTGTCAAAACCTATGCTTGCCCTCACGTCTAATATGTAAATATTGTGTAGGAATGTTCTAACAAAAATAGTATCCAACATAAAGTCTGGAGCTATCTCTAGCCCTCCTTTGAAAGTTCAGGATACAGGTCTTTCTCAATTTCAACTTTTCAAATGTTCCTTCTTGAAGTATCAGGTCATGAACAATATTCTACAGAAGCTCGGGGGTTCCCTTCCCCAGACATAAAACAGCAATCTTAAAAAATGAGCTCAGGGATTCCCTTCCCCAAGTTTCAATTGCTGTAGAACAGAACAATGTTCCCAGGGGAGTTTAAGGGTTTCCCTTCACCAAGCTTCAAGCACTGTGATACCAAACAATATTCTCAAAGGTGCTCAGAGGTTCCCGTCCCCAAGCTTCCTGCCTTCTTGGCAAATTAACAAGTATCCGCCAGTTCATCAGTCACAGGGTTATCTTCTTAACCCCCTGTAGGCCTTCAGTTGCCAACTTTCACTTCTTCTTGTCACTATTGCCCATTCAGGGTTTTGCTAACGTTTTACTTTGCTCACTTTTCACTGGATCCCCTCTGGATTCTTATTCACTTCTTCCACATGTTCAGAGGCTTTCAAAAACGTGCTGTCTGTACGTGAACACTCTGCTACTCTGTATTAGTTCCTTTCACACGCGCACCAGGTTTCTCTCACACTTAGAAACTCACTGGTAGCAGCGTTCGTCTTTCCCGCTTCCTTGCTGCTGTCTGCCCTGCAGACACCCCTAGACTGTCAGGGGAACGTGCATATTTGTCGGTCTCCGAAGAGGGACTGTCTACTTCCAAGGCTCGCTTCTCCCCCACTCTCCAGCTTCCTGGAGACACGGCTCCCTCACCACACAAAGGCACTCTGCTGCAGTGTGTCTTCCTCCAGCATCTCTGAGGTTGTGCTGACCTTTCTTCTCCTTTCTCTTTAGCTCACTGTGCTGAAGGTTCCCACACCTGTGACCACAATATGGCCCACTTGCCTTGGGCCCCACAAGTATCCTGGGATCTCTGCTGGCGTCCTGGCTCTTTTCCCAGTCCCAACACAGCTGCCTCCACACAAAAAGGGATCCTCCGTTGGAATCAGCCATGCAGCCTCCCTGTTGCTCTCCTAGCAGCTGACTGACTCTCTGTTGTGTGCTCCACCTTTTATACACCTGGGCCCTGTCAAGGGGTTTCAGGTGTAAGCCCTTGGCCTTCTCTGCCTGACTCCAATTACACCAATTATTGGGACATGCCTGACCTGCAGTCTTCAGGACCCCTCTTCTTCGTCCCAGTGGTGTTTTCTATGTGTAATCTGCATTACTCTGGGGGTTGTCTTCCTCTTCTCAGTACTTGGTTGGATTTCAAGGGTAGGATATGGACAACAATATCCTACAAAAGCTGTAAGTTAAGACACAATTGGAAAAGGGGGGTACCATGTCTTGCTCTTAGGCATCCTCTTCTCACTCCCCAAGGACCCACCCCCCACCCAGGTGATCCTCCCTTGCTTGTCCGTCCCCAGGGTCAGGATCCAAAAGCAATGGCACTTCCCTGGCCACCTGAGCAATGGATCTTGGGGGAGTAAATATGAGGAAGCCATCAAGTTTCTCACACTATCCAATGACATTTTGATAATCAAGATATATGCAATCCTCTTAAATTTACAATCAAAGAAGTATTTGCAGCACTATCCAGTCCATCGGAGGCCAAAACATGTGGCCCAGACAAGATCACTGTGGATTTGTATAAGTTAGAACATAATATTTGGATCGCATATCATTATCTTTTACTTAATGCAACTGGCAAACTAGGAAAAGTGCCACAGTCATGGAATACCACAGAGACTGTTCCTATTAATAAGAAATATGTGCATGATGCCCTGTAAATCTATTTTCCGATCTTATTAATGGACTCCATGAGGAAAATATTTGTTAAAATGCTTTTAACTCAACTAGATTATTGAAACCCACTGATTAGTTGTCTGCAGGCAGGTTTCACAAAGGTGGTCAGTACAATCGATCAAGTGTTCAGGTTAACTCTATTAATACAACTTATATAGTATTTTATCGATCTTAAAGCGGCATTGAATGGAATCCCAATGGTTATAATGGTAGTACCCAAACTGATTGTTTCCAATTGACCGTAGGGTAAATCTGGCCGAATTTGGCCAGTACCATTTGATCGTTTGGAAATGATCACTTTGGGTAATCACTACCCAACATGGGGAGCCGCGATTGTAGGGGTGTTCCCCGTTTCCCATGTTTGGTAGTGATGGCCTTTGGGGGTAGCAGGGGTGACCCCCGCTCCTGGAGGTTTGGAGGTGGGAGACGGGAGGAAAGAAAACATTTTTTCAACAAAATAAAGCGGACCCAGTGGCATCAGAACCGACCCGTGTAGGAGGGACGGATCTGACGCCGCAGGGTTAGATGAGTGGGCGCCGAAAAGGTAAGTAGGTGGTGGGTGGGTATATGGGGGTGAGCATGGGGGTTTTAGATTGTGTGGATTTGGCTGCAGCAAAATTGGCTTTGTGGCCGAATTGAGCACGGTCAATTTGGCCACGCACAATTGTGCCGCGGTCAAACCGTATACATCCGGTTGAATTATAAAGTGCTCTTCAAAGGAAGACTATTCCATACTCATTGATGAAAGTGAATAATTCAACTTTATTCTAACAATATTGCCTCAGTCAACTAGGGATTTGGGGTGAGTGCACAAGGCCATTTTTGGTTTTCACTTTTCTTAATGGGCTCCTCCATGATCTCTCAGTTGACAATACTGATGCACCGAAATTGGGAGGAGAAAATATCAAAATATTAATGTTTGCTGATGATGTTTTTAGTTCAGTTTTTAGTGACTGTTTCTACCTGCATTGTAATGTATGCACGTTAGGCAATAACATCCAGCTTTAATCTTTTGGCTAAAAGCCAATTGTATTTTTTTAAACTTTATAGCACATTTACAATGCTTGGTTTATCATAGATACTCAGTAAAACATGTCATGACACAGAAGCAAATGGCTGGACTGGCTGTAACTTGCATTGCAACACAATCATAATACAGTAAATAGTCCAAAACATTTAGGGGACGATTTATGGAACAAACCTGTGCCAAAAATCCCAGCGCAAGCAGGCGCAAGGTGGCCCAAGCGTGAGAAAACAAGCGCACACGCACGCGTGCGATTCAAGGAAGGCGCTGCGCGCATATACCACTGGTTGTGCGCCAAATCCGTGCGAGGCGCACGTGGGCGCACAAGTCATCAAACGGCGTGCGCTACGCGCACAGCGAAAGCGCACATAGCGTGGCACACACAACAAAAGTGGGCGGAACAGTGGGCGTAACACGCGGAATGGGGAATAACACGTGAAAAAGAAGGCGTAACTGGGGAAGTACTGCAGGGAACTACACGGAACGCCCACACGCACGCGAACAACCCGTATTCAAGGATTTGAATACAGGAAACCTGCGCACGGCAAAAGACGCGCATAGGCGTCAACGCCTCCGCCACAGGAAGGCAGGCAGAAGCGTCCCCGCGCACAGTATAAAAGGGTGCGCAAACAACAAACACGTATATACCGCTACGATGAATGCCCCATTTGCCGCAGCACTGATTGTGGGAAACCGCAGGAGGAGGAGAATACCCAGGACACGCATTTTTTCACCCCGGACAAGCCTTTTTGGGATGCCTGATGACCAGGTCTATGGCAGGTATAGGTTTCCACCTGGTATAATCCTAGACCTGGTCAGGGAGTGGGAAGATGACCTTACATCCACCCACCCTCTGCTCCCAAGCATTGAGCCCCTTGGAGAAGGTGCTCAATGTCCTGCATTTTTTGGCCACTGGGTCATTTCAGCGGACTACTGCCATAGTGGGGGGGGTCTCACAGGCCACGCATTCACGCTGCCTACACCAGTTCTTGGCAATCATGACAGCGCGCCCCTCAGTCCGCAGGCACATATACATGCCCAGAACACCCGCAGAAAGGCAGGCCGTTGTCCAGGATTTTACAGGGTGGCACACTTCCCCAAAGTGCTTGGTGCCATAGATTGCACCCATGTGGCCCGACGTCCACTTAGGGCCACTGAGCACATCTACCGAAACCGCAAGCACTGGCATTCCATCAGCGTGCAGGTGGTATGTGATGCAAAGGCAATCATCACCTCTGTCTATGCAAACTACCCTGGCTCCACCCATGACAGTTTCATATATAGAATGTCCGCCCTGAGCCAGGCCCTGGAAGCTGGGCAGCATGGCGACACATGGCTCCTAGGTGAGTACAAATGCCTGTGCACATGCATGCATGTCACACACACACACAAATACACAAACCCCAATAATCACAACCATCATCACCTCTCCAGGGGACAGTGCCTACCCTCTGAGCAACCACATGATGACGCCAATCCGGAACCCCACCACACCACCCCAGGTAAGATACAACGCTGGCCATATTGCAACCAGGGCCATAGTGGAGTGCACATTCGGAGTGCTCAAGTCACGCTTCCGCTCCCTTGACCACTCGGGTGGCCAGCTACTCTATGCACCCCCAGTAGTGTGCAGGATCATTGTGGCAGCATGTGTCCTGCACAATGTTGCAACACGGCAGGGCGTACCGGTGGACATGGTGGTGCCCCCACATCCCCAACCACAGGCACAGGCGCTGCCCATGGGAGGGGACAGAGCACGTGGCGAGGAAGCCCGGACCCAGCTTGTGGCCACATTTTTCACCTAAACTCCCACCCCTGCGGAGTGCACACACGCCTGGCACATACCAGGTGACAATTGATGATGACAAAGAGACAGTCAACTGTCACAACCTTACCACCATGAGACTGTTGCCATGGAAGTGCCACATTGTGTGCATCCCTAGCTACTTAAACACAAGCAATCCTGTGTGACCAAAAGGCTCACATGCAAGGTTTGAATCACACAGACCTGCAAAACAAGCCATGACTATCACTGGTATGTCACCCAAACCCTCCCAAACCACAACATGACATGGCAAGCAATAGCTATACAGCAACACAGTACCAATAAGGTACACATTGACATGTGAAAAATGTAAAGTGGCATCACACAATGATGCCTGACATGGAATCAGATGAAATGACTGACCAACAACCTCCCACCCAAAAGAAGTCATACCCAAATGCATTCCAACAGTTGTAGTTGTACATCTAAGCGACAAACTACAACAGAAAGCAAATTACGCATGTACAGGATCCACAATTGGTCATAGATCATGTGCTGCAGGGACACAATGGGCACCAGAAGGCAAACAGAGTGTACATGTGGACATGGAAGGGTGGTTGTACATGTACTGGATCATAGTGCGAGTGTGTGGGTCAGTAGGGACATGCACTCAATATATGCATGTGCAATAAAGTGACCATCAGTTTCCGCTACACATCACATGTGAACATTCACCATGTGTACACCCCAGCATGTCAAGCCACAACTATTCCCTCACACCTGAAAGGTAAACACAACACATGAACAGGCATTGATCAGCAGAATACATCATGTACATAGGATACTGCAATTACAATGTCAGGGTGTGCATCACACTGTAGGGCAAGGCAACTGTCAACAACAAAACACCCCCCCCCTCCCTCACAAATCACCATGACCCACTGAACAACTGCCCCTGGGTTATGTAGCCTTCATCCTTGATTTTCACCTGGCCACAGGATCACCCTTCCACTTTGTCACCATCTCCCACCTTGTGTGCAAAAAGCATCCAGCACCCTCATAGGCCACCTTGACATGCAAAAACACCACATCAAAGAGAACTCAAAGCAGGCCAACACAGAAGCCAAGCAAAAAGCCTGCAGGCAGCAAAACAAAACAGAATAGCCTCCAGTAGATGACTTGAAGTAGCAGTACGTCACATAGCCCAAGTACTACCACAATGACGTAACAACCAAGGTAGCACAGTAAAACAATGTCACAACAGGATGTGTTCCATGTGTGGTACATAACACAGAATGATGCACCACAAAGTGATGTGTACTGTCACAGCTCCCGTGTACAGGTGCAGGAGTGGCACGAACCAACAACCCCCACCGTGGTCTGGGTGCCTGCAAGGTCAAACTCACACAGGCCTCTGAGACCCTGGTGGCGAAGGAGGGTCAGGGATATGCAGTCGGGACAGGCATTTCTGTACTGGATAACCGGAATGCGGGGCAGGAGAGGGGAGTAGGATTGACACGGGAAACTAGGAAATGCACAAAACTGTACTACTCACATTAACACATACACAAGTACACCAAACTTGATCATCATGCACATAGCAATAAATTACTCAAATGGAAGACAAATAGAAACTTATCTCTGGGGTGAGTGCTGGCCTCCTGTCTGCGCACTCTCAGGTCCGGTAACAGGAGCAGTTCAATGCTGCAAAGAGAGCCACAGTTACTAATCTGTGTGTGCCCATAACACACAAACACACCACCATATATGCCCCAAACTAACAAACTACTCTACAAACAAACAATCTGGTGTGGATGCTTCGTACCCATATGTAACATTACCCCTGTGATGGTTCATACACAGTCAATGCAGTAAGTCAGGCGCCGTTGAATGTGCGGCAAATGGAAGACCAATGTGTCACGATTTACACAACATGTAATGTTCCCTGGGTAAGCATCCAGACGCATATAGCAAGGTATGACTTCAGAACAAGTCGTGTTCCACCATGACCGAAATAAAGTAGGTAGTGCATGTGTCAAATTCGACATGGAAATGAAATGCACTGCACACAAGTCTGTCCCTTGCTGTCTGTCCCTGTGAGCTGCTTCTTTCCATGTCTCGCAACGCTACATGGCTAATACAAGTGCCTCAATAGACCATGGTGGGCCATAGGGTATGTGCCACTGCCCCTGCAGGTGCCCCAGACAACTTTCACATCAACTAGCCATTAGTCCACCAACACATCTCAGCTGTATTGTGCGCTTCAACACCAATATTTGTCCAAGCTCACTGTCAGTGCTGCTAATAAGCATGCATGTGCAACTGGCCAGGTGGAATGTTTGCTGTGTAGTGGCCCCCCTGTGCTGCTCACCTTGCCGGGAGTCCCTTGAAACACGTCAGCTGTTTTCAGATGTATGAGCGCAATCCCTGTGCCTCTGCTTGCGCACACATGCGCATGTTGGCACCATCAACCGTGTCCAGCTTGCAGACGTCCAATGGCCCATGTCTGCTGGCAAAGGTGGTCTGGAGGCTCATCCCCCTGCAGAAAGGGCATGAAACACATGATTAATGCTTTAAATTAATCTGTGTGTGTCTCTTCAGGCATTTCATGACTGGACCATGTCAGAGATGTACATCGGAAATCACACCATCAGTCCATCTTTCACAGGCAAAGTGTGGAACACACTATCTACGGCATGAATTGCAACAAACACATGTACAGTAAAGATAAGAAACATACTACACAATGCATATTAATTAATGTACACATGAATCATGAAACCCCCCATCTAGCGAAAGAAGAACAGTGGTCAATAACACGCCTATCATCCCCACTAGGGGTGTTAACACAAGTTCGACAGCAGCAGACATGCCACAGATATGACAGTCCAAAGCCCTTGTGTAATAGGCTGTTAGACGGAACCATCTTTGCGAGCCCATGGAGAAGCTATGCTACTTCTCCTGGACCTCTCTGCAGCGCTCGACCTAGTGGATCATGCAGTTTTATGTAACCATCTTAGGTCGGTGGCGCACTTCTCAAGGGAAGTGTGTATTTTGAATACAAAGGTAGAAGTTGAGTAATCTGACAAAGTTAGGCGTGGGCTCCCATTATTTTGCAGTTGCACGAATGAATTTTCAGTAAATTATTATCTTGCAGTACTTTCACTGCTATGTGGGGAACTGGAGCCAGTTACTCAACTTCTACCTTTGTATTCAAAATACACACTAGCCAAGATTAAGCCTCAGTAGAAGAGCGGGAAGCTCGAAACACGTGTCAGGCTGCACCAATTCTGATTAAAACCACTCATTTAATTTGCAATTGTTTATTATTCTATGTGTGTGCGCAGTTTGAGAGCAAACCCTTTCTTTCTCTAATTCCAATTTCCAGTGGGAATTTGGCAGGCTCCTACTCAAGCTCTCAGCCGCAGCCCTATCACAGCCACATAAGTTACCGTTCTATGCGCTGTATCCTGCTGGCCTTTTCTGCCACTTTTTCTTCACTTCTCAAGGGAAGCCATAGCCTGCGTCCAATCCTTCCTGGCCAACAGGACAATGCGAGTCTTTTCCCCACTAACGGCTGCTGACCATACTCAAATTTCCTGGGGAGTACCCCAAGGATCCTGTGTCTCACCCACTATGTATAAAATCTTTACTAAGCCTTTGTTCGACAAATTGGACAGACTGGGTATCACTTACACAAATTATGCAGATGATACCCAGATCCTCATTCCCCTTTCGGGCAACTTTCTGGAGGACACAGACTTAGAGTATACCTCCTCATTCAGGCATGGATGGCATCTCATGGCCTCTGCCTGAATGACGATAAAACTGAGATACTAATCCTAGGCTCTGAAACGAACATAAAAAAACTCAGCCCTAACTATACCGCCTTCAATATCGACAACAATCTCATCAAGGTGATCAAGTCAACTCACTCGCATCCTCTATAGCTTATACCTGTAAGCTTATCCGAGCCTGCAGACCATTTCTCTCCACCTCGAGTTGCATCACCTTCGCCAATGCCCTTGTAATGTCGAGATTATACTACTGTAATGCTCTCTACTCAGGCGCCAACAAAAATATCATTGACAAAATACAAAGAATGAAAAATAACGCCCTAAGAGCAGCCCTAAATATCCCCAGGAGAGAACACATTTCTAATGCAAGAAGAGAGGTTCGTTGGCTAAACATATCTGACAGGATACTTCTAAAAACAGCCTCCCTTACCTCGAAATGCTTAAACAACTTGGCCCCACCCTACCTTGTTGACAAGATAAATAGAAGATCGTCCACACGCCCAACGAGAACAGCCAATGCCCATACCCTGGAAACACCTAGATTTAAACGTGTCACAGCTGGAGGATCTAGCTTCCCAGTTATTGCAGCACAAACTTGGAATGCACTACCGCATGACCTCAGAAAGGAACAACCATATCCTAAATTTAGACTCAATGAAATTAAATGGCTACGAACGAATGACTGCTAGCTTACCTTCCCGGTACCTTACACTACTGTCTCTGCTGCATGTCTCTTAACCTGCTTCCTTCACAATGCCACTGTAACTATCCTGGCAGCCTATCTTCAAATTGTTTTGCATATTATATGCTTCATTGTACACATTATGTAACCAATTTTAAGTTGTCTTGACCTCTACTGCGCCTGGCTACCTAATGGGTTTGGCGTGCAATACCAAATAAATAAACAAACAAACAAACAAACAAGGGAAGCAGGAGTGGCATATGTGAGTCAAGGACCCCAAGATGCAAACACATACACAAGACAAGCTTGAAGGGCCCAGCTGGAACAGACAGTGGATGCTTTCAAAAGCCACAAAGCACCACACCGTCACATGAGAGCACAATAGACAAGCAATTTTAAACTATATTAACTAAGTACACTAACTATGAAAAACCTACATTACCTAATTAAACGAACTATCAAATAGAAACTTAACTAACTAAACTAAAAGAAAAATCAAAAATGGCCACATACGATCTGGGGGGGAGGCACCCAGGAGGGGGGAGGTACAGGGTGCTGCTCAACACCCACATGCAATGATGTTGAGGAAAAAAAAAACACCTCCATGGGCTCAACGCCTGCACAGCCCGACCTATGTGGGAGATAGATTGTCGTCCGAGTCTGGCTATTCCTGGAAAGGAGGACGTGGCACAGGAGCCTGACCACACATAGCCGCAGCTTGCCCCTCATCGGCAGCAAGTATGCCAGACGGTTGAGCCTGGTTCTGTGCGGCGATCACACGCAGGTCTGCATGCAGGACCTCACGTGATACGCGTGCTTCCTCTTGCAAGGTAACACGTGTAACACAGAGTTCCTCCTGCAAGGCCTGGCTGGACAAGTGTTGCACCTCCCGGCAAGCACGTAGCTCAGCCGAGATGGTACGCTCAAGCTGTGCAAACCTCTCCTCTGCCTGCTCCCTCTGGGACATCATAAGGACACCCAGAGTGGATCTGAGGGAAGTATACTCCTCCCTCAGGGCCTCCATGTGTGTCTCTGCGTGAGCAGCAATTGCTCGACGCAAAGACACTATTTCAGCCTGGTGTGCCCTGTCTGAGGCCCGCCATGCCCAGCCTGAGTGAGTGGGCCATGGACCGTGCCGCCTGCTGCTGGAGAAGCACCTGCCTAGCAGAGGCGAGCACGGATTGGGCCACACACTCCATGCTCAAAGCGATGTTCTCCATTGCTGCCCCCTGGCGTTCAGAATTGGCAGTCATGTCTTGCTCCCACTCAGTATACAGCGGTTGCGCATGGCAACCTCATTGCTGGGCTTGACCCCTGTGGGCCCCAAGGACTGGGTCTCCTTGTTGTGTTGGCACCACCTGCGGCTGCATGACTACATCAGAATCACTCACCCCTGACATATGGACCTGATGCTCCTCCAACTCGACATGGACCTCAGAGTGGTCATCAGGGCTGGACTCATTGCTAGCCGGAGACAAGATGGACTGTAGAACATGTGGGTTTTCGTGGCCTACCACCCCACGACCCCCACTTGTGTAGGGTTGCTGTAGTGATAACAACCTTGTGCCTGGCATGACAACACCATCCTCTGGCTCCATTGCGTCATCATCTGAAAAGTAGAGAGAAAAAAGGTCACTACATATGTTAGAAACACACAGACATCACACAGACAACACATCAAGCAGACATGTCACACACAAAAGAGAACCTGCCATGCATGCTGGGTCAACTTGACACTGCTTATGTGATTGGGCATGTAGAATGGTGTCATTTTGCACAGAAGTGGGTCGATGCAGTGCAGCAATTTTGTACGTTACTCACTGTCTACATGTACAAGTACTTCATGATGTGCATCTGAAAATGTGAAGGCAGTGCAAGGTCATCTTCAGCCATCACGTGCAATGTGCATTCAATGGCTAGCATGGCTACAAGCAAACCACCCCTCCCCCCAGGTGCAAATGCAGGGATGCCTAGCATGGTATCAAAAGGCTGACCATAGACCAGTGTATTGACAGACAGTGTAGACTAGCATCAACTGCATCATGTGAGTCAAGTGACAACACAGCAAATGATGATGGGACAGTAAGCAGGACACATGATGAAACCTACAGAGTACACCCATGTGTGAAGAAGACACTACACCAGTTGGACAGAGTCATTGGTCATTAAACAGGCTGAGGCCTGTGACCCACACAGACTGTCACACCCTAAACATGTGTGCGATGCAGGACGGACCCACAGTGGAAATGGGAAGGCTGATGAAATGCCATGCAATGTAGGTCCCCCTGGACTCCTACTACAATGATAATTCAGTCAAGGACACATAGGGGCATGAGTGGAATACATATGGAGCATGAATGGGCACTCATGTCCCTGCAGGGCATCTGACCTCTGCAGAGTCCAGGTGAGACACACTTCATCAAGTACAAAGGATGTACCACACAGCATATGTCTTGCAGATTGGCAGCTGGAAGTTAGCATGTACACAGGACGCATGAACAGGGAAGTACTCAACGGCAAAATTGAAGCATACCAGTGTTAAGGTGGAATTGGGGTGCAGAGGGGGGTGGAGGGACAAGGGAGCATGCCGACATGGAGTACCCACATGCAGAAAGAGGACACATGCACGTCAGTCATGCTATGACATAGTCCCTGGGCTGAGAGGAAGGTCACCCCACGCTACATGCAGAAGGGCCAGTGAGCTGGAACATGGACTTGAGGGGCATCCTGGTGACCAGCATGTGAGTAGGGTGCAATAGTGGTGATGCAGACAGTCCCTGTCCGCTCCACATGTCCACCATCCAGCAGAGCAGACATGCATCAGGGAAGCATGGCATTACTTGCACATCAGAACCATGTACACGTGACATGTAGTGGCAGTCATGCCCAACACATCACACAAGTGAAACACACATGTCCACAACAAACACGCAGCAACACTCACTGGACTGGGCATCAAAGTCCGGCATCTCTCCCACTCTTTCGACTGATTCAGATGGTATGAACTCCGCAACGAGTGACTCATGCGGAGTGAGGTCTTCCTCCTCAGGTGCAGGCCCACTGCCAGTCACCAGAGTCAAGTTGTAATTTGAGGCACGCTTAGCATTAGTGCTGCTCTTGAGGTCATTCCAACGCTTTTTGCACTCTTGCGCCGTGCGCACCTCATGGCCGAATGCACTCACATTTTCCGCAACTTGCTTCCAATGGGTATCACGGTGGGCAGCCGTAGTCTGACAATTAGGACCCACTAGCATGTCACGGCTGTGGCCCAGCACGTAGTGCACGAGGTAGTCCAGTTCCTGGTTGCAGAAAGGCTTCTTCCTCGACATGCGTGAGGTCGTGGCTGTGTGTGGGGTCCCAGCCTGTGCTGCAGGTGCAACCTTCCTCCTCTTGGATTGTGGCGCAGACCCTGGCTGGCAAATGCCGCCCTGATCACTATGGCCAGTAGCACCGGTGGATTGAGCCAAGGGAGTGGCAGGTGGAGGGACAACCAAAGGCCTGACTTGCGTCAGTGGCAGCTGGGTGCCCTCTAATGGACCCTGCGCAGCAACATACGCTGTGGCAGGGTCATTGACCACGACTGTCCTGGTTGGCAGACTCACAACCAGGGTGTTGTTGGCTGCATCTGCCCCTTCCAACACCCGCTGTTCGCGGCAGCAGATGACATTACTGCCCCATGGACACGTGTCTTGGTCAGGGCAGCCCTGCGTGCACCTACGGTTTCCCTCCTTCCTGTTGGAAATCTTCCAAGGGCTCTTCAAGTGCCAACGCAGCCTGCGCTGGCAGTCCCTGAGCCTGGGTGGTGGTGTCCACAGCTGCACCTGCAGCTACCACTACCCTTGAGCCCGTGGCAGTCGATGAAACAGACTGCCGGGTCACACGGGCGCCATTGCCAGATGCAGAAGCTGCATCTCCCGGAACCACAGGGGGTGGTGGCATGACTGCACCAACACATGGCACAACATCGTGCTCAAGTGGAGCACCCCTGCCTCTTCCCCCTCTGTGGCCACCCTGGGCACCCTGGAGTCCCCCTACTCCCTGGTCACCCCAGCCACATCCCTGACCATGCCAACCATGAGGAGGACGCTCAGCTGACGCGCCCCTCACCTTTGGTGGCCTCCCAACCATGGCATAGATGGAGTAGTGCCGGCACAGATGGAGGAGTGCCAATGGGAGGTGTACACCTCAATTGTCATGGGCAATTGGGGTGAAGGGGGTGGGATGCAAGATGTTAACAGCCCCCCTTCACCTGCCAGGCTGTATGTGACCCCGGTGATGTTTTGACGGGTCACCAATGCTCAGGCACCCCAAAACTGCAGTAAAATCATGCACGCAACCCTGCAACCTACGTGCGTAGAATCAACCTCCCGCAGTACGCGGTGGCACCCAGTAACACGAAAAACGCATACGCGTGGAACACGCAGGCTACTATGACCTTGAAAATGGGTGCGATACACAGGGGCACCCAGAGTGGGAAAAATAGCATGCGCGACTCACCGTCTGACTAGCATGATAATGAAAAACACGCGTAGCCAATACCCCCACCAAAAGAACATATTCGTCCTTGATCTGCTGTGAAGTTGTGATGGCGCGTGAAACAACACGAAGTAGCAACACACGTCGGTCTCCACGAAAGGCACGTACAGCGAACTGCTGTCCCCGCTCACCTTTAACCCGTGCTGAGGGAAACGCCTGTGCACGTCGCGTCACTTACACGAGTAGGCCGTTTCCTCGGATTACACTCATTCACACGCAGACGTGCAGTTTTTTCACACGCGCGCTGAACCACTATGCCCACGTTACGAGAGAAACACTGTGCGCGTCGCGTCACGGACGCGCTTACGCGCTAAGGGCCTTTCCTCGAATTACATGCTGAAGTTCAATTTTTTCACGTGCCAAATCACTCTGTATGAAGCTGGCCACGCGAATACACACGGAAGACCCCATCCTGCCCAAAAGGCCATTTTCCTGCCCCCAAGAGCCCCGCGCATGCTCCCACCAGCCATCTGCTGCTGCCTGCCTCCTGCCCACGTTCCCCGTTATTTGGTGCCTGCACGTCAGTCATCTGCAGGGGTCCAGTTGCTGTGTCCACCCCTGCTGGAACAAAAGACTCCCAACTGGGATACCATCGCTCCACGGCCCAGCCCCAGGACCCAGTTGCCCACCCACGCCTGCCTCGGGGGTCGCCATGTTGAGGCAAACACCATCTGAGACCACTGGCGACCCCCAGTCAGAGAGGCAGAGGGCCACCAGCTTCAGTGAGAAGGAAGTTGGTGTCCTGGTGGAGCATGTCCTGGGGCATTATGATGCGAAACATCACGCACCAACAAGGAAGGACGATTGAGGATCTGGGAAGACGCAGTGGTTGCCATCAATGCGGAGGAGGTGGCAACCCGCGATATCAAGCACGTAAAGAAGCGCTGGGAGGACCTGAGGTCCAGAACCCTCTACAAGGCCTGGCGCCTCGCGGAGGGGGGCCGGGGCAGCATGAGTAACATCCAGATGAGGGTCCTGGAACACGTAGCCCCAGCGCTCCATGCCCAGATCCTTCAGAGGCAGACCCGTCTGGAGTTGAGCGGTAAGTGGCCAAGCATTGCTGTCTGAGACAGGGCATGTTGCAGTGTGCTGGTAGTCTGATACTTGCCTGTATGTGTGACATAGGCCATGTATGGATGTGTGTGAGCAGGGACATCATGGTCATGCATGTGAGACCAGTAATGTGTGAACCACAAGGATGGTGCATTTGTTCCAATGCAAAATGGGGAGCTGTATGCGGAATGCACACAAGAATGCATGCCAGTCTCTGTTCTTGGACATGGAGGGGGCGGTGAGGGATGGGTGTTGCTGTCATGCACATGTATGGTGCACATGTGTGTGTGTCTGAGAAGTGTGTGTGTGTGACTTTGAAATGCCATGGATGCATGACACATGTCCGTGATGATGTGTAGATTCACTCATGCAGTGCCGTCACCGTTGTATCCACTGTGTCTATTCACTGTGTCTGTGGTGTACAAGCCATGATGCATGACCCTCAGGTGATGTGTGTGCATGGGGCCAGTGTGAGCCATGATGCATGTGAGTTTGAAGGCAACATTTTTGTTAACAGAGGCCCTTGTATATGGATGCTGATGTGTATTGTAGGCGCCGGAACTGTTTCTGCATGTGTGTTGTGTGCATTCACCCATGTGTTGTGGAGGGACAGGATGGAAGTGACATTTGAGATGCCATTCATATGTTATTTCTTCCTGTCTAGGGGAATATTGTACTGTACCCTGATGCTTGTGTTCTTTGTCTCCGTCTACGCAGTGTCAAGTGAAGAAGAGGGCGGAGACGGAGCTGTGGAGCCAAGCAGCGGGGGTGGCTCCACCGGGTGGCGTCGCAAGGCCCAGCCACCCTCCCAGGAATTGCCAACATCTGGGAGCAAGGGGGCTGGTGCCGCGTCTGCCACTACGGCTGTAGCGGAAGGGCCGGGTGAGCCCCCACAGGGGCTTGCAATGGCGGAAGACAGTGTGGAGACATCCAGGTTGGTGGTCTCCACAGAGGAGGAGGAGCCCACTACTGAGCCGCACATGGAGCCTGGTGGGGGTAGTACCACTGGTGCAAGTGGTGCAGTCCAGGGCCAGGGTCAGGAGGCAGCACAGGTCACCACAGAGGGGCCTGTGCATGTCGCTGTCCTTGACCCTGTGACTGCACCACCATGCACCAGCAGGGATGCCCCGTCCCAGGCCCGTCCGCAGGTAGGGGGGAGTGCCACGTCATCTGCCTCTCCACTACCTGCGGACGAGGGGTCCCACGACCGTATGTGCTCCGTCCTGGTTGGTGTCGCGTTGCGCACGCGTGACATTTGTGATGACGTGCATGCTTCCTGGGCGGAGCACGCACGCCATCATGAACAGTAGCGTCGCGACGTGGCACTGTTGGGAGGGGCCTTGGTCGGTGGGATCCAACATGTGACGCACACTCTGGCGGACCTCTCCTCCTCTGTGGAGACTATGCGCAAGTCGTTCTCCCTGCCGTCTTCCGGCACAGATTCCACCAGGGCCCCTTGTGGACCTGGCCTGACCAACACAGCCGGCTTGGTGGAGATCCCATCCCTGCCACAGTCGGGAGTCGGTGGTCCAGCAGGGGTGGACACCCCAACAACTGGAGTCCAGCAGATGGAGGATGTGCAGGCATTGGACAGGGCACATGGACAGCAGCAACCGCAGCGGGCTCTAGGTGGGAGCAATGATGGCTCAGGGCCATCGACATCAGAGCGGCAGGCATCGGCCAAAGGGCAGGAGAACCCTGCGCATAGATGCGGAGCAGCGGTGGGCGGAAGAGGCGCGGCTCTCCATGGTCAGGGCGGAGTTATCCATGCGTCGGGCGTTGAGGCGGGCAGAGTGCCTCAAGGCAACTCGCAGGGAGTTGGAACAGGCCATGAGTGCATCCCTGCGAGACCTCAGGGCAAGGGCAGAGGCCCGCCTCCGGGACATCGACATGGAGTTCGATGATGCCCTGGCACGGGACATCACAGAGTGAGCTGCAGGACTTGCCTGTGGGGTACGTTGTCCACATGTCACCTTCCACTAGTGATCACCAACCCATTTCCCTCAGCACCCCCACCCCCAGCAGTGAGGGGCACTTGCCAGCAGGCCCCGACTCATGTCCCCCAGCACCCCATCCACCCAGCATTGAGGGGCACCTGCCAGCAGGTCCAGACTCATGTCCCCCAGGACCCCCACCCCCCAGCAGTGAGGAGCACCTGCCAGCAGGCCCCGACTCATGTCCCCCAGCACCCTCACCCACCAGCAGTGAGGGGCACCTGCCAGCAGGCCCCAACTCATGTCCCCCAGCACCCCCACCCCCCAGCAGTGAGGGGCACCTGCCAGCAGGCCCCGACTCATGTCCCCCAGCACCCCCACCCCCAGCAGTGAGCCTCAGGCCCAGACTCATGTCCCAACAAACAACATGTCCTAACAAAACAGACCCATGTCCCCAAAGCCAACCCTAATCCCCCTTGCCCCCAAATCCAAGCATGCAACCATCCAGAGAACCCACTCCCAAATTACCCATGCCATGATAGATGAAATGAACCACCATGCCCATGCAGGAATGCACAAAATAGCCACACAGTGGCAACACGTGGCTGAGGAAATGTTCAATGAGACATGCACAAAACCAATTACAGAACACAACACCAATTCTGAAGTAATAAAAAATGTATTAAAAACATAAAGAACTGACTTTGAGTAAAAGTAAACTGAAAATCAATGTACAATAAGCGATGTAGAAAAAAATTCTTTCAAATCCAATGAAGATAAAAAAAGAAAATACACGTAGAATAAAAAAGTGGTCCATTGCCAATGTCCATAATAAAAACATAATCCAAATTTTAAAAAAAAACATTGATCCATGGGAATATAGAAAAAGAAAGTATCTACAAGTCTGCAACTATATACAATGTAAATCCAAATGGTCCATGATCCACAAACAAAAGGAAACCTTCAAAAAAGTCCTAGGAAGAAAAAACTATATACACACGAAGTGGAGCAATGTCCATTAACTCCAAATTAAAAGAAGAACAAAGGAAACCTAACACTATCTAACTATATACAATGGAGGCGGGCAAGTCCTGCGGCTCACTCTGTGATGTCCCGGGCCAGAGCATCATCAAACTCCATGTCGATGTCCCGGAGGCGGGCCTCTGCCCTGGCCCCGAGGTCTTGCTGGGATGCACTCATGGCCTGTTCCAACTCCCTGCGAGTTGCCTCGAGGCACTCTGCCCGCCTCAACGCCCGACGCATGGAGAACTCCGCCCTGACCATGGTGAGCCATGCCTCTTCCGCCCGCCGCCGCTCTGCATCTATGCGCTGGCCCAACCGCAGCCACATGGAAGACACTCCCATTCCAGGTTTCTCCTGCCCTCTGGCCGATGCCTGCCCCTCTGATGTCGATGGCCTCGAGCTATCATTGCTCCCACCTAGAGCCTGCTGCTGTTGCTGCTGTCCATGTGCCCTGTCCGATGCCTGCACATCCTCCATCTGCTGGACTCCAGTTGTTGGGGTGTCCACCCCTGCTGGACCGCCGACTCCTGACTGTGCCAGGGATGGGATCTCCACCAAGCTGGCTGTGTTGGTCAGGCCAGGTGCACGGGGGGCCCTGGTGGAATTTGGGCCAGAAGACGGCAGGGAAAATGACTGGCGCATAGTCTCCACAGAGGAGGAGAGGTCCGCCAGAGTGCACGACACATGTAGGAACCCACCGACCAGCGCACCTCCCAACAGTGCCACGTCGCAACGCTCCTGTTTGTGATGCCGTGCGTGCTCCGCCCAGGAAGCACGCATGTCATCACGAATGTCACGCGTGCGCAACGTGACACCAACCAGGATGGAGCCCATATGGTCTTGGGACCCCTCGTCCACAGGTAGTGGAGAGGCAGATGATGTGGCACTCCCCCCTACGTGCGGACGGGCCTGGGACGGGGCATCCCTGCTGGTGCATGGTGGTGCAGTCACAGGGTCAAGGACAGCGACATGCACAGGCCCCTATGTGGTGACCTGTGCTGCCTCCTGACCCTGGCCCTGGACTGTACCACTTGCACCAGTGGTACTACCCCCACCAGGCTCCATGTGCGGCTCAGTAGTGGGCTCCTCCTCCTCTGTGGAGACCACCAACCTGGATGTCTCCACACTGTCTTCCGCCATTGCAAGCCCCTGTGGGGGCTCACCCGGCCCTTCCGCTACAGCCGTAGTGGCAGACGCGGCACCAGCCCGCTCGCTCCCAGATGTTGGCAATTTCTGGGAGGGAGGCTGGGCCTTGCGTCGCCGCCCGGTGGAGGCATCCCCGCCGCTTGGCTCCACAGCACCGTCTCCGCCCTCTTCTTCACTTGACGCTGCGTAGAGGGCGACATAGAACACAAGCATCAGGGTACAGTACAATATTCCCCTAGACAGGAAGCAATAACACATGAGTGGCACTGTCAAATGTCACTTCCATGCTGTCCCTCCACAACACATGGGTGAATGCACGCAACACACATGCAGAAACAGTCCCGGCACCTACAATCAACATCAGCATCCATGTACAAGGGCCTCTGTTAACAAAAATGTTGCCTTCAAACTCACATGCATCATGGCTCACACTGGTCCCATGCACACACATCACCGGAGGGTCATGCATCATGGCTTGTACACTACAGACACAGTGGATAGACACAGTGGATACAACGGTGACGGCACTGCATGAGTGAATCTACACATCATCACGGACATGTGTCATGCATCCATGGCGTTTCAAAGTCACACACACACACTTCTCAGACACACACACATGTGCACCATACATGTACATGACAGCAGCACCCATCCCTCACCCCATCCATGTCCAAGAACAGAGACTGGCATGAATTCATGTGTGCATTCCGCATACAGCTCCCCATGTTGCATTGGAACACATGCACCATCCATGTGGTTCACACTTTACTGGTCTCACATGCATGACCATGATGTCCCTGCACACACACATCCATACATGGCCTATGTCACACATATAGGCAATTATCAGACTACCAGCCCACTGCAACATGCCCTGTCTCACACAGCAATGCTTGGCCACTTACCGCTCAACTCCAGACGTGTCTGCCTCTGAAGGATCTGGGCGGGGAGCGCTGGGGCTATGTGTTCCAGTACCCTCATCTGGATGTTACTCATGCTGCCCCGGCCCCCCTCCGCAAGGCGCCGGGCCTTGTAGAGGGTCCTGGACCTCATGCCCTCACAGCGCTTCTTGACATGCTTGATGTCGCGGGTTGCCACCTCCTCCGCGTTGATGGCAACCACTGCGTCCTCCCAGATCCTCAACCGTCCTTCCTTGTTGGCGCGTGATGTTCCGAAGAGGGCATCATAATGCCCCAGGACATGCTCCACCAGGACACCAACTTCCTTCTCACTGAAGCTGGTGGCCCTCTGCCTCTCTCACTGGTGCAGGGGGGCTGTTAACATCTTGCATCCCACCCCCTTCACCCCAATTGCCCATGACAATTGTGGTGTACACCTCCCATTGGAACTCCTCATTCTGTGCCGGCAATACTTCATCTGTGCCATGGTTGGGAGGCCACCAAAGGTGAGGGGCGCCTCAGCTGGGCGTCCTCCTCATGGCCGGCGTGGTCAGGGATGTGGCCGGGGTGACCAGGGAGTAGGGGGACTCCAGGGTGTCCAGGGTGGCCGCAGAGGGGGAAGAGGCAGGGGTGAGCCACTTGAGCACGATGTTGTGCGATGTGTTGGTGCAGTCATGCCACCACCCCCTGTGGTTCCAGGAGATGGAGCTTCTGCATCTGGCACTGGCGCCCGTGTGACCTGGTAGTCTGTTTCATCGACTGCCACAGGCTCAAGGGTAGTGGTAGCTGCAGGTGCAGCTGTGGACACCACCACCCAGGCTCAGGGTCTGCCAGCGCAGGCTGCGTTGGCACTTGAAGAGCCCTTGGAAGATTTCCAACAGGCCAGGGGGGAACCCGTAGGTGCACGCAGGGCTGCCCTGACCAAGACACATATCCCTGGGGCAGTAATGTCATCTGCTGCCGCGAACAGCCGGGTATTGGCAAGTGCAGGGGCAGATGCAGCCAACAAGACCCCGGTTGTGAGTCTGCCAACCAGGACAGTCGGGGTCAATGACCCTGCCACAGTGGATGTTGCTGTGCAGGGTCCATTAGAGGGCACCCAGCTGCCACTGACGCAAGTCAGGCCTTTGATCGTCCCTCCACCTGCCACTCCTTTGGCTCAATCCACCGGTGCTACTGGGCATAGTGATAAGGGTGGCATTTGCCAGCCAGGGTCTGCGCCACAATCCAAGAGGAGGAAGGTTGCACCTGCAGCACAGGCTGGGACCCCACACACAGCCATGACCTCCAACACGTCGAGGAAGAAGCCTTTCTGCAACCAGGAACTGGACTACCTCATGGACTACGTGCTGGGCCACATCCGTGACATGCTAGTGGGTCCTAATTGTCAGACTTTGGCTGCCCACCGTGATACCCACTGGAAGCAAGTTGCGGAACATGTGAGTGCATTCGTCCATGAGGTGCGCACGGCGCAAGAGTGAAAACAGCGTTGGAATGACCTCAAGCGCAGCGCTAAGGCTAAGCATGCCTCAAATTACAACTTGACTCTGGTGACTGGCAGTGGGCCTGCACCTGAGGAGGAAGACCTCACTCCGCATGAGTCACTCGTTGCGGAGTTCATACCATCTGAATCGGTCGAAGGAGTGGGAGAGATGCCGGACTTTGATGCCCAGTCCAGTGAGTGTTGCTGCGCGTTTGTTGTGGACATGTGTGTTTTACTTGTGTGATGTGTTGTGCTTGACTGCCACTACATGTCACGTGTACATGGTTCTGATGTGCAAGTAATGCAATGCTTCCCTGATGCATGTCTGCTCTGCTGGATGGTGGACATGTGGAGCGGACAGGGACTGTCCGCATCACCACTATTGCACCCTACTCACATCCTGGTCACCAGGATGCCCCTCAAGTCCATGTTCCAGCTCACTGGCCCTTCTGCATGTAGCGTGGGGTAACCTTCCTCTCAGCCTTGTGACTATGTCATAGCATGACTGACGTGCATGTGTCCTCTGCCTGCATGTGGGTACTCCATGTAGGCATGCTCCCTTGCCCCTCCACCCACCCTCTGCACCCCAATTACACCTTAACACTGGTATGCTTCAATTTTGCCGCTGAGTACTACCCTGTTCATGCGTCCTGTGTATATGGTAACTTCCAGCAGCCAATCTGCCAGACACATACTGTGTGGTACATCCTTTGTACTTGATGAAGTGTGTCTCACTTGGACTGTGCAGAGGTCAGATGCCCCGCAGGGACAAGAGTGCCCATTCATGCTCCATGTGTATTCCACTCATGCCCCTATGTGTCCTTGACTGGATGATCATTGTAGTAGGAGTCCAGGGGGACCTACATTGCATGGCATTTCATCAGCCTTCCCATTTCCAATGTGGCTCCATCCTGCGTCACACACATGCTTAGGGTGTGACAGTCTGTGTGGGTCACAGGCCTCAGCCTGTTTAATGACCAATGACTCTGTCCAACTGGTGTAGTGTCTTCTTCACACGTGGGTGTACTCTGGAGGTTTCATCATGTGTCCTGCTTACTGTCCCATCATCATTTGCTGTGTTGTCACTTGACTCACATGATGCAGTTGATGCTAGTCTACACTGTCTGTCAATACACAGGTCTATGGTCAGCCTTTTGATACCATGCTAGGCATCCCTGCATTTGCACCTTGGGGGAGGGGTGGTTTGCTTGTAGCCATACTAGCCATTGAATGCAAATTGCATGTGATGGGTGAAGTTGACCTTGCACTGCATTCACATTTTCAGATACACATCATGAAGTACTTGTACATGTAGACAGTGAGTAACGTACAAAATTGCTGCACTGCATCGACCCACTTCTGTGCAAAATGACACCATTCTACATGCCTAATCACATAAGCAGTGTCGAGTTGACCCAGCATGCATGGCAGGTTCTCTTTTGTGTGTGACATGTATGCTTGATGTGTTGTCTGTGTGATGTCTGTGTGTGTGTGTGTTGTGTGCTTCTAACATGTGAAGTGACCTTTTTTCTCTCTACTTTTCAGATGATGACGCAATGGAGCCAGAGGATGGTGTTGTCATGCCAGGCACAGGGTTGTTATCACTCCAGCAACCCGGCACAAGTGGGGGCCTTGGGGTGGTAGGCCACGAAACCCCACATGTGCTACAGTCCATCTTGTCTCTGGCTGGCAATGAGTCCAGCCCTGATGACCACTCTGACGTCCATGTCGAGTTGGAGGAGCATCAGGTCCATATGTCAGGGGTGAGTGATTCTGATGTGGGCACTCCTCTGTCCGCGACATCAGCACTGAGGGGTCAAACAGTCTTGGAACCTCCGCCTGCGGTGGATCGGGACGCAGGGGCACCTTCCACACCAGTCACTGATGCGCCTGGGCCATCACGTCGACGGGGGCATGTAGTCGTGCAGCCGCGGGTGGTGCCAAAACAACAAGGACACCTAGTCCTTGGGTCCCACAGGGGTCAAGCCCAGCAATGCGGTCGCCGCGTGCAACCGCTGTGTACTGAGTTGGAGCAAGACATGACTGCCAATTCTGAATGCCAGGGGGCAGCAATGGAGAACATCGCTGTGAGCATGGAGCGTGTGGCACAATCCGTGCTCCCCCCTGCTAGGCAGGTGCTTCTCCAGCAGCAGGCGGCACGGTCCATGGGCCGCCCTCTCAGGCTGGGCATGGTGGCCTCAGACAGGGCATGCCAGGCTGAGATGGTGTCTTTGCGTCAAGCAATTGCTGCTCACGCAGAGGCACACATGGAGGCCCTGAGGGAGGAGTATGCTTCCCTCAGATCCACTCTGGTTGTCCTTATGATGTCCCAGAGGGAGCGGGCAGAGAAGAGGTTTGCACAGCTTGAGCGTACCATCTCGGTTGAGCTACGTGCTTGCCGGGAGGTGCAACTGTTGTCCAGCCAGGCCTTGCAGGAGGAATTCCATGTTACACGTGTTACCTTGCAAGAGGAAGCACGCGTATCACGTGAGGTCCTGCATGCAGACCTACGTGTGATCGCCGCACAGAACCAAGCTCACCCGTCTGGCAGACTTGCTGCCGACGAGGGGCAAGCTGCGGCTAGGCGTTGTCTGGGTCCTGTGCCACGTCCTCCTTTCCAGGAAGAGCCAGACTCGGACGACAATCTATCTCCCACATAGGTCGGGCTGTGCAGGTGTTGAGCCCATGGAGGTGTTTTTTTTCCTCACCATCATTGCATGTGGGTGTTGAGCAGCACCCTGTACCTCCCCCCTCTTGGGTGCCTCCCCCCCGGGTCATATGTGGCCATTTTTGATTTTTCTATTAGTTTAGTTAGTTAAGTTTCTGTTTGATAGTTAGTTTAATTAAGTAATGTAGGTTTTTCATAGTTAGTGTAATTAGTTAATATAGTTTAAAATTGCTTGTCTATTGTGCTTTGATGTGACGGTGTGGTGCTTTGTGGCTTTTTTAAGCATCCACTGTTTTTTTCCAGCTGGGCCCTCCAAGCTTGTCTTGTGTATGTGTTTGCAGCTTGGGGTCCTTGACTCACATATGCCACTCTTGCTTCCCTTATCCATGGGCTCGCAAGGATGGTTCGGTGTAACAGCCTATTACACAAGGGCTTTGGACTGTCATATCTGTGGCATGTCTGCTACTGTCGATCTTGTGTTAACACCCGTAGTGGAGATGATAGGGGTGTTATTGACCACTGTTCTTCTTTCACTAGATGGGGGGTTTCATGATTCATGTGTACATTAATTGCATTGTGTAGTATGTTTCTTATCTTTACTGTACATGTGCTCGTTGCAATTCATGCCGTAGATAGTGTGTTCCACATTTTGCCTGTGAAAGACGGACTGATGGTGTGATTTCTGATGTACGTCTCTGACATGGTCCAGTCATGAAATGCCTGAAGAGACACACACAGATGAATTTAAAGCATTAATCATGTGTTTCATGCCCTTTATGCAGGGGGATTAGCCTCCAGACCACCTTTGCCAGCAGACATGGGCCATTGGACGTCTGCAAGCTGGACACGTTTGGTGGTGCCGACATGCGCATGTGTGCGCAAGCAGAGGCACAGGGATTGCGCTCATACATCCGAAAACAGCTGACGTGTTTCAAGGGACTCCAGGCAAGGTGAGCAGCACAGGGGGGCCACTACACAGCAAACATTCCACCTGGCCAGTTGCACTGGCATGGTTATTAGCAGCACTGATGGTGAGCTTGGACAAATATTGGTGTTTAAGAGCAAAATACAGCTGAGATGAGTTGGTGGACTAATGGCTAGTTGATGTGAAAGTTGTCTGGGGCACCTGCAGGGGCAGTGGCACATACCCTATGGTCCACCATGGTCCATTGAGGCAATTGTATTAGCCATGTACGTTGCGAGACATGGAAAGAAGCAGCTCACAGGGACAGACAGCAAGGGACAGACTTGTGTGCAGTGCATTTCATTTCCATGTCGAATTTGACACATGCACTACCTACTTTAATTCGGTAATGGTGAAACACAACTTGTTCTGAAGTCATACCTTGCTATATGCGTCTGGATGCTTACCCAGGGAACATTACATGTTGTGTAAATCGTGACACATTGGTCTTCCATTTGCCACGCACCCACTGGCGCCTGACTTACTGCATTGACTGTGTATGAACCATGACAGGGGTAATGTTACGTATGGGTACGAAGCATCCACACCAGATTGTTTGTTTGTAGAGTAGTTTGTTAGTTTGGGGCATATATGGTGGTGTGGTTGTGTGTTATGGGCATGCACAGATTAGTAACTGTGGCTCTCTTTGCAGCATTGAACTGCTCCTGTTACCGGACTTGAGAGTGTGCAGACAGGAGGCCAGCACTCACCCGAGATATAAGTTTCTCTTTGTCTTCCATTTGAATAATTTGTTGCTATGTGCATGATGATCAAGTTTGGTGTACTTGTGTATGTGTTAATGTGAGTAGTACAGTTTTGTGCATTTCCTAGTTTCCCTTGTCAATTCTACTCCCCTCTCCTGCCCCACATTCCGGTTATCCAGCATAGCAATGCCTTTCCCGACTGCATATCCCTGACCCTCCTTCCCCACCAGGGTCTCAAAGGCCTGTGTGAGTTTGACCTTGCAGGCACCCAGACCACGGTGGGGGTGGTTGGTGTGTGCCACTCCTGAGCCTGTACACGGGAGCTGTGACAGTACACATCACTTCGTGGTGCATCATTCTGTGTTATGTACCACACATGGTTCACATCCTGTTGTGACATTGTTTTACTGTGCTACCTTGGTTATTACGTCATTGTGGTAGTACTTGGGCTATGTGACATACTGCTACTTTAAGTCATCTACTGGAAGCTATTCTTGTTTGTTTTGCTGCCTGCAGGCTTTTTGCTTGGCTTCTGTGTTGGCCTGCTTTGAGTTCTCTTTGATGTGGTGTTTTTGCAAGTCAAGGTGGCCTATGAGGATGCTGGATGCTTTTTGCACACAAGGTGGGAGATGGTGACAAAGGGGAAGGGTGATCCTGTGGCCAGGTGAAAATCAAGGATGAAGGCTACATAACCCAGGGGCAGTTGTTCAGTGGGTCATGGCGATTTGTGAGGGAGGGGGGGTGTTTTGTTGTTGACAGTTGCCTTGCCCTACAGTGTGATGCACACCCTGAAATTGTAAATGCAGTTTCCTATGTACATGATGTATTCTGCTGATCAATGCCTGTTCATGTGTTGTGTTTACCTTTCAGGTGTGAGGGAATAGTTGTGGCTTGACATGCTGGGGTGTACACATGGTGAATGTTCACATGTGATGTGTAGAGGAAACTGATGGTCACTTGATTGCACATGCATATATTGAGTGCATGTCTCTACTGACCCACACACTCGCACTATGATCCACTACATGTACAACCACGCTTCCATGTCCACATGTACACTCTTTTTGCCTTCTGGTGCCCACTGTGTCCCTGCAGCACATGATCTATGACCAATTGTGGATCCTGTTCATGCGTAATTTGCTTTCTGTTGTAGTTTGTCGCTTAGATGTAATGCTCAGGGTGTGCATCACACACAATGGCTGTTCACTATGCTGTGCGCTGAGCAGTGTGTTGCAGGAGGTGGGCACGGCAAACAGAAGTTGCAGTGTTGATTTTACAATGCACAATGTGCATGTAGACAGGTATTCATTGTAATGTTGAATGCGGGGAAAGCATGAGTGCATAGAGCGGATGAGTGTGCGAAGCTGGTGAGTGCAGGGAGCTGGTGAGTGTGGGGAGTGGGTGAATGCGGGGAGCGGGTGACTGCGCACGGTGGGTGAATGCGAAGTACAGGCGCAGACAGGGTGCATGCAAGGGGCAGACTGGAGTGCATGCGTGGGGCAGTCTGGAGCGCGCAGGGAGGATTGGAATGCATGAGTGCGTCGAGCAGAACGGAGCGTGTAGCGCTGACGGGGACGCATGGAATGAATAAAAGTCCATAGAACTGACTGGAACGCATAGAACTGCGCGACGTACATAGTATGGTCTGGAACGCAGAGAATGTTTGAAAGAGCATGTAACCCATCATATCACACCACACGCTTACTCTCTTCTTTACACCACCACTCAACTAGAACACAGAGATACTATGACACCATTCGGTATAACTGTTCTCATTCCAACACCTCCCGCTCACTCCCCATCACTCTAAGTAAACACTGCTGGTTACACACCCTCCAGCCAGGCGTTCTCCTCAGGCCTAACGCAGCCACAGTCGGTCTGGATCAATTCTGCCAGAACGAACACATACCCCTGATCTCAACCACCACACCTACCGCTAAGAAGCAGCTATTTAACGAATACCGCACCAGCTGCACACATACCCGGTGTGCACATGCGCCGTTGACTCTCCCTACTCTCTCTACTGACCTGAACTTCGGTTCCCAACAAGGGCGTTCATCCTACCAGCACCTTCAGACCATACCAATGGTATATAAGGCGCTATCTAAGTGCAAAATAACATAACATAACATGTTACAACTATAACTGTTGGAATGCATTTGGGTATCGCTTCTTTTGGGTGGGAGGTTGTTGGTCAGTCATTTCATCTGATTCCATGTCAGGCATCATTGTGTGATGCCACTTTACATTTTTCACATGTCAATGTGTACCTTATTGGTACTGTGTTGGTGTATAGCTATTGCTTGCCATGTCATGTTGTGGTTTGGGAGGGTTTGGGTGACATACCAGTGATAGTCATGGCTTGTTTTGCAGGTCTGTGTGATTCAAACCTTGCATGTGAGCCTTTTGGTCACACAGGATTGCTTGTGTTTAAGTAGCTAGGGATGCACACAATGTGGCACTTCCATGGCAACATTTTCAGGGTGGAAAGGTTGAGACAGTTGGCTGTCTCTTTGTCATCATCGATTGTCACCTGGTATGTGCCAGGGCTGTGTGTACTCCGCAGGGGTGGGAGTTTAGGTGAAAAATGTGGCCACAAGCTCGGTCCAGGCTTCCTCGCCACGTGTCCTGTCCCCTCCCATGGGCAGCGCCTGTGCCTGTGGTTGGGGATGTGGGGGCACCACCATGTCCACCGGTATGTTCTGCCTTGTTGCAACATTGTGCAGGACACATGCTGCCACAATGATCCTGCACACTACTGGGGGTGCATAGAGTAGCTTGCCGCCAGAGCGGTCAAGGGAGCCGAAGCGTGACTTGAGCACTCCGAATGTGCACTCCACTATGGCCCTGGTTGCAATATGGGCAGCGTTGTATCTTACCTGGGGTGGTGTGGTGGGATTCCGGATTGGCGTCACCATGTGGTTGCTCAGAGGGTAGGCACTGTCCCCTGGAGAGGTGATGATGGTTGTGATTATTGGGGTTTGTGTATTTGTGTGTGTGTGTGACATGCATGCATGTGCACAGGCATTTGTACTCGCCTAGGAGTCATGTGTTGCCATGCTGCCCAGCTTCCACGGCCCGGCTCAGGGCGGACATTCTGTATATGAAACTGTCATGGGTGGAGCCAGGGTAGTTTGCATAGACAGAGGTGATGATTCCCTTTACATCACATACCACCTGCATGTTGATGGAATGCCAGTGCTTGCGGTTTCAGTAGATGTGCTCAGTGGCCCTAGGTGGACATAGGGCCACATGGGTGCAATCTATGGCACCAAACACTTTGGGGAAGTGTGCCACCCTGTAAAAGTCTTGGACAATGGCCTGCCTTTCTGCGGGTGTTCTGGGCATGTATATGTGCCTGCGGACTGAGGGGCGCGCTGTCATGATTGCCAGGACCTGGTGTAGGCAGCGTGACTGAGTGGCCTGTGAGACTCCCCCCACTATGGCAGTAGTCCGCTGACATGACCCAGTGGCCAGAAAATAAATGCAGGACATTGAGCACCTTCTCCAAGGGGCTCAATGCTTGGGAGCAGGGGGTGGGGGATGTAAGGTCATCTTCCCACTCCCTGACCAGGTCTAGGATGATACGAGGTGGAAACCTATACCTGCCGTAGACCTGGTCGTCAGGCATCCCAAAAAGGCTTGTCCGGCATGAAAAAATGCATGCCCTGGCTATTCTCCTCCTCCTGCGGTGTCCCATGATCAGTGCTGTGACAAATGGGGCATTCATCGTAGCGGTATATATGTATATGTTGTTTGCACGCACTTTTATACTGTGCGCAGGGATGCTTCCGCCTGCCTTCCTGTGGCAGACGCATTGACGGCTATGCGCGTCTTTTGCCGTGCGCAGGTTTCCCGTATTCGAATCCATGAATACGGGTTGTTCGCGTGCGTGTGAGCGTTCCGTGTAGTTCCCTGCAGTACTTCCCATGTTACGCCATCTTTTTCACGCGTTATTCCGCATTCCGCGTGTTACGCCCACTGTTCCACCCAGTTTTGTTGTGTGCGCTGTGCTATGTGCGCTTTCGCTGTGCGCCCGCATGTGCCACGCACGGATTTGGCGCACAACCAGTGGTATACACGCGCAGCGTCTTCCGTGAATCGCACGCGTGCGCTTGCTTTCTCACGCTTGCGCCACCTTGCGCCTGCTTGCGCTGGGATTTTCGGCGCACATTTGTTCCATGAACCGGCCCCAAAATTACTTAATAACAGTATGGACATGTATCAGTGTTGCCTACAGCCCGTTCTCTATATATGATGCCAAAGGTAACATTCCCAATCTAGCTTTCAGATACAGGGTTCTTGCTTCTCAGTCTTCATTGGAGAGTAAGTAACATTAGATGCTGTAAAATGGTTTGTGTTGTAGATATCTTGAAATAATGCCTGTCGAGCCAATCTTTGGTAATGATGTAGTGTAGTACCACTCCTTGTAGCGCTGAAGAAATCTGTTGTTTAACTGCTAGCACCTGGGTATTTGCAGTCACAGCTTCCATATTGATGTTTGGTTTGGATGTCCTTTCACGGACATGTCATACCCAGGGTAAACTTTGTGCACCATGTTGGGCTCAGACATCTTCTAGGGCTTTTCCGTAGATAGTCAGATGTTGAGATGTTTTAAGTTTCAAGTCGTACAATATGGGTCTTATTTTTGCTTCATAGCCAACACCATAGATGCTTAATTCCAGTATTAATGAGGGTTGCTTGTGACTAGCGAAAGTATTTGTTTTCTAAATGAGAAGGGCTGGAGCGGTCCCATAGTTAGGCTCCATGTAGGGCTGAAGAGTTGGCCCAGGCCTTCAATACTTCCAAGGATAGTTTTACCGATTTTTTTCCATATTTTGTAGAAAATGTGCTAACCACGTGTCTGTGTCTGGAGTAAGCTTGTTTTTATTTGTGTGTCCCAAGAGCCACTCTCATCAAGCTTTACACTTAAGATGTTGTAATGACCAGCTTTTTTTATGAGAATGATTTAAAGGTATATTAGCAGAATGTTTTTTCTTTTTTTTAGACCAAAACTTGAACTTTGCCTTGTTGTGGTTGATTTCCAAACCTATCTTACATGAGATATTAACAAAAGCTTCAAGTGCACAATTGATACCGTTTCGATCAAGACGGTGTCGTCGGAAAGGAGGAGGATTCCAAGGTTCCTATTTTTTAGGGCAGGGGCATCCATCTCCTTCTGGTACAGTTAATTTGCTAGTTTGTTGATGTATAGGTGAAAAAAAGGGTTGGCTCCAAGATGCATTCCTGTCTACACCACTGTCAAGGGGGAATGGCTTGGAAAGTTCACCACCCATGCAATAGCACAGTAGCAGGAATAGAGAATCTTAATTGTTATGATTAGGTCAGAGTGAACACCTATATCCAGCATTTGTTGCCATAGAAGCTCTCTTAGGATGGTTTCAAATGCCATACACCAATCAACAAAATTGTAATATAGCATTTGGTTCCAAAGTGTAGTGACATTTTCATATATTTGAATAAATCTAAAAACCTGATCAAAACGGCTGGCAAGTAAACTGCTATTGATAATCCAGTCTTCAAGTCTCTTTAAAATAATTTTACCAAACATTTTAGCGCTGATGTTGATTAGAGAAATTGCACGATAGTTGGATTCATCACAGCGGCTCCCTTCCTTTGAATAGGAACTATTATAGCTGCCCTCCATGATGATGGAATTTGTTTGTCTGATGTAATGATAATATTTATTGAATAGTTTGCAAAAGCCTGGAATCCAAATTGCCTTTTGGTATAGAATCGATTCCAGGGGCTCCTTACGTTTTTTGGGAGGTCACTGCTACTTCTACCTCCTTAAGGGAAATGTTAAGCCTAACAAGGTCAGGTGGGGAGGGCCATACAGTACAGGGAGTACTGATCTCCTTGGGCCTACCATGTTTGCAATATATAAAGCTGAAGTGTGATGTCCACTGGTCCTGAGTAACATAAATGTCAAGAGTTAAATGGCTATCATCTGAGTTTTGGGTTGGCATATTCCAAAGGGATCTGTAGTCTTTTTAAATTATTGTTTCCAGTAGATTCCCCATTTCTGAATTTCGAAATCTTTCTTTTTAACATCTATCAGCGTTTTATGCGCAAGTCTTAGAGATCTGATTTTTTTTTTTTAAATGGTCTTAGAGTATTGCTTATTAGATCCCATACTGCTTTAGGTGAAATTACATTTTTTCGATTTACAATGTTTTCAAAGCTAGGAATGAATGTGTCATATCTGTCTGCAATTTTACTCTGGGATTCAATTAAGTTCCATTTTACTCTCCTTCTATTTGTTTCAAGTGAAATTTCAGAGGCTAAAAGAGTGTTTGGAATCCAATGGGCACCAGGTGGGCACATTGTTAAATGAAGTGGATCGTGATAACTTTCCACGCGATTTATGACTTCGAAATCTCATGCTATATTCGATTTCCCCAAAGTGGTAAGTATAAAATCTATGTGTTACTGTCTAGTAAGAGTACGGAATGTGGGCTTGGCAGGGGTGTCGCTCTCAAATCGGCCATTGCATGATCTAAAACCTCTTGTTAGAAGATATCCTTTAATTTTGAAAGCGTGTTTTGGGCAAGGTTTACACAAGGAGTAATGCAGGTAGGTAATTTTCCAAAATTCATCATGGTTTTCTAACAAGAAATTGCATTGCTCAATTGTCTCTAAGTGGGTGATGAAGTTCCCCACCAAGACAAAATGCACTTTTCTAAAAGATAAGATGTTGGCAAGTGACTCCAAACCTTCACCGTGAGCAATCAATTCCTCAACTGCCTTCTCTGTCAGTCAGATGTATACATTGGATAGGACTGTTGTAGCATCATCAATGTCCCATTTGATTGGTAGGATGTCCAAAGAGGGTAAAGCAAAGGCACCAAAATATGCCTATCATGTCGTTCTTGGCCCAAATAGACATACCACCACTCGGGTGGCCCATTTTCCCATTTTGAGCTGGTATGGAAAAACAAATATAGCCTTGTTTGTCTCTTTGATCTAACAGCCAGGTTTCTTGGAAACAAAAATGTCAAAGGGCCTCATCAGGGGTTGGGAGGTATCTCGCTAATTGCGCCGGGATACCACCCAACTCTATTAGCATTACGACATCTCGGTCTGACGCAATTTGCGCTGGATCCTGAGTTGCGGTCGGGAGGTAAATCCCCATTCGCATTCGGTCCATTGGACCCAAAGGGGGTTTCTCAGTGCTGAAAACAGGCAGAAAGAGGACATTTTTTCCTCCAGCAAAATGCTGGAGGTAACACTCACATTTTCGGACCAAACTTGAGATTGGGTGGAGCGGTAAATGCCGTGGTAATAGCATTACTGCCGCATTTTACTGCTCTGCCCAACTCATGATGAGATCCATAATGTCAAATTGTCCCAGAAAATCATCCCAGTCCTCACCACCCCATTTCCCCTTTACACCCGTTATGTTCCAAGAGATAAGTTCAACGTTGAAAGATTCTGAAGTATTCAGGTCCAAGGTTTTGGGGGCTGTATCACCTCCTGCGAGGGGAGATTTTGACTGTGAACCAGGTATAAGTCAGTCAATTTCGATAATCTGCCTTATGGACATAAAGGATAGAGTATGTTTAAGCAGTATCGATAAGCCTTGAGGGGGATACTATCTTTATTATCTTGTTTCATCACCATAAGTCTGTCGACGAGTGATTGGTCTCTTAATATGAGTTAAATTGTATCAAGTCATTTGTCCTGCCCTCGTTTGTGGCTTATCGACCCAATTATGCCCACTGTTATTATTGATTAACATCCACTTGTGTGGCTCAGCCATTGGCATGATTTATTTGTCAATGATACTTATTCTTTTATCAATGCCAAGGGGTTGAACTCCTGTCATGAAAATTGAACAACATCTTCAAGAAAGGATTGGTGGAGCTCTTCTGTGTGTTTTTTTGAAGAGAGGCAGATTTACAAGATGGCTTCCGAGGTTGACTGGTTGGATAATAGTTGTTCTCGATGATTGATAAGGGAGTCGATTGAGAGAAGCTCTGATTCATTTTAATTGTGGGCAGGCTCCATTGGTTCTGTGTGAGGCTTTCTCTATAGGTTTTGGCAAGATTGGGTTGGTTTTCTTTTTGTGTGCGGAGCTGGATTCACATCTTTTTCTGGTCTGTTTCTGGTGCAGCTAATCTTGATTTTGGGTCCAATATGATGTTGTCCTGAGCAGAAAGTTACTAGAAGGACAACAACTACTTCAAGTTGGTTTTAATGATTCAAAGTCATATTTGATTTGAAGGAGGAATGGAATAATCACACTTTTATCAGAAAGTTCAGATAAATTAATCAATGCGTGCGGTCAGTGGTCGATGGTTGTTGTGATATATTAGGAAGGATCCCTGTGATAACTGCCTGCGTGGCTCTGCTGGAATCTTGTGCCGTTCTGCGGACACTTTCAAAAGTATCTGACATCTCACATTTATTAGAAGATCCTATGTTTTCATTAATTATGAACTTGTGATCTTTTGAAAGTGGAACATCTCCTTCCTCTACAAGCAGACTATTGTGCGGTAATCCCACCATTTGGGTAGTTGCTCCATTATAGGGGGGTGGACCTTCAATGACATCCAAATGGATATGGTTCAGGTCTGGGTGAGAATGCATGTTGCTCAGCTGTACAGAGACTGTACTGGCTTTCCTCAGAGTTTGTCAGAGCTTCTTTGGGTTTCAAATGTATGTCAATCGTGGGTGACATCTGGTTTGGTGAAAGGTATGGTGATTGGTGGCAGTGCTCCTAATTGCAGTTGAGAGTTTGTGTCGTCATGTCGTCACCCTCAATGGTCGGGATAAAGTGAATTAACGAGACATTGAAGTCACAAAGTGCAGAGGCCTAGCAAGGATTGTCTAACAAGTGGGGCATGAAGCTAATGTAGTTGGACCCACTGTAGTGACATGAACATCTGTAAATGCCCATGCAGTGCTTCTGAGTGGGCATTTATCGATTTTGGGTGGGCGTTGCCCAGACAGGCCCTACCCAGCCTATGCTTCTGACGTATTGGTGGCTTTTTTGCCCCATTGCTCAAATGTCACTATCTCAGTTTGGAGTCCGCAGATTGCTCTATAAGATTCCTGTGTGTTTCCCTGAGGTAGAGGATGGTCAATGGTAATACTATTTTTAGAACCAGCTGTGGGGTTGAAAGATTCTCTTGTTGTTACTGCTGAGAGCAGCAACTCACACAGTTCAGTATTGTTACAGGCCGATGGCGCCTTCTCATTGTGGGAAGCGACCAATATCAGAATGAGAGATCGGCATGTGAGGGAAGTGCTTTTTTGTTTAAATCACAAAGAAGGGTCTCTATCACTGAGATAACGATGATAGCTTATAGGGAACAGAGATCACTTCAGATCTTTTAGTTCAGCTGTCGTGAAAATGCTCTCCTTCCCATGACTCCTGCCTGTGCGCTTGGCAGTTGAAGAAAATGAGAGTAGGAACCGAGGCCCGAGCCCTATGGATTTGGAATGAGCCAAGGACATAATTCATAAGTAATAAAAACAAGCGACAGGGACGTTTGCAGAGGCAGTGGGGCACAGCAAGGTATTGATGTAATCACAGTATCAATTTAAAAGGTCAATCGGCTTACACGCTTGCCTACAGCTTTTCTAGAGGATAGCCAATGTTCTGCCCTGGCTCCCAGCTGATTCCTCCCTCTGGAGATCGATAGCTGGCAAGACCTCCAGGCAGAGTCACCGGGAAACCTCTGCCACAGATTGCTGCAGACTGCCCCTCGCCCTTCCTTTGAGCTTCACCGAGGGCTCGCCCCCACGGCAGGGATTGTGGTGTGGGGGCAGGGCCATAGGTGAGCGCACAGAGTGTGGAGCTTTCGCTGACGTGGTGGACTGTTGCCGGGACCTAGTAAGGTTATATTTATTCATTTTACTAAAAGATTTACAACTTTTGACTTAATCGGAATGGATTAATTAAAATTGCAGTTCACCAGTATCAATGGGGTTCCTACAAGCCCCTCTGGAAATAACCCTATTATCCTTACAATCGGGGGAATCACACCTGTTTACATAAATAACTGTTTTTGCAGTGGGCTGAGCCTATAGTACATGTCATCTATTTATACTCCTCTTTCTTAATGTGCCCCTCTCCAGCTTGATAACAGGCTACATGGTCTGGATGATCCTCATCTATTTTTTCCAACGGTGTTTACTGGTAGCTCTTCTTTCTTATTTGTTCAACCATCGCCTATTGTATTTTTGCTTTCTTATGTTCTATATTTCTGCTTTTGGTTTAGTTTCTCTTGACCCAGAGACGGAATGCAAGATCCCTTCCAGTATTTCCATTTAATCCTTTTTATATCAGCCTTTCCATGTTTCATGTAACATTTTCAGTTTAAATATGTGACCAATCTTACTAAGCTTATCAGTGATCAGGGCCTCTATAGCATCTTGCACACAGAGATACCTATGTGATAAAGTTAGATTCGACAACGACCACTGGAGTAACAAACAATGGGGATACCCAACCTCTGAGAGGAGCAGTACTAAAGAGAGATAGGTGGGGATTCCACAGATCTCCTCCAGTTCCGTTGTCCCTCGTGGCTGACCTTGACAATGGATGAGAGGGATATAAATCCCTGTGCCTACAGCAATATGCTAATGGACCATATGACACAACTACTTCCCAGGCGGTATAACCACTGTTATGGACCCTAATATTTCCATCTTGAGGGCAGAAGTACATGCTGGTGGCAATGTGCTACAAGAGATTGCTCCTGTCATTCGAGGCATACCCACAGTTGAGGGGGGTTAAAATGTACGCCTGCCACATACTCTAAAGCAAGGCGGCAGAAGCATTTGCTGGCGGAAATTTTATTAAGGGTCAAGCAAAAGGAAGTATCCATCAGACTGTGGATGTGAGTGAAGAAAATGTGAGTTCAAGAAACACCCTATCACTATATCCTAGGGATGGGATGGGCCTGCCCTCTGGTTAGGCAATCTTGGGGAGGATTACTGCCATAGACAGAACACCAAGACACTTTGAGTTAACGCATACTGGCTGTTTGAAAAGAGTTCCATTTCATGTGTGATTTTTCCTCCAGTTGTGTACCCCACAACCTTTTGCTGCTGTTATACACCATAGTCTGACTTTGCCAGAGGAGCACAGCCTTCAGCTGCACTACCCTGGGCTTTTCGCTCACTTTGTTATGGGGAAACTGACATTCCCTTAAAGACAATCAGTACTGGAAGACTTTGTACCTTCCAGTATAGTGCACTTGGGTCTTCCTGTCATTTCTAAAGGCCCTAGATACTCTCGAAAGATTGTTTAGGATTTTTTAGGAGAAGTGCAGATGTGCCTTGAACAGAGCCGGTGGCAGCTTATCTTTTCCTGCCAGGTAAACCGTTTTTACCATGTTTGGCACAAAGAGGTGGCCTGGCTACAAAATGGCTATACCACATGGTTGTTTGTCCTGTCCTTTGGCCATCTTGCCCCTTCACCTTCCCCAGGTCGAGTCGACCCAGGTCAGTCCTTATTTGGGCATGCATTCTACCACGAAACGCCAAGCTTTCGCGGGCTTCTGCATGCCTTGTGTGTGTGCTTCCAGGATGTGGGGTGGACTGTCTGGTTCCAATACACATCCTGGGTGCCAGAGAGTCTGGTGTGCTGTGAATGCCTGGGACCACCGTGGTCCATGATTGGTCCACGTTTGGTGTGCCTGTATGTGAGCAAATCTCCCATTGGGTCCTCTTCATTTTGGCGCGAAGGAGATTCTGGATTAGAGAAGGCTCCAAATACCAGGTCGATCTCTTGCGTTCTCCCTGAACGAAGGATAGGATCCAAGTATCCTGAAACTAAGAAGCCCAGTCGAGGAACCGCTGATGACCCGCTGGAAGGTTTGGCACCCTGAGCCTGCTGTTGTCCCGCTGGACCCCTCTGCATCTGATCGAACTAGAAGGTCTGCGAAGACGCTTTGACCCATTGGAATAGTGGGTCTAACTATTCTCGTCACCTTCATCAAACCCTGCAAGTAAGCCTTCTCGGAAGTGTCCGTGGGCCAACCAGTGGGCTGACCAGCTTGTGCAGGATCTTTGCCCTGATACCACTGCCGTTTTGAGGAGACCCTTGAAACTTGGTAGATTGCAAGCTCTGTGTTCACAGCACTCTCACACCGAAATTCGTACGCTCAGCGTTCCCAGGTCTGGAGTAAATAGAGAGCACCCAAACCGGAGTATACGTGATTACTGTGCTGCCCAGCCATGGTGACGAACTTTGCAAGTGCATTGCAGCTGTGACTCTCTGTGCCCTGAAGCCAGCTACAGTGAAACTGGCCTGATCCAACCACCAGGAGCAGAGAAATGGCCACTGTCCTGTTTTGGAATTAACGCTATAACTTTGTCGCTGAAAGCCGCAGAGCCACGAGATTGCCGCATTTGAACCTGCAACCGAATTGGACTCGACTGCCAAAGTTTGGTCTGGAGTTCACCAGGGGTCGTGAGTAATTGAAACCCTTAACGGTGGCCCCTAGTGCATCCATCAAGGGCTCCTCTCCTTTTCACAGATAGCATGAGCTATGAAACTATTCCCAACTCCTTGAACCTGTTCTGACTTTTCGGGGAGACCCTCCACGAATAGTGGGAACGTATTCTCCATCACCTCACCCACCTTCCTGAGCTCCTACAGACCCTACAAGAGACCCCGTTTCGCCCATCTGCACTACCACGTGTGCCAGCATTGCAAGTACATTTGAGCAATAGGCTCCCCTCTTCTTAGGGGCAGGACTGCCTTTCAGTTAGGATTGTTATTACTGCAGTAGTGCCTAAAGACTCTTTGAACTACCTGCTTCCTTTCCTTTTCTAGGTTGTGGACCCATTTTGTGCATTAGCCCTTTAGGCCCCTTGGTTCTGTATATATGTATCTTTGTAGGATTGTGTTGGTTTAAAACAATTGTGTTGAAACTCAAAGGCCTTGAATAAATGTTTTTGTATTCTTAATATATATACACCGGACTGGGAGTGATTTGTAAGTGTCCTTTACTCTGTGTGCTCATTGAGGTCTTTCAGTCACCCTCACCCATCCTGAGACCTAGTCTTGGCCGCCGCCAATGCTACCTTGATTGGTCTGGCTTGTCCAGAAGGTTACCCTGTTCCAAAAAACTAGGCTGGGCTTCTGAACCTCTGCCCACCAGGTCAGAGATCAGAAATCCATCTTAACACTGGCATATATATGGTAGTACACTTATTTGTAGTTGATGCAACAAGGTTATATACGCATTATCAAACCTGTCAATAGAGGTGTTGAACTTTCACTTTTCTGTTGGGTGTGTGAGAAATTCAACCATCCGCACAGTTAGAGTGCGCTCGCCTAGGCCTTTTCATTTTTGTTTATTGAAAAAGAATGAATTATGGGAAATCAACCTCTGGAAAATATGTGAGACCATTCCCACACATATTTCCTATGCTCACCGCGCAGCAGAAAAATAGTCATGTACTCTGGGAGGACACAGTTTACCAGCGCCAGCCTCTGCTGTCAAGTGTAGCTGGCACCTGACAGCTTTGGGTACATCAAAATCTTCTGGCTGTGGGTGGCCTGATTAGCATTTCAAGGCCTCATGGATTTGCATCTCCATTGTTACACCTTACAGATTGTGGAGAATACTGAAGAATGTTAATTAGCAGGCCTCAGGGAAGGCCTGGGTGCAGCTAGTGACAATGGAGACCAGAAGCCAACACCTGTTTGTAATGCAATGAGTAAACTTGGTACAAACACCCCTCCTTGGTATGAAAGGGCAGTGAACGTCCTGTCTGGAACCACTCCTTTCAGAGCAGGGAAGTATGTGAATTGTAGGAGACGAAAGTATGCCTGCAACCCCCTACTTTAAAGGCAGGCCCATGTTGTGACCAAGCACTGCATAGGGCTCAGTTAATTAGGGAGACACTTTGATGTACAGCAGACAGGAAGATGAGTGGGACTTAGAAGTATATGTTGTCTTCCTTCCCCTGTCTGTTGCCAAGCACTCTGATTCTGACCTGAAGCATCACTGAAGATTGTTGGTGGGGACCCAGGATTGTTCATTAAGATGGGCTTAGCCTACACCAATCACTGGGGCCTGTTTGGTTTTAAAAGAGGGTTGAGCCCCTCACTGATAGATCATCTGAAGACTTCACAAGGAGTACGAGGAAGGACTTATTTGGATCCGAGCGGAAGGTACAGTCTACCTTACATCTTCCGCCATTGAAGGGAGGCCAGGAGTTCCAAGAGGGAAGCAAGATCCCTCTCTTAAACATCTCCCAGGGAACAGAGGGAGATACCGGTCTCAGAGCACCCATCTGTAACGCTCACCTGATTCCCGTAGAGGCGCCGGTCTTGACTGGGCGTATACCGTATCTTCAAAGGTGATGTGTAACACACGGCTGGCTCTTTGGGCTGGACCTCTGTGCACTGTATGTCTGACTCGAAGGGTAAGATGTCTGCAGATAGAAAATATGGGATTAATGAACTGGGTTATTGAATGTCTCTCTCTTCTTCCCTTTCTCTTCTCCTGTAGAACCCCAAAGGTTAACGCTCTCACCTTAGGTAAGTGAACGCCGTGCTCTCCATCTGCCTCGGGGCAGGGTGCTGTAACCAGTTTCTTCACTGGATAAGGGGAGCAGGCCTCTTGACTTCAGAGGACTGCTGTCCGTCGTTTACTGCACGAACGGTAAGTTTTGAGTAATTCTAATGTCTTTAAAAGTCTTTAGTAATGATGTCTCTTGTTTTGCAGGGTTCCGGCGATGGCGGATGACGGGCAGAAGTGAGTTGAAGATGGAGCCCGTGTGATGAATAGAAGCGCCTGGAAGCACGTAAGTAAGCGCTTGTTGCCTGCTTCACGATGCGCTCTAACTGTCTTTTTATTTTGCAGGTACAAGTTCGGAGCGGCTGCAGGGTGCCGGAATACCCACTGGGTTAGATGTGGAAAGGAGTAATGGCACGTGAGTATTAAAGTTCCCCAATGTCTTTAAACGCACCTTGTTTTGTCTTTCAGATGCGGGATGCAGCGCCGAAGGCCTCCGGAGCGTGCGAAGAGTTGGTAAGCTTTTGTCTTTCAGAGGCCGGAATGCAGCGCGAGGCGTTGGTGACAGCCGATGGACCAGGTAAGTGAAGCGCTGTCACTGAAGACCGTAATGCTAACCTGTTCTTTCTTGTCTTTTTAGGTGTTGCTGAAGACTGGATTCAGGATGGTAAGCCTTTTTCCTTAGGCCCAGGATCAGATGCAGAAGACACGATGAGCGTTCTGCTGCAGAGGATGCAGAATAACGCAAAGCAAGATTCATCCATCGGGTGTGGTTTAAATAGCCTCCTGTAGTGCTTAGGTGTCTCCTTCCACAGCCACGCCTAGATAAGAAAAGAGTTCCTGCTTTCCAGAAGAGTTCCAGTGTTCTGAACCTAGGGAGTGGCTCCTGCCCCACCCAACAGGAAAAGTAGTTCCAAACAGAAGAGGATCAGAGGCTCAAATGGCAGGCAAGTAAGCAGCATGGTCTGCTGCAGGTAAGTCCACCCAAGCATTATGAGCCCGGCGCTTCCAGCGCTGGGACTGGGCATATTTATGAGCCTGGTGCCACTGGCGCCAGGACTGGGTCCAAAAGGTCCCAATTGGGACTGGTTGGCCCTCGGAACCTGGGTTATGGATCTGCTTCCAAGGGAGTTGGGAAAACCCTGACCTTTTGGAAGCAGAGATCATGACAGTACCCCCCCTCAAGGCCCCTCCCAAACCGGGCTTCTCCGGGGGTTTTGGCTTGTCAGGAAATGTTCGGTGAAATCTTTTGATTAGGCGAGGAGCGTGGACATATTCAGCAGGTTCCCAGGATCTCTCTTGGGGGCCGTAGCCTTTCCAGTCAATTAGGTAAAATAGTTTAGATTTGGAGATCTTGGAGTCCAGAATGCTTTTGACTTCAAACTCGAGTTCTCCATCAACTAGGATGGGTTTTGGAGATTTAGTTAGTCGGGTTTGAGGTTGCACAGGTTTTAATAGAGAGACGTGGAAGACCGGATGTATCTTCATGTGCGGGGGCAAGTCCAACTTGACCGCTACTGGGTTTACTATGGTAGTGATGGAATAGGGACCAAGGTATCTTGGGTTGAATGTGCGTGGCCCTTTTAGAGGTAGATATTTGGTGGATAACCAGACTTGATCCCCTACTTGATATTGAGGGGCTTCCTTCCGATGTTGATCTGCTCCTTTCTTGTATTGTTCTTTAGCCCTTTGAAGGTGAGAAACAGCTTCCTTAAAGGCTTGGGTGATTGTAGAATGCAGGTAATCTACTGCTGGTGTTTCAAGATCGTCGAGGGGATCCAACTCCGAGGTTCGAGGGTGACTGCCGTATAAAAAAAAAAACGGGGTTTTCCCAGTTCCCGAATGGACAGAGTTATTGTAGGCATATTCGGCTATCCAAAGGATGTCTTTGCAAGTTTTTTCAGTTTGTTGCAGCATGCAGCGTAGATACTGTTCCAGAGTTTGACTGGTCCTCTCGGTTTGTCCGTCGGTCTGAGGGTGGTGACTGGTCGATAGTCTCACATCAATTTGAGCCGACCGACAGCAACTTCGCCAAAAATGAGAAATAAATTGACTACCTCGATCCGAAATTAGAACCGAAGGAAAACCGTGCAGTCGGACGATGTTTTCGAGAAATTCTCGGGCCAGAGTTGCTGCTGTTGGCAAGCCTTTGAGCGGAATGAAATGCGCCATCTTGGAGAATAAGTCCACGATTACTAGAATCGTATTGTATCCGGAGCATGGAGGTAGATCGGTGATGAAGTCCATAGAAAGCGTATGCCAAGGGCGAGGTGGGATGTCAATAGGCCGTAAGAGGCCTGCTGGTCTTTCCTTTTGACTCTTGTTTTGGGCGCATACTCCACAGGACATTATAGAGTCTCTGATATCTTTTTTCCAAGACGGCCACCAGAAGTAGCGCTTGATCTTTTCTGAGGTCTTGGCCATACCGGGATGTCCTTCCATTAAAGAATCGTGATAACAAGAGATTACTTTTTTCTGTAAATCTGTGCTGGGCAGGTATAATCGTTCTTGGAAATACAATAAGTTGTCCTTTACTGCAAAGTCCTTTCCCTGCAGATGCCAATTCTGTATGTCTGCTGGAGTTACAAGTTGCCTGGCTTTATCCTTAACTTCCTCTATGGATTGTGTGGCGATTACACCCAGAATTCTTTGTTCGGGAATGATTGGTACAGGTTTAGGGTTGATCAAGTGTTCTTCCACTCCCATCCGAGAAAGGGCATCAGCTTTACCGTTTTTTGTACCAGGTCGATAGGTAATTATGAAGTCAAACTCGGCAAAGAATAATGCCCAACGGAGTTGTCTAGAGGATTGGGCTTTAGCGGTTTTCAAATATTGCAGGTTTCGGTGATCCGTAATCACAGTAACGGTGTGTCGGGCCCCCAGCAGATAATGCCGCCAAGCCTTAAAGGCAGACTTGATAGCCAGAAGTTCCTTGTCAGTAATCGTGTAATTGATTTCAGGAGGCGAGAATTTGCGGGACCAAAATGCCACGGGATGCAACTGATTGGTTACCGGGTCCTTTTGTGATAGAACTGCCCCCATGGCAAGGCTTGAAGCATCAGTTTCCACGATGTAGGGGAGTTCGGGGCGAGGGTGTTTTAAGATTGGTGCAGAGATAAATTTAGTCTTCAAATCCTGGAAAGCTTGTTCCGCCTCGGTAGACCATTCAAAACGTTTGTTTTTCTTTAACAAGGCAGTGATGGGCTGGACTATCCGAGAAAATTCGGGGATAAACCTGCGGTAAAAGTTAGCGAAGCCTAACATGCTTTGCACACCTTTTAAGGAGGATGGTGATGGCCATTTGAGAACTGCATCGACCTTCTTTGAATCCATACGCACTCCGCTAGGTGATAATATGAATCCCAAGAATTCAACTTCAGTCACGTTGAAAACACATTTTTCCAACTTAGCGAAAAGTTTGTGTTGATGCAATCTTTCGAGGACCATTTTCACGTGTTTCCGATGTTCAGATTCCGATGAAGAATAAACGAGGATGTCGTCAATGTAAACAACAACACACACATCTATGAGCTCTCTGAGGACATCGTTCATAAAATATTGAAAGGCGGCCGGGGCATTGCAAAGTCCGAAGGGCATGACCTGATATTCAAATAGCCCATATTTGGTGCGGAAGGCCGTCTTCCATTCATCGCCCTCTTTTACTCGTACCAAGTGGTAGGCTCCTCTAAGATCCAGCTTTGTATATATGCATGCTTTTCTGACTTGGTCCAGAGGTTAAGGGGTCAAAGGTAACGGATGTCTATTCTTGACGGTGATCTGGTTCAGGGAGCGATAATCTATACAAGTTCTAAGGTCTCCTTCCTTTTTTGGAACGAAGAACAAAGCTGAAGAAGCAGGGGACTTGGAAGGACGAATAAACCCATTTGCCAGGTACTGATCCAGGTATTGTCGAAGGTGAAGGTTCTCAGGCTCGGTGAGGGCATACATTCTACTACAAGGAGGAGTAGATCCAGGTATCAGGTCTATCTGGCAGTCATAAGACCTATGAGGAGGTAGAGAGTTAGCCTGATCCTTCCGGAAAACATCTTGGTATTCTAGGTATTCGGGAGGTAACTGGGGAGTCTCTGAAGAAATTGCTGCCAGTGCAACACCAGGTGGAGGGTGACAAGTAGAGACACATTCTGGAAACTGGACCGTTCTTGCTCGCCAATCGATCAGAGGATTGTGTTTCTCTAACCAAGGTATTCCTAGAATAATCTGAAACTGAGGAGCCTTGATCACATCGAACACGATCTTCTCATGGTGTCCATCTTGACTTACTAGCGTCACTTCTTGAGTGGTATGCGTTACTGGTCCGGAGGCTATCTCCGTTCCATCCACCGTAGTAATGATGTCCTTTACAGCCTTGGGACAAAGAGTTAGATTCATCCTCAAAACCATTTCATGATCCACATAATTGCCGATGGCACCGCTGTCGACGTAAGCTTCAATTGCATGTAATCGATCCAGATTATCAGGGCTAATGAGGACCATAGGTATCACGAAATATGAGGTCACAGAACTGGTTTTCACGCTCGGCAAGAGGACCTCTATTCTTGTCGGGCGAGGTCGTTAACCTGCTCAGAGTTTGTAACTTTGGTAACTGCAGCTCCTACTGCCTTCTTGGCAGGTTTCACCGGACAGTCTCGAAGCAAGTGCCCTGAGTTTCCGCAATAGAGGCATAATTGCAACTGTTTTCTCCTTTCCCGCTCCTTTTGTGTTAGAGGACCTTTCAGGCCCCCTATTTGCATGGGTTCCCCAGAGTCTACTCCTTTGGAAGGAGTTGGCGGTTTGGAAAATACTCGAGCATCAAACTTGGAACGATCGGCCTTCCTGTTCTGCAGTCTGTGATCTATTTGAACGACTAAGTCTATATAGTCCGAACAATCTTGTGGGGGATTCACTACTTGGGCTAACACATCTTTGAGCTCTCCACGTAGACCTCTATAAAACAGCGTAATCCTTTTGTCCTCAGGCCATTGAGTTTCCACTATCAGTCTGTTGAAAGACGCAATATAAGCCAAAAGGTCTTGATTACCTTGTCGCAACGAAAGAAGCTCATTGTCCAAGGCCTGCCCCTGTGAATGTCTTGCGAACAGTTTTTCCATACTGAGCTGAAAAGCTTGAAAATCATGGAGGACCGGATCATCTTGATTTACTAGAGGGATCAACCAGTCTGCCGCATTGCCACTAAGGTACGAAAGCACGAAAGCTACTTTAGCTTGATCAGTTGGAAAGGCTGCTGGCCGGCATAAGAAATGCAACCGGCACTGATTGATAAATACTGCAAACCTCTTTGGATCACCAGAAAATCGTTCGGGCGGAGCCAGAGGTACATTCCCAGGTAGGTTGATCTGCACTGGATTCATAGAGGATGTAGAAGGAAGATTTCCCCCAGATGCGGGTAACGGGGTCTGTCCGGCTTGTGACTGTAGCAATTGTCTAGCGAGATCATCTGTTCGCTCCTTGGAAATAATCAGTTCCCTTCTTAGAGCGTTCGTTTCCTGACGGGCTGCATGCACTTCTGCCCTTAGTTCCCCAAGTAACTGGGCTAGCTGGTCGGTATCCGAGGTTTCCATAGCGCCTGGACGGGAGTTTTGCGGTAGGCTTTGCGTTCTGTAACGCTCACCTGATTCCCGTAGAGGCGCCGGTCTTGACTGGGTGTATACCGTATCTTCAAAGGTGATGTGTAACACACGGCTGGCTCTTTGGGCTGGACCTCTGTGCACTGTATGTCTGACTCGAAGGGTAAGATGTCTGCAGATAGAAAATATGGGATTAATGAACTGGGTTATTGAATGTCTCTCTCTTCTTCCCTTTCTCTTCTCCTGTAGAACCCCAAAGGTTAACGCTCTCACCTTAGGTAAGTGAACGCCGTGCTCTCCATCTGCCTCGGGGCAGGGTGCTGTAACCAGTTTCTTCACTGGATAAGGGGAGCAGGCCTCTTGACTTCAGAGGACTGCTGTCCGTCGTTTACTGCACGAACGGTAAATTTCGAGTAATTCTAATGTCTTTAAAAGTCTTTAGTAATGATGTCTCTTGTTTTGCAGGGTTCCGGCGATGGCGGATGACGGGCTGAAGTGAGTTGAAGATGGAGCCCGTGTGATGAATAGAAGCGCCTGGAAGCACGTAAGTAAGCGCTTGTTGCCTGCTTCACGATGCGCTCTAACTGTCTTTTTATTTTGCAGGTACAAGTTCGGAGCGGCTGCAGGGTGCCGGAATACCCACTGGGTTAGATGTGGAAAGGAGTAATGGCACGTGAGTATTAAAGTTCCCCAATGTCTTTAAACACACCTTGTTTTGTCTTTCAGATGCGGGATGCAGCGCCGAAGGCCTCCGGAGCGTGCGAAGAGTTGGTAAGCTTTTGTCTTTCAGATGCCGGAATGCAGCGCGAGGCGTTGGTGACAGCCGATGGACCAGGTAAGTGAAGCGCTGTCACTGAAGACCGTAATGCTAACCTGTTCTTTCTTGTCTTTATAGGTGTTGCTGAAGACTGGATTCAGGAGGGTAAGCCTTTTTCCTTAGGCCCAGGATCAGATGCAGAAGACACGATGAGCGTTCTGCTGCAGAGGATGCAGAATAACGCAAAGCAAGATTCATCCATCGGGTGTGGTTTAAATAGCCTCCTGTAGTGCTTAAGTGTCTCCTTCCACAGCCACGCCTAGGTAAGAAAAGAGTTCCTGCTTTCCAGAAGAGTTCCAGTGTTCTGAACCTAGGGAGTGGCTCCTGCCCCACCCAACAGGAAAAGTAGTTCCAAACAGAAGAGGATCAGAGGCTCAACTGGCAGGCAAGTAAGCAGCATTGTCTGCTGCAGGTAAGTCCACCCAAGCATTATGAGCCCGGCGCTTCCAGCGCTGGGACTGGGCATATTTATGAGCCTGGTGCCACTGGCGCCAGGACTGGGTCCAAAAGGTCCCAATTGGGACTGGTTGGCCCTCGGAACCTGGGTTATGGATCTGCTTCCAAGGGAGTTGGGAAAACCCTGACCTTTTGGAAGCAGAGATCATGACACCATCCAGCAGCTGCAGAACCGGTACACAGCCAGCACACAGTGTGCCCGCTATGTTCTGACAGCAAGCTTCCTAGGTGGGAAGTGCCGTAGAGTCTCTGGACAAAGGAAAAGGCTTTTGCCTGCTAACAGCCTCCTGAGTTTTACTCCATCTGCCTTGAAAGGACACAAGCCTTGCGAAGAAGCGAAGAAGGTAAGAGGGGTGCCACACAAGCATCATTCAGCATCCATACTTTTAAGGAAATGTTGTCATGCCACAGTCACCAGAGCCACCCGAGACGCCTCAACAAGCATTACAGATCTGCCAACCAGCACAGAGACAACGATTCTTGGTCCCAAGCCACCACGCTGGACAGCCTGCAGACACCCGTCCAGTCTCGCTTGCAGAACTGCCTGCCACCTGGTACCCGCAGCAGTCTCCCGCCACTAACTCTGTCTCACGGGCTGCGGAGCGCTCTGGATCCGCCTCGACTCTGTCGAGCACCAAGAACTTCTTCAGCACCGGGTACATTGTGGTTTTGCCCCCCTGGTCCGTCTATGAAGGCCCCTAGAGACATTTACGACCCTTTGCCTCTTTGGTGTTGAAACTAAATAACCTTGAACAGTAAGACTGATTGCATTACCAACTACCCTCCTGTCAGTATCCAGAGTGCATCCCTTTCCTTTCTGAAACTGTCTGTCCTCTGTGTTCCATTACAGTGTGGGTTGTAATTGTAGTGTGCTAGAACTGTCTGCTGTAGTAATAATAAAGTAGATATTTTCATACAACCTTGACTGGGCAGTCCCTTTTATCATTGGGTAACCTTGTCCAGTTCCACAGACTACTGAGTCGCCTACTCCTGCGGGAGAGGGGCTAGTAGCCACGGAAGACCCTACTTTGGTAGCAGGGGAACCTGTGACTTCAGAGTTGCCTGGCGCAACACAGGTAACTCAGGTGGAGGACCAGACGGGCGCATATCCGAAGGGTCTGCACAAGCTGGATGAGTTTGCATCAGCTGATGGACCAGATCAGACTGACTTCTACACAGCCCAGAAAGAGTGTCCCACTCCGGTGGGTCTGCGGAAGCAGGAGGAGCAGGCTAAGGGTGAGGCCCCTGGACTGTTCAAAGTGTACTGGGAGGATGGTCTCCTGTACAGTGAGGCAAAGTATTCTGAGGGCAAGGACACCAGAAGGTTGGTGGTTCACCAATGCCACAGAAAGTTCCTTTTGGATTTGGCCCACCAGCTTCCTTTAGTGGGTCACTTGAGAGTGACTAAGACGTCGTACCAGTTGTCTGCACACTTTTACTGGCCACAGTTTGGTGTAAAAGTTAAGGAATTTGTCCTGTCCTGCCTGACTTTTCAAGCTTCTGGTAAGTCAGGTGGTGCCACAATGGCCCACTTAATTCCACTAACCGTGGTTGGGCGGCCTTCCGAGAGAATAGGCATGGATATTGTGGGTCCTTTGGATCCTCAAACCAGCTCAGGGAACCGATATATATTGCTGGTGGTGGACCATGCCACGAGATACACTGAGGCTGTCCCTATGAGGAGCATCAAATCCCAAGTGGTTGCAAAGGCTCTGATTGGGATATTCTCCCATGTTGGATTCCCAAGGAAGTTGTTTCTGACAGGGGATCAAACTTCATATCAGCATATATGAAGGCTATGTGAGAAGAGTGTGGAGTCACCTACCGGTTCTCAACCTCCTTTAATCCACAAACCAGTGGGTTTATTCAATGGTTCAACAAGACCCTGAAAGGGATGATAGGTGGCTTGGAAGAGCACCTGAGGAGCAAATAGGATATTCTCCTGCCATGTCTTCTGTTCGCCTACAGGGAGGTGCCACAGAACAGAGTAGGGTTTAGCCCCTTTGAGCTTCTGTTTGGACACCCTGTACAAGGTCCCCTCAGTCTAGTGAAGGAGGGATGGTAAAGCAAACCCTCATCCTCGTCACGAGATGTGGTGGACTATGTACTCGGCCTTCGGTCTAGAATGGCAAAGTACATGGAACAGTCAACCAAGAACCTAAAGGCCAGTCAGGAGCGGATGAAGCACTGGCATGACCAAAGGGTGACAGTGACAGTCTATTCTCCAGGCAGTGGGTGTGAATTTTGGAGCCTGTCAAACCCAGTTCAATTCATGACAAGTGGACTGTGCCTTACTGTGTGCTGGAAAAGGTCAGTGAGGTGAATTATCTCATTGATGTGAAAGGATCTAAACAGATGTGCAGGGTCTTTCATTTCAACCAGCTAAAACCCCATTATAGCTGGGATGACTTGGTCATGGTGTTAACGACTGATGGAGAGACTGAGGAGAACACCAACCCTCCCAGACCTCCTGCACACTGAAGTCACAGATGGGTCAGATGAAGGTGTCAACCTTGCAACTGACCTGTCAGAACAGCAACTGACAGACTGTCAACGTTTACTGGGACAGTTTGCCTGTCTGTTTTCGCAGACTTCCGGTCGTGCAGATTGGTGCACCCAAGATGTGGACACTGGAGGTAGTAAGGCGGTGAAGAGTAGAATTCATCAGATATCCGATAAGGTCAAGCACACCATCAAGGAGGAAGTTTCCAAGATACTGTCCCTAGGAGGGATAGAGCCATCCTACAGCCCCTGGGCCAGCCCAGTGTTACTGGTCCCTAAAATGACCAGTAGTGGGAAGATTGAAGTTTGCTTTTGTGTGGACTATAGGGTGCTCAATTCTGTCACAGAGACAGATGCTGCCCCATTCCTCGGGCAGATGAGCTCCTTGACAAGTTTGGCGCTGCCAAGTACATGAGTACTTTTGACCTCACAACGGGCTATTGGCAGGTCGGCTTGACTGATGGAGCGAAAGAGAGGTTGGCATTCTAAACCCCGGAAGGACATCAGTTCACTGTGATGCCCTTCGGATTGAAGAATACCCTCGCCACTTTTCAGAGGATGGTTAACCAGGTTTTGTCCAGACTGGAAAACTTCAGCGTTGCCTATCTAGATGACATTGCTGTGTTCAGACACACCTGGGAGGATCGTGTATCCCACCTGAAACAAGTGCTTCAAGTGCTGCAAAATGCAGGCCTGACTACGAAGGCCATGAATTCCTAGATAGCGCTGGGTACCATGAATTACATAGGCCACCTGGTCAGTGGAGGTAAGAAACAACCTCTTGAAGTGAAGGTACATGCTGTGAAGGATTGGGACATCCCCACCCCACAGATGCAGGTGAGAGCCTTTCTAGGTCTCACCGGGTACTACCGGTTGTTCATCAGAGGTCATGGGACCATTGCCATGCCCCTGAATGATGTAACACCCAAAGAGATGCAAAAAACACAAAATCCCACAGACCAGCTTCCTTCCTTTCTGTTATTGGTGAGTATTCAAATGCCTGTTGAGGTAGTCATGTCACACCCTATCATCATAAATGAGGGCGAATAACCATGGATTATCACAAAAGATAATCATATTTTAATATTTATCAAAATTGCACAAATCAACAATACATCTATTTAAAAAGACGATAACATACTAATAATTCAATTTTACATGAACAAACACATTTATACATATAACGCATATGTGACTTATATGGCAAAAAGAAACCTCTAAATTAACTTTTTTTGTGTCTTCACCGTGAGCTACTTAGCTCTACTGGGATCCTACCTAAGGAAACCCCCTAGAAATGAGAGGGCAAAAACAATGTGCCCAAAGAGATGCCAAAAAAGGTAACTTTGACCCCTGCCTGTCAAACCTCCTATCAGGATTTAAAGGATGGATTGTGCAGGGCCCCAGTTCTGAAAGTGCCAGACTATGGTCAGGAATTCATTATCCAGAAAGACACATGTCATTTTGGGATTGGAGCAGTGTTAGCGCAGCTGAACTCCGAAGGGATAGAGCAACCTGTCGCCTACATTAGGAGGTGGTTCACAAAAAGGGAAGTGAACTGGGCTGTCGTAGAAAAAGAGGCATATGCAGTCGTGTGGGCCATAAAGAAACTGAAACCCTACATCTTTGGGTCTCACTTTATGATCCAGACGGGCCACAGGTCTCTGCGATGGTTAATGGCCATGCAAGGGGAGAACCCTAAGCTTTGCGGTGGGCCATATCCCTATAGGGATTGGATATGGACATCCAGCACAAGCCAGATTCCCAGCATGGAAATGCAGATGGCCTCAGTCGGTACTTTCACCTTGACAAAGAACCAGTCCCTCACTAGGGTGGTGGTTCACATGTTGAGGCTGGGGGGCAGGTGAGGAATTTGACCATCCTCACAGGGAGAGTGCGCTCGCATGGGCTTTTTGATTTTTGTTTATTTAAAAAGAATGAATGATGGGAGATCAACCTCTAGAAAATATGTGGCGCCATTCCTGCACATATTTTCCATGCTCACCGCACAGCAGAAAAATAGTCATGTACTATGGGAGGACACAGCTTACCAGCGCCGCCCTCCCCAGTCATGTGTAGCTGTCACCTGGCAGCTGTGGGTACATCAAAAGCCTCTGGCCGTGGGTGGCCTGGTTCGCATTTTAAGGCCCCATGGATTTGCATCTCCATTGTTACACCTTGCAGATTGCAGAGAATACTGAAGAATGTTAAATAGCAGTCTTCAAGGAGGGCCTGTGTGCAGGGAGTGAGAATGGAGACCAGAAGCCAACACCTCTTTGTAATGCAATGTGTCAACTTCGTACAACCACCCCTCCTTGGTATGAAAGGGCAGTGAATGTACTGTCTGGAACCACTCCTTTCGGATCTGGGAAGTATGTGAATTGTAGGAGACGAAAGTCTGCCTGCAACCCCCTACTTCAAAGGAGGCCCATTTTGTGACCAAGTGCTGCATAGGACTCAGTTAATTAGGGAGACACTTTGATGTACAGCAGGCAGGAAGATGGATGAGACTTAGAAGTATATGTTGTCATCCTTCCCCTGTTTGTTGCCAAGCACTCTGATTCTGACCTGAAGCATCACTGAAGATTGTTGGTGGGGACCCATGATTGGTTCATTAAGGCGGGCTTAGCCTGCACCAATCACTGGGTCCCCAATGGCTTTAAAAGAGGGCTGAATGACTTACTGATAGATCATCCGAAGACTTTGCAATTTGTAAGATGAAGAACTCATTTGGACCCATGCTGAAGGTACTGTCTACGTTACATCTTCTGCGAGTGAAGGAAGGCCAGGAGTTCCAAAAGGGAAGCAATATCCCTCCCCTAAACATCTCACGGGGAACAGAGGGAGATACCGGACTCAGAGGACCCATCCAGCAGCTGCAGAACCGGTACACAGCCAGCACACAGAGTTCCCTGCTCGGTTCTGACAGCAAGCTTCCTAGGTGAGAAGTGCCAGAGAGTCTCTGGACAAAGTACAAGGCTGTTGCCTGCTAACACCCTCTTGAGTTTTGGGCCATCTGCCTTGAAAGGACACAAGCCCTACGAAGAATCTAGGTGTGCCACACAAGCATCATCCAGCGTCCATCTTTTTAAGGACAATTTCGAGACAGTCGAGTCCCCGAACCGCATCCAGCTGCACCGCTGACTGTTGTCACACTGAAGTCAACAGAGCCTGTTGAGATGCCTCAACCAGCATTCCAGATCCACCAACCAGCACAGAGACAACCATTCTTGGCAAGAGCCGCTGTGCCGGACAGCCTGCAGATGTCTGTGCAACCTCGCTTGTCGTATTGGCTGCCGCCTGGTACCTGCAGCTGTCTCCCACCACTAACTCTGTCTCACAGACTGCAAAGCACCCTGGAACAACCTTGATGCTGTCGAGCACCAAGAACCTCTTCATCACCAGGTACATTGTGGTTCTGCCCCCCTGGTCCTTCTCTGAAGGCCCCTAGAGACACTTGCGGCCCTTTGCCCCTTTGAAGTTGAAAACCAAATAGCCTTGAACAGTAAGACTGATTGCTTTACCAACTACCCTCCTATCAGTATCCAGAGTGCATCCCTTTCCTTTGTGACACTGTCTGTCTTCTGTGTTCTTTTACAGTGTGGGGTGTAATTGTAGTGTGCTAGAACTGTCTGTTGTAAAAATAATAAAGTAGATATTTTCCTACAACCTTGACTGGACAGTGCCTTTTATCATTGGGTAATAATTGTATTTTCACTGTCTTGCAACTAACCAGCGATCCACGACCTTGCAGAGATAAGCCTGCCATTCCGCCCACGTTACCAAAATTGAACAAGGAGGTCTTATAATTTACTTGTTTTCCAATCTGTTTGGAACCCTTTTGTTGTACTAGACGTGTGCGGTTGATTGATGGTTTAGAAACCGCTATTCATCGTTGGACCAGTGGTGCCCCCGATGTTGATTCCCACACCACACCACCTTAACTCTCTTTTCCAACAAACATGATGGTTCACTCTATAAGAGCACACAGACCCTCTAGCCACGGGTATTGTTCAGTTCATGTCATCTCAGTTAAGTTCACAGCTATTGTCCAGTGTTGTTAAACCATCCTGTTACTTACGGGTTGTTTAGAACTGCTACACGACCCCAGAACATATTTAGAGTTAGATCATGACCCTGCTAACATGATTATGGGGGTCATTACGACTTTGGAGGCAGCCATGGTTCTAATAGCTAATAGCACCATGGCTGCCTCCAAAGTCGTGTCTGGGTAGTCGGAATGGGGACTTACCGGGTCATTCAAACCATGGAGGACCCGGTAAGTCCCCATTCTGAAAACCATTCCCTATTCCCATTTGAACCTCCACAGGGCTCAATGGGAATGGGGAAGGCGCTAATAACGGGCCCGCAAATAGCGGGTCCTTTATTAGCTCCCTGGTCCCTTAGCGGCTCCCACTAAGGTCGGCTGGTAAAACCAGCCGGACTTAGTGGGACCTGCTAAGGGACCTCGGAATGCGGCGGTAGGGGGTTAACGGCACCGGTATCCTTACCGGTGCCATTAAACCCTTATCGCCGCACTCGTAATGAGGCCCAATGACGTTAATTACAGAAACCATCACTAAGGTTGATGACCAGGACTGGATTACACCATGCACCAGTGAATATCGTATCCAGAGACACCCAAAAACACCAGTATTCTTTGCAGTTCCAAAGGTGCACAAGAATCCCACAAATCCTCCCTTTAGACTGATAGTGGTGGGTACTTACAGTGCCTTCAACCCCGTAGCCATCTATTTTGACACTGAATTATAGCCATTGGTACAACAAACGCCTGCCTACCTCAAAGACACTTTACACTTTCTACAGTTACTTGGTGAGTTCCAATTCACTGACCCTGACTTGACCTGTTTTCGCTGCACGTTATCAGTCTTTACACATTGATTCCCCATGGGGAAGGCATTGAATCCATGGAGTGGTTCTTGCTAACACATGATAATGTCCAACTACACAAGGTTTTTGCCATCAAACTCATAAACATCATTCTTTATAACATTGACTTCAGATATGAGTGTAAATACTTTCTTCAAATTTCTGGTACCTCTATGGGTTTAGCTGTAGCACCAACATACACCAAAATGTTTGGATCCCGATGTGGCTCATGCCCCGTGCAGCCCTGGAAGCCTTCCACTTCCCTCTCCCTCCCTCCTCCTGCCTCCCAGGCCACTCCTGGAGCCTGATTGGAGCAATGTTGTGATCATGGCTGGTGTACTCACCAGCGTCTCCCTGTTTGTCCATTTTCCATCTGGAGCGAGTGCAGGTGAGCCACCTTGTGCAGCGACCCTCCTGGGCCTGCTATTTCCATGTTTAGGGCACTGTTTGGATCTCGATGCGGCCCGTGCCGCATGCAGCCCCTCACCCTTCCCTCTCCCTCCTACCGCCTCCTAGCTTGCCACTGGAGCCTGATTGGACCAATGTTGTGATCAGGGCTGGTGTACTCATCAGTGTCTCCCTGCTCGTCCATTTTCCATCTGGAGCGAGTGCAGGTGAGCCACCTTGTGCAGCGAACCTCCTGGGTTTGCTCTGCTATTTTCATGTTTAGGGCACTGTTTGGATCTCGATGCGGCCCGTGCCCCGTGCAGCCGGGCACCCTTCCACTTCCCTCTCCCTTCCTCCTCCCGCCTCCCAACCCGCCCCTGGAGTCTGATTGGACAAACATCATTACCATACAGCAGCTTTCTGCACTACCACCAACCCTGCCCCAAGTGCCTGATTGGTGGGATACTTGGTCTTAACTGACCATCCCAGGGTAGCACTCTGCCTGTTGCAGCCCCTGTGCATAAGGGCCCGAGGCAAAGGGCGAATCCTACATGGACAGCTCCAAGACGTGTCAGCAGGTGTCAGCAGGGGATGCCAACGAAGCCAGCAGCCAACAGACACCAATAAAAACTGTAAGTGTGGCATGGGTGGGGTGTAGAGCAATTACTCTACTCCAGAAAGCCCCCGCCACTCTACCTTACCTTTCCATAATGTAGACTGCATCTAGATAGGATTATGAATGTTAGCATGTGCCGCACTTAGATGGAATTCTTAACTTTAGCCTGCATCACATCTAGATAGGATTGTGAATGTTAGCATGCGCCGCACTTAGATGAACCTGTGAATGTTGACAAGTGTCAGAATTGTGATCACTAGCCTGCCTCACATCTAGAGAGGATACTGAAGATTAGTAGGCGCCACACGCAGATGAAATTGTGAATGATGGCAAGATTCACAACTAGACATAATTGCAAGGACAGCAATGCCAATTAACCAATCCACTAACAATTTCACCCCTTTGCATACACCTCTCAAACTGTAACCAAACACAACCACAAGCCTAAAACACAGCAATTTGCACAAACTTCACTACACTGCAACAACAAAACAAACCACACAAAGACACGCACAGCAGCACATGACGACTCCCGACCGTAAAACACCGAAGCTCAGCCAACGGACCCACTGGGCTGAGGCTGCCAACTGTCTGGTCTCTGCACTGTCCTTGGGATGGTTCAGCTGCCTCCTCTCTGTCCTCCTTCTCCTGTCTCCCCGGCTTCTTGTGTGTGGATCTGTGACTCCCTCTGCCTATTACAGTCCCTCCTTATATAGCCCAAATGACATCATTCACTTTACAATCTAGGGGGATTACTCTATGATTACCCGTATCCTCTGATTGGACACTCTACCCTTCTTCTCCCCGCCCCCTGGCATCATTGGTTTAAGGGTAAGGAGCACCATCTGTCTGTTTGGCATTTATTACAGTACTTTGTTTATCAAGTCAACTTTTTAGCAAAACTGAGTTATGTTTCCTAACTTCATATTTATACTAGCCACCACCATAAGAAATTGATATGCAGTTTCAGTTAGTCATAGGGAATTAGGTAAGCCGATCGCCAACTCTGTCCAAGGTAGCATGGCCCTTGGCTCATTTTTGTCCTTTTCATGAAATATATAACAGTTATAACTCTGAAAATTTTTAAGCATGTTCATAATCTTATTTTCCATCTTTCCATCAAATCTCATGCTTGTCACATTTTTAAATCAGCCAGAAACTAGTCTTTACTGGCCATTTCAGTCCACAAAATCCTAGGAACATGAAATTAGTCTCTAAACAACCGCCTGGAAATCATATGGAAAAATAGCAGAAAACGAAATTACTTCTTATTTTGAGCTGTGAAAAATGCCTAAAATGAATCAATCCTTTAATGTCAATTGGGAGGATATGTCACATATGGGAGGGTGGTGCTTCATCCCCACATATTCCCCTTTCTCTGCCGGGCACCAAAGATTTTTATTACACCCTTTGAAGTTTGTTAGTGTGTCCTTGGTAGTGTGTGCAGGAGGAACTCACACTTCCTGGTCAAGCCCTAGTCGCACTTGCTTTCTTTGTCCTCCTTGCTAGTACTGCCCTCAAGCCTGCCAGAGCAGGGAATTATAACAGCCCCAGTCACATCACATGTCATTGTGGAATAGTTCACTTATAGGTGCAACTTCCAGTGGGAGGCAAGGCTTTCAATTGAGTTCTGTGCCTAAGCCCAAACACTGGGTTTTATGGTATTCTGAGCCTCTTCCAAGGTTATTGAAGTATTGTGGGGGAAAACAAAATATACATGGCTTTAGTCAACACCCCACCCACAACATATTTCACTGACATTTTCTGTGCGAGCAAAGCTATCCTTTCACAGCGGCTTTTAAAAGTCGTGTGCAAGCCGTTTTTCATCTACTGTTTGAAATGCTGTTCTGTAGGTAATGAAATTCTTTAATTTGTCCTTTTTAAGTGAGTTTGTATCTTCTGTTGGTCCATTGACATGGAGGGGTAGGCCCCTCCATTATGAGTTTTTTGATTGGACATGGAATAAAAGCAAAATCCAAGCTGTCTTTTCCATTTGCAGTGTTTAGAGCGCTGCTGTTCACATGAAAGGGAAAACAAAAGCTTTGTCGGGTTGCAATTTTGAAATTCTTGTCCCACATGTGAATTATCAGTAGTTAGATGTAGTGCATAACTTTTTGGTATTTAGATGAAAGAAAATCAAATGCACGGCTGTTTTGAATGCAATGCATAACTTGTTATTCAGATGCAAGAAAAGCAAACGCAGAGCTGTTTTTTGGTGGCAATGTTCAAATGCTTACCACACACGTGCCAGGGAAAGCATAGCACAGCCATTTTTCGTGGCAATGTTTAAATGCATTTTTCTTTAGGCGAAAGGGATTTCTGCTTAGGGCCTGTAAATGCACCCCACAGATCATAACAATTAGACGCCATCTGCCCTCTAGGCATGAACGAAGAATTGTATCTGCAACCCTACCTTTATATTCACAATTTGTAACCTCTACTTGGCTGTAGACCTATTTGAATACATTGATTTGTTAATATGAGTTGTTCCTACCACATTCATAACCCTTATTGACTAATAGACACTGAATACTCATTTGTTAATGTGATAACTTAACAGTATGATCTAATGTGATATTTAAAGCCTGAGGAGGCTAATCCTGAACATTGATGTGACACTTGGTATAAATGGCAAGAGCGGTCTATGTTACGTCCCTATCACGTGACCATTGCCTTTTTGATATCTTGAACATGTGGAAGGTTACTGAAGGAATGTTAATAGCTTGGAATGTGCTTCTAGGAGATCAATTTAAAAATTCTTAAGCTTGCTCATTCACCTGATAGTTGACTTTTATCAGTCTATGCATTCCATCCTGTGAGCACCTAGATGCAAGCCGCTATACATTGCCTAGAAAGTGCCTTCCATAAAGCTTCAGTTATTTTTTTTCAAAACCGTTGTTTCAACTTTGCAGATTAATTATCTCATACCAGGACACAGGCCCACACATATTGCCCGTAAGGATATGATACAAATACAGGATCTGAGTTCCACACCACTGAACATCTGTTGCCATGTCACTGCTATAGGATTTATCCAGAGAGCAGGAGTCACCATCCACACACTTAGATTATGGACATGTTAAGACTCCCTATGTTCTTATCAATTACTACCCTTGTGTAGTTAGAAGTGTATACATTGCTCATAATTGAGCACTGCACTGCACTGTATCCTGGATAGACCACTTAATAAAAGCTCTGAGAGTAGCAGATATTTTGGCAGAACAATTACATGTTCAACACGGTGTGACCACCCAACTAATGATCACCTCTATCTTTATCGTCTTTATTTTCCTCATGTAAGGGACACTACAGTGCATTTTTATGTTGGATGTGATCCATATAAATTGTGACCCTGCTACTGAATGATGACCTTTATCCTTATACACCTCGTGTAAGGGACACTACAGTATATTTTTATGTTGGTCGTCTTTCACATTAAACATGATTTCCACGATTTTGCAATTATCTCCATGCAAAACATTTTCACTTTTTTTAAAACGGGGCTCACAGCGGATGTCACAATGACGTCATCACGTTACACGCATGCCCATATTAATAGCGGCCCTCTTGGAGGCATTGGGCCTCATTACAACCCTGGCGTTGGACCATGGTGCTATTAGCACCATGGTCCATGCCGGATTCCGCCATGGTGGATGGCGGATTTACCGCCCCATTCCAAGGTTGAAGGGGGCGGTAAATCCCCATTCACCATGGCCCCTTCCCATTCCCATTTTTGGCCCATAGGGCTCAATGGGAATGGGGAAGGCGCTAATTACGGCACCGTAAATTACGGTGCCGTAATTAGCACCAAGGTCGCTTAGCGGGTTGGACTTTAACGCCTGCAAAAAGCAGGCGTTAAAGTGTGAATCGGGCGTTAAGGGTTTAACGGCGCCGTTAACCCCTTAACGCCAGGGGTTGTAATGAGGTCCATTGACTTTACTTTCTGTCAATGCGGGAGACACAAGCATGTGGATTTAGGTCCACACACGAATGGCAAGTAAACTTATTTTGGGACAATTTTCAGTCCACTCAGTATCATATTGATGGTATGGATGAGTCATACATTGTACCTATTATGTTTTTTAGGGACTTGATACACATTACGCGCACTCCATTTGATACTGAGTGGAGGACTATTTTTCCATATTCTACATTAAGATGCGAACATTAAAGTGAGGGGGCATTTGGCACCAAGTAGGACATTTATAAGAAGTTGATTATAGACCTCTCTTGTTTAATACTTAATAAGTAAGACACTTGATAGTATTAGTAAGTCTTACAACTTACCTCTTATATAAGTTTTTAGGAAATTGAGGCCCATTACCTACACTATATAAGAAAATGTATGGAGAATGTTTTTCTATAATACACCTCACCCTGCAGACAGTAAGGTGAGGTCATATTTGGTATCCGGCAGGACATTTAGAAGATGTCTATGATGGTTGACATAATTTTATTGACAATTATACAGTACATCACTTTGTTTATTTTTAGAAATTGGGTTTCTTATCGATTTGAGACAATTTATATAGGAGACGTATTCATTATACCACACCTCACCAGATCTACACTAAGGTGAGGATGTGTCCAATATGACACCTTTCAGAAGTCTACGAATATTCATCCACACATTTGATACTTATTAAGTGTGCCATTCTGTTTACGTTTTCAGAAACTATGTTTCTTATCCATTGAGGGTTCCTGAACACTATGTGACATTCATCAATTCGATTCTACGACCTTAGTGGTGGTAAGAATATATTTTACTTTTTGAATAATAGATTCCCTTTACCAGTTATGCTTAATACTAAACATGAGCCTTGACTGGTTCTCCATTTACATTTTCTGTTTAGAACTGTGGTTGATCCCTCCTAGGAGCACTCAAGTGGTAGCTTATGATGATACACAGAGATCCATTGTAGCGTAACACATATGAGGTGGTTTATCAAGCTTATGGTTTATTATAAAATACACGTGTCCTAAGAGATGTTCAAAGAACTGAACGGACACTTACTTTCGTTTTTTTCTTTTATTAAATTAATGCACTTATAAAGATGTGTACCCGGGATGAAAAGGTAAGGATCTCAAAATTCGTTGGGTTTTACATTAAACTACAGTTGATTGTGATGACAAGAGTGTACTGTGAATTATTTTTTAAAGAATATCACATGATGTATCATTAATTGCATATGTATGCTTTGGACATATTGCATTTTTTGGGCTAGATTCTGGCCTAATCTAGTGCACAGGGGATGGGAGTTCCCGATTCTTTGGAAACTTACTTCTGTTTTATTTGTATGTACAGTCCAGGTGCCAGAACAATATATGTTTTTCCTTTTATGGGCTTAATCCACTTCATACATTCCATAAGAGGTGTGCATTGTGTAATCTTTTTTAATGCCTGATGGCTCGACAGTAGTAATCTCAGTCTGCTATATGCTAAACTATCCCTCCTCCTGAATTCCCTTGTTTGTGTCAAGGCCACTGTGACCCGCTTCCGCTATCAGTACATAAACAGTGAGGAAACATGTGACACTGTGGTTACAAAAATGTTTTGTCTACACCAATGTATTACGGCCATATATAAGGGCTATCTAGGCCTTTTCTTCTTATGGGCTTTGTCAGGACGGGGCAGACAATGTTGTCCAGATGTTCAAATAAAGCTGAAAAAGTGAATGGAAGAGCGTGAGGGGAGTGCTCATGTGTAATAACAATGTATGACTAAATCATTTGGTGTCTATTGAGTGAATAGAAGACACAGCCTACCTGTGGGATTTAATGGCCACAGGTGTGCCCAAAAGAGGGAAGGATTATGGGACCCGTAGTGTCTCACATGCAGCAATCACATTGGATACCTAATAAGCACAGAGGAGAAACAAAGGAGAGCTGTGTTGTCTCTAATGTCCCCAAAATGTTACAAAGCACTGTTGAGTAGTGCATTAACAAAGTGGCTGACCCACGACACAACATAAAAAATATAAATAAAAACATGCTTACCTATATATAGGTAGTGCTGGGGGTACAATCACAACAGGTGTATAAATGGCCTGGTTTGTGATGAAAAATCTCCTAAAAGTGGGGAAATGTATCATTATAGTTGTCAGTTGTAAAAAGCAATGTCGTCTCTGTGTACGATCATCGGTCCGCACGGCGTACATTACATACCTAAAGCGGCATTATTCCATATTTCAATCTCGGAGGGCAGTGAAGTCCCTAAGGAACTGGCTCATAGGCGGTGAAATGGAGCTGCTGTCTGATCGTGAGTCACTCACTTGGAAGGCAGTGCATGGCCAATTCGCGATGCGGACGCCGTTGCTACGTCACAATGTGGTTAAATACTGGCGGCCATGTTGGAGTGGGAAAACCCCATCGGCGGCGTGCAATGGGCATATCTGCCTACTGCGTATGACATCGTGCAACTTGACTAATTATATTGGGTCATATAGTCAAATATAGAAAAGTGGAGGATTTTGAACGGGTGTATATGTCCGTTGTCATGGCAACGGTACGGATTGTATATGCACAAATTTTCACTTGCTTTTGTGTTTTTGTGCAATTTGATTTTGCTTTACTTGTAACGGATGATGTTCAGCCTTAAAACCATCAGCAATTGTATGTTATCAATTACAAACAGAAGTATTCCAAAACAACCAGGTGTGTTATCTTCTTGCTAGATGGAAATGGTTAATGAATAGTGAGGGGATTCGGCTCTGAACCCGTTCACCTGTTTTGTTGTTAGAGGAGACAGGCCAAAGGGTCTTAGTAACTGTCTGCCAGAGGCATGGTGAAGCTATCATACAGTAGAGCTAGCTTTGTCCACATGAGCATAGTGTCCAAAAAGGCCTTAGAATGATCTGCAACCATTGAGAACATTCTGCGAGTATACTCCCCATGATGCAATGCACTTCTTAGTTTCCAGCCATGTGATTAGCAGCACAATTTTCTATGATAGATGAGGGCCATCAGCTTGATGTGGTGCTACCTCAACCCAAGTAACATTCAAGACACTGGCAGTTTTGGTTGTGGTGGTGAGGTGGAATGGCTCCTCAAAGGCTGATCCTTCATTGTCCAGTTCACTTTCTTATGTTTGAAAAATAAATTCTGTAGGGTGAGTGCACATGTGTGTCCACAAAAGTGATGGGTGGAAGGTTTTGAATCAATCTGTACCACTGGCGTGTCATTGTTCCCGCAGTGCTCAGAATAGCTTAACACTGCTGGGCTTCCAAAAATTATTTTAGGCCTTTAGTTTAGGGAGCTTAGAAAGCGATTGAATGTATAGGGGCAGAGGCCAGCGAGACAGAGAAGCATCAAAGGAGACGCATCATTGCCCTGAGCCTAAGTTGTATTCAGAAGAAAAATAGGTGACCAAGGATTATACTAGAGATAGCTAAATGAAAGGTCTGTGCTGGTTTTGTAATGGAGCTTCCAGGGTACTCTACGGGAGACTGAGGTATGTGGGGAGCCTTGATAGGCTGCTTCCCATCAGAGCCAGAGTTAAGGAATCTGACATACTGTCATCTGGACATTTTAGCCTGTAGCCTACATAAACAAGGGGGAGAGCAGGGAAGGCAATATCAAATGCAGAGAACACCAGAAAATTTGCATCATAGAAAAGAAGCATATATTTAAGCATTATCCACCAGTTCCAAGAGCGGGAACGGGTGGTAACAGCCCTGGGACAATACCATCCATTCCAGCCCTTGTAATGGGTGGTTAATGCTATTAGCACCCATCCCATGAGCTGGGGAGGGGCTAATTCAAAGTATTTACTTTCCAAGATGGGTTGCCTCGCTGCGTCCGGTTCATGGAAAGAAAAAACTATACAAACATGGCTGCCATGTAAAAGGATGGCGGGGCTCCGTAACAAGTACCTCTACCATTTTAATGGCGGCAAAATGGGTCAGAATGGAAGGAGTGGCAGCGGCAGGGGCACTTGCCACAGCCTCAAGGAGGTAAGTGGGGAGGGGCATTGAAAAAAGGGGAGTAGAGGGCGGGGAGAAGATTGCGGGTGGGCCAACCAACCATCAGGCTGGCTTGAAATGTGGATTAGATCGGCAATATCAGCACACTTTCCTAACCTCCTGATTGGTTGGGTCCCCCTCATACCTCTCCCGGGTGCTAATGCTCCTCTACAGCACTCCCGTGCACTATAGACAGAACAGCTGAAAAGATGCATAAGAGAGCTGAGATGGAGTCTAATGGACGCCAGGAGTTTTGTACATCGAACTGGCAGGACTCTCAAGTAATATGGTAAAAGCGAATCCTGCAACAGCTCAAACGGAGCAAAACATTAAAAGAAATTAATATAATTAAAGCATAAGTGAATCACTGGATTACGAAAATACTGACATTCAACTCATCTGCTAATCATTTAAAAAAAAGCATTCACACTGAGAAAATTACAATACTAATCAAAGGACAAAAAGACTCATGGCAAGAAAATTTACAATTAAATCAAAGATCACATAGATCACAATAATCAAATAACACAGAAGTCACTAACCTCAAAGCTACCCTCCTCAAATTCCCCAATGACGACCTCCTCAAAATTCCCCAATGACGAATGGAAGGTGCAACGTTGGAAGCGAGATAATGAATTGCCTGAATTGTGTGGCACGCTTGGATCTTTAACAGTGAAGAAAAATTAGCTTGAAAGTACGACATTGCATGGTTCTATTTGCTATGCTTAAAGTGTCTCATTCTTAAAAGCCAAGCAGGCACGTTTAGGTAGGTGTTTAGGGATGGGGTGGCTCCACCCTGACCCCAGAACTAGGTCTGTGAGATCAGCTGAAACCTTGTCCTGGGGAAAAGCTCTGTCCCCTCCTCCACCCTTGCAGACACATGCATGCCCTTTGAGAAACATGAACATCATAGTAATATTTTTATTTAAAATGATATAGTTTATTGCTAAACTTTTCATTTATATACAATCCTCTGTTCATTCTATACAAACTCAAAATCACAGTAATAGCAATGGTGTCTGTCTAGCTTGGCTTCAACTCCTTTTTTGTCCCGTAGGAAGGCTAGCCCCCAACATCTTAGATGAATGTTGCACATGATTTTGAAAATGCATGTATCCTTTGAGAACTAGAGAATTTGAGCCAGAGGAGTGGCACATCATGGGATCCTTTGGGAAACCTCTGCATAGATTACTGCAGCATGCTGGGACATTTGATAAAGATGATCTTTCCTGTGACTGCTTGCACTGTCAGTTGAAGACAATGGCAGGCTTTTGCATTCCTTGAGGTTGGAATCTAGAGTGGCAATGCCGTTTTTGCTCTTTCTGAGGGAACCCACTGTTGCAGTGGGAAACGCAAAGGACCACTTTCAGGACAGCACCACTAAGTTGGCTCTGTCTTTCTGTGGCCTGAATGAGCGACCAGAGTGCAAATGAACGCTCCCTTACTGGCGACCCCACAAAAGTAAGGCACAATACCCACTAATCCTCTAGCTTTTTGTCAAGGTGCATTATTTTGCTCTTGGGCAGAGCTCTTCAGTTAGATCCGTACATGGTAAAGAGCCCGAGATTCTACAGATGTGACTGTGCATTCCACACCTGAGGCCGACATTCTCCTCCATGCCTCCACATGCAGCTTTCACTGTCAGTCTATTCCTCTTCAAATTCCTCAAGCCGCAATACCCTTTCTAGGCGAATTACACTTTTTCGTGGAACACTTTGAGGACTTCTCCATGCACCTTCTGCATCTCATCGACGTATATCTGAAGAACATCCAAAACAGATTTTTATAATGTGCTGTATATGCCCTGTAAGAGGGATTTAAAGACTGTTGGAGACACTAGGCAGATTTCCGGATGAAATGAGCAGGGGTTTTGACACCTGCTCAGCTCTCCGAAGAGCAAATGTCCAAGGCACACACCACCTGCACATGTTTCATTGAGATCTAAGATGGCACTCAACCTGTTACAAACATAACAAGAACTGAGACATGGAGGACTGTGTTTTCTTTTCCTGCGGCACTCTTTCTCTCAAACAAAAGGTGGATCCCTCCCAGAAACCCTGGCAGTCAATGTAGAGCCCCCACCCATGATATGCCATCCCTTGATTCTTGTTGTATATTTAGTACAATGTATTAGTTAGGGAGAGAGATGGAAAAAGAGAGTGAAAAAGAGTGCAAGAACGAGCTAAAGAGAGGGATTGACACTGTGACAGAATGCCATCAGCAACAGTGTGCTATCTGGTTTCTCTCTCATAATCTGAGCTCTGGTGAACAGGTCTCAATGGCCAATGGTCCATGCTGAAAATGTATAGTGCACAGATGTGTACTGTTGCTGGACTCTACCTACTGACACACTGGCAGCTGAAATAGGATTTGGCATCATAGCAATTACAGAGAGTCACAACCAGCTGGTAGGGATTTTTGGCCGGAATGGAGCAGGGTATGGACCGTCACAGCAATAGTGTGAGTCCATATGCTCAGCTAGGGAGGGGATGTCACATGGATTAGACAAGCGTCACCCAGGAGTAAGAGCAGCAAACCACAGGCCAAGTAACATGTTCATTGCTGAAACAGCTTGCTGCAATCTAATTTATTTCTGTTTTTCTGGCCCTTTTCCCTACTAAAGCAGCCCTCCAGCCTTTTCCTGTTCAGTTGGTGAGCAGATGTAAGTGTATCTAGGTCACCTGGTCTAAGCCCCACTCACCTGTCAATCACCTTAAACTGTTGGTGCATTCCTGTGTTTCCGTTCTTTTGTTCCTACTTAAACAGCCCTCCAGCCTCTTTCCTTTGCAGTTGGTGCGCAGGTGCAAGTGGATCTAGGTCACATGGCCTAAGCCCCATCCACCTTCTTAGCCGTACCTCTTCCTTTCTGCTCTTAACTCTCAGATCAATGGTGTCTCTCACCCGGGTTATCCGAAGTGAAGGGCAGATGAAGAAAATGGGAATTCCTGTTTGGACCTGTTCAGACTGGGAGGACCCAGGGCTTGAACCACTGCTCAGACAATAGGTGTGTTCTCCCTCTGTCCCCAGAGGCCATCCCCACCATCACCAGGCAACGTCAACATCGCCCCTCCTCTAAGGCATGGACTCTGCAATGCAGCAACCTCACCTACATCAGGCTCAAGCCCATCAGCCTAAAGCCCATTAACCTGGCTCTCTCTAAGCTGCTGGACTATTGTAACAGCCTCTATCTAAATCTGCCTGCCTCTAGTCTCCGCCCTTTGCAACTTATCCAGAACAGGACTGCAAGACTTGTCCTTGGCCTCAAGCCCAGGGATTGTATCTCTCTAGGACTGAAATCTCTGCACTGGCTCCCAGTGTCTGCAAGGATTAAGCTCAACACCTTCTGCATTGTCCACAAGGCCTACTGGGGCCTGGGGCCAAATAACCTTCAACTCCCTCTTCCCAAATATCTTCCTTCTCAAGCTCTTCGCTCATCTGCCTCCAACTCCCTCAGTGTCAGTCGCTTCTCTAAGCAACAAGTTGGTGGTAGATCTCTCTCTGGCAGCAGGCAGTGGTTCCCGGCCGTACGGTATGCTAAACGACTTGTACAGCGTTCCTTTTCATCTTGTCGACGCTTGGCCGCTCCTCTCTGGCAGTGTTGGTGTTTGCCATGGCAATATACTATCTCAGTCCATCACGCAGCGCTAAAACGAGAGCCTACCTGCCTCCCTGAAACTTGAGGAGAACCATCTCTGGTTCCGTAAGCACCTCAAACCCTTCCTCTTCTCTTCCGCTTTCTCTCCCTCTCTCCCCTGCTGAATTCCTGGCTAAATCTGCACTGTTCAAAACCACCTGCCCACCCTGTCTGATTCGGGCGCAGGCACTGCCAGTTGCACACCTGCACTGCCTTCCCTGGCAACCCTGCACCAAGGGACTGTTTCTGTCTCCCTATAGTCCCCCTACCAGCACTTATGTCTGCACTTACCTTGCACTTGCCACCATATGGCTGTTTTATTATCTTATTTATTCTACTACCCCTTGTACTGCACTTTCCCCTCTCCTTTCCCCCTCGCACTTTTCCCTCCCCCCCATGAACTTGCACAATCTGAATGACACCTGGCCTAGTAGGATCATTGTCTGTCATCCCTTTGCCCCCCCCCTTTGCCTCGTCACGCCTTGAAACACTTGTGTATAGGCGCGTTATAAATGCCATATCATATCATATCATAACCCACCCTCACTGTCCACAACACAGTAGTTGATGCTCACCAACGTCCGCTCAGCTATGAACCATGCAGCAGACATCGCCGACCTCATCACTACACCAAGCCTCAGGCCCTCTGCTGTCTCTTGCTATCCCAGATGAATATACCATATTCAGAGCGGATAGGATTCAATCCCAGGGAGGCGGAGTCGCCATCATAGCCAAAACTAATCTCCAATTGAGATCATGACCCATTGAAAGTGTTGATGGCTACGAATGACTTCTAACCAAACTAGCTATCAATGATAAAACTACCATCAACCTCTTTGTCATCTACAGAACACCCAACTCGAATAGTCATCCGGAAATAGATATCCCTCTCCTGCTCGCCCCACTCATCAAACCCAACACCAAGTGTATCATCCTTGGAGATATAAACCTAGGATTCAATAATAGTCGCAACACTAAAGCAGAAGCCCTTCACTCAGCTCTCCAGGACATGAGCTTTACACAACATATTAACACCCCTACTCATATCAAGGGTAGAACCCTAGATTGGATCCTAACACACAACTCCACCATTGCTATTATATATATATATATATATATATATATATATATATATATATATATATATCATTCAGTTCACCATTATCTCTGATGAACCCCTCCCCACTGAACAAAAATCTACTTACACCTATGAAGCTAGAAATATTCGTAAGCTCACACCAGACAATATAAGCCCTATTCTGAGTACAGCCCTAGACGCATCACCAATCACCAGTGACAACCCATGTCTCTTAGCGGACATTTACAAAAATTGTCTTACGTCTACCATCAATGCGATAGCACCCATCACCACCAAAACGAAACGCACCAATAAACGGTCATGTTTCTGGTTTAATGATGACCTAGTTATTCTTAGAAGAAAGAAACGCGCCCTGGAACATGTCTTAAGAAAAAACCCAACACCAGAATCTAAAAACACCTTCCTTTTAGCTAATAAAAACTATAAATCAGCAATTATTTCAACTAAAGCAAACACCTAAAATACACAGATCAACAACGCAGCCTCTGATTCCAAAGAATTATTCTCCATCCTGAGAGAATTGGAAAACCCAACCTCCATGACCAACCACTCTATACCGAGCAAAGTATGGTGCACCAGCATACAAGATGCTCTAGCAACCAAAATTAAATTGTTGCAAACCAAATTCTCCACCAAAAAGGATTTGCTAGTTAGCAAACCAACCAAAGACAAACTCTTGCTTAACCCCGTTACCAATACCAGCCCACTATTCGCCTTCACTCCAGTCTCCCAAGACTTAGTTTGTGACACCATCTCAAACCTTAAAGCTTCCAACTGCAAAGGAGACGCTGTCCCAGCTCACATAGTTAAATCCTGTGCCCCTGCACTCACACCCATTATTACTAACTTTGTTAATGCCTCATTCAAAGCTAGTCTGGTCCCAGCCAGTATCAAAGAAGCTTGGGTTACCCCTCTGCTTAAGAAGCCTTCTGTAGACCCAACCATACCTACTAATTACCGGCCAATAACGACAGTACCTTTTCTACTCAAAATCATCAACAAAATAGCCTATAATCAAGTACAAATTCATTTAGAAAATAACCCACTTCTTGGATCAAGACAATCCGGTTTTAGGCCAAACCACAGCACCGAAACAGCCCTACAGGACCTTAAAATCCAAATGGACACTATTAGAGACACAGGTAAAATATGTATTCTCCTGCTATTAGACCTTTCTGCTGCGTTTGACTTAGTGGATCATGACAAACTCTATGCTACCCTAGATAATGACTTTAACTTTTCCACGGATGCAACCAGGTGGATCAAATCCTTCCTAGCTGACCGAACTGCTAGAGTTACTATAGGAAAGGAAGCAGCTGACCCCATCCCGTCCCCATTGGAGTGCCACAAGTCTCCTGCCTTTCAGCCACACTTTACAATGCCTACACAAAGCCCCTATTCTCAGCCTTAGATGATATGGGTGTCATCTACACCAACTTCGCGGATGACACCCATGTCCTCATCCCGCTCTCAGGTAACTACACCCAAGACACCTTACTCATCAATAAAATCTATGCTATCATCCAAAACTGGATGGCTCTAAATAGCCTTTGTCTCAACGATGAGAAGACTGAAATTTTGATACTGGGCTCTCAATCCAACATCAGCACTCTCCATGCTGACTATGCATCCATCAACATTGATGGCTCCACTTTACCAGTCTCAAAACAAGTAAAAGCACTAGGAGTTTACTTGGATGCCAATCTTTCCATGACTAAACACATCAGTAACCTCTCGTCCACCACAGCATACACAGCAAAACTAATTTCACTAGGTAGACAATTCCTCACCCCTACCAACTGCGTCACCTTGGCACCTTGGCTAGAGCATTGATTCTTTCGCGACTCGATTATTGTAATGTTTTACTACTAGGTACTTCTAAATCTAACTTAAAAAAATTACAACTGATACAAAACAAAGCCCTAAAAGGAGCTCTAGGCATCAGGAAATCAGACCATATATCCAAGATCAGGAAAGACCACCACTGGCTTCCTGTTGCAGAAATAATTGTATTTAAGACACTCTGCATAACCTACAAATGCCAGCAGGACACAGCTCCTAAGTATTTAAACAAAGCCATTAAAAAAAATGTTTTCACTAGAATACTAAGGTCTAATAACCTCCAACTTCTAGAGACACCCCGATACAAGAATAACAAAGCAGGAGGCAGTAGCTTCTGATATTTAGCCCCCAAACACTGGAATTCCCTCCCCAACAGCATCAAAGAAGAAGGCTCCTTCACTAGATTTAAAAAATCACTCAAAACCTGGCTATTCAAATAGTAGTTGACTGGACTCAAACATGCTGCAAGTAACCTGTTTCGTCCACTTGTGTGTAACTAAATGTAATCTTGATTTGGAATAACCGCATTGTATAATATTTGAATTATTGTGTGTGACATGCTAACTTTGTACTGTAACCTTGCTGTGATACCTAAGGGTCTGGGCGTGTAACAAATGTAATAAATAAATAAATAAATAAATGAGCTTGACACGATCTTCATCACAGAGACCTGGTTGTTACCAACCTCATCCACATCCTAGATGTCCTTGTCCCCATCGGCTACATCATCCAACACAGACCGGCTGAACAAGACAGGCAGATGCTTTGCAGCCATAAACAAGACCTTGTGGCACTGCAACAGACTTGACAACAGCAACATTGGCTCCTTCGAAGTCCTGTACGGCCACTTCCCACTCTCCCCAACAGACACAGTCACCTTCCATCTCATCTACAGACCACCCAAACCCAACACCACCTTTATTGAAGACTTCACTGACCTGGTCACCACCATGTCCCTCACGCACGCAAACAACACCTTCCTAGGAGATTTCAACCTCCCAGGCAACAAGGCCACCAAACCGATGAAGGAAGCTCTCCTCAGCTTTCTCGTCAACCTCAGCCTCTCTCAACACACGAAAGACCTAACACACCTGACCTACTCATCACAGCACTGTCTTCCCTCCACTACAGCTTTCGTCTCCCGCTTGATTGGTCTGACTACCTAGCCAAGCTTTTCAACATCCTGCACCCCAACCCATTCAAGCAATCCCTGCAGAAACCCAGGAGACAAACCTTCAGGTCCTTCAAGAATTTCCCAGTACAAGCCCTCAAAGAAGACCTCGCCAACCCGACACCTTACATGGACCGAACACCTCCAACTGAACTACGATTCTCTACTGGAAGCACTCAACGGCACACTCTCAGCCTCCATCGACCAGCACGTGTCTCTGAAACAAAGCACCTGCAAACCAAAACTGTCATCACCCTCATACATGCCAAAGAACTCAATGTCAGCAAAAGAGTCACCAGAAAACAAGAGAAAACCTGGCACCGCTCTAGGACTGCTTCCAACCTGGTGCTCCTCAAGGAACTCTGAGCAACCCGCTGACAACTAATCAACACAACCAAGGCCTCCTACTATCAGAATATCATAGCAGATGCCAACAACAAAAGCAGAGCCCTTTGAAAGCGGTCAAGCAGTGTGTCAACCCGCTACCTAACCCTGCCATACCACACTTCATAGAAAACTCCACTGTCACCAACACCTTCTTCATCAACAAAATCAGCAAGATTTGCTGGCACCTAGATGCCAGCTTTGCATCCACAGACCCACCTCACATCCCTCCTCGCAAAATCGCCACAGCCTGGCCAACATTCAAGACACTCTCGACAGAGGACCTGGTAGAAACCTTGGCTGCCCTCAAAGCAACATCATATACAGATGACATCCTCTCAGCAACCATCCTCAAGGCCCTCCCAGAGGCAGCTCTCCTTCCCCACCTGGAGATCATCAACAGCTCCCTAACTCAAGGCACCTTTCCATCGACCCTAAAAACAGGACAAATACTCCCTCTACAAAAACAACCACTCTGGATCCCGACAACCTCGGTAACTATCGCCCGATCACCCATCTTCCCTTCCTAGGTAAGATCATCGAGAAAGCATTAGCAGCACAACTGCAGCAACACATTGGCACCAACTATCTCCTCCAAACGTACCAATCTGGATTCAAACCCAGATGCAGTGCAGAGACAGCAACAATACAGGTGGTTGACGATGCCCACAACATCCTTAACCATGGCCACCCCTTACTCCTGGTTCTACTCAACCTCTCTGCCACTTTTGACACAGTAGACCACCAGGTGCTTACGAACACCTTATATTGCATATGGGGCTCAGCAAACATGTCCTACGCTGGTTCAAGTCCTACCTCGCCAACCGCAAGCAGTTTTTTCAGATGGACTCCTCTAGATCGCCAATGCTACCCATCACCTGTGGTGTCCCGCAGGGTTCCATCCTCTCCAAAGTCATATTCAATCTATACATGGAGCCGCTGGGGGCTCTCCTAGCCACATACAACATCCACATCCACCAACACACCAATGACACACAGTTATACCTCAAAATGTACTACATCAAGGACATCCATAGGCTCAAATCCTGCCTCTCGCTGATCCAGTCTTGGATGTACAGTGCATACTTGAAGCTGAACCATTCCAAGAATGAATTCCTACTTCTCACTGTAAGGAAGGCATAGAATCAAACAGTGAAGACAGGCACAAGTGATCACAGTTCAAGGGCGTTTATTGACCTTTATATGGGTTGGTAGAATGCCTATCCAACCCTAAAGCTAAAGTTAGGAGCAAGCTACGACCATCAAATAATAACAACGCCGTGGAGTCTCTCTCAAAATAAAAGGGCCTATACTACTAAACCTATTGCAAATCCTTACTTCTAAATAAGAGGGAAAAGACAAAAGGGGGAGCCCGCGAGACTGAAAGTGAAAGCCGCTGCAGGCAGAAACAGCGTGTTTTGAAATGCCACAGTGCTTCTCACTACGGCTGCTTTCATGTGGAGTCTCCTGGGCTCCCCCAACCCTGAAGAAGTCCAGGAGACTCCAAGTGAAAGCTGCCACAGTGACAAATACAACATTGTTGTATTTGTAAATGGTGCAGTATTTACAAATACAACAACGCTGTTATTCTGACTGTGGCGGCTTTCGCTTGGCGTCTAATCGACAGCAAGGAACCATATATCCCCCGTTGTTTCGAGGAGACCTAGGAAGGCAATTAAAGGCAAGGTGATCAGAATGATGCGCTGTCCTGAGTTAGTTATGCAGATTCACTTTCACCTATAGGAATGAAAGCAGGAGAGCCAGAAAAAAAAAGAGTACACAAGCCCCTGCTTTTCCCAAATGACCCCAAGAACGTAAAGACTCCCTGCACAACCTCCGGAAAGAGCAAGTACTTCTGGCCAATGCACACTGGCACCATCTGTTAAAAATGCAAATAAATAAATAAATAAATAAATCTCCAGCCCTGTGCAGCCCTATACGGAACTCTGGAGATTTTCAAGTAGGTCTCCCACACTTGGCCTCTTTTATGTGGAAACCTATTTCATTCCACACGTTCTCATAGGAAAAGGGTTGGGCTTGCTGAACACGTGTAATATGGGGCCTCTTTGGAAATTGTTTCCGGGGCCTCTTTTGGTTCCCAGTCCACCCTTGATGCAGCCTGCTCACAATGAAGCAGGAGAATTGCAGAGGCGACGAGGCCCATGTCTGTTTCCTGGTCAGGAATATCATGTGAGTAAGGATGGTTCTGCGACCCCCCCACTGTTGTAGGAAGCAACATCACTCACGGCATTTGAAGAAGGGGAGCCTGGCTGCAACAGTTTACCTTCCTCGGTTGCCCGGCGCGCCTGGCTTTTTACCAGTGCAACCAGAATTCTCTTTCTATCGGATTCTAGATACACTGTCCAACAATGAAAGCACTAAGCTGCATGTGATTCAATAGAAAGCCTTGAAGCCATTTGTTTGAACTTATATTGAAATTACTGAACGTGTCCATGCGATCGAAATGAAGTCATTTGAAATTAGAAATCAAGCATAATAAAAGAAACGATCACAAAATTGCAAGGAATTAAGGATAAAAGTGAAGCACATGCATTCCAGAATAAAAACACAAAATATGCTTCAGTCTCAGAGGCCACTATCAGGTTAACTGGAACCAAAAAAAGCTTCCCCAGTGTGACTGAAAGGTCAGCGCTGCTAAGGAGCAACCAATCACAGACGAGCCGGAACATCCGGGCTCTGCGAATCACAACAGGCAAGTTAATTCAGTGACAGCAAGACCGTCAAAGCTGTTGAACAACATATAATGCTCGAAAACAAGCATGCAAAACATATGCTTAATTCCCCGCATTGATCTGTGTTACACAGGGTGACAGGTTCTAAGAAACATGTCAATAAAATACTTGACTTCACAGCGTGGCAAACAACAGCTGGCACTCAACGAGTATGCTGGCATTCAGGGAATAATCTGCAAGGACAAAACATATTGGAAGTGCGGTGATCACAAAAGCCAAAAATGCCAAGGAACTGCTGCCACATGTGGAGAAGGAAAAGCGAAAGAAATTGAACATAATGTCATTTCATATGCAGAAACAATCGAAGTGCAGGAAACTAGCAGACCTGGCAAGCATGATTTGGCGAATACAGCAGGTACAGGTGAGATTTAAAAGGAGGACAAGCTGAACATCCCTTCCTAGATAGCAGGGCAAATGTGCAGTATTTCATTATGAACGGGATCACATCTATATGTATATAAACGTGAACATGCACTTGTGGTGGGATTTGTGGCAAAGCGTTGTACCTTATACAATTCCACACCGTTTCACCAATCTGCATCAAATGTGACATTTTTGCCTGTTAGGACCCTCCAGAAATTACTGGATACGTGACATTTGGGCACCCCATCCCGTTCCATGGATTTCAGCACAAGTCCAAATGTGTTTCTGGGTTTGTGGAGAAGCGTTGTTCCTTATACACTTCCACACCGTTTCACCAATCTGCACCAAATTTGGCATAGTGGCCTGTTAGGACCCTCCGGAAATTACTGGGTACATGACATTTGGGCACCCCACCCCGTTCCATGGATTTCAGCACAAGTCAAAATGTGTTTGTGTGGCTTGGCGAAGAAGCGTTGTTCCTTATACAATTGCACACTGTTTTACCATTATGCACCACATTCTGCATAGTTACCTGTTAAGACCCTCCGGACATTACTAGCTACATGACATTTGGACACCCCACCCCTTTCGCCAGACTTCAGCACCTTCACACATGAGACGTTGTCTGAAATTGGCGAAACATCAATGTGGTCGTAGATGCGCCGGTCCCGACACGAGAAGCAAAACTCGAGGTTCAGGCCCCAGGATCAGATTCAGATTATACATCTGGGCAGAATTACTGAGTACAACTTTATAGAGATGGTTGTGGATGCTGGCAGAGCCATAAAATATCTAACAGAATTCCTCAACTCACTCAACTCCCCCGGGAATGCCACCACATCACCTTTGATTTAAAGTTGCGTCAGGCATCATGCTGCTTCGCAATATTGATCCACCTAGGCTGTGTAATGGCACAAGGCTATGCGTTAACACATCGCTGTCCAATGTAATTGAGGCAAGAGTGTTCACCAGGAAGGGAAACAACAAATGTTGTTTATAAAGAAACCTTACAATGAACATGTACTTTGACTATATCAAACTTTAGGTCCATGGTTTTTGGCACTGTTGGCATCATGTACCCATTGTGCTGCTCAGAAATCTCCATGTTGTTCTCACATACAGTTATACGTTTCAGAATGACTTTTAAAGAAGAACAATACATTTTGTTAAGTAGTCTTTATGAGAAAACCTTTTTAAAATGAGATATAATCGAAAAATGTAGTGAATTGTTCTTTTCACCTTTCTTATCAAACCTTTCCAAAAAATGTAAAGCTATTTTAAGGTATTTCTAACAAACAGAACCTATAAGAAAATAAAATTCCAGGCAGCGCCAGATATATCAGCTAGTGACAGATACAAGAGAAAACAAATCCCCAGCCCAGAAACCTAAACTTTACTCTCAAGTGACAAGTGAAAGGGAATTTCTAAAGACACACACAGGGAAAAAGTAGATAATGTTAAATTATTATCTGGTATCGAAAAAATGTAAAATAGCTCTGTAACTCGGGTTTGTGGTGATTAGATGGAAAGTTTCCATCTTCTCTATCACCATTCACCATAAATGAGAATATAAGTAAAACCACAGTTCCTTTGATATTTGCTCTTTTACCCATCAAATGGTCCAACGTATAAAAAAGGAATTTTGTTAGCAATAGCTAGTGTGACAAACATTCAAACGAGAATAGTACTAATGGATTATTAATTTACTGCCACAAATCCAATACAATGCTTTTTCAGATTATATGAATGGCATTGCCACTACATGAAACATAACTGGAGGCAATTGCACAAAATAGCACTGCAAAGGGACTACAGCACTTATGGCCTATCTGAATTTAAGATGCTCACCTAATTTGCTTTTGGCTTAGTTTCAACAAATTAAGTAACCACAGCAAATGAAAAATTGCAAAAATACCAGGGTTTATTCACAAAGGAGTTATTTATTAACGCAGACTTACTCCACACTTAGGGTCTCATCAGAAGCAGTGATGCAAGTAAATTTACTTAAACACCAGCAGTGATAATTACGTAAATGCACATCCATATAAACAATGATATTTGTTCCATTTCCATCCTCTTTATGACAGTGGAAATGGAGTATCTGCAGTAGGGGAGGACTCCGCTAACGTATATATTTTATGTAAGATGAAAATGGTGAACGCTAACCATGTTTACGGCCACCTCTTGGGTAGAGGTGACAATTAGAAGGTATTAAATATTAAAGCTGCTATTTCCCCTGGTAATCGACTGGAATTTACTTCTAACAGTATCCTCCTGCAATACCACCTTCAATATACTCAGCCATGGATTTTATATGGTAAGTATAAAACAAACAGTGCTTGTGTTCACATATTTTGTTTTCATATTCTGAATAGTCTGTGAAAATGGCCTTAGTATTTCCTTTCCAGGAACAATGCAGCAGTAAATTAAAGTTACCTTTGGTAACTTGTAAATTAAGCAGTCTCCCTACAAGTGTACATCATGAGTAAGTCAGAGGTACCAACAGTACCGTTTATGTGACACATACCCGCCAAAGTTTCACTATGTTAAATGAAAGCATTTTTGGGCTTACTTTAAGCACTCTGGAGTAGGGAGGTTGACTGGTAATGGAGGACAGGACACTACATTCTTCTCATCATTGGCGAAGCAGTGCTGAATGACCACGAAGCAATTGAAGGGTGGCATAATGCTTTCTCGCATCCCCTTGAACCCCCCACATATTTGCAACTTCATTCCAAACATACATAAGAAAATATTCTGTACCAAATGTTAAAATTGCACAAGAACTCGCATAATATACCCAGTGTCTATCGTACCTGATCTAATAGTGCTTGAATTTCAGTTTGATGGTGCTCCACGTTCTGTGGAGGCACTGGTACTTTTCTTATCACTTTTGATCAATTGGTCACTTCATATAGTTTCATATATTTCTTGACTTTGATATCCTTTGATTATAATTTCTAGATTTTGCCATTCTTTGCAACTATATACCTGCTTAGTTTATTGATACACTAAAATCACATTTTTTGTTGTTATGTGCACTATATTACAAAGATATGTACTTTTTGTTTTAATAATTTACAGATTCTGCCCTGGTGGAAGACTGACAGGTCCGAAATGCATTGCCTTTGTTGCGTCAGCATTCAGTATATTGATAATAAAGATGCTGTGTCATTAAATTCATTTGTATACATGGACTTCAGTACTGTTTGATTACAACTATCCTACATAATGTTTATACTTCTGCTCTAAATTGATGTAGTCTTTGTTACACCCAATTGCAAGGAAAGGTCTTGCTTGTTTTGTTGGGTACTAAGGGTTTCCACATGTGTGCATAGTGGGGTTTACTGGGGTGTGCCAGGTACATTTGCGTTATTGGTAATTGAAACATGTAATTGAGGGTGGTGCCCACTCCTACTCACCTTGTTAACTATAGAGGAGGCTGACATCTCTGACAGTGAGATTTAGGTCTGTTGTGGGATCTTTGTGGCCTTAATAGGCTCTTTAATCCTGATGAAATCTTAAAGTCATTGGTCAGAAGAAGATGGAAAGACAGACTCTGTAGCAGAAAGGTGGCTTTTGTCAATGCCACTCAACTAATTCTCGTTGACAAAGTGAATCTTGCATTTGCTGATACTCTGGACTCCTTTATCCAACTTGTGCTCCCTTTTGCATGATGGCATGCTGCCAAATGTTTTTCCATATGCCAGAGTTCCCAAAAATGGGTGTCTACATCTGGTATTTGTCGTGTGAGTAAGAGCTTAGCCTAGACATTCTTGGTCAACATCTCATACAATCTATAAATGTTATCGAAAGCTATGAGGATGTCTCTAAATTATCTGCACTCACTTATTCCGTCTTCAGGGTTTGGGTATCATCATGTTTTTTTGCCTGCATTTCTTTTGGTGGTTATGTCATCACCTTTTCTCTATGGTTTCTTTTTGTTGGAAAAGGTTTATTTCTGTATCTCTTTTTCTGTGTTTGCCTAGCTCTTAAAAGATTTGCCCTGTTTTGCATATTTCTCAGGTTGATGTGTTGTTCTGGAATTCTGTCGGTCATTCCTTGGGACCTCCACCTCTTGTGTGTATATGGTGGCGATGAAGAGTTTAAGGTTTCTGAGATGTGTGATTCTCGGGATTCCCCCTGGGCAATTGCAGTACTTAGTTAATTTGACCACCGTTGGAGCTGCATTGATCTACACATCACTTCCCAATGTAGGTTAACAGTGATATGTGTCTATGTCCACGTGCATAGGAGCTCAGATGAAGCCATCTACAGATGCATGATTATTCCCCCCGCAAGTATTAATAGCTGTCGAAATATCAGCAATACAGGGCTCTGTCAGTGAGCAACCAAGAATGAAATAGTACTGACGAAACGTGTTACTGTCCTACATAGGAAGATGCAGTCTAACAATATACAATATATGCTGCTAAAAGTGGAAATGGCTCACCTCACAATGAATCTATCTCATTTTCTGACAATAAGTTTAGATTTGTACTTTTTAAAAGAATAATCAGTCACACCATTTCCTCTTTTTCTGTTTTGTTTACAGAGGCAGCGTGAATGTCATGGGGTTTGGAGATGGTGGATGAGAAATAGGGAGGTTTGCTTCAAAATGATGTACCCTGGCTGCTCATGACAAGGAAGCACATAGCTTGAAAGGTCTCAGAGATCAGGGAGGAGGACAGGGACAACATTTTGGGGAGACTGGATAAAACACAGAAACAGAAACAATGGAAAGATAAACCATTAGTACATTTCATTGGGCACCTGGACTGGAGCTAAGAACAATGTACAGGGCAATGGCAAAGCTTCACATGATGTCATCAAAATCCGACCCCCAGGATGTAGCAGCATTTCCTTCCAAATTTTGTGGCAAGAAAAAGGAAATATTGTGGTACAAATATATAAACTGTGTGTCATGTATGCTTCATTAAAATAGTTATATGTATCTACTAAACTTAAAAAATCCAATTTCTAGTATCCTTATTCTGCTTATAGATTGAAAACAATGGGCCTCATTATGAGCCAGGCAGCTGCCACCGGAGTCATGAATTTACTGGCACCCAGCAATGGGCAATTACCGGGCTATTCCAGCCCCGGCAGACCCGGTAATTGCCCATTGCCAGGTGCCAGTAATTATTACTCCCCATTCCCATTTGAGTACCATTGGACTCAATGGGAATGGGGAGGTTGGATGCACCGGCACCATTCATGAATGGTGCCGGTGCATCCGTCGAGTTCGGCGAGCGGGTGCCATTCCACCCACCAGGTCAGACATGGTGGGCTGAAAAACTCCCACTCAGCAAACTCGGAGTTTGCCAGTCCGGTAACAATTGTACCGGCAAGCTTACCGTTACATTTGTTACCGGACCGGAAATCTTTTAATGAGGCCCAATCTCTCGCAAAGGGAGATCCATGTGTTTGAATAATGTGTGAGGCTTTGGGCCTCTCCTACTCTGTGCAGTGGATACCAGATGTTGACATGTATTTGACGATCTGACTAATTATAGTTAGTGACCGATGGATACAGTACCATATTTTAGGTCTTTTTAGGGGCACATTTTAAAATTACAAATGTTGCTCTTTTTTTGTTGAAGTTGCAAAATCACAATAAGCTGGGTGGTCTGGAAAATGAATGGACTTGGCTGTAGAATTAATGAACATGTTATATAGGAGATCATGCACTGATATGCTGTTTCCTTTGTGTGAAGGGACAGCCGCTATTAATAGTAAATACTGTATAAATGCCAGTTTAAGGATTCAATAATGGGCGGCCTTAGTGCTATCAGTTTCTGTATGGGGTTTTGCCAGTCTTATATTGCATACGTTTTAAAATTGTGATCAAATGAGCGAGCAAAATGGGTTATTGTTTATATTTTTAACCAGCATTTCACAATCGCATCAATCTATTCTCCAAAAAATGATATTGAGGTTAAAGAATTCTTGAAATGGCAACTTCCATTCTGTGTGATGGGAGACTTTAAATTCGTTATGGATCTGCCATTGATCCACATAGAAATGCACTATTATGGAAAAGTCCCCAAAAGCTGTGGTTAATTTGTAAAGAAACCCTGCTGATGACTGTCAGTCTAAACTCCCACAGTAGACACAGGATACTATGTGATCACTAACTAGCCATGTGTAATATTAATGTTGGCAATTTACTGAAAAAAATAAGTTTCATGCCAGAACATATCTTTGAGGTAGTAATTGGCACAACTTTATACATTAATTTATGAAGACTAAAGCTGGATGAGACACTCCAGTGAGTGGCCTGGGATGTCTTTGAAGTGTGCATAAGGGGACAGGCCATACATTTCATTTAGTTATTCATAGGAAAAAAGAATCCTAAATTCAGCATGTAAATTATAATGTTAATTTAAATAAAAATATGCTCAGACTATTTTAAAAACCATGAGAAAACATAATGTTAAACGATTGTTGAAATACAGAAGAGCCATTCAAATTATCTTGCAAGATGACTGTCTTTGCTGAGTAACTGTATGCCCAGGGTCCTTTCAGAGCAAGGGGTAGAAGATGGAAAGGCCATTGGTTAACAACTTAAAGACAAATAAGCTGGATGTGTTTTAGTAACTACTCTGTATGAGAAATGGTGGGCATTGAAAGATCCAGAGGCACTCCTTAGAACTTTAGTTTTTTTGTTTAATTATTATGCCCAGATTCAAAAACAGGGCACAGCAATATCAAATATATCATTGATATAAACAGAGAATTGTATTGCTAATATAACTAATAATAAACCAGAGCAATGAGTCTTATTAAAACATATTTTGAATGGTTAAGCACTTTGGGAGACAGGGGGTCGGGGTACTGGTTCCTGGAAGAACCACATAAAATATTGTCAATGTTTATGACCAAAGGACACCACTCTTATTTAAAACTACAATAGTTTACTTGAGGTTGTGTGATACCGCGACATAACTGAATGAGGTCAATAAAATCATCTTTATTATATAGAAAAAAATGAATAATTCCTATTATCAACCACTATTTCTTTAAATACTAATGCTAAGATATTTGATAAAATTTTGATCTAGCTAGCATATGAGATTAGTACAATATTCTTAATATTCTACACAATATGAGTTAATAGCTGGATGATCCACCACCCATATCACGCATACACAGCGGTTACTGTATTGGATATTGCATATGTCTATACAACACATTGAGCTGTATTCTTGTTTGACTCTAAACAAGGCGTTGACTGAGCTTCGTGGCACTTTTTGCAGTTTGGTGGCTCTCCTGTGACTCAGGCCTGAATATAGAGCATGGCTAACCACCATTTATAAACAGTTAAACAACAAATGTTTCTGTCAATAGTCAGTTGCCTGCACTATTTGTAATCATTTGAGCATTCTACAAAAGAAAATGTATGGTAGATTTGATTGAACTTTAGTTGTATGAACATTTTTATTAAATCTATCATACGGTACCATTGTAGTGAACAAGGGGAGCAGGGGATGAGGGGGTGTCCCCCACGCCCTTGCTTGCTACAGTGGTACTGGGGGTTGTGGGGGTGTCCCCCACTTCCTGTACAATAAAGTTGTAAAAACAAAAGAAAAAAAAGATGGAGATGAGTGATTTGGCGGCACACAACAAGGTGTGCCCCCAACAGGTAAGTAGGGGGACGGGTGCGGGGAGGGTGTTAGGTGATGCACCTGAAATCATGGGTGATTTCACTACAGCACACATCAGCATTTTCGAATTTGAAAATACTGCGCTACGGTAAAACCACATAGATCCATCCGAAACAGTAGTGTCTGGCAGCTGCTGGTGAGAAATGGTGCTGGACAGGAGTCTTCTGACTTTGGTGATGTGGTTGCACTGACCTGGGCACAAAGTTGGCCATAGTGTGTCATATCCCTATGGCAATTCACACCCATTCCTGCCTCTCCCGCCCAAACCTCCTCCTCATGGGAACTCTTTGAGCTCGCTTTACTGAAGCCTTACCATCAGACTTTGCACTCAAAGTGCCTGCCAGGGTTTTTTCAAAGCAGTCTTCTGGGAGTTAATGTATTATCGAGTTGTAAACACACTGCTGTTGTAATAAAAATGTCTTACCAGGCCTGCCTTCAGCCACTCGATTTATAATCATTCTGCATGTCCTTCACTGGCGTTCTGTAGAAAGGCCCAAACTAACCAGGGCTGGATAAGCATCAGCTGTTTATAATGGACGTTCCACGGGGAAGCTCAGTCTCCATCGTCCCTACCACCATTCTTTTGCTCATTCTTACAGTTGTGCAAAGGGGAGGAGCGGGGCATCTGAAAACGATGGCTGGGGGCCCTCTTACCTACAGCTGTGAAAACCTGCATGATTATGTAATAATAAAAAGGCATTGATCTGTTGTAGACTTAGGATTTACAATGCAAAAGGAAATTTGGAAAATGTAATCATTGTTTTTGGGCCCCAAGCTGCTTCAGTTGGGGAGTTTTTTTTAAAATCCTTGGTGCACAAATCTGTTCACAAAATCCGTGTATAATAAGGAATGGGAAGAGTGAATTCAGTGCAACCAAGATAAAGGACTTCTGTTAGGGGAGGCAGTTGTGGGGTGCATGGATTGCATAGGAGAATACGTTTCCTAATGCAAATTGAAGGAAGGATTTCCCTGGTTTAAGCTTTAAGTTTGGATAGCTTGATGAGTTTCACATTGAACTTTATTAATTTCCCAGCATATTAGATACCACATTCCACAGAGCTAAATGAAGAGTGAAACATGTCTGTGATAATCAACAGTTTTTGGAAAGGTCTGCCTTTGGCCACCAGTACACAATAAAGTGCACCAGCCTTCAATTTGTGAGGACTAATGTTTCTTTAGGTTATATGTGCATACCTTCCGCTCCACCCTGTGACCTCGTCCTGTGGCAAACCTAGATGTAGCAATTGAGAGGGTGTTAAATTTACAGATGATCATTGGACAGGTTTAGTGGCATCGGCCCAACACAACAGTGAAAGATAGCCAACAGGGAAGCTTTAACCCCCAAATGACTGCGTAAGAAAAACAATTAAGCTTTCGTGTCAAATTCAAAGGCGGGCCCACAAAGAGTAGCGTCCCATTCTAAAAGAATAGCTTGAAAGGCCCTGAGGCCAGGCCTGATTCTGAATCACCTTATTTCAAATGTTATAATCTCCAGACTCTGATTTCCAGAGTCTGGCAATTCATGATGCATGGGCCCAGAATCTCAAGGCGTCCTCTGGCTCAGAGTCATGTTCCATTATCACCATGTGAGTAAGCACACCCGTCTGGTTGCTTGGTGACTAAGCATAACTGGTTTCTGGAAGTATTTCTAGTTTTCTGAGCACAGTAGTGGCTGTTGCTGGTATGGAGGAATCTCTAGGAAGGGCCAGGCAGACCCCTTCCATAAAGCCTACCCTCACCCCCTTTACCCTTCCCTGCCCTGGCCAACAGGACACCTGGCTATGGGGATGTGAAGTACACAGAAACAGTGTCTGTTACAGAGTCTAGCCAGATGAAATGTGTGTTCATTGCTTTTAATGCAGGCTACAGTTTGACATTCACAACACAATTTTCCCTGTCGGGACCTTCCTCATTTCACGTACGTTTTGACATTCTTTCAGAGATGAATGTTCTTTTTTTCGTAAAGGTACAGGTAAAGAATAGGATGTTTCTATTTAGGGCAAGCAGACTGGATGTTCCACTTCAAGTGCTTCTTATATATAATCAACTTGACTGTTTTTTCTTTCTATGGCCTATCATTATGGGCATGCCAAGGTACTCCATTTTGATGCTACCGTGGTCTAGAGCTTCCCTAATGCTACCAGAATATGTTATTATATCACATGTTTATGTATAGTGTGTCATCCTTGAACCTTCCCACTTCTAAGTGTTCTAACAACAATGGAATTGCTACCAAATGTAATGGTACACAATTTATCACCCTCAGTAGAATGAAGGGCTGATTAGGGGCTGCCAAGATTTGAACATATCACAGTTGAGCATTTAACTTAATGAGCTGTGCACTTAGTCCAGATGAAAAAGAAACACCATATCCTGGCCCCTGTTCCCTCCAGTCCTTTTTCAAAACAAAATATAGCATTACTATATTATCACATTTATAAGAAGTGCCAGGAGATATTTACCCTGCTTCAACCACAGCATTAAAAAGTGAAAAAGTAGCTGTTATATCATTAAGAAATATGCTTCCCACAGCCAAAGCATTACCAAATGTTGTGGGTATGCACATGTAAGGAATCATTTCTAAATGTTAGCATCAATAATTCCATACAAATACTCAAAATTATGTCATAGTCTTAAATCAGTGTTGTCCACAATGATTTAAGTGTGACTGCTGTGATTATTACTAAACTTCAAACATGCCCCCAAAAAAACCATATCCCAAGCAGTGTCTTTGCTTCCATGAGATATGTACTAATCAAATTAATGTATCGTATTAGGTGGCACTCCATTGACTGCCTGTGGCCATGCTAACCCCTATGACCATTCCTAAGCAGTTCCTGCTGCTTCCAAAATACCTCCTCATGGGAACTCTTTATGCTTGCGTTAATCAAGCCTCACCATTGAACTTTTCACTTGAAGTGCCTGCCAGTGTTTTTTCCAAAGCAGTCTTTTGAGACTGAAATACTTAATTGGGGCTGTAACTGTGCTACTGGTGTAATAAAAATGTCATAACAAGGTCTGCCTTCAGCCACTCGATTTATAAGCACTATGTGTGTCCATCCCTTAAGTCCTGTTAACAACAAGCACTATAAAGCCAAATGTTTTGTCTTGTCTATATGTATTAGGTATATGCCAGGCACAGATAATATATTCCCAGGTACATGCATCATTTTGCACCTGCTACCATCAATGTCCAGTTAATAGCACTATATCAGTGCCTGGCAAGTGCCTTTCCTATGCCTACACAAAAGCCCAAACTGTTGGTATTACCAATGCTTGTTTGAATTTTGTGAATGATCTGTGCTGTGGCTTTCCTTTACAAATCAATTCACTCTGCAGCATCTGATGAAGACGTCTGTGGGGTTGCGTAAGATAATGTTTTGTTCCATCTCTGCATAGATTCTTCAGTTAGTCCAATAAAAGGTATCGAAATCTGCACTTGTTGGCTACAATAGCTTGACACAGACACGGTCACAATTACCCCTCAAAATACTAGCCATTTGATGGCAGATCTGGGGCAGGATTTCTTATGATAAATTCTGGAGACCATGAGGAAATTGTGGTATAAAGATTACATTGGGACAGATTCGCAAAATCTTTTTAGTGCATCTCACCACTTGCCAAAAAAAGGACCAGTCCATCTTAGATGCGCTCATTTAAATGCCATTTTCACCCTTTTGCACAATAGACCTATCAAAGGCCACTTCATAAATGAGATGCACTTTTAAATGCCCAGAAATGAGAGTCAGCCTCCTTCAGCTGTTGGAACAGGTGCAGGGGGAGGTGCCAATCATGAGAAGGTCATTTCTGACCCTGCAATAATGTTTTTCTTAAATGTGGCGGCCGCAGTTTAAACTGCAGCTGCCACACCTGCATTTCCATTCCCCAAACAGGGATGGAAATGCTTTTATGTTCAACAATTTGAGCGTGAGGGGTCCTTTAAGCAACTAGATGGTGACTGGAAGCCTGTCATACATTAGTGTCGGGACTGCACACCCAAGACTAATATGTGCAAGGGGGCTGGACAGTGCATCTTTATGCCACTGACCAGCCACTCCTGAAATGCACAGGTCCCCTTTGATAACTAGGTGACCCGAGCATTTCTGAAAGTAGCGCAAATGAACGAGCGCAGGGAATGAATGCGCTCCTTTCATTGGCGCTACATCATTGAGAATCTGGACGATTGTCTTTAAGTGGGCCAAGGGGGAAACTTCATTCAGTTCCATCAAACTATGCCTTCAATTCCGCATGGAGTACTCGCATGGAAACATACATTCCTTAGACACTCGCGTCACTGGGGGAATGGCTGGACTCTTGGGTACTGATGTATACAGGAGCTTACAGACAGAACAAATGCATGTTGAGACGAAGCTTCCATCCAAGTCCCAAAACACAATCTGGGATAAGCACGAGTCAATCAGGCACCAATGCATGTGTTCTGATGTGCGGACAAAGGGCAAGCAACGTGACACGCACTCTGTATATTAATTTGGCCAAAAGCACACTCGGTGCCCTTAGCTGACACATACCTCTCTAAACACTGGCACAGTTGAGCAGAATTGAAAATGTCCTTCAACTGATATTCAGCAGGGATGGAAAAGTGAATTACATTTTCATAAACAAGAGCTAATTCCACACAAGTGAGTGAAACATCTGGAGCAGACCTTTAGCAGAAGAACATTTCCTTTAGAACAAGAGTGCAGGAGAACCAGAATACACCCATGAAATATTAGCTGATGCAAAAACTGCAAACACATCTACACAGAATCAGCCAGAAGAACCCACTCAACTGAACAAAGCGTACTCAAGGTACATACAATTGTACATCAGCCAATGTTCTGTATCTTCGTTAATTAAATACATTACAAAAATACAGTTATGTTGTTGACACATTCCCTAAAACTAAATGAAGGGATAAAACAGCAGGGTTATACCACCAAGCGTAAAATGGGGCACTTGTATTTAAGGGCAGGTAGACACTCAAGATCTGATAATCCTGGAAAACAGCACTAAAGAACTTGGAGGCCTGCATCCCGCAAATCGTTTTCCATATTCATTATTTTTATTTTACTTTTTCAACATGGATTTTTTTTTTCTTCGTGTGAATCGCTCTAAAATTGTGCGATTGGGTCCTACTACATGTGCCCAGAAATTCAGGCAATTCGAGAGTCATTCAAAAAGGTTTTCCCAGGCTGAATCCCAAAGAGCACTTACGCCTTCCGTGTGCTTTGGGGTCATTGCATGGAATGGGGAAGTGGAACTGGTAGTGGAAATTAAGCCTGAATTTAAATGCTACATGTGGTCCAGAGGGGGTCTTTTGACATGTACGCCTTTCACTCTGAGGAAGAAATATTTTACAAATGACTGCAGATTACATTATGGATTGCGTCCTGTTAGGAAGGATTTCCATGTATGGGTAATTTTCCCTCCAGTTGTGAACCCCCCAAACATTTTGCTTTTGTCTCACCATCCTAGCCTGACTTTTACCAGTGTAGCCCAGCCTTCTGCTGTACTCCACTGGGCTTTTGCTCATTTTGTTATGGGGATACTGTCATGCCCGTCAGACTGTCAGTACTGGGAGACTGATTGCATGAGTCTTTCACTTTTTTTTGTTAATTTTTAGCAACATTTTATCAGTGCACAATGAACCTTCCAGTACAGTGCGCTGGGGTCTCTTTTTCATTGGGGTCTCTTTTTTCTGGCTTGGGAGGATAGCTCAGGGGCAACATGCTCGCCTTGGAAGCTAAACAACACGGAGCAACATGGGTTCAAACCGGGGTACGTGCTTAGAAACCTCTAAGTATTAAGCGAGTTATAAATAACCGATAATATCATATAATTTTTAAGGGCCTAGACACCCTCAAAGGATTTTTGGTGACTGTGGGGGTCATTACGACCCAGGCGCTAAGTACGCCAACTTTACCACCATGGTGTAAACTACGTTTACACCATGGTGGATGGCGGATTTACCGCCCCGTTCCAAGGTAAGTGGGGCGGTAAATCCCCATTTCCCATTTTCCCTTCCCCATTCCCATTTGTGCCCCATAGGGCATAATGGGAGTGGGGAAGGCGCTAATTACGCCACCGTAAATTACGGTGGCGTAATTAGCATCATGGCGGGTTAGCGCCATGGATTTTAACGGCTGCTAAAAGCAGCCGTTAAAATCAGAATAGGCGTTAAGGGTTAACGACGGCGTTAACCCTTAACGCCTGGGTCGTAATGAGGCCCTGTACATGTGTGTCCAGGACAGAGCTGGTGGCAACAGCTACTTTAAACACATTTTTGACTCTTTTCTATGGTCCAAACAGCGTTTACCCCGTTTGGCCCAGGACTGTGGCCAGTGCCTAAAATGGCCATGCCACAAGGGCATTTGTTCTGTTTTTTGGCCATTTTGCCCTTTTGCCTTCCCCAGGTCGAGCAGACCCGGGACAATCCTTATTTGGTCATGCAGACACCTTCGCAAACAGAAGCTTTTGCAGGCTTCTGTATGCCTTGTGTGTGTGCGCCCAGGATGTGGGCTGGAACTGTCTAGTTCCAATACACATCCTGTGTGCCAGGAGGTCTGGTGTACTGGGATGACAGGGACCACCTTGGTCTGCGATTGGTCCACATTTGGGAAGGTTAAATGTGAGCAGACCTCCTATTGGTTTCCTTTCGTTTTGGCACAAAGGAGATTCTGGATAAGAGAAGGCACTCTAAACCTATTCCCGGTCGATCATCTGAGTACATACCGAACTTAGTAAAGGAGCCAAGTTTCCTGAACTGAAGAAGCAGATCCGTGGAACCGCAGTTGACCCGCTGGAAGGTTTGGCACCCTGATTCCGCTGCTGTCCAGTTGGAGCCCCTGTTTCTCATCGATCATAGAAGGCCTGCAAGGGTGCTTCGACCTGTTGGAGTAGTCGGACTAACTACTCTCGGCACCGCCTGCTTAACCTGCAAATGAGCCCCTTTGGAAATGTTCCTGGACCGCCCAGTGAACTGATTAGCTTGTACGGGAACTTTTCCCTGGAACCGTTGCAATCTCGAGTTCCAACTTGAGACTTTGGGAACTGTATGCTCTTGGTGGAAGGCACTCTCCTGCTGAGATTCGTACACTTAGCATTCCTAGGTCTGGAATTAGGAGAGTCCGCCTGAACCCGAGCCTACGTGGTTCCTGTGTCACCCCGCTGTGGTGACGAACTTCATGGGTGCTTTGCTGCTGTGTCCCCATGTGCCCTAAAACGAGCTGAAGTGGACCTGGCCCGATCCCTTCACCAGAAGCAGAGAAATTGCCACTGTCACGTCACAGGCTGAGGTCCTGGTACGCAGCCTCAGAAAGCCGTAGAGACGCTCAACTGCGGGTTTCGAACCAGCTAGCGAACTGGACTAGGCTGGTGAAGTTTGGTCTGGACTGCGCTGAGGGTTGGTAAGTACTTGCAACACTTACCGGTGGTCCCTGGCGCACCCATAGACTTTTTTACGCAAAAGTGTCCCCCAAGGGCCACTCTCCTTTGTTAAGGTAGCAGGTGCTACCATCCTATTCTCGATTCCTGAAAATTACTCTGCCCTCTTGTGGAGACCCTCCTTGAATAGTGGAACTTTAGTCTTCATCACCTCATCCACCTTCTTGAGCCAATACAGCCCCATGAAAAGACCCGTTTTGTCTTTAACTGCACGATTGAGTGCTCCGGCACTGAATGTACTTTTGAGCACAAGGCTTCACCCTTCGTAGGGACTGGACTGCCTATTAGTTAGAGTTTGAGTGGTTGAAGGACTGTCTAAAGTATATTTGCACTGTATGACTCCTTTCTGTTGCAGGGTGTGGATCTCTACTCGTTGAATATTACTTTAGAGTAATAGTTACTGTATATATCTGTCCTAGTATCGTGTTGTGTTTGTTTTGTTAATACTGCTGAGTTTCATCTCGTGTTTGAGGTAAAAGGCCTTTAATAAATGTATATGTATTTTTGATATATTCACCTAACTGAGAGTAATTTGTGGTGTTACTGTGTGTGCTCATTGTGGACTTTCGATCACCCTCACCCATCCTGAGACCTATTCTTGACTGCCTCCGATGCAACCTCCGATTGGTGTGGCTTGTCCAGAAGGTTACCCTGTTCCAAGAAATTAGGCTGGCCTTCTGAATCTCTGCCTACCGGGTCAGAGTTCAGAAATCCATCTTAAAAGGACCATGAAAAGATTGATATAGTATTGTGTTTTCTGGCAGTTTAGCAGCAAGTTTACACATTGCCACATAGCCATTCAGGTTGCACAAAGAGACTGTACATGGAAAGTATAGTCAATGGGCCTCATTACGACCCTGGCGGAAATGGAAAAATGATGGCGGAAATGCAATACCGCCATCGAACACCGCTCGTTGCGATTATGACCCGTCACCGTAAAGTACGATGCCATTAGCGACACCGCAGTGAACGGCAACGCTAACTGCACCAAGTACGCGCACGCGCGCCTTGCAAAACCGGAATCACCGCCATGGCGCAACGGTACGCGAATTCTGACCCTAGCGGACATGTACTGAACGCCATCAAGCACGTCGGAAAGTACCATTCCGCCATGGCGAGAAATACGGCATCGTGAACCAACCGTAAATGGCCCACTGAGTGCCTGTACTCCACTCCCTGGCCACATTGCACAACCCCTGGCAGGCGCAATGTACTCACACTATGCAACCAGTGAAATCTACAATTCACCCATGCATGCCAACGTAGAAATGCATGCAGGGGCTCAAAGCGCCCCGTGAGTGGGCATCCATGTACGGCATGTCACCATAGCCGTACTGATGCAGCACAGGCATGTGAAGGTACAATACATCAAAATGAAAATCAAGAACACATGACACAAAACAACAGTAGTCCCCCATCGCTTGCCACCAGCGCAAGGCAACATCCAAAACAGCATCCTGAGGGGGATTGCACCAGCCCTGTACTCTTGCCAGTAAACAAACCAACCATCAGCAGAAGCATGTACCACACAAGTTGGCAGAGTGACTGAGCAGCCAGGCTCATCCCAAGAGGGGCCGATGGGAGCTGCAGGGCACAGATGGCATGAATACAGAAGCTATTCCAATGGACATGACCCCAGTCCCCCTCCAACAAACGCACGCAAACACAGGCACCTGTGACCAGCCACATTCTGAACATCCCATCATTCCACCAATCGACCTGGCTGACAGGCACCAGTCGGCCAAAAGCCAATCCCCCGCCCCTGAACAGCACATCATGTAAACAGTCACAATGGCAGCCCCTATCCGTGACCATACTGTGCTACGTAGGCAAACGCGGCCAGTACAGTACCACACAACTCAACTCAGAAGGCGGAACACAATGCAGATCATCTCGCAATACATACCGCCACAAATCGAAAATCGCTACATCACCTGCAAAGAATAACGCAACACGCCAAATATCGGAATACAATTTAAATGCACATCCAAATGACAAAGGCCTCACAGCAATTTGCAAAATAACACCAAAACATCCATCATCACCGAGGGCTGCATCTGCAATAATTGACCAGCTTCCACTTGTGTGACGCCCTGTACCATCATGGCACACAGGGCCTACATCAACGTTCCAAAAGGCAACATGGAAGCGGCAAGAACCGCAGGTCCGTCCCATGAGGCAGGCACTAGTCCAGCTGAAAGGCCGAAATGTTGCACCTAGCCACCAGTACAGCGTAAGGGCATGTGGCCCATTGGCGATCGTCCCATAAGATCGTAATGGTGCTCCACTGATTCACCCGAAGCTGCAGGTGTCGAGAGTAAAACCCATCTGGAGGAGTGGCGTACAGATGGCATCTGCAATAGGGCAGGAGATACCTGTCACCCAAATGAAACACAAATTAACCGATTGCATTACGGGACTCATGATGCATTACAATCTTCATTCAACACACCAAATCCAGACCCATATGCATGCTAGCCCACTCCAAAGGAATATACACACCCCTAAATCAGTATCGATTCATAACGAAATCAATCGAGGTAAATACACCATTGGCAACGTCGGTTACTGTGCATGCGTCCGTCAAGACAGAACCCATGACATGGGATTAGTAACGTGCCTAGACACAAGTGTATGAAGGCGCGTCGAGACAGGGAGGATCCGACAAGGGCAGATAGACGTAAGTCCCACTATGGCAGCCTTGCATCACATAGCGCAGGGGAAGGGGATTGATTCAAAAAACCCATGTACATGGCAGACCCTAAATGGAATCATCTGTCCATGCATCCATTCATCATTCCCTCATCCCGCAATGAAAACGCATGAATATTCACTCACATAATATTTGAAACTTCCATCGCGTCTGTGCGTAATGCAGTCTGCAAAAACCACTGTGCTCCTGGCCGGATCTGTAGTGTTGTGAAGCAAGATGGATTTGGGAACGTCCTGCCTTATCGTCCACTACGCTATTGCGCATCCCATTCAATTCATGTCATTCATTGCTTGCTCGTTATGGGCCCTGTCCCAAGGACATTCAACAATAGAACGTTACATTTCCAGGCAGACCTGTGGGCGTCTCCTCACCGCTACTTCGAAACCAAAAATGCTGGCCTTCGAATTCCTCACTTGCAACATTACGTCGAAAAGGCTTCTGTGAACGCTTGCATTCACAATTACATCAATGTAGTGCGGCTGTGTGTCATAATGCTAACTGGCTGCAATCACAAATGGGACGCCACGCCCGTCGGTGAAGTACGTTACTGTGCTGCATGAGGGTCGGCCATCGATCGAGCCCTACATACCACTGACTCTTCACAGGTATGTAAGCGGCTGCAATCATAGCATGTGTAACAATGGGAGCATAGCATGAAAATCAGTCAAAGTACATCACACTGCCATCGGGATTTGATACATGATTCCAATCCCAAGATGCCATGCGGCCAAATGCAGCCTTACGTGCGGGACGTGCTCGGCCAGAAGGGATTGCATCTGCCACAGATTCATTCAATCAGCACAGGTGGAGGCCATACAGGCCGACAGCACATATATAGCAGACCCAAACCCCTCCCACAACCACTCCCACTCCAAAATGCTACCGGCAGGACTAGCGATGTTGGGCCTGGGGGACCAGATAGCACTGCAAGTGCTACAACTACAAGAAGACGACGAACAACAACAGGTACAACAACCGGGCGCACAGGGGAGACGGAGGAGAAGGAGGAGGAGGAGGGCAAGGCAGGGTCAGCAAGGCCCACAAGCACTGCCACTACCACCACGCAGGCGGCCCGCAATCCCACGCCTCCGAGCTGATCCGTTCAACCTCACTGCTGAGCAGATCCACACCCTCTACCGTTTGGACCGGGACACCATAATCGCCATTGTGGACATGACACATGCTGACCTCGTGAGCATGATAGATAGCCCAACCGCCATCCCACCCCTACTGAAGGTGGTGTCTGTACTCCACTTCCTGGCCACAGGCACCTACCAGCACACAGTCGGACAGTTGCATGGCATTTCACAGCCACTGTTCTCACGGACACTCTTCCAAGTGCACGATGCCCTCCTGAAGCACGCCGACGACCACATCACACTACCACGCACGTACCAGGAGATTACCAACGCAAAAGTGGGATTCCATGCACTTGGCGGCATCCCGGGTTGCATTGGTGCCATCGACTGCACCCATGTTGAATTGGTTGTCCCACATGCCATGGAGGTCCAGTACCGCAACCAGAAACAATTTCATTCAATCAATGTGCAAATGGTGTGTGACTCCAACAAGATCTTTACGCATTGTTGTGCCAGATTTCCAGGATCTACCCATGATTCTATGGTCCTGAGGAACACAAGAATACCACGCTACATGGAGCGACACGCAGGGCACAGATCCTGGCTACTCGGTGAGTCTCATTCCATGCATGACATCGTGGCCCATTTGATGCGTCAATGACCTTGCAGGAAGGGGGGGGGGCTACTTAGCACTATCATTCCACTGACACCCTTTATTCGTCTCATACAGGTGATGCCGGGTATCCACTGAAGAGATGGCTCCTTACACCAATCCGGAACCCACAGAACCAGCATGAGGAGGACTACAACCATGCCCACTCACGTACCCGTGTGGTCATTGAACAGGCATTCGGCCTACTGAAGGCTCGTTTCCGCAGCCTCAGCAGGTCTGGCGGGGCACTCATGTACAGCCATGAGAAGGTTTCTAAGATGGTCATGGCATGTGTCGTGCTGCACAACATGTGCATACGTAGGAATGTGCCCATGCCCCCTGACGCTGTACTGCATGCACCTGAAGATGATAATGATGAGGGTGGGGATGTGGAGGCACCTCAAGGAGTCCATGAGGCACAGGATGCACGTGCAATCCGACAGAGCATCATAGATGCATGCTTCTAGCAACCACGCATGGTGCCTATTACATGGAAAGGGGACCTGTGGCACTGTGTGTGTGTAGTACAGGCACATTGTGGACTGTACGCCTATGAAGGCCTCGTACGCAAATATCAATTTCCACACATGTCATTGGATGATAATGAAGTACTGTACTGTTAATGTGATTTGATTTATACACCCTATGGACCCGCCACCCAGTGAAGCCCAACACACCCCCTCCACCCTACTACCTCCCCCCCCAACACCAGTGTCCAAATATGCATGCTGTCCGTGGGTAGACGCTATTGCAAGCCCCCTCTACGGGTATCAGGGGCACCCCTGCCCGTGGAGCGCAGGTTCCTGCCAGATCTGCGTTGGGGGCTGCCCTGGACGGAACTTTCCACGGATGATGTCTCTGCCTGCTCGCGTCCATGCATGTCTCTGAGGGTTTGTGAGAGCTCCGAGAGCACACGGCGCACAGCAGCAAGTTCAGCACAAACGTCTTTGGACGTCGCATGCAGTTCCCCCCTCAGGCTCTCGGTGCTTTTCTCCATTTGTGCTCTCAGGCTCTCGGTGCTTCTCTCCATTTCTCCCCTGAGGCTCTCACTACTTTTCTCTATTTGTGCCCTGAGTGTCTCGGTGGATGTTTCCATGGCTGCCCTGGAACCCCCGCATTCATTTGCATGGTCCTTGAGTAGCGTGGACACTTCCTGCTGTTGCTCGATCAGCAGGTCGAGGGACTGTTGCCTCTGCTGGGCCATGGACATTTGCGGTGGTGTGACAGGGGGGCTGCTCAACACATGTTGCCTTGGCACAGGACTTGTGGGGGTTGGCCAGTCGTCGTCTTCAGGGTGCCCCTGCGTGGTTTCGTCATGGTGTAGGGGATGGAACATGCAGGGGGATTGGGAAAGGTCATGGATGGTACCTACGTCGCCAGCACTGTTTTCCGTGTCGGAGCATGCTGGCATGACAGCTGTGTCACCTATGGTGCTGCTACCACCAGAGGCAGTGCCATCAGATACGTTCTTTGGGGGGACCTGTGGTGCTGGGGTTGTGGACTTGCTGGCTGCTGGGGTGCCTGTTGCAGTCCCCTCCAGTGTGCTGCCACTTGATTCCTGCTGCTGCCGTGTCTTGATCCTTGCACCTGAGGTGGAGGCTCTTGGGACGTTGGTCCTGGCCCTCTTTGCAGGCGTGCTGGTAGGGGTGTCCTGCAGCTCGTCGTTGGTATCGGACCCTGTGGTGGAGTAAAGAGGGGCGAGCGTTAGTTATGGGTCTGTGGGATTTGGAATGGCAACGTATCAAATGCATTGGGGTGGTACATGAGGGTGATTTGGGACTGGGCCTTGGAGGTGGTCTCATTTTCGTGTGGATTGAGGATGCATTCATTTGGCTGCCTGCAGTTAGGGGGTGCATGCTGCACATGTAGGGGTTGTTTATGGCATCTTGATTAATTTGTTTATTCATTCTGACTTTTAGAGGGCGCTGTCAGGGCAAAGTATGTATTGCACTATGGGGTCACATGGTACTGCACATGTTCGTGCTTTGTGGATTTCGCATTGTTTCTCTTGGCCAACCTACCTGATTCTCCGGATGTCGGCACTCCTTTCTCCATCCCTCCGACTCCCTCTATGCTCTCCATTCCTATGGTGGAGGCGCAGATATCCTCCCAGGGGGTCAACTTGATGGGCGACTCTGATCCCCCCCCGGTAGCTGTGGCGATGTTCCTGTTCGCAGAAAGTATGCTGCGTACGCGGATCCGCAGGTCGTCCCACCGCTTGCGACATTGCTGTGGCGTGCGGGGTGTTGTCCCCACCGCACTTACGCGCTGTGCCACCAGGGCCCATATGGCCTTCTTGTTGGCAAGGGCCGTCCTGGTCATTTGACTGGAGAAGACGACGGCGGCATTTTCCTGGAGGGTCTCGGTGAGCACGGTCAGTTCCTCTCGGGAGAAGTGGACCTGCCGCTTGCGATCACACGCTTTCTTGGCTACCTTTCCCATATTTATTTTTTTAACTGGGGTTGCTAAGGGGTTGGGATGTGTGTCAGGGTCGGATTTTTAATGGTTGTGTTGGGATTCGGATTTTATAGTTGTGCGGCGTGCTGTTTCCCGTTCCGGCCACATGCTTTTACTTCCGTTTCCGTATATTTACGGTGCCCGTAATTTGCGGTGCCCGCTCATTACGGTGACCGCTCATTACGGTGACCGCTAAGATGGGTGGCGGTATTGCACCTGGTGCAGCGTACGGCGGCGGTAAGGGCCGTTTTGGGGTCATTTCCGCCATCGCAGCCTTTCGGATTCCGCCATGGCGTAATGCTCGTGCCCGATGGGTCGTAATTAGCCGCACTTTGCTCCTTCGTGCAATGGCGGAAACGCTATTTACGCTGTTGCGGCCCGGTCAGTCACTTTCCGCCAGGGTCGTAATGAGGCCCAATATGTTTTCTTATTTCCTTCAGACAAAAACATCTGCGTATAGAATTCTATTACATGGTCACCACTCACACCTCTGAGTTACAGTTCAGTTTTTGATCCCTTCATCTGCGCTTCCTGGTGATCGGGCTTTGGTTTTACCTGCACCCTTCTTCTGATATTCACATGGATTGGGCTTTATGGTTTGCTATACCCTTGTTCTGTTATTTAATGGTCAGTCCGATAGTTCAGACAGCTGGCACTGGGTCTCTTCCATCATCCACTCGAAAAGGTCAAAAAGCTCAATCAGGCTCAGATCCTGTCATCGGCGATGCACCTGACAGACTCCCTAGGTGACTCGGGGGCTTATCATGTCCTTCTCCTAGGGTGCTGACCTCTACCCTTCATATCAGGGTCTTTCCCCTACCCCCTGCCTTGGGCTCACCATGCCTGCTGGAACATTGCTCTTCTGGCTGTCTTGCTCCTCCTGACCTTCTCCACCATCCTTTTCTGTTTCCTCCTTCCCACTTCTTCTGTTGTTTTCCTTCCTATTGCTCAGCTTCGCACGTCTGTCTGATGTTCATCCTCCTCACCTGCTTCTTCAACCACTGCATTCTGTTGTTTACCCTCCTTCTCCTCTGCTTCTGCAACCAGCTCTTTCTCCTCCTCTGGTTTCAAACCTCCTCCTTCCCTCCAAGCCTCTTCTTTGCACCAAACACCTGCACAGTCTTAATGACCTCCTATTTTCTTCTTTAAACTTTTCCAACCCTCTCCAACCACCTGTCACACAAACTCCAAACATCCACAATGTCAGAATCAGTATTTATACTTGTATGTATCTGTGCTGCCTCTTGAAGGACTGCCCTGCCCTGAGCTGCGGTCTTTGTGAGGGTCTGTTCATGTGTCCTGAAATTGGTGAATATATGTGATTGGCTGCCTCTAATTGCACTCCTGAGCCTAGCCCCTGTTTAGCAGTCAGGTCAACCCTTTGTTTGGGCTGATGACATTTTTCAACGTACCTCAGTAGTGATATGATATGATATGATAGGTTATTTATAACGTGCTTGATACCCAGAGGTTTCTAAACACGGACCCGGGGATCGAACCTGCATGGCTCAGTGTCGTCTTGCTTCCAAGGCGAGCATGTTGCCCCTGAACTATCCTCCCGTATGTCCAGTGCTCTTGTCCCTTGTCTCTTCAACATGTGAGACCAGCATTGGTAAACTCAGTACAAGTTTGTTTGCTTCCCCTTTGTGTGAAAGACATATGTGCATGTCCTTCAAATGTAACTTTGTTTCACTGAGGAGTAAAAATACTGGCAGAGCACAATGAATCAGAAATAGTGTTATCATCCGTCTCTGGGGGAAATGTATTCCCCCATTGACAAAGTAACTTTGTCTTACCCACATGTGGAGAAGTTGCTGCTAGACAATGGATTTAGTTAACACTGTTTCCTGTGTGCTGAGGAAAGTTTTTCTGGGCTTTTAATGTGGGATTTTCTCTACAGTGAGACTTGCAGCAACAGTAACATTGTTTTGTTCAAATGTTTCTTGTTTGCTGAGTAGAATGGGGATGAGTCGGCATGAATATATTTTCTCCCTGGGCATTTGGGTGTGGTTAGTGGAACCTTCAGGTTCTTTATTGTGGGATGGGGATCTTTATATCTTATTTTCTTGGTTTTCCAAGTCCCAATCTTCTAGGAGGACAATGTCATCACTAAACGCTACATGCATCCTACTATGTTTCATGTCCTGTTTTTTAAGGATATGGTGTCAGCACTACAGTTTTGTGCCAAAGGGTGGGGCAGTTTGTCCCTACTGGGACACAATTGGTAGGGCTAAGAGGATGGGCATCCAGTTGGCAGCCCAGGGGCCCTAGTGATTTGGCTTGAAGAGGCAATATCTGAAGTACAGTTGCCCCTGTGACTGTCCCCTGCTACATTGCAGGAACTAAGTCAGGGTGAACAGGGAATCCACCAAAAAACACTTCTGGGCTCATCATCTCCTAGCTTGGGGAGGTACCACGCCCCTTTTGTCACCTCATAAAACATTACCAGAGTCAGGTGGCAAACTTAATCAGAATATAGATAGTTTACTTGATGCCACACAAGTTTTCTTGAGCAAGTACAGAAAGGCTGCTTTAAGTCTGAATTGTGCCCCACAAATGGTTCCATGGTTCTTTCAGCTAACAATGCCTAATTTTCAGGTAATGTAAGAATGGTCTCCCTAAATGCATGCTGCATTGCTTTTCGATTGCATAATCTCTTTTCTATACAATCACGTTACAAGCACGCTTGTATGTAGCTTGTAGTATAATTTAGCATGTTTTGGAGTGCAGCGCCACTGCATGAGATCACATTATTACTGTGCTGTGGTACAGCAAGCCATGTGTTGCCAGGGTAACATATGGACATGTATATGAAGACAGGCTATCTATTTTAAAAGCACTATATGAAGACAGGCTATTTATTTTTAAAAGCACACCATTTTATTCCTCATTTTTCTTCTCAACACCTATTTTAAAGCACACCATTTTTATTTCTTCACTTGAAATGCCTCACTTACAGGAGACACATTAGATACTTGATTAATTAACTTAACTAACAAATACTATCACGATTCTAACTACTTAACATTATAATGTGTTTTCCATGTGCAAAATGAGGCAAGCTGAGATTAATTTTTAAACAGGCAATTTTTCTTTGCCCTGTTCACTGCCTTTGCAGGAAGCAAAATTCGAATGCCAGGAAATCAGTTAGATACAGTTGCTATCTGTAAAAGTGAGCTATTGTTGAGGAAGGAGGAGGCAATAATCTATGTAAAGTTAGGGGAGGTAACAGGGTTTTTTTGCAGTGTCTTTGACAGAATTACAAGGAGAAGACATTTTGCGGAGTTGCAGTGAGGTCGCCTTCGTTCTGCTGCTGTGAGGAGCTGGACCTCTGACCTTCAGAGACTGGGGTTTCCTAGTCACTTGGCACCGGCTTGAGAACTGCAGATTGCAGATTGAACTGCATGTTCTCGCTGGGTGCTTTAAAGAAAGAAAAAAAAAGAGAGCCCTGGGTCACTGCTCAAAGACGACAAGCCAGGAGATTTTGCGTGCTGAAAAGCTACAAATAGCTGGTAAATATACAAATGGAGTGAGATTGCTGTGACTGCCGGACGAATGATCTAATATTAGACAGGCAGTGTAGCGATAGGGAATTCTCCTGTGTTTAACTGCCACGTTATAATGTTGCAAGACAGATGATATAACCTCTCTTCTGCTTGTTGCAAACATGAAATGAAATTCGTGGTATTATTGCATTTGTTTCTCTTATCTTTATTTCAGAAAGAATTGTCTCACCAGAATGGTAATGTATCATTTTGAAATGAAATTGTGATAGCACAATCTGCCTGAGAGTATTCCTGCTTCTGTTCTTCATTTGGTGCCTACAAAAAAAAAAGAAAATACTCTGTAGGGGAGGGAATGATGTTTAATGTGCCAAGTTTCTTATACAGATGAAGCAATGTCATGAGCCATTATAAACAGTTGTGCGTGTGATTCCACTCAGGGTATGTGTGTGTGGCTTCTGAGTGGAATATAATGCAATAGTCTGCTGAGCGTATATGAATCAGCAGAGAGAGGCCTATGGAAATATAGTCTCACTAATGTAAATAAATTAGTGATAATACCACATGTTATTGTGAATACCCTATGGAAACATAGGGCCTCATTACACGGTAGGCGGAGAACCATGGCGCTATTAGCGCCATGGTTGATGCCGGTAAAATACCGGCACCGGCTTGGTGGAAAGGGGAATTACCGCCCCATTCCAAGGTTGGCGGGGTGGTAATTCCCCCTTCCACTATTGCCCTTCCCCATTCCCATGTTTGCCCCATATGGCATAATGGGAATGGGGAAGGCGCTAATTGCGGTACCATAATTAGCTCCCTGGGTCCCTTTGCAGGTTTGTTTTTAACGCCTGCAAAAAGCAAGAAAGGGGTTTTGTATGTTGGGGCCACAAATAAAACAAAGAAATTATGCTCACCAAAATACCACCAACAAAATGTATTCCACTATAAACCCAAACCCAATCTGAATGCAAGGAATAGTCACTGTCAAATTACCATTTTGTAAGGATGTAAGAAAATACCGCCATGCCCTAAGTTTATACAAAATACCCTACATATTTATGGTGCGTTGCAGGCCGGGAAAGTGATCATAGAGCACCTACTGGGCGTGGCAAGTGTGTCTCACACTGCCATCTGTACATTAAAAGGAACCCATTTCATAATAACAGTGTGTCACTAAAAACGAATTTCAGAATGTCTCAAATTTAAGCCACATTCCCAGAGCTAGTGCAATATTTAGAGGCAAAGTTATATGCACATGGGACATGGTCATCAAACAGTGCCACAGAATGGCATGACCGCATTCATGGTGAGGTGCAGAAAGAAAAACTAGACAATATTTTTGCAGAAGGCAGCATAATTCAGGTCTGCCTTCTAAGGTTATTAAATGCAGCTGATAAACATGCAGAGAAAGATTGTCTGATACGGCTATGCGCCAAGATCTGGTTTATTTTGAATAGGTCCCTGTGAATGCAAGAAAATGATACCAAGCTGATTAACAGGTTAAAGGCTGACTTAGATGGGGCAAGATAAAAGGAGGAAATGTTAAGAGCAGAATTAGAAGGATGTCAGAAAGAAATGCAGTTAAAATGCAGAGATTTTGATATTCAATTGTCCAAAAGCAAGAAACAGTTTGAGGACAGTGAACAAGAATTGGTACACTTAAAGGCATTGGTGGACCACATTAGACAAGATAAAGATGAGATGGTTTCAGAAATGCAGATTTTACAAAAAGAACATTATGAAAAAGAAAGTGATCTCCAAAATGCAGAACAGGAAATGGTTAAAATGTGTCAAGAAAGAGGCAAGAGAAACAAAGAATTTAATGAATGCCAAATGCAAATGTGTGACATGCAGGAGGTAATTAATAAAATGAGTGATGAAAACAACTATTTGCAAAACGAAGCAGACAGGCTCCTTAAAAAGTGTAAGGACTTGGAACAGCAAATGTGCATTCGAAGGTCCCAGGAGAGGTGGCAGGGCACCACATTCAATGGAGTTGAGGTGAATTCTATTTCTACCCAAAGAGCTAGTGCCCCAGTGACTGGGCCGGTGACTGAACTTGGTTGCAGCACCCTTGGGGGATTTGATACTCCCATTGGGGGCAGCCACCAAGCCCATATACCTGGAACCAGGGTTGAGTCACCAAGTAGTGCAATTCCATGCATTGAAACAAGTAGCCCCATAAAGATAATGAAATCTATCAAAGCCCTGATCAAACCATTTAAAAAGGGAGGGGAATGCTGCATAGAGGATCACTTAAAAGCGGTTCATGACATTTTTAAAGCCCTCCAGATACCTAAGGAACAGTACAGGCAGTATTTTCATTTAACTTTAGATGCTCCGACTGCCTGTATCATAAGAGGATTGAATGAACAGCAGAATATGACATGGGCAGAGTTTGAAAAAGAGATTAGGCGTCATTTTTCTCCTTTTCAGTCATTGCAGGAGGCAAAGAAAGTCGCTTACACAATCACTGCTGGGCCTAATACATCCCCTCGCCAGTTTTTACAAGACTTAAAAAGAACATTTTCTCACTTTGATGTATCTTTTGACCCAAATTCTAATGAGTTTAAAACTGCATACTTCTATGGGTTACAGAAAGACATTATATCACAACTGGTTCGGGAATTTGACCGTGACAAGTCCCTTGAATGGATTGTACATCAAAGCACAAAACTACATGAGGTACTTTATTGTCAGGGTAGAGAAAGTGATCAAATGAAAGACACTAGACCAAAATCTAAAGAACCAGCAACAGTGATGGAGATCAGGTCAGGCAAGATGTCCCTTGAGTCTGCTCAAAGTCCAAGTAAAAATAATTTGGTACCTGAACAAAGGGGTAATCAACAAAGGTCATCACACCCTGCACCAATGTTTCAATCACATGATCCTAGTAATAGGGAGAGCTACATCAGCCCCAGGTACTTAGGAGATAGGCCCCGGACAGGCTATCGGCCTGATATGTCAGGTATGAACAATAACCAGGGACAAAATCAGGATCAAAGAAATGATGGTCCCTATCAGACATTGGGGACACAGAGCAGATTTGACCACAATACCATGATATATGGTAATCAGGATAGACCCCGATATGTGGATCGATTTGCTGGTAATGGGAATCAACATAGGGGCCAGTACCCACAACCTGAGAGACAGGACATGAGGCAGAACATGAACTACACTCCACGTCAGTACAATGATTCCCCCCCAGGGGACTACAACCAGAGGATGGGCGCACCCCGCTCCCCTCCACAAATGAATCAAGAGTTCAGGAACCATCCCAATAGAAATCACACACCTGAGAGTTATCAGAATATATCCAATCAGGAGGAACACAACCAATATCGATCTAGGCCACAGAGAGAGGATTCTAGAGAGATGGAAAGGTTCCAGTGCCTCGAGGCCCAAGTGAAAATGTTAGCTGAGCAAATAGGAAAGCTCTGTACAGTGCAAAAACAGTCATCCAAGGAGGGGGCAGAAGGCCCTAGCAATGACCGGGGGGTTCTGAAAAGTGGTACTTATGATACCGGCAGTGCCAAAAAGACGGATTGCTCTGATGTTGTTTTGCATAATGACCCTGAGATGCCTAATGATTTAAAAGTGAAAGTATCAGTAAATGAACATGTAACAGAAAGTGCAAATACTTCTTAAAGAGAGGTACGATTTAACGTAGAGCTAAATCAAACATTGGAGATTTATACAAATGAAAAAGAAACACCTGAAATTCCAAAAGAACAAAGAGACAGATTTAAGAAAAATGACTCATACATGGGGAATACTAGTAAACAGGGAGTAAGTGGCGATGATATGACACCTTCCCTGGGCAATCAGAACAATAACCAAGCACAGGCAGTAAAAAGAAATGCTCAAAAGGAGGGTACATGTCAATCACCTGAAGAATTCTTTGAGCCACATATTTTTGAAGAGGTTAAAAGGGCTGGTACTACACTAAATGATCACAAATGCACAGAATTAGACAATGACAAATTGCCAAGTGATGTTGTTACACATGTTCAGTTGGAGGGTTGTAATGTGGTCTCTGATGATACCTGGATGGATGGGTGAACGGTGGCCACACTCCAAAAAACCTCTGAACATGGGGAAATGAATAAAGTCTCTTACACAGAAATGGGCAAAAAGGAGGGAAAAATGTCTTTCCATTTACCAATGTGCTTAGCCAAAAGTGAAAAAGGCCTGAGAAAGGTGAACCCTGAAATCAGTAAGAATTTGCACTTCTCATGTGTGTTAGTGGAAGTTGAAGACAGGTATTATGCTCCCATCACTGTAGAAGAAAAATGCAATACATTTGCAATGATTGACACTGGCGCACAGGCCACAATTATGTCTAAAGAATTGGTAAAGAGTATCAATGAAGGGAGATCCCCACAGAATCAGATCACAGTGAAGGAAAATCAAGGTCCAGTGCATAATTTTAATGGGGAGGAGGTGCCTATTATAGGCGTCACCGAGGTCGACGTAAAGATAGGTAACCACAGAATGAAACAGGAGGTATTGGTCACATCCATTTGTGAAATTCCATTTCTGATGGGAACAGATTGCCTGAAAAGATTGTCTCCTCTCATAGATGGGGTGAATGGAGTGCTGTGGTCCTTAACCAAAAAACCATTTAGACCTAAGAAAATAAAATCACAAAACAGCAATATAAATGAATGTCACACCTTTGCCAAAACAAATGATGCAGTAGAGGTATATCTCCAGAATAGCTGTATACCTAGCGTCACTGTCATTTTGATGTGCCAAGATAAAATGCAGAGTGAAGATGAGAAACAATCTGTACAAATATACTTGGACCCAAGGAAAAGATGGCAAACTGCCATAGATGAGCACACATTACCCTTTTATTTAAATGAGAAAACCTGCAAACAGAATATTGCTCCTAAAGCAGATTCAGAAATACATATCACCACTCTTGCTGAAATACACATGGAAGATGAGCAACCATGGGTTCACATTGGTATAAATGACTATTCTAAAACAACAAAAGCCACTTTAGCACTTGAACAGGAAAGGAGTTTCATTAATGAGAAATTATTGCAAAAAATAATGGAGAGGGAGGAGATCCCGAAATTTAGAATTAAAAACCAATACGTCTCTGGTTTGGACAGTCCAGACTTTGAAAACCGAATTGCAGGCAGATGCATGTTAAAAATTAGTATTGGGCAGAAAACAATTTACCATAATGTTTGGATAGTGAGTGGAACACAAAATGACTTTTACATGGGCAATGATATCATGCACAGAATGTGTATGGTGTTATATTCCCTTAATCAAAAAATATGGTCACGCCTAGGTGGGCCTGCACCTGAATTTGAAGACAAAAGAAGGTCTTATCATTGCGCATATCTGGTCCCATATGCAATTGAATTACAAATGAGGAAGGATACTATTATCCCTGCATTCACCAAACAGGTTGCAATAACACTGAAATGCAAGAATGGACAGCAGATGAAAGTTTCTGATGCATTTGTGTGCCTGAATGAATCCATAAAACAGCAAGGCCTGGATTATGAATACATTCCATTGGTAGATATTGGTGAAGGGTATGTAAAAATCATGGTGAATAATAAAGGTTGTCAAGATATCCATTTAGATGAAAACTCCTCATTAGGAATGGCCATACAAAAATCACATTATACTGCAGATCTGAATAACATGGTGATTGGAAATACACCTGAAAAGTATGTAGATGCCAAGGGTGAGTTGGCAGAACATGCACGAAAAAGCTTTGTGGAATATCTACCTGGCTGGAAAGCGAGAGGCATGATTACATACAACAAAAAGCCACTTAAACCTGGAAAAATGATACAAGCTATAGACAAATTGATGTCAGAGAATGATTTAACAATATACTGGAGGAAAATTCATGGGCATTTAAAAACTCCAGGAGAGAATAAGGAGGGAAATGATAAGGCAGATCAGCTGGCTAAATTTGGGGCTGTGATGGGAGAATTGCTACCTATTGAACATTTACTTGGTGAAATACAAATTGATGCAGTAACACGTTCTAAAGCACCAAAGGAGATAGATCAGACAGTGGTACAGTGGAGTCATGATACACCAGATCAAGATCTAATTGAGGCACAAAAAGGATGATCGAATTCTGTGAATCTATTATAATCATTTGATAGATCCTGAACAAAACCCTTTAACAGAAAATGATTGTATGGGAAAAGACGAGTTGTGGGTGCTATTAAAGAATAAAAAACGAATTAGACTACAGGATGGACTCATGATTAGAGAGTCTATAACAGGACAGATACAGTGGGTGGTACCCCTTTCATTCAGAGGGTTAATGCTACACCATGCACATGATGCAATAACTGCAGGCCACAGAGGTTCACAAAAACATTGGAGATACTGAAAGATTATGCTTACTGGACACATATGTCCCAGGATGTGGAATTATATACTAGAGGATGTCTATTATGTGCCCAATTTAAACTTGCTTCACCAATGCATAGAGCACCATTAATGAAAAGAGGCTTAACTCTTCCATGGTCAGATTTGCAAATATACTATGTAGGGCCTGTAAAGAGATCGAGCAGGGGGAACCGTTATATTTTGAGTGTGGTGTGTTTGATGTCGAATTGGATTGAGTGTATTCCTGCACCAGATTGTAGTGCGCAAACAGCAGCTACATTACTGGTGAATCATGTGTTTTCAAGGTTTGGGTTACCACAAAGAATAGAATCAGACAGAGGGAGTCATTTCACAAGTGCTCTCATGAGTAAGGTATGGCAAATACTGGGAGTGAAAAGGAAATTACATATTGCATATCGAGCTGCTTCTTCTGGGGGAGGTCAACGCTGTGATAGGTCTGTTTTGGACATATTAAAGAAGTTTGTGGCAGAAGCAGGTTCCAGCTGGGATTTACATTTACCTTTGGTTCTAATGGCAATCAGATCAACTCCTGCCAAAGCAACAGGTGTTAGCCCACATGAGGTTTTGACAGGTAGGAAAATGGTATTACCACAACACCTGCTATACAGAACACATGAGCAGACACTTGTTAGCGCATCAACAGTTCATGAATACATTGATGAACTGAAGAAGCATTTACAACATGCATTTGCTTTTGTACAGCGAAATCTAGAAAGAGCTGCTGACAGTGTAAAGTCATATTATGATAAAAAGACATCAGTGAAAGAGTACTGTGTGGGCGATCAGGTGTATAAATTTCATTTTGGAAAAGGTAAACAGAAAAATTCCAAATTTCTAGCAGCCTGGCAGGGGACATTTCGAATATAGATAAGGTCTCTCCTGTGGTTTATAAAATTTTGAAAACTGAAGGTGAAACAGCAACAGAACAGTGTGTTCATGTAAACCAAATTAAACCATGGCACCCCAGACACGAAATTAAAAGGCTTGAGTGTTTAGAAACAGATAATGTCCCTTGAATACATAAAAGAAGGTAAGGTAAATGGGTTTAGTCAAAGGGCAACAGCAGAGAAATAAAATAGAGGTGATTGATTATTACATAAGTATATAGGTAAAAAAAAATGGAAGCTGAAATTAGTGGAGTTGGTTTGCAAAATGAAAATGTATTAAATGTTGAATGCCATTTTATGTATGTTTGTTTTCTCTTTAACATGTGCTTAATTTCAGAAAGCGAGAGGAAGAGAGGAAAGTGATTTATGGAGTGCATGGATATATATCATTTTATTTTTGGCAAAAGGGTGAAGTTAGTATTGTGCTATGTACTTAATTTGTTCCTTTTCTATTTTGATTTAGTATACTAACGCATTTTGGGTCGGAGGTCACGGGACCGTAGGATGCGGGAGACGATGGAGTCCTGGAGTCCACTGGATGAAAATCAAATGATGCCTGCCTCCGGGTGGAGGTGAAGACAAAGTAACCGGAATGCCAAAAAGAGATGACTCCTATGGAAAAAGGATCCAAGAGTGCCAGGATGAAAGAGTACCCGAATTAACCAAATGATGTGACATCGCTGGTCGGGACATATCAGAGGCAGACAAATGTCCTGGAGTATGGAGTTCCACGTATTTATTATTTTAATTAATTATTTTAATCTGTTATGTTAATTCTTTATTTTAACTATTTGTTTTATTTAATTGTTTTGTGATTGACTTCAAGTATAAAAGTAAGACACTGGACTATGGACACTTCCATTGGGAAGAAATATGTAAAATATTTTATAAGAACTGATGGACTCAGAGATGAATTTTGATATTATGATGATTGAATAGTGATTTTTCAATTTTCATTTTTCACATATGAATATTCATTTTGTTGGATATGCATACATTTTAAAAGAAGAAAGAGAGCAAGTTGGGTTTCTTCCAATTGTGGCATGGACCATGGCCAAATTCTCAGAAAAAGGAGGGGATATATAGTATAATTGAGCGTGTTTTGGAGTGCAGCGCCACTGCATGAGATCACATTATTACTGTGCTGTGTTACAGCAAGCCATGTGTTGCCAGGGTAACATATGGACATGTATATGAAGACAGGCTATCTATTTTAAAAGCACTATATGAAGACAGGCTACAGGAGACACATTAGATACTTGATTAATTAACTTAACTAACAAATACTAACACGATTCTAACTACTTAACATTATAATGTGTTTTCCATGTGCAAAATGAGGCAGGCTGAGATTCATTTTTAAACGGGCAATTTTTCTTTGCCCTGTTCACTGCCTTTGCAGGAAGCAAAATTCGAATGCCAGGAAATCAGTTAGACACAGTTGCTTTCTGTAAAAGTGAGCTATTGTTGAGGAAGGAGGAGGTAATAATCTACGTAAACTTAGGGGAGGTAACAGGGTTTTTTTGCAGTGTCTTTGACAGAATTACAAGGAGAAGACATTTTGCGGAGTTGCAGTGAGGTCGCCTTCGTTCTGCTGCTGTGAGGAGCTGGACCTCTGACCTTCAGAGACTGGGGTTTCCTAGTCACTTGGCACTGCCTTGAGAACTGCAGATTGCAGATTGAACTGCATGTTCTCGCTGGGTGCTTTAAAGAAAGAAAAATAAAGAGAGCCCTGGGTCACTGCTCAAAGACGACAAGCCAGGAGATTTTGCGTGCTGAAAAGCTACAAATAGCTGGTAAATATACAAATGGAGTGAGATTGCTATTACTGCCGGACAAATGATCTACTATTAGACAGGCAGGCAGGGAATTCTCCTGTGTTTAACTGCCACGTTATAATGTTGCAAGACACATGATATAATCTCTCTTTTGCTTGTTGCAAACATGAAATGAAATTCGTGGTATTATTGCATTTGTTTCTCTTATGTTTATTTCAGAAAGAATTGTCTCACCAGAGTGGTAGTATATCATTTTGAAATGAAATTGTGATAACACAATGTGCCTGAGAGTATTCCTGGTTCTGTTCTTCATTTGGTGCCTATAAAAAAAAAGAAAATACTCTGTAGGGGAGGGAGTGATGTTTAACGTGCCAAGTTTCTTATACAGATGAAGCAATGTCATGAGCCATTATAAATAGTTGTGCGCGTGATTCCACTCAGGGTATGTGTGTGTGGATTCTGAGTGGAATATAATGCAATAGTCTGCTGAGCGTATATGAATCAGCAGAGAGAGGCCTATGGAAATATAGTCTCACTAATGTAAATAAATTAGTGATAATACCACATGTTATTGTGAATACACTACGGAAACATAGTCTCACTAATGTAAATAAATTAGTGATAATACCCCATGTTATTGTGAATACTCCATGGAAACATAGTCTCACTAATGTAAATAAATTAGTGATAACAGCCATAGGTGGCACTCCATATGAAAATGTGGTGTTTCTGAATAATGTAGATGTCTGAGGCCTCTAGAGATCACAAGAACAGTCTGAACAAATGAAAAGGTTTTGTATGTTGGGGCCACAAATAAAACAAAGAAATTATGCTTACCAAAATACCACCAACAAAATGTATACCACTATAAAGCCAAACCCAATCTGAATGCAAGGAATAGTCACTGTCAAATTACCATTGTTTTTGGCGGTAAGAAAATACCGCCAAGCCCCAAGTTTACACAAAATACCCTACAAGCTGAAGATGCTCTTGTCTTTCTCCATTTCCTTGTATCGTTTTCATTTTATGTAATGAAGAATCCTGTGGGACTTTGAAAGCTTTGGCATAGCCAGACTCTCTTTGTCATTGAATATTTTAAGTTAGTTCACTAAAATAATTCACAAAATGTAGTTTTTATGTTTTTACTTTATAAAAAGCAATACATGCATTTATGACACATGGACATATATGCATAATTCTGTTCCAACTTTGCATAAAACTAGGTAAATTCAACTCACTGACACATGCAGCGCCCATGATGTTCCACCACTTAAAAACATGGCAGTACGAACAGGAGGAATCGCAACACTCAGTACATTAAAACAAGTTTGCCAATGCAGGTGGCCAATAGGGCCCACACATGTTAGGTGTCCTGACCACTCATCTTTATTCTTGGAAAGCATGTATACTCACATAAGTAACTGACTACCCAAATTTATTTGCCATTTTTTCTGACTGTAAACTCTAACATTGAGAAAACCTAATTTCACAGGAAAAAGTCTTAGAATGACAGAGACTCTTAATGTGCTATATCTATCATTAGGGTCATGCCTTTGGGTTATTTCTGTCCCCCGAGTCTCCTGGGCTTTGTGAGGAAAACATAACCATATTGGGAAATCAATTAGGCTGTCTGGGACTTCAAGCAGGGTTAACACTCTTAGAAAGCATCTTGTTACTGAGGGGAGTTTCAAATACCCAAATAGGGTTGAACCCCTGGGCATGTACAAAGACGTAGACTGACAAGTCTCAAAGAGGATATTAAGCCTCAACCTCTGTGCCTTACTAGTGGGGATGGGGAGGGCCGCTGAACAATATATTATTGTCTATTGCAGGTTTGGCTGGAAAAGTGGACGATGTGGCCTAACAGTTGATTGTCAATCATTTGACATTGTAAGGTTGCAGGAAACTCGGGCCACTCTTCCTTATGTGCTAGATGGGGTTTGCCTGTTCCTAAGCACTGGCCTTAGGAACATCCAGGGGAAGGAAGATGGCTAGTCTGTTGATCAGGATCTCAGTCAGGTGAAATATATTATCAATTGAAGACACTGTTGCTACTGATTATTTTGCTTCTCTAGAGTTAATATCCATCTCATGCCACAGTCTGATCTTGATAAACATTTACAATTCTAATAAAGGTCCAAAGATATATCCTCTCTGATCTCCCTTCAAGAGTGATAGCAACCCCCATCACGCAGAGAAAGATCATTCTCATGGAATCACCTGGATGATCCTATCAGACTACAGAAGGGATGATAATGGCACATGGTTTCTCACTTGCCTGCAGGAGAATGGTTCCAGTCACAATGGTTGAAGAACTCTCTACAACTCCCCAGGGCACACTACCTGTAATAGTGGAAGAAGAAAGAGCAGCACTGTTGATTATTCTTTGTCCCCGACAAACGACTGGCCTAATATTGCTAATATAGTAGTTCAGGACAGACCAGAAAAATGTCTGTTGGATGTTGTGAAACCGGGGAACTTGCACGAAAAGGGGGAACAGGTCGGATCTATGATGAACAACAGGTGGGGCCTGAAGTGATAACACTCCCTTTTTACATTCAAAGTGCAATTATTTAAGGAATCAATAAAGGAAAACACACATTGCATTTTAATCCAGTTGACCTAAGATACCGCTCCGCATATATTTTTATAGGATCTTGAGTGAACTGTAACTACTGGTGTCCTCAGAAAAGGTCCTTATGATACATAAGAATCTCCAAGGGGAAGATAGCTGCTTCAATGTTAGCTGCAAAGAGCAAAGCTGGAATTCTTAAAAACCTTAAAATATGAACTTGGCGCGCCATTTGATATAGCGTTAAATAGGAAAGCATATACAAATACAACTGCTGATGCTAACACTATATAAAGCGTCTGTATAAAAGTACCATTCTATATTCTGGCCCCTTGTGGTGACAGGAATGTCCGGTAATGTACCTCACCAAAGCTGAACCGCAAATTGTCAAGAGTGTGACTGAGCAAATCATCTTCCAGTGATATTTCGGTTTCATATTTTGATTGACAGCCATGTTGCTCAGAAGCCTGTCACTGAAAACCCTCAGATTAATTGAAAGGGCTCACCATGTCAGATATTTCTAAATTAGAACTATTTCAGTCTTAGGAAAGACTGATACACTTAAGAGCCCAACACCTGATTTATGCATAGCAGGTGTACATATCTTCGACATTCCCATCTAGGCTCCAGTGCTGACCATTGTCTTTAATGTGCGAGAAGAGTCCATCTAGCCTGAAGCTTTCTATTGGAGTTCCCATTTACAAAATGGACAAACATGGTAAACTGACAACCACCTTCTGATGTCAATATTGGATGCAATGCCTAAAATGTTTGGGAGATTTGTTATTTCTAGGATGTTGGGCTGGACAGCAAACCATTATGTGGTATTTCAAGTACAGTTTGGGTCACATGAAGGCCTGGAACCAGCAAACAGGCATTGAACCTTCTGCAGTCATGCAGGAAGTAAAGCACAGGTTAAGGATCCAACTGTATGAAGCACTTATGGATCTTTCAAGTTCTTTTAACCATGTTGACAAGGAGTTGCTAGGGGTCCAATTAGACAGGAAGGTCACTCATCATGCATTGCTAAATATTTTGAGGGAAGACCATGAAGATTTGGAGGTCACAATTAGATAAAAACACCATCCATAACAAAACGCATATACAAATTACATCACATCAACAATCAAAATATCACAAACATAAAAACAATAATGCAGTAAAACATGAGTATAAAGGAACAAATAAAAACTTTAATTCATAATGGATTTTCTTTTACCAAGCGCACATCTAAAAAAGGTTAGTAAGGCCCATCCCACTCTTGGAGAATCAGCCACAACAAAAAGTACAAAGCTGGCTTATATTGTGTAAAACCAAGTTCACGCTAAATCGGTCTCAGGGTCCTTGCTCTGAGCTCAGAATATGCTGGGCAAAACAATAAAAAGTGTGCTAGTTCCTCCAACGAGGCATTACGAAATAATACACAAGATGTTTTGGAGGGATTACGTTCCCAGACTGCCACAGTGGCTCCAAGAGGAAGACAGTTAAAACCTGTTCTGGTAATCAGCATTCTGTGACTTGGGACCTCAGCCCACAGAAGATATTTCTGAACACCCTGACCTGATACAATTACATGTCTTGTATTGAAGGGAGTAAGCAATTCAATGGATTCTCTTTTCTCTATCCTGAGACTTCTTGCACGTGCTTTCCACGCCTTAACCTGTTTTGGCAATAGAGTTTCTGGAGAATGGAACTGCTGGCGAGCATTTATGTTTCTCAACTCAAGTTTTACACTGGCCAGCCATGGGATCCTAGCATTAGGATTTTTTTAACTGATATATTTAAGGAGCTCTTGCGTCAGGATGGCTTTGACATTACACCATACTCTGAACCAAACAAATAAGGGCTGAAGAGATAGAGAATTACATATGAAATAGCAAGCAAGTTCAAGATGTACACCAAAATTAGTTGCAAAACGGAAGAACCAGAATATGTTTAAAAATATTGTTCTCAATTATCTGCAAAGGACCTACATTACTGAACCCCCAGACTTCCATTCCATGTTTAGCCACTGAAATTGCATTACTATTATAAATCTATGAAATCAGAGCCATTGGTTTGGTTTTGAACAAGGCTAAAGGCCTGTTCAACCCCCCCAAGTGCTTGCCTAAACTTTACAGACTGCTTCGTAAAGTGATTGGCCGAGGAAAAATTAGATGAAAAAGTTATGACAATGGGAATAATTGCACCCTTGCTGATCATGGGGGGGGGGGATTTCGGAGCCCACCTCCCTTTAAAACAAACCATTACATTTGACCTCTGAACATTGACCTATAGGTCCAAGTCATCCATACAGGTCGTATAGTCTGAAATTAATTTCTGGAGTGCTCTTGGTGTACGTGAGACAACAACAGTGTCATCAGCGTAAGCTATTTATTTATTTATTTATTTATTTATTTATTTATTTGGATTTGTATAGCGCACATCTGCCCAGGGGCATGTTGGCGCTGGTCAAGTATTCTCACTTAATACATGTCATTTCAAGATACATAATTTACAACAGGTAGGTGGTTTGACGGGTTACATAGACTAGATACACGTGTGGTTGATACATGCTGTCACAAGAACCAGTGTGCGCATAGTTATATAGGGATGTCACATTAAATCAGTATGAAGAGAGAGTTAGTTGAAGAGGGTGGTTTTTAGCAATTTGCGGAAAGCTTGGTATGATTTTTCGTTCCTGAGTACCGTAGGAAGGGCGTTCCAGTTTTTTGGAGCTAGGTGCTGGAAGCTAGAACCCCCAGCTTTAGTTCTTTTGAAAGTGGGTACATAGGTCTGGTTAGACAGGTGTGATCTGGTGGGTCTGGAGGACGCGATGTGGGTGATCCTTTCGGCTAGATAGGCTGGGGCGTCAGCGGAGAGGCATCTGTGTGTAATAGCCATAGATTTGAAGAGGATCCGTTCTTTTATGGGTAACCAGTGGGCCTCTTTTCTGGCATGGGAAATGTGTTCCCTTTTCGGAATGCTCAGGGCTGCTCTTAAGGCGTTGTTCTGAGTGACTTGCATTTTTTAAATGTTTTTTGTCGAAGTGCCCAGGTAGAGGGCATTGCAGTAGTCCAGCTTGGTACCTACTGTGGCTCTGGCTATTGACAGGCAATTTTTTGTTGAGAGCAAAGGTTTCACTGCATTAATTATCTTGGTGGTGAGTGCAGCGGATGACGCTATGGCATTTACCTGCCGTGACATGGATAGTGTTTAATCAAGGTATACTCCTAGGGTTTTTACAGCCGATGAGACTGTGATGGTGGAGTTATCGATTTTGAAGGTTTTGTATTGTGGTGGGAGTTTGTTTAAGATTTCTTTAGTGCCAACTATGAGGATCTCTGTTTTGTCTCCGTTTAGGCATAGGCCATTGGCTGCCATCCAGGTTTGGATGGCTGTATAGATCTTGGTTAGTGCCACGGCGTCTTGTTCATAGATGCCTCTGAGGGGGAGTAGAACTTGAGTATCGTCAGCATAGTTGGTGTAGGCTATGTCGCGGCGATCTAGGTCATTGAAAAGTGGGAGAGTGAAGATATTGTATAGTGTGGGGACAGTGCAGGAGCCTTGTGGGACACCACAGTGGATGGTGGTGGGGGTGGCGCAGGCAGAGTCTGAGAAGACTTTCATGAGTAAACCTTCAAGGAAGGAAGTGACCGATGAGATGGCTTGTGGAGAGAAGTGGGCTTCGTTTTTGAGTTGTGTGCCTAGGATGTCGTGGTTGACCAGATCGAAGGCAGCAGACAGGTCCAGCAGGAGTGCTGGTTTACCTTTATCCATGATGTCATTGAGTTGAATTTTAAGATCGAGCAGGGCAGTCTCGGTCCCGTGTCCTGGGCGGAAGCCTGATTGTCTTTTCCCTAGGATTTGGTTTTCTTCCAAGTATTGTTGGATTTGCGTGTAGGCCATCTTGTCCAAGATCTTGAGCAAGAAGGGTACGGTGGTGATGGGTCTATAATTGTTAGCGTTTTCGGGATCTAGGATGGGTTTTTTGAGAAGTGGGCACACCCACGCTTCTTTTAGGCTGTCTGGAACTGAGTTAGAGTTGAAGGAGGCATTGATGAACGATTTAAGAAACAGTGCCAATGTTTCTACGCAGTCTTTGAATAGTTTAGCAGGGCAGGCATCGCCTTTGCAGTTGGAAGGCTTGATTTTATTCACGATTTCTATGATTTCTAGTTCGGAAACTTCTCTAAATTTGAATGGCGTGATGTTTTTTTTTTTTTTTTCTTTGACCTCAGACACTATTTCCGCGTGGGCAGTTGCTAAGAGGTGCTCAGTGAGGTTTTTGTAGTGGTCTAGAAATTTATTCTGGAGAAGCTCAATTTTGTTGAGGAGGGCATACCTTATGGTGTTGCACCAGGCTTGGTCTTAAACGATCTCTTGAGACTTGGTGGCAGGTGTGGATAGTTTCTTGAATATGGTGAAGAGTTCCTTAGATTCTGAGCTGGCATTGGAGATTCTGTCGTTATAGGAAGTCGACTTAGCTGTAATGATGGCTTTTTTATATTGGGTGGCCAGTGATTTGTAGGAGGATAGTGAGGAGGCACTAGGAGAACTTTGCCAAGAGTTCAGTGCTTTGCGTTATTTGGTGCGTAGATCTTTTAGTTCTGATGAGAACCAAGTGTTGGAGTGTTTGATATTTTTGGATTTTTTCTTTTGGAGAGGGGCGATGATGTCTATGGCTGTACTGATAGTGGCTTTGTAGATGTCCGCCAGTACTGCTGGGTCTGTGGTGGCTGAGAGGTTGTTAGTAAGAGTGTCTAGATATGGTAGGATCCTTTCTTTAGTAAGGTTCCTGGCGCTTCTTGCCATGGCTGGTGGTGCAGGGCTGAGTTTTGTCTCTGTGCTAGCGAGGGTGGGGATGGAGAAGTGAATAAGCGAGTGGTCCGACCAAGGGGTAGGTGTGATGGAGCTGATATCGATGCTACAGTTATGGTCGGCTACCCAGTCCAGTGTGCATCCTTTGCAGTGCGTAGGAGCGAGGATTTTTTTTTCGAAGCCTAGTTCTTGTAGTGCTAGGGCTGTGGACGGTCTGTCCTTCTTGTCGTTGAAACCCAGGTTGAGATCGCCTAAGAGGATAGTTTTGGTGGTTGTTTTTAGGTTTTCAGCTAGGGGGTGGGTAATGTTTTCCTGGAAGTCAGATATGGGGCCTGGAGTGTGGTATACTAAGTAGATGGTGATGGTGGTGTACGCTGATAGTGAGATTTTAGCGGTGAGGGAGTCAATATTGTCTCCGAGTTCAGATGAGAATTGTCTTATATCTAAGTGTTCTTTGACTATGAGGGCTACTCCCCCGCCTGTAGATAACGGTCTGTCCTGTCTGAAGATGGTGTACCCTGGTGGGATAGCTAATGAGTGCAGGGCCAGCGGCATTGTGAAGCCAGGTTTCAGTGATGGCTAAGATATCGAGGTCGAGGTTGCTTAGGAGGTCATGGATTTCTGTGGCGGGGGCGGGAAGGGAGCGGGCATTGATCAGAGCACATTGCAGGCTGGGGGTGTCATGCCGATTGACTTTCCTTTTTTGCTTGTGGATGTCTCCGCGGTAGTGGCTGGAGGTGAACGCTTGTGCTTATTGTGTACGTTAAAGTTGGTGTCGTTTTTGGGGAGGTCTGTGGTCTGGTGGTTGCCACGGTTGGCAGGTGAGGTTTTCGGTGGGTGTCTAGAGCGGAGACCTGCTGTTTGGTTTCTGGAGCTGGTGTTTCTGGGGCGTGTGGTGTAGGTAAGGTTAGGTTTCACCAGATTCACTCGTGGGTTGGGTTTGGTGAAGAAGGATGGGAGGAAGGGGGTTGGAAGGATGAGTGCTGAAGGGGGTGTGATGTTAGCCATGTTACGACGAGGGGTGTGCATGAGTCAACAGTGATTTGTATGAGTTAGGAGATGGTAGCAACTTAGTAGTGGTCAGTAGTGCAAGGGCAGCACAACAGGTAGGAATCAATGTGGGCGTAAGGCAGCAGTAAATTTGGGCATAGGCAGCAATCAATTTAGGCATAGGCAGCAATCAATGCAGTAACAATTAATTTGGGCAAAGGCAGCAATCAATTTGGGTATAGGCAGCAATCAATTTAGGCACAGGCAGCAATCAATGCAGTAACAATAAATGTGGGCGTAGGCAGCAATCAATTTGGGCGTAGGCAGCAATCAATGCAGTAACAATTAATTTGGGCGTAGGCAGCAATCAATTTGGGCGTAGGCAGCAATCAATTTAGACATAGGCAGCAATCAATGCAGTAACAAGTAATTTAGGCATAGGCAGCAATCAATTTGGGCGTAGGCAGCAATCAATTTAGGCATAGGCAGCAATCAATGCAGTAACAAGTAATTTAGGCATAGGCAGCAATCAATTTGGGCGTAGGCAGCAATCAATTTAGACATAGGCAGCAATCAATGCAGTAACAATTAATTTAGGCATAGGCAGCAATCAATTTGGGCGTAGGTAGCAATCAGTTTAGGCATAGGCAGCAATCAATGAAGTAACAATTAATTTGGGCGTAGGCAGCAATCAATGCAGTAACAATTAATTTGGGCGTAGGCAGCAATCAATTTAGGCATAGGCAGCAATCCACACTACAATCTGGTTGAAGAAAGTCAGGACGTTTTCAGTTTTTGCTCTTTCAGAGGCACAGTGAATAGGTTTTAGAGGGCTAAGCGGATGTTCAGCGTGCAAGCAGTGTCATTGATACTGGGCAAAAGTAAAGGCACCATGAGCCATGTGGTATCATGCAAATCAATGGCTTGAGTATTCATATATGCTGATGCAATACGACATCATAAGTAAGTTCCAATTAGTTTAGCTGGACGGTGTCATGAATCAGGGAGATTGCGGGAAGTGGTATGGTCGAATATATGATGAGATATTGACCTTACCTTGCGAAACTGAAATGGAAGAGGATATGGATCTGGCCCCACATGCACCACAGTGCGCAAACAGACGCTTTTCTCTACGGCGCTTCTCTCGTAGAGTGCCGGCTTCCGCCTGCCGGCGGATGGACTTGATTTAAATGATGCTGTTGCTAGGCAGCATGTCAACAATAATAACGTGCGGCCATTTCGGGAAGTGTGCTGCCAATTTTGTAGGCCCGTGTGTTAATGGAACACAGGTGGGCCTGCAGTATAGTGTGCAGGGGGTGGGCCAAAGGTGTTTATGAGGCACGGATGCAGGAGAAAGGAGAGGGTCGTGGCACGAGGACCGTGCTCACCTATTCATCTCCTCATGTTCCGGGTCCGGGAGCTGGATGCTGTATTCATGCAGTGTAGTGGAGGTGACACTCTCCCATCCAGCCTCAGGATATCTGGGGTAGATTTAACCAGATGGTCGTAGAGACCAATGAAGTAAAAGCTAATTAACTGTGGTGCCAGGACACAGCCGTGGTGCACACCCATCTCCACCAGAAAGTAATCTGTACAGCACTCATTTCTACCACTTCTAACACAGACCTGGCTGGAATAATGACGCCTGATCAGAAGCGGCACAACCTCCCCCTAGACAGTTCATGGTCGTGAGCACATACATAACTTAACACGATTAACTTTATAAAAAACTATGCACAGGTCCATGAAGGCCAGAAGACAGGCTCCTCCTTAATATACAATGACTGTGTTATGATTGGTTATAGGTTAAAGGATCGAATGAAAAGGATCGAAAGACAAACGGTTCGAGTCAAAAGGACCGAAAAAAAGGGTTGAATTTCTTTATTTTATTTTTTGGGGGTCCCCCCCCCAAACCACCGTTTTTGGTGTAAAAAACACTTTTTTTACCTATACGGAAGCCCAAAAAATATACATTTAAATAAAGGCATTCGACCTTTTTTTTCGGTCCTTTTGACTCAAACCTTTTGTCATTCGATCCTTTTCATTCGATCCTGATTAGGTACAGATTCAACTATTGCTCGGATGTACCTAGGCACGCTCTAAAACCTAGCAGGATCGGAGATACAATGTTGCTTTCTATCACCAAGCTTCCACCCTAGCAAGGACCACACGCCCAAACATTTTAAAAACAGAATCCAGAAGGGATATCAGCCTATATGAAACTTATTTGAAAATAGGTTGGATCAGGGCTGTGGACTATAAGAGGGGACAACCACCCTCAGTAATAGCATTAAAACCAAGAGTGAGGATTGGGGTTCATCGATGAATCTGTACTAAGAAAAGGTCAGCCGGGACATTATCCAGACCTGGTGCCTTATTCAACATTTAACCCCTTATCGCATGCTTAACCACTCATGTTATCTTTTGTTTTAAATATCAAATGGACACTTATATGTGGGTTAAACCACTAGGATATTGAAATTATGTTTTTAGAGTGCAAATTAAATAGATGAACAATGGTAAATACATTTAGCTAAACATTTCTGTGCTTTCAAGAGGCCACTCAGTGTTTTTGGACATGACCATTTCCCCTACAATCTAGAAAACCAGATTATAATCTTCAAATAAAAGACGTGAAGGGTTATTTATTTAATTTATTTATTGGGTATTTATAATGCGTCTATACAGCAAAATGGTGTTTCAAGGCTCATCAAGACAGGGGAGAGGGAGGTACAGGGAAGAAAAAACAAAAAAACATTCCTACTATGTCTTGAGACATGTGGAATGTGCAATTGCAGTAACACGAGTGCCGGGGAGAGGGGGAGGATGGGAAGTGTAAGAAGGGGGAGCAGGGAAGAGATACAATCAAAATGTTCCTACTAAGTTGTGAGTCATTTCAGAGCAGGCAAGTGCATTAACAGAAATGAGGTGAAAGGGGGAAGAGGGGAAGTGTAGGATGTGGAAGAACAAGGAAAGAGGACAAGCAATAACATTCTTACTAGGTCAAGAGACAATTCAGAGCATGCAAGTGCAGTAACAGAAAGAGGGGAGCGAGGAAGGAAGGGAAGTGTAGGATGGGGATAAACAGGGAAGAAAGACAAACAATAACGTTCCTACTAGGTTAGGAGGGGAGAGTGGGAAGAGTGGAGGTCTGTGATGGGGTGAGCAAGGAGAAGACAAACAATAGCATTCCTATTAGGTCTCGCACAATTCGGAGCATGCTAGTGCAATAGCAGAGAAGGTGAAGGAAGGGGAGGAAGGAGTATTGCTCAAGCAGGAGAGAGGAGAAGTGTACATTAAGTGCAAGTGGGCAGGTTCAAACACAACCCAAGGCTCCACATGAAGAAAGAGCATTGGAGTGGATGCACAATTTGGGAAAGCCTCACCACAAGTTATGGGGCTACAACAATAAGCAGATACAAATGGGTACAATGCAACATTAGGATGGGTGCTACAGCCCTAGGCAGATACAAATGGATAATATGCAATATTAGGATGGGTGCACAGTTTGGGAAAGCCTCAACACAAGGTAATGCGGGCTACAACAGTAGGCAGATACAAATGGGTTAAGTGCAACATTAGGATGTGTGCACAGTTTGGGAAAATCGACAGCGACAGTGATAAAGGCAAGCCTTTACTGCAACTCGCAAAAACTTGCTTGTTGGAACGAAGTTCATCGGAAGAGAGCCTTGCCATGTGAGTGTGAAGGTAAATGAACAAAATGTAGAGAGGGATGTTATGAAAATGAAAGGGATATGCCCAGCACACCAGCCACGGCTGGACACGCCAGACAGGAGAATGCCTTGGTGTTGGGCCTTAGTGGGGGCATCCAAGCCCCTCCAGCTGAGGAAAACATTTAGTGCAGCTTTCTGGATATTCCATTTGAATTCATTGAACCCTGTGGAAATGAATCAGGATATAGATATTTATTTATTTATTTAATCTGTTTCCACAGTTTGGGTATAAGTTGTTTCGGCATGCCAGTATATTTGATTGGCATATTTCTTCTCCCTAGTCATTCATAATTGCTTAATATTGTTTACTTTCTCTTTCACGGTCAAAAAAAGTAATGTACTTGATTTCCTTTCACACAATACACAATGATTTTATTTACATTTAAGCATGAAGTCGAATTCTTTTTTATTGCCATCTTCTCTGTAATATTTGATGTCATGCAAGTGATTAATGCCAACAGTGTATGCCTGACTTCATACGTGTAATCACATGCACGACATACATCTTTTCACTAACATCACAGGACACAGAATTATGTGATGACATATTTTTAATGGTGCTAATCCGTTTTTGATATTCTTACCATTTATGCACAACGTTCCCTCGAACTTGCATGGGATGGACATTTGAGCTGCTCTCCACTGATTTGGTGATTACAGCTGCCCAACCTTTTCTTGCACGATCACAACGTTGCAATGACCTCATTGATAGACCAGAAATGTGTTCATTATAATTATAATAGCCTATGTTAAACCGAGTTGGAGTCATTTTTTTACACAAGCGGGAGTGCAATTTTTGAAAAACTATTCAAAATCGGAAATGTGACATTATTGATTATTTTTTCAAAAGAGTGCGGGTACTGCTCATCGAAAGACTTGTAGTTGCTTCTTCCAACTACTTCATTGGCTGAAGCACCTCCAGGGTGCCAATTAACTACAAGAGACCTTGTAAAGTGACAGAAAAGATACATGACAGGAAATGCTGCTCCCTGGAGCCGGTCATCTTGCACATTCTGACCTACTTGCAGAATCACTGGTTTCTTATTCAAGTCTGCCACCTGAAGGCCAAGTGGAAGCCTTAGGAACAGGTGACTTAAGTAGAACTCCTTTGGACACCAAGCCCGTTTGATGTGAGGACATGTAGATGTTGCCAGTGCAGTGGGTTATTGTTTGAAAAAGATATGGCACATCTTTTGAACCCCAGGCATAGCAACATAAAGCCTTTAACAGGAAATGATATGAGTTGGCATCAGCCATCTTTGACTCTAGCGCATCTTCTTTGCCATTTTGAAAACAACACTGTATGTATTTTTTTCTAACAGTTGGGCGATCACCAAACCTGAACATTCGCCTTTTGTATCCTGAATAGAAGTTGAGGATGTTGGCATGTGGGCAGAATCTACGCTCTTGGTATTAGTAGACTATTGCAGCATGGTACAGTTACTAGGTAAAGGGCTGCCTGCAGTACCCTTCATTTGCTGCCTGTATTTGGGTTGCACCCAGTCTAAAAGGGGCAGCAGCACACACGTGTACAAATGGTCCTATGGCATGGACGGCTATATTTATTTGTTGTTTTTCCCAAATAATTTAGGCTAGGTAAGCAATGTCGTTTCTGTGATTGGGTATATTCATGCAGATGATAAATTGTTATTATTGTATCTTTATTTCGATAATATACCAAAGCATTGGAGAAGATAGAAAAAAATATGTAATGTACACAACATCAGTATATAGAGATTTGATCAGCAAGCACATACCCACAGACTTAACACAACAGTTGAAAAAAACACATTAGCATTAAAGTTGACAGTGCTGTTAATAAAAAGAAAAGTAAAACCTCTAGAACTGCTCATAAACTCATGAAAACAAACTGTTATTTGGCACTTATTTACATTATAGACTATTTGGGGAAAAAGCTATTTTACAAAAGAGAATTACAGTTAAACCAACAAAAACTTGAAGTCTACACACATCAGAAATACTAATGTTAAGAAAACAACATAATCAACTTTATTAGTACATTAAAAATATATATATTTCAAAATCAAATATCATGGTAACCTTAACTGACCCTGTTTTTGTTCTGCAATATTTTGTATTTGCTCTACAATACTTTATAGTGCAAGCGATGTAATGTGCTGTGTAAATATTTTTGTTTCATTAAAATGTTAGACTGTTTTTATTTATGTTTTGTGCTGCTTTTGATAGCATTTACTATTTGCATTATTCAGTGCATTTAATTTAACACACATATTACATGTTTGTGCGTAGTCTAATGTCAGGTGTATTGACCCACGTTTGAGTCATTAAGCTGCAACATTTGGTGCTGTGGGCTTAGAAAATCCAAGATGGCCAAAAAGCCCACATGTGCGCCAGAATCCAGGAGAACCGCGCAGTTTGTGCGCACACCAAAATGGTCGCCTAACCTTCCACCCACCAGTGCGAGCGTGATGGGCCAGGGTTGCCATGAGTGGAATGTGTGCCAAAGGAAAAACAGCAGTGCCTGTTAGCTTAAAAAGCCCTTTGAAATCACCTTGGTTTCTCTGAATGGAAGCTAAAAATGCCTATGTCAAACATTGCAGGATATTCAAAAATCTCACAGAAACCCAGCAGACATTTGGCAGAATGAACTTTTGTGTGCATACAAAATCTGGAAAGAAAAAGAGCCCAAAACAATGTTCATAACAAAACTGGCTGAGCTGTGGAGGTCAGCCGCTTAAGTTAAACTGAACTGAAAACCACTCAAATCGAAATGTTTAAATTAAATGAGGGACCTACTTTTGAGTGTCACATAGTTTGTAACTGTTGAAATGTCATAGTTTTGAACTTAGAATCAGCACTCTAGCTGCATGTGTAAAAATTGTCAGTTTGATTTGAATGTAGAAAACTGGGAACAAAAAGTGACATTTAGCTGAAACCTGGCTTAATGAAACTGGATTCTGCCTGACAACTACCCCCGACAGGAGTTGAAACTGGATCAACAGCTGTGTTCCCAGGCCTGGCTGCATTCTGCTGCCCCCACAAGAAGGAGGTGACACCTCTCTGATTGAATTACCTGGGTACTGCAGGAAACTGAACAATGGACTCAGGCAAATGTTATATTGGGGAGGGCCGTAAAGTGGCTTCCTCTTGGGAGAAGTTGGAGGAGAAGTGCCTGTGAGAGCCAGCTGAGCTTGGGGGAAGTGGATAAACCAGTTCTTCCACCATGTGATGTGGGAAGCCACACCCCTTTTTGACCAGGGCATAAGTTTAAAAGATAGATAACTCATAGTGCAGACTGGTCAAAATTATATAAGTAATATCATTATTCTTGTGATTTTTCTGTGCACGTTTTAAGAGGCGTTAGGACCCTGTGGTGTATTCTGGGGGGTTGCAAGCGGAAAATAGGGTCTCACTCCAAATGTCTGCATGTTAAAAATCGGACACTTCATCAATTAATGTCCATACTCCTTGCGCACATGTGTGTAATTTTTGGTAAATGTCCGATATTGGTAAACCAGTCAAAAAGTGCAAAATGTTGTCATTTCTGAACGCAAGCCCCCAGGAAGATCAGAGGCGGACAAGAATGGACCATAAGGAATATATAATGTGTACATGTAATTTCAACAAATTGTGTATCTGGGAAATATATATTTGAATCAAATATAGATTTGTGGGCAAATTGACCAGGGGAGGATCCTCTGACCCATAAACAGACCTCATCATGATGACAATCCATTTCCTTCCCCCAATCATGGAAGAGGGGAGAATTGGGCCAATGACAAGTAGAGAGGGGCAGGCTCAGTTATGCCACGCACACACCCACTTTCAAAACACATAAAAAGAGACTGCTGGGACAGGTAGAGACATTCAATTCCATTTTCTGCGGGACGCTCTGCCGGGAGACTCCAGACTTCACATCCATCAATCTCCAAAGACCAGAACTTTACTTCAGAACTTAAAGCAAGGACCTAAACCCACAAACTGAGAACTCTTCTCAGCAGGCCTCAGCATCCTTAAAATCATCTGCAAACTATTCCACGAGCTGTTTGAATTCTGTGCCAAGAACTTTTGCCGGAACCGCAGACCAGACCCAGACCGCTGTGAGCAGAACCAGAGATCCGGATCACTGTGAGCAGAACCGGTGCCTGATTGACCCGCCGAGCAGAGAGAACCGCCACTGGACGTGTTGACCAGATCCGTGACGAGGCCTATTTCCAATTTATATTGTGAGTACCTAGCAGAACTGTGCAGAACCAATCTCTTAGTTAAATTAATCTAATTCAATCTATTTTAACCTAAGTAGAACTGCCTCCTGGAAATCGTGTCATGTGTCATTTTTAAAGCTGCACAACTGTCACCTGTCAATTCTGCAGCTGCAAGCTGTCACCTGTCATTTTGAGTTTTACTTTAAATCCGAAAATCTACCTTTATTAAATTGTCCGTATCTCTGGAACTGTTTGGGCTAGGAACGGAATTTAACTTTCATTTTAAACCTGTGATTATAGGCTTTCCATACTTTTTCCGCAATCACGATTTACACACTCGCGAAATTTACCGCGATTTGCGATTTTGGCTCAATTTCTCCACTTGTCAAAATAGCAGCTCCATTCTTTCCTTTTTTTAAATCCGTTTGCAACCTGGTAATAACTCATAGAGCATTGCTAAAGTGAGCCTGAACTAATACCAACAAGCATCTCTCACTCACCCTGAATCTCTAGAGGGAATTAAAATCAGTTAGCACATTTTCCCATCCATTGCCATCACATTTAAAAGCATTTTGGGCCTGTGTTTCAAACTTCTACCTGTTTCCTCTAAGCTTGCTGGGGGGGAACTGAATTTCGTATTGTATTTGATTGCATTCCTGAGAACTGTGTGCTCCTCTTTCCATCTCCTTCCATTTCTTACATTGCATAGGGGGGGGGGGGGGTGAAATGCCAGAGAAAAAGTGATTATCTTATCTTGTGCTAAAATCACATCAAGTATTTCTGTACTGCATTTTATTCCTCATTGCTTTTCCCTTGAAACCATAAAAGTATTTTGCTACCTTATCCATCCTATACTAACTCCTCATTGATTGTAAAGAACTGTGCTACTGTAGGATTACCTATTGCTGATTACTGCTCATATTCACAAGTGTACTATCCATTATCAATTTATTTATAGAAGTGTGATATATATATATATATTGTTTAATTTTCCAAATAAACCTTTTAAATTTGCAAAACAGACCTACTTGTTGGCTCAGTGGGGTTAGGGAGATTCTAAGAGAGGGGTATTATATAAGGGTTGTCATCCAGAGTACATGAACTGGACCTAAAAATATATCAATAAGGGTTTCCCTCAGCATCCCAGTGAAGTGGGAGAATGGAACAAAAGACTCCCACCAGTCCCCTCACGCCCCTGGCCTAGAGGATCGCGGCCCAGACATCCGCCACGAGAGGAGTTTGCCTATCTACCAGACGACCAAATACCCTGGTACAGGAACATACGGATGTGCCCACCAGCCTGGCCACCAGCCTGCCCTGCTCATGCCGACGCCTGCGGCATGGATGAACTCGACTGAACCATTCAACAGTAAATGAACACATCGTTAGAGATGCCATGACGACCTAGCCAACGGTCAGCACACCCGTGCAAACATGCACACTGGACACTCCCACACCAATCCACACGAAGAACATATCCAGTGCTATGACGTAGGTGACGGGCACACCCACTGACGCGCATCTTTATTATTTTCACATAAGCTTTTTTCAAAATGCAGAAACGCAAGGCGCACAAGGAACCCATCTAAAATGCGTGCTGACGCTTCTCCTACCGCATGCATTGCAATGAGAAATATAACGAAGATATGATACTGGGGATAAAACAATATGATACCATAACCTAAAGCGCCGTGCATCAAACGTCCCCACCTATGCACCAGGCCCAAGTAGGCCGCAAGCAAGAGCCTCCATGAACATTGAACGAGCAAAAGTACAATTGCTGACCCTGCAGAATGAGCCCGGCAAGAACAGACAGTCAAGGGCACAATGTTGCAAACTCGCATGCCACAAGCCGAAGCCAAGGCCACACCTGCAAACTAAGCCAGGCACACAGTGGAAGATGCTATATTAAATGTGCAGAATTCTGCTTCAACCACAGTCTCTCCTTATGTCACCAAGGTGACAGGGTGCCAGGCCCAGGAGGAGGGAGGCGCCTGGATCCCACGTTTTTAGACACAGGCAGCAACAATTAAGCGACTCAATGGACATCTGCGGCAGTGGGAGTAGTCTGCCCTCCAACATATGAACAAATCCTCGCATTGTCTGCACATACCCATAGTTATACATTGTTGCAAATGACATGTGCACCGCGAGCTGGTAACAGCGATGGTCCCAGACTGGGGGGCTCGCGAGTGGACCAATCAGAAAACGGGGCTCTTATCACTGACGCCATTAACATTAGCCAATCCTCAGGGGTCTTCATGTAACAATTTTCATGTATCTAATTGAAGGGACAACCCAAGTATACCACCTGACTGACCCTCAACCACTAACAGCGTTCTCTATACGTATGCTATACTAACCCTACCATTCGAGGAACCAATCCAGAGTGGCGATAGGTTTTTTTGCTAACTTTCCCAGGTGACGCAAGTAGCGCGTCTTACTAAAGTAAAAAGGGCCTGCGAGCCCCACGAATTGAGAGAGTGTGTCAGGACGGACGCGTACGATCCTTGACCCATCCCTGCCGTTTGTTTAATAAACAGCAGAATCACCTTGCTTCTTGCGTGTGCCTCATACTCATTTTTGGGATACGCGGGAGGAGTTGGGGCCTCCCTGCCCGGAGGTCCGCGGACGGCCCAGCCGGCCCCGGGAGAATTTCCCACCGACAGGTTGGAGGCACTGCTGAGATCTCTTTAAGATCTGTTTTATTTTATTTTTCCGAGTGCTCCCGTTGCGAGGAGGCCCGGCGGCGCGGCCCCCTCTGCCGCTGCCCCCTTTTGAGGACTACAGGACCATCGCAGAACTGCGAGATGACCGGACAGCGCAATCCGGATATTGGCCTTCGGGAGCCGGTTGAGAAGTATCCCGCCCGCGGTTGGCGAGTGTCCAGACGTGGTCCAGACGAGGGGAGGTGGCGAGCCGCTTGGAGGGGTGCACGCAGTCGAGCGGCCCCGCATCAAGAGAACTTGGTGAGTATGCCACGCCCAACAAGCAATGTGAAATTGTGAGGGAGGGGGGAGGAATAGAATACGGGAGGCGGGAGGTGTTACACAGGTGCACGGCGAAGGTTTGATAAATTAGTGTTGACGGTGAAGTGAATGGTAGCTGGACAAGTGCGAGAGCAGTCCGCTAAATTACGAAGAGGAGGGGGCGGAGCACGAAAACATCACGTGCGGCCGCCCGTAGACACTGATTGGCCTAGGTCGCGACCACGTGTAAGGGTGTGTGTGTGCAGTTTCCTACGATTTGGTGATTATTGATCAATGAGTAGATGAGGATCCCTATTGATCGAGCAGGAAACTCGATAGATAGATGACGTTTCCCTGTAGGCGGTAGCTAGCTGGTTGCCTAATACGGAAGATAATTGGCTGGTTAAGCCCTCCTGTCGAGGGGCGTATCACACGCGAGGCGACGCAGTGTGCGCAGTCCAATTATATTGTTGATTACCTTGTTCCAGGCGTGACAGGAAGACAGCTGTGGGGTTAACAGGGGTAGATTATAAGCGTATTTTGAACTTTTAAAAACATGTGAAGAACTTACCTGTAGTTTTGGAGGAGATCGGTGACGTCACCAGTAGGGCTTTCATAGGACATCTCGAACACGAGGCATTTTTTCTTTCGGAGAGTGGTGGGGAAGAGAATTATGGTAAGGGAGTGGAGACGGAGATAAACGGTAACAAGTAGATTGGGGGAGGGTGAAAAGGGGGAAGTGGATGCGCACGGAGAACGCCGACCACGGCAAGTGAAGAAAGAGGAGGAGGGGTATAAGAAAGTGGGACGGCTGTACAAGAACGTCACACGGGGCACGCAGCCGCAGGGGGCTACGTGCGCCTTGGCCGCAGGGGGTCGTAAAGAAAAGAGTATACAAATGCAAATGCTATATTTTACTATTTTTCCTTAGCGGACAATCGCAAGTCCCCAAAATTACGGGGCCAGGTAAAGATCTAAGATTGTATAGCGTACACTGTTAGCAAGATAACCGCTACCAGATAGGGGTAGGATAAAAAAAGTGAAGTGCTACTATGTCATACGGGACAGGATCGGGAGGGTGGGGGAACACCCTCACTACCCCGCTACAGCACATATGTAAAACGCTGTCACCCCATAGGGAGAAACTGATCAAATACAGCATAGAATGGACACAGGGGACGGACAACAAAATGACGACACCTTGGCCGCCTAATGGCAGTTTCGACCCATATACCCAACATTCACTATTAACCCATCTGCATAACACATACAAGGGGAAGAAGTTGACAGACCACGTGGAGGTGTTTAACTTATGGAGGATGTTCCAAGGGTCCCGACCAGGACCAAACGGAATGTTCATTGTGGGGGAAACAACGGAAGAAAAGGAGATTAAGGAGGAAGGAGAGAATGGGGAAAAAGAGAGTGAAGGCACACAGAACACGGGGAACGGACAAGAGGGAGGAGAAAAGAGTAACAACTCAAACGAAAATGAAATAAAAAAGGAACCGAGCGACGGTATACCCCTAGCGAAGGTAGTGAAAATGGAGGGAGGGGGGTTGTATCCTTTAAGAGAACTAGGAGAAATAGCAAGAGAACAATTAAGGGCGGCTGAGGGGTACTCGAACCCGGCATACAGCCTGCCACCATATACAGCTACAGGTGGCCACACGGGAGGGGAGCGGACTAGTACGACGGGATCAGCTCATAGGAAGATGCCAGCAGGGGAGGGGAGGACTGGAGAAGAGCAGATCGCGGAAATAGGACATGATGAGTGGGTAGCTGCGCAGGTTCTATTAAAATTACGAGGTTCATTAACAGGAGAAGAGAAGGAGGTAGTAAGGAAAATGGACGAGGATAATACCAGGGAGAGTGAAATGAAAGGGGAACAGGGGAAAAGAAAGGGGGAAGAGCTGTTACGACAAAAGGAAGAGATTTTGGAGGAACGATTAGCAGAATTAAGGGATGAGCAGAATGCACTGATCAAGCAGCTCGAGAGGGAGGAAAGAGAGAGAGCCCGGGAAAGGAAAGAAGGTAAGAATGAGTTGGAAAAAATGAGGGAACGAACTGAGGAGCAAAAGAGAGAAGCCGAAAGGGTAAAGGCAGTAGCAGAAAGGGTATCCAGAGCAGCACTGCGTGACAGGAAAAGAGAGGAAGAAGAGAATGAAAAAGAAATGGCAATATGGAAGAGGAGATTACTATCAGAAACGACAAGGAAATACGAAGAAGGGAGGATGATAGAGAGTATATTAGAACGGGAAAGGGCGAGATGGGAAAGGAAGAAAGAAGATGAAAGGATATTGGAAAAGATGAGTAGTGAAGTAATGGAGGAATTAAAAAAGAAAAGAGAGGAAATTGGTAGAGAAATAGCGGAGAGAAATGAAGGGGAAGGAGAAGATAGGAGAGGGGAGAGTGAAGTAAGGAGGTATGTATACAGAGACACAGAAGTAGCAACAACATCAGCACAAAGGGGAGCGTTTGGTAAAGAAGAAAAGGGAGGAACGGATCTAATAGACTTAAAAACAGTAACGATTAGGGGGAAAAAGACAGATTGGGGGTTGCCATTTATGAATGAATTTTGTAGTGAGGAAGAAGAAGGAATGGAGAAGGAAGGAAGAAATAGTGAAAGGGAAAGCCTAGATAAATTATACATCACCCGGACAAATAGAGACTCACCATGGGCCTGTAGGAGAAAGGAAGAACTGGAAGGAAGTGAGGGGGAAGAGCAAGGAATGGCGGGAAGACAGACACGTGCAGCTACACCCTCATCATCCCGTCCAACATGCTCCACCACCCCGCACTCATTACGTGCAACATGCCCACCTAAACTCGCACCCTTCTCCCACGAACTGACACCCTATGCAAGCAGGCTTAGAGACCTCCCTGGACGCAGGCAGGGAGAACGAATACACACGCCCACATTAAATAAAGGAAATGATGAAAGAAGGGGAAGAGATGGAGGAGAAACAGTTACGAGCAGGGGAAATATGGACACAATTGACGATGTAGGAGACACGGGAGAAGAGGAGGGGTGCGTGGACTCGATTTTGTGGAACCCAGGGGGTCAAACAGGACACAACATAATGCCACTTCTGGAGAGGCGAGGGGTTAGACCACAATACGTCCCTTGGAAGCATGCTGACAAGGAAAATATAAAGTGCAGGCTCCCATCATTAAGTGGAGGTGCGGGAAAATGGATATATGAAATGGAAAAACACACCGCAGGACAGAAACTGGCAGTGGGGGATGTAAAGGGCCTTCTAATATCAATATTGGGGGATGCAGCAGATGACATCTGGAAGAGAGCAGGCTTCCCTGGGGTCACAATAACAAACACATCACACGATGGGGCACCATTCGCAAACTGCAGACATGCATTATGTCAAGCGCTGAGGGTACAGTACCCAGACACATCAGACATAGGAGCAATTACCTCACGCAAGATGCGTGAGAACGAAGATCCTGTTGATTATATCCAGGAAATTCAAGAGAAGTGGCGTATGGAAACTAGAGAACAATGGGACAAAACACCAGCAATATTTTACCATATACTAATACAAGGGCTCCCTGAAGCAGTTCAGAAACAACTGAAGAAGGTAGTGGGGATGGAAGCAAAAGCATGGCCAGAAATACAACTGACGATAGTACATCATTGTAGGACATGGCAAGAAAAAATGAAGCAAAAGGAAGAGGATAGAAAATCGGAAGAGGCTAAATTGGTACAGAAAAAACTTACTAAATACACGATGGAAGGTGCACTAATAACTACACCTGCAACAATGACCCAAAACCCCACACAAGTAGTGGCTGCACAAAATCCCTCCCAAATACAATCATCACAGATTGTAGCACAACAGCTGCCACCACCCCAACCATACACGACCAACATGGGAGGAGGATACTCAACACCAGGAGCTGGATATTATAATTATAACAGGGGAAGGGGAGGAATGATGAGGGGGATGGGATACGGCTATAACACACAACAGCAAGGGGGAGGATTAAGAAATTTCTACCCCACCGGGCAACCAGTATACCAGGACAATTCAGGGAGCTTTCCATGGCAGAACAGGGAACCACCGGTATGTTGGATTTGTGGATTACTAGGGCACATGTCACGCACATGTAGAATGAGACTAGGCACACCATCATGGGGAGAATGGGGACAACAAGGGCCTACACAGGAACAGCAGGGCATCCAGCAACAGCAGGCATTGCAACCGGGAAATTGGCAGCAACAACTAGTAACACAACAACAGCCACAGACATATTCACTGCCACAATAACAGGTAGCGATAACACAACAACCTCAAGTGCAGGCAGTACAGCAACCTGCCCAAATTCAAGACCATAACATAACCTCCACCAATACACAACTACAGCAAACACAACTGGGAAGGGTGACGGTCCTGGGACACAACCCTTACACAGGAAGTGGTCAATCATTATACCCACAATAGGACAGCCCACAGACGGCCTTGGTGTGTCCCATCCTGTCGGCAACACCTAATAGTGCGGAGGAACCACGCATAGAGGTAACGATAGGTGACAAAAAATTGTCATTCCTTGTTTACACCGGGGCGACCCGGTCTTGCATAAGGGAAGGTAAATTTAAGATGTCAGGTGAAGCCATGAACACCCAAGGATTCTCTGGGGCTAGGGGGTTGGTTCCCTTTACTGATAACATTCCCTTATCAATAGGGAATTATGACATGTCCGTCCCGCTTTTATATTCTAGGGCCTCACCAGTAAACATACTAGGGAGAGACATAATGAGAAGGTTGAATATGACGATCTCCTTTACGGAGGACGGCATAATTTGCTCCACTCCAAGAATAAACATGCTCACTGCACGACAAATTATGCAAGCATATTGTGGACAGACAGTGATTAGGGCTGAGCCAGTAGATGGCGAACTATTCCAGTACGGAACAGACATGGCATTTGCATGGATGCCAGGAATAGAAGGAAAGATCTGGACTAGGCCAACAGCATATTTGTTCAGACCAGAAACACCAGCCAATGAACCAGAAGGAAAGGTGATTTCAGTGAGCATAGAGAGCATTATAGCAACTGCTGATTACATCGCAGTACATGCCCAAGACAGAGAAGGAAGAGCATGGAGGGCAGTGATAGCCCTAGCAGAGGTATGCAGGCTCACCCAGGTGTCAGACGAGGAGCTCTTCTCAGAAGAAAAGGAAGAAGGTGAAATGGTATTTATGATGAGTGTAGACATTTGGCTAAGAGTAACATACAAACAGGTGGCACAGAAAATTGCAATGACACTTGAAGCACCCACATCCACTCCAGTTCCCTTCTTTGAGGAGGATATGGCAAAAGTACCAACATCATTATGGACTACTAGTCCCTATGACGTGGGGTGCATAAAGAGCATAGGGGGAGTAAGAATAAAATTGAAAAAAGGTTCAATACTCCCTAGAGTGAAGCAATACCCACTATCAAAAGAAGCAGATGAGGGCATATATGAAACAATAACGGCCCTTATAAATAATGGCATATTGGTACCGTCAGAATCACCATGTAACACAGCTGTATACCCAGCTAAAGGAGGGTCTTGGCGTTTCATCCAGGACCTCAGGCCCTTGAACAACATAGTGGAAGAAGAATACCACATAGCAGCAAACCCGGCCACAATATTGTGTGGCATTCCAGCAGAGGCATCACGATTTACAGTGATTGACCTCAAAAATGCCTTTTTCTCAATACCCCTGCACCTAGACTCACAGGATCTAACAAGCTTCACGTACAGAAACACAAAATGGAAACACACCAGATTGCCACAAGGGTACTGCGAGTCACCCTCAATTTTCAACAGAGTAATACAGATGGACTTGGGTAACATTGAAGTGGAAAGCACAGTGTTGCAGTATGTCGATGACATAATAATTTGCAGCACAAGCGAAAAAAGATGCAGAGAGGACTCATTAAAGATGCTGACAATATTGGCTGAAAAAGGTTACAAGGTAGACAAAGAAAAGTTACAGTACTGTCAGGAACAGGTACTATACATTGGTCAGCTCATATCCCAATACGGAAGAAAGATTGCACCACAAAGAACACAGGCCATATCAAAAACGCTGTTGCCCCAAACAGTGAAGGAACTGCAGCAGTTCCTGGGACTGTGCAACTACTTTAGAGGTTGGGTGTTTGATTACAGCTCATACATAGGACCCCTACTTGAGGCATTAAAAGAAGCTAACAAAGGGGAGAAAAAATTGGGGTGGACAATGGAAATGAAAGAGGCCTTTGATGAACTGAAAGATGCAATATCAACTGCTCCGGTACTGGCCACCCCAGATTATGAACGACAATTTTTTCTATTTTCACATTGCAGTAATGAAAGCAGTGTTGGCTCAAAAAACAAGCATGGGTTACAAACCAGTAGCATTTTACAGTGGTCACTTGGATCCTGTGATGTTAGGACATTTCCCTTGCGAACAAGGTCTCGCCGCAGCAGCCTTTGCGGTAGAGAAAGCATCATCAATCACAATGGGGTGCCCAACCACACTATTTGTGGAACATGCACTATTTGCAATATTGAACAAGCCTAAGTCCACACTAACCACGCAGAGGGCGTCAGGTTATGAGATCATCTTATCTAGACCAGAATTATCAATTGTTAGATGCAGCACAGTTAATCCTGCAAGGTTTATAGCGGAAGTAATTGAGGAAGGAGACTATGCACATGATTGTACCCAGACTACCGAAATGTACTCATGTACTAGAAAAGTTGAAGAGAACGCACTAGATGGAGGAGAGCTCTTGTTCATTGATGGGTCATCAACAATAGACCAAAGTGATGGGATAAGGAGAACTGGGGCAGCAGTGGTAAAAATGACAGAAGAACCGGTATGTGTGGCGGTGAAATGCGTACAATTACCACAACATTACTCTGCTCAAGCAGCAGAATTGGTTGCACTGATCTTGGCGTTAAAGGAAAGCTTTGACAAAAGAGTGACTATATATTCTGACAGCGCATATGTCACGTCTACTGTCCACTCAGGATTGTCCAAATGGAGGAGAAGAGGGTTTAGGAGAGCTGACGGCACCCCAGTGCAACATGCTCTCTTATTAGCTGAACTAATTGAAGTAATAAATGACCCACAAGAATTAGCTTTGGTTAAATGTACCGCACACACTAATGGAGAAGATCATATCTCAAAAGGAAATGCAGCAGCAGACGCACATGCGAAGTATTCTGCATATTTTGGTGAGATATGGAACCCCCCAGAGTCAGAGGGAGGGAGAGGGAGGGGGATAGCTAAAGAGATGATGATAAGAGAAGGGTACACCCATCTCACAGCCACACAGATAATGGAGTTACAAGCGGCTGCACCAATGGCAGAAAAAGAAATATGGGTAAAAAGAGGATGTACAATGTCACCAACTGACGCACTATGGCGCCAGGGTAACACTGGAAAGATGGTAATGCCATTGGCACTATTGAACACCGCCCTGAGCCAACTCCACCACCCAGCCCACACAGGCAAGGAAGTTATTGCAGCACGAATTAGGGAAGATTGGTTCTGTCCCGAGTTAAATTCCCATGTGACAAATTTTATCAGCAATTGTCTCACATGTCAACAGTTTACGGCCGGTCACACGCTGAAAGTGATGAAAAAGGTACTATACCCCGGCCAGAGGGACCATTCCTCCACATCCATATTGACTATGTTGATATGATCAACGTATGTCAAGGAAATAGGTATATGATTGTAGTAGTATGCCCATTCTCCAGGTGGATTGAGGCAGGACCCTGCTCACATCCAGACGCATTTAGAGCAGCTAAATTTCTAGTGAGGGAGGTTTTCCCCAGGTGGGGAGTGTGCGAGGTACTGCGGTCGGATAATGGCCCGCATTTCGCTAATGAAATGTTCCAGCACATCACATCCTTACTGAACATCAAGCATAAATTTGCATGTGCATATCACCCACAGGCCAACGGTATATGCGAACGCCTGAATGGCCTACTGAAGGAGGCAATTGCAAAGATACAGCAAACAACAAAGAAGAGTTGGTTGTATTGCCTTCCGCTAGCTCTATTTGAGCTGAGGAATAGACCAGGCTCCGACCACCACCTCACTCCTCATGAGGTGGTGACCGGACGACAAATGCGCCTTCCTCTAACGCCAACATCAAGGGCATTCACAGACTATGAAAACACTGCAACTGTTCTTGGTGATGAAATGTACCAATATGTGTCTTCTTTGGTTACTAGTGTAGTGTTTGTGTCTCAACAGCTCGAGCGCACGCGGGGCGGGTCTAAGAGTGATCAACAAGAAGACGTGGATAAAGAATTGGAAAAGGAAAAACTGTGCAAAATTGCTAAAGGTGATCACGTGCTACTCCGCAATTTCAATAGAAAGTGGAACAGCCCACGCTTCACTGGCCCCCACCTGGTAGAGGAGGTATCTACGAGAGCAGTAAAGTTGCAGGACAAACGTGCTTGGAATCACCTACACGACGTAAAGATCTGCAAACTCCAGACCCGCCCTAGCGTCACCGACAGGGCCATTGGAAGAACAGCAACAGCGTCACCCATGGAGGAAGAGACTTATACCACAGCTGACGACCTAAGTGTCTCCATACCCTGCCACCCCCCAGATTCCCCAGAGACAACTACTGAAACTGGTAATTCCTATACCGTCCACCCCATGGTCACACGATCAAAGAGTAAAGAGACTTCCGCCAGCTGAGCCCAAACCCTCTGCCCATCGATCCCCTACCCACCACAGTAACCACCCAATTGAAGGACATTGTCTTGCACATATACACATGTAAACACTTGAATGTTCTCTTTTTTCTTTCTCGCACATGCAGGTACCGCGTATTATTGTGTTGCTAAGAAAACAGATAACTAACAAAGTTCATTGCCCAGGAGTAGATGCTACCCTCAGACGATAACTACCCTGAAGAGCAATCACACCAATTTGTCTATCACATAAAAAGGCCAAAGTACCTGAAAAGAAGGAGGGTACGTGTCTACTACACAGCATTTATCTTGGCCATAGAACAATCAATGCGCCATCTTCACCAACACTTGCCTGCCCTAAGAGACAGATCGCTTAGATTGGCATGGGAACAGCTCTTCGCCTGGGCACTGAACGACTACTTGATAGGGAGAGCTTGAAAACAACAACTAACAATAATAACAAGCCTATTGAGAATTTTCAGGCGGGCAACTTTAACGTCGCAAGAATAAGCTGTCGGACTGCAGCAAGGTAAGAGCAAAATGCCGGTGAGACTAGCCCCTGTAATAAAGATGATAGGGATTTTGATGATCACCGGGTTTTTGGCTGCCTCTGTATGGCAGAAAAGTTATGCTATCAATATTTTGGCTGTATCCAAACCTAATATGCCCCCACCCATGGCTGCAACAGGTGTCACGTCAGGTGGTACTAGCAAGATCCCACATAAGGGGAATAGAGTTAAACTCAGCACATACGCAGATAATAAAGGTATTGATAACTACATAACAGATTCAGCACACGTCTCGAACAACATGTGGTACCAACACATGACCCAAATAGGTAAGCAGACAACAGAAGACAGCTGCTACATCTGCTCATTGATCCCATACACCATGAGCGCTTCTCGAACATTCGTTGCCACGGAAATAGATGAAAAGACAGCACGATGTATAATATACCTAGCACTGTTCCAAACGAAAGGGAGATTTCAAGGGACGGTGGTGAAACTGGTGTGGAAAACACGAGACACATATCCATACGAAAACAACTTCCTCAAGACTTATTTGAGTTACCACAAGAGCAGTTTGCATGCTGAGGCATTCAGATACATGACAAGTGGTCCTGAAAAGGGAGAAACAAAGAAAGTAACACTAAAATACCTACCATGTGACTGGTACGCCACTGAAGTTCCTGGTAAACAAGGATGTTGGGAAAGACCACTGGTAACAATAACAGGGAAGGTGTACATGGACAACAAATGGGACATAGGAGTGATTGGCAGCAACATGGTAACAAGAGAAAATATTACAACTATTAATGAACACAATGACAGATGTTGGACGATTTGGGTCAAGTATGTACCCATGCTAACGTGGATAGAGAAGGATGAAGACCCAATAACCATACTGCCGCTGTCTGCACCTAAGGTATGCTACCAACATAGAGGAGAAGTGGACATGGGATACAACACCAACTGTGCAAGCGTGGTGGAGTTACCTGAGGGGGGAGCAGGAACAGCAGTATTAATGGACCATTACTGGGCCTGCGGAGACAAGGCATACCACACACTGCCCCCTCTGTGGAATGGTATATGTACAATGGTACACGTTAATGTACCATCACTAGTGGTGCCCCAGAAACATGTGAACATGGCAAACTTCCCTAAAATGGATGAAGGAAACAAGAGGAAGAAGAGATCTGTAAAACCTCAGAAGGGGCCAGAGAACGAAGACAACAACAACAACAACAATGTCCTGAATAGAAAGAAAAGACAAGGAGAACCTCCGACAGGAAATTACCTATGGGGAAGGTCGGAAACAGCACTCACGTCAATTCCACCAGAACACAGACTATTCAGCAGAGCACAATGTTCTTCTCGTCAATAATACATCCGGGACTACAAGCTTACGCAAACGTACAATGGCTCCAGATAACTAGATGGGAGCTAATGATGACAATTAATTCTACAGTAAATGGATTCAACGCAATAAAAGAGGAACTGCGAGCAGTGAGGATGGTAGCACTACAGAACAGATATGTATTGGATCTCCTTACAGCAATGGAAGGAGGAGTATGCGCAAAGATAGGACAATCATGCTGCACATTCATTCCTGCTAACGATGCTGACAATGGTACACTGACAGAAGCAGTATCACAACTGGCCCAGATGCACTCCAAAATGATGAATGAAAGTAAAGGAGTGAAGAAGGATGGCAGCTGGTTTTCACTGTTATGGTCGTGGATGCCATCTTGGCTGTCGGATGGACTGAAGATTGTAGTTGGATGCATAATACTGGCAGGAGCTGTACTGATCATAATAAGATTCTGGAAGGCCCGGAAGGCACGCACCACAGACGAAATGATCGAAATGGTTGGTATGCACCCCTTGATGCCGGCAGACGATGGCCAGCACACAGGCATAATAATAAAAGAGAGAGAAAAACTGCGCAAACAGATCATCACCAACCACCTAGACCCACCATCTGTGAAGCTCGAAAACCCAAGAAACCCAAGGAGCTACATAGGGAAATGGGTATACTGCACACCTGGAGGAACCTGTGTATATATGTATTGGTCATTTGAAGACCATGTCAACCACTATGGGAGTAACTAAAATATGGAGAGTAAGAGGAGATAAGGAAAAAGATATGTTTGTGGTCGACAAGTCGACCAGAGGGGGGACTGAAGTGGGAGAATGGAACAAAAGACTCCCACCAGTCCCCTCACGCCCCTGGCCTAGAGGATTGCGGCCCAGACATCCGCCACGAGAGGAGTTTGCCTATCTACCAGACGACCAAATACCCTGGTACAGGAACATACGGATGTGCCCACCAGCCTGCCCACCAGCCTGCCCTGCTCATGCCGACGCCTGCGGCATGGATGAACTCGACTGAACCATTCAACAGTAAATGAACACATCGTTAGAGATGCCATGACGACCTAGCCAATGGTCAGCACACCCGTGCAAACATGCACACTGGACACTCCCACACCAATCCACACGAAGAACATATCCAGTGCTATGACGTAGGTGACGGGCACACCCACTGACGCGCATCTTTATTATTTTCACATAAGCTTTTTTCAAAATGCAGAAACGCAAGGCGCACAACGAACCCATCTAAAATGCGTGCTGACGCTTCTCCTACCCCATGCATTGCAATGAGAAATATAACGAAGATATGATACTGGGGATAAAACAATATGATACCATAACCTAAAGCGCCGTGCATCAAACGTCCCCACCTATGCACCAGGCCCAAGTAGGCCGCAAGCAAGAGCCTCCATGAACATTGAACGAGCAAGAGTACAATTGCTGACCCTGCAGAATGAGCCCGGCAAGAACAGACAGTCAAGGGCACAATGTTGCAAACTCACATGCCACAAGCCGAAGCCAAGGCCACACCTGCAAACTAAGCCAGGCACACAGTGGAAGATGCAATATTAAATGTGCAGAATTCTGCTTCAACCACGGTATCTCCTCACGTGACCAAGCCGAACCTGACAGGGTGCCAGGCCCAGGAGGAGGGAGGCGCCTGGATCCCACGTTTTTAGACACAGGCAGCAACAATTAAGCGACTCAATGAACATCTGCGGCAGTGGGAGTAGTCTGCCCTCCAACATATGAACAAATCCTCGCATTGTCTGCACATACCCATAGTTATACATTGTTGCAAATGACAGGTGCACCGCGAGCTGGGAACAGCGATGGTCCCAGACTGGGGGGCTCGCGAGTGGACCAATCAGAACATGGGGCTCTTATCACTGACGCCATTAACATTAGCCAATCCTCAGGGGTCTTCATGTAACAATTTTCATGTATCTAATTGAAGGGACAACCCAAGTATACCACCTGACTGACCCTCAACCACTAACAGCATTCTCTATACGTATGCTATACTAACCCTACCACTCGAGGAACCAATCCAGATTGGCGATAGGTTTTTTGCTAACTTTCCCAGGTGACGCAAGTAGCGCGTCATACTAAAGTAAAAAGGGCCTGCGAGCCCCACGAATTGAGAGAGTGTGTCAGGACGGACACGTACGATCCTTGACCCATCCCTGCCGTTTGTTTAATAAACAGCAGAATCACCTTGCTTCTTGCGTGTGCCTCATACTCATTTTTGGGATACGCGGGAGGAGTTGGGGCCTCCCTGCCCGGAGGTCCGCGGACGGCCCAGCCGGCCCCGGGAGAATTTCCCCCCGACACCAGACTAGGCATTGACTTAGCTGTAGTGTTGAAGTGAAGCCGCTTAACAAAGTGGCGGCTCGTAGCTGGAGATTCTGGGTTAGATCTATCACTTGTGCAGATTAATACAGTGTGCCAACTGACCAGATAAACATATCCGGTTAGATCACCACGCTGTTTTACACTGTGAAAGCATCCCTCAAAGGAACGCTCTAAGGAAACGGTCTGTTTTGCAAAATAAAATACAAACTTCTGTAAGTCAGGAAGGAACTCAAATTCCAGAATGACGACCTTGGTAGATATGAAAATAGCCGGAGAGCACTTCTTACATAAGCTATTTGTGAGAGGTGAGTGGACTCATCAGGACCAAACAGTCTGGTTGCAGGCAATCGCGCAACAGGTCACTGAAACAGGGTCAGATATATGGAGAGATCAGGGTCCATTACATGTGGCCCTGAGTGAATTATATATGGCTTCTAAGGCCAAAGATGAACACAATAAGATTGCCAGGATAGCGGCATATTTGTATCTATATATGGGAGCCATGCAGGACAAATGTGCTGAAGGCCAAGATCTGGCAAATAGGCAACAGATGACGTTAGAAAAGGCCCGATCTGACCTGGTCTCTTCTGAGCAGAGGCTGCAGAGGAGCCAGGAGCCAGAAAATGATAGTCGGCAGTATATAATTAAAATAAAAGATGACATGGATATACTGCAACAGGAAAAGACAGACCAGGATACCAGAATTCTGGCTTTGCAGAAGGAGCACCAAGACAGTTTGGACTCCTTACTGCAGAGCCAGAAAAAGCTGGAGCAACAGATCAATTTCAACAGGGCATGCACAGAGCAGGTAGCCACCCTGTAAATCCAACTAGATAGAGAGAAAGAGGAAAGCAATACATTGATTTTGAAAGACCTGGATACCCAGGCAGAGTTTGATGAAGAACGCCAGAAATCTGGTGCCTTTCAAAGGCAGAGGGACGACCTGGCGTCACAAATGCAGGCTCTTGGTCAGCAAAGGGATACCTTAGGCCAGGAAGTCTGCCATTTAAAAAGAAAAATTGAAGAAAATCATTTGGCCCTCCAGGGGCTGGTTGACCTCCAAAAAGAGCATCAGGGCTTGCTAGATCACACCAGGAGGGTGGAGGAGGCTCTGGCAAGAAAGGAGCAGGCCAGTAGGGATGGGACTGAGGAGGTAACCCTCCTGCAGCAGAGACTGGCCCAGTACTCCAGGACCAATCAGGGGACACAGAGAGAAAACGAGGCTCTCTGTCAGCACAATGATAGGCTCCAGCAACAGGTAGCCATGCAGGAGAGACTGATAGAGTCTAGCAAGGCCTTAACGGAGGAACTGAAAGCACAGGCTCTTGCATTGCAACAGGGAGCAGGGGCTGATAGAGACAAGGTTCGCTGGGAAAGGGAAACGCCTGAGCATAACCTCAGGAGCCCTGGTACCAGAGGCCTTCATCTCTCCTAGTCCCTGGACTCTGCCACCCCCATGTCCCCTGGCGCGCATGAGCACAGGGCCACAGGAATGGCAGATTACTATCCAGCCAAAGGTATGGGGCTCATAGGCCAGTAGCACCCAGGAATGGAGGGGCGGGTATCCGGGTATGGGCACCCAAGCACAGTGCAATTTAGTGAGGACCCCCAGGAGAGTAGGCCCATTAAGGGCATCCTGAAAACCTCTGCCCAGTTAGGTCAGTGGGGGGGGTACCCATCAAATCCTGGCAGCAAGGAGGGATCTGAAGACTCCTCTGAGCATTACAGGACACAGGAGACCAGGTCCCCACATTCTGCCAGCCATTCCCAGGCTCGCAGAATCCGGGAAAACCTGGAAGATCAGACGGGCACCTCTGGGAGCAGTGCTTCTGAGTCAGAGGATGAATGGACCAGGGTTACCCGAACCAAAAAGGCCAATAAGGCAAAAAGGGCCTTGCTTAAGGACCCATTGAAACAAATAAAGGCAATAAGGAGTGTCATCACGCCTTATCATAAGAACGCCAAGTATTCTGTTTGGGAACACTTGGAGCTCTATGAGCAAATGATGGAGACTTTCCATTTGAAGGACAGCAGTAGCTGCATCCAGTACGTCAGATGGACCTTCTCACCAGAATACTCCAGTTTCTTTGCAGGGCTGGAGGATCAAAACCATTCAAAGTGGTCCACATACAAGGCGGCCGTCTTGAAACATTTTTCTGTGCACAGAAATCCTCAAGAGGATCGCAAGGCAGCCTACAATTTGCAATGTGGAGAGGATCAGGCCCCACAAGAGTTTGTGCAAGAATTAAAGCGTGCTTTTGCGCAGACCACCAGAAGGGTGCGCACGGATAGCAGAGAATTTATCAATACGTTTTTCCATGCCTTACCCAAATACATAATGACCCAGCTTGTGAGAGATTTTCATGAGAAAAGATCTTTAGACTGGGTCATTGAACAGGCTACCTGGATCTATGAGGTGCAGAAGCCCATAGAAAATAAAAGTAATGCGCAGAAAAACCCCAAAAGCAACAGCACCCCTGCTGCTGCCAAGGTGGCGGAGGTAAAGGTTGCCCCCGTTTTAGATTTGGAGATGGGGGGGCCTAAAAACCTGCCTGCACCAAATAATTCACAGCCCAGAAGGCCCTCGGCCCAGTCACAGACAGGGAGTCGAGGAGGTAGTCCCACAAATGGGGTCCCCCGCTCCCCTGACTATGTAAGTCCCCGCTACAAGGGAAACCGACCAATCCTGGGTTATGTGTGGACTCCTCCAGCCCAAGGGGGGGGATCCAGCCAAGCACCTGACCCGGGGAACTTCCCTCCTAACTTCCCCCAGGAGGGAAGAAATTCACCAAATCCTGGGCAGAACTTTTTCCCCAGGTATCCACCCAATTTCCAGCCCCAAAATCATCCATCCTTCTTTCCCCAATTCGCTGAGCCCAGACAACCTAATCGGGGAGAGGGGAGGCCAAGGGTGGAGGGGTACCCAAATCTTCCCAATCCGGGGTATTACCAGAGAAGGGATAGCTACCCTTCCCGGGATCAGCCCAGGGGAGAAAATAGAGCCCTGTATCAGTCTGAGCGGGTTTCACAACTTGAGCGGCAGGTCCAAAATATGGCACGAGATCTGGGTCACATACTGAGGGCTCAACAGAACCCTCAGATGAGCATGCCACCGCAGAATGCCCCAAACTCTGGACCTGGTGCTCCAGAACAATGACGGGGGCAGCACCCCGATAACCCATCGGTTCCCAGGGAGGAGGCGCAAGGGGAAGGGGGGTGTAAAGCCTTGGAGGAAGCTTCCTTCCCAACTTGTAAACAGCCCCTGGAAAACCAGGAACTGGAACCAAAATCTCTTGCCCCTGAAAGTCTGCCACCCAAGGAGCAGAGGGGGGGTAGGAGAAACAAAGGATCCAAACAGGCCCAGTTTGTGGAGGAGGTACAGATCTTCCAATTTGAGGGAGAGGGATCCTCAGAGGATCCTCGGAAAAGGATCTTCTCCTTTAGAGATGGGGAACTCCTCCCAAAGAAAAATGGGACCCAAGGGATTCCAATCCAGACTGGGGAGATATGGAGACTGAGCTACCACCGCCCATCATCTCATCCCAGAACCGACAATACCAGAATCCCATGGGTCAAACCCATCCTGATGACTGCCTCCAAAAAGGGGGGGTGGCCCAGAACCCAAACCCATTTCCAGTTGCCAACTTTTTCTTTCAGATTCCCCAGGCTCTCCACAGAATTCTGCACAAATCTCTTTTCTTGCAATGTCCAAAACCAGAAAGTTAGCCCACCAGTTGTCCAAAAATGTGCATTATCTGTGCCCCCTTGAGGAGAAGGAGGGAAGATATTATGCCCCGGTACAAGTACAGGGGCAGGGTACAATTTCGGCACTGGTGGACACTGGATCCCAAGCTACCCTTCTGTCCAAAAGGGCCTTTGATGAACTAAATGCAGGAAGGGGGGAGAATTACCGTATTCCTCTCACCTCTCTTCCTGGACAACTGCAGAACTTTGACGGGAAGGAAATTCCTGTCGAGGGGAGTACAGATTTGGAAACCAAAATTGGGCGACACAAGGTGAAACACCCGGTCATAGTAGTGACTCCAGAGGGCACCCCTTGTTTACTAGGGAACGACCTCCTGAGAAGGTTGTCACCCCTAATAGATTGTGTAAACAAGGTCCTCTGGACCCAGACTAGCCGACCAATAAAATTAAAACAGAGTGTCAACCATGTTAGTTTAAATGGCACCTGCCACATGGTTGAACAAAAATCTGACCAAGTAGAATTTCACTTCCAGAACAACCAAATTCCAGACGTGACAGTATTAGCAGTAGGACAACAGACTGGTGATGGGGTTTCCTCTCTATTTCTGAAAATCAACCTCCCTTCCAATTTAAGGTGGTATTCCACACTGGAAGGAAACACTCTGAAATTCTTTACTAATCCACAATCAGAAACTCCCACTCCTATAGTCCAGGAAGATGTGAAATCAGCTCAGAGTCTGGCTGATATTCAGAAAATTGGAGAGCAGTTGTTCATCCCTGTTCAGTTAAATGATGGGAAGGACTCTGTTCTCGCTCGAGTGTGTGTGAACAACGGTAAGAGCTTCATCAGCGAAGCCATGTTCCGCCAACTCCCAAAAGATCCAGCCATTCCAACATTCAAACTGCTAGACAAATGGGAAATGAACCTGGAAGCACCTAATTCCAAACATCTCCTGCCAAGTAGGTGTATGCTCAAAATCTCCATTGGCAACAAGAGCATAGTCCATAATTGTTGGGTCATGCGAGACGTCACTGCCGCCTTTTTCTTAGGCAGTGACATTCTCAATCGCTTTGCCATTAGTTTGGACCTAATAAACTTCAAAGCTTGGTCTCGATTAGCGGATAATCCCATGGGCTTTGATGATTCAGAAAAAGCATTTAGGTCAGCTCAATTGCTACCTTATGCAGTTGAAATTCAGATTAAAGAGGAAGTCACCATCCCGGAAAGGACCCGACAATTCTCCCTGGAAGTGAAAGTTAAAAGAGGACAAAAATTGAAAAACCCTGATGCTTATATTCATCTAAATGCTTCTCTCCAACAACAAGGGTTAGGGGTAAACCCAACACCATTAGTCAACATAGAACATGACACCATTCCAATAGAGGTGGATAACAGCGACTTACAGAGTATTACTCTAGCCGCAGGCACCATCATTGGAATGGCGGTTGATGACTGACATTTCTCCATTGATTTAGGAAGTGAACTGTTAGGACCGATCCCCAAGGACTGTTTTGACAGTGACAGTGAGGACAATACAACACCAGACAGGATTTTCACCCGGCATGGGGGGAAGTTCCTGGTGTACACTTCTTGCCCTTATGGTAAGGAAGATGTGACTTGTGACTTCAGAGGGGATGAGGTGATTTTCCAGGTCCATGAGGGCTGCCTTGCCCACCTGAAGCCTCCGGTCCAAATCAGCACTCTGACCAGGGACTTCTCCACCCAGCTGGAGGAGGCCGCTAAGATAGCAAAACCAGAAGTCTTTCCAGGCTTCAGGCAGATGGTGGAAGAGAGAGTCAACCTAGCTGATGCCTGTGTGACTCTGGAACAGAAGCAAAAGTTGAAACAAGTTTTCTTGGATTTTCAAGATCTCTTTGTGGTAGACTCATATGACTGTGGTCGCACTGACATCCACACCACAACAATTCCCACAGACCCTGGAATGACTGCAGTGTTTGTGAAGCAATATCATTTGCCTCTCGCATCCATGGAGTCCCTTACTGAAATAATTAAGAACCTTGAGTCCCGGGGAATAATCTGTCCAGTCCACAGCACTTTCAATAATCCGGTGTTGGGAATATTGAAGCCAAACGGCCAGTGGAGACTCTGTGCCGACCTTAGGGAGCTCAACAAACGGGTCCATACTTCCCGATGGCCTCTGCCCTACATTGACCAAGGGCTGGCCCAGATCCAGGGGTCACAGGTATTCACAGCAATAGACCTGACCAATGGATACTGGACCGTGTCTGTCAGTAGGGAGGACCAATACAAACTGGCTTTTACCTTTGGGGGCCAGCACTACACATGGACCCGGACTCCCTTCGGATACCTCAACTCCGGCAATGAATTCAACATTTTCCTACACAAGGCCATGCCCGACCTGGGTGCGAGGGGTAACCTGGCTTATGGAGATGATGTCCTCATCAAAAGTTCATCTGTGGAGGAGCACATAGCGGAGATCCGTTATGTTCTGACACAGTTGAGGGCCGCCGGAGCAAAACTTTCCTTTAAGAAAGCACAGTGGTGTAGAACCCGTGTTAATTTCTGGGGGCATGAGATTACTCCCCACGGTCTCTGTCCCCAGGAAAAGAAAGTGGAAGCACTTCAGAAACTGAAAGACCCCACAACTCTGCGGGAACTAAGGAGCCTCCTTGGACTGACTAATTACAGCAGAAAGTTCATTGAAGGCTACGCAGAGATCACTAGACCCCTGATTCATCTCTTGAAGGGGGGGGTCAAGTGTGAATGGGGTCCAGAACAATCTGAGGCAGTAAGACAACTCAAGAGAAGCCTCTCACAAACGCCTTGCCTAGCTTACCCTGTCAGAAACAAGGAGTTCTTCCTGGAGACAGGGTTCTCTAATACGTGCTTGACGGCAGTATTATACCAAAAGCATGACAAGGTCAATAAAGTAATCTCCTATGCGAGCAAAACTTTATCCTCTGTGGAGGAAAAATTCAACGATTGTGAGAAGGCACTCCTGGCAACGGTGTGGGCATTGAAGAATTACCGCCCGTTTATCCAGGGGGAACACATCATAGTGGAGACTACACACCAGCCTCTGCAATATCTCCAGAGTGACAGAATCCGGGCCGGAAATGTGAGTAATTCCCGAATTACTTCCTGGATTCTGTCAATGCAAGGCTTTCCTGTGGAGGTCAGATATGGCCAAAACAAGAAGAGTCCCCTCGCGCAAGGTCTGGCTGACTTGCATGATTGTGCCAGAGAAAACTGTCTCGAGGACGAAAGTCTAAAAATCAAGGACAACATGGAGGCATACCTTAATTCCCCACACAAAGTCTTTGAAGAAGACAAGTGTGAGGGAATGTCCACTGTCTATGTGGATGGATGCTCTTACCATGTTGACAACAACGGGGAGAAAGAACTGGTGGCCGGCGTAGGGAACGCATGGGTGAATGAGTCCCCAGAACCCTCTGCTGGATACAAAATTGGTCCCCGAAGTAGTCAGGTGGCAGAGTTGATGGCTGTGCATCAGGCCATCCTCACTGCCATCCAACATCAACAAGACGAACTAGTCATAATCACAGATTCGGATTATGTACGGAACGGGTTCGTGGAGCACCTGGTTAATTGGAAAACCAGAGGCATGTTATGTGCTAATAACAAGCCCCTGAAACATGGGAAGTTAATCCAAAATATTGATGATCTGGTCACATCAAATGGGATGACCATCTACTGGAAAAAGATCAAGGGTCATTCCAAAGTAGAGGGACCAGACAAAACTGGAAATGACTTAGCGGATCAGCTGGCCAAAACCGGGGCCATCCAAGGGGATCTAATCGAAATAGAGTCCCTGTTGGGGGAAATCCAGGTCACTGCTATCACTAGGTCCCAGACCAATGCTCACAATGATCTTTCAACTGCACAATGGAGTAAGGAGACCCCTGATGCTGATTTGATTACAGCTCAGAAGGGGGATCCAATAATTGGTAAGTTTTACCAACACATTGAGGACCCTGAGAACTTTCCCCTGACGGATACCAATTACATTGGGAAAGAGGACCTAAGAGTGTTGATGAAATGTCCAAAAAGGTTCCGAATCCAAGACGGGTTGTTGGTAAGGAAATCCCAAGATGGGCATGATCAGTGGGTGGTTCCTACCTCATTCCGAAGCCTGATGTTAAGTCATGCCCATGATGCGGCCACCGCCGGTCATAGGGGGTTTCACACAACTCTGAAAATCTTAAGAGAGGTTGCATACTGGCCACACATGGGGCAGGACCTCGACCAATACTTGATGGGGTGTCTTGTGTGTGCACAATTTCAGCCATCATCCCTCACACACTGTGCGCCTCTCCAAAAGAGGGGCCTGTAATTCGCTCGTCTAGAGGAAACAAGTACATTATGACCGTTACATGCTTGTTTACCAAGTGGGTGGAATGTCTCCCAGCCCCAAACTGCAAGGCAGAAACAGCAGCTGCCCTGATGATTAACCACATCTTTTCTCGTTTTGGTCTACCTCAAAGGATTGAGTCAGACAGGGGTAGCCACTTCACCAGTGAAGTAATGACAAAGATGTGGGAGATACTGGGGGTCAAAAGGAAGCTACATATTGCTTACAGGCCAGCTTCTTCCGGAGCAGTAGAGAGATACAACAGAACCATTGTGAGCATATTAAAAAAGTTTGTGGCATATTCTGGGCCAAGTTGGACTATCCGATTACCTCTGGTCCTAATGGCCATCAGATCTACCCCTTCATCTGCAACTAAAATGTCACCATTTGAGTTGATGACCGGACGCAAGATGGTGCTTCCCCAGCATTTGCTCTACAGGACCCAAGAGCAGAAACAGATAAATAACTCCACAACTCGTGAGTATGTGGAGAATTTAAGGAAACAACGCCAACATGCTTTTGCCTATGCTCAGCGGAATCTAGAAAGATCAGCTGAGAGTATGAAAAACGCACTATGATTTGAAAACCACCAGGAAGGAATATACTGTGGGGGACCGGGTCTATCTATACAATTTCCAAAGGAACCAGGCCAAACAGCGAAAATGTTTGCCTACATGGAAGGGACCGTTTGAAATTATAGACAAGATCTCCCCTGTTGCCTACAAAATCCGCATCCCCAAAGGTAATTTGGCGGAAGGGGAAGATAAGTGGGTCCATATTAATCAGCTGAAGTGTTGCCATCCCAGGCACACTCTGCAGCAACTGGAGGAGTCCTCTGCAATACCAGAGGGGGCCGCTCCAGAGTGATTTGAATATCCCATATATAGTCTCTAAAATATTATGACGCTTGTAAGCCACTGTCTCTGAATTATATCTTGTTTTTAAAAATTGGAATGCTATGTCTATTAAAGTATAAAATGTATATGCCACCCCACTATATCAATGGTGGGGAAGAAATGTCTACGAATAGGTATTGCCGCTTTCCTTTGTCGTCCTAGGAGAAAGAAAACCTGGAGACTGGCCAAGGAGGACGATCCGGCGACCGGGGGCAAAGATCCGAGGGGCCCGGGGTACCGCCCAATATTCCCATCAGGACCGGCGAGGGGAACCGATCGATCCAACTGGATGGAGGAAAAGATGCTGAACTGTGCCATTTGCGGAATTGGAAGAAGATGATGCGGACATACCAGTGCGTGGGTCAAAACATTCCTCGCACCGACTCCCCCTCGACTCAAATTCAAAGTGCAGTCAGGTGGGGGGGCTTTGTCAGGTGTATTGACCCACGTTTGAGTCATTAAGCTGCAACATTTGGTACTGCCAGCTTCAAAAATCCAAGATGGCCAAAAAGCCCACATGTGTGCCAGAATCCAGGAGAACCGCGCAGTTTGTGAGCACACCAAAATGGTCGCCTAACCTTCCACCCACCAGTGCGAGCGTGATGGGCCAGGGGTGCCATGAGTGGAATGTGTGCCAAAGGAAAAACAGCAGTGCCTGTTAGCTTAAAAAGCCCTTTGAAATCACCTTGGTTTCTCTGAATGCAAGCTAAAAATGCCTATGTCAAACATTGCAGGATATTCAAAAATCTAACAGAATACCAGCAGACATTTGGCAGAATTAAGTTTTGTGTGCATACAAAATCTGGAAAGAAAAAGAGCCCAAAACAATGTTCATAACAAAACTGGCTGAGCTGTGGAGGTCAGCAGCTTAAGTTAAACTGAACTGAAAACCACTAAAATCGAAATGTTTAAATTAAATGAGGGACCTACTTTTGAGTGTCACATAGTTTGTAACTGTTGAAATGTCATAGTTTTGAACTTAGAATCAGCACTCTAGCTGCATGTGTAAAAATTGTCACTTTGATTTGAATGTAGAAAACTGGGAACAAAAAGTGACATTTAGCTGACACCTGGCTTAATGAAACTGGATTCTGCATGACAACTACCCCCGACAGGAGTTCTGGATCAACAGCTGTGTTCCCAGGCCTGGCTGCATTCTGCTGCCCCCACAAAAAGGAGGTGACACCTCTCTGATTGAATTACCTGGGTACTGCAGGAAACTGAACAATGGACTCAGGCAAATGTTATATTGGGGGGAATGTAAAGTGGCTTCCTCTTGGGAGAAGTCGGAGGAGAAGTGCCTGTGAGAGCCAGCTGAGCTTGGGGGAAGTGGATAAACCAGTTCTTCCACCATGTGATGTGGGAAGCTACACCCCTTTTTGACCAGGGCATAAGTTAAAAAGATAGATAACTCATAGTGCGGACTGGTCAAAATTATATAAGTAATATCATTATTCTTGTGATTTTCCTGTGCACGTTTTAAGAGGCGTTAGGACCCTGTGGTGTATTCTGGGGGGTTGCTAGCGGAAAATAGGGTCTCACTCCAAATGTCTGCATGTTAAAAATCTGACACTTCATCAATTAATGTCCATACTCCTTGCGCACATGTGTGTAATTTTTGGTAAATGTCCGATATTGGTAAACCAGTCAACAAGCGCAAAATGTTGTCATTTTTGAATGAAAGCCCCCAGGAAGATCAGAGGCGGACAAGCATGGACCATAAGGAATATATAATGTGTACATGTAATTTCAACAAATTGTGTATCTGGGAAATATATATTTGAATCAAATATAGATTTGTGGGCAAATTGACCAGGGGAGGATCCTCTGACCCATAAACAGACCTCATCATGATGACAATCCATTTCCTTCCCCCAATCATGGGAGAGGGGAGAATTGGGCCAATGACAAGTAGAGAGGCGCAGGCTCAGTTATGCCACGCACACACCCACTTCCGAAACACATAAAAAGAGACTGCTGGGACAGGTAGAGACATTCAATTACATTTTCTGCGGGACGCTCTGCCAGGAGACTCCAGACTTCACATCCATCAATCTCCAAAGACCAGAACTTTACTTCAGAACTTAAAGCAAGGGCCTAAACCCACAAACTGAGAACTCTTCTCAGCAGGCCTCAGCATCCTTAAAATCATCTGCAAACTATTCCACAGACGGGCGAGCATTTTGAATTCTGTTCCAAGAACTTTTGCCGGAACCGCAGACCAGACCCAGACTGCTGTGAGCAGAACCAGAGATCCGGATCGCTGTGAGCAGAACCGGTGCCTGATTGACCCGCTGAGCAGAGAGAACCGCCACTGGACGTGTTGACCAGATCCGTGACGAGGCCTATTTCAAATTTATATTGTGAGTACCTAGCAGAACTGTGCAGAACCAATCCCTTAGTTAAAATAATCTAATTCAAGCTATTTTAAGCTAAGTAGAACTGCCTCCTAGAAATCGTGTCATCTGTCATTTTTAAAGCTGCACAACTGTCACCTGTCAATTCTGCAGCTGCAAGCTGTCACCTGTCATTTTGAGTTTTACTTTAAATCTGAAAATCTACCTTTATTACATCGTCCGTATCTCTGGAACCGTTTGGGCTAGGAAATTTAACTTTCATTTTAAAGCTGTGATTCTAGGCTTTCCAACAAACCTAGAACCGACTTCCTACTCCCTATACTTTTTCCGCAATCGCGATTTACACACTCGCGAAATTTACCGCAATTTGCGATTTTGGCTCAATTTCTCCACTTGTCAAAATAGCAGCTCCATTCTTTCCTTTGTTAAAATCCGTTTGCAACCTGGTAATAACTCGTAGAGCATTGCTAAAGTGAGCCTGAACTAATACCAACAAGCATCTCTCACTCACCCTGAATCTCTAGAGGGAATTAAAATCAGTTAGCACATTTTCCCATCCATTGCCATCACATTTAAATGCATTTTGGGCCTCTGTTTCAAACTTCTACCTGTTTCCTCTAAGCTTGCTGGGGGGGAACTGAATTTCGTATTGTATTTGATTGCATTCCTGAGAACTGTGTGCTCCTCTTTCCATCTACTTCCATCTCTTACATTGCATAGGGGAGAGGTGTGAATTGCCAGAGAAAAAGTGATTATCTTATCTTGTGCTAAAATCATATCAAGTATTTCTGTACTGCATTTTATTCCTCATTGCTTTTCCCTTGAAACCATAAAAGTATTTTGCTACCTTATCCATCCTATACTAACTCCTCATTGATTGTAAAGAACTGTGCTACTGTAGGATTACCTATTGCTGATTACTGCTCATATTCACAAGTGTACTATCCATTATCAATTTATTTATAGAAGTGTGATATATATATTGTTTAATTTTCCAAATAAACCTTTTAAATTTGAAAAACAGACCTACTTCTTGGATCAGTGGGGTCAGGGAGATTCTAAGAGAGGGGTGTTATATAAGGGTTGTCATCCAGAGTACATGAACTGGACCTAAAAATATATCAATAAGGGTTCACCTCAGCATCCCAGACTAGGCATTGACTTAGATGTAGTGTTGAAGTGAAGCCGCTTAACAGTAATGACTTTAAATGTGTATATATTGTTTTTTGTACAAGTAAATGTTACTAAATGTTTACTGTAGATGATATTTTATTAAGTTTTTAGCTGTTTAGTGTATCTTGTCTTTTTATCATGTTTGGTTTATTTATTAGTAAATTATATGTAATTTACAGTGATGACATGCACCTTGTTAATTGATATTGTTGCATATGTAAAATATAACACTTGAATGTTTATGTATATTTTGTTATTGTAGATTTAGTTCTTAAAATATTCTGTGTATTTTGTAATTCTTATATGGTACACAAATATGTTATACTTCTTTTAACATATTATAGTTCCACATTTAATGTATTCTTGAGTGATGTTAAATGTTATATTTTTTTTTGTTTTTATATGTTAAAGTGTTATAATTTTATGGTAATATTGCATGCCTTTAAGTGTGGGTGAATTAAGGTTACCTTGATATTGGATTTAACTGTATTTTTTTTAAATTTATTAATCACGTTTAATTTGCTATAATCTTAGAGTTTTTCTTTATGATATTTGTGGAATTTAGGTTTTTGTTGGGTTTGTGACGAATCAACTTCCGGGGCATCAGCGGTCCAGGCATGTATATTGGTTTCTAAACCATCGATCAGCCCCACACCTCTAGTACACCAGAAGGGATCCAAACAGATTGGAAACACAAGCAAATTATAAACTTCCTTGTCCAAATTAGGTCACGTGGACGGAACAGCAGGGTTATCACGACAAGGTCGTAGATCATTGATTAGTTGTAACATAGCAAATATACATGTATTACTGAATGATAAAAAGGACTGTCCAGTCAAAGTTGTATAACAATATCTATTTTATTATCATCACAAAAGACATTTCTAGCACACTACAAGATACAACTCACCCTGTAAAGGAATGCAGAGGACAGACAGTTTCAAGAAGGAAAAGGATGCACTCTGGATACTGACAGGAGGCTAGTCGGTAAAGTAATTTATCTCAATAGTTCAAGGATACTTGGTTTCAACACAAAGGGAGAAATGGGTCAAAAAATGTCAGGGGACAGAACCACAATGTACCTTGTGCTTGTAGAAGTTCTTGGTGCTCGACAGGGTCGAGTCAGTTTCAGGGCGCTTTGCAGATTCTGCGACATAGTTCAAGATAGGAGACAGCTGCGGGTATCAGGTGGCAGGCAGTTCAGTGAGCAAGGCTGGACAGACGGCTGCAGGCTGGCCTACACAGCGGCCTAGGGTCAGGAATTGTTGTCTCAGTGCTGGTCGGTGGGTCTGAGGCACTGGTTGAGGAGTCTTGGACAATTTGAGCAACTGCGGCTTGCAGAGCCTAGTAGGGCATGATGTGTGCTGGGTACCGGTTCTGGAGCTGCTGGAGTGTCCTCTGAATTCATTATCTCTCTCTGTTCCAGTTGAGATGTTTAAGTGAGGGATCTTGCTTCCCTCTTTGGAAATCCTGGGTTTCCATCACTGGCTGAAGATATAAGGCAGACTGTACCTTCAGCCAGGGTCCAAATGAGTTCTTTTTTTTATTTTTTTTAATTTCATTTAGTTTTTACAAACTTTTTGAAAACTTTTACTTTTACCATTCTTAATTCCTAATTTCCATAGTGACAGAAAATACACAGAGAAAAATGTGTTCTTCTTGTTACTCCTTGCAAAGTTTTCAGATGCTCTGCCAACATAGGGTCTCTACCCTCCTTTAAAGCCAAATGGCTCAGTGATTGGTGTTGGCTAAGCCTAACTTAATGAACCAATCCTGGTTCCCCACCAACAATCTCCTGTATGTGTGAGGTCATAACTAGAGTGCTTTGCAACAGAAAAAGTTAAAGGGATGAAAACATGCAATATTAAGTGCCACGCGTTTTCCTGTCTGTTGTGGAACAAAGGGTTTCTCTGGTTAATTGAGATCTCTGTGGTTCCTAATTAAAGTGGCAGGTCTCCCTTGAAGCTCTAGCGGGACCAGGCTTTTGGTCTCTGCCAAACCACATACTCTTACCTTCTGAATGGGGCCCCATACAGGGATGACTACTATAAATACTAGTTCCAGGCATGACAGGTCACTGCTCTTAATACTTAGAGGCGGGAGCTGGCTTCAGGTTGAAAATCAAAGGTTTTGGGGGTTTTCCTGTGCTTTGTTAATCCTGCGACCAGGGCTCCTGTGGGCCTGTTTGAATTAACTCTGATTAGTATGGGAGGCTGCCACCAGCAGCTAACATAGGAAAGGGTCGATCCATGGAGCCTTTGTTAGTTAGGTAGTCTGGCCATGGCAGGAGGAAGGTTTTACCTTCCCCCTTCTGAGATGCCTTGATGTACTCTTGCTTTCATATTCCAAGTAAATATTACAGGGGGGACGGTGCCTGTAAGCTGTGTCCACCCAGAGTACGCAGGTCTATGTGTATGTCGTGTTTTGAGCATAGCAACATGTGTGTGGATTAGCCCCACACATATTCCGGAGGTTGATCTACCATCATTCAATTTCATTTAAAATTTCAAAACATCCCCGGTGAGCACATTACAAATAATTTAAACCTGTTTTACTGTTACATGATTATTGATTTTAGGTGTTTGAATAATAGTGTGTGTTGTAAGAGCATGTAGTATAAGTGTGTGTGTGGCATAAAAGCATGTTGCATAACAGAACAAGGCATAAGTATATTATCCATACGTGCATAGTGTGTTGTGTGCGTTGAGGGAGCACATGGTGTAGGAGCATTTGTTGAAGAAGCGTGTGTTGTAAGAGCATGTGTTTTAGGAGCACGTGTTGTAGGTGCATATGTTGTAGGTGCATGTTTCCTAGGTGCACATGAGAGCACTTGTCGTAAAGCTACATGTTGTGTGTAGTAAGCTTATGTGTATTAGGTGTGCATTTTGTAAGAGCACATCATTAGTGTTCATATATGCAATGTTAATATCACAAATGTACGTGTAGGGTTTTAATATGGCAATAACACCCGATCTGGCAGACCGATCAGGTGTTATTGCCATCAGCATCCTGGGTTTCCATTCCGGAAACCAAGGATGCTGATAGCAATGTACTTTGTTTGAATGAACAGGACACCTTGCAGCATCCCATTAGTTCAAACAAACTACTGACTTAAGAAAGACGCCGTGGAGATGGAAGGTGGGTCTCCATGCGGGACGTCCATGCCGAGGACGGCGGCTGGAGTGGCAGCAGCAGTTGAACTGCCACCAAAAGAATAAGGTGAGTGGGGTAGAGTGTTGGGAGGGGAGGAAATGGTGCCCAACATGGACGAGAGGGGAGAGAGACGATGGCAGGGTGGGGAATTAGTCTTCATGCTGCTCAAAAGCTTTTTAATAGAAAATATACCTCCATTCTGCTTATGCATTTTATGTCTCCGAAAGTGTACATTTTCGTATGAAAATGTAAAATATTTGTATGAAAAGTGTACATTAATTCCATCATGTTAAAAGTGGCATCAAAGGTCAGCTGTCACTTTCCTTTGATGGGAGTTGTTAGATGTTAGTTATGCAATATATGAGCTGTAAAACACATACTTCCTGAATACAGTTGGTATGAAAAATGTACATTTATTCAATTTCTTTACAACTGAAAACAAGGTCAGATGTGATTTGCCATTCCTGTGAGTTTTTAGGAGATGTTAATTATGTAATGTGTGAACAGTAAAACTTGTATGCTCCGCGTACAGATTGTTTGATTTTCCTTTGATGTGAGTTTTCAGGTGATGTTAATTTTGTAATGTACCAACTGTAAAACTCATATGCACGGTGTACGTGATTGCAGTGCATGCTGTAGGCACCTGTGTGGTAGTATGTGTTGTAAGAATGTGTTTCATAGGACTATGTGTTGTAGGATCTCATGTCAAAGGAGTGAATGTTGTAGGAGCACGTGCAGTAGCTGCATGTCTCATAGGAGCATGTGTTGTAGGATCTCCTGTTGTAGGAGTCTGTTATAAGAGTTTGTGGTAAGTGTTCATTATAAGAGTGTGTCATTGGAATATGTTTCGTAAGAGCATGTGTCACACATCCACATTTTATTTCTATTAGGCAGGTGCGTAGTAGGTGTGCTTGTCATTTCAATATGTAATATAGTAGTGTGTGTTGTAGGAGTGCATGTTATAGCAATGCATGTCATAAGAGCAAGTGTCGTAGGAGTACGTGTCATTAGGGTGTGTGTCATAAGAGTGTATGGTAAGTGTGGGACATAAGAGTGTGCGTGATAGGATCGTGTGTGGTAGAAGCATGTGTGGTAGGAGCATGTGTCATAGGAGACTGTGTCATAGGAGCATGTGTCATAAGTGCATGTGCCGCAGTTGCATGTGTTATTGGTGCAAGTGCGCTTGTACATCTACATGTTACATGTAGTAAGCACGTGTGTATTATTAGATGTGTATGTCGTAGGAGCAGTTTATTAATGTTTATATACACACTGTTAATATCATAAATGTACATGTAGGGCTTTAATATAAAATGTACCTCCATTCTGCTCATGCATTTTATGCCTCCTAAAGTGTACATTTGTGCAAGAAAAGTGTACATATTTGTATGGAAGGTGTAGATGTATTCCTTCACTTCAAAACTGACATTTAAGTCACCATGTGACTTGCCTTTCATGTTAATTGTGTAGTCTACGAACAGTAAAACTCATACACTCTTTTTACAGTTCATATGACTTGCCTTTTATGTAATGTGAGGTTTCAGGAGATGTTAATTGTTTAATGTAACAACTGTAAAATGTGGTGTTACACAAACACAAACACCTACCACACTCCTGTGTGGTAGGCGTATGTGTTGTAGGAGCATGTGGTGTAGAAATATGGGTTGTAAGAGTGTGTGGTAAATGTGCATCGTAAGAGTGTGTGATTGGAACATGTGTCATATGTCGACATGTTATGTACAGTAGGCACATGTGTAGTAGGTGTGCTTGTCATTGGAACATGTATTATATGAGTTTGTGTTGTAGGAGCGCATGTTATAGCAGCACATGCCATAGGAGCACATGTATTAGGAGTATGTGTCATTAGAGTGTGCGTCATAAGATTGTGAAGTGGGTGTCATGAGAGTGTGGGTGGTAGGACTGTGTAACATAGGAGCATAGATCATAGGAACATATGTTGTAGGAGCACATGTCATTGGTGTATTTGTCATAGGTGAATGTGTTGTAGGTGTATGTGTTGTAGGTGCATGTGAGAGCACGTCTATGTTCACATGTTATGTGTAGTAGGTACATGTGTAGTAGGTGTGCTTGGTAGCAGAATATGTATTGTAGGAGTGTGTGTTGTAGGAGTGCATGTTATAGCAGCACGTGTCATAGGAGCATGTGTTGTAGAAGTGTGTGCCATTAGAGTGTGTGTCATTAGAGTGTGGGGTAAGGGTGTGTTGTGAGATTGTACATGGTAGAAGCATGTGAAATGGGAGCATTTGCCGTTAGAGCACATGTAGGCGCATGTGTAATAGGTGCACCTATCCTAGGTGCATGTGAGAGCTGTTGTCATACGTCTATATGTTATTTGTAGTAAGCGCATGTGCATTAGGTGCGCGTGTGTCATAGGTACATGTTGTTAGTATTCATATACACAATGTTAATATCACAAATACATGTGTTGCTTTAATATGGCAATAACACATGATCGGGTGGGCCAGATCGGGTGGTAATGCCTGGGGCCCCAGCGCCATTACCACCCGATCTGGTCAGCCGGATCGGGTGGTATTGCCATTAGAACCCAGGGTTTTCTATCTGGAAACCCAGGGTGCAGATAGCAATGTATTTTGTTTGAATGAACAGGACACCTTACAGTGTCCTGTACATTCAAAATATTACTGACTTAAGATGGCCACCGTGGAGATGGAAGGTGGGGCTCCATGCAAGGTGTCACTGCCAATGATGGAGGCTGGAGTGGCGGTAGTGGTTGTGCTGCTGCCAAAATAATAAGGTGAGCGGGGCAGGAGGATGGGGGTGGGAAGAAATGGTGACCGAAGGGGGAGGGGGAGCAGAAGATTGCCGGGTGAGGAAGGAGCCTCTAGGTTGCTCAGAATGCATGCTTGGATCATATGATTCAGCCTGTGATCCAAACGACATGATTGGTTGGCTCCCCTCTCCTTGGTGCTAATATAAAATGTTCCTCCATTCTGCTGATGCATTATATGCCTCCTAAACTGTATATTTACATTTGAAAAGTGTACATTTTGATATGAAAATTGACATCAACGTCAGCTGTCACTTGCCTTTTATGTGAGTTTTTAGACAGTAATTGTGTAATGTATGAACTGTTAAACTCATACGTTCTGTGTACAGTTTGTATAAAAAAGTGCACATTTATTCCAGCACCTTAAAACTGACATATGATTTTAGTTTTTAGGAGATGTTAATTGTGTAATGTACGAACTGTTAATTGTGTAATGTACAAACGGTAAAACGCATATGCTCAGCACATTCATATAAACATACATTTAAAATGCTAATATCTCAGAATGGGTACATTTTCAAAAACAATGTTCTGTGCACCAATTCCAGATGAAATCTAGGCGCCTGCAAAAAATTGTAAAAAGCAAAGGGGCCGAAACAATATTTGTTTCTATGAGCAAACCTCATGTTAAAAGCTGTTCAAAACACAATCAAAGTATGACATGTGTTAAACTATGAAGCCATTATTGTACAATTCTGAAATATTGCTAGCACACGTGGCTGCCTCGAAAATTACTTTGGAGTACATTCAGATTTTTGCATGCAAGCATTTGCAAGTTATTGAAAATAGTCCTTCTTTATATGTCTGGCACTCATTCAAAGGTTTGAAACAGAATACTCACTAATCTTGAAGTTAAGTTTTTACAAAGAACATTGGCTTCCTTTAAAGTATTATTGTGCCTAAAGAGTGGGATCAATAATTTGCATCAGTGGTTCTTTAAGTAAAGGCAAAAAAAGTTAAAAAGGAGTCTTGTCCTCTTTGTAGTAATTTCTTATGGGGCATGTGTTCATGCCTTGTGGTACACAGGTATGGGCATATAGTCACAAAGATAAGGTACGCATCCCCAGTATCTAAAACGTGCTCCTTGGTAATACGGAATCTAAGGAGTCCAAACAGACTTCATAGCCTTAACAAAAAGTTGTAACGTTCAAATAATCAGCATGATTGCTCTCCCAATTGCACTGGTAAGGGCATTCACCAAAAATCAACCTCAGATAGTATTTCTGCTTACAACCAAGGAACTCTTAGAGATTAGATCAGGGCATTCCCACAGTTGGCCCAGGGAGATTTTATTCTGAGTGTGCTTAACATGGACAAACCAAGGCCACATTTTGGAGCTATTTCCCCTGAATACATTGAGCAATGCTTCTGTTTACACCCTTAGCTCAGGATTGACCCAAAGTTTGATTCATAGTAGGATGGGTTGCAATTGGATGGCATGCCCAAACTCCTGCTGGCAGATTGCATTCTTACTGCTACATTTGGAGTTGCTTAGGGGAGGACATTTGTGTTTGATGGTTGATAATGATATGGTTTGGTTGCAACACCACATTTTGGCAGCATACAAAGATGAGCTTTGAGACTAAGCTCTATAAACATCTGGTGTTGGAGTAACCATACTTCTTCCAGGACCTTTAAAAAAATGAAGAAATTCATTGATGTCTTTTTTGTGAACCATGGGTTTGGTTGATGGTAGATAATAATACAGCATTGTCAGTGAACAGAAATATGCTCAACCTCTTTCCATCTATTACTGGTGTGTCTAAAACTTGCAAAAGTAGGTGCTCTGAAGTAGAATTAATAAACAATGAAAATAACAGGGGAGCTAGGCCACATCCCAGGAGTACTCCTTTGGTTACAGGAAAGAGATCTGTTCTTTCACCATCCTGTCCCCATCGTAGTGTTGCTGCATTGTTTGTATGCAGGTTGTTAATTTCATGTAGAGCTACTTTACAATCCCTCAAAGACATCAGCGATTCCCATCATATCTTTCTATTTGCATTGTTGAAAGCCGCCTTGAGATCTATAAATATAAAGTATAGCAACATATGCTTTTGTTCCATCTATTTGTACATAATCATATCTAGCAAAATTATCAGGTTAATCATATTATTAAGTCTCTGGAAGCAAGCCTGAGCATGATTCAATATGTTATAATCTGCTACCCAATTGGTTATACATATCTCTAGGATCTTTGCATAGAGCTTCCGTAGGCTGCCCAGTAAAGAATTAGGAGGGAAATTGGAAGGGTCATTAGAGTCACTCTTTTATATATCGGCACCATTTCTGCAGCATACCATGAACTGGGAGGAATATAATCTGAGTTAATAGAATCAAACAATTTCACCGGAACTGGCAGCCATTGTTAGGGGTCATTATTTAAAACATTGTAAGGTGATCAGGGCTGGGTTTGTTTTCTGAACAGTGCAAGCTTGACTTCAGTTGATGAAAAAACTAAGCACTTCTTCTCAGCGTGTGATGCTGGGTAGAACATTAACCCAGGATCACTCATTGCAAGAATTGAATCGTTATAAAAATAAACAAAATGGGCAAGCCATCTGCTGGCTTGAAAATATTGGGTGGTTCACTCAAAACCATCATAGTACACAGGTAACGTTTTTCCTGAGGCTCTTTGCAGCACAGAAGAGCTGATTGCCTTGTCTTCAGTTATTTTGTATCCTCACAATCTGTCCTCAATTCCCTGACAAGATGATCCTTTGGCTCAGCCTTACTTTTTAAGCACTTCTAAAAGAGAACTTTTAATTTTCGTACAATCCCTGTTACACCAAGTGAATGAAGCACTTGTTTCATTCACTGAATTAGAACTTGAATGTGTCACAAATGGTTCTAATAATGCTAAAAACCATACTTGCCAACATGACCCATTCCATTCTGTAGGTGCTTATCCAGTCCTGGTTATTTCTTTGCATTCTGGGATTTGTAGTACCACATTTCCCATTATAAATCCCGGACTACAAAACTCAGTATGCAAAAATACCAGGACTGGATAAGCACCTATAGATTGGAATAGGTCATGTTGGCAAGTATGCTAATTTTTCATAAAATTGCTTTGTTCAAACAACAGATAATATTAGGCTTTACATATAGCCAACATGGAAAACAAAGAGAAACAAAGATGGAAATATTCTTTTATGAAGCGGATTCCTACATCCTATGTAGATTGAAAGTTGGTTTACTGGGAAAGGCTGACAGGATAGTGTTTAAGGTAAAAGTTCAATGCACAGGTAGTTAATTGGTCACAAGGATTTACACAAAGTGCTTTTCACGAGGGATGTTTTTTTTATTGTATTTTTTGGAGTATAGTGGGCATCACATGGTTATTTATACATTGGGTTTCACTCATTAGCCGGTGGCTTTATTGAAGTTTTCTTGAATTTTTTGTTGCACTTAGTAATTAGTTTGGTATTTAAGATTGAGTTGTTTTTTTGTTTGAGTTCACGTAGATGCCTTTATTTGAACAGTTATGTTTTATTTGGCAGCGCAAAATATTTGTCCTGACTTACCTAAACAGTTGATGTCCCTTGGAGATTCCGCATGGACCCTGTTTTCTGTGCACACATTGCACAGTTGTGAAATAAATATACCAAAACATCATGTTAGCAACAACCCAACTATAAGGTACATATGAGGGTTCGTTATCCTCTTTTTTGATTTTCACTTTGAGTATTATTTTTTGGAGTCACACCAGTTGTTCAACTGTGATATAGCAGCCACGATGAAAATGTACAATATTATCGGATCCCTGTCTGTGTTTAACTTGTAGAGAGCAACTCATGTATGATTTGTTTAACAATCCTAAATATTTAGTGGACTATGTGGTGATTTATAATTCTGTGTGTATATGTATTTGCAGATCTTTGATCATGAAGAAGGGGATTTCCCCGAAACGTGTAGAGCTTTAAGTGGCATTTCAACTTCTAAAGAAGATTTTTGTCTTTGTTTCTCTTTGTTTTCCTTGTTGGCTATATGTAAAGCCTAATATTATTTGTTGTTTGAACAAAGCAAATTTATGCTGTTATTTATGTTCTACTATGATATTTATTCATATAAATGTGGAGATTTATGAAAATATGGACTGATTTATTTCAGCTTGAAAGGTGTGCAGGGGACGGGAGTGTCTTTAAATTTAGACACTCTTTCTTGGTTCATGTTTAACACAGGCTCCAGTGTCAGGGCTTGTATTCCTCCCCAGCACCCATAATTGTTTAAAGTGTTTTTTAAACTCTTTCATTACTGTTGGTTTAATAGGTGTGCTCCGATTGATGCTATTTTTTAAAATATTTTCATAAAACTCAACACTATCTAAATCACTTGTGCTCGGATCGGATAGTCGATTAACATGGAGGATGTTACATTATAAATTCTAGGAAATATTTGCTTCTGGTTCTCAATGGTCTATTTGAGGTTGCGCATCTTTGAACTAATGTGTATGTCTGAGGCAACCAGAGCAAAGCCTCCCATTGTTAAAGTACTGTTGTCAACCACATGGGTTAAGACCAATGGATCGTGGTCACTTTCTGAACATTTGATAATGCACATTCCTTTGATCATTGTCCAGCTTGAGATATCAACCATAATATAATCAATATGGCTAGTGATATTACCCCCATTTGTGCATAGGGTTAGCCAGCGTATCTCCCGGCATTCAGCCATTACAAGCTCTCATGCCGTGATCAGCAAATACAGATTCCAATAGTACAGCATGCTTATGCAGACATCTAATGGAACTGGTGTACAATGGTTGAACTCCCCATGCTTCATTGCTTCATCCTCATAATCTAAAATACCCCTAAGGAAACTGGTGGGTTCATACTGGCCATTATAATCTCCGGCAACAACCCTAAGGCATTGCCCATCACCGCTAGTGACAATAAACCTACCATTCAAACACAGAATGGATGTCCTGGAGAATGTACATTGATGTGGATGTATATATGTCAGAAAGAACCAGTGGAATCTTTGCTCTCAATTCAGTATTTAGCAACTGAACGGCTGGATTGTTGGTGGGAATAGCTTCAGTTCTAGCACTGAGTTCTAGATTTGCCCATATTGATAAACCGTCCTTGTGCCGCCTCCTTCCCCCCTTAATTGCAGGAATAAAAAAACATTCATACCGAGATTTAGCAAGGGTATTCAAAGCCAAAGTCTCCTGGAGTTGCATAAAGTGGTGTTCGCCTACAGATGATACAGAAAAATCATTGGAGATTTCAAAGGGGTTTGAAGTAGTAAGCACATTGCGGGATATTGGTGTAAATTTCTTAATTTCATACCATGTCTGTTTCATTGAAGGTTCAAATATTTGAACATACAGCTAGGACAAGTCCTTTATTGCCAGTGACTTCTCTCAGTGCAGGAATGGTAAAATACACATATCATACTGAAAATGAATACTTTCATGTTAACTATGGTTAATGAGGAATTAGTGTTTCAGGCATGATGGACAGATAATGCTGTATTGGTAACGAGCTGTAACATCTTGTTTTTTTTTACCTTTCTTTAATGAAAAGTGGTACTCATGCAATCTTTAATTAAAGGTATATATTATTGTGATTTTAATGCTATATGGGCAACTTGGCAACATACGTATTAATCTTGTACTTGCCTTTGAAGTAGTTTTTCTGCATTAGTCCGCCGGTTAGGCTGCATCATTTGCACCATGTTCTCTTTTGGGATTTCCTATGACCTCTTTGCAGACATCATTCATGTCTTCTTCTGTGAGAAACCTCAAGGTGTCTTACTCTCTAGTCCCTGGGGATCTATCATCAGGTGGCCAGGACACGGCCATCGCTATTGGATCCAGTTCCTGGAGGTGGACTAGTTCGGAAGGATCACCTGGATGAGGGATCTTTGGGGAGTGGAAGTGGGACACCAAAGGGTGAGACGCGGTATCCCCTTCCTTGTCACACCTTTTCCCCATACTACCCAGTAGGATATCTAGACACTCAACCCCACCCCCTTTCTTGGCACAAACACTTTCTCGCAGACAGATTACTGTGAAAAACAACAGACTAACACCAGAGCTGTATACCTGACATGTCCCAACACAATGGTCAGGCAGAGTCAAGCAATTGCTGATAACTACACACACCTGACTTCCCTTTCACTTCCCCACATGGATAAATGGCAGAGCATGAAAGAACACTCAGAGCAAGGCCAAACACACGAGGAAGCAGCTATTGCTGCAGTTGCAAAGATCAGCTGGAAAAAAGGGAAGTTTGGAATGTGCCTTCAAACTATATTGGTGATGTAGAGGGTGTGAAGGGGCCCCTAGGGGACCCTCACGTATGGAAACAAGTCACAATCACCACACACAAACTGATACGCCAGACAAAGGTTGTATTCCCAAAAGCTAGGGTTTATTGCAAAGCAAATAGTCTCAGTTGGCCAACTGGGTCCCACGCCCCGCAACGTGTGTTTCCAGACCCCGGGGGATGCAAGAGAGCGAGAATCGTACAACAGTTACATATATACAAAGCAAGCATTTTACAATCAGTGGTGACACATTCAATACTGCCCCTAATGTATTTCCTTTGAATTGGGCACGATGATTGACAATTGTGATGAGTATGACACCTTCAACATTTATTTAGCAACAGTTTGCAATTTTATGAGCCTGCAGACACAATTCTTTGTTATAAAAACACACTGCTTCTGTTCTCTGCAAGCAAGCTGCGTGCAGGGGAGAGATACATTCCAGGCCTCGCTATCTCCTAGTTTCTATTCGTGTACTGGGGGTCAACTTGCTCTCCGGGGCTCTATAGGGATCAGAAAAGGGGGGCCGCAAAGAAGAGCATAATTCAAGCCATTTAATGTTCACTTCTAACATTTCTACTGTATTAACGAGACTAGCTGGCACCTGTGTACTGATTAGAATGCCTCGCTGCTTACTTCCAAGGATTTGTGAGGGAGGAGACCGGGCATTTTTGTCTGGGTTGCTGCGTTATGTTTCAACAAGTCTCTTGCGACCTTGCACTTTACATGAACAATAATGTACTAGTGGAGCAGAATAAGTTTTTAGCAAAGCAGTTTTAACAGAAAGCAAAAGGCAAACGTTAGAAAACAAAATGGCGATTTCAGTCACTTCAAAATGGCCGCACTTCAGTCAAGTTTATGGCTATATATTTCTAATACTAAACACATGAGGCGGTTGGTCTTTGCCACCAAAGAACATTGCCTCATGATTGAGGGGTGCCTTCTTTTTCTGGACTGACAAACCCTCCTTTTGGCCGTATGCCAAATGCCTCATCCGTACATTGCATCCTCTTCCAACCAAGTATCTGATTCTGATTCTGAATCCTGCACACTACTGGTCTGCTCCTCATTGTCATCAATATTGATTGACATGAATTATTTTACTGTCTTTGATTCGTCATTACCGTGAGTACTTGATTTAGCAGTGCTCTTTTTTCCTACCATCTGTACGCACTCCTCGCTTATTTCAGTACATACTATAGGTAAGCAGTGTATGCAACAACAACATGTCATGAATATTCCTAGCACTGATACTAGGATCGCAAATAATTTCCATCCCCATGAGCATAATCCTTCCCAGAACCAGGATCTTATGTTTAATTCCCAACTCCCTTCAGGGGGGTGAAGGTCAGAGCTTAAAACGTGTAACTTTCTTATTGCTTCGAAAATCGTAGGGGAGGAGTCACTTACAAATACGCAACACGCTGATCCCACGATTTTGTAAACTCAAACTCTGCCACGATCAACCAGGATTACATCAAGAGCCATTCTATTTTGGAGTGTCATTAATCTAATTCCTTTTTCCTCTAATGTCATATTGCATAATATATCTGTTGTCCCATTTATCATTTTCTCTAGTATTCTGGACAGTTGTCTTATATTATACGAGTTTATTTCTTGGCCCCAAAATGGTATGAATGATTTTGCTATGTCCTCTGCGATCAAACCTCCTTCCTCATTCCGTCGTGGTTTTGATCTGGCCAGTTTTGCTATATCAGCTGTTCTTGAAAGGAATACCCCTGGGAACAAAAGTCCCAAGTAACAAGTACCTTCCCAGTTTCTAGGTAACCAGGGATACGCTTTTTCTTCACATATAAAATAAACAGGATCACCCACATAAACTGGCTTTACCTTCTTATCAAGGAATGCTATATTCATGCATCTAGTGAATGTCCCTACCAAATAGGAACCCTTTTTTCTCAGGCAAAAAGGGACAGAGCGTGGACTGTAATTTACTGTATAGGAGGGGGGCACTGTATCTTTATTTCCTTCTGGGCTCATATGAAACGTGATTACAGATGATTTATAGGGCACAAATAATTTGTCTTGTGGCATCACTACCGGTGTGATCAATCGTGCTTTGTGGAATATAGAACAACCTATGGGTTTCATAATGATTTCTTTGAATTCATTCATATTTGTTCTATCCAATTGACCAGTTTCACTTTCGTTCCATTTCCCATAATATAATGCACTCAGTGATGCGTAACATGCAGAACTCAATGGCAGGGGCTGCACATACCAACCAATTCCTTTACCACCATTATTCTTTCTTAATATGGAGTGGGTCATATTCATTATTGGCAGTAGTGTGTTATTCCCATAACCTTCCCTGTGTCTTTCTTCCATTGGGGACAGAGTGTAAGTAATTACATGAACCAGGCTTTCAGTAGTGGAAATGTTTCTAACAGGCAAAAGTACTTCTAAGGGGTGTATTTCTTCCAAGTACCACAATACCAGTACGGTCATTATTGGGGCTAATATACTCATTATGCACATAACTACCGTTAAGATCAGCATACAATTTTTTCGGCAATTCTTTTTGTGTAACCTTCCAGTCTCTATGTTTAACTCATTATCAGCAGTGGTGCAGGAGGGGGCAAAAGCTGGTTCTGGCATTTTTCTCTCGCTCTTCTTCTTCTTCAGCGATGTTCGTTGTGAATGTCTCTTCTCGCTGCACTCATTTGAATGTCAATAGGTTCAGTAAATGTCAACAGTTTGTTCTGCCAGTTCTTAACAGCCTGGATTGCTATACGTTGGGCAAGATCTCTGTGCATCTGCAAATTGCTCAAAGAACTCCAGAGCAGTTATCAATTGCCTTCGTACCATGTGAGCCCCTCTTGTCCGTAAGGGGTGATCTACACATGGATTTTTTTTTTAGCACTGACGATCCTCGCTTTTGGGCTGTCCGATTTGCACAACCCTCACGCCGCTCTCCTCTAGGCCTCCGTTTCCTACTTCATCCGCAATAGGAAACAGAGGCAACGAAGATCAAAAGAAATGAAGATTTGATCACTCCTTCTTCGGGTTCCGTAAATTATACCGTCTTGCTCCTGGTATCGTATGATCAATGGATAGTGCGGGTGCACTTCCAGACTCAAGCTCGGAGTCAGCCTGTGGCGCAATGACAGATGATGGTGGACGTTTTGTGTCAGCCAGCAATGATGCAGCTTCTGCTGGACAACGTTGGGGCACTCTTTGCCCTTCCTCTTTTATGGCAATCTTTTCAGGCTTCGTTCCATGCTTTATTTCAGGATCAGACAGATTTTGTGGCAAAGAACTGGCAACAGCTTCTTTTGTTTCTGGGACCGCTGTCTCTTTCTGGTCGTCTCGATCAGGCAGCTTTTCGGACGGTGATGGGACATTTTTAGCGTGCGTTGCATGAATCCACGCTTTCCTTCTGTCCACGCGGATGGCGGTCTGGGTTGTTAAAAGTATCAGATAGAGTCCACGCCATCTAGGTGCCAGTGATGTTTTTCTCTCAAAGTTCTTGATCAGGACTCAGTCTCCGGGTTCCAGTGCATGACCCGGACCAGTGTATCTGATTGGTAATGCCTCCTGCACCTGCTGATGAATCAAACGCAATTTTTTGATTAACAGATTACAATAAATGCTGAGTACAGGGTATTCAAGCTCACTTAGCCGCTTTGGCTGCGGTGCACACCAAACAATCGCCGGCCTCCCCATCACTATTTCATATGGAGAGAGCCCAGTTCTTGCTTGCACAGATGTGCGCATGCACAGTAACGCTAGTGGTAATGCGTCTACCCAGCTCAACTTATTCCCTGCACAAATGTTGCTTATTTTGGCCTTCAAAATGCCGTTGTGGCATTCAATAAGACCGGCACTCATGGGATGTCTAGAACAATGGAATCTCTTGTCAATCTGGAGACCTGCGCATATCTGTAATATCACTGCGCCCACAAAATGCGGACCATTATCTGACCATATGACACGGGGCAGACCAAAACGGGAGAAGTACTCCTTCAACATTACTTTTGCAGTGCTCATCGCGGTGCAGTCTTTTAATGGATATGCTTCCACCCATTTACTGAATGCACATATGACCATTAGGACATAATTCAAGTTTTGGCATCCCTCCATCTCTATGCAATCAAAATGGATTACCTCAAATGGCATAGAGGGAGGGCCAAAACTACCTGTTGGACTCACCGTTCCCTTCCCCACATTGTGTTGTAGGCAGGTGATACAATTCTGAACCAGCATCTCGGCATTTTTTTATGTGCGTGTTCTCCCATACTGTGGTTAGATGCTGAACTATCCTTTTAGCACAAATGTGAGTAGGGCTGTGGGCCATCGTGACCGTTGCAGTTACATAGGAGTTGGGCAGCATCCAATTTTTACTCTTCTTGACTACCCAGCAACCTTCTAGATCTAATTCTGCAGAGCCCTCGGCCCAGCCTTGTATCTCGTCAGCAGTGGCTTCTGCCTCGATCTCTTTGACAGAAGCAATTCCATTTTCTATCATACAGGGCACTTCCTCAGATTGTACTGTCAACATTTTAGTTTTCAAATCAGTGGCAGTTTGCTTCGCAATCCTGTCTGCAAATGCGTTTCCCTCTCCCACTGTACATGTTACTTTTTTATGCACCTCGCATTTCACTATTGCTAGGAACTTCGGACACGTAAGTGCAGACAGTAATCATACAATCAAAGGGCCATGTTGAATCCTGGCCCCATGTGATGTCAAGAAACCCCTTTCAGCCCAAAGTCGGCCAAAGTTATGAACCACGCTAAAGGCGTATTGGCTGTCAGTATATATGTTTACACTCAGATTTTCAGAAATCTCACAGGCTCTAGTCAACGCTATTATCTCCGCGGCTTGTGCAGAGTTGTAGGGGATTCTCTTGTTCTCTACAATATTCTTCAATGTAGTGATAGCATAGGCAGCAGTTGATGTGCCATCAGGTAATTTAAAACAGGAGCCGTCACAAAACAATTCTCCATATGGCTCTTTTTGTGGGGTATTTGTCGAATCAATTCTTCCTTTTGTTTCTTCCTCAGTAACCATTAAGTAATCATGGGGAGGTGATTCATTTTCACCTAGTTCTTCTGTGGGCAGTGGCATTCATTCTGCAGGATTCAAAGTGCTACACCTCATAATTTGGATGTGTGGCGCAAACAGGACAATTTTGTATCTAGTCAATCTAGCAGAGGTGAGGTGTTGCGTCTGCGTTCTATTTAATAGAACGTCTATGGCATGTGGCACCATCAAAATTAAGGTGTGCCCCAATACCATTCCTTCGGTTTGTTTCACTGATGCAGCAGCCGCTGCAAGAAGCTCGCAAACAATGTGGTAGTGCGCGTACTACAGGGTCCAGCACGGAAGAAAAATAGCCGCATGGCCTATTTATTCCACCTTGTTCCTGTGTCAAAACAGCCAACGCACAGCCCTCACTTTCATATACAAACAATCTGAAAATGTTCTCATAATTTGGTGTACCCAAAACTGGAGCAGAACACAATGCAGTTTTCAGCAGATCAAATGCTCTCTGACATTCTTCATTCCACTGCAAAGGCATCACAGCATCCTTTTTCGTCAATGCCACCATTGGCTTCACGATCAATGCAAGGTTTACAATCCACTGCCGGCAATATGAAGCCATGCCTTTTATAGCTCTGACTTTTTTTGTGTTTTTGGAATAGGCATACCAGAAATACTTTCTATTCTCTCTGGTGTCAGTCTTCTCCCTTCTCTCGAAAGTAGGTAGCCCAAATAAGCCACCTCCTTTTGACAATATTGGAATTTCTTTAAGCTTGCTTTATGGCCATGTGCTGCTAAGTGTGTTAACAGTAAAACAGAACTCTTTTTACAAATCTCCTCTGTATCTGCAGCGATCAATAAGTCATCTATATACTGTAACAATACACAACCTGCTGGTAATTGTAGCATATCTAGCTGTTCTTTCAATGCTCTGCTGTAAATACTCGGACTCTCTGTGTAGCCTTGTGGAATGCACATGAATGTAAACGATCGCCCTCCTAATGTGAAGGCGAACAAATATCTGCTTTCCTTGTGTACTGGAATACTGAAGAAGGCATTTTTCAAGTCAATAACACTAAAGTACTCTGCCAAGGCAGGAATCATTGTCAAAATTGTGGTGATGTCTGGAACCAATGGGAATTGAGGATCTACTAACTTGTTTAGTGTTACGTAGATCAATTATGAAACAATATGGTACCTCATTACCTCCTTTCTTATACACTGGTAGAATGGGAGTGTTACATGTACTGCCTGTAATCTCTTCAATCACCCCCAATTTTACCAAATCAGAAACAATACTTTTCAATCCTCTCTCTCCTTCTGCTGAAATTTTGTACTGTGGAATACACATGGTAATGTTACTCCTTCTTTTAGAGCAATTTTTACTGGCTCTATCTTCAAGCATCCCACATCATTGTCATTCTTCGCCCATATACAAGTTGGAACTTCACTCAATTCTCCTGGCAAAGGTTTGGACAGAAATTCAGAAACTGGTACATTCTGTGGCGAACTTGTCAAGAACACTCCATCTGGTGTGCAATGGATAACTTCACTCAGTTTTTTCAATAGATTTAACACCAAAACATTTTCCCCACAATTTTCTGTTAAGAGAAATTGACAATATTCAGTGAATGGACCTAAAGTCACTGCTACTGGTTGGGACACTGGATTAATCACTGGGGTACCTGCGAACCCTATTGAAATATTTCTTTGCCCTGACAGTGGTATCTCTGGAACCAAGCGAAGGTCTATCGAGCACTTTTGTGCCCCCGTATCTACGAGAAAGCCATGCTCTCTATTCCCGACTTTCATTTCTACGTAGGGTCCTTTTTGGTTCACGGGAATAGGCACTGGTTCCGACCCTTATCTTGGGCTGTCCTGTTGAGGGAACAACACATCATCCGATGTGAAATCACTGCTATTACTGTAGTACGTATTTGATTGGGTGTCAAAAATGTTCCCGCCTCTTCCTCTATTTCCACTTTGCGTGTTCTGATGGCCCTGATTCGGGGTAAAAGCAGTCTGATTCTGAGCTTGGTTCTGATTTTGGGTACCATTTCCCTGGCTGTTGTGGTGCTGTTGCATGTTGTTTCTATTCTGCCCATTTGTTCCTGGATGCCCCCTATGCTGTCTTCTCTGGCCATACCCATTTCTATTTTGTAGATGTGGACATTGCGCTCGCCAGTGACCTTCATCTCTGCAGTATGCACACTGATTTAGTGCCAGAGGCCATCCATGCATATTCCAATTACCTCTGCCTTGTGCGTTTCCTCTTCCTCTCTTGTGTCCCACCACTTGCTGAAGTTGCACCTCAACCATTGTTCGTAGTGCTTCTATTTTCATTGGCAAGGGGTATTCATCAAATATCTCATGTATTTCCATTATGGGAATACTAGGATCTGAAATTCATTTTAACGCCTCTCGTATACATACTTTTAGTTTATCACTTGTCTGTCTTGACGATGGCAAAAATCGCTGCTGTATATATGGTACCGCCGCTTCCTTCCTCTCTCTCCTAATATCTTTACTCCTATACCCCGGTGTGGCAAACATTTCAGCATATTCATCATCAAGTTCATTCTTAAATTCAAAAAGTCGGTCTACATGCTCCCTTATTTCTTCATCTCTCTCTCTACAACGTGCTAATGCATTCAACTCCAACAAATTTTGTGGCGGTAGCCTTCCAATTAACTGTTTCCATCTCCCCGTTAAATATTCCCTCATGCATTCCAACAATATCTGTCTTTCATTGCTCCTCCTGAAATCATACATCGAAGCTAGCGTTGACGTTTCACCTTTCCTGTTCATATACATCTCTGCCTGTTCTTGCAACTCTCGTTTTCTCTCCTTGCTGATCGCACTACGAGTCACTCTTGCGCACCCACTTTGTCCGGTCCCCTCTCTCGTTTCAATGAGTTCAAGTTCAATTATTGGAGGGGCAGATGGGACAGAAACAATCTCTTGGGAGGAAGATGCAGATGGGACAGCGGGAAGTGACTATTGGGGCGCTGGCTGGCTAATGGGAGGCACTGGTTGTGTGGTATGTGGCTGTGCTGGGATTTGATCAGTAGGGAGGGGCTGAGCAACTGGAGGGGGTTGAGCAATAGCCAGTGACGCGGTCTTTTTAGTCTCCCTCCTTGGGCCTCGCTTTGTACCAGTCAATATTTTATTTATTAATTCATCTGATGAATGCAACTCTTGTTGTAGGTATATTTTATCTATACTCAACTGGCCACGTCTATTTGATTTTCTCAAACTATCATTCCATTCCTCCTCCTCTTTTTCTTTCATTCTTTCTGCTTTCGACTTATGCCTGCGTGCATTTTTCTCCCTACTTCTCCAACAAAGCATAGCTTCCCTTCTCCAGTCCCTAAGGATATCAAATGCTGCAGGACATGTTTTCTTTTTCATTAACACCTTCTCCAAGTTATCTATTCTTGAAATCTCAAAACTCCCGTGATTCGGCCATTACAGGTCTTCCTCTTTTCTGGTTTGCCTATGCCAAGACCCACAAAACATTATTGTTCCCACACCATACTTCACATACATCTCGTACACCGGCGACCCTTCGGGTGGCGCGACCTGGCCAGTTTCCAAAGATTGTCTACCACAGCGGAAAAATCCTGCTAAAGTGGACAATACCCCAGGCATGTTTTAACCTTAACCTCGGCTAATCAACCTTATGCTGGGTGTTTGATTTTGCAAAATGAACTCTCAACCAATATCAGGGTTACTTTGAATTGGGGCACGACTCACCTGATCAGTCAAATCGTCTTTTAAGACACAATTCGTCCGTATACTGAGGAAACTAATGACGTTGTGTCTGCGTATCTTGGCTCACTCTGTCTCGTTTCGGGACCCTCGCCTCCTTGTTCTCTGGCTGGACACGTCGATCAGGGATCAGTTGTGTGCAGATCTGCAAAGGAGTCCCTCATCACTTTCACAGGGGTGCCCCGAACACCTCTTGATCCCGGCTCGATCGTCCCGTCCTCGCCGTTCTCTCCGCCTTCCTTATTTTACAACGTACACGATGGAACAAGTGGGGAGGGTCCCTATTCGGGTGCCATCTTGAAGGGGCCTCATAGGGGACCCTCACGTATGGAAACAAGGCACAATCACCACACACGAACTGATACGCCAGACACAGGTTGTATTCCCAAAAGCTAGGGTTTATTGCAAAGCAAATAGTCTCAGTTGGCCAACTGGGTCCCACGCCCCGCGACGTGTGTTTCCAGACCCCGGGGTACGCAAGAGAGCGAGAATCGTACAACAGTTACATATATATACAAAGCAAGCATCTTACAATCAGTGGTGACACATTCAATACCGCCCCTAATTTATTTCCTTTGAATTGGGCACGATGACTGACAATTGTGACGAGTATGACACCTTCAGACATTTATTTAGCAACAGTTTGCAATTTCATGAGCCTGCAGACACAATTCTTTGCTATAAGAACACACTGCTTCTGTTCTCTGCAAGCAAGCTGCGTGCAGGGAGAGAGACACATTCCAGGCCTCGCTATCTCCTTGTTTCTATTCATGTACTGGGGGTCCACTTGCTCTCCAGTGCTCTACAGGGCTCAGGAAAGGGGGGCCGCAAAGAAGAGTATAATTCAAGCCATTTAATGTTCACTTCTAACATTTCTACTGTATTAACGAGACTAGCTGGCACCTGTGTACTGATTAGAATGCCTTGCTGCTTACTTCCAAGGATTTGTGAGGGAGGAGACCGGGCATTTTTGTCTGGGTTTCTGCGTTATGTTTCAACAAGTCTCTCGCGACCTTGCACTTTACATGAACAATAATGTACTAGTGGAGCAGAATAAGTTTTCAGCAAAGAAGTTTTAACAGAAAGCAAAAGGCAAACGTTAGAAAACAAAATGGAGATTTCAGTCACTTCAAAATGGCCGCACTTCAGTCAAGCTTATGGCTATATATTTCTAATACTAAACACATGAGGCGGTTGGTCTTCGGCCAACAAAGTACATTGCTTCATGATTGAGGGGTGCCTACTTTTTCTGGACTGACAGGTGAAGACTGGCCAAGGCACAATTTTATCTTTTTAGAAAACAGACTCGACTGATCTGATGATGTCTGATTATCGTTGAAAATTAGGGTCAGAAAGAATTAAATTTTCAGTGAATAGGGAATGTGTGGCAGGAGGGAGCTCTTACTGACTGGATAATGACGTTGCCGATGTGCCTAATCTTGTCACTTGTTTCTATTTTCATCATTATACATTATCTCAGAACGGGCCAGTTGTCTAATTTTATCAACAGTGCAATGCAAAGAAGTCTGAACCCTCCTTCCTTCCTTGAACTCATGTCATAGGCCTTTTCTCTCTTCTATCCTGAGGCACTCCCTTCCACAGCAAGTTCACTTCTGCTATGGTTATTTCCCCTGTCGTTGCCAATCCCTTCCGCCCCCACCCAGAGTCTCTGCCACAGCTTGTGAGATGAACCTCCTTGATTGAGGTTTATGGGTTGTGCGCTCCAGCTTTGTTTTTCCTGACCGCTACTGTCTTTCATGCCCACCACCATTGTGTGTGCACACTCTCTGCAGTCTCCCCCATATCTCGCTCTTTTGCCAACTCTTCTCCCCTTCTAGCCCGCTTTCCTAACTTTAGGTGAACCTTTTTTTCACACTGTAGCCAAAGTTTCTTGCTGGCTCCCTTTACTCACATCCCACCTAGACTGTCTCTTCTTCATGGCTGACATGGGGAACTCGTCTGTCTTTACTTGAGCTGCTTCCATGCCACCAGTATTTTAAGTTGCATGCTGGGATAAGATCTATTTTAGCTTCTCTTTCGAAAACCTCATAGCAGACTGAAATGGTATGTCTCCTCCAAACTGTATTACCTCATGATCTGCTGTAAAGTACTGCTAGAGGTCTCACTGCCTATTTCAGCTAGGGTCTGAGACTTTCTCCTTCACATCTACTCACATTTACTATTCGAGGCTGTATTGTTGTGTTGCCTCCAAATTGTTTTCATGCACTGCAATGTTGTGGCAGCTCCCTCTGTGAAATACGGTTTATACAATATGATACTGCCCCATGCTCTGTATCTCCTGCTGCACTAGCCGAAGCCCAGAGGAAGCTCTGATTTCTCATTGCCCTTCTAAACTTGCCTAAAGTACTGGTCCTTGGCGGTCTAGTTGGCCCTTAAACCCCCCATTGTTACACAAAATTATTTCTGATGGTTTGATGTCATGCTTTTTTTCTCAAAAGTACCTTTTACCTGCATGGAATTGGAGCCAAAATAGTGTGGAAATGAATTGGTGAGATGACTTTATTAGCCGCTCAAACAGAGCAATATTCAGACACTTCTCTCTCGAGTGCAGAATGCAACCGTTCTCCATCCCCAGTGCCCTCCAGCCTGGTTTAAATATGGCGCTACTCCAAGACTATATTAAATTATTAATATGTGAAAAATGTCAGTCCAATGCTCCAACTCCTTAAATACTTTGATGAAAGACTTTCTGTTCAGTGAGTCAAATCAAATTTATTGGCTTCGCATTCTTTTTACACATTGTTCAAAAAGAATTTCTTATTCTTATAACTCTTTTTCCAAGGTTAAAGAGATGACCAATAATAAATGCGACCCAAATCAAACGGGCTCTGTGCGGGGAATGGGGACATATGTAAATCTGATGTGTCTGAATGTGATTAAAGCTCAGTGTCACTCTACAAAACAACCTATCTTTTTCGCATTTGTTGACCTACGCTCTGCCTTCGACTCGGTCTCCCGAGTGAAGTTGTTTGAGAAACTGAGCAGAGACAATTGTCCACATTACATCTCTGACTTGATACAAGAACTGCACACAGATACATCGATTCAAGTTAGACTCTCATTACAAGGTAGTCTATCAGCACCAATCTACACATTTCGAGGACTCAAACAGGGATGCTCTCTGGCCTCCTCAGTATTCAACTATTACATCCAAGACCTGAAAGATGTCTTCGCTGTGGCATGCTCAGATTCACCAAAAATTGCAAATGTTCCCATTAAACATCTTCTATATGCTGATGATCTTGTCTTAATCTCTAAAACACAGAGAGGCCTTCAAGTGCTGCTGACCATTTTTCAAGAATATATACAAATTAATGAACTACAAATAAACCATGAGAAAACACAGATAGTTCAATATCTCCCGACAAAAATAATCACGCGAAAATTCTCTTGGTTTGTAAATACAGTACAGCTACAAATGGTCAATATGTACAACTACCTAGGCACTTGTTTTGAAGGAGCTCAAAAATCGAAAACTCAATTCGAGTGCATTGAGAGGAAAATCAACACTGCAATATGTCAAACACATATAATTTTGCATAGATACGGCACGTTTTCGCTTAAACCTGCTTGGATGTATTGGAAACAAAAAGCGGTACCCACCATTTTATATGGCTTAGAGGCTCTTCCAATATTAAGCATAGCTCAAGTAGATAATTGGGAAAATAGATATTGGAGGAAGACATTGCACATTCCAAACTGTGCACCACATTCATGGATAAAATATGAACTCGGTTTGGTGTCTTTATATGCATTCTATAATTGGAGATGCTGCTCACTTTTTCGGAAATGTTTAATGTCTGCAAACAGAGACATTGTGCTAAATGCGCTATCGATTTATGTTTTTCAACAAAACACACTTTTATGGCCAGTTGGCTAAAACATCTATACAAGGTATTAAGTGAAAACGATATCAGTATTGACTTACTGGTTAAAAATCCTGAGAAAGCAAAAAGAAAGCTATATGAAATGGACTGGATTCGCACATGTGATAGATGTGTAAAATATAAAGATGGCAATGACAGTAGGTTCCTCCAAAAAAGTAACAAACATTGCCACTTTATTTGATAAAAATGCCTTCATCATACTATAGGCAGTCAATATTGTGATTGCGTTTCAATTTGTGGCCCGTTAAAGACATCTTAGCTAGGCGTCGATTGATAGATCCGCAAGCAGATGTTTGTAGATTTTGTAAGCTTACCAATTCCCCTGAAACTTTAGAACATTTGATTACACAATGTGAAGAATTGAATTGAGACATCTAAGACAGATCCACTTCAGTAAACATTGCAGATATCTGGGTAATCTGAAGTATGAGGCATGCTGGGGCATCATCTTGGGTAATGCTCAACCAGTGCTTCAGATAGCAACCATCAACTTCCTGGACAGTCTGCTAATAGGAATCGGTGAATAGATGCTCTACAAGTCTTGACTGGCAATACAATTCTCAGCTATCTATGTGTCCTGTGTTTTGCAGCCAAACCAATTTACTAATCATTTTGTGTGAGTGGGTGCTGATGTACTCACGGTGTCTTTGTTTAATTGCTTGATTAACTGTATTTATGACCATATAACTATGTGCATGGGTCGTCAAATGCATTCAAATGTAATAGAAATAATCTTTACTGTAGTGGTAATTTGGCTTTGACTTAATTATTTAATCTTTCAAACACAAATGTCTTGTTTCATTTTATATGTTTTAATGTTTTAACATGTACAATATAAATATTGAAAGGTTGATTAATTTCAACCGAAAAAATAAAAAAATAAAAAAGAGATGTCATTTTCTCAATCAAATTAATTGGCTATGTGTTGTTTTCACATATTATTTTCAAAATCTTTCTTTAAACTCTTTTTTCAAAATTAAATTGTTGTAACTTTCTCAACACGTGCTTCCCCATTGTCATTTACAATGGTTCCTCAGGAGAAAAAGATTTAAATCCTATATGTTTGTCTGTTTTCATAGGATTTCTTTAAATCCATGTCTTTATCAGGAAAGTTCCATATTATTTGGTCACTTCTGGTAGACAGAGCTTTAATGTGTCACCAATTTCTTTTGACTTTGAGTTGTCTTCTTTTCAGATTTGTAATGTGTTGGCCTTGATAAGCTGCCTTCCTATCCTCGGCTGCTTTCGTGAAAGAATACTTAATGTGACCCCGAGCACACAAGGGAATCTTTTCTCCAGAGCTGAATGTGGATAGTGGAGTTTAGGTGATTTGACTGCTCAATACATGTGCATGAGTCCTCTGCTCTCACTATCTCACTCCTACCAAACTAGTGTTCTCCTTACAGTTATTCAGCTGTCTGTCCTTGCTTTTACAGTGGAATTCGACCAATGAATATTAAAAATGGTCTCAAACAAGAACATTGCAAGAACAAGTAAGACTGCCCTTTGCTCATGATCACATGTTAGCACCTGGCACTTCTACTCACACTCAACATGCTGCCTCTGCTGTCTTACCGTGCTCCCTGGAATACATCTCCATTACCACTGCTCTCACATCCCACTTCTTGGTTGCCTTCTACACCATTTTGCACCTCCTCACTGCCCCATTGACTGCCACAGAAATAGGAAAGGGGCTCTCACAGAGCCCACGTTTATTTATTTTTCTGGTGGCCATCTGTCTAATTGTTTCTATGGGAATGCAGAACGCGCCGTCTGTGCCAAGCTGCTTTCCCACTGCAACGATCAGCCATTAGCACCCTGGTTACTTGGGCCAGGGCTCTAATAGTATTAATTGCCAGACATTAGGACATACAAGCCTCCACGGTAAAGGGCTTGTGATTGCCTGGTTTGAGAACAGGGTAAGTGCTATGGTGAGGATAAGGTTTAGGTTTGAGTAAGGCTTGGGGTTAGGTTTAGAGTAAAGATTTGGGTGAGAATTAGCATAAGGATTCAGGTCAGGGAGTTTGAGTTGAGCTGGTAATGTTGGTGTTTGGGTATTTGTTACTGTTGACTAAGGGTTAGTGTACGTGCTAGGGCAGAGGTTTTGGCAAGGCTAGGGTTAACATTACAGTAAGGGTTTGGGGTAGAGATAGGGAAACTGACAGGGAAATAGGGGAGGAGGATAGGATGTAGGTTAGGGGAAAGTAAGGGGGAAAGTCTGAGGTAGGGTAAGGCTAGGGAGAGCATTTGAGCAAGTGTTTGTGTTAAATATAGTGTAAGGGTTACAGAGATTGTGGAGGTCAAGTGATGGGTTTGAAGTAAGGGTGACTGTTCAGGGCATGGTTAGAATATTGATGGATTGTGGTTATAGTTAGGGTAAGAGTTGGGAGGGTTGAGGAGTGCTAGTGGGCTTCGGGTTGACATTAGGGATACAGCCATGTAGTTGATATGTCTTTGTTCTGAAGTCGGGGTGGTGTACAGTAGAGATAGTAAAGCGGCCCTTGGCATTGTATGTCTGCCTGGACTGCTCATGCTAAGGCTATCTTCTCTTGATCCCGGTTGCATCTTGTTATTACTCCACGGGAGTTGCAATGCACCCTCTCCCTGGGACCCCCCTGTGGAGCAGAGCGGATCCAAGAACTCGGAATGTCTCACGCCTCACTGTCATGGGCTATGCTCAATGTTAAATGGACAACATGAGGGTTGACCCGTTTCTTGGCTAGGAGTTATGGTAACCAAAACATGAATTAGGAACGCGTTTGCCACCCAAGGAAACATAAGGGCCAGCTGTTATCCCACAATGCACTGCATCGTCAACTCAAGGGATCAGACTGAAGTACTGTCATGTTATTTGGGGGTGCTGCAGGATTTAGAGTCAATCCAATTTCCAAAGGCCTGCCTGGGACATCATCCCTATGAGTACTTGCAACTTGACACAAGGCTCCATAAATCACACATGGTAATGTGTGACCTTTCAAATAACAGGAGTTGGGGGTTCTCCTTTCTCTCTCGGGGGTAGGGTAGGTGGCATTTTAGTTGGAAGAGGTTTCTTTGACTCGCCACCTAGACTGTGGATGGTTAGTGCCGGCCGTGGACAGGCGCCAGTAGTGAATGCATGATCTGGAACCACATGTGTAGTCACAAGAGTCATTACACAGGAGCGTGGCCATAACAAGAAGCCCAGACATGTCTTCGCAATTCGTACATTGTGACCACTATAGCAATCCGAAATCACAATGCATATGGATGCGATACAAAAATCTTCGCTAAACATACATCCGACCTTTTGTACACACGGGGTCTTTGTGTGGATGGAGGAAACCCTATTCAGATGAGAACAGTGGGCCGCCATTGACAAGCCTGGAGACGAGGAGCGATGTGTGAGATAAAAGCAGTGCAGTGAAGCTGCACAGGTGCATTGTGAGGGCTGGATCATTTAACATTGTGTTTGATCCTTTGCAGAGATGTGGCCCAGCCTTGACTTGGATAGAATTAGAAACACACGAATCACTGATTGTAAATGGATCAGAAAGCAGAGCAGATATGGTTCAGCCTCGGCACCCAGAACAATGCATTCCGATTCCCTCCACCACCGTGCACCTGCAGCCTCGCCTCGTTGCCTCACTCTATCCCTTTCCCAATGCACCACCAACTCCCCCTGGCACACTTCAAACCAGGTCCTTCTCCCTACTGACATGCATCAACCAAAGATTCGGGTCCTTTGCTCTCCTGGCACCCCCTTGCCGGGGCGCCCTTTCTCTGGGGGGATAGCTTACAGGCTAAGCGCTCCCCTCTGATTCGGGGATGCCTGCACTTCAGGACCGACTACATTGGATGAATCGATGAATATAAAAAGAAAGCAAAGAAGTTTATTTGAATGTTGAAAAGTAGGTTACAGTACAAGGGGCAGAGCGGAGGATGGCAAGGGCGAGAAGAATGCGCCCGCGTGTACGCATTGTGAATGCCCAGAGAGAGACGGGCCTCGCAGAGGGAGAGCGAGGAACAGGCACGCGTTCTGCCTTTGAAGTATGGCTAATTTACTCACTATTGTTTAATTAATTCCTTTCATCATTCTGCCTCTTGTTAATGGAAGTGATATGAATAATGTTCCTCTTAATCAGCAAAGCTAATCATTTTTCTGCTTCTTATCGGCGTTGTATTTTGTTTGATCACTGGGTATGGTTGGAATGCGAGAAACGTGGCCCGCTCTTAAGATGTCTGATGTTGTACACCGTCTTTGGATGTGTCTGTTAACTGTTTAAGAGGCAGAATTGGTCATCAAACACTAAAGCAGGGAGGAAAGAAGTGATGGAGGGAGAGAAAGAGAGCTGGGTAAGAGAGGCATGGGAGGGAAGGAAGGAAGGAAGGAAGGAAGGAAGGAAGGAAGGAAGGAAGGAAGGAAGGAAGGAAGGAAGGAAGGAAGGAAGGAAGGAAGGAAGGAAGGAAGGAAGGAAGGAAGGAAGGAAGGAAGGAAGGAAGGAAGGAAGGAAGGAAGGAAGGAAGGAAGGAAGGAAGGAAGGAAGGAAGGAAGGAAGGAAGGGAGGGAGGGAGGGAGGGAGGGAGGGAGGGAGGGAGGGAGGGAGGGAGGGAGGGAGGGAGGGAGGGAGGGAGGGAGGGAGGGGGGAGGGAGGGAGTAAAGGCAGGTATTGGAAGAAACAGGGAGGGGAGAGGGGAGTAAAGAAGAAATTAAAATGTGGACGAAAGTGTAGATGAAGGAGTAGTAATAAATGAATAGGAAAAAAGAATGAAAGAAACAAACAAAGAGAGCGAGAGGTGTGGGAAGGAAGGAAGGGGAAAGAAAGAGAGAATGAAAGATGGATATGTGGCAGGCGGGGCATTTTCCAAAGTAGAATGTAGACGAATTTACAGTAGGCACCATTTGCTATTTATTGAAAGCCAGACACTATTGGCATTCAGAAAGTCTATTGCGGGCAAAAGGGTCTGCTGTGACCACCTCAACTAAGCACTAACAGTGTATTTGAATAACAGTGTATCCCTTTTGTTTCACCAGACCCTTCAGTTCAATAATGCCAGTGGAGTAGGTGTGTGAGGTGGACATGGACGCTGCCAGATAACAGGCATTGGAAGAAATTAGATGGAATTCCGTGCACATAAAAAGGGTGCAAAGAGCTAGCTGTGAATGTCACGCTTTAACATCTTCCATCTCATCCCTTCCACCCTCTTTATTATTATGCATTAGGTTCAAGGCCCTTAAGAATTCATTATGGCTCGCCCTGCTTCCCTGGCCTGACAGTCTTGCCTTTCATCATTGTGATTTCTTTAATTCTAAATTATTTATCAAGGCTGTGAAAAATCGTATAGCAGTAACCTGCCAAATTGTATTTTCTGGCTCATTGGGTATTTCACATTGTGATATAGTAGCCTGTCAGATTATGGGTGTGAAAAAAAGGAATCCGCATTTCATATGTTCAGTGTTGAGGAATAACCATTGTCTGCATCTCTGACGAATCAAGACAGGCTGAAAGGCAGGCAGATAACTATAATCATAAAGCAGCTCGCAGGCCATCCTTATAGCTTTGGCAATTGGATCGGTGCACTTTCAGAGGGGGGCTCGGATCCAAAGCCGCAGCGGGACTATAATCCTCCTTTTAATACATATTTGAATTCCCGTTTTCGGGTTTAAATGATCGCAGGTTGATAGGCGCAGGGAAAAGAAGATTTGCAGGTGAGTACACAGAGGAGGCACAGGGCAGGCATCGTGTGATCCCCTAAGCACCATATTTCTGCAATGTTTGATTCCACCTCTCAAATCACCCTCCGTACTGAGGAAGGCGTAGGAGGTACCATTTGATGATCCTTCTCCGTTGACCAATGTTTATTACCGTTCCCAAACCTGTTTACAGTTGGACTGTATGTGTGTGTGTGAGGAATTCGACCATCTGCACAGGAAGTGTGTGCTTGCCTGGGCTTTTTTGATTTTTCAGTAATAAAAATGAATGATGGGAGATCAACCTTTCCGCACGCATTTTCCCTCCTCACCGCACGAAACGCATAGTCACGTGTTCTCCGGGAGAACAGAGCCTACAGGCGCCGTCCTCCCCTGTCATGTTCAGCTGGAATGTGACAGCCAAGGGTACATCAAAGCATCTCAAGAAGGAGGACGGCACACCTTCCACCAGCTATGGGCAGCCAAAATAAAATATCAAAGGCCCCATGGATCTGCCTCCTTATTGTCTAGTTCAGCTGGTGGCAGTGCATATTAATGAGAAATAATTGAGGCAAGCCTGTTAAAGGGGCTTGGTCGCAGAACAGACAACAGGAAGGCGGGCTAACACCTCTTTAATGTGCAATGTGTCAATCTGAAGCTAGTTCTCACCCCTCTGTATGAAGGACAGTGAATGGCATGTCTGGGTCCACTAGTACCGTAGGCAACCCCTGTAGAGCAGACCCCATTCAGAGGGAGAAGTATGTGATTTAAGGGAGATAGGAAGTCTGCTCTCATCACAATCTTCAAGGGAGACCCTGATCAAGAGTCACAGAGGGCTCAGTTAACCAGAGAGACACTTTGATCTACAACAGACAAGAAGATGGGTGGGACTTAGGAGTATATGTTGTCACTCCCCACCTTTCCTGTTGCAAAGCACTCTGGTCCTGACCTCAAGCATAACAGAAGATTATTGGTGGGGACTCCGGATTGCTTCCTTAAGGTAGGTTTAGCCTGCACCAGTCACTGGGACCCATGTAGCTTACCAAGAGGGCTGAGCCCCACACTTACCAGATCATCCAAAAACTTGGGCCCTGGCTGAAGTTACAGCCTCATTGTCTCTGAAGAACACACTATCCCTACCTGTGTGGTGCCCTCCGTCCCTAGACTCAGAGTGTGGTAACGCCAATCTAACAGAGGCTAGGAGAGAGGCTGGCCCTATCTAAACTTCATTCATACTGATTGTTTTACCACATTCAGTCAAATACAGTATTTAAAAAGGTGTACTTGAAAATAGTGCAAAGGTATGGACTATCGGCATCCAGTGCTTAGAGAGACATGATGTGCATTATATATGTCTCCAACCTCACGGTGGTGTACTGTCCTTTCTATGGGATTTTCATGATGTATTTTAATTTACCACTTTGAGAAAGGCAGTCAATACCAAATAAAGCCCATACCATGTGATCGGCGCTATAAAAGTGTCCTGACTAGAAGGGAATGTCTCAGCAGGCTATAACCAATATCTAAGGTTAGAAGACAATAGTTTGTGTTGATCAATTGTATGACATATCTATATTCATATCAATGAGATATTGTCTGAGGCATGAGGTCACTCATGCCCTCTGTGGTCGACCGGTTTCGATGTTGCTGGTCATTTCGATCATCTTCTTCAGGACCTCTTGTCTTATGATGGATTGCTTCCTTCGAGACACTTTTTTGTCTGTATGGCACTTTGGTGACCTAAGGAGTAAGGCACAAAAGCAGGGAGTCAGACGTTATAAGTGAACCTCTAGTCTGGTACACGCAACGTATCTTGTTTATGGGTACATTAGTGTGATTTAGATTAAGTGCTTCCAACTGGATAGCAATGGTACTATGAAAAGCTGAGACCCTTAGTGGGTGCCTAATTTATGCACTGCGAAGCAAGGGGACCCCAGGGAAGTGCAGGAGAGAAGGGGTGGGGGAAAAAGTGACATGGAAGTACATCAAACACCGTGCATGCACTGGCTTATATAGTGTGAATTGCAAATCTTGTATAATCTCTGCAAGTCAGGCTATTCGTGTTAGCAGCGCCTCTCCATGGGGTGTTCAGCCGGATCACCTAGCTTAGTTCTTTTAGGCAAACATGTGCCAAAAGGTGAAGTATCCGTACAGTTGCATTCTGTTCTAGTTCCCTAAAAATTCAAGGGACATTGCTATAATTGTCGGACTGGCAGCGGGTAAATATTCAACTCGGCTAAAGTGACATGAAGATTACCTTAGACCACTAAAGCCGTGGCTGGAAGTCCTAGTGCTTGTACATGTAGGCAGGTCGACTGTGTTAGTTGTTCGGGTCGCCCGTCGGCTACTGCCCCTGTATCAAGACAAACATAGGGGCAAGCACTCATTAGAGTGTGTGCTTACGTGGATAAGTCTTAGTCACGGAGCAGATGCTACGTGTGCATGGCAGCGGCCGCTTACTGGTAACTCGAGGTGGACCACAGATGCTGTTGCTGCGTCTGTTCCGTCTAGGATGCAGCGGTCTGGTATCTTCTTGTTGTGCGCGTTGTGGTGCCGATTTATAAACTTGCAGCACCAGGATGCATGCCATATGTTAGCGGCCACCATCTTGGACGTATGAAAGCTACAGCCGGCTTAGGAAAACGTGCCGGTTGGTCTGCCCGCCATCTTGGAAGGGGCAGAGCTGTACTAGCAGTGTCGTGACTTGATGATCCGGGTATTACACAAATGCGTCTGTGGATGCATATAACATCAGTGAAGTATGTTATTGAGAAGGACAGAAGGTATGCAAACAACTATGTTACCAGAATTCGGGACCTACACACTGGATCATCTTTGAAGTGGTGTATAAGCACAAATCTCTCTATGAGAGGGTGGTCACAGAACTTGGTCCTAATGTTGTTCCGTTTGGGGGGACCTCACGTGCTCGAAATGCCCAAAAGCTGGTCAAGTGCAATCGGCGGGCTACGTTGAGAAGAATGGAATAAGTGGACACAGATATCTAGTGTCTCTAAGGGGCGAACTAGTTTCAGTGATGCCACCTAGGCAACCAAGTGTTTGTGGAGCATCTCTGAGACGCTCGATGTATGTAGATGTGCATGTATCTAGTGGCAGGGATGCCTATCTGTCCATTACTGCCAGTTCTTTCCATTGGATTTGTACATTGAGGCGTTTTTTGTTGGTTTTCAGTCTGAATATCCAACTCTGTTCCCTCGTGAGTAGCATGTCATGTATGTTACCTCCACGCTTTAGTAGGTGTATTTTTTCTATCACAGTCCATCTAAATTGGTCTGGACTGTGTCTGGCTTGTACAAAATGATTCACCAGTGGGGCAGTAATTTTTTTTGTTCTTATGCAGGATTTATGTTCTATCATCCTTGTCTTAGCCTTCCTGAGTGTCATTCCTACGTAACGGAGGTTACAGGGACAGGTGATCAGGTAAATGACTGCCGATGTGTTACAGTTTGTAAGCGTTTTTTGGATCCATGGGGTCTTGAGCTCTACTTCAATCTGTGTACTCCGACATGTCTGTGGGCATACCGTGCAGTTGCCGCACGGAGCGTGTCCTGTAGGTGGGTCAGTATTCCAGAGGGTGGTTTGTGTGGAATTACTATTCTGAAGTTCTGGTAAAGTTTTGACCAGTTTGTCTCGGACATTGGTTCTGCGCTTAAGAGCAAAAGAAGGCTCTTGTACTGGCTGCTCTCCTATGTTTAGGATGGGCCAGAGTGTTTTGATTTTGAGTTTAATTTGATTGAGAAGAGGTGAGTAGCTGAAGACTGCCGTAATATTTTCTCGTGCCGGCGGTTTAGGATGTTGTTCCAAGGTTATAGTTCTGGGGATGTTACGATCCCGTCTGTACGTGGTACTTACAATCTGTTTCGGATATCCACTGTTTGTGAGTTGTGTTTTGATTTCCTTAGCTTGAGTCACATAGTCTTGAGTGTTAGTGCAGAGTCGTCTGTTCCTGATAAATTGCCTAAATGGCAGGTTATCTCTCAGAGCCCTCGGATGGTAACTAGAAAATGAGAGAAGCGAGTTTCTGTCGGTATCTTTTTTATATCTTCTCTCCTGCACTTCCCTGGGGTCCCCTTGCTTTGCAGTGCATGAATTAGGCACCCACTACGGGTCTCAGCTTTTCATAGCACCATTGATATCCAGTTGGAAGCACTTAATCAGAATCACACTAATGTACCCATACACGAGATACGTTGCGAGTACCAGACTAGAGGTTCACTTATAACCTCGGACTCCCTGCTTTTGTGCCTTACTCCTTAGGTCACCGAAGTGCCATACAGACAAAGAAGCAATCCATCATAAGACAACAGGTACTGAAGAAGATGATCGAAATGACCAGCATCATTGAAACCGGTCGACCACAGAGGGCATGAGTGGCCTCATGCCCCAGACAATATATTATTGATATGAATATAGATATGTCATACAATTGATCAACACAAAAAGTATTGTCTTCTAACCTTGGATATTGGTTATAGCCTGCGGAGGCATTCCCTTTTTAGTAGGGACATTTTTATAGCGCCAATCACTGGTATGGGCTTTATTCGGTAGTGACTGCCTTTCTTAAAGTGGTAAATTAAAATATAGCATGAACATCCCATAGAAAGGACAGTACACCACCATGAGGTTGGAGACATATGTAATGCAAAACAAGGGGGGAGGGGGTCTTGGAATCTCTGTACCAGCACAAACACAGCCCAATGACCTGTTCTTTGGTGAGTAACCCCTTGGAGAGACTCCACCAAGTCTTTAGATCACTGTCCCTTTCACAGAGAAGAAATGTCCCTGCATATCAGTCTTTGTCCTGCCCAGGGGCAGTCCAGCACCAAAATACCAGGCAATTCTCCTCTGAACAAGAGTACCAACAGCAACCCCATACACGTGTTTCAGCCTTGTTGGGCATCATTAGTGAGGTGAAGCTGCGCCTCTCTAAGAACAGTGAGCAATGGGTCCATGTCTGGATTGCCCTTTTAACTTAGGGTGAGACCCAAAGTTAATTTATGCAAAACAAGGGGGGGGGTCTGGGAATCTGTCTACCAGCACGGACACAGCCCAATGACCTGTTCTTTGGTGAGTAACTCCTTGGAGAGACTCCACCAAGTCTTTAGCTCATTGTCCCTTTCACAGAGAAGAAATTACCCTGCATATCAGTCTTTGTCCTGCCCAGGGGCAGTCCAGCACCGAAATACCAGGCAATTCTCCTCTGAACAAGAGTACCAACAGCAACCCCATACACGTGTTTCAGCCTTGTTGGGCATCATCAGTGAGGTGAAACTGCACCTCTCTAAGAACAGTGAGCAAGGGGTCCATGTCTGGATTGCCCTTTTAACTTAGGGCGAGACCCAACGTTAATTTATGCAAAACAAGGGGGGGGTCTGGGAATCTGTCTACCAGCACGAACACAGCCCAATGACCTGTTCTTGGGTGAGTAACCCCTGGGAGAGACTCTACCAAGTCTTTAGCTCACTGTCCCTTTCACAGAGCAGACATTTCCCTGCATAGCAGTCTTTGTCCTCCCCAGGGGCAGTCCAGCACCGAAATACTAGGCAATTCTCCTCTGAACAAGAGTACCAATAGAAAATCCCATAGAAAGGACAGGACACCACCATGAGGTTGGATACATATATAATGCACATCATGTCTCTCTAAGCACTGGATGTCGATAGTCCATACCTTTGTACTATTTTCAAGTACACCTTTTTAAATACAGTATTTGACTGAATGTGGTCAGAAAAACCAATATGAAAGAAGTTTAGATAGGGCCAGCCTCTCTCCTATCCTCTGTTAGATAGGTGTTACCACACTCGGAGCCTAGGGACAGAGGGCACCACACAGGTAGGGATAGGGTGTTCTTCCGAGAGGGAGAGCAGTTCAGTGTGAATGAGTTGGTGGTACCCTGATACCACATGGATGGGAACCCACTGTTTATAATAATTAGTCTCCATAGACCGTTCCTTTTGTGATATCAATTACTCGTATTAACGGTTGGATAATGTTACCGGGACTGCGAGTCCCCCCACTTAAAAGCTCTTGGTGTTTTTGAGTGAAGTTACAGTCTACCTTACATCTTCCACCAGTGAAGGAAGGCCAGGATTTCCAAGACAAAAGCAAGCTCCCTCCCCTAAACATCTCCCAGGAAACAGAGGGAGATACCGGACTCAGAGGACCAGTCCAGCATCTCCAGAACCGGTACCCTGCCAGCACAGAGTGTGCCCTGCTAGGTTCTGCCGGCAAGCTTCCTAGGTGGGTAGTGCCAGAGAGTCTTTGAATAAAGGACAAGCCTGTTGCCTCCAAACACACACCTCAGCTTTGGGGCGTCCGCCTTGAAAGGATGACACAAGACCTGCAAAGAAGCTAGGAAGACTGCCCTACAATCATCAACCAGCGTACATCTTTTAAGGACATGTTCGAGGCAGTCAAGCCGTCTATTCGCGACCGGCTGCTCCACTGACTGTCTCCACGCTGCATTCACGCAAGATGTCCGAGAAGCCTCAACCATCATTACAGATCCGCCAACCAGCACAGAGACAATTCTTGACCATGAGCTGCCATGTAGGCCAGCCTGCAGCCGTCCATCCAGCCTCGCTTGCCGAACTGCCTGCCGCCTGATACCGGCAGCTGTCTCCCATCTTGTGCTCTGTCACAGGAGCTGCAAAGCGTCCTGGGGCTGACTCAATGCTGTCGAGCATCAAAAACATCTCAAGCACCAGGTACACTGTGGTTCTGTCCCCCTGGTCCTTCTCCAAAGGCCGCTACCAACATTTACAACCCCTTGCTCCCTTGTTGCTGAAACCAAATAATCTTGAATAGTTAAGACCGATTTCTTTACCAACTACCCTCCTGTCAGTATCCAGAGTGCTTCCCTTTCCTTCGTGAAACTGTCTGTCCTCTGTATTCCTTTACAGGGTGGGTTGTATTTTGTAGTGTGCTAGAACTGTCTGTTGTAATAACAATAAAGTATATATTTGTATACAGCCTTGACTCTACGGTCCCTTTTATCATTGGGTAATAATTGTATTTTCACTGTGTCGCAACTAACCAACTATCCACGACCTTGCAGAGATAAGCCACTGTTCCGTCCACGTTACCAAGATTGGACAAGGAGGTTTATAATTGAAGATTTAGAAACCGATATTTATCCCTCAACCCCTGGTGGCCCAGAAGTTGATCTGTCACAGTATGTCTCCCTCCTCATAACTATGGACCACATATGTTGGACTGATATGCACCCAAGCTACCACAAAACGCTCTCCCCATGCTGCATTACCCTCCCTTGATTTGTATCGTGCTTTCCCACTTTCCCATCTTCTAATCTTCCTCTGATTATTCTCTTCCTTCAGTAGACTGAGGCCTGGATTCCCAAGTCGGGTCACAGGAAGAAACTCCTTGGACAAGCCTAAGACCTCTGAAACTACTATGGTGGTGATTTGGCACAGTATGAAAACATTACGTAACATAACATATGCGTTTCCTTTAAATGCCCAGCCACCAACATGACTGGCAGGCAGCACCCTTTTACATCATGTGGGAAATCATTGGGTCATCGCAAGATAGTAATTGGTTTCAATCCGTAAGTGTATTTGAAGCTGCCCATGAGTTTTTAAATAGAATATATTTAAAAAATCATATAATAGCAGAGAGTTCAATTACATTAATCAAATGGAATCAAAATAAATTGGATCAAATTAAAGGGAATTACATCTTGATTAGAGAAGCGTGGGATACAGTCAAATAAATCAAAGTAGGGAAGAATGCACATATGAATAGAATAGTGTATAGTAGAGCAGAGCTTAAAATGGAACTGAACACCATTTCATTCTTCTACAAACTAGAAGAGGCCATGAAACAGGAATGGGCAATTTAAAATATCTGATAGAAACCCATGAACATGACTGACATATTATTAATCATTCTTGAGGATAACTTGCAAACCTTTTTTGGAAGACAACTGTGAGGAGCAATTGGAAAGTGGGAGGATGACAATAATACGTTAAGGCAGTTTGTCTTTCAGGCATACAATTATTATGATCCTTAGTCAGAGGTGGTCTGTCCTTCCTTGTCCTGTTTCTTTGTTCTTAAAAAAATGCATGTGCATTTTGCCCAGGCTTTTCCACTCACAGGATGTCTTCCCCCCTTCTTCAACTACTCTAGTCTGCCATTTGGTCTCCTCCCCCTGTCATGACAACTAGGCTGCTTTTCTGACCCTCTGCAACACTTAAAAACACTTGTGTATGCCATATCATATCATATCATAACGGGCATCCTCCCTTTTCACTACTCCCCAGCTTTTACTTTCATGGGACTTCACATTTCATTCCAGGCTAGTGACACTGATTGGTGGCTTCGTGAATCCAGATATGGGCCTGTCTAGCTGAGTGGGTTCATATTGGCACGCGTTTGTTTGTGGGGGAGACAGGAGAGCGCTAGGGGCATTGCCCCGATCAGAAATAAATGCTGATGTTCATAATAGGTGAGGGTGTGCTTTTATCCGGGGGGAGGGTATTTTGGGATATTAGCTTTTGAATATTAACCTCTGATGTCCATGCCTGCTCCCCTGATCCCTAGTGGCTAGAGTGACCCACCCTATCCAATCTTTCAACGAAAGGCATTTTGAATAGCTTCCACTTCAGAGTCACCACCTTTTCACCACATCACTTGCATGACTGACAGGCTTGCGAAGGAACATTAGACTCTCCCTACACAGGTTAAGCCCTCACAAGTGTGCAACATTTGCTTTCACTCAATTTCTCTTTCTTACGTCGATTGCATTACTGCCATTGATAGTCGGACTCATTATAATATAATCTGTATTATTGCCTAAATATTACAGAAGCTGCATTTACCTTAGTAATTTCATATTCAGAATTGTCACAGCAAATGTTTCGATCCGGCCCCCGTTGCCCTGACCACTTACGGATGAGGGCCGTGCTTAGTGGAAGGAGGGTAGATAGCTAACTAACATCTTGGAGGATTTTTTGTGACGGGGGATTTTTTGGGACACATGATTCTATGTTTAGGGTTATACATGTGTGGGTGCATTACCACGTAGATAAATGGAAGGGCAGTCATTTACTTATTCAGAAGTCAGTGTGGGCCGAGGACATTTCTATGTGGGTTTATCTAAGTGGTAGGGTAGACTTTTCATGTGGCCTTCATCAGTAGGGACATTGTGGTGGATCACATTGACATTCAGATAGCAAATCAGATTGACGATGGCTTTGAATACAAGATTATACGTTTGGTCACAAATAGGCCTGGGAAAATCTCCCCAAATTCTTGCCTGTGAATCCCCACGGATTTAATTGTAGCATTTGTTTGAGTCCATATAAGAATTGTGATATCCGATTGAGGGATTGTGCAAGGATTCACCTTAGAACTTCATAGTGGCCTCAGATTTGGGTATTAATGTGGTGATTGGGGTGAGTTCTTATGTAAAAACGAGTTTGGATGCCAATATAAAGAACCAGCAACTTTCAGTTTCCTTAGGGATTTAGTTCGACTGTAGAAAGGCACTGCAGGGTTGATCCACACAAGGAGTTGGAGAAAGAGAGACATTTTTGAGGGTTTAGGCAGCATTTTTCTTTCTTTGGAGACTTTGTATTTTCTGGGATTTGAAACCTTTTTTGTTTTTACCTGGAGGAACCATCTTTTTGTGCTGTGATTTGAATTTAAAACATCTGTTATTTAAATTAGGCAAGCCTTTATTTTGTTCTTACTTATTAATCTCGTTGATTTGGGAAGCCAGTTTTTATTTGTTTTTCTGCTAGGGGAACATTTGATATTTTAGTTAGTTAGGGACGCCTTCAGTTTGTAATTGCAACACGCTAGGTAAACAGATCGACGTGTGCCTCCTATCTGAATCGGAAGAGGGGGGGCATAGTAAATGAACATTCTCAGACTGAGGCACACAATCTGCCTCATCCAGCAGATGATACTGCTGAAGAGGTTATTGGTGGTAATGGTGGTGACACGTAGGCAGTGGAGGGGCCTGAGCCAGCAGCGCAGTCAGTAATGCAGTGGTCCACAAGAGAGCCAGTAGTACAGAGATCAGGAGCAGGACATCCTGAACTGTAGGGGTCAAGAGTGGCCACAAAGTCCAGTGGGGGTTTAAGGAAGGCCCTGGAGTTCCCTCAGAAGTACATAGAGGGCAGAAAGAAATCCCCCCTTTGTCTTCATCCTCTTGGGCAAGGGATTATTTTAAGGTACCTCGTGGCGGTTCAGCAGCAGAGCCTGAATCTATGGAGTGCACTTTATTTTCATGGTCAAAGACCATTTGGAGGTGGAAGATCGCTGACCTGCATTCACTGGGCACCACACCCACCTGAACCACCTGCAGTGCTGGCATTGGGATGTGTATTACAAGTTCAACCCAAAACCATACCAGTGATGATGATGAGAGTGCAGCAGAGGCTTTAGAGGGGAGCGCAGGGGAACAGTGATACCATGATGCTGTAGCTTGTGCATACTTGTCCATACAGTGACCACTCCCAGGTTCAGGCACGTATTCAGCCAAGGAGTATTGCTGTATGACGTAATAATGGCCAGCACACAGTACCAATTTAAAAAGCACCACCCAGAGCACATTTGAAAATGCTGTTTGTTTTGCTGTGCTGGCCAGACAGTAAGGGAACTGGGTAAATGATTTTTGTTTTGTTTTCGCATGGGTTCTATTTAAGTTGTTTATATGTTCCCCTTCCCTACCTTAAAAAAGTAACAGATAATGTACAAAAGATGAACATTTGAAAATTAAATTGTGATAGCCAAAACAAAAATAACCCAAAGATACTTGTTAAACGTTTTTCTATATAGGGTGTTGTAAAAGTTTCGGTGTTGAAGACTTAGCATTCTAGTGAGGGTAGAATTATGAAAAGCAGGTGTTGTACTTCAAGAATCAGTATGAAAGTATAGTGGGTACGAATGTAATTACATGGCGCGCACTAAGAATAGGCGGTGCACCAATCACTTTCCCAGGGAGTGAGCCTGTCAATGGGGACAGTTATCTTTACTAACACTACAAATACTAATATGTAAGGATGCGTGAGAGTCTACCCCTGTGGCAACAGTGTAGTTTTCCTTGCTGAGATTTGTTAATGAGGTTGCAAGGGACGAGGATGTACACATTCAGTGTGTGATCCCAACCCTGGAAGACAGGAGAGGTCTAAATATTCAGTGTGTGCCCCCATTCCTGTGAGGGAGGGGAGATGTAAATATTCAGTGCATGTCATTACCATGGTGAGCCAGGAGAAATGTAAAAGTGAGTGTGCCCTCACTCCGGTGAGAGAAGAGAGATGTAAAAATGAATTCTTCACCTCAACCTCTGGGAGACAGGAGAGCTGTAAACGTTTAGTGTGTGCGACCACCCTTGTGAGACAGGAGAAATGTACAAAATCAATGTGCGTGCCCATTCCAGCACGAGAAGAGAGAGGAAAGCTGTCAAAATTCACTGTGTGTCCCCACTCCTGCAGGAGATACGAAACACGCATATGCAGAGAGTGCTCCCACTCCTGTGAGAAAAGAGAATCAAACAAATTGATTGTTTACCTCTACCCCAGTGAGAGGAGAGACATAGGGCCTCATTACACGGATGGCGGTAAGGATTTACCGATACCAGTAAAATACCGGTACCGGTAAATCCTTACCGCCTTACTACGAGGTCCCTTTGCGGGTTGGGGAATTTTACACCTGCTTTTTGCAGGCGTTAAAAACCAACCCGCAAAGGGACCCAGGGAGCTAATTACGGTACCGCAATTTGCGGTACCGTAATTAGCGCCTTCCCCATTCCCATTAAGCCCTATGGGGCAAAAATGGGAATGGGGAAGGGCAATGGGGGAAGGGGGAATTACCGCCCCGCCAACCTTGGAATGGGGCGGTAATTCCCCTTTCCGCCAAGGCGGTGCCGGTATTTTACCGGCATGAACCATGGCGCTAACAGCGCCATGGTTCTCTGGCATCCGTGTAATGAGACCCATAGATATTCAGGGTGTGCTGCCACCACAGTGAGACAGGAGAGACATCCAATGTCAGTCTATGCCCCCACCCATGCAAATGAGGAGAGCATGAAACCTCAGTGTATGCCCCCACCTCTCCAAGACAGACAGACACACATGTTCAGTGTATGCCCCTTCACCGGGGACGAGGAGATTAGTACAAATGTAGTATGTGCTCCCACCCCTCTGTGAGACATGAGAGGCATAAAAAATCAACATCTGCCTCCATCCTTTCCAGAGAGGAGAGACATACAATTCAGTGTGGATGTCTCTGTTCAATCACTGGAGCGCCCAGGGTACATTGATCTTGCACGTCTTTGTTATGCTCTATTAGCAGACTCACAAATTGCAACACATGTGGAACTTCACACTCTGAGTGGGGGCATCATCAAAATTGCTGTCCATCATCATCACATCTGTCTTTGTCCATCGCCACCACAATTCCATTTAATCTTCAGAGCCAGGGATTGTATTATCATTAGAAAGCACAGTCACTGCCACCCCCTCCAATGATCAGGCTGCCCAGTCCACTGGGACAGAGGTCGCCCTCTGATGTAACTAAGATCTGCTGCTGACTTTGAGGATCCTGTGGCTGTGCATGCAAAGGCAATGGTAGCTTGCAATAGCCGACTGGATATGATGCTCATTCATTTTATTGAACTTCAACTGTTCTACATTAGCTACATAGAGTCTCCACCTTTGCTCAGAGACAACAATGCCATGAGCACTAAAAGCATGCTCAATCTGTTCTCTGGCTGGGGAGCAGCCTCAGCCTAGGATATCAATGGATGCTTGGACACGTAATGCTGTCCATACAAACTGCTTGCAGAACCAATACTGCAGTCACTAACCATTCTTGCCAAGCAGATACGTGCCGCAAAAATACACATCCACCATCTATCTAGCTCTACACTGACTGCCACTACCTGGTGTTCATCTAGGTCGGCATGTTGAACAGTGCAGAATGTGAAGGAAAGACCCACAGGGGTGTATGTGTGAGAGTTGCACACACTATATGGAGTGCCCCTGCACCTGGGGCAGTTACAGTGGACATTGTGGTACCAGATTAAGACAGAAGACCTCTTACTGGTTGTTGGTTATGCTGAATTGTTGACAGCCTTTCATGCCTTTGCTCAACAGGAAAGTGATCTCAAAGAAGGCTCCTGAGTGCAGCCTTGCAAATTCCATCTATGTCTTCTGTATGCGTCATCCTACTATTTATAGTCTGGAATGGAGCCACTTTAATCTTAAAACATTGATCAACAAATGATGCCAAGCTATATTCAATGTTTTCCTTTTTTGCGTTTTATACCTGGACCAGTCTGAAACATTGCCAGCAGTTTGCTTGCCATTTGCACAATATCTGACTCTGTGTGGCTTCTCTAAATGGCTGTAGTAAATAACATACATAGTGCATGAGCTGCCACTGAGTCGGGTGAAGAAGGCCTCATCCAAGGCTGAACTGTGACTGTACTTGTAGCCACTTAGAGCATTGGTTTGCTAACAGAGCCCATCAAGGACATGCAATGTTGAATTCCAGTGTGCTGGTACAGATAGATTTAGCTGGTGGCGTTGGAGGTTTGCTGCACCTGCAAGATGCTCAAAGCGTTCTGGCACTATATGACCAGCTGAAATGAGAGCATGTCACCGACAGGAAGAAATCATTAACAAACAAATGTCCCACCATAAGGTGGAGAACATTTGCAAAGCACACATGTATTGTGCTCCCCAGCCTTAGTGCACCAATGACATGCTGCCACAAAACCCAATGCTAGTTGCTGAGGAGTTAGCCACTCTGCCACCATCTGTTCCATTTTATCCCAGATGCCTGCTCCTGTGTCGATCCTACCTTCAAAGCCTTACATACACAAAGTGGCTTGTTGGTGGATATGATGCAGCTGCTCTGATGACTTCCCTTTCTTGCCACTAGAGGGAACGGTGATCCAATGCCCTGTTACAATCATGTAATCAGTGCTTTGACCATTTGTCCACATTTCCATGGTGACGTGGGCTTCCTCATCCTCTGGCCTATCCAAGTAATATCTCACTGCAAGAAATACTGCATCATACAACAAAGGTATAGCCTTGTGTGAAAAGTAAGTCAGGCAGTGAATTCGCCAGCGGGCATCAGCACCTGCCATCATCTCTCCAAAGCCTTTGTTTTCAAGAATGGTGCATAGGATAAGTTCTACTGCCAGCATTAGCGCCCATTTAGCATTCAGCAGCTGTGCTCAGGGATGGTTACGATGCTATTTCTGACAGTTCTCAAATGACTCACTGAGGCTTGGCTGGCATTTAGCCACCGTTCCCCAACTGCTGCTTTGTTTTTGGGTGCTGCTGATGGCACAGGTTTACACAATACTTTACAGTGGGACTGGCCCACCATGCCGATTAATGTTTGCTGGCTTCTATAAGTATAATGTATAACATGTTGTTTCCACTTTTATGCATGATGCCGATTTATCATCATCATCATTTCACATTATTTCAATAAAAATAATTTATAATTAAAGCCAATATATACATGACAAAACCAAATACAATCAATTTAAAAAAGAGAATAGTTTTGCATATCAACAGGAAATTGACATTTAGCCTATTAACTAAATGTAAAAGCTAGCAGTACTTATTATAAAAATAACTATAACATATGTCAGTCCAGGCCAAAGTGCTTCTGTGCATTCCATTATGGGTGAAACGTCCATAAAAAGGAAGTAATTGTAACTCCAGGCTGGGCAATAATTCATCATCCCGTCGGGTAGTATGGACAATTAGACGTGCCATACAACACAATTGTTTCTCTTATTGGAGCAGATTGTTCTGAATTGTTCTTCTAGACCAGGCCCGAATCAAAGACCAGCCCAATGTAAAAATAGCCAAGGGAACCTTAGCACTCAGGCAAAGCGCAAGGGACCCTGCCACAGTTGAGACCTGTAGCTGAAGAAAAATATGTTTTAATGACATGTTTCTAAGATCTTGTACATGGGACAAAGGAACAGGAAGTGAACTCGATCTTCCCTGACCCCTGGGCAAAAAGGACAATCTGAGCTCAAATTGGGATCCCATTTTGATTTGACAGATACCAAAGGTAAAATGCCAAAGCGAGCTTTGAGAAAAAGAGAATGCATTGCCTTAGGGCTCATAACATCAGGATAGTCTTCATAACTCTAGACCTGTTTGAGGGCCCAGTAGCTACTAAATTGCAATGATGTACCTGATCTACTTAGTATCCCCTTCATTCTTTCCCCCTTAAAGGCATGCAGAACTTTGGTTCTTAAGGTTGCATGAATGGTCATAGGGACGGCCCAAAGCTCTTCAAGGTTCAGCGACAGCAACTCAGTCTACGTGATGAACCCATTAGGGTCCTTTAAGACGAGGTAACAGTATCTGAAATGGATGGGGATGCAGATCTTACTCATACATCAATAATCAGACCAACTCAGGAAGTTTGGCAAAAATCACAGCTGTTTTATTATCAATTATCTCAAACAGGGAGTACAAATGGACGTCAACGGACGTTCGCTCAAGTCTCTCAAACATTTCATAAAAAAGCACAACTTTATACTACATGGCAAAATAAGAAAACATACTAGGGGATTTGATAGGCTTAAAGGGAGCATGCAAGTATACTTTCTGTAGGGGCAGGGATTGTGATTGGGTCTCTAAAGTCAGGTGGGCAACTAAGCCCACCCCAAGTGCAAGTCATCTTCTGTGTCAAATTAATACACAATGTTCTATTGGCTTCTGAAACTATAGGGCTCCTTGCTACATGGCCCTCTACAATTGGTTGGAACACTTGTACCCTTCTGGAATATTCCACTTGCTAGCAGCATGCAAGCTGGTACACCAGGTGCTGAGGGGTTGGTTTTGGTCATGCCTCTCCACCCAATTAACCCAACATCCATCATCACTCCTGTGGTCTGCCATTCAATTACTTCGTTTGGACTCGGCCTTGCAAAGGGTCACTGTGCCTGAGAATAAAAGGTAGTGAAGGCATGGCCTTATCTTCTGGTCTCGGTGTAACTCGCCCCAAAGTTTATTTTCATCTGTCCATGTGACTTCAGATCATGTTTTGAGCTCCTTTGTTGTATTTAATACTATTAAATGAAGAAACCTCGGCACTTCTAGTGATTTTGCGTTACAACTCAAACAGGAAGCTCAGCTCACTTCTCACATTCACAGTATCTTCTCCAGTAGATAACCAGGCTCTTGCTGGCCCCGACTCTTGACACTGGACCAGGCAAGCCTTCTTGAATCTTCCTTCGCCGTCAGCTATTTTATTCAACTGCACCACACTTACAGCACTTTCATTCACGGGATCCAAGTTTCATAAAATGCATGGTGGAACATCCAGATTCTGTACATTCCTATATATATATACATTGGCAGCACTGCCTGCAATCTATGCACTACATAGCCAGCCTCATGATTGCTTCGTCTACTTGCATTACTGCATCTGTACATTTGTAAAATGATTTTGCATTTTCTTTAGTGCTTCTCCGCACATGCAATCTTCATTTCGCTGTCGAAATGTTGCTTAATTTGCTACTCCATCGTCAGATTCTGTAAGGTCCATATTCTTTCTTCATCGGCATCTCTTCTGGGTGCGTCATTTCTTCTTCATGTGACATCACCAGTCTTCTCTTTCACTCATCGTAACACTTCTGGAATTTCCTTCAGAAGACTGTCATTTGTTTGTGGATACATATAGGATACCTTGTTTCAAGGACTCTTCGTGGTATAGGTACCCTTATTGGCTTTGCGTATGTCGCAATTTCCGGCTGCCAACATATAAGCAGAATGGGGGCGGGACTTCTGGTAGAGGTACTCCTCCTCTACAGTGCGTCACCCAGGGGAGTGACAGCCCACACTCCAGGGCTATGACATCTTTTAGAGCTATCCGGTATTTTATAAGGTTTGGATTTTTCCACAGTCTAATCCAATACAGAAGCGGCTTCGCTCTGCATATTTGTCTAATAGACTGAAAATCCAGTTCCAAAAGGATCTGGAAGGTCGGAGCGCTTGATGGAAGCCCCAATATATTTTTAAGAAAACCGTTCTCTCCCACAGATAGTTGTGCAACATTAGTCCATCCCCACAGGTTAGCTCCATAAATAGCGGCCTGCCTGGCCTGTGCCTTGTAGGCATCTGTGAGCCACGCAAACAGCACCACCCCCATGATATTTAGCAAAGTTGGCTATGGAACCACCATATCTAGTCAAAGTCATCTCTGCCTTTTTGGATTGTTCACCCCAAGAACAGTCTTCGTGCACTCTTAAACGCAAGCAGTCATACTTTTTTACCTGCTCAATCCATTACCCATTTAGGGCCTGACCAAGCTTCGGATGCTTTTTCCCGTGACACCCTTAAAAACCATGGCCTTGGTTTTATCAGTGTTTATTGTCAGGCCATTTCTGTCACAGAAACTAGATAAAATCTCCAGCTGGCGCCGAAGTTCCCCCGATGTCAAAGACAGGAGTATGGCATCATCGGCAAGCTCGCAGATAACACCATTTATAAATAAACAGAACATAATGGGGGCTAAAACACATCCTTAGCGAACTCCTATCTCAATGCTTACTTTTACTTTACCAGATAAATCCCCATCCATGCCACAATGCAACCTGGTCGCATTATCATGTTATAGTAGCATAATGGCTCTGAGGAGGGGTGAGGGAATACCCAGGTTTGACAAAATGGTCCACAATCTGGCCCTGGGGACGGTATCAAGGGCCGTCCTGAGGTCAACAAAAACCGAGTACATAGCCATTATACTTAGCTTGACATACTTGTTGAAGAGCAAACAAAGCATTAGTGACTTATCTACGGTACGGATACCCCTTTGGAACTCCACCTGAAGGTGGTTCAAAGCACCAGTCTCAGCAACCCATGTTTCCAAGTCGACCAACAACGTTATTGCAAAAAAGTTCCCGCCAGCATCAAGGAGGGAGATAACCCTATAACAGGCTGCATGGTATCTGTCCCCCTTCTTGAAAACTGGGACAATGATTGCCTCAGTCCAGGAAGTTGGTGCATGTCCGGTGAGTAAGACTTCATTAAACAGTTAAGTCAAATAGGGTCCCCATATCAGGGGCTCAGTGGCAAACAAGTCAACCAGGGTCATATCGGGCCCTGGGACTTTTCCCCTCTTTTGGGAACATAATGCTGTTTTTATCTCAGTCTCACTGAGAACTATCCCTTCCACTAAAGGTGTGTCGTTGGGAGTCACCACCTCCCAGACTCAGTTCTCTTTATACAAGGTTTTCAAAGTAGGCTACCCAGGTGTCTTCAGAGATCGCCCCATGCATTATATTTTGAATTTTCCGTTACCCTCTGCTGACTAATTCCCCAAAAGTCGCAGTATCACCATTTTTATGGTGTCCATCAGGGAGACCCAAAGGGCGTCTTGATAGTCCGATTTTTTTAATTTCATCAGCCGAGCATACTTTTTACGTGCTTCGCAGACAAGTGAAATCCCCTCTACGGAGACTTTTCTAACTTGGGCTATCGCAATTGCCTTTGCTGCGACAGTTATCATCCTACCAGGGGTTCTTACAGACAGCCGTTTCCCTATGGCCTTTACAGATTTTAAAGGAAAAAAAAAAAACACCTTGCTCATCAATTCACTATTCTTGTGGATAATATCCAAGACTCCCTCGTCAGGATCCCTAAAAAAGATAACCAGGTCCGGGAGTATGAAGTCGTAGATCAGTGGAATGGTGGTTTCTACATCTACTCATTCCCACTTCAACAACTTCCTTATATTGCCCAGCAATGTCGCTGTATCCAGATTGGTCCCTTTCTTCCCATGGGACTCACCAGAGTGTAGGTGGCAAGAGGGTGCTCTTGACCCTATGTAAACAAATTTCTTATCACATGTATGTGCTCTGGGCTTGCAGGAGGTGTCATTTGCTGTTGAGTTGAGAAGGTACATGGTGCTGCGCAAGGAGCAGAGGTGCAAAAGGCGGTATTGGTTGTTGTGATGATCTGGCCGGTACTGTCATTCACTTACATAGACCTCTGCCACCTCGGATCTCTAAGGTGTCACACATAGAGTGTACACAGAGCGAGTGCTCTGTGGTGGTATTTCTACACTCCAAACTCGTGCAGGGGTTGTAGTTGTTGGAGTCCTTTCAGGCTGTATTTGTTTCTCCAAACCTCTCTGTGCCACTGATGGTGTTGGACTCAGTATCAGTGCGCACAGCCATAAACAATCTCTACCAGTGTTCTCTTACACGAAGGAGTGTAGTCAACTTCCTGGACATCATCATTATTATCACCATGGTCCTCACCAAAATCAGGGATGAAAGGATTCAAAGGGGTGGGACATGCAGGGGTTGTCCTAGCTGAGAAACATCCAGCTCCACTTATATGGGCAGTTGGCCAATGTTCTGCTGAAGAAATTCTGATGGTTCAGGAATCAGATACATATATCGACCCAGGCATAGTCACAACACAAACACATAACTCTGACATTAATCGAAGAGAATATACCCCATTAAACTAGTGTGTGCTAATGAATGGACAATCAAATAATAGTGTAAATGTCACCTTCCTCAAAGGCTATCATCAAAGGGCCATCTCCCCCATGCTTCAGATGTTAGCCCCTTGACAGCCTGCAGTAATGCATTCACCCTCTGGGAGAGACTATGTAAGTATGGATAATAGGTGAGTAGCTGTACTCCGTTCTTCCACATTCCCTCTCTCCCACTTTGGCTCCCCTTTCACCATTCTACACATCCAATCCTTGGCTCTGTCACTTCTGACAACTGGCCAGGCAGTCCCAGATTATATCCTTGGGATTTTTCAGGGTGTGCCTAAAAAACGCTTCCTCACAATTCTGGCCTTGCTTTTTACACGTGATATATTTTTTTACCTTTTGTTAGTGTAGCACTTTGGGCAACATCACAAGTTGGGCCTTAGCTCTTAAATGCAGCAGTAACGTAATTAGCGCCACCAATACCACTCTGCTGGATCACGACTCAGCGCAAATACCGCAGGACACAAAATGAACCGGCGCTATTACAGCCAACGCCATTACAGCCTGCGTTATCACAGCCAGCGTTAATAGCACTGTCAACACAAAGCACAATTACAGCCTTATCACAAGTCCATGTACGGCAGAATTAGCACTGAAAAACTAGCCTCCAGCTAGAGGTAAATGGAGACAGGTACCAGAAATTAAGCCACGGTTGCACCAAATGCAATCCAGAGGGCTACATACCTATGCCAAACCCTGTTTCCAACAACATGATGCCATTACTTGCTGTGAGCTGGGACAGGCAGCTGCTTTGCTGCGCCTGGAAGTAGAGATGCAGGTCAATCAGGCCAGGGCACAGGGTGTACAGGTGGTGGGGAGGCGGAGAAGGAGGGTGAAGAGAGCCCAAGGAAGGTAGACCATAACAGAGCTGCTATATAGAGTAGAGGATGACCTAGGAAGCAGGATAAACATCCGGTCAGCCGTGCCCCCACTTCTGGAGCTGGTGTCCGTACTCCAATTCTGAGCTACTGGCACCTTCCAGCACTCTGTGGTAAATGATCCATGGCACAGCCCATATTCTGTGTAGTGTTGGCCCAGATGTTGGATGCCCTCCTGCGGCATGTGCATCAGCACATTGCACTGTCCACCACCCTAGCCCAGGTAAATGCCATGAAGACAAGGGTCTATGGCATAGCCCAACTGCCAGATGTAACAGCAGCCCTGGATTGAACCCATGTTGCTTTGGTGGGCCCCCAGGCCCACAAAGAAGTCTACAGGAATCGGAAGCACTACCACTCCCTCAATGTGCAGGTCACCTGCGACCCCAACAACATCATCATGCACTGCTGTGCCTGCTACCCAGGTTTCAACCTCAACTCCATGGTCCTATGGAATAGCACACTAAGAGGATACATGGAGAAGCACAGGGGACAATGGACTTGGATCGTGGGTGAATACATCTGCCTGCATGCATGTACTGTGAAGTACCTGACCAAACTGGGGGGGTGGTATGCGATGAATGACACAAAGCATGTCCTGACAAGCAAATGCAAGTGTAGTACCTCGGCGGCCCCAGCACCAATGTCAGAGTACCGTCCAAGGTGCATGTACATGTCAGCCACACCTTGATGGACATGCTGTACAACATGTACAGCATCATTGTAAACCATGCACATGACTATAGGTACAAAAATGCATCATGCATGATCCTATGCAGTACCAAACAAATGCCAACATTGCCTTGTCCAACTGCAGACCTGCCAGTGCCACAGCCATATACACATGTACACCCACCATACAATCTTGCCCTACTCCCACAAGATTAGCATGTAAGGCTGATGGGAAACCCTGCATGCCACAAGCAAGAGAGCAATGCAAAGGCCCAAGGCACCTACAGGAACGCATATCACCAGCAGACATATTACCAAGCAACTACAGCAATGTCACAGGGTGCATGTGAAGGCCAAAGAATGCATGATACCAGTGACACAGCATGCCGAGAAATTGTAGAGGCACATGCCATGTGATGAGTCCCCAGCACATGATGCCCATTGACCTGATACCAAATGTTAGTCAACTATCACACATTTCACAGTGACTGAAATGTGTGCCTCTCCCCATGCATGTGACTCTGTATATCCATAGCTAGCTTGGCTGATGACCCCTGTGCGTGATCCACAAAAACCCATGACACGGCATATAATCAAGCACACAGCAGGATCCATGTGTGCATTGAGCAAACCTTTGGACTCCTGAAGGCACGTTTTCACTTGCCTTGATCGCACTGGCAAAGCCCTTATGTGCGCTCCTGAAGAAGTAGGCAATATCATGCTTGCGTGTGCTATGTTGCACAACATTTGTGTAAGGTGGAATGTATCCCTACCCCCTGACGTGGACATGCCACCCCCAGAGGATGATGACACAGTGCCTTGGGACAGGTGCCAGACCAGGCAATGTCAGAGATGACATGCGGGAAGGGAGACTGGCTCGCCAGGCACTGATTGTCAGTTTATTTTTAATCATTTCCCTTGTACAAACCATGCACCACTGTGTGACTGTCACATTTGTAAATAAACTCCACAATGACACAATCACGAATGTCCTTGCAATGATGTAGTTCAACTGTTTTATTCTAACATGTGCCCACACGATCCCCCTCCCATTCCTACTACCTACTCCCCAACACACTATCCCCCCTTCGCCTCCCCCCTCCCACCACCAACTCCCCAGCATATTATCCCCCCTCCACGTCCCACCACCAGTTCCCCAGCAAACTATCTCCCTTTCCCCTCCCACCACCAACTCCACGGCATGGCCACTCAGGGCGATTGATGTCACAGCATTATTTCCGTGCCCCCCCCCCTTTTTGCACCCAGTGATCTGGATAGCAGATGGCGCAGGGGCTGCTGCCTTGGCGTGCTTAGCTGGGAGTCCCCTGTTAGTGTTGTTGAAATAGAAGCAATTAACCCAGGCCCAGGAACTGTTGGCGTACCAGCTCATTGCTTTGTGACCCTCTGGCCAAATGTCATCAGTGCTGCTGTACTGGCACTTATCAACCCCCATGTCCTTGCATTGTCCTGCCAATCCTGCATGTGGCCCCCTGAATGCTGTCGTGTATGGCCTGCATGTGTCCTGTGTGGGTGCGCCCAATGGCCTCTATCTCCTTCAGTCTCTGTTCCATGTCCCCCAGCCTCTGCAGCACCATGTCAAGGATGGCTGAAGGTTACGTTGGAGAGGGCCTGCGCTGTGGGGGTGTGCTGTTGACAGGGGAGCCAATTGACGAAGTGTCAGTGTCTGGATCAGGTGTATGAATCCTGCAGTGGTGTGGTGGGCTCTCAGGTGTGGTCGAGGTCTGCCAGCAGAGACTGTGATCAGGGGTGCTGTCCCCCTGTGCCTCCATGGTCACTCCGGTAGGTGGTCAACCCCCTTTGTGGCAGTGCCCACAGCCGCGGGTGTGGGTGCAGCGGCCATGGCCGTGCTCTGGTGGGCTGGGGGGATGTGTGCCTTGTCCTGCTGTGATGCAGTGTGACACTGCGGGGCATCTGCCCTTGCATGGCCTGTGTGCCACTTAGCAGGGTAATTGTGGTACTGGCAGATCCTGACTGCTGGGACGTCCCACTCCCAGATGGGCTTTCCGCCTCGACATCCTCAGATGCCTATGGTGTAGCTTGATTGCCTGTAAGGGACATGGGAGATGTTGTTAGGTTTCATTCCCCCATGTGTATTGGCATGCAAGATATTAATTACATAGTGCTGAGTGGGATCCCCAGGCAATTGGGCTGATGTGCATGTGGGTTCCCATTGATGGGGATAGATGCGGATATGTGTGTGTGTCACATGGTCAGTTGGTCTTTGCTATGTGTGTAGGGATGGCAAGGCTTCCATGATGGGGCAGCTGTTGTATGGAATGCATGCTTCTGGTCCCCATGCACACACTTCCCCTCCACGGGGTCTCACTCTAATGGGGGTGGTGGGTGGCTTTCTACATTTCACTGGCAGCTCTGGGGTATGGCCACTGATAGCCTGTCATTGATGCATGCAAATGTGCTGGGGGGGTTGACGCACCTCCTGCCTCCAGGCTGCTGGCGCCCATCTCCACACCTCTGACTCCCTCGATAGCCTCCATGTGCAGCACCATGCTGCACATCGTCTCCCATGCGGTGAGGACCAGTGGTTCCACAGTACCCCCACCGGATGCCATGCTCTCCAGCCGGTGTTGGGCCAGCAGTCCGCGCACCCTGACCCTCAGGTCATTAATTCGCTTCTTGCAGTCCTCCCCATCACGGGGAACACTGGTCACTGTTGTCACCTTCTGGCTTATGTAATGACAGATGGCTGTTCATCGCCTTCCTGATGTTTTCTGTTGACTGGGCCCATCATGGTGTGCTACCACCTCATCTGCAAGCACCACCAGCACCCTCCTCATATAATTTGGGTTTCCTTAGACGATCTTGGGCACCCTTGCCTCTGACCCTCTCTTGGGACATCCTGTCTTGTTTCCAGGTCTGGTTGGCTTCACGAGGTGGAGCTATTTGATGGATTGTGTTTTTCAAAATTGCTGGTTTTCAGACGGTAGCCCTTATTTTGGCACAATTACTGCCGGGCGCCAATAGCGTTACCATCAGAGTCGGGGGCGCATTCATGCCAGGTTGTGATACGGTGCTAATAATGCTGCACGACCCAGCGGTAACGCTGTTTCCACTGAGCGGAAATTGCGCCAGTTTACCGGCCAACTCAGGATGAGGCCATTTGTTTGTTCCTCTGTTTACCATTACGCACAAACTCCTACTTATACAACCATACTCCACTCTCCCTACCACAGTTCCTTATGTCTACCCAAGTGATTTGATTGGCGTGTACCCTGTGTATAAGTGCTGCTGCGTCTTAATGTATTTTGGCCCGTTTTTCGTGTTCTCCTCCACAGACTGTGAGCTAGATTATTATGGGTGGGGGCACAATCTGCCAAGTTGTCATGCAAGGCACCAGTGCTATAATATAACTAGGGTGATGTTGGTGGAGTATAAAGTCTTAAACACATAGCAGAAGTGGAATGCCAAATTGTGCATGTGTATGTTATGTGTGATTCTGCTCATAACTGATTACCCGATTTTATGTGACTGAATAGGCATCAATTTATGATCATTGTCAACATGCTTCCTAATTCATAGATGGTAAAGTTACATGGGAGTGGACTTCAAGTATGAACAAGTAGACCTTCCCATGCCCACCACTTTTCTCTCTCCCATCTACTGATTTCATTTGAAAAGGGTGAGAGCAGGGTAGGAGCAAACCAGCCATTCGCTCCACGGAGGTTAGCTAACACACAAAGCAGATGTATGTAGATTGTGGCATTTACTGGAATGCCTTTGCATCTTTGGTCTTCACTGTGTGGGAGGCAGGCAGTGATGTGGTGGGGAGTGGGAGGGTAGGCGTGATATGGGGCCGTGGCAGGCAGGGGTAATGATGACTGACCTAGAAAGAATTGAACAGGAGGAAGCTGTTTAGCGCCAAGAGCTAAGTGTGGGACAGGTGGTTGGAATGGTGGGGTGAAGACCGAGAAGCTGGATGGGTTGGGTCAAGGCGGTGGGATGTGAGGGAAATAGCACAGAGGTATTTGCTGCACAGGAAAGCCCTGCACAGTAAATACCTGCAGAGCAAAGACAGGGCACTGTGTAAATTGTTACACAGTGGCAGGAGATAGCATTCTTATCAACCTAAAATTTCAGTAATGTTGCTTGACAAATTGTTACTATGCATTAGAAACACTTGTTATGGCACAACAACTGCGCTGGAGCAGAAACAATCAACATGTTTTGCATGGCTTCCACAGGAACCCATAAGCAACTATTTCCAAATACTGTATCCCCCTGCAGTGACGTCAGAGCAGAGCAGTGTGAAAGTCACAGCCGATTGCTATGACATCACAGCTGGAGAATACAGCACATTCTGTGACAGGCATTTATTTTCCTTTTAAGGGTGCTGTGGAGTGAGGGAAGAGACAACTTGGGGTCTGAGGTTTGGTGGCATTTTCTGTGTCAATACAGCCAAACTCATTTACTGCTACAGCCAGTGGGAATCACTGTCAATGCACCTTACTACGTGTGGCAGTATGGCAGTGCCGGCCCCTATTCCTAGAGTCCATAGGATGGGTGGCTGGGGGTTTAATGCCAACAGTAATTCTGCCCATGGTAAATCCTCCATTTTCTGGATGTAGGAAAGTGTAAGAAAAGGCTCCAGCAAGGGATGGAGTCATTACCTTCACTCACTTTACCCCCAAGCCTGGAAATTGGTGGCGTAGGAAATTGGGGGTCAAGTAGCGATAATAAGATTACTACGAATTTACTGCCATTTTGCCTACACCACCTAACTTGTAATGTGCTTATTCATATTGTATATGTTGCATATTGTCCATCATGCCTCCACTTTACACCCCCATGCAATGCTTCTCTATTAACAACAGTGCAGAGGCTGGAAAGGGGGTAGGCAGGGCATGCACAATGTAAAGTTATAGATGGGTAGTTTTCAGCTACAGGGCGCATTTCACCCAGGGTCGGACTGGGGCATAAAATGGTCTCGGGCACCGATGAAAACGTGGCCCAGAGTTGCAAATAGCAATTCATTCCTTTTGTACCGGACTGTTCGAATAGAAGTTTTGTTATCAAATGTGATGCAAATTCAGAAATGTTAAGAATATTTATTCAGCAACAATGGTCAAAACTACTAGCGATATAGTGAAGTAATTCATCAAACTGGCCACATTGGCCAAGAAAGTGGCCAATTTGTACTCCAAAAAGTGGCCTTTCGCGTTTTTGGTTCGGGCATTGCCATATAGGACAGTCTGAGCCTGATTTCACAGCGAGGTTCTGAGCAACATCAAAGACAACTCAAGCTTCACTCACATTGTCTATTCGATGTTGCTGGGAAACCCTCAGTGGTATATATCCCGGTAGCTGATACGCACCTGTCTACAATTATATACCAGCACAACAAAAGGCACCAGTGTTCTTCATCCAGGATTATCCGTTCTGAAACCGGCCATTTTATCATTAGGCCAGTGTTCCGTAAAATGTATTGATACACATGCGCACACATTGTGAGTATGAAGCCATAACTTTAATTGAATATGTGCTGCTTAATCAGGCGGTATTGCCATTTCGTGTGTTAAAAGCATGTTTCATGAAAGAGACAGCCTGCAAGCACATCTCTCGGCGAGTGTAGGTATTCTGGTGTGCCTTACGAGAAACCTGACTACATTTCTTAAGAACTTTAACACCTGGCTCTTCAAACAAAGATCACCGACATCATGCGGCGTGCCTGGGCCTGCCAATGATCCCTGCTCCTAATCCCCAACTGTGATACTGATCCCAGAGCCAAACGCAGCGAGGCTACCAACAGCGTCTGACAGGTGCTATACAAGACCACTTACATTACATCACACTATGGGCATAGCTGTACATGAAGTCAGGGTGACAGAGCTGCATTGTTGGCGCGTAGAGCGGGCCTTAGTATGATAGACAGATGTGCTTTGCGAGAGCTCTGTGGGTGTCTTGGTACTGGATGCATATGCAAACAGATGTTGTAAGTGTAGATATAAATGTACTGTAATAGCCGTGAGGGTGACTCAGTTCTTCATGGGCATACTATATATAGTTATATATATGTGATATTAGTGTGGCAGAGGTGCATTGTGTGAGATCTAAGGGGGCCTCAGCATGGGTGTAATATGACATTCATGGGTGTGGATAGTGGTGTGCTGTGAGAGATCTGAGGGTGACATGGGGCCTCATTACACGGAAGGCGGTAACCATGGCGCTATTAGCAGCATGGTTGCCGCCAGTAATTTAGCGATCCCGCCATGGTGAATGGTGGAATTACCGCCCCATTCCAAGGTTGGCGGGGCGGTAATTCCCCATTCACCATTGGCCCTTCCCCATTCCCATTGAGCCCCCATAGGGCTCAATGGGAATGGGGAAGGCGGCAATTACGGTACCGCAAATTGTGGTACCGTAATTGCCTCCAAGGTCCCTTTGCGGGTCCCGTCCTTAACGGCTGGTAAAACCAGCCGTTAAGATAGGGACCAGCAAAGGGACCTCGTAATAGGGCGGTAGGGGATTACCGGCACCAGTGCCCTTACCAGTAATCCCTTACCGCCATCCGTGTAATAAGGCCCATAGTACATTGTTTACACAGTCTTACTGCCCATGGATGTTATACCATAAGGCACATTGCGTAGGATTTTTAGGTTGCTTTGCGGTAACTGGTAAGAAAAGAAAAATGTGTTTGTGGGGGCGAGGGATTGGGGGAGCCTAGACCCTATTTACGGAATAGCCCAGGTATTTACTAATTGACTAATGCTTTCCAGAGAAATGGCAATTTGCTTACTATTTAGGGAGCTGCCAGCTGATTCTTCTTTGTGGTGCATGTGTGTACGTGTCTATAGGTTTCTACAGTGGGCAGGATAGAGAAAAATGAGCTCATGCAGACATCATACTACAACCTTAGTCTCAGTTTACAGAGTATCCCAGGCATTTATAAACTGGTGGATTCTATTCACACGAATGCCATTTTGCTCAATTGTCAAAGGAGCTGCAACCTTCTTGTTTGTGTTGCAAATCTCCTGTTTAAATGTCTCAGTTGGTTTAGCGTGAGACAGAGAGAGAGGAAATTAACATTGTTTTTCTGGCCACTGAGGGCACACACAGCAGCTGCCCTGTTCAGGAGTGAGTGTGAGGGATTCTGCTGCCTTCTCTGACATTTCCATAAGATATCTTCCCAACTTGTGTAAAAGATGTAAATATAGGAGCACAATTTCCGTAAGTAGGCCACGTACTTCAGAGAGGCAGAACGATAGCCTCCCTCCTCATTCCCTCTCTTCTGCAATGTAAATAGCTGTTAATCAGTGAGGTGGTACCTTTCCTGTCTTCAGGAGACCCCCTGTGGGGAACAGATCACACCTCTTTTTTATACTAACCCATGACAGCCTGCCTACACTTGGATGGACAGCCCGTAAACTCTGGATGAATAAAGCATGGCTGTTTGTGCGCTGTCCCATCACTCAGCTGTGGCACAAGTAAAGATTTCCCCCCCGAGACCCTTAGCTAGCAAGCGGCTAGAGAGACTGCAAACTTGAGATTGCAATTGTATTGGTAAGTACAACATATCCCCCAACCTCAAAAACCCCTCCTGTCACTATCAACACAATGCTCTTCACCATCCTGCAGTCACATTATTTTATTGTGAAATCCACACTCCAAATTCCCTCTTTTCTGCTCCTCATTTCATCATGAAGAATACCCTGCAGGGCTGAAGCATCACTCTGATAGTGAAGGCCTGGTGCCACATCAAAACCTGGCTACTTTTGGCTGTTGGTACTGGGGGATGGGATTCATTCTGGACTGTACGAGAAGAGTTTAGGGCATGTGGGAGACACCAGGGTAAACCTCTGGGCAAAATGAGCAGGGCTTCTGTCCCGACTAATCCCCTGAAGGACGCCAGGCAACCGGTAAAAGTCCCAGAAGACAACTCTGCATTGCACATGAGCATGTCAGATTAAGGTTTGAGGCATTTCTCAACCAGCATACTAATAAAGCTGAAATGGCTGACCTTGGTCCTCGAATGTTAAGCTTCCCTTCCATGGAACCTTACGTTTTTGCCTCCCATAATTCTTTGCACGTTATGGTAATGTCTGAGTCTCTCCACTGACCCTTTCCCTCATCTGCCAAATCCAACTCACAGAAGCTTGTTTAGTTCCTCATGTGGTACAATGTATCTATTTGAGACAGAGAGTGAGAAAGAGAGAGAGATAGAGAGAGAGCGATCGAGAGAGAGGGGTGGCATTGGGAGTTAGAGAAGGGGGACCTGTCTGCAAAATGGCGAGGGCTAAGAGTGCAGGTTTGCAGGTCGTTTTTCCATTGTGATAAATTACCAAACTGGCGGCAGAGTAATCTAGAAAAACTAGCCATACTGAGCGTTTCGTATGTTGGCTGGTATTTCACATAATTCTGTTATCCCCATCATCATTCCTGTTAGCTCGGACCAGCTATGGGAGGCTATGAGGATTTCAAGCATCTGCCTGATACATTCCAGTGAATGAGACAAAAGGCAGGATGCATGCCTGTGTTGACTTTCTGGGAGGAAGGGCAACTCCTCCTTTGCTAAGCTTGGGATCTCCCATCTGGAAATGTCCTGAGCGCCTGGCGTTAAGGTAGCAATTGTATAACAAAGGCTTGCCCCACACTAGGGACTATACAAGGAGCAGAGTTAGGACAGTCAGAGAGCACAAGTGGGTTTGAGGAAGGACTCTTGGATCTTCATTTTATGCAGATCTGCATTAACTCTTGGAATTGTCTCTCCTTCCGGTCCTCTCCACTTCCTGCGAAACAAGGCAATCTGGGTATGACATCAGGAGGCAAGGGTCACTTGTCTGAAGAACTGAGATTAGACCCCAAAAAGCAGACTTGCTTCATCCAATACCCTGTCACCTTTTACATATAAAAGAGGGGGTCTCCCACTCCCTAAAGCAGGCCCATTTTCATTCAATCCCCTGTGGCATTTTTCCTATAAAAGAGGGAGACTCCCACTCCGTCTTTGATTCATTTTTTACCTTTGACTTTTTGTCAGAGATAAAGACAGGTGTTCCAAGACAGAGGAAAGTGATGTTCCCTACCCATCCCCAGGGCACTTTGGGGATGAACTTTGCTGAGGACCAAGTCCTGCCACTCTGCTAGAAAACCTCTGTAAACTGGAATAGCAGAGACTGAAAAGTACTCACATTATTAATTTATTTTATTTTCTCATTCATAGCAACGCCATAGACACTCAGGAGGTATCATGGTGCTAGTTACATTAGGTCCAAAGTGAACAGGTTATAAAGTGAAAGACAATGCATAATAATCACAAAAGATTGCAGAGGGAGGTTGAAAGCCAACTTAGGCTGAACCACACCCCATGGTGAGGGGGCTACAAGCAAGTATGCAGTTACAAGTAGGTAAAATGCAATATTGAATGACTCACCTGTGATGCAGGGGGAAGCAACAAGTATGCAAGGTCAGATAGGTAAAATGCAACATTGGGCTTCCTCACCTATGATGTAGGGGACTACAACAAGTATGCAAGGTCAAATAAGTAAGATGCAATATTGGACTGCCTCACCAGCACAGTCCCGGGAAGCCTCACCTCATGGTTCGAGGTGGGGGGAAGGGATAGATCGGAAATACAGTAGGCATCAAGTCAAACATTAGTGTGGGAGCACAGTCCGGGAAAACCTCACCCCATGGTGCGGTGGGCTACATCGGCAATACAGTAGGCATCAAGTCAAACATCAGTGTGGGCGCACAGTCTGGGAAAGCATTACCCCATGGTGCAGTGGGCTACATCGGAAATAAAGTAGGCATCAGGTCAACTATGGGGGAAGAAAGTGCCCTAAGTCATTTATTTTTTACAAACAGTGGTTACAAGTTGAATAGTTAAAGGTTGCACAGTTGAGGGGCATAGATGAGATGGGTCATTCAGAGACAATCAAGAAAGCAGATATGGTAGGTTTCATGATATTGATGTAGTGAATCTAGGAGTAGAGTGTTCATATCCTGCCTGCTTGGTCCAGCAAGATGACAAGGCAAGGTCACAGAGGACCCAAACGGGAACAGTGGTGAAGGGCACTAACCTTGGAAGCCGCAGTCAAGGGCTGGGGGGTAGGGAGGCAGTGCTAGTCAGAGCAATCAGTAGTCAAACGTAGGCAGAAGCGGTGCACTGGGGGTAGCAAAGCAAGTGTAGAAGAGTGGATCATGGTATGGCCCTGATGAAGATAGAAGAGGGCCAGTGCTGCTGCAGTGCCAGTAATGTAGTGCCAGTAATGTAACAGCAGATCAATGACACCCAATTTGAGGATGATAGGTCTTGCAGTGGGGTCACGCACAGGAGGTATACTGGTTGCAGCTAGACTTGTGTAGGGTGTAACAAGTTCCACCAAATGAATCGTCAGTGTTGTGATTAGCGTAAGGCATGCTAAAGTGCTCTGAGCATGAGACAAGTGGACGGTGCTCAGTAACAGGGTAGGGGTGATGGGGTATGGGGGTAGGCAATATGGGAACTACTGACAATGAGGGGGGGCAGATGAGGTGAGGAATGGGGGTTTAGCAAGCCAATGTGGCCACTGGGTGCAGCCTATAAGGTTTATCTTTCTTTCCGGTAGTTGTGAAGAAGTCAGCTAGAGCAGAGGAGCAGCAGAATAGCACGGCAGCCTGACAGCCTCTCCGGCAGAGACTGGCCGAGACCAAAAGTGGCAATGGCCTTAACCTCAGGCCTTGATCAAGGGCCGGCAGCACCTCCTGGCTTAAATGGGCCAGTTCTATTGTGCAGGGCATTATTCAATCGGATTCCTGAAAGACAGCTGCAGGCATTTAGTGGTGTCCTACGCCATCATGGAGAGGCCAATATGGTCTATTTTCACCATGTAATTTACTTCTCAGGTCAGGCAGGGTAGTAGCATGCAGGTGGTTTCACGATGTACATCCCAGGCGGCAGAGACCCAATGTGGCATTGTCCTTACCATTGGGCCTTGATCAAGGGGCTGCAGTGCCTCCTGGCTTAAATGGGCCGTTTCTATTGTGCAGGGCCTCATCCAATCTGATTCCTGCAAGACAGCTGCAGGCTGCAGGCTTATAGTGGTGTCCTATGCACGGCGGTGCATCGGCCATCATGGAGAGGCCTTGAAGGTTTATTTTCACCATGTAATTTGCTTCTAAGGTCAAGCAGAGTTGTAGCATTCAGGTGGTTTCATGATGTACATCCTAGTCGGCAGAGACCCAAAGTGGACCTAGACCCCCCCGCAGTTGGACTCACACCATGCAGAGGGCTAAAGAAGCCAGGTTTTCTGTTTTTCATCAGTTAAACAAACTCGAACTGAATTCAGTTGTGTTTTCCACTTTCAAACATTCAAGACCTGCAGTGCTGCCTCTGGCACTCACCTTTTAATTTCGAACCGCTGTTGCCGCATCATCGAACACGCTAAACACCACATTGCCCTAGCAAAGCACTCTCACCTGTCCACCTTGGGTACCAGTGCAAGATACTGGATCATCATGTCACTCATCACCCTGGACCAGTGTAACTTGTTTCAAACTACTCCTGGTGATCCATCCACCTGTGTTACTCAACAACGCCTTTGAACCTCATGGAGCGTACTGCTCTGTGACAGTTTAAATGCCTGGTCTCCCTTTTCTCCCCCTTCTGTCGAACTCTCCTCACCTGAGCCGCCGGAATCGCTGTCGGGGTCCTGCAGACGCTGTCGGAGTAGATAATCCTTCTCCTTTTTCCGATGAGTTTGCTTGTCATGGAGGGAGGCCACCGTGACCGCTGAAGAGAACAGCTGTCCGAGGACCTCCCTTCCGGAACCAAGCCGAAATAGGGGAAAAAACCCTGAATGGGGAAAAACCCTTGGTCTGTAGCCCGGAAGGCGTAATTCCAGCAGAAAGTGGACTTTCAGATGGGTAGGAGGTAGATAGTAGACTGGATCCGTATGCGTAACTGAAGGCAACACTGCAGCGGAACAGGGGAGTCCTGTCGTGGGAGTCGGAACACCCACCAGCCAAGGCCGCAAGCGGGGCAAGGACCGGAGGAGAGGTAAGCAAAGGAGAAAGGTGCCAGGCAAGTGGCGGAGAGAGAAAAGAAAAGCGCTACAAGGAGGAAAAAGTAACGGACACAAAGGAGGGACTAGTACCTCCCGTACCTACGTCCCAACACCCAGCGAGGAAGAAACCGCCAGTCGGAACGCCTGCGGGTGACAGTATGCCCCCTTCCAGTCCGCACCACACCAGGCTTCCCCGGGTGCAGGCGGTGGAACCTGGCGAGCAAGCGAGGATCATGCACCTGAGAAGCAGGTTCCCAAGAGTCCTCCGACTCCGGATAACCCTTCCAGGACAAAAGGTATTCCAACCTCCCTCGGTAGAACCTAGAGTCTCTAATGTTGGAGACCTCAAATTCTGCTTGATTGGGTGTCTGTGAGGGAGTGTGTCTGGGCACTGGTCTGTGATGAGAATCGGAATAGAAAGGTTTAAGGAGAGACGAATGAAATACAGGGTGAATGCGATTCAGAGAAGGAGGCAGCCGAAGACGGTAGGCCACAGGATTGATCTTGAGAAGAATGGGAAAGGGACCCAGAAAGCGAGGGGAGAGTTTAGAGGGCCTTGTCCATCTGGGTAAAAACCGAGTGGACAACCACACCTTGTCGCCTTGCTTCCCATCTGGACATTCTTTGCGGTGTTTATATGCTCCGATCTTCGATCGTCTCCTGCTGTTCTCTAAACTCCGAAATGCCGTGGCCTGGGCATCCTTGATCTGGTCCATTACCTCTTCGGCCGCTGGGGAGTTGGTGAAACTGGGAACCTCAGGAAGAATGGACTTAGGGTGGACCCCATAAGTACAAAAGAATGGCGAGAGACCAATGGCAGCGTGCCTGGTATTGTTATACGAGAATTCTGCAGTAGGCAGTAGAGAAACCCAATTGTCTTGATGCTGAGTGACGTAACATCTCAGATATAGTTCGAGAGTAGCGTTCAGACGTTCCGTCATCCCGTTGGATTGGGGATGGAATCCCGAAGAGAGTGCTCTCTCAATCCCCAATCGGTTACACAGGGCTGCCCAGAATCTCGAGGTGTACTGACTACCCCGATCAGAGATGATCTTGTCAGGTAAACCGTGAAGTCTGAAGATGTCTCGTGCAAACACCTCAGCCATCCTTGTGGCTGTAGGAACACCAGAAAGAGGAGAGAAATGTGCCATCCTGGAGAACGCATCTACAGTGACCATGATGCAGGTACAGGATTCGGATACCGGTAGGTCTACAATGAAATCCGTACAAACCAACCCCCAGGGGCGAGTAGGCATCTCAACTTGGGTGAGTAACCCCAACGGTTTCCCTGTAGGATATTTAGACCGAGCACAAATAGGACAGGTCTTCACAAAGTCCAGGGTATCTCTTCTCACGGTGGGCCAGGAAAAGTTCCTCGAGATGAGCTCCAGGGTGTTGATTCCCCCGCGGTGACCTGCAAGGCGAGAAGTGTGACACCAATCCAGAATCTTCTTTCGCAGCATGCCTTTCGGAACATACAGTCGTTTCTTGAAGAACAGCCAGCCGTCCTTCTCCTGGTAAGGAGAGTCGGAGTGTAACGGTAATTGGGGAAGTTCCTGAACCACAGCGGCTTTAACCTCTTGTAGGAAAGAGCTAACAAGGGCCAATATCCGGTTGCGATGAAACATGGGTTCAGCGGATAACGAAGCCTTTCCTTGCTGGAGTCCTTGCGGGATAGGGCGTCTGATGCCAGATGGTTTAGTGACCCAGGAATGTAAGAAATCTGGTAATCATATTGCGAGAAAAGATAGGCCCACCGTGCTTGCCTGGAATTAGAACACTCCATTTCCTGGAGGGCTTTCAGTTTCTTGTGGTCAGTCCTGATAAGGAAGGGATGTCGGGCCCCCATGAGCAGATGGCGCCATTTCGTCGCAAGCCAATTTCATTGCCAACAGCTCCTTTTCTAGGACAGAATAATTCAATTGACTGGGTGAGAGTGTCTTGGATAAGTAAGCTACCGGATGTTCTACTCCACCGACAGCCTGAAGTAGTACCGCTCCGATGGCAATTGCAGAGGCATCGGTCTCCAGGATGAAGGGATGAGTTTGGTCCGGGTGTCAGAGAATCGGAGCTGAGCAGAAGAGATGTTTGAGCAACTTGAAACTGTTCTCGGTATCGGTTGACCAGCGGAACAGAGAGGCCTCCTTCTTGAGTAGGCGAGTGATGGGGTACACCACTTCCGAGAAGTTGGGGATGAACCTTCGGTAATAGTTGGAGAGTCCCAGGAACCTCTGCACCTCTCGGACAGAAGTGGGGGCGGGCCATTCGAGAATGGCCTGAACCTTCCTTTGATCCATGTCTATTCCTTCTTCTGATAACTTGTAACCCAGATACTGCACAGAAGGTACCGCAAATTTGCACTTCTCAGCTTTAACCAATAGCTTGTTCTTCTGTAGATGTTCAAGAACTTGAGTAACATGAACGATGTGTTCCTGTAAGTTTGAGGAGTAGACCAAGATATCATCCAAATAGATGATGACAGAAGTGGAAAGCATGTCGGAAAACATTCTGTCCATAAATCTTTGAAACGCTGCAGGAGCGTTAACCAGTCCAAATGGCATCACCTTATACTCGTACAGGCCGAATGGAGTGCGAAATGCCGTCTTCCATTCGTCACCCTTGGAGATTCTGAGCAGATGGTATGCGTTTCTGAGGTCGAGTTTGGTAAAAATTCTGGCTCCTTGTACAGCCTCGATGATATCGGAGATCAATGGCATGGGATAACGATCTCGGATAGTCACCTTATTTAGACCTCTGTAGTCTATACAGGGTCTAAGTTCAGTGGAATCCCTTTTCTTGATGAAAAATAAGGGAGCCCCTGCAGGGGATTTCGAAGGCTGAATCAGCCCATTCGTCATATTTGTGTCCAAATAGTTACGTAACACAAGCTTCTCCGTAAGTGTAAAGAGAACATTCTGCCGAAGGGAACTAGTGCATTGGGTACCAGATCTATGGTACAGTCCTAGGGCCGGTGGGGTGGCAGTTTGGAGTGAAGGCTTTCTTGGAATACTTCAGATTATTTAAAACAAAAATTGGGTAGTGCTAAAACTCCCACACAGTTGGAGGTGTGAGCCGTAATAGATTTAAGGCCCTTCTGACTCTTCGGTGGAAGACAGTGTTCGGTGCAGTATGCCGAACAGAAACTCAGCTGGTTATTTGTCCAATCGATTTGGGGATTGTGTCAGCGGAGCCATGTGATTCCCAAAATTATTGGAAAATGTGCAGCCCGGATGATGTCGAACCTTATCACTTCCGAGTGCTGAAAAACTGTTAAGGATAGCTCTTCAGTGGTATGGGTGATGAGTCCGGATGATAGTGGAGAGCTGTCAACTCCTTCTATCTTCTGACCTTCCTTCCGGGGTATCCTGCGTAGACCGACCTTATCGGCCCATAGGGTATCAACGAAGTTTCCTGCTGCTCCGCAGTCCAATAATGCAAGAGTCTCCACCTTCTCGCCTTCTATCATGATGATAGCTGAAACTACCATGAGTCTGGAATCTTCCTTGGAGTCAGAAGAAGAAACTGTTAGAGAAACATAGGGACGAGTAGACAGAACTGGAAACCCCCGGACACTAGTCCCTATTGATGCCGAGGGCGATCGTTTCCCTGCCTCTTGTTAGGCAGTTCTGTGCAGTCTTTTAGAAGGTGTTGATCCGACCCAGAGTAAGCGCAAAGTCCTTTTTCCCTTCTTCGCCGTCTTTCGGCAGCAGTCAGAGGTGCTCTTGTGAAGCCAATCTGCATCGGTTCCTCTGAAGCGGCAGCGGGAGAACGACTAGGGGGAGAGTACGTCCGAGAATCCGGGAGGAATCCTGAGCCTCGTTGTTTGCGTCTTTCCATCTTCCTTCCTGTAGGCGATACTCGATATGTAGTGCAGCAGTAAGCAGGTCCGAGAAAGTAGGTGAGCGAGTAGATCTGGCTAACTCATCCTTAATCTCCTCTTTTAGACCCCTCCTGAAAACGGCATACTGTGCCGGTTCTGGCCAGCCTGCACCAGAAGCTACTGTTTTGAAAGCAGAGATATACGACAGGACATCCAAAGAACCTTGCTTTACATCCAACAACTCTTCAGAAGCAGTAAATGACAACTCTGGGCGTTCGAAAGTCTGTCTCAGAGAATTTTGGAACGCTGCGTAATCTTGGAGAATGGCATTGTTGCTTGTGACTAGGGGAGTGGCCCAGGTCAGAGCGTTGCCTGTCATGTTCGAGATTAGGAAGCCGACCTTCGCTTGGTCTGTAGAGAAAGTGCGGTCTCGGAAAGTAAAGTAGACGGTACACGTCTCTAGGAATTCCTTCACTTTCTTGGGGGCACCATCAAATTTTCCCAAGGATAGTGTTGTAGGCGGTAGTTCTGGAGGAGGAGGTTCCCAGGCGGATACCGTTTGTCTAAGGAGGGCGTTCTCAGCTTTGACTCCCTGAAGTTCCTGAGACATAGCTTGAATTGCCTTCCAAAGTTCTTGCACTTGCCCTTCGGCTGACATGGTGTCTTTCTTTGGCGTTGCAAACTGTGACAGTTTAAATGCCTGGTCTCCCTTTTCTCCCCCTTCTGTCGAACTCTCCTCACCTGAGCCGCCGGAATCGCTGTCGAGGTCCTGCAGACGCCGTCAAAGTAGATAATCCTTCTCCTTTTTCCGATGAGTTTGCTTGTCACGGAGGGAGGCCACCGTGACCGCTGAAGAGAACAGCTGTCCGAGGACCTCCCTTCCGGAACTAAGCCGAAATAGGGGAAAAAACCCTGAATGGGGAAAAACCCTTGGACTCCTCTGGTCTGTAGCCCGGAAGGTGTAATTCCAGCAGAAAGTGGACTTTCAGATGGGTAGGAGGTAGATAGTACACTGGATCTGTATGCGTAACTGAAGGCAACACTGCAGCGGAACAGGGGAGTCCTGTCATGGGAGTCGGAACACCCACCAGCCAAGGCCGCAAGCGGGGCAAGGACCGGAGGAGAGGTAAGCAAAGGAGAAAGGTGCCAGGCAAGTGGCGGAGAGAGAAAAGAAAAGCGCAAGGAAAGGGGAGGCGCCTATCCGCGGGGACGGGGCCGCAAGAGAAGAGAAACAGAAACCGCTGAGGTGCGGCGGCAGCAGAGAAAACTGGAGGGGAGAGAAAGTAAGAAGAACACTCGCTGGAGGGCGCGAGTGACTGAAGCCTGGACAGAGCGAGGCAGGAGCGAAGAAACCCGGAAGAGCAAGAGCTTCCAAAGGATATTTGCAACGCAGGGACCGCTGGGCCGGGAGAGAAGATATACTCCCAGCGGCCCTGCGCTACAAGGAGGAAAAAGTAACGGACACAAAGGAGGGACTAGTACCTCCCGTACCTACGTCCCAAAACCCAGCGCGGAAGAAACCGCCAGTCGGAACGCCTGCGGGTGACATGCTCAAACTAACTTGACGCTGACTTGCCTCCTAGGATCAACAAGACTTGCCACACTCTAACCTGGTTCGGCTCCCACCTACAATATCTCAAAGCCTGGTTTGACCCTGCAGAACCATCCAACTGAAATCAGATACTGTTGTAGACCCTCTCCTCCTGGCCCTTTTCCTGATGAATCATATCCTTTCAAGTGACACTGTAGCATTTCTTGCCTATTTTCTCCCTCTCTTTATTTATTACACACTGTACCTACCGCTTATTCTTTGAAAGTAAATGTTTGTTCAGTTAACATTACAAACATTCACAGGCATGTTTGCTACAACGGAACTAGACATGAGTGCTTTGCATGTGCTGAATGTCAGGACACTGAGCAAGCTCTGTCAAGAGAAGGGCCTCCCTCATGCCAGTGAGCTTTAGAGAGACAAACTTCTTAAGAGCTTCCAAGCAGTTGAAGAAGCAAGGGGAGTGGAGGAGTTCCATGGGGCAAGCAGAGATATGTTGCTCCGAGATCAGGTATTGCTTCCTCTGGGTGATGCAGAGGTGGTGAAGACAGCAATTAAGATAGCAGTTCCTACAATACCTGCAAAGGAGCAAGGAGTGTAGCCTCTCACGGATACCAGGTTCGGTTAGGTGCCAGGTTTCTGCTAGGTCTGTGTCTCATCTCGGCCCCAAGGTGGTATCTCTTGGCCAGCAGCATTCCAGAGGAAGATCCTCTTAGAAGTTAGGAGGATAGTCTTAGAGGAACAGAAATGGAGGGGTGAGAGACAGAAGCAGCAGGACTATGTGGTGATGTTCAAGCTTGAGCTGTAAGATAAGAAGAAGGCCTGAAAACAGACCTGTAGTGGGAGGGAAGTGTCTCCAGTGGTGGCTCCCAAGGGAAGACTAGGTGCCAGTTCAACCATATGAGGTGATGGACATGTTCTACTTCTTCAAAACACTACAGTTAGCTTTAAGCTTTCAGAACGTGGAAGAGGATTTGCGGAGAGCAACCTTTATGGGCCGGCATCTGGTACTGACGTCAACATTTAGTTGAGTCCGCAGGCGGGTCCATCTATACCAAATTAAGGCTGCCATCCTTGGGAAGTTCTGCATACCCCAGAACATTACTTTAGAAACATTAAAGAGCTCACCAAGAAGGGGAGTCAAACCTTTGAGGCATATGCACATCAGTCTTTGGAGTACCTGAGTGGATGGGTCACAAGTAACAAAGTTGACACTTTTGAAAGCACGTATAATTTAGTGGCATGTGGATGTTAGAATATCCTTAAAAATTGGGAGATGGAGATACACCAGCATTTATGTGACAGTAGTATCACAGACCCTTTTGAGCTTGCAAAGATGTCTGATAGGTAATTCAGCACTCGAGTCCAGAAAAAGGCTCAGGTGACTACATCTAAACCAGAGAATTAAGCAATTGAGAAAACCAAATCAAAGAAGGGAAATGACAAAAGTCTATACCCTCCTGATATGAAAGGCCAGGGATCGGAATTGAGGTGAGCTGTGAGCTATTTAGCCCCTGCTTGTAGCATAGAAGAGCATGGTTAGCTTGACTCCCACACGTACCAGGAGCTACTTTCGGCTTCATCGGCCAATTGATGCCGAACAAACATACCTATGTGAATTTAACTCTGTGCATTTGGACAATATATAAACATTAGGACACATCTATGCGATATTTAAAGCATAAGGGGTCATCATTAACAGACAAAATTATAGGTTTGCCTCTTGTGTGAAAGTTAGATTTACGGAATGCTATGTACTAGGTCCTCGTCCCCCAGTGGTAGCTCCTGGTCAATGGGTAATGTAATATTAGAATACCCATAAACTGTTTTTTGCTACTGCTTATCAAATCTTAATTTTGATCCCTGAACACCCCAACCAATAATCTGAAGGGAAATCTCAAACATATGTTTCTTCCACCCACACAGAAAGGAGAAATGAGGCCACCTCTAGCAATGGGGCACCCCCATTTTGAGTCCTTAAGGGATGCCTTGTGTGTGTAAACCAGACTCAAAGGAAAAGAGATCCTGCCCGCAAGAGTAGAGCCAAGTAAGCTGTATTTAGCACTGGCCTCATGGAAGAACAGACCATAGTGAGCGTTGGAAGCTTAGATGATGAATTCCCTCTAAGCCAGGGTCTAGCTGAAAGTCCCCTTGTTACTCTGAGTGGGAAAGGTATTAGGTCTCCAGTAGAGGCCCTGGTTTACACTCAAAGCCCCAGCACTATGTGATTTTGTTGTATCACCGCTGTCTGATAACAGTGGTACGGGAGGATCAGATAATTCCTGGTCCAGGCAAACTAGTCAGGGTACTGTATGGCCTTTTCCGATGCCCACTGGTTAACGTGGAGTTTAGCTGGAGAGGTAAGACTTCTTAGCACTCTGTCGCTGTCAAGGACTCGAATTCAGTGAACTGTCTTTTAAGGAACGACTTGCCTGACAAACAGGTCAGTGCTGCTGTCACTAGATCAAGGACCAGGGAAGCAGCACTTGAGGCAATGGGCCCTGGGGCTCTTCCAGCTGGGGATGTCGAGAGATTGGCCCCACTAGGACTACCCAGTCTAAATCCAGAGTCAACAAAGGGGTCTGCTCCTGCTAGAGAGGGTATACTGGCCACTGAAGATCTTACTGCAGCGGCACCATATTCATTAATCTCAGAGTAGCTGTAAGGATATTTGGCATGTTACAGCACAGAGTACAGCACTACTGCACAAGTAGCATTACAGCACTACTGCACAAGTAGCATTACAGCACTACTGCACAAGTAGCATTTTTTTTTTTGCAGCACCACCACAAGGGTGCGGTGCATTGCTATATGGGTTAGCAGATTAACAAGGAAAGACAGGCTATTCAGTCAAAAAACGATTTTAACATATAAGATGCAAAGCTATTTTTACAGTTAAAAGCACACGTGTTCATTTAAAAATGCACACTATTTTTCACCTGAAATGCCTATATTGCTAGAGACACATTTGAAAATTAACAGCTAACATATTAACCATTAACCTGACTAATAAAACCTTATTTTATTATAACTCACTAATAAAATGTGTTCTCTACTGCAGAATTAGGCATATTTTGAAAACCAGTTAAATGAGTGTGCAGATTTTTCCTCTCTTCTCTGCCTGATTATCCGTGTTGTTGTGCACAGTAACTGCAGGAGGAAGGAAGTCAGATTTGCAACAATTGCAAATGTATAAGCGAAGCTATTGTTTAAAAGTAGGAGGATGAGAGATGATGGATTTCATTGGAACACGTCATAAAGAGGGCTGAGAGGAAAGTTTTAGTGGGCAGTAGCAGGGAAAAAGACAGGGAGACATCTTTCTGCACTACTGGGGAGAAGAACTGGCTGTGGGGGTGTCCTGCTGCAGTCGAGACTGGGGAAAGCTGAAAGAATTACCTTTCCACTGGCAGAGGCAGTCCTATCTGAAAAAGCTGAGAATTCCAGGCAATGACTCCGGCTTGAGAAGGCAAGCGTTCCTTTTTGTTGGAGTTAAGCCAAGAGAGCCACATTCACAGAGAGAAGACTCTGAACAGATAAGGTAATTACCTAACTGGGGGAGCTGTGTGTGTGCACGAAAGTATGCAGTCAGTGTAGAAAAATGAAAGTCCCGTGCGTGTCTTAATCAAGTGCTAATGTTGCAATTTAAGTTCTGTTCTCCGCCACTATAATTGCAGTGTGTCATTGAAAATGCTTTGATTGTTCCCTTTTATTGCTGTGAAGAATGAGATCATGTCTAAATGCAAATTTTATAATACAGAAAATATTTGAAAACAGACGGGTGGTTTATTTTCTATTTACCATTACAATGCCAATGATGTGGGGAGATTTTTAAACAGTGCAATGGTCATTTTAAGACAGATGTGTGTATGTCAGAATCAGTATGAATAATTGTGAGTGACTGTAGTATAACTTGTTGGAGGTACATGAGCCAACGGGAAGAGAGACTCTCTGAACATAGCTCCCTACCGTATATAAGGTAGTGGAAATTACCACAAGACTACCACATATAGCTCTCTGTCGTAAATAAGTCAGTGAGTTTGCCCATGGTGGCGCACCAACACTATCACTGGAAATTGTGGTTTCCCTAGAATGCAGGTCTGAGGTCTCTCTAGTGATCACACGAAAAATCTAAGCGAAGATAAGGGATTCTGGACATTGGGGCCACAAATAAAACAAGGGAATTATGCTCACCAAAATACCACCAACCACGTATACCAAATATGCAGGTCTGGGTGCTGAAATAATGCATGTCCATTGTATTATTGTTGCACATGGCCAAATCTGAATACAAAGAGTGATTATTGCTAAGTTATTTCTCGGCGGTAATAAAATACCGTCAGGCCCCAAATCTCCACAAAATACCCTACATATTTATGGTGCGTTGGCCGGGAACACTTCACTGTCAATTAGTTGGGTGAGCTCTGCCATTTTGTATGCAAGTTTTGCAAGTTCTTCAGTAAATATGTAGGGTATTTTGTGGAGATTTGGGGCCTGACGGTATTTTATTACCGCCGAGAAATAACTTAGCAATAATCACTCTTTGTATTCAGATTTGGCCATGTGCAACAATAATACAATGGACATGCATTATTTCAGCACCCAGACCTGCATATTTGGTATACGTGGTTGGTGGTATTTTGGTGAGCATAATTCCCTTGTTTTATTTGTGGCCCCAATGTCCAGAATCCCTTATCTTCGCTTAGATTTTTCGTGTGATCACTAGAGAGACCTCAGACCTGCATTCTAGGGAAACCACAATTTCCAGTGATAGTGTTGGTGCGCCACCATGGGCAAACTCACTGACTTATTTACGACAGAGAGCTATATGTGGTAGTCTTGTGGTAATTTCCACTACCTTATATACGGTAGGGAGCTATGTTCAGAGAGTCTCTCTTCCCGTTGGCTCATGTACCTCCAACAAGTTATACTACAGTCACTCACAATTATTCATACTGATTCTGACATACACACATCTGTCTTAAAATGACCATTGCACTGTTTAAAAATCTCCCCACATCATTGGCATTGTAATGGTAAATAGAAAATAAACCACCCGTCTGTTTTCAAATATTTTCTGTATTATAAAATTTGCATTTAGACATGATCTCATTCTTCACAGCAATAAAAGGGAACAATCAAAGCATTTTCAATGACACACTGCAATTATAGTGGCGGAGAACAGAACTTAAATTGCAACATTAGCACTTGATTAAGACACGCACGGGACTTTCATTTTTCTACACTGACTGCATACTTTCGTGCACACACACAGCTCCCCCAGTTAGGTAATTACCTTATCTGTTCAGAGTCTTCTCTCTGTGAATGTGGCTCTCTTGGCTTAACTCCAACAAAAAGGAACGCTTGCCTTCTCAAGCCGGAGTCATTGCCTGGAATTCTCAGCTTTTTCAGATAGGACTGCCTCTGCCAGTGGAAAGGTAATTCTTTCAGCTTTCCCCAGTCTCGACTGCAGCAGGACACCCCCACAGCCAGTTCTTCTCCCCAGTAGTGCAGAAAGATGTCTCCCTGTCTTTTTCCCTGCTACTGCCCACTAAAACTTTCCTCTCAGCCCTCTTTATGACGTGTTCCAATGAAATCCATCATCTCTCATCCTCCTACTTTTAAACAATAGCTTCGCTTATACATTTGCAATTGTTGCAAATCTGACTTCCTTCCTCCTGCAGTTACTGTGCACAACAACACGGATAATCAGGCAGAGAAGAGAGGAAAAATCTGCACACTCATTTAACTGGTTTTCAAAATATGCCTAATTCTGCAGTAGAGAACACATTTTATTAGTGAGTTATAATAAAATAAGGTTTTATTAGTCAGGTTAATGGTTAATATGTTAGCTGTTAATTTTCAAATGTGTCTCTAGCAATATAGGCATTTCAGGTGAAAAATAGTGTGCATTTTTAAATGAACACGTGTGCTTTTAACTGTAAAAATAGCTTTGCATCTTATATGTTAAAATCGTTTTTTGACTGAATAGCCTGTCTTTCCTTGTTAATCTGCTAACCCATATAGCAATGCACCGCACCCTTGTGGTGGTGCTGCAAAAAAAAAAATGCTACTTGTGCAGTAGTGCTGTAATGCTACTTGTGCAGTAGTGCTGTAATGCTACTTGTGCAGTAGTGCTGTACTCTGTGCTGTAACATGCCAAATATCCTTACATATACCCTCCTTTTGTTTTTAGAACTTGGCTATAATCCAAGCCAATTCCTAAAAACAACTTGTTCTATTTTTTTTTACAATATAGCAATCCAACAAAATGAATATTCATGTGCATCAATGAAAATTTGCAATTAACATTTCATCTGAGTCCATCAGTTCATAAAATGTTCCACATTTGCCTTCTCAGTGGAAGTGGCATTACTTTAAGTTTAAATTTTCCAAGTCAATTAAAAACAATGAAATAAAACAACTAACTAAAACAAATAAGTAATATAACAAGTTAAAATAAATAATTAAAATAATAAATACGTGGAACTTCATATGCCGGAACTTTTGCTTTGTCTCTTTTGGTATGTCCCGGCCAGCGATGTTATTCGGTTCATTCGAGTACTCTTTCATCTTGGCAATCTTGAATCCACAGTAGTCATCTCTTTTGGCATTCCGGTTATTTTGTCTTCACCTCCACCTGGAGGCAGGCATCTTTTGGTCTTCATCCAGGGGACTCCAGGACTCCATCGTCTCCCGTGGCCTCTGATCCCGGAACCTCCGATCAAATAATGTTAATCGTCTAAATCAAAATAGAAAATAAACAGATTAAGTACATAGCACAATACTAACTTCATCCTTTTGCCAAAAATAAAACATGCTTGGTAAAAATACTTCGTTTTTTTTTTTCTTTTTTCTGAAATTAAACACAAGTTAAAAGAAAACAAACACATATAAAACAGCATTCAATATTTAATACACTTTCTCTCTGCACACCAACCACGAGCTTCCGTTATATGTGCATTTATTTATTTATTTATTTATTTATTTATATTATATATTTTCACATATATTACAGTGTTTATGTGCCATCATTACAATCAACTTTTTTTTTTTTTTTTTTTAACTTCTTTGTCACTGCCTCCTGATCACACCCATTTATTTTCTCAAGGGACTCTATCCGTTTCCACATGCTCAAGCTGCCTGATCTCATGTCTGGGATGGCATGGTTTGATTTGATTTACATGGACAAACTGCTCTATTGCTGTTTCACCTTCATTTTTCAAAATTTTATACACTACAGGAGATACTTTATCTATAATTCGAAATGGCCCCTGCCAGGCTGCCAGAAATTTAGAATTTTTCTGTTTACTTTTTCCAAAATGAAACTTGTACACCTGATCCCCTACATTGTATTCCTTTACTGATGTCTTTTTGTCATAATATGACTTAGCACTGTCAGCAGCTCTTTCCAGATTTCTCTGCACAAAAGCAAATGCATGTTGCAAATGCCTCCTCAGTTCATCAATATATTCATGAACTGTGGATGCACTCACTAGAGTTTGCTCATGTGTTCTGTATAGTAGGTGTTGTGGTAACACCATTTTCCTACCTGTTAAGACCTCATGGGGGCTAACACCTGTTGCTTTGGCAGGAGTCGACCTGATTGCCATCAAAACCAATGGTAAACGCAAATCCCAGCTGGAACCTGCTTCTGCCACAAATTTCTTTAAAATGTCCACAACAGACCTATTGCTTCTTTCAACTGTACCTGAAGACGCCGCCCGATATGCGATATGTAGTTTCCTTTTCACACCTAGTATTTGCCATACCTTACTCATTAGAGTACTTGTGAAATGACTTCCTCTGTCTGACTCAATTCTTTGTGGCAACCCAAACCTTGAGAACACATGGTTCACCAGCAATGTGGCTGCTGTTTGCGCACTACAATCTGGTGCGGGAATGCACTCAATCCATTTTGACATCAAACATACCACACTCAAAATATAGCGGTGTCCCCTGCTCGACCTTTTTAAAGGACCTACATAGTCTATTTGCAAATCTGACCATGGGAGAGTTAGGCCTCTTTTCATCAATGGTGCTCTATGCATTGGTGAAGCAGGTTTAAATTGGGCGCATACTAGACATCCTCTAGTATATAATTCTACATCTTGGGACATATGTGGCCAGTAAGCATAATCTTTTAGTATTTCTAATGTCTTTTGTGAACCTCTATGGCCTGCAGTTATGGCATCGTGTGCATGGTGTAGCATTAGTCCTCTGAATGAAAGGGGTACTACCCACTGTATTTGCCCTGTTATGGACTCTCTAATCATGAGTCCATCCTGTAATCTAATTCGTGTTTTGTTCTTTAATAACACCCTCAACTCTTCTTTTCCCATACAATCATTTTCTGTTAAAGGATTTTGTTCAGGATCCATCAAATGATTATAATAGATTCCCAAAATTTGATCATTCTTTTGTGCCTCAATCAAATCTTGGTCTGGCGTGTCATGACTCCACTGCACCACCGGTTGATCTACCTCCTTTGGTGCTTTAGAACGTGTGACTGCATCAATTTGTATTTCACCCATTAAATAATCAATAGGTAGCAATTCTCCCATCACAGCCCCAATCTTAGCCAGATGGTCTGCCTTATCATTTCCCTCCTTATCCTCTCCTGGTGTTTTTAAATGCCCACGAATTTTTCTCCAGTATATTGTTAAATTATTTTCTGACACCAATTTGTCTATGGCTTGTATCATTTTTCCATGTTTAAGTGGCTTTTTGTTGTATGTAACCATGCCTCTTGCTTTCCAACCAGGCAAATACTCCACAAAGCTATTCCGTGCATAGTCAGAATCAGTCACCAGGACAATTTCACTGAACTTTTTATCAACTGCAGTAGCAATTGCTTTATAGATGGCTGCCAATTCCGCCACCTGACTGCTCCTATCTCCAATCCTCATCCCTATACTAGGAACGCCTTCACATTTCAACCAGACATTTCCTATTCCTGCCACTAATTGTTTATTACTGTCATTTTCAATGTGAAAAGCACAACCATCCACATATACAGTTGGCAAATCCTCGCATGTTTTTTCATCAAAAGCTTTGTGTGGTGATTGTTCAAATTCCTGCAAACTAGCTTCCACTTCCATTTCATTTGGTATTTGTTCAGCTGCACAGTCATGTAAGTCAGCTAACCCTTGAGCAATTGGGCTCTTTTTATTTTGTCCATATCTTACTTCTACGGGAAAACCTTGTAATGCCAGCGTCCATGAAGTGATTCTGGATTGCGCTAGATTGCCTGATCTAATTCTTTTACTCTCTAAAAATTGCAAAGGTTGATGATTTGTTTCAATAATCACCTTTTCTCCCTGAACAATGGGGCGGAAATGTTGTAGCGCCCACACAGTGGTTAATAGGGCCTTTTCGCATTCATTAAATTTCATTTCAACTTGGGAAAATGCCTTACTTGCATATGCAATGGTTTTGTGATTCAAATCGTGTTTTTGTGATAACACTGCTGACATACAATGTTCAGAAAAGCCTATTTCTATAAAGAAATCCCTGTCCTTTATGGGGTATGCTAAACATGGTGCCTTTACAAGACATTCCTTCAATCTAGCCACTGCATCAGATTGCTCTCTTTCCCATCTCCAGGGAGTATTTAGTTTAAGCAGTTTAGTCAATGGTTGAGTGATTTCTGCATAATTCTCAATGAACTTTCTGTTATAGCCTGTCATCCCTAATAAACTTTTTACTCCTTTCACATTTTTAGGATCTTTTAATCTTTGTATGGCCTCTATTTTCTTCCTTTGTGGATTTAGCCCATGTTCAGTCACTTCATGCCCTAGAAAGTTCACTTTTTTCTTGCACCATTGTGCTTTTTGCAAAGATACTTTGGCGCCTGCTTTCTGCAATTGGCCAAGCACATGTCTTATTTCATCAAAATGGCTTTTAAGGTTTTCATTTTTTATCAAGACATCATCCACATAAACTATTGTCCCTCTTTCCGCTGCATCCGGCATGGCCTTTCTCAAAAATATGCCAAATTCACTCCCACTATTGATGTACCCGAACGGAGCTCTAAGCCAGGCATATTGAGTCCTGTCAAATGTAAAGGAAAATAGGTGTTGTATCTCCTCTGCCAATGGCACACACCAATATCCAGATGTGAGATCTAACGTGGTAAATACATTTGAACCATGTATCTGAGCTAGGCCCTGATCAATGAATGGTAGTGGCCATCTAGATACTGGTACTCTTTTATTTAACTCTCTTAAGTCTGCACACAGCCGCCATTGACCATTTGGCTTTAACACACCTAAAATAGGCGTATTGGATGTGCTATGAATGGGCCTAATTATTCCCCGTGATTCCAAATTTTTAATAATCTCTGCCAATGATTCTAAACATGCCAGCGGTAGTCTATACTGGCGTACAAACACTGGATTTCTGCTACAACCTTCTGGTAGTGTGGCCACATGTAAATCAGTTAAACCACAATCATAAGCATCTTTTGCAAATACATCCTTAAACTCCATAAATATTTCCCTCAGATTGCGTCGATCCTCATCGCTGTTACATGCATCCGCTAGGGAGATCTGCTCTTCTACCATTCTGGAAAATTCTGGAAACTCTTCTGGTAAAGGAATCTCAGCGCTTTCCTCTAACTGTGTGGCTGTGTCTTTTTGTAGAGCTGCCACTTTCAAATATTTTGGCATATCAGCTTCCACTTCAATGGGCTGATTTCCTGTTTCATTTTCATTTAAATTAAATATTATGCAATCCTCTTGATGGCAGCACACTGTCTCATTTGAATCATAAGGATACACAGAATGAATTTTAAATATTCCTTTGGGCTGAGAGTCCAGGTGTTCTGGCAACTCGCCCTTGGCATCTACATATTTTTCAGGAATATTCCCAATCACCATGTTATTTAAATCTGCCGTATAATGTGATTTTTGTATGGCCATTCCTAATGGGGAGTTTTCCTCTAAATGAATATCCTGACAACCTTTATTATTCACCATGATTTTTACAGATCCCTCACCAATGTCTACCAATGGAATGTATTCATAATCCAGGCCTTGCTGTTTTATGGATTCATTCAGGCATACAAATGCATCAGAGCCTTTCATCTGCTGTCCATTTTTGCATTTCAGTGTTATTGCAAACTGTTTTGTAAATGCAGGAACAATAGTATTTTTCCTCATCTGTAATTCGACTGCATAAGGAACTAGTTGTGCACAATGATAAGCCCTTCTTTTGTCTCCAAATTCAGGCGCCGGCCCACCTAGGCGTGACCATATTTTTTGATTAAGGAAATCTAACACCATACACATTCTGTGCATGATGTCATTGCCCATGTAAAATTCATTTTGTGCTCCACTCACTATCCATACATTATGGTAAATTGCTTTCTGCCCAATGCTAATTTTAAGCATGCATCTGCCTGTAATTCGGTTTTCAAAGTCTGGACTGTCCAACCCAGAAACATATTGGTTTTTAATCCTAAATTTCGGGATTTCTTCCCTCTCCATAATTTTTTGCAACAATTTCTCATTAATGAAACTCCTTTCATGTTCAAGCGCTAAAGTGGCTTTTATTGTTTTAAGATAATCATTTATACCAGCGTGAACCCATGGTTGCTCATCTTCCATGTGTATCTCTGCCAGAGTGGTAATGTGTTTTTCTGAATCTGTTTTAGGAACAATATTCTGTTTGCATGTATTCTCTTTTAAATAGAAACGTAATGTGTGTTCGTCTATGGCAGTCTGCCAATCTTTCCTTGGGTCCAAGTATATTTGTACAGGTAGTTTTTCATTGTCGCTCTGATCTTTGTCTTGACACCTTAATATAACAGTGACACTAGGTATGCAGCTATTCTGGAGATATACCTCCACAGCATCATTTGTTTTGGCAACGGTGTGACATTCTTTTATATTGCTGTTTTGTGATTTTAGTTTCTTAGGCCTCAATGGTTTTTTAGTTAAGGACCACAGCACTCCATTCACCCCATCTATGAGAGGAGACAATCTTTTCAGGCAATCTGTCCCCATCAGAAATGGAATTTCACAAATAGATGTGATCAATACCTCTTGTTTCATTCTGTGCTTTCCTATTTTTATGTCAACCTCAGTTACACCTATGATGGGCACCTCCTCCCCATTAAAGTTATGCACTGGGCCTTGATTTGCCTTCACTGTGATCTGACTCTGTGGAGGCCTCCCTTCATTGATACTCTTTACCAGCTCCTTGGACATAATTGTGGCCTGTGCGCCAGTGTCAATCATAGCAAAGGTGTGGCATTTTTCTTCTACAGTGATGGGTGCATAATATCTGTCCTCAACTTCCTCTAATACACATAAGAAATGTGAATTCTTACTGATTTCAGGGCTCACCTTTCTCAGGCCTTTTTCACTTTTGGCTAAGCACATTGGTAAATGAAAAGACATTTTTCCCTCCTTTTTACCCATTTCTGTGCGAGATATTTTATTCATTTCTCCATGTTCAGAGGTTTTTTGGAGTGTGGCCACCGTTCGCCCATCCATCTGGGTAACATCAGAGACCACATTACAACCTTCCAACTGAACATGTGTCACAACATCATTCAGCAATTTGTCATTTTTTAATTCTGTGCATTTGTGATCATTTAGTGTAATACCAGCCCTTTCAGCCTTTTCAAAAATATGTGGCTCAAAGAATTTTTCAGGTGATTGACTTGTACCCTCCTTGTGAGTATTTCCTTTTTCTGTCTGTGTTTGGTAATTGTTTTGCTTGCCCAGGGAAGGAGCTATGGCATCCCCACTTACTCCCTGTTCACTGGTATTCCCCATGCATGAGTCATTTTTCTTAAATCTGTCCCTTTGTTCTTTTGGAATTCCTAATGTTTCTTTTTCATTTGTGCAAATCTTTACTGTTTTATTTAGCTCTAAGTTAAACCGTACCTCTTTTTTAGAAGTATTTGCACTTTCTGTCACAATTTCATTTACTGGTACGTTCATTTTTAATCCATTAGACATCTCAGAGTCGTTATGCAAAATTATATCAGAGCAATCTGTCATTTTGGCACTGCAGTTATCATGAGTACTTAGTCACTTTTCGGAAGCCCCCCGGTCATTGCTATGGCCATCAGCCCCCTCTTTGGAAGGTTGTTTTTGCGCTGTATAGAGCTTTCCTATTTGCTCAGCTAACATTTTCACTTGGGCCTCAAGGCATTGGAACCTTTCCACCTCTCTAGGATCCTCTTTCTGTGGCCTAGGTCGATATTGGTTGTTTTCCCCCTGATTGGATCTATTCTGATACCTCTCAGGTGATTGATACCGGTTGGGATGGTTTCTGAACTCTTGATTCATTTGTGGAGGGGAGCGGGTTGCACCCATCCTTTGATTATAGTCCCCTGGTGGGGAATCATTGTACTGGCGTGCATACTTCAGAATAACGAGAAAGGCCTTTGCCAACCCTGAAGATGCTGGTGTACACGGCAAGGGGGAGCAGGCTAAGAAATATGTGCGAACTGACCAAGATGTTGAACGAGTACGCAGGTGTCACCTGAATGATCTTGAGAATATTGTCCCTTTCTTCGGCATCGGCCTCTTGTACGCTCTGAGCGGGCCGGACTTGTACACCGCTCTGCTGCACTTCAGGATCTTCGTGGGATCGAGAGTCTTCCATTCCATCTCCTACCTGGTTCCTCTGCCTCAGCCGTGCCGAGCGCTGTCCTTCTTTGTTGGTTTCTGTGTCACTATTTCCATGGCCTACCGGTTGCTGAGCACTAGTTTATACCTGTAGCGAGTTCCGCTTCTGCGGAGTAAATGTGATGATTTACTCTGTCGTATGTGATCTGTTTTACACGCATGCCACTTAATGATTCCTAACGTGTCCATGCACTTACATCGCCACACAACTTTTGATATTGTGAGCATTATTTCTCTGTAATTCAAGCATATTTTTTATAAAAACACAAAAGCATTTCTCCATGTAGGGTTATTTTGAAGTTAATTCGACGGGGTTCGAAATTGAGGGGAGTTGGGTGTTATTTAGTGCTTGCTTGTAGCCTCAAAGAGCCTGGTTAGCTTGGCACCATCTGTTAGGAGCTACATTTGGCTCCCCAGGTCAACTAATGCTGAACAAACACACCTATGAGAGTTTAACTGTGTGCCTTTGGCCAATCTATAAATACACATTCGGGCACACCTTGAAGACATTTAAAGCATAAGGGGACCTAAATAATGGACAAAAGGATAGGTTTGTATCTTATATGCAAGTTGGAATTACGCAATGCTATTTGCTAGCTCCTCGTTCCTCAGTGGTAGCTTCTGGTCACTGGTTAATGTTGGATACCGAGGAGCTGCTTTTAGCTCCTTCTTACCCAATCTTAATGTCGATCCCTGTTCTAGAGTCAAGTCTTCATTAAAGGTATGGTGGAAACATGACAAACACGTGGTATTTTAAAAACCTACTTTTATTTTTTAAATATCTCCCTTTTAATAAGGTGGGATCCAATGGAAAAGATATATGGCATGTGGAGCGTAGAAGGTTCTGTATGATGGTAAGTTACCAATATTTATCCCATGCTCTGCTTTTTACGGTGCTCATGCCGTAAGCATCCCACGTGAGGGCAGCCTGTATATGGGTGGAATTGAATAAAATAGGAGGTATTAAAAATGCCACTTGCTTTTATTGTTACCACCATACCTGTAATGAGGCCCTGAGAGCAATTGTCTTTTTCTGCAATGCAGCTGCTAATATTCCTGCTCATATACTTATTTGACTGCATCGTTTGAAATCAGTTTAAAACCATAAAGATTTTAAAATCTTAAAAAAAAAAAAAAAAAAAATGCTACTTGTGCAGTAGTGCTGTAATGCTACTTGTGCAGTAGTGCTGTAATGCTACTTGTGCAGTAGTGCTGTACTCTGTGCTGTAACATGCCAAATATCCTTACATAGCCCACCGGTGTACATCCACAACCAGTGATCCAGGACAGGATATTGTTTCAGAGCTGTAGGGCCTGCCATAACTGAATGAATTGACCTCATATGGATGTCCAAGCCAGGCTGACATCTGCAGGGTGCTGAGGGACTGCCCCACTCTGGCTGATCTACATGAACAGGCAGAAAAAGAAGCTCAGGTGGATGCCCCTGGGATATTCAGTTTATACTGGGAGAATGGCCTCCTGTACTGTGAGGCTAAGAATTCTGAGGCATAGGCCAACCACAGGTTGATTGTGCCCAATTGCCAAATGAGGTTCTGACTAGCTTTGGCTCCGAACATTCCTTCGGTGGGTCACTTAGGAGTGACCAGGACACCTGACAGGCTGTATGCCCATTTCTACTGGCCCCATATGGGGGGAAAAAGTCAAGGGTTTGTCAAGTTCTGCCATACTTTCCAAGTATCAGGTAAGTCTGGCGATGCCACAAAGGCCCCTTTAATTCTACTACCATGCTTGGGAATCCTTTCAAGAGAATAGGCATGGACACTGTAGGTCCTTTGGAACCTCAGACCATCTTGGGGAATCGGTACATTTTGGTTGTGGTAGACTTACCCACCTAGTATCCACAGGCAGTACCCTAAGGAGCTTCAAATCCACTGTGGTGGTGAAGGCTTTAATAAGTATATTCTCTCTGCTGGCTTACTCCATATTCCATGATTTCCATGGTCTCTGTCTGGCTTCATCTATTTGTTTGAGTGTGGGTTTGTCATTTTCTAGCGCCCTTATGCCTCCGGCTTTCGTATCACACTATATAAATAAATTAAATAAATAAAAACAATGTGGGCTTCTCTAAAGAAGTTATTTCTGACAGGGGATCCAACTTTATACCTGCGTACATGAAGGTCATGTAGGATGAATGTGGGGTGTTTTACAGGTTCTCCACAGCCTTTTATCCAAAACCAATGGGCTAGTTGAGTGGTTCAACAAGACCCTGAAAGGCATGACAGGTGGCTTGCAAGAGCCCCATGAGGACAAAGTGGGATGTTCTCTTGCCATGTCATCTGTTTGCCCAATGGAAGGTGGCATAAAACAGTGTAGGGTTGCAGCCACCCTCTATCACAGGTGTGATGCAACATCAGGGGTTGGCGAGAAGAAGCAAAGCTCTGTCCCTTCAATCCATTTGAGCACCTATTTGTTCATCCTGTTAGGCATCCACTATGTCTGTTGTGGGAAGGATGGAAAGTTATCCCCATGACATAGAGGATTATGTGCTTGGCCTCAGCTTCAAGATGGCCAAGTACAGAGAACAGGGTACCCAAAATCTGAAGGTCAGGCAGGAGCTCATGAAGCACTGGTTTGACTTGGAGGCCATAATGACTCAGTACACTCTAGTCTAGCTAGGTAAGCCCAGAGCCCTTCATTGTGAGGAGACTGGACAGTATGTGGTTCTGAAGAAGATCAGTGAGGGTAACTACCTCGTTGATACCAAGGCCCTGAGGTAGAGGCATCAGGTTGTCCATGTCAACCGGCTGAAACTTCATGATAGCAGGGATGACTTAGTGATGGCTCTCATATTTGACGATGATACTGAAGAGGAGACAGATCCCCTCGCAGACATGTTGCTCACTGAGTCGATTGGTGGGTCTCTTTTTCAGTTCAGACATCTCCAACCCTTACAGCGCTTCAATTGCGAGATTGCCTGCAGCTGCTGGTCCAGTCTGTGGTTTTGTTCTCTCTGACTCCACTGAAGATTGATTTGTCATCCACGGCATTGACACAGGAGACTGTAAGCCGGTGAAGAGACAAATTGACCGGATGTCTGACAAGGTCCAGGACACCAGGAGGTCTCCAAGATGTTGGATTTAGGGGTTATTGAGCCATCCACAAATCCATAGGCCAGCATTTTGGTATTGGTACCTAAAAAGGCCAGTAGTGGAAAGACTGAAGTCTGCTTTTGTGTGGACTACAGAAAGAGTTACACTCTGTCACCAAGACAGACACACAGCTCATTCCTATGGCAGAGGAACTGATTGACAGAGTAGGTGATGCTAAGTTCATGAGTACCTATGACCTCACTTTGGGGTACTGGCAGGTTGACCTAACTGCTGAAGTAAAAGAGAGGCCTGAATTGTTCACTCCTGAAGAGCACCACCAGTTCACTGTTATGCCTTTTGGGTTATAAAATGCTGCTGGCATTTTTCAGAGGATGGTGAACCAAGGCCTATCGGGACTGGAGGACTGAAGCATTGCATACTTGGATAAAGTTGCTGTTTTCACTCACACCTGGGAAGACCATCTATCCAACCTGAAATAGATGCTTCATGCTATGCAGAAGGCCAACCTCATATGAAAGCCCCTGATTTCCAGATAGTGCAGGCTGCTGTTACATACTTGGGCACCAAGTGGGTGGAGGTAAGAGACTGCCTTTCCAGGGCACAGTTGAGGCAGTGATTGATATCCCCACTACCCAGACACAAGAGAGAGATTGTGTGGCCTCGTGGGTTATTTTCAGCATTTATCAAGGGATATGGTACACTTGCCGGTCCCCTCAATGATGTTACCTCTAAGAAATTGCAAAAGACGGTCACCCGGACTCCTCCCTGTCAGATATCCTTACAGAGCTTGAAGGAAGACGTGTGCAAGTCCCCAGTTCTAAAGATCTTGTATCATGGGCAAGAAATGATCACTCAGACGGACGAATGTGAATTCGGAATTAGTGTACTGTTAGCAAAGTGTAACCCAGGTGCACTTAGCACTTAGCAGGCACTTCACCAAGCAAGAGCACAACTGGGCCACAATTGAACTGGAGGAATTTGCAATTATTTGGGCCATGAGCAAACTGAAACTCTAAACGTTTGTGTCTGACTTCACTGTCCAAAAAGACCTCAGGCCCCTTAGGTGGCTTATGTCCATGCAGTGAGAGCCTTCAGGTGTATTGCATTGGGCCTTATCCCCGCAGGGATTGGGCATTGACACCCAACACAAGCCTGGGTCACAGCATTCCAACGTATATGGATTCAGTAGGTATTTTTGCCTGGAGGATCAGCCAAATCCTTAGAGGGGTGAGTCACATGCTTTTTGGCATGTGAAGGATTATGATCCGGGAAGAATGCAAACTCCCTAGCTTTTTTTATTTGTATTATTAACACGTGATGCAGGTAATCCATCTTAGAAAGTCCCCACTTTCACTAAACTTTATGCCAAAAGTATAGTGTACACCTGTGCCCTGCTGCATCCATAGCCTTATCTGCAGCTCTTGCTCTCCAGTAGGAGAGGGCAGGTTCAGAGATCACAGACACCCCGTTTGACAGCTACTGTGATATCACTAGAGTGCAGAGGCTGCAATTAAATATGCACATTTGCCCGAAAACCACGATAACTATGAAAAACTACCAACCTTGTGGCTGGTTAATCAAAAAACATAATCCACACGTAGGTTGTGCTATTGTGGCTAGTAGTAATAATTATTAAAGCCACATCTGATTTTTATCATACCAGTCACATCCCTGTGAGCTCAGGGAGGGAGACTGTGTGGATTTCAGGCACCTGCTTGCAACCCAGCAAATGAGACAAAAGGCACGGTGCATGCTTGTAATGTCTTTCTGTGAGGAAGAGCAATTCCTTCTTTGTTAGGCCTGGTATCTCCCAGCTGAAGATGTCCTGAGAGCCTGGCTTTAAGGAAGCAAATATATAACAAAGGCCTGCCTCACACTAGGGACTATACACCAGAGAGCGTCTGAAGCTGCAGGCTGGGAAAGGAGCAGAGTTAGGACAGTCAGAGAGCAGTGGGTTTGAGGAAGGAATCTTGAATCTTCATTTTCTGTGGGTCTGTCTCTCCTTCCTGTCCCATCCACTTCTTTCGGGACAAGGCACTCAGAGTTTGACATCAGGAGGCAAGGATGACTTTCCACAAGGACTGCGATTTGACCCATTAAAGCAGACTTGGTTTCATCCAATCCCCTGTGGTTTTTTACCTATAAAAGAGGGGGACCCCTCTCCTTCTTTGATTAATTTTCCTTCAAGACTTGAAGTAGAATTAATCTGGAACCTGTTGGGAGAGCAGTCCTTTCCAAAGCCCTCTGCCAGCAGTGAAGACATTTACTCCAAGGCAGAGGAATGCTGTGCTCCATACCAATCCCAAGGGAACATTGGGGGCGGGGTGACTTTTGCTGAGGACCAAGGCCTGCCACTCTGCTAGCAAACCTCCCTAGGCTGGCTCATCTTGGCCTAGAGCTCCTCTACAATGGGACCTACAGCATTGAGAGGGCTAAAGCAGTTAGTTCTCCTGTTTTTTTATTGCTCAAACCAACTCGGACTGCATTCAAACTTTGTTCACAGCTTTCGAACATCCAGATATTTGGCAATCACGATCCAACTTCAAACCCCGGTTGCTGCATCATGGAACCGGCATGACACCACATCCCCCCCCCCCCCAGCAGAGCCCTGTCACCTGTCTGCTTTTGAGCACCAGCGCACTGTGCTGACGAATTTGAACCAGTGCATCGAACCAAGCATGTAACCGACAGGACACTGCATTAAAACTTGGCTTGAAAAACTGGATAATTGCATCAGTCAATCACCTGAACCAGCGGCTCATCATTTGGACCACACCTGATCATCAAACAGCTCTTGGTGATCCACCAACCTGCATTACTTGACACCGCCTTCGAACCACAAGGAGCACTGGTCAAACTGAAACCCTCCTGACTCACTATCTGGCGGAAGTCTGTCAATGTTAAAGATAAATTAAGATTGATGGCGTGAAACTAGTCCAACACTTCAGTGGATGTTAGAACTGCTGGGAAACTCAATAATGGACTAATGTTTTGGCAAAAATTCCAACAAAAATGACTAAGGATTATCTTTTAAAGAAATGTTCCAGATTGTCCAAGAGTGCTTGACAAGGTGCCATCTTAAATGTTAAGGAAAGGAAATAGCAAGAGACATGCATATTGGATTTTAAGCAATCCGTCCTGCTGTGGGTAGACCTCTGGAGCATGTTGGGTTAAATAAAATGTCTTTTCTTGCCTAATCAAGGTTGTGTATGAACACAGAGCATGAGGCTACTCCACTTTGTAGAAATGCCATTTTTTGTTCTAATCATCTCTCTGGGAGATTTGTGTCAACCAGATAAGTAGTAACGCTTGAGTCTCTCTTTCAGCGCGGCATAATAGTCAGGAATCTGATCAGTGAAATATTCTTGCAACCCTCTAGCAAACAGAAATTGATGGAGAACAGTAGCTGAACGATATCTTTTATCTGAGAAAGAGCAAGCCGAGGCAATTAGTTTAGTTCTAAGATGGCTTCCAGCTGCATCCCTGCTCTCTGGGTAGACAACCTAGTGAATGTCTTTGGTTGACAGTTGATTCTGAAGGTGATCAAAAGGGAGTTGCATGCATTGCATAAGGGCCTCATCCCTTTTAAGTAACAAATCCAAAGTATGGCACATGACATGCGTTGAACATACAAACAATTGACTGAAAAGAAGGTGTTTAAATTCGATAACACATTTTAGCGTAAATGTGAACACCTTCAAATAGGGTAAGATGGGGAGGAGTAAGAGAGAGATTTACCACCAAAGCTGAGTTGCTCTTGTTAGTTGATGGACCCGAATGGGGTGCATGAGCAGACAAATGCATGTGGCCTCGGGAATAATGTAAAGACACAAAGCAACAATTCAGAGGTACTGTTGGTAATGTGAAGAAGAACCTGGGCCCTTAATGAAGATCACCAACAGTTCCAAAGAAAGGGCTACAAGTGGAACCTCTCAAATACAGAACTCTTCTTAAGAATGTGCAGTGTATGAGATGAATTATGTTGTCAAATAAATCTCCCCCCACCAATGCAAGGATCAGCTAGGCAGGGCACCCAGCAGGGGTGCCTGCTCTTTGCCCTTCCCTTTACACTTACGATTGGGCCGCTTGTGGCATTGATCAGAGATGCTTACAGACAGAATAACCGGTCCACCCCAAGTGATATCCCTGTACGCAAATAATGTGCTACTGTATATTCGAGACCCTGAACAGAACCTCAACCCAATCATGAGGGATATAAGTGTATTTACACAGTACTTGGGATACAAGAAACATACGTTCGATTTTTCCCCCCCACTCCCTCCACTGTGCAACTAAATGATCTTATGGGGTTTTGTTGGTGCCCACAGATATCAAGTATTTGGGGATAATTGTATCCCGCACGCAACAATCGCTATATTTTGATAATCATGAGATCTACCTACAACAGTTAGTGACTAAACTGAAGCTGTGGGTGGAGCACCCAATTTCGTTGTATGGTCGGATTGCTTGCTGAAGATGGCATTACTTCTGAAGTTCTTATATTTCTTTTGTAATGTCCCTATATGCCCGGGGAGGAACTTATTTGACAAGATCAGATCACTGGCGTCAGCGTTTGTCAGGGGGGACGGGGCGGCTAGGATCAGCTTGGAGAAAATTACATAGCCCTATGAGCTTGGAAGCCCTACAGCCCCTGACTTTGAGCTCTATTAATTTGCACCTCAGGCTCATTTTGCAGAACACTTGTGTGCTGATGGGCCAAGGCCAGTGCACGCATCGCTGGAGCAGTACAGGGCCTCTCCTACGGATCTGAAATCGGTCTTATTTAGCAACCGATATGTTGACTTCTGCACTTCTGACCCAGTTAGAACTATGTTCAATGCTTGGTCAAGAATATTTAGCAAACTGGATATCAAACCGCACTACAATAGTTCTGTCTCTCTCTGGAACTTTTATGATATCCTTCCCACGTTTGATAGAGAACTCAGATGGTCTTGGGATGCGCCGGGTCAGCTGACTATGAGGGACATGTTTTCAGAAGGAAGGTTTGTGTCCTGGGCTGACTATTTGCATATGATGGCAGCATTCCACAGGAAGTGGCCTTCTTTCCTCATTGAGCCAGAGACTCACAGGTGTATTAATGTAATTGTAGTTGAGGCTGAATCCAGGCACTGGATATCTATATTGTACAACCTGCTTCAGTCTCACCTCAAATCAAAAAATTGCGATGCAGACTGTTTGGAAGCGAGACTTGGGGATAACTTTGGAGGAGACTGCATGGATTAGGTGCTGCCAGTTGATGAAAACAATGTCAATCAATGCATGTTTTATGCTGATACAGTTTAAGATCCTCAATCATTTGCATTACACGTCAGTTACGCTGGCTAAATTCTCCCCTGATGCAAGTGGTGAATGTGGGAAGTGTGGTAAGGCGCAAGCCGATTCATTCCACATTTATTGGCAATGCGCCCCGTTCCAGCATCATGGGTTAAAGTGGCAGCTACTCAGAATACCATACTAGACATACCTCCATCTCTGACACTGATCAAATATTTGCTGGGAAATATATGTAAAACCTCTGTTGTTAGATGATTATTTTTTAATATTGTATGTGCTGTAGCAATAAAATGTATACTTAGGTACTGGAAATCAAAACATGCCCCTACTCCAGAGGAATGGATGTGTGATCTTGTATTCACTAACTAAAGAGGAGCACTCACTGTGACATCCACGTGCCGGCCCAAAGACATCGGGACCCCGCTAAGACAATGTTTGGCTGACACTAACGCTGAGGCGAAGGAAGGGCAAACAGATGAAGCAGAGAGACACATCTAAGAGTCTGTGCACCTTATGATATGATAATATGATATGATATGGCATTTATCACGCGCCTATACACAAGTGTTTCAAGGTGCGACGTGGCAAGGAGGGGGGACAAAGGGAAGACAGACAACGATCCTACTAGGCCAGGTGTCATTCAGATCGTGCAAGTGCAGGGGAGACATTGTCCACATTGTAATGGTTTTGGGCAATGCTGCATGGGCATCCCACAAGCGAGGCAGGGTAACTGCTGTTACCATCGGAGGCTGGGAGAGGGGCAGCCCCAACCTTCTCTGTGCCTGCTCCTCTTCTCCCCCCAGCTACGGAGAAACGTAGTCTCGGCAGCACAAAGCCACGGAAGGGTAAGGTACGAACAGTCATCTCACCCTTCCTCCAAACAGCAAGGTGCTAAGAACCATAAGGAAAACAACCGTCAGGCAGGGCCAAGGTTCAAAAGATCTGCCCCCACCAGGGGGCCAGACAGTCGGCTATCCGGCCGGGGGCTGTGACAACAGCAGCCCCCACCACATACACAACAAAGACCCAGGGCCTCCCTGGGTCCTACAAATATGAGCAGTATGCTCAGAGTAAACACAATCTGTTTGTGGACCCTGAACGGGGACCCAAGCAAACAGGAGGTTCACTGTTTACTCAGTGTTTTCCAAATCTTCTTGCTTCTTTACCACAGAACCCGCCCACCCTACAAAAAGGGGAGAAGAACAAAAAGAAGTACAAGGCACTGTACGGTGCCCACAACAAGTCGTGGGACACAAGAAGGCGGCACAGATCAGAGGGGGTAATCTCAGGACCTAGTGCCAAAAAGTATGATACCATCATGATATGTGATATTGTGTATTTGCCATAACTCATATCTGTACAATAAAATCCTACGGCCTTTTATTGCCAACACTTGACACAAGTTGTGAGCCTATCATTACGGGAGAGGGTTTGGGGTTCGGCCAACACTAATGCATGCATATGGGTTCAGCAGTTATGAGCTGTTCCAGGTAGTATTTCAATATTGTGTCATGTTGTCTAGTGTGAATATTCTGCAATGCCAAAAGTGTGGCACCATGTGTGCCACTCGTTGGACAACTGTCTTTTAAATAAAGGTTTAAAACATTTTGCAGTTCATGTATGCTTTTGCAAAGAGACGTGATGGTTGATAACAAAAAACATCAACTTTTCTTTATGTAACTAGTTGAGTTGAATTCATTGTAGAGACGGTGTTTAAACCATACTTCTGGCTGGATATGAAATTGTATTCAAAGTTATGAGGTCTTGCCCTTTATAGTGAAATCCAGCTCCACTCCTGAGAGCTTGGTCCAGTTTGCTCAACCATGTCTACCAATAAATCAGCAGATAAGAGATTATTGTGTGGTTTTCCTATTTTGGAAACAGTGCCCAACATCTACTGAACAACCGGCACTCACACGTGCTCACCTCCACAACACCTCATAGAAAGGCCATTTCCAAAATATAACAAACGTTGAAATGAATAAATTCGGCCCCAAGATCATGAAGACAGAATCCCAGACGCTCACCTGCCATTTTGTTTAAACTATGCCAAACACTTCCCAATGTCCTACTCTCAAAGCTTCTGGCATTTCTGTATTTGTTAGCTCACTTGTACAATTAAATCCCACTAGACGAGATCAATTAAATAGTAGGTGCTGCAAAAGAGTTCTTACATTATTATTTATATCGTGGAAAATATATCGCTTCGTTTGCTGTAAGTCAGGCGCAGGATTGTGCTCGGCAGCCGAAAAGTCATCAAGCAGAGTGCAGGCTTCTGTAAAGGTCATATTTAATTTAATTTAATTTAATTCCTCAAGACTGGGTCTGTGCTTCTCCAACAAAAAATGTCATAAATTATTCAATCCACCAAGGTGTCTACTTGTGTCTGGCAATAATTAAACTGATTAGTTCATATTATCTCGAACATGAAACATTCATTCCACCAGAGTGAGCACACGGCAAATGGGGCGCGTGACATTTCCGTAAAATGAAGCAGAAAGCACAACAGCTTGCTGTGGAGTTCTGAGGTCTCCGCGGCGCGAGGGGCTTTGAGGTCACGTGCGCCTATGTTCCATGCGTGCTTTCATCGCCGGAATTTTCCAACACTTTTGTTTCATCCAGCTCCAATAAAAGACTTCCCACTGAAACGGCACATGATGTCACGTCGCCAACGTACAATCGGAACGTTCCTCTTCCCTGGCGCTCCCTTCCCGCTTCAGCGTCCCCCGGTAGCTTCCGCTTGACAGCCGGGGGATACTCGGGGGAAGAGTAATGGCAGAGCAAGTGGAAGCAGATTGCTCCAGGCCTGGCAACACTGCATGCTTTAAGCGTTCAGGCTCACGATTAACTAGAAAGAACATGTAAGGTTTCGAGGAGAGTCCTGCCGTTCAGAACGGTAGAATAATTACTGAGAACATTTGAGCAGACCAAAAACATTAGCTAACCCCACGAGCCATAGCTTTACTGTGTAACCTATCGGGACATACATTATTAACGGGCTTTTCGACAAAGCGTAGACTGACAATGTCCTAGGGCCTTTGAGGAATAGGAAGTCATAAATGGCAGTGCCATCTCTAACTCAGAGTGACAAAAGGCAGAGTAACTCCTTGGGGTACAATCTGTAAAGTGCAGGTTTTAGAATAATCCTGTGTGGCACACATATTTAGGCAGTGACCTATTTTTGCAAGTTTTTCATCAAACTCGCTGCATGCCTATCGAGTCAATAGGTGTGACAATAATTTCAAACCAACTGCAGCCCTTACAGGACGGTAACTTCTGGAATCACCAACCACATTGAGTCCGTCATCAATGTGGTCAAGAGGTATAGACCTTCCTCCACACTTTTCACCATCCCCTACTCCAAAAGAAGATTAGATACAGCCATCCGTTCAGCGGATTGGTGGAGCTGCCTTCAATTGTGAGCTGTTGCCATGTAGATAGTAGTTGTATGAGAACTGGAATAAATAATGCATTACAAATCCAGTGTATTGTTTTGCATGCAACGCAGTGTGTTCCAAAAGGTGACACGCTGCATGGAGTGGTGTAAAGTGCACACTCCCTGGGAGAGTTGGTGGGGGTGTATGCACTGCAGTTGTGAAGGCTTTTTTAGTCCTTCCAGCCCAGATTTACAATGCTAAGCCAATGATGCGACTAACTGGACATTTTATGACGATCTCTCGTAAATAGCATTGTAAAGTTATCAGTGTAAATAAATGGTCGGAGTACTTTGATCGTTTCTGGGGAAAAAAACAGAAATGGCGTGAGGACCTGGATTTTCTATGGCTGGAGTTTAGTGGGAGAGTGTATGAATGTGGAAGTAGGGGGTGCAGGGGTAATCAATGGTTGTGGATAAAATGAATGCTGCTATAGAAAATAGGGATTAAACCCTGCCTTTGTTTCTGAACAATTCTCAGTGAGAGCAGTTTCTAGAGCATTGATTGAGTGGGAGTATGATTGGCCAGTCGATAGTTGTGTGATAGATGGAGATTTGCCTTTGAAATGTGGAGCCTTCTTTTCCAGGTATAGTTTGTAAACGTCCCTTTCGTTCGGTCAACCATAAGGAATACCTGAGGGTTCCAAGCTGATGAACAGAGGTGCCAGAGTTGGGCATGTACAAGTGTAGACAGGATAAACAAAAGGGAAGGAGGGAAGACGGAGGAGGGGTATTCTCGGTCCTCCAAATGCCACACCTGTGGGACAGCTTGATGAGGGATGAGACTGAATGATCCATTTTAAGTGATGTGAGTAGAGGGTGGTGTAGTAAACGGGAGTGAGTTATTTTATGAAAACCTAGAAGTATGTACCCATTTATGGTAGGAAATCAGAGCCTGATATCTTTACGTAGGCTGTGTTCCATGGCATAGGAGCAAACTTCCTGTATTTCATCACACAGATGGACACAATCAGTGTGTCCACAGCTACTACAGGTGATGTAGATGTATTTAGCCAATTTGATTCACCTCCGGAATCTACAAGGTAGTCATTCTTACAATGCTAGGGTGCAAAGTATGCAATATTGACATAGATGTTACACGCATTGCAAGGGGAGTACACTGCCTGCCTATTAGCTGCTATTATGCATATATGTGTTGCTGAACATACAAAGTGTGGAATGCAGCTCAAATATAAAAGAGGTCATGCAAAATGAAGATACAATATAGATAGAAGAGCTGACCTAAAATTATTTTATCTCATGGAACATTTTAAGTATTGAGTACATCTATTGTCCTTCCTATACATTGTTAGGCATTCACTTTCATCAGTTAGAGGAAGGACAGGACTGCAGCCTACGCCCTCTCAACCACTGCATGCCTGAGCCCCAGAGACCTAGCGCTACTTGTGCTTCTGTACAAGTTCAACAAAGTTACCCGGGGAGATGTACACACACGAATCTGGCCCTGTGGGATGAACCCCCACAGTCTGTCTCTCCTCCCCAGAAACGCCCCAGCACCATTTCTTTGCATATCCCACCCATGCACTGTGATCCATTTCCCGCCAGTCAGCCCCATGGTCCACACATCCTATGCGTTGGGAAATATGTTCAATTCTGCTAATCACCAGCAATCGACCGGAAAAACAATAGCTGAGTGTATACATTCCAACACCATCAAAACAGGCAAACCACCACCCAACGCCTTCACCACCCAGTTCATCCTCACTCCTGCTCCATACAAAAAGACTTAACAAGAGCTTCCAAACCAAGCTCTGCAAGTCCCGGCATCGTTATCACATGCCACTCCGGAGTCCTGCAGAGTCAAAAAGACACAAGACTACAAGAAGATCAATGCAACACAAAGCAGGCCCAAAATAACAAAAACAGACCACCAACCCAGCACTGACATAGGACAAGCTGGAACACCATCCATGGGTTACACTCTTCCGCCCCCCAAGACCTAGATGCACCTTGAAACACTGGTGTAAGGCTTGCAGGTACTGCGTGACCAAGACACGTTGCCTGCCTTCATGCAGAACACACACACATTCCTTGAGGAAATGAAATTGCCAACCCTTTCTCATTTCTCAAAACAAGCAAACATGCACCCCCATCAGCTGTTAGGAATAGGTCTGAACGCAGCTCCGCTGCAGCCACAGCAGCAGGCAGACCCACAGGAGGGAGAGGGTGCCTCACCCCCATGCCACACCCTGTCCCCGATAGTGCAAAGCAACAGGCCTGATATTGGCTGGATTGTTCATTTTTAGGTGATTGTTTGTTTCCTTAAAATTGTTAACCAAAATGACAATGACAAAATCCAGAAATATATGTTTTAGAATTTTTTTTTTAGATAAGAACACAAATAATGATACACTGGATACTCATAGTCTCGTTAAGAAGCATAGGTTGTGCAGAGAAGGTGGGAAATCCAATGTCATGTCTTCTACATAGAATACAGTTCATTCTGCGGTGTGCATGGTTCACATATCCTGGGAAGTTGACATTAGGTCACTTGTGCTGCAAACAAAAGAGGAGGTGTGAGTGATTGAAGCGTCATGCCTCTGGATTTTATACATTTGGGGAATTTAGCAGCGATTTGGAGGACTGATTACAGGGATCTTAAGCCTTGGCTGAGACCCCGGTCGAATCTACATAGGGGACAGCTGCTGATTTCCAATCCAGTCTAATGGGATCCTAATGGAAGGCGAACACTGATTCAGCAAAACCTGCGCAGATTGGGAGGAGAAGTATACAAAGTTGTACTGGAGGGCTACCCGGCCTGACACATAGAAAAACAGAAACTCTAATCATCTTTAGGTGACCCATCTTGTATCACAAACTTTGGCCTTGATTCACTACGAATATTTTTCGAATAAGTATGACTTACGTCACCGAAAAGGGAATAAGCTACATTTGTGGAAGTATCTCTGATTCATCAATAGGCCTGTACCCTATTCACTAAATTGCATAAGCACATCTGCCAATATTATGCAGACCTCATGCTACACTTGGAACAATCTTAAAAATAGCAAAACGTAGGACAATCCAATGAAAACACATGGAAAAATGACACAAGCAAATCAAGCTGACCCCCCTACAGAAAGGTTAGCACTGCTTCCTAAGCTTCTCTATATGAAAACCAGCAGCATACATGGCATGGTGTCCATGGAAACAAGAGGCTGACCGCTCATCATAGCTGTTATGAGATCCAGGACACAGTGATGGGCCAGGATAAACAAAGTTGTGCATCACTGACTCCCTGTCATGCCAGCAAAGATAGCGCCTACATGGTGCCATTTGTGAAGACACCCAATCACTTTACCCACTCGATTCATGGCTATGTTAAAGAGGTCATGGTTCAAAGGACCAGGAAACCATTTTAACCAATCCATGGACACAACACAGCACGTAATTCTGTGGCTCGCCCATAACACATGTCCACACATCCCTCCAGCATAGCTGGCCATTTCGTTTTGCACACACAATTAAGCAGTCACACATTTACAATGAACACAATCTTCGTGGGAAATGTCCCTAAAGGAACCATTACATACCAAAGCCAGAAAAAGACATAGCAGGCGAAACCTCACCAGGCACCTTGTCCAAGGCTTAGGCACATTCATCCCGAAAAAGAGGCATTATATTTCATGTGTTTGCTACCGCAGTACATACATGAAAGCCGTGCAACATTGACTTCCCACTGTGCCAAGAGAAAGCACCACTATTCCAGGTTTGCCTGCAGAAAAAGAAATGTGCCTCAATAGCGTTATGCCTATGACCCAGGAGACATCAAGCAGGGACGTCATTTCACCAAAATGCCAGGGGTAGCGGAAGTGACATCACTCGACCCTTGACCCCCCCTGATGACATCACAGGAAGTGATGTCATTTGACCTCACCCAAAGTGATATCGCGGGAAGCGATGGAACGCGACCTTTCACCCGTTGACAAAACAGGAAGTGGCATCACATAGCATTGTACACTATGAAAAATATGGTTACGATATCACTATAATGTGATGTACATTTCATACAAGAATGCTTCGCCATATGTATCCTTAAGATCAGTGTGTATAGGCCCATATTACCAAATTATTGTGAATGCAAGCAGACGTCCATGGCAAAATGATAATGATGTGTTATTATATAGCACTTACACTTATGCGCTTTATATAGAAAAAATATACACCCAATATCACCCAACCTGTGTTGGTAATCGTGTATCGACCTCAGAAGGATGAAAGGCTGAGTTGAGGTGTTTAAGAACAGACTAAATCAGTGACTCAGCCCCTGAAGTGTGCATGAAATAAACCCTTAATGCGTCTAGCAATTATTGCATAGAATTCCAGAAAGACACATTATTTGGTATTCCTATTCTTTCCTATTGAGGGTCAGTGCTGAAAGTGTTAGATTTGTGGCACTACTGTTCTTATTTTTCTTCTTTTTTTTAATTGGCCTGAACAAAAAAAACAGCCACCTCAGAAGTAAAGAGCCACATGGTGGAGCTTGCATTACAAAAAAAACCAAAAAACGTTTTTTTAAAAGTATTTTTTTTAGCGGTCGCAAGAGAGACCAAAGAGGTCGCATTTGCAACCTCTGGTGACCCCTAAATGACGTCCTTGACATCAAGAGGCCACAGGAAATGGCCACATGACACCATCTTTTAATTCCTTCTCATGCAAGAGAAACCATCATTTCTGAAGCCCCTATATGTCACAGTTCCACTGAATATGTATGAGAACGTCTTCCTTTCATGTTAATCACCCCTGTGCATTTTAGGACTAATTGCCACAGTGCTTTCAACTTTAGATATGAAGAAAAGTAAAACTTCCCTAGTGAGTCTGAAATATGCATGAAGGTGGGGGTGAATCATGACCGCTTAGCACTCCCGCAAAAGGTAAACTCAAGTGATCGCCAAGGCCAGGGCGGCCATTCATGAAACCATTGTGTATCATAGTACTCCAGAAGAGTGCTGGGTGTTGTCAGACCACCAAGCAATGATTAATGTCAAACAGAGGCAACATTATCACACATGTCAATGACCCCCACAATTGCGACAGACTGAATGAAGCTCATCAGTTACCACAACACATTATACATTGAAATGAAATCACAATTATGGTTCACGAAGTTAAAAGTGAACAACAAAGCAGGAAGGCATTCAGAACCACCCATGGCACGCATAAAACATGAACACAATGCCTATGTTGCAATGTTTCTCCTTGGCTGTGTTGCCTGGATGTCTTCCTTGCAGCCAGCCTCACTGTGCTGTGCTTTGACACCAATCAGAACATGAACCCATCAGGATCTACATTGCTTCATTGTAAGAACAATGGAGCCTAGTGGTGAGCCTGAAAATGTATGGAACCCTCAAAATGGATACTTTTGCAGAGGGCGATTGAGGATATAATCCACAAAAGATGACCAGTGGCTTGAGTGTCGAATTGGCGCAAACTAATGCAAACTGTGAGCGCAATACCTAGCAGACGTGAGTCTGAGATTGATCAAGGTCATTAAGACTTCCCTCCATAGACTCTCCATTATAGCTCAAAAAATGAAAAATGTGCATGCAGATGGAACCAGGGTAAAGCGTGTGGTTGGTCCTGTCACTAGCAATGTCACACTATTTGCCTTGAGGCATCGGATTCCCTATTCGTTTTGTTTGTTTGTTTGTTTTAAGAGTTATCATTTGTTTTCCCTTTTTGCACATGAAAGTGAGCAATCGAAGTCTTCTCCAGAGTGTGACCTGGTTGCACCTTCCCCTGGTTGGTGCCCGGCATCCCTTAGTGCACTGATATCACATATGCCCACTGCGGGAGGGGAGACAGGAGATGTGAGGGGAGTGTGGCACAAGCATAATGATCCATGGCCAAACGGGCCATTTTTGCACAACGAAAAACACAGAACAATGCAAATGAAAAGAAATCCACTGCCAGGGGCACCCCCCAAGACTTCCCCAAAGTCACTCATGCTAGTCTCTACACATGGTGATGTTCTATGTCCTTTCATCGACGCCCGCTTTTACGACTGGTGTTTTGCTGTGGGTTTTTCTCAAAAAATTATTTTTGCGGGGTTCCCCCCAAGCCACCTTTCAATTAACTATTTTTGTATTCCTGACCCTCCCCCTCAACCATTTATTTTCCCTTCCCCCCCACCCACAAAATAATTTGATCACGTTTTTCAGAAAAAAACCTGCGGCAAAACACCGGTCATAAAAACGTGTATCGATGAAAGGACTCGATACCTATGGTGAAGCCTCAGAGAATGAAGATACACCATTATATAATTGCCTCATTACCTGCTATCAATTGGCCAACCTGTACAGTGATCAGCAAAGTGTATCCCGGGGTGGACCTCAGCTATAAATCTACCTAAACAGCATAGTCAATGTTAAGGGATCATGTGAGTTGCAGTCAAGAACATCAAGACAGGTGAGGCTTTCTCCCTCCTGCCCTATGATGTTCAGTATATTCTCTTCCCCCTGACAACTAATATTCTGTCCCTTTACACTTTTCTACTTAGCCTGAAAGCCCATCTTTTCACGTCGTCTCTTACCACTGCCTAATCATCACATGATTGTTATTGTAATGGTTTTGCCATTTTCTTTTGTACTGCCTTTTTTCATTTTTGTACAGTGCTTTGGCAAAAGTGATTTATAAATTCCAATAAAATGAAAATTACAGGCAGTATTATGCACTACATACGGCAGTTCCAGAGTGGTTTGTTATGTAATTTGTAAAACTGTGCCATACATTTGAGATATGCAACCTACGGCTCTCCAGAGGTTTTGAACTACAATTACCACAAGCCCTCAAAATTAACTTTGCTGGCTAGGGTTGATGAGAGTTGTAGTCCAAAACAGGTGAAGAGTCAAAGATTGCAGACCCCCACTTAAATGAACCATCAACAAACACCAGAAAAAGTACTCAAAACCTACTAGGGCCACTACCACTTGGCTGTTCATGACTCATGCTTAGCAAGCACTGGCATATGTCGGTAGACATAGTGGACCGGGTTACTCAAAGGATAACCTTTACGCCCTCTATGAGAAAACGAATGAGATCAGTGGTAGGAGTGTGCCCAAAAAAGTAGTGAAACTGTGATTCCAGCTAGGGGTGGGGTTTGCAGGAGCGAGCAAATTGAAACACATGTTTTAGGGGTTGTGGGTGGGGCATGTTGACTGCCAGGAGGACGTAACAGGCAACCTGAGGTCCTCTGTATTGTTTTTTTATTATTTTCTATCAGTTGGGTCAGTCAGTGGAAACATTTATATGTGGCCTTTGTGAAATCAATCGCCTCTACTCACTGATCGTAACTGAGCTGGAATCCATACTTAACACATACCTAAACAGCAGCTGCTTCAACTATGATCTACCACTAGACAAATGTGTGCTGTCATGAATAGACTTTGGCAATTAATTACAAAGCCTGGATCCCAAGACATGATGATGAAAAACCATCTGCAAGTTGAATTAATAGAACTTACTACACAAAAACCCACCCCAAAAGAAGAACAGAGAAGATGTGACAGACTGGAAAAAGTAGCACTCTGAGCCTAGATCCAGTGATGGTAGGTAAAGTACTAACAACAAAAATGATATCTTGGTGAAACCAGGAGCGATCATGACCTAGCCAGTACTAGAGTCCAAGGGGACAGTTCAGAGTCAACAGTACCTGGATTCAGTTCTTGGTGGGCTGACGCAGTCAGACCCACGATCGAAAGAAGATGTGAGCTGATCAGGCTCAGTTCAGGCATGTAAGATTGTGGCGGTCCCAGCAGCAAGCGGGTGTCAAGTAGGGGGAGAAGGCAGGTGCTCTGTGCAGTAAAACATCAGCTCTCAAAGATGCAGGTGGTGGCGATCCCAGGAATGCATCACAGTTGGCTAGACAGAGTTGCCCCCAGGAGGGGTCGAAGCGTGATGCTCCAGGGGTTCGATTCGACGGGCAACGGTCAGTCCTGATCCATAGTAGAGGTTACTCCTGATGTGCCCTGTGAGTGGTAAGGGACAGATCTTCCTTCTGTCTTGGATGATTCCTTCTTCACCTCAGACTGAGTGCAACTCTCCCAAAGGAAGTCCATTGAGATCTTCAGAACAAATCTGTGCCTTAAAGGGTCCGAGAGGAACTGCGTGAATCTGTTGAAGCTAGCCTGTCTCAGTGGTCAATCCCTGCTCTGTAATGGAGTGGACATTGCCCTGTTGATGTCACACCCAATGTGGCTTGCACCAGAAGGAGGAATGTGAGAGAGAGACAGTGAGAATCGAGATGGTAGAAGACTCCTTCCCTTGACCAGAGCCCTACTGCTTATCATAATCCCACCCACTTCCATTCTCACTGAGAACAAAGGCCCTTAGGGATGCAGCACTGTGGTGTGAGGCTACTCCTTATGAATGGGTGTGCTACTAGGACAGCTGCCTGCTTTTTGGCTGTCTCGGACGGAGGGTGTCACCTTCCCTCACAAAGAGATCAAAGAGGATGCCCGGCCCTCCAAGTTCTCGTCCTGCCATTTGGCGGGCTACACCCGGCTGACTATAATACACATCACCTTCCACAGTAGAGTTCACTCACAGGAGCTGACACATGTGCAATATCAAATGGAATGTGGAGGTCATGAGTATAAGTGGCACCATGCACTGTGCCTAAACGTGGGCACATTGTTTATTTGGAATTTACCCTGCCACAAGTATGGGTGATTATGATCATCATTATTATTGGTGCAGGAGGCATATCTTAGATGCCACCTCTGCACTGCAGTTATTTGGCGGACTCTGAGTGTACATCTCTTGACCTTCGAACCTGTTGTGTGCCACGAGTAGAGCAGGTACTGCTGATCAGGCTACTGGTGCGGCAGGGCATAACTACACTATGCTTTTAGCAAGAAGGCGATGGAAAAGGGGATCTGGTTGGCAGATTAGCCCTTTTTTAGATGGCATTACCCTCATCATTCTATTTGTTAATACAACTCAAAAAAGCCAGGGCTTTGGACCCTTGCCAGATGGCAAATCATCACACAGGATTGAAAATCTGCTATCTCCTCTAGTCTGATAGAATCCTAGGGATGAATAGTCTGTGGTACTGAAGCATCACACAGGAGTACATTACGTAGTCCAGGTGATTAGTCACTATTCCTATGGAAATGGCCTGAACCTTTATCAACTGTAACATCTAAGCATTTAATCTGAGGCAACAACTTGACAAGCTTTCGGAAAGTCAAGGGGAGATGGCATGTCAGGAGAAGCATCTTATTGTTAGCAGGACCTCCTCCATTTTATGATAATTAAGATGAAGCCCGATAAAGTCCATCCTGGCGGAGTTTTCATTCAAGCTTAGTGAGTGTACGGTGGAACAAATTTTAGTTTGGCTGTAACTGTCATAGGGTTTTAAAATGAAGCGCTATGCTTTAACTTCAAAAAGAACAGTTCTGAATTGTTGAACGTGGCTGTAAAAACTAGTGGAACTGTAGTGGTATTCCACCCCCTATAGCTCCCACTCCCTTGGATATCGGAATGAGATGCAAAGATAAGGTGAGTCAGCTGGGGTTTGCTATCCTGACTCCTTGTGGTTTATCTTGTGCCCACTGTCATAGATTCTAGCCAACAAGTCCTCATTGCACTTTGGTCAGTCGGAACACTAAGTGGTCATGATCAAGTAGCTTCACAGAGCTTTTTAAACCCAGTAGAAACTAGGTTTCAGGATATAAGTTGCCTTAGCCATTGGGCAAGAACAATTACTCATGGAATGCAAATGCCATTTGCTAAGCAAAGCCATTAGCAGTAATCAAACCACTGAATGCTCAGGACTGGAATCCATAGACAAAGCAATGCACCACTGTCTCCTCTTATAAAACCAATGTCTATTAATGCTGAAGACTTCATGATTGATGGCTATAAAGTCTCATCATGTCGCTAGGTACATGCAATGCCCCACAGCCCAGACACACCAAGCATTGATCAAAAGACATCTACTAGCGCAACAGGACATCGCGTATGACACAGTGCTGATGTAAAATGATTGCTCCACACCAGAAAGATGGCACGTTCACTTTATGCTCTTCATTTGGTGTGGCTGCCCAATATTTACAAGCTCTAGACGAAACATCATACTGATGCTGTGTCAGATTGTGGAACCAGAACCGTCTGGTTCAGGTAGGTTGTGTTGTAGCACAATAGGTATTACTGTCTCCAAAATATATATTCACTCAAGTTTCTCAAACTCAGATAGAGAAAAGGCCAAGAGGGCCTTGTTGGAACTGGTTACTGTGTGATAGCATATGAACGCAGATCTCTGAAGTCCTGAACACACTAAACTATCTTCTGGACCACCATCATCAAATGGCCACTCAGCCCAAGTTGCTTAATTGAATGCTTACACATATGCATGTATTCTAGCAAAGGATCCATCAATGTATATACATCCCTGCTGTGCCCATGACATCAGCAGGTATACTGTGGAAGCAACTTGGCTTCTTAACCTCAGCTGGTGCCCCTATATGCAATGGTCCTTATGTTGCTGCTTTGTTAATTTTCTCTGCTATTAACTTCAGCCCTTGCTACAGTCAAATGCCAAACACATGAAATCACTTGTACTAATGTTGCAATTGCAGCACCTAAGCTGATGAATCAGCTCAAACTCTGGACATGAAAGCGTAATGTTGCAATTGGTAGCACCTAAGCTGATGAATCAGCTCAAACTCTGGACGGCGTTCTGGCTCATAATGATATCCTTATCTGTGTTTCAGTGAATAAGTTACCATTTGCCACCATCTCTAGCCTGGCTCTGTTGCAGGATCAGCAAGGCATACCGGCTTTGCAAAAATTGTAAGTTCCATGAAGATCCTTTATGTTACACTCTTGTTGGCCACCTGGCACTGCCTAGGTTGCTTTTACCTTATGTTGCCTAGCTGGCACATTCTGTGCCCCATTCCGGTAACAACTGCATGATAGCATTCTGTAACCATGACTGGTTTGCACATTATTTTCCTACAGTTAGTCAATATTATTGTATTATTAGTCCTATTTATGTAGCCAAGAACATGGGTCTGCACACCATGTTCCAGAAGGCCCATTTCTCAGCATTCAGATAGATTTTAATCAGTTGCCATCAGAACTTTGGACATGCAGAAAGGAAGACTCTGACACTGGGGCTAAGACAATGTTGACACAGTCTATTTCTCACTTTGTCCTACACAGGTACGTCTTTTATGGGCCAAGTGTTCAGATACATCTACTAAGCTCTGAATATGACACCTTGTGCCTATCTCTCAGTCTAGTGGTGTTGTAGAATGCAGGAATGGAGATATACAAAAGCACTTGTTCAAAGTTTGTCAAAAGACTGGTCTTACGTGGCCTGTGGCCCAACCGCTAATATTATTCTTCATCAAAATAATCCAAACCATAAGCATGGACTTTCATCTCATTCATCTCATGAAACGTTGGTGGGACACCCTATGCATATGGCCTCCACTCCACCTTCATCCCCAGGAAATCTGAAAATTCATCTAGAAGAAAAAAGCTGTGTTGATCTTGTGTAAGTCCTATGTAAAGGCTACCAGACTTCTCTATATTTAGGTGAAAGACGATTTGTCGGAAATTGCTGATGGACCCTACCACTCCCTCAAATCTAGTAGAGATTGGGTTTACCTAAGGGCGCAACAAGAGAAATGCAGTGCTCAAACCACTTCGGAGCAGACATTCTCAAGTTCATCTTATGACCACAGAAAACTGTCAAGGGTGAGGGGCATCTGGCTTAGGTTCATGACTCCTGTTGCTGGAAGATCTGGCCTCCTGTTTAAGCATCAGACAGAACACACATTGGCATCTCCAGAAACCTCTGCCTTAATCGCTTCTGAAGAGATTGAGTCACCTGGATCACCATCATCCAAGCCTGCACCTGTTCATGATTCTGCTGCACAGGCTGCCACAGCTCTATCAGCTGTTCTAGATTATAAGCGATCCACAATGCAGGATTCACCTCCAGCTCCAGCTGATACTACATTCTTACGGCTGTTTAATATGGATGCTACTACAGAGATCCAGAACTGAGAGGCAACTCTGTTCTCCCAGGCCTAACCTATTTTTCAGCCCAAGTGTGAGCTCTGTCCTCATAGAGCACAGTAATATATGTGCCTGCATTTCACTACAAGCCATTTAATTGCACCAAATTATAGAATCAGCCCCACTGATGGATGTTATGATCCCAGTAGAAGTGACTGAGTATGTGTGAGAAAGAAGACACGACTGCAAGAAACTCTATTCAAAATATTAATTCTCTACAATATTATCATGGAGGTGTTATTACCATGGTTGGCGTATCAGTCTTGGTGAATATATATGCAACTATCTGAATGACGGAAATTGGTGAATTTCTCATTTCCCCACTTGCACACCCTGATGACTATCTCTGTTTGTGGTCAGCATTATTGTTCTTCCTGCTCATGGGGTTGAATGCTGCATATCAACTCATTGAAAGCTTACGTTCATTCCTGAACTATATCTGACATCCTGTGCTGAGCAGGACTAAACCATCCATCCTGGGTTTCTTTAACTGATTCTGTGATCAGGATTGCTCGTAAGCCTGCTCTGATATGCATCCCCGAATCAACAAAAAAAACAGCTTCCTCCATGCTCCTGCATATCCCCACATTCAGAATGTTACCAATTTCTGGGTATGTAAACACCTTCCCCAATGTGAAGAGTCAGGCTTTCTGATGACTTCACTCCCTTTTAACTAGGGGGCATTTGTAATTACCTGAAACTATGGCCCTAAACCTTCATCTGGTTATTGTTCCTTTCTGGGTTTCTCTGGTCTGCCAAACGTTCCCTCACCTGATCAACTCCACAAAAAACCTACTGCTATTAGACTATTATCTCCTGAAAAAGTCTTCCTCTGTTACATAAATTGTGGCATATTGTTCACGGGCATCTCACCTGTAGATATGTTTCTATCCACTATTAATTGAGTGCTCTTTTCCTTAGCAAAGGGGTTCAGCTTTACTGAGTTAGGTTATTCCACATAGCATAGTACTTACTTCATTTTTGGAACTTCCGCTCATTGCTGGTTTACAATAAATTGGGCTTCTAGCTGTTATGTCCCTTATGTACTGCCTACAATCAGCCAAATTAATGAACTGACTTTATCTCCCCAATATATAGAAGAGAATCCGGCTGGGAGAAGTTTACCGAAGGTAGGCTATATGATACCTGGAGTAGGCATCAAACTGAATTTAAATACAATCTATAAAATTGTCCTTGCTTTTGGAGAAAGTAGCTAATCAGACATCAGATTCTTTATCTCTGATAACCCACTCCTAAGTGGCCTTGCATACTGTTGAATTGCATAACTGTAGAGACTGGCTTCAAAAGGAGAAGTGTGTGCCTTGGTAGGATCAGAAAACTGTACTTTTATTGGTGATTACACGAGCAATCTAACTGATATTGTTACACATATTATAGTTTCGGCTGCTATTTAACACAAAGAGAATTGGTGCTCGTGCACATGCAGAAGATCGGGGCCAGAGACATGGCAGCACCCTGTCTCCTGTGCATATGTAAGAAGGATACTGGGCAACTTTGACAAAGCAGGTATGATAAGTGTTATTACATGGCTAGACTGGCATTTTGGTGCAGCCAGCCTAGTATTTTCTTACTGTGGCATGCCATTTTTTACTGGGCATATTTGTTTAAACAGGCAAGATATTTTTATCACCTCTTTTTTACAGACAGAAATCTATTTAGCATGGCATTTTGCACTAGCCCTATTTAATAAAGACAAAGCTAGCAGGATAAGTGTTATTATGTGGCTAAACTAGCATTTTGGTGCAGCCAGTCCAGCCATTTCTTGCTGTGGCATGACATTTTGTACTGGGCATCTTTGATGAAGCAGGCATGATGACAGTTATTACCTGGTTATGCTGGCACTTTGTTGCAGGCAGAATAGCTATTTCTTTAGCACAACCTTTTTTACTGGGTGTCTATATTAAAGCTATCACGATAAGAATTATTATGTGGCTAGACTGGCATTTTGGTGCATCCAGTGCAAATAATGTTTGGCATGGCCTTTTTTCTGGACATCCATTTTAAAGCAAGCATAATACATGTTATTGTATGGCTAGACTGGCACAATGGTACAGCCAGTCTAGCTATTCCTTACTTTGGCATGGCATTTTTTACTGGGCATTTCTGCTAAACAAGAATGATATGTGTTATTACGTGGCTAAACTGGCATTTTGGGGCAGCAGTCTACGTTATGTTATGTTAAAGGTTCTTATACTGCGTGCTGTCAGAATCTGTGTGGTCCCTTGGCGGTCTGGCAGATCTGTAAAGCAAGAAGGTAAGCGGGTGCACATTAATAAGACTGGACAGGAGAAAGGAGCAGGAAACCTGTGGGATGCTGATGGCAGCTTCAGTTTGGGTCACACTCTGCACTGAGCATAGGGGTGATTTTCGGTTGGTAGCCATCATGTGCTGTTGTGCAAGGCTTTGTGTGGTTTGTTTTGTCGTTTTGGTGTAGTGAAGTGTGTGAGGTTTGTTGTGCTATAAAGGCATGGTTGTGTTTAGTTCAGAGTTTGAAAGGTGTATGCAGAAGAGTGATTTTGGTTTTTAGTGGGGTTGGTAGTGGCAGTACCCTATCCTACCCTCACTGTTTTCATTGACCATGGCATGTGTCCTTTCCCCTGTCATATATTCTGGTATGCTACACTTACCACTCCTATGTTGTGTGCAGTAGAGTGGTTCCTCAATGGGCTATTCAGTGGTGACACCTTTCCATCCACAGCCTGCAGTCCAGGTGTTGCCCATATCCCTTCACCCTTAGCACCCCCTGGTGTGCAGCAACCACACCCCCCATGGGCTCCTCCAGGTGGAGGGGTGCGCTTCCTGTGCCCCGCGGTCTATCAGTTCTGAGATCGGAAGTGACAGTCTAGCCATTATTTACTGTGGCATGACCATTTGTACTGGGCATCTTTGATAAAGCAGCCATGATAAGAGTTATTACATTGCTAGACTGCATTTATTCTGCAGCCAGTCTAGCTATTTATTTGACATGGCATTTTCTGTTGGGCATCTATAATGAAGCAAACATAAGTGTTATTACATGGCTAGACCGTCACTCTGGTGCAGCCAGTCTAGCTATTTCATTTGCATGGCATTTATTACTGGACATCTCTGATAAAGCAAGCATGATATTTTTTATTATGTAGCTAGACTGGCATTTTGCTGCAGCCAGTCTAGCTATCTCTTTGGCATGGCACTTTTTACTGGGCATCTATAACTAAGCAGACATGGTAAGGTGTATTACGATGTAGCTATACTGATAGTTTGGGCAGCTATTCTAGCTATTTCCTTAGCCGGGCATTTTTTACTTGGAGTGAAGTTAGATAACAAAAGTGGCTGGTATTTTGTCAACATAACTGGCCTTTCAAATGTTCTTACAACCATGCTGCTTTGCATGCAGACTACTATTATGCAGCTGCACAATTAAAGTTGTACTGCTTCCCCACTCTGCTACTCGGCTAGTTGGGAAATATCCTCATAATCCCACCCTTATAAATTCTCCTGAAGCTATGTGCCTGGCAGACCTTTCTAACCCATTAGATTGTGGTCTTCCCTTCTTTTTTCCCCGTATGCATGGAGGATCGCATCTAGTAAATGGCGGTTAGTGGTAAGTAAGCCTTTTTTCAGGAGTATAGTAGCAGAATGTGGGCACATTTTAAACAGGCCCAGAGTTTGTATTCTCTCTGCGTATCATTAATATGTGCTATGATAACTTCACATAAGAATTGTTTGATTGACCACAGACAGATGAAATGCCAAGGTCCGAATATGTCACTTAGTAATAACACACGCATGCATGCCCACACATGCACACACAAATGCACATCACTGCAGCAGGCCTTCAAACCACTGACATAGTTTGCCATCATCCTTTTGCATGTTAACATACATATGCTCTCGCATATATCCGAATACATCACACCAATCAATCGCTAAATAATATATGGAAGTGTGTTCTTTTTTCACCAAGTTTTTCAAATTCTCAAATAGTTGTTCGGGGTAAATCAGCGTACCCCTCTGCTTTTAATATGTACACAGTTGTTTTCCTTCCTTGCATTTGATATTGTGTTATGGAGAACCACAGGTTTCCTTGTATTCATGTTACCAATACACATTTTCTGCTGTGCTCTTTTTCCTTTTCAAGAGTGATGCATACTTTCTTTTAAGTGGATCAGATTGTAACAGTGTTACAGGTCGCCGAGCCCCCTCCTAGAAATAGTCTTAGGGCCTCATTACATGGATGGCGGAGAACCATGGCGCTATTAGCGCCATGGTTCATGCCAGTAAAATACCGGCACCGCCTTGGCGGAAAGGGGAATTACCGCCCCATTCCAAGGTTGGCGGGGCGGTAATTCCCCCTTCCACCATTGCCCTTCCCCATTCCCATTTTTGGCCCATAGGGCTCAATGGGAATGGGGAAGGCGCTAATTACGGTACCGCAAATTGCGGTACCGTAATTAGCTCCCTGGGTCCCTTTGCGGGTTGGTTTTTAACGCCTGCAAAAAGCAGGCGTTAAATCCCCCAACCCGCAAAGGGACCTCGTAGTAAGGCGGTAAGGATTTACCGGTACCGGTATTTTATCGGTACCGGTAAATCCTTACCGTCATCCGTGTAATGAGGCCCTAAGTGTTTCTTATGGGGAAAAAAGGGCATCTATGAATGCCTACGGTCAGCAATTGCTGGGGGAAAGACTGTAACACCCAACAGTCCCAACATTGTATTGAAAGAATAATCCCCCTGTTGTTTTAATGCGCTCATTAATTATAATAATAAAGTTCATAAATTAAATAGTGTGCTAATTTATTATAGAGGTATGTTGAGAGTGGTGCCCAGTAAGCCAACAATAACCAATTGGTGCACGTCTGTATTGTTTCGCCACAAAGATAGCTTTCGCCAGGCTTGATAAATTAAACCAAATTCAAATGTTTGTCACATTGATCAGCATAAACTCTATGCCATAAAAATAATTTAACAAAAATACCATTCAGATGCAGACTTGATTTGATGAGTCTATGTACTGTAAGAACATCTTGCAATCTGTAAATCTACAGTATAGGTATGTTCTGATTTTTCATCAAAAATAATATTTGAGGTAGGTGCTTGGAATATATCAATCATCCAATTGTGGTCTCTTCCACTTATATATGGAGTACTCTCCTAGCTGTGTTTGTGCTGATGTTACTGCTTCACAATCCTGCTATTGCTGGGAAGTGGTTTCAAGATGGTAGCAGCGGCATCCAGAATGCACCCTACTTTATTTTACCTAACATGTTTCTATAAAGATTTATTATATACTGTTAGGTTTCTTTTCCATGGGGTTTGAAGCTTTATCACTCAGCTTAATTGAACACATAGTGTTTCACCTTTATTGAACACATTAAACTAGTGTAGCTTTTGAAAGACAACTTTGCAGAAATTATTGCACGTTGATGTAACACCAAAGATGGGATGGAATAAGATATCATCTACTGCCTGAATTACAAACTGTAAAATCAGAAAACCTATGCTAACATCTTTGTTTCTCCATGGGCGTGTGAGCCTGACCAAATCACTTTGCATCAATGTGCTTTCCTTTGCTAAACTGACAAAATGTAACTCTCCTACCGGAGGTTAATTTAGACAAACTCATGTATGATTTAATAGGCACCAGTGTTGACATTTATTTTATTATAATAATACTACACCTTTATATAGTCCATGCTCCATGCTGAAGTGTACCTACTCTCACTCACAACTACATCAATTGCAAGCATGGTTCTATTTTCAAAGATTAGGTGAAATAAATTATACTACAAAAATTGTTTGGGTGTTGTGTGTTTGGGATGGTGGGGTGCTTTGAGAGTTAAATACAGAATTTGGGGTCATTGGCATGAAACAATGGGATGATGAAGGAGCTACATCCAGCAGAAATAGATAAATGAATGTGCTGCAAATGGCTGGCGCTTCACTTTTAGTCATAGAATAATGTGCCCATTCCCATCCTGTCACACCCTCCTTTTTAGTTGGATACACTGCATAGCTTTTTGGGAAAAACACAGAACCACACACGCCCGACCAATATTATTGGCTAAGCTATCCCCGTGCTACCTGCGTTGACAATCCCACCCATAAACACCTATTACGCCATCTTCAATGTGTATATTGTGTTAACCTTTCCTATCTGAATTGGTTCACATCCAGTCTACTAACAGATACTGTCCAATGTGCTAAAGCACTTTCAAAACTCTCGCAACCCACTCTATGCGTGAAGTTCCGCTCGGATCATTTTATCCACTGATCTGTTCCATATAGACACGCATCCACTGGATGAAGTCTCCTTAGATTGTCAGGAGAGGGCTGCGGTGTCCAGTCAATTCGTCGACCTCAAATTGGTCGAATGACATTTGGTCGACGCAATTTCGTCGAAAACCATTTCGTCAAATTTTTTTTTTAAATTATATATTTTTTTTTGGGTGTTCGTTTAGGCAAAAAAAGGTTTTTTAAGGCAAAAAAGGAGGGTTGGGGGGGACCCCCCCAAAAAAATAAATAAATAAAGGGTTAAAATAGAAAAAAAAAAATTTCGACGAAATGGTTTTCGACCAATTTGCTTCAACCATTTGTCTGGTCGACCAATTTTTTTCGACGAATTGACTGGCAACCGAGGGCTGCCACAGGTGTGATGCTAGTAAGCATTTTGTATTGCCCTTCCAAACATTGGATCTACCTGCATTGAATACATCCACACTTAAGGCGATCTAATCTCGAATAAATGACAAGATGTTTGTGTGACGATTAAGAAAGCCTCATTGTTGGCTGAGGCTCTCCCAGAACCAGGGATCTACCAGTTTGTGCTCTGCTATCACCAATCACAGAATCGTCTTGGTGAATAAAGGAAGGAACCCATGGGTTATCCTGGACCACTCACGCGAAACCCATATGAAGTCCATTTTCCCAGCTAGACATTTCACTATCAAATGACTCAGAAACATCTCCCACTCTTATCTCCAATCAGCTGGACTACTGTGAGGCTGTGCTGCTACGTATCAATGCCTCTGTGTTAACAAATGACAACACTTGTGTCATTCAGATCATGCTAGTGCAGGGAAGAGGGAATGGGAGAAATGCCAGGGGGGAGCGGAAGCGGGGGTCCAGTTAACTCGCAAGTGCAGCCAGCGGGTGGCTCATAAGTGCAGAGAGAAGGGACTGTAGGGTTGCAGATACAGACCCTTAAGTGCTGGTGAGCCCAGAGGCAGTGCAAGGCCAACTGGACATGCAGTCGTCTGGGCCTGAGTTTAGAGGGTGACCAGGTGACCAGTGCGCAGAGCAGTCAGGTGCATCAGCACGGGAGAGGAAGAGAGAAAGCAGAATCAAACACAAAGGTCTTGAGTTGCTTCTGGAACTGTAGGTGGTTCTGCTCACGTTTGAGAGAGGCAGGGAGGCTGTTCCAGATGGAGGCCCCAGCCGAGGAGATAGATCTGCCGCCAAGTCTCTGCTCGGAGAAGCGTCTGACCCTCAGAGAGTTGGAGGTGGATGAGCTGAGAGTTCGAGAAGGAAGATGTTTTGTAAATGGCTGTTTCTGGTCATAAGAACTGCGCCAACCTCTAGTGTTGTAAATAAATTCATGCAAAGATAGAAGAGTGTTCAAAAACAGTGTTTTGTAGTCATAAATTCTTTCTGTTAATTATTTTTGTTAAATAGTTCTTGTAATTAATCAATCATAATGATTTTAAAGTTATGTGAAGCAATTTGCGCTAGGGGTTTCTGAGTTACTTGCTCTCCTTTTCTGGAAATTAGTTTCTAATTTAGTCAAAGGTATCTCTGTGGTTTTTGGTTCCATGTCCAGAGTTTTTGTCAAATGAAAAAAGGTCCTTAGTTTGTTGATATCCTTTCTAAATATTCTTCTTGTCCTTTTATGTTTTATTTCAAACTTTTTACTCCTTATCCTTTTTGGTTTCCGTTGAAGGTTGAATTTGTGTGGAGTCCTTTTGGACTCTGTCAGGGTTTTGTCAAAGAAAAGAGATCCTGAGTTTGCTGACAACCTTTCGATATATTCCTCATATGTTCCTCGGTTTGTTGACATCCTCATATATTCCTCGACACGTGTTTCCCCACAGTGTTATTCAGTGGATCATCAGGAGGTTGAGAGGAGCATTTCTAAAATGAGGGAAAGGGTCTAGTTTTAGTGGCATAGGTTCCCATTGTTGTCTATGTATAGCTTGTTTGTTTTACTTTTATTCTGGCAGAGAAGGTCAACATGTAATCAATTAGACTGTTATGTCACAATAAATGCAAAGGAACACTCACTTTTGTTTTCAATTCTTAGGTAAGAGTATTTTTTCTTTTTTTGATTGTGCCTGATTTGAAGTTGAGGCGTTTCTACAGAAAAAAGTTTGGGTTTGAAAATATATTTTCTAGCCTATGGGGGATGCAGAATAATGCCATTAGTATCACATTGACATTTATTTAGTGGTTGGATCTATGGAGATCCTGGTTAATAATAGTTAGGCTCATGGTTTCAAGGGTTGTGCTTACCTTATTTGAAGCTGTGGCTGAGTTTGGATGCAATTGTCCAAAAGGAAGCTGGAGGCTCTGCGATCTGCATTCTGGGTCACTTTACCTACATTTGGCCTCCATTTTTGTTTTTTTCTGGCGATGACTTCATCACGTTGTTCTGCGCGATGACGTCCTCATGTTTTTGCGTGCAGCGCCCATCTTAGATTGTAGAGAATCTGGTGGACAATATTGTGTATTGTCAACAAGATATCAGTATCTGCTTGTCCTTTCCAAGATATAGTTAAATGATAGTAGAAAGGTGCAGAATGTTTTGAGTGTTTGGCTCAGGTCGGTAGTTGTGATCTGTAAAGATGTTTTTCCGGCATTTGGCCTCCATTTTTGTTTATTTCTAGCAGTGATGTTATCATGCCCAGCTGCACGATGACGTCATCATGTTTATACGTGTGGCGGCCATTTTAGGTTATGGAGAGTTTTTTAAAGTTGAATTTTTCTTTTTTTATATAATTTTGTATTTTTTTTTGTTTTTCATATAATAGTATTTGTACTAAATAGTTTTTTTTATTTTGTTCCTGATCTGTGTATTGGGCATGAATTTGGAAACAAGTTTTCTTGTTTATGTGTTGGTGGGGTATAGTAGGGTTTCTTTCTTAGTCGCCTTCCACAGGTAAGTGTAAACCTCATTGTCTTGGTTCAGGCCTGTGTTAGAAGTGTCCATTAGACTGATCCATTTGGCTTCTTTTCTTCTGAGTATAGACTGACTTCCTCTACGCCAAAGAAGAGAATTGCATCTGGATTTTGGTCCAGATGTTCTTGGTTAAAATGGGTTGCCAATGGGTATTTGGAGTCCTCATATTTGATTGTCCTTAGGTGTTCTGTAATCCACAATTTTAGAGGGCGTATGTATAGTAGGTTGCATTTGCATTGGATGCCTGTGGATATCAAAAGTTGTGTTGCAATTAATGAATTGTAAGATTTCTCTCATTGTACCATTGGGTAGTTGTTTTTTTTTCCCTTGGGTCATTTGGGCACACATTTTACAGGTTCCACATCTGTGGTTTCCTAGCAGTTGTGGCAGGTTCCATATTGATTGGATAGTTCAAGGTTTATTTAGGGGGTAAAAAAGATTGCTGTTTATGGTTGGTGCCTTTGGAAATGTTAGTGCTGGTGTTTCATTCGGAAAGCAATTTATATCATGGTCTAGTTTTAAGATGTGCTAATGTTTGTTAATCATTTCCCTTAAACTCTGTATATCTGAGCTATGAGTGGTTATTACTCTGATGTCTTGGTTACCTCTTTTTTTTGTGAGGAGTTTAGTTTGTCTTCGAGAAGTTCTCTTCTATGTTTCATGTAAAGATTTTTCGAGTGATTGTTGGAGGTTCTTTTCTAAGTAGCCTCATTGTCTGAATTTCTCCATAATATTGTCTGCATGTTGCTGGAATTCTTTGTTATTGGTGCAATTCCTTTTGATTCTCAGGAACTTTCATTACAGGATGTTCCTCTTTATATGTTGTGGGTGGTTACTCTTTGTTTGCAGAATGCTGTTTCCCAATGTGGGCTTCATGTACAGAGTTGTGTGATTAGAGTTTTCTTCAACGAAAAGTTCTAAGTCAAGGAAGATGATTCTTCTTGTGTCTTTATTCATGGTGAGGTTGATGATATATTGATTTTCATTGAGATATTTGATATAGGTGGATAGGTCTCCATCCCAAATGATAAGAATGTCATCTCTGAATCTCCCCCGGTACACTATATTGTTGTGTTCTGTGAATGCTGGGTGACGCCAAGCATTCACATTTTCAAAATGCCCCATGAAGAGGTTGGCATATTTACGTGCAAATTTTGCTCCAATTGCTGTTCCCTGTTGTTGGCAGTAAACTTGATCATTGAAACAAAATATGTTTTTTTCAAGGTGATTTTGAGCATCTCAGTGATCATCTGGTTTTGTGAGTGATATGAAATGGATAGTGATTTTAAAAAATGTGATGTTTTTTGAATTCCCTTTTCCTGCTGAATTCTTGTATAAAGTGACGCGACATCCAAAGTGACTATTCTGAATTTGGGTTCCCATGTGATTGATTCCAGTTGTTGTTTTGTGTCTTTGATAAAGGACTCCAGATTGGAGGCTAAGAATTGAAGGTGAAGATCGATTGTATTTTTATATCCTTTCCGTTAGGGATCCAATGCTATTAATTATGGGTCTACATGACGTAAAATGATGAAATGGTTTTTGGATTTATGGGAGAAAATAAATGGTTGCTAATATTGGGAAATGGATGTCCATATAATGATATTCATCTTCCGTTAGGAGACCTTCCTCATTCCATTTTCTACTCATGTTTTGCCACCCCTGTGTCAGTGATGGTAGGGGGCTGCTTGTTAGTTCACATAGCACTTTTTGTCGTGGAGTTTGAGTTCTGTTTCTCTTATGTAGTCTGTTGTTTTCATGACAACTATTTTTCCTTCTTTATCTGCTGTTTTAGTTATCAGGTTTGTTTGAAGTTTGGTTAGAGCTATTTTTTCTTGAAGTGAGAGATTGTAGTTGATCTTTGGTTTTTTGTTGGATATGTAAATATCCCATAGGTCATTTGACACTGCTCTTTGGAAGAGGTCTATCATGTTGTCTTGTGGTAGATTGGGGATGAATTTTGAGCTTGGTTTGAGCATAGTTTCTTCCGGTGGACAAATGTTTTGGAAGTGAACTTTGGAGGTAGAGCGATCCCAGGCCCCAGAAAGCCTTGTGGACAATGCAAAGGGTCTTGAAGTTGATCCTTGCAGTCACGGGGAGCCAGTGAAGAGATTTCAGAGCTGGAGAGATGCTATCCCTGGGATTCAGGCAAAGGACAAGTCTTGCAGTCCTGTTCTGGATAAGTAGTAAAGGTCGAAGAGTAGAAGCAGGTAGATTTAGAAAGAGGCTGTTGTAGTAGTCCAGCCTGGAGAGGAGCAGAGCTCTGGAGACATTCAGCTTCTGGGGGAAAGTGAGAATAGGAAGAATACCTCTGAGGAGGTGCAGATGGTAGTTTGACTTCTTAGAGATGTCAGAGATGTGAGGAGAAGAAGAGAGTGTGGAGTTGAAGATGACCCTAATGTTCTTAGGCTCACAGATAGGAGCAGGATGATGGCCCAGGGTGGGCGGCCAGAGAGTGAGAGGAAAGGAGGGAGCTTATGATCCAATGAGGAGGATATTCATATTACTGGCATTAAAGCAGAGATCATTGATGGCACACCACTCCTGGATTGTGAACAGACAATCCGGGATGAGAGAGGGAGAAGAGACAGCTGAGGGGAGCCTGAAAGAGAGCTGAGTATCATCCACATAGCACTGGAAGTTGGAGCAGAGAGCAGCAAGCGGTGGGTGAGAGGTGCCAGGTATTGGTTGAACAGCTAAGGAGAAAGAGTCGACACTTGGGGAACACCACATGTAGAGAGAGAGAGACAGACAAGAGGAAGGACCCAAGTTGGACCTGGGAGGGTTGGTCAGAGAGAACAGATGTCAGCCAGGCCAGGGCCTGATCAGTGATACACAGGTTATCACAAAGCTAGTTGAACAGGATGGCATGGTTGACAGTATGAAAGGCAGAAGAGGGTTTGAGGAGGATAAGGACAGAAGGATGGTTAGTGTCGAGGTTTGAGAGCAGGTCTTCATGGATGTTCAGGAGAGCAGTTTCCGTGCTTCTGGCCAGTCGGAAGCCAGACTGATGGTCATTGAGACAACCAACAGATTCATTGTGAAGGTGAAGCTGGGAGATGGCCAGCTTTTCCAGGAGTTTGCCCAGGAAAGGATGAATAGAGATCAGGCGATAGTTAGCCGGGCAGGAGGGATAAGATGAAGGTTTCCTAAGAAGAGGGTGCACAAGGGAGTGCTTCACGGGGGAGGGGAAGGTTCCAGTGGCAGAATAGTGGTTGCAGAAGTGGGCCAAGGCTGGAGCGAGGGTATCAATGTGGTCCTTGGTGGTTTTGGATGAACAGGGAAGAACCTGTTTTGACAAGACTTTCATAGATCGGACTTGTTGAGTAATGTTATCATGGTTGAACAAAGGAAAGGAAGAGAAGGGAGTAGGAGAAACGGCCACAAGAAGGCCAGAAGTAGAGGAAGGAGGAGGAGAGGAGGAGAGGAAGAGAGGGTGGACCTGATGTCCTGAGTTTTAGAGATGAAATGCAAAGCCAAGGCAATGCAGAGGATCTCGGAGGGAACAGGAGAGGAAGAGACTGTTGCAAGATTGGCCAGCTCCTTGCTGATTTAAAAGAGTTCAGCTGAGTTGTTATATGCTGCAGAGACACAGGCTTTGATGTGTGCTCTCTTCTTAGTGTGGAAGAGAGTCGGTCCTGCCTCTGGAGTAAGTGGAAGGCCAGTTTGTCAGAGGGTGCACATGATGCCCTCCATTCCCTCTCAACCACCCTTCACTTGCATTTAAGGTTGACAAGGTCTGAGTCATACCAAGAGTTGCACTTGGCTTTGGGCTTCAGGCGGGTCCTCATGACATGGGCAAGTACATCGAGAGTGCCAGAGAAAGAACAATGGAGGTTAGAAAGGGCTGTGTCAGGATATGAATCAGCCAGAGGTGCAGGAGGGGGAGAAAAAGTGGTAGTGAAAGCCTCAACTGACACACGCTTCATGGGTCAGTTGACCGAGAAGGTGGATGGCAGTGTTGGAGTTGGCTCGGCCTGAGGGGTAGAAAGAGAGTGATGAGAGGAGAGGAGAAAGTGGTCACTCCAGGGGAGAGACGTGGTGAGAGGGTTAGAGACAGGGAGGTCTGAGGAGGTCAGAGCATCCAAGGTGTGCCCTGCAGAGTGAGTCAGACAAGAGGGAAGAATGGACTGATAAATAGAATCACAGAGGTTGCAAAAGAGTCCAGAGGAAGGACAGGAGGCATCCAAGTGGATGTTGAGGTATATGAGGAGGAGGAGTTGAATGGTAGAGGAAAGGAGGGAGGAGGAGAGGTCCACCCACTCAGAGAGGAATAAAGTTACCTGGCCAGACAGCTGGTAGATAGTAGCCACAGTGAGAGAGAGTCCAGCAGAGAGGGAGAGCCTGCGGCGAGGAGAGAGAGAGAGAGCCTGCAGACCAGGCATTCAAAGGAGGAGTAGTCCTGCATAAGAATGATAGAGGCAGGGATCCACTCCGGGAAGATCAAGGCTACATCCCTGGACGGGATAGGTGGTTCTGGGCGGGGAGAGGATCTTGTAGCTATCTGGGAGGAGGGTGTCAACCCTCCTGACAGATCTGGCCGTGAACAACATCTCGGTCAGACCAAGGACATCAAGGTCGAGTTCTTCCAGGAGATGGCAGATGTTGGAGGATTGTTTGATGGCTGAGCGGGACTTGAGCGTGGCAATGTGGAGAAGGTTGCCACTCTTGAAAGACTTCCATGGAGGGGTACAGGTCTGAGGTACAACCTAAGAAAGTGAAGAAGAAGCCCGACGGTGGGCAGAGGAGGAAGGAGGAGTTGGCAAGGTAGTCAAGGAGGAGGATGAAAACGCCAGAGTGTTAGCAGTGGAGGGAGGCAACAGGGCGGCCAGAGAAGAAGAAGAAGAGGATGCAAAGGGGTGGCAGAGGGTGGAGGCAGAGGAGCCAGAGAAGGGAAAGAAGGGACAGTAGGAGAAGAAAGGAAGTTGATGAGGCGTGAGAAGCATCTATCAAAAAGGTGGACTTTGGCCTGTGGGCCTTGGACCAAGATGGTGCCATTTAGGAAAACATTAAGGATGGTCCTAGAGGAGTGGAAGGGGGCTAGGAGGGCCTCCCACCTGGTGCCACCATTAATAGAAGAGGAGGAGAAATTAGAGAGCACAGAGACCATATGTGGAGTCCATATCTCTGGCGATGGAACAACAAAGAGAATGTCGGTGAGGGTCTGTCTGGAGGAAGCACTGGTGTAGGTATCAGCAATAGGGAGGACTGAGGTGGAGACCAGGGTAACCCTTTTGAACTTTTTCCTGCCAAACTTAGTAAGAAGGACAGGATAGTCAATAGAGAAGCAGTTAGAGAAGATAGGAGAGACAGAGAGCACCATAGAGGATGCAGAGGGAAGGGTGAGACTGGAAAGGGGGAATCAGGGGAAGGGTAAGAGGGGAAAGGGGGGAAGCAGGGGAGTGGAGGGGTAGGGGAACAAAGAAGAGGGGAGGAAACACTAGGTGTAGGCACACGGAGGAGGGGTGCAAGCAGACGAGACAGGAGCAAGGCAGAGGATATTATTGGCAAATTAACTGCAATTCAAGATCAATGAGGCAGAACAGTCATGTAGTCCCGAGTAACAAACCAGTTAACAGAGCTGAAAAGGACCAAGGGAACCTGAAAGAAAAAAGGAACACAAACATGTGTGGTGGCAGTACAATGTAAACCAGTTAACAGAGATAAAACGACCAAGAGAACCTGAAAGAAAAAGAGGAACACACAACAGTGGTTGTGGCAGTATGAAGTGAGGGACAACAAGGCAAAGTTAGGGCTAGGTAATAGAGTAGAGATTGAGGGAGCCTAGAGGAGGAGAGTGAAAAACATCAGGAAGTAGGCAGTATGCAAATGTGTGCAAATCTGTGCGCAAATTTGGTGAAAATCTATCCAGCGGTTTGGGCAGTAGGCGCAACTAAATATGTTTTGCCATTGCATCTATGAGGATTTCCACAAATTTAGGGACCCCCTGTAACTTTCCCCATCCTGGATGAAACTGCACCAAAATTAACAAAATCATTCTGAGGGGGGCACATCCTTTTGTTTTTGCAGTTTGGTGAGGATTCATCCGGGGGAGGGGAGCTATAAGCCACCCACAGAGAGAGAGAGATTTCAGAAATTGAACTCTTACCATACATAAGGGACTTAAAATCTGAAGTGCATATTCAATCAGAGACTTGGTAGTCTAGGATAACTGTCTGAGTCTGACAGAGGTTGTCTTCAAGACACATTCATGCAGCTGACCCCGAACACTCACTCTAAGAAAACAAATGATCTTTTAATTTTGTACAATTCTGACAATTTGTTAAAAGGGACTTTTGCACATTTCAATACATATTAAATATTTGCAAATTGATGAACCACTGATTTTGAAAAGACCTTTCCCCCAAAGTACATTAATTAATTTTCGCTTTCGATTTCAAACAGGGCCACACATGTTTTAAAGTAGTCTGCAAATTCTTATTCTATGTATTGGCATTTGTTTTGTTACTGTACTGAAGGACTGTGCATGCTAAAGCACAGTCACCAATTATCTTTTCTTTTTTGTTCTGTTGTACTGTACTTGTTTTATACTTTTGCTTCTATATTCGCCCAACAGTATCATATCCAGGTGCTACTCTCCTGCCCCTGCCCAACAGTAGCTTCTCATCAATGAAAACAGTCATCAAGTGGAGTCACCCTAAATAAGCTTGGCTGGCCCACGGTCCCCTTCCATCAACTCCAGCATCAAGATGTTAGCCTTTTATAATCACAATCTCTTGGCTGGCACTGTATGCCTTTGTCCAAATGTTGCCAGCCCTGATGGTCACTGTGCCGGTGCACAACAACCCAAATATTGAGCAATGAATGGTTAGTCACACCAACTGGTTACGAGCAAAACATTCCAATATTCTGTGATAAACATGAAGTTGAAAGTCCTGTACAGAAGATAGGAAATGATCACATGGAAGCTGTGAACACCTCTGAGCACATTGATGACGTTGATAAATGTGCACAAAGCATGGAGATTAGTGGGCCATGATTCTCACAAATTATTGCTTGGACCTCTGGTACCTCATTGTTTCTCCTTGCTGTCACTCTAAACTCTGAAACTCTAAATATCTGAATAATGTTTTGCAGTAAAGAGAAGAAATTGGAATGATAGCTAGTAACACTGAGACACAACTCTAGGGTATCTGACCAAGCCTCTCTAAATGCCTTTCATAAACATATTCATATTCTTCTTATTTCATACTCGACTGTTTTTCGAGTTGTTAACTTTCAAACTGGGGACTCTGCACGTAGAATTTACTGAATAAAATTGCATGAAGTACATCAACAAGATAGAGTGGTCACTAGGATCGCCATTACAAATATTAAAACGTGCATAACGTTGAAACATCTTAATTGTTATGAAAATATAATCAATCCTAGAGCTCTGAGTAGAGCATTGCCAAGATGGGCTACCTTCAAAATCGCACACTACCATTCAGACGGACTGGGTGGCAGTGTTTGAAAAAACAATACCATTTTCAACCTCTTCCATGTTGTGAATCAATCCCACCACCCAGGAAGTATTAGTCAAAGAATTCTGTCACCTACAATGATCAAATGGTCCAGTTCTTGGGAATCCAAGAGGCTTACAAACATGTTGTCCAGATGTTCTATCAGCACATCCTGACTCATGTATTTCTTAATCATTACAATACATGTTTATAACCACAATGTTACATAGATTACAGTGGGTATTCACTTACACAACTAAAATGCATGGGGGATAGTTATACAAAATTACAATGGACTGCACCCATTCATAATTAGCTGCAATTAGTAAACCTCCCAAGGCCGACCCTTCACATATTTCAATACCATTTGTTGTCTCACAATAAAACCATAAAACATTATTTTTAGGGCAAAACATGATTGTTCAAAAGTTTGAAAACTTCCAAGCAAATCCTTCTCCTTCCACCATGAGAAGAACAACTGAAAACAGGCAAAAAGAAAATAATTCCTTTTTCTCTGCAGTTTGGCAAGATATTTTCATGTAGTTGATGAGACTTGGCTTTTCATATCTCACAAGCCATGTACTTTAAACCGGCCTCAGTCATTGTTTGCTTCAAAATTTCAATATGAATACCGTTTTGCTACTTCATGCAACGATGATCCAACTCTGATTAACTATTTGGATAATAGTTATTAATCAAGTTGGTTTTCAAATATCAGACACTCTTTCAACTAACTGCTGCATTTGACTCAAAGGCTTCAGTACCCGATTTCTTCTGATAGCTGGGCCAAGACTTAACCATACTACCTTAATGCTATGTCCATACAGTGGCAAACTGATTAGCTGATCTGCAGCTTTATAGCCTCCACACTCTTTATGAGAGAGCATCTTCAGACCAAAGGTTATACGTTTCTGACTAAGACTTGTGTCCACTGATAAGTTTGCACATACTTCAGCTGTATTGCTCTTTTCAGCCTCTTTCTAAATCTACCTGCCTCCACTCTCAGCCCTTTACAACTAATCCAGAACAAAACTGTGAGACTTGTCATTGGCCTCAAGCCCTGGGATCATATCTCTCCAGCTCTGAAATCCCTCCATTGGCTCCCAGTAGATGCAAGGATTAAATGTAAGACCCTCTGCATTGTCAACAAGGCTTTCCGAGGCCTGGGTCCAAAATACCTTCAACTAGTCCCTCTGTAAATACCTCCTCTAAGAGCCCTTTGCTCCTCTACGTCCAACTCTCTCAGGGTCAGTCATTTTTCCAAAGAAACAAGCTGGTGGTAGGTCTCTGTCTTTGGCTGAGGCCTCCCTATGGAACAGACTCCCTGTCACATTGAAACATGAAGAGAACCATCACCGCTTGCAGAAGCACCCCAAGACCTTCCTCTTCGCTTCTGCCTTTGCCCCTCTTCTCCCCGGCTGATATGTTTTCTCCCAGGCACTGTGAACCTGGCCACCCTCTGTCCTTCGGGCCAAGGTACTTGCTCACCGTGCCACCCTCCAGCACTGCCACTGGACCTCCCCTTGCACTGGGGTCTTTATCTGTACCCATACAGTCCCCCACTCACTTCTCTTCTGCACTTATCAGATACACCCTATCTGCTTAACCTAGCACTCGCCACTTGCTGGCTGCACTACCACCTGTATTTATTTATTTATTTATTTACTTATTTATTTATTCCGATCTCTCCTCTGTTCTGCACTTTCCACCTCTCACCCCTCCCATGCACTTTCCCCCTTTTTCCCTTTCCCATGCACTTGCGCGTTCTTAATGTCACTGGGCCTAGTAAGACTGTTGTTTTTGTTCTCCCCTGTTCCCCTCCCTTTTGCCTGGTCACGCTCTGTAACATGTGTGTATTAGTATGATATAAATAAAATATCATACACTATTCAGCTTGTGTCATGTAGGCTGTAACATAACGAGCAACAGCTGTTTACCATCTGCAATATACTGTACATCAGTATCTGCATTCCAAAGCTGAGCAATCACAGGATTGTAATCATGTTTACATTGTATGTATTCCTGGGTGACTTACCAGTAGCATGGTGTTTAACGGATGACATTATATGACATATGATATGATAGTTTATTTATATAGCGCCTATACACTATGTGTTTCAAAGCGCTTCAAAGCAAGGGAGGGAACAAGGGAAAATACAATGACATTCTCTTACAGGCCATGAAGAGTAAGGCTGTGAAATTAACTATCATACTTGGCCTGACGACATTTCAGATAGTGCAAGAGCTAAGATCTAGATAAGGAAGGGAGGGGGAGAGTGGGAAGGAAATGGAAACAGACAGGCAACTACCGTTCTAGGCCGGACGACATTTCTGGTAGAGCCAGAGAAAACAAAAGATGAGGGAGAGGGGTGCAGAAAGGGAGGGGAGGAACAGAACAAGTGACTATTGTACTAGGCCTGATGACATTTCAGATAGTGCTGGGGGGGACATATAAGAAGAGGGGGAAGGAGACAGACGAGGTTGCAATCATACTAGGTCCAGAGACACTTGAGATAGAGTAAATGCATAGAAGAAAGTAAGGCGAGGAGGGGTTTAGATAGGAAAAGGGAGAAAGGGAGAGGAGGAGAGAACAGAGAGTAAGCGGTCAAAAAGAGTGGAGAAGCAAGAGGGGAGAGCTAATACAATTGCAGATGTCAGTAGTAACAAATAATGATGCAAGCCAGGATACAAGATGAAGATGGGAACAGCATTGCTCGGGGCCACCCTGTGTACAAGATGCAAAGGAAGTCCAGCATGAGAGTTGAGAAATGGTGACGCACTGTGAATCAATGAAGTCCACATACGATTTGATCAACCAACTGGTGTAATAGGCCTAGGAAAGCCACATCTGTGCTGAGTGTAGTACCTATCTTTACTTTTATATTTTCTCTGACAGTACGTTCCACACAATTGCTTTTGAAACCTATCCACCTTGTTCCGTAAATCAGCATTGACAGGCTGAGCAGGGATGGAGCAAGAAACATATTTTTCTATAAACTCCATCACAAGGCCATTACTTTCTTTACCAAACTAAGGAGCATCTTTATTCCACAACAGCATATGTATATGTGGAGCCCCATGTGCCTGGTACTCTTTTCTCCAAATGAAATGTTCCACAGTATCCAGTGGTCCACTTTCCTTATTCCATATACCTGTAACATGGCTAATAGTCGGTGATGGAAGAATCGCGATGCACTTACACGGTCCATGGCACACAATTCTGTCGGTATTATGTGTTCTATCTCTTCTTTCTGCAGATTGCTTTCATGAATCCACTATGCAAGATCATCCCAACCATATTCAGCGCAACAGTTGCAGAGCCCATGATTCTGATCATGCATCTAACCCTTGAATGTCTTCCATACAAATATTCCTTAGTTCCTCTCATTGTGGTAAGGATATTGGTAATGTTAACTTCTAAAATGTCTTCTTCTTCTTTCTTCCTGTTGCAGCATCTCACATGCAGAAACATTTTAAAATCTAGTTCCTGTCGGAAGTGTATGAGCAACAGCATAACATTATGAAGAATATTCTCTTTCATATAGCATGTGAAAAATATATTCAGTATTGATGCACAATCAGGAATCATTGGTATACATTTGTGCACAACGATATTCTGAAGAAGATTTTGGAACCTTCTGATCATCCAATCTGCCTTCTTTTCCAGTAGGAAAAAGCATAGGAAAACAACTAGCTTCTAAGGTGTTTCCCCAGACACTGACTGATACACCTTTTGATGGTTTAATTTGGTATGATTCTAGACTGTTGCCCATTACTTCATGTAAGTGTAGAGGATGAATAGTGTTATAATGTTCATACAAACTATTCCCTTCTGTAATAATTCGACATTAGAACTGACCTTCACTGTTCTTGCTTGTTGACTTAACATCAAGTATAGACAAGTCTGGTGCGGTCAGACTGTGTTTATACAAATCATTTTGCTTCATTAGAAGCTCTAAAGCATCTTTGACATTGCTGATGTCTATAAGCTGTTGCCAAACTTGCTTATCTTTTGTGGTAACACCATATACTAAAAGAAGCAAAGTTTCTGCAATGTCATGTTTCACTCCTAGAGTGTTGGCTTTTTCTTGCACATTGAGATGCATATGCACACCCTTGCCTCTCACACCTTGCACTAATGATTTATTAGGCAGTTTAGTCATCTTTGTTTAGAATCTGACAATAACATTGAAAGAATGAACAGTTTGCATTGCAATCACTACAAACATTTTCAATATTTAAAGCACAACATGAAATTCAGTCACTACTATGTCATTCAAGGCACTTCTAGGAGGATTGCATTTTCTTTTCTAAAACCTGGAGCAGTGTCTACAAACATATAGTGCCCCACTTGTGTCAAATTGCTCTTTTACAAACAAATACAGATAAAGGTATCTTGAAACATCTTCTACAGTGTCTCTAACATTCTCCTCAATGGACACTAGTTGTACTTGTGTTTATAGAAAGTGTGTCAACAAGACACACAAACAATGTCAGGTCTGTTGCTTGACGACAGCTCAAACATTGCAATACCTCTTTTGTACTCTTGAAAAATGTGATACTTTGAACGCACAGGATCATCATTTCCACTTCCTGTGAGTGTTTCATCTGCATATAAATAATCTTTTAAATGAGTCATGTTTATCATCTGAAGTGTAGAAAATACATTTTCTACAGTTCCAGTCATCAGTGTTTTATTTAAAAGTGCAAGGGACATAGATGGTGTTTTGCAGTGATACAATTTAACAAGAATATTTCTCATTTTGCTATGATGTGCAGCCAGCATCTGTATATGATGAAACTGACTCTTACATCTGCTTTTATCAAGACAAGCTAGAGAGTGACCCAGAAGCCGTGTTTTTTTTCACGAACTTCATAGCTATCTATTGTCTGCAACATTTTGACATTGTCTTTGAACATTATCACATTTGTGGAACACATGCAAAAATCTCTTAAAGACTTTACAAGAAAACTTGTCAATATTGCATAAGGAATTGCACGTCCATACCTGAGTTTCTTTTGTTGCTTTTACCACACCCGGTTCTAAAGTTTCTACTTGACGAGTGCCTGTCTTTCGGATTTCTTCTTTTCCAGAAATCACACCATTTTGTACTTCATAGCTATGTCCACTCTCGTCAGTTGCAAGGTTTACATCCCATTGTTGAATGTAACTCTCTTCATTAAAAAAAACAATTCTGTATGAGAAGTGTGTTCCCATTCTCCACCAAAGACTTCATAAACATTGTGCCATTTAAGTACACAAACTGTTTGTATCTTTGTGTAGAATGGCGTTGTGACCTTAATTAACTTATTACGTTGGTTTAACACACGGAAATAAACAATATTCCTTTCATATTGAATGGTTGTCTGATTATTCCTTCTATTTTTTTCTTTTGCAGAAAATGCTACATCACATGCCCAGATTTTAATTTCACACTTCTCAAAAGATTTGTGAAGACTCGACAGTGGGACATTTTATGAATGTGTATTCCTCTAACATCTAAAGAATTTCTAGTTTCTCTTCTCTTTAAAAGTTGTTGTTTTGTACTACGTACTAACAATATTGATAAATGTTTTTGTATTATAAGTGTGTCTTGAAATTTGCTTGGCTCCATTCACGTCATTAGTTGACATGTCTTCTATCTGCATTTGGACGTTTTGAAAAACAGGCATTTGTATATTGCCATCAGAACACGTTTGTACAAAACATGAAACCCACACTAAAAAAGGGGGAAAGACCATATGTAAATCAGGCTTGACCCCACCCCAAAAGGCTGATTTGCATAAGGTGTTTACCCTTTTCTAACAGCTTGGCCGATGACGAACGATGGCCTGGGTTGTTACCTAGACCAATTGCCAGAGGTTTAAGATTAATTCTAAACCTTCCAACTATCACCTCTTTGTTTTGCAATGTCAACCGAGCGGGAAGCGTATGCCCCGGCGTGGGACCCATGCCTGCTGGGCCTAGAGACCCAAGCTCCTCCAGAGTAATTGCCAAGGGTTTAAGATGAATTCTAAACATTCCAACTGTTATCCCTTTGTTTTACAGAGCGATAATGGGCACACAGCCGAGTGTGGTATCCTGGAAAACAAGCAAGGAGATGATTTTGTACAGGACCGTATGTTCAGGTAATATGAGACTGAGGTCGAGGTAAGAGCTGTGGGTATTGGTAAAAGAGTTGGATATATGGGTGAGTGTAGTTTCAATGCATGATTAGGCAGGATCCCAGAGTGAGTGAATCTCAAGCTAACCGACAATACATTTGAAAACATAATCATTTTCTGTGCAGGTTGGCCTGGATTCATTTGAATAGGAGTTCAGGTTCAGAGAAGAAGATATTTAGGCATCTGCATCTGGATAAGTGTTAAATGAGTAGAATGGTAAGTGGATGGAAGCAAGATGTTAGATGAAGGCTTATTGGATGGAGATCTGGACAGTTCGGCTTAATATATTCCCCCGAGATGCTGAATGTTCTTTGCATTCAATTTGTACAACTGAACCAATCTGTTAAAAACACTAACACACAATTCAGCCAATCATTAAGCTCTATTTTAGAGGGCAAAAAAGTAGAGCACTGGCAGAGCAGGTCAAACCCAGCACAATTGCTCAATTTGCAAAGTCGAGTGTCTGAACTTGTGCACCACCTATCCTTTATGTGGGTACAATTGTATATGAATTTAAGAGCGCATGTTAAGGGTGTAAGTTGGAGGATGAAATGCAGTTCCTACACTGCAAAGAATTAGATCATGTAACATGTTATGTGTGCCTTAGCTTCTTTAACGCAGCTTTGTGAGTTCTGTCGAGTGGCACACCCTGGTGAGCGTGGAGTTGTGCAAATAGACTTATTTTAGCATATCTATTAAAGGGAAAAGGAAATACATGTGTAACACATTGCTGTCCATGGGGCAGGGTATTTTACCGCAGCAATCACATATCACTTGTCACCCAAGATTACAAATGTACATGAGAAGCATTGTAGGAATCAGAGATTTAAGAAACAATCACATTACTGCATGAGTTGCTAGATTGTGGAGGTGCTGCATGGTCTTTGATGTGGTGCAGCTTAAAACCAGACATTGTGCCAGTCAAGTACTGATATTCCAGAATACTACTACCCAACCTATGAAACATTGACCAACAGACAAATGTAAGTCCACATGCATAGAGTGTACTAAGTGCATTGATAGTACATTCAAGCAATCAATAGTTAAATCTATATGTTCAAGGGTGGCTTTCAGATCTCACTAGAAGAGCTGACATGCGAGCATTACTCTAAAACTACGGCAACCAGTCAACGCCTAGCTAACATCCCTAGGTCCATACACAGAATTGAAAAACCCTGCAAAGGAATGATCGCAACATAGTTATATGGCACTACTGCACTTACAAGCAGTTCATCAGATACCCCAAATATAAACTGGATGACATTAATAGGAGATAACTGCATTCACTGAGGACCAAGTGCTAAACACATCAAGTTACACATTATAAAAAAAACGGGGTCTCGGATTTATCAGTTCTTTCCTGCAATCGATTCCAAGTGAGAAAAGAGCATAAGGCCGATCCTCGACACTTAGGTAGTGTCATAGGAATTGACATCTCCTAAAATGAAGTAATTACGGTGTTAATTGGAATGCATTATTTGTGATGTGCAAGGGTATGTGAAAAACGTATTGTGTGTGCGGAATACCAGTTGTTTGTGGATCATTTTGCTGCCTACCTTTTCCACTAGGTAAGATTATGTGGTGTTCTGCAGTGGCATGTTTTTGTTTTAAGCCGGCATACTGGTTGCAACTTCACTGTATTAAGAAGACATTGTCACCAAGGTTTGCTTGTAGTGTAGAGGAGGTCCCAAATATAGCCTGCACTCCAGCCACCCATTTTGAAGTACCAGGAACGTTCACACCTAGATATGACGTATGATGAGCAAATAAACCAGCAAAGAGCTGCATTAGGGCTCTGCCCAGTGCCCATCAGAAGAGCAATACCTATTGAAGTGCCAATAACCAGACAACCATGGGCAGTAAGGTATCTATTGAGAAAACCCTACCAGCCAATAACACGAAATGAAGATTGCTTAAACACTGTCCCAGAAGAAAGTCAACAGGCCTTAATTGAAGATGAATGGTGATGTCACGAGGGCCCAGACAGACTCACAGAAGAAAGAAACGACTATCAAAAAATGACACACAGAGACGAAATGCCATGAATAAGGATATTGTGAACTTAGAAGGAAAGACGATGTTGAAATATAAAGAAACTTAAACTCTAAAGCAGGATGAAGCTATTCAACTAGCTACCGCCTGTACATATGCTTGTAACTGCAAGAAGCTTAGAAAAGAGTGTGGGTTGCTATGCTTTGTAGAAGAATAGAGCTGCAAGCGCCACCTTTATATCTGCCTCAACAAAGCACACTATATAAGTGTGAGTCCACTTTATACAAAAGCAGAATTAACCCAGGTTACTATGGGTCAAACAGGACAGGATTCGTATTCCAGCTAAAACAAGAAAAGAGACAGTGGAATCGAAACTTAGCAAGAAGCAGCTCCTGCCTGGTAAATCAAGTTCAAACCAAGAGAGGGAGGTGGACAGTAGCTCTGGAGAATCCAAACTTAAGAACAGAGCGGCCTGCCCCGTGAAGGTAGAGATAAGGAGGCCCAGGCAGGTGGCAAGGCAAATAAGAATGAAATGCACAAACAGAAGGAAAACTAAGCAGATTCACGGTGTGCTAGCACGTGACCATCCGAGCAAGAAGAGGCACCTACGCCTGGCTGTCTCCCAAACAGAAGACACCATCATTTTTCCTGACAATAAACTACAGTTTCGAGGCGGACCACAGCCAACTAATTGACACATAGCACTAAAGTACTGATTGATGAAGGGAGGCTGGGTGAATCTTGGGGAATCCTGCACCTGGTTGACCATTCTGCGTGCTGCTAATTAAAGTGGAGATTTATGCATGGGGTTGAAGCCAACCCAATCATAGTGGACCTAATAATCTAGGGTCCTATAGATAGTAGAACCAATGGGACGTTGTACTTTGAGTGATGTCCGCCTTAGTCATTTTTTGAGGGAAGGGCTTAGACGCCCACCAAATGATGTTTATCCAATCCTCACACTCCGTTACTATATACAGATATAGCACCTATACCTTTTCCAACCAATAGAATTGCATGACAAACTTTTGAGTGTTACACGTCGATGATGACGAATTTTAAGTATAACTGATTTATACTCATTGCATGAAGTCGTTGGGAGTTGAAGCGAGACGGGCTATCGCATCACTGTTGATTTCCATGTTTCCCCATTTTTTGTACTTGTCATTAAATGGGCTCCCCTTTGCCAAACCATTGAGTTGTCCTTATTGATTGGTGTTGGAGTGAGCAAGCTCTGACTCTATGGACCTGTCAGAGGTCACTCTCTCTCCTGTACACTTGGTAGCAGAGGATGGTTGGTGACCATCGATTATTGATTATTGATTAAAATAAGACATCTATTGACCGTCGACATAAAGTAACTCTATGTCTTCGGCAATATCACGAGTCCTTTGCCATTCGGCTGTGCAGACCGTGAAGCTTCCCGTGAACAATGGTAGTTTAACCCAAGACTGCAGTCGGGGCCTGAAGGGACCCGACCCGTTTTTCAAACACATCCCTTCCCATTCCTAAAAACAAAATATATAGATATATGGTGATAATGACTCAAGAATAATTGAATAAATAGAGGTTACCGGGGTGGACAGCCGAGAAGAGAGAGATTACCAGGGCGGACACCTGAGAAGTGAGAGGATTCACCACCTTATTCCTGCGTTTTAATATACCGGGCTGAAGAAATGTGTACCCAGAGTCCCACATAATGGGGAACAATTAGACTACCACCACATTTAAAGACGTCATGAAAGGGGGTTTGTTTAAACTCCATGAAGGGGTAATGATGAGAGGCAGAGATATTTGTGTCCAGCTGGTGTCTGTCTAGTCTGTTAAGTGTCTGTCTTACATGCTTTGTTGTGACATCATATGTGAAATTTTGTTAAGAGAACTGATAAAAAAAATGTGCGTGATTCGATAGCTGAGACAGAATCGCACATGAATTGATGTTTTGAGCAAATAAGTAATATAAAAAAAATTTGGTGGAAATTTTGGATTGGAGCTTGCAGTGTCTGATGCTCGCTCATATTGTCGCAAGGTGTTTGAACCACACGAAAGTATTAACAAGTGTTATATAAGAGGAAAAGGGAACAGATCTAAACATGGAAGACATGACTCCATTAGCGCACTTATGCATGCAGTTGCCAAAACATGCACCCAAGCTAAAGAAGTATAGCACCGAGTGGGTTAAGGGGGTTGTAGGTTAAAGGGTCGAATACAAAGGGTCGAAATGCAATACATTTGTGTCAAAAGGACTGGAAAAAAAAAGATTGAATACCTTTTTTTGGGGGGGGTTTGGAGGGCTACCCCCCCAAACCACCGTTTTTTGGCCAAAAACAATGAATTTTACCTAGACCGAAACCCACAAAAAAATACATTAAAAAAAGGCATTCTTTTCAGCCCTTTTGACTCGAATGTATTGCATTCGATCCTTTTGTTTTTGAATAAATGACTGGACACCAGTTAAGGGTACCGCCCACAAGATGTTTATGCCACGGTCACAAAATGGGTCTTTATCTAAAGCCGTCTTGTAACATATGACAACATATTTGCATGCCACATATACAGGCAAGAAGCTAGAAAAACGCCTTGTGGTTCTAGAACTTTGGAAGATGTATGAACAGGAGGAAGAGCCGCCAGCAGATTGGATACTAAATGTATGCACAGAGGGGGGGGTGACACCTACTGCGCCACCTGCCCCGCCTGAAACGAAAACCGAAGAAAGTAAGGACGAGGGATTATACCTGTTGAGGGAGCTTAAAGCAGCCATGGGGCACAGCAACCCTGCATATGAGTCACCTACATATAGTAGTGACGGAAATCAAGGGAAGGATAAGGACAAGAATCTTACCTCTGCATTCCCGAGGGACAAGGGGAGATGCGATGACGAAAGAAAGGATCAGGCACAGACAAGTGCATCTCTCGACAAGGAGAGGGAAAGAAATGGAAAGGAAGTGAAGACAGAACTGATGAGATAGCATTCGCAAAAGACGAATGGATGAGAGGACAAATCTTACTGAAACTCGATGGGAAAGGAAGTGATGATGTGAGACCAAAGGAGAGGTTAGATGAGGCACAGAGAAAAGAGAAAGAGAAGGAGTTAAGAGACGAAAGGATAAGAAGGAAAGATATATTAAGGCGAGAACAGCTATATCGCGAAGAGCAAGAAAAACAGCTCGATCGCAACCAGAGAGCAGCCTATGATCAAGACAGACAGAAACAGCAAAGGTTAGAAGAAGAGCTAAGGGTACATGAAAAAAGGATAAAGAGATGAAGAGATGAGGAAATCCGAAGGACAGATCAACGTAGAAATGAAAAGAGAAGGGAAGAAGATAGAAGAGGCGAGTAAGCGCAAAGAATGTGACGACGATATCGAACGTAAGCGAAGACAGAGGGCACGCAATCTCGAATATTTGGAGAGGGAAGTTAAAAAACCCGATCCAGTTGTAGACTGGGAAGACATTGAAGAATTATTTCCTGCATACGATTCAGTACCAGGCACGTCTAGGGCAAATATTGAAGATGACTTCGACATTAGAAGCATCGGGGAAACGATTGATAGAGTATATGATGAAATGGGGCTAGAACAAATACCCCAAGGAGAGGGGGAGGACGAGCGCTTGGAAAGCACTCAGTTGTAGGACACTGAGGATGTCACCCGAAGTAGTGGGAGTAGGAAACTGTCCCTGGAAAGATTAGAAATCAGCAGAAACGATGAAGGCACAAGGAGTTGCGTGAATTGGGAACAAACCATGCCCGACTCCGAAGGGGAGGAGCACGAGGCAAATGAGGAAGGGAGACGGCGCGAAAGACGACTCCCAAGGGAAAGAGGGATACGATGGTCAGACACTAGCGGGGCCGCACCGAGGGCATCAGAGTCAGCCGTACAGTCTGACCGACATGAAGGAGTACCTCATGGTCAGAGGTGGGTGTTGTCACCGCCCTATGTAGACAGACTAAGGACATTGCCAGGTAGACGGCGATGCAGGAATATTACCCCTGTGATAGACAGGAGAACTATGAGAGAAGAGAAAGAGGGCTGCGCATTCCAGTTTCCGCTACTAGAAAAGGGGGGAGCAAGACCACAATATATTCCATGGCCACACATGGATCGAGAAAACTTGAAAAACAAGCTTCCAATGCTGACATCGGGAACCGGAAAATGGATACATGAGTTAGAAAAAATGACAGGGGAAAACATGCCAGCAACGGGGGACATTAAAGGTCACCTTATTGGTGAGAGAGCAGACAATGTGTGGACACGGGCAGGCTACTCTGGTGTAACCACAATCAGCACCGCGCATGACGGAGCGCCATTTAACAATTGCAGAGCAGCAGTATGGAAAGCGCTACGAGTGCTTTACCCAGATACTTCTGATATAGGAGCTATAATGACTCGAAAAATGAAGGAGTCAGAATATCCATTAATTTATATCCAGAATTTCCAAGACGTGTGGGTGCTAGAAATGCATAAATCTTGGACGAAATCAATACCTGTGTTTTACCACATATTGGGCCTGATCAGGACTTTGGCAGTAATGCTGGTGGTATTGCCGCCAGCGGTATAAGCCCTACCGCCGAATTCCCCATTCCCCTTTGAGCCCATTCGGGAATGCCCCATTCCCCATTGGGCTCAATGGGGAAAATGTGTGCTCTTACCACCGGCGGATTTACCGCCGGCGGTAATAGCGTGAATTTTCGGCGGATATCCCCCCAGCCAAGAGCTGGGGCGAAATCCGCCAAAGTCCTGATTTGGCGGACCCTTCAATCCGGCGGTAATAGCACGACCGCCGGATTTAAGGGTTACCGCCAAAGTCGTGATGAGGCCCATTGTGTCAAGGGTTGCCAGAACCAGTGCAGAAACAACTCAAGAAATTGGTAGGAGTTGAGGCAAAGCCTTGGGCTAAAATACGGTTGACTATCGCACATTACTGCAGATTATTGAAAGAAAGAAATCGTAAAAAGTAGGCAACTCGAAAAGGTGAGGAAGCGAAGCAGGTGCAAAAGAAATTATCAAAGTATGCTCTTGAGATAGCCATGCTAACTAACGCAGCTGAACAGAACATGCAGCAGGTGGCTAATCCACAGCAGAATAACCAGGGTAACGTAGGGTTTTACCCACGGGGAAGAGGATTCAGAGGAAGAGGATGGCAGAGCAATCAGGGAGGCTTCCAAAATAATGAAGGAGGCTTTCAAAACATGCAAAAGGGTAACCCAGATATGTAAAACGGACAAATCATCTGACCACCACCAGTATGTTGGCTGTGCGGAATGACAGGGCATTTGGCTCGCACGTGCAGAAGTCAAGGCATGATGCAGAACGGCCAAGGAATGGGAGCAGGCATGGCGAATCCACCTGCAGTCTTACAACAGGGCGTTGCACAGAATCACACAGTGAAGCAACAAACGCCAGGAGCGCAACAAGGGGCGAAACCAAAAAACATGGAGAATTTTTCACAAGGACAATCCCAACAGGCACCGTTGCAATTGTCACACACGATGAGCACAGGGCAGGCCCAGAACCCTGCAAGGGGAAGAAACACTGGGAATGGGGAAAATCCGCAAATGCACAATGGGCCAAACTTATATGTAAAGTAGGACGGCTCACTGGAAACCCTGATGTGTTCTATCCTATCAGTAACACCAGAACCTCATAGGGAACCTAGGGTGGATGTTGTTATACGGGGTAAAGAAAATTCCTTCCGAGTGGACACGGGTGCAACACGCTCGTGCATACGTGAAGGAAAGTTTTCCTTGTCCAGCGAGGCGATTGATACTCAGAGTTTTACAGGAGCTCACAGTCGAGTTCCCTTTACAGACGCAATCTCAGTCTCCATAGGAGAGTGCGAAATGAATGTACCTTTATTATATTCACATCAGCCCCCAGTAAACATTTTGGGTCGAGACTTAATGATAAAGTTGAACATAACACTTAAATTCTAGGAGGAGGTCATAGTATGCTCCACTCCAGGAATACACTATTCAAATGTGTGAGAAATGATTAGAGCATACTCAGGACACATAGCCATGAGGGCCATACCATTGGAGCCAGACGTTTTCGCATATGGCATGGGTGTGCTTATGGCAGGATTGCCAGGCCTTGCAGACAGAACCATGAGAACCCCTGATGAGTTTTTATTTAGACCACGGATACCTATGCACAAGGAGGAGAGACAAGTATTTCCCTTGATGAAATACACAGCAGCAGTATGAGGGAAAGTAGCATTGGTCGAAGGGTACGATGATGAAGGCAGACAATGGTGCGTGATTATCGCCATCGAAGAAGGGTATCGAGTGACTGACGTCACCGATGACGATCTGTTTGAAGAACAATCAGACACTGAAGAGACAAGGGTAGAAGTGAGTCTAATTGTTTGGGTAAAAATGATCAAAAGGGAAGTGCCTCATAGAATGATGTTGGTGCTGAAACGTCCAGAATATTTTGATGAGGATATAGCTAAAGTGCCTGACTCAGTATGGACTACAGGACCCTATGACATAGGCCTCTTGGAAGGGGGTGGGAGAAGTGAAAATCAAACTAAAACCAGGAGCAATTTTACAGAGAGTCTGACAATATCCCATGTCCAGAGAGGCAGATGAAGGGATTTTTAAGACAATTTCTGCTGTGATGGACCAGGGCATCTTAATGACGTCAGAGTCACCATGTATTACAGCAGTTTATCCTGTCAAGAAATCAAAGGGGGGGGGTCTTGGCGTTTAATTCAGGATTTACGTGCATTAAACGATATTGTTGAAGCCGAGTTCCCTTTAGTCCCTAACCCATCTGCAATTCTATGTAATATACCTGTTGAGGCAAAATATTTCACAGTGATTGACTTGAAAAATGCCTTTTTCTCAATCCCGTTGCACCGTGACTCACAAGATCTGATGTCATTCACATTCAGACAAATGCGTCTGAAAAGCATGAGGCTGCCACAGGGGTACTGTGCATCCCCTTCTATTTTCAATAGAGTCCTGAAGATGGACTTAAGTAATATTGCATTAGAAAGTACCGTCTTACAGTATGTGGATGACATCCTTATCTGCAGCACCACAGAAGAGCAATGCAGGCACGATTCTGTTCAGCTACTGACTAGACTGGCTGAGAAAGGTTATAAGGTTGACAAGGAAAAGTGCTGTACATAGGCCAGTTAATCTCACATGAAGGCAAGAAGGTGACCCCAGAAAGGGCTGAAGCCATATTGAACACGGCTAAGCCACACACGGTAAAGCAAATGCAGAGCTTTTTAGGCCTGTGCAACTATGTTAGGGCATGGGTTTTTGATTACAGCTCTTATAGTAAGCCTTTACTTCAGGCTCTAAAGAAGGACCAGGTGAAAAAGGAAAAGATTGAATGGTCTGAGACAATGGAGAAGTGGTTTACTGAACTTAAGAGAGCGATTTGCACAGCTCCAGTTCTCGGAATTCCCAATTAGCAGAGGAATTTTACCTGTTTTCGCACACAGATGTTAACGTTATGACGGCAGTGCTCGCCCAAAGAACCTTGCTGGGGTACAAGCCCTTAGCATACTACAGTGCGAACCCGGACCCAGTAATGAAAGGCCATTTCCCATGCAAACAAAGTTTAGCTGCCGGAGCGTTTGCCATAGAGAAAGCAGCAACTATTGTAATGGGATGTTCTATGACGTTATACGTCGAACACTCATTATTTGCCATTTTAGAGAAACCAAAGGGCACATTGACATCTCAGAGAGCTTCTGCCTATGAAGTCATCATATCAAACCCATCAATCAAAATAGTCTGATGTAAAATAGTGAACCCAGCTATGTTTACAGCAGAGATAGTCACAGGAAGGAGAATGAGAACTCCCCTCACACCCCAAAATAGAGCTAGATGTGATGCCCAGTCAACAAGAGAGGTTCTGGGTTCTGAAATGCAAAATTATAAGAACTGCATGACATCTTGCCTTACTGTAATTTCAGACTAGCTGCAGCGACGACGAACAGGGTGCAGTGCAGCGCAGAACACAGAAGGAGACACTGCACCAGACACAACTCAGGGTCTACGTGTTCCACTCATCTTCCCTGTGGACACCGTCTTGGTGAGGAATCACACAAGGAAAAAGTGCGACGAGTCAATGTTCAACGGCCCATTCACCGTTGAAGACGTCACTCCATCCGCAGTCAAGCTACAAGGAAGAAGAGCTTGGATTTTCCTGGGTGATATCAAGCCATACATCGGAGGAACGCCCCCTGCCTGCACCCCACTGCGAAGAGACTACAGACAACGGGGAAGAACCACAGCACGTGCAGACAAGATCCATGACGAGGAAGAAGGATGCATGACAAGCAAAGTAAAGACAAAGAACTTTTGCAAGTTATGGCTTAACTTGGACACTTCCTCTAAGCAAAAGGGGGATAAGGACATAAAAAACGGACACTCTGTGCATCCTAGTTGTAGGGTGAAGAAGAAACTTGTGCATATAAGCCACATGTTTTGTTGACTTGAACTTTTGAACGAAGACACTCTCAAGCCGCGACGAAAAAAGGACTATGACAAACTCTGATCAAGGATACGTACATTGGAAACAGATACAGCATCCCATTCATCCAAAACCGAGATTTTGTTTGGAAGCACTTATGGTGTCCCACAGTAGAGACATCACAAAGGACGTGGTTACATACTTCCACCTAGTGTTAAGATCATATCCGTCACTGGTATGGAGGCTCAGCAGTGTCACAGACTTTTTTCAAGATCCTGACAACGATAAAATAATCAGACAACTGCTTACTGTCATTGCTCAAACATTCATCGTACTCCCTGAGTACAGTGAGAAGGAAACAAATGCTTCCACCACAGGCGGAAATAGAAGAACTCTTCAATACACTTTTCTTTCACATAATCGAAGACTGTCCATCTCTTGTCGGGAGAACAACGGATACATTGACATTCCTTCGAAATCCAGCAAACACTGAACATTTGAGCCATCTGTTAAATAAGATCAGTATTTTGGTCGCACTCCACGTGACCGGACAGTGCAAACATTGTTTACATCAAGGAAAGAACGTATAACCCTGAATCTCAACAAAGACAGGACAAATGTCCTTATCACCAGAAGACAGCAGATTAGCGCACAATATCCTTTTTCACCTAGTTATTGACTTCCCGGAATTAGTGGGGAGACCTATCGAGGTTGAAGTCTTCACCTTCATCAGAGATCCAGCCAATATCGCACAAATGGGAATGCTCCTGCATGGAATAATACTCCAAGTAGAACTTTCCAACCATCAGAGAGATTATCTGAGGAGATTCTGAAGTGACTTTCGCCGAGGGACAGATCGAGGGAGCAGCGTCAAAAACCTTATTTCTTATATTTGTTGTCATTTTTCCCTATTTTCTTATACTGACCAGTGTCCAACATGTCCTCAGGACTGAAGCAGATTCGAGGAGTGGACTGGGAACTCACACACTTTGAACATGCACAGTAAAGGTGACTCATCGAAATATTATCTTAATCTATTTTTCCCATAGTTTAGCAAAGAAACTGTATCCTGTATTAAGAGACAATCACCACTCAAAAGAGGGGGGACACTTATGAAGCACCTGACACTTTTGACACAAAACTCTGAGAACGGTATGGGGTGGGGGAACCATAACACTAACATTTGGCGAATGATTGGGATGGGGGCCCAGAACAGTAACCTGGTCCTCCCACAAGCAGAGAGGCACCACTGCTTTTCTGGAAGAAAATGCTGTCGCCTTACATATCGAACTATAATGTATTTATGCATTGTATTTATCATTATTTTACTGTCATTAACGATCAGAACTGCATTCTTTATTGGTGCATGAAGCGTTCTAATTTCAGTGCACCCACCTGATGATACACGCATGAAACCCACAAAAGCACCCAAACCTTACATATTCATTTCAGTCCCTAGGAGATCTGACGGTGGAACGAATGAACTCGAAATGAATGTGATTAGCAGTGATACACACACACTTGAGGTAACAAATGAAGAGAAAAGGCAGAGACAGGGTTCGGCATGAGATGAATTAAGTGAAATCACTGACAACTACACCACACACACACTGAAGGCACACAAACCAGGCCAGGTGACCAAAGAACTTCAAACGAAAGCAGCAGAGAAGATGAGACTGCCTACCGCAAAAACGTTCACAGGAGATAGTGAGAAAAAACGAGAAGAATTAAGAGGAAGGCCAACAGAAGCAGTCTTGTCAGAAGCCCTTAAGAAAACAGAAGTGGCCTCAGAACAACTCTCCGCATGGACACAAATGCTAATAGACCTTCTATTCCCACACTTAACTAGAGCGAGAAAACGACAAGAGGAACTGAAGAACAAAACGGCACAGACTGTATTACCCCGCACGCATATTCCAACACAAGGGACAAGTACCAGGATACCTGAGAACCCCCCAGCAAGAAAAAGCCACAGAGAGGCATTCAGAAATGTAGTTATAGCAAACTACAGCAAAACATTAGGAGTCGAGAGAAGCTCACATGAAGATAGTTTTTTTATTTATTTAACATTTATAAAGCGCTCACACAGCCCGCAGGCATCGAGGCGCTGTTACAGGGATTGTTGTTTTTTTTTTTTTTAGTTGCGTAATTGTGTTTTTGTCTTAGTTGCGTATTTATAACGCGCTTAAACACCCAGAGGTTTTTAAGCGCGGTCCCGGGGATCGAACCTGTTGTTGCTTTGTGTCGTCTTGCTTCCAAGACGCGCACGCTGCCGCTGAGCTATCCTCCCGGGAACTAAAGTAATGAACTAAACGATTACCTGGACAGCACAGCACATCTAGGGAACAACATTTGGTACCAGCACATGAAAGAAGTTGGAAGACAAAATTCTAAAAGAGAATGCTTCGTTTGTGCACTTCTAACGTACAGCATGGGGAAATCCAAGATCTTCCTGGCTGTAGAAATTGATGTCCCGACAGCACACCGTCTGTCACACGTAGCAATGTGCAACACCAGAGGCCAGTTCATGGGAAGAGATGCCACATTGATATGGGCAACTGAAACAGATTATCCCAATGAAGACGATTAAGTTCAGGACATTAAGACGAGAAACAGAGCTCATACTAGCAATCACGTGATAAGGTACGAGAAACCTGAAATTAAGTTAAAAGAGGAGGAATAAGATGGGAAATAAACCCAAGACTGAACGTCCAAGGAAAAACTCCAGAAGAAGCTCAAATTTGGAAAAACAGAGGCAAATGCAGATTTGGGGAACAGTGCTTTCACCAAATGGATGGGAAGAAGGAGTGGTGATCTGCTGAGCATGGATGGTCCTTGGAGCCTGCAAGGAAGCCATAGAAAACTCACAGGGATTGTGCAAACCACTATGGGCAAAGCTTACAAGATTACTGACATGGGTCGAACACAGAGGAGGACCCTTGCAGATAGTGCCACTAGAAAGCCCAAAATTGTGCTTCAGGAACAATGGGACAAGGAAAATGGGAGAAAATCAGAATTGCGGATGAATTTTTGAAGCTCCAGGATTGACTCATGGGACTGCAGTAATCATGGATCATTATTGGGCATGTGGATCCAAAGCATAAATCAGACTGCCGAAAAACTGGGGAGGCATATGCCAATAGTGAACGTCCACGTTCCAGCACTAGTGATCCTGAAAGGTGACCTGAATATTGACAGTTTCCCGAAAGCAGATGCTCACCTGAGGAAGAGAAGATCTGTGGAACTGACAACTCGAGTGAAGCGAGAAAATTATTTATCTGCCAAATCAGAAGAAGCATTTCATGCAATCCCATATAAACACAGGCTGTTCAGCCTCACCTCATCAATGTTCGCGACAATCCTCATGCCAAGATTCCAAGTTGGAGCATATACTAAATGGTTGCAGATAACTTGATGGGAATTACTGCAAACCATCAACTCGACAATATAATGATTCAATGTGATCAAGGAAGAGTTAAGAGCCATCTGACTGGTGACTCTCCAGAACAGATATGTACTTGACATGATCACAGCAATGGATGGAGGAGTTTGTGCAAAAATTGGGGAATTATGTTGCACATTTATACCTTCTCATGACGAAGAAAACAGAACTTTAACTGAAGCCATAGGTAAGCTGACAAACCTGTAGAACCAGATGATCAATGAAACTGACGAAGTTGATGATGACAGCTGGTTTGGATCACTGTTTTCATGCATTCCACAATGAATGGCAGATGCATTCAAGTTCTTGGGAGCCCTGCTAGTAATGATATTACTAGGATTTTGCGTTATCAAGATAATAATCTTGCAATGCCAGAAGACTGCCAAGAAAGCCATAGGGATGGAAATCATGATTGATGCCAAACCAGGATGGAAGCCCAGAGATCTAACTGACTATGAAATAAGAGACTTTGTGAAGGGTACGAAGTTTCTTTATCCCAGGAAATGCAGAAATTATGAAGGAAAATGGATCTATTGTATCCCCAATGGACAATGTCAGCTAATGACATGGAACAAAGACCAACATATAAAGACAGCAGGAAGCCAGAAGGGAGTGATAAAATATGGACTCCAAAGAGACATTCCTTCAAACCATCATATAAAAACCCAGAAGACGAAGAAGAAATGGATACAGAAGAACCAAGTAAGATGAATCCAAAAGAGGAAGCGGAAGTGGTCGATGAACCGACCAGAGGGGGGAGTGTAGAGGAAGTCCCAAATATAGCCTGCACTACAGCCACCCATTTTGAAGTACCAGGAACGTTCACACCGAGATATGTGACGTATGATGAACAAATAAACCAGGAGAGAAACGCATTAGGGCTCCACCCAGTGCCCATCAGAAGAGCAATACCTATTGAAGTGCCAATAACCAGACAACCATGGGCAGTAAGGTATCCATTGAGAAAACCCAACCAGCAAATAACACGAAATGAAGATTGCTTAAACACTGTCCCAGAAGAAACTCAACAGGCCTTAATTGAAGACGAATGGTGTCTTGTAACTGCAAGAAGCTAAGAAAACAGTGTGGCTTGCTATGCTTAGTAGAAGAATAGAGCGGCAAGCACCACCTATATATCTACCTCAACAAAGCACACTATATAAGTGCGAGTCCACTTTATACAAAAGCAGAATTAACCCAGGTTACTAAGGGTCAAACAGGACAGGATTCGTATTCCAGGTAAAACAAGAAAAGAGACAGTGGAATCGAAACTTAGCAAGAAGCAGCTTGTGCCTGGGAAATTGAGGTCAAACCAAGAGAGGGAGGCGGACAGTAGCTCAGGAGAATCCAAACTTAAGAACAGAGCAGCCTGCCCCCTGAAGGTTGAGATAAGGAGGCCCAGGCAGGTGGCAAGGCAAATAAGAATTAAATGCACAAATACAAGGAAAACTAAGCAGATTCACAGTGTGCTAGCACGTGACCAGCCGAGCGAGAAGAGGCACCTACGACTGGCTGTTTCCCAAACAGAAGATACCATAACATTTCCTGACAAGAAGCTACAGTTTCAAGGCCGACCACAGCCATCTAATTGACACATAGCACTAACGTACTGATTGATGGAAGGGAGGCTGGGTGAATCTTGGGGCATCCTGCACCTGGTTACCATTCTACGTGCTGCTAATTAAAGTGGAGATTTATGCATGGGGTTGAAGCCAACCCAATCATAGTGGACCAAATAATCTAGGGTCCTATAGATAGTAGAACCAATGGGACGTCGTACTTTTAGTGACGTCCACCTTAGTCATTTTTTGAGGGAAGGCTTAGACGCCCACCAAATGATGTTTATCCAATCCTCACACTCCGTTACCATATACAGATATAGCACCTATATTTAAGTTACCTTTTCCAACCAATAGAATTGCATGACAAACTTTTGAGTGTTACACATCAATGATGATGAATTTGAGTATAACTGTTAATGATTGCATGAAGTCATTGTGAGTTGAAGCGAGACGGGCTATCACATCACTGTTGATTTCCATGTTTCCCCGTTTTTTGTACTTGTCATTAAACTGATTCCCCTTTGCCAAACCATTGAGTTGTCCTTATTGATTGGTGTTGGAATAAAGTACTCGAGAGCGAGCTCTGACTCTATGGGCCGGTCAGGGGTCACTCTCTCTCCTGTACAGTATACTCATTGTGTACTGTATTTTTCTGTTATGGTATTATTCACTCATAGCACATCTGAAAACCAAACCCTTCCCCGTGTTTACTAGTCATGAGGTTTTAATGGCCAATATAATGTGCTGGCTCATATGGCTACGGGTGACATCTAAAACATGGCACCGTATCTAAAAGGAGACAGAGCTGTAACATTGACCACTGTATTATAGAACATGATTTTGCTTTCTCACTGAACCCCCATTGTTCTAAATCGTGATCCCAGAGAATGTCTAAATGGAATAGGGAATGTACAGACTAATGCATGCCCAATTCCCTCCAAGTCACATTGAATAAGAGAGCTGTGCATATTTAAAAGTAGAGATACCTTTCAACAATTCTTGAAATTACATTTATATAAACATAAAATACTTTTTAACAGTGATAATTTAATTAAAGCAGCACAGTGAAGAGAGCATGCATTGTTGAAAGTCTGTCTTTTTTTCCCATTACTGGCAGAGTTCCAAAAAGTCAGAAACCTGGGAACCAATGAAACAGAAGGCCTTTAGTCTTTTGACTCTGGCTTGTTTGTTTGTTTGTATTGTTTGTTTTGATGTTCGCCCTGAGGCCTATAAACATGTGGCACGAAAGAATAAATAAATAATAATAATAACAATAATCATTATTTTCAGTCCAGTTGTCTGTTTACTAAAGTAAAGGAACACATCGTGACATGGAGAAGCAAAAGAAATCGACATGAAAAATAAAGTAAACAAAAAGGATGGGGCTCAGGGGTCACAGACACAGAGGTTGGGCTATAGCAAACATAAAAGGGGACATCATGGAGATCGTCCACTCCTCAGTGCAGAAGGACACAGTGAATGAGTATAAAAGAAAAAAGAATGAAGCCAGTGGAAGGAGGAGATTGGAAGCAGGGTTGGTGACACCTTCAGTCTAAAGGTTGGCATAGAGTAAAAAGGGGATGGGTAGAAATAGAGTGGGACAGAAAGGGAGGGGTGTGGACCCCAACACACCAGGAAAACAAGCGACGTAATTGACAAGTGGAAGATGCCACTTGGCTTCACATCATGCATGCTTCAACAACCACGAGATCACATGGAAAACAACCTCTTGCAGAAATTACTAGAAGAATTGAGACAGATGAGAGGAGTGGAATCTACACTAGCCTCCTTTTGGGATGCTAAAAAAAACAATGCAAACAGAAACACGCCAAGTCCACTCATCCTACTGGATATCTTGGCAGTGTTCGACAGTAATGGCCACACAATCGTGTTAAAAAGACACGGGAACATTGGATTAAAGAGAACTCCACTCTGCTGGATGTCATGATGTCTTACAACCAGGATAGAGACCGTACACACGTCCCCATACAGTTCATGCCCCCACATCATCACTTTTGCTTCTCGCCAGTCCCCAGGGTCTCTTGACCCCCAGTTACAGGCCTCAGGTATGTAACTCCATCACACACGTCAACCCCTCCTATTTTCTTGCAGAACCACGTGAAACGAGGCTGCCAAAATGGCAGATGTGCGCTATACAAGACCACTTTACATTGCATTACAATATTAATGCAAACACTGCTGTGGTTATCACAAGGTGCAAGAATTGCTGCACTAGATGTTTCAGCTAATAAACAGACATGATGTACATCTTTGTACATTTTGTGATTACATTATGTCAAACCTCTGGGAAACCCTCCCACCAGAAAATCATGCAAGTTGTACTGCAAATAAATCATGACCGCAGGCGTTCCAATCATATTTAGTTAAACTTCAGGAAATAAAATGTGTTTAAAGGACAAGTCTTGCATAGAGAAAACAGCTGATTTGTGTACAGTTCTTCACTTCCGGCCAGGTGCATCGAGAAACTGCATATGTTACCAATTAAGGTCGCCCACATTCGATTCCACCTCTGAATAAGAGATCATTTTGTCCCTGTTCTCAATATATGTGTTGGCTTCCAGCAGCTTTTACAGCTAAATTCACCCCTCTACCTGCCATGCGTCACTTTCTGGAAACAGGGCCCTCTCTTTCTTAAAACCAAAATAAAACCATACCATCAAACTATTAATCTATAAAGGCAAAATGTATGCTAGATAATCACCTAAAAGGTAAAAAACAGATATTACTGGGGTATTCAGTTCTCACCAAAGCCTAATCTCAGCCCCAACCTTATAAAAAAAGGATCTGTTTTTAACTTCACGAAGGCGTTAAGCGCTCCCTGGCTCCAGCATGCCCACACTTGTTTAAAAATAGATGTCTTCTGACTGGGTTTCATTCTTTTTCTTATATTCCCATCACGCCTGTGGAATTGACCCTAAGGCAAATTGGTGCTAAACCAAGACACAATTATCACAACACGTCAAGCTAACTCGTGTTCTCTCTGCGCTCCGCAGTCTCCTCCTCTGCCTCGTTCTAGTACTGCTTCCAGGCCCTAGGACTCTAGGGCTGGCTGTTATCTTTTAATGTTGTGTTCTCAGGTCATGTGTGCGACCTCCGCGCTCCTGCTCACGACTCCTGGATGGTCTGCTGTGTTTCCCTGTTTATCTCATATTGAGGTATCTTGCTTTCTCGCCCTACTTTTGCCTAGTTTTCAATGACCAAATGCTGCAGTTGTTGTCTGCTTGTTGTGCCTTTTACATTGTCTGTATTTCACTTATCCTGTTGCTCTATGCGAGCATTGTTATAGTTGCTTTTGCACATTTTCCCTTTCTAATACCTCACTCCAAGGAACTCAGTCCTTCTGACAACCAGCTAAAGCCTGCATCCCCCCACCAAGGCGTGTGACTCTTTGTTTATTTATTTATTTGAATTTGTAAAGCGCACTACAGCCCAGAAGGCATCGAGGCTCTGTTGCATCAGATTGTCTTGGTTACAATTGAGATGGCTTGGTTAATTGTTGTTGCACAGGGTTACATAGAGCAGGCATTCTGACATAAGGAATTTCTTGGGATACCTGCACAAATATTATTCATTTTATTTATTTGAATGTGTAAAGCGCACTACTTTGCTAAGACCTATATGACTGCTACACCCACCTTGTAAAACATTTTGTTGCTATCCAGATGTATGCCCTCTATGAAATCCTCTAAATGCATGCATAGCTACAGCTGCAAAGGTGCAAACAATAAACTTTTTTCAAACTTCTAGGGACGTCAAAGTTATTTCAGTTTTGGAGGAATGATATGCGGGGTAATGCCCCACCTACAATATATGATATTGATGTTGTAAGTCACTGGGAGGTTATTAGTGGAATTGAAATGAGTTGTAAAATAAAGAGCACAACATAAATATTATAGCACATGTTCCCCTCTTTGGACAATCAAAAATGTAGACTGCGTGCTTTAACCACCATTATATTCCAGGAACATGAACAGTAGTCCCCAGTTGGGCAACCTCCGGGCTACGCGAGATGGTATAGCTTCCAGATCTCGTTTAGGCACCGCGTGTAGCCCACAGATCTGCCAATGGGAAAATGGTGCCCCTTACAGGCCTATTTGTGCGGCACTCAATCTCAATACGGGAGGATTGCTGCAAGCCACGCCACTGGCATCACTCCTCTCTTTTCCTGGGACGCTCTTGACAGACGCTTCCTAGGAACTTAAACCTCCCTGGACTACCCCATCACTCTTTACCTGCAACCTGCGCGGTTCCAGGCATAGGGGTCTCTGGGATTTGACTACATCCACTGGCGCTGCACTGATTCTTCTCCGGTCTGCACCTGGCAGAAGCGGCTGGCCTTGACTCCGCCCCTGCCAATGCTCCAATTCTATGCGGAGCCAAACGTGGCAGACGGGGCGGCACGCCTTGACACCACCACCCCCGCTGCTGCACCAATTCTTTGCCAGTACATAACCAATATGTGTGGCCCATCGTGGTATCAGGAAACAATCCCTTATTTTCCCTGTTTGCATGTAGCTACATGCTCTTAGCCAATTTGCTGCAAGAACCTCGGGCATATACCTCATCCACTATTTCCATGACTTCACAAAAAATCCCTACTACAGAACATAATAGCTTCATATACCGCGCCCTCAGGCCGTACCATATGTGCCATGTAAACCTCTTTATGCGCCCTTGGTGCGCTTGGGTCTTTAGCTCAGTCTTCAAGACCCTTAATTGCCAGTAGCGCCCTCTGGGGTCTATACAGCTTAATTAGCACATGGATCCCATTATAGACCTCTTCTACTTCCATCAGATGCTAGGAATGCAGTCTATAATCTGGTCTAGACATCATTGCAAACATTCGGACCTGAGCAGCAGATTCAAATCATTTGCTTAGTTTTTTAGTTGCATATCTCAATTTTCGAATAACATCATAGACCAATGGATGGGGCACGAGCACTTGGAATAAAAACTCAGGCAATAACTAGAGGGCAGATCATTATATTGTAATCATTACCCCTTCTTGTGTCTATAAGGCTTGATTAGAGCACATGTTATTTGTCTTTAGACAATCAAATTGTAGCATTCATGCTCTGTTAGGGCCTTTAACGAGGGTCCTGGTGCTGTTACCACCTGTTTCAGTCTGGAACGGGTGGTTATGGCTTTTAGCACCCTAGGTTTGCAATCCGGAAACCCGGGTGCAAAGAGCAATTTATTTTTGTGTCAATGAGCGAGACGCATCGTGTCATCCCGTTCAGTCAAACAAAATACTTTCTTAAAATGGCCGCCATGGATTAAGAAGGTGGGATTCCATATGGATCCCTTCTTCCATTTCCATGGCGGCCAGGAGGGGGCTCAGCTGAATTCATAAGGTAAGTGGGGTTGTGGGTGGGAGGGATGGTAAATTAAAAATGAAGGGAAGTGATGGTGGGGGAAGATGGCCGGTGGGGGGAGATGGCCTGCAGGAGAAGCAGCCATCAGGTTGCTTGGAATGTGGGCTTGCATCAGTGGATTCAGCCCGCGATCCAAGCAACCTGATTGGTTGCGTCACCCGCCCCGGATGCTAATCACATTAGCCACAGATGAGGCTTCACCCTCCCCCCAGCCCCGTGCAAAAGCTTTAATTGCATAGAGCCCTTACCTTTGGACTCTAGTTTGTTCTAGTTGACCTTTGGTCTCATAAGAGGCCCGCGCCTTCAGCTGTGAACCACTGACATGGGCACAGATACCTACCACACACTAGAGCCCTCTAATGCGGGTTTTAATGCATCATTATATCATCAATGAATTCATGTTCAGAGAAAGAAAGCTTTGAAAGAAGGACTCTGAAAAGCTAGGCATTGCTTTAATAATGTGTTTAATTTGTTCAAGTGGCAGTTTTTCACGTGTTCTTAGAGCGCGGCTTTTCACAGGCTGCAGCCGGCCTTGTGACTCCCTAAGTGAACTGTTCTACGTTTTTGCTGTTTCTAGCAATCACCCCTGCATTGGCATGCGTACCTGGCTAGTAATGGCCCGCCAGCCTAAGCGTATGCAACCCCGAGCAAAACGAGAACCTCTGCAGGGTTCTGGGCCGTTACCTGCCATGTATGACCCCCACAAAAACACGGCGATGGTGAGTTATCGCCTGCGTTTCCAGTCATCTCATTGGCTCAGCGCCGCCGCCCTGGTTGCAAGTAGAAGTCATGGCATGTTCTTAGTATAGGTGAGGTCACAAATAGACGTTTTTCTGTAGCTATGCTGGGTTTCATGCATCATCATTACCAGAAGGCAAAATATGATACATACAGAAACATGCCAAGGAAAGAAGGGAGATGAAACATGTATACACTCCACAGAAACGTGTATCTTATGGAAATATGACTCCGTGAACCAATTCAGCCTGGGACAACACATTCAGCAATTCATGTTGTAGGAAATAAGTGGCTGATAGAAATATCGATGTTAGTATATAACTAACAACATGATCCAGTTACCCATGTGCCTAATGTGTTCGTTAGCAAATATAGAGACTGTTAGATGTATAGATATGAAATATTTCATATATACAACCAATGGGCTCAGAGCCACATGGAATAAACCACGAGAGCAAAGCTCGACGTGTCTTTGATGGCCCTCGAAACTCCCACGTGCAATAAATGTCATGGCTGAAAGCGACCTGGCTATAGGTTTATGCAGTGTAAGCCCCCCAACTCGTGCCTCTTGTCCCTGCACCGTCTCTGCTGAACAGCTTAGCAGGGTGGAGAGTAGAGGAGCGCAAGAAGCGGGGGTAAAGAGGTCAAGTTAGGAACTACTTGCCAGGGATGCACGTCATTCGCCCCAGGCACGAGTGCCTGAACTTCACAGCGCTTTTTATTCACTCATGGTAGATTTTCACTCATGAACGGCTAGTGATCAATACAGGTTTTATGACCTGAGCGAACTATACGATCCATAAATAAAACCAGGTTCCCCCTCCCCAGCTCCAACCACAAAGGAAACATGAATATCTGGCAGAGACATTGCCAAATTACCCTGCTGTGATGGGAGAAGAGTTGATTATGAATTTAGTTATTCCTCGCCGTGACACTGCAATAGGAGGGGACAGCATTTAGAAAGGGAAACCGTTGCACACACACCAAATGAGTCCTTCGTCTATTAGAAATGTAAATGCATTCTATCATGAATCTAATGATTCTCTTTCCTTAAAGAACTTTACTGCACCCCAGGTTCCTAAGCAGGGTCTAATGTGCTTGCATTGACAATGGCGGACCCCGAAGAGCTACGTGCTCAGTATCAGAAACTCTTGCGATCTTTCCTGTCTAGCTGTTAGCTATTGATATGCTATGCTATGATATGGCATTTATAACGCACCTGTGCACAAGTGCTTCTACGATGGTGCCCAGAATGCTGGCTGGCCCCGAGCTACACCAGCACCTTCTTCCACTCTTTCCTGCATGATGCGTGGTTGTTATTGAGCTCGGCTCACTTGTTAACAGGCAGCAGATATTCTTCTTCATATCACACATTGTATACTGGTTACTATGTCTAGAGCAAATATCAACTAAATTGTCTCTTCGGACTCAAAATGAGTTGCTTCCATACCTAAGTCTTTCTATTAATGGCACTATAATTGTTCAACTTTTAATCCTGCTTTCATTTAATTCAGTCGAGTGCATTATCTGAATTCAGAAAAAAAAATTAAAAAATGTTGACAGTAAGGTATCTTGCGCACTTCCCCCAAGACACAATAACCAAATTGAGCTGGACAGCAAGCTGGTGGAAAAAATGCTTTGCAACACATATGCACATGGGCATTAGGATGTATAGTACACGCGTGTGGCTAAGTTAATGTAGACATGCTCTACCTTCTCTGACAAGGATACTGACAGCACGCTGTCAAAGATTCCATGGAGCAACTGTATAGCTACAAACTCCCTTCAATTGTTGTATTCGTGGAATACGAGAGGTCACTCACATTTATTTGAAGCGGGGGGCCTTATTGAATATCTTTCAATCTTCAAAGTTGTTGCACTCCAAGAAACCTTGTTGTCCACCGAAATCCAACTAGATGATAGATGTACTGTACATCAAGTAGCCACTAAGGGCCCCTATGGCCACCCAAAAGGGGGATTGTTGATATCGGTCCAATCAACGTGAACGATTGAAAAGCTCCCCTTGTCCACCCAACATGTGTTAGTAGCAAAACTAACCTGGTTATTGGAAGTTATTATAGTCATCAATGTATACGACCCACCCAATATGGTCCATACCATTGAAAATGTACATTCAGTAGATGCTGTTCTAAAGATGTATAGTCATTGCCATCCAATTTGGCGTAGGCGACCTGAATGCTAAAATTGGTAACCTTAGTAACAATCCTGAAACCAACCACGGGCTGACGAGATCAGCCACTGTCCAGGAATCTAACAGGCAAGGCCACAAATGGGCGAATCTTACAAATAGCCATTGTCTAGTTAAACTAAATGGCCTCACTCCAGGTGATGCCATGATGAAATATACCAGGGTTGAAGGAAGATCAGCTGCCATCCTTGATTATATCTTCACTAATAATCTTGGTCTCCACTCTATAAGAGATATGGGTATCGTGGAACGTGAAGAAAGTGACCACCTTCCACTTTGCCTACTATTTGCATTCCCGGGAATATGTGAAGTTGGTACTGACCATGATGATAACGGGATGATCCATGTGAATGAAGGCAAAAACAGGATAGTGTGGAATAGTCGGAACCTTGAGAATGTCACCCATGTTGTTTCTGATCGGTTACCTGTGTTTATCGAGGAAGTGGCCTCGGGCCTAATGTCTGTGATCACTATTTTGTCCCAATTTAGTCTGCTCATGCAGAACATTTGTGATCACATATGTGAACGTAGGCATTATAAATCTGCTGGAGAACGGACTAATATCATGTTACCTTGTAGAGTGGGTAATGATAAGACAATTAGCGAAGCAAAAACGACCCTCCGTAATGCAATCCGAGTGGCAGTGAAGACAACTGTTCCTAGTTTATCCAATCAGGCTGTTGCATGTCATATTAAATCACTTAAAACGGATTATAAAAAGTGGGCCAAGTTACATAAAAGGGAAACTGAAATATCTGTATGGAAAAAAATTGCAACGTTGGCCCTGTCTAACAACAACCAATGCATTTGGCAGCTCCTTCGAAAACATAAAAAACGTGATCTGTCCATTAACTGTATTTCTCAGGACACATGGGCCCTATACATTCAAGAGACACTGGGCAAAATAGAATTATCTAATAACATTCTTCCACTGCCGGAAGCCACTTGGGATTGCAATGTATCTGTATCTGATATTATCAAGATCATTGATAAACTGAAAAATTCCCAGGCGGCAGGCCCTGATGGTGTCTGCAATCTAGTAATTAAAAAACAACCAATCTTATGGGGTACGGCATTATTGCTGTTATTTAAACAAATTGGAAGACTGGGTGCAATTCCCCCCTCGTGGCAAACCAGCCATTTCCTAACGGTATATAAAAAAGGCTCATGGGATAATCCCGCTAATTTTAGAATGTTAGCCATGCTCAATGTTTCTTCTAAAATTTTCATCAAAGTTCTGCTCCAAGAATTGAATGTATGGATTGCCGCGTCTAACATATTACCACAAAATCAAATAGGTTTTCGCGATAAATCCAGCACTACGCATAACCTATTGATACTAACATCCGCAATTGAGCATGCTTGGGCTAAACGGCACCTAGATGTATATTGTGCCTATATTGATTTCTCTACCGCATTTGATACTATCCTACGTTACAAACTGTGGCAAAAACTTAATTCATGGGGAATTCCGCAAGGTCTCTTGCGGATTTTGATGCTGCTCCATACCGACACCTCGGTCAGAATAAGACTTAATGCTGCTGGTAGGTTATCAAAAAATATGGCAACTCGTTGTGGAGTAAAACAAGGGTGTATGATAGCGGAAATCCTCTTCAATCTCTACTTGTCTGATATGATGAATGCTTTCAATTTAACCAATGCCAATCCTATGAAAATAAAAGGTGTGACAGTTGGATGGCTTGCCTATGCGGATGACCTGCTGATACTAGATTATACTCCAGCCGGTCTCCAGCATATGCTTGATTCCCTAGTGGTTTACTCTGCTGCCAACGGCTTGACCATCAACATTGATAAAAGTAAAATCATGGTCTTTTCTAAAAAATGTAGACCTAAGAGATATCAGTGGAACTTAGACCTAAAAAAATTGGAACAAGTAACATCATACAAATACCTCAGTATTATTGTCGATGAGAAACTCACATGGGAGTCCCAATGGTCCTCACTCACGAACCGGTGTATTGTGTCTACGAATGCACTGAGTACTTTCATTGGTCGAAACAGTGGCTACTCTGCCATCTCAGTGGTAAACATATATTTAGCTAAAATACGGTCAATGCTTTTGTATGCTGCCGAGATATGGGGTCACTCATTTGTTAAACGTATGGTGGTATTTGAGGCAAAACTATTGAGAAAGTTATTTCGGCTACCACATAATCTTAGTGTAGAATACCTATATTTGGAGTTTGCTATTAAAGGAATTTGGTGTGCTCATACATGCCAATGCGTATGGAGTTACGAAAAGGTGATTACTGTAGCAAATGACATGATCATTGTACCGTATGTGCAAGTGTATCTTTGCCTAGAAGGCAATATGCTTGTTGGTACCCTTGGCACACTACAAAGATTATATAGAAAATGGATGCCTGGGAGTACTCCAGGAACAATAACGATCGCTGCACAAAAAAGAGATATAAAAAAGAAAGTGTATGACTTCTGGAATGAGCAAAATGTAATTAATGTTGCCTCTAAGTCTAATAGTGGTCCATATCTTGAGGAGTTTTTAACCAGAGCCACGCCCCCAAAATATATTGTGGCATATCCTAGCACCAGCACTTTCCGTACCTATCTTTTAATGAAATTTAATATTACAGAAGCACTGGCAACTAAAGGTGCCATCATCGGTATCCCACATGAAATGAGGAAATGCCGATTATGTGGCAACAATGTTTATGAGTCACTTCACCACTTAATTATGAAATGTGAAAGCCTGATTGCGATAAGAACCAAATCTTTTAAATCTTTTAATAATGCAATTGACATGACACAAATTACTGAATTGTGGATGTCTTTTATGAGAGGTTATGATACAAATCTAATATATTATTTTGTTATATTTTATGTAAAGATTGTAGCGATTTTAAAGTGTATTGAATGATATATATTGAATGTGTATAGGTTGTTATATCATAGAATTGTGTAATTTTAGCTTTTTGCATTGATTACCTATATGTTGTATGTCTTGTGTTATACAAAGCCTCTTCGGCTAAAAGTATATCTAATAAATAAAATATATCTACAAACTATCAGATTTAAATATCCTAGGAATCATTGAGGAGCACAAGGGTGAACTAGATCAGAAAGTATCTAACTTCGGTACAAAGGAGGGCTGTTGTGTGGGGAGGTTGGTAGATTTCTTGGTAGGTGGTGTTGATTCATTGCCAGTTGGAGCCAAGAATGTTACAGACTGTGAGGAATTCGACCATCCGCCTGGTGGGTGTGCACTCGCCTGAGCTCCTTTTATATTTTTTAAGAAATTGAATGATGGAAGATCAACCTCAGAAAATGTGTGGGTGTTGTGACTTGAGAGTCGTGTAGACCGAAGATACCTCCGTCCTCAAGTGACGCACAGGGAAACCAAAAGTACTCCCTGTGCGACCTTTGGGGCCACAGGTGGGAGATGTCGCTGCCTGGATCCACGGAGCCTCGAGAACCACAAAGCCGCTGTAGGAAAAACGATATTAAGTACCAGGCAATAACAGTAATGCAATGCAGAGTATAACAAGTTGAAAGGGTCTTACCTATCCAATGGGTCAGAATGCGGTAAACCTAGTGGTGGTCCGAGACTCAAGTGCGAGGCAGCCCCAAGTCCTGCAGGGACCAGCGCTGCGTGTGGTCACAGGCTAACCCACCTGAGCAAAGGGTTTGGTTGCGTAGCGTAACTTCCAGAGAACAAGAACGTAGCCAAAGTATTTTCAAGTGTAGAAGGGAAATCCAAGTGCAGTGTGAAGGATGGTCCAAGAGTCGGCAACGAGGTAACAGTTCCAAGGTGACAAAGCAAAGGGGAAATCCAAAGAAGTCCAGGTGAGTAATCCGAGGTCGAGGTTTTTCCAGGAAGCAAAACAACACGTAACGCTAAACAGGGTCCAGAAGACAGCTGAGAAGCGAGGACTGTTTTGGGAATCAAGCGTTTTGTGTTGGGTGCTTCCTGATCACGTGACGCGTACTGCTGTCACGTGATGGACACCGCGCACCACGTGATCTGGTAGAATCAGCTGGGCGATGCGGATGTGTTCTGCCGATCCTCCTAGCGTGCGATGTCCATGGCAACTGCCAGTGCAAAAAGGGATGTAGGCGGGCCTGCATATTGCACCTGGCATTCGGTAATCGGTCCTGCTGGGCAACCAAAGCATGTGAGTCTCGTACCCTGGAGATGTTGTGCAAGTGGGAGGAAGGTGTAGCGGAAATGCTAGCGGTGTTCTGGGGAGTGTGTGGATGAGTGACAGAGTGCCTAACAGTGGGGCTAATCCGCATACATTTACCTATGCTGACCGCACAACAAACCCATAGACCTGTGTACTCTGGGGGGGGAACAGCCTACAGGCACAGTCCACCCTGTCACATACAGTTGGAATCTGACAGCCAGGAGTACATGGAAGCATCCATAGGAGGGCAACACCTTCCTCCTACCATGGCCAGCCTAATTAATTATCAAAGGCTCCATGGATTTGCCCTGCCCACTGTCATTTCTGCAGAGTGTGGCAGCGCATACTGTGAGTTAATTGAAACAGGCCTGCAAGAGACCTGGTCACAGAGCTGACAAAGGGGACAGGAAAATCAACACCTTTTTTTATATGCATCTGTGTCAACCTGAAGTCAGCTCCCACCCCTTAGTGTGAAAGGCAGTGAAATGTCATGTCTAGAACAACTATTTACAGTAGGCAACCCCTGCAGCCCCCCCCCCCTTGAAGAGGGTTGAAGAATGTGATTTGATTGAGACAGAAAGTCTGTTCTCACCATAACTTCAAGTGAGACCTGCGCTTTGATCAGGAACCACAGAGAGCTCAATTAACCAGAGAGACCCTTTGATCTACAACAGACAGGGAGGTGGATGGGACTTAGTAGTACATGTTTTCACCCATTTACCTTTCCTGTTGCAAATACTGTGGTTATAAATTCATGCATAACAGAAAATTGTTGGTGTGGACCCAGGATTGGTTCATTTAGGTAGGCTTCACCTGCACCAATCACTGGGGCCCATTTGGCTTTAAAAGAGGGCTGAGTCCCTCTTTTGGGCAATCATCTTAAGACTTTGCACGGAGTAGCAAGAAGAAGGTGGGACCCTGGCTGAAGGTACAGTCTGCCTTACATCCTCAACCAGAAAAGGAAGGCCAGGAAATTTAAGAGGGAAGCAAGATGCCTCCCCTAGACATCGTACATGGAACAGAGGAAGATACTGACCCACAGGAACCACCAGCAACTCCAGAACCACTACCCAGTCAGCACACAGCGTGCCCTGCTAGGCTCTGCAAGGAAGCTTCCCAGGTGGGAAATGCCAGAGAGTCTCTGAACTGAAAGAAGGACAAGACTGTTGCCTTCAACTCTCTCCTCAGCTTTGGGCCATCTGCCTTAAAGGACAACACAAGCCCAGCGACGAAGCTAGGGGGAGTGCACCGACAAGCATGAACCAGCGTCCATGTTTAAGGACATTTTTGGGGCAGTCGAGCCCCTCAAGCTGCAACCGGCTGCACAGCTAACTGTTGTCATGCCACCGTTGCTCATGCCATCTGAAATGCCTCAACCAGTGCTTCAGACCCACCAACCAGCACTGACACAAAGATTTCTGACCTGAGCCTCTGTGTAGGCCAGCCTGCAGCAATCTGTCCAGCCTCGCTCGCCAAACTGCCTGCTGCCTAATACCGTAGCTAGTCTCCTGTCTGGAACTCTGTCGCAGAAGCTGTAAAGCACCCTGAAACTGACTCAACGCTGTTAAGCACTAAGAACTTCTACAAGCACAAGGTACCCTGTGGTTCTATCCCATTGGTCCTTCCCCAAAGGCTTCTAGTCACATTTTACGACCCATTGCTCCCTTTGTGCTGAAACCAACTATCCTTGAACTATCAAGATTAATAACGTTACCAGCTACCCTCCTGTCAGTATCCAGAGTGCATCCCTTTTCCTTCTTGAAACTGTCTGTCCTCTGCATTCCTCTGCAGGGTGGGTTGTATTTTGTAGTGTTCTAGAACTGTCTGTTGTGATAATAATAAAGTAGATATTTGTATATCTGCCTTGACCGGACAGTCCCTTTTATCTTTGGGTAATAATTTTATTTTTGCTTTGTTGAAACTAACCGACAATCCATGACCTTGCAGAGATAAGCCTGCCATTCCATCCACGTTACCAAAATTGGACAAGGAGGGTTATAATATACTTTTGTTTCCAATCTATCTGTTCCGATCCCTTCTGGTTTATGAACCATTATTCATCCCCGGACAAATGGTGCCACAGAAGTTAATTCGGCACATTGGTGCAAGCGGTTGGATCACTTGGAGTCTTGTGCATAACTTAGTCACCCAAAGATAAAAGTACTGTTGCAGGCAACGTTTAGACACTGCTAGGTATTTGCAATAACCATGGATCTTGACATAGCGACTGTAAAAGGCAAGAGCAAGGATGTCTTGCACATCCTATGTCAAGAAAGGGGACTTCCTCACGGCACTAAGGTTAATAGACCTGAGCTGCTGACCAGCCTCCACTCTTGGGAAGAAGCGAGGGCATTTGGGGAGAAGACCCTAGTGGATGGGCTAGACCCTGTGTAACCAAACGGAAAAGTTCTTCTGGATGGGGAAGTGGAAGATAACGAGGAAGACAACATGAACAGTGCTTTTTATCAACCATCTGCTGGGGGGCAAGCAGGGTTTCTGAACACTCTATAGTGTCAGTGTGGTCAGAGGCTAGTGCAGCTTCCTGCAGGTCCCAGGCGTCAGCATAGTCTCTACGTTGCCCAGTAATTTTTCCGGCTGTTAATTAGGTATCGGCTAGAAAGCTCCTGCTCAAGGAGAGGAGACTTGCACAAGAGGAACAGAAACACTGGGACAAGGTCACCATAGAGCAAGGCAGAACCGCCATAGAGCTGCGCAAGCTGGCACTTCAGAGAAGGAGGCCAACAGATCCAACTCTAGCGAAAGCAGCATTAGTAGCTCAAACCAGAAGGTGCAGGGATAAGCCCTGGAGACACATCTCCAACGACTTAGTGCAGGCTTACAAAGTAGGGAAGGATATGTTTGACTGGTTTGGAGTGCTCAGTCTTGCTTTTCAGCCACAGCAGGTGGATGATATAATGTGGGGTGCAGCGATGATGAGTCACTTACCAACACCATGGACTGATGCAATTCTTCAGTTAACTCCTGAGGAAAGGCCTGTTTATGAAAGCATGAAGGCGGCCCTCCTCAGGAAGTTCTGTAAAACCCCAGAACAGTATCTCAAGAGCTTCATAGAGCTCAGAAAGAAAAGAGGGCTGACATTTGAAGTATTCACACACTTGTCGTCGAAATATCTGAGAGGGTGGGTGTTAAGATGGATTTCTGAACCCTGACCTGGTGGGCAGAGCTTCAGAAGGCTAGCCTAGTTTCTTGGAGCAGGGTAACCTTCTAGACAAGCCAGACCAATCAAGGTAGCATTGGCAGCAGTCAAGACTAGGACTTAGGAGGGGTGAGGGTGACTGAAAGCACACAATGAAGACACATAGTAAAGGACACTACAAATCACTCCCAGTCAGGTGTATATATATTAGAAATACATGTTCATTTTTTCAAGGCCTTTTAATTCAAACACAAAGCAAATATCAACAGCAATACTTTAAACAAATACAACACTACTATAACACATACAGACAATACGAAGTGGACCGAAGGATAAGTGCACAGAATGGGTCCGCAACCTAAAAGAAAAAGGAGGAAGGAGTGCAAATAGACTTTAGGCAGTTCTTCATCAATCAATTCCTAACTGAGACGCAGTCCAGTCTCTACAAAGTGTACTCCGAGACCCCCAGCCGGTCCATAGTGCCGAGGTTTGCTCAGAAGTACTTTTAGACAAGATAGCTGCACCCATGAGATGGATGGGGGTGCAGATTTATTACTCCAACACCAATCAATAAGGACAATTCAATGGTTTGGCAAAGGGAGCCCGTTTAATGACAAGTACAAAAAACGGGGAGTTACGGCTATCAGCAGTGATGCGATCGTCCTTCTCGGTTCAACTCCAACGAACTTCACACAAGTTGTCACATTTAAACTGAAAACTCATCATCATTGACGTGTAACACTCAAAAGTTAACATGCAATTTTATTGGTTAGGAAAAGGTAACTTTACTATAGGTACTATATCTGTACATGGTAACGGAGTGAGGGGATTGAGTAAACACTGTCAGGTGGGCGTCAAAGCCCTTCCTTAACAAATGACTACTGTAGACATCACTAAAAGTACAACGTTTCATTGGTTCTACTAACTATAGGACCCTAGATTATTTGGTCCATTGTGATTGGGTTGGCACCAACCCCATGCATACTTTTCCACTTCGCTTATCAGCACACAGAATGGTTGGCCAGGTGCGGGGTGCCCCTTAGTTACCCAGCCTTCCTCCAATTATGGTTACAATCAATCATCACTTTAGTAGCCATGTGTCAATTATTTCACTGTGGTTGGCCTTGAGACTGTATCTTCTGTCTGGAAAAGTTCTGATATCAATGCCTGGTCAGGTGCCAATCATAGGTGTGAACCCTCGCTTCTTCTTGCTCGGCTGGTCACGTGATTCCGACACTGTGAATTTGTCTCTTCTCTCTCAATTTGTGTATTTGATTTTGTTTCACCCGCCACCTGCCTTCGCCTTCTTATCTCGACCTTTCAGAGGCAGGATATTCTGTTTTTAGTTTCAATGAAATGTAGCTACTGTTCCCCTCTTCTATTGGTATGACCTTGGCTTTCCTGGCACGAGTTGCCTCTGCTGAGTTTCGTTTCAGCCGTCTCTTCTCGTTTTTGCTAAATATGAAGCTTTCTCGTGTGGCCTTTAGTAAACTGGGTTGATACTGCTTCTTGTGCAAAGTAGAAATATACTTATAATACTGTGCTTCGTTTGAGGTAGATTATGTATAAAGGCACTTGCCGCACTACTCTTCTACAAAGCATAGCAAGCCGCACTGTTTTCTTGTCTTTCTGCAGTTCCAAGCATATTTACAAGTGTAAACTGGTCAAATATCTTCATCTTGCTTACAGCTTTAATCTTCTTTGCATTTCGACATTGTCCTTTCACTTTAGGTTCATGATATCCTTATTCATGGCGTTTCGTCTCTTTGCATCATTCTCTGGTTGTCCTTTCTTCTATCTGCAAGTCAGTCCGTACCCTCGTGATGTCACCATTCGTCTTTAATTAAGGCCTTTTTGGTTTCTTCAGGGACTGTACTCAGATGATCTTCATTTCGTTTCATTTATTGGTAAGGTTTTCTCAATGGGTACCTTACTGTCCATGGTTTTCTTGGTATTGGTACGTCAATAGGTGCTGTTCTTCTAACAGGTACTGTGAAGAGCCCTACTGTAGCTCTCTGCTGGTTTATTTGCTCCTCATATGTCACATATCTCGGTGTGAACGTTGCTCGTACTTCAAAATGGGCGACTAGAGTGCAGGCTTTATTTGGGACCTACTCTACACTCCCCCCTCTGGGCGATTCATCACTTTCACTTCCGTCCTTGGATTCATCTTACTCAGTTCTTCTGTATTCATCTTCACTTCATCGCCTGGGTTCATTCCTTCTTCATCTTCTGGATCTATACATGATGGTCTGAAGAAGTGTCTCTTTGGAGTCCATATTTTTATGACTCCCTTCAGGCTTCCTGCTGTCTTTACATGTTTGTCTTTATTCCATGTCATCTGTTGACATTGTCCATTTTGGCTGCAGTAAACCCACCTTGCCACATAGTTTCGATGTTTCCTGGGGTAGAGAAATGTTGTTCCTTCTGGTGCGTGAATGCTGGCCTTCACAAAGTCTCTTATTTCTTCATCAGTCAGGTATTTGGGCTTCCATCCTGGCTTGATATCAATCATGATCTTCATCCCCATGGCTTTCTTTGCAGTTTTCTGGCACTGAGAGATTATGATCTTGATAACACAAAATCCTAGCAATATCATCACTAGCAGGGCTCCCAGGAACTTGAATGCATCTGCCATCTGCCATAGGTCACCTGGCCTAAGCCCCCCCACCTGGTGCCTTCCTGGTTGCCGCTCTTTTTCACCACTTAGCAAGCCCCGCCCACCTGGTGCCTTCCTGCTTGCTGCTCTTTTCCCTACTTAAGGAGCCCTCCAGCCTCTTTTCCTTTGCAGCTGGGGAGCAGGTTTAAGTGGATCTAGGTCACCTGGCCTAAGCCCCGCCCTCCTGGTGCCTTCCTGGTTGCTGCACTTTTTCACCACTTAGCAAGCCCCGCCCACGTGGTGCCTTCCTGCTTGCCACTCTTTTCCCTACTTAAGGAGCCCTCCAGCCTCTTTTCCTTTGCAGCTGGGGACCAGGTGTAAGTGGATCTAGGTCACCAGGCCTAAGCCCTGCCCACCTGGTGCCTTCCTGGTTGACGCTCTTTTTCACCACTTAGCAAGCCCCGCCCACCTGGTGCCTTCCTGCTTGCCGCTCTTTTCCCTACTTCCTACTTAAGGAGCCCTCCAGCCTCTTTTCCTTTGCAGCTGGGGAGCAGGTGTAAGTGGATCTAGGTCACCTGGCCTAAGCCCCACCCACCTGGTGCCTTCCTGGTTGCTGCTCTTTTTCACCACTTAGCAAGCCCCGCCCACCTGGTGCCTTCCTGCTTGCCACTCTTTTCCTACTTAAGGAGCCCTCCAGCCTCTTTTCCTTTGCAGCTGGGGAGCAGGTGTAAGTGGATCTAGGTCACCTGGCCTAAACACCACCCACCTTCTTAGCCCTGCCTCTTCCTTCCTGCTCTTAACTCTTAGATCAAGGACGTCTCTCGCCCGGGCATCCAAAGTGAAGGGCAGTCAAAGAAAAGGGCAATTCCTGTTTGGACCTGTTCGGACCAGGAGAATCCATGGTCCGACCCCCTGCTAAAACAGCAGGTAAGCATGCACTAACATGTGTTTAGACCCTCTGTCCCCACAGGCCATCCCCACCCTTTCTGGTCCCCCTGCGTTGTTCCCTTGTGCCCCCGCCTTCCTGCACACAGGAGTCTGTCCTGATACATTCTGGTTTCACCATCACCGTCTTGTGGCCAATGCTAGATTTTACTTTTATGGACTTCATTGATTCACGGTGCGTCACCCTTTCTCAACTCTCATGCTGGACTTCCTTTGCATCTTGTACTCACGGTGACCCTGAATCATGCTGTTCCCATCTTCATCTTGTATCCAGACTTGCAACATTATATGTTACTACTGACTTCTGCTATTGTATTTGATCTCCCCTCTTGCTTCTCCACTCTTTTTGACTGCTTACTCTCTGTTCTGTCCTCCCCTCTCCTCTCCCTTTTCCTATCTCCTCCCCTCCTCCCCTTACTTTCTTCTATGCACTTACTCTATCAGAATTGTCCCTGGACCTAGTATGATAGCAACTTTGTCTGTCGCTCCCCCATCCCCTTACTGTTCCCCCCTCCCTCCAGATCTATCTGAAACATTGTCAGGCCTAGTACGATAGTCGCTTGTTTTGTTCCTCTCCTCCCTTTCTGCACCCCTCTCCCTCAGCTTTTGTTTTCCTCCGGCTCTACCAGAAATGTTGTCAGACCTAGTGCGGTAGTCGCTTGTCTGTTTCCATTTCCTTCCCACTCTCCCGCTCCCTTCCTTATCTATGTTTTAGCACTTGCACTATCTGAAATGTCGCCAGGCCGAGTACGATAGTTAATTTCACATCCTTACTGTTCATGGCCTGTAAGAATGTCATTGTATTTTCCCTTGTTCCCTCCCTTGCCTTGAAGTGCTTTGAAACACATTGTGTATAGGCGATATATAAATAAACTATCATATCATATCATATCCATTGCGGGACCCATGAGAATAGTGCTCCAAACCAGCTGTCATCATCAACTTTGTCTGTCTCATCAATCATCTGGTTCTGCAGTTTTGTCTGCATACCTTCTGTTAGAGTTCCATTTTCCTCATCATGAGAAGGTATAAATGTGCAACATGATTCTCCGATTTTTGCACAAACTCCTCCATCCATAGCTGTGATCATGTCAAGGACATATCTGTTCTGGAGAGTCATCAGTCGGATGGTTCTTAACTCTTCATTGATTGCATTGAATCCTTTTATGGTGGTGTTGATGGTCTGCAGTAACTCCCATCTGGTTATCTGTAACCATTTAGTATTTGCTCCAACTGGGAATCTTGGCATGAAAATTGTCGCAAACACTGATGAGGTGAGGCTAAACAGCCTGTGTTCATATGGGATTGCATGAAAGGCTTCTTCAGATTTGGCAGAGAAGTAATTTTCCCTTTTCAATCGGGTCATCAGTTCCACAGATCTCCTTTTCCTCAGGTGAGCATCTGCTTTCAGAAAACTGTCAATATTATGGTCACTTTTCGGGATCAACAATGCTGGAACGTGGATGTTCACTATTGTGCATATACCTCCCCAGTTTTTCGGCAGTCTGATGTATTCTTTGGATCCACATGCCCAATAATGGTCCATAATTACTGCAGTTCCATGCACCATTCCTGGGCCGTCAAAAACTCGTCCATAGTTCTGATTCTCTGACATTTTTCTAGTGCCAATATTCCTGAAGCAGAACTTTGGGCTCTCCAGTGGCACGATCTGCCAGGGTCCTCCGTCTTCGACCCATGTCAGTAGTTATGCAATTTTTGGCCATAATGGCTTGCATCCATTCTGTACGATGTCGATGGTGCTTTGGTAATAACCAGTGACCATCCAGGCTCTACAAATTACTACTCCTTTCTCCCATCCGTCTGGTGAAAGCACTGTTCCCCAAATCGGCATTTGGCCTCTGTTCTTACAACTTTGAGCATCTTCTGGAGTTTTTCCTTGGACATTTAGCTTCTGATTCACTTCCCATCTGATTTCTGCTCCTTTCGCTCCAGGTTTCTCGTACCGGATTACATGGTTCCTAGTATGAGCTCTGTTTCTTGTCTTTATGTCTTGAACATAATCATCTTCATCGGGATAGGCTATTTCAGTTGCCCATATTAGAGAGGCATCACTACCCATGAACTGGCCTTTGGTCTTGAACATGGGTACGTGTGAAAGACAGTGTGCTGTCTGGACATCAATTTCTACAGCTACGAAGATTTTGGACTTCCCCATGCTGTATGGTAGGAGTGCACAAAGCATTCCCCTTCTAAGTTTTGTCTTACAACTTCTTTCATGTGCTGGTACCAAAGGTTGTTTCCCAAATGTGCTGTGTTGTCCAAGTAATCGTTTAGTTCACTGTCATCTCCATGCATGCTTCTATTGATTCTTAGGGTTTTCCTGTAGTTTGCTATCACTACATCCCTGAATGCATCTATATGGCTCCTTGTTGCTGGAGGATTCTCAGGTATCCTGGTCCATGGTGCAGGCCTCCTCATCTGTGCCATTTGAGTAGCCAAAAGTCTGGCAGTTCTTTCCTTGTCCTCATACATCTTTATCCTGCTGGTTATAAATGCCAATTTCATCCACCCTGACATTGGTCCAGTATATGGTTGTACTGTGGAACTTGTACTTGTCCCTTTCACTGGAACATACATGTTTGTCACTGCTGTCTCTGTAGGTTTCTTATTCAGCTCCTCTAGCCTTTCCACTATGTCTGCTTCCTTCATTTAGTTCTTTACTTTACTTGTAGTGATATTTCCCATAGTAGACATGCTCTTCTTCTCTGAGGCTTTGAATTGCGGTTCTGCAGTCATTGACACTAGGCCTGTTGTGTGTGCATTCCGTGTTTGCATGTGTGTGGTTGTCAGTAATCTTGTCACATTCATGCTTTGCTGACCTGTCTCCAGCTTTTCGATTCATCTGTCACCACAAGTGTGTGTGTGTGTCATTGCTAATCACATCCATCTCAAGTTCATTAATTCCACCATCAGATCTTCTAGGGACTGGAATGACTATGTAAGGTCTGGGTACTTTTGTGGGTTTCATGCATACATCATTAGGTAGGTGCACTGGAATAGGAATGCTTTGTACACCAATAAAAAATGTAGTTCTGAATGTTAATGACAATAAAACAATGATGAATATAATACACAATTACATTATGCCCCTGTATGTCAGGCGGCAGCATTTACTTCCAGAGAAACGTGGACTTCTTTCCTCCTGCGGGAGGACAAGGCTGCTGCTCTGGTTCCCCATCTCGATCATTCGCCAAATGTTAACTTTTAGTATACTCCTTAAACAATATTGTCTTTTGGATTCTTTGTTGTCAGTTTCAGGTCTTACACAATTGTCCCCCCTCTTGTGAATAATGAATTGTCTATTATCTCGGGATGCAGTTCTTTTACTCAGCTATGGGAAGTGTCAATAATAAGCAATAATTCAGCAAGTCTCTTCTACTGTGCATGTTCAAAGTATGTCAGCTCCCAGTCTGTGCCTCTTATCTGCTTCATTCCTGAAGACATATTGGGCCTCATTACGAGTTTGGAGGTAGCCTGGCTGCCTCCAAACTCGGGTCCGGGTTCCCTGAATTGGGAATTACCGGGTCATTCCGACCTGGGAGAGCCCGGTATTTCCCCATTCAGGGAACCCGGACCCAGACCATTCCCATTCCCATTCGAGCCCCCATAGGGATCAATGGGAATGGGGATGATGCTAACAATGGGCCCGTTAGCAACAGGCCCATTGTTAGCATGCTGGTCCACTCCCGGGACCCGCAACGGATGTCTGGTCTGACCAGACATCCAGAGCGGGTCCCACGAGGGAACCTCGTAATTAGGAGGTATGGGTTTAACGGCGCCGGCACCTTTACCGGCGCCAACCCATACCGCCAAGGTTGTAATGAGGCCCATTGTCTTTGTCAAATAGAAAATACGAAAGGACATTTCTGGCAACATTCTCTCGATCTGTCACTCGGCGGAAAGTCTAAAGTCTTCTCAAATAGTTCTGCTAATGGTTGGAGAGTTCCACTTGCATCACTATTCCATGCAAGAGCATGCCCATCTGTGTAGCATTAGCTGGGTCTCGTTAGAAGTGAGGACGTCAACTTCTACAGGTCTCCCCACTAGCTCTGGAAAATCACTGATTAAACAAAAGAAAACGTTGCTGGCCAACCTACTGTCTTCAGGTGACAGGGACATTTGTCCTGTCTTGCAGAGGTTTGGAACAATTTGCTCTCATTCAATGTAAACAGTGTCTGCATGTTCCGTTTGCGTGGAGTGCAACTAAGATCACAATGTTATTTAGGAGTTTGCTTAGATGTTCTGTATTTGCTGCATCTCAAAGAAAATGTTGACGAGGAGAGGTAATTACTGACGGGCCCATTGGTCAGCACTCACCCTCGAAACTAGTAATACAAGATAGCTGCACCATGCGAGGACAGAGTGCAGGATTCACATACTCCAGCAAGGATCAATAATCAGGACTCAGTAAATTGGCAAAGGGAAGTCCGTTTAATGATACACACATCAGCTTATGGAAATCAGCAGCATCACGAACACCTGCCTCACCCAGACTTCCTCGAACATTAGTCCAACAGCCTCTTTTATGGGCAAAATCCGTCATCATTGACGTCTAATTCTACAAAAAATCATCATGCAATTCAATTGGTTGGGAAAGGTAACTTAAGTATAGGTGCTATAACTGTATATGGAAATAATGCAAGTGGATTGGATAACTCTTATCGGGTGGGCGTCTATGCCCTTCCCTCTACACCACACGTGATTGACGTCACTACAAGTACGACGTCTCACTGGTTACAATGTCTATAGGACCCTAGATTACATGGTCCCTTGTGATTGGGCAAGTTACACCCCTAAACATAAATTTCCATTTTAATTAGCTGCATGTAGAATAGACACCCAGGTGCCTAGTGTCCCAAGATTCTCCCAGCCTCCCTTCCATAAATCAGTGGTTTAGGGCTATGTGTCAATTAGTTGCCTGGGTATGGCCTCGGATCTGTAACTCTTATCAGGAAAAGTTATGGCACCCTCTGGTTCTGGATGACATCAGGCGGTGGTACATCGTCGCGCCTGCCTGGTCACGTGTTGGTCCAATGTGAATCTGCTTCAGTTTCCAACCTTTTGTGCATTTAATTCTATATGCGCTTAGCCACCTGCATGGGCCTCTCTTATCTCGACCTTCACGGGTGGGCTGGCATGCTCTGAAGTTGGAGCCTCGTGAGCTCATGCTCAACTCCCCTTCTCTGGTTGACCTCGATTTCCCTGGCATGAGCCATCCTTTGTTAAGTTTTGATCCCAATCCTTTCCTCAGCTTGGGCCTGGATATGAAACTTGGCCAGTCAGGCCTTGGCTGCCTGGGAGTACTTCTGTTTATACAAAATGGAGTCGCACGTGTACATTGTGCTGTATTGAGGTAGATGTATACAGTCGGCGCTTGCCGCTCTAACTTCTACTAAGCATTGCAAGCAGAATCGATTACTTAGCATCTTGCGTTTCAAGCTTATTTGCACACGTTCAATAAGGCGGTTGCTTCCATCTTGTCTCATTGCACCATTCTCATACATTTTTCAGTGTCTCTCCCCTTTGTCCTTTACAATTATCCTCGCAGTTGTCAGTACTGGCATGCATGCTTTCAGTACTCCTTCAGTTCGTTCTTGGAGCTGCTCTGGTCCTTGTTTCATCTCCACTGGCCTTCCATTATGGCTTTTGGAGTCTCTTCATGGACCGTGTGTAGGCATTCCTCCTCGTTCCGTATCAACGGCTGGTATGGTTGTTTGATTGGGTACCGTGCTGCCCAGGGTTGCCTGGTTATGGGCATTTCAACAGGTATTGATCTTCTAATGTACACAGGGCAGAGGCCCATTGCAGCCCTTTGTTGGTTCAGCTGCTCCTCATACGTCACATACCTTGGCAAGTACTTTACTGGCAACTCGAAAGGAGGGGCAGGGGTGCATGCCACGTTTGGGGTCTCCTCTACACTCCCCCCTCTGGTCGGTTCATCGACCACTCCTGCTTCCTCCTTTATATTCAGTTTCTTTGATTCCTCAGCTTCTTGCTCATCGTCTCCTGGGTTTACACAAGATGGCGTGAATGTATGAAACTTGGGTGTCCATATCTTTATCACTCCTATCAAACTTCCTGCTGTTCTCACATGCTCATCTTTGATACAGGTCATCAATTGGCATTGTTCATTTGGACTGCAGTAAATGCATTTGCCTTCATACCTTCTTCGTTTCTTGGGATAAGTGAATTTTGTTCCCTCGGTGCAAATTCACTGGCCTTCACAAAGTCCTTTATCTCCTCATCTGTCAGGTCTCTGGGCTTCCAGCCTGGTTCGACATCGACCATAATTTTCATCCAAATGGCTCTCTTTGCAGTTTTCTGGCATTGAGTGGTGACTATCTTGATAACACAGAATGCTAGCAGTACCATGGCTAGCAAGGCTCCCAGGAAATTGAATATATCAGCCATCCATTACAGGACCCATGAGAATAGGTTCCCAAACCAACTGTCATCATCCACTTTGTCCGTGTCATCAGTCATCCGGTTTTTTAAAGTTGTCAACATGCTTATGGCCTCTGTGAGGGTTCCATTTTCCTCATCATGCGATGGTGTAAATGTGCAACATGATTCTCCGATTTTTGCACAAACACCTCCATCCATTGCTGTGATCATGTCAAGCACATATCTCTTCTGGAGGGTCATCAGTCTAACCGCCCTCAGCTCTTCATTGATCGCATTGAATCCTTTTATTGTGGTGTTGATGGTCTGCAGTAACTCCCATCTGGTTATCTGCAACCATTTAGCATTCACTCCAATTTGGATGTGTGGCAGGAGCATTGTGGTGAATACTGTTGAAGTGAGGCTGAACAGCCTGTGCATATGGAATTGCATATAATGCTTCTTCTGATTTGGCAGAAACGTCGTTTTCTCTCTTCATTCTGGATATCAGCTCTGCGGATCTCCTCCTTCTCAGATGAGCATCTGCTTTCGGGAAGCTGTCCAGATTCAGATTGTTTTTTGGAAATCCAGTGCGGGAACATGGACAGTGACCAATGTACACATGCCCCCCCCAATTTTTTGGCAATCTTATGTATGCTTTGGATCCACACGCCCAATAGTGGTCCATCAGGACTGCGGTTCCTTGTGCCATTCCTGGTGCCTCATATATTAGTCCACAGTTTTGATTCTCACCCATTTTCCTTGTGCCATTACTTCTGAAGCACAGTTTAGGGTTCTCCAACGGTACTATTTGCAGGGGCCCTCCCCTGTGTTCAACCCATGTAAACAGCTTCACCAACTTCGGCCATAGAGGTTTACATAACCTCTGTGAGTTTTCTATTGCTTCCTTGCAAGCTCCAAGGACCATCCAAGCCCGGCAGATTATGACTCCTTCCTCCCATCCGTTAGGGGAAACTACTGATCCCCAGATCTGCATTTGTCCCCGGTACCTCCATATTTGAGCTTCTTCTGCTGTTTTTCCTTGGACGTTGAGTCTTGAGTTCATTTCCCACCTTATTCCTGATCCTTTGACGTCAGGGTTTTCATATCTAATAACGTGATTCTTGGTGTGTGCCCTGTTTCTTGTTTTGATGTCCTGGACAAACCCGTCTTCATCAGGGTAGTCCTTTTCGTTGGCCCATATCAATGAGGCGTCTTTTCCCATAAATTGTCCTCTGGTGTTGCACATTGCCACGTGTGACGTGCAGTGGGCTGTGGGGACATCAATCTCTACAGCCACGAAGATCTTTGATTTTCCCATGCTGTATGGCAGTAATGTACAGACGAAGCATTATCCTTCTGACTGCCTACGTCCTACTTCCTTCATGTGCTGGTACCATATGTTGTTTCTGAGATGGGCTGTGCTGTCCAAGTAATCGTTTAGCTCATTATCGGTTTCATATGGACTTCTCTTGATCCTTAGTGTTTTTCTGTAGTTAGCTATCACTATGTCTCTGAATGCATCTGTACTGCTCTTCCGTTCTGGCAGGCTCTCTGGTATTATCTTTGGAGGAGCAGGTTTCATTTCCTGCCCTGCAGTACTATGGGGAGGTCTTGTGTTTCTTCTTCTTCCCTCGTGCATTCTCTCGTAGACCTCCTTCCACATGTGGCTCATCATCCTTCCAACATGTGGCGGTGTCGTAAGCTCGGTCATTATTTCTGGTGTTGGAGCAGGTGTTCTCGTTATCACAGTTGCTGCAGTTTTCTTGCTCAGCTCCTCATGTAGTTTCTTTGCTCTTAGTATGAGTGGAGACACATACTTGACTACTGCATGTGTCTTCCCCATGAGTTCTTTTGTGGCCTCCTCTGTTCCCTTGAGGGATTTTGTCATGCCATCTCTGTCTTGTTGCTCGCTTGGTTCTCTGGAGCTGTTCGTTTCACAGGTATCTTTTTGTTTTCTGTCGGTTCAGCCTGGGGTCTCACAGCCATTGACACTTGCCTTTGCTCATGTGCACTCAGTGTGTGGGTGCGTGCTGTGGACAGTGCTATGTTATCATTCATTCCGTGCTGACCCTGTCTCCAGCTTTTCTCATCATTCATAATTTCAGGTGCATCCATATCACTGCTAATTAAATTCAGCTGTAAATCATTTGCTTTATCATCAATTTTTCTTGGAACAGGGATGACAATATAAGGTCTGGGTGTCTTTGTGGGGCCCAGATGCTCATTACCTGGTGGATGCACAGACATTGGGATGCTTCGTGCACCAATAAAAAATGCAGTTCTGATCGTTAACGACAAAAATACTACAATAATCCCTATACATATACACATGATTGCCTTGAAGGACAGTTTGCAGCACCTCCTTCCAGCAAAGCGGGGGCGCCCATCCACTGGTGGCACAACTAAATTACTGTTTTGGGCCCCCCCATCTCGAACAAGTCCATAGTCAATAGTTTATTTCTTTTCATATCTTGATTTTGTTACTTAAAAGTTCAGCAAACACTAAAGTGACGGGTGCAGTTTAATGTCCCACCTCTTGCGAGTGATGACGGAAGTCTCTAGTTATGGAGTACAGATCCTTTGCTAGACTATGGAAAAAGGTTAGACTACGGTTTTTAGCACATCACATTCTTCCTGCATTTGTATACAATGCATTCCCAGGGCACCTTCCCAATTCGTCTTGGCCCTGAGGACATGCAGGAATTTGTTCGCAGTGACACCATAAAAGGATGGCTTCGCTGCACATCACGCATAGATAAACCATTGAAAAAATAAAAACAAAAATAAAAATAAAAGTAAACATATGAGGAGGTAGGAAAAAATAAGAAAAAGGTTGAAAACGGTAAACACGGCAGTGAAGTTCGGGTCTTTGTTCCTTTCACTTGGTCCCTCGAGGTCAAGTCGTTGAACAGTCTCTCTCCCCCATTTACTCCACTGCGAGAGAGGATGAACACGAAAAAGAAAAAATAGAACAAGATGTTGTTGTCCTTGTTTATGCTCTTTTCGACCTGTCCTATGTTGAAAACATGAAGAACTATGTCTTTGTTTTCTTGCTTTGTCCCCGGCTGGGGATTCTAAAGGGTTTTATCTTGGATCTCTCCTTTCTAAGGCTTGGCTCAGCAGCAGAGGTCCATAATTGCTTCTTAATTGTGATGCAGTAGCTCTTAGGAGCCTGTTTAGTTGGGCATTCTTTGCTGGATCATTAAGAAAAGTGGGCATATCAATGTGCGGGGTCTGCCCACTAGTTCTGGAAAGTTTTCAATGAGATGAAAGAAAACTCGAAAAGCATAGCGACTGTCTGCGGGTGTTAATGACATGTGTTCAGGGTCTTTGGCTCTGAAGTCACAGGCCTTTCTTTCAGTGCAATCAGTTCTTCCCCTTTGATCTGTCTCTCGTCCAATAGTCTCACTGAAATCTCCTCAGAAATTCTCGCTGGAAATTGGACAGCTCCACTTGGAGCATGATGCCTTGGAGGAGTGCGCCCATGTGTGGGATGTTGGCCGGATTCCTAAGAAAGGTGATGACGTCCACATCTGCAGGTCTCCCCACCATTTCCGGATAGTCTGTGACTAATCGAAGCAAAACGTTGTGTGCCAGCCGTGTATCTTCAGGTGATAGGGACATTTGCCTCGTTTGCCGGGTCCTAATCACAGTCCCTTCTTTCGATGCAAACAAGTTTTGCACTTTCCTGCTGCGTGAGTTGCAACCACGTGGCTCAGCTTGTACCACACTTGGTTGAGGAAGTAATTGCTTTTTGGATCTCTAATGAGTGTCAATGTATCTGTAGTTCTCCCGATAAGTCCTGGACATTCTTCGATGATGCGGAAGATCAAAGTATATGTGATCTCGTCAATGATTACTTGAGGCAGAAGCATCTGTGTCTCTTCCACTGTGTTCGGGCAGTGTGATTAAGGTTTTTGTTATGACTGTCAGTAGTTGTCGGATTATTTTCTTGTTTGCAGGGTCTTGAATGAATTCAGTAACGCTGGCTTCTCTGCCTATAAGTGACGGATAGGACAATACAACTAGTTCAAAATAGGTGAGCACATCCCACTTGAGGCTTCTGCTGGGACAAACCATACGTCCATGAACAAAGTCTTGATCTTACTTTTACTTCTTATCAGAGTCTTAGGTTTTAAATGCTTTGTGTGGCTTTCAATGTTCATGAGATGAACGCTTTTGCTGATATGAGTACGTGATTTCTTCCTTTACCCTGCACCTTTGGCTGCACAGAGTGTTTGCTTGCTTACTATTGTCTCTTTTAGTGTATACGAAAAAGTTCAGTCACAGGCACAATTTTCACAATAGTTCTTTTTGTTGGCTATACTGACTTGTTTGTGTAATTGTTCTTTTGACACGTTTCACTTGGCTCGAGGAAATGTCTTGTTTTACGAGTCTCACTTTCCTAACGTTCTCGTTACTTGTCTGCTCATGCATCTTTCTATCTCGCCATAGATCTTGTCTGCACGTGCTGAGGTTCTCCCTCCTTATCTGTAGGTTCTTTGTCGCTGGGTGCAGCAGGAGTGCCCTCTCCTATGAATAGCTTGATGTCGTTCATGAAAATCCAGGCTCTTCGGCCCACGAGCGTGACAGCGGACAGGGTGCAGTCCTCTACGATGAAGGAGCCGTTAAACCTCGGTTCGTCCCATTTCTTTCTCGTGAAGTTCTTCACAAGAACTCTGTCTCCAGGGAAGACAAGGGGTGTGCCAAGGGTAAGAGCTGTGCCTGCATCAGCATTGTCTGTTGTGGTTTGTGCTGTGCTGTCCCCTTTCCGCCGTCGCTGCAGCTGGCCTTAAATGATAGAGGTGCTGGCTATGGGACAGTCTAGGTACACTTTCATCTCATCTCCCAGAACCTCCCTAGTTGACTGGGCATCACATCTGGCTCTATCTCGGGGGGTAAGAGGGGTTCTCATTCTCCTCCCAGTGACCACTTTGTGTGGCGTAAGATGATGGTCGGAGCCTGGTTGGTTCCGACGAGCATACAATGCCAGTGGTAGGCAGTGCATCCATCCCTTTCTTAATGTGAGTCTCAACTTGGCTATCATTTCCTTAAGCAAGCCGTTGATTTGTTCACATATCCCATTTCCCTCTGGGTGATACGCCGAAGAGAACTTGTGCTTTATACCAAGCAACAAGCTAATCTGTTTGAACACTGTGTTCACGAAAGGAGGCCCATTGTCTGATCTCATAACCTCACACACCCCCCATCTAGGGAAGACCTCCCTCACCAGGAATTTAGCAGCACAGGCAGCATCGGAGTGTGTACAGGGACCTGCTTCTACCCACCTGGAGAAGGGACACACCACCACAAGTAAATACCTGTACCCATTACACACCTGGATCATATCGACATAATCGATGTGCAGGTGCTGGAAAGTGCATTTGGTATAGGGATGACTCCTCTCATTACCTTTATTGTGTGCCCAGAGATGAATTGTTGGCAGATAATGCAATTTACCTTAAAGAATGCCACATGCTCTGCTAAATTCGGTATAAAACAGTCTTCGGCGAGAGTTGCAGCAAGATTTTCTCTCGACAGGTGTAAAGGGTAGTGGAGCTTTTCTAGAGCTACCTTTAGAAGGGCGACAGGCATTACTGGTTTAGCAGTGCTGTCTTGCCTCCACAATCCGTCTGGGGGTTTAAAGAACACCCTCGACGCTTCCATACATTTTTCTCCTCCTGAGGTGCCTCCCCCTGGAGCTCCATTAACTGTGACTGCCCCATATTGCTATAAGCTTCTGGTGCGGCTCGTGTTACCATCATTCTTTCATGGGTATGTGCCACCTCCACGTCCTTGATTGTTTCAGTTTTGGATGCCATATGTTTGGCTTCCGTGTCTGTTTCGTGATTTCCACGTGACACGAAATCTATCCCTTTGGTATGAGCGGCGCATTTCACGACCGCTATGTCCACGCGGAGCTGTAGTGCTTTTATCAGCCTGTCCAATAAGGCTGCGTGTTGCACTGGCGTGCCGTCTTCTCGGAGGTAGCCCCTCCTTTTCCAGCACGCTAATCCTGCGTGCACTGTTGACGTCACATAGGCGGAGTCACTGTATACTGTTACTTCCTGGTCAGCATGATTCTCAATGGCGAGTTTCAGCGCCACTAGCTCTGCAGCCTGTGCCGAATAATGGGATGGTATTTGTGCACTAACAAGTACTCGGAACTCTCTACTCGCTATGTGTTTAATCGCGGCCACGCCTGTATATCTTTGTCCGTCTTCTTGGTCGATTCTAGAAGACCGGTCAATAAAGACGATCTCCCCACATGCCAGGGCATTTTCCTTTACCCTGGGGATTTCATCATAAAATTCCTCATAGTTTGCACAGTCATGCACAGGTTCTCCCTCTGTTACTGGCTCAGCTATAAACATGGCAGGGTTCACAGTTTTGCATCGCACTATTTTGATTGATGAATTACAGATAATCACCTTGTAGGCTGATGCTCTCTGAGATGTTAGCGTGCCCTTTGGCTTTTCCAGTATGGCAAAATAGCGAGTGCTCAACATATAATGTCATGGAGCACCCCATCACAAAGGATAACGCCTTCTCAATGGTGAACGCGGCAGCAGCTAGGTTTTGTTCGCATGGGAAGTGGCCCTTCATTACCGGGTCCAAACTCCCGCTGTAATATGCTAGGGGTTTATATCCCAATGAGGTTCGCTGCGTGAGCACTACCATCATAAAGTTGCCATCAGCATGAGAAAACAAATATAATTCCTCAGCATAATTAGGAATCCCGAGAACTGGGGCCTTACAAATTGCCCCCTTGACTTCGGTAAACCCCTTCTCCATATCTTCATTCCATTCAATTTCTTCCCTCGTCGCCTGAGCCTTTTTAAGGGCCTGCAACAAAGGCTTGTTATATGAGCTGTAGTTGAAGACCCATGCTCTGACATAGTTGCACAGGCCTAAGAAGCTTTGCATTTGTTTTATTGTGCGCGGCTTGGCTGTGTTCATGATAGCCTCGGCCCTTTCTGGGGTTACCTTTTCCCCTCATGTGAGATCAGTTGCCCTACGTACAACACCTCCCGTTGTCAGTACTGCAACTTGTCCTTGTCCACTTTGTATCCCTTCTCAGCCAGTATAGTTAATAGCTTGACTGAGTCATGTCGGCATTGCTCTTCAGTGAGGCTGCAGATTAGAATGTCATCTACATACTGCAAAACAACACTGTCCACCGCAATATTGCTTAGGTCCATTAGCAGGACTCTGTTGAAAATAGATGGAGACTCGCAATACCCCTGTGGCAGCCTGGTACTTTTCAGGCGCATTTGTCTGAAAGTAAATGACGTCAGGTCTTGTGAGTCACGGTGCAATGGAATCGAGAAGAATGCATTTTTCAAATCGATCACCGTGAAGCATTTTGCCTCAGTGGGTATGTTGCACAAAATTGTGGATGGATTTGGGACTAAAGGGAACTCGGCTTTGACTATGTTGTTTAGGGCTCGTAAATCCTGGATTAAACGCCAGGACCCTCCCTTTGATTTTTTGACAGGAAAAATCACTGTGTTGCAGGATGATTCCGATGTCACTAGAATGCCCGGCTCCATCATGGCGGAGATTGTCTTTGCAATCCCATCATCCGCTTCTCTGGACATGGGATATTGTCGTGCCCATGGCAGAATTGCTTCTGGTTTCAATTTAATTTTTACTTCACCGGCTCCCTTCAGGAGACGTATGTCATAAGGCCCTGTAGTCCATACTTTGGCCGACACTAGGGTCATGTCGTTATCAAAGTACTCTGGGCGTACTAACGCTAACGTCATCCTCTATGGTACCTCTTGCCTGATCATTTTGACCCAAAATATGAGACTCACTTGCACCCGTGTCTCTTCTAGGTCAGAGTGTTCTCGAACAGATCGTCATCGGTGACGTTAGTCACTCGATACCCTTCTTCGATGGCAACAATCGCACACCAAGGTCTACCCTCGTCGTCAAATCCTTCAACCAATACTACCTTTCCTCGCACTGCGGCGGATTGTATCAGTAAGGGAAACACCTGTCCCTCCTCTTCGTGCATGGGTATTCTTGGCCTGAATAGAAACTCATCAGGGATTCTCATAGTCTTGTCTGCGAGGCCTGGCAATCCTGCCATGAGCACTCATACTCCATATGTGAAAACTTCTGGTTCCAACGCTACAGCTCTCATGGCTGCACGTCCAGAGTATGCTCTGATCATTTTGCATACGTTTGAATAATGCATTCCTGGGGTGGAGCACACTATGCCATCCTCAGTGAACAAGATGGTCATATTCAACTTCGTCATCAAATCCCAACCCATGATATTCACCGGGGACTGACGCGACTACAATAAAGGTACATTCATGTCACACTCTCCCACTGAGACTGGGAGTGCATCAGTAAATGGAACTCTGCTATGAGCTCCAGTAAAACTCTGGGTGTCTATTGCCTCGCCGGACAAGGAGAACTTGCCTTCTGGTATGCACGAGCGCGTTGAACCCGAATCAACTAAGAAGGAATATTCTTTCCCCCCTATGGTTACATTTACCCTAGGTTACCTGTTAGGTTCTGGTGTCACTGATAGGATAGAACACATCAGAGATCCCAGTGAGCCATCCTATTTCATGTATATGTTCGGTCCACTGTATACCTGTGGGTTTCCCCCACTAGTGTTAGTGCTCTGAGCCACTTGCGTCAGTGTCTGCTGGGGTTGTCCCTGCGGTACATTCCCCATGTTCAGTGGTTGGACCACTTGCTGTGAACCTTGCTGCAAGCCAGCTGCCTGCTGCTGCATGGTATAGTTTTGGGCATTGCCCTGTTGTAGGGTAGCAGGTTGATTCACCGTGCCTGCCCCCATCCCTTGGTTGTTCTGCCGCATTCCTTGGCTTCTGCACATGTGTGCCACATGTCCTGTCACTCCACACAGCCAACACACTGGTGGTGGTCGGGCCATCTGCCCATCTGGCATAGCTGGACTGCCCATTGGTGCGCTCTGGATACCACCTTGAACATTTTGAAAACCTCCTTGGTTACCTCTAAAGCCTCCCTGATTACCCTGCCATCCTCTTCCTCCGAATCCCCTTCCTCTCCGATAATATCCCGCGTTACCCTGATTGTTTTGCGGCGGGTTAGTGGCACATTGTGCACTCGAATTGGCTGGGCTTGTTAGCATGGCTCCCTCGAGCGCATACTTCGAGAGCTTCCTTTGCACTAGCTTTGCCTCTTCTCCTTTCTCTTTTCTTGCAACAGCCTACAATAATGGGCAATTGTCAACTGGATTTCGGGCCACGGTTTAGCTTCTATTCCTACCAATTTTTTTAGTTGTTTTTGCACCGGTTCCAGTAACCCTTGGCACAGTATATGATAGAATACAGGGATAGATTTCGTCCAAGACTCATGCGTTTAAAGCACCCATGCGTCTTGAAAATTCTGGATATAAAGCAACGGATCCTCCGACTCCTTCATTTTTTGAGTCATTATAGCTCCCATATCAGATGTGTCTGGATATAGTGTACGTAGTGCTTTCCATACTGCTGCTCTACAGTTATTAAACGGTGCTCTGTCATGAGAGGTGTAAGTTACCCTAGGGTAGCCTGCCCTTTTCCACACATCGTCTGCTCTTTCTCCGTGTATAGCAATTAGGAGACCCTTGATGTCCCCTATGGCTAGGGTGACTCCCCCCGTCCTTTTTTCTAGCTCATGTATCCACTTCCCGGCTCCCGAAGTCAACATTGGAAGCTTATTTGCGAGATTCTCTCGGTCCATGTGTGACCATGGAATATATTGCGGTCTTGCTCCCCCTTTTTCTAGCAGTGGGAATTGGAATGCGCAATCCTCCTTTTCCTTTTCTTTACCTCCTCGGTCTCTTGCTGGGGTGGCGTTCCCGCCTTGCTTTCTACCTGGCAGTGCCCTTAACCTACCTGTATAGGCAGGTGCCAATGCCCCCCTCTGACATGGGGTGGGGTGTTTCTTCATGCCGGCTGGACTGTCCAGCGGACTTCGGTGTCCTATTTATGGACCCGCTTGCGTCTAACCATTGTACCTCTTGGTTCCCTGAGAGCCGCTTTTCGCATCGTCTCCCTTCGTCATACATCACTTCCTCCAGTTCCCCATCTGAGTCAGACTTTGAATACTCCCAGTTCGCACAGCTTCTTGCATCATCTTCATTCTGCCCAACTTCTAGTCTATCTAGGGAACGTCCCCTACTCTCACTACTTCGGGTGACATCCTCAGTATCGTATAACTGAGTGCTCTCTAAGCGCTCATCTTCCCTTCCCTCTTGGGAGATTCGTTCCAGTCCCATTTCATCATATATTTTATAAATCGCTTCCCCGATGCTTCTGGTGTCGAAGTCATCATCAAAAATTGTCCCGCTTGTACCTGGTACTGCATCATTTGCTGGAAAGAACTCTTCTATGTCTTCCCAGTCTACAACAGGATTGGGTTTTTACACTTCCCGCTGCAAATATTCTAAATCTCGCGCCCTTTGCCTGGGTTTACGCTCTGCTTCCTCATCCATTTCTCTTCGCTTCTTTGCCTCCTCTCTAGCCTTATCTACATCCCTCATCTGTTCGTTTCTATGTTCTTTTGCCCTTTTACTTTCCTCATCTTCTCTCTTCTTCACTTTCCTTTCGTGCACCCTCCTTTCTTCCTCCAACTTTAGCATGTTCTGCCTGCACCTTTCATAGACTGCATATTGCGTGCGACTGAGCGGTATACCCTGCTCTTCGGGATATAGTTGGTCTCGCCTCAACCTATCCTTTTTTCTTGCCCTCTCGTCTCTCATAGCCATTTCTTTCTTCTTTTCCTTACTTTGTGCCTCAACAGACCGTTCACTCGGCCTTGCATCATCACTTCCTTTTCCATCTAATTTCAATAGTATCTGCCCTCCCATCCATTCGTCCTTTGCAAATGAATGTTACCTCATCGGTTCCTTTCCACTTCTTCCCTCGCTCTCTCTATCGAGAGGTGCACTTGTTTGTGCCTGGGCCTTTCTTTCTTCATCTCGCCTCTCTTTGTCCCATGGGATCATGGAGGCCGAGTCAATTTCCTGTTCCCTCTCTTTCGTCTTCGTCTCGTCACTGCTACACGCAGGTTACTCGTATGCAGTGTTGCTATAACCTGCGGCTGCCTTAAGTTCTCGTAGTGGGTAAAGGCCTTCCGACTTACTTCCCTCAATAACTGGTTCCGGCGGGGCAGGTGGCGTGATAGGCGTCTCACCCCCCTCCGTACATACATTTAATATCCAGTCTGCGGGAGGTTCTTCTTCCTTTACTTGTTCAAACATTTTCCAAAGCTCGAGAATGGCAAGGCGTTTCTCGAGTTTCTTCCCACTATATGTGGCATGTAGGAACGTGGTCATGTGCCGTAAGACAGCCTTAGACAATGACCCATTCTGGGGCCACGGCATAAACATTTTATTTGCGGTGCCCTTAACCCACTCCTGGCTGTATTTCTTCAGCTTTGCTGCATGTTTTGGCAATTGCTTGCACAAGTGTGCAAGTGGGGTAACTTCTTCCATTCTTAATTTTGTCACCAACAATGATCACACAGTGTTTCAACTTTACACTATTATGAGCGAGCACCACATATGCAAGCTCCGATCCAACTTTTCCACAAAATCTTTACACCAACAGTTTTACTCGAAACACATCAATTCAGTGGCGATTCCCTCTCATTTATAGAATCGCGAAACTATGTCAGACACTAGCTGGTCATACATATACCTGCCTTCTAATTAATACCCCGTCATGGGATTTAAACTACCCCTTTATGACGTCTTCAAACATCATCGTAGCCTAGCGTCCCCCTCTCTGTGGGCTCTGGGTTCAAGTTCCTTCTGACCACTCTTTAAAGTGCAGGAACAAGGCGAATTTTACAGTTTTTCTCTCGGGTGCCCTCCCGGTATCCCTTACAGTTTTTAATCTCGGTTGCCCCCCCCGGTTTTCCTTACAGTTTTTAATCTCGGGTGCCCCTCCGGTATTCCTTACAGTTTTTAGTCTCAGGTGCCCCCCGGTATTCCTTGCAGTTTTTAATCTTGGGTGCCCCCCCGGTATTCCTTACCCCAGTTCTTTCAGGTGACCAGGTCTTTTACCCCATATATATATATATATATATATATATATATATATATATATATATATATATATATATATAGTCTTTTCTGCTTCTAGCTTTAATATTTTTTCTCCGCCACCCACCGTTACCTTTCCCTTCTTACTCTAAGGCCTATAAGACCTTTGCCAGGATAACGAGTTTCATTGTTTCACTCACCAATCGACTCTTTTCCTCTCTAGAACTTCAGGATCACCGCCCCTTCCTCTTACTGCTTTTAAGGTTTTTCGTCCGATCCGCTGCTCGTGGGAATGAGAAGGGTTATGCATGTAAAAGCGGGTTCCTTCAGACCCACTGCAGATTTTTGGGAATAATTACACTATCATTGTCCATGGGGAGCTTCTCAGCTTACTCAGCCAGAATGGCGAAAGGACTCGTGATGTAACCGAAGGCCCAGAGTTACTTCGTGCCGTCGGTTTAAAAGGTGTCTTATAACTATATCAATCGATTATCACTAATCGATGGCCGAAACCATCCTCAGGCTACCAAGTGTTGACGAGGAGAGGTAATTACTGACGGACCCGTTGGTCAGCACTCCACCCTCGAAAACTAGTAATACAAGATAGCTGCACCATTCAAGGACAGAGTGCAGGATTCACATACTCCGGCAAGGATCAATAATCAGGACTCAGTAAATTGGCAAAGGGAAGTCCGTTTAATGATACATACATCAGTTTATGGAAATCAGCAGCATCACGAACACCTGCCTCACCCCGACTTCCTCGAACATTAGTCCAACAGCCTCTTTTATGGGCAAAATCCGTCATCATTGACGTCTAATTCTACAAAAAATCATCATGCAATTCAATTGGTTGGGAAAGGTAACTTAAGTGTAGGTGCTATTACTGTATATGGAAATAATGCAAGTGGATTGGATAACTCTTATCGGGTGGGCGTCTACGCCCTTCCCTCTACACCACACGTGATTGACGTCACTACAAGTACGACGTCTCATTGGTTACAATGTCTATAGGACCCTAGATTACATTGTCCCTTGTGATTGGGCAAGTAACACCCCTAAACATAAATTTCCATTTTAATTAGCTGCATGCAGAATAGACACCCAGGTGCCTAGTGTCCCAAGATTCTCCCTGCCTCCCTTCCATAAATCAGTGGTTTAGGGCTATGTGTCAATTAGTTGGCTGGGTATGGCCTCGGATCTGTAGTCTCTTATCAGGAAAAGTTATGGCACCCTCTGGTTCTGGATGACATCAGGCGGTAGTACATATTCGCGCCTGCCTGGTCACATGTTGGTCCACCGTGAATATGCTTCAGTTACCAACCTTTTGTGCATTTAATTCTATATGCGCTTAGCCACCTGCATGGGCCTCTCTTATTTTGACCTTCACGGGTGGGCTGGCATACTCTGAAGTTGGAGCCTCGTGAACTCATGCTCAACTCCCCTTCTCTGGTTGACCTCGATTTCCCCGGCATGAGCCATCCTTTGTTAAGTTTTGATCCCACTCCTTTCCTCAGCTTGGGCCTGGATATGAAACTTGGCCAGTCAGGCCTTGGCCGCCTGGGAGTACTTCTGTTTATACAAAATGAAGTCGCACGTGTACATTGTGCTGTATTGAGGTAGATGTATACAGTCGGCGATTGCCGCTCTAACTTCTACTAAGCATTGCAAGCAGAATCGATTACTTAGCATCTTGCGTTTCAAGCTTATTTACACACGTTCAATAAGGCGGTTGCTTCCATCTTGTCTCATGGCACCATTCTCATACGTTTTTCAGTGTCTCTCCCCTTTGTCCTTTACAATGATCCTCACAGTTGTCAGTACTGGCATGCATGCTTTCAGTACTCCTTCAGTTCGTTGTTGGAGCTGCTCTGGTCCTTGTTTCATCTCCACTGGCCTTCCATTATGGCTTTTGGAGTCTCTTCATGGACCGTGTGTAGGCATTCCTCCTCGTTCCGTATCAACGGCTGGTATGGTTGTCTGATTGGGTACCATGCTGCCCAGGGTTGCTTGGTTATGGGCATTTCAACAGGTATTGATCTTCTAATGTACACAGGGCAGAGGCCCATTGCAGCCCTTTGTTGGTTCAGCTGCTCCTCGTACGTCACATACCTTGCAAGTACTTTACTGGCACCTCGAAGTGAGGGGCAGGGGTGCAGGTCACGTCTGGGGTCTCCTCTACAAAACGTGATCACATCTGTTGTTCTTCCGACAATATTTGGACAGTCTTCGATTAGACGAAAGAACAATATATTGACAAGCTCATTTACTTCCTTCTCTGCTTGGGACATTTGGCTTCTCCTTGCTGTATTCAGGAAGTAGAAGGAATTGCTCAGTAATTACAGTAAGCAGTCTCTTTATGATCTTTTCATTTTCAGGATCTTGAAGAAAGTCAGTGACACTTGTGAGTCTCCCCACCAGTGACAGGTACGATCTTAGCACTAGATTCAAGTATGTCATCCCATCTTTGGTGATGTCACTACTGTGGGACACCATAAGTGATTCCGAACAAAGTCTTTGTGTAGAAGGAATCGGGGTACTGTATTTTCTTCCAATTTATGTGTCCTCGATTAAAATTTGGCATGTTATTTTCTCATCACAGTTTTAGTGTGTCTCAATCCAAAGTTCAGATTCAACAAACTATGTTGTGGTTTATAAGTACAATTGTCTTCTTCACCCTGCAACTAGGATGCACAGAGTGTCCAGTTTATCTGTCCTTATCCTCTTTTTTGCTCAGAGGAATGTCTAAAGTAAAACCACAACTATCTGACAAAAGTTTCCTTTGTCTTTACTTTTCTGTTGCTCATGCGTCCTTTTTCTTCGTCATGGATCTTGTCTGCACGTGCTGTGGTTCTTCCCCGTTGCTCGTAGTCTCTTCACGCTGGCGTGCAGGCAGGGGGCCTTCTCCGATGTAGGGTTTGATATCACCCAGAAAAATCCATGCTCTCCTGCCTTGTAGTTTCACTGCAGAGGGAGTGCAGTCCTCCACTGTAAATAGACTGTTAAACTTTGGCTCGTCCCACCTTTTTCTGATACGTTTCTTTACCAAGACGATATCTCCAGGGAAAACGGATGGTGCACAAAGTCCTTGAACTGTGCCTGTAGTAGTATCTCCTTCTGTGTTCTGTGCTGCCCTGCACCCTTTTCGTCATCGCTGCAGCTGGTCTGAAATTACAGTAAGGCAAGATGTCATGCAATTCAGGTAATTTTGGATTTCAGACCCTAAGATTTCGCCTGTTGACTGGGCATCACATCTAGCTCTATCTCAGGGTTTGAGGGGAGTGCGCATTCTTCTTCCTGTGGCAATCTCGTGTGGCGTAAGATGATGGCTGGAACCGGGTTGGTTCCTGAGTGCATACAGTGCCAAGGGAAGGCAGTGCAACCATCCCTTTTTTAGAGTAAGCTTCAACTTGGCTACCCTTTCCTTTAATAGGCCGTTGAGCTTCTCACAGATTCCATTACCTTGCGGATTATACGCCGACGGGAAATTGTGCTTTATATCAAGCAGCAAGCTAATCTTTTCAAAAGTCTCATTTACAAAGTGAGCTCCATTATCTGATCTCATGACTTCACACCCCCCCCCACCTGGAGAATACTTCTCTCACTAAATATTTGGCCACACAGGTAGAGTCTGGGTGTGTACATGGACCTGCTTCTATCCATCTAGAGAATGGACACACCACAACAATTAGATACTTGTACCCGTTACATACTGGAATCATGTCGACGTAATCGACATGCAAGTGCTGAAAAGGCCCATTTGGCCTGGGGATGACCCCTCTCATTACTTTTAATGTGTGCCCAGCTGTGAATTGTTGGCAGATTATACAGTTCACTATAAAAAATGCAACGTGCTCAGTTAAATTCGGTATGAACCAGTCTTCTGCGTGTGTTGCCACTAGATTTACCTTTGTCATGTGTGCCGGATAATGTAGCTGCTCCAGTGATAATCTTAACAGGGCTCTAGGCATCACTGGTTTACCAGTGCTGTCTTGTCGCCACAAACTGTCAGAGGGGTTTAAAAAACACCCTTACTGTTTCCATAGATGTTTCTCTTCCTGTGTGCCTCCCCTTGGAGTTCCATCAACTGTGTTTGCCCTAGATTGTTATAGCTCTCAGGTGTAGTTCGTGCAATCATCATTCTCTCATTGGTATGGATGACTTCCTCTTCCATGATCGTCTCACTCTTGGATGCCATATGTTTGGCTTCCGTGTCTGCTACTTTGTTTCCGCGTGAGATAAAATCTGTCCCCTTCGTGTGGGCGGCGCTTTTCATGACTATGCCCACTGGAACTGTAGTGCCATGATCAGCCTGTCCAATAAGGCTGCGTGCTGCACTGGCATGCCATCTGCTCGGAGGTAGCCCCTCCTTTTCCCGCAGGCTAAGCCTGCGTGCACTGTTGGCGTCACATAGGCGGAGTCACTGTACACCTTTACTTCCTGGTCTGCGTGATTCTCGATGGCGAGTATCAACGCCAATAATTCTGCAGCCTGTACTGAATAATGAGATGGTACTTGTGCACTAAGGAGTACTCGAAATTCTCCTTTTGCAGTGTGTTTCATTACAGCAACGCCTGTATATCTTTGCCCATCATTTTGATCGATTCTCAAAGAACCATCAACAAAGACACTTTCTCCTTCTGCCAAAGCATTTTCTTTTACCCTGGGAATTTCATCATAGAATTCTTCATAGTTCACACAGTCATGTATTCGTTCTCCTTCAGTGACTGGCTCTGCTATAAACATAGCTGGGTTCACTATCTTACATCGGACTACCTTAATCGATGGATTCGATGTGATCACTTCATAAGCAAAAGCTCTCTGAGATGTCAGTGTGCCCTTTGGTTTTTCCAGAATAGCAAATAGCGAGTGCTCGACGTGCAACGTCATTGACCACCCCATTACAATGGTAGTAGCTTTTTCAATTGTGAACACCGCAGCAGCCAAACTTTGTTCGCACGCGAAATGGCCTTTCATCACCGGGTCCAAATTCCCACTATAATAATGCATGGGCTTGTACCCCAATGTGGTTCTCTGTGTGAGCACTGCTGTCATAACGCTGCCATTTGTGTGTGAGAACAAGTAAAATTCCTCGGCATAGTTGGGAATTCCTAAAACTGGTGCCGTGCAAATAGCTTTTTTGAGTTCAACAAATCCTTCCTCCATGGTTTCAGACCATTCAATTTTTTCTTTCGTCGCTTGGGTCTTCTTTAAGGCCTGAAGCAAAGGCTTGGTGTAAGATCTATAGTCAAAAGACCCATGCCCTTACATAGTTGCACAGGCCTAAGAAGCTCTGCATCTGTTTTATCGTGTGTGACTTAGCCGTGTTCAGTATGACTTCAGCAATTTCTGGGGTCACTCTTTTCCCCTCATTCGAGATCAGCTGGCCTATGTGTAGCACTTTTCCTGTTGACAATATTGTAGCTTTTCCTTGTCAACCTTATACCCTTTCTCAGCCAGTATAGACAATAGCTGAACAGAATCATGCCTGCATCGCTCCTCTGTCGTGCTGCAAATTAAGATCTCATCCACATATTGCAGGACAACGCTTTCCAATGCAATATTACTTAGGTCCATCTGCAGGACTTGGTTAAAAATAGAAGGAGACTCACAGTATCCCTGGGGTAGCCTTGTGTTTTTCAGACGCATCTGTCTGAATGTGAATGACGTCAGATCTTGTGAGTTACGGTGCAACGGGATTGAGAAAAATGCATTTTTCAAGTGAAACACCATGAAATATTTTGCCTCGACAGTTATTTTACATTAAATTGTAGCCAGGTTCGGGACTAAGGGGAACTTGGCCTCAACAATATCATTTATTAGCCTCAGATCTTGAACTAGCCTCCAAGACCCTCCTTTACTTTTTTTCACAGGGTACACTGACGTATTACATGGTGACTCGGATGTCTCTAAGATGCCTTGCTCCATCATAGCAGAAATTTTCCTAAAAATCCCTTCATCTTCACCTCTGGACATGGGATATTGTCGTGCTTTGGGTAAAATTGCTCCTGGCTTTAGCTTAATTTTCACCTCTCCAACCCCTTTCAATAGGCCTACATCATAGGGTCCTGTGGTCCACACTGAGACAGGCACTTGGGCCATGTCATCATCAAAATTTTCAGGACGGTTTTGTGCCAACATCATTCTTTGAGGCACTTCCCTTTTGATCATTCTCCACTCTTGTCTCTCCCATATCTGTTTGTTCTTCAAACAGATCATCATCAGTGACATCAGTCAATTGGTATCCCTCTTCAATGGTGATTACTGTGCACCATTGTCGCCCTTCATCGTCATAACCATCAATCAAAGCCATATTCCCTCATACTGCATCTGTGTGTATCATCAAGGGAAATACTTGTCCCTTTTCCTCGTGCATAGGAATTCTTGGCCTAAATAGAAACTCATCTGGGGTCCTCATGATTCTGTGTGCAAGGCCTGGCAGCCCTGCCATTAGAATGTGCATTCCATATGGGAATATTTCTGGCTCTAATGGGACAGCCCTCATAGCTGTGTGTCCTGTGTATGCTCTAATAACTTTGCATACGTTTGAATAGTGCATTCCTGGAGTTGAACCTACAATGCCCTCCTCCGTGAACGAGATTGTCATATTTATCTTTGTCATTAGTTCTCGATCCAAAATGTTTACTGGGGTCTGTCGTGAATATAATAAAGGCACATTCATCTCACATTCTCCTATAGAGTCTGGAAGTGCGTTTGTGAAAGGAACACTACTTGTAGCTCCTGTGAAACTCTGAGTATTTATGGCATCACCAGAAAAGGAAAGCTCGCCTTCACATGTGCATGAACGTGTTGCACCCGTATCAACTAAGAAGGAATTATCTTTATCCTCGATAACGACATCCACCCTAGGTTCCTGGTGAGGGTCTGGTGTCACTGATGGGATAGAACACATCAGGGCTCCCAGTGAGCTGTCCTAGTCCATATATAGTTTGGGCCCACCGTGTGCTGATGGATTTCCCCCATTCCCAGTGTTACTTCCCATTCCAGGGTTCACGGTCTGCCCTGCACTCATCGTTTGTGATAATTGCAACCGTGACTGTTGGGACTGTCCTTGTGGAAAACTCACTATATTCTGGTGCAAATCTTGTTGCGCTTCTGGCGCTTGTTGCTGCACCGTGTGATTCTGTGCAACTCCCTGTTGTACGAAGGCAGGTACATTTGCCACGCCTGCTCCTATTCCTTGACCGTTTTGCATCATGCCTTGATTTCGGCATGTGCGCACTAAGTGCCCTGTCATCCCCCACAACCAACATACTGGCGGTGGTGGATCATTGGCCCATTTGACGTGTCTTGATTGCCATTTTGCATGTTTTGGAAACCAACTTGATTATTCTGGAAACCTCTCTGATTACTCTGCCATCCTCTTCCCCTAAATCTTCTTCCCCTGGGCTAAAACCCAGTGCTGCCCTGATTATTCTGTTGTGGATTATTGACCTGCTGCATGCTCGATTCAGCTCTGCTAGTTATCATGGCTCGCTCAAGAGCATATTTTGACAATTTCTTCTGCACCAATTTCTCACCCTTTCGTGCATCTCCCTTTATGCGATTCTTTTCTTGCAGTAGCCTGCAATAGTGTGCAATGGTCAGCTGTTTTTCTGACCAAGGTTTAGCCTAGATTCCTACCTATTTCTTGAGCTGTTTCTGTGCCGGCTCTGGCAGCCCTTGGCACAATATATGGTAGAACATCGGTATAGATTTCCCCCAAGATTCATGAGTCTTGAGTACCCACTCATCTTGAAAATTCTGTATATAAATTAACGGATCCTCAGACTCATTCATTTTACGTGTCATTATAGCTCCCATATCGGAAGTGTCTGGGTAAAGCCCTCGTAATGTCTTCCATACCACGGCTCTGCAATTGTTAAATGGAGCTCTGTCATGCGTGGTATTAATTGTGGTCACACCAGGGTAACCTGCTTGTGTCCACACATTGTCTGCTCTCTCACTAAGTATGGCGATTAGGAGACCCTTGATATGCCCTATAACTAACGTGTTCCCTCCTGTCATTTTTTCTAACTTGTGTATCCATTTTCCAGCTCCCGATGTCAGCATTGGAAGCTTGTTTTTCAAATTCTCTCGATCCATGTGTGGCCATGGAATATATTGTGGTCTTGCTCCCCCTTTCTCGAGTAACGGAAATTGGGATGTATAGCTCTCTCTTCTCTCATTGTTCAGGGGTAATGTTCCTGCATCGCCGCCTGCCTGGCAATGTCCTAGGTCTGCTCACATAGGGTGATGGTGACTTCCCCCTCTGACCGTGAGATACTTCTTCATGTTGGTCTGACTGTGTGGCTAACTCTGATGCCCTTGGTGCAAATTCACTAGTGTCCGACCATCTTATCCCTTTTTCCCTTGGGAATCGTCTTTCGCTCCTTCTCTTTTCCTCCTTTTCCTCACGTTCCTCCCTTTCAGCATCGGACATGGTTTGTCCCCAACTCATGCAACTTCTTGTGTCTTCTTTGCTCCTACTTATTTCTAGTATATGCAGGTATAGTTCTCTATTCCCACTACTTCGGGAGACATACTCAGTGTCGTAAAGTTCAGTGCTCTTTAGGCGCTCGTCTTCCCCCTCCCCTTGGGGTATTTGTTCTAATCCCATTTCATCATATATTCTATCAATCGTTTCTCTGATGCTTCTGGTGTCGAAGTCATCTTCAATATTCACCCTAGACGTGCCTGGTACTGAATCGTATGCAGTGAAGAATTCTTCAATGTCTTCCCAACCTACCACTGGATCAGGTTTTCTAACCTCTCTCTCTAGATATTCAAGATCGCATGCTCTCTGTCTTTGCTTACGTTCTACATCATCATCGAATTCTCTGCGCTTCCTCGCCTCTTCTCTTCCTTTTTCTTTTCATTTCTACATTCATCTGCCCTTTGGATTTCCTCATCCCTTCGTCTCTTTATTCTTTTCTCTCGTATTCTTTGCTCTTCTTCTAACTTTTACTGCTTCTGTCTATCTTGACCATGGCTGCTCTCTGTTTGCGATTGAGCTGCCTTTCTTGCTATTCGCGATATAACTGTTCTAGCCTCTGTCTATCTTTTTTCCTTATTCTTTCGTCTCTCAGTTCTTTCTCCTTCTCCTTATTCTGTACATTGTCTAGCCTCTCCTTTTGTTTCGCATCATTAGTGCCTTTGCCATCGAGTTTCAATAAAATTTGCCCTCCCTTCCATTCGTTTTTTGCGAATGCTATCTCATCAGTTCTATCTTCGCTTCCTTTCCATCTTTTGCTTTCTCTCTATTTGTCGAGAGATGCACTTGTCTGTGTCTGGTCCCTTCTTTCGTCATCGCGTCTCTCCTTGTCCCTTGGGACTGTGGAGGTGATATCCTTATCCTTACCTTGATTCTCGTCACTACTTTGCGTAGGTGACTCATATGCCGGGTTGCTATACCCTGTAGATGCTTATGTTCTCTCAGCAGGTATAACCCCTCATCTTTATTTTCTTCAATCTTCGTTTCAGATGGGGTGGGTGGCGCGGTAAGCATCTCACCCCTTCTGAACATACATTAAGTATCCAATCTATTGGCGGCTCCTATCCCTTTTCTTGTTCATACATCTTCCAAAGCTCTAGAACAGCTAGGCGTTTGTCTAACATTTTGCCCGTGTATGTGGCGTGAAAATATGTCATCATGTATTGAAAAACAGCTTTAGATAAGGACCCGTCCAGTGGCCGTAGCATAAACATCTTGTGGGCGGTTCCTTTAACCCACTCTGTACTGTATTTTTTCAGTTTAGGTGCATGTTTCAGCAACTGTTTGCACAGGTGTGTTAATGGAGTTAGGTCCTCCATGTTTAAATCTGTTCCCTTTCTCCTTCTATAACACTTGTCGAAGCTTCACGTGACTTAAACAATTCGCATAACATAAGCGAGCAGCAATCAACGTAAGCTCCAATCCTGATTTTTTCCCCAAAATTTTGTATCTTCTATTTTACTCAAAAACCATCAATTCGTATACTATAAAATCTCAGTTATCCAATCGCATAAAATTCAAGTCAGTTCTTCTAAAGAAAATGTTCAACTTATGACGTCACAACAAACAACATGTAGGACAGACGTTTGACAGACTAGACGAACACCAGCATGTTTCTTCTAGCCGCTATATTAGCGTAGGACTAAGGCGAATCCTCTCCTCTGGTATCCTCGCTGGTATCCTCTCTCTTCTCGGGTGATCTCCCCGGTATGTTTCCTCTATTTACCTCATTATTCTGGAGTCATTATTCCCTTCCCCCTATATATATATATATATATATATACATTCTTCTCTACTTCTAGCTATATTTTGTTTTCCCACCACCTTCTGTTATCTTTTCCCTTCACTTGTTCTAAAGCATGCACTTTTGCCAAAACACTTAGGGGTCATTATGAGTTGGGCGGTAAGGGATTACCGGCACTGGTAAGGAGACCAATGCCGATAATCCCTTACCACCCAATTCTGAGGTCCCTTAGCGGGAACCGTAAGGAACATGTGATCTGACCACACGTCCCTTACGGGTCCCGCTAAGGGACCAGGGCGCTAATAACGGGCTTGCTAGTCGCGAGCCCGTTATTAGCACCCTCCCCATTCCCATTGAGCCCTATGGGGGTTCAAATGGGAATGGGGAATGATTTGTTCAATGGGGATTTACCGGTCCCTCCAGGGTTAGAATGCACCGGTAAATCCCCATTGAACAAGACTGGTGCCAGACCCGGTATTGGAGGCAACCATGGCGCAAAAAGCACCATGGCTACCACCAATCTCAGAATGAGGCCCTTAGTCTTTTTTCACTCACCGTTCGCATGTTTCCTCTCTGGACCCTCGGGCTCACCGCCTTTGTCACTGCCTTCTTCGGCTTTTCTCCTGTTAAGTTGCCCGTAAGAATGGGAAGGGGTTACGTGGGTAAGCACAGGTCCCTTCAGACCTTGTTCTGCAGGTTTTGTTTTCTTACACTACCACTGTCTTCGGGGAGCTTCAGGGTCTACTCAGCCAAATGGCAAAGGACTCGTAATATTGCCGAAGACCTAGAGTTACTATATGTCGACGGTCAATGGGTGTTTATTCTAATCGATAATCGAAAACCATCAATCTCTGCTACCAAGTGTACTCTGAGACCCCCGGCTGGCCCATAGAGCTGAGGTTTGCTCAGAAGTACTTTTAGACAAGATAGCTGCACCCATGAGATGGATGGGGGAGTATATTTATTACTCCAACACCAATCAATAAGGACAACTCAATGGTTTGGCAAAGGGAGTCCGTTTAATGACAAGTACAAAAATGAGGAGTTATGGATATCAGCAGTGATGCGATGGTCCTTCTCGCTTCAACTCCAACGAAGTTCATAGAAGTTGTAACATTTATACTCAAAACTCATCATCATTGATGTGTAACACTCAAAAGTTAACATGCAATTCTATTGGTTAGCGAAAGGTAACTTTACTATAGGTACTATATCTGTATATGGTAATGGAGTGAGGGGATTGGGTAAACACTGTCAGTTGGGCATCTAAGCCCTTCCTTCAAAAATGACTACTGTAGACGTCACTAAAAGTATGACGTCTCATTGGTTCTACTAACTATAGGACTCTAGATTATTTGGTCCTTTGTGACTGAGTTGGCACTAACCCCATGCATACTTTTAGCAGCACGCAGAATGGTCAGCCAGGTGCGGGTGCCCCTTAGTAACTCGGCCTTCCTCCCATTATGGTTACAATCAATCATCACTTTAATAGCCATGTGTCAATTATTTCACTGTGGTTGGCCTCGAGACTGCAGCTTCTGTCTGGAAAAGTTCTGATATCTCTGCCTGATCAGGTGCCAAGCGTAGGTGTGAACCCTTGCATCTTCTTGCTCAGCTGGTCAAGTGATTCCAACACTGCAAATTTGTCTCTTCTCTCTCAATTTGTGAATTTGATTTTCGTTTCACCCGCCACCTGCCTTCGCCTTCTTATCTCAACCTTTCAGAGGCAGGATATTCTGTTCTTAGTTTCGATTAAATATAGCTACTGTTCGCCTCTTCTGTTGGTATGACCTTGGATTTCCTGGCACGAGTTGCCTCTGCTGAGTTTTGTTTCAGCCATCTCTTCTCGTTTTTGCTAAATATGAAGCTTTCTCGTGTGGCCTTTACTAACCTGGGTTGATTCTGCTTCTTGTGCAAAGTAGAAATCTACTTATAATACTGTGCTTCGTTTGAGGTAGATTATGCATAATGGTGCTTGCCGCACTACTCTTCTACTAAGCATAGCAAGCCTCACTGTTTTCTTAGATTTCTTGTGGTTCCAAGCATATTTACAAGTGTAAACTGGTTGAATATCTTCATCTTGCTTACAGCTTTAAACTTCTTTGCATTTCGCCATCGTCCTTTCACTTTAGGTTCACAATATCATTATTCATGGCATTTCCTCTCTTTGCATCATTCTCTGGTTGTCATTTCTTCTATCTGCAAGTCAGTCTGGGCCCTCGTGACGTCACCATTTGTCTTTCATTAATGCCTTTTTGGTTTCTTCAGGGACTGTACTCGAACGATCTTCATTTCATTTCATTTGTTGGTATGGTTTTCTCAATGGGTACCTTACTGTCCATGGTTTTCTTGGTATTGGTACGTTCATAGGTGCTGTTCTTCTAATAGGTACTGGGCAGAGCCCTACTGTGGCTCTCTGCTGGTTTATTTGCTCATCATAGGTCACATATCAAGGTTCCTGGTACTTCAAAATGGGCGACTGGAGTGCAGGCTTTATTTGAGACCTCCTCTACAAAAGAGTGGAGCCTAGTGCTCAAAAGTACTTCCAAATGCGGGTGCATGCGATAGTGCAGAAGGGCGAAAATGGCGTCTCTTGCAGGGGATGCAGCAGCTGAGGAAGGTGGGTGAGGCGTTGAAGAATAGCTTCCCACTATTCATGGAGGGTCTCCCCAAGAGGGCAGAACAGGTTCCACAAGTTGGGAATGGGATGATAGCACAGGCTACCTGAGGAAAGGTGAGTGGCTCAGGGGACGCTCGTGCGTAATAATTGATGGATGCGCTAGGGGCCACCAGTAATGGTTCCAAGTACTGACCGACGCTTGCCGCACTCTGGACAAAACTTCGGCAGTCGAATCCTCTTCGGTTGCAGGTTCAAATGCGCCATTTGTGCGACTCTGCGTCTTTCAGCTGCGAAGATACAGCAATGATTCTTTGGCAGGACAGTGGCGATTTCTTCACTCCTGGTGAAGGGATTAGGCCAGTTTCACTGTAGCAGGCTTCAGGGCACAGAGGGGCACAGCAGCACGGTGCCTGTGAAGTTCATTACCATGGCTGGGCGACACAGTGGCCACGTGTACTCTGGTGCGGGCGCTCTATCTTTATTCCAGACCTGGGAACGCCAAGTGTACGAAATTCAGGGTGATAGTGCTGTGAACACAGAGCTTATGATCTACCAAGTTTCAAGTGCCAACTCAAAAAGGCTGTGGTTTCAGAGTAAAGGTCCTGCGCAAGCTGGTCAGTCCACTGGATAGCCCAGAAACACTTTGGAAGAGGCTTTCTTGCAGGTTAAGATGAAGGTGCCGTGAATAGTTAGTCCCACTATTCAAATGGGTTGAAGTATCTTTGCAGACTTTCTGGTTCGATCAGATGCAGAGGTTCCAACGGGACAACAGTGGGCTCAGGTTGCCAAACCTTCCAGCTGGTCACCAGCGGTTCCGCGACCTGGCTTCTTAGTTTCAGGATACTTGGATCCTATCCTAGGTTCAGTGAGAACTCAAGAGATCGACCTGGTATGGGTGTTTGGAGCCTTCTCTTATCCAGAATCTCCTTTGCACCAAAACGAAGAGGACCAAACGGGAGATCTGCTCACATACAGGCACACCAGACATGGACCAATCACAGACCACAGTGGTCCCATTCATCCCCAGCACACCAAACTCTCTGGCACCCAGGATGTGTATTGGAACTAGACAGTCCAGACCACCTCCTGGAGTCACACACACAAGTCATGCAGAAGGCCACGAAAGCTTGGCATTTCGCAGGAGAATGCATTACCAATTAAGGAATGACCCGGGTCGGCTTGAACTGGGCAAGGCAATGGGGCAAGATAGCCAAAGGACAGGACAAAGAACCTTGTGGCATGGCCATTTTGGAGCCAGGCCAACTTCCTGTGTCAATTGGGGTAAACGTGGTTTGCATGGCAAGAAAGGGTTAAAAATAAGCAAAAAGATAAGCTGCCACCACCTCTCCAAGGCACATCTGCACTTCTCCTAAAAAATCCTTAGAGGGAGTCTAAGGCCTTTGGAAATGAAAGGAAGACCCAAGCGCACTCTACTGTAAGGCACATTGTGCACTTGTAACATGTTGCAGAAAGGTTGCAACATTGGAAAGGAATAAGGGAAACAAAGTCTCCCAGTATGGACTGTCGTTAAGGGCATGTCAGTTTCCCCATAATAAAGCGAGCAAAGCCCAGTGGAGTGCAGCTGGATTCTGTGCTTCACTGGCGAAATTCTGACTAGGGTGTTTAACCTCTTAATTGCCAAGGGCGAGCTATCTCATCCTTGACATTACCTCTGCATTGCCAAGGACGAGATAGCTCGTCCTTCTTGGCAATCTGTTTCGTGCAATCCCTGAAAGCAGGGATTGCACAAAACTGTAATCCAACCCCACCCTATGTGAGGGGGAGGTTGGATTACCTAACAGGTCCGGGGGTTGGATTACCTTCAGTTTCAAGTCAGCATGCGTAATGCACATCAGCATGAAACTGAAAGTATATTCACTGCGGCAGCCATTTACGGCTGCCGCGGTGAAGTGAGAAGGTTAGAGCCCTTCTCCCTCTCCCTCGATCTCTGGCTTTTTTGAGCCGATGTGAGTGAGGAAGGTATTGTTGGAAAGGGGAGACTCTTCCCCTTTCCAACGCCTATTTTTTTTTAATCATTGCTGGGCGCGGATCAGGCGCAGAGCACTTGATCTGCCCTCAGCAATGGCACTGGACTACCAGGGATCCTTTTGTGACGTGGGTGGGAGAGGTGGCTGCTTACTATGTAAGCAGCCCTCTCCCCCTATGCCCCCAAAGCATGGGGCTACACCTATGGAGACCCCTGGGGGCAGATGGGTGATCATCTGCCCCCAGGGAAAGGGGATACAAAAAAAGAAATACAAAAAAAACAGATTTGAGTGAGGATGGCGGGCCACTAGCCACCAGGTATTTCATTTTCCATGAAGGGGGGTGGCCCTCTCCCCCCACGCTAAGTGGATGGGGAGGCACCCCTTGTAGCCCTCCCTGGGGGCAGATTTCTGCCCATACTTGCCTCCAGGGAGGACTAAATGAGGAGCCGCCCCATCCATTGGGGGGGCACCAGGAAACTGTGGCCAGGCTCCCCAAAGGTTAGGGCCTGCAAGTTAGGGCCCCCTGGGGCAGATGGGTGCCCATCTGCCCATAGGCAAGGGCCAAAACCACAACAAAATAATAATAATTAAAATGGTTGGATTTGGGGGAGTGTCCCGCCGCCCCACTAGCCCACCAGGGAAATGTTTTATGGAAAGGGGGTGGCCCTCTTCTCCCCACACCAAGTGGATGGGGGCACTTCATGTAGCCCTCCCAGGGGGCAGAATTCAGCCTTTGAATGGCCATCTGCCCCCAGGGAGGACTACGTGAGGTGCCCCCCATCCTTTTGGGGGGGGGCACCAGGAAAGTGTGGGAAGGCCCCCAAAGGATGGGGCCTGCCCCTAGGGAAGAGGCAAAACATTAAAAAAGTACAAAGAAAAGAATGGTGGTTTTGGGGTTTGGGGGCCCACTAGACCACCAGGTGAATTTCCAATGAAATAGGGTGTCCCTACCTGGTGGCAGATATCTGCTCCTAGGAAGGGGCATCTGACCCCAGGGAGGGCCGCATGAGATGCCCCCCATCCATTTGGGGTGGGGGGCAAAGGGCCACCCCCCTTTACATTACAAAATTCCCCAGTGGTTTAGGGCCTAGGGTATGGAAGCAACCAAGGAAAACGGGGAACCCCATGCATTTCTGGAAAGAGAACACCCTTGGGAATCCACAGAAGTCTGACTTGCACAAATCGGCCCAGTGGTTTAGAGTTCCCTAAATGGATGGGGGGGCATCTCATGCAGCCCTCCCTGGGGTCAGATGTCCCTTCCTAGGAGCAGATATCTGCCCCCAGGGAGTGCTGCATGAGATGCCTCCCCCATCCATTTGGGGTGGGACAGGCCCCCCAATGGATGGGGCAGTAGGTTTGGGCACCCTGGGGCAGATTGGCACACTAATGTGTCCATCTGAGCCCAGGGAAGTTGGGTAAACAAAACAAAAAATTGAAATTGGTAGGATGTATTTTAGGGGGGGGGGCTGAGGGGCACCCTAAACCACCAGAGAATTTTATAATGGAAAGGGTGGTGGCCCTCTCCCACCCCCCACCCTAAGTGGGTGAGGGGCACTTCATGTAGCCCTCCCTGGGGGCAGAGTTCTGCCCCTGGGAAGGGGCAAATGTGTTTTTACTGGGGGGTGAGGGTCAGTAAACCACCAGGGATAGCTTGATACGGGGGTCGTGATTGGAGAGTAGAAGTGATGTTTTGTTTTTGCTTGGGTGGTCGTATGTAACACATGGTTTTTGTTCCTTTTACAGCTTTTTCTACGCGAGCAGCTTCAACATTATTTGAGTACTGTTTTTTATTATTATACGGTTCTACGGTTAGGGCCGATTGTCAGTGGGGTGGGGGAGACTGGGGCTGGATTGTTGGTGGTGTGGGTGGGATTGGGCCTTCTGGGGAGATATTTTGGTGGGCTGGGACACAATTGCAGGGGCAGGCTACAAATTGCCCCCCCAGCCCCCACACCAGCAGAACATTGGTGTTTCCCTGGGAGCAGATGTCTCCCACGTGGGTTGACCATCCACAAGCCCAGGCTGCACCTCTGGCATTGCTACGTTACAGATGTCACCTCCAGGGAGGAATGGGGATCCTTCCGGGGCTCATTGGGACTGCCGCTGCACTTGGGGATGATCAACCCACATGGGAGACGGGTGCCCAATGCTAGGTACGTGATCCCCAAACATCCTGGTATTCTGGCTGGCCTGCGTTACAGCTTCTCCCTCTGGGAAAGGATGGGGAATGTTGGGTCTCCCAGGAACCACCGCTGGGCTTGGGGACGTTCAACCCACACTGGGAGTCAGCCGCCCAAGGCCAGGGATATGACCTCCTACCACCCTGGAGCTCTGGCTTTGTTGTGTTACAGCTTCTCCCCACTGGGAAAGGAAAGGGACCCTGCCAAGGCTCCCTGGAACTGCTGCTGCACTTGGGGATGGTCAACCCACATGGGAGACAGCCTCCCAAGGCCAGGGACATTACCCCCGACTTTCCCGGAGCACTGGCTGGCCTGCGTTACAGCCTCTCCCTCTGGGAAATGTTGGGGACCCTGCCGGGGCTCCCAGAAACTGTTGCTGGACTCCAGGACGATTGGAGGTGATGTCCCCGGCCTTGCACATTCATTTACCATGTGGGTGTACGGTCCTCAAGCACAGCGGCAGCTCCAGGGAACCCCGGCAGGGTCACCTTCCCTCCCCCAAGGGAAAATATGTATCGCAGCCCAGCACGCGCTCGAGGATGGTCGGGGGTGATTTCCCTGGCCTTGGGAGGCAGTATCCCATGTAGTTTGCCAATCCGCAAGCCCAGCAGCAATTCCAGGGAGCCCTGGGATGGTCCCCAACCTTTTCCGGAGGGTGAAGCTGTAATGCAGGCCGCCAGCGCTCCAGGATAGTCGGGGTAATGTACCTCACCTCGGTGGGCTGTGTCCCATATGGGGGACCACCCTAAGTGCAGCGGCTGTCCCAGGGAGCCCCGGCAGGGTCCCCATCCCTTCCCCGTGGGAGATTCTGAAACGCTGCTGAGCCAGAGCTCTAGGATTTGTCGGGGATGATCTCCCTGGCCTTCGGTGGCTGTCTCCCATGTGGGTCGACTATCCCCAAGTCCAGTGGCAGTTCCGATAGGGTCCCCATTCTTCCCCGAAGGGAAAGGCTGTAACACAGCCCAGCTAGAGCTTCAGGCTGGGCTTGGGAATGGTCGACCCACATGGGAGAAGGGTGCCCAAGGCCAGGAACATCACCCCGGACCATCCTGGAGGTCTGCCTGGGATGCATTACAGAATTTACCTTTGTGAAGGGATGGGGACCCTGCTGGGGCTCCCTTGGACTGGGCTTGGGGTCAATCCCCAAGCCCAGCATTGGATCCAGAGAGGTCTGGGACTTTCCCCATCCCTTCCCGGAGTGAGAAGCTGTAATCCATAGCTCCAGGAAAGTCGGGGGTAATGTCCCTGGCCTTGGGCACCCGTCTCCCATGTGGGTCTTTGCCGGGGCTTGTGGGTAATACATTCTAGGGTGATTCACCACAAGTCAGAAATGTATGGATTCCCACTGGTGTCTTTTTTTTCTGAAATGGATGGGGTTCCCTGTTTTCCTTGGTGGCTTTGACACCCTAGGCACAAATCTGTAGGTTGTCTTCCCAAATCCAATGGGGGCTTACCAGTGGTTTAGCCTTTCCACTTTGTGCCCAGGTAGGTGCACCCACACATGTGAGGTACCATTTTTGTTGCAACATCTATGAGAAAGCGGGATGGTAGGACATGTGTTGTTGGCAGCGTGTTTCGGTGGATGGGCGGAGGGAAATGTCTGAAAACTGTGTTTTTTTTGCCAAATTTCTGACTTTGCCGAGGGTTATGGTGTAATAAATTCTGGGGCGATTTGTGCAAGTCAGACCTCTGTGGATTCCCACGTGTGTCTTCTTTTCGGAAATACATGTGGCTCCATGTTTCCCTTGGTGGCTTCGACACCCTAGGCCCAAATCTGTAAATTGTCCTCCCCAAACCCTTTGAGGGTTACCAGTGATTTAGCCTTTCCCCTTTGTGCCCAGGTAGGTGCACCCACACATGTGAGGTACCATTTTCGTTGGGACACCTGTGGAAAAGCGAAAAGTTAGGCCATGTATTGTTGGCGGTGTGTTTCGATGGGTGAGCAGAGTAAAATGTGTGCAAATTGTGTTTTTTTTTGCCACATTTCAGACTTTGCTGGGGGTTCTGGGTAATAAATTCTGGGCCGTTTAGCGCAAGTGACACCTCTGTGGATTCCCACGGGTGTCTTCTTTTCAGAAATGCATGGGGTTCCCTGTTTTCCTTGGTGGCTTCAACACCCTAGTCCCTAATCTGTAGGTTGTCCGCATGAGCAAAATTCCTGAAAGTCTGCTGTACCGAAAGACTTGAGGTTACCTGTGTTTTAGCCTGTTCCCTTTGAGCCCAGGTAGGTTCAACCACACATGTGAGGTAACATTTCCATTGGGACACCTGTGTGAACGCGGGAAGGTAGTCCATGTGGTGTTGGCGGCGTGTTTCAGTGGTGAGCAGCATGAAATGTGCTAAAATTGAGTTTTTTCACCACATTTTGAATTTTACCAGGGGTTCTGGGTAATATATTCTTGGCCGATTTGCGCAAGTCAGACTTCTATGGATTCCCACGGGTGTCTTCTTTTTGGAAATGCATGTGGTTCCCTGTTTTCCTTGGTGGCTTCGACACCCTAGGCCCAAATCTGTAGGTTGTCCGCATGAGCAAAATTCCTGAACATCTGCTGTGTTGAAAGCCTTAGGGTTACCCGTGTTTTAGCCTTTTCCCTTTGCGCCCAGGTAGGTACAACCACACATGTGAGGTACCCTTTTCATCGGGATACCTGTGCAAATGCGGGAAGGTAGGCCATGTGGTATTGGCATTGTGTTTCGGTGGGTGAGCAGAGTGAAATGTGCGAAAAATGAGTTTTTTTCAACACATTTCGGACTTTGCCGGGGATTCTAGGTAATATATTCTGGGCCGATTTGTGCAGGTCAGACTTCTGTGGATTCCCAAGGGTGTTCTCTTTCCAGAAATGCATGGGGTTCCCTGTTTTCCTTGGTTGCTTCGATACCCTAGGCCCAAATCTGTAGGTTGTCCGCATGAGTAACATTCTTGAAAATCTGCTGTGCCGAAAGACTTGGGGTTACCCGTGTTTTAGGCTTTTCCCTTTGCACCCACACAGGTGAGGTATCGTTTTTGTCGGGATAACTGTGGGAACGCGGGAAGGTAGGCCATGTGTTGTTGGCGATATGTTACGGTGGGTGAGCAGACTGAAATATGCACAAATATGTTTTTTTTTGCCACATTTCGCAGTTTGCCGGGGGTTCTGGGTAATAAATTCTGCACCGATTTGTGGAAGTCAGACTTCTGTGGATTCCCACGGGTGTCCACTTTTTTTAGAAATGCATGGGGTTCCCTGTTTTCGTTGGTGGCTTCAGCACCCTAGGCCCAAATCTGTAGGTTGTCTGTATGAGCAAAATTCCTGAAAATCTGCTGCGCCGAAACACTTAGGGTTACCCATGTTTTAATATTTTTCCTTTGCGCCCAGGTAGGTGCACCCACACATGTGAGGTACCATTTTCGTCGGTACACCTGTGGGAACGTGGGAAGGTAGGCCATGTGTTGTTGGCGGCGTGTTCTGGTGGGTGAGCAGAGTGAAATGTGAGAAAGTTTTAAGTTTCTTGCCACATTTCCGACTTTGCTGGGGGTTCTGTGTAATACATTTTGGGCTGATTTGTGCAAGTCAGACCTCTGTGAATTCCCAAGGCTGTCCTATTTTGGGAAATGCATGGGGTTCCCTGTTTTCTTTGGTAGCTTTGACACCCTAAGCCCAAATCTGTAGGGTATCCGCATGAGCAGAATTCCTTAAAATCTGATGTGCCGAAAGACTTGGGGTTACCCGTGTTTTAGCCTGTTCCCTTTGCGCCCAGGTAGGTGCACCCCGACATGTGAGGTACCATTTTTGCCGGGACACCTGTGGAAACGCGGGATGGTATGACAATTGTTGTGTTCGCGTGGTTTTCATAACGTTTCAACCCATTTATTGCTGCCCTTTGTCACACAACCCTTTCATTTCCAAATTGTGACCTACATTTAGTCACTGCTTTAGGCTCTATACACGTTTGTAACCTGCACCAGTCACCTACCCTTCAAAAGGTCTGCCTGTGCTCTTTCAGAAAATGTATGCTTGCCCTTCCTCACCACATTTGTTTTCCTTATTTACACATGCTACGTACGTCTGTTTAGGCCGTAAGCATAAAACTCTTGTGCATCATGACTCTGTTTTTAGCTTTTGGTATTCTTTTTTTGTGAAACATTAAAAACAATGTGTCATTTCCTAACTGGAAGTCGGGGGAATGTAGCGGTGCATTGATTTTCTCAAAATTCACAGAAGCCATTGCCTTACCGTGCCAACCATATCCGTCACATACCTTTTTCTTCTGTAATTGCCCTGATTTTTCCCCAAACTATGGACATTTTCCCTACATAGTTGTTGCCTGACTTGCCAAAATCACCCCTTCCTAAACTTGGAATTGTGTCTACTTTTCAGAAATGTATGCCTTTCTGTCCTCCCATTCAGCTTTCCTACCCTTTTCTTCCATTCCGTCCACGCATGTCCTATTGGAAGAAAAGGCCAAAATCACCTAACTCTAACAAAACGGTTGATAACCATATCAAAATACATTGTTTTCGTTCCCACTCAACCTGTTCCTGAAAGCCTGGTAAATGGAGAATTCAGCACAGCAAACCATTTGTTCCTAGCTCTTACAAGGAAAAAACCACAGGCTTCTTTGTACATCATGGTATTGGCATTTTCTGAAGAAAAAAAACATTTTCTCCCTTTTTGGTTATTTTCTCTCACCCCTAGGATTCCTGGGTGGCATTATGACTGCCTACATGTGGAAAAAAAGGGTCCACATTTACCTGAGATATCCCAAGTAACAAAAAGGTTGCAAGGCATTGAATGGTGAAATACCGAAATCACCAAAAAAGGCCTTGGCACTGGGGGGAAATACCCATGGCAGTTAAGGGGTTAAACAGCAGCAAAAAGTTTGGGGGTACATGACTGGAGGGAAAATTACACATAAAGGGGAAACTTTCCTAACAATGGGTGGCTGGTAACCAAGATGACACATTTAAAGGGATTTGCAATTTGAGTGCATGTGAGCATGTATTGAAGAATTGTGAGGTTGACCTACACCATCAACTTGTGGACAAGACTATCACAGACCCTAGGGAGCTTGCAAAGGCTGCAAACAGGTTTTTGAGTACTCGAGTCCAGAAAAAGGCTCAGGCGAGCACACCCAAACGGAAGAGAAATCTTTGGACAAAAAAGTAAACAAGGATGGGAAGGACAAAGGTCCAACTCACTCCTCTTCGAAGTCAGGTCCCCAGAAATATGAAGGGAAATTCCAAAACATTAGTTCAGCTGTACACACTGAAAAGAAGAGCGTAGGTACCCCTAACACAGGGAGGCCTGCGTTCTCACCACCCAATGGCTGTTTTGTGTGTAAGGAGCAGGGCTATAGGAAAGGGGATCCTGCTTGCAAGGGTTTACCCAAGCAAGCCATAGTGAATGTTGGACTCATGGAAGAAGCATAATTAGTGTGGGCCTCTTAGAGGAGGATGTCTCGCTAAACCAGGGAGTGGGTGAATGTGGACTAGTTACACTGAGTGGGAACAGTACCGGGTTTCCAGAAGAGATCCCAATTCCCAATAATACTCAACTCTATCTAGAACATGTGTATATCAATGGGAACAAAACTCCTGAGGTATGAGACACTGCAGCTAGTGTCACTGCTGTCACCTGGCAGTGGGTACAGCCAGGCCAGTATATTGAGGGGCCTGATTGTAGCGTCAGTGGATTTGACGGAAAGAGTAAGTTCCCCTAGGTGATAATAGAGTTCAGCTGGCGTGGTAAAACGACCCAGCACTGTGTAGCGGTGAACAACTCCATCTCTGTACCATGTCCGTTGGGTAATGATCTTTCTGATCCCGAGATAGCCGCAGCGGTTACCCGATCGAGGGCCAAAGAGATCACAAGATTGAACACTCTCAGAACCTTAGGGCCTGGAGTGCTTGTTAGAAGGACTGGCAAGGCCGGTAGCCCCTAGTCCAGTTCCAAAGACTGCTGAGTCACCTACTCCTGCGGTAGAAGGGCCAGTAGCCACTGAGGACCCCATTGGTAGCATAGGGACTCAGTGACTTCACAGTTGCCTGACGCAGTGCATGAACCTGAGGTGGAGGACCAGTTGCGCCCAGATTTGAAGGGCATGCCCAAGCTGGCTGAGTTTGCATCCACTGGAGGCCAAGAGCAGTCTGACTTTTTCAAAGCTCAAAATGAGTTTACCACTCTGATAGGTCTGTGGAAGCAGGCAGGGGAGCAGGCTAAGGGGCAAGGCCCCCAGAATATTCAAAGTGTACTGGCAGGATGGACTCCTGTACAGTGAGCAGAAATACTCTGAGGGCAAGGGCACCAGAAGGTTGGTGGTTCTCCAGTGCCACAGAAAGTTCCTTTTGGATTTAGCTTGCCAAATTCCTTTAGTGGGTCACTTGAGAGTGACTAAGACATTGGACCAGTTGCCTGCGCTTTTTTACTGGATGCAGTTCAGCACAAAGATTAAGGAATTTTTCAGGTCCTGCCCGACTTGTCAAGCTTCTGGAAAGTCAGGTGGTGCCACAAAGGCCCTCCTTAATTCCACTACCCATGGTTAGGTGGCCTTTTGCCAGAATAGGCATGGATATTGTGGGTCATTTGGATCCTCAAACCAGCTCAGGGAACAGGCACATCTTGGTAGTTGTAGACCATGCCACAAGGTACCCTGAAGCTGTACCTCTGATGAGCATCAAAGCCCCTGTGATTGCAATTTCTCTGATTGGGATATTGTCCCATGTTGGATTCCCCAATGAAGTCATTTCTGGCAGGGGATCAAACCTCATATCAGCGTATATGAAATCATGTGGGAAGAGTGTGGTGCCACCTACCGGTTCTCTATATCTTTCCATCCAAAAACTGAAGGACTTGTTGTGCGGATCAACAAGACCCTGAAAGGCATGATAGGAGGCTTGGAAGAGCACCTGAGGAGAAAATGGGATATTCTCCTGCAATGCCTTCTGTACGCCTACAGGGAGGTGCCACAGAATGGAGTAGGGTTTAGCCCCTTTGAGCTTCTGTTCGGACACCTTCCATGAGGTACCCTCAGTCTAGTGAAAGAGGGATGGGAAGGCAACACCTCATCCCCTACTTGAGATATGGTGGACTATGTACTTGGCCTTTGGTCTAGAATGGCAAAGTACATGGAACAGTCAATGAGAAACCGAAGGGCCAGTTAGGAGCTGATGAATTACTGGCACAACCAGAAGGCCACAGTGACAGTTTATTCTCCAGGCCAGTGGCTGTGGATTATGGAGCCTGTCAAACCCAGGGCCCTTCATGACAAGTCGACTGGTCCTTACTGTGTGCTGGAAAATGTCAGTGAGGTAAATTATCTCATTGACGTGAAAGGACCTAAACATATGTGCAGTGTATTTCATGTCAACCGGGATGAATTGGTCATGGCATTAGGGACCGACGAAGAGACTGAGCAGGAGACCGATCCCCTGCCAGACCTCTTACACACAGAAGCCACAGATGGGTCAGTTGAAGCTGTCAACTTTGCAACGGACCTTTCAAAACAGCAACTGACAGACTGTTACCGTTTACTGGGACAGTTTGCCTGTCTGTTTTCGCTGACTCCAGGTCGTGCAGATTGGTGCACCCATGATGTGGAAACTGGAGACAGTAAGCCGGTGAAGAGTAGGATTCACTAGCTGTCCGATAAGTTCAGGGACACCATCAAGGGAGACATTTCCAAGATGATGTCTCTAGGAATTATAGAGTCATCCCACAGCCCCTGGCTAGCCCAATGGTACTGGTCCCTAAAAAGACCAGTGGTGGGAAGACTGAAGTCCGTTTTTGTGCAGACTACAGAGGGCTCAATTCTGTCATTAAGACAGATGCTCACCCCATTCCTCGGGCAGATGAGCTCATAGACAAGCTTGCCACTGCCAAGTACATGAGTACCTTTGACCTCACGGAAGAGGACTGGCAGGTCAGCTTGATAGATGGAAGCATAGAGAGGTCAGCATTCTCAAACCCAGAAGGACAGTTTCAGAACACTGCGATGCCCTTCGGATTGAAGAGTGCCCCTGATTCTTTTCATCAGATGGTTAACCAGGTTTTGTATGGCCTGGAAAACTTCAGCTTTGCCTATTTAGATGACATTGCTGTGTTCACCCACTCCTCGAAGGATCACATAGCCCACCGGAAACAAGTGCTTCAGGCACTGCAGAATGCAGGTCTGACTATCAAGGCCAGGAAGTGCCAGAAAGCGCAGGGCATAGTGACTTGCCTAGGCCACCTGGTCGGTAGAGGTAAGAAACAACCTCTCGAATCAAAGCTACATGATGTGAAGGACTGGGACATCCCCACCACACAGACACAGGTGAGAGCCTTTCTAGGTCTCACTGGGTACTACCGGTTGTTCATCAAGGGTTATGGGACCATTACCATGCCCCTGAATGATGTAACTTCCAAGAAAATTCCTAAGAAGGTAACTTGGACCCCGCCTGTCCAACCTCATTCAGGATTTAATGAATGGATTGTGCGGGGCCCCAGTTCTGAAAGTGCCAAACTATGGTCAGGAGTTCATTATCCAGAAAGACGGCTGTGATTTTGGTATTGGAGCAGTGGTAGTGCAGCTAAACTCTCAAGGGGTAGAGCAACATGTCGCCTACATTAGCAGGTGGTTGACAAAAAGGGAAAGGAACTGGATTGTCATTGAAAAAAGGATTTATGCGGTCGTGTGAGGCATAAAGAAGCTGAAACCCTGCACCCTTAGGCCACACTTTGCGATCCAGACAGACCTAGAGCCTCTGTAATAGTTAATGCTGTACAAGGGGAGACCCCTAAGCTTTTGTGTTGGGCCATGTCACTAGAATGATTAGATATGGACATCCAGCACAAGCCAGGCTCCTAGCATGGAAATGCAGATGGCCTCAGATGGTACTTTCGCCTTGATGATGAACCAGACCCTTAATAGGGTGGTAGTTCATATGTTGAGGCTGGGGACATGTGAGGAATTGGACCATATGCACTGTGGGTGTGCACTTGGCTGTTTTTTTCAATATTATATGAAATTGATTGATGGTAGATCAACCTCTGGAAAATGTATGTGGCTAATCTGCAAGTACAAGAAAGCGGAGTGTGATACACCCTGCTAGACGGTCGCTGACTCTTTAGTCCCTCAGCTAGAGGTTACTGTATTTAGTTAGGAAAAAAATATATATATATCTATATCTACATTTGTGACAATCTTTGCTGCTTGCCAGAAAATGGTTATGTATCCACTGTTAGGTGCATCCCGTTCATTTGTGACACCGTGACTGTAGTGCAGGCTTTATCCGTGCCTTCACATACGAGCTACGGGACGCACCGTCGTGCAAGGAGGATTGGGTTTTGGAACCGCACATGGTTCATTTGAATCGACAAGAGACATAAGATAGAGGGGGCATCACCCTGATGAAGGAGAGCGATATTCTCCGAAATGCATTGGCTACATTAAAAAGCTTCCCCTCTGTTTAACATAAGTCCTATGTGGTGGTCGATTATCTTCCATACAGGAGCTACCAATTAATTGGATAATAATTGCATGACTAAACCTCATGATAAGAATGAGTACCTAACAGTGGATACATAACCATTTTCTGACAAGCAGCAAACATTGTTACAAATGGGGATATAGATATATATATATATATTATCATAACTAAATACAGTAACCTCTAGTTGAGGGACTAAAGAGTGAGCGACCATCTAGCAGGGTGTGTCAAACTCCACTTTCTTGTACTCGCAGTTTTCTTGGACCCAGGTGTCTCTGGGTTGTTTTTGGCGGTCTCATCTCAAACTTTACGAACTTACCTCTTTGAATTAATTAATAAATGTCACATGAACACAGTTAACAATTAGGTGGAACCCGCCATCTTGGCCTTTTTGTGGCTAATCTGCACACATGTTCCTATGCCCACTGCACAACATACACATAGACCTGTGTACTCTGGGTGGACACAGCCTACAGGAACAGTCCTCCCTGTCACATTTAGTTGGAATTTGACACCCAGGGGTACATCAAGGCATCTCAAAAGGGGAGGGCAAAACCTTGTTCCTGCCATGGCCAGCTTAATTAAATATTAAAGGCTCCATGGATCCAGCCTATCCTTTGTTGGCCCTTCTGATGGCAGTAATGCATACTGATTAGAGTTAATTTAAGCAGACACATGAGAGGACTGGTTGCAGGGCAACAAAGACAGAAAACCCCAGTTGATATGCATCTGTGTCAACCTGCAGCCAGCTCCTGCCTCTTAGTTTCAGTGAGCTGTCATGTCTGGGACATGTGTTTACAGTAGGCAAACCCTGCAAAAGACCCCTTTCAGAGTGTAAAATATGTGATTTGATGGAGACAGAAAGTCTGTTCTTGCCACAATTTCAAGGGAGACTTGCCTTTAATCCAGAACCACAGAGAGCTCAATTAAGCAGAGAGACCCTTTGATCCACAACAGACAGGAAGATGGTAGGGATTTAGTAGCACATGTTTTCACACCTTTACCTTTCCTGTTGCAAAGCACTCTGGTTATGACCTCATGCATAACAGAAGGTTGTTGGTGGGGACCCATTATTGGTTCATTAAGGTAGGCTTAGCCTGCACCAATCACTGGGGCCCATTTGGCTTTAAAAAAGGGTTGAGCCCCTCTTTTTGGAGATCATCTGACGACTTTGAAAGGAGTAACAAGAAAAACTAATTTGGACCGAGGCTGAAGACCCAGTCTACCTTACAGCTTCCAGCAGTAAAGGAAGGCCAGGATTTCTGAAGAGGGAAGCAAGATCTCTCCTCTAAACATCTCCCAGGGAACAGAGAGGAATACTGAATACAGAGGACCCTCCAGCAGCTCCAGAGCCGGTAACTAGCCAAGACACAGCATGCCCTCTTAGGCTCTGCAAGCAAGCTTCCTAGGTGGGAAGTGCCAGAGAGTCTCTGAACCAAACCAAGGACAAGGCAGTTGCCTGCAACACTCTCCTCAGCTTTGGGCTGTTCGCTTTAAAGGACGACACAAGCCCAGTGAAGAAACCAGGAGGAGTGAATCAACAAGAATCAACCAGCATTTGCCTTAAAGGACATTATCGAGCCAGTCAAGCCGCTCAAGCTGCAACCGACTGCACCACTGACTGTTGTCATGTTGCAGTCGCTAACTTCATCCAAGTCACCTCGATCAGTGCTTCAGACCTGCCAACCAGCAGTGAGACAATGATGCCTGACCCTGAGCTACGGTGTAGGCCAGCTTGCAGCTGTCTGTCCAGCCTCGCTCGCAGAACTGCCTGCCGCCTGATACCCAAAGGTGTATTCCATCTTGAACTCTGTCGCAGAAGTTGCAAAGCACCCTGAAATCAACTCAACACTGTCAAGCACCAGTAAGTTCTACAAGCTCAAGGTACATTGTGATCCTTTCCCCCTGGACCTGCTCTGAAGGCCACTAATGATATTTTACGACCCAATGCGCCCTTTGTGCTGAAACCAAGTACCCTTGAACTATTGGGATTAATTACTGCACCGACTACCCTCCTGTCAGTATTCAAAGTGTATCCCTCTTCCTTCTTAAAACTGTCCATCCTCTGCATTCCTTTACAGGGTGGGTTTTTATTTTGTAGTGTGCAAGAACTGTCTTTTGAATACTGATAATGTAGATATTGTTATACAACCATGACTGGACAGTCCCTTTTATCATTTGTTAATAATTGTATTTTCTCTGTTTTGCAACTAACCAACAATCCACGAACTTGAGGAGATAAGCCTACTGTTCCGTCCAAGTTACCAAAATTAGAGAAGGGGGTTTACAATGTGATTGTGTTTCCAATCTGTTCGGATCCCTTCTGGTGTAGTCGAGGTGTAAGGCAGATTGGTGGTTCAGAAACTGATATTCATCTTTGGACCACTGGTCCCCCCAAACTTGATTCGTCACAGTGCTTTGCTGGACTCTGCAGATAGCTTCCTAGGTAAGAAGTGTCGGAGAGCCTCTGAATGAAACTACGGACAAGGCAGCTGCCTGCAACACTCACCTCAGCTTTGTGCCATCCGCCTTATAGGTTGGCATGAGCCCAGTCAAGAAGCGAGAAGTGCATCGATAAGCATCTACCGACGTCTACCTTAAAGGACTTTTTCGAGCCAGTCAAGCCCCTCAAGCTTCAACCGACTGCACCACTGACTGTTGTTATGCTGCAGTCGCTAAAGTTGTCTGAAATGCCTCAGCCAGTTTTTCAGAACCACCTACCATCACTGCTAGTTCGATTTCTGACCCAGAGCTGCCATGTAGGCCAGCCTGCTGCTGGCCGCCCAGCCTCGCTCGCCGAACTGCCTGCCGCCTGATACCAGCAGCTGTCTTCGTCTTGAACTCTGTCGCAGAAGTTGCGAAATTCCCTGAAACCGACTCGACCCCGTTGAGCACCAAGAATTTCAACAGCACAATGTATATTGTTGTTCTGTCCCCATGGTCCTTTTCTGAAGGCCGCTTGTGACATTTTACGACCCCTTGCTCCCTTTTGTTGAAACTAAGTATCCTTTAACTATAACGATTAATTACTATACCAACTACCCTCCTGTCAGTATCCAGAGTGCATCCCTTTTCCTTCTTTGAAACTGTCTGTCTTCTGCATTCCATAACAGGATGGGTTGTATTTCGTAGTGTGCTAGAACTTTCTATTGTGATAATAATAAAGAAGATATTGTTATACAACCTTGACTGGACAGTCCCTTTTATCGGTTTCACGTAATAATGTCCCCTTGATAAAAGTCATATTACAAAATGTCTCTGTGAAAATTCTGTCTGGCACACTTGTTTATTCACCATATGAACACGTTTATTTATTACATTTAAACAATGTGCCAGACATGCACACGTTTCATGTACACTCGCATTTATTAATTTCCTTCATTTTGCGAGTTGTCTGGTTGGATCTATGTGATCAGACCGCGGCTGTTTTTCCTGTGATGGAAAAGTTTGCATGTGAAATGTACGAACCACAAAAGGTTTGTACTTTACCCATGCAAACACACATTCAAAACCCCTACACAACCAAACCCCCACCCACACCCACAACACACCCACAACCACACCCCCACCCACACCTACAACACCCCCCACTCACACCCCCACCCACATCCCCAACATAAACAAACCCTACTTACCCTTTCTTCACGCTGAGTCCCTGCGGCACCAGTTTCCTTTCACTTCTGTGATCGGGAACCGGCCCCGCAGGGTCCTTTTCTTTTATTTATTTTTACAAAAGGCTGCAGGGGTTTCCCCCGCAACACCCCGCTCATTATACAGTAAAGTATAGTGAGCGGGGTGTTGCGGGGGACACCACCAGCCCCTGTTATTTATTTATTTTTCTCGGGTGTGCTGCGGGGGTGTCCCCGCAACATCACGCTCACTATACTGTATAGTATGGTGAGCGGGGTGTTGAGGGGGACACCCCCGCTGCCCCTGCAGTCTTTTTTTTAACTTACCTTCAATTCATGCTACCACCAAAGGTTCAAACATTTGGTGCTCGAACCTTTGGTGGTAGCATTTTTCAGACTTTTTGTGCGTTCAGACTATTTTTTTCGGCCTATTTGTACAATTCTGGTTTCCATATGCCTTTCAACTGTCTCTTCATTTCCGGGCCGATCGAAAGAAAAACGTTGGTTTTTAATGGCGACCCGGTGAGAAATTAGCAATTATCTGCGTATACTGAACAGTAAACAAATATATGTTTCCACGCTCTTGGAGCTGACTGAGCGGCACAGTCCTCTGAGGCACTTCAAAGGATGCTAAGAGACGAACTTCAAGAGTGGATGCCTTGTTTATGGTAAGTTCATTCATTCATTTCTTATACAATTTCCGATTAGATTTATATTGATATATTGAATGCAAGTCCTTGCAAGTACAGCATTTTGGTTATTTGGCCAAACGTATAATTGTTGCACAGATTACTGTAAAACAATTATTTAAAAGGGTAATTGTTTTTTTTTTAACCAAACGACATTAACACGCTCAAATTACCGCAATTTTTGAAATAGCGACATTATCTCAGGGATATTTTTACATGGAATCCTTTTATCATTGGTTAATAATTGTATTTTCGCAGAGTTGCGATTAACCAACGATCCACGACCTTTCGTAAAGAAGCCTGCCGTTCCATCCATGTTAGCATAATTGGACAGGGAGGTTTATGATTGACTTGTGTTTCCAATCTGTTCGGATCCCTTCTGGTGTACTAGAGGTGTGGATATGATTGATGGTTTCAAAACCGATTTTCATCCCTGGTACACTTGTGGCCCAGAAGTTGATTTCTCACAGCGACTACTGAAATATCTTACTCTACGGTCTTCTTAAAAGCTGAAACTCTCACCAATAGATGGGATGTACCTAAGTCAAAAGAATTGTCACTGGTTTTGGATATTCGGAACAGTCCAAAAGTTTCAATGTAGCCTGTGTGACAAAGAGGCCACAACAAAACAGCATTCCAAGAGACTGTTTCTATGACTATGGTCAGAGACCCAATCTGCAGAAATGTGGCAGAAGAAAAGGTCCTGGAACGGGGAGGAATTGGTCCTCATGCAAAGAATCATCTGCAAATGGCAGAGTCATCCAAGGAATGCTGCTGTGATCAGCAGCGTCATTGAGAATCTGCAAGGGGAGACCTAGCTGCAGAGCGCAAGTGGATGTCAGACAGAGCCGCTAAGTGGCGTTGAGGGGCAAGATAAGAACATCTGCAACAGACCAGCGATACCTGGTGTCATGCAAAGAGTGGGGAATGGAAGAGAGACCCCAGCCACATAGCTGACCAAAGCTTCCAAAGGGAGTGCTGATGAGTAGGTGCACGCAAAGGAGCAGACCGGGAAATGAAGAGAAGACAATGACCAGAGCTGAAAGAGCAGAGACAGTTGATTGGCGAACATCTGGAGCAAGAGGGAAGCGCAAGAGTGAAGACCCTGTGATGCAGTAACCATGGAGAAGATGAACACTGAGAGTTCCTGCATGCTGTCATTTGGGGTTGGTGTTCCTAGACTGCATTAAGAAAAGAAAGTTGAAGCAACGCTGCATGCTGGAAAATAGAGGTGGGTTCCTAAAGAATTTTAAGAAAGTGAATGTAAGGAATAATGCTGACTCGCGGAACTTAGAGTTAGTGTTCCTAGAGCACCTCAATTTAAGGAGTAATCCTACCTGCCAGATAGTGAACTTGCATTTTAAGAAAGTGAATCCAAGGAGAAATATTACAGCCTAGAACTTTGATCCAGAACTGCTAAAGCAGGTCTAGAACGTGAGAAGGCTGTAACTCAGAAAGAGTACTCCTAAAGTATTTGCAGGATTTTACGCAAATGTGCAATATTGCTGAAGGTGAGGAAGAACACTGGAATCGGTCACAGAAACATCAAGTGTTGCAGAGCCATGACGGTGCAAGACCACCTGACAATCTTTGAACAGCTTAGAAACATACCATGTTTTCAAGTCATCATTTTGTCCTGTCTGTCACACCTGCAAGGGAACTTTCATCACGGTGCTGCCCATTCTCTTTCCCATTCACCCCCTCACCAGCTTTCCACTAAAGTGTGTTCAATCAATTAGTTCATGCACCAAACCTTCCTCACTGAAATCTTTGCTTTGGAGAATTAGCATGGTCTAAATAATGGTGGATCCTCCTGCCAGTCAGAATTAAGCTAGTGTCCAGCCTGGATCTAGGTCCAAAACCGAAAACATGAAACTGAAGTTGAGGTAGGCCGCCCATAAACTCCTCCCCCTGCTAGGACAGTCTTATGCCTCCGCCCCCTGATTGCTGGGGTGGTCCCCACCGCATTTCTCTTCTCACTGCAGAGCCCGGGCACCCCACTACTCCCACCCCCACCACTTACCTGAACCAACCCCCACCCCGCTGCCTCTTCTGTCCACTCTCCCTGACCGCTTCCTCAAAGTGCGACGTGATGCAGTGTTTGTGTGTCGGGCTATAGCGTAAACAGGCTGGAGACCGCAATATGTCCAGCCTTTATAAAAAAATCATAGGGATGTGGTTGTTTCAGCTCCGAGTCTTGTAGAAGAAGCCTTCAGCATGGGACAGGTGCCATGAGTCCTATGTAGATCTGCTTAAGCGCAATATAAATGTCAATTCCAATGCAGCATAGTCCATTCAACAGGAATGAGACTGCGCTGCCAATCTATGAATATCGCATTCCCTAGGACTACGCAGCTTTAATGGAATTGCTCAAATGTGTTGAGGTAGCTGCATACACCATCAAAATGTGTGCAAACAAATGCGGAAAACACTGCAGGCATGCCATGTAGACCATACCTGCCTAACCTCCGGAATTTTTCCGGAGACTCCGGAATTTTAAGCATTTCTTCGGGTCTCCGGAAAAATCCCTTGAATCTCAGGAATTTTGAGATTCTTTCCGGGTCCCGTCATATTCTCCACCTGATTGGCTGCCGCCGGTAGCCAATCAGGTGGAGAATATGACGGGACCCGGAAACGGCGCGAAATGTTCGTGCCTACTGCCTGCAACACTGTAATAATAGTGCTTCCAATCTATGTCATTGGATTGTAAGCAGTATTATTACGGTGGTGGTGCCACGTTCATTTTACTTACCATAGCACTGAAAATCATTCATTCAGTGCTATATTCAGCAAAATGAAGGCGGCGCCGCAGCCGAAATAATGCTGCTTTCAATCCATGTCATTCGATAGAAAGCAGCATTATTTCTGCTGCGGCGCCGCATTCATTTTGCTTACTATAGCATTGAATGAATGAATGGTTTTCAGTGCTGTGGTAAGCAAAATGAACGTGGCAACGCCGCCGTAATAATAGTGCTTTCCATCCAATGACATGGATTGAAAGCACTATTATTGTAGCCTTCATTTTGCTTACTATAGCATTGAAAATAATTCATTCAATGCTATATTAAGCAAACTGAAGGCGCCGATGCCGCAATAATAGCGCTTTCAATCCAATGACATGGATTGAAAGCACCATTATTTCGGCGGCTTTGCTTACCATAACATTGAATGAATTATTTTCAATGCTATAGTAAGCAAAATGAAGGCTACAACAATCAGGTTTACCTTTTTGAAAGGTGGGCGGGGCGTGTGGGCGGAGTCTTGTGTGGATGTGGGCGGGGCTTAATTCTCAGGAATTTTGATTTTCAAATGTAGGCAGGTATGATGTAGACCAAGAAGACACACTTGCGCTAGAGCAGCTACACGCTGCATCTCTAGAGTGCTCAGTGGAACCCCCATCAGAACACTGTGAAGCGGGTAGGCCCTTGTAAACAGTGGGTTAGCAGAAGGCCTTAATCACTGTTACAAAGCCCGCTGTTTCCTTCCCCACGTTCTGCATCCCTGCTCCCCACGTCCTGCATACCTGCTCTCCACGTTCTGCATCCATGCTCTCCACGTCCTGCATCCCTGCTCTCCACGTCCTGTATCCCTGCTCTCCACGTTCTGCCTCCCTTCTCCCCACGTCCTGCATCCCTGCTCTCCACGTTCTGCATCCCTGCTCTCCACGTCCTGCATCCCTGCTCTCCACGTCCTGCATCCCTGCTCTCCTCGTCCTGCATCCCTGCTCTCCACGTTCTGCATCCCTGCTCTCCACGTCCTGCATCCCTGCCATCCACGTCCTGCATCCCTGCCATCCACGTCCTGCATCCCTGCTCTCCACGTTCTGCATCCCTGCTCTCCACGTCCTGCATCCCTGCTCTCCACGTTCTGCATCCCTGCCCTCCACGTCCTGCATCCCTGCTCTCCACGTCCTGCATCCCTGCCCTCCACGTCCCGCATCCCTGCTCTCCACGTTCTGCATCCCTGCTCTCCACGTCCTGCATCCCTGCTCTCCACGTCCTGCATCCCTGCTCTCCACGTCCTGCATCCCTGCTCGGTGTCTTCCTTAGACCACATTCCCCAATGACAATGCTCACTCCCAGGTTGCAAGCACCTCCTTCCACTACGTTCTTTTGTTTTAACCGGTTTTTGTGATTGTACCATGGTATATTGGCATTAAAGCCTGGAGGTGAGGGCTGTACCAGATGTCATCCACCCTAACCTTGTAAAGCACCCTCGGCTTCGAATCGGGAGCAAAACTCGGATGTCTGCAGCTAACACCTGTTTCAGCCAATGTGGCTGTGGATGTTAGAGCCTGTGCTACTTGGAAGATTCCTCAGGTGTTAATGCCCTGAAGTCTGGTTATGGCCTATTGGACCAGAACAATACCATTTCAAGTAAGGAGGGAAGCTGCACTGTCCCAGATTAGATCATGGATCGCTAAATAATGCATTGGACCTTAATTCCGGGTATTTCCCACCGACAACATTGAATCCCCTGCTGGCCCAGTTTCACGCGAAATATCGGCGACTGAAAAACAAAAACAAGTGCGCGCTGTGTGTTTTGAGATTGGAGCAGCCCCTCGCTGCGCAAATTAGCCAACACATTTTGTTATACTGGCGGAAACTAATGAGCAGCACTCAAGTAACAATGGCAGCATTATGTTTTAATGAGATGCAAATGCAGACAGCCCAGGGGAACTTCCGATCTCTAAATCCTGTGATGAAAATCTGAAGGCTGCGCACATGAATGTCGAGGATATGAGAGAACATTTTAACCGTTACCGTGCGCAGTACGGCTTCTTCCACGAAAACACCAGCCATAAAGGGTTGAGGGAGGGCCGGGCTAATGCCGAGGTGGAGTTCCAATTAAGGGGTTATTGCGAGACACAGATAACCCCGGTCTGCCAAGCCACCCTCAATAATACGTGACCCCCCAAAACTTCGAGCATAATCCACAAGAGCACGATTTGGACAGTTGCCATTAGCAACAACAGAGGGATCTTGGAGGAAAGTCCCTGGGGAGGGAAGGAGGCGTGCGTCTGATGGGCCCTGGGAGACACCATATCTCACTCTCGATTGCTCTGTCCTCATTAGAACAATATGAGGCAAAGCAGGGCTCAGCTATTACCGCTCGCATCAGAAACGGGTCTGATGGCCGCCATCAGCGACCACCGAGGGTGATGCGCGCCCAGTCCTAATTCACTGCGCGTCTGCGGCGGCACGCGCGGGGAGTCGGTGATCAGTCGCCAACGTGCTCGCCTTGGCTGGATCAGCGGACACGCATTGAACCAAGCGTTTCATGCTGAAGTATTTTGCAAAATACTTTTATAAAATCCAACTTCGCGCAATGTACTACATGTTGTGGAATATTGCATTGTAGAGAGAAGTCGAGGGGCATTCATTTATGTACCCAGTGATTTCAGTTCAGAACATTCTCTTCACACATTTTTCGGTGCAGAAGAACCATCACAAAGAAATACACCTACAATAGATTTCTAAACAAAATGGTAAAGGCAGTACAAGTGGAAAAAGAGTTCGCGGTTTATTTGGGATGGAACTTCACCCCCATTCTTCGATAGTATATTTCCTGTAGCGCTCGTGTCAATACATGGAGACAATGGCACGCGGGCCAGCGGGTGTGGCTTGAGGACCCAGAGGTATCGTGACCAATCGATACCTAGCAAAATGCATAAAGACACGGTTGTACGGCCTCTGTCGGGTACACGTGTGTCAGGGGTACAGCTCACAAGTTAAGCGTTCGTATCTGGCATGGGTCTAATCTGAACTTTCTACATCCAAATGCCCCGGCCATGCTGTGTCTTTCTCGCTACATTAAGTACCATTACATGGGTTCAACTGGCATTTGCTATGACGGCGCTTAGAAGTGAGGGGTATGCGGCATGAGGTCCTATATGAGAACACAAATGACTAGTATTGGCAGGAGGATATCCATGGGTAAGTGGGAGCTGTACAAGCACTCTACATTGCTGCCCTCTTCATCCCCTTTCCTAAATGCACTGGGAGCCCCAATCACAGAGGGTTGGTCTGTAGCACAGCAGGAGATGCATTCTTCCACCAGGGAGAGATTACCTGCTCTCCTAACTTTGATATAAATCAGACCTGGAGATGCCTCAGCGTTTTTGCAATGCCTGGCATACCTCCAAGAAGCACTTGAGCCGATTAATTCATTCAAAATTATATAACTTTCCATGTCATTGTTACAAATGGAGCACAGCTGGAAATTGTTCTATATGTGTTAAGTGTTTCGATGCCACGTATGGTACTGATGGGCATATAGGAATCGGCCTGTGCTTACTATATGGAAAACTCTTGAATAAACTGGGTTGAAAACAAACCTGGAAAATGTGTAGAGGAGGAGCCAAGTACCTCTACCGAAACTCCCGCCCCCATTCTGCCTATATGTTGGCAGCCGGAAATTGCAACATGCGCGAAGTCAGTAATGATACCTATACCGCAAAGAGTCCTTGAAACAAGGTATCCATTGAGAAAACCCTATATGTATCCGAGAAGAAACAATGGTCTTCTGAAGGAAGTTCTGGAAGAAGTGTGAGGGAGAATGAAAGAGGAGACTGCTGAGGTCACATGAAGTAGAGGTGACGCATTCAGAAGAGATGAAGAAAGAATATAGACCTTATAGAATCTGATGGCAAAGTAAGGAATCAAGCAACGTTTTGGGCACCCATGTCACCCATGTCACGTGGGAAGGACCTTGGGGAGGAGGGAAGATCAACCGAGCAAACTCGGATCCTCCGGCAAGTTTTGCTGCTCTAAGGCTGTACACATCACCGCCTCACACCAACCTGCGGTTTTTCCTGAGCTTAAAACCAATTCAGGTAGTGACTGTTGAAGTTACAATTAGGGAAAACGGAGTGCGGCGAGTGTGTTGTCCGTGTTGTTTCCCTGATTCACTGAGGAGCTGCAGTCTATCTTCTCTTTCTACTGGCGTGGAGATGGAGCGACCAGTACAAAACACACATTCACACCCGGAGCGTCGCGGAGCGCAGCGAGTGTGTTGTCCGTGATGCACGTGGACATGGGGGCATTGAGCTCGGAGCCCTGATGGTAATTCAATATAAGCAACATTCTGGGAACGGAAGCTTTCCTGCTTCACAACTCGTATCTATGCAGGGACCCAGCACCTCCAGACTAGAACACACAGCATACAACGAAGCAGTGTTGATTCAGAACACGAGTCCCGATGGTGGAGTTCATCCACTAACACGGCAACAGCGACGAATTTTAGCCACCGGAGGAAAGGCGTCACCGGAGCAAATGGCCCTGCCCCCACCGGTAAGTGCCCGTGCTGTACGAAAAAGGACTTGTGTTTCAACTATGTCCACTAACTCTGATGTTTTTCTAGACTGCTTGGGTAACAGCTCCCCAGTATCCCTGACACCCACCCCGCTAACTCCATATATAATCATCGATCTGGAGGGTAACATGGATAAGGAGGCAGTCATAGAGAGATCGAGAGGTACTAAAACGTCTGTGGGCATGACCACTGGGGTAGACATGAGTGGGGCTACGTGCGCAGAAAATGTGGAAGTGGAGGCGATTAAGTCCACCAGTCCAATGTGCCCTGGCATTACGCGGACTAGAGAGACACCTGGTCTACCCTCAAACAACGTGGAAAACGCTGTCCAAAGCGCCCTAACTCTCCAATCCTCGGCTTGTCTAGACGCTATACTTACCAACAATTGTGACATCAGTGGCACAAATGTGCACGGCCCTGAGACTGAAAAGCTAATAATCTCCCTAGATCTACCAACAGGAGAGTTGATTTGGGAAAACGTAACGTTGGAAAACAAAATGATCCAAGAAATTGAGCCTGACAATTCCCTTGATGAAGGCAACAGCTTTCATCCTCTAAGTGGAAAATCATCAACAGATCAAGCAGGAAACCTACAGATTTGCCCTGATTGGGATAACGCGAACAGCCTGCATGAGGAAACGGGCAGTCTCACGACTGGTGCTAACAGGCGTAGCTCTATTGTGGTCGTTGACAAGGTTTTAAGCGACCTAAAAGAGCTCAATGCAAAATTTGGAAATTTGCATCATCCTGAACCAAACTTAGAACAACCTGCAGAGTACCCAAATGCAGATAGCCCACATGATCAGTCATGTGGGGCTCAAGGTACCAAACCTAAGAATTTAGCACAAGTAGAAAGTCCTGATATCAGACAGGATGAGAAACTGTATGCGTGGTTGCGCCCCCTGGCAAAAAGGAAGAGATTGGAATCTTTAACAGAAGAGTATGTACCGCATTCACAAAAGAGATTAACCAAGGAACTACAAATTGGATCTCCTTCCCTATTCTCAGCTGCTAATGACTTCTCTGAGCTACCTACAAAGTCCCAGACATTCTGGGGAGCAAGACTTAAACGACCATGCTACAAACGCCAAAAGCCAACCCAACCATTAGCACAAACTCTAGCCAAAAAAATTTCTGAAAATCTGAATACAATAATAATGGCGACTCATACCACATCCTTGGCGTCTTATATGAAACTTTACGAACATCTGAACGACAATGCCAAGGACCAGACAACTCTATTAGCCATGATGAGCACCAAAATGATGGCAATAGAGCAAGAACTAACGGCGACCAAACAAATTTGGCCAATGAACATGCAAAATCTGAAATGAATGTAAAGGTAATATTGGAGCACACGAAGAACAGTGCAACAGACAAGCGCCTGTTTGCTGAAGTTGCCAGAGAAGCAATTGCCCTGCTGAAATCATCTAATGTGAAAATGCCAATACTGGATAAACACCACGCAACCGACGATCAGAGAGGAATCGCAGTTGAAAAGATGTACACAAATCCCAAAGAGAGAACAACCACAACAAAAGGAAATTATGGTATTGAATTAAGCTCTATGGCTGGAAACATTAACGATACCTTACCTGCAAACTCTATCACCATCGCGCCACCTCAAAAATGCAAACAAAAGGTGAAATACAGCAAGGAAGTGGAAGACAAACGATCATCAAAAGAGCAACATAGTGGAAGTAGTGCACACAAGGCGATTACGGGAACCATGCCACCTGAACAAGTGGCAGATGAAGCAAAACAGTCTACACCTTCCAGACAACTACCCATTACGATCCCAGATCTTGAATTGAGTCCGGGTGCACTAGAAACAGGGGTGAAGAGTGATACTCCCTGTCCAGCTGATACGGTAAATCAAACAGGCTATAACAAGACTCAAAGCCTACCCACTCAAGGGTCAGCCAACGAACATGACCGTGTGGAAAATAGTGCAAAGGATATCTGTCTCATAGAAGAAGTATTTTCAATCTTAAACCGAAACAAACTGAATGTTGCCACAAAGAGTGGCTCAAATCACATACTGACAGAAAAGAAATCTAAAAACATGAAAAAAAGGAATCCTCAGCAAAGATCACAGGTGCGAACGTTTCTAAGAAACATCAAAGGCTTCAGTATCACAACAACTTGTGATAAGACACACAAAGGGCTAACAAATACCAACACGGAAAAGAGTTAAAAAACGAAAGCCAATGAACAAAAAAATCACGACATGCCTGGTGAGGACCATTCTAAGAAAGACGATAGCATCCCTGGAGATCTGCTAAACGTTTCAATTTATGAGGACTACGAAGAAGAGCAAAGCGAAACAGTACCGCCCACAGCCACTGACACATATGTGGCTTCTCAACCGCCCCAGGCAAATATAAATATAGATCTATGTTCACCTACAAATGGCAACAGGGAGTCGGCTGAGTCGCCACAAAACAAGTATCCAGCAACAAAATCGACTGCCCCGGAAACAAGGGCACTCACATCTAACAACCAAAGGACGGTGACTGTAGATGTAAAAGAGCAGGAAGAAATCATCTCGATACCTTCAACCATTAGCTGTGAGAAATTCCTCACCTTAGAAGCTACAAGAATTCGAATCGCTAATGATAAAAGATCTGTGACCAATGAACTGGACGGAGTATCACCCAATTATGATGCAAAGAATGATAAACAAGAATTCCACACATTAGAGTCAAATAGAACTCTGATTCATGCAGTGAAATTTAAAGAAAGCCTAAACGCACGAGCAGTGAAGCATAATAGCGAATCACCTAAGCAGGAGACAAACACAAGAAGGACAGATAAATGTCACTCCATAACAAGGAAGATAAAATTTGATTGCTTTAAACATGGGGCAGAGTTATCAGATGCACCAGTAAACAAACAAACAAATCGTTAACCCAAAATAGACAATGATCGGAAGAAATTGGGGAAATATCTTATACGGCTTGAACAAATTGAAAAAGAAAAAGATGCTCTGATACTGAATTGGAAAAATGTGATGTTGTTACTTCACCACATACCGCAATTGAGGACGGTAGCCTCTGAGGACATTCAAATTGTGGAATTTGAAGATGAAAGTGAGCACGATCGTGTTATTTTACACATAGCATCAAAAGTTATCTGTGACTCACTACTAAACAGTAGCATCACTTTGAACTCCCTGGGGTTTGACATTACTGAAATTAATAAGAGCAATGGGCCGGAGGAGCCCAAGAAACGTATGTGTCCCTCAGATGGCCGCTTACTTGCAATCAAAAGCCCCCTCAAACAAGGGAGAGTATGTAAGGCCATGTGCAAGAAAAATGAGTCGCCCCATCGAGTGAGTGAGGACAAGCAGATCTTTGAAGATGAGCAGATCAAAATAACGATCAGTAAGATCGACAAAGTCGTCCAGCTAAGCTGTCCTGAACCCAGAGAGGAACAAGACTGGACCTGGGTTGCCCAAACCATCAACTGTTGTAACAAGAGCTAATGCCAGAGACCATGTCATCAAGAGGAGATCTGTATTGCCTCGTGGAACACTAGAGGCCACAGGCACTTGTTCGGTGAAATTCCAATGAATTTAGAAGACGTGGATATTCTGTGCCTACAGGAGACCTGGCTTTTGCATCTGCCTGTAGCTGACGGCTTTGAGATTGCTTTTAATACTGCAATCAAAGGAGCCAAAGGACGTCCAATCTCGGGGCTGCTCACACTTGTTAAACTTGGAAGCGGCATACGTATTTTATCAGCAAAAAACGTATCAGCATATATACAAGTAGTTGAGATTAAACTGCCGACACAGCAACCTAGAAATGCAGATCAACTAACACTGATAAACGTCTATTGGCAACACACTGCGATGCAGACAGAAACATTCTTGGAACAAGTCACGGAAATAATCTCGAATATCAAAGACAATGGGACAGAATCCAAGATTTTGATCTGTGGCGATCTTAACATAAACTGCCTTACAGATGACACTAGAACTGACCATGCAAATGGGAAAGAGTCCAGTGATCCAACTGTCTCCGCATGGTTACAAGAAATGAAAGCATGGAATCTGAAGATACTTAATGGAGAAACGCCAGGTGATATTCCAGCACATTTCACATAGAAAAGGGACCAACAACAGTCTACCATCGATTACATGTTCGTGTCAGAGAGAATGAAACAGGATGTTGCTCGCTTGGACATCATTGAAATGGAGGCTAGTGATCACTGTATGCTAAAAACAACTATGAAGATTCACCGTGCAAAAGGGAAAATCTCCTATCAATGTACAAACCTGACTTTGGCGCCAGGGCGCAATCGACTAAAGCTTACCCAAAAATCATTGGAGAATAGGCCTGCCATAGGGAAAATTGAATACATAGCTCTATTGGAAACGTATCGAGAGAAGCAAACTTTGAAGCCACGACCTGACTTTATAAAATTACATACTTGGGATCGTGAGATTGTCGTCAGAAAGAAAGAGCTGAGCAAAGCACTGAGAAAGCTGAAAAGAACCAATACTCGTGCTAATTGTGAAAGAAAGACGAAACAAATGAGACAAACCTACAAGAATTGGTTGATTAGTCATAAACTTGTTATGCTACAAAGAGATGCAGAAGTAATGATGGAAACAATAGCCAAAAGGAACACCAGTGCATTTTGGACCTACTTGAACAACATAGCGACACCACAAGAAGCTATAATAAAAAATATGGTGTCGGAGAAAGATTGGGTCAAACATTACTCTGACACATTTTACAACAATAACATAACACGCAGCAAACCATCCAATCTGAGTAATGACTGGTCTATCAAAATAGACAAAGAAGACATACACAAAAATATCATGAGACTCAGCACATCCAGAGCCCCTGGACCGGACGGGCTTACAAATCAGATGCTAAAACAACATCCTGATTTATGGACAGACTTGTGCCACATTTTATTTTCCACTCTCTTGCAGGAGAAAAAGATTCCGACCACATGGCGAAGCGCTATTATTGTACCAATTTTCAAAAAAGGTGTACGCACTGACCCAAGAAACTATCGCCCAATAGCCCTTCCAGATGTGGTGGGGAAAATATTCGCAACTCAACTCCAGATTAAACTGCTTAAATGGATTCAAGAATCTCAAAGTTACGATGTTCGGCAGGCGGGATTTGTCAAGGGTGTCGGCTGTGGCCTAAATCTGGCAATAATAAATTTCCTAAAAATGGATGCCATCCGTCAAAATAAGAAGATCTATATTGCGTTTGTCGACCTGTCCAGCGCATTTGACACCATCGATCGAGGAATGCTCTGGGATAAACTGGAGAAACGGAATTGTCCAGGAAACTTATTGGATCCTATTAAAGAGCTACATACCGACACGGAAATTAAAATCAGATTAGATGCTGGGGGGACGCTCAGCGAATCTATAAAAACAAACCAAGGAGTAAAACAGGGTTGCTCGTTGGCAGCGACTTTATTCGGCCTGTACCTGTCCGATATCGGAGAATCCATTGAAGCAGTAAACTCCAATCCACCGAGAATTAATGGAACGAGCGTAAACTGGATGCTATATGCAGATGATATTGTACTGCTCGATTTAGCACCTATTGGACTGGCAAGAAAACTAAAGAGTCTGGAAGAATATGTGGAGAAAAATACATTGAAAATCAATCCTGCAAAATCGGAAGTCATAATTCTACAAGATCTTACACGGAATAACAAGCAAGTCAAAAGAAATAATTTTACCTGGAAACTGAACAACGAAAAATTGAATTGCGTCAAAAAGGTAAAATACCTGGGAATGTGGATCAACAGCAACATAAATGATGCACCGTGGGCCGAAAATGTAAAGCAAAAATGCAAACAACTAGCATGTCAAGGATTGATAATAAACAAAAGATATGGGAAGTTTTCCCTGCTACCTGTTTTAGCCCACTAGAATCAAAAAGCAGTCCCAACATTGATTTATGGAGCAGAATGCACTTTAGGAGTTGCCTCGAATCTATGGGGACAACTAGAAAATCAATACTGGAGACGTGTCCTTCAACTACAACTACAAAGAGGCATTCCAAGCGCATGTCTACGGTATGAACTAAATCTAATATCCGTAAATGGAACACGCTGTCGATCTACAGGAAAATAATTATTGACGAATGTACACCTCAATTTGTAATATTACGAGACGCAATGGAAGGAAACCAGGAATCTGTACTGAAAAAATGGATTGATGCATGCCAAAGCCATCTTGCTGAAATAGGCACTAACTCGGAAATACTGAAAACTAACCCAAACTATGAGAAAAAAAAGTTATGGGTACGAGATTGGTGTGCAACAGTGGACGACAGAAATCGCCATACACTGATGAAAGATGCGGCTACTAAAGCAAAGGACCAAAAAAAACAACTGCAATATGTGGTAAAAACAGCTAATGCCAGACACAGAGGATGCTCCTAAAATTCAGGTTAAATCTGTTTGACACAAGATCAAGTTTAGCCCTGAGATATCGGAAGCCTGATGTGACAGAGAGTTGTCGATTCTGTAATGACCACTCTGACACATTAAAACATCTCACGTTATATTGCCCTGGTCTAACAGATTTAAGAACTGTGCATCTGAGCAAAGTAATTAACCAATACGCAACCCTATCAGGAGAAGAGCTTTGGTTGAAATTTGCAAATCCACTACAGAAAGACGTTTTTGGCCTGACAAATTTCCTACAGAAATTGGAAATCTTATTATCAATGAAAAACTGAGAGATATTACCTCAAGAATCGGAAACTACAAAGGGGCAGAGATGTCGAAACAGCAACCGGAGAGACTAACTGAAACAACATCAACTGATGAGCGTATAGTAGCTGCGATCAACGTGGATTGGACTTTACTCCACCGTGAATAGCCTTTCTTTTTAGTCTGCTTTCGACACCTTTCTATGTGATGAATGGAACAAACTGTGCTAACCTGGGCCAATAGGGCTGTTTGCGAAATCTCTGCCCTTTGTAAATGTGTATAGAAGGGAAAATGTTTCAAAAAGTTTGTATAAACTAAATGAAATAAACATTTTTTTTTAAAATAAAATGAAGATTGAACGTGCGTAGAAGCACTGAAGAAAATGCAAAGCCATTTCACAAATGTACAGATGCAGTAACACAAGTAGACAAAGTAATCATAAGGCTGGCTATATATAGTGAATAGACTTCAGGTGGTGCCGCCAATATATATGTAAGTGTGTATAGAATCTGGATGTTCCACAACACATTTTAGAAAACTTGGACTCTTTGAAGGAAAGGGCTGAAAGTGTGGCACAGTAGAACAGAACAGCTGACGGCGAAGGAAGATTCAAGAAGGCTTGCCTGGCCCAGTGTAAAGAGTCAGGGCCGCAAAGAGCCTGGTTATTTACTCGAGAAGATACAATGAAGCTCCTGTTTGAGGTGTAAAGGAAAAATGATGGAAGTGCCAGGTTTTCTTCATTTAGTAGTATTAAATGCAATGAAGGAACTCAAAAGGTTTTCTCCAGTCACATGGTCAGATGAAAATAGACTTTGGGGCAAGCTACGCCGAGACCAGAAGATAAGGCCATGCCTTCACTCCATTTTATTCTCAGGCACAGTGGGCCTTCACAAGGCTGTGTTCAAAGACTAATTGACTGGCAGACAGCAGGAGTGATGATGGATGTTGGGCTAATTGGGGTGGGATGCATGGCCTGGTCAACCACCCAGCACCTGGGGTACCAGTTTGCCTGCTGCTAGCAAGTGGAATATTGCAGAAGAGTACAAGCTTGCCAACCAATTGTAGAGGGCCACGTAGCAAGGAACACTATAGTTTGAGAAGCCGATAGAACATTGTGTATTAGTCTGACACGGAAGATGACTTGCACTTTGGGTGCGCTTAGTTGTCAACCTGACCTTAGAGATCCAATCACAATCCCATACCATATAGAAAGTAGATTTTCACATTTAGTCTATGATAACCCCCAGTAGGTTTTTCTTATTTTGCCACTTAGTATGATGTCAGTGTTGACAAATTTGTAATATAAAGTTATGTTTTTCCATGTAATGCTTCAAGGAATTCTTGAGAGAGAATACTGTGCGGTGTCCATTGATGCCCGTTGTACTCCCTGTTTTAACAAGTGTAATTAAAACAGTCTTGTTTTTGCCAAACTTCCTGAATCAGTCTGATTATTGATGTATGTTTGAGTAAGATCTGCATCCCCATCCGAGATACTGTTACCTCGTCTTAAAGCACCTTCGGGTTCACTTGGTAGCAGAAAGAGGATGGTTACAGACACATCGACCAGTAGGCTTTTAGAATTTTCAGAACATCGGGTGTCCACCATTTAACTGGAAGATCGCTACTGATATAGAACTATTGCAAGAAAATGACACAGGTGGGACCGGGCCCTCTTTCACAAAATCCCTCCTGGTTTGCACAGGCACTGAGCGGACTGAAGGCGACGGCGGCTGATTAGAGGAGGAGATGATCCCGAGTGTCAGGTGCTGAAAGGCGAATGGTGAGTAGATTGAGAGGACTGGCATAATAGGGGAATGGGGATTGTGGTAAAAGAATAAAGTAACTGGGGGTTGATTAATATATGACAAGGAGCGTCAGAGATACATGACAAGGAGCGTCTGTAGAGCCCAGAGTCCTAGCTCAAGGAGCTTTTAGAAGGAGTCATTCCAAAACCCAAGGGGGTACTTAGGCGGCACATAAACAAGGTTTATGATAGGGAATGATTCAAACTCCAGTTGGAGTGTTTTAGGGGCTGAGAGAAAAGGAATGTCATGACAAGTTATATGTAAAGTCGACTAGTCTGTCCGTTTGTGTATTGTAAGTTGAAGAAAGGTGTCGAGGAATGACAAAAGTAAAATTGTGAGGTTAATGAAGAGGACAAAATTGTTATCTATCTTTTTAGTCATTGTCGGCACTGACTGAACAGATAGATTGAAATAAATTGAGAAGGAGACGCTTTGAGTGGCGAAAGTGGTGAGTGCTCATAATTGTTATTTTTATGAAACATATTTTGTGTAAATCAACGGTTAATATCGACAGTCAATTGAGACTTGTCATAATGGAGGATGTTACTCCACGGATGCACTTGTGCAAGACACTGCCAAAACACACACCCAAGCTCAAACAGTATAGTGCTGAATGGGTCAAGGGTACAGCAGATAAAATGTTCATGCCATGGCCACAAGGGGAATCTCTGTCAAAAGCGGTGTTGCAACACATGACCACATACTTGCATGCTGCGTACCCAGGGAAGAAATTGGAGAAAAGATTAGCTATTTTAGACCTCTGGAAAATGTACCAGGAGGAACGGGAAGATCTGCCTCCTGAGGACTGGATGCTTAATCAGTGTAGGGAGGAAGGTGCTGAGCCTTCTGCTCCACTTACCTCGACCAAAGTAAATGTCGATAGTACAAAAGATGAAGGATTGTATCCATTAAGGGAATTAAAGGTGGCAAAAGGATATAGTAATCCGACACATGAACCGCTGCTTACAGCAGTGATGATAGCACAGAAAAGACTAAAGGAAAAGAGGAGACCTTTAAGGTTTTACAAGACAAAGAGGAGAAAAGTGAACAACCAAATGTGACCCTAGATGTAGAACAGGAGATTAAGAGATGGAAAGGAGAAAAGGATAAAGCTGATGAGATTACGCTCGTACAGAAAAAATGGATGGATGGACAGATATTGATCAAGCTCGATGGGAAAAGTATTGAGGCAGTAAGGCAAGGGGAAGATCAAGACAGGCAGGATAGAAAAGACAGGGAAGGAGAGAAACGATTGAAAGAAGTTGAGTACAAAAGGAAAAGTAGACAAAGACGGGAGCAGATGTATCAGAGGAGCAGCTAAGAATGGAAGAAAGGGCGGAGGAGCAAAGGAAGTACGACAACAGGCAGAGAGCAATCAAAGAATGAGATAGGTTTTATAGGGCAGAAAAGAAGAGAGAAGTGGAAGAAGTTCAGAAATTACGTGATAAAAGAATGCAAAGACAAAGGGAAGAGGATGTGGGTTAGGGCAAACGAAAGAAGGGAAGAGAAAAGACAAGAAGATGAAAGGGTTAGATGGGAAGTGAGGAAGAGAAGGGAATTAGATGAAGAAATGGAGCGAAAAAGGAGACAGAGGGAATGCGATATTGATCGCATTGAGAGAGAGCTGATGGGACTGAGTCCAGTAATATCAAGGGGTGACAAAGAGGAGCTTCTCCCGGCGCAAGGAACAATGCCAGGACCATCTAGGGTTGATATAGACAGAAATTTTGAGATAGGAAGCATTTGAGATAGGATCGATAAAACTTATCAGGAGATGAAGGCAAAAGGTGAATAGGGAAGCAGAGGAAAAGAAGATTGATCTATAGTTGCCAGTCACAAGGCAAGGAAGGAAGCCTGTTTAGTCTTGAACATAGAGCCTTGTCTTTACACAGGCTGACTTTAAATAGGGATGAAAGCCATACTAATTGGGGACTAGATATGACAGACGAATAAAGAGAAACCTTTCATGGGGAGGAGGGAGAAAGTGCATACGGTTCCGTGGGATGTCTGCAGACAGACAAGGAAGTGATATGGTCTGATCTAGAGCAACCTAAAGATAGGTCGCCAGATCCTATGGTGTACCCAGAGCGATTTAAAGGCTATTACATAGTAAAATGGGAGAATTGCCACCATATATGAACAGGTTGAGGTCATTGCCAGGTAGAAGACAATCAGGAAGCAGTGTCCCCACTATGCATAGGCAGACGATGGGAGCCGATTGCGGATTTGGGTTCACTTAATTCCCCTTATTGGAGAAAGGAAGGGCCAGACCACAGTATATCCCCTGGCCTGAAATGGACAAGGATAATTTAAGATGTAAACTCCCTAGTTTAACTGCGGGTGCGGGCAAATGGATTTATACCTAGAAAAGATGACAGGAGGAAATACTTTAGCCATAGGGGACATTAAAGATCTCCTAGCCGCCATTCTTGGGGAAAGGGCTGGTGACATTTGGACGAGAGCAGGTCACTCAATTGTCACAGCACAAAACACAGCTCATTATGGAGTGCCATTAAAAAATTGCATAGCAGATATTTGGATAGCACTCAGGGTACAGTATCCTGATATGTCCGATATGGATGCAATTATGGCACGTAAGAATAAAGATGATGATCCTCCACTTGCTTACATTCAAAGTATTCAAGAACTGTGGACTTTGGAAATGAGGGAGCTGTGGCAGAAATCAGTGCCATTTCTTTTACCACATTTTGTGTCAGGGGTTACCGGAGCAGGTACAGAGACAGCTTAAGAAACTAATGGAAATGGAAGCGAAGCCATGGGCAGAGCTAATTTTGACTATCGCGCATCACTGCCGGCTGTTGCAAGAGAAAAATAATAAGAAGGAGAATGCTAGAAAACTCGAGGAGGCTAGGTTAGCCCAGAAGAAATTGTCAAAATAGAAGAAGGGGTATTGACAAGCAGTGAAAGGCTGGGAACGCAGCAAGCAGTCGGTACATTGCAGGCGAATAATCAAGGAGGGAAAGGTTCACGCCGCGAGGCAGAGGAATGTGTTTCAGAGGAAGAGGTGGTTTCCAGAACAATCAGTGGGGGTTTCAAAATAACAAAGGCGGGTTTCAGAATATGCAGAATGATAACCAAAATGTGCAAGGAGGATTTAATCAAGAAGGGGTAGTCAGAAGAGCTTCTCCTATATGTTGGACATGTGGCATAACAGGGCACATCGCACAAACATGTGGGAGCCAAGGGTATGAGCAGAATGGGCAATTCTCAAGAGGGGGGACAGCTTTTCCTCCAGTATTGGCTCACAAAATAGGGATGGGTTTGCCCAAGATCAGACAGTGTATCAAGCACAAGTGCCGCAATTGCAACAGGCATTGCAACCACAGCAAGCACCTTTGAATCCGCCACAAGGGCAGTCACAGCATGCAACCATGCAAATACAACCTAGTGCAAACAAGGGATAGTTATTGACATCTACAGTAGGGGTCTCACTGTTGTGGGAGGAAGTCCTTTTACAGGTATGGGGATAAGCATGTACCCACAATAGGACTGTTCAAAGGGTGACTTGATGTGTTCAGTACTATCAGTGACAACAAACACCCAAGAGGAACCAAGGGTTGATGTTAGCATAGCAGGCAAATCCCTTTCTTTTTTAGTAGACACTGGGGCAACTCACTCATGTATACGAGAGGGAAAATATCTGTTATTGGGAAATGCCATGAATGCTCAACGCTTCTCTGGAGATACAAGCAGAGTTCCTTTTACGAATGCATTACCAGTCTCTATAGGAGAGTGTGACATGTCTGTTCCATTATTGTATTCAACGCAGACACTGGTTAATATTTTGAGCCGAGATTTAATGACAAAGCTAAATATGACAATTTCCTTTACTGATGAAGGCATAGTGTGTTCCACTCCAGGGATACATTATCTAAACATGGGCACATTTATAATGGTGTTTACATGGCAAATGGCTCTGCGAGGAATGCCATTAGAGCCAGAGGTTTTTCTTTATGGGGTATGCATTTTGTTGACATGGCTACCCGGCCTGGTGGGAAAGAATATGAGGATACCTGATGAGTTCTTGTTCAGGCCACAGGTACCTATGGACGAAGAGGGGGGACAGACAATTCCCCTAGAGTTACATTAAGCCATAGTGCGAGGGATAATGGCCATGCTCAAAGGAACAAATGATGAGGGCAGGCCATGGAGAACAGTAATTGCTATTGGGGTAGGGTATAGATTGACTGACGTCACAGATGAAGATATGTTTAAAGATGATCCATCAGATGATGAAGTAGTATTCGAGATGACTATTACATAATGGATTAGAATAGAGAGAAGGGAAATCCCACAGCAGATGCGATAGTGTGGCAGCGCCCTGCATTTTTTGATGAGGACATGGAAAAGGTGCCATCCTCTTTATGGACTACAGGCCCCTATGAGGTAGGCATTTTGAGAGGAGTGGGAGAAGTTAAGATTAAGCTGAAACCAAGAGCAATTTTATCTCGAGCAAGACAGTACCCGATGTCTCAAGAGGCGGATGAGGGTATTATCAAGACTATATCAGCCATGATGGAACAGGGCATCTTAGTGATGTCATAGTCACTGTGTAATACTGATGTGTATCCTGTAAAGAAATCGAAAGGGGGGCCGTGGAGATTAATTCAGGAAATGAGGCCAGTTAACCAGATTGTATAGACAGAGTTTCCTTTAGTTCCGAATCCTGCAACAATGTTATGTAGTATCCATACAGAGGCACGGTATTTCATGGTGATTGACTTGGAAAATGCATTTTTCTCAATCCCATTCCATAAGGACTCCCAAGACCTTACGTCATTTATGTTTCGTCAGACTAAGCAGAAGAGTACTCGTTTGCCAAAGGGTACTGTGAGTCTCCATCAATCTTTAATAGGGTCCTGCAGATTGACCTAAGCAATATTGATTTTTAAAGTGTCATGCTGCAGTACGTAGATGACGTTTTCGTTTGTAGCATGACAGAAGATGAGTGCAGACAAGACAAGATTCGATTCAGTTAATGACTATCTCAGCAGACAAAGGATATAAAGTAGACAAGGAGAAATTGAAATATTGTCAGGAAGAGGTGTTGTACATAGGTCAGTTAATCTCACATGAAGGAAAGAAAGTCACACCTGAAAGAGCTGAGGCGATTATGAAAACACCAAAACTGCACATGATAAAGCAAATGCAGCAGTTTCTGGGACTATGCAACTATGTTAGAGCATGGGTATTTGATTATAGTTCATACACAAGACCCCTTTTGCAGGCTTATAAAAAGCCCAAATGAACAAGCAAAAAATAGAATGGACTGAGGAAATGGAGGGAGGGTTTGAGGAATTGAAAAAAGCTATTTGTACAGCTCCAGTTTAAGGAATTCCCAATTATTCGGAGGAGATCTTCCTGTTTTCACACACACATGGAAAAGCTAATACAGCAGTGCTTACACAGAGGAGTACACAAGGAACCAAACCTCAGCCATTTTATAGTGGGATTCTAGATCCAGTTATGAGAGGACATTTTCCTTGTGAACAATCGCTGGCAGCAGCCTTGTTCGCCATTGAGAAGTCTACAAGCATTGTGATGGGGTGTTCCATGACTTTATTTGTTGAGTATGCTTTGTTTGCTATTTTGGACGAACCTAAGAGTACACTGACATCTCACAGGGCTTCTGCATTTGAAGTAGTTATATCGAATTCAGCAATCAAAATAGTGAGGTGTAAAATAGTGAACCCTGCCACATTTGTAGCCGAACCTGTGACAGAGGATGAGCAAGTGCATGATTGCTTCAACAACTACGAGGAGTTCTATGATGAGATTCCAAGGGTAAAGGAGAATGCTCTAACAGGGGGAGGGATTCTCTTTTTTGACGGGTCTTCAAAAGTTGATCAAATTGATGGGGAAAGGCATTCAGGTTCAGCTGTGGTAAGGCACAGGGCTAATGGGGAATTTGAAGTGGTAGGAAGTGCAAGAGTACCATCTCACTTTTTGGTACAAGCTGTAGAATTGTGGCACTTATTGTCACGCTCGAGAAACACGCAGGGCAGGAAGTAACAGTGTACAGTTACTCTGCTTCATGATGTCAACCATGCACACAGGGCTAGCACGTTGGAAAAGGAGGGGCTACCTCTGAGCGGATGGCACTCTAGTGCAACACGCCGCATTATCTGTCTCCTGTTCTAAACACCCCATGCTCATGCTCCGTGTCTGTCTCCTGTTCCCCCCACCCCCCGCTCATGCCCCATGTCTGTCTCCTGTTGCCCCCCACCCCCGCTCATGCCCCGTGTCTGTCTCGTGTTGCCCCCCACCCCCCGCTCATGCCCCGTGTCTGTCTCGTGTTGCCTCCCACCCCCCGCTCATGCCCTGTATCTGTCTCCTGTTGCCCCCCACCCCCCGCTCATGCCCCGTGTCTGTCTCTGTTGTTCCCCCCACCCACTGCTCATGCCCCGTGTCTGTCTCCTGTTCCCCCCACCCCCTGCTCATGCCCCGTGTCTCTCTGCAAAGTTTGGTGAGGATTCGTCCAGGGAGGGCAAAGTTATAGGGGGGGTCCCAAAACTTTTTATTTTCCCATAGACATAATGGGAAAAAACTTTGCTCACGCCTACAGCCCAAACCGCTGGACGGATTTACACCAAATTTGCGGCAGGAGCGGCGGCTTGGTCCCGAAAGCGTGCTTTGCTTTATTTGTTGTAAATCCGTCCAGTAGTTTTTTAAAAAATGACAAAAATGTAAGTGAAAAAAATTAGTGATATCTGTGTTCGCTTCGCGGACACACTTCCCTGTTCGCTCTGTGGATAGTAAAGGAGATTGGGCAAGCAGCTTGCGTGATGTCCGCGGACATCTGACGTGCTCCCTCATTGGATGCGGTGAAAGCGTGCAGTGCGTCTGGCTTCAGAGACGGCCGCCATCTTTGTTCCTCGCATGAGAGGCTTTGTATCCCACCTGCACAGTAAGTCCCCCACCCCCGCTCATGCCCGTGTCTGTCTCCTGTTCCTCCCACACCCCCGCTCATGCCCCATGTGTCCTTCTTGTCACCCCCACTCATGCTCCGTGTCTTCCCTTTTCCTCCAGCCCCCCGCTCACGCCATCGGCACGCGGTGGCCAGCGGAGGGCCGAGGAGCGGGATCTGCCGCCAGTACACGAATGCCGTGTGTCTTTCTCCCTCCCGCCCACCCCCCGCTCATGTCCGTGTGTCTTTCTCCCTCCCGCCCACCCCTGCTCATGTCCGTGTGTCTTTCTCCCTCCTGCGCCCCCCCGCTCATGCCCCGCTTGTGCCCCGCTCGTCTCGACCAGCCGCCCACCCCCCGCTCACGCCCTGTGTGTCTCTCCCACCCCCCGTGTGTCTCTCCCACCCCCAGCTCATGTCCATGTGTCTCTCCCCTCCCGCCCACCGCCCGCTCATGTCTGTGTGTCTCTCCCCACTCGCCGCCCACCCCCTGCTCATGTCTGTGTGTCTCTACCCACCTGCCGCCCACCCCCCGCTCATGTCCGTGTGTCTCTCAACCCCCCGCTCATGTCCGTGTGTCTCTCCCCACCCGCTGCCCACCCCCTGCTCATGTCCGTGTTTCACTCCCCACCCACCGCCCACCTCCCGCTCATGCCCGTGTGTCTCTCCCCAAATGCCTCCCACCCCCCGCTCATGTCCTGTGTGTCTCTCCCCACCTGCCGCCCACCCCCCGCTCATGTCCCGTGTGTCTCTCCCCTTCCCCCCGCCCCCGCTCATGCCCCATGTGTCTCTCCCCTCCCCCCGCTCATGTCCCGTGTGTCTCTCCCCTCCACCCCCCGCTCATGCCCCGTGAGTCTCTCCTCTCCCGCCGGCTACCACCCGCTCATGCGCCGTGTGTCTACCCCTCCCACCGCCCACCCCCCGCTCATGCCCCGTGTGTCTCTCCCTCCCGCCGCCCACCCCCCGCTCATGTCCCGTGTGTCTCTCCCCCTCCCGCACACCCCCCGCTCATGCCCAAACCCCGCTCGTGCCCCGTGGGTCTTTCCCTCCCGTCGCCCACCCCCCACTCATGCCCCGTGTGTTTACCCCTCCCGCCGCCCACCCCCCGCTCATGCCCCGTGTGTCTCTCCCTCCCGCCGCCCACCCCCGCTCATGCCCCATGTGTCTCTCCCTCCCGCCGCCCACCCCCCACTCATGCCCCGTGTCTCCCTTCTTTCCCGCTCATGCCCCGTGTCTCTCCTGTTGCCCCCACCCCCCGCTCATGCCCCGTGTCTGTCTCCTGTTGCCCCCGCTCATGCTCCGTGTCTGTCTCCTGTTCCCCCCATCCCCCGCTCATGCCCCGTGTCTGTCCCCTGTTGCCCCCCACCCCCGCTCATGCCCCGTGTCTGTCTCCTGTTGCCCCCCACCCCCCGCTCATGCCCCGTGTCTGTCTCCTGTTCCTCCCACCCCCCGCTCATGCCCCGTGTCTCTCTCCTGTTGCCCCCCAGCCCCCGATCATGCCCCGTGTCTGTCTCCTGTACCCCCCAACCCCCGCTCATGCCCCGTGTCTGTCTCCTGTTGCCCCCCGCTCATGCCCCGTGTCTGTCTCCTGTTGCCCCCACCCGCACATGCCCCGTGTCTCTCGCCTGTTGCCTCCCACCCCCCGCTCATGCCCCGTGTCTGTCTCCTGTACCCCCCTGCTCATGCCCCATGTCTCTCTCATGTTGCCCCCACCCCCTGCTCATGTCCCGTGTCTGTCTCCTGTTCCCCCCACCCCCCGCTCATGCCCCGTGTCTGTCTCCTGTACCCCCCACCCCCCGCTCATGCCCCGTGTCTGTCTCCTGTTGCCCCCCCGCTCATGCCCCGTGTGTGTCTCCTGTTGCCCCCACCCGCTCATGCCCCGTGTCTCCCTCCTGTTGCCCCCCACCCCCCGCTCATGCCCCGTGTCTGTCTCCTGTACCCCCCCACCCCCTGCTCATGCCCCGTGTCTGTCTCCTGAACCCCCCACCCCCTTCTCTGCTCATGCCCCGTGTCTGTCTTCTATTCCACCCACCCCCCGCTCATGCCCCGTGTCTGTCTCCTGTTCCCCTACCCCCCGCTCATGCCCTGTGTCTGTCTCCTGTTGCCCCACCCATACCCCGTGTCTGTCTCCTGTACCCCCCCACTCTGCGCACATGCCCCGTGTCTCTCTCCTGTGGCCCCCCACCCCAGCTCATGCCCCGTGTCTGTCTCCTGTTGCCCCCCACCCCCCTGCTCATGCCCCATGTCTGTCTCCTGTTCTCCCCACCGCCGCTCATGCCCCGTATCTGTCTCCTGTTCCCCCATCCCCCGCTCATGCCCCGTGTCTGTCTCCTGTTCTCCCCACCCCCCCGCTCATGCCCCGTGTCTGTCTCCTGTTCTCCCCACTCCCTGCTCATGCCCCGTGTCTCTCTCCTGTTGGCCCCACCCCCCGCTCATGCCCCGTGTCTGTCTCCTGTTGCCCCCACCCCCGCTCATGCCCCGTGTCTCCCTCGTGTTCCCCCCACCCCGCGCTCATGCCCCGTGTTTCCCTCGTGTTCCCCCCACCCCCCGCTCATGCCCCTTGTCTCTCTCCTTTCCCCCCCCACCCTCGCTCATGTCCCGTGTGTGCCCTGTACCCCCCCGCTCATGCCCCGTGTCTCCCTCGTGTTCCCCCCACCCACCGCTCATGCCCCGTGTTTCCCTCGTGTTACCCCCACCCCCCGCTCATGCCCCGTGTTCCCCCAACCCCCGCTCATGCCCCTTGTCTCTCTCCTTTCCCCCCCACCCCCGCTCATGTCCTGTGTGTGCCCTGTACCCCCCGCTCATGCCCCGTGTCTCCCTCGTGTTCCTCCCCACCCCCCGCTCATACCCCGTGTCTCCCTCATGTTCCTCCCCACCCGCTGCTCATGCCCCGTCTCTCTCGTGTTCCCCCCACCACCACTCATGCCCCGTGCTTCCTTCCTTTTCCCCCCACCCCCTGCTCATGCCCCGTTTGTACCCTGTTCCCTCTCACCCCCCGCTCATGCCCATGTGTCTCCCCTGTTCCCCCCAGCCCCCCGCTCATGCCCTGTTGTGTTCTTTATACACTCCGCCTTCCCTTTCCATGGTGGCCATCTTGCGTCCCGGTGTAGGAAGGAAAATCTTTTTGTTTTTTTACCACCCAGCGTTCCCACTTTGAGGACATAAGATGTTAGTGGTCTTCATCTATTGAAAAGGATGTTATGGTGACGTTGCACTAATAAAAACCTTTAAAATTTAGTACAAAAAAAATGTTACAGGGACGTTATGGTTAAGTTGCACTAATAAAAACCTATGAAATTCAATGAAAAAACTTTGTTAAAGGGACGTTATGGTTAAGTTGCGCTACTAAAAACCTATGAAATTCAGTGAAAAAACTTTGTTAAAGGGACGTTATGGTTCCAAGTAAAACCGAAAAACCCTTGAAATTCGCCAGTTATGGTAAGCTAAGCAACCATAACTCGCGCCACCACCGTGCACTGCTAAGACTAACACCCAGGACATCAAAGATGACATCACAAATGTCATTGATGACATCACTGATGACATCACATGTCTGGCTCACTCTTTTTTCTTTTGCTGACATATCTAGGCCACATGGTTTTCTTCAGTAACAGTCAGAAACGAAACATTTTATTTGTAGACGTATCCTTCAAGTAGGTTCTTACAGTAATTCCCTTATAGTCCAGTCACATCATATGAAACATATACATACGGGAAGACACAAGCTTGAAGGACAGCAATCCTTTTTGTGCATAAAGATAATCAATAGACTTATGAGCACTTTCTGATAGTTCTGTTGTTTTTTATGGCTGTAATTTCCCTGTATATGGTCATATTTGTATACATTGTACTCACACTACTTTCCTTAGGGTCCAATCACATCAAGTGATACATATACCTTGGGTAAATAGCAGCTTTGAAACAGAGCAATCATTTATTTGCATGAAAATAATCAGTTAAATTATGAATTGTTTCTGCTACTACTTGTGCTTTTTTGCTAACTTCACTTTCACTGTATATACGCATATTGGTATGTGTTCTTGTGTCTTTGTGTTTTGTCTATAGTAATGCAATTATGTAATACATGTGTTTTATTAGCTACTTATTACATATTTCACAGTACACAACAATCTATTAAGAAAACAATTTTCATATCATTATTCAACATATTAACATTACGAATATTATACCTTCATCTTGTACGCTGCACACAATGTTATGTTTCTGTATGAGTTGCTTAGTATACTAGATAGAACCCCATAATATAATGCTATTTATATCAATGCATCGTTCAATGCACTAATTAGGGTATGACATTTATTGCAATGATCCTTGACACTTGTTCGCAACATTATAATAAGAATCCCTTGTACACATATTTCATGAAAAGTACATACACATGTGATGTCATCAGTGATGTCATCAATGACATTTGTGATGTCATCTTTGATGTCCTGGGTGTTAGTCTTAGCAGTGCACGGTGGTGGCACGAGTTATGGTTACTTAGCTTACCATAACTGGCGAATCTCAAGGGTTTTTCGGTTTTACTTGGAACCATAACGTCCCTTTGAGAAAGTTTTTTCCACTGAATTTCATAGGTTTTTAGTAGCGCAACCTAACCATAACGTCCCTTTAACAAAGTGTTTTCACTATATATATATATATATATATATATATATATATATATATATATATATATATATATATATATATATATATATAATATATATATATATATATATATATATATATATATATATATATATATATATATATATATATATATGATAGGTTAATTTTAACACGCTTAACACCCAGAGGTTTCTAAGTGTGGAGCCGGGATCAAACCTGTGTTGCTCCGTGTTGTCTTGCTTTCAAGGCGAGCAGGTTGCCGCTGAGCTATCCTCCCGAGACATGTGTGCTCAACATTTATTATTGTTTTTTTCTGTTTTTACTAATCCATGCTGCTTACCTTGTTGGTTCCAAAAGGGTAGGAGTCCCCTTGATTCTTCCCACTCCAGTGACCTTTGCAGAATTAGCTGTTGCAAAGAGACCAAGGCCATATGTGATTATCCCTACACCAGTGACACATGTAAGGTCACCCATTTCTCTGACAAGTGTTCCTATGATTCCTCCTGCAGGAAGGATGATTACTGATATACTCCATGAGCATTATACAAGCATTCTCCTAGCAAGAAAGAGACCAAAGAGAAGTGCACAGGAAGATAATTAGGAGTTACATAATTATCTATACAGTACAGCACATTAGGCCAACAAAATATGGGATCAACACATGAAAGAGGTGGGAATAAGAACCTCTGAGGAGGATTGCTATGTATGTGCCCTGCAGCTGCACAGTGGAGGATCGTTTCTCTCTGTGTATTACAAGATTGGTTTCCTTGTAAGCACGAGTGGATTTTCTCCATGCCTTTGTGCATAATGTCATTTACAACCCACTGCTGAGTGGGCATGAACACAGGACGTTCTGTTTTTCACCACTGACCACACCAATGAGACTCGCCCTGATGAAGGAAATAATTTCCGAAATGCATTGGCTTTTTTAGTCTAATACATGTGGATTGTGGCAACTGCTTCCTCACTAAGGATTATTAGTGATAGCTTTTTGTTTGAACTACTATGGATAAATCATTTTTGATATGAATCAGAAAGACTCATCTTCCTTTCTCTAAGAAGTATGGTATATTATGGATACTTGAACATATTGTCGTGAATCAGATATAAATACGTGCCCATCTTGGGCCCCATATGAGAGCGGTAGTGTGACCCAGTATTATTACTTGGTCTCCAGCGTGTGATGTATGTGCTCTCCTACCTTATGCTATGAGGAAGTCAAAGATAGTCATAGCTATAGAAATAGACATCCAAACAGCTCATTGCCTGACTCACCTTGCACTCTGCCATAAAAGAGGTCAATTCCAGGGTCAAACAGCATCCTTGGTATGGGTGACGGAATGGTCAGCTCCAGAAGAAGATAATCATGTTCAAGATTTAAAGACAAGAGCAAGAGCACACACCAGAGATCATGTGATAAGATACGAACAGCCTGGAATGAAGGGAGCAGGAATCGGATGGTATATAAATAAGATGCTCAATTACCAAGGAAAAACTGACGAAGAAATACAAAGATGCAAGTAGAGAGGACAAAGGCAGATCTGGAGAATGGTACTTTCTCCAGATGGCTGGGAAGAAGGCGTAGTTGAATGCAGAGCTGTGGCAGTAACAAGACATCACAAACCAGTTATAGGTTGTGTGGGAAAAGGATGCAAACCTCTATGGCCAAAGCTTGCAAAGTTGCTGACATGGGTTAAGGACAAAGGAGGCCCATTGCAGATAGTGCCCCTGGCTAGTGCAGAGCAATGCTTCAGAAACAATGGCACAAGAAAAGTTGGAGAGAATCAACAGTGCAGTCGAATCTTTGATCTACCAGGAATTAAGGCTGGAACAGTAGTGATAATGGACAACTACTGGGCTTGTGGATCCAGAGCATACATGGAGCTGCCCAGGGATTGGGGAGTACTATGCTCTATAGTGTTTGTTAATCTTCCAGCATTAGTGATAATGAAGAGTGACCTGAACATTGGAGAATTTCCAACAGCAGATGCTCACCTGAGAAAATAGAGATCAGTTGGATTTCTTAATCGAACAAAGAGGGAGAACTACTTCTCAGCTAAATCGATAGCAGCTTGCATGACATTCTGTATGAACACATGTTGTTCAGCCAGACTTCAGCAATATTCACGACAATCGTCATGCCAGGGATCCAGACAATGACAAATGCCAGATGGTTACAGATAACCATATGGGAGCACCTGTTGACGATCAACACTGCCATAAAGGGATTCAATGCAATCAAGGACAAGCTGAGAGCCATAAGACTGATGACTCTTCAGAATAGATATGTCCTGGATATGATTACAGCTATGGATGGAGATGTTTGTGCTAAAATCGGAGAATCACATTGCACATTTATACGTTCTCATGATGAAGAGAATGGGACCTTAAAAGAAGCCATAACGATGCTGATGAATTTACATGTCAAGATGGAAGATGGAGTAGAAGACATTGCTGATGACAGCAGATTAGCAACAATCTTCTCAGGGGTTTCATAATAGATGGCAAATATCTTCAAGTTTCTTGGAGCCTTGTTGGTGATGATCATGTTTGGATCCTGTGAGATCAAAATAATAATCACACAGTGCAAGTAGACAGCAAATAAAGCAATAGGAATGAAGATCATGACTAATGTCGAGTCAGGGTTTGGACCCAAAGAGCAGACAGATCAAGAAATCCAAGACTATGTAAAGGCCAGTATTCATGCACCCGAGGGAGCACAGTTTATGTATCTGAGAAACCACTAGAAGTATGTGGGAAGGTGGATCTAGTGCAGCCCGAATGGACAATGTAGTTTTATGATCTGGAGTGTTGATGAACATGTGAAATCAGCAGGATGTCTGAAAGGAGTAATAAAGATATGGACACTAAAGAAGCACTTCTTCAGACGAGGATGTCCAGATGTGAAGACTGATGGGAGATTTGTTGATAAATCAACCAGAGGGCGGAGTGTAGCGAAGGAGCCAAGTACATCTACCGGAGTCCCGCCCCCATTCTGCCTATATGTTGGCAGTCAGCAATTGTGACATGCGCAAAGCCACTAATGGTACCTATACCACGAAGAGTCCTTGAAACAAGGTATCCATTGAGAAAACCCTATATGTATCCATAAAGAAATGGCGGTCTTCTGAAGGAAGTTATGGAAGAAGTGTGAGGATGAATGAAAGAGGAGACTGGTGACGTCACATGAAGTAGAGATGACGCACCCAGAAGAGATGCCAATGAAGAAAGAATATAGACCTTATAGAATCTGATGGCGAAGTAAAGAATCGAGCAACATTTTGGGAGCAAATTGAAGATTGCACATGCGGAGAAGCACTGAAGAAAATGCAAAGCCATTTCACAAATGTAGAGATGCAGTAACGCAAGTAGACAAAGTACTCATAAGGCTGGCTATATGTGGTGAATAGACTGCAGGCGGTGCTGCCAATATATATATAAGTGTGTATAGAATCTGGATGTTCCATGATGCATTTTAGCAAACTTGGACCCCCTGAATGAAAGGGCGGAAAGTGTGGCGTAACAGTATAGAACAGCTGATGGCGAAGGAAGATTTGAGAAGCCTTGCCTGGCCCAGTGTGAAGTGTAGGGGCCCGTCAAGAGCCTGGTTATCTACTCGAGAAGATACAATGAATGTGAGAAGTGAGCCGAGCTCCTGTTTGAGGTGTACAGAAAAACACTAGAAGTGCCAAGTGTTCTTCATTTAATAGTATTAAATGCAATGAAGGAGCGCTCAAAACGTGTTCTCCAGTGACATGGCCAGATGAAAATAGACTTTGGGGTGAGATACACTGAGACCAGAAGATAAGGCCATGCCTACACTCCCATTTATTCTCAGGCACAGTGATCATTCACAAGGCCAAGTTCAAAGGCTAATTGACTGGCGGACAGCAGGAGTGATGATAGATGTTGGGCTAATTGGGTGGGGAGTCATGACCAGGCCAACCCCCCAGCACCTGGGGTACCTGCTTGCGTGCTGCTAGCGAGTGGAATATTCCAGAAGGGTACAAGGGTGGCAACCAATTGTAGAGGGCCACGTAGCAAGGAGCCCTATAGTTTGAGAAGCCACTAGAACGCTGTGTATTAGTCTGACACGGAAGATGACTTGCACTTGGGGTGGGCTTGGTTGTCCACCTGACCTTAGTGATCCAATCACAATCCCATACCCCAAAGAAAGTATACTTAGATATTCACTTTAAGCCTATCACATACCCTAGGTTTTCTTATTTTGCCATGTAGTATGACGTCAGTGATGACGAATTTTTAGTACAAAGTTGTGTTTTTTCATGTAATGCTTCGAGGAACTCTTGCGAGAGAATACTGTGTGGCGTCTGTTGATGCCTGTTGTACTCCCTGTTTTAACAAGTGTATTTAAAACTGTCGTGTTTTTTCCAAACTTCCTGAGTTGGTCTGATTATTGATGTATGAGTAAGAACTGATTCCCCATTCATCTCAGATACTGTTCCCTTGTCTTAAAGGACCTCCGGGTTCAGGGTAATTGTGCAATAACAACAGGATTTTCCACAACAGCACTTGCTGTCGCTGTATTGGTTCCTATTTTGCCACTGTAATTGTTAGAATTATGCATCTCAGTGTTTTTTTCATGTAATGCTTCGAGGAACTCTTGCGAGAGAATACTGTGTGGCGTCTGTTGATGCCTGTTGTACTCCCTGTTTTAACAAGTGTATTTAAAACTGTCGTGTTTTTTCCAAACTTCCTGAGTTGGTCTGATTATTGATGTATGAGTAAGAACTGATTCCCCATTCATCTCAGATACTGTTCCCTTGTCTTAAAGGACCTCCGGGTTCAGGGTAATTGTGCAATAACAACAGGATTTTCCACAACAGCACTTGCTGTCGCTGTATTGGTTCCTATTCTGCCACTGTAATTGTTAGAATTATGCAGCTCAGTGTTTTTTTTAAAACAATGAAAGCTAAAAGGTGGGGTCATTTTTCTGGTATTTGAACCGAGGACATTTAGGTTCATGTATCCCTAATGGGGGCATATTAGAACCCACACATTAGCTTTCTGGCCAGCTTATCATGTCCATTCCAGGGAGAAAACAAAGAATGAATGGTAGACATCTTCAAGGCAACAGTTACCTTGCAGACATGCCTCACTTACTTTTGATGGCCACACAACTTAAGAAGATATGGACACAAATACAAACATACATACATTCATGTAGATATATACATTTTAGGAGGCAATTAGAGATTTAGAAAATGTAGCCAGGATCATATACATCACGATAGGAAAGTTACTGCATCAATGTTCAAAGCACCCTAATCACACTCTCTGCGGACGTGTTGATATTGTGAAGGCATTTTCCCAAAAACAAAAATCATTCATTAATTTCTGCATGAAAAATAGAATCTGAGCTCCTCTTTCAGGTGACATATTGTGTGAGGTCTTCGTAGAACCTGGTGACTTGGCATCCCAGATGGAGGCATCTTTCACAGCGAGTACTCGTTCTCCAAGGGGTCCAACCTGGCATTATACTGACCATGGTAACAGGGTTTTTGATACTGGGAGGTGGCGTGTATTGGGTGCAATTTTCATTGAGTTCTTGTGCAGGGTTCCACTCTAACAGTCCTATGAATGCACACATAAAGAGTAAACTGTGGTAGCTCCTATGCTACAGGTTAAAATTAATCAGCGGTGAGCATTGCATATGCACAGCTTGCATGTGGCCCAGGCATTTGCAAGGAGGCCCACTCCGGTCAATAAACATGAATCCCAAGTAAAATGACCACATGTCTCGGATTCCCAGGAAGGTTGAACTCTTCGTCATCCCCTTTACCAGGACACGGGGTCTTCAAGGTGGTGGGAATCAGCTGTGCTTTATAGATAACTGGCAGCCATGAGTCATAGTTCCAAAACCAACCTACCGTTCAAATTCCAGTCTTCCATACAAAACCCACATTGCGTCAAATGAAACCAAGTGGATGGACTTCCTGGAAACCAACCCCAACAAGCCGTACCCTCTACCAACAGAGCTATGCATGTGGGCCAATCTACCAGGAAACACATCAAAAGTGCCTGCTGGCAAATCCAGAATAGTTTAACAAGCTGCTGTGGTTCACACACAGCTACCATTGAAGTGACCACTACTTCAAGTCTGTATCCAGCACGGAAGCTCACCTGCCTGTCGTCAAGAATTTTAGCAGATTCCACATATTTTGTATTTTTTAGGGTGATGGCTGACTCAATAATCTTGCTGATGAAAGGAAGTCTTGCTATAGGGCGGAATAAACTGGGTCGAGGTGGTTTGAAGCATTATTTTATTTTAAAAGAGGAAGGACTGCATGTACCTTAGCCCAGGACGGTTCAAACTGCAAAGTGTCCTGGGCTAAGGTAGGTTTTTAGGATTGTGCTAATTGAGCCTTCTATGGCCAGCAATATGTTGGCTTGACATACATTTTGGGCTGAGCCACAGGTATCACCTCATTCCTGCGAATATCATTACTGTAAATCCAAACACATCGAACGGTTTGCAACTACTTTATGCAAAAATGTAGACGGAGGGTTGGGTTGGGGTATGTATTTTTTTAATTTTTTTTATTTACTTGATTTAATTGCATATGCAATTTTTACAAGTTGACATCATTAAATACGTGTACATCTTTTCCCAAATGGACATCGTCAAGTCCTATTAAAAGAAGAAGAAAGAAAAGGAATGAAGAAAAAGAAACAGTGAAAGCAGAAAGAATGGTCAATTTTAACAGAATCGAAGAGTGGAAGAATGAAATTTATGAAAATAAGATAAGAAGCAGCTTTGGAGAAAGACAAGGTTTTTAGCTTTCGCGGAAAGTCCATCCGGTATTAAATCTTCTGTCATCTGGACACACAAAGTCCATAATGGTTTCTCTTTACCGTTTTGCTCCTGTTTTTGAAAGTCCACCTTTTTTAAGAACTGTGCCACAGCTATCACGTTGCAGGTTCTTTCTCCTTCTATTAAACAATTCCACAAATCTTCTTCATTGTGAATTGAGAGATCTTTAATCAAATGGCCCATGTGTTTATTTCTTTCGTTTGACAGTCCTTTACAATATAAGAGCAGGTGTCTAACTCTTTCAATTTGTCTTGGATTCTCGCAAAAGCGACAGATATTGTTGAGCGGAATTCCTCTTACAGCCCTAATTTCATTAGTTAGGAGGAGGTTCAAAGTGGCCCTCATGAAAACGTTTCAAAACGCTTTGTTTGGAAATCTTTCCATGTATGCCTGAGTGTCATGAATTCGTTTTGTTGAGACCGGTAGATGGGATGTCAATATGTATTCTGCTGCTTATTCTAGAGTTTGTGTCCAATCACATTTTTTCAAGTTGCTTTTCACCTTGGTTGGATTGTTTTTTAGTTCTTCTGTCGAGTTTATCTCTTCAAGTTTTGCCAGGTCTTTCTTTGCCCAGTCAGTGAGAGTATTGTTCTTTTTTCCCTGAAGTTCAGTGTTGATAATATCAAAGTTTTCTGAGCGGTCTGGTAAAATGACTTTCCTGTATAGCATCAGGCTGCTTCTGTCCACTGTGGCTTGAAGTGAAGGTATACACAGTTCTCTTCGTATTGGCGCCATTGGTGTCGATGTTGAAGTGTCAAAACATGATGCCAAAAGTAGCTTTCCATCTTCAGCCAAATATCACCTGGAATTTTTGCCAGAGCATCTGATCCGTAGCTCAAGGAGGGAACAACATTCGCCATATAGAATTGCGTGATCGGTGCCATAGAGAATCAGCCGAATTGTCTGTCTATAGCCCTGGCTGGGGTTGCCAGTTTCTTAACTTTTGCAAAGAGACTTGACTGCATGTTTGTTTTTCTTAGGCTGTTGCTCAATATGTCCCTCAAGTATTTAAATTCTCTCACCTGTTGAATTTTTGCACCGTCCAGAAACCCTTGTAGTCTTTCATTTTTCCTAAATGTTTTTTCAAAGTTCATAAACAAAATACTATATAGAGGGAAACCCAATATAACCACCTTGGCGGTAGCTCTACCTTTTGTTGGGTAGTTTACAGTTCCAGTTCATTATATTCAGAAACTATTCAGTGGTATGTAAACAATTCATTTTAATCATAATATACACATTGATAAAAAGACAGAACAATTAAATTGTTTCCTATCGCAATTAATAATCCATATAAAAATATGTCTAAAAAAAACGATGTATGGCTTGTGACATCAAACCCTTGTTCTCTTAGGGGAATATACCATATTGAAGGTTTTTAGTTCAATCTCAAACTAGATCAGAGGTTATTGCCATCTTGAAATAGTTAGGGCCCTTTCAGTGGGTTATTTTCTAAAATGACCCTAGTATTGTGCTAGGGTCAGACAACATATTTATATATGGATTATTAATTGCGATAGGAAATAATTTAATTGTTCTGTCTTTTTGTCTATGTGTATATTATGATTATAATGAATTGGAACTGTGAACGTTAATATGGGCTAATTACCTTCTCTGTAAAAAAAAAATTCAAAGGTCATTACTTTTGTTTTATTTTTATTAATTTCCAAGTTGTTCTTTTCAATGTATTTTGCCAGATTGTCTAACTGGCGCTGAAGACCTATCGCGGTCTGATCCAGTTGGATCATGTCATTCACGTAAAGAAGACAGGATACTGTGGTCCCACCCAAAAGATCTGACACCAGATTCAGTGTCCTTGAAGTCCCATTGGTACAAATTGAAAAGAGTGGGTGTGAGACGACATCCCTGTTTAAACCCTCTCACAGTTGAAATTGACTTTGACAGGGTACCTGCTTGATTTAGCCAGACTGTCATTGATGTATTTTTGTGAAGTGATTGTGTGGGTCCTAAGATCTCCCTTGGGCAGTTTTTAGCCAAAGGTTTCTCCCAGAGTGTTTCGCAGTTGACCTGGTCCAACGCCTGGACCAGGTCAACAAAAGCCACGAAAATCCTGTGTCTACCATCTTTTGTCCTGCCTTTCAATATACTCAAGAGAAGAATGTTCACCGAGGTTCCAGCATTCTTCACAAAACCCGACTGAAAAGGGTCTGCCATGCAGATGTCTTAGCCCAATCTTGAAAGCGGTCCAAGAACAGTGAACCAAAGAGCTTACCAATAACATCCAATAATGCTATTGGACTATAGTTTTTGCACTGTCCCTCAGTCCACTTTTATATATTGGGACACTGTTGATGTTGTCCATGTTGATGGTATGGTTTTTGTTTTGATGATTGTTTTAATAACCTTGTGAATAAAGCTAGCCCATTCTTCTGTAGACTCTTTCAGATGTGCGTTGGTGAGGCCGTCCGGTCCAGGGGCCCTTGAGGAGTTTAATTTTGAAATTGTTCCCATAATCATTTCCTTATCATGAGGCAGGTCCCAAGTTGTATAAGAGATTTCCAATTGATACTGACGAGTTGAGGGAGGTTTCTGAAAGAGTGCAGAGAAGTGTTTGATCCAGACCTCTTCTCCAACGTTATTTTGGATTTAATTGTTTGTATCTTTCGCCGTCGTTTTAATCAATGTCCAGAATTCTCTAGATGTTCTGCCACATATCGCTCTTACCATGTCCCCCACATCTGCTTGATACAGTTTTGCTTGGTAGAATCTCAGCCAACCTTTATATGTTTTTGTTGCTTCTTTAGCTTTTTCTATATCTTCCAAGTTTTAAATGCTTGCTGCTAAATGTGTCGCTGTTCTTGATTTGCTTTTTTCCCCAATTACTTTTTTATCATATAGATGACAGTTTGGCCTTTGTGAGTTGTTGTTCCATTTTTTGCCTTTGGTGCGATAAATATTCAAGAGAGGTTCATACTCGATGTTTAATATGTACCGGTATTCATTATTTGAGGTGTTAGAGATGTACATGGACGTTAAGTTCTTCACAGCATTCGCTTTCAATCTCAGATGAGTTCCGCCACTGCAATTTTCTATTGTTGCTCTCATTTTTGTTCTTATTTCCTGCCTTGTTTTCCACTTAGTCATTAACAGGTTGTGGTCACTGTGTTTGTTCCGTGCTATTGTAAAAGCTACAATATGCAGAAGGAGTTCTCTAGATACAAAAAATTGATCTATTTTAGCTGAATTTCCATCTCTCTCCCAAGTTGGCACCAGTTCCTCATCCCTCCCCAACATCGATGAGGAAGTAGTTGCAAAGAATTCAATATTTTCAGATTCACTGTGTTTTTTGTGTTGTTTTCACGTGGATCCAAGACAGAAGGGTTTATGTTTACAAGAAGATTCTGAGTTGCTTTCTCCTTCACCTGTAGAGTCTTTGCACATTAGAAATGACCTAACGCAGCCCGTTTGACAGACCTATGCCAACGTTTGTTGTTGCTAGGGAAGGTACACCTTGGAGGTGCTGTTGGCATCCAGTACCCTTTCTACTTTACCCTTTCATTGTATCATTTTTAGTTTTGGCCGAAGCACCACCAAGAGCAAGACAAGACTATTGAAATAAGAATCTGGCATGTGCCAGACAAAGGACAATGCACATTTTCATATATAATGTGCATAGGTGAGGCATGACACATGATATACACTGAGTGATTTCTGCTTTTGCTCACATTACAACATGGTGTGGGTAGAGAGAAAAAGAAGGGCTGCCTGAATAGTGGCATCAGGGGAGGAAGAAGGTGTTCTTTCCGCCATGGGCCGCTGTGTCTGTGAGTCCCCACAGCTGGAGAGATGGTCACGTCTCTCTGCCACAGTCAGCTCGACTGCATAAGGTGGGCAAATATGGGGACTGTGGAGATGGTTGTGTCTTTCCCAACCTCTAGCCAAACCCTGCATATCCCAGATTCCATTTCCAGTGGATCAACATAGGTTCTGTATCCGGCAGAGCTTTACCATGTGGCAAAAGAGAATCATCCTATCTATTGGCTCAGCCTCTCCCTGCGGCCTGCCACTCACCTGCCGAAGATCCTTTGAAATACTGTGCTATCTTTTTAATTCTACTTTTCAAAAGAAATTTCTGCACATGAGTCGAGTTGTAGTCCTTGGAAAGGACTAAGCAGGTGAATAGTAAGCCACCTCGAGTCATCTTCTGAACGTTGTGGATGTTTTCCATGCAACTTTGTTCAGATGCTTGAGCTGCTTGTTTCTACCTTTACACTTCCTCCATATAGTTTTATGTTGTTTGTATTGTTCAATTCGGAATCGTTCTGCATTCCCCATTTGGTAACATTCTTTTAAAATGAATGCCATCCATTGAAACCTTAATTTATAACAACTATATAAATGAAGATCCCAACTCAACTCAAGATGAAAAGATAGCTTATGGAATAACAACTTGCAGGATTGAAAACAAAGAGAATATAATAAGACTCTGAAGAAGCTCACATATTGAAACACGTGTAGGCAGTGCCTTAAGTGGCACTACAAATCGAGCCGGGGCTCATCGAGGGGGCGTGGCCTAACAGCGGGGGTCTTGATGGCCCGTTAGGCCACGCCCCCTTAACGAGCCCGGGCTCAATGGGCAACTGCCACCCCTGCCAGGCAGCCTTTCGTATAGATTAGCACCCTCTCCCCTATGGGGAGAGGGTGCTGATCTCTGCATTTATTTTGTGTAGGCTTGCCTGGCAGGGGACAGCGCCTGCCTATTCAGCCTTAATGGTGGTGCTGCCCCTCGCCAGCTGGGGAGGGGAAGCCCCACCATTAAGGCTGAAAACGTGAGGCCACTGGAAGCAGAGGCCTTTTTCCTAAATACTGAAACTCCCGCGAATGCGCGGCAGCTCCAGTATTTAGAAAGCAAGGCCTCTGCTTTCAGCGGCCTCACGTTTTTTCCATAATGGTGGCGCCGGCCGACGGGAATCTCTTGATTAAAGGGATGCCTCGCAGGTGCGGCGCCACCATTATGGCTGAAAGGCATTTTTTTCTGTAGCCTGAAGCTCTCGCAAACGAGCGAGCGCTTCAGGCTGTAGAAAAAAATGCCTTTTCGTGTAGTGGCCGGGGCTGCCAGGGGAGATTACTGGGCCCCGGCAGGGCCCCGCCTCAAAACGAAATTTCAGAGCCTGCCGGGGCCCAGCCCCAAAGCCCTGCGTGTAGGCCAGGTTAGTATCTCTTCTTTAACAATCAAGCTTTTCTAACAATATAATTATAAAAGGTTGCAATATAACTTGTAAACGTATCAAATGAGAGTTCTAAATAAGTGTTTAATTTTTGTAACAACCGGATATAATCTTTGAAATGATAAAATGTACTAATGTAAAGAAGAGTCTGTTTTATTATCTGTTGGACCTAAGTGTCCTTTCAAACTTTCTCCCCATGTTCCTGCATTCGGCTCCTGCAAACATAACGTAGCCATTCGTTGTGATTAATTGTTTTGGAATGGAACCCTTGCGTGTTTACTCTTGGCCAAGCTTCCATATTCTGTACAGTTGGAGGGGCCTGGTGGCTGGGTGGCCATGGGGTCCATTTCACAGCAATAAAGCTTCAATTACCACTTACCTGTGTGTCCTATGTTACTTTACTGGCGTCAAAGGAAACGAAACAGACCCTGCAGACTCACACCTGTGCCTCTGCCACCACGCATTGTCAGGGACGCCAAGCCGCATTCAATAACTGGAGAGTTGCTCCAGGTCTGGCGTGAGTGGTGCCTCCTGCCCATGCCTTGGTTACAGGCTCTGTGGCGCTGGTCCCGCCAACCGTGCCCCCAGACACCAGTGCAGATTTCGGCTGGGGGCCGTGGTGTGCGCACAAGAGGTGGTTGCCGGTATAGGAGGAGCGCATGCATACTGCAACGCTCGAGCAGAGTGAGAGAAGGTCAGAAGAAAGGACCCAACAACGTGATTGTACATGGAGGTCATTTCAGGTTGCTTAACAACCGCATTGTTTATTTTGGGAACGGAACGCCGTAATAAAGAGAACTTACTTTGCAGCTGTGCCATATGCTGCGATGCTATTTCTTCGTCGACTAGGCTGGTCCATGTGCATACAGGAGTGCACATTTTCAGGTGCAGAATGGAGTGCACATTAAGCAGCCCTACCCGGATCGAGGTATCGTAAGATGTTTTGCCTTGTTTAATGCAAGAGGCAAAGTTCAAGTTACTCAATAAGTGAAAGTCATTTCTGGGACCATGCAGCAGAGCAATTCTAGACCTCTGCCCGCATTCCCATGAGTGCCTGGCGAGCCTCCAGTGTTGTGGGACCTCTGGGTAGATGCATTCATGGTCTACTTGAGGGCAGCTGGCGGCACCGCTAGTACACTGACGATGAAAGGGAGGCTGCACTTTTGAATTGTTTAGGCACTGAATGTCTGAGAGTGTTCAGATATTTATCTGGTGAAGAGGTACGAATCCCCGGCAGAGGGGAAGTAGAAACTGCGGTAAGCTTGTACGAAACTGCCTTGAAGAAACTGGAAGGGCGTTTTGGGAAAAGGCCCTACGTGGTATTGGAGCTATATCATTTCTTTTCCTGGGCATAGGGTGCCGGTGAGTCAATTGATTCCTATGTTACAGCTTTGTGCACGCTCATATCCCCTTGCAAATTTACGGGTTCACTGGATGAATTTATATATGAGGCAAGGTGTTGATGGAAACTGGCAACGCTAAAGTAAGAGAGAGGTTATTAATTGACAGAGATCCCTCTTTGGGCAAAGTGATCGATATTGCAAAGGTCATTGAAGAGTCCAGTGCCAGTGTACAAGTGGACACAGAGTAAGTCGATAGGATGTCTCATGGGGAGTCAGTGCAGGTTGTGTTGGCACCCAAGAAAAGTGGTGGAGACACAAAAACTAAAGTTGAATGGCTGGATTACCACACGAACAAAAACAGCAAAGGACCATTCAGTGCCGTAGAAAGACAAGGATGTAGAAAATGTGGATGGACGGGTCACTCCATTGGTGCCAAGGAGTGTCCGGCCTGGGGTGTGGAGTGTGGAGTGCAGGAGATGCAATACCAAGTGACATTATGGCAGAATGTGCAGGTTCAATAGTGAGGGTGGTGGTATGCAAGGAAGTCAAGCTGTCAGGATGGTGGAGGCAGATTGAGGGCACAGTGTGGCGTGTGAATGGTTTCAGTTACATGTTGAAGGGGCAGCTGAGAAAGGGCCATGGGACATGTTAACTGTAAATGGAGTGCAAATTGATATGTTAGTACATTCTGGGTCATCATACACTATGATCTCATGTGAATTGTACAAGAAATGTTATGGAAAGGATGTATCAACTCTCAAAGACCCCCGATATAACCCCAGTGTGTATGGGCAGGTAACTATCAAAGTACTAGGATATGAGTGGGCCTGAATAGAATTCAAAGGGTGCAGTTCTGAGGGGAAGTTGAACAAGGGAGAGAACATCCTGGGATGGGACGAGCAAGCTGCTTTGAAAACAGAAATAAATCCTGGTGAGCCTGTTCCTTTGCTGTTTGTTGTGGAGGATGGGGAGCAAATGCTCTGTTGAGGAAGTTGGGTATGTTAGGTATCTTGCATGGTTTTTCACAAATAATTGTACTGAAGAGAGGGGCGGTGCCTAAGGATCATAAGGTCAGAAAGCTACCGGTGTTGACCAGAGAAGGGCTAAAATGTGGATTTACCAATTTTAAGGAGACAGGGATATTAGAGGAGATTGAGTCCTCGGAGTGGTTGTTGTCTGTGGTTTTAGCGCACAAACAGGATGGTGGGCTCAGGTTGTGTGTTGACCTAAGGGAGCTCAATGCGAGCATCTGGGTGGATCAGCATCCTTTGACTAATATGAATGAACTTTTGGTGGCCATAGGACAAGCACTGTGGTTTTCTACATTTAACCTCTCTTCAGCGTATCATCAGGTAACCTGCATGAAGAATCTCGTCTGCTGTTCGGCATTTGTCACACCATTTGGGGCATACAGATTTTCCCATATGCCATTTGGTTTGGCGTTCGCATCAACCATTTTCCAGCAGCTGATGCAGGCACTGTTTGGGGTCGTGCATGGTGTGAACTACTTCCAAGACTACAATTTGGTCTGGGGTAAGGATCGGAGTGAGCATGATGAGAGGGTGCTTCTAGTAATGCAGATTTTGGGGAATAGTGGTCTGACCGGGAAATTGGCAAAATCTCAGGTGGGTGTTTCCAGTGTTACTTATCTAGGACACACAATCTATGTGAATGGCAGAAAACCTGGGTACGGTTTGGTTAAGGCGAAAAGGGAGGCACCTTCTCCTGTGAATAAGGAGAAACTCAGGTCCACTGGGAATGACCGAGTAGTATGTAAAATGTATCCCGTCCTATGCGGAAAAGACTGTGTGCATGAGTACTTTATTGCAGAAAAATGTCAAGTTTAAATGGTCAGAGCGTTGCCAGCAGGAATGTAACCAATTGATGCAGGATGTGGATAAGGCTCTGTCATTAAGTGAATTTAGTTTGAAGAGTAATACTATACTTATGTGGACGCGTGCAATGTTGGCCAAGGAGCGGTGTTGGAGCAGTGGCAGGGTGGGAGGTTCAGACCCATTGCGTGTGTTTCCAGAGTTCTCAGAGATGCAGAGAGGCGTTATGTGGTGATTGAGAGGGAGGCTTTAGTGGCCTTTGGGCATCTAGACATTTCAGGATGTTTTTGTGGGGTATTTTGTATGTAATTCGAACGGATCACAAACCTCTCATGTATGTATTAACTACTAAAGGCATGGGGTCGAGTACTCAGGTCGCATGCACAAGAGTGAGTGGGAGAGGGAGAGTGCGGTAGACGTGGAGTTGATATGGATTCAGGATGGTTTGCGGGTCGGCTGGGAGAACGTAAATGTTAAAGAAGAAGGGAAGGCCTACATGCATCTTTTGTGTGAGTTGGTGGAGGGTCCATGGATCATCACCAGAGGTGATAGGTTAATTCCGCCTCTAAGTAAGAGGCCGGAGCTTGTTGAGTTGGTGCATGAAAGTCATTTGGGCATATCATAGACTAAAAGGAGATTGCAGGAATGGATGAAGAGGTGGAGGTGGCTGTAAAAGAGTGTGTGGCTTGTGCTGTAAGTGATGAAAGCAGGGTGCTGTGTCCACAGCCGATTTATCCAGTAAAAGTTCCGGGTGAAGTATGGTCAAAATTGGCGTTTGATATCATGGGCCCCATGGATGGTCTCGGTGGAGAGTTGAGACTTGTAGTGGTTTTGGTGGATTACACGTTGGGTCGGTGGAGACCGCTGCATTGGAAACAGTGACAACTGAGGAGATTATAGAGTTTCTGAGCAGGGTTTTGACAGGGAGGGTGTTCAGCCTAGCATTGTCACAGACAACAGAGTTCAGTTCATTCTGGTCTTCATGCAAGAGTTTTTGAGGAATCACAGGTCCTCTTTGTGTAATCCTTCTGCTAACATATTAGTTGAGAGGATGAATAGATTCGTGAAAGGGACTATTAAACTGGCTATTGCTAATGTATTGGCTTGGAGTGCGGTAGTGTCTGAAGCGTTGGTGGCCTATAGACGTACGCCATCATCCATTACAGGTTGCCCACTGTTTGAACTCATGAGGGGTAGGAAAGTAGTTTCAAATTTGAGGACGGCTGTCATTGGGGGTGATGTCTTCACCGAGGTGTATATGTCAGAAGTGTTGGAGAGTACAGGCTCAACAGGAAAGAGTAAGGTTGCAACAAGTAAATAAAAAAACGAGTGGAGTGAAGGTTGGTGATTGTGTCCGAGTGAAGAACCCAAGATTTGTACCCAAACATGGAAGTCTGTATATGTCCGCGTGGACGGTAGTGAAGATGGGTGCAGGATATGTGGTTTTGGATGATGTGTTGCGATGGAAGAAGAGGAGAATAGTGGTGGAGAGAGGAGCACCTGTGGGGCCGGTGTCGAGTGACACATGTGGTTTCACATTGGGGCCTAGTATGGGTCCCAGTTCGAGTAGTTTGGTTGGTGAACAGATGCATGAGGCTGTGTGTGAGGAGGGAGTTGTGAATGCAGAGGAAGCTGCTTTGACTGTGGTGGAGTGCGTGGACCAAGGGGGTAATGCAGTGGAGTCTGCAGCCAATGCGATGGGTAAAACTGTCAGTATTGGCTGTGTTCCTAGGATCAGGTTGCCTGGGGTAAATTTAGAGACTACGTCTGGTGGGGTGTAGGAAAGTGAGCATGGCACTTGTGGATATTGTCAACTATTGCAATGCATCTATTTATTTTGTAAAACATGTACAACAGAGGTAGCAGGCGCCTCTCTCCTGAAAGAACATGGCATGATAACCTGTTCTGTGGCCATTTCCCAGTTTGACAGTTCGCAGCCATCGCTTTTTGCTCACTGTACCTTTTATAGAGGGGAAATATCCATTTGCATATCAGTCTTTGTCCCGCCCACATGGCCAGTCCAGCACAAAATGCTATGGCAATTCCCTTCTGAATAAGAGTACCAACAGCAACCCCATACACGTGTTTCAGCCTTGTTGGGCCTCATCAGTGAGGTGGAGCTGTGCTTCTCTGAGCACAGTGTCAGAGAGTCCACGTTTGAGTTCCCACAGGTAATTCAGGGTGACCAACTCCAGGTTCCTTGCAAACATTTTTCAAGAAAGGTAGCAGGCACCCCTCTCCAGAAAGAACATGGCATGATAACCTGTTTTGTGGTTTCTCCCACTTTGAGAGTTTGCAGCCATCGCTTTTTGCTCACTGTACCTTTCACAGATGGGAAATATCCATTTGCGTATCAGTCTTTGTCCCGCCAACATGGGCAGTCCAGCACCAAAATGCTATGGAAATTCCCTTCTGAACAAGAGTACCAACTGCAATCTCATACACGTGTTTCAGCCTTGTTGATCCTCATCAGTGAGGTGGATCTGTGCCTCTCTGAGCACAGTGAGCTGGGAATCCGCATCTGGGGTCCCCCAGGTAACTCAGGGTGACCAACTCCAAGTTCCTTGCAAACATTTTTCAAAAAAGGTAGCAGGCACCCCTCTCCAGAAAGAACATGGCACGATAACCTGTTCTGTGGTTGTTTTCCACTTTGAGAGTTCGCAGCCATCACTTTTTGCTCACTGTACCTTTCACAGATGGGAAATATCCATTTGCATATCAGTCTTTTGTTAACTATTTTTTTCTACTATTTTCTCTACTTCCTTTAAGGTGTTTGCAATCCTCTTGCTTTCCTTTTGTCGCATCATCAATAGGGGGGGGGGACTGTTGTAATGGCACCCTGGTGTGTTTACTCTTGGCCAGGGTTTCACATTCGGCATGGATGGAGGGGCTTGGTGGCTAGAGGGCCGTGGGGTCTGTTTCACAGCAATAAACCTTCAAATACCACTTACTTATGCGGCATATGTTACTTCAAATTGCCATCTGGTCAAGGGGTCAAGGCGTCAAGGGGTGAAATCCCTAGCTTTTTTGTTTTTTGTTTAATAATAACATTGAATTGGTAATACTATGTTAGAATGGGGGGCCCGCTAATCAGACCCCTCTTTCAGAAGCTACCTGCCAAATGCATAGTGAACACATGTGCCCTGCTGATTCAGCCTCCTGAGCTGCAGCTGCTGCTCTTCAGTGATACACAGTAAGTTCAAAGGTTGCATGTGCCATGTTTAACAGCTCCTTTAACAGTGAAATCACTCCAAACAGAATTGCAAACAGAACTATGCATCTGGTATCTGGGTAATCTTTAATAAGCCATACCTGGGTTTTTAGTATGCTAACTCTGCACAACCAGCAAGACAATAGTTAGAAAGGTGTTTTCTCTTTTGATCCCTTAGGGTGGTTGGGGTAAACATCTCTGGCCCAGGAAACTCCCAGTAGGAAGACTCATGAAAAAAATGCTTCAAAGAGGCACACTCACAACAAAAGGTCAAGTCTCACATCATGGTGTTGCATACAAAAAGTGTCTCTGAAGCTGGAGCCTTTGGGAGGGAATGGCATTAAGACAGTCAAATAGAGGAGAAGAGACAGGAGGAAGGGTTCCACCATCTTTTTTTTCTGCGGGCTTCTCTTTCCTTCCTGTCCCTTTATACTTCCCACAGAGCAAAGAACTCTGGGTATGATGCAAGAAAGCAAAAGTCATTTGTTATCCTGACAGGGTTTGGACCTCTTAAAGTGGGGTTGCTTTTATCCAATCTTTGGTGGCCTTTTACCTTTATGAGGAAGAGGTCTCCCACTCCTTCGTTGATTCTTTTTCGACTTCCAAGAGAAGAAGAATGTGTTTGGACTCTGTTGCAATCCTTTCCAACATCCTCCAGTTGTGAGGTGATGGCATATGTTCCAAGGCAGAGGCAAGCTCTGCCCCTAGCCATATTATATTATGCTACATTTGTATACTGCTTCCTGCCATATGTAATGGTGTTGAAATGCTGTAGGATGCATGCTCCTTTAGCACACCGTAGTATTGAGAGGTTGAGAGCCAATGAAAGGATGGAGAAGAGGCATGGGTATGTATTGAAGATGATAGAAACTATGTGACAGAGCTGGACCACATGTTCTTCGTGGGACTCAGCTTTGTACTATGGGTTGAAGAGCTATGAGATGAATGTAGCAAGAATGCACAGTGTATGAACCCCTAGGGCAACTGTTCACAGTTGAGGTATCTCCTACATTTTACATGCAGTGTACATGCACATGGCTTAGACTAAGTGATAGCTGCACCAGATGTATTGTGGGACTCAGCTGTATCATTTGGGCCAGTGTACATGGACAGTGACTGATATACTGTCATATGCAATAGAAATTGAGCAGAACTCTTACCTTGACTCAGTAGTGCTGCTGCAACACACCATATTGGGTATACGCAACATTGGCCTCACAGTAGCCCTCTTCAAAGTGGTCAAGCACTGCATCAACTTGCTACCCGACCCTGCCATACCACACTCCATCAAAAAATCCACTGCCATCAAAAACCTTCTTCATCAACAAAATCAGCATGATTCACCAGCACAAAGACACCAGATCTGTATCCACAGACCCTGGACAACATTCAAGACACTCTTGACAGATGACCTGGTAGAAACCCTGGCCACCCTCAAAGCCACATCGTATACAGACATTCTCCCAGCATCCATCCTCAAGACCCTCCCCGCAGAACCTTACCTTCTCTACCTTTAGATCATCAACAGCTCTCTAGCTCAGGGCACCTTCCCATCAACCCTAAAACAGAACAAAATCTCCCTCTACTAAAGAAACACACTTTGGATCCCAAAAGCCTAGGTAACTATCACCCCATCACCCATCTTCCCTTCCTTCTGCACAACTGCAGCAATACATCAACACCAACAATCTCATCCAAACCTCCCAATCTGGGTTCAGACCCAGATGCAGCAGGGAGATGGCAACCATAAAGGTGGTCAACGACGCCCTCAACATCCTTGATGACATCCACCCCTGCCTCCTGGTTCTACTCAACCTCTCAGCCGCTTTTGAAACTGTAGATCACTAGATGCTTACAGGCACCCTGCATCGGTGCATGGGGATCAGCAATCTTGTCCTACGCTGGTTCAAGTCCTGCCTCGCCAACCGCCAGGTGTTTGTTCAGATGGACTCCTCTAGATCACCAATGCTGCTCGTCACCTGTGGAGTCCCACAGGGTTCCATCTTCTCCCCAATGATCTTCAATCTATACACTGAGGTCATGGGAGCCCGCCTGGCTGCACGCAACATCCACATCCACCAATACACTATTGACACACAAAGATTCCTCAAGATCAACTCCATCAAGGACATCCATAGGCTCAAAACCTGCCTCTCACTCAGTCTTGGATGTCTAGTGCATGCTTGAAGCTCAACCTCTCTAAGATCAAATTCCTACTGCCCACCAACACTGTACACCAAAGCATAACAACCTGGCTATCAATAGTAAACTCTGCGTGATTCACACCCAAGCTGACCTCCTGTGCCAAGTCCTGCCTGTTCCACATCGATAAACGCCTCTCCTTCAAGACACACATAACTAAGAAAACTCAGACAGCTTGGTATCAGCTCACTCTCCTGCAAAAAGTCAAGCCCTTCCTCCTGCAAGACAGCTTTAGATCCACGGTTCAAGCACTGGTCCTATCCCACCTGGATGGGGCCAATGCACTCCTCGAAGGCCTCCTGTTTTCTCCTTTGTGCCCCAGAGAAGTGTCCTACATGTGGCTGCACACCTCATCAAGGGTCTGCGCAGATACAACCACATCGCCCAGTCCTCATTGACCTTCACTGGCTACCACTGCACACACACATCACCTTCAGTCTTGCTGCATCATCGAAAATACAGTTGCCCTTAAGTCACCGAGCAACCTCGCAGATAAACTCTGCATCTCCAACAGACAGTGCATCACCAGAAGCCAGGACATGTACAGATTTGAAATCCGCTGCTGCAAAAATGAAAGGACCATAAAACAAGCCTTCTATGCCTACACCCCAAGACTATGGACCTCCTCCCTGCCAGCATCTGACTTGCCCCCATGCTCCTTCAAATCAGAAAAGAACTCAAGACCCACCTCTTCAATGAGTTCCTCACCCGAAGACCTAGGCCATCACGTTTTCCTCATGTCACTTCACTCACTAGACGCTGCCCGCCCCTTTCCTCCCACCACCTGGTACAACTGTGCCCCTCTGTATCCTACCCCCCACTGTATATCTGTTCTGTTGTATACCTCAGTAAAGCACTCTGTTATGTATCTGTATTGTTGCATACATCTGTATAGCGCTATGTTGCTTCTCAAAGCTAGGTCAGCGCTCAATAAATACAATAATAATAATAATAATAATAATAATAATAATAATAATAATAATAATAATAATAATAATAATAATAATAATAAATAATAATAAATAATAATAATACTAATCTGCATGTGTTAACAGCATTGGCAAGGCAGAACTCACTGTAGGCCGCACGTGCATGTGTTATCTGTGTTGTAAGGGGTCTTGTATTGAGACCTTCTGCCACTATTGGTGGCCTAACTGTGCTTGGCTCTGTAGGAAAAGGGTGATGGGAATGAGCATGTCATGAATGTTGCAGACTAAACACCAGCCTAGTAATACTGGAACTGCCAAACCAAGAGGCCGGGGTCAGCCTGGTTAGGCTGACCCCGGCCTCTTGGTTTGGCAGTTCCAGTATTACTAGGCTGGTGTTTAGTCTGCAACATTCATGACATGCTCATTCCCATCACCCTTTTCCTACAGAGCCAAGCACAGTTAGGCCACCAATGGCCTAATGCTCTGTGTGAAAGGTGAATGCGAACGGAAACCGAGGGAAGAGAGGGTAGGAGGAACATCTGGAGGCATGAGCCTTTGCACACTGGTTCTATAAAATGTTTAAGGGCATCAATAGGTGGGTCTTGCAGTGTGTCCTCAAGTGACTTAGGATGTACAAAGAATAGCTATATGAAGAGTAAGACTGTTTCCTGTGTGCCCATGAAATTATTCCAAACCAGAAAGCTGGGCGAGTAGCCTTTGTCCGAGTTATTGCTTCGAGGGAGAGTAATTCCCCTTCCCAATTAGGGAAAACAAGGGTAAACGAGGTATTTAATTGTGTTACTCTGGCCACAAAGCCAAATGGTAATTTTGGTACTTTAACGGACTGAAAGTTACCAGGCATATAAAAAGTGACGTAACCGTCTAACTATATTAGTGATACAACTCTTCAAGCATCACGTGAGCCCATCAGTTGGCATCATTGGAAGGAAGGGCACCCCACAGTACATCTTAAACCACCATAAAAGTGAGTTTCTGCTAATGCAATTTGAACGCTCCTAAAAAACCCATGAAAGTGGGAAAATATTCAACAATATGTGTAAAGAATGGCTCCCTGTGTGAAGCAGGCTCCCTGTGTAAAGCCGGCCCCCTGTGTAAAGCAGGCTCCCTGGGAAAAGCCAGTTCCCTGTGTAAAGTAGGCTCCCTGTGTAAAGCAGACTCTCTGTGTAAAGCAGACTCTCTGTGTAAAGGGTGTCAGGTAAAGAAAATCGTGGCAAAAATGCTGTGGTTTGACCCGGTAAAGGTGTACCCCATTATACCATTTAAGGAGAGAGGGGTTGTGGGGGTGTCCCCCGCTTCCCTTAAATGTTATAATGGGACCAGGAGTTGCGGGGGTGTCCCCCCGCATCCTTTACATGATTATGGCGGCAAAACCACAGCATTTTTGCAGCAATATTTTGTATACACAACCATTTTTGCTGCGATTTTAAGACATGTGGCCTCATTACAACTCAGGCGGTAAGGGTTTTACGGCGGCGTAAACAGCGCCGACCCTTACCGCCTGAGTACGAGGTCCCTTAGCGCCATGGCGGACTTAACACCTGCTTTTAGCAGGTGTTAAAATCCATGGCGCTAAGGGACCATGGAGTTAATTACGCCACCGTAATTTACGGTGGCGTAATTAACGCCTTCCCCACTCCCATTTTGCCCTATGGGGCAAAATGGGAATGGGGGAAGGGTAAATGGGTAAATGGGGATTTACCGCCCTGCCAAGGTTGGAATGGGGCGGTAAATCCGCCAACCACCATGGCGTAAACATAGTAACTTACCGCCTGGGTCGGAGCAGGCTCCCCTATGTGTAAAGAATGGCTCCCTGTGTAAAGCAGGCTCCCTGTGTAGAGCAGGCTCCCTGTGTAAAGCAGGGTCCCTGTGTAAAGCAGGCCCCCTGTGTAAAGCAGGCTCCCTGCGAAAAGCCAGTTCCCTGTGTAAAGTAGGCTCCCTTTGTAAAGCAGCCTCCCTGTGTAAAGCAGGCTCCCTGTGAAAAGCAGCCTCCGTGTGTAAAGCAGGCTCCCTTTGTAAAGCATGCTCCTTGTGTAAAGCAGGATCTCTGTTTAAAGTAGGCACCCTGTTGTATATTTGAAAAAATCAACGACATAACAAAAATATGGTTTCATCCAAAGTAAAACAATCCCGAACGCATCAGAATCTGTCCCCCTGAACGAAATGATGCAAACCAGTGCCTCAGTCCAGGGAACCTCTGCCTGGAGTTTCCTCTAAAGTTGCAACATCCTGTCTTTGAGTAAGTTTGAAAGTCAAATGCTCATCATACTGTGCTCTGTCGTCTGGAACACTACACAGCACCGAAGGTAGCATGAGCAACGCGTACATATGTCCCCAGAGCAGTGGTCCACAGCTGCGGCATCCATAATACTTAACATGTACAATAGATAAATATATGTCAAGTGGTAAAACATTTTTACATCCCATTATTTGCAAACACTGGATGTTAAACAAAACATTATATGTACTGGATGCAATGTGAGCTGAATCCAAGGGTAAAGGCAGGGACATCATATGGGGGTCACCTTGGGTCGCACCAGCACCATGTGGCTTTTTGTTTCTGGAGTGGCTGGCTTTCTTGCTCAGGCCTCTTAAAAAAACAGTGAGTTCCACAAGTGTAACACGCTTTCTATGCAATAATTGCTAGACTCATTAAAGGTTTATTTCAGGCTCACTTCAGTGGGTGAGTCAGCGATGTCTGTTCTTCAGCATCTCAAATTCACAATGCAGACACAACCTTCTAAAAAGCATTTAGAGTAGAATAAGCATCCATTTCCGACTATGTATATTGCTTTTCACATGTTGCAGTTATAGCACATTTTTTTCTGCCTTAGTCTCTGTTGCGGTCATCACAAGACATTCCATGTCGGGGGCCTCGGTCGCTTGACAAAATCCTTGTTCCTAAAAGCTTCTGTACAGTGTAGACATGTTTGACCATAGCACATAAAGTGGCCCTTGATTTCATTGTGCCACAATTGATGCTTGTTGTAATGTGTCAACCTTTCCTATCTCCCTTGCATGCTGTTCAGGATGTTTGTTTGCATGTATGGGCTAACGAGTGCCCAGAGTATGGGAAGCCTTGTGAGTGTGCTGCTATCTATGCGCTACTCTAATGTCTTTAATACACAGTTATGAACAGTCCCAACGGTATGTATTTTGCCAACTTCTGAAGCCTGAAAAGTAGATGCATGCAGGCTTGACATGTGGCTAACTTTGCACCAGACCCGCAGATGAACTGACCTGCTGTTAAATCTCTGTTACCAGTTTAATGGTATCTACTACAGAGTGTAATTAGCTTTCTGACTTTGAGAACATTCAGACATGTAATTGCTCATTTTGCTATAGCCGGAAAGATGGCTGTAGCTGGTGAGATAGCTCAGTGGGTTGAGTGCTCGCTGCTGTGATGTGTGTGATCTGTAGGTAGCACGTTTGAATCCCGGCAAGGTCAACTCAGCTTTTCATCCTTCTGAGGTAGATAAATGACTACCAACACAGGTTGGGTGATATTGTATGTATATTTTTTCTAAATAAAGCGAGCGTAAGTGCAATATAGTAACACGTCACTATCCTTGGACGTCTGCTTACATGCACTGTAATATGGGCCTAATCACACTGATATTAAGGATAAATATGGGGATCCATTCTTGTATGAATTGTACATCACATTACAGTAATATCGTAACTATATTTTTCGTAGTGTACTTAGGGACAATGCTATGTGATGCCAGTTCCTGGTTGTAAGTGCGTGAAAGGCCGTGTCCCATCACTTCCCGTGATGCCACTTTGGAGTGGGGTCAAATGAGGTCAAGGGTCGTGTGATGCCACTTCTGCTACCCCGGGCCTTTTGGTGAAATACCGTCCCTGGGTAAAGGTGAATGCTCTGAGAAGATTGTTGGCTGTTCACCCCTCAACATTCAACAAGGATGAAACTTCCCATTTGCATCCCGTCGACTCCACGCCACTCTCCAAGAGAACTGCAAAGGGACTCTTCCAGAGTACACCAAAGGGACTCTTCCAGAGCACACCAAAGGGACTCTTCCATAGTACACCAAAGGGACTCTTCCAGAGTACACCAAAGGGACTCTTCCAGAGCACACCAAAGGGACTCTTCCCTAGTACACCAAAGGGACTCTTCCAGAGCACACCAAAGGGACTCTTCCATAGTACACCAAAGGGACTCTTCCAGAGTACACCAAAGGGACTCTTCCAGAGCACACCAAAGGGACTCTTCCATAGCACACCAAAGGGACTCTTCCATAGCACACCAAAGGGACTCTTCCAGAGCACACCATAGCACACCAAAGGGACTCTTCCAGAGCACACCAAAGGGACTCTTCCATATTACACCAAAGGGACTCTTCCATAGCATACCAAAGGGACTCTTCCATAGTACACCAAAGGGACTCTTCCATATCACCCTGTCCTGTTTTCATAAAAAATAAACTCATGACTAGTATTCCCACAAACCACATGTATAGAAACCACTGGCCCACAGGCTGTGCAAAAGTTGCAGGGCCACACTGTGTGATAACAACCGTAACCCACATTAAAAGCCTGTGTTAACAGCGGGCCACCTGCTTCACTTGGAAGTTGGGGCTAGCAGTCGTTAACAGCCAGCACTACCTGAGACTTCAGGCGTTAATGCAAACATGGCTGCAGAACACATGTGGGTGATTGGGGCAGACATGGCTCTTTGTCCCCTTGGAGATCCTGAAAGTTTGGACAAGGAACCTCACACAGGCTCCTCGGTGACGCTAAACAGGCCGTCGCGCTGCACCAGCTGCTGCCTCGCAGAAACCCTTCAGAAAGACCCTGCACGTGTTGCTAAGTGGTATATTCGCCCTAGCCAGCGGCCTCCTGGACAGCACATCCTTTATTATTCACACAATTCCCACACATGCACCACTAATGGGCTGCTCTTTAATGGCTGCAGAAGGCAATGAACAGCACACAGAGTACACTGTGTCAGTAGAATGTGTCACATGGATGTACATGCGAGGGCTGGCAGGAGACAGCACTAGGTCTATTGAATGTTGCTTCCCACAAGGTCATGACAACTCTTCTAGCTTAACTACTCCCTGTTCATTGTTATTTTTTTTAACACAAAAATAGACCTACACAAAGAAACTTGTAATGAGCGATCAGGGGTTCGTTTATCTGGTTGTTTTCTTTCATTGCAATGAACATGAATGCACTGTTACCTGTTGCAAACCAGAACATACAGAGTAGATGTATTTGGCTCTGATTGAGAATACCCAGTCGAGGCATTGGCGGGACAGCAGACTGCCACTGCCCAAACTCCAGGCTCCGACCTGAGAGGTGACAGATCTCTTAGAATCTCTGCCAGGGTATTGGAGAGGTGCTGCTTGTAAATTAGTGTCTCTTTTTGGTCATAAGGCGGGACCGCATTCTATTTAGGAACAGAGAGCAGATACATGTTGGCACAGGGAGAGGTTGCCGGCCCCCATGCTAGCAAAACAGGGCAGGTCGGGGTGAAATGTCAGTTCCAGAAATCCGTTTATTATGATGCATCCTGGAACCTGAACATTTTCATGAATCAGTAAATCATAAATATAGCCCAAGAATAGAAGAGTGGGATGAGCCGGTGGGAGCTGACAAAGAACAATTGACGATGGAGGAATTTGATGAGTTGCTGAACAGGTCTGGATCTTAAGCTGGCATCAGTCACACTGGTGACTGACGAGCCACCATTTGGAACCCTTCAAAAGACGTATCCTTTTAAATGTGACATTGAAATGTCGTGCTCTTAACCCTTGCTGCGTTACCAGGAGTGCTTTCATCTTCATGTCATGTGTCTTCTTGGTTCTTTACACACAGATCTTTTTATCAGACTGGTTTTGTAGCACGTTATATTGCATATTAGTGTGTGCATTTAAAGAACATATATTTGTATAGGACCTTGATTGGAGATTTATTTTTTGAAATCTTGTGCTAATGCTGTTTAGGTTGCTGTTGTTATCACATCCCCACGCCTCTTAAGGGTATAGCCTGCCCTCTGCCTAAATTACCAGAAGAGGCAAATGAGGTACATCTCTTGACTGTGCCTGTTTCACAGTTGTAATTGGCATCACTGATCCTATAGCAGTAAGGTTAAGAAGGTGGAACTGCTCAAGATCCTCTAACCTTTCGAAGAAACTAGGGTGATGGAGGATCCCGCTTTTCAGGTATCCATTTCTCTGGAGGAGGCCAGTCTCAGTGTGGTTATCTTAACAGATGAAGTCCCACTAGGCCAGGGAAATGCCAAAGCTTCCCTAAACAGTCTAGATGGGGCACCAGTTCCCACCAACACTCTTACATTTTTGGAGTATATCTCCATAAATATGGGAAAATCTCCTGCTTTGTGAGACACTGATGCCAGTGTCACCACTGTCAGGCGACAATGGGTGAAGGAAGCGCAGTACATCCAAGGACCAAACCAGTTGATAAGGGACCTTAAGCTTGATGATGTGTGCTACGTTCCAATGGCAATGGTAGAGCACAGTCTGATGAATAACACCTGTAGGGTTTCTGCTAGATAATGCCCTCTCTTACACAGACATAGTCGAAGCAGTGACTAGTGTGCAAGCTACGGGAGCAGCAAGAGAGGAAGCGCTTGAGGCCTTAGATGCTGAAGCTTTTTCTGTTCAAGAGCATGACAGACCGGTCTCACAATTAACTCGCAGTCCAGATCATAGCTCCACTGAGGTGCCTACTCCTACAGGAAAGGGCTCTCTGCCACTGAAGTGTCTACGGATGTAGCACATGATTCACTGATCTCAGAGTTGCCCACTGGCATAGAAAAGAAACCTGAGATGGCAGACAGGGTAGTTTTGAAGGGTATGCATGAACTGGGTAGGTTCTCATCAGCTGGAGTCCCAGGTCAAGTTGGCTTTTACTAGGAAGAGAGGCACTGTCCCACTCTGGAGGGTCAGTGAAATCAGACAGGGGAGGAGGTGAATGGCAGAGGTCCTGATCCACTCTAACAAGTGAGCAGGTCCAGAGCAAGAGCCCAAAGTCATTCCTTTGTGAGGAATTTCCATCTGGTGAGAGTATGAAAGCCCTGGCTATTTACTTTTATTAAATATTAAACTGATGTGGTTTATTCCATCTCGGAAAGGGTGGCCTGCTTATCAGACCCTGCACCTTTTGGAAAGCTATATGTCAAAGGCTTAGTGACACATGTGCAGTCATTCTTCAGTCTCCTGATATGCAGTTCCTGCTCTTCAATGGCACAGAGCAGGTTCAAAGGACCCGTGTGCCCTGTTTGACAGCTGCTGTGACAACAGATTAGTTCAATCTGCATCTCTGATCCGAAACAACACTAATTGTGAAGAACTATCTGTCTGGTGGCAGGGTAATTTTTAATAAGAAGACATACCCGGGTTTTGATATGGTGACTGATAGTTCACTTCACACAATTATTACAAGCCACATCTGGTTTGTATTATAGGCATGTCAACACAGTCCCCTGGGAGGTTGGGTAACACCTCTCCAGCACAGGAAACTGCAGCAGGAGGGCTCCTGTGAACCATAATTCAAAGAGGCACACCCACAACACAACGGACAGCCAAACACCATGCTGTTGCATTCCAAAGGGCATTTTTAGCTGCATGCTTGGGAATGGTCAGAGTTAGGACAATCAGACAGAGCAGAAGGCAATGGATGATGGGTACTCCATCTTGGTTTCATGTGGGCTTGTCTTTCCTTCCTGTCTCCTACACTTCCTGTAGAGCAACATTCCCTTGTTACCTTGGCAGTAATATTACCCCTTAAAGCAGGCTTGCTTTCATCCATTTGCTGGTGGCCATTTACCTTTTTTGGGAGCGTCCTCCCACTCCGTCTTTGATTTCTTTTTGACCTTGAAGACAAGAAGAATTCATCTGGACACTGTTGGGGAAGAAGTCATTTCCACCCTTCCCCGGTTATGAGGTTGAGGCTGGTCTTGTAAGGCAGAGGCAAGCTCTGCCCTCTACCAGCCCCTGGGAACATTGGGGGTGGCTGCTGCTGGATCAAGACCTGCACTCACTCCCAGCTGCGCTAGTACCCAGAAACCTCACTGGAGGTGAAGGATACCTGAAGGTGCCTGCTAGCCTCCTGGGCTTGGGAGTGAAGAGGAAAAGGTCCTATCTGCTCATTGAGCCCTTAGATTTGGACTCGCTGCACCATATAATCCAGAGCAGCTGGAATCCTGTTTGCACAGTTTAGAATTACATTTGTACCACATATGATGCCCTTCAAACTGACACAGGACTCTTGTTTACATGCCTTCAAACTTAATTCGAACCTCGTTCAACACCCTTTGATCTCACACAGGACCCCTGTTTGCACAGTTTCAAAGCACATTCGATCCACAAGCAATTCCATTTGAAATGACACAGGATCCGCGCTGCTGTCTTGGCAGTATGTTCAAATCCTCATATCGCTGCTGGAAACCTTTGAACCAGTTCAACCTGCAAGGAAAGCACACAGAAGCCTGGTTGACCACTGTCGAATCTTCCAAAACCAGAACACGGTTCGGTTGAGAGGCATGTTCCTATCGGCCACTTTTGGGACCTTAGAGATTGATGAGCCACCATTTTGCATCTTTTTCTCAAAAGGCATAGTCTTTTAAAAGTTACATTGTTGCAATGCCTTGCTCTTCATCCCTGCTACGTTATCCCGAGTGCTTTCAACTTCATGTTTTGCATCCTTTCTGTACTTTCCACAGGGGTATTTTCTGCTAGTGTATTTATAGTCAATTATTTCACATATTGGTGTGCTTAATGGAAATATATTTATTTTTATAGAACCTTGATTGGAAATTGCTTTATTTTGGAGTTTTCTACTTCTGCTGTGTGGGTTGCTATTGCTATCATTCGCACCCCTTTTAAGATGTCCTCTGCCTAAATTACAACAAAAGGCAAAGAGGTATATCGCTTGACTGGACCTGTTTCACCTTTAGGATTGGGATCAATTTTGGGTTGTAGTAGTGTGAGAGCTGAGTAGGCAGTTTTAGCCACTGCTCATCCTTGTACTCCTGCAGAGCTGTAGTCCGTTTGCCAAATATATCAACATTTTGCTTCAAGAGCTTCTTGAGAGTAATGGTCTGCTCCACTGTGTCTAGGCTTCTTTTTATCCTTGCCAAAGAACTGGGACATTCTTAATGGCAGCGGTTGACGATATAGGACAACTGATGGATGGAGGTGGTCCTGATGCTTTCATCATGTTAGGCCTCTCTGTGCTGTCGACACTATTGTCCACTCCATCCGGAGTGATTGCCTCCACCTCTATGGATTAGAAGAAGTAATATGGACTGAGTACATTTCATTTTGATCAAATGCACAGAAGCCATCTCTTTGGCACTTTACATATCTCAGTCCTGTCTCACTTTCTATGTTGTTCTTTGGGACTCTTCTCCCTCGCCCTTCTTTTAAATCTGGTCAGCCTTCCTCTGGCTGAGATTGTTCAATCTTATGACTTCAGCTTTTACACCTATGCTGATGACACCCAGCTCCTCTTCCACTTGGATGGGGAGTGGAAAGATTGTGTGAGGGAGTTCCAGGGGCACATGACTTCCATTGCAACCTGGATTAAGCAAAACTGTCTGAAATTAAACTGTGATAAGGCTGAAGACTTGCTGGATGGCAACAATCAAAATGTCAGGGGACCACACTTTGGCCACCCCAAATGGGTGCCTGCCTAGAAACTGTACAAATGATAAAGAACCTAGGACTTCCGTTGAACCACAACCTGTCTCTTACCCGACAAACAAACCAGCTGGCATCATCTCATGTTTTCCATCTTTGATTTGTATGGCAAATATTTCAATTTCTTTCTCCATCCTGTTGCTTTTCACCTCTTGTTGCCTTTCGCTATCGCAGGCGTTGCTCAATCTTGACTTGATTACAGTCATTCCTTCTATCTTGGCGTCCCTGTCATTTCTGCTGCATATTATTATGTACATTCCGTGAAAAAGCTAGGCTAGAAATGCTTTCTGCTGCTGTGGCTGCTCTTCAGGGTTGGCTGCTATCCTTAGCAAACCCCTTCGAACTTTGTAGCACACTGAGCCACTGCCTAGGTTTCTACAGAAACCGGCTATGCTTAGCATTGCATGCCAGCAAAAACAACACGAGTTTATTGCTGTTTCAGGGATATTGATTGTCAAAAAACACCAACACACATGAGTCGTTCATCCTTGTGCATTGTTCTGGGGAATTAAGGTGTGCAGGCACCTGCTTCAAGTGGTTCTGGAGCAGTGTCCTGAAGCCCTCGATGCCTATCAAGACATTCTGCACAAGATGGACACATGAGATAGGCGATGCAGTTGAGGGGTAAGCTATTGCTCTGAAAGCCACTGACACCACCTGCACATTTGGACCCTTTTTAGAGGCACTATTATGTTTGGGTTGATTTGGCATTTTGTGTGTTTTAAGGTTGTTTGGAAACTGTAAGCAATGTGGTAAAATAGGCTCTTTGGAGGTGGAAAAAGTTGTAAGTTGAGGAGTGAAGGTGCCCAGGTATTTGTTGTGGTGGATGAGGACAAGGGTATCTCCCATCTCACTGCAGCTGTTTCTCCGCATTTGGCTGGGGGTCAATTTACCACATTTTACCATTGCATATGTGGGGCAGGTAGAAGGACAGGGAATGGTCAAATGGGGGACGTGGGGATGGGAGCTGGGATGGGTAAATGGGTTGGTAGAACGCGGTATGGGGGCTGCGCTGTGAACATCAACATTTGAATTGTCTTAGAATTCATAGTTAAGCAAAATGATTTATTTGTTCGCTTGCAAGACAGACATCAGTCTAGCCATTAAAATGTTCCCAACAGATTAACTCGCTCCACACTACAGATCTGACCCTTTTGTATTGTTCTCCGTACATGGCCTTCGAAATTTCTAGGAGCACTCGCCAGGCCGTCTGGCACGCTATTTCCACCTCCCGCCACAAACAATGCAACCATCTATACCAAAACATAGTCACCAGGTGACAGTCCACTTCTGAGTAAACATGGCCGATCAGGTCTCCTTCCGGTCACGTCCTCCTCAGGCAATGGACATAGATCCTGCAGCCCCATGACACCTTGCAGGCTCATGTCAGCCGGTTTGTACTACGAGATCCTTCAGACTCACTTTACCAGTCTTGTCCCATTGCCCTTTGGAGGGCACAAAGCTCACAGTCTGCAGAAATGGTGCGCAGGGGCAGTTCAGTTCATAATGGGCAAGTCTTAGCTCACGCCAACAGGGAGCAAGTGGAGTTCTAACCAAAGTTCGATAGGCGGGACATGAACATAATAAACACAAGGATAGGGGACACGGGATGATGTAATGGTGGCAGATTCATTTTTTTACCTGAAAATGAAAAGCCCTCAGCCCCACTCCTCCTTTTGTGTTTTCATACCTTGGATAAATATTTAATTTCTTTAATTTATCTACTCAGCTCTAGATTCTTTCACCCCTTCACCCCCCCCCCTAACCCCCAGTAAAAAGACTGCAGCCAAATTTAGGGATATCATCTGTGCAGTGAATTGGGGTAGATCTGAGGCAGACATGTACTCCTGTGGTAGTGCAGAGCAAGATAAGGACATAGTTGTGGAAAAGCTGAGAGTGATGTTTCCACCATTGTAAGACCTATCTGCCGTGCTGAGGTCGCTGCGGTGTTTCATGGTGATTCGGGGTCGCTGCGGTGTTTCATGGTGATTCGGGGTCGCTGCATGTCAACATTCCACTGAGTCTGTTCCAGGAAACGTTGGGATGTGTGATGGGTTATCTCCATCAATCACTATTCTTTCTTGAGGACATAGCAGTTGTACAATTGAAATAGTGGAATGGTTTGATGACAAAGTTATTTTTGAAAGGGAGGTCCATTAGTGGCATATCAGTTGCTGTGTAAAGGGGCGGCCCACACTCAATTGGGCTTCGGATTCACCATCGGCAGTCATATAAAAGTACAGGTGTTGATGGTCTGTCAACCAGGAATATCATTTGCAGGCACCCGGAAGCGTTAAGCGACAAGATCCAGAAGTTGGCAATATAGTCTCAGAGCACCCATTTGCAGAGGGAGCTGCCCCAGCTCCATGTGCTGTCAGGAAAGTTACCAAAAGGTTGCATGGCGGATTGGCAGAATGTCTGGGAAGCATGTGTGTGGAGGGCATCATGAAGGAGGCAAAGAAGTGGGTTGCCGCAGGTTTCTGAAGGAGCAGGGACTTTCAAAGCTCATATCTCCATGGGGATATATGTCACTGGAATTGGCATGTTGCTGCTGATTGCTGTCCACCAGCAGAAGTGACGAATTCTTAGGTAGGGGAAGCTAATGTTTTCTACTCTTGACCTTTGCTTTGACTACCACCACATCGCTTTGCCTAGTAACACACTGAACACCACAGTCACAAGAGTTTATTGTTTCATAACATCCTTTTGGTTGAGTATACGTAAACAAATGCAAATGAGTGTGACGTCATTGGAGATGCCATTGGCTCTCGTTTTCCAGCGCCTTATGAAAAGATCGCTTAAGGGGAAGAAAGAGATAATTTCATTCATAGCACTGCCTTGAGTGCAAAGAAGGAGTGCCTGCGATCTGCGTTCCTGATTGGCTAGCTCGTAGCCAAGTTCCCGGGATTCATCGAAGCCGGCAGGCGCAACTGGCATTGTCCACCGAGGAATGCCCCCAGGAAAGGCTGGAGCCTGTTTGTGACTGTCCAGTCCTGGCAAGCGACCCCATTAGGGTGTGAGCCTGCACTTTCCTCTATTGTTAATTTGCAAACTACGGGCCACGAATCAGTGGCGTCGCCAGGAATCACATTTAGGAGGGGCACAGAGGGGGCCACAGACAAAAGTAGGGGCTCCACAGACAAAAGCATGGGGGGCCGCCTATAAAAGGGCAATGTGTGACATCAGAAACCAGTCCTCAAGAGAATCTTTTGTGCATACCAACTACCACCCCCCTTTTGTGCACCTACCATCAGAATGTAGGCACTAAACCATTAAGTCACTAATGACCCATCATTAGCGGTTTTGTGTGCTACATTTTGATTGGAGTGGCTGCCCTTGGCTGCAGGGTAACTTAACAGCTCTTCATTGTTGTGCGGCAGCATTGATTGCGGCCCTGTGTGTGCTGTGCTGGTGGACACAGCACTCACACAGTGCAGAGAAACTAGCCCATCTGAGGTAGGGACAAGGGGGGCCCAGGATTTCAGAGGAGGGGCTCGTAGCGACGCCACTGCCTCGAACTACTACTGAAACTTTCTTGTTGCTATGTCTCTCCTTACCTGACAACCCCAGTGATCAACCATGGGCTGCCCCAGTTATCGTATATCCTTGACGATCCACAAATGTGCTGTAATGACAGACCTTGTAACCATCATCACCCCCGATCAGTAGAACTTACTGACTCAAATCGCCAACACCTGCATTAGCGATATAGCCCCCTGTCACCGAGAGTGAGGCTTTCCTGCGGTGCACTTGGCAAACTACTACATTACTGCTTCCCACTTGGCTTGATATGCTCCTGCTCGCCCACTGTGCTTATTTTGGAGCCAACAAGCGGGGTATGTCTTTAAAGCCTCTTACCTGCAGACTTATGTTCGAGTCAAGTACAACACTGTAACTGCTTGGATAAGCTACTTTTGTAACCATCACAACTGTGCAATTTGTAACCTGTAACCGCTTACTAATTGTAACTTAGTGAAAAATGTTCACTTATCATTCCTTTGTGACTTGTGAACATTATAGAGTTCTCAAATTGGATAACTCTAATTGTCAAAGATCTGCCATTTCCACTTAAAATTTGAGCCCAATGCAGTCTTGCTTCGCCTTGCTCTCTAGTTTGGGGAAACATATCGCAGAACAAATGTCGTTTTCTTTGAAACGCTGTGCATTCCATAATTATATGTTGTAAAGTTTCAATTTGTTCTTGTTGGAGGCAAAATCTGCAGAATTCCAGTGTAGCTGGCAACTGTTTGGACTTAGACAGTACTTCTCTGGTCGGAAGCAGATTAAGCTGTAACCTCAAGAAGGTGTCTCTCATAGCACGATCTGGAATTTATATTCAGATATTGCAGCAATTGGTTCACTGCTCGCACCTCAAGTTCACAGTTAAGTGCAAGATGATATTGTGCCTTTTGCCTTAAAGTACGAATCCAGTCATTTAATTGTATTCTTAGTTTCGCTTTCTGAGGACGGCTGACAAGCATGTCTATAGTTATATTCTCTTGGTTCATTATCTGTCCACACGCCTGTTTCCACATAATTAGTACTGTTTGTTTTGATGACATTTATTTCTCTCGTAAGATTTCAATCGCCGGGATATCGTCTTCTATCACCATCTTTCTATATAATGTTAATATTTTCCAATTCAAGGCTGACTCCATTGATTGTAATGCCAATTCGTAGCGCATCCGTGGTACAGGATACACAGGAGGCAGGGACAAGATCTTTCTCCATATTATGCCTTTTAGATGGATCCAAAGGTCATGGGGAGCATTTAGCATGGCTTCTGAGCCATATGTCAATATTGCCATTATTTTTTGTCAGTAAAAGTCAATGATCGGCATTATTAAATACACTCCGTACTTGTAGTGCAAGATCTTTCCATGCTGTGCAAATGCAAGGCTTTCTCTTTTAGCTTCTGTACCCATTCTTTTTCTGTTTCAGACTGATTGATCAGAACACGCAAGTATTTTATTGTTGTCACTGTTTCTAGTTTTTTCCTTCTAGGAATATTGCTAGTGTTTTTTTTCTTATTTGGTTGCTTACGAGCGTCATCGCCTGTGATTTCTTTTAAATTAATCTTAAGTTCGTTTGTTTTAACATATGCTTTCAGTTTGTGCATTCTTTTTTGCAGACCGACTTGGGTTCTATCAAGAATAACCAAGTCGTCGGCATACAAAAAATATGCTACTTGTATATTGTTCTATTTTGGAGAATTAGTAGAGATGTTCGTTTGGCTATCCGCAAAGTCTGATGTAAAAAGATTGAACAGGGTTGCCCCTATGGGGCAACACTGCTTTAGTCCATTCCATGTAATGATTTCTGCAGATAAATGACCCTTTTGTGGCAGTCTAATTTTGATTGAGGTATTGGAATACAATGCTATGATGAGTTCTAAAATGTCTGTTGGGTATTTCCAGTACTTAAGATTGTCCTATAATTTTGTTCTATTGATGGCGTCAAATGTGAGCCGTAGGTCAATGAAGGCCGCATGTGTTGTAGTTCTGTCTTTCATTGCTTCTAGTTTCAATAGCTTGAGTATGAGCAAGTTGACATTGGTTCCTACATTCTTTGTAAATCGTGTTTCCCTCGGATCACATCTACCCGCACTCTTTTCACAGTGGGTTAGTTTGTTAAGTAAAAAGGTGGCAAACACCTTACCAAGCGGGTCTAAGAGCGCTATTGGGTGGTAGTTCACCAGGTTTTTTCTGTCTCCATGTTTAAAGATAGGAATCAGGATGGCTGTTTTACACATACTTGGTATAGTATTAGTTTCATTAATGATCGAGAATATTTCCATGCAGAATTTTGCCCATGCCTCCGGGTTTTGTTTCAGCTTTACATTGCTTAGGCCGTCAGGCCCAGGGACACGCAATGGATTTAGCTGTTTTATACGTTTCAGTGCATCATCGAAATCCCAACAACTTTCCCATTTACATCTTTTTTTTGTACATAATGACTCTTCAAGTTGGTCCTTTTTCTATTTATATAATGATGAAACATAGGTTATACATTCAATTTCCAGGACACTCTAAATTTGTTTGTCTTTTTGATATGCTTTTTCATCAGCCGATTCCATAGATGTCTGGTGTTTTGATTTCGTAGAGCACTTAACATATGTTCAGCGTCATTTTGATCATTTCTGCATGAAGCATTTTCAATGAGTTCTTATATTGTTCTTTTAAATTTTTTATGATTTTCTTAGGACACTCGTGATCTAATTTTCCTGCTTTCCTTATTTTCCTACGTAGATCGTTTTACTTTACTACTATTTGAGTATTGTATATATGAGTATAGTTCTTCAATTGCTTTTGGTTTTTCGTCGTTAGTAACATAAATGGTTTTAGCAGCCATCCATATTCTGATTTATCATTGTCATTACGAAGAGAAAGTTGGAACGTATTCATTAAGCCGGCGGCTTGAGTCTTTGAAATTCTTAAATGATTAATTCTATTGTTTAAGTCTAAAGTGGGAAGTTGTATTTTGGTCGTTCCTGGCATATTCACTGACCATTCAATTGATATTTTACTGTGGTCACTTTGTTTGTGAATTTTATAATATTCTCTACTGTGCCATCAGAAATGTAGAAATAATCGAGAACCGCCATCGATGTGCCTCATTTCCACGTCGGCTTCGCAGGATGATCATCTGCACAATTGCCATTGATCATAGTCATAAATCCATTTCTCCATTTCTTTGGTCCATAGACGTGCCCTCTTCATCAATTTCATTTGTTCAACTTCGTTCTGTTTTGTGCAAATAGGTGCATGTTCATATCTCCACAAGCTATTATTTCTATATGCTTGTTATTACGACGGATATGATCGATAGAGGATAACACAGTATCAATGAATACATCAGAATGAGTAGCTGTGGGGTTCCAGTATAGATTTATAATCTCCAATCTTTTTTATTTCATTTTTTCCTTCTACTCATGCTTTATATTTTGATCTTGTACTTTACATTCCACAGTGGTTAGTTGAATCCAAGGGTTAGGCTTTGATGTCTGTTTGATTTCCTTTGTACCATCTATATTAATTAAAACCAGCAGACCTGACGCGGGCGTCCTCCAGGCTGCTTTATCGCAGGGTTCATACAGACCACATATCCATCACAGGTTGGCAGATTGTGAAGCCACATTTCTTGGAGGCAAATTATATGGTTTTCTGTGAGATCTTAATTTCCGTCATTCATTAAATGTCCGAAGCCTCTTGTGTTCCAGGAACAAATCGCTATGTTTGATCCTTGGTTATCCGATAATTGTTATTGGTTGGACCTTTCTCGAGAAAGATCTCGGAGTTCCCATGATTCAAATTCACATCAGATAGGGCGGTACGGTGAATTAATTCTTCTCACTCTTCGGGGCGAGTTTGTGTTTTTACAGCCCAGGCTGTTGTCATCATTTCGACCCATCTATTGGTCATCATTATATTTCTGATCAAAGACTCTCTCTTTTATCTTTGAAAATGTTTGGTCATTCCTCTGTTTGTTAACATTATTTTGGTTGTTAATTCTTTTAGGTTCCTCTTTTTCGCCTTGCATAGATGAGAAGCCTAATTTCATAAGTTGGTCCGAATTGTTTGTCACCATTGTTAACATTTGAGATGTTTCAGATTGTACCCAAACTTGGTCAGTTTTTTTTTTGGGTGAAAATTCAACCAATTTTATATCCTTTGATTTTGTGGGGAGAATGTTTGTTTTATTCAGTATTAACCCATTGTCTTTATAAATTGTCCATTCCAACTTTATCATTGTACATGTCGTATTCCGTCTAGGATTCAAGAAGATGGATAACTTGAGCCGAGAATCCATCAGACTTCTTGCGTAAGTTGAATTGGAATCATCATGAGTTTTCCGAGCAATGGCTCTTCGGTGGTCTAGGACCGACACTTCAGATAGAGTGCTATAGCTATAGTCTAGTTCTTTTGAGCCAATGTCATCTTCTGTAATACTTTTGCATAAGAAATTGACTGTTTTGTTGTTTAATGTGTGGCCCTCCTCTTATTCATCAACAACAATTAAGGATTTATCTTCATCACTTATGAGAACGTTAGTTATAGATTGGTTTGTCTCGTCTGTATATGTGGACAAGTTCATCAGTATCTCTTGAGTGATTTTTTTGTCCATTGTCAGTGAATTCAAATGATCCTCGGGGAGGCTATTTGTTTGTTTCCCATTCAAACAGTCTTTTCTTGTTGGTATTTTGTTCTCAGCTGTAGCAGAGCCTATCAAGTTTCATGCTCGAGATCCTCTTTTTATATATTTTTTTTCTTTGTATCCCGTTGCTCTTTGTTTCTTTTGTTAGGTATCGTCTTTGGTGAGGACTTCTCCTGTAAATTCTTCTGTCTTTCGAATATAGGGAAGGTTTCTGGACCAAGTATTTCTGGAATTTGAGTTATTTTGTCCGGTTTAGGTCGATTTGACCAAAAACAAATGGTCGAAACGACCAAATGTTCTAAAAATGCTACCACCAAAGGATCGAACACCAAAGGTTTGATCCTTTGGTGGTAGCATTGGAAAAAAAACAGGGTCTGCGGGGATGTCTCCCGCTTTGCCCCGGTCACTATACTTTATGGTATAGTGAGCGGGGGCTGCGGGGGACACCCCCGCAGCCTTCCGTGTTAAAAAAAAAAAAGAAAAAGAAAAGGACCCTGCAGCGCTGGTTCCCTTTCACATTCACAGAAGTGAAAGGGAACTGGCGCTGCAGGAACCCAGCGTGAAGACAAAGTAAGTGGGGTCGGTTTATGTTGGTGGTGTCAGTGGGGAGGGGCGGGGGGGTGGGGGGGGGTGTGTGTGTGTGTGTGTGTGTGTGTGTGTGTGTGTGTGTGTGTGTGTGTGTGTGTGTGTGTGTGTGTGTGTGTGTGTGTGTGTGTGTGTGTGTGTGTGTGTGTGTGTGTGTGTGTCTTTTCATTAATTTCTTCTTTTATTTGCCTAATATTATAGGCTGTCAACTGCTTAAATGCTGCTAGTTCAGTTCTTTCTTTTGGTATCTGCTGCAGAGGGGTGGAAGTCGTCATTATATTTTGAGAAATAGGTTTCCATATATGAGTTGAACGGAATAGTTCATTCTGTTTTTCAGGGTTTTCCATTAAATCTTCAATTTCCGTAATATCAAGCGAGAGTCGCTCAATACGTTTATTCTGTGTAGTTGGCGACTTTCTCAACATTGGAAGTTTGTTTGTTCAACTTGTCGTAATTTGCTTTCCAGGTTAGTTTTGCTTGAATTGCTTTACTCTTTTGATCAGAGTACTGAGTCCTGTTATCTTCATGTTGAGGTACAGCCTCTAATTCACCAGAAATGTTTGTCTCATTTAATGCATGGTGGGTGTCATCTTGGTGAGTTATTATCTGTTGGTCCTCTTTTTGAAGTTTTTCTGGAAAAGAGAAGGCCTCACTGGAGATATCCACTACAGGTTGATGTGGATTGTTGCAGATCTTATACCCTTACAAGGGAGCCGCCTTGCCTTTGGAGTTATTAGATCGTGATTTGCTAATCTCTAAAGTGGTTTTCTCTTTCTTATCAGAGAATACGTTATCATCCACATTTCCCTTCTTATAAATTGGTCACCTCCTCTCCTGACCTCTCAATGTTATTATTGAGGGTTTGTAGGTTTGTTGATAAGACTGTGTCCCCTACCCGGATTACATTCTGGTCTTCTGTCACTGTTCCATTCATCTTTAGCGTTAGCTTGTATAAGGGAGCCCACCAAAGATTTGGCTTGCCGATTTCTTTTTGTCGTTGCTTTCAACTTCCCCTGATTACCAAGTGATGGGGGGAAATTGGCGAGTGATGAAAGAAGGGAGTGTCGTGAGGGATCTATGCTCTCTCGTGCATGGTCCAGTTGTAGTAGGCATTTTCCTTGGTGGAATCACAAGTGTAAGCACCTTTAGTCCTGCCAAATTCCACTCCACACTGGATGGAGGGTGCAACTTCTAAAAATGCAGAAGCGGAAGGCGGCCTAATCAACTAAGACACAATAACAGGGTGATACACTCCAATGAAACAACGTTGGCACTAGATCATTTGTGGGAGTGGTTAACAGTACGAAGGAGTAATCTTCCCCTTAGGATCTGATGAATCAAATGTTACTTGCATAATGGGGATCAAAGGCAACGTTGCCTGCAGTCTCCCCAAATACTATATCCTCGGATACCCTTTTTTGAATTCTTAGTCACTTGTATCGGGATTCAATAGTCAGTACCCGCAATTAAATTGTCGCACGATGCAACCACAAGTGTCGTAGTTGTTGGTACATTCGTGACTGAGGTCCCATAATTGTTGGCACTGTGCAAACTCTTGGAATGTGTTATTCAATCCTCCTATGTTTTTTTCCAGATCTCTCCGTTTATTCGGGTGCACCTTAAAATGCACCTTGTAATGCCTTAGGAGATCTAACAGTCTAAGGGTGTTCAACTTAGAATGAGTGAAGGAAACTGTTGGAATGGCTAAGTTGATTTGACGGTTATCACAATATGTTCTCGGTGTTTGTAGTCCATTGTCGAATAGTTAGATGTTGGGGGTCGAGTCACTATTTGATTGTGTTACTTGTTATTGTTATAAAGACGGATGTCAATAATAAGTCATTACAGGGCGTATAGCAGTGTAATGTCAATGTCAATGTTTCAATGTTTCAATGTTTGAACATCAAATTTCTGTTGTTGGACAGTAGACTATTAAGGGGAAGAGTCAAAGGTTAGTTGCCTTATCCTTCTTGTTCTGAGGTTCTTAGTGATCGTAGGTTGGTGCATTCAGGGACGTTATTGAACCCTCTCCCGGAACACTCTACCAAACACTCCACCGCGCGCCGCTGTGGCGGGTGTTTTAGGCAGTCTCCCACTTCTGGCACGTATAGTATGGAAAAACAGACTCCTTGCAGCAGGTAAAGACAGACTCCTTCACAGTGTTCCTTTGGAAGTTCAGTCAACACGTAGCAAAAGACAAATTTGAATGCTGGTGACCAAAACACTCTGCCAAATACTCCTTTTTGCATGCTGGCTATGCATAGGGGACAGACGGGTTGGGCCATTGGAGCTACATGGTAGGTAGGCGCTAAAATGAGGTGAGGTGAATGAAGGGAAATGGGTTGGTGAGGGGGTGGGTCGAGTGGACTGGGTAGCAATGGGGAGTGGCAGGGGATTTAGAGGTTTAGGGGTGTTCTGCAGATTAGGGGCTATAAGAGGGGGCATAGAGGTGTGCAGGGAAAGATCATTGAATGACTAACACTTTCACAAGAGTCCAGATTCAAATATTGTTTCAAAATGGGCAATTTTCCACAGTGAACATAGAACTGTACAGAACTAGGCGACACCTTTGATGAGGCAAAGTACCAACCCAGTCAACTGAAAGAAGAAGACCACTTTTACAATGGTTGCTAATTCATAGGAACTGGGTGCCATGCTCAGGTGTCATGTGGTTTTCGGGGCAGCAAAGCCTTTGCTTCTTCCTCTTTCGATAAAGCAGATATTGATTAATTTGTGGTTGAATGAGCGTCAGTTTCTTTCCAACTGATATCTACAGGCAATTTCTGTGAGGCTCCCAATGTCCCCTTGAACAACTAAAATCCCAATATATGGGGGTACAGAAGGGAAAGAAAGGAACGTATCTGTACAGCTAGCCAGAATGTTCTCTTTGCTCAAGGAGTTAAATAAAATAAGTTGCACAAGTAAGAAGCGGCCATGTGGTGACAGACTGTCCAGATTACCAGTCTAATGTGATTGTATTTAAAAGGGTACTCTAGATGGTTGTATTGCTGCATGTATCTAAGATGTGGTTGGTGTATAAGCAGGGTTATCATGTATTTAACTCTGCGAAGGGTTAATGGGGCCCACTTTTAAAAGGACAAGATACTATTTTGAACAACATGCACGGATTTTAGAAGGACAGACCACTGAGGGAATTTTACTGAGGATATTATACAAATGTATAAATTAGAGTTTGAAAGAAAATCGTTGATGCGAAATGCCCGTATGGGTCACCCGGGGATCAGTGACATTAAATGTATGTAACATGAAATCCTTTGGTGGTCAAGTGTGTGATGGTACATGGACAGGTTTGTGTGTGGGTGGGTGGAGTGGTCAGACATTGAGTACAAACATATAACTCATGCTTTTCCTCTGACACCTTAAATTCTTCCACAAGAGCTATGATTCAAGATGGCGTTAGTTGGGTCATTTCAGGATTCAGCAGCACACTACAGAGGAAAATGAAGCTGATATTGTGTTTTGCGTAAGGGAAGAACTTGAGTAATTTTCTGTGTTGGCTTTCATGCCTTTCCCTGGGTCCCTCATTTCTCCATTTTCATTTGCCTTTGATCATGACATGGTATTGTGCAGTGGCATGGCTGTCTTCCCGTTACATGGGAACATCTTGGCACTGAGGCAGTTGCTGCAACACACGAGTGCAGGGAACTGTACTAACTCTTTTAAGGGAACCTTACTGTTCTATAATGCACAGTACTGAATAGAGTTGATGTACACCTTTCTCTATGAGGCAGTGCTGCGTCCTTTAAATCTGAATAAGACTCATTGTATGAAGGGGGGCTCTGGCTGTCCCCATAGACCATGAATTAAGACTGGTGTCATTAGTTTCACCCAGTGCTTTAAGTGGGATGAGAAATTGAGGGGGGGGGCTGCAAAGAAGGGGCATGGCCTAAATGATGGCCGTGGCCTGAAGTGTCCCCAACACGGGACAATAAAAACAGGGACGTTCCTGGATGTCATTTTTGTTTGTTGTTGTACTGTTCTGAAGATGGAAACCCAACCCAGTTTCATTCAATAGCTTGCTTGACAAAGGATGTATGTGTCAAGCAGTCTATTGCATGAGAGAATCATAATCCAGCCACTCCTAAACAGCACAGAGTGACGTGGACTGGCTTGTTATCGGTAGGGCCTGGGTTCGAATCACCAGACACCCCTTTTTTTATTGTCTCATGCCGGGGATTTGAACCCGAGCTCTCCTACTTACAAGCCATTATCACATTGTACTGTGTTTTTTCATAGGTACTGCATTGCTTTTGTTTCATTCAGTATACTACCTGACACATAATGCTTGCTAAAGGCTTCATCTGTCAAGCAGTATTAAATGAAACAAAAGATATCCAGCACCTGCGCAATGGCACTGTGCTACTTCTTAGGGGCTAGAATCTTTTTTGTTTCATTCAATAGACTGTTTGAAACATGAAGCCTGTCACGACAAGCAGTCTATTGAGTAAAACAAAACAAACTCTAGCAACTCTAAAATAGCACAGTGGCTGTGACACTGGCCTGATAACAGCAGGACTTGGGTTTGAATCTCCAGGCTGTGGAATAACATTTTTTTTTTAACTGTTATTCATTGCTGGTGTGGAGGGGTCCCTGCCTTGACTTGAGTTTTGGGAGAAACGTAGAAGGCATATCATTTACTGACCACGTTTCTGTGTTCCTTTGCCTCTCTGTATTTCCACATTGGGCTCTTGCTTTAATCCTTCCTGGCCATTTTGGGGGTTACTGAAAGTATGGGAAGGGGGAGGCAAGGCGCTGGTCCAGAAAGTAACCCCATTAAGAGCTGTTTCTTGTTGTTGCTTGTACCCATCCGGCAGGTCCACTAACCTCTATGCTCCGAGTGCCAAAGAAAGGAGTGTAGCCGTGGGAGGAGTAAGTAAGCGCCTCAGCCTTCCCACATACAACTGAGCTTGTGAGGGCAATATATGACCCCTACACTTTTACCCAAGTTAGTGGAATTTGCAGTCTGTAGTGGTGCCCACACAGATCCTTTGGGCATGCGGTTAAGTTGGCTAGATTGTATTAAAAAGCAACACTTGGTCTCATGCATGTGCTGTATACACAGTTGCTCCACCGACGTTCACGCAAACACATTCCTAACCAATAGTCAGCCACCTCTCCTTTCCACACTGCCAGCCATTGAGCTAAACGGAACCACATCTATCCATTACTCACCCCTCATGCAGCAGCCATGTCCTCATTCAGCATCCCATTCCCCACTCAGCCTCATTACTAAGTCTCATCTGCACATAATAACCAACCGCAAACAGCTGGCCGCACTCATGTACACTTTTACCTTTCATTGGCTTTCTTCATTCAGCCACATTTCCCCTTTTTTCATGGGCACTCTCGTCTCAGTAAGCCCATCCTTTGGCTCTCTGATCCGAGCAGTGGTTTTCAAAGAAATTCTCCTTATATAAGGTGAACTAACACCCTAGGAATCTGCCCGCTCCACAAACACATCACACAACAAGACCCACGGACATGGACGATACTGGCACATGATCTAAAGAGGGGACGCTCCTTATGCCAATCTCTTGCTTTCGAGGGAAAGACTAATACCCACCCACACCGATCCACTGATGCAAGCAGTTAACATTGGCCCTCATTAAAAGTTATGCTGGAGATTGGTGGTAAATCGACCGATGTACTGCCAGAATTATTTACCATTACCAGCACTAGGTCCTGCGACATTACCACTTGATTTTGAGTGACGGTATTGTGGCGTAAATCCCCATTTTTTGAGTCCATAGGACGCCATGGGAATTTTGGCAAATTTACTGCGAGCTGTAATTCCATCTGATAAAAATGATTGGAGGCTATAGCTGTTTAGTATACTGTTTTCATGAATTTGGAATTATTATCTTCTGGAGTGTCCTGTTGTATGTGATTTTATGGTTTTGTATATAAATTTTGAAATAAAGAGTTAAAAAAAATAATAATAATGATTGGAGGCAAACTGGAGGATTCACCTCCAGCTTTCTGATGGTGGCAACCCCCCCCACCCCCTTTTACCCCCACTCTTGGAATTCAACAGTGTGGGAAAAGTGGTTGTAATTCATATCTACAAAAATGGCGGTACAGCAATTACCACCACTTTTTACTCCCAAACTTGTAATGAGGCCCAATATTCTTTCTAATCGCTGCAGGCTGACCTCTACAGACATTAGGAGCTTTCCCAGCAGGCTGCTGTCTCTGGAAGCTGGGGGAAGAACCATTCAGATGCCATGTTTGCCCCTTCCCTACTGGCCTTTCATGAGCACAGGCCAATCAGAGAATATATTGCTTTTTTGCAGCCGGGTTCGTATCAGAGCAATATAGAAGGCCTTTCATCTTGTATTTCCATAATACCAGTGTCACAGCGGTGCCCTGTGTTCAAAGGGCTCATTTCACTGTGCACATGCAAAGTCAACTAGCCCACATTATTCCATTAAATGACATTCTACAGATGGGAGCGCAACATTTTGATCTATGATAAAGGTGCAATACGCCAATTTCTCAGCGAAGGTACCCGCACCCTAAGACCACTAGAATGGTAATTGGTGCAGTATAAAAGCTTCATAAAATAACAGAAGACATAAATATAATGTTTTTTTTTGTTTCCAATTCCCAGAAACTGAAATAAGTGATAGCAGAATTCGCTGGGCTACATCTCACCGCCTCTGTGAGGTCGCGCACCGCAAAGGTATTAACAGGAACAGCGCCATCGCAGCGGCCATCAATCATGGTAGAAAATTAGATTAAAATTTGAACCTTCGGAGAACATCTCGAGATCACAGCGGGATGGTCATCTGTTTCATTTGCACAGGAAGGCGGCTTTGTATAAGACCATTGATCTCCCGGCTGCATTTTGCAGACAGAAATATTTCGTCCTTGCCTTTTTTTCCGGCGTGATAAAGAAGAGAAACACCGGTAGGGGGACATAAACGTGTTTCTTGATTAATTCCTGCAGGCTCGTAATGAAGACAGATCAACTGTTACAAAATGGAGATTGCTCAAGGCTGGCAAGGCAGAGGACATTTCTTAGCGGCACTCGTTTATTCACTCCAGGCCTGGAAGGAGTGTGTCTCTGTTCATTATGGATGGAGAACATTACTTTTTAACACAGGCAATTTCGTTTGATTTTCCACCAGCATCTAGGGCAAAAATCGAAACGGAATTGCTTCCTTTTTATATACACCAACATCACGGCTATATAAAGTAGAAAACATTTTAATCGGCCTAATTTACTTTTATCCACGTTGTTTCTCTCCAGAGCACTCAGACTGTATTTATGCGAGACGCGTCCCGTCCTCCAGTGCCCTAATACATTGCGGAGGTCGGAGACTGTCTCAAATCGTCTTCTGCTCCAGCAAGAGGCGCCGCCATCACTGACACGTCACACGCAATCAACAGTTTATCGAGAAGGCGGCGGGCCATGCCGCGCAGTCCTTCCGGCACTATGTACAGAATGTGCCTGGTGGGAGAAGCAGGCCGGCTCGATATCTGCCACCAGGCAGGTCCAGTTCACTCTGGTGGGACCCCAGGGATGTGCAGGCGGGTGGGGGGGTGTCACTTGAGGTCTTTGCTGTTATCGTGTATGTCACAGCAGGACGCCATTTTCCTTTTTTTACCAAATGTGGAGAAGCTGTTTTTATCAGCATAGTCCCTGAAGACGCCGTGTTTACCGCTTAGAGTAGGAGTCCCAGGAATGTAGACATTGTGTTGATAGTCCAGTGGTTGTGAGTGTTGTGAATACCGTGAGCCATATCTTGGAGTCCAGGCGCTGTTCGGTGTTCCTGAAGTCTTCTTAAAATCTAAGAAAGAAGTGTGAAATTACGTAAATCTATCGTTAAATGACAAGCAGGCACAGATAGGCAAAAACACTAAGCATTCACTGTGAGTTCTGAGGGAGGAGGCCCTTGGATTATGGATGGCTGGGCCAGTTAATGATGAATTATGGAACTGGTACACATACACAAAGGAACTGAACGCACAAAATAAGACGAAGGGTACTATGATATATATATAACAGGCATCCATGTACGTTTACATGCTCTGTGCAACATGAAATAATCTAAGGCATTTTGCTCCAAAGATTTGTAGCTCCATCTTTGGTAGCTTCCTTTCTAAGGAGTCAAGTGTTTACCTCATTCCCCCACCCCCTAACCCCCCGCAACACTCTGAATGTAGGAGCTCCTCCCTTCCACTACGCCCTCAAATGGTTAAAATTGCCTGGATTATCCCAGTTTCAAACTTTTTGTAAACTGTCCCAAATATTCCATAAGCAGCATGTTCATTTTCTAAAACAACAATGATAACACATCACTAAAAGAAAGCATTGATTATTTTGATGCAAATGGACAAAATACTATTGGTAGTAATAAATGTCAAGGTCTGTGGATGTAACAAATGACACATAGTGGAATGTTCTTTTTTGTTATGTTATTTAGCTTTAATGCACTGCTCATGAAGTAGATATTGAAAGTCTTAAGAGACATTGTCAAATGAGAGCAAAAGGTTTATATTCAGCATAAAGTACCCCCTCTACTGCCTTCCTTTCGCTTTCCTGAGCAGCTCTTCTTATCCGCTTCCCTCATCTTGCAAGAGTAACTCACTTTCACTCAGTGATCCAGCATCAGGGTATTCACCCCCAGATAACACAGCCAATTCTCTTCTCTTGCATACCATCTCATCACTCCTTCTTCCTTCTTCTTTGGGCCGGAATTCACTCCGCCCTTCCCCGTCAGAACGCTCGTCCTGTCGCTCTGTCTCCCGTGCCCGTCAACTCCAGTGACTTACGCCATCTAGCAGGCATACATGCTCCCTCATCTCTATTCAGTCACTCTGTGCTGTTAGCCATTCACTCTTTCTACTTCCAAATCACATCTGCAGCAACGTCAACAGATTAGAAAAGCCCCTCCAATGAACATCCACAAAACAGACCGAGAACAAATGCCCCTCGAGAATGGCTATCAAGGCCCAGATAGGCTCCAGTGTGAGCAGATAACACCTCTTACGATGCACATGGAGCGAGCAGATACTACCTCTGACCCTGCCCACTGCAGTGGATCCCACTCTTTCATCTTTCTCGAGGGCCACTCAACAGTTGTGAGAACCCCAATCAAATCTATAATGGATTATTCCAATTCAAATGACAAAGAACATCAATTAATCAATCTTCAAATGGGACAGAACTAGTTGATATCAAGTAACCCAATAATGCATCACTCTGACCCTAGAACCTGTACACTGGCTCCCCAAATCCCATTCAGGGAAATCTGCCTCATTGTATTCATAAGCAGTCTTCAAATGCCAGAACAATAACAAAAATACAATATCTCAGAGCCCTCCCAGTGCGCATCCGACATACACTTGGCATTTGAAGGGTCCATCTATTGAACGCACTTAAATCAACATCCACAAAGAATCAATCCACCGTGACAAAAAAACACCCCAGTAAAAATCAGCCTTTCTGCATCCTCTGCCTGCTCTCTTCTCATACCAGGAAACACGTTGTGGTACTTCCGCCCATAGGGCCATGAAACATGTATTCGTTCAATCATCTAAGACAGCACACATCTTTATTGGAGATTGCACTTGGTTTCTGTAGGTAAGGACCATCCATGGATCCTCTACATCAGTTTCTACCACTTTTTTATTTCATCAGGACCAAGGGTTATCATACGCTTGGACTTGGGCCCTCGGGATGACACTCTTCTACCGGGGCAATACCTTCTAACACCCTCTGCTACACCTGGAGATTGTGTTTTTTGGGCATTTGCATTTATTTAAAGAACAACAATGTCAATTTCTTACAATAACACATTGAAATGACTTACAATAACACATTTACAGATGGCCATGGCATTCCTCAAAATAGTGCCTGTACAATACAATAGCACAAAGAAGAGAACAAGTGGTGAGCCTGTTTTTGAGGGAATGAACAAAGTGGGACATAGACCAGGGACAAAAACAGTTAACTTACAAAGGCGACATTGACCTGGAGGAGCAAGCGTTGCAAAACATAGGCAAAAATCCATACACAAGTATGCAGCACTGCAGGGAGTGGTGTGCTCGGGTAGGGAAGATTGGGGAAGGAGTGGGGCAGCTCCTTCATTGGCCAGTAGCTGGAGTATAAGTTGAGCTTTGAAGAAATATCCAATTGTACTGGCATTGATTGCGATGGACCGGGGATTCCAGTGGAGCGAGGCGAGTAGGGAGAAAGAGCGGAATGGAGAGGATGCATGGCTGGGCATGGGATATTAAGGTCATTATCATTACTATTGTTATTATTATTGCATTGGATGGAAGGTTGAATGCAGAGGAGGAGGGGAGGGAGCAAGATGGTGAACAAACGGATATACAATCAGCCATGTACTAAGGAGCAATACCATTGATAGCTGGTAGACTAGTATGAGGATTTAAAAGGGGCGCAGTTGTGCATGGAGAGCCAAACAGCATTGTGTTTGTAGGTAGAATTGGGAAGGATCTCAGTAGGATGTAGAGTGCTGGAAGTGACATGGAGGACTTTGTCTAGGGGGTTGAAGGAGCAGAGAGGAAAGCCAAGAAGGCAGCCCTGGAAGTAGACAAGCTTGCTGAGCAGGATGGTGGAGATTCGAGGTTTCATAGAGTGGTGAGTAAGATAAAGAAATGTTCCGAATTTTGAGAAGGTTTATATACACAGCAGAGGTGGTGGTTGCACTGAATTGTTGGAGTCAGAGGTTTCTATCAAAGGGGACCACAATTTTATGAGCCTTGGTCGCGGGGGAACAAGAAAGTTAGGCAGGATAGGCGAGGGGAGGGATGGCATTGGAAGCCTGGAGAAAGATTAATTTTGTTTTTGAAGGGTTGAGCGTGTCACAGGAGAGAGCAATCCAGTGACGAACTACAGTAAGAGAATTTGTAAAATGGTCCAAGATGACTGAAGTGAAGGAGGAAAGAAGAAAAGGATTTGAGTGTAATCAGCAAATAGGTGTTAGTGAAAGCCAAAGGAAGAGATAAGTCTACCTGGGGCAAAAATATAGACGGTGTAGAGGATGATGAGCAGTAGCTCAAGGACAAACCCTTGGGGGGAAACAGGGAGAGGAGGGTGTTCTTAGATGTGTGAGTCCCAGGAGACTTTAAAGAAACGACCTTCCAGGTAGGAGGCAACCCAAGCAAGAGCAGTTTTCAAAACCCACGGTCCTAGGGAGTGAAGAGAGATTGAAAAGGATGAGTACAGAAGAGAGTTTGAAGTGGTGAGAATTAGAGAGAAGGTTGGACACTTGCATGAGTGCAGTCATGGTAGAGTATTAACTATGGAAGCCAGATTGAGGAGCATCTCCATGTCCATTATCCTAAAAGTACTGGTTAAAGACCATCGGCTCAAGGACCTTTGTGCAATGTGATAGAGGGAAGCCTGACGATAGTTCGCCAGCACAGTTGGGTCAGCTGAGGGTTTTTAAAAAGGGGAGGGGCAATTGCAGATTTGAAGGTGGCAGGGAAGGGTCCAGAAGAGAGAGATAGGTGTTATAGCTTATAGAGAGGAAGGGAGGTGTTTGGGGCTAGCTGTTTCACTGTCTAAGGAGCAAACATTCACTATGGGAGGTTGGAGAGAGCTATATGAGTGCAAAAGGAGTTGGAGAGAGGTGGTGGACACAAAGAGTGTGGGGGAGTGAATGAGTGGAGGGCTAAGTGAATGTCTTGAATTTTAGAGGTTTTCAAGGAACAGTAGTCTGAAAAGTAGTAGAGGAAAACTTAGCAGAGAGCAGTAGCGGAGGCAGTTTTTAGTGCCGGGCGGATAATAGGGCAGAGGTTTGTTTTGAGGATTTGGGTCTCAGAGATAATCCAGGTGTGAGGACCGGGGTGGAAAGGTGTGAATGTGCAGGCAGGATGATGCTGATCAAATGGAGTCTTAAGCACAAAGGGAAGGTCAGAAAAAAAGTGTTTGTCGAATGGGCATAAATAAGGGTAAGTGACATGAGCGAGCTCCTCATATCATCAAGGCAAGAGAGTCCTATTGAATTTCCTCTTGGTCATTCAACAGGGAGGAGGAGGATTAGAGGGTGGAAAGATCAAGACATTAATGTGAACAATGGAGTTAGCAGTAAGTGGAGGGTCAGTAGTGAGGTCAGAGGAGGAGTGTTAATTGGTCAGAAAGACCAGGTAAAGATGTAATTATCAGACAAGGTAGGCTTTTTGTGAATGGAGTAGAAGCAGTGGTCTGATAGGAGGGAGTTACGTTCAAAACAAGTGGCTGAAGAGGGGTTGGAAAGGTTAAAATCCCCCAGCATGACAATGTGAATGTTGGTGGTAAGTGACTGTAGGAAAAGGTTTTGGTCGGGGAAGAAGGAGATGTGTAGGGTGGTAGGGGGGTGAAAGGGAGCCAGAACAGTGAGAGGAGTAGGAGGGTAAAGTTGAACAGTGGGAAATTTCAAAGAGTAGCAGGAGGTGATATCAGAGAGCAACCCAGTGCAACCGTCCTTTTCCTCATCGGTCAGGTCGAGTGGGCATCCATTGTATAGTCAGTGAGTGGAGCTGCTAGTGTAGCAGAGTCATGAAGGGAGATGCACGTTTCTGTAATAGCAAAAGTGAAAGTTGAGGGTGATAAGAGTCAAAGTGGTCAGTGATGTAGAAAGACTTGTTGCAGAGGGATAGGGTGATATGAGGTGGGGGAGAAGAACAGGTATTGTGCAGCACGCACAAAATATACGTGAGATTAGAGATCCTGAGAAAACATGAGCATCAGGGGAGAAAAAGTGAGTACTAGGAGGAGGTTATTGAAGTTAAGCTGCCTGATGGAGGGTAACCTATGTAGGCAAGTGAGGATGATGGAGGAATGGTGCAGCTCAAGATGGAGAGGGTGTGTGAGTGAGTGGACAGAGAAAGGGTTTGAGATTTGGTGCTGGCTAGGAAGGAGAGGGTGTAGGTTCTGGGTGGGGTTACATTGCTATAAGTGCTATAGGTGACCAAAAGGCAGCAGGCTCAAAACAGGGGTGTCAATTCGTTTTTAAAGGTAATAACAGATATTCAGTGAAAAGGAAGTCACTGGGCATAAGGATCCCTATTCATAGAAGCCGGATTCAGGCAAAGGGCAAGCTCAGAAAAGTCCTCGATGGACCAGGGGCTCTGGCCCTAGAACTTTTCTGGCCCATATAGGCCCAAATAGGAGGTTGTCCTTTGTGACATTTGGCCCTCTCCTGCAGACACCCAGGCTAGACGGGGATGCTCTGGTTCATAACTTCTTCCCCTCAGCTGGGCCCTTTCTGAGCTCCAGTAATTATTTAAACCCGACTAAAGGTGCTTGATTTGACTAATGTCTCTTCTCCACTGTCTCAGATCTTTCAGTGCAGGCCAGGCTCAAGCTGTAGCAGGGTGACCATACTTGACTTTATCATATTATCCAGTGTTGGGGATCCCAGAGTTCCCAAAGTATCAGGGCTAGGACCCCCAACACGCCACTCAAGTTGCTCCTTTCCAGTAATACAGAATATACTATACTATACCACTTAACCCCAATGTGGGACTCTCAGATAGATCTCAAGAAGAATCGCACAACCACTGGATGGCTCCGGAAACATGTCCCTTCCATATGACAATCCTACTCCATAAGGGTGTCTCCAGCATCATTTATTATCTCAGGCAAATGTGCTCTAAGCCCCAACCCAATGCTCCGACACGAACAGAATATCCCAGGCAGATGCGCCCTTATACAACCTAAATGAACTTAACTCAAAGCGGGCATTTCTCCTCTGCCCCTGCTTCCTCTTCTCTTCCATTGCTTAATTAATTCCTAAGCCTTTTCTCGCCCACACACACTGCTATGCACAACCACCTCAGCTGGATTGGCCAATGTAGCTCTTCCCCTGGGCAGATGGATGGCTTCTTATAAACTTAGCCGCTGAACGCTTCTGAACTAAAAGTGTCCGCTTGCGCCCATCTCAAGCTCATCACACATCCAAAGATCATCTCCATCTAGGACCATGATGCGTCATGTCTAGAGTGTGCCCTCACGTTAACATACAGTCCTGGAAACTGCTTTCACGCTGACCAATTATCAACCACAGTGGAAAAACACGTCCATACTACCACAAATATAATCCCTTTACATTGTCCCCTACACACACTTACTCTCACATAGAACCCTCCCCTACACCCACGTACTCTCACATGGAACCCTCCCCTACACCCACGTACTCTCACATGGAACCCTGCCCTACACCGACGTACTCTCATATAGAACCCTCCCCTACACCGACGTACTCTCATATAGAACCCTCCCCTACACCCACGTACTCTCACATAAAACCCTCCCCTACACCCACGTACTCTCACATAGAACCCTCCCCTACACCCACTTACTCTCACATATAACCCTCCCCTACACCGACGTACTCTCATATAGAACCCTCCCCTACACCCACATACTCTCACATAAAACCCTCCCCTACACCCACTTACTCTCACACGTGACCCTCCCCTACACCCACGTACTCTCACATAGAACCCTCCCCTACACCCACGTACTCTCACATGTAACCCTCCCCTACACCCACGTACTCTAACATAGAACCTTCCCCTACACCCACTTACACTCACATGTAACCCTCCCCTGCACCCACGTACTCTCACATAGAACCCTCCCCTACACCCACTTACTCTCCCCTAGAAGCCTTCATTGATCTCCCTGTCCCAATCTCCCTTTCTTCCTACCCACAGACTAAGGTCTGGGTGTGAATAGCATGGTCACAATACAGAGCATCTCTGACAAAGCCAAGTGCCACACCACCACTAATGTCGTGATGGGCGCTGTGCAAATACCATCTCACATAACAAAAAAGAATCCCTGGCTCCTGCCCGTTTTTGCATTCAGGCCCCATGTATGCCCCTTGCACCTCTTAATGTTTTGGGGTTCGGGCTATTTTGCTTAGCCACCTGCTGTTCTCTCTGGCTGATGATCTTGCTACTAACACCCACTAGCCTCCTTCTGCCAGCTTAATTCTGTCACCTGGCTGTCAAGTCTCTCCCCAGTGATTGCGATTGACTAGGATGTTTCATTCCTAATATCGCGGGGTCATAGGATTGGTTAGCGTCTTGTGACGTCCCCTCCCTGTCATGCGTTTCCGGTGTTTGGATCATTGAGCCTCTATGTGTTTAATCTATAACATTATTTGCCTGCTGGTCCAGGGCCAGGCAGGTTCAACATGGCCGCTTGGCCATCCGGAGCTCCTTGCACTGAGAGTGTCGGTACTTCTTTCATGCTGCACACGTATCCTTGGTCTCTTTCTGCATTGCCGCAAACAATGTTTTGCCTTCCGGGTCCCTTTTGCAATCCGTTATGGGTCGCTGTCAATCTCTGGAGCGAGCCTGCAAGACACCGTGTGTTTTACCCCGCTGGCTTCCTAGGCCTGGGGGCTTGGGGTAGGGAGAGGGCGTATCACTGTCTTCGCCCATGATATTCTGAGATAGCTAGGGCCATCTTCTTTAATGTTCCCATAGCGCTTTTGGGCGGGGGGAGGTGACTATGGGGGAATGTCCTGAAGTATGATTTACTATGAGGTTGGGGTATCAGCTATATCAGTGGTTTGAGCAAACTGGAGGGGCAATTCCTCATATGCCATCTCCAGGGAAGGCGGCTCCCTTTACCCCACAGCCCTCTCCGGTCTCTCACCACAGCTCCCTCAAATGTTTCTCTGATCTATATCAAATGTCGCAAGAAGGACTTCTTATAGCAAATGTTCGGAGCCAGATATGAACCAGTGACCAAGACACTTTTGTCATTTGTTAATGTCATATATGTTAGGCATTTATAATATTACTCATTTATACACTGTACACCATAATCGAATTGCCCCTTGACCCTAAAACATGTGTTATTGAAAAATAATCAATGCCTCTCAGTTTTCAGCCCCCAGAGCGATGAAAAGGGGGGGGTTTCCAGCTGTTAGAATGATGAAAGGGGGAGTTGGCCCCAATTGAATTTGGGCCTGTGATCGCAGGTTGCACACATTTTTCATGAGTGCACGCCTAAAGCCTCGGGCAACATGCCCAGCATGTGTATTGCTATTTATTTGGATTTATTACGCGCTTTCACCAAAGCACTGAACAAGTTATAACAAAGGATGCAGTGTAATTAATGGAGAGCAGTGGCGACAGTCGAAGAAGGGCACAGAAGTCAGTAACTGGGAAGAGATTAAAGGAGGTGAGTTTTGATACAGGTTTGAAAAATGCACAGAGAGGAACATGAGCGGCTGGAAAAGGGAAGAGTATTCCAGTGCTTGGGGCGGGAGGGAGTGAGAAAGGAGGAAAATGGGTAGCTGGTTTTGGCGGCCCAGAGAGTATGGGGGAGAGTAAAGAGATATTATAGATGAGAGATGAAGTGGAGCCAGGCCATGGATGCATTTGAAGACGACAGAAAGAAAGTGAAAAAGAATATGTGCGTGAAGAGAAAGAAAAAGGTATAAATAGCAGAGAAGACGTAATAGAGGAACACGCGCTAAATGAGAATCAAAGACGAACAGAGGAGTTGTAGACAGATCGGAGAGGAGCAAGATGGGACGCAGGGAGTCCAAAAAAGAAGAGCAGAGCAATAATCGATAGGGGAGAGGACAAGAGAGATAATAAGCATAGCAAAGTGGCAATGCGCATCAACATATGACATCAAGACTTGCTGCGCATCAACATATGACATCAAGATTTGCTGCGCATCAATTCTTTTGGTACGATTTGGACCTTTCAAAATGGTGCAGTGCCAGAGAATGCGATGCACTCTACTGGACAGGTGCCCTTAAAGTGGTAAGAGGTTTAGAAGATCTGTATGCTTTTAGGAGATGCAACTTTCTTCTCTGTATGGGGTCTCTTTAGGGGCCTGAGTGCCTTGACATGTCAGTGCAGGGCGCATCTCGCTTAAGAGCTGAAATCGGGTGGTGGCAATGCTTAAGCAAATGGGCTTTCGGGGGGAGGAGGAGCTTAGGTCTTAGGTTACTAGTAAAAAATATGTAGCCAGGGGGAAAATAAATCTGGAGTAATCCAGATACAATCTTATCTCTTCTCAAGCATACAGGATAGAAATGTCTCCCTGGTAACAGATCTATGGCCCTAACTATAATCTCTCCGGTCTTTCTCTCTATTACTCTGGGATGTGACTTAGATGGCATTCCATGCCCTGGTGTTAGACTAACATGTCCTCCCTCTACCCTATGCAGTGAACAGGGCAGACTATCTGGGTAAAATGCCTCTGAAAAAAATCGAATGATTCCTTTTCATTGGGACGTATTCAGATTTTCTTAAGGTCAAACAAGTGTAACGGAAGAAAATAGGGTAACTTGGTCCAAGAGCAAAGTGCGAGATTACCTCCTTTATAGTATAGTTCCAAATGAACAATGACAATTCCTAAGAACATTCTGCTCTCAAAGCATTTTGGGACCTCGCCAGCCCTCTTCTGATCAGGGCTATTCCCAAGACTGGCGTGGCATTCAGTGTGCCCTACAACAGTAACAGAGGAACGGTTAAGAAAGAAATATGGATGTAGCATTAACCCTGTGGCCTGTACATGAGTCACAACAGGAGCCTCACCTAAAACTATCTGCCACCATCAGCCCACTTTGCAAATGCTCATTCCCACCATCTATATCTCACGTGACCTTGACTTATTCCACGCATCCCCACACGCAACAAATTCCCCACACCAAATGGCTGGAGCAAATGTGGCCTTCTCAAATCTAGCATATTCGTTCAAATAGTGGCAGGTCAAAGAAAATTGTGAGCTATTTGATGGACGCTATAGATTGGCTTAGGAGGTTTGGCACAGATGCCAGTGGCAAATGGTGGCTTATTTGAAGCCACTATCACAGATATCACAGCAACAGCTGCATTAGAGGTTCAATCTGAACAAATACATCTAACCCTGTAGGGAATTCTTCTAATGCTAATGTTTTACAACAGAGGGCAAACCTTAGCATGTTTACATGTACCTTGCCAGAAGATTTCCTCAATCTATAGTCATACTGATTGCATGACCTACAGTGCCACACATCACCTTTCCTCAAAACACTGATAGTCAAATCCATCTTTGAATTTCAAAAAGAGGCACAGATCCCAATGCCCTACTCCCTTAACATGCAGCAATGACTTTCCAATAGGAACCCATGATGTTGTAACTAACAAGAATGTGTATAACAAGCTCATCTGTTCCAATTAAGGGGAATGCTTGGACACCCAGCTTCAAGGTAGCCAAGCTAAAAAACAACGGGGTAACAAAACACGAGGTGATAGGTCACAGCCTCAAAGTAAAATGCGTGTTTCTGATCTAAAATACAAACCGGAGACAGGAGAAATTAGAGTGCGCAGTCTCTCAGACTCTCCTTTGAGGCTCTTGTCGAATTTTCTTTCCCCAATGTCTTCCAAACTCTGCGAACTTGGCACCCAAAGCAAGGAAACAAGCAGAAATCACAGATCTGTCAGTAATCTTGCCTGGGATGCCAGAAAGCACACACAATCACCCCATAGTTTAGTTGCTCCAACCCACCCAAGGCGTCCGTCACTATAACAGATAATTAGGTTAGATGTGCACCAATTCCACTAAAATCATCAGAGTGCGGGTGTGATCTGGGGGTTCTCTTCTCACGAGGTGCCAGAATGCTTGTGAGGTACTGGATGGAGCCCTCACCCCCACAGTACAGATTCATATGATCTGGAAGGTAGAGTGATATCTGAAGTATGTGCAGAAAGGCCAAGCGTGGGGTAACGTAAGCGGGGGGAGGGCGGGCAAAGAATACATGGAACAAGCAACAGACAGGCCAATAAATAACTAGCACATTTAGCAATACAAGCATTTAAAGACATAATACCATACTCTGGGAATGATTTACTTCCAGCTGTAGTGCATTCAGATGTTTGGTGGAAATTGAGAATTCACCAGATCACCAAACTGCATATCTCATGTGGATTTCCCACAAAGACAGTAAACATGAAAATGATACAAACACACATTTGGCATTCCTTTCATCAAAAACTCACTGTTCATTAATTTTTTATTCATTCCAGAGGGAAGTTTGCCATAGGCCACATAGTGTACGCTGTGAGATGCCCCAGCCAGATGTGTGGCCTTCAGTTAGTTCACATGTCTGTAGAGCAGGCCTATAATCCAATGAGTGTGCCCCTGTGCTACAAAACTGGTTTCCATTAAGCAAACACGTTTTAATTAAGGCATATTTTTAAATGAGAATTTAACACATTGTGTTAGAATAGATACATATAAAATGCTTAGGATGTCTATGAAACTCATTTGCAAGCACATATTTTCAACACTAGAAGGCAGAGTGTTTGAAATCATACAGGGAAGTAATGCAGAATGGACAACACATGCTGAAAAAGCACACTAAGAGATGGTGCGGAATGGAAGACATAGGTCAACGAAAGAACACCGAGAAGGGGTGTTCGATTACCGAGAAGGGGTGTTTGATGGATGCTGCAGATCAGCAAAGAGATGTTGCAGTGATGCTGACACAGCCCAAAGAGAGATTCGTATGTAGATGCTTCCACGGGCCAAATGAGAGATGGCACAGGATGCAGAAGGCAGACAGAGCAACAGGGGGTGACACTGGCAAATGCTTAGAGACATCATGGACAGAGAGGTGGCATGGGATCGTCTAGATGGACGTATGTTAAGCTGCAGTCAAGATAGTGCCAAATATTCATTATATCAAGGTCAGCAGTTGGGAATTGTTATTTAATATTTGTATTTGTATTTTGTTTATTTATAAAACGCACCGAACCCTTAGGTATCGGGGCGCATGTACATTGGAAAAGATTATACTCATTCAACTTTGCCAAGACTGCAAAATAACAAACTACTTTGTTTAAAAAGAAATGCTCCCAACTACATTGGTTAAAAAATATATCAAATCATGTTCTTATAAACACCCAATACTAAATGAACGCAAATTTGCTCTCTAATTGCGTGAGTGAATGATAATCAACTAATGATTTTACTTACTATAAAAATATTGCTATTGTAAACGTTTTATAAAATATTGAAAAATACAATGTGAACTGATCCAAACATTGACTCATATCTTCATGCATGGCTCATCTCATTCATAACACATTCATAGAAGAATTACATGAAAAGACAATTCCACTCATCAACTTATTTGATCATCAGGGCGTTCAATTTTCCCTAATAGGAGACTTCAAACTTCCCTTGACCAAATATTATGTACAACAATAAATCACTTTCCATAAATGTAACTTCAGCGATATATATGTTTCATCTTCTAATATTGCAGTAATTGCTTTATAACGCACCTAAGATTTCCTCAGGATCACGAAATTGAAATAATATATTTTACAGCGGGTTAGTTCGTGTGTTATTCTTACACAAGAACGTCCGAAGCTTAGGATCAAATATCTTCTGAAAATGTCATAAAATGTAGAGAAGTGCTCATAGATTGATAATTACGATTTGTCAAAATTATGATGGATTTCCAAACAAGAACATTTTATTTGGTTTATCATAATTTTAATACAGACCACGTTAGTTACACCGTTTTATTATATTCATACATTTTCATTTCTAGCTCAAACCAGAATTGATTATGATCACAAACCATGCACTTATTTACAAAACATGGGGAGTCTATGTTAGATGATAGATCAAATGTTGCACAAATGTTAAGGAACATCTTGTTAGTGATTCTCCATCCCCAAAGTTCTGATATCTGTAGGTTCTGTAATAATTTACAGATATTGCTCGAGACTCACCTAGTGTTTAATGTGGTAATGAAAAAACATTATATCTATGTATGTTCCTTCATCCATAAAGAAACTTCCTCTATATAGCCTATGAGACACAAACAGCATGTGTGGTTATCATATTTGTAGTTGGACATAGGTATTTGTATAATTTAAGAACGTATTCAAACCATACCCACATCTGTTCACATTTGTTGTTCCATGTGTTCAGAAAAAAGTAATCTTTATATCTGTATCTTTCTCCACAGCTGGCAATTTTGAGAACCCCTTTGAAATGTATTTTGGTATGACTATGAAAAGACATTCAAAACATATTTATTTGACTTTTCGGGGCTATTTCCCACAGTAAAATGATCTTTTAGCTTACATTTATTTTTAATTTGGGAAAACACTTGACTGGGTTTTTCCACATGCCTAAAATAATTAATTATCAGTTCTCATTGCATGCAGATGGCATCCGAGTGTTCACTGCAATTTTGTTTTTTTTCATTCTTATTTGGCAAACAGCATCACTCTCTTGTGTGCGTGATTACATAATCACGCATACATTAATCAAACAAATGCATCATAGGACATCCTCTGTCTGCCATTATAAAGCAGCCAAAAAAGTGGCAGAAAAACATTCCACAGTGATGACAAGGTACACAATTCTGCTGTGTCTTATGTCAGTAATGTTTTTAAATGATTTAGTATACCTAGATGGGCATATGGTTATTAAACATATTTCCTGTCCATTATCTTACATTTTTTAAATAATCAAGACTATTATGTATAAAAAAAAAAAATGGAACCTCCAAAAATGTTTTGTTTGACAGTCAGTGAGAAATACCTAGTATTTATCAAAACATGTTCAGCTAAGTCACATTGGCCACTCCATCATCTAATTAAGACCAATTGTAAGCATATTTAGTTTTAGAATTCATCTCTGTTCTTTTGTACCAAGTACATTTTCCACATTATCCCAATTGTTTCTTGGTTTTACTACCTCCAATACAGCCCATTTAATGACATCATTATTCAGACTTTTTTCACTGATGTGAGACACTACTAGGGCATGTTCAGACACAAAGAGGATGTTGGATCTGTGTTCACAAATGTGTTTATTTATAGGATAGGAAACCGATATTTGCCTTTAAAAAAGGCAGCAATCTCAAAGATATATTGGTTCATCCTTTGAACAAAATGGCTTGTTCCAAGAATATAAGCCTCAATTAAATGTGAGGCTTAACAAAAGTGAAGGGAGATGATCCCTGGTGCGGATGTGTGGCCTCCAAGTTCACTAAAAATAATGTAATCTTCACATACAGAAATTTAGAATATGCATTTAGAATATGCATTTTCAAGCTGCAAGACTACTAATATGAATTTTGCAAGCAAATGCCCGTGTGATAAACATTATCCTGGGAAAACCACCAGGTTTATACATAAACACATTTATGTATATAGTTCACGGATCTTCTCTAAATGTGAGCATGTCCCTCTGGTGTCACATTTCAGTGAAGAGAGACACAATCATTACAATACTGAATCGCCAACATTAGAAGTAGTAAAACCAATTAATAATTGGAATAACGTGGAAAGTGTACTTAGTAAAAAAGACAAATCATGTATTATAAAACTGTCCCGCATGGAGTTAGCTTCAGTGCGATGACAGATAGGCCAATATTACTTAGCTAAAATAGTTTTGGTCTTTGCTAAGTAGTGCCAACTCAGCATCCAAAAAAGTACTTTTTAGAATTATATTTTGGTACCAACAATTGCACTGATTCTTTGCAAATGTAAGATGACCTTTTGGAAAAAAGATTATTGATCATATGTGCCATCTAATTATACAAACCTGAACTACATATGTTCAAATGTTAAATGTAATCATATAGATACACACTGCCCTTTAAGCATTAAAAAACACGGACATAGGACATACAGGCATTGTAGCACCATGAGATGTAATTCTGAACCTTCACATCCCCACAATACTATTGTGTCATTAAAAGGGCCGATAGAGGCTGTGGAAGCACTAGAATGCAATTGTTTTATGCATCCGTGATGATGTCATCACGTACACATTTGATCGATTTGGTATGCCACATAAAAAGGACAAAACCAAATTGTTAGTAAAATAAATGGGCACCATCTGGAGGTAATGATGGCTGAATGTTAATTACATGAGGTAAGTAAACAAACCTTTAAAAGTGGGAGCATTTTACTCATCCTAAAATAATATTCAAGATAAAATCTTATGTTGCACTGGAATACCCATAAATGTGGGACACATGCATGTTTTAAATATCATTTCAGAGTCCCACCAATAATTATTTCAAAAGGGGTGTGACAATTGAGAGTTCTTGAGAAAGAGAATGATTACATTTGCTGATAACATGGAACAACACATTTGAACAATGGTAAGTGAGGTTTGAATCAGTTCCTGACATTATATATACCCTTTTTTTCCCAAATACAGTTATGATAATTTTATATCTTCTATGTGTCTTGCAGGCTATGCAGAGGAAGTTTAATATGGAAGAGAGAACATTCATAGATATGAGATGTTTTCTCAATCTGGTTAAAATCTAGGTGTGCCATGGTCAATACCTGTAAATTGATAAAGAACTTGCATTTATCAGACCTTTGGGTGTGCAGAATAATTGATAAGAAGTTCCTTAGCATTTGGCAACATTTGCACCATTATCTACTAGGGGGACCACATTGTTTGCCAAGGCAGACTGTAACTCTGCAAATAGGTTCAAGCCCGAGAGATATGTTTGATGATTGTCAATCACCCAGATGAGCCACACTTGAAAGATTCAACCCAAGTGTCCTTGTTTAGCTTTCAGTAGGGTCTTCCCTAGCTTTATCTACCTCACCTTGGTGTCTTATACAACGCTAATTGATGTTTGCATTGGTTTGAATCAATTCATGTCATAATTTCCTTGCATACAACGAAAATTGAAGTTTGTATTGTCTTTGAATCAATTCATGTTATTTTCTTCATCAATTTAAAATATATGTATGTGAACAATATATTTTTATGCATCACAAATATGTATTTTGAATGTTTGATGTTGTTTTTCTGTGTTTTTTATTTTTGGAACACAAATGTCTATTCACTTCACTCACTAAATTGCAAATAGAATTGTTTCATATGTTCAGTCTTTGTGTTGTTTCGTTCATTCTGTCAAATAGGTTTGAATGCGATTGGTTTCAATGAAAATAAAAATCACATTCCAACCATAAATTCGCTTTCTGGATAGATAGAGTTTGACTTTGAGTGGTTATCCCAACTATTTAACCTATTCCTCCTCTTTGGGCACAGCAACATTCCCCTTTTTTTTGTTTATGGTTTGTTATCCTAATCAAATTTGGATAATGAGGAAATGAAAATGTATCGCTATAATACAGTAGTGTGATTGATTTGTTATGTTTTATAATTATGATAAACAATACAGAATGTTCTTGTGTTGAAATCAGTAATAATCAGTAGTAATCATCAATGTATGATTATTTCGCTCAATTTCTTTACTTTTTCAGGAAATATTTGATCCAAGGCATTGGGTACAGCTGGGTAAGAATAACATAAGGACAAACCCAGTGTAATGTAGAACTACACACTCTTGTGGTCCTGAGGAAGACGTAGATACACCATAAAGAATCAACAACAACAGTAGAAGTTGAAAAATGTAGATTGCTGAAGTGTTATACACAATATGTTCAAACGGTGAAGACATGTATTAAGACTCCAATTAGGGATAATAAGGTACCTTGGTAATGATGTATACTCGTGAAAGCAATTGATGTTGTCTTTTTATGACATTGCTGTAAAACTGGATTGTGAGATATACAAATGGAGATATAAGTTAATATTTGGGTCGTTTCATATTGTATTTATCCATTTTATATTTTAAAAAAACATTAAATTATCAACATTTTTATAATAAGTACAATCATTTGTTTAATATTATTGACTCATATGCTTACAGAGACAATATATAACCATTTGTGTGTGGATATGAACATATAATTATGTATATTTTGATGATTTGTTCTAAATAGATCTCTGCTACCCCTGCTCCCAACAAGAGCTGGTACACCTCATAAACTATAAAAAAAATGTATAACTAGCTATTACAGCAGGGGAAGGCTGGAGCAAGGCTTTGCCATGCTGTCCATTCCGGTACACGCAAGCTTCCATGAGGGTGTGATACGCACATGTACAATGATTATACAAACTGGAAATGTACCAGCGATAAATAGCCTGTGATTGCACTTGGAATTATAATGTAGTGTGTGTTAATTAGGTTTTGAATTCAAGGAATGTGCAGGAATTTGGTAAAATGTGAATTAACTGAAATTCCGAAGAGTACGACTGTACTGGAAATGTTTAAACTGCAGATTTACTGAGACAGTGAAAACGCATAGTGTGCTGGGATTGTTAGAATGGGAGTAATTGGCGTGTCAATCTGAGACTATATTGGGATTTTGAAATTTGAACTGTAACAAGATTGTGAGAACTGGGAGAGTCCTGGGATTGTGAAACTGGGTATGTTTAATAGTAATGTAGTGTATTGTTTTTTTTTAATTCAAACTTGCAGTATAATCGAATTTCTAGACACAAAATATCATTGGACAGCCAAATCAGGAAGGTTCTGCTATTCTAAACAGTAGTATTACTCTTCTACTATTGTGAGCATTAACGAGGTGATATAAACTTGTAAAGGCCCGCTGCCCAAGTTAAGGGCACAGGCTTAGGGCCTGATTCATGGAACGTTTTCCTATGGGATTGCACCATTATAAAACACTTCCATGAATCAGGCCCTTAGTGAGGGCTTCCAAAGAGGGCACCCGAGACGCAACCTTTAGGGATGACCGGCCACAATGGTTAATATCATCATAAGCACCCGCGGTTATTAAGCTTGGATGGTAATTCATTTATTAATTTATTTTTCTTCTTTTGTAGAGCGGGCACAAACCCTGAGGCATCAGGGCGCTGATCCGATTACATGAGGCCCTTGGGGAGGCCAGAGCATAGTTAACATATGACGTTTTCATGCAGGCGTACATGCATAGAATACAAGGGGATCGAGGTTAGGTAAACAGTAGTGTGTTTAGGGCTTTGTGGAAAGCCCAATAGGATTCTTCAGCTCTTAGTGTGGGTGGGAGGACATTCCAGTCCTTCGCGGCGAGGAAGGGGAAGCTAGAACCTCCTGCTTTGACACATTTGAATTTAGGTATGGCCATCCTATTGGTATACTGGGGTCTAGTGGGCCTGTTGGACTCGGCTCTGGTGATTATTTTGACAAGGTATGGTGGGGCTGAGTTGGAGAGGCATTTGAGCATGATAGTGAGGGTTTTGAACTGGATTCGCTTGTTGACAGGTAGCCAGTGAGCTAGTTTGTGGGCTGCTGAAATGTGAGCAGATTTTGGGATGTTGAGTGCGGCACATAAGGCGTTATTCTGGATAGTTTCGAGTTTTTGATGTTTTGGGCAGATGTGCCTGCGGACAGGACGTTACAGTAACCTTGAGCCCTCTACTGCACGGGCGATTGTTAGACAGTTGTCACCTTTAAGGTGGGGTCTGGCAGCATTGAGCAGTTTTGTTGAATAGGTAGCAGCAAAGGAGATAGCATTGACTTGTCTGTTTAGGGAGAAAGTGGCATCTAGGTAGACTCCTAGTGTTTTTATGTAGGGGGGAGACTGGGATCACTGAGCCACCATGTATGTTGAAGGCTGCATATTGTGGGTCATGTTTTTTTAGTGCTGATGGAGGCCCAGGGATGAGAAATTGTGTTTTCTCATCACTGAAACATAGGACTTGGATGATGGCATAGGTGGCGGTGAGGGAGGCTGCATCTTTGAGGTAAGAGCTGCTAAGAGGGAGGGAAATGTGTGTGTCATTGACATAGTTGGTATAGTCTATGCTGAGCGAGTTGAGGTGGTCGAAGAGGGGCTTGCTGAATATGTTGTAAAGTGTTGGTGAGACACATGAGCCTTGAGGGACTCCACAGCTAATAGAGGAAGCTGGGGCACTGGTGTTTTCGGCAAAGACTTTCATTACCCTACCTTCGAGGAAGGAGGCAACCCAGGAGGTGTCTTCTTCGGAGAAGGCTGCCGAGGAGGTGATTATCGCTTATTAGATCGAAAGTGGAGGACAGGCCTAGAAGGAGAAGCAAAGCAACCGTTCCTTTGTCTCTGATTTCTTCGGAATCCTGATTGTCACATACCAAGGATTTGGTATGTTTCTAGGTGGTGTTGAATCTGCAGGTAGGCTGCTCTGTAAAGGATTTTGAGAAGGAAGGAGACAGTAGTGATGGGCCGGTAGTTATTTGAAGTGGAAGGGTCAAGGTCATGATGCTTGAAAAGTGGGGGCTAACGTGGGTGAGGTGAGAAAGAGTGCCCACCAAAGCGGGCATGCCAGATGCAGGGGAAAAAGATACAGAATGAGGAGACAGAATGGAGAGAGCGGGGGGGGGCATGCCAGGCGAATTTCGCCTGAAGATAGACTGTGCCGATCTTGTAAAATGCGCAATGAACCAAGCACAGTGATTTAAAGTTTACCCTGCTAACAATCAGCAACCAGTGCAGTGTCTTAAGGGCAGAAGAGGCAGAGGAGAGCCGGCGGCCCGAGGGCCGGACAGGGTGCAGAATTCTGGAGAACCTGAAGGCGGTGGAACAGGTATTTAGGTTGACCCAAGTACAGAGAGTTACAATAGTCAAGAGAACCAGAGAAAAGGGAGGAGATGACGATCGGGCGAAGGGAAACAGGAAGAAAAGGGAGGACCTTGTGCAGAACACAAAGTTTTAAATGAACAGCCTGGCAAACCACACTCACCTGGGAAAAAGCGAAAGAGATGAGGAGAGTTTGACCACCATGTTTTTTACAACAAGCGATGGGCTAGGGAGAGAATCCAGCTCCGGAGGCCAGAAAGCAATGGACCAAAGAGAGGCATCGGAATGGGGACCGAATAGAAGGACCTCTGTTTTGTTCCCATTGAGATGGAGCCAGTTGTGTACCATCCAAGTATGAATGGCAGAAAGACAGGAACAGCACCGAGAGGCAGTGTCGGGCTATGCCAGATCCATTTGCATCAAGATCTGGGTATCGCCGGCATGGGAATAACAGTGAAGAGTAGAGGGGAGAGTGCAGAGCCTTGAGGAATTCCGCAAAGAAGGGGAAGAGCAGGAGACGTGAAGGGGGACAGAAACAGAGATTGAGAGTGATCGGTAAGAAAAGAAGTGAACCGTTTCAAAACTGTGCCAGAGATACTGAGTTGGTAGAGCCTCTAGATTAGGATGGCATGGTCGATGGTGTTGAACGCAGCAGAGCGATCAAGGAGGAGGAGGGCACACACTCCCCCGGTCTGAAATCTGAGCAAGATCATCCACCACTGACACTAAGACAGACTCAGTACCTTGACTAGGCCTGAAGCCAGACTGAGAAGGGTTGAGGCAGCAGGAGGAATTCTCCAGGAAGAAGGAGAGCAGAGGTGTGATAAGCGACTCAAGCAGTTTCAAGGAGGAGGACATGAGAGAGATAGGATGGAAGTTAGCTGGGAGACGGGGTCCAGGTTGGGCTTTTTAAGAAGGCGGATGACCAGCGCCTGTTTAAGAGAAGAAGGTATAACACCAGTAGGTAGAGAGGAGCTCACAGAAGAGGACATCAGCGAGGTAATCTGAGGAATAATCTCTTTGACGACCCTGAGAGGAATGAGATCGGCCGGAGAGGCTGATTTAAGACACATCGTAGCTGTGATGATGTCGGCTGCAGAGAAAACAGGAACGAGAGACCAGTGAACCGGGGGAACAGTGACCAGGCAGGCAAAGGGGCAGAGTGCTGAGATACAGTGATCTTCTGTCGAATGAGAGAGATTTTATCCTGAAAAAAGGAAGAGAAGGAACAGCAGAGAGATAAAGATAGGCTGATCAGGTTAGCAGAGGGAAGGGTGGATAAGGAATGCACATTTATGAAGAGGGTTTTAGGGGTAATGGAAGCTGATTCGATGGAAGAATTAAAAAAGGCACCCTTGGCATCCAAAATAGCTGACTTATAGGTGGACGTAGCTCTACGGAGTACGAGCAGGGCAGAGGAAGAGTAGTCAATTCTCTATCTGTGTTCAGTCTGACGCCTGAGTAGGCGCAGCTCACTGAGAGAATATGAGAACCAAAGCTGAGAAGGGCAGCCTGGTGCCTAGATGGCAGAAGAGGAGCCAGAGTATTGTCAATGATATTGGTTACAATGGTGGCCCGGCAAACACTATTCCAGTGGCGGGCAGGTGGGTGAGGTAGCGGAGGCACAGGAGAAGCCGGAGATGCTTTAATAGAGAAAGGAATGACTACATGGTCAGACCAAGAAATAGGATGCCTCGGATGGACAGTGACCAGGTCCGGAGAGGCAAGGATCAGGTCAAGCGTGTTACCTGAAGAGTGGGAAGGGCCAACAGCCAGCTGACTGAGTCCGAAATGGGCAAGAGCAGTCACAAGGAGCAAAGCCTGAAGGGCAGTGGCATTGTTGGGGTGAAGATTAAAATACCCAAGAACAACGACGGAATCGTGGTGGAGCCTCAGCTCAGAAAGGACTTCAAGAAAACCAGAAATGAAAGATGTGTCGTGAGGAGGGGGTCGATAGACCAACAGGAAATGGAGGGTGCCGGTGGCGGAAATTTATGCACTGAAAAGACAGGATTCCATGAGCAACATGTGGGAAAACGATAGAATAGAGCATTTGAAGATAGAGTTAAATATCAGAGCAATTCCACCTCTGTGGCAACCAGAGGAGCGATCTTGTCAAAGAATGGCATAGTTAGTTGGTAATACCTGGCCAATAACAGTGTTCGAGGAATCGCTGAGCCAGGTCTCAGTGATGAAGACGAAATCAGGCAAGGTGTCTTGCAGGAGGTGAAAGCAATTGTATGCATGCACGCCCCCATGTGAGCGCCAGATGATTTAAGTAGAGGCAGGATGCTCACAGACCAGTTGACAGGGAAAATCATTTCCCTTGGTGAGAGGGACAATAGCTGTGCGTGCGGGAAAAGGAGAGCTATGGACCCTCATGGTTTGCCCAGAGGCCAGCTGAGGCACGGATGGGTGCAGATGGGCAGGACTTAAGTGGGACCTCGGTGGAGATGAGGCGATTCCATTGCGCGTGACCGATGTGCGCTCTAAGCGGTTGGCGAGTTATAAGACCCATGGAGAAAATCTGCTGCAAGTAACAATGGAGAGTAAGGACAGATTAGCAGGGTTCTTGCAATAAAGAAAGAAAAGACATGCGTGCAACGGGACGAGCCCCGAAGCTGCGAGTGAGCCCAGGCAACCTGACACCGCCGTAGCGGTTACAAGGAACCAAAAGTTAATAAATAAAATGTTAAAAGAACAGCCAGAGCGTTAGCAATGACACCTCTGGTGTTGAGTGCGGGTGCTTTTGGTGTTGAGTGAAGGTGCTTTTGCTTGTATGATAGCCTTTTTGTATTTGACACTGAGAAGGGAGAAAGTGAGTTTAAATGTGTCGAAGGGGTTATTTTTCCAGTTGGACTCTGCAAGTTTTGTTTGTGCTCTGATCGTTGAGAGCTCTTGGGTGTACCAGGAGTTGTGGTGGAGTGGTTGTTTGGGGGTTTTTTTTGCACTAGAGGGGCGATAATGTCGTTGGCATTGGCCAACGTGGTGGTGTACTTCTAGGTGATCAGACTCGGATATATTCAGAAGGTCAGGATTGAGGGCCGAGATTCTCTTTGGTGAGTTTACGTGAGTAGTGGGCCTGGGCTAGTGAGAAGGTGACGACATGATGATCTGACCATGGGCAGGGGCAGTTGGCTAGGATAGTGCCATGGCAGTTGGTGTGGGCTAGCCAGTCAAGAGTGCGTCCTTTATTGTGAGTGGGTTGAAGGATGTGCTGCTTAAAGCCAAGACAGGTGAAGGCATTGGCTAAGGATGTGGCTGGTAGGTCTTGGGGTTCATTGAGGCCTAGGTCGAGGTCGCCTACTAGGAGCACTTGCAAGGAGGGTTTAGTGTTGTTACTCATGATGAGAGGAAGGTCCTCTTGAATGCAAGGATGGTGCCTGGTGGGCGGTAGACAAGGTGCATATTGGTGGTGTTGGGGGGGGGGGGGGTGGTCCGCTTGAGAGAGAGTATATCACAGTTATTATTTAGGGATGTGGGGAGGGTGATCTAATATGCAGGCTGTTAAGGATTTCAATCAGGCGATTCACCCTGGTCTCGGCCTAGTATGCAGCGCACAACTGAAATGCTTATTTTGTAATATATAGGTTCAATATTTGAGAGATATACCACTCATATCACACCCCCTTTTTCAAATACCCTTGTCACAATGGTCCAGGAACCAGGCTGGTAGGTAAAGGTAATATTTATTTTTTATTTAGAAAATCATGAAAATCACACACTTTTTAATATATGGGACAGTAATCACCAATGGGGTGATAAGAATGATGTGAATGTAAGCAATGCACTTAGTTTAACCTTCTATTGACACAACTACAAAACACCAAGGAATAGGAGCACTTTTGATTTTAGGTAGGATAGCACTGGAGTTAGAATTTTCGGCTGCAATGTTCCTCAACCCACAAATAATAATTTCTAAATAGATATAAGGAAGCAGCAGGTAATCAGGAATGAGGAATAAGAAGCAAAATTCAAATCCAACCTTCCCATCTCAAACAAGAGAGAAAAACGGATTTGAAACCGATGCAATGTTAGAATGGCAATCGGAAATGGCTGAATAAAACAATGAATGTGTGCAAAAATCCTTAAATAAGTACAATTCTCTACGGGAGCAACACTGGAAAGTTACAAGCAATCATAAGCAATAGATTGAGTGAAAGCATACAATTTGAAAATTAATGTATCTGTGGATCCTAGGTCCAATATGAAAGTGAAATGAGGTATCTACCTGTTGAATTGAGTGAGTTATGCCAAATAGAATGAGGTGCGTTTTTGGAAAAATAAAGGCGTGAAAAAGGAACAGTAATCAATTTTGACAAGGACAGTTTTACTTGACGCTAGGGCATTCAGGCTAGGCTACCAGCTTGAGACACAGTAAGCTCCGGACTTGATCTGCGGAATCAACCCTAGCACCTCCGTGCCCACCCTGCGGACCCAGTCTGATCACCCGAGGGAGGACTAGGGGCTTAGGATTTCACAAGACAAAATTATTAAAGATATTGGCACTAGCACAAGGAATCAAAGCAGGGTAGCGAGAATGATTATGACAATATTGGAATTATCAGGATAAAGATAGGATGACTTAGAGATTGGGATGGAACAAAGCAAGGCAATGTTTGCTATGTTTCCATGGTTCCTATTGATACTCACAGTCCACTTTCAGTTTGGGTTTTGGACAGTCAGTGGTTCTGCTTGCCACATGGGTCTGGTCTAACACAGGGCGGTCGGACAAAGTCAGCGGGGCAGAGTCAGCTGGACAGGGACTGGATACCAAAGGATAGTTCTTCTGGACTGGAAGTTCTGTTTACTGGATACTATAGGGTATCAGGATAGCAGGATAGCAGGATAGCATTGAGTGGCAGCAAGCCAGGTAAATTCAGGATGCTTCCCCAAAACACTACAGCGCTTCCCTTGGTTATGGGGATTATTTTAGTATTGAGGTCTAGCTGAAGCAGGATCAGCAATTGCTTGGCCTTGTGGTTGAGATCTGGAGTTCAGATGGATAGATGCAAGGTGAAGACAGCAACAGACAGGAACAGGCCCCCGGCGTAGGAATCAGAAATCAGTGTGTGTGTCCTGAGTGCTAGTCAGGGGCCCCTATTTATAATGCCAAATGGCATCATTACAGTATATGACAGGGGCAGGATTCACTACCCACGCCCCTAACAATAGGATTGGGCAAGGGCATAGTCTCTGCATTGCTCACAATTGCTTGAGTATCAGAAAAGTGATGTCATGTTCATGAGGTGATTATTACTGTATCTAGAAACTCCCACATTTCCTTTACTGAAAATCCGATTTTGCCAAAAACAGATACTTATGCAGTTGCCACCTCTTAGTAAATCAAATACACAGGTTACATATTTTGTGAAGCACAAATGAGTCCAAATCTCCAGTCTGTGCGACCTTGTTTTGTCTTTCTGACACATTTTGGTAATTTTACACATTAAAGATTTGGCCAACAATTCCCCAATTTTATATACAGATGTTAATTGTCCCCAGGGATGTATGTACAAAATTTGACATTTGCAACATGGAAGCTTTTCTGGTAATACAACATATATCACCGTTTCTGTCCAGAGTGTGCCACGAGATTCTAGCAAGTTCTCAAACACAGCCCACAATTACACTTTTACGCTGTGAAAATTCCAATTTTTTGCCAATTTTGACAGCTGAGATGTGTCTTTTTAATGTTCTTTATGAAATAGTCTTAAGACAAATGGGAGTCATTGTCTGTCATTGTTTTCTTCCCAGCTAACACCAACGGGCAGTTTCTTCCAAGCAGGATGGGGGCCTCTCTCTTAATTGAAGGTTTTATTGCCCTTCACCCTTGACAGGTGAGTGTCCCAGGACTCCTATTGTCCCAGCCTGGAGCAAAGACGAATGTCTGATGAGCATGTGAACTGTCATCGTCCTATCCCATTCAAAGTTTTTCAAGATGGTACTTCGCACCTAAGTGTCCTGGATTTAGGATGTATCTCCTTTCCTAGGAGGAGTTTCATAGCTGGCAACTGGAATTACAGGTTGCAACTCCAGCCTATGTGTTTTAAATTGTTTAATTTCTTACTTTAATTTATTTTGCAGCTCCTCGGATTGACACTGTCTTGGCAGCTGTAGTCATTTTCCTTGCAGCAGGACTCTTATCTAAAGTATAGATACAGTTCTCCTTGACCTGGCTCAGAGGGTAAAAAGTCTATTTGAACTGCTACGCCTGGAAACATTTTGTCAAGAAATACATGTGTGTTTCCTGTGCAAGTGAAAATGAAGTTGCTTTTGATGTCTCTGAGAGTTGGTTTTAACTGCGCCTTTTTACTCACAGTGGTTTCAGAATGACAGATGAAATTGGCATCAATGCAGCATATTGAAAGGGTGAAAACGGTTTCACTTTGAAGGGGATTTTGGCTTTTGCAGCAATGGCAGGCTTTCTTTTTCACTTGAACCCATATATGTTTCAGAACACACTGGCCTATTTTTCAGTGTGTCCCCTTGTTCCATTTTGCCTGAAGTGTGTGAGGCAAAATGGTGTTGGATTTCTCTGTAGTTGCTGCCAAAAGCAGTTTTGAGGTCCTGGTGCGCACAGGAGCCAGCGCAGCCAGGTTACTGTTTCTTGCACACAGGCAGTTCAGTGATGTGAGGCAATGCCGTTGAGTGGGTCAATATATCCCGCAAGGCTGTTTTTGGCATTCTGGAATTCAGTCGGTCACTTCAATAAATATTATAGCAAGCAGGGAGGGCAAGGGAGAATGCCGGTCTGGAAGCTGTGTGTAGCCAGGTTTATGTAATGGCTAGGGCATCGAGGGTGTGCCCAGATATGAGGTCATGTAGGTATAGGGCATGGACTGGCAGGAAGCAGGCATTGATCAGGTAGAAGTCGTGGCTAAGGGGATTAGAGTGACCTGTTGTCTGGTATTTACTGGGAATAGGTGGGGAGTAGGTGGGGAGTCATAGCCAGGCTTTCACATCCGAGCACTGCTAGGCTTTGTGATACAGACATTGCTTGGTACTGTGGTGCAAACACTGCTAGGCTTTGATTTTGCTTAGTTTCTTTTCAAATGTTTTTCTTTGCTTTAACGTAGCTTGCCATTCACAGCGACAGACGCTGTCCTTGGAAAGTATGGCCGCCATGGAAGAAGGGAAAGGGGCTCCTTTTGACTTTCTGTGGCAAGTTGAGCAGGTTGAGTACCGGCTGGCAGCAGAGGCACAGGTGTAAGAAGTGGCACATGTAATGGGCTTCTGGGTGGCCAGGAGTAGGAGTACAGTGGGTTCAAGGAAGAATGCTTGATGACACAATGTGCAAGAGAATGTCGGCTTGGACCAGTGAAGACAGCCCGCATTCTTACACACCTGATTGTTCAAAAACAGCCAGTTTGTTAATTATATGCATTTCATTCTTAATTTTGAGACCCCCTTTGTTGCAGTATTTTAAGTTATTGATCATAGCAGTGTATGTTTTGTATAACTGATATAACATGAATTACTATATGCATGTTTCAATTTTAGCCAATATGTGTGAATTTTGCATGTAGATAAGGAAAATATAAAAATGCATTTAAGTGATCAATGTGTTAGTGCAATACGGTGAGAGGGGTACTTTGATTTTAAGTTCTATTCTGACGACACCCTGTGACTTTGCACAGTGTTTGTCATTCTTACACATTAACAAGCTACACAACTATTGTGGACCATTAGGGCTAGGTGGGTTTTGGCAAAACCATGATGCCTTGAAAACCGATTTGGATAAGAAGAGATGTCTGACTGCTCATTTGCACTGGCAGCCATGATAAGGTGGCTGTATGGGTGAAATATCTGGACCTGCATTCATTATAAAAATGCCATAATTTCCCTCTAGAATCCAAAAGTCCATAAGTCTTGATTTGTTCAGCGGAATCCTAGAGGAAATTTATTTCCCCCAAATTTTGAAATGTAAAATACTGACTTGAAAGGTAGTGATCTTTATACAGCAGTCTCTGTGATTACATCAAGATTCCCCAGGCAAACTGGTGGCAGTGAGAAGCATGCACAAAATAACCTGAAACATCATACGGCTGGACCAACTCAGTGTCCAGTATGCGTGACGTCTTCTCCCGGCGCAATCAGAATCAAAATCAATACCAAAGGCTGCCCTCTTCTGCTGTAACCACCATACCAATGTCCAGTGTCAACAAAAAAGCCAGATGCTATAGATGCTGAAAATCCAAGATGAGATAAATTCACACATACAAAGGACTTCTATTTTGAAAAACTGAGTCGTTCTGAACCCGAAAGCAAGAGTTTTCTATGATGTCACTCAGAATCCTGAGGTGAAATACAGCCTGGAGTTGAACGCTATCCACGTATTTTTTAAAGCTGTGTATGCCCGCATGTCCCTTTTCCGGTGGACCTGCATTGCAGATGGTACGGAGGAGGGGAGGCACGAGTGGGCATCACTGAATGTTGAGGCTGGGGGGCCGGTCTTTCTCTGACTTTATCCGTGCTTACAAGTCCCGAGGGTGAAAAGAAAGTTCCATATGCCCTTGCCCTGACATTCCAGCACTTGATCAGGAATTCCAAACTGCAGGATATAACATTTTGAAAAGGAAATATTTGCTGGTGGTCTCCTATGGGAACCATTCTGACTGGAATCACGATGAAAGTTACAGTATTTTGATTAAACAACGTGCCATTAGTTCACTTCAGCTGGTCTTGGTGTAGCACCAATTCATAACCCCACGATGTTCTGTACAGGCTTTTCCCCTCTTACTGGGATTATTGACACGCTGACTTCACTCACTCATGACTCACCTCATTAGTGGTTCGGAGTGATAAAAATATCTAATCATGAGGAGCTGAATCCATCCTTGCCATCTGTTGGCGGGACAGTTGATTATAGTGAGTCATCTTTAGGGTGATGAATAAATACTATATTTAACTCGGCAAAAGTGTGCACTGGAATGGATGATAGGCTAAAATTAGAACTCGAACCATCTCTGTACATAAATGAATAATCGTAGTTCTTTAAAGGCAATTGATGCATACATGTTCACGGTTACCTATAACAAATGATGTTTAGAAGTTGAGAACTCCATTTTACATTTGATTGATGTGAATGGGTCATTGCAAATAGCTAACTAACATAACATTGAAACAGTGTGTGTCCGTTTTAGTTTTGATTCTTGGGTAGACTTCAGCACCACCTGGGAGAAGCCACAGATACTGTAATGGAGACGCGTGGGACCGGCACGCTCTGGAATGATCGCGCATGTGTACTTTTCTCATGCAGGCCACACCCCAGATGCAGCGTTGAGTCCTTCATTTCTCCTGCTCCTGAGGTTGCTACAGGATATGGGCAACAGGGAAAAGCAGGGCCTCACAGAGAGGGTCCATTAAGAAGAGGCTGCAGTCATCCACTGTGTGCGCTGAGCTAAACTTGCCACCTATCCAGCTTTAGAACGGACAGAATGTTTTTCTTCCGTTCATTAGTTTGTTCTCCGGATTTCCGCTGTAGTTCTGCTCTGCAATCCAGTTATCACCTGTTTTATGATCCCTGTACTCCAATGCATCCCGTGCACGCGGCTAAAGGGGAATGTTGTAATGTCTTTTGCTTGCTTTTTAGCCACTAAGTTGATGTTTTCCGCTGTATCTCATGCAATCCTGGAAGAAAGCAGATTCCCTGCCTCTCACCCCTCCCTAGCTGTGAACCATTCAGAATATCTGCAAACAGGGAGGGGCAGACTCTTAATCCCACTAATTACTATCTGAGCATGGAGTTTAAACCAGGGACATTATGATTCAAATCATTACACCAAAAGGACAATTGTTTATTTTCTGTCTATGAGTATTGCATTATTCAGTTGACACCTATTATTGGGAGTTTGAACAGTTACTATCCAAAAGAAACATAGGGCCTCATTACACGGATGGCGTTAGGGATTTACCGGTACCGGTAAAATACTGGTACCGGTAAATCCCTACCGCCTTACTACGAGGTCCCTTTGCGGGTTGGGGGATTTAACGCCTGCTTTTTGCAGGCGTTAAAATCCAACCCGCTAAGGGACCTCGGAGCTAATTACGGCACCGCAAAATTGCGGTGCCGTAATTAGCGCCTTCCCCATTCCCATAGAGCCCTATGGGGCAGAAATGGGAATGGGGAAGGGCAATGGCAGAAGGGGGATTTACCGCCCCTCCAACCTTGGAATGGGGCGGTAAATCCCCTTTCCGCCAAGGCGGTGCCGGTATTTTACCGGCATGAGCCATGGCGGTAATAGCGCCATGGCTCACCGCCTTCCGTGTAATGAGGCCCATAGTCTCATTAATGTTTCTCAATCCTGTTTTCTGTATGTAATTCTGTCCAAACAGCTCTTCAGATAAGACTATGTGCCTGATTTACAAAGCGTTTTTCAATGTGATTTTCCCATTGAGAAACACTTTTGTAAATCAGGCCCTTTCACGTTTATGGTAAGTTTTGGAGATGTTTTTGTTTTCATTTTATGTTTGTTAAGAGAGCATGTTTGACCTAGTGAGGACATCTTGGCACTGGGAGAACAACAAGGCCTACTGTCATCCTGGATACAAATCGAACGAGGAGTAAAGCAGGGTTGTCCACTAGCACCAGCTCTTTACAATGCATGCACCCCAGACTATAAAGATCAAGAGGCAAAGGTACGGTCCTTCCCCCCAAGAATAGGTGAAGAGCAAATATCGAGAATGCTGTACGCAGACGACATCATTTTGATGGATCAAACGCCTATAGGCCTACAAAGACAACTGACAAACCTAGATTCTTTTCTGCAGGCAAACAAGCTTCAAATGAATCAAGAAAAAACTAAAATCATGATTCTGGGAAAAGGCGTGAGCAAAAAGGTGAAATTCACATGGAAGGTACAGGAAGAAACACTGGAAATGGTGGAGGACTTTAAAAATCTTGGCATAACACTTAGCAAAAGCGTTAAAGAAAACCCGATGTGTGAAACCATTCTGAAAAAGCTATGCCTGCTAATAACGCAGACCAAAATGCTCTCCAGAAAGTACGGCCGCTTCTCAATTGCCCCATTGCTGACATTCTACAGGATGAAAGTCATCCCCACTTTAACGTATGGGATGGAAGCTATGCCTCACATTACATCAACAGGGTAATTCATAGAATTCAGCGCACAAGTAGCGCACGCGGCTGGCGCACAGCGTGCGCGTGCGATAGTCTGCGCCAGCCGCGTGCGCCAAAACCGAATCCGGCGCACAGCGTATTCATGGATTTTAGCTTCCCCAGGCAGCCGTGGCGCACAGTGGCGCAGCGACTCGCTGCAGCGCCAGTTACGCCCCCAGGAACGCCCCTTGCGCTGGGAAATCTCATAAAAATCACAAACCAGCGCAAGGGGCTGCGCTAACCCTGGACCATCACGGCAAGCGGCCCATGCGATTTTCAAGGGTGCGCGGGAAGTTTCACACGTCAAATCCCAGGCTACGTCCATTTCAGGGGTGCGCGGGAAGTTTCACACGCGAAAAGCTAGGCTACGGGAATTGCAGGGGTGCGCGGGAAGTCCCACACGCGAAAAGCCAGGGTACGTCCATTACAGGGGTGCGCGGGAAGTTTCACACGCGAAAAGCTAGGCTACGGGAATTCCAAGGGTGCGCGGGAAGTCCCACACACGAAAAGCCAGGGTACGTCCATTACAGGGGTGCGCGGGGAAGTTTCACACGCGAAATCCCAGGCTACTTCCATTTCAGGGGTGCGCTGGAACGTTTCACACGCGAAATCCCAGGCTACGTCCATTTCAGGGGTGCGCGGGAAGTTTCACACGCGAAAAGCTAGGCTACGGGAATACCAGGGGTGCGCGGGAAGTCCCACATGCGAAAAGCCAGGGTACGTGTATTTCAGGGGTGCGTGGGAATTTCCACACGCGAATAGCCTGGCCGCGTGTATTTCAGGGGTGCGCGGGAAGTCCCACACGCGATTACAGCAGGGTACGTGTATTTCAGGGGTGCGCGGGAAGTTCCACACGCGAATAGCCTGTCCGCGTGTATTTCAGGGGTGCGCGGGAAGTCCCACACGCGATTACAGCAGGGTACGTGTATTTCAGGGGTGCGCGGGAAGTTCCACACGCGAATAGCCTGGCCGCGTGTATTTCAGGGGTGCGCGGGAAGTTCCACACGCGAATAGCGTGGGCGCGTGTATTACAGGGGTGCGCGGGAAGTCCCACACGCGATTACAGCAGGGTACGTGTATTTCAGGGGTGCGCGGGAATTTCCACACGCGAATAGCCTCGGCGCGTGTATTTCAGGGGTGCGCGGGAATTTCCACACGCGAATAGCCTGGGCGCGTGTATTTCAGGGGTGCGCGGGAATTATCACACACGAATAGCCTGGGCGCGTGTATTTCAGGGGTGCGCGGGAATTTCCACACGTGAATAGGCTGGGCGCGTGTATTACAGGGGTGCGCGGGAAGTCCCACACGCGATTACAGCAGGGTACGTGTATTTCAGGGGTGCGCGGGAATTTCCACACGCGAATAGCCTGGGCGCGTGTATTTCAGGGGTGCGCGGGAATTTCCACACGCGAATAGCCTGGGCGCGTGTATTTCAGGGGTGCGCGGGAATTATCACACGCGATTTTGCTTGGTATGTGTATTACAGGGGTGCGTGCGAAGTTACACAAGCGATTAGGCTGGGTGGGTCCTGTCACCCTCGACGGCCCCTGCAGGCAGCCCACAAAACAGGGGACTACCCTGCACACCTGCTCATGTCTCCCACCACCCCCACCCCCCCAGTCACCAGGGGTACCCTCCACCAGGCCCCCACTCATGTCTCCCACCACCCCCACCCCCCCAGTCACCAGGGGCACCCTCCACCAGGCCCCCAACCATGTCTCCCACCACCCCCACCCCCCACCATCCAGGGGCACCCTCCACCAGGCCCCCAACCATGTCTCCCACCACCCCCACCCCCCCAGTCACCAGGGGCACCCTCCACCAGGCCCCCACTCATGTCACCCACCACCCCCACCCCCCCAGTCACCAGGGGCACCATCCACCAGGCCCCCACTCATGTCACCCACCACCCCCACCCCCCAGTCACCAGGGGCACCGTCCACCAGGCCCCCACTCATGTCTCCCACCACCCCCACCCCCCACCATCCAGGGGCAGCCTCCACCAGGCCCCCACCCATGTCTCCCACCACCCCCCAGCAGTGCAGGGGCAGCCTCCACCAGGCCCCCACTCATGTCCCCTATCACCCCCACCCCCCCGCCACCAGGGGCACCCTCCACCAGGCCCCCACTCATGTCTCCCACCACCCCCACCCCCCCAGTCACCAGGGGCACCCTCCACCAGGCCCCCACCCATGTCTCCCACCACCCCCACCCCCCAGCAGTGCAGGGGCAGCCTCCACCAGGCCCCCACTCATGTCTCCCACCACCCCCACCCCCCACCATCCAGGGGCACCCTCCACCAGGCCCCCACTCATGTCTCCCACCACCCCCACCCCCCAGCAGTGCAGGGGCAGCCTCCACCAGGCCCCCACCCATGTCTCCCACCACCCCCACCCCCCAGCAGTGCAGGGGCACCCTCCACCAGGCCCCCACTCATGTCTCCCACCACCCCCACCCCCCGCCACCAGGGGCACCCTCCACCAGGCCCCCACTCATGTCTCCCACCGCCCCCACCCCCCCGCCACCAGGGGCACCCTCCACCAGGCCCCCACTCATGTCTCCCACCACCCCCACCCCCCAGCACTGTGGGGAACCTGCCAGCAGGCCCCCACACATGTCCCCCTGGCCCCAGGTCCTGACGATACACAATCATGGCAGTAATGGCCAGCATACCCAGCACAAACACCCAGGCAAGGATTGCATCCACCCACATAGTGAATGCAATCACATGACACAACCCCAATGCCAAGTATGCAAAATAACACATGTCTGTCACACACACATACACAATGGGTGCAAGTGAATGTCAAAACCCATATCATGACATGTAACAAACCAATGAGAAAATAACACAAGTGTAAGAAAATATAAAAAATGTATTAAATACCAAAAATAAGTGAACTTTTCAAACATACAACGATGTGGCTAAGTAAATAAATGGCCCATGTCCGAGAACAAAAGTGATAAACAAAAAAACAAAGGAATAAAAAATTAAAATGATTTTGTCCAAAGCAATATCATGTCATAGGAAATTAATGAAAAACCATTATGTCATGGTGAAAACAATAAGAAATTAAAAAAATGTATCTCCCAAAAAAACAAACTATATACAGGAATGTTCCAGGGTCCATGAGCCCAACACCAAAAATGAAACCTACCACTAACTAATGAAAAATATATGTACAAAAAAGTGGCCATTGTCCGAGCGGTCCAAAATAATAAAAATAAATAAAGGAAACCTAGCACTAACTAACTAAATAACTATATACAAAGGCAGCGGGCAAGTCCTGCGGCTCACTTGGTGATGTTGCTGGCCAGGGCATCATCGAACTCCATGTCGATGTCCTGGAGGCGGGACTCTGTCCTGGCCCCGAGGTCTCGCAGGGACAACCCCATGTCCACCTCAAACTCCCTGCGAGCTTCCTCGAGGCACTCAGCCCGCCTCAATGCCCGACGCATGGAGAACTCCGCCCTGACCATGGCGAGCCGCTCCTCTTCCGCCCGCTGCCGCTCCGCACCTATCCGCTGGCCAAACTCCTCCCACACGGAACACACCACCATCCCAGGGTTGCCCTGCCCTCCGGCCGATGCCTGCCCCTCTGATCTTGATGGCCCCGAGCCATGATGCCTCCCACGTCGAGCCCGCTGCTGCCTCCGACGCCACTGCCTCTGCCAGCACGACGGCATCCAGGCTGATGGAAACCACCGACGCCGTCGTGCACGTGCCCTGCCCGATGATGCCATCACATCTTCCATCTGCTGGGGTCCACTTGCTGTGTTGTCCACCCCTGCTGGACCTCCGACTCCCAACTGTGGCAGGGATGGGATCCCCACCGAGCTGGCTGCATTGGTCGGGGCAGGTCCACAGGGGGCCCTGGTGGCATCTGGGCCGGAAGACGGCAAGGAGAACGACCGGTGGATAGCCTGCACAGAGGAGGAGAGGGCCGTCAGATTGGGCAACACATGCAGGAAACCCCCGAACATGGCCGATCCCAATTGGGCCACGTCGGCACGGTGCACTTCGTGATGACGTGCGTGCTCCTCCCGGGAAGCACGCACGTCATCACGAATCACAGCCGTGCGCATCGCGACCCCAATCAGGACCTTCTCCACGTGGCCAGGGGTTACCACGTCCGCAGGTGGAGGGGAGTCAGGTGACATGGACATCCCCTCTACCTGCCGACGGGCCTGGGACGGGGCATCCCTGCTGGTGCATGGTGGTGCACTCACAGGGTCAGGGACAGTGACATGCACAGGCCCCTCCACGGTGACCTGTGCTGCCTCCTGCCCCTGGCCCTGGACTGCACCACTTGCACCAGCAGGGATGCTCCCACCAGGCCCCATGTGTGCACCAGTGTCGGCCTCCTCCTCCTCTGTGCAAACCACCAACCTGGATGGCTCCTCACCGTCTCCCGCCGTAGCAGGCCCCTGTGGGGGCTCACCCACCCCTTCCGCTGCAGCCGTGGGGGCATCCCCGCCGCTTTGCTCCACAGCGCCGTCTCCGCCCTCTTCTTCACTAGCCGCTGCGTAGAGGGAGACAAAGGACACAAGCATCAGGCTACTGTACAATGGTCCCCTAGACAGGAAGCAATAGCAGATGAGCACCACTGTCAAAGTACACTTCCATCATGTCCCTCCACAACACATGGGTCAGTCCAGGCAAAACACACACAGTAACAGGCATGGTGCATGCCATGGACATTTCCATGCATGTCCAATGGACTCTAGAAACATTCAATGATATGTAACTCACATGCATCATGGCTCATGCATATCACATGCACACACTTCACCTCAGTCACATCCATCTGGCCCCAAACACACCGAACACAGGCGAAACAAGGGTAAGTTGGGTGCGTCACTGAATCTGTGCATTGTCACACACATGTGTCATACATCCATGGCATGCACAAGTCACAGACACGCAGGTCAGGCACACAGACATGGCTACCATATATGTACCTGGCATCAGCACCCATCCTTCACCCCCATCCATGTCCAGGTACAGAGACTGGCATGCTCTCATGTCCAAAATCTGCATAGGGCTCCCCATGCCGCATTTCAACACATGCAACAACCATGTGGGTCACACATCACTGGTCGCACATGCATTACCATGATGTCCCTGCACACATACATGCATACATGGCCCATGGCACACATACAGGCAAGTATCATAGAACCAGCACACCGCAACATGCCCTGTCTCACACAGTAATGCTTGGACACATACCGCTCAACTCCAGACGGGCCTCCCTCTCAAGGACCTGGGCGTGGAGCGCTGGGCGTACGCGTTCCAGGACCCTCTTCTGGATGGAACTCATGCGGCCCCGGCCCCCCTCCACGAGGCGCCGGGCCTTCACAAGGGTCCTGGACCTCAAGTCCACCCAGCGCTTCTTGATCTTCTGGATGTTGCGGGTTGCCACCCCCTCCGCGTTGATGGCAACCACACAGTCGGCCCAGATCCTCTCCCGTCCTTCCTTGCTGGCGCGGGACGATCCAAAGAGGGCATCATACTGCCCCAGGACATGCTCCACCAGGACACCAACTTCGGTGGCAGTGAAGCTGGTGCCCCTCTGCCCCTCTGGCCTGGGGTTGCCACTGGTGCCAGATGTGGAAGTGCCCGACATGGCAACCCCAGAGGCAGGTGTGGGTGGGCAACTGGGTCCTGGGGCTGGGCTGTGGAGCAATGTAATCCCAGTTGGGAGTCTTCAGTTCCAGCAGGGGTGGACACAGCAACTGGACCCCTGCAGATGGCTGATGTGCAGGCACCAAATGGCAGGGCACGGTGGCAGCAGGCAGGCAGGCAGGCAGGCAGCAGCAGATAGCACGTGGGAGGCTGCTCGGGGCACTGGGGGGCAGTAACTCGGCCTTCTGGGCAGGAGCGTGGTGTTCCGTGTGTTTTCGGGTGGCCAGCTTGATACGGAGTGATTTGGCACGTGAAAATCCTGCACGTCAGCGTGAAATCCGAGGAAAGGCCCTTAGCGCGTAAGCGCGTCAGCACGCATACGCGATTCTATTGGACCAGAGTCCCTCAGCGCGTAAGCGCGTCTGACGTGACCCGCTCGGGCGTTCCCCACTCAGCACGTGATGACGGAACACACGTGGAAATACTGCACGTCAGAGTGTCATCGCGTGATTGGCCTATGTACGTGTATTTCATTGCGTGTAATTGGACAAAAGTGCGCGTACACGCGATTGGCCTATGTACGTGTATTTCAGGGGTGCGCGGGCACTTACACACGCAAGTACGTCAGCGCACCTGTATGGCTGCTGCGTGGGAATTTCCACACGCTATTAGAGTGGGAACTAGATTCCAGGGGTGCGCGGGTCACACGCTCGCCTAGAACACGCGCAAAGCATTAATTTGCGCACTTTTCAAATAACAAGCCAGATGCCAGGATGAACATACCGTTCCTAGCAGCAGTGGCAGTGGGCTACCAAAGGAGGAGGAGGAGGAGAGTCAGGGCCAGAATATTCACACCCAGAACCAGCCTTTTCGGGATGCCTGATGACCAGGTGTATGGAAGGTACAGGTTTCCACCACACATAATACTGGACCTGGTGAGTGAGTGGGAGGATGACCTCACATCACCCACCCTGTGCTCTCAAGCACTCAGCCCCCTGGAGAAGGTCCTCAATGTACTGCACTTCTTAGCCACTGGATAATTTCAGCGGACAAGTGCCATAGTGGGTGGGGTGTCACAGGCCACCCAGTCACGCTGCCTATACCAGGTCTTGGACATCATCACTGCACGCCCATCAGTCCGCAGGCACATATACCTGCCCAGAACACCTGCTGAAAGGCATGCTGCCGCCCTGGATTTTTACGGAGTGGCACGATTCCCCAAAGTGCTAGGTGCCATCGACTGCACCCATGTGGCTCTACGTCCCCCCAGGGCATCAGAGCACATCTATAGGAACCGCAAGCACTGGCATTCCATCAACGTGCAGGTAGTATGTAATGCCAAGGGAATCATCACCTCAGTATATGCCAACTATCCCGGGTCCACCCACGACAGCTTCATTTACCGAATTTCCACCCTATGCCGGGACATAGATGCTGGGCGGCATGGCGATACATGGCTTCTCGGTGAGTATGTATGCCACTGCACATGCATGCATGTTGGATACTGAGCAAGTTCACAACCCCACCAATGATACCAATCACCACCTCCACAGGGGACAGTGCCTACCCTCTCAGCCCCCACATGATGACGCCAATTCGGAACCCCACCACGCCACCCGAGGTAAGATATAACACAGCCCACATTACAACCCGGGGCATAGTGGAGCGCACATTCGGAGTGCTAAAGTCACGCTTTCGCTCCCTTGACCGTTCTGGCGGGCAGCTGTTATACGCTCCCCCAGTAGTGTGCAGGATCATAGTGGCAGCATGTGTCCTGCACAACGTTGCAACACGCCGGGGCCTGCCCGTGGACATGGTGGTGGCCCCACATCCCCAACCACATGCACAGCCGCTGCGCATGGGAGGGGAAAGGGCACGAGGGGAGGCAGCCCGTACACAGCTAGTGGCTAATTACTTCACATAGTATTCACTGGCCTGGCACATTCCATCTGACAATCAATGATGACTCAACCTGACACTGATCCTGAATGTCTGGAGATTCAACCGTGAAAAGCATATCAGCCTGAGATTGTTCACCTGGAAGTGTTACAATGTGTGCATCCCTACCCACACACAACACCAATGCAGTTTTGTGAAGGAACACATTCAAGCAGCCAAAATTAATACCCACTTGCTAAATGCAACAAGAGGACAGTGCCATGTCACCCAACCCATCCCCAGCACCGCCACACAACACACCGTGCCATGTCATGCTATGCGCAGGTAAACAAAGTAATCCCCACAACGTGACAAGTGTTGCGATGTACAGTGTCCCCAATTGAAACTTCCTACACCTGAAATGCTCACTGTAATGCAGGACAAACAACATACTTGAGCACGTACTACCATAAACATGACTTCAGTAATGTAATAAATCAGTTGTCTCACCACCTGGATATGCCTGCACTCCCACCACTTCCAACTGAACAGTGTTGGTGCCATGTAGAGTTGTAGGTGCACTGCTGCCAACAAGGACCCCATCTCCAGACTAGAGGGCCTTGTGTAGACATGAGGAAGGGACCTGCAAATTGGGAGGCAGACACAGATGATGAGTTACACATCAATGCAACATGCAGTGTACAACACAACAGCAATATGCACTAGGAATGTATACACAGTATTGACTAGACTACCCACACATGTAGTGGGAGTCCAATGTCACCATGTACTTCAATGTCACTTGGGCACACCCTTTGCAAGCCCATGGAAACGGGAAGCTGGAGGGGTGTGTGTGACTCAAACCCAGGCATCTGAACCTAATACATGACAAGCCTGCATGTGCCCAGCCACAATGCAGCGTATGCCCACAGGAACCACGGAAGCCAACAATGTGTCCCCAAAAAATTGGGGAAAATATTAAAATAAAAATAAATATAAAAATTTTAAAAAATATAAAAATAAAAAGAAAATCAAAAATGGCCATTAAAGGGCCCGGGGGGGTTGGGGAGGCCACCCAGGAGGTCCGAGGTCAGGGTGCACACCAGAAACCACCTGTGTGGATCCTGGGGAAAAAAAACACCTCCATGGGCTCATGGCCCACACGGCTACCCTATTGTGGGAGTATCACTGCTGTCGCTATTATCACCCTGTGCAGCTGCATCCGGAGGTGGTTGCACTATGGGGGCAGCCCACGCAAGGCCCTACTCTGTTCCTCCATGGCTGCAAGCATGCGGGTGTGGTAGGTCTCGTTCTGGAGGATGAGGGTGCGGAGGTCCCCATGCAACAACTCACGGGATGCCCGGACCTCCGCCCTCGTTGCTTGCATCTCAGCTGAGAGTGTACGGGTGAGACGCTCCAGCTGCTGTTCTGTCCTTTGGTGTGTTGAAGCCTCTAGCTCAACAAGAGTCGTCCTGAGTTGATGTAGCTCCTGCCTCAGGGCTTCCCTGTGGCCCTGGGACTCTATGGAGATGGCCTCCTGCAGAGTCGCCAGTGCCGCCCGCCTGTCCCTGTTGGACGCCAACATGTCCTCCCTGTGTGACTGGCAGATGGAGTCGGTTGCCTGCTCTAGTCGCTCCATCAGCCTTTCAGGGGGGACAATGGAAGTGGCCACCCTATCCATGGCCTGAGCCATCATCTCGGATGATGCTGCCTGTTGGGTAGCCATACCGTAAATGGATTGCTCCCATACGGTATTGCCAGGTGGCGTACGGCCACCACGTCGGCGGGCACCACACCTGTCTGGGGCAAGGCGGACTGCGCCTTGCTGTGCCGGCACTGCCTGAGGCTGCAGGACTGCATTCCCCCTCTGATCTGCTGGCCCAGGAACAGGATCAGATGTCGCGGAGTGTGACCCTGCATCCGTAACCACCAAAGGCCTAGCTGCCAACACTGACATCCCCATTGAGGGTTCTGACCCTGGTGCAGGTGGGTGGGACAGAACAGATTCCCTCCCTGGAACACTCACCTGCGACGGCACGTAGGTCTCATCATCCGAGTCAACAGCTGAGTACAGCTCGGGGGAGGTGCAGCCAGAGACACCCCTTGAGAGCACGACCTGCAGCACTTGTGGGTTTTCACCCACCAGCACACCACGTCCCTCACTGGTGGTTGGTCGGCCCTCGGACCCCTCCTGGCTCTGCACCATCTCCACAACCCCAGCAGTATCAGGTGCGTCTTCCCCTGCAATGACATAATGACAAAGAAATGGAAACCCGCATTAGCACCATGGCACACAATGAGGGCTGTGAAACAAGAGAACCAGTACTTGATTGACACATGTCCCACATGACTAAGACCCTCCCATGCATGCACCCTCACTGCGTATGAAGGGCAGGCAAATGGCACACACTCATTACACAAAGATGGAAGATGAACACATTTCATGCATGCTGCCTGGCAGTGGCATCACACATTGCCCTGTGATTGCCAGGTGACACACACATGCCATCACACAGATGGCATGTGCCATTGCTTTTGAGTGTAGATGGAGAGGAGGGCAGCACTTATTCATTCTGTCCAGTTCCCACATGCAATAGCTTTTCTAATTCTGACAGATCTGCTTTATCACCTGGAGCTGCCAGTCCAATATGGTCCAATTGCACAGGGACATGTGTGAACATATGATATCCAGGTAACAAAGTAACTCCACTTTACCATGGCCATGCCATACATGTGACTAGAGGACTGAGGAATGCCTAGTATAAGTGGTGGAATGCATACAATCTGTCTGATTGAACATAGGAAAATAATCAACAATGTAGTGGCAAGGTGACACTTCAAGGCCAACTTGGGTGCTGTTGGGCTAGATGTCTACTGTTGGCAGAAGGGATACTGCAATGGCGAAATGCAGCTGGCCAGGATGTCTTGCATGAAGCACATGGCTGACCCATTCGACTCAGGCGCACACACTCTCACCTGGCACACAAACAGATGCCCTCACACACACACCATGCACATGGATGACACACACATGCATGTGCACTCACCGGACAATGCCTCGTAATCAGGCAGATCTCCCACGCCTTGGATCTGTTCCTCCGTGACGTAGGTCCCAGCGACTGACTCATGTGGAGTGAGTTCCATGTCTTCTACTGGAGACCCACCTCCAGTCACTAGAGTTGCGGCATAACTTGAGGCCAGCTTCTTCTTTGCCCTGCGCTTTAGGTCATTCCAGCGCTTGTAGCAATCATTGGCTGTGCGCCTCACGATTCCAAGGGCACTTACGATGTCCGCAATGGTCTGCCAGTGTGCCTGGCGTTGTGCAGGTGTGGTCTTGGATCCTGCAACAATGACCATCTCGTTATCATGTCCGGACACATACTCGACAAGTGCATTCAGTTCCACATCCGTGAAGCTGGGCTTCCTCGACGGACCGGACTGTGTAGCCGTGTCGGGGGCATCAGCCTGTGCCGGACGAGCACTCTTCCTCTTCCGCTTGGAAGGTGGTGGTGATCCTGAGTGTCCTGCGCCGCTCTGGACACTAGGGGCAGGAGCCCTGGTGGGCTCTGTATCAGGTGTGTGGGATTGCACACTCAGCATGGGAGTTGGTGCAGGCATTGGCTCAAGTGTAATGGTGTCATGGGGAATGTCAGCAGAATGGACTAGGACGGACACTGTCCTGGCTGGGTGTGTGAGAGCTGGGGTGGATGGAGCTGCAGCTGCCCCTGCAGCCTCTCTGCCCTGCCTACTTGGGGCAGCAGATGACCTTGCTGCCCCAGATCCACGTGGCATGATAGCATCAACGTGCACCAGCGCACGTGTCGTAGCCCTGCTGACCTGGAAGTCAGCCATGGAGTCAGCCAGGTCTGGTGCCACAATGGGCTGGTCCAACAAGGGCTGAGCATGGATGGTGTCAGCCACTTCAGCCTCAACGGGAGGGGGGGGGATGATGGGTGCCCTTGACTGGTCCTCCACACATGGGGGGACAGGCTCACCCTGCAAGTTACGACCACGTCCCCTACCGGATCCACCACGGCCACCACTTGTGGCTCTTCCACCTTTGCCACCCTTACGGAATCCTCGCCTCCCAGCCATGGCACTGATATTAATGTGCGTATGGGAGTGGCTGTAGACAATTGTCCTGGGCAATTGGGGGTCAAAGGGGTTGGGTACCAGATGGTAATTGTACATTAGTGCTCTAGCACGGCTGATTGTAACCCCTGGGGAAAGATGACGGGTCACGCAACGCACAGGAGGCCCAAAAAAGGGAGATGACGTGCACGCAACCCCTCCTAGACCACGTGTGCAGAAAGAAAAACCTGCACTACGCTGTGGCACCCAGTAACACAAGAATGAACGTATGCGTGTCACACGCAGCCTTTAATGACCTCTGAAGGGGTAGGCTACACAGGGGGCAAGCACAGAAGTTGGATACGTGCGTGACTCACCGTCTGCCAGGTAAAGGAGCGTGAAAAATGAGCGCGTTTGGCTGGCTAAACCCCCGCCAAAAGAAGATGTGTACGCTGTCTGAGAAGACAGGACAACAGTAGAAGGGGACACTGTTTGAGGGAAAAGGCCCAGGTAAACCAGTACAAGAGGAAAAATAGAGAAAAAGCTGTCAGAGGTAACAGGGAGTACGAACTGGAAACGCCGTGAAGTAAATCGTGTGTGAAACGACAAGAAGTACAGAATTCACCCACTCGCTCTCCACGAAAAGCACGTACAAGGAAATGGTGTTCTACATGTACCTTATATACAGGCCCACACGTACAGCGTCACTTACGCGGCGTGTACGTTCACCAATCACACGCTTTGTCACTCCTGTGTGTAGATCCATTTTCACCAATCACACGCTTTGTCACTTCTGCGTGTAGATCCATTTTCACCAATCACACGCTTTGTCACTTCTGCGTGTAGATCCATTTTCACCAATCACACGCTTTGACACTGGGACGTGTCACGCAACAATTTCCTGCACGTGCAGGTGACTATAGGCGCGCATATGCTGTTGACGGGTTTACGCGCTAAGGGCCTTTCCTCGATTCACACGCTGACGTGTGGGATTTCACTCCCTATCAGGCTGTCCACGCGTTCACACACGAGAGACCACGCTCCTGGCCAGGAGGCCAAATTACTGCCCCCCAGAGCCCTGAGCACGCTCCCACCTGCCATCTGCTGCTGCCTGACTGCCTGCTGGCCACGTGCCCCACAGTGCTGGTGGGTGGGGGTGTTGGGAGACATGGGTGGGGGCCTGGTGGAGGCTGCCCCTGGTGGCGGGGGGGTGGGGGTGGTGGGGGGCATGGGTGGGGGCCTGGTGGAGGCTGCCCCTGGTGGCGGGGGGTGGGTGGGGGTGGTGGGAGACATGGGTGGGGGCCTGGTGGAGGGTGCCCCTGGTGGCGGGGGGGTGGGGGTGGTGGGAGGCATGGGTGGGGGCCTGGTGGAGGCTGCCCCTGCACTGCTGGGGGTTGGGGGTGGTGGGAGGCATGGGTGGGGGCCTGGTGGAGGCTGCCCCTGCACTGCTGGGGGTTGGGGGTGGTGGGAGGCATGGGTGGGGGCCTGGTGGAGGCTGCCCCTGCACTGCTGGGGGTTGGGGGTGGTGGGAGGCATGGGTGGGGGCCTGGTGGAGGCTGCCCCTGCACTGCTGGGGGTTGGGGGTGGTGGGAGGCATGGGTGGGGGCCTGGTGGAGGCTGCCCCTGGTGGCGGGAGGGTGGGGGTGGTGGGAGACATGAGTGGGGGCCTGGTGGAGGCTGCCCCTGGTGGCGGGGGTGTGGGGGTGGTGGGGGGCATGGGTGGGGGCCTGGTGGAGGCTGCCCCTGGTGGCGGGGGGGTGGAGGTGGTGGTAGACATGGGTGGGGTTCTTCTGGCAGGTGCCCCTGACTGCTGGGGGGGTGGGGGTGGTGGTAGACATGGGTGGGGGCCTGCTGGAAGGTGCCCCTGACTGCTGGGGGGGTGGGGGTGGTGGTAGACATGGGTGGGGGCCTGCTGGAAGGTGCCCCTGACTGCTGGGGGGGTGGGGGTGGTGGTAGACATGGGTGGGGGCCTTCTGGCAGGTGCCCCTGACTGCTGGGGGGTGGGGGTGGTGGTAGACATGGGTGGGGGCCTGCTGGAAGGTGCCCCTGACTGCTGGGGGGGTGGGGGTGGTGGTAGACATGGGTGGGGGCCTGCTGGAAGGTGCCCCTGACTGCGGGGGGGGGGTGGGGGTGGTGGTAGACATGGGTGGGGGCCTGCTGGAAGGTGCCCCTGACTGCTGGGGGGGTGGGGGTGGTGGTAGACATGGGTGGGGGCCTGCTGGAAGGTGCCCCTGACTGCTGGGGGGGGTGGGGGTGGTGGTAGACATGGGTGGGGGCCTGCTGGAAGGTGCCCCTGACTGCTGGGGGGGTGGGGGTGGTGGTAGACATGGGTGGGGGCCTTCTGGCAGGTGCCCCTGACTGCTGGGGGGGTGGGGGTGGTGGTAGACATGGGTGGGGGCCTGCTGGAAGGTGCCCCTGACTGCTGGAGGGGGTGGGGGTGGTGGTAGACATGGGTGGGGGCCTGGTGGAGGCTGCCCCTGCACTGCTGGGGGTTGGGGGTGGTGGGAGGCATGGGTGGGGGCCTGGTGGAGGCTGCCCCTGGTGGCGGGGGGGTGGGGGTGGTGGGAGACATGGGTGGGGGCCTGGTGGAGGCTGCCCCTGCACTGCTGGGGGTTGGGGGTGGTGGGAGGCATGGGTGGGGGCCTGGTGGAGGCTGCCCCTGCACTGCTGGGGGGGGTGGGGGTGGTGGTAGACATGGGTGGGGGCCTGCTGGAAGGTGCCCCTGACTGCTGGGGGGGTGGGGGTGGTGGTAGACATGGGTGGGGGCCTGCTGGAAGGTGCCCCTGACTGCTGGGGGGGTGGGGGTGGTGGTAGACATGGGTGGGGGCCTGCTGGAAGGTGCCCCTGACTGCTGGGGGGGTGGGGGTGGTGGTAGACATGGGTGGGGGCCTGCTGGAAGGTGCCCCTGACTGCTGGGGGGGTGGGGTGGTGGTAGACATGGGTGGGGGCCTGCTGGAAGGTGCCCCTGACTGCTGGGGGGGTGGGGGTGGTGGTAGACATGGGTGGGGGCCTGCTGGAAGGTGCCCCTGACTGCTGGGGGGGTGGGGGTGGTGGTAGACATGGGTGGGGGCCTGCTGGAAGGTGCCCCTGACTGCTGGGGGGGTGGGGGTGGTGGTAGACATGGGTGGGTGCCTTCTGGCAGGTGCCCCTGACTGCGGGGGGGGTGGTGGTGGTGGGAGGCATGAGCAGGTGTGCAGGGTAGTCCCCTGTGGTGTGGGTTGCATGCAGGGGACGTGGAGGGTGTGAATGGAACACCTGTGAGGACCCACCCAGCAGAGCCGCGTGTGAAACTTCCCGCGCACCCCTGTAAATGACGTACCCTAGTTTTTCGCGTGTAGGATTTCACGCGCACCCCTGGAATTCCCGTAGCCTAGCTTTTCGCGTGTGAAACTTCCCGCGCACCCCTGTAATTGACGTACCCTGGCTTTTCGCGTGTGGAACTTCACACGCACCCCTGATATCGACGTGGCCAGGGCAATCGCGTGTAGGACTTCCCCGCACCCCGGGATACACGTACCCAGGGCAATCGCGCGAGTGACTTCTCGCGCAACCCGTTGTACACACACGCGCGAATTTTTGAACAGTGGGTGTCCGTGTTAATGGCGTACACCTTTGCACCGCATTTGTCCTTTGGGGTCACGGTATGGCCCATTGCTGTATGTGGGTGGTATTTGTTGGCGCAGGTTTTGGCGCACTTTCGTTAAGTGCGTCGGGACGCTACCGCCTGCTTACTTGTGGCGTACGTTTTTGGGCCTGTGCGCTGGTTTGATCGAGCGCTGTTTTGCCCTGTTCGAATCCATGAATACGTGTTGCCGGAGAGCGTGTGGGCGTTCCGCGCACTTGCCTCCTGTACTTCCCCGTGCCGCCCACATTCTTCCCCATTCCGAGTGTTGTGCCCCATTTTATTCCCCATTCCGAGTGTCCCGCCCTGTGTTCCGCCTACTTTAGAGCTGTGCGCTGCGCTCGGAGTGATAGCGCAGTGGCCGTGGCGCACGCCGTTGGTTGACCTGTGCGCCGGCGTGCGCCGCGCACTTTTTCAGCGCACGTCCTATGCTTTTCTTACGCACGGACTTCCATGAATCGACGTGCGCTGGTTTCCCTGCGCTTTTCGCTATTTTTCGGCGCAGCGCACGTATAGGCCCCTCTGCGCCGGAATTTTCGGCGCACATTTATTCCATGAATCGGCTCTTTGGCAGAGAGTAGAAGGCCGTTATTGGCGCAAAGTCCTCAATCTACCACAATCAATGCCTGTTGGAGTCATCAGGCAAGAACTCACTTTACAGTCACTAAATTCCATCATAGCACGGAATGAACTGATGCTACAACGCAAAATGCTCCTACCTAACTCCTCGTTGATACTTAAAGCAGTTGAACAAGAAATGAGAGCAGGGACCTGTAAGATGCTCCAACAATGGGAGGAGAAAATCATCTCTTGTCTTGACTGGGCAGGCTGCTCTCGAAAGGATCTCATTCACACCCCAGGAAAAGTTAAAAAAAGAGTGATGGAGAGAGACTGGATACAAACCATAGACGAAGCCCAGCTAGTAAAATCAATGAAGAACAGTCCAAACAATCCAGTAAAAATTAATGAAACGAGAGTTTATCTATTGAAGTGTCCCTGCAAGAAGCTTCGTGAAAATTCTATGCAGATCCGTCTTAACATCGTATACGCAAACGAGATATTAGAGAGGTGAAAACAAGCCAACAACAGCCTCTGCCGATTTTGCTCACAACCAGATGCAATTGAAACCTTGAAGCACCTACTCCTAACCTGTAGAGGTGTAGACGAAACTCGCTCTCGTCATCTGGGGCATTTATTTGGCAAATTTGACTTTGTGGACGAAGAGGGGAAATGGAACAACTTGATGAGTGGAGAGAACATTAAATGGACAATCGCAGTTGTGGGGTTTTACGAAAGTCTTGGTCTTTTGAACCTCCAGGACCAGGGCTAAGGAAACAATACAATTAGAGGAGATGGTACTTCTAAGAAATAAAACGGCATCTCCACCTAGTCCTTCCCGATCAACATCCCCTCTTCAAACAGCAGAGGCTGGCAGGATACAGACTTTTTTTTTTCTACACCCAGGAACAACCTTGTAAAAATTGTTTTTCTTAAACAATTAAATCAAGTAATAAAAAATAAATAAAAATGTACAAGCATTGTAAAGTTGTGAGAAATAGGAAAACATAACAGCAAACATAGACGGGTAAATTAAATTAAAAAAAACAGTTTAAAAGAGAAGTGACAAAGGTCCAAATTCTAGAATGGAGTGTGGACTAAGTTGAGCTGAATACCACCCCCTAAGCACTTTCTCGCTGGTGCAACACTCATGCTGTTGGTGAAATGAGAGGGTGTGCATCAAACCCCAAATAAAGGAACCTCAGGTAGAGCAGCACTACCCAGGCTACCATGAGTCATCCACATGTGGAGCAGCAGTGAGGAAACCGGCTCCCCATTGGAAATAGCTGACTACACTGTTACCTAAAGCTGCTGGCCCTTGCGACTGGATCCCGTGTAAGTGTAACAGCTGGCTATGTAGTGGACCATCCTAGAAGCGTCTGGGATGGTCCAGGAGCCACATCTGGGATGGCAGCTGAGGATTTGCAGGTTGTCACATTGTCACTGGGTCCCATTCATGGTTCTCTACTGGTTAGGAGAAGCTGCTCTGGTCCATATGGTGTGTGTCGTCAAAATACCAGAGCCTTTCGTTGGGTTTAGCCACTATATCAGGACACATAAAGGAACACCCGGTCAAACTTAAAGGACCAGTAGCTTTCTGGAGCAGCGAGAGTCACAGGAGCGGTAACTCTCAGGTACACCGACTTCCTCTGGGTGGACGGCCCACTGGACTGGACATCAAGGGCACCCTCCCCAACTCGTCTGCTCCCTTGCAGCCCTGTTAAGGAAAAATAGTTTTCAATGTGTGCTACATAAATTGCAGATATCTGCATTTCTGATCATTTTCAACTATATTTATTGCAGAGACGTCCACCTTCTCCAGTTCTAACTTTGAATACCTGTCACGGTCCTAAGTGAAGTAGCTGTTTTATAAAAATAAAAAAATAAAAAAATGATTTAGAAAGATCGCTCCGTGACCGTACGGAGCGGTCTTTCTAAAATGAACTGTCACGCACCTGCCGCACACGAGTGTGCACAGGGGCTGACAGGCACACCAGGACCCGGAAGCAGCGTTGAGCGAGAGGAGGTACGTTTCTGTGTGCGTGTGTGTTTGTGTGTGTCTGTGTGTGTGTGTGTGTGTGTGTGTTATGTCTTTGTGTTGGATTGGGAATAGGGGCAGTCTTGCCAATTTGGGTTAATCTTGCCAGAGGGGGAGGGCGAGTGTTGGGATTGACGGGGGTGTGGAAATGTGGGTTTTTGCTCTTTTATAGATCGCCTAAAATTGACCGAAAAAAATTGGTCTTTTAGTTAGGCGACCTATACAAAATCGAAAATATCACATTGAACCCTGTCATCTTATACAGTTGCTCTGCAGGACAGGCCTGTGAAGAGTTTGAAAATGAAAGGTTTTTCCAATTGTGTGAGAACTAAAAATATTTCTACACTAAAGGTCTTTTATCTTAAGCTGGTAAAGCTGGAACCACTAAACCTAAAATGGGAGGTTCTGTCTGGAAGATTCCTAGATGTGAAGTTCTTGGCTGATCATTGATTATGTGATTTGGCTAAGAAAGTACCTTTCCTTAGGATTTTCAAATTACAAAGCTTAAGTTCATGCAGATGGCTGGATCTGTAATTTCACACACCAAATCAGAAACTGCACGATTTAATTTCAACCGTTTTTAAAAGGGGCCTGCAATGGGGTGGGTAGGGCCATTTAGTTTGTGTGCTGGGTGGGCTACAAGTCCAGTTTTTACATTGACCGAAGGTGGGGGAACCCTCTCTTGTTCTCCTGTGCTGCGCTCAGCCTTGGAGACACACAGAAGTACCCAAAGGGCACCTGTGGTTCCTCTTTCCCCCACATCCACTCCCACTTCCCTTGGCCTGCTGGCCTAATTCATTGGACTCGGAGGCAGGTATTTGGACCCCTGAGACACAGAGCCTACATCCCAGGGCCTACATCCTTTCGCTGGTACCAACCCGCTGCCTCACCAGCCTTCCAGTGCTTTTGTCAAGTACAGAGGCGTTGCTAGGAGGGGTTTAGGGGACTATAGCCCCGGGTCTTTTGGTTGTAGACCCGAATAGAATCTCAGGGTCTACAGCAAAAAGGCTAGCTAGCCGTGAGTCCTGACAATCCCAACATTGGAGTAGCCCCGGATCTTTTCCAGACGTAGCAACACCCATGGTCAAGGCAGAGTGGCTTGTAAATCTGGGAGTGTGCCCAGGCAGGTAAAGGTCACGCGCCAGTGTCCCTCCACCCTCTCTGCTCTGCCTTCACCTGTAAGTCCCACTGCTTGTCTGAAAGGCGGTGTGACAGAAGACTGGGGGCCAGGCCAAGAGACTGAGGGGACGCTGCATTTCTCCCCCACTGGTGCCCCTTCTTTCCTGCCAATTGAAATGAGTGGGGCAAGGCTCCTGTTCTCACCAATAGCCAAACACACTGATTTTGCGAATTCTTAGTTTTACACAGTCATTGACAAACCAAAGAGATGTTTTTCAATCTCAAACAATTGAGCTTTTTGAGATGCTTGCTTCTCGTCACACTCACGTGGTCAACTGCACATTTATATGATGAATAGAGCAGATACATTGTTATCTAAAACCTCACAAACCTCCCACACGCATTACGTGAGGCATTGCACGCCACAGGGACACATTTTGGGTATGCACATTACCTCCAGTGATGAAACTACTGAGTAGCAATTATTACACACAAAATCGACCGGAAATGTGAGAAGCACAGTTTATGTGTGTGCTTTGATTATGTGAAAGGTTTGAGGCGGTTGTGAAATGTAGCCTTTTTCCTGGAGAATGTGTTTGTTGCATTGCCCATGACATCGGGTGTTGCGTTCCCATTTTTGTTTCGCATTTTAGTGGTGACAACATCAGCGTGTGCATGGGATCTGGGAGTCTAGGGGAGAATGTGGACTGTGATAAATGAACAGACCAGAGCATTGGAAGCTGCAGAAATAATGCAATTTAGAATTGGAGTCTGCAAACTCTGGCACTCCAGATGCTGTGGAATATGACTCCCATGCTCCCTCGCCATTAGTCCAAAACACCTGCAGAGCCAAACAGTGCGGACACCAGGCTTAGAATGACAAACCTGCAGGCTTAACATATCGGTCCTCTTGTATGCAGGTAAATACAAAACATGACATACGTTTTTAATTGTATAAAATGGTGCTTAGGTGCCACCTATAAGCCATAACAGTTGTGGAGTGCATATAAAAGATAGATAACTTGTGCAGAGGGTCAAACATCTCGTTGGTTTTTTGAGGGGTTTGGTTATTTCCCCACATTGATGTCCCATGCCATGTTAATCCCTAGGGCCACCCCATGCACTACTTGCCCCTCCCTGCCCAAACCATATCCTCCTGGCATCTCTTTGAGCTAGCTTTATCAAGCAGTAACCACACATTTTGGCCTGGCAATGTTACTTCTAAGCAGTCTGCTGTGGGTTAATTGCTTTGCTGTGCTTTAAATGTGCTACTGATGTAAAAAACAATTCTCAACCAAGTCTGCTTTCTTCTTCTTGATTCATACATTTTCCTGTCACTAGACGTGTTAAAAGCAAGCATTGACAAAGCCAACATTTTTGACAGCATTTGCCAGGCACTGATATCATATACACAGATAATCACAGCATTTTCCATCTGTTGTCATTTTATGACCAGGTAGTACTCTTATCACAGTGCCTTGCAAATGTCTATCCCATACTGACACAAAAACGAAAACAGTCGGCTTTGCCAATGCTTGTTTGGTTGAGCTGTTACAATGTTAAAGGATATTTATGGCGCACACTATCACCCCCGTAGTGGTCCCCTGGCGCTCAATCACTGTCAGTGTCAGACAGAAAAGCCATCATTAACTGGAGCCCTGCAATGGTGCAGCACAAGCTTCATATAAATCAAACTTGAATGCATTATTTTAACTGAACTACAATACATTATTGAGCCTGGGCTTACCATCCATCTAAGGTAGCAAATACATGATTGCCATTGGGTTGTGTAAGGAGAGTGACTCTTATTTAAAAAAAAAATAGAAACATTTTCTGGTATGAATCAATGCAAACCATAGTGTTGTAGCACTGGCTTGGGCTTGCAAACCCAGATACTTGTACATTGTCATTGTACATTGTCTCGGGAGGATAGCTCAGGGGCAACGTGCTCACCTTGGCAGCAAGATGGCACGGAGCAACACAGGTTCTATGCCTGGGTCCGCGCTTTGAAAGCTCTGGGTATTAAGCACATTATAAATAACCAATTATATCATTCCAGCCAGATTTTCAAAGTGTCCAAAATACATATAAGTAGCCTGCACTGAAATTCATTGTATGTACATTTTTGCCAGCATATTGTTTGTGAATGGCTTGGAAAAGTGGCTGTATATTATTAATTTGTGAGCACTCCACCTTGGCCCTATTATACCATTAATAATGTATAACAGACTGTAATATCCATATAAAAGCTTCTAAATAAGCTTCTTATTACAGGCTAGCTGTTGCATCACTACGGATCAGTAACAAGAACATGACACAACTACTTCTCTGTAATCAGTTATTACGTTTAGTTTGTGGACTACTGCACACGTGGAAGCCAGAATCGGCCTGCATTGTATTGCTTTATTTAAAGCTCAATGCCTTTTGGATGCATTGTATTAAACTAATATTTTCCTGCAGCACATTAGAAGCTGCATATTTATTTGATTTAAGATAATGTGCTATTAGTTCAAAGAGCAATTTCACATCCCATCATTCATAACATATCATTACTATTTACATTTAATTCTTCATTCTTAAAAATCACTTTTCACTATTCGCTAACGCCTCTTGCTTCACTCGGGCCTGTGACTCAGCCCCAGGCATTACCTGACTCGATATTGCCCAACACCGGTCAGGGCTTATTGCTTGATTGCAGTGGTGGAATTTCTGCCCTTGCAGTTGTGTGAAGCTTCTTTAACACCAGAACTGATTTCTCATTTTCCTTGGCTGCTAGGGACTTTCTTTGAGGCAAAATATGTTTCTTTTTACATCATGCACCAAACTTAGTGGAAAACCCCCAGTGCAAACAACTTCATGTAATAGGAACCAGGGCAAAGCCATTCCCTATTATACAAGCATCAATTGCCTGCTTTGTACTCCTTCTATTAAACTAGTGCATGTGATCTGACCCCTGGACCTCTATCACCATCAAGATGATCCCAAGTCAATTATCCACTGTACCTTTTGAGGGCTGATTTCTGAGTCTTCGGTGGCAGCCAGTCAGTGTTAGGATGTTTGATCTAGAAAACAATAAGGAATTAATATATAAAGCAGGAAGTGCACTATAAGTCTACTTTTGACATTTACATAATGAGTACAATTTTGTGTAAACTGAATTTTGCCTTCACTTATACCTTATTTTCATATTTGAACACCAGAGAGCAGGTACTCTTTGATTTAACAAAATCAATGTCAAGCAAACACGTCATCTAACGTGAAAAACAAGCAATTCAGCATTTCAAAATGTGTATCCAAGGATTAAAAGATTGTTTACAGTTAACTATGCGTCTTTCAGTCCATTCCTTGGGAATGACCCCATGCGTATACATAATGCAGGGAGCTGGGTTGGTTAGGGACAGAGCCGGGATACTGCATTGCTCTCACACTCCCTTTGACAACAGTAGGAAGAGCACGTGACTGGCTTTACCCCTGGCCAACCAGCCTTTACCAGCAGTCGAGTTCCCTTATCAGCCAATTTTGGGAGCACCAAGACATGGGCTGGCAGTAGACAAGTGTTACAAAGAAAATAATATATAAGACAGTTAAGGGAACCAGTGCTGCATCGGGCCAGAGCCAGGGCTGCTGGTTCCATTCACTCAGATTCACCACCATCTGTGACCTCTCTTTTAAACCACACATTGCAGAGGAAGCAAACTGTCTGCTACCACTTCTCTCTCCTTGTGCAGAATGAGGCCTTCCATCCCCTCCTCAGACTCCAGAGCCGTTGAACAAGCCCTGGTGGTGCTCTCTCGCATAGACGTGGCAACACCCTCATTGCAGGTTTTTGCATCCGCTAACCGTACAAATGCATTTAGTGTAAATACGTTGTATTACTGACATACAAATATAAAATGTTAAGAACCCTCTGTTCTCAGAAGGTGGAGAAGGAATGTATTGATTGGATAGAAGGCAGGTGAAAGAGCTGAGGTTAGAGGGCTGCAAGTGGTATTATGGAACCTAGAAATAAAGAATATTACATTGACCTGAAATCCGTGGAGATGCACTTTGTGACACGACAAATAGGTGATGTGATAGAGGAACAGCAACAGCTGCGGTGGATACTTGTGATGAGGACGGTGAAGAGCTGAGGAGAGTGAGGTGCAACTGGCCGCTTTATGGGAAGAATGGCGCAAAGCTCATTGGTTGCGAAGGCTTTGACGGGTGTTTGGAGTGCCAGTAAGAAGAACACCACTGATGCCCCCTGAGGAAGTGAAGGAGGATCTGGGAGGCAGAAGACACTTTCTTGAGGCTCTTGCCTCACATCCTCATGACGAGCATTGCTGAGCAACGTGAATGCTTTGGGAGCTGGGAACGATCTGGAAGAACGGCATCACTGTCAAGTGTGGCTGCACCATGTGAGCCGCAAGCTACTGCATCACGTAACTGCAGATAACAGCTCCACAAGATGGTGGCATGCCACATAATAACAAGCAACCTATACATCTCGGTGACAGCCACAATAAGCTTCATGGAGTGACAAAGGTGACAAAGAAGAGCTGTAAACAGGAAATTCAGCAAAACAGTGCTGCTCTATCTATAACGCCTCTTCGGATAATGATTTTGACTATCACACCCTAGCCGCGAACATGAATCTTTGTTGGAATTCTTATTCCTTCCTTGGTTCTTTTCCTTATTTCATTGAGTAATTTTGTTGCGTTGACTTCAGTACTTTTCTCCAATCATGGTCCTTTTTCCCACACCTGCAACCACACTGGTTTCGCCCTGCTCCTTCAGATTGTTCTCCTCTAGCTCGTTCATACATTCCTCTCTCTGTTCAACATCCTTCACAATTTTGTGAATTTCAGCGACCAAGATAAGGCTCTTCCGTCATTTGCCATAGCAAATGTACCTGGACCTGCATTATTTGTACCCTTCCCAGGGGAGCCTGCAGTAAACAGGAGGGACTGGAAGAAGGGCTTCCTGAAGTATGTCCTTGCAATACATAGGGTACGTTTTTCTGTAGAAAGAAAGATGCTCTCCTTTTTCATTGTTTAGGGCATACTGGCAAAGAGATTGTCAGAACCCATAGGAGGGCAACAGGATCATGTGATGATTTTTTTTTTAGGTCAGCCTTGCAAAGCTTGCTAAACGTTTTGAAGTAAAGGAAAACAAAATGTTGGCGAGGTATCACTTTGGAACCTGAGAACAGAAGAACAGATGAACCTATTGAGGAATTCATAGCAGTGTTGCATGGTCTCCCCCGGAAGTGTAATTTTGAGCACTGCAAAGAAGAACACATAAGGGATCAGATAATGATAAAATATATAAATGATAAAATCCAAGAGGAGTTATGGAAAGATAGAGGCTCCACATTGGACAAGGCCATCAAAATTGTGAAGGATGTTGAACAGAGAGAGGAATGTAGGAACGAGCTAGAGGAGAACAATCTGAAGGAGCAGGGCGAAACCAGTGTGGTTGCAGGTGTGGGAAAAAGGATCATGATTGGAGAAAAGTACTGAAGTCAACGCAACAAAATGACTCAATGAAATAAGGAAAAGAACCAAGGAAGGAATAAGAATTCCAACAAAGATTCATGTTCGCGGCTAGGGTGTGATAGTCAAAATCATTATCCGAAGAGGCGTTATAGATAGAGCAGCACTCAATACTTAGTGATGGACAAAGACTGTCTAGCAGTTCATGTTGAATGCAGAGACTGTGGGAAGAAGGGCCATTTTGCCAGATGTTGCAGATTTACCAGTAGTCCTGGCAGTGTGGTTTGGGAGGTCTCGAACAGAGATTGGATGAGAGTGAGTGATGGTGGTGTAGAATACATTAATTTGATTAATGCTACAGGCGGGAGCAAGAGAAGAAGCCACATGCACAGATTAGAGTGAATAGCAAAGATGTACACATGTTCATTGGTGAGTTGTGATGCATGGAGAACCACATTTGTCTATTGTACACTTAGGGAAACTAGAGTGAGAGCAAATGCCTGTGTGAAGGTGGCAAAAGTCATCATTGGTGAGATTCAGGCCAGGTTAGGTTAGAGTTTCAAGCAACGGCAACCAAGGGCACTGTGTTTTTGACATGTCATGAAGGAGAACTATTATCTTGGGACCACCAAGAACAGCTTGCAATGAAGGTAGACCACAATAATACCCAACAAGTGTATGTCCTGGAGAACTCCAATAGTACATTACAGGAAATAAAGTGGACATTTCAGGTTGGGTCCCAAAAGTGTTCAAAGAGGGTTTGTTCATAAAATAAGGTTATGGGACGGTACAGTTCTGGTGGCTGCCAAGGTCAGAACTGTACCATTTGCTCTGAGAGAGGTAGAAGGTGAATTAAGGAGGTTGCAAGAGGGGGGAAGCAATTGTGACAGCGGACTCATCTGAGTGGGTTACGCCCATAGTGGTAGTTAGGAAGGTCAATGGTACTATACGCTTATGTATTGATCTAAGAGCACTCAATAGGAACATCTTTACTGATACATTTCCATTGCCAACGTTTCAAGAGTTGGTATCAGAGATTGTTGGGGCTAAAGTATTTTTGTTACTGGATTTAAGGTCAGCATCTCAACAGGTTAAGATACACTCAGAATGTCCAGATCTTACAATTTCTATTACACCATTTGGATTATTTTGCTGAATTAGGATGCCATGTGGGCTGTTTTCAGCCAAAAGTGTCTTTCAGATGATCCTGCACAAAATCCTAAATGTTGCAGAAGGTGTACCATTCCATCAGGATGACATACTGGTATGGGGATTTGACAAGTGAGAGCATGATGTACTACTTATGGAAGTGCTAAGGAGGTTGGGTGATGCAGGTCTGAAGGTCACCTTAGAAAAGTGCAAATTCAGTCAGAGGAACATTGATTACCTTGGGCATGAATTATCACCAGAGCGTGTACAACCAAAGCTTGATGTATTTAAAGCATCAGTAGAGATGCTGAGGCCATCAGGCAAAGCTGAGTTAACATCTTCTTTAAGCCTAATTGAGTATTATTCCAAATGTGTTAGTAACATATCTAGCAAGATTGCATTCCTGATGGAGCTTACTAAACAAGGTAGGTGTTTTTGTGGTTAAAAGAGTGTGATGAGGAGTTTCAAAGAATTAAGGATGATATTGTGAGAGTGCTGGTGTTACTTCTATTTGCCCAGTCAACCATTACAATGGTCTGCACCACATACAAAGCTCTGATGACAAAGAAACTACCTTACCTGTATGAGAAATTGTTAATCTCAGCTGTTGAATGCAAAACAAGCAGCCAAGACATCCCCAGATTACCAGATAGATGCCAAGAAGGGCATAAAGGAGAAAATCAGAAAGCAAGCATTATCCTGCCATGTGTTCTCACTCTCGAACAGCATACTCTGTAACATCTGGCTGGCTTCCTGTATCATGCCCATAGGGAACAACAAAAGATGCTACTCCTCAAGTAATAGTAAACTGACCCAAGATGACTGGATTCTTTTAAAATCATGACCCACCTTCCCTCTCTTCTCCCCTTTGTACTCCATAAACCCTGCCCACTCCACTGTTGCTCTTTTGCTGGTTATGTGCTATACCAATTCCCTACATAGATACATAATGTATAAATCCCATGTGCGGCAGCAGAAATAAACATGCCCTTTCCCATTCTCTTACAACCTTGTCAGGGGGAAATTCTGCCGGGGTCGGCCGGGCCGTCCGCGGACCTCCAGGCAGGGAGGCCCCAACTCCTCCCGTGTATATCCCAGATGAGATGAGATAGAGTATGAGACGCACACAAGGAGCAAGGTGACTCTGCTGTTTATTAGACAAAACGTCAGGGATGGGTCAAGGAGCGTACGCGTCCGTCCTGACACACACACAATCGTGGGGCTCGCAGGCCCTTTTTACTGTATTATGACGCGCTACTTGCGTCACTTCAGAAAGTTAACAAAAAACCTATTGCCACTCTTAATTGGGTGTTCGAGTGGTAGGGTTAGTATAGCACACATATAGAGAATGATATTAGTGGACAAGGTGTAGTCAGGTGGTATATCTGGGATGTCCCTACAATTAGATACATGAGAATTGTTACATGAAGACTCCTGAGGATTGGCTAATATTGCTGGCGTCAGTGATAAGAGCCCCATGTTCTGATTGGTGCGCCCGTGAGCTTCCCAGCCTGGGACCACCGTTGTTCCCAGCTCTCGGTGTACCTGCAAGGTGCAACAATGTTTCACTATAGGTACGTGCAGACAATGTGAGGACTTATTCATAGCTGGACGGCGGACCGCTCCCACTGTCGCAGATGTCCATTGAGCCTTTCAAGTGTATCTGCCAGTGTCTCGTAGCGAGGGATCCAGACGCCTCTGTTCTCCTGGGTTTGGCATCTCGTCAGGTTCGGCTTGGTCACGTGGGGAGGGACCGTGAAAGAGGCAGAATTCTGCACAATTAATATTGTTTTTCTACTGCGCGTCTGGTTTAATTTGCTGGGGCGACTTTAACGTTGGTGCGCGGAGTACGAGGTTGCAACATCGTGCCTTTGATGATTTGCTCTTGGAATGTGGGTTTGCAACATTGCGACCTTGGCTGGTTGCTTCGCCGAGCTCATTCTGCAGGATCAGCAACCTGACTCTTGCTTTGTTAATGTCCACGGGAGCTCTTGTTTGAGGCCTACTTGGGCCCGGTGCATAAGTGGTCCGTTTGTTGTACAGGTGCTTTAGGTTATGGGAGCATATAATTCCATGACCAGTGTTGTGTCTTCATTATATTTCTCATGGCGGTAACTGGTTTCAAGAGAAGCGTAAGCAAGCTAGTAGAAGAGTTCATGACGCGTCTTGCGTTTCTGCATTCTGAAAGCCTATGTAAAAAATAATAAAGATGCACGTTCGTGAATATGCCTGTCGCCTACGTCATAGCACTGAGTATATTCTTCGTGTAGGTTGGTGTGGGAATGTCCAGTGTGTACATTTGTACAGATGTGCTTCCCGTTGTCTAGGTCGTCATGGCATCTCTAACGACGTGTAGGTTTTAGTCTAGTTGATCCGTGCCGCAGGTGTCGGCATGGCCAGTGCGGCCTGCTGGGCAGGCAGATGGACACATCCGTATGTTCCTGTACCAGGGTATCTGATCGTCTGGTAAATGGACAAACTCTTCTCGTGGCGGGTGTCTGGGTCGTGACCCTCTAGGCCAAGCGCGAGAGGCGAAGGACGGGAGCCTGGTCTTCCATTCTCCCACTTCAGTCCCCCCTCTGGTCGACTTGTCGACCACAAACATATCCTTCTCGTTATCTCCTCTTACTCGCCATATCTTAGTTATTCCTCCGAGATGTCCATAATGGTTTACATGATCTTCAAAGGACCAATACATATATTCACAGGCACCTCCAGGCGTACAGTATACCCATCTTCCTATGTAGCTCCTGGGGTTTCTTGGGTTCTCGATCTTCACTGATGGTGGGTCTAGATGGTTGGTGATTATTTGGGTGCGCAGCTTCTCCCTCTCCTGTATTATTACACCTGTATGCTGGCCGTCATCTGCTGGCATCAAGGGGTGCATTCCCACCATTTCCAGCAACTCGTCAGTAGTGCGTGCCTTCCGTGCCTTCCAAAATCTAATTATGATCAGGGTAGCTCCAGCCAATATAGTACATCCCACTATTATTTTCAGTCCATCTGACAGCCAGGATGGCATCCATGACCATAATAGTGAAAACCAGCTCCTATCCTTGTTCACACCGTTGCTTTCATCCATCATTTTGGAGTGCATCTGGGCCAATTGTGAAACTGCTTCTGTCAGTGTACCATTGTCAGCATCATTGGCAGGTATGAACGTGCAACATGATTGCCCTATCTTTGCACAAACTCCTCCTTCCATTGCTGTGAGAAGGTCCAATACATATCTGTTCTGGAGTGCTACCATCCTTACAGCTCGCAGCTCCTCTTTTATTGCGTTAAACCCATTTACTGTAGAATTGATGGTCATCATTAGTTCCCATCTAGTTATTTGGAGCCATTTTGCGTTTGCGTAAGCCTGTAGTCCCGGGTGTATTATTGAGGAGAAGAACATTGCTGCTCTGCTGAATAGTCTGTGTTCTGGCGGTATTGATGTTAGTGCCGTTTCCGACCTTCCCCACAGGTAATTTCCTGTCAGTGGCTCTCCTTGTCTTTTTCTTCTATTTAGGACAGTGTCATTGCTGACAGTGTCATTGCTGTTGGTCCTGTTCCCTTGCTCCTCCTGAAGTGTTGCAGACCTCTTTCTTCTCTTATTCCCTTCATCCATTCTAGGAAATTTCGCCACATTGACGTGCTTCTTAGGTACCACTAGTGATGGTACATTGACGTGTACCATTGTGCACACACCATTCCATAGGGGAGGCAGTGTATGGTATGCCTTTTCTCCACAGGCCCAATAATGGTCCATTATTACTGCTGTTCCCGCTCCCCCCTCAGGTAACTCCGTCACACTTGCACAATTGGTGTTATATCCTACGTCCACCTCTCCTTTATGCTGGTAGCATACCTTGGGCGCAGTCAACGGTAGTATTGTTATTGGGTCTTCATCTTCTTCTACCCACGTGAGCATTGGTACATACTTGATCCACGTCGTCCAACATCGGTGATTGTGTGTCTCGATGGTTGAGATAGTTTCTTTTGTTACCATGTTGCTGCCAATCACTCCTATCTCCCAGCTGTTGTCCAGATACACCTTTCCTGTTATCGTCAGTAGCGGCCTCTCCCAGCATCCTTGTTTACCCGGAACTTCAGTGGCGTACCAATCACATGGTAGATACTGCAGTGTTACTTTCTTTGTTTCTCCTTTTGCAGGACCACTTGTTATATATTTGAATGCTTCAGCATGTAAACTGGTCTTGTGATAACTCAAGTAGGTCTTAAGGAAGTTGTTTTCATATGGGTATGAGTCTCGTGTTTTCCATGTCATGTGCACTACAGTTCCTTGAAATCTTCCTTTCGTCTGGAACAGTGCCAAGTATATTATGCACTGCGCTGTCTTCTCATTTATTTCTGTGGCAACAAATGTTCGTGAAGCACTCATGGCGTATGGTATTAATGAGCAAACGTAGCAGCTATCCTCAGTTGTCTGCTTACCAATGCGGGTCATGTGTTGGTACCATATGTTGTTTGTGACGTGTGCTGAATCTTGTACATAATTATCAATACCTTTATTGTCTGAGTATGTGCTGCGTTTAACTCTATTTTGCTTGGGTGCAATGTTACTATTACCACCTGACGTAACACCTGTTGCAGCAAGGAACGGGGGTATATTAGGTTTGGGTGCAGCAATAAAATTGATAGCACAGCTGTACTGCCAGACAGAGGCAGCCAAAAATCCGGTGATTATCAAAATCCCTATTATTTTTATTACATATGCTAATCTCACCGGCATTTTGCTCTTACCTTGCTGCAGTCCTGGCAGCGTATTCTTGCGCCGTTAAAGTTGCCCGCCTAAAAATTCTCAAAATGCTCGTTATTAGATGTTAGTTTTGTTTTATTTAAGCTCTCCCTATCAAATAGTCATTCAGTGCCCAGGCGAAGAGCTGCTCCCACGCTACTCTAATCGGTCTCTTAGGACCGGCAAGTATTGGCGGAGGTGGGGCATGGAATATTCTATGGCCAGGAGGAAGGCTGTGTAGTAGACACGTACCCTTCTTCTTTTTAAGTATGTTGGCCTTTTTATTTCGTATACAAATTGGTGTGACAATTCTTCTGGGTAGTTGTCGTCTGGGAGTACCATCTACGCCTGGACAGTGGACTTGTTAGTTAGCTCTTTACTTAACAACACAATAATACGCAGTTCCTGTATGTGCGAGAGAAAAAAAAGAACATTCACGTGTTTACATGTGTATTTGTGCGGGCAATGTCTTTCAGTTTAAGTTACAACTGTACTTGGGAGTCAATGGGCGGGGGGGGTTTGTGCTCAGATGGCGGGAGTATTTTTACTCTTTGAACGTGTGACCATGGGGTGGGCAGTATGGGGATCACCCCTTTCTTTGTCCGTTGTTGTCTCTGGGGTAGCTGGGTAGTGACACGGTAAGGGAACAATTGGGTCGTTGTCTGTGGTAGAACTTCCTTCCGCTGTCGGGGATGTTGTTTCTGTTTTTTCAATTGACCTGTCGTTGGCGCTGGGGCGGGTCTGCAGTTTGTAGATCTTTACATCATGTAGGTGGTTCCAGGCACGCTTGTCCTTTAGTTTTACTGCTCTTGGTGATACGTCTTCTACCAGATGGGGGCCGGTGAACCTTTTGTCGTTCCACTTCCTATTGAAATTGCGAAGTAGCACGTGGTCACCTTTGGCAAGTTTGCACAAGTTCTCTTTTCCTAATTCTGTACTGGTGCCTTCTTCTTGATTTCTGATGGACCCGCCCCGTATGCGCTCGAGCTGTTGAGACACAAACACAACACTAGTAATCAAAGACGACACATATTGATACATTTCATCACCTAGTACACTCGCTGAACTTTCGTGGTCAGTGAATGCCCTTGACGTTGGCGTTAGGGGAAGGCGCATTTGACGTCCAGTAACCACCTCGTGAGGGGTGAGGTGGTGGTCGGACCCTGGCCTGTTCCTTAATTCGAATAGGGCTAACGGAAGGCAATACAACCAACTTTTCTTTGTTGTTTGTTGTATCTTTGCAATTGCCTCCTTCAATAAGCCATTCAGGCGTTCACATACACCGTTAGCCTGTGGGTGATATGCACATGCAAATTTGTGCTTTATGCTCAGCAGGGCTGTGATATGTTGGAACATTTCGTTTGCGAAATGCAGGCCATTGTCTGATCTTAACACCTCGCACACTCCCCACCTGGGGAAGACCTCCCTTACTAGGAATTTGGCTGCTCTAAATGCATCTGGGTGTGAACAGGGCCCTGCTTCAATCCACCTAGAAAATGGGCATACTACTACAATCATATACCTATTACCTTGACATATGTTGATCATATCAACATAGTCAATGTGAAGGTGCCGAAAAGGTCCTTCTGGCCGGGGTATGGTACCTCTTATCACCTTTAGGGTATGACCGGCCGTAAACTGTTGACATGTGAGACAATTGCTAATAAAATTTGACACATGAGAATTTAACTCGGGACAGAACCAATCTTCCCTAATTCGTGCTGCAATTATTTCCTTGCCTGTATGGGCTGGGTGATGTAATTGGCTCAGGGCGGTATTTAAAAGTGCCAACGGTATTACAACTTTCCCAGTACCACCCTGGCGCCATAGTGCGTCGGTTGGTGACATTGTACATCCTCTTTTTACCCATATTTCCTTTTCGGCCATTGGTGCTGCTGCTTGTAATTCCATAATCTGTGTGGCTGGGAGATGGGTGTACCCTTCTCTTATTAACATCTCCCTAGCCATTCCCCTCCCTCTCCCTCTCTGTGAGTCTGTGGGGTTCCATATCTCACCAAAGTATGCAGCATATTTCGCATGTGCATCTGCTGCTGCATTCCCTTTTGAGACGTGGTCTTTACCATTGGTGTGTGCGGTGCATTTTACTAGGGCTAGCTCTTGGGGGTCGTTTATTACTTCAATTAATTCAGCCAACAAGAGGGCATGTTGCACTGGAGTGCCATCAGCTCTCCTAAACCCTCTTCTCCTCCATTTTGATAGCCCTGAGTGGACAGTGGATGTAACATATGCACTGTCGGAATATATTGTTACTCGTTTGTTAAAACTTTCCTTCAATGCCAATATTAGTGCAACCAGTTCCGCGGCTTGAGCAGAGTAATGCTGTGGTAATTGTACACACTTCATAGCCACACACACCGGCGCCTCCATCATTTTTACCACTGCTGCCCCAGTCCTCCGTATCCCATCTCCTTGATCAATAGTTGATGACCCATCAATAAACAAAAGCTCACCTCCCTCTAGTGCGTTTTCTTCAACTTTTCTAGTGCATGAATATATTTCATTTATTTTGGTGCAGTCATGGGCGTAATCTCCCTCCTCAATTACTTCTGCTAGGAACCTTGCAGGGTTAACAGTGCTACATCTAACAATCGCTAGTTCAGCCCTAGACAAAATGATCTCATAACCTGATGCCCTCTGTGTCGTTAGTGTGGACTTGGGTTTATTCAATATTGCAAATAGTGCATGTTCCACAAACAGTGTAGTTGGACACCCCATGGTTATTGCTGATGCTTTTTCCACTGCAAAAGCAGCTGCAGCAAGACCTTGTTCGCAAGGGAAGTGGCCTAACATCACGGGGTCTAAGTGACCGCTGTAAAATGCTACTGGTTTATAGCCCATGCTCGTTTTTTGGGCCAATACTGCTTTCATCACTGCTGAGTCGCAATGTGAAAATATAAAAAAGCGTCGCTCATAGTCTGGGGATGCCAGTACTGGAGCTGTTGATATCGCGTCTTTCAATTCGTCAAAGGCCTCCCTCATTTCCATAGTCCACCCCAACTTTTTCTCCCCTTTATTTGCTTCCCTCAACCCCTCAAGCAGCGGTCCTATGTATGAACTGTAATCAAATACCCATGCTCTACAGTAGTTGCACAGCCCCAGAAATTGTTGCAGTTCTCTCACAGTCTGTGGCATGGGAGTGCTTGAGATGGCCTGTGCTCTTTGTGGTGCAATCTTTCTTCCATGTTGGGATATCAGTTGGCCAATGTAAAGTACCTGTTCCTGACAGTATTGTATCTTTTCCATGTCTACCTTGTACCCCTTTTCAGCCAATATCGTCAACATTTTTAACGAGTCCTCTCTACATTTACTTTCGTTTGTACTGCAAATTATTATGTCATCCACATACTGTAACACTGTGCTTCCCACCTCAACGTTACCCAAATCCATCTTTATTACTCTATTGAAAATTGAGGGTGATTCACAATACCCCTGTGGTAACCTGGTATGTTTCCACTTTGTATTTCGGTAAGTGAAGCTTGTCAAATCTTGTGAGTCTGGGTGTAATGGTATTGAGAAAAATGCATTTTTAAGGTCTATTACTGTAAATCGTGATGCTTCGGCTGGAATGCCACACAATATTGTTGCCGGGTTTGCTGTTACTGGATACTCTGCTTCTACTATGTTGTTCAAGGGCCTGAGGTCCTGTATGAAGCGCCAAGACCCCCCTTTAGCCTTGCGCACTGGGTACACAGCCGTGTTACATGGTGATTCTGAGGGGACCAATATGCCATTGTTTATAAGGGCCGTTATAGTTTCATATATGCCCTCATCTGCCTCTTTTGACAGTGGGTACTGCTTTACTCTTGGTAGTATGGCACCTTTTTTCAATTTTATCCTTACACCCCCTATGCTTTTTATGCATCCCACGTCATAAGGGCTAATAGTCCATAATGATTTGGGCACCTTTAACATATTCTCCTTAAAGAAAGGGACTGGGGTGCATGCAGGTGCCTCAAGTGCCATTGCAATTTTCTGTGCTATTTGTTTGTGAGCCACTCTTAGCCATATTTCTACACTCATCATGAACACCATTTCATCTTCCTCCTTTTCTTCTGAGAACAGCTCTTCATCTGACACCTGGGTCAGCCTACATCCCTCTGCTAGTGCTATCACTGCCCTCCATGCTCTTCCTTCTTTATCTTGGGCGTGCACAGCAATATAATCAGCTGTTGCAATAATGCTCTCAATGTCCATTACAAACACCTTTCCTTCTGGTTCATTAACAGGTGTTTCTGGTCGGAACAGATATGCTGCTGGCCTCCTCCATATTTTCCCTTCTATCCCAGGCATCCATGCAATTGCCATGTATGTTCCATACTGGAATAGCTCGCCATCTACTGGTTCCGCCCTAATCGCTGTCTGTCCACAGTATGCTTGCATAATCTGTCGTGCTGCTAGCATGTTAATCCCTGGAGTAGAGAAAATTATGCCGTCTTCTGTAAAGGAGATCGTCATATTCAACCTATTCATTATGTCCCTCCCCAGTATATTTACTGGTGAGGCACTATAATACAAAAGTGGAACTGACAGATCATAATCTCCAATAGATAAGGGAACGTTATCAGTAAAGGGAACCAACCCTTTAGCCCCAGAAAATCCTTGGGTGTTCATGGCTTCGCCTGACATCTTAAATTTACCTTCCCTTATGCAAGACCGGGTTGCCCCGGTGTCAACAAGGAATGATAATTTTTTGTCACCTATCGTTACCTCTATGCGTGGCTCCTCCGCACTATTAGGTGTTACTGACAGGATGGGACACACCAAGGCCGTCTGTGGGCTGTCCTATTGGGGGTACAATGATTGACCATTTCCTGTGTAAGGGTTGTGTCCCAAGACCGTCACCCTACCCAATTGCGTTTGTTGAGTTTGGGGTTGTTGTGTTAGCGCTACTTGTTGTTGTGGCAGTGGCTGTTGTTGTGTTATTTGTTGTTGTTGGTCACTTCCTTGTTGTAACATCTGCTGTTGTTGTATGCCCTGCTGTTCTTGTGAGGTCCTAGGTTGTGCCTGTTCATTCCATGCTGGTGTTCCTGGCCTGACCCTACATGTTCGTGACATGTGTCCTAATAATCCACAACTCCAACACACGGGTTGTTCCCTGCTCTGCCATGGGAAGCTCCCTGTGTTGTCCTGGTATACTGGTTGCCCTGTGGGGTAGGAATTTCTGAATCCCCCCACCTGCTGTTGGTTATTATATCCGTATCCTCTCCCTCTCATAAATCCTCCTCTCCCCCTGTTATAACTATAATACCCAGCTCCTTGCATTGGGTACCCTCCTCCCATGTTTGGTGCGTGTATTTGCAGTTGCGGCACTGGCTGTATTACACTTTGTGGAGGTGCTATTTGAGCTGGATCTTGTGCAGCCACTACTTGTGTGGGGCTTTGGGCCATTGGTGTGGGCGTAGTTATTAGTGCCCCCTCCATTGTGTATTTAGTAAGTTTTTTCTGTACTAGTTTGGCCTCTTCTGTTTTCCTGTCCTCTTCTTTTTGTTTCATTTTTCCTTGCCATGTCCTGCAGTGATGTACTATAGTCAGCTGTATTTCTGGCCATGGTTTTGCTTCCATTCCCACTACTTTCTTTAGTTGTTTCTGAACTCCTTCTGGGAGCCCTTGTACTAGTATATGATAAAATATGGCTGGTGTTTTATCCCATTGTTCTCTAGTTTCCATGCGCCACTTCTCTTGAATATCCTGGATATAATCAACAGGATCCTCATTCTCACTCATCTTACGGGAAGTAATTGCTCCTATGTCTGATGTGTCTGGGTACTGTACTCTCAGTGCCTGCCATAGCGCATGTCTGCAGTTTGCAAATGGCACCCCATCATGCGATGTGTTCGTTATTTTTACCCCATGGAATCCCGCTCTCTTCCAAATGTCGTCCGCTCTATCCCCTAATATTGATATCAACAGGCCCTTCACATCTCCTACTGCTAGTTTCTGTCCTGCGGTGTGTTTTTCCATTTCATATATCCACTTACCCGCACCTCCACTTAGTGATGGGAGCCTACATTTTATATTTTCTTTATCCGTATGCTTCCAAGGTACATACTGCGGTCTAACCCCTCCTCTCTCCAACAGTGGCATTAAGTTGTGTCTTGTGTCACCCTTTACGTTCCATAATATTGAGTCCTCACACCCCTCCTCTTCCCCCGTTTCCTTTACCACTTCAAATTCCTCCTTACTACCCCTGCTTCTACCTCCTTCTCCGTCCTTTCCCCTTTTTTCGTCATTTCCTGTGTTTAATGTGGGCATGTTTATTTGTCTATCTTGCCTGCGGCTAGGGAGGTCTCTAAGCCGACATGCATAGGGAGTCAATTCGTCCATGAAGGGCGCGAGCTTTATTGTGCGCAGCGAGCGTGTGGCGGTTGAGCATGTAGGGTGCGATGGGGGAGGGCGTGATGGAGATGGCGATGGTGTTTGTTGCACCCCCTCCTCACTTCGTTCCAGCTCCTCCCTTCTCCTACTGATCCATGGCGAGTCTATGTTTGTTCTAGTGAGGTACAGCTTATCTAAGCTTTCCCTTTCACTCTTTCTTCCTCCCCTTTCTACTCCTTCTTCCTCCTCACTGCAAAAATCAATCATAAATGGTTTCCCCCACTCTGCCTTTTTCCCTTTTACTGTTACTGTTTCTAAGTCTATTAGCTCCATTTCTCCTCTTCCTTTGTTACCAACTGCTCCCCCTGGTGTTGATGTTGTTGCTACTTCTCTACTTCTATATACATCCCCCCATTCTTCACTCTCCCTATTTCTCCCTTCTCTTTCCCCTTCACTCCTCTCCTCCATCTCCCTACTATTTTCCTCCCTTTTCCTTTTTAGTTCCTCCATCACTTCGTTGCTCATCTGTTCCAATATTCTTTCATCCTCTTTCTTCCTTTCCCATTTCACCCTTTCTCTTTCTATTGCTTTCCCCTCTTCATATTTCTTAGCTGTCTCTGATAGTACCCTCCTCCTCCATATTGCCATTTCTTTTTCCTTTTCTTCTTCTTCCTTCTTCTTTTCTCTCAGCACTACTCTTGATACCCTGTCCGCTGCTGCTTTTACCCTTTCAGCTTCTCTCCTTTGCTCCTCACTTCGTTCCCTTAATTTTTCCAATTCGTCCTTACCTTCTTTCCTTTTCCTCGCTCTCTCTCTTTCCTCCCTCTCAAGCTGTTTGATCAATTCATTCTGCTCATCCCTTAGCTTTGCTAATCTTTCCTCCAAAATCTCTCCCTTTTGCCATAATAGCTCCTCCCCCCTCATTTCACTCTCTCTTTTACTATCCTCGTCTGTTCTCTTTACTACCTCCCTCTCTTCTCCAGTTAGTGAACCTCGTAATTTTAATATCTGTGCAGCGACCCACTCATCATTTCCTATCTCTACAGTCTGTTCTTCTCCAATCCTCCCCTCCTCCACTGGCATCTTCCTATGAGCCACATATGGTGGAGGGCTGTATGCCGGGTTCGAGTTTCCTTCAGCCGCCCTTAACTGTCCCTCTATTTCTTCTAATTCTCTTAAAGGGTACAACCCTCCTCCCTCTGTTATCACTCCCGGTGATATGGGTATCTCGTTGCTCGGTTCTTTTTTTATGTTGTCTAATTTATCAATTTTGACTCCTCCCTCTTCTCCATTCCCCGTATTCTTTGTTCTTTCACACCCCTTTTCACCATCCGTTCCTTCTTTCTTAATCTCCTTTTCTTCAGGTGTTTCCCCCATAGTGAACATTCCATTTGGTCCTGGTCGGGACCCCTGGAACATCCTCCATAAGTTAAACACCTCCACATGGCTTGCCAACTTCTTCCCCTTGTATGTATTGTGCAGATGGTTTAGCAGTGAATGTTGGGCATATGGATCGAAACTACCATTAGGCGGCCATGGTGTTAACATTTTGTTATCCGTCCCCTGGGTCCATTCTATGCTGTACTTTATTAATTTCTCCCTATGGGGTGGCAGTGTGGTGCATATGTGTTGTAGTGGGGTTGTGAGGGTGTTCCCCCACCCTCCCGACACTGTCCCGTATGACATAGTCGTGCTCCACTTGTTACCCTTCCCTTCACTATCAGTTTACAATATACAACCTTATATTGTTTACCTGGCCCCGTAAGCGTGGGGACTTAAGACAATCCTTTGACAAATTATGCAAAAGCAAAAAAAAAAAAAAATATATAAAACTAAATAAAAAATAATAATAATAAAACACAAATATATATATATGTATAATTTTATATTTTGTATTCCTTCCCCTACGGCCCCCTGCGGCCGAAGCGCACGCAGCCCCCTGCGGCTGCGTACCCCTTACAACGATCTTGTACAGTCGTCCTGTTTCCCCGTTCTCCTCCCCCTTTTACACTTGCCGTGGCCGGCGTTCTCCGTGCGCAGCCACGCCCCTCTCCCCTTCTCCTCTTCCGATCCACTCGTTTATCGTTTATCTCCGTATCCGCTCCCTTATCATTTTTCTCTTCCTCACCCCTCTCAAACCCAAAGTTCCTTGTGCTCGCGATATCCTATTAAATCCCTACTGGTGACGTCACCGATTTCTTCGAGCTACTGGTACATTCTTATTATGTTTTTTTTTTTTTTTTTTTTTTTTTTAAGTTTCAAAATACACTTGCAATCTACCCCCGCTAACCCTACAGCTGTCTTCCTGTCTCTCCTGGAACAAGGTAATCACATCAATAATATAATCGGACTGCGCACGCTGCGTCGCCTCGCGTGTGATACGCCCCTCAACAGGAGGGCTTAACCAGCCAATTATCTTCCGTATTGGGCAACTATGCAACTAGCTACCGCCTACAGGGAAACGTCATCTACCTATCGAGTTTCTTGCTCGAACAATAGGGAACCTTGTCATCTACCTATCGAGTTTCTTGCTCGAACAATAGGGAACCTCGTCATCTACCTATCGAGTTTCTTGCTCGAACAATAGGGAACCTCATCTACTCATTGATCAATAAATGCCAAATCGTAGGAAACCACACACACCCACCCCTACACGTTAGTCGCGACTTAGGCCAATCAGTGTCTACGAGCGGCCACACGTGATGTTTTCGTGCTCCGCCCCCCTCTTTCGCGTGACGTAGCCGACTGCTCTCGCACTCGTCTCGTCACCATTCATTCCATTAGCAACACTCAGTCGTTAGACCTTCGCCGCGCATCTGTACAATACCTCCCTCCTCCCTTATTTATTTCCTCCCCCTCCCTCACAATTTCACATTGCTCGTTGTGCGTGTCATGCTCACCAAGTTCTCTCGATGCAGGGCCGCTCGACTGCGTGCACCCCTCCAAGCGGCTCGCCACCTCCCCTCGTCTGGACCACGTCTGGACACTCGCCAACCGCGGGCGGGATACTTCTCAACCGGCTCCCGAGGGCCAATATCCGGATTGCGCTGTCCGGTCTTCTCGCAGCTCCGCGATGGTCCTGTAGTCCTCAGAAGGGGGCAACGGCAGAGGGGGCCGCGCCGCCGGGCCTCCTCGCAACGGGAGTGCCTGGAAAAAGTAAAAAATAAAAAGTCGATCTTAAACAGATCTCAGCAGTGCCTCCAACTTGTCAGGGGGAAATTCTGCCGGGGTCGGCCGGGCCGTCCGCGGACCTCCAGGCAGGGAGGCCCCAACTCCTCCCGTGTATATCCCAGATGAGATGAGATAGAGTATGAGACGCACACAAGGAGCAAGGTGACTCTGCTGTTTATTAGACAAAACGGCAGGGATGGGTCAAGGAGCGTACGCGTCCGTCCTGACACACACACAATCGTGGGGCTCGCAGGCCCTTTTTACTGTATTATGACGCGCTACTTGCGTCACTTCAGAAAGTTAACAAAAAACCTATCGCCACTCTTAATTGGGTGTTCGAGTGGTAGGGTTAGTATAGCACACATATAGAGAATGATATTAGTGGACAAGGTGTAGTCAGGTGGTATATCTGGGATGTCCCTACAATTAGATACATGAGAATTGTTACATGAAGACTCCTGAGGATTGGCTAATATTGCTGGCGTCAGTGATAAGAGCCCCATGTTCTGATTGGTGCGCCCGTGAGCTTCCCAGCCTGGGACCACCGTTGTTCCCAGCTCTCGGTGTACCTGCAAGGTGCAACAATGTTTCACTATAGGTACGTGCAGACAATGTGAGGACTTATTCATAGCTGGACGGCGGACCGCTCCCACTGTCGCAGATGTCCATTGAGCCTTTCAAGTGTATCTGCCAGTGTCTCGTAGCGAGGGATCCAGATGCCTCTGTTCTCCTGGGTTTGGCATCTCGTCAGGTTCGGCTTGGTCACGTGGGGAGGGACCGTGAAAGAGGCAGAATTCTGCACAATTAATATTGTTTTTCTACTGCGCGTCTGGTTTAATTTGCCGGGGCGACTTTAACGTTGGTGCGCGGAGTACGAGGTTGCAACATCGTGCCTTTGATGATTTGCTCTTGGAATGTGGGTTTGCAACATTGCGACCTTGGCTGGTTGCTTCGCCGAGCTCATTCTGCAGGATCAGCAACCTGACTCTTGCTTTGTTAATGTCCACGGGAGCTCTTGTTTGAGGCCTACTTGGGCCCGGTGCATAAGTGGTCCGTTTGTTGTACAGGTGCTTTAGGTTATGGGAGCATATAATTCCATGACCAGTGTTGTGTCTTCATTATATTTCTCATGGCGGTAACTGGTTTCAAGAGAAGCGTAAGCAAGCTAGTAGAAGAGTTCATGACGCGTCTTGCGTTTCTGCATTCTGAAAGCCTATGTAAAAAATAATAAAGATGCACGAGTATATTCTTCGTGTAGGTTGGTGTGGGAATGTCCAGTGTGTACATTTGTACAGATGTGCTTCCCGTTGTCTAGGTCGTCATGGCATCTCTAACAACGTGTAGGTTTTAGTCTAGTTGATCCGTGCCGCAGGTGTCGGCATGGCCAGTGCGGCCTGCTGGGCAGGCAGATGGACACATCCGTATGTTCCTGTACCAGGGTATCTGATCGTCTGGTAAATGGACAAACTCTTCTCGTGGCGGGTGTCTGGGTCGTGACCCTCTAGGCCAAGCGCGAGAGGCGAAGGACGGGAGCCTGGTCTTCCATTCTCCCACTTCAACCTATCTTGCTTAAGGCAACAACTCTCAGTCCACCAAATGGCAGGGTTGTAAAATATATTGGGCCTCATTCCGAGTACGGCACTAACCAATGGCGCTATTAACGCCTTGGTTGACGCCGTACCCGGACCGGCAGCGCCTTGGTGGATGGCGGAATCACCGCCCCATTCCAAGGTTGGTGGGGCGGTAATTCCCCATTCACCAAGGCTCTTCCCCATTACCAAATGAGCCCCCATAGGGCTCAATGGGAATGGGGAAGATGCAAATAACGGTGACCGTTCATTACGGTCACCGTTATTGGCTTGGAGGCCCCTTTGCGCCCTCGACTTTAACACCTGCTCAAAGCAGGCGTTAAGGGCGAGGGCGCAAAGGGAACTCGGAGTATGGCGGTAAGGGATTACCGCCACCGGTCTCGTTACCGGTGGCCGCTATCCCTTACCGCTATACTCGGAATGAGGCCCATTGTGTCATTTTTTTCATTGTACTTTTTGGGTGGGGTGATTTTTAGTGATTATCTGTTCCTGCTAAGGGAGGACTGCAAACAAAAGGCACAATCTTATAAGGTATCATGTGCATTTCTCCAACTTTACAGATGAGAATGACAACTGCTCTTTGTTTGACTGCCTTAAGCTCCCCACTTCTGTGACCCAATACTGGAGAAACGGGGGGACCAGTGCACCACCCTGCCAATTAAGTGCAGCAGCTGACGTGCTCACTGGTTTGGCTGAGAGTGTATGCGTGATTGTACACCCTTTTGGCATTTTGTGAAGAATAAAATTACTCTAGAAGCCACTCTCTGTGGGCACCCCTTGTGCTATAGTACCAGAGCGTGTGTAGGAAACCCTGTTGTATTCCAATTAAGATACACCTTCAGTAATGGCACCTATTCCACGAAAACCATGACAATCGCATGCGAACGTGCCAGGCATGCTCGCTTTCTAATCCAGTATGCAATTCCAACATGGTTTGGGAACGAGGAAACGTCCATATTCTATGTGCCAGTGCCTGCCAGCAGTGCACATTAATGTCTGGAACAAAGCGATCCTTCAAAAATGTAATCCGTTAAGGATAGAGACAGTGCTTTTTCTCACTCAATCACCCCTTTTTGATAGCCAACTTTTCTTTAATTTATTATGCCTTACATGGTTATTTTCTGATAGAAAATAATGCTTCATATGAAAATCAATATCACTCTGAAGCAACTGAAAGTTACAACAGCAAAACGCGTCTGGTTCCTGTGGAAGCTGTGCTTTATCGAGTCCCTAAGTCTCTCTGATAACAGAGTTAGCCTCAACATGCCTGGGCTCAGGGCCGAGGCAAGGATTTCTGCAAGCAAGGCGAAAAAGGGCAATTTTGCTGCCACCCCCCCCCCCCATTAGCAACCCCATGTGTGCTGACTATACAATCCCTTCATTGCAAATGTGTCCGTACCACTGCACATGCATGTTCTGCCCAACATGTTCATAACGTGTCATGTTTCAAACCTTTTCAGAACAAAGAACCTTCAAATCCATACTCTCTTACACGAACAACATTTAATACACAGGTTGGATTAGAAACTATGACCAGATCCGGAAGGGTTCGCAATAGGCAGAATTACTAAAATATTTATTTCAGTAAAATTGAAACTAATGTCTCTCAGACATCCCTTCCTCACACTTCCCTAACCAACACACACAGACACACACATGCACGAGGGGTAACATAGAAAACAGCCTCACTGAGGCATACACACACCAGAGGCAAACACGTGTGTGTGCGTGCCTCTGTGAGGTAGTTTTCTGGGCTTTTGTGACCCTACTTTAATGATTGCTTCCTTCCACCAACCCAACTGGCTAATTGCGACTACCCCCCAATTTAGAGCTGGAACTACCACTGGCGTTGCTTGCTGTATCTCTGCCTCTACCTTGCATCCATTACACCTCAACCAAAGACAGTGGCATAAGCCGATGCTGAGTCACTGAAAGTGAAACAGTGTTCGTGGCTTCCAGTGGCTTTGCTACCATCAGCGCTAGCTCAGGGTGGTGGGAGACCCCTCGCATTCTCTTTCTGGGTATCACGAATGGCAGAGAACTACCCTTTGCATCAAGTACATTCGCAGGCAAGTGTAGGGAATTCCTTTGTCATCTCAGAGATGGAGAGGAGAACAGGAGTGAGCGAGGCCCCACCATGCCAAGTAGGTGGTGCACTACTCAAAGCACCATCTGGTACTGTAGGGAAACCTCCTGGTGAACCTTCTTTGACCACGGTGGTTACTGTACAATACGGGTATTAGAGCAAGTTGTGGTTACACAAAGAACAGGAACCACATTGTGAGCGTCTCTGAAAGCTTCCATCTGTGGATAGATACACCATGGTCAGAAACACTACAAGCTGCTATTGGACACCAAACAGGTACAGCATGGGAGGCAGCAGTTTGAGATCCCCTCACAGGCACTCATAAATCACAACCTGGGCAACAGTGCTGCGCAATTCTTCAAAAAGTACAAACTTTCCTCACAATTACAGCCTGGGTACAGGTGCCACAAAGACCTCCCTTGAACAGGTACCACCTAGACCAGGTTATTGCGAGCTGTCCTTAGAATCCTCCAGGAACTGTGTGGGCTGGGCTAGTGGATGCTTTCCACAAACATGGCCCTAACCACCAAGGTTTAATGCAGCATGGACTGGGCTGGTGCAAGATTACATCTCAAACAGATACAACATTTATAAAACAAGGGCAAACTTCGCTCACAAATGGTTCAACATGGTCATAGGAAGTGCCTCATAAGGAAGATCAATGCAAGCGTCACTCTCAAAAAAAGTAGAGTCATAGAGAGGACAGGCCAGTGCATGTTTCTCTCACCAGTTGGCACATGTACAGCATGGGTAGATTCCGGGAAGCTTCCCTCACACACAGACACAACATGGGCGGGGGCAGTGCAAGTCCCATGCAAACAGGTGCTGGCACAGCATGGCAGAAGCAGTGTACATTTCCTTCACAAATATGTAGTGCAGCATTGGAAGAGCAGTTGATTGCAAGGGCAAAGGTCTGTGCACACTTCACTGAAATTGGTACAGTTATGGCAGAAACAGAATCAGTGCAAGCTTCTCTCACACACTGCAACAGGTACCGCATGTGCAAGGCCAGTGCAGGATTTCCTCCTAAACTAGTACAGGTATAGCATGGTCAGAGCCAGGGTAAGCTCCCTGAACAGACATCTGGCACAGCATAGGCAGTGGCAGTGTGCATGTTGCACCTGGTACAGCATGAGCTCCAGCTCCAGCCTGTTAGCCCTGGTGCATGTGGAGAGATCGTCTTTCACACGACCCTCATAGTCTAGCCCAATCAGCAGCTATTGCCAGCTATTACCAGTGACCATATGCTGGCTGGGGAGTGGGGCAGGTCGAGGGGTTGCACTTTATAATATGCCTGCTTACTGTGCTCATGTTGTAAAGACTTACTTGTGTGGAGGTGGAAGGGCCAGGAGCAGAAGATTGGATGGCAAGCGCAGCTTTTGCTGCCTTGCACAATACACATGCACACCTCCTCACCACCCACACCCATTGCAGAAAGACTCCACCCACAAGTATGTTGAGGCTGTACAAGTACATGGGAGGTTATAGACAGAAAGCAAAATGTAAACTTGCAGGGCAGGACAGGGAGACTTGGCTGGAGCATATGTGGCCCCTTGGAGTGTACACGCACTGCAGGCAAAGTGCCATCACTGCCTTCTAAATTCTATAACAGTGCTCTGCTTTTAAGTGACATTAATTTAGAGCGTCACACCCTTTTTCTCCCATCATCAAATTGCTAGTATGGCCTGACAACTTGTTCAGTTTGTTTAATACCTCTCACTGTTAGCTTAATGTTTCACCAGCAATTTAACATTCGAACACCCACATACATCTTTGACAGGTTCAGTGCTATGCATATACCCCCAACATGCACATATTCCAAGCCAGCATGCTTATCTTTGATATATAACATGCACTTGATATAAATATACTGGCAAAGCCAGGAAGGCTTGGCCAGTATGGTTCAGTATTGTTTTGCAAACACAGAATATTGCAGATTAATAGAGCATCTTTGTTAACTTTCCATGATAAGGATAGATAATGCTTGTAGCTGTGAATTCACCAGGATAAATGAATTTCAACACCAACATAGCGTGTGCACCCAACACACAGTCTATTTATTCATGGTGTAGTTTTAAATGTACATGAAAATGCATTACTTCTACTTGAGACAAATGTTGCAACAAATCAATTGTGGGGGCAGTGCTCGGGGTCAGTACTTATATCTGTCATATTGTTCATTCTCATGAAACTCTTTCGGAGTAAATGTGCTGCAAACGCAGCACAGTTTGACCTATTCTGAGATGAGGGTGACACGGCCCTTAACTCCTAGTTGCTGAACTTGCAGGAGGCCCTGGACCCACGCCATTTCCTTCATCTTCTGCCTGTGAGGTGTAATTCCCCTGCCCCTTGCTCAGCTGCCTTATGTTCTACCGTGACCCTTGACCTACCCAGTGTGAGTGCACTGGTTATGGCAATGTTGTTTTATCAACAGTTCTTCCTGCTAGGCCTCTTTGCTTTTATTTGAGCAAGACCATGTATTGTGATGCTCAGAAACGTGTGCCAGTAGGCAATAGCCCTGTTTCCACTGCCATGTTAGATATTCCTAGACATGTGGCAGGGTAACCTCTAATTGAGGACATTATGCAGATACGTTAACTCGGATTGGTTTGCATCCCTTTTGCAATTCATAAAATCAGAGGGGAAAACTGGCTCTTATTTGCCTCCCACTGGTCAGCTCCCTAGAAAAGCACCGGGTTTGCCTAGCGCTTGCATGGGCCCTGCCTGCGCTCTATAAAATCACTGCATGTGACTCTTCAGATAACGCCGGTGGACGGTGCCCAGGTGACTCGGAAGATGACACGTATACTAACTATCAGGTAATTCAGCCAGATATTCTATGCCCTAGCCACTTATGAACTGGCACGATGCTCGGCCAGAATCTAAGGTCTTTAAGAAACGACCCCAAGAAGGCTGCACTATCAGTCTCAACTTAAAAGGGCTGTCTGTACAAACTAGTGCATAGTAGGCGTTATGATCATTTATGGTTTGTTGTGTTCTGCTTTAATGCTATTTTCATATGTTCATGTATTAAATCTAAGATATAGAAGGTGTGTGTTATATTATGTTATTTTCTGATATGACACATTATGGGAAATCAGTCATGTGAGAATACAAAGATGTGAAAATCATCTTTGACAATACTTAGAAAAACATGAACATTTTGCAAACACCTGTTGAGCAACACAGACCACGAAGAGGAAAACACAAACAGCAAGTGAATGCCTGGTTTGGCACCGAACAACACAGCAATGATGCTCTTTAGGCATAACCACCAGCAATGCACCCACGAATTCATTAGGAAATGAAGCAAGGCATGACAAAGCCCCATATGTGGTCACTTCCAATGCAACATGATCACTTCTGCCAACATGGTGACTATAATGCGGACAGAATTACAACAAGAAAGGCACTGTGTAAGTGAAAAGCAGGAAGCACGCTTCCATGAGAACCATAGAAAGCACCACACTCGTGCACATGCAGGCAGTAGCATGCTTTACTAACGTTTCTGCCAGGTGCATACAAGTAGAGAGTCTATGCAGTGGCAAAAGGCAAGGGAAGGTCATGTGTCCACATACTATACTATACTATACATACTATAGTCCATTCACACACCCAAGTGTGGTTATCACCCCCGCAAATGACCATTGAAGACCATGATTGCATACCAATACAATCACGCAGTGCACACACAAGGGCATAGCCCACACATGAGGGTGATGTAGACAAAAATAATTGCTCATAAAAGCTTCATACCCAACATGTACACTTTCAGCCAACACAGAAGGAGCATGGATAGCAACGGTTCCATGTGTTAAGGTAGCAGCAAAAAGACTGTGGATTTGCCGCTGCAATCCATGTAAAGGATGCGGAGGACACCCCCGCAACCTCCACACCAATTATACCATTTAATGGGAGCAGGGGACACCCCCGCAACCCTTGTTGCCCTTAAATGGTGTAATGGGGTACACCTTTAACGGGTCAAACCACAGCATTTTTGCAGCGATTTTTTGCACAGGCGACATTTTTGCCATGATTTTATCACTGCATACCATAGCAACAGTAAGAATGCAGTAGTGCCCAGGCCATGAGGCCACACAATGCGCACCAGAGTCACGCTACCCTCTCCAGATGCACTTAACATCGCTGATACCTCATGCCGCGTTGAACGCTGACCACAGTCATTATAGATATTCCATTACATATCCTTCACACTGCTGATCCTGCAACATCATGGTGAGATACTGCCAACACAGGTACGCACCATGCACACAACAATCACAACCTCCCAATTCGCGATGGTGGGCTCTCAAGGCATGCTACTTAGAACGCACACAATGGCCCTCATTACGACCCTGGCGGAGGACCATGGTGCAATTTGCACCATGGTCCATGGCGCAAAGCTGCCAACTCCGCCATGGGGGTTGGCGGACTTACCGCCCCATTCCGACCTTGGCGGGGCGGTTAGTCCCCAATCCCCATTTACCCTTCCCCATTCCCATTTTTGCCCCATAGGGTATAATGGGAGTGGGGAAGGCGTTAATTACGCCACCGTAAATTACGGTGGCGTAATTAACAACAAGTCCCGTAGCGCCATGGATTTTTCCGCCTGCAAAAAGCAGGCGTAAAAATCACCATGGCGCTACGGGAACTCGTAGTCAGGCGGAAAGGTACGCCATGCTTTACGCTGGCGTAAACACCTTTCCGCCAGGGTCCTAATGAGCGCCAATGTCACATAACTCACACATGTAGCTGTCCAGTGAAGCCAGCCACACAAGCCATCTGCTGAACCATCTGGCGTCCCCGAACCATTGGTAGACAACACATTGGCGGGACCATCCTGCCCAAGCTGTCTTTGAAGCCATGCATTACGTAACTACAGCATCTCATGCACAGCACCCTTACCTTCCAAACAGAAATGCTGCCCGCACAGGAGAAACACCCACATTCATGCCCACATTTTAGCACCGGTGAGGGTTACCTGCATCCAGAAGTCTTGCCTAATTTCACCAGAACCATACCTGTGTAGGTGCACTGAGGACAGCGTTCAGGAACATCTGCAGCCCATTGTAATCAACCCTAATGCACAGCACCTGCCACCGACACACATAACAGGAGAGCAGCTGGAGCCACATCACTCCATCTAGGGCAGTGGTTGATGCAGGAGTGGGGAGATGCTGAAAAGCCTTGACGATAACACCATCCCTTCCAATTTAAACCTGTGAGGTGTCGGAGCAGGCGGGGCGGAGTGTGGCCACAATGCTGACAATGGCTGCCCTTCTGACCACGATAGCCCTGGGGAAGACGCCTAGACTGTCAGCCCTTTTATCTTGTTGCACTATTATATGCAGGGGTAGATCTCTCCCCCTAGACTCCCCCATAACCCCCTTACTTAATGTATTACCCTAACCCACCCCCCACATATAATTGCTGCAAAATGCACAGTAAAAACCTCTGCATTTTCTGATACTGTATTTTTGTATGTGCAGTAATGGGGTGATACCGCCCCTGTTAGACAAGCAGTGGTGGCAGTCTTAGAGCACCCTAGATCCATAACTTACATAGATCAGACATTCACAATGACCCCTAGAGATGACAGAACCAAGAGCAGCCATTCACAATGACCTCTAGAAACCGAGCAGCGACAATGGTCCAGCTCTGATCAGGATAAAAAATGACGGACTTTAGCAAAGCGGTAAATACTAATACTGCGCAAGGAAGAACGCGTCGTATTGCTGTATCAGAAAGGAAAAAGAGAGCGTGACGAACAGAAGATGACCTGGGAAGATGTCCATTGGCAGTCCTGCCCACAGGCCTACTGTAGGTTTTTAGGAGTCTTCCACAGCGGACAACAATTACGCCAGATATTTCTGTCTGTAAAATGATAAGTGGTCAGGAGGCATGCACGCACATCTGCAATAGGCACTGCCGTGCAATCTTTGAGCGAGTACACTAATTGGGAAGACAGTGGAACGTATCAGAAGTTTGGCAGTATTCCGGCAGTAAATCCGCACACATACTGCCAATGCAAATAGCGTTACTGCAACTCGGTCCTGAGTTGTGGTAATGCTGTTACTCCCCATTTTATTAAGAATCCATAGGACTCCATGGGGCAGTATTGGTGCTATTACTGCTGGCGCGGATAGTGCTGCAGTAATAGTGCTGCAAGTGCAAGCTAAACGTTGGAGGTAAATCTTGCTATTTTCTGCCCAATCTCGCAATTGGGCGGAGCGGTAATGCATTGGTAATAGCGTCACTGCCGCATGTTTATCGCTCGGCCTAACCCTTGATGAGGCCCAATGTCACCAGTAGACTCATCTGAAATCAAGTCCACCTACTGGCACACACATACACAGTTGAACTGGGAAAGTGCTAGCTCGCATCACTCCAATGGCACTACAAAAAGGCGTGTGGGACAGCACAACATGCCAACGTTATAAAGCCATGTGGGGGTTGTGTTTAGAGAGGGATTACACAAGGCAGAGTTCAGTTGGACCCCCCTTTCTTCATGCACATTATAAATCACCACACTGAATACATGCAAACATATCTGGAACTTGCCATTACTCAGTCCGCTATGATCAGCAAAGCTAATGTAACTGCGTAGTTGCCTAGCACATTGACATGTGCTGGTACTTCGGTACATGTCCTAAGTAGTGACCATTAGATCCCTTTGCATCATTGTACATGCTGCCTCTAGCATGCAGTTCAAGGGGAGTGTAAATGGTCACGCAGGGAAGGCTTAATTCAAATGTCTCTTGCAGATGAGACTGATGTTTGGGAGGTGAGACATTCCCTTTACAGTTGTGTTTTGGCATTTACAGTTCCCCCTTCTCCCTCGACCACACAGATGTGGAACCCACAAATACACCCCCTCATTATTTCAGGCATTGTGCAAAGAAGCTATGCCTCAGATGGAAGATCTTCTAAACCGCACAACTAATGGGTGCCTTGGTATCTGAGTCATGAGTACCTGGGCAATTTGGATGAGGAAACATGGCCTCATTCCGAGTTGGCCGGTACACAGTAAAAGTAATAATGTTTACCAGCACTTTTACCAGACCAGCCAACTACAACCTTACCGGTAGGGTGAAGGATTTACCTCCAGCTGAGAGCTGGAGGTAAATCAGCCCCTAATGGCAAAAAATGGCCTTTATTACCGCACAACCGGTAATTGTGGCAAAATCTCCCCATGAGTCCCATTTACCGCCCTTGCTAGCACTTCTAATCTGCCGATAATTCCGGCAGACCAAGTGCCAGTAACAGCAATTCCGTTTGCCAGTATTCCAGCATTTTTACTGCTGGAATACCAGCAAACTTGGAATTAGGCCCCCTGGGTCTGGTACCCCTATGGGGACTGGGTCACTAGACGCTAGTAGAGAAGCCCATCAGAGTGTTGTGTCAACAACTGGGTCACGTCAGCCCCTGATTAGGTGAGACTGGAAAAAATGAAATATTGCTACACTAAGTGAAAGCATCAACCTATCAACCTAAGATATGTCCAGGGGGCTCATGATTCAAAAACTGAGACTCATCATAGACTGGACCCATTTTACTTCACTTTGACTGACTGATTGAGCTCACCAATTATTACCAACGGGACCAGTAGGGTTGGTAAACCAAACACATGGTTGAATGATAATCTGCAAATTGCTAAGTGTACAAAATGCAAACTTGAATGAAAAGGGCACATGAAATATGAAGTGGTAGATCAAAGAGCTGTAGACACTACAATGCACTAGTCCGCTCTGAAAAAAATGGATCTGTGTCATTCCATCAACAGGGTTTTTTTCGCAGAGTTTTTGCTGCCGATTTTTGGCTGAAAAAAGCTAATTGTTTTTTTTAATTGGGGGGTTCCCCCAAACCCCCTTCCCAGTTTTGTAACGACCTATTCCCCACACCCCATACCCCTTATATCTCTTTACCCCCACACACATATTTTTCAATGAGTTTTTTCAGCCCAAAGTCAGCTGCAAAAAACAGCAAAAAAACCTGGCAATGAATGAACGTTGCACCGGAAACAAATATATATACTTTGTGAGTAGGATTAATAAAGCTCCTCTTCTCGAAAAAGAATAATGTAAAAACCTGAATGAGTTCCAGTCCCCAAACTGTATAAAAATAATCTCATCCCAACTCAACATTTATGAGATTTGCCAACAAAATAGAGGAAAGTCACCTGGGAACGGTGTCTGATCTTCCAGGTTCAGCATCAGACAGGTAAGATTGTACAAAACCCCTCTAATCTGATATTTGATAAATGTGCCCTTCTAGAGTCAACACGGACAATGAGATTTCAGGCTCTGCAACTGACCCTTTACTTTGAAAAATATACAAATAATTTCTTACCAATCCAACCACGGCTGAGTTAATGAGCACTATTTAATACGTTGCTGGTCAGTGGTGTCTCGAATTACACACTAACAGTGGCAGCTGTGAATCCTCGTCTACAGAAATCCCCTCTGGACTGCATTAATACATCAAATTATAATCCTAGTTCCATACTGCCCTGTCTAGCACATGTTTGCGTAGGATGGTAGTCAAGCAGTGATCCTCCTGTTGAGGAACATTACTTCCGGGGAAATTTTCAGGCAGTATTCAGGCTGGACAGAGTTACCAAAATTGTGCTGACCTCAGTTCTGGAAGATCTTAGGCTGCAGAAGGATAAGGGTGGTTTGGCTGCTTTGGTATTATAGGGCCTGGCAGCAGCCTTTGATAGCATCAACTAATCCAAAGTTTTAGAAAGAGATGTTGGAGTAGGTAGATGAGTCCCAAACACAATATCTTCTTTTATAACGCAATAGTATAGATCTCTTGCACCTTTTGCTTCTCAATTATTAGACTACCCTGGTGGGGTACCTCAGTATTCAGCATTGTTGCCACATTTGATAATAATGCTGATGACACGCAGCTGTATGTTGAATTGAAACCAGCATATGAGGATGCACATTTTTTTAAATTTTGTATTGTGATGAATATAGTGCAAACCTAGCTATGACGCAACACAGTGCTGTACAAGTAAAGGGTGGTTAACAAAGGTTGGTGGATGGGGTGGTTACAGGTTAGAGTAGCTTGGATATACCATACTACCGAGATGGTATATACCTAGGATTAGCAGATCCTAAGTGACCCCACCTATTCCCTGAAGAGCAAGGTCTTGAGTTACCCCCTGAATTGAAGGAGCATTGGAGCATTCCTGATTACACCCAGATAGGGTGCCAGTAGACTATGGCATAGCAAGAGAAGACCTATTTCCTGGTATTCTCTTTGTGTGCCACTTTAGTCTCAAACATTATAATGGTCTGGCTCCAAGCAGAGTGTGCCTCACCTGAGTCTGTGAGTATTTTGACTTGGTGAACTGGTGTTCAGGTTGTAGTTGCCTTATTTGTGATGTGGGCAGTTTTGAAGAGAATTCTGGCCTGGATGTGTAGTCAGAGAAATTCTCTCAGGATGGGGGAGATGTAGTCAAATGGCTTGGTTCTACCATGAAGCATGCAGTGGCATGTTGAATGGACTAAAGCTGGGTAGGTGTATGGCTGGGATGCTGGTGATGAGGGTGTTTCCTCCATCGAGGTGTGAGATTACCAGGTCCTGAACTGTGGTTCTCAAATCTTCCAGTGGGAGGAAGAGTTTTTACTTCCAGAGAGGTACCAGGCGCTTTGGGCTTTTTTGTTAATATGTTGCCAGAAGGAAAGATTGCTGTCAGTAATAGACCTGAATGATTTGGCACATAGGTCCACTGAGGTGTGAATCCATCAAGGTGCATGTCATTCAACCAACCTCGGATGGCTCTCTGTAAACGGATGTCCTAGTAGGATCGTAGGACAAATTCTGTTTTGGTGGGAGTAACTTTCAGGTAGATGCATATCATCCAAGCAGGGATATCATTTGGGGGTTGCCAGGGGTCGCACCTGCGAACCCTGAGGTCTCACTTGCTACCCCTAAAAATATTAAAAAAATTATATATATATATATATATATATATATATATATATATATATATATATATATATATATATATATATAATATTTAGATTGTTTTTTATGGTAGCTCTTGGGCTGTGGGCAGAACCGTATGGCTCTTTGTTTCTGGAGTGGCTGGCTTTCTTGTTCAGGCCATTAAAAAAAAAAAGCAGGGGGTTCCACAAGCGTAACACTTTGAGCAGTGACCCTAAACAAGAAAGAATAGGAATAACAAATAATATGTCTTTCTGGAATTCTATACAATAATTGCTAGACTCATTAAAGTTTTATTTCAGGTACACTTCAGGAGTAGAGTCACTGATTTAGTCTGTTCCAAAACACCTCAAATTCACAATGCAGACAACTTCAAAAAAGCATTTAGAGCAGAATAGGCATCAATTTTTGACTATGTGTTTTGCTTTTCGCAAAGTTGTAGTTATAGCATGTTTTTTGTTTTCTACCATTGTCTCTGTTACGATCATCATAAGACATTCCACCTCGGTGTCCTCTGTCATTTGACAAAATCCTTGTGCCTAAAAGCTTGCATACAGAGCAGCAATGTTTGACCATAGCACATAAAGTGGCCCTTGATTTCATTGTGCCACAATTAATGCTTTGTTGTAATGTGTCTATATTTCCTATCTCCAAGGCATGCTGTTCATGATGTTTGTTTGCATACATCATGCAATGAGTGCCCAAATTACGGGATGCTGTGTGAGTGAGCTGCTTTCCCTGTGCTACTCTAAATTCTTTAATACACAGTTATGAACCCTCCTAATGGTATGTATTTTGCCAACCTCTGAAGCCTAAAACATAGATCCATACAGGCTTGACATGTGGCCAAATTTGCACCAGACCTGCAGACGAACTGGCCTGCTGTTACATCTCAGTTACCAGTTTAATGGTATCCACCACAGAATGTAATTTGCTTTCTGACTTTGAGGACATTCATGGAATTGCTCATTTTACTATAGCCGTTAAGATAGCTATAGCTGGTAAGATAGCTCAGTGGGTTGAGCGCTTGCTGCTGCAATGTGTGTGTGTGATCTGTAAGTTGCAGGTTTGAAACCCTGCCACACCAACTCAGCCCTTTGTGCTACTGAAGTTGATAAATGAGTACCAACACAGGTTGGGTGATATTGTATGTCTATGTTTTCAGTTTAAAGTGCTTAAGTGCAAGTACTATAAAATAACACATCATTATAATACGGTGTTGGACGTCTGCTTGCATTCTCAGTAATTTGGTAATATGGGTCTATACACACTGATATTAACGATACATTTGCTGATCCATTCTTGTATGAAATGTGTATCACATTACAGTGATATCGTAACCATATTTTTCGTAGTGCACTTAGGAACAATACTATGTGATTCAACTTGCTGTTTTATCAAGGGGTGAAAGGTCGTGTTCCATCGCTTATCATGATGTCAATTCGGGTGGGGTCAAATGGCATCACTTCTTGTAATGTCATCAGCGGTCAGGGGTCGTGTGATGTCGCTCCTGCTACCTCTGACATTTTGGTGAAATGACATCCCTGCATCCGAGCTTGGATGGAGTCGAGGCATTTACTGAGGTCCAATTCACTTTGTGGTATAACTGAGTATACTTGATGTATTTATATAGTGAGATATTAGAGATGTTGTGAAGCAACCATAGTGGTTCCAAATCAGGATTAAAGATCGCTGGGCAGAGTATTGACCCCTGTGAAAGTTAAGTATACACATGCATTGCACCTCGCTGTCTCTATGACAGCATTACTAGGGCTGGTGTTCAGAGAAGCCTTTGAGGTCATTAATGACAATTTTCCCGAGGGACCTTGAGGTGTAACAAGGGTTGACAGGTCGGCGCCTCCCGTTTCCTGAACGCCTTGACCCATGATGGCCAATTGGGAAGGACTCTCACAGAGACATCTGTGGGAGTCGAATTGGTGGCCAGCCATGATTAACAATGTGGAAGAGGTATTTAAGGAGTGTTTTGCCTATAGTGTTTATGAAAAGAGCCAGTCAGCATGGGTGCAGCCGAGACCTCCTCCTTTCGGGTCCTGATGAAGTACAGAATAAGGTCGGCCTAAGTATCATGGGGCAGTTTGATGCATCAGGGAGAAGTCTGAGATTTTGGTTGGTCCAAGTAGACTGCACCTCCAGATGTGTTGAGGTGTCGCTTGTTGCGTCTGTGACGGCAAAGAAAGTGCTTGAACAGAACTGTCCTGGTCAGGTTCAGAGATTCTGAGAGGTGGGTGTTTTATGTTGAAATCCTTTATGAGGGAAGAGGTGTTGTAGTTAGGATTTAGTGGTGTCTCCATTGTGTTACCTATGTACTTGCTGACCACCTAGCTGCATACTCACGTTATAGAACCCTGTGTTTACCTGTGTCGCTTTTTGCTGTATTTATGACATCATTGCCAGGACAAGCCTCCTGAGAACCCTGTGACGTCCTAATGACAGATGGGGCCTGACGCGATGGTTGTCGGGTGCCTACGATAAAGCTCCTTACCTGTTCACCCGGATGTGGTGGCTTCACGCGCATGGGTGGATGGCTTTGCCTACAGAAGCACCTAGAGGGGAGGGCATAGGAATGAACAAGAGTATTATTACCCTCCAGCATCTGCCACTTAATTTAATTGTTGACAATTCCAATTGAAAATAGTTTAGAGCCAGCACCAATAACCATATATCTTCTTTTATATATCTTCTTTTTCATTCAGCTAGACAAACCGGGGGCTGTGATGCCGTTGGTTTCTGCTCAGAGTTTTCTTATCTTCTGCATGAAAGGTTGCTGAACCGCCTGGCTCTCATTTTTGCCAGCCACTCAAAAGCAATCAAGCTCCCCGGGTGCCCGTAACCTTTGGAAACAATGCAATCGCTCGAGCACCAGCGACTCGGGTCCCTTCAGCTTTGAAAACGCGACGGTTAAAGTGCTGCTGACTGCGCGGGAAAGGCGCGCCTCTCAGCGTGGGTAGCAAAAAGCTGGCCTTCCTCCGTGAACATTTCCATACCCACGCCTGCTGCACTGCGCCTGCCTTCCACGGTGGAAACTCTGATAACACGTTATTTATTGGGCATGACTGTGCAGAGCAAACATCAAAGTACAATTATCAAATTCCGTGAAGTAGAACATTCGTAGTATGATACTGCTTACGCGGGAGGCTTTTTTTTTCTCACAGTCTATACTTAGCAGAGACAGACTCGACGACAGATTGTCTGAAAAAATAATAAAAGCACTAACTATACTGTACAAAAGACAATGGGCTTCATTATGAGTCCAACGGTAGCCATTCCGGTAAATACCGGCATGCTGCCGCCGGAGTCATGAATATACCGGCAATGGGTAATTACCGGGGCATTTCCGCCCTGCCTGACCTGGTAACTGCCCATTGCCGGGTGCCGGTAATTATGAGTCCCCATTCCCATTTGAGCCCTGCAGGGCTCAAATGGGAATGGCAATGCCGATAGCACCAACACTGTTAATAACGGTGCCGGTGCTACAGTGTAGGTCTGCTCGCGGGTGCCGGTCTGCCCGCCAGGTCAGGCTGGCAGCCGGAAAGGCACCGGCAAGCAGGAGTCGTAGTTTGCTGGTCCGGTAACAACCCGGCCGGTAAGCATATCGGCCCGTTGTTACCGGACCGGCACACTACCAGTCTGCGGGTGGGTGCCGCCCCGCCCGCCAGGTTCAGACCTGGTGGGCGGGAACGGCACCAGCCCGCAGACTTACATGGAAGCACCAGTACTGTTGCACACGATGCTGGTGCTTCCGTGCTCCCCATTCCCATTGAGTCCCATGGGACTCAAATGAGAATGGGGATTTACATTTTATGGCGCCTGACTTCACGGACCGCCAGGGCTGTAATGCTCCGGTGTTTCCGTGAAGCCAGGCGCCGGAAACATTTGCAAGTCCGGCGGCAGCCAACCGTTTTTACCGGCACGGCTACCGCCGGACTTGTAAGTAGGCCCAATGTCCTAATTACGATTTGAACGATGTAGGCAATTTTTGTTGGTACTTCTATTGCTACCACGTTTTTGGGACGGTAACTGAATCACTGACATTTTAGCTGCACTAGTGACCACCAAGTTTGGTGGTGAAGTAGACAATTTACCACTAGCAAATAGCTTGAATCAAACCCTTCACTTCACCTTCAAAAATCATCAGATTTATCATGGAGAATTTGCAGTTATCCTAAAAAAGCCCTATGGAGTCCTATATACTCCAAAAATGGGGATTCATACTGCATTGCTACCACCCAAAACCCAGCAGTAATTCTGCCAGACAGAGTGGCAGTAACAGTGATGACTGGAGGTAGTTCGGTAGGAAATTCACACAATTACTGCCCTTCTTATAATGAGACCCAGCCATCTTTCACTAAGATCCCTTCAGCTGGAATGTACCGCCTGTACATATTCATTCATTCATTTATTCATTCATATCGCTTTGTTCGACTCAATGGCCATTAGCATACAAAGATATTACAGCAAGGTTACTAGGTTAAACATGCCATACACGTTGCAACATAGTAACATTTCCCAAAACCATATAGCATAATATTCACAGTGTGCATGAGAAACGCAAAAAATCCATGCATACACTTTGTCTAAGAGGAGTACAAGCGGACTATGTCTGTCATCAACATACATTAGATCTCATCAAATGGCTCCTAGGAGACCAGGCTCGATTAATATACTTAGTTACAAAGAAGACAATGGCCCTCATTACAAGTCAGGCGGTGGACTATGGTGCTATTAGCACCATGGTCCATGCCGGATTCCGCCATGGTGGATGGCAGAATTACTGCCCCATTCCAAGGTGAGTGGGGCGGTAATTCCCCATTCACCATTTGCCCTTTCCCATTCCCATTTTTGCCCCATAGGGCATAATGGGGCTGGGGAAGGCGCTAATTACGGCACCGTAAATTACGGTGCCGTAATTAGCACCAAGGTCGCTTAGCGCCTTGGACTTTAACGCCTGCAAAAAAGGGCTAAACCAAGTTCCTAGCCCAAACGGTTCTAGAGATACGGACGATTAAATAAAGGTAGTTTTTCGGATTTGAAATTTTAAAAGTTCAAAGCGAAAGGTTACAGCTTGCAGCTAGAAAATTACACGTGACAGCTTTGCAAAATGACAAGTGACAACTTCTAGGAGGCAGTTCTGGTTAGATTAAAATAGTTTGGATTAGATTATTTTAACTAAGAGATTGGTTCTGCACAGTTCTGCTAGGTACTCACAATATATTTTAAAATAGGCCTCGCCACGGATCTCGTCAGGTTTTGGACTGGACTCCGGTTCTGGTCTCGGCACTTCACAGTGATCTGGGTCAGCTCTCTGGTTCTGCTAACAGCGGTCTGGGTCACTCTGGATCTCTGGCCTCTGGTTCTGGATCCTGGATGTAACACTGCTTTCTGGGTACTGCTACAGGTTCTGGAGATTGATGGATTTGAAGTCTGGATCTCTGGATGTGAAGTTGTCGGTCAGCATGCTCCGCGGCAAATGGAATTGAATGTCCTCTCTAGCTTCTAGTGGCTCTTTTTATGTCTTTTGAAAGTGGGTGTGTGTGCAGCATCACTAGCCAGCCCCTCTTTCAACTTGTCATTGGCCCAATTCTCCCCTCTCCCATGATTGGGGAAGGAACTATGAGTCAGAGTGATGCTGTAGGTTTTATGGGTCAGAGGATCCTCCCCTGGTCAGTTTGCCCACAAATCTATATTTGATCAAAATACACATTTCTCAAATACATAGTGGTTTGTCATTGCACGTACATATTACCTATCACATGAGGTAGTCTCTGTCCCAAATCTGCTCTTCCTGAGGGCTTGCATTCAGAAATGGCAAAATTTTCGATTTTAGGGGGTTATGCAACCTTGGTTCTTCATTAAAAATTATACACATATACACGGCCTGTTCATACATACTCCAGTAAATTCCCATGTCTCTATCTTAAACACAGAGTCTGTAGTATCCATAAATAGCGGGGTTTTGCCCCAGAACATCACACAAATTCCCAACGCTTCTTAAAATGTGCACAGAAAAATCACAAGAATTATGGTATCATTTAAATAATTTTGACAAGTCCGCACCATGAGTTATACATCTTTCTTAGAATCATATTCTGGCCAACAGGGGTGTGTCTTTTCAGGTCACATGGTGTAGAAACCAGTTTATCCAGTTTCTGCCGAGCTCAGAGACCCTGCCCCTCCCAGCTTCTGCTTCTGTCAGATAAAATGTCACTTTTTGTTCCCCAGTTTAAGTCAAGACAATTTTTACATATGCAGCTAGAATGCTGATTCTAAGTTCAAAACTATGACATTTCAACAGTGACAAACTATGTGACACTCAAAAGTAGGTCACTCAGTTAATTTAAACATTTTCGATTTTTGGTAGTTTTAAATCCAGTTTCAGTTAGGCTGCTGCAGACCTGCAGAGCTCAGCCAGTCTTGTTATGAACATTGTTTTGGAGCTCTTCAACTTCCCAGATTTAGTATGCACATTGTATGTGTTGTAATGTTTGAAAATAGGCATTTTGAGCTGGCATTCAGAGAAACAAAAGGTGATTTTAAAGTGCGGTTTTTCCTTTGGCACACATTTCACTCATGGCACCCCGGCCCATCTTGCTCGCACTGGTGGGTGGCAAGTTAGACAACCATTTTAGTGTGCACAAACTGCGTGGTTCTCCTAAATTCTGGCGCACATGTGGGCTTTTTGGCCATCTTGGATTTTCTAAGCCCACAGCACCAAATGTTGCAGCATGATAGCTCAAACGTGGGTCAGGACATCCACCAAAGCCCCCCCACGCGACTGCACTTTGAATTTGAGTCGATGGGGAGTCGGGTGCACAGAAGGTAATGACCCACGCACTGGTATGTCCGCATAATCTTCTCCCAATTCTGCAAATGGCACAGTTCAACATCTTTTGCTCCATCCGGTACTGATCAATCGGTTCTTCTCGCCGGTCCTGATGGGAATATTGGGCGGTACCCCGGGGCCACTTGCGTCTCTGCTCCCGGTCTCCGGATCGTCCTCCTTGGCCAGTCTACAGGTTTTCTTTCTCCTAGGACGACAAAGGAAGAGCGGCAATACCTATTCATGGACATTTCTCCCCCACCATTGATATAGTGGGGTGGCATATCTATTTTAGAACTCAACAGATATAAACATGCACATATTTTTTAAATTAAGAGACATTAACACACAAACTTGAGAAACACAGAATTTGATAGGCTATATGTAGGATATTTTAAGTTAGAACTGAATTAATCTGAGACAGTACCCCCTGGGATTCCAGAGGATTCCTCCAGTTGTTGCAGAGTGTGCCTGGGATGGCAACACTTCAACTGGTTAATGTGGACCCACTTGTCTTCCCCCTCTGCCAAACTGCCTTTGGGGATGTGGATCTTGTAGGCCACAGGGGAGATCTTGTCTATAATTTCAAACGGTCCCTTCCATGTAGGCAAACATTTTCGCTGTTTGGCCTGGTTCCTTTGGAAATTGTATAAATAGACCCGGTCCCCCACCTGATATTCCTTCCTGGAAGTTTTCAGGTCATAGTGGGTCTTCATACTCTCAGCTGATCTTTCTAGATTCCGCTGAGCATAGGCAAAAGCATGTTGAAGGTGTTTCCTTAAATTCTCCACATACTCATGAGTTGGGGAGGCATTTATTAGTGTCTGCTCTTGGGTCCTGTAGAGCAAATGCTGCGGAAGCACCATCTTGCGTCCAGTCATCAACTCAAATGGTGACATTTTGGTTGCAGATGAAGGGGTAGATCTGATGGCCATTAGGACCAGAGGTAATCAGATATCCCAACTTTGCCCAGAATCTGCCACAAACCTCTTTAATATGCTCACAATGGTTCGGTTATATCTCTCTACTGCCCCAGAAGAAGCTGGCCTGTAAGCAATGTGTAGCTTTCTCTTGACCCCCAGTATCTCCCACATCTTTGTCATTACTTCACTGGTGAAGTGGCTACCCCTGTCTGACTCAATCCTTTGAGGTAGACCAAAACGGGAAAACATGTGGTTAATCATCAGGGCAGCTGCTGTTTCTACCTTGCAATTTGGGGCTGGGAGACATTCCACCCACTTTGTAAACAAGCATGTAACGGTCAACATGTACTTGTTTCCTCTCGACGAGCGAATCACAGGGCCTACAAAGTCGATTTGCAAATCTGACCATGGCAGTGTCATCCCCCTCTTTTGGAGGGGTGCACGGTGCGTGAGGGATGATGGATGAAATTGTGCACACACAAGACACCCCTTAAAGTATTGGTCAAGGTCCTGCCCCATGTGTGGCCAGTATGCAACCTCTCTTAAGATTTCCAGTGTTGTGTGAAACCGCCTGTGACCGGCGGTGGCCGCATCATGGGCGTGACTTAACATCAGGCTTCGGAATGAGGTAGGAACCACCCACTGATCGTGGCCAGCTTTGGATTTCCTTACCAGCAAACCGTCTTGGATTCGGAACATTTTTGGACATTTCATCAACACTCTTAGGTCCTCTTTCCCAATGTAATCGGTATCCGTCAGGGGAAAGTTCTCAGGGTCCTCAAGGTGTTGGTAAAACTTACCAATAATTGGATCCCCCTCCTGAGCTGTAATCAAATCAGCATCAGGGGTCTCCTTGCTCCATTGGGCAGTTGAAAGATCATTGTGAGCATTTGTCTGGGACCTAGTGATAGCAATGACCTGGATTTCCCCCAACAGGGACTCAATCTCAATTAGATCTCCTTGGATGGCCCTGGTTTTGGCCAGCTGATCAGCTAAGTCATTTCCAGTTTTGTCTGGTCCCTCTACTTTGGAATGACCCTTGATCTTTTTCCAGTAGATGGTCATCCCATTCGATGTGACCAGATCATCAATGTTTTGGATCAACTTCCCATGTTTCAAGGGTTTGTTGTTAGCACATAACATGCCTCTGGTTTTCCAATTAACCAGGTGCTCCACGAACCCGTTCCGTACATAATCAGAATCTGTGATTATGACCAGTTCATGGAGTTGATGCTGGACAGCAGTGAGGATGGCCTGATGCACAGCCATCAATTCTGCCACCTGACTACTTCGGGGACCAATTTTGTATCCAGCGGAGGGTTCTGGGGACTCATTCACCCATGCATTCCCTACGCCGGCCACCAGTTCTTTCTCCACGTTGTTGTCAACATGGTAAGAGCATCCATCCACATAGACAGTGGGCATTCCCTCACACTTGTCCTCTTCAAAAACTCTGTGTGGGGAATTAAGGTATGCCTCCATGTTGTCCTTGATTTTTAGACTTTCGTCCTCAAAACAGTTTTCTTTGGCACAATCATGCAAGTCAGCCAGACCTTGCGCGAGGGGACTCTTCTTGTTTTGGCCATATCGTACCTCCACAGGAAAGCCTTGCATTGACAGAATCCAGGAAGTAATTTGGGAATTACTCACATTTCCGGCCCGGATTCTGTCACTTTGGAGATATTGCAGAGGCTGGTGTGGAGTCTTCACTATGATGTGTTCCCCCTGGATAAACGGGCGGTAATTCTTCAATGCCCACACCGTTGCCAGGAGTGCCTTCTCACAATCGTTGAATTTTTCCTCCACAGAGGATAAAGTTTTGCTCGCATAGGAGATTACTTTATTGACCTTGTCATGCTTTTGGTATAATACTGCCGTCAAGCACGTATTAGAGAACCCCGTCTCCAGGAAGAACTCCTTGTTTCTGACAGGGTAAGCTAGGCAGGGCGCTTGTGAGAGGCTTCTTTTGAGTTGTCTTACTGCCTCGGCTTGTTCTGGACCCCATTCCCACTTGACCCCCCCCCCCTTCAGGAGATGAATCAGGGGTCTAGTGATCTCTGCGTAGCCCTCAATGAACTTTCTGCTGTAATTAGTCAGTCCAAGGAGGCTCCTTAGTTCCCGCAGAGTTGTGGGGTCTTTCAGTTTTTGGAGTGCTTCCACCTTCTTTTCCTGGGGACAGAGACCCTGAGGAGTAATCTCATGCCCCAAGAAATTAACACGGGTTCTACACCACTGTGCTTTCTGAAAGGAAAGTTTTGCTCCGGCGGCCCTCAACTGCGTCAGAACATAACGGATCTCCGCTATGTGTTCCTCCACAGATGAACTTTTGATGAGGACATCATCTACATAAGCCAGGTTACCCCCTGCACCCAGGTCGGGCATGGCCTTGTGTAGGAAAATGTTGAATTCATTGCCGGAGTTGAGGTATCCAAAGGGAGTCCGGGTCCATGTGTACTGCTGGCCCCCAAAGGTAAAAGCCAGCTTGTATTGGTCCTCCCTACTGACAGGCACAGTCCAGTATCCATTGGTCAGGTCTATTGCAGTGAATACCTGTGACCCCTGGATCTGGGCCAGCCCTTGGTCAATGTAGGGCAGAGGCCATCGGGAAGTATGGACCCGTTTGTTGAGCTCCCGAAGGTCAGCACAGAGTCTCCACTGGCCGTTTGGCTTCAATATTCCCAGCACCGGATTATTGAAGGTGCTGTGGACTGGACAGATTATTCCCCGGGACTCAAGGTTCTTAATTATTTCAGTAAGGGACTCCATTGATGCGAGAGGCAAGCGATATTGCTTCACAAACACAGGAGTCATGCCAGGGTCCGTGGGGATTGTTGTTGTGTGGATGTCAGTGCGACCACAGTCATATGAGTCTACCGCAAAGAGATCTTGGAAATCCAAGAAAACTTGTTTCAACTTTTGCTTTTGTTCCAGAGTCACACAGGCATCAGCTAGGTTGACTCTCTCTTCCACCATCTGCCTGAAGCCTGGAAAGACTTCTGGTTTGGCTATCTCAGCGGCCTCCTCTAGCTGGGTGGAGAAGTCCCTGGTCAGAGTGCTGATTTGGACTGGAGGCCTCAGGTGGGAAAGGCAACCCTCATGGACCTGGAAAATCACCTCATCCCTCCTGAAGCCACAAGTCACATCTTCCTTACCATAGGGGCAGGAAGTGTACACCAGGAAGTTCCCCCCATGCCGGGTAAAAATCCTGTCTGGTGTTGTATTGTCATCACTGTCATTGTCAAAACAGTCCTTGGGGATTGGTCCTAACAGTTCATTTCCTAAATCGATGGAAAGATGTCGGTCATCAACCGCCATTCCAATAATGGTGCCTGCGGCTAGAGTAATACTCTTTAAGTCGCTGTTATCCACCTCTGTTAGAATGGTGTCATGTTCTATGTTGACTAATGGAGCTGGGTTTACCCCCAACCCTTGCTGTTGGAGAGAATCGTTTAGATGTATGTAAGCATCAGGGTTTTTCAAATGTTGTCCTCTTTTAGCTTTCACTTCCAGGGAGAATTGTCGGGTCCTTTCTGGGATGGTGACTTCCTCTTTGATCTGAATTTCAACTGCATAAGGTAGCAATTGAGCTGACCTAAATGCTTTTTCTGGATCATCAAAGCCCATGGGATTATCCGCTAATCGGGACCAAGCTTTGAAGTTTATTAGGTCCAAACTAATGGCAAAGCGATTGAGAATGTCACTGCCTAAGTAAAAAGCGGCAGTGACGTCTCGCACGACCCAACAATTGTGGACTATGCTCTTTTTGACAATGGAGATTTTGAGCATACACCTGCTTGGCAGGAGATGTTTGGAATTAGGTGCTTCCAGGTCCATTTCCCATTTGTCTATCAGTTTGAATGTGGGAATGGCTGGATCTTTTGGGAGTTGGCGGAACATGGCTTCGCTGATGAAGCTCTTACCGTTGTTCACACACACTCGAGCGAGAACAGAGTCCTTCCCATCATTTAACTGAACAGGGATGAACAATTGCTCTCCAATTTGCTGAATATCAGCCAGGCTCTGAGCTGATTTCACCTCTTTCTCTCTGTCTAGTTGGATTTGCAGGGTGGCTACCTGCTCTGTGCATGCCCTGTTGAAATTGATCTGTTGCTCCAGCTTTTTCTGGCTCTGCAGTAGGGAGTCCAAACTGTCTTGGCGTTCCTTCTGCAAAGCCAGAATTCTGGTATCCTGGTCAGCCTTTTCCTGTTGCAGGATATCCATATCCTTCTTTATTTTAATGATGTGCTGTCTACTCTCATTTTCGGACTCCTGGCTTCTGTGCAGCCTCTGCTCAGAAGAGTCCAGATCAGATTGGGCCTTCTGTAATGCCAGCAGTTGCCTACTCGCCAGATCTTGGCCTTCAGCACATTTGTCCTGCATGGCTCCCATATGTAAATATAAATATGCCGCTACCCTGGCAATCTAGTGGTGCTCATCCTTGGCCTTAGGGGCCATATATAGTTCACTCAGGGCCACATGTAGGGGACCCTGATCTCCCCATATATCTGACCCTGTTTCAGTGATCTGGGGTGCGATTGCCTGCAACCAGACCGTCTGGTCCTGATGAGTCCACTCACCTCTCACAAATAGCTTATGTAAGAAGTGCTCTCTGGCTATTTTCATATCTACCAAGGTCGTCATTCTGGAATTTGAGTTCCTTCCTGATTTACAGAAGTTTGTATTTTATTTTTTGCAAAACAGACCTTTTCCTTAGAGCGTTCCTTTGAGGAGTGCTTTACAGCGTAACACAGCGTGGTGATCCGACCGGATATGTGTATCTGGTCAGCTGGCACACTGTATCAATCTGCACAAGTGATAGATCTAACCCAAACATTCCGGACGAGCCCCCAATTTGTAAGCGGATTCAATTCAACACTAAAGCTAAGTCAATGCCTAGTCTGGGATACTGAATGGAAACCCCTATTGATATATCTTTACGTCCAGTTCATGAGTTCTGGATGACTACCCCTATATAACACCCCTCTCTTGGAATCCCCATGACCCCACTGAGCCAAGAAGTAGTTCTGTTTTGCAAGTTTAAAAGGTTTATTTGATAATTTAAACAATATATATATATATATCACACTTTATAATAAATTAATAATTGAATATCACACTTAATCTGAGCAGTAATCAATAATGGATAGTCCGGCACTAGCACACTTCTTTATAATCAATGATGAGTGGTTATAGGATGGATACGATAGCAACAATACTTTTATGGTTTCAAATGGATGCAATGTGGAATGAAAATGCAATACAGAAAATACTCAATATGATTTCAACAACACAATGTAATCACTTTTCTCTGGCAATCCACTCCCCCCCTTTATGCAATGCAAGGAAATGGAAGGAAATCACACAGTTCTCAGAAATGCAATCAAATGTAATTCAGTTCACCCCAGCAAGCTTAGATATATATATATATAACACCCCTCTCTTGGAATCCCCATGACCCCACTGAGCCAAGAAGTAGTTCTGTTTTGCAAGTTTAAAAGGTTTATTTGATAATTTAAACAATATATATATATATATCACACTTTATAATAAATTAATAATTGAATATCACACTTAATCTGAGCAGTAATCAATAATGGATAGTCCGGCACTAGCACACTTCTTTATAATCAATGATGAGTGGTTATAGGATGGATACGATAGCAACAATACTTTTATGGTTTCAAATGGATGCAATGTGGAATGAAAATGCAATACAGAAAATACTCAATATGATTTCAACAACACAATGTAATCACTTTTCTCTGGCAATCCACTCCCCCCCTTTATGCAATGCAAGGAAATGGAAGGAAATCACACAGTTCTCAGAAATGCAATCAAATGTAATTCAGTTCACCCCAGCAAGCTTAGACTACAGGTATGAGTTTGAAATACAGGCAAAAGTGCTTTGATATGTGCTGGCAATGAAGTGAGGAATATGCTGAAAATGGTTTTAATTCCCTTTAGGAGGTTCAGGGTGAGTGAAATATACCTGGGATGAGTTCAGGCTCACTTTAGCAAGGATCTAGGAGTAACTAGCAGGTTAAACGAATTTTTGGCAAAGGAAAGCGAGGAAGCTGCTGTTTTCACACGTGGCTGGATTTTTAACCAAATCGCGAATCGCAGCAAAATTCGCGAATGCGTGAATCACGATTACGGCAAAAGTATAAGGAGTAGCAAGTCGGTTCTAAGCGTGTTGAAAAGTTGAGATTCTAAGCTTTCAGAGGAAAGTTAAACCAACGGTTCCAGAGATATGGATGATTAAATAAAGGTAGTTTTTCGGATTTGAAATTTTAAAAGTTCAAAGCGACAGGTTACAGCTTGCAGCTAGAAAATGACAGGTGACAGCTTTGCAAAATGACAAGTGACAACTTCTAGGAGGCAGTTCTGGTTAGATTAAAATAGTTTGGATTAGATTATTTTAACTAAGAGATTGGTTCTGCACAGTTCTGCTAGGTATTCACAATATATTTTAAAATAGGCCTCGCCACGGATCTGGTCAGGTTTTGGACTGGACTCCGGTTCTGGTCTCGGCATTTCACAGTGATCTGGGTCAGCTCTCTGGTTCTGCTAACAGCGGTCTGGGTCACTCTGGATCTCTGGCCTCTGGTTCTGGATCCTGGATGTAACACTGCTTTCTGGGTACTGCTACAGGTTCTGGAGATTGATGGATTTGAAGTCTGGATCTCTGGATGTGAAGTTGTCAGTCAGCATGCTCCGCGGCAAATGGAATTGAATGTCCTCTCTAGCTTCCAGTGGCTCTTTTTATGTCTTTTGAAAGTGGGTGTGTGTGCAGCATCACTAGCCAGCCCCTCTTTCAACTTGTCATTGGCCCAATTCTCCCCTCTCCCATGATTGGGGAAGGAACTGTGAGTCAGAGTGATGCTGTAGGTTTTATGGGTCAGAGGATCCTCCCCTTGTCAGTTTGCCCACAAATCTATATTTGATCAAAATACACATTTCTCAAATACATAGTGGTTTGTCATTGCACGTACATATTACCTATCACATGAGGTAGTCTCTGTCCCAAATCTGCTCTTCCTGAGGGCTTGCATTCAGAAACGGCAACATTTTCGATTTTAGTGGGTTATGCAACCTTGGTTCTTCATTAATAATTATACACATATACACGGCCTGTCCATACATACTCCAGTAAATTCCCATGTCTCTAGCTTAAACACAGAGTCTGAAGTATCCATAAATAGCGGGGTTTTGCCCCAGAACATCACACAAATTCCCAACGCGTCTTAAAATGTGCACAGAAAAATCACAAGAATTATGGTATCATTTAAATAATTTTGACAAGTCCGCACCATGAGTTATACATCTTTCTTACAATCATATTCTGGCCAACAGGGGTGTGTCTTTTCAGGTCACATGGTGTAGAAACCAGTTTATCCAGTTTCTGCCAAGCTCAGAGACCCTGCCCCTCCCAGCTTCTGCCAAGAGGAAGCTATTTTACGGCCACCCTAATAAACCATCTGCCTGGGCCCAGGACAGGTCTTTGTTCAACTCCCTGTAGCTGCTCCACCCCTAATCTAATCAGAGAGGTGACAACTCCTTTTGTCAAGGGGAAGAGTGGCTGAGCAGGTTTTAACTCCTGTGGGGGTAGATGTCAGGCAGAATTCAGTTTCATTAAGCCATGTTTCAGATAAAATGTCACTTTTTGTTCCCCAGTTTAAGTCAAGACAATTTTTACATATGCAGCTAGAATGCTGATTCTAAGTCCAAAACTATGACATTTCAACAGTGACAAACTATGTGACACTCAAAAGTAGGTCACTCAGTTAATTTAAACATTTTCGATTTTTGGTAGTTTTAAATCCAGTTTCAGTTAGGCTGCTGCAGACCTGCAGAGCTCAGCCAATCTTGTTATGAACATTGTTTTGGGGCTCTTCAACTTCCTAGATTTAGTTGCACACATACTTCATTCTGCCAGATGTCCGCTGGTGTTCAGTGAGATTTTTGGATGTGTTGTAATGTTTGAAAATAGGCATTTTGAGCTGGCATTCAGAGAAACAAAAGGTGATTTTAAAGTGCGTTTTTTCCTTTGGCACACATTTCACTCATGGCACCCCGGCCCATCCTGCTCGCACTGGTGGGTGGCAAGTTAGGCAACCATTTTAGTGTGCACAAACTGCGTGGTTCTCCTAGATTCTGGCGCACATGTGGGCTTTTTGGCCATCTTGGATTTTCTAAGCCCACAGCACCAAATGTTGCAGCATGTTAGCTCAAACGTGGGTCAGGACACCCAATAACTCCCCAGCCCAAGTAGAAGGACAAACGCAGCAGCTGTGGGTATTCAAGCTTTCAAGATATTTCTCCAGGCCCAGAAGGCTATGTGGCAGTAGTGGAGCCAGCATTTCACTAAAGGGCAGACCTGTGCCATAACCATGTGGGCTTAGACAGGGGCGGTCATACTCTAAGGGAGAAAGACTTCATTACTTTGAGCTTTCCAATGCTGCCTTCATTGAATTGTAAATAACAAATGTAACTGTGTTAAAATGAAAGGCAGAAAGGACCCTCTCCGATTTTTTACATGCAAGTTCCTAAAAGATCATACATGTGAGCCTGGCACAATGGGATGAAACCTCTCATAATTCACTGCTGCCCACCTTCACTGTTCTTTCCAACATCCTCTCTCATTTTTTGTACAGCACTTTCTTGCTTAGTAGCTAGACTTGTGCTATGTGAAGACACAGAAGGTAACCACCATTACTGCGCCTTAAGTAATTTCATTTGTGTTTATTTTACAACCAACTACTACAAGTAAAGATATATTGTGGTATTTCAAAAGTTACATGTTAATACTGAATGCCCTCTTCCAAGGATTAACTTGGATTACAGTTCTAATTTGCAAACTCTCAAATGGTCTCTGGTTAATCCTTTTATAAACTGCTGACACGTGTTTCACAACAAAGGTCTTGCATATTTTGATCACCTATTGTGAGATTCTTCAGGGAATAAACATGTTCAGTTAGCTAACTATACACTTCTAGTTTCATTAGAGAAAAAAACAACTATCCTAGACCCTTCATACAAACAACATTCTTCCAAAGAAACAGAAATAAAAAAAAGGAATAAACACAAAACATGTATTAACCAAAGAGCAGTATTCTAAGGTCTATAGTCGCCAAAATTATAGACTGACAAATACATTTTAATTGGAGCACAAGTGTTTCAATCAACTTAAACTAAGTGCAGATTTGGTCTCTAAACATCCCCCATAATAATCAACTCTCATACTTGTTTCTGAATAAATTAATGTATGTCTTATCCATGATTGATCGTAAAATGTATTCAGTATGACATATCTTATGTATCATACGCAAGAACATGGGTTCATGTGTAGACATCTCTGTTGATGCTATGTTCCTCATAAAGTTATGTGCTCATGCGAAAATTAACATAGCCATAGGATTGTGGATTTGGTCTGAATAATCGTATTGTATCATTAACCTAAATAATAAATTTGTTTCCTTACTTCATATCCAATTTACGTGTATTTCTTGGCTTAGGTAATCTTATTATAAGTGTATTTCAGAAACCGAATGCATATATAATCTTAAGATTTTGTGTTACGCCTAGATAATTATTAAAGCATATGTCATGGATGAAGTAACATTTGTCCATTCCACTCTCCATTAAAATATAATCACAAGAACACATTATCCTACTACCTTGTTAAAATAGTCATCATGGAGCTCTGCTTTGCAGAATTAAAAGTAGACTCACCTTATTTTTATTTTTGGTTTCTCTGTAATGGCGGCATGATATCCACATGCTATATGGCATGCTCATCTGTCATGGGCGCCACCTTGAAAAGTAATTTATATTGTATTGCCAACATGAAGGTGAGACTAAGGGTTTGATTTACAAAATTGTTTTCAATAGGACTTTCCCATGTTAAAACATTTTCATTGCTTCATTGCTTCATTTTCCTCACCTACACAGCCCCTAAAAAGAGGACATTTGTAGCTCAAGAAAGTTTATGATATAGGACAACCCTTTGGTTGGTAGAGCTAATTAGCTTGTCATTATGGAAAATGTAAATATAGTATCCTTTACGGATGAACAATTTAAACATTTTTTTGAACTGCCGTCGATTCTGGGACAGTCCACTCTGGCAACAGCCAATCCCACACCGCCTAATACCAATGATTTGGATATTTTGACTCAAAAAGTGAAAAAACGTATACATACGGAGGTGGAATATCTAAAGGCAGGTGTGATTCCGGAGGATCTCCAAGTGAAGAATATACCCAGGGTCTTTTTAGACAATCCCAAATGTATGTCTAATTTTAGCGGTGTAGGGAATAAATGTTCTCGTGATTGGATTATTTTGGTCATATCGACGGCAGAGGAAGAAGCAAAAAAACAGAAACTAGATCTAGCAGAATTAGAGAAAAAAATCCAAGAGGAGTCAATAATACCTAATGTAAAAGCACTACTAGAGAAAATCAAAGAGGATATGGGGAAATTTAAGACCTTTACTAGGACAAGAAGTTGTAGAAATTTAAGAAAGATGTTCAAAACTACAAGTAAGAGTCCACATATCCTTACTTGCTCCCTGGTTTTTTCGTGCAAAGTAACATAGACAAGGTCAAAATCAGGGCTTTAACAACAGACGCCCAAATAGGAAATTTGTTCCCTTTTCAAATTCGTCAAACAGCAGTGACGAAGGTTCAAGCACAGGCCCTGTCAATACAGGGAATCCACAGAGAGGCCCTTTTCAGAACCGGGGCAGACGAGGGAAGAACCACCAACCGGGCAACCATGGGATGCGAACGCGCCACTGGCAACCAGGACCACCGACATGGTGATCCCGATCTTCAATTTGAGTAATCACGACCTCACATTGGCAGAGATTCGGGTCTTAAGCAAAGGCCTTTCATTTGTACCAGTGAACAAAGCTGACCTCTTCACGACTGAAGTAGAAATGCGTAATTTCTTCCGACCATTCGCTTGAAGTATTTTTTTAAAAACCACAATGACCAAAGATCACGAGAAAGTAGTGTCTCAGGCTTAAAACCACCGTCCACGTTCACCCCTTTATCTTCTATGGTCTCCTCGGAGATCATTAGTTTTGAGACTAAGATCATCAGGGAGATGAAAACACTTGTCAAGACAAAAAATATGCACAAAGATAATTTGTCGAAAGAAGAATGAATAGCTATGAAAAATCTAGCTGACAATAATATGTTTGTGATAAAACCAGCAGACAAGGGCGGGGGTGTGGTATTGTGGGGCACAGACAAATACCGTGCCAAAGTTAAGAAACAACTTGAAAGAGTGTTTTTCTACAAACCATTACCGAGCGACCCTACTCCCAGAATTCGGGAGGAAATTGAAAGTCTTATGAGTCATGCAGAAGGCGAAGGGTGTATAGAAATGATGAGAGAGCTTTTTTGACACAGCAACACCCTATTATACCTGCCTGCTACTGTCTACTTAAGATTCATAAACACCTTGAGGACCCTCCGGGCCGCCCTATCGTGGTAGCTATTGGTTCAATTTTAGAACCTCTATCGGTATATACTGACTTTTTCCTTAGACCATTTGTGAAAACGATGCGCTCTTTCATCCAAGACACAACACAAATGATCAAGGTGCTAGACATCATAAATGTGGGAGCAGACGACATCTTAGTCACTCTAGATGTCGAGGCACTTTATACGAGCATTCCCCAAATGAAATGTGTTAATATTATAGGAAAGTATTTAGAACAAAGAGAAGACAAGACAGTTCCATCAGCATTCATTTTGGAATGCATTAGACTTGCCCTCACAAACAATTTTTTCATGGAACAGAACACATTTTATTTGCAGCAACATGGTACCAGTATGGGCTCAAGTTTCGCACCAGATTTGGCGAACCTTTACATGCATGACCTTGAGATACACTCAGTCTATGCAGAAAACAACCCATTTAAACATTTAATGAAATTGTGGGTTTGTTACATCGATGATGTGTTCATGCTATGGGGAGGCAACTCATCAGAGCTTGAATCGTTCCTCATTTGGGTTAACGAGCGAGATCAGTGCATCAATTTCACTATGAGCTCAGACAATAATAAGATCTCGTTTTTAGATCTCCAGATCTATAAAGATGCAAACAATAAGTTTGGCACCATGTTGTTCAGAAAAACTCCAGATAGGAACAAGTTATTATCGTTTGAGAGTTTTCATCCTCAGTCCCTACGACAAAACCTACCCTTTGGTCAGTTTTTGTGCATTAGAAGGAACTGCACCCATAGGGAGGATTTTGACGCTAATAGCAAGGACGTATCAGCTAGACTTCATGCAAGGGGCTATCCACCTTTTATTGTACGAAGGTCGATGAAAAGAGCTAAGAATACTCAAAGACAGGATTGCCTTGTTCGACGACCACGAGTTGCAGAAGATAAGATCCATGTGTCTCTACATACTCACCCATCAGCAATGATTTGCGTAGATGTATACTTAAACACTGGAGTATCATCAACACTGAGGATTTCTCCATTAACAAACCTCGGTTTGCATTTCGCTACATGCCTAATTTGAGAGATAAATTGGTACACACATACAGGACACCGAAAGAGGGCAGTCTCATGACTCAGTCGACATTGTGGCATTTACCACCGGTTGTGGGTCATTATGCATGTGGCAAGTGTTTGGTGTGTAAACTAACATCGAATATGAAATATGTAGATTTGAAAGGGAGAAAATGGGAGCTTAAAAACTTCACGAACTGCAACTCGAAATGGGTAGTGTATGGTATAAGATGCCCTTGCGGGTTACTGTACATTGGCAAAACCAAGATACCGTCAAAAACGGTCTGAATATTTCCATTGAATGGGCCTTATTCATTCACCACAAAAAATAATAGGCCAGACTCAGATGTGGTGGCACATGAAATTCCACGTAATACTGATGAGGTATAGCACTGCAAGAAACCTGAATGTGCGACCCGCTGAGGGAAGTCTCATTAGGCATTATATATCCTTCTTTGGGGTAAGGATCCTCGTGAGAATTTATTTCCTCTAAGCCGAGTGCCACATTAGGTACAGGCTAATTTATTACATTTTTGGACGTTGGCGAATTTGACAAACATCCATTGAGGGCCATTGGATATGAGCGACCCCTATAAATGGGGACTATCGGTTACAATACGCCGTATTGTCTAAATACAAAGAAGCAGGATTGTCTAACATGTGCACAGACGCACACGTGATACAGTAGAACATCCCGTCTCAAGAAGGTGCACGTTAATATCATAGAGATGATTACCGATCATGTGATACGAGGATGCACGCGTTTGCGAACGTCTCACATGATACGTTGCCTACCGCTATTTAGAAACAGTCTATAGCGTACTACGTCTATTCGGCTGCATCGGGACAATAGACGAGTGTGCGCTATATGGAGGCCAGATCATGAGGACACATAGCCCCTGTGAGGTAAGAACAGCAAACTGGAAGTCAGAAAGTTCCTTTGTCCCCGCGTTCGGTAACTTGACGCCTCTTTTCTCCGCCCCATTAGGCTAGCGTCAACACGTTGGGACACAGAGGTTTTACGCCAAGAATTAAGGCTGAAAGCGAAGGGCTCGACATATGGTACACCGAAAAGATATATTTTGGGGTCATCCAAACTGGTAAGCCTGATACAAGGCAGGATGTATAATTGTATTATTGCCGTGTGGTTTTGCCGAAATTTTTAAAAACACACGGCTATATGTTTCCACGCAGAATGAAATAGTTGGAGGCAACACACAAACAACATTGCCAGTTTCTCCGTCAGGATTAAGGGAGACGTGGGGTTTCACAGCATACACAGCAAGCGCTATTTTGGCAGACCATGACGCAATGAGCCAGCAGTAGGTAAGCACTTACTAAGTGCCCGCATTTTGTGCATTTGATGAGTAACTTTGGATATCTACATGCAAGGTGGGGATAGACCCCTCGTGAATGCAGCACCTAGCCACAAATGGCAAAGGAAATGGGGCTGGAATAATGAGAATGGTCTATGATTTAACAATATTGAATAAGAGATATATTGGGAGGACAAGGGTTGGATCTGAGAGACTCAAATGAGATTGTCCATAAAGAGATTGGGACATGTCACGTGTTGAAAAATCACATGTTGAGAAAATTAAGTGTCAGTGGTGAATAATGAGATCACGATGAAATAAATTCCTCTGCTGATATTGTAAATAGAGATGAAGTTGATATAGATGCGATGTATGATTTATTATGTTTAAAATTACAAAACCATGTGTTTTAGACCAAATGTTTGTTTATTTTTTTAGAATATTGGAACTATGGCTGTCAGCACGTGATGATATGCGTGTCAACCAGAGAAAATACAACAACGTTTAAGTGCCCTGAAGACAGCACCAGCAGGATATATAATGTTGATTGATTCATGTATATATTTTCTCGATTGAGATTTATGCTGGTCCTAGAAACACATGGATGTAGTGTTGGCACAGTCTCTTGCCCGTATAAATTAGGAGGGGCAATAATAACATCTGTGGTGGTCAAGATAAACATTCTATAGTGATCAGCCACACGAGATGGTACAGGAAGGAGTTGAAGTGTTAACCTTAACTCCAGGTAGACAATATACACACACATGGAAATGAGTTTCAGATTGTGTTTTGTCTATTATGTTGAGTCTTTTTAAAGAAAGATATTGTTAAGTGTAATGTTCTTTGATGGAAATTAAAATATGTATATTTTTTATAATCACATGGTTATTCGCCCCTTTTTTGGTTAGGGGGTGAACATGAAAAAATGCATATGCATCTGTAATTACTCGCTCTGAGCAGAAAGGAAAGGAAGCTGTTTTGTGGGACTCCGTAGGTTTTTGTTCTCTGTAATGGCGGCATGATATCCACATGCTATATGGCATGCTCATCTGTCATGGGCGCCACCTTGAAAAGTAATTTATATTGTATTGCCAACATGAAGGTGAGACTAAGGGCTTGATTTACAAAAATGTTTTCAATGGGACTTTCCCATGTTAAAACATTTTTGTAAATCAGACCCCAATCCTGACTCTCCTTGTGTCCTCCATAATCACCATCTTAATGGGTTTGTGTATCCTAGTGAACAGAAATCCTAATCATCCTACATGTTGCTCAATTCTTACTCATCTCATCATTCAATTTTAACAGGCATACTAGATCAATTGTATGATGATATAACTACACACAGGTAGGTTATAATGTGGGTTTATTGACAAGACAATCGGTAGAAGAGTACCAGGACATCCACACCAGCCAGCCAGTACAGCAAACTAACTGTCAACCGTGGAATCCCAGAACCTGACCATGCCCATGTTCCAAGAACTCGAAAGGTTCTACAAAGAACGTATAACACATAACACAGATTATGACACATCTCCCTCCATTGCCACCGTTACAGTAACCCTAAAGATTCAATAACGAACTCATAACATAAATCCTCCTCTTTCCTAACAAGAACCACCAGCAGCCAACTGGTGAAACAACCAACTAGGTAAAACAACCGACTAAACAACCTCCAGTTACAACACCCTGTAACCGCGGCCTCACAACCATAACCCCTACCAAAATACCCCAGAAAACAGAAAAATGTCACACGAGCAAGCACCTCACTGCTCACACGACGTTTACACCAACCATTTCCCCCAAAGGACAGTGCATGCCATGCAACCACACACACACAAACCCAACCTGCCCATGGACTGTGTCTAACAGTCAACAAGCTGTCAACGCCCCAAAGACATATGCAGTCAACCAAATACCTTACACCTCACCAGATCCACAGCCCCTGGCCTGCCTGACCCAAAAGGCCACTTGAAATGGCCCACTCACTAACTGCGTCCAAACCAAGGCCTAACTATACCCAACAACCATCCAATGCCATGCACCTCACATGGCCCTGCACTACACCCAACCACACACACAACCCAAATAGCCCACCAATGCCATGCCCTCACACGGCCCAAGTACCAGAGCCATGCACCTCAATACCATGCATCTCACACGGCCCAATACAAACTACCATCAACTGATGGCACCTTAAATGGCATGGCCAAAGTACTTGCCGCAACAGTCACACAACACCATGCACAACGCATGGTCCTGCACCACCACAACCCATGCAGATCCCCGACTGCACCAACAGTTACCATGCACCTCACACAGCCCAACACAGTCATATTCACACACCTCACACGGCCCCATCCAAACGCCCAACTGCACCGCAGTCACCAGATGCCATGCACCTCACACGGCCCAACACAGTCATATTCAGCATACACAGTCAAACACTCCTCACACGACTTACAACAGTCACTCAGTGCCATGCACCTCACATGGCCCATCACAGTGATATTCACAAACCTCACACGTCCCCATCCAAATGCCCGACTGCACGACCTACAACAGTCACCCGGTGCCATGCACCTCACACGGCCCAACACAGACATATTCACACACCTCACACGGCCCCATCCATATGCCCGACTGCACCAACAGTCACCTGATTCCATGCACCTCACATGCCCAATGCCTGCCCCGGCTGCAACCCAAAGCCACCTTACCATGCATCTCACACGGCCCAAAGCAACCCATAGTCACCTTACCATGCACTTCACATGGCCCTGCATCCATATCCCGACTGCACACAACAGCCTACTAATACCATGCACCTCACACGGCCCGACACAGATACCCCGACTGCACCCAACAGTCACTCGACACCATTCACTTCACTTCACACAGCCCCATCCAAATGCCCCGACTGCACCAAAAGTCACCTGATGCCATGCACCTAACCTGGCCCAATGCTTGCCCCGGCTGCAACCCACAGCCACATTACCATGCACCTCACACAGCCCACCCATGGTCACCTTACCATGCACCTCACATGGCCCTGCACCCATACCCTGACTGTACACAACAGCCTACTAATGCCATGCACCTCACACGGCCCAACACAGATACCCCGACTGCACCCAACAGTCACACAACACCACGCAAACTGTAGCCAACCAATGCCATGCACCTAACACGACCCAACACAGTCATATTCACACACTTCACACGGCACCACACACAGCCCAGTGTACACTTCCATCAACCAATGGCACTCACACTGGCCCACTGCTTGCCCTGGCTGCAACCACAGGCACCTTACCATGCACCTCACATGGCCATGCATCCCTACCCCGACTGTACACAGCAGCCTACTAATAATATGCACCTCACACGGGCCGACATAGATACCCCGACTGCACACAGCAGTCACACGACACCACGCAAACTGCAGCTAACCAATACCATGCACCTCACACGGCCCAAATGCTGCCCCAACTGCACCCAACAGTCACTCAGTTCCCTGCACCACACACACGGCCCTTTGCACACTGCCATCAACCAATGGCACTCACACAACCCAAATCCTTGCCCCGGCTGCAACCCACAGCCACCTTGCCAAGCACCTCACAAGGCCCTGCACCCATACCCCGACAGTACACAACAGCCTACCAATGCCATGCACCTCAAACGGCCCAATGCACACTGCCATCAACCCATAGGGTGGACCCAACTACAGTAACCATAACTGTATGACCCTATAAATCTGTATGACAGGGCTGAACTGCACCGGAAACTGCGCAGTCATAGTTCGCAACATTAATTGTAAAACGTAACTTTATCTGGGCGTGTGGCACAAACATGAGCCAACCCCTCACAGCCCATACCCAGCGGTCGGGAGCGGTGCTCTTCTATTTCTTTTAATTAGGTTTTACCATTCCTATACTTTTATTTTAAAAAGCAACCGTTATGGAACGGTTTCATTTTAAAATAAAAGTGTAGGAAGAAGTTGAAACTTGCACTGTCAGTGCAATGCAGGGGACATTCCCTTAAACAGCAGGCACATGTGTTTTGAGATTTGTATTGTGCATGGGAGGGGCTGTGGCGATGGGGTTTGTGGGAGTGGTGCAGACCAGTAGGGAACATAGATCCACTACTTCTTTTCGTACACCTCGACCACTGCCCATACCCCGTTCAACTCCTGAAATGAACAGCCCCTCACTGCCCATACACTGCTTAAACATTTGCCAACGCCTCGCTGCCCTTACCCCGTTTAGAGTTGAATCAGCACCCCACTGAACATACTAAAACATCCTCAAATGGCCCCCAGCTCCATCCCGGCCACACCAGCGTTACCAGGGTACATGCCCCTATGAACAAACACAAAACATCACACAACATACAGAGCCACAAACATGACCTCCCCTCGGCAGGAACTCACGCAGTGCGCCCCAATCAATTTCCACCTGCGGCAGCAGCTCACAGCCCATCAATGTTACAGCATTTAAGTCCAGAGCTCCGTCCCCGCACCCTCATGTCCACACGAACAAAACGTGTTGCAGTCTCGCTGAAAGAAGAAAATAAATGGAAGTCCACACCCCCTCCTGTAAAGGAAAACCATATTAATCAACAATACATACATTGTTATTGAAACCCGCACCCGCAAGTCCACAGAAGTCCCAGCAATGCCCTGCACCTAAATATGGCCACAAACATAGACACAACAAACTTAACATCCATGAAACAGGCCTTGACCACTAACATCAACCCAGAGCCCAACCCAGAGCAACAACACTATCCCCGAGGCCACAATATCATCACATCATCACAGGCCTCACCGAAACACCTACCGTCCTCAGTCCTCAGGCCCAGAAGGATCCTTCATGCGGATGCACACACCCCACAAGTCAGGGTCCAACTCTCTCAAGTTTATCGAAACTCCACAACAGCTAACACATAACTCCAGTTGCTGCCTGCCCCACCTGGCACACACAAAACCTTCTTCTTTCTTTGTGAGCACGTTGGAAATACAGTTCAAGTTCCCATCCGGACTCCATTCCAGGCGCTTACCACACATGGGACCTGAACATTCACTCTTGCCATACATGAGGCCATCATCTGTATCCTTATGCCCCGCTGCAGCGCCCGCAACAGCTGGCACCTGCTGCTCCCCATCCACGACAACCAGCCCCTGCCATGATACTGCAACAGCATTTTCCGGCAACAACGCTTTCCAAGGCAATAACGTCTTCTGAGCACCATCAACAGTATGCGCATGCGCCTCAAGTTCCTTGACGCACACGATGCATTTCGATGGAACGTCACGCCCCAGCAACCCACGCTGTAACGTCAGCCCATACTCCGCTGACGTCATCATAACAATAACATCAACAGGCCCCAAAGGTGCTGGAACGACCCGAACATGATGGGCCTTGTCTCCTCCCATGGCCTGCAGCTCCGCCGAGAATCCAGCAAACACGGGCTGGCACATCCACCTCCACTGCCAATGAGCGGATGTCCACACCTCACTGCGGCACTCTCCTGGTACTGTTGTCCCGCTCCCCACTGTGCTGGCAACAGACACCCACTGGCACACGGGCCCAATCCACACCTTCTGGCCACCACGCTGCACCTCCAGTCCGGCAACTGGTATACAGGCACAATCCGCACTGCAACAGGCCCCCCGTCACAGAGGCCTAATCTGCACCTTCCGGCAACTGGCACACGGGCCCAATCCACACCTTCTGGCCACCATGCTGCACCTCCAGTCCAGCAACTGGCACACGGGCCCAATCCGCACCTTCCGGCCACCACCCATCACCTACAGTCCTGATCCTTTCACTTGGACATGCACACGGCCCGGCCGCAGTCGCTGACTGTAGGCCACCTCAGCCCCTTTATAAAACCTGTCAGCACGACCATTGTCCTCCACACTAGGATCATTCCAGCTGGTGTTTGCTGCACATTCCTCAGGGCCTCTCCTTTTCCATGACCCTGGGGCACCTTCAGCTGTTCCTGCTCCGCCTGGCCGACAGGATCCGGAAAGTCAACTCCTTCTGCCTGACCGGAACTGGCAAAGACATATGGACATCACCACAAGAAGGCCATACTCTTCATCACCATACCACCAGCTACCCCTTCCAAGCAGCTTAAAACATCCTTGTTGTCAGTGATAGAACTACACAAAGGTAAGTTATAATGTGGGTTTATTGACAGGACTATCAATGGAAGAGTACTGGAACATCCACACCAGCCAGCCAGTACAGCAAACTAACTGTCAACCGTGGAATCCCAGAACCTGACCATGCCCACGTTCCAGGAACCCTAAAGGTTCTACAAAGATCTCATAACACATAACACAGATTATGATATATGACCAATCATTGATACAGCATAATCAATTGAAAGTATTTATAGACATGTATGAACATTGACTATTAAGGTGTGTGCAAAGGGACCACATCTGCACTTGGTTCAAATTAATTGAAACACTTGTGTTCCAATTTGAATGTATGCATTAGTCTCCAATTTTGGAGTCTAGTCACATATGAATACAGCGATATGGGTAATACAATTCTTACTTTTTTTTCTCACTTTCTTCTTTTCTGTTTTGTGGGATGTCTTAACCCACTCATCCAAGCCCTGCAACATCACTAGTCATTGCTGGCAGCAGAAACATCAGAATGGCCATTGGAAAGCATGCTGCTCGCTCAAAATCATCCAAAAATGCGCAGTAAAAATCTGAAAGATAGGCTGCCATCCACTTTTGCCTATCTTAGTGAGCACAGGAGATCACTGGCCAAAACCACCATTGAGCTACCCACCAAGTAGCCTGAAACCACTTGGAAATAGCAATGCTGATTGCCAAAAGCAACACAGAGCTGTTTGGGAATTCATTTTCTTGATTGTCTAAATGTGCTAAAATCATGGCTCACAAATCACCAAAAAGATCCAACCTTCTTGTTAGGTATTCCCCATTATTCTACTGCAAGAATCCACATCAACACAATGTCAGCAAGAATCATATGCTATCAAGCTAAATCCCCTTTTAAAGATACTGATGTAAAGACAGCTGCCAAAAATGGGTGCAATACCTGTACTCACCACTACCAGAAGCCGGCGTTTTAAAACCATATTCTTTGAAAAACTGAACAACTGAACCCAAACTATGCCAAAGAAGAGAATTCTATCAAAATGCCAGATAGAGTGCCACACAGTGATTTCATTGTTGAAAAAGACTTGATTTAAAGATATGTTGCTTATTGTGAGTTTATAAATGTATGTTTTTTTTACAAGGAACTAAGTTGCAATTGAATAGAAGGCAATCTGATTTAGTTAAAACTTCAAGAGGCCTTCTGTCCATGGGAACCCTTCACACCTTGTCCTTCCTACCGACAGGAGAAGATATCACATGGACATGTTAATTAGAACTGTTGTGAGAGGAGGAGATTTCCCCTGCTGGCAGGAGGAAAGAGACAATAGACTCTTTCAACTGAATAGAATATGCAGATTTGGGTGTGCCTGGTCAACAACTCCTGGCAGGAAACAAAACATGTGACCTCTGAATCAGAGCCAAGATTCTGGGGGCGGAGACAAACCGTTGTGTGTATTGAATTGAAAGCAAATGTATGTTTTATGAAATTGCTTATAACAAATTTTACCAAGCTGACAGAAATGTCAAACTTTGAGATTCTTAAAATGACAAATTCACTCACAGTTCAAGACTAAGCTGGACGCCGTGTGATGTTCTGAGACCAAACCCTGGGATTGATTAATATTGTAGATACTGTGTTCATGCTAGAAACATAAAAACTTACAGTAATATGCTGTCTGGGTAAAATTTAGTGCAGAACCAATATTGAGAAACCCACCAAAATCACAAATAAGTTGTCATTTCTGAACTAAAGCTCTTAGGAAGATAAGAGTTGAACAGAATGTACCTTAAGTAATTTGTGATGTGTATATGTATTATGAACAACTTGTGTATCTGGGAAATATGTTTGTTATGAAAAAGAGATTTTCTATGTAAAAGCAGAGGGGAGGGATGTCAGCTAAGCCATAAACACAGCATCATGATGACACCTCATGACACGCTGATCCTTTCTCCAGTCAGAAGACAGAGAATTCTCTGACCTATCAAATCCTTAGGGGATTGGGCATGTAGAATCAGACTCCACACCCACTTTGAAAACACATAAAAAGAGACTGCCTAGGACAGATAGCACACTCATTTTTTCCACTACTCACCGATTCCTGTGAAGCACTCTGCCGGACCAGATCCAGACAATATCCAGATAGAGACTCCAGAACTAGATCCAGAGACCAGAATTTAGAATCCAGACTCTAGAACCAAGCTCTAGAACCCTGAAGCAAAGGCCTAATTCACAAGCTGAATCCTTCTCAGCAGGCCTTCAGAATCTTTTGCAACCTGATTCTAACCCCTAAACTTCCATGGGGCCTAACCAAACTATTCAACAGCCGGGCCGTGCTGTTTGCTTCTAGCTAAGAACCCTGTGCTAGAAACCAGATCCAGACCCAGAGAGAGCAGTGCTGTATCCAGACCCGTCAGATCCAGTTCAAGAAACCCAGACCGCCGTGCAGTGCTGAGAGCAGAACCCAGAGGGCCTGAGACCTGTCCGGTGGTGAGAGTGAAGCCAAACCATTGACCAGATCTTTGACGAGGCGCATTCCATTCCAAAACTAGGAGTGAGTATCTAGTCTAGAACTGTACAGAACCAATCTCTTAGTTTAAATTAATCCTCTTCCATTCATTTCAACCTATCCAGAACTGCATTATAGAATCCTGGGTTCATCCTGCTAATTCCAAATCTGTAAAGCGCCATCTGTCATTCTGAAATCTTGACTTTATTTCTGCAAAATCTATCTTCACAAAAACCTCTGTTACTTTTGAACCGCACGTCCTAGAAGCGAAATGTAACTGTCATATTAAAGCTAAGATTTATTATAGTTTTTCCGTAATCACGATTTATGCACGTGGAAAAATTGCTGCGAATTGCCATTTAGCTCCATTTCACCACTTGTAAAAATAGCTGCTTCTTGCTTTCCATTGCTGAATTTCGTTTTCAATCTGATAATCATTCATGAATCATTGCTAATTGTTGACCTGAACCAATCTAAAGTAACTATCACTTATCCTGAATATCTTTTAGTAAATTAAAATCAATTTAGCAGATTTTCCCATCCATTGCAATCACTTTCAAAAGCATTTTGACCTGTGTTTTAAAATCATACCTGTTTTCTCTAAGCTTTCTGGGGAACTGGAATTGAACTGTATTCTTGATTGTATTCCTGAAACCTGTGTGCCCTTCTTTCCATCTCTTCATATTGCATAGGGTGGGAGTGAGTAGTCACAGGGGAAAAGGTGACCATATTATCTTTTGATTGAAATCATATCAAATCTATTTCTGTGTTGCATTCTGTCCCATTATTGCATTTCCTTGAATCACATAAAGTATTCTCTGCTACAGTATCCTTCATATCCATACTCCATAGGTGATTAAAGAGATTGTTACTTTTGTAATATTAACCATTGTTGATTACTGTCCATATTCATAAGTTTGCTATTCAAATATAATTTTGTTCATAAAAGTGTGATATATATATTGTTTAATTAATCAAATAAACCTTTTAATTTGCAAAACAAACCTACTTCTTGGCTCAGTGTGGTCGGGGAGATCCAAAGAGAGGGGCGTTATATAAGGGTTCATCATCCAGATTTAAAGAACGTTTGACATAAAAATATATAAATAAGGGCTTCCATTGGGCATCCCATCCTAAGCATTGACTTAGTTGGATTGCTGGATTGAAGTCACTTACAGATTCTTTGGAAAAATGTGTTTGTATAATGGGTCCATCATAGATGTTTATTCTCTTATGAAACTAGAAGTGTATCATTGAGCAATTGAATATTTGTATGCACTGAAGAAGCTCACCATAGAGCATCACAATTTGCTGTGAAAGATGTTTGGCAGTTTATAAAATGATTAACTGTGGATCAATGATGGTTTTGCAGATTAGAAGTGTAACCAAGGAAGCAAGTCTGTCCTTGGAGTGCATTCAGTATTAATTTGTAACTTTTGAAATACCTCAATATAAAACTACTTGTAGTAGTTGGCTATGATATGATATGATAGTTTATTTATATAGCGCCTATACATAATGTGTTTCAAAGAGCTTTGAGGCAAGGGAGGGAACAAGGGAAAATACAATGACATTCTTACAGGCCACGAACAGTAAGGATGTGAAATTAACTATCGTACTCGGCCTGGCGACATTTCAGATAGTGCAAGAGCTAAGACATAGATAAAGAAGGGAGAGTGAGAATTGGAAGGAAATGGAAACAGATAGGCAACTATCGTACAAGGCCTGATGTCATTTCTGGTAGAGCCGGAGAAAACAAAACATGTGGGAGAGGGATGCAGGAAGGGAGGGGAGGAACAAAGCAAGCGAATATCGTACTAGGCCTGGTGACATTTCAGATAGTGCTGGTGGAGGGGGGGGGGCGGGAGTAAGGGGTGTGGGGAGGAGACAGACAAGGTTGCTATCATACTAAGTCCAGGGACAATTCTGATAGGGTAAGTGCATAGAAGAAAGTAAGGGGGGATAGGAAAAGGGAGAAAGGTAGAGGAGGAGAGAACAGAGAGTAAGCAGTCAAAAAGAGTGGAGAAGCAAGAGAGGAGAACAAATGCAATTGCAGAAGTCAGTAGTAACACATAATGGTGCAAGCCTGGATACAAGATGAAGATGGGAACAGCATAATTCAGGGCCACCATGAGAAAGGGTGACACAACGTGAATCAAGTCCATAAAAGTAAAATCCAGCATTGGCCACAAGACGGTGATGGTGAAACCAGAATGTATGAGGAAGACTCCTGCAGAGGTAAGCTGGAGGGGTGGGGGGGCAGGGTAGAAGAATCAAGCAAAACAGGCACCACCTATGTGCGAGAAGGGGGGCACAAGGGAACATCATGGGGGGACCAGAGGGCTGGGCATGGCCTGTGGAGACAGAGGGAGTAAACACATGTTGTTGCATGCTTACCTGCTGTCTGAGTAGGGGTCGGGCCCTGGGTCCTCCTGGTTCGAACAGGTCCAAACAAGAATTGCCCTTTTCTTTGTCTGCCCTTCGCTTTGGACGTCTGGGTGAGAGACACCCTTGATCTAAGAGTTAAGAGCAGGGAGGAAGAGGCAGGGCTAGGAAGGTGGGTGCTTAGGCCAGGTGACCAAGATCCATCTTCAAAGGAAAAGAGGCTGCAGGGCTCCTTAAGTAGCGAAAAAGATCAGCAACCAGGAAGGCACCAGGTGAATGGGGCTTTCTAAGTGGGGAAAAAGAGCAGTAACCAGGAAGGCAACAGGGGGGCGGGGCTTAGGTCAGGTGACCAAGATTCCCTTGCACATGCTCCCAATCTGCAAAGGAAAAGGGGCTGGAGGGCTCCTTAAGTAGGTAAAAAGAGTGGCATCCAGGAAGGCATCAGGTGGGTGGGGCTTGCTAAGCAGGGAAAAAGAGCAGCAACCAGGAAGGCACCAGGTGGGAGGGATTAGGCCAGGTAACCAAGATCCACTTGCACCTGCTCCCCATCAGATGCAAAATAAATACAATTAACGCAAGGCACAATGATGGTGGTTACCTTTTAAGTACTTATGTTCCTTTTTGAATTGGCCCTAGCAGGTGTTGTTCTTTGGTTACGATAGTTGCAGCATTGGTTCTATCCACAGATAGAGGGTATTTGACAGTACAATCGGAGATAGCAGAAATAAACACAGTACGGACTTCAGTGGTACCTAATAGTTTTCAGTGTTACAATTAAGCAATATGCCCCGAGCCGCGGGGGGATTACAGAGTCAGGTAATGCCCCGGGGCCCATAGTTATATTAACGAAGGCACCGGGGAATTACATGACATGGTAATGCCCCTGCGGCAAGGGGCATATTCCTATTAGTACCCAGGCCCGCAAGACTGGGGTACTAATAGCATTCTTTTCTGTTCCAAAAAAAGATGCAGCGTTTCGGAACAGAAAAAAAAAATGTCCAAGGAAATGGCTGCCGGGAAAGGGAAAACTGAGTCAGTTTTCCCTTTCCATGGCGGCCATCGGGAGTGGATGCGCTGGGAACAGAAGTGTTCCCAGCGTGTTCGATCCCGAAAAAGGAAAAATCAGAAGGTAAGTGGAGTTGGGAGGATGGGGAGGGCGAGGAAAAAAAACACCAAAAAAAACACATACCTGAATCCCCGGCGGGGGACAAAGGTGGCCTCCAGCCATGTGGAAGCTCGGAGCGGGCATGGCCCCGCTTCGAGCCTCCTCATTGGCGGAGGGGCTGCCACGCCCCCCATCGGGAACAAAGCAGTGGAATCCCGGCCGAGGTATTCCCACCGAGGTATGGACCTGGCGAGGACCAATCAGAATGTTTGTTTCATTCTGGTTGACACTCGCCGGGAACTAATTCATAATATACAGAGATGCATAGATACCAGTTTTCTTTTCAGCTCCACAGCAGTAATCGGCACACAAAATATACTACTGATTGTGAACATTTTAAAGTAGTAATCAAGTCAGGACACCACACAATCTTCTCACCCAACTACTTAATTCACAACCTTGAGGGGAAATTCTATGTGGAAAGAGGGCTCTCTAATCATTTACTGCATGCTTACTGTGATTTTTTGACACAGGCTCAGAGCTTGTTCATATGCATAACTTGCATAACATTTGGAATTCAACAAAAAAATGTTCACACTTTTTTTGCACATCAAGGGGTGAGCTGTGCCTTAGGTAGCAGGTTTGGGCCCATAGAGGACTGTCCCTGCCTCTCACACCACATAGTCCACATGCCAGTGCTCTGTGTTTGGTGAATTCCCACAGGGAATGCACAGTTAACAGTAGTTGTCTTCCCTTTTTCATTATTCTCCATATTGTTGCAATTGTTTTGACAATAGCGACCAGTGGTATTTTGTGGTGCTCAAAGCCTGTTTACTATATTACGCTGACGAATCTCAAGTCTGGCAACACACGTTCTTGTTTTCTAGCGGTGAGAAAAGTCTGTCCATGAATTACAATGTCGTTTTTATTCTCATGTTATTGGAACCTTAGCTTGAAATCATTAAATCAATAAAGCAACTGTTTTCCAATGAAAAAGCCGTCTCGTGGTGCTGTCTGGGCTTCAATTCTGGGATCATATCCCTGAAAACATTTGTAAAAGAAGGTCATTGATAGACATGTACTTAATGCAATATTTAGTATTTTGCCAAGTAGTTCATTGAGTATTTGTCTGAAGATGGATAGGAAACTCAAAAATAAAGTTCTGAAGCAGAAAATGCACTTTATAAGAAAAAATAAAGCACTCCTTTGTTTAGACTACAAGAGTCTGATGCATGAAACAGCCTTGCACTGCACAACGTAGCATGCTCTGTGAATTAATTATTTCAATTTGCAATGTTTGTATTTACTGGTGAAGGGCTTCACCCCACAGTACCTCATCCACCTCCTGTACTGGAAAGCCAGCTTGAGTGCTTCAAACCAGTCAAAAATATCTGTCCCCACTTCATAAGTCTGCACTAAGTCTTTAGGCATGTGCCGTTGGGGCTTGTCCCTGGCACTCTAGTTTGAGCAACTACTGCTGCTTTCGCTAAAGGTGGATCTGTTGGCCTCCTTCTTCTCTTCAAGTGCCAGCTTGTGCAACTCTATGGTGGCTCTGTCCCGCTCTATGGTGACCTTGTTCCGCTCTATGGTGACCTTGCCCTGCTTTTTCTATCCTCTGGCGCTAGTCTCCTCTCCTTGAGCAGGAGCTTTCTAGCCGCTACCTCATTAACAGCTGAAACGACCACTGGGCCACTTAATGACTGTGCCGAGGCTTGGGATCTGTTGGATGCCACACTAGCCCCTGTCCTCATTGACACTCTCGAGTGTTGAGAAACCACACTTTCCCCCCCCCTGGTGGGATGATTGGTGAGAAACTCTGCTCATGCGGTCATCCTCATCATTTCCCCCCTCCGGAAGTTCTTGTCTGTTTGGTTACACTGGGTCTAGCCCATCCCCTGGGGTCTTCTCCCCAACCGCTCTCCCTTCTACCCAAGCTTGGAGGATGGTCAGCAACTCAGGTTTATTAACCTAAGTGTTGTGGGGAAGTCTCCTCTCTTGACATAAGATGTGCAGGACATCCTTGGTACTGCCTTTTACAGTCTCCATGTCAAGATCCATGACTATTATTAATACCTAGCAGTGACTAAGCATTGCCTGCAACAGTACTTTTATCATTGAGAGGCTAAGCTGTGCGCAAGGCTTCAACTGATCCCACTGCTGCCTCCAATGTGACAAATCAACTTCCAATGCACCAGTGGTCCAGGGATGAATATCGGTTTCTAAATCATTAAGCAGCCCCACACCTCTAGTACACCAGAAGGGATCTGAACAGATTGGAAACACAATAAATTATAAACCTCCTTGTCCAATTTTGGTAACGTGGACAGAACGGCAGGCTTATCTCAGCAAGGTCGTGGATCGTTGGTTCGTTGCAACACAGCAAAAATACAATAATTACCCAAGGATAAAAGGGACTGTACAGTCAAGGTTGTATACACAATATCTACTTTATTATTATTACAACAAACAGTTCTAGCACACTACAAAATACAACCCACGCTGAAAAGGAACACAGAGGACAGACAATTTCACGAAGGAAAGGGGTGCACTCTGGATACTGACAGGACGTTAGTCAGTAAAGCAATCAGTCTTAACTGTTCAAGGTTATTTGGTTTCAGCACCAAGGGAGCAAGGGGTCATAGATGTAACTAGGGGCCTTTGGAGAAGGACCAGAGGGACGGAACCACAATGTACTTTCTGCTTGAGATGATCTTGATGCTCAACAGCGTCAAGTCAGTTCCAGGGTGCTTTGCAGCTTCTGCGACTGAGTTGAAGATGGGAGACAGCTGCGGATATCAGGTGGCAGGCAGTTTGGCAAGCGAGGCTTGATGGACAGCTGAAAGCTGGCCTACACAGCGGCTCTGGGTCAGGAATCATTGTCTACATGCTGGTTGACAGATCTGGGATGTTCGATGAGGCGTCTCAGACAGCTTTAAAGCCTGTGGCATGACAACAGTCAGCGGTGTAGCTGGTTGCAGCTCGAGGGGCTCGACTGCCTCAAAAATGTTCTTAAAAGATGAACGCTGGTTGATGCTTCTCATGGCACTCCTCCTAGCTTCTACGCATGGCTCATGTCATCATTTAAGGCTGACGGCCCAAAGCTAAGGAGAGTGTTTGCAGGCACCAGCCTATGTGCTTTGTTCAGAGACTCTCTGGGCTTTCCCACCTAGGAAACTTGCTGGCAGTACCTAGCACGGCATGCTGTGTGCTGGCTAGGTAGCGGTTCTGGAGCTGCTGGACAGGTCTTCTGATGTCGGTATCTCCCTCTGTTCCCTGGGACATGTTTAGGGCAGGGACCTTGCTTCCCTCTTGGAAATCCTTGCCTTCCTTCACTAGCAGAAGCTGTAAGGCAGTTTGTACCTTCAGCTGGGGTCCAAATGAGTCTGCGTTCTTACTCCTTTCATATTCACAGAATGATCTGCTAACTGAAGGGCTCAGCCCTCTTTTAAAGCCAAATGGCCCCAAGTGATTGATCCAGGCAAAGTCTACCTTAATGTACCAATCCTGGGTCCCCACCAACAATCTTCTGTTATGCGTGAGGCCATAACCAGAGTGCTTTGGAACAGGAAAGGTGAGGGGTGACAACATGTACTACCAAGTCCCACCCATGTTCCTGTCTGTTGTGGATCAAAGTGTCTCTCTGATTAATTGAGCTTTCTGTGGCTCCTGATCAAAGCGCTGGTCTCCCTTGAAGTTTGTTTTGAGAACAGACTTTCTGTCTATACCAATTCACATACTTTTTCCCTCTGAAAGGGAGTTTCCCTGCAGGGGTTGCCTACTGTAAACACTTGCCCCAGACATGTAATTCACTGCCCTTCATACAGAGGGGCTGGAGCTAGCGTCAAGTGGACACATTGCATTTGAAAGAGGTGTTGCTGTCTCCTGTCCCCTTTTGTCAGTTTTGTACCAGGCCTCTTCGCAGGCCTGTTTTCATTTAACTCTTATCAGTATGCGCTACCACCACACAGATCTTTGATAATAGAACAGAGCGGATCTATGGAGCCTTTTATATTTTAATGAGGCTGGCCATGACCGGAGGAAGGTGTTGCCTTCCCCCTTCAGAATGCTTTGATGTACCCATGGCTGTCACATTCCAGCTAAATGTCATAGGGAGGACTGCGCCTGTAGGCTGTGTCCCCCCAGAGTACACATGACTATGTGTTTGTTGTGTGGTGAGCAGAGGAAAATGTGTGCGCATTAGCCCCACACATTTTCTGAGGTTGATCTCCCATCATTCATTTTAATTACAAAACTTCAAAAAAGTCCAGGCGAGTGCACACTCACCCGTTTGAATGGTGGAATTCCTCACAGTGACATTGGGCAATGTCTACACTGCACCGAGTACAAATAAAGAACTGAAGGGCCAACATGCAATACCTGATTACAGCACAGAGTGATTGTGTATTAAAGGTTGTAGAATGGCCAGCAATTCGTAGGGAGCAGGTTTGAGAAAAAGTGCAAAATGATGGTTTTTGAGTTATATGTTATCTTACCGACCACAATTACAGAGTGGTACATTTCAACATTTCAACATGGAAAAAATACCAAAAAACACTGTTTTATGGGTGAATTTTTCTAATTTGGGGGAGTCCCCTCAATCCTGTGTTTTTTTAACCCTTAAAACACCACTCTGAAATTTACCACTCTGTTTTGTTTCAGATATTTTGACTGGATACCCGGATTTTGGCTGAGTGGTGGCTTCATATAATTAAAATGCCAACACAATAAAGCAGTTATTGATTTCCTACATGTATCCACCATCCACATTTCCACTAATGTATATTAATGTAATGCATCAGGGTGCTTCTTTTCCACTTTCATTCACCCTCTTTCTACTACTGCATATTCAGGCAATGCATCAGGTTTATTGCTTTCTTCTTTCATACATCCTCTTTCTACTGCTGTATCTTCCGACTATGCATCAGGGTTATTGCTTTCCTCTTTCATTCATGCTACTTCCACTACTGTATGTTCAGGCTATGCATCAGGGTTCTTGTTTCCCTCTTTAATTCATCCTATTTGTCGCTCCCTGGTTCATAAAAAGGCTAGTGTTAACTAGGAGACCAAGCATCACCATCACTGCCCCAAAGAGACAACTCTGGCTACCCCAAGGCCATTGCCCAGCAAAGAAAATATTCATTGTAATTCCTTGTGACTGCCAAAGCAGCTACAAATGTAGCAATGCATACTCTACACTTCACACACACCATAACATAATCAATTCCCCAAAACTATTTTTGTACATATGCTTTCTTTTAAAACTAAGAATACAAGCAGCAAATATGTTTTTAAAAACAGTACCATTCTGACATGTAATGTGCATAACTGAGAAATGAAATGAATAAGGATGTGCGGCAGGTCCCCCCTGTCTGCAACAATTTGGAGAAGAATCTCCAAATTGTTGCAGACAGGGGCGTGAGGTGGCAATTTGCACCATTCTTGAAGTGTGCTGCAATTTGGAATTGCCATTGCGAATCACAGTGACCAAATTGGACGCTCTTACGCATTGCACTGAAGAAGAGACAGAACATTGGTGTTCTCATATGGATCAAAGGTTTCTGACCTGCATACACGGCACACTAGAATATGCAGTACTCCACAGTTCTTTTCATTCCTCCTAGTATCCACCCTTTCACTACTAGCAGATACAGGACGTTTTAGCTCTCTCTCTCTCTCTCTCTCTCTCTCTCTCTCTCTCTCTCCCACAACCACAACCCTCTCTTCTTGCGCTCTTTAACCCCTATAAAAGGCTGGCCCATGAAACGGGGAAATATCCCACCAGTCAAGTTCCTTTTGCATGCCAGGAGGTTGGATAGAGGCAAAGTCAGGCCCTTTTTGGCCTGTCCCAGATCCCCTGACTTGTAAAAGTAATGCATGCCTTCCATTTTCAAAGAGTCCAATGCACCACCCACAGTGCTATCACATAGCTGGGGTTTCTTGCCCTGTCGCATACATAGCAATGTCAAATATCTTTCTTTCTGAGGCAAACTATTGGCATGTTTGTGCGGTTTCCCCAAGAGGATTATGGGACAGGTAGCTTCAGAGACACGTCACTAAACCTGCATGTAAATAACTTTGCCCCTTAACTGCAGGAGTGGGTAGAGCCTCCAAAGATTCCTGAACATACTCGCCCATAGCACTTAAGGGGTTAAAAGTCATATTGGTCTCCACTTCACTGTTCAAAGGCCTTTCAGTTTCCCTAAATGCAGGCCCACAGGAACAATTCCTTTTTACTCCATGTCACCCTTCCCTTGCCACAGGCCTGTTTCTTGGCCCGGGCGAAGCGGGCGACTGCCCGGGGTGCAATTGCCCACCCATGTGGGGCTCGAATTGCCCTGGGGGCGCATTTACCTTGGGTGAGCGCCATTGCCTTGGGCTGTGCGCGATTGTAGAGTAGCGCAGCAGGTGCTGGCGCTGTCTCTGATGTGCTCACTTTACCTACGTGTCCCGGGTAACCATATTGTCAGTTTTCGCGGCACTGCTTGGGGGCATAACAGGGTGCCTGGTGTTGGTGGCCACTCTTGGATGCCAGCTGTGAGCCCTCCAGCAGCAACAGTACTGAAGCCAGGGCCACATTCAGAAGCAAGCCAGCCGTGAGCCGCCCAGCAGAAGCAACAAAGGATTGAAGAAAGGACTTGTCGCATATAACTTACCCGGCGAGAGTCAAACAGAATGCAACACGCATTCTGATTGGCTCTCGCCAAGTCGTTACCCGGCCAAGAATCTGTTGATTCTCAGCCGGGATTCCAGCCGCCTTGTCCTCGGCAGGGGGTGTGGCAGTCACTCAGCCAACGAGGAGGCTCGAAGCAGGGTCATCCCCACTCCGAGCCTCCCACGGCTGAGAGGCTGCCTTTGCCCCCTGCCGGGGACCTGGGTAAAGCTTTTTTCTTTTTTCCCTTTCCTCCCTCTTCCCTCCTCCCTGCCCACCCCACCCCACTTACCTTCTTGCTCCTTCATCCCCGGTGGGGGACAATGGCAGCCTCCAGCTGTGTGGAGACTCGGAGCGGGGCCATCCCCGCTCCGCGCCTCCACACGGCTGGAGGTTTCCATCGTCCCCTGCCGGGTACGCAGGTACATTTTTTACCTTAGCTTCTGCTCCTTATTTTCTGGGAGCGGACACGCTGGGAACACTTCTGTTCTCAGCGCGTCCGCTTCCGATGGCCGCCATGGAAAGGGAAAACAGACTCCGTTTTCCCTTTCCCAGCGGCTGGCCGCCATGGAAAGGGAAAACGGACTCCATTTTCCCTTTCCCAGCATCAATTTTCTTGGTCGTTTCTTCTTTTTTTTCTGTCCCGAAACGCTGCAGCGTTTCGGGACAGAAAAAAGTGCTTTTAGTGCCCCGGTCACACAGATATTGCAGGCCGGGGTACTGATAGCAATATGACCCTCGCGGCGGGGGCATTACCGACTCAGGTAATTCCCCAGGGCCTTTGTTAAGTCGGTAATATCCCCGCCGCTCGGGTCATATTGCTTTCCCACTGTGTGTTTGCTCATGGAGCAGACAACATCCCTAATAATGTTGTGTTGTGTACAAGTTGTGTCATCCCTAATACCTTTTATCAACTTCCCTAACAAAAGGTCTTTCATATGGCAACGTTTTTTTTTTATTCAATCTCTTGAACGTGTCAATAAATACATAATTGATGCCTTGATTCAAACACTCGGTTTGCTAAATCACAACTTTCTAGGCTACCCCAGGTGAAAAGACCCCCCCCACTCCACCCCGCCTTCATTATCTCTAATGCAAACATCAAAAATTGCTCCAGTCCCCTGACATTCTACAAAAAGTACTTCCATTTAATAAACATAATATTGAGGTTTACGGCGTTCAAAGGTTTCGAGTTAATAAGGGTAGAAGGTAAAAAAAAACGAGTAACTAACTTTCATGAATGAAATGATCCTGGAACCTTGAAACTTTGCCATTTTTTACGCATCATTTTCTGAACACGATATTGTGTGTGCATGTGTGTGTTTATTATTTTTTGTCAGAGCTTTGTTTTTAACGAGGCCCCGGTTATTTACTACAGAAAGTTAATATGGGCTCCCACACAGTCACCTATCCCAGTAGGGCAGGGGTGCAGAACTAATTTTGACAGAGGGCCGAAAGTACCTTACATGAGGGCTATAGTGGGCCGAAAAGTAAATGTGGGCGGGGCAGTAGGCGGGACGTGGCAGGAGGCTTTTTCAACCCCCAATTTGTATTAAACTCATGGAAAAAGAATATGTTTTTGAGGGGTAACGATTTTTATTGCATTACAAACTTACATTTTGTACTACACATTTTCCATTGCTATAATTTATTTCGATTTAGTTATTGTATATCGTCTGTTTAATTAAATTATATATATTTTATTGACCTATGATTGGACATTCCGTTATTTTGGACTGCTATAGTTTGCTGTTTGGGTTGCCCAAGAGGAGTATGGCCTTCGTTGAGTCAGGTTTCCTCAAAAAAGCAAAGGATGTACATCTCCTAGCTGTGCCTGTTTTAGCTTTATTATTGGGTTCACTCTTGGAGTGCAACACAATGCAACATGGCTCCCACCCCCAACCAAACACTATGCCCCATGGACCCCTCACCCCCAACCAAACACTATGCCCCATGGCTCACACCCCCAACCGAACACTATGCCCCATGCCCATGTCCCCACCCCCAACCAAACACTATGCCCCATGGCCCCCTCACCCCCAACCAAACACCATGCCCCATGCCCATGTCCTCTCACCCCCAACCAAATGCTATGCCCCATGGCCCCCTCACCCCCAACCAAACACTATGCCCCATGGCTCCCACCCCCAACCAAACACTATGCCCCATGGCCCCCTCACCCCGAACTAAACACTATGCCCCATGGCTCCCACCCCCAACCAAACACTATGCCCCATGGCCCCCTCACCCCCAACCAAACACTATGCCCCATGTCCCTCACCCCAACCAAACACTATGCCCCAAACACACTTTCAAGCATGCACCCATACAGACCCGAACCCCCCACCCCCAACTCAGCACACACACTCTCAGGCATGCACCCATACAGACCCGAACCCCTCCACCCCCCAACTCAGCACACACACTCTCAAGCATGCACCCATACAGACCCAAACCCCCCACCCCCCACCTCAGCACACGCACTCAAGCATGCACCCATACAGACCCAAACCCCCCATCCCCCATCTCAACATACACAACACAAACACTCAAAAACAAACATTCATAAACATCCGACACCCCCACCTCCCCATTTCAACATACACAACACAAACACTCAAAAAAACAAACATTCATAAACATCTGACACCCCCCCAATCCCACATCTCAACATACACAACACAAACACTCAAAAACAAACATTCATACACATCCGACACCCCCCCAATCCCCCATCTCAACATACACAACACAAACACTCAAAAACAAACATTCATACACATCCGACACCTCCCCAATCCCCCATCTCAACATACACAACACAAACACTCAAAAACAAACATTCATACACATCCGACACCCCCCAGCCCCCCAACTCAACATACACAACACAAACACTCAAAAACAAACATTCATACACATCCGACACCCCCCAACCCCCATCTCAACATACACTACACAAACATTCAAAAACAAAAATTCATGCACATCCAACACCCCCCCACACCTCCATCTAAACATACACAACACAAACATTCAAAAACAAACATTCATGCACATCCGACACCCCCCACCCCCCCATCTCAACATGCACAACACAAACATACAGCAGAACAGACCCGACACACAAGCACAAACAAATAGACCACTTACCGGACGTGCTGGAAGGCAGGTAAACTGGAACGTAGGCGAGGTAAGTGGAGTGGTACTATGGCTGGCGTGGCCAGCAAGGCTGAAATGCCTTCTGGCATCAAGCCTTACTGGCCACGCCAGCCGTAGTGCTGGCCTTCCATTGGTGCAGCACACACGCACTATGTGGCTCGTAGGAGCGACGTGGTGCGTATGTGCTGAGCCAATAATGGCCAGTGTTTTGTCTGGCCCGGAAGTCAACAAAGACTTTCCTAATGGAGGGAGGCCGATGCTGCTTGCGGGCCGCCCTCCATTAGGAAAGTGTTTGTGCCTCGCGGGCCGGACAAAACAACATGGCGGGCCGCAACTGGCCCGTGGGCCGTATGTTGTGCACCCATGCAAGTAGGGCATCATCCTTCAGCTGGGGCACTGTAGGGGCTCCCCAAAAAACACCTAGCACAGCTCTGTGTCTCTCCGCAGAATATGAAAACAACACATATACCTTTTCAGTACTTTCAAAATGGTGCCCCTTCCCTGTGGCTCCCTTCATTTTGGTTAATGTACTTATGTACAAAAGTGAAGCTGTATTCAACGTTGTTTTAACGTGACAATAAATAAATAATTGATGCCTTTTTTCAAACACTCAGTTTGCTAAATCATAACTTTGTAGGCTACCCCAGGCGAAAGGGAGTTCTGATTATTGTACTGAGAAGGTCGGTCATCCAGGTATGCACTGTTCATTTACTCTGGGAATGTACTTTACCCTGCAATCGTTCCTTAGGTACCATATGTATGGTCTACCTATCTTCAACCTTGTGTGCACTGAAGCTGCCAGCTGCAATGTGGCACTTTATAAAACAGCTAAATAAATAAAAATAAACCCATGGGTGCAATCTAGAAGCATGCTCTATTACACGCTGGCTTGAAACTCCCCCCCCCCTTTTCTCCCATTCCTTCTCTTCAAAGGGGGGGGCGATACTGGAAAACGTACTCTCGCGTTACTTGTAATTTGGTACCATTAATTTCTCTTAATATATTGTTTATTGTATTTTTAAAAGGCGCTGTCTTTGTGTTGCAACTCAGGTAAGAAAAACAAACGCACCCTTCTCTCAGAGGGAAGGGAAAAAGCATGATACCTCCGGGACATGCTTGCTACGTTGCAGTGCGTTTTACCAAGATGACTCTGTCAAATTATCATTACCCTTTCTGTTTTCCATATTTGGGTTTTGGATGGTATCCATTTTAACTTTTAACAATGCGGCCATTATACAATACCGAAGAGTTCATTCTGGACATAAAACATAAAACCAAGACCCTGCATGTGCTATTTTTTTTTTAACTGGATCATTTTTCATCTATATCTAAGTTTCAACATTCACAGTGTCTCCAGCTGCCAATCTGGCAATTAGTATTTTGTAAATAAACCACTTATTGTTTCCAGTGATTGTCAGTTCCTTCCCCAACCCACTGTCATAACCCGAGCACAGCAAGACACGCCAGAGTAATGCAATCAGTCCGGAAGTGGAAGATGGTTCCCAAGTCAGGCGCGTGTGCCTGAGCACTACACACATGAGCTTGGATCTGTTTGTTCTTAATAATGAAAGGTTGTGTCCATGGGTACTCTAAACTTTGATCTTTGTCATTTAATTCCACAAAAGCAGTGAACCAGTGTGTAGTGCCACTCAGTAGAATGCCATAATAGACTCATAGTTATGTAGTTGTCGGATTTCTACACTTTGTACAGTTCCATGTTTTATTCCAGAGCACTTGCACCCTGAAAATGAGTAGTTTTGCACCAGATGGCATTATTTAAGTTCTTTATGATACACCAAAGCTTTAATGCAGTGGTGTGTTTGTAAGGTGCCGGTGGCATGTTCAGAGGTGATGGGTCGACTCCTCCTTTCAGCTTTCCGATGTTGATCACACAAGTACCATTAGGTTGAGGCTTTTATTGCATCGCTCTACGTAAGCACCCAGGTGAATGACGGGCAGAGATGAGTAGGCGGAAAGGACGGTTGGGATTGAACATTTTGAAATAATCGAAATGTATCAAAGCAGGCGGCATACTGTTTGAGTAGTACCCACATGTTGCAGAATGTTTCACTAGTACCCAAAGAGTCGTTTTTTGATAAAATGTGATGCAAATTGTGCAATTTAAAGAATAGTTATTCAGCAACACTGGTCAAAACTACTACCTGCATAGTGAAGGAATTCGTCCAGCTGGCCCTCATTGTCCAAAAAATTGGCCCACTTTTCCCACTATGTGCCCCATCTTTCCCTTCCTATTTCTTACCCATTTTACTCCCCATCTTCTCTCTTTTCCTGGCCCCCTCTTGTATATATCAGTAGTTCTACCTCTTCCTTTTGACAATAGGTTCATATTTGTGCATTTATTAATAGTTCTACTCTTTGTCCCTCTCCTGTTTATGTTAATATGTCTTCCCTCCTCCTTTCTGTTTTTTTCCTCTCCTCTTGTCCACGGAAAAGGCCCTCTACCACGGATCCAGAAAACGGCACCAGCAAGTCAAGCTTGAAAGAAGCTTAATATCTAGTTAAGTGAGTACATGTCCACTAGAAGCACTTGCCTTATGTGCTGTGTTTATTACCATTATCAGGTTCAATGCTGTCACCGTTTTACTGGATACCTGATCTGTGCAGTGAATGCACCTTGAGACATGTTTACAGTGCTGTGAAGCCATGGGAAGTGTTCTAATAGTCATCTTTCTGCCTTCATAGGCCCTGGCAGATAACTCAGTGGGTTAATTGATGTCCTGCTAAAAGTTGTGTGAAAGTAATGGGAGGTCAGGGGTCGAAATTCAATTGCTTTTCCTTTCCATCCTCCGGAGACTGACTGGGTCAAACTGTGCAATATTATAGTGCTGTGAAAGTGGATTATATGTGCCTTCCATTAACAGTGTCACCTCAGCTTTCCTAATCAAATTCAAATTTTCCGTATTGATGTACTGAATGAAATTAAAGGTGTACATATTGTGACAAGGCTAAGACCATTTGTTGATTTTCTTTCACAAAGTTAAATTTCAGTCGCTCATGTAGCGGTTATAGTTATGTAATGACCTGCCAGCCAGTGGTAGGAGTGTAAGGTGGCAGGTTGTTGTGCCTTGTGAAGCCTGCTCACCTTTTTCCGGACTAACCATTTCTGCTCCAAGAGCTCGTACCATCTTACACTGCAGTAATATAAACATTTCAGGTTTTTATGTAGGACTTGATGCTGAGTTCCTCTCATTTGTATTCTTGCTTAACACGAAAACATTAATGTGAAGATGTTGAGAGAAATTGGCGTACATTGTATTTTTCCACATACTACAAAGCTTTTGTGTTCAAATAGGTCTGGCCATGAGGTAGCCTCTCCAAATTTGGCCCACTTTCAACTCGCCATCATTAGAATTGAGCCTCTTTAGCGCAACTTTGCTTGTCATTCAATGCATCATTTAAACTGAGAAGACTTTTTAGAACGTTTTGGGGAGTTTGGATTATTCCTAGCAAGAATATTGCAACATGTTTTAACTGTGCCATACTTTCTGGCTGTTCCTTTTACTTCAGGCATTTGAAAGTACTGACAATATCGAACCCAATAAAACCTTCAGGAGCACAGAACCGACAAAGAAAAAAATGACAATTAGCGCAAGATTTCAAAAGTACAATCTTCCTTCTTCAGGAAGGGAAGAGAAGACTGCAAAAGAAGTAGATGAGCCCCCCCCCAAGGCCAGGCAACAGACATTCTGGAGGAATCAGTACTGCATGTGGCCATGAAGTTTTAAGTGATGAGGCCTCAAGAATTCAACACTAGAGGGCAATGATGACCACTAGGAACAAGGCACTAAAACGGAAATGCTTGAAGACATTTCTCTACGGCCTAAACCAATGCCTAGACATGTGCTTGGTCAAATTGTAATGGGAGGGCCACAGCGTTTGCCACTGCCTAATTATTCATACCCAAAGGATGACAAAAATTGGCAGGGTATTAGCTAACGAAAAAAGAATCTCCAGGCCATGGCTGTAATATTCTATTTTGACTGATATAGTGTACTGGTTTTGCTGTAGACTTTTTGGCCTTATGCCAAAATCAAAACTTGGTAGTGATGGCATTAATAACTGGAAGCATATTGGTGACTATTTGAAAATGCAGGAAGGGTCTGAACATGCCAAAATCAAATACAGATGGAGACCAAGCATTGGCGGGCTGTGCTTGAAAGAATTATGTCAGTTGTTGTCTTTCTGTCTAAAAATAATTTGACCTTTTGTGGCTCTTCAAACAAATTGCTTACTCCAAATAATGGCAATTTTCGATGTCTTGTTCAACTACTAGGGAAATTTGAACTGATCATGATGGATCTTTTCTGTCAAGATCTCCCAGGAGATCCACAGTCACTATGTCATTTAGCATGAACTCATTATTTTAATGGGGTCCGAAGTAAATAATGCTATTTTACAAAGAGTGAAAGCTGCAAAATATTTCTCTGTTATTTTGGATTGTACTCCAGATATCAGCCACACTGAACAACTGTCTTACACTGTAATAACTCTGGATATTACAGGCAAAGACCCTTCTGTCAAAGAACATTTTACAGGGTATCACCCCGCACATGACACATCTGGTGAAGGACTTGCAAACCTTCTTTATTCTGAAATGTCAGAATGCGGTCTAGAGATGGACAACCGCAGTGGTCAGGGTTATGATAATGGTGCACACTTGATTGGGGTAAGCAAAGGAGTCAAAGGGTGAGTTCTTGACCAATACCTCTGTGCATTATTTAACCCATGTGGATGCCACAGTTTAAATGTGGTGGTTGGTGATGCTTTCAAATCCTCAGTGAAATCTGTTTCTCTTTTTGGTGTACTTCAGAGACTCTATGATTTGTTTGCAGCATCAACTAAACACTGGAGCATTCTCAGTGAGCATGTCAAATAGCTTTCCTTAAAAAAAGGTCTGTGAACGCAATGGGAATGTAGAATTGAAAGCTTTAGAGCTGTACGGTATCAATTTACTGACATACACACAACACTTGTGAGTATTAAAGAAAAAGTCAATGACCCAACATTGTCCTCAGGAGCAAAGTCCCTTGCTTTGCACTTGGATGATTTCAGTTTTATTTGTACTTTAGTTGTGTGGCATGACCTTCTATTTCAAGTGAACATTGTAAGCAAATTCATGCAGTCCAAGGACATTGATTTGCCGGCATGCAATGCCCTACCTAAGAACTGCATTACATTTGTAAAAGGTTAAAGAAGTGCTGGTTTTGAGTCTGCTGTAACAACAACAAAAGAGATGACCCTTCTTTTAGATGTTGACCCTACTTTTAAGGCTACTAAACGGCATAGGAAAAAAAAAGAATGTTTGCATATGAGACTCGAGACGAGACTCCTGAAAACGAAGAAAGACTTTTCAAAGTAACTGTATTTTATCCCCTGATTGACGCCATAACTACTGTGCTTGAAAGGTGCTTTTACCAGTTGTCTCTCCACAATACAAGCTGGGTTTCACGAACAACATAAAGCTCTTGCCTGGAAAAGAAGAACTGATAAAACTGTGCAAGCACCTGGAGCAATTGTTAGCAGAGGGGGGTGATAGTGCCATAGAAGTGGATATAGATGGCTACAAGTTGGCTGATGAACTGAGACATAGCCAGCCACTGCGTCAGAAGAGTTCTGTTACCCCCTTGAAGTTGTGCAGCACATTCATCATACAAAAACACATTGGTTGTTTCCAAATGTGTGGATTGCAATGAGGCTCTTACTAAGAATTCCAATTACAGTTGCAAGTGGTGAGAGGAGATTTAATAAATTGAAACTGATAAGGACATCCATGCGTTCCACAATGACTAAAGAAAGGCTATCAGCCATTGCAATACTTTCAATTGAGAGTGAACCTGTTGAACACATTGATTATGCAGCAGCAATAAATGTTTTTGCAGCAGCAAAGTCAAGGAGAGTGCCCTTAACATAGACTGACAATTGACACACAACTTTAAAAATCAAGACTAGTATGCATTTTCTGTGTACTCTACTGTGTCTCAGGAATTACTGCAAAGTTCTTGAATCACAATGTAACAAAACCGGTTTCATTTGTATATCAGTCATTTATTGATGTTGGGTAGGATTTACTTAACCGCTGGGTGTAGCTTGGGAGTAGCGCGCATGCCGAGCGTGCGCAGGGAGGCGCAATCTAGTATTTCGCCCTAGGCACCAAGAAACTGCCCTGCATTCCCATTATATGAATACATACAATTTAGTCTATGTGGTTTCTAGAATATCATAATAAATATATTTTCATAACTGTGCCGCTTTAAAATACAAATTCGCTCCAAAACGTTGTAGGGCACGTTGCACCAATGAGACACTGCCTCACTCTGTTTATGAGGACAGCTGCACGTTTCTTGGAGAAGGGCTGCCTCCTTCGCCTCTCCTGATATTTGTTCTCACTGCTGAAGGAAGTTAGTTTAGGTAGCAAGCGTTTAATTACTTCCCCGAATAACAAGGGGACGGGGCTGCTGGGATTCCTCCATAGCTCCGAGTGCACCTACCTCCGTTTTTATGTTCCACCAGTGAAGCAGAAAACACAGTGATTGCATGGATCCATTAAACCTGTATCCCCCAGTGACTGCCTAGAAATAATTAATTGCCTTGCATTTTCAACCCATGGCCATAAAAAAAAAAATAGGAACAGAAACGCACATTACATTTACATAAGCACACAACTTAGTTGTTTTCCACAGCACAGAATTTGCAATGAATTAAATTCATACTAATTTATGCAGCACACAAATCACCCCAACTTCAAAGCACTACATGCCCTGGGAAGACGGTGACAGGAGAAGACATTCATTGAAAAATCGACTCTTCAGTTTTTCACAGTTTTGCTTTCTTCTAGGAGTTAATTTAATGAGTCTTTTGTTTCAAAAGGTACATTTGCTAACGTGCTAAGAAGGTGCTATGAAAACCCAACGTGCCGTAGACACAGAAGCCAGTAAACATGTATCTTTTAAAATAACTTGGACCAGATTGCCTGTATGATGCCATTGTGTTGATATTTTGGGCTCCCATGCAGCATTACGCCAACATATATCCCCCATATCCATGATCCATTGCATCAGATACATCTCCATACCCCAGATGCCAAAAGGTAGAAAGCCACACAGGCTTGACCCTCCGGCGATGCGGACTGGCCGGCTGCAGGGTCCGTACAGGACAGGAGAGAAGGCACTCCGGAACACTCCACTAATTAATGCCTGGCCCTCAAAAGATTCCCTTGTCTTCCCTTGCCTTCAGACGATTAGCAAACTCTCCACTTTAGCAAGAAGCTGAAACACTCTAAGTCAACCCAACACCCCCAGACATCTAGATAACCCACGCACCTCGTTCCAGACAACTCAGAGTCATGCTTACACACCACCCAGGCGCAAAAGACAATGACAAACAGGGAGAGCGACAAAACAAAAGCATGACTTGGTGACTCTCGTTTGAAAGTCTACAAATAGTTTGATTAATTTTGGTTCACCTAAATTAAACCTCTTTTCTTGTTATGGGGGTCGGCTATATCACTCTCCGTACAACGCACCGTGCTAATCCCCCACCTACCAACTCCCCTGCCCCCTTGCACACATAAGACTATTGAATGAATCTCAGACTAGGCACCCGCACCTCTCCCAGGCACCCCACCCATCTCAGTCATGTCCATGAACCTAAAGTGATGCCTCTCAACACCAAACCTACACTCTCACCAACTAAGCTGCACACCTTCTCATCTAAAGTCAAACTACCCATTCCACAATCTGAAAATAAAAAAATCACCCTACACACACTTCAAATGTGCTCTGCTTAATATGTGCTCTCTTCCCGAACATGGGCTGGAAATATACAACCTCCTATCCTGCCAAAACTTGGACATACTAGGCATCACCGAAACCTGGACACCTCCGGCCTGGCCGTCTCACTTGCCCTGCCTCCAGGGTACACCATCCTAAGACATGTTAATGTTAATGTTAAAGGACATTTGTACTGTGCACTATCACCACCGGAGTGGTCCCCTGGCGCTCTGGCGGCTCTGAAAGAGGGAGGGAGATGAGTTAGTAGGAGGAGGCTGGAAAAGTGCAAGAGTGCAGTGATGTGCTGTTGGCAGCCTCAGCCCGGTGGGTCCGTCGGCTGGGTCTGGGGTGTATGCGGCCGGTAGTCATCGTGTACTGATGTGCGCGTCTATGTGTGTTTATTGTTATGTTGTTGCAGTGTAGTGAAGTTTGTATGGTTTGTTGTGCTGGAGGTTTGTGGTTGTGTTTGGTTTGGAGTTTGAGAGGTATATGCAGAGGAGGAAATTGTTAGTGGTATTGGTTAGTTGGCATCTCTATCCTGAGTTGAGGAGTTGGGCTTCAGTAATCTCACCCGATGGGGTGCTTGGGCGCCCTGTGCCTCTGGATGGTCCATGCCCGTTTTGCATTCGAGGCCCCTTGAACATCTCGCTGCCTCCTCCGCCCGCTCCGTCAACAACCCTGCATGTTCTGCACTCTCACTTACATGGCTAGTGCACCTGCCAGTGTCCACACCTCAGTTGGTGTGGTGATTGGTGGTATCTCTACAGTTCCACAACCCAGTGGTACCTAGTAGCAGCTAAACGGGCAGTTGGGGATGTTGGTAAGGGTTGGCTGGGGTTGTTGTCTCCGTCTCCATGGGTCTCGCATGTGAACCACTCTGTCCGGCGTCTCCCATCCAGGTGCCGTGTGTGCTTCTCAGTCGGTTCTGGGAGCTTGTCAATGTCCTTTCCCGTTTAGTCATTTTATCTTACTGTTGTTTCGGTTTTAGTCTCTGGTATTGAAAAGCCAGGGTTTTAGTAATTTTCTGAATTTTAGGTGATCTTCGGTGTTTCTTATTTCTTTTGGGATGTTGTTCTAGGTTTTGCGGCTATGTGGTAGAAGGCGGTTCTTCCGAGTTTTTTCTTGATGTATGGTTTTAGTTCCAGGCGGATTTCGTTGGTTGACCTGAGGGGTCTCGTTGGCTTGTAGATTGTTATTTTCTTTGGTAGGAATTCTACTCCTTGTCTGCCGATTGCCCTGTGGGTTATGCACATTGTTTTGAAGGTGATACAGTGTTTTACTTGGAGCCAGTGTAGTGTTTTTAGGGCTGGGGTGATGTGGTCTCTTCTGGATAGTTTAAGGAGTAGTCTGGCTGCTGTGTTTTGGATCCGTTGTAGCTTCTTCAGTAGGTATTCCGGTATTCCAAGACATGACAGATCCACCAGACTAGGAGGTGGAGTAGCCCTTATATACCAGGACTCTCTATCCATTAGGACCAACTCTAGCAAATGGGACGGTAATGCAGACATCTTATCTGACAAACTATCCCTCTCGCCTAACAACTCTATCAACATTCACATCCTATACCGGCCCCCAGGCCTCCCCGACAATTTTCAAGGACATCTCACCCACCTACTTCGCAACAATATCAAAACATCTTCTAAAATGATACTTCTAGAAGACCTAAACTTTGGCTACAATGACCCTAAGGACAAAGCCTCCACATCACTAGCTAAAGAACTACTGGATTTAGGATTCACTCAAAAAGTCATGAGCCCTACTCACTGCAAAGGTTGCACCCTAGATTGGGTGATGGATCACAATTGTGCCACTACTATCAGCTCTAACATGGCATAACCTTGGACTGACCACAACTGCATTCAATTTTCTATCCCTACAGCCCCCCACCCTAAAACTCACTTACAACCCCCCCAGCTAAAACAAGAAGCTTAAAAAACTCAACTGGGACAACCTCTGACCCTACCTGGACATCTCTTGCCTATCCCCTCTGTTCTCGCAGGACCCCAATATCCTAGCAGACATTTTCAAGGAGACCCTCACCAATGCAGTAAACTCTATAGCTTCACTAGAATATAAGAAAGAAAAAAAATCATTCCACGGTAACTCCTGGTTCTCGGACGAACTCCAAGCTCTCCGCTTGCAGAAATGTCAGGCTCTGAAAAACTGGCAGACCAACCCCAGTGACTCAACTAAAAACAGCTTCAAGCAGATAGCCCTCCAATACAAAGAAGCCATAACTTCAGCAAAAGCCAACTCATTCAATGACATGATCTCCCATGTCAATTCTCAAACCAAGTAACTATTCACCATTTTTAATGAACTCATCACACCTCCTACCAATACAGATGAGATCATCAAAGACAAACCTTGGTGTGCAAACATTCAGTCCGCAATGCTTAACAAAATAGATATACTCCAAGAAAAATAGAGGACCACAGCCCCCCATCATGCAGAAGACCTCAGACTCCTCCACCCTGACAGCCTTCCCTGGGCGCATGTCAAAATAAATTCACACTCAGGACATGTGTGTGGCGTATAGTGGATGTTAAATGGCTGCTTTTGGGGATCCTCAGGTGCCTGGCTTTCCCCCTCTGTCATGGCAAGAAGACTGCACCTCAACCTTTTCCCCCTCTTCCTCCTGAGGTAGATTCACAACCTGCTGCAGCACCTCCAAGGGCAGGTACTTCTTCTCAACTTGACCTCCTCCTGAAAGACATCCCCTCATCTTCGGCCACACATTTGCCATGCTGGTTGGAGATCACTTCCTGGTCTATGCCCCCCCACTCAGACAGGAGCTATACCAAACGCCTCTTCCGGGTTGATTGCTGCAGCCTCCCCCTCTTCTCACGCAGGGAAAATGCTCTTATGCTCCTCCAATTCACAGGTTGCATCTGTAGGGGTATCAGCATGAGGCCTGGGCCTCCCCCAATGCTTTGGCCTCCCCCCACCAATGCTTGCCACTTCTCTGTGGCAAGGGCCTGTGAAAATGTGCCCTCAAAGAGCACAAGTCCACCCCTGATCTTCCGTCATGGGGAATTATCCACCTCCTACAAGGAGTTCAACTCCTCCCCAGCCTTTTTCCATGTCACCTGCCTGCCTTGCAGGTGTCTCATGACAAGTGTTCCTAATGCTGAGTACTGAAAACAGAGAATGCAAAGTGTGTACTGAAATAGCCCAGAAGGAATCCAAAAGAATCAGAACACAATAACAAAGTGAAAAACATTCCTACTACTAAAATTAACTAAAACGATGTTATCACTAGCTATACTGTGATGGAATGCTATCTGTGATGCTAATATAGCCTGAGCTTTTTTGATTTAAATTAAAACAATTATGTAGATAATTGTGTTTCTCAAAGTGAGGTCTGTTAATCAAACCCCACTCTCACATGCCAAAACACATAATGCAACCATATACCTGGTTGTGACAGTCTACCAACATTCTAACTGCTGCAATCCAGTGGCAACAGGGCAGGTTCAAATGTCACTCGTGAATTCCCAAACATAGCTGCTGAAACCCACATTTCCAACAGAAAAAGGTGGCTTTTTACCTGTATCCACATCAGGTTCAAAATATCATAAATGTGTGCTCCGTAGGTCTGGTGGCAGTTGATAAAAACGAAATAAGCACGGTCTTAAAAAATTATACAGCCACAAGCATTTGATGGCGTTGTATTTGTCATATTCATGAACAGTGACTCATTTGTGACAAGGCCTGGTGTATATTTAGTTTGTGTAGACTGGCTGTAGCCACCACACCATGTGGGTCCCACCCACAAATCCTTCTCTTACACCCCTGAGGAGGTTTTCCACATCCGTCAGGAAACTGAAAAACTCCCTGTGGGCTACTCTGCGAACAGGTACTTTAAAATCAGCTATGCCATTGAAATAGTCACCTCTCACCAGGGTGCTAACTACTGGAGTCCTTCCAATGCAGGCGGACAGAGAAAGGGTGTGGGGTTAGAGTAGCCCAGTACATAGAGGGGCACTGCCATTTTGGAATTTTCTAGGGCTCCCAAATTCCTGTCCCCCTCACACTTTCTGCAGACAACGCAATCTGGCTATGCCATCAGAAGGCAAAGGACATTTATTACAGCAGCCAGGATTGGACCCTTAACAACAGACTTTCACTGGTCAATCCACTGTAGCATTTTGCCCAAACAAGAGGGCCTTCCCTTAGTTGATGCCTTTTTAGACAGTGCTTGAGGAAGGATTCACTGGAACACGATTGTCGTACAGTCTACTCCAAAGTCTTCTACCAGACAGGTGAATACCAAGTGTCGCAAGGAAGAAATACAAATTCTCCATAATCATCCCAATGGTCTGTTTGGGAGGGCCAGCTGGCTGGACGATGCCTACTGCAACTGAGATACTGCTACCCAGCACACTACTCGCTGGAGGTGACAGAATCCTGCATGTGCTCTCTACAGACCTTTCTGCCATGAAAGGCTGAAGGAAGGACTCATCTCACCACACACCTGAGACCCTTGACTGCCCCTCTCAGGACCCAAAGAACCAAAGGAGCGACTCCTGGGCCAATCAACACTCTCCAAGCTGCTTCAAGGGAACCACCAATATCACCGTCGATGTCATTGCACTACCACCGCACGTATCTCAGAGTTTTGCTCGACAACAGCTCTGAAGCTCCAACATATCCGCATCCGAGACCTGCAGAGCTTTCTAGTTTCCCTAACTCAACAACCGCTGCATGGTTACCAGCCACTACAAGCAACAAGCCATCACTTCTGCAGAACCACAACAACGTATTGAGCCAGTTGAACCCACTCACCTTCAAAGGCAAGTCTCTGCTTCCAGTGCCACTGACTCAACACCGCTTGCCATCCACAGAATATTGAAACACGCAATCTTACACCATTGCCTAACAGTACAACATTGTTTGAGCCCATTGCAGACACTCCCCAACTCGACACAAGCACAGAACCAAAAGCTTTCAGACTCCTGGTTGAATGCCAAAAAGCCTGGCTCGAACCTATTGTCCTGAAGGACAAGAACTAAAGGTATTTTAAGTGTCCCCATGGTCCTCCTTAAAGGACCTTAGTAACTCTTAAGCCTCCTTTTCTACTTTTTGAAGGATATATTCATTAACATTTGCTGCTGATATATATGACTTAGCACCCCTGCCTACCAACCCAGAACATTCCCTTAATTTAAAGTCTGCTTTCTCTGTATTTTCCCTTAAAGGGGTGGGCCAGTAGTGTTTGTATCAGTCGTGTTCCTTTTTGTGAGCTTATTAAAGATTCTAGAACCTTTGTTGGAGATAATTAATGTTGGTATCATCTTTACTGTTGTTGTTTGGATTCGTTCTGTACAGTCTTACACTCCCCCTGAATATTATAGCCTGCCTCAGCCTTTGCTCCCCCAAAAGGTAAAGGTGCTATACTTGGCAGGGTGTGTATGTCTCATCTCTATAATTGGAATCACTGCTGGTTTACCTATAGTGTGGGACTTCATCACATAAACTAATGCAATACTACTACTACAGTAATATGCAAAACAGTACATGAGTAACACACAGGGGGGATGGAAACATGCAACATTTTCTTTCTTATGTTTTGGGGGCAAAACAAATAGTTGTACAAAACTATTTTGGGCTATTTCAAATATTTTAAGGGGGAACAAAGTTAAAAGGTTTGCATGGAAACGTCTTTTTTAATATTGGGAAACTAACACAACACACTATTAGTCAATGACCAAACACGAAGACAAAGTAAAAGAAAAAGTGTCTACAAAAACAACCAGAAACCAAACAGACCAACAACAAACTTCTAAACATCCTCCAAACTCCACGAAACATTGCTCCAAATCACCCAAAATCCACAAAACATTCTCCATGTGTGATTGACCTTGCAACGCCACCCCCCACAGCCTGTGGGGACAGTGGAAAAGAAGCAATTGGTGAGTTTTAGAGTTGGGTGGTGGTTAGAGAGGTCGAATTCAGTCTGATCCTTTTCGTCTTTATGCAAGAAAAGCTATGTTCTGTTGCACATGTACGAGGTTATTGCAGTAATTGGAAGTGTGTCATGGGAATAATACCAGACAAAAGATGTTCAAAGAGAGACACTGGGGAGTTTCCCACCAGGGTGGATATGTGCAGCCCACAAAAGGAGGAAGTGTCAATGTTTGAAGTTGGGGTGCCTTGCAATAGATTGTTATTTTATGAACATTTCACCATTTCGAGAGAACCAAAGCAGGTTGCATTATTGCAAGTATAATTCTCACGGGAACAGAACCCCATGCAGGGTTCTCACGGTAATAAAAGAGGAATAAACAAAAAATGAACACCCGTCATAGTATACTCCATACATTATTGCAAAGTGCCGACACTGGGCACTGTTGCAAAGTGGGCACTGATATCAAAACCTTTAGACAGTTAAGTTGAAACAATTCAATGCAGCAAAACATATGAAATTCGGCAAGTGTCAGAAGTGACTGTCCTCTTCCTCATCACAATCCCAATTCCTAATTACAGTCTACCTTCCTCATCATTGTTCCTCTTCCTTCTAGCAGTCACTCTTTCTCATCTGAGTCCCTCTTCATCATCTCAGTCCCTCTTCATCTTCACAGTCCCGGTACTCTTCCTTGTCACAGTCCATATTCTTCATCAAAGACCTTTACCTCTTCCTTGTCTAAGTCTGCCTTCCACGTTGTACACCCTCTTCCTCATCACAGTGCCTCTTGCTCAACACATTGCCCTTCCCTCTTCCTCATCCTAGTCCCTCGCCTTCTTAGTCTGGTGGCAAAACAGGAAATGGCCACAAATTGTCAATATCCATGGCCAGTGACCCCCGGACCACCAATGGAAGGATTGGGATATCTGAAGAAAAATCTGTAGCATTACTGGTGTGGGAGAAATAGCATAACAAACCCATGAAATTCAGTATACAAACTTTAGTTGAAGAGCCATTAAGCTGCTGGTTTATCACAACAAACAAGTGAAATTCGGAACGTGTTGGAAGCTATGGCACCTTAACTATTACCCCCCCCCCTGAGTTGTGTAGTCCATAAGCAGACTAATGACATCACACATGTATTATAAGTGTCCAATTATGTTTAGCAATGCCATAAAAATACACAAAAAAATTACAACTAAAGAAAATAAATAGCATTATTATACGAATTACATTAAAACATTATGACAACCACACTTACAAATATTCATCAAATCAAAATGCATAGTACATTAGCATCCATTATTCCTAAAATCACGCTCTAAAGTGACATGTGCAACTACAGGGAATTAAAACATCATAAAGTAAATGAACATCCATACAATTCAAAAGGCCATACTATTCAGTGCCCCGTGCAACTGCAAATGCATAACTCATCACAATAGTTTCACCAGGAATAAATTAGAGTATTTTTAATGTACCACCTTCTCTAAAATTAGGATCAAGCTTCCTTCTAAAACTCCAAGTCACTTAAAATAACAGTAAAAGAAGATTATGAAGTGTTTTCTCTGATTCCTATGTTGAGAACCCATACACAAATTACTCTTCCCATATACAAATACTTCCATGTCAGACAAAAAATCATTATTAAATTAGTGCAGCACTGTTATGTCACTGATTTTGTGAATCTTAATTTTGTGTTCAATGCTGCTACCAGGTAAAGAGCCAATTAGTTGTTCCATATGGATGTGTATCCTTACATGAGGATATTGCATCTCCTACGTTGTTAATGCCTCTCGCCTTAAGTAGAGGTTTAAGCTATCGCTCCCTCATTATTCTATAAAGAGGGCGAAGAAATAGGAAGTGAACTTCTGTTTCATCACAGTAGTCTGGTTCCTCCCCCACCATGGAACGAGGTTGTGTAGCAGCAAAAGCCCTAGTCTTAAAATTAGCACAAGGGCACGTTCTTTGTACTCCAAAATTTAGGATTTAGATAGCCTCGCAATAGACAAAGGCAAATTCCATCTGACAATGCCACGTGTAATGCCCACCCTTTATATGCCTCCTTCACCACCATGGATTGGGCCAGAGTACCGGTAGGTGAATAGCACCTAACATTGTTTTAACATAATGGAGTCATGGCGCAGTTCTAGTACCTATTGTAGACAAGTGGTCATGGAGTGATTCACAATAAACCCTAAGGTTTACACAATTTCAGATCCTCACCCAGTATAAAAGAGGCCGTATTGTCACAGTGATGCGGTGTAGCCCCAGGTCCATCCTTGCTGGGAGTGATGGTTGTTATGTGGTAGCCCCAACAATCTCTTTACTATGTGGTTTTCTTTAGTTCACGCCGCCATCGTTCAGATCCGTATATAGTGGCTGATAATGCCTGCATCCCGTATACTTCCACTGCATTTGATGTTGCCCTCGCCTGTATTCTTTGGTGAACTTTATAAGTGCTTCCCCTCTCTGCCCTATAGTATGGGTACTTTCATCTAATTGGGGTTTCCAATTCATTGAGCTATCAATTTGTCTCCCTAGTTAAGTGCATACTTCAACAACCTCAATAATTTGGTTGTCAACAGCAAGTCTTGGCAGGGGAAACCCGTGCGTCCTTGATAGTTGTGTTGACCTTTGTTTTGGCAATATTCAGCTGTAGCCCCCGTCTTTAGCGGATTCCTAAAGGTTAGTAGCAGTCTCTGGATACTCATCTGTGTTTTTGGTATTAGAATGGCACCATCTGCAAAAAGAGGGCCTCCAATTTGCACCTTTCTCGGCTCGGTACATCTGCTTCCAAACTCGCAATGATATTAATCAGAGCATTAATATACAGGGAGAACAAGAGGAGTGCAGCACACAACTCTGAAAGGGGGGTACTGCATCTCTCTACTTTGACCTCCCTTTCCACCACATGTAGAAAGGGAGCAGCAACTCTGAATAGAAATACAATGTCACTTGTTATTGAGAGATCTTCTAACACAGACCACTCCTTAGGGTGCAAAACCAATCAAAAACTGTGCGCTAATCAATAAATGCTAAGTGTATTGGCTGTTTATTAAGTAAAGCCAATTTGTAGAGAATTAGTAAAAGTAGGAATGCTTGGTGAGTAGTAGAAATACCTTTTTTAAAACCACTTGCCGAGGAGATAACAGCTTACATGTGTCACACCATTCCTCAATTCGATGTTGGATCACCTTCCCAAAAGGCTTTCCTAATGAATCCAGTTATGAAATCAGGTAGTAATTTAGCTGGAGATTACCTGTACCTTTTAAATAGGTATCACAATTGCCCATTGCCCACCACACGGGATGGTCCTCTGCAAAAGGAGTTTGTTGTCAGGTTTAGTTAGAAAAGTGATCCATATTTCCGGCTGTTCTTAAAAAATGTCAACTGGAATAAAGTTGACCCTGGTGCTCTTCCTGCCTTTTGTGTGGATAATGCTATTGACACCCTGGCAGGCGTGAAAGGAGTCGAGTTAATATCCACATTATTATACTTCAAAGGGATAGCGCTGGACGATAAAGCCCCTAGTGTTCCAGTACTGTGCAGCTTATCATAATATTCCAATTACTGGTTTCCTGTTATATTATTATCTTTCATAGTGTCACAATCATTCATAGCTTCATAGACAAGCTGTCAAAATGATGTTATGTTGTTGTATTTGGAAGCCATGGTTTCCTAATATGTTCCACTTGTTTTGTTTAATCAGTGCTTCATAAGCTTCCCTCAAATTAATCACCATGTGTACGTCTCTTCTTGATTCTTTCAGTTCCCCATATAGATGTATTTTGCTATGTTAATGTTAATGTTAAAGGATATTTGTACCGTGCACTATCACCTCCGCCGTAGTCCCCTGGCGCTCTTATCTATAATCTGCATGAAACTAGCTGTTTTTTATTTGGAGCCTTGCTGATGGAATAGGTGACAAAAGGCTGGTTTGTGCCAACAATCCTATCAGAAAAATCAATTGGGTTAACCAGTGAATTTACATGGGGATAGCCTATTAAAATGTTTTTATTTGTACAAGACTGGAATATCACAGTCTGTATTTAGCCTAGTCCAGTGACAGCTAGTAAGTACCACAAGATATCACTGATGATGTCATATATGGCATCATCAATGACAACACTGGAAACAAAAGCACACTGATGACATCACAGATGACATCGCTGATGACATCACATATGAGAACACTTTTGACTTCATCACTGACATCCCTGGTACAGAGGATTACACCTGAAAGCAAAAGAGATGTAACATATAAAACGTATATTACTACATCTAAAACAGAGTGTCTGGAGACAAGTGCAAGGTTTGTGCGTAGATCACATTAAAAAACACAGTCCGTTTTTTGGGAGTTTGTTTCTGTGGACTGTGACGCCAAACTCTTCCTTCCCATTGGATCCTAGAGCCCCGGAATGGCTGACACACCCTAGGAGGCCACGGCTCAGAGGGTATAAAAAGGCCAGGAAAGGCCAGAAGCAGGATCTTCACATGATCCTTGGCAAATGCAGGGGTTAGCTATTGAAATGAATGTGCCAGACCACCAGTCAAACATATGCACTAGGTGAATTACCCAGTAGACAGGGTACATACATAGTGCCCCGCTAACACCACACCTTCCCTCTTCCCTGTCCTTCATAGTTGAAGTATACCTCCAGAGACAGGCTCTTGGAATTCATTGAGAAACTGCGGAATAAATGCTGAGTTTAGCAAGGTGGAGTATCGGCCCTTCTGCGAGAGATAAGCAGGACGATGCTAGGTCGCCCACAGCAGGCGGGGACAGAATTCAAGGGCACAGAGAAATCACACGCAAGAGGAGAGAGTGCAAAGATAAGAGGTGGCCCTGCGTGTGAGGGCCCAATGGGCATTGCAAGCAAGGACACGCCGAAAGATGGATACTCGCAGAGAGTTTCTAAAGTTGCAGAATAGGACAGTAATCAGAGAGTGGAAGAATCAGAGTGGGGAATGGGAGCACGGAGAAGCAGGAAAGAGAAGCAGGGACTCTATAGGGAGAGTAGAGCAGAGGTAAAGCGAAACTCCGACCCAGGCAAGGAACTGGAGGGCAGGCCGCAGCCACCAACTAAAATTCTGGAGTAATACAGAAAGGGGCTGAAACGGAACTGCAAACAGATCCATGGAAGAATGTTGCCGACCTATTCTCTCCAGCCAGAACTGGATGTTTGTAGATAGGCCCTATGGTATGCCTTTCCTTTAGGTCTACTGTTGGGGCCATTTTGGAAAGGTCACTGCCACCTCAGAATAAGCTATACAAGATCTAATGGATCCTTCCTGTGTTAATGCCCAGCTTCCATCTGTGCCATGTTTTGCACACTCTCCTTAAGCCTTCTTCCTTCACTTACCACCCATCCTTTAGATCCTGACATTTACAACCATGGTATGTGTAGCAATCTGAGTGAGATGGTATTGAATGTGGATTTACAATGTAAATATACCCCAGTGTCTTTACACTGTGTCCTTAAATCGGCACCCTTTGCATGTCATTTAGTCTACAGCAGTGTATTCTCAAAGTAGTAATTCTAGCTTTCAGGATATGCTGAAAGGTGTTCTGAATGGATATTGCCATATGTTAAAAAGACAGGATTATAGTCTTTGAGAGCATAAAGAACAAGTAAGTTGATTTCATGAGTAGCAGAAGTATGACTTTGCAGCAGCCAAGAAAGGTTTAGTCACATGAACAAGAAGGATCCGTTTTCTAAATCCCTTTTTTATATTACAACAAACTGACTGCCAGTATAGATAAACAAGATGAAGGCCCCAAGCATGTCAATAGGTGGAGATCATGGCAGGTGGTCTATAAATGTCAGTAGTGAGGAAAAAGTGTTACATGTTTCAAGGCGACAGAGCTATCTGGACCAGAGTAGGTAACGTACTGTACTGCCTAAAGTTCTAATCTTTCTAGGTCTGCAACCTGTGTCTCTCCAAATGGTTCTTACTATGTCTGACAAGGCCCATAATCTGGCCTTGGCAAGTGGCAAGAGGGCACGGGAACCTCTCCCAGCTGGGGTTGAGAGTCCTACCAGAGAGAAATCCAGAGCCAGTCCTCCCCTGGAGGTGGACAGTGGCCCAATTCCTCCCCCCCCTTGTCCTGAGATGTTTGTGTGCAGACAACCTTTGTCTCAAGTCATGCTTCTATTTCAAGAAACTTACCAGTGTTTTTATATTCATTTCATAGATATGTCATTCCAGAAGTGTCCATGCCAGAGCCCTGAACCAGAGTCTCGCAGCCAGTTACAGAAAATGGATCTGAGATCAGCACCCTGCCACAGCAACGTACATCCACACAAAGACCCAAGAACTGAAACTGAAATACTGGTATGATTCGATCCCGCCGACACAACCCCGCATGGTGAGAAAGAGCCACAACTGAGAGCCACTTGCAAATGCAGTTCGCCCAAGGACTACAACCTATGTGGCAGCTCCGCTCCAGGAAATTAACCATCCATAGACCACCAGGGACAACCAGGGCAATGTATCCCCAAGACATTGACCTTAAGGGCACCCAGTTGGGGTCCCACAACACAGACATAATGAATGGGCTTGCACGGTAACCCAGCGTGAGGAAAGTGGGAGAGGCTTATTCCACTACTGATGGTTTTTCACCACACACACGACGTGGGCGGGGAAGACAGGGCCAAATTGGCCAGGGAGAAAGACCCAATCCCAGTAAGAGGAGGGGTATATATGCAGGGGATAGGAAGCAGGGAGTGTGGGTTGTTCGGGTGAGGTCAGAGGAGGAGGTTGTGATGAACCAAGAGACCAGCAGGCGGAAGGAAGGAGCGGTGGAGTTTGGAGGTGATTTGTGGAGCAGTTGACTTATTGGCTAAGGAGTAAAAGTGCTTCGGCTGCGTCATTGTGCATGGTTTTGTGGTAAGAGGGTAGACAATGTGGTGTAAGGAGTGAGTGTGAATTGAACGTTACTGAGTGAAAGGATGGTGTTTGAGTAGTAGTTTGGATCAAGGTGTAGTGGTTTTGGAGGGAGAAGTAGTGATTTTTGAGGGAGGAATAGTGGTTTAGACTGAGTAGTGGTTTGGAGGGAGGCATAATGGTTTGTATCATATGCAGTGATTTGGGGGAAGAAGCAGTGGTTTGGAGGAAGGAGCAATACTTTGTAGTGTGGAAGAGGGAGAAGAGCAGAGAAGGAGTAATAGTGTAAGGTGGACAAACATCAAAGGGTGGAGGCAAGGTCTAGGAGGAGTGAGAACAGTGAAGGTACAGAAGAGTGGTGGCAGGAGTGAGGTGGGGTAGAGAAAATATTAGTATGGGGATAGGTGAGAGTGAGCCTGTTAGATAAAGCTAGAATCAATCACAGTATTTGTAAGACGCCAACCTAATTTCCATTAGATCACTATCAACTGAATAGAATATGGACAGTTAGGAAGTCCCTGATGGAGTTTAGATAGCTAGCATTTAGACCATAATTTCTAGCACAAGCCAGATGAGGGAGAGAAAGACATCCCTAGGCCCCACAAAAGGAAAAATAATAACCTTTGGACCCTTTCTGTGACTTGGAGTTATTTTTGTGCAACCGGTGACATATGACTCACATGATCCCTCCATACTGACTATGCCATCTAGGGCTGAAGGTATTTGTAGTCCAAAACATCTGAAGAGAGAAGGGTTGCAAACATGTGTTCTAGTGTATATGAAATTGTAGATCCACATGAGCGTGAATCACTTTTTAAAGTTATTCTTCCATTAGTTACAATGCTGACAAAATATGTTTTGCAATTCAGTTAAGTATTCATGAAAAAATGACAGGATATATTGCATCTGTGTTAGTATCCCACATTTTTGTCTCAAAAGATAGCATGCTACGTTTTCACCATGGGAGGTACTTACTGATGTCAATAGTAATGTCATCTGTGATGTCATCAATGTGTACTATTTTCCAGTGATGCCATTGATGATATCACATGTGATGTTATAAGCAATGGCATATCTTATCTCATCAGTGGGCTTATGGGCTGCACAATGAAGGGCTCATGGTAAAGGTGACATAGTGTCCCTATGTGGGTCCAAATTACAACCTATAGGCAGGTTTGTGAATTTTGTTTTTAAACCACACGCAGGTTACATAAATTAGAGCAGTACTGGATACCCAGATTAGACACATATAAATCTGGTCTCAAGGAGACCATCAATTGGTCCATCTTACTTTTACTTTTCATGAAGGCTGCTTGGCATTTTGTACAAGCCTTCAATAATATAGTTGCATCCTTGCATCCATGCATGTGAAGTGAACACAGATGTGGTATTCCTATATACCCTGCTACATGGGAAAAAGGCTCCATATCCCTGGACTGTGTTTCAAAATGGCCACCATATTTTGATCACTAAGTATACGCACATGGAAGTCATGTCTGTCCATGTTTTTACTGTCCTACCTTTGTGTTCACTGTATCATGTCGGACATAAACTGCTGAGTGCTAGCTTGCCGGGTCACTGTTAACAACAGCACGAATCGCGGCTTCAACTAAATATCACAGAACAGTAAGACCTGTGTTCAGACAGTACCTACCAACATGCACTGCGAGGTACGTTTCGTGTACAGGCCTTTGTCTGAGACTTCACTCGTCGCCAGCATGGTTGAGTGCAACAGTTCTATACTCCCCGACAGGGTGCATTTATACCCACATGTTTGGTGAAGGCACAGGGCTGCACTGGTTCTTTGACTGAGGGCCAGGGAACAGTTCTTGTGACTTTTGGCACACAGTTGATCTTGTTCAGCCATATTCAGTACCAAATATCTTACTATATTACAGTATGTTCCAATTTATTTGGATCGCTTCCACCCTTACCATTTTTTATTCCTATTACATTTAACACACAAATGCACTTGACTCCTGGGCTCCATGCGGTTATCATTGATACAACACATTTCTACATTGCCCCAGAGGAGGTTTACCTGACATATCCCTAGACGCGTTGCTGTTATTTCTACATTTGATGGTGGGATTGTAACTCCAGTTTAGATCGACACTTCCTCCACTCAAAATGAATTTTACAGTTGAAGACCTTTTCTTCAAGTACTTGATTTTTATTTTTTATGGCTGATTGGCCATTTCATATTTTGCAATTGTAGGGAGTCCACTCATTTGCATCTCCTTTATGGGATTTCTCTTTTTAGTATCCTTTGTTTCGGGAACCACAGACGATGTAAACCAACCTATGGGCCATTGTACACTGCTTGGATTTGTCTTGTTTACATCTGGAGGAGGACTGGGCCCATTTCTTTGGTTGAACGTGGACCCTTTCATTGGCCTGAAACTTAAGTACTTGAGTCGACGACAGACAATTTACAGAGTTGTTTTACCCACTGCGTTCTGATGGAGTTTCTTATCTCAACAAGATTGTTTACTACTCAAATACGATTAGATAGATTCTATTTTTGGATTAAGTTGCACTTTACGTTTCAGTGTATTTATTTATTTTAATTTTATTTATGTTTGCATGTATAACAGCGCACCAAGCCCTCAGGCATCAGGGTGCTAGTTACAGTAAGTGTGAATGTTCTGAAAGTGCAAGATCACAAATGCAAGTTACATCAAGTGATTCTTATTGGCATGGTCGGGCAAAGCCACTCCGCATGGTGCAGGGAGTTATGTCAGGTATACCGATCAAGAGAGGCAAAATTAGGAAAAATGCACAAACCGGCAAAGCCAAGCCTCATGGTGCGGGGGGCTACATCAGGTATACAGATACATGAGAGACAGAATTAGGGTAAGTGCGCAAACTGGCAAAGCCACTCCTCATGGTGTGGGGGGCTACATCAGGTATACAGATACATGAGAGACAGAATTAGGGTAAGTGCGCAAACTGGCAAAGCCACTCCTCATGGTGTGGGGGGCTACATCAGGTATACAGATACAGGAGACACAGAATTTGTGTAAATGCACAAACTGGCACAGCTACACCTCATGATATGAGGGGCTACTGCAGGAGTTACAGGTACACACAAAAAGCCCTTGGTAGATTAATTATAACAGGGCTGCAAGTCAAAGTCTAGCGAGTTAGACATAGTGGGTGACTTATAACAGCATGAGCTGCAAGTCAAGGCCAGCGGGCAAAGGGGATACAACATTAGAGGAGGTGGAAAGAAAGGGGTAGGTGGGGTAAGAGGGAGCACACAGGTATATGGCACATAGTGTCATGGAGCGTTAGAGAGCAAGCCTGATCACACGTAATATAAGGTGTAGTAGGCTTACCTTGAACATTACATGAAGTGGGGAGGCAATGTACAGAAGGAGGGTGACAGGCGACTAGTAGAGCTTCATCGCTTCGTTGGCTGAGACCAGCAGATACCACAATCGATGACCTTACTTGCAGGCCGGCTACGCCTCTCGGCTTAGCTCTAGATTCAGGCTAGGGCTACAAGCTATCCAATCAGAGTTAGTCAGTCCAGAGGAAGGCTAGGAGCACTGCGGTGTGACCCGCACAGCGGCAGCCATCTTCTCATGGTCCAGGCTGCTTTGAGTTTTAGTGATGTTGTGGGGGCAGTCTTTTCCTGGCTCCCTGGTGGAATGGGGGCCAGGTGCACTCATAGCACCAGCAGAGACCACAGTGAATTGCCTTACTCATAGACCTGCTTGCCACCAAACTGCAATACTATGAAGAGCTCCGGCTCACCTAAGGGGTCTATAAGCCCACCATGGAGCAGTTCAATGCACCCTCTTCAATTTAATACCCACGAGCACGAACAATGAGAACACTTTGAAAAGTGTAATGTTTGCAGCAAAATAGCACTTTCATGCTCTGTTTAAAATGGGAGAATTGGCCGGTGAAGGACCAGTCTGCAAAGGGCTTAGAAAGTTAAGGAAGCTGAGCGCTTTAGCTTCAGAGCCAGACAAGTATATTGAGCACCTGCGAAAGCAGCTTAATTTCCATTATGGTTTCTTTTTTTTTAAATTTAACACCTGTGTTGAGAGACAGATGAATACGTCATCTATGGTGACGGCACACAGCCCCTCGCCGGCCTCCATACAACATTTATGAGAGACAGCACTCCTTGAGGCAGCCATATCGACCGGATCCAGGAGCGATACAGGAACAAATGAACTTGTGAAGGAGTGGATGCTTAACCAGCATGCAGGGGAAGGCAGAGCGGCCTCGGCTCCTCCTTCTGACATTCAGACCACCAAACTACCTTCACAGGGGCATCACCCATCCTCATCTCTAGGCCCTGTTGGTTCTCTCCTTCCTTCCACTCCTTCTCAGCATTGTTCTTCCGCCAAGAGGTCTGTGGTGGAGCTACGGTGGCATCCTAGGCCCAACCTCTGCAGGCCACCAGTTGCTTGCAGTCCAGTATGTTTAATATTTGTTCGCATATATGGTTACATTGTGTGTTGATCTTTCTCTATTGTTTTGATTCATTGAATATTGTTTGCTTGTTACGTAAAAGGATTTTTCCTTGTTCTTTTCTCTGTTTCTTTCTCCTTTTTCTTTTTGACATTTCTTTTATGCGTCATTGCACAAGGCAGCCACAGTGTGTTTCTGACTTGTTTTATTAAGAAACTGATTAATGAATAACCTGTGTATTTGATCATTATAATTTATGTTACAGTTGATTCTTTGCTGCTATAATAAATAATCACAATTGAATTTGTTTTATTTGTATGTATGTGTGTTTGTTGGGCTTACATTGGACTCCTGTCTGGACCTTACAAATGATTACTCATATCAATTTTTGGTCGAAAAATAGAATAGTGTGATATAGGGCTTTTGTCCTTTGCAAATAGACGTATCTTTCAACACCAGCCGGATTTCAGGGGTTTAATTATGTTAACTTGGCACCTTAACATTGCTTCAACTGTTTTCTTCACTGGCTATGACAAAGACATTTTTCTGGAGCAAAGGCTTGACTCTGTATGCCCACAATGCAGTGCCCATCAGGCTCTAAATTGGAGGAGAACCTCCAGTGATGGCTACTGTGTGGTGCTGGGCTATGTGCCAATCGGCTGAAATGGGTAATTTGGCTTTCTCATCTCAGGTGAAAGGTTTTTTGTCCAAGCCTTTTAAACCCACAATAACTTTGTTGCTGTTTGCTCAACATGCACTAATGCTTCAAGCACAGGGACTCCGACTATACTGTGCTGGTGATCCCTAATAAGGGTGAAAGACCTGTTGGGGAATCGTGTGCTGCTTTGAAAATGTGTTTCTCTTTTTTTAGGAACCACTCTTTTGTGGGAAAGAAATTCACAACAACCGTTTCCTGTCAGAGAAGCATCGACAGCCTCCTAAGGGACTACAACATCATCAATGGTCTAGAGGATTCAGAATGTGATGATCTACCATATCTGAACTGAATGCTTAACCAAGACCAAAGTAAAGTGTGCTAATTCGGATACCCATAATGCATTTCCCAGTTGGCTCTCAACTGGTGATTAACTTACAGTAATGGCTGCTAAATGGTGCTGTGCTTTGTGGGGCTAGGCAGAAATGGCAAATTCTGATATACAACCCCCACCCCCAATCAAACAATGCATGGGAACCAAGAAATTCACAAGGTCTTCCTCCCCTTTATAGTAATCGAGCCAAATCCATGCATTTTGAGCCTGAATAGATCATAATCTGGCAACTCAGATCATATACATCTTATCCCCCAGACGCAAACCAGCACATAACGAAACCTGTGCTCCCTAATAAAGCCCATCCGAGAAGATCCAAACCTTCTAAACGCTGATCATAAACACAAGCACTATCTCAATTCACTATCAGTGACCTAACAAGCAATAAAACAGATAACACATACCTGCTTATGATGATCGTTCCCGAAGGAAAAAACAAAAATGATGATTAGTAATTACACATAGCCATCCTACCCACAATGACATCAGAGATAGTGCGTAACATGCAGGTTCGTCAACATCACTAACATAGATGCTGATTAAAGGCTCAGTAATGCCTTAGACTTCATCTTATCACACTCTCTACCCCATTGTGGCATATCACTCCTTCACAGCCTTTCCAATGGAGACGCTAGATAACAGTTTCGCCAACTTCTCCACCTACGCGAACATGACCCTGCTGTTAGAAATCTTCATCCAAACCTCAAAAGGATTGGTAGATACCTTTGCTCTAGAAAAAGTGGGCCTGGCCAGAAGCAAACCATCCAGCCCAGAGTATTCTCTAAAGGTCTCTGTTACCAAAATGTCAATTGAAGCCCTTGAGAAATACTGTTGTAAGGCCCACAAACCAGAAAACCTTCTATCCCTTGAGGCCTGGTTCCCAAAGCCAATTCTACTTTTTACGACCCAACCTAATTATGGCAGCCTCTAACAGGAGCAAAGCCCTTTTTGCAGCAGCCAACCACTGCACAAACCCCACATCAGACCCAGTAATACCGGAATCCTATGAGAAGTGTGAGGCTATCAATATGTTTGTTATCAACAAGATCAAAACCATGAGACAACGCATGAAGGGCTCAAAATCCATTGACGCCCAATCCTTGTATCCCACCAGTGGCCATTTAACCCAGGACTGGCTTTTCTCCCCTCTCATCCAAGGATCTCTTATAAATGCTTGCATCCATAACACTGGCCTCTTAAACTGATGACGCCCTTCCGCCACCATCCGTAAAAATTACTGGTCCTGCCCTTACTTCTCTTCTTAGGATAGCCAACTCCTCAATCCAAGGGATTACAGTCACAACGGGATTATACACACCCTCCTGAAAAAAACATCCATGAACCGGAAGACCAAGCAAACTACCAGCCAATCATAAGCCTTCCATTTATCATAAAGGTCACTGAGAAGGTAGTTGCTAACCAAATACTTTTAAAAAAAATCTAGAAACAAGTCTGCTCTGGGATTAGAAATGCAGTTTTCACCCCAAATACAGTACTGAAACTGTCACCATCCATATGGTCTACAATGTCCTTCCTATTATTGACGAAGACGACTCATGCCTGTCAGTCATCAAGGACCTCTTGGCTGTGTTCTACCTGGTCCACCATCGCACACTACTCACCCTCCTTGTAAACAGGATGTGCTTCTCTGGAGCTGTCCTGAAATGGTTCATATCCTACCTATGTGGCAGTCATCCGGCTATCCAGATGGACTCCCTCAGGTCCAAATGTGTCCTGCCACATTTGGAGTTCATCAGGGTTTCAGGCTCTCCCCGGTCATCTCTAACCTTTGTATGAAACCACTGGCTCAGCACTGGGCTCACTCCTAGATAACCCCAACATCGCAATACACCAGCTCGAAGTTGATACACAGATGGTCCTAAAAGTGAAGGATCCATGAGATATTGCTCGCATTTGCTCATGCCTTGAAACCATGGATAAGTGCCTACATAAAGCTTAACACCATCAAGACCAGATTGATACTCCGGGGCCACACCTCCAAACAGGAACCCACTCATAGGCTGCTGGACAAAATAAGCTTGGACAGGTTAAACCCTCACTTTGCCCACTCAGCAAAATCCCAAGGCTTCATTGTGCATAGCAATGCATCCTTCCAACAAAACATTGTGAGAAAGGATCACACACGTAACCTAGAAACTGGCTATCTTGTGCACACCATCATCCATGTATTTATTGAACTGTGATCATTATTACTATGGTTAATTGATGGGTTGTTACATTCTCACTACCAATCTTTGCTCTATGACCTGTTCAGTGCTCTGTTTCTCCGGAGCTAGGTCTGCACTGTAAAATAATAATAACAATAATAATAATAATAATAATAATAATAATAATAATAATAATAATAATAATAACAACTACCAACACTCAACCTACATACATCTAATGAGAAGTCATCCCTAAAGAAAAACAATCCCACTAAATCCTAATCTACCAAAGCCCAATCACTCATAAACCCTCACTATTGATAATAAGTCGGGAGGGTAGCTCAGGGGCAACGTGCTTCCCTGGAGCACCACAGGTTCGATCCCCGAGTCTGTGCTTAGAAACCTCTGGGTATTAAGCACGTTATAAATAACCTATCATATGATATCAATTGCTCAAATGTACCAAAAACACGAATCAATAATATGTACTAAGGTTTGGGGAACGCCATCAGATGCAACACGCCTTGGCGAATCCCTGCTCATGGGAATTCATCACTCAGCCATCACACAGCTCGCACAAAGAGCACTGAGCAACAGCTCCCCATTGCAGAGCAGAGCATCCTGCTACTGAATGCTCAGCAGATCACATATTAGAGTGCAGAGCCAAAGAGGCCAAACTCATATAGAGCACCGAGAAGCCCCGCAATCAATCAATCTGCCAAGGAAAAGCGGCCGGCTCCCACCAGAGATCAAGCCCTCCATTATCCACGCGCAGTCCACACGCCGGAGAATGATCTGCCTCGCACAACACCACTACTTGCTAAACCATACCCCAAATCAGCAGCGCAACGCAAATAACCAGACCCCACTTTACCAGAAGCAATCGGGTGTTAGTGTTAGGGTGCCTGGCTAAGTACGATACAGCCACAGTGTGTGTGAGACAGTTATGGCATGTCTCTATATCATATCTTGCCCTGCCACTGTTTCCAGAGCACAGACATGTGCACCCCAGCCGTGAAATACAGCAGGCAGGGGAATGCAAGGCTGGGGATCTGTGACACCGTGGGGTGAATGCAGCTGCATGATCCCTGCATTCTGCTGTGGGCCAGGTCCTTGCCACTATTCTCCTTGCCTTTTAGTTTGAAGGTGTGTCGTGGCAAATCTTTGCAGGCTCCAAGTAAGTGATCCGTGTATCAATAAAACTGTGACGTGCCCATAGCAGGGAATACTGAGATAGGCTGTTTTCTCCTGACACTCGCAACAGTAAACCAACATTGCCAGTAATAGCTTCCAAAGAATGTTCCAGGACTATTTGACTTTTGGATAATGTGTCAGTCATTAACTCCATTAAAATATGTACCTATCTGAATTTCAATATGTTATGTTGTTTTATACCGTGCACCGCTACCACTCAAGGGCAACCTGGATATGATTATAAGAATGTGTTTGCCAATGTGTATGACCATGAGAATTGTTGTTCCACAAAAATTGCCTATTAGACTTCAGATGCCATTGAATAGTCCCAGCATCCTTTCTGTACCACCAAATACGCTCATGTAAATACAGGTGGCACTTAATGGTCCATCGCAATTGTTATGCTACGGAATATGTCCATCAAACTTTCTGTGCCAAACAAGTTGGCCATTACAATTTCTGTGCCAGTGGATATGCTGATTAGAATTCCTGTATCTGTGACTGTAGCCACCTAAATGCATTTAGCACTGAATAGGCCAGTAAGATGCATGTACCACTCAAAATGCTAGAGCAATTCCCTGCTTCAGTAACTATTGCATCAATATGACAGCACTGCTGTATGCCCTTCAGAATTATTATGTCAATTGGTGAGCACATGGATTCTCAGAACTGGCCCTGTGGGAGGCTTCTGAGCGGACACCCTAGTTGATAAGCAAGGGCGTTTCACACTTGCTCTAACCTAACTCTCACAGGTTAGCATAGGCTGGAGAGTAATACAAACACAGAAGACCAGGGTCTGATCCATAATTACAGCTACCAACCTTAAAAGACAGCCATGTAGTAGAGGCTGTATAGAAATGTACTATTTACTGGGTCTTAACACAGTAAGCAGGTACATCGCAAGGATACTATCTACTATCCAATACAAAGCACGCTTACATACACCCGTATGTACACTGCTTGTAATCTCGAAGTGAGATTGCCTACCCTTCACACTAGACAGAGAAAAACACAATACAATAGTGCAATACAACAAAACTGTAACAAGTAAAGTCAAGAAAACTGTGATTCAAAATCCATACCAAGGCAGGTACCTAACTTAAGCAGTTCATACGTATCAGTAAGGTGTCCAGAATCTTAAAGAGTTCAAGATGCTAAAAATGACCTGAGGTGTGGGTGGGCGGAAAGGCTCAAAGTTCCCCTGCACACGTTTTTGGTACAGCCAAAAGTTGAACAAGAGATGTAATTTAAAAGCACACTTTGGAGAATGAAAACTTCCAATTCAACAACACTAGGTATTGCTCAAGGGGGAGTCCTAGGCTAGCACTCCCCCATCACAGCCAGGTAAGGGAGATGTTGGGGCGTGCATGCTGCATCCAAACAATCCCTATGGAGGAGAGGCGCGCCGAGAGTGGTAGTACACTTGCACCCCTTACTCCTACTTTCTAAGTGACCATTCAGTGTCACTCGGGAGACTTCTGTCATTGGTCCCATTAATGATAGACTAGCAGTCACAGCTAATTGGCTGAATTAGGTGTTGGATTGGGCCCAGCTAGGAGGATGTTCCGATCTCTTGCTACAGGATGGTTCCGGCATACATTTTGCAAGATGGGCCAGACACCACAGGATAGCAGGGACAATTAAGTCCACAATGAGGAGGGACCCTCAGCACATGGTAGACCAAGGATGTCGGACAGGGGCCCTCAGTCTCGGTTTGCGGCTGTGGCAAAGAATAGGCTATGAGCAGATACTGCTTCATGCTGGTCAGCCGTAGCAGCAGGCAAAGTAGTTGTTGGGCCAAAGGTCGAAGATCTGCAGAGTCCCAGGCTCCAGCTTGGGAAAGAGACAGAAAGGCAACAGGATTGTCCCTGGACACTTCTTGTGTCCACCGATGGCAGGGCACTGGTGCAGGATGCAGGAATGGTTGCTCCCACAAGATCAAAGGATAAAAGGCTACCTTGAGGGTCTTCCTTGGTCACAGGAGAAGCAAGAGGGCTTTACTGGCAGTTGGCTTGGGCAACGCTGGCTGTCTGAAGCACCAGTCTGCCAGATCTTCAAAGCAGTCTTCTCTACTTTGTGATTCTTGACTCTGGTGGGTGACCTAATTGGAAACTGGTAACTCTTCCCTTTCCACTTAGCACCTCCTTGTGAAAACACCAAAGACCTTTAATTGGCTCTATTACCGAGCCAACATCGACATAGAGTGACCGTCAAATATATTGAAAAACGATTTATTACAGGTAATAGAAAAACAAATACAACACGGCAGTCATTAGACACAATATACACTACACATAATGCTTATCAATGTGACTGGGGGTTGGTTAGTAGTAGGTGACTTAGTCATAATTTCTGCAACATTTGGCTCATATGATCAACACCAAAATATTCGGGTATGTGATTGTTGTGATCAGAGTTTGAAATATATAGTGATCAAGATCAAAAAGTCTATCCGCTTGCAAAAGTTCTTAAATCTGGGAGCACCAAAGGCTTCCATTGAAGTCATATGATAGTTAACAAGTGTATCGGCCCTTGAGGCGCGATGCGCTGTCTCTCTTGCGCTCTCACCACTTCTTAGTAGGGACTCATCAGGACGTAGAGTTTAATTTTCAGTGAAACACCCCAATTGTGCATTCTGAATTATTAATACAGGACATGCAGGAATGTGCTTCTTCAGAAAATCCAAGAATTTCATTTATTGTAGAGGAGTACTTTAAAAACTTCACTCGCTCCCCACGACTGTCACACGGCTCTTTTTGGACAGATGTGGACATATGTGGGAGCGTAGTCTAACATAGTAGGAGGATGTTGCCACAAAACTGTTAATTTGCGCCTTCATATTCAAGTTTTGATCAAAGAATACTAACAGGGTTTTGATCTTTTTTTTGTAGCAATTTTGCTTCCTGCTATTTGAAACTCAAGGTATTGACCTCCTAAAATCGATATTCTGGGGCTTGTCCCTATGATCACAAGCTCTGTCTTCTTATTATTTAACGCAAGCCCATTCTCCCTTATCCAAAGCTGGATGGGAACATATATATTGTTTACAGCAGGTGTATCCTCCCATAATTCCCGGTTAAAGGGATGACACACTGCATGTCGTCTGCATAGTTTTAGAAAGATATGTCCTTACGCTCTAATATTTTAAACAACTGGACTGTGAACATGTTATACAGGGAGGGTGACAGTCATGCTCCTTATCCTCCCTGTATGGTAATGGAACAGGGCTTACTTCTGTGATACCACTGCAGACCCTAACGGATCTTTCCTCCAGGAAGGAGAGTACCCCGGCAACAGCATCCTTACTGCAATGTGCCACTTCCACCAGTCTCTGTAGCAATAGTGGTTGTTCCACCAGCTCAAACGCGGCTGATAGGTCACTTCTGCTCAGCAACAGAAATCCACAGGAATAAGTGTAGTTTGGGACGAGACATCCCAAACCGATTATTAGCCAGTCCAGTCACACAATGCAATTGGCCCCGGATTCCAGGCTGCTCTCTGCAAAAGTTTATGGCCTCCGTTGAGAGTTTCTGGCATAATCGGTCAGGAGGAGTTCAAAAAGCCAGATGGCCAAAGAACAGGATTGAAACCATACATGGAAGCCTTTTTGGCTTGAAGGTACTCAAATTGACATTATGCGATAAATAGAGCTGGTGCAATGTAGTGCACCAGAACAACAAGTACAACATGGTTCACTGCCACCAGCATGTCATAGGCACATCAAAAGACATGTAAATTGTGGCCATCCAACAGAGAAAAAGCAATACCAAGTTCCCATGTGCTGGGTTGTGTCTTACAAAAAGAAAATATAGGAAAACCTGAAAGGGAGAAAAGGTCTTTGTGCGCTGGTAACCTTAGGGTCTTACCATGACCTCAAAACAGTGAGTTCAGCAGGTAAATGCAGCTAAAAAGGCTTTACTTACCTCAAAGATTGGTCACAATTCGAGGACATAGACAAAAGACTGGGGGTTCCATTAAAATCAATGAGGGAAGTTTGAAAAAGAAGAATCTTACCTAACACCCATAAATGTCCCTGAGTCAGTGAATCCATTATTACACCTTTAACTCCCCAGCATACTCTGCCTGAAGAGCAGGGACAACAGTGCAAAGACAGACTCCCCAGCCCTATTCCGTAGAAATAGCAAAGCCTCTGTGTGCGTCAGAAGTTGTAAATGTGGCCTTGGGTGGCTACCCCGCCCACATAGGCTTCGATGTTTCTACTGAATCCATAGAGCGCCTTCTCTACATTAACAACGTGTGCAGCAGTGTAAAGGCTACAGAGGCACAATCCATGTCTTGACCAGGCCGTGGCTGTCAATGTAGGAATAATCCACATTGGTATACTGATGCTGTTGCAACAGTGGCGGGCTTCCGTTCAGCAACAGCTTTGAATGTGGAGGCAGAGGGGGGAAGGCTGCACTGCTCCAGTCACTGGAGACACTACAAATTGTCTAAAACCGATGATCCCATCCAACCAACCCTTCTCCCCCCACTTAACCCATGCCATGATGCCAAGAACTAAACAAATGTCATTCATGGGAGGCACAACAGGAGTAGGAATAGGGAAATAAAGAGCGCCCTCAGGCCGCCTGTAGAGGAGCAGGTGGACGCATTATCCCTAACTACTGCCCCCTCACCGCCGTCGTACTGGAACAGAAGGAAAAGGGCTATACGTGGGACTCCATGTGTTATGCCTATACCACATTGAGTGTACAAAAGGCGATATGCACTCAGACAACCGTATCAAATGTATCCTCGCACTGAGAGAGTGGAAGGATATTGTGTGGAAGGATGTCAGCACGCACCTTTGGACATCATGTGGTGCTGAGTGAAATCTGGCAGGGGCAGAGTGATGTCATGAAGAAGATATGCAAGGACATACTAAAACGATATGAAAATACGTAAGACTGATGATGTAGCTGAAGTGACAAAAGAAACAGGTATGAGATGATAATGTAATCATATGCAAAAGATGATAAAGTGACTTGTCGACCAATAAGTGTAAATACGGAGTAACGCAAGATACATAAGACATATAGAAGCTTGATATAGAGGAAAAAATAACATGGCAAGGGCTGCCATGATAGGAAAATGGACCTTGGCTCATGTAAAGATTCAATACAGCTACCTCAGAAACAGACCAGGGGTGTAGAATCAGGAGACATTGGTGAATTTGTGTGCAGAACAAAGAGGAGTCTGTGTTGGCCTGCGATCACGGTTGCTATATTAAGGAATAGCTGCAAAGCACAAAGGGATGCAGACAGATGAGTCATGGATGGGAGACATATTTCTCTTAGATTCAAGAAGCAGAAAACATTTGCAAGAGCCAAGTATTGAACAATGAACAATGGACAAAGACGCTGACAAGATGGAGTGAGCAAGTCTCTAGAGGCCAAGAGGAGCAATGACACCCAGCATAACTGAATCAAATAGCAGTAATTAAGAGGTTGAAATGCCTCACGCATGATTCAGAAGTAAAAAACAAGGGCTATTCATTAAGCTGTGGATGAAGATAGTGATGTGCTTACACTACCTCGAATGTTCCAGAACTGAGAGCAGGCTGCAAGGTCAACCACAGATTGGAAACTTTGGCTAACAGTCAGAATGCTAAGAGATGATGGACTAATTGGGAAAGTGAGGAGTAATCTGACATAAATTAAGCACCTGGGTTTCGGTTTGCTCACGTTCTGCTAGCTGAGTCAAAAGCCCAAGGTTTGGTGGAAATGCCAACCAATTAGTGGGTCTAGGGGACAGCCTGCTATACAATGTTGCATAGACCAATCCACTGCCATTTTGTCCGCTATAATCAGTATCATACATATTTAGAGGTAGTTTGAGGCGCGTCATACAGATAAGAGACATCCAATGAAGTGCTAACCCATATGTATTTATGCATTCTATAAGTAGATAAGTTGCCCTAACCGATCCTACCAATAGGTTTTACAGTTTGCCAGGATGATGCATATTGGGGTATAAAACCTCTGTGTAATCAAGTTTGTGTGTGAGTGTGCAAGCATCAGTCTGATGTTTGCCCCTTCTCCCTGCTTTATTAAATTGAGAATAAAGTAGCAATTTGCCGAATTCTATGAGTCTGTCCGGTTATTTGGTCTGAGATTTTAATTGGTAATTCCATCGAGCACAAGAGGCGCTTCAAGGTGCTATAGCACAAGCCCACACGCACTACCTTCCAGACACTGCTCCTGGTGATGCACTAGAACTATTGTATCTATGTTTGAAGGAGAGAGAGGGAAAAGTGTGACACTGACAGAATGGGAGAATGTAAAATGGCATGGTCAGTCAGTTAAATTAATAAAATGGCAAAACAAATGTTGAGAACCTTAATTTCATAAATTCAACTGATGACTGTACAAATATCAGGTTAGATGGAATATAGGTAAACAAAGGTGAATAAAGAGAAAAAAGGTGGGGAGAGTGTTAAAACAAGCATTGACAAGGACAATCATTTTGACTGTTGTATGGTAAAAACATGTTCTGTGTGTGTTCAAGCACACAGACACAATTAAAGAGATGAGAGGTCTTTTTAGGGGAAATCAGACAAAGAGTGGAGAGAGGGTTCAGGGGGGTGGATGAATGAATACAAAAGTGAGGACTGATGAATAAATTAGAGCATGGGTGGAAGTTTGAATTGATAACTGCGAGTCTAGTTGAATGTCTACGTGTATGGTTTTGGAGGGATGACTGAATGATTTTGAAGATGAATGAAAGTTTAAGAGAATATGATAATGTCAGGATGCATGGATAAACAAATGTATAACTGTGCTATGGGTTAATGGATAATTGACATCTAGGGATGAATAGATGAGTGTAAGGATCGGCGAATCAATAAGAGCGTGAGGAGGGCTGAATAAGAATGTGTAGGGCAGCAGTGTGAAACCCATGCCAATGGAACGTCACATGACCCAATTGTTTACTGTGCAGCTGCCAGGATGTTTGAGCACAGGCAGCACAGTGTGCAATGGTACAAGAGTGTCAGAGAATGAGCTAACTTATTGAAAGCTCGGAACACTACAGGATGTGTGAAAGTCTTTCAGAAATAACCCACTATCGATGTACATAGTCCAAATTTGTGTGCACAGTTGACACTGTTTTGTCCTGCCCACACAGGTGCAGATGCAGAACTGAAGAGTGATAGCTGGAAGGTAATGGCTGAATCCTGACTTCAACTTCCCCAGACCATTGTTTTTCAGCCTGTCATGCCATTATAGAAGGGTAAAGACCATGGGCCAGATTACAGAAAAGGGCAAAGTTGCACGGTATTAGCACTATGGCAAAGTTTGCCCAATTTTTAAAAACACTGGCACACACTAGAAAACTACTGCACCATGACAAGGGCAGTTTCGCACATTAAAAGTACCAGGGCAAAAATTGCCCTAGTGCCAAATAGATGCATTTCTACTGAATTTTTGCACTGGGGTAAAGTTTGCCCTAGTGCTAATACAGAATGGTGTTAGCACTTGGGCAAACTTTGCCCTGATGCAAAAATGCATAAAAAATATATCTTATTTGCACTAGGGCAATTTTTTCCCTGGTGATTTTAATATGTCTAACTGCACTTGTCATGGTGCAATAGTTTTCTAATGTGTCCCGGTGTATTTAAAAATAGGGCAAACGTTGCCCTAGTGCTAATACCGTACAACTGTCAGTTGTAATAATAATAAAGCAGATATTTTCATACAACCTTGACTGGGTAATAAATGAATGTTCACTGTGTTGCAACTAACCAACGATCCACAACCTTGCAGAGATAAGCCTGCCATTCTGTCCACGTTACCAAAATTGGACAAAGAGGTTTATAATTTACTTGTGTTTCCAATCTGTTCGGATCCCTTCTGGTGTACTAGAGTTGTGGGGCTAATTGATGGTTTAGAAACTGATATTCATCCCTCGACCACTGGTGCCCCAGAAGTTGATTCGTCACACAGTTTGTGTTATTCCATGCTGTGGCTTGCAGTCTTTATTATGTGAAGTTAGAATATGCCACACTATGTGAGGTCCGTATCAGGTAATATTATCCCCACCAATAATATCACCATATATATGGTCGTCGGGAATGGGCATAGATGATATTATAAGTGGGGATAATTCTGGGGGTAAATGGGTGTGAGAGTTGCGGGTGTCCCCCCCGCCCCCTTTAAAAATATATGGGGGTTGTGAGGGTGTCCCCCACAGGTTCGAGAGGGTAATATTGCTGCAAAAATATGGCGACATTCTTGAATGGCGATATTTTTGCAGGGATATTATCACATGGAACCGTGAGGTCACAGTATGCCCGGGTGCAAACACAGGTTCCACAATGTGTAGTATATTGCCAGGGAACTGAAGAGAGTGGCTTTAGTATAGGTTGCTCTGGGGGGCGACACCTTACAATTCCTTGAATTAGTGTCAATTAGAGTTGGCAATATTATGCCGTATCTTTGAGACCATAAGGTAAATTCAAGAATGTCGCGGGTTACTGTATCCAGACGGTAATAAATGCTCACTGTCACCATAAACAGTGTAAAAAAGAAGAGAATGCAGGACTCTGCGCCATCAAAATGTGTGTATATTTAATAATATTGCATAGTCATACATTGAAAAAGAAGCCCATGTACGATAACATGTTTCGGCTCTGCTGAGCCTTTTTCAAATCTGGGCCGTATTTGCATGTAATCAATCCATAGGACTGATGTCCCTGTAGTAGTAACGGGGTAATATCCCCAGTATAAAGTCTAATTCCTTCCAGCAAAAAGTCACACGCGTCTATTGCCAGGGCTTCCCTTCTGATTGCCCGCTGACACCTCACAGATATTGCAACCACAGCACCGTTCACCCTTATATGGTGTGACAATACAATGAGGCCGGACTTGCACCGTGCATGAGCAATTTACATGGTCAATCACACACGACAATGCAATCAGACATATCACAACTGCAACATTGTCATGCTGTCAATACCGGTAATTGATACTATATACTATGTTCTGCTGATATGTTCTGTGGTTCGCCATGCAATGCCATGTGAATGCCCATGTGCAAAGTATAAATCTGTTCAACGTTTTCCATTCTGCAATTGCCCCACTAACTGCTATTTATTAGGCACTGTTAGACCAAATATATGAAAGGAACTGTGGCACTGCCTTGCTCCATCACCTTGCCAAAGCCAAACACTAACTACCAGATAACCTTCTGGACTTCCATCCTGACTTGCACCACATCCCTCCACAAGACCATAACATTGAAATACTTCATGCCACGCAGCGTTCACACACAAGCTCAAAGGACATGTGATGCATGTCTGAACCCGAATATGTCATTACACAATTGCACACTTGATACAAGATCTAATAGGACAGTAGGCCGCCAAAAACACAAACAAGCGTAAATGCACACAGAACCTGGTTCCTCCCGAGCTGCGCGCATCAACACAGCAGAAAACGCTGTATTGCTCTCATCCCTCTGCTCCTTGTAATTTCCAACCTCATCTCTTGCCGATCACTTTGCATCAAGAGGCCATAGAAATAGAAGAGGTCCAACAACATAGCATAATTACTGAATCCCTGAATGTCCGTGAACATGTCAGTGGAATCACTTTGTCACTGAATTGTCTGTAATGCCATTACTGTGCAAGTTAACATGCCCATTGTTTCTGTGCCAATAAATAGCCCCATAATAATCATGGTGGAGTTGGCATTGTGTACATGTCATTGCCAAGAACGGAACAGGGTCTTGAGCGGTGGCAGGCCTATCCTGGCCACTCCGCCATGGTCCAAGGTTTTTCAGGGAAGCATTGCTCTGCTTCTGAGGCTAACCGTGAAGGTGCAGGGCCAGAGATCTGCTTGTCCTCTCTCTTTTTCTACACCAGGGCTGCAACGTGAGAGAGGAACCCTGGTAAATGTTCCTTTACTGTAAAGAACGTTGCTTCCTTCCTACGGGGAGCCCTGCACCACCTGTTGCAGCTTTGCAAGTTCTGAGATTTTTTCAAAACATGCTCTTTGACCCATATGCCGCCCTTTGCCCCAAGCCAGGAGGATAGCTCACTTTCTGTCTTGGAAGCAAGACAATGCAGAGCAACACAGGTTCGAATCCTGGCCCTGCGCGTTATAAAAGATGAATTAATGGCCTTGGTGGGGCTGGTTTTGAGTGGAGGGCGTTGGGAGAGTGAGCGCATGTTCATGTGGTGCTTGCTCCGCCTCACATGGAGCTGTGGCCCTTGTGTATTTATAAGGTTTCATTTCTCTTTTAACTTCTAGCTGTATTGCTACAACCCCTGCCAGCGAGCTGCAACCAGTGTTATCGGCCCATTAGCCTTATTAAGAGCCCTCGGCTTCACCTAACACCCATTCCAGTGCCCAATCGTGGGTTTGATCCCATCCTTTTTGCTGTGAATTTACCCATCATGAACACTGCAACAATGAGGTGACCTTTAATTTTACTTCTTAGAGGAGCTTATCCGTCAGCATTACCCAGCCTTCGGAATTACTGTTCCATAGGAGACTCTCAGCAGCATTGATGAGCCGGTGCAATGAGCGCATCAGATGTTCTTTGCAAGTGCAAATTGCCAATCGGAATTCATTTGCTTCGGGAAAAAGACAACTACAATAAGCGGGTTACACATTAGGTATGATGGAATCAACACGGTTCTAGTTATGTAATTTTCTTGGGATGCCAGAAAAAAAAATGCCTAGTCCTATTCAGAGATTAAAAATCAACACAGCATGAGTCCTTCTTCTAAATACAAGCTCCCTCATGCTTGACTCCATAGCACATTGTTCTTGTAGTTTTCACTAAAACCCCAATAACACAAACACAGGGTGTGGAAAAATATGTCAACCCAATTATTCATTGAACAGAATGTTTGTCAATGTATTTATAAAACATGTGAATTTACATTAGAATAAAATAAGGCTAACAGAATACAAAGCAAGAATGCATGAAACCAACCGTGGCATGCACCGGCGCGCCATCTTGTATGTGTAGCATAATTGTACATAGGCTAAGTGAAAACCCATGATTTACTGATACATATATGTACCATTCCTTTAGCACATCGTATGAGCACGTTTTGAAATGCCGCCGCTATCCTCGGGACAGTTTTTAAGGTATGGGGTCCATGCCATTTTATGGCAGTCAATAGCCTCTTCATCTAGAACATGAAATCTCCGGATTTTCCGCTGGCCGGTATTTGTGATGATCATGGCCGGAATTGAGCAGAATCCCAGCCTGCATCTTCTCTCACTTCATTCAGCTCGCTTTTCTGCGACTCTTAATTATCACCTGCTTCCTACCTGGTCTCCAGCCCCCTGCCGCTGCCCTTCCTTCTAACGACAAGCGCTGAAACTGGAACAAGCCTGGAGACAAGCCATGGAAAATACTCTAGGAGACCAAAATGTGCGGCCTAATTGATGTGCCAGTGGATGCGTCCATCACAATTGCCACAGTGTACCCCTCCCTAAGAATGACTTTGCCAGAAGATCTTCCCATCAAGAAGCCTCCGTTCCTTTCTACATCTTATCCCGCCCAGTGTCCGCCCATTAGGCTTCCAGCAGGATGCCTGCCAGCAAGTCACTGCAAGTGCATGTGTGGGTGAGAGTTGAGAAACAGGCACTGCGTGCCGAAGAAAGCATACATTAATGAGCTGCTGATGAAATGTATGTCAGTGGCTCATTAAAAAATCCCATCTCCCTCCGTGCTGCCTGGCTAGAAGTCGCATCATTAAGAGGAGGCATTGAGAGTTGTATCTAATTATGAGTTATGTTTGGCTCTTCCGTCGCTCTCCACCCTGTCACTCACAAACGCCTCAACTCCTTCGTGGTGGAATGAGATGAGGAAGCAGGAATTAGGGCTCGCAGTTGCACTTGCTAAGTCTCGAGCCATCTCTATGTATACTGTGGTCCCGCTGATGCTCTACCAACCAGGCGCAGCCACTTCAATGCGTACATGGAGATGCTCACCTTTACGGGAATCCTATAGGGAGAAGCTCCACAACTTCATCGAGCAGCCCCGCCGGGGATCCCAGGGGGCACTGGTCACTGTGACATGAACATAATGTATCGGCATGCTAAGGCTGATCACGTGGAAGACGGCATGCCGCAGCTCAACCCGTCAGATAAGGGTGGTCCTGGCTCTATACTGAAAACATAACCCCACTACCACACAACTTTCACCGTAAAGGCATGATTAGGATATGGGCTACTATAACTATGTCCAAAGTTTCCCTTCTCTTTCATCCAGGGTACCCTCTTTGGGACCACCCATAAGCACATACGTGTCCACACACACTACATAGGACTTTCTTTCACCCTCCTACAGGGATGAAAGTGAAAGTCACGTGAGTGCAGTATGCAGCCCAGCATGAGAAAGACCCCCCCCCCGCTCCACTTATTAATGGTGGTACTTAGAATACAAGGGACTCCTATCATGTAGTTCCGCTTAATGGGCCTGCTTCATAAGGATAGCACGGGTGTATACAGTACTGTATGGTGCATGACTTCCTCCTTCTACACTCTAAAACATAGGTGCCATCATTACCTGATTTGGTGGTGCTCAGTGTATCAGCTGCAGAAGGATGAGGGGCTTCTGCACATCAGCTGTGACTGCAGATTGATTGCACAGCTGCTGCTGAACTCAGGGACGTGCCTTGCATAGAGAACTGGCATCTTGATGTAGGACCCCAAAGTTAGCTACATAGAGGCACACGTAAGCTTTGCTTCACTCGGAGTGTTGGAAGAGTGGAGGTGGGCTCGTAAAACGGTCCAGGGGATTCACTACTGCAGGGGCCTGCAACCCTCAGCTCTCCATATGTTTTGGACTACAACTCCCATGATCCCTCCCCCCAGAGAATGCTACCTAGGGCTAATGGAATGTGGGGTCCAAACATCTGGAGAGCCAAAGGTTGCAGTCACCTGCACCAGTGTTATGTAAAAAGGGATATGTTTCCTGCAATAAATCCTAGGTTTACCCAGGCCCAGTAGATCAGTCTTGGAGTCAGACTCACTCAGACACATCGGATTTCTTTGATTTCATGACAAACAGAGCCATTCACCATATCTGGGGAACTCGAGTGCTCTGGGTGTCCAGCACGCCTCTGCTCCGTATCGTCCGTTCCCCCTCCACGCCGTCGATGCAAGAACTTTAGCTCCGCAGGGGCCCAATCTCAAACGGTAGGAGGTCAAGAAAGGGGAGACTTTCATAGGTGGGATTCAAGAAACGTCTAACAAAAACACGAGTTCCTTCAAGTGCCTCTCAGAAAGTGTGGCGTTTTTCTCTCTGAAGAGAACAATAATGTTATGCTTAACACTTTAGAAGATCACTCCGAGCGAGGATATTTCAGAAAGAGTCCTTTTTACACCCTCAACATGTTATTTTTCTGCACCGCATATTTATCTCGTCTTTAGCTTGAGGCATTTATTTTCATCTAACGCGATGTGCTTCTGTTTAAAGAGACTAAACACTTCGACCCCAGTAAAAACCTTGTTATACTTTGAAAGGCACCCGTTCCTATTGTCCTATTTACATGGGCCCCTGCCATCCCATGGGCGCAATACGTCTATAGACTGGGAGCTAATGTTCTGTTGTGGCGTAACGTGAATGGAAGGCGTAAAAACCTTGAGTAAGGCTTTAACACATTCCGTTCACGCTACGTCATATTTGCACTCATTAGTAAGGCGCAGAGGAGGGTCCGAACGCAAGTTACCTTTCTGCCACCTTCCTTCCTCGCCTTCCTCCAAATCCTCCTGCATTTGCACCGGCATGGATTTTCATGCCGGTGCAAAAGATGGAGATCTGTATGGGGTCCGCCTGCATTAGACACCAGCATAGGGTTCCATTGTACATGCTGCCTGCCACGTTCACAATGAAAATTAAACGCTGTCCGACATGCGAGCATGTCGGGCAGCGTTTAATTGTTATTGTGAACACCGCTGACCATGCAAGCATGGCAAGCGCTGCTCACAATTAAAAGTAAGACACCAAATAAGGTACACAGGTTGTGCCAGATAGAGAGAGTTGCAGTAATCCAGTGAAGATAAGACAAGAGAGGCCACCACCAGGGCTCTAAACTCGACTGGCATGAGGGGGAGAACTTCACATAGGATCTTCAGCTGGAAGTATCCCTTCTGGCAAACAGCCCTGGTCTAGTTTTCGGCAGAGAGAGAGGCCAATATTTGAACCCCAAGATCTTTAACAAACACCACCGGAATAGGAAATGTGGCCAAGGAAGGGGAACAGAAAAGAGGAGTCCAAAGAGCAGTACCTGAAAGATGGTGCCTGTTGGAGGAGGAACAGAGCACGCACGGAAGAGAGGATCAGAGGGCCTGAAAGAAGTGGCAACCGTCACCCAAAACGGGGACAGTACAGGATCTACAACAACTTGGATCCAGTGCATGTGACAGGGGAGCCAACAGTCACGAGTGAAGGAACAAGACTTGACAGGGCCACTGTGAATATGAAGTGTCAGAGCAGTATGTGTACAGAGGCACAGAGAGAACAGTTGCTTACCCCGGAGCAAGTCAACCAAGCGAGTCCTTTGGAACTCCCTCTTCCGGCCTGAACTCTACATTCCACTAGGCCAGGCATCCTGCAGAGACCTGGGATAGAACCCGTTGCCACATTTGTAAGTGGAGGATCGTCCTCATGGGTGCCCGTAGCATTTTCCATGTGAATGCACTGTTTCACAGTTTACTGTGCAGAAGAAAAAGGACCGAGCATCTCGGTTGATTGCAAGGTATTTCTGATTCTCCATGTTCCTTTCCCTTCTTCCCATGGGCTATAAATTATGTTTCAACCCACTTTCTTACTGACTCTCTGAATGCCTGGCCTGATAACCTTCTGTTGGTAAAATACTATCCAGGGGCCAGATTACAGAAAGTTTGCACTGGTTGCGAGTGCAACGTTTGCACGGTATTAGCACTAGGGCAAAGTTTGCCCTATTTTTAAAAACACTGGGACACATTAGAAAACCACTGCACCTCAAAAAGTGCAGTTTGGCATATTAAAAACACCAGAGCTAAAATTGCCTCATTGCTACAAAGGTACATTTTTGATGCATTTTTGCATCAGGACAAAGTTTGCTCTAGTGCTAATACCACTCCGTATTAGCACTAGGGCAAACTTTGCCCTGGTGCAAACATACAGTGAAAATGCACCTTTTTTTGCACTATGCCAAGTTTTGCCCTGCTGCTTTTAATATGTCAAACTTCACTTGTTGAGGTGCAATGGTGTTTTAATGTGTCCCAGTGTTTTTAAAAATAGGGCAAACTTTGCCCTAGTGCTAATACCGTGCAAACTTTGCACTTGCATGGGTGCAAAGTTTCTGTGATCTGGCCCCTGGACGTTAATCACTGTGTGGGGTAGTACCCAAACTGATTGTTTACAATTGATTGTATGGTAAATCCTTAAGTTTGGACAAAGTTGGCTGCAACAAAATTGTCTTAGCGGCCGCGAACAATTGTGCTATGGCCAAATCGTATACATCCCTGTGTGGCCATTTCAATGAATAAGAATGTAACATATTTAAGATGTACTAGGAGTTTCGCTGATTTTGATGATTTGGACAGCAGAAACCAAGAACGATTATCAACTCAGTATTATTCCTTAATACCTGTGCAGACACACGTATAAAAGTAGGGAATCCTGAGACATGCAGCGCTGCGTTTGTTAAGTTTCTTCTCGTTGAAAGCTATTGGCAGTAAAATTGAAGAGATTTGGCATGAATCCATTGTCAGGACTCCCTGCTGGTATAGCCACTCTGTCACCCTCCAGATGTGGCCTAATACTCTCACCTGCCCCAGTTGATATACTCGACGTGGTGAGCAGCAGTGTGGGCAGTTCCCACAGTATAAGGACGGGGAGGAGGACCCTGTGCCACGCTGATGCTCATAACTGCACTCATGCAGGCATCAGCGCAGCAGTGGCAGGCAGCAGTGCAGGCCGTTCCCTGTCATTCTGGGGATGTGCCGTGGACATGGGCACCAAGGGAGCTCAAGGGCACAGGTGGATAATCAGGGGGGCAGGGACAAGGGGGCAGTAAACCAGGAAAGGGCGCGCTAGGCAGCCCTTGCGGGAAAGAAGAAGGGGGAGTCGGCTTGGCACCACTTCTCCTAACTCACCCCCCTCCCAAACACTTACCACACTGCAGGGAGGGGGTGCAACAATGGGGGGCCCATCAGGGGCAAGGTTTAGGGCAGGAAGGAAGGTCCAAGACCACAACTAGGTGTGAATAGCCTTCGGCGCCAGCCAGCCATAGGGGCAGAAAGACCCTGGAAGCAGGGTCGGCTGGGAAGGCAGCTAGTCAGTTACATTGTACCGAAGCTGGGCGGTATGCAAAGAAGTTAAAAGTAACAAAGCAGAGGTACGCTTCAAACTCGGCAGGGTTTTTGGAAAAGAGCTGCCGCAGCCCGAAAACAGTGTCAGTTTCCAAAAATAGTGACGTGGGCTTGCACATGGAAATCCAAAAACAGTAGTTCACTAATTTAAAAGTGCCACGGCATAAACAAACAACCAAAAATGTTTTCCACAAACAGAGGTGGCAGGAAAACTGGCCCGTTTACACAGCACAAGAATGAATCAGAAAATACACATGGGAGCACCACGTTACAGCAAGGAACAGAAAGAAACATGCGATAACGGGGAAGCAAGTAAGGATGGCAAATTTAAATAAGAATAAGAAGAACACGGCAACAGGAAAAACACCAACAGAAGCAGAAAAACATGGAAACAAGCTGGCGGAATGGGCTGCAGCAGCTGAGAAAATACATGTTTGGGCTTGGGAGTACAAGAGTCTAGACGAGGATTCAGATGAGAAAGAGGACACTGGAGCTGGTCGAAAGCGAGCCACCAAAGAAAGAGGTAAAGGAGGGGGAGAAGCCAATTACAACTGAGGAAGAAGCCGCAGAAGAGCTGATAAAGAAAAATGAAGGTAAAAATGAAACAGATATGACTGCATTTATGGAAATGTTTGCAAGTAAATATATGGCACAGAAAGAGGTTATGGTAAATGCACAATTTGACAAAATGGAAAAATAAATGACAGAATTAGGGGAAAAACAGAGTGTTTTAGGGCAGCAAGAAAAGAATGGGGCACCCATAAGTGGGCATTTGCAAGCATTCTTGGGGGAACACACCAACACCCAGGGCAACCCCACCAAGGAACCTGCTATAGAAGGGGCCATGGCAATCACACCCGCAGTAATAATAAACAACCCGAACGGGGGCCAGCCACAAATAGGGGCAATACAACGGGGGCCACCAGTAGCGAGATTACCAACATCACACTCCAGGAAGGGAGTGCACGGATCCAGGCTTTAATACCTGCAATCATTAAACAAATAAAGTAGGAAATGCAGACCAAGTTCAATAGATCATTAGGTTGCAATATCGATCAGGTAGCTAAATGTAAATATGGAAAAGGGAATTCATTGAAATATTTTCACTGCTGGAGGCAGAACAAAAGGGGTATGATGTGTACAGGGATCCCAAAAAGAAGAGAAAATCTTAGCCAGAAAATCACAGGCAGCGCATGATTATGATAACTGGGGCAAAGCATTTAACATCATGGCATCAGTCATTTTGGAAAAATTCCCCAATGAATGCATGGCGCTTTTGCCTACCAAGACAAGATACAGCAAGTTAGGGAGACATTTGAAGGAGATGCATGGCTCACTTATGATGACCAGTTCAGAAGGGCCATGGCAACTCCCCCAGAGATAGAGTGGGATCAAGTAGAGACGAACAAATATATACATGAAGTCTTGAAAACTAAATCACCATGCTGTGCGGATAAAAGCTCTGCACAAGGCAAAGAATCCACAGAATAACAGTGGGAAGGCCACCAATGCTGATCAAAAGAATAAGGGAGACCGGCCCTTTCGTAAGAAGCAGCCATGGGTGACTAGGTCAAACACCCGCAGTCAGAGTACAAGCAAGCCATATAATTCCAATAGAACCAATGTCACATGTTGGAAGTTTGAAAAAGGGTTCTGTTCATTGTGTGAAGACTGCAAATACAAGCATGCATGCACCAAGTGTGGGGGCGAGCACAGCAGCAATGGGTGTACTAAACTAGCCAACAAGACCAGAGGGAGGGAAGAACAGTGAAAAAACAGTGAAAAAACAAAGAACAGTGAGCAGGCAGAACAACAGGGCTTAAGAGACACATTTACTTCAGACATAGTCAAAATGACCCCTGGCAAAATGTCCATAAGAATAAACAATTTTAGGAGCGTATTGGAAGCCCAGGCCGACAAGGAGATAAGCCAAGCTATAGAAATCGGTTTTACAGAAGGGTTAACCATCCCTTTCAAAGGACAGGGGTCTAGTATAATACCAGCTAATCTAAACCCTGCCAGAGAAAACCCTGCCTTAGTTGAACAAAAAATACAAAAACAATTAAGGCTAGGGAGAATTGGAGGTCCGTGGTTAAAAATGCTGTTTAGCCAATACATATGTTCACCCCTGGGCTTAGTACCCCAAAACAAACCAGGGCAGTATAGACTGATACACCACCTGTCATACCCAAAGGTCAAGTCAGTAAACAATGGGATACCTGCCACAGAGATAGCAGTGCCTTACACATACTTCCAGGAAGCTCTCAGGTTAATAAATACGTGGGGTAAAAATGCACTGATGGCCAAATCAGATATTGAATCAGCATTTACACTACTGCCAGCACACCCTAGATCACAGCTCTGGTTGGGTTTCACATTTGGCAATACGTTTTTACGCAGACAAATGCTTACCAATGGGGTGTGCAAAATCATGCGCACTTTTTGAACAATTTAGTTCATTCTTCCAGTGAGCTTTTTTAAAACAAAACCCAAGAGCAGAGGTAACCCACTAGGTTTTCCTGTTAGTGTGACAACCAGGAACTAATGAATGCAAGCAATTACTAAGAGAGACAATAGCAATGGCGAAGCACTAGGGAATCCCACTGGTAGAAGAGAAAACATCACATCCAAATAGAAACATAATTTTCCTTGGGATAAAAATAGATAGAACGGCAGGGGAGTGCAGGATCCCAACAGCAAAAAGAGACGAGCTACTCAAGAACAGTACAGCGCTTTGGTTAAGAAACAAAGGTAAAATCAAGGAACTACAGTTATTAGCATGGAGTTTAAACTTCGCTGCCAGGGTCGTACCACAGGGAAAAGTATTTGCAAGAACTTTAGAATTGAAGACTAGAGTAAGCCAGAAACTCCACCTAAACATAAGGCTAGGTGAAGAGGTGAAGAAGGATTTAGCAGTATAGGAAAATGTATTGAGGGAAAGATAATATGGTGCACGCCATTGAAGAACAGCAAATAACGGGTACTGTTTACCGATTCTGCGGGAAGCAATGGCTCCGGAGCAATACTAGAAAAGGCTTGGTGTGTGGGACCATGGCCAGAACCATGGCACGCACAAGGGCTGACTAAGAACATAACTTTACTCAAACTCATACCAATCTGGCTAGCACTGCAAATATGGGGCGACCGCTTGGCCAACTTGGAGATGACGGCATGGTCAAACAACATGGCAGTGGTTGGAATCATAAATAGAAGATCAACCACATGCTGGTCAGTCTTAAAGATTCTGAGGGCAATGACCATACTAACAATGAAGAACAATATTGAGTTAAGGGCCAAGCATATAGCCGGCACAGCTAATAACATTGCAGATGTTTTGTCTCGCTTTCAGTTGGACATTTCTCGTGAACTGAAGCCAGAAGCAGAATCCAGGAGGACAGAAATAGCCAAAGAATGCTGGGACATACTGGCGGAAAGATGATGATGTCACCTGAGTCAACGCCGGATGTCAGGGACCAAAGTGAGCTAAATGTCAGACCAGGCACCTCAAAAACGGGTGCTAACAGGAGCACACAGCATAGCTTTTGCACAGAACCTGCTACGGTGTTATTACCAGGGCTCGCCAAGAAAGCAACAAACACTGCAAACCAGTATAGCAGGTGTCTGGAAACGGTACTGAAAGTTACACAGATGGAGCATGTAGCGCTATTACAGCGAAAGATATTAATCAATTTTTAGAATGGGCTTACACTCAAGAAATGAAAAAGGAGTGGGCAAAGAGGCATTTAGCAGCAGTAGAATATTTCTTATAAGATACAAGGGGGATCTGACCCTACCCGGAGTGCGCTAATAACAAATGCACAAAAGGGGTGGGGAAAGGTAGAGGGGCAGCACAATGACAAAAGGCACCAGCTACATTTTTCAAAGTTAACGATATTGTTGAAGTTACTAGAAACTGTGTGCTCAGACGAATACGAGCTGCAGCTGTAGCTGTTTAAAACAGCACTGTCCATGGCCTATTTTGGGGCTCTCAGAGTCAGCGAGCTCATTGCATCAAGCACCAAAGCTGCTGATGGCCTGGGCATTCTGGAGGTCCTGGTATAAAGGGTTTACATGGCAATAGACATACATATGTCAAGGACTGAGAGCAATAGGACCAGTACTATTTATTGTATTGATCACGAAGGACATTGCCCAGTATGCATCACAAACCAATATCTCAGGCACCGTCCCATGGTAGGAGGGTGGTTTTTGATACATCAAAATGGGAGGGCACTGAGCCAATTTCATTTCCAAGCGGTCCTCAAAACAACCATTGACAAAGCTGGTTGGAACAGCCGCGAATTTGGAACACACTCGTTCTGGATAGGTGCAGCCACAGCAGCATGACAAGGGGGACTCAGAGCGGAGAAAGTAAAACAAATAGGAGGTTGGAAATCTGATTGCTACAAACAATATGTAAGGCTAGAGCTAATGTAACAAGGATTTTCCCCCAACAGAACGAGACGCCCCGCTCAAGTCGGCATGGATCACAGGACACTGTTTTGTTTTTAGGACAGGGAGATGGTTAGATTAGACACAAGAAAGACCTGCTTTTAGGAACACCATTACATTGTGTTGGGGGTACAGTAGTTGGGAGGAAATACACAATAAATTCCGGACTTGGTGGCTTTCAGGGATCCACTTGAATTTGTAATAATTCACCTGGGGGGCAACAACTTGGTGGAGAAAGGCAGAAAGAAATTGCTTGCAGACATATGTCCATCATTGGCAGGAATAGCACACAACTGGAGAGACACAGAAATCCTTTACTCAGCCATGCTACCTAGGAAAACATGGCACAGGGCTAATTCTTACATAGCAATTGACATTGCAAGGAAAAAGCTCAACAGGGGATAGAAAAATTCTGCATTAGCAGGGGAATCCATTTTATAGTCACGCCGCAATTTCACTTGTGGACCCTGAGCTGTTCCACCCAGACGGGGTCCATTTATCAGTCAAAAGTATGGAAAAATTCCATGACAAGATGATCGAGAACTTAGCTACAATAGAATGCAAATAATGCTTCAACGTTGTTGAAGCTGCTCGCTTTGGTTTAAATGAAAGTGTTCATATTCACCCGTGCAGTGTATATGAACACTTTCATTTAAAGCTAGCAGTTTCACCGTTGTATGCTGCAACGTTGAAGCTGCTCGCTTTGGTGTAAATGAAAGTGTTCATATACACCCGTGTGCTGTATATGAACAATTTCATTTACACCAAAGTGAGCAGCTTCAACGTCGCAGTATGCAACGGTGAAGCTGCTAGGTTTGGTGTAAATGAAAGTGTTCAAATACACCTGTGTGTTGTATATGAACACTTTCATGCACACCAAAGCAAGCAGCTTCAGCGTAACAGCAACAAAAGGGTCCCGTATTTGTGCGCTAGTTTAGCGCACATATTAAACTGGCAGAGTGCCACAAAAATAGGCTTCCAAAAAGCCTGTTTCCGAATGTGGCGGTTGCTATGTTGGTTTCCAACCCATCCCAGCAACCGCCACATATTTTCCGAAAGTGGCGCATTCCTTCCGACTTGGGAGAAATGCGCCACTTTCAGAATAGGTCTTAAGTACCGAAAAGGTTGTTAAGCTTTTTAACGTCCTTTTCGGTACTTAACACCTAGATGCGAATAGGGCCCTGAGCTTGTTTACTTTTGTTTTCTTTCTTGGCAAATAAAACTTTACTTCACTACTAACCTCGTTAGGTTTCCTGCGAAATGGGCTGTGGCAGCAATTCCTAGCGACTTAGGGACTACTTTTTTAACTTCCATTACGTATTTGAACTTAAGTAGAACCTTTTGAACCCCCTGCTTAGGCCCCTGATGCTCAAGTGAAGCCTCTTGTTGATTTCCTCACTGCATTATACCTCTAAGGAGCCTAGTATCCTGGGCGCGAATAACTCGATTCTTCTTATTACTCAGCAGTATTATGCACTGCTTGCAGTGCTTGTCATACGGTGGGGTTGGGAGGCAGACTATGGTGACCGCCGTGGGCTGTTGAGTGTTCCCAAGTGTTTGGGAAACAGCTTTGAGGTAAAGGAACAGATTGCTGAAGTGTTTTTCTTTGAACGTGGCTAGTTTTTCACTGAGCACTTGGCTTTGGTGTGTCCACTTCCCTCCAGCTACTCTTACTTTCATACTCTGATACAATGGGGTGGGGAAACGTACTATGGCATCCCCAGATGCTATCAGGAGTTCCGACATATCTACGACTCGATTTAAGAAAACATAAATATTGTGCTCAACTCATTCTGTTTGTTGCTGGACTCTCATTTACCCCTCTAAACCATGCAGGTGTTTAAGTCTTAAAGGGAGGTAAGCATTTTTTTTATTTATTTGCTTTTTTAAAGCACTCACACAGCCCGGGGGCATCGAGGGCTTTTACAGGAATATGTCTTAGTTGCGTATTTATAAGGCGCTTAATAACCTGAGGTTTCTAAGCGCGGACCCGGGGATCGAACCTGTATTGTATTGTATTGTATTATTTATTTGATAATGCGCACAAAACCCAGGGGTAGCCGGGCGCAGCAGTCATAAGAATACTTGAGCTTAGGTTACATACATGGAATACATACAGGGAGTGCAGTTCATGAAGAAATTACAGAGCAGGTATACAGAGTGCATTCGGTGCCGGATAAGTGAAGTACAAGTTCCTAGTTTGGTAAAAATTTTGATAGGTGTTGGCCTAACGCTATTGTAAGTCGTCGTTGGTCCAAAGCCAACTTTTCACTTTGCATCTAAATCTGGTGTAGGGTAGGTTGGCTCTCAGTGCGGTGGGCAGTGCATTCCAGGCGTGAGCAGCTCTAACCGGGAAGCTTGCCTCACCCGCTGTGTTGCTTCATGTCGTCTTGTTGCCAAGGCGAACATGTTGCCGCTTGAGCTATCCTCCCAGGACCGATTGTACAGATAAATATTGGAGGAAAACCAATTCTGATCTTTCAGGCCTAAAGGTCCATTCTTTTTGTGCACGTAAAACACCTACCTACCCATGTGAACCAATCATTACCATGCGCAGGGGGGTCTCCCCAATCTTAGAAGTAACAAAGACAGGGATTCAGAAGCTGCTTCTTCAATGGCGGCGTCTGTTAAAGTGGCTGAGGAAGCTGACATTGATTATTCATGATTATCATCCAGAAAAAGCACAGATCGCCATGCCTTTTAGCTGTTCTGACATGTCACCCTAAACATTCTTTTGCTAAGCCTTACTACTCATTCAGTAGACTATCTCAACTACCAAAATCCACCTATTAGATTAGGAAATGGAAAAACAAGTTACCAATGGGCATGAGCAGGTTAGACTCTACAGGTTAGTAGAGAGAAGATAGGTCAGGGAGGTGGGGTAATGTGGGAGAAGGTAGATGGAGTGTATCACTGGTCAACACCGGCTTGGGCTATTGCATCAGCCATGGCCTCATGTGACATCGAGCTGAGTATCCGCACAGGCCGTCTCCCTGCGACATGTGATAAGGGAAAGATAAATGGCAAGCACACAGCACAGGAAAGAAAGTTGCCCAGACTAGAGTGATAGACAGGATACCATGAGTCTGTCGTAGAGCACCTGTGTGCTCAAAGTGTGCACTTACACCTTTATGCCCCCTGTCTGTCTCGGCTCGCTCAGCAGAACCTAGGTCTGTGAAGTAGACGGATGGACAGGATTTCTTAAATTGTTTCCTGGGACAAAGCAATATTCTCGAAAGAAGGAAGGAAGGAAAGAAGGAAGGAAGGAAGGAAGGAAGGAAGGAAGGAAGGAAGGAAGGAAGGAAGGAAGGAAGGAAGGAAGGAAGGAAGGAAGGAAGGAAGGAAGGAAGGAAGGAAGGAAGGAAGGAAGGAAGGAAGGAAGGAGGAAGAAAGGAAGGAAGGAAGGAAGGAAGGAAGGAAGGAAGGAAGGAAGGAAGGAAGGAAGGAAGGAAGGAAGGAAGGAAGGAAGGAAGGAAGGAAGGAAGGAAGGGAGGGAGGGAGGGAGGGAGGGAGCAGGGACGTCATTTAGGGGTCACCATAGGTCGCAACTGTGACCTCTGAGGTCTCCCTTGCGACCTCTGTCTTAAAAAAAAACTAAAAAAAAATACTTTTTTTTTTGGTAATGCAAGCTCCTGGGCTGTGGCCAGCACCATGTGGCTCTTTACTTCTGAAGTGGCAGGCTTTCTTGTTCAGGCCCCTTTAAAAAAAAAATAAGAACAGGAGTGCCACAAGTCTAACACTTTCAGGTTTATTTCAGGCGCACTTCGGGGGGCGAGTCACTCATTTAGTCTGTTCTTAAATGCCTCAACTCAGTCTTTCATCCTTCTGAGGTCGATAAATGAGTACCAACACAGGTTGGGTGATATTGGGTGTACATTTTTTCTATGTAAAGCGCTTAAGCGTAAGTGCTATATAATAACACATCATTATCATTTGGTCATGGACGTCTGCTTGCATTCACAGTAATTTAGTAATATGGGCCTATACACACTGATCTTAACGATCCATATGGCGATCCGTTCTTGTATGAAATGTACATCACATTATAGTGATATCGTAACCATATTTTTCTTAGTGTACAATGCTATGTGATGCCACTTGTTTTTTTGTCAATGGGTAAAAGGTGGTGTTCCATCGCTTCCCGCAATATCACTTCGGGACGGGGCAAATCACCTCACTTCCTGTGATGTCATCAGGGGGTCAAGGGTCATGTGATGTCACTTCCGCTAACCCTGGCATTTTGGTGAATGACGTCCCTGGGAGGGAGGGATGGAGGGAGGGAAGAAAGGGTGTGTTTCTAAAAGAGGACATTCTTAAAAGAGTTTGGTAATTTTAAATATTTCTTTTTCATGGGATTTCCTAAATAAAACCAAGTCTAGTTGTTAGGCAGACTATTTATCCGTCTGCTCTTACCGGAAGAGCATTATGCTTCAATACCTGTATGAGTAACTGGTGTGTCATGTGCAGGCCACGCGGTGCAGTGAACAGGTGCAGTGTGCAAAGCCCGCGTCCTCGAGGGAGTGACTTGAGCAGACATTTAATTTCGAGTGAAATGTCGCCGAGTGCCAAGCACGTCCGCGGCGATAAGGGAGCAGAACTGGCGCATGATTAGGTCCTTTAGTTGATTATATGTTAGGCGCCCTGGAAAGCGCGAGGAGCTGCTGGAGTGGGGGAGCGGAAAGCATCTTTAACTCAGTGGCTCGGAATCTTGCCTTTCAATTGACGTCTTTTCTTAATCACGTTATTAATCCTCCCCCCCCCCCCCAACAAAAAATAATCACGTGCAAAGGCCTGGCTCATTGTTATGATTGAGTTTAATGAGACATTGTGGTAAAATACTATTCAGTAATGGGGTGTAATTGCGAGATGCGCAGACTGCAGTAAAAATAGCTGCGCTCCTGATGAGCTCCTTTGTTTGCTAACAATGGGGCTCTATAAGTAGCTCCCACACGAAGCTGTGATTGACAGGCAAGGTGTGCATCCGCTGAGTGCCTTGACGGCGCTCCCCGAAGCCTTGAGAAATAGCCTCGGGCTGCGAAAATCACCCTGCACCCTAACTAGCAATGACACCTAGGGCCATCGCCCGCCCGTGTCTAGCAGCTGGTCACGTGTCTAGCCCGAGGACGTATACACACGTGCAGGCATATGAGCATCTACCACACGGGCATTGTTGCCAAACTATAGATTATCCATTAAGAGTGCACTTGTTGAGTCTGCGGTCATTGGGAAGCGGAGAGGAGACATTTCTGAAATATCCAAGGCCTTCCATAATGATATTACCTGGGCATAGGACGGCAAAACCTGCCTACCTAGTGCTAGTACCTATCTATAGTATGCCAGTGCCCTGGAAATGCCTTTCGAATGCCTATGCAAGAGCCAAAACTGTTGGCCTTTTCACTGGTTGTTTGAACAGGAATTCAGGGCAAGGGACATATGCAAAGAAACACATACTGAGTATGACTCAAGTGGCGTACAGTGCACTTGGTTGAGACAGATTTATTTAATCAGGAGCTGGTTTACAGCTGTAAAGAATCTTTTACCTTTCAGAGTGCTATTTAGAAAAGATAGAGCCAGACTGAAAGAGATCTGGGGGCGCCAGAGGGGGGTGTTTTGGGTGGGGATGGGCAGACACTGGGTGCAAATGGGCATAAGAACTAGCATGAGAATGGGCAGTCATTGGGTGGGTAAATAACTAAAACACACCACAGGCTGTGCATCCTTCCACATATTTCATCTCTCTCCTCTCTTCTCTCCCCATGACAGTAGTTTTGGATTACAGGCAGCGCTTACACAACCACCTAATAGCCAAAAGTAAAGAGGCCCTAAGTGTTCACAGTTGCTGACAGATACATTTTAACACTAGACGCATGGGCTTATAGGGGAGGAATTTTGGAAATTACATATAATTATGTGGTACTGATATTTTGACGATATTTCAGTATTTGGCATGGCACTAAAGAAGTGTTGCATGGTTTTCTCATTTATGTGAACAATTATTCAGAGATTGCAATTCACTTTGAGCGATGCAGGACCTTGTGTACATTTTCTAGATGTAAATATCACCCATTCTTTTATTGAGGAACTGTTCATTACACATCTGTACTATAAACCTACTGATCGAAATAGTCGTTTGAACATGGATAGCGTCCAACAAATAGGAATTAAACAGCAATTACGTATAGTCAATTACTTAGGCTAAAATGAATTAAATCTGATCATGATCAATTAACTAGACATTGGGCCTCATTACGACCCCGGCGCTAAACCATGGTGCTATTAGCACCATGGTCCATGCCGGGGTCCGCCATGGTGAATGGCGGAATTACCGCCCCATTCCAAGGTGGGCGGGGCGGTAATTCCCCATTCACCATGGGCCCTTCCCCATTCCCATTTTTGCCCCATAGGGCTCAATGGGAATGGGGAAGGCGCTAAGTACGGTGCCGCAAATTGCGGCACCGTACTTAGCACCAAGCTCCCTTTGCAGCACCCTACTTTAACGGCTGGTAAAACCAGCCGTTAAGGTCGGGTCCCGCAAAGGGACCTCGTAATTAGGCGCTAAGGGTTTAACGGCGCCGCAGCCTTTTACAGCGCCGTTAAACACTTAGCGCCTGGGTCATACTGAGGCCCATTATGTTGAATACATTTGTAGATCGAGGATATCATCATATATTGATTACTAAAGCTTGAGGCAGAGCTTTACAGAAGGATAGCAAGGCCTTACTTGAGCCAGTATGCAAGAAAAAAGCCCATGACTTATTATATGTCACCACGTATTCTCAAGAAAGCCACCGTGTGAAGAAGGGTGTTCAAAAACATTGGTGTTTTATTACACAGGATGTATCTATCAATAGACTTTTCTCCAATGTTCCAATCCTTTCGCATAAAAGGAGTATAATGTATGACAACAGCTAGTCATTGCAGAATATATCTGCAGTGATTACCAAAGTACATTAACCTAAAATAAAACAGCACGTACACCCGTCTCAATTATGGAAATTGTAGCTCTATCATCAAAGGACCAACCTTCAACAACATCATGCAGTAACCCGGATAAAGGTATTTTTACGAAGCTTAGCTATTTGTGATTCACAAGGGGTAATTAACAATAGAATTAACTATAATAGTATTAACTATATGATGTTAATTTTTAAACCTTGTGTTGTTAAATGGGAAATCATATTGTGCCTCCTTTCTAATATATATTGGCCTAAGCCCAGTCGCTCTGCGAAGAAAACCGCATCGCAAAGTTCCGATTTTAGATCGACTACGCCGCCATTTTAGGATCATCCACCATTTTGATTTCTGTTCAAATGTAAGTCTGTGTTCTAAAGTGGTGGACTGTGTTTCCAACTTGTAACCGAGCCTTGCCGACCCTTGCACCTAGTTAATGTTTAGACTGTCCGCGGACTGAATGTTTAGACTGGGTAAAGAGACTTTGTCCCATGCCTGACTTGTGGTCTTAGGATTGTCTGCACCAACAAGCCTCATCCACGGACATACATCAAACACAATATAATGCAAATATCGAACGTGGACACTGGCTGAACTGCATTGTGAAGGGACATGTGCTAAGGCTTACTGTTAAATCCGGGAATACACTGTTGCCATTGTAACTTGTTTATATGGAAACCCAATGCAATTTGTGTGCATATTGTTGTATAAGCCATAAGTAAACTTGGCACAAACTCTAGACCATGGATTATTAACTTGCAGAGGGGCTGGACATTATTACTGAATTGTATAAATACCTGAATGTCCAGATGTCCAGTACCTCTCACTTCTCACACTGAACGGCTGGTATTCACTGTGATGTACTGAGGGCCAGATAGCTATCTGATTTTGTTTCTTTGTAAACTGCGCAGTATTAAAGATCTGTGAATCTTTATAAGTCCGTGTTTGGTGTATTTCCTTTTGTGGTACTCAGCCTCGATATTTCCTCTTGCTTTTACAGATGGCACCCGAATAGGGACCCTCAAGATTGATGCCATCTCGTTGAAGGTTGACGTGGCTATCGGACCGGGATCGGACAGTGAAAAAGGGGGTCCCTTTCTTGGATGCGAAGCGATACCCCAACAGTACTGCATGACCCGATCCCTGGTCGCTGAGCCCGCGGTCTGAGACGGCATCTTGACGAGGGTCCACATAGAGGCGGGCAGTTTTGCCGAAATCACCAACCACGTGGGTCCTTTGATAGTCCTTTGTAATCCGATCAGACCTCCTTTGTTCTTTGATCAGGTGAGTCGTGACCCGATTCTTAAGTATCCTGATAATTTGTTTTGGGGCATTGCACTCGCGAGTACAATTATTGACCAGGTAACACCAGTAATCTGACATGCCAAATTGCCTGCTTTAGGGTATTATTCCGCAAGGACAGACAATCTTTGTAATTTGGCCGACCGGCGCCAATGGAGGGGTCCCCGGCATGTACTATGTACTGTAAGCACGGCATTGGTAGTATAGTGTTTAATGATATTTGGCACAGACAAACTAGACATGCTTCTGAACTTCAGTGGCCAACCAATGGTAGTTTTGAAATTCTTCGTATAGAATATTTAGAGTCTATATTATTAAAGTAAAAGGCTAGACCTGCAGCATTTGATGTATTACAGAATTGGAAGAAAGAAGCTATGCAGCAACTTAAAAGTAGAGAGAAGCATGCGCGCCATCACATGTCCAACGCCGAAAAAGCATTGTTGTATGATCAAAATAAACAGTCTGAGTCAGTTAGGAGTATGGATAGGGCTTTTTCACTTGGTATTCAGAAAATGTATCCGTCTAAAGACTTTCATGTATCTGATGAACTAATTGACAAACTCCTAAATGAACGAAGGCCTGGTGCCACTGCGCCACCTCCGAATGTTCCTATTCCTGCTGTTTTGCCTCTTCCTACTGTCGTTCCACCTCCCGTAGTAATTCCTGCTCCTCTTATCGTTCTTCGTAATGTTCCTCTTCCTCTGTCTGTTGTTCCTCCACCTATCGTTGCTCCTCCACCTGTTCCTCCGCCTTTGCCTACTGTTACGGGTTTGGTAGACTTGCCTTCTGCACCAGTGATAGCACCTTTGTTACCGAATGTACAAGATTTGTCTACTCGTTCTCTTCCAAGTGGTTCTGTACCGCTTGCAGTTGATAAGGGAGTGGAATCAAAGATTGTAACTCGCAATACTGTGTCTAAAGATAGAAAGTGTGATTTGACTGCATGGGCTAGACAGTGCTTGGAGAAGGGTGAACAAGCTGATGTTTTTGCAGCACTCTCTAATCTAGCAAGGGTTTTCTGAGAAAAACGTTTTTATCAAAGGGTTGGGAATTCATTTAAGTGTAATGTGCAACAGATTGGATGATATAGATCTCCCACAAGGGTTGAGGGATCTGAATGTTTTATCATATTCAAGAGATACTGCGGAGAAAGTATATGAGCATGTCGAGAGGGTTTTTGAGTATGGAAGGGAGTTGGAAATGTTACAGAATGAAGAAATCGATGGAGATAGTGTGGGTGCTATGTTTGTACAGAAACGGTTCCTTCCTTGTCATAAGTTGTTAAATGAGGAAACACAAATTTGCACAAAGGATGCGAGTAGGTGGATTTCAGACATGTCGATAACTCCCTTAGAAGTATATGACACATACAGTCAGTATATGCCAGAAATGCAGAGGAAAGGGATACAGGTAATGGTAGAATACCGGCAGGATGAATGCATAAAAAGAAAGATTTGTTGTCCCGCAGAATTATTGAATATTTATAAGAGAGCTTTTTTGTCTAACACTGCTTCAGCTGCTTTAGCGCTCGATATAGCTCTGTTGCTCAGTAAGCGTTCGGAGTTTCCTATCTCTCAGTTGCCTATGGAAGAGGTTCCTCTGACATTTGTCCCAAAAGTTGAGATTCCAGCTAATGTTGCAACAGGTACTGCTGCTCATGACATTCCTGCACATTATGTGTCGCAGTTTGTTCACGTCCCGTTCTCAAGACAGGAAGTGAACACCATTAAACAATCCATTCCTGATATTAGGAAGAATCTGACAGGGTTCTATAAAGAAATAGAATCTGTCTTGCAGTCGTCAGTATTTACTCTAAGCGATATTGATTTATTATTTCCCGTGCTCCTACCTATTGATTTGTGGAAACAGATTAGGACTGTAGACGACATACCAGGGTTAGGGGATACATGGGATAATATGGTTAGACTAGATAGAGAAAGGCCAGCTGGCAAGAGACTGCCACAGGTAATTCTGACTTTGCCTGATATAATAGTCACAAAACTAAAAGCTATAATACCTGAAAGAAGGATTATTTGGGACAAACTTACTGCCTGTGTCCAAGGGAAGTCTGAGGGTGCTACCAAATTCTTTAATTGGTTAGAACAAGTGTTTTCGGATTTCAGTGGACAAGATTTAAGTACAGAGTCTGGAAAACGACTATTTGTGGACAAATATGTGCGTGGATTGTTGCCTGACATCCAGTCGCAAATTATGTCTTGTGAGAGCGTTTGGCAAGCTAAGTCTCAGTCTGAAGTGTTGCATATGGCTCAGTACTATGAGAACCAAGTCAATAATGAGAAAGAGAGAATTGAAAAAAGAAAGGGAGACTAGAAAACTAAAGTTCTATTGCAACAAATTGTTAGAGGCCCTAGAGGGGGTACTTCACAATTTAGGGGACAGTATGCTCCATGTGGAAACGTGCCGTTGGGTCCTGTAAACGTGAACCAGTGTGCTTATTGCAGACAAGAGGGTCATTGGCGTGCACAATGACCGATCCTCCAGCAGAGGTCGAATAACGCATTTGGTAACATGGGTAGACAATCCAGAGGCCATCCTGGGGTATGGGGTCCTGGTAGAAGCCAGTTTTCTCAAAATTTGTGCAACCTTTTTCACAGGATAATCAGACACTGAGTGTGGATAAAAGAAACATTTTTGATCATCCTTCTGCTGCTTATCTCTCTGAAGAACTTCCTTTCGATGACATTCTGTTTCACTAGGATTGCCCGAAGCAGGGTTTGGAACCGACACCTATTCCCGTTAATCAGAACGGTCCCTACGTTGAAATGATAGTGGGAAATAGGAAACATCTATTCTTGAAAGATACAGGAGCACAGAAGTGTTCCATTGACCATTCACGTGTTCCAAACATTCCACTGTCAGGGCAAACCAATGTTTCTGTAGAGTTTTCTGGTACACCAGTAGTTTGTCCGGTTTCTTCGCCGGTACCGATTACATTGGGTCCATTCACAGACCACTGTCCATTTCTTTTAACCACGAACTGTGGAGAGAATTTGTTGGGGTTGAATCTGTTGAAGGAATTAAATGCAGTAATTCATTGTTCTTCGGATGGAGTGCGTTTGACGATTTCACCACAGCAACATTCTGTCTCTCAGTTCTTGACTAGACCAGAATTTAGTGATGTTTCGGAGTGTTTATGGGCAATTGATGACAATGATGTCAGTGTTTTACAAATTGAGCCTGTTAAAATCATTTTGAAACATGGAATAAAGTTGCCACGTATTCCTCAGTATAAGATCTCGGTTGATGGTGAGCAAGCTTTGAAGTGCATATTCTCTGATTTTGTACATCGTGGGATAATTGAGGACATTGCAGGTAGTTTGTGCAATAGTCCGATTTTGCCTGTGTACAAGAAAGGCGATAATGCAATTCCGTTTCGTTTCATCATTGATTTACGTGCCATCAATAAGATTGTTGCTCCACAATTTCCTATTGTGCCTGATGTAACAACAATATTAACCATGATTCCGGATTCTGCTACTCACTTTAGTGTTGTAGACCTTAAGAACCGCTTTCTTTAGAATTCCTATACACAAAGATAGCAGATATCTTTTCGCGTTCACCTTAGGGGATGCTCGTTTACATTCACCCATGCGCCGCAAGGTTACACGGAAATTCCGAGCATCTATAGTAGGGCTTTGAAAGAGCAGCTTGATTCACTCAAGTTGCCTACCACCTGTACACTGCTTCAATACGTAGATGATCTATTTTTGGATGCTGACTCAGAAAGTGCCTGTAAAGAGGGCACCGTGTTGTTGCTTATTCACCTAGCAAAACATGGACATAAAGCTTCAATCAAAAAGTTTCGGTATTGTCGACAGGACAATACCTCCTGTCAAAGGAGGGAAGAAGGTTGACGCCTGAACAGATAAAAATCATTTCTAGCATGTCTGTCCCAAATACACAGAAGGAAGTCAGAGCCTTGATAGGAATGGCTTCGTACTGTAGGCAGTGGATCCCGAACTTCTCGTTAACGATTAACCCAATGTTGGCTTTGACAAAGAAGGGCATTTCTTTGCCATTGCCGTGGAACTTGGAACACCAGCAAGAGTTTGATCTGCTCAAGACTGCACTGTGTTCAGTACCAGTTTTGGGCACACCAAATTATGAAAAGGCCTTCATGTTGTATGTGTATGAACGTGATGGATGTGCTTTGGCTGTATTAACGCAGGAACATGGCGGGAAGAATAGGCTGTGCGGCTACGTTTCTTCCACCCTTGATCCTGTCACATGCGCTTTGCCAAGATGTTTGAGAGCTCTCGCTGCTGCTTCTGCATCTGTAAAACAGAGCGAGGGTATGGTCCTAGGCCATGCTTTAACCCTGATGGTACCTCACTCTGTAGATGTTCTGTTAAACAGAACACAAACGCAACACCTCACCTCCGCACGATTAACGAGATACGAATTGACCTTGTTCGCTCTGCACATTAAAATTCAGAGGTGTTGTGTATTGAATCTGGCTGAACTTTTACCTTTCCCGCGAGGTACTGCTTGCAGTGACGAAGCATCACATGACTGCCTTTACACCACAGATCAAGAGACTAAAGGAATAATCGATTTGAAAGATACTCCTTTGAACAATCCACAACAGGGAGCTGTTTTGTGATGGCTCCTGTTTCAAACTTCCTGATGGTACATCCACGGATGCTTATGCAATCACCACATTGAGCATGATTGTGGAGACCAAGAGAATCACGCATAACTCTGCGCAGGCCGCAGAGATTATAGCATTGACTCGAGCTTGTGAACTTTCCGAAGGGCTTAGAGTAAATATATATACTGATAGCCAGTATGCCTTTGGGGTGGTTCACAACTTCGGTAGACTTTGAGCAGAACAAGGTTTCTTGACCTCACATGGAACTAAGATCCAATATGGCTCCTTGATAGTACGGTTACTCTCAGCGCTTGCACTCCCCACTCAGTTAGCAATCATGAAATGCGCAGCGCATCAGAAAATCATAGATGATGTGGGAAAAGGGAACACTTTCGCTGACCAGATAGCCAAACAGACTGCCACTGATCTCCATTCAGAAATGTATACTTCAAGGGAAGCCACCAATGTTTGTACTATGGATGAGGGTATCGAATCTGTAAAGAGTATTCAAGCTGATTTCACATTAGAAGAATCTAAGAAATGGGCTGAGGGTTTGGCAAAATTGGATGATGATGGGTGTTGGGTGGACAAGTTAGAAGGAAAATGGTTGTTGCCAGACGCGTACATTACAATGATGGTCGCAATGGCTAATGGCCCCACCCACATTTGTGCGAGGAAGGTTTCCAAAATGTTACAAAATGTCTGGGTGAATGATAAAATCTCCAAAATAGCTGAACATTTTGTTCAGAGTTGTATGATCTGTCTACAGCATAATATGAGAAAGGGCACATCAACTCCAAGGGGTAGTTTTGGTCCACCTTCTGTCCCCTTTGAGGTTATACACTTTGATTTCATTGAAATTGAGAGTTGTAATAATTACAAATAAGTACTAGTTGTTATCTGTGCCTTTAGTGAATGGTTTGAAGCCTTTCCTGTTAAAGATGCCACAGCAATGACAACGGTGAAAACCATGCTTCAGGAATATTTTCCTAGGTTTGGTTTGCCAAGGATTATCTGGTCGGATAATGGTCCACATTTTATCACTGCTGTAATTCTGCAGATATACGCGGGATTACAGATCGATAAACGGTTCCATTCGGCTAGACATGCTCAAAGTGCTAGTTTGGTAGAGAGACACAACGGCATCATAAAGAACAAGATCGCTAAGACGTGTGCCGGCACCCAACTGAAATGGCCAGACGCCTTACCGATCGTGTGTCATGATGCCTACCTCCAAGGAGCCAGGTCCGACCCAGCAACCCCAGAGGCAGGCATCATTTCCCCCAGGGGAGTGCCAGCGGGCCCAAGCTGGGGCCCTTTGGACGCAGTCCTGGCGCCTTAGGCGCCAGGCTCATGTTGGACCTCAGGCTCATAAAGCTAGACATGTGTTCAAGTGTTTTAATGTGCACTTACCTGATGCAGACCATGCTACCACATCCAGGCCCTCTTGAGGCCTCAATAGGAACTACTTTACCTGTGGGACTACTTTCCACCCGGGTGTGGTCGGGGAAGGATACATACCTGATCGGAGGAAGGATACACACTTCTTCCAAAGCTATTTAAACCACACCCGATCAGCAACTCACGCTTCGCGTTGTTCTGCTCCTCGCAGCTGGACGCTCACCGTGTCAGCTCCTGCATCTGGACTTCAGCCACGCCTGTCAGCATCCTGGGTCACCTGCAAAGGGAGACAAGAGACCTACCAGCTAATCTGCACCACGGATACATCACCGACGATCCTGAAAGGGAAGACATCATTTTTAAAAGCATTTCGTTACAATCGCTGCAGCGCTACATTTCACTCACCTTTCCTGGGTTCCTCCATCTTCAGCAGCGATCATCCGGATACACAGCCACTTCACAGAGCCTAGAGAAAAAGACAAGAATAAGAGGTGAGAGAAGGAAGGGAATAGGAAAAGCCCAGTTTCCTTCTAAGACTTACCTGTTGGGTCATTCCCATTTCATTTCTGGTCTTGCTGCTTCCAAGCATTTTCCGGACCCCGGCCCCTATGGGGAAAAAAGACAAAGACATTAGATGAGCGAATGCAAAAACATTACCTGAGTGCTCATCTAGGACTTACCAGATCTTTACTGGAACTGCACGTTTCACTTCGGGTCGGCGCCATATCTCCGGCATTTCGAACCCCGGCCCCTATGGGGAAAAGACATCAACATTAGCGCTTTGTTGCAAGAAGTCTCCAAAGGAATCTTCATTCATCACCTGAAAAAAGACAATGAACATTATTATTTAAAGCTTGAACTTTTGAACTTGCAACAGAACTTTTACAGCGCCTTACCAGTATAATCAAGCTTACCTGAACTCCCATCCAACCTCAATCCAGTGAAGTAACTGGGTTCAACGCGCCCCTGCGTCAGAAGCAGGATGGAGAGCTCGTCCTTTCAGACCCTAAGGTGAGACTTCACGGGGAATCGTGGAAGGGTATCGTGGAGGGTTGGAAGAGAGTGGGAGGCTTGAGCATAACTCAGTCAGTAGGTAATACTCCCTTTTCACGCATAGGGGAATATTCCTGCGAGCCGGAGAAGCCAGAGTAGAGGGCCCTTCCTGTCCATCTTCAGAGTCCTGCGCTTCACCATTGAAGAAGCATCAGCACTCGAAGCCAGACCTGCGCCTCCATGGGAATCAGGTGAGCGTTACATCGTGTTATTATCAATGAGAACGACCCCACAGACTAAGACTGGGCTCTCCCCTTTTGAGGTGGTTATCGGTAGGCCAGCTAACATTTGGAATTTGCCTAAGCCAAGATTTTGTGGGACATTGAACATGTACTTCTTTCCGATTACTGTGACTGGTTAACTAAAAATCTGTATTTGATTTATCAACAGGTGCTAAAAGCTCTCCCAGTAAAAGTCGATGGTCCAGGTCACAGCATATGGCCTGGTAGCCGGGTGCTGATTAAATCATTCGAAAGAGCATCCTGTCTCACACCGCGTTGGAGGGGCCCGCATCAGGTCCTCTTGGCCACATAGAAAGCCGTACGAGTGTCGGGAAGAAAGCATTGGATTCACGCATCGCATGTCAAAAGGATTCCCTTCCCTTTGCCACACGATACAGAAGATACAGAAATTCCTACCTGCACTGCTCCCAGCAATCACGCAGCATTGAGCAGCATTGAGAGTGCTTCGGAGACTCTTCCTGAGCCCGTGGGCCCTGGGGAAACAGACGCTTCATCTCCACACTTTCCTACAGATCCTTTATCACCATTGTTAAGTTCTGTCACAAATCCACCACTTTCAGGAAGCAACGACACGTTGTTCGCAGATCACGCAGTACCAGGAATCACAAGGTACGATATGCATCCACAGAGCTAGACTTACTGCACGGTTCAGCTGTGCCACCAGGAAAAATCATCGGAGGGCTTGTCTTTTGGCTCTGTTCTTTTGCACGTGAGGAATTCTGTTGTCTAGGGTTAGGGAAGGACTAAGAAAACACACGATCAGGAGATCGCCAGCAAATAAACTCTGGAGTGTTTCATTAGAAGAAACTATGCCTGCAATCACTCCCACTCGTACGGAATGAATAAGTGACTTTGTGCCCGATCGTAACAATGAACAATCGAACGTGTTGTCTCCGAAAACGTATTGTTGTCTTGTAAATATTAACCAGCTTCAAAATAGTAATTGCCTTAGGATTCTGGTATTTGAAAGAAGTACATCCGCTTGAAATTCTGTTACCCACTGAAAATGTAACTTCTGCTTCTCCACCTTTCGTGCATCTGCACACTCTATCTCCTAGAGACTCTCAGCACAGACAGACTTACAACAATAACACATTATTACTCATAATGAATGCAAACATGCCATTTTTAATAGGTCTAATTGTTGGGTCTGCTTGCATTTACTGCAACATGGAGATAAGGGGTTGGGCTTGTATATTCATCCTTTACCTCTGACTACTGCATGCTATGCTTCTTTAAGGGCACTATTCTTTGGCCGATGGAACGATAGCATCTCGGGGAACTTTGATGGAACAAATTTGAATGATTTTGAGAAATGTGTTCTAATGTCCCTGGGATGCCCACTCTTTGAGAATAGGAGCAAGCTTAATGTTGCTTCTATTAGGCCTTCTGATAGACTGTCTCGTCCTTTTCAATCTTTGATCTCTTTCATGATGGCTCCTATAGGTAATTGGGATGCCACGCCACCTTCCTATACTGTTAACCACAGCCCCGATTCAGTTTCTTTCTGCATACAGAGGAATGGTACTCAGTCATTGTATGTAGGCAAACCTGTCTACCTTGTTTGCGGTAATGAAGCTTTCCCATGGCTACCTAGGGATTGTCAGGGAACCTGTTATTTAGGAATTCTGTTACCCGGGGTATTCATAGCAAGCACCATAGAAATCTCTAAGGCTCGTCCAAGGCGGGACGAGAATGGCGATACTTCAGCACAAGTTCTGGGCGACGTAGCGAAATCCTTTGTACCTTTTTGGGGGCAAATATTAAACTCTGAGGATATCAGAAGACTAGCGAGGGTACTGGAGAGGACCATCAACCGGACCACTGACATACTCTATAACATGACTTTAGAACAGAAAGCGATAAGGTTAGTGGCACTTCAGAACCGGATGGCATTAGATGTCATCCTGGCTGAGCGTGGTGGAGTATGTAAATGAGTGGGGTCCGCTTGTTGCGTTTTCGTGCCAGATTCCTCCCCAACCATCTTTAAGGCTATACAGAATCTGCACGCCCTTAGTTCAGAGTGCATGTTCCCGAGTGAAACGGGGATCTTAGCAATTGGTTCTGGGACTTCTTACGATCTTGGGGATGGAAGCTACTTTCAGTCTTGCTGATTATTTTGGGTATTCTGTTGTTTTTCTGTTGCTGTATACAATGTCTTCCTGGCATATGTTCGGTGTTAGGAGGATGTTGTGCACAGGTGATGGGAACATTAGGACACAAGGTACGTGCCCCTGAGAAAATGACAAACAAATTTGTGTTGAAGGAAATTTCTGTTTCTGACCTTATGGCGATCGATTTCTCCGATGATAGTGATTCAGGGTGTATGGACATTGAGACGTGGAGTTACTCGTAAAGTGACTAGAAGTAGTTTAGCGCTTGGCTTAGGTCAAATGGAGGGTTTGTTAAACAGGAACTCATATTGTGCCTCCTTTCTAATATATATTGGCCTAAGCCCAGTCGCTCTGCGAACAAAACCACGTTGCAAAGTTCCGATTTTAGATCGACTACGCCGCCATTTTAGGATCATCCGCCATTTTGATTTCTGTTCAAATGTAACTCTGTGTTCTAAAATGGTGGACTGTGTTTCCAACTTGTAACCGATCCTTCCCGACCCTTGCACCTAGTTAATGTTTAGACTGTCTGCGGACCGAATGTTTAGACTGGGTAAAGAGACCTTGTCCCATGCCTGACTTGTGGTCTTAGGATTGTCTGCACCAACAAGCCTCATCCATGGACATACATCGAACACAATATAATGCAAATATCGAACGTGGACACTGGCTGAGCTGCCTTGTGAAGGGACATGTGCTAAGGCTTACTGTCAAATCCGGGAATACACTGTTGCCATTGTAACTTGTTTATATGTAAACCCAATGTAATCCGTGTGCATATTGTTGTATAAGCCATAAATGAACTCGCACAAACTCTAGACCATGGATTATTAACTTGCAGAGGGGCTGGACATTATTCCTGAATTGTATAAATACCTGAATGTCCAGATGTTCAGTACCTCTCACTTCTCACACTGAAGGGCTGGTATTCACTGTGATGTACTGAGGGCCAGAGAGCTATCGGATTTTGTTTCTTTGTAAACTGCGCAGAATTAAAGATCTGTGAATCTTTATAAGCCTGTGTTTGGTGTATTTCCTTTTGTGGTACTCATCCTCGATATTTCCTCTTGCTTTTACAGTGTATTCATGTTTAGATAGGGTTGACAATTCAAACAATTGTATACAAATGCCATTTTATTACTGTATAAGTTCACTGATGTGTATTTGATGGCCATCATTAACTAGAATGATGTGTAACTGGCTATTTTAAGTTTAATAATATGCCATTCAAGCAATTGTAAAGTTAATCAAAACGTAATACTGTTGCTCTTGTTTATATGAAGGGTACTCTTACATCAGTCTAACAAGATTGGCACTTAGACGTTGAATCACCCGCGCTCAGTTATAAGACGTAGAACAATAATCATAAAACAGAAAGGCAAGACTGCTGAAGGTGACAGTTTGTGGATGAGTTCTGGTGCCCCACCAGACCTGGAAGCTAACATGATTCAAATAAACAATGGGCCTCATTACGATTGTGGCGGTACAGTGACAACGGCGCCGGTACTGCTGCCGGCGCCGTTGTCACTGTACCGCCACATTACGAGTTCTGCTTGCGGGTGCGGCTCTGCACGCCTGGATCACATCAAATGCATTGTCTCGGCTCTATGCAGGGTTTCGAGCTGCTCTCATCGATGCATGCCAAATGCTGACCATGGCTGTAGTCGTTATGGGTGGGTCATTGTCATGTTATTCAGAAGCCTGTGCATCCCACCAAAGGGTATACATTGTGCTTGCCTTGTCAACATCATTCGTGAGCAAAGCTTCCTGCCAATGGGGAGCTGAGGGTCACCTCCCAGGGAGGTTTCAATGGTTTCTCTGTGATAAACACTGAATGAAGCTGTTTTCCTTTCACTACCCTGGAAAAAAGTTCTTGACAGGGCATCTGGTTGAGTATCATATAAAGAAGAAACATGTGGATGAGCATGTTGTTGTAACTTTCTCATAAAGCTGTGAACCAGCAGTGGTGGAAGGAGTAAGTGGCCAGTGGACAGAGCCTGTGATAGTTTCATTGATGAGCTACCAGTGGCCTTGTACAAGCCGAGCTCTTTCTCATCCATGTGCTTGAATATAACTGCTGGTGCTCAGAGGTTGGATGAGATGAGACGTTAGATGCAGTAGGGTTTGTTCCGGGGGTCGATGATCAGTGAAAGGCCATGAACACAAATGTGGTGAGTAATCCTGGGCAAACTTTCCCCAAAGTGATCTGGGGGCTGCCACTCTCCAAGTGCGATTCAGGAGGGCTCGTGGGTTCTCACAGATTAATCTGCCAGCATGAATGTGCCTGAATCTCCTTTAAGAGCAATAGATCTTCACCGAAGTTCAGGAGAAGTCAGGGCAGGTTTAAACTGATTTGTGGGGGTAAACCATATACAAGATTACTTAAAAGGCTCCTGGAAACAATAGAAAGTATAGGGGAAAGAGAGGGGTTGGGTGAAGCCTGGTAGGGAGTAGAAAGAGAACATTCAGTTATGTGTATCTGTAAATGTTAACCAAGTAGGACAGCACATTGTTTTATTTATGTTTTAAATTTATAAAGTGTGCAAACAGCCCAAGGGCATCGAGGTGCTGTTACTGGAGGACGACTTAGTTACAAGGCATGTGCATATAAGTTACATTACTGACAATAAGGCAGTTACACATAATGCTTTCCATGGTTTATTATGTACGATGGCTAAAATAGCTGGCAGGTTTCAGGCAAATAGCAAGGTTTTAATAGCTTTGTGGAAAAGTGAGTGAGATGTTTCTCCTCTGAGGTGGGGTAGGAGGGAGTTCCATTGCATGGCAGCGATGAATGTCAAGCTAGAGCCTCCAGCTCTTAAACTCTGCATTAAGATATGTCAGTAGATCAATGCACTAATTGAAGAGATCTAGGTATAAGCTCACTGGCACTCTTGTTTCTGAACTGGCAAACTATAGCTGCTGCCCCCCGACAGGTCTGACCCTGCTGGGTGCAGCGGTCATGGTAGGCAGACTCTTCACAGAAGCGCTGGCACCGTTACCAACGGTGACAGCGCTTCCGAGTCCCCCCGTCCATGGAGTTTTATGGGACTCCACAGGAACGGGTACTAACATTTTACTGGTGCCTGACTTCCCGGGCCGTCGGGCTTGTAATGTCCTGTTGGCACCAGGATGTCAGGCGCTGGTAAAATATTACAATTCCGGCGACAACCCGCCAGAAGCATCGGTTACCGCCGGACTCATAAAGAGGCCCATTGTGTACTATTGTGGTTTAAAATATTCCATTATAATGAGCTAATTAATTAATCTTTTACAATGCACTTAATATCAGAATCCAGTCTCTAGGAAATACGAACCCGTGTTGCCCCGATGCTGTCTTACGTCCAGGACAAATGAGTTGCCCCAGAGCTATACTCACAACCCCCAACATAGGCATTCCATAACAGACCTGGACCCTTGAATATAGTATAGGAACAGGGAATAGTCAGTCATGCATTAGGAGTGCATGAAGTTTCATCCTGTTGAATTTCCTTCCACGAGGACAACTGTGGTAACTTATTTAATAATAGCTTCAGCACATAGCTGCGGGTCAATGACCTCAGAAAGGCCATTCGGGCTAAGGCTCTATCAGTCACACATCAAGTATTCATGATGAACACTCTGTCATTCCTTAAAGGAATACTGTTTAGTAAGGAAGGATCACAATTGTATGAGTACCTAGTAAAAAGCTCATAACATATATAGACAGTAGGAGGCATATGGGTGCAGGGACCGGTATATATGCTCCGAGCACAGAAATATGTTAGGGAGGTGCCTAGCACATTATTTGTTCGGGAGCACAGCCCCCAGAAATATGCAGGTCACGTTTGTGAATAAGGTGACCTGTGCATTTATCAAAGTAATGCAAATAAATATCTGCATCCTCTGAAAATGTTTTATTTGCATTCATTTTTAAAACAATCATGCAATGAATTGTCAGCTGCAGCAAATCTGATGATTTGCATGTTTCTGAAAAGAGGTCAAGCAAAAGAGGGCAACAATACCTGCAGGAAAAGTCCAGTCAGGCTTTGGACAGCTTCTAGGGATGACCACACTGATGACATCACAAAATATCTCACTTGTAACATCATTTATGACATCAAAGATGAAATCACTGGTACTGCATATCACAACTAATAGTAAGAGAGATGCACTTTTCAACAATCCACGACGACACAATGTGAAATAAGTGTCAGTTTTGTAGCCTGCTGTAGCCGAGTGCAGCAAAATCATCTGTGCTGTCATCCGTTTGCTTATCAGCTGCGCAGTGGGGGCAGCAGAGTTAAGTTTGTCTAGCTCTACTGAACCGCTGAATTTCAGAGGTTTCATTATGTTCAACTGGAACCTTAATAGCTTTTTAACTAATGTGTTTTCACTTAATTTCAACTTAATTTCAACGTTTTTTTGTGTCTAACTGTTCTATCTTAATTGTCCCTTAACTTAAGTTTTTTCAAGAGTTTTGATATACTATATCTTTCATAACTTTTACTTTCACTTCCGCTCCTCTACTAATACTCTACTCTCTCCTTAAGGTTTCATTTCCGCCGCAACTACTCACCGGAAGACTCTGTATGAGCATTACACTTTCTCACATGTCATGCTTTCAAGCAATCACATATCCATGTGGGCTGATGGCAATCCACACCCGAATCATCTGTGACTATGTGAAATGGTGTAGTACAGTTATATAAATTACATTTACAATCAAAAATTAGTGTTCACAAACCAAGAAAGTCAGTTTATGACACTCATGTTGTACACTCATTAAAAATGGAAGCTTTCAGCAAAATATGACTGCTTGAAAATTATTAGAAATGAATTGCGTAAACAAATACACACACATCTAGCACAGACCAAAGCTTCATTTCATGCTTTTCTTAAACACGAATTACTGAATTAACGTAATGCTTCAGATAACTAATTAGCTGGCACTCAGTGCATTTTGTATTGTCTGCTCTCACCTCCACATATGTTGAAACCTTTTTTTTTTTTTTAAATCTGTTAGTAAATCTTCGTGAGCATTCCTTGTGACAACAGGACACATAGAACTACTTTTCTAGGCCACCTAAAATCCACAAATCTTCACCAATATTGCTCATCCATCATCGTCACAACCTCCTTGGGCCCACACATTCCCATAGCACCATTCTTATTACCAGATCGTACAAAGTGGTCAGTACTTATAAGCTTTCCTTTTCGATAACTCTTGTGAGAACAAATTGTTTAGATGTATACGAGGAAACATTGTCTATGCATAAGCAATGGTAATGAACGGATTCCCACCAAACCAAACAGGGACAGTGATCATGCTTTTCCCCTGCAAACAGCATATTTTGTGAACATCTGTTCAGCAATATGGGATATGCTCATGCCACATTTGGGAAAAGCAATACATAATGCCAAACACTCACCTTTATTCAGAGCTTGATAACCTTTGAACAATCTGAAGGATTTGCACCATATTTCCAGGTAATTGCGTCTAGTCTTTCAAGGGATTCTGTTAAAGCAGATTCTTCAAATTGTTCAAAAGTTATAAGCAATAGAATTTAGTGAAAAAGTCAATGCAATGAAGTTTTTACCATCACCTTATCACCTATCATATTATATATATATATATATATATATATATATATATATATATATATATATATATATATATGTACTTATTTGGAAAAATCCATTTGTGCCAAGTAACACATGCCTGCTTCTTCTTCTTCTTCTTCTTGTTAGGATGACTCCAGAAATCTGAAGCCGGCGGTTTCCATCTATTAAGATGATAACACATGCCACAATGCCACCTGGTAGATATCAGTGGAACTTCACCTCCAGCTCAGAGCCACATCAGTAAAGCATTGTGGGAATGCAAAAATAGACCAAATGCAAATCTTTTGCTCCAGGAATTTGCTTTTGTCTCACAGGCCAGTACTATCTCATACATAGCTTTATTAACCCAATGCAGACATTTTTCAAGGTTGCAAGACAACTGCATACCTGGTTTCATTTGCATGAACCATAAATTCATAAGTGCACTATAGTCTTGATCAATGTTCCCTCTAAGCTGTGCGCATGTGCGCTTGCCCAGCTTCCTTCTGGGTGCCGCTCAGAAGAATTTTAGCAGCGCACACAGACAATTCCTACCTGTTCAAATAAGATTTAATAAGGCACAATCCACAGCAGGTACCTTAGATTTGTTTTCTCTCAAAATGAAGCTAAATTATACGAACTATTCTTGATACTCTGGTGTAACCTATTGACATTGCCCTACTATGCAAGCTTGGCCTTAAAAACCTAAAAACTCTAAACATAGAATACACCCACACGAGGTTAAAAATGAATATGAAAAAGTGGCTCCATGAACAGAAGATATAAGTAAGATATACCTGCAGACATCAACTAAATGTTCTTCCCTCCCCACCCAGGATTCTATGCTTGAATCTACCACACTTATACCGTATGACTCCAACTCCGCCCCAAGCCACAATCAGATGTTACCAGACAACCTTGACTCTGCCTACGTTAGCTCAGCAAAAGGTTACAGACTTAGATACAAGTCTTGGTTTATGTTATAATATGAATGACTTTGAAGCACACACATTTCTGTTACTCATGTTGCCTTAGTAAAAGCATTCCCACATTATGTCACCCGAGTGTCAGCTCAAATATCGGGTACTGACTCTAAGTAAGCAGGCTACTAGGATATTTAACCTCATCCCAATGCTTCCTATTCTTTGTACATATGTCACACAAGCTCTTTGAAGAGTTCCCTTTGCAAGTTAACACATTGGAAAACTCAAATATTAATTTTTGCCAATATTACCCTATGATTGGGGAGCAACAGCTGCTGAGGACTTTTCAATATGTTCATGGGTTTGCATTTATTTCTTCTAGCATCCCCATGCATCTTGTTCAATGAATTTCAGAAGAGGGGTCCACAGTTATGGAAGAAGGTACTCAATATGTTGTAACTGTGAGCATTACTGTAATTGACTCAAAGGGAAAATATATGTGATTTTCTTCAACGAGCGCCAGAAGAAACCTTGTTGATTTTTGTCTAACCTGTGGTGATCAAGGGTGGGAAAAACTATAGGCTGTATTATGTGCCCTGTAATTTCGCTTCCTATATCAGGGTTACAATCAGGGCTCCGATACGATTTTACTCCATATTTGGAATCAACATTTTTTTTCAGGGAGTAAGAAAGTAATTGGCTTTGCCATTACGGATATTTCATGCTTATTGAAATATTTTCTTTCCCCTTCAAATTCCTCTTGGGATCATGCAGTAATATTATTAAAGTTCCTACCAATGACACTGCTCTGATGGTCACTGATTAGAAAATAGATCAGTGGAACTTTGTGGGTAGAAGCAGGGGGTAGATTCCTATATGTTCATGTTTTCCCGTTTTTGTTGGGTACATTGCCCTGTTTTTAATAAAAATAGTATATGCCTCCTAGCTGTAAGGCTGGTTTTGACTAAATGTCACAATTCACAGAACAACATCATAATGTGGATAGTAAGCAGCTGCCCAGGAATTCAGATCATCATATTCTGTGGTGCAGTTATTTTGATGCAATTATCATCCTTACATAGATTATGAGGCATTTTCTCCTGGCCCTTGAATTACTCAAATAAAGTGTCACATGAACTCCTATTGGCATGTTTTCTGACACATTCCTTTCAGTGGCAATTATTCCATTTGCAAACATTGCATAATGTCCGAATTTGTTGACAACCACATCAGTGATTAGCAATACTTGTTTTTTGTAATAAACATGCGTTTTTTTCCCCAATGGCATTAAACACTTTCTGCATTGTCTCTGAGTAGTGTTGACAAATGATAGACACAACTAAACATATTGTTTATCCTGAGCATGCAAAGCTTTTTTGTGCATACACGTTTTTCTCTATGTGCAGGAGTACTTTTGGTAGGTACTATGGCATATCTTGAAGTCTTGGACTGGTTAATGAGCTCTCTTTATAATCACATATAAATATTTGATTTTGTAGCCTATGTTTGGAAAAAGAGTTGTAAGATGCTCCTTTTACAACTGATATGTAAAGAAGTGGTTGGGAAGGGGAAATCTCCTTCCAAACTCTTCAGAGATAGTAGCTCACTAACTACGCAAGCTCACAAAGTGGCTTACATCGTTATTCAGTTGCGCACATGGAAAATAATGTGCGCACAAAGGCTAATCATTTCCGCACTTAGAGAAAAATAATTAGAGGGAACATTGGTCTTGATAGCCTTGTGGTTGGCGCATTGGGGCATGTTTATGAAACACCTAAAAAGTCATGGTGGGTTTAAAAATCTGCATATCCACAATGCATTGCTAATGTGCTCAAGGTGCTCCTTTATGCATCTGCACTGTTGTATACCGCTGTAAAGGGCTCTGTTATGTATCTGTATTGTTCTATACCTCTGTAAAGTGCTTTATTGTGTGTCATTGCTCAAATGGATTTTTCTATATTAACATTTCATGTCAAAAGGGGTTTAAGTCTTTCTAAACCCACCATACTTGGTTGGTGTTTTATGATAGGGTTATGGTAAAACCTCATTGCATTAACTTAAATACAATAGGACCTATAATAAAAATAAAACCTAAGAACCATTGGATATTGTGAATAATCATTTTTGGGTCAAATGTACACATCAGCATGGACTTTGCTAAACAAATGTTTGAGCGAGGGGCTCAAAAACTGTAAAGTTTGGTGCAGACTGTCCAATGGTTCAAAATATATAAATAATTAAATAAAGGTGTGTTATTTTATTTTTCTCTGGTTTTCCCATAGGGAAATTGGGAACCTTTAAGAGATGCACTCAGACTTAAATCACTGGATGGAGTTTTGCAAAATGTGTTTGGTAAGTGGCAGGGAGTATGGGAAGGCATTACTTTGTTACTTTGGCAGACATCTGTTTAGTATTTTTATTTTAAATTAGGTACAGAAATCAGTGCACGCTATAACCACAATCATTTGTATATGTCCCATCATGCATTGCAGCAAGTGAGACTTTTCAGGAATGAAAACCTGCCATTTTTCTTTCTGCAGGTGCAAGACATCCTTGCAATAATTTCCATTTTTTGGAATATGCAAATGCCATCATTCTAGAGATGGGGGAGGCAAGAGGACACTGAGTAAAATGTGGGAGTTGGAGGGTGTCTAGGGACTGCAACACAAAGCTTTTCTGTAGCTTCGGCTTTCGGAAAGAATAGCCATGGCTACCTGTCATCTCAACTAAAGGTGCATCACAGAAACAAAGAATGTTACAGGGGGAATGGGAGAGGGCAGGGGTGGTGAGGAAACCATCAGGGGAGTGCTGCAGGGAGCTGGCATAGAAGTTGGGGGCACGTGGAGAGGTTTTGCAAGCGCAGGAAAGCATTATTTTTCCCTCAGTTTTTCCAGATAACCGTTGCTATAACAAACAGAAGCCAGCAATGTTATTGAGTGTTTGCAGACCCGCGGTTATAGAGCCGCGCACCGGCTATAGCCTCCGGTATACCCGTGGATAGCCAACATTTTGATTGAAACTGCGTCACAGAAAAGACAACTGTTAGAGAGGCAAAGAGAAAGGGCAGGTGAGGTGAGGAGCCATCAGGAGAGTGGGGGTAGCTGGCATATAAATTGGGGGCATTTGGTGAGGGCCTGGGACAGCAGGAAAGCATTTATTCTTATTGTTTCTCCCGATAGCCGCGGCTATGACAAACAGAAACCAACAATGTCACTGGGTGTTTGCAGACCGATGGGTATTTGTATTTGTATTTGTTTATTTATATTTAGGTATAGAGCAGCGCACTGGCTATAGCCTCAGGCATACCCGCGACTAGCTTACATTTTGATTGAAACTGTGTCACAGAAATAATGATTGTTATAAGGAGAATGGGAGAGGGCAGAGGAATTGAGGATGCTATCAGGGTAGTGGGGGAGCTGGCATATATTTTATTTATTAAATATGTACATATATATAAAAACATACAAAACGTTCTTTTTCTGACCATCATCCTATACTCGCAGCTATAAAAAGTCAATGAACACTATAGCCATGGCTTTGAAAAATACATTTCAGTGACTCAAACTGCATAAAATAGATTACATAAGACATTGTGATCTACTTTTGTAGTCAGTATTTGTTTTCATTTATTTTTTATAAGGGTGGCCCTTAAAAAGCTGTTTGCGGGATGGAAAGAGGGGGGAAGGAAAACACATTGGCCCTCATTACGACCCTGGCTTTGGACCATGGTGCTTGTAGCACCATGGTCCATGCCGGTAACTTACCGACTCCGCCATGGCGGAATGGGGAATTACCGCCCCATTCCGAGGTTGACGGGGCGTTAATTCCCCTTGCCGCCATGGCCCTTCCCCATTCCCATTTTTGCCCCATAGGGCTCAATGGGAATGGGGAAGGCGCTAAGTACGGTGCCGCAAATTGCGGCACCGTACTTAGCACCAAGGTCCCTTTGCGGGTTGGATTTTTAACGCCTGCAAAAAGCAGGCGTTAAAATCGCCAACCCGCAAAGGGACCTCGTAATCTGGCGTTAAGGGGGATTAACGGCGCCGCCACCTTTAACGGCGCTGTTAACCCCTTAACGCCAGGGTTGTAATGAGGGCCATTAGGTTCAAACCTGTAACAAAGGGATTAAAAAAAGGAACATTTTTGGGTATTTGTTGTTTTCTTATTTTGTTTTTTGCTAAAAAGAAGGGGGGACAAAATTGACACATAAATAAACCTAGGGATGGCAATGAACCTGATGTGCAAAGACAGTGGGCCTCATTACGAGGTAGGCGGTACGGGGTTATTGGTAACGGTAAGGGCGCAGTTGCCATTTACCCCTTACCGCCGCATTACGAGGTCCCCTAGCGGGTCCCGCTAAGCGCGCCTGGTTTTACCTAAGGGAGCTACTGGTTATTAGCTCCTTCTACATTCCCATTGAGCCCTTTGGGGGTTCGAATGGAAATGGGGAATGGTTCTCAGAATGGGGACTTACCGGGTCCTCCAAGGTTAGAATGACCCGGTAAGTACCCAATCCGAGAACCCGGAGCCGGTATGCGGTAAGGGGGTAGCCATGGTGCTAATAGCACCATGGCTGCCTCCTACCTCGTAATGAGGCCCAGTGTTTTGCCAATCCTCTAGTGTAGCACCTCCCAGGGCAACCCAATTGTGGCATATAGTGCATAGGATTTTCATCACTTAAAAATTGGGTGCCAGTGGAATGGCAGCAGCTGGATTTGAGGAACCAGTATGTTTGTTTGTTTGTTTGTTTTATTATTTATAATGCGCGTCAGACCCAAGGGTAACCGTGCGCAGCAGTACAAGAATATGCAAGGCTTACAAGTTACAGGAATTCGTCAAGGCAAAAGGTACCTTTGTACATAATGTTTACAGGTATGGCAATATGCATATAATTACAGATAAGCAGGAAGGCACAAGTATTTACAGAAATTACATACAATGTTTGGGTACCATCATGGAGGTACCCGCTAGGTCAGGGAGGCATTGATAGTTGCAGTACAGAATTCTGAGGTACAATTAGTGGTCATTAGATTTCAGCCATGCAGTGATATTAGTTCTAAAGTTTTGATATAGTTGGTCAATTCTTAGTGTGGAGGGCAGGGAATTCCATAATTTTGCTGCCTGCACGGGGAAGCTATTACCTCCAATAGTGGATAGTTTGAATCTAGGGATGGACAGTCAATCCCTATTTGCAGATCTAGTTGGTCTAGAGGATGTTATTTTGTGGTATCTGTCAGCAAGATAGATGGGGGACGCATTATTGAGGGATTTGTGAGTGAGAGACAAGGTTCTTAGGAGGATTTTATCATTTTATAGTAGGAGAAGTTGTGGAATTGATGGTGGTTGGAGGTGTTGCGATGGTGGATGGAGGGGCTGATACAGATACTCAGATACTCATCAATGTAACGAATGAGGCCCATGCACCCTCACCTTATGGCGCTCATGGGCCTTCCTGTATGCATCATCAACATTATTCCAGTGGACACAAACTAGATGATTTATAAACACAGATGTGCCCAAGCTCTGTGATGGCACAGTGATGGCACAGTCAAAGGGCAACGTCTTAGCAGCTTTTGACAAAAGGTGCATTGCACCTCCTCAGTCTCCTTTCTGGAACAGTGCTCCTTGACACGGAAGTACCTCCAACTGTCTGAACAAGTCTTCCTTCCAGTAGGCCTCTTCTGTGTTGGGGACTGATTCAGAATGCACACCACAAACACCTCACTGCTGACACTTCTGGCAGACATGATGTTAAAAGTCTGACAGGGGTCGAACATATAAAAACATAAAAATGACAACACAAAAAGAGCAATACCTCAAAAAATACAAAATGTTTATGAAAAAACCACTGAAACAATGAATAGTCAAACAGAACAAATAACAATAGGATTAGGTACAAAGTGGGTAAAAGATGGAAAAATAAGGTAGGTATAAGAGGCCAAATGTTCTTGCAGTAGCTCAGAACACCTGTTAACTAGCAAGGACTGAAAGTAATCATAAATTGAGTGATTTGCCATCGGTGTGGTGAGTATCCATGGCTACACAGGTCGTGCTGTCTTTGGTTGAGGATGTTGATGTGGATATAGGTCATGTGTACCTGAGCAGCCACGGTACGTGTTCTGATTGATCAATGCCACGCTCGTGGATTTTGTCATATAACTGTGTCTATGCAGCTCGCGCTATCATTCGTTGAGGATGTTGACGCTGATAAAAGTCATGAGTATACGCACAGCTGCGCAATCATTTTTCATTCTGATTGGTCAATGCCACACGCATGGATTTTGTGAGACGTATGGACATAGCTGCATCTATGCAGCCTGCGCTGCCATTGCTTAAGAATGTTGACGCGGATATAGGTCATGTGTACCTGCACAGTCAGAGCGCAGAGCACACGTTCCGATTGGTCAATGCCGCAAGCTTGAATTTTGGCTACGAAAAGTGACCAGTGATTGGATAGCCGCAGATACCCTCTATTTTTTCAGGAAACCTCTTTACTTTTCCTCATTGCTTTTTGTATTTTGGTTCCAGGCACATCTGTATAAACCTCCAAGAACTTTCCACACTTGCAAACTTCATTTTTCCAATTCTTTTTGCCCTCCCTTACTCCCAAACCTCTTTCCTTTGTCTTGTGTTTTGTGTTTTGTCTACATTTATTATTTTACTTTATTGTTTTCATTTTTTTGTGTGGTGTCTTTTTTCATTATTTCATTTTCCTCCCTGTTGAACGTGTCATCCGAACATGGCATTGCTGAGGAGGTGATTTGGATCTTTAGAGTGCGGGATGAAGACTCCAGCGGACAATTGGATTTATTTTATGGTGCAACAACACCATAGCTGGAAGGAGGTAGAGGAGGTCATGTGCACTTTTTGCCAAAATACACTGCAGAGGGGCCCAGCATCGGCACAATCACAGAGTCTGCAGACTTCGGTGCTAATTCATCACCTAGTGTCAAATGTCAAAGAGCCTTACTGGCTAGCTCATTATAAACATGAACTAAACGCCCACGGACCCCAGTCGGTATGGCAGTATCTTAGAAACACCTAACCTCTGTTCCTACAACATCTTCTGTCCTTCCAGCTACATCCACAGCAGGAAAAAGGCATCCTCAGCTGGTACCCCAACATCAAGGACTACGACTGAACTTCCTTTACTGCTGCCTGCATGCAATCTGACGCAGTACATGCTTCATATTTCACAATTGGGTTGTGGTGGGAGATGCCACCCTACCTGGATGGGTCACAACCATTTCCTAACACTGGTGCACTGCCATCAGTAGGCATCCTTTTGTACGTGGCAATTGTTTTTCCCTTATTGTGAAATAAATGAAATTAAAAAAAGGAAAAATACCCAAATTAAATGTGGCATTTCTTTGCCCGTTGTTATATGTATCAAACCTGAATGGTCTTCCCTTCACAGTTCCATGCTCCACCTTCCCTTTCCCCCAAAATGGCCATTTTCAGGGTCAGGATTTCAGTAATAAAAGTAGAAAATAAAAAAACACAGATTGTATAAATGGATCAATAATCCTTAATTAGTCCTTTTAATACATTGTTAAAAAAGTACATTTATTTATGTTTGTATTATAGCCACGGCTACAATGAATGTTATTCTATGTTATGTTATGCAATGATGTGTTTATAGCCATGGCTCTGAAAAAAAGTTTCTAAAAACAATATGTATATATGTGTGTGGTAGGTAATCCTGAAAAGTTGTAGTTTGAGATATGTTGAGTGTAGTATTTGTGCAAAGTTACTGTAACACTGTAATGACTTTCTCTTCACCAACAATACACTTAACTCTAAATCATTTTTAAAAGTTACATAAGTATGCAAACGAAGTTCTATGTAAAAATATGCATTTGGGGGAAGTGGTTGTGGGATTTCTTTTAGTATTTATACATGATAGATCTTCATCGGCCCAATTGCCTACATTTTTACTATCCATTTTTTCGTTTCAGGTCTTTTATTTCTTTTTTCACTGATTTCATATAATTTTGAAGAATTATTAAAATGTCTTTCATTTCTGTTAAAGCATCCATGATTGCATTTGCAGAGAATTCCTCAGGTGACTGTTACTTAATTCTTCTAGCTAGTTGAATCACATTTTCATCTGTTTAAAAATATTTACAATATTTTTAAACAATTGAAGATATAACTGATTTAAAAGTACTTTTGTTGCTAGCACAGACATTTAAAAACAGTAAGGGTTTTCATTCATATCATTTTGTTGACTTTTTTCTTCTTTTCCTTCGAACATATATTAAGACATACATGTGGATTTAACAATTGCTTAAAACAGAATGCCTAAGTAAACAGCACAATGCTCTTTATTATTCATTTTGCAAAACAATGTTATCTAAATACCTTAGTGATATGTTTTACTTTGAATAGTATTTTGTTTACAATTTTAAGGTGTACCTATACGCCGAATGATATTTGTTAATTACAAATATCATTGTTTCTCACATTTTACATCGACATGAATAAACTCACAAAATTCAGAGTATCCATAATCTCTTGGGGTGAAAAAAGTCATTCACATGCCGCATAAACCACAGTGTGTGAATGGCTTTCACCCCTTTGGTGTCGGGCTGAAATGGTTGGTTACAGCCCACAGACCTCATGAAGGCCCTTGCTGAGCTCGGGTGTACCTTGGCGAGGTGGGGTGGGCTGTTACCATCCATCTCAGATCCCTGACACAGAGGTGAAAGCTGCAATCATGTATAGAAAATGAATGTTTTAGCAATAAGCACTGCACATAGTACTGATGTGTTTTAGGAAATATACAATTAAGTCATTATTTTTAATAGTATTGTTTTATATTACTAATGTGTTATACATAGAAAAGATTTAGATGTAAAAGTAATATTAATGTATACAATTTAGTTTAGAGTAGACTTTCTTTTTCTCTCCAATTAGAGGTTTCTCTCCTCTACTTAATGATTAATAATCACAACCTTAATTGGCTTCGTACTCAGAATACATTCAGTATTCATACAACTTTTTATTTTAAATCTCAGCAATCTTCTTTGTATTTCTATTAGGAAATATATTGCATTGTCTTTCACAGATGTTATGGGGACAGAGCAGACTAAATGAGGCACATATTAAAGAAGTTAGGTAAGCAATGTTGAATTATACATCCAAAGAAAATGTTGACAGTATGCTATAAAAACCCTTGAAATTCAAGAAACAAACTTTAGTTGCAGGGCTGTGAAGGTGAGAACTTAACACAACAAAACCCCTGAAATTTAGCTAAAGCAACCTTACCTTTGTGCCCATTGATGCGTAGCCTTTGACCACAATGATAAAATCACAGATGACATTACTGATTACATCACTGATTACATAATCTTTGAAATCACTGATGGCATCGCAGATCACATCACTGATATCATCACTGGTGACAACATTAATTACATCATAAATGACAAATTACATCAGTAATGGCATCAGACATAATATCATTTATAAATTAGCTCATAAATATGTTGATTATCTTAATAACAATTTAGGCCGTGGATTTGGCCATGATGAAGGCTGTGGTCACTGGCCATCACCAAATGCCATAGCTAGTGGCCAGTTAGTTTTGTACAATATACAATGGGAAAGGATGAAGTCTGCGTCGCCTTACCATGGCGAAAGGCCATGGCTAGTGTCCTATTAATATGTTAGATTATTCAGAGGGCACGTACAAGGTCTGTGGCCACTGGCCATGGCCAAAAGCCATGTCTAGTGGCTGGTTAGTGTATAGTACTCAGTGGACAAAGCTGAAAGCCGTGGCTACAGCTAAAGGCAATGGCTAGTGGCATGTTACTGTTTTAAAATATACATGGGGCACAGCCGAAGGCTATGGCCACTGGCCATGGTAATAATCCATGGTTAGTTGCCCATTGTTATTTTAGAATATACAGTGGGAATGGCCAAAGGCCATGGCTAGTGGCTAGTGAGTGTTTTATGATATACAGTGGGCATGGCCTGAAGGCCATAGCTAGTGGCTGGTTAGTGTTGTATAATATACAATGGGCATGGTTAAAGGCCGTTGTCATTGGCCATGGCCAAAGGCTATGGTTGGTTGCCTGTTAGTGCTTTAAAACAAACAGTGGGCATGGCCAAAGGGCATGACTAATGGCCCATTCATGTGTTAAAATGTATTTAGCCATACCCATTGACCATGACTGAAGGCCATGCTTAGTGTCGGCTACTGTTGTAATGTAATTAGTGATGTCACCAGTGATGTAATCAGTGATGTCATCTGTGATGTGCTCATTGTGGTCATAGGTTGTGCCATAGGTTGTGCCACAGGGGGGGCGTGAAGGTAAGGTTGCTTTATCTGAATTTCAGGGGTTTTGTTGCATTAAGTTCTCACCTTAGAGTATGTGATGAATCAGTACTGATTCCCCCAGAAAACCTGGCTGGGACCCTTCTCATGTGGCCATGGAAAGGCAGCTGCTTTCTGATCCCGACCCTGGGGGTGGTGTTCTTTGGGAAGATCACATGAGGGGGGAAGAAGGTCAGGAGGAATGGGAACCCCCTTTGTTTAACTTTCCCCGAAATCCCACTCTTCTAATGGCTCATTGTAAAATAACCGAAATAACTTTGTCATTAGGGACTTCAAGTCCCATAATTCCCTAGGTACTGGGACGAGGAAGAGGGTTGAAGAGGTACACAGTTGCAGGAGTAGTCAAATCATTAATACCAATGAGCCACTCCTGAGGGAGACTAAGAAGTTTAAAAAGTTCCCTCAGGTGTAGGCCAATGAGAACGGGAGAAAAGCTGTAGCAGTAAGAAGCAGCAACTTGCCTCTTGCAAGCAGCCCGTAGGAGAGAGAGGACGTTGGGACCCCTGTGTGGCAGATTTCAGCTGCCGGTCCTGAACTTCCTGGAGTTGGAAGGGCAGAGGTTGCGCAGCGGGAAGTGTACCGAAAAGAAGCTTGCCCGTTGGAGACCTCTGTTGCAGATCTTGCGCTGCAGGAAGCGAAAGCACAGGATGCTCTCCTTCCCGAGAGGATGCCTCAGGTGACTGCCGTGCACCTGAGGGCCTCAAGGAGATTTCTGGTGGCTGGCGTGCATCAAGAGATCTCCAGAGCAAGGGAAGCTCGATATACAGGTGGTGCAGGTGAAGGCAGATTGAAGGAAGCAGTTTGCCAAGAAGCAAGAATTCACCAAAGCAGAAGTCCTGTAAGCATCGAGGGAAATGGAGGCACGTGGCTTACCCGGTGAGTTCACAGGTTTGTAGTGACCCCAACGTGCTCCATTACCCCTTGCATAGCTCCCCAGGCATTCAGCGAGTGAGCAATGCTCACGTAGGAGTAACAGAAGGTCAGAACTCAATTTTGAATACCAAAAGATTGAACATAAGCAGATGCGGTATTCGCGTAGAAGTTAAAGTGATTCCTAAGGTGAAATCAAAACTATAACTAATGAAAAGCAACATTTGGTAATCAAGGCAAATTACTGTAATGCTAAAGGTGTGAGTCTGTGGAAAACCCAGCAAACCAAGGGGGCAATATTGTTAAAAGCTGAGACCTACAAGCATTGCCCAAGCCAAGAGTCAATATTGTTAAATGCTAAGACCTACATACATTGCCCAAGTCATGAGAGACTACAATTTAGGCAAGAGCAATTTAGTCAACATTGCCAACAGCAGAAGGGGGCTAATGAAATGTCCAGAAATCGGGAGACTTATCACCCACACTTTGTCCAACATTTACTGAAAGCTGATGGAAATTCACATTGCCAAAGCCAGAGGAGAAGCAGAAAGAAACCCTATCCCTGGCATCCATTCTTTACTGGTGTGGTGAGGAAAACAAGAGTGGCAACAGGCTGCCCTTTTGGGAAAGAGGTATCCAGAGAGAGAGGAGCATCATTTGTAAAAGAATAAGAGCACCATTGTGAATATTGTTTTCCCTGATACGTTGTTGCAAGTGCTGAAGCTACAATTTGTTGAACACTGTGAAATTCTTGTGAACCTCTTGTCAGTTGAGCTAATTCATGTTGTTGTGAACCGTTGTTCGGGCAGGAGAGTGTACCGGCATGACAAACCTTTGGAGAAGTGAGCCTGGCATGGGAATAAACAAGGTGGATGTTGTAGAGGTACTATGAAGTGGTTCTGACAGAGACTATTTATGTTGTTTGGGATACTGAAAGAAAACCTGGGTAAAGCTGTTGCAGAGAAACTATATTTCTTTAGAATGTATTTGCTGTGGCACAAATCATCCTGACCAAAACAATTATTGCTGCTATTTTTGAACTGTGAACTTATTCAAGGAGGAGGAAAAGCCTTATACTTTTGTGTTGGAACTTTACGCAAACAAGTTGAAGTGGCATTAGACTGTCTTGGAACCTTTATTGAACTCCAGGATTTCCGTTAAACCTGGGGAAGAGAAATTCGCCCAGGTTGTGAAGAGAGACTGTGGTGTAATAAAATAGCATTTTTTGCGATAACTTTACAACGTGTGTGTATATGTAATATCATCCTGTAAAATATCTCTTCTTTAAACTGAAAGTATGTGGCTCTTAAAGCATTTTAGGTAGTAGGGGGGTGGGAAGTAGGGAGTAAAAACAAATAGGAATTCACATTGAACTGGTTATAATCATATACAAAGCAAAACACAGGACAGCAGTACAGACAATACAAATAACAATTAACAGATGAACAGGGGGAAATAAATCTGAAAAAAACCTTTGCATTGGGAAGTTTGACATTGGGCATCCATTTCAACTTCCCACTCGGTAAGCTTGTCAACCCCCATTATGACACAATTGCGGCAGATTGGGCATATCACAAAAAAATGGGTCGCGGAGGAGTGCCCTTGTGTCAAAGTGGAGGGAGCAGTTGTGGGTGGAGGAGATTCGGATGCAGATACTCCAAACAATGCCCTACCACTTTTTCCTTTTGCTCCCAGTAAGTTGTGTGGTAGTTGTCCTCGACTTTGTCCCAGTGGCACCTTATGAGATGCTAGATTAGTGATGTTGTTCTCAGACGTTGTTAGAGGGTCCACATTGAATGATTTTGTTGTAGAATGTGCAACAGACCCTCCACTTCCTCCAATGTCTGGTCCTTGGGGAAGAGGAAGTATTGACAGCGATTTGTTTATAAGAGTAAGGTTTTTTTCATCTTGTTCAGCGGGCTTGAGTTAGGTACCCACATCACATTATCTTCAGGCATGATGGTGACCTGTTGTCCAGAGCAGGTGTTTCCTGAGCCAATGTCCTCCTGTGCGGACTCCTCTATGAAAACCATGTTCTCTTCTCCCTGACCTGCCATAGTGTCCCTAATGGGAGAAATAGGGGAAACATGAAAAAAGAAATGCGCAAAACACAATGTCACACAAAGAAACAAAATAAACAGTACAAATAGAACACACCATAATGGCTATAAGGAAAAGATGAGTTTAAAGGAAAAAGAATGGCTTGGACTTTGTGTAGTTGGCTAAAGGTAAAATGCACCTATCCAATTTAAGGAAATGAAGCAGTAGAGTGTGTACATGTTCCTTAAAGGAACAAAAGAAAAATATAACAAGAAGGCAAGCAGGAACTAATAGACATGCAGTTTGGGCTCTCTTGGTATTTTGTGATATTCCACTGGATTTCCTCGTGGGAACAGGGGAGAAATACTACTGAAAATATGTCTTAGAGAGGTCTTAAATATAGAAGATGTGTAATATTATTATTTATATGCTTTCTTCTGAAGCTTCATGTTATTTTTTCATTTTAAGTTTTTCAAATATCAAAATTGTTTTTGTATTCCCATGAGGACATCTCACTGGAACAAGGGAAAAAGTCCCCCAAAACGTTGTGTAGAGTGTTTATAAATACCAGGTCTTCCCTGTCAGTTTTTTAGGACCCCTTCTGATTCTCCATGGTAGGTTTACTTCATCAGTTCTTACCCAAATGTTGGATGTGTTATTGTTCCTGCAAAATGATCTCATAGGAACAGGGGGAGCATTACAAAAATAAAAGTTTTGTATTATATTTAGCAATATCAGATCAGTATGCCACGATTACAATGACCTGTCTTTAATCGATGTATATTTGGTTGCCAAGTTTTGTTTGCTTCTTCCAGACACATTATACAATATGGGCCTCATTACGAGTCAGGCGTTAAGGGGTTAACGGCGCCGTAAACGGCGCCGACCCTTAACGCCTGATTACAAGGTCCCTTAGCGCCATGGTGATTTTAACGCCTGCTTTTTGCAGGGGTTAAAATCCATGGCGCTAAGGGACCATGGTGCTAATTACGCCACCGTGATTTACGGTGGCGTAATTAGCGCCTTCCCCACTCCCATTATGCCCTATGGGGCAAAAATGGGAATGGGGAAGGGTAAAATGGGAAATGGGGATTTACCGCCCCACTCACCTTGGAATGGGGTGGTAAATCCGCCATCCACCATGGTGTAAACATAGTTTACACCATGGTGGTAAGGGTATGACCCAGGCGGTAACTTACCGCCTGGGTCGTAATGAGGCCCTATATATTCTATAGGCCTGGATAAAGGGGTGTTTAGGGATAGGTGGCTAGGGAGAAAAAGGGGTGGGGATAGTGAGGGCATGTGGAGATTCCCACAAAAAAGAAAAAGAAGGGGGGCCATGAAGGGGGGATCATGGTTGCACAAATAATTGCGACCAAATTTACATTGACTGAACAGAGGTTGATGTAACCATGTAGAACCCTGATCTCTAATTGTAGCCGTTATGTGCTCTCATTTAATGTTGTATCTATGTTTTGATTTTTAAGATCTTCTCCAAATGGCATAGTTTTTATTGTGCCCCTGCGTATCTCTGAGGAACAGGGGAAAATGTCCCCAAAACATTTTTGTAGGCTGTTTTAAAAATACCAGAACGTCATCGTCAGTGTCTGTATGTTCTCTTCTGACATTCAATGGTATGTCAACTTTAATAGACCTTTTCCAAATGGTGGGATTCTACGGGGATCATGCACGATTATCTCATTGAAAAGAAGGGCACATATTTGGAATGTTTACTTTATGATGCCTTTTCAAAAAGGTGACGTTTTCATTGTGTTCCTGTGAGGTTATCTCATGGTAATGGGGAAATATTAGAAACACTTTAATTAAGGAATGCTTAACATTTTCAGATCACTTCTGTTAGTCTTTCAATGCTCCCTTCTAATGTGCCTTACTATATATTTGCATTTTAAGGACCTTCCCAGATGACAGAATTGTTAATGTGTTCTTGCAAGAATATCTCATTGCATGGGAAGAACATGTCCCAAAAACAACGTTTTGCAAGCTGTTTAAAAATACAAACCTTCATTGTTTGTGTTTGTATGTTCCCCTTTGATGCTCAATTGTGTTTTTACATTCTGAGGTCTTTTCAAAATTGACCAATTTTAATTGTGTTCCCACGAAGGAATCTCATTTGTAACATGAAACATTAGGTAACGTTAGGACAAGAATGTCTTTGTGGCCTGTTTACAAATATCATAACTCTATTGTTAGTCTCTGTAGTTGATGCCCTGAAAGATATAGCCATAACCCTTTCATTCAATCCCCTGATGTGTGAAATTTAGAACAAATTATTGCAGAGTTGTTTGAAACTTGGAAACACGAACCATACATAACATACTGTTAGGGGTCCTGACTTGTGTCTGATAGATGTGGTTTGCCAGCCAAGTCTGGTTTGGAACGTTTGGGAAATATTGTTTAGACCCAATCTGACAACGAATGCCCAGGTAGGTAAACTATGCATTAAACATTTAATGCATGTACTATAATATACATGTTTTAAGATAGCACTAAATAGGTCCTACGGCTAAGTAATTTCTCAACAAACTGACAGGCCGATTCATGGAATAATTAGCGCGGCGCAAGTGGCCAAAAACGTGCGATTCGCAGTGGAATAGCGAAAATCGCAGTGCAAGTGCGAAAATCGCACGAAAAGCAGCGCACATCGATTCATGGAAGGCCGTGCGCGAGAAAACCATCGGATGTGCGCTAAAAAAGTGCGCAGCGCACGTTGGCGCACAGGCCATCTAACGGCGTGCGCCAGGTCACAGCGAAAATCGCACAGGCCACAGCGAAAATCGCACATAGCGCAGCGCACACAACAAAAGTAGGCGGAACACGGGGCGTAACACTCGGAATGGGGAACAACTTGCCAAAATGTGGGCGTCACGGGGGAAGTACAGGGTGCAAGTGCGCGGAACGCCCACACGCTCGCCTACAACCCGTATTCATGGAATCGAATAGGGCAAAAAAGCGCACGGTCAAACCAGCGCACAGGCACAAACACGACCGCCACAAGAAAGCAGGCGGTAGCGTCTCTGCGCCTGTAATAAATGTGCGCCAAAAGGTGCACCAACAAATAGCACCTATATACAGCCATGATGAATGTCCTATACTGTGGCCCTCCAGGACAAATGACGTGCAAAGGGGTACCCACAAACACGGACACCCGCTGACTGAAAAATAACATGTGCGTGTATTCCGGGGTGCGCAGGAAGTCTCACACGCGATTTGGCAGGGTACGTGGATTTCAGGGGTGCGCGGGAAGTTCCACACGCGATTTGGCTGGGTACGTGCTGGGAATTTCCACACGTGATTTGTCTGGGTACGTGGATCTCAGGGGTGCGCGGGAAGTCTCACACGCGATTTGGCAGGGTACGTGGATTTCAGGGGTGCGCGGGAAGTTCCACACGCGATTTGGCCGGGTACGTGCGCGGGAATTTCCACACGCGATTTGTCTGGGTACGTGGATCTCAGGGGTGCGCGGGAAGTCTCACACGCGATTTGGCAGGGTACGTGGATTTCAGGGGTGTGCGGGAAGTTCCACACGCGATTTGGCCGGGTACGTGCGCGGGAATTTCCACACGCGATTTGTCTTGGTACGTGGATCTCAGGGGTGCGCGGGAAGTCTCACACGCGATTTGGAAGGGTACGTGGATTTCAGGGGTGCGCGGGAATTACCACACGCGATTTGGCCGGGTACGTGCACGGGAATTTCCACACGCGACTTGGCTGGGTACGTGGATCTCAGGGGTGCGCGGGAAGTCCCACACGCGATTTGGCAGGGTACGTGCGCGTGAATTTCCACACACGATTTGGCTGGGTACGTGTATGACAGGGGTACGCGGGAAATTCTACACGCGATTTGGCTGTGTGCTCCCAGGTATTCCCTGTACACCCTCCACGGCCCCTGCAGGCAGCCGACACCACAGGGGACTACCCTGCACACCTGCTCATGTCACCCAGCACCCCCACCCCCCAGCATCCAGGGGCACCCTCCACCAGGCCCCCACTCATGTCCCCCTGCAACCCCACCCCCCAGCATCCAGGGGCACCCTCCACCAGGCCCCCACTCATGTCCAACTCATGTCTCACCCCACCCCCACCCCCCAGCAGTGCAGGGGCACCCTCCACCAGGCCCCCACTCATGTCCCCCTGCACGCCCACCCCCCAGCAGTGCAAGGCCAGCACCGCCAGGGCCCCACTCATGTCCAACTCATGTCTCCCACCACCCCCACCCCCCAGCATCCAGGGGCACCCTCCACCAGGCACCCACTCATGTCCCCCTGCACCCCCACCCCCCAGCATCCAGGGGCACCCTCCACCAGGCCCCCACTCATGTCCAACTCATGTCTTCCACCACCCCCACCCCCCAGCAGTGCAGGGGCACCCTCCACCAGGCCCCCACTCATGTCCCCCTGCACCCCCACCCCCCAGCAGTGGAGGGGCAGCACCACCAGGGCCCCACTCATGTCCAACTCATGTCTCCCACCACCCCCACCCCCCAGCAGTGCAGGGGCACCCTCCACCAGGCCCCCACTCATGTCTCCTACCACCCCCACCCCCCAGCATCCAGGGGCACCCTCCACCAGGCCCCCACTCATGTCTCCCACCACCCCCACCCCCCAGCATCCAGGGGCACCCTCCACCAGGCCCCCACTCATGTCCCCCTGCACCCCCACCCCCCAGCAGTGCAGGGGCACCCTCCACCAGGCCCCCACTCATGTCTCCCACCACCCCCACCCCCCAGCCACCAGGGGCAGCCTCACCAGGCCCCCACTCATGTCTCCCACCACCCCCACCCCCCAGCGGTGCAGGGGCAGCCTCCACCAGGCCCCCACTCATGTCTCCCACCACCCCCACCCCCCAGCATCCAGGGGCACCCTCCACCAGGCCCCCACTCATGTCTCCCACCACCCCCACCCCCCAGCAGTGCAGGGACACCCTCCACCAGGCCCCCACCCATGTCTCCCACCACCCCCACCCCCCACCCACCATGGGCAGCCTCCGCCAGGCCCCCACTCATGTCTCCCACCCCCACCCCCCCAGCAGTGTGGGGCACCCTCCACCAGGCTCCCACCCATGTCTACCACCACCCCCACCCCCAAGCCACCATGGGCAGCTCCCACCAGGCCCCCACTCATGTCCAACTCATGTCTCCCACCCCCCCCACCCCCCAGCAGTGCAGGGGCACCCTCCACCAGGCCCCCACTCATGTCTCCCTGCACCCCCACCCCCCAGCAGTGCAGGGGCACCCTCCACCAGGCCCCCACCCATGTCTCCCACCACCCCCACCCCCCAGCATCCAGGGGCACCCTCCACCAGGCCCCCACTCATGTCTCCCACCACCCCCACCCCCCAGCATCCAGGGGCACCCTCCACCAGGCCCCCACTCATGTCTCCCACCACCCCCACCCCCCAGCATCCAGGGGCACCCTCCACCAGGCCCCCACTCATGTCTCCCACCACCCCCACTCCCCAGCATCCAGGGCCACCTTCCACCAGGCCCCACTCATGTCCCCCTGCACCCCCACCCCCCAGCAGTGCAGGGGCACCCTCCACCAGGCCCCCACTCATGTCTCCCACCACCCCCATCCCCCAGCCACCAGGGGCAGCCTCCACCAGGCCCCCACTCATGTCTCCCACCACCCCCCCCAGCAGTGCAGGGGCACCCTCCACCAGGCCCCCACTCATGTCTCCCACCACCCCCACCCCCCAGCATCCAGGGGCAGCCTCCACCAGGCCCCCACTCATGTCTCCCACCACCCCCACCCCCCAGCAGTGCAGGGGCACCCTCCACCAGGCCCCCACTCATGTCCCCCTGCACCCCCACCCCCCAGCATCCAGGGGCACCCTCCACCAGGCCCCCACTCATGTCTCCCCCTGCACCCCCACCCCCCAGCATCCAGGGGCACCCTCCACCAGGCCCCCACTCATGTCTCCCACCACCCCCACCCCCCAGCATCCAGGGGCACCCTCCACCAGGCCCCCACTCATGTCCAACTCATGTCTCCCACCCCCCCCACCCCCCAGCAGTGCAGGGGCACACTCCACCAGGCCCCCACTCATGTCCCCCTGCACCCCCACCCCCCAGCATCCAGGGGCACCTTCCACCAGGCCCCCACTCATGTCCAACTCATGTCTCCCACCACCCCCACCCCCCAGCAGTGCAGGGGCACCCTCCACCAGGCCCCCACTCATGTCTCCCACCCATCCCCACCCCCCAGCAGTGCAGGGGCACCCTCCACCAGGCTCCCACCCGTGTCTACCACTCCCCCACCCCCCAGCCACCAGGGGCAGCCTCCACCAGGCCCCCACTCATGTCTCCCACCACCCCCACCCCCCAGCATCCAGGGGCACCCTCCACCAGGCCCCCACCCATGTCTCCCACCACCCCCACCCCCCAGCAGTGCAGGGGCACCCTCCACCAGGCCCCCACCCATGTCTCCCACCACCCCCCACCCACCATGGGCAGCCTCCGCCAGGCCCCCACTCATGTCTCCCACCCACCCCCACCCCCCAGCAGTGTGGGGCACCCTCCACCAGGCTCCCACCCATGTTTCCCACCACCCCCACCCCCCACCCACCATGGGCAGCCTCCGCCAGGCCCCCACTCATGTCTCCCACCACCCCCACCCCCCAGCAGTGCAGGGGCACCCTCCACCAGGCCCCCACTGATGTCTCCCACCCACCCCCACCCCCAGCAGTGCAGGGGCACCCTCCACCAGGCTCCCAACCGTGTCTACCACCCCCCACCCCCCAGCCACCATGGGCACCCTCCACCAGGACCCCACTCATGTCCCCCTGCACCCCCACCCCCAGCATCCAGGGGCACCCTCCAACAGGCCCCCACTCATGTCCAACTCATGTCTCCCACCCCCCCCACCCCCCAGCAGTGCAGGGGCACCCTCCACCAGGCCCCCACTCATGTCTCCCACCACCCCCACCCCCCAGCATCCAGGGGCACCCTCCACCAGGCCCCCACTCATGTCTCCCACCACCCCCAACCCCCAGCATCCAGGGGCACCCTCCACCAGGCCCCCACTCATGTCCCCCTGCACCCAGGTCCTCACAATCCCCAATCATGTGCGTTATGGTCAGCCTCCACAGCCAAAAGGCCCTACCAAGTAACCCATTCACCCACATGGAAATGGAAATTACATGTTACACCCCCAATGTTCATAAAGCAAATAAATCCATGTCCGTCACACACAATGGTTGCAATTGAATGGGAAAACACGCAACATGACATGCATGAAACCAATGAGATGATACCACACAGTGAAGTATGAAAACAAAAATTTGTATTAAAACAATTGAATGCAAATGAAATGAAACAAACTACAATGGCAATGAAAAAAAGATAAACTGCATGTCCGTCCAAAAAAATCTAAAATACAAATCCAAATCCAAAAAAATGTCGTCCAAAGTCACATTAAAAATAAAATCAATCAGAGAGAGAAAAATAAATGCAAAGACCATTGCTCCATGGTGAATAAATAAAAAAAAAAAAATAATCAAACAATCCAATGAAGAACTATGTACAAAACATCCAAGGGTCCATGAGCCCAACTGAACAAAGGAAACCTACAAAAAACCCTAACTAAAATGCAACTATATACAAAAAGTGGAGCAGTGTCCGTCGACTCCAAATCATAAGAAGAAACAAAGGAAACCTAAAACTAAAGAACTATATACAAATACTGCGGGAAAGTCCAGCGGCTCACTCCGTGGTGTTCCGGGCCAGGGCATCATCAAACTCCTCGTCTATGTCCCGGAGGCGGTCCTGTTCCATGGCCCCGAGGGTCCACAGGGACGACGCCATCTGCTCCTCCAACCTCCTGCGGATTGCCTCGAGGCACTCGGCCCGCCTCAGGGCCCTACGCATGGAGTTCTCCGCCCTGACCATCGTGAGCCGCACCACTTCCGCCCGCCGCCGCTCCGCACCTATCTGCTGGCCCAACCGCAGCCACACGGAAGACACTTCCTGTCCTGGGTCCTCCTGCCCTCCGGCCGATGCCTGCCCCTCTGATGTTGATGGCCCCGAGCCATGATGCCTCCCACGTTGACTCTGCTGCTGCCTCCGACGCAACTGCCTCTGCCAGCACGACGGCATCCAGGCTGATGGAATCCACCGAGGCCGTCGTGCACGTGCCCTGCCTGATGATGCCCGCACATCCTCCATCTGCTGGGGTACAGTTGCTGTGGTGTCCACCCCTGCTGGACCTCCGACTCCCGACTGTGGCAGGGATGGGATCCCCACCGAGCTGGCTGCATTGGTCAGGGCAGGTCCACAGGGGGCCCTGGTGGCATCTGGGCCGGAAGGCGGAAAGGAGAACGACCGGCGTATAGCCTCCACAGAGGAGGAGAGGGCCGCCAGATTGTCCGACACATGCAGGAAACCCCCAAACATGGAAGATCCCAATTGGGCCACGTCGGCACGCTGCTCTTTGTGATGACGTCGTGCTCCTCCCGGGAAGCACTCACGTCATCACGAATTGCACCCGCGCGCATCGCGACCCCAATCAGGACCTTCTCCATACGGCCACGGGTCCCCTCCTCCGCAGGTGGAGGCGAGTCAAGTGACATGGACATCCCTCTACCTGCGGACGGGCCTGGGACGGGGCATCCCTCCTGGTGCATGGTGGTGCACTCACAGGGTCAGGGACAGCGACATGCACAGGCCCCTCCACGGTGACCTGTGCTGCCTCCTGCCCCTGCCCCTGGACTGCACCACTTGCACCAGCAGGGATGCCCCCACCAGGCCCCATGTGTTCCTCAGTGGCGGCCTCCTTCTCCTCTGTGGAAACCACCAACCTGGATGGCTCCTCACCGTCTTCCGCCGTAGCAGGCCCCTGTGGGGGCTCACCCACCCCTTCCGCTGCAGCCGTGGGGGCATCCCCGCCGCCTTGCTCCACAGCGCCGTCTCCGCCCTCTTCTTCACTAGCCGCTGCGTAGAGGGAGACATAGAACACAAGCATCAGGGTACTGTTCAATGGTCCCCTAGACAGGAAGCAATAGCAGATGAGTACCACTGTCAAAGTACACTTCCATCATGTCCCTCCACAACACATGGGTCAGTCCAGGCAAAACACACACAGTAACAGGCATGGTGCATGCCATGGACATTTCCATACATGTCCAATGGACTCTTGAAACATACAATGATATGGAACTCACATGCATCATGGGTCATGCCTATCACATGCACACACTACACCTCAGTCACATCCATCTGGCCTCATACACCCCAAACACAGCAGATACAAGGATAACTAGGCTGCATCAGTGAATCTGTGCATTGTCACACACATGTGTCATGCATCCATTGCATTCACAAGTCACAGACACGCAGGTCAGGCACACAGACATGGCTCCCATATATGTACCTAGCATCAGCACCCATCCCTCACCCCCACCCATGTCCAGGAACAGAGACTGGCATGCTCTCATGTGTTAAATCTGCATAGGGCTCCCCATGTCGCATTTAAACACATGCAACAACCATGTGGTTCACACATCACTGGTCGCACATGCATTACCATGATGTCCCTGCACACATACATGCATACATGGCCTATGTCACACATACAGGCAAGTATCAGACAACCAGCATACCGCAACATGCCCTGTCTCACACAGCAATGCTTGGCCACTTACCGCTCAACTCCAGATGGGTCTCCCTCTCAAGGATCTGGGCGTGGAGTGCTGGGCATACGCGTTCCAGGACCCTCATCTGGATGGAACTCATGCGGCCCCGGCCCCCCTCCACGAGGCGCCGGGCCTTCACGAGGGTGCTGGACCTCAAGTCCTCCCAGCGCTTCTTGATCTTCTGGACGTCGCGGGTTGCCACCCCCTCCACGTTGATGGCAACCACACAGTCGGCCCAGATCCTCTCCCGTCCTTCCTTGCTGGCGCGGGACGATCCAAAGAGGGCATCATACTGCTCCAGGACATGCTCCACCAGGACACCAACTTCGGTGGCAGTGAAGCTGGTGCCCCTCTGCCCATCTGGCCTGGGGTTGCCACTGGTGCCAGATGTGGAAGTGCCCGACATGGCAACCCCAGAGGCAGGAGTGGGTGGGCAACTGGGTCCAGGGGCTGGGCTGTGGAGCGATGTTATCCCAGTCGGGAGTCTTCAGTTCCAGCAGGGGTGGACACAGCAACTGGACCCCTGCAGATGGCTGATGTGCAGGCACCAAATGGCAGGGCACGGTGGCAGCAGGCAGGCAGGCAGCAGCAGCAGATGGCACGTGGGAGGCTGCTCGGGGCACTGGGGGCAGTAATTCGGCCTTCTGGGCAGGAGCGTGGTCTTCCGTGTGTTTTCGCGTGGCCAGCTTGATACGGAGTGATTTGGCATGTGAAAATCCTGCACGTCAGCGTGAAATTCGAGGAAAGGCCCTTAGCGCGTAAGCGCATCAGCACGCATACGCGATTCTATTGGACCAAAGGCCCTCAGCGCGTAAGCGCGTCTGTGACATGACCCGCACGGGTGTTTCCCTCATAGCACGTGATGACGGAGCACACGTGGAAAGACTGCACGTCAGAGTGTCATCGCATGTAATTGGACAAAAGTGCGCGTACACGCGATTGGCCTATGTACGTGTATTTCAGGGGTGCGTGGGCACTTACACACGCGAGTACATCAGCGCACGTGTATTCCGGGGTGCGCGGGAATTTTCACACGCTATTGGCCTGGGTACTGGATTTCAAGGGTGCGCGGGAAGTTTCACACGCGAGTACATCAGCGCACGTGTATTCCGGGGTGTGCGGGAATTTCCACACGCTATTGGCCTGGGTACTGGATTTCAGGGGTGCGCGGGAAGTTTCACACGCGAGTACATCAGCGCACGTGTATTCCGGGGTGCGCGGGAATTTCCACACGCCATTGGCCTGGGTACTGGATTTCAGGGGTGCGCGGGAAGTTTCACACGCTCACCTACAACACGCGCAAAGAAACACGTACGCCAGTAGGAAGCAGGCATACGTCGACCCGCGCAAAAAAAAAACAAGCTCAGACGCCAGGATGAACATACCGTTCCTAGCAGCAGTGGCCGTGGGCTACCAAAGGAGGACGAGGAGGATAGTCAGGGCCAGAATATTCACACCCAGAACCAGCCTTTTCGGGATGCCTGATGACCAGGTGTATGGGAGGTACAGGTTTCCACCACACATAATACTGGACCTGGTGAGTGAGTGGGAGGATGACCTCACATCACCCACCCTGTGCTCCCAAGCACTGAGCCCCCTGGAGAAGGTCCTCAATGTACTGCACTTCTTAGCCACTGGATCATTTCAGCGGACAAGTGCCATAGTGGGTGGGGTGTCACAGGCCACGCAGTCACGCTGCCTACACCAGGTCTTGAACCTCATCACTGCACGCCCATCAGTCCGCAGGCACATATACCTACCCAGAACACATGCAGAAAGGCATGCTGCCACCCTGGATTTTTACGGTGTGGCACGATTCCCCAAAGTGCTAGGTGCCATTGACTGCACCCATGTGGCTCTACGTCCCCCCAGGGCATCTGAGCACATCTATAGGAACCGCAAGCACTGGCATTCCATCAACGTGCAGGTAGTATGTAATGCCAAGGGAATCATCACCTCAGTATATGCCAACTATCCCGGGTCCACCCACGACAGCTTCATTTACCGAATGTCCACCCTAAGCCGGGACCTAGAAGCTGGGCGGCATGGCGATACATGGCTGCTTGGTGAGTATGAATGCCACTGCACATGCATGCATGTCAGATACTGAGCAAGGTCGCAACCCCACCAATGACACCAATCACCACCTCCACAGGAGACTGTGCCTACCCTCTCAGCCCACACATGATGACGCCAATTCGGAACCCCACCACGCCACCCGAGGTAAGATATAACACAGCCCACATTGCAACCCGGGGCATAGTGGAGCGCACATTCGGAGTGCTTAAGTCACGCTTTCGCTCCCTTGACCATTCTGGCGGGCAGCTGTTATACGCTCCCCCAGTAGTGTGCAGGATCATAGTGGCAGCATGTGTCCTGCACAACGTTGCAACACGCCGGGGCCTGCCTGTGGACATGGTGGTGCCCCCACATCCCCAACCACATGCACGCCCGCTGCGCATGGGAGGGGAAAGGGCACGGGGGGAGGCAGCCCGTACACAGCTAGTGGCTAATTACTTCACATAGAAATCACACCCCTGTGGAGTGCACACTGCCCTGGCACATACCATCTGACAATCAATGATGACTCAACCTGACACTGATCCTGAATGTCTGGAGAATCAACCGTCAAAACCATATCAGCCTGAGATTGTTCACCTGGAAGTGTTACAATGTGTGCATCCCTACCTACACAGACACCACCAATGCAGTTTTGTGAAAAAACACATTCATGCAGCTAAAATGAATACCCACTTGCAAAATGCAACATGAGGACAGTGCCATGTCACCCAACCCATCCCCAGCACCGCCACACGACACACCGTGCCATGTCATGCTATGTGCAGGTAAACAAAGTAATCCCCACAACATGACACAAGTGTCACAATGTACAGTGTCCCTAATTGAAACTCGCGACACCTGAAATGCTCACAGTAATGCAGGACCAACAACACACTTGAGCAGGTATTTAGCAAAAACACTTATCATCTACTGACCCTCAAAACTACCATTAACATGACATTACGAATGTAAGGAATTAGTAGTCTCACCACCTGGAAATGCCTGCACTCCCACCACTTCCAACTGTATGGTGTTGCCGCCATGTAGAGTTGTAGGTGCACTGCTGCCAACATGGACCCCATCTCCAAAGTAGAGGGCCTTGTGTAGACATGAGGAAAGGACCTGCAAATTAGGAGGTAGACATGGATGATGAGTTACACATCAATGCAACATGCAGTGTACAACACAACAGCAATATGCACTAGGAATGTATACACAGTATTGACTAGACTGCCCACACATGTAGTGGGAGTCCAATGTCACCATGTACGTCAATGTCACTTGGGCACACCCTTTGCAAGCCCATGGAAACGGGAAGCAGGAGGGGTGTGTGTGACATAAACCCAAGCATCTGAACCAAATGCATGACAAGCCTGCATGTGCCCAGCCACAATGCAGCATATGCCCACGGGAGCCACACAAGGCAACACATTGTCCCAAAAATAAAAATAAAAAAATAAAAATAAAAAAAAGCAAAAACAAAAATGGCCATTAATGGGCCCGGGGGGGTTGGGGAGGCCACCCAGGAGGTCCGAGGACAGGGTGCACAGCAAAACCCACCTGTGTGGATCTTGCGAAAAAAAAAACACCTCCATGGGCTCATGGCCCACACGGCTACCCTATTGTGGGAGTATCACTGCTGTCGCTATTATCACCCTGTGCAGCTGCATCCGGAGGTGGTTGCACTATGGGAGGCAGCCCACGCAAGGCCCTAGTCTGTTCCTCCATGGGTGCAAGCATGCGGGTGTGGTAGGTCTCGTTCTGGAGGATGAATGTGCGGAGGTCCCCGTGCAACAACTCACGGGATGCCCGGACCTCCGCCCTAGTTGGCTGCATCTCAGCTGAGAGCGTACAGGTGAGATGCAGGCAACTAGGGTGGAGCTGCTGTTCTGTCTCAGCTGCTGTTCTGTCCTTCGGTTTGTTGAAGCCTCAAGCTCAGCAAGAGTCGTCCTGAGGTGAAGGAGTTCCAGCCTCAGGGCTTCCCTGTGGCCCTGGGACTCTATGGAGATGGCTTCCTGCAGAGTCGCCAGTGCAGCCCGCCTGTCCCTGTTGGACGCCAACATGTCCTCCCTGTGTGACTGGCAGATGGAGTCGGTTGCCTGCTGTAGTCGCGCCATCATCCTTTCGGGGGGGGACAATGGAAGTGGCCACCCTATCCATGGCCTGAGCCAACATCTCTGATGATGCTGCCTGTTGGGTTGCCATGCCGTAAATGGATTGCTCATATGCGGTATTGCCAGGTGGCGTACGGCCACCACGTCGGCGGGCACCACACCTGTCTGGGGCAAGGCGAACTGCGCCTTGCTGTGCCGGCACTGCCTGAGGCTGCAGGACTGCATTCCCCATCTGATCTGCTGGCCCAGGAACAGGATCAGATGTCGCGGAGTGTGACCCTGCATCCGTAACCACCAAAGGCGTAGCTGCCAACACTGACATCCCCATTGAGGGTTCTGACCCTGGTGCAGGTGGGTGGGACAGAACAGAATCCCTCCCAGGAACACTCACCTGCGACGGCACGTAGGTCTCATCATCCGAATCAACACCTGAGTACAGCTCGGGGGAGGTGCAGCCAGAGACACCCCTTGAGAGCACGACCTGCAGCAGTTGTGGGTTCTCACCCACCACCACACCACGTCCCTCACTGGTGGTCGGTCGGCCCTCGGACCCCTCCTGGGTCTGCACCATCTCCACAACCCAAACAGTATCAGGTGCGTCTTCCCCTGCAAAGACATAAAAACAAACATATGGAAACAGGCATTAGCACCATGGCACACAATGAGGGCTGAGAAGCAACAGAACCAGTACTTGATTGACACATGTCCCACATGACTAAAACCCTCCCATGCATGCACCCTCACTGCGTATGAAGGGGAGGCAAATGGCACACATTGATGACACCAAGATGGAAGATGAACACATTTGCTGCATGCTGCCTAGCAGTGGCATCACACATTGGCCTGTGATTGCCAGGTGAAATACACATGCCATCACACAGATGGCATGTACTATTGCTATTGAGTGAAGATGGAGAGGAGGGCAGCACTTATTCATTCAGTCCAGTTCCCTCATGTAATAGCTTTTCTAATTCAAACAGGTCTGATTTTTCACCCGGAGCTGCCAGTCCAAAATGGTCCGATTGCACAGGGACATGTCGAAACAAATGATATCCAGGTAACAAAGTCACTCCACTTTACCATAGCCATGTCAGACATGTGACTAGAGGACTGAGAAATGCCTAGTAAAAGTGGTGGAATGCAAACAATCTGCCCGAATGAACAGAGAAAAATAAGCAACAATGTTGTTGCAAGGTGACACTTCAAGGGCAACTGGCGTGCTGTTGGGCTATATGTCTACTGTTGGCAGAAGGGATAGTGCTATGGCCAAATGCTGCTGCGCAGAATGTATTGCATGAAGCACATGGGTGACCCAAATGACTCAGGCGTACACACCCTCACCTGGCACACAAACAGAAGCCCTCACACACACACCATGCACATGGATGACACACACATGCATGTGCACTCACCAGACAATGCCTCATAATCAGGCAGATCTCCCACGCCTTGGATCTGTTCCTCCGTAACGTAGGTCCCAGCGACTGACTCATGTGGAGTGAGTTCCATGTCTTCTACTGGAGGCCCACCTCGAGTCACTAGAGTTGCGGCATGACTTGAGGCCAGCTTATTCTTTGCCCTGCGCTTTAGGTCATTCCAGCGCTTATAGCAATCATTGGCTGTGCGCCTCACGATTCCAAGGGCACTTACGATGTCCGCAACGGTCTGCCAGTGTGCCTGGCGTTGTGCAGATGTGGTCTTGGATCCTGCAACAATGACCATCTCGTTATCATGTGCGGACACATACTCGACAAGTGCATTCAGTTCGGCATCCGTGAAGCTGGGCTTCCTCGACGGGCCGGACTGTGTAGCCGTGTCTGGGGCATCAGCCTGTGCCGGACGAGCACTCTTCCTCTTCCGCTTGGAAGGTGGTGGTGATCCTGACTGTCCTACACCGCTCTGGACACTAGGGGCAGGAGCCCTGGTGGACTCTGTATCAGGAGTGTGGGATTGCACACTCAGCATGGGAGTTGGTGCAGGCATTGGTTCAAGTGTAATGGTGTCAGGGGGAATGTCAGCAGGATGGACTAGGACCAACACTGTCCTGGCTGGGTGTGTGAGAGCTGGGGTGGATGGAGCCGAGCTGCCCCTGCAGCCTCTCCACCCTGCCTACTTGGGGCAGCAGATGACCTTGCTGCCCCTGATCCACGTGGCCTGATGACATCAACGTGCACCGGCGCACGTGTCATAGGCCTGCTGACCTGGATGTAAGCCATGGAGTCAGCCAGGTCTGGTGCCACAATGGGCTGGTCCAACAAGGGCTGAGCATGGATGGTGTCAGCCACATCAGCCTCAACCAGGGGGGGGGGATTATGGGTGCCCTTGACTGGTCCTCCACACATGGGGGGACAGGGTCACCCTGCAAGTAACAACCACGTCCCCTACCGGATCCACCACGGCCACCACTTGTGGCTCGTCCACCTTTGCCACCCTTACGGATTCCTCGTCTCCCAACCATGGCACTGATGTTAATGTGCGTATGGGAGTGGCTGTAAACTATTGTCCTGGGCAATTGGGGGTCAAAGGGGTTGGGTACCAGATGGTAATTGTACCCTAGTGCTCTAGCAAGGCTGAATGTGACCCCTGGGGAAAGATGACGGCTCACGCAACGCACAGGAAGCCCAAAAAAGGGAGATGACGTGCACGCAACCCCTCCTAAAAAAAAACCTGCACTACGCTGTGGCACCCAGTAACACAAGAATGAACGTATGCGTGTCACACACAGCCTAGAATGACCTCTGATGGGGTAGGCTACACACGGGGCAAGCACAGATGTTAGATACGTGCGTGACTCACCGTCTGCCAGGAAAAAGAGCGTGAAAATGAAGCGCGTGTGCGTGTTGGCAACACCCCCGCCAAAAGAAGAATTGTACGCTGTCTAAGGAGACAGGACAACAGTAGAAGGGAACGCTGTTTGAGGGAACAGGCCCAGGAAAACCAGAAAAAGAGAAAAAAGAGAAAAAGCTGTCAGAGGTAACAGGGAGTACGAACTTGAAACGCCGTGAAGTAAATCGCGTGTGAAACGACAACAAGTACAGATTTCACCCACTCGCTCTCCACGAAAAGCACATACAAGGAAATGGTGTTCTACACGTACCTTTTATGGAGGCCCACACGTCCAGCGTCACTTACGCGGCGTGTACGCGCTAGGGCCATTTCCACCAATTACACGCTTTGTCACTTCTTCGTGTAGGGCCATTTCCACCAATTACACGCTTTGTCACTTCTGCCTGTACGCGCTAAGGCCATTTCCACCAATTACACGCTTTGTCACTTCTGCGTGTAGGGCCATTTCCACCAATTACACGCTTTGTCACTTCCGCGTGTACGCGCTAAGGCCATTTCCACCAATTACACGCTTTGACACTCGGACGTGTCTTTCATTTTTTTAACACGCAACATTTCCAACGTGTGCCCTATTCAACGTGCACGTGACTTCATAGACGCGCATACGCTAGTGGCCTTTGGGCCAATGAATGTACAGTGTGCTGACGCGTTTATGCGCTAAGGGCCTTTCCTCGAATTACACGCAGACATGTTGGATTTTCACGTGCAAAATCACTCCGTATCAAGCTGGCCACGCGTTCACACACGGAAGACCACGCTCCTGCCCAGAAGGCCGAATTACTGCCCCCCAGAGCTCTGAGCATGCTCCCACCTGCCATCTGCTGCTGCCTGACTGCCTGCTGCCCACGTGCCCTGCCATTTGCTGCCTGCACATCAGCCAGGGGTGCTGTTGCTGTGACCACCCCTGCTGGAACCGAAGACTCCCGACTGCTTTTCCATCGCCCCATAGCCCAGCCCCAGGACCCAGTTGCCCACCCACTCCTGCCTCTGGGGTTGCCATGTCGGGCACTGCAACATCTGGCACCAGTGGCAACCCCCGGCCAAGGAGGCAGAGGGGCACCAGCTTCACTGCCACCGAAGTTGGTGTCCTGGTGGAGCATGTCCTGGGGCAGTATGATGCCCTCTTCGGAAGGTTATGCGCCGACAAGGAAGGACGGACTCGGATCTGGATGGACATCGTGACTGCCATCAACGCGGAGGAGGTGGCAGTCCGCGACTACGAACGTGTCAGGAAGCGCTGGGAGGACTTCAGGTCCAGGACCCTCAACAAGGCCCGGCGCCTCCTGAAGGCAGCGGATGCTAAGGGGCGCCGGGGCCACTTGTCGGAAGATCAGATGAGGGTCCTGGAATGCATATCCCCAGCGCTCCACATCCAGGTCCATGAGAAGCAGACCCGTTTGGAGTCGAGCGGTAAGTGTACATGCATACTGATTGTAAGCTGTGCGTGTGGTGGTGTGCCAGGAGTGTGCAGGTTGAACATGTATTTTTATGTGGCCAAGTAGGGGGGGTGTACAGGGCCGTGAGGGTGACACATGCGAGGGGTTTCATGTGTGACACATGGATGGTGCTTGTGTGTGTGGGCTTGCATGGCACAGGATGTGGAGGAATGATTGTCAGGTGTGACATGGATGTCGATCAAAACACTGCGACAGTTGGCGGAGGTGTACACATGCATGCAAGTTTGGTGTTGTGTGTGCATGTGTAGTGTACTCCCTATGTTGCATGTGATGTGTGGATGACCTTTGGCTGCTCATGCTGTTGTATGTGAATGGATGGTGCTGGCTGTTGCAATATGGCTGTGGTATGGCTCATGTCTGCAAGTAGAAATGACATGTGTGTTGGGGATTGTGATGCCATGTCTGAGGTTTACCAATGCCACTCATGTATAACTGTCATGTGTATGAGCCCATTTTACAGTGCCCTGATGCCTGTGTTTTCTTTCTCCCTGTCTGCAGCGTCAACTGATGAAGAGGGCGGAGAAGGTGCTGTGGAGCACAGCGGCAGGGGTCGCACCACCAGCCGGAGACGCAAGGCCCGGATCCCCTCCCAGGTTGTGATCTCGTCGGGGAGTGAGGAGTCCGGTGCCGCGTCCCAGGCCGCAGCTGCCGAGGGGAGGTCCAAGAGGCGGAGGTTGGAGTTGGACTCCTCGGCAGCAGAAGGGGCAGCTGGGACCCCACAGGGCCCAACGGAGGAAGATGGCACGGAGTCATCCAGGTTGGTGGGGGGTTTGGTGGAGGAGGAGGCCATGCAAGCGACAGTGGCGGGGTCTGGAGGTGGGGATTCCACTGGTGCTAGTGGTGCAGTGCAGGATCAGGGACAGGAGGCAGCACAGGCCGCCGCGGAGGTGCCTGTGTGCAATCCTGTCCCTGCTCCTGTCACTGCATCATCTTGCACCAGCGGGGATGCCTACCTCCAGACCCGTTCTCAGGGAGAGGATTGGCTTACAACACCTGGCCTTCCTCTCCCTGCGGATGTGGCTATCCTGCACCAGATTGAGCCTGTCCAGGGTGGGTTGGCGTTGCGTCAACGGGCCATGCGAGCTGACCTGCAGTCTTTTCATGATGATTCTGCACGTCTTCTTGCATGGCTCGTTGACCGCGTTGACCCACTGGGACAGCTCACCAGGGCTGGATTCCTCCGTTTCCTGGACCTTGTTCCGACCCCTTTCTCCACAGAACCCCCTATGCCGCAGTCGTCCTCCATGCCATCTTCCCACCCATGTGTCACCTGGGTGCCCTGTGGAGCTGCCTCCGACCGTGCGGCCAGGCTGGTGGACAACAGATCCCTGCCACAGTCGGGAGTCGGACGTCCAGCAGGGGTGGCCACATCAACGACTGCACCCCAGCTGGAGGAGGATGTGCAGGCACCATCGGACAGGGCACATGGACAGCAGCAGCTGCAGCAGCAGGAGGCTGTAGGTGGGAGCCATGATAGCTGGAGGCCTTCGACATCGGAGGGGCAGGCATCGGCCGGAGGGCAGGAGGACCCTGGACGGGAAGTGTCATCCGTGTGGCAGCGGTTGGGCCACGCCATAGATGCGGAACGGCGGCGGGCGGAAGAGGCGTGGCTCACGATGGTCAGGGCGGAGAACTCCATGCGGAGGGCCCTGAGGCGGGCCGAGTGCCTCGAGACAATCCGCAGGGAGTTGGAGGTGAACATGTCGGCGTCCCTGTGGACCCTCGGGGCCATGGAACAGGACCGCCTCCGGGACATAGACGAGGAGTTCGATGATGCCCTGGCCCGGAACACCACTAAGTGAGCCGCTGGACTGGCCCGCCGCCATTGTATATAGTTATTTAGTGATAGGTTTCCTTTATAGTTTATTTTTATTTGGAGTCGACGGACACTGCTCCACCTTTTGTATATAGTTCCATTTTAGTTTGGTAGGTTTAATTTCTTCTCTTGGGATGATGGACCCTGAATACTTTGTACATAGTTGGACTTTGGATTTGGATATTTTTTCTACTATGAATATTTTTTCCCATGGAGCAATGGTTTTCTATTTCTTTTTTCCCTTCATTTCCTTTTCATGGACTTGAACTTTGGGAGATATTTTTTTGGATTATCATTTATTGATTTTAATTTGAAAAGGGACAGCCAGCTTAATTTTGTTATTTTTTTACTTGTGTATTTTGGTTAATTTTGATTGCCATTGCTGTTGTTTTTAATACACTATTTGGATTTTTATCATTCTTCAATGTGTGGTTTCATCTCATTGTTTTCATGCATGTCATGATATGGGTTTTCAGGTTCACTTGCAACCATTGTGTGTGTGTGAGACACATGTGTTGATTTACATTGTTTCCATTGGAGGAGTATCATGGGCACATGTAATACTTGCTTGTGTCTTTGGGCTGTGGTGGCTGGCCATGAGGCACATGCTTGAGGATTGTCAGGGCCTGTGGGCAGGCGGACATGAGTGGGGGCCTGGCGGAGGCTGCCCCACACTGCTGGGGGGGGTGGGGGTGGTGGGAGACATGAGTGGGGGCCTGGTGGGGGCTGTCCATGGTGGCTGGGGGGTAGAGGGGTGGTAGACACGGGTGGGAGCCTGGTGGAGGGTGCCCCTGCACTGCTGGGGGGTGGGGTGGGTGGGAGAAATGAGTGGGGGCCTGCTGGGGGCTGCCCATGGTGGCTGGGGGGTGGGGGTGGTGGGAGACATGAGTGGGGGCCTGGTGGAGGCTGCCCCACAGTGCTGGGGGGTGGGGGTGGTGGTAGACATGGGTGGGAGCCTGGTGGAGGGTGCCCCACACTGCTGGGGGGGTGGGGGTGGTGGGAGACATGAGTGGGGGCCTGGCGGAGGCTGCCCATGGTGGCTGGGGGGTGGGGGTGGTGGGAGACATGGGTCGGGGCCTGGTGGAGGCTGCCCCACAGTGCTGGGGGGTGGGGGTGGTGGTAGACATGGGTGGGAGCCTGGTGGAGGGTGCCCCACACTGCTGGGGGGGTGGGTGTGGGTGGTAGACATGAGTGGGGGCCTGGCGGAGGCTGCCCATGGTGGCTGGGGGGTGGGGGTGGGTGGGAAACATGAGTGGGGGCCTGGCAGAGGCTGCCCATGGTGGGTGGGGGGTGGGGGTGGTGGGAGACATGGGTGGGGGCCTGGTGGAGGGTGCCCCACACTGCTTGGGGGTGGGGGTGGTGGGAGACATGAGTGGGGGCCTGGTGGGGGCTGCCCATTGTGGCTGGGGGGTGGGGGTGGTGGGAGACATGGGTCGGGGCCTGGTGGAGGCTGCCCATGGTGGCTGGGGGGTGGGGGTGGTGGGAGACATGGGTCGGGGCCTGGTGGGGGCTGTCCATGGTGGCTGGGGGGTAGAGGGGTGGTAGACACGGGTGGGAGTCTGGTGGAGGGTGCCCCTGCACTGCTGGGGGGTGGGGTGGGTGGGAGACATGAGTGGGGGCCTGGTGGGGGCTGCCCATGGTGGCTGGGGGGTGGGGGTGGTGGGAGACATGAGTGGGGGCCTGGTGGAGGCTGCCCCACAGTGCTGGGGGGTGGGGGTGGTGGTAGACATGGGTGGGAGCCTGGTGGAGGGTGCCCCACACTGCTGGGGGGGTGGGGGTGGTGGGAGACATGAGTGGGGGCCTGGCGGAGGCTGCCCATGGTGGCTGGGGGGTGGGGGTGGTGGGAGACATGGGTCGGGGCCTGGTGGAGGCTGCCCCACAGTGCTGGGGGGTGGGGGTGGTGGTAGACATGGGTGGGAGCCTGGTGGAGGGTGCCCCACACTGCTGGGGGGGTGGGTGTGGGTGGTAGACATGAGTGGGGGCCTGGCGGAGGCTGCCCATGGTGGCTGGGGGGTGGGGGTGGGTGGGAAACATGAGTGGGGGCCTGGCGGAGGCTGCCCATGGTGGGTGGGGGGTGGGGTGGTGGGAGACATGGGTGGGGGCCTGGTGGAGGGTGCCCCACACTGCTTGGGGGTGGGGGTGGTGGGAGACATGAGTGGGGGCCTGGTGGGGGCTGCCCATGGTGGCTGGGGGGTGGGGGTGGTGGGAGACATGGGTCGGGGCCTGGTGGAGGCTGCCCCACAGTGCTGGGGGGTGGGGGTGGTGGTAGACATGGGTGGGAGCCTGGTGGAGGGTGCCCCACACTGCTGGGGGGGGTGGGTGGGAGACATGAGTGGGGGCCTGGCGGAGGCTGCCCATGGTGGGTGGGGGGTGGGGGTGGTGGGAGACATGGGTGGGGGCCTGGTGGAGGGTGCCCCACACTGCTGGGGGGGGTCCGGGTGGGTGGGAGACATGAGTGGGGGCCTGGCGGAGGCGGCCCATGGTGGGTGGGGGGTGGGGGTGGTGGGAGACATGGGTGGGCGCCTGGTGGAGGGTACCCCACACTGCTGGGGGGGTGGGGGTGGTGGGAGACATGAGTGGGGGCCTGGTGGGGGCTGCCCATGGTGGCTGGGGGGTAGAGGGGTGGTAGACACGGGAGGGAGCCTGGTGGAGGGTGCCCCTGCACTGCTGGGGGGTGGGGTGGGTGGGAGACATGAGTGGGGGCCTGGTGGGGGCTGCCCATGGTGGCTGGGGGGTGGGGGTGGTGGGAGACATGAGTGGGGGCCTGGTGGAGGCTGCCCCACAGTGCTGGGGGGTGGGGGTGGTGGTAGACATGGGTGGGAGCCTAGTGGAGGGTGCCCCACACTGCTGGGGGGGTGGGGGTGGTGGGAGACATGAGTGGGGGCCTGGCGGAGGCTGCCCATGGTGGCTGGGGGGTGGGGGTGGTGGGAGACATGGGTCGGGGCCTGGTGGAGGCTGCCCCACAGTGCTGGGGGGTGGGGGTGGTGGTAGACATGGGTGGGAGCCTGGTGGAGGGTGCCCCACACTGCTGGGGGGGTGGGGGTGGGTGGTAGACATGAGTGGGGGCCTGGCGGAGGCTGCCCATGGTGGCTGGGGGGTGGGGGTGGGTGGGAAACATGAGTGGGGGCCTGGCGGAGGCTGCCCATGGTGGCTGGGGGGTGGGGGTGGTGGGAGACATGGGTGGGGGCCTGGTGGAGGGTGCCCCACACTGCTTGGGGGTGGGGGTGGTGGGAGACATGAGTGGGGACCTGGTGGGGGCTGCCCATGGTGGCTGGGGGGTGGGGGTGGTGGGAGACATGGGTCGGGGCCTGGTGGAGGCTGCCCCACAGTGCTGGGGGGTGGGGGTGGTGGTAGACATGGGTGGGAGCCTGGTGGAGGGTGCCCCACACTGCTGGGGGGTGGGGGTGGGTGGGAGACATGAGTGGGGGCCTGGCGGAGGCTGCCCATGGTGGGTGGGGGGTGGGGGTGGTGGGAGACATGGGTGGGGGCCTGGTGGAGGGTGCCCCACACTGCTGGGGGGGTGGGGGTGGGTGGGAGACATGAGTGGGGGCCTGGCGGAGGCGGCCCATGGTGGGTGGAGGGTGGGGGTGGTGGGAGACATGGGTGGGGGCCTGGTGGAGGGTGCCCCACACTGCTGGGGGGTGGGGGTGGTGGGAGACATGAGTGGGGGCCTGGTGGGGGCTGCCCATGGTGGCTGGGGGGTGGGGGGGTGGTAGACACGGGTGGGAGCCTGGTGGAGGGTGCCCCTGCACTGCTGGGGGGTGGGGTTGGTTTGGAGACATGAGTGGGGGCCTGGTGGGGGCTGCCCATGGTGGCTGGGAGTGGGGGTGGTGGGAGACATGAGTGGGGGCCTGGTGGAGGAGGCTGCCCCACAGTGCTGGGGGGTGGGGGTGGTGGTAGACATGGGTGGGAGCCTGGTGGAGGGTGCCCCACACTGCTGGGGAGGGTGGGGGTGGGTGGGAGACCTGAGTGGGGGCCTGGCGGAGGCTGCCCATGGTGGGTGTGGGGTGGGGGTGGTGGGAGACATGGGTGGGGGCCTGGTGGAGGGTGCCCCACACTGCTGGGGGGTGGGGGTGGTGGGAGACATGAGTGGGGGCCTGGCTGGGGCTGCCCATGGTGGCTGGGGGGTGGAGGGGTGGTAGACATGGGTGGGAGCCTGGTGGGGGCTGCCCCTGCACTGCTGGGGGGTGGGTGGGAGACATGAGTGGGGGCCTGGTGGGGGCTGCCCATGGTGGCTGGGGGGTGGGGATGGTGGTAGACATGGGTGGGAGCCTGGTGGAGGGTGCCCCACACTGCTGGGGGGGTGGGGGTGGGTGGGAGACATGAGTGGGGGCCTGGCGGAGGCTGCCCATGGTGGCTGGGGGGTGGGGGTGGTGGGAGACATGGGTGGGGGCCTGGTGGAGGCTGCCCCACAGTGCTGGGGGGTGGGGGTGGTGGTAGACATGGGTGGGAGCCTGGTGGAGGGTGCCCCACACTGCTGGGGGGGTGGGGGTGGGTGGGAGACCTGAGTGGGGGCCTGGCGGAGGCTGCCCATGGTGGGTGGGGGGTGGGGGTGGTGGGAGACATGGGTGGGGGCCTGGTGGAGGGTGCCCCACACTGCTGGGGGGGTGGGGGTGGTGGGAGACATGAGTGGGGGCCTGGCGGGGGCTGCCCATGGTGGCTGGGGGGTGGGGGGGTTATAGACATGGGTGGGAGCCTGGTGGGGGCTGCCCCTCCACTGCTGGGGGGTGGGTGGGAGACATGAGTGGGGGCCTGGTGGGGTCTGCCCATGGTGGCTGGGGGGTGGGGGTGGTGGTAGACATGGGTGGGAGCCTGGTGGAGGGTGCCCCACACTGCTGGGGGGTGGGGGTGGGTGGGAGACATGAGTGGGGGCCTGGCGGAGGCTGCCCATGGTGGCTGGGGGGTGGGGGTGGTGGGAGACATGGGTGGGGGCCTGGTGGAGGGTGCCCCACACTGTTGGGGGGGTGGGGGTGGTGGGAGACATGAGTGGGGGCCTGGTGGGGGCTGCCCATGGTGGCTGGGGGTGGGAGGGTGGTGGACACGGGTGGAAGCCTGGTGGAGGGTGCCCCTGCACTGCTGGGGGGTGGGGGTGGGTGGGAGACATGAGTGGGGGCCTGGCGGAGGCTGCCCATGGTGGGTGGGGGGTGGTGGGAGACATGGGTGGGGGACTGGTGGAGGGTGCCCCACACTGCTGGGGGGGTGGTGGGAGACATGGGTGGGGGCCTGGTGGAGGGTGCCCCTGCACTGCTGGGGGGTGGGGTGGTGGGAGACACGGGTGGGGGCCTGGTGGAGGGTGCCCCACACTGCTGGGGGGGTGGTGGGAGACATGGGTGGGAGCCTGGTGGAGGGTGCCCCACACTGCTGGGGGGTGGGGGTGGTGGTAGACATGGGTGGGAGCCTGGTGGAGGGTGCCCCACACTGCTGGGGGAGTGGGGGTGGGTGGGAGACATGAGTGGGGGCCTGGCGGAGGCTGCCCATGGTGGCTGGGGGTGGGGGTGGTGGGAGACATGGGTGGGGGCCTGGTGGAGGGTGCCCCACACTGCTGGGGGGGTGGGGGTGGTGGGAGACATGAGTGGGGGCCTGGCAGAGGCTGCCCATGGTGGGTGGGGGGTGGGGGTGGTGGGAGACATGGGTGGGGTCCTGGTGGAGGGTGCCCCACACTGCTTGGGGGGTGGGGGTGGTGGGAGACATGAGTGGGGGCCTGGTGGGGGGTGCCCATGGTGGCTGGGGGGTGGGGGGGTGGTAGACACGGCTGGGAGCCTGGTGGAGGGTGCCCCTGCACTGCTGGGGGTGGGGGTGGGTGGGAGACATGAGTGGGGGCCTGGTGGGGGCTGCCCATGGTGGCTGGGGGGTGGTGGTGGTGGGAGACATGAGTGGGGGCCTGGTGGAGGCTGCCCCACAGTGCTGGGGGGTGGGGGTGGTGGTAGACATGGGTGGGAGCCTGGTGGAGGGTTCCCCACACTGCTGGGGGTGTGGGGGTGGTGGGAGACATGAGTGGGAGCCTGGTGGGGGCTGCCCATGGTGGCTGGGGGGTGGGGGGGTGGTAGACATGGGTGGGAGCCTGGTGGGGGCTGCCCCTGCACTGCTGGGGGGTGGGTGGGAGACATGAGTGGGGGCCTGGTGGGGGCTGCCCATGGTGGCTGGGGGGTGGGGGTGGAGGTAGACATGGGTGGGAGCCTGGTGGAGGGTGCCCCACACTGCTGGGGGGGTGGGGGTGGGTGGGAGACATGAGTCGGGGCCTGGCAGAGGCTGCCCATGGTGGCTGGGGGGTGGGGGTGGTGGGAGACATGGGTGGGGGCCTGGTGGAGGCTGCCCCACAGTGCTGGGGGGAGGGGGTGGTGGTAGACATGGGTGGGAGCCTGGTGGAGGGTGCCCCACACTGCTGGGGGGGTGGGGTGGGTGGGAGACATGGGTGGGGGCCTGGTGGGGGCTGCCCATGGTGGCTGGGGGGTGGGGGTGGTGGGAGACATGAGTGGGGGCCTGGTGGAGGCTGCCCCACAGTGCTGGGGGGTGGGGGTGGTGGTAGACATGGGTGGGAGCCTGGTGGAGGGTGCCCCACACTGCTGGGGGGGTGGGGGTGGTGGGAGACATGAGTGGGGGCCTGGCGGAGGCTGCCCATGGTGGCTGGGGGGTGGGGGTGGTGGGAGACATGGGTCGGGGCCTGGCGGAGGCTGCCCATGGTGGCTGGGGGGTGGGGGTGGTGGGAGACATGGGTGGGGGCCTGGTGGAGGCTGCCCCACAGTGCTGGGGGGAGGGGGTGTTGGTAGACATGGGTGGGAGCCTGGTGGAGGGTGCCCCACACTGCTGGGGGGGTGCGGTGGGTGGGAGACATGAGTGGGGGCCTGGTGGGGGCTGCCAATGGTGGCTGGGGGGTGGGGGTGGTGGGAGACATGAGTGGGGGCCTGGTGGAGGCTGCCCCACAGTGCTGGGGGGTGGGGGTGGTGGTAGACATGGGTGGGAGCCTGGTGGAGGGTGCCCCACACTGCCGGGGGGGTGGGGGTGGTGGGAGACATGAGTGGGGGCCTGGCGGAGGCTGCCCATGGTGGCTGGGGGGTGGGGGTGGTGGGAGATATGGGTCGGGGCCTGGTGGAGGCTGCCCCACAGTGCTGGGGGGTGGGGGTGGTGGTAGACATGGGTGGGAGCCTGGTGGAGGGTGCCCCACACTGCTGGGGGGGTGGGGGTGGGTGGTAGACATGAGTGGGGGCCTGGCGGAGGCTGCCCATGGTGGCTGGGGGGTGGGGGTGGGTGGGAGACATGAGTGGGGGCCTGGCGGAGGCTGCCCATGGTGGGTGGGGGTGGTGGGAGACATGGGTGGGGGCCTGGTGGAGGGTGCCCCACACTGCTGGGGGGTGGGGGTGGTGGGAGACATGAGTGGGGGCCTGGTGGGGGCTGCCCATGGTGGCTGGGGGGTGGGGGTGGTGGGAGACATGGGTCGGGGCCTGGTGGAGGCTGCCCCACAGTGCTGGGGGGTGGCGGTGGTGGTAGACATGGGTGGGAGCCTGGTGGAGGGTGCCCCACACTGCTGGGGGGGTGGGGGTGGGTGGGAGACATGAGTGGGGGCCTGGCGGAGGCTGCCCATTGTGGGTGGGGGTGGTGGGAGACATGGGTGGGGGCCTGGTGGAGGGTGCCCCACACTGCTGGGGGGGTGGGGGTGGGTGGGAGACATGAGTGGGGGCCTGGCGGAGGCTGCCCATGGTGGGTGGGGGGTGGGGGTGGTGGGAGACATGGGTGGGGGCCTGGTGGAGGGTGCCCCACACTGCTGGGGGGGTGGGGGTGGTGGGAGACATGAGTGGGGGCCTGGTGGGGGCTGCCCATGGTGGCTGGGGGGTGGGGGGGTGGTAGACACGGGTGGGAGCCTGGTGGAGGGTGCCCCTGCACTGCTGGGGGGTGGGGGTGGGTGGGAGACATGAGTGGGGGCCTGGTGGGGGCTGCCCATGGTGGCTGGGGGTGGGGGTGGTGGGAGACATGAGTGGGGGCCTGGTGGAGGAGGCTGCCCCACAGTGCTGGGGGGTGGGGGTGGTGGTAGACATGGGTGGGAGCCTGGTGGAGGGTGCCCCACACTGCTGGGGGGGGTGGGGGTGGGCGGGAGACCTGAGTGGGGGCCTGGTGGAGGCTGCCCATGGTGGGTGGGGGGTGGGGGTGGTGGGCGACATGGGTGGGGGCCTGGTGGAGGGTGCCCCACACTGCTGGGGGGTGGGGGTGGTGGGAGACATGAGTGGGGGCCTGGCGGGGGCTGCCCATGGTGGCTGGGGGGTGGAGGGGTGGTAGACATGGGTGGGAGCCTGGTGGGGGCTGCCCCTGCACTGCTGGGGGGTGGGTGGGAGACATGAGTGGGGGCCTGGTGGGGGCTGCCCATGGTGGCTGGGGGGTGGGGGTGGTGGTAGACATGGGTGGGAGCCTGGTGGAGGGTGCCCCACACTGCTGGGGGGGTGGGGGTGGGTGGGAGACATGAGTGGGGGCCTGGCGGAGGCTGCCCATGGTGGCTGGGGGGTGGGGGTGGTGGGAGACATGGGTGGGGGCCTGGTGGAGGGTGCCCCACACTGCTGGGGGGGTGGGGGTGGTGGGAGACATGAGTGGGGGCCTGGCGGGGGCTGCCCATGGTGGCTGGGGGGTGGGGGGGTTATAGACATGGGTGGGAGCCTGGTGGGGGTTGCCCCTCCACTGCTGGGGGGTGGGTGGGAGACATGAGTGGGGGCCTGGTGGGGGCTGCCCATGGTGGCTGGGGGGTGGGGGTGGTGGTAGACATGGGTGGGAGCCTGGTGGAGGGTGCCCCACACTGCTGGGGGGGTGGGGGTTGGTGGGAGACATGAGTGGGGGCCTGGCGGAGGCTGCCCATGGTGGCTGGGGGGTGGGGGTGGTGGGAGACATGGGTGGGGGCCTGGTGGAGGGTGCCCCACACTGCTGGGGGGGTGGGGGTGGGTGGTAGACATGAGTGGGGGCCTGGCGGAGGCTGCCTATGGTGGCTGGGGGGTGGGGGTGGGTGGGAGACATGAGTGGGGGCCTGGCGGAGGCTGCCCATGGTGGGTGGGGGTGGTGGGAGACATGGGTGGGAGCCTGGTGGAGGGTGCCCCACACTGCTGGGGGGTGGGGGTGGTGGGAGACATGAGTGGGGGCCTGGTGGGGGCTGCCCATGGTGGCTGGGGGGTGGGGGTGGTGGGAGACATGGGTCGGGGCCTGGTGGAGGCTGCCCCACAGTGCTGGGGGGTGGCGGTGGTGGTAGACATGGGTGGGAGCCTGGTGGAGGGTGCCCCACACTGCTGGGGGGGTGGGGGTGGGTGGGAGACATGAGTGGGGGCCTGGCGGAGGCTGCCCATTGTGGGTGGGGGGTGGGGGTGGTGGGAGACATGGGTGGGGGCCTGGTGGAGGGTGCCCCACACTGCTGGGGGGGTGGGGGTGGGTGGGAGACATGAGTGGGGGCCTGGCGGAGGCTGCCCATGGTGGGTGGGGGGTGGGGGTGGTGGGAGACATGGGTGGGGGCCTGGTGGAGGGTGCCCCACACTGCTGGGGGGGTGGGGGTGGTGGGAGACATGAGTGGGGGCCTGGTGGGGGCTGCCCATGGTGGCTGGGGGGTGGGGGGGTGGTAGACACGGGTGGGAGCCTGGTGGAGGGTGCCCCTGCACTGCTGGGGGGTGGGGGTGGGTGGGAGACATGAGTGGGGGCCTGGTGGGGGCTGCCCATGGTGGCTGGGGGTGGGGGTGGTGGGAGACATGAGTGGGGGCCTGGTGGAGGAGGCTGCCCCACAGTGCTGGGGGGTGGGGGTGGTGGTAGACATGGGTGGGAGCCTGGTGGAGGGTGCCCCACACTGCTGGGGGGGATGGGGGTGGGTGGGAGACCTGAGTGGGGGCCTGGTGGAGGCTGCCCATGGTGGGTGGGGGGTGGGGGTGGTGGGCGACATGGGTGGGGGCCTGGTGGAGGGTGCCCCACACTGCTGGGGTGTGGGGGTGGTGGGAGACATGAGTGGGGGCCTGGCGGGGGCTGCCCATGGTGGCTGGGGGGTGGAGGGGTGGTAGACATGGGTGGGAGCCTGGTGGGGGCTGCCCCTGCACTGCTGGGGGGTGGGTGGGAGACATGAGTGGGGGCCTGGCGGAGGCTGCCCATGGTGGCTGGGGGGTGGGGGTGGTGGGAGACATGGGTGGGGGCCTGGTGGGGGCTGCCCATGGTGGCTGGGGGGTGGGGGTGGTGGTAGACATGGGTGGGAGCCTGGTGGAGGGTGCCCCACACTGCTGGGGGGGTGGGGGTGGGTGGGAGACATGAGTGGGGGCCTGACGGAGGCTGCCCATGGTGGCTGGGGGGTGGGGGTGGTGGGAGACATGGGTGGGGGCCTGGTGGAGGGTGCCCCACACTGCTGGGGGGTGGGGGTGGTGGGAGACATGAGTGGGGGCCTGGCGGGGGCTGCCCATGGTGGCTGGGGGTTGGGGGGGTTATAGACATGGGTGGGAGCCTGGTGGGGGCTGCCCCTCCACTGCTGGGGGGTGGGTGGGAGACATGAGTGGGGGCCTGGTGGGGGCTGCCCATGGTGGCTGGGGGGTGGGGGTGGTGGTAGACATGGGTGGGAGCCTGGTGGAGGGTGCCCCACACTGCTGGGGGGTGGGGGTTGGTGGGAGACATGAGTGGGGGCCTGGCAGAGGCTGCCCATGGTGGCTGGGGGGTGGGGGTGGTGGGAGACATGGGTGGGGGCCTGGTGGAGGGTGCCCCACACTGTTGGGGGGGTGGGGGTGGTGGGAGACATGAGTGGGGGCCTGGTGGGGGCTGCCCATGGTGTCTGGGGGGTGGGAGGGTGGTGGACACGGGTGGTAGCCTGGTGGAGGGTGCCCCTGCACTGCTGGGGGGTGGGGGTGGGTGGGAGACATGAGTGGGGGCCTGGCGGAGGCTGCCCATGGTGGGTGGGGGGTGGGGGTGGTGGGAGACATGGGTGGGGGCCTGGTGGAGGGTGCCCCTGCACTGCTGGGGGGTGGGGGTGGTGGGAGACATGGGTGGGGGCCTGGTGGAGGGTGCCCCACACTGCTGGGGGGGTGGTGGGAGACATTGGTGGGAGCCTGGTGGAGGGTGCCCCACACTGCTGGGGGGGTGGGGGTGGTGGTAGACATGGGTGGGAGCCTGGTGGAGGGTGCCCCACACTGCGGGGGGAGTGGGGGTGGGTGGGAGACATGAGTGGGGGCCTGGCGGAGGCTGCCCATGGTGGCTGGGGGTGGGGGTGGTGGGAGACATGGGTGGTGGCCTGGTGGAGGGTGCCCCACACTGCTGGGGGGGTGGGGGTGGTGGGAGACATGAGTGGGGGCCTGGCGGAGGCTGCCCATGGTGGGTGGGGGGTGGGGGTGGTGGGAGACATGGGTGGGGGCCTGGTGGAGGGTGCCCCACACTGCTGCGGGGGTGGGGGTGGTGGGAGACATGAGTGGGGGCCTGGTGGGGGCTGCCCATGGTGGCTGGGGGGTGGGGGGTGGTAGACACGGGTGGGAGCCTGGTGGAGGGTGCCCCTGCACTGCTGGGGGGTGGGGTGGGTGGGAGACATGAGTGGGGGCCTGGTGGGGGCTGCCCATGGTGGCTGGGGGGTGGGGGTGGTGGCAGACATGAGTGGGGGCCTGGTGGAGGCTGGCCCACAGTGCTGGGGGGTGGTGGTAGACATGGGTGGGAGCCTGGTGGAGGGTCCCCCACACTGCTGGGGGGGTGGGGGTGGTGGGAGACATGAGTGGGGGCCTGGCGGGGGCTGCCCATGGTGGCTGGGGGGTGGGGGTGTGGTAGACATGGGTGGGAGCCTGGTGGGGGCCGCCCCTGCACTGCTGGGGGGTGGGTGGGAGACATGAGTGGGGGTCTGGTGGGGGCTGCCCATGGTGGCTGGGGGGTGGGGGTGGTGGTAGACATGGGTGGGAGCCTGGTGGAGGGTGCCCCACACTGCTGGGGGGGTGGGGGTGGGTGGGAGACATGAGTGGGGGCCTGGCGGAGGCTGCCCATGGTGGCTGGGGGGTGGGGGTGGTGGGAGACATGGGTGGGGGCCTGGTGGAGGCTGCCCCACAGTGCTGGGGGGTGGGGGTGGTGGTAGACATGGGTGGGAGCCTGGTTGAGGGTGCCCCACACTGCTGGGGGGGGTGGGGGTGGGTGGGAGACCTGAGTGGGGGCCTGGCGGAGGCTGCCCATGGTGGGTGGGGGGTGGGGGTGGTGGGAGACATGGGTGGGGGCCTGGTGGAGGGTGCCCCACACTGCTGGGGGGTGGGGGTGGTGGGAGACATGAGTGGGGGCCTGGCGGGGGCTGCCCATGGTGGCTGGGGGGTGGGGGGGTTATAGACATGGGTGGGAGCCTGGTGGGGGCTGCCCCTGCACTGCTGGGGGGTGGGTGGGAGACATGAGTGGGGGCCTGGTGGGGGCTGCCCATGGTGGCTGGGGGGTGGGGGTGGTGGTAGACATGGGTGGGAGCCTGGTGGAGGGTGCCCCACACTGCTGGGGGGGTGGGGGTGGGTGGGAGACATGAGTGGGGGCCTGGCGGAGGCTGCCCATGGTGGCTGGGGGGTGGGGGTGGTGGGAGACATGGGTGGGGGCCTGGTGGAGGGTGCCCCACACTGTTGGGGGGGTGGGGGTGGTGGGAGACATGAGTGGGGGCCTGGTGGGGGCTGCCCATGGTGGCTGGGGGGTGGGAGGGTGGTGGACACGGGTGGGAGCCTGGTGGAGGGTGCCCCTGCACTGCTGGGGGGTGGGGGTGGGTGGGAGACATGAGTGGGGGCCTGGCGGAGGCTGCCCATGGTGGGTGGGGGGTGGGGGTGGTGGGAGACATGGGTGGGGGACTGGTGGAGGGTGCCCCACACTGCTGGGGGGGTGGTGGGAGACATGGGTGGGGGCCTGGTGGAGGGTGCCCCTGCACTGCAGGGGGGTGGGGTGGTGGGAGACACGGGTGGGGGCCTGGTGGAGGGTGCCCCACACTGCTGGGGGGATGGAGGGAGACATGGGTGGGAGCCTGGTGGAGGGTGCCCCACACTGCTGGGGGGGTGGGGGTGGGTGGGAGACATGAGTGGGGGCCTGGTGGAGGGTGCCCCACACTGCTGGGGGGTTGGGGGTTTTAGACATGGGTGGGAGCCTGGTGGAGGGTGCCCCACACTGCTGGGGGAGTGGGGGTGGGTGGGAGACATGAGTGGGGGCCTGGCGGAGGCTGCCCATGGTGGCTGGGGGTGGGGGTGGTGGGAGACATGGGTGGGGGCCTGGTGGAGGGTGCCCCACACTGCTGGGGGGGTGGGGGTGGTGGGAGACATGAGTGGGGGCCTGGCGGAGGGTGCCCCACACTGCTGGGGGGGTGGGGGTGGTGGGAGACATGAGTGGGGGCCTGGTGGGGGCTGCCCATGGTGGGTGGGGGGTGGGGGTGGTGGGAGACATGGGTGGGGGCCTGGTGGAGGGTGCCCCACACTGCTGGGGGGGTGGGGGTGGTGGGAGACATGAGTGGGGGCCTGGTGGGGGCTGCCCATGGTGGCTGGGGGGTGGGGGGGTGGTAGACACGGGTGGGAGCCTGGTGGAGGGTGCCCCTGCACTGCTGGGGGGTGGGGGTGGGTGGGAGACATGAGTGGGGGCCTGGTGGGGGCTGCCCATGGTGGCTGGGGGGTGGGGGTGGTGGGAGACATGAGTGGGGGCCTGGTGGAGGCTGCCCCACAGTGCTGGGGGGTGGGGGTGGTGGTAGACATGGGTGGGAGCCTGGTGGAGGGTGCCCCACACTGCTGGGGGGGTGGGGGAGGTGGGAGACATGAGTGGGGGCCTGGCGGGGGCTGCCCATGGTGGGTGGGGGGTGGGGGTGGTGGGAGACATGGGTGGGGGCCTGGTGGAGGCTGCCCATGGTGGGTGGGGGGTGGGGGTGGTGGGAGACATGAGTGGGGGCCTGGTGGAGGCTTCCCATGGTGGGTGGGGGGTGGGGGTGGGTGGGAGACATGAGTGGGGGCCTGGTTGGGGCTGCCCATGGTGGCTCGGGGGTGGGGGTGATAGGGGACATGAGTAGGGGCCTGGTGGAGGGTGCCCCACACTGCTGGGGGGACTGGGGGGTGGGAGACATGAGCAGGTGTGCAGGGTAGTCCCCTGTTTTGTGGGCTGCCTGCAGGGGCCGTGGAGGGTGTACAGGAAACACCTGTGAGGACCCACCCAGCCTAATCGCGTGTGTAACTTCCCGCGCACCCCTGTAATACACGTACCCAGCCAAATCGCGTGTGATAATTCCCGCACACCCCTGTAATACACGTACCCAGCCAAATCGCGTGTGATCATTACCGCGCACCCCTGTAATACACGTACCCAGCCAAATCGCGTGTGACAATTCCCGCGTACCCCTGTAATACACGTACCCTGGCTAATCGCGTGTAAAACTTCACGCGTACCCCTGTCATACACGTACCCAGCCAAATCGCGTGTGATAATTCCCGCGTACCCCTGTAATACACGTACCCTGGCTAATCGCGTGTAAAACTTCACGCGTACCCCTGTCATACACGTACCCTGGCTAATCGCATGCAATACTTCCCGCGTACCCCTGATATGAACGTTACCCGCTTTGCGTTCCTTGTTTGGCAGCCCTGTAAACTGGTCCAGGGTTGGCGCAGCCCTTTGCGATGATTTAGCGATTTTGATGGCTTTTCCTTGCGCAAGGGCGTTCTTGGGGGCGCTACTGGCGCTGCTGCAGGGTCGCTGCGATACTCTGCGCCACGGCTGGTTTGGGAGCCTGAAATCCATGAATACGCTGTGCGCGGAAATCGGTTTTGGCGCACGCGCCTGGCGCAGACAATCGCACGCGGACACTCTGCGCCAGCCGCTTGCGACACTTTTCTGCGAAATTCTATGAATTACCCGGTGAAAGTATTTTCCCCAATGACTTGCTAGAAAAGCACTAATGAACAAAGGACTCAATAAAAGATGTGACAATCACACACACAAATAATTGCAGTACTAAGTTATGTGGAGTATTTTAATATTTGTGTGCATGTTTTGGCAAACACTGCAAACATAGTAGGCTGAGTTTAACTATAGTTAACCTGCCCTACAAACTCATTCTACATGAAAGGGTGGCCTGAAAACCAAAAATTCAAATTCCAGGTGAATGTGATTCGATAGATTAAATAAGATATCTAATAGTCATAGAATTTACAAACCATATAAATATAATATCAACAATGGGATAACAATTGCCATATCCATTGCCTAAAGGGGCACGTAACCACATTTGATGGAGTCAAGAATAATCCTGACCAAAACGGGGTGAAGACTGACAGAGATTCATTATATAGGGCCTCATTAGGACCCAGGCGCTAATGGTCTAACGGCACCGTAAAGAGCGTCGGCGCCGTTAAACCATTAGCGCCTGATTACAAGGTCCCTTAGCGGGTTGGAGGCTTTAACGCCTGGTTTTTGCAGGCATTAAAATCCAACCCGCTAAGGGACCTTGGAGCTAATTACGGCAACCGTAATTTACGGTGCCGTAATTAACGCCTTCCCCATCCCCATTATGCCCTATGGGGCAAAATGGGAATGGGGAAGGGCAAATGGTGAATGGGGAATTACCGCCCCCGCCAACCTTGTGATGGGGGCGGTAATTACGCCATCCACCATGCCGGAGACCGGCATGGACCATGGTGCTAATAGCACCATGGTCCAGCGCCAGGGTCGTAATGAGGCCCATAGTGTTTATAAAAGGAGCTTTCAGATCATCCCTTATTTTGAAAGCAAGGGAATTAATTACATTACTCTAATGATAGTAGACAGTGAAATACTGCATACAAGGTGTTGATTCAATCTTTATGTTACGTTAGGTAGCATTATCCCCAGTTGTAAGAAGAAAAAGCCCAGGCACCCGTTTGATAAGAAATTGAAAACACGTGTTTGTTTTCATTAAAACATTATTAGCAAGTCATCCATTGCAAAACTCATCGAGTTCATGAGCTGAATAGTTAATGTAAGCCCTTGTAAACAGGTTTTATTCTGCCACACGTTCCATCCAGCTACATACTTCATCAGACAAATGTTAAAAAAAGATTGATTGGGTTGTATATTTGAACACTAAACCCAGACCGTCATGCACAACCACGTGTGTGTTCTGTTAATTAACCCGGACCAGACATCCACTCTAATATGTTGGTTGATCAGAGCGCCATCTTGACATGGTATGAAACAAGGTTTTTAAAGTTGAATAAGTTAAAGGATAGTTCCGGGACTTTTTTTTTATTGTCCCTACGGGTCGGCCATGTGTTTGTAAGCATAAATCGGTAGATCGTAGGAAACTTTCCTATGGACCTTACCCGACTTTTCGCCCATTATCGCACTCAAAATCAGCCTCCATTTTGTGATAATCCTATCATTTCGCCCCATCGACCTGGCTCACCTGCCTTTGCGGCACTAAATCAAATCCCCCGCCCCTGAGCCTGACATCAGCAGACGCGTACTGCCCATTTCAAGCACGTCTCGTGTCAACAATCGCTGCGCCTCAGCTATTGACGTGTTGCCATGGAAATGGCAGGACGCCTCTTTCCCCAATAAGTATAAACAGACCGTTTCACAACACACAGCAGCAGATTTTGGATTCCATTCCTCTCTCTGTGTTACTTTGAGTATTCTGTGACTCGTTTCAGTGCTCTGGTCAGCTACCTTCGCCGCTTGTAGCCCGTGTGAACACCTGTACCATCTCTGTAAATTATTTTACTATCTTTACAGCACAATGGCCACAATAATGCCGTATATGTACGAGCCCGAGTACACCGAGGAGGAACTACTGGAAAGGCAAGCACGCGAAAACGATGGGGATTCGGACAGCAGTTGGGAGGACCAGTCAACGGATGAAGAGCCTGGACCATGTCGCATGGACGGCGTCTCCACCTGGTGCACGTGCAATCGGTGCGAGCTAATGCCCACTGAGGAGGAGAACTGCTGCTGCCGTGAAAATTCCGGGTGCTTGGCCTACATTTCGGAAAGCGAGCAAAGTCTGCAGGAAGGCGAGCAAAGTCCGCAATGCATCACCGAGCTGCCAGAGTTCAGGGAAGCCTGCCTCTCACGGACCGTGTTGAGGATGATGATGGTGCTTATGCACGAACTTCGTGGCACTGTTCGTCCGCGTAATCCGAGTAACGAGTAAGTATACTCTGTTTGTGATGTCAGTGATGCCACTACTATTTCATGGTCGTCTCCCACATATAAAATTACATTTACATATCATTCGAACGCATGTAAATTGGTTCCATATAGTGCATTTTCTAGATATAATTTTTTTCTAAGAAAAATGACATGTGTTACCTGAATCGACATTGATAAGAAAGTTTTGTCAGTTTAATACAGTTTGCATCTTTTTTTTTCACAGGTGGTACAGGCTGGTGGCCTATCGTTGCTTCACTTGGTGGCTTCACGGGAGGCTCGGACACCGCGTTCGGAGAGTAATACCTGCCTGTGCGGTACTTGCCATTAGACAACATTTCCCCAGTGACAGTGGACAATACCGCGGATTTTCCCTCGATGTGCTGCAACCTCAACTTTACAATGTGTAATGTTTATTATTTATGTTTAATTAAAATCTAAAATAAAGCCCAACATATATTTTAACAATGGTTGTTTTGATTTTTTAAATGAATCTAGTGTGTCTCCGTTGAATAGCCTTCCAGTGCCTTGTCTTGTCACACCACATGTCTCCGGCCAGCATCCTCCCTCACGCTGGCCGCACACCTTCAATCCACATAACCGTTGAACCCATATATGCAGCAGTCATACATATATTATTTTGTGGGTTGGCATCAAGCGTTGGCAATAAAAAGCCGTTGGATTTTATTGATACAAAACATGGTTATAGGTAAATAATAAATATGGTTGATCATAATAAATCCTCTTTTTGGGCACCGGGTACAGAGATGACCCCCATATATTCTCCTGGGAGGGTGAGGTATTTATAAACTCACCCCCCTGCCTTCCATGTAGTAGATCCTGCAGCCATCCTCTTACATTCAGTTAGATGGCCTCTCCTTGGTGAGGCCCTGCGGCAAACGGGTCTTGTCTGCACGACCACCGCCCCAATCCACCCCCCCGCCCTATCAAAGGCAGTTCGCACCAGGGTACTTGTGCTGGCAAGTGGAGCTGTCAGGGAGCGATAAAGGCCAAGAGGTGCCAAAGACCATGTACACTTCAAAGTGGTCTATAGAGCATGGGTTGTTGTTCCCATGTCTACCTCCAGACCCCGTGTCTCCTGCCAAGCATCCCCCCTCACGCTGGACGCCCCCCTGCAATCCACATAAGTGTGTCTCCATTCACGAGTCTTCCTGTGTCTTGTCTGCACGACCACCGCCCCGATCCACCCCCCGCCCTATCAAAGGCAGTTCGCACCAGGGTACTTGCGCTGCTGGCAAGTGGAGCTGTCAGGGAGCGATAAAGGCCAAGAGGTGCCAAAGACCATGTACACTTCAAAGTGGTCTATAGAGCATGGGTTGTTGTTCCCATGTCTACCTCCAGACCCCGTGTCTCCTGCCAAGCATCCCCCCTCACGCTGGACGCCCCCCTGCAATCCACATAAGTGTGTCTCCATTCACGAGTCTTCCTGTGTCTTGTCTGCACGACCACCGCCCCGATCCACCCCCCGCCCCATCAAAGGCAGTTCGCACCAGGGTACTTGCGCTGCTGGCAAGTGGAGCTGTCAGGGAGCGATAAAGGCCAAGAGGTGCCAAAGACCATGTACACTTCAAAGTGGTCTATAGAGCATGGGTTGTTGTTCCCATGTCTACCTCCAGACCCCGTGTCTCCTGCCAAGCATCCCCCCTCACGCTGGACGCCCCCCTGCAATCCACATAAGTGTGTCTCCATTCACGAGTCTTCCTGTGTCTTGTCTGCACGACCACCACCCCGATCCACCCCCCGCCCTATCAAAGGCAGTTCGCACCAGGGTACTTGCGCTGCTGGCAAGTGGAGCTGTCAGGGAGCGATAAAGGCCAAGAGGTGCCAAAGACCATGTACACTTCAAAGTGGTCTATAGAGCATGGGTTGTTGTTCCCATGTCTACCTCCAGACCCCGTGTCTCCTGCCAAGCATCCCCCCTCACGCTGGACGCCCCCCTGCAATCCGCATAATGCCACGACATATACACGTCATTCATTCACAAACACACCCCTGTTTCGAATTCTTTATAACCCACTTCATATTTCTAATGAGAACTTCTTTGCGCTTTGCTAGTCAACCCGTGAAGGTGCTGGTTATCTGCTCTTCGTCTCTGTGAACTTCCGTGACCACTTTGAGCAAACTCGTCAGTTTGCAACCTGTGAACTGCTCCCTGTTCTACGACAAGAAACTACTCTGATCCCTGCATCTAACTGTTTGTTCGTCAAGGTAAGTCCATGTACCATAATCATTTTGCGTCCAATTTTTTAATTTATATCTATTTGCTAGTAGTCATCAAATTGCATCCATGTTTTCTTTTCGTTCACGACAGTACATGCAAGGAACTAGTCACATGTTCTGAGTTTAGTCAAATTACTTTTTCTATTTTTTGAAAGTTATTGAAATACTTATCCGCATGTGAATAACGTGTATAGTTCCAAGAACCAAAACGGACCTTGCATTGAACCTTTTATGTGTCATTTAATGTTTTAACACATTGGTATTCATAGAGAATTGTTGATCTTTACTTTTCAGAACTTTCCATAATGCCTGCCTGTTCCATTGGCGGTTGCCCTTCGAAGACCCATAACAAATCTGAAGGTACTATAATGCATGTTTTCCCTAAGACAATAGATCAGATAAGAGAATGGGTCCGATATTGCGGATATCCAGCCTCTGAGCTAGAAAGTAGAGTCCTAGAAGTCTTTGCGGACAAGAGGGGTGATCGATACCGCATCTGCAGCAGGCACTTTAGCCCAGACATGTACTCCACATCATTGCTAATAAAGAAGAAAACACCGCGAGCGAGGCGAAAATTGCTCTCAAACGCTATTCCCACTCTATTCGTCCACATCCCTCCACTGGTGAGTCAAGTTTACGGATTTAGCTCTCGGCCTTGCGGTAGTGTGTAGCATTAGCTAACAATAATTTCCCCATTTATGTATCCACTCAATATGAAGGCGGAAGATTCTCCATCCGTGTCGTTATTGCAGTCATCAGCCACTTCAAGCGCCTATCGGGTAATCTTACTTGGCTATTCTGACACTGACTTGTTTTAGGCATGTAAATCAATAGTTTTAATTGATCGTGTAATTATTTTACCTAATGGTACACCACAGTACTCGTCCTCTAGTCTTTGTTTTCAGTTATAATTATTGTTATCCAAAATAATGCAAGTACTGTCTTTCAGGGAGATGCTGAGGAGTCCAACGCATTGACGACAACCGTAGATGTCACTCAGATGCTCGAGGTACGTTTCCGGACAGTTCCATCGATGGAGATCATCAGATCTTGCATTCTTGTAGCGTGATTGTTACACACAATGTTTCTTTCGTTTTTAGCCATTGGTATGTCCTTCTGTCGTCGCCCTCCTATGTGTCTTCTTTTTTCAATATTGTGTTCATTACTAATGAAAGTCCTATGTTTCAGGGAGTCGATGGAGCATTAGTCCAAGAAGAAGGGGGAGCATGCAGTTACGGGTCGGCGCAACAGCTTGCAGAAGTGTGCACCGCAGTTACAGCGTCCCTTGATGTTCTTATGCATTTCGAGGTATGGATACTGACAGATCAATCATGCGAGATCAAATGACGTGATTACATCCGCTATACTTCCTTCTTTATTAACGCAAGTACTATGTTTCAGGGAGCTGACGGAGCTTCTTCAACAAGAACATCACCCCTAGTAGTTGATGCAGATCTCTGGGTGGTGACACTTCCAACGATGGAGCAAATCGAATCATATTTAGATATCCATTATTTATTTTAGACAACTGATCATTTGTGCAGGTCTATTTAGATGAGCCGTTGACGCCTGCAGAAAGTTTATGTTCTTTTAAACAAAATAGAAAACCATACTAATGCAATTACTGTGTTTCAGGGAGTTGCTGAAGCGTCATCTTCAATAATATCATCAATGGAAGTCTATGCGGAGCCCGAGGTATGGATCTTGACAGTTCAATCTAACTAGATCAACAATGCGTGAACTATTGTCGTTTGAATGTTCTACACAATGCGTTCATTCGTGTTTTGCTATTGAGATGTACGTATGGGTATTGGTCCCCAAGTACATTTTGTGTTTTCAATATTATTATACATACTAATGAAAGTTCTATGTTTCAGGGAGTCGATGGAGCCTCAGTGAGTGATGGATGTGCTTATCATGAAAATATAGTCGTTGCAGCGCGAGAGGAAGTGGAGACATGCACACACGAGTCGGAGCAACAGCGTCCAGATGTTGAAGTTCGAGGCAAGAAAGTTTAAAAGAAAAGAAAGCAAAAGAAGGTTAGTGTCCTGTTCACTATATTATGTTGTCTTTCACTGTCAATAGTTCAATACTGTAAGTTGTGTTTAAACTGAACATCCCTTTTCTAATCTGTCCTCTAGTTGCAAGTGGGTGTAAGAACTAGATCTACACAGACAGTGAAGCGAACGAGAGATGTTGCTTGTCAAACCTTTTGGCAGGGACTTGAGACTGGAGATGCATCGTGCCAATGGGAAGAATATGAAGTGATTGACAACGGAGCTATACCACCACCAGCCATTGATAGTGAATGTCCTCCTGGTAGTTTGGATGCAGTCGGAGATCAATTCACAGAATCCACACCCGCAAAAAATAAGAGCGCGCGAAAGTTGAAGACATTGTTTTTTTCTCCCATCTCCGGACAAGGAACAGTTGTTGCAGTGGAAGAGAATGACATGGACGACAATGAAACACCATCAATATCACTCAGCATAGCGGAAGACGATATCAGAGATTGTACCTTTCATGCGAGTGACATGTCCTCAACGTTACAGGCCGAACCAGCTGGGATGCAGAGTGACAGTATAAGGAAAGAGGCCAAATTCATTGTATTCGATAGCTGTTTGATGGATATTATTATGATGATGAAATGTGGGCATTGGGTTGGTGGGGAAGTATGTGGGGAGCCATTGATTAATGTGACTCGTGCAATTCGAGGCACTAACCTTAAAATACATGCCACCTGTACACAATATCATCCGTTCGCATGGTCTGCACAACCCATGCTGGGGCAACTGCCAGCAGGCAATCTACTTTGTGCAGCGGCCGCACTTTTTAGTGGTTCAAGTTTTAAAAAGTTACAGTATTTCTTTCAGTTTGTGGGAATCCATTTCATTGCGAAAACTCAGTTCTACAAATACCAAACCGATTATCTATTTCCAGCCATCAGCGAAGCTTGGAGAATGGAAAAAATGTCAATGGAAAGTACATTCGCGGGCAAACGCTTCAGGCTAGCCGGTGATGGACAGTGCGACAGCCCAGGATTTTCAGCCAAGTACTGCACCTACCACTTTCAGGACATGGAAAGTAAGAAAATTGTGAGTTTGGTGGTCGTGCAGGTGTCACAAAGTACATCCTCAGTGGCCATGGAGAAAGTTGGCTTTGTAGCATCATTGCAAGAACTACAATCGCGGGGAATGGTGATCGACCTGATAGCCACGGACAGACACGTTTCAATTGCCAAGACAATGAGAGAAGAGTACAAAAATATAAATCACCAATTTGACGTATGGCATCTTGCAAAAACAATCAATAAAAAATTGCCGGCTGCAGGAAAAAAAAAAGATATGCAAGGTATTTCACAGTGGTCCAAGTCAATCAGCAACCATCTTTGGTGGAGCTCAAAAACATGTGAAGGGTCGTTGGAAATTCTACTGGAAAAATGGCGGTCAGTAATGTTGCACTGTAGCAACGTACATCGATGGTCGACAAATGAACATTTCCACAAATGTGAACATGGCCATTTGTCCACAGAGGAGGCACGGAAGAAGAAGTGGTTGATTCCTTCATCACCCACTCACAAGGCCATTGAAAAGATTGTATTTGATAAAACTATAACAAGAGATTTGAGGGGACTCACGGAATTCTGCCACACAGGAGATTTGGAGGTGTTCCACAATATGTGCCTAAAGTACAGGCCCAAAAGATTGCATTTTGGCATGGAAGGCATGATAAATCGGACTCTTCTAGCGGTCTTGGCACATAACCATAATGTTGGCCGTCAACAAAGTAGGACGACCGGAACTTTAGGGACGCTTCGCTACAATAAGGCCTTCACTAAAAGAAGTAAACAATGGGTGATCAAACCAGTGTTTGAGGATATGCAATATGAGTTTATTGAGAGACTTATCGTAGATGTCCTCGATAGGCACATACATGGAGTGGTGAACGAACCTATGCAGGGGACAACTGCATTGCCACCCAACATTGCCTCTGTTCCATGTCCACCTAAAGCAGAGCTCATTGAGAAATACACATCACGGTTTAAATGATTGTAATTTGATTGTCTGTTCTCTCGAGTCTCCTCATGTTGCAGGCCCATTGAATATGTGTAGGTATGTATTGTGTAAATAAAAGTGATTGCTCAGTGTACATGCAATGTGTCTCTCCACCCTTGCCCCTCCCTTCACCGTGCAGTAGTGCGAACCACCCGGGTGTCACCTGTGACTTTGCTCTCGAGTCTCCTCATGTTGCAGGCCCATTGCATATGTGTAGCTATGTATTGTGTAAATAAAAGTGATTGCTCAGTGTAAATGCAATGTGTCTCTCGAACCTTGTTCATTTGCGCATTAAATTAAACCAAACAGTAATATAAATCATTTTTACAAAAATTATAGAATGTTTCCGTATTACAAACACATGGCCGACCCATAGGGACAATAAAAAAAAAGGCACGCAGACAAGATGCCCTTACACTAACTGCAGCTAACTAGAAATGTGTGCTCGCTCAAAGTGAAGGTCAGCTGCTTTGATGTTTTGCTCGGGTGGCGGAACGGCCCACGACCCAGTATAAGGTTCTATTGTGATTTGACCTTGACAGGCCGGGACCATCCCGAAAGACTAAGAAAAGATAATGAATAAAATTTCAGAAACAAAACGATGAGCCACGTTCATTAGAAGAAGTAACGTCGGCAAAGAAGGAGTGGTGTTTCGGGTCTGCCCTACACAGAGACACAATGGAAAATGCAAATATAATGTAAGTAACTTTTGATGAATTTATACCGCAATTTCATTACTATACAGTGGCTTTAAAGACGGGTTCAGTTGTACTTGTTCGTTCTATGTGGCATATTGTTTTCTACCGCGCACTATCTTGAGGAGAAACATCTGCTTTTACTGAAGCACCTCAAAACCTTCCTCTTTGCTTCTGCTTTCTCTCTCCCTCTCCCCTGCTACAACTGGTCCACTGTCTGCGACCTCGGTCCTGGGCCCTTCCACTCTCCACCTGCACTGCCTCCCTGTCAACCCCTGCACTGGGGGACTGTCTCAGTATCCTACAGCCCCCCCTTCCCAGCACTTGTTCTGCACTTACCTTGCACTTGCCACCAGCTGGCCCTATTTATTTATTATTTTATGCTACTTACCTTGTACTCCACTCCCCCCCCTCCCTGCCTCGCCACGCCTTTAAACACTTGTGTACACCCAGTAGCGCTGTCCTCGCTATGAAATGAATAATTTTAATAAGGATCTGATGGTGAGACTAATTTCATTTTTTATGTTTTTAGGTACATCATTCACTACTGTCTGTGTCACGAGTACCAGACACCGGCGGACGGCTTCTACAGCCGCCAGTTGCTTCTCCGCGTGAACAACGTTACCACCCTGACCATTTTATGGGACGATCGCCAAGTACAAGTATGCCCTTACGCGGTACTAACGGTTAGATGCAACATACCTACCGTTGTGGTGGCCTAGTGCCTCGTTGTTGGAACAGCCATGCGATTATCAGTGCGACCGAAGAGCTTATTTTTATCGTAAACCAACACCCTGTGTACTGCACACGAACATCGCTTCCCTCAAGACGAACTAATTTGGATCGAGAGCAAAGAAAAATGCAAATCGCTGAATATTCTCTAAACATTTGATGTCCAATAAATGTACTTTGCCAAATGTACAATCTTGCCGTTTGCTTTTAAACCACGGTTTCACATTCTGAATTGTGGCGCTGTATTGTGAGATGCTCTAAGACCCTGTGTACAGCAAAGGACCATCGCGTTCCTCAATACGAACTTTTTGGAACATGAGCAAATAAAAATGCAAATCGCTGAATATTCTCTAAACATTTGATGTCAAATAAATGTACTTTACCACATTTACAATCTTGCGGTTTGATTTCAAAGTACAGTTTCATATTCCGAATTGTGGTGCGCTGTATTGTGAGCTGATCTGTGTTGATTTCCGGGGTCTGTGTGGAGTCGCGTAGAAGACGCCTGGGCGCGTTTGCCTACGCAGCACAGTCACGTCACGGATAGAGGCGGGGAATATGAATGTTTTGATGAAGTCTGTTTCAGGGGCGGGGGATTTGATTTAGTGCCAAAAAGGCAGGTGAGCCAGGTAGATGTGGGGAAATGATAGGATTATCACAAAATGGAGGCTGATTTCGAGTGCGATAATGGGCGAAAAGTCGGGTAAGGTCCATAGGAAAGTTTCCTACGATCTACCGATTTATGCTTACAAACACATGGCCGACCCGTAGGGACAATAAAAAAAAAGTCCCGGAACTATCCTTTAATACGCACAATAAAGTCAAACCTGTGTCTGAAACTTTTAAATGGTATATTCTTGTTGTGCTAAGTTCTTGGTTCAATCATATTTTAAAATTATCTTCACCAAGCAAAGTGCTAGTGCGTGAATTGTAAACACATAATAGTAGTTAATTTTAAATACAATGTAGAGTAGCAATCACCGGCAAATCTGCAAAAACATATGCAAAGCAGCGGATGGTGTGAGCATAGGAAGAAGTGCTCTGTGCAAAAATGCAAAGGAGTATATTATTCCACTAATGTGCTGAGGAATATGTAAATGCAGGTGTATATCTCTTATGATGTTGACCAAAATTCAGCCCCAGTGGGCTTACTTCCATGTTATATTCCCATGATCTAATATTGATGAAAAGGAGTGAAAATATTGATCAGTCTATTTAGCTCTAACTAATGTCAATAGTAATATTACACATTATTTCATAAACTCTTCACATGATAGGAGTTATGCATTCGAATAGTTGTATGTTACTTCTGTTGATTTATCTCAAAAATAATAATTCCTCACCACTGTTGTGGCCTTTTGTTTTCAGGGTTTCCATTTTTATTATCAACCTTGATTCCAAACATCTGAGTTGTTTTTCTCCATCTCCATTGCATGTATGTTCTTTAACATGTGCCAGAGCACCAAGTCTCATAACAAAACATCACTACTGTGTTTTTGTGTAGGTGTACTGCTAATGCTTAATTAGCATTAATGTTTTTAATGGCCCTATACTGCTGGAAAATTCAAATTTTTAGAGGTACTGCAGTGGAACCTTTATACTTCATATTGCATGGACAATCTATGTAGTAAACCACATATTTAGTGATACATGTGATAACTTGGTCAATTTGCCATACATTGTGCTCACCGTATTGTACAAACTCACCAGCTAGGGCTAAGTTACAAGTCGGTAGTGGTGGTGAGTGTTGTAAAACGGAGTCTATGTAGGCGAGATGCGCTCAGGCGTGGTAGCGTGAGACCCGGTATCAGGTTGCTGGAGCTGGTGTTGGTAGTGAGTGTTATAAATCGTAGTCTAAGTAGACAAGAAGTGCCCAGGCATGGTACCTTGTGGCCTGGGATAGGGCTACTGGAAGAGGGTGAATGGTGATGTGTGGATAGTGCATTGAGGCAGCTTCGGGTGTCAATGCCCAGTGGGGAGGTACAATTGTGAGGTTAAGGAGGGTGAAATGCATAGGGAGAGTGGAGGGAGTCACTATAGTAGGTGGGGCATGTAATGCCTGAAGAATGGTCTAAGCAGTAGGGGTGGCAAGTCACCATTAGTTGTGCCACGGCTTGTGTCTGGGATCGGGCTAACCAAGAGTCCTTGGCGCCCAGGTGTGGGAGACTGGAGGATCTGGGTGGCTGCTGGAGGGTGCAGGTGGACAATGCGCATTGGTGCCAAGTGAGTAGAATGCATGCAGGAATGGGATAGGAAGTGGAAGTGGGCCATCAGTGGATACATGGGGAGTAACACAAGGTAAGGCAATATTACAGAGCGTCGCCGCTCCAAGACCAGCATTTTGATCAAATATGGTATATGAGGTGGGGGATGGACATCAGAAGAATCATGGGGCAAAACACATGGTAACGCAACATTGCAGTGTGCCGCAGCAGCAAGACAGGCATTTTTACACAAGGATGGTAATGGTGGTGGGCAGAGCCCTTCCGCAGGAACAAGGGCCACAACACATGGTGAATCAACATTGCAGCACACAACCGAGCCAAAATATGCCTTTTTAGTCACAGTTGGTGTTGACGTCATGTAGGGTCCATCAGAGGAGGAGAGAGTCATGGCCCCAGATAAGAAAGTGATCACAACTGTGAAACCATCAAAATCAGTTCCGTCTACAGCACAATCCAAAACTGGATGGCTTCTCACAATATATGCCTAAATGACGAAAAAACAGAGCTTCTCATCATTGGCTCCCCACACTGACTTAGACAACCGGATGCTACCTTCTCCTCCTGCTGTACTGAGGGTACATCTATACCGGTACTAAAACAAATAATAACACTGGTGGCTCAAATGCTCTGACTACATCTCAGCTACTAGATGGGAATCCTAATGGCTCCCCATCAAAGCCCAAGTAGAATTCAAAACCCTAGCCATCGCACACCATTGCATCCACAAAGAAGCCCCCCCCTTTACCTTAACAACACATTACGCACATTTTCCCAATTTGTGCACTCAGATCCAATATCAGCATCTCACTGCTGAGTCCCCATTTCAAGAACAAAAGAGTAGGCGGTGCTAGTTTCTGTGTTTTGGCGCCTGCACTCTGGAACACACTACCCACTCACATCAGAAACAAAAAAATGTTCTCCACGTTCAAAAAACTAGTCAAGACCTGGTTGTTTGACAAATATGAATAACTAGCGGTACCACCCGGCATTGCCCGGTTCTGTAGCTGATATGCACGTGGGGGTCTGCTATAGCCTTGTGTGTATTTTGTGTCATAACTTCCAATTATAAAAAAATCGCTAAATTGGCAATCTCCTGAAATCACCTATGCTGATAGCACAGGGCTGGGCCCAGATCCACCCCTGTGCAGAGCGAATGGGTGGGTTTGGTCAAATTCCACTATGGCCAGTACACCCCAGACGGGTATGCCGACCTAAGGTCAAAATTGCAGCTCACCAACTGGAGTGGGGCTAGAGCCAACAATTGCAAAATCGGCAAACTCCAAAATCAACTATACTTATAGCACAGGGCCGGACCCCACCCTGTGCAGGGTGAATGGGTGGGGTTGGTCAGATTTCACTATCCCCAGTACACACCAGACTGGTATGCCGACCTCAGGCCAAAATTGCAGCTCACCAACTGATGTTGCAGCGAACAAAATACAACGTAACTGAGAAATATATTCTACCAGCTCAGCAACCATGCCACCCATACACACAGCAGCTCTAATCATACCCAGCATACGCACTCACCCCCACTGCGTACACATTCCAACATGCACTGAAACAAAAAAAAGGCATTATGACTACACACAAAATACACACTCATCCAAATATTTTTATCACACACAACATACACACTCACCCCATTATCATAACCACTCACAACATATACACTGACCCACATAACAGACACATTGACCCCATAACATACACCCTGTGGACGTGGCCTATGATTAGCCATTTCACTGTCCCCAGCTAACAAAACTACCTACGATGCTTATCAGTCATCAGTGAATGTCTTGAAAACAAGCAGTCCACCTTTCTCAAACTAACCTTTATCTGACCTTACCCCTAGCTTAACAACTAAAGACCAGGAGAATGTCTCTCTTCTCATGGGCTTTGGTTTCCCACCAAATTGTATTCAAAATCTGATTTTTAAATAGTCTTTGGTGACTTTTTGTACCAGTTTATATAATTCCTTCAATACTTAATTGGGCTTTTCTTTCGTCTCTTGGTTTCCTCTACAAAGAGTTGTTACTTTCTGTTCACAGGGAACAACTATCCAATAGTTATGCCTTTCTTCTTTATTATTTATTTTCTTTGTACACACTTCACAGTCTTTGGTTTCTCTCTGATCTTCTTCTTCTTCTTCTTAATTATCGGAAGCGTGGGCGGACCCACGCAGGCGCTTCCCCATCCTATAGGATGATGTGCACCGCACCCACTAATTATTATTTGGCTCCATTTAAGCTCACAACTCCTCCCACCTCCCCGTCTGTCTCACAAAATCCAACATCACACTACTCCTCCTCCTGCCTCTCTCCCCATCACCTCCCAGTATAAACCACTCCCAACGCATTCAACCGAACCCTCATCAATTCTCTCTCCGTAACATGTCTTTCACACCTAATCAAAAAATGTCCCACCGTTTCAGGTACCCCACACACCGCACAGTCCCTTGATTCACGCTTCCCTATTCAAAATAGACAGTCGTTCAGCCCCACATCACCTATCCTCAACCGATTCAGCATCACCTCCTCCCCCCTCCTCCATTCTAAACTCCCTGCATCCACCTTCACCGACACTTTCCCACGAACACTGAACATCCACCTGCTCTTCACCCCATTCACCCACCTCTCCTGCCATTCATCCAGGACCCGTCTCATCATCACAGCCTTCACCTCATCCATACTCAAAGGCAACCTCACATCAATCGCTCCTCTCCTCATACCCTCACCCGCCGCCAGATCCACCAACTCATTTCCCAAAATGCCACTGTGGCTGGCAACCCACACCAACTCTAAATCCATACCCCCACGCACACACCGATCAATCTTCATCCTAATGTCCAAAATCACATCCTTCCTATCACCATCCCCTGCCACAATCGCCTGTAACCCACTCAATGAATCTGAGAACACCACCACTTTCTCATACCTCAACTCATACACCCTGTCAATCACCAATGCAATCGCCACCAACTCAGCCGTACAAATAGACACATCATTCGTCAGTCGTCCTATTTTATACTCCCCAATGTTTTCTATATAATACGCCATTCCCACTCTCCCAGACATAGGATCCTTTGAACCATCCGTAAACACCTTGTATCCTTCCTTTCCTGCCACAAACTCCTGACCCAAAGCTTTGATCTCTCCCCGCATACCTCTCTTCTTCGATACCACATTTGCCAACTCCAAACACACCTTTGGAGATCTCATCATCCACCTCGGCCTTCTCTCCAAATCCGTATCTGTCACAATCATCAAATCACCTACACCCCACTGCACTCCCTTCTCCCACATGTGAAACCCAAAAGTGCCCCCCTTCCTCCTCCACCGATCCCTGTAATAGTCAAACCTCCAGTTATACTTCAAACATTCACGCACCGGATGAGCCACACTCTTCGCACTACACTTCACCCACCATCTCATATTTAACGCATCCCTCCTCAACCCCAATGGCATCTCTCCCACAAGCACCTGAACCGAATTCACTGGAGAGGACCTCATCACACCCGAACACACTCTCAATGCCCTCGCCTGTACTCTATCTAACCGCAACTTCTGACTTGACGTATAACCCACTGACACCTGACACCCAAAATCCATCACACTCAAAATCAACCCCTTATACAACATTCGTAAACACTTCTGTTGCGCACCCCATTCTTTGCCAGTCACCGCCCTCAACAAATTCAGCCTGCATTTACACTTATCCACCACACCATCCACTTGCACATTCCAATTCAACTTTCTATCCAAAATCACCCCCAAGTACCGAAACTCTTCCACGCTCTTCACCCTCACACCTTTCAAAACCAAATTCAACTCCTGCTGCACTCTTTTCCTTGAGAACACCATACTCACACTCTTATCCACAGACACCGAGAAACCCCATTTCCCACACCACTCCTCCATGCGTACAATCGCAGCTTGAAACCGTCTCTGTACCAACAACAAACACCGCCCTCTTACCCAGACCACACCATCATCTGTGAAGAAATCCACCTGACACCCAATTCCTGCCAAAGCTCGAATCAACCCATCCACCATCGCATTAAACAACATCGCACTAATCACACTCCCCTGTGGTGTCCCATTCTCCATCTTCCAAACTTCAGACAGCACCCCCCTCACTCTCACCTGAAATGTCCTATCTGCCAAAAATGCCTTGATCCACCGAAACATTCTTCCCTTCACACCCATCTCCAACAGTCTCACTAACAACCCTCCCTTCCACACAATATCATACGCCTTCTCCAAATCCAAAAAGAACGCTCCCACCAACTCTCCATCACGTAATGCCTCCTCCACCCCAGTCACTAATCTCTCTAATGGGTCAGCCACCGACCGATTCCTCCTGAACCCACTCTGAAAGTCACTCAAACATCCATTCGACTCCAAATAAAACCCCAATCGCTCAACCACCATCCGTTCCATAATCTTACACAACACAACAGTCAACGCGATCGGTCTATATGACTTACAATCTGTAGAAACCTTGCCACCCTTCAAAATCGCCACTACAATCGCTCTTTTCCACATCTTCGGCAAAACTCAATTCTTCCAGATCTCATTGAACAACGCTAATACCTCCAACTTACATTCCTCAGGCAACTTCTCCAAAAATACATACATAATTCCATCCACCCCAGGGCTAGACCACTTCCCCTTTCGAATCGCTCCTTTCAACTCTACCATCGAAAATGAAACCTCATATTGCTCCTCCCAAGGCCCAACATTCACCACCACCTCTCGCGTTTCCTCCTCTACCGCACCCATTCGTATCCTCACCTCTTCTGGGAAGTTCCTTGAACTGTGAACCCCCGCAAAGTATTCCCCCAACAAATTCGCCTTATCCCCATCCTCACTAATCACCTCTTCTCCTTTCAACAACACAGACATACCACCCTGCGACCTCATTAATCCGGACATCCGCTTGAACTGTTTCCAAACCTCACTCACACCAGAATCACTCCCCAGAGACCCACAATAGTCTCTCCAATATCCTCTCTTTCTTTCCCTAATCACCCTCTGCACCACCGCCTTAGCCTTCTTATATGCCATCAAATCCACCAACATTCCCGTTCTCACCGCTCTTGCTCTAGCCTTCTTTCGTGCCGCCACTGCTCTTGAGCATTCCACTGACCACCAAGGAACCTCGATCTTCCCACCCTTCCCCTTCTCAACCTCCGGAATTGCTGCCACAGACGCTGCTTTCATTCCCTGCACCAGATGCTCATTCCATTCATCCAATCCCCCCTCTCTTCCCCTTGGACCAATCAAATCCCGAAACACTCCTTTGTACACCTCCCAATCAGCCTTCTTAAAATTCAACCGACTCCCAGTCATACGTGACCTGATCCCTACCTCACCCCTCACAGTTACCAAAATAGCAGAATGATCACTCCCCATGTCTCCATCCTCACGCACCTTCCAATCACATTCTCCTGCAATTGCAGCAGTCACCCAGGTCAGATCCAAGCACGACAGCTTCCCAGTCCTCACATCCAACCTTGTACCCGACCCATCATTCAGCAATACCAGACTCAATTCATCCGCCATATCTTCCAACAATTCTCCATTCATATCTGTCCTATCACTACCCCACTAACCCTATCTCTGATCGTTGTCCTTGGTACTATATTGTATTCTAACCTTATTCTCAAGTTTCACTTTTATGACTTTGCTTTCTTCTTTGATTGGGCTTTCTTTGCCTTGTTGGATACACGTTTGATCACTCCCATAACAGTTTTCATGCAATTCTCTTTGTAACACTGTTATAATAATATCCTGTTAGTATATCTTTCTCTTGAGTGGGACAAGTATGATCATTACAATAATGATTTTCATTCACTCTTCTTTGGGACAATTGTGATGAATCCCTGGGTCTCGTCACTCCATGGGAGGGGGACCCTTTCCATGGAGCCATGGAGATGAGGCTGCTACCCGATAGTCCCCCTGGGGTTGGTACTCAGCGGGAGGATACCACGAGAAGGGACCCCTTCTGTGGGAGAAGAGAAGACTATCAAGGGAGAATGCAGTATGACAACCACCATTCTGCCCTACATTATTCACCCTATAACATGGATAGGGCTTCAGCACCCCCAGCCTCTACTTCTACTTTTTCTTCTGATAAATGCTTCATGCATAGTAGCCCTATCTATCAGATAGACAATACTGTGATGAGGAAGAATGAGGAAAGGTTGGAAATAGATGGTTCCACAAGTACTGACACATAGAAGAGCAGGACAATGAAGAGCCCTACACGGAACCAAAACAAACATACTAGCGATGCGAGTTTCGGGAGCTGACTTACTATAAACACTGACGAAGGACTTTCCTCACAGTCTGTCCTGCCCCAGAGGAGCATCGAGGAGGGAAGCAAAACCACATAGAGACGATGCACTGCAGATCTGGATGCCTGGTGAAGAAAGTTGGCATCTGAAAAGGCAGAGGAGAGACAATACTCACCTGAAGGCTGGGAAACCCGACGTCTGGTGACAGGAAGGAAGCCAACTGGGTGGTCCAGGTGGGACCTGATTTGTTGGCAGATACCAGTTTACAGAGCTGCCAAAAGCAGAGAGTAGACCGTGAGAGCTAAGGGGAAGCCAGAGAAGTTTGCCAGTGTTGCAGAGGACCGGAACCCTCGCGGACCAAGTTAGAAGGTATGGAAAGGGGGACCAGACAGGTGGTTGGAACCCCAAGGGGCTGTGGTTGGGAGGAAGTGCAGAATGTTTTTCCACGTCCCAGTGGGGTTATAGACATAGACATAGACTGGGTGAGAGAGCACCCCCAAAGAAACCAGGAGAGATAAGAGTCTGGGACCCGTATGTTGAGGGAAGTAGCAAATTGTATATGCAAGACAATGCCTGGCAGGATAGTGAACCAGGCCTCAAAAGAGACATTACAAACCTGAGAAGGAGGTCTGGGATCAACATAATAGAGGCTTTGATAGAGAGGAAGTGCAGAACCATCTTCCTCATCCCAGTGAAACCGAGCAGAGAAACACAATAGATACCTATTTGGTGAGAGAGCACCCCAAAGAAGCCAGAACAAAGATAAGGGTCTGGGACTCGAATGTTCAAAGCTCTAGAGCCTGGCAGGATAGTGAACCGGGCCTGATTAAGAGACATTATACACCTGAAAAGGGGTCTGGGACCCAAATATTGAGACAACTGTAGCCTGGCAGGATAGTGAAACGGCCCTGATTAAGAGACATTATAAACCTAAGAAGGGGGTCTGGTACCCGAATGTTGAGAGGACTGGAGAATTGTAAATGTGAGACAGTGCCTGACAGGATAGTGAACCAATCTTGAGTAAGACACATTATAAACCTGAGAAGGGGGTCTGAAAACCACATAACGTGAAGAGAAGACCAAGGGGGGAGAGAGATATCCTTTGGCAAAAATCAGAAGAAGACCAATGGAAAAGAGAAATATTCTTTAGTGAAAGTCAAGAGAAGACCAGGGGAAGAGAGAAATATCCTTTGGCAAAAGTCAAGAGAAGATCAGAGGAGAAAAGATATATCATCTGGAAGAAAATACAGACATCATTGAGATTATTGAAAGAAAGTCTAAGGAATGCTTGGGGAAGGGAGACACTTTCCCCACCTTTGTTGAACTGTATTCACACCCTCTCCCCAACCACGGAAGCTGAATGGCATACAAATCTCCCACCTTGGTTGGCACAGGTCCCTGATTTCGGAATAACAGGTCTACACAAGGCAGCCAATGGAGGAGGAGGGTTAGGGAGAGGTTGTGGATAGGTGGGACAATTAGGAACTCTGGGAAGAGGTTTAGGGTAGCATAATTGGACAGGTAGAGGGACATTGGGTAAACATTTGTCATGCGCATTGCTCACTTCCAGGTTGCCAACTCTAGAATCACTCCCTGTAATCTGTCCTGAAATTCACACACTACTACTCCTGCCTATGCCTCTCGCCTCACTTCCGGCAAATCCCTTCTAGCTTAATCACATACACAACAGAACATGAGCAAATTAACGTAGACAAAAAAGCACATAAATTAAAAACAGCACCAAGCATAAAATGGAGCACAAGTTCTGAATGCTGGACACATGAACCTAAACAATGAGCAAACAATGACCACTTACAGTGAGCACCCCTTACTGCACTCTATTGTCTCCCAAACCTGTAACTGCGCTCTGTTGCTCTCACAGAGCCATGATTAGCTTATGAAACCCACTATGGCATGACACAGCACTCAATGCCCTGAAAGCGAGTGTCCAGTGCTATGTTCCTTTTCGAAGCAGTATTACACCAACATGCACCTTTAAACTACAGCATACTCTGTGACCTGGAATGAGTGTTCTGGACAGTGCAAACGCTTAGCAGTACTTAGCGAGCCCCTTAGAGAAAGTGAACTATCCTCTGTTCCTTCTCAATACAGTTTCACCCCAGCATGCACTTGTAAACTTCACAGCATGCTCTGTGACATGGAACGAGTGTTCAATGGTACACAAACCTGACAGTACTTAGCTCAAGCATGGGGAATCTCATGAGGCTTCCCCCAACGTGCAGCCAACTGCAGTGTTCCCCTGAGGTGGAGGCCTCCATGCAAAGTCCAATGCCGCCCAACTTGCCAGCTATAATCTGCGTGTTCTCCACTCTGAACCCACTCATGCCGTACAAAGGAAACAATAACCAGCACCTGGCACGGGCAGGGGAGGAGTTCTTGAAAGCCCGGCAGCACGTGCATGAGGTACGTTGCCGCTGGGCCTCATTGGCAATGTAGTTTTCGGGAGCCCCGGGACCCCAAAACCCTTACACCTGAGAAGGCCTGAGGAAGGGCGACTCTCCATCTGTGTGGAATGATACAGAAAAGCGTAGGGGTGGCCAGGGGAAGGAGGACATTCCCCCATCAGTCACAACCTGCCTAAAATCAACGAGAAGGAGGTAGCCACCCTTCTGGAATCAGGGTGTAACCTACTCTATAGTTTTCTTTTGAAGTGTAAGAGATGGACATAGGTTTGGAACACAGGAAAGTGGGCCATTTGGTTTTGACAGATGTTCTGACATCATCCTTAGTTTTGATTGAGGTAGGGAAACCCCTCTTAGTTATATGGGCAGATATGGTTCTTCCTTATTTTTCTGTTAAATTAGAGTTTATGCCAACAAGCATGCCACATGTGTGTCTCGCGTCTACTCCTGCACCTTTAGACAATGTTATAATATCTTTCTCTTGACTGGGATGAGTATGAGAATTCCGATAATGATTCTCCGCCCCCCTTACCCGATGTTCTTAGGGATAACATCACTGGGTTTCCTAGTCATTCGGGGTCGGTTCTCTCTCGCTCCAGCTTGGTCTCTTGTGTCCCTTCCTCATCTTTTCCTCTGTATCTTATTGAGAGGTGGCAGTTTGGTGTTTCATATACCAGCTTGTTCCGCAGATAGTGAGTAGTTTTGGTGCTCTTGATAGGGCCCTCGGTGCACCATGATCCTTCCGTGGTCCATGCCACAACTTTCTGTCTCTATCTCTCTCTATAGTCTAGGACACCACACGTCCGGCTCCATTTCTCTATGTTGCCCCGCTAAATGTTGTAGCACGCCTCTCTCTGCTTCTCGAACTCTCACAGCTCCAGGATGCTACACATCCAGTCTCTCCCTCATGCCAGCATTCCAGCCTTTTTGTAATTCACAGGTTCTTCCCTCGCATCTCCAGGCCCCTCCCCTTTCAATACTTATGTAGCAATTTCTTTTTTTGGCACACCTCCATGTCCCTCTTTCTGTCTCCAGTGGTTTATGTCCTCTTCTGTACGTCATCTTCTTCATTCCATTTGAATGGGAATTTATATTTAAAGGAAGATTTACAATTTCCTGTTTACAACAAAACATATTGTTTTTTTGAGAATGTTATTTTAGAATGTCTTGCAGTGAGTTCCTCACAGGAAAGCGTGTCCTTGTCCACAAAGGGGGGTATTGCAGAGCAGGCTCTCCTCCCTAGCCTCATGGGGTGGTCCCCCTTGAGGAGAAGGGATACATTTCCACAATTCATCACAGCACTCAACCTATTATCATAACCACACACAACACCACACACAACATACACCCTGAACTACGTAACAGACAGATTGACCCCTTGAAATACACAACCACCATATTATCATGAGACATACTCACCCCAGAGCATACACACTCATCTCATTATCATAACTACAGACAACATACACACTGACCCACAACGCAGGCACCGTGACCCCATTACATACACTCTCGCCTTATTATCATAATATTATCATAAAACACACTCTCCCCATAAGGTACACACTCACCCTATTATCATGACCATATACAATATACACTCTCCCCCTTTGTCTTAACAACACAAAACATACCCAGGCAACCGACTCAATCCCCACAGTGCACACATTCTAACATCGTGAGGAACCTGAGGGCATCCTCCCATCTCCTCCCCTTGGGTCTTCCTCTCAGGTGCCCAGGAAGGGCCATCACCTTTGGATCCTGACCCTGAGGGTGGATATGCGAGGGAGGATCACCTGGGTGGAGGGACTTTGGAAAGTGGGGAGAGGATGTTGTTAGGTGAGACATGGCATGCCCCTTTCCATTGACAAAATACACCCACCCCCCCTGCCGTTGTAGGTTATTATCAGTCTTTCTCAATTTCACACGCACAAACTGCCCCACATTCATATTCCTTTAAGACTGGGACGAAGAAGAGGTAACTGAGAGTTATACACACTTCCATTCATGCACACCGTTTTGGTACTGAGATGAGTAAGAGGACTATGCAGCACTACTACAATGGTCAGGCATGTCGCACTAGTAATGTTAACTATGGTCAGGCAAAGGACTTGCACCTGCAGCCAAATCAGAGGCTACAGTTACATAAAAGGAGAGACAGGCAATAGCATAGGAGAAATTCCATCGAGAACATGTGAATATAACAAAGTACAAGGGTTATCGGTTGTGTGACCTGTAATGTATTGAAGTGGGAGAATGGGAGAAAAAGCTCCCCCCAATCTCCTTGCGACCATGGCCTAGAGGATCGCGGCCCAGACACCCGCCACGAGATGAATTAGTCTATCTACCAGACGACCAAATACCCTGGTTCAAGAACATAAGGATATGCCCACCAGCCTGCCCTACTCAAGCCGACACCTGTGGCATGTATGAACTCGACTAAGACCTCAACAACAAGCACCCACATCGTTAGAGATGCCATGACGACCTAGCCAACTGCCAAGAGCACACGTGCCACCATGCACATGGTCACTCACGCACCAACCCACACGAAGAATATATTCAGTGCTATGACGTAGGTGACGGATACACCAACTGACGCGCATCTTTATTATTTTTCACATAGGTTTTTCCGTAATGCAGAAACGCAAGACGCATAAAGCACTCGCGTATACGTTTGCTGACGTTTCTCCCACCCCTCGCATCGTGATGAGAATATTACGAAGACATAATACTGCTTATGAAGCCATGTCACACCGCAACACAGGTGCCGTGCATTACACAACCCCACCCATGAACCAGGCACAAGTAGGCCGCAAGCAAGAACCACCATGAACACTGAATGAGCGGGAGTACAAGTGCTGATCACGCAGAACGAGCCCAGCAAGAGCTCACAGCCAAGGGGGCGATATTGCAACCCGTATGCTACCAGCCAGCGCCAAGGTCACACCTGTAAGCAAAGCCAAGCACACAGAAGCAAAATACAACTTTAAATGTGCAGAATTCTGCCCCAGCCACGGTCTCTCCACACGTGACCAAGCCAACCTGACAGGGTGCCAGACCCACGAGGGAGAAGTCGCCTGGGTCCCACGTCTGGGACACAGGTTGCAACAATGAAATGACCCATTGGACACCTACAGCGATGGGAATGGTCTGCTCTCAAGTCTATGAGCAAATCCGCACATTGTCTGCACAAACACATAGTTACACATTGTTGCTAGTGACAGGTACACCGCGAGCTGGGAACAACGATGGTCCCAGACTGGGGGGCTCGTGGGTGGACCAATCAGAACATGGGGGCACTCATCACTGACGCCACTAACATTAGCCAATCATCAGGGGTCTTCGTGTAACAATTTTCAACTATCTAATAGAAGGGACAACCCAAGTATACCACCTGACTCATCCTCAACCACTAGTATTGCTCTCTATATGTATGCTATACTAACCCTACCACTTGAGGAACCAATCCGGAGTGGCAATAGGTTTTTTCCTAACTTTCCCAGGTGACGCAAGTAGCACGTCATACTGAGGCAAAAAGGGCCTGCGAGCCCCACGAATTTCGAGAGTCTGGACGGACGCGTACGATCCTAGACCCATCCCTGCCGTTGTTTTAATAAACAGCAGAACCGCCTTGCTTCTTGTGTGTGTCTCATACTCATTTTTGGGGAACACGGGAGGAGTTGGAGCCTCCCAGCCCGAGGTCTGTGGACAGCCCAGCCGACCCTGGGATAATCACCCCGACAAGTTGGAGGCACTGCTGAGATCTGTTTACGATCTACCTTTTTATTTTTCCAAGGCCTCTCGTTGTGAGGAGGCCCGGCGGCGCAGCCCCCTCTGCTGCTGCCCCCTTTTTGAGGACTACAGGACCATCGTGGAACTGCGAGAAGACCGGACAGCGCAATCCGGATATTGGCCCTCGGGAGCCGGTTGAGAAGTATCCCGCCCGCGGTTGGTGAGTGTCCAGACCTGGTCCAGACGAGGGGAGGTAGCAAGCCGCATGGAGGGGTGCACGCAGTCGAGCGGCCCCGCATCAAGAGAACTTGGTGAGTATGTCACACCCAACAAGCAATGTGAGATTGTGAGGGAGGGGGGAGGAGTAAAATAAGGGTGGTGGGAGGTGTTACTAAGGTGTGCGGCGAAGATTTGATCAATTAGTGTTAACGGTGAATTGAATGGTAGCAGGACAGGCGCGAGAGCCGTCTGCTACCACGTCACGGAAAATGGTGGGTGGAGCAAGAAAATATCACGTGCGGTTGCTCGTAGACACTGATTGGCCTAGGTCGTGGCCACCTGTAAGGGGGGTGTGTGTGTGGCTTCCTACGAATAGGCGGTTATTGATCAATGAGTAGATGAGGATCCCTATTGATCGAGCAGTGAAACTCGATAGATAGATGACGTTTTCCTGTAGGTGGTAGCTAACTGGTTGCCTAGTACGGAAGATAATTGGCTGGTTAAGCCCTCCCGTTGAGGGGCGTATCACACACGAGGCGACGCAGCATGCGCAGTCCGATTATATTGTTGGTTACCTTGTTCCAGGCGTAACAAGAGGACAGCTGTGGGGTTAACGGGGACAAACAGCAAAAACTAATGGCAAGCTTTCTGAAGTGTAAAAGATCTTACCGGTAGTTTTGGAAGAGGTCGGTAACGTCACCCGCAGGGCTTTCATAGGTTATCTTGACCACACAGAATTGGTGAGAGGTGGTGGGGAAGTGAATAGAGGACAGGGGGTGCGCACGGAGGTTGTCGGCCACCCCAAATAGGGGACAGGTGGAGAGGGGGAAGTGACCGTGCACGGAGAACGCTGGCCATGCCGAGTGAGGTAGGAGGAGGAGGGGAGGAGAAAAGTGGGACGGCTGTAAAAGCACGTCACACAGGGCACGCAGCCGCAGGGGGCTTCGTGCGCCGTGGCCGCAGGGGGCCGTAACGGTATTAAGGAAGAAAAACAAATACAGGATTTTTGCAATTGTTATATTTGACTGTTTTCCCTTTTAACGAATGGGCGCAAGTCCCCAAACTACGGGGCCAGGTAACATATCTGCAATTGTCATATTTGACTGGCTTTCTTTTAGAGGACGGTCGCAAGTCCCCAAACTACGGGGCCAGGTAACGACAACTATACTGAAGGGAGCTAACAACACAGTGTAACCATGTCATACGGGTCAGGATCGGGAGGGTGGGGGAATACCCTCACTACCCTGCTGCAGCATATGTGTAAAACACTATCACCCCATAGGGAAAAACTGATCAAATACAGCATAGAATGGCCACAAGGAACAGACAACAAAATGACGACACCCTGGCCGCCTAACGGCAGTTTCGACCCGTACGTCCAACACTTACTACTGACACATATACATAACACATACAAGGGGAAGAAGTTGGCGCATCACGTGGAGGTGTTTAACTTATGGAGGATGTTCCAGGGGTCCCGACCAGGACCAACCGGGATGTTCACTGCGGAGGAAACGAAGGAGGGGAAGAAGATTAAGGAGGAAGAGGTAAATGGGGAAAAGGAGGTTGACAGCGCACAGTGTGCGGGAAGAGACCGAGAGGGGGAGGAAAAGCTTAGCATCGCAAATGAAATAGAAATAAAAAAGGAAAGGACCGACGACATGCCTTTAGCGAAAGTAGTGAAGAAGGAAGAAGGGGGGTTATATCCTGTGATGGAACTACGAGAAGCGGTAAGGCAACAACTAACGGCGGCTAAGGGGTATTCGAACCCCGCGTACAGCCCACCACCATATACAGCTACAGGTAGCTACACAGGGGGGGAGGTGACAAGTATGGTAGGCCCAATTTATACGAAGATGCACGCAAAGGAAGGGAAGAATAATGAAGAACCAATCCCAACCATAGGACACGACGAGTGGGTAGCCCCGCAGGTGCTGTTAAAATTGCGAGGGACACTAACGGGAGAAGAAAAGGAGGTAGTACGGAGAATGAACCAGGACGATGAGGGTAGCAGTGAAATAAGAGGGGAGGAAGATAAAAGGAAAGAAGGGGAGCTGTTACGAGCAGAGGAGGAGATGTTAGAGGAACGATTGGCAGAATTAAGGAATGAGCAAAACGCCCTGATCAAACAGCTTGAGAAAGAGGAACGAGAGAGAAGGAGGGAAAGGAAGGAAAGTAAGGATGAGTTAGAAAAAATGAGGGAATGAACTGAAGAACGGAAGCGGGAAGCTGAAAGGATGAAGGCGATAGCAGAAAGGGTATCTCAAGCAGCACAGCGTGACAAGAAAAGAGAGGAAGAAGAGAAAGAAAAGGAAATGGAAATATGGAAGAAGAAAATACTATCAGAAACCACCAAGAAATACGAGGAAGGTAAAGTGATAGAAAGCATATTAGAAAGGGAGAGAGAGAGATGGGAAAGGAGGAGAGAGGAAGAAAGGATATTAAAGAAGGTGAGTAGTGAGGTGATGGAGGAATTGAAAAAGAAAAGAGAGGAAATAGGTGGTGAAATAGTGGAGAAGAGGGAAGGGGAAAGAAGAGATAGGAAAAGGAAGAGTGGGGTAAGGACATATGTACGCCAGGATGCAGAAATAGCCACAACATCAGCGCAAAGGGGAGCAATTGGTGAAGAAGAAGAGGAAGGAACAGATTTAATAGATTTAAAAACAGTGACGATTAGGGGGGAAAAGACAGATTGGGGGTTGTCGCTCCTGGATGAATTTTGCAGCGAAGAAGAAGGAATGGGGGGAGAAGGAAAAAGCGGCGATAGGGAAAGCTTAGACAAATTGTACATCACCCGCACCAACCGGGAATCACCATGGGCATGCAGAAGGAAGGAAGAACAGGGGGGAAGTGAGGAGAAAGAACGAGAAGTGGCGGGAAGGCAAACATGTGCAGCTACACCCGCATCATCCCGTCCAACATGTCCGCCCACACCCGCTCCTGAACACACCCTCTACGCCGGCAGGCTTAGAGATCTCCCCGGATGTAGGCAGGAAGAACCGACACACACACCCACATTAAATAAAGAAAATAATAAGAGAAGGGGAAGAGATGAAGGGGAAGCTGCAACGAGCGGCGGTAATATGGACATGACAGATGATATAGACAACACCGAAGAAGAGGAGGGGTATGCGGACGCCACACCGCGACAACTGGGGGGACAGATGGGACACAACCTAATGCCGCTATTGCAGAGGGGGGGTTAGACCACAATACGTCCCTTGGAAGCATGCCGATAAGGAAAATATAAAGTGTAGGCTCCCATCACTAAGTGGAGGAGCGGGAAAATGAATATACGAGATGGAAAAGCACACTGCAGGACAGAAACTAGCAGTAGGAGACGTGAAGGGCCTATTAATATCAATATTAGGGGATGTGGCAGATGACATCTGGAAGAGAGCGGGTTTCCCCGGGTCACAATAATGAACACATCACATGACGGGGCGCCATTTGCGAATTGCAGGCATGCATTATGGCAAGCTCTGAGGGTACAATACCCAGACACCTCAGACATAGGAGCAATTACGTCACGCAAGATGCGTGAGAACGAAGATCCTGTTGATTATATCCAGGAGATTCAGGAGAAGTGGCGTATGGAAACTAGAGAGCAATGGGACAAGACACCGGCAATATTTTACCACATACTAATACAAGGGCTCCCAGAGGCAGTACAAAAACAATTGAAGAAAGTAGTGGGGATGGAAGCCAAGGCTTGGCCGGAAATACAATTGACAATAGTACACCATTGTAGGACGTGGCAAGAAAAGATGAAACAAAAGGAAGACGATAGAAAAGCGGAAGAGGCTAAATTAGTGCAGAAAAAACTGACTAAATACACCATTGAAGGTGCACTAATAACTACACCAACAACAATGACACCAAACCCTGCGCAAGTAGTGGCCACACAGGATCCCTCACAACTACAAATACCACCACTACCACAATCACAACGACTTATAACACAACAGCTGCCGCCACCCCCACCATACACGGCTAACATGGGAGGAGGCTACATGGTACCAGGAAATGGATATTATAAAAACATCAGGGGAAGGGGAGGAACTATGAGGGGGAGGGGATAGGGCCAACCTGCACAACAGCAAGGGGGAGGATTCCAGAGCTTCTACCCCACTGGGCAACCAGTGTACCGAGATAATGCAGGAAGTTTCCCATGGCAGACCAGGGAACCACCTGTATGTTGGGTTTGTGGGATGTTAGGACACATGTCACGTACGTGTAGAATGAGACCCTCCCCACCAGCATGGGGGGAACAAGGGCCTATGAGGGAGCAGCAGGGTTACCAACAACCACAGGGGCTACCACAGAGCAGCACACAGCAACAATTAGCAACGCAACAACAGCTGCCAACATATTCACTACCGCAACAACAGGTAGCAATAACACAACAACACCAAGTGCAGCCAGTGCAGCAGCCCACTCAAATACAGGACCATAAGGTAACCTCCACCGATACACAGCTACAACAAACACAATTGGGAAGGGTGACTATCCTGGGACACAACCCTTACACAGGAAGTTGTCAGTCATTATACCCACAATAGGACAGCCCACAGACGTCCTTGGTGTGTCCCATCCTGTCGATAACACCTAATAGTGCGGAGGAACCACGCATTGAGGTAACGATAGGTGACAAAAAATGATCATTCTTTGTTGACACTGGGGCAACTCGGTCTTGCATAAGGGAGGGTAGATTTAAAATGACAGGTGAGGCCATGAACACCCAAGGATTCTCTGGGGCTAGGGGGTTGGTTCCCTTTACTGATAACATCTCCTTATCTATTGGAGATTATGACATGTCTGTCCCGCTCCTGTATTCAAGGGAGTCACCAATGAACATACTTGGGAGGGACATAATGAACAGGCTAAATATGACAATCTCCTTCACGGAGGATGGCATAATTTGCTCCACTCCAGGAATAAACATGCTTACTGCACGACAAATACTGCAAGCGTACTGTGGCCAGACAGTAGCTCGGGCTGAGCCAGTGGATGGCGAACTGTTCCAGTACGGAACAGACATGGCATTCGCCTGGATGCCAGGAATAGAAGGAAAGATCTGGAGGAGGCCAGCAGCATATTTGTTCAGGCCTGAGACACCAGCCAATGAACCAGAAGGGAAGGTGATTTCGGTGAGCATCGAGAGTATTATAGCAACTGCAGATTATATCACAGTAAATGCCCTAGACCGGGAAGGGAGAGCATGGAGGGCAGTGATAGCCCTGGCTGAGGGGTGCAGGCTCACCCAGGAGTCCGATGAAGAGCTCTTTTCAGAAGACAAGGAAGAAGGTGAGATGGTATTTATGATGAGTGTAGATATATGGCTAAGAGTGACATATAAGCAAGTGGCACAGAAAATGGCCATGGCACTTGAAGCACCCGCATCTACCCCAGTTCCCTTCTACGAGGAAGATATGGCAAAAGTTCCAACATCACTGTGGACCACCAGTCCCTATGACATGGGCTGCATAAAGAGTATCGGGGGAGTAAGAATAAAGCTGAAGAAGGGTGCAATACTACCTAGAGTGAAACAATACCCACTATCAAAAGAGGCAGATGAGGGCATATACGAAACCATAACGGCCCTAAGAAATAATGGCATATTGGTACCATCAGAATCACCATGTAACATGGCCGTGTACCCAGTGCGCAAAGCTAAAGGAGGGTCTTGGCGCTTTATCCAGGACCTCAGACCCTTGAATAACATTGTAGAAGCAGAATACCCCATAGCAGCAAACCCAGCCACAATATTATGTGGAATTCCGGCAGAGGCCTCACGGTTTACCGTGATTGACCTCAAAAATGCCTTTTTCTCAATACCCCTGCACCCAGATTCACAAGACTTGACAAGCTTCACATACAGGAACACAAAATGGAAACCCACCAGGTTACCACAAGGGTACTGCGAGTCACCCTCAATTTTCAACAGAGTAATACAGATGGACTTGGGAAACATTGAATTGGAAAGTACGGTGCTGCAATATGTTGACGATATAATAATTTGCAGCACGAGCGAGAAAAGGTGCAGGGAGGACTCATTGAAACTGCTGACAGTGTTGGCTGAAAAGGGTTACAAGGTAGACAAAGAAAAGTTACAGTACTGTCAGGAACAGGTACTATACATTGGTCAACTAATATTCCAACACGGAAGAAAGATTGCACCACAAAGAGCACAAGCTATATCCAACACGCCACTACCACAAACGGTGAGGGAGCTGCAGCAGTTCCTGGGATTATGCAACTACTGTAGAGCATGGGTTTCTGACTACAGCTCATACATAGAACCCCTACTTGAGGCATTGGAGAAGCACACAAAGGGGACAAAACATTGGAATGGACAAGGGAAATGAAGGAGGAATTTGACGAGTTGAAGCACACCATATCTACTGCTCCGGTACTAGCCACCCCAGATTATTGCGACTCAGCAGTAATGAAAGCAGTATTGACTCAGAAAACCAGCATGGGACACAAGCCAATAGCGTTCTACAGTGGTCACTTGGACCCTGTTATGCTAGGACATTTCCCTTGCGAACAGAGTCTTGCCGCGGCTGCATTTGCGGTAGAGAAATCATCATCGATTACAATGGGGTGCCCAACCACACTATTTGTGGCGCATGCGCTATTTGCAATATTGAATAAGCCTAAGTCCACACTAACCACACAGAGGGCGTCAGGTTATGAGATCATCTTGTCTAGACCCGAACTGTCAATTGTCAGATGCAGTACAGTTAACCCAGCCAGATTTATAACAGAAGTTATTGAGGAAGGTGATTATGATCACGATTGTACACAGACTATCGAAACGTACTCATGCACTAGAAAAGTTGAAGAGGATGCACTTAAGGGTGGGGAGATTTTGTACATTGATGGGTCATCAACAATAGACCAAAGTGATGCGATAAGGAGAACTGGGGCAGCAGTTGTAAAAAGACAGAAGATTTGATGTATGTCCCGGTGAAATGCGTGTAGTTACCACAGCATTATTCGGCTCAAGCAGCAGAATTGGTTGCCCTGATCTTGGCGTTGAAGGAAAGCGTTGACAAAAGAGTTACTATATATTCTGATAGCGCATATGTCACGTCAACTGTCCACTCGGGGCTGATAAAATGGCAGAGAAGAGGGTTTAGGAGAGCTGATGGCACCTCAGTGCAACATGCTCTCTTGTTAGCAGAATTAATTGAAGTAATTAATGATCCCCAAGAGATAGCTTTGGTTAAATGCCCGGCACACACTAATGTAGACGACCATATCTCGAAAGGGAATGAAACAGCAGACGCACATGCCAAGCATGCGGCATACTTTGGTGAAATATGGAACCCCCCAGAGTCAGAGAGAGGGAGAGGGAGGGGGATGGCAAAACAGATGATGATGAAATAAGGGTACACCTATCTCCCCGCAACACAGATAATGGAATTACAGGCAGCCGTACCAATGGCAGAAAAGGAACTATGGGTAAAAAGAGGATGTACGATGTCCCCAACTGACGCACTGTGGCGTCAAAATAACACTGGAAAGGTGGTCATGCCATTGGCACTGTTGAACACCACCCTGGCCCAGCTCCATCACCCAGCACATACAGGAAAGGAAGTAATTGCAGCATGAATTAGGGAAGATTGGTTCTGCCCCGAGTTAAATTCTCATGTAACAAATTTCATCAGCAATTGCCTCACATGCCAACAGTTTACGGCTGGTCACATGCTGCAAGTGATAAAAGGTACTATACCCCGGCCAGACGGACCCTTCCTACACATTCATATTGACTACGTTGATATGGTCAATGTATGTCAAGGAAATAGGTATATGATTGTAGTGGTGTGCCCATTCTCCAGGTGGATCGAGGCCAGACCCTGCTCACACGCGGATGCGTTCTGAGCAGCTACATTTTTAGTGAGAGATGTTTTCCCCAGGTGGGGTGTGTGCAAAGTGCTGCGGTCAGATAACGGCCCACACTTTGCTAATGAAATGTTTCAGCACATCACGTCCTTGCTGGGTATTAAGCATAGCTTTGCATGTGCATATCACCCACAGGCCAACAGTATATGTGAACACCTGAATGGCCTATTGAAACAAGAAATAGCAAAAATCCAGCAAACAACCAAGAAGAGCTTGTTGTACTGTCTCCCGCTAGCTCTATTTGAGCTAAGGAATAGGCCAGGGTCTGATCACCACCTCACTCCTCACGAGGTGGTGACAGGACGTCAAATGCGCCTTCCTCTAACGCCTACATCACAGACCATGAAAACATTGCAACTGTTCTTGGTGACGAAATGTATCAATATGTGTCTTCTTTGATTACTAGTGTAGCGTTTGTATCTCAACAGCTCGAGCGCACGCGGGGCGGGTCGAAGAGTTCTCAACAAGGAACTGGAAAAGGAAGGACTATGCAAAATTGCTAAAGGTGACCATGTGCTACTCCGCAACTTCAATAGAAAGTGGAACAGCCCACGCTTTACTGGTCCTCATTTGGTAGAGGAGGTAGCTACCAGAGCGGTGAAATTGCAGGATAAGCGTGCCTGGAATCACCTACACGACGTGAAGATCTACAAACTCCAGACCCGCCCTAGCGTTAACGACAGGGCCATTGGAAGAGCAACGACAGCAACAACATCGGCTACAGAGAAGGAGACGTCGACCACAGCTGATGACAGTAGTGTCACTACACCTGATCACCCCCCAGATTCCCCAGAGGCAACTACTGAAATAGACATTGAACGCTTGCCCATAGCCCATCCCATGGTCACGAGATCACAAAGTAAATTCCCGCCAATTGAGCCCCAACCCCCTCCCCTCTAAGGTCACCCCCTATTGAAGGACATTGTATAACAAACTTGGGTATTGCGCACACAAACATGTAAAACACTTGTATGTTTTCTCTTTTTCTTCTCTCGCACATGCAGGTACCGTGTATAATTGTATTGTTAAGAAAATAAGTAACTAAAAGTGTACTCTGCCCAGGAGTAGATGCTGCCCATGGATGATAACACCCCTGAAGCCCTATCACACCAATTTGTATATCACATAAGAAGGCCAAAGTACCTAAAAAGAAGGAGGGTACGCGTATATTACACCGCATTTGATTTGGCCATAGAACAATCATTTCCCCATCTTCACCAGCACTTACCTGCTCTAGGAGATAGATCACTAAGATTAGCGTGGGAACAGCTCTTCGCCTGGGCACTGAACGATTACTTGATAGGGAGAGCTTAATAACAACGACTAACAATAATAACAAGCATATTGAGGATTTTCAGGCGGGCACCTTTAACGTCGCAAGAATAAGCTGCCGGACTGCATCAAGGTAAGGGCAAAATTCCGGTGAGACTAGCTTTTGTAATAAAAATGATAGGAGTATTGGTCATCACTGGTCTGTTGGCTTCCCCTGTATGGCAGAAAAGTTATGCTATCAATATTATGGCTGCACCCAAAACTAACATGCCCCCTCCCACGGCTGCAACAGGTATGACGTCAGGTGGTACTAGCAACCCTACGCATAAGGGAAGTAGAGTTAAACGCAGCACATATACAGGTAAGAAGGGTATTGATAATTACATAACAGATTCAGCACACATCTCAAACAACATGTGGTACCAGCACATGACCCAAATTGGTAAGTAGACAACAGAAGATAGCTGTTATGTGTGCTCATTGATCCCATACGCCATGAGCGCTTCACGAACATTTGTCGCCACAGAAATACAAGAAAAGACGGCCGATGTATAGTATATCTGGCACTATTTCAAACGAGAGGACGATTTCAAGGAACGGTGGTGAGAATGCAGTGGGAAACAAGAGACACATACCCATACGAAAACATTTTCCTCAAGTCATATTTGAGCTACCATAAGAGCAGTTTACACGCTGAAGCGTTCAGATACATGACGAGTGGCCCTGAAAAGGGAGAAACAAAGAAAATAACACTACAATACCGACCATGTGATTGGTACGCCACTGAAGTTCCTGGTATACAAGGATGTTGGGAAAGGCCACTGATAACAATAACAGGGAAGGTATACATGAACAATGAATGGGAAATAGGAGTGGTCGGTAGCAACATGATAACGAGAGAAAATATTACCACCATACAGGAACACAACGACAGATGTTGGACGACATGGGGCCAATACGTACCCATGATGACATGGATGGAGAAGGATGAAGACCCAATAAGCATACTACCGCTGACCGCGCCCAAGTGATGCTACCAACACAGAGGAGATGTGGAGGTGGGATACAACACCAACTGTGGAAGTGTGTTAGAATTACCAGAGGGGGGTGCTGGAACGGCAGTGATAATGGATCACTATTGGGCCTGCGGAAAAAAGGCATATCACACCCTGCCCCCATTGTGGAATGGTATATGCACACAGGTACACATCAACGTACCATCACTAGTGGTGCCCCAAAAACATGTCAACATGGCCAATTTCCCCAAAATGGATGAAGGGAACAAGAGGAAGAAGAGATCCGTACAATCACAGGAGGGAGACAACAACAACAACAATAATGTCCTAACAAGGATAAAGAGACAAGGAGAACCCCTGACAGGAAACTACCTGTGGGGAAGGTCGGAAACAGCACTCACTTCTATCCCACCAGAACATAGATTATTCAGCAGGGCTGCTATGTTCTTCTCGACAATCATACACCCTGGACTACAAGCTTATGCAAACGCTAAATGGCTCCAGATCACCCGATGGGAACTAATGATGACGATTAATTCAACAGTAAACGGATTCAATGCAATTAAAGAGGAACTGCGAGCGGTAAGAATGGTAGCACTACAGAACAGATATGTACTGGATCTTCTCACAGCGATGGAAGGAGGAGTTTGTGCAAAGATAGGACAATCATGCTGCACATTTATGCCTGCTAACGATGCAGATAATGGTACACTTACCGCAGCAGTATCACAACTGGCCCAAATGCACTCCAAGATGATGGAAGAAAGTAAAGGAGTAAAGAAGGATGATAGCTGGTTTTCATTGTTATGGTCATGGATGCCATCATGGCTGTCGGACGGGCTGAAGATAAAAGTTGGATGCATAATACTAGCTGCAGCTGTATTGATTGTAATAAGGTTTTGGAAGGCCAGGAAGGCACGCACTACAGACGAAATGATCGAAATGGTCGGCATGCACCCCTTGATGCCAACTGACAATGACCAGCACACCGACGTGATAATAAAGGAAAGAGAGAAACTGCGCAAACAGATCATCACCAATCACTTAAACCCACCATCCGTAAAGCTTGAGAACCCAAGAAACCCGAGGAGCTATATCGGACGATGGGTATACTGCAAACCGGGAGGGAGCTGTGTATTTATGTACTGGTCATTTGAAGACCATGTCAACCACTATGGACACCTGGGAGGAGTGACCAAAATGTGGAGAGTAAGAGGAGATAAAGAAAAAGATATGTTTGTGGTCGACAAGTCGACCAGAGGGGGGACTGAAGTGGGAGAATGGGAGAAAAAGCTCCACCCAATCTCCTCGCGACCATGGCCTAGAGGATCGCGGCCCAGACACCCACCACAAGATAAATTTGTCTATCTACCAGACGACCAAATACCCTGGTTCAAGAACATAAGGATATGCCCACCAGCCTGCCCTACTCAAGCCGACACCTGCGGCATGGATGAATTCGACTAAGACCTCAACAACAAGCACCCACATCGTTAGAGATGCCATGACGACCTAGCCAACTGCCAAGAGCACACGTGCCACCATGCACACTGGTCACTCACGCACCAACCCACACGAAGAATATATTCAGTGCTATGACGTAGGTGACGGATACACCCACTGACGCGCATCTTTATTATTTTTCACATAGGTTTTTCCGTAATGCAGAAACGCAAGACGCATAAAGCACTCGCGTATACGCTTGCTGACACTTCTCCCACCCCTCGCATCGTGATGAGAATATAACGAAGACGTAATACTGCCTATGAAGCCATATCACACCGCAACACAGGTGCCGTGCATTTACACAACCTCACCCATGAACCAGGCCCAAGTAGGCCGCAAGCAAGAACCACCATGAACACCGAATGAGCGGGAGTACAAGTGCTGATCACGCAGAACGAGCCCAGCGAGAGCTCACAGCCAAGGGGGCGATGTTGCAACTCGTATGCTACCAGCCAGCGCCAAGGTCACACCTGTAAGCAAAGCCAAGCACACAGAAGCAAAATACAACTTTAAATGTGCAGAATTCTGCCCCAGCCACGGTCTCTCCACACGTGACCAAGCCAACCTGACAGGGTGCCAGACCCACGAGGGAGAAGTCGCCTGGGTCCCACGTCTGGGACACAGGTTGCAACAATGAAACGACCCGATGGACACCTACAGGGATGGGAATGGTCTGCTCTCAAGCCTATGAGCAAATCCGCACATTGTCTGCACAAACACATAGTTACACATTGTTGCTAGTGACAGGTACACCGCGAGCTGGGAACAACGATGGTCCCAGACTGGGGGGCTCGCGGGTGGACCAATCAGAACATGGGGGCACTCATCACTGATGCCACTAACATTAGCCAATCATCAGGGGTCTTCTTGTAACAATTTTCAACTATCTAATAGAAGGGACAACCCAAGTATACCACCTGACTCATCCTCAACCACTAATATTGCTCTCTATATGTATGCTATACTAACCCTACCACTCGAGGAACCAATCCGGAGTGGCAATAGGTTTTTTGCTAACTTTCCCAGGTGACGGAAGTAGCGCGTCATACTGAGGCAAAAAGGACCTGCGAGCCCCACGAATTTCGAGAGTCTGGATGGACGCGTACGATCCTAGACCCATCCCTGCCGTTGTTTTAATAAACAGCAGAACCGCCTGGCTTCTTGTGTGTGTCTCATACTCATTTTTGGGGAACACGGGAGGAGTTGGGGCCGCCCAGCCCGGAGGTCCGCGGACGGCCCAGCCGACCCCGGGATAATCACCCCGACTGTGTGGTCCGAGAACTGTGCCTAGACTGAGTAACCCCTACTTGGAAAGAACCAAGGAAAGTAAGGATACTGAATCTGTTTTTCCTAACAAGTGTTGAAGTGATTAAAGAAAGGAGAACTCTACGTGAACTGTTGAAAAGCCTGAAACATTATAATGGTAATTTGGAACCATTATTGAAACCTGAGAGATTTGAACTGACCAGTGCTCTGAAGCTGGAAAAGCTGCCTTCTTTGGAAAGGGAACCCCAAGACTTTGTGAACTATGTTGAACTTGGGGGAGGCAACTCTGAGATCTTTTGGAACTGTTTTGAACTTGGGGAAGGGAACCCCAGGGCCCTTTTGTGGAACTGTTTTGAACTTGAGGAAGTTGAAGCTGAAAGGCAAGTTAGGAGCTGGAAGAAGCTTGGAACTTTATGCTAGACCACTGTTTCATTTTGCTGCTGACATCCCTACACTTTGTATATCTTTAGTTGTGAGGGCAGGTATAGGTTTTAGACACAGACTTTTGAGTTGAACTTAATGGCACAGACTATCTTTAATTTCATTAGGTAGGGACATCCCACCTTAGCATAGGACAAGGCAGGCCTTGCTCCATCCTGAAATAAAGAAATAAACCATTTTATTTTAGAAAAGTGAATGTGTTGTCTGTGCCTTACTTCGTGATGCCTTCATAACATACACTGAAGCAAATTCCAGGAAGAATTATCAGCTAACATTACCATAACCACACACAGCTTATGCACGTACCCCCAATGGCGTATGCATCACAATATAAACTTAAGCAAGAAATACATACAAACCCCCACTGCGTTCACATTACAAACATACACTGTCCCCCTAAATCGTTCACATTCCAACATACACTCAAGCAAAAAAGGGCATAATTCCAGGAACAATATTCAGCCAACATTAACTTAACCAGACACAGCACACACACGTACACCCACTGCCTACGCATCACAAGAAAAACAAGCAAAAAGACATAATTCCAGGAACAATATTTATCCAACATTAGCATTACCACGCACAGCATACGCACTAACCCCTACTGTGTGCACATTACTAACATACACTCAACCCCTACAGTGTAAACATTCCAAAAAACACTCAAGCAACAAAACACAATTCCAGGAACAATATTCAGCCCATATTACCATAACCACACAGCATATCACTTACACCCACTGCATTCGCATCACAAAACACACTTACGCAAGGAAATCCATCATTTAGGCAAGGAAAAACATAACAATTCACTAACAAAAAAGTATATGCCATAGATAAAAAAAGTAAAGCAGCACATTACTGTGAAGCATAATGTAGGCCTTCAAGAATATTACCTTAACAAAAAATACTTCCATCATTCGTCAATTGTACTCCATCCATTCAAAAAATACTGTCTAATTGATGCTTAATGTTCTTGTGAAAAAAAATCAAATGTAGTCCATGCTCAACTGAAAATGTATTTATATATCTATTTCTAGTTGTGCAATCACACATTTTGTTTTTGATGATTCACACCACCCTGTATTCAAATTGTAGCTGGAAATAATATTGCTAGGAATAACAGATCAATTTTAATGTTGAAACATATTTCTGTTCCTCTCCTATAGCCAAGATAATTTCCACCGCCGTGGATTAAAATAAAATCCTACAGCTTGACAACATTGTCATAATAAACAAAATGTTTAACAAGAATGCTTTGCCATTTGCCAACTTGATATTAATTTTACCAAATGGTGACACACTTAGCAGTCAGTGGATGTCATGCTTCAGCCAGTACACCCAGGGGTCTCCAATAATCAAGAATTTATTTCCCTACATGTACATATTTTTTTAAATAAGTGCATGCACATGAAAAATACATATAAAAAGGCATGCGTAATGATACACACGTGCATACAAATATACAGACAAGCAGGTGAAACTCAAAGTACAATCATTTGCATTACAAACAAATCAGCATATGTTTATGCATTCCTAACACATAATACACATCGTTTCATACACAAATATTGTACGCATGTATATTGTAATAACATTGCACCTATACTTATACTCACATGACTTTAATAATGTTGTAACACTACAGATACGAACGCATGTGGAATGACTGGAATAACGTTGCAACACTACAAATACGCATGCATATCTAATGCCAAATACAGTGAAATTATGGATGTCTAATAACATTTTCTTATAAAACTTCCACAACTTATTATTACAAAATACACATAACACATACACAACTCTTTTGCTTATACATTTACCTCGTGTTCCATTTTGAAAAAACATGAATGTGGAATTGTTTGTCCAAATAAACACCCCTTGGCTCATAAACAGATTGTGCAAACAAATACTAACTTCCAATGTGTAATGTAAATCAACCAAGTAATGTACAGAAATGTACATCAACCAAGCAATGTACAGAAACACTCTGCCAAACTAATGTTAGAACAAACACATGTGGCGTTTTTGCTTTAGACCATGCCCAAATGCGCACCTTGTTCAACCATGTCTATTAACAATATTAAACACTTCAATTGAAGACAGTGGCCAGTTCGGATTGAAGTACCCTTTACAAACTTATATACATTTTTAATAATAATGATAACATTGTAATTTTTAAATATTATACTTAATACATAAATGATGTATTACAATTTCATTGCAGCACATTTGAAGATGTCAGCAACCACTCCTTTACAGTCTTGAGTGGAGCCAGGTTAGTAAATTGTTTTTTTATGTTTTTTTATAAAATACCTTTTAACAGTGAATGCAAATATTGTTTAAATGTGAACAATGTAAATAATAAAACCTACCCTTTAAGGTACTCATTTCATAATGTAATATAACAATAAATATAAACTGGAAGAACAACTTAAAACATTAGCTGACTATTAGTTTTTCGATGAGTTAATAAACTTCATATCTTGCATAGCTTCAACAACTGTTAACGCAAAATACAATTATGATTTTATTGCCAGATAAAAATGTATATGATTATAGCCGCTAGTGTACCAACAATATCAGGAACATCAACACAAATATACACACTATCGTACTATCAAGAGCACTGTATTCAAAAGCTCAATATGAATGTATGCACTAGAGAACGATAAATAGTACTAGGTAGAATGTTAATACAAATGTAAGCTCTAGCATCTAAGGTCCTTACATTTATAACATAAAAGTGTACTCAGTTATATTTGTCATGCTAAATCAAAAATACCACTGTCTCCACTAGTGTTCTGTTGATAGCACTATATGCAAAATGGTAATATAACTGTAGGCACTAGCATATAATTAATATCACCATATAAAAAATGTCAATACAAATGTAGGCACAAGCGTAGTATACATAGTACTAGATAGAAAATGTTAATACAAATGTAAGCAGTAGAATCTAATATCCTTAATACAAATTTAGCCACTTGCTTACTGTTGATAGCATCATGAACGAAATGTCAATACAAATGTAGGCACTAGTGTACTATTAATAGCACCATGCACAAAATATCAAATCGAATGTAGGCACTAGCGTATTATAAATAGTGCTAGTTTGAAAATGTTAATACACATTTAAGCAGTAGCATCCAATGGCCCCAGGAGTGTACAAAAAATAGTTAAACACGTTAATATGCTTCATATGCTGCATATCTTCAACAAAATGTTTATCTTTCAACTGCTTAATAAAAGAGAATGCATAGGTAGCCACTAGCATATCATCACTAGCACTATATTGAATATGTGGGTTCTATGTCATTTTACTGATGTTTGTTTTTTCAATGGATTTTTTTCAGATGTAAATCCATCGAAGAAACTAATAAAAATATATTTTGTTTTAATATGAGGCTCCCCTCAAAACCTTCCATTTCCTTATGTCGTTACTCTAACCCCAACCCCTCCCGACCCCTTTTATATCCTTGCCCACTCCCGTATACATTTTGATGAGTTTTTTCGATGGATTTTCCCCCACAACAAATCCATTGAAAAAACGATAATCAGCAAAAGGACGGTATACGGAATATGTCAACTCAAGTCTAGACACTAACGTACTATACATACTAACACATACAAAATGTTCATATAAATGTAAGCAGTAGCATCAAATGTCCGCACAATCAAAATATACAGGAGTATACAGGAAACAGAACAACATTTTATATTGTAACAACCTGTCTTCTTTTCTATAGGTGAAACATCAACATTAAGCGAAGAGGATAAAGGTACAAATGAAGGCGCAAGCATACTCTTAATAGTACTACACAGAAAATGTTAATTTAAATGTAAGCAGTAGCATCTAATGTCCTTACAATTATAACATACATGTGTGTACAATAAACAGTTGGACACGCTAACACGCTTCATATGCTGCACAGCTTCAACAAAATTCTGTTATATTTCAACTGCTAAATAAAAAATATGATGCATGTAGCTACAGGTGTACTATTAGTAGAACTATATAGAAAATGGTAATATTACTTTTGGCACTATAATACTGAAACATTACACTATATACAAATTATCAATATAAATGTAAGCAGTACCATCACTTGATCTTAAATTAATAACATACAGGTGTATTCACTTATGTTTGTCATGGTAATAAAAAGTAACAATGTACCCACTAGCATACTGTTGATAGCACTATATACAAAATATTAATACAAATGTAGGTACTAGCGTATAAATAATATCACTATATACAAAACGTCATTATGAAAGTAGGCAGCAGCATACTATAAATAGTACTAAATAGAACATTTGAAGACAATGTAAGCATTAGCATCTAATGTCCTTACTCTTATAATATAGAGATGTGTACAGTAAACAGTTGAATGAGTAAATATGCTTCCTATACTGTGTAGTTTAATACCAGAAAGTGATTTTATACCATACAAAACAAAACAAACATCTCCTAATAATAAACATACTACTATTCCAACAGCTGAAAGTCGACAAAAATAAATAAAACACAAGCACATTCCTTATACCTACCACTACTGCTACTACTATTTCAGCAGTGCAAAGTACTTTTAGTGATCCCAAAAAGACTACATGGTAGCACATTGACTACTTCTATTTCTAAAAATACAACATCTGATATAACAAAAAATAAAACAATAAAAGTCCCAATAGCAACTCCTATAACATCAGCAAAAAAGGAAGAAGGCAAAAAAGCAGCGTAAAACACCATCACTTTTAAGTAAAACTAGCATTGCCCAAAAAACACATTATTTACATATTGCCACTACTCCTTTAACTTGTACGTCACAAAGTTCAACAACTGAACAAATATCACAACAAAATGTTTGTAGTGCTGATCATAGTCAAAGCATTTCAAGTGCTAGTACTAGCAACAACAAAAAAGCAAAGTGCCAAAAATATAAATTCCTCTGGAAAAACTCCATTTGGCGAAATGATATCTTGGATTTGGGACTACTTTGAAACTCCTGAACCAGATGATGTGCAAAATGTAACAGAAGTAGTTTGCATGATCTACAAATCACTATTAAAGAGGGGATACCGTCAAAAATATAATTTAGGAAATTCAGTAGCGGTAGCAAATATGTGAAATAAGCAGGAGCAAATATATTTTGGAAAAGCTGGTAAACAAAATTCAATTAAAAAAAACGTTTTACTGTAGTTAGTAAAACTAAAAAACAAAAAAGGAACAGAAAACATTTAGAAACTATAACTGTAGAAAAGAAAACTAACCTGTGCCTTCTAAAGTTCCCAAAAGTGGGTGATTGAGTGTCACTTTCCAATTTAACAAGTATTGATCCAGAGTGTGCTTATCCCTTTTTAGGATGGTTAATATTTGAAACAGAAATTGCTGTATGAGACACAAATGCAGTTACTTGGGTTCAAAAATGTAAATATCATCAATTAAGGCATGCTTTTAAAAGTAAATATTTATTAAAACCAAGTTTTGTTTACAAAATAGTACACATATTAGAATAATAAATTTAAAATTGAAATTTGTATTTTAGTGTGTATTCATAATTTGGGCAATGGCTGTTTGATATTAATCAATGCATTACACTAACATATGAGGATATTAACAATAATACATGTACTACAATAAAATATTTGCAAAATTGTATTTTTAAAAATAATTATAAATCACAACACACACAAATATGTTGTATACCAATTTAAAATAATCTATCCATTAATATATAAAAATGCACACAACACATAACATATTTAATAATTTGCTTTATACTGTACAAAATATATTAAAAATAATGCAATGTTAAAAAATATTAATACCAACATGAATAAAATAGAAAAACATACACATATATTTTTCATAACATGTAAGTCTACTTTTACACACTTACCCTTTATCTGATGATTTGCATAATGATACCCAGAAGAAATAAACAAGTACTTAAAGGTATTCTTAATATGACTTCAAGAATATTTAATGTGTCTTTTTCTAAAGGCTATTATACATAAATAAAGAGCAATTGGAGTTTTTAAAATTTCAAATTGCTCTTTTCAATTGGACTGTTTTTCAAAGGTTCATATTAAAATTGGATGTAAGGTATGCATTTAAGGGGTGATGCGGTGTCCATAACAAAAATAAAATTTCCATTTTCAGAAATATAATTCATTTCAATTTTATCCAACTACATAAAAACACAATAACAAAAATATATCATATATTTAAAGTAAATGCATTTTAACACAAAATAATAAAAAAAAATACTTTAAAACATTTTACATACAAGTTCACAACATGTATTATTTTTATATTAATAACAAGTTAGTATACTTTTACCTACTTCCTCAAATTCTGGTGATATTTTTATTGATACACAGAAAAAATTGAACAAGTACATAAACGGATTCTTATTATAACTTAAAGAACCTTTAATTTGTATTTTTCTAAAAGCTATTATACATAAATCAATGTAATTCAAATTTTTAAATGTTCAAATCTGGTATTTTCAAATGGACTTTTTTCAAAGGTTCTTATTGAAATTGGTGGTAAGGCACAGCTTCAAGGGGTGATGTTGAGGCCTCACAAAAATGATATTTTAATTTTGCAATTATAAAAAATGTTAATTTTACACTACTACATTAATATAACACAATTACAATAAACAATCATAGTCATACATTGAAATTCAATTTATAATCTATAATAATCAAATGTAATAGTACTTAAAACATTTTTCAAACGATTACACAACCTGAGAAAACATAGGAAAAGATTTAACCTTTTTTTTGTTTATAAAACAGCTAAGGTTAAACCAATGAAAACTTCAAATATGCAAACAAAAGACATTATAATGTTAATGTAAAAACATAAAAATATATTATCAATACATTAAATCAAATATCATGGTCATCCTAACTCATGCATACACATAAAACCTAAAATATTACTATATAGTAACAAAAATTATATGCATACAAACAAATCATATCTTTTTATAAATAAAAATGTATTAAAAACATAAATAAATTCACACCTTTAATACATCAAACTACAACATATTTTTATGATACAAATATGCTCCATAATAAAAAAAACATGTTGCACATATAATTCAAAAGCAACATTTCTATTTATTAATAAAATACTCTGCACATATACTTTACATCAAGAATTTACTTTAACATCTAAATAAAAAAACAACATATACATAAACATTTCTGTTTTATAATTTATATTTTGGAAAATAACCAAATAACATTTCAAAATGTCAACTATATAGTTCATTAACAAACCATAACACAAAATACAACATGCAGTACACACAAACATAACACATACACCGAACAACAAAAAACAATTACAATATAACAAACACTATTTAGAAACACTATTTAGAAACATGTATTTCAACAATTAACATAAATATATACACAACTTATAACATTTGCAAACTTAGTAACATTTAAATTATACTACCCCTGCTTTGCATAAACACAAATACAAAGATCCATTTTCTACTAAAAATAATTACTAATAATGCAAAAGGTATATAGTTACAAAAGCAGCACAAATCATCTTCACTGTAAATAATGTTACAATCCAACCACAATGTTACACAACAGAAACAGTCTGAGTTAAGGTTATCATGATATTGGATTTGAAAATAATATATATTTAAATGTATTGATAATATATTGTTATGTTATCTAAACGTTAATTTCTTTTGTTTGTAGATTGATTTTGTTGGTTTACCCTTCAGGGTTTTTTTTAAAAATAAATAAAAGAACAATATGTATAGTACGTATATATATAGAGTTGAGGTGATTCCATTTATCCCTTCTGAACCCATAAAATTCAGCCAGAATGGGGTGTGATAACCCTGATAAATCAGAGTCCACCCGTGTTGCTCAACCCATGATCACATATACAACATCACAGTAGGGATTGACAATTAAATAGAACAATGACATTATGGGGGACATCTATGATAGGGGATTCTGAGTTAATTTCTGCTGTAATTTCCCCCAGAAACATTCCGCAGTCACCATGTACTGCTTTCTATTGCCACAGAAACTATTACCAGTAATAATTACTTTAGTAATGCTAATGGCTTTCTTTGGCTCGTTTGGGAATGGGAAACTTCTCAACAATTTAAATGTTTTCCTCATCCCCACTGCCAACCCTCTATGTGTCCTTTCCTCTTTAAAGGTCCCTCCTTGGGTAAATCCTCCCTGTCCCTCTCTTATTATCCCCTTACTCTTGATAGTGTGTATGACGCATTTTATTTTTCTATGGGAATCTTGCAGGAATCAAATGGTATTCCCCTAGCAGCAAGAAAATGATCTGGAACAAACGTGCTCCCCACCTCACCCCTAGCCCTTCCACGATACATGGGGTTTTCTTTGACCCTCCTTGACACATCTACCCATATATGAAACTACTTCTTTCCCTCCTGCAAATATAATTTTCAGCATTTTTCTTTTTCACCTTCCCTTGGGATTACTGCAGGAATCACTCGCACTGAGGAAAAAAATAATGGCAGGTTTTCAATTCTGAAAACCCGCACTGAGGCAATACACCATCAGAGATGCAAATCCATACAGTAGTTTTCATGCAATGTGTGTTCAATGGAAACTCCTTTTCTCTATTCGAAAATGAATGATAGTCAGCTGAAAACCATTTTTATTGAGAATTTTTGAACAATGTTACACAGTTTCTCCAAAATGCCCACGTTGAACAGGCCATGTAGCCTCAAAGGTTTCGAGGAGTAAATATGTCTTTATTGATGTCCACAGAATCCAAGGGCGCCTAACAACAAGTGCCATCATAGACAGGGGTTTCCGCTCTTCACATATATTTCATATCCTAAAAAACATCGGTGAAAACATGCATTTTTACTATGCAAAACTCATCAAATGGATGGCCTTCGGTGCAATGGGAGATAGCCATGTGAATTGCCAATATATATTTCCTGATATGGGACACAATCATTACTGGTTTGGGTGAGTTGGTGGGTTCTCCTAAACTGCTATCTTCCTCCATGACCATGTCTTGATGGTCAACTCTGCCTTCCTCTTCATCCTATTTGGGATGGGCTGCAGGGCACCAAAGGGTTCACTCATGGCAAGACACAAGATACATGATTTCCCAGAAGCCCCCTTCAAACTACAAGATGTTTCTTTACCTTAAAGTTCCTCTTCACATTGCGAACGATTAAGGACACATGGGGGGTCTGATTTGTGTGATGTCTGGCGAATCTAGAACCAATGCCATTGATTCTCTGGGAAGCTTCTCCTACATGGGCAGGGAAAGGCAGAAGCTACCTGAAACTGACCCTGGGAGAGGTTATCTGCAGGAGACCCACATAGAGGAAGACAAACTCTGGGAAGGCTACAGAACAACCCTTCAGTGATAACTTCTAGTAACACCCAAGGACTTATAACATGCTCCTGTATGGCTTATTGTAATGTGGACACTGAATTCCCAGGCTTTCCTAGCCAAATACAGTATCCAACCCCCACCCCTTATAGTACTGAGATGAGGGAAAGATATAGAGTAATGAGGATGACCACACGCAGCAGAAAATGAAAACACACACAGTGAGCGACGAAGAGAAGAGCGTCAGAGCTTGCCACTACATCCAACTTTTTCTGATGCTGTTTTGGACACCGGAGGAGAGCGGAGTGTGGAACGCAGATCAGAAGCTAATAGAGACAGCGTGCAGCGAGGACAAGTTGAAGGAAGTTTGCTGTGTCCCTATGATGGGCATCTGGAGGTGCCAGATACAGAAGGAAGCCAGGCAGTAATGAAGAAGCTCACTGAAGGCATTGCCAGTCAACGAGTGAGAAGCAAAGAGTGCAGAGAAGCAAGACAAACGGCAAAGATGCCAAATAACACCAGTAAGCTCAGGGAGAGCACATGGGTTACCAGGGAGCTTCAGGGAGATTACCCCAATGTGAGAGAGCCCAAACAGAGAAAGCCATAAAATCAATACAGAGCCAAATATTGGAAAAGCTTAAGAGAAGGCAAAATAATCGATTCAGACACAGACATTGCAAAACGCCTAGGTGAAAGCAATAGAATTGAGACGAACATTGCAAAAAGCCTAAGAGAAGGCAACATAATTGATACAGATACAAAAATGTGGAAAACCTAAGTGAAGGTAATAGAACTGATAGGAACATCGGGAATAGCCTAAGTGAAGGCAGTAACATTAATACAGAACTGAATATTGTTGAAAACTCAAGCAAAGACAGTATAATTGATACACAGCTTGTGAAGAAAAGGTAAGTGACCCAATATTGGAGAAGTGTTGTTTCTTGGATGCAAGAAATATGGAAAAGAAAGTATAGAAGTCCTGGCAGGCTGGTGAACCAAGCAAACAGTATATATGGGTCTCACACCCTAATCAGAACACTGTGACACCCTGACAGGAGAGTAAATCAGGGGTGAGAGAAGAAGTGAGCAAAGGGGGTTCAGAACCCCACCTAGAAAGTATGGAACATTGATTATTCATTTAACATCCTGCCACAGACGTTCCTTAGTTCTGTTGAGGCAGGGAAACACCTCATAGAGTTAGGGATAGACAGGATTTTCCCAGCCCTTCTTGACTATAACCAACATCTTATATAACACTGTTTCCGAGTTTTACTCTTGATCCCTTACAGGTGTTATTTGTTTTAATTGAATATAATGGCAATTAATATAAATAAGGTTAATGAGGATATAGGAAGTGTCTGGGGAAATATTAAAATATTAAAATGAAGTGTCATTTGCCATGTGAATAAATCCAGAGAGTTAATTGTTTTTCTTTAAATCTTAGTGGACATTGGATGGGAAGGATCTGCATATTGTCTTTGGTTGTACTTGTCCCAGCCCTGGGAGCTCCTTAATTCGAGCATGTGCTGTGGGACTGCTGAGGCAGAGATTTAGCAGCTCTCGGGAGCACTGAATGAAGACCACTTGAGCCTCCATCTTGGGTCTAGCCAGTTTGACTAGACAAGACAATGGGTTCTTATTCATCGCTGGATATACGTCGGGGGTGGAGGCCCAACGTCTGAGGAGGTGAACACCGGATATCATCAGACCAGAGTAACTGACCCGGAAGAGGACAATCACGTGGGTAGGAGGAGCCAGATGGAAACCGAGGACAGACTACTACAATAAACAATAAGGTTGATTGGGATGTCATGGGGGAGGTTAAATGGAAATGAGGTAGAATTGAAGGGACCATACCATGTGGGGATATAAGAGGAAGGTGAGTTGGAGGAGGGTTGGGTTATATTGGGTGGTAGGCCAGTGGGATGCTGTCTGTTCATTCAGTTGGAAACAAAGGGGTTTCATGTCATTAAGATATGCTAGCTCTTTTGGATGCTATATTGTTACCTGAGCGGATTACTATTGTACAATGTGCTGCTCTCCAGGCATTGGATGATTCAATCAGTGTTGGAAATGATTTTGCTGACTGGACAGCCACATTGGTGGCTGCCTCAGAGGGTAGTGAGGAATATGCATTGCTGGTTCAAATTGCACAGGAAGAGACTCCATATAAAACACTGGAAGATATTGCATGCATAGAGGAATATTCACCATCTAGTGTAAAGGCCAATTGGATAAGGAAGGGGTGCCCATTGCATGAAGACTCTCTGTGGTGAGATGAACAGGGTTGGTTACTGGCTCCAGAAATTCTAGTATCCCATTTGGTTAGACTTTATCGTAGATTGGCGTATGTAGCTAGGGATGGAATGATGATGTTGGTTAGACAGTCATGGTCCATGCTAGAATTCAATACAATTGCCCAAGAGTATTGTCAGCATTGTGTGATTTGTTTGCAGAATAAGGTGGGGGAACGTGTGCCAGTCAGACAAGGAGCATATCCTCCCACTTATGGCCCTTTAGTGGGATTACAGATTGACTTTTGATGATTGCCTAAGTGCAATCAATGACAGTATCTGTTAGTGATAGTGGATGTGTTTTCTGCATGGGGTGAAGCATACTCTTGCAGGAAGGCTGATGCTGTGACAGTTGCTAAAATACTGATATGAGATTTTGTGTCTAGATTCGGAATACCTATATGTATAAACAGTGACCAGTGAACACATTTTGTAAATAGTATTATCAAAGCCGTGTTGTCTGCACTGAAAGTTCAGCCCAATTTGCATTGCCCCCACCACCCCCAGTCAGCTGGGGTAATGAAGAGACAGCATGGGGTTGTAAAGAATAAGTCTATGACAGACTATTATGTCAGTAGACTGGAATAAAGTAGCTAGAGGCTCTTCCACTGGTTCTGTTCAGTACAGGTTTGTGCTGGCCTACAGGGCAATAGGGCAATTCCCAAACCAGTAGCACAAAATGCTAGTGAGGGCCAGTTGTGTGGCCCTTGCAGGTCAGTGTGATGATTTACTTCGCCATGCTGCTAGTAGTTTTGATCAGTGTTGCTGAATAAATATTCTTCAAAATGCACATTTTATCAAAAACCTCCTCCATGGGTACTACTCAGTTTCTCACAATAGGAATTAATTGCCATTTGCAACTGTGGCCCACATTTTCAATGGTTCCCGGGAAAATGTTATGCCCCAGTCCAAACCTGGTTCAGTATGAGAAGTACCACTGTTAAGAAAACGGGTCTGAGTCCATATGAAATTCTGTATGGAAGACCCATGAGATTGACTGTGGACCCACAAGTAAATAATGTCCCCAATGACTTACAATTGTGAGACTGTAGAAATATGTTAAGACATTAATGTCTTCAGTCAATGCATTCACAATCAGGTTCAAGCTACTCTGCCACTGTAACCAGACTGTCCAGGTCGTCCCTACAGCCCGGGGACAGTGTACTGATAAAAGTCAACCAGAGAAAGACAGCACTGGCCCGCGATAGAAAGGACAATTCATTGTGCTTCTCATCTGAAGATCTACAGTAAAGGTTCAGGGGCACCCGACATGGGTGAATGTGAGTCACTATAAGAGGGCAGTAAACCCTGCAGTGTAGGTCCAATTGCACTGCTTATTTGCTTATTTGTGCTGGTGTATGCTAATACCATTAGTGAAAAATATGACTGAATTGTACTGGCTATATTGGCGATGAAAAACTTGACTAACGTAGTGACTACTAGTGATATTAAGGCTTGGCCTTGGTATAAGAAATGATGGATAGTACACTGGCAAAAAGGAACCTGCTATTTAAACAGATCCTGGGAATGTGAGGTCGATATTTGGATGGGGTTCATACCTCAACCAGCCAAATGTCCAGTGGGGGTAGTACCATATCCCTGTCATGCTCTACCCATTTGGATGAGTGATGAAGATTATCCGGAAGTATTGAACTCAGAAATGGAAGAGCCCACAGAGAGACCCCAACCTAGCCTCAGATATAGAGAAACGAGTCCAACTAATAATATACCTGCAATTGTAACTATTAAAGCAACTGTATTATATCTGTAACTCTCATATATTGCTGGTTTAATCTATTACTGTCAATTGGTTCTTTTTACCAGGAGGAGAAAAAATATCACCTCCAAATGGATCTACTGGTATAGAAAGTGGCCCAGGACGACAGTGATGACAATACAGAGAGAACTCAGTGGTAATGTAGGAGCGGCTCCAGACTTGGTAAACTTGCCTTTGGCTATGCACAGAGTGGTGGTACCAGGGTCATGTGAATTGGAAGATCTTAGTGTATGGATAGGTAAAGGAAAAGAACGTCCAGTACATCTCAAATTATATTTATTAATGATCGTAGATGGACATAACAATACTAGCACAGTGAAGGTGTATTCTAATTCCATGGATTCACAGTGCCATTTTTCAAATACCATAGATATGATATGATAAGATATGGCATTTATAACGAGCCTATATACAAGTGTTTCAAGGCGCGAGATAGATAACATAACTCGTACTATGATTCAGAATTTACAGTCTCCAGAGATGGATATAGAAGAATTTCTCAAATATAGTCAGGTGTACAATCAATGATTATGGTATAATTCTGTGTCGGACTTGGACATAGCTTGTTATAGGTACATGGTGTTAAATGCCACAGTGGCTATGGTATTGTTTACTGTTCCTTTGTCTGCAATTCAGGTGACTACTCATTACTGTAATTGTACCATGGGGGCTAAAATCTGGTTGGTGCAACTGAAAGGATGGCAGGAAAGGGAAGTATTAGTAAGAGCATGGAGTGAAATTAATATAGCACTTGCAACACAAGGAATTTATATAGGTACACATTTAGACGTTTTGTTTGACCGATTAGAAAAAGCAAATGGGATCATACCTGGGGCAGAGTTGATGGGAACAGAAGTACGAATTGGTGACATACTTGCAATCGGTACCCTCAGTCAGCTTATCAAGGGTGCTCTGCAAAGGTTGATGGAGGATGAGAAGGAGGTTGGAAGAAACCTGGAATGGGATATGTTGTGTGAAGAGGTACCAGATTATTTGAATGCCGCGCTGGTGTTGATTCCAAGAATATGTGCTGAAGAATGACTGAAGAAACTGTCTGTAACAAGGAGAAACAGGTATTTGAGGTAGCTCACCGATCAGTTAATTTGTGTGGTGCAGGGGATGTCATATGTCCAATAAATCAGGAAGTGAGTGAGCAACCTTACATTCCACTAGAGTATGTCTCATAATATATGTTCTCATATTGGCTGGGATAATGTCATGCTATATGACATGTTGTCGCCGTTCAGGAGCCAGGGTGATCAACAATGGACCCTCCAGCTCTCCTCTTGACCTAAGCCCCTCATTTGCCCTGCTAGAAATACAACAGGAAACTGTAATGTTGCAGAAAGAATTGGGGCAACTGTGAAGACATGATAGGCATTGTACTTATTGCAAAGGATGATGTTAATAGTAATAGGTGGTTTACCTGCACAAATGAAAAGCAGGATTGGACCATAGAGTAGAGATAGATGGAATTCCCTGTGCAAAGGAAAAACAGGTGAATAGTGGATTAGGTTAAAGAATAAGTGTCGTTAGAATATTTGCTCAGTAAATCCAAAAGGGGTGTCTGAATGATTATGAGCCTGGGGGAGGAGGAGATGTGATTTGTGTGGTATTATTTGTCTTAATGAGATATGATGGCAATGAACATAACAAAGGGAAATGAGGATATGTTAGGAGGGAAATATTCAAATACCTGAAGGGTTATTCCTAATATGAAAAAAGGCAGAGAGTTTATTATTTTTCTTTAGATCTTAGTGGACATTGGATAGGGAATACCTGCATATTGGCTTTGGTGGTACTTGTCCCAGTCCTGGGCGCTCCTTAGTACGAGCATGCACTGTAGGACTGCTGAGACAGAGTTTTAGACTCCTCTTTTGAATGCCTGGTCTGCAGGCTCTCTCTCTCATCTGTTGCCTCTCTTACTCTGGCCATCTTTTATCAGCAACCAGGCCAGTCCACCCTCTTCTTCTTGGAATGGTCCTACCAGCCTCTTTCTTCTCTCCTTTCTTCCTCTTCCCTATTCCTCCACTTGGCGGAGCTTAACATCCATCTTGACTCTCCTGACTATTCAGTACCTTTCTGCAACCTGTGTGACTCCCTTTCTCTTTCCCTTCTACCATCTGGTCCAACACACACATCCTGCCACACCTTGGATGCTCTCATCTCCACAGACATCCGACTATCTATCCCTCTCATTACCTCACTCTCATGGAATGATCATTCTCTTCAATTTTCTCACTTGAAGCTCTTTTCTCCTTTTGCGTTGGCACATCCTACACCACCTCCTGCGTTCAAGGTCATCTGACCCATGAAAAGAGTGTCAGTGGCTGCCTTTGCCTCCACCTACACTCCTTCTATTCCTGCAACTGACTCCCACCCTGATATAGCCCTCTCTAACTTTCACTGTTGCATCCCTAACACTCTTGACATTCTTGCCCCTGTCATGAGGGTCCGACTTAAGCCTCCCAAAAAGTGCAACTCTTGGTACGACTCCGATCTGGCTGCCCTTAAACAAAGTGCAGAGCAAGTCAACGGAAATGGGGATCTTCAGGTGCACCCTCTGACAAACTGGCTTGCCGCCTTCTTCAAAGGCAATATAAACTCTGCATCCGCTCCAAGAGTCTACATTCAAGCCTGTATCTCTGCGGCATCTAACAACATGGCCAAACATTTCAAAGTCTGCAAGGAACTGGCCAAACCTACTGCAGCCCTCGGCACTGGCCGCACATTTCACTACCAAAACACAGGACATCCTGCCCTCTCTCTCTCTTTTGCTCCCTCTCCTGCACTAACATCTCTTGTGCCCCCCTCGGCTGCCTGCACCCCTTCCCCTCTTCTCTCCTCCCTCTCCCCTGTCACACCGGATGAGGTCATTAGACAAGTTCAGTCTATGAAAGCCTCTTCCAATCAGGTGGACCCCTACCTTTCCAAAACCATCAAGGACAATATTGACACTCTCGCTCCAGCCTTGGCCGACCTCTGCAACCTCTCTTTCAGCACTGGAGCTTTCCCCTCTCCTCTCAAGCACTCTCTTTTGCACCCTGTGCTCAAAAATCCCTCCACCGACCCGTATATTCTGGCAAACTATCACCCGATCTCCATCACCCCTTTCCTGGGAAAACTCCTGGAGAAGCTAGCTCACTGTATCTGTTGGCTGTCCCCATGGCCATCAGTCTGGCTGGCTTTGGAGCATCCAGAGGCACAGAAACTGCTCGTCTGAACACCCATGAAGACCTGCTCTCAAATCTTGACTCTAACTCTCCCTCTGTACTCATTCTTCACAACATCTCTTCTGCTTTCAATACGGTCAACCAGAATATCCTGATCACCCGTCTCTGTAATACCCTGGGCATCACGGATCAGGCCCTGATGTGGCTCGCCTCCTTTCTCTCTGACTGGCCCTCCCAGGTGGAACTTGGGTCCTTTCTCTCCTCTATCACCCTCTCTACTATTAGTGTCCCCCAGGGATCTAACCTATGGCCCACAGGATTGCTACCTTTACCACTAACTTTCAGTGTTATGCGGATGACATGCAGCTCTCTTTCAGGCTACCCTCAGGCTCCTCCTCCTCGTTCATCCCTGACTGTCTATCCAAAATTCAGTCTTTTGTGCTGCTAATGATCTATGCCTGAATTCCAGTAAGACAGAGATTGTCCTCATTGGGACGCCTGCTCCCACTTTCCCACTTTCACACTGTCCAGCCTCCCTTGGCCCTTCGCCCTCACCTACTAATGAGGCAAAAAATCTAGGGGTCACTCCCTAACCCCTGCTAACCTCTGTTCTTTTCTATCCCCCTTCCTTCTCCTCCTTCTCCTCCCTAACATTGTTCAGTTTTTACTGACTGGTTGCCTGGTTCACCCCCTGAGCCTTATAGGTCCCAGCTTTCCCTGCCAGTCTTCTGGCACTTGTCTCCGGTTGCTGCACTTTTTTTCGGCATTACTGCACTTTCAGCTTACGCTGCATGAGATGGGCAAACTCTCTGCACTTAACCCAGGGCCCTGCTGGACTGGACGCTCTGTTTGACCCCCCATCCCTCCCTTCCTCACGCCTCCGTCTGTACGCATGCATGACCTAAATGTACTAGGACAAGGAAGTTCATCTGCCATGTCTGTCCCCCACACCCCCTTTTGTTGTCCCCCCTCACTAGACTGGTCACAATCTGTAACAATTCATGCATTTGCACTAGGAGAAATGCCATCAGGCCTAGTATGCTAGTTTTTCTCTTAGATCATTAAGAAACTTCAAGGCCTAAGAATGATTACTGTACTCCCTTGTTCCCTTCCCACCTTGAAGTTCTTTTAAGCACTCCTCCTGCGTATAAGAGCTGTATAAATAAACAATTACAATTACAATTAGAAGCTCTCAGGGGCACTGGGTGAAGACCACTCGGGCCTCTGTCTTGGAACCAGCCAGTTTAAACTAGACATGACACTGGGTTCTTCTTCATCACCGTAAATACGTTTGGGGGGGAGGTGGCCCAACACCCATCATCTGAGGGGGTGGATGCAGAATATCATCAGACCAGAGCGACCAACCGGAAGAGGGCAATCACGTGGGGAGGAGGATCCATTTGGAAACCAAGGACAAACTAATACAATAATCAATAAGGGTGATTATGATGTCATGGGGGAAGTCAACCGGAAGTGATGCTGAATTGAAGCGGCCCGACCATATGGGGATATATGGGAAAGGCGAGTTGGAAGTGGGGTGGGTCAGACTGGGTGGCGGGGGTGCTGTCCGTTTATTCAGTTTGTAAACTACTATGATGATTGTCTGGCATTGTCCATTCCTTATAAGGCCTCCTTATAAGGCCATTCAGTCTTTAATTTCATTTTACATGGATAACATCAAGCAGTACTAATAGTAAAGGCACTGCGTGTGGCCCCGCTCTGCTGGGATCGCATATCTGAACATATCCGTGGAGCTTTGTGGGTGGGAGCAGGTTTCATATGTGTCAGTTGCCTCCTAGCTCTAGCATTCATATCTGCTGGCATTACCTCCAGCATCAGATTTTAATGCTGGTGTTAAGGCATTGTATTCTGAGGGAATCCTCTTTTTTTACCACCTGATAAAAGCATTCAGACTCCGTAGGAATCTACAGTAAACGTGGCTGCCAAGCGTGAACGGCAAGCGGCATTTACACCATTTGCCAAAAGGAATACGAGCATTGTGCCTGTTTCTACTCCTTTTGAATTTCGTAGCGTAAATGATGACATTTGCATGGCAGCGTCCTTTTTGCACTTGAGTACCACTGTAACATGTCACCTCATTGAAATTCAAGAGGTCTTAAAAAATTACCTCCAGGGTGTTTTTTTGTTTTTGCTTGTCTTTTCACTCCACGCCCCAGCTCTCCCCTGTTTAATCAGCGACCGTTCCAGAAAATACAAATGCAGATGGCTTTAGGTTATGCCCAATGCACAGTTTTATTTATAAACAGCAAGGCAAAAGAACAGCTCTTCCGCAGTAGTGTGTCTCCAGCAAGATGCCACCAGAAATCAGCTGTCAAAACAAGCAAATGGCTTAACTAACACACTGCAGCCAAGATGGAGTGCTTCTGCACTGCTTCCTTCATGTATGCTGCACGAGAATATGCAAGGGCTAATGTTTCCCGACTGCACTCAATTGGTGTGGAGTGCGGGGTGTGAAGAGAACAAGTAAGATGCTTGCATGTCTCTGCCGGACTGACTAAAGCCCTGCTAACAATGGTTTCCCTAATGGTGAATACATGAAGGGATGGACGAACAAAAATAATTCATATTGGATATTGTCATTAATAAATGTGTGACTAAACGAATGCATGATCTGACACATGAGAGAATGAGCAAATGCAGAAATTGATCAGTGAATGAACATTTGTGTGAATGTAAATATGTACAAATGAATCCAAGTATGAATTAATGACCGAATGAGCAAACGAATGATGAATGCATACATTAATGAATATGAATACACGAATTAATTAATTAATTAATGGATGTTTGATCAAATGAATGAATGAATGAATGAATGAATGAATGAATGAATGAATGAATGGGGCAACTTGGTGAATGAATGGCACACATGGCATGGCTCTGCAACCTAAAGCGGCTAACGTGCTTCCTGGTTAAGAGTAGTGTCAATCCTAATAATTCAAAAGAAGGGACCTTTATTTTAGCACTAAATGCACGGTGGTTTGTTTCGGTGCTGATGGTCAAGGGGAGAGGGCTCCAAAGCCATGCTGCCTGGATTGTAATGTACCTGCCCCCCTTTTGAGTTTAGCCTGTTAGGCATCAGGAATAGTATCTTGCCAGATGCCCACATGGTACCTTCATGGATATAACGCTGCTCACATAGTACTTTGCCCAGTCTACCTCCTAGGGGTCAAGAGAGGTAGGAGAGCCTCAGATTCATGCATCCTGTTCACTTATATCGGGCCATTTATAGTGTTGACATTTGGGGCCTAGCCAGAACCAGATAGAATGTTTATGCCACCTGAAAGTGGAAGCAAATCATGTACGGTGTTTTGTTCGAAATATTCTGTGTAGACATGTGTATTGTGTTGCTAGTGTAGGTGGCAAATGTATTTTTGCTTTATTTCATTTAGGCTGCAGCGATTAGAAGTGCATTGATGCACTCAGAAAGCCTTGACAAGCATCACAGTACAATATAGGAATTGTAGTGGTAAGCATCATCTATAGAAGGAGCATGCTTTCTGATGACACAACTCGGAGAGATATGTTTCTGAGCTAGCATTCATCCAATCATTTAATCACATAACTCAATGAAGGTAGTATAGTGAGGCGATTTATGGATTCAGCCAGTAACATGTACATACATATATCATCCATATATTTATGTTTAGTCTGCAACAAGAGGTACAATCTACTATATATTCATATTGAGAATGGCTTTGTGTAGTGAGCCAGTGCAACGGGCCTGGTTCAGTCTCTGTAGCAGCTGGATTACACAGCATATAGAAATCCTTTGCCCTTGGTATGACTTGATAACAGCCCACAGGAAATTATTTGGGGCATATGCTTAGTGAATGTGTACACATCGGATCAGAGCATATTGTTGACATCTTCTCAGAGATTGTTTTTGGATACACTTGGGAAATAAGAAGGCTGGAGGGTCGAGAGGCCTGTGAGAAGAAGAAACCCAAAAGGGATTAGGTAGGAATGGGGTTTCCACAATGTAGACCCTTGTAAATATACCCAATAAATACCTGTTCATCCCTTAGACCAGGGCCGATGCGGGAGATGCAGGGAGAGATGGGGGTCGCATAGTTGGATTTCTTTAACAAATGCTTATAGTCCAATGGTTTATGCATATGATATGGTATTTTTCAATGCGAATTCTCACATTCTCACAGTGGCTGTGATCCGCATCCATTGTGCCTTGGTCCTTGTGTTATGACCTTTTCTTTTGGCCACATATGAGAGTGCATACTTGGATGCTTTGAACTGTCTTAGAAGCAACCTTTCGTACGTTCTATGACGAGCAGTCATTATTTACGGGTTAAAGCACAACGTATTGTTTTTAACTCTAGGTAATAGACTCCTGGTATATTGTAATCCAAGTGTACAATTTATTCAGGTCCAAAGTGGAGATATTGTTGAAGTTGGAACCTGTGACCAGTTAGTGAGATTAGCGAAATTTATTGAAGTTTGTTGTGCTCTTGTGGAAAGAAAGTGTCTTACTTCTGTCTGCACTGAGGCTGTTTATTTCTTGTCTCCCTGACGGGATGTTGTGTTGAATATGTGTCAGTTGTATCGCTTATCTAAAGAGAAAACTTTTCTGCGCAATATTGTTCTGCTCTTCTCCTGTCTGCATGGAAAGCATGGCCCAATAAACGTGCTGCAGTATATGGCAAGATAATAATGGATGTAATTATTAAATGCAATTTTAGAGCGAGCGCCTTGATGCCTGTTTATTAAATGTGTAGTGAAAGCAGGAATGTTCTCTGGGCACGTATACAGAGAGGAGTATTGCTCTGCTCTCTTGGCTCAGTAGATAAAGGCTTCTCCTAAAGTCGCATCAGCAAGTAGTCTAGCCCCAGCTGGGGCTAATCTCTCTCGATATCAGCTCCTTGGATGGCAGAATAATCCAGTGGCTCGGAGGCTGTAGTTGCTGTGGTCCTTTAGTGCTGCCTACAACTCATTCTGATTGCCATTGATTTCAGCACACCAGATCACAACAGCATTCCTGCCTCGATCACTACATGGGGATCTAGCACTCAGCATTTCAATCCTACTCTGTTTTTCCCAAGTTTAGTTCTCAGTTAAACTTCCACTTTAGATGCAATTTTATAGAGTTTGATCTGCCTGTTGTATGTGGACCCTCTCATCCCTATCATTATTAATGGTGGACCTGAAGATGGAGTAAAAACCATAAGGAAACATTGATGATAGAAGTAAATGTGAGTGGTCATCCTGCCCAAGCCTCCGTTTGGCATTATCTGATAAGATGCCTTAAGCTTCCTGAAAACTACAGTGTTTACACACTGCCTACACCCTTTTCTGGATTTCATAATGTATAATTCATGGCATTAATTTTGGTGTTTTTCACAAACGTTTGTTGCCTCTTGGTATGGGTGTGCCTAGGGCTGGTGTTGAGCGATCAGCTTTTTTGGTTAATCTTGGCCAAGTGCAGTGGTTCTTCCACAGCAACATTGCCCATTGGATCTTCACAGCCACACTTTTCCTGTGGCTCCAGATATCCTGGTGCAACCGTCTGGTGGATGTGTCCAAGCCTGGTCCTCCCAGCTCTTGACACCATCCGGCTGAGTCTCATCTCCTCTGGTTCTCTTCGCTACGCCTGGTTCTCACCTGACTACCCCGATCACCTAGGTGGGAGTAGACAAGAGACTCATGTGAGTGGTTGGATTACACCACCATACAATCATACAGCACTGTTTGGTTTATGTTAATGGGAATGAGACACAATGAAAAAATGGTATTTCCTAGCAAACATGTACACTACAAATGGCCCACAGTGTCACAATATTAACGTATGAAATGCTATAGCATGAGGTACAAGTCTCACGGTATAGCCATGCTCATTTTTACCTTAGTGTACTTGTGTGGGTTGTGTTTTCTCTGCGTCTTCCAATATGTGGACGCTGAAGAGCTAATCAAAAAAAACGAAATGCACCCCGACAATAATAAACCCCGTTTATTTAAACTCTGAACGTAACCTTTCAATGTATCTCTTGCCCATCCTTATCTTGTATGTGTATGTTTTAAATTATTGAGACTTGTGACCAGAAATGCTTTACATAGAATATATAGATAATGGAGCATTAGCCCTAAAGTGGATGGGGACAAAATACACATAGTTTTCAAGGGTGTGTGGAATGAGGGCAGTGAACAAGGTAATCGTTACTGCAGAAACAGTGGCACTCATATGGGAAACACAGCTGAACTAAGCTCTACTTTGAGGCACCTAAATTGGGAGCACTGATGAGGCCCAACGAGGCTGAACCATGTCTGTGCAGAAGGTATATGACCAAGCAGTTTGGGCTGGACTGCCCTTTTTGGGGTGGTATCAACCCTGATTTGCACATGGTCTTTCCCCTTTTATAACTGCTTGACATGCAAAGAACAATGGTCTAGAGGGTTGCCCAGAGAAAACCGGAGGTTGAGATTGATTCTAAACTTTCTAGCCATAATCTCTTTTCTTTTGCTATATTCCCAATAACCCACAAATCATCAGGGGCTACATAATATAAAAGAACAAGAAACATGTATTGACTGGATAGATCAAAAAATAGTTATTAGTTAATTTGCATCATTTAATACTAAGTCACATATTTCTCAACAAAGGAAATCTTCTTAAAAAATATAACATTGGATCTATATTTAATGATTTAATACATAAAATGTGGAAAAATAAAAGCAAAGTGATTAAATATAAAAGAGAAAATAAAGGAGTTCAAATCCTTCATACGTCCAGCCACCCCTATTAAATGAACACTTAGTTTGAGTAAGAAAGAGAATAAAACAAACGTCAACAGAATAAATGAAACAACGTATATCGAAAGTATAACAATCAAGTAACGTTTCAGCAAAAATATAAACCCAAATACAGAAAAATACAGCACTGAACTAAAATAAAACCCAATAAAAAGACAGTATTGAAGGAACAAATGGGCAGTTTTTCCGCAATTTTTTACAATCATGTCTTCATCAGGGAAATATTCTGGGAGCATAATTTTTTAACAGAGTATGAAAATCTATATTACAAGGAAAATTACCTTGAACATTTACAGGAAATATTGCATTAGAGAAAGAACAAATCAGTTTCTCCTACAAAACATGTCCCAAGAAAATAATAACTGAATCTGGTCATGAATCAAGATTACATTGGCCAACCACAAACAAAATTACCTGGAAAAAACACCACATTACCTAATTATACACAATCAGGACTTGGATAACACCATCTGCTCTTCATGAAGCAAATGCAGCGCTATAATCACAGCCCTAAATTGTTCTGCAAACAACAATAACATAACATCCTATAAAAAATAACATCCTATACAAAACAAATAAAAACATCTGCATTAAAAGCATACTTTAAGATTAAAGAAACATGCAGGAACTCAAATGTTGTGGCATGTTATAGACACAATTACAAAATGGCTATTAATTATGGCAAAAAGGGTTGGATGCAGGAAGCTTGGCACACTTTAGGCTGCCTGTGGCCCATTTTAATATCTTGTCTGGAGGAATATGGGTTAATTAGGTTACATCTCTATGTAACTTTCAACCTCAGCGCGACCCTGATTGGCCTAATCCATATGCAAAATAGCATTCCAAAATTGAAAAATTAAGTAGAATATTATTTAAAGACAAAAGTGTACATCAGATAGACACTTCCCAAATGACAAGATGGATAAGCAAAATGTTGGCATTAACTTTATGTAATACGCAAACTTCCATTAACATAGGAAATGCACAAAGTGTTCAAAGGAGCTATCGCTAATATCGCTCAATGCCAACCGTTCTTTAAATGTCAACTAATGAGAAACCTGGTCATGTCTATGTAGTGGCCATTTGTTTGCCCGAACTTAAAAGCCAAATTGTTAAACAGTTGCATATGAGGACACATCAAATTAAAGATGAACTTGCTCAAAGAAAACTGAAATACCAATGATATTGCAGAAATCATAACAATTGAGTAATTAAAGAAATCAACAAAATATATATTTAAAGGGGCCTCATCCATTATACACTCTGTTGTGCATCTCTGAATACTTACATAACCATTTTTTTACAAACCAAATTGAATCAAAACATCACTCAGAAACTAAATGTATCTTGACTGTGAAACGTTTGATATCCACTTTGCAGCATCACTAAAGTAAACGGGTACCTACATTGAATGACAGTTCTGTATAATACATCTTATTTAGGAATACACAACTTACTAAAAAAATAGCCCCACACAAACAAAAAGTATAAAAAGAATATGCAGAGCAAATACACACACATGTATATCACAAAAGAATCCAACTAGAGACACTTTGTTGATATGGAATTGAGTACAATTTAATGGGATCAATGTAGCTAATCTCTAAGAATGTTAATTATGTTTCAAACTTAAAACCCATAAATTCCATTTGCTCATTAAGGCCCACCTCATAAGAATGTAAAGTATACATCCTCACTTATTGTTTGTGAGACAATCTGTTAGCAACTGAACCCCCTCTAGGATTACATATGTTCTTTTCAAGACACCACCATACAATGTTTTCAGCTGTGTATCCACAATCAACAAACATGTTCACCATAGTTGCTGTCAACTTTTTATCATGAATTCTTCAGTGATCTTCTGTGAACCTGATATTAACTGGACATCTGTTTTAACTATATAGGTTGTATCACAAGGACACTTGATCAAATAAATTACAGTTTTCATGCTATATATTATATATGTAATAAGGAACCATTATTTGACCAAATGGGTAATATAAATCATTTCAATGAAAATGTACATACACTTCATCCACCACAAGGAAAATGTCCTTTACTGGTAGGCAAATTCAAATATTGCTAAGGGTTTCCGAGGGTAGTGAGTCATTTTTCCCATAGATTGTATCCCTCAGACATAAGACAACATTATAGCATTATGTAAGCAACATATTACATCCAGGTATTGTGGTTTCAAACATCTACTGAATTGGTGCACAGCAGAGTGTAGGTTCCTCAAGGGCATTATTTTAAAACTAGCTGTATCTGGCCTAAAATACGCCGTACTAGCATATCTTAAAGGTTATTAATTAAATATCATTGCACTTTTATTTATTTATTCACTCATATATTTCATTGTAAACACAATTAACAATCTCTTTCTTCTCAGATACAGCACTTAATGAGCCGAATTATCAAAATCTTGAGAGATCAACATGTAGTTTGCCATGACTGAAAACAGGTTTTCAGAAGGTATGCGCAGATTCTCTCAAAAGTCTGTCCATGTGACTTATTAATGGGCACTGAAAGGCTCAATGCATAGGAATCTGTCTTCTTTTGAATTTGAAAGGATTTTTTTTGTATCAGGTGGAACGAGCGGTACGCACAGTATAAGAACAGCATCAGGCCTCTATGATGACACGTAATTGCTAATCTTGTTCCATTGCAGAGTGTCCATTGCAGAGTCCCTGTGATGGCATGAGATTGTGTAGTACAAATTACATAAGTGGGCTCCAAACATCTGTTGGCATATTTAGATCAGTATTCAAATATTTGAACAAATAAAGTAGAACTAATATGTACAAAAGAACCTAGAACCAGTGAAGAGGGAAGCTTATATCTAGCATTCCCTCCTTTACACAATAATTCCGAGAAAGTCCTAATCCTTGTGGACTAAAATGCATATAGAAAAATACATAGGTTTATTCATTGTATCTTAGTACATCCATATATAACGCAATGTGGTGATAGTACATTAATGGCTGGTTAGAAAGGTATTTAGAGATCTCACAGCAGTTGCCATGTGAGATAAAGGTAGGTTGTGTAGAAGCATAAATGCAGCGCATAATTACAGCACATATTTTCAGTTTTAGCTTGTGAGGAGGCATTCGTCCTACAGCATTTCACTCATTAGAGACTGAATCATTGAGCTGACATTTAACTGTTCATTGACTCTGGAACCGCTGTGCCAAGTGTGAAGAGAAGTGGGTTTGGAAAGAAGTAACTTGAAATCATTCTGAATGTTTGTGATAGTGGAAGGTGAAGGTGACCACGTAGAACCGTGATCATTCTGTTATATAGCTGTTGCTGAAGTGGAAGGGCACACAGAGGTGCAATTTTCCATTTGGACAGCAGGGGGCAACCTAACACTGATGAAGTGCTATCTATGCATTTTATATATATATAAATATCTGTGCTGGAACAAACATGCTCTGGCACATTGTAGGCACAATTACAAAACGGCTTTTAATGAGGACTAAAAGACTTGAAAGCAGGACGATTGGAAAACTCTTGCGTAAGCCCCACAAAAGTAAGAACAAGATCACATTTGAAGAATTGTTTCTCGGTTTAGACCAGCCCTCTGTAGCCCATGGTAATATCTTGTCTCCGACCATATGGGTTAATCATTTTGTTTTGCTACATAACTTTCAACCTCAGTGAAAACCGGCAGGTCTTTTCCATCTGCTGCAGCAGTAGCTAATAATCTGATTCATACTCATTGAGATCTCTTTGAGTTCACCTGTAATGAAGCCATATTTCTAAGGTTAAGTGGGAAGGCTCCTTGTACTGATCTGAACCCCCTGGAGCTGTTTAAGTATAATCATGTCATGATGCCTACCCCCAACGAGCCAGACCGGGCCCAGCAACCCCAGAGGCAGACATCATGTTCCCGAGGGAAGTCCCAGCGGCCCCAGGTAGGGGCCCTCTGGACTCAGTCCTGGCGCCTTTGGTGCCAGGCTTATGTTGGACAACAGTCCAGGCGCCATAGGCGCCAGGCTCATAAAGGATGACTTTGTGTTAAGAATTGCTTGGTGTGAACTTACCTGATGCAGACCGTGCTGCAACATCCAGGCCACCTATAGGCCTGAATGGGACTATTTTACCTATGGGACTACTTTACCACACGGGTGTGGCCGGAGGAAGAATACATACCTTAGAGGAAGAATACATACCTGGAACTACTTTGAAGGCTATTTAAGCCACACACAAGCAGCAACTCACGCCTCGCGTTGTTCTGCACCTAGCAGCTGGACGCTCACCGTGTCTGCTCCTGCATCCGGGCTCCAGCCACGCTTGACAGCATCCTGGAACACCTGTAAAGGGAGAAGAGAGGAGAACAGGAGAAAGAAGAGACATTACCTGCTTAATCCGCATTCCAGAGTCATCTCACTGACGATCCGAAAGGGAAGACATTCAATTTTAAAAGCACAGCGCATAGCTCGCTGCAGCGCAGCATTCCACTCACCTTTACTAGGCGCCTTCTTGCCCATCAGTGACCATCTGGATCTTCCGCCGCATTTCAGCGCCTAAAGGAGAAAAAGACAAGAACAAAGGTGAGCTAGGGAAGAGAATAAGAAAGGCTTAATTTCCACCATAAGACTTACCTGTTGGGTCAATCCCTCTTCACTTCGGGTCGGCTCCGTTTCTTTGGCATTTCCGAACCCCGGCCCCTAAGGGGAAAAAGACATTAGCATTAGTGAGCAAATGCAAGGACATTAGCGGAACGCTCATCAACGACTTACCTGATATTTATTGGGACATCTCTTCTCACTTCGGGTCGGCGCCGTATCTTCGGCATTTCCGAACCCCGGCCCCTAAGGGGAAAAAGACACAAGCATTAGTGCATTAATGCCAGAACACTAGAGGAACCACTCATCAAAAACTCACCAGAATTTTCCTTCGACGGTTCCATTCCCTAACTCAGAATCTTCATTCAGCACCTGAAATAGAGAAAACAGACAATGGTTATTTAAAGCTTGAACTTGCAACAGAATTCTTACGATGCCTTACCGGAAAAGTCAAGCGAACCTGAACTCTCACCAATCCGAGATCCAGTGAAGTAACTGGATAACAACGTGCCCCTGCATCAGAAGCAGGATGGAGAGCTCGTCCTTTCAGACCCTAAGGTGAGACTTCACGGGGAATCGCAGAAGGGTTTCGTGGAGGGTGAGAAGGGGAGTGGGAGGCCTACGCATTATCCCGCAGATTGTTAATACTCCCTTTTCACACACAGAAGGATATTTCTACGAGCCAGACAAGCCAGATTTGGGGGTCCGGTCCATTCCATCTTCCGAGTCCTGCGCATCACCCTAGAAGAGGCCACAGCAATCCAAACCAGGCCAGCGCCTCCGTGGGAGTCAGGTGAGCGTTACAGAACGCGAAGCCTACCTACAATTTCCTACCCAGGCGCTATGGATACTTCCGAGACAGACCAGCTGGCCCAACTTTTGGGGGAATTACGAGCAGAAGTACATTCCGCCCGCCAGGAGACTAACACTCTCAGGAGAGAACTGATCCTATCCAAGGAACGAACTGATGACCTGGCCAAACAGCTGTTGCAAGGTCAGGCAGGACAAACTCCGTTACCTGGTTCCGGGGGTAATCCCACTCCTGTGGTTTCGAATAACCCGGTACAAATCAATCTACCTGGAAATATGCCACTGGCCCCACCTGAACGTTTTGCTGGGGACCCCAAGAAATATGCCGTTTTCATGAACCAATGTCGCTTACACTTTCTATGCAGACCTGGGGCCTTCCCTAATGACCAAACCAAGGTAGCTGTTGTATTATCCTATCTCAGCGGCTGTGCTGCCGATTGGTCAGTTCCTTTGGTAAGTCAAGATGACCCAATTCTCCAGGATTTTCAAGGCTTCCAGGCAAGCATGGAAAGATTATTTGCTCGACACTCCCAGGGACAGGCCCTGGACAACGAACTGCTATCCTTACGACAAGGTAACCAGGATCTCTTATCCTACATCGCCACCTTTAATAGGTTGATTGTGGAAACAGGGTGGCCAGAAAATAAAAGGATCACATTATTTCATTGAGGCCTGCGCGGACAACTTAAAGACGTTCTAGCTCAAATTGTAAATCCGCCCCAAGCCTGCACAGAATACATAGACTTAGTGGTCCAACTTGATTACAGACTTCAGAATAGAAAAGAAGATCGATCTAAGTTTGAAACCCGAGTGTTGATCAAAACTCACGCTAACCCCAAGGGTACCGACGTTTCAGAACCTATGCAACTCGGTGGAGTTAAAGGACCGTTAACTCAGAAGGAACGAGAAAGAAGGCGGCAGAAGCAATTATGTCTTTATTGCGTGGCTTCTGGCCACTCTTTACGAGATTGTCCGGTAGAACCACCCAAGAAGGTGGTTGGAGCCACTGACAACAATCTAACGGGACCTGATTCGGGAAACGACCAAGCCCGACAAGCATAGAGGTCCGCTTGCCGAGCTTGAAAACAAACTCTTTGACCTCGCATTTCATCATGCCAATGGTCCTCGTGGATCCGAGACAGCCTCGGCGGTTGCCTGCTATAAAGGCATACATCGACAGTGGAGCTATCGGAAACTATGTTGATCGTGAATTGGCCTCCAGGATTAATCTCCCTCTCCGTCCGAAAACCAACAAGGATGTCATTACCACAGTTGAAGGATCCGAAATTGCCTCAGGGCCGGTAACACGTTCTACTACAGAAATGACACTAGTGGGTCAGGATGGACATCGGGAAGCTATTGTGTTTGACGTAATCAAGGCCCCACAGTTTCAAGTAATTCTAGGAATTCCTTGGTTAGAAACACATAATCCTCGAATTGACTGGCGAGCAAAGAGAATAACCTTTCCTGATTGTACACAAACTTGCTATCCAAGAAATCCAAACATGGGCCTGGCCACAGTAACCTCCGCCACAATACAACTGCCGCCTTAGTACCAAGAATTCCAAGACGTTTTCCAAAAGAGCAGGCCAACACGTTACCACCCCACCAGTCGTACGATTGTCAAATCGATCTGGTACCCAATGCTCAACTGCCTTGTAGTAGGATCTATGGCCTTACTGAACCTGAGAATCTTCATTTGCGACAGTATTTAGATCAGTACCTTGCCAATGGTTTTATTCGCCCGTCAAAGTCACCTGTTTCCTCAGCTCTGTTCTTCGTGCCAAAAAAAGAAGGCGACCTTAGAACTTGTATTGATTACCACGCCCTAAATCAAATAACGATTAAGAATCGTTATCCTCTGCCCCTGATCCCTGAACTTCTCGACCAGGTAAACGATGCTTGTATATACACCAAGTTAGATCTTCGGGGAGCTTATCACCTGGTGCGTGTAAAAGAAGGCGACGAATGGAAGACTGCTTTCCGCACCAAATATGGACTCTTCGAATACCAGGTGATGCCTTTCGGATTGTGCAACGCACCTGCTGCCTTTCAATACTTTATGAATGATGTTCTTCGGGAACTTATTGATGTTTGTGTCATTTTATATATTGACGACATTCTGGTGTACTCCTCTTCGGAATCCGATCACAGAAAACATGTCAAGGTAGTTCTTGAGAAATTGCGCCAGCACAAACTGTTTGCAAAACTCGAAAAATGTGTTTTTCATGCCACAGAAGTCGAGTTTCTTGGATTCATCCTGACACCAAAGGGAGTCCGAATGGACTCACGAAAAGTGGACGCCATCCTCAAATGGCCATCTCCTAGCTCTGTGAAGGGTGTTCAGAGCATGCTTGGTTTAGCCAATTTTTATCGAAGATTTATCCCAGAATTTTCTCGGGTGGTTCAACCCATCACTGCACTCTTACGGAAAAATAAACGCTTCGTATGGACTAATGAGGCAGAACAGGCCTTTCAAGAACTAAAAACTAAATGCACCTCCACACCTGTACTGAAACATCCGCGCCCAGATCTCCCTTACATTGTTGAAACCGACGCATCCAGCTTAGCCATGGGAGCTGTCCTGTCTCAAAGGGATCCTGTAACTAACCAATTGCACCCTGTAGCCTTTTGGTCCAGAAAATTCCCGGCTCCTGAAGTTAATTATGCAATCACCGACAAGGAGTTATTAGCTATTAAGTCCGCCTTCAAGGCTTGGCGTCATTACCTTCTCGGCGCAAGACACACCATCACAGTGATTACAGATCACAGAAATTTGCAATATTTAAAAACGGCCAAAGCTCAATCATCACGTCAACTCCGATGGGCTTTATTCTTTGCGGAGTTTGATTTTGTAATCACATACCGCCCTGGCTGCAAGAATGGCAAAGCGGACGCTTTATCCCGGATTGGGATGGGAGAAACAAATTCAAGCTTAGAACCAGTACCGATTATACCTGAACAGAGAACTTTGGGGTTGACCTATTTACAAACTATTGAGGACATTCAAACTAGAGTTAAACAACTTTTAGACCCTACAGCCTTGCAAGAATGGAGTCAAAAGGGTTCACATTTTTCCGTCAATAATGATCTACCCTGCTTCCAGGGGCGATTATTTCTGCCTCATAAGGAATTGTAAGAACTCGTTATTGCCCATTATCATGATACATTAATGGAAGGACATCCTGGTATTGCTAAAACTGAAGAAAAGATCAAAAGGCAATTCTGGTGGCCCTCCTGGCGAAAGGATATAAAATCCTTTGTGATGTCCTGCGGAGTTTGCGCCCAAAATAAAGGTCAAAAGAAAAGACCAGCCGGCCTTTTACAACCCTTGGACATCCCACCGGCACCTTGGCACACCTTGTCGCTGGACTTTATTACAGACCTGCCTCCTTGCTATGGATACAACACTATCCTGGTGATTGTGGACCTCTTCTCCAAAATGGCCCATTTTATCCCATTAAAGGGGTTACCTTCAGCCTCCATCCTGGCCAAGGAATTTCTTGAGAATGTCGTTCGTTTACATGGTTTTCCATCCATACTGGTCTCTGATCGAGGAAGCCAATTTATTTCCCTTTTTTGGAGAAAGTGTTGTCAACTGGCACAAATCGATGTACAACTATCCACTAGTCACCACCCCCAGACCGATGGTCAAACCGAGAGAACAAACCAGACCCTTGAACAGTATCTTCGGTGTATGTTGCACCAATCTGAATGTAATTGGAAAGACATTCTTTGGATCGCAGAATATGCATATAACAATTCTGTACATTCTGGAACGGGACAAACCCCTTTTTATACCTTATATGGCCATCACCCCCGAACCTCTGACCTTGACTCCCCTCAAAGTCTTGAAATGCCCGCAGTAGATCATTTGCATTCCACGATAACTCGAGCCTTTAAAGAAGCAACGACTCATTTACAGCAAGCCAAGAAAAAGTACAAAGACAATGCTGATTTACATCGTAGTGAAGCACCTCCGTACCAAATAGGGGACCAAGTGTGGCTAGCGACTAGACATTTACCACTCAAAGGACCGCGAACTTTCAATCCAAGAAATGTAGGGCCCTACCCAATCAAAGCCATAATCAACCCGGTGGCCTTCAAACTCGATCTACCAGCTAACATGCGAATCCATCCCGTTTTTCACGTATCACTGTTGAAACCAGTACAACCTGGAACCAGACTAATTAAACCATCAGAACCAATTCAAGTAGATGGGGAGCTGGAATTCGAAGTTAAAGACATATTAGATTCCAAGGTGTCAAAGTCAAAACTCTTCTATTTAATTGATTGGAAAGGATATGGGCCTCAGGAAAGGTCTTGGGAACCAAGCGACCAGGTACATGCACATCGGTTAATACAGAAATTCCACCGGAAATTCCCAAACAAACCGAAACCTCCGGAGAGAACAACCTTGGGAGGGGCCTTGGGAGGGGGTACTGTCATGATGCCTACCCCCAAGGAGCCCAGCAACCCCAGAGGCAGACATCATGTTCTCGAGGGAAGTCCCAGCGGCCCCAGGTAGGGGCCCTTTGGACTCAGTCCTGGCGCCATTGGCGCCAGGCTCATGTTGGACAACAGTCCAGGTGCCATAGGCGCCAGGCTCATAAAGAATGACTTTGTGTTAAGAAGTGCTTGGTGTAAACTTACCTGATGCAGACCGTGCTGCAACATCCAGGCCACCTAGAGGCCTGAATAGGACTATTTTACCTATGGAACTACTTTACCACACGGGTGTGGCCGGAGGAAGAATACATACCTTAGAGGAAGAATACATACCTGGAACTACTTTGAAGGCTATTTAAGCCACACACAAGCAGCAACTCACGCCTCGCGTTGTTCTGCACCTAGCAGCTGGACGCTCACCGTGTCTGCTCCTGCATCCGGGCTCCAGCCACGCTTGACAGCATCCTGGAACACCTGTAAAGGGAGAAGAGAGGGGAACAGGAGAAAGAAGAGACATTACCTGCTTAATCCGCATTCCAGAGTCATCTCGCTGACGATCCTAAAGGGAAGACATTCATTTTTAAAAGCACATTGCATAGCTCATTGCAGCGCAGCATTCCACTCACCTTTACTAGGCGCTTTCTTGCCCATCAGCGACCATCTGGATCTTCCGCCGCATTTCAGAGCCTAAAGGAGAAAAAGACAATAACAAAGGTGAGCTAGGGAAGAGAATAAGAAAGGCTTAATTTCCACCATAAGACTTACCTGTTGGGTCAATCCCTCTTCACTTCGGGTCGGCGCCGTTTCTTCGGCATTTCCGAACCCCGGCCCCTAAGGGGAAAAAGACATTAGCATTAGTGAGCGAATGCAAGGACATTAGCGGAACGCTCATCAAAGACTTACCTGATATTTATTGGGACATCTCTTCTCACTTTGGGTCCGTGCTGTATCTTTGGCATTTCCGAACCCCGGCCCCTAAGGGGAAAAAGACACAAGCATTAGTGCATTAAGAGGAACCACTCATCAAAAACTCACCAAAATTTTCCTTCGACGGTTCAATTCCCTAACTCGTAATCTTCATTCAGCACCTGAAATAGAGAAAACAGACAATGGTTATTTAAAGCTTGAACTTGCAACAGAATTCTTACGATACCTTACCGGAAAAGTCAAGCGAACCTGAACTCTCACCAATCCGAGATCCAGTGAAGTAACTGGATAACAGCGCGCCCCTGCATCAGAAGCAGGATGGAGAGCTTGTCCTTTCAGACCCTAAGGTGAGACTTCACGGGGAATCGCAGAAGGGTTTCGTGGAGGGTGAGAAGGGGAGTGGGAGGCCTACGCATGATCCCGCAGATTGTTAATACTCCCTTTTCACACACAGAAGGATATTTCTACGAGCCAGACAAGCCAGAATTGGGGGTCCGGTCCATTCCATCTTTCGAGTCCTGCGCATCACCCTAGAAGAGGCCACAGCAATCCAAACCAGGCCAGCGCCTCCGTGGGAGTCAGGTGAGCGTTACAAATCACATGGTTTGAGTTTCAGTGGTTAATCAAATCTTTAATACAATTGTGTAGAACATTCCCTTCTGAGGAGTTGAAAGAAAGAAAATATTAGACCAACATTCAAGAAGGGTTATAGACAGGATCCTAACTGCTACCATCCTGCTCCTCTTTTTGACTCATCAGCCAAATGGCTCGATAGATTGATCTACAACAGAGTGAGGGACTAGTCTAGAACAAACAAGGACCTCTCAGAGGGACAGTTTGGAATTTGGGAGGGAGTGGAAACCATTGAATAGACCATACATGGCTAATACTCTATAAATGCACTCTTGATAATAGAAACACTATTTTCCTGGATTTATGGATCTATATTTAGCTTATGACTGTGTTAACAAGCCCAAATTATAGGAAAAAGTGTGCTCCAAGCGGATGGCTAGACCTCTTCCTGCTATCCGAAGTGGAAATTCATTCAGACCTGTCAGCTAAGCTCTTTTTCGATTAGCTAGGTAACTTGACTTCTGCTTTTCCATCAACTCGAGGACTAAGGCGGGGTTGCATACTGGCCCCTCTTTTTTAACCTTCATGGTATTTCCTCAAGTAACATGCTAATTAAGATCACTGTAGATACATCTAAAGTGACTGGTTGGAATATTTGCCTTTAGCATATGCAGACAATGTTGTTTTAATAGCCCACACTCCATTATCCTTGCATGCACTCACCAATGGCTCCATAGAATATATGTCCACACATAACCCATGCTTGAATGTTGATAAATCAAATATAATCCACATAGGTCAATTTAGTGGAAGATCATATTTAATAATGGCAGCTGAAAGTACATTTTAGTGGGTCAGGCAATTTTGTTATTTAGGGATTACTTTTTCAAGTGATCTAAATTGGGGCCCACTTTTTAACCAACAAGCTTTAAAAAGGACTCATGTGAAAGGGGCTCTCCTTGGATTTCGGTGGCCAACTATGGAGCAGAAGTCTGGGACCATGCTACCGATTTAACTATTTAATCCAAGGAGAATCAATTCTTGCACTCTATTTTTGGATTTTGTTGGCTTTCTAAGTACAGGGGGTAGAGTGTTGCATATGGAGTGATAATATTTGGACTGCTATTCCACCCAGAAAAGGCAGGCACTCTAATAGCAGGGAGAACTATGATTTGTGGAACAAAGGTGGCAAGTGTGCTGGGAACAAGATTACACTTGTGCAAAAAGTCCAGAGTAACACTGTATTGAAGGACAATAGGTGGGAAGAACTGGTGGGAAACAGTGCAAAAAATAAAAATAAAATTACATCATATTTTCAGCTGGGGGAAAAGTGGCTGCTATGAAAAATACAGAAATTGAGAGGGTTAATGGAGGTGATGAGGACAAAACTGATTTGTTGATTATTGATAACAATTCCCTCCTTGAACTAGGTTATGTCCTTCAAAATACAGCCAGACACCCCCTTACCCTGGTTTGTGGATGTGTTTCTGAGCAAGTACTGGTTATTGAGGGTGGTAGTAGCATACTTGCGGACCTCCAGCCGGGTCAATAAACCTTCACCAAGGTTATCAAATACATAAAACCTTACACCAGAGCTGAATGACACAATGCCCTCTATTGGCGAATCTACGCAAATTGAAGAATTGCAAAAATGTTATTGAAACTGTGCGGTCGTATCCATGAATGTCAACCGGATTTCGGCTCTACCTTATTGAAAGTGGAAGACAAAATAGATTCCCAACACAGTGTGATTTCAGCTAAGTTAGAAGCGTTGGGTCAGGTGGTAGAGGACTTAGAGCGGCATCACGGGTGGGTTTTGCGGGGAAAGGGACACCAGGAGACATTGGTGGAGTCTAACAATGCTACACAATATAGCGAAATATCTGTAGCTCTAGAAAACAGCACCACAGGTTAAAGTGACTGAGGGCGCGAAAACAATCTGTGGAGAAGGGTATTGGAGTTACTGACAACAACCCTCAGTAGTTATCCATACTCAAAGTCAAGATAAGTCAATCAGGAAAATGGGAAAAAAGACAAAGCGTTGCGGGCAGAAGCAGCTTAAAGCCACTGGAACAGTGGCCTCAATCCAGTAAAGGTGATGCTGCGAAACTGCACACAACAGATGGGCAATCGGAGGCATATTCTGGTCCCCATACCTAACAGGCTTACAATTGCGACCTTTCCCTGGAAGAGTCTTCAGTGGAGGAAGCAAATAGGGTTGTTGACCATCTGGTGGAGGAGCAGATGGTTACAACACAACTCCCACGTGATGTGAAATCATTTACTATATGAAGTATCTTCCCAGCGAACCATCGTTAAGAGAAAAAATAGATATGTTACAACTAGTGCAGCATATACCCTCTTTGTGGATCGTTGACACCTGCGACTTCTATTTCCTCGATCTGCTGGATGAAGAAGATGCGCCTACATCCAGGCATTACTGCTACAGAACGGAAATGGTTTCTGTCATACGAGAACAATATCAAATCATCCTGATTTTAGGCTATGATCTGGACTATACTTCAACTATGTTTTCAAAATAGACCCCTTTGGCACACTCGAAAATAATTAATATTGATAAGAAACTCTCTGGCTCAAATATGCCTCTAGTCTATCCCAGACCTGAAGATATCCAGCAGGTACTGAAATGGATTGTAAGTATGGTACCAAGTGGCACGAGAAAGCAATCGTGAGTGACTGCAGTAGGTGTTAAGAATACTTGAGGATTAAGTCACTAGCTTGCACAAGATGGTTCATTTAAGTTGCTGAAAGTCAACAACATTTAGACATGGCTTGTAAAGAGTGTTATAAAATCAAACATAAATTTGCAACCAAGGGAGTTGTAGGAAGACTGAGTGGGGGCCTTTTGGTGGGTGTGGAGCATTATATACCATCCCAAGCAGTTGTATTGCCTACTGCATATACAAACTTTATAGCAGTAGAAGTTGTGTTGAAAGTGGGATGCCAGAATAGGAGAACTATTATAATTGACGTCTATAATTCTAGTGATGGCTCAGAGACTGAGAGCACCACTGAGTGTATTTATGATCGGTTAGTAGAATGGGTAATTGATGGTAGTAAAGATCTCATTTTTGTTGGGGTTGACTTGCATGCACGCTCCTTGGATAAGCCGCTTGAGACAGTGTAATATCTAGACTGCTTATCTGCACTGGGTGCACACTGTGCAGATAGTGGAATGTAATTAGGTTATTTAAAATCTTATGTGTCATCAAGGTTCTGAATCCTACCGTTGAGATCTTTGGCTATGGAGCGCTTACTGACTGGATGTATCTTGCCTAGCTCCTGTCTTATTCATCTAAGCGTACCCTGTAGCTACTAATAAATCTTACTACTTTTATACTAATCAGTCTCCAGCATCTTACCTGTTTGTCCAGTGCCTTAGATACTACAGACGGTAATGGTCTTATTTGAAGTTTATGCAGTGATGCAGTTCATGAATTCTAATTCTTAGTGTACATTTTGGGAAAGCATGTTCAATGAGAGGGGACAGCTGATGCTAAATGGTAGAACGCTTTCCAATGTACCGGGCAAAGATACATGGGTAAATGGCAACAGCAGCTCGACTCTTGACTATGTTTTTGTTGACCCAGAATTAGCGGCCCTTGTCAGGCGTATGAAGGCCCATGTTTCTAAACTTCACAATAAAGAACTGAAAGGTATCAAGTATAAAACAGCCGAAGAAATCAGTTAACTGACAGATTTGGACTCCAAAAAGGAAACTATGTAGTTGCTGATGGCAAAGGGCACACTAAAAGGTGCAATCAGGAGGTGACAGACACCAAGTGTTTTATGAGAAGAGAGCTTAGAAGAGAGCTTAGATTAACAGCAAGCAGGACTCTGGAGGTAGGAAACAAATTAGAACCTAGCAGAGAATACAAAAATCGATACAGGAACTGGCTGAAGATGAGGAAGTCTGGCATTATTAACCAGGGATGGCAAAAGATGGTGCAGGTACTAGCAAGAGGGGATTCCAGAACAATTTGGCAACATCTGAACAGATAGGAAGGTGAACAATCCAAGAAGGTTACTATGGCATCCAAGAAGTGTAGTTGGTGAAGTCTGTAACTAGACAATTTGGTAGGGGTGACAACTATCAAGTACCTGTTGTTGTGATAAATGCCGGATGTTGAAACAGTGACTGGACTGATAAAAAGGGTGAAATCCTCAAAGGCACCTGGACCCAATTGATTGGCAAATGTGGTCATTAAATAGGACCCTGTGACATGGCCTGTATTGCTGAATTGACTCATAAATAGGGTAGTCCAAACAAAACATGTTCATCGATCATGGTGTACATCTCTGTTGGTCCCAATCTATAAAGCAGGAAATCGGCAGGAACCTGTTAACTACTGGCTTCTGTCAATGTCAATTATTTACCTCTGTACTCTTTAAAGCATTACAAGAATGGGTGGATAGGGAAACCATTCTGGATGATATGCAGCCGGGATGCATAGAGGGGAGGTCAACTGCACATAACTTGCTGTTGAATGATCAGAGTGAGAGGTAACCCATTGTTGTATGTAGCAATGTAGAGGAGCAAACAGATGCATATACCCTAGGAGCTGCATGTGGGACCCCCTGTGTTATCCCTATACCACATTGAGTGTACTAGAGATGATACGCACTCAGACAATCATAAAAAAAGGAAACCTCCCACTGAGAGAGTCGAAGGATGTCTGCATGCACCATTGGACATCATGGAGAACTGAGTCATGAAAAAGATATACGAGGACATACTGAAACAGTATGAAAATACTTAAGAATGACGATGTAACTGAAGCTACAAGAGAAACATGTACAAAATTATAAAGTAATTGTGTATGCCAGAAGAAGATAAAGTAACTTGTGGACCAATAAAAGTAAATATGCAGCAATGCACGCTAGATGAGATATATAGATGTTTGCTATAGAGGAATATATAATATATGTGGCTAAAATGGCCATGCTTGGAAAAAGAATGCTGGCTACATCAGAACCAGACAAGGGCTGCAGAGTCAGGAGATGCTGGAAAACAGCGTTGTGTGCAAACGAAGAGGAATTTATGGTGGCCTGGGTTTAAGGATGATATTTCAAGAAGTAGCTGCAAATCACAAAGGGAGGCAGATGGATAACATATTTCTGTTTATTTGTTTATTTGTAGGGCGCTGAAGCCTGCAGGCATCAGGGCGCACAAACGCAAACACAGGAAACAGAAACAAAAAAGATGAGACAGCTGACCAACTTGGGCAAGAGAGTCACAAGCGGGGTGGGTTCTAGTCAGAGAGGTATGGCTGTAGAGAGTGTTAGTTGAAAAGGACTGTTTTCAATCTCCGGCAAGAGTGATTGTTATCCTCTACCAGCCTGAGCTCCAAAGGCAAGGAATTCCAGATTATCGTGGCCTTGAAGGGGAAAGGTCTGCCCAAACAACTGGATAGACCAAATTTAGGGATGTTGACCAGCGCCAAGGCTGAGGAACCTTGAAGGCATCAGGGCGCACAAAAGCAAACACAGGAAACAGCAACAAAAAAGATGAGACAGGTGACCAACTTGGGAAAGAGAGTCACAAGCGGGGTGGGTTCTAGTCAGAGAGGTATGGCTGTAGAGAGTGTTAGTTGAAAAGGATGGTTTTCAATCTCCGGCAAGAGTGATTGTTATCCTTTACCAGCCTGAGCTCCAAAGGCAAGGCATTCCAGATTATCGTGGCCTTGAAGGGGAAGGGTCTGCCCAGACAACTGGAAAGAACAAATTTAGGGATGTTGACCAGCGCCAAGGCCGAGGAATGCAACTTCCTTGGTGGTTCATAAAACGATACGAGTTCTTTAATATAGACTGGTACATAACTATGTAATGATCCATGGTCTAGAGAGGCAGCCTTAAATTCCAGCCAGGATGCCACAGGAAGATCTCACTGGCTGCCAGAGCTATGATCTCTTCTAGATCTATTTGTGATAATGCAAACTGCATCATTTTGAGGAGTCTGGAGGGAATTGATGTTTTTCTTGTTGGCCCCAATTAATAATGCACTGCCATAGTCCATTCTGGACATCACAACAGCACAGGCCACTGAGGAGCAACTGGATGCTGACAGAGAGGGACACAGGTTTTACAGCAGCCTAAGGTAGTAAGAACCATGTTTTACTATCTGGTTGATATGACTGTCTGCACTAAGCAGGGGATCAAGATAGAAGCCCAGAGTTTTAACACTCTTTGGCACCAGAATTGGACCACAATGAATGGAGAATAATCTGTAGTTTGGATCTAATTTTGCTTGAGCATGCTTGGTGCCAAAAACTAACAGCTCAGTCTTATCCCCATTCAAACACATCCAGTTGTTGCTCATCCAGGTCTCAACACGAAGACAGATGGTCTGAAGAAGTATGTCATCCTTGGCATAATCCCCTGATAACTCAAGAACCAGCTCGGTGTCATCAGCATAGTTTGAGAAGTACACTCCAAGCTCATCCAACAGGTAACAGAAAGGTTGAATATAAAGATTGAAAAGAAGGGAGGACATACATGCTCCCTGGGGGACCCCATAGGAAATGGGGGAAGAGGGAGAAGTGGCCTCACCCCAACATACTCGAGAAGTACAATTCTGGAGAAATTATCTCACCCATAGGATTGAGTCAGGAGTGCAGCGACCATGTTTCTCTAAGGCGAGCAGGAGTTGGTCATGGTCAAGAAGATCAAAAGCCACTGATAAATCCAGCATAGCCAGCCTGCCAGAGCGACCTATATCTGAGATTCTCAACATGTGGGTATGTAGATCTAGAAGAGCGGTCTCAGTACCATGAGGGGTCTAAAGCCAGACTGTCTGGAATCCAGGATGTTAGTCTTCTCAACAAAGGCTTGTAGTCGGTTAGTAGCACATTAATCAAGCACCTTGAGGAGAAAATGACAGTTGGAGATGGGGCGCAGGTTACCAGGGTCACTTGGGTCTAGTCCTGTTTTTTTAACCAGAGGGGTGATGGTGGTTTTCTTTATGGAATCAGGGACTTAATTACTGTCAAAAGAGGAGCTGACAAATCTTATCAAAAATGGTGCAAAGATATCCTTGTAGACCAAGAAAAAGTTAGGGGGAATGGTGTTCTCTGGACACTGTGATGGGTGTGTAGTCGAGAGGGTGGCCATCATGTCGGCAAGAGAGACAGGAACAAAGCTAAACACTTGCTCTGATTTATTGATCAGAGGAACAGGAGAAGGACAGAAAGGTAAATGTTTATCAGTCGAGAGTTTAGCTCTGATTTTGCCCTGCACCATGTTCACCTTGGCTTCGAAGGCAGTCTGTATATCAGCACAGACTTGGTCCGTGGGAACTATAACGATCGAAAGAGTACTGGGTTTCTCTAATGTCTTCACAATTTCAAAACGTTTCTTAGAACTGTTGTTTGCATCCTTTATTTGTTTGTTTAAAAAGTCTTTTAGCTTTGTTAATAGCTGTCTTGTTGTCTTTGTCTAAGATCTTACACTGGGCTTTGTTGTCTACTGAAGCACATTGGAGCCATTTGGTCTCCGCCTGACATTTCTGAACTTTCATTTGGCATAGATGCTGTGTGAACCATTTCTGGTGAGAAGGTTTGCCTGTAACCAGTTTGCTCCTAACTGGCTCCACACCATTCTGCATTGTGACCATAAGGTTATTAAAGATATCGGTAAGAATAGAAGGAGGGTCCAGATCAGATGTGGCCGAAATGATGCTGTCAAGGCAGTCTTTCAGGTCTAGCTGCATAATCTTCTTAAAGTTCTTGTTTATAACAGTTTTCTGAGGGTTTAGTGGTTTAGGAGGTGGGCCAGGAGCAGGGATTGTAAAGGAACCATGATTGTGGTCGGACCAGATGCAAGGGAAGGTGTCCATCGCATTGACTTCGAGATTATTTACTGTTAGATTAAAGAAGATGAACACATGTGTAAGAGCCAAGGATTGGACAATTAGCAGTGAATAAGGCATATACAAGATGGAGTGAGCAGGTCTCTGCAGGCCAAAGGAACAATAACACTCAGCATAATTGAATCAAATATCAGTAATTAGGAGGTCAAAATGGACAAATGTGTGGTCTCCTCACACATGATGCAGAAGTCGAAAACAAGAGCTATTTATTAAGCTGTGATTGAAGATAAGTGATGTGCTCATACTCCCTTGAATGTCCCAAATAGAGAGCAAAGTCAGGGTCAACTACAGACAGGAGGTGTTGGCTTATGGTCAAGCTGATGATGGACTAATTGGGAAAGTCAGAAGTAATCTGATGTCACTAAAGCATCAGTGTTTCGGTTTCCTTATGTGCTACTAGCCGAGCCGAAAGTCTAAGGCTGGGTGGGAATGCCAACCAATCATTAGGCCTCATTACGAGTTTGGAGGTAGCCATGCCGTTTTTACCGTTCTACCCCCAAGCTACCCCCAAACTCGCGTCCGGGTCCCGAAAAATAGGAATCACCGGGCCATTCTAACCTTTGTGGGCCCGGTAATTCCCATTCGCGGGACCCGGACCCAGTACGTCCCTATTCCCCTTTGAGCCCCCATGGGGCAATCTGCTATATAATGTTGCATAGACCACCTCCTCCATTTTGTCTGCTATAATCAGTATTATAGATATTTAGAGGTAGTCCGAAGTGTGTCTTACAGATAAGAGACCGCCAATGAAATACAAACCTGTATACTTTCTAGAAGTAGATATGTTCCCCTAACCAATTCCTCCTGCCAGCAGGTTTTACAGTCTGCCATGTAGGATGACGTTATGGATGACGCATATTGGGGTATAATACCTCTCTGTAATCAAGTTTCTTTGTGTGTGTGCAAGCATCAGATGATGTCTGCCGATGTGCCTTCTTTAATAAACTGACAATAAAGTAGCGCTTTGCCATATTCTTTGATTCTGTCTGGTCATTTGGTCTGAGATCTTTATTGGAAATTCCATCAAGCAGAAGATACACTTCAAGGTGCTAGAGCACAATTTGGTAGCAGAGGATGGTTCAAGGTCTAATCGACCTAGGACAAGACCCAGGCTTTCGGATAATCGAGTTTCTCCTGCCATTAGCCAGAAGACTGCAGAGTTTACTCTGGAAAGTGTTGTGTAAGATCACATGAAAAAAGATACAGTTGAAAGGTCCCCCTTTAACAGAATTCCTGGCCGTTCCCCGTAGGTGCCCCGTGGACAGAAGGCAAACTTGTCAGTTGATGGAGTGTTGATGCCAAGAGACGCGAGCTGAGCCACGGATGTAAGTAATACATTGAAAGGCAAAAACAGAGGAAGGACTGTGTTGTAAATAATATATATATATATTCAGTAAAAAATCTTTGTTAAAGGGACGTTATGGTTCCAAGTAAAACTGAAACCCCCTGAAGTTCGCTAGTTATGGTAAGCTAAGCAACCATAACTAGCGCCACCACCGTGCATTGCTAAGACTAAAACCCAGGACATCAAAGATGACATCACAAATGTGCATGTATTTTTCATGAAAAGTCTGTACAAGGGATTCTTATTATAATGTTGACAATAAAAGTGTCAAGGATCATTGGAATAGATGTCATGAGCTATGTAGTGCATTAAGCAATGCATTGATATAAATAGCATTCTATTATGAAGTTCTTTACAGTATAATAATCTACTCATGTATAAACATAAGCATTGTGTGCAGCATACATGATGGATGTGCAATATTCATAATCTTCCCATGTTGAATAGTGAAATGATAAATGCTTCTTATTAGAGTTTTGAGTACTGTGCAACATGTAATAAGTAGCTAATGAAACCCACTTCCTATATAATTTCATTATTACATACAAAACACAAAGACACAACAACACATACAAATATAAGTATATAATGGGAAAGTGAAATACGCAAAAAGCAGCAGTAGAAAGTGTTCATAACCTACCTAATTATCTTTATGCACAGAAATGATTGTTCTGCTTCAAACCTACTACTTCCCTATGAATAACTATCAAATGATGTGACTGCACCCTAAAGATAGTAATGCAAATATAAATATGAGCATATCCAGAGAAAGTACAGTAATAAAACAACAGCAGAACAATAAGAAAGTGTTGATAACCTTGCTTATTGTCTTCATACAGAGAAAGCATTGCTATCTTTCAAGTGTGTATTCTCCCTATGTATATGTTTCATCTGCTGTGAGTGAACCCCAAATGAATTAATGTAAGAACATATTTGAAGTATAAGTCTACAAATACAGTACTTTTTGATTTATTTGTTCCTACGTATTACTGGCTAAGATATATCACTAAAGGAAAAAAGAGGGAGCCACAGATGTGATGTCATCAGTGATGTCATCAATGACATTTGTGATGTCATCTTTGATGTCCTAGGTGTTAGTCTTAGCAATGCACGGTGGTGGCGTGAGTTATGCTTGCTTAGCTTACCATAACTAGCGAATTTCACGGGTTTACGGTTTTACTTGGAACCATAACGTCCCTTTGACAACGTTTTTTTACTGAATTACATAGGTTTTTAGTAGCGCAACTTAACCATAATGTCCCTTTAATAAAGTTTTTTTACTGAATTTGTTAGGTTTTTAATAGTGAAACTTAACCATAACATCCCTTTATCAAGGTTTTTTTTACTGAATATACATATTCATAGTGTGAAATTGATAGATGTTTACTAGGATTCCCTTACTTTATATACATGTAACATAGAAAATACTGAACCCCCTGCTAGCGATTTTGATGTCCGCTGACTGTGCATATGTCCACGGACGGACGCGGACAACATCAACACTACCCAAAAACTCAGGAGGTCTCTTAAATTGTTCTATCATACCATATAAACCCTTAACAAGTTCAAAAAGCAGCACATAACCACATTATATGTAATAATAAATAAGAAGGGGAACCTATGTTCCATTTCAACAGTCCATTTAAATAGCATATGTACTAAAATGGAATATACCAAAACAAAAAAGATATGCCTCCAACATAATTACCTCACAGAAACTGGACAGCAAGAAGCCACAGCAGACCTACACAACAGTAACAACCAAACCTACCAGAAACTATTAAGTAAACTTCATTATTCTTCTAAACTTTCTGTATTAGGTACACTAAAAGTAATATATTTTTTTTTTACACAGAAATGTCCAGTACTTTGGAATGGCTTGAAGAAAATATCCCACATGAGGAAATGACTCATGACAGTGATACTAATGGTAGACACTTCTCTATATAAGCAAATTAATAATCATTACTTTATGTGTGCTTAACATATATATTTTTTTTACAAACATTGAAAATAATATAGCAAAAGAGAAATTAGAAAATATTCTGCAGCGTATGGAACAAAAAATGGATATGCTTATGGAAAATTTCAATCTTCTAAGACATTTTGTGGAGGACCACATAAAAGACAAAATTAAATATAGTTGTCCCACATGCAGCTATTCCCCCTCTCCATGTCCCAGTCAACTATGCCCAAACCCTCAGTACCTAGAAAAACGTTATGAGATGTCCATCCCTTCATCCCCTCCCATCCATCCTCTCCAAACCCCTAATTCCCCTGAATCTGTGTCAGTTTCTGCTTCCCCCTCTTTTTCATACATTTTATATATGTATATCATAAAACAAATATTATGTGTATTTTAATTTAGTCCTTTGTGTCTTATTTTCTTTAATAACCGTACTGTCCGCAAGCAAAATGGAACTGTTCTTAGAACACACTTGGTGTCCGGAATGTCCGCAATTAACCAAAATGGAGGTGTCCTAAGAACACTATACCTGTCCGTACTGCCCGCAAGCAAAACGGAACTGTTCTTAGAACACACTCGGTGTCCGGAATGTCCGTAATTAACCAAAATGGGGGTGTCCTAAGGACACTATATCTGTCCATTCTGTCTGTAGAACATCTACGCACATGCACACCACACCCAGAGATCCTATGAACATAGCCCCTCTCTGTAACTGTCTGTCTCATGTGTGTTGCACTTTTAATTAGTTTGAGGACCCGAACACTGTCCGTAGAACACCTGCGTGTATGCGAACGACCGTTCCTGCGCATTTGGTGTCCTGAGGACACCCTTCCCATTCGCGGACGTGTTCGTGATGTCATCATGTGACCGCAGTACTTTTTTGGACAATCCAACTTATTTTACAGTAAATATTCACCATTGCACATGTCCCAGACAATGTCCCTGGCGTTATACATACTTTTTGCATGGGTGTCCGCGAAACGCGTACCAGCACCCCTATAAAAGTCCATACCCTAGAGCTCATCTTTATTCTGTCTTTCTACTATTGAAGATTGACCTGCTTTTGCTGCCTTTGCTGTTTCATCATCAAACCTGATGGCATCCATGGATGCTGTAGTTTCAGCTGGTGCTGCTTCTGCCTCAGCACCACCCCTACCCCCCTACCACCACCACCTCCCCACGGCCTGCAGAGGGGAACAGGCGTGAGGATGTAGAGGAGGAGGATGAAGAGGATGAAGAGGATGAGGTAGTGGAAATCCCTACTACCAGCACTTGCCTTGAGTCTTGGGTGTGGCGGTTGTTTACCACCCTTGGTGGAGTGCCAAAAACACGTGTGAATAAGGTCACCTGCAATTATTGCCACATGGTGCTGAGTCGTGGAGGCCTGGTTCATACAGCTTTGGTACAACATCAATGAAGCGACACCTAAAGACGTTCCAGGGTGGGGCTATTTGCAAGGTTGTACCTTGTGATAAACGCAGTAGGTTGAGTTCCTCTACAACATCCTGTGTTTCCGCTTCTGTCACCACAAGAGACACTCCTGTGGGAGGGCACATCCCTCCAGATGCCTCACAGGCCGTTCATGATGCTGTTGACCCTTAACTTTCGAGGGTCACAATATTGTGTATGTACTGTGATGCAGTACTCTGCAGGGGGGAGAATCTTCGGAGTGCTTTCGAGACTGTGGTCAAGGAGCACGAGAAGGTTGCTACCTACCTAAATAAGGCCCACCCTACATCTTCCTCTCTCCACCTCCCTTTCTTATCCCCATGGTTGGTGTCCCTTCCTTACCCTCCTTTCACCTCATTTCCTGTGTGTCGTGTGTAAAAAAACAAACAAAATACTAAAACAACAAAAAAACAAAAAAAAGGCTCTTTTCAGAGCCACCTTTCACAGTTTAAAAAAGTGATAAATAAATAGCGCAGGGCCCTGTGCATTTTTTAGTATTCTGTGGAAAGTCCATGGGCAGTCAGCTGACATTTTTTTTGTTGGGGGGGAGTGCTGCCCTATCATAACCATTGCACTTTTGGATGGGAAGAAGTGGTGACTCTGAAAAGAGCCTTTTTGTGGTGTTTTTTGTATTTCACAAACGTCAACGATTAACACCTATTACAAAATGTATTACTGTAATTACAAAAAAGGTTGCAATGCATTTTGCATATTTCACAGAAAAATCTGATTGCCAGCACTCCAGACTCCATCTCTGCAAAAAATGTATTTGCTACGAAACATAATATTTTCATTGTGAAAAGAGGACATACCAACATCTCTTAAAAAGGCACAAACAGCCTTATTGACACTGTGACTCGCTTTTTCTATTTGTGGACCAAATGAAGAAGAACAAAGCCACATTTGTCTTTGCGCAATACGAGAAATAATTACTTGGGAATTTGGAAACATGTCCATGACCTCCCCAAAATTCCAGACACATGTCCTAAACTGTTCCCTCTACAATAAATTATAATTATGTCTGGATGATGCTGTGTCTCCAAAGTAGCACAGAGAGGTACCAAGTCCAGCCAATTCATTCCATGCACTCCATGCCAGTGCACTGCCACATGAGGCAATCCAAGATCTGCAGATACTCCACAGCATTCTGCATGCACCTCCAACCAATGTATACATGAGTCTCCCAAAATCCATCTAATCTGTTTTCTAAAACACACAGCCATACCTATCTGTTCGTCTCTCAGGAAAAAGACTTTCTGACAAACTCTCTCCTTACACAACACACCCAGTAAACTTTATTGATCAATCCCTTGCTCTACTCTTTCTCATTTGCATACCTCTCCAACCCTAAATCCCCATATGTAATACATGGTGTCCGCGGACTACCGCCATATCCGCGGACATATCGAAAATCTGAACGTGATGAATTTAAATTTAGTGTGACCCAATTCCCCTTTGAGGTTGGCTCTGAAAAGAGCTGTTTTCTTTTGGATTTTTTGCAGATGCTTGACAGACACCTGTAATTTTGTATTTTTTTTGGTTTTTTTCATAATTTACTCCTAAAATCTTGAGATAACCGTCTCCAAAGCAACCCTTACATTCCAAAACAGCATGGCATTCCCCATAAAAGATAAAGAAATACCATCTTCTTTAAAATAAACAGCATTACTGGAATCAATATTTTCATTATTACAGAAGAACATAACAGCTCTAAGCATGAAAGCACACATGCCTCGGTTGATTGCACACCTAGCAATGTTTTGCTGAGGACAAAAAACAGAACTATTGTCCCATATTGCCCTAGGTACTAATCCAGAAAAAATAACTTTGGCATGTGGAAGGATGTTCATTACTGCTTGAACCAAGTGTTCCAAATCTGCCAACAAAGTAGGGGCACTGACATATCCCAAATGCAAAGCACCACATTGCAAAACTACCACATGGGGACTGTTCATCATGCCCATATCTTCACAAACTTGTACAATTCCCTGTACATTGCAATCAGGCACAGTGCTCCACACCGCCTCCACTCCTTTAACATCAAGATTGTTTGCCACATGCCTACATTGAGCATACTGCTGTAAACCATGCACAAACATATCTCCAACCACCAACACCCTAACTTTCTCCACCTCTGCCATCTTCACTACACACAGACTCTTTCAGCACAAATGCACAACCTCAACACCTGATTGGCTAATCCATACAGTCCCCTTTCCATGCTGGATTTGCTGGTAAAGCCTGAATGTAGCACGCCCTGTCCGTGGACAGCCGTGATGTCCGCGGACCGCGTAACTCTTAGACAGCCCTTCTACCCTTTCCACATCACACTCTGTGCCATTCCTTCCTTGATTACAGCTACGCAGTCACACAACCATCCACCAGTCACACCCAAGACCTCTACATCTAACTGCATCATCAGAATTCAACACTTCAAATGTACTGTTGATCACTCTGAGTACAAGCCTCATATCATTGGAAAGCACCTACTACAAAAACTACTGTACAAGTCTCCAAGATTTCTACTTGCAGCTGCATACATATACACATGCATGAATACAAACTACAGGTATGCATATGTTATGCAGAGTACATGTACAACTCTTATAAATGCATATAAACAGAATAGCTGACATTTAACCTGTATAACCTATAAAATTAACTTACTATTATTTTTCCCATCTGCTATAATCAACTGTCACTTCCAAACCTGTCTATCTAAATTCTTTTTTTACACACACAGCTATCTAAAAAATGTTAATATTAAAAGATGGGAGAAATAACAGTATAAATGTAGAAAAACACTTAGTAGTGTATTATGAAATTACACACAGCCAGGCTAAGTTCATGCATCTGTATACACTCACACAGATAGACACTATCATTAAAAAGCTTCCAGCTGAAATAACACCACTGCCTGTATATCACATCCTTCTGCTTGTTTACCCACACCTTTACAAATGCATACATTCTATGCTTTTCTATGCAGTTTCTGCCTTTTACCCTATAAAAGTAGAAAATAAGTATATGATTATTTCTTCTATCTCCTAACATCCAGTAACACAGCCTTAAGAAACCAAATGAGTTCCATACGCTTAGTAATATACTAATTTGCAAAGCATGGTGAACTAACAGATTGGAAGTACAATATAAAGGCTGCACATAGTCAATGGAAACTGCATGCACACACTATGTTCAGTTATCAAACAACAATACTACTACAAAAACATAAAAATCAACATCTAAATTAACAACAGTGCTATAAACACACAATATTACAAACTTCTTTCTTTTACAATTGTAGTGAAGACCACTCTCTGAAAAGCAGCAGCATGTGAAGTACAAACAACAACTCACAAGAAACCTGCTCATGCCAAACAAAAAAAAAATTAAGTACAATACTACCATAATGTTCTAACTGTTACTCAAACACACTGTGTGGTTGATTCATGGAATTTTTGTGCCAAAAAACTGGGATTTGTGCACCATTCTGCCCACAAATCCCCATTTGTGAAACAGGGATTTGCAGGCAGAATGGCACACAAAACCCTGTTTTTCGGTGCACAAATTCCATGAATCAGCCCCTAGAATATTAGCATTGCAAAACAAAGAAATGTTTTAATTCTATACCATTAGATTTAGTATTAGTGCTTCTCCTCACCACTACCTTACTTTGTATTGTCATCTGAACCCCAGTAAAGTAACACGCAAATACAGGAATAGCCTTTCCAACTAGTTGTAGCTGCCCATTGCACAATCACACACTTCCACATACATCCTTACTATCACACGCAGACACTCATGCACACAGCACACATACATTGCAGAACAGCCCAACACAAACCTTCTTTTTTTTCCAACAGACCACAAAGAATGCCTACCAAAAGCCAAGTCCGTAGAAAGCAACGCAGAAGTAGAGCAAATGAAAATAAAAGTGTCTAAAGTAAGCATCCATCTCTAGCGGAAATTGTACAAAAAGTTCAAACAAAAGATCTAATAGAATCATTAAGCGAAACAAAACAAGCTTCCAGTACAAAAACGTTGTCTCCTCTTTCAAAATGTAAAACGAAACAAAAAGATTAACAAGAATTCAGCTACACTACTGCTAACACTGCTCCTATAAATCTTGGTGTAGTGGCAAGTAACCATACCAAAAAAAGTATTTTACAAAAGAAATTCCGCCACAGAGTCCTTCAGAATCTTATAAAAACAGAAGAGAAATCATGCACAACCCTTAAAACCTACTCTAGAAAATGAATCTTAGAAGCTCTCATAGACAGTGCAATCCTTCTCAAAAGGAAGTTCTTTATTTTAGTGTTAAACAGAATGAAACCACCAACAAAACTAACTACTAAATTACAAAGAAGACTTCTCAATAAATGGAATGTTAACAAAAATAACTTCTTAAATATCTGTGGAGGTGAATGGAGTCATACCACGAGCACAGAACCATATTTCAATGAAGAAGCATATAAACAAAAGCAAACAAACACAATTGCCATACATACTAGTGGACGAGGGTATGAAAAACTTAATAATACCATAATGGAACAAGAAATTCTGCTTACAAAAATATCCCCAGAAAACTCAGTATCACCTCTCCATCCGACTGAACCAAAACGTCCAGTGTACAAATGGCCGTGCACGTCAATGTGTAACATTGCCAAAAAAAATCTTTCAAATCGTTACGCCAGTTCCTCAACCATATGTAAAAGGCAAAGACACATTCAAAATGAAGCGTGTACAAAATATGGATACCTGCCCAGCGCGCAAACACACAGGACTACAAGGACATTCATTAGCCTGCATTTCAGGACCTAGTTGTAAAAGCACCTTCCATCATATCAAAATGATATCAACACATAATTCAACTATAAGAAATCTAGTCCATAAACTGTACTATGCTAAAAGTCCAGCTTTAGCATTAGGCAATTTAAATAACAGGCTTCTAAATGGTATAGCTAAAGACCTACTCGAAGAAATAGAGCATATCCAGAAACAATATTTCAGAAGTGAAAGCCTCTTACAAAATGCAATAACTTTACAACAGACTAGGAACAATTCTACAAGTGGCAACCTTCTACTACACACATACAATAAAGAAATACTAAAATGTAAACATACATCCACTGAAGTACCAAATCATGTGTGTGTGTGTTGCTGCAGAACTTTTTATAAAAGTAGTACAAAAACAAACTGTAAACATAACATACAAAATAGAAGACAATGAAGATTCCAAATGGTTTGAATTTGCTCTACCTTATAGCAGAAAACAAATACGAAATAAATGACCCCTTAATACTTTGCAGTTACTGCACTGCAAAACTTGACAACAACCAAACTCCTTCACGTGCTATCACAAATAACTTGGAATTATTCCCACTACCAAACCCTTGCAACAACTCAATTTATATGAGAGCACCATAATTCAAACAGTGCATCCATTTCAAGCAATAATACACCTTCAACCAAAAACAGCAAAATTACCTCCCTCAGAATTACTGAAAGGCATTTGTAGCAAAATAGTTCATTTACCATTAGATCTGAAAGAAAATGTACACACTCTAGGAGTGCAACATCCAATAGAGCAATCTTTAATTGTCTTAGTAAATGGTGTACCTAGGAAAGACAAAAGAATTTGGCAACAACTCGTAGACTTACATAAAGTTAGACAAGCCTTGCCATATCTAAAAGACAATAATGAATACTACAAAGAAATTAATATTGAAGAAAACCACTGAAATAATTCAAGAGTCTTCATAAACTGGTCAATTTGAACTTCTCGATCCTGCTACAGTATCCAATATTTTAGACCATTATACAATTCATCCATTACACTCTAAAGACACCATAGATGATGCACTAGAAACGTACCAAATGCGACAAACCAAAGGATCACCAATCAGCATATGGGAAAAAAGTATAGAAGCACGTGCATTTCCTCTACTCTTTCCTACTGGGAAAGGAGGCAGGTATGATGATAGATCCACTCAGATATCAGCATCAAAATACCGCTCATTACGAATGTATTCTGAAGATCCCAGATTTAGACAAAATGTGGAATACATATTCCACCTACTCTTTGAAAGTGAACTAGCAACTCTATGCTACGGAGTTGCACACACATTGAAATCAGGTACCCATTTTCAAAATATGTCAGCTACACAATTACTATAAAAAGTGCAAGAAAAAGATGAGGTTTTACAATCAAGCATTACAAATCTGTTAGCAAACATGTGTGGTACTAAAGAGTCCTGGTTCAGACGTCATGGATATATACGTTATATGATAAGAAACCTTGGCCCACCCACTTGGTTTGTTACATTAAGTTTTGCAGAATATGCATGGGAAGACTTACATGGTTTCCGACGTATATCAAACAAAAACAAAACAGCCATAGATATACTAACACCTGGAGAACTTTGCTCTCTAGATCCTGTTAATGTTTCCAGATATTTCCATCATCGCTTCATTACTATGCTACACTTTATTTGTAATAAAACTGTTCCTCCCCTTGGAGAAGTGCAACACTTCTTTTGGAGAAAAGAATACCAAGCCAGAGGAATACCACATATCCACATACTTTTATGGATTAAAGATGCTCCTAAATTTGGTCAAGAAAGTGATGCCACTGTTTTACAGTTTATCGAAAAATATGTCACTTGTGAAATTCCTTCAGAAGCAACAAATAGTGTTCTTCATGCACAAATTTCACAATTTCAGAGACACAAATGTGGGAAATATTGTTGTCGCAAATACAAAAACAAAGGGACATACTACACCAAATGCCTTGGTTTCCCTAGACCAGTTACAGCAACAGGTCAAGTAAACAACTTCATGGGCCTCATTACAACCCAGGCGGTAAGTTCCCTACTTTACCACCATGGTGTAAACCCTGTTTACACCATGGTGGATGGCGGATTTACCGCCCCATTCCAAGGTGAGTGGGGCGGTAAATCCCCATTCCCCATTTACCCTTCCCCATTCCCATTTTTGCCCCATAGGGCATAATGGGAGTGGGGAAGGCGCTAATTACGGCACCGTAAATTACGGTGCCGTAATTAGCACCAAGGCGGGTTAGCGCCTTGCATTTTAATGCCTGCTAAAAGCGGGCGTTAAAATTGTAATCAGGCGTTAAGGGTTAACGGCGCCGACGGCGCCGTTAAACCATTAACGCCTGGGTGGTAATGAGGCCCCATGTCTTCAGTTATACATAGTGTTAGACATAGTGTTAAAGGTAAATCACCTAAGAACACATATTACATATAAAGAACAGAAGAAGCAAATATATCAGTGATTACAATGCAATCATAGCCTTCTTATGGAATGCAAACATAGATGTGCAGTACATTGCAGACAATTCCACTGCAGTTGCATGATATGTTACAGCCTACTTAACAAAAGCAGAAAAAACAGAGCTTCAAGACCTCTGGGATGGCCTATCATCAGACAAAACACTATCTCAGAAATTTGACAGTTTAGGCATAATAATGCTCTCTCATATAGAATGTGGCTCCTATGAAGCTGCAGACCATTTAACCGGTACTGCTTTGTATGGAAAATCTGAAAATATAGTATGGCTAAGTCTTGGTCCTGCTAAATCTAGAAAAAAAGTTCTCAAATCATACGACGACATAGAAACAATAGCCAAAAATGACCCCAAAGGCCAAGACATTTTGAGAAACAATTTACTAGACACATACTACCCAAACAGGAGTACCACTTTGGAAACCATGTGTCTATACCGCATAGCCGAAAACTTCACATACACAGATAATATAAAACCAGATGAAAACAAAGGTAGATACAGTGTGACAAATTGTGAAGGCAGCTTAGTGAAACTTACCAAACAAAGCTTAATTAATCATATCAAATTGTTATTAAAAACTCCTCAACATAAAGAACTGTATTACATGTCCCTGCTACAACTTTCTAAATCGTGGAGAAAAGAAGAAGAGTTACTAGATATCTATGACTCATATGATGACGCTTTCAAAGCAAATTAAAGCACCATAACCAATGTAAACTTTACACAGTACAAAACAATGTTGCACAATGAACAGCAACACGAAGAAGAACTCCAGGCCCAGCTAGATAAGGACACTCCTGACAGTAGTCAACCTTCTGTAACAGGAAGTCAAGAACCACTGGGACAGCCACTAACAGAAAATGAGGCAGAATTGGCTCTGACAGAAGTAGAAAACACCATGTGTCACTATGAAGAAGATACAGAAGACTTAACTGTACTGCAATCAAAACTGAACAATGAGCAGCGTAGCATTTTTCAAGAAGCAACAAAAGAAATTGCACATGGTGTACAACATAAAAATAAAGAATGTACCTGCCAAAATTAAAAACCTATATTACTATACATCAGTGGTCAAGCTGGTTCAGGCAAAACATTCTTAATCAAAATCATCAGCAAGTTCCTTCAACAATTGACAAACAACAAACTGTCAGCTGTTGTAACTGCCCCCACAGGTTTAGCTGCCTACAGCCTAGGTGGTGTCACTTTATCCCGATTACTACTCTTTCCAGTAGAACACCAAAACAAATTAGAATATTACAAACTTTCTATAGAAGCTGCAATGGAACTACACAGAGTGTTAAAACAAATGAAAATGCTACTAATAGATGAAGTGAGCATTGTCTCCAACCTAATGTTGGCATTGATTCACCTCAGATTACAAGAAGTACTCAAAACAAACTACGAAGAGCTATTTGAAGGAAAACACATTAATGTTTTCGGAGATCTTCTTCAATTGACAACAGTGAAAGATTACCTATTTTTAAAACCTTAGGACACAAACCCTGCCGTAAAACTGTTGGCAGCATAGGAAATGTCAACCTTTGGCAACATTTCCAATACAGAGAATTAACAGAAAACATGTGCCAGTCTGCAGACCTCACATACGCCAGCATTTTAAAAAGTATTAGATTTGGTGTACTATCTCAAGAAGCACAAGCAATATTAAAAGCCCATCATATCCATGCACTCTATGGTCATAACTCATGTGCTACTGATGTGATGGAACAATTAGCACACAAAAATGTCATTTGTATGTACTTGATGCCAACTCTTGCAAGCTGCTCCAAATTCAATGAAACAATGTTGAAAAAAGAAATGCAACCAATAATTGAAATTTGCTCTACAGACAAACTGGACATGCATGGTATGACACTACCCATGTGTCAACAAGCCACAACAAGACTAAATACCTTAGAAAACTCTATCTCCAACACAGCTGGTTTGAAGAAAATATTAAGATTATCTTTAAACTGTATAGTAATGCGTAAACGTAACCTTGGCGTGGAGCAAGGACTAGTTAATGGAGCACTTGGTACAGTTGTTGGCTTTCAAACATACCCACGTGACAACAACATTTAGTTTGTCAATATTCTCTTTGACAAACTATCAGAAGTAAAAAGGGTAGGACGCTCAACAGCTCGATTCCTTCTTTTCAAAGATATATATGTACGCAGAGAACAATTTTCTCTAACTCTAGCATACGCAGTCACCATTTACAAGTCACAAGGTCTCTTACCTTAGAAAAAGCATTGATAGATATTGGGAACACAGCCTTTAAGGAAGGCATGAGCTACGTAGCACTATCAAGCTTACGTACACTTGACAGTCTATTTCTAATCACCTTTGATGCAAGTAAAGTAAACGCTGATATTCCTTGCATTTTAGAATATAATAGACTACGTTCACTATACACCCCCATCTAAAAGCCTATCCTGTTTCACAAAAAGCAAAACGTTGTAAAAGAAAACTACTTCAAACAATAATGCAACAGGATATCGCTGCAAATCCTCTAAAGAGAGTAAAAGAAGCTAATACTTCATCAATTACTAGAACCAAAGAAGAATCTACTATTCAAAGTAATGCATGTACTTCTTCAAAGAAGCAACACACACTCCAAAGAAATTACTCGGACACAGAACTATCTGGTCCATTCAAATTTTCAAATATAACTGGTGTAAATTGCTACTCAAATGTAGTAATAAATATTCTATTCCAATTGCCACCAATTGTTGACAACATTTAGACCAATTGTGTTTGCAAATGTTAGTCCTTCATAGAAATGCAAGCAACAATCCTGACAACACATACAGTGTTCATGGAATAAGACAAGAATTGGACTACTTTGCTGGAATGGTGAAATTCACTATAAACTCACAAGAAGATCCACAAGAATTTCTAATGTACTTACTACAAGTACTGGAAGACAAAAACATACCAATAAATGAAATCTTCCAGATGTCATACATGTGGAAACATACATGCACTCTCTGCAACAATATGGCACAGGAACAAACCCCTAATGAACGTTTGTGTATGTATCCATAATTAACTGTGAAATCAGATAATCGCTCCACCTTACAAATACAAACACATAGTAAATATGTAATACTAATGCTTCAATGTTACAATACAGATGGTACCAAACACAACTTCAAGCTGGCTGGATTCACACATGGTCAAGTATCACTTGTTAAGAAAACCTTCACAACAATAGGTATATTCTACCACCCAGGACCCACAACCAATGCAGGTCACTACACTGCATATATAAAAAAGAATTGTGGACAGTTCGAATGTAATGATAGTACCATTACTCTAAAGCAGAGATTATCAGCAAATCTTATAAATGCTTATTTAATATTCTTAAAACCAAAATTTAATAACTAATCTGTACATAAACAATAATGAAACTTCAATTAAAAAACTATAAACAGTTAGAACACGCCAACAGGTATCTAACTGCCCCAAGATTCTGCAAAAACCAAACAGATAAATCAATACCACTAAATTATAAGAAGAAATAAACAGTTAGAATACGCCAGCAGGTATCTAACTGCCCCAAGATTTTGCAACAACCAAACAGATAAATCAATATCACTAAAATATAAGAAGAAATAAACAGTTAGAAAATGCCAACATGTATCTAACTGCCCCAAAAATCTACACAACCCAACAGATAGATGACTAACTTGAAAATATAAATAAAAAACTATAACCAGTTACAATACGCCAACAGATATCTAACTGCCCTAAGATTCTGCAACAACCAAACAGATAAATCAAGGAGAAATAAAGAGTTAGAATATGCCAACAGGTATCTAACTGCCACAAAAGTCTTCAACAACCCAACAGATATATGAGCAACTTGAAAATATAAATAAAAAACTATAACCAGTTAGAATACGCCAACAGGTATCTAACAATCTGCAACAAGCCAACAGATAGGACATTAGCCCGAAACAACAAATAGACACTGAAAAGAAAGAAAGGAATGTATTGTACCATAACAAAAAAGTGTTTTATTTAAACCAGCATGTTTTTTTCCCACAGAACCAATGATTTAAGAAAGAAACACAGAAACTGAGGAAATTGCACAATACAGTGGTTTGTAAACCACTAAATATGAGGGTCGAAATAATGCAGAAATGTCTATTATGCAATGCAATAACTCATTATAAACCACCTACACTAACATGATCTTTTCTTTTATCACAGAGATTGAAAAAGAATATCTGCTCCAGTTACCCAAGTCATGAAAAAATATATCGAAATCACAAAAAGTCAAACATTAAGTATATCATAATTCAACTCACAAATACTGCTCCATAACACAACCATTGAAGCAAACATCTAACCATACACCACAATTGAAAATGTTTACTTCCATGGATATGTTATATTGCAGTGCTTGTTACCAAACTCTACAATCTTAATTACATGATGTAGCCAAAACCTAACATACAAACTATACAAATCAAACAGTACACAAACTGTAGATTTGTGGCTAATTGATGAATGTTTGATTCTATGGGTGTGTTATCCTCTGATGGTTGTGGCCAGGGCCTAGAGTCTTGGGTGCATGGACAACGGCCTACAACCTTTGGCCATGCACCCAAGACTCTAGGCCGTGCCCACAACAACTGCAGCATAACACAACCATAGAATCAAACATTTGAACTGTGCTATATTGGCATTTTTTATGTCCGCGGACAGCCGCGGTCACCGCGGACATAACAAACACATCAGGGGCGCCTGCTACCTAAACAAATACAGCATTTGACCCATCTCTTACTTCCACACCCTCCCCAAGCACTCTTACACACTAACACACTCCCCATTGTATTGTTCCCACATTCATCGCCGCAGTGTCCGCGGATGTCCGCGGATCCAAGATGGCGCACACATCAAAACATTATGACGCACCTCACACTTCATACCAGCCAATCGGCGAACACGTTGTATGTCCACGGACATGACGCAAGCTGATTAGCCAATTGGTGTTCTGTCCGCGGAGCAAACAGGGAAATGTGTCCGCAGAGCGGACATAGATATCAATCATTTTTTACACCTATTATTTGGTTGTTTTAAAAAAAACTACTGGACTGATTTCCACCAAATTTACAAAAGCACGCTTTCGAGACCAAGCTGCTACTCCTGCCGCAAAAGTGTTGATGAAAATCCGTCCAGCGGTTTGGGCTGTAGGCGTGATCAAAGTTTTTTCCCCATTCACTGTATGGGAAAAAAAGAAATTTTGGGACCCCCGTATAATTTTGCCCCCCCCCGGACCAAACCTCACCAAACTTTGCGAAACAATTCAGAGTGGTCTATATACTTTTTATGCAAGGTTGTTTGGTGTGGGTTCGTCGACGGGGAGCAAAGTTATAAGCCGCCCAAAAAGTGCTCTTCCTATGGGATTAGCAATGTAACCATAACTACATGGCCACTACCGTATATACATATATATATATATACTTAAATAACTGATTTTTGGTAGATTAATAAGAAGAAAAGTAGATACCTCGGTTCCTGGTTCCAGGGGGAAGGAAGGGTATGAACTAAAAGTACTCCATATAGGGGTGTTAAGGATATCTGGGGCAAAGCCAACAAGAAGAGTGTGTATCATACTCCAAAATGGGGTCTAAATGAGATTAGATACATTTACTAAAGATAGATGTGTGGGGTTATAAATATGTTAATGAAAAGCTTTTAATGTGTTTAAATGAATAGGTATAAAACAATAGTAAAACGGTACTGTGATTGTTAGATTTTTGAATCAAGAGATTGTCATCAATCAGAACGATAAAAATCAAAGTAAACTAATAAATATATAAAGAAGAAGTTCTTAAAATGTCAATGATAAAGCGAGATACTAAAAATTGATAGAAAGTGTAAAGAACATTGTAGCATAGCATTTTAAAAGCGGATAAAATATTGCAATTTTCAGATATTTAAGCAACAATTGATGGTGCCTCATTTGACGAAATAAAGAAACAAGTAAAAAATGCAGGTAAATATTGGCAGTCGAAATCCACTTGTCACTGTGGGAGACATTCCACTTCTACTCTTATGGAGAACATTGCCAAGATACACAGCTAAGATAATGAAATATCATTTAGAATGTGTTTGAAGCATAACTAATAAGACACTCATGCTGTAGCCTTAGGAGGATTTGTTGCCAAAAACAGTATTGTGACACATTAATACATATTTGCATGCCACATACAAGGGAAAGACACTACAGAAAAGGCTGGCCATTTTAGAGCAATCGAAGATGTACCAGAGTGAGAAAGAAGATCCAGCAGAGAAGGAGTGGATGCTTAATCAGCATGAAGGGGAGGATAAAATGCCTTCAGCTCCCTTTTCCCCTCCTGAAAACAAGAGTGCAGAGACAGAGGAGAAGGTATTTGATCCCTTAAAGGAATTGAAAGCAGCGACGGGGTACGTTAATCCCACATATGAGCCCTACATTTACAGCAGTGAGGACAATGCGGAAGAGAGTAAAAACAGAGAACGTAAATATATATTTCCATGCAATGAAAGTAAACAGCATGAGGAGAAGAAGGACAGACAAGATTGACAGATGGTGATAGAGGCAGAAGTGAGGAAACAGAAGGAAATAAAGGACAGAGCTAAGGGAATAATGATAGTGCAGAATGAGTGTATGGGAGGACAAATATTACTCAAGCTGTATGATAAGGGCATTGGTGGGGTTCGAGAAAGAGAAGAGAGAGAAGGTGGGAAAAGAAAGAAAAAGAAGAAAAAGGGTATATAGAAGAGAAAGAAATAGAATGCCGGTGAAGAGAAGAACGAAGAAGATATGAGTCAATGAAGGCAAAGGAAAGGCTAGAAGAGAAGAGCTGAGTGGAGATAGAAGAACAAAGTATGAAAGAACATAGGTTGCAAAGAAGGCAAGAGGAAGATGAATTAAAGAAGATGAGGAAAAGAGAAGAAGAAATTAATAGAAGTATTGGAATAAAAGATGACGAGATAGAATATCTATGTCATTAAAGCATAGTGCTGATCAAAGCACAAGAGCGACTTAAAGAAAAGAGAGGGTCACAACAGCCTCGCAGGGAGTTGCAAGGAGTACCAAGAATCCCAACATGGGCCAATTTGCGAGACACAGAAGGTGTAGACAAAGGACTTCGGGATTTAAACAGGTAAATGATGGGTAAAGAAGGGTATAAAAACCCAAGAGAACGTAGAAGGATCTCTTTCGAGGGAAATGGGAGGAAGTTCATATAACGTCATAACAGGCAAACATAGAATGCTGTCTTTAAGTAGACTCGTCCTTGATGATGTGGAAAAGGATAATAGTCATACAAGCTGGGGCATAGTAATGTCAGACGAAGAAAGGGAAGAAAACGAGAGCGCGCGAAGGAAGGGCGCATGCAGGTTTTTAAAATAATCAAGCATAGAGAAATGGGTAAAATGGTCAGATTTAGAGGACCCCAAAGAGAGAACACCATCATCAACACCATATGCTAAGCAACCACAAGCACAGTAGGGCAGTACAGGGAATGTATCCCTGCCTTATGTATGCAGGTTAAGGGTACTACCAGGACAGAGACAGATGGGCGAGACTAACCCCTCCTGGAGTGTAGGCATGTATGATTATGGACCGGGATCTTCACAATTCCCATTATTTCAGAAAGGGGGAGGATGAACACAATATATACCATGACCACAAATGGATAAAGATAATTTAAGATGCAAATTACTACTGTTTTTAACTTCCGGTGCGGGAAAACTGATTTATGAGTTCAAGGGAATGACATCAAGAATGACATTAGCCATAGGTGACATCAAATGCCTGCTGGAGAGAGAGCTGACTGCATTTGGAAGTGAGCAGGATACACAGGTGTGACTGCACAAAACATGACACATGATGGAGAGCCATTTAATAATTGCAGAGCAGATGTATGGCAGGTGCTCAGAGTCCAATATCCCAATACACCAGTAATGGCTGCAAAATGGGGGAGGATGAAGACCCTATCGCATATATTCAAGAGAGATGGCGTCTTAAGATGCGTGAATTGTGGGATAAAACAGTGGCATTATTTTACCACATTTTGTGTTAGAGACTGCCCGAGCCAGTGCAACGACAGTTGAAGAAACAGGTGGTAATGGACGCGAATGACTAGCAAAATGGGGGAGGATGAAGACCCTATCGCATATATTCAAGAGCGATGGCGTCTTAAGATGCGTGAACTGTGGGATAAAACAGTGGCATTATTTTACAACATTTTGTGTTAGAGACTGCCTGAGCCAGTGCAACGACAGCTGAAGAAAAAGGTGGTAATGGACGCGAATGACTAGCAAAATGGGGGAGGATGAAGACCCTATTGCATATATTCAAGAGAGATGGCGTCTTAAGATGCGTGAACTGTGGGATAAAACAGTGGCATTATTTTACCACATTTTGTGTTAGAGACTGCCCGAGCCAGTGCAACGACAGCTGAAGAAACAGGTGGTAATGGACGCGAAACCATAACCAGAGCTATCCTCTTAAGAGGATAGCTCAGGGGCAACGTGCTCACCTTGGAATCAGGATGACACAGAACAACACTGGTTCGATCCCCAGGTCCGCGCTTAGAAACCTCTGGGTATTAAGCGCATTATGAATAACCTATCATATAAAAAAATAACCTATCATCAACACAATTGACTATTGTGCATCACTGCAGATTAATGCAGCAGAAAAATAAAAAGAAAGTCGAGATTAGAAAGTCCGTTTGAAGCAAAGTTGGATCAGAGTAATTTGTCAAAAATAGCTATAGTGGGAGCAGTATTGATGAGTAATGAAGGTGGGTTGACACAGGATATGCAAGGTAATTCCCCAGATCAGAGTGGGTATAATTATTAGCAAAGAGGAAGAGGGAACAAGCCTAGAGGAAGAGGTGGATTTCAAAACCCTCAGGGAAGGGGAGGATGTAATGGTGGGCAACTGTAACAATGATGGAATTGCGAGAGAATAGGACACATAGCTGGAACATGGAGAAGCAGAGGAAGCATGCAGCAAAATTGGAAAACTCCAAGTGGTTGTGTGGGCTATGTATTCCAATATAATACATAACCACAAGAGTATTATGTCCAAGATAAAACGCAGGCTCAGACATATGCACTGCAAATGCAGCAGGCATCATTACAAATGAAATCACATCAAGTGCCCATTCAAACACAAGTACAACCCCAGCAAGTGCAGACAGAAAACGCTATGGTACTACAATGGAATATTAATACAGCAGTTCAGCAAGCACCCGCAACCATATTGGGGATTGTAACTGTGGTAGGAGGAAATTCTTTCACAGGTACAGGGATGAATCTATATCCACAATAGGACAGCCCACAGAGCGACCTGATGTGTTCAGTACTATCTGTGACACCAGAACGCCAAGAGGAATCAAGGGTTAAGGTGACGACAAGAGACAAGACATTTTAATTTCTTGTAAATACTGGTGTAACTCGTTCCTGGGTCCGTGAGGGAAAATAACCAATGTCAGGTATAGCCATGAATGTGCAGGGATTCTCCGGGGCAACAAATGTAGTTTCTTTTACAGGCAAATTTACTCATCTCTATAGGAGAACACAGCGTGTCAGTGACATTATTGTATTCTAGGCAAACGCCAGTTAACATATTAGGGCGTGACTTGATGACGAAACTCAACATATATATTTTAATGATGATGGAATTGTGTGTACCACCCCAGGGATAAATTGTCTGACCGTGAGAGAGCTTATATTGGCCTTTACATGCCAGAAGGCATTACGGGGAGTTCCTTTAGATCCAGAGGTATGTTTGTAGGAGTGACTGTTTTATCATCATTTTTGCCCAGATTGTTAGACAAGTTATTAAGAATACCTGATGAGTTTTTGTTCAAACCAGAAATCCCTATGAATGATGATGAAGGGCAGAGTATCCCCTAGTTAGAAGCTAGAAATTATAAGCAGCAGTGGTCAGAGAGGAAAGGGGGTTCTTCGTGGGCCAGATGATGAGGGAAGAGGATGGAGAACAGTGATAGCCCTCAGTGAAGAATACAGGCTAACAGATTTGACAGATGAGGAGCTGTTTGAGGGTGAATACCCAGATGATGAGTAAGTATTTTTCATAAATCTCACTTACTGGATTAAAGTAGAGAATAGAGAAATACCGCAGAGAATGGTGATGGTAAAAAAGATACTGTCATTTCTCCAGGAAGATTTAGAGAAAGTACCAAATACTTTATGAACCACAAGTCCATAAGATGTGGGTTAATTAAAAGGGGTAGGATCAGTTCAAATCAAGTTTAAATCAGGAGCACTTTTGCTATGGACAAAGCAATACCCCATGTCTAGAGAAGCGGATGAAGAAATATTTGAGACCAGTTCCGCTTTAATTAAGTAAGGCATATTGGTACCATTTGATTCTCCATGTAACACGGCTGTGTACTCAGTTAGAAAATTGACGGGGGTCTTGGGGACACATAGAGGAACTTCGCCCCCTCTAAATAATGTAGTCGAAGCTGAGTTCCCTTTAGTTACAAATCTCGCAACAATATTCTGCAACATTCCATCCAAGGCAAAGTATTTTACAGTTATTGGAGGTCATTACAACCCCGGCGTTAAGGGTTAACGACGGCGTTAACCCTTAACACCAGATTCCCACTTTAACGCCTGCTTTTGGCAGGCGTTAAAGTCCATGGCGTCCAATTAGCGCCTTCCCCACTCCCATTATGCCCTATGGGGCAAAAATGGGAATGGGGAAGGGAAAATGGGAAATGGGGATTTACCGCCCCACTCACCTTGGAATGGGGCGGTAAATCCGCCATCCACCATGGTGTAAACGTAGTTTACACCATGGTGGTAAAGTTGGTGCACTTAGCACCAAGGTTGTAATGACCTCCATTGACTTAAAAAATGTTATCTTTTCAATTCCCCTTCATGAAGACTCAAAAGATTTGACTTCCTTTTCGTATATAAATATCTGCCTAAAACATACTTGTTTGTCCCAGGGTTACTGTGAGTCTCCTTCGATCTTTAACAGAATCCTTCAGTTGTCTTGGGTAATGTCCAGCTCAAAAGTGCAATAGTTCAATATGTGGATGCCATTTTGATGTGCAGTGACGCAAAAGAAAGATCCAGAGAAGATTCAGTTAAGCGTGTGTCTATACTCTCAGAGAACGGGTATAATGTAGACAAAGTGTACTTACAATATTGCCAGAAAAAGGTCTTGTATATAGAACAATTGATTTCTTGTAAGGGGAGTTAAATGACACCTGAAAGAGCATAAGCAATTATGAAGACTGCAGAACCTAAAATAGTGAGGGAAATGCAACAGTTGTTAGGCCTATGTATTTATTGTAGGGCGAGTAAAATAACATGGACGGATGAGATGACTGAAGGATTTGAAGAACTGAAAAATGCAATTAGAACAGCCCCTGTCTTGGGAATTCCATATTATCATGAACAGTTTTATTTATTTTCTCACTCAAATGGAGAAGTCACGACAGCAATGGACGATTTGGCCTATTACAGTGGGATTTTAGATCCAGTTATGAAAGGGCATTATCCCTGTAAGCAGTCTTCATTTGCTGCTGCATTTGCAATTGAAAAAGTATCAAGTATAACAATGGGGTGTTCAGTAAAACTATGTTTAAAGCATGCAGTATTTGCGATTTTAGTGAAGTCCAAAAGTACATTGACTACACAAAGAGCAGCAGGATAAGAGGTAATTATATTGAATCCTGTGAATAAAATTGTCAGATGTAAGACAGTGAACCCAGCAACGTTCATAGCTGAACCAGTAGGGGAGGATGATTATGTACATGATTGCATAACATATACTGAGAACTATAATGACATTCCCCAAGTTAGAGAAAATGCTATCGGGAGGGGGGAAGTTGTTTTTATTGATGGTTCTCTGAATATTCACCAAACTGGCAAAGCGCATACTGGATCAGCGGTAGTAAAGCTGAACCAAGAGGGTGAGTTTCTAGTAGTGATAAGCACTAGATTGCCATAGCATTTCTAAGCACTAGCTGCAGAATTTGTGGCATTTATCAATGTGCTTCAGAGATTCGAAGATGAGTAAGTGACAGTGTACTCTGACGCCGCCTCTGTGATGTAAACTGTACATGCAGGTTTGTTACGCTGGAAAAGGCAGGGCTTCCTCTGTGCAGACAGCACTACAGTGCAACATGTAGCCTTATTGAATAAAAATATTGACGTATTAGCACTTCCATTGAGGCTTGCAGTCGTAAAATGTGCAGCCAACACTAAAAGAGAAGATTTAATTTCCATCAGAAAAGAAGCCTCAGATTTGAAAGCCAAAAATGCAGTCTATTTCCCAGAGATCACTAATTTTGAAACCAAAAGTGTTAAACAGATGACATGATAATGCATGTTGTTAAAGTTTAACATGCTGTCTATTGTCCAGATACTTGAGATACAAGGATGAGCACGACAAGAAGAAAAGGAGTTATGGAAGAAACAGGGCTGGACTTTATCCCCCAAAGAGGCAATTCGGACACAGGATAGCACTGGAAAGCCAGTTATGCCTCTTAGATTATTGAGGACAGCATTGGAGAAACTCCACTATCCCACGTATATGACTCGAGAGAGAGTCTAGCTGCTACAATTGCAGAAAAGTGGTTCTCACGAAATCTGTTAAAGCATGTGGCACTGTTAATTGTAAATTACATTGTGTACCTGAAATGTACTTCAGGGCACACTTTTAAAACAGTGAGAGGACCAATTCCTAGACCCAATGGCCCATTGCAGCACCTACATATAGATTATGTATACATGCTGCAGACATGCAACGGTTACAGATATATGCTGGTCATAGTATGTCCTTTTTCTAGATGAATCGAGCAGGTCCATGCACACACCCTGACACCAAGTTCCTTGTGTGTGAAGTCTTTCAAAGATGGGTTGTGTATGAGGTATTGCAGTCTGATAATGGACCACATTTTGTAAATAATTTTTGAGCAAATAGATCTCCTATTAGGCATTAAGCATACATTTTCCTCCAGGTATCACCCACAGGCAAATGACTTCTGTGAATGATCACACAGATTATTGAAGGAAAGGATTGCAAAGGTTAAGATGACTCTAATGAAGGGATGGGTACATTGCCCTATACACCCTAGGAAACCAGCCTGGCTCAGATCACCATCTAACTCCTCATGAGTTGGTAACTTTACAATGCATGAGGCCTCCCCTTTCTCTCCTAACTAGGTTAAAAACTGATGCTCATTGTGTAGCGAAGGTATTAGGTGACAAGATGCATGATTACCTAACAACAATGACTACAAGTGTTTCTTTCATGTCTCAACAGGTCAAAAACTGGAGGGAGAGGTGAAAGAGAAGTAACAAAGACAATCAGTCCATTGAAGTAGAAGATTTGTTGAAACAACCCAGCATATACCGAGGGGACCAGGTGCTGCTACAGAGGTTTGTACGCACTTGGTGGACGACCCGCTTTCAAGGGCCATAAGAGGTGGAAGACGTTACCTCAACTGCTGCAAAGTTAAAAGGAAGACAAGCTTACACCACATTAAGCCATATTAAGGAGAAATTCTGGCCCCTCACGAAGATACCAAAGGTGAAGCATGTTCCATGCTTACAGAATGGTTCGATGGCCAGGAGCAAAGACAAAGAAAATAAAGAGCACCACAGTATTTTGAACTAAAGGGCCAATGTCTTTCAGCATGTGATGAGGAATAAATAGACTTGCAGTTCTCCTGGAACTTTCTTTTTGGACAGGCCCAAGTAACATTACATTTAACTACTGGAGCAGAAAGAGGAAAAGCACACTTTATTTATTTTACATATTGCAATAACAGTCACACATTCTTGTTTGCTGTTTTTACCTACATGTTACAGTCTCATCCAGCTTTAGTGAGAAGATACATAAATACTGTAATGTTTTTTGGAAATGTTATGATTTGTCTTTTCATCCTGATCATTATGCTATTCAGACATATCATGCAAAATATTGCAGTCATGATGGTGAGAAATGAGATAGTTACTATTATCCCTGATGGAATCATGGACAACTGTTTTTATAATCTTACAAGGCATTTAAATCGATTAAAAAGGGATATTGGGGAAGATCATTAAGCTATGAATTCATATCTCGATAATTCGGCTCACTTAAAACATAACCTATGGTATCAGCACATGAAGAAGGTGGGAAAATGAATGCCAGATGAACAATGCTATGTGTTTACCCTAATACCTTATGCTTTGGGAACCTCTAAATATTCATAGCAACAGAGGTTTCAGTGAAAAGGAACATTACCTCACACATCCTGCACTTTGCCTAACCAGAGGACAGTATCAAGGCAGAACATCATCAATAGAGTGGGTGAATAAAGCGACATCTCAATGAGAAGACAATTATGTACAAGATACAAAGTCAAGAGAAAAGCCAGAAACAATGCATCAAATAATAAAATAGAACAGCCTGCAATAAATTGAGCAGGAATTAAGAATGAAGAAAAAAAGATGCTATACTACAAGGATAAGATAAGAATGGTAAGTGTTAGGAAAGATTTCGTAATTGTAGGTAATTTTCCTTCCATGTGGCAACCCCTAAACTTTTTGCTGTTGTTTTTCACCTTGAGCTAGACTTTGCCAGAGAAGTGCAGCCTTCTGCCGCAATCCTCTGGGCTTTCGCTCCATTCTTACGGGGAAACTGACATGCCCTTAAGACAGTCAGTACCGGGAAACGCTGTTTTCCGTAGTTTCTTTTATAATGTTGCGGCTTTCGTGCAACATGGCACAAGAGGGCACTGTAAGCTAAATTACTGCTCTATTGGGTCTCTAGCCTTCTACAGGCCCTAGACACTCTTTTTGGATTGTAACTGATCGTTGCAAGTGATTCACGGACGGGAATGGTGGCAGCGATTGTTTCTTGTGTTTTGAGCTCCTTTTGGCGTTTTAAGCACGTTTCTCGCGCTTATCCCAAAATGGTGGCCTGGCTCCCAAAATGGCCAGACCACGAGGCTCCTTTGTCCTGTCCGCTGACCGTCTTGCTCCCTTCACCTTCCCCAGGTCATGCAGACCCGGGGCCTTCCTTATTTGGGCATGTACTTTCCCGCGAAACACGGATGCTTTCGCGGGCTTCTACAGGCCTGGTGTGTGCCTCCAGGATGTGGGCTGGGATGTCTGGTCCCAATACACATCCTGGGTGCCAGAGAGTCTAGGGTGGTGTGAATGCCTGGGACCACCGTGGTCCGTGATAGGTCCACGAATGGTGTGAGTTTGATGAGCGGATCTCCCATTGGGTCCCCTCCGTTTTGGCGCGAAGGGAACCGTGGATAAGAGGGGGCTGGAAACACCACTACCATGTCGATCTCCTGAGTTTTCACGAACGAAGGAATACAGGAGCCAAGTATCCTGCAACCACGAGGCTGAACCGTGGAATCGCTCGTGACCCGCTGAAGGACTGCTCCTCTGCACTGCTGTCGCCTTGTGAAACCCTTTTTACCTCTGATCGAACCAGAAGGCCTGTACTGGTACTTCGACCCTTGGAATAGCGGGCACAGCAATTCTCGGCATCTTCACCATCTCCTGCTCGTAAGCCTTCGGAAGTGTCTCTGGGCCATCCAGCAGACTGACCAGCCTACACAGGAGTCTTGCTCTGTAACCGCCGCCAGGTTGTGTAGTATTTCGACTCCTTGTCACTCTCACACGATTCGTACACTTGGCGTTCCCAGGTCTGAAGTGAGTAGTGTACATTTGGCTCAGATACACACGGCTGCTCCGTTGCCCTGTTGTGGTAACCAACTGTGCGGGTTCACTTCGTTTGGGACATCTTTAACTCAACTCTGCTGCTGCAGAATCAACACGACGACGAGACGTCCCCAGCTTTCCTGAACCTGCCAGCGACTGAAACTGACGCAGAGAAGCCTGGGTCTGCTTGCATCGGGGACCGGTGAGTAGCATAGCTAGGAACTGGTCGCCCTCCTGCAGGAGCCCATAGCTTCTCCCCGCTGTGTCAAAACAGCACGACTTTCCGTACTCGCGCTCTGCTTCTGCCCACAGTGGAGGCTGTGCTTGAGTCGCGGAACTCTGTTCTTCTTCATTTGTGCACTAAACTGAAATGCCTGATTCCCTCGAAGAGACTCCCCTTTTTGCCCGTTGGCACCACCGTGTGCAGGTACTTTTGAGCACAAGGCTCCACTCTTCGTAGGGCTCGGACTTCCTTTTAGTTAGGTGCCTCTGAAGGCGGACTGGGTATAAGCATTATTTCGCACTGCCTGTTTTCCTTCCCTTTTAGGTGGACTACACATTTCGTCCATCTAACGCTTTAGACTTGTTTGTATTTGTATATATATTGTATTGGTATGGTATGTGTTGGTTTACTAGAGTTGTATTGTGATTTCTCGCTACGGTCATTGTTTTAAAGGCCTTGGAATAAATGTGTATATATTTTTAATATAACACCTGTTTGGAGTAGTTTGTAAGTGTCCTTGCTTTGTGTGCTCATTGCGGGCTTTCAGTCACCCTGACCCCTCTTGAGACCTAGTCTTGACCGCCGCGATCGCTACCCTGATTGGTCTGGCTTGTCCAGAGGTTACCCTGTTCCAAGTAATTAGGTTGGCCTTCTGAACTTCTGCGCCGCCAGGACAGAGTTCAGAAATCCGTCTTAACAGTAAAGAAATACGAGAATACTCGGAATGAGGTGAACTACAATTTAAAGGAATAGTTCTCACTCCTGAAGGATGGGCTGATGAATTGTTTGTGTGCAAAGCAGCGCATTAACCGAACAATGGGAAGTAGTTATGGCAAATGCAGAAAAAGAATGCAAAGATCAATGGCCTAAGATTGCAAGATTGTTGACCTGGGTCGATGATGGGGGAGGACCATTGCAAATACTACCACTGAAGAATGAGCCCTTATGCTTCAGAAATAATGGCGGCTGCTCAAGAAGCCCTCCCTCAACTCCTTGATACCTACAAACTATCACCCCATTACAACAGTACCCTACCTGCTGAAGATCCTGGATCACATAGCCTGAATCCAGGTTCAACATTACCTCAAGCAGAATAACATCTTGGGTGTCTGCCAATCAGGCTTCTGCCCCAAGCACGGAACAGAACTGCCTTACTTGAGCTGGAAATTCAACTCGATGCCATCAAGGACACTGGCATACTCGCCCTTCTGATGATGCTGGACCTCTCTGCAGCATTTGACTTGGTAGACCAACAAACTCTCTGCTCCCAACTCGCCTCTGCAGCCAACTTCTCCCATCTGCCACCAACTGTATTAAATAATTTCTAGCCACATGCTTGTGAGTATTCATCGATGACTTTAGTGCTGCACCCACTCCTGTCACATGCAAGGTTCCCCAAAGTTACTGCTTCTCCCCCACTCATTACAGCATTTACACGAAACCCATTTTTACCACATTCACCTCCTTGGCATGTTATATACGAACTACACCAACGACATGCAGCTCCTTATCCCCCTTTCTGGCTCATACGCTCAGGACTCAGCTACAATAAATTCTGTTAATGAAGTCGTACAAAACTGGATGGCATCTCACCTACTATGCCTCATGGATGATAAAACTGAAATCCTCATCATCGGCTTCCACTCCATGCTACGTAACATAGACCAAGCCTACAAGGAGTTTACTATTGATGGAAACCGAATCCCCACCTCTTCTGCAGCCAAAATTCTAGGCGTATACCTGGATTCAACCATTGACCTCTCGCATTGGGTGAACTCTATCACCTCATCAGCAGCCTACACTGCCGAACTGCTACATGCCAGTAAACTCTTCCTCTCCAAACCCAACTGCCTATCTATTGCAAGAGCAATCACCGGAGCTAAGATTGACTATTGCAACACCTTATTTGCCAGCACCTCCCAGCGCAACTTGAACATACTACAATCTATTCTGAACAATGCCTTCAAAGCAGCCATGGGCCTCTCCAAATTTGACCACTTCACAGAAGCCAGGAGAGATGCACATTGGCTACCTATCCGTGAGCAGACCAAACACTATCCATAGCCCATAGACACCTTTCCAACACAGCCCCGACCTACCTCTCATGCTGCATGGACAAATACTCTCCAGCCCGACCTCACACATCCAGGAACTGTTACCTTCTCAAGATCCTAAACTTCAGTTGCCTCTCGGTGGGGAACAAGAGCTTCCCGGTCATGGCTGCCAAACTTTGGAACAATCTCCCACCAGTCCTCAGCAAAGAACCTGCCTACTGGACCTTACACAAAAATCCAAAGAACTGGCTCTTCAACAAACACAGCACCTTCTAAGACTCGCTACTCAACCTGATGCATTTTTTGAATTGTGAATTGGTTTGCATTAAACCTTACACAAAAAATAAAAAACACAAATAAACAAAATACACTTATTACATTAAAACATCTTTCAGATAAAAGAGGACGTTTCATAGAATAATTTTGTAAAATCATTTTAACTTCTCTAGAAGTTCCTCTAGGTAGTGAAATAGTGCAATAGTCAGTGAAACATTTTTCCCCCAGATTAATCTAGACCAAAAAAAAATTCTAGAGGATTCAGAATTAAAACTTTCCAATTCTTTTTTGAAATGCCTACTTCTCATACAATCAACAAATGGACAATCCATAACCAAGAATCATTTGTTGTAGAAAATCGACAGATAGTTAAAATGCATTGTGAAATGTATGTTGTCCAGTGCTTTGTTCATTCCCTGGTCGGAAACTGATTTAATCTGAATCGCATAAGAAGAGAACACACTTTATTACATGGAAAACGGATTAGATATAAAGGAAAATAATGCCATTATTGTGCAAAATTAGCATATTCAGTATAGGAGGAATGGGTATCATTTAATTCAATTGCGGTCAACCAATCTTGTCAGAAAGGTTTAGTTGTAAACCCCCCAAGACGATTTATTAATTCCTCCTGCGTAGACCCAATTTCCTTCAGCAGATCTTGCATTTTCTTTTCATAGCTATTTATGGAAACAATGTTAGACCCCTCTAGCATCAAGCCAGGGTCCATGTACAAAGAATTCATTGGAGGTTGTATAAACTTAGCATAGTTGCTCAATTGACGCCATGCAAATCTCACATGAAGAGATACAAGGCACAATTTGTGTCGAACAATTGAGTTTGGAATAGCTAATGAGAGATCCAGCGTTTCCTTCCATAATTTCCCCTGGATAACATTTCGCCACTTTCCAACATCTATCAAACACATGTCCAATCCATACAAAAACCAGGTTCAATTTTCATTGAGTAATATCGAATCATTAGAATAATAGAGAATTTGAATATTCTAGACATTAGACAGTTCATTTTGGCAGTCAATGGTTGTATTTTCTCATCCAATAAATTCTTCCACATATCAGACAACTCAGTATTAGGCAGGCAATATTCCAGATATTTCATACTGCAAGCCCTCTCCCCTATGACTGTACCTAAACCCAGTACATAGTTTTAGGCTTGTGAGCTTTAGTAAAAATAGCAATGTTTAATTTGGCCCATTTGCTTCTAAGTTATTCACACAAGCATATTCATAAAACAGTTTTCCTTTGTGCTGCAGACCAACTACCGTTCTATCAAACAATATAAAATTATCAGCAAAAGCTAACCAGTCAAGTTTGAGTAATCCTAATTTAGCTGGATATATAGTAGTTGTCTGCCACAAATGATCAATATCGCTCATATATAATTTAAACTATGTAGGTGCAAAAATACATCCTTGCTTTAGACCAAGTGCGGTGGATACTGATCTAGAAACTGATTCTACACGAGTCAGTCGCACCTTTAAGGTTGTATTTTTATGAAACATTGCCAGAAGCTGGGCCATTTTCAAGGGAGCATTTAGTTTAGTTAACTTTATCCATAACTTGTTTTTCTTACGACACAGTCAAAAGCATTGGTCATACCCAATGTTGCCATGTAAATTGAACCCTTAGAATTAAGTTATACATCATGTAATAAATGAGCCAAAACAGTGGCATTTAGTGTAGTCCCTATACTTTTTCTAAAGTCAACTTGTGAATTCAAAAAGAGGGAATGTTGCAAGAACTCACTAGATTAAGTTCTCTCAATAAAGTTATTGCGAAAACCTTGCTTATGGCATCTGTTAGGGAAATAGGTGTATAGTTGGAAGGATTTAGGCAGTCTCCTTTTTGGAAAATCGTTATGATGATCGACTGAGTCCACGTAGTAGGCAAAAAATGGGTCTCATAAATAGTAACAAATAGAGGTTTAAGGATCCTAGTCTGCATGAGAGGGCAATTTTTCAAAACAAAGGGGGAGATAACATCAGGTCCAGCAGTCCAAGATGGATTCACTCTAGAAAGTGCCCAGAGGATATCTTCACCCTCCCATGGACATTTCCCATATATGACAGGGCCAACTGTAGGACCCTTTAGATACGAATTACCATCAGGTAGGAAATACTTATTTGCAAAAATATTCAACCCATTTGTCTTCAGTTACACTGGACTCAAGAGAGACCGCCATCCTACCCACACCTTTTTTGATAGTGTTCAAAAATTGCCCTCCATATTTCTTGCCCAAATCATGGAGCATACATTGATTGTCCCTGTTGTGCAGATCAATTTCTAATGATTTCATGGAGTTCTTATGAACTCAAGATCTTCTTCTTATGTATCAGGTAATCATGTCCCTGTGATCCTGACCTTTAAGATCAGCCAAAGTCCTATGCATAGATCTTTTAGAGTCTCATACTTTCACATCAAAAGAGTGGACTGCAATCATGTTATGAGGACACGAGGATCTGGAGCCAATGAGTTTAAGACAGGCCTGACTGTTATAGTACAGTTTCTCTGTAGAGTCCTCAGCAGCAAGATCAGTATTTGACAGGAGATTACCATTCTTAACCTCCTGAGATAGTATTTTGTTAAATCCACCCCCCATCTCTTATTCCACTTAACAGTTTTTCCCCCTCTCTGAAGATAGACAGGAGAGAGCAAGTACCATCTCATGGGCAGGAAGAACCAGACCCAGCTCAAAATAAAGAATTATATTCTCCCCTAAGCCAGGATTATGAGGTTTAGAGGCCGGTCCTCTAATAGACCTGAGATCATAGGTAGTAAAAATGAAGTCAATTTTGAGGAGAAATTTACCCTATACCAGGTATAGGTAATGGGGCAGGAAGGGTCTTCAACACCAACTCTTGAGAATTCCCTGTTTGACAGAAAGTTATCTAAGACCATGCCTCTAGTGACATTATTTTAGGATGCTTTTGGAATGGTTTAATTAACATTAAGATCAGCCACAACATCACAATCTGCGTTAAAATCCCCCCCAGCAGAATTGAGTAGTGATGATCATTAGCCAATCATTTTGCAAAACAGTCCACTAAGTGAGATTGAAGGTTCCTAATTTAGCTGCTCCTTGCAGGGTTCCAATATATTTTAACCAGCAAATGTTTAGTACAGACTCTATTATCATTCAGACTTACCACCAATAGCCCTTCTGATATATTTACAGACACATTTAAGTTCAAGTTATAGTCAATTGCAACAATCAAACCACCACTTGGATTTCCCATAAGTGAAGGGGTAGCAGGATTTCAAAAGGTATGAAAGCCCTCTATTTCAAAATTATTTCCTGAATCATTAATACATCCATGACCCTAATCAATAAAGACTCCCTTAAAAAGTGATTAATATTAACTCTCCCGCATGCATTCCAAGACATAATTCTTAGACTCGAATGCTAGGGCTGATTTAAACCCTGTTTTAGCCCCGCAAAGGACTTAAGGGCTGATTCAATCCATAACCAGTCTTGTCCATTTTGCACAAGGTTTGACAGTAAGGCTATGGGAGAGGCGCCATTCTAAGTTAAATTACTATTTGGCGGTACCACTCCTCCCATCAGCCCTGCCACTTGTTTTTCAGGACCAAAACCAACTTTGCCGCCAGAGGAGATTTGATTTCTACCAGATCATAGGCCAGTGTATATAAATTGGCCCTCTGTCCCCATACCATATTAGTCACCATCATTGAGTGGAAATAACACACCAACCTATGATTGTTTTGGAATGGTAAAGTAATAAGTTCTATATGATCAGATGACAAAGATCTCAATAACAAGATTTCCCTGAAGATGTGTAGATGTTTTGATCTATTTATTCTGATTTTTTCAGGAGTGAGACATTTAGAGGTCCAACCCACGATCTTAGAACTATATCCTTGTTTGATCCATTTATAATCCCCTTGAACATCATTTGCCTTTGTAGCCTCGGTCACACATCCCACCGTCTGGCTTAAACCCACAGAGGTGTCGTGTGTCAGAGCTAAAGTTGATTCTCTATCAATTTGGGTCTGCGAGGCTAGTAATATCCACAGACTCAACTATACCCAAGGAAGGAGCATCACAATTTTTTATCCCGTTTTCTATATTGCAAGGTTGAAAGAAAGTTGTCATCTTAGACTGTAGTGTCTTAAGTGGTCCTTGCATACAGACTTCTTTTCCAGGCAGACCCAGAGTCTGTACCTCAAAGGGAATTGCACCAGGTGTCAAACTCAAACCCCCTGACACAATCAATACTTCCGGGCAGATGTTGGTCCCCATATCTCTCATAGTAGCAGGCCCATCCTGCGGAGTAATTTTCCCTGGTCCACTAGATGTGGGGGATACCAGAGGACTCCTATTTACCCTCATAGTGTTTTACACAGTTTGTCTTTGGTCACAGCCTTTTACACCCTGCTCCAACACATCAATCACATCCAGGCTATTTAAATGTATGATTTCCTCCTCAAGTGGCAAACCTCGTAGCCATTTTAACGTGGATTGTCGACCATTTAATTTGAGTGCAGGCATAATTTGGATTTCCTTTTTTTATTCCAGTAGACCCTTTTCCTCTCTGTAGTCTGTTGTTTAGAATTGATTCCATCAATCACACCTGATACATTATTTTCCCATACATTATATCTTCCTGGGTTAATTGGTGGAGATGAACAAAGCAAGGCACTTAATCGCTCAATACCATCAATTAGTGGTGAGGGACTATTTGGAGTTTGACTAATCGCCATTTGATCCTGTTTACTTTGTGGACTTTGACCTGGCAGTAAACTTAAATCATGTGGAATTAGTATATCATCAAGGTTTATAGGGGCAGTAGACACCTGTTGACCCACATTTAGATGTGTTGTCTCCATTAATGGAATAAATGAGTTGACTCTCTGAGCAGCATAATCCATGCTCCCTGTACCCAAATGGTCAATTTCTTTGGATAGATTTTCCTGAATAACATAGTTTATTAGTTTTTCCCATGGCAAGATCTTTAATGTTGTCCTACAATCTGAGGATTGACTCCAGTAACAAGTGCAGTGCTGATATAGTGGCCGGGCCCAGAGAGTCAACTTTAGGCAACATTTCAGATTGACTCCTCAGATGTATGATTTTTGGCGTAATAAATGTTTATTCAAAATGTTTAAACCCGATTTGGTCCTCACTATCAACCCCTAGCTGTGCCACAGGAGCCACAGATTTGTCTCTCAACTGACTCGACATTGTTTTTGTCATATTAGTCACATTCATAACATTACCCAACTTAATGAAAGACTCATCCAGTATTACAGAACCATCAAGTGGAAAAAACCAGGCCAGACAATCCACCCCCATTTGACCCGAGCCAATGTTGTTTAATTCTGATGGCTCAACTGAGTCTGTAAACTGATCCTCTTGAGGAGAACATTCAAGGTTACCAGTTTACTTCTCAGAACACAAAACTTAGGCATAAGTAACAGAACATGCCTGCTCAAAGAATATCCACTGGACATCACCTTCTATATCATTTGACCCGTTTTCCTCTGGATTTACCCTCCCAACTGACACTGAGGATAGAAACCAAGGGTCCAGAGCCACCCTATGTTTGGAACTTTGGAACATCAGTCTGTGAACTTTCATACACATATTCCGCTCATTTAGAACTTAGCCTAGGATGCCAGAAACAGGAACTCATGCCTTGCTGCAGAGTTCAGTTGGCATTTTTTAAATAAACCAACTTACAACACACACTTAGTCTTAGGTAGAATGAACACAACAGATTTTTGGGCATAAAGTTCAGTTTGGAAATAAGATCAAAGGTCAGTTGCCCACAGCCTCTCCTCTCCTCCATTCAGAACTTAAAAAATTCAGAGTAATATATGCCACACAGTAAGTTCCTTAGGCAGAAAGAGCATTAACTTCAATTCACAATGGAGATCAAAGGCAAGCCGCCCACAGATTATCCTGCCCTTAGTTCAAAAAGGAAGTCGAGCTGGACATGTAGTTGTAGTCGAGCTCTGGACACTGATATAAGCCACCACAGAGTTCAAAGATTCGTGGCCCACAGTCTGTGCCAACTTGAGCTAAGCAAGGAGATTGAATAAATCATACTGTTAAGAACCCTTTTCGCCAGGGACACTGTTTTGAGTCACCAGGGAGATCAAAGGCCAATTCCCGACAGACTCTCCTGTCCTATAATCCACATTTGAAGTCAGAATTTGTAGATCTTTCAGTGATTTACTTTACCCGCAAGTTCAAGTCACACTTGAAAGTCACAGAGAGCCAATCCAACCCCCCTCCTCTGCAGCAAATGCAAACATTATCCGGGTTTCAGTAGCAAGCTTTGCCCACCTCTGAACACTACAAACACTTGCGCACACTTTGCTTTGCATCGGGGCAGGGTTTATAAGGCAAATTACCTTAAATGAGCAGTACCACAATTTGGAGTAGCCATAGAGAAAAGTCTTCTTCCCAGTTTGCCAACAAATGATAGCAAGTACCCCCATACTCCAAACACTTGCACACACTGATGCATTTCCCCCTGTTTTCTCATCCTCCCCTTTTCTTTTTTCCACAATGTAACTAGCGCCTAGATACCTGAGCGTTTTGTGTGCTGCAATAAAAGCAATAAATATTAAAAAATATGGTAAAGTGAAAGTTGGAGAAAACTGCCAGTGTGGCTGGGTCTTCGATGTACCATGCATGAGGGCATGAACAGCAGTCCTGATAGACTATTAGTGGGCCTGTGGATCAAGAGCACATATAAAGTTACCACCGAAATGGATAGGAGTTTGTTCATTGGTAATGATACGCATAGCAGCCTTAGTAGTGCCACAAAGTGACCTGCAGATAACAGACTTTCCAAAAATTGACACATACCTGAGGAAGAAAAGATACTTTCATCGAAGCAGACAGAGGAGAGATAATTACTTCTCAGCAAAATTAATAGATGCCTATTATAACATTCCAGATGAGCATACGTTGTTCAATAGAACAGCAGTGATATTCACAGTGCTATTTATGCCAGGAATTCAGACTGCAGTAAATGGTAAATCATTACAGCTAACCCGATAGGAGTTCCTGCAAACTATCAACACGACAATAGAAGGATTTCATGCCTATAGAGAAGAATTGAGGGCTATCAGGCTCATGGCCCTCAAGAACCGGTATGTCCTGGACTTAATTACAGCAGTTGAAGGAGGAGTGTGTGCAAAGATTGGTACTTCTTGCTGTACATTTAAACCTACCCATGATGAAGACAATGGGACTTTGAAAGAAGCAATAACAATGTTGTCAACCTTGCACATAGAAATGATGGATGAAGTAGCAAAGACTGAGGATGATGGCTGGTTTTCGTCTCTGTTTTCATGGACTCCAACTTGGTTGGCAGATGCCTTCAAATTACTTGGACCAGTACTAGTGTTTGTACTGCTATGATTTTGTCTCATAAGGATAATCTTGGGACAATTTAAGAAGACAGTCAAGAAAGCTATTGGGTCGAAGATCATGATTTACATAGATGCTGGAACTGGTGAAAAGATGCAAAATGAGAAAAATACCTGTGGGAATGTAACTAAAAGTCCTCTGGCATCTCCAGGAATGACGTTCTATTACCCTAGGTATCATCAAAAATATGTAGGACATAGCCACTATCAGGAGATTGCTGCTACATGACCTGGAATGTGGATGAGCATATAAAGAATGCAGGTCACCTGAGGGGGTGAGTGATAAATATATGGATACCACAGAAACAACAGTATGAAGAAGATTGAAGTGGAGAATGTGGACTCGACCAGAAGGGTAAATGTAGGAGGAGCAGTTGAACATATATACCCTAACTCTTGACGCCTCACCGCCATCACCGCCATCATACTGGAACAACAGGAGAAGAGCTGCATGTGGGACTCCCTGTATTGTCCCTGTACGTTTATGAGAGATGATATGCACTCAGACAACAATACCAAATGTATCCTCACACTGAAAGAGTCAAAGGATGTATGCACACATCATTGGACAGCATGAAGCAGGGCAGAATGATGTCATGATATGATAGGTTATTTATTACGCGCTTAATGCCTAGAGGTTTCTAAGCACAAACCCGGGGATTGAACCTGTGTTGCTCTGTGTCGTCTTGCTTCCAAGGCAGCGTGTTGCCCCTGAGCTATCCTCCCGAGACAATATATACCTTAGACAAGATATCATGAAGAAGATATACAAGGACATACTGAAACAATATTTAAATACTTAAGAATGACAATGTAACAGAAGCTACAAGAGCTATATCTACAAAATTATAAAGTAATCATGTATGCAAGAAGAAGATAAAGTAACTTGTGGAGCAATAAGTGTAAATATGCAGCAACGCAAGGTAGATGAAATAAATAGAAGCTTGCTATAGAGGAATATATAACGTGGCTAGGACGCCATCATTGGAAAATGGATGCCGGCTTGTGCAAAGATTCACTCTACCTCAGAAACAGAGGAGGGCTACAGAGTCAGGAGATGCTGGATAACAGTTTCTTGTGCAAACGAAGAGGAGTCTATGTTGGCCTGGGATCAAGGATGCTATTTCACGAAATAGCTGCAAAGCACAAAGGGAGGCAGATGCATAGGTCATGAGTGTGAGACATATTTCTGTTAGATTAATTAAAGAAGATGACAATATGTGCAAGAGCCAATTATTGGAAAATTAACAGTGAATAAGGCTCATACAAAATTGAGTGAGCAAGTCTCTAGAGGCCAAAGAAGCAATATAACCCGTCATAATTGAATAAAATAGCAGTAAATAGGAGGTTGAAATCAACACATTTGCAGTCTCTCACACGTAATGCAGAAGTCGAAAACAAGGGCTATTGATTAAGCTGTGATTGAAGATAAGTGATGTGCTCAAACTCCTGTGAATGTCCCATAACAGAGAGCAACGGCAGGATCAACTACAGACAAGACATTTTGGGTAATGGTCAAGCTGATGACAGATGATGGACTAATTGGGAAAGTGGAGAGCAATCTGACATGACTAAAGCACCTGGGATTCGGTTTCCTTATGTGCCGAGTGGAATATGGTTGGGTAGGAATGCCAACTAATCAGTGGGTCTATGGGGCAACCTGCTATATAGTGTTGCATAGACAATCCGCTGCCATTTTGTCTGCTATAATCATTGTTATATGTATTTAGAGGTAGTTCGAGGTGTGTTTTACAGATAAGAGACCACCAATGAAATACTAACCTGTATCCTTTGAGTAAGTATGCATGTCCCCCTAAACAATCCCTTCCGCCAGTAGGATTTACAGTTTGCCATGTAGGATGATGTCATAGATCACACATATTGGAGTATAAGACCTCTGTGTACTCAAGTTTGTTTGTATGTGTGCAAGCATCAGCCAATGTCTGCTGGTGTACCCTGCTTTATTAAATGGAGAATAAAGTAGTACATTGCCGAATTCTTTGAGCCCGTCCGGTTATTTGGTCTGAGAACCTTATTGGTAATTCCATCTAGCGCAAGATACGCTTCAAGGTGCTAGAGCACAGCATATATAGATTTCAATGCTGCATTCGAAATTGAAAAATCAGGAGAAATAATGGGTTAAACTGGTGGCCTTGTGTTGCACAGGAGAATTGCTCTCTTTGGTTAAGAGTCTGCACACTGACAAAAGTGTAATGGATAGGTTGGACAGTGGTGGGGCCTTCACTGCACTCATAGCAACAAAGAGCGGTGTGAAGCAGGTTTGCGTGTTGGCCCCACTCGTGTTCAATCTTTACCTACCAGACCTACCTTCAATATTGAGAGGAATAAAGGTTGGTCAAGTGCATATCAGCAGTTTGCTATACACAGATGAAATAGTTTTTACTAGTCCATACTTGAGATGGATTGATTTCCTCTTTAAAAGCCCTGGAACACTATGCCGTTGAGAGTGACCTTGAAATTCACTTGTCCAAGACAAAGGTAATGACGTTTCACAGTAAACAGTTTCCTCGCCCTTCTATATGGCTGATGGGTAGAAAACTTGAATATGAAAACAGCTAAAAAATAAGGTTTTGGGTGTCATTATAGAGGTTGGGAGCAGATATAAATGCCTGGTTAAAGACAGAAGAAAGGCACTCCTGCTCATAGCCACCATTGTAAAAGGTTCAAGGGGAACATCAGGATACAGCATGGATGGAATATTGAGGTTATACAGGCTGTGTTTCTGTCCGTCCATACTTTATGGATTAGAGGCCCTCATTAGTCATGGGAGGATAGCCCAGGGGGCACGTGCTCGCCTTAGAAAACAAGACGACACAGAGCAGCACAGGTTCGATCCCTGGGTCCACGCTTAGAAATCTCTGGGTATAAATCGTGTTATAAATAACCTTATCATATCACAGGTGTGAACCTAAAATGGTTGGGACATTTGGAGGCAAGGTTTTGGCAGAGATTCATTCCCTGCCACCTTGTGTGCCAATTTCTGTCAGACGGCTTGAGACGGGATTCCTGCCACTTGAAGGTCAGGTTATTGAAAGTAGAGGTCTGCATTATTTTAAGACTCTGAAAGACCCAAGGCGCAAGAACTGGAGGTTGTGAGTACACTCTTTGCACCTATTGGAATATTACCTGCTGAGAAGTTCTGGCTTGAAGCTTTGTGTAACAAGATATTCTAAACTCAAAACTATCTTTTGGTCACCTGGCCAGGCCCAGGATGGGATTTTTCAGCCTTATGTCGGTAGTGGAAAGTTAAGCTGGGAACCTGGGACTGAAAGGTTAATTATGACAAACTGGGAAGGCTAAAAACATATGTGGAGGTGTTTGAGAACGTGCATAGATGTCTTACCCGTCGAAGATATTTCATGAATTGCCTTTGTTTTGTGAAGGTCCGTAGGTTTGCTTTTTTACTTTGGGTTAACCAGCTAGCAGTTCTAAGTATAGTAGACCCTAGACTTGGCGTAACCTTGGAACATAGACCGTGTTGCATATGCAAAAGCTGTGATGAATTAGAGACGCCAAGGCATGTATTCCTACGTACGCAATGTAAACACTTTGGGCCACTGAACATGAGAGAGCTGGGTGAGTTTGTTTATTGCTGCAATGCCATCAAGAATCAAGATTTCTGGAAATACTGTCTCAGCACTAAGAACGCGTTGCTGCACAATGCACTTTATAGAATATGGACTAATGTTGCTGGTAATTTAATTATTGATAGATTTTAACTTTTGTAAGATACACAATTTTATCAGTATGTTTTTGTGATTATATGTGTATGTGAAAAGTTTCAAAAGTTTCTTTTGAAACAAAACCACAGTAAATAAATCAAATAAATAATCTAGAGCCACAAACGTGTCAAAACTGGGGGTCCAAAATGCAAGCAAGGAGAAGGCAAGGTGGCAGGCACTCCTCTGCGGGGGTCCAAAATGCAAGCAAGGAGAAGGCAAGGTGGCAGGCACTCCTCTGCGGGGGTCCAAAATGCAAGCAAGGAGAAGGCAAGGTGGCAGGCACTCCTCTGCGGGGGTCCAAAATGCAAGCAAGGAGAAGGCAAGGTGGCAGGCACTCCTCTGCGGGGGTCCAAAATGCAAGCAAGGAGAAGGCAAGGTGGCAGGCACTCCTCTGCGGGGGTCCAAAATGCAAGCAAGGAGAAGGCAAGGTGGCAGGCACTCCTCTGCGGGGGTCCAAAATGCAAGCAAGGAGAAGGCAAGGTGGCAGGCACTCCTCTGCGGGGGTCCAAAATGCAAGCAAGGAGAAGGCAAGGTGGCAGGCACTCCTCTGCGGGGGTCCAAAATGCAAGCAAGGAGAAGGCAAGGTGGCAGGCACTCCTCTGCGGGGGTCCAAAATGCAAGCAAGGAGAAGGCAAGGTGGCAGGCACTCCTCTGCGGGGGTCCAAAATGCAAGCAAGGAGAAGGCAAGGTGGCAGGCACTCCTCTGCGGGGGTCCAAAATGCAAGCAAGGAGAAGGCAAGGTGGCAGGCACTCCTCTGCGGGGGTCCAAAATGCAAGCAAGGAGAAGGCAAGGTGGCAGGCACTCCTCTGTGGGGGTCCAAAATGCAAGCAAGGAGAAGGCAAGGTGGCAGGCACTCCTCTGCGGGGGTCCAAAATGCAAGCAAGGAGAAGGCAAGGTGGCAGGCACTCCTCTGCGCAGGAAATCTTTGGAACATTGCTTCTCTTTGCCAGAGTCTCTCCCCTGTGCTTCAGGTCCTTCAGAAAGAAGCTCTTTCCTCTCTCCATCCTCCCAGCACAAACACGCCTATGCCTCCACTCAACCTCTTTTCCACACTCTATGTTACTGCTCTATGGGCTCCCGAACTTGCTGCATTTCCCCTAAGCTACTCAAAGTTCTGACCTGTGTCTCCAGTCATGTTGATCTGACCGCTGCACTGCGCTCCGCTGCCTTCTGGGACTAAGTCGGTACTATATAAATACTTGCAATCAAAAAAGAAACAACTAATAACAATCTCACTCCTTTGAGGAAAATTAAAACCGGCTTGATCGCCAAGTTCCAGATACAAAAAAAAACCTACAGTTAGCAGAATTTTAACAAATGCCAACACCCCCACCTCCCCCCTAACAACACATGCACAAAACACACCGGTAGAAATAATCTTTGTACCTCCTACACAAAGGCAAGATATGAAACTGCTGCCATTTGCAGAAAAGAAAGCAATTGCGGTACAATTGGAGGACATTGCTTGTCTACAGGGAACGCGAGTGGGGGGACATTGAATTACTAAGTGGGTTGAGAGTGGATGACTGTATAAATGCGAGAGATAATGCCGTTGGCGAGCGGGGAGGTTGGGCTCCTGCTGCTCACGAGGACGCAGAAAAGAAAGGCATAGGTTGGGGAGACAGGCGGTGCTGAGGGGTGAGCGGAGGGCACCGAGATGCTGCTGAAAGGAGACCGTAAAAGTGCCCTCCAAGAGCAGGCCTGCAACAGGAGACACGCAGAGGGTTGACTGTGTGGGAGGGCTGCACAGACGCACAAAGAGAAGCGGGATTGTAGGAAGGGGCCCATGGAAAGCCAAACACAAGGCGCCAAGTCTGAGAGACAAATAACCCCTACTAGCCTACAGCTTTACATAATGCACATATACTGTGAAGGGCACCGAGAAAGGGGACCCCTGGGCGCCGGTAGTGCAGATCACACGAACTGTACCAGTGCTGGGCAATTGTTATCTGTTGCCAGGCAACTTCTCAGGGATAACGGGCAATTGTTCATTGGCCTGTGCGAAAACAATGCATGCACCGACTGACCAATGGAAACATTGCATTGTGTAATGGTCGGGTGGTGCATCATTGGCAAGTGTAGGAATGCCTCACAGGGCAGCGGTTTGCGTGATCGGGCATCACGAGCGGATGAAACCGAGAGCAGGTGGTGAGTACAAATCTACTTTGCACAGAGGTTGGTCGCTGCAATCGTATTGTAACCCCTGAAATCGGTCCATTGAGCGGGTTAATTGACTGTTGTAGAGTAACGTCCCAAGGCGCAGACGCGGGCCAAATAAAGAGTGATAGGTCTAACGAGGGATATAGGTTAATTAACACACATTAAAGGGTTGCAGCGGGCTATGGTTCCTTGCAGGAGAGACAGAGCACGTTTATTTAAAAAGCAAGCAATGGCTTCATGAAATGGCGTCTGTTTCAGCAGTTCGAGAGCGTTTATTGGAGTCCCTGCCTGTCACCACTGCTCTGCAGGGCTACAGGGATGAGGAGTGTTGACAGCAGTTATCCAAATCATGAAGGTGAAATCGACACAGACCAACAGGTAAACCTCCTTCCCCTCTTTTGGTGACCTGGGCAGAATTGCATGACAATCACCAATAATACAGTGGTGTTAAAAGAAAAGGATGTCCAACCAATGTTCTATAAAACATTGAAAGTTTATTTAAAACCAGCAATGCACACAACAAAAAACAAAAAAAAATACTAACAACTCACCACTGTTAAGGAAACACATAGAATGCACACCATGGGAGCAAAGGGTGAACTCTGGATGAAGACAGGGATGTAGGTAGCAAATGTCAAAAGTACTTGAAAGTTTCTTAAAAAGGCAAAGAGTGAGGTGTTCTAATTCACTAGTATCCTTTAAGGCGGGAACAGGATAGGCCCAAATACATGTATCTCTTGTCTTGGGTGCTCAACAGCGTCGAGCCAGACTTCTTGGTGCTTTTCAGCAGTCAAGCTGCTGTTGAGACAGTTGAGTCACTTTGTTGTAACAGCGAGTCGTCATTAGGTTGGCTGTGAGACAGGCTCTCTGTGGATCACGTTGGCACTCGAGAAGATCCGAGTAGATAGGTCCCAACAGTTTGTGTAGGCAGTCATGTCAAGTCTAATTGGTGTGTCCGATGGGTCGAGTTAGAGCTTGATATGGGTGAGTCAGTGGCTTTCAGTTGATTGGGTTGGCTTTCAAGTCGGATCCAGACGATGCTTCTGTTGGGTCAAGTCAACATTCAGGAGTAGTCAGCAAGTTGGGTGCTTCCACAGCAGCAAGCTGGATATCGAGTCACAGCTGCGATGAACTTTGCTGTGTTGATTTAGTGTCAAGACAGCTCAAAGAAGCAGGTAAGCAGTTCAGAGATGAACCCTGGTATGAGAATATCTTTGTTATGTAACGACTGTCTTTGAAGAACCAGTTAGCAGGGCTCCTCACAGAAAGGGTCCCTGTGCCCTGGAGGAAAGAGGCAAGGACCCACAATGTTGTTGTGAGTACACTCAGGCCAGATGGCTAACACACACCAGTACTGTCATGAGTAAGTCACCTCTCCAAGCCGACACTAATATGACATCCGCATTCTGTGGCAGTATAATTGTGTGATCCCAGTAGCCACAATGTCATAAACCAACATGGCTTATATTAGAGTGTAACTTGCCATTGGTCTGATTTATTTTAGTTTTAAACAGTGGGCAGGCAATTAAAAAGCCACCTCTGCCTTTTGGAAATGTATGTTGCAGCAGTTTTCAGGAATGCACAAGTGACCCTGCCCAGCTGCCACTGCAGGGCAGTTGCTGGATATGGGCACAGCAAAGGCACGTGAGTGCACTTTGATTTAGGCATGCAGCTTTATGAAAGGGGTACCTGAATACCAGGGCTCCCTTTCAGAAACAGAATGACCTGCATCATTTTATTTCTAAACATGCAAAAAGTTCAGGCTATCCCGTCATCACCAAATGGCATTCTGTCACACTGACATTCTAATAAAGATATGTAACCTTTTTTATCCTGTGTGATTAAAGACCTTATAAACCAGACATGTGCCTCAGGGGATGGCATGTGTGATCTTTGGCAAACAAGTGGAAGTGAGCATCTTTCCTCTCACGAGTGTGCCCACCTAACCTCCCCTCCCTCACGGGTTTTCAACCTTAGTTCAACATGTGCATCTGAGTGCCAGGAAACCTTGTAAGAATTAATCAGCAGTGAGGGTTTGGTGATGTCTCTACACCTATTCTAGTGCTTCAGCTATTTGCATCCCATTCACTCCAGTTATCCTTATTGCTGACTACGTGCCATAACTCACCCACACCCCACCCAAACTGCACCCCTGTCTCCTTCTGACAACTGACCAGGCTAGGCCAGGAGGGTCACCCAACCAGGATTTATAAAAGACTAGTGCCAGCCACATTAGAATGCAACCGTATTATTGTACATGCAGATCTATAACAGCGAGGCCAAAGCAAGTTGTACATATTAGTGCTGGCCTAAGTTAGAATTTAGGGACTGATTCATGGAATTATCAGCGTGGAAAATCGGGACTTTGCATGCCAAACTGTATGCGAAATCCCATTTGTCGATACATGGAATCGACTGCGCAGCACTTTATTGTACTTTGCAGGGACTTTGCGCAGGCTCAGCACATCACTGCGAGATGCCGAGTGCCTTGCGTGAGACACCGTGCAGAGCATGGGCGTGGCTTGTGCAGAGGGTAGGGTAGGGGGCGGGGCATGGAAAAAGAGGAAGAACAAGGAAGAAAGTGGGCGTTACGAGGGACGGCCCGCAGGCAGTCCATTGCAGACCCACTATTGGGTGGAATGATACCTATTCATGGATCCCAGCGTGCAATCTCTCGGCAGGGAAATGGCCATGCAAAGCCCTCATACTATCCGTCACCCGAAGGCAGGCGTACAAACATTTGTGCATAGGATTCACTGGGCAGAGGTAAAATCGGGTGTAAGATTTATGGGTGCGTGTACGCAGTCTTGGTTCCGATCTGACCTAGGGGTGCACGCATGTAGTGTAGCGGGGTGCAGGAATGGTTCACAGGAGTTAACATGCAGATTTTCTGAGTTTTACTTGAGTTACGATAAATCGTACTCATGTTGCGGTGGTGCCGGTAATAGTTACGGGGGACCACACACATGGTCCCCAATATGCATGCCTGATTACAGGGGACCCCATGCACTGTTTGAAGGCTGCGTGTATTCGGTTGCATTATATTTGATCGCAATATGTTTTTCGCTGGGTTTTTTACAGCACATTTTTTTACGAAAAAAACATCACATTTTTAATTTTTTAGAGAGTTCCCCCAGAAGCCCCCATTACCTTTAAATGTTTGGATGCTGCCATAAACCCACACCCCATGTATATCCTTTTCTAAACCCCTCCTAAAAAATTAGATGGGTTTTTCGTTGAAAAATTCGCAGTAAAAAACCCAGCGAAACAAAATCCCGCGATTAAAGGATGCTGTACTGTGTATTCATGCTGGGGGGGCACACAAAGGTAGCTATTCTTCCTATTTTTGCATTGCGTGGGGGCACATCGGGGGCATTCCGGCCGCAACTTGCACACTTACTTTGCACAAACAATTGTATGAATACATAGAGTGTGCAGAAAAAATGCTGCACGCAGGCTTACGCAGAGTCATTCTCGGCATGCAGTCTTTGCAGGATACATGCACAATGTTACTTTCCATAGATCATTACTCTTTAATTCGTACACATTCCTGTATAGGACAACAAAATTCAGTTTCCTAATGCTTTACCTATAAACTCCTCTTTAAAGGATACAATCTGGTTTTTCCTTTTTATGGAGACGATCTACCATTCCAGGGAACCACCGACATTTGCAAGACCTGAATTGGATGGGTAGGGTGGGGTAGTAAGTCCGGTGAGCAACACCCCACCTCCCCCAAGTGCTGGTGACCAATTGGAAAAGCATGTTGTCTCCCTGCATTCTGGCTGAGGGGGCATTCTTTAGGCTAAGCACAGGCTTTTAATTATTTTATTGTTTCTGTATTGATATATTGATGTAGTCCTTTCCATACTATACGTACCTTTGTACAATTCCACATCATATGCAATGTTCACTCAGTGTCAAATTTGCATTTAAAGCATGTGCAAATATCAGATATGTTAAAATGATGCATGTTCCGTAGAGTCCAATACAGATTATTATTATTATTATTATTATTATTATTATTATTATTATTATTGTTATTATTATTATTATATTTATTGAGTGCAGACCTAGCTTTGGGAAGCAAAGGAGCACTTTGCAATCATAGGGGGACTAACACAGTGAGGGAAGCAGAGATAAAAGGGGCAGGGAAGTAACAGGAGAGGGTGGGTAGTTGGCATCATGTGGGGAAGACAGTGTGGATCAGATCACTGAGTCTCAGGTACGGTGGGGAGTGCAGGGTTTTTGGACCTAGGTGTTAGGGAGGAGCCATTCCTTGAAGAGGAAGGTCTTGAACACTTTCTAGAACTGTTGAAGTGATGGGGCAGGTCTGATGTTGACAAGGAGGAGGTTCCAGAGTCTTGGAGCATAGACAGAGAAGGCCTGCCTTCTGGTTCTTTCCTTCCTGAACTGTCTTAATTCAAGTCTGCACATTTCCTTACTTCTGGTGGATCGCAGGCCTCAAGAGATGGTGAGTTTCTCAGTAAGGTAGCATTGGGACTTCTGGATGACAGCCTTTTAGATGAGGCAACAGGATTTGAAGGTGATATGGGCTTGCAGTGGGAGCCAGTGCAGTTTGGTGAGGGTCAGGATGATGTGGTCGAATTTGCAGAGTCCTTTAAGGGGTCTTGCTTCAGCATGGAGGGCACATTTTCAGGGGTCCCAGGGTAGTCACCAGAAGGCCTTATGGAAGATCTGACATTGCATGTTCTGCTCTCTCCCAGCGAAGCCATTGTCTTTGGCTTAGGTTAGGTCCAGTGCTGGAATTTGGACTGATTTCCCCAGATTCCAATTCTGGCTAACAATTGTGTCCACAGACTGATTTCAGGAAATTCGAAAGCCAATGCCCAAGTCTTGGTAATATACTGTATCCACAGTGATCAGCTGTTTCCAGTGCTTGATCACACTCTGAGTCCACAATAGCTTTTTTGTTTTTGTGCATTTAAGTGCAATCAACGTTTCATGGGTACAGATCGAGAGGGCAGTGGATACCCCAGAGTAGCTATTACTGGTTAAAAGGTTCAAATGGGCACTAATTAAGAATGAGAATGATGCATGAAGTTGCATGCTGTGTGACACAATCACTACAATCAAGTTAATATTCTTTTGCTGCATTTGTTTCTGGAGGTGATTTTTTTTCTAGGTTTAAATGTATCTGCATGCTGATTATTTGTTGTAGGCTTCCATTCAGGGTTGGAACATAAAGCTAGAATCATACCCTTTTTCCTCAGCTATATTATCCGGTTGGTTTATGGTTTATGTGATTGCTGAACATTTTTAAATCTTAGAGCAAGTTAAGTCGTTTTATAAAACTGTTGGTCACCTACCAGGACACCCCCCCTAGCGCTGCCTCCCGCCATCACGATGGAGCTCCAGAGTAACTCCCCCGCCCCATTTCTAGCCCCACATGGGACAAATATCTGTACACATAGCGCGATCCAAATATAAACCAAGTTGAGAGCATGGCCTTACTTCCACTACCCGTCCCGGCTGTTTGTGGAAGTAGCGCCTCCTTGATGCAAGCCGAGGGCCCGAAGCACTGGATAGGAAGGCGGCTCAGTGTCCATGGCCTTTCTAAACGGTTCCGTCATTTTACCTCCAGCACGAGGCTGACAATCAATACAAGAGTGTGGATTTTATAGATGATATTTTCCTTTACAGCCTCCAAAGAGTGAGACATTTGCACGCTGTGCGCTATTCCTTTACCAATCCAGCCAGACTACAAAAGAGCCTGGGTGCTGGAGCCTCTGATGTTTATGGAAGGCCTGATCAAAATGGAGGCTTCCTGAGAGAACGACGCTGCTCTAACATGTCAAAAAACAATGTTAAGATCTGGGCCTAGGAGGCGTCCGTGTGGCCTCAGAAAACCAAGTAGTCAAGGAACCTTTCAAAATACACGGTGCCCATGTAATTAAAGAAGTGGTCTAACAAACGTAGACTAGTTGTCGTAGCTGGAATCTATTTTAAAAGGCTTTCAAACATAATTAAGCTGTAGTAAAACAAACAAAAAAAGCAGCATATTTTAATTATAACATCGTCATCAAATCACAATAGGTCTCAGTGCCTCAGCAGTTTGAAGAAAATCCATGAATCTTATGTATGAATGTTATTGCATCATTCTAATCATGACATTTTAATATATGTTGAAAAATCAAAACGTTTTCTTTGTATTATAATTTCCTTTCCTATATTGTTAGCAAACAAATAATCGATTCCAATTGTCTGTCTCTGATGTTTTTGTTCTAAAACCGGATAATAGAGACATCTACTGGGGCTGGGCAGTATTGTCATTCATCATCTTTTCATTTACTTTAGTGCTCGAGGGAATCAGGTTTGGAAGTCAATTCGGCGAGCCCCTGCAGAGCCCCAGCTCGAGGGCAATATATGGGGCAATGTATGGCGACTGGTCCTTGGGGCTGGAAGCTGCCAGTTGCATCCAGGCCTCCTTATGCCCTAGCGGGCACTCACATCCCAGCTGCGCATGCCAGAGAAAATATCCCTATGCGCTGCAGGTTCATCTAAGCAGGAGTTCATTCTTTGCCTGTGTTTTACTGCTCATACTTTGCCCTGTGTCTTCCTTCTTCTTGTTTGCCCTGGGCTTTGCTTCTGCTCTTTGCCCTGTGATTTTCTGCTCATACTTTGCCCTGGGTCTTCCTTCTCCTTGTTTGCCCTGGGCTTTGCTTCTGCTCTTTGCCCTGTGTTTTACTGCTCATACTTTGCCCTGGGTCTTCCTTCTCCTTGTTTGCCCTGGGCTTTGCTTCTGCTCTTTGCCCTGTGTTTTACTGCTCATACTTTGCCCTGGGTCTTCCTTCTCCTTGTTTGCCCTGGGCTTTGCTTCTGCTCTTTGCCCTGTGTTTTACTGCTCATACTTTGCCCTGGGTCTTCCTTCTCCTTGTTTGCCCTGGGCTTTGCTTCTGCTCTTTGCCCTGTGTTTTACTGCACATACTTTGCCCTGGGTCTCCCTTCTCCTTGTTTGGGCTGGGCTTTTCTTCTGCTCTTTGCACTGTGTTTTACTGCTCATACTTTGCCCTGGGTCTTCCTTCTCCTTGTTTGCCCTGGGCTTTGCTTCTGCTCTTTGCCCTGTGATTTTCTGCTCATACTTTGCCCTAGGTCTTCCTTCTCCTTGTTTGCCCTGGGCTTTGCTTCTGCTCTTTGCCCTGTGTTTTACTGCTCATACTTTGCCCTGGGTCTTCCTTCTCCTTGTTTGCCCTGGGCTTTGCTTCTGCTCTTTGCCCTGTGTTTTACTGCTCATACTTTGCCCTGGGTCTTCCTTCTCCTTGTTTGCCCTGGGCTTTGCTTCTGCTCTTTGCCCTGTGTTTTACTGCTCATACTTTGCCCTGGGTCTTCCTTCTCCTTGTTTGCCCTGGGCTTTGCTTCTGCTCTCTGCCCTGTGTTTTACTGCACATACTTTGCCCTGGGTCTCCCTTCTCCTTGTTTGGGCTGGGCTTTTCTTCTGCTCTTTGCCCTGTGTTTTACTGCTCATACTTTGCCCTGGGTCTTCCTTCTCCTTGTTTGCCCTGGGCTTTGCTTCTGCTCTTTGCCCTGTGTTTTACTGCTCATACTTTGCCCTGGGTCTTCCTTCTCCTTGTTTGCCCTGGGCTTTGCTTCTGCTCTTTGCCCTGTGTTTTACTGCTCATACTTTGCCCTGGGTCTTCCTTCTCCTTGTTTGCCCCGGGCTTTGCTTATGCTCTTTGCCTGTGTTTTACTGCTCATACTTTGCCCTGGGTCTTCCTTCTCCTTGTTTGCCATGGGCTTTGCTTCTGCTCTCCTGCCCTGAGACATCTTTGCACCGGGGAATGGGAGATTTCCCCCTTATCTCCACCCTGGGCCATGCGCTTGTCTTCTCCCTCTGCTAACTAATGAGCCAGCTTCCCCTTGCTTAGCCCTGGGTGATATGACTTACTTGTGAAGGCAGTGGTTCCTCTCTCTTCTTCTCTGCACCCCCACAGCAGACTGGTCACCTTAAACCTCTTCTCCTTCCACGCAGGTCCATCTCCAGGCCTCACACAGAGACCAGCTTGTCGCCAGTGAAATAAAGTAGGATCCTCAGTACTTCAGGTATGTTCCAGCACAAGTTACTTTATTTAGCTTCAGTCAGTTACATAAAGATGTTACAGAGATAACCGCTGGCTCCCATCACCCAGACAGGAACTCTCCAACTGGCACAGTATGGAACCTTTACTCCAAGCATTCCCTCACTCACAACATAACATACTCTCTGACACACCAACACTCTCTCTTACATCACCAAGCACCTGCATTCATGCCAAGCACAATACAACAGTAACTAGCAAGATTTAGAGCCGGCTAGCTCTAACCCACCTGAAGCTCTATGGGTGTCCATAGAGAATTAACCTACTACCAAGGATTTTCACAAATATGTTCTTAAAAGATTTAGTTCCTTGATTTCCTGTGGGGTTGTAGTTATTTTTTTTTTTATTCAGTGTGCCATTAAAATAACTAAAAAGAGGTAAGAAAAAAAGAGGTAGCAGATCTGACATCAGAAAAAAGGTGCTCCAATATAAATGAAACCAATACAGAAAGTGAAGCGTCCAGCAATCCACAAGTCAGCCACAAAGGTTAAACACTCGACCACTTCCAATACATTATAGGTTGCTGCGAGTATTAAACAATTCCACACATTTGAAACAAAACAGAGTGCCCCAGGCTATAGGCAGCCATAGGTATCTTGGATCCATGTTGATTACGTTTTTCTCTGCTATATAACGTCTGTGGTAGCACCATATGTCCCTGGCTTAGCCGAAGTATGCAACAGATCTCTATAGATCTCCTCTGCTTCATTTGGTTTCACCAATTTGTGTGGTTGAAACTTTGTCCATCCATAATAGCGCTATGCATTTATATGTATATTTACTTTTTCTAATGGAGGAAGAAGGTTTTATGAATGCAAGTTGTTTATGTGTAGTATATTGTGAAAGGTTTGTTGATAAGCCGTGACACAATAAATAACTAAATAAACTAAACAAATAAATAAAAAAAGCTATGCATTTACTGGCCAAAAGCAGTGCAAGGACTGTGAATTGTGGTGAGTGACAAGGTGTTGTCACTTCTACCCAAGTGGAGCCCCTTCTCATTGGGCCAGGGAGGTGTGGCCACTACCCAATAGTCCCCCTAGGGGTGGTTTAATATGGGAGCATCTAATGGGAAGGAACTTCCCCTCTGGGCAGAAGGATGACCACCAGGGGTGCAGCCCGGAAATCCCATCACCCCCACACATTCCCTAGTCCTACAGTCTATCCAATCATTCCTTAGAGAGCCAACATATGTATTATTGTCAGAGTGATGATACCAACCAAGTACGAAGGTTCACGATGAGAAAGAACATCAGAAGCATGAAGATTGCTCCTTCAGGTACTGCCACGAGGTGGCTCACTGGAATCATGAAGAGCGCCCTGCGATCATCCACTGCAGGTGTTGACGAAAGGCCGCGGCGGGACCAGTCCTACAAAAAGGAAACTGGAGAGAGACTCAACAATAGTCTTTGAGGAGCGAGAAACCCATGAGATTCAAATCCTGAAAGAAACAAGTGGGCACAGCAGACGCCGGCGAGATGCTGCGAAAGTCGACCAAGGAGCAGATCTCTTTGCCTGTCCTGGAAAGAAGAGCAGTTATATGATATGATATGATAGGTTATTTATAACGCGCTTAATACCCAGAGGTTTCTAAGCATGGACCTAGGGATCTAACCTGTGTTGTTCTGTTTCGACTTGTTTGCCAGGTGAGCACGTTGCCCCTGAGCTATCCTCCCGAGACAAGGTTACAGTGGTGTGACCTTGGCCAAGTGGAACAACGGTTCCCACAGAGATGCCGAGACCACAAAGGTGGGAGATCCGTGAGAATGCTGTGCAACCCGCCAGCCGAAGGAGAAGGCACCTGGAAGCAGCACAGCGGATGACCCATCCCTGGAAGAACCAAAGCAGTGCCTGACACCGTGGGCCATGCAAGGGAACATGGAAGGCCTGGTGGGGACACAAAGGGAATAGCTTATGCAGGAAGCACCCGGGCAATGCTTCCTCATCTGAGCAGCAGAGAAGGGTCTGGGACCCAAAATTAGAAATGGAAAGCATCAGTGGAAATCTTCCTCATTACAGTGGGAGAGGGAAAACCACTGACCAACAGAGAAGTGTCTGGCACCCAAACTCAGAGATGGAAACCATCAGAAGAAATCTTCCTCATTACAGTGGGAGAAGTAAAACTACTGACCATCAGAGAAGGGCCTGGGAGACTGATCTAGGACTTTGTTGAAAAGTGGCAACGCGTGAGTGAAGTTGAAAGCATTGAGAAATAAATATATCAAGTCATACCAGGAGAAGGGAGTCTTTCTTCTGGTGCCAGATTGGGAATTCTGATAAAGAAACCCAGGAAAGGGAGTCATTACCGTGGCCCTTGTGTTGAACTGTGCCAAAGCATGCCAAGAAAAGGGAGGCATGCTCTTGGTCCTGGTCTTAGACGTAAGCCAAAGATGCCATGGTAAGGAGTCATTCCCCCTGGCCTTGTGCTGAACTGTGCCAAAAGTATACCAAGAGAAGGGAAACATTCTCTTGGTCCTGAACTTAGAGAGGAGATCAAGAAGTCAGGCAAAGGAGTATTTCCCCTGGTATTGTTGTGAACTGTACCACATTTTACCAGGGGAAGGAATTCATTCCCCCTGGTTCTACTGAAGAGTATAAGGAGCTGCACCAGGAGAAGTGAGGCATTCTCCTGGAGGTAACATTGTGCAAGGACTGGGTGAAACCCCTAGTAACTTTGATTTGAGAGAACAGTCTTTTGAACATTACCCAAGAAGATGGAGTTTGGAGACATTCTCTGTAAAGAAGGAACTTTGTGTTAGTTTACATTTTAGTTATACAGTGTGAGGGATAGAAGTAGCTTTTGAGACAGGACGATGGAATTTACATTGACGGACATTCTGACAGATCCTTTTAGTTTTAGTTATGAGGCAAAGAAACCCATCTTCGAAGTTAGGGATAGTAAGGACCTTTTTTCACACAGAAATAAACATCTATAACCAAAACTTGTGTCAGCTTCCTTCTTCGACACCCTTACAGAATCTACATAGTAGTTTCAGCTGTGTGGAGGAAGACTTAGTAAGCAAATTAAGGGACCATTTAAAGCTTCCAACTTCAGTGGTAGACATCTCAGCTATCGTATTAGTCACATCTGCCCAGAAGTCCTCAATTTTGGAGCACGTCCATGTCATATAGACAAAATCAGCATGAAGCGGTTTTCATTTGGGGCATGCTCCAGATGCTGTGGGTTCAAATGTCTTCATTTTCAGGGGGTAAACCATTTTTGGTGTAGAAAACGATATTGTAATGCACAGTGTTTATAATTAAGCGAGATAAACCTTGTTTGCCAGCAGACCTTTTCACACTTTTCTCCTTCGATTATACCTTGCAACGCAGCTTTGCATCTTTCCTAAATCCTACCATTATAAGTATTTAAGGTGACCATAAACAGTCTATATAAGGAGGAAATCGGCTTATACGAAGTATCTGCTGACAGTATGTATTTCACAAAAGGGCTACAACTCGTTTCCACCGGTGTGCATGGATATTTAGCCTTTTATGCGTGTGTATAGTAGTGTATTGGTCATGGAGGACAATGTGCATTGTAGACATTTCTTTTAAGGTGACCATTTGCCCACCTACATAAAGGTCTTCAAACCTAGCAAACTCTCGCCTGCGCAACTGCCGTATAATTCCCCTAACAGCCGTGAATGGGATCCCCACTGTGGTGTCCAAGGGAAGGAGAGGGGAATAGGGTGGGAGCATATTACATTTTGTGTGACGTTTCATTGATGCCCATCTAGTGTTTACAACTCTATCTAGTACAATACATGAACTAGTACCACCGAGAGTGGGAATACTCTGTAGGGCATGGGTCAATAAAGCATCTTTTCCATCTTAATACGTTTGGGTGTTGGAGGAGGTCTGTACCAGTAAACCGCATGGTGAAGCATACACACCCACGCATATACTTCAAAGTTGGGAACATTTGATCCTCCCTTGTGGTACAGTAACGCCAATGCATCCCATTTAATGTGTGGCCTCTTTCCACCCCAAATAACATTTCTCAATACCCATCTAATTGTTCCAAAAAATGAGGTGGTCATGTAGATAGGAATAATAGCAAAAATGTATAGGAGTTTAGGCAACAATAGAATTTTGATGAGAAATAGTCTAGCCATTTTAGTTGTATTTCCACAAGCAATATGTCGTAGAGTAGGGAGTACAGCAATGAAGTGGTATGTGCTGCATTTTTATCCAGATATCTAACCATGTCCAGGGATAGTTAAATCGCTCACACTATTGCCCGTGTTACGTAGAACACATTAATAGGAAGAGCTCTGACTTGTTCCAGTTAATCTGTAGCCCAAAGTATTGCCCAAACTGCACTATATCCAATACAACCAGTATGAGGTTGCGGTCTGGAATGTTGGCAAAAACGAGTAAATCATCAGTGTATAAAGATAGCACTACAGTCTGATCAAAAGGTCGCAGGCCCCTAGATAGGGCAAATAACATTAGAGAAAGAGGGCAACCTTAACCCGTGCCCCTAGAAAGTGAAAAACGCCCATATGTTACCTCATTAGCATAAGCCCTGGCAGTTGGATTAGCATACAACAAAGATACCCATGATTAGAAAAATAGGAGCCTACACCCATTCTAGTAAGCACCTTCATTATAAACAGCCATTCTAAGGAATCAAAAGTCTACATCCGGGACTGCAGGATGAATCAATGCCATAATACTAAATAATGTCCATAGATTATGGGACGTGGAGCGGCCAGAGACAAAGCCAGACTAATCATCAAGGACCATGTACAGTGGCAAAGGAAGAAGCCTGCGAGATAGGACTTTAGCATATATCTTATTATCAATATTCAACATGGACAATGTTCGATAGGATCGAAAGTCCTGTGGGTCTTTAATCAGTTTTGGAAGGGTCACTAATCAAGCTTTGTTTGTGGTAGAGGGGGGTGGACCTGTATCCAGCACCACAGCATACATTGTTAATAACTCTGAAGCCAATATACCGATCAAATCCTTATAAAATCCGTCCATGAGACCGTCAGGCCGAAGGGCCCTGCCAGATTGAAGTTCCACAATTGCTGCCTTGATCTCTTCAAGTTGTGGTGGAGTATTAAATGTGTCTCTTTGTTCATCGGTGAACCATATCAACATTGCCTTCTCTAAGCATGTGTTTAGCTGTGGTCCTGAGTTATCATGTTTGGAGGAGTATAACCATGAGTAATCTTGAAGGAGAATGGAGTTAATGACCTTTGCATGTGTCACGTGCACTTCAACACCAAAGCTGTGATACTTGATTAGCCTTTATCCCACTTGACTAGGGTTTGTCTGTCTCTGCATATCTTGTGGCTAATGGTCTACTATTAGAGAGCTTAAATCCTCTGTCTGCCAGCTGTCAAAATTCAGCAAGATGTGTGTGAATGTCTCAGGTCGATCTGTGGGGGTCTGATTACTAAATAGCATCTGCAGGTGAGTTTCACAGATAGTGAGCTTTCTCTGCACCAGTTTCAGAATCCCAAATTCCTTAGCCAGGCACATTCCCCGAATGAAGGACCACCAAGCAATCATAAATCAATTGTCTATTGATCTGAAAATAATGCACAATCTCTTCCCTCACTTCAGATCTAAACACAAAATCTGACATGGAGTCAGCTTTGAATCTCCAGATAGCGGGCCAGAGAACAGTAGCCCGAACCCGGACCTGCAGTCACACTGATAGAGTGTGAGCCAGGATCTCACATTTGGTAGTTCTATTTAGTAATGTTGTGGAACCCAATCACATGTCCAATATAAATGCGAGTTATGGACTAACTAATAAAATGCATATTCTCTTTCAGACTGGTGAACCATTCACCAACTATACACCACAGTCAGCAATGTGCATGCTTCCAGAATCCTGTGTGCATCATTGGGATGTCCACAACCAATTGTAGAGGCTCTGTCCAGGTGATCCTGTAGCACCCATCGCCATTTCATAGCCCACAGATAGCATACACCTTTCAGGCATAACTTGGAAGAAATCAGGATCATCCACATTGGGTTCATATACATTCAGCAACATTGTGTCAACCCCAGACAGGCGTCCCACCACTATGAAATACCTACCATCTGCGTCAGTTATAACCCCTTCAGTTTAAAGCTGAGATTCTTATGCATCACAGTCATGACCTCTCTCGAATAAGTAGAATCATTGGCATACCAGCAGCAATCTCTCCACTCCTGATAACTGAAATGGTTACCTGTGATTTTACTGAAAACTTTCTTTTTGATGGATGTTTTACTGAAAATAATCCATCGATAAAAACACTGAATTGTTTTTTTTATTTGGGGTGTCCTCCCAAGCCCCCCATTTCCCTATGTTTTAACCCCATCCTAGCACCCTCTCCCGCCTGTTTTAACCCCTTACTCCATATATATTTGAAAAAACAAATTGGTATTTTTTCGATGGATTTCCTTCTGTAAAAAATCCATCAACATTTATTTCTGTGAAATCACTGGATACCAACTGAAATATGTGCCTGCTTCATAAGATGCGTTTCCTGCAACATTACAGTAGCATAACATCTGTGCTGTGTCGCCGGAGATATGCAAATACCTTGGAAACTTTTATTGGGTTTTTTAACCCATGCACATTCCAGGTAATATATCTAAAGAAAGACATTACAGCTCAAGGGTAATATCCAGGGTCCTGCCAGCCTATCGCTTTGTATGGGCAGACAATAGATATATCATGTTCACTTGAATGGATTTCCCTTATTCAGAAAACAAAAATGTAGAAAGGAGGCACCTGTAAAATATATGAATGGCACTTATAAGAGAAATGCCATGCCGTCCATCCCCTACCCACGCACGACTACCCAGCTTGCCAGAGAACATTCCACCTATGAACCAAAACATGTACTGAAACGACATGTAATAACAGAGACATGAAAAGGAAACTGTAAACTGAAACAAAATATAAAAGACAAAAACAATGATCAACAGCCAAGATTGCCACTTGGCCTTGCGTGGGTGGGCCGGCATCCCTTCTCTGTCAATAAATGATTCTTGAGTAGAACATCCTGTCTCAGTACATCTGGACACATGGGGGTATATTATACAAGTAAAGGAAGATTCAGCGATGTGGGTGACTGGAATGAAACATGGAGGTGCAGAAATCCAGGGCATCTGATGAAGATGTGAAGAAATGCGACTTGTTTGCATGGATGATTTTGAGTTTGGCAGGGCAGAGCATCGCGCACATGATCTCGTAAGTATTTCCTCACATTGTTAAAGGTTTTCCTGGAAGCCTGTACAGCAGGACTGAAGTCCGGGAAGATTTGAAGGTTAGCCGACTGGTATTGTAAGGATCCTTTTTCTCTGGCCGCCTTAATGATCAGGTCTCTATCCCGAAAGTTGAAAATCTTAGCATTGATCGGTCTAGGCGGAAGCCCCAGCGCAGGCCTCGACTCCAATGATCTATACACCCTCTCAATCAGGTAATGTGAAGAAAAGACCGGGTTGCCAAGAGTTGAAGGTAGGTGTTTTTCCATAAAGATTTTCAGAAAGATTTTGACTGTAGGTCCGAGGATTCTGGAAGGCCCAGAATGCGGATGTTATTACTTCCTATAACGATTTTCCAAATGGTCGATCTTAGCTTGTGCCGCTTTAAGCTCAGAACTCAATGATCTCACTGTTGTCTCAAGGCCCGCCATTAGATCTTCAGACTTAGAACATCTCTGTTTGGCCTTTATTAACTTATTGCACATCTTTTCAATTGTAGTATTAGAAGTTTCCATTTTAATACAGAGGGTATCTTTTTTTTTAATTAGCATTCGGTTTAAAAAGATAAACCTTATGCTTTTTAAGAGATAGAAAAAAAACCAAGAGAGATAGAAGAAGTAGCGGCGGAGTGGTGTTTGGAAATGGAGCTCCGAGGTTTATCAATGCTCAACCGCCACACGGTCGGCGACATTCCGGCATGCCCTACATGGAGAAGACTTGATCAACAATCGGTACTTGACTACATATTTGTATCCGAAAACATCCACAAACGGAGCAGAAAAATGGAAGTCGTCAAAATGAAGCACAGCGATCACGACATGGTTCAATTTATATTTGATCACTCCACTTCGCGTATTAAGGCATTTTGGCGATTTGCGGTTAGCACTGGGTCCGGCAGGATTAGACTAAATCTGTTAGACACGGAAGTAGCCACTATTACACACAACTTCCAACACGCTTCGAAATCACCTGAATACCAAGACCTCTTGTGCAACTTTGAAGAACGGAAACACAACACGAAACACAAAGAGTTTTGACCAAAACACAAATCTGACATGGCTATTCTGCAATGGAAAAGAGCCATGCGTCAAGAACTAAGGGGCCTAAAAGGCTCAAGTAGCATCTCCATGAAAGAGCGCAAAAGGGTGATCAAACAAAGATATCGGAACTGGCTCAAATCACACGCAGCCATTATGCTGCAAAATGATTCAGAAGACATGTTACAGAAAATGTCTTGTAAAAAGTCGGCCGACTATTGGAGACTGATAAACAACAGTATGGCTCCCCAACATGCACTTCAGGCCAACGCAGTCTCGGAAGCAAAGTGGGCCGAATTCTACTCAAACCTGTATGCTAAAGATATACCTTCTATAGTCTGGGAACACATGGCGGTAAACGAATGGGACTTGGTGTTTGAGTGCTTTGACATACTTCACGTAATTAAAAACGTGCGTGAATCTAGAGCTCCCGGGCCGGACGGCCTAACCAGCTTTACCCTCAAGAAAAACCCAGAACTATGGACAGATTTCTGCGTAACCTTGTTTGAAAGAGTCATTAAGAACCGCTCGACCCCAAAGTCCTGGAAAAGCGCTGTGGTGGTACCTATTTTCAAAAAAGGGGATCGAACCAACCCACAAAACTACAGGCCCATAGCGCCACTCGACGTATTGGGGAAGATCTACGCCAGCTTTCTGCAACAAAAACTTCTGAAATGGGCTACAGTTTCCAACCACGTAGACCCTAGGCAAGCAGGTTTCGTAAAAGGAGTAGGATGTGGGCTAAACCTGTTATTGTTAAACCTCTTAAAGATGGAAGCAATGAAGTCAAATACAAAGATCTACATGGCCCTGATAGACCTGTCACAAGCGTTTGACAGCATAAACAGGGAGAAGTTGTGGGAAAAACTCAGGAGATGGAACTGTCCTCCTAGCTTAGTGGATGCAATCCGCAAGCTATACACGGACACTTCCATTAAGATCCGCTTGGATGAGAAAGGTACGTTGTCTGCTGCCATCGGTACATACAAGGGCGTGAAACAAGGCTGCCCGTTGGCAGCAATCATCTTTAATCTCTTTATATCAGACATAAAGTAAGCATTCAACGGTGTAGTCACGTTTCCTCCAAAACTTCATGGGTCTCCCATTGACTACTTGGTTTACGCAGACGACCTTATTCTGGTAGACTTGACCCCTATTGGGCTCCAGCGAAAACTGAACTGTCTTGACCGCTACACAACAGCCAATGGACTCCAAATTAACAAACAAAAAAGCGAAATTTTGATCTTTGAGAAACTACAAGGAGACAGGGGCCAAAAACAGAAGTTTCGCTGGCGGCTTGCAAACGAGTGTCTACAAACTGTAAAGAACTCTATCTATTTAGGTATGAAGATCAGCGCCAGCAGAAGTGACGAGCCGTGGTCGGACGCTGCGAAAAGCAAATGCCGGCAGTTGGCATGCCAAGCCCAACTAATCAACAAAAAATTCGGCAAATTCTCGTTAAAACCTATCATTTTGTTCTTCGAGCAAAAAGCGGTACCTGCGCTAATATATGGTGGGGAAAATGCGTTTGGTTGTGCAGAGGCCTTGTGGAATTCTCTAGAAAACATTTTTTGGACTCACGTCCTGCAGATTCCAAAGGGCACCTCAAAGATATGTCTACGTTATGAGCTGGGGCTCATATCAATCAAAGCAAGAGTTACTTGGAACCTACTGAGCTTGTATAGAAAAATGATGGTTAAAACTCCGGCGCCTCAATTCCAACTGTTACACAAGCCCGACAATGACAGGGTCTACACTATATTATTTGAATGGAATCTACTTTGCCAGGCTCTTCTAAAGGAGTATGATATCAGTCTCCTAACGTTACTAGAGAACCCAGATCTTGCAAAAACGAACATTTGGAGAACTGACTGGATAAATGCTTGCGATTCAAGAGTAAAATCAAAACTAATGCACGAGGTACCAGGAGAAGCAAAAGCTTATGGTCAGCGACATACCTATTTAACCTGTTTACCAGACCAGTACTCAAGAGCCCTGTACATGCGCTTTAGAATGAACTTGTTTCTAACAAAAGAGCGTCTGGCTACTTGGGCGAAGTTTGCTAACATCGACCTGGTGTGCAGATTTTGCAAAAAGAGCGATGAGACCCTCAAACACCTAGTAATGGTATGCTCGGCTTTTGAGCAACAAAGAGAGAGACATTTTGGACAAATGATCAATGAGCATCAATTTATGAGTACAGAAGACTGGTGGAAAGCATTTTTTGGGGGGAACAACAGAGCAGTCTTATTTGCTCTGGTAAACTTTCTGCGAACGTTGAAAAGCAGCCTAGATACCGAGAAAGAAAAACTGGGAGTATGTAATCCCGAGAATCCTGCTGGAGGAGGCACATGTGTTGCATGTGTGGAAACAAATGACGACGCTTTTGACTGCTAAAGTAAAATGGAGAGATGGAGGGAGGGATGAAGTGATTGTACTGTGTGTATTGCTTTTTAAAGGTTTGAATAAACCAATACAAATAAAAAAATAAAAAATAAAAATAAAAAACAATCACTTTAAATCACATTATATCACAGAAGAGCAAGAGATCAATAAAAAAGTACAAGAAGCAAGATATTACCATTAAACTGATGAACTCATTGTTCAGTATACAAAAACATGAGAGAAGCCCCCAACTCTCTGCATAAAGTTCAAATTCATAGAGCCAGCTGCTGCTTCTCTGCTAATAGTTCAAATACATTTTTCAAAAAAGCCAACAGAGCAATAGTCAGAGAGATTTGGGAACAAGACATCAACCGCCCCAACTCCAGTGACAGTGTTGTGAATTTACTTTAAAAATGTTCCAACCATTTTGTTCTCAAAACAATGACCCCCAGACAAATTAAGGGTATCTATATCCTCCCTGGTGGTTCTAATGCTCTCTTGCAGGTTACACAGGGTCGCTGCCACTGGGTCGTCACAGGCTACCTCAATAATATCTTAATCACCATTGCATAGTATTGAATCATCCAGGCTTGCAGCGGACTGCATTTCTTTGGTATAGGCATCTAATTAAGTCTGCTTTTTGGATGAATTAGCCTTGGTAGACATTGCCAACAATGAAAGCCTAATATTTGTGCACAAAAGTCCAGGCTCAGGTTGACAGAAGATACAGGGTGTGAAATCCATGTGTGCACACTATGCAAGCAAACAATATCCTTTCAAGGTGTCTGCTACAAGTACATAATGAAACCTTTGCAACAACAATATTGAGTTGCCAACCAAAAGAGTCAATCAAGTACAGGGATTAGAAAGACACGTACAGAGGATGCCTCAATGGCAGTCAGTAAACGCTCCACTGCCTGTTACTAGTGAAAGCATGCCCCAATAAAATCACTGCTTCTAATGGGCACCGTCCGTGTGCAAGTTTATGTCCATCCGATGCCAAAAGAAGAAATTAGACGGTATATTCACTGAAAGACTGATACCAGCAGCCACGGTACGCGCGGAACCAACGAGAGCCCCGCCACCATTCACATCCATCCCACGTCCGCTGAGAGTAAACCGCTCAGCGTTCCCTGTTAGGTCCTGACCGCTGCATTAAGCCAGACGAGCACCGACACGGGGTGGCTGCAAAAAGGTCCCACTTGTCAATGCGGTAGCCTCGCCCACCAGGATCCAGATGTGACCAATAAGATAATCGGCTGCTCAGGGGGAACATGGCTGCCTACATGGACACCAGCCGAGTCCGTTCCGTCAAAGCCCGGCACTTTGTTATTGATAGCACCGAGTAAGAAGGCTGCTGACGGACAGCTGTTGAGGTCTCAAAGCCTGCTGCATGCACATCTGCAGTACACCACTCCGACAGCATCTCACGCAGCAAAGTGTGTCTGAAGTGTTCCCCAATGCATACAGAGCAAGAAACGCATCAAGATAGTTTGTGGGCAGTACTGAGACATAACGATATTTAACAGGATTAAGAGTTCAGGCTCCTGAGCCCTAACCATCTGCCCCGGGATTGTAGTTATTATTGCCTGAGTAAACACATACAAAATGTCTTATTCAAATGTTAATTAGTGTTAAACATCATCTTCAGTGCAAAGCTGAGGTAAAGAAAAAGCTGAAGCAAGAGCTAGCAGAATCAATCCTCCCCATCATGTTCTTACTTGCAACTATCAAAGGGCCACTCAAAGATGATTTATGCTGCCCCAGATAGAGTTTACAAATAAAGTTAAGCTTCAAACTATGGTCATGTTCAAAACATAATTGAGTATGCATTGGCTCACTGGTTTCCTATTTGTACCATTAATTAAACTTTATAGACCTAGCTCAGGGGCCGTAACGGGAGTTATGGGCGCCAAAGACCAAGCTCACTTGGGATTTTAATAAGGTTTACAGGCATATATACTCCAGCTTTCAGGTTTATAAAGCTATTATGACCTGCACAAATGTGGTGTGGAGGGGAGTTCAAAAAAGGTTATCTGCCTGGAGTGGTTGCTGGGAAATGGCTAGTTCCCAGCAACCAAGTAGAAATGTGATGTAGTGTGAGGGGCAGGGCTTATTAAACAGCTGTACCATATCTGCCAGGTGCAGCCTATTGAAGATGAGGTGGCAGGGGGCTCATCCATCTGCCCTACCCCATCAAGAAAAGGAACTGGGGATTGTATTGGGGTGGTGAATTTCTGGTGCTTGGCCCGCATCTGTGAAGTACGGCCTGGGTGAGAAGGGTACTAATGAGGCCTTCAGGGCTGTCAGTGCTGCGCTGACATGATGAGTGGGATTTACGCACTGAGAGCCATGTCGGCAGCAGTGACTGGGCAAGTAATGTGGCTCCCCCTCTTAATGACCAGTTTCCAGGAATTTGCTTTGATTTCTTAATCATACCAGCTCGTATAGCCTGAAAATTGGCTTTATGGTGGGGTGCCACGGCACCTTCTCTGATAGTTATCTGATTTATTTTTCAGAATGTTCTAGTCTGAGTCCCCATGGAATTTTCCAAACACCTCATCCTTTTCTCACACTACTGAAAGTTTATTTGAAAGCAAGTTGTTTTGGTAGCTACATTACGTCAGACTTGGCCTAGTGTCTATCCCAACAGGTAGATGTGTAACTTAACACTTTCACCCACACATAGAAAGCACATCCCTTTACAGCCTTCAAGACTGCATCCTGCCCCCCTTCCCCTTTAAGATCTCTCTTACGAATAATATCAGCTCCAATATCAAGATAAACAATAATGGGATACCGCAAAACTTGCTTTATTAAGTTTGAAAGCTAAAGTAAGTGTTGAGTAGGAGGCTTATAATTGTGTGGGGTGAGAATAAAGCCCCAGAGTGACAGAGACTGAGATGCAATGCTAGGCCCCCATTGTGAGCCTGAAGATGGCTAATGTAGAGTCCCATTGAAATATAAAAGCCAGTACAAAACAGTGATTTCCGACATAAGGCCTAGTGAAATGAAAGAAATGGGCCTGCTTCCACTGTGTTGAAAAGGACAGGCGCTCAAGTGAAAGGGAATCTACCCGTGAGTTTAAAACTTTAAAGAGACAGATAGCAGCACGTGACATTGACTTCTATACAGCACAAGATGGTGATCCAGAAATCCAAAGTGAAGCCAAGCATTTTGCATGTGTTCATAATAAAAATAAAAGACTTATTTTCATCATATAAAATGACAACATTTAAAAGGAAAGGCCTATTTCGTGTTTGTGTAAAAATGAACACTAGTTTCTATGTAACTGTGGCTTATGTGTAAATAATACCAGAATGGAACTAATATCTTTTTAAATATTGTATTGTAGTTATGAAAAGCAGGACCAGATGTGATACAAAAATGTCATGTTGAACACATCTTTTCAATTGAAAATGCTATTCTGTTAGAATTATGCATGTAGCTTGTTTTCCCCACCTCTGAAATGTTCACCCCAAGACCTTTGGGCTGGGCCCACCACGAAAAGCAGGCCTGGTTTTTAATTTAAAATACAACTAATTACAGAGAATTAGATCAGAAATGTGGAGGCTATAGATAAGCCGGCCTGCAGAGATGACCTTTAATGTCAGGCCTGCCCATTAACTGTGCATTAGTGGCCAACAGAAATTACCCTTTTAGGGCTGATTTGGCCTCATGAAATGGCCTTCAGGGCAACTAACAGATCTTCAAACACTGTAGAAACAGGCCCTGCTGATAAACAGATGTTCGTGACAGGTCACAGAACAGAAATAAAACGTTAAAACTTTAAAACAAATAGTGTGGGCTACATATGAAACTATGAACTCCTATGTGATGCAGCGCCATAGATTAACATTGGGACACTTTTTCCTTAGTAAAAAGAGCATTGTGTGTCCCGTTGAGCTCATCCCAGACTCATATTAAAGGGGCTAAGATGCCTATTGGTACCATGTAAATATGAATCATGTGTAATGTATACAATTTGTGTTATGAAGAAAATTATAATTGCGGCTTTCTCATAATTCCGAGGAAATGGAAAGTTGGTGTGGTGATAGAGTGGGAAATGAATGTTTGAATCTTGAAGCGTCCGAGTTTTATCAATTTTAGCTCAAAGCAAATACAAAATAAAGTAGCTCCTCCCAGGAAGGGCATGCCAAAATCAGATTAGTATTTGCTGACTAGCCATAAAATGTTGAACTGAAATATATATTTATATGTATGTGCCTGCAGTTATCTGACAAATGAAGGTAGCTGCCCTGTTGTGAATTTTTTAGCAACACTGAAAGGTTATACCCACTCATTATTTTGGGATGATGAATCTTTCTCCTCCCTCAGCCTCCATCATCCACACCTCCCAACTCCTTGTCCTATCAGCGGGCAGTGGGCATATTGGAGGGAGAGGGACGGAGAGAGCGAGCCAATACGTATCATGGGAATATTGATTATAATTGAGTGTCACCAGCCCTATAAGAGGTCAGTTTTCAATCTGAGAAGGACTTTTTCACTTGACTTTTCCACTCTATTCCCGGAGGCAGTCTACTTCTGGACTCTTGCGAGGAACAACTAGCAGAGAGGCAAGGAGACCTACTACGGCCATCAGGGTAAACCTTGCCAGGAGAAAATCTCGTTACCTGGAAAGGCCTTAAACCTTGCATGCAAGGCAGAGACTGGGAAATCTAGAAGCTAGCTGGGCCTGCCATTTGAGGAGCCAGTGGAGGAATGGGTGCTGGGGACTATGCTAGACCAAAGCCTCTGACCTGATCTGTGCTGTCTTCTGAGGAGCCCTGCTGTTTCCCTGGATGCCCCATAACCAAGGCCTCCTATGTAAGTAGATTAATCTAAATGCCAACAAAGGTCTGGGGGGGACTCTTCCAGCCTTAATCTCCATCCCACATAGTGGGTAGGGGGTAGAAAATGTGAAGAACCTTGGCCCATTTTATTAAATATAACTCACATTAATTCCACCACAGAAAACCATCCTATCCATTTAAATTAAATTGTGTTGGGAACTGCCTGTCTTTATGCTTTCCATTAAATTGTGGGGGAGGGTGGTAAAACTGTATAGGCCCATAGTATATTTAATACAAGTTAAATCAATTAAGTTCCATATAGAACAATCAGGGGATGAGTGTTGTTAGAGTTTGAAACTAACAAAGCTCAGGCCCATTGTGTTAGAACTGGTATAGACAATAGGTACTTGGGTGACTAATTCTCTGAAACCCCTGAAAGGGGTGTCCTTAATCCCAAAAAGGAGTAACCCTAAAACTGTGCCTTTCAATTGAATGTAGAGTTTGTAAAACAAATGTTCCCATTCATTTCAAAGAACAATCCTAAAGCATTCCATTTCCCTTGCATGAGTGATGCAAAATGAAATTCCCCACTTATTCTCATGTATACTCAAACCAGAATCCCAAAGCATTACATTTCCCTTGCATGAGTGGTGCAAAACAAAATTCCCCATGTATTCCTTTCCATTTATAATCAAGCCATAATCCCAAAGTATTACATTTCCCTTGTTCGAGTGGTTCAAAACGAAATTTCTCAGTTATTCCCATTCATTCCATAACCAGAATTCCCAAAGCCTTGCATTGCACTTTATTGTGTGTTGAAAAACGATTTTTCCGAGAGAGTTCATTTCCCAAGCCCCCCCTTTCTGATAAAAAGCCAAAACGGCTTTCCTACTGTATTCCCACTCCCTATATCTGGCCTTCAAATTAAGGGGTCCTATATAATTGATGCCTCGGGTGGGGGTTGTATGGGGAAAAAGAGCCTGATAACAAACTAAGCAATACCTATGTGTGTTATATTGTTCTATGGGTTCAATTGCAAGAAATCTGATGTAAAATGATGTAAAATGATGACTGCCCATCTCTAAATTGTACCTGTGTGTTGTAGTATCTGAAAGTCCATTAGAAATATGTCAGTCAATTGGTGCAAGTAATTTGAAATTGTGATATTGTGTAGTACCACAGCTTTGGTGGCTGATGTCTTGGTGACCGTTCTATTATTCTTTGTCAAACCTTAAATAAAGAGATATTCTTACTATAAAATGGCCTGGTTCCTAGTTTATTGGTGGTAAAGAGGGTATTTCCTGAATGGTATTATGTACATTATATTGTTGCGCGCCACCTTGCTTGGGGGGGAAAGGTGCCCCCTGAGTTAAGAGTGACTGCCTAATAAATTGTGACAATGGAAGAAGTTCAACCCTATGGAAAGTGCAATAGTTGAATGAGTTAAGTGCTTGCCCCAGTATTTTGTGTTCATTCTGTGGAATCGAATATTTGCAAGTTCATTTCAGCCCTTCATCCTTCAGATGTCAATATATGAGTGCCATTTATTTGGGGGACAAAAACACTGTTATTGCTGAGCCCAGAAGCAGGATGAATCCAGCATGAAGCACTTAATACAATTATTATTATTAAATCTCAGTTGTCTATATGAACTGGGAGCCCATTGCACTTGGTATGTGGATTTCACAAACATCAATGCAAACATGCATTTCAGGGACAGATGCCTGTGTCAGGATGCAGACTGACGATGGCAGAGCCTTAATTTCCACGAACATGCTACAGAAGTTGTACCTTTCTTTCAGCATACACCTCTTAAACCAGCAGTCGTAAGAAACTAAAAGAAGTTGCTTTTTCTTAGTTTATTTCTCTGGGGAATCCAATCACAGCGGCTTAACCAATCAGAGCTGCTTATGTGGAGGGCAAATACTATGCTTACATCCCTACACCCTCCTAATGAGACATTTCTTTAATAGGTTTCCAATCAAAGCACACCAACATTGGGTGTTTCCTGCTCCCAACACACAGTCAGGGTACGTAACAAATTCGTGAGGCGGTTCTCTGCTGCTTCAACACACAAAAAACATTATTTTCTATACTACTGCAATATAGCAAAACAATCCTAAATGAGATGTATGCTACATCAACGCGCTGAAGTTGGGTTTCATCATTGTTTAAGGGGCTGGTTGTGTCCTGAAGAGTTAACATATTGCTGGCCTATTTCAAAAAAAGGTTAAGCCAGAGCCCATGGTATGAAAGAGCTTTGATATTTAGTTGGCTGGTTATCATTCATTTGTAAGACATGATCTGCAAGATGAATTGCTTCATGGCAAGGCATGGCTGGAGGGATGAAAACAGGAAAGTAGGGATTAACAGAATATCTGATTATTCACAGCGCTTTGTAGATTAGAATCAGTTAACTGCACAAAGAGGGTGAAGGGGATGGACGTAAACTGAGAACCATGAGCTTCAAGGAATGTGGCAGGTAACAGCTCTGCTAGGCTTACAAGAAAAGGTTAAGTGCTCAGAAGATTCGTAATCGTTAGCTGTTTCGTGGTGGGAGATACAGACAATCTGGGTGGATTGTGCAAATTGCGTCAAATCACTGTTTTTCTTTTGAAATTAGGAAGCTAAAACATTTTGTTTTTGCAATGTGCTGGCTTTAGAGAAGCATCACCGGGGGTGTCTGAGTTTGTCACTGACTTTAAAAACGATTAAGAATATGTTCAGGGTTTGCCGAATTAGGTCATGGTGGAAGGGGTTCTTTTATGGAATGTCTGTGGAATTTTAGCCTTTAATCTGCCATCAAGTCTCTGATGTTCACGTTTCAGGAGTACAGGCCGCCATTGAACCCTTTGTCAGTGCTATTCATGGGAGATTTGATAGTTTGTCAATCGTCCGGGTCAACAATTTCAGTGTTCGGATGATCTCCTCTAGTGGGTTATTCATAAACTCTTCAGGGAGGCCGCTTTATCTGGTTTGGGGAGAATTCTGTGAAGATGGAATGTGCAGGATTGTACTCTCACCAATGTTAAAGTTGTGTGTTTTTTGGTTCTGGTAAGTTTGCAGACAACATGTTTATGATCCATCCTGGGAAAAGTGGTGTTGACTATGAAATCTGAGAGTGGAAGCTTGGTGGAAAGAATAGTGTCCAGTAGGGGTAGGAGCTGTTGGAAATAGTAGTTTAAGGCTCAGGCTGACAATGTTTTCAAGGAATGAGGCACTGCATCTGGTAGACAGGCTTTCCAGCCAAATGTTAAAAACTACCAGGATGAGGACTCTGCCTGAAACAGTAAATTGACAATATATTCTGTCCATTCATTTAAGAAGGTGTAACATGTCGTATACACATTTTGACCATGATGAGGGATGTGATTGAGTCCAGTGGGCACTTGCAGGCTTATCTTTCGAAGGATGATGATTTAGTTAGCATGAATCACTGAGGTTTGGAGGTAAAAGGGAGTGAAGAGGGCCACACAGCCTTCTCGTCTCTTAGGTCTGTTACTAACCGCAACGTTGTATACTGCTGGGAGGAAGATGTCCACAAATGGTGTGTATCTATCCGAAACCACGGTTCTTTGATAGTTAGGGTGTCATTGTTGAGGTCTTTAAGGAGGCCATGGATATTTTTTATTTGATGATCAGGTGTTGAGAGTACCCATGTTGAGCATGTTATTGAGTTTCAATATCTTGACTGGGGCGAGGGTGATGTCCTGAATGAGGGCAACTTCTCAGTGTTTAACAATGGGACAGAGTAACACCTGAGCGTAAGGTTGAAATCATAGGGGCACTTGCCTCGGCGGTGATACATTCTGGCGAGCCGATGCCCTAATAATTGGCCTAGTGCTGCGCTCCTTTGGGTGGGTAAACTAGCAGCAGATGGTTGTGAGAGTGGGAATAACGGTATCAAAATCAAGGAGATTTCTAAGGTTGCCCTGTACCATGACGGTTCCATCAGCAACCAGCCTGGCTGGAGCAAAAGCTCCTAAACTGACGTTCCATCTGGTTTCTCCACCAATGGTGCGGAAACTCATGACCTTACATTTTGACTGAAGGTGTGTTATGTGTCGTGGTCATCGGTGTAAATGAGGAGGTCTGTTACTGTCTCTTTTAAGGAGGTGTTGATATTCTGCGGTTGCAACTAAGAGCCTTTTTTGGCTTTTGTTCTGATACCTTTTGAAGTGCAGTTTGCAAGGTGAAAATATTCCAAGCTTTGCACAGGGTAACCCACTGGGGCACTTTGTATAGTTCTTCAAGAGACATTAGAGTGTTGCACAGTGGAGGAAGTGACATGCTTGTTAAAGGTCATTGCATAGTCCACCCAGAGCTACATTACTTACAGCGCATGCGAGAAATCATTATTACAGCAACATACACGAGTGAGACACTCATCTTGGCCGTCGTGGCCAGCTGATAAGCGCAGACAGACCTTATTGGCAGCAAATTGCTTTTATAAAGACAGCAACGTTACTTATAGTAATTGCGAGTAATTCAGAAGCTTGCAGCAGATATTTTGATGAGCAAAACGGGTAAAGCTATGCCAAAAAAAATCGTTTAGGTTCAATCTTGCGTCAGACGTGGCCTGGCTGCCTATAGGAAGGAACTAAGCATCTGCCAGAGTGCATTAAGGAGATTTCACCAGCATTATACCGGGATATTTGCAATAAAAGACAGATGTTATGTCCCCCTGTGCATTAGCTGGGAGCACGTGGCCATTGTTCGGCACTCATCTTCTCGGGCCTATGTTTCCTGTAGTGTTCCACTGCACTCTTCTGTCGAGCCAGTCTCTTAATAGTTTTCTTTGCCCACTCAGCCACCTCCCTCATTTACATCACGGCAATTTCCAATGCTTTCATTAGAATGCACATATGTATTGAAGCTGTTCACAATTCATTTGGTTTAACCCTATCGACAAGCGGGATGTACCGGTACCCAGTCATTTTACCGAATACAAAACAGAGGGGTAGATTTCACCGAAGTACATAACACAGAAAAGCACAGCAAATGTTAATTAAATATGTATTAGGGTAAGGGGTTAAAATGAAGCGGTATGGGGATGGGGTGGCGTTATAAGGGTAGAAAAACAGGGGTTTGGGGTGTCTGGGGGGCCACCCCCACCCAAATTAAAATAAATAAATGTGGGTGTGTTTCGGTAGTATGGCCGCGATGAAAGTATCACTCTGAGATTTGGGTCGGTAGATGCACATATAATCGATGAATCCCATCCAGGACGTGATTCTGCGCGTGATGTTGTACTCTGGAGCCCTTCCCACCCCCTCTTCCCCTCACTCAAGATAAACAAGCCTGCCCTCAGCTCACGGAAAACAGAGGTCTCATGAGCAAGACCCTCGATGAATCCCATCCAGGAAGTGATTCTGCGCGTGATGTTGTACTCTGGAGCCCTTCCCACCCCCTCTTCCCCTCACTCAAGATAAACAAGCCTGCCCTCAGCTCACGGAAAACAGAGGTCTCATGAGCAAGACCCATGAGCCAGCCAGAGGGGAAAATGATGCCAAAATCAACTAGCACTGAGCGTAGTAGGTTCCCATTTGTTTCCATGTGCCATGCACACAATACACAAACATTTAGTAAAACGATTTTTTTTAACACATTATTTGAGATGAAGTTTGATTCTCACAAGAATGATGTTCGGTGAGTTCAAGCCGAGCATTTTGCCAGTCATCAATATTCCACCGTTCAGCCAAATCTGCCATGTAACGACAAAAGGATTTGTGAACTCCAAGAACAGTTTTATATTTTTCAAATGAATATGAAAGCCAATGTTTGCTATCCAGAAGAGATTCCATTAAAGATGCGCATGCTCAGCGGGGCTGACGACGAAGCTTATCACATGGGGAACCAGGATTTGATGTTCACAAGTTGTGCAGAGAAACTGCAGGAGGAAGCCTGGTCAGTGGTCTGAGAAAAGTGTGCAAAGAAGCAGAATTAGAATGGCGACAAAATGGCCGCCTGTACTACTCTGCTATGGAGGGTCCTACTTTTAGGGAGGTTAAAGGTTGACAAGGCCTCCAGCATCACCCGCAAGACACCAGTTCCCTGGCCAGTCACTGTAAGCATGACTTCCAGGACCAACATGCTGCCCGCATTCCTTGTGGTTTCTAAGTTTGTGGCAGATATTTACAACTACTAAGAATGTGTTCAGGCTTTGGCAAATGAGGTCATGAAGGAGGGATTTGGTTTTCGTAATGATCGTGGCATTTTAGACTTTGAAGAGATGTCTTGCACATCTTGCAGTATCGTATTTAGGTTTTGCAGGATCTGCCATCAAGTTCCCTATTTTCACACCATTGTACCCTTTGCTGGCGCTATTAGCAGCTGAGCCACGCCACAATCCCCAGCCACGCCACAATCCCAATGCCCCTAGCTCAGCCGGCATGCCCCTCCTGCAGTCAACACATCTTGCACCCATAAATAGGCTACTATCCTGTATGCCCCGAAAAGCTGGCCAACCTTGGTGCCACCACCGGCTTCACCACCAGGGACATGTAAACGCCTGAAATTTGGTGTTCAGTAATAAGTTACGTGCACAACCCGCAGACGTCATCATAAACTCTGTCGGCTCCAAAGAGTAAACACTGCTGCTCCTTGGTATTGGCTCCTGCAGCCATGAACCTCCTGACAGCTGCTCCTCGATCCCCATCACTGCCACCTCGGCTGAAACACACAGGCCGACTCCTCCACCACTGGCGTCCGTTTCTGAAACCCAGCCCTCCTCCAGCGTGGACACCAGACCCCACGCAGGCCACACCAACGACCGCAGCAAAACTCTGCCTCCAGACAGTCTCCCGCCGCCCAGACCACCGTAATGCCAGGCCACCTCAGCCTCTTGACAGGCTTCCGCCCAGACCACCGTAATGCGAGGCTACCTCACCTCTTGACTGTCCTGCGCCCAGAACGCCGTAATGCCAGGCCACCTCAGCCCCTTGCCAGTCCTCCACCCACATCGCCATAATGCCAGGCTACCTCAGCCCCTTGCCAGTCCTCCAACCACATCGCCATAATGCCAGGCCACCTCAGCTCCTTGCCAGTCCTCCGCCCAGACCGCCGTAATGCCAGGCCACCTCAGCCCCTTGGCAGTCCTCCACCCACATCGCCGTAATGCCAGGCCACCTCAGCCCCTTGGCAGTCCTCCACCCACATCGCCATAATGCCAGGCCACCTCAGCTCCTTGACAGTCCTCCACCCACATCGCCGTAATAACAGGCCACCTCAGCTCCTTGGCAGTCCTCCACCCACATCGCCGTAATGCCAGGCCACCTCAGCTCCTTGACAGTCCTCCGCCCACATCGCCATAATGCCAGGCCACCTCAGTTCCTTGGCAGTCCTCCGCCCACATCGCCATAATGCCAGGCCACCTCAGCTCCTTGAGAGTCCTCCGCCCAGACCGCCGTAATGCCAGGCCACCTCAGCCCCTTGGCAGTCCTCCGCCCACATCGCCGTAATGCCAGGCCACCTCAGCTCCTTGACAGTCCTCCGCCCAGACCGCTGTAATGCCAGGCCAACTCAGCCCCTTGGCAGTCCTCCGCCCACATCGCCGTAATGCCAGGCCACCTCAGCTCCTTGACAGTCCTCCGCCCAGACCGCCGTAATGCCAGGCCACCTCAGCTCCTTGGCAGTCCTCCACCCACATCGCCGTAATGCCAGGCCACCTCAGCCCCTTGACAGTCCTCCACCCACATCGCCGTAATGCCAGGCCACCTCAGCTCCTTGACAGTCCTCCGCCCACGTCGCCGTAATGCCAGGCCACCTCAGCTCCTTGGCAGTCCTCCGCCCACATCGCCGTAATGCCAGGCCACCTCAGCTCCTTGAGAGTCCTCCGCCCAGACCGTTGTAATGCCAGGCCACCTCAGCTCCTTGAGAGTCCTCCGCCCAGACCGCCGTAATGCCAGGCCACCTCAGCCCCTTGGCAGTCCTCCACCCACATCGCCGTAATGCCAGGCCACCTCAGCTCCTTGACAGTCCTCCGCCCAGACCGCCGTAATGCCAGGCCACCTCAGCCCCTTGGCAGTCCTCCACCCACATCGCCGTAATGCCAGGCCACCTCAGCCCCTTGGCAGTCCTCCACCCCCATCGCCGTACTGCCAGGCCACCTCAGCTCCTTGACAGTCCTCCGCCCAGACCGCCGTAATGCCAGGCCACCTCAGCCCCTTGGCAGTCCTCCACCCACATCGCCGTAATGCCAGGCCACCTCAGCTCCTTGAGAGTCCTCCGCCCAGACCGCCGTAATGCCAGGCCACCTCAGCCCCTTGGCAGTCCTCCACCCACATCGCCATAATGCCAGGCCACCTCAGCTCCTTTACAGTCCTCCACCCACATCGCCGTAATGCCAGGCCACCTCAGCTCCTTGGCAGTCCTCCGCCCACATCGCCGTAATGCCAGGCCACCTCAGCTCCTTGGCAGTCCTCCGCCCACATCGCCGTAATGCCAGGCCACCTCAGCTCCTTGACAGTCCTCCGCCCAGACCGCCGTAATGCCAGGCCACCTCAGCCCCTTGACCGTCTTCTGGCGAAACCTCGGCAATGCCTGGACACTTCAACCTCCTGTCAGCTAGCCAGGCACAAGCACGGATCCCTAGCTTATGATCCTCCCTTCGACCAGGGCCCCTCTTGGACCTCGAAGGACACCTCTCTGCTGCTCCTGTAACCGCCCGGCTCGCAGGATCTGCCACACCAAACCCCTTCAGGCCGGCCGGATCTGGCAAGGTGAAATGAGTGTCGCCTATGGAAGGCAGTACTCCTCAGCATCTGCCCCTTCCCGGCAGAATCCCATCCGCGTCTCAAGTGTAATAACTACCGAAAGGTACGTTATAAACCTGAGTTTATTGATACACAAGGTATTACGTGGAGAAAACACTGGGACATCCTTTCCCATCCATAGCAGCAGGACCAACTGCCATCCCTGGAATCCCACAGTCACCTCCCAGGTTCCACTGTGATGTCATAACCCACTCAGTAGCACAAAGCCCCATAATCAGGCCATAAACTCAGATTGTGTGACAACGCTTTGTTTCTGATGTTGTTGTGTTCGTGTCAGGCACCCATGTGGGCAAGTGCAGTCCCAATGACGCAGATTCTGCATTTAGTGCATGTCCAAAGGGCGTGAAACTTTCGTGTCTGATGTTAGTGAACAATAGCGAACGACGTTTGCACACAAGGCACGCACAGCACACACGGGCGCGCTCGCGCTCGGACACAGACACGCACACACAGGTCTGACCTTGTCAGCGCAGACATTCCCCCTTAGTCTTCACCTCCCACGGCATCACCAGCAATTATTCTACGCATGAGCGCATCACTAGCCCTATTGACTTTGTCTATGCTTGTTTACACTGCAGCCGGAATATAAACGATGGCACCGTCTGGCTTCTGTGCGTGTGTGTGTCAGGAATGGGATGCGCGCATGGTGTGATGGGGGTTTCAATACAGAGCTGGCTCATTAATCAGCCCGAAATCCGATGACTGAACTTACCAATGACCACCAGCCAGGCCTCCTGAAATGTGAAACGCTGCTTTCCGTGCAGGCATTACAATCAGAAAAAGCCCCATCGGTTTCCGGCAAGTGGAGCGGCCTTCAGAGCAGAGCACCCAACCAATAAGAGATGCAAGCACCTATCAGAATCGCATAGTGTCTTGCGACCTGCCCTAGCCAATGGCGGGCGCCAAGTTTCCTAAATGTCATCAAGTCTTTTACTTCCACTTGTTTGCATGAGCTTCCCCATAGTGTTGCTCAACTTCTCCTCAATATCCAATGAGCTCGTACTGAGAAATGCCACGTATGCATTGTTAATTAACGTCCGAGCTTATCTCAGACCACTGACAACAGATTTGCCGTCAGCCAACAAGTGCAGCGACTAATCCACTCAAAATTCCACTCCGTCAATATTTGCTCTCCAAAACAGAGGACATTTTTATGTTTCACCTTTGAACTTCGAACGGCAGGAGATGGAGTAACGTGTGCGTTACGCAAGACACGTTCCTTTCCTAAGGCATGTCTTGTGTAAGTATAACCTTCGTTAAACCATTTCTAAAGTCACTTTTCCGAGCATGTAATGTGTAGAGTTTGGCTGAGGGGTTTAAGCAAGGTGCATGTTTCTCTCTTTGCATGACAGAAAGATGCGTGCAAGGGTTTAAATAGAAACTGTCCCACACTTCCTCTCACACTTATATCCACATTAGACCACTCTGAAGCCCACCTCAACAAAACAGTAAACATGTCATTGACATATAAACTTTATCACATGACGTCCTGATCATAGGTGTTTTAATCTGTGGCTGCATCGCCAAACAGATAAAGTAAGCAATATGAACTCATCTTGCGTGAACCAACCAGTATGGAATTGGTGATGACATGCCTTTAATCAGGAACCAGCGAGATCTCCATTAACCAGAAAGACCCTTTGTTACACACAGACAGGAAGATGGGTGGGACTTAGTAGTACATGTTTTCACCCCTTTACCTTTCCTGTTGCAAAGCACTCTGGTTATGACCTCAGGCATAACAGGAGATTGTTGGTGGGGTCCCAGAATTGGTTCATTAAGATAGGCTTATCATAAACCAATCACTGGGGCCCATTTGGCAAGAGGCTTGAGCCCCTCTTTTGGCAGATCATCGGAAGACTTCAAAAGGAGTAACAAGAAGAACTCATTTGGACCTCGACTGAAGGCACATTCTGCCTTACAGCTTCTGCCAGTGAAGGAAGGCCTGGATTTCCAAAGAGGGAAGCAAGATCCTCCCCTAAACATCTCCCAGGGAACAGAGGGAGATACTAAATCCAGAGGACCCTCAAGTAGCTCCAGAGTCGTTACCCAGTCAGCACTCACTCAGCGTGCCCTGATAGGATCTGCAAGCAAGCTTCCTAGGTGGAAAGTGCCAGAAAGTCTCTGAACCAAAAAAAGGACAAGGCTGTTGCCTGCAACACTCACTCTCCTCAGCTTTGAGCCATTCACCTTAAAGGATGACATGAGCCCAGTGAAGAAGCTAGGAGGAGTGCATCGACAAGCATCAACCAGCGTCTGCCTTAAAGGACATTTTCGAGCCGGTTGAGCCCCTCGAGCTGCAACCAACTGCACCACTGACTGGTGTCACGCAGCAGTCGCTAACGTCATCTGAGATTCCTCGACCAGTTCTTCAGACCTGCCAGGCATCACTGAGACACTGATTTCTGACCTCAAGCTGCCGTGTAGTCCAATCTGTAGCCGTCTGTCCAACCTCGCTCACCGAACTGCCTTCCACCTAATACCCGTCTTGAACTCTGTCGCAGAAGTTGTAAAGTGCCCTGAAACTGTCTCTACACTGTCGTGCACCAAGAACTTCTACAAGCACAAGGTACATTGTGGTTCTGTCCCCCTGGTCCTTCTCCGAAGGCCCCTATTGACATTGTATGTCCCATTGCTCCCTTTGTGCTGAAAACAAGTATCGTTGAACTGTTGTGATTATTTACTATACCGACAACCCTCCTGTCAGTATGCAGAGTGCATCCTTTTTCCTTTTTTGAAATTGCCTGTCCTTTGCATTCTTTTACAGGGTGGGTTGTATTTTGTAGTGTGCTAGTACTGTGTGCTGTGAAAATAATAAAGTATATATGTGTCTACAACCTTGACTGGTCTAGATTGCAGCAGCCAAAGGGACAACACAAGGCACCACCAGAGAAATTACCATCAAATCAGCAGGAAAAGAATTCCTGGCAGTGAATACCCAGTTTAAGCTTGCCTATTGGGCTTGGGAGACACGGGGTGCTTGGGTGATGAGGCTTCTTAAACTGGGTACAAAATAGAATTTCAGTATTCCCCCACTTCACTGACCACTATTTACATACCCCTTGCGAAGAAAGAAGATGGGAGGTTTCCTGCTTGGCATTTAGGAGTTAAAAGTAAATGGAGTGATAGCTCCAACAAAAAAGGTAGAGAATAGGAAACTGTGTATTGTATTACATTCTTGGTACCCCACACTTGAGGAACATTCTGCATTGTGCTAGATTGGAAAGGATGGAGCCCGTTTGTCAGTAAGTGCCACTGTGAGCTGGACCTTCTGCAAAGAAATCAGGGAATGCATGGTGTTGCTGGATCTGCAGGCCACGGATGACATGTGCCCATCAGAGAAACCTATCAGAAATGTTTACCTTTGCAGTCAAGAACTACCATTATGAATTCCGAGCTCTCCCATTTGCTTGAAGATCAACTCTTTGGGTCTTCACCTTGGTCTTGGAACCCATGGTAGTGGTGCGACGTCAGGCGGTCTTCACTTAGTTAGGCAAGCAGATGATCAAGGTGACCTCAAAGAACCAGCTGAGGTGTCTTGTTCAGAGAGCACGCAATGTTCGAAGTTCCTGGGGAATTCAGATGAACTGGAACAAGTCAGAACTGGAGACCACTCAGGACTTGCAGTGCACAGGGGCTCACCTTCGCAAAGAGTGGAGGAAAGTCGTTCTACCCAAAGACAAGAAAAGGATGGTAAAATACTTGTTAAGCGGCACTTTCAAGTGGGAGTAAGACAGCTAATAGGTGCACATGTCACCCTGTGAGTTTGTGGTGCCAGCGGTGAGACCCCACCGCACATCAGGCCCCTCAGCTCACTTTCTTCGGCATTGTGTACTTAATTGCACAGGAGTGCGAGTGGATAATCCCAATATCTAAAGAATTAAGGGAAGCTATACACTGATGCACGGTTAAGGCAAACTTGGAGAAGGCTGGTAGGCCATTCATGAAGTCCACACAGATGGTATTGGATGGCGCGCCACTCGGATGCAGGAGGAACATGAGCAGAAATGGCCATCGGTGGCACACAACTGATCATTCAATTGGAAGGAAAGTGCAGCAGATCTCTTTGCATCACAAGAAAAATGCATTGCTTCTGACGTTCTGGGTGAGGTCCCAAGTAGGCCTGCCTGAGGGGGTGGCACCATCTTTCTGTCGTTGCCAAAGTCCCCACTATATGCCTTTCATCTAACTCCTTTGATTCCTAGGGTGCTGCTCAAAATCAGAAATTTTGGGGAAAGTGTCATCCTGGTAACACTTTTTTGGCCAAGGAGACCACGACCTGCGCTCTGAATGGCAAGTGTGATAGGCATGGGTTCTGCTAACTTAACCTGCTCCTTCAGGGCCGCAGGGGGGCATCATCAGGTCATTTCCTGCACGTGGGTGGGTGGGTGGGTGGAGGTTGAAAAAAAGGGTTGCTGGCTTTGAAACTCTCCACTTTCTAGTCCTGTCGGTGCAAACTTCAAGACAGCCATCGACCTTGAAAACGTATAGCTGACATTTGGAGAACTTTGTAGCCTGAGGTTCAGAATGGACATGCATTCTCTTTCTTGTGAGGTCCCTGCCATTAGGCTGTTTCTAAAGGTCGGACTTTCCAGGGGGGTGGCAGTGGCACACCGGTTGGTCTTTTAGGCAGAGCACAGCGTAGCTGAAATTCCTGGTGGGTAGGGCCCTGTAAGGTGTCTTGTTATCTCGCCCCCTTGCACACTCAGAGGTTCCCACTTGGGATCTGCCTTTGGTTCTTGAGTCTGTGCAGATCCATCCTTTTGAACACACGGATTCTATGGATTTAACACTATTGACTCTTAACACAGTGTATTAGTGTCAATCACCTCTTGCCGCAGGATGAGGGAATTGGGAGCCCTGCTGGCCAAATCACCATTCTTGACAATATACATATAATTGTTTATTGTCTATATAGTTTAATAAAACTTGTACACATTTTTTATAAAAATCGAATAAATGTACATATATATATATATGTATAAAACAAAGAAGAATAAAGCAATAAAAAATATAAAACACAATACATTCACAACACATCAATATCATGTAACCTTAATGTATAAAACATATTTCTCATTATGCAGCATTTTAGAAGTATAAACGTGTTCCCCCAGTGCGACATGAATGGACTAGTGCAATGATTAAGGATGCCCGTTCACTAGCCGTACCCAAAAGTCCTCACTTAGCAGGGGCTCTAAGAATGAACACATCTACCAAAAAAGCAACCCTGCATGTTAAAAGTTGTACTGTAACTAATGAAAAGATGTTTTAAAGTTTCCACTGCTGTCTTATCTCTATATAAACAACAAGTTCTATATTCCGGCACATGTTTTGTAATTGGTCCCATGTGCTCCAATGTGCCCAATACATTCAGTCTGAATCTGTGCGATATCAGGGGCAAGGAAATCTGACTATATAACTTACCAATAGATTAGGTGCACTGTGCATCAGACTAAAATCATGGAATAGTTTATAATTAGACAATATGAGACCGAGTAGGGGGGCCTTTAACAGTTGGGTAATGCCCCCGCGGCCATAGATAGAAGCCAGAGAGAAGCAAGGGCTTTAACGGAGCCTCAGTAATGGCCCCCCGCCAAGGGTCATACCCTTCTCCATTTCCATGGCGGCCATTAAAATCAATGTGAAAACAAGTCAACAAAAAAAATGGCCATCATGGAAATGGACAAAAGGACCAAATGTAGTCCCTTCTCTCTTTCCATGGCGGCCAGTCGCAGAAAAACGCTGGACGCAGAGGAGATCAGAGCCTTTTCAGGCAGGTAAGGCCCAGGGGAGGGCCAATGACCTTGCGATTTTACAAGCTCATTGACCCTCGCCGGGTACAAATTGGATATATTTTCCTGGTCTCTACACCATTCAATTACTCTTAGCTTTTTTTTAATGCCTCTGGATTCTCAATAAGAGCACTTCTTTACAGATGCAAATCAGTCCAAATGTTATCACAAACCCTTATAAAATCATTACAAACAGTGGAACGCTTGGATTACTTTAAGACATGTAAGTCTAAAAATAGAGAATCGGCTTGACAATATTAACAGGGGCTCTGGTTCTAAGATGGGGCACTCCCTTCCTGCTCAAGGTTTTCTCATGGCTTCATCAAGCACAGGAGGTAGTGCTGCCAGCTTTCTTTCTGCGAGCCTCAACACCAGAAGAAGAGCGGTGGCACAACGTACATGTTCGGAGGTCAGTACTTACCTTGAAAGACAACTTTGTTGAGACAGATAACTTTGTTGTGACCTTTGGAGCAGCAGGGCAAGAAGGCATCAGCAACCTTCATCAGCTGATGGATTTGATCTGGTATTGCCCTAGTCTCTGAGGTGACAAACGTCCCCTTTCCCTAAAGAATATAGCAAAGGTCCATGAGAGGGATGGCAGCCTCATGGGCCTACAGTCAGGGGGATCATTTTGTGGACATCTGTAGGGCAGCCACTTGGTCCAACCCTGACACCTTAATTCGGCAGTACAGACTCAATGTGGACTATCCAGCGCTGTGCTCTTTTGGCATGAGAATGCTGAGGGCTGGCACTCACTGGATTAAAAGGACTGGATTAGTAAAGGTGATGGGTGTTGCATCAGCAGTTAAGGTGGCCTGTGTGGATTATTCAGAGGCTCATCCCATCCAATGGCTTTGGTATACTTCCTAGGTAAGTACATCGATGAGGAAGATACATGTGGAAGTTAAAGCAGTACCTTGATTACTCAGTGGTAATCTTCATTACGCTTAATCCTACTCTTCCTCTTCACAGTACTGACTTCCTTCCTATCTGCTGAATGAGTGGATGAAAGGCCCCTTAATCCAGTGGGGGAATAAAATGTGTTGGTGTATTGCAGACATTCAGGTATTATACAGCTAATGGGGAGCCTGGGCGGCCCAAAAAAAAGCGACAAATTGTCCTGGATCAGAGGTGGATACCTCTGACACAAGTACTGGGATGGGGAAGAGAAGGACTCAGAGTAATGAAGATTGCTGGTAATGGAGGCATTGCTCAGATTGTTGAGTCCATCTACCCCTACCCCTCGTCCCCCATTCCCAACCCCTCGCTCTCTTGCTCACTCTTTCGACTCAAAACTCTCTTAAGTGATCGTAAAACAGATTGTCGGCACAGAAAATCACCCTAAATAAATACTCACCCCACACACAAATACATACAACCCGCCCCGCCCCCCTTTCATTGTTGATAGAATAGCGGAAAACATTGAGCAGATAACAGTCATGGAGGCATATTTTACGCAAACGCAAGCATGGTAAAATGCGGAAGTGAAGGCTGCTGCCACAATGCCATGCCGCGTCGCAACACCAGAGATCAGGCGTGCGGCACAGTGGCACCGCATCGCCGAGGGGGGAGAACTGCGAGTCACGAGAGACTTGTCACCGGCCCACGCATTCCTGGGCACTGTAGAGGAACGAGTTTGTGAAACATCAGAGTGCATTCTTAATAAACATATAAGCAATTCAATTTACTCTGACGTGTATATTTATCAATTGTGGGGCTTGTAATTCAAGCGAGGGGTTCCAGGGCCTCATCAATCAAGCCGTGATTGGTCCCGCCGTTTGCGCACATCACACGCGCCTAGAGAGATGGAGTTAACAGCCATAACTGTATTGGACGACTGCCTGTGATTAATGTGTTGCATAACTGAGCTCTCTTCGCACATCTCCGCGTGCTGCTAATATCAGGGTTATTTTTAAAGTTTTTGACACCCCTAACTTCTCTGATTTGCCTTCGGGCTCACCAACTTTGCAGGCAGCACAGCTGGCTTTGATCCAGGGCGGAGGGTGCAGAGTGATGGCCCGGCTGCAACGCCTTTCCTGAACAGGAGTTCCCGGCATTCTCTGCCTCCGCCACAGAGGCAGTTCCTTGTCGGGATAAGTGCCCACTTCCTGGCAATCCGTTTGATATCCCCTCCATGTTCACATGCCACCTATAGACCTATATCATATATGCTGCTACTTCTTTTTTGCGCCGTGGAATGTGAAAAACTACAAACTATGATGCAGTGGAATCTTTGATTTATTTATAATCAATTCAAATGTGTCCATGCAGCTCCCGTGACCTGCACCATTACAGAATGGGCCCTTCGATACACACATTCGTGTTCCCCCTTTCCTCTAATTGGAGCAGTCAAGCCCAATCTACTAGGCCACCTGCCTGCTGGTCAGACACACAAGGCTAAGCCACCTCCTCTGCACAGGAGCACGAGTATCCGCAGGGAGTATGAAAGGGAACCAGAAGAGACCCTAGAAATACTTTTCAAAGTGGCCCCATATTACACATCTTCAGCAAGACCCACACTTTTTCTATTAGAACATTTGGAAATACCTACACAAAAGAGGCCCGGGGTGCAGAGGCCTACTTGGAAATCTCCAGAGTTCCCTATAGGCCAGCCCATCCCTGCTTAGATGTAGGTCCCTTGCTTGCTGAATCAATGTGTGCCCCATTGGCGATGGCACAATAAGGCTGAGACATTGTTTTCTGCACACATAGAACTTGACCTAGCTGCTTGGGCTTGACCACACTGTTTAGGAGCAGGACTAAGGCTCATTTGCATATTATGGTCCCCATTCTGCAATGGCCCAAAGGGACTGAAGAGCAATGTAACCAAAATTGCCCACAGGCGTTCTCAATTGTTAAGATTCATTCAAAGCATTCCATCCATCACTCTTTAGTTTTAGCTTTGCTTCAGCTATGAACTGAAAATAGTGTATATGAGCACAGCTGGGAGAGAGATGGGATATAAGGAGGGACACACAGCTTGTGAATGTTGTTGGGTTTTTTACTGACCAATGCACTGCCCAGGGCCATGCCACTTACTATGGTCATTCAAACACACTACCTGCCCTGCCCCACCCAGAACACATCATCCTGGGATCTCTTTGAGCTAGCTTTATCAATTTGTAACACCAAACGTTGGGCTCAAAGTGCCTGTCAGAGTTATTTCAAAGCAGTCTTCTCAGATTTAACGGCTTGATTGGATCTTTAAATGCACCACTGGTGTAAAAATTCTTGAATAAGTGCACCGTCAACCACTTGGTTTATATTACAGGGGTGCACAACTGATTTTGACAGAGGGCCGAAAGTACCTTACATGAGGGCTATAGTGGGCCGAAAAGTAAAAGTGGGTGGGGCGGTAGGCGAGACATGTCAGGAGGCTTTTTCAACCCCCAATTTGTATTAAACACATGGAAAAAGATATGTTTTTGAGGGGTAACGATTTTTATTGCATTTCAAACTTACATTTTGTACTACACATTTTCCATTGCTATCATTTATTTCGATTTAGTTATTGTATATCGTTTGTTTAATAAAATTATATATATTTTATTGACCCTTGATTGGACATTCTGTTATTTTGGACTGCTATAGTTTGCTGTTTGGGTTACCCAAGAGGAGTATGGCCTTCGTTGAGTCAGGTTTCCTCAATAAAGCAAAGGATGTACATCTCCTAACTGTGCCTGTTTTAGCTTTATTATTGAGTTCACTCTTGGAGTGCAACACTATGCCACATGGCTCCCATCCCCAACCAAACACTATGCCCCATGGCCCCCTCACCCCCAACCAAACACTATGCCCCATGGCCCCCTCACCCCCAACCAAACACTATGCCCCATGGGCCCCTCACCCCCAACCAAACACTATGCCCCATGGCTCCCACCCCAACCAAACACTATGCCCCATGCCCCCCACCCCCAACCAAACACTATGCCCCCTGTCCCTCACCCCCCAAGCAAACACTATGCCCCCTGTCCCTCACCCCCAACCAAACACTATGCCCCATGGCCCCCTCACCCCCAACCAAACACTATGCCCCATGGCCCCCTCACCCCCAACCAAACACTATGCCCCATGGCCCCCTCACCCCCAACCAAACACTATGCCCCCTGTCCCTCACCGCCAACCAAACACTATGCCCCATGGCCCCCTCACCCCCAACCAAACACTATGCCCCATGGACCCCTCACCCCCCTAACCCCCAACCAAACACTATGCCCCATGGCTCCCACATCCAACCAAACACTATGCCCCCTGTCCCTCACCCCCCAAGCAAACACTATGCCCTCTGTCTCTCACCGCCAACCAAACACTATGCCCCATGGCCCCCACCCCCAACCAAACACTATGCCCCCTGTCCCTCACCGCCAACCAAACACTATGCCCCATGACTCCCAACCCCAAACAAACACTATGCCCCATGGCCCCCTCACCACAACCAAACACTATGCCCCATGGCTCCCACCCCACCCAAACACTATGCCCCATGGCTCCCAACCCCAAACAAACACTATGCCCCGTGGCCCCCTCACCCCAACCAAACACTTTGCCCCATGGCCCCCTCACCCCCAACCAAACACTATGCCCCCTGTCCCTCACCGCCAACAAAACACTATGCCCCATGGCCCCCTCACCCCCAAACACTATGCCCCATGGCTCCCAACCCCAAACAAACACTATGCCCCGTGGCCCCCTCACCCCCAACCAAACACTATGCCCCAGGGCTCCCTCACCCCCAACCAAACACTATGCCCCATGGCCCCCTCACCCACCTAACCCCCAACCAAACACTATGCCCCATGGCCCCCTCACCCCCACCCAAACACTATGCCCCAAACACAAACACACTCAAGCATGCACCCATACAGACCCGAATCCCCACCCCCCAAATCAACACACACACAAACATGCACCCATACAGACCCGAACCCCCCACCCCCAACTCAGCACACACACACACTCAAGCATGCACCCATACAGACCCGAACCCCCCACCCCCCCAACTCAGCACACACACAAACATGCACCCATACAGACCCAACCCCCCCAGCCCCCAAATCAGCAAACTCTCAAACAAGCACCCATAGAGACCCGAACCCCCACCCCCCAACTCAGCACACACACAAACATGCACCCATACAGACCCGAACCCCCCACCCCCAACTCAGCACACACACACACTCAAGCATGCGCCCATACAGACCCGAACCCCCCACCCCCCCAACTCAGCACACACACAAACATGCACCCATACAGACCCGAACCCCCACCCCCACCCCAACTCAGCACACACACAAACATGCACCCATACAGACCCGAACCCCCCACCCCCCCAACTCCAAACCCCCACTCCAACTCAGCACACACACACTCAAGCATGCGCCCATACAGACCCGAACCCCCCACCCCCCCAACTCAGCACACACACAAACATGCACCCATAGAGACCCGAACCCCCACCCCCAACTCAGCACACACACAAACATGCACCCATACAGACCCGAACTCCCCACCCCCCAACTCAGCACACACACAAACATGCACCCATACAGACCCGAACACCCACCCCCCAACTCAGCACACACACAAACATGCACCCATACAGACCTGAACCCCCCACCCCCCCCAACTCCAAACCCCCAACTCAGCACACACACACTCAAGCATGCACCCATACAGACCCGAACCCCCCACCCCCCGAACATATACACAAAATACATTCAAACACAAACATTCATACACATCCGACACACCCCACACCCCCGCATCTCAACATACACTCAAAATAGACTCAAACACAAACATTCATACACATCCGACACACCCCCCCACCCCCGCATCTAAACATACACTCAAAATACATTTAAACACAAACATTCATACACATCCGACACACCCCCTCACCTCAACATATACACAAAATACATTCAAACACAAACATTCATACACATCCGACACACCCCCTCACCTCAACATATACACAAAATACATTCAAACACAAACATTCATACACATCCGACACACCACCCCACCCCCGCATCTCAACATACACTCAAAATACATTCAAACACAAACATTCATACACATCCGACACACTCCCCACCCCCGCATCTCAACATACACTCAAAATACATTCAAACACAAACATTCATACACATCCGACACACCCTCCCACCCCCGCATCTCAACATACATTCAAACACAAACATTCATACACATCTGACACACCCCCTCACCTCAACATATACACAAAATACATTCAAACACAAACATTCATACACATCCGACACACCCCTCCACCCCCGCATCTCAACATACACTCAAAATACATTCAAACACAAACATTCATACACATCCGACACACCCCCTCACCCCCACATCTCAACATACACTCAAATACATTCAAACACAAACATTCATACACATCCGACACACCCCTCCACCCCCGCATTTCAACATACTCAAAATACATTCAAACACAAACATTCATACACATCCGACACATCCCCCACCCCCGCATCTCAACATACACTCAAAATACATTCAAACACAAACATTCATACACATCCGACACACCCCCTCACCCCCGCATCTCAACATACACTCAAATACATTCAAACACAAACATTCATACACATCCGACACATCCCCCAACCCCGCATCTCAACATACACTCAAAATACATTCAAACACAAACATTCATACACAACCGACACACCCCCCCACCCCCGCATCTCAACATACATTCAAACACAAACATTCATACACATCCGACACACCCCCTCACCCCCGCATCTCAACATACACTCAAATACATTCAAACACAAACATTCATACACATCCGACACACCCCCCCACCCCCGCATCTCAACATACACTCAAAATACATTCAAACACAAACATTCATACACATCCGACACAACCCCCCACCCCTGCATCTCAACATACACTAAAATACATTCAAACACAAACATTCATACACATCCGACACACCCCCCCACCCCCGCACCTCAACATACACTCAAATACATTCAAACACAAACATTCATACACATCCGACACACCCCCCCACCCCCGCATCTCAACATACACTCAAATACATTCAAACACAAACATTCATACACATCCGACACACCCCCTCACCCCCGCATCTCAACATACACTCAAATACATTCAAACACAAACATTCATACACATCCGACACACCCCCCCACCCCCGCATCTCAACATACACTCAAAATACATTCAAACACAAACATTCATACACATCCGACACACATCCCCACCCCCGCATCTCAACATACATTCAAACACAAACATTCATACACATCCGACACACCCCCCCACCCCCGCATCTCAACATACACTCAAAATACATTCAAACACAAACATTCATACACACAAACATAAAGCAAAACAAACCCGACACACAAACACAAACAGACCACTTACCGGAGACGTGCTGGAAGGCAGGCAGGTAAGCTGGAAGTCGCTGGAATCGCACTACGGCTGGCGTGGTCGAAGGCTGAAATGCCTTCCGGCATCAAGCCTTATGGACCACGCCAGCCGTAGTGCTGGCCCTCCATTGGTGCAGCACACACGCATTACGTGGCTCGTAGGAGCGACGTGATGCGTGTGTTTGCTGAGCCAATGAGGGCCAGTGTTTTCACCGGCCCGGAAGACAGCAAAGACTTTCCTAATGGAGGGCGGCCGCGGGCCGCCCTCCATTAGGAAAGTCTTTGTGCCTCGCGGGCCGGTCAAAAGAGCATGGCGGTCCGCAACTGCCCCGCGGGCCGTATGTTGTGCACCCATGGTTTATAAGAAGCATGTGTGTCCTTCACTGAAGTCCTGTTAAAAATACGCATTGTCAAAGCTAAGAGCGTGGGCTTGTCTATAGGTATTAGACAGACATCTGCCAGGCACTACTATTAAATGAACAGGTGCTCACATCATTTACCATTTTGCAGCTGCTACCATTAATGGCCAGTTAGTTCCATGACAGCAGTGCCTGTCAAATGCATGTCCCATTACTACACAATAGCCAACACTGTTGGCATTTCCAGTGCACATTGATCTTTGTAGTGAGTCTCCCTAAGTAGAAGGGAATGTACTGAGACATGAGTCTCTTGTCTGCTGTGCCTTCAAGCTTCACAGCCAAAAAAGCTGAAACTGCGAGGGGTTGCTTGCGTTTCATGCAGGGGGGACGTGGCCAACCAGCTCAGGCTGGACTGCTCCCTTTTAGGGCAGGACTAAGACTGATTTGCATGTGGCTAGTTCCCTCCTGTGCAGAAGAAAGCCCCATAGTTATGAATACGTACTTCGCTTTTTGATGCCCAATGCCGTCATTCCACATACATATGACTGGAAACTGCTGTAGGATTTGCTTTCAAGATAGACGGACCCAGATAGACCAGTCGAGAAGAGCAGGTTGTTTCATTGTTGGTCTATGTGAGGATACAGATCTGGGGCAGGGCTGGGCAGGTCTTGGAAGAGCTACAGAAAAAGGATGTCCTGTTGTGAGGAATTTGACCATCCGCACAGTGGGTGTGCTATCACCTGGAATTTTTGGAACTGTTTAATTTTAATTGAATGATGGTAGATCAACCTCTGGAAAATGTGTGGGCCTAATCCACACACATGTTCCTATGCTCACCGCATGACATAGACCCAGACCTGTGTAATCTGGGTGGACACAGCCGGCAGGCACAGTTCCCCTGTCATATTTATTTGAGATATGAAATCCAGGATTACACCATGCCTTCTCAGAAGGGGGACCATGGCCACCCTAATTAACTAACAAATGCTCCATGGATCCGCCTTGTACTTTTGTTTAACTCTGTTGCTGGTGGCAGCTTCACATTCTAATCAGAGTCTAATTCAAAGAAGCTCACATGGGGGCTGGCTGCAGTGGCTAGGAAAGGAGAGAGAAGACCAGCAATACCCTTTCATATGCACTTTGTGAACTTGAAGCCAGCTCCCGCCCTTAGTATCGATTGACAGGGAAATGTCATGTTTTGGACTGCGTGTTACAGTAGTTATCCCCACAGGGAGACCCCATTCAGAGGGTACGAGTATATGGACTAATGGAGACAGAGAGTATGGTCTCGCTGCAGCTTCATGGGAGACCTGCCGCTTTAATCAGGAACCACAGAGAGCTCGATTAACTAGAGAGACCCTTTGATCGACAACAGACAGGAAGATGGGTCAGACTTAGAATTACATGTTTTACCTCTTTAACTTTTCTGTTGCAAAGTAATCTGGTTATGACCTCATCCATACAAGAGATTGTTGGTGGGAAGCCAGGAGTGGTTCATTAAGGTAGGCTTAGCCTAAGCAATCCCTGTGATCCATTTGGGCATATCATCTGAACACTTTGCAAGGAGTAGCAAGAAGAACTCAACATTGGACCCTTGCTGAAGGTACACACTGTCTTCTGCCAGTGAGGGAAGGCCAGGACCTCCAAGAGGGAATCAAGATCCATCCCCTAAACATCTCCCAGGGAACAAAGAGAGATTCTGAATCCAGAGGACCGTCCAGCAACTCCAGAACCAATACACAGCCAGCACACAGCATGCCGATCTAGGCTCTGAAGCAAGTTTCCTAGGTGAGAAGTGTCAGTGAGTCTCTGAACCAAACCAAAGACAAAGTAGCTGCCTGCAACACTCTCCTCAGCTTTGGGCCATCCACCTTAAAGGACGACACAAGCCCAGTGAAGAAGCAAGGAGAAGTGAAGAAGCAAGGAGAAGTGCATCAACAAGTATCTGCCGACATCTGCCTTAAAGGTCATTTCTGAGCCAGTTGAGTCCCTCGAACTGCAACCGACTGCACTGCTGACTGTTGTTACGCCGCAGTCGATAACACCATTCAAGACGCCTCGGCCAGTGCTTCAGAACCGCCGACCAGCACAGAGACAAGGATTCCTCGCCCTGAGCCGGTGTATAGGCCAGCCTGCAGCCGTCTGTCCAGCCTCGCTCTCCAAACGGCCTGCTGCCTGATGCCCACAGCTGTCTGCCATCTTGAACTCTGTCGCAGAAGCTGCAAAGTTCCCTGAAACCGACTAAACCCTGTCGAGCAACAAGAACTCCTACAGCACAAGGTGCATTATTGTTCTGTCCCCCTGGTTGTTCTCCGAAGGCCCCTAGTGACATTTTTATGATCCATTGCTCAATCTGTGTTGAAACCAAGTATCCTTGAACTATTATGATTAATGACTTTACCGACTACCCTCCTGTCTGCATCCAGAGTGAAGCATCCCATTTCCTTCGTTGAAACTGTCTGTGCTCTCCATTCCTTTACAGGGTGAGTTGTATTTTGTAGTATGCTAGAACGGTCTGTTGTGATAATAATAAAGTCGAGATTTGTATACAGCCTCAATGGATAGTCCCTTGAGGAAGCCAGCATGTGCAGTGTTTCTCACCAACCACCGCACCGGGGGGCAAGTGTGGTTTCGCAACACTCAAGAGTGTCACAGAGGTCAGCAGCTTGTGTGGCAAGTCCCAGGCCTGGCACAATCTCTAAGTGGTCCAGTAATAGTCCCAGCTGTTAACAATGTAGCGGCTAGAACGTGCCTGTTGGAGAAGAGGAGACTAGCCCTGGAGGAACAAAAACAGCAGGACACGGTTTCAGTGGAGTGAGACATGGTCGCAAAGGAGCGGGACAGGGTCGCCATAGAGCTGCGCAGACTGGCACTCGACGAGAAGAAGGAGGCCAACAGTGTTATGTTGTTTTAGGGTGCACAGAGATGCTATGAATATCTGAATGAGTGCACAGAATCAAGAATAGGAAAATAGTGAGACGAAGCTGTAACAATATACAGCTTTAAGTAAAAGAGACAGTTCACATAAAGACAAGCGGAGCCAGCTTGCCCCTGAAGAAATTCCTAGATTTTTTTTTAATTAAGATAGGGAGGAATGAGACATGTGGGGTTATTGTGGTATGAAGAATGGATGGAATGAATACGAGGTTTTAGATACTGATAGGTTAATTTAAGCCTGATGAATTGCACTTTAGCTTGAATGCGCTAGTATTTAGGAATATAGCTTTTTCTGAGAATCTGACTACCGCTTTAGTATTAGCACTTGCACTTTATGAAAAATTGGGATGTTCTTGTGACTCACTTTGTTATGATAATAGAAAAACTGTTTTTATAACTACAAATTGCAATAAGTGAATACATAAAGTATTCATAAATATATTGTGTGCACAGCGTGATGTGACGAGCAGTACTCTGCGTCCTTTGAAACACATAGACCTGAGAGCGTTTGTGTATTTGAGTTGCAGATAAGCTTTACATAGGAGTTGCATTATCACGTTTTTAAATAACCCTCTAGTCTCAGTGTGTTATGTGGCCCTGGAAGTTGATTTGTCACACCTATACCAGAGCTACCTTTGCTCTAGGGGTAGGTTGAGTGGGCGATGAGGGGCTAGCTGAACAGGGTCCCTCTGGCCTGCAAGATTGCATATAATTTAGGAATGACATCTCGTTCTCTCTTTCTCGCTCTCTCTCTCTCTCTCTTTCTGTCTCTCTCGCTTTCTGCCTCTCTCTCGCTCTCTCTCTCTCTCTCTCTCTCTCTCTCTCTCTCTCTCTCAGCAAAGGCAAGAACAATACCAATGCAACACGTAAAAAAGTCGTTGATTTAGACCTTGAATAAAACTCCTATGTTTTTGCAACAGAAGTGCATTTACAGATGTATGTCATTACCTCAGAAAACTGCTTAGAAATATCACTGGCAGGCACTTCCAGCACACGGTTTGATGTCACTGCTTGATAAATGAGACTCAAGCAGATCCAAGGAGGATGCACTTTGGGCAAGGAGAGGCAAGAAGCGGGTACGAATGGCCACAGGGATTACCATGTCCAGGGGCAGTCAATGTGTGGGCAAAACCCAAACAGCACTTTCAATCTCTATGTCCCTCCTCATATCCCATCTCCCTCTCTAATGCAGTCGATCCAGTTTAGGGTGGCGCCTAACTGCCAAAACTAAAATACAGACAGCACCCTTAAAAGCAAAGCTTTGGGCCCGATTCATGGAATTTTTCTGCACGGTTCAAAGTGACTTAGCATTGCTGAAAATTGACTTTGCACTGCCGACACAAACCCTGATTCGTGCACTTTGCACTGCAAAAATACTATTTGCACAGTTCCATGAATCAGGATTTGTGTCGGCAGTGCAAAGTCACTTTTCAGCCGTGCAAAGTCACTTTGAACCGTGCAAATGATTCCATGAATCGGGCCCTGTGTTCTAGGGTTGCGTTTAGATAAAGATGTGTGCCTTGTGAAAATGGTGCTGTTTCCATCTATGTTTTACCACGCCTATTTTACCCTGGTTAATATTTACATACTTATATTTTCAGGGATTATATAATTTGGGAAAGTAGAACATAGCCCACAGAAAAGATACCTGACAAGAACTACACCTGGGCAAAATAAGACTGGCCAAGCACAGCCATAGGTCGCATAGTGCCACCACCAGCCAAACATTTCACAGGAGTAGTGAAATGGTATTCAGCAACTCAGTGGCACAGAGTCAGTGACTGTCAGAAATCAGAATATGTGGACCATTGGCCTTAAATTATCGCAGCTATCTTTCCAGGCAGTGCATTACCTTACTTAGCTATCCTACACGCTCTATATAAAGCGGCAAACGTGTTTGTGTTCGTTTAACCACCGAGACCGCCTGCTGCTCTTAGAAGCCCAGAGAGTGTCCAGATATCTGTGACAGTGGCTGCGTGTGTGACCTCTTCACGGTGCGCGCCCAGCAGCAAAGAGGTGGGCCCTGACACCTTGATTATGCAAGAAAGGAGGTCTCCGGCATAATAGGGTGCTTCGGGAAGACGTCGATGCAAGGGAGAGGCAGAGGGTGGTGATGAATTAAACATGGCCGCCCGTGACACGGCTTAACCAGTCGCTGGCATTATCTGCCTGACTTTGATTAGCCCACGCAGGCGCGTCATCGGACGCCATTTGGCGAATTACAGGCCCATTAGAAGCCGGCCCCCGTACACTTTGCCGCTGCTGCAGCCACTTGCCATTCCCGGCTCGTTTTTCCGAAAGGCACCGGGATCCTCGCTGAATTGCAATCGGGCTGTGAGCTCCAGGGGTGTTCTGAGTAGCAATCTCGCCCTCACAGAGGGGGTCGGTGGCAAGCTGGTGTCTGCAGACTCCGAGTGCTTGTTGCTAGATCTGACGGTCTACCAATCCACCAAGTGAAAACGCCTTGGTGAGGAACGAGTACTCCCCCAAGTACACCTTTCCAGACCGTATTCTCAGCATGGGAGCCAGGTCATGGCGACCTGTCAGGGCTGGACTGGGAACTAAAAAAGGCCCTGGAAATAATTACTGGGGACCAAAAGAGGCCCTGGAAATAAAGTTCAAAGTGGCCCCATATGACACATTTTCAGCAAGCCCAATGCTTTTCCTGTGAGAAAATTTGAAAACCCAACAGAAATGAGGCCCAGGGTGCAGAGGCCCACCGGGAAATCTCCAGAGTTCCCTATAGGCCAGTCCACCCCTGCGACCTGTTGAAACCTGTGTGGGGCCTGTATACAGTGCACAGGTCCCCCAAGTAGCCTATCAAAGAGAGAAATGAGTGCCCCTCGCTCTGTGTAGACCACAGGTTCGACTCGAGGCCAGGTGGACTCATTATCCCCTCGCCCGTCTTTCTCGTCACAGTCATATTCTATGAGGTGAGTCATCACGCGAATGGCATGCGCTTCACAATTGCTCTACAAAAACAAAAATGTGTTGATCTTCCCATTTGTATAACCCCTCCCCTAAGCCGTAACAACTGCACCACCGACTCACAAAGAGTTCCTGTTTGATGACCAAGTGATTTAAAATCACACGGGTCGCGGGAGGGGGAGGGCATGGGGGTGTTTGGGGTGTCAAGAACTGTGACAAGGAAGACCTGGACTGGGAATAATGAAGGTTGCCTGTAAGTAATTGGGCCATCACCTCCTCGTCCGTCCTCCTTGTCACAGGCCTGACTCTATGAGGATGTCAAGGACTATGATGAGGAAGACCTGGACTCAGAGTAATAAAGTTTACCGGAAAGTAATCAAGCCATTCAGTGCGAAAAATGCAGCTCAGTGGGTTACATTACCTGCTGCATATATCTATGCATTCATGTCGGATCACATGTATATCCAGACAGGGCCAGAGCCCCCATGAATCCCCACTAGGATGTAATACTGTGAATACCACCCGCGAGTAAATATGGAAAATACCTATTTTAAAAGCCCTGTGATTCAGATTGCGGTATTCCCTACATACGTGCTGAATAATGTTAAAAGAACCCTCACCTTTTATCAATGAGTTGTGGTTTTGTTGCATTTTATTATGCGGTCACACTCAACTCAGGGAGTTCCTTTCCCCAAAATAAGGTGGCGCACAATAACACACTTTTATTCAAGTTCACTTTGGTGAGGCTCCAACCCGTCTCGCACACAACCCCAACAAATACCCTGCGTCACCAATGGACTAGGAATCAGGCCGGTGTATAGTAAGAATATATGTTTATTTATTTATTTAATGAAGATTTGACCAACAGACTAACATCAGCCACCAAAACCCTGGCAACAGCCAAAATCACAACTATGACTCGGTTATATATATAAAACGACACAGGTAACATTTTGAAACATGCAATAAAAACTTATAACAGATTTGATATGACTTTAACCAATAAAAACATTTGCAATACAACACAAAATCCACAGAAAGGACTTATTTTGAAACAATACCTTTCTCCCAGCAACCCCCACCCTACAGGCCTCAATTTTATATGACCCCTTTGATTGAAAGGCAAGGTGTAGGGAGTGTGGACACAATGGAAAAATTATTTTGCAACTGATTTTAAAAGGCGCTGTTTCGGAAAGAAATGAAATGAGAAAAATCGTTTTGTGCTTGTTTAAAAGGTAAGGTTGGGAAATAAAAGGCAGGAGTTGATAGTTTGAGGTCAGAGAAAAATGAAAACAAAAGATAAATGTCATGTATCAACCCACATACAGATGAGATACGATACTTTGTAATTGTCATGACCCCTATCCCTGACCCCCTCAGTTGCAACAGCCCTCTGGTAGCAGTGAGGCTACAGCCCCACAGAGCGACTCCAAGGGTCTTAAAGACCCAGCAACAGCAGACATGGAGGCAGGCCAGGCGCCTTTGGCGCCAAGCTCATTATCAAGAATAAGGCAAGCCCACTTTGGGCCTTAATCCAACATGGAGGTTCTTCCTGCAGCTCAGTTCCATGAACTGAAGCATGCAGACTAGTGTTTTGGGTGTAGTCGAATCTTCAGGTGTGGCTGGCTATATAAGCCACGCCTGAACTGGAATTCATGCTTCGTGTTATTCTGCACTCCTGCAGCGTAACGCTCACCGTGCCCACGCCAGCTCCTCTGCTTCTCCCGGCGGCTTGAATCTGCAGCATCAACCTGGAGGATTCTACCGGCAACCTGCAAGAACAAGAACAGCATTACTAGAAACGCTTACCTGTGAGTACCAGCTCCAACATCCATCCGCGCATCTGTCCGCGCTCGGTGGCTCACCCATCTCCGGAGCTCTCCGCAACCTGCAAGAACAAGAACAGCATTACAAAGGGACAATTACCTGTGAGTAACAGCTCCTGCATCCGTTGGTGCTGGGTGGCCTCGCCATCTCCGGAGTGCTCCGCAACCTGCAAAGTAACAGACAGCATTAACAGCGGGTTCTAACATCGCACTACGCTAATCTTCAAGGGTGACAGAGAAACAAGCAAAACACCATTAATCACTTACCTGAATATCCGGTCACTGAATGAACTGCATTCTGGATCATCAGCGCGCTGCCTCCTGTGTGAAGGAGAGAAAGGAATACAGGTTAGCATCTGGCTCACGTTGTGCAGTGCTGCGCTTAGCGCTAAACTACTTACTTAGAAACCAACACTCTTAGAAGGCAGTTGATAGTCGCCAAGGAACTTACCGAAGATTTAGCTAGGCAACTACTCCAAGCATAGGCTGGTCAGGCTCCATTGCCAGGAACTGTTCCTTCGGCTTCTGCCACATCTGTCAATCCTGTGCAAGTGGTCCTCCCCGGGGCAGTTCCTTTGGCCCCACCAGAGCGTTTCACCAGGGACCCAAGGAGATACGCAGTGTTCATGAACCAGTGCTGCCTCCATTTCCTTTGCAGACCCGGAGCCTTTCCAAATGATCAGTCATGGGTTGCCTTTGTTTTGTCATATCTGAGTGGCAGTGCCACAGATTGGTCTGTACCGTTGGTGAAACAGGATGATCCACTCTTGCAAGATTTTGGAGGGTTCCAACAGGAAATGGAAAAGCTGTTTGCCCGACACCCAGGGCCAAGCTCTGGATAACGAACTTCTGTCACTTTGCCAGGGCAGCCAAGATTTTTTGACGTATATCGCCACCTTTAACAGACTCATAGAAACTAGGTGGCCGGAGGAGAAAAGAACCACGTTATTCCATCAAGGTTTACAGGGGGAATTGAAAGACGTCCTAGGCCAGGTGCTGAAACCACCAAGAGACTGTGCTGAATTCATCAACCTTGCTGTCCAGCTCGAGCACAGGCTGCAAGATCGAAAGACAGAAAGACAGATCGGGTCAGAACAAATATTCGTACTGTGTATGTACGTCCCAAGGAGTATATTTCATGTGCTTCAGAAAACACTTCAGAACCCATGCAAATCGAGGGGGTACGCAGTCCATTGACCAAGGCCGAAAGAGACAAAAGAAGGCAACAACAACTATGCCTGTACTGTTGGAAGCCCAGTCATTTACTTAGGGAATGCCCAGTGAAGCCTCCTAGAAGAATGGTCAGTGCTACTGAAAAAGAAGGAGGAGAACATGAGTCGGAAAACTTCCAGGCCCGGCAAGCATAGAGGTCCGTTTGTCGAGTGAAAATGAAGAGCCACAGACCTTACACCTTGCCCGGCCTGTGATTTTGATCAGTCGTCAACAACCGTCTCGGATGTATGCCGTGGAGGCTTATATAGGCAGCGGAGCCATTGGTAACTACATAGACCAAGGCCTGGCAACAAGGATGGGGCTTCCCCTCTGTCAGAAAACGACAACTGAGAAGGTTACCACAGTCAATGGCACAGATAGCATCGGGTACAGTAACTCAACGCACAGCAGAATGAATCCTTTTGTGCCAGGATGGACATCGGGAAGCCATAGCCTTTGACCTTATCAAGGCCCCTCAGTTCTGGGTGATTTTGGGGATGCCGTGGTTGGTGGCTCACATTCCTAGCATCGACTGGCGTGCACATAAATTGACCTTCTCCAATGACTGTGCTCATGCCTGCTACCAAGTATAAGTGCCAATGTCTGATCCGTTAATGCCAGCTCAAGGTAAAGAGGCAGTGGTTCTAGGTGTTACCAGTACGCTACCAAGTGAATACGAAGACTTCCAAGATGTTTTCCAGAATGAGCAGGCTAATACCTCACCCCCTCACAGGCCATATGACTGTCAGATCGATTTTATACCCAGAGCGCAAATTCCATGTAGTCTCATTTACGCACTCACAGAACCTGAAAACCTCCATCTGAAATCATACCTGGACCAATATCTGGCAAACGGGTTCATCCACCCGTTTTAATCCCCGGCCACGTCATCCTTATTCTTCGTACCCAAGAAGGAGGGAGACTTGAAAACGTGCATCGATTACCGCACACTAAATCAAGTAACAGTAAAAAAACACTACCCTCTACCCCTGATCCCGGAACTGCTTGACCAAGTCAAAGATGCCCAAATTTACACCAAATTGGACCTCAGGGGAGCAGACCATCTCGTACGAGTAAAGAAAGGAGACAAATGGAAGACTGCCTTTTGTACCAAATATGGGTTGTACCAATATCAACGGGCTTTGCAACGCTCCCGCCGCATTGCGGTAATTCATGAATGATGTACTGCGAGAGTTGATCGACATATGTGCCCTAGTGTACATTGACGACATCTTGGTGTATTCCTCTTCGAAACAAGATCATGTTGGGCATGTAAGCTCAGTCCTTGCAAAACTCTGTCAGCACCAGCTATACGCCAAACTTGAGAAATGCTCCTTCCATGTCACTGAAGTCGAGTTCTCGGGTTTCATCCTCACTCCCAGAGGCATCCGGATGGATATGTACAAGGTGGATGCCATTCTTAATTGGCCGTCCCAGTCTTCAGTGAAAGGTGTCCAGAGTATGCTCGGTTTTGCAAACTTTTACTGCTGTTTCATTCTGGGTTTCTCACAGATTGTACGCCCGATCACTTCTTTGTTCCGAAAGAAAAACCAGCATTTCCAATGGACTGAAGAGGCAGAAAAGGTCTTTCAAGAACTAAAGAGGAGGTTTACCTCAGCTCCAGTTTTACGACACCCTCGTCCAGACCTCACGTATATAGTAGGAACAGCTGCATCCAGCATGGCAATCGGGGCAGTTCTTTCCCAAAGAGATCCCGGAACCGGCCAATTACATCTGTGGCCTTTTGGCTGCGTACGTTTTCCACACCTGAACTTAATTATGCAATAACAGACATACCATTACTGTAATCAACAACCATCGAACCTTCAATACCACAAGTTGGCAAAAGCTCAATCATCTTGCCAACTCAGGTGGGCTTTATTTTTTGCAGAGTATGATTACATAATCCCCTATCGACCCGGAGTTCAGAATGGTAAGGCACGCCTTATCTCGCATGGGAGTTGATGAAAATGCTTACTCAACCCCAGACCCTGTGGCCATCATTCCGGGTGACAGACTACTTGGTCCCACCGCTACATTGTCTCTGGACGAACTTCACAAGGAAATTCAGCTCCTAATGAACACTGAGGCATTACAAGATTGGGCCGCTCAAGGTGAACATCGCACAATCAAGGATGAACTCCCGTATTTCAGGGGACCTTTATACTTACCAAATAAGGCATTTCAAGAACAAGTCATCTCAGGTTATCACAACTCTCTGATGGAAGGACACCCTGGTATTGCCAAAACTTTAGCCAAGGTGAAGAAATATTATTGGTGGCCAACCTGGCGAAAGGACATCATACAGTTTATTCTATCATGTGGCATTTGTGCACAGAATAAATCCCTGAAGCAAAGACCTCCAGGATTCAACACTATTTTAGTGGTAGTGGGCCTCTTAGAAAAGAAGGCCCATTTCATACCACTTAAGGGTCTACCAAATGCATCCACCCTGGGGAAGGTATTCTTGGAACAAATAGTGTGACTACACGGATTTCCCTCGGTCCTGATTTCAGACCGAGGCAGTCAGTTTGTGTTTAATTTCTGGAGGAAGAGTTGGGCAATGGCCCAAATTGATATCCGTCTATCCACCAGTCACCATCCATAAACTGATGGTCAAATAGAGCGCACAAATCAGACATTAGAGCAATACCTAAGGTGCTAAGGATGTGCTGTGGATAGCCGAATATGCCTACAACAATTCGTAACACTCCAGTACAGGACAGAGTCCATTCTATACCATGTATGGAAAAATCCACGTACTTCGGATTTTGGACGTCCCTACAACTTTGGAAATGCTCACACTTTCAAGAAGGTGGCAGAACACTTAACTCAGAGAAAAAGTTTGCTGACCAACACCGATGAAGAGCCCCAACCTACCAAGTTGGAGATGAAGTCTGGTTAGCGCCTGGAACTGGATTTAACCCAGTTACTAATTGCATTAAGAATTTTTGACAGGGAACTAGGGAGGGTGCGCGCCTGACCTACTTTTTTCATTTTTTCTACATGAGTTCCGGGCTCTAGAGGAAGCAGCACCAGGGTTACCATGCCCCACATAGGAGGACCACAAAGCTGGTACACTCCTCTCACCCAAATTTGGGTAAGTGTGTTTTGGAGGGGTGTTAGTTCCTGGCCACCTGAAATGACTGAACTTTGTTATCACTACATGTACCAGAATCCTTTGATACTGAAATCAGAAACTAATTAGCAGCACATGAAAAGGTCACAGCCTCCCTGAAGAATGTTTGAGACAGGAAAGCAATAGGAGGAGAACATCAACAGAAGAATTGGAACTGCAACACATGGGATTCAACCCTGTTATTACTGCATCATGGGATTCACTGTATGTTGTTGGGATTTAACCCAGTTACTATTTGCATTAAGAATATTTGACTGTGAACTAGGGTGCGCGCCTGACCTACTTTTTTCATTTTTTCTACATTTGTTCTGGGCTCTAGAGGCAGCAGCACCGGGGTTACCATGCCCCACTTTGGAGGACAACAATGCTGGTACTCTCCCCTCCCCTAATTTTGGGTAAGAACTGTGTTTTAGAGGGGTGTTGGTTCCTGACCACCTGAAATGACTGAACATTTGTATCACTACATGTACCAGAATCCTTTGATACTGAAATCAGAAACTAATTAGCAGCACCTGAAAAGGTTACAGCCTCCCTGAAGAATGTTTGAGACAGGAAAGTACTAGGAGGAGAAAATCAACAGAAGAATTGGAACTGCAACACATTGGGATTCAACCCTGTTATTACTGCATCATGGGATTCAACCCTGTTACTACCGCATGTTGTTGGGATTTAACCCAGTTACTATTTGCATTAAGATTTTTTGACTGTGAACTAGGGTGCGCGCCTGACCTGTTTTCATTTTTTCTACATGAGTTCCGGGCTCTAGAGGCAGCAGCACAAGGGTTACCATGCCCCTCTTTGGAGGACCACAATGCTGGTACTCTCCCCTCCCCCAATTTTGGTTGAGATCTGTTTTGGAGGGGTGTTTGTTCCTGGTAACCTGAAATGACTGAACTTTGTTATCACATGTACCAGAATCCTTTGAGACTGAAATCAGAAACTAATTAGCAGCACCTGAAAAGGTTACAGCCTCCCTGAAGAATGTTTGAGACAGGAAAGTAATATGAGGATAGAATCAACCGAAGAATTGGAACTGCAACATATGGGATTCAACCCTGTTATTACTGCAGCATGGGATTCAACCCTGTTACTACTGCATGTTGTTGGGATTTAACCCAGTTACTATTTGCATTAAGAATTTTTGACTGGGAACCAGGGTGCACGCCTTACCTACTTTTTTCATATATGTATATACCACTTGCAGTCCACTTGCGCACCCGAAGTGGACCGTAAGTGGTCTGCTGTTGGGCTGGCTGTGGGATACCTGATCCATTGTCTGGAGGTTTGTTGTTTCTCTACTGCTCTGTTGGCCCCGCCCCCCTGGGGTACAGCCTACCCTACAACTTTGGTCTGTGCCTGCACACCTGCGCACGCACCCGAAGTGGACCACAAGTGGTGAGCTGTTTGGCTGGCTGTGGGATACCTGATCCATTGTCTGGAGATTCGTTGCTTCTCTACTTCTCCATTGGCCCCGCCCCGCTGGGCTACCGCATACCCTACAATTTTGTCCATGCATGCGCACCCGCGCGCGCACCCAAAGTGGACCGCAAGGGGTCCGCTGCTTGCCTGGCTTTGGGATGCCTGATCCGTTGTCTGGAGCTTCGTCAGTAAGAAGAAGAAACAGCTCATTACAAATTAGGAGAAACTTCAGTGAATTGCAGTTAATCTTTCATTGGACCTAATATCTCCAAGTCCTTTTGTGACTTTGTTAGACTCTGTTTGATTAGGCTGGATTCTGTTGTACTTTGCTTTTTGATCAATGCTCTAATATTCGTTTCGTGTTTCTACCTGCAACTTTTCTACTGCTCTGTTGGCCCCGCCCCCCTGGGCTACCACCTACCCTACAATTTGGTCCGTTGCACCCGCGCGTGCAACAGAAGTGGATCGCAAGTGGTCCACTGTTTGGCTGTGCGGCGGTGCGAGGTGCCTAAGTTTCTATGCACCTTCTAAACTGTGCTACTTTGAATACACGCATCAAGGAGACAGGGTCATATGTCCGACGGTCACCAGCTGACTCCCATGGGTGCTGTATGACCTTTCAACTTGGGTAAGGCTTGTTGTGGTCTGAGCTAAATTTGTCTGCTCTACGAATTAGTTCCATCTGATAAATTGTGTGGGTCAGTGGTTGCATACTTTATTATAAGTCCCAGGAAAGCTGTTACTATTTGCCTAGCATTGTGATTTGTTCATTGAGGCAGATGGGGCAAATCCTTTACGCATTCACATACATTAGTAAATTAATGTGTAGTCGGTATACTGCTATAAAGTTTTTTGAAATACTCTTGATTGTCTAATACGCTTAACAATACACAGTATAACTATTCTTATTTTTAAAAGGCAAGTCTAATTGGACCCTATTTTTCACTCAACTTCATTGAAAATATATTGTGGTCAAGTGAAGAGTGTGAGTGGTGTAGCATAAAGGAGAATGAAGAAAAAATTGGCGCTGTGCAAAAGGGACGGTGTTCCAGATATGTTGCTGCAGTAAAAACACGTAGAGCGAGTTTGGCTAGAGCTGCTGCCACACCTTTGCTGCTAGCATGTAAGGAATTATTGGATTGTGCGCTGCTATGTTCTAATGAACTCAAAATGAATAACAAAAACTTTATAATACAGCCAGAAAATGAGGGGTCCTCCCAATCGTTATTTGCTGAAGACTGGGAAAAAGAGGGGACATGGTGAACCTAATCCCAAACCTCAGGAGGTGAGGGGTAATTTAGATTCAGGACTTAGCCCAAATAGATCATTTATTGACACTCCAGAAATCTTTTAAGATGGTGAAATATTCCTGTTGGGGCTCTGAACACACACTGAAAAAAATGAAGTAGAATGTAACGAGAATGGTAATATCTCTGAGTTATCCTCATTGTTGGGGGTTGCACAGCAGTCTTATCATTTAAGAGTTGCATAAAAAAACAGATGATTTGAACAGCGTCCTAATGATGTTTGGCTTGTTACCTGATAAACTCAGGGAAGTTATGCAAGAACTTGTGTTAAAGGATAGTTCCGGGACTTTTTTTTTATTGTTCCTATGGTTCGGCCATGTGTTTTTAAGCATAAATCGGTAGATCGTAGAAAACTTTCCTATGGACCTTACCCGACTTTTCGTCCATTAACGCACTCAAAAACATCCGCCATTTTATGATAATCCTCTCACTTGCCGCATCGCCCTGGCTCACCTGCTTTTGCGGCACTAAATCAAATCCCCCGCCCCTGAAACAGACTTGATCAAAACATTCATATTCCCCGCCTCTATCCGTGACGTGACTGAGCTGCGTAGGCAAACGGGCCCAGGCATCTTCTACGCGACTCCACACAGAACCAGGAAATCAACACAGATGAGCTCACACAACACAGCGCGCCACAATTGGGAATATGAAACTGTACTTTTAAATTAAACCGCAAGATTGTAAATTTGGTAAAGTACATTTATTTGACATCAAATGTTTTGAGAATATTCAGCGATTAGCATTTTTATTTGCTCACGTTCCGAAAAGTTCGTTTCGAGGCACACGATGTTCCTTTGCTGTACACAGGGTCTTAGATCAATGAATTTTTATTTGCTCTCGATCCAAAATATTTCGTCTTGAGGCAAGCGATGTTCGTGTGCAGTAGACAGGGTGTTGGTTTACGATAAAATAAGCTCTTCGGTCGCACTGATAATCGCATGGCTGTTCCAACAACGAGGCACTAGGCCACCACAACGGTCTGTATGTTGCATCTAGCCGTTAGTACCGCGTAAGGGCATACTTGTACTTGGCGATCGTCCCACAAAATGGTCAGGGTGCTAACGTTGTTCACGCGGAGAAGCAACTGGCGGTTGAAAAACCCATCCGCCGGTGTCTGGTACTCGTGACACAGACAATAATGGACGATGTATCTATTTGAAAAACATAAAAAAAGGAAATTAGTCTCACCATCAGATCTTTATTAAAATTATTCATTTTATATATTAGGTCTGGAAATTATTTAATAGCTAGGACAGTACAACTGGGTTTTATACGTCAAGGGGGGGCTGTAGGATACTGAGACAGTCCCCCAGTGCAGGGGTTGACAGGGACTGCAGGTGGAGAGTGGAAGGGCCCAGGACCGAGGTCGCAGATAGTGGACAAGTTGTAGCAGGGGAGAGGGAGAGAGAAAGCAGAAACAAAGACGAAGGTTTGGAGGTGCTTCCGTAAAAGTAGACGGTTCTCCCCAAGATAGTGCGCGGTACAAAACAATATACCACATAGAATGAACAAGTACAACTTAACCCGTCTTTAAAGCTACTGTATAGTAATTAAATTGCGGTATAAACTCATCTAAAGAGTTACTTACATTATATTTGCATTTTCCATTGTGTCTGTGCGTAGGGCAGCCCCGAAATACCACTCCTTCTATGCCGACGTTTTATTTCTTCTAATGAACGAACATGAAATGGCTTTCGTTTCTGAAATTATATTCATTATCGTTTCTTACGTGGTCCCGGCCTGTCAAGGTCAAATAACAATAGAACCTTATACTGAGTCGTGGGCCATTCTGGCACCCGAGAAAAAATCAAAGCAGCTGACCTTCACTTTGAACGAACACACATTCCTAGTTAGCTACATTCAGTGTAAGGCCGTCTTACAGGACTTGAAATTTACACTCCATCTTTGCATTTTGTCTGCGTGCTTTGCTGCCCCACAGAACCATAAATACGGAGACATTCTATATTTTTGGAAAAATCATTTATATTACTGTTTGGTTTAATTTAATGCGCAAATGAACAAGGTTGGATAGATAAACATATTCAATGGGCCTGCGACATGAGGAGACTCGAGAGAACAGACAATCAAATTACAATCATTTAAACCGTGATGTGTATTTCTCAATGAGCTCTTCTTTAGGTGGACATGGAACAGAGGCAATGTTGGGTGGCAATGCAGTTGTCACCTGCACAGGTTCGTTCACAACTCCATTTATGTGCCTATCTAGGACGTCAACAATAAGTCTCTCAATAAACTCATATTGCATATCCTCAAACACTGGTTTGATCACCCATTGTTTACTTCTTTTAGTGAAGGCCTTATTGTAGCGAAGCGTCCCTAAAGTTCCGGTCGTCCTACTTTGTTGACGGCCGACATTATGGTTATGTGCCAAGACCGCTAAAAGAGTCCGATTTATCATGCCCTCCATGCCAAAATGCAATCGTTTTGGCCTGTACTTTAGGCACATATTGTGGAACACCTCCAAATCTCCTGTGTGGCAGAATTCCGTGAGTCCCCTCAAAGCTTTTGTTATAGTTTTATCAAATACAATCTTTTCAATGGCTTTGTGAGTGGGTGATGAAGGAATCAACCACTTCTTCCGTGCCTCCTCTGTGGACAAATGGCCATGTTCACAATTGTGGAAATGTTGGTTCGTGTTCCAGCTGTGCACGTTTGTACAGTGTAGCATTACTGACCGCCATTTTTCCAGTAGAATTTCCAACGACCCTCCACATGTTTTTGAGCTCCACCAAAGATGGTTGCTGATTGACTTGGACCACTGTGAAATACCTTGCATATCTTTTTTTTTACCTGCAGCCGACAATTTTTTATTGATTGTTTTTGCAAGATGCCAAACGTCAAATTGGTGATTTATATTTTTGTACTCTTCTCTCATTGTCTTGGCAATTGAAACGTGTCTGTCCGTGGCTATCAGGTCGATCACCATTCCCCGCGATTGTAGTTCTTGCAATGATGCTACAAAGCCAACTTTCTCCATGGCCACTGAGGATGTACTTTGTGACACCTGCACGACCACCGAACTCACAATTTTCTTACTTTCCATGTCCTGAAAGTGGTAGGTGCAGTACTTGGCTGAAAATCCTGGGCTGTCGCACTGTCCATCACCGGCTAGCCTGAACCGTTTGCCCGCGAATGTACTATCAATAGACATTTTTTCCATTCTCCAAGCTTCGCTAATGGCTGGAAATAGATAATCAGTTTGGTATTTGTAGAACTGAGTTTTCGCAATGAAACGGATTCCCACAAACTGAAAGAAAGACTCTAATTTTTTAAAACTTGAACCACTAAAAAGTGCAGCCGCTGCACAAAGTAGATTGCCTGCTGGCAGTTGTCCCAGCGTGGGTTGTGCAGACCATGAGAAAGGATGATATTTTGTACAGGTGGCATGTCTTTTAAGGTTAGTGCCTCGAATTGCACGAGTCACATTAATCAATGGCTCCCCACATACTTCCCCACCTACCGAATGCCCACATTTCAACCGAATAATAATATCAATCAAACAACTATCGAATACAATGAATTTGGCCTCTTTCCTTATACTGTTACTCTGCATCCCAGCTGGTTCGGCCTGTAACGTTGAGGACATGTCACTCACATGAAAGGTAGAATCTCTGATATCGTCTTCCGCTATGTTCAGTGATATTGAAGGTGTTTCATTGTAGTCCACTTCATTCTCTTCCATTGCAACATCTGTTCCTTCTCCGGCAATGGGTGAATAGGACAATTTCTTCAACTTTCTCGCGGTCTTAGTTTTTGCGGGTGTGGATTCTGTGAATTTATCTCCAACTGCATCCGAACTACCAGGAGGACATTCACTATCAATGGCTGGTGGTGGTATAGCTCCGTTGTCAATCACTTCATATTCTTCCCATTGGCACGATGCATCTCCAGTCTCAAGTCCCTGCCAAAAGGTTTGACAAGCAACATCTCTCGTTCGCTTCACTGTCTGTGTAGATCTAGTTCGTACACCCACTCGCAACTAGAGGACAGATTGGAAAAGGGATGTTCAGTTTAAACACAACTTACAGTATTGAACTATTAACAGTGAAAAACAACATAATATAGTGACCAGGACACTAACCTTCTTTTGCTTTCTTTTCTTTGAAACTTTCTTGCCTCAAACTTCAACATCAGGACGCTGTTTCTCCGACTCGTGTGTGCATGTCTCCACTTCCTCTTGCGCTGCAACGACTACATTTTCATGATAAGCACATTCATCACGCACTGACGCTCCATCGACTCCCTGAAACATAGAATTTTCATTAGTATGTATAATAATATCGAAAACACAAAATGTACTTGGGGACCAATACCCATGTACATCTCAATAGCAAAACACGAATGAACGCTTTGTGTAGAACATTCAAACGACAATTATTCACGCATTGTTGATCTAGTTAGATGGAACTGTCAAGATCCATACCTCGGGCTCCTCATAGACTTCCATTGATGATATTATTGAAGATGATGCTTCAGTGACTCCCTGAAACACAGTAATTGCATTAGTATGGTTTTCTATTTTGATAAAAAGAACAGAAACTTTGTGCAGGCGTCAACGGCTCATCTAAATAGACCTGCACAAATGATCAGTTGTCTAAAATAAATAATGGATATGTAAATATGATTCGATTTGCTCGATCGTTGGAAGTGTCACCACCCAGAGATCTGCATCAACTACTAGGGGTGATGTTCTTGTAGAAGAAGCTCCGTCATCTCCCTGAAACATAGTACTTGCGTTAATAAAGAAGGAAGTATAGCGGATGTAATCACGTCATATGATTTCGCTTGATCGAACTGTCAGTATCCATACCTCGAAATGCATAAGAACATCAAGGGACGATGTAACTGCGGTGCACACTTCTGCAAGCTGTTGCGCCGACCCGTAACTGCATGCTCCCCCTTCTTCTTGGACTAATGCTCCATCGACTCCCTGAAACATAGGACTTTCATTAGTAATGAACACAAAATTGAAAAAAGAAGACACATAGGAGGGCGACGGAACTGTCCTGAAACGTACCTCGAGCATCTGAGTGACATCAACGGTAGTCGTCAATACGTTGGACTCCTCAGCATCTCCCTGAAAGACAGTACTTGCATTATTTTGGATAACAATAATTATAACTGAAAACAAAGACTAGAGGACGAGTACAAGGGTGTACCATTAGGTGACATAATGACACGATAAATTAAAACTATTGATTTACATGCCTAAAACAAGTCAGTGGCAGAATAGCCAAGTAAGATTACCCGATAGGCGCTTGAAGTGGCTGATGACTGCAATAACGACACGGATGGAGAATCTTCCGCCTTCATATTGAGTGGATACATAAATGGGGAAATTATTGTTAGCTAATGCTACACACTACCGCAAGGCCAAGAGATAAATACGTAAACTTGACTCACCAGTGGAGGGATGTGGACGAATAGAGTGGGAATAGCGGTTGAGAGCAATTTTCGCCTCGCTCGCGGTGTGTTCTTCTTTATTAGCAATGATGTGGAGTACATGTCAGAGGTAAAGTGCCTGCTGCAGATGCGGTATCGATCACCCCTCTTGTCCGCAAAGACCTCTAGGACTCTACTTTCAAGCTCAGACGGTGGATATCCGCAATATCGGACCCATTCTCTTATCTGATCTATTGTCTTAGGGAAAACATGCATTATAGTACCTTCAGATTTATTATGGGTCTTCGAAGGGCAACCGCCAATGGAACAGGCAGGCATTGTGGAAAGTTCTGAAAAGTAAAGATCAACAATTCTCTATGAATACCAATGTAAACTCAGAACATGTGACTAGTTCCTTGCATGTACTGTCTTGAACAAAAAGAAAATGGACGCAAAATGATTATGGTACATGGCCTTACCTTGACGAACAAACAGTTAGATGCAGGGATCAGAGTAGTTTCTTGTCGTAGAACAGGGAGCAGTTCACAGGTTGCAAACTGACGAGTTTCCTCGAAGTGGTCACGGAAGTTCACAGAGACGAAGAGCAGATAACCAGCACCTTCACGGGTTGACTAGCAAAGCGCAAAGAAGTGCTCATTAGAAATATGAAGTGGGTTATAAAGAATTCGAAACAGGGGTGTGCTTGTGAATGAATGACGTGTATATGTCGTGGCATTATGTGGATTGCAGGGGGCCGTCCAGCGTGAGGGGGGATGCTTGGCAGGAGACACGGGGTCTGGAGGTAGACATGGGAACAACAACCCATGCTCTATAGACCACTTTGAAGTGTACATGGTCTTTGGCACCTCTTGGCCTTTATCGCTCCCTGACTGCTCCAGTTGCCAGCACAAGTACCCCGGTGCGAACTGCCTTTGATAGGGCGGGGGGTGGATTGGGGCGGTGGTCGTGCAGACAAGACACAGGAAGACTCGTGAATGGAGACACACTTATGTGGATTGCAGGGGGCCGTCCAGCGTGAGGGGGGATGCTTGGCAGGAGACACGGGGTCTGGAGGTAGACATGGGAACAACAACCCATGCTCTATAGACCACTTTGAAGTGTACATGGTCTTTGGCACCTCTTGGCCTTTATCGCTCCCTGACTGCTCCAGTTGCCAGCACAAGTACCCCGGTGCGAACTGCCTTTGATAGGGCGGGGGGTGGATTGGGGCAGTGGTCGTGCAGACAAGACTCGTTTGCCGCAGGGCCTCACCAAGGAGAGGCCATCTAACTGCATGTAAGAGGCTGGCTGCAGGATCTAGTACATGGAAGGCAGGGGGGTGAGTTTATAAATACCTCACCCTCCCAGGAGAATATATGGGTGCAGTTCACCCTGGAGACCCTGGATGCCTAGGCAGTTAGTCAGCAGCAGGCTGGCCTGTGGTGGCAAGGCGGCACGGGCCAGAGGTGGTCATCTCTGTACCCGGTGCCCATGTACATAACATGTACATGTACATAACATGTACATAACCGGTGCCCATGTACATAAAACATAACCATGTTTTGTATCAATAAAATACAACGGCCTTCCTTTTATTGCCAACGCTTGAACAAATCAAAACAACCATTGTTAAAATATATATTGGGTTTTATTTTGGATCTTAATTTCAATTGAACATAAATAATAAACATTACACATTGTAAATTTGCGGTTGCAGCACATCCAGGGAAAATCCGCGGTATTGTCCACTGTCGCTGGGGAAATGTTGTCTAATGGCAAGTACCGCACAGGCAGGTATTACTCTCCGAACGCGGTGTCCGAGCCTCCCGTGAAGCCACCAAGTGAAGCAACAATAGGCCACCAGCCTGTACCACCTGTGAAAATGAAAGATGCAAACTGTATTAAAATGACAAAACTTTCTTATCACTGTCGATTCAGGTAAAAAATGTCATTCTGCTTTGAAAAAAATTCTATCTAGAAAATGCACAATATGGAACCAATTTACATGCATTCTAATGATATGTAGATGTAATTTTATATGTGGGAGACGACCATGACATAGTAGTGGCATCACTGACATCACAACCAGAGTATACTTACTCGTTACTCGGATTACGCGGACGAACAGTGCCGCGAAGTTCGTGCATAAGCACCATCATCATCCTCAACACGGTCCGTGAGAGGCAGGCTTCCCTGAACTCTGGCAGCTCAGTGATGCATTGCGGACTTGGCTCGCCTTCCGAAATGTAGGCCAGGCATCCCGAGTTTTCTCGGCAGCAGCAGTTCTCCTCCTCAGTTGGCATTAGCTCGCACCGATTGCACGTGCACCAGGTGGAGACGCCGTCCATGCGACATGGTCCAGGCTCTTCATCCGTTGACTGGTCCTCCCAACTGCCGTCCGAATCCCCATCGTTTTCGCGTGCTTGCCTTTCCAGTAGTTCTTCCTCGGTGTACTTGGGCTCGTACATATACGGCATTATTGTAGCCATTATGTGGTAAAGAAAGTAAAATAATTTATAGCGGTGGTACTGGTATCTGTTCACACGGGCTACAATCAACGAAGGTAGCTGACCAGAGCACAGAAACGAGTCACAGAATACTCAAAGTAACACAGAGAGAGGAATGGATTCGAAAATCTGCTGCTGTGTGTTGTGAAACGGTCTGTTTATACTTATTGAGGAAAGAGGCGTCCTGCCATTTCCATGGCGACACTTCATTAGCTGAGGCGCAGCGATTGTTGACACGAAACGGGAAATGGGCGGTACGCGTCTGCTGATGTCAGGCTCAGGGGCGGGGGATTTGATTTAGTGCCGCAAAAGCAGGTGAGCCAGGGCGATGGGGGGAAATGATAGGATTATCATAAAATGGCGGATGTTTTCGAGTGCGTTAATGGACGAAAAGTCGGGTAAGGTCCATAGGAAAGTTTTCTACGATCTACCGATTTATGCTTAAAAACACATGGCCGAACCGTAGGAACAATAAAAAAAAGTCCCGGAACTATCCTTTAAACACGACAAGGGAATTACAATTGCAGAATGATATGCAGTTAAGAAAGGTGCACGACAGGGAACAAAAAAAATGGCTCCTGTGTGGCTGCATTAGGTTTAATTGCTATTACTGAATCAACGCTAAAAGAGGTAAAATCAATGGTTTAAAGTCATAAAGTCGAATGTAAAAAAGTCGAAAGTCATAAAGTCGAGAAAAAAATTTCGAAAAAAATAATTTTGAATTTCTTTTTTACTACGTTTTTTATTTGAAATGGGGGTTCCCCCAACCCCCCTTTTTTTGTTTTTTTTGTTTTACCCCTTTTTTTTACTTGCGGGATCCAAAAAAGAAATATAAATTAAAAAAACGAAATTTGAAATTTTTTTTTTCGAAATTTTATTTTCCACATTTTTGTCATTCGACTTTATTGATTCGACTTTATGACTGCACACCAAAATCAATGCAACCAGCACTACGGGACTACTCAATGATGTAACATTAGACTCTGAAGTCCTGGTGATTGATCAAGTGGATGATTCTTCATTTAAAGTTAAATTAACTAAAAAACAAGAAAAAAATTAAACTGAAAAAATCAAATGATCTAAAGACTCTGAATAAGTCTTCAAGAAATGTTTTGAGAGACAAGGGGTTAAGACACAGGATTGAGGAATACTGTCAGGAGGAAGTAAGGTGTAATCAACCTATGGTACAAGTATGAAAGACTACCATTGTGAAGGAGGTTCCTGTTAACATTTCCAGTGCAAAAAAATGTATTCGAATAGATCAATGTACTCAGAGCAAATAACATGAGGATGAGAACAAACTATTGGATTTTGTGAAAAAACAAGGTTGGCGAAGGTTGGAAATGCAATTGAAATCGATAGAATATGGTATTAACAATATTATTGAGAGATTTTTAAAAACCCAGCTGCTCTATCCAGAACTATTACACCATTGTCTGCTAACCATAAGAATGGGTCATCAGATAAGTCATTGGGTAACAAAGTCCAAAATGTATGGGACATTGACCAACAGCCAGTGGTGTTATCTGGTGCATCACCTCTCATATGAAGGCCTATTATACAATCTGTTAATACAGGATTAGGACACCAGGAAAAGGGACAAGGCAAACAGATTGATGCCAGCACTGTGATTAGTACTGTCACAAAAATGCAGATGGAGTCAGAATTCATTGATAATAATAGTGATGTTAATCCTGAGGTTACTGCTTTGACTGAAAGAGATATCAATAGTCATACTGATTCAAAATTAGATAAAGAAGCAGTGAAACAAATAATTGAAAGCAGGCTAGTAGAAAAAAAGCGCATGAGAGATCAAACGTATACAGATTGTATTGATAAATAGCAAGAAGATCCTAGTAAGGTTGAGACTCACTATGAGGAATTCCAAAATAGAAATAAGTTGAACAAGGATTTGATTTTAAGAAAGCCAGTATATCCAGAGAATCCCAGCTTGATAACAAGTGATTTATTTGAGGATGGAGGTCCACGGTCATTGAATAGACCATATATGCTGTCCCTATTTGCAGAGGTGCCTGAATTGAGCTTAATAGCTTCCACGAATGTTGTGCTGGTAGATTTTATACATAGTCAAAGATATGATTATGTTCAGCTGGTGATACCTTCTCCTCTTGTAAGGTCTTTGTTGTTGAAAGAGGGGGTGGCTCTCCAGAGGAAAGGTTTTGACATTACTAACTATACTCCATCCCATAATCCATCTGAGAGAAGAATTGACAATGTTAGGGGGGAGCAGTGTCAACCCAACCTGCAAAAATTGAGTATCAGACTGAAGAATGTTTGAAGGGAACAGACATGCAAGACTGGAGATGGCTAGCTTTGTCTCTACGGGAATCAATTACCCAATTAAAAGCACTGGCTAAACCCCTTTAGCACTACAGAGAATCTGAGTATACTTAGTTGGAACTCACATGGCTGTTCTCAATTGGTAAAAAATGTGAAATTAGTTGGGGAACTATCGTGCTTTGATTTCATCCTCCTCTAAGAAACCTGGGCAAGAAGCAACTTATTGTGGGATGGTTTTGACACAATAAGTATGTGTGCAACAACAGGGTGTAGGTGCAGACCCAAAGGTGGACTGCTCTTAGGTTACCGCCTGGGGAAATCTATTGTAAAAAGGGAACAATGGGAAATATCAAATAGCATGTTAATAGCCATGTTTTACGTAGATGAACCGGGAGGTACTCTCCTGTTAATGATTATTAACCTTTATTGGAATCTGATGGACCATTCTGATAGGCAGTTAGCGAATTACCTTTCAACCCTGGTAGTACGAATAGATCAGTGGCTTTACAATACTCAAGGGGGGCAAATAGTGGTAGTAGGAGATTTAAATGCAGATTGTAACATTGATTCTGTGCAGATTGACAAATTGAGGTCGGATCTAGGGTCAACTATACAAAGGCAGGTAATATTAAATTACGAGGATCTCTATGGCTAACCTTAGCAAACATACGGCATTTTGGAGTTGGTGGCGAATATGTTTCCCACTTGGAAAGCTAGGGGACGTTCATCTATGCTTGACTATGTCTTCCTATCTCGCCAGTTTAGCAAGAGAATGAACACATTTGAAGTGAGAGATTCCCTCACTAGTGACCACTCGATGCTTTCAGTTTACATTGAGCGTATCATGCCAAACGAAACCATTGACTATTTTGAAGTGGGTGTTATGGTGAACACAAGTGATAATAGGCTAAAATGGATGCAGCGCAAAACTAACAAATTCATGTTAACCATGTTGCATGATTATGATTCTTCTAGACTCGAAAAAAGGGTAAAAAGATACTCTGTAACTAACTTCTCGATATATTTGAGGGAAACCATGGCAAAGTTAGAAGATAAAAATGTAATAAGTCCTGTTAGAAAAAAGTGTAATCGACATAGGACTGCATCATGGTCCATGATCGAAAAGCGCATATGCGTAAAGAAGTAAGGTGGCTCAGAAATGAGGTTGGGGAGTTTTCAGACACACTATCTAAGATTAAATGGGTAAAACAACAGTTCAAGAAATGGCTGATAGAGAACAGAGGAAGTTGCATCAGAGGGATGGTGAAATGATGTTGCACGCTTTGAAGAGCCATAATACATCCTCTTTTTGGGATCTTGTTAATAGTCTGGAATCCACACAAATTGAAAGGATAATTTATCCAATCAAGAAATCAATGTGGATAGATCGCTTAAGTAATCTATATAAAAAATGGGAATGATTACATCTGTTGCAGTAAAGAGTAAATTAACTGGTCCCTAGACAATACAGTTGGGACCGTTTCTCGACTAATTACACAATCTAAAAATACAAGGAGTCCAGGCCCAAGTAATCTGTCAAATAACATTTTGCAATATAACATTCCTCTCTGAGCAAGGGTGCTACATATTCTCATTGCTGATGTACTTAAAACCAAGATGATACCATTCTCCTGGAAATTATCATATGTACTTCCCATCTATAAAAAAAAGGTTACCAGCTATGTCCCATTAGTTATAGGCCAATTGCTATAGCTGATGCCAAATACTTTGCCTCACTAGTGTTAATACAAATCCAGTAAAGCATTGATGATAACCACATCTTAGATAACAAACAAATTGGTTTAAAAAAAGGTATGGGAATGTACTGTGGAGGTCTGATTATTCGCTGTCTACAGAAGACTGCGCTGATGAAGGACTCAAGGCCAGTTTTCATAGCCTCAATGGATCTCATTATGGTCTTTGACACAGTTGACCGTCCCACATTGTGGCACAAGTTAAGTGACTTGGGTATGCCGCATGGTTTGCTAGATATTATTATAGCTCATTATTCCAGTACAAAAATGAAAGTCCACCTGAATTCAGAGGGATTCATGTCAAAGGAAATTGACATTGTAAATGGGCTGAGACAGGGATGTATGCTAGCCCCAACCCTTTTTAATCTTTACGTGTCTGGTGCAGGAATTGCTTTAGAGGAGAAACGATTGGTTGCAACTAAGTTCGGAGGTGTTGTTGTCGGATGGATCTCCTATGCTGACGATTTCCTGCTGCTAGATAGTACCAAAGTGGGACTTCAACATCTGATAAATGAATTCAGAAAATTTGTGGAGAATTAAAACTTAAAATTAACCCCACCAAGACTGTTATTGTTCGTTTGGGAAAAGGAAACAAGAACCAAACGAAGTTCTCTTGGTATTGTGAAGGCAAACATGTTAAATCTCAAAATGTTCTGCGATACCTGGGCTATTCCTTCATTGGAACGGATTCTTCAACAATGGCTAAAAATTGTTTGAAGGTAAAGGCAGAAATAGCACTTAGACAAATGTGCACTGTTTAAAGAAAATATGGCAAAAACTCCATGGTACCTGTGAGAGAATTTTACAGGATGAAAGTTCTGCCAAGATTATTGTATGAACTCGAGTTTATTTGTGTATGACTTTACGAATACCTAAAAGTGGTGGAAGGGATTGTGTGGAAAGGGGTATTTATTTTCCTACCAAAAAGTGTTCTTATGGAACTGGTTAGGTATGAATTTGTGATACAGTCACTGAAATCACATGTGGTATGGAAAAGAGCAAAGTTATGGAGGAAGTGTTTAACACCTAAAAAGGAAGATTTTTATGCTATAGCAGGGGCAGAAATCTCAGGAGTCTTTATGACGGAATTAAAAACTGAGGTGGACATTTTATTACTGAATCTTGGAGTGCCTTTATCCACTCTGATAGAGAATCTGGATAAGCTAAGAAAACATTTTAAAAGGCAATGATTGGTGTGTTAACAATGAATCCATCACTAGATCGAGAATCTATTGTCAGGTATGTTCCTTTTGGAAATTCTATCCTGAGATATAAGATTATCTGCAAAAATATCCGAGCAGGGTGATTAGAAATGAAACGATGCGCTTCGGATGAATGTTATGATGACCAACGAGATAATAAATATTAGAAATGGGAACAGTGGTATCGATAAATGGTGTTGTTTTTGTAAAGTGGAAGGCGAAAAGGAAACCCTCCAACACCTATTACTTGTTTGTCCTGTTCACCTTCCCCAGAGAATTGTATACTTCTCACATTTTGTTGATTCTATCTACTTGGTAAATAGAGACCTGTTATGGCATCAAATGTTGCATCGGAACAGAATGGTATTAAAAATTAGACTCATTGGCTTTCTGAAAAACATCTGTGATACAAACGTTTTCCTGAGGAGTTGTACCCGTGCACAAGTGAATATAAGACAAAGACGTATTTTAGGATGTTATGAATTGTGAATTGAAATCTCTTTGTACATAATAAAACATTTTTGTTATTCTGATATTTTGATATTTTAGACATTCTTTTTATGTGATTTTGAGATTTGTATAGTTCGTTGCTATGTGAGATATATTTGTTATATGCATTTTAGGTATTATGTGTGTAGTTAGAATGTTTTTTTGTATTTTAAACTTTGTTTCCATTTGTATGTAGTTTCTGTTTGTTGTTCTTCTTCTTTTGTAAAGGTTTTAATAAACCAAACACAAATAATAAAAAAAAAAAAAAAAAATATATATATATATATATATATATATATATATATATATATATATGTATCAATGAAAAAACTTTGTTAAAGGGACGTTATGGTTAAGTTGCACTAATAAAAACCTATGAAATACATTGAAAAACCTTTGTTATTAGAGCAACTTAACCTTAACAACCCTTTAACAAAGTTTTTTCATTGAATTTCATAGAATTTCATAGGAACTCACATTGAGAGAATGGAATGAGATTTGGAAAGTGCCGACGACAGCCAAAGTGGATTTGCAATTACGCTACATACATCAAAGGATATTGGGCTGGATTTATTGGACTCCGGCACGTATGTACAAATTGGGTTTAGTTGATGATGCTTTGTGTTGGGGTTGTGGGAAAGAACAGGGTACACTGTTACATACGTTGTGGCATTGTGAAAGGGTGGTAAGCTTTTCGAGGGAGGTTCTTGACAGGATCGACCAAATCTGGGATATTGTCTACCCACGCAATCCCTTAGCAGTTATATTTCTGTCATATGGTGGTGGGCATAATGTAAGTTGGGTGACATTGTGTGGGGTGCGTAAAGTTTTGTTGGTGGCGGCTTAACAGGTGTTGAAGGTCTGGAAGACGCAAAAAAAGCCGACGGTGGAGGAGTGGATTTTGGATGTTAGAGCTTTATCAAGATTTGAAAAAACAATGTTTCATAAACAGGACAAGGCAGACCTTTATGATGAAATGTGGGAGGGTTTTAATGACCTTTATGGTTAATGCTAGGTTGAGTTATGGAGTGGAGTGCAATGGTTTACGTTCAGGTGCAGTACATATGGGAGTGGGGGGATTTGTGTTGTTCATGTGGTTGTTTTGTGTAGTCTTGTTTGTCTGTTGTTATTTGTTTGGTGCATTTAGTTTGGTTTTCAGTTAATCTTACAGTTTGATATGGTGGGATATGGGGTTATGGTGTAAAATTCTGCTGTACTGCTTCCCGCTATTGTATATTTGCAGTTGGATGACTTCTGATGATGCTACTGTTGTTTGTTGACTATCATTGAAAATAAGAAATAAAGAGTTTAAAAAAAAGAAATAACACACGCGCATCATTTTCCCCTGTCCACCTACCGCTTCATATTAGTGTTTGGTGCCTCTTGCCTCATTTCCCTCCTAACCTTTCGTTCTTAGCTCTCCTGCCAAAAAAAAAAATACATCCAAAAACAACAAAAGAAATGTTCCACCTTTCACAGTTAAAAAATAGTACTAAAAAAGTCTTGTCTCCATCTACCTTATATTTCTCAGTAAAATACATAGACTCAATAAGATTATCCAACCTTTCCATTTGCATTTTGTGTTATTCTAATGAAAATTGTGGCGTTCATCCTCCGTTCCAGGGACTGGAAGGTGGATACCGCCCGGCAGCTCAAGTTATCAGCCCAAGCATGGAGGGTGGATAACGAGGTCTCTGGACCCTTATCCCCCCATTCCTGTAATGGGGGATGAAGGCCTTTAGCGCCCAAAATTCCCAAAGCGGGTATCCGGGGTGCTAAAAAAAAGGATTTTTCTTCCTACACCGAGAAGCCTCCTGTATCCCGTTGTAGGAAGGAAAATCCTTTTCCAAGATGGCCACCATTAAAAGGGAAGTGAGGGTTCCATACAGGGCCCATCTTTGCTTTTCATGGAAGCCTGCAGAAGGCAAAAAGAGAACTCTATGACCACAAGCACATTTTTCTTCCTTTTCAAATCTATCCGAATTCCAAATAACTTTACTACAAAGCCAGTCCAAGGTGGACATGGCCAATTTAACCCCATTTTTTGTCCCTCATTGTCATGGCCAGTAGCCAGATTGTCCGGATCATGACTTTATTCCATGACCCGCACAATCTGGCCACTGCCCATGGCCACAGGCTACACATCAGTCACCAAAGGTATGTCACTATTTTTTGTACCTACATTAGGACACTTGTCAAAAAATAAAACACAGGCACATTTGCAAAACCATGCTTTCAGGTCCTTCTCAATGCTCCTTATACATGTTAGCTGGAAATCCACCCATATTTTATTTTTTCAAAAGTGTCAAATGTATGCACATGCAATCGTCATATAACATAGCCCACACTTGACAAAATCCATTCAGATTTTACGAAAACATTTATATCTAGATTTATAATCTTTTTGCAAACCTTTGAGTAGATTTGTCAAATTGCACCTCATTATAAGCCTTTACATTATTTTGGGAGCCCCCCTCTAATTTTGCCCCCTCTTGACAAAATCCTACCAAACTTAGCAAAAACATTTATATCTATATGTATTATCAGTTTGCCAAATTAAGTGTAGGTTCGTCATATGGCACCTCATTTGTAAGCCTTTACATTATTTTGAGACTCCCCTCTAATTTTGCCCCCTCTTGACAGAATCCCACCAGACTTTGCAAACACATTTGGGATCAGGTCAGGAATATAATTGCAAAATATCATGCAGTTCCATGAAGTGGCGCCAAAGTTATAAGCCCTCCAAGAACTGCTTTTCACCAACCCTATAATGCAGAGGTGTCTGTGAACTTCACAGGACTGTTTGCGAACATCCGATCCATTCGCGGACTTGCGCAGTGAAAAATGCCTGTCTTTTTTTGCTTCTTGCAGCCATATTCCATCCCATCCTCATCACCCCTCATCCCCAGAGATTATTTGATAAGTTTGACAAGTGCAATATTGTGTTTTTTAATATGTTTTTACCGTGAAGTCTGTGGACACTGGCCGCTGTCCGCGAATCCAAAATGGCGGGCGTTTCCAAAAATCTGAGACACCTCACGCTTCACACCAATCAATCAGCGAACACGTCGTGTGTCTGCGGACATGACGCAAGCCGATTATCGAATCGGTGTCCTGTCCGCAGAGCGAAAAGGGAAGTGTGTCCATGGAGCGGACATAGATATCACTTTTTGGTCCTTTTTTTTAAAGCTACTGGATGGATTTTCACCAAATTTACAAAAGCACACTTTCGGGACCAAGCCGCTGCTCCTACCACAAATTTGGTGAAAATCCGTCCAGCGGTTTGGTCTGTAAGTGTGACAGAAATTATTTCTCCATTCAGTCTATGGGAAAAAAAGACATTTTTGGACCCCCCTCTAACTTTGCCCCCCCTGGACCAAACCTTGCATAAAATTCAGAGTGGACCATATACTTTATTTGCAAAGTTTGGTGAGGATTCATCCAGGGGGAGCGAAGTTATAAGCCACTCAAAAGTATTCTTCCTATGGGTTTAGCAACTTAACCATAACTACATGGCCGCTACGGCAGGCCATGTAATGTGTATAGAATCTGAATGTTCCACAATACATTTTAGCAAACTAAGACGCCATGAACAGAAGGGCTGAAAGTGTGGCGCAGAAGAAGAAAACAGCTGATGCAAGGGAAGATTCGAGAAAAGTTGTTTGGCCCAGTGTCAGGGGGTTGGGGCAGCCAAGAAACTGGTTATCTATTCGAGAAGATACAATGAACATGAGAAGCGAGACGAGCTCCTGTTGAGGTGTAATGGAAAAACACTAGACGTGCCGGGTTTTATTAATTTAATAGTGTTAAATGCGAAGAAGAAGCTCAAAACAAGGTCTCTTGTCACATGGTCAAGATGAAAATAGACTTTGGGGAAGCTACACCCAGACCTGAAGATAAGACTATGTTCATACTCCCATTCTCAGGTGCAGTATTACTTACAAGGCCGAATTCAAAGACTAAATTAAAATAGCAGACAGTAGGAGTGATGATGGATTTTGGGCTAATTGTGTGGGGAGGCATGGTCAAGTCCAACCCTCCAGCACCTGGGGTACCAGCTTGCATTCTGCTAGCGAGTGGAATATTCCAGAAGGGTACAAGCGTGCCAACCAATCATAGAGGGCCACGCAGTAAAGAGCCCTATAGCTTGAAAGCAAATGAATCGTTGTGCATTTCATGATAGCGAAGATGACTTGTACTAGGGGAGGGCATAGCTGTCCACCTGACCTTAGAGATCCAATCACAAGCCTATCCCCCATAGAAAGTATACTGAGACATTCCCCTTGAGCCTATCATAATCTCACGTAGGTGTCCTTATTTTGCCACGTAGTATGATGTCACGTATGATGAGTTTTTGCTATAAAAGTAATTTTTTTATTAAATGCATTGAGACTTATGCTGTGGCTTGTCCGTTGATGCCCTTTGTACCCCCTGTTTTAGACAATTGAAATTAAAAGCAGCTATGTTTGCCAACTTCCTGAGTCAGTCTGATTATTGGTGTAAGAGTAAGATCTGCAACCCCATCCATCCCAGATAGCGCTACATCGTTTAAAGGGTCTACAGGTGGTAGCAGAGGATGGTTCAGGCCCATCGATCAGTAGGTCTGAACATTTTCAGATAATCGGACACCCTCTGCCATCTAGCCGGAGGATCACAATGTTTCCTGTGGAGAGTGGCCGATATAGAACTCTTGCAAGAAAATCGATACAGGTGGGAAGGGTCCCTCTTTGATGAAATCCCTCCCAGTTTCCACAGGCGCTGAGCGGACTGAAGGCTACGGTGGTCCATTGGAGGAGAGGTCGATACCGAGGGCCTTGAGCTGAAGAACAAACGGTGAGTAGATAGAGGGGACTGGCAAAATAGGGGAATGGGATTGTGGTAATGTAGAAAAGGAACAGGGGGTTTGTCTTGTATATAACGAGGAGCGTTCGAACGAGGAGCGTTTTGTAGAGCCTGGTTTCCTACCTCAAGGAAGGTCCAGGAGGAGTGATTCCAAAACCCCAAGGGGGTAAATTGGCGGCACATAAACATGTTTATGATAGGGAATGACTCAAACTCTAGTCGGGGTATTTTAGGGGCTAAGAGAAAAGGAGTACCATGGTGAATATGTGTAAAGTCGACCAGTCTGTCTGTTTATGTATTTTGTAATTAAAAAGAGGTGTCGAAGAGCAACAAGAGAAAACTGTGAGATAATTGAGAAGTAGAGGCTTTGAGTGGCGAGTGATGGAGTGCACTCATATTTGCTGTTTTTCTGAAACGTATCTGTGTAACTAACGTTAAGTATTGATTATCAATTGAGACTTGTCACAATGGTGGATGTTACTCCATTGATGCATCTGTGCAAGACCCAGCCAAATGATGCACCTAAGCTCAGACAGTATAGTGTGGAGTGGGTAAAGGGCACAGCAGACAAAATGTTTATGCCATGGCCAGAAGGGGGATCGCTGTCAAAGGTGGTTTCGCAACACATGACCACATACTTGCACGCTGCGTACACAGGGAAGAAATTGGAAAAGAGGTTAGCTATTTTAGAGCCCTGGAAAATGTACCAGGAGGAGTGGGAGGATCTGCGTCCTGAGGATTGGATGCTTAATGAGTGTAGGGAGGAAGGTGTTGAGCCTTCTGCTCTCCTTACCTCACCCGAAGTAAACGGCGATAGTACAGAAGATGTAGGATTGTATCTGTTTAAGGAAATAGAAGCAGTGACAGGAAATATTTATCTGATATATAAACCCCCTGCAAACAGCAATGACGATAGTCCAGAAGAGACTAAAAGAAAGGAGGAGACCTTGAAGGTCTTACAGGACAAGGAGGAGAAAAGTGAACGACCGAATATATCAGTAGACATAGAACGAGAGATTAAGAGATGGAAAGGAGAAAAGGATAAAGCTGATGAGGTAACTCTCGTACAGAACAAACGGATGGGTGGACAGATATTGCTCAAGCTTGATGGGAAAGGTATTGAGGAAGTTAGGCAAAGGGAAGATCAAGACAAACAGGATAGAAAAGACAGTGAATGAGAGAAAAGATTGAAAGAAGATGAGCACAAGGGAAAGAATAGGCAGAAACGTGAACAGATGTATCAGGAAGAAAAGAAAGAAAGGAAGAAAGGGCAGAGTAGCAAAGGAAGTATGACAACAGGAAGAGATTAATGGAAGAACGAGATAGGCAAGAAAAGAAGAGAGAAGAGGAGGAAGCACAGATAATAAGGGATAAAAGAATACAAAGATGAAGGGACGAAGAAGAGCGTAGAGAAAATTAAAGAAGGAAAGAGAAAAGACAAGAAGAGAAAAGGGTTAGACAGGAAGCGAGAAAGCGAAGAGAATTAGATGAAGAAATTGAGTGAAAAAGGAGGCAAAGGGAACACGATGTTGATCTCATTCAGAAAGAGTTAATGGAACCGAGTCCAGTAATATCATGAAGAAATATAGAGAGTTCCTCCCATCACAGGGAGGATAAACCAACAGGAGAATTTTTATATTGGGAGCATCAGGGAGAGAATTGATAAAGCCTATCAAGACTTAAGGGAAAGCAGCAAATTGGGAAGCTGAAGGAAGGGTGAACAATCCCTGGTCCTTTAAGCACAAAGCATAGAAAGAGACCTGTTTAGTCTCGAGCACAGAGCCTTCTTCTTAGACAGGCTGACTTTAAATAAGGGTGTTGGGGATTAAAGCCATACTAGTTGTGGACCAGATATGTCAGATGAAGACAGAGAAACTTTCTGTGGGGAGGAGGGAGGAAGTGCATGTAGTGCAGAGGGATGTCTGCAGACAGACAAGGAAGTGAGATGGTTTGATCTAGAACAGCTTATGGATAGGATGCCAGATCATACAGCGTATCCAGAGGGACCTAAAGGATGAACGCATAGTGAGAAGCGAGAGTTGCCACAATATGTGAGAAGGCTGGGGTCATTGCCAGGTAGAAGGCAATTAGGAACCATTGTCCCCAGTATGGATAGGCAGACGATGGGAGCTGATTAAGGATTTGGGTTCATGCAGTTCCCTTTATTGGAGAAAGGAGGGGCCAGACCACATGTCATGACCCCTGCCCCTGGCCCTAATAGGCAAGGCATTGGGGCTAAGCTACGACCCTCCATCATGGCCTTAAAGGCCTTGCCATCTCATCTAAGACCCTCCTGGAGTCAGTTCTGGTGCCTTTGGCACCAGGCTCATATATAAAGTGAGGAAGACTTGAGAACTGGACTTGGCAATGGACTTTTGTACAATATGGATGCCCCGCATAGCTCGGTTCAATGAACAGGGCTATGCGGTCTAGTGTTTTAGGTGTGGTCAGGCCTAGGGATACCTGGGATACCTGGGGGCTATATAAGCCACGCCCGGGCAGAGGAACATGCTTCCCGTTACTCTGCGATCTGCAGTGTGACGCTCACCACGTTCTTCTCGGATCTTCGCCTGCCTTCCCAGAGCTGCGTACCTGAAAGAACAAGAACACCATCAGTATAACACTTACCTGTGAGTGAATCCTGCTCGCCATCCATCGCTCTTTTGGTCGAGAGAACACAGCATCTCGGCGACGACCCCTCGATCTTCGAAAACGCCGCAACCTGAGAAGAAGAGAACGAAACAGCATTAGTAAGCGTTTATATTCCAATTCCGAAAATAGCTAAAATAATCGCACACTGACCTGGGTTCGAGTAGCTCTTGGTCAACATCCATTCCGGCCCATAACAAAGACCTACAAAAGAGAGGAAACACAGATTAGCACATGAAAAGTCAAGAAGGCGCCGCTTGCTACGCATTGCTCACCGCTCACTATTTCTTTCAGCCAGCATCCACTCTGGGACATTGCAGCGGCCTGCAAGAAAGAGAGAAAGACAGGTCAACACAAGAAAAGGCAGATAGCGCCGCACATCGCTCTTTCACTTACCATCTCGTGCTTAGCCCCAACCAGCACGACATCACTAATGAGCTCTTCCTAGAGGAAGAAGGAAAGACATTAACAGGGGCAATTGGAAAGAAAAGGACAAACTGCAAAAACCAGCAAACTTACCTTGACGGACTGGAGTCACAGCAGGTCTGGACTCTTAGGGCCTGCACCAGTGAAGCAACTAGGTCACGGCACGCCCACACCAGCAACGCACCCCTGCACCGAGAGGCATCATAAAAGAAAGCAAGGGGGGGAGAGAACTAAGGGGAAAGTTGGGTCCACAAGGGAGGTGGGATCCAAGCAACAAGAGACAGTGGGCCTCATTCCGGGTTTGGAGCTAACCATGGAGTAATTAGCTCCATGGTTGCCTACGAAACCGTCCCAAATCCGGCATGGTGAATGGAGTAATTACCGGTCCATTCCAGGGTTGGAGGGACCGGTAATTCCCCATTCACCTTTTGCCCTTCCCATTCCCATTTCTGCCCCATAGGGCTCAATGGGAATGGGGAAGGAGGTAATTACGGCACTGTAAATTACGGTACCGTAATTACCTCCGAGGTACCTTTGCGGGTCCCGTACTTAACTCCTGCTAAAAGCAGGAGGTAAGGAAGGATCCGCAAAGGGAACTCGGAATACGGAGGTAAGGGATTACTGACATCGGCACCCTTACCGGTGCCGGTAATTCCTTACCTCCAACCTCGTAATGACCCCCAGTAAGATTAAACCTGAAATTCCTGTATTTCAGGCCCGATCCTCAGCCGAACAGAGTCCAAGGGAGGGGTTTGAGATCGCAAGTGGTCCAGTCAGGCTGAATGGCATCCCCTGGCCACAGATGGATAAGGATAATTTAAGATGTAAACTTCCCAGCTTAATGGCGTGTGCGGGGAAATGGATTTATGAGCTAGAAAATATGACAGGAGGAAATACTCTGGCAACAGGGGACATTATGGGTCTCCTAGCAGCCACTCTTGGATAAAGGGCTGATGACATTTGGACAAGAGCAGGTTACTCAAGTGTCACGACACAGAACACTGTGCACGATGGAGCACCATTGAACAATTGTAGAGCAGATGTCTGGAGAGCGCTCAGGGTACAGTATCCTGATACGTCAGATATGGGTGCTATTATGGCACGTAAGATGAAAGATGACGAAGATCTGCTTGCTTATATTAAAAGTATTCAGGAACAGTGGACTCTTGAGATGAGGGAGCCATAGGGGAAATCAGTGGCAGTATTTTACCACATTTTGTGTCAGGGATTGTCAGAACAGGTGGAGAGACAGCTTAAGAAACTAGTAGGAATGGAAGCAAAGCCAAGGGCAGAAATACAGTTGACTGTAGCACATCACTGCCAGCTGTTGAAAGAGAAAAATAAGAAGAAGGAAGATGTTAGAAAACCTGAGGAAGCCAAGTTTGTTCAGAAGAAGTTATCGGAGTAAGCCATAGAAGGGGCAGTACTCACAAGCGGAGAAGGATTGGGAATGCAGCAAGCAGTGGGTACATCGCAGGTGAATAATCAACCCCAAATGGATCAAGGCGGTCATAGGTTTATGCTACGAGGCAGAGGAATGGGCTCCAGAGGAAGGGGTGGTTTTCAAAATAACCGAGGCGGATTTCAGAATATGCAGAATGATAATCAAAATGTGCAAGGAGGATTTAATCAAGCGGGGCTGGTCAGGAGAGCTCCTCCTGTGTGTTGGACATGTGGAATGACAGGGCACATCACGCGAACATGTAGAAGCCAAGGGTATGTACAGAATGGGCAATTCTCAAGAGGGGGGACAGCTTATCCTCCAGCATATAGCTCACAAACTAGGGATGGGTTTGCCCAAGATCAGACAGTGTATCAAGCAAAAGCACTGCAAATGCAACAGGCATTGCAACCACAGCAAGCACCATTGAATCCGATGCAAGGGCAGTCACAGCAAGCACCCATGCAGATACAGCAGAATGAAAACACAGGACTGTTATTGACACCTAGAGTATGAGGTGTCATTGTGGTAGGAGGAAGTCCTTTTACAGGTGCAGGGATAAGCATGTACCCACAATAGGACAGCTCAAAGGGCGACTTGATCTGTTCAGTACTATCATTGACACCAGACCCCCCAAAAGGAACCAGGGTTGATTTGACCATAGGAGGCAAATCTTTTTCTTTTTTAGTAGAGACTTGGGCTGCTCTTTCATGTATACAAGTGGGAAAATATCCAATGTCGGGAAATGCCATGGATGCTCAAGTTTTCTCTGGAGCAACAAGCAGAGTTCCTTTTATTGATGAATTACCAGTCTGCATAGGAGAGTGTGACATGTCAGTTTCATTATTGTATTCAATGCAGACACTGGTTAATATCCTAGGATGAGATTTAATGATGAAGCTAACTATGACGATTTTTTTTACTGATGAAGGCATAGTGTGTTCTACTCCAGGGATACATTATATGAACGTGGGTGAATTTATGTTGGCGTTTACAGGGCAAATGGCTCTGCGAGGAATGCCATTAGAGCCAGAAGTTCTTTATGGGGTACTCATTTTGTGGACGTGGTTACCCGGCCTAGTGGGAAAGATTATGAGGATACCTTATGAGTTTTTGTTCAGGCCACAGATACCTATGGACGAAGAGGGGGGACAGACTATTCCCCTAGAGTTTAATGCAGCCATAGTGCGAGGGGAATTGGCTGTGCTCGAAGGAACAATGACAATGGCAGTCCATGGAGAACCGTGATTGCCATTGGGGAAGGGTATAGATTGACTAACGTCATAGACGAAGACATGTTCAGAGATGATTCATCGGATGATGAAGTAATATTCGAGATGAGTATTAAATATTGGATAAGATCAGAGAAAATAGAAATCCCACAGTGAATGGTGTTCGTGCGGCAGCGCCCAGCATTTTTTTATGAAGATTTGGAAAAAGTGCCAAACTCTTTATGGACTACAGGCCTATTGAAGGGGATAGGAGAGGTTGAGATTAACCCGAATCCAGGAGCAATTTTACCTTGAGCAAGACAATACCCAATGTCTCGAGAGGCGGATGAAGGTATTTTTTAAGACTATATAAACCCTGATGGAACAAGGTATTTTAATGACGTCAGAGTCACTGTGCAATACCTCAGTCCCGAAGAGTACTACCACGAGTCTTAATTCCATGAAAAATTACTATAGGGACCAGTAGGAAGTCTTTACTAAGACAGGATTTTGTTTTACGACCAACCAGGTATGTTTAGAATACATTACCTTAATTTTGTGAGGAATGACATACATAGTTGCACCTGAAAAAAACAGACAACTGTTATTAAGTGCTATACTTGAGGGCAGTAGAGATCGTAACCCATTTGATATATTAGCGACCAAGACCCTTGGTCCCGCCCATGATCTGGACCATTTGCTCAGACTGTGAGCACTTGATTATTAATTTGACCAGTATTTGTGGCCCCTTTTATGGCTACAATTCCAGTCTTAGAAGGACAATTCCTATTGGTGCACTTCAATACATTTTATGCACAACCGAGGGTTGTTTGGTAGACTGACATTTACATTCTGAATTATGTACAGAACTATAATTAGACATGGTAAATAGTACTGTAGAATAAGAACGTCTTGCCCATACCAGACACTGACCATGTGTTATTTTCTCGTTTTTCCCCTTTAGGGAATCAGCACCCTACTTATAAGAAGCGTGACCTGCACCTCTTACTATTTATCAAGTTTGCAGTGTGGTCAGCCTCACCGGGTAAATTATATACTCAGGTTGAGATGTTTGCTCAGTTATGTTTCGAGCCTAACACAACCGACTTTATATGTTGTGTTCACATTTGTTCCCCCCGTGTTTTCCATCAGGTTATAGTTAATTCATGGAAGAGTACTATATTAATTTGAATACCCAATAATGGAAATAGAGGTGAAGAAGTGAAGGGAGCCCAATCATGATAAATTCACATTTTCTTTTTTAGTTTATTACCATTATAAAATTGCATAATATACAAACATCAAAACAACAATAAAATAGATGAATTAATTTTAATATAAAATACTTGTCAAATCTAATGCCTTAAAACATTCAATCGCAATTTGATTACCACAATTCATAACCTCGTATTACTCAAGGTAAAGCATCACTGTCTCATTTTCAAATTTCATTCGAATAGTGGAGATGCTGTAGAAAAAATGAATGGTTGACAATAGAAAAAAGTGCCGAATGCAACCAAGTGCTAAGTGCCAAATTGTTAACAATGGAATAAAGTGCTAAATGCAAAAAAGTGCTAGGTGCCAAATACTTGTCAAATCTAATGCCTTAAAACATTCAATCGCAATTTGATTACCACAATTCATAACCTCGTATTACTCAAGGTAAAGCATCACTGTCTCATTTTCAAATTTCATTCGAATAGTGGAGATGCTGTAGAAAAAATGAATGGTTGACAATAGAAAAAAGTGCCAAATGCAACCAAGTGCTAAGTGCCAAATTGTTAACAATGGAATGTTCGGGTGGCAGATTGAAACAAATACAATTTTCGGCACCATATTTGGACCAATTTAGGTGAATATATATATATCCCCAGGTTTCATTTCTATGGTTGGAGGCGTTGAATATTAGGAGGCTCACTCATTATATTCTGTATCTTAAACTTAAAGTTTCTTTGTTTTTTCTTTTTTGTCTGTTTTAATGTGTTTCATTAAGGGCTAACGTCTCGAACAGACCTTCAGATCTACAATCAAGCCCTCTTGAATTGTACAAAGTTTTACCTATGAGAACTACTGAGTGAAAAAAATTCAAGCATTAGTATGTTCCAGGTTTATATTTGCAATATTTAGTGCGCCCTGAAGAAGGCGACTACTGGCTCGTTTAATTGAGCCAGATAGGTTGATTTCGCCGAAACTGTTATGATATTTGAAGATCATGTATGCACAGTAGGCACCTAGCACTTTTCTGCATTTAGCACTTTATTCCATTGTTAACAATTTGGCACTTAGCACTTGGTTGCATTTGGCACTTTTTTCTATTGTCAACCATTCATTTTTTCTACAGCATCTCCACTATTCGAATGAAATTTGAAAATGAGACAGTGATGCTTTACCTTGAGTAATACGAGGTTATGAATTGTGGTAATCAAATTGCGATTGAATGTTTTAAGGCATTAGATTTGACAAGTATTTGGCACCTAGCACTTTTTTGCATTTAGCACTTTATTCCATTGTTAACAATTTGGCACTTAGCACTTGGTTGCATTTGGCACTTTTTTCTATTGTCAACCATTCATTTTTTCTACAGCATCTCCACTATTCGAATGAAATTTGAAAATGAGACAGTGATGCTTTACCTTGAGTAATACGAGGTTATGAATTGTGGTAATCAAATTGCGATTGAATGTTTTAAGGCATTAGATTTGACAAGTATTTTATATTAAAATTAATTCATCTATTTTATTGTTGTTGTGATGTTTGTATATTATGCAATTTTTTAATGGTAATAAACTAAAAAAGAAAATGTGAATTTATCATGATTGGGCTCCCTTCACTTCTTCGCCTCTATTTCCATTATTGGGTACTCAAATTAATATAGTACTCTTCCATGTGAACTTTTTTCCCCCTTGGGGTTTTTTTTGTGTTACATTGTTGTTCCCCAGTTCCATGGTTCAGGGGTTACCCATCCGTTGTGATGTATAGTTAATTCATAACAAGAAGGAATCCCTCGAGGGCTGCAACACCGGCAAAACCAAATCAAAAAGTTTTTAGAAGGGAACCGACATTAGACAAGTTTGGTCAATGTTGCACTGGTCGTATATTGAAGCAATACCCCTGAAGAAATTCCCAGCACAAGATTTACAGATTGGGGGAATGAAACATGTCGGGTTAACGATACCGTGTGATCCAGACACGTTTACAACAGAGCACTTATAGCTTGCATGTACTAAAATAATACTGAGAAATCCTAACTTGAATAAGAATTAAGTACTAGAATGCCAAATGTGTTACCAATATAGCTTTACTAGTAATGAAAATTGCTTTTTTCTAAATTGTATAGCGGTTTCTTAATGTGTTTTTGTGTAATCAAAGTGGATGATATTGCTTTTTTGTAATTTTGTAAATGTGTTGTTGAATTTTGATAGTGTCAGTATAAAGGTGGAGGTTGTTTTGTGTTAAATTTGGGTTAATCAGTTTATACATTCACCTAACCACATTCTTTTTCTGTTCTTTTTGTTTAAAAATTCGGGTTATTATTTTTGTAATCATTAATGTTGGTAATTAACGTAAACATTTTTTAAAGAAACGATGATATTGTACACCCATGGAGGTTGTATGATTTTTAGAACAGAATGTAATTTGGTACTAATAAATAAAATAAAAAATATATATATTTTTTCAACATCTATGGCCTAGAACTGTGTTTTGGTTTGAGCCGAGTAATTGCACACCCTTAAGGAGATTTTGTGAGTTTTTATCTCGCTATAAAAGGGTGAAAGTGAGGCGCAGGATCTTTTTTGTAACTGTTTTATTCCTGTGTAAGGGGCGCGGTCCTGGCCTCTGTTCCAAAAAAAAACAGCCCTTATTTAGTTGTATGGATAATACCTCAGTGTACCATGTAAAGAAATCGAAGGGGGAGTCGTGGAGATTTATGCAGGACATGAGACAAATGAACCAAATTGTAGAGGCAGAGTTTTCTTTAGTTCTGAATCCAGTGATGATACTATGCAGTATCCCAGCACAGGCACGATATTTCATGGTGATTGACTTGAAAATGCATTTTTCTCAATCCTGTTGCATAAGGACTCCCAAGACCTTACATCATTTATGTTTCACCAACTAAGCTGAAGAGCACTTGTTTCCCCCAAGGGTACTGTGAGTCTCCATCGATCTATAATAAGGTCCTGCAGATGGACCTAAGCAACATTGATTTGCAAAGTGTTGTGCTGAAGTACATAGATGACATTTTGGTTTGTAGGATGACAGAAGATGAGTGCAGGAAAGATTTGATTCAGTTAATGACTATTCTAGCAGACAAAGGATATACAGTGGACAAGGAGAAATTGCAATATTGTCAAGAAGAGGTGTTGTACATAGGTCAGTTAATTTCACGTGAAGGGTAGAGCATCACACCTGAAAGAGCTGAGGTGATTATGAAAACAGCAAAACCACACACGATATAACAAATGCAGCAGTTTTTGGGATTATTCAACTATGTTAGAGCATGGGTATTTGATTATAGTTCATACACAAGACCCCTTTTGCAGGCTCTGAAGAAAGCACAAGTGAACAAGGAAAAAATAGAATGGACTGAGGAAATGGAGGGAGGGTTTGAAGAATTAAAGAAAGCAATTTGTACAGCTCCAGTTTTATGAGTTCCCAACTATGATGAAGAATTCTTTTTGTTCTCAAATATGAATAGGACAGTCATGACAGTCTTGGTGCTTACACAGAGAGCTACATTGGGGTACAAGCCCCTGGCATATTGCAGTGGGAATTTAGATCCAGTTATGAGAGGGCACTTTCCTTGCGAACAATCACTGACAGCAACCGTGTTCAAAATAGAGTAGTCTACTAATATTGTGATGGGTTGTTCTATGACATTGTTTGTTGACCATGCTTTGTTTGCCATTTTGGAGAAACCGAAGGGTACATTGACATGTCAGAGAGCTTCTTCATATGAGGTGGTTATATCAAATCCCACAATCGAAATAGTCAGGTGTAAAATAGTGAACCCTGCCACGTTTGTAGATGAGCTTGTGGCAGAGGGTGAGCATGTGCATGATTGTGCAAACTATGAAGAGTTCTATGACGATATCCCACGCGGAAAGGAAAATGTGTTAGCTGGGGGGGAGATTCTCTTTATTGACGGGTCTTCAAAAATTGATCAAACTGATGGGGAAAGGCATTCAGTTTCAGCTGTTCTAAGGCACAGAGATAATGGGGGATTTGAGGTTGTAGCAAGTGCAAGACTGCTGTCTCACTTTGCAGTGCAAGCAGCAGAATTAGTGGTGCTTATTGTCACGCTCAAGAAACATGCAGGGCAGGAAGTGACAATGTACAGTGACTCCGCCTATGTGACGTCAACCGTGCATGCAGGGCTAGCACGTTGGAAAAAGAAGGGCTACTTCCGAGTGGACGGCACTCCAGTGCAACACACAGCATTATTGGACAGGCTTATTAAGGCACTAGAACTCCAAAGTAGCCATTGCAATAGTTAAATGCGCAGCACATACTAAGCAAACTGACTTTATCTCTCATGGGAATGAAGCCGCAGACAAAGAGGCCAAAAGAGCTGCATATTCACCAGATATCTCAAGTTCTGATACTCCAGATGTAAAGGAAAAAAGTAGTAACAATTATGATTGTAAATGAAGGGTTTAATCATTTATCAAGAACAAAGTTGATGGAGGTTCAAGGCAGTGCACCACAGGAAGAGCAAGAATTGTGGAAACAGAGGGAATGTTCTTTATTCCCCTCTGAAGCATTGTGGTGACAGGACAGCACTGGAAAGCCAGTGATACCTGTAGCCTTGTCAAGGGTAGCGCTTGAACAGCTGTACTACCCTGCACATGTAACTAGGGAAAGCCTTGCAGCAGCTATTGCAGAAGTCTGGTTTGTACTGAACCTGTTAGAACACATACATTTTATGTAGTAAATTGCACCGTATGTCAAAGGTTCACCGCTGTGCACACAATGCGAACGATTAGAGGAGTGATTCCTGGACCGAACAGTCCTTTTCAGTGTTTACATATTAACTATGTTGATATGCTGCAAGTATGTAGTGGATATAGGTATATGACAGTGTTGGTGTGCCCCTTTACTAGGTGGATCGAAGCAGGTTCTTGTACACACCCTGATGCCACTTGCGCAGTAAAGCTTTTGGTCTGAGAAGTCTTTCCTAGATGTGGAGTATGTGAGGTACTCAGATCCGACAATGGGCCCCATTTTGCTAATGAAGTATTTGAACAGATTAGCCTATTGCTTAGTATAATACACAGGTTTTCTTCTGCTTATCACTCGCAAACTAACAGGATATGTTAGAGACTCAACAGTGTCCTTAAAGAGGCAATTGCCAAATTGAAATTAACATTGAAAATGGGATGGCTGAATTGCATTAAGGAATCACCCTGTATCCGACTACCACCTCACACCCCACGAGCTAATGACAGGAAGGCAAATTAAAATGCCCTTGTCTCTTTCATTGAGGAGCAGAAGTGATGCCCAGAAGACTGCAGAATTGTTAGGAAATGAGTTACGTACTTATTTGACATATATGACCGCTAGTATCTCTGTCATTTCAGATCATCTCAAGTGCAAGGGGTATCGGTCTCAGGACACAGATGAAAACCATTCAGCAACCAGACTTCAAGAACAATTTCCTGCACCTAAATTATTTATTGGAGATTCAGTCCTAGTGCACAACTTCACAAGGAAGTGGCACAAGCCCTGTTTTAGTGGATGGTATATTGTTGAGAAGGTCACACCCTCAGCAGTAAAAGTCCAAGAAAGATGTGCATGGATTCACTTGGGCGATGTATAACCTCATGCTGGTGAGACTGATGCAACCCCACCCGTTGATTCAGAAGCAAGACAAGAAGAAGTTCAGCATGTGCAGACTCAATCGATGATGAGGAAGAAGGATGCTCAGATTGCTGACTAAATAAATGCAAGTGTGCATTTGGACTGTGGCTCACCCCGGACACTCTTTATAGGTATTATAGCAGGAGTGAAAAGCAAAGATCTCGAGCCACAGGAATCTTTGAATTGGACTTTAGAAATTGTTGATGTGATAAACGTGCCAAATTTGGAATTCGAGCTCGATGATTGGAAGCGCAAACAGTTTCCAGATTCCTTCCTCACTGAGTCTCTCTTTGGTTAAGCCTGTGGTCCTGCCAGGTACAGATAGACTACTTCTCGCTGTCTTTGTATACATACTCCAAGCCTATCCTGCTCTTGTTGGGCATAGTACTATACATATTTTTCTGCAAGATCCTAAGAATAGCCTGGTAATCAGGAGGCTACTTGTGGCAATAGTTGAACAGATTCTGCAACTACCTGATCATTTGCCTGATTAAAAAAGTTGTTTCCTTCCTTAAAGCAGTACACAGGCACAATGAGGAATGTTGGGAATGAAACAGTTTTGGAAAATGAGCAAACTCAATGACGTGTGGAGAATTGAAAATGGTGGAGACTGTTGTATTGGTGCATAATATATGCATGCTCAACATTTATTATTGTTTTTGCTAATCCATACTGTCTACTTCATTGGCCCAAGTAAGGTAGAAGTCCCTTTGATTATCCCAACACCAGTGACACATGTAAAGTCACCCATTTCTGTGACAAGTGTTCCTGTGATTCCCCCTGTGGGAAGGACCCTTTTTGATGTACTTCATGAGCATTATGCACGCACTGTCCTTGCAAGAGGGTGATAAAAGAGAATCGCGAGGGAAGATGATTATGAATTAAATAATTATCTAGACAGTACAGCACATTTGGGGAATAACATGTGGTATAAGCACATGAAAGAGGTGGAAAAAAGGAAATCAGTACATCCAAGGAGAGTTTCTATGTTTGTGTTCTCCTACCTTATGCTATGGGGAATTCCAAGATATTCATAGCTATAGAAGTAGAAACCCAGAAAGCTCACTGCCTGTCGCACCTGGCACTCTTCCGTACGAGAGGTCAGTTTCAGGATCAAAGAGCACCCTTGGTATGGGTGACTGAATGGACAGTTCCAGAAGAAGATGATTATGTGCAAGATTCACAGACAAGAGCGAGAGCACACACCACAAATCATGTGATAAGATATGAACAGCCTGGAATGAAGGGAGCATGAATCAGATCGGAAATAAAAATGTCAAGGAAAGAGCTTTGAAGAAATACGAAGATGCAAGGTGAGAGGTCAGCTGCAAATCAAGGGAACTGTACTTTCTCCATATGGATGTGAGGAAGGCCTGGTTGTGTTTAAAACACCAGCATTTTTAGGATACTATGTGCCAGTTACTGCAGAGACAGAATGCAAACAGCATTGACCGAAGATTGCAATGTTTCTGACATGTTTTGATGATAAAGAAGGGTTTATAGTGATAATATTGAATACAAAAATGTCGAAAGTCATAATTCCGAAAAAATAATGTCGAAAAAAAATATCGAATTTCTTTTTCAGTAAGTTTTTTATTCGAAAAGGGGGGTGCCCCCAAACCCCCCACCCGCCCCCTTTTTTTTAATTTGGTTTTTACCTTTTTTTTACTTGCAAAACCCCAAAAAAATATATAAATAAAAAAATAAAGAATTTGATTTTTTTTTAGACATTATTTTTTCTAAATTATTGTCTTTCGACATTTTTTTTAGATATTATGACTGAACACCAAGAAGAAGTCCCTCTGCAGATAGGACCTCTAGCCAGTGCAGAGTTATGTTTCAGAAACAATGTTACAAGAAAGGTTGGAAAGAATTTTTGATTTACCAGGAAGGAAGGATGGAACAGTAGTGTTAATGGGCCATTACCGGGCCTGTGGATCCAGAGCTTACATGAAGCTGCCCAAGGACTGGGGAGGGCTGTGTTCTATAGTCATTGTTCATGTTCCAGTGTGGGTGATTGCAAAGAGTGACCTGAATATTGGAGAGTTTCAAAAAGCAAATTCACACCTGAGAAAGAGGAGATCAGTTGCATTTCTCAATCGAATAAAGAACTACTTTTCAGCTAAATCGATAGAAGCTTTTGATTCTATTCTGTATGAACACAGGATGTTCAGTCAGACTTTAGCAGTATTCGCAACAATCTTCATGCCAGGGATCCAGACAATGGCCAATGACAAATGGTTAAAGATTAACAGATGGGAGCTCCTGTAGACGATTAACACTACCATAAAGGGATTCAATGCAACCAAGGAAGAACTAAGATCCATACGACTGATGACTCTTCAGAATAGATATGTCTTGGAAATGATTACAGCTACAGATGGAGGTGTTTGAGCCAAAATCGGAAAATCATGTTGCACATTCATACCTTCTCACGATGAAGAGAAAGGGACCTTGACAGAGGCCATAACGATGCTGACGAACTTGTACATCAAAATGGAAGATGAAGTAGAAGATATTGCAGATGACAGCTGGTTTGCATCGATCTTCTCATGGGTTCCACAATGGATGAAGAATATCTTCAAGTTCCTTAGAGCATTGTTGGTGATGATCATGTTTGGATTCTGTGTGATCAGAATAATAATCATACAGTGCAAGAAGACAGCAAAGAAAGCAGTAGGAATGGAAATCATGATCAATGTCGAGTCACGGTTTTGACCCAAAGAGCTGACAGATGAAGAAATCAAAAGGTATATAGAAGCAAATATTTTAGCACCTGAGGGAACAAAGTTCCTCTATCCAAGAAATCACAAGAAGTATGTGGGTAGATGGAACTACTGCAGCCCGAATGCACAATATAGTCTCATGACCTGAACTGTTGATGAACACGTAAAATCAGCAGGATTTCTGAAAGGAGTAATGAAGATATGGACTCCGAAGAAGCACATTTTCAGACGAGGATGTTTAGATGTGAAGACTGATGGGAGAGTGGTTGATGAATCAACCAGAGGGGGGAGTGTAGAGGAGGGGCCAAGTGCCTCTACCGGACGTCCCACTCCCATTTTGCCTATATGATGGAAACCAGAAATTGCAACATGCACGGCACCAATAATGGTCCTTATACCACGAAGAGTGCTTGAAACAATGTATCCATTGAGAAAGCTATATATGATGTAACCGTGGAGAAATGGCAGTCTTTTAAAGGAGGTTCCTGAAGAAGTGTGAAGCTGAATGAAAGAGAGGAATGGTGACGTCACATGATGCAGAAATGACGCACCCAGAAGAGATGCCAATGGAAAGAGTATGTAGGCTTTAACGAATCTGATGGCGAAGTCAAGAACTCAGCAACATTTCATGTGCGAAATGAAGATTGCACGTACGGAAAGTAATGAAGAAAATGCAAGTAATTTTATAATTGTACAGATGCTGAAACCCAAATATACGAGGTAATCATGAAGGCTGGCTATACGTAGTGAATAGATTAAAGGCAGTGCTGCCAATATATATGTAAGGTGTCGCTCCCCTTTTTGTCTGTAGGAATGAGTGAACAGCAACCTGCAGGAGACCTGAGCATAGGAGTCTAACTCCTTACTTCACACATGTGCAAAAAAAGGAAAACCCAGGGGGATGATGAAGGGACCCTCATGAGGGCCTATGGTCGGTCAGCCCAGATGACTGACAGATGTACTGGTGCGCCCGGTTAAATAAACAGACACAGTCTGGTTTCTTATAACAAGCGTGAACAGCTTGTGTTTATGTAATTGAATTTGTCAAACCAATCCTCTGTATACATGAGTAATATTAGACCACTGTGCTCCTAGCGGAGGTGCTCTTTGCTTGTACATGAAATAAATCAATACTTCAAAGTCCTCCTTCCATTACCTTCGGTATCAAACAATCACACATTGCTACAGTGATATTTAAGTAGATCCAGTGGAGTCGCCTGAGAAAAACTGCATTCACATTTGGTAAATAAATAATTCAAGAGTGCAGTGGGGTCACCTGAGAACAAGTACATTCAACTTTGGTAAATAAATAATTAAATAGATCAGCCCCGCCACTTGCGAACATGTGCATTCACATTTGGTGAATAAATAATTAAATAGATCAGTGGAGTCGCCTGGGAACAAGGGCACTCACATTTGGTAAATAAGTAATACATAGATCAGTGGGGACACCTGGAAACAAGGGCACTCACATTTGGTAAATAAATAATTAAATAGTTCAGTGGGGTCACCTGAGAACACGGGCATTCACATTTGGTAAATTAATAATTAAATATATCAGTGGGGTCACCTGGGAAGAAGTGCGTTCATATTTGGTACATAAATAATTACATAGATCAGTGGGATCACCTGGGAACAAGTGCATTCCCCTTTGGTAAATAAATAATTAAATAGGCCATACCAGCGTTCCCTCACTACTCGTAGCTTCAGACTATAAATGGGATGTACAACACTTAGAACACTGATCCACCAATCACCCAGTCAGGCCACCAGGCCATAATCCACCCCTACAACAGAGCTAGGCCCGCTAGGACAGATATGTCCTAGCGGGAATCTTCAGTTTCCCTACAGTGCTGGCTAGGGGCTTAGCTCGGAAATGCGTATATCTCTGCCCCCAGTGTGGATTTAACTGAGCGAAGTGGAACAATACAAACATACCAAACGGGCCAAAATGGGCTTCCAAAGTTTAGAGGGACACTTCTCAACTATGGTGACAAACCCCCTCTAGGCACTACTGATGCCTTTCACAATTTGTCCCCTGAGCCGGCAAAACCCACACCTTTATCAGGAGAGCTACCTCATCCCCACGCATCCACAGACCTACTTGTGGCATACAGCACTCCGTGTCACTGGACAGGTGTGGAGAATATTACCTTCCGGTCAGTCAACCATGGCCCACGTGTTCGCCGTATGCCGGAACATGCAGGACACGGTATCCCTTTCTCACTCTTTCCCTCTCCTACCTGATGGCTATGACACAGCACGAGAGACGACTTAGCTCTCTCCCTCATGAATGGTGGCAGCCGGGGTACAGTACCCGCCAAGTGCTCCTTCAGATCATCTACCCGGCACACTCTCTCGACCCAGGGTAGGGGAGAGAGAAATGCCAACCTGGAAAGGTGGAGGGCCTACGGGGGTCGTCCCTGACACAACAGAGGGCCTGGGTGCCCTCCGTGGAGGTCTGGAGCTTCCTTCTTGGCTCGTATCTCCCGCCGCTCTCCTTCCTGTGCAACCCCTGGGGGCTCTTATGCCACCCGGGACCTTTCACTTGTATCCACCTGCAGGGGGGCTTGCGCCAGTCCTGAGGTGAAATGACCTCACAAATGGGCCCGCTCTGCCTGCTGGTGGAACCTACCATGTCTGTCAGGCCAACGCAGCACGCCTGAAACATGCAGCAAAGTGAAAAGGACAACGGGAAGGGAAAATAAACAAACATGCCCGCCAAACAAAACGTGACACAAAGCCCATGCACACACGGAAACACACAGGAAATACGGGTTTACATATATATATACATGTATAGAATATACATATATATATATACGGGTATACATATATATATATATATGTATAGAATCTGGATGTTCCACGATGCATTTTAGCAAACTAAGACCCCATGAACAAAAGGGCTGAAAGTGTGGCGCAGTAGAAGAAAACAGTTGATGACGAGGGAAGATTCGAGAAAGGTTGTCTAGACCAGTGTCAAGGGTTGGGGCAGCCAAGAAACTGGTTATCTATTTGAGAAGATACAATGAATGTGAGAAGCAAGACAAGCTCCTGTTGAGGTGCAATGGAAAAACACTAGAAGTGCCAGGTTTTATTTATTAAATAGTGTTAAATGTGAAGAAGGAGCTCAAAACATGGCCTCCTGTCGCATGATCAAGATGAAAATAGACGTTGGGCAAACTACACCGAGACCTGAAGATAAAACCATGCTCACACTCCCTTCTATTCTCAGGTGTAGTGATACTTGCAAGGCCGAGTTCAAAGACTAATTCGAATGGCAGACAGTAGGATTGATGATGGATGTTGGGCTAATTGGGTGGGGAGGCATGGACAAGTCCAACCCTACAGCACCTGGAGTGCCAGCTTGCATGCTGCGAGCGAGTGGAACATTCCAGAAGGGTACAGCGTGCCAACCAATCATAGAGGGCCATGTAGTAAAGAGCCCTATAGCTTGAAAGCCAATGAAACATCATGTGTTTCATGACAGCGAAGCTGACTTGCACTAGGGGTGGGCATAGCTGTCCACCTGACCTTAGAGAGCCAATCACAAGCCTATATCCCATAGAAAGTATACTTAGATGTTCCCCATAAACCTATTGTAATCTCACATAGGTTTCCTTATTTTGCCACAAAGTATGACGTCATGTCTGATGAGTTTTTGCTATAAAAGTAATGTTTTTTTATGAATGCATTGAGACTTGTGCTGTGGGTTGTTCATTGACGCCCGTTGTACTCCCTGTTTTAGACAATTGCAATTAAAAACAGTTATGTTTTGCCAACTTCCTGAGTCGGTCTGATTATCGGTGTAAGAGTAAGATCTGCATGCCCATCCATCCCAGACAGCGTTACCTCGCTCAAAGGGCCTACGGGTTCAGTTACATCAGGGATCAGTATTCAGATCTACACCAAACGAAATAGGCCTTTCTTTCTCCATGCTGTCATTTTATATGGTGAAACCAGGTCCCTTTCCTGCTGATGAATGTAATCTGTGCCTCACGTTATTGCTGGATTGCAAATGCATTGTTTCCGCTTTTAGCTTCCAATTTCACCACTATTTCTTTTCCTCCCATGTGCATTGCTGCAGTTTTTAAATCTGTCCATGTGTAATGTATTTCATTAATATTAAAGTTGAAATGACATGAGTATCCCTTTGATAATGTCCACGCATAGGCTATAGTTAACATATGAAACCAGTGTTCACTTCTAGCCCAAGTAGGCCCCTCCTTTTAAATTATGTAATTTTAATGTTGTGAAGTAAGTGTTTTTATTCGGGATGAATAGAAAGTGCTTGGCTTCACTTTAGATTTCTGGATCACAGTATTATGCTGTGTTGAAGTCAATGTAACATGCTGCTATCTGTCACTTTAAGTAAAATGTAGCTTTTCATATTTTATGAAAACAGCATTTTCAGCCATACTTGTCTTTTGCCATACATTGGGCAGAACTGGCGATTTTAAGTTTTCAGGCACATTTTCCTTCACTAGAGCGCCTGTTCATTTTGGTAAAGTTGAAAGAGGCCCAATTCTGTTCATGTCACTTGTCCTTAAGTCAAAAAAATATTTTGGACTTGCCTCCATTTTCCAATGGATAGCACCCGTCAGCTTCACTCTTAAACACAGGCGTGGCCTCTTTATTTCTGGCATTCTGGGGCTATATGTTACCCCACAATGTGCAATGCACAGAAGATAAACGTATGCTTCACCTCTCACATTACCACCCACACCTGACATTACAACATGAACGCAAAACCACTGTGCAGCCGCCTATGGCACCCCAAAACCACTGCATTTGCTGCCTTACTTCTTTGCTCATGAGCACCTAGGCCCAGCCCATGACCTACCCAGCCATGGAGGCAGGCCAAAAGAGGCTTGTTTCCCAGAGGCCACACATTGGGAAGGGCCAACATGGCTGCATGATTCAAAGAAGTCATTATTTATAAAACGTGCCAGGATGTTTTATGGTGCTCTGGTAAAGCCTTAAACCTGCTGCCTGAATGTTACTCACAGATACATTCTTTTCTGATCAATTAATCCTATCAAGCTTCCTAAGTTCACTATAGAACAAGCAGTGGGCCAAATTCTCAAACCTTTTTTTGGTAAAAGTGATCAACTGTGCTCAAAGTGATCATCTCATCACTTGCGCCACAAAGTGCACCCACATCTCAGATACTCACATTCAAATGTCATTTTTCACTCCCTTTGCTCATTTGCACAAATAAGAGGACATATTTTAGCATTTCAATGCGCATCCTGAATCCACAAATGGGATGCGCAAAAATGAAAGATCTTCAGGTGCATCCTTTTTCAATAGGTGCTGGGGAAGGCCTGTGATGAATTGCCACCTGGCGAGGGTGTGGAATCCCCCACTTTTTTTATTTGTAATAAATTAAAAAATGATGCAGAAAATTCAATCTTTGAAAGGGTCATCTGCAAATCAACTTCCCCTTTCATAATCTCCATGCCAAAAGCATAGAGCGTATCTGTGTCCTGCTGCATCAGTATCCTGAGTTGCAGCAATTGCTCTACCAGTGGCACAGAGCAGGTTCCGGTCACAAGTGCCCTCTTGACAGCTGCAGTAAAGTATCTGCAATGCAGGTACTGCAATTAAGATATGCACACCTGTTCCAAAAACTGCATAACTCTGAAGATTCTATCTTGGTAGCATGTTCAACTGTACAAATAAGTGATACAGATCCTGTTGTGGTGGCACATTAAACTTTAAAAATAAGCCATACCTGAGATAGGTTATGGTGGCCAGCATCTCTCATAGTTATTCCAGCCACATTACATTGATATCACACATGTGTCAGCCCTGTCAGCCTAGTTCAGCTGTGGAAGGGATAACTTTCCAGACAAGGCTCTGCCTGCCCACTGGCAGTGCTGTAGCCTTGGGGGATTGCCTCTCTTTGTTCCTTTCTAAGGACAAAGGCCAAGGGCCCAGTGCTGTGCTCTGCAGGTCCGCAGAGCATGCTGCCGGATTCTTCGTTCTGTGCAACGCTTGACGCCACTTTCGATGCTCTTCTCCGCCCACACATACAATAAAATCAACTCACTGACCTTCTGCAGCAAAGCCTGCACAGGCCATGGGTGCGGTGTTTTGCTCCGCAGGTAGTAGGTGCCACAGAATGGAGCCACCACACTTGTTGCTTCAGCTGGCTAAGATGAACGCCCTTCATCCACCCACTGGACTCAGACGGTACATGCACCTGCTTCACCAGGAAAGTGGCAATTGCACTCTCTCTCTCTCAGCATGGCAACCACATTGCCCCTATACTCCACCATCCCGCCCACCACCTTCCTGCCCTCCATCCTACCCCGAGAGTATACCAACCTCACCACATCTGTCCCAAACAGCTCACCCAATAAACCTACCCCTTGCCCCGCTGAACCCTGCCTGCCTCCACCCAGCAACCCACGCTTCTCGACCCGCAGCCCCAACATCAGCCGCCCGGCATCCATGCAGCTACTCAACAGCAGAATCGCCTCTAGAACCCTACTAGAACACACGCAACCAACAAACCACCTCTCTGCCCGCAGCCCCAACATCAACCCCCCGGCATCCACGCAACTACGCAACCACAGAATCGCTTCTAGAACCCTACGGGACCACGCACAACAAACACAGCGCGTCCCTGCCTGCAGCCCCTACATCAGCCACCCGGAGTCCATGCAATTACACAACTACAGAATCGGCTCTAGAACCCCACTAGGCTGCACCCAACTAAAACAATGCCTCTCTGCCCACAGCCCCAACATCAGCCGCCTGGTACCTACCCAGTCACGCAACCTCTGAATCAGCTCCAGATTCGCCCCACGCTGCATGCACAATGTTGTACAGATAGAAGCAACCTGCCCCTCGCGCATGTACAGCCCTCAAGCCTGGCCCCTAGACTACCCCTGCCCACTGAAAATACCTGCCTGCCAACTGTGATTACTTGTATGCTCAACCCCAATGCACATATGCCTTTTGTAACTACTTGTCTGCCTACTACGAATGCACACTTGCCCAACACCAGTACCATGACAATGCCAATGCCTGTAGGCTGAGTGGTAACAGACCCATTGCCACTGTCATGACCCCGTCTGTTGTTTTTGTGTCCTCTGACAATGCCCTCATGCGCACTCAGTCTATCTGTACACCCACTGCCACTGCCTCTGTGCTCCGATCCAGCATGAACAAGCAGCCTTCCCACCCACTTCCAACCACCGACCACAGAGCATCAGCTTCCCTCAAGAGCCCCTCGCTCAAACTAGCCCTCATAAATGCCCGATCCCTGTCAGCCCACGCTCTCGACATCCTCGACCTCCTAACAACCAATAATCTTGATGCACTAGCAATCACAGAAACTTGGCTCCATGCTGCCGCAGGACCAGCTCTCTCCCTCGCCATACCGCCAGGCTACATCATCATCAAGAGTGACAGACTGGACTCCAAAGGAGGTGGAATAGCCATTATCAGCAAAGACCACCTATCTATCAGACAAGACAACACCTCCCTTAACAACAACTGTGACATTCTCTCACTAGAAATGCCCATATCCCCATCCAACACCATCACCGCCCACCTAGTCTACCGGACGCCCGACCCCATCTTAATTTTTGAAGAAGATCTTCAAATCTTACAAGTAAACACCAAACCGTCCTCACAAATACTCCTCCTGGGTGACCTGAACCTAGGCCTCAATTACCCCAATGACACATCAGCCACCTCTCTCGCCAACTCATTCTCCGAAGTCTGCTTTAGTCACTACATCCACAGCACCACACACAACAAAGGACGCCCCATAGACTGGATAGCCGACCTAAACTGCCACATCACTATCGCATCCAAAATCTCCTGGAGAAACCTGCCCTCCGACACCCTCAAACAGGAATTCTTGATCACATACAAACAATATAAAAATGCAATCATCCAAGCCAAATCCAATAGGTTCAATTCCAGAACTAATAACAGAGAATTATTCTCCATCCTCAAGGATCCTGAGGCCCCAGTCGCCCTGCCATCCCTGCTCTCCAAAGATTGTGCATGGTGCAACAGCATCCAGCAAGCCATGCTGAACAAAATCAGCTTACTCCAAAATAAAATCATCGCCAAACATAATACCCTGAACCCCTTCAAACAACCCACCTTGATCGTCACCGGCCCCAAGGACATCCACTCTGCCACACCCCACAATGCACCGCAATTCAAATTCCATACCATCTCCGACCAAGACACCCTAAACATCCTGAAAAGTCTTAAGCCATCAAAATGCAAAGGCGACATATGCCCACCCGCCCTGATCAAAGACTGCGGTGAAGCTTTGGTCCGTTTATCACAGCAGTGATAAATTCCTCCTTCACCTCAAGCGTGGTACCCGCAAGCCTCAAAGAAGCTTGGGTCTTACCACTCCTAAATAATCCAACCCTTGATCTAACATCCCCCAACAACCACTGTCTCATCACGACTGTCCCTTTCCTGTTAAAAATACTTGACAGATCAGCATACGTCCAAATACAGCAATACCTAGAAACAAGCCAGATACTCGGAATCTGCCAATCCGAGTTCCACCCTGAGCAGGGAACCAAATCTGCCCTGCTTGATTTAAAAAACAGATGGATGACTTCAGGGATAAGGGTAAACTTGCCCTCTTGCTGCTACTAGACCTGTCAGCAGCGTTTGATTTAGATGACCACAGCATACTCTGCCGACACCTCACCCAAGCAGCATTCTTCTCACCAGAAGCAACAACATGGATAGCCTCCTTCTTAGAAGAATGCAAGTCTTCTCTGAGAATGCTAGCGCAACACCTTCACCAATCAATTGTGGAGTCCCCCAAGGCTCATGTGTTTCCCCCACACTCTATAACATTTTCACAAAGCTCCTCTTCAACCTCCTCGGCTCCCATGACATTGTATATGCAAATTACGCAGATGATACCCAAATTCTCCACCCCCTCACTGGCACCTACTCAGAAGATGCCACCACGCTAAACTCAACCTTCACCATTATTCAAGCATGGATGGCCTCCCACAGCATCTGCTTGAACAATGACAAAACAGAACTCCTTATCTTAGGACACCCAACAGCCCTAAACAAACTGAACCCTGAATACTCAACCTTCATTATCGATGGCATCCCAATCCCAGTCTCACCCTCAGTAAAGACCCTGGGAGTCTATCTAGGTGCATCTCTAACACTTACCAGACAAGTCAACAACATCCCCGCTTCAGCTGCATACGCCACAATACTCATTAAGGCCTGAACACCCTTCCTATCACCAGACAGCTGCCTGACAATCACTTGCGCTGTGGTGGGCGCTAGATTAGACAATTAACTCTATTTGCCAGCACCTCATCCCACAATCTAAAAAAACTGCAAGTTTTACAAAATAATGCCCTAAGAGCTGCCCTCAACCTCTCCAAAACTAAACACATATCAGCTGCCCACAGGAATGTACACTGACTCCTTATCGTAGAAAGAACTCTCTTCAAGACCCTAACCATCCCCACAGATGCATCTACAAGTCAGCGCCGCCCTACCCGACTCAAAGATTCTCCTAACCGCAATCAACCAGGCACGTCAGAACACCCTATGCACAAAGACTAGTTCAACCCACCTTCAAACGTGCCAAAGCAGGTGGCTCAAGATTCCCTGCCATTGCAGCCAAGCAATGGAACTGCACACACAATCTCAGATCAGAAGGCTCCTATTGGGCTTTCTGTAAAGCCCTCAAAACCTGTCTCTTAATTAACTCGAAGGACTTTGGCCTCCCACCACATCCGGACCCTTGCAGCAATATGTATGAACAGTTTACACTTTTATGACCATATGCAACAATGTAACCACTGCAACAATGTAACCTGTAACCACCTTCTGTGCCTTATTGGCCTCACGTAACCTGTAATTCACAGTGCCCTGTTGTCTGAGGGCTTGAGCATGCTATACAAATGCAATAAATAAAACATGTAGCACCCTTTTCCCAGGGACAGCCATCCCACAAGGAGCTTGCCTGGGAACACGAATTAAAGGGCACACCCATTCACAAAACACTGTGCCTCACACCATGGTGTTGCATTTCTAAAGGCCTTTGGTTCTATTGATAAGGAAGAGGGGTGGGGTTTGTGCAGCCAGGGATACATCTGTAGAGTGCACCATCTTGTTTCTCTCTGCCTCTCTATATCCTTCCTGTCCCCTCCACTTCCTCTAGAGCAGGGATACACAACCTGTGGCTCTCCAGATGTTTTGGGCTACTACTCTCATGATACCTCACCATTGACTATACTGACTAGAACTGATGGGAGTTGTAGTCCAAAACATCTGGAGACCCTAAGGTTGCAGACCACTGCTCTAGAGCAAAGCACTTTGGGTGTGATGTCAGAAGTCCACGTCTTCCAAGAGCAGGTATTAGACAACTAAAACAGGCTACTTTTGGTCCAATCACGTGTGGACTTTTACCTTTAAAATAAGGATTCTCACAGCACTTCTTTGAATCCTCTCTGGGAATGCATATGGAAGAATATTTTGCTGAACTCTGCGGAGAGAGCCGTACTTTCTAAAGTCCTCCAGTTGTGAGGTGAAGGCAGGTGTTCCAAGGCAGAGGTGAGCGCTGTGCCCTAACCATCCCCAAGGACCATTGGGGTGAACTCTGCTGATGGACCAAAACCTACATCTCTGAAAATCACTCTATTACCTGGGACATCACTGGCTTGCAAGATCCCTAAAGGTGTGTGCCAACGTACCCCATGTTTGGGAGCCCTAGAAAAGGACTAAGCTTGGCTCTTGAGACCCTGAAGCGGGTCTCGCAGCTCCTGAAAACCCGAACAGCCAAGATCCCTGAATTGTCAACGCCCACCTGTTGTGAGCCATGATGAAAGTGTTTTCACTGCTGAGCAAATCTCCAGGACCATTTGAATCTGCCTTTGGCATTCATTGTTCCCGAACCGCTTTTTTCTGTTTTACTCCATTCACTGCCCCACCATGCCACATGAAGTGTGTCGTTGCCTCAGCTCGAACCATAGATGCACTGCTGCCTTGCATTTTTTGAAACATCATTCAAAGAACCAGCTTCTCCATTGCTGCTCTTACAAATTGATTGACCTCACCCTGGTGTTTCCGGAACAGTGACCTCCGAACCTATGCATTGAATTGACTCACCTGCGGATACTGGTACCAGTTCAAACTCGTCAATCCTAAACCGCCGAACCAAAACTGGAGATCACCCAATCCACACAGCTTGCTTAGACACTTTGAGAAAGCAGCTAACTTCCATTCAACCCCGACTCGATGCCAGCTTGAGGGACCATCACGATTGCTGCATCCTCGATCCGAGACCAACCCGCGATCGACATCAAACAAAGCCTGGGTCAACGCTGAAATTATTGAGTAATATCTGCCCCCTTGGCCCATTTTTGGACCCTAAAGACTGGATAGGTGAGTTTAATTTCTTTAGAATACTCAAGAAATATCCTTTTTTGTTTATTATTTATACTGCGTGCCACACCCTCAGGTATCTGGGCGCTATGCAAGACATCTTAAAAATATATAAATACATATGAAGAATATTAACACAGAGTAGAATGTAGACAGGTCATAGAAACAATGTAACAGCATGACAGTACAATACAGAGGCAACAGGCGCAGGAAACTAGGTGTCCCTAGATACATAGGTCAAGAGAGGGGTTATGCAAACAGGCCAGTAAAAAGGTCTGTGCACACTAGTTTCTAAGCATCTGTTTTATCGCATCATGCATTGTATGTGTTGTCTTTGGACAGTAACCATTTTTTTGGTATTAGACCTAAAGCTGTGTAGGTTAGGATCAGTGCGTAGGTTAAGTGGGAGGACGTTCCATGCAACGTATGCTTGAACCAGGAAGCTAGCTCTTTTTAGGTTGAAACGTGGCGAGATAATGTGGTGGACGTTAGCTGATCTTAAGGGTCTGGAAGACGTTTTTAGAGCAATTTTGTCTCTAAGGTATTTGGGTGCAGCATTGTGAAGACATTTGTGGGAGATAGAGACAAGTTTAAAGAAGATTCTATCCTGAATGCAGAGCCATTTGTGGCTTCTTCTTGTTTTGGAGATGTGGTCTTTTCTTGGGATACTCAGTGTAGTTCTTAGTGCATTATTTTGCAAGGTTTGGCGTTTGTTTAGTACTTGTTTATTTGCGCCTGCATAGAGGGCATTGCAGTAATCGATTTTGGACAAGATTAGTGCTCGTGCTAAAATTATGGAGCTGTTGGTAGAGAGGTAATTTTTGCATGCATGAATCAGTTTGCAATTATAGGCCGTAGCTGTAGCAGTGGCGTTAACTTGTTTCTTCAGGTTTAGGGCCGAGTCGAGATGGAAGCCTAAGGTTTTAGTGTCCTTGGCCATGGTAATCAGGTTACCGTCTACATTGAATGAGGTGTATTTAGGGTTGAGATTTTTTAGGTAGATGAGGGCACCTAGTATGAGAATTTCAGTCTTGTTGTCATTCAGGCACAGGCTATGGGTAGCCATCCATGCCTGAATGCCAAGATATATTTCATTTAGTAGGTTGTTGTCTGCGTCGTAGTTGCCGATAGTAGGATTAGTATCTAGGTGTCATCTGCATAGTTAGTATAAATGACACCCAAACGGTCCAAGATGTCGAATAGGGGTTTGGTAAACACATTGTATAGTGTGGGGGAGACGCAAGAGCCTTGAGGAACTCCACAGGTGATCGGGATAGGGTCGGCTGCATCTGAAGGAGAGAATACTCTCATCATTCTATTATTTAGAAAGGATTTAATCCATGTTGTAGCTTCAGGGGAGAAGTTGGCTGCCGTAGATAGATGCTTGCAAAGTATGTTATGTCGACTAAGTCAAAGGCAGCAGGGAGGTCTAATAGTAGGAGTAGTGCACATTGTCTGTTATCTTTTATTAGGTCTATTTGTGTTTTACGATCTAGTAGTGCTGTTTCAGTCCTGTGCAAGGGTCTAAATCCGGATTGTCTAAACCCTAGGAAATTATTGATCTCTAGGTAAGACTGGATTTGGAGGTAGGCTGCCTGATCAATAATTTTGAGAAGGAAAGGTACTGTGGTTATGGGTCTGTAATTAGTTGGGATGGATGGGTCCAGGGTGGCTTTTTTAAGCAAGGGTAATACTCATGCGTCTTTTAAATTGGTTGGGACCTGGCATGATTCAAAGGAAGCGTTTATTAACCTAGTGATGAACGGGTTGAGATCTCTAACTGCATCTATTATAATTTGGGCAAGGCAGATGTCCCCTTGGCAGCGTAAAGGTTTTAGAGAGTTAATGATTTTTGCGACCTCTGTGGCAGTCACTTGGGCACATTTGAATTCAGGTATAATATTAGTGGGGGTAGTAGTGGTTCGGAGCTGAGTCAGTGCAGTTAATGTTGAGTCTCTTAGAGGCAATTTTCTTTTGGAGGGTGGTGATTTTATTAGTCAGGGCGTTTTGTATGCTAGTGCACCAGTCTTTGTTTTTCAGGTGAGAGTCATCAGGGACTATCAGTGATTCTAATTCCCTTAGATTCCAAATAGTTCCTTGATGTTAAGGTTGGCATTTTGGATCCTGTCATTGTAAGTTTCCTGTTTAGTTTTGTTCTCCTTCGAGGTAGGTTTTTCCGAATGACCACACATTTCCTTTTTTCCAGCCTCAAGGCTTTCAATTGTGGTGTTTTCAGAGGAGCGTGATTACGCCTAAGGCATTGGACATGGTATTGTTAAAGAGCTCTATTAGTTCCTCAGGATCTTCAGAGTAGTTAGAGTTTAGTATTGGAATTAGCAGGCGGGGGGGCTAGTTTTTCAGCTGTAATGTTTTGCTTATTTCTAGTGAGTAGTGGGGGACACAATAGCCTTAGTTTGTGTGACTGGACAATTAGCATTGATGGTGAACGAGATGAAGGAGTGGTCAGTCCAAGATTGTGGTTCAATGGCGGTGATTGTCGTGTCGCAGTTATGGTCTGCCAACCAATCCAGTATTCGTCCTTCTGAGTGCGTAGGTTGGTTGATTCTCTGTGTGAAGTTCAGTTCACTTAGGGATTCTTCCAAGGATTTAGCAGACTGGTCATTTGGGTCAGAAAGGCCTAAGTTGAAATCGCCAAGTATTAGAATTTGTGACTTAGGTTTAGTGTTATCGGAAAGCAGTGTGATAATATCCTCCTCAAAGTCACCTGGGAGGCCGGGAGGCCTGTATATGAGATGGATGGTAGGGGTACTGGTGTGGGAAGTTGCTCTTTTAGGCGTGAGCAGTTCGCATGATTTGAGTGACAAGGTGGTTGACGGCCTGAGTGCCAAGTTGAATCGAGCTATGAAGGCAACCCCTCCGCCTTTACCATTTTCTCTGTAAACTTGGGTAATAGTGTAAGAGTCTGGGATGGCTAGCATGAGAGATGGCCCTGCCGCGGCATGGAGCCAGGTCTCCGAAACAGATAGGAAATCAAGGTTGTTGTCCTTGATTAAGTCGGCTATGTCAGTTGAATGTACAACTACAGATCTGGCATTTATAAGCACGCCATTGATCAGTGAAGGTTTAGCCTGAGCTGGTGGGTGAGATAGATTTGTAAGGCCGTCGGGGCCAATGGTTTGTTGCACTTTGGTTTCAGTTTTTTGGGAAGCGAGACAGTGATAATAGGGCATGGTAAGCTCCATGAGGAGCTAGGTGATGTGTTCTGGATAGTTAGGTTCTCTTGGTAGATGATGACTAGAGGTGCTGCTATGTTGAACCTCAAGGCGAGTCTTTTATTTCTATGGAGGCCGCGGCAAGGTTGATTAGGGGTTGGCTTAGTGCCAAACCGCTCAATCCATTACACAGGGATTAATGAGGAATGGCAGATTTAGCTATTGGTCAGTTGGGCTGTTTGGCAGTTTTCCAAGTTGGTAGTTAGTTTGGGTAGGAATGGGGTAGGTTTGATGGAGTCTGAGAGCAAAGTAATTTGTAGGGGGGGTGCAGGTTTGGCATTGCAGTGAAGAGACATTTTCTTAGTGAGTAGAGGAGCGGGAATTACGGCTGGCAGGTGTTGTCCCAGTAGGAGGAGACTTACTAGAACCTCAATGATAAACATATGAATAATCATGATGGGGTCACTTGCTAGTTATTCTGATGCGAATTATCTTTTACCAGCATGGGTAGCGCAAATTGAAGTTATATAAAAAGAAGAAAAGTGGCGAGAATATCAGTGGTCTCTAGAGTTGGGCCAAGCTAGACGCGTCAAACACTAATGTTGCAATACTAGTTAGGCGCAAAGGGTGAGGGGCAGTGGGCTTAGCGCTGATTTTCCTGTAGGTACAAGGCAAGGCTATGGGACAGTTATCAAATCGGGTGCAAGATAAACTCACCATGGTAGGTTGTAGCAGGCAGCAAAGTCATTAGCCCCAAACGAAGCAGTACGTAATCAGTACATAAGTAGTAAAAGGTGGTACTGTATAAAGGTAAGTACCTGCAGTGCCTTACAAGGAAACATAGAAAGCACAGATACATTTGTATTAAGCAGACACTAAGAAATGGGTGTGACTTGTTCTTATGAGTCAGGGAAAGGGGCCTGGGATGGCTGCATACAGTTTTGTCAACCCGCTAAGAAAACGTGTAATATGTAGGCAATAAACTTTGCATGCACCAGTTAGACGGCAGTGTTTCTTAGGATTTCAAGAGCAGTTCTTAGAACCTGGTAAAGACAATGTCAACAGTAGTAACAGTGCTAATCTTCTAGTCGTGTAATGGTGCTAGTAGAATGCTATTTTAGATTTTGCACTTTCATAGACACGGCAAACAGGATATGGCGCTACGCCCTTGCTCAGTGTTCTAACAATGATAATGATACTGAACAGATAGGGAGGCAATGGCAAAACATTTTTTTTAGATAATTAAGCGTTCATTTCTGCTTATGCAATACACAGTTGTGTGTAAGTTCTGCTTTGACTGACTAGTTTTTTTGAAAATGTTGGTATTTTATTTACCTTTTCTCCCACTGTCTCATTTTCCAGAGTGCTATATGTTTTCTATCCTTGAATATTCTGTGTTCTTTCTAAAGGGGTGGCTTTTTACAGTGTTTTCAAATTGGTTATTCTTGTACATGGTGTGTTTGATTAAAGTATATATTTTTATGGAAACTTGATTGGACATGCATTTATGTTGGACTGTTATACATCTCAGTTTGGGGTACTACTGAACCACATCCACACTGCTCTTGAGAGTATAGCCTTGCCTCAGACCACGTTGCCACTAATGGTGAAGGAGGTGTATCTCTTAGCTGCGCCTGTTTTACCATTATGATTCGGTTGGCTCGTGGTTTGAAGAAGTGTGAGGGCTGACTGGGTGCTTTAGCCTCTACTCATCCTTGTACTCCTCAGGGTCAAAGTCAATTCTTCACAGGGCCCAATGCAGGATAGGTTCATTTCTCAACCTTTTATGAATTGTGTTTGAAACGGGAGAGCAGTGGTGATAACCACTGCCTCCCACTTGGATTTCTATCCTTCAAACACAGCTAGAACTGCATAGGGCCTGCCACTCTGAAATACGCTCCAAGCACTTACGTGGGTGCTGGCAGCTGTTAATACATTAGTGTCGGAATGTATTTAAGGAGGCTTCTTTGAGCTACTGTTCAGCCACTTTTGAAATACCAGTTCACCTTTGAGGAAAAGGTGAACTGCACATTTCTAAAATGAGCGCACATGAAAAAAGTGCATCCTACAGGCTTTTTTCATTTGCACTCATTTTTGGGAATCTGCCCCAGTTTGTCCATTCACTATAGCACAACTCCTGCATTCCTACAGCATTTGCACCCTTCTGTGAGGGAAATATTGATCACATGCAATAAACACTCATTACAGAGATTAGCGTTTATATAGCAGATATCACAGTACCAAATTCCTGCAATGTAGCCTCAGCCTTTCCATTGTCTTAGGTGAATAAACTCACATGTATATATACTTGTATGATAGTAACACCTGCTGCGCTACAAAACAATGTACCTCATTAGACAGCGTTAGAAAGTAACAAGGCATCATGCATGAAGCAGGCCTAGAGCTTGATTCTACCAAACGCGAGTTCAAAGAACTAGCAGCCACTCCAATAAAGAGCACGAAGTGTTAGGAAAGGTGATTACGTAGTCAAATTCCCGAGTGTACAACCAAAGTAATGAAGCTCATATCCTGGCTTTTCCAGCGGATGATACAGTGATCCTGGACACATCAACTTACCTCATTTTCTGGTAATCAGCTTCCTTCCTTTAGAAGGCTTGCCTTCGTTCATACTGGTGCCATTGTTTAGCCCTTTTTATGCAGGCCATTTGATTGAAGGTGTCATATTCAGAAGAGAGCGGACCAAATGTCACAGGCCTCTGGTGATAACACTGTCAAATGTGCTTATTTAGCACAAGAAATGGGTTGCTTTCTTATACCATTTCAAATGTGCTCCTGCACATCATAAATCACAGTCAACAAGTCTGAGTTTGGGTATATTTAAAGCTTTAAAATACAATACTAGCCCCCCCACCCCCATGTTAAATATTTTACACAAATGAGTATTCTGGTACTTGCATACTTACCTTGATGATGGAGAACAGGTAGTTGGAATCATTCTCCTTTTGCGAAACATGTGTCTATACATTCTTTTTAAAATATTGTTACGTCAGGTTATTTTGTGATGGGTGCACTTTCCAAGTCAGTTGTACAAAAAAGGGTATTATTTTAGGTCATGCAAGTAAAACATTCACAAATAATTGTACCATGCTCTATAATAAGAAATGGGAATCAATTTGTCAAGTGCAGAAATTCACATTGGCTCAAATCCCAGTTTCACCTCATAACCAACATGTGTGATCCTGAGCAATTCTTGTAATCGTGTGGTGCCTAGCCTGTCAAAATTACCATTATCTAAGTATTGCATGTTCTCAGACACTTAAAGGGAATTGATCTTGGGGTATGCTCTTAAAAAAAGGTTCACTCGCTGTTTAACTAGCTATAGTTTTGCTTCGTGAATGGTAATATTGGCCTTCTTATATATTACATCACAAAGTCATCTGTTTCTTCACTGTCTAATCTCAATAAAGCTTGAAAATGTTAGCTTACATGCACCTTTCTGGTAGCACATTCTATTCTATGCAATGGTATGTGCACCTTTCCCATTGCTTCCAATCTGCCTGCATGCTTGAGCACTGTTACATTCTGCTAATATAAGCCCCCTGTCCATGCTAGAGTAAGTGTACCTTTTCCTATAGCTACTATGTGTGGCTGCTAGTTTTAGTTTGGGCTATTATGTGACGCTTTTGAGCAACCTAGAAGTTGAAACTAAGGAATTGGAGTACAGCAAGTAAGGGGATGGAATCTTGGAGGGATATACAGCCTGCTGGTATTGTATGGTTATGTATTCACCCATTGACTGTCCTTCGCCATGCTAATCCATATGGCCATTCCCAAGTATGGCCAGCCACTCCTCACTCAAAGCACATCTTCCTAGGATCACTCTTAGTTCGCTTTGTCAAGCTGTAACATCAAATGTGTGCCTGCCATTGGTCTTCTGAGACCTAATGGCTTCATTTCAGTTCTAAATGTGTTACTTGTGCCATAAGCGTGTCTTACCAAGTGTGCCTTCTGCCACATGATGTATAAGCCGTATGCATGTCCTTGCACTGAAGGCCGTGAAAAACTAGCATTGGCAAAGCTCACAGTTTTGACTTGTGTATAGTCATTAGATCGGCATTTTCTGGGCACTGCTATCATATGCCGATGTACTCACACAATTTTCCAGCTGTTGCCATTGTATGGCTAGGTGGCACCATTGCAGCAGTTTGTGGCAAATGCCAATCTCATGCCTGCCTACACAGAAGCCAAAACGGTTGACTTTGCCAATACGTGTTAAGATGTGTCAAATGTGTTCTATACTCTCATCGTGGACTGCCAGTTTTGCATTATTCTGATTCCAGCAAGTCTGAAGAGGGTAAGGGGACGGGGGGAGGGAGTCCCCACGCACAGTTTGTGGTGGGGCAGCATATCAAGCAGTGGGTTGTGATGGCACTGGTGATCGTGGTGTCATGACTATAGATTCTGGATCCCTTCATTGTTTTGGTTCAGGGGCGGGAGGGTCACAAAGGCATCTGTGCCCTGGGCCGCAGAAGACCTTAAAATGTCCCTGCCTGGGAGTAACCTGCAATATGCACACATCTCACTCTACGTTGCTCAGTGTGCCTCTATCACCGCCTCGCGAGTGCTTTGAAGCAGCACTGCACAGCACTGTTTAGGCAAGGTCAACACCTTGATCTACAGCCATGAAGGCCGCTTCACTCGGTGCGCGCGAAGTGCTAGCTATGTGTAAATGTCAACAGGTGGGTTGATCGAAGGCTTGCATTCAATTATATGAAGTCGGGGGACACAGCTATCCCTGCAGTGTTACCTTGCCAACCAACAGGCCTCAGAATCAAGATTCAAGCCTGTAATCCCCACTGGCTCAATGTGTGATCTTGGGCTCCCAGGTTTACCCCGAGCAAGTGAAACCCTCTACACGCAACCGCATTAACCCTAGATGTATGCTATTTCCTTGCCATGTAGTAAAGGAACACGCCTACTATCACGTAAATATTATAAATAGTAGTTGTTAAAACTATATTAGGACAAAAATGTTTTCCTGCGAATCGCAAGGCACTCTACTGGCAGGATTTATACCTATATGTAGACATATATATACCTTTGTCCTACACAATGAGATCATCGCGCGTTTAAAATGTAAATCTCGAGCGCCACCTAGCGACCGGAACTCCCATGGCTTGGGACGTGTCTTCAGCTAATGTTTTTTTTTCCTTCTCTCCTCTCTGACAATATTTCAGTATTATTGTAATAGCTGTCGGGCAGAGCCGCGGTGTCTTTGGGAAATGAGATAATAGCGGGCGATCTCATACAAGGCAATGAGACGTTTCTGTGACAACCGCAAAGAAGCCGTCTGCCTTCCCTCTCAGCGCAGTAATCACCACAAAAGAGCCCGCTCCCCTGAATTAAAAAGAGCCAATAACACTGAGAGGGTCAAGGATGTAATTGGTATTTCTTAGAAATGATGTTCTGCCTGGCAGAGTCGGCATCACTTCTCTTTATTTCTTTTTTTTCCCCCGGCTCTGATCCTATCGGCGTGTGCAGTTGCAATTATCTGATCACGGCCAAACAATGCTGCGCAGACAATGCCAGCCAGCTGAAAGCATGCTAAAAACAGAAGTGGGACCCCAGCTCCTGCCGCTGCCTGTGGCTGAGAGTATCTTTAAAAAATAGAAAGATTGGACCACCCCCATCCCAAAACACAGCACCTCGGAAGGGACCCCCGTGGAGGGTGTTGGCGGGGGGGCACTGGCTGGGTGAGCATAATGTGGGCTCGTATTTCAGACTGCGCTCATTAAATACGATGGCACGATGCCAGGGAGGAGGGAGGGAGGGGGCAGATGGATTGGGAGGCGCGCGCCGCTGTTTGCCTGTGTTTTCCAAAGCAGAGGCTGTAATGGGTTTCAGGAGACGGAATTAAAGCCGGTTTTACCGGACCAGCGAAATTAAAGCCCGCGCTGACTACCAAGAGCTTTCTCGTAATTAAAAATAGCGGGGGGCTTATAGGAAAACAGCTGAACCAGTAAGTGGCGCGCTGGAGAATTCCCCGCCCTTCCAATGCAAAGTGCACCTCAGAGCGCATTTTATTGAAGTTTGGGGTGATTTGCTTTCCGCGGGATTGGCAGTAATGAAATGTTGCACTCCTGTTGCGTTTGGTTATACACAGAATGGCTAGGGAAAACGTGAGCTTGTGGGCAGCCTGAACGTATGCACCAAATGCTCCCTTTAGGCTGCCTAGATAGCTCGGTGTGTTAATGCGCCTGACGAGTGCAACAGAGGTGACCTGCTTTCAGATTCCCTGAATGGGTGCTTCATCAACCTGGGGTGACGGATGTAGAGGCCATAATGACACTTGTTATCAGGCCCGGACTGGCCTGTTGGGCAATAGGGCAATGCCCGAACCAAAAACACAACATGCTACGGTGGGCCAGTTTTTGTTGGTTTAAGTGTCCCACTTTTTTTGGCCCCTGTAGGCCAGTTTGATAAGTGTTGTCACCATGCGGTTAGTAGTTGTGACCAGTGCTACTGAATACATATTGTTTAAAATGCACAATTTGTGTCACATTTTATCAAAAACCTCCCCCTTGGGTACTGCTCAACAAGTCTATCACAAAAGAAATGGATTGCCATTTGCAACTGTGGGACAACTTTTCATTGGTGCCCAAGACAATCGTATGTCCCAGTCCGACCCTGCAAGTTGCTATGGACAGTGAGCACAGATGAAAGGCTGGCAGCAGGCGCCATGCCAGAGGGTATCGTTCCCATCAAACGGGTAAAAGAACTCCCCAAGTTTTCAAGGCTATCATTTGAGGCATGCGGTGTAGGTTCGTGTGTTAATGTGCCCACCGAGGAAATCAGCACGCCTGCAGCTGCCCCTCCAGGCTCAGCCTTTCATCCTTCGGATGTTGACAAAATGTGTGCAATGCCTGCCATTACCATCTCAATTGCACCTTAAGAATGTTGCCCCGGAAATATAAGTAAGCAAGATGGCATTGTCATTTGTACAGAAAAGTAGGAGGTGTTTATGAACAGACACTCTGTAACAAAAGTAACATTGTGGTTATTGGATTGCATTATTTGGTTAATGCAACCCCTGCAGAACAAAATCTGTGTGTACTACACGTCACATGAAAAGTTCCAAACCTCGATCCACCCTCGCGAACATACCAGGTAAATTGCCTATTCCAAATCTGCTGGGGTGAGAGTAGCAGCCATCATTTAGAGTGCCATGAAGGGGTACGTCTGTAACGGGCAGCGCTTCCTTGATATATAGTTTATTTATATAGCGCCGATACACAATGTGTTTCATACCTTGTATTCAGAAAGAAGCATATTATGGCCGAAAGTGAGAACGTGTACGGCAGCCACGGGCTATCCAAGCTTTTAAATGTAGGCTGGCAAGATAGCTCAGTGGGTGAACGTGACTACTGCCTAGATTTGTCTCTGCGCTGCATGTACCATGTTCCATCATTGTCTGAGATTTTCGTAAGTTTGAGATCTATAAAAATGAGTAGCAATTGTGTCGGGTGTGATAGTGACGCCTCCTAATCTCAGTAACTACAGAGTTAGTGACACCTGTGCTACAAAGTTGCAGGCCTGTGGCACCAGGAGCCAAACTAACAATCAAGTTAGTTATTGTTACAACCAAGGACGCCGGGAACACGGACATGTTCTAGTCAACTTAAGCATACCTCTCAGCCTGTTGAGTCTGCGGGGAAGGTGAGCCATTGAAGCCAATGGAGATGAAGTATGTTTAGAGGAGTGGGGAGGTAAAGGCTTGTTGGGAGTGTGTCCCATTGAAGTTTATGGGGAATGTCAAAGAGTGGAAGTGGCAGTTGAGAGATATGACTTAAGACTAAGACATGTTCACTTGAACACATGAGGGTGTGTGCAGTGTGTTTAGAACCTTGGGGCAGGCCAGGCAGAGAGCAGAGTGGTGGTTACCTCTTTGGCTGCGCTGAGGTTGGCGTTGTTGGCAGCCTGGTGGTGCTTCTTCTCCTCGTTGTTCTGCGGGGCCAGCGGGCTGTAGGGCTTCAGGAACATGAAGTCGCTCTTGGCGGACTCGGGCGTCAGGCAGACCTTGTAGCAGTAGTTCTGGGAGGCCCCGGGGCCGGCCTCTCCGCAGCCCGTCGGCACCTTGTTCCCGGCCGAGATCTGCAGGTTGATGTTGGAGTGCTCGAAGTCCTCGCGGGAGGCCCGGGCCCTCGCGCAGCAGGTCAGGGCCGGGCAGCGGTAGGTCCGCGGGGAATGGCCGTCCTTGTGGCACTTGATGGCCGCCAGCACGATGATGGCCACCAGGAAGGTGAAGGAGACGCAGCCCAGCGAGATGATGAGGTAGAGGGTCAGGTTGGACGGGCTGGGGTCTGAGTTCAGGGTCAGGTCGCCGAATTCGGATAAGGTCTCGGGAACGCTGTCCACCACCGAGAGGAGTATGGAGACGGTAGCGGATAGAGGCGGCTGCCCGCTGTCCCGCACCAGAACCACCAGCCGCTGCCGGGGGGCGTCCCGCTCGGTCAGGGCCCGGATGGTCCGCAGCTCTCCAGTGTACAGGGCCACGCTGAAGAGCCCCGGATCCGTGGCCTGCAAGATCTGGTAAGAGAGGCGCGAGTTCTGGCCGGAGTCCGCGTCCAGGGCGGATATCCGCCCCACCAGGTAGCCCGGGTCCGCGGACCTGGGCAGCACGTCGGTGGCCACGCTGCCGTTGCTGGGCACAGGGGACACGATGACAGGCGGGTTGTCGTTCTGGTCCAGGATGTAGACGCTGACGGTCACGTTGCTGCTGAGTGGCGGGAAGCCCGCATCCTGCGCCTGCACCCGCACCCGAAAGTTTCGGATCCGCTCAAAGTCGAAGGAGCGCAGGGCGTACATGTTGCCGCTGTCCGAGTTGATGGAGACGTAGGTGGAGACGGGCATGCCCTGGATCTGGCCCTCCACGATGGAGTAGGACAGGTAGGCGTTCTGGTGCCCGTCCGGGTCCACTGCGCTGACGGTGCAGATGGAGGCGCCCGGCGGGTTGTTCTCGGGCACGTACACCGTGTAGGCGGGCTGCACGAAGGTGGGCGCGTTGTCGTTCACGTCGGTCACTTGCACGGTCAGAGTCTTCCTGGTCATCAGGGGGGGCAAGCCGTGGTCCCGGGCACTTACGGACACGTTGTATTCGGGCACAGCCTCGCGGTCCAGGGGCCCGGCGGTCACCAGGGTGTAGTAGTTCTGGTAGGATGGGTGCAGCAGGAAGGGGACGCTGCCGGCGATCACACAGTCCACCCGCCCGTTCTCCCCCGAGTCCCGGTCCAGGACGCTGATGACGGCGATCACTGTGCCCGACGGCGCGTCCTCCATCACCGGCGTGGAGACCGAGGTGAGCAGGACCTCGGGCGCGTTGTCGTTGACGTCCAGCAGGTCCACCAACACTCGGCAGTGCACGGCCACGGCGGAGGGCCCACGATCCTTGGCCTGCACGTATAGCTCATAGAGGCTGGCCTTCTCGAAGTCCAGCACCCCCTTGACGCGCACTTGCCCGCTGCGGGGCTCCACCAGGAAGAGGTCCCGCACCCGCTGCGGGGCATGCCCGCTGAAGGAGTACTCCACCTCCCCGTTGGTGCCCTCGTCCAGGTCCGTGGCGTTCAGTTTGATGACCAGTGTGCCCCTGGGCGCGTTCTCCCGCAGGCTCACCCGGTAGGAGGGTCGCTCGAAGGTGGGCACGTTGTCGTTGGCGTCCAGCACGCTGATGGTGATCAGGGCCGTGCCCGAGCGCTCGGGCAGACCCCCGTCCAAGGCGGTGAGCAGCACCCGGTGAGTCCGCTGGCGCTCGCGGTCCAGGGGCCGCTCCAGCACTAGCTCCGCGAACTTGCTGCCGTCGGTCCGCGTCTGCACCTCCAGCGAGAAGAAAGCGTTCGGGCTGAGCCGGTAGGTGCGCAGGGAGTTGTTGCCCACGTCCGGGTCCTGGGCGCTCTCCAGCGGGAAGCGGGCCCCCGGGGCGGCCAGCTCGGTCACCTCCAGGACATAGTCGTGCCAGGGGAAGCTGGGGGCGTTGTCGTTGATGTCCAGCACCTCGACTTCCACCCGGTAGAGCTCCAGCGGGTTCTCCAGGACCACCTGCAGGTGCAGGGCGCACGTCACCCCGCCCAGCTCGCAAACTTCCTCGCGGTCGATCTTCTCGTTCACGAAGAGGACGCCGTTCTCCAGGTTGACCTCCAGGTGCTGGCGGCTGCCAGCCCCGGGCACGATCCGGAAGCGCCGAGAGCCGAGCTGGGACACGTCCAACCCCAGGTCCTCGGCGATGTTGCCCACGAAGGCGCCGTGTTCCAGCTCCTCGGGCACCGAGTAGCGGATCTGTGCCCAGGCCGGGCCCCAGCAGGCGAGGCAGGTCAGCAGGAGCCACCCGGCGTAAGTCCACGGTCTCCCCCCGCGGGACATGGCAGTGGCGTGGAGGCGAGGAGCTTTCAATGAGACCGGGCAGGAACCTGGGCGCCCTCACTTCGAAGTGGCTCCCCCAAAGATCGCATGAACCAACCTGAAGAGGCAGGGGAGGAGGGGGCCAGAAGAGAAGGAGGAGAATGAGCGGATAACAGAAGGGAAAGAGGAAAGGCAAGTCAGAAGAGGAAGAAAGAAGGGGGAAATTAAGTTAACGGGGAGCAAAGGATTGAATACGAAAAGAAGTGATAAAAGGAGAGAAAGTGAGAGAAGTGGGAAGAGTAAAGGAGCGGAGATGGGCGGAAACAGACAGAAAGAAGGAAGGCAGCAAAGTCAGAGCAAGCAAAGGATGAAAGGAGGACCAGAGGGAAGAAAAGGAAGCACACGGGCGAAGCAGGAGAGGAGAGGAAGAGTGGCTGAGAGGAAGGGTGGACGGCGGAAGAAGGAATGGGCGGCAAGGGAAGGAGACACGAGAAGGGAGAGGGCAAAAGGGCAGGGCGAGGGAGGAGAGAAAGAGAAGGCCGGCTGGGATGAGGGGCTGGCGGCGCTGGCAGGCGGCCGCGCTCCTCGCGACAGCGCGCGTATCTCCTCCACTTGGACGCGTTGAATACTTTGATTTCCAACTCTTGCCGAGGAGGAGGCGGCGGCGGCGGAGGGGGCTCCGGGGGCACATTTCAGCACCGCATTGGTGGACAGAGATAGAGAGGGGAGCGAGCGCGCGGCAATTAAAGCTGAAATTGGTTAACCCTTCCCCGGCCGCGTCGAGAGAGGGCTGGAGGGGAGAGTCTGTGCAATCAGCTCGAGAGGGAGGCGATGGGGAGATAGGGGGCGACACGGGAACTAATTGCTCGCAGGGGCGAGCGGGGAGAATGAAAATGAGCGCGAGTGACAATCCAAGGAGAGGGACAGGCACAGGCGGAATCTTAATTGGGGGCATGGGAAGCCGCCGCCGGCGGGCGGTACAGTACCGGGGTGGGGCGCAGCGATGAGAAACCAAGGCACATGCACGCAACTTACAGGGGCCAGTAGGAAGGGGAAGCAAGCGAACAGGAAGGCAGGCGAGGACCAAGGGGTACACTAAAGAAAAGAATGGGGGTGGGGGGGACATGGTGAGAAGGAAAGGGAAGAAGGGTGGGGGAAGAAGTGGAGGCAGCAGTGGAAGTCGGGCGTAGCCAGAGGGAAGAGGGTAGGGAGGGGATGAGAAAGAAGGAAAGAAAGGAAGAAAGAAAGAAAGAAAGAAAGAAAGAAAGAAAGAAAGAAAGAAAGAAAGAAAGAAAGAAAGAAAGAAAGAAAGAAAGAAAGAAAGAAAGAAAGAAAGAAAGAAAGAGTAGCCAGAGGGACGAGATAGAGTGATGAGGGGCGGGAGGGGGTGAGAAGGAAGGAAGGAAGGAAATACTGAAGGGGCAGGCAATCGGAAGGAAAGAAGGAAGGATGAGTGGAGAGGAAAGGAGGAAGAGGGGTAAAGTAAAGAGGGAGTAGCCGGAAGGAAGAGTACAGCGATGCGGGGAGGGAGGGCATGGGAAGGAAGGGAGGAAGGAAGGAAGGAGAGAAAGAAAGAAAGAAAGAAAGAAAGAAAGAAAGAAAGAAAGAAAGAAAGAAAGAAAGAAAGAAAGAAAGAAAGAAAGAAAGGGTAGCCAATGGGAAGAGCTAGATGATGAGGGGAGGGAGGGGGTGAGAAGGAAAGAAGGAATGGGCAGACAATCGGAAGGAAAGAAGGAGTGGAGAGGAAAGGATGAAGGAAAGAAGAGGAGTAAAGTAATGAGAGAGTACCCATTGGGGAAATATAGAGTGATGAGGGGAAGGAGGGAGTGAGAAGGAAGGAAAGAAAGACTGAAGAGGCAGACAATCAGATGAAGGGAGGAAGAGATGGAAGGAAGGGAGGAGGGGAAGGAAGGAAAGAAGAAGGCCCGGGGGGGGAGAAAGGAAAGAAGGAGGTGTGGAGGGAAATGAAGGAAGAAAATAATAAGTTATGGAGAGGCAGGAAGGAACGGAGGAAGGAAGATGATGATGCAAGGAAAGAGGATGAACGAAGTAACAGAAGGGGAGGAGGGGAGTAAAGGAGAAAGCAAACGACGGAAACTATAGAGGAAATGGTAAGAAATGGTGATGGAAGAGTGGATGGGAAGGAGTGCAAGTTATAGAAGGAAAAGTGAAAGGTTAGCAGGAGAGGGAGCCCAGAAGAAAGATCGATGGAAAGAACAATGAAATGAGAGCAGATGGGAGTACTGGCTAAACTGGAAGGAATTGCAGAGAAGCAAAGACGTGTGGGGGATATATTGAAAGTCATTTTGGAAGCGAGTGGGAAAAGCCGGAAGGAATTCAGGACACATTAAAGGACATAAATGGACGAAGGGGGAAAGGCGTCAAGGCGATGAATGGAAGGATACACGGAAAATAAGGCGGACTGAAAGGAAAAGGATGGAATGACTGGTTGGATATGTGGATGAATGCATGGATAGATTAGTGAGTTTGTATGTAGAGCTGTGGATTGGTTTCATGAGGTATGTTTGTAGGTGGCTGCATATGTGGGTGGGCCATTAGCCTGCATGTGGTGCATTGATGGTTGGACATATGTTTAAGTGTATTTCATGGAACTGATGTGTGGACGGGTGGATTGTTGGGCTACTGTATGGTTAATGTGGATGGGGAGAGGGATGGATGGATGGCTACATGGGAAACAGACAGGCATAGGTATGTTTTTGGCTGAATTTATGAATGCTTTGATGAGTAGGGTGGATGGGCAGTTGTAGGGATGGATATGTAGGAAAAAAACAACATAGATGTCTGAAATAAGTTATGGTTAAGTCTGATAATAGACGGCTTTTTGATTGGATGAAGGAGCAGGGTATGTAGGAGGGTACATTCATGGAAGGACTGTAGCCCGCACAGGTCGGTAGCAGACACAGATGGATGAATGGAAGGCTCTGTAGGGATGGATGGATGGATGGATGGATGGATGGATGGATGGATGGATGGATGGATGGATGGATGGATGGATGGATGGATGGATGGATGGATGGATGGATGGATGGATGGATGGATGGATGGATGGATGGATGGATGGATGGAGTGAGTAGTGGACAGAATGAGGACAGAAAGAGGGACAGACAGCTGGATGGTCAGATGGGTGGATACTTGGATTCATGAAGGTATTGTAGGGTAATTGCGCAGTGGGCAGTGGGACAGACTGCTGGAAGGAGCAATGGATGCATGGGTGGATGGACGGACGGACGAATGGATGGATGGATAGATGGATGTTGCAACAGAGGCCTATTGGCTGACAGGCTGTTGTGACAGAATCTTTAGTGGGCAGATGGATTGACAGAAAGACGGACAGACATCTGTACCTACAAATGATGAATGAAGGGATTGCAGGACTGATGGAGCGGTGGACAGAAGGACCCACAGGAAGATGGTCAGACAGCTGGATGGATGGATGAAGGTTTGGGCAGGTGCGTGGGTGGATGGATGGACGGACGGACATACGGATGATGGGTGGATTGAAGGATGGATCGATGGAATGAAGGATGATGGGTGGATGGAAGGGTGGGTGGATGGAAGTATGGATGGATGGATAGACGGATGATGGGTGAATGTATGTCTGTATGAATGGAAGAAAGGACAAATGCATGGATGGATGAAAGGATGGAAGGATAGATGGTCAGATAGACAGTCAGACAGATGATGGATGGATGGAATGAAGGATAAATGGACGGATTCATTTTCGGACAGATGGGTGGGTAGATGGATGAATGAACGATGATGGATGGATGGAAGGAAGGATGGAAGGAAGAAAGGATGGATGAATGGATGGAAGGATGGATGGCAAGATAGATGGATGGACCGCCAGATGGATGCTGCACCTGTCAGAGGCATGTTGATTTACAGGTTGGTGTGATATAGGAATGTGAGGAATTCGACCATCCTCACTGTGGGTGTGTGCTCATCTGGGCTTTTTGCAATTTTATTTGAAATTGAATGATGGTAGATCAACCTCTGGAAAATGTGTGGGGCTAAACCACACACATTTTCCTATGGTCACCGCACGACATACACATAGACCTGTGTACTCTGGGTAGACACAGCCTACAGATGCAGTCCTCCCTGTCATATTTAGGTGGGATCTGCCAGGTGGATTACACAAGGCATCTAAGAAGGGGATGGGCCGAAACCTTCCTCCTGCCATGGCCGGCCTAATTAACTATCAATGGCTCATGGATCACCCCTGTCTTTTAGTTTACCCTCTGTAGATGGGGGTGGCAATTAACATAATTAACATCATAATAAAGTATACCTCAAACAGGTCCACATGAGGCCTGGCTGCAGAGGCTAAAACAAAGGAGACAGAAAACACCCCACCCCTTTCATATGCACTGTGTCAACCTGAAGCAAGCTACCACCCTAAAGTATCAATGACAGCGAGCGGTCATATCTAGTGCATGTATTTACAGTAGGCAACCCCTTCAGGAGGACTCCAGTCAGAGGGTATGAGTATTTGATTTGATGGAGACAGAAAGTCTGGTCTCACCATAGTTTCAAAGGAGACTTGCCGCTTAAATAGGAACCACAGAAAACTCAATTAAGCAGAGAAACCCTTTGATCCACAACAGACAGGAAGATGGGTGGGACTTAGTAATACATGTTTTCACCCCTTTACCTTTTCAGTTGCAAAGCACGCTAGTTACAACCTCATGCATACAGGAGATTGTTGGAGGGGACCCAGGATTGGTTCATTAAGGTAGATTTAGCCCACTGTGGCCCATTTGGCTTTAAAAGAGGACTGAGCCCCTCATTTGGGCAGATTATCTGAAGACTTCGTAAGGAGTAACAAGAAGAACTAATTTGAACCCTGGCTGAAGAAAGGGCAGGATTTCCAAAGAGGGAAGCAAGATCTCTCCATTAAACATTTCACAGGGAATAGAGGGAGATACTGAAGCCAGAGGACCCTCCAGCATCCCCAGAACCGGTACCCAGCCAGCACACAGCATGCCCTGCTAGGCTCTACAAGCAAGCATCCTAGGGGGAAAGTGCCAGGGAGTCTCTGAACCAAAGCAAGGAGAAGGCTATTGCTGTAACACTTTCGACCAAGGCCATTGAAGAAGCTAGGAGTTGTGCATCGATAAGCATCAACCAGCGCTCACCTAAAAGGAAATGTTTGAGCCAGTTGAGCCCCTCGAGCTGCAACCAACTGCACCACTGACTGTTGCCATGCTGCTGTCGCTAAAGTCCAAGCTGCCATGACCAGTGCTTCAGACCCGCCAACCAGCATTGAGACGATTCCAGACCCTGAGCCGCTGTGTAGTCCAGCCTGCAGCGGTCAGTCTAGCCTGCAGCCGTTCACCCAGCCTCGCTCGTCGAACTGCCTGCCGCCTGACACCCGTAGCTGTCTCCCATCTTGAACTCTGTTGCAGAAGCTGCAAAGTGCCCTGAAACCGACTTGACAATGTTTAGCACCAATAACTTCTACAGGCACATGGTACAATGTGGTTCTGTCCCCCTGGTCCTTCGCCGAAGGCCCCCAGTGACATTTTAAGACCCATGTGTGTTGAAACCGAGTATTCTTGAACTATTGCGTTTAATTATTTGACCAACTACCCTCCTGCGGGTATCCATAGAGCAACCCGGGGCCTTCTTTGAAAACGGTCTGTCCTTTGCATTCCTTTACAGGGTGGGTTGTATTTTGTAGTGTGCTAGGACTGTCGGCTGTAATAATAATAAAGGAGATATTTGTATACAACCTTGACTGGACAGTCCCTCTCATCATTGGGTAAAAAATAATGGTATTTTCGATGTGTTGCAACTAACCAACGATCCACGACCTTGCGGAGATAAACCTACCGTCCCATTCACGTTACCAAATTTGGACATGGAGGTTTATAATTTGCTTGTGTTTCCAATCTGTTCCCATTCCTTCTGGTGTGCTAGAGGTGTGGGGCTGATTGATGGTTTAGAAACCGATCTTCATCCCTGGACCAGTGGTGCCCCGGAAGTTGATTCTTCATTAATAGGCAGGTGAAAGGCAGACAGGAGGCGAGGGCGGGTGATTTTGTAAGATCCCAGAACAATACAGCCGTGTGCATCTCATGACTGTGGAAGCCTCGCCCAAGGGACTGACTTATCCGGAGTAAACACATTCCAGCGCAGGGGCTGAAGCCGAGGCGTCCCCTGGTCTTATCGCTCAATGCAAGTCGGGCGCTCGCGGGCAGCGCTGCCTTGGAACTGTTGAATGTAAATTGTCTCGGCTGCTGCCGGAGTTGATGCTGTTAACTAAAATAAATCGCGGGCCCCCGAGGAGCTGCCTGCGATGCCAGCGATATCTCCATCATGGCAGTAGATTAAAGGGTCCAGAGAACATCGAAATCCTAATCCGCGGTGTGGGTATCCCACCCTCCAGCAGCCCTGCATAGATTTAACCTTTACCAGATGCTTAAGCTCCTGCAGAATTGATTACATTTCACTGCACACCGTTTTCCTTGTAATACTGATTTTTTTTTTTAATTACCACAGAAGGGGATTACATCTCAGACATCAGGATAAACATTAATTCTATTTCGGTTCCGATAAAACGAGAACTCCCGCCCCCGCTTTTCCAGCACTATTGCAGCGAGCGTGCTTGGGCCAGGCCTGTTTCCATGTCTATGGCTCTGCGAGTTTCTAATCTTGTGCACGGGGAGTTGTTCCTCCTCATGTGTTACAATGAGGCGCATGGGAACGGGAATTACGGATCAGCATCTAGAGGCGCGTGCTTAATGTGGGCTAGAGCGGGGACTTGGAAATGTTCACAGGCGCGCTTTCATTCGTCACGAGGGGTCCCAACTAAGCCACCAATTTGCCCTGGCACTTGATGGCCTAATGATGTATTGGCATGCAGTATGTTATGACGTCAGGGTGGGGTTTCACCGGAATGTTGTGAAGTCATCCTGGAATGTTGTGTGTGTGACTGCTGGAGAGTTCTGAGAGTGGCACTTACATCTGGGAGATGGCTGCGTGTGTATTTGCCAGTGTTTTCGTCTCCTTACGTACTTATGGAGCTGTCTACTTACCTGCGTGCCACCTACCTCATGCACACCAACGGCCAATAAACATACCTACAGTGAAGCCTAGGTCCAGTGATTTCTTGGCGGACAAGCACACTACACAGTGCTTTAAGTGGGCAGGTCCTGGACGAACCTGATGTCTGCACGTCTGTTATTTGAAACACATAGGACCGGCACTTCTCAACAGTAAGCAAGTCCTCTGGGATAGTGAGTGACAAAGTGCACTTCTGAGTTTCCATTTTAAGCACTGGGTGTGGTTTCTGGAATAGATGGGGAACACATGGTGCCAATATCCACATGGGGTGGTGTAGGAATATTTGTCTTGACATGGTGTCCTGGTGGGCAAGGATGAGAAATAGACTACATTGGCGCCTGTGCCAGGTTGGGATGGAAGAGGACACCTGTGCGGAATGTTGGCACCGTGCAGACCCCAGATCACACAAACACCTGGACGATGCTGCTGGTAAGGTTGTGCTGTCTTACACGTCAGATTGGCATGGACTGGGATCGGTACCTCCACAGGGAAATCGCTAAAGTTCTTTGAAGGTCAGTTAAGCTGAGTAGAACCTGACTGCCTTTCTTGTTTCCATGATGTGTTTGCATATCTCTGACAGGTCGGTAGCGTTGTTTGCCCATTCTGATGGGAAATAGTGTGGCAAATCAACTTCTGGGTCTAAACCATCAATCAGCCCCACACTCTAGTACACCAGAAGGGATCGGAACACATTGGAAACACAGGAACATTATAAACCTTCCTGTCCAATTTTGGTAACGTGGATGGAACGGCAGGCTTATCTCTGCATGGTTGTGGATCTTTTATTAGTTGCAACAGAGCAAAAATACAATTATTACCCAATAATAAAAGGCACTGTCCAGTCAAGGTTGTTTACAAATATCTACTTTATTATCATCACAACAGACAGTTCTAGCACACTACAAAATACAACCGACCTGTAAAGGAATGCAAAGGATAGACAGTTTCAAGAACGAAAGGGGATGCACTCTGGATACTGACAGAAGGGTAGTCGGTAAAATAATTAATGGCAATAGTTCAAGGATACTTGGTTCCAGTACAAATACGGGAATGGGTCGTAAAATGTCACTACTGGCCTTCGGCGACAGAACCACAATGTACCTTGTGTTTGTAGAAGTTCTTGGTGCGTGCCAGCGTCAAGTCGGTTTCAGGGCTCTTTGTAGCTTCTGCAACAGAGTTCAAAACGGGAGACAGCTGCAGGTATCATGCGGCAGGCAGTTCGGCAAGTGAGGCTGGACGGACGGCTGCAGCCTGGCCTGCACAGCAGCTTGGAGTCAGGAATCATTGTCTCAGTGATGCTTGGCGGGACTGAAACACTGGTCAAGGCCTCTCGGACGACGTTAGCGACTGCAGCGTGACAAGAGTCAGTGGTGCAGTCAGTTGCAGCTCGAGGGGCTCGATTGGCTCAAAAATGTCCTTAAAAGCGGACGCTGGTTGATGCTTGTCGATGCACTCCTCCTAGCTTCTTCACTGGGCTTGTGTCATCCTTTGAGGCGGACGGCCCAAAGCTGAGGAGAGTGTTGCAGGCAATGGCTTTGTCCTTCATTTGGTTCAGAGACTCTCTGGGACTCCCCACTTAGGATGCTTGCTTGCAGAGCCTAGCAGGGCACGCGGTGTGCTAGCTGGTACTGTTTCCGGAGCTGCGGGAGGGTCTTCTGTATTCAGGATCTCCCTCTGCTCCCTGGGAGATATTTTGCGGGGGGAATCTTGCTTCCCTCTTGGAAATCCTGGCCTTCCTTGACTGGCCGAAGCAGTAAGGCAGAATGTGCCTTCAGCCAGGGTCCAAATGAGTTCTTCTTGTTACTCCTTGCAAAGTCTTCAGATGATCTGCCTAAATAGGGGCTCAACCCTCTTTTAAAGCCAGAAGGCCCCCGTGATTGTTGTGGGCTAAGCCCACCTGAATGAACCAATCCTGGGTCCCCACCAACAATCTTCTGTTATGCATGAGGTCATAATGAGAGTGCTTTGCAACAGAAACAGTAAATGGCGGCTGGGGGGGGGGGCATGTAGTACTAAGTCCAACTCATCTTCCTATCTGTTGTGGATCAAAGGGTCTCTCTGGTTCATTGAGCTCTCTTTGGTTCCTGATTAAAGTGGCAGGTCTCCCTTAAAGCTGTGACGAGACCATACTTTTGTCTCCATCAGTCCACATACTCCTACCCTCTGAAAAGAGGTCCCTTTGCGGGGTTGCCTACTGTAAACACGTGTACCAGACATGACTCTCGATACTGAGGGGTGTGAGCTGGCTTCAGGTTGACACAGTGCATATCAGAGGTTGTTGGGGGTGTTCCTGTCTTTTGTTAGCCTCTACAGTTAGGGCCCATGTTGGCCTGTTTGAAGCATACTGTATTAGTATGCTAACCATGTTTAATTGCTGCCACCATTCTGCCGAACCAACAAAAGATAGGGCGGATCAATACAGCCTTTGTTATTTAATTAGGCTGGCCATGGCAGAGGGAAGATTTTGCCCTCATCCTTTTGAGAGGCCTTGATGTACTCCTGGTTGTCACATTCCAAGTAAATGTGACAGGGTGGGCTGCGCCTGTAGGGTGTGTCCACCTAGAGTTCACAGGTCTATGTGTTTGTCGTGCAGTGAGCATAGGAAAATGTGTGCAAATGAGCCTCCACATTTTCCTTAGGTTGACCTACCCTCATTCAATTTCATATAACATTTAAAAAAAGCCTAGGTGAGTGCACACCCACTGTGCGGATAGTCAAATTCCTCACAAATAGTTCCTATGGGAGACCCCTGACCTCTGTCCATTGCATTTGCATAGGAAGGGAGTTCAATGGTATAGAGGTGGCAGTAATCCTTAGGTAGACAGCAGTACATCAGAGATCATTGCCAGTCAAGGCTGCACGCTGTGTTCACATCTCTATAGGTGGCAGTACACCTTAGATAGGCAACAGTGCGTAAGAGATCATGGCCTTTCAAGGCTGCACGCAGGGTTCACATCCCTTGAGATGACAATAAACCTTAGGCAGGCAAGAGTGGGTAAGGGATCATTGGCCTTCAAGGTTGCACGTTGGGTTACAGCCCTAGAGGTGGCAGTAAACCTTAGGTAGGCAAGAGTGGGCAAGGGATCATTGGCCTTCAAGGTTGTACGCTGGGTTACAGCCCTAGAGGTGGCAGTAAACCTTAGGTAGGCAAGAGTGGGCAAGGGATCATTGGCCTTCAAGGTTGTACGCTGGGTTCACGTCCCTTGAGGTGGAGGTAACCCTTATGTAGGCAAGACTGAGTAAAGGATGATTTCCCTTAATGGCTGAATGCTGGGATCACATTTCTAGAGGTGCCAGTACAACCTAGGAAGGCAAGACTGTGGGTAAGGGGGAATTACCCTTCGATGCTGCACACTGGATTAACATCCCTAGAGGTGGCAGTAAACCTTTGGTAGGCAGGAGTGAGTAAGTCATCATTGCCCTTCAATGCTGCATGCTGGGTTCACATCCCTAGAGGTGGCAGGGACATTTAGATAGCCAAGAGTGAATAAGCGAGCATTGATCATCAAGGCTGCATACTGGATTCACATCCCTAGAGGTGACATGGAACCTTAGGAAGGCAACGAATGAAAGTGTGTTGTGTCACTACGCTAGACGCAGAGCGGATGGGTGCAGCGGTCACGCCTAATGCACGCCAAAGACGTGAAAAAGGAGAGCCCGTCTGTGCCCGTCCGTGCCTCGAACAGGCCAGGGATCACAACACTCTCTAATGGTAAGCCAGATGCTTTACGCACTAATTTACTAAAGCTAACTCTTCTTAATGTTGTGTTTCCAATGGATTTTATGCAAGCCAAAGGAAGACTACTTCATTGGTGCTTCCTGTTAATAGGGTTTTTGTATTCCTTCTGCATAATGCCCACTCTTTGCTGGCACATGCCTTGGCAATTCATGACCTTTTGCAGGAGGTGAAGACGGCAGTTGCCTGTGTTACTGAAACTTGGCTTTGCAAATCCTCTGGTCCATCTATTATAGAGGCGATTCCTGCCGATTACCATATACTGCACTCATATCATGACACACCCCACCTGGGTGGAGCAGGGTTGCATTAATTTATCAATCCAACATCAAAGCTACACTTCTGCCCCTGTCCCATAACACGAATATGTATGCGTGTCGGGTTCGTCTTTCCATCCCCCCTACCAACACTTGCCATGTTCTTGTCAGCTACCGCCCTCCGCGCTATGATGCCCCTTTTTGCAATGATTTTGTTGCAAACATTTTAGCTGCAGAATTGCAATTATTATACTGTAGCTGTATTATTGTTGGGGACTTTAATTTAAACATGTGTGATACCACATCTCCCACGATTAATCCGTTTGTGGCAGCAATGCGCATACTTGGGTTTTCACGGCTGGTACGTCAGCCTACCCACCAACATGGCAACACACTCAATCTAACTTGTTTTCTGCTGTTTTAGTGTCGGTACTACCAGTTTCTTCGGTTCACTGGTCCGATCACTTAGTTATATCTTTTCATATCAATATTAGGATGAAATCTAGCCTGAATTCTGGTGTTAAAACCCCCCGACATCGTTGGGGACCTATTTATGATCCTGCTGTTATTGCTCAAATCGAATCGGGGTGTCCTAAGGGCCTGATCACGACTTTGGCGGTAACCCTTAAATCCGGCGGTCGCGCTATTATCGCCGGATTTAAGGGTCTGCCAAATCAGGACTTCGGCAGATTTGGCCCTAGCTCTGAGCTGAGGGTAAATCCGCCGGCGGTAAGAGAGCACATTTTCCCCATTGAGCCCAATGGGGAATGGGCATTCCCGAATGGGCTCAATGGGGAATGGGGAATTACATTACCGCCAAACTCCTCATCCGGCGTTATTAGTGTCGGGGAGTTCAGCGGTTGGGCTCATACCGCCGGCAGTAATACCTCCGGCGTTACCGCCAAAGTCGTGATCAGGCAATTGTTTTGATTTTACTTGTTGAACTCAGCTATTGACTGCTGTTGCCGATGACTTGGCTCCAGGGGAGTTGCTAGGTCTGGAAAAGACCCGGGGCTAAGCTGAAGTCAGAACTGTTGGGACTGGGGGCTAGCTAGTCTTTTGGCTGTAGCTCCTGAGATTCTATCCGGGGCTACAACCAAAAGATCAGGCGCTATAGCCCCCTTAGCCCCCCCCTAGCAACGCCCCTGCTTGGCTTCTCCTAGACTTTCTACTACCCGCTCTTCTCCTTCTGAGCCTTGGTTCACTGGTGATCTTCGGCTTCAACATCTCAGATGTAGGCAGGCTGAGCGTAAGTGGAGGAAATCCTATTCTCAGGTGGATAGACGACTTCTGCGACAAGCAACAGATAGCTATTGTAAAGCTACGTCTGAGGCGAAATGCCCCTTTTACACTTTGACGATCCAGGCAGCACTTTATCAGCCACGAGAACTTTTCAGTTTGGTGCATAAGCTCTCATCTCATTCCAAAACCCAGTCTGAGGTTACCCCTTCACAACTCCTTTGTGACTCTTTGTCCCAATTTTTCATCCAGAAAATTGTCAATATTAGAAACTAAATTGTGACCTCGAGCCTCAGATCTGTGATTAGGCCTCTGCGATTCTATCTGCGGGCCCTCTGTAGTTATAGGCTGCCTTTCCCATCTTAAGTCCCAATGAAATAGGGGAGGCCACACAGAAAATGAGGTCTGATTCCTCTCTTGACCATAACCCTTTGAAAGTTGTGAAGAGTATTATCCCTCAGACGGCTTTATGGCTAGCTCAGGCCTTGTGTAGCTCTGGAGTTGTTCCTGACCACTTAAAGCACACTTTGGTGATTGATCTTCTTCAAAAACCTTCTTTAGATCCTTCAATTCTTTCTAATTTCCGCCCTAGATCTCTCCTTCCTTTTTACATGAAACTGCTTGAATCACTTATATCTCCTTTACTTAGTTCCTTTCTTGAAAAAACGGGTTTGTATGATCTATTTCAGTCAGGCTTTCGCCCTGGCTGAGGTACGGACATTGTTCTAGTCTCCGTTGTGGATGATCTCTCCGAGCTCCTCTCTGATCAGTGTGGTGTGGGTGCACTGATCCTTTTAGAACTCTCAGCTTCATTCAACACCATCACCCATGCCATCCGCATTGATTGGTTAATAGAGCCCGGGGTGTCTGGTCAGGTGCTGGCCTGGCTAAAATCCATTCTTGCTGGACGCTCCTAACGACTGTCTCTTGCTACCTTTCCGTCTGCCACTCTTTCTCTGTCATGTGGAGTCCCGCAGGGCTCTGCACTGTCCCCTACACTTTCCAATGTGTATATTCAGCCCTTGATCAGACTCAACTATTCTCACGGCCTTAGGTGCTACTCATATGCTGCTGATATGCAGATAATTATCCGTATTGATCTCCAGCATATGGAGGCTGCTTCTCACCTGAGAGAGTGCCTGGGGGCGGTGGGTGGATGGATGGCTGATAACTGGCTTTAGCTGAATGGGGACAAGACAGAAGTCTTGGTGATGGGTGCCCCTTCAAATGCATCCCTATGGACTGTGGAGTTCTGGCTTGCTTCACTCGGTTCTCTACCCTCTCCTGTTTTAGTGGTGAAGGATCTTGGGGTTAAACTCTCTTGCCTCACTCTCTAGAGAAGCACGGGTCTCAGCTGTTTGTCAAGCTGGGTACTTTAAATAAAAAATTCTTTGGAAAGTTCTTCCTTTTGTTCCTCTGTCGTTACATGCTCCTGTGGTTGCCTCCTTCGTTTTGAGTGCAGCCGACTAGTCTAACTCTCTTTTTAGGCCAGCCATCTTATCTTATTCGATGTCCTAAACTACTCCAAAACCTTGCAGCACGTGTGGTCTCACAGGTCCCTATTTCCATGGATATGTCCCACATTTTATACCAGATACACTGGCTTCCTATTGAAAAAAGAGTGCAGTTCATATCCCTCTGTCGGGCTCATAAGACTTTTTACAGAGTGGGACCTGAATATCTTCAACAAAAATTCTGCCCTTCTCTCCCTACTCGAGCCCTTTGTTATAATTCTGTTATCGCCCATTCCTCGACTCCAGCTCTCCCGTGTAAGAGGCAGCACATTTTCAGTTCCGCCAGCTAAGCTTTGGAATAAACTCCAGCAGAAGTTGTGGCTCACAGAGAACCATCATGTTTTTTGCCATGCAGTAAAGACCTTCCCTTTCTAGTGAATTGTTCGGCTACTCTGCTTGCTGGTTAGCGCCTGGTTGCCTTAGGGTGTTCATGCGCTCTTTAAGTATAAAATCGTATAAAATCAAAATCAAATCAAGAGTGTGAGTAAGGGGTAAAACCCTTTAAGGCTGCACACTGGATTAACATCCTAACACAAACGCAATGACAAAAGGAGCAGGGAAAAAACAAAGCTCTATGAACATGTTCACTAAGACTACGCCTAAGGTGGCAGAAGGAGAGTAGGGTGCGAATGAACCACCCGGTGAAGGTGCCGATTAACAAGGCCCCAGCGAACTACAACGCATGATTTAGTACATGCAGGAGGGGTGTACTAGGCTACAATCCAAGTTAGACAACATGAGCCGCACAATCTGCTCCATTAAAGCCCTGATGGTCAAAACAGACACACACATTAACAAAGTCGAGAATAGAGTGGGCTTGACTGAAGATGAAGTGACTGCTTTTAGGGAAGACATCACCACACTCTCGAAGCAAGTCCAGACCATTAGCAAGAAGAACAAGGACCTGGAATTTAGGTCTTGCTGCAACAACCTTAGAATTATTGGCATACCTGAAGATAACGTGAAGGGACCAATAGAAGAATACGTGGAACGAATACTGATGATGATACTAGACACTCCAAAGATGTCACAGCACTTTGACATCGAGCGAGCCCACCGCACATTAAACCCGAAGCCCGAACCTGAGGCCCCTCCATGCCTGATAATAGCCGGTGTGCGGAATTATCGTGATATAGACATGTTGCTCCGTGCTGCAAGGGCCAAGGGCGAGCTAATACTAGGCTCTAGCAGAATTCACCGGTACCTGGATTTCTCAGCATCAGTCCAACAGTATTGTAAATCCTTCATGGGACCAAGAAGAGACTCTGACAACACTATGTGAAATACGCCATGCTCTTTCCCACCAAGCTGCACATTGAACACAACAACAAGGTGTATTTTTCACTCTGCCTGAGGCCGCCATGCGCTTTGTGGATAAACATTTTTCAGGGTGACCAACCCAATCTACTATAACCTCTCTAAGGTGTTTGCCAGCAAACCCTAATAAAAACAATGGAACAAGTGACTGAGACCTGGGTGAAGGTCATTTACTACCCAGACTACTATACAGCCGGAAGAGCTATATTTGAAATTGGAAAACACTGAAGCCAACTGTGCCGAACCGGAAGTAGTCGGCACACAGACCCCCATGCAATGTTGCAGATGTATTTGGGGTGTTCACAATGGCGGAGTCAACCCTCTGATTGGGAAAGGGATGGGGTTGTGGGTAATGGGGTAAAGTTAAAGAAAATGTGTTTGACATGTTTGTAATTATTGATAGCAACCACAATAACTATATGGAAGGTGTACAGATGTACTTGATGAGTAACACAATGGCATGTAGTAAACACAGCGTGAACTGTCGCAATGGGAACTGACCTGATACACTTCGTGAGCTGGAATGTGCGGGGGTTGGGAAAAACTCCTGCAGGAGACGCATGCACTGGCACAGAGCTGTTATGTTATGTTATTGTTATTTATCAAGCACACGTACACCCGAGGGCATCATGGTGCTACAGAGAGGGAGTGACGGTATAAACACAGGAGACGCTACTATTAAAACAACAGAGTTTTCAACTTTCACCGCATAGTGAGATGATCGATCGTCTCGCGAAGGGGAAGAGGCAGATTGTTCCGCCCTTTAGAGAACGCTACCGAGAACGAGCAACCACCTTTAAGAGCGAGCCCAAAGCAAGGTAGTGCCACCCGACAAGTCCCTTGAGAATGGAGGGTGCGAGTAGGCAGGTAATGGGGGAATTTGGCTTGCAGGTATTCAGCTCTCGTTCCATAGAAGGCCCTGTGCACCAAACACATGGATTTAAACATAATCCGTTGAGCAACGGGAAGCCAATGCAGTTGACATAGCAGAGGAGTCATGTGTGTGCCAAAAGAAGGGTGGATAATAGATTGGGCAGTGGCATTCTGTGGTAAATGTAGCCCCCCGTCAGGTGGGCCGGTTGGGCCGGTTGGGCCAGATAAAGTGATATCCAACACACTCAGGACCAAAGCCGCAACCATAGGTGCCTGGTTTACAGCCGGAATAAAAGGGAGAACCTTCCGGAGGATCCTGAGTTTAAAATGACCAGATTTACATACCGCACTGACTTGTTCGTCCATGGTCAGTGTGGCCTAAAACCGCACACCAAGGTTCCGTATAGATGATACAGGTATGGGAAGAGGACCGAGGGATGAGCCATCCAAAATAGTTGCGGACTGGAAGTGCCCACAACAAGAACCTCGGTTTTGCTTCCATTTAGTTTCAGCCAATTCGGAGACATTCATATACCTAGTTCCTCAAGGCAAAGTTTGAGACGAGACGCTGTTTCAGATTTAGTTAGATCGAGGCAAACCAAGATCTGGGTATCGTCCGCATAAGAATAGAAGCGGAACCCGTGAGCAGCAATGAGGAGCAGGAGATATCTTGTAAAGATATTAAATAAGATAGGGGATCATGCTGATCCCACAGGAACTCCACAAGATAGAAAAGCAGGAGCAGAGCGGAAAGGAGGAAGAGAGACTGACTGAGAACGATCTGCAAGGAATGCAGTAAAACAGTGCAGTACTTGACCAGCAATCCCTGCCTCAGAGAGCCGGAAGATGAGAAGCTGCAAGGCCTTCGCCAACACCTGGGGCACGCAACGTTATTATACCACATATTTGACGCAATGCAGAGGGGTAATGACCCTTATTCACAAATCTACGCATTATACACGCATAAGAGACCATCTGGACCTGGCGGGACGGTATGTGTTGATACACGGGAAGATACAAACCCAAGAGATTTTATTGCTAAACACATATGGTTCTAACATTGATGACCCCAATTTCTATGTAGAGATGTTTGACTTGCTGGCACAATATCTATTGATCCCTATCCATTGGGGGGGGGGGGCGATTTTAATACCATAATGGACCTGAGCCTTGATGGATCTATCTCAAAAACCCAGCAGCCGACTAAAGCAGCTCAGGTGCTACAAGAGGACCTTAAAGAGGTGGGCCTGGTAGATGCTTGGAGGATGCTGAATCAGGGGTCATGACAATATTCGTACTACTCAACGGTAGATGACTCACAAGCCTGAATAGACATGTGGTTCATATCTGGCCCTTTAGAATGAGGTAGCAATACTAAGAGATAGACGGCGATGCAGAATTTACTCAAACATCAATAATCAAAACAGACTCAGAAAGTTGGCAAAACTAGGTCTGTTTTATTTTCAATTGTCTAAAACAGGGAGTTAAAACGAACATCAATGGATGTTTGCCCGATTTCTCTCAGCGCATATTATAAAGAACACAACTCTTATAGTCAAAACTCCTCATCAATGATGTCATACTGTGTGGCGAACTACAAAACCTACTTGGGGATGTGATAGGCTTACTGGGAACATCTAAGTATACGTTCCATACTGACAGGGGTTGTGATTGGGTTTCTACTGTCAGGTGGTCAACTAAACCAATCCCAAGTGCAAGTCATCGTCCGTGTCACTCCAATACTTGGCACTTCATTGGTTATACACACTATAGGGCTCTTTGATACGTGACTCTCTACAATAAGTTCAGCACTCTTGTACTCGTCTGGAATATTCCACACGCTAGCAGCACACAGGCTACCATACCAGGTGCAGGGAGGGTCAGTGTGATCATGCCTCCCCACCCAATTAACCCAACATCTATCATCACTCTTGCAGTCTGCCAGTCAATTAAGACTTTGGACTTGGCCTTGCAGAAGCTCTCTGTGCATGGGAATAAAAGGGAGTATCTCCTTGGTTTCGGTGGAGCTCGACCCAATGTCTATTTTGATCTGGCCATGTGACTTGGAGACCACAGTTTCAAGCTCTTTACAGTATTTAATATTATTAAATGATGAACTCTTGACACCTTCAGTGTTTTTCCATTTCACCTCAAAAAGAGGTTTGTTTATTTCTCACGTTCATCTAACTACTGGATGGACAACCAGGCTCACGGTGGCCTCGACTTCTTGGCACTGGGCCTTTGCTGGCCCAGCACCAAGAAGTCGAGGCCACCTTGCATTTCTCCATCGCCTTTAGTTATTTTCCAACTGCGCCACAGAGAAAAACCCTTTCAAATCACAGGGTTTCAAGCCTTTCTTAAATTGCATCGTGGAATATCCAGGTTCTATACATTCCTATGTATTATACGTTGGTGCATCACCACAACTATTCACTATGTAGCTAGCCTTAAGATCACTTTGTCTACTTGTATTACTGCGTCTGTACAAGTGTAAACTGATTTAGCATTTTCTTTAGCGTTTCTATAGCATGAGCATCTTCATCTCGAGCCTGAAATGTTGCTCATCTTTACCACCTTCTCTTCAGATCTTATAGAATGTCAATGTCCTTTTACCTCATGCATCTTTTCTGAGCGTGTCAGCTCTGCTCCGCATAACGTCAGCAGTCCTCTCTTTCACTTGTTTTCATACTTCCTCCGGGACTATGTCCAGAAAACCATCATATCTTCGTGAATGCATATAAGGTTTTCTCAATGGATACCTTGTTTCCAGGATTCTCTGCAGCACAGGCATTCTCACTGGTACTATGTGTGTCACAATTTCTGGTTCCCAACATATAGGCGAAATGTGGCGGAGCTTTTGGTGGGAGTACTTGACTCCTCCTCTACACTCCCCCCTCTGTGCGATTCATCAACCACTCTCTCATCAATCTTCACATCAAAACATCCTTGTTTGAAGAAGTTCTTCTTTGGGACCCAGGTCTTTATGACTCCCTTCAGGCATCCTGCTGATTTCACATGCTCATCAACACTCCAAGTCATGAGCATGCAGTGGCAATTGAGACCACAATAAATTCATCTCCCCACATACTTTGTGTGGTTCTTTGGGTACAGGAACTTTGGTACCTCAGGTGCATGAATGCTGGCTTTCACTTAGTCTCTGATTTCTTCATCTGTCAGTTCCTTTGGTTGGAATCCTGATTCGACATCAATCACAATCTTCATTCCTACTGCTTTCTTTGCAGTCTTCTTGTATTGTGTGATTATTATCCTGATCACACAAAATCCAAACTTGATCATCACCAACAGGGCTCCAAGTAACTTGAAGATATTCACCATCCATTGTCGAACCCATGAGAAGATTGACCTGTACTGTCATCAGCAATGTCTTCCACTTGGTCTTCCGTCTTGACGTGTAGGTTTGTCAGCATCATCATGGACTCTGTTAAGGTTCCATTCTCGTCGTCGTGAGAAGGTATGAATGTGCGACATTATTCTCCAATTTTGGCACAAACGCCTCCATCCATAGCTGTGATCATGTCCAGGACATATCTGTTCTGAAGAGTCATAAATCTTACGGCTCTCAGCTCCTCCTTGATAGAATTGAATCCCTTTTATAGTGGTGTTGATCGTCTGCAAAAGCTCCCATCTGGTTATCTGTAACCATTTGGTATTCACCATCGTCTGAATCCCAGGCATAAAGATGATAGTAAAAACTGAAGATGTCTTGCTGAACAATCTATGTTTATATGGAATGGCATCAGAACTTCTATCGATTTGGCTGAAAAATAGTTCTCCCTCTTCGTTCAATTCAGGAGCTCAGCAGATCTAGTCTTCCTCAGGTGAGCATCTGCTTTTGGGAACTCACCAATGTGCATTTCACTTTTTGGGCTCACCAACGCTGGAACATGGACAATCACTATAGAACATAGTGCGCCCCAATCTCTGGCCAGCTTCATATATGCTCTGAATCTAAAGCCCAGTAGTGATCCATTATCACTGCTGTCCCGTCCTTCATTCCTGGTACATCAAAGATTCATCAGCACTGCTGATTCTCCCCAACCTTTCTTGTGACATTGTTTCTGAAACATAGTTCTGCACTTGCCAAAGACACTATCTGCAATGGATCTCCTTTGTCTTTGACCCATGTCAATAACTTTGCAAGCTTTGGCCAGAGATTTGCATCCATTTTCTACTCATTTGATAACTGGTTTGTGATGACCAGTTACTGCTACAGCTCTGCCTGTGACTACACCTTCTTTCCATCCATGCAGAGAAAGCACTGTTCCCCAGATCTGCATCTGACCTCTTTCCTTGCAGCTTCAAACCTCTTCATCAGTTTTTCCTTTACAATTGAGTCTTCTGTTGACTTCCCATCTGATTCAGGCTGTTGGAACCTTATCACATGATTTCTGGTGTGTGCCCTCGCTCTTGTCTTCAAATCTTGGACATAATCATTGTCATCTGGTGCTGACCAGTCTGTCATCCATACCAAGGATTCCGTTTGACCCTGGAACTGACCTCTTGTATGGCAGAGTGCAAGGTGAGTAAGGCAATGAGCCGTTTAAAAATCTATTTCAATAGTTATGAATATCTTAGACTTTCCCATAGCATAAGGCAGTAGTGCACATACATAGCAATCCTCCTCAGATGTTCTTTTTCCCACCTTGTTCACGTGCTGATACCACATGTTGTTCCCCAAATGTGCTGTACTGTCCAAAAAATTGTTTAATTCATAATCATCCTCCCATGCACTTCTCTTAGGTCTCTTTCTTTGTCTCTCTCTCAGAATCTGTATCTGGCGCTCAGTAAGAATATCTATAAAAGTCTGTCCTGCATACAGATTTCTAGGGACAATTGTCACAAGACTAGGGGCCTCATTACGAGAATGGAGGTAGCCATGAAGCTATTAGCTCCATGGCTGCCTCCGTTCCGGGCTCCATTACCGGGTTCCTGCAATGGGGATTTACCAGGTTACTCCGAGATAGGAGGACCCAGTAATCCACCATGCAGGAACCCATCCCCATTCCCATTTGAGCCCCTATAGGGCTCAATGGGAATGGGGAGGGAGGTAATAACGGGCAGAGTACAACTGACCCGTTATTGCCTCTCTCTTCCCCTCACGGGACCCGGAAAGCATGCCTGGTTTTACCAGGCATGCGATCCGGGTCCCACAATGGGAAGCTTGCAATCGGCGCTCCTGGATTGAAGGTGGGCGGTCCTGTACCGCCCCCTTTAATCCGGGAGCGCCAGAGTTATAATGAGGCCCAAGGTGTCTACACATGAGCTATTAGAGTAGGAACAATCACATAAGGCCTTGGCTGTCTCACAATGTCTAGTTATGCCAAGGTAACTGGAGTGGGAAGAATCAAAGGGACCATTGCTTTGTTGGGACCAATGAAATACACAGTGTGAATTAGCAGGATCAGAAAAACAATGATAAACGTAGAGCAAGCATATATTATGCACCAACACATAAGCCTCCACCATCAACGCCTTGCCACTCGTCATTGACTCTGCTCACTTTCTGGACCTGCAATATGTTCTATGGCCCACATGGTTGCCTGTGATTGCTTTTAAGGAAGAAAAAACTTGTTTTATTCAGGCAAACCTGTCAGATTCTCTGGTAGCTGTTGAATCTGCTCAATGATTTCTACAAGTAACTGGCTGATTGGTGGTCAGTTTATAGGATATCGCATAAACACACAAGTATTGGTGTTCCTCCAAACAGGATAAGGATGAACTTGAAGCAAATAGGAAAAAATCATAACAAGTAGATTGTGGGCATTGTCGCTAGACAGGTTCACCTGTACCTCCAGTAAGATGCTCAGGTAAAAGGTGATCTGTCTTATTTACACACTAAAGAGGAGAGAAAGTCAAAGGAGACCAGGAGGGATTGTAAGAATAAGTTATCCGAAGAAGCCAAGTACTTAACTGAAGATTCAGGTGAGGAGAGGGAACGGGAGAGTACCTTGAATTCTGACAGATACTAAAAGAAGATGACTGGTGACGTCATGAGAGATCAGACTGACACACATATAGAGTATATAATGACCCAAGAATGCTGATGAAGAGACTAAACGGCATGGATAAGTGACATGTTGGGCCTAAGGTGAAACAGGTGACTTCAAGATGAAGAAACTTAAGCCAGGTTAAACGTGTACATACGCAGAAAAGCTTGCTTATGCTTAGTAGTAAAATAGATTGCGGCAAGCGCCAACTATACATATCTGCCTCAAAAGCACTTTATAGTTGAGTGAAAGTTCACTACGCACATGAGCAGAACCAAATCGAGGTTACTAAAGGTCTCAAGAGGAGAGGGCCTCAGCAGACAATTCAAGAATTAAAGACGGAGAGAAACCCTGCTGAAGGTAACCATGCAAAGAAGCCAAGGTCATGTCAGGCTGGGATAGGCTAGCAATGCCTACAGTTAAAGAGAAAAATAACAAGAGTCTCCTGTTCAGCTAGGTTGAGATAAACTGCAGATGGTAAACGACTGACAGAAGTTAATCCAATACACAAAATTGCATGAATAAGAGGCCTGTTTTAAGGTGTTCTAGTCATGTGGCAAGGCAGGCAGAAAGGGATGAGACTTTCACACCTACGCATGGAGCCTTGTCGTACCCATACTCCTTAACTTTCTCAGACCAAGAAGCAGGCTCAAGGCCAATCTACAAAGCAATAATTGACACACGGCCACTGAGGTGATGAATGGTTGTAACATAAATTGGAGGGAAGCTGAGGTGCAGACTTACTCCCTGCGCCTAAGGAAAAAGTTCATGTGAATAAACTTTGGTGTGCGCTGGTCCCAAACTTTCAATTGAAAAGGGTGTGTTAGCAGCAAAGAGCATCCGATGTGGTCCCCATAACGACCATCATACAAGTAAACTATTGAAACTGATGCTACTTATGCCAGCCAATATAATTTACATTGGGTCATTTGTGGTCCACACTTTGATTTATGACGCTTGGAGATGGCAATGCACGTGGCTTTACGTTGTGGAGCTTAACTGTCATCATCAGCTTTTATTGGTGTGTTGGCAACTTTTGTTTATTTTCCACAGTCTCAATTGATCACATTATATTACATATATATTTTTATTTTTATTTTCGCTCCCTCTCGAACCCGATTGCAAACGACTATTACAATTGGTATGTCATTTTATGTTTTATTTTAAATATTATGTTTTGACTTTTGATTATAATACATTCATCATGTGTTTGATAATAATTTAACAGCCTTGAAAACGACCGTCAGGTCGAAACACGTGTCGGCTGTATCAATTGAACAGAAATAATCGCAGCAATCTTCATTGTGGACAATTTTGTATACATTTGTGTCTGCCTTATTATTTTGGGCGTATGCGCATAAGTAGCATCAGTTTCAATAGTTTACTCCCTGCAACTGTCTCATTATTCTGCATGCTGCTAAGCACAAGTGGAAAAGTATGTGTGGGCTCAATGCCAACCCAATCATAGTGAACCATGTAATCTAGGGTCCTATAGAGAGTAGAGCCAATACTTTTTGTGACGTTTACAGTGGCCAGTTTGAAGGAAGGGCTTAGTTGCCCAATCCGATATTATTATCCAATCCCCTCTCCCCGTTACCATATATAGATATAGTACCTATGTTAAAGTTACCTTCCTATAACCAATCAAGTTGCATGTTAGGTTTTTAAGAGTACACGTCAATGAAGACGAGTTTTTGGTAGAAATGTTGTTGTTTTCCTGAAATTAATTGGAGTGTAAGCTTGAAGTAAGATCGAGTGGTTGCTGATGTTCATTGAACTCCCCGTTTTCTGTACTTGTCATTAAACGGACTCCCTTTGCCAAACTATTGAGTTGTCATTATTATTTGATGCAAGTGTATGAATCGGCATCCCCATCTATCTCAAGGGTGCTGCTACTCATCTTAAAGGGCTGTTTGGAGACCCCCAGTCTTATGGGCCGGCTGGGGTCCTTCCAGTTCACTTGGTGGCAGAGATTGGATGGTTCGATTAGATAAGACACCCATTGACCGTCGACATAAGTAACATCGGGTCCTCGGCAATACCACAAGTCCTTTGTCATCCGGCTGATAGAATGAGAAGCTCCCCGTAGATAGTGGCTAGTTTAATAAAAAACCCTGCAGGTTAGGTCTGAAGGAACCTTTGCTTTCCCCCAAAAATCCCTTCCAACTTCTATGCACAGCCGATCCGACGAGCAGCATGGAAAAGCGGTACCGAATGCGATGAGCGCGAGCGTCCGGAGAGGAAAAACATGCAAACAGTGAGTGAAAAAGACTGAATGCTTTGGCAAAAAGTTGCAGGCCTTGAAACAAGTAAGGGAAGGTAACGAAAGGAGGTGGGACAAAAAATAAAGTCAGAGTAATATATATGTATATATAAGGGGAAAATATTGACTCAAGGGTGGCCGAGCAATAGAAAGAGATACCGGGAGTGACCGACATAGAGAGTATAAGCCCAGTTTCCTAGGTTTTAAAGAGCGCCAGAAGAAGCCTTCTTTTAAGGTCCTGAATTGATATGACGACATAGACGATCAGAATCGATTAAAGATGATCTGAAAGAAATGGGCTTAAATTCCATGTCGGAATACAATTAGGAGCATAATGCATCTGAGGAAGCAGATGGCATGCGATTTGTGTAGACGGCCGGATTCTGTCTTGTCTGTCTCATGTTTTTGCCTATGACATAAGAAGGTAAAAAACATTTAAAAATCAGCATGAAAATTGCATGATTGTGATAATATGAGGTTGCATGGCATGTATTGATGGTTGCAGTTAACAAAAGTATCAGTGCCATTTTTTTTGAAAAATATTTTTGATCGCGGTTGTGAAACGTAAAGTATAATAAAGTGTTGTATAGAGGAGAAAATAAACATTTTGAGCATGGAATACATTATCCCATTGGCGCACATGTGCAAACAGCTGCCGAAGCACGCACCTAAGCTTAAACAGTACAGTGCAGAATGGGTTAAAGGGACCGCAAACAAAATGTTTATGCCATGGCTCCAAGGTTGCTCGCTATTTAAAACGGTCCTGCAGCACATGACGACATATATGCACGCCACGTATACTGGCAAAAAGTTAGACAAACGCCTAACTAGTTTAGAGCTTAAGAAGATGTATCAACAAGAAAAGGAGGCGGCCCCACCGACAGATTGGATACTGAATATATGGACAAAGGGGGGTAAGGAGCCTTCTGCGCCACCCGCCCTGTCTGAAATGAAAAGCGAAGTTGGTAAGGACGAAGGATTATACCCATTGAGGGAACTTAAAGCAGCCACGGGATGTAGCAACCAGGCATATGAGTCACCTACACAAAGTAGTGACGAAAGCCACGTGAAAACGAGAGACAGAGATATTACCTCCAAAGTCTCAAAGGACAAGGAGAGGCACGAAAAGGAAAAAGGGGACCAAACACAAGCAAGTACAACTCTAGGTACGGGAAGAGAGGGAAAGAGATGGAAAGGAGATGAGGATAGGACTGATGAGATGGCATTCGCGCAGAACAAATGGATGGGAGGTCAGATTTTATTGGAGCTCGTGGTAAAGGCATTGAGGATATGAGACAAAAGGGAGAATGGGATGAGTTAGAGAGAATGGAAAGGAAAACTGACCAAGAGCCGAAGGGGCTAAGAAAAAGGATAGACAGAAACGAGAGCAGTTATATTATGATGAACAGGTCAGAAAACAGGAAAAGGCAGAAGAGCAGAGAAGACGCGATCATAAGCAGAGAACAGCTGATGATCGAGATAGAATAGAACAAAGGAGGATAGAAGAAAAAGAACAAAAGATACGGGAGAAGAGAATAAAAAGATGAAGGGATATGGAAATGCGAAGGGCAAATGAACAAAGTGATGCGAGGAAACAAGAAGAAGTCAGAGAGGAAGCGAGGAAGCATAGAGATTTTGATGACGACATAGAACATAAGCGAAGATAGAGAGCATGGGATCTCGAGTATCTGGAAAGAGAAGTTAAAAAACCCAATCCAGTATTAGGCTGGGAAGATATAGAAGAATTATTTCCTGAGTACGGGCAAATATAGAAGATGACTTCGGCACCAGAAGCATTGGAGAGACGATTGATAAAATATACGATGAGATGGGGCTAGAAACGGTACCCGAAGGGAAAGGAGAGGGTGAGCATCTGGAGAGCACTCAGTTGTCCGATACTGAGGACGCCTCACAAAGTAGCAGAAATAGAGAGCTGTCATTAGATAGGCTGACCCTAACTAGAAAAGAGAAGGATGAGAGAAGTTGCACGAGTTGAGCACAGACAATATCGGAGACAGAAAGAGAAGAATGTGAAGAAAGAGAAGACGAGAGAAGATGCGAAAAATGCCTCTCTAGGGGAAAGGAAGTGAGATGGTCAGATTCTAGTGGGTCTGCACCTAAAACATCAGATCAGCATGAAAGAGTATCATACGGTCAGAGGGAAGTGTCACCACCACTCTATGTGAGCAGGCTGAGGACATTGCCAGGTAGACGGCGATGCAGGAATATTACCCCTGCAGTAGACAGAAAAATGATGAGATAGGGTGTCGTGTGTCACAGTTCCCTTTACTAGAAAAAGGAGAAACAGGACCACAACATATACCCTGGCCTCACATGGACAGAGAAAACCTGAAAAATAAGCTCCCAATGTTGACATCGGGGGCCAGAAAATGGATACAGGATTTAGAAAAAATGACAGGAGGGAACACGTTAGCTATCGGGGATATTAAGGGTCTTTGAATCGCCATACTTGGGGATAGAGCTGACGATGTGTGGGCACAAGCAGGTTACCCTGGAGTGACTACAGTTAATACCGCGCATGACGAAGTGCCGATTAACAATTGCAGAACTGCGGTATGGAAAGCGCTTCGAGTGCTATACCCTGACACTTCTGGTATGGGAGCTTTAATGTCACGCAAGATGAAGGATTCAGATGATCCTTTGCTTTATATTCAGAACTTCCAAGATGCCTGGGTGCTGGAAACTCATGAATCTTCGGGGAAATCTATATCCGTGTTTTACCATATATTGTGTCAAGGACTGCCAGAACAGGTACAGAAGCAGCTCAGGAAATTGGTAGGGATAGAGGCAAAGCCTTGGTCTGAAATACAGTTGACCATCGCGCACTATTATAGGCTGCTGCAAGAAAAGAATCACAAAAAAGACACTAAATGGAAAGGTGGAGAGGCTAAATTGGTGCAGAAAAAAAAATCAAAGTATGCCACGGAGGGGGCAATGATAATTCATACAGATGGATAAAATATGCAGCAGGCCAATAGCCAAAGACAGTTTGATCAAAACAATAACAGGCTTCGCCCAAGGCGAAGATGCCTTTGAGGAAGAGGCTGGCAGATTAATCAGGGAGGGTTTCAGAACAATCAGGGAGGTTTTCAAAATATTCAAAATGGAAACCAGGGTATGCAAAATGGGCAAATAATCAGACCACTGCTAACATGTTGGACATGTTGAATGACAGGACATCTAACACGCACATGCAGAAGTCAAAGCTTGGTACCAAACGAACAGCTCAGAAGAGGAGGGATGGTGAATCTATCTGCGTTCTCACAGCAGGGTGGAATTGGAGCTGCGCAGAATCACACGGTGCAGCAGCAAGCGCCGTGAGTACAGCAGAGTTTGCAACCCCAGAATCTGACACATTTTCTGCCGGGACAATCTCAACATTCGCCAATGCAACTGTCACAAACAACAGGTATAGGACAGGTACTGAATTCAGGAATGAGAAATGCCACAAGTGATGGGGGAAATCCATTCACTCAGAATGGGCCAAGATTAAATATAGACTAGGACAACTCACTGGGAGACCTGATGTGTTCTATCCTATCCGTGACACCGAACCCTCACGAAGAACAAAGGGCAGATGTCTGTATAGGGGATAAAGATTATTCTTTCCTATTTGACACATGTGCAACACCCTCGTGTATACGTGAAGGAACATTTTCTTTGTCCGGTGATACCATAAATACTCAGGGCTTCACAGGAGCAACAAGTGTGTTCCTTTTACAAAAGAACTTCCAGTCTCTATAGGAGAATGTGACATGAATGTGCCACTGCTCTATTGCTCTATTCAAGGCAAGCCCCAGTGTATATATTGGGACGAGGCATAATGATAAAGTTAAACATGACAATCTCGTTCACGGAGAAGGGTATAGTATGTTCAACTCCAGGAATGCATTATTTGAACGTATGCGAAATGATTAGAACATACGCAGGACAAACGGCTATGAGAGCTATTCCACTGGAACCAGAAATATTTGCTTATGGAGTGCACATATTAATGTCATGGCTACCAGGCCTTGCAGACAAAACAATAAGAACCCCAGATGAGGTTTTGTTCAGACCAAGAATACCTATGCATGAAGAAAAGGGACAAGTGTTTCCCTTGACAATACAAGCAGCCATAGTGCGAAGAGAAATGGCTCTGCTTGACGGTTGTGATGATGCAGTAATCGCCATTGGGGAAGGTTACAGATTGATTTACGTCACTGATGAGGATCTGTTTGAATAACAAACAAGTGGAGGTGAGATAAAAATTGAGGTTAATCTCATCTATTTGGTCAAAATGATCAAAAGAGAAGTGCCTCAGAGAATGATGCTGGCACAAAAATGTCCTTAATATTTTAAGGACGACATGGCAAAGGTGCAAGTCTCAGTATGGACTACAGGCTCCTATGACGTAGGCTTATTGAAAGGAGTCGGAGAAGTGAAGATTAAATTGAAACCAGGAGCAATTTTACCAAAAGCACATCAGTATCCCATGTCTAGGGAAGCAGATGAAGGGATTTTTAAGACAATCTCTGCCATGATGGAGCAGGGCATCTTAGTGACGTCAGAGTCATCATGCAACACTTCGATTTATCCAGTGAAAAAAGAGAAAGGGAGTCTTGGCGTTTAATCCAAGATTTACGACCATTGAACCAGATAGTCGAGGGCGAGTTCCCTGTAGTCCCTAACACGTCCATGATCCTATGCAATATATCTGTTGAAGCGAGGTATTTCACAGTGATTGACTTGAAAAATGCATTTTTCTCAATCCCATTGCACAAAGAATCACAAGATTTGACATTGTTTACGTTCAGACAAGTTCATCTGAAAAGCACAAGGATTCCTCAAGGGTCCTGTGAGCCTCCTTTGATTTTCAACAGAGTCTTGCAGATGGACTTGAGCAATATTGCATTAGAGAGTATTGTCTTACACTTCGTGGATGTCATCCTAATTTTCAGCATGACAGAGGAAAAGTGCAGACATGATTCTATTCAGCTATTGACTATGCTAGCTGAGAAAGGATTTAAAGTTGACAAGGAGAAGTTACAATATTGTCAACAAGAAGTGCTGTATATCGGCCAGCTAATCTCACATGAGGGGAAAAAGGTTACCCCTGAAAGAGCTGAAGCCATTTCAAAGACAGCCAAACCACAAACAATAAAACAAATGCAGAGTTTTCTCAGATTATGCACAAATGTCAAGGCATGGGTCTTTGACTACAGTTCCTATACCAGACCCTTGTTACATGCAAAGTAACATACCCTGCAATGGCAATAGCTACATAGCCCATAAAAACGGTCTAGCCAGGCCGGCTTGCCCAAGACATTACCCCATTATATGCCCCACACCTTTCTTGCCTACCACTCCTGCCTTCCTCCCAGTCTCACAATCCGCCTCTCGACCCATTACCACGCATACTCTTCTGATGTCCCGGCTACTAATCACCTAGATACCTCCAAGCGGAACCCTACCAATATAAGTACCTCAAGCCCTACCTCTGGTCCCAGTACCTCTACAACTGCTGACCTTACTGTCTCTAGAACTACCACCCTCACCCCTATTGATCGGAACAAAAGACTCTGTGCCAGAACCCACCATAAGACCAGCATACCCCTAGTTAAGCGACCCTGCAAGACTATCAATCACACTGCAATACCTAGCAATTCCACCCTTTCTACTCCTAAAGGAGCTCTCCTAAATGTTAGATCACTAGTCGCCCATTCCATAGAAGTAGCCGACATCATTCTAACAAACAATTTGGACTTCCTTGCTGTTACTGAAACTTGGTTGCATGATGCTGCAGGACCATCTCTCACCCTAGCTATACCAGACAACTATACCATCCTCAGAGCAGATAGACCTAACGCACGAGGAGGCGGTGTAGCCATCATCTTCAAGTCCTCGCTTAATATTAGACTAGCCTCATCTCCCCCACTTAAATCATGTGAACATCTCACATTCAAATTACAAACGTCCCCTAAGAACACATTACGATGCACTTAATTTACAGACCCCCGGGCCCACCAGACTCCTTTGAGGAAGACATCACCTCACTAGTTGCCGAAAGCTCCAAACTTTCAGCACAAATGATTATACTTGGAGACTTCAATCTTGGGTTTAATGACCCCCTCGACGTCCCAGCCACTGCCCTGGCCACAGCATTAGAGGAGCATGGCCTCCAACAATTCTGCTCCAAACCTACCCATTCGAAGGGCAGAATCCTCGATTGGGTAACCGCCCTTAACTGCAACATTACCATGAAGGATCCCATACAGCTCTTATGGACTGACCATCATTTCCTCCCATTTGACATTAACACTAGCAGCCTAGTGCATAACAAGCCTGTTACCGCACCAGCCTGCCTAACCAGGAAAAAGAGTAACATCACAGCGGAAGCCTTAATACCCTTGGTAACCCCTATCCTGAACGCACTACCAGCCTCAACTGACCTGAACCAATTGGTCAACGTCTACAATAATTCCATGGCCATAGCTGTTGACACCATTGCCCCACTAAAAATGCGCAAAGGGAAACCAAAAGCGCACCTGAATACATGGTACACCCCAGAACTTAAATCCCTCCGGCAACAAAAAAGTAAACTTGAAGCACTATGGAAATCAGCGCCCTCAGCAATTAACAGAACGAATCTCACTAATATCTCCACTTTCTACAAAAATGAGATTATACGCGCAAAGAAAGAATCGCTCAACTCCAGGATCTCGGAGGCAAGCTCCAGCTCAAAGGAGCTCTTTAAGATCCTAAAGGAACTAGAAAACCCCATTCCTCCCACGGATACTTGCACTAAAAATAAACAATGGTGCACAGGGATCCAGAATGCCCTTGTTAACAAAATTTCAGGGCTCCAGTCTAAAATTGACAATAAACAACAACAACTCACCTATGATCCGACCTCCAGTCCCACCCCTCCCCCTCCTACAGCCTCCAGCCCAGGATTCACCTTCAAAAAGGTATCCATACCCGAAGTACAGAAAATCATAGCGTCATTGAAACCTTCGAACTGCAAGGGGGACAGCTGTCCCGCTCAGATTATAAAAGATGCTGCAAGGGATCTCTCCCCATTCATCACAAAATTAATAAACCTGTCTTTCTCTGATAACTCGGTCCCTAGTAATCTAAAACAATCCTGGGTCCTACCACTACTAAAAAAAACTACCCTCGACCCAGATATACCCACAAATTACAGACCCATCACCACTGTCCCATTCCTACTAAAAATTCTTGATAGAGTGGCCTATCTACAAATCCAGGATTACCTTGAGACAAACCATCTACTAGGAATTCGCCAGTCCGGCTTTCGTCCACAACACGGGACAGAAACGGCCCTGGTCGATCTCAAGTGCCAGATAGACGACCTCAAAGACAAAGGTAAAGCTGGCATCCTTCTTCTTCTTGACCTATCCGCTGCCTTTGATCTGGTTGATCACAAAATCCTGTGCAACCATCTGTCATCGGCAGTACACTTCTCCCACTCCGCAATTTCATGGATCCAATCCTTCCTGGACAATAGGACCATGCGGGTCTTCTCACCCCTAGCAGCGGCCGACCCTATTCCTATTACTTGTGGTGTCCCACAAGGATCGTGTGTATCACCCACTTTGTATAACATTTTTACAAAGCCCCTATTCGACAAGCTGGACCATCTGGGTGTCACCTACACCAACTACGCAGACGACACCCAGATACTCCTCACCTTAACCGGCAACTATAATTCGGACGCCATTTGGATCAATGAAGTCTTCTCCATCATTCAGGCATGGATGGCCACACATGGCCTCTGCCTGAATGATGACAAGACTGAACTGCTCCTTGTCGGCTCGCCCAACACCATTCGGAAACTTAGTCCTAGCTACACTAGCCTTACCATTGACGGCAACACCATCACTATCGCCAAGAGTGTAAAAACCCTTGGTTTTTACCTCGACACGAACACTAACCTAGCCAAACAAATTAATATGACTGCCTCAGCCACGGCCTACACAGGCAAACTAATCAGGGCCTGTAGACCGCTGATCTCCCCTAACAACTGCCTCACCTTAGCCAGAGCACTTATACAATCTAAACTAGATTACTGCAATAGTCTCTACGTAGGTGCCAACAAAACGGTAATCAATAAACTGCAAGTTATACAAAATAATGCACTCCGTGCCGCCCTGAATATTCCCAGAAGAGAACATATTTCGGCTACCAGAATTGCATGCAAATGGCTATCCATCCAACAAAAAATAGATCTAAAAACTATCTGCCTCACCTATAAAGCACTCAACGGCCTTGCCCCGCCCTATCTCACCAACAAATTCACACTAAGACAGAACACTAGAACCACTAGATCCTCTAATACACTACAATTGACTGTGCCCAAATTCTCCCTCAAAAGAGCTGGTGGTTCCAGCTTCCCAGTTCTGGCTTCACAACTTTGGAATACCATTCCACTGGATATCAAATCTACACCCACCTTCCAACCTTTCAGAACTAAGGTCATCACCTGGTTACTCAACAATTAACCTACCATGATTGAATGCATACCTCCTGCTTGATTGTATTTTGCACCATGCCAGCATATTACTGTCTATGCACGAATTGCTATATTACTGTCTATGCACGAATTGCTATCCTGTCTTGTATACCTTTGCTTCATCACTGTATAATTGTACCCTACCTTGCCTGTAACTCGAAGATTAAGCGCCCATATACCTTTGGGTCAGGTGCGCTATACAAATTAATAAACAAACAAACAAACAAACAAACAAACAAGCCTTGAAGAAAGCACAGGCAATGATAGAAAAAATCGTGTGGACCGCGACCATGGAAGAAGGGTTTGTTGAACTAAAAGGGCCATTTGCATGGCCCCAGTTTTAGGGATTCCCAATTAGGTAGAGGAATTCTACCTGTTTTCACACATGAATGGCAGTGTCATGACAGCAGTACTCACACAGAGAACCACGTTGGGGTACAAGCCCCTTCCATACTACAATGGAAATTTAGATCCAGTGATGAGGGGTCACTTCCCATGCAAACAAAGTTTAGCTGCCACAGCGGTCACCATGCAGAAGGCTACAACCGTTGTGATGGCATGCCCAATGACGTTGTTCGTCGAGCACGCACTATTTGCCATTTTAGGGAAACCAAATGGCACATTGACCATCTCAGAGAGCTTCTGCTTACGAAGTGATCATCTCAAATCCAACGATTAAATTAGTTTGATGCAAAATAGTGAACCCAGCTATGTTTATAGCAGAGCCAGTCACTGAAGGAGAGCCAATACACGATTGCGTGAACTATGAAGAATTCTATGATGACATTCCCAGAGTAAAAGAAAATGCATTGGCAGGAGGAGAAATCGTCTTCGTTGATGGTTCTTCGAGGATCGATCAAAATGATGGACAAAGATATACAGGCGCCATTGTGATGAAGCACACAGCAAATGGGGAATTTCGAGTACTCATTAGTGCACGATTACCCTTACATTATTCAGCACAAGCTACAGAATTATTGGCATTGATACTCGCACTCGAGAATCACACAGACCAGGAAGTGACAGTGTACAGTGACTCCGCCTATGTGACGTCAACAGTGCACACAGGCTTAGTGTGCTGGAAAAGGAGGAGCTACCTCTAAGCGGACGGCATGCCAGTGCAGCACGCAGCCCTATTGGACAGGCTCATCAAGGCACTACAACTCCCAGTGGGCATAGCGGTCACGAAATGCACCGCCCACACGAAAGGGAAAGATTTTGTCTCAAGTGGAAATCAAGCAGCAGACACTGAAGCCAAGCGCGTGGCAACTAAAGACGAAATAATCATGAGGATGGAAATAACTGATGTGCATGAGAGAATGACGGTTGCACGAAGTGAACCTGAAGGCTATATCCATTTGGCAAGAACTGAGTTAGTTGAGCTCCAAGGGGAGGCACCACAGGAAGAAAAAACCCATGGAAGCGATGAGGGTGTTCTTCAAACCCCTCTGAAAGCTTGTGGTGACAAGACAACACTGGTAAACCAGTGATGCCTATAGCCTTATTAAAGATAGCACTGGAACAATTACTCTATCCAGCGCACATGACAAAGGGGAGGCACCACAGGAAGAAAAAAACCCATGGAAGCGATGAAGGTGTTCTGCAAAACCTAAGAATTAGAAGGAGCACACAAGAAGACAATAACAAATTGAATGATTACTTGGACAGCACAGCACACTTGGGAAACAACATATGGTACCAACACATGAAGGAAGTTGGAAGACGAATTTTAGAGGAAGAATGCTTTGTGTGTGCACTCCTACCTTACAGCAGGGGAAGTCAAACATCTTCGTAGCTGTTGAAGTAGATGTGCAGACAGCACACTGTCTGTCACACATAGCAATGTGCAAGACCAGTGGTCAGTTCATGGGAAGTGATGCTTCACTCAAATGGGCAACTGAAACAACGGGTCCAGGTGAAGATGATTATGTACAAGACATAAAAACAAGAAACAATGGCAAAACAAAGAACATTGTGTTAAGATATGAAAAGCCTGGAGTTAAAAGAGAGGAAATCAGAAGAGAAACAAAAAAAAAAAAACTGACTGTCCAAGGGAAATCTCCAGAAGAAGCTTGAAGATGGAAGAACAGAGGTCAAATGCAAATCTGGGGAACAGTGCTTTCACCAGAAGGCTGGGAGAAAGGAGTCGTGATCTGCAAGGCATGGATGATCATTGGAAACTACAAGGAAACCATTGAAAATGCACAGAGGGTATGCAATCCATTATGGCTGAGACTGGCAACACTGCTGACATGGGTCGAAGACAGAGGAGGACCCCTACAGATAGTGCCATTGGAGAATTCCAAACTGTGCTTCAGAAACAATGCTACAAGAAAAATGGGAGAAAATAAGAGACTTTGGGCGAATCTTCGATGCCACAGGAATGGTACATGGTACTGCAATGATTATGGATCATTATTGGGCATGTGGATCCAAAGCATAGATTAGGTTGCCGAAGAATTGGGGAGGTATATGCACATTGGTGAATGTCCATGTTCTAGCATTGGTGATTCCAAAAGGTGACCTGAATATTGACAGTTTCCCAAAAGCAGATGCTCACATGAGGAAGAAGAGATCTGTGGAACTGATGAGCCAAATGAACAGAGAGAATTACTTCTCTGCCAAATCAGAAGAAGCCTTTCAGGCAATCCCATGTGAACACAGGTTGTTCAGCTTGACCTCATAAGTGTTCACGACAATCCTGATGCCAAGAGTTCAGATTGGAGCAAATACTAAATGGTTGCCGATAACCAGATGGGAATTACTGCAGACCATCAACACAACAATAAAGGGATTCAATGCAATCAAGGAAGAATTAAGAGCGATTCGACTAATGACTCTCCAGAACAGATATGTCCTAGACATGATCACGGTTATGGAGGGAGGTGTTTGTGCAAAAAACAGGGAATCATTTTGCACATTTATACCATCTCACGATGACGAAATGGAACCTTAACAGAAGCCAAAGGTATGCTGACGAAACTACAGAATCAGACGATTGATGAAGCAGATGAAGTAGATGATGACAGCTGGTTTGGATCACTGTTTTCATGGGTTCCACAATGGATGGCAGACGCATTGAAGATTCTAGGAGCCCTGTTGGTGATGATATTTCTTGGATTCTGTGTTATCAATATAATAATCTCTCAGTGCCAGAAAACTGCGAAAAAGGCCATAGGGATGAAAGTCATGATTGACGTTGAGTCAGGATGGACGCCCAAAGACCTGACCGATGAAAAAATAAGAGACTTCATGAGGGCCAAAATGTATGCACCAGAAGGAACAAAGTTTCGGTATTCGAAGAAACATAGAAAATATGTGGGAAAATGTATCTATTGCAATCCAGTTGGAGAATGTCAACTAATGACATGGAACAAAGACAAGCACGTAAGAACAGCAGGATGTTTAAAGGGAGTGATAAAGATATGGACCCCAAAGGACCATTTCTGCAGGCCTAGATGTCCAGATCCAGAGGAGGACAGAAAGGTGAACACAAAGAAAGAAGTAGGAGTGGTTGCTGAATCACCCAGAGGGATGAGTAATGAGGAAGTGCCAGAAATCATCTGCACTCCAGCCACCCCGTCGAAGTGCCAGGAACGTTCATGCCAAGATATGTAACGTATGGAGAACAAATAAACCACCAGAGAGCCGCAGTCGGGCTCTGCCCAGTGCCTATCGGAATAACAGCACCTATTGAAGCACAAACACCTAAGCAAACCTGGACATTAAGGTACCCACTGAGAATCCATATCTACAGACACGACAAAAAGATGTTTGTCAGAATGGAATACCCAAAGAAGCCAATATGATACTAAAAGACGATTACTGGTGATGTCATGAGAGATCGGACTGACACACATATAGAGTATATAATGACCCAAGAATCCTGATAAAGAGACTAAATGCCATGGATGAGTGACATCTTGGGCCTAAGGTGGAACAGGTGACTTCAAGATAAAGAAACTTATGCCATAGGCACGATGAAGACATTAAGCCAATTTAAACGTGAACATACGCAGGAAACCTCAAGAAGCTAAGAAATGGTGAAGCTTGCTTATGCTTAGTAGTAAAATAGATTGTGCCTAGTGCCAATTATACATATCTACCTCAAAAGCATGTTATAGATGAGTCAAAGTCCACTAAGCACATGAGCATAATCGAATCGAGGTTACTAAAGGTCTCAACTCCTCAGAATAATTGGGAATTCCTAAAACTGGAGCTGTGCATATTGCCTTTTTTTAATTCATCAAACCCCCTCCTCCAATTCCTCAGTCCATTCAATTTTTTCCTGATGTACCTGATCCTTTTTTAGGGCTTGCAACAGTGGCATTGTGTATGAACTATAGTGAAATACCATTGCCCTGACATAATTACATAGCGCTAAAAACTGTTGCATCACACAATGGTTTAGAGGTTTTCAAAATCGCCTCAGCTCTTTCAGGCATAACCTGCTTTCCCACATGCAAGATTAACTGACCTATGTACAACACCTATTCTTGTTAGTACTGCAATTCTTTCTTTGTCCACCTTATATCCTTTCTCAGTTATAATAATCATTAGCTAAATTGAGTCTCATCTACATTCTTCTTCTGATGTACTACAGACCAAAATATAATCTATGTATTGCAGCACAACACTTGGCAAATCAATATTGCTTAGGTCCATCTACAGGACCCTATTGAAAATCGATGGAGACACTCAGTACCCATGGGCCATCGTGTGCTTTTCAGCTTAGTCTGTTGGAATGTAAACGATGTAAGATCTTGGGAATCTTTATGCAATGGGATTGAGAAAAACACATTTTTCAAGTCAATCACCATGAAATATCGTGCCGCAACAGGGATACCACATAATATTGTCGCCGGATTTGGAACTAGAGGAAACTCTGCCTCTACAATCTGGTTAATTGGACTCATGTCTTGAATTAAATGCCACAAACCCCCTTTTGATTTTTTGATAGGATACACTGCGGTATTGCACGGTGACTCTGATGTCACTAAGATGCCTTGATCCATCATTGTTGATATAGTCTTGAAAATACATTCATCTGCCTTTCGAGACATAGGATACTGCCTTGCTCGAGGTAAAATTGCTGCAGGATTCAATTTAATGTTAACTTCTCCCACCTCCTTTAACAGGCCTACATCATAGGGGCCAGTAGTCAATAAAGAAACAGACACTTTCTCCATATCTTCATCAAAAAATGCGGTGTGCTGCTGCACTATCATCATTTTCTGTGGGATCTCTCACCTTTCTGTCCTGATCCACGAAGTAATGTTCATCTTGAACATTGTCATCTAACAGGTCATCTCTAAACATATCCTCATCAGTGACGTCAGTCAATCTATACCCTTCCTCAATAGCAATTACTGTTCTCCATGGCCTGCCTCGATCCCAAACTTCGAGCATGGCTAATTCTCCTTGCACTGTGGCTGCCTGTAATTCCAAGGGAAAAACCTGTCCCCCCTCTTCATCTATAGGTATCTGTGGCCTGAACAAAAATGCATCAGGTATTCTCATAATCTTGCCCACTATACTGGGTAGGCATGTTAACAAAAATGCATACCCCATAGTGTAAAACGTCTGGTTCTAACGGTGTTCCTCATAGAGCTGAACCCAGGTTTAAATATTGGATTTGTGGTGTTGAACACACTATGCCTTCATCAATGAAAGAAATCGTCATAGTGAACTTCGTCATTAAATCTCTGCCCAGTATAGTAACTGGTGCCTGTCGGTAATACAACAATGGGGCAGACATATTACACTCTTTTACAGAAGGTCGCAACACCTTCTGTTGCTCTTGGCACCCCGGGATCAGTAAAGGGAGGCTGAAGCACATCAAGACACTCAGACTGGAGTTTCAAAGTCATCTGTTTATTCTTTGCAGCAGAGCAGGACACAGGATACAGCATATTGAAGAAAAATTCCCAACTTTCCCCAAGCTGTTACCCCCTAATACAATCTAGAAAGGTGAGGTAATGCAATGATCATCATAAGATATCCTCATTGGCTTTGGTATTTGAAGAGAACCCCTTTTCCAATCTCTGGTTGGTTGCCTTAGCTGTCACTCAGACCCAGTCTAAACAGGTGTCATCTAATTAATTCTACACCAGTGGCCTCTTCATGAACTTCGGTGAAAAACGTTATCCACTGATCTCATCATGACTAGCAGAAATCGACCATTTTATATGCTCAAGCATCCACATTAGAGTTGCCTGACTTGTCTTATCAAATATGGCTGTCCAAATTACAAAATCCCTGACCAACTTATTTTTACTCAAAACCTGGTCCCTGCTCAATTTCAAATCTGGTTTGTTTGATCAGTTCTGATAAACATGTACTAATGAACATATTCTCTAATATGCATGACATTCTGTCCCCACAAAATAAATCACCTTTAAAGTGCTTTTCTGAAAGGCGCTATATTTCTGATTTTCGCATTGTTAGAGTCATTGATCAATCTGGTAAGTTATCTACATTTGGTTAGAGGGGGGTGGGGTCTATTTCCTATACAGTCAGTTTGAGGGGAGTACAACTACCTTCTGTACACTCCCCCCTCTGGATTGTATTTAGTCATTTACTCAATACATACCACTACACCCATGTCCACCCTCCTCAATTTTCAGTGTACCTATACATCTCGGCCCTAATAATTCTTTCTTGTGCAACAATTTATTTCAATCCGAGAGGTATCCTAAACCATTTCTACAATGTCAGTACTAACAAATTATACTCTCCTAGTCTAAACATGTATGTGTCCCTAAAGAATACCTTTATTTCCCTTTATCTAAGTCCCACCTCCATTACCCAATTAACTTTAAACTCACTATATAGACATAAGAAAGGTGGTCATTTCGCCGGTGGAAAGTACCAAAACTGGGTCCCAATTAAAAAGGCCTACTTTGTTTGCTTTGTTCACCAAAATACCATCTCTTCGCATACTTAATTCAAGTGATGTCGACTTTGCGGAACCCTTACGTATGCTTGGTGCAATATTTACTACAATTCACTGTTGTTTGCCGGAAACTGCATCAATGATAAGGGCAAATGAGGCGTCCTTGGGCTATCTGGGATATGTATTGGACCCTCCTATCCTTAAAAGACCACCACGTGAGGAATTCCGGAAATGTAAATGTGCCAGCTCTACCAGTGCCCCGTCAGCATCCCTAGGAAGAGCTGCTACCAAACTTTCCGATGAACAAGGGTGGGAGTGGCTACAAGAAATGTTCACGCAAAGGAAAGGAGGGTGAAATTCCACCATAATGAGCTGGAACACTAGGGGTTTCTGCCACTGGTTAAATGCAGGGGGTTCCCGCGACTGGCTATTGTCAACTGAGATTTTCCTATTACAGGAAACGTGGGTCACATTTGATGTGGAATTGGATGGCTATGTCACCTACCAATCTCTGGCAACAAAGGGTGACATGGCTAGACCCAGGGGTAGACTATTGACCACTGTTAAATCCTTGTATAACCCCAGGTTGATCCATGGGGACTGCTCGGGGGGAAACCTACTGGTAATACAGATATCTCCACCAGGGGAGTTGGTGGGGGGTTCAATGACATATTGGTAGTTAATGTGTATGACCCTCTGGGGGAATCGATCACGGAAGCCCTAGGGGATAAATTGGATTCTTTGTTGACCTCATGGTGTATAGGAAAAGACCCTGCACCCTTACTATTATGTGGAGATCGAAATGTCAAATGCTATGACCCTGAAGTGTGTGGGAAATATGCCTGTGTTACTAATACCTGTCACTTACCTCTGATTAGACGTAACCCCAAAGGGAAAGCGTGGTTAGACATTTGCAAGAAGTGGAATCTGACAATATTAAATGGCTGCGCTCTCGGTGATTCACCGGGATATTTGTGCTAGACTATATGACAGCGTCGGAGTACCTATTGGGTCATGTCTTGCAATTATGTATCGCCCTGAATAATCATAGCAATCATGCAAGTTTAATGATAAGTATCGAGGGAAGGGCAAAGGCTGGAAATGCGGTGGCATGTTATGAGGCAGTACCTAACCACGCTGGAAATAGGGTCCGGTAGACCCAGCGTAACATTGAAAAAATGAACACCATCTATTTCCCTATCCAAACAGACATTAAACAGTTGCTTTGGGGGAAATATCCAGAGGAGATTGAATTGTGGATATCTCAATTAACTCAGACACTGGTTAAGGGCTCTGCAGCCCCAGGGATGGGAAGGAAGGTGGGGAGAAACTTGGCTTTTGATGTTAATATACGTGATCAGAAATGGGAGATGTGTCGAGCCATCCGAGCATTAAAAAGGCCAATAGCGACTGTTGGTCATCATGGGCTGATAAAGGCAAAAACCAATGAGATAAAACGAAAGTTTTGCTCCTGGTTACAAGCCTATCGATTAACCCAACAGAGAGTTCAGTGGCAAAAATTTACTGAAATCCTCTGTAGCAGAAACAGCCGCAATATATGACACTTTTCTAGCTAAAGCAAGGGGTGAGCAGAAGCTAAAGGTATTGAACCCTATCTCTGGGGAAATATGGGTTAACCACATCTCTAATAAATTCTATAAGGAGGGTGTGGTTACTACTAGGCCCCCTTTGGAAGTAAAACCTTGGCCACTCCAACTTAGTCACAACATAATAAAACAAACAATTATGAACCTAAAGACTTCCAATGCCCCGAGCCCTAATGGACTGGCAAAGTCGGCATTGAAAAAGGACCCTAATAATTGGACGCAGGTGCTGCTGACATTATTCTCTTGCATCTGCAGAACATGCCTCGTCCCTTCCTCGTTGAAAAAGTCACTATCAATCCCGGTGTATAAAAAGGGAGATAGGGGTTTACCTGCTAATTATAGAAAACTGTCAATGCCTGATGTCACAAGTAAAACCTTTATGACACTGGTACTTAAAGAAGTAGAAGCCTGGGCTACAGAAAATCAGATCCTACATTATGCACAGACTGGATTTAGACCTGGGGCAAGCACTACCCATAACATTCGGGTGCTTGATCAGTTGATCAATAATACCACCAGCAGCAGGGAGCGTACCCTGTCATTGCGCTCATAGATTTCAGCAGTGCTTTTGACCTGGTGGTTTGTGACACTCTGTGGTCAAAACTTAGAACTATGAACTGCCCACCCTGGTTAAAGTCCAGGAAAGGCCCTAGCCGCACTGGTATTGACACAAAACTGGGGACTATTGCAGTGGTAGATTCCTACCCTTATTTGGGGGTGGACATTAAAGCACTGGCTAATTACGATGACATAATTAGGCATAAAAAACACTGAGCCAAGTTGCTTACACTACAGGCATGCAAATTTGCCAGGGGATCGGCAGGCTTTAGCATGGCAGGAATTCTAAAACTCTACCAACAGTGGTTTGTTCCTGCCATTCTTTATGGCTTGGAGGCACTGGCCATGCAAGACCTGAAGTGGCTGAATATATTGGAGGGGCACTATTGCCGTACTGTGCTGGGACTAGGGCTGTCCTGTTCAGTACAGTATTTACGCCTAGAGCTGGGCCTCATCCCTCTGAAGGGTATGGCTTTACGCGCAAGAGGAGTATTGTACCTTAAAGCGCGCGCAGAACCTATGTGTAAATTACTGAGGTTGGCTGGGGACAACAATGAAACTGAGAGACATCCGCAGGACCTCAATTTTAAAGAACTAAACAAGGCCCTCTACAAGGAGATCGATTGGTCTTATGAGAATAAGTTACATTTGCCCTATATCCACCAAAAAAAAACTTTTGAGGAAAAATTGTACAGATGGGGTTGGAGCATGAATGCCGTCCATCTGGCCAAGTTGAGTGGATATGAGGCAGTAGCTCATGGAATACATAAATATCGAAAACCCCAGCCTTATCTGCTATTGTGCCCGGCACCAGAAGCGAGGCACTTTATACTGAGACTTCGGACTAACCAGCTCCCGGTTTTAGCTGTCATTGGGGGCCGTGCAAAGCTTCCGATTGAGGCCAGACACTGCCAGATATGCCAGACCACAGTAGTATTGGAAACTACCAGACATATCCTAACCCTCTGGCCAAAACTTGGACCGACATATATGTGCGCATTTGGAAAATGGGTTCATAACTATAAGACCATAATGGAGGAAGACCTTTGCGACATTTGTCTAAATTCTGAGGCCTTGGGTATCCAACTGGCTCTTTTCCGGGTATGGTCTCAGGTTAAAACCCTACTGGCGGAAGAAATAGAAATATGATATGGTGGCCTACTTCCTGCCTATTTTAATGTTCATATACTGTATCCCATATATATATATATATCTCCAGATATATTTATTTTACTTAACTCATTTTATCTACCCTCCCCTTTTCTTTTTATTATTAGTCTATTTTACTAAATCTACATGGACTAGATCTTGCTTCCGATGTGTTGTTCAACTTTTTTTTTTTACAACTTCTTTATTTAACTTTGCACACAGATTAAGCAGTTATATTTGCAACATTCAATTTCGGTGAACAAAATACATGTATTGGCCGATTTGACATTACATTTACGTCAACAGGGGCAGGTAAATCTGCCAGATATTGCTTGTACCGTGCCCATATATTCCTGGGTTTAGAGGGGGTCATTACTGAGTCTATATACAATTCTTCGGTGTCGTTAGCCCACAACTTGTCACTGTTCCAGTCGTCTACTGTTGGCGGCCGATCGTTTTTCCACCTCATCAATATGACCCTTTTTGCCAACAGCAGACTTAAATTCAGCAGTTTTCGCCAAGTTGGGTTAATTTTCCCAATCGCACCTAATATACACAACTGCGGTGTCCATTCGACCGGTTGGTCCGCCATCTTATCTAGAGCTCCACAGACCGGCCTAGTATTGACTCAGTTCTACACAGTCCCACAGCATATGGTATATGTTAGCATTTTCAGAATTACATCTTGGGCAATTACCAGAGAGAGCAGGGTATAGACGTTTGAGTTTCACTGGTGTGTGGTGGGTTCCAAGGATAATTTTGTAGTGGATCAATTTGAATCTAGAGTTGCATGATATCTGCTTAGTCAGTGCACAGATCTGGGACCAATCCTGTTCTTCTATCGGCTGGTCCAGATCCCGCTCCCAACCGGCCTTTGCAGCGTGGGGTGGTTTCGGGCGTGTTTGCATTATAGTTTTGTAGAGAGTGGAGGCCGTGACCTTCTGAGTCCCCCCCGTGAATATGTAACCAAGACCCATGTTTATTTCGGGTTCATTCAGGAATGATGGGTAAATCTGTTGTGTGGTTGCTGCAACCTTGTCGAACTGCTGTCTGTGTGTGTTTGTGTTTCCTACCGTGTCTTTAATCTCATCCCACTTCAAAAAGTGTTTATCCTGAAACATCTGTCCCCATTGTGTGCTGCCTCTGGCAGTCCAGTGAATTGCCACCGCACTGTCTATGGGGAAGGGTGTGTGGGGGTCGCCCCATATTGGCATGCTCGGATGGTATAGTTTGCTGGCTCCAAACAAATCATTTATTTTGGCCCATGCAGTGATTGTGACATTGGATGGATGTATAGTGTTATATTGTTTAGGTGTGGGCCTAGTGATTTTCTGTAGGGCTAGTATCGCCTCCTGTTCCCTCGCAGGAGGGGGTGGGGGGCCAGGGTTGAGGAAGCATGTAGCCCTGTAGGCAGCATATTGTGCCTGCGCTGCCAGGTAATACAATTCCACGTCGGGTGCCATTAGGCCGCCTCTGGGATACGTATCTGTTAGCACCCTCCAGCTCTGCCTCGAGTGGCCTCCCCATGCAAACGCTATGCATGCACTATTAATTCTGGAGAATAGTGCGCGACCTGGCCACACGGGTACTGTACTGAACAGATAGAAAAGCTTAGGCAGAATGATCATTTTAATTAATGCTATCCTCCCCATCATTGATATAGGAAGGTCATTCCAGTGCTTTATTTTGGTGCAAAGTGCATCTGCCAGTGAGCTGTAGTTCAGTGTTCGGGACAGTTGAGCAGATCTGGCGACAGCAGCACCTAGGTAAACAATGTGTAATGGGCTCCGTATGAGGCCGTGGAGGTTTTGGGGCTGCATGGTGGCATCTGTGAGCGGGAATATCTCCGACTTATTGGGATTAAGGCGAAGACCTCAATATTCGCCAAACTCTTTCACTGCAGCCAGCACCTTGCCCAATGTGCGGTCTGGGTTCTTCAGGTATAATAAAATATCATCCGCATAAAGCGTTATAATATGTGGTTTACCTTCAAGTCATATCCCGAATGTGCTATAACGGAATCTGAGTATGTCCGCAAGGGGTTCAATAACCAGGGCGAAGAGTACCGGGGAGAGTGAGCAGCCCTGCCTGGTGCCCCCTAGTAGTTCAAGTATGTCCGTGAAAGACCCATTCATTCTGATCTTAGCGTATGGCCGCGTGTAAAGAATTTGGATCCACTTTATGAAGTTTGGGCCAAATCCATAGTTTCGTAACACCCCGAACAGGAATGGCCATGAGACAGTGTCGAATGCTTTCCGCATATCTAAGGAGACCGCTATTCCTTGGGTTTCTGGGGGTATCGCAGCAATGATTTGGTGGCATCTCCTTATATTCGTTGCCGTAGATCTGCCCAATATAAACCCAGCCTGATCTTCATGTATCATATATGGCATCAGTGGTGTAAGTCTAGTTGCTATTATTTTGGCCAGGATCTTGGCATCAGTGTTTATTAGGGATAAAGGTCGGTATGACCCGCAGTCCTCAGGGGGCTTCCCTGATTTCAGCAGGAGTGCAATTATAGCTTCCCTGGTGGTTTCGGGGTGTTCTCCTGTGTCCAGTGCCTCCATCCATACAGCGTTGAGCCTGGGAACCAGTTCACTACTAAACTCTTTATAGAACTCAGCACTTAGCCCGTCTGAACCCGGCTCTTTCCCGTTGGGGAGAGCTTTTATTGCATCAAGTATTTCAGGTTCGGTGATGGGTAGCTCAAGTGATTCCCTAGTGGTATCCGCTAAAAGGGTTGTGGGTATCTGGGTTAGGTAGCTCTCAATCTCGGCATCTGTTACAGTGCTTTGTGGGGAGTATTGGTCTTTATAATAAGCATAGAAGGTCTCCTTCAGTTTGTCTTGGTCGGTGGATACCGTGCCATCAGGCATCTGTATGCAGGGTATGGTTGTGGGGCCATTCTCTACACGTACTGTTCTTGCTAATAATTTCCCCGGGCGTTCCCCTTCTCCATATGTACGGTCTTTATAATAAGCATAGAAGGTCTCCTTCAGTTTGTCTTGGTCGGTGGATACCGTGCCATCAGGCATCTGTATGCAGGGTATGGTTGTGGGGCCATTCTCTACACGTACTGTTCTTGCTAATAATTTCCCCGGGCGTTCCCCTTCCCCATATCTACGGGCTGCAGCTGATCGATCAAAGTATCTGACCTCTTGTTCTGGGGTCTCGGTGTATTCGTCTAATTTGGTCTTTAATTCAGAGCTGAGCTGGGGTGACGGGGAGGATGCATACTGTGATTGCAGGGACGATATTTGAGATTCTAGTCTAATTAACCTATTCCTAATGTCTTTGAGGATTCCACCCTCCACGGATATTGAGTGACCTCTGATGCAGACTTTGAACGCCTGCCATAGTATAGACTGGGTCAGGACAGAGTGTTCGTTGTTATCGAAGTAGTCCTGTATATATTGTTTCATCAAGTTGTTATAAACCAGGTCTTCCAAGGCCGCAGGCTTAAATCTCCAAGGTGGTCTGGAGGTGACCCGACCAGGGATTCTTAGTGTCAGCTGTATCGGTGAGTGTTCTGAGTACGTTCCTGGGTGTATATGGGAGTCTGTGACCCATGCCATGCTGTCTCCATCTATTAGCCATAAATCTATCCTGGAGTGCATGTCATGGACTGTGGAGTAATAGGTGTATTCCCTACTGATAGGGTTCATTGTCCTCCAGGTGTCTTTTAGTTGTAGATCAGCCATATGTAGGTGTATTGCGTGTGCTGCTTTAGTCAGTGTTCTAACTTGCGTAGATGTGCGATCAAGATGTACATCTAATATTGTGTTAAAGTCCCGCCACATATCACCCGGGCTGTCGGGTATCTTGCCAATTTTTCAAACACTGAGGCATAGAAGTCTGGTTGGTCAATGTTCGGACCATACATGCATTATTTATCATATAGGTTGCCGTGAAGCATGACATATCTCCCCCCCCCCGGGTCACACTCAACATCAATACATTCAAAGGGCAGTGTTTTGTGAATCAGAATTGCTACCCCTCTCGCCCGGTTGGAGTATTTCATGAAATACTGATGTGAGCCCCAATTCGGCATCAGTTGTCCTCCTTGTCGCGGTCCAGAGTGTGTTTCCTGTAGGAAGACCACCCTGGCTGCATGCCTATTAAGGTAAGCCAGGATCTTCCCCCTCTTAATCCTAGATCCCAGACCCCTTTACATTCCAGCTAAGCATATTAATGTTGCCTTTGTCTAAACTAGCCATTGTCAATGGGGTGTTCACAGCCATGTGGCCCCTTATAATCTGCCATTATGAGATGGAATGTCGACATGTCTGACATCTGTGTGCTTTTTCTTTTATAACAAAACCCCGTAACGCCCGTGTAAGGGCCTCCCCCCACCCTCACAGTTCCCCAAACTTCAACTGTGCCATTAGATATCCATCCCGCCCCACCCAACAACATTTCAAGCACCTGCTAAAGGGGGGGCTGCGGCGTCTCCAGAGCCCAAGCCAGCTTTACTTGTAGGTATCGTGTCCGATTTACACACGTTGCTCTCACACATCCTAATGACTTCTGGGGCGGTGTTTCCATAGCAGATTAAACATGTACATTCTACTTTAGCATCCCATATGCGGACCTCCAGGGGGGAAGCCTCTGGCGTTGCTGTTCCTTTTCACTTCAAGAACGGGGTGAGAATATTTAGGTCTCAGTCTTGTTCAAATCGCCCACACTTTAAGTCTGTCCCATGATTGGAGGAATATGTGTTTCTATAAAGTTCGCCGCTTCTTCGGGAAATGTAAAAAAATATGACTTGTTTTGATGCTAGATTTTGAGCCTGGCGAGGTAGAGCATCGCGTATTGAACTTGCCGTTCGCGTAGCATTTTCTTGACTCCTGTAAATAGCTTCCTTTCCCGTTGGACCGCCACGGTAAAGTCTGGAAAGATGCGGATAACATTTGCTTCCCATTTGAGCTCCTGTTTTTCTCTGGCGGTTTTAAGGATCCGGTCTCTATCCCTGTAGTTTATCATGCGCGCTATGATGGGCCTGGGGTATGCCCCGGGTTTTGGTTTCGGGGCCAGTGATCTGTGCGCCCTCTTGACTATGAACATCGGTGACCATCCGGGATCACCCAATAGTGTGCGGAGGAGGTCTTCTACGCCTTCTCCATTGATCCTTTCACAGCCCCTTCTGGAACGCCAATAATGCGGATGTTGTTTCTCTGGGATCTTGCCTCCAAATCTTGACATTTGGACTTCACCATTCCAAGATCAATAGCCATTGTGGATACCGTGGTTTTCAGGGCCTCTAAAGCGTCCTCAGTGCCAGATATCCTAGATTCCGCCTCTGTCATGCGAGTGATTGTCTTGTCAAGTTGTGTTTTAATGTTGGTGACACTTGCCGTGATCCCATCTAACTTGTCCATGAGTGTAGCAAAGCCCTGTTGCATCGCCTGAAAAACGGCCTGGGGGTCCATCATTGTAGCCGTGGGTGCCTGCTTCTCATGCACCGGCGTTTCCAGGACTGTCTCGGGCTCTGTTTCCCTCTGCATCGCGGTCGTGTATTTGTTGATGGTCCCTCTGCCTTTCTTTGGGCCAAAGTTCTTGGGCATCGTCTCCGGAATGGGAGATGTGGGTTATCCAGGCTCTCAATGGGAAGGCCGCGTTGGTTCCACCACAATTCGCTCTGCGCTGTATCTTCTCGTCTCTACCGGCACCCCGGTGCCCACGACGGTGGAATCAGTGACCCGCCGCAGCTTTATTAGAGGGTCAGATGTTTCTCCCGGTTCTGTCATATATGGACGAATGGAGCGCTAGTTTCGGCGCGCAGATGGTCAACAGCTCCTGGGGATCGAGGCCTGCGCAGGCGGTGCAGGGAGGCCCTCCTGTGGCCCGCCGATATGCGAAGCTCCAAGCTCTTAATAAGATGAGTTTTTTTACAGTCTGTCCCGCAGTCCCCGAGCCCGCAGGGGATAGCTGGGTGGCTCGCTGGTTGTGAGGCGTGAGCGGATTTACACACTGGGAGCAGGAAGGGCCTACCTCTTCAAATGCGGTCCGATCTCAGAGCAGGCCGTCACTCATCCAGGCCTCTCAGGCGAAGAAGGCAGCAGGGGGGCCAGTGGACGGTCCACGATGTCCGGGGCAGCCGCGGCTTTCTCCCGCTGGATGGATGGCAGGAGCGGCCTGATGCCGTCACACCCGCTGCCACAGGGCGGGGCTCCTCTCTCCTCCCGCCGGCCGCCGACTCCCGGGCCGCCCACGGATCATCCAGGCCTCTATCTCTGGAATCCCCACACCGATAAGCCTGAAATTTCGTGTGGGCAGTCTGAAGATATTGTTACCTGTTCTCTGCAAAAATCGCGACTAACCGGTGCCTGAAAATTGTCTTTTCTGGATTTTCGGCCCTGGGTCTAGCCGGAGCTCACACGAGAGCCGCCATTTTCTCTCGCCCGCAACAGCGCCCCCCCATGTGTTGTTCAACTTTAATATTATTGCCTTATATATTGTGATATACTACTTGATGTCTATGGGTATTGCCTGATTATTATGATTATTATTTCTTGTTGTATGATATGTTCTGTTTGCACTTTTCACTACATGGTTTATGTGTTATGTTGTGTAACATCCTAATATTGTGGATTAAATCACAATAACGTATTATTATTATTATTAAACTAACTATATGCCTCAGATAATCTTACAGCCACTATGAGCATTTAAGAGAGGGTCTTTCTTTAAGGTAAGCCATCAGCCCGTTTCTTTACACAATATCCACATGCGGCTCATACTCTACATTCTTTCCACCACTCCCATTTCACAACATTTCCTGGTTTCCCATTGTCTTCCCCAATTTCATTTTTTACAAGTGCCTTTTTTCTTTTTGTTCTTTATTCATTGTTTGTCGTTATATCTTCCATCCAACTCATCTTAGGTCATCTGTGTCTCGTTGATTTTGTCCTTTTTTAGGCTTTTTTACAGAAAATGTCTAGGCCTTTCAATGCATAGGCCACTTTGGTCCATTGTTTTTGTATTTTTAATGTCTTTTTCATGACATTATGAACATGGGGGAATTCGGCCACTTCTTGGGGGATTCAAGGATATGGGAGTTTTTCACAGAAAGTTTGTCTGCTGTCAAAACTGCACAGCAGAAACATTTGTGCATGGGCATCTGGTTAGGTCCCTTGACCCTTTTCTCTGCTCATAGGCTCGTGTGCTGCCGATTTTCTGAGTTATATAGGTCCCTTGTTGTCCACTGTAATAGATAGCTGAATGAGTTTCCTTTGAAAAATAAGTATGTCTCTATCATCAATACATTTCCTCTCGACCCAACCCTTTTTATAAATGTACTCTTATGTGTCTGTCACACCCCTGCCTTCTAAACAAACTTCATTATCTCACTTTTTGAACATCCCTTCCTCCTAGAAAAAATGTCAACATTTAATTTGGTTATTTATATACCAAAGCTACTAATTCTCTCCCTTTTTCATACACATTTACTATTCTTCTTACTGTATGCTGTGTGATGGCTGGGACCTGTTTTTTTTTTTACAATAAACAAATTCAGCTGCGTCTATTTTTTAGGCAATAAATAGATGGTCCTATCTCATTTCTGCCCTTATGTCCGATGGGCTTCTTTTTACATAAATGATGTGTCGCCTCAGGGGACTTTTTCATTTTCCCTTTACATCGACATTCTCAGATGAGGAGGAGCTAAAATAATAAATGACGCACAAACAAATTTTAAAAACAACATTTAAAAAGACATGTTGTCATCTTCTCCATCTCCTAGGAGCATCCGTAGCAAAAGAAGACATCGCTGGTAGGGATCCCTGTTCTCTGTAGAAAATCGAAATAGAGACAAAAGTCATTCAGGGAGTGGCAAGGGGGGTCAAGTTTCTTCCTAACCTAAATTCTTTCTCCTTGCTGCTAACAATTATTTTTTTCTTATGGTCATTTCTCACTATTTTCAGCCCATTTAACTCATAGACTGCCTCTTACTTGTTGGTGTACACAATAATCATAATAATTTTCTTTGGGCCTATCCACATTTGAACCTGTTCTTGTTTTTTTCCTAGCTCAGCTGAATGGTCTTCATCTGCTCTGCTGTAAATACTTAATTCTGCTTTGCTTCATGTCCTTCCATCTTTGCTGCACGTGTTTCTTGCTTTGCCTTCGCCATTTTCGTTCCAATCGCGTTGGACCATAGTCATTTTCCTTCTGTTCTGTATTTGCATCCTGTTTGAGACAAAATAAACATATCGCTCCACATTATCTCCTTACCCCACTACACTAATCTAGTCTACCTCTGTTTTTCTAGACTATGACACCAATTCTTACTATGTGCGTTCCCATTTTATCATGAAACTACATTGTTTGCTTATTCTAAATATTTCTTATATGTTCTCCAAATCTACCCTTGGTGGCATCCTGCCAACTATCAAAAATTAAAAAAGGTTACCCACCTTTTATTTGATGTCTGCTATGTCCTGCGTTTGTCTTAGGTGGCCATTCTTGTATTTATTTGCTACTCTATTCACATCTATTTGCACCTATCTTGGTAAAGAAATGCTACATAATTGAAACACTGTGTTGCTACCTCTTTTCCTGTTACTCACCTGGGCCCTCTTACTTGTAATAATGATCAACAGTGTGCCCAGACCCAGTGGTGTGAACCAGTACTTACCTCTTTTTCCTTTTCTCCCTATTCACTAGCACTTACTTGTGTCATGATATACTGTCTCTTCCCCTCTGCAGACATTCCTCCAATGTTTACTGAAGGTCCGTGGTTTTCATCTAAAAAATATGACTCAACACCATCAAGTAAATTCAAATAATGTGATTTTTACTCACCCTTGTATGTTCTCTTGAATTTGCACTATACATAATGTTTCTTGTACGGTTAACCCAATTTTGGTCAACCCTACCCCTTTTGATTCTTTATCAATCCCATAATTACTTTTTATTGAAATGCATACATTTTCAATTTTGGCCTTTAATCTTCATTGGTGCTGTTATACGCTCCCTGTTACTCTACTATCCAGCATTCATTCATTCATTCATTCATTCATTCATTCATTCATTCATTCATTCATCCATTCATCCAATCATGTCTTCATTCACTTTTCTGTTTATTCATTTATTTGTTTATTTACTTATTTATTTCATCCAAATGATGTCAAATCTTTAAACTGAGCTCTTTATTCTTATACTGTTTAAAGTAAATTATTTATTTTCATCTTCTCCTAATTCATTTTTCTGGACACATGCCAAAAAGGCCCAAAGTCCACCTGACATTTTGGCACTTTCTCCAAATCTTCTGTAAATTATACTAAAAGCTGTTATATTATTGCCATATGTAATAAAATGTTTTCCATTCCTTTCTTTTTAGTGTGTGATGTTCCTAAAGAAACACCACTTCATCTTTCTGTAAACCCTATTTAAATATGTTATCATTAGTGATGTTTAATTAACCTGAACCTTTCTCTTGGGAACCATCACTGTCCTTTGTGGTCCATTTGTATTATTAATTCCTTGATCATTTGCCATGTTCCCTTATACTATGGGTGCTTCAGATTTTATGGGTGGCATCTGTCCCCCCTCTTTGTTTGTAAATATCCACAGTCTGAGACTAAATTCCTCAAATACTCTCACCACTTTTCCATTAGGCCACACAGCTATCTGCAATACTGTGCTTTCATTACAAAAATAAAAACCTCTGGTTTCTACCAGAAACGTCTCAACAGGTCTCTTACCCTGTACATGCCACTATGAACTCACCCATATTCAAATGGTGCATTCCCAAAACAAAAAACACTTTCCCTTAACCATGTAAACAAAATCATCATGTTTAGGCTTGTATCATCCAATCTCTTTCTCAAAACATTTACAGGTTCCTATGACACATGTAACGAAACTCATCATAACACACTCTCCTCCATAGACTACTAATTCATCACTAGGCAAGAAGACTATGCTCATAGTTTTCAACAAAATCCTCAGTTGTTCTAATCATCATTCAACACGTTTCTGTCTTTGCAATATGGGCATGCAGTCCTAATGTCTACCACTGGAACAAATTGTTCTCCCTTTGCTACATTACTTTTTGTCACTCCTTGAGGCTTAGTGCCACTAACAATTCTGAACACGCCAAGTCGCCCTATGAGGCTTTCCCAATGCGAGTGCATGCATAACCTTGTCCTTGCGAAAGCATTCCTTCCTTTCCTAATGACACCTTCATTCCTGTGTGTCATTATTTATTCCATGCTTGCATATTGCTGAGTCTGTATGTCGGCTCACTGCACTTGCCCTCTGCAGTAAATCCGTTTTGCTTTTTTCCTAAGCTGCTGTATCAGCTGCACCCCCAGTGCTCATGTCTGATACAATATCTGATCCTGGGCAAAAAAAAACTCTCCACCTTTTGAATGCATGCAAGTGGATGTGCGGTCCCTCTCTTTAGAATGGGCAGTTTTGCACAAACCCTTAACTTCCACACATGCGTAAGATGTGTCCTGGAATTCCATATGTCCAACATACAGGAGGTCTCCTAACGTGCCTTCCATGCATGCTTTGATTATCATTCTGTATATTTAAAAATCCACTTTGACTATCCTGGGAATGTCCCTGATTATCCTGGAAGCCTCTACCTTGGAAGACTCCCCTTCCTCGTCATATGAATCCATTTTTACCTTGATCAAACTGCCTTTGGTTGTTCACCTGCGGCATGCCTTATAGTTTGCAGAGAACCTGACCCTTCCCCACTAGTCATCGCCTCTTCAATGGCGTATTTTGACAATTCTTTCTGCACTACTTTCGCTTCCTTACCTTCCCAAACATCATCTTTCTGCTGATTTGTCTCTTGCAAAAATTTGCAATAATACGCAATCGTCAGCTGTATCTCTGACCATAGCCTTGCTTTCATGCCCACCGATTTCTTTGAGCTGCTTCTATACTAGCTCTGGCAACCCTTGACATTATTATAGCTCCCTATAGTTCTCTCCCTAAGGCTAGCGGCTAGAAGACCCTTAGTGTCCCCTATAGCTAACATGTTTCCTCCTGTCATTTTTTCTAACTTATGGATCCATTTCCCAGTGCCAAAAGTTAAACTTTGGGAGTTTACACCTTAAATTGTCCTTATCCATCTGTGGTCAAGGTATATACGTGGCCTCGCTCCTCCTTTCTCTAACAAAGGAAACTGTGAAAACCCAAACTTGCATTCATCACCCATCGTCTGTCTATCTATAACAGGGACAATGCTTCCGCTCTGCCTTTCACTTGGCAGAAACCTTAACCTGCTTAGATAAAGTGGCATGTCCCCCCTCTCACCATGGGATCGCTCTTTAGGTTGATCTAGCTGTGTCAATGATCCTGACGCCCAAGATTTGTGTAGGTCTAAATCCGACCATCTTACTTATCCATTGAAAAACACCCTTCAGGGCTACATGTGTCATCTTCCTCTTCCCCACGGAAGGTTGCTCTGTCCTCGTCTAACATATCCTGTCCCTAACTCACGTGACTCTCACCATTCTAGTCTCTATTTCAATCAACCTGTCCATTGACAAGGCTCTTATGCTTGAGGCAGAACAAGCCTCTCATATTTTAAATGTGTCCATCCTGTGTGCAATGTGCGCTGTACCATATCGGCATGGGTGCAAGCTGTTGATTACAAAGCCTGCTTAACACTTAATTATTTGCCAGTGATGCACCCACTTATTTGTGATTTGTGACTTTCCCCATTATTCCTGAATATTTTCTCTCATGAATCAGCTTTGACCTTTGCAAGCTCTTCCTTGAGCCAGCACAGAATGTGCGATATCTGCCACATTCTTTTCTGGCAAACTCACTGCAAATCCCACTTGTTACCAAACTGCTTTCATATCTACTTCAAACAATCTTCGCTTATGACCACAGTAAAATATAATTACTGTTCCTGTTCTCGCATTTTAAAAATACAAAAACATCCGGTGTGTTTGTGTGTGTGTGTGTGTGTGTGTGTGTGTATGTTTGCAAGGATGCATTGTCTGTAATGTACTGATTGCTTATACTTTCATAACATCACGTGTGCACATGTGCATATATGTGCATGCTTGAGTGTGTGCATACATATTTACATCCTCTCCCATGTTAATGCATCTATATGAATGCCTGCATGTGTCAGTACAGTTTGCTAGCACTTTCTGTAATGCTCACTGCTTTCTTTATGATAAAAAATATAAAAGTTTTCATTTTCACGTATATTTCAAGAACATTTTCAAAAACAATGCTTTCCCTCATTTATTTCTGTCATTTCACAAAACTATTTACTGTGCCTAGTTCAAATACCCATTGGTCTGCGTTTTGCTGTACTTTGCACTCAAAAGTACATTTTGAATCTTAGCTACACCTGTGATCTTGGACACATTATTTTCCGATTTGATCTCCAAATGTCCTCAGATATTACACACATAATATACAGCTTGGGAAAAATGGCTGTTCTGCTCGGCACTTGTCTACTATATTCCAAATGTATTCAATGCAATTTTGTAAACTCGCATGCATTTACATTTCATGCTACGATTGCAATGCAATATTTCCCTATTCCCAACTCCCAGTCACCTCCTCTTTCTAGTTATGTAAAACACCCTCTTGATTTCTTTTAGCAATTTGTCTTCTTTCCTCTTCATGGCACAACAAAAAATCACACAGGCAACTAGTGCATGACTCAATAACTTATGGACATTTCTAAATGTCCCAGGTTTTTGCCACACATAAAACCAATATCTTTAGGGACATTTCTCAAAGTACACCCTTCAAAAAATCATTCATCACCAACTAGCTAGAAAATTGTCCATTAATACTCCCTCCACATAAGACTTCCACCATTATATTTCCACATGATCAGTCAACTTTTTTCAATTAAAAATAGCTCCTGTACTTCTTAAACAATGTGTCAGCTTGTCTTTGCTGCCATGACCTTGAATCATACAGGTAACAACTTCAATTTATTCACTTCTCCTTCAGTCTAAACGCATCTGTTTTTTCAACATACTGATCACTAAGGAGTTATTTTGCCCTGTTCTGAGATAAGGGCCTTCCTGACATCTGTTTTTTTAATCATTTATTCATTGTCATGTTTGTCGTGCCTGAATTGCATTTTACTCAGGAAAACTTTTACTGTGATCATAAATCACCTCGTTTAACTGTGTCGACTGTTATCTTTCAATTCTTTAACCAAACACTGCCCTCTTTTCAGCAGTGTGTGGTATTGTTATCTGTATTTATTTATACTAGAAAGGCATGTGTTGGCAGAAATGAAGCCCTCTGTATCTGTAGGCTACGCAGTCATCTGAAAAAACAGCCTTAAAGCAAGACACAATTTTTCACATTTTGTCAAGTTTAATCTGGCCTTCGTTTCTTTCAAGACTAATGCAGTTGCATGTTGTGTGTAGTTAATTAAATAGCTTAACCTGTCTATTTTTGGCAAATACAAGAATTAACCCTGTATTTACTGAATTCTGGTTTTTGCAAGGTTTCAAACATGATCACTTTTTCACCCTTTTCTCAATTTTCTCACTAAATAGTGGATATACCATAATTTTAAAGAGCGCACATATGTGCATTTTCATCCATAGCTCATATTTATATTCTATTTTCTCCATAACTGATCACTTTAATTTCTGGCTTGGTGCACATTTTTTCTTAAATAACTAAACATCTCTTTTCTGTACCTTTTCTCACAATAATGCATGCAAAACATAACATATAACACACAATACAATTTCGACAAACATGACAGACTGGCCGGCCACAAATATCTCACAGTCTTCCCTTTTAGACCTGTCTTGCCCCTAAAAATACCTTGACATGGGATTTAAGTTGCCATCGTTAAACTCGTCTTTAACCAAGTACGTCATCTACCTCACCCGTTCTAGGTGCTGCTTGTTCTGTGTTCTTTAAAATGCAGGAAACCTGGGTGTATCCTTTATCGTGGCTTCTTCTCATGATACCTCTCAATTTCTTGGCCTACGCTCAAGTCAATTACTCAATATTCAACACTCATCGTTCTCAAGTTACTTTACCCCACCTTCCCGTTACTTCTTCTAAACTACTACATTACATTCTAATCCCTTGATTTACCCAAAATATTTTTTTTTCGAAAGACTCACCAAAGATAATCCTTCAAACAAACAAAAAATAAATAAATAAATAATTTTTCTGAGAGGAGTTCCCCCCAAAAAAGATTTAATAATTAATTAAATAATTTTCCAGAAGACCCCCAAAATATGATTTACAATATGTTTTCTTGGAAGTTTTCCCAAAAAACTAGTAAACACATTTTTCTTGGAAGACTTCCAAAAATAGCCCACTCCGATCCCCAGGTGCCAAGGCACCCTCCCATGCTATCAGGCCTGTGAGTCCCCTCTCCTTTAGTGATGTGCGGTCACCTGCAGTGTGCCTTCTAATCTCTCTCTCTCTTTCTCCCTCTCTCTCTGTCTCTTCCTCTCTCGCAGTCCTGATAGCATGTGAGCATGTACCTGTATTTCCAGATTGATTCGTAGTCCTAAAGAAAAATCATCTTAGGACTCCTGGCTTATGGCTCGCCAAATGTACAGAAGGTCCCAACATCTTCTGTTGGTCTTGGCACCCCAGGATGAGGAAAGGGAGGCTGAAGCACATCAAGACACTCAGACTGTAGTTTCAAAGTCAGCTGTTTATTCTTTGAAGCAGAGCAGGACACATGATACAGCATATTGAAGAAAAATCTGGAACTTCCAACTTTTCCTGAGCTCTTATCCCCTTTTATACAATCTAGAAAGGTGAGGTAATGCAATGATCATCATAAGACATCCTGATTGGCTTTGGTAGTTGAAGAATACCCCTTTTCCAATCCCTGGTGGTTGCCTTAGCTGTCACTCAGACCCAGTCTGAACAGGTTTCATCTAACTCATTCTACACCAGTGGCCTCTTCATGAAATTCTATGAAAAAAAGTTATCCACTGATCCCATCATGACTAGAAGAAATCAACCATTTTATATGCTCAAGCATCTGCCTTAGAGTTGCCTGACTTGTCTTATCAAAAATGACCGACCAAATTACAAAATGCCTGACCAACTTATTTTTACTCAAAACTTGGTCCCTGCTCAATTTCAAATCTGGATTGTTTGATAATTTATGATAAACATGTACCACTTAACATATTCTCTACTATGCATGACATTCTTACCACACAAAAAAGATTACCTTTAAAGCACTTTTCTGAAAGGCACTATATTTCTGATTTTCACAGTGTTAGAGTCATTGTTTAACACAGTAAGTTATCTACATTTGATTTGAGGGGCGTGGGGTCTATTTCCTATAGAGTCAGTTTGAGGGGGGACTCCCTTCTGTACACTCTCCTATGGAGACTGGCAATTTCTCAATAAAGGGAACTCTACTTGTAGCTCCAGAGAACCCTTGAGCATTCATGGCATTACCCATAACAAACATTTTCCCTCTCATTTACAAGAGTGAGTTGCCCCTGTGTCAACTAAAAAAGAAAAGGATTTGCCTCCTATGGTATCATCAACCCTCAGTTCCTCTTGAGGATTGGCCGTCACTGATAATACTGAACACATCAAGTCACCCTGTGAGCTGTCCTATTGTGGGTACATATTTATTCCCTTGCCCATAAAAGGATTCCCTCTCATGACAGTGACACCCCCTACTCTAGGAGTCAATAACTGTCCTGTGTTTGCGCTCTGCTGTATCTACATGGGTGCATGTTTTGACTGTCCTTGCAACGGATTCAATGGTGCTTGCTCTGGTTGCAAAGCCTGTTCTGTTTGTGGTACCTGTGCTTGATACACTGTCTGACCTTGGGCGAACTCGTCCCAGTTTTGTGGGCTATATACTGGAAGATAAGCTGTCCCACCCCTTCTCAAGAATTGCCCATTTTGCAAATATCCTTGGTTCCCACATGTTCATGCAATGTGCCCTGTCATTCCACATGTCCAACATACAGGAGGGAATCTCCTAACTTGCCCTCCCTGCATGCTTTGACTATCATTTAGCATATTATGAAACCCACCTTGGTTACTCTGAAGATTTTCCTGATTATTCTGAAAGCCTCCTCTTTTGCGGAAGCCTCCACTGCCCCTCGCCATAAACCTGTTCTCTACTTGATCCGACTGACGTTGGTTATTCGCCTGCGGCAAACCTGATACTTGCTGTGATCTTGGCCCTTCTCCACTAGTCAGCATTTCCCATTCTATAGCATATTTGTGCAGCTTTTTCTGTACTAACTTGGCTTTCTCGAGCTTCCTAGCATCCACTCTCTTTTGATTTTTCTCTTGCAACAATCTGCAATGGAGCGCAATGGTCAGCTGTATTTCTGCCCACGATTTTGCCTCCGCACCAACCAGCTTCATGAGCAGTCTCTGTACCTGGTCTGGCAACCCCTGACATCATATATGATAGAATATAGATTTCCCCCACGGCTCTTCAGTTTCCAAAGACCACTGCTCTTGAAAATTCTTTAAGATGAGGTAGCAATACTTAGAGATAGATGGGGGTGCAGAATTTACTCAAACATCAATAATCAAAATCAACTCAGGAAGTTGGCAAAGCTTGATCTGTTTTACTTGCAATTGTCTAAACAGTGAGTTACAACGGACATCATTGGACGTTTGCTCAATTTCTCTCAGCGCATATTATAAAAAACGCAACTCTTATAGCCAAACTCCTCATCAGTGATGTCATATTACATGGCAAACTACAAAAATCTACTTGGTGATGTGACTTAAAAGTAACATCTAAGTATACGTTCCATATTGACGGGGGTTGTGACTGGGTTTCTACTGTCAGGTTGGCAACTAAGCCCATCCCAATTGCAAGTCATCTTATGTGTCACTCTAATATTTGACACTTCTTTGGTTATACCAACTATAGGGCTCTTTGATACGTGGCCCTCTACAATTGGTGTGGCACTCTTGTACTCTTCTGGAATATTCCACACACTAGCAGAAAGCAGGCTAGCATACCAGTTCAAGGGAGGGTTGGCGTGATCATGCCTCCCCACCCAATTAGCCCAACATCAATCATCACTCTTGCAGCCTGCCAGTCAATTAAGGCTTTGAACTTGGCCTTGCAGAAGCTCTCTGCGCTTGAGAATAAAAAGGGAGTATCTTCTTGGTTTCGGTGTAGCTCGACCCAATGTCTATTTTGATCTGACCATGTGACTTGGAGTTTGTTTCTTTCTCACGTTCATGCAACTAGCGGATGGACAACCAGGCTCACGGTGACCTCGACTTCTTGGTGCTGGGACAGCCAAGCCTTTCTTGTATTTCTCCATCGCCTTATTTTCCAACTGCACCTCACTGAAAAACCCTTTCCAATCACAAAGTCTTAAGCCTTGCTTAAAGTGCATTGTGGAATATCCAGGTTCTATACATTCCTATGTATTACACATTTGTGCATTGCTGCAACTATTCACTACATAGCCAGCCTTAAAATCACTTTGTTTACTTGTGTTACCGCGTCTGTACAAGTGTAAACTGATTTAGGATTTTCTTCAGCGTTTCTATAGCATGAGCATCTTCATCTCGAGCCCGAAATGTTGCTCATCCTTATCACCTTCTCTTCAGATCTTATAGAATGTCAACGCTCTTTTACCTCATGCATTTTATCTGGGTGAGTCAGCTCTGCTCCGCATGACATCACCAGTCCTCTCTTTCACTTGTTTTCATACTTCTTCCGGGACTTTGTCCAGAAGACCATCATATCTTCATGAATGTATATAAGGTTTTCTCAATGGATACCTTGTTTCCAGGATTCTCTGCTGCACAAGCTCACTGGTACTGCACGTGTCACGATTTCAGCTTCCCAGCATATAGGCAACATGGGGGTGCAGCTTTTGGTGGGGTTACTTGACTTCTCCTCTACACTGTCCATAACATTCTCTGGTCATTCCCCAGTAACGATACAGCTGGTACTAGGTGAAGCACCAAATGTGAGAAGGGGGTGGAGGCTCATGCCACATTCATTGTTGGATCCCACATTCAAGACAGAAATGACAAAGTGTATTGGCGAGTACTTCAATCTGAACAAGGGCACAGTGTACACAGAGGCGATACTCTAGGAAGCCTTTAAGGCATATATACGAGGGGTAGCCCTAGCAACCGAAACTTGGATACTTAAAGACATATGAAGAGATATACAATCGAGTGAGGCCCACTTGCGCAGGTTAGAGCAGGCACATGAGACAAGCTCTGGTAGCCACATCCTAGAAGATATAAAAACGGAACTGGATCAGTTCTGGATGCATGCAGACAGGGAGCTGAAATTCCTAGGCAGCCCTAACATGGCAAGGAAATATGGCGAAAGTGAACGCCTGGCAGGCTTGGGGTAGCTAGCATATCCCATCTATAGAGAATACATCGGGGACGCTGGTCCATACCATTGCAGGGGTGAGCCAGGAATTTCACACCTTTTATTCAGAGCTGTATGCCAACTCCAATACAGCAATCCCTCAATAAATAAATGAATACTCGGACGGCCTCCAATTAATGTCGCTCTTAGAAGGCACCAAAGCAGCCCTAGATAGCCCCATTAAGCTGGAAGAGATATCCCGCGCCATCGAGGTGCTTCCAGCCGGCAAGGCACCCGGTCCAGATGGCCTAATGATGAAGTTTTATAAATACTTCAAGTCTCGCCTTATCCCGCAGTTAATGTCAGTGTGGTCAGAGGCCTGCTCAATAGGAGTACTTCCCCCAATGCTAGGAGAGGCAGTGATTACAATTTTTCTTAAGCCCGGCAAGACAACTGAACAATGTGGCTCTTACTGGCCCCTCTCTCTCTCTCTCTCTCTCTCGGATATTAAAATCTTTGCCAAGGTGTTGGCCTTGCGCCTAGCCCCCTAAATTAAACACATTATCTACCCAGATCAATCAGGGTTTGTACCTGGATGCTCCACGGCTTTAAATCTAAGACGCCTCTTCCATATCCTAGCGCAAATAGATCTGGGGCTACAAACGGTAGCCACTGCCCTTGATATCCAAAAGCCCTTTGACTCCGTGTCCTGGCAGTTCATGTGGGCGGTATTAGCAAAATACAACTTTGGACCATGATTAATTTCATGGCTACAACTATGGTATACACAACCCGCAGCCAGAGTGAATGTGAATGGTACCTTATTTCCCCCAATAAATATATGCCACAGAACTAGGCAAGGCTGCCCGCTGTCACCCCTGCTGTTTGCCATGGTAATGGAGCCATTAGCAGATGCTATCCATATCAAACATGCGCCAAGGGGTATCAGACTCACGGGAGAACCAGAAATCATTTCACTATATGCCGATGATGCGTTGTTTTTTATACGTGACCCTGCTAGGCATCTGGCACCAATTATGTGTACTGTCATTAGTTTTGGAACTATGTCCAGATTACAAGTCAATTGCACAAAGTCTGAATTATTTCTGTTGACTGATACAACCAGGCCCCTGCCGGATCTAATGGGTTTTACTTGGTCTCCGTTAGAAATAAAATACTTAGGAATAATTGTTAGAAGACATAACACCTCCCTGTACACTCGAAACTTTGGTGAATACCTACCTCAGCTACATGCTGAACTGCGCACCAAGGCAAAAATTCCCAATTACTATTGCAAGTCGTGTCTCACTTCTTAAAATGGTCGTACTCCCTAAGCTGCTCTATTACTTCCTCAACATACCATTATGGCCTTGAACTGTATTTTGTGAGACACTAGAAAAGGCAATAAACGGCTTCATGTGGCACGCCGGCGTGGTACGGCTCAAATGGGATATGCTGGCCAGACCTTATGATAGAGGGGGCCTAGCAGCTCCAAACCTTGAGTGGTACTGGGAAGCAGCGCAAGCACACTATGCGGCCTACTGGTTCGATGCTGACCCTCAGCACCCTCACTTAAAAATATAAAGACACGCTGCAGGCACCCGTGATGTGCGCTCGCTAGTATTACCACCATACAACAAGGAAGGAGCAGACACTGATCCAGTAATTGTAACAGCCCTAGCATGGGACAAAATATGGAAGATATTAAATAACCCCTGATTCGTATCATAGAGGCCTGCCTCTCTGGAATTTTTTCCCATAATTTCCTATGGTAAGCAAGGTTGATGCGTACTAGTGGACTATGGATGGCTAAGCCGTGATCAGCGATGTGTACAACATGGACTTCTTCATGGAATGTTGAGACTTAGTTAAGCCCTTGTGCAGGCAGTCCATACAGTGGCTGCAATACGCTGGGCTCTACCGGCAACTAAACACACATAGAACACATTCCTGGTACAACTGCCAGATAAACCGTTATTAGACACCATCATGAGGGGTACCTCCGTGTGAGGGATGGTGGCTAGATTGTATGATGCACTGCAAAACCGAGGCTGTAAGCCCCTGCATAAGCTTAGAGAGTCCTGGTCAAGGGATTTAGGGGAACACATCAGGGACAAAGGCTGGAAGTCCATGTGCCAACAAACCCGTTAAGTATCCTTTAACTCGAGATTTCAGCTAATACAATTTAAAGTATTACACCAGTTCCATTACACCCCTGCTCGGCTGCACCGCTTCTCACACACTCATCCCTCCTCATGCCCAAGGTGTCACACGAACGAAGCAAACTATATTCATATGCTTTGAAGTTGTCCGAGGTTGAAAGAATACTGGATCGGGGTTTGCGATATCATGTCAGCTATATTAAACTCTAAGCTAGACCCTAGTGGAGCTAATTGTTTGTTTCATCAACTCAAACATATACAAGGGGGTCTTCGTAAACTGACAAGTTTATGTATGTTACTAGCAGTCTGCTGTATTTTAATGTTGTGGCTCCGGCCTACCTGTCCAACTCTCCCCCAGTGGCTGAAAGCAGTCACATGGGCATCAGATATGGAGAGCTGCTGGTCTGGACTACAGCCAATGAAATGTAAACCAAAGGATATATGGCCTCTGTACCACAGTTACCTAGTGTCTGTCCAGACAAGTACAAAAGGCATTGAGGACTCACCCACCGAAATATGACTTTCATGATGTACACCCAATGCTTAATGTTATTCTTTTGTTCCCCTATACTGGATGCAATATTCACTGTGATTTCACTGCTGTATAATGTTCATTGATGTTCAAAGTAGGAATACACAATCTGCTATTGAAGCTGATTCTGTATTACTCTTGTTGTAATGTCAAACACACTCTTTAAATAACGCTTTAAAAAATAACAAATAAAAAGAATGAGTAGGGGGTATTTGCCCTTCAAGCCTGAATGCTGGGTTCCCATCCCTAAAGGTGGCAGTAAACATAAAGTAGTCAAGAGTGAGTTTGTGATCATTGCCCTTCAAGGCTGCATGCCAGGTTCACATCCATAGAGGTGGCAATAACCCTTAAGTACCCAAGAGTGTGTAAGCTATCATTGCCATTCAAGAATGCACACTGGATTCACATCCCTAGTGTTGGCAGTAAACCTTAAGTAGGCAAGAATGAGTAAGGGATCATTGTCCTTCAAGACAGCACACTTGTTTTACCTCCCTTGAGTTGGCAGTAAACGTTAGGTAGGCAAGAACGAGCAAGGCATCATTGTCCTTCAAGGCTGCATGTTGCTTTCACATCCCTAGATGTGGCAGTAAACCTTAGGTAGGCAAGAGTGAGTAAGGGATCATTGCCTTTCAAGGCTGCACGCTAGGTTCATATCCCTAGAGGTGGCAATAAACCGTAGATAGGCAAGATTGAGTAAGGGGTCATTGATCTTCAAGCCTGCATACTGTATACACATCGCTAGACGTGGTAGTATGCCTTAGGCAGGCAAGAGTGAGTATGGGGTTATTGCCCTTCAATGCTGCACACCGGGTTTACATCCCTAGAGGTGTCAGTAAACCTAACCTAGGCACGAGTGAGTAAAGTATAATTGCCCATTAATGCTGCGAGTTGGGTTCACATTACTAGAGTTGACAGTAAACCTTAGGTAGGCAAGAGTGTGTAAGGGATAATTGCCCTTCAAAGCTGCACTCTGGGATCATATCCAAGAGGTGGCTGTATACCTTAATTGGGCAAGTGTGAGTAAGGGATCATTGCCTTCCAAGGCTACACACTGGATTCACATCACTATTGGTGGCAGTACACCTTAGGAAGGCAAGAATGAGTAGGGGGATCTTTGCCCTTCAAGCCTGCTGCTGGGCTCACATCCCTTAATGTGGCAGTAAACCTTAAGTAGGAAAGATTTAGTAAGGGATCATTGCCCTTTAAGGCTGTACACCAGGTACACAGTCATAGAGGTAGCAATAACCCTAAGGTACCCAAGAGTGAGTGGGCGAACCTTGCCATTCAAGGCTGCACGTTGGGTTCTGTGAGAAACTAGAGGGTGTCTCACCCGCTAGTCCCCAGGGATCTCTCAGGTGGCCAGGGCATGGCCATCATCTTCAAATCTAGACCCTGGTGGTGGACCAGTGCGGGAGAATCACCTGGGTGAGTGGTCTTTGGGGAGTGGGTGTGAGGCCACTGATGGTGAGATTAGGTATTTCCCCCTCTTTTGTTTATACAACCCATCCTATGTTTTAGGATGCTACAAGGTCCGAACTCACCCCTCCCCTTTTACACAAACACTGGGCCAAGGAAGAGGGTGACTGAGAGTAACAACATTCACTTACACACTTCGTACTGGACAGGTCCCATTAGTTAGGTCAGGCATAGGCAGTCACTTGATGCTAAGTGCATACAGCTTACACTAATTTGCTCTCCTGACACAAATAAAAGCAAGCACCTAAAGACACACTCTGCGCAAGGTGGAAAAAGAGTACGCGCTGGCTTCCGGGATGAAGGCAAACCTACTGGAGCAAAACAACGGACCAAGGGACAGAAGCCGAGGGTTGGAAAACCCCAGAGTTCCTTACTAGAGGTCGTTGCCTCCGACAGGTCGTGGAAGACATGTGTAGAAGGCCATATTCCACAAGTCAAGATTGCATTGTGTTCCAAGGACGCGAGCAACCCTCCTGGGTGAACGGCAGAGTTGGGAAGACGAGGTCAAGTCTGTGGTACTAACCTTGACTTGTATAAAAAACAAGAAGAAACGCACACAGCCGGTGAGTCGGCAAGGAGGCCTGAAAGACGGGTGTGTGTTAAAAGTTTAAGATAGCAACATTATATAACAATTGGAGGCTGCGCATGTTTGAATGAAACACGAGCAAAGGCAGACCTGTGAAGGAACTTTAAAGTAAAAGGCGGCTGGGAAAACAGTGATACTAAGCAACAGAGTGGTCCGGTAAAAGTAAGTAGCCTACTCGAAAGTCTCCAGGAAAAGTTAATTGTTTAAAGCGATAACGCACATGAACCAGAAAAGTGAAATAAAGAAGTTAACTCCCAGAGAAGGGGGAAAGTGAAAGTTAAACTGTGAACATTTAGTCGAAGTGCTCCTGCTGTGGTCTGTGAAGCAAACCACGGACATTCGAAAGTCTGCTGCATCTGAAAGGGGTCTGAGCCTGACAGAGGGAGACCTGAAGAGTTTGTGTTGAATTATATCCGAAACTGGTCTGAGCCTGACAGAGGGAGCCCCCTCGCTTGTTTATGTAAAACTTTGTTTTAAGAGGTCTGAGTCTGGCAGGGGGGCACCTACGAGAATTGTGGAGTGCAAGATCTGAGCCCAAGAGAGGAGGACCTTTGTGAACTGTTTTGATGAAACGTTATTTTTGAAGTCAAAGAAATGAAAGACAGTAAAACGTGGAAAGCCAGGCGGGCATCGATCCACGTGTTGGAACTATGTAATGTGTTAGAAGCTGAGCCAGAGTATGTCATCCTGTCTACAGGAACAGCCTTACTCCATTCGGTCTAACGTGAGGAGGAGAGCTGGTTCAACCACATTTATTCATTTGAAAACTGCTTTTTTCCTTTTGCATACATTTCTACTTTTTACATGTTTCTTGTACAAGAGAAAGGGCAGGCATTAGGTTTTTGTTAGTATGGGCCATTTTGATTTGACAGACTCTGTTAGGACTGCATTATTTATTATTTTATTGTCGAGACTACTCCCATTTAGTTATAGGGCAAAATAGGAGTTTCTCCAACCCCAAGAATTTCAATAACATTTTTACAAGTTATACCCATTGTGCCAATGTCATACTTGTGATAGCATGCTTCCACTAAATAAGGTGTCAGGAGTGGGATATGACTCAATTGAGACAAATTGGGGACCCTAAAATTCCAGAAACTTAGTCAGAGCCTCAAACCCCTCGACCGCCACAAATATATCCGTAGGCTTTGATATTTCTCTAGCATCAGAGAATCCACTATCCCTCCAGGGAAAAGAGGGATGATTCCCACAGCCTTAGTCCTAATAACCCCTGTGGGTTGTTATATAAGATTAACCCCAAAATCTGGCCATGCCTGGAAGTTTGGTCTAGATGTCCTGGCAGGCGTCTTTGATCCAGACTTTCATCCAGCTCCTAACAAACCATGGGGGAACTTCATTTAAAATACACTGTGGGGACAAAATTGCATAGGGAATTCTTGAGAAGGCTGTATTCCCCCACTTTAAGGAAGAAAGTGAACCAGAGGAAACTGAGAGAGGTAGTTTAGGGTTTGGAGAGGCTGATCAAACACCTATCCCTGAGGCAACTTGGAAAGAAGAACCTACCATCCTTCCTGATCTACCCTTCACCCAGCGAAATGACCCGGCACTTGCAGATGGATTCTTACAAGTGATTCCTAAGAGAAAAGGACAAGAAAAGGGGAGCCCCTTTTTCTTTCTGAAACAGGGATTATTGTATTGAAAGGAAACCATGAGGGAAGGACTAAGTAACACTCAGCAATACCCAAAACCCATCGTAAGATCGTGCTAGAGATTGCGCATTCTCATTTGACAGGGGGACATTTAGGACAATCTAAAACTCAAGCTCACATCAGTGAGAAATTATACTGCCAGGTATCCATACTGACATAAAGAACTTCATTCAGACATGTGAGATATGCCATAAAATCAGCAAGATTATTCCCTCACCTGCCCCTCTAAACCCCTTGCCGATAATAGAGGTCCCTTTCTCCTGAATTGGGATCGATATCATTGGACCATAAAAAACCTCTAGACTGGGAAATAAATATGTTCTCATAATTGTTGATTATGCTACCTAATACTCAGAGGCTTTCCCCATGTGAAACAAAACAACCAAGCAAATTTAAAACACCTTCTACCATTCATTCTGTTCTAGGGTTGGTTTCCCCAAGGAAATTCTAACAGATCAGTGATCCAATTGCATGGGTAAACCTATGGGTGAAGTCAAGGAATTACTACACATTACCACCTTAGGAACCTCAGTTTACCACCCCCAAATGGATGGATTGGTAGAGAGATTTAACAAGATCCTTAAAATGATTTTGAGAAAATTGGTAGATGAGGATGGGAAGGACTGGCATTGCATGTTCCCATGGTCCCTATCTTCAGTAAGAAAGACATCTCAGGCATCCACCGGATTCTCTCCTTTTGAATTGCTTTACGGTAGAGAACCAAGAGATGTCCTAGACATGCTCCCAGAGATCTGGGAAGAGAGAGAAGAGGCACCTATTCACCTCTCCCAGAGGGCTTCCCAATTCCAAGAGCAGATGACTCTCGTCTGGAGTCTAGACCACACTCACATGGAGAAAGCTCAAGCCCACCAGAAGTCCATCTATAACAAGAAGGTGAATTTAAGATCTTTTTCAGTAGGACAAACTTTTCTCAAAGTGGCATGGGCCATATGAGGTGCTAGAGCAAACAGGAACCTGTACCTATAAAATAGCACAACCAGATAGAAAGCAGAAGACCCACCCTTACCACATAAATCTCCTAAAGGAATGGAAAGAAAATCCTTCCGCTGCCATCTCCTCGATATAGTCTTGTTTGGTACCGGTGAAAAAAGACAACTCTGAGCTTATTCCCCAAGAACTATCTAGACAGAAACAAGAAGATTTGAACAACCTTATTATGGCATTCCCCGATGTATTCTGCGAGAAACCACAGAAAGTAGATGGTACTTAACATTATATCAGAACTCCAAAGGGAAAAGTAATATAAATGCAAAAATAAAAAAAAACAAGTGGTCCATTTGAAACCATATAGACTCCCCGAAGCACTAAAACAAATAGTGGTTGAGGAAGTGAAAAAAATGCTGAAACATTATCGAGCCCACTTCAAGTCCATGGTCCTCCCCTATTGTTTTGGTACCAAAACGTGATCATACTTGGAGGTTTTGCATAAACTTCAGGCAGGTTAATGCCATCTCTGCCTTTGATGCCTAGGCATCGATGAGTTAATAAATAAACTTGGAAATGCCACATTTCCATCAACCCTAGATTTAACCAAGGGACATTGGCAGGTCCCAGTCTGTGGACCTGGTAAGAAAATGACAGCTTTCTCAACACCACTCCGACTATTCCAGTTCAAAGTCCTCACTTTTGGCCTACATGGGGCCTCAGCCACTTTCCAATGACTTACGGACTGGATATTACAGCACTACTCCGATTCCTGTGGGGCCTATATTGACAACATAGTCATTTATATTATAACTTGGCAAGACCATCTTTTTCATCTTTCTACTATCATGAGGACCCTCAGAGAGGCCGGCTTAACTGCAAGTCCATCCAGATGTAAGCTTGCTCAATCAGCCATGAAATACCTAGGCTTCTTTGTAGGGAATGGCAGTTTCCCACCCCAGCAAGAAAAATTGAAAGCCCTCCTATATGCCCCGCTCCCAAGACCAAGAGAGACAGCAGGGCATTCCTAGGATTGATGGGTTATTACCGTAGTTTTATCCCATATTTCTCCGATAGAACAGGCAGGTTTACAGACAAACTCAGGAATGCTGAGCCCCAGAAGATTCATTGGACTGATGAGGACGATGCGTGTTTCAACAACCTAAAACAAACCTTGTGTCAGAACCCAATCCTAAAAGTAGCAGACCTTTCAAAAGAATTTGTGTTACAAACAGATGCCTCATGGTTGGGAGCAGTTTTGTCACAAATATGCGATGGATTAGAAACTTCCATCCTATTCATTAGTCGTAAACTCTTCCCACATAAGAACTAGGTGGGGAGTGCCAGAGAGTCTCTGAACCAAACCAAGGACAACACTCTCCTCAGCTTTGGGCTGTCCCTTTAAAGGATGACATGAGCCCTGCGGAGAAGCTAGGAGGAGTGCCACAACAAGCATCAAGCAGTGCCTATCTTTCAATGCCTTGTGGGAAGTCCTCCTCTAAGAGGCCCACACTCATGATGGCCTCTTCCACGTGTCCAACATTCACTATAGCTTGTTTGGGTAAGCCCTTGCAAGTAGGGTCCCCTTTCCTATGATCCAGCTTCTTACAGCTTCTTACACACGAAACAACCTTGGTGAGAAAGCAGGTGTCCCAGTGTTAGGGGTGCCTGCGCTCTTCTTTTTGGTGTGCATCACTGAACTACAGTTTTAAAATTTCCCTTTGTTCTTTTGGGGACCTGACTTCAAATAGGTGTCCCAGTGTTAGGGGTGCATGCGCTCTTCTTTTTGGTGTGCATCGCTGAACTAGAGTTTTAAAATTTCCCTTTGTTCTTTTGGGGACCTGACTTCAAATAGGATTGTGTTGGACCTTTGTCATTCCCATCCTTGTTAACTCTTTTGTCTGCCAATTTTGCTTCTGGTTTGGGTGTGCTCATCTGAGCCTTTTTCTGAACTTGAGTACTCACAAACCTGTCAGTAGCCTTTGCAAGAGCCCTAGGGTCTGTATTAGTCTAGTCCACAAGATGCTGGTGTAGGTCAACCTCACAATTTTCCAATACATGCTCACACACAATCAAATTGTACATCCCTTTAAACGTGTCTACTTTGTTACCAGTCACCCATTAGCTCAGATATTTCAACGACAAGTGTGTGAACGCTTCAAATGTAGGCCCGCTTTTCTTTCTGAGCTCTCTGAAGCACTTGGGATACTGTTCTGGAGTTTTACAGAACTTCCTGAGGAGGGCTGTCTTCATGCTCTCATAAACGGGCCTTTCCTCAGGAGTTAACTGAAGACTGAATCAGTCCCTCTTGTTGGTAAGCGATTCATCAAGGCTGCACCCCACAGTAACTCATCCAACTCCTGTAGCTGGAAAGCCAGCTTAAGTGCTTCAAACCAGTCAAAAATATTCTTCCCCACTTCATAAGGCTGCACTAAGTCTTTGGGGATGCGCCGCCGGGGCTTATCTCTGGCACTCTATTCTGAGCAACTACTGCTGCTTTCGCTAGAGGTGGATCTGTTGGCCTCCTTCTTCTCTTCAAGCGCCATTTTGCACAGCTCTATGGTGACCTTGTTCCTCTGTTTCTGTTCCTCTAGCACTAGTCTCCTCTCATCAAGCATGAGCTTTCCAGCTGCTACCTCATTAACAGCCAGAGCAATAACTGGGCCACTTAGAGATTGTGCTGAGGCCTGGGACCTGTGGGATGATGCACTAGTCCTTGTCCTCACTGACACTCTCAAGTATTGAGAAACCACACTTGCCCCCGAGTGGGATGATTGGCGAGGAACACTGCTCATGTAGTTGTCCTCGTCATTTTCCCCCTTCGGAAGGTCTTGTCCATTTGGGTACACAGGGCCTAGCCTGTCCTCTGGGGGTCTCCTCCCAACCATCCTCGCCCCTACCCAATCATGGAGGCTGGTCAGCAACTCAGGTTTATTAACTTTAGTCCCCTCTCTTGACATAAGACGCGCAGGACATCCTTGGTCCTGCCTTTTACAGTCTCCATGTCAAGATCCATGACTTTTACTAATACCTAGCAGTGACTAAACATTGCCGGCAACAGTACTTTTATTGTTGGGTGACTGTGCTGTGCGCAAGGCTCCAACTGATCCTACGGCTTGCCACCAATGGTGACAAATCAACTTCCAGGGAACAAATGGTCCAGGGATGAATATCGGTTTCTAAACCATCAATCAGCCCCACACCTCAAGTACAACAGAAGGGATCCGAACAGATTGGAAACACAATTAAATTATAAACCTCCTTGTCCAATTTTGGTAATGTGGACGGAATGGCAGGCTTAACACCGCAAGATCGTGGATCGTTTGTTAGTTGCAACAAAACAAAACAATACAATTATTACCCAATGATAAAAGGGACTGTCCAGTCAAGGTGTGTACACATATCTACTTTATTATTATTACAACAGACAGTTCTAGCACACTACAAAATACAACCCACCCTGTAAAGGGACACAGAGGACAGTTTACAAATCTGTTCCAGGTTATTTGGTTTCAGCACCAAGGGAGCAAGGGATTGTAACAGTCACTAGGGACCTTCGGGGAAGGACCAGACGGACAAAACCACAATGTACCTGGTGCTTCAGATGATCTTGATGCTCGACAGTGTTGAGTCGGATCCAGGATGCTTTGCAGCTCCTGTGACATAGTTCAAGGCGGGAGACAGCTGCGGGTCTCAGGCGGCAGGCAGTTGGGCAAGCAAGGCTGGGCAGACAGCTGCAGGCTTGCCTACACGGCAGCGCGGGTCAAGAATCGTCTCTGTGGTCTATAAGGTTAAATGCTTTCTTCAACACATGTTGGACCCCCCCGAGGATCAGACCGAGTGTCCTCACAGGAAATCTAATCCTCTAATTAAAAGCAATGATGCTCTTGCCTTTAAAAGGAAACATTATGGTGCTGGCCAAGAAGTCCTTTTATAAATGTTTCTAAATGTTTAGTTTAGAAAATGTTTAGTTCTGTAGTGTTTCCCCAGTTGGATTATTGTGCTTAGCCTCCTTACATTGAGTTGCAATATTCCAATGTCCTATTAATCAACGTGTGCAATGGCACGGTCCACTTGGAAGGCTTAGCCTAGTTTTCCTGTCCTAAAAAATATCATATTTAAAATGCATGCCATCTTCTAGTGTCAATGCTAGAGCTCTTGTGGGGTTAATAGGATACTTTTTCATAGGGTAAATTATTGCATTGCTCCTCCAACAAAAAATTGGTGAAGACTAAACCATGGCTAGTTCAGATATTTTGTGTGGGGGACATAAGATGGTGACATCCTTCTTCGATTTATAAAGTTTTAACCTGCTCGCCTTTATACACCCATGGATGCAGTTAAAGGCAGCATTACAGGTTACCGGTCAGGTCGCAATGTTAGGGACGTTAAATCAATCTGGCTGCCACCAGAATTATATAGGTAGTAGGGCACGTGAGAAATCACAATGTATTCAGTTCCACCCTTTCACTTCCTCCCAGTCACGGTCCAAAGTGGATTTTCCAACCCCACACTTGTAAACAATATATATCCACAGCCAATCTCTTTCCTCCTCTAGTTATGAAGAGCAAGGCTGCTCTTTCTCAAGCACTAAGCACATTTATCATTAATACATTCATTACTTATTTTATTTTATTTTTTTGTATTTGTAGAGTGCACTACAGCCCAGAGGAATTGAGGCGCTTTTACAGGAAATTGTACGTAAGCTTGATTCAAGGGTTACATTGGAACAAAGTTATGGAAGGCAATTCCCATGCTCCACAAAAATGTCATCTTTCGGTGACTATGGAACCTATGGTGGAATGTGCGGAAGTGCTTCGTAAGTGTCCCCCCTCTTGCGGGTGACGATTGTCTCTGGTTATGGGATATCCAGTTTCCTTGCTAGACTATGGAAAAAGGTTAGACTAACACCTTTGGTGAGGCACGTTCATTATGCATATTCGAAATAGGTCAATTCCCAGTCCACCCCCGAATTTGCTTCAGTCCTGAAGACATGCTGGATCCTGTTTAATGTAAACGTGGAAAAATGGCAAAAGTGGTATCACTCAAAATTAAACCAAAAATCAAATTAAAAATGAAAAAATAAAAATAAAAAATAAAACAAAACGGTGAAGTTCTCTTCTCTGCTCTTCTCGATCTGTTCCACGGCAGAAAGATGAGGAACTGTGTTGTGTCTCTGTCCTTGGATCTGTCCCTCGCCGGAAAGATGAGGAACTGTGTTGTGTCTCTGTCTCTTGGATATGTTCCTTGGCGGAAGGTTTCACTGGTATCTCCGTAGATATTCTCGTTGGAAGTTGGACAGCTCCTCTTGGAGCATGATCCCATGGAGGAGTGTTTCCACGTGTGCAACATTAGCTGGATCTCTGATGAAGGTGATGATGTCAACCCCAGCAGGTCTCCCACCATTTCTGGATAGTCAGTGACTAGGCGGAATAGGACATTATGGGCCAGCCGGCTGTCCTCGGGAGACAGGGACATTGTCCTGCTTTGCTGGTTTCTAGATCATAGGCCTTTCTTTTGACGTGAACAGTCTTTACACTTTCCTGCTGCGTGGATTGCCACTACGTAGTTGAGCTTGATCCACAGTTGGTTGAAATGTTCAGTGTTTCTTGGATCTCTAATGTACATGAGTGTGTCCGTGGTTCTCCCAACAAGTCCTGGGCACTCCTCTATGATACGAAAGAAAAGCGTGTACGTGAGCTCATCTATGATCACTTTTGGTGGAAGCATTTGTGTCATTATCACTGTATTCAGGCAACTCAGCGAAGGCTTCCGCGATGACAGTCAGTAGTTGCCGGATTACTTTCTTGTTAGCAGGATCTCGAACAAAGTCTGTGACACAGGTTACTCTCCCTATAAGTGACGGATAAGATAATACCACTAACTGGAAGTAGGTGAGTACATCCCATGTGAGATTTCTGCTGGCAGATACCATGAATTAGGTGAAGCAAAGTCTTGGTGTTGGTTGCTTCAGGACCTGTTTTATGCTCTTACACAGAAAGTCTTGGCTCACAGTCTCTCAGAGTTTTGTTTTCCAAAAATGCTTAAGTGTGGCTTGGTTCAAAAGTTTGTATTGTCAATGCATTGTGGCTTAGATGCGTAATTCTCTTCTTCACCCTGCAACTAAGATGCACAGAGTGTCCATTATGTCCTTATCCCCCTTTTTGCTTAGAGGAAATGTCCAGTTTAAAGCCACAATTTTCAAACAGAGTTCTTTTATCTTGGCTTTTCTGCTCATGCATCCTTCTTCCTCGTCATGGATCTCGTCTGCACGTGCTGAGGTTCTTCCCCGTTGTCTGTGATCTCTTCGCGGTGGGGTGCAGCTAGAGGGATCTCACCGATATAGGGTTTAATGTCCTTAAGGAAGATCCATGCTTGCCTGCCTTGCAATTTAACTGCTGACAGAGTGCAGTCCTCGCCGATAAAAGGGCTGTTGAATCTTGGCTCGTCCCACCTTTTTCTCGTGTGGTTCTTTACCAACACGGCATCACCAGGGAAGATGATTGGCGCACATAGACCTTGAACTGTGTCTGTTTCATCACCTCCTGCTGTGTCTTGTGTTGTGCTGCACCCTTTTCGTTGTTGCTGTACTTGGTCTGAAACGATAAGAAGGCTTGATGTCATGCAGTTCAGCTTTTCCGACAATTCGGTTCCCAGAACCTCTCGAGCTGACTGGGCATCGCATCTAGCTCTATTTCGTGGGGTAAAGAGGGTGTTCATTCTTCTTCTTCCTGTGACTATCTCATGCGGTGTAAGATGATGGTCGGAGCCTGGTTGGTTCCGAAGAGCATAAAATGCCAGTGGAAGGCAGTGCAATCATCCCCTCTTTAGAGTAAGCTTCAACTTGGCTATCCTTTCCTTTAACAAGCTGTTGAGCCTCTCATAAATACCATTACCTTCCGGATGATACGCCGATGAGAACTTGTGCTTTATACCAAGCAGCAAGATAATCTGCTCAAAGACAGAGTTTACAAAATGAGCCCCATTTTCTGATCTCATCACCTCGCACACCCCTCCATCTAGGGAACACTTCCCTCACCAGGAATTTGGCAGCACAGGTTGAGTCTGGGTGTGTACAGGGACCTGCTTCTATCCATCCAGATAATGGACACACCACTACAATGAAATACCTGTACCCGTTACACACTTGAATCATGTCGACATAATCGATATGTAAGTGCTGAAAAGGCCCATTTGGCTGGGGGATGACTCCTCTCATTACTTTTAATGTGTGCCCAGCGGTGAATTGCTGGCAGATTATGCAGTTCACCATGAAGAATGCAACATGCTCTGCTAAATTCGGTATAAACCAGTCTTCTGCGAGAGTTGCAGCTAGATTTTCTTTTGTCATGTGAAATGGGTAATGTAGTGGTTCCAATGCTATTTTTAGTAGGGCTGCAGGCATTACTGGTTTACCAGTGCTGTCTTGCTGCAACAACCCATCTGAGGAGTTTAAGAACACCCTCGAAACTTCCACAGGTTCTTTTGACCCTGTGGTGCCTCCCCTTGAATTTCCATCAGTTGAGTCTGCCCCATATTACTGTAGGCTTCTGGGGTGGCTCGAGCTACCATCATTCGTTCATGGGTGCGTGCCACTTCTACTTCGTTGATTATTTCATTCTTGGATGCCTCACGCTTGCCTTCCGTGTCTGCTGCGTGATTTCCACGTGACACAAAATCTGTCCCGTGAGTATGGGTGGCGCATTTCACAACCGCTATGCCCACTGGGAGCTGCAGTGCCTTTATCAGCCTGTCCAATAAGGCTGCATGCTGCACTGGCGTGCCGTCCGCTCGGAGGTAGCCCCTCCTTTTCCAGCGCGCTAAACCTGCATTTACTGTTGACGTCACATAGGCGGAGTCGCTGTACACCGTTACTTCCTGATCTGCGTGATTCTCAATGGCGAGTATCAACGCCAATAGTTCTGCCGCCTGTGCTGAATAATGAGACGGTATTTGTGCACTGACGAATATTTGAAATTCTCCGTTTGCTATGTGTTTCATTACGGCAACGCCTGTGTATCTTTGCCCATCTTCTTGGTAGATTCTCGAAGAACCATCAATGAAAACAATCTCACCCCCCGCCAGGGCATTTTCATTCACACTGGGGATTTCATCATAGAATTCTTCATAGTTTGCGCAATCGTGTATCGGCTCGCCTTCGGTGACTGGCTGAGCTATGAACATAGCTGGGTTTACAGTTTTACATCAAACTATTTTGATCAATGGATTAGATATAATCACTTCATAGGCAGAAGCCCTCTGTGATGTCAATGTGCCTTTTGGTTTTTCCAAGATGATGAATACTGAGTGCTTGATGTATAATGTCATGGAGCATCCCATTACAATGGTTGTTGCCTTCTCAATGGCGAATACTGCGGCAGCTAAGCTTTGTTCGCATGGGAACTGGCCTCTCATCACTGGGTCCTGATTTCCACTATAATACGCCAGGGGCTTGTATCCCAACAAGGTTTTATGAGCAAGCACTGACGTCATAACTCTGCCATCTGTGTGCGAGAACAGTTAGAATTCCTCTGCATAATTAGGAATCCCGAGAACTGGAGCTGTGCAAATTGCTCTCCTGAGTTCTGAGAACCCTTTGTCCATTGCCTCAGTCCATTCAATCTGTTCCTTTGTCACTTGGGCCTTCTTTAGGGCCTGGAATAAGGGCTTGGTATACGAGCTGTAGTCGAAGACCCATGCACTAACATAATTGCACAGGCCTAAGAAGCTCTGCATTTGCTTCATCGTGAGTGGCTTAGCCGTGTTCATGATCGCTTCAGCCCTTTCTGGGGTCACCTTCTTTCCTTCATACGAAATTAACTGGCCTATGTACAGCACCTCTTGTTGACAGTACTGCAGCTTTTACTTGTCAACCTTATATCCTTTCTCTGCTAATATGGTCAGTAGTTGGACGGAATCGCGCCTGCATTGCTCTTCAGTGGTGCTGCAGATCAGAATGTCATCCGCATACTGCAAAACAACACTGTCTACTGCAATATTGCTTAGGTCCATTTGCAGGACACTGTTGAAAATGGACGGGGACTCACAATAACCCTGTGGCAATCTCGTGCGCTTCAGATGCATTTGTCTGAATGTAAATGACATCAGATCTTGCGAGTCACGGTGTAACGGGAGTGAGAAAAAAGCATTTTTTAAATCAATCACCGTGAAGTATTTCACCTCGATCGGTATGTTACACTAGATCGTAGATGGATTAGGAACTATAGGGAACTCGGCTTCAACAATATCGTTTAATGCTCTTAAATCTTGGATTAAACGCCAAGATCCTCCTTTTGATTTCTTGACGGGATAAATCACCGTATTACAGGGTGATTCTGATGTCACTAGGATGCCCTGATCCATCATGATCCATCATGGCGGAAATTGTCTTCGCAATCCCTTCATCCGCTTCTCTGGACATGGGATATTGTCGTACTCTTGGTAAAATTGCTCCTGGTTTTAGTTTAATTTTCACTTCCCCTGCCCCTTTCATAAGGCCTACATCATAGGGCCCTGCAGTCCATACTGAGACAGGCACCTGGGCCATATCGTCATCAAAGTATGCAGGACGAATCAATGCTAACATCATTCTCTGTGGTACTTCTCGTTTGATCATTTTGACCCAGAATATGAGACTTAATTCCACCCTCGTCTCTTCTAAGTCAGGGTGTTCTTTGAACAGATCGTCATCGGTGACGTCAGTCACTCGATCCCCTTCTTCAATGGCGATAATTGCACACCATTGTCTGCCTTCGTCGTTGAACCCTTCAACCATTTCTGCCTTCCCCCGTACTGCTGCAATATGTATCGTTAAGGGAAATACTTGTCCCCCTTCTTCAAGCATATGTAATCTTGGTCTGAATAGAAACTCGTCAGGGGTTCTCATGGTCCTATCTGCAAGACCCGGCAACCCCGCCATAAGCACACATATGCCATATGCGAAGACTTCATGTTCTAGCGGTATAGCTCTCATGGCTACATGTCCAGAGTATGCTCTAATCATTTTGCACACGTTTGAATAATGCATTCCTGGAGTGGAGCATACTATGCCCTTTCTGTGAACAATATAGTCATATTCAACTTTGTCATTAGGTCTCGACCCAAAATGTTTGCTGGGGTCTGACGTGAATATAACAAAGGTACATTCATCTCACAAACTCCTACAGAGACTGGGATATTGTGCGTAAATGGAACTCTGCTGTGCGCTCCTGTAAAACTATGGCTTGGCCAGACAAGGAAAGGAAAACTTGCCTTCTCGTATGCACGAGCGTGCTGCACCCGTGTCAACTAAGAAGGAATATTCTTTCCCCCCTATGATGACATTTACCCTTGGTTCCCTGTTAGGGTCTGGTGTCACTGATAGGATAGAACTCATCCGGGTTCCCAGCGAGCTGTCCTATTTCATTGTATAAGTTCGGTCCACTGTATGCTTGTGTATTTTCTCCATTCCCAGGGTTGCCTCCCCTTCCGGAGTTTGTGCCCTGAGTCATTTGCGGTGGTGCCTGTTGGGATTGCCATTGTGGCAGGTTTGCCATGTTCAATGGTTGAATCCCTTGTTGTGCACCTTGCTGCAAGCCTGGTTCTTGCTGCTGTACTGTGTGATTTTGTGCACCGTCCTGTTGTGGGATAGCAGGCGGATTCACTGTGCCTTCTCCCATTCTTTTTCCATTTTGCAATGTGTCTTGGCTTCTGCATGCGCGTGCCACATGCCCTGTCATACCACACAGCCAACATACTGGCGGTGGTCTGGCTATCTGTCCATATGACATATCTGGATTGCCCATCTGCACATTTTGAAAGCCTCTTTGATTATTCTGGAAACCTCCCTGATTACTCTGCCATCCTCTTCCTCCGAATCCCCTCCCCCTCGGGTAAAATCCTGCGTTTCCCTGGTTATTCTGCAACGGATTAGTCGCATGTGGTGTGTTTGATTCAGCTCGGCATTCGAGAGCATACTTTGAGAGGGTTTTTTTCACCAGCTTCGCTTCCTCACTCTTATGAGTTGCCTCCTTTTTTCAATTCTTTTCTTGCAACAATCTACAGTAATGTGCAATTGTCAACTGTATTTTGGCCCATGTTTTAGCTTCTACTCCTACCAATTTCTTGAGCTGTTTTTGCACCGGCTCTGGCAACCCTTGGCACAATATATGGTAGAATGCAGGGATAGATTTCGTCCAAGATTCATGCGTTTCGAGCACCCAAGCGTCTTGGAAATGCTGGATATAAATCAATGGATCTTCTGACTCCTTCATTTCCCGAGTCATTATAGCTCCCATATCGGAAGTGTCTGGGTACAGTACTCGTAGCACTTTCCACACTGCTGCTCTACAGTTATTAAATGGTTCTCCGTAATGGGTAGTGTTAATTATGGTTACCCCAGGGTACCCTGCTCTTTTCCACACATTGTCTGCTCTCTCACCAAGTATGGCGATTAGTAGTCCCTTAATGTCCCCTATAGCTAACGTGACACCCCCTGTCATTTTCGCTAACTCGTGTATCCACTTCCTGGCTCCCGATGTCAGCATTGGAAGCTTGTTTTTCAGGTTTTCTCGATCCATGTGTGGCCATGGAATATATTGTGGTCTTATTCCCCCTTTTTCTAGCAGCGGGAATTGGAATGCGCAGACTTCCTTCTCCTTCCCCATGGCTCTCCTGTCTATTGCTGGAGTAGCATTACCGCATCGCTGTCTACCTGGCAATGTCCTCAATCTGTCTACATAGGCAGGTGCTGACACCCCCCTCTTACTGTGGGGTGTTCCTTCATGTCGGCCAGGCCGCATGACAGACTCTGATGCCCTAGATGGAGACTCACGGGCGTCTGATCATCGTACCCCTTTGTCCCTTGGGAGCCGCTTCTCGCACCGTCTCCCTTCTTCATTTATCTCGTCCTCCATTTCCCCTCCGGAGTCGGACATTGATTGTTCCATATTCACACAACTCCTTGCATCATCATTGTTCTTACTAATTTTTAGCCTGTCCAGGGACAATCTCCCGCTCCCACTACTTCGGGTGACCTCCTCTGCATCATATAACTGAGTGCTCTCCAAGCGCTCGTCTTCCCTTTCCCCGTGGGATGTTGGCTCCAGCCCCATTTCATCATATATTTTATCGATCGTTTCCCCGATGCTTCTGGTGTCGAAGTCATCTTCAATATTTGCCCCACTCATGCCCGGTACTGAGTCGTACGCGGGAAAGAATTCTTCAATATCTTCCCATTCTACAACAGGATTGGGTTTTTTAACTTCCTGCTCGAAATATTCAAGATCGCGTGCCCTCTCTCTATGCTTACGTTCTATATCATTGTCAACTTCCTTGTGTCTCCTCGCATCTTCTCTAGTACTTTCTCCTTCCCTTTTTCTTTCATTCCTACGATCATTTACAATCTTCCACTCCCACTACTTCGGGTGACCTCCTCTGCATCATATAACTGAGTGCTCTCCAAGCACTCGTCTTCCCTTTCCCCATGGGATGTTGGCTCCAGCCCCATTTCATCATATATTTTATCGATCGTTTCCCTGATGCTTCTGGTGTTGAAATCATCTTCAATATATGCCCCACTCGTGCCCGGTACTGAGTCGTACGCGGGAAAGAATTCTTCGATATCTTCCCATTCTACAACAGGATTGGGTTGTTTAACTTCCCGCTCCAAATATTCAAGATCGCGTGCCCTCTGTCTACGCTTACATTCTATATCATTGTCAACTTCCTTGCGTCTCCTTGCGTCTTCTCTAGACTTTCTTCTTCCCTTTTTCTTTCATTCCTACGTTCATTTACCCTTCTAACATCCTCATCCTTTGGGCTCTTTATCCTTTTTTCACATACTCTTTGCGCTTCTTCCAAACTTTCCTGATTCTGCCTGTACTGGTCATAGGCTGCCTTCTGTTTGCGAACAAGCTGTTTTTATTGCTCTTGCCGATATAGCTGTTCTCGCCTCAGCCTATCTTTCCTTTTTATCCTTTCATCCCTTATTTCCTTCTCCTTTTCTTTCTCCCTTCTCTGCGTCTCATCAGACTTCTCTCTCGGTCTCACATCATCACCTCCTTTCCCATCGAGTTTCAATAATATCTATCCTCCCATCCATTCGTCGTTTGCGAATGCTATCTCATCAGTTCGGTCTTCACTTCCTTTCCACTTCTTTCCTTCTCTCTCTTTATCGAGAGGTTCACCAATCTGTGCCTGGTCCTTCCTTTCACCATTGCGTCTCTCCTTGTCCCTCGGGACAGTGGTGGTACATTAATTTCCTGATCCTTCCCCTTAATTTCATCACTACTATAATTAGGTGACTCATATGCAGGGTTGCTATACCCGGTGGCTGCCTTAAGCTCTCTTAACTGGTAGAGTCCCTCTGACTTACTTCCCTCGATCTCTGGATCAGGCGGGGCTGGTGGCGTGGCAGGCGTCTCACCCCCTCCGTGCCTATGTTTAGTATCCAGTCTACGGGTGACTCCTCCTCCTTCGGCTATTCGAACAACAGCGAGGCGTTTCTCTAGTTTTTTACTTGTATATGTGGCATGCAGATAAGTCGTCATGTGTTGTAGGACGGCTTTGGATAGGGACCCGTTCTGTGGCCACGGCATAAACATCTTGCGGGCGGCATCCTTAACCCACTCAGCACTATATTTCTTAAGCTTGGGTGCATGTTTAGGCAATTGCTTACATAAGTGGGTGAGTGGTGCAATATCCTCAGTGCTTGAATTATGTTTTCAACAATGTTTTCATGCACTTTCAATACTCCCAACAATACGAGCGAGCACCAAATACCGCAAGCTCCAATCCAATCTTTTCCCTCCAAAATTTTATATCATCAATTTATTAAAGAACATCAATCCATGTGTGATTCCCTCTCAGTTACAGAATCGCATAAAACCCAAACTTCATTTCAAACAATCAATAATACAGTTCTCTACATTTGACATATAACAGAACACGCACAACAGACACTTGACAGACCAGACAGACACCAGCTGGACACATATATCGCTGCCTTCTAATCAAACCCTGACATGGAGTTTAAACAAACCCCTTTTATGACGTCTTTAATCGTCATAGTAGCCTAGTAGCCTAATTTTTCCCTATTATGTGGGACTATGAGTTCAAGTTTCTTCTGACCGCTATATTAAAGCGCAGGAAAAAGGCGAATCCTATTACTTTTTTATCTCAGGTGTCATTCCTGGTATCCTCAGTTTTCTCTCGGGTGTCCTCCCGGTAACCACTGTTTTCTCTCGGGTGCCCTCCCAGTAACCACTGTTTTTCTCTCGGGTATCTATCCCGGTAACTACTGTTTTTCTCTCGGGTATCTATCCTGGTAATCACTTTTTTTCTCTCAGGTATCTATCCCGGTAACCACTGTTTTTCTCTCGGGTATCTATCCTGGTAACCACTGGTTTTCTCTATTATACTCGAGTCATTATCCCCTTATATATATATATATGCAGTCTTCTCTACTTCTGATTATTTTATTTTCCACCAACCTCCGTTACCTTTTCGCTTACTTGTTCTAATGCCTACAAAACATTTGCCAAAATATTGAATCTTTTTCGTTCACTCACCGCTCGCATGGTTCCTCTCTGGATCTTCGGGATCACCTGCCCCTCCGTTACTGCCTCTCCGGTCTTTTCGTCCGATCGGCTGCCCGTAGGAATGAGAAGGGTTATGCTCTGTAAGGCAGGTTCCTTCAGACCCACTGCAGATTTTATGGACTTATACTGTCATTGTCCACGGGAAGCTTCTCAGTCTACTCAGCCGAATGGCAAAGGAATTGTGATATTTCCAAAAACCTAGAGTTACTTCGTGCTGTCGGTCAATAGGTGACTTATCAATAGTTAATAAATACTCAATGGTCACAGCCATCCTCTTGCTACCAAGTGTACAGGAGGGCGGAGTGTCCTCTGACGGGCCCATAGGTCAGAGCTCACCCTCGAGTACCTGTGAGACAAAATAGCTGCATCTTGAGGGGGATGGGGTGCAGGATTCTCTTACTCCGATGCAATTCAATAAGGACAACTCAATGGTTTGGCAAAGGGAAGTCTGTTTAATGACAAGTACAAAAAACAGGGAAACAAATGGAAATCAGCAGTGTTGCGATCGCCTGTCTCGCATCAACTTCCAAATTCTTCATGCAAACAGTAACTTTTATAGTAAATTCTCGTCATCATTGAGGTGTAACAACCATAAGTTTGACATGCAATTCTAGTAGTTGGAAAAAGGTAACTTAAGTATAGGTGCTATATCTGTAAATGGTAACAGAGCATGAGGATTGGATAACTCTTATCGGGTGGGCGTCTACGCCAATCCCTCTACATCATTCGTGATAGACGTCACTACAACTACGACGTCTTATTGGTTCTACAAGCTATAGGACCCTAGATTATTTGGTCCATTGTGATTGGGTTGGTTACACCCCTAAGCATAAATCTCCACTTTAATTAGCAGCATGCAGAAGGGACACCCAGATGCGGAGTGCCCCTAGATTCACCCTACCTCCCTTCCATCAATCATTACTTTTAGGGCTATGTGTCAATTAGTTGGCTGAGGATGGCCTCGAAACTGTAGTTTCTTATCAGGAAAAGTTATGGCATCCTCGGCTTCTGGGTGACATCAGACGTTGGTACCTCTTCGCCCTTGGATGGTCACGTGTCTGTTCACTGTGAATCTGCTTCAATTTCCCTTTATTTGTGTATTTGATTCTCCCGTAGCTTCGCCACCTGCCTGGGGCCTCTTTATCTCGACCTTCAATGGCTGGCTGGTATCTGGTAGCTGGTGGCTCTGAAGTTTCGATTCTCTGAGGCTGCCGCTCTCCTCCCTTCCTTAGGTTGACCTCGAATTCCCAGGCATTGAGCTGCTTCTTACTGAGTTTCAATTCTGCTCCTTCCTTTGGCTTTGGCTGGAATATGAATCTTAGCCTTGTTAGCCCTTTGCTGCCTGGGTTTAATTCTACTTTTACACAATGGAGTCGCACTTATTTAATGTGCTTCATTGAGGTAGATATATAATTGGCGCATGCCGCTCTATTCTTCTACTAAGCATTGCAAGCAGTACCGTTTCCTTAGCTCTGTGCGTTCCATGCCTATTTACAAGCGTTAGCTGGTTGAAGACTTCCATCTTGCTTCACAGCTACGTTTCCTTACGTCTCTTTATGTATCAACATTGTTTCTTCTTACACGTCCATTACATCGTTATTATTTGTATTTCGCCCTTGTGTGTCATCTTTCGTTCGTCGTTTATGTTCATCTGTACGTCTGTCTGGGCTCTTCTGTCGTCACCATTTGCCCGATATATATGAAAAAACAGGGACTTAGGCTACCCCAACTGTTGGACACTGGTCGGGTGTGGATCCAGCACACTTTTTTTAACAGATCCCGCCAAGTGGTCTGTACATCAGAGAACACCAAAATTACGTATAACACAATTATATTTTATTCATGTGGGTTTAAAAATAGCATAACAAAACTATCATCCAAAACCTTTTCCTAGCCCGTAAATGACAGATTATGCATTGTTTAAGGTATCTCAAAAACAATCTCAGGCATTGATTCTTTCCATGCAATCCTTTGCAGTGTGGGTTAATACATTGGGTGACTTTAGAATGTGGTCGGGTTGACTACACGTCTGTCTATTCGACACTAAATGGTGTTTCTGGCACAAGTTGTGTGGCTTGGGTTCTGGTGCCGTCTTCAGGACGCTTGTAGTGGACTTGGTGGTGTCACCGATGTATCACAAAGTTAGGACATCTAAAGGTAAGGAGGTAAAAATGAAAACATGGGTGTATCTCTGCAGGGACTTTGGTGCCTGGAGAATGTGCTGGGTAGGATCATACCTGAGCCTTTTCTTTTCAGTGTCACAGGTTGGTGAAGAACCTTATTCAATTACTTCACTCCAAGTGCCTTCTGTGCACTGTGTATCATTTGATCCTGTGTGTCTAGGATCTGGTCTGCAGCTCAATAGCTGTTAGGGAAGATAATAAATATCTTGTGAAACATAGTCTAGATAAAGGTATCCGCACTTGCATACGTGTTTCTTGCACCTGTGCTGGCTTTGGGATGGGCCAACTATCAGTGCTCACTATCTGGCCGTGGTGGTGTGCTATGGGTGAAAATCCGTAACTGTCCCGTGTTACATGTTGGTATTTATGGGCTTGTTGACGGGAGACACAAATGGTGTCTAAGACTAGTCTCCGTGAAAATACTGGGTGTGCGGCTCATCAGCACCGTGTGGGGCCTCTTCGTGGTGATAGAGAGTGCTCCCTTCTATGCAAGGCAGTGAAAGTGCCGTGCGGGCGGGTGATGGCTATAAACTCAGAGCTGGCGCTTACCTATGTGCTTCCGTAGCTGCAGTGCCGTGGTTGTGGTGGTGTCTGCAGCTGTGCGCATGCGTCTAAGCTATTTCAGTGCACGTCACTGATGTGTGCACGGCCTGATATCAAGGGCACATGCGCGTGTGATCAATGTCTTAGTGCCTTAGTGTAGGGACATGAGGGTAGTGTCTCGGCTCAGATGTGGATGCGAGGGAGAACTAAATTCGGCAGTAATGATTCGTCAGTGTGGGTGGAATTCCAACCTACGCTGTACGTAGTATTATCTGTGCAAGTTGTGTGGTGCAAAGTCTCCTCCTAGGACAGTTGGGAGATCAGATTGCATTTTACATTATTGACATCAACGTGGCATTGTTCTAAGTGAACCTCGTAACGTAACATTTTTTCGTGGCATATTTTAAGGGTTACAAACCACGTTGGACACATGATCTAGCGATACATATGAAACGCATAGCATTGGAACCATGGTAGTCTTTCAAATTGATATCTCAAAAGGTTTACATTGCTGGCTCAATGTCTCCTCTTTAGACATTTTGGGAGAATAGATTGTATTTTACATTATTAACATCAAAGCGGGCACAGTTCTAAATGAACCTCGTAACGTAAATCTTTTGCTTCGTGGCATCATTTAAACTTTGTGGCATAATTTAAATGTGATAGACAAGGTTGGACACATGATCTGGCGACATATATGAAACGCCTTGCATTGGAACCATGATTGCTTTTTAAAATGATATCTCAACTGGTTTACATTCCTGGAGAATTTTCAGAAAAACAAGTTCCACTCAATGGACACATTTAAACCGTTCTTCACTGTGTCCAAACGGTGTATCCATTTCTTTTCTAGTTTCCTTAGTTCTAAATCTCTGTCTCCCCCTCTGGCTTTGGCTTCGATGGTTTGGATCACACACCATCTTAATTCCGTATGTTTGTGTTTCATTTTCGTAAAATGGGCCACCATTGGTTTGTCCTCTATTTTGTTTTTCAAGCAGGACCTGTGCTCACAAATCCTTTGTCTCACTTCACGTTTGCTCTTCCCAATGTATAACAGGTTGCATGGGGATTTGATCATATATACGCTCCATTTGGTGAGGCAATTTGAGAAAGTTCTGTATTTCCAAGTGATGCCATTTAAGGATACCTCTTTTTGGTCTTGTGTGAGATGGCAAACAGAGCACTTGCCGCAGAGGTAGTGTCTGACTACTGGCGGTAGATGCCAAAGAGTGGTTTGAGCTGTTGTTATAGATTTCTCTATGGGGTATGTGTGTACCAGATGATCTTTGATATTTCTATTTCTCTTGAAGGCAAAACGTGGCGTTGTTGGTGCAAAAGTATCTGTCTGTAACAGATGCCAATTTGTCAGGATCGTTTTTCTAATTGCATTGCTGACTGGTGAGAAAGTGGGGACACAGGTCATTTTGTCTTTGTGCTCTGTTCCTGTCTGTTTAGTCAGGCAATCTGTCCTGTTCTGGTTTCTTGCCGTTTTGCGAGCTTTTCTGATAATTGCTGCAGGGTACCCCCTATTTTGCAGTCGGTTTTCAAGTTCTTTGCCATGGTGGTCTTATTCCGGTAAGGAGGAGCAATTCCTTCTTATCCTCAGGAACTGGCAAAAGGGTAAATTTTCTTTCAGGGCTTGTGGCTGGAAACTTGTGAATTGCAATAATGTGTTTTTTTCAGTTGGTTTGCGATACAGTGTGGTTGTGATCGTCCCATCTTCCACTCTGAGGATGTTCAGATCTAGGAAGGCCAGATTGTTGGTATCATGATGCATTGTAAACTTGATGCAGGGGTCCACATTATTGAGCCTTTGCCCTCCATTAAGACTCAATGGGTCTCTTCGGGGACAGTTTGTAAGTAGTCTTCATTTCGTGTCAGCTGCTGGTACGGTTGTCTCAGTGGGTACCGAGCTGCCCATGGTTGTCTGGTTATAGGCACTTCAACAGGTATTGCTCTTCTGATGGGCACTGGGCACAGGGTCAGTGCAGCTCTCTGTTGGTTCAATTGCTCCTCGTACGTCACGTACCTTGGCAAGTCTGTTCCTGGTCTGGTACCTCAAACTGTGGGGCTGGGGTGTATGCTATGTCTGGGACCTCCTCTACAGTTGCAGATGCTCTATCTTGCCCACAGTGCAATGCAGTCTGGTGTCCCTGACCAGACGCAGACCAGTATAAGACAAAGGTGCCATAAGGGGTTTTGAAAACTGACAGGAAGCTAACATCAGCTGACTGGTGAACTCCGAACATCAGGGCCATAGGGACAATTCAACAAGAAAACGTACCTCAGCCATGGGTGCCAGCATATCCCCCTCCCTGTCAGACAGCCAGGAGGCCCAACCTCAAGTGCCTTCATGGAGCTAGTCAACAAGGCTATTGCAACAAAAATAGCAAAACAGTACAGTAAGTGCCTGGCGACAGCAAAACAAGTAACAAATGTTGTACACACAAGAGATATAAATGAGAATGAAGTTAACAGATTTGTAGAATGCGCTTTGGCCAGAAGAAGAGAATTGTATGGGCAAGGATACACATGTCTGTGGTTGCATGCTTAGGAAAATTTGCTGGTGCGAAGGATCCAACACACAGCACACTGATAGACTAGGCATTCAAAGGTTGGGGAAGCTCGAGAGACCATCGAAATTCAAAAGATGCCCCCTGAAGTTTGAAAAGTGAAGAATATTTTTGACAAAGCTGAGTGACGATGAATTAATAGCCTCAAACACAAGGGCTAATGGTGGGTTAGCCATGACAGATGTTCACTGAGCGGGATTACATGACAATAAGGATAATCAAGGCTTAAACGGGGAAAGGTGGGATGATCAACCAGTATTATATCAAGAATAGGGTTAATTATCCATTACGTGTCACAAGAAAGATCCTAGCCACACACCCACACCATGGGGACCAGTCCCCAATACACAGGGATAGAGGCTCTCGGCAATCTTTCAATTCCAGGCAGTCTCCAAGAAAACTACCACCAGTGCTGGCTGGGACAACACAGAATACGGAACCCATTGCTGCAGAATAGGAGCAGCAATGAGCGCGACCTAGGAATCAAGAGAAAGACTACCTTTTAGAGCCACCATCACCTCCTGGCAGGAAAGCGGTGGCATACACGAACAACTAGCAGATCTAGTAGGTTTCAGAGACCCCTGAGAATGCCGGGTAATGGACACGTGGGCCAACACTTTAGCAGAATTAAGTAAGACATGACATTTGTTCATCCATGACAGGAATATCAAGATGCTGGAAGGAAGCAGATTTTTATATCAGTTATTTTGCCTGGGAAACACTGGAGGGATGTCTCTTCAAAGAAAGCTTTTGACATAGCAAAAAAGAAGCTTTACAAAAGTATAGAAAAAAATGTGCACAAGCAGGGGCTTGAATGTCATGAGTAACTGGAGCATAGCCTTAGCTGACTCTGACCTGTTTCACAAAGATGGAAACCACTTACAGTGAAAGGGATAGAGCCATTTCACACAGAGTTTCTCAATGCCTTAACAGTGAAGGGGTGAAAGTAAAGCAAGAGTCCTTTTGAGGGGGAACCCAAGTGGCCGTGGACCCACTCAGGTGTGGCGGCATGGGCCAGGAAGGACATTGCCATCAGGCACAGGAGTGCAGCACCAGCCAATGTACAGGTCAACATGACAAGGACCTGTGCGGTCATTACACACCTGTTGGTTTGGGAATTTTCATAGTACTCAATTATGTTTATTTAGTCTTATGTCTAAAACAGAGCCTGGGGGAAAGGGGTAAGCAGGTGACAGAAAGGCGATGAACCCGCTCCACATTCTGCCCCCCAGACCGGGGTATTTCACAAAGGGCTGGGGAGGGTCCAATAGAAATATGTGCTAATGCATGGTGCTGCCCAGCAAAAATCTAAGGAGGCATCTCTTCCCCCATTTCTAAGGGGGAAGAGACCATAACAAAAGAAAGGGCACACTGTGACACCTAGGCGCAAAGTGCCAGCCGGCTATTTGGCAGCAAGAGCCAACAGCCAAATGCATGGCCCCAGGCCATAGTTGGACTATAATTGCAGGGCGCAGAGGACAGACCTGCAGATCCAAACACCCCGGATGGAGTGCACAACGTTCTCTGTGAATGCAGAAAACCATGACTTTTTCCCACATCTCACCCACCCTCAGAGAAGGTACATTTTGGGTAAGCACAAGACAACGGACATGGTCAAAAGTCATGGGACAGCGATGGCAGCATGGGCCAGCAAGGAAACTGCCATCACCAGCCGATTTACAGGTCCAAATGACACAGATGCGGGAGGTCACGCTGGTGGCACCCTGTGGGCAAGGAAGGGCAACTTCCGTTTCCTGGCCCAATTGCCCAGAACAAGTAAGACATTACACACCTGTTGGTTTGGGAATTTTCACAGTACTCAGTTATGTTTATTTAGTGTTATGTCTAATAAAAAACACAGCCTTTTATTGTCATCAAAAATATGTTTCTGAGTGATGATTATGATTACTACAGTTCGGAATAAGTTCAAATATAAGTTATGTCTTATGAGTCTCACTGCTCCTCAGCTTATGTGGGCTGGCGCCAGTGAGAGGAGAAGCATGGTGGCATCAGTGGATAGAGCCTAGGGGAGTGGAAGGAGATCCTCAGGGCGTACTGGGCACAGAAGGGAGATGGAGGACATTGCAGGCAAGCAAATACTCGGCTTGTCACAGCCAGACAAGAAACAAAGATTCAGAGCAAATAATGGGTAATAGTGCCTAGGATTCACGTGGAACCCCTGCTTCTGATGGGCTGAGCCAAGCTGAAAGTTCAGGCAATGTTGATAATATCTATGACGGCATCACCCCTCCCAGCAGAAAACATTGTGTCGCCAATGATGGACACTGGAAACAAATGTGCAAACTGGTCTGCCAGAGTCGGACCCCTGTTTGAAGTTCACATCTGTCGAAGAAATTTACCTACACATGTTTTGCATCGACCCAAAAATGCAAATTTTTAGGAGGACAATTTTTGAGAAAATTGCTATGAACATTGCTATAATCATTTATGGTTACGACATTTGGTCGAAAAAAATTGGTCAACCAGACAAATGGTCGAACCAATTTGGTCGAAAACCAAATGGTCGAATTTTTTTTATTATTATTTTCACCCCTTTTTTTGGGGGGGGGTTCCCCCCCCCAACCCCCTTTTTTTCTAAAAACCCATTTTTGTAAAAAACGAAAACCCGAAAAATAAATATATAATTTAAAAAAAAATTCGACCATTTGGTTTTCGACCAAATTGCGTCGACCAAATGTCATTCGACCAGTTTTAGGTCGACCAAATGTCTGGACACCATCATTTATCACATCTAATCCATATCACAACAAAATATGGGTTAAGAAGGCAATCCCTGCTGGGAAGCATTGTTCTCAAAAACTGGAATTTAAAACCACTCTGACTGGATCAGCAATCTTTTGCTCCCCATAGGGTGATAATTCAAATCACGGATCAATTATGTATTCATGAATCTATTTATTGTTATAGCCCTCATTGCTTCAATCATAGCATTTACTCATTAGCAAACCAGGATTCTCCCCCCAAAACAGGGAGAGTATCAATGCTACCACAGTACTAATACCATAATCCATGGGCTTCCCAATCATGCTGTAACTTAAAGTGCACAATTATTTATGTTTTCAATTAAAAATGACCTTCAACCAAACAGGTGACTGATATGCAACCTTTAGCACTGTTCCACGGTTCTCGCCCACAACGGCTCGTTCCAGTACTATGTGTCATTAAAGGGGGGTCTGTTGGCACTCTGCCAAAATTTGGCAATGAAACATTTTGCATATAATAATAAATACAATTTTAACATGATTTAATTTTCAGTAAAAATGCCCCCCTTCCGGAATACTGCACCAAATATTAATAAACTGCACCCATGATTAGTATGTCCTTAAACCCAAACATGAGTGCCTTTAAGAGGTGGATAATTGTCCACCTTTTCAACATTTCCCTCCCCATTATTAAGGATAGTTTAGATTTTATATGGTATCCAATCGAGCTGATGCATGATAAAGCCATTATGGTTGATGAGGTTAGCCAGAATAGCCACCTGTGCAGTTTCATTAATCAAAGCAAATCAGTTTCCATGGTTATGCTCTGTATCTCCAGTTGCCATTTTCCTGCTGCAGTCGCCACATTGTCATCCTCATTGCACTAGATTAGATGATACCAAGTCCTGTACTATCATTCTGTTTCCTTGAAGTAATCAGGCAGTCCAAGACCCATTTCGAAGAGGAACTAGCTTCTCAATGGGATTTCCTCACATAAAACCTCAAATTTGGGGATAATTAAAGAATGTCTACCATAAGTGGCATTTTTCAAGTCTTTGAATTTCTGAAGCTCACCCTTTCAAACCACATTGTAATCCCTGCCTTCAAATTGTCTTGAAATATCAACTAAAATAGAGGGGGGCCTACCAAAGGCAAATGCTACACGAATTCAGCATTCTGGAGACATTTTCTAATATACCACCAAGTCCACCAGTCAAGAAATTAAAATTTGAAGCAGACAACATATTGAGGGCTAACAAAGCTAATCAATACCCCTTCTTTTTGTAGGGGCTGACCATGGCTTTAGACATATCCCTAGATGATACTGACAGGATTGTTAAATTTATCAAATGAAGGCCCCTTTTTACCCAAACTGTCCAATAACACAAGGTAAACCCGGTCACAACTTAGCCCACTTTGCTTCATTAAATGTCTCTGTCTCTTCAACATGAGGTGTAGTGTCATACGGTTTATAGTGAAAATGTCGACTGCAAAAATGTCGAAAAAAATAATGTAGAATTTTTTTTTTTCGAATGTGTTTATAAAAACATTTTTTTTTACTGGATACCGTGTCATACATTATCAAGCAAATGAGCTGAAGGCACTTTGAATGTTCTTTGGGGGCTCTTGAGGAATGTTTGTCAGCACACTGTTAAACAAGAAGATACATTTGGACACTTTACACACTTGCACCAGATTTGCCCCCCGCTGTAATAAAAAGAGGGAGGAAGGAGCATGCATTTAATAGATTATATGGTCATCAGCCTAAAGACCAACCTTTGTGCTTCAGTTCTTACAGGAGAAAGGAGAGGGGTGGGGTATTCTTTGCCATATTTATTAGGGCAAAGGTTCTTAATAAATATTAAATAACAATGTCCAAAGTGAGTATCTCTCCCTGTACCAAGTTAAATTGGGAAGCTGCATAGCAGTTTCCTGTTGATTATTAATGCTGAAAAGAACCCAATATTCAGCATGAGCTGTTGATTATATATTGGGCTGAGAAACCAACCCAGGATCTTCAACACCTTATCCTTTTGTTTATATACATCCTAGAAAAGTGAAATGACACTCATGGTAGTGAGCTGATTGATTTCTTTCTTGCACTTGATCTTTTTAGACACTGTGATCCAGAAGGACCTCTGTTTGAATGTCACATTTAATAATGGACGGGAATTCTTAGAAATATCCTCTATGATTTCGCCAAGCTCCTTATATGTTGCCAAACCTGGAGGTAGGCATTTCTGCTATCCGCACATGATGTAACCTTAATGACTGGTACCTACACTACTTGCATTAGTAAACATCTATGAATTGAAGTACACAAGGATATCAGATTTAGAAGATTAGATGGTCTTCAGACGTCATCTAGATGTCTTCCTGTACCTATTAAAGGTGAAGTTGATTCACAATAGCACCCATTGAGTTTTCTGTTTTCAACTAAGCACAAAACTGACCCTAGAACCAATTTACTTACCTTATAGATGAACTATGAATGTTGAAGCCTGAAGACTAACTGAAGTACCCGAGACTTGTGAATTATTTCTCCTGATGAAGAGATTCTTATCCCAAAATGCATCGCACTCTTTTTATTTGTTTTTGTAATTGTCGATTCATTTAATTATTGAACCTATTACATTTGCTAATTGAGAATGAAATAACTGTTTCTATGTTGTAAGACAGACACACATACACATTGATCGTATGGAATTGATGCACCATGTGTTATTTTCGACTCACTTCCGTCAGCTATTGAGGTGTGCAGGGGACAGAAGTGTCCACTAATCAGGGAAACTTTTTCTTCTCTTGATTCATATTAGTGACTTCCTGTGCCAGAGTCAAATATTTATCCGCAGCACCTGTTAACCATTTTAAAGGTTCTTTAGAATCTACTTGAACTGATTTAGAACAAAGGTGTGTGCTCCAAAAACGTCATTGTACCCAGCTATTGGGCCTGATGCACATGAATAGTGGATACGGCCAAAGGCCGTGGCCACTGGCTGTGGCCGAAGGGCATGCCTAGCATCCTGGTAGTTTTGTAAAATATACAGTGGGCACGGCCGAAGGCCGTATCCAATGGTCATGGCTTAAGACCATGGTCAGTGGTGCAAAACCCGATGGTATAACAAAACCCTTGAAATTCCCTGTAAAAGCTTTAGTTGAGTTGAGTTAAGTCGCTGATTTAAGCCGGTCATGACTTCCCAAATGAGCTGAATTTATGGGGTTTTGTTGCGATAAATGTGGTCAACTTAACTAAACTTTAACTAAAGGTTTTTCAGTAAAAAAAAATAAATGTATATATATTTATATATATATGTACATATATATATATATATATATATATATATACATATATATATGTACATATATATATATATATATATATATATATATATATATATATATATATATATATATATATATATGCAACTGTTAGGTAGGGGGAGCATACAATTGGGTAAAGTATTAGGGAGAATGGTACGTAATTTAAAAGTTAATTATGTGTAGGATGTTATTGTTAAAAGATCAGGGGGTAGAGGGGAGGTACCCTGGTGTGAGGTATTGCGAGGATGCAGCGGCCTGCCTGAGGCTGCCTAGAGAGATGGGACCACACACAGGGGGTAATTCATAGAATTTAGCGCACAAGTGGCGCACGCGGCTGGCGCACAGTGTGCGCGTGCGAATGTCTGCGCCAGCTGCGTGCGCTAAAATCGATTTCCGCGCACAGCTTATTCATGGATTTTAGCCTCCAAAACCAGCCGTAGCGCAGAGTGGCGCAGCAACCCTGCAGTAGCGCCAGTTACGCCCCCAAGAACACCCTTGCGCAAGGAAAAGCCATCAAAATTCCCAATTCAGCGCAAAGGGCTGTGCTAACCCTGGACCAGTATACAGGGCTGCCAACCAGCAAACGCCAAGCGTGGAATGTGTATTACTGGGGTGCGCGGGAAGTTCCAAAGGCGATTTCAGCAGGGTACGTGTATTTCTGGGGTGCAGGGAAGTTTAACATGCGATTTCAGCAGGGTACATGTATTACTGGGGTGCATGGGAAGGTCCACACGCGATTTCAGCAGGGTACGTGTATTTCTGGGTTGCAGGGAAGTTTAACACGCAATTTCAGCAGGGTACGTGTATTACTGGGGTGCGCGGGAAGTTCCACACGTGATTTCAACAGGGTACGTGTATTTCTGGAGTGCGGGGAAGTTTAACACGCAATTTCAGCAGGGTACGTGCATTACTGGGGTGCGCGGGAAGTTCCACACGCGATTTCAGCAGGGTACATGTATTTCTGGGGTGCGGGGAAGTTTAACACGCGATTTAAGCAGGGTACGTGTATTACTGGGGAGCACGGGAAGTTCCACACGCGATTTCAGCAGGGTATGTGTATTTCTGGGGTGCGGGGAAGTTTAACATGCGATTTCAACAGGGTACGTGTATTACTGGGGTGCGCGGGAAGTTCCAAACGCGATTTCAGCAGGGTACGTGTATTTCTGGGGTGCACGGGAAGTTTAACACGCAATTTCAGCAGGGTATGTGTATTACTGGGGTGCGGGGGAAGTTCCACAAGCGATTTTGGCAGGGTACATGTATTTCTGGGGTGCGGGGAAGTTTAACACGCAATTTCAGCAGTGTACGTGTATTACTGGGGTGCGCGAGAAGTTCCACACGCAATTTCAGCAGGGTACGTGTATTTCTGGGGTGCGGGGAAGTTTAACACGCGATTTCAGCAGGGTACGTGTATTACTGGGGTGCGCGGGAAGTTCCACACGCGATTTCAGCAGGGTACGTATATTTCTGGGGTGCGGGGAATTTAACACGCGATTTCAGCAGGGTACGTGCATTACTGGGGTGCGCGGGAAGTTCCACACGCGATTTCAGCAGGGTACGTGTATTTCTTGGGTGCGGGGAAGTTTAACACGCGATTTCAGCAGGGTACGTGTATTACTGGGGTGCGCGGGAAGTTCCACACGAGATTTCAGCAGGGTACGTGTATTTTTGGGGAGCGGGGAAGTTTAACACGCGATTTCAGCAGGGTACGTGTATTTCTGGGGTGCAGGGGAGTCCTACACGTGAATTGCCAGTGTGGGTCCTCCCAGGTGTTCCCTCTACACCCTCCACAGCCCCTGCAGGCAGCCCACACCACAGGGGACTACCCTGCACCCCTGGTCATGTCCCGCAGGTAGCCCATCCACCATGGGCATGCTCCCCCAGCCAAGCCACATGTCACCTTGCACTAGTGATCACCAACGCATTACCCCCTTGCACCCCCACCCCCCAGCAGTGCAGGGCACCTGCCAGCAGGCCCCCACTCATGTCCTACTCATGTCCCCTTGCACCCCCACCCCCAAGCAGTGCAGGGCACCTGCCAGCAGGCCACCAACCATGTCCCCCAGCACACCCATCCCCCAGGAGTCAGGGGCACCTGCCAGCAGGCCCCCACTCATGTCCCACTCATGTCCCCTTGCACCCCCACCCCCCAGCACTGAGGGGCACCTGCCAGCAGGCCCCCACTCATGTCCCCTTGTACCACCACCCCCCAGCAGTGAGGGGCACCTGCCAGCAGGCCCCCACTCATGTCCCACTCATGTCCCCTTGCACCCCCACCCCCCAGCAGTGCAGGGCACCTGCCAGCAGGCCCCCACTCATGTCCCACTCATGTCCCCTTGCACCCCCACCCCCCAGCACTGAGGGGCACCTGCCAGCAGGCCCCCACTCATGTCCCCTTGTACCACCACCCCCCAGCAGTGAGGGGCACCTGCCAGCAGGCCCCCACTCATGTCCCACTCATGTCCCCTTGCACCCCCACCCCCCAGCAGTGCAGGGCACCTGCCAGCAGGCCCCCACTCATGTCCCACTCATGTCCCCTTGCACCTCCAGCCCCAAGCAGTGCAGGGCACCTACCAGTAGGCCCCCACTCATGTCCCACTCATGACCCCTTGCACCCCCACCCCCCAGCAGTGCAGGGCACCTGCCAGCAGGCCCCCACTCATGTCCCCTTGCACCCCCACCCCGCAGCAGTGCGGGGCACCTGCCAGCAGGCCCCCACTCATGTCCCCTTGTACCCCCACCCCCAGCACTGAGGGACACCTGCCAACAGGCCCCCACTCATGTCCCCTAGCACCCCCACCCCCCAGCACTGAGGGGCACCTGCCAGCAGGCCCCCACTCATGTCCCCTTGCACCCCCACCCCCCAAGCAGTGCAGGGCACCTGCCAGCAGGCCCCCACTCATGTCCCCTCACATCCCCACACCCCAGCAGTGCAGGGAACCTGCCAGCAGGCCCCGACACATGTCCCCCAGCCAACACGTCATCACAATCTAGATCCCTGGCCCTTATGGCCAGCCTCCACATGCCAAAGACCCACCCAAGTATTGCATCCACCCACATAGAAATGCCAATTACATGATACAACCCCAATGGTAAGTATGTAAATGAACACATGTCCGTCACACACACACAATGGGTGCAAATGAATGTCAAAACCCATATCATGACATGCATGAAACCAATGAGATAATACCACAAATGGAAGTATAAAAAAATATATATTAAAGATAACATGAACGTAAATCAAATTAAACAGACAACAATGGGAATAACAAAAGAAATGGTCCATGTCCGATAAATAATGAAAATCAAGAAAACATAAGCAACAGAAATCCAAAAAGAAATGTTGTCCAAAGTCACAGTCCAAAAAATCAAATCCAAGGGAAAATAAAAAGTAAAAACCATTGCTCCATGGTGAACACAAAAAAAATATTAAAAAAGATTAATCCAATGTAGAACTATGTACAATTGAAGAATCCAGGGTCCATGAGCCCATCTTAAGAAATGAAACCTACCAAAACTACTACCTAATAAAGAAACTATATACAAAAATGTGGTGCATTGTCCAAGCTGTCCAAAATAAAGAAAAAACGAAAGGAAACCTAATACTAACTAACTAACTATTTACAAGGGCAGCGGGCAAGTCCAACGGCTCACTTGTTGATGTCCCGGGCCAGGGCATCATCGAACTCCTGCTCGATGTCCCAGAGGCGTTCCTCTTCCATGGCCTGAGGGTTCGCAGGGACGATGACATCTGGACCTCCAGGTCCCTGCGAATGGCCTCGAGGCACTGCGAATGGCCTCGAGGCCTCAGGGCCCTATGCATGGAGTTCTCCGCCCTGACCATCGTGACCCGTGCCTCTTCCGCCCGCTGCCGCTCCGCATCTATAGCATGGCCCAACCGCTGCCACACAGAAGACACTTCCCGTCCTGGGTCCTCCTGCCCTCTGGCCGATGCCTGCCCCTCCGATATTGAAGGCCCCGAGCCATCATGGCTCCCACCTTGTTGCTGCTGCTGTGCCTCTGCCTGTGCCCTGGCTCCTGCTGCCTGCACATCCTCCTCCGGCTGGGGTGCAGTTGTTGATGTGGCCACCCCTGCTGGACGTCCGACTGTGGCAGGGATGTGTCCTCCACCAGCCTGGCCGCAGGGTCAGAGGCAGCTCCACAGGGCACCCAGGTGACACATGGGTGGGAAGATGGCACGGAGGACGACTGGCGCATAGGGGGTTCAGTTGAGGAGGGGGTCGGAACAAGGTCCAGAAAACGGAGGAATCCGGCCCTGGTGAGCTGTCCCAGTGGGTCAATGCGGTCAACGAGCCATGCGAGAAGACGTACAGTCTCCTCATGAAAAGACTACAGGTCAGCTCGCATGGCACGTTGACGCAACGCCACCCCACACAGGACAGGCTCAACCCGGTGCCGGATGGCCACATCCGCAGGGAGAGGAAGGCCAGTTGGTGTAAGACGATCCCCTCCCTGAGAACGGATCTGGACGTAGGTATCCCTGCTGGTGCAAGATGATGCAGTCACAGGATCGGGGACAGGATTACCCACAGACACCTCCGCGGCGGCCTGTGCTGCCCCCTGTCCATGCCACCGCACTGCACCACTAGCACCAGTGGAATCTCCACCTCCAGACCCCGTCTCTGTCCCTTGCATGGCCTCCTCCTCCACCAAACCCCCCACCAACCTGGATGACTCTGTGCCATCTTCCTCCGCCGGGCCCTGTGGGGTCTCAGCTGCCCCTTCGGCTGCCGAGGAGTCCAACTCCAACCTCTGCCTCTTGGACCTCCTCTCGGCAGCTGCTACCTGGGACGTGGCACCGGACTCCTCACTCCCCGACGAGATAACAATCTGAGAGGGGAGCCGGGCCTTGCGTCTCCGGCTGGCGGTGCGATCCCTGCCGCTATGCTCCACAGCACCCTCTCCTCCCTCTTCATCAGTCAACGCTGCAGACAGGGAGAGATAGGACACAGGCATCAGGGCACTGTACAATGGACTCATAGACACATGACAGCTGCACACGAGTGTCATTGTCAAACTTCAGACATGGCATCACAATCCCCAACAGACATGTCATTTCAAATCACACACATGAGCCATTCCACAGCCATATTGCAACAGCCAGCACCATCCATACACATACAACAGCATGAGCAGGCAAAGGTGAGCCAGACATCACATGAGACACAGCGAGTGCACTAGACATGCACACACGCCACCACACTTACATGCATGTGTACACCTCCACCAAGTATCGCAGTGATGAGATCGGCATCCATGTCACATCTGGCAATCAGTCTTCTACATATCAGTCTCACATGCATCCATGTTGCATGATGGTTGCACACTTGTCAGATACACATACATGCACATGTACACAGTGCAGATACATGCAGCTGGAACCAACATCCATGTGTGACACCACAACCTTGACAACTGACATACACAGTCCTTCAAACATGTGTGTTCACACATCTGCATTTGGCCTGCATGCTTACCCACAAATACACCATCTATGTGTCTCACACATGAAAGGACTCGCATGTGTCAGCCTCATGGCCCTGTACATACACATCCATACATGGCCCTACAAAACCACATGTGCAACCTGCACACTAATAGCACACCACCACACGCACAACTTCCAATCAGTATGCATGTACACTTGACTCCAGACGGGTCTGCCTCTCAAGGACCTGGACATGGAGCGCTGGGCATACGCGTTCCATGACCCTCATTTGGTCTTCCGACAAGAGGCCCCAGCGCCCCTTAGCATCTGCTGCCTTCAAGAGGCGCCGGGCCTTGTTGAGGGTCCTGGACCTGAAGTCATCCCAGCGCTTCTTGACATGATGGAATTCGCGGACTGCCACCCCCTCCGCGTTGATGGCAGTCACGATGTCCGTCCAGATCCTGGTCCATCCTTCCTTGTCGGCACGCGACCTTCCGAAGAGGGCATCATACTGCCCCAGGACTTGCTCCACCAGGACACCAACTTCGGTGGCAGTGAAGCTAGTGGCCCTCTGCCTCTCTGGCTAGGGGTTGCCAGTGCCGCCAGATGGTGTAGTGCTGGACATGGCAACCCCAGAGGCAGGAGTGGGTGGGCAACTGGGTCCTGGGGCTGGGCTGTGTTGTAGCGATGGAATCCCAGTCGGGAGTCTTCGGTTCCAGCAGGGGTGGTCACAGCAACAGCACCCCTGGCTGATGTGCAGGCAGCAAATGGCAGGTCACGTGGGCAGCAGGCAGGCAGGCAGCAGCAGATGGCAGGTGGGAGCATGCTCGGGGCTCTGGGGGGGCAGTAATTTGGCCTTCTGGGCAGGAGCGTGATCTTCCGTGAGTTTTCACGTGGCCAGCTTGATACGGAGTGATTTGGCACGTGAAAACCTTGCACGTCAGCGTGTAATTCGAGGAAAGACCCTTAGCGCGTGAGCACGTCAGCGATTTCATTGGACCAAAGGCCCTTCGCATGTAAGCGCTTCTGTGACGTGAGGTGCGGGGGCGTGCGCCGGCTTTTCCCCCGTGACATGGGCATAGTGGATTAGCATGCGCGCAAAAAAAATGCACGTCCCCATGTGACTGCGTGTAATCCGAGGAAAGGGCCTACGCGCGTAAGTGACGTGACACGCGCGGGCGTTTCCCTCAGCATGGGTTAAAGGTGAGCGGGGCCAGCAGTTCGCTGTACGTGCCTTTCGTGGAGACCGACGTGTGTTGCTGCTTCCTGTTGTTTCGCGCGCCATCACAACTTCACAGCTATCAAGGACGTATCTCTTCTTTTGGCGGGGAGATTGGCTACGCGTGTTTTTCTGCATCGCGCTAGTCAGACGGTGAGTCGCGCACGCTATTTTTCCCACTGCGGGTGCCCCTGTGTATCGCACCATTTTTGATGTCATAGTAGCCTGAGTGTCCCACGCGTACGCGATTTTTGTGTTACTGGGTGCCACCGCGTACTGCAGGAGGTTGATTCCACGCACGTAGGCTGCAGGGTTGTGTGCACGGTTTTCCAGCAGTTTTGGGGTGCCTCAGCGTAGCGTGACCCGTCACTACATCACCAGGGTCACATACAGCCTTGCAGGTGCAGGGGGGCTGTTAACATCTTGCTTCCCACGCCCTTCACCCCAATTGCCCAGGTCAATTGTGGTGTACACCTCCCATTGGCACAACTCCATCTGTGCCATCACTACTACATCAGTGCCATGGTTGAGAGGCCACCAAAGGTGAGGGGCGCCTCAGCTGGGCATACTCCTCGTGGCGGGCGTGTTCAGGGACTTGGCCGGGGTGACCAGGGAGTAGGGGGACTCCAGGGTGTCCAGGGCAGCCGCAGAGGGGGAAGAGGCAGGGGTGCGCCACTTGAGCACGATGTCGTGCCATGTGACCCGGCAGTCCGTTCCATCTACTGCCACAGGCCCAAGGGTAGTGCGGGGCTGTCAGAAGATGTGGTGAGGCCCGGGGCAAAACATTTGGTGAGGCCCCCTTACAGTTTTTTGCACTCGGCCAGCGGCGGCATATCCGCACACAGGAGACTTGAGAAATCTACCCTTGAGTTTGTGTGCAGGATCCCAAATATGGTTTATTACTACTTTCTCTAATGAAGAAAGGTTCATGCCAGACTAACTTTTTTATCATATGAATAAATATATATAAGATGGCATGAGCTCTCTACTGCGCCACCTCCAATTCTCTGAGGGTCAATCACTTTTCCAAGCAAAGAGTTGAGGGCAGATCTCTTTCTTCGGCTGGGGCCTCCCTCTGGAAACAGCCTCCCTGCCTCGCTAAAAACGAGGAGCACCATCTCCGGTTCCGGAAGCACCTCAAGACCTGTTTATTTGCTTCTGCCTTCTTTCTTCCTCTCCCTTGCTGATCACCTGCCTGATCCATGCACTGGTCACCTGGTGAAGCTCTGAATTCGGGCCCAGGTCCCTGCCTGTACGTCCTATTGCAATCCCGCACTGCCTCTTGGCTCCCCTGCACTTGTGGTCTGTATCTGTAACCCTACAGTCCCCGCTCTTGCTCGTATTGTCCACCCGTTGGCTACACTTATGAGTACTCACACTTGCCACCAGTTGGCTGCACTCTTGTTTCTACTTTGTTCCTGCACTTCTGCATCCTACCCCACCCTCGGCACTTCTCCCCTCCCCATTCCCTGCTCTTGTACGATCTGAATGACACAAGGCCTAGTAAGATCTGTGTTTTGTCCTACTCTTTTGTTTCTCCCTCCTTGCCTTGTCGCGCCTAGAAACACTTGCGTACAGGCACGTTATAAATGCCATATCATATAATTAAGGAGCACCCTGCCCCTGTTTGCGCATTAAAACACACATCATACACAGTGACAAATGATGTACAGTGGAGGCTGGTACATTTCTGAACTTAAGAGGCTTAAATGTTTGTTCCAATTAGTCAGGATCAACAGAGCACAGTGAGGGAGCCCAAACCAAAGGGTGGCTTGGGGGGGGGGGGGTTTCTAACTCCCAAGAAAATGTTTGAAACATTGGGTTAAAAGTATGCATTTTATAGCACTTTCTTTGCAAAATTGGGTAGAAATCCACACAGTTTGCAATTGGTTTTGTATGGAAGCACATGGAAATTCCCAATAGTTGCAAATCACAAATTGTGCATAGGAACATTTTCCAATACATTTCATGCCGCCTTTCCACACGGGATATGCTAGTATAAACATATATTCATGCTGGTTGTTCTAATTATGTTGAAGCAGGCTGCATCAATATTTGCCATTATTACCATGTACGGATTCCCAACCAGTAAAAATGCCATGCCACAGAAAGTATATCCAGGCTGACTGTGTACCATAAGTGTTATTACTGGCTAGATTGGCCTACATTCAAAGTGGGCCAATTTAGCCAAGTAGTATGTTTGCTTTAACCTTGATGCATAGTCCTGTGCATCAAGGGTAAAGCAAAAAGAGCACTGGCAATGCTAACAGTTTGGGCATTTGTGTAGGCATGGCAAAGGCACTTCTGTATTGGTATTAGCTGGCCATTGATAGTGCCAGTGCAAAATGGTTTGAGTACCTGAGCAGCTAATAGCAGTGCCTCGTAAATGCCTAATACTTATACATAAGCCAAAACTGTTGGCTTTACCAATGCTTATTTTTAAAAGAATTTCAGCGAAAGACATGCAGGGTGTTTTTAAATTGAGTGGCCAAAGGCAGACCTGATTAAGACATTTTTATTACACCAGTTACGTGTTTACAACTCCAATGAAGTCATGAACTCTTAGAAGACTCCTTTGAGGAAACACTTGCAGGCACATTGAGGGCAAAGTTTGATGGCTAGCCATGTTTAAAGCTAGCCCAAAGAGTTCCAGTGAGGAGTTGTTTTGGGTGGGGAGGACAGGGACTGGGTGAGAATGCCATAGGGATAAGCATGGCCATGAGAAGTCATTTCACTGTTAGCACCTGCATTCATATCCATACACTTTTAGGTAATTGAAATCGTGATGTGGGGTTAGCACTTGCATGCTAGGGGAGTGATTAGAAGGGAAGTGGTGACATGAGACATCTCATTCTCACAGCAGTCCTTAAGTGTGATATTTCAGAAATGAAGGCAAGAGGTAGCTGCTTGTAACATTGAAGCTTCACCAGAATAGTCTCATTCGAAAAGTGGAAAGATTTTAGGTGCCCCCACACAAGGAAGTTTGCCCCTTCCTCACAGCTACTGACGTTAGCACCTCTCCCAACATTTGAAGTATTAGTCCCCTTTCCCCCCTGACATTTTAACCTAGGTGCACCTCTGATGCTATGAGCCCACCCCTTAATGAAGTGGCCCCCAGGGTGGCTACATTTAGGGGTGGTGCTGAACACACACTCACAAAAAACACTTTCACCCATGCATTCAACCACCAGTTACACAACTCCATACATGCATGTATACATAAAACCAAACACAGCTTTGACACAAACATCAACATGCACGCATGCATTCATACATACATACACATATACATACTAATTTAATTTAAATACACATACACACTTAATTTAAAATAAAAAAACACTTACCTTACCTCCATGCACCCTTAAAAAGCATCCACGCAGCCGACACGTAGACATGCTGCCTGACAAGAGAGAACTCCTCTCCCATCAGTCAGCGGGGTCACGCTGAGCAATGTGAACACACTGACTGACAATAGAAAACTCCTCTCCCATCAGGCAGCATGGTCACGCTGAGCAACGTGAACACACTGACTGACAAGAGAGAACTCCTCTCCCATCAGTCAGCGTGGTCACGCTGAGCAACGTGAACACACTGATTGACAAGCGAGGAGTCCTCTCTAATCAAGATGAACACACTGACTGACAGGAGAACTCTCCTGTCAGTCAGCGTGGTCATGCTGAGCAACGTGAACACACTGACTGACAAGAGAGAACTCCTCTCCCATCAGTCAGTGTGGTCACACTGACAACATAACACACTGACTGACAAGAGAGAACTCCTCTCCTGTCAGTCAGCATGGTCATGCTGAGCAACGTGAACACTGACTGACGAGAGAGAACTCCTCTCCCATCAGTCAGCGTGGTCACACTGACAACATGAACACACTGACTGACAAGAGAAAACTCCTCTCCTGTCAGTCAGCGTGGTCATGCTGAGCAACTTGAACACACTGACTGACAAGAGAGAACTCCTCTCCTGTCAGTCAGCATGATCACGCTGACATGAACATACTGACTGACAGGAGAGGAGTCCTCTCCCATCAGTCAGTGTGGTCACACTGACAACATGAACACACTGACTGACAAGAGAGAACTCCTCTCCCATCAGTCAGCGTGGTCACACTGACAACATGAACATACTGACTGACAAGAGAGAACTCCTCTCCTGTCAGTCAGCATGATCACGCTGACATGAACATACTGACTGACAGGAGAGGAGTCCTCTCCCATCAGTCAGCGTGGTCACACTGACAACATGAACACACTGACTGACCAGAGAGAATTCCTCTCCTGTCAGTCAGTGTGGTCACGCTGAGCAACCTGAACACACTGACTGACGAGAGAGAACTCCTCTCCCATCAGTCAGCGTGGTCACACTGACAACATGAACACACTGACTGACAAGAGAGAACTCCTCTCCTGTCAGTCAGTGTGGTCACGCTGAGCAACGTGAACACACTGACTGACAGGAGAGGAGTCCTCTCTTGTCAGTCAGCGTGTCCACGTTTTCAGCTGAATGACGGGAGGCAGCAGAGCTCACTTCTGAGCCCTGCTGTCTCCCATTATTTTGCTGTTTGTTGCGGAGCCAAACGGCTTCACAAGAAACAGCAAAATCATTGCAGGGGCAGCACAGTCCCCCGTGTGAATAAAGGACACGGGAGACTGTGCTGCCTTCCACTTAGGAGCGGGGGCCGCGAGGCCCCCAGCAAGCGCGAGGCCCGGGGCAGTTTGCCCCCCCTGGACCCCCCTCGTGACGGCCCTGGGGTAGTGGTAGCTGCAGGTGCAGCTGTGGACACCGCCACCCAGGCTCAGGGTCTGCCAGCGCGGCCTGCGTTGGCACTGGAGGAGCCCTTGGAAGATTTCCAACAGGCCAGGAGGGAAACCGTAGGGGCACGCAGGGCTGCCTTGACCAAGACACGTGTCCCTGGGGCAGTTATGTCATTTGCTGCCCCAAACAGCTGGGTGTTGGCAAGATGCAACCAACAACACCCCGGTTGTGAGTCTGCCAACCAGGACGGTTGCAGTCAATGACCCTGCCACAGCGGATGTTGCTGCGCAGGGTCCATTAGAGGGCACCCAGCTGCCACTGACAGAAGTCAGGCCTTTGGTCGTCCCTCCACCTGCCACTCCCTTGGCTCAATCCACCGAACCCACTGGCCATACTAGTCAGGGTGGCATTAGCCTGCCAGGGTCTGAGCCACATTCCAAGAGGAGGAAGGTTGCACCTGCAGCACAGGCTGGGACCTCACACACAGCCACAACCTCCTGCACGTCGAGGAAGAAGCGTTTCTGCAACCAGGAACTGGACTTCCTCGTGGGCTACGTGCGAGGCCACAGCCGTGACATGCTAGTGGGTGCCAATAGTCAGACTACGGCTGCCCAACGTGATACCCACTGGAAGCATGTTGCGGAAAATGTCAGTGCATTCGGCCATGAGGTGCGCACGGCGCAAGAGTGCAAAAAGCGTTGGAATGACATCAAACGCAGCGCTAAGGCTAAGCGTGCCTCTAATTACAACTTGACTCTGGTGACTGGCGGTGGGCCTGCACCAGAGGGGGAAGTCCTCACTCCGCATGAGTCACTTGTTGCAGAGTTCATACCATCTGAATCGGTCGAAGGAGTGGGAGAGATGCCGGACTTTGATGCCCAGTCCAATGAGTGTTGATGCGTGTTTGTTGAGGACGTGTGTGTTTTACTTGTGGGATGTGTTGTGCATGATTGCCACTACATGTGAGGTGTACATGGTTTGGATGTGCAAGTAATGCAATGCTTCCGTGATGCATGTCTGCTCTGCTGGATGGTGGACATGTGGAGCAGACGGGGACTGTTGGCATCAACACTATTGCATCCTACTCACATGCTGGTTACCAGGATGCCCCTCCGGTCCATGTCCCAGCTCACTGGCCCTTCTGCATGTAGCGTGGGGTGACCTTCCTCTCAGCCCAGGCACGATCTCATAGCATGATTGATGTGCATGTGTCCTCTGCCTGCATGCGGGTACTCCATGTAGGCATACTCCCTTGCCCCTCCACCCCCACTCTGCACCCCAATTCCACCTTTGCACTGGTCCGCTTCAATATTGCCGTTGGGTACTTCCCTGTTAATGCTTCCTGTGTACATGCTAACTTCCCGCAACCAATCTGCCAGACATATGCTGTGTGGTACAGCCTTAGTTCTTGATGCAGGGTATCTCACTTGTACTGTGCAGAGGTCAGATGCCCCACAGGGACATGAGTGCCCATTCATGCTCCATGTGCATTGCGGGCATGCCCCTATGTGTCCTTGACTGGATGATCACTGTAATACAAGTCCTGGGTGACATACATTGCATGGCATTTCATCAGCCTTCCCATGTCTACTGTGGCTCAGTACTGCTTTGCACACAGGTTTAGGGTCTGGCAATCTGGGTGGGTCACAGGTCTCAGCCTGTTTAATGGCCAATGACTCTGTCCAACTGGTGTAGTGTCCTCTTCACATGTGGGTGGCCTCCAGACGCTTCATCATGTGTCCTGCTTACTGTCCCATCATCATTTGCAGTGTTGACACTTGACTCACATGAAGCTGTTGATGCTAGTCAACACTGTCTGTCAATACACAGGTCTGTGGTCAACCTTTTGATACCATGCTAGGCATCCCTGCTTTTGCACTTGGGTGGAGGGGTGCTTTGCTTGTAGATATGCTACCCATTGAATGCACATTGCTCGTGATGCCTGAAGTTGACCTTGCACTGCCTTCACATTTTCTGACACACACCATGGAGTCCTTGTACATGTAGGTAGTGAGTAACATACATATTTGCTGCACTGCATAGACCCACTTCAATGCAGACTGCCACCTTTCAAAAGGTCTGATCACAGAAGCAATTCCAAGTTGACCCAGCATGCATGCCAGGTTCTATTTTGTGTGTCACATGTCTGCCTGATGTTGTCGGTGTGTGTGTTTTGGGCCTCTGACATGTGTAGTGACCTTTTTTCTCTATATTTTTCAGATGATGATGCAATGGAGCTGGAGGATGGTGTTGTCATGCCAGGCACAGGGTTGGTATCACTACATCAACCGGGCACAAGTGGGGGTTGTGGGGTGGCAGGCCACGAAAACCCCCAAGTGCTACAGGCCATCTTGTCTCTGGCTGCCTATGATTCCAGCCATGATGATGACTCTGACGTCCATGTCGAGTTGGATGAGCATCAGGTCCATGTGTCAGGGTTGAGTGATTCTGATGTGGACACTTCTGTGTCCGCGACACCTGCACTGAGGGGTCAGACAGTCTTGGATCCTATGCTCGTGGTGGATCGGGATGCAGGGTCACCCTCCACACCAGTCACTGATGTGCCTGGGACATCACGTCGACGGGGACATGTAGTCGTGCAGCCACGGGCGGTGCCAACACAATGAGGACAACCGGTCCTTGGGTCCCTCAGGGGTCATGCCCAGGAACGCGGTCGCCACGCGCAACCGCTGTATACTGAGTGGGAGCAAGACATGACTGCCAATTCAGAACGGCAGGGGGCAGCAATGGAGAACATCACTGAGGGCATGGAGCGTGTGGCCCGATCCGTGCTCCCCCCTGCTAGGCAGGTGCTTCTCCAGCAGCAGGCGGCACGGTCCACGGCCCGCTCGCTCAGGCTGGGCATGGCGGCCTCAGACAGGGCACGCCAGGCTGAAATGTCGTCTCTGCATCAAGCAATTGCTGCTCATGCAGAGGCACACATGGAGGCCCTGAGGGAGGAGTATGCTTCCCTCAGATCCACTCTGGGTGTCCTTCTGATGTCCCAGAGGGAGCGGTCAGAGGAGAGGTTTGCACAGCTTGAGAGTACCATCTCGGCTGAGTTACAGGCTTGCCGGGAGGTGCAGTGGTTGTCAAGCCAGGCCTTGCAGGAGGAACTCCGTGTTACACGTGCTACCTTGCAAGAGGAAGCACATGTATCTTGGGAGGTTCTGCATGCAGACCTACGTGTCATCCCCACACAGAACCAGGCTTACCCGTCCGGCAGACTTGCTGCCGACGAGGGGCAAGCTGCGGCAAGGCGTGGCCAGGCTACTGTGCCACGTCCTCCTTTCCAGGATGAGCCAGACTCGGACGACCAACTATCTCCCACATAGGTCGGGCTGTGCAGGCGTTGAGCCCATGGAGGTTTGGCTCAGCATCATCGCATGTGGGTATTGAGTAGCACCCTGTGCCTCCCTCCTCCTGGGTGCCCCCCCCCCCCGGGTCGTATGTGGCCATTTGTTATTTTTATTTTAGTTTAGTTAGTTAAGTTTCTGTTTCATAGTTAGTTTAATTAGGTAATTTAGGTTTTTCGTAGTTAGTGTAATTAGTTAATATAGTTTAAAATTGCTTGTCTATTGTGCTTTCATGTGATGGTGCGGTGCTTTGTGGCTTTTGAAAGCATCCACTGTCTGTTCCAGCTGGGCCCTTCAGGCTTGTCTTGTGTATGTGTTTGCTGCTTGGGGTCCTTGACTCACATATGCAACTCCTGCTTCCCTTATCCATGGGCTCGCAAGGATGGTTCGGTGTAACAGCCTATTACACAAGGGCTTTGGACTGTCATATCTGTGGCATGTCTGATGCTGTGGAACTTGTGTTAACACCCCTTTTGGGGATGATTGGGGTGTTATTGACCACTGTTCTGCTTTTGCTAGATGGGGTGTTTCATGATTCATGTGTACATTCATTGCCATGCATTGTGTAGTATGTTTCTTATCTTTACTGTACATGTGCTTGTTGCAATTCATGCCGTAGATAGTGTGTTCCACACTTTGGCTGTGAAAGACGGACTGTGGTGTGATTTCTGATGTACATCTCTGACATGGTCCAGTGATGTGATGCCTGAAGAGACACACACTGATGAATCTAATGCATTAATCATGTGTTTCATGCCCTTTCTGCAGGGGGATGAGCCTCCAGACCACCTTTGCCATCAGACATGGGCCATTGGACGTCTGGAATCTGGACACGTTTGGTGGTGCCCACATGCACATGTGTGCGCAAGCAGAGGCACAGGGATTGCAATCATACATTCGAAAACTGCTGATGTGTTTCAAGGGACTCCAGGCAAGGTGAGCAGCACAGGGGGGCCACAACACAGCAAACCTTCCACCAGGCCAGTTGCACATGCATGCTTAGTAGCAGCACTGAGGGTGAGCTTGGACGAATATTGGTGTTGAAAAGCACAATACAGCTCAGATGTGTTGGTGGACTCATGGCTAGTTGATTGTAAGGTTGTCTGGGGCACCTGCAGGGGCAGTGGCACATTCTCTCTGGTCCACCATGGTCCATTGAGGCACTTGTGTCACCCAAGTAGCGTTCCGAGACATGGAAAGAAGCAGCTGACAGGGACAGACGGCAAGGGACAGACTCGGGTGCAATACATTTCATTTCCATGTAGAATTTGAAACATCCCCTGCCTACTTTATTTGGGTCATGGTGGAACACGACTTGTTTGGAAGTCATACCTTGCTATATGCATCTGTCTGCTTACCCAGGGAACATTGCATGTTGTGTGATTCGTGACACATTGGCGTTCCATTTGCCACGCACCCACCGGCGCCTGACTTACTGCAATGACTGTGTATGAACCATCACAGGGGTAATGTTACATATGGGTACGAAGCATCCACACCAGATTGTCTGTTTGTAGAGTAGTTTGTTACTTTGGGGCATATTTGGTGGTGTGTTTGTGTGTTATGGGCACGTACAGATTTTTAACTGTGGCTCTCTTTGCAGCATTGAGGTGCTTCTGTTACCGGACCTGAGAGTGCGCAGGCAGGAGGCCAGCACTCACCCCAGAGATAAGTTTCTCTTTGACTTCCATTTCAGTGAATTGCTGCTATGTTTATGACGAACAAGTTTGGTATGATTGTGTATGTGTTAATGTGAGTACTACATTCTCGGCCATTCCCTACTTTCCTCTGTCAATCCTACTCCCCTCTCCTGCCCCTCATTCGGTTTATCCAGTATGCCAACGCCTGTCCCGACTCCATATACCTGACCCTCCTTCCCCACCAGGGTTTCAGAGGCCTGTGTGAGTTTGACCTTGCAGCCACCCAGACCACGGTGGGGGTGGTTGGTTCGTGCCACTCCTCCACCTGTACACGGGAGCAGTGACAGTACACATCCGTTTGTGGTGCCTCATTCTATGTTATGTACCACACATGGTACACATCCTGTTGTGACATTGTTTTACTGTGCTACCTTGGTTGTTACGTCATTGTGGCAGTACTTGGCCTTTGTGAGGTACTGCTACTTCAAGTCATCTACTGGAGGCTGTTCTGGTTAGTTTTTCTGCCTGCAAGCTTTTTGCTTGGCTTCTGTGTTGGCCTGCTTTGAGTTCTCTTGGATGTAGTGTTTTTGCAAATCAAGGTGGACTCTGAGGGTGCAGGCAACTTTTTACACACAAGGTGGGAGATGGTGACAAAGGGGAAGGGTGATCCTGTGGCCAGGTGAATTCAAGGATGTAGGCTCCATAACCCTGGTGCAATTGTTCAGTGGGTCATGGTGATTTGTGAGGGAGGGGTGGTGCTTCGTTGATGATAGTTGCCTTGCCCTGCAGTGTGATGGGCACCCTGACATTGTAATTGTGGTATCCTATGTACATGATGTATTCTGCTGATCAATGCCTGTTCATGTGTTGTATTTACCTTTCAGGTATGAGGGGATAGTTGTGGTTTGACATGCTGGGGTGTACACATGGTGAATGTTCACCTGTGATGTGTAGAGGACACTGATGGTCACTTGATTGCACATGCATATGTTGAGTGCATGTCCCTACTGACCCACACACTCGCACTATAATGCACTACCTGTACAACCACCCTTCCATGTCCACGTGTACACTCTGTTTTCCTTCCGGTGCCCACTGTGTCCCTGCAGCAGTGTTGATGTGGTTTGTCGCTTAGATGTGATGCTCAGGGTGTGCATCACACGCAAGGGCTGTTAACTGTGCTGTGCACTGAGCAGTGTGTTGCAGGAGGTGGACACGGCACACAGAAGCTGTAGTGTTGATTTTTCAATGCACAATGTGCATGTAGACAGGCATTCATTGTTATGTTACAACTTCGACTTCTGGAATGCATTTGGGTATGACCTTTCTTGGGTGGGAGGTTGTTGGTCAGTCATTTCATCTGATTCCATGTCAGGCATCATTGTCTGATGCCAATTTACATTTTTCACATGGCAATGTTTACCTTATTGGTACTGTTTTGGTGTATGGCTATTGCTTGCCATGTCATATTGTGCTTTGGGAGGGTTTGAGTAACATACCAATGATAGTCATGGCCTGTTTTGCAGGTGTGTGTGATTCACACCTTGCATGTGTGCCTTTTTGTCACACAGGAATGCTTGGGTTTAAGTAGCTAGGGATGCACACAATGTGCCACTTCCATGGCAACAATCTCAGGGTGGTAAGGTTGTGACAGTTGACTGTCTCTTTGTCATCATCGATTGTCACCTGGTATGTGCCAGGCCTGTGTGCACTCTGCAGGGGTGGGAGTTTAGGTGAAAAATGTGTCCACAAGCTGGGTCCGGGCATCCTCGCCACGTGCCCTATCCCCACCCATGGGCAGCACCTGTGCATGTGGTTGGGGATGTGGGGGCACCACCATGTCCACCGGTGGCCCTGCGGTGTTGAAACATTGTGCAGGACACATGCTTCCACAATGATCCTGCACACTACTGGGGGTGCATAGAGTAGCTGCCCACCAGAGCGGTCAAGGGAGCGGAAGCGTGACTTGAGCACTCCGAATGTGTGCTCCACTATGGCCCTGGTTGCAATATGGGCTGCGTTGTATCTTACCTGGGGTGGTGTGGTGGGGTTCCAGATGGGTGTCATCATGTGGTTGCTCAGAGGGTAGGCACTGTCCCCTGGAGAGGTGATTATGGTTGTTATTATTGCGGTTTGTGTATTTGTGTGTGTGTGTGTGACATGCATGCATGTGCAAGGGCATTTGTACTCACCTAGGAGCCATGTGTCGCCATGCTGCCCAGCTTCCAGGGCCCGGCTCATGGCAGACATTCTGTATATGAAACTGTCATGGGTGGAGCCAGGGTAGTTTGCATAGACAGAGGTGATGATTCCCTTTGCATCGCATACCACCTGTACATTGATGGAATGCCAGTGCTTGCGGTTTCGGTATATGTGCTCGGTGGCCCTAGGTGGACGTAGGGCCACATGGGTGCAATCTATGGCACCAAGCACTTTGGGGAAGTGTGCCACCCTGTAAATGTCCTGGACAACGGCCTTCCTTTCTGCGGGTGTTCAGGGCATGTATATGTGCCTGCAGACTGAGGGGCGTGCAGTCATGATTGCCAACACCTGGTGTAGGCAGCGTGACTGCGTGGCCTGTGAGACCCTCCCACTATGGCAGTAGTCCGCTGAAATGACCCAGTGGCCAAAAAATGCAGGACATTGAGCACCTTCTCCAAGGGGCTCAATGCTTGGAAGCAAAGGGTGGGGGATGTAAGGTCATCTTCCCACTCCCTGACCAGGTCTAGGATGATACGGGGTGGAAACCTATACCTGCCGTAGACCTGGTCGTCAGGAATCCCAAAAAGGCTTGTCCGTGGTGAGAAAATGCGTGCCCTGGCTATTCTCCTCCTCCTGCGGTGTCCCACGATCAGTGCTGCGACAAATGGGGCATTCATCGTAGCTGTATATACGTGTTTGTTGTTTGCGCGCACTCTTATACTGTGCGCGGGGACGCTTCCACCTGCCTTTGTGTGGCGGATGCATTCACGCCTGTGTGCGTCTTTTGCCGTGCGCGGGTTTCCCGTATTTGTATCCATGAATACGGGTTGTTCGTGTGCCTGTGGACGTTCCGTGTAGTTCCCTGCAGTACTTCCTCAGTTACGCCTTCTTTTTCACGCGTTATTTCCCATTCTGCGTGTTACGCCCACTGTTCCGCCTACTTTTGTTGTGTGCGCTGCGCTATGTGTGCTTTTGCTGTGCGCGTAGCGCACGCTGTTTGATGACATATGTGCCCGCGTGCGACATGCACCGATTTGGCGCACAATCAGTGGGAAACAAGCGCAGCGCCTTCCTTGAATTGCACGCGTGCGCGTGCGCTTGCTTTCTCACGCTTGCGCCACCTTGCCCCTGCTTGCGCTGGGATTTTCGGCGCACGTTTGTTCCATGAATCGGCCCCACAGAGGCCATCCTCTGGACTCACACTCCATGTAGGTGGTACTTGAAGTTAGGGAAGGGGTCTCTTGTATCAGACTCACCCTAAGAGTTCCCGAGACCCCTCCAAGGAAAGGTGAGCCGACATATCAGATCCCAATTTAGTTGGTTATCACGCCAGGGTTATGATAGGGAAGGGATAGCAAATATTTATAAATAAGAATAAGGAGATCATGTTCTATTAGCTGTAACATAAATGGAAGACAGACAAGACTTGAGTAAGGCTTCAATGCTTTCCATTCATGACACAGCTCATTTTCGATCATTTGTGGGGGGGAGAGACTGGGCACAACACAACTAGCATATCCATCGCCTCCCTTCCTTTCCACCATACAAAGGCTCAAGCATTTGCAGTGGCATGGAATTTCAGGCTGGCGCAAATGCTGGAGATCCCTATGGAGTCTGTCTGCTTTAGAATAAAGCATGCGGACCACATATGGATCCATTGTGCACGCTGCCTACCATGCTCACAGACAGCATGTACAATTACAATTAAACTTTGCCTGACATGCTCGTATGTCGGGCAGCGTTTATTTGTAATTTTGAACACTGCTTATTACTGTGAAGACAAAAAGTGAAATAAAGCACTAGTGAACCTCCAATGGAAGAGTGCAGGGAAGATTTATTAAGCTCCAAGATCTGAATGCGGCGAACCTCTTCAGAAGCTAACTTCCAACTGATCCAAGTATTCCTACCCTCAACTCATCACAATTCTAGCATCCTGAGAACATGAGGTCACTGGATTCCAACACTGCTAAACTATGTACAATAACACTAGTAACAATATAAACACAGACAGAGTATTAGACAAATAATAAACAGGATAGTAATAAACGGGAATTAACATTACAACACTTAACATGCACGCCTGGTAAGAAGTGTACACAATGAAAATTAAATGCTGTCCGACATGCCTGCATGTCGGGCTGCATTTAATTGTAAATGAGAGTGCTGCTTGCTATGCGAGCATGTCAAGCTGCACTCACAACTAAAAGTAAATGCTGGCTGGCATGCAAGCATGTCAAGCAGTGTATACCTACTTTGCACACATGTACACCACCTTTTAACCTGCACATTTGCACTCTGCCATGCAAATGACAAACATTTGGCAGCAGGGAGCCACATACTAGTATGTTAACATGTAACCACTCCCCAGGGTTAAATTGAGATTTTGTGGAACACGAGCTCCTAAGTGTTTTTATAAATAAAGAAGTGTTGCTATTGAGATCCCAATAAAAGCCACTGTGGTGTCTGTGTCCACTTAGTTAGCTAAGAACTTAGGGTGAAGCCCATCTCCTGTTAACACCAATTATGTTTTGCCGGTGCAGCGCTGGCTCCATGTTGATCCACATGGGGGTTGTGGCTGGTGGTTCCCATGGGGAGAGTCCCTGATGTGGGCAAGGAATGAGTGTTCCTTGGCCTAGCTCTGAGCTACACTAGGGTCTGTTTTTCAAAAGAGGCCCTATTAGACCAGTCTTGAGGGTGTCCGGTAAGTACCCTCCAGTCAGGGAGGCATTAATGATGCTGAGGAGCGCATTGAGGGCTGGCACAATCAACTGTTTAATGATGGAGGCCAGGATGATATTGTCAGATGAGGAAGTATTTTTGAAGGAGATGTCGGGGGAGAGAGGAGAAAATTTGGTCAAGAGAAGCAATGTGCATAACTGGGTGCAGGGAAGGGGCTAACGCTGGAGGGTTGATTCAATGATCTGTTGGATTTTGTCTATTTTTCAATGAAAGGGTGATGATTCCAATGCATTTTCCATGAGTTTCTGGCATCTCAGGGTCAGTGAGACTTTGTATAATGCTTTACTAATTTGAAGAGGTATTTTCTCCTTTGTAGGTTGCCACAATTGTGATGGAGGAGTAAGCCTTTTGCCATGGTGATCCGAATCTTGGCACAGAGAGATTTGAGGTTGGTGAGATCTTTTTGCACCACCATTTTACTAGAGCTCTGATTGAGTGTTTGTTGGAGGCAAGCTCTGTGGTGAACCAAGGGGATGGTTTGGTTTTAGCATGGATGGTTTTTAAGTTGCATAACTCTCCACCAGTTTCATAAGAGAGTTGTTGAGTAATTCTAGGAGTGTCGGGGTTATTCAATGTAGTGGGAAGACTTTGAAGTTTGTTTCTCTCTCATTCAACGGGTGGTGTTGAATGAGCAGCACAGTGTGGTGGACCATCCAGCCTAACAATTGCAGGCTGTTGTAGAGTGGGGGATCCACTATGGGATGGCAGCATTGTCAGACATTTCACAATGTCATCTTTGCAAGACCGATGGGGACTCAGAAGAAGAACTTAATGGAATGTGTAGGTAGTATGCTTAGATACTCTCTATAGTACACAGAAGGGCTTGAAAGTAGGCCTAATCATGTTGAAGCTTCAACAAGCACAGTACACCACTTTCACAATGCCGAGCAATGGCTGAAGAAATACAAATTCTAAATGCCTGAACAGAAGTGTTAGATCAAATCAAAACATCTTGTTAATTCCAGATGAGAATCATGTGATTTAGGCAGATACTCTCTGCAGTCACCTTGCTTTGTATGTCTCTCAGGTCCCTAAAATGAACTGATGGAGAGAGGTTAGCATGTCAGATGCAGAGTTATTTCCTGTGGTCCCTTCCTGGTTTCCGCTCTTTTTCCCTACTTAAGGAGCCCTCCAGCCTCTTTTTCTTTGCAGATGGGGAGCAGTGCAAGTGGATCTAGGTCACCTGGCCTAAGCTCTGCCCACCTGGCACATTCCAGGTTGCGCTCTTTTTCCCCGCTTAGCAAGCCCTGCCACACCTGGTGCCTTCCTGGTTGCTGTTCTTTTTCCCTCCTTAAGGAGCCCTCCAGCCTTTTTTCCTTTGCAGATGGGGAGCAGGTGCAAGTGGATCTAGGTCACCTGGCCTAAGCCCCACCCACCTGGTGCCTTCCAGGTTGCCGCTCTTTTTCCCCACTTCACAAGCCCTGCCCACCTAGTGCCTTCCTGGTTGCCGCTCTTTTTCCCTACTTAAAGAGCCCTCCAGCCTTTTTTCCTTTGCAGATGAGGAGCAGGTGCAAGTGTATCTAGGTCACCTGGCCTAAGCCCCACCCACCTGGCACATTCCAGGTTGCTGCTCTTTTTCCCCACTTAGCAAGCCCCACCCACCTGGTGACTTCCTGGTTGCCGCTCTTTTTCCATACTTAAGGAGCCCTCCAGCCTCTTTTCCTTTGCAGATGAGGAGCAGGCGCAAGTGAATCTAGGTCACCTGGCCTAAACCCCGCCCACCTGGCACATTCCTGGTTGCCGCTCTTTTTGCCCACTTAGCAAGCCCCACCCACATGGTGCCTTCCTGGTTGCTGCTCTTTTTCCCTACTTAAGGAGCCCTCCAGCCTCTTTTCCTTTGCAGATGGGGAGCAGGTGCAAGTGGATCTAGGTGACCTGGCCGAAGCACTAGCCACCTTCTTAGCCCTGCCTCTTCCTTCCTGCTCTTAACTGTTAGATCAAGGGCGTCTCTCACCCGGGCATCCTAAGCGAAGTAATGATGATGAAAACAGCAATTCCTGTTTGGACCAGGAGGACCCAGGGCCCGACCCCCTGATCAGACAGCAGGTAAGCATGCACCAACATGTGTTTACTCCTTCTGTCCCCACAGGCCACCCCCACCTCTATGCTCCCCCTGTGATATTCCCTTCTGCCTCCACCCTTCTCGCACACAGGTGTTGCCTGTTTTGCTTGATTCTTCTACCCAGCCCACCCCCCCCTCCAGCCTATTTCTGCAGGAGTCTGTCCTGATACATTCTGGTTTCACCATCACCGTCTTGTGGCCAATGCTGAATTTGACTTTTATGGACTTCATTGATTCACAGTGTGTCAACCTTTCTCAACTCTCATGCTGGACTTCCTTTGCATCTTGTACTCATGGTGGCCCTGAATAATGCTGTTCCCATCTTCATCTTGTATCCTGGCTTGCAACCTTATGTGTTACTACTGACTTCTGCAACAGGCCCAATTCGCTCTCCCCTCTTGCTTCTCCATGCTTTTTTACTGGTTACTCTCGGTTCTCTCCTCCTCTCCCTTTCTCCATGTTCCATGATCCCTATGCGATGAAGCAGCAATTTCACTTCTGTCTGACAATAACATGGTAGTGAAACAAACGAGAACAGTAGAAGAATACCCTCCCTGGTGTTATGGAGTGTCCGAGGGATACACAGAAGGGAAGGAAGTTAGAGTTGGCACAAGAGGTCAGAGCTAATGAGGGTCAGGAAAAAACAGGAAGTAACAGACAGCGATTAGAGCCCTTTTTTACCCAAACCGGCCTTATATCAAAAGTATTAAAGGCAGCCAGCTTGCACAGTGAGGGAAAGCACAGTGTTAATGGGAGCTGGTGTTACAGAGAGAGAGAGAGAGAGAGAGAGAAAAAGAGAGAGAGAGATAGAGAGAGAGAGAGAGAGAGAGAGAGAGAGAGAGAGAGAGAGAGAGAGAGAAGAGAAGGAACGTGGAAGAAGAGGAGGCGGAAGGAATGAGAAGCAGAGTGAGGGTCAAGTTGAAGCTGGAGGTGGGAAAACAAGACCTGGAGGAAGAGGTGAACACAGGGAGGCAAGAGAGGGAAAGGTTGTGGTTGCCGGAGAAAGAGCAAGAGCAGCAGGAGGAGGAAAGAGAAAGGAGGAGTACAGAGAATTCCAAAGTAGAGAACCATCACTGGAAATTCCAACAGGGCCAAAGTGAAGGAGAGATGTTAACACTAGGTAGGTGGTGAGACCATCGGTACTGTGGGACACAAGAATCCAGGTCACTGGGGAGAAGCAGGTGGCAAGCCTTGTGGAGTGAGGCCCAAAATACTGTTATGGCCACCAACCAATGACCCAGGGAGTATTCAGGAGCATGGCCAAGTCCCAGGAAGCGTCAGATTCAGAGAACCCATTGAGCTGGTATCCAAGGGAAGAATCCATACAAAGAAAGAGGACCTATTGAGGACCTGGGGACAGAAACTAAGAGGAACCAAGCCGAGATACCAATATGATTGTTGAGCAGGTTAGTCGCACTATTGGCACACAAATGTAGCAGAGAGAGCAGAACTCTATATTCCTAAGAACCTGAGACACTCTAGCTTTTACCGAGATAGGGGTGAGAAATCCTATCCAGACCGCTCCACAAATCTTCCCAACTTGGAACAGCCAACGAGAGAAGGAGGGAGAACTGCACACTTCCCTATTTGATGAGTTGTCCCAGGCTGGACAGAAAAGACCAGGGGACCTCTAGAGTAGGAGTAGAAACCATGCACCAGCCCATTCTAGATCATTAAGACAGCAGGAGTCCAACCGCAATCCAAGGAAGTGACGCAGCCAAGACAAACACCAAACTATGATTTTGGAGGACCAGATCGCACCATGACAAAATAACAATGCCAGGATCCTACAATAAGCCTGGGTGAACTTTCTCAAAAGTGATCCATGTGTCTGACCAAATCTCCTAGTGAAATTTGGGTAAGTTCACAAGTTCCTGCAGATTTTTCTCCCAGCACAAATCTGTCCAAATCTCCTTTAAGAGCCATACATCTTCATGGAAGGTCGGGAGAAGTCTGGGCAGGTTCAGGCTGATTTGTGGGAGAAAAAATATACAAAGTAACTTAGAAGGCTTCAGGAATGGAGAGACAGGTTAATAGACACGGAGGAGTCAGGTGAAGCTGGGTGGGTAGGGGTGGAGTCAGAGTCATGTGGATCTGTAAATGTTATCCAAGAATGAGAGCATATTATATATCTGCAGTAATATATCTCAATAGATTAATGAATCTACTGCAAAGATGTGTAAATAGCAGGTTCCAGGTTTGTATCTGGCAAAACAACCTCAGTTTTTCATCATTCTGAGTTTATCAAATTAGTGAAATTGAACTGGAAAATTAGAAGATGAAAGTCACTCATATGTCAGGTTTGCATGGGTCTGCTTTTCATCATTCACACAATGTGCCAACTTCTGGTTTGACACTTTGTGTATTAATAAGGTTTATGATAAGCAACAAGGAAATTCAAAACAGACATAGACCTCTGAAAAGTCTGCAGAGTTAGGGAACAGTCAGTCATGCAACACATGTGAATGATGTTTCCATGACGACTACAGAGGTTAATAATTTAATGAGAGAGTCCATGGCTGCAGAAAGGCCAGTAGGGCTAGGGCAGAGTGGTTCCATGTGTTAATATCGTGGCAAAAATTGCTGTTTACACAAAGAATCATGGCAAAAAGGCAGTGGTTTTGCTGCCGCAAGCCATGTAAGGGATGCAGGGGACACCCGTGCAACCCCCAGACCGATTATACCATTTAATAGGAGAGGGGACACCCCTTCAACCCCCGCTCCCCTTAAATGGTATAATAGGGTACACCTTTACCGGGTCAAACCACAGCATTTTTGCCGCTTTTTTTGTAAAGGTGATATTTTTGCTGCAATTTTATTGCTACATACCGGCAGAGTAAGCACATGTCTTTGACATTCCTTAAAGGAATAACATTAAGCCGGTAGGGTTGCAATGCTACAAGCTCGGTACCTGTGAAAAAAACACAGCAGATATCTACAGTAAGAAACCTATGGGTGCAGAAAGTTCCGTACATGTTCCTGATGCATGCAAGGGGGCTGGCCAGAGCTTCCTCTGAGCTGCAGCACAATCCCCTGGAAATATGTTTTTCAACTGTTTGAATAAGGTGACCTCAGCATTTCTCAAAGTAATCCAAATAAAAAATGCATCTTCCGAGCATTTATATTTGCATTACATTTTGTGAATTTGGCACTGCGTGTGCTCTTTTTATTTAAAAGAAATTATGCAATTGTTTGTCGGCTATAATGAAATAGTTAATTTTGGTTTGTTTGTTGAAGAAACAGCCAGGGGCAAGATGTTGTTCATTTACACACTTAGCTTTCTTTGAGCATCCATAACATGAAAGGTTCCGTACTGCTGACCTATTCCATTAACTTTGCACTTAGTTCATTTTGAAAATGTGCTGGTTAATTCAGCACAGCCCAGTGTTTATAGCAACATTTCATCAGCATGAATTGTCAAAAGCTTAAGGCAAATCTGTCACCAAACCCCTTAAACGTTTGTCACACCTATTATCACCCGAATACAGTTATTTGGGGCTCAAACAAATTAATTTGCCAAGGCTTACCCTGCAACTGCCAAAGACTATGAATTACATTACTGGACTTTGAGAGCATTGCCTTCAAAACTAGAGCCTAGAATTCTGGAATGTTGAGCATATGTCATTCTAGGAGAGGGGATGCATAGTTTTATTTAGCCTATCCTGGTACTGTTTTTTTTTTTAGTTAACTTTTTATTGGCATTTTTATAAACATTAACAGTTCCGAACAAGAAATAAAATCCCCCCCCCTCGCGCCCCCTTGGTTCGAGAGTAGACCCAAAACGTGGCAGTTGGTCTTTTGCAGTACGCTCAGTGATCGATGGCTAGGAAAGAGTGAGGACCGAAAGTCTTTAGCCCTCCCTTTTTCTGTTGTGTGAAGAAAATCCTAGGTCCCACAGGAGTTATCCCACCTGTCCATGAGCTCAAAAAGGTAGGGAAAAATGCCAGGGCATGGGCCCCAACAGACCACAGGATATTTGAACAAAGATAGACCAACCAGGCAACAAGGTTGGTAGCATTCACAGGGGTTCTTTTCTTACATGGTGTCGAGGCATGCATACTCTTCTGAGAGAACCTTGGGAGACAGAATGTGGGGTGGAAGGAGGACCTATATTGTTGTATGTGCCAATCCAGTTGCTCAAAGTCGCAGGAATTCAATTCTGTTGGTTCCCAAGGTATGCAACCTCTTACTGTGTGTCAATGGACTTGGGCTGAGTACACCAGATTCTAGTCTTGGGCTGCTCTGTTGCTCCCTATTTTTGTCCTGCAATAAAAATGTCCTTCCCTTGGGGTGGCATTACGTGAGTACATAGACAACAAGTTCTCCAAGCTTTACAGACAGTAGTTCCCACAGTTGTGTCTCAAGTGTGCATGCAAATAGAAAATAATCACACCTAAAGAAGCTGCCTACACAAATGCCTTTGCAGAGGCAGTTTCAGATCCATTCCAATCACCGAGGTATTCTAATGTCATGCTGAGGGAAAAGGTTCAACCCTCGAGCACATTATTACCCTCAAAGGGCTGTGCCCCCTCCAGTGAAGTGTCTCCTGCAGATGGCTTTTCAGACCTTTAACATAATAGCACACGCTTTTTTGCCACGCACTGTAATGCACCTGGGATTGCAGTGTGCAGAAAATGAGGCTAAACACGGCACTCGGTCCCAGTGACGCGTAACAAGAAGCCCATGACTGGCATTTAAAGAAATCTGTGAGGATGACGCTGACAGAAGGTATTCGATGTCAATGTAGCCGGGCTTCTAATACTGTCTCCATGTTCGGTAAAAATGACTGGCCGGTGCAAATGTATTCTATCTTTGACGACCTGTAGCCCATGTTTTCTGACCCTAGCCTGGGCCCGACAGCACGCCTTATATGCCCCAGGCTAGGAGCAGTCTTCGTGGGAACCATCGCCCACACCCCCAGGACCAGTATCGAAGTGTACGAAAGGAAGTAGTGGAGGTATGTTCCCTGCTGGCCTTCCCCCGCTACCCACAAACCCCATCATCACGTCCCCTCCCACACACAATACACACCACCAAACACTCGCACCAGCTGTTTAAGGGAACGTTCAAGGGCAAGTTTCAACTTCTTCCTACACTTTTATTTTAAAACGAAACCATTCCGGAACAGAGCTATAAAAGGTAATTTAAAAAAGTAGAGGAGCAGCGCACCCGACCGTTCCCGCTCACTTCGACCACTGCCCAGGACACCTGGATAGGGAGGGGCAGTGCACCTGTAAAATAAAATTGCAGTTGGGCTACACCCTTAGTTCTTACCTTGCTTAAAATGGACACAGAGGCACCAGTGCATTTTTTAGGGACCCCTCTTTATGAAAACACTTAAACCTTAAATAAACGTTCTATCCCCTAACTTAATGTTGCCATCTAAAGTGCCCCTGGCATGAGGTCTTTCTGAAAAGAGATCTGCTCCATAAGCCCACCTTTCTTAGGAGGGGTCCCAGGGAGACACATAGGCTGGACTCATGCAACAGACCCTCTGCCTAATACATGATACCACCCACTGATGCAGGAGGCCAGGAGATGGCCTCCATGCTTGGTCCCACCCCCAGGCAGCCTCAGGCAGTCCGCAACTTCCATCAATTACCCCACACCGGGGTACTCCGCCCTCTAATGCCCTCTATATCCTACATAACATTTCCCAGCTAGACCATCTTCTTAACATTCCAACTAAATATACAATTTAATACTGTAGCTTGTGTCTGGATATATTGAATCCATCCTACAAGCCCTGTTGATGGATACACAACACAGCACACTTCTCCTGGAAGATTTAAGGGGCAGACTATGTACCACTGGATGCACTTCTGACCACGCTGGATGTCACTTCACTTCATTGGAACATACCATATGAAAATCTAATTGTTTCATGCAGGAGATTTCTGAAGTAATTAAGCTCCCAGATAGACACCCCTAACATGAACAACATCATGATATTATTATTAACAAACAACAGATTTATTTCAATGGAAGACACTTCCTATAAAAAACAAAACAACCAAGGGCACACATCATGGCAACTCAGCATGCTAAATATTTCATGGCAGACCTTAAACAAGAGTTCTTATGACACAAATCCCACCAACTACTAATGCACAAGTGATACATTAGCAACATCTTCATTGGAAATAGGGTAAGGATTATCTTGAACATTTTCACAAATCACTAAATGGCTTCCACCATAAGCTCTTGGTAGAAGGCACTCTCCCACCGAGTGTTGTATACCTAGCATTCCTAGGTCTGGAATGAGGAGAGTCTGGAATTAGGAGAGTCTGCCTGAACCCGAGCCTACGTGGTTCCTGTGTCGCCCAGCTCTGGTGACAAACTTTGTGGGTGCCTTGCTGCTGTGCCCCCCCTGTGCCCTAAAATGAGCTGCAGTGGAACTGGCCCGATCCCTTCACCAGAAGCGGAGAAATCGCCACTGTCCCGCCATGGACTGAGGTCCCTGAACACAGTCCATGAAAGCCGGAGAGACACGCAACTGCCGGATTCGAAACTACAAATTAACTGGACTAGACTGGCGATGTTTGTTCTGGACTGCATCGAGGGTTGGTAAGTACTTGCAACCCTTACCAGTGACCCCTGGTGCATCCATAGACTTGTACACACAAGTGTCCGCCAAGGGCCACTCTCCCTTTGTTAAGGTAGCCTGTGCTACCATCCTATTCCTGATTACTGGAAATAGCTCTGCTCTCTTGTGGAGACCCTCCTTCAATAGTGGGACCTTATTCTTCATCACCCCACCTACCTTCCTGAGTCACTACAGCCCCATGAAGAAGACCCGTTTTGAACTTAACCGCACGATCGAGTGTCCCAACACTGAATGTACTTTTGAGAACAAGGCTCCACACTTCGTAGGGACTGGACTGCCTATTAGTTAGGATTTGAGTTGTTGAAGGACTGCCTAAAGTCTATTTGCACTGAATGACTCCTTTCTGTTGCAGGTTGCAGACCTCTACTTGTTGAATATTACTTTAGACTAATAGTTACTGTATATATGTTTCCTAATTAGTGTTGTGTTAGTATTGTTAATATTGCTTAGTTTCATCTTCTGTTTGAGTTAAAAGGCCTTTAATAAATGTATATGTATTTTTGATATATACACCTGACTGGGAGTAATTTGTGGTGTTGTTTGCTTTGTGTTCTCATTGAGGTCTTTCAGTCACCCTCAACCCTCCTGAGACCTAGTCTTGACCGCCACCAATGCTACCTTGATTGGTCTGGCTTGTCCAGAAGGTTACCCTGTTCCAAGAAATTAGGCTGGCCTTCTGAACCTCTGCCCACCAGGTCAGAGTTCAGAAAACCATCTTAATACCCAGCTAAACCCTCTTCTTAACATTCCTACTAATTATAAATAAAAACACTACTGTACTTAACAGTACTCGAAAATAAACATTATTATACCTGTACACATACATTTCTATGTAAACATAAATATAAAAATGACATATACAACATGTAATAGATTATGTCACAATAGGGGTGACTGCTGCAGTCAGCCACCACCTTACAGTACCTTCACAGGTCTGTCCTTGGTGTGGCTCGGGCCTGGGCCCACTGGTCTCTTTTAAAGGTGGCCCCAAGCACCACTTGGAGCCAATGCAGCCCGTGGCCCAAAAAACACCCGGCTAGGTAGAGCTATAAACTTGTCCTAAAGGCAAAAGCTAGGAATAAACACAAGAGTTTTTAATAAAGTACTCTATTTTATGTAGTGTGTTTTTTATTTTATGTAGTGTCTGTTTAAGTGTTTTGGCCTGATCCATCCAGCCGACCATGGGGATGGATGAAATGGTGAAGAGAAAAGAAGAAACAAAAAACAAAGGGACAGATATTCCCTGGCCAAGAATGGGCTGGAAAGGGGAGACACGATTTGAGAGAGATTTTTTTAAAAATAAAAAGAAACTATTAGAAAGAACATTAGAGAGAGAAGGGAGAAGAAGAAGCGAGAAGGAGATGAAAGAAACAGCTCCACAGGCACCCAGGAGAAGTCAGGGCACCCACGAGGCAGTGAGTGCTGTCGACCTGCCCAGGGGGCAGACTGGACGTGCCCAACATTGCAAAGTGCTGCTGCCTGGGGCAAGAATGAAGAGCTGCACACTCTGTATATTTTTTTATAGCTAGTAGGAATGTTTAGTAGAGGGGCTAGCTCAGGAAATGTTATATATGGTATGTTCATACCATATAGAGGGGGTTGGCGGGGTGTGGACTCTAGCATGGGGAAAATGATGGAAGTGGTGGCCTCCCTGCGACAGCTTTAGACACAGTGGCCATTCTGTGGCCTCATGAATCAGTGGGTGGTACAAGGTGGCCACCTCATTGGTAAAAGTGTCCAACCTTCCTCATTTTTCACTCAAACATCTAATTTTTGCCAGCTCTTTTAATGGAGCACTTGCAAAAATGACAGGGTCTATCAATGGTGGGAGGCACAGTGAAAAGGAAAACTCCCTGGTCCTTCCTACGGAGACCACCTAGACACACACTCCAGCCGTGGACAGAGTCGCCAGAGATTCCCGCAGTATGTTGTGTCTTTGGAGAACTGCCTGGGCCCCCGACCACTGCTAGCCTTCCCCATAACTCCACGGGTTATGTAATGGCAGTTTTAATTACATCTCCAAGGAATCCGAGGCCATGCCACATTTGTTTGAGGCCACCTACTGTATAGAGGAATTATGTGTTGCACGGGCAGGGGGGTGGTGGGTGTGAGTGAAGCTCAGAGCCCCAGTCCACACACCATTGCCTGCTGAATGTTACAGCATTGCTGGGCATTGGCCATGGTAAAGATTTGCTTTATTTTACCGTGTTTAGAATAAGGAAACCAGGTCTAAGGATGCCAGGTCCAGTGAGGGTTTCTTGAAGTGTGTGCACCGCCCAGACATCCATGCATTCGGGCCAAGCGACAGTGAACTGATGATGTCAGACATACATAGTCAATTCGAGAGTGTAATGACATAAATCGGCATGAGGATGCCAGCTGTAGCTTAGCAACATAATCACAACTTCTCCTCCTCCAGAGTTTAACATAAAGAGCTAACAGTTTGAATAACAATAGAAGCTTAGAGACTCTCATAGTGGAGACTGTGTTGAAATATACAGGCGGCTGCCTTTGCCTTGCCTCTTTGCAAGATCCCTGCTCTTATTGTGCATGTTTACTTCTGACTTTCTCTGCTGCGTTCCCTTAGGATCAGTTTGACATTTTTGAAGCATTCCCATCTGCTACTTCAAGCCACTAACTAGTAATGTCTATTCCCTCTAAGAGTCCAGGTTCCTACATTTCAACCACATTCCATTGCCTCCCACTTTTTACCCACTCTCACCACTTTATAGGGAACATGTATACTTGCATTCCTTTGGCTACAAATTGTGAGTTTCTAATTTTAAGTCTCTACAACTTTGTTCTCAAAATGTTCTGCCCCGCCCCTTGCACTGAAAGGGACCCACCTTTTTTGTCACAATCAGGCATTATGGCTGCCGAGCAAACCGTGCTGTTATTTATTAAAGCTGAAAGGTAAGAAAGACCAGAGGCAGGTGGGCCAAGTCAGGTGACTGAATACATGTACAGGATTCAGCAGGTAGCCACCAGGTTTCCAGTTAGGTAAAGACAGAAGCAGGACAGAAATCCCAGGCATGCTTCACCTCAGTGATGTTAGATGTAACTGAAGTAACTGTCACCAGGGTCGGGCAGGGCCATACAATTGTCTCGGGCACCAATCAAAAAGGGTCCCACATTTGCAAATGACAATGTGTTCCTTTTGTGATAGACTGCTTGAATACTACCCAACAGATTTTTTTGGGATACAATGTGATGCAAATTGTGCATTTTAAATTATATTTATTCAGCAACACTGGTCAAAACTACTAACTGCCTAGTGAAGTAACTCATCAAACTGGACCACATTGGCGAAAAATGTGGCCCACTTTGGCAAAAGTGTTCCGCATGTAATGCTCTATATAACTTCCCCTCCCAAGAGGACCTGAGACGTCAGCTGACTTTCCTCTGGTACTTCCGGAATACATCCCCATAAATATGTGAGTTGGCCAACCACTTTCTCATAGGAGAGAAAGAGCCCCTTGGAAATGCTGTATATTTGTCTCCACTGTTCAAACCTACAGCAGGAAACAGCATCTTACATGCCAGCAATAACCATCCAAAACATATCATACAGAACTTCCCATATAGGGAAATGCTGAGAATTAAAAGAAATTGCAGTGACATCTCAGATTACGAAACAGAAGTGCACAATGCAATTACCAAATTTGAAAAGAGAGGTTATCGCAAAAAACAATCTACGAAAAGCAATGTTGAAAGCAAAAAACAAAAACAGACATGACCTGCAAAGTGTAAGAAATATGGATACAACCCACAAACAATAATATATAATGTATAAGAAGGTACACAACCACATTGCGCAATTGCGAAAAGTAATTTGTATTCAATTCGCTTAGATGAATATAGCCGACACGTGTTTCGACCAAGAGGTCTTCTTCCAGGCTGAAGTTGTTCTAATTATGCCCCCCCCCCATTTAGGGGCCCCACTATCAACTGAAGCTGTCTACTATAGACTCCACTGGCATAACGGCAAAGTATTTATCATTTAAATCTTATTTTGGCATGGAAAAGTATGTAAACTTTCAGGAAGACAAGGAAGTGAAAATCCTATATTTGAAAGCCAAATTGGAAGTCTTACTATTGGCAGCCCTTACATCAAATTGGATTGGGGTACCACAGAAAGATGTAAAATATGGCAACGTGAGAGAGAGGATTACTTGCATTCGTTATTTTTTTACCTTTATGCAATAATCTGTGACAAGGTGTCTTTTTCGGATCTGCAAGAACCTAAAAATGGTTATTGTTGGTCAGGCAATGGAAACCTTTATGGGAACCCAGAGGGATTCCTGGGCTCACCCTAAATATCTGAAGAAAGCATAGTTACTAAAAAGGAAATACATGGATTAATAGTATTCTGGCCATCAAATTTGCTATGAAATTGTCTATTTTTAAACTGAGATTTTATGGAATATTAGCTGATACTTTATTAAGAAATGTAGTTATGATATTGATTTTGTGTCATTTTAATTTTAATGTGATGAACTTTGTGTCAATGTGTGGATGCTATGGTTTGTACATTAAAATAAATTGTTTACTACTAAAAAAAATATGTGGTATTGAAGAAGGTGGTAACATCAAGAGGTCAAAGTGAACTGAAGAAGGTGGTTTTAACATCAGAGGAAAGTGAATAGAAGGAGGTTGTGGTAGTGGCAGGGGTTGTAACATTAGAAGGTTCTGTTACGCTCACCTGGTATCCACGGGGATGCCACCCAGCCGTATTGGACACTGGTGTCCTTCTCAGTGGTTCCCAGATGTGGCCTGTGGGGGAGGTTCTGCCTGAAATACAGGAGGGCTATGTTCAAGACTGGCCAACTGAGATAATTAGCCTCCCACCACCCTGTATGCCATCAGCCCCTCTGGGGTCTCTCCTCACCTTATTGTTGAATTAGGTGTTCTCTCCATCCTGCCTTCTTGGCAGAGGCGCGTTGTCCTTTGTGAGCGAATGCGATCTAGTTACTTCACTGACGCCGGCCCGTTTGATGTCTTTCAGGTAGGTCTTGTTGCTCTTTTTGTATAGTGTTGTTATTCCTGCATGCCTTTCTTGGTTTAATAATGTTTCTCTTCCTTAGATATGCGGAGGTTCAGTGTAGCGCATTGGCTGAGTTGGGCCTCGCCGGTAAATGGTGGCGCATGATGAGCGCTATGATGCGGTAAGTAGGCGCTATGCACAGCGCTGTGATGCCTTGCCTTTGCTAACCTGTTTTCTCTTCTTTTCTCATAGGTCGCGGTGTTCTCTCAGGGTGTGGAATTCCGAGGCGATGCTGGCCAAGGGGCGACCTGCCAGGTAAGCCTTTCGGTGCAGTTTGTAATGTTGAAATGTCTCTAATACCTTGTTTCTTTCCTCTTTCAGATCCGTCGGGCTGGGAGACGCGCTGATCCTAGGAAGCTGTTCGCAGGAGCTGTCGGCGGCTAAAGATGAAGATTGCAGGTAAGATGCTGCTGCTAATGATGTTCCTTTTGTCTCCTTGCAGGTGCTGCTTCTCCGAGGTTCACGGGTATAGCTGGACATGGTGAGCATCACGTTGCAAGATTGCAAAGTAACGTGAAGCGTGTTATCCAGTTCGGGTATGGTTTAAATTGTTTCAAGAAAGTAGTCCATGTAAAGTAGTCCCTAAGATACCACACCCAAAACAGGTGCTGCTTCTCCGAGGTTCACGGGTATAGCTGGACATGGTGAGCGTCACGTTGCAAGATTGCAAAGTAACGTGAAGCGTGTTATCCAGTTCGGGTGTGGTTTAAATAGTTTCAAGAAAGTAGTCCAGGTAAAGTAGTCCCTAAGCTACCACACCGAAAACACTATACCGCAGAGCTTGGTTCCTAGGACCAAGCTATGTGGATGCCTCCATGTTGGCTGACAGCTTCAAAATAAAGTAGTCCCCTACATGTCTTTTCACAGTGTATGAGCCTGGCGCCATAGGTTCCAGGACTAGCTCCAAGAGGGCCTAGGAAGCGGATGCCAAGGCTTGTTAGAGACCCGAGCCCTGATCTCTCTTGGCCCATGGAGTTGCCAGAGGGGTTCTGGGATGGGCACGTGACATCTTCTGCGTTAAGCAATCTTTTATATGTGTGCTTATGCATCTTGCGTTTCAGTGTATACATTGATTATGATATGTTTCTAGTATCTATTGAATGTAGATAATATATGTTTCTAGTATCTATTTGAATGTATGTAATATTCTATGTCTCTAAATATGAGTTTGACCTAATGTCTGTGTGTGATGCTGGAAATGCATCAGAGGGACAGGGCCTCTGTATCCTTGTCCTTTACTGCCTTTTTATCGTGTGTTCTGTCGTGTTTTCCATGCAGGAGTTCATGTGGGACTCCTGGCGGTGCAGCTCTCTCTCTTTTGGTTTGGTGAAGAGACCCATGGGATACCCTTACGGCACCCATGGGTGAGGTACAACCCTGTGCCCCTAGTGTATGTTTTCTGGCACCTGTGGGTGGCCCAAAGAGAATGGTATGGGCTGGTGACAGCTCCATGCGGAATTTGACTGGTGCTCTGAGTATCCTCCATTTTGGGACACCCAGGCCCTACCACTGGAATCAGTTGATTCCTGATAGAAAACAAGATGGCCCCTGTAGCCTCTTGCTTTCTATTGCCTGTTACCTTGTTTTCCCAAAGTCCTGGGAAGCCCTGACTCTGTCCCTTCCCCTTGACTGACTTTTGGGTGGAAGTTCCATATATGGTGTTGTTCTGAAGTCCAGACTAGACTGGCTGGAGCCTTCCCAGTGACTGTATGTTGTGGGTACACCCTGTGGGTGGGACCTGGGTGAATGGAGTGTGTGACCAATATGCACTTCTTGTTGTGGCTGTCTGGTTTCTGGTATGAGAGACAAAGACTGAGGCAGCCCTGCCCGAAACTGGCCTCAATGCAGTGTGTAGTGTTGAATGGCTGGGTACTTGTCCCAATCCACATTCCTTGTTGTGAGTTTCTGAGAGGGGGAGGATGGCCTGAATGCACTGTATGCCTGATTGGCTGATTGACTGCATGAATGCCCTTCTGGATGATTGGCTGCTGAGAGTGAACCAGCAGTATGGATGAGAGACAGGATAGTATATCTGGGGACCTCTCACCACTGGAAATTGTTCAGAAGCTGTGTCTACACTTGAAGAATAACTGGAACTGCTGATCCTCGACACCCAGCTGGAAGAAGAAGAATTGCTGTTGCATTTGCTTCGACCTGATCTGAAAGCTGCCGAATTCGTCGAAGACTGATCCGAGAGAGGACCTGTTAAGGCGCCCTCCTCCCATGCTCCGAGGGACCTTCGAGCACTGCTAACCTTTGCCAAAGCTCCCTGGAAGTCAGACCCTTGAAAGTCTGCCGACCTGAGACGGGACCACTGAGGAGAACGAAGTGAAGCACCAGGACTTCGCCGCTATCGAAGTCCATTGCCGTCGACCAGGGTTTGCAGGGTTGTGTAACCGCTGGAGGCCCATCGAAGTTGTGTTGCCCAGACGCGGGGACCACTTGACACCATGCCGCCGACGACCGGAGCCACCCGCTCCTTTGCCTAAGAACTTTTGAATCGAAGGACTCCCTTGTCCACACTGATGACTGCTTTATCCTGCCGGAGAAAGTCGAGGCCGCCACCGCGCTGCGGAGAATCCGCCGGTGGGATTCCCGCCATCTGAAGGCCACAAAGACTTCGACAACTCAACGCTCTTGCTGAGCCACAGTTCTTCAGAAACTCTTCGCGGTCCTGAACAATCAATCGCCGAGGAACCCCGCACACCTCATCCTCGCAGGACGTCGCCGACGAGCACCGCCTGGATCGACGCCGTGGCCTCTGCACCCTCGAACTTCTCATCGACGCTGTCGACGCCAAGTTCACCTTCTTCGACGCCTCTCGACGATCCGTGGCTCCTGCTTTAAAGGGAGTCACTCAAGAAGGATCCGTCGACGCTTCTTCGAAGAACTCTACTCCACCAGGTACATTGGGGGGTAAAAACATTATAGGAGAAAATGAGACTATTGATCAATATATGGACTGGGCTTGTGCTATATCTTTATTTTACAGGTTGCCCAGGTGGGGGAATCTCCACACAGAACTGTGTCCAGTGGTAGGGGCCAGAATTCTGCCTATTGTTTCAACCATCTTGCTTTCCTTCCTATCTCTACTGCGGGTTTCCTTGTTATTGATCTGATCTGTGTGACATTCTGACAGTTAATGAGATCTGATAATATTGGTGGTACCACTTTAGAATTGTATATATTTGCCATTGTTGATTTCTGAGTACAAAGTGCGTTATTGTGATAGTGTACAAACCTTTGAATATTAATTATATAAAGACTGTGTTTTCAGTAATACAGTGTGTGGACATTCCTTTGTGGGGGCTTGGGGACTACACTGTACTCAAGAACCAGCCTGCATCACCTCCTGAGATGCTAGGCCTTGATTGCTTGTCCATTGCTACCGCATAGAGAATCTTGGCTGGGGTCCTCTGTGCCTCTCCTCTACCATATAGGGAGCAGAAGTACAGACACCCTCCACCGGTATCTTTACACTGGTGGCAGCGGTGGGATGCTTATGGTTTTAAGAATCAGTGTATAACCGTGCCACTTACAAAATATCTGCACTTTATTAAATTAAGGTTTAGTTGTGTACAAAATAACTGCATTACAAGCAATGGAGTCTATTCCAAAGGGTAAATTGACTAGGATGAGCTTAGAGGCTCTCCAGAGTGCTTGTGAAGCCAGGGAGTTAGACTTAGTGGATAAGTCTAGGGCTGAGCTGATAGCTGCCCTGGTGGACTACCAGACTGATGGTGAAACTCTTGATGAGGGGGGGAATGCAACCAATGGGGACTCTGCCCCTGGGGTTTCTGCTGAATCTGTTTCTGGGAATGCCACCATTCCTGCTGCCTCTGTTCCGAACCCCTGCAATTCCATAGAACGTGAGTTATTAAGGATGAAATTGGCCTTTGAATGCTGCAAGTTGGAGATAGAAGCTGAGCTTAAGAAAGAGGAGCTGGCACAGCAAGTGGAACTGAAGAATAGGGGTCTTGAACTCAAAGACAAGGACACTGAATGTCAGAGAATCCAGCTAGAGAATGCTAGAGTGGAGACTTCAGCGAAACCAGTTGAGAGTGGCAGGTCCCCAGCCACCAAGTTTATGAAAGATTTGGTTGGTGTGTTTGTGGAGGGTTCTGATATCCTCCAATGGATTGAAGGGTTTGAAATGGCTTGTGCAATTCATGATGTTGACAAAAGAGATTGGGCTAAGTGTTTGTTAAGCAGAGTGCCTCAGACTGGGTATGACTGTATTCTGAAGCTGAGTGTGGAAGACAGGGGTCAGTATGAGTGTATGAAATCTGCTTTGATTGTCAAGTTTGGCAAGACACCTACCCAATACCTTAAAAGGTTCAGGGAAGTTAAGATAAGAGAGAATGTGTCTTGGGTTGACTGGGTGAATGCTGTGCACATGAACATGATGGGGTGGATTGATGGTTACAAGGTGAACACTTTGTTGAATTGTCCCACCTGTTGTTTTTTGAGCATTTTACTGAAGCCTGTTCACCAGAGCTGTGCCAGTATGTTGCTGACCAGAACATTTTGGATCCCTTTAAGCTGGCTAGGTTGGCTGACAAGTGGGTCTCCCACCGGGTGTCCCCTAATGACTCCAGTGGGAAGGACAAGGACAAAGAAAAGGGGGCCTCTCAGAAAGCTGAGGAGTCCCAAAAGCAGTCACAGTTGGGTAAACCTAAACCCTCCTCTCCTAAGACCCAAAATTCTAGTTCGGATAAGTCATCTGTGGGTGGGAATAAGAGTAGTGGTCCACCTGCTGCAAAGCAGGCTCCCAGTGGTGCCAGTACCGTACCCCGCACTCCTGGCACTTGTTGGGAATGTGGGCCTCTGGATCACAAGAGGGGTGACTCCAAGTGTAAAGGTAAGGCACTTGGAATACAGGCTGTCAGCCTGACCTACCCTTACCCCATGTCTGAGGTGGAGGCCACTGTCCTGCCCTCCTCTACAGGGATCACATTTGGTGCTCCTGTAGAGATTTCCTTAGGGTCCGTTGGGGCCTGGGACCAGTACGAAGAAGTACTGGCGACTATCCCACAGAACACCCGTAGATTTTTGAGAAGTGTCCTCCTGAATGGCCAGCCTTCTACTGGTTTGAGAGACACTGGGGCAAGCATGACAGTGGTGGACAGGACCCTGCTCAAGCCAGAGGACTATGTAGGTGCTCCTCTGAGAACCACCAGGTTAGCTGGTGGGCCTCCCAAATTATCACCTGTAGCCTTAGTCACACTCGTAATTGGAGACAAGACAGCAAAGCTTCCTGTCCTGATTCAGGACAATGTCCCTGCTAACATTCTGTTAGGTAATGATCTAGTAGAGTTGGGATTGATCTCGGATGGTCTTCCCCTGACTGCTGCTGCGGTCACTAGGTCACAGGTGACACAGGGTCTGGCTGTGAGTCAGGTACCCGATCCAAAGGCGAGGCCTAAGGCAAGAAGAAGGAAGACCAAGAAGGCCACCTCTGTGGAGGGAGCTCCTTCTCTTCTTGCTGTTCCTACAGCACCCATTGGGATCCATGCTCCGGACGGGCTGGGTCCAGTGGTAAACCTCGTCTCAACTCCTGTGGTAAAAGAGCCAGAAGACTCTCCTGTGGGAGAGGTTCTCAACCCGGAGGATCATCCCGATCTTCAATGCTTGTTAGCTGAAGGGGCACCCTCCTGGGCAGACTTCTGAAAGGGACAGAGAGAGTGCCACTCTCTCGAGGGTCTGAGGAAACAGGCCCTGTCCCAGGCACAAGAGAAGTGCCTAGGACATTCCGGATTTATTGGGAGGGTGAGCTCCTTGTTAGTGAGCCCACTAAGCCTGAACCTGGTTCCCTCAAGAGGTTGGTGGTACCCCAGGTTTACAGGCCCTTCCTATTGCAGTTGGCGCATGAGGTGCCCTTAGCTGGTCATCTTGGTACCAAGAAGACTAAGCAGAGGCTCTATGCCCATTTCTACTGGCCTCGGATGGGAGTAGAAGTGGAGTCCCACTGCAGGACCTGCCCAACTTGTCAGTTGTCTGGCAAGACTGCAGGCAGTGTCATTGCCCCACTGCAGCCATTGCCAGTGGTTGGCACACCATTTGAGAGGGTGGACATCGGCATTGTCGGTCCCCTGGTCCCTCCCACTTCAGGTGGACATCGGTTCATCCTGGTCTTGGTAGATCATGCCACCAGGTACCCTGCGGCTATACCCCTTTGGACTGTAACTGCCAAGGTGGTTGCCAGGGCTCTCCTGGGCATTTTCACCCGTGTTGGATTCCCTAAGGAGGTTGTCTCTGACAGAGGATCCAACTTCATGTTTAGTTACATGAAAACCATGTGGAAGGAGTGAGGGGTAACCTATAAGTTCTCCACCTCTTACCATCCCCAGACCAATGGTCTGGTTGAGAGATTTAATAAAACTCTCAAGGGCATGATAGGTGCTTTGAAAGAGCCCCTAAGGAGGAAATGGGATATCCTCCTGCCATGCCCGCTCTTTGCTTACAGAGAGGTACCTAAAGAGGGTGTTGGTTTCAGCCCCTTTGAGTTACTCTTTGGATATCCCGTGAGGGGGCCCCTTGCCTTGATACGAGAAGGTTTGGAAGCCACCCCTCCCGGTCCCGCCAAGCAAGTGGGGGACTATGTGTTAGGCCTCAGACAGAGGATGACACAGATGATGGGTCAGGCAACAGCGAATCTTAAGGCCAGCCAGGAATTGAACAAGTACTGGCATGACCTTAAAGCGTCGCAAGTGGATTGGACTCCGGGACAGGAGGTCCTCGTGATGGAACCCACCAAGCCTCGAGCATTGGCAGATAAATGGACTGGACCCTTCAGGATAATCTCCAAGATGGGCGAGGTCAATTATCTGGTTGACATGGGAGCCTCGGGGGTATCCCCCCAGGTATTCCATGTTAATAGGCTCAAGCCTTTCCACAGGTGAGCAGAAGTCTCATGTCTCTTGCTAGCTTCAGAGCAAGAAGAGGATGAGAGTGAGCCCCTTCCTGATTTGCTGCATAGCAACCCTCAGGATGGCTCAGTGGAGGGAGTGCATCTCTCTCCAGATTTGACAACCGAGCAGCAGAGGGACTGCAGGACTTTGCTCCAGCAGTATGCCTCTCTGTTTTCACTGACACCGGGCCTTCCACCGTGGTGCAAGCACGAGATTGACACTGGTGACAGCGTGCCTGTCAAAAGCAGGAGCTACCGTATGCCAGATACTGTTAAGAACCACATCCAGGCTGAGGTTGCCAAGATGTTTGATCTGGGTGTTATTGAACCCTAAACCAGTCCCTGGTCCAGTCCAGTGGTCCTTGTCCCCAAGGCAAGTTCCCAGGCAGGTACCAAGGATTGGTGGTTCTGTGTGGACTACAGAGGAGTCAATGCCGTCACCAAAACTGGCGCGCACCCATTGCCCCGGGCTGATGAGCTCGTGGACACCATAGGTGCTGCCAAATTTGTGAGCACCTTTGACCTTACCTCAGGCTATTGGCAAATAGCTCTGATGGACCATGCCAAGGAAAAGACGGCGTTCTCAATACCAGAGGGACTCTACCAGTTTAGGGTCATGCCTTTTGGGCTGAAGAATTCCCCTGCCACCTTCCAGAGATTGGTCAACCATGCGCTCAGTGGGCTGGAAGCCTTTTGCGTGGCTTACTTAGACGACATCGCTGTCTACAATTCCACTTGGGAAGAGCATTTGACACATTTGGGTAAGGTGTTGCAGGTCTTGAAAAGGGCTAACCTCACTATCAAGGCCACCAAGTGCCAGATAGCTTAGGGGAAAGTAACATATCTTGGTCATGAGGTAGGAGGGGGTCAAATCCAACCTCTGCCCAGTAAGGTACAGGATGTAAAGGACTGGGAGACTCCCACTACTCAAACCCGGGTGAGAGCCTTTTTCGGTCTGGGTATTATCGCAATTTCATGGCGGACTATGGAACCATAGTTGCACCACTGACAGCTCTGACTTCACCCAAACAACCTAGTAAGGTTAATTGGACTGAAGACTGTCAGAGGGCCTTTGATGGCTTGAAAGAAAGTCTGTGTAGGGCACCCGTGTTGTGTGCACCTGATTACAGCCGACCCTTTATCGTCCAGACGGGTGCCTGCGACACCGGAATTGGAGTTGTCTTGTCCCAGTTAGATGACAAAGGGAGGGAACATCCTATCATCAGTAGACAACTCAAGGGTAGAGAACTTAGGTGGGCTACTGTTGAGAAGGAATGTTTCAGTATAGTTTGGAGCCTTAGGCGTTTTAGGCCCTACCTTACGGGGTCTACCTTCAAGGTCCAAACAGATCATAAGCCCCTGAAGTGGATTATGCAGATGAAGCTCAGGTGGTCCATTAGCCTGCAAGGGTTAGACTTCACCATAGAGCACAGACCAGGGAAGAGTCATGATAATGCAGATGGCCTTTCCAGAAGGTATGTTGACCGTCTGGATGAGGGTGTCTATCCCGTGGGAGATTAGGCACCCTCCACCTCAGTCTTGGGGGGCGACTGTGATGCTGGAAATGCATTGGAGGTACAGGGCCTCCGTATCCTTGTCCTTTACTGCCTTTTTATTGTGTGTTCTGTCGTGTTTTCCGCACAGGATTTCATGTGGGACTCCTGGCGGTGCAGCTCTCTCTCTTTTGGTTTGGTGAACAGACCCATGGGATACCCTTACGGCACCCATGGTTGGGGGTACAACCCTGTGCCCCTAGTGTATGTTTTTGGCCACCTGTGGGTGGCCCGCAGAGCAGGGTATGGGCTGGTGGCAGCTCCATGCTGAATTTGACAGGTGCGCTGAGTATCCTCCATTTTGGGATACCCCAGCCCTGCCATTGGAATCAGTTGATTCCTGATAGAAAACAAGATGGCCCCTGTAGCCTCTTGCTTTCTATTGCCGGTTACCTTGTTTTCCCAAAGTCCTGGGAAGCCCTGACTCTGTCCCTTCCCCCTGACTGGCTGTTGGGTGGAAGTTCCATATATGGTATTGTTCTGAAGTCCAGTCCAGACTGGCTGGAGCCTTCCCAGTGACTTTATGTTGTGGGTACACACTGTGGGTGGGACCTGGGTGAATGGAGTGTGTGAACAATATGCAGTTCTTGTTGTGGCTGTCTGGTTTCTGGTATGAGAGACAAAGACTGAGACAGCCCTGCCCGAAACTGGCCTGAATGCAGTGTGTAGTGTTGAATGGCTGGGAACTTGTCCCAATCCACATTCATTGTTGTGAGTGTCTGAGAGGGAGGAGGATGGCCTGAATGCACTGTGTGCCTGATTGGCTGACTGACTGCATGAATGCCCTTCTGTATGATTGGCTGCTGAGAGTGACCCAGCAGTGTGGATGAAAGACAGGATAGTATATCTGGGGACCTCTCACCACTGGAAATTGATCCTCAACGCCCAGCTGGAAGAAGAAGACTTGCTGTTGCATTTGCTTTGACCTGATCTGAAAGCTGCTGAATTCATCGAAGATTGATCCGAGAGACGACCTGGTAAGGCGCCCTCTTCCCGTGCTCCGAGGGACCATCGAGCACCACTAACTTTCCCCGAAGCTCCCTGGAAGTCAATCCCTCGAAAGGCTGCCGACCCGAGACGGGACTGCCGAGGAGAACAAAGCAAAGCACCCGGACTTCGCCGCTGTCGAAGTCTATTGCCGCCGACCAGGGTTCGCAGGTTTGTGTAACCACTGGAGGCCCATCCAAGTTATGTTGCCCAGCCGTGGGGACCACTTGACGCTGTGCCACTGACGACCGGAACCGCCCGCTCCTTTGCCTAAGAACATTTGAATCGAAGGACTCCCTTCACCACCACGTCGACCGCTTTGTCCCGCCGGAGAAAGTCAAGGGTGACCAACGCGCCGAGGAGAATCTGCTGGTGGGTTTCCCGCCACCTGAAGGCCACAAAGACTTTGACGGCTCGACGCCCTTGTTGGGCCACAGTTCTTCTGAAACTCTTTGCAGTCCTGAACAATCCATCGTCGAGGTGCCCCGCACACCTCATCCTCACAGGTCGCCGCTGACGAGCACCACCTGGATCGATGTCGTGGTCTCGGCACCCTTGAACTTCTCATCGACGCTGTCGATGACAAGTTCACCATCTTCGACGCCTCTCGACGATCCGTGGCTCCTGCTTTAAAGGGAGTCACTCAAGAAGGATCCTTTGATGCAACTTCGAATGACTATACTCCACCAGGTACATTGGGGGGGTAAAACATTATAGGAGGAAATAAGACTATTGAACAATATATGGACTGGGCTTGTGCTATATATCTTTATTTTACAGGTTGCCCAGGTGGGGGGATCTCCACACAGAACTGTGTCTAGTGGTAGGGGCAGAAATCTGCCTATTGTTTCAACCATCTTGCGTTCCTTTCTATCTCTATTGCTGGTTTCCTCGTTATTGATCTGTGTGACATTTTAACCGTACAGTTGATGCACTTCAATGAGATTTGATAACATTGATGGTACCACTTTAGAATTGTATATATTTATCATTGTTGATTTCCGAGTACAAAGTGCGTTATTGTGATTGTGTACATACCTTTGAATATTAATTATATAAAGACTGTGTTTTCAGTAATACAGTGTGTGGGCATTCCTTTGTGGAGGTTCGGGGACTACACTGTACTTAAGAACCAGCCCGCATCACCTCCTGAGAAGCTAGGCCTTGATTGCTTGTCCATTGCTACCGAATAGAGAATCTTTGCTGCGGTCCTCTGTGCCTCTCCTCGACCATATAGAGAGCACAAGTACAGGCACCCCCCACCAGTATCTTTACAGGGAACATGGAGAACAGCAGGTGACCAGCGGCCCAAATGACAGGGGCGAAGCAGTAGTAAATAGCCCAACCACTGCAGTAAACCTCGAACCCCTGCCGGGCGGCATTGTCAAACTAAGGCCTACCCTCAGCATGGGGTGAAAAGGGGGACACACCTGAAACTGCCCCCGCTGCAATGAAAGCTTGCGGATACCACTCACCCGTGCGGAGGGCGACCAAGACATCAAAATGTCTAAGCAAAAGCGCCCGAAGTCAGCAGACATTGCCAACTTACTCCACCTGAAGGAGAAATCCAAACAGCCAGACCCCCCCGACCCAGCCCTCGTCGCCCACAAGAGCCCAAGGACAATGGGCTACAAAAGACGATATTCAGGGCCTCCTCACCGACATCAAAACGGAATTCCGCAACTGCATGGCAGAGGTTACAAACAAGATAGATAGCCTGGACAACCGCTTTGAGGAGGTGGAACATAGGGTCGGGGATCAAGTCCTGGAGCACACGGCACAGATTGCAGAGCTGCAACAGAAAATCCAGACTCTGGAGGATAACTCAGAACCTATGCACCGCAAAGAGGAGGACCTGGAAAACAGGTCCAGCAGAAACAATATTCAGATCAAAGTGGTCCCCACCTCTATCCCAGAGCAAGCTCTACCACCCTACATCGGAGATCTCTTCCAGACTCTCCTCCCAGACTGCGATAAGTCGCTACTTCTGCTCGATCGCACTCACAGACTGCGAGGCCGCAGGAACGCCCAGTCGGCGGCTAGCCCTGAAGTAATCACCAGAGTACATTTTTTCTCGAACAAAACAAGAGATCATGACAGCGAGCCGCTCACATGGCGACCTAACATTCCAGGGATTCACCATACAGCTGTTCCAGGATCTAGCCACCCCCACGGTCCAACGGGGAGAGCCCTGCAGCCTCTAGCATCCCTTCTGCAGGAGCGGAAATTCAAATATCTTTGTATCTACCCGGACTCGCTTCCGTTCACTCTTGAAGGCCAAACGAGGGTAATTCATGTTCTGGAGGAGGCTGGCAGCATTATGGAAAGCAAGCCCTCGACACCCGAAGAAGATACAACTACCTCCCCGACGGATAAACCGCGCAGCTCAACACCGAAGCCCCAGCATGGCCGCTGGATGAAGGTTTTAAAAGGAGAGAAAACTCCCGCCGCACATGACCAGTAACCGACCATCAGCTCTCCAGGCTGGAACCTGCCCTCTTGGCACCCGGGCGTCCCACGCAATGCCCCAGCTGAGTGGATGGACAATCACTTTGGCCCGAGGCCCCTATGGGCCTGTTTGGTTAACTTGTGTTCTTTCCTTTCCTCTTGTTGGGCTGGAACCTTCTTCAGCCCCCACGGTTACTGGGCCCAGTTGGCCCTGAGTTGGACAAAGTTAAAACTCAGTTACAGCTGAATCATGCCGACATTGGCTCCTTGGGGGATTCCCCCAAGCACAGGATTACCCCCCCCACCCACCACCCACCTGAATCCTAATGGCACCTCGCTGACCCCCCTCCGGCACACAACAAACTCTGCTACATCTCATTGAATGTCGGGGGCCTGAACTTGCCTACAAAATGTAAGTCCATACTGCAACGCCTGCAGGACCTTCAGGCCTCGGTGGGGTTTCTCCAGGAGACCCACCTCTTAGCAGAGGACTTCACCAGACTGCGATGCCGATCATTCCCAACGCAATATCTGGCCTCTGCTAGCGAAAGGCATCCCCTTTAAAGAAAAGGAGACCCTGCGTAGCCCAGATGGCAGATTCGTAGCGATCAAGGGGGACCTCTACTGTCAACTTCACATGCTGATCGCGGTCTACTCACCAAATGACGGTCAGGCGGCCTTCTACACAACCCTGGAATTCACTCTCTTTCCCTTCCTCGAAGGACAGGTGGTCCTGGGCGGGGACTTCAATGGGGTACCCAACCCCTCATTGGACAGGACAGGCGCCCCTTCTACCAGGGACTTCAGGTTGGTTCAAAACACTAGGCGTTGTAGACACCTGGATGGTCCTTCACCCAGACACCCCCGTCTACTCTTTCTTCTCCCACGTCCACCTCTCCTCATCCCGAATAGACCTGATTCTAGCTAGCCCGCAGCTCCTGCAGTTCACTGATGATGTGGAAATCGGCGCGATGGTGTTGTCGGACCATGCCCCAATTCTCCTCACGGCAAGAGTCTTTGGCCCAGATCCCCCAGAAAAACGCAGATGGTACCTATTTATTTCAAAATATTTGTATTGGCATTTTGAAGTTGAGATTACATCAGTGTCAATTTCCCCCCCTTCTGATTTTCTCCGCCATTCTACAATTTCAATACAAATTCGATTAGTTCCTGAAAGGAAACAACAAACAGAATAAAACAACAACATTAAATAAACATAAACTGTCTTCATGTTCAACGATTGTGGAGTCTACATCGCCTTGGATCAAATTGGTGGCCTGTCCCTGGCCTTGTAGGTGGGGGACGGGTAGGGTTGGCATTCTTTCCCTTTTGTGTCGCATCTCCCTTTTTTCTTCTCTGTGAGATACGCACTTCTTGCGGCTGTGCGCCACTCACCACACAACTAGGCTTCACGGGGGCATATCATCAGATGGTAGAAACATGTCTCTCACCACGGCTTTCCATGCCTCAAATTTAGCGTTGGTGTCCCCATCACCCCCAACGATCCCAGTTCCCCAGGCCTCTGTTTCTGCGGCTGTCCATCACACCATTTCCCTCTTCCATCTTATGTATTGTGGGCCTTTTTTTGACTTCCACGACATTGCTTTCTCCCTTTTTGCCAGTATGCATGCCATGTCCATCACCCGGACAATGGCCCTCATTACGACCCTGGCGCTAAGGGGTCTGCGCCAGCGTTAGCTGCGCCGACCCCTTACCGCCAACTACGAGTTCCCGGAGCGCCATGGTCATTTTTCCGCCCGCTTTTTGCGGGCGGAAAAATCCATGGCGCTCTGGGACCTTGGTGTTAATTACGCCACCGTATTTTACGGTGGCGTAATTAACTCCTTCCCCACTTCCATTATACCCTATGGGGCCGAAATGGGAATGGGGAAGGGTAAATGGGTCAATGGGGACTTACCGCCCCGCCGACCTCGGAATGGGGCGGTAAGTCCACCATCCGCCATGGCGTAAACGGACTTTACGCCATGGCCGGAAAGTCCGTCGATGGCGGAAAAAATCCGCCAGGGTCGTAATGAGGCCCAATATGTTTTATTTTGCTTAGTCTGGGGTATGTGCCCAGCAGACATTCCTTCATTGTCCATTCATATCGGCTTACTCCGCTCTTCTCGCATGCCTGTTTGATGTTGGCCCAAAGAACGCCCACTTTTGCACACTCCCAAAGCATGTGTATCAAGCCTGCTTCATCGGTAGTGCACCATGGGCAGTGTGCTTCTGCCTGCCGTTTGAAGCTTGCTACCCTCTTTGGGGTCATATATGTTCTATATAGAACGTTTGTTTGGATTAGCCTGAACCTGGCATTTCTGGACACTGCCTTTGGGAATTTCAGTGCTCTCTCCCAATCATTGTCCGAGATCTCCTCACCAATGTCCGTCTCCCATATGGTTCTTAATGTGGCTCCACGGGGGTTGGGCCTATCGTTTTGCTGCGCGTAGATTCTCGACACTGGCCTCCACCCATCACTTAGGTTGTACATTTCTGTCAGTAGGGGGGTCGTTGCTGGTTCCTCTGGCCAACTGTTCCATCTCGCCTTAGCCTCATGTTTAAGTTTCTGATACCATAAGAATTGCCCCATAGGTAGGCCATCTATCTCGTGCAGCGATTCCAGGTCTCTAAATTCCCCATCCTCGTACATGTCTCCCCAGGCGTATATACCCAGTCCCTCCCATTGCCTAAGTGTGTTAACCTCAGCTAGTGTCGTTCTCATATCTGTCATTATTGGCAGTTCAGGGGAGTAAGGGTTCTTCAAATGTGTGATGATTTTAACTCTTTCCCATACTAGTCTACCCAGTTTAGCCAGTGAGGGAGCTCTTCCAGCTCGATCCGGGGGCACCCATGTTATTTCTTTGAGGTGACGAGTTCACTCAGTAAGCCGGTTTCATTGGTGTCCTCATCTGACAGCCATTTAGTGACGTGTCTGAGTTGGGCTGCCAAATAGTACCTTTCAAAGTCCGGGAGCTGTATGCCCCCCTCATCATGGGGGAGGGTTAAAATATTCAATGCCAGTTTATGACGTGCTTTTCCCCAAATGAAGTCTCTAATCTGGGCATCTAGTTTTCGGAAAAAGGGTGGCCTGATGTAGTGACAGATGGTTTGGAAGAAGTATAGGTAACGTGGAAGTATAATCATTTTTGTTATCGATGCCCTTCCCATCATTGAGAGCGGTAGCCTAGACCAAAGTTTCATTGAGTTGTGGAGCCCTTGAGATACCGCCAGTGTATTCTGCTCGTGTGTGAGCTCAGGTGTCTGTCTGATCTTGACCCCCAAGTATTTAAACATGTCTGATTGCCACTTTATCCCAACCTGCGGTAGGTTGTCTACTGCCACCCCTCCCAAGCCCGCCAGTGGGAACATGCATGATTTTTGTCTGCTAAAGTGTATCCCTGAGTACCGTGCAAAGTTGTCTAGCACTTCCAAGATTGTAGGGGCATTGTTTTTTGGGTCTGTTAGATAAATCAGGACGCCGTCCGCATATAGTGAGATAACATGGTGCCCCCTGCCCACTCGTATTCCAGCGTCCCAGAATTGATTCCTTATATAGATTGCGATCGGCTCCAACCCCAGTATATAGAGCATGGGCGAGAGGGGACAGCCCTGTCTGGTACATCTTTGTATTTCCCAGGCTTCTGATACTCACCTGCCCGTCTTCACTCTAGCTGTGGGATCATTGTACAGTATTTTGACCCATCGCACGAATCCTTCCCCGAATCCAAACTCCCTTAGCACCTCTGTCAACCACTCCCAGTAGATGGAGTCGAATGCCTTTATGGCGTCTAATGACATCACTGCCATATGTTCCTGGCCTCCCTCTGTGTGTGCTATAATGTGCTGTAGCCTTCGCAAATTGGCGGTTGTATTACGGCCGGGCACAAAGCCATTCTGGTCGTCATGAACCAGACTGCCTATCACTTTGGACAATTTCTTGGCCAGGATGGTGGTAAGTATCTTACTGTCATAATTCAGCATTGCTATTGGTCGGTAAGAGTCGCAGTCTTCGGTTGATTTTTGTGGTTTGGGTATTTCGACTATTAGCGTCTCCCTCATGGTCTTGGGTAGGGTTCCTGTCTCGTAGGCTTCTTGATATACCTCATGCAGTAATGGGACCAGTGTTGTCTCGTATGCCTTGTAGAACTCTGGGGGAGCCCGTCTTGCATGTGGACAGGGCTCTAATAGCGTCTGTAATGTCTTCTGGCGTGAGGGCCTCTTCTAGTGAGTCTTGTTGTTGCTCGTTCAGCTTAGGGAGTCCTATCTCTTCTAGAGTGTCTTGTATGTCTGTCAACGTAACTTGGGTGTCGTGTGCGTATAGTGTGGAGTAAAAGTCGGCAAATGTGGTGTTTATCGAGTGCTGGGTTGTTCTCATTTCTCCCGTCTTGTCTTTTATTGCAGTCACTGGGTGTTTTGGGTGCTCTCGCCTACATAGCCAAGCCAGTAGCCTACCTGGCTTGTCTCCATGTATGTGTGCCCTGGTGGTGCGTGTTGTGTAGTCAAATTTTGCTAGCCGTCCTGTCATGCTGAGAACCTGGTGTCTGCAGAAGCTGCTGAACCCCCGACAATCCACCCAAAATGTGGCACTCTGAGCTGACATAAATATAACTGCTCAGTTTACTTCACTTTCAGGGGAAAGGGGGAAGGGACAAAGAAACAAACACCAGGCTGGAAGCTATCAACTCGCTGGTTCTTCACCTGTAGTTAAAACATAAACATGCAATATACCTCATTACACATGGGTTACTATACTAACCTTAAACTCTAAATCCTTAACCAAAATAGTTTAAAAACCATACCTGGTTCTTCTCTTCAGAATGCCCAGAGAAGTGAAAAGCAGACAAGACTTCCTTACTTGTGGACCAGAATGTTATTGATAATTCAGCCTTCTCAGTAGGTCCATGAATGTAATGTAACTTTGTAGTTAGTCTGCTCAAATCAAAGATTCTTGAACAAGGTCTTCAAGTAAGATTTATGAAGTCCTTTTAAGTTCTTGTATTTGTTTTTAATATTTTCTTTGTAGAGAGTCTTTTTCTCAGGAACAAATTTAACTTGCGCTGGAATCTTCACGTGGAAAGCCAGAAACCGCGGGAAGAAAAAAAAATCACGCGCTTTTTCTCCAAATCGCGGGAAATACGCACACGCGTAAAAACGCAGTCGCGCTAAAGTCCAAGACGCGATAAAAATTTCACACGCTTTCCTCCAAGTCGCGGGAAACACGCACGCGCGCTGACGATTCAATTCACGGGTAAAACGCACTCGCGCAAAAATCCAAGACGCGATAAAAATTACACGCGCTTTCCTCCAAGTCGCGGGAAACACGCACGCGCGCTGACGATTCAATTCGCGGGTAAAACGCACTCGCGCTAAAATCCAAGACGCAAAAAAAATGACACGCGCTTTCCTCCAAGTCGCGGGAAACACGCACACGCGCTGACGATTCAATTCACGGGTAAAACGCACTCGCGCTAATGTCCAACTCACAAATAAATACGTACACGCGCAACATACACACGCGCTTATTTTATCATGCAGAAAAAACCCTTGCGTAAACGAACAGTAAACGCGAGTCCAAAGTACACGCTCGCGCTCCACTCTCACGCGCAGAGACACACGCGCGGGCGAAAAGTAACGGACAAAAATCTCTCGCGCTAGTTTGATTTGACATGTAGCGATAAAAACAAACGTACGCGCTTCAATCTTTTTAGATACAGATTTGATTTCAATCCCTTAGATAAATATAACCTTTTTACAAAGTTCAACAAATCTGGAAAGTCACTTATCTTGAATAAGACTTGAAAACTTCTTTTCTCAGAATAATTGGAAGTTTCTGACTCCTGTCCTGTGTCTCCACCAAACTCCAAACACGACTCCTGTTATACTTTCAGATCTTCCGCTCAACTGCTAGAAACTTGTCACCCTTGACAAAGTTAAGCAGGAGCAACAAGGCACACAACCTCTCAGCTGGGCAAGGACGATGAAAGGCAGTTTAGAATGTTCATTGTCCTCCCTATAAACAATCTTCAGCCAATCAGAATTTAGACTGAGAACCTCCATCTTGGCTTGGGGCAATCTCCATAGACTGCAATGAAGGTTAAGGGCAAAATTGGCTGTTTAAAAATATAACCCATAATAACTTCCTAAAACCTTTCTATACTAAATATGTGTCTCCCCTGACCCAATGTAAATGAGTATATGATACTGTATGTAAAGAATATGTCACTCCAACCTGACAGTACCTGACACGTCCTCACGCCTGGTGACAATTTGTCTGTGCCTCCTGCAATTGTTCCTCTTCCTCTCTAGTACCAGAGCTATTGATTTCTCCCAGCCTTATTTCTTCCTCCCTTTCCCCCAGCTCCTTCCTCAGCATTTTCCTGACTCCTGCTGTCCCGGCTATAAACTCACCCCTCGTTACCACCTTTAGGGCCTCCCATACCGTACTCCAGTGCTTCACACTAGCACTGTTATTGGTGACATATTCTACCAGTTTTTCTCCTAGCTCCTCCTTAAATATTGGGTCCGTCAGAGCCTCCGTGGGCATTCGCCATAGAGGGGTAGGGGGTCTAGGGCACTTCAAAGCCCAATGCATTAACAGGGGGGAGTGGTCCGAGATCGATCTGCCCAAGTATTGAATTGATTCTAACTGAGCCAGGTGCATTTTGTCATTAAACATGTAGTCGATTTTCGTGTGGAGGTTGTGTGGGGAGGAATAGTGTGAGTATCCTCTGTCCATGGGGTGATGTTCCCTCCAGACATCTGCAAGGTCTAGTTGTTCCAGCAGGTTGTTCAGCACCCTAGAGGTCCTGTCTGTATGCTTCTGTGGGGGTTCAGATCTATCTAGGTTCACGTCCCTCACACAGTTCAGATCCCCACCCCATATGTAAAGGCCGTCTCTGTGCCCCGCCAGTTTCATCTGCAGCCTAGCTAGGTCGGACGGAATACTGTGGTTTGGAAAGTATGTGTTGACTATGCAGATCTCTACTTGCTCAAGCATCCCCACAGTATCAAATACCTCCCCTCCACGTCTACTTCAGTTCTTATCGTCTGAAAGGGCACCACAGGGTTGATCCAAGTGTACACTCCCCTAGCAAATTTGGAATATGGGGTCCCCTGTCCTTGACCTCCCCAGTGCTCCCTTAACCTTGCTTGGTCCTCCACTGAGAGGTGAGTATCTTGGAGCAATGCGATTTCTACTTTTTTTCTGCGCAGATAGGACCTGATCCTGTTCCGGCGTAGATATGACCCCAACCCTCTCACCTTCCAAGTTAGTATTCTAAGTGCATTGCCATATTTAGGGCGCTCACCCCGGGGGCTCTGTTTCCCCCTCACCTCCTCACCTTCCTTCTTGCGTCCTAGATGTATTGGCCACCACTCCTTATTCCTCGTTCTGCATGAAGACTGTAGTGTCAAACTGAAACTGCTGCAACAACAAGTGCAGCTTAAACGATCAACTTTGTGAACTGGCACTCCAACAAACAAGCAGTTCGGACTGTGTAACTGCCAACTGTCACCAGCATTTACCGTGAACATGTAGCGCTCAGGGGCTCCCACGCTTTCCAAACATCTCCAGGCTTTCCGGCGTGGGCGGTGTGCGGGAATGCGAACTGCACATGTCTCGTAGGGGTGGGCCATTAGCATGTTCGCTTGTGGTATCCGGTGCTCCTGTCCGATACAGCTATCTGTGTGATGTGGTCCCAAGTGCAAATTAGAAGTCTATGCCATGCTTTAGTGTGGGATCTGCCGCCAGTGTTTGTGAGTCTGGTTGCTTATTCATCTTTTGTCTGCTCTTGGAAGTTCCTTGCCATCATCTGCCAGATTATTGTGCTCGAGCCACATGTTTGCCGCCTCAGGGGATTCTAGAAAAACTGCTTTTCCTTTATAAAGGACTTGGAGGCGGGATGGGTAGAGCAGCATATATTTAAGGTTAAGTGCCCGTAATCTCGCCTTCACTGGTATAAAGGAATTCCTGGTGCGTTGCACTGCAGGGGTATAGTCAGGATACATGACTATTGTAGAGTCTTGCTTTCTGATCACTCCGCCTTCTCTGGAGTACCTCAATATTACTTCCCTGTCCCTGAAGTTAAGGATTTTAGCTATAATCGGCCTTGGGTGTAAGCCTGGTGGTGGGTGCTTTTGGAGGGATCTGTGAGCCCGCTCCACTGAGAAGCCTTGTGAGAGTTTTCCCGCACCAATCTCCTGCTGTAGCAATGTCTCTATGAAGTTTGTCTGGTCCGGGCCTTCCATATCTTTAGGAACACCCAGAATCCTGATATTATTGCACCGAGCGCGTCCTTCTGCGTCCTCTGAGCGTGCATCCAGCCTGGCTGCCTTTTGTTCTAGGTCCCGGACTTTTGCTTTCAGTTCCTTAGCATTTTCTACATTTTCCTGGAGGACGGCTTCATTGGAGTTCACTCTCTCCGTTAGATTGCGGGCGTCTTGACGCATTAGCTGCATGTCCGCTTTCACTTCATCAATCCTATTTTCTATGGAGGTGCGGAGGTCTGCTATGGCCTGGAGGACCTGCATTTTGTCAGGCATTGCATCTGAATTCGGTGGTCCGCTAACGCCCGTGGAGTCAGATTGCGGCAGTTGCTTGGGCTTTACGGTCATGAAAGAGTCCATTGTTGTTGTCTTGGATTTGGGTTTGGGTGGCGACATTACTTTCCTAGGGACAGCGTGCGGTCTGCACTGTCCAATATGCACCTGTGTGGTTACGTTGGCTCTGCATTGCACTCTCCAAACTGGCCACTTATCTGGAAATCGTTAGGCCGTGTCTGGTTAGGCTCCCTTATGCGTTAATGTTAGAGTATTGCGGGCAGTGGTGAGCTGTGTGTCCACAGCAACTCAGGGAGGTGCCAGAGGTGGGGGTGCCTGTGTGACTTTCACCTGGAGTCGGGCAGAAGGGCGGCCACCCCCTTCCAGCAGTTCTGACTGTCAGTGTGTTGTTCAGGCGGTTCAGTGACTGCAGTTCCTTAGCCCCGGTCGTCTCAAGGGATATAATGGGCTCTTTCATGTTCAAGGATCACGCCTCATGGGCTCGTGCTGATTTAGGATCTGTTCAGTTATAACTTATAACCCTGCTGCGCTGAACGGCGCTGCCAAGGTTTTTCCGTCTTCCCCCCCTTTCTGGTTTTAAATTTGCGTTTGTGGAGCAGTGCGCTCCGTGTTGCTAGTCGGGAGGTTCCCCTTTGTCTCTTGTGGCAATATGAGGTGAATAAGTCTGTCCTGCCACTAACTGGCTCGTGTGCGAGGACCCGCTCCAGCCGCCGGTCCCGACCTGCATATTGTGCAGTCCAACCCATACACTCCAGCTGTGGGAGTGCTGCTATCTCGCACACCCAGTCTATCGTGTGCGGCGGGTGCTGATGTCGCCACGTTCCGGATTCCCCGCTCACTTCCAGGGCCAGGGGAGCGACCGTCCTGGTGGATTTGGGCGGTGGAGGGAGGCTTTCACCTTTAGCCTCTCCTGTCCCGTCGCCCGCTTATCTGTCGGTCTCCTCAACGCCTCTCCGCTCTCAGTGCGCCTGGGATCAGGGCCCGTAGCGGTAGTTGGGTCCCTGCAGGGAGAGCGAGCAATGACCGCTTCCCTCTGATCTCGCAGCGATCCCGCCGTTCACACCGCAGCGCCGGAGATCGCATCAGCCTCCGCCATCTTGGGTGTGTAGGGGCGCTTCTTTAAATAACTCGTCTCCGACGTAGCAGACCCTGATTTCTTTTGATGGTCGGGCCGCAGCTGCGGGAAACGGGTCCTCTTTCAGCGTGTGATGTTTGCACAAGTGTTGCCTGGCTTGAGAGCCGAAATTCACGCTGCTCACTTGAAGGCGCAGGGAGCCACACGGGACTCCGCCATCTTGGGTGTGTGGGGGCACTTTTTCTCCTCACTCGTTTCTGGGTTTGCCGACTCTGTTTTTGGTCAGGAGTTGAGACACCCCAGTGCATGGAGGTTCTCCCTTCAGCAGATGTTGTTTTCGTAAAGAGTGCCTGGTGACAACTGCTTAATTCAGGCGGCGATAAGGATCACGGACAGGAGCTTCACTGAGGTGCGACTTCACAGCATGCGTGCTGGCCACGCCCCTCCAACGCAGATGGTACCTATGTGAACCAATGCTCCATGACATGGCGGTGTGCGATGCCATAGCCAAGGCGATCAGCAATTTCTTTAAGGAAAACCCCCCTGACCTCACCTCTACAGCAACGAGATGGGAAGCCATGAAGCCCCGGCCGCATATATGAGGAGGAGAACCATAAACTGAAACCAGGTATAGAAGGAAATGATGGAGGCAGATGCAACCCTAAAAAGAAGTGGTCGCCCAAAGCAACCAAAATGGTTAGGTTAGCTCGCACCAAGCTGGAAGCTCACTATGCTGAGGACACAGCCCAGACCCTGCTCCGGACCAAACAGAGCTACTACGTGAATGGCAACAACGCTAATAAATACCTGGTGAACAAACTAGCCAAAATCTGCTGACGGAGCCACACTGTCGCACTGAAGGACCTGAAAGGCAGAACCCTGTACGGAGAAGGGGCGAAACTACAGGTGGTGGCAGCCCATCTAGCTGACACCCTGACCTCTGTCCCCCGCCCACAGGTCCTCCAGGAACAATTTATAGCAGACGCCCGACTACCACACATCTCAGAAGCAGACAGAGCTGCCCTGGAAGCCCCAATTACAACCGAAGAGGTGGAAGAAGTACTAAAAAATCTGACCCCAGGGCCCCAGGCCCAGACGGCTTTCCACCAAAGTTTTACAAACTCTTTCGCCCCATGTTGTTGCACCCAATGATATAGTTATTTAACACCTTTTGGAACACGGGCACTGTCGTGCCCTCCATGCAAGAGTCTACCACAATCATGCTATTAAAACCCGGCAAGGAGTCCTTGTCATAAAGGCCAATATCCCTGCTCAATGTGGTTGCTAACGCATACTCAAAGGTTCTGGCGAACAGGTTGGTGCAAATCCTCCCGACTATCATAGACCAGGACCAGGCAGTGTTTATCAGAGGGAGAATCACCATGGATAACATCCGCCGAGTGCTCAATCTCATCGAAGTCACGACTCAAGAACGACGGGGCCTGGCGGTCTTAACTTTGGACGCCACCAAAGCATTCGACAGGGTGGACTGGAACTTCATGCGCGTCCCTCTGGAGGCATTCTGGTTTGGCCCGACATTCCAGAAAATGGTGTTTGCAAACTACAAAGCCCTGAGAACATCACTCCGGCTGAATCAGAAAACCTCAGGCCGATCCGGCTCTCGTGCGGAACAAGACAAGGCTGTCCACTCTCCCCACTGATCTTTGCCCTGGTCATGGAACCATTTGCCCAAAGGACACGAGCCAACGAGCACATCAAGGGGCTAGAGATAAACGGCAAACAATTCAAGATCACCATATATGCCAATGACGTGATGATCTCCATCACAAACTGCCAATTCTCCTTTCCCGCTACCCTAACTGAGCTGGAGGCGTTCGAAAAAGTGCCTGGATTCCAGGTGAACTACTCCAAATCAGAGGCACTGAGCGTCAACATGAGCGCTCCCCTTGTAGCCAACCTCCAGGCACTCTGCCCGCTTACATGGAGCACATCTTCGACATCCTACCTGGGAATACGCCTCACAGCAGACCCGAAGCAACTCTACACTGCCAATTTCCCCTCGCTGCTCAAGGAACTGGAGGAGGACCTCCAACGATGGGACAACCAAGAGATCTCTTTATTGAGATGGGTCACAGCATGTAAAATGAACCTCCTCCCTAGACTGTTGTACCTGTGCTCCGCCCTCCCGGTCCCCGCCAAAACAGGCCTTGGAACAACTATAGAGGAAACTAGCGAAATTTCTGTGGAGGGGACACAGAGCCAGAATACCTATGAAGGTCATGACCGGGGCTGCAAAATGGGGCAAAATGGGATGAACTATTTCCTGGCGGCCCAACTAGTGAGTGCTGTGGCCTGGGTGAGCTTGGAGGCCCCCCTAAAATGGGTCTGCATCGAGCAATCCAGATGTCAGCCACAGCTACACTCCCTGCTACATATGCCAGGGTCTCACCGGAGCCACGGACCGCAGATGCTATCGACCACCAAAGTGACCCTCGAGGCATGGGCGTGGGCCCGACGGTGGAGGCCACGTGCCCAAGGGCTCGAGCCCACTCGCCCAGGTCATCTGGAACCCTGACTTTAGGCCAGGAATAGAAGCAGCTTGCTTCGGCCGATGGACCACAGGAGGTCTCCGAACCATCTCCCAAGTCTTCGAGGCCAACAACCCGCTCAGCTTCGAGGAATGCAAAGACCGCTTTCAGCTGACGGAAAGAGAGAGGTTTGCTTACGTCCAACTTGATCTTGCAGCCCGCTGTCCGTATGGGAGCCACTCGGGACCCCCACCCTCTTGAACAGGCGATAGGGGAAGACATAGACCGGGTCAGATCACCAAACTGTATCGCCTCCTCCAGGAGGACATGCTAAAAATTAGACCGCCATACATGTCCGGCTGGGAAGCGGACCTGGGACACCCCATAGAGGACCAAACATGGGTGGAGATATGGTCCAGGATTAACTCGACTTCTAGATGCGTCACAAACAAGGAATGCACCCTAAAGCTTCTTCACCGCTGACATTACTCCCCAGTTCGCCTGCATCACTGCAACGTTGACATAGACCCAAGCTGCTGGAGATGCTGCGGGGAGCAGGGATCCTTTTTCCACATGTCGTGGAGATGCCCGACTATACAGTCCTTCTGGAGGGAGGTCCTGTGGATCGCTGAAGACATCACCCAACTCAAACTTCCGATGGACCCGGGAGTGGTCCTTCTCGGGGTGGCGAGCCCGGGCTGCTATCCCAAATCAGGTCGATCTGCCAAACTGCTCACACACCTACTGCTAGCAGCCAAGATCACAGTGGCATGGAAGTGGAAATCCCAGGAAGGACCTCTTTTGGCCCTCTGGTGGATAAATGTTTGGGAGATCCTGGTGGCGGAGAGGGTCACAGCAGCTAAGGAGGGCGCCCTCCACCGCTTCACCAACTGCTGGGCCCAGGTATTGGACTACCACTCCCGATTCCCAGCACTAACATTTCAATCCCGTCTGGAATCGAATTTCCTGGGCCCCCAAAGCCCTGATGGGTCTCCAGCCCATCAGAACACCACAGACTAAAGAGGTGGCAGAAGAGGGACCGCTGGGAAGGGGTAATGGCCAAGCCACATGCATACTAAATGTAAAGAGAGTCAAAATAACACATGTAATAAAAAGATAATGCTGTAACCGAAATAAAGTTTTTATTAAAAAAATTGTCAGTGTGCTCCAGTAAACCATCCTGCTCCACTAGGTGCTGATGACCCTGCATGTTCCAGAAAAGGGGGACTGGGAACACTGCTGCCTATGCTGTCTACCAAATATACATTCAGTGTCCAAGGGTAAAAATTGCACTTGTGTCGATGTTGTGGGGGTTCATCTGAACCAGCACACTGTTCACACTGCGGCCCGCCTCAATGACTGATGCAACATCTGTTGTCGCAGATAACCCTTCAAGATTATAGTCCATCCCCACAAAGGACAACCCGTGTCCTTTGTACTTTCGTGTTGCTCACCCAGCCCTCTTTTAGCCCAACAATCTAATGGAGAGCTGCCACGGGCAGTGATAGCCCTCTGTGTTTAGTAACTCTTTTATTCTTGGGTGGGTCCTTCCTATCATTCAGTGCGGTCTCGTTCCCTTATTCCACCTGAAAAGAAGTGTCAACCACACACTGAGGCAGGTGAGGCTCCTCCATACTAAGGCCCTTGTTCTTGACTGTGCTGCCCGTCTGAGCAGGAAAAATGGTACAGCTGCTTCCATTATTACTTAACGGAGTAGTCAATAGACCTCATTAAAACTGTGGCGGTAAGGCAACCACGGCGCCGGTAGTGCTACCAGCGCCATTGTTACCTCGCCACAACATCACGAGTTCTGCTCGCAGGTGCCGCTCTGGACGCCTGGTCAGACCAGGCGTGCAAAGCGGCACCCGCGAGCAGAAAAGGATGGTAGCAACGGTACCGCTGCTACCATCCTCCCCATTCCCATTGAGCCCTATAGGGGCTCAAATGGGAATGGGGACATAACGGCTCCGGGTCAAGCGAAAGGAAAATTACCGGGCCCTCCAAGGTCGGAATGGCCTGGTAATTCCCCTTTCGCGGGACCCGGAAGCGGACCCGAGTTTGAGGATAGCCATGCCCTTAAAGGGCATGGCTACCTCCAAACTCGTAATGAGGCCCATAGTGCAGAGGTCGCAGATAATTTGATGCTCTTAGGTCCATTTTTTGGCCCCTTCCTTACAGCCGTGAGATCGTCATACATGACTGCCTTTTTGATGACTTTAGGATACTTGCATTGATACCAGTTTGCTGAATTGACGCCAACACTTTCATGATTAGTAGTCGAAGATTACTTGTCTCTGCTGACCTGTTCTTGGGGTATATTCATTAGTGTGGCAGTGTTTTCCTGAATTTTGCCCGAGCCAATAGCAGTGGGGTTGGTAATTTGATTTAAAACCCCTGCAATTTTCTCGAGGGTGTTGTCCTGATTCTCTTACCTTTTCATCATATTGTCTCATTTGATAGTTAGCTAAACTAATAGATTTTAGGTTATTATGAGTTCAGTTGTTACATTCTCTGTTGGGCGACTATGTAATATTAACCATGAGCTCGGGTTGACAATGCAGAGTTGCAAAATCACTGGCGAGCCTCTTTAAAGTGTTAACGTCCACCTGTGTCTGTATCGTGTTAGTGGGGGCTTGTTCATTGTTCATTGTGCTGCCCACAACCTGATCTAGCTGTTCTTCTGTATCCACCGCCACAGGGCTTGAACAGTTCATAGGCACAGTGTCAAGGAGTTCCCCCCTTCTCACCTGGGTACGGTGTTTGCCGGTGTCTTCGATCGCTGCCTTCTTGCGAACGCTCCTGGTCTTGAACAGCGCTGCCCGAGACTCGTCTGGTTCCAGGTTGCGTTTAGTTCCGGGAGCGCGGAGTCCAGGAATCCGGGAGTCTGGGAAAGCTAGTAATGCTCGGAATCAGGAAGGGGGAAAGGGTCAGGAGCGGGTAATAGCACTGGGACAAGGAAACAATACCGTGAGCTACGAACACACGTCTGAGGCTACTCTACAATAGCATTAAACGCGTGGAGCCACGGAAGGCATGGTCTATAAATAGATCATGCCGCGTTCAGTTCATGGAGCGAGCAAGGGCTTCAGCGCTGGACGGCCATGTTGGAAGTAGTACGGAATGCAAGCCCCATTGAGACAAGGACCAGGAAGTCCAAAAGGGACGTGATCTGAAGTTCATGACAGCATGCCTCCTCCGAAGGCCTTTTCCTCCAGTTTTGCCCGGGTGTATTAGGTGAAATCTTGTGAGTAACCGAGGCGCCTTGATATTTGAAACAGGTTCCCAGGTCCTTTCGCTAGGAGGATATCCTTTCCACTCCACTAGGTTTTGAAGATGGCCCTGCTTATACCTGGAGTCACAAATCCGGGACACCTCATATTCCAGTTGGCTGTCAGCCAGTAGAGGAGGAGGTCTACTGCATCTTCGAGAGGATTGGATGTAGGGCTTCAAAAGGGATGTGTGAAAAACTGGATGAATTCTTTTCCAGGAGTCAGGTAGCTTGATTCGATATGAGACAGGATTGATAATTTCCTTGATGGGAAATGGACCATAGTAGCGGGGAGCCAGCTTGTTTGGTCGCAAGTGTCGGGGGAGTAGTTTTGATGACAACCACACTCGATCACCGACCGTATAGGAAGGACCTGGTCTTCTCTTGGAATCCGCATACCTCTTGGTCTGTAATCTGGCTTTCTCTAAGTGTTCTTTAGCCTCCCGATGAATGTTGATAAGAGTTTTGATCCAGAAGTCAACAGTAGGTACTGGTGTAGGGTAAGGAAGAACTGAGGGTAAAACCGATGGATGGAACCCCTGACTACAATAAAAAGGGCTGGTCTCTAGCGCTGAATGTTCGGAGTTGTTGTAAGTGAATTCCGCAACGGGTATCAGGAGAGACCAGTCATCCTGGACCTTGGTGGCGAAACATCGGAGATATTGTTCCAGGGTCTGATTTGCACGTTCTGTGGCTCCGTTGGTTTGGGGGTGATATCCTGAAGAGAGGGCACGTTGGATTCCTAGTACCCGACAGAGGTGTTTCCAGAATTGTGAAATGTATTGTGGACCCCGGTCAGATATGATCTTGGAAGGAAGCCCATGTAGTCGGAATATGTGTTCCAGAAATATTCCAGCTAGCTCTGAATAGGAGGGTAGTTTCATCAGTGGCGTAAAATGGGCAATATGGGTAAACAAATCTATGGTGACCATGATGCTAGTATATCCTCGGGAAGGTGGTAACTCCACTATGAAGACTGTAGCGATGATTTCCCATGGTTTAGAGGGTAGAGTGGGCTGCAGAAGAAGACCCGCCGGTCTTTTGTTATCATGTTTATTTTGGGCACAGGTTATACAAGCCTGGATGTATTGCTGTACGTCAGACTTCATTTTAGGCCACAGAACTGTCTCTGTATAAGACGGAGGGTGTTGGTGATACCTCAGTGCCCGGAATGGAGTGTGTCATGACAAAGGTTTATTATTTTTTGCTGTAACTTCCGTGTAGGAATGAGTAGTGCATTGTCCTTGAATAAGTAGCCTTCCTTGGCTCTTATTTTCCAGTGATTTCTTGTTGAAATGTCCTTCCATATTTCCGAGGATTGGGTCTGCGATCGGACTTCTTCCAGGAGATCAACTGCTTGGGCTACGAAGATCGTGGGAGAAAACATTTTAGGAAATGCCTTATCTTCAGAGGTCACGTAGTCAGGACGGCGAGACAAGGCGTCAGCGATCAGGTTCTGTGATCCAGGGACATGAGTAATGTGGAACTGATACTGGGCAAAAAAGTAGGCCCAACATGCCTGACGACTGTTCCTGCACTCCAGTGACTGTAGAATCTGAAGGTTTCGATGATCAGTACAGACTTGGACAGGATGTCTGGCTCCCAGAAGTAGGTGTCGCCATTCAGTGAAGGCTTGGCGAATGGCTAAGAGTTCCTTTTCCAGGACGGAGTAGTATGTTTCACTCGGAGTTAAGGTTCTTGAAAGATAAGCAATGGGGTGTTCCAAATCGTCCTCCATCTTCTGCTTCAACACTGCTCCTATAGCGTAATTAGAGGCAGCCGTTTCCACTAAAAAGGGTCGACTTGTATCGGGTTGAGCCAAAATTGGAGCTTGTGTGAACTCGGTCTTCAAACGCTGGAATGCAGTTTCTTGTAATGTTGACTAGACAAATGGGGTATCCTTCTTTAGCAGAGCCACTATAGGTTGGACAATCTCGGAAAAGGTGGCTATGAACTTTCGGTAGAAATTGGCTAGTCCTAGGAAGGATTGGATTTGTTTCACGGACGTTGGAGTAGGCCAGGCGAGAGTGGCCTTTACTTTTGAAGGGTCCATACCAATCCCCCCTGGACTAAGGATAAATCCCAGATAGTGCACAGAGGTAACGTGAAACAAAAATTTTTCAGGTTTGGCTAAGAAGTGATGTTCCCGGAGTCTTTGTAGAACTGCCTTAACATGTTTTTCATGCTTCAGAGGGTCCTTGGAAAAAATCAATATGTCGTCCAGATAGACAATGATGAAGAGAAACAACATATCAGACAACACCCTATCCATAAAACGTTGTAATACTGCTGGGGCATTGGCTAGTTCAAAGGGCATGACCAGGTACTCGTAGTGGCCAAAGGGTGTTCTAAAGGCGGTCTTCCACTCGTCAACTTCCCGGATACGGATCAAATGGTAGGCACCCCTGAGATCCAATTTGGTGAATAATACTGCACCCCTCACTGCCTCCAGGATATCCAATATCAAGGGTAGTGGGTATCGGTCCTTAAGAGTGCATTGATTTAGGCCACGATAATCGAGGCAAGGTCTAGGTTCCTGGGTGTCTTTCTTAGGAACAAAGAACAATGATGCGCCTGCTGGTGACTTTGAAGGTCTTATGGTACCATTTTCAAGGTTTGTATCCAGATATTCATTGAGGGCCTTTTTCTCAGGTTTGGAAAGGATAAACATCCTACCGAAAGGGATCACTGCCGAGGGTTCCCTTTCAATTGCGCAGTCTTCGGATCTGTGTGGAGGTAAAGCCTGAACTACGGCAGTGGAAAAGACATCGGCAAATCCTTGGTAGGCCTCTGGGACCTGTATTATATTGGAAACCATGAGTGGGGTTTCTTGCTCCTTAGCTGGTTCCTCAGGGGGTGTTAAAGGAAGTTCCAGGGATAGACAATGAGACATACAAAACTCAGAGCCTAGGAATAATGATCCTGCTGTCCAGTTTATATACGGATTGTGTTTTTGTAACCAGGGCATACCCAATACCATGGGGTAGTGGGCGGACTTAATGATATCGAATCTGATTAGCTCTTGATGGTGGTTTATTGAGAGCTGGATTTCTTTGGTCTGTAGGCTTATGGGCCCTGAACTGAGGGGTCTTCCATCGATGGCTTCCACAGGCTGCATGGTGCTTCATGCCTCATATGGGATTTGATGACTGACAACCCATTCCTGATCTATGAAGGTTCCCATAGCTCCACAGTCAACCAAGGCCAGAATGGGGCAGATCTTATTCTTCGAAGGTGAAAGAAATGCCTAGAGAACGACCAGTCTGTTTTGTCCAGGAGAGTTCAAGGATGGAATTGATGTGGAGCAAACATCTCTCTCCCGAATCTTTGCTCCATTTAAGATCGGGAGCTGGTGTTTCCCGAACGCCGAGGAGGTGCCAGAGGACATTCCCTGACCAAATGTTTGTCTGAAGCACAATACATACACAAACCCGTATGGATACTTCTCAACCTTTCTTGAGGTGATATGGGCCCACGAAAGGCTCCAATTTGCATGGGTTCAGGTTCTGGGGCTGGACTTGGGTTTACGTCTGTTCTGGCTGTGCTCTCAAAGGAAGTCTTGGGTGGGTTTCCCCTGGATTTCTTCCTTTCAGCCTTCCTTTCCTGGATGCGAAAGTCTATTTGCAAGGCCAGGTCCATTAGTGCTTGGAATTAATTTGGTCGGGCCACCCTGGCCAGTTCATCCTTGATCTCATCGTTCAGGCCTCTCCTGAACAGGGTAAAACTAGCCTCAGAGGACCAGTCTGCTTCCTTAGCCAATTGTTTACATCTGGTCACATAAGTGAGCATATCTTGGGAGCCCTGTTGAAAGTCCAGCAAGCGTTCTTATGGAGTATAGACCTGCTCTGGACGGTCAAATATGCCTTTAAGGGCCTGTATCAACCCATCATAGTTGTCTAGGAGAGCATCGCCGGAGTTAACAAGGGGTGTTACCCAAGTTAAGGCTTTGCCGGAAAGGTGGAATATGATGAAACCCACCTTAGCCTTAAGAGTAGAGAAATAATAGGGCTTAAAGGTAAAGTGGACCAGGCACGAATCCAGGAATCCGCGAAGTGTTTTTGCCGAACCATCATACTTGTCAACAATACCGCCCAACAGGGCACCCTCCTTTGTAGCAGAATCCCGGGATAAGACCAATTGTTTGAGCGCAGCGTTTTCCGCCTTAAGATTTTGGACCTCGGTTGATAATTCTTGCATGTGTCGCATTAAGTCCTGCACGGCAGCTTCCATCTCGTTTTTAGGTTTGATCGGGTGGCGTCTCAAACTGTCAAGGAGTTCCCCCCTTCTCACCTGGGTAAGGTGTTTGCCGGTGTCTTCGATCGCTGCCTTCTTGCGAACGCTCCTGGTCTTGAACAGCGCTGCTCGAGTCTCGTCTGGTTCCAGGTTGCGTTTAGTTCCGGGAGCGCGGAGTCCAGGAATCCGGGAGTCTGGGAAAGCTAGTAATGCTCGGAATCAGGAAGGGGGAAAGGGTCAGGAGCGGGTAATAGCACTGGGACAAGGAAACAATACCACGAGCTACGAACACACGTCTCAGGCTACTCTACAATAGCATTGAGATGCGCGGAGCCGCGGAAGGCGTGGTCTATAAATAGATCACGCCGCGTTCAGCGCATGGAGCGAGCAAGGGCTTCAGCGCTGGATGGCCATGTTGGAAGTAGTACGGAATGTAAGCCCCGTTGAGACAAGGACCAGGAAGTCCAAAAGGGGCGTGATCTGAAGTTCATGACACACAGTGCATGACAATTCTAGCCATGAAGAGACTGATGAAGGCCCCAAACTCTGGTCCGAGTGTCCCGGCACTAAAGCATTCACCACTGACTCAATGGCTTTTGGGCCAAGACAGAGTAGAGACGCTGTGAGCTCTGCTGCAAATTCGGTACAAAATTAATTCCCTTTATGGGCTTGATTAACCGATACGGTTTCTTGAGCACCAAAGAAATTGGTAATTTTTGTGTTGTTCTTAGTTCCCTTCCCTTGTGGGGATCGCCAAATCTAAACGTATTTTGAGGGTATGTTCTTGAGGAACGTGGTGGGTAGTTCCTAATTTTGGAGTCTGTGTTGCCCACTCCCTCTGTTTGCAATGCACCTTCTTCTTGCGTTGGGCATGTCGGGCTGACCAAGACAATAGAGTCTTCCTCACTTATAGGGTCCAGAAAGAAGACCACTTTCCTCCCCACTTGCTCAGCATGCAGCGCTTCAGGCCTGTCTGGTGGTATTAGTAGTGACAAGACAAAACTCCAAGCGTCTAGCTCCTACTGCAGCATGGAAGTGGAAGAAATACTGGAATCACCACACAAGACCACTCATTCTACCCATTTTCCGTGGCACTGATTAACCACCCTTTCATGTTCAGTTTGTCATGTGCTTAAGCCTTTCCAAATGTCTGGGAGATGCAACACTTGCACTATTTCCATTAGCTAAAGATACATTAGCCAGGCTGGAACAGCTAGCTTCAGAAAATACTCCAGACATATCTGTGCAAAAGGCTGAGTGCCACTAGGGCAGCCCACGCCTGGCAAAAAAGTTGCTGTTCATTATGGGTGGCTTCACATGGCAGACCAGCTGCAAGGGGAACAGTAAAAATGGTGATGACAGCAACAATCAAGAAGAGGATTCAAGCCATTGCATTGTTTAATTGGCGCAATTCATCCTTTAAAGTGTCCTCACTTAGTATAAAGCTGTCTTCTCCTATCCAATGTGCAAAGAGCTCTGGGCATCAATGTTAGAAAATCAGAGTACACAAACACAAAACACAAAAGATCCCACTGAGTCCAAACTGCCACATTAGGTACAGTGGCTGTGTGCAGGACCACCACAACGCCCCATTGAAGAGGACGCTCAAAATGTATACGACACAAAAATACATAGCAACGGTCATATCAGGCAGTTCTCAATCCAACCAATATCACCCTCCATGATCAGGTTCTCAATGCCATCACAGGCTTCTCTCGTGGCATCTGCGAGTGCAACGCTGAAAAACTGTTCATACAACAGCCCCTATAAAAAGGCGAACACTACGTGCGCTCTACTCCATCACAAATAAAACGGCGACACACTCACTAATGGTTTGCCAACCAGCAGAGCTTGCTAGACCTGGTCCCTAATAACAACATTGTCTGTAGAGCAAGTCCAGCGTGAACAAATACAATAACCAAAATGCATCTGGGCAGCCTGCGACAACAGCAGGGCACAGTCTTTCAAAATACCTTGAAAGACTAAGCTCCTCTAGACCGAGATTTAAGGAAATGGTGTCATTGGAGCTGGCTTGGGTTGCTTTAAGATAGGTTCACTCAATTGTGCCAATCAACCATGCCACTGCACAGGCAGTGCTCCTTCGCTATGCACCCCTGAAACCTTTATGTTCTTATGAAGCAAAACCAGACCGATGGGAGCGTGTTGCGTATCTCCTCACCCAGCTCCTCTGGTCGTGGCAGGTAATGTTATTGATATTCTTGGGTTTCTTGTTCAGCTACAAGGCTGCTGGCGTTACCAAACCCATGTGTGGGGACGCAACGTGATCGCGGGAGCGCGATCTTGCTAGATCTCACCATAACGAGATCTCGCAAGCCCACACCCCGTGAGAGAACGTGGGGAGATGGTTGCTGCCAGAATTGGCGGCGCGCCAGACCAAGAGGTCTGCAGACTGCGCTGCTCCTGATAAGGAGCCATCATAACTAGGGCCCAGAGAAGCCCATAGAGTCTAGCTTCCAGGGCATAAGTCCAATGCCACAGGAGGCCACATGGGGGCCTTGGAAGCTTACAGTGTGCCATCCATGTGCACACCCTGCCTCCAGTGAAGCAACTGGGAGGCCCAGACTCGAAATGTGAGTAACTCCCCTGCCCTGCACAATGACAAGTTATGCCCACCAGTTTGTCTTGTTAATAAAGACAGTTAGAACCCATCTAAGCGTCCTGTCATCCATAGAGGCCACCACACCATGTATTTCTAACTGTATCTTCTTTCGTTTCCACCCTCTTATTTTCAGTCATATGTAAAATTGCATAGCTATTGAAACTGGACCGTCCCTCTCCTGTGGGGATATCTTGCGCAGGTCAAGCGACCATAAACCGTGCCGCTGTTCTACTGACGTGTGAGCTCTCTGAGTCTGAGTTTGGGCCAGAGCGGTGGGTGAAGGAGTCCTCCGTCTATCCCAGTCCTCCAGTCGGAGTTTCACTGTCATGAAAAATCAACACAATTGTCAAATCCCACTGCAGCATTTTTGGGGCCTCCGTTTTCCAAGCAGTCCTTTGCAGGAGCGAGAACTAACCATGCGGCCTCTCGACCCAATGTATGCCGCATACTAGCCAACAGCTTGCCCGTTTTCTCTCCTGACACAATATCTCTGTATGACATGCGTTCTCTTAAAAGAGTCCAGATTGTGCGAAAAGGGTCGGTGTACATCTGAAAGGACGTTGGTTATTTTAAAATCTGATTTTTTTTTCTCTTTGGCACTTGATCCTCATAGTTCTGAACTTGCCAAATGCTTGTTTCCGCGCCGCAGCGCTTCTCAACAGAACTCAGCAGAGAGGGCCTAAAATGCGAGAATTCAAGGACGAGGGCTATTCCCAGTCATTTGCAGGAAGTGAAAGTTGGCGGCTTGCTGAAATTATGGGACAGAGACTAAATGTGAAAAATGTCAAACGTTATATTAGGAGCTCACGCTCCAGCTATGCCACAGAAACCAGGCCCGGGAGTGGGATGGGATCCATTCAGAGGTCTGACGAAAGGACGCCTTGTCTTTTGATGTCGTTTTCTTGTTATAATTGCAGTGAGTCAGAAAAACGTGGAGGGAAAGCTCTTAATCAGTCCCCATTTTAGCAGTTTTCGCCCCCCTTCCTTTTTTCCCGTGACTGTCAAAAATAGCCTGGCTGAGTTGAAAAGAAAAGTTTTCCGGCAGAAGAAATAATGGTGTTGAGATATCAGAAAGAGAGAGGCTTTCAAAGTGGTGTGTAGCTCCTACGGTGGAGTATTTGAAGACCAAACTCAGAAGCAAGGGATGCTTTCAAGCAGAGGGCTGTCTGGACACAATGATAGCAGACAAGGAACCCCTTTATATTAAGAGTTTATTAAAAGTGTATCATTAGTAAATTGAAAAGTAATGGTGAGCAGGACCAGTCTGTGACTATTGATCATAATCGCTGATGGCCTAGAGTCCTACGTCTGTTTTTATTAAAAATGCCTGCACACCAATACTCTTCCATGTACAAGACAGCTATCTCCCGAATAAGCTGAAATCCATGTCAAAATTACTGCATATTTACTCACTGGCCAGCCTGGCATGGCAGGGTCGCCTATGGTGATGGAAAGGAAAGCATGGACATATAGACCTTCCTGAAAGAGTGAACTTGGAGTGGTGGAGAGAACAGATTCCCCTCACCACCTAATAAGGTTTCTCACAGAATCATAGCTGTAGGCTTCTGCAAAAGTAGCCACCCAGGGGGCCTGACGTATGGTATAATGACTCCCATGTGGATTAAGCTACCAAGAGCCTATGGGCATGTTTGTATAAGTGCTTCTGTAAAAGTAGCCACCCAGGGGGCCTGACGTATGGTATAATGACTCCCATGTGGATTAAGCTACCAAGAGCCTATGGGCATGTTTGTACAGGGTCCTGGGTTGAAGGGTCACTAAATGTTCAGTAACTATATACTGCACTACACTAGGCAGAGCTGGCAAGTTGCCCTCGGTCGTTCATGGCACTTCGAGCTAGCTCTTGTTTTTTCCCATTGCATGCTGGGTATTGTTTCGCTTTTCCCATTGTATGTATGGGCCTACAAATCCCAGCATGAAATGGGGCAGCTATGACTAGAAAGGGGCTGAAGGAAACTCCCCCAGTACATGCAGAAGTTGCACCGGGAATGATAGGCGCAAATTGGTACCCTGGAATAAGCTCAGTCAGTTGAAAGGGGTGTTGTTAGGTGCAACCAGTCTTTAGTTATCATGATGGTGACCAGCAAATAAGAGCAAGGCCCTTGGTGTGCCAATAGGTCTGACACATGCCCTTCTGCCACTTTTTGTTTAGGGAATCCCTGACACAGCTTTCCCCATGTGGACTCAATTTTGAGGTAGGGTGTAGGTCCTCCAAACTCTAAGGCAGTGCTCTTCAAACTGGGGGCTGGCCCCTGTAGGGGGGCTGTAGGTTGCAGAAGGTGTGGGGAGCACAAAGCTCTTCACAATGGGAATACAGTGACGTATTTAATAGAAAATATGAGCATTTTATAGAAAATATGAGCATTAATGGCTTGCAGGGGGGGACGGAAGATTTTTTTGTTACTCATGGTGGAGACTCAGCATAAAAAGATTTGAAGAGCACTGCTCTAAGGGGCATGGGCAGGGGCGTTGCTGGTGTTGCTAGGTGGGGTCAGAGGGGCCTGTAACCTTGGTTCTTTTGGTTGTCGCCTCGGATAGAAGCTTAGGGGTTACAACCAAAAAGGCTAAAGCTAGCCCCGAGTCCCAACAGTCCTGACATTAGCGCAGCCCCAGATCTTTTCCAGATCTAACAACACCCCTGGGCATGGGTAACCTGACAGGTGAACAATGAGAAGCCAGCGCTGCGGGGAAGCTGTTCAACCTGTGCTGTCCCTAAGCCAAGTCTGCCATCCGATGGACAGTCCCCCTTCTCCTTAAACAGAACAATGAAGGTGACGCATTATATCATGAAGACGGGAGCCATTGTTTTTTCTAGCCACCAACCTTATCTGGCAGGACTGCCCTTTTGTCTCTACTACCTCATGCTACCTGGAGTATGCCGACAGTGTTAACCTCTCGCTCCTGCCTACTTTTGTCGGGGGGCACACCCTTGATGCCATATTTCTTTCAGCTCCACCTCCGGGGTGCTGATGTAACCCCCATTCCCTAATTATGAACTCTTCCTCTTCTCAGCCACTGGTGTAGCAGTGGCCCCCGCACCCCCTGCTGTGCTGGAGACCCAGAATTGGGGGGCACCTGATGTTGGCTTGTCACATTGCAAGGATAATGGACCCCTGTAGCACCATCCCAACAGTTTCAGTGTTGTTTCATTACACGTTTTGGGGCTATTTCTAAGGCACGTTAGGCATGCTTCAGTGAAAAAATAGGCAAGCTCAAATATCCTTAGAAAAAGAACCAAAATCACATGTACTCCTACAATAAGGGTGAAACCTGAGACTCGCCAGATGCCCGGACCAAAAGAAGAGTGTGTGTGTGTGTGTGAGATCTGTGTGTACGGGTGAATGTATTTGATGGGGCACTGCATCATGTACATAGCTGCCAACTGACCCACAGTCTGTGGGTCTGACCCGCGATAAAAATTAAAACATGCAAGCTCATGAAAGTCACAGAAAACCCACCAGGCTTGTCCTTAAAGTCATTACGTTGCACACAACACTGAATAGGTACTAATTGTCAGCACTTTTTCTTTGAATGCTATGTTGGTACTGGATCCAACACATACCTGTGTGGTATTCTGGCCACTTTCCTGGCAGTGACTCGATGCTGAAGCTCACAAGTGGAAGCATCTCATAGAAGAGCAAAGTTGCTGGCAGTGGCTGACCGACCTACTCAGCCCCTGCCTATAAATCCGGGCTTACACTGGAGCTCAACTCTGTGTGTCACACTGTACAATTCTCTGGACCTTTGATATGTGGAAACCTCATGGAGGCAGTGTCAATTACAATGATTTCAACTCTTTAAAAAAGGCAAACCAGGGTGAACTGTGCTTGTGGTACTGTGATGGAGTTATCCTGATCCTGATATGGGAAGGGTGAGAAAAATACATTTCATATGGGGTTTTCTGTAAATGTCAACGCTTACCCTACCATGGTGCTTGCCATTGTTGTGGGGTTGGGCCCATGATATTACCTTTTCGGGTGGTGGGTAGAGCCATGCAAACTTCCAAAATGGGAAAAATTTTGGAGGGGGTGTAAAGGAGGACCAAGTGGCCCTCTACCCCACTGTAAAATATCTATTGAAAGTGATGGCTTATTTTGTTTGGCAACAGTACTCATCAAAACAAATTGGTCATTCTGGTGTAGATAGTGGCCACAACTTCATGAAAGGGATTTACAGTAATGCTGCTAGCATAGATTGGGGCTGCAGTTTCATGAAGGTGATGTATAATGACTGTTAGTGGCATAGAGTGTAAAGGAAGCATCATGAAAGCTATTCAAAGTTACCATACTGACATAGATTGTAGCCATAGCTTATTGAAACTGATAGACAGTGTGACTGTACCAGGTTAAATGGTGGGTGCAACATAAAGTTGATTTACAGTGCACATTTTGTCATACACAGCTGTATCAAAATGACTTAGAATTACAATGCTGGCTTATATTTTGGACATAGACATTATGGAAAAAAATGTAAAAGCTCCAGTGCATTGTTGGTGACATGTCATCTACTGAATGCTTTCATGTGCTGCCATAGTGAACAAAGTGTTCTTGGAGGGAGAAACACCTCCAAAGCCTCCTAAATTACTTAGTGACCCCTCGCTACTCCTGGTAGCTTGCATCAATTTGTGAGGGATGTTCATGACCCCCTCTAAAAATGTTCACCTTGAATGATTTAATGCTAGTACCCCTTCTTGAGCTGCCCATGAAAGAATGATGGTGGCTCGAGCCACACCAGAAGCCTAGGGTAATAGGGGGCAGACTCAACTGATGGAGCTTCAAGGAGAGGCACCACAGGACGAAAAGAACCTGTGGAAGCATCGTGGGTGTTCTTTAAACCCCTCAGATGGATTGTGGAGGTAAGACAGCACTGGTAAACCAGTAATGCCTATAGCCCTACTAAAGATAGCATTGGAGCAACTACATTATCCATAACACATGTCCAAAGAAAATCTTGCTGCAACGCTCCCAGAAGACTGGTTTATACCAAATTTAGCGGACCATGTTGCATTCTTCATGGTGAATTGCATAGTCGGCCAGCAATTCACCGCTGGGCACACATTAAAAGTAGTGAGAGGAGTCATCCCGCGGCCAAATGGGCCTTTTCAGCACTTGCATATATCGACTACGTCGACATGATTCAAGTATGTAATGGGTACAGGTATTTAATTGTAGTGGTGTGTCCATTCTCTAGATGGATAGAAGCAGGTCCCTGTAAACACCCAGACTCAACCTGTGCTGCCAAATTCCTGGTGAGGGAAGTGTTCCATAGATGGGGGGTGTGTGAGGTGATGAGGTTAGATAATGGGGCTCATTTTGTAAATGCAGTCTTTGAACAGATTAGCTTGTTGCTTGGTATAAAGCACAAGTTCTCATCAGCTTATCATCCGGAAAGGTAACGGTATATGTGAGAGGCTCAATGGCTTGTTAAAGGAGAGGATAGCCAAGTTGAAGCTTACTCTAAAGGAGGGATGGCTGCACTGTCTACCACTGGCATTGTATGCACTTCGGAACCAATCAGGCTCCGACTATCATCTTACGCCACACAAGATAGTCACAGGAAGGAGAATGAGAACCCCCCTTATCCCGCGAGATAGAGCTAGATGTGATGCCCAGCCAACCCGAGAGGTCCTGGGAACCGAACTGTCAGATTACCTGAACTGCATGACATCAAGCCTTCTTATCATTTCAGACCAAGTACAGCGACAACGAAAAGGGTACAGCACAGCACAAGATACAGCAGGAGGTGCTAAAAATGACGCAGTTCAAGGTCTATGTGCGCCAATCACCTTCCCTGGTGATGCTGTGCTGGTAAGAAACCACAAAAGGAAAAGGTGGGATGAGCCAAGATTCAACGGCCCGTTCATCGTAGAGGACTGCACTCCTTCAGCCGTCAAACTACAAGGCAAGAGAGCATGGATCTTCCTCAGTGACATTAAACCCTATATTGGCAACATCCCTCTAGCTGCACCCCACCGCAAAGAACCTACAGACAATGGGGAAGAACCTCAGCATGTGCAGACGAGAGCCATGACGAGGAAGAAGGATGCATGAGCAGGAAAACCAAGACAAAGAACCCGGTTGCAAGTTGTGGCTTAAAACTGGACAGTTCCTTCAAACAAAGGGGGATAAGGACATAACGAACACTCTGTGCATTCTAGTTGCAGAGAATCGCGCATCTAAGCCACAACACACTGATAATACGAACTTTTGAATCAGGCCATATTCAAGCATTATTGGTAAACAAAACTTTGGTAGACTAAGAGCAAAGGTTGAGAGCATCACACAGTCACCTGAATCAACCAACACCCAGACTTTGTTTTGCAGAACTTATGACATCCCCCAACAGGAATATCACAAGAGATGTGCTGTCCTGTTTCCAGTTAGTACTAGAGACATATCCATCGCTTGTAGGGAGAGTTACCAGTATCACAGACTTTGTCCAAGATCCTGCCAGAAAGAAAGTAATCTGGCAACTACTGACTGTCATCGCGGAAGCCTTCATTGTACTGCCCGAGTACGGTGATAAGGACACAGATGCTTCCACCACAAGTGATCATCGATGAACTCACGAACACGCTTTTCTTTCGTATCATAGAGGAATGCCCAGGACTCGTAGGGAGAACTACGGATACACCCACCTTCATTGGAGACCTAAGAAACACTGAACATTTGAACCAACTGTGGACCAGGCTCAACTATGTGGTCGCAATCCACACAGCAGGAAAGTGTAAAGACTGTTCATGTCAAAAGAATGGCCTGTGATCCTGAACCCAGAAAAGCAGGACAAATGTCCCTGTCACCCGAGGACAGCCGCCTGGCACATAATGTCCTATTCCGTCTAGTCACTGACTATCCAGAAATGATAGGGAGACCTGCCGAGGTTGACGTCATCACCTTCCTCAGAGATCCAGCTAATACAGCACACATGGGAACACTCCTCCATGGAATTATGCTCCAAGTGGAGCTGTCCAACTTTCAACAAGAGTATCTATAGAGATTCCAGTGAATCTTTCTGCCGAGGGACAGATCCCGGAGGCAAAGACACAGGTCTGCATCTTTCCGCCAGGGTACAGATCCAGGAGGCAAAGACACAGTTTTTCATCTTTCCGCCGAGGGACAGATCGAGAGTGTCGAGGCAAGAACTTCACTGTCTTATTTTCTTATTTTTATTTTTTATTTTTTATTTTTTATTTTTTTATTTTTTTATTATTTATTTTTTATTTTTTATTTTTACTTTGACTTTGATTGACTACAAACTTTCCGTTACTCACATTGAACAATATCCAGCATGTCTTCAGGACTGAAGCAAATTCGGGGGGTGGACTGGGAATTGACCTATTTTGAATATGCATAATGAACGTGCCTCACCAAAGAGGTGTTAGTCTGACCTTTTTCCATAGTCTAGTAAGGGGACTGCATCCTGTAATCCAAGACAATCGTCACCCGTAAGAGGGGGGACACTTACGAAGCACAAGACACTTTATGTTACAAACTGCCTGAGAAACAATAACGGAGCTCGCTAAAAGAATTACAACTCTGACAATTGTTTCATGATTGAAATAGTCATTCCAGTTCCAAGAAAATCTGATGATAAGGTAAACAAACTAAAATTGAATGTAATTAGCAGTGATTCATATATACTTGAGGTAACAAATGAAGAGAAAAGCTGGAGACAGGGTCAGCACGGAATTAATGAAAATACAGCACTGACCACGACATGCACGCAAACACTGAATGCACACGAACAAGGACAAGTGTCAATGGCTGCAGAACCTCGAACAAAGAGACTTATTTTACCGACAAGCATGCCCGAGAATCCTCCAGCAAGGAAAAGTCACACAGACGCATTTAGAGACGTAGTTATAGCTAACTACAAAAAGACACTAAGAATCAAGAGAAACCCACATGAAGACAACAATGAACTGAACGATTACCTAGACAGCACAGCACATCTAGGAAATAACATTTGGTACCAACACAAGAAAGAGGTCGGAAGAAGAAAAGCTGAAGGAGAATGCTACGTCTGCGCACTCCTACCATACAGCATGGGAAAATCGAAGATCTTCGTGGCTGTAGAAATTGATGTCCCGACAGCACACTGTTTGTCACACATAGAAATGTGCAACACCAGAGGACAGTTCATGGGAAGAGATGCCTCACTGATATGTGCAACAGAAATAGCATATTCCAATGAAGATGACTATATCCAGGACATTAAGACAAGAAACAGAGCTCATACCAGGAATCACGTGATTAGGTATGCAAAGCCAGAAGCACAAGGAGCAGGAACAAGATGGGAGATAAACCCGAGACTGAACGTCCAAGGAAAAACTCCAATAGAAGCCCGAATTCGGAAAAATAGAGGTCAAATGCAGATTTGGGAAACAGTGCTTTGTCCAGACGGATGGGAAGCAGGAGTAGTGATATGCCGAGCATGGATGGTCCTTGGAGCCTGCAAGGAAGCAATAGAAAATGCTCAAAAACTGTGCAAACCTCTATGGGCAAAGTTGGTGAACTTACTAACATGGGTCGATGATAGAGGAGGACCCCTGCAGATAGTGCCACTGGAAAGCCCAAAATTATGCTTCAGGAACAATGGCAAAAGAAAGATGGGAGAGAATTAGAACTGCGGACGCATCTTTGAAGCGCCATATATGACTCACAGAACCGCAGTAATTATGGATCATTACTGGGCATGTGGATCCAAGATATACATAAGGTTGCCAAAATACTGGGGAGGCATATGCACGATAGTGAACGTCCACGTTCCAGCACTAGTGATCCCAAAAAGTGCTCACATGAGGAAAAGGAAATCTGCGGAGCTGATATCCCAAATGAAGAGAGAGAATTACTTCTCAGCCAAATCAGAAGAAACATTTTATGCAATCCCATATGATCACAGGCTGTTTAGCCTTACCTCATCAGTATTCACAACAATACACTTGCCACACATCCAAGTTGGAGTAAATACAAAATGGTTGCAGATAACCAGATGGGAGTTATTACAGACCATCAACACCACCATAAAAGGATTCAACGCAATCAAAGAAGAATTAAGGGCAATCCGATTGATGACGCTCCAGAACAGATATGTACTCGACATAATCACTGTGATGGGTGGAGGTGTTTGCACAAAAATCGGAGAATCATGTTGCACGTTCATACCTTCACATGATGAAGAAAATGGAACTTTAACAGAAGCCATAAGTATGCTGACAAACCTGCAGAATCAGATGATCGATGAAACCGGCGAAGTTGATGATGACAGCTGGTTTGGAACACTGTTTCTATGGGTCCCACAAAGGATGGCAGACATGTTAAAAATTCTGGGAGCCCTGCTAGTAAAAATACTACTATGATTTTGTGTTATCAAGATAATCGTAACACAATGCCAGAAAACTGCAAAGAAAGCCATTGGGATGAAAATCATGGTCGATGTCGAACCAGGAAGGAAGCCCAGAGACCTAACTGATGAAGGAATAAGAAACTTTGTGAAGGCTAGCGAATTTGAGCCAGAAGGAACAAAGTTTGCATACCCCAGAAAACGAAGAAGGTATGAAGGGAAATGGATCTACTGCAGCCCAAATGGGCAATGCCAGCTAATGACCTGGAACAAAGACGAACACGTAAAAACAACAGGAAGTTTGAAAGGAGTGATAAAGGTATGGACTCCAAAGATGCACACGTTCACACCATCATGTACAAACCCAGAAGATGAAGAATTGGATATAGAAGAACGAAGTAAGAATAATCTAAAGAAAGAAGAAAAGGTGGCCGATAAACCGACCAGAGGGGGGTGTGTAGAGGAGGTCCCAAATATGGCCTGCACTCCAGCCACCCATGTTGAGATGCCAGAAGCATACTCGCCAAGATATGTGATGTATAAGGAGCAAATGAATCAACAGAGAGCCACGGTGGTGCTCTGTCCAGTACCCATCAGAAGGACATGTATACCTACTGAAGCGCCAATAACCAGACAACCATGGGCTGCAAGGTACCCACTGAGACAACCATACCAGCAGCTGACACGAAATGAAGATTACTTACAAACGGTCCCTGAAGAAACGCAAAGAACCTTAATGGAGGGCAAATGGTGACAACAAAAGAACCCAGACAGACGTACAAATTAACATAAACGACGAATGAAAATTGACACCCAAGGGTGAAATATAAAGAATAACGATGTAATGGACATATAAGAAGAAACAATGTTAACGAAAAGAAACGTAACCATGAAGTAAGATGAAAATATGCGACTAACTGAATGCATGTAAATAGGCTTGGAACGCAAGAAGCTAAGAAAGCGGTACTGCTTGCAATGCTTAGTCGAAGAATAGAGCGGCATGCACCAATTATACATCTACCTCAATGAAGCATGCCATACAAATGCGACTCCATTTTGTAAAGCAGAACTAAGCCCAGGCTGTAAGGGGCCATCAAGGCCGAGATTCATATTCCAGCTAAAGACTAGAAGGGAAGAGGGGAATCGAAACTCAGCAAGAAGTAGCTCATGCTTGTGAATTCAAGGTCAACTCCAGGAAGGGAGGAGAGCGCCAACTCTGAAGAATCGAAACTTCAGAGCATGATAGCCAGCCAGTGAAGGTCGAGATAAAGAGGCCCCAGGCAGGTGGCGAGGCTGAACAAAGAATCAAATATACGAAAAGAAGGAAAATGAAGTAGATCCACGGTGAACAGACACGTCACCAGCCAAGCACAAGGAGGCACCAACGTCTGATGTCACCCAGAACCCGAGGATGCCATAACGTTTCTTGATAAGAAGCTACAGTTTCGAGGCCATCCTCACCCAACTAATTGACACATAGCCCTAAAGTGCTGATTGATGGAAGGGAGGCAGGTTGAATCTTGGCGCACAAGGCACCTGGGTGTCCATTCTGCATGCTGCTAATTAAAGTGGAGATTTATACCTACGGGTGTAACCCACCCAATCACAATGGGCCAGATAATCTGGGGTCCTATAGCTAGTAGAACCAATGAGACGTCGTAGTTGTAGTGACGTCTTTCATGAGTGATGTAGAGGGGTGGGAGTAGATGCCCACCCGATAAGAGTTATCCAATCTGCACACACTGTTACCATATACAGATATTGCACCTATACTTAAGTTACCTTTTCCAACCAATAGAATTGCATGTCAAACTTATGTGTTTTACACGTCAATGATGACGCGAATTTGCTATAAAAGTTACTGTTTGCATGAAGAATTTGGAAGTTGAAGCGAAACAGGCGATCGCATCACTGTTGATTACCATTTTCTTTCCCCGTTTTTTGTAATTGTCATTAAACAGACTTCCCTTTGCCAAACCATTGAGTTGTCCTTATTGATCGGTGTTGGAGTAAGAGAATCCTGCACCCCATCCTCCTCAAGGTGCGGCTATCTTGTTTTAAAGGTACCCGAGGGTGAGCTCTGACCTATGGGCCTGTCAGTGGATGCTCCGCTCTCCAGTACACTTTTTACCCCTTTTCTTCTTTACCCAAATCACCATCAGGCTGTCCAAAAATACTGATAATGCCCAGATCATCTTTTGTCTTGCGACATTCCAAGGTTGGATGATAAATAACCAACTCTGTATAAACACTTCTAAAATCGACTTACTGTTCACCAGGCCTAATACCATTAGGTATGTGATTTAGAGTGTGCTGTAAATAAAATCCTCAGGGTTTTCACGGGTGGTCAAAGATCTAATTTAAAGTTTAGACTTTCTCCCTTTTCACCATTTGCTACCTGGAGGAAAGCTGGTGGACCATCCGCCGGTGCCTATTCTATCAGTGGACTATCTGCTGGTCACCATACATGGCAATGGAGAGCAGCGGTTTGTCCACTGATGGAATGGTGATTAGCGCACCTTCCACCAGCTTTCATCCAGGAATCCAATGGTGTAAATCCAGAAAGTCTAAACTTTACAGTAGGTGTTTTTGCCCTGCTGGATTGTATTAACGCCACAATCTAAATTATCCATTTTATTTTTTGATTTTTATTGTTTTAGCTGATGTTATCAACTTTAACAATATATTTATATACATTAAAATTTAAAAAGTAAAACATGTACATTAATTAGAACAAAATATAAAATTCGACCAAAAGTCTACATCTTGTTTAAAATTAAATTAAAACTTGCAACCTTATATTATCTTGAAATTCGGTAGAAGCAAGGACAGAATTCTATCATGATACTACAAGGAAATCTTGCTTCATTTCACATAAATCAGCCACTTAATTTCTTCCCTTTCCACTGGCCTCCTCCTTGGACCTTATGCTTATCCCAGCTACCAAAGGCAGGAACTTAGGCTTTTCTTTCAACTGAAATATTCCCTTCAACGAACATATCTGAGAGGTATCCAAATCCTGTCACTTCCACCTGCACATATTTAAAGGCCTTCTGCCCTACCGCAGTACAGCAGCTCATCCCATGTTAGGATGTAAACCCCTGGGGCACATCTCCCCAGCCCTGAAGGCCCTACACTGCTTCTCTTTGAAACTTGAAGGAAGGATTGATTTCAAAGTTCTCTGCCACTTACACAAGTGCATGAACCGACATCAGGCCATACATCAAATAATGCAATCCTCCATGTGAACTGAGGTCTATCACGACTAGAAGGTTATCCTACACCACTTTCAGGAAAAGCAAGCTTGGTGTACACTAAATAGGTTCAGTGGGCTCGGCCCTCCTGAACAACTTGCTTTGGAACATCAAAGCTAGAGAAACCCATTGAAAATTCTGAAAAATGCTAACACCTCACCTATTGAAATTCTCTCAGCCAACTATTGAATGAATCATTAAATAATTGGTTGTTTTCCATGGCAGTAGCTTGCCGTTGCCTCTCCCGCATTCCTCACCCTGCTGGCCTGTACCTGCACTTAGACATTTTTGGCGGCACGTACTCCTGAACATTTCGCCGCATTCACCAATGAATTCCTGCACTTATGGCTTCAATTACTATTGCAATTGTCTGTTATAGTATTGCGCTTGTGTGGTGTTGCATTCCCCCCCCCACTTTACAGATCTGCATGCTCTAAGAACTATGAATCAACTTCGGAGGGAGGGAGGGAGGGAGGGAGGAAGGAAGGAAGGAAGGAAGGAAGGAAGGAAGGAAGGAAGGAAGGAAGGAAGGAAGGAAGGAAGGAAGGAAGGAAGGAAGGAAGGAAGGAAGGAAGGAAGGAAGGAAGGAAGGAAGGAAGGAAGGAAGGAAGGAAGGAAGGAAGGAAGGAAGGAAGGAAGGAAGGAAGGGAGGGAGGGAGGGAGGGAGGGAGGGAGGGAGGGAGGGAGGGAGGGAGGGAGGGAGGGAGGGAAGGAAGACAAATCAACTTCCGAGGCACCAGCGGTCCAGGGATGAATATCGGTTTCTAAACCATCAATCAGCCCCACACCTCTAGTACACCAGAAGGGTTTGAAGAGATCGGAAACACAAGCAAAACACAAGCAAATTATAATTGAATTTTGGTAATGAGGATGGAACAGCAGGCTTATCTCTGCATTTCGTGGATCGTTGGTTAGTTGAAACACAACAAAAATACCATTATTACCCAATGATAAATGGGACCGTCCAGTCAAGGTTGTATAAAAATAACGACTTTATTATTATTCAATATACAGTTCTAGCACACTACAAAATACAACCCACCCTGTATAGGAATGCAGAAGACAGATAGTTTCAAGAAGGAAAAGGGATGCACTCTGGATACTGAAAGAAGGGGAGTCGGTAAAGTAATTAATCACAATACACAATGGTGCAAGGATATTTGGTTTCAGCACAAAGGGAGCTATTGGTCGTAAAATATCACTAGGGGCCTTCATAGAAGGACAAGACGGACAGAACCACAATGTACCTTGTGCTTGTAGAAGTTCTTGGTGTTCGACAGGATCAAGTCGGTTTCTGGGCGCTTTGCAGCTCCTGTGACAGAGTTCAAGACTGGAGACAGCTGCGGGTATCAGGAGGCAGGCAGTTCGGCGATCGAGGCTGAACGGACAGCTGCAGGCTGGTCTACATGGCGGCTCGGGTCAGGAATTGTTGTCTCAGTGCTGGTTGGCGGGTCTGAAGCACTGGTCGAGGCATCTTGGATGACACTAGCAACTCTGGCATGACAACAGTCATCGGTGCAGTCCGTTGAATCACCAGGGGCTCAACTGGCTTGAAAATGGCCTTTAAGGCAGATGCTGGTTGATGCTTTTCGATGCACTCCTCCTAGCTTCTTCACTGGGCTTGTGTTGTCCTTTAAGGTTGACGGTCCAAAAATGGGGAGAGTGTTGCATGCAACGTCCTTGTCCTTGGTTTGGTTTAGACACTCTCTGGCACTTCCCACCTAGGGAGCTTGCTTGCAGAGCCTATCAGGGCATGCTGTGTGCTGGCTGGGTACCGGTTCTTGAGCTGTTGGAGGGTCCTCTGGATTCAGCATCTCCCTCCATTCCCTGGGAGATGTTTAAGGGAGGTAGCTTGCTTCACTCTTTGGAAATCTTGGCCTTTCTTCTCTGGTGGAAGCTGTCAGGCATACTGTACCTTCAGCCAGGGTCCAAATGAGTTCTTCTTGTTACTCATTGTGAAGTCTTCAGATGATCTGCCAAAAGAGGGGCTAGACCCACTTTTAAAGCCAAATGGGCTTCAGTGATTGATAGGCTAAGCCTACCTTAATTAACCAATCCTGGGTCCCCACCAGTAATCTCCTGTATGCGTGAGGCCATAACCAGAGGGATTTGCAACAGAGAAGGTAAAGGGGTGAAAACATGTAATACCATCCTCCTCTCTGTTGTGGATCATAGGGTCTGTCTGGTTAATTGAGTTCTCTGTGGTTCCTGATTAAAGTGGCAGGTCTCCCTTGAAGCTGTGGCAGGACCAGACTTTCTGTCTCCATAAATCCACATACTCTACCTTCTGAATGTGGTCCACCTGCAGGGATCACCTACTGGAAACACATAGTCCCAGACATGACAGGTCACTGCCCTTGATAATGAGAGGTGGGGGCTGGCTGCAGGTTGACACAGTGCATTTCAAAGGTTGTGGTATTCCAGTCTTTTGTTAATCCTGCAGTTTACAAAAGACATGGCAGATCCATGGATCCTTTGTTAGATAATTAGGCTGCCCATGGCAGGAGGAAGGTTTTGCCTCCCCCTTCTTAGATGTCTCGATGTACTCCTGGGGGATGGAGCCTGTAGGCTGTGTCCACCCAGAGTACATGGGTCTATATGTATGTCGTAGGAAAATGTGTGCAGATGAGCCTCACACATTTTCCGGAGGTTGATCTACCATCATTCCATTTAAAATTTCAAAAAATGCCCATGCGAGCGCACCCCCACTGTGAGGAGGGAGTGAGGGCCTGGTTATTACCGTTTCACATACCCACATAGAAGGGGAAGGAGCATAAGGTGGAAGAAACATGGGAATGGGAACATTGAAGACCTGGCACTGTTAGTAACGGTGCCGGTGCTTCAGTGATTTTTCTGCTGGTAGGGGCCTGAACTACCGGCAGATCAGGCCTGCTGGTAGTGAACAGCCCCTACCAGCAGACTTGGAGTGAGCCGGTCTGGAAAAGGTGCCGGTAACGTTTGTTAAGGCATCTTATTTCCAGACTAGCTCACTCCTAATGAGGCCCTATGGGAGAAGCAGTCTTCAAAATATGTACAAGAGAAAAAAGGCCCACGAACAGGTTTAAACGTACTAACATAGGCATGACAATATTCAGAGAGTTGCTCGCCCCTCTCTCGTTCGTAAACTGCTTCCCACCATCCTTCCGCACGCTCGTGCCTTCAATGCGAATTCAGGCATCATTGCCTCTCAATGCATGCATGGGATCTACTAACGCAATTACACTCGCCTCCTCTGGGCGTCCAAATGAAACGCCAGTGATTGGCTCTTGAACGTGGTGGATAACTGGCAAAAGCACACATCCAGGGCGGGAACCTGGCTAGTGCCACCCTAACGGGTTTGCCTCCGAGCGAAGGACGCATTCTGCCACCATCCCCCATATCCTCTAATCCCACATTTCTTGGATCCCACCACGTTGCCACTGGCAGCTCCCTTTTGCCTGAAGCCCCTTTCCATGTGCCAAAACAAAACCTCCGCAGACTTGGGTTCCCTGCACCCGCTTCACGCTTCACACAGTGCGTGTCTCGCGCCATCTGTTTCACAAGATAGTCAATGTGTTTTCCTTTCGAATCTTTTGACTTGTCGGTCAGAAATCATCTTTTTTTATAAGCCTCACTATTTTTCTTTGGCATTCCTTCACCTTGTTTCACCAGTTATCATTCATTTTAATTTCAGGCATACTTGCAAACGAGCTTTTTTCTGCACACCAAAATGTTTTTGCTTCTTTTGAGGTCGTTCTCCAATCGCCGAAGTGGTAAAACATGTTTTAAAAAACTATGCATAGCATGTTTTCACATGTTTACCACTCTGGGACCCAGTACGAAAGCCAGGGCTCCATCGGCTGAAGAGTAATGCATTAACACAGGGTTGTCCAACTCCAGGCCTGGAGTCGGACAACAGCAACATGTAATGCATAGGAGTCCTATGGAGCTGCCAGCTTTTCCTACCTTCTAGGGAGACCTTTCATAGTAACCAACGATGAAGTCCTCCCCCTATGCACACACGGGGGAGGCATTTCTGTATGTCTGCATTACGAAGTGCAAATAATGCCTGAAAATCACTGCCTGCATGGATCTTTCTCCTCTGTGAATGATAGCCAGCTAAAGACTCTGGGTAATGTCTGGCAGAAGAAATCCCAGGACCCCCCTTGGTATGTGCATATTTTAAGTAGCTTTGGGTCTCACACTAAGTTACTAGAGGAATCCAGACGTGGACGCCTTGCTCACTATTATTAGAGAGGCACAGCTCCACCCTACTGATGAGGTCCAACCAGACCAAAACACATGTCTGGGGTTGCTGTTGGTACTCTTGGTACTCTTGTTCATAGGAGAATTGGCTAGCATTTCGGTGCTAGACTGCCCCAGGGAAGACAAAGACTGATGTTTTTGGGATATTTCTCCTTTGTGAAAGATAGTGAGCTAAAGAATCTGGGTAAGGCTCTGCAACCAGGACTCATGTCTGACAGAGGGACTCCCAGGACCCCCCTTGTTATGTGCATATTTTAAGTAACTTTGGTCCTCACACTAAGTTACTAGGGAAATCCAGATATGGACCCCTTGCTCACTATTCTTAGAGAGGCACAGCTCCAAACTACTGATGAGGTCCAACCAGACCAAAAGTCGTGTCTGTGGTTGCAGCTGGTACTCTTGTTCAGAGGAGAATTGCCTAGCAGTTCTGTGCTGGACTGCCCCAGGGCAGGACAAAGACTGATATGATTTGGATATTTCTCCTCTGTGAAAGATGGTGAGCTAAAGACTCTGGGTCAGGCTCTCGTAACTAGAACTAATGTCTGGCAGAGGGACCCTCAGGAACCCCCTTGTTATGTGCAACGCCCCTGGTATGGCATCCAACCTGAGACCAGCCCTGCCTACACCATCTAGCAATGACGCCAGACTAGTTCAATGGTTCTCAACATTACAGAAGTAATTCAGAATCAAATCGACGTGAAGTGGTTCCCGATCTCTATTCAACACCGAACAGAGAATCCCGGATATCTGGAAGGTTGTGAAGTTGCTTGCTTGAGCCTGAAATGCATTTCCTATGACTCTTACTGTTCTCAAGCTGAGACCTGGGCAAACTGGCCTTTTGGAAGATCAGGGGAATTCTCAACAGGTTGTCACCTCTCAAAGGCCGGCCTTGGTGGGATAGATTCAATTACATGTCTTGCTGAATTCCCCCATCCTTCCTGACCTTTCAGAATGAGCCGTTTGTGTACTTTCTGAACACAACTTCAGAAATGCCATCCAAGGCCTTTTCTTTCCCACATAAGCAATGGCAGGGCCCTCCTAACAGGCAACTCTAAGGTCACACTGGCTCCTGAGGGAGCCATCCAGTAGAAAGCTGCATGGCTCATCGCTGGCACAAACAGACTTTACACATCACTCCTAATGCAGGAGAGCTACACTGGCTGCCACTTCCAGCACACATCACCTTTAAAAGAATCTACTGCACTCTCAAGAGCATCATGCCCATCTTACCATCCTATCTCAGTGAGCAACCTAAGGTATCAGGTACCTGAAGCATTTACTGAGGACAACACACTGGCAGGCCAAAACCAAGATCTACAGGTAAGAATAATTGTCATTTGTCAAGTATATCCTGAAATGACTGATAGACTTCATGTTGTTATTCAAGGACAGCAATACAGTTTGCAGCAGTGCAAAGAGTCAATTACATTCATTTGAGTACTAAACACAAAACAGACACACTTCAACTAAAGAAAATAGAGCAAACAAACACTTTTTCATCAAGCCTCAGATATGTGGGACCCTTTCCATACAAATGACAGCAGTGGCAACAAATTGCAACCAAGGCAGACACAGAGGGCCCGATTCATGGAATTATTTGCTGGGAAAATCGGGGACTGCGTGCAGGTCCACGTTCGGTGATTCATGGAATCGAATGCGTGGGACTTCTCCTGGACTTGCGTGGAGTTCGCACAGGCTTGGCTCATCTCTGCGAGCCGTCGAGGGCCTTGCGCGAGACACCAAGCAGAGAATGGGCGTGGCTTGTGCAGATGGCTGAGAAGGGGCGGAACACCAAAAATGGAGAAGAACTTGCGAATAAGTGGGCGTTCCAAGAGAAGGCTTGCAGGCAGTCCCTCGCACACCCACAATTGTACAGCACGAGACGTATTCATGGAGCCAATCGCGCAATCTCTCGGCCGGGAAATGTCCACGCAAGCCCTTCATACTATTCACCACTCGAAGGCAGGCGTAAGTACACTTGAGCATAGGAATGGCAGCGCAGAAGTGGGTTTGCATGTTGGATTTCGGGGTTCGTGTATGCAACCGGGGTTCTGATCCATATTAGGGGTGTGCGTACGCACTGTAGCAGGCTGCAGGAACAGCATACGGGTGTTCGCATGCAGATTTATTGAGATTTCAACTGAGTTACGAATTTCATACGCATGTTGTCGGGGTGCCGGATACAGTTACGGGGGACCCTGAGTAGGGTCCCCAAAATGCAGGCTTGCTTGCAGGGGACCTCACACACTGTTTGAAGGGTGCATGCATTCGCGCTAGGAGGAGCACGCAAAAGTAGCTATCCTGGCTGTTTTTGCTTTGCGTGTGGGCGTGTTGGAGGCGTTCCGGGCACGACTTGCGAATACAGTTACTTTGCGCAGTAAATTCCATGAAAACGCGGGGTGCGTATTTTGTAATCGCTATGCAGGCTTGCACAGTGTCCTTCTCAGCGTGTGGCACAAGCAGGATTTCTGCGCACATTTCCATGAATCGGGCTCAGAACGATCACCTTTTTAAAAATCGCAATGGCAGGAACATACAAAAGGTGAAATGTGTATTTAAAAGAATTTGCGTCTATCAATATTCATACCACTAGTTTTTGCTGAAACCTGAAGGCGAGCGTCCCCCAGATAGCACGATCCTCCCCACAATGAGAGACAATAATGGACTCTCCCAAGATGGGAATAAGGCTAAGACAAAGTGCGGGTGAGCTTAAATGGGAGTTTATCAATCAGAATAGGGCATGCAAAGGACTCTGCAAACTCCGAGAGCGCTCTGTCTGACAATAGCAAAGACAGGGGTATATATTTACAAAAAACGTCATAAAAACCTACATACTATAGGGGGCACAGGTTCGTGGGGATTGGGTGGCGATGACTAACTATAGGTGCCGCTGTGATGTGGTTTGCCGTGGTTGGTGGACGTCACTGGTTACCCTCGTGGGCTGGGCCGGGCAGCTGGGTTCATCCGGACGGTGTTGTTGTGACAGCCGTGACCAGTGTCAGTGATGAACGTCTTTCCTAGCTTTCTGCCCTAAGGCCACGCACACCGCATTCATTCAACATTGCAATATTATCTTCCCCGGTAAATCTTCCAATAGGTTATTCTACAGGTTAATGCAACACAGGAGGAATGCACCTAGAGTGGGGTCTTTTGGTGATACATCAATACATGGTTACCATCGTCCTGCTGACCAGGTATCATAGGTCGCGAGGTTGGGTCATAGGGCAAGGGACGAGCTGTCCGAGTTATCATGTCCCATTAGAAGTCATTATGAATGTGTTCCTGTAGTGTTGCTATAATATTGGGTGTCCTAATTTTACAGGGGCCATTAACCTAGGGTGAGCCGGTGGGTCGTGGAGCCTAAAAAAGGGCGCCTTCGGGCCTGCGTTTATGGCTGGGGTTTACTGCTGGGTTGTAAATAATTCAGGTGGCAGGCCGCGGCCCTGGGTGCTGCGGGGGAATGTGAATGTTTGAAGCGGCTCCAGCCGAATTGGGGGAGGTGGAGCAGAGCAGCACAGGCCTCTGCTTTCCGTCTGGCAGGCTTCAATGGGGAGGAAGGGGGAATGGCCTTGGATATGCCCACAAAGGTATTTTCCTCATGTGTTTCAGATTTAAGTGGAAGAGGCATAAACATTCATATAATATACAATACTCATTGAGTCTTTTCAAAGCTTATGTTTTCAACATTGTTAGTGCCTTTTACATGGCCATTTAAAATGCGTTACCTATATGTTAAGTATTTAACAACCGCAACATTTTGTTACATTTCTATACATGCGCGGTAAGCAAGGTAGTAGTAAGGTTGGTGGAGCACGCAGGAACAACCGGCTAATAAGACTGATGGCAGTGACACATGGTGAGCTTGGACATACATACTGTGCATTTTCGTGCACCATTTACATGAGCTCCCAATGGGGTTGTATTTGTCTTCCTTTGCACTCTAGCAGCATTAGTTCAGTTATGGCATGGGACCTTGGGGTGCAGTCTTCTCGGCGAAACATATAACATGAAAACCCCGGGACACTTTTACCATTTGCGCATAGCTACGGGGATGTGGGTACTTCAACCCGAATGCCATATAAGCACACATTCTGCCATCTTCATGGAGGTTACATGTTTTTAGTCAGAAAGGTCATGGAGAGAAGAGTTTCATCACAGGTAATTTGTTCATTAGTATTTGGGGGCTCTGCTTTTGTCAGGGGACCATTTTACAGTTCTTTTCCACCCCGGCCTTGCTGGCCGGGTAATACTGGGAACAGTGATACACTGCGGAAGGTGAAATGTTACAGTGTCTGCATCTAGCACTAGCTCATGTCCGTCTGTTTGTGGGAACAGGCTCTCAGCGGATCTGCCAGGGAGCTGCAGCCGCAGGGACAAGTGAGACTCTCCAGGGGTGGGGGCCGCGTTGTGGTGCACAGTGCTCAAACCATTTTGATTTCACAAAATGGTTTCCAGGGCCTAGCTAAATACAGCATGTTTGTCTTCAGCCAGTGGTCCACCCGTCACCTGGGCCCTGGTGGCAGGGGGAGCCCCTGACGAGCCATGGACTTCACAGGGGGGAGAGGCTGCAGGGGTGGGGGGTCTCTTGGACCAATCCTCCCATACATTTCCCCCCTTTCGTTACTTAAGTAACGAATACTGTAACTCCCTCAACCTCTTGCGTTCTTCTTCTTCAGCTACAGCCTCATTCCATGCAGGGGTACCTTTTATGGGCATCCATGCCCTACACACTCCTCGCAGGCTTTCTCCTCTTCTAGCATACTCATCCAGGGTGCAGGTCAGATATATACACCCTTCATCTTCGTCCAAATCCACCCACACCTCCTCATACCATTCAAGTATACGGGGCTCTTTAATTGTAGTGTGCCACAGCCTGTCTACTACATCTCCTCTGTGGTACCTAGGCACCATCTGGTATCTTGGTATGTTTTCTGTTCCTGTTTGTAGCTCTACTTCCTGCATATGTTGTACCGTACCGCGAGCGTTGCCCATTGTCACCATCATCATTGCACCGTTTGGTACTGCGTTTGCACAACATCGAAGGCCCACCTGGCACATACAAAAGATAAAAAGGAGGAACACTACTGTCGGCATCAAAAATTTAACAGTCATTCCCAGCCATGATGGGACCCAGGAGAAGATGTTGTCGAACCATGTGCTTGCTTCTGCTCCACCTTCCATTTTCATATTTTCTCCTAGGTTATGTACTGCGTCAATCACATGGGACAAGGAACCATTATCTGCGTCTTCGGAAGGTACGAAAGTGCAGCAGGCACTTCCAATTTTCGGCAAACATCTCCGTCCACTGCTGTCAACAGGTCCAAGACATACCTATTTTGCATGGTCATTAGCCGCAGTGCTCGCAGTTCCACCTTTATTACGTTAAATCCTTCTTCAGTGTCATTCGCCAGCTGGATCAGCTCCCAGCATGTAATTTGGAGCCATTTTGCATTTGCTCGTGCCTGGATGCTAGGGACGAGTGAGGCAAAGAAAGTTTCTGCAGAGCTGAATAATCGATATCTATCCGGGATCTGGGCCAGGAGCTCTGATGATGCTTTTGATATGTAGCTCGATGATCGTTTGTTTCGTGACAGCATCTCCTCCTTGTTACCGGAAGACAGGACATATGCTTGTGACTCTGCAGTTGGTTGGGCCTCATTCTGCTGAGGGGTCTCTCGCATTTTCTTGCTCCCATCAATGTGGCTTTCTGGTATCACCATTAGTGCGGAATGTAGGGTGGCCAATGAGCATCTGCCACTCCATGATTATGGGAGGTGCAGGTATGGCTGGTTGCCACATACCTAATAAGTGTCCATGAGGGCCGCTGTTCCCTTTCTCATATCTGGGATGGTGAGGGTCTTGTTGCAATTTTTGTTTACCCCCATGATGACTTTCCCGTCTCCCTTGAAACACAGTTCATAGTTTATTTCTTTCTGTAGCTTGAAGGGCTTTTCAATAGCCGTCACCCAAGTCAATTATGAGATGTGCTCCTTCCATATTGGTGTTTTTTTTTTCTATCCACTGCAGTTTTTCTGGTGCCACACCTCGCAGTGCTTCAGCTTTGCACATTATTTCTTCATCTTTCCACCTATTTTCTGAAAATAATGTCCCTTGTATTATAAAAAATGGTTCTTCCAAACATATCACTCCTACCGCCTTCGGATAACATGTCTTCTCATTCTGCAGCATTTTAAAAGTTACCTCATGTGCCTGGAAGGTGTTCTTAATTCTGCACAACGTGAGATGAAGGAGACATTGGGCATCGACAATAGGCAACTCTTTGGGCAGCAATACTTTGGGTGTACCTGAAGCATGGGGAATGAGAGAGCAGACATAACAGCTCTCATTTGTTGTTTGCTTAGCCACTGCACTCATGTCCGCATACCATTTATTTGTCTGGTGGGGGTGTCGTGGGTCTTCCATTTTGTCCAGTCCCAACCCGTAATACTCGTCGTATTTTCTCCTTCCCGCCTCCCTTTTCCTCCTGTTATTTCTAAGATATCTCCCAGCTTCATGGGCGAGGAACAGTATAGGCCCCCCTATCTCCCCTTCGCCCCCCTTTCCCCATTCATTGTCTAATGCTTCGTATCTCACAGCCATCTTTTCATTCTCTTTCTTTATACTATCTAGCAGTGTGTTTTCTGTTGCGGGAGTGGACACGCTAGTGGGGGTGTTGTATAACCATGATATAACAGAGGGGTTGCGATCATTTAAACTTGTGGGCATTGTAATTAGATGATTCTGGCGGGGAAGTTGTGCTGTTTCGCATTTTTCCCTGCAGTCTGTCATTTGACGAGATAGCAACATTGGGTGGTGTCGTGTAATATCCCCATACAAGTTTAGATCTGTTCCACACCAAAAAATCACCTTCTTTAGTATTTGCAGCAGTTGTTTCATTTGTCGCATTAATCCCGTTGTTCCCTCCCCCCTCGTTCATCTCGATAGAGATGAACGCTATAAACCAATATGTAACCAAGCCAAACAGTATTGTAAAAAAGAATGTAATGCATACAGACAATCCACACTCATACGAATATCTACATCTTTCAGCTAAAAGTTCTCTATATCTAACAAATCTATCTGTTGCAAGCTGCCCGTTAGTTGCCATGGTAGTTCCTGTTTGAGATATAAAAGTGCATTAAGTGCGTGCATGTAAACATTCTTTTTGGCACTGTATGTACCACAAGGTCATGAAAGGGAGATGGGTTGGGTGGGGGAGGGGGGAATGTGGGGAATGCACAGAGAAGGGAGCAGACAATATACACATCGTTATTTTCACTTGAACGCATTTTTTCTTTCATTTATCTCGATCAATAACCTGTGATATAATTTCTTTCGTTAACAATTTTGTCTATCAGTTACACTCCTCCATTCACTTGTTCACGCTCACTCATCATTTTCATTACTTTTGTTTGCTGTTGTCTGTGCTTCCCCATCCACCTCTTCCTGTACACTATTATATGCCTTTCGCACATCTGTCAAATGTATCCAGCACTTGAGCCCCTTTACTTTTACAGCTGTAGGGGTGCAAAATACCACTTTGTACAGCCCATGGAACCTTGGGGCATTCCACCGGCGCACAAAGCTCCGGACATAAATGAACTCTCCTGGCATTAATTGTACCTGTGCTTCATGTTCTGCAAGGGACACCGTTGTGTTTCCTTCTTCCCTTGTGAATGGTGGTGAGAGCTGCTTTGAGATTGCACGTGCTGCCCTAGTTAGCTTCTTCAGGTATTCTATGAATTCATCTCCCAATATCGTGGCGCTTCTGTGTGCATCTGAGTGTTGGCATAGTGGGGAATGCGCTGTGTGCATCCGTCTCCCTGTCACTATTTTGTGCGGGGACAGATGGTGGTCCTTGCTCGGCTGATTCCTCAGCTCAAACAGCGCAAGGGGTAAGCAGTAGATCCAGTTTTTCTTCAACGAAAAACACAATTTAGATAATCTCCCTTTTAACAGTCCGTTCATCTTTTCGACAACGCCATTACTTTGAGGATGATAAATCGAGCACAATTTATGCTTTATTCCCAATAACGTGGTCACTTCTTTGAAGAGCTCGTTCACAAAATGAGTGCCGTTGTCTGAGCGAATTACGTTGCAAATTCCCCAATGCGGGAACACTTCCCTTACTAGGAACATTGCAGCGCTTTTAGCATCAGGTCGCGCACATGGGCCTGCTTCCACCCACCTCGAAAATGGACATACAACCACTATCATGTAGCGTGCCGCATTACACCTCTCTTCCATGTCTGCGTAATCAATGTGCAGTTCTCTGAAGGGCCCTATGGGTTTTGGAATTATCCCCCTGAGTGTTCGTAGCGTCATTCCACAGTCATATATCTGGCACGTTGTGCACTCCATTGTCAATCTAGATATGTGTTCCTGGAGACATGGCACGAACCAGTCTTCTTGTATCTCTGCTGCAATGTGTTGTTTAGTGTTATGCGCGGGAAAGTGTAATTGCTGAAATGCTATCTCTAACAGTTTGATGGGCATTACTACTTTTCCTGAGTTATTTTGGCGCCATAATAAGTCTGTTGCCGATTGGCTGCACCCTCTTTTTTCCCACACCATCTTTTCATCACAACTGGCCTGTTCCTGCAGCTCTAGTATTTGTGATATGGGCATGGCATTGTATCCTTCTGGGAGCTCTTCATTCGTCTTGTGCTGCAATAGGTACTCACCTGTTCCATGTCTTTCAAAATACAAAGCTTCCTTGGCAGCAGCGTCCGCTGCCGCGTTCCCCAAAGACACAACGTCTGTTGGACGTATGTGCTTGGCACTTCACTATTGCTACCACTGTTGGATCCTTTTGGGCCTCAAACAATTCTTTCAGTAATTCAGCATGTTGCACTGGGTCCCATCTGCCCTTTGAAACCCTCTCCGCCCCCACCGGGCTAGACCTCTGTGTACTGTCGTCGTCATGTAGGCTGAATCGGTATATATTGTTACTGCACATCCTTTAGCTGCATGTAATGGTAATAGTAATGCTTCTATTAGGGCGATAAGTTCCGCTGCTTGGGCTGAGAAATGGGACGGAAGGCGGTACTGTACTAGTACTTCATACTCACCTTCTTCTAACCTCACTACTGCTAGTCCCACATGTTTCTCTCCTGTGTCCATGTCAATCGACGCTGACCCATCCACAAAGTACACCTCTTCCTCGCTCAGGGCATTTTCGCACACCACCGTGCCCTCCCCCGTTTCTCCTGTGTAAGTTGCACAATTGTGTTCTTGCATGTCCTCTAGTGTGCATGGTTCTGTGATGAATGTTGCCGGGCTTACCGTCCTGCACCTTACCACGTGAATATTGGCGCTGGACAATATTATCTCATAGGCAGTTGCTCGCTGTGTGGTCAGTGTACTTTTTGATCTTTCAAGTATTGCAAATAATGAGTGTTCCACAAACAACGTGACAGGGCACCCCATTACTATTGTGGCACTTTTCTCAATGGCGAATGCGGCGGCGGCGAGAGATTGCTCGCATGCGAAGTGGCCTTGCATCACCGCATCCAATCTGCCACTATAGTAAGCCAATGGTTTGTGTCCTAGGGAAGTCTTTTTTGTCAGTACAGCTGTCATAAGAGTTCCCTTACAATGTGAGAACAGGTAAAATTTGTGCTCATAATCAGGATTGGCGAGTACTGGAGCACTCGAAATCAGCTCTTTTAGCGACCTAAACGAGTCACTCATTTCTTCTGACCACTCTATTTTCCTGTTCTCTTGCTGGGCCTCCTTGAGTGCTTGCAGTAATAGCCTGGTGTAGGCTGCATAATCTAATATCCATGCTCTGCAATAGTTACACATTCCCAAGAATTTCTGCATCTCCTTCACTGTTGTTGGTTCTCTCACTGACCTTATTGCTTCCACTCTGTCAGGGATTATTCTTTTCCCGTCTTTTCATATCAGCTGTCCCAGGTACAGGACCTCTGACTGACAGTAATGTAGCTTTCCCTTGTCCACCTTGTACCCTTTATTCGCCAGCAGCGTCAAAAGTGTTACTGAATCTTTTCTGCACGTCTCTTCACTCTGTGCGCAGACAAGCAAATCGTCTACGTACTGAATGATCGTGCTTTCAACTGATAAATTACCCAGGTCTTCATGTAGTATGGGGTTGAATATGCTTGGACTTTCACAGTACCCCTGAGGTAGCCTGCAATGCTCGTATCTCTTTCCCCCTAATGTGAATGCTGTCAGGTATCTGCTTTCTTCTGCCAAGGGGATCGAGAAGAATGCATTTTTCAAATCAACCACTGTGAAATGTGATGCCGTTTTTGGGATGCTGCATAATATTGAAGCAGGGTTCAGGAGCAAAGGGAACTCTTTCTGTATGATGTCATTTAGGGGGCGTAAATCCTGGATCATCCTCCAAGTCCCTCCCTTTGCTTTCTTGATCGGGTAGATACAGGTGTTACATGGGGAGTTTGAAGGCACTATTATCCCCTGTGCTAACAATGCATTTATTGTCTCTTTTATCCCTTCCTCAGCTTCGCGGGACAATGGGTATTGTTTCACTCGGGGCACAATTGCCCCTGGTTTGAGTTTTATTACCACTGGTGTCACTCCATGCAACAGACCTACATCATGGGGGCCTGTTGTCCACAAATTGTTTGGCACCAGTTGCATGTCGTCATCAAAAAAGGTTGGTGGCGTTCCCACCACTGCCATCAACTGGACGGGAACTTGTCCTGTCTGAATCAAAATGTCACAGGGCATTGCTATTTCCATTACTATCTCGCCATCATTTTCCGCATCAGAAAAGAGATCCTCATCAGATAGGTCTCGTAGGGCAATATCAGCATTGATGCACAGTACAGTGCGCCATTCACACCCATCTATGTCCATCCCAATCACTGCAATCCTTTTTGCTGATACCTGTACAGCATGTAGGTCTAATGATACCACTGACCCTGGTGCTATGTCTGGGCGCACTATTGGGCGGAAGATGAATTCTGCGGGTATTTTCCACTCCAACTTTTTTAGCTCGGGGAACTACTTGGGCGAGCATTTTGAAGCCTAAGATGAACATTCTTTCATCCACTGGCATGCCACGTATTTCCGGTGCCGTTGTCCGAGCCTGCACTACCAGCATTACGCGTAATGGGAATATTCCTGGTGTCAAGCACACTATCCCTCTTTCTGTAAATGATATTGTCATATTAAATTTGCTAAGAAGGTCCCTTCCGAGCAGGTTTATTGGCGATTGTTCATAATACAGTAAGGGTGTCTTTACCGTTTTACCCCCCACTGTCACATCCAAATCTTCTGTGTAAGGAACTTCAATTACAGCCCCAGTGAACCCCTGCGTCCCTAACTTCTGGTTAGATAACGGAAACCGGCCCTCACGAATACATGATTTCTCCGCTCCCGAATCCAACATGAATATGAACTGCTTGTCTCCTATCTGCGCCCCTACCAATTGTTCCTCAGATGCATCGTAGGTTGTAGATAGAACAGGACACGCAAGTGTTCTCTGTGGGCTGTCCTATGCTGGTTGTCTCGTTGTCCCCCCCTGTCTGAAGACACTTCCTGAAACTACTGACACACCACTATAGGGGGCTGGTGCTGGTGCTCCATTGCCATTCGTTGCGAAAGGGTTGCCTGGGGTGTAGTGCATAATGTCGTTGTTTTGTGGGTGATTCTGTGTTCTGTAGTGATGCACTTGCCTTTGCTCTGGGTACCCCTGCTCTTGTTCCCTCTGTTGTCGCCCCATTGGGAGACCATATGGGCTTCCCGGGTGGGGGTTGCCATAGTGTTCTATTTCTGGGAATCCGTTGTTTGTTCTACTCCTGCACTCTCTGGAAAAGTGCCCCCACCTCCCGCAGTTCCAACAGCTTCCCTGCGCACCTCTGGGACCTTGCCATCCATTTCCCCCCATTCCCCTTGTCCACCCCCTCTATGACCCCTGTACCCACCTCGTACCCCTCGAGGGGCCCAATCTTGCCACTGCGGACCTCCACTCTGCTCCTGCTCGTCCCACTGTCATTGCCCTGCTCCTACCCAATTTGTTGCCATCCTCCCCTGTATTGCTACCAGCCCCTCCTCCTCCTCTTCTCCCTCCCTGCTGTGTGGGAGCACGGCTACTGCTGCAGCGACCTTCACCAGTTTCGTTTGTACTAATTTTGCCTCGTCTGCCAATCCTTTCCCCTCTCTTTTATTTGTTTACAGTGGTGAACTATTATGCTCTGTATTTCAGGCTATCCTTTTGCTTCAATACCTGCAATTTTGTCAAGTGCGTTTTGTACCTCCTTAGGGAGCCCCCTCTTTATTATGAAGTAGAATAACGATGTTGATTGATACCAGGGCGTGCCCGTTTCTGCTCTCCACATCTCCTGGACCCGAAAAATGTAATCCATAGCATCTTCCCCATCGTTCATCGTACATTGCATGACTGACTGCAAATCTGGGGTGTCTGGGAACATCTCTCTTAATGCGTCCCACACCCTGGCACGTACTGTATTAAAAGAGGCACCATCATGTCGATCGCAGTCTAACTTTACTCCCGGGAAGCCAGCCTTCACCCATACTCTGTCAGCTTATTCCCCGACTGCTAATACTAGCAGACTTTTCACATCACCTATTACTAGAGGTACCCCGGCTGCGTGTTTCTCAAATGCATATATCCACTTGCTTGCCCCTCCTGATAGCGGTGGTAATAACTTTAACAGATTGGCCTTATCCATCTGAGCCCAGGGTATATAATTCGGCCTCCCTCCTCCCCTGTGTATTAGTGGGAGTTGTAACCTACCCTTTGTTGTCTTGTCTGCACTCACCTTCACTCCGTTCTTTCCTAGTGGTGCCATTTTCCCCAACCTATTCCTTAGTCGTCCTGCCCACTCTTCTTCCATGGTTCTCCCTGAACATGCGCCATCCAACCCCTCACTTCCTCCTCCCATTGCCATGCTTAATCTTTCACTTTCCTCTAAGTCTTCTCCTATATCACACAATAGCTCCTCTCTACCTCCTGTGGTCCTTATCTCATCGTCAGTGCGCTCCGCCCTCTCCTCTAGTTCAATTATTCGGGCCGGTCCTTCTTGTATCCTAAACAATATCTCCCCCTTCTTCAATCCCTCCTCAATGGTTTTATCCTGACTCTGTGCTCTTGATGTGGGCTCTGACCTAGCAGCATTAGTCGCAGTCTGTTCGCATATGCTTTTTATCCTTGAGAGCTCGTCTTTTGCTACAGAGAGCCTAGACTCTAGGTCTTCTGTTAGTTTCTCTATGTTCACTATTGGTGTACTTGCCTGGTCGCGCTCTCTATGACTCTCATACGGTGGGGGTGCTGTTGGCCCTTGAGTTGTAGTGACTGTTGTTGGGGGTACATATGTTGGGTCACTGTATCCTTCTGCGGGCACTGGCTTATTTAGTATTGGGTACAACCTGGTTACCTCTACCGGTGGCTCCCCTTCCGGCAACACCTTGTCGTCTTTTGGTATCAGTAATGGATTGTCAGTGGTAGATGGCAGATCAGTACCTAATTCCCTTTTCTTAGGTGGGGGTACCTCTTCAAACAATCTCCATAGGTCTAATATTTCTCTCCTATTATGTAGCTGCTTCCCCTTGTATTTCAAATAAATGCATGTAGCTACCATATCTAGGACACTCTTGTCAAACAATCCACCTTCAGGCCATATTTGTGGTAACCCTTCCCCCTTCAGCTCTGTAATCCACTGATCGTGATATTTCTTAATGCGCTCAGCATACCCCGGTAGATTCTTACAAATATGGGCTAATGGTGTTTCTGTCCCCATAGTTCGTGGCTGCTGGATACGGATGTATATCTATATATATATATATATATATCTTTATATAGATGTGTCACCAGATATATCTGAGTATTTGTGTATCACTGCGTGTGGGGACCTGCGTGTGCTTCTGCCACCTGAACAATCTAAGAATTGCTGTGCACAGCCTTTTTTCTGTATGCTTTTAGGGGGCACATACAAGAGCAAAGCACCCTTCGTACCCCGCCAATATCTTCAGCACATTTATCCAAAGAAAAAACAGTCACCTTACTGCATTGCGCTTTTCCTTGCAAAATTTCTTCTGGTCGCGCTTACCATGACCACACCATAATTATACACTAATGACCACTCTTATACATTCAACGTGACAAATATGTTCTGGCGCATGTGATGCTTACACACTCATAAACAACGCTCTATTCATCGCTCAATTGTAATCCCTTTCCTCCCTTACTAGCTGTCCCTTTCTTTTTCTCAATCTGATATTAATATTAATTTGTCTTGTAGTTTTGATATACACTCGTGTTTCTTCTTACATTATTATTATAATTTTATTATATATATATATTTTTTTTTTGTACTGACCCTGTTTTTTCCCCGTAAACCCAGAGAGAAGAATAGAAAGAATAGCGGCCCCTAATATATTCACTGTGTCTCCCTTTTAACAGACACCTTTATCTTATTTTCACTTCATCATATATTCCCAGTACTAGTCAAGATAGCACTATGCGGCGCCGCCTTCTACCCCCTTGCGGAGCTAGGTTCCCGTCTCTTTATCTCTTTTCACCTCTTGATCCTAATAGCCATATGCAAAGAAAAAGTAAAGAAAGTCTAAAGTGGTTCTTATTAGTCCCAAAGTGTCCCCTTTCAAACAACCTTGTTCCCTGTCCTGTTTTCCTCCCCTGCTCCCTTTATGGTCGCTCGCACTTAATACTCACGTGCCCGTCTTGAACAGAGAGTCTCCGAACTGGGTCCGTCCAGGCAGTTTTGCCGTACGCTCAACGGTCAGCCCCGGCTCCGGCGAGCGGTACTCAAAGGGGATTTTTCAACCGGGATCCCGTACCCTTTCTCTGTTGAGTGCGCACTTCTGAGCGTACCGGTCACCGTTGGCGGGCAGCCTTCCGGAGCCGGCGCACTGTGCGTATCCCTTTTCGACCGGAGATTTTCGTGCCAAAGGGGACGGTAGGGATATATATGTTAAGAAAAAATAATTATCACGCTGTCGGGGTCACCACTGAAGGCGAGCGTCCCCCAGATAGCACGATCCTCCCCAGAATGAGAGACAATAATGGACTCTCCCAAGATGGGAATAAGGCTAAGACAAAGTGCGGGTGAGCTTAAATGGGAGTTTATCAATCAGAATAGGGCATGCAAAGGACTCTGCAAACTCAGAGAGCGCTCTGTCTGACAATAGCAAAGACAGGCGTATATATTTACAAAAAACGTCATAAGAACCTACATACTATAGGGGGCACAGGTTCGTGGGGATTGGGTGGCGATGACTAACTATAGGTGCCGCTGTGATGTGGTTTTCCGTGGTTGGTGGACATCACTGGTTACCCTCGTGGGCCAGGCCGGCCAGCTGGGTTCATCCAGACGGTGTTGTTGTGCCAGCCGTGACCAGTGTCAGTGATGAACGTCTTTCCTGGCTTTCTGCCCTAAGGCCACGCACACTGCATTCATTCAACATTGCAATATTATCTTCCAATAGGTTATTCTACAGGTTAATGCAACACAGGAGGAATGCACCTAGAGTGGGGTCTTTTGGTGATACATCAATACATGGTTACCATCGTCCTGTTGACCGGGTATCATAGGTTGCGAGGTTGGGTTTTAGGGTAAGGGACGAGCTGTCTGAGTTATCATGTCCCATTAGAAGTCATTATGAATGTGTTCCTGTAGTGTTGCTATAATATTGGGTGTCCTAATTTTACAGGGGCCATTAACCTAGGGTGAGCCGGTGGGTCGTGGAGTCTAAAAAAGGGCGCCTTCGGGCCTGCGTTTATGGCCGGGGTTTACTGCTGGGTTGTAAATAATTCAGGTGGCAGGCCGCGGCCCTGGGTGCTGCGGGGGAATGTGAATGTTTGAAGCGGCTCCAGCCGAATTGGGGGAGGTGGAGCAGAGCAGCACAGGCCTCTGCTTTCCGTCTGGCAGGCTTCAATGAGGAGGAAGAGGGAATGGCCTTGGATATGCCCACAAAGGTATTTTCCTCGTGTGTTTCAGATTTAAGTGGAAGATGCATAAACATTCATATAATATACAATACTCATTGAGTCTTTTCAAAGCTTATGTTTTCAACATTATTAGTGCCTTTTACATTGCCATTTCAAATGTGTTACCTATATGTTAAGTATTTAACAACCACAACATTTTGTTACATTTCTATACATGCGCGGTAAGCGAGGTAGTAGTAAGGTTGGTGGAGCATGCAGGAACAACCGGCTAATAAGACTGATGGCAGTGACACATGGTGAGCTTGGACATACATACTGTGCATTCTCGTGCACCATTTACATGAGCTTGCAATGGGGTTGTATTTGTCTTCCTTTGCACTCTAGCAGCATTAGTTCAGTTATGGCATGGGACCTTGGGGTGCAGTCTTCTCGGCGAAACATATAACATGAAAACCCCGGGACACTTTTACCATTTGCGCATAACTACGGGGATGTGGGTACTTCATCCCGAATGCCATATAAGCACACATTCTGCCATCTTCATGGAGGTTACATGTTTTTAGTCAGAAAGGTCATGGAGAGAAGAGTTTCATCACAGGTAATTTGCTCATTAGTATTTGGGGGCTCTGCTTTTGTCAGGGGACCATTTTACAGTTCTTTTCCACCCCGGCCCTGCTGGCCGGGTCATACTGGGAACAGTGATACACTGCGGAAGGTGAAATGTTACAGTGTCTGCATCTAGCACTAGCTCATGTCCGTCTGTTCGTGGGAACAGCTCTCAGCGGATCTGCCAGGGAGCTGCGGCCGCAGGGACAAGTGAGACTCTCCAGGGGTGGGGGCCGTGCTGTGGTGCACAGGGCTCAAACCATTTTGATTTCACAAAATGGTTTCCAGGGCCTAGCTAAATACAGCATGTTTGGTAAATGTCTTCAGCCAGTGGTCCACCCGCCACCTGGGCCCTGGTGGCAGGGGGAGCCCCTGACGAGCCATGGACTTCACAGGGGGGAGAGGCTGTAGGGGAAGGGGGTCTCTTGGACCAATCCTCCCATAAGAAGAGGAAAAAGCACTTCTGCTACTACATTTCTAAAATTCGGAAGCTATAATAAAACTACTGTCTATTAACATAAGCAGGTTCATCCTATACCTGCGATGCAACAAACTCCCGACCAGGGAGCAGACAGGGAGATGGGACAAATTAGCACCAAATGAAAGAAGTTGTAGATTATGTAATGTGCACATTGAGACTGTGCGCCTTTTGCTCACTCACTGTCAGGCTCTCTCACTCTACTATATTGCTAATCACAGCAGTTTAGTACACAATTCAGCTTCTATATCAGGAGATCAGTTTTGGAACACGTTATACAGTGCTCAGAGCATGGGTCTGTCAGCCGCTGCCTATTATGTGTGGAAAGTAGCCATATACCAAATTTCAGTGTTAAATCCTTAGTCAATTTATTGCATTTTTAAACTTCAACTAAAGGTACTTCTATGATTTATATTAATCTTATAAAACAAATAAAGAATACAAGTTAAAAAAAAATAGGGAAACCCTTCCGACATGCATCAGTCAAGTAGACCTCATCGTACACTTCAAGAAGGAGCTGGACACCCTACGCTTCAGATGTCTCCTGGACATCCTGCGCCTCACCCCAACAGGCAGGATGCACTGCTCCCTTTGCACAGCGCTCCATTGCTCGCTAGCTAGGATTCTGCTTTATGGATGCCTGTAAATACATCATCTCACACAATAAGCCAGTAGAGCTGTGGGCGTAAAGGTGAGTTTCAGGAGAGCCTGCATGCTTGGGAACATTCACTCCCTCCATGGTGAGTTTCAGGAGAGCCTGCATGCTTGGGAACATTCACTCCCTTCATGGCCAGCTGTGAGAGTTCCCCCCACGCCTGCATATCGTTACAGAGGCCCGACTACACACCGGCAACAGAGCACATCTCTGCGGATAAACAGACGTAATACACAATTATCTGCATCATCGACTGGAGCATGTTTAAAGTTTACACAGCTAACTTCCCGGATGATTGAACCGCAACGAGATGGTGTCTGGCTAATGAAAGTGATGAGCTGGACAGAATGTCAATGCACAGCGCAAAGCATTATTGAGCCCTGGGATGTCGGTCGCGGGCGGCTCGTCCTGCTTGCGCAGGCCACCATTTCCCTTCTATTTTCTTCTTTTTTGTTTGTTTTTGTGGCCCTTGGTGTCCCTCTTTTCCAACCATGGCAGCATTATAAAAGTTGCAGTTTTTTTTATCCAGGATTAATGCATGCTGTTATTCTCATTACTGCATGTGATCATTCTGGCAGCCTATTTTATTGCAGGAGCACAGCCAGAAATGCGGTGACAGGTGCAGATTTGTGGACAAAACGCTTGCAGTATTTCTGAAAAGCCATATCTTTTTAAAAACATTTTTTATTGTAATATTTCTTACTAACTTTTCACAATTCACAAAACAATTTAATAATAATAAATCAAAGAAAATGAAATAAGAAAAAACAGAAATTAGCAAAACTAAAACCATTAGTAAAATGACATCAATAAAATGACATGTTCATTTAGGTAATGAATTAAAATACTCAGTTAAGCCATATCCTTATTTTGGCATGTTTTAAACATCCTAAATCCACCCTCTTGTTTAGGATGGGAATGGATTGGATTTAATAGCAGTTGAAAATCACTGCTATACAATTATTCTTGGAGGCGCACACGTCAATTTAACCTTAGGTGTCCGTCCATGGCAAAGAGGGCAAAAAAGTGAGCCTCATAAAGGCCCACTTTTTCACCCCATTGGATTCTCTGCTTGCCAAAAACGTTGTTTGATTCATTGTAGGGAAGTTTTAAACATTTCAGGGGCGTTTTTACAATGTTGACCTTCACCTCATGAGGCATTTGATCTCATAATATGCATAATTCCGGGTGAATACCACATTCAGTCCCATAACCAGGAAAGTGATAAGAACACAAGGGGCCTGATTCACAGTAGTGTTTTATACTGGCGCAATCCAATTGGAAAAAGCTCTGTGAATCAGGCCCATGCTATTTTGAAATACATCTACCACAATACTGATATGGAGGCCCTGCGTCACAGGTTGTAAAGATAGTGGTGCTTGATCAATAGAAGTGTGTTTTCACCTTTCACCAAACAGCCTACACAAGGGATGCGTGGGGGCTGTTTCCAGCCAAGGAATCTAAATATATAATCAATTACAAATCTCCTGAAGGCAGAAAGAAGAATTTGTTGGAGTGGGCAGTGATGAAATCCCCTCACCTCTTTATTAAAGGCCTTTTTCATCCCCTCACTCTTAACTAAACTCAATCTTGAGCCTTGCTTACACATTTCCGAGATGCTTTTGCTTACGGTGTGTGTTTGGTGCATGCTGTGAGCAGAAGAGTCCCAGGGGCCTCCTGCTTCCTCCTGCCTAGAAGGTCACTGGTGATGTTCTCAGCTAAGTGGGCCGGCTATCAGTAGAACCCTCTTCCTAAAGGTCAGGCGTTCCTCAGAAGCACAGAGGAACACAGGGAGAGAATGTCATGATGCCTACCTCCAAGGAGCCAGGCCGGGCCCAGCAACCCCAGAGGCAGACATCATTTTCCCCAGGGAAGTCTCAGCGGGCCCAAGTCGGGGCCCTTTGGACTCAGTCCTGGCGCCTTAGGCACCAGGCTCATAGCGGACCCCAGTCCTGGCGCCCTAGGCGCCAGGCTCATAGAAGAGGATATGTGTTTAAGTGCTTGGGTGCACACTTACCTGATGCAGACCTTGCTGCTTCATCCAGGCCCTCTTGAGGCCTGAATGGGACTACTTTACCTGTAGGACTACTTCACCACCCGGGTGTGGTCGGGGAAGGATACATACCTGATTTGTGGAAGGATACATACCAGGAACTTCTTCCAAGGCTATTTAAACCCCACCCGAACAGCCACACGTGCTTCGCGTTGTTCTGCACCTAGCAGCTGGACGCTCACCGTGTCAGCTCCTGCATCCTGACTTCAGCCACGCCTGCCAGCACCCTGGAACACCTGCAAGGGGAGAAAGGAAGAGAATAGGAGAAGAAAAGCCCTTACCTGCTAAATCTGCATCCCGGAGTCATTTCTCCAACGGCCCTGAAAAGGAAGACATCATTTTAAAGGCATTTTGTTTCGATCGCTGCAGCGCTGCATTTTACTCACCTTTGCAAGGCGCTTCCATCTTCAGCAGCGATCTTCCGGATTCAGCTATGCCCCGGCGCCTAGAGGAAAAAAGACAATAACAAAGGTGAGAGGGAGAAAAGGAATAAGGAAAGCTCAGTTTCCTTTTAAGTCTTACCTGTTGGATTATTCCCACTGCATTTCTGGTCCTGCCGCTTCCTGGCATCTCCGGACCCCGGCCCCTATGGGGAAAAAAGACAAAGACATTGAATGAGCGAATGCAAAGATATTACCTGAGCGCTCATCCAGAACTGTTTCACTTCGGGTCGGCGCCATATCTCCGGCACTCCGAACCCCGGCCCCTAAGGGGAAAAAGACATAAGCATTAGCGCTTGCTGCAATTAGACAACGAACATTATTATTAAGCTTGAACTTTTGAACAGAACTTTTACAGCGCCTTACCTGAACAGTCAAGCTTACCTGAACTCCCATCAATCCTCAATCCAGTGAAGTAACTGGGTTTCAACGTGCCCCTGCATCAGAAGCAGGATGGAGAGCTCATCTTTCCAAACCCTAAGGTGAGGCTTCACGGGGAATCGTGGAGGAGGTATCGTGGAGGGCTGGAAGGGAGTGGGAGGCTTGAGCATTGTTCCACAGTTGGTAATACTCCCTTTTCACGCACAGGAGGGTATCCAACGAGCCAGGGAAGCCAGAATAGAGGGGCCCTTCCTGTCCATCTTCAGAGTTCTGCGCCTTCGACGCCGCGCCTCCGTGGGAACCAGGTGAGCGTTACAGAACGCGAAGCCTCACCACAATTTCCCACCTGTGCGCTATGGAGACTTCCGAGACAGATCAGCTGGCCCATCTTTTAGGGGAATTACGGGCAGTAGTGCACTCAGCCCGCCAGGAGACTAATGCTCTCAGAAGGGAACTAATCCTATCCAAGGAAAGAACTGATGATCTGGCCAAAAGGTTATTGCAGGGCCAGGCAGAGCACACTCCTTTACCTGTTTCCGGAGATATTTCTACAACAATGGGTTCGAATAACCCGGTACAAATCAATCCACCTGGACACATGCATTTGGCCCCGCCGGAACGTTTTGCGGGGGATCCCAAGAAATATGCCGTTTTTATGAACCAATGCCGTTTACACTTTTTATGCAGGCCCGGGGCCTTCCCCAACGACCAGACCAAAGTAGCCTTTGTACTATCTTACCTCAGTGGCTGTGCTGCCGATTGGTCTATTCCATTGGTAAATCAGGATGATCCCATTCTCCGGGATTTCCAGGGCTTCCAGGCCAGCATGGAAAGATTGTTCGCTCGACACTCGCAGGGACAGGCCCTTGACAACGAACTGCTATCCTTACGACAAGGTAATCAGGATCTTTTGTCCTATATCGCCACCTTTAATAGACTAGTTGTGGAAACCGGATGGCCTGAAAATAAAAGGATCACATTGTTTCATCGAGGCCTGCGCGGAGAGCTTAAAGATGTTATAGCTCAGATAGTAGATCCACCCCAGGCCTGCGCAGACTACATAGACTTAGTGGTTCAACTTGATCACAGACTTCAAAATAGAAAAGCAGATCGGCTCAAGTATGAAACCAGAGTACCTATCAAGACCCACGTTAACTCCAAGAGTACTGACGTTTCCGAACCTATGCAAATTGGCAGTGTTAAAGGACCATTAACGCAGAAGGAACGAGAGAGAAGGCGACAAATGCAACTTTGTCTGTATTGCGGAACTTCCGGTCACTTTCTTCAAAGTTGTCCAGTTAAACCACCCAAGAAGGTGGTTGGAGCCACTGATAACGAGTTATTGACACCTGGTTCGTGAAACGACCTAGCCCGACAAGCGTAGGCGTCCGCTTGCCGAGCTTGAAAACAAACTCTTTGACCTCGCATTTTGTCATGCCAATGGTGCTTGTGAACCCAAAACAGCCTCAGCAGTTGCATGCTATAAAAGCATACATAGACAGTGGAGCTATTGGAAATTACATAGACCGTGAATTGGCTTCCAGGATTAAGCTTCCTCTCCGCCCGAAAGTAACCCAAGATGTAATTACTACAGTTGATGGAACCGAAATAGCCTCTGGGCCTGTAACGCATTCCACAGTTGAAATCACTCTGGTGGGTCAGGACGGATTCGGGAAGCAATCGTGTTTGATGTGATCAAGGCCCCACAATTTCAAGTACTTCTTGGTATCCCTTGGTTAGAAACACATAATCCGAGAATAGACTGGCGAGCAAAGAAGATAACTTTTCCTGATTGTGAACCAACCTGTTACCCAAGGAATCCAGCTATGGGTCTAGCCTCTGTAACTTCCACCCCTGTACAGCTACCATCTGAATACCAAGAATTCCAAGACGTTTTTCAGAAAGAGCAGGCTAACACCTTACCTCCCCATCGATCTTACGATTGCCAAATCGACTTGGTACCCAATGCACAACTACCTTGTAGTAGGATTTATGCTCTTACTGAACCTGAGAACCTGCATTTGCGCCAGTATTTGGATCAATACCTGGCCAATGGCTTCATTCGCCCATCAAAGTCACCAGTCTCTTCCGCTTTGTTCTTCGTACTTAAAAAGGAAGGAGACCTTAGGGCCTGTATTGACTACCGCACCCTAAATCAGATAACGATTAAGAATCGTTACCCTTTGCCCCTGATACCTGAGCTTATCGACCAAGTAAAAGATGCTCGTGTGTACACCAAGCTAGATCTCCGAGGAGCTTACCACCTGGTACGTATAAAAGAGGGCGACGAGTGGAAGACTGCATTCCGCACCAAATTTGGGCTCTTCGAATATCAAGTAATGCCCTTCGGTTTGTGCAACGCACCTGCCGCCTTTCAGTACTTCATGAATGATGTTCTTCGGGAACTTATCGATGTCTGTGTCATCGTTTATATTGACGACATCCTGGTGTATTCCTCCTCAGAATCTGATCACAGAAATCATGTTAGGGCAGTTCTTGAGAAATTGCGCCAGCACAAATTATTTGCCAAGCTCGAAAAAATGCGTTTTTCATACCACAGAAGTGGAGTTTCTCGGATTCATCCTGACACCTCAAGGAATCCGAATGGACTCGCGGAAAGTGGACGCCATTCTCAAATGGCCATCTCCTAGCTCTGTGAAGGGAGTGCAAAGCATGCTTGGCTTTGCCAATTTCTATCGAAGGTTCATCCCGGAATTTTCTCGAACTGTTCAACCCATCACAGCTCTCCTAAAGAAAAATAAACGCTTTGAATGGACTCTGGAGGCTGAACAAGCCTTTCAGGACCTGAAAACCAAATTCACCTCTGCACCTGTATTGAAGCACCCGCGCCCAGATCTCCCTTACATCGTGGAAACCGATGCATCCAGTTCGGCCATGGGAGCTGTCCTGTCGCAAAGAGACCCAGAAACTAACCAACTACACCCTGTAGCCTTTTGGTCCAGAAAATTCTCTCCACCTGAACTCAATTACGCAATTACCGACAAAGAACTACTGGCTATTAAATCAGCTTTCAAGGCTTGGCGTCACTATCTTCTCGGTGCAAGACACACCATCACCGTAATTACGGACCACAGAAATTTGCAGTATTTAAAGACGCCAAAGCTCAATCTTCACGACAACTCCGATGGGCTTTATTCTTTGCGGAATTTGATTTTGTAATTACCTATCGCCCTGGCTGCAAGAATGGTAAGGCAGATGCCTTATCCCGGATAGGCATGGAAGAACCCAATTCGAGTTTAGAACCTGTGCCAATCATACCGGAACAAAGAATTCTGGGCTTGACTTCATTGCAAACCATTGAGGACATCCAAGCTCAAGTAAAACAGCTTTTTGACTCTTCTGCCTTACTGGAATGGAGTCAAAAGGGTCCTCACTACACCGTTAAGGATGATTTACCCTACTTCCAAGAGCGGTTATTTCTGCCAAGTAAAGAATTGCAGGAACTTGTCATTACCCGTCATCATGAATCATTAATGGAAGGACACCCCGATATCGCGAAAACAGAAGAAAAGATCAAACGCCACTTCTGGTGGCCTTCTTGGAGAAAAGACATAAAGTCATTTGTGTTGTCTTGCGGAATCTGTGCCCAAAATAAGAGTCAAAAGAAAAGGCCAGCCGGCCTACTTCAACCTTTGGACATTCCACCAGCACCTTGGCACACCTTGTCAATGGACTTTATAACTGACCTGCCTCCTTGTGGTGGTTACAACACGATTCTCGTAATAGTGGATCTATTCTCCAAAATGGCCCATTTTATCCCTTTAAAAGGATTGCCGTCAGCTTCCACCTTGGCCAAGGAATTTATGGAAAATATAGTGCGGTTACATGGTTTCCCTTCCATATTAGTCTCAGACCGTGGAAGTCAATTTATCTCCCACTTTTGGAAGAAATGTTGCCAACTAGCACAAATAGACGTGCGGTTATCCACCAGCCACCACCCCCAGACCGACGGACAAACCGAGAGAACCAATCAGACTCTCGAGCAATATCTGCAGTGCATGTTACACCAATCCGAGTTAAATTGGAAAGACATCCTTTGGATTGCAGAATATGCATACAACAATTCAGTGCATTCTGGAACCGGACAGACTCCTTTTTATACCCTGTATGGTCACCATCCTCGGACCTCTGACCTAGATCCACCTCTGACCCTGGAGATTCCTGCAGTAAATCACCTTCATTCCACAATAACCCAAGCCTTCAAAGAAGCTACAACCCACTTACAGCAAGCCAAGAAAAAGTATAAAGAAAATGCTGATTTGCACCGAAGTAAAACTCCTCCTTACCAAGTAGGAGATCAGGTATGGCTAGCAACTAAACATCTACCCCTCAAGGGTCAGCTAACTTTTAATCCCAGATTCATTGGGCCTTACCCCATCAAAGCTATTATCAACCCAGTGGCCTTTAAACTCGATTTACCATCATCCAACATGCGGATTCATCCCGTTTTTCACGCATCTCTTCTAAAACCAGTACAACCTGGAACCAGACTGTCTGAGCCCCCAGGCCCTGTCCAAATTGATGGAGAATTAGAATTCGAAGTGAAAGACATTTTAGATTCCAAGATAGTTAAGTCGAAACTCTTCTATCTTGTTGATTGGAAAGGATATGGACCTCAGGAAAGATCTTGGGAACCCAGTAACTATGTTCACGCACCACGATTAATTCAACAATTCCATCGAAGATTCCCGCAAAAACCAAAACCCCCGGAGGAAAAGACCTTGGGAGGGGCCTTGAGGGGGGGTACTGTCATGATGCCTACCTCCAAGGAGCCAGGCCGGGCCCAGCAACCCCAGAGGCAGACATCATTTTCCCCAGGGAAGTCACAGCGGGCCCAAGTCGGGGCCCTTTGGACTCAGTCCTGGCGCCTTAGGCACCAGGCTCATAGCGGACCCCAGTCCTGGCGCCCTAGGCGCCAGGCTCATAGAAGAGGATATGTGTTTAAGTGCTTGGGTGCACACTTACCTGATGCAGACCTTGCTGCTTCATCCAGGCCCTCTTGAGGCCTGAATGGGACTACTTTACCTGTAGGACTACTTCACCACCCGGGTGTGGTCGGGGAAGGATACATACCTGATTGGTGGAAGGATACATACCAAGAACTTCTTCCAAGGCTATTTAAACCCCACCCGAACAGCCACACGTGCTTCGCGTTGTTCTGCACCTAGCAGCTGGACGCTCACCGTGTCAGCTCCTGCATCCTGACTTCAGCCACGCCTGCCAGCACCCTGGAACACCTGCAAGGGGAGAAAGGAAGAGAATAGGAGAAGAAAAGCCCTTACCTGCTAAATCTGCATCCCGGAGTCATTTCTCCAACGGCCCTGAAAAGGAAGACATCATTTTAAAGGCATTTTGTTTCGATCGCTGCAGCGCTGCATTTTACTCACCTTTGCAAGGCGCTTCCATCTTCAGCAGCGATCTTCCGGATTCAGCTACGCCCCGGCATCTAGAGGAAAAAAGACAAGAACAAAGGTGAGAGGGAGAAAAGGAATAAGGAAAGCTCAGTTTCCTTTTAAGTCTTACCTGTTGGATTATTCCCACTGCATTTCGGGTCCTGCCGCTTCCTGGCATCTCCGGACCCCGGCCCCTATGGGGAAAAAAGACAAAGACATTGAATGAGCGAATGCAAAGATATTACCTGAGCGCTCATCCAGAACGTTTCACTTCGGGTCGGCGCCATATCTCCGGCACTCCGAACCCCGGCCCCTAAGGGGAAAAAGACATAAGCATTAGCGCTTGCTGCAATTAGACAACGAACATTATTATTAAGCTTGAACTTTTGAACAGAACTTTTACAGCGCCTTACCTGAACAGTCAAGCTTACTTGAACTCCCATCAATCCTCAATCCAGTGAAGTAACTGGGTTTCAACGCGCCCCTGCATCAGAAGCAGGATGGAGAGCTCATCCTTCCAAACCCTAAGGTGAGGCTTCACGGGGAATCGTGGAGGAGGTATCGTGGAGGGCTGGAAGGGAGTGGGAGGCTTGAGCATTGTTCCACAGTTGGTAATACCCCCTTTTCACGCACAGGAGGGTATCCAACGAGCCAGGGAAGCCAGAATAGAGGGGCCCTTCCTGTCCATCTTCAGAGTTCTGCGCCTTCGACGCCGCGCCTCCGTGGGAACCAGGTGAGCGTTACAGAGAATTCCAAGGTGAGGGTTGGGGGGGCGGCTTGATATATCACACATCTGTGCCTCGTAGCGCACGGTGAGCAGTGAGCAACTATCAGCCCTTCCTGAACACTCAGCTCCCACTGCACGAATGTGAATGGAAGGGAAGAATGTGTTTCTGAGGAGGTATTTTATCATAGAAGGAAAGATGTCAAGCACACAAGAGTGTAATGCATTGGGATCATGGAAGCCAGTGCAGATTGGTTGAGCTGTGAGACGCATGCCCCCAATGTGTAAGACTAAGACGTGGGCTGATTGAAGGAGCCATGTTGCCTTAGAAGAGATGCTGGACCAATCAGGACAGGAGAAGGCGTTGATCATTAACTACTGGGAATTGTAAACAGGAGAGGGCAGGGGGACTCCTCTTTTGAACATGCACAAGAAAGCTGTAACTCTCATGTGTGGGGTGTTGGCGCTGAGGGGATAATGTCATCTGTATCATAGAATGGTAACTGCCAAGAGGTGTTCTGCCCGCTCATCGCAGCCTTGCAGAGCACATTCATTCCGGGGCGCGGAGGCCTACAGCCTCTGAGACAATGGCAGGCTTGTAATTCGCTGACGCGTACTCGTGGTGGGGTCTATGTCAGTGTGGGCCATGCAAATCTACTACCAACACGTTTGGTGCTTTTCGCCATGCTTGGGTCTACGTTAAAAAATGGCTGCCAACAACTAAGATGGCGTTTACATTTGCCTCTACTGTATAGCACCTCATGCATGCACTACACAATCATACACTCTCTTATGTGTACACCCACCCCGGTCTGCCCTGATCCCTCAATGTACAGTTCACAGTTTGTTTCTCATTCAGAATTGCTTCGGGGGGTGGGTAGACCCTCTCGCCTTCCCAACAACGTTAACAAGAAACCCAACACTGTACTCACCTGTGGCATCAGGGAGGGATCCAAGTTAGCAGATGCTCAGGCTTTTTTTCTTAAATTAGATGTTGCCACTGGGCAAACAGCCAAAGAATACCACCACATTTAGGTTCCCAACGATTTCTGGATTCAGAACTCAAGCCATGACTAACATCTCAATCTTGTTGACAATTCATCCACAGCCCCTTTCCAATAGTCATAAAGACTATCCCAGCTGCTGTGGATCTCTGATCTAAGATGTGGCTGTGCAAAGTTTTCTTTTCCATCTGATTCGGCAAGTCCCCAAGTTCGCAGCTACGGGAAGTTGCAAAGTTTGCCATTTTTCCCTCTTACACCCATGGCAAAGCATTTTTGCATGTATCATTCATTGCCATTTCCCTGGGGCTCTCTTTGCATACAAATTGTATAAAAATCACCACACACAGTTCTGTGTGTGAAGTAGTTTACAAATATGCAGTCCTGCTGAACAACTAGGAAGCATAATCCAATTTGCGAAGTGTATTACTTGCCAAAGTGTATAAAACGAAAAATAAAACATGCTTCACCACGTGTGAACTTTATGAATTGCTACAGTATAGCTATCATAACGAATGACACCCAAATGCGGAGTTTATGCACTCTTAGTGCACATGGCGTGGGCAAAAGTGATAGTTCATGAATGCACAAACCACACGCAAGTCCGGGGCTACTCCTATCCGCACCTTCTTGGTGACTTCCCCTGAAGCACTAGGTTTCGTGACACGGAAGTGGCTTGCCTCACGCGCTGTGTGGCACGTCTCATGCCGAGAATACTGAGGGGTGTGGATGGGAATTCCCTCTCCAAGTAAAGAGGCAGAAGGTGGTCACTAAAATGAGCCCCGGTGCGAAAACACATCCCAAAATAGGCCAGACCTGCTCGGGAGCCTGGAAATACAGGAGACTGGGATACACAGGTAGCAGAAGGCGGCAGAAAGGGAAAGCACATGAACTGTGAAATCTGGTTCTGATGTAAGTTTTACCTAATGCGAAAACCTAAGCTCTTAAATCTAACTTCTAAAGTATACACTATACACTAAACTGTACTATATACGAACCTGTACTAGACAAAATGCTATACTATATGTGATTGATTTATAAACTGCAAACCTAGCTGCAAAGCAACAGTGTGCTGTAAAAAAACTGGGACACACCAACAGGGTTACAGTTAGGGGGAGGGTAGCAGGTATGGGTGGGGGAGCAGAGGAGGGGTAGAAGTAAGGCTGAGTGAAGCCATCCGTGACTGACAAGATGCTCTTTGACGAGTAGTGTCTTGAGGTCCTCCCTGAAGTATAAGAAGCTTGGAGGCAGTCTTATCTGTATTAGACACGTATTTCAAATATAGGGTGCAAAGCAGGAAAATGCATCTTTCCCCTCTTGCAGTTCTTTGTTTGCAGTCTAGTGTTTTTGCAACTTCTGGTGGTACATTGGCCTCTGTATACAGTACGTTTTTGTCCAGGTACGGTTGTGTTTTTGGTGTGACTGTTTTATTGGAGATACAGGCTGCTTTTAACACAGAGCATGTTTGTAAATGTGTGTAATGGAGCACCTTGATGATGAGGGTAATGTCTTTGAGTTTCCTTAATCTTTTTATGAGGTGTGCAGAAGTGTGCTGGACAGCTTTCAGAAGACCACAATGGCACCAGGGACTCCTGGGAGTAGATTATTGCCTCCACCAAGGAAAGAGAGGATGAGGGATTGGTGAATTGGGCTGAAACTCCAGGCATGGGTAAAAAGCTTGATTTTGTGCAGAATTGCAAGCATGTGCGGCTTTCTTGGTGATGTGAGTTTTGAATGAGAGGTCACAGTCAATGGCATCGCGAAGAGATTTTGCAATGGGTGATAGATGATGCGTGCATATTTCAATATTCATGTCTGTCAGCCAATTCTGGACTTTGGCATGCTTGGTGGGGTTTCCTAGGAGAATTAATTGAGTGTTTGTTGGGCTGAGTTTTAGGTGGACACTTGACATCCCGACTTGGATAAGATAAGGGATACCCCATGTTTGAGGCAATGGATATGGTACAGATGGGTGTTATCTACCCATTGGTTTACCTTGATATTGGTGTTGGGGAGGAGTTCTCCCAACAATTCCTTATCGAGGTTGAAAATAACAGGGGACAGCATGGAGCACTCTGGAACACTTCAGGTTCCTGGGGAGTGCTGGAATATCTTGGGACCACTATTGATGAGTTAGTCTCTGTTAGAGAGGTAGGAGGTGAAATACTGAAGTACTGTACTATCCAAGGCCACGCAGGTGTCAAGAATCCTGAAGAGGGCTCCCTGGTTAATAGTATCAGAGGTTCTAGAGAGGTCAAGTAGGTTAACTAAGCAGAGGTCCCCTTTTCACAGAATGTGGAGAGCATTGTCAATAAATTGAATGGTGGCAGTCGCGGAGCTGCATCGTTATAGGAATCTTGATGGGAAGTCCTGGAGGAGATTGTGCTGTATGGTCTTCTCAATCACGTTCCATAGAAAGGGGAGGTGCATGATCTAGTTGGCCAGGTTGTCTGGATTGACAGCAAGTTTCTTCTGAAGGGGAGGATCTGCCCCAGTTTCAGAGCATCTGGGAACGTGCCTCCTTGGTACATGGGGCTAGAGTCTTTTCTAAATGGGACCTCTGCAGTGCCTACCATCTCCTAAGGATCCGCAAAGGGGATGAATGGAAGACAGCATTTTGCACACCTTTTGGGTTATTCGAATACTGTGTGATGCCATTTGGCGTAGTCAATGCCCCTGCAGTCTTCCAGTGATTCATGGATCGTTTCGTCTCAGACCTCATGTTTCTTCCTGTAATTGTCTACTTATACGCTATTCTGTTTTTTTCCCGGAACCATCAGGAACACAAAATTAATCTTAGGGAGGTCCTGAATCAGTTAAAAACTCATCATCTCTTAGCAAAAAAAGAAAAGTGCCTTTTTGGAGTGGAGTCAGTTCCCTACTTAGGATATGTGCTATCTCAGAACGGCATTAAAATGGAGAAGAAGTTGGTGGAGCGCAATGGCCTTATGTTCCATGATAACTGTCTATACTTACCTACAATTCCTCTTAGGCCCCAGGCTCTGGCTTGGTGCCATGACGCATTGATGATGTAATTCACTGCAATGGGCTTCACAATGGAAGAAGGATGGAAGTCATTTGGTAGGCTTTTGGTTTTGTGGATGCAAGAGTGTTGCTGGGGTTGTGTAAACTATGTTTCCTGAATTCGATCCTCCATGATATGTTGTGTGATTTTATGGGTGGGGCCACTGTGATGTGTTTGGAGCTGTCAATGTCATGCCTTATCTTCTGTATCTTTTCAGTGAAGACATTATTGATGACACTGCATTTGACAGTGGACTTTGGTACTGTAGAGTCAGGAAGGGGGCTGATGCAGTGTGTCAACTTACACTGACCCTTCTTCCCCAAAGTCCTGTTTCTCCCCCTCCTCCTCCTCCTCACCTGCAGTTCCTGAACCCGAGCTGGAGAATAACTGCGATTTTAGGGCGTTATAATCCTTCACCTTTTTTTTAGAAGAGAGTGTCTCTCCCGAAATGAAGCCACAATGGAAGCTTATTGAACAGCTACCCTGGGGCCTTCCTTCCGGAAGGAGACAAAAAGAAAGGGGGAAAAGGCCTAATACGGCATTAAAAAAAACCCTGTGATGGTAGAACCCGGAGAAATTCCAGCGGAGAATCGCCACGAAGATGAAGGGTAGATGGGCTCCTATTGCTTTGATGTAATGAGTTGCCAGGAAAGTGGTGCAAGTAGCAAAGAAAGACGGGAACTCCGGTAGGGACACAGCAACGTCCGAGAGGAAGTAATGAGGACAAAGAGAATGACCGTGAAAGGTAAGGAAAACGCTGCTGCGAGAGGCAGTGAGAGGGAGCAACAGCAAACAGCAAGGAGAAGGAGAAAGAGGGAGAGAGAGTGGGCAGAGAGCCGCAGAATAGGGGACGCCGGCTGCCACCAAGAGAAAGAGGAGAGCGGCACAGAACAACGCTGCAGGTGACAGAAAGCACAAAGAATAAAGAAACAGAAAGGTTCCTATCAAGGAACAAGAGGAAAACCCACGAGCGTTATGCAGCGGAGGAAACCGTGTAGGTTGCAACGCAGTGAGGAGCACAATGGGCGTGGCTAAAGTAGCATAAGGTGTGCTTGTAAAACACTAGACTGCTACCTGTTGCTGTGGTGTAACACGCCAGGCAGACTAATGGCCACCCAGGCGCGTTCTGGACCACAGGCACCACGGTTAGAGGCGCATGACAGTATGCCTCCTACCAAAACGGGTCCGTCCTGGTTTTCTGGGATGTGCCCGATGATATTTCCTCATGAGTATCGGAGCCGATATATGGGAAAACGGCTCCCAAGAGTCCTCAGACCTAGGGTACCCCTTCCAGTGAACCAAGTACTCAAGACGACCCCGTCTATATCTTGAGTCGCGTATCTCTGCCACCTCATACTCTAGATACGAGGGACTGGAAGTCTGAATAGGGTACAGATGAGAGGTCAAAGCAGGAATTACCCCCTTAAGAAGAGAAGAATGGAAAACAGGGTGAATGCGTTGAAGAATAGTTGGCAATTTAAGGCGGAAAGTAACCGGATTGAGTTTAGCCATAATGGGAAATGGGCCAATATTTCTTGGTGAGAGTTTAGTTGGTCGTACCCAGCGGGGTAATTACTTGGTGGATAGCCATACCCTGGAGCCCATCTTCCATTCAGGCACCACTTGGCAGCGACGATCAGTTTGGATCTTGTATGTCCTCCGACTGTCTGTTAAGCTAAGCTTGGCAGTCTTATCGGCTTCAGATAGTCTGAACAAAGTGTCTTTGATGGCGGGTACACCGCAAGAGGATGTTGTCCGTAAGTACAATAGAAAGGTGTAAGTCATGTTGCGGAATGGCGGGAGTTGTTATAGGCAAACTCTGCAATGTGAAATAAGGACACCCAATTGTCTTGTTCCCAGTTGGTATAGCATCGGAGATACAGTTCCAACGTAGCATTCAGTCTCTCCATTTGGCTGTTAGTCTGGGGGTGAAACCCCGAAGACAAGGCTCGCTCAATGCTCAGGTTGGAACATAGAGATTTCCCGAAATTGGAGGTATATTGACTTCCCCTGTCCGGGGTGATCTTCTCTGGAAGCCTGTGAATACAAAAAATGTCCTTAAGAAACACTTCAGCCATACCTGCGGCGGTTGGTATTCCGGGTAAAGGAGAAAAATTAGCCAATTTGATCAGTGTGTCTACTGTTACCATGATGCATGTGCAGGATTGAGAGGGCGGCAGGTCAACAATAAAGTCTGTGGTGATATGGCTCCATGGTCGTGTGGGTGTCGTACCTTGCTCCATGAGACCTATGGGTCGCGAGGTAGAATATTTACTTCTGGCTCACACTGCGCAGGATTGTACATACTTCTTGACGTCAGCTGTCATTGTAGGCCAATAGAAAGACCGTCGGAGTAGCTCCAAGGTACCGGTTTGTCCTCGATGACCAGCTGACCGAGCGTCATGGCACCAAGCCAGAGCCTGGGGCCTAAGAGGAATTGTAGGTAAGTATAGACAGTTATCATGGAACATAAGGCCATCGCGCTCCACCAACTTCTTCTCCATTTGAATGCCGTTCTGAGATAGCACATATCCTAGGTAGGGAACTGACTCCACTCCAAAAAGGCACTTTTATTTTTTTGCTAAGAGATGATGAGTCTTTAACTGATTCAGGACCTCCCTAAGATTAATTTTGTGTTCCTGATGGTTCCGGGAAAAAAACAGAATAGCGTATAAGTAGACAATTACAGGAAGAAACATGAGGTCTGAGACGAAACGATGCATGAATCACTGGAAGACTGCAGGGGCATTGACTACGCCAAATGGCATCACACAGTATTCGAATAACCCAAAAGGTGTGCAAAATGCCGTCTTCCATTCATCCCCTTTGCGGATCCTTAGGAGATGGTAGGCACTGCGGAGGTCCCATTTAGAAAAGACTCTAGCCCCATGTACCACCTCAAGGATGTCAGAAATAAGGGGCATGGGCTAGCGATCCCAGATGGTGACCTTATTGAGACCTCTGAAATCGATACGAGGCCGGAGTTCTTGAGAATCCCTTTTGGGTATAAAAAATAAAGGGGCTCCGGCAGGCGACTTCGAAGGTCGGATGAGTCCATAACTCAGGTTATCATCCAAATAGGAGCGGAGTGCTTTCCTCTCAATCTGTGATAAAGAAAACATCCGTCCCAAAAGGAACCAATGTGTTTGGTACTAAATCTATGGAGCAGTCCTCTGGTCTATGAAGAGGGAATTCAAGAGGGGCCTGATCAGCAAATACTGTATCATATTCAGGTAAGGTATAAAGGAACCGTATGTACCCCAACAGTGGTGCTAGTACTTGACGGAAGAGTGTGACCTTCCTGATAAGTAGATTCTTGGAGACAGTTCTTCTGGCAGTAAAAGGAGTCAAAAATCAACTGGTTTGTGGACCAATTAATCCGAGGACTGTGCTTACAAAGCCAAGATATCCCCAAAATCATGGGGAAATGTGCTGCACGTATTATGTCAAATCGCAGCACTTCAGTATGTTGGAGAATGGTGAGGTGTAGGTCCTCCGTGGTCTGTGTGATGGGACCAGAACTGAGGGGACTACCATCAACACCTTCGACTTTCTGGTCCTCATTGCAGTCCAGCCTGCAAAGCTCCACCTTGTCTTCCCAAACAGTGTCAATAAAGTTGCCTGCCGCCCCACAATCTAGGAGGAGGGCCAATACCTCTATCCTTTGTGAGCCTAGAGTAAGTCTTACTCCAATCACCATGAGTCGGGAGTCCTCTGATGATATTGTAGGTCCAATTGAGAGTGAGACATAGGGACTAGAAGGAAACCCTCGGCTACTCATCCCTTCTAGGACCGAGGGTGCTCGTTTCCCGAGCATCTGGATGGAAGTTCTGTACAGTTCTTAATCAGATGAGCATCCGAACCGCAATAGGCACATAGGCCTTTCCCACTCCGGCGTCTCCGTTCTTCTGGAGTTAGAGGGGCTCGAGTTGTGCCAATCTGCATTGGTTCCTCATTTCTCTGGGAGGCAGTGGCTGGAGGAGGAGGAATTTCACGCATCGAAAACTAGCTTTGCAAATGACGCCTTTCTTGTCTTCGTTCTTGGAGGAGGAACTCTATCTGAAGAGCAGCAGATACCAGCTCAGGAAAAGAAGCAGGACGAGGCGCCCTTGCCAGCTCATCTTTAATCACTTCCTTGAGTCCACGCTGAAATATAACATATTGGGACTGCTCAGGCCATCCGGCCTCATTGGAGAGTCTCTTAAATGAGGTGACATATGAGAGGACATCCATCTGTCCCTGTCGGGCATCCAACAGGTCTTCACACGCTGGAAAGGTGATCTCAAGCCTTTTGAATGTTTGCTTTAGTTGAGCTGTAAAAGCCCCAAAGTCCTGTGGCACTGGACTGGAGCTGGTCACGAGTGGAGTAGCCCAGGCCAGGGCATTACATGTCATATTAGAGATTAAATACCCCACCTTGGAGTGATCCGTGGTAAAGGTGTTGGCACGGAAGCGAAATGTACTTGGCAAGCGCAAGGAATTCTTTAAGCTTCTTTGGGGTCCCATCAAACTTGCCCGTTGGTAAAGATATGGGGGTAGATCTGCATGTCTAGAGTCCCGATTATCCACCATCTGGTGAAGCACATTCTTTTCTGCCTTTAGATTCTGCAATTCAACAGACATATTCTGAACTGCAGTGACTAGTTCCTGGATCTGTTCGGCGGTGGCCATTTCTATACGTGGGCATTGCAATCTGTCAATTTCCACTGACCCTTTTTCCCCAAAGTCCCGTTTCTCCCCCTCCACCTCCTCACCTGCAGTTCCTGAACATGAGCTGGAAAATAACTGCGGTCTTTGGGCATTGTAATCCTTCACCTTTTTTTTTTTTAGAAGAGAGTGGATTTCACTCCGACATTGGTGCTAGTCATGGCGCTATTAGCGTCATGACTAGCACCAATACCGGTACCACCACCGACTTGGTGGTATGGGGACTTAACGGTCTACCCCGACCTTTGCGGGACCGGTAAGTCCCCATTTGAAAAGCAATTCCCCATTCCCATTTGAGCCCCCATACGGCTCAATGGGAAGGGGGAAGGCGTCAATAACGATACCGCAAATTGCGGTACCATTATTGACCCCGGTATCCCTTTGCGGGTCCCATCCATAACGCCTGGTAAAACCAGGCGTTAAGGGAGGGACCCGCAAAGGGACCTCGGGATAGGGCGTAAAGGGATTACCGGCACCGGTGTCATTACCGGTGCCCGGTATCCCTTTGCGCCCAGGTCGTAATGACCCCCAGTGTCTCTCCCGAAAAGAAGCCACAATGGAAGCTTATTGAACAGCTACCCTGGGGACTTGCTTCCGGAAGGAGACAAAAGGAAAGGGGGAAAAAGCCTAATACGGCATTAAAAAAAAACCTGTGATGGTAGAATCCGGAGAAATTCCAGCAGAGAATCCCAACGAAGATGAGGGGTAGATGGGCTCCTATGGCTGTGATGTAATGAGTTGCCAGGAAAGAGGTCCAGGTAGCAAAGAAAGACAGGAACTCCGGTAGGGACACAGCAACTTCCGAAAGGAAGTAATGAGGCCAAAGAGAATGACCGCGTAAGGTAAGGAAAAAGCTGCTGCGAGAGGCGGTGAGAGGGAGCAACAGCACGCAGAAAAGAGAAGAAGAAAGAGGGAGAGAGAGCGGGCAGAGAGCCGGGGAAAGGGGACGCCGGCCGCAACCAAGAGAAAGAGGAGAGCAGCACAGAACAATGCTGCAGGTGACAGAAAGCACAAAGAATAAAGAAACAGAAAGGTTCATATCAAGGAACAAGAGGAAAACTCATGAGCGTTATGCAACAGAATCAGCGGAGGAAATCGTGTAGGTTGCAACGCAGTGAGGAGCACAATAGGCATGGCTAAAGTAGCATCCAGAGTGCGTGTAAACCACTAGACTGCTACCTGTTGCTGTGGTGTAACGCGGCAGGCAGACTAATGGCCACCCAGGCGCGTTCTGGACCACAGGCGCCATGGTAAGAGGCGCAGGACACAGTGCTTCACAGCTTGGAGCATTGCTTTGCTTTTTTTGGATGCCTCCATGATAGTTATAGAGTAGTAGTTTGCTTTGACTATACTATATTACACAATACTTAACCACAGTACATGGTGTAGTTATACTGAATACTGAACCATGTAATAGATGTTTCCATTACTCAGAGGAAAATCAGCAGGAGCTGTATAATACATCTGAAGTTATACAATACATAAATGGAAATTATAAAACTTCAGATGTATAAGATATATTAGTTAAATAATACATATGAAGTTTTACAATTTGCAGTGATTTCTTTAAATGTAATATGCAATTAGCTTGTCTGTCTCAATGTGAATCATGTATTTTTTAATTTAGTCATTTATATTTGCTGATTTATTTTAAATTGTATGTATATTGAATTGAAAAATCTGTTACGATGCATTATTTTAGTATGGTTTAAATCTATGTATTTTTTTGTTTTATGTGTATTAATGATTTCTTTTGAAAATGTTATGAATGAAGTTTGTGGGAGGTTTTTATAAACCATATCGCTAATAAATCAATCAATCAATCAATCAATTGTCCGTGTTTATTTGGAATACAAAGTTCCATAAAACAATAATCAAATACATAAAATTTTGTTAAAAGGATGACAATAAATATATAATAAGCATTAAATCATGCAATACAAATACATATACAGCCCCTCCCTCAGATACAATTCAAAGCTTAACATTCATAACCTTCATTACACATGTTGAATAGTGTGTTAAGAGAACCCCGGATCGTCCAAGCTTGTCAATGTAGGATAATAAAGGCCACTCTGTTAATGGTGTTTCAAGTACAAATAAAGTGCTGGGCGATATTGTAGCAGCCCGATGTCTTCTAGGGCAGGTAATGACATTCTGGATTTGATATGTACATTCACTGGACAAAAAAATAGAAAATATGCCAAATCTTCTTGATCAGATTTACACTTTATTCATCTATGTGTTTGAATTTGGCCCGATCTGCTTGCCAAAATAGTGCCCAGCTGTAAACAATTAAATCAATCTCGCGTGATATGGCTTCTTTCCATAATGCGATTTCTCCAGAGGAGGTATACTTGGATTTTGTTGGATGTAATCATCATATATCTTTTTTTTATTTATTTATTTATAGTGGAATAGCCAAAATGTGACTTTTAACACATTTCAATCGACATATATCTTTGATTTAGTGGTTTACACATCTACAGGGATATTCTACAATCATACTACTTAAGGCATGATGATGAGTCTTTAAATACAAAGGGGGTCCAAAGCAAAGAATAGCATAATAAACTTCCGCATTCATTTTGTACATCTGATGATACTAATTCAAAACTGGGTTAGCACAACCTGAGGTTTTGTCCATATTTTCAATCAATGCTGCACAGGTTCAAGTATAATTTCATCTTGTAAATAATGCAACCCAATTTCCGTGTGCACCGCAAAATTCGGTGTAGATTTAGGTAAGCCTAGTAATATTTTCCAAAAGAGGTTTTCACCCATTGGTAATTAATGAGCATTTGAGAAACCCTATAATTAAGCACTGTGCTTTACAGAAACTTTAGTTGCTAACGTATAAATCTTAGTAATTATGTTAATAGGCTGCAGTTTACACTTTTTAATGAGATCCCCCTACAACTTGTCTCATCCTGACCAATAGCTAATCCCAGCGTGATTTAGGCGATAGGGTGCTCGAAAAACCGAATGCCCAAATCAACATATTGCTGTGACCGTGGTATGGGGCCAGCCATTACTGGTCATAGTAGATATGTTTATCTTCCTCTTAACACTAGAACTCACAATTATTGCAGATTTGGCCATGCTCACTCGCAAGTCCAATGCATTCATAAATGCAGTGCATCTATTTATTAAGAGTTGCAGAGCTCTCTGAGTATGAGCAAGTAACACAGTATGCTCTGCATATGCCAGTACTGGTAGGGCCACATCCCCCAGCTTTGGAACATCGGCCTTACATTCTAAAAGTACATCATACAAGCTATTAATAAAAATGCAAAATAATATCAGAGGCAACACACACCCTTGCCTAACCCCAGACTCTTTTGGGAAGGAAGGGGTGCAATATATATTCAGTATACATTACGGGTACATAGCTAGAAACGTACACAATTAAAATAGAATGTAAAAGGTTTTTATTTTTTATTTCTTTTAAATAGTAAAAACATTCTAAACATTTTCAAAACGAATGAATGTGTTAATTGGTGTACACCTTCTAGGGATTTTCGAATACATTGTTTATTGTAATATGTTTGTTTTTTCGTTGTAAGTTTTATCATGTGCACATTCTTCATGCATGTTTTTCTTTTTCACTGATTTTAAAAAAATATTTGTTGTGTGTGTGGAAGTAGGGGTGTGACGGTGGGGTTTGTGGGAGTAGAGGGGTGGCGGTTTGTAGTATTGGGGTTCGGGAGGCAGGCACACGTAGCAGAGATGACGCTGGAGGCAAGTATATATAAAAGGAACGTTGTTTTTTTAGTTTCAGGGCTAGTCGGGAAAAGGGAGGCAGGAGCTACATAATATGCATCCTCTCTATTCAGATCTCCCATCCTGATCAGGATCCGAATAGAGAGGATGCATATTATGTAGCTCCTGCCTCTCTTTTCCCAACTAGCCCTGAAACTAAATAAAGCAACTTCCTTTTATACATACCTGCCTCCAGAGTCATCCCTGCTACGTGTGTCTGCTTACCTGAACCCCAATACTACAGAGTTGTAGGTTAATGGGGTATGGGTACCCCCATTTAAAAATAAAATTGGTTTGTTTGTTTATTTGGTAATGCGCACCAAACTGTTAGGTAGCTGGGCGCAACAGGTACAAGGATACTTAAGGCATATTTACACAATTGAAAGTACAGTAAAGGCAATAGGAAAATACAGTTCAATACAGTGGTGAGGTACAGAATGTTGCATGCAAGCATGCAAAGCAGTTACATAGGTAAATGTTGCAGACTCTCCAGGGATCATATGCCGTTAGCACGCAGCCAGATAAGGGTATTGCGCCTAAAGCTGTAATAGGACTGGTCAGTTCTGAGTGCTAGTGGTAGAGCATTCCAGGATTGTGCAGTTTTAGGCAATGGGAGTTAACTGCTCTGGAGGGGCGAGTCGAGGTTCTTCTGAAAAAGACATCGAGCCAAATTGAAAAGGAACAACAAAGGAAGTACTAAAAGCGCAGCTCCATCAAAACACCATTTATTGAACTATCGATGGCATATGCATACTTAACTACCTGCAACCCTGATTTGTAGGTATTTAATACCAAGTGAGCAAAACTCAGCAACTTAGTGAAGTTTGCAAAGTTTTGCAGTAAACTGCACAAATTGTGCAAAGGTGAATTCCTGCAGCTTCCAATGTCAGTCCAGTCCAGACAGTACAGGAGTGTCATCTGCAAACATATAAAACTAAAGGTTGAATATTTAGGTTATCTAGGTCATGGGATGGAAGTACACATTGAAAACAATGGAAGATACCAACAACGTACCCTGTGGAAGCCAGTACTGGGTTCAACAGGACAGGGATAAAATGGGAGGTGAGTCAGACGCTTGACCGTGGTCAACCAGAAGCATTTGTGCCGCTTGAGGGCTTTCTCATTCAGTATGACCGTATCAAGATTTCATGGCTGATCCTTTGAACAGCACAGACTGGAGACATTTTCTTCATCCATTAAGCTAATAAGTGTGCTTTATAAATGCAGTATTTGATTCTCTCTGAAAGATCCTGCACTGTATGGCATTTTCAAATAACTGTTATGCCAAACCTAAAATTGTATCATGCAAAAACATCTTCTATAACTACCATCGCATTTGAGTTCGTCCATTTCTAGCAAAAATCCTTAAGTTGGCTGTCGCCAAGCAATTACTTACCTGTTTTGAATATAATTGTATCCTGGGCAATTTCCGAACCGGATATGAGAGAGGAATGTATTGTCTCCAGAGACTAAGGCCAGACAGCCACCATTCTATTACTGTACCCCTCAGCCAAATTTTGTTTTCCATCTACAAAATATAGCTTTCAACTGCCTAGGTCAGCTATCTGGGATTGGGAGCACAGTGCACCTGTGGTTTACATGCATCTTTGTTACTTCCTCGGGTTTTTTTCTTTGTGGAAAATGCTCCTTTATTTAATCTCCTCAAGTAGTTACCATTGAATGTTTTTTCAAGTTGCTATTTTTTTTAAATGTATTCATTCTTATTCGCTTTCTTTTGTTTCTGAACACTCAATTCATAATTCCTAAAGCCTTATCACTAGCAACATCGCAGCTAATCACTATCCTGAAAACCCCCATACTCTTACACCCTAACCCATAAACACCTAACCTTTCAAAATTCCTATCCCTGAAGACCAAATTACACAATGTCTAACCCATGTGGTTAACTGTTGTAAGGAAATACATGTGATGTAAAAGACAATATCTTCAAACTTTATTAAAACATTATCAGATGGACAGTTTGCCAGATGACTCCGAGCCCTTTAATATTTTGTCATGCTCTAAGACATTCGTCATATTACTAAACTCAACAAACAAAATTTCTACAGGGTTAACATTAGCCTTGGATATTATAGTTAACCGTCTATGTATTTAACCCATCAATTTGTCTTATATGTCAGCTTTGCAGGCCCCAAAGGTTCAAGGTCATTCAAAACAATGGAGGCCTTAATAGTTTCAGTTCATGAGATTTCATAGGGTCTCAGGATGCAAAAGGAATTTATCTCCACATAGCATCACACCAAATTAGGTGTTTGCGGATTCAGTTACAGAATAACACAAGTGTATACTGGCATAGCAAGGGTTGGTTACCTCCTATGTTTCCAACTTCATACTTCCAGGGTTCAAAGTAGGCCACTCTCACATAGCAGCTCAAATAAGGATTCAGTTCATAGGATACCAAAGCAAGACACATTTGCACAGGGTTTCACAAGGCTTAGTTCCTTTCTATGGTTCCAAACGGATAGAGTGTAGGGTTTAATACTGATGATTCTCTTCTACCGTTCCACTATCCTCTATAATGATAAGGGTAGTGACTCAAGCAATCAGAGTTGTTCATTTTCTCATAGTACTTCACAAGGGGTTTTTACAGGACTTAGGGTTAAAAGTGGTTCACTCTCTCCTGGTGTGTCACAACCATTTAAAAATAAAATTCTTGGGGACTCAAAGTAATTCTCTGTTTCACATTTGGACTGAGGACTTCAAATTCACAAGCCTTCCAGGGGAAGAGTTTGTATCCAGCTCTTGGTCCGGCGTGTCTTTGTTATTTTTCCTGGTGTCAGAGCTCTTTTTCATTTTTTATTTTATTTTTAAAGTTGTCAGTGCCTTGTTCCCAGAGGGCAATTCTGACAACCAAAGCACTCAAAGTTTTCACCAGGGTTTTATTAGGCGTCAGGAGGTTAGATTGCAGAGGCAACACAGGACTAGCAATGCTTAATCCTTTTTCACTTAACTGTAACTCAGCCATTTTACAGTCCCCAGACATTTCTATGAACAGAGCCTTAATGGGCCAGGAAACCATAAGGAGAACTTCCTTTTGCGTTAATGTCCCTGTTCCTTTGACTTTCTTTCAAACTTGTCTCTCTTATAATACCATGTGATCAGCTAGAGGATTGGTGGGGACGTTGTCTCCCATAACAATAGTACACTATTGGTTAATTCATGTTTCTCCTTTCCTTCTCAACCCACAATGGTTGGTAATTGATGTTGATTGCTGATGATTGCTTTTAAATATTAGAGCTTAGATGATGGCGGGCCACTCACTACCTTGTTTCTTCTCAGGCATTTATCTCTGGTATCTTTCTGCAGCTCCTAAGTGTCCCACTCCCCAACATCTTCCAGCAGCCTCTGGGCACCCAGCAATGGCCTTGTCTACATTCTCAAGTACAGGGTCTTTCGGATGGCACCCAGTATTCAGGAATTCCTGGTCTCTGAACACAACATTTCTGTCCTCCTATGTGTCTGTTTTTACTATCACAATTATGGTTGACATCTGATGGTAGCCTGCTCTGGGATCTACATAGTCAGGCTTTCCCTTGTTTAACCTATGGTCTACGTTTTAGCACAATCCGGATTATAAGTACATTTCATCATTGAAGCATTAATGAGATTGCAGCACTTCATCACAACCCATGACCAATAGCACCTAACCTCATCATGCTTTACCATAATTTCTTATCTCCTAATCCCATATCTTCTTAACCCTTGACCCCAAACATTTCAACACTGAATCCCTAATCTCTTCACCCATGGTTTGCACTCCTGTGGTCAATCGGAATCAGTATACGAAGAAGGTGGCATTGTGATTGACATTTTCGTTTATGATCAATCTTAACCCTAGGCTGTCCCTGAGTATAAGATTCTTGGGACACTTTATGAAGGCAATTAAAAGGGTGCTCATCGGGAGTGTCCTTACAAAACAAGAGAATCCTCTGTCTGGAATCCTATGCTAGCCTGAATTCTGTTCCCACCACAATACAAAAAAACATATAAATCAACACAGCAACACTTAGACGGCTCTTGGCCTTAGCAATTGAATGGTGGCTAGTGTCTAAACCCGACCCTGGTGTGTCTTTCTCAATCAGGCTGCTCGCTTTTGGTGCACAGTCTAAACAAGTAGCCTCAAAGTCTCTTTATAGTTCAAACAAGTTCTCAAAAGTGTCTCTTATCCTCACAGCCTCACTTGGGAATATAGGGTCTATGTCCTCACTCCTGTGAGGATGTCTCAGTAATCTCTACCAAGAATGTTCCTGAAATTCTCACCATCTATATAGTCCTTGGTTGTTGCCGCACTTTGGGTAATTGTTTCTCTCACTCCTCCTTGGGGGTCTTGTGTCTATCATGTCGCCTTAGGGTATGTGTTCACTCACCCTTTCTTGGGGTTATTTCTCTCTCACCCCAACTCAGCGTCTTGTCTCTCTCACCCCTCCTTGGGGTATTGCTTCTCTCACCCCACCCTGGGGTGTTTTGATTCATTCACCCGCCTTGAGATCTTTTTTGGGCCTATCAACCCACCTTGGGGTTACACTTAGTTCGCACCATCTTGGGATCTTGTTTCTCTCACTCTGTCATGGGGTTTTACTTTGTTCACCCCACCTTGGGGTCCAGTGCCTTTCACACACCTTGGCATCTGGTTCATATCACCCATCCATGGGGTTGTGCCTTTCCCACGCTGCATTGGGGTTTCACTGCAATCACCTCGCCTTGTGGACTTTTTGGGCTTCTTACTCTGCCTTCGGGTCTTGTTGGGCCTGTAAGGATATATATGGGGCTGTAAGGATATATATGGGGATTCTACTGCCAGTATACAGTATGCAATATGGAAATGCAGCCAGGCCCAGTTTTCCAAACTGTGGGCATTATTTTTAAAAGCAATTAGTCTGTGGTCAGTATGCAATATCTAAATGCAGCTATTTCAAAATAGATGCACAATAGGTGCACAGCAGTTTTCAGTAACAGCCAGCAGGCACGTTTTTCAGAGCATTTAGTAAAAAAACATTTTAGCACAGTGTGCTGTCATTTTAAAATGAAGAGGTGCACATTTTTATAAATTGGATGTTTCATGTGTGCGAACTGCATTAGAAATACATAACTAATTAACCTTGTACTAACTGCCTTACTAATATATTAATTTCAACCCCTCTAACATTATTAATGCAGTTTTTGTGCACAATGAAATGCATTTTATGTTTTTACATGCATGGTTTAAAATTTACTTTATTTTCCATGAAGAGATGCACACTCAGTCCATATGAGTGTTTATTTTTTTTGTGGAGAGCAGGAATATGCCACTGGAAGGAAGAAGGAAAACAGAAACAGTTGCTTTTCTGAGTTGAAATCTTCATTGTCTTGAAAGATGAGAACTGGTACAGGATGATTGGGAGAGATTGAGGGTGGATGGGCCACGTCAATAGAGGGTTGACCTAGGGGTGGTAGGCAGGAGGAGTTTTCTGAAGGAATAACTAGGGGGAAGAGTTCAGATCGTGCTGGGACGGTGAGACAGACGGTGCTAGATAATAAATGCTGCTGGACTCCATGTGGGTGTGAGCGCTAGCTATGAACTTAAACAGCTGGAAGCTCCCCACACATGCAAAGGAGTTATTGGCACTGGGTCTGCAAAGCGGCAAGGTCGTACAGACAAAATCTTGACAACTAGAGTGCTATCTTAACTACAGTGGTAAATTAGCAAATCCTTTACTGCTCTGGTATAAACATCAAACCCTTGTGATTCCCCTGTATAGAAATGATTCACAGATGCATGAATGACTCCAAAATCCCAGCATTTGTTTTTTTGTACACTCTGTATTATATAACAATTATAAACAGAAATACATCTTACCACTTGATTTCACAGCATCACCTACAAAATATAAAAGAGAACAGAAAACAAACAGGCACATTGCAACAAAAAGAAAGAATTTGGTGTTCAGCATTTTTTAACATAGAGAAATAGGAACATCCAGTATTTATTTTTTAACTCCCTGCATTGCCAACAACTTTTGTCACCTCCCATTCATACTTTTTCCTCACTTGGCACTAACTCACCCAGGCCAGTGAAGTCTGAAACTCTCGTTGTCAGTATTTTGTCTGTAAAACATTGCCGCTTTGCAGACCCAGTGCCAAGAACTCCTTCGCATGTGTGGGGAGCTTCCAGGTGTTTAAGTTCGTAGCTAGCGCACACACCCACATGGTGTCCAGCAGCATTTATTATGTAGCACCGTCTGTATCTCTGTCCCAGCACGATCTGAACTCTTCCCCTGGTTATTCCTTAAGAAAACTACTCCTGCCTACCACCCCTAGGTCAGCCCTCTATTGACGTGGCCCATCCACCCTCAATCTCTCCCAATCATCCTGTACCAGCTCTCGTTTTTCAAGATAATGAAGATTTCAGCTCTGCAAAGCAACTGTTTCTGTTTTCCTTCTTCCTTCCAGTGGCATATTCCTGCTCTCCACAAAATCAAACGCTCACATGGACTGAGTGTGCATCTCTTCATTGAAAATAAAGTGAAAATCCCCATATATATCCTTACATACCCTAATTTTTCCGACAATTCTGGCTAATAAACCCATAATTGGAGGAAACATCTTAAAATGTACATCTCTCTTTTTCCATTGTTATTAGATGAATCATGGTTGAAATAATGGCATCTTAATAAAAATGAATATTTAAATATTTCATAACAAACCATTGCTTAATCATAACAAAAGTGAAACAGATCCCAAATGGGGCCCATTAGTCTTCACACATATGTACATGTGCATGTACATTGCGTAACGGAACATTGTCTACGTATGTTTGAATGTTTTTTCAATCATAGTCTTTATATATGTGTGAAATCAACATTTCTTATTAGTGTACATGTATGACAACAAAACAATAAAATAAATTAAATAGATAAAACAAATGACTAACATAACTAACTAAAACAATTCAATAAAATAACAAACTTGTGCGTCTCCATTATTCACATTTTCAGTCACATGGGACAATACTATGCTCCACCAGCAACACTGCAAAATTAAGTTCAACTAGCTGTTCCATTGATGGCATTCACCATCTTCATGACTGCAGCTCTGAGATGTCCTGATCACCAAATTTCCATTACATCTTCCCTTCAGTGGAATTCTTTCAGCCTGGCACTCTTGGGCGTTTCTCCACAGAAATCATTTCTTTTAGCATCCTAGTCTATTTGTCTCCACTTCCATATTTCGGTCCGGGCTCAATGATGACTTGTGATGCTGTGGCTTGAAGACTCACCACGATCAGCGTGCCAAACATCCATGTTGCCGACTCTATTGTCATTGTCCTCCTTCTTGCAGACTTTGTCTTCGCCCCCATCCGGGGCTTCCCTGGGACTTCCTCCTGTGGATCACAGGAATCCATCATCTCTCGCATCCTCCGGTCCAGCAACCTCTGACCCCTGCCAAGATGTCAGTTAATCGTGTCTAAATCAAATAGAAAAGGAACAGATTAAGTACATAGCACTATAGCAATTTTACCCTTTCTACTACCTTGCCAAAAACAAAAATGGGGCCCGAAACATTATGATCCTTTACTTTTGAATACCTGCAATTAAGCACATGTTAGAGAAAAACAACAATATTTACTTCTCACATTATTATACAATACAACAATTTTCATGCAGAATACTTTACCACACAAGACAAACCAAAAGCTAAATTCCACCTCCACTCATTTGATCAGGCCGTTAAAATTAGGAAAACATTATACTGTGCCGAATTGAGGCAAGTGGCTCACTACACCTCGGACCTGAAAGCTGGTCAACTAAGGAAGATTAGAAATCATTATGTAAATTGGGTAAAACAACACCGAGCACTAATGTATCAAAATGATGGTGCTAACATGCTGAGGATTCTTGCAACCAAGAATACAGCAAAAATGTGGTCAATCATTAATCAAATTGCTTTGGGTTCACAGTTCGCGATTCAATCAAGCGCAGTGAATGAACAAAGGCTAACAGCACTAACAGCCAAAATTGAACTACTCCAAGTAAAAATCACATCCAAAAAACAATCACTAGCCAACAAACCTGTTCTCCTTAATCTAAATCGACCACATCAGGAATTCACCAGCTCCCCATTCCACTTCACACCAGTATCCCAAAATGTAGTGTTTGACACCATCGACAAACTTAAAGCCTCCAATTGCAAAGGAGATTCCGTCCCCGCATCAGTAGTCAAATCCTGCGCCCACACCCTCACCCCCATTATCACCAACTTCGTGAACGCATCCTTCAATACTAACCTAGTACCAGCTAGCATCAAAGAAGCCTGGGTCACCCCTCTCCTGAAAAAACCTACCCTAGACCCTACTGTGCCCACTAATTACAGGCCAATAACAACTGTCCCATTTCTCCTCAAAATATTGGATAAATTAGCATACAACCAAGTCCAAACTCACCTTGAACAAAACCACCTCCTTGGGACGAGGCAATCAGGCTTCCGCCCCAACCATAGCACAGAAACGGCACTCCTTGACTTAAAAATCCAGATGGATACCATCAGAGACTCAGGAAAACTCTGCATCCTTTTCCTACTCGATCTCTCCGCAGCGTTTGATTTAGTAGACCATAATAAACTGTGCGCCACACTAGCGAAAGACTTCAACTTCTCCACCGAAGCTACTACCTGGATCAAATCTTTTCTTGCTGACCGCACCTCCAGGGTCGCCATAGGTAAAGAAGCCGCCAACCCCATCATAGTACCCATTGGTGTCCCCCAAGGTTCCTGTCTCGCACCAACATTATACAATGCATACACTAAACTCCTCTTCTCAGCGCTAGACGACATGGGTGTCATCTACACCAACTTTGCAGACGACACCCAGATCCTCATCCCTTTATCGGGAGACTACACTCAAGACACCGACACTATCCACAAAATATATGCCATAATCCAAAATTGGATGGCACTAAATAGCCTCTGTCTCAATGATGAGAAGACTGAGGTTCTCATTGTGGGCTCCCAATCCAAAATAGAAGCATTACATGCTGATTACTCATCCATCAACATCGATGGCACAAACATATCAGTACTCAAACAAGTAAAAACACTAGGTGTCTACCTAGATGCCAACCTCACAATGACCAAGCACATTAACGCCCTCTCTTCCTCTACCTCCTACACCGCAAAACTTATTGCTCTCAGTCGCCAATTCTTGACACCCACCAACTGTATCACGCTGGCAAGAGCTTTAATCCTATCCAGGCTCGACTACTGCAACGCACTCTACCTGGGTACCTCAAAAGCCAATCTAAACAAACTACAGCTTATTCAAAATAAAGCCCTTCGGGCGGCCCTTGGATTAAGGAAGTCAGATCACATCTCAAAAATTAGAAGAAACCATCACAGGCTCCCCATCAAAGCCAGGGTCATATTCAAAGCCCTGTGCGTCACATTCAAATGCATCCACTCTTGCGCCCCCATCTACCTCAACCACGCCATCACCAAAAAAGTATCTAAGAGGCCCCTCAGATCCAACAGTCAACTACTCCTAGCCATCCCCCGCTACAAGACAACCAAGGCAGGAGGCAGTAGTTTCCAATACCTCGCACCCACATATTGGAACACTCTTCCCCTCCCCATCAAAAATGAGCAAACTTTCTCAGGTTTCAAGAAATCCCTGAAAACGTGGCTATTTAACCAAGACTAAGGAAATATCACTGTACTGAAGCCCTGCATTAAATGTCTCGTGTATGATTATCTTGTATTCACTTGCACTGCGCCCGATTGGCAATTTCTAAGAAATGTTTTAACCAAGCTGTCTGTAACATCGCCGTGGTACCCAAGGGTTTGGGCGAGTAATAAATGCAATAAATAAAAATAAATAAATAAAGGTGGATACAATACTTCACTGATCTGTACTCTGTACCCCAGGGCAGTGTAAGCTTAGGCTCTAGCAAGCTCATCCAAAAATTCCATCTCAACTTTGATCAAGATGACATGTTATGTCTCATTAAAACAGTAAGCAACTCAAGGGCTTCGGGCCTAATGGGTTGTCTAATCAAATGTTGAAATCACATCCCGATCTTTGGGCCTCCATATTATTTAAGATATTCTCGGCTATAAATCTTGCCCAAGCATTGCCAAAAAGTAGCTACCAACCCATCTCAATTGTTAGATATCCCCGGTAAAATCTATGTGAGGTTATTGCTAAAAGAACTAAACCTATGGATCACAGAGAATCATCTAAAAGATCCATTTGAAGCGGGATTTATGTCAGGAATGGGGACTGTTCCAAATATCTTATGTCTAAACCTGATCAAAAAGCATTACGCTGCACAGGGTCAGTCATTATATTTGGCGTTCATCAACTTTCAGGCAGCGTTTGATTCAATTGACCGGGTTATGTTATATAAAAAATTTTAAAAAACATAATTATCCACCATCTGTATTAGCCCTAGTCATGTTGCTTCATACAGAAACAACGATGCAAATGTGATTAACATATGAAGGCACCCTGTCCACCCCAATAGCGACTGAGAGGGGCTTGAAACAAGGGTGCTCACTTGCATCAGTCTTGTTGAATTTCTTTATATTTGACATGGGCGAGATTTTTGTTAAAACGGCTTGTGATGCGCCGAAACTGGGAAATCAGAAAATAAGACATCTCTTGTACGCCGATGATTTGGTGGTACTGTCCCAAACCCAAAGTGGCCTACAAAATATGGTGCATACCCTTGACACATATGTCAAAGAAAACAATATGGTAATAAACATCGACAAATCACAGGTGGTGGTGTGCAAGAACAGTACAAATCACAAGAAACAGGTATACAGATGGAGGTTACAAAATCTGACAGTTGTAGACCAATATAAATATCTAGGGATCATGTTCTCAAACTTAAATAATTCAGCGTGTCATAAGTGGGAACTGCAATCCAAACTACAGGCTTTAACCTCACAAGCAGAGTTATTAGCCCGTAGATTTGGTAAATACTCACTTAAACATGTATTAACATTTTATCAGATGAAAGTAACACCAATATTGATATACGGCATGGAAGCCTTTTGCCCTAAGAAAAGAGAGGAATTGGATAAATTGGAGTCATAATATTGGAAACAAGTCTTACACCTACCCAAATGTACTCCGTTACCCAGGATACGGTACGAGTTGGGATCTTTGTCCCTATATTCACAATTTTTGTGGAAGATGTGCTTGTTACTTCGTAAATGCTTGTTTTGAATACAAACACCCAACATTTTGAGCACAGTAGCGCAACATCTTTTGGGAAATTCTACCACATTCTCTAAAAATTGGTGTAAAATTGTTTTCAATGCCATGGCAGAGGCTTCCATTGACCTGGACCTATTAATCAATAACTCTGGGTGAGCTAAAATCACATTTTTCCAATTTAACTGGATATATAACATAACTGCTTGTGCCCGCTTTAAGGATTTTGACATAACCTTGTTTGGGAGGAAAAGATATAGACAAATGATGGAATATCTTACCAAATGTCCATCACCACATATTCAAAGCCAATACATGCGCTTCAGGTTCAACCTGTGGCACACCCGAGAAATATTGTTTAGGAGGAAACTAATTCCTAGAAGTCAAAGACATTGCCAATACTGCTTAGATGAGCAAGAGCTCGAATCCTTGCAACATCTCGTGATAACATGTCCTGGCCTCTGCTCAATCTGCAGACAATTTTTTCAGCATGTTTTCGATCTGAACACCCAATTAAATCAAGATGAAATATGGCAATTAGTCGTTTCGTGCCCAAGATTGCCTGTAAAAGTGGCAATTTTCCACTTTCTAGAAGCAACAGTGCCAGATTGAAAGTTGTTTAAAAGTGAATAATATTTTAATAGATCAATGTGACATCTGTCTTTCGCTGATTCAAATGTATTCCAATGTATTAATGTGACATTTGTTTTTGTTAATCTTAATTTTAATGTATGCTTCAAAATTGTATGGATTGTATCTTATTAATTGTTTTGTGTATGATATTTGAAAAGTTGTGTTTCACGAGTAAACAAATTAAAAAAAAATAATACTACACCACACTGTACCATAGTAAATTAACCTGATTCAGCACATTCCAACAATGCACATTACCACACTTTTCCCAAATGTGGCACTTTCATTTGCATTTATCTCCACACTAAACAATATATCTGGTTTCTCATGGCGTGAGACATATACCACCTTGTCATTATGAAATAGCCCACTGCATCTTTCTTTTCCATGTAATCAGTACACTTAACCTGTCGCTACCTGCTCAATTTTCCTGATTTCATGCTTTGGATGACAGGGCTTAATTTGGTTAACATGAACAAACTGTTCTGTCACCATTTCACCCTCTGTCTTTAATGTTTTATAGACTACCAGGGACACATTATCTATTATTTCAAAGGGACCTTGCCATGCTGCAATACATTTTGAGTTTTTATGTTTACCTTTCCCAAAATGAAACTTATATACCCGATCACTTATTTATACTCTTTCACAGATGTCTTTTTTTATCATAGTATGACTTTGCACTATCAGCAGCTCTTTCCAAATTTCACTGCACAAATGCAAATGCATGTTGTAACTGCTTTATCAGTTCTTCCACATACTTGTGAACGGTAGATGCACTCACAAGTGCATCTACAGACGCTCATGCGTCCTGTATAATAAATGTTGTGGCAGTAGCATTTTTCTTCCTGTCAACAGCTCATGAGGACTGATACCTGTCGCTTTAGCAGGAGTCGACCTGATGGCCATCAATACTAAAGGTAATCACAAATCCCAACTAGAACCTGCCTCTGCTACAAACTTCTTTAGTACGTCCACTACAGATCTATTTCAACGTTCAACATTCCCAGAAGAGGCAGGCCGATATGCAATGTGAAACTTCCTTTTTACCCCCAATATCTGCCACACCTTGCTCATTAAGGTGCTTGTGAAATGACTTTCTCTGTCTGACTCTATTCTTTGTGGTAACCCAAATCTTGAAAATATGTGATTTACCAGCAATGTAGCTGCTGTTTGTGCACTACAATCTGGTGCAGGAATACACTCTACCCATTTCGACATTAAACATACCACCGTCAAAAGATAACAATTTCCCCTACTCAATCTCTTTACAGGCCCTACATAGTCGATTTGTAAATCCGACCATAGAAGAGTTAAACCTCCATTGATGAACCTATTTTCATCAATGGAGCTCTATGCATTGGTGAAGCAGGTTTAAATTGTGCACATACCAAACACCCCCTGGTATATAATTCCACATCTTGGGACATGTGCGGCCAGTAAGCATAATCTTTCAGTATCTCTAAAGTCTTTTGTGAACCTCTGTGTCCTGCAGTTATCGCATCATGCGCATGGTGTAACATTATCCCTCTGAATGAAAGAGGTACCACCCACTGTATCTGTCCTGTTATAGATTCCCTGATCATCAGACCATCCTGTAGTTTAATTAATTTTTTGTTCTTTAATAACACTCTCAACTCTTCTTTTCCTGTACAATCATTTTCAGTTGAAGGATTTTGTTCGGGGTCCATCAAATGATTATAATAGACCCCCAATACAGGGTCATCTTTTTGTGCCTTAATCAGATCCTGATCTGGTGTATAATAACTGCATTGCACTACAGGTTGTCCAACTTCTTTTGGAGCTTTAGAGCATGTAACTGCATCTATTTGTATTTCACCAATTAAGTGTTCAATGGGCAACAATTCTCGCATAACAGCCACAATCTTGGCCAATTGATCTGCTCTATTATTTCCCTCCTTATCCTCTCCTGGTGTTTTCAGATGTCCACAAATCTTCCTCCAGTATACTGTTAAGTCATTTTCTGACACTAATTTGTCTATAACTTGAATCATTTTCCCATGTTTGAGGGGCTTTTTGTCATATGTGAGTATGCCTCTTGCTTTCCATCCAGGCAATTATTCTACAAAGCTATTTCTTGCATAATCAGAATCAGTCACCAGGACAATTTCACTGAATTTGTTATCAACTGCAGTAGTAATTGTTTTATAAATGGCTGCTAATCCTGCTACCTGGCTACTCCTAGCCCCAATTCTCATTTATATACTAGGAATGTCCTCACATCTCAACCAGACATTTCCTATCTCAGACACCAACTGTTTATTGATGTCATTTTCAATATGACCAACGACTAGGTCCCTTTCTCTTCAAGAGCCAACAGAAACTAATTTAGTTATAAAAAGAATGCCCTTTCCATTTCCTTCTTTCTTTTTAACATATGGTTCTTGACTTTAGCTACCTCATGTAATTGTTTGCCTTGTAAAAAAGAATACAACATGTTTGAGGTGCTCTTGTCTCTACTGCACATTCAGACAAAACATTAATGAAGGTGGTTCTGTTCATTATATCTTATTGAGTCAAAACCTTTGTGTAAACAATGATTGTCACCTTTTCTTCAATATATTTCTGTAAGAAGATGAATATGTTTGGATTGAAATGCACACTATGAAACGCAATAGTGACTTGCTAAACTTAAATGCATAAAATGTGATGTGCACCTACTAACATTAGCAAAATAAAAAAAGCTAGAATGTACTTTTGAAGGGCTCTAATGCTCGTCTTTTTAACACATATTACAGTTAGCTCAATGAAATAGCTAATGCCATATTTAGCATGCAAAATAATTTAGCCTTTACCCAAATACATAGGTGAAGAGCCTTAATAGGAAGTGGCAGGACGCCCTCCCCCCGTTTCGAATTTTCAATATGAAAAGCACATCCATCGACATACACAATTGGCAATTTCTTGCATGTATTTTCATCAAACACTTTGTGTGGTGATTGTTCAAATTCCTGCAAACTGGATTCCACCTCTACCCCATCTGATACACATTCAGCTGCACAGTCATGTAGATCTACCAACGCTTGAGCAATTTGGCTCTTTTTATTCTGACCATATCTCACTTCTACAGGAAAACCCTGCAATGCCAATGTCCATGATGTAATTCTGTACTGTACTAGAATGCCTGATCTAATCCTTTTACTCTGCAAAAACCGCAATGGTTGAGGATTTGTCTCAATGATTACCTTCTCCCCTTGAACAATGGAACAAAAATGTTCCAATGCCCATACAGCGGTCAGAAGAGCCTTTTCACATTCACTGAATTTAGTCTCAACCTGAGAAAATGGTTTACTAGCATAAGCAATAGTTTTACTGTTCAAATCATGTTTTTGAAATAACACTGCTGACATACACTGCTCAGTGAATCCTATTTCTATAAAGAAATCTTTGTTATTTATGGGATAGGCCAAGCATGGTGCCTTTATGAGGAATTCTTGCAATTTAGCAACTGCCTCAGATTGCTCCTTTTCCTATTTCCAGGGCGTATTCAGCTTCAATAGTTTAGTCAATGGTTGAGTGATTTTAGCATAATTTTCAATACCTTTCCTGTTATATTCTGTCACTCCTTATAAACTTTTTAAACTTTTCATGTTTCTAGGATCTTTCAGTTTCTGTATGGCCTTCACCTTTTTCTTTTGTGGATTTAACCCATGTTCAGTTACTTCATGGCCTAGGAAATTCATCTTTTTCTTGCGTTATTGGGCTTTCTGTAAAGATACTTTGGCACCCGCCTTTTGCAATTGGTCAAATACATGTCTAATTTGATCAAAATGACTTTTTAAGTTTTCATTTTTTATCAGGACATCATCTACATAAACTATGGTCCCTCTTTCCGCTGCATCTGGCATAGCTTTTCTCAAAAATATGCCAAATTCGCTCCCACAATTTTTTTTTTTTTTAAAACCTTTATTTTTGGTCTTTCAACACACCATACAAATACGCACCCACATTAGGATGGATTTAACTTTACGCCGTCAACCAGTGCCCCAACCTCCCCACCTCCCTCCGAGCCCCTCCCCCTGCCCCTGCTGCATCCTCGCATCGTCCTCACTGTGCATCGTTTCAGCCTCCCACCGACCCAGTGGTAATTCTTGTCAGTCCGAGTTAAGACTGCATCAGGGTGTGTTCCCAGTGTCTAGTGGTCCCTCTGAGGAGGTGTCGGCCTCTCTTATCAGGTAGGATATCAGCGGGCCCCATATGTCGGGCGGGCGCGCGTGAAGCGGGAGGAGTTTTATGAAATCTGCTTCTGTGTCCTGGTAATAGAGTAAGTCTTTCCGCCAAGCGGTGTAGGAAGGCGGGGGGCCGCGGCCCCATGCCATGGCGACTCTCCTGCGGGCTAGTGTCAGTAGGACTCCGGTCAGTTTCCTCGACGGCGTGGATAGCAACCTCGTCATTCCCAACAAAGCTGCTGTGCATCGCGGTTGTACTACTTCACCCACGATTGCGGATGTCGTGTCTAACACTCGGTTCCAGAATGGGGCTACTTCAGGGCATTCCCATGCCAGGTGCACGAAGCTCGCTGATAGAATACCACATCTCCTGCATTCTGCCTGGGTGTCGGGGTGGTGTTTATTAGCTTTTTCCAGTGTATAATAGGTTTGGTGGAGGAAATTAAAATGGATAAGTTTGAGCCGGGAGTTAAGTGAAATTTTCTGGGTCTGCTTCAGAATGTAGTCCCAATCAACCTCCGATATACTTGTGTTTAGTGCTCGTTCCCATCTCGTTTTCGCTCTTGAGTTGACGGGGGCGTTCCGGTGGTCAGTGCTTTGTATATTTGCGACACCAGCCTGCCTTCCCCCTGTGCTTGAATGACATCATGCTGTAGCTGCCAGGTCGGTGGCTGTCTCGGGAAACCAGGCAGGTGGGTCTGCATAGTGTATCGAGTTCGGAAGTAGAGGAAGACGTCCAGTGCTGAGTCGCCCCCTTTCTGTTTGGCTTGGTCAGGGGTCAGGAAGCCCTCTTCTGTGAATAGGTCTCCAAGGGATTGTATGTGTAGTTTGTCGACCCACTGGTGAAACACTTTCTCTGATGTTAGGGGGATTCCAGGAATAAATTTAACTGGCAAGAGGGGAGAGTACCTTATCTGCACCCCCAGTTTGTTTGCTAGCGACTTCCAGACCTTGTATGTTGTAAGCATCACGTTCATTGTGCGGTTGGGAACGGGAAGCCGACTGAAAACCACGGTAGTTATGAAGTTGGGTGTTGCCAAGGCCCTCTCGACCTGTACATGGGGGCGAATCGTTTGCGTTGCGTACCAATGGCTGAGGTACTGTGCTTGGGCCGCCCAGAAGTATTTTTCCATGTCTGGGAGGGCTAGACCACCGCTGGACACGGGAAGCGTCAGTATTGCGTACGCCACTCTGGCTGGTCTGCCAGCCCACAGTAGATCCAGAACCAAGCTTTTCAGCCTTCTCAAGAAGGATTGTGGTAGTAGCAGCGGGATATTGTTGAAGAGATACAGTAATTTTGGCAGCATTACCATTTTGACTAAGGAGGTTCTGCCCCAGAGGGTCAGTGGGAGCGTCTTCCAGCGCGTGACCTTGTCCTGTAGAGACTTAAACACCTCCTCATAGTTGTCCCAGAATACCTCTTGTGGGTCCAGTGACAGTTGGATTCCAAGATAACGGACCCTCGAGGTTCTCCACTCGAGTCCGAAGTCATCAGCGAATTGTTTCGTGTCCCGGGTCAATGGGAAGACGACTGATTTTGAGTGATTGGTTTTCAGTCGGAGGGTACCCCGAATCTGATGACTTCCCGCATGACCGGGTTCAGGTTGACTTCAGGATCTCTTATGAATAGTGCTACGTCGTCGGCGTATAAGGACACAATTAGTTTGTGTGGGCCGATGGTGAGTCCCATTTGTTGGCATAGTTCCCGCAGGTTGGAGGCTAGTGGCTCCATTACCAGAGCGAAGATTAGTGCTGACAGGGGGCATCCTTGTCTTGTGCCGCGCTGCAGGTTTATTGCTGCTGATTTTGCCTTGCCCACTATGATATTGGCCTGTGGGTTGGTGTACAGGAGAGAGACCAGTTTGATAAAGCGGGCCCCCAGCCCCATTCTGGTGAGAACCATGAACATGAACGGCCACTCCACTGAGTCAAATGCTTTTTCTGCATCAAGCAGGACCGTGATTGCCTGGCCTATAGGGTCTAGAGCCTCGATGATTCCAAACATTCTCCGGATGCCGAAGGTCGTATTGCGGCCAGGTATGAAACCTGCCTGGTCTGCTAGTACTAGGGCAGGCATCAGGGGCATCAATCTATTCGCCAGGATCTTAGCAAGGATTTTATTGTCCAGATTGAGCAGGGAGATCGGGCGATACGAGGCGCATTCGTCTGGTGGTTTTCCTGATTTGTGTAAAAGAATGACATTGGCCTCACGCGAAGATTGAGGAAGGGTTCCAAGCTCTAGCGCTTCCTCGTACACCGCTGCCAGCAACGGAGCCAGGGGTTCTGCAAAGGCCTTATAAAATTCTCCCGTTAGGCCGTGCTTTGGAGGGCGGTAGGGTCTTTATGGCTGCTTTGATCTCTTCTTGTGAGATTAGTTCATTCAGGGGTTCACGTAGTTGATGTTCGACCCAGTAGAGCTCTGTGTCTTCCAGATATTCCAGGGGGAGGTGCGAATCTTTCGGTAGCTTGGCACTGTAAACGTCTTGGTAGAATAGGCCGAATTCCTCCGCTATCTTTTCGTCAGTGTGGACCACTTCCCCTTGCCTAGTTCTGATCCTTTCGATTTGGGACTGTTTATTGTTGGCTTTAATTAGATTTGCCAGTAAAGCTCCTGGTTTCTGGCCCTCGCTGTATTGGCGGATTTGGTTGGTGCGTTGAAGAAATTTCACCTCATGCTCCGCTGCGTCGTTGAATTTCTGCAATTCCGTCTTCAATGCTGCTGCAGCTTCCGGGTTGTCATTGTTCGGGTTCTGAGTTTCGAGCTGTTTTAGTTTATTTTCGCTGCTTGCAAGCTCGCCCCTAATGAGTTTGAGAATGCCGTTTTCTTTGGCGAGGCAGACTCCTCTGATAAAACATTTAAAGGATTCCCAAATGAAGCTTGCCGATGGGACCGAACCCAGGTTGGCTCCTAAGAACACGTCTATCTCCTCTCTTAATTCGGAGGCAAAGACCTCGTCCCGCAGTGATCCCTGTTTGAAGCGCCAGCATTGTAGCGGTGGGGTGGGGCTAGCTGGCTTAAGCTTGAGGAAGATTGGTGAGTGGTCCGAGAGTGTTCTTGGGTGGATGAGGCACCGGTCACACGCTAGGGTGCTGTTGGTTGAGGTAAAAAAGTAGTCAATTCGGGAGCTTGTGTTATGGACTGTAGAATGAAAGGTGTACTCGTGCCTTTCCCCATTGGAGACTCTCCATGTGTCCTGTAAATCAAATGCTTTGCAGATTTCCTTTATTTGGATAGCAGCTTTTGAGGTTGGTTGAAGTACGGCCGATGATCTGTCTCTCGTAGGGTCCATAACCATGTTCATGTCGCCGCCCCAAATGACCTTGGCTGGGCCGAGCGTGGAGAGCTGTGTCAACATCCAGCCGAAGTTGTTATGGCCATCCACATTCGGAGCATATGAGTTGACAAAGGTCACTTTCTGACCTGCGACGATGCCACTCACCAGTAGTGCTCTGCCTTCCTCGTCTTTTGCCGTGTGCAGTAGCCGGAAACTGAGCCGCCTGTGTATGAGGATGGCAATACCCCTCGAGTATATGGAGTATGATGAGAAGTATCTGTGGCAGCCCCAGCTTTTGGCCCACTGGCGGCCACTCCCCGGCGTAAAGTGCGTCTCTTGAATCAGGGCCACGTCTACATCATGGCGTCTGAGATAGTGCAGGATTTTCCTAGATTTAGCTGGGATGTTACCTCCGCTTATGTTCCATGTTAAAACGTTGAACGCGGCGACTTTGCTTTTATTTCGGATCTCGTTTCTAAATCAGCGGGCGGCCGTGGTCTGGTTGAGCCAGAGCTGCTGACTGGGTCTGTATGTGATGGATGGGAGTCACAATGCGATGATGAATATGGCAGGGAGCAGGCAGCGAGCGGGACAATCGGGAACTGGTGGCGTTGGACTTCTCCATTAACTTTGTAATATTCGAACTTCGGGCAATCCCCAACTGGCCCATAACGTAGCTCTCCCGAGGGTGGGCAATCTTGAACATGCTCACCGGGAGGTTCCAACTTACCAAACCCCAAACCAAAACGGCCCTCGGAGTCGCCATGTCGAGACGTGCGTCCACACCTCGCCGGGCAGACACCACTCATGCTAACAGTAACTTAACGGTAGCTGAGCTGGGGGCGCCTGGGGTCTCCCAAGTGTCCCAGCCCCGACTTGTGCTGCTTTAATTGGTCTGGCCCACTCAGTGCAGCTGTGTCGGGTCTTGCGTCCTTTTGTGTCCAACCGTTTAAGGAGGGTTCCTGGGGATTCTATCTCTTTGTGGTCTGGGGCGAGCCTGATTCTGATCCGGGAGCCCTAGACGGTCCAGGAACAAATTTGCTTCATCTGGGGTTTGGAAAAATTGGACCTTTCCCTTGTGCTGGACTCTTAAGCGTGCTGTGTAAAGCATGGAATACGGCAGTTGGCTGTTGCGGAGTCTCTGTTTAACGCTTGCAAATGTTTTCCTTTGTGTTTGAACTGCCGGGGAGAAGTCGGGGTAAAAGTGGATTTTGTCTCCATCGTGGCTCAGTTCGCCTTTCTCTCTGGCGAGGCGGAGCAGGGAGTCGCGATCTCTGTAGTTCAGCAGTCTCGCTATTATGGGTCTGGGGGGAGCCCCTGGGGCCGGTCTCGTCGCGGGAATCCTGTGGGCTCTCTCGATTATGAATAGGCGAGATAGGGCCTCGCGGCCGAATAGAGTGATGCATAAGGCTTCCACGAAGTCTTCCATTTTCTCCCGCGTTTGATGTTCTCTCACACCGACTATCCGTAGGTTATTCCTCCTCGACCGACCTTCGAGGTCCTCGCACTTGGCGACGGTTAGTTTCATTTGCGATTCTAGCTGTGAAACTCTGTTTGTGAGGGTTGCCGAACTGTCATTGAGATTTGACACCCTTTGCTCCATCTCGTTTAGGCGTTCGGCCTGGGAGTCCATGCAGTGTTGCATGAGATCGACTTTGGACGCGAGACCGTCCATTTTGTTACTCAGGCTGCCAATGCCTGCTTTTAAGTCAATGAGGATTTCTTTGATTTCAAACGGGTTCTCCGACGCTCAATCCTGGTGGGAACATTCGGACGATGAAGCTTGATCTTCTGGGTGGTGAGGGGCTCTGGGGGTCAGGCCACTCTCAAAGTTTAGCTTTCTCTGAGATTTATCGTTGTTGCCCATCTTGGCTGCAGGTGGTCAGGTTGTGCCTCGGATCCCCCTCCGGATCGGACTGGCCGCGGCTGGATGAATGTGGTGCTTGATCAGCAATGCTGTTATCAACTGCAGTAGTAATTGCTTTATAAATGGCTGCTAATCCTGCTACCTGGCTACTCCTAGCCCCAATTCTCATTTATATACTAGGAATGTCCTCACATCTCAACCAGACATTTCCTATCTCAGACACCAACTGTTTATTGATGTCATTTTCAATATGACCAACGACTAGGTCCCTTTCTCTTCAAGAGCCAACAGAAACTAATTTAGTTATAAAAAGAATGCCCTTTCCATTTCCTTCTTTCTTTTTAACATATGGTTCTTGACTTTAGCTACCTCATGTAATTGTTTGCCTTGTAAAAAAGAATACAACATGTTTGAGGTGCTCTTGTCTCTACTGCACATTCAGACAAAACATTAATGAAGGTGGTTCTGTTCATTATATCTTATTGAGTCAAAACCTTTGTGTAAACAATGATTGTCACCTTTTCTTCAATATATTTCTGTAAGAAGATGAATATGTTTGGATTGAAATGCACACTATGAAACGCAATAGTGACTTGCTAAACTTAAATGCATAAAATGTGATGTGCACCTACTAACATTAGCAAAATAAAAAAAGCTAGAATGTACTTTTGAAGGGCTCTAATGCTCGTCTTTTTAACACATATAACAGTTAGCTCAATGAAATAGCTAATGCCATATTTAGCATGCAAAATAATTTAGCCTTTACCCAAATACATAGGTGAAGAGCCTTAATAGGAAGTGGCAGGACGCCCTCCCCCCGTTTCGAATTTTCAATATGAAAAGCACATCCATCGACATACACAATTGGCAATTTCTTGCATGTATTTTCATCAAACACTTTGTGTGGTGATTGTTCAAATTCCTGCAAACTGGATTCCACCTCTACCCCATCTGATACACATTCAGCTGCACAGTCATGTAGATCTACCAACGCTTGAGCAATTTGGCTCTTTTTATTCTGACCATATCTCACTTCTACAGGAAAACCCTGCAATGCCAATGTCCATGATGTAATTCTGTACTGTACTAGAATGCCTGATCTAATCCTTTTACTCTGCAAAAACCGCAATGGTTGAGGATTTGTCTCAATGATTACCTTCTCCCCTTGAACAATGGAACAAAAATGTTCCAATGCCCATACAGCGGTCAGAAGAGCCTTTTCACATTCACTGAATTTAGTCTCAACCTGAGAAAATGGTTTACTAGCATAAGCAATAGTTTTACTGTTCAAATCATGTTTTTGAAATAACACTGCTGACATACACTGCTCAGTGAATCCTATTTCTATAAAGAAATCTTTGTTATTTATGGGATAGGCCAAGCATGGTGCCTTTATGAGGAATTCTTGCAATTTAGCAACTGCCTCAGATTGCTCCTTTTCCTATTTCCAGGGCGTATTCAGCTTCAATAGTTTAGTCAATGGTTGAGTGATTTTAGCATAATTTTCAATACCTTTCCTGTTACATTCTGTCACTCCTTATAAACTTTTTAAACTTTTCATGTTTCTAGGATCTTTCAGTTTCTGTATGGCCTTCACCTTTTTCTTTTGTGGATTTAACCCATGTTCAGTTACTTCATGGCCTAGGAAATTCATCTTTTTCTTGCGTTATTGGGCTTTCTGTAAAGATACTTTGGCACCCGCCTTTTGCAATTGGTCAAATACATGTCTAATTTGATCAAAATGACTTTTTAAGTTTTCATTTTTTATCAGGACATCATCTACATAAACTATGGTCCCTCTTTCCGCTGCATCTGGCATAGCTTTTCTCAAAAATATGCCAAATTCGCTCCCACAATTTTTTTTTTTTTTAAAACCTTTATTTTTGGTCTTTCAACACACCATACAAATACGCACCCACATTAGGATGGATTTAACTTTACGCCGTCAACCAGTGCCCCAACCTCCCCACCTCCCTCCGAGCCCCTCCCCCTGCCCCTGCTGCATCCTCGCATCGTCCTCACTGTGCATCGTTTCAGCCTCCCACCGACCCAGTGGTAATTCTTGTCAGTCCGAGTTAAGACTGCATCAGGGTGTGTTCCCAGTGTCTAGTGGTCCCTCTGAGGAGGTGTCGGCCTCTCTTATCAGGTAGGATATCAGCGGGCCCCATATGTCGGGCGGGCGCACGTGAAGCGGGAGGAGTTTTATGAAATCTGCTTCTGTGTCCTGGTAATAGAGTAAGTCTTTCCGCCAAGCGGTGTAGGAAGGCGGGGGGCCGCGGCCCCATGCCATGGCGACTCTCCTGCGGGCTAGTGTCAGTAGGACTCCGGTCAGTTTCCTCGACGGCGTGGATAGCAACCTCGTCATTCCCAACAAAGCTGCTGTGCATCGCGGTTGTACTACTTCACCCACGATTGCGGATGTCGTGTCTAACACTCGGTTCCAGAATGGGGCTACTTCAGGGCATTCCCATGCCAGGTGCACGAAGCTCGCTGATAGAATACCACATCTCCTGCATTCTGCCTGGGTGTCGGGGTGGTGTTTATTAGCTTTTTCCAGTGTATAATAGGTTTGGTGGAGGAAATTAAAATGGATAAGTTTGAGCCGGGAGTTAAGTGAAATTTTCTGGGTCTGCTTCAGAATGTAGTCCCAATCAACCTCCGATATACTTGTGTTTAGTGCTCGTTCCCATCTCGTTTTCGCTCTTGAGTTGACGGGGGCGTTCCGGTGGTCAGTGCTTTGTATATTTGCGACACCAGCCTGCCTTCCCCCTGTGCTTGAATGACATCATGCTGTAGCTGCCAGGTCGGTGGCTGTCTCGGGAAACCAGGCAGGTGGGTCTGCATAGTGTATCGAGTTCGGAAGTAGAGGAAGACGTCCAGTGCTGAGTCGCCCCCTTTCTGTTTGGCTTGGTCAGGGGTCAGGAAGCCCTCTTCTGTGAATAGGTCTCCAAGGGATTGTATGTGTAGTTTGTCGACCCACTGGTGAAACACTTTCTCTGATGTTAGGGGGATTCCAGGAATAAATTTAACTGGCAAGAGGGGAGAGTACCTTATCTGCACCCCCAGTTTGTTTGCTAGCGACTTCCAGACCTTGTATGTTGTAAGCATCACGTTCATTGTGCGGTTGGGAACGGGAAGCCGACTGAAAACCACGGTAGTTATGAAGTTGGGTGTTGCCAAGGCCCTCTCGACCTGTACATGGGGGCGAATCGTTTGCGTTGCGTACCAATGGCTGAGGTACTGTGCTTGGGCCGCCCAGAAGTATTTTTCCATGTCTGGGAGGGCTAGACCACCGCTGGACACGGGAAGCGTCAGTATTGCGTACGCCACTCTGGCTGGTCTGCCAGCCCACAGTAGATCCAGAACCAAGCTTTTCAGCCTTCTCAAGAAGGATTGTGGTAGTAGCAGCGGGATATTGTTGAAGAGATACAGTAATTTTGGCAGCATTACCATTTTGACTAAGGAGGTTCTGCCCCAGAGGGTCAGTGGGAGCGTCTTCCAGCGCGTGACCTTGTCCTGTAGAGACTTAAACACCTCCTCATAGTTGTCCCAGAATACCTCTTGTGGGTCCAGTGACAGTTGGATTCCAAGATAACGGACCCTCGAGGTTCTCCACTCGAGTCCGAAGTCATCAGCGAATTGTTTCGTGTCCCGGGTCAATGGGAAGACGACTGATTTTGAGTGATTGGTTTTCAGTCGGAGGGTACCCCGAATCTGATGACTTCCCGCATGACCGGGTTCAGGTTGACTTCAGGATCTCTTATGAATAGTGCTACGTCGTCGGCGTATAAGGACACAATTAGTTTGTGTGGGCCGATGGTGAGTCCCATTTGTTGGCATAGTTCCCGCAGGTTGGAGGCTAGTGGCTCCATTACCAGAGCGAAGATTAGTGCTGACAGGGGGCATCCTTGTCTTGTGCCGCGCTGCAGGTTTATTGCTGCTGATTTTGCCTTGCCCACTATGATATTGGCCTGTGGGTTGGTGTACAGGAGAGAGACCAGTTTGATAAAGCGGGCCCCCAGCCCCATTCTGGTGAGAACCATGAACATGAACGGCCACTCCACTGAGTCAAATGCTTTTTCTGCATCAAGCAGGACCGTGATTGCCTGGCCTATAGGGTCTAGAGCCTCGATGATTCCAAACATTCTCCGGATGCCGAAGGTCGTATTGCGGCCAGGTATGAAACCTGCCTGGTCTGCTAGTACTAGGGCAGGCATCAGGGGCATCAATCTATTCGCCAGGATCTTAGCAAGGATTTTATTGTCCAGATTGAGCAGGGAGATCGGGCGATACGAGGCGCATTCGTCTGGTGGTTTTCCTGATTTGTGTAAAAGAATGACATTGGCCTCACGCGAAGATTGAGGAAGGGTTCCAAGCTCTAGCGCTTCCTCGTACACCGCTGCCAGCAACGGAGCCAGGGGTTCTGCAAAGGCCTTATAAAATTCTCCCGTTAGGCCGTGCTTTGGAGGGCGGTAGGGTCTTTATGGCTGCTTTGATCTCTTCTTGTGAGATTAGTTCATTCAGGGGTTCACGTAGTTGATGTTCGACCCAGTAGAGCTCTGTGTCTTCCAGATATTCCAGGGGGAGGTGCGAATCTTTCGGTAGCTTGGCACTGTAAACGTCTTGGTAGAATAGGCTGAATTCCTCCGCTATCTTTTCGTCAGTGTGGACCACTTCCCCTTGCCTAGTTCTGATCCTTTCGATTTGGGACTGTTTATTGTTGGCTTTAATTAGATTTGCCAGTAAAGCTCCTGGTTTCTGGCCCTCGCTGTATTGGCGGATTTGGTTGGTGCGTTGAAGAAATTTCACCTCATGCTCCGCTGCGTCGTTGAATTTCTGCAATTCCGTCTTCAATGCTGCTGCAGCTTCCGGGTTGTCATTGTTCGGGTTCTGAGTTTCGAGCTGTTTTAGTTTATTTTCGCTGCTTGCAAGCTCGCCCCTAATGAGTTTGAGAATGCCGTTTTCTTTGGCGAGGCAGACTCCTCTGATAAAACATTTAAAGGATTCCCAAATGAAGCTTGCCGATGGGACCGAACCCAGGTTGGCTCCTAAGAACACGTCTATCTCCTCTCTTAATTCGGAGGCAAAGACCTCGTCCCGCAGTGATCCCTGTTTGAAGCGCCAGCATTGTAGCGGTGGGGTGGGGCTAGCTGGCTTAAGCTTGAGGAAGATTGGTGAGTGGTCCGAGAGTGTTCTTGGGTGGATGAGGCACCGGTCACACGCTAGGGTGCTGTTGGTTGAGGTAAAAAAGTAGTCAATTCGGGAGCTTGTGTTATGGACTGTAGAATGAAAGGTGTACTCGTGCCTTTCCCCATTGGAGACTCTCCATGTGTCCTGTAAATCAAATGCTTTGCAGATTTCCTTTATTTGGATAGCAGCTTTTGAGGTTGGTTGAAGTACGGCCGATGATCTGTCTCTCGTAGGGTCCATAACCATGTTCATGTCGCCGCCCCAAATGACCTTGGCTGGGCCGAGCGTGGAGAGCTGTGTCAACATCCAGCCGAAGTTGTTATGGCCATCCACATTCGGAGCATATGAGTTGACAAAGGTCACTTTCTGACCTGCGACGATGCCACTCACCAGTAGTGCTCTGCCTTCCTCGTCTTTTGCCGTGTGCAGTAGCCGGAAACTGAGCCGCCTGTGTATGAGGATGGCAATACCCCTCGAGTATATGGAGTATGATGAGAAGTATCTGTGGCAGCCCCAGCTTTTGGCCCACTGGCGGCCACTCCCCGGCGTAAAGTGCGTCTCTTGAATCAGGGCCACGTCTACATCATGGCGTCTGAGATAGTGCAGGATTTTCCTAGATTTAGCTGGGATGTTACCTCCGCTTATGTTCCATGTTAAAACGTTGAACGCGGCGACTTTGCTTTTATTTCGGATCTCGTTTCTAAATCAGCGGGCGGCCGTGGTCTGGTTGAGCCAGAGCTGCTGACTGGGTCTGTATGTGATGGATGGGAGTCACAATGCGATGATGAATATGGCAGGGAGCAGGCAGCGAGCGGGACAATCGGGAACTGGTGGCGTTGGACTTCTCCATTAACTTTGTAATATTCGAACTTCGGGCAATCCCCAACTGGCCCATAACGTAGCTCTCCCGAGGGTGGGCAATCTTGAACATGCTCACCGGGAGGTTCCAACTTACCAAACCCCAAACCAAAACGGCCCTCGGAGTCGCCATGTCGAGACGTGCGTCCACACCTCGCCGGGCAGACACCACTCATGCTAACAGTAACTTAACGGTAGCTGAGCTGGGGGCGCCTGGGGTCTCCCAAGTGTCCCAGCCCCGACTTGTGCTGCTTTAATTGGTCTGGCCCACTCAGTGCAGCTGTGTCGGGTCTTGCGTCCTTTTGTGTCCAACCGTTTAAGGAGGGTTCCTGGGGATTCTATCTCTTTGTGGTCTGGGGCGAGCCTGATTCTGATCCGGGAGCCCTAGACGGTCCAGGAACAAATTTGCTTCATCTGGGGTTTGGAAAAATTGGACCTTTCCCTTGTGCTGGACTCTTAAGCGTGCTGTGTAAAGCATGGAATACGGCAGTTGGCTGTTGCGGAGTCTCTGTTTAACGCTTGCAAATGTTTTCCTTTGTGTTTGAACTGCCGGGGAGAAGTCGGGGTAAAAGTGGATTTTGTCTCCATCGTGGCTCAGTTCGCCTTTCTCTCTGGCGAGGCGGAGCAGGGAGTCGCGATCTCTGTAGTTCAGCAGTCTCGCTATTATGGGTCTGGGGGGAGCCCCTGGGGCCGGTCTCGTCGCGGGAATCCTGTGGGCTCTCTCGATTATGAATAGGCGAGATAGGGCCTCGCGGCCGAATAGAGTGATGCATAAGGCTTCCACGAAGTCTTCCATTTTCTCCCGCGTTTGATGTTCTCTCACACCGACTATCCGTAGGTTATTCCTCCTCGACCGACCTTCGAGGTCCTCGCACTTGGCGACGGTTAGTTTCATTTGCGATTCTAGCTGTGAAACTCTGTTTGTGAGGGTTGCCGAACTGTCATTGAGATTTGACACCCTTTGCTCCATCTCGTTTAGGCGTTCGGCCTGGGAGTCCATGCAGTGTTGCATGAGATCGACTTTGGACGCGAGACCGTCCATTTTGTTACTCAGGCTGCCAATGCCTGCTTTTAAGTCAATGAGGATTTCTTTGATTTCAAACGGGTTCTCCGACGCTCAATCCTGGTGGGAACATTCGGACGATGAAGCTTGATCTTCTGGGTGGTGAGGGGCTCTGGGGGTCAGGCCACTCTCAAAGTTTAGCTTTCTCTGAGATTTATCGTTGTTGCCCATCTTGGCTGCAGGTGGTCAGGTTGTGCCTCGGATCCCCCTCCGGATCGGACTGGCCGCGGCTGGATGAATGTGGTGCTTGATCAGCAATGCGGGGCGAGGGCCGGACGTCGTCGTGCGCTGTGCTTTTCCACTGATAGCGCACCCCCCTTGGTGGGTTTCAGTGGAAGACTGGCGTAGGATGTGCGTTGCCCGCTATGCGTGGAGGGGTTGACTATAAAGGCGCTATGCTGGCTCGTGTCAAAAGAGGTTTACAGAGGTTTTCTGCCAGCTCTTCTTGGTTCAGGGGGTGAAGTGATGGACAACCCCCTGTGCTCCTGATTCGTAGTACAGGGCCGTGTGATGGTTTGCGACAGGGAGGGTGCTCCGCCCCAAGTGGAGGGGTTCAGGTCGTCCGTGTGTGCGGGTGCCGCACCCGTCTGGGCCTAGCGGGTTGCAGGAGTGACTGGTTTGCCGGGGGGCGCTTTGCTGCTTGATTGTCCCTGCCACTGCGGGTACGGCTGCCGCCTAGTCCCGAAGGCGGAAGGGGGGGAACAGCGCCGTTACCCCACCACTCCTTACCTCCCGGGGCCCACCGGGTGGGTGCGGGGGTTCTTGCTGGGCGGCTGGCCATCTTCCGGTGTCTGTCGCTCCACGGCCCGCGGCTGGGAAGCCGGATGCCGGAGCCGCAGGTGCCAATGCAACTCGCAATCTAATGTGCAACTCGGGGGTTATGAGAACGATGTAGAAAAGATGACAAAATGGTACATAGGTTCAAGCTCAATAAACGGAGTGTGGGCAAGCTATTATATTATACATATAGGGCCCGATTCATGGAATTATTTGCACAGTTCAAAGTGGCTCTGCACTGCTGAAAAGTGACTTTGCACTACACACCCTGATTCATGGAACTGTGCAAAGTGTGTGCAAAGTCATTTTGGCAGTACATTTTTCAGCAGCGCAAAGCCACTTTGAACTGTGCAAATATTACATGAATCAGGCCCATAATAGTTCATTGAGTCATGGTCACAAATCTATAGTTAAGGTTACATGGCACTTTCGATGGAAAACACGAAATGCTCTTAACTGATGCCCTAGGACATGAAAGTTTACCCGATGTGGCATACAACTGATGCAGCCAAATCTGACTAATGAAGGACCATTTGGTGAAGTAGGTATTTTTTTGCACTGGGCTTTCCAAAGATCCTGAAAAAGATAGTTTAGAGATGCGTAAATCAAAATTGCCCCCTCCACTGTTTCACATTTTTGCACACTCCTGTCTCTTGCACTGTTTTCATGTATTCTCTTATCTCTCTCTCGTCTCTCTCTCTCTCCTGACAGCAGTGTGAAGAGAAACCTACACAGTAATCTTGAAGGGGGGCAGTACTTTTTATTGTCAAAAGAGGACTGAGAGCAGCAGCGACAGGGCATCTTTTTTACTTATTTTTTTTTTATTTATTTTTACATTTATAAAGCGCTCACACAGCCCGCAGGCATCGAGGCGCTGTTACAGGAATTGTTTTTTTTTCTTAGTTGTGTAATTGTGTTTTTTTTTTGTCTTAGTTACGTATTTATAACACGCTTAAACACACAGAGGTTTCTAAGCGCGGACCCGGGGATCGAACCTGGCACGCTGCCGCTGAGCTATCCTCCCGGGACGTAGTTGGGACCGTCCTGGTATTTAAAGACATAACTCGTCATGTCCACTGGAGCAATTGTATTGTAGTTACTGTTGTTTTGTCCAGTGCTAGCCACAGCGCCTTCACTTCACAGCACCACAACTGGAAAGAGCTTAAAGCGATGCAGAGATAAATGGAAAGGGGGATCTGAACCTTTGAAGCCTCTGAATATTCAGGAACATTTAATTGCAAGGTAATTGGAGAGGGGGTGCAGAGCCAAGAGTCCAGCTTGAGAACAGGTCTATGAGGTCAGGACATGTCTGAGGTGGCTAGTGGTCTCAGGCAGAAGAGATGTGAGCAAGCAGTTTGGGCAGGGCTCCCCCATCTTGGGGTGGGATCTAGCCTGACATGTGTTTCCCCCTTTTTGTAATGGCTTTGAAGGCTGAAGAACGATTCCAAGAGCAATGCCAATGGTTAAGATTAATTCAAAACCTTCCAGCCATAACTCCCGTTTCTGCTAATTAAGGAACCATGCCAACATTTCCATTGGTTATCCAATGCTAGCTTGAAAAGGAATGACATAATCACACTGATGACCCAATGTCCCTACTAATAGAAGCAAGCAGGGTGAGGATCAGCTAAGCAAGAGGTGTCAGAGGACTACAGGGCCAGACTGCAGAGTGTGCCACAGTGTTTGTTAGCAGCACTACCAACCAATCAGTGGTCAGAACACAACTTTAAACATTGCCTTGGAACTATTCATTACTTTCGATATGAGTGAAACCCTTTCAAGAAGGAAGGACATTTGTGAGACAAAAAGTTGTTTATTCTCAGCAAAACAAAACTATTAACATAGGGATATATTTACAATAACATCGTACACGGCTCTTTTTACAATTGTATGATGTTCATTTCTACGATCACTTCCAGTATCTATTGCAGTCCTAATGTTAATTGTTGCACTTGTCTACCAGACCAAACCACATGATCAACACCTATAATAACATATACATTATTTTTTGCTAAAATGTTATTCTAAGATGGACAGTCTGATACATTCCTGTTTCTACTCTTTCTAAATACCCCCCATGGAATTCGGAAGAAAGCAAATAGCACCAATAAGGCTCCCTGACAGCTTTGCATACAGTGAAAGACCATTCTGGGAGTATAACAATGACCAGCGGTCTTTAAAGTCTGTGATAACAGTGTTGTATGCTTGAATCACTACATAATGGACACTGGCCTCCGTGTTCATTTCATTTTTCGGTACACTCGACCTTACATGAAAATGTTTTTACCCCCGATGTAAATATACTCATTTGAGCATATTCAAGATGCGGATGGGAGGATAAAGTGAATGCAGCATATGTCACGCCTTTGGGCTAAGAGCCATCCTGTTTATTGTTTCCAGAGACAAAGTTTCCTCTCACCAAAACTGAGAGGCTTACAGAATGTAAAAAGGAATGGTCAGGCATGGGAGCCAAGTCACTGACTATGGATGTCTGTGTGTTTTACAGTGTGCATGCCCAATCCCCAATGTACAGAGAGCATAGTAGAATTATGTATGTCAGAGATGTGTTCATGCACACTGAGTGGGTGATACAATGTAAACCGCCTGTTTGCATATGACACATTAAAGGAAACGATGGATCTGAAACATATTACCCAGCGACAAAAAACTAACATTAGCACAGGAAAGAAGCTTAGCATTGCAGGAAACAAGTGTAGCATTCAAACACACAATGCCTCGAAACAAACTATCATTTAAAAGAACATGCATTTAAGATTTAAAAGCACGTGGCACAAAACAAATGCAGCATTGAAACAAACAGCTTTGAAATACAGGTGGCATTGAAACAAATGCAACATTTACATGTTTTAATGGCGATATGTAGTGCTCTTTGTAACATCTATAAATGCTTCTTGAGCCATGGCCAGATCCCATACACTTTCAAGGGGACATACATGTATACCCCTCTGTTGAAGAAACCTTCCCTGGATCCGAGAGATCCAGGACACGTTGATCCTATTTATAGCCTACCTTAGCTACCTACAATTTTGAAATCCATAGTTGATACCCAACTTCTGTTGTATTTGGAAGGTATTACCCAAATTGTTCGTTTACAATTGTTCGAATGAACAATTGACCGAATTTAAAGGGTCACAATTGATTTTTCACAATTGACCGTATATATATATATATATATATATATATAAATATATATATATATCTGTTTGGTAATATATATTTATATATATATATATAAGGGTTTTGGGGGGTTTGGCGTTAGCTGGGGGGTTGTGGGGGGTTTCCCCCTACATATATGTTACAATTGACCTTCACAATTCAGTCAATTGTGAAAAGGTCAATTGTAATTCGAACAGTTGTAAAACGAACAATTCGTGTACAACCATTTGGAAAGCAGTAACCTCTTGGATACGTTGCGGGCCGGCTTCCCCCGGCATAGACAAGCAGGATGGCGTTTTACCGCAGCCCTGGTTGAATAGCACTGCATCTCTGATGAAGACTGTCAGTCCTGGTACTGTTCGAGTGTTCGTCCGCCTTGGATACCGTCAGCCACTCAGTCCTGATTTCTTGGCTGGGGGCCATCAGTGTCGAAGGAACCCCTTTTTGCATGCTGGCATGTTTCTTGCCCAACTGGATAAGTTTACCCACCTACGCTTTCCACCCCCACTAGCAAAATGCAATTATTGTGTGTTCCCTATCTTAAATAACGCGTGGCTGCGGCCGCTGGCACTTTCAATTCAAGCCTCAGGTTTTACATTTTTTAATTACGCTGCTAACACCCAGACCATCCTGGAGATTACCATGTTATCATCAGACAGGGCTGTGGAAGATTAAAATCTCTTTCTTGCTTTGCTAAATGAGAATCGTTCTCAGGGTTATTGATTGTGGGTCAGCAGTGTCGTACCTGAAATCACTCTGACCAGCGGCACTAGCTATTGCCAGCATCTTTTCAAGCTGGAAAATGCATGGGTAGTATTATAGACAGTGACCTGTCACTGCCCACACACATTTTCCAGGTTACAAACACTGCAATGCTGAAAAAGTATTTTCCCTGTATAGCACAACCTTCTCATGTAAAAAGCAATACTGGCATTAGTCTCATCTCGCTTGGATGATGGCCTGGGAACCCTCCTGATTCCTCTTCCTGCACAATTCTGATCTCACAATACACTCCCTGATCCAGCCTTGTTCCTCCTCATACTGCCTGGTCCTGTATAGGGAAGTCCGGACCCAGCTTCCCCTTCCGGTTCTGGCTATCAAAGTGATAGTTCTCTCCCTGCAGGATGGTCCTTTCTCACCCCATGTTCTTATTCCTGCTTCTACCTCTGGAGATTTTACCTCCTGGTCTGCTCTGGTCACTCCACCCACTGTGGCTATCTCTTACCCACTTCTGCTTCCCCTGGGAAATCCCCTTCTCCTCATCATGTCACACTTCCAACCTCCTCTGTACCACCTTCACTCCACCATCACCTCATCATGTCACACTACCAACCTCCTCTGTACCACCTTCACTCCACCATCACCTCATCATGTCACACTTCCAACCTCCTCTGTACCACGTTCACTCCACCATCACCTCATCATGTCACACTTCCATCCTCCTCTGAACCAATTTCACTCCACCATCACCTCATCATGGCACACTTCCAACCTCCTCTGTACCACCTTCACTCCACCATCACCTCATCATGTCACACTTCCATCCTCCTCTGTACCACCTTCACTCCGCCATCACCTCATCATGTCACACTTCCAACCTCCTCTGTACCACCTTCACTCCACCATCTCCTCATCATGTTCTTTTCTCCAGCTCCTCCAAAGTTCGCTGTCCACCTGATGTTACCTCCTCTGTATGACTTCTGGCCTCTGATGGTGTCACCTCCTCCTTCTCCTCCTTAAAAGGATGTGCTCATAATCAGGATTGCAACAATGTATTGGGTGTGGGTAAATTGGTGCTCAAAAGGTTGTGCAGTGATTAAAACAAACTATATCATTTTAAACGAGTCACACATTACAGAGCCTGCGGTGGGGGCCCTGTAGTTATGGTTAAGTTGTTCCACCCAAAGGAAGAGCACTTTTGGGCAGTTTATTACTTTTCTCAACCCTCACGAAACTTTGCATAAAATGTAGATTGTGTCTGCCAAGTCAGGCGAGGTTTTGTGAAGGGAGGGCAAAGTTATAAAGGGGTCTCAAAATGTGTGTTTTTTCCCATAGACGCAATAGAAAAATAAATTTGCTCACGCCTACACCCCAAACCACTGGATGGATTTTCACCAAATTTGCACCAGGAGTGTTGGGTTGGTGCTTTTGTAAATTTGGTGTAAATCAGTTCAGTCGTTTTTTTTTTAAACGGCCAAAAAGTAGGTAAAACAGATTTAGTGATATCTTGGTTTGGTCCGCGGCCTCACTTCCCTGTTCGGTCCATGGACAGGCCTCCGATTGGTCCACAAGGTGGCTCGATGTCTGTAGACATTGGAGGCGCGCCCACTGATAGGATGGTGAAAAGTGTGAGGTGCGCCATATTTTTTAGAAACGCCTGCCATGTTTGATTCACGGACAGTGCTCGTTGTCCACGAACATCGTGGTAAAAACATATTAAATAACACAATATTGCACTTGTCAAAATAATGAAACAATCTCTCGGGAGGTGAGGGGGGATGAAGATGGGATATGGCCATAAAAAGCCAAAAAATGGGTGGGTTTTCATCTCCAATGTCTGTGAACAGTTGGGGGACAACCCTGTGATTTTTGCGAACATGGTGGTCAGATGGTCGGGGACATCCATAGATATTTTTGCATTAAAGGGTTGTTGAAATGCAGTTTTTGGATGGCATATAACTTTGTCACCACTCAATGAAACTGTATGAAATATTGTCATATAATTGTAGAAGTGACCTTGAATGGTTCTACAAAGTTTGGTGCTGTTTTGCCAAGAGGGAACACAATTAGAAGGAAGTTTCCCAAAATATTTGAAAGGCTTTTAAATTTGGTGCTCTTTCACAAATCTGCACAAAAGTTTACAAAAAGATTTAAGACATACAATTGAATGTTCTAGCCAGGCTTGATGGGATTTTGCGAAGAGGGAGCAAAATTAGAGGGGGGTTTCAACATTTTTAAATGGGTTATAACTTTGTTACATTTGACAAATGTGCACAAAAGATTTTAGAAAGATTATAGACCGAACCTTTTTTTCTGCAAAGTCTTAATGGATTTTGTCAACTGGGAGCTAGGTTATATGACTATTTTATGTACGCACATTTTGACACTTTTCAAAAAAATAAATCATGGATGGATTTGCAGAAAAGTTGTGCAAGGAGCATTGGCAAGGACTTGAAAGCATGGTTTTGCAAATGTGCCTGTGTTTTATTTTTTGAAAAGTGTCAGAATGTAGGTACAAAAAATAGTGATATACTTTTGGTGATTGAGGTTTAGCCGGTGGCCATGGGCAGTGGCCAGATTGTCCGAGTCATATGACTCGGACAATCTGGCTACTGGCCATGATCACGAGGAACTGGCAATGGGGTTAAAGTGGGCATGGCCACCAGGAACTGGCTATGTGGTGAAGTTTTTCAAAATCGGGATAGGTTTGAATGGGAAAATAAATTCTGCCCATGGCTAAAATTCTGTCTGTGGCTACAGCCTGAAGTGCTGCACAGGATCACATCAATAGATCGCCATGACTATCACTGCATACACTCTAGACAATGCTAATCAGCAGATAATTACCAAGCACGCCAAACTAGGTGCCCATGTGGTCACCAGGGCACCCCTTGAAAACATTAACCACCCTTATTTGCGACCATAGTGGGACAAGATATTGGAATTGGATGTCGGACTCATTTCCACAACCTTGCAGCAATGACTGGCCTACAATCCACATGCCTTAAGAAAGACCCTAGTGAGTCGAATCATGCGTCGGCTGACTTCTAACAATAAATATAGCATCAAGGATGGTTTTGAAGACTGCTTCAGTACGACTGCTTCAGTATGACAACAGTTACTTATTGAATAACCCAGTGTTGAGGTGAACAGGGGTCACTCGCCTATTCAAAACTTAACACTTGAAGAAGAAACTGCACTTTCACAAAAGAACCCCATTAACAGCAACGGGGTAATCTGTTTAAATTACTAGATGAAGTGCATTCTACCCCCCTGCAATTATTTGATCATTGTGTACTCTGATTTGGTTATTGGGTATGCAGCATGGCCGAACCACAGGTTTAAGTGGGAAGAAATATTCTGCTTGCGGCTACAGCCTGAAGTGCTGTTACAACAAACCTGCATGTGGAGCATCAGCAAGGACCTGAAAGCATGGTTTAGCAAATCTGTTTTGCATTTTATTTTTCCAAGGTGTCCCAATGTAAGCACAAAAAATGGTGAGATACGTTTGGTGCATGAACAATGGGCCTGGCCTTAGGAAAGCACGAATGCCTACTCTGATTCACTTATTGCGGCATGCGGCATGGCCGCAGCTCTAAGTTAAATGGGAAAAATCTGCTTGCGGCTGCAGCTCGTAATGCTGGACGGGATTGCAGTAAAGCTGTGTGAGGAGCATCAGCAAGAACATGAAAGGATGCTTTTGGAAATCTGTCCTGTGTTTTACTTTTTTGCAATTGTCGAAACGTAAGTACAAAAAATAGTGATATACATTTTCTGCCATGGGCAGACGGCCTGGCCTTCGGCAAGAACTAATGTCTACTCTGATTTGCCTGTTTGGGTTATGCGCCGCTGATAATGACTCACGTAAGTATGCATTGCAAAAAATATATTTGCTAAAAGAAGTTTATGGTTATTTCATATATGTTAAAAGAGGAATTATGAATAACTTATATACAGTGATTATGAAACATTTTCACATATGAAAACGTTTCCAATTGACAGAAAAAACTTTGTTAAAGTGACATCACGGTTAAAATGTACCCTAGGGACTCGTCTGCCCAAGCAGTTAAGTTAGCTAGTGGCCTTGCACTGCGGACTTCCAGCTCTTTATGATGAGTAGCAATACCCTTGAGATGGATGGGGAGTCAGATTTTAATCAAACATCAATAATTCAGACGACAGAAATAGCTTGGCAAAATGTTTTTGTCTGTTTTAATGTAAGTAATTAAAACAGAGAGTACAATGAACATCAGCAATTGCTTGATACTCAACTCTCAACTCATTTAAGAAAAAACATATTTTTATAGACCAAATGTGTCACTATTGACGTGTAGACCTGCATCATTACCAACGTGATGCTAGGTGGCAAGGTTCTAAAACCTATCGGGAAGCGGGATTGGCTCTAAGTGAACTAATACGTATAGGTGTAATATCTATATTGAGTAACAGAGAGAAATGAATTGGATAGCCAACAACAGGTGGGACAACTAAGCCCTCCCTTCAAAATGGCCACTATGAACATCACTAAATGTATGACGTCCCATTGGCTACACAACTATAGGACCCCCAACTATGTGGCCCTCTACAATTGGTTGGCTACTATACCCTGTCAATAAATTTACACGTACGTGAGCAGCATGCAGACTGAACAACCAGGTGCAGGTGAGCTTGTCTCGATACCAGCTTCCCACCAATTAAAAAAGGACACTCCATCATCACCTCAACCTGAAGTTGGCCTTGAGATTGTACAGTTCTCTGTGATTTTTTAAGGAGTATGGGTACTGCCTGGCTTCCGTGCGTAGGTGTGATCTCCTCATGCGTCCAACTTTCTTCCATCACGTGACTGGACACCATGAATTGAGCCTTTTTAACTGTATTCTCCAATAGTCCTCTGACGTCTTTGTTTATACTTGACCTTCTTGAACAGGAGCTTCTGTTCTTTCATGTTAATTGTATCTAATGTCAGCCAATTTCAGTTCTGATAAGACCTTGGCTCTTTGGCTCATCCAACTCCTTAGCTCAAATATTATGTTTAATTCAATTGCTTTTGTAACTGCGACACTACATTTGAGGCCTTCCTCGTTGTTCAAGACTGCTATATACGTAGTGGAATTTTCATTCTTTATTCAATCCATATGTATCTATGAGGTATATGTGTATATTTACTATAAGCATTTGGCTTTAAACTAACTAAATATCTTCATCATGTTTGTGGCATATGTTTCTTCATCTTGATCCCAAAATGTCACTTATCCTTAGTACTTCTTCATTCTTCATAAATCGTCTGCCTCATAGGTCTGATTATCTTCTATCTATGGATATATATTGTCTTGGATGTAGGTATGGTTTCCTTAATGGACACTTTACTTCCCATATTCTCTTAGGTATAAGCATTCTTATGGGTACTGCACAGAGTCACTGCTCTTCTTCTTGCCTTCTGATTGGTGTAGTATATGTCACATAATTTGGTTCATACTTCTCAGGTAATGTAGGCGGGGTAGGTGGAGTAGGGGTACCTGGCTCCTCCTCTACAGCCTCACACCTTGGCATCCCTTGGCACTTCCTTCCTGTGCTCCCATGAGCACGTGTCCATCCGTACTGCCCCTTTTATTTACACACTTCTGTCACTGCACAATGCATATGTGCATTTATAGAAGCACTATGTACAATATCTTGGTATAAGTATGGGAAATGGAGATGCAAGGATTTGTAGAATATTGTTAAGTGGTAGTTGATAGGCTATATGTGGAGTTTTTTTAAGTGATTGGTACATGTGTGAATGGTTTAAAGCAGTCGATGAGGGAGTGTTACAAACAGAACAGTAAAAAGTGTAGAAGGGCTTTCTTGTGTGATGGTGTGCATGTGCAATAGAGGTTTTCTAATAAGGCAGTCACTAGACAGGGGAATGTAGAGACTGTGGGTGGTTATAAACGGCCATGATTTATGGTGTTTATTGTATGCTAGAGAGAAGAATTTCGACAAAAATGTGTTTCTGTGCTTTTTTCTTTTTTATCTAGTATAAAATTGTCCATTATTCCCATTAGCATAGTAGAAAATGCTAAGGGGAATTTTGGAGAATCTTATTGAATCCAACTACTTTAATAGAAATGTTGAACCCTTATGGTCTTTTTAATTAAGGTAACACATCGTACGATGGATGGGATGGAGAATAACTCTCACATCAAATAAGAAGAACGACTCAGGAAGTTGGCAAAGTGTCTGTTTTATTCTCAATTGTCTAAAACAGGGAGTACAACAGACGTCTCACAGCATGGTCACAACACATTTCATAAAAAACATGACTTTTATAGCAGTAACTCGTCATACGTGACGTCATACTACGTGACAAACTACATGGGATTGTGATTGGACTAAGATGAGTATCTAAGTGTACTTTCTATGATGGATTGGCTTGTGATTGGATCTTTATAGTCCGGTGGGCAACTCATGCCCTCCTTTCGTGCAAGTCACCTTTGACAGTGATTAGAAACACAACATCACATTGGATCTCAAACTATAAGGCTCTTCATTATATGGCCCTCTACAATTGGTTGGCACGCTTGTGCCCTTCTGGAACATTCGATTCTCTAGCAGCACGTAAACTGGTACCCCAGGTGCTGGTGGGTGGACTTGACTGTGTCTCCCCACGCAATTAGCCCATCATCTCTCATCACTCATGCCGTCTGCCATTCAGATTGTCTTTGAACTTGGCATTGTGGTTGCTTCTTGCTCCTGATAATATAAGGGAGTGTGAGCATGTTCTTATCAAGGTTCAGGCTTGCATGCCCACATCTATTTCCATCTTGGACCCATGTGATCAGAGACCGTGAATCGGCACATTTTATAGCATTTCTTTGTCCTGAATAAAGGAACTTGGCACTCATGGTGTTCTCTCTTTGCAACTTAACAAGGGATGTCTCAGCGTCTCACATTCACTGTTCTTCAAGGACTGATAACCAGTTTTGGCTGCTTTAACCTTTGACACCAGGCAAAACAGTTTCTCTTTGGTCCATCTTCGAGCCTCGGCTTATTTCCTTGCTGCGACACACACACAGCTATCAATCTTCCTTGCTCCACGGGTTGAGCTTACTAAAGATGTGACATTGAAGGTTCAGATTCTACACATATATATATATATATATATATATATATATATATATATATATATATATATATATATATATATATATATATATATATATGTATATATATGTATATATATGTATATATATATATATTGGCGGAACCACCTACAATCTATTCACTACGTATAGCCAGCCTTTATGATCACTTAGTCTACTTGCGTTACGGCATCTGTACAGTTATAAAATGACTTGCATTTCTGCAGTACTTCTTCACACGTGAAATCTTCATTCCACACATGAAAGTCTTTTCGATTCTTTACTTCGCTATCCGTTTCTATAAGGTCTATGCCTTCTCTACTTTGGTCATCCTTCTCAGTGTGTCACGCTCATTTCTTGTTACATCACCAGCCTCTCCTTTTCAAATCTTCACATTTCTTCGGGGCTCTCCCTCAGGAGATCGTTATCTCTTCGGGGATACATCATAAAGGGTTTTCTCAGTGGATACCTTGTCTCAAAGGCTCTTCGTGGGATAGGCATCATCACTGGTGTTGCACACGTCGCAATTTTCCGGTCTCCAACATATAGGCAAGATAGGGGCGGGACTTCCTGCAGAGGCATTCAGCTGCTCCTCTACAATGGAAAGTAGATGGAGTCTATAAGCTTATTATTTTAGTTCTATTTTTTAACTGTGAAAGGTGGTTCCTAAAGGAACTTCTTTTATGTGTTTTTTTGTTGTTTGTTTTGTTTGCAGGAGAGGCCAGAAGTAAGCTGGGGAGGGAAATGAGGGAAGGGGCACCAACCACTGATATGTAGGGGCAGGTGGACAGGGGAAGATGTGTGTGTGTTCAATCTGAGGAAGCGAGCAGTGTTTCACATGCTCCTTGATTACAGCTTCAAAAGCACTTCTAAATTGCTCCAACCCTTGCAGAGTGGTGTGTTACAGTATATGCAGAGTAGTGTTGTTTTCAAAAGATCTGGATCAACAGTCTCTTTTATGGCTTTGCAAGGTAACTGGTGGAATTGTGTTCCCACAGAAGTAGGCTGTGTGGTTACAGCATTGGTTGAGGAGGATGAGGTAGAGCAAGACAGCCTACTACTTCCTAAGAAAGGAATAGCCTTTCTGAGAGTATTGTAGTGGTTGGTTTTGGTGTGGCAGCGCATGGAGGTGGTCCCGTAGGAGTACTGTCCAGGTTGTACATGCATTTCACTTCAGTAGCTTTAGCCTTTGGTACAATTTCAACGGTGGTAAAGAACTGCCACACCCATGATTCTCTCTGGGTGCTAGTGGTGGGCACTTCTTCTACCTCATCTTCCCGGTCGTCTGGATTGTCTTTTGAAGTACTGCGCTTCTTTCTTTGTGTAGGTCCTGTAGCTGGTGGTGGTGGTGGCTCTTGGCGAGGAGGTTAGCAATAGCTGATGCCATTTTTAAGATAAATAGCAGTGTTCCTAATATTCGTCCATGTATGTGCTGTGTGCTAGATTGTTAATGGAGAATGAGTGAGAATAGGTGTAGGAGCTGTGCAAGGATACATTTTGAGCTTTAAAGTTTCTAGATGAACTGAAAAATGCAGTTTCAAAATGTTCGTGAGGCACGTACCCTTTCACGAAGTGTGGACGCATTCGTGGACACGTGATCATGCCGCGCAGGAGCACGTGGACACGTGATTCTGTCTGGATAGTCTGCGATGACGTCACACGTGCACAAACATCGGCGAACACAAAAGCAGTGTAAAAGGTTGCAAAGAAGGTGGAAAATGGCAGAGTTTTAAGGAGAAACTTTCTAAATTGTACAAAAATGTTGCTATATTGGGCTTAGTATGATATTAATAAGTTGTAGCAAATTAGAGTGCACTGGTAAAAACCCATGAAATTCAATGAAAAAACTGTGTTAAAGGGTCATTGCGGTTAAGTTGCACTAATAAAAACTCATCAAATTCAATGAAAACACTTTGTTAAACTGACGTTATGGTTAAGTTGCACTAATAAAAGCCTATGAAAAAACTTTGTTAAAGGGACGTTATGGTTAAAGGTAAAACCCGAAATTCGCCAGTTATGGTAAGCTAAGCAACCATAACTCGGGCCACCACTGGGCACTGCTAAGACTAGCACCCAGTACATGAAATATGACATCACCAATGTCATTGATGACATCACATTGTAAAATAATGTTGATGAACAGTCCCTATAAGAGGTAGTGTTTATAATGTTGGTAACAAGATGTTAGGGGTGATCGAGAGATTGATCATAAACTACTTAATGTATTAAAGAATGTTCTCCTCTAAAGAAAACATTATATTCAAGTGTTATTGTTAATACAGGAACCTTATCATACATACACATAAGCAATGGTTTCGGCATGTACCAAAGAAGTACAATATTTTAAATCTGGTAATTTCCAATAGTAAAATAATGAATGCGACCATATCAAAGTTTTGCATAATTTTAAACACTGAATAAATAGCTAACAATTTCAAACTTATGACACACTTGTGTTAGTACAACAAATACATATAAAAAACCCACAATACATACTAATTAGAGCCACATACAGAGAAACTTAAGTAAGGAAGAAAGAAACAACAGCACCAGAAAATGAGAATAGCACTAGAGTTGATTATCATGTACAAAAATGAATTGTGTGTTTGAGGCCTGCTCATTACCCCATGTATGTGCATTATAAGGTCAAATCAAACTCTAGAGAACTTTAAGAACATATAAGAAGGTTGATGTTTATTTATAGCACCTTCTCAATTTTTTAAATGGTCATCAGTAAAAAGAAAAACTAGCCTACCCATGTCAGTGAACAAAACAAGTGGCCCAGAAATGTGATGTCATCAGTGATGTCATCAATGACATTTGTGATGTCATCTTTCAGGTTCTGGACGTTTGTCTTAGCAGTGCATGCTGATCTTGTGAGTTATAGTTGCTTAGCTTACCATAACTGGCACATTTCTGGAGGTTTTCGGTTCCCTTTAACAACATTTTCTTATTAAATTTCATAAGTTTTTATTAGCGCAATTTAACCATAACGTCCTTTTAACAAAGTTTTTTGATTTAATATATATACATGCATCTTTGGGATTAAGGGTTTTTTGGGTGGGATCGAGTTTTGGGGAGGGTGTGGGGGCTTGGAGAGAGAATGCCGGACACCTCATACAAGAAAAAATGGAGGTCAACCAAGATCGCTCAAAAGGAGTTTTCCAAATGTAATACGACTTAATGTGGGAACTTTTCATCATGTAGAGCCAGGCCAAACTATAAGGGTTTTGCGGCACTGCATCAATACTTGATCTCTGAAACGCAAAAGCAAGGCAAACCAGGGTCAAAGTCTGTCAAACTGTAAACAATGTATTTGGCACAGTTCTTCGGGACTCCCAAAGAGTCTTGTCAAGAGATTGAAGTAACAGCTCTGAAGCGAAAATTAAAATGTATCCTTTTTAGAACAAAAGTTATTGTTGCTGAGTGAGTGAACAGACCTCAATAATAGTGATTAATTTATTTTTCCCTTCTTGTGATTTTGGGTTTGGATAGAGTCTGATACGCACTTTCTTTGGGGAGGAGGCTCACTACCACTGTCCTGCAGGATTACACCTGTGGTCTGTAAAGGGTTGATACTAGCAAGATTGCCCTTCACTAACTGGCTGTAAGACTTGCAAGGGTCAATCTCCTGAGAACGGGACCAAGGTGGGGCCCAGCATCCAATGGCTCGGGATGACACAATCTTGGCAGTCCCCAGAACCAGGTAGGATCTTTCTTCATGTTATGCAAAATGGGAAAAAACCCTATCATGACTGTTATACTAGTGTGTTGTAAACACATGTGCAGATACAAATGCAAACTCATAGACTGTGAGGAATTTGACCATCTGCACAGTGGGTGTGCACTCCCCTGGGATTTTTTGGAAATTTCATATGAAATTAAATGATGGTAGATGAACCGCGCAAAATGTGTGGGGCTAATCTGCACATATTTTCCTTTGCTCAGCCCACAACTAACTGATAGACCTGTGTACTCTGGGTAGACACAGCCTGCAGGCGCCGCGCGCATGTCACATTAATTTGGAATGTGACAGCCAGGAGTTTTTTTTTTATTGATATTTTATTTCCATCACGCTCGTACACAAGTGTTTCAGAGTACATCAAGGCATCTCAAAAAGGGGAGGGCAAAGCCTTCCTCCTGCCATGGCCAGCCAGATTATATGACAAAGGCTCTATGGATCCTCCCTATCCTTTGTTGGCCATGTTGGTGGAACCAATGCATACTGATGAGCGTTCATTCAAGCAGGCCCACAGGAGCCCTGGTCACAGGGCTACCAAAAGATAGGAAAGGAAAGACCTTTAATATGCATCTGTTTGAACATGAAGCAAGCTCCCACCTCTTAGTTTAAAGGGCAGTGAAATGCGATGTATGGGACAGCTGTTTACAGATGTCATCCCGCAGGCGGAAGGTACGAGTATATGGTTTGCGGCAAACGAAAGTCTGGTCTGGCCACAGCTTCAAGGGAGACCTGCCACTTTAATCAGGAACCATAGAGAGCTCAATTAACCAGAGAGACACTTTGATCTGCAACAGACAGGAAGATGGGTTGGATTTAGTAGTACATGTTTTCACCCCTTTACCTTTCTTGTTGCAAAACAATCTGGTTATGACCTCACACACATAGGAGATTGTTGGTGGGGACCCAGGATTGGTTCATTAAGGTAGGCTTAGCCTACAACAATCACTGGCTTTAAAAGAGTGTCAAGTCCCTCTTTTGGGAGATCATCTGAAGACTTTGCGAGGAGTAACAAGAACACCCCCCATGGAAAAGAAGGAAATACTGAACCTAGAGGACCCTTCCAGCAGCTCCAGAAATGCTACCCAGCCAGCACACAGCATGCCCTGGTAGGCTCTGCAAACAAACTTCCTAGGTGGGAAGTGCCAGAGGGTTTCAGAACCAAACCAAGGACAAGCACGGTGCCTGCAACACTCTCCTCAGCTTTGGGCCATCTGCCTTAAAGGATGGCACAAGCCCAGTGAACAAGCTAGGAGTAGTGCATAGACAAGCATCTACTAGCATCTGCCTTAAAGGAAATTTTTTTGAGCCAGTCGAGCCCCTCGATCTGCAACCGACTGCACCACTGACTGTTGTCATGCCCCAGTCGCTAACGTCGTCTGAGATGCCTCGACCAGTGCTTCAGACCCACCAACCAGCACTGAGACGGTTCCTGATCCTGAGCCGCCGTGTAGGCCAGCCTGCAGCTGTCCAGCCAGCCTCGCTCTCCGAACGGCCTGCCACCCGAACCCGCAGCTGTCTCCCATCTTGAGCTCTGTCGCAGAAGCTTCAAAGCGCCCTGAAACGAACTCAAACCTGTTGAGCACCAAGAACTTCTACAAGCACAAGGCAAATTGTGGTTCTATCCCACTAGTTCTTCTCCGAAGGCCCCTAGTGACATTTTACAACCCACTTCCCCTTTGTGCTGAAACCAAGTATCCTTGAACTATTGCGATTACTTTACTGACTACCCTCTGGTGAGTATCCAGAGTGCATCCCCTTTCCTTTTTGAAACTGTCAGTCCTCTGCATTCCTTTACAGGGTGGGTTGTATTTTATAGTGTGCTAGCACTGTCTGTTGTGATAATAATAATAAAGTAGATATTTCTATACAACCTTGGCTGGAGAGTGCCTTATATTATTGGGTAATAATTGTATTTTCGCTGTGTTGCAACTAACCAACGATCCACGACCTTGCAGAGATAAGCCTGCCATTTCGTCCATGTTACCAAAATTAGACAAGGAGGTTTATAATTTGCTTGTGTTTCCAATCTGTTCAGATCCCTTCTGGTGTATTAGAGGTGTGGGGCTGATTGATGGTTTAGAAACCGATATTCATCCCTGGACCACTGGTGCCCCGGGAGTTGATTCGTCATACAGACACCATTACAACACTACAGGGCTGCAACTAACACACAATGCACATTAGAAAAGAATACCGTTCACACATGCATTAGCAGATGACACATGAGCAAACACATCCTACATACGTAAGACATGAATCAAGTGCCAAAGAAAGCAAACAAACAAACATATGCTCCACATTCAAACTCACATCGAAAACACAGTACACCCACACATTATGTTCATAATTCATAGGAAAACACCAATTTAAAAACAGAGGAAATCAGTGGGAATACAAGTTATCAAAAAGAATTAAGTCACTACCTACATAAAATTAATTCCATAAATCTTGTTCATTTTATTGTTAAGGTTCAAACACTCAGTCTAACGGTAACAAAACAAAGTCTGCAAAGTTTGCGGATGCCAACCATGAGGTAGAAATTAAGTATCTCCCTAACTCAAACTACGCCACTACAAATATGACCTCAGCTCATACTTGCTCATACAGCCCCGACTTACCAACCTTCAAATGAAATATTAGATAGCTGCATCTATGCTACCGTGCCGATCCGCCTTGTGAAGCGGGACTGTAGTTCGTTCATTTGCGCATCCAAATGCGTCCATAAAGCTCCTAGAACTTTAAAACACTACAACTCAGAGGCGCATTTCTCTAACTCAAACTTCTGAATAGTGACCTAAATGTGACAGTACAAACGTTCCTGACATTACACCAGGTTAGTCTGTGTTAAAAGTGGTCCCATGGAGTGCCTGCCATGGCCACGAAACAGAGGTTCTGGTAACATGTCAATTTTAGTCCCGTGGCATGCACAAAAAGAGAAATGTCCAATCACAGCATAGGCAGGCAGGGTGCTCTAAAAGAGAGTCAAACAAAGAAACTGAGTGTATTACAAAGATGGCGTGCTGCAGTAAAGAGCAACTGCAAAGACACAGAGCAAAGGACAGATTGCTAGAATTTGTTGAACAGAAATACAAAGGTATGAATAATGCGGGAAATATTGCATGATCCATCTTGTAGAAAAACTGAAAAACGGAATGGCAAAGATACTGAGTAAGAGAAATATTGCATACGGAACTTGTACAACAAATGAACTACAATAAGAGAGAGTAAGGGAAATGTTGCATGCCGGACCTTGTGCAACAAATGAACTACAATAAGAGAGAGTAAGGGAAATGTTGAATGCCGGACCTTGTACAACAAATGGACAAGAATAAGAGAGAGTAAGGGAACTGTTGCATGCCGGACCTTGTATAACAAATGAACTACAATAAAAGAGAGTAAGGGAACTGTTGCATGCCGGACCTTGTACAACAAATGAACTACAATAAAAGAGAGTAAGGGAAATGTTGCATGCCGGACCTTGTACAACAAATGAACTACAATAAAAGAGAGTAAGGGAAATGTTGCATGCCGGACCTTGTACAACAAATGGACAAGAATAAGAGAGAGTAAGGGAACTGTTGCATGCCGGACCTTGTATAACAAATGAACTACAATAAAAGAGAGTAAGGGAACTGTTGCATGCCGGACCTTGTACAACAAATGAACTACAATAAAAGAGAGTAAGGGAAATGTTGCATGCCGGACCTTGTACAACAAATGAACTACAATAAAAGAGAGTAAGGGAAATGTTGCATGCCGGACCTTGTACAACAAATGAACTACAATAAAAGAGAGTAAGGGAACTGTTGCATGCCGGACCTTGTACAGCAAATGAACTACAATAAAAGAGAGTAAGGAACTATAGAGCGTAAGGGAAATGTTGCATGCTGGAGCTAGTAGAAAAACCGACCTGCAAAGAGACAGAGTATAGGAACTATTGCAGGTTGGACATTGGAAAACTGAACTACAAGCATATGGAGAGTAAGAAAAATATTGCATGATGGGCGTTGTTGTAAAATAGGACTTCAGAGACACTAGGATGAAATTCGAAGGACAGGAACCGGGAAAGACTAGTTTCCAAGAAGAAGATAAACCATCCTGACCTGAAACTGATACGGCCATTTACTAATGGGAGACACTTCGAGAGATGTCCATGAACCCTGTGAAGATCCTCTGCACTTATCATTCCAGATCTCTCGCTATATCTAGGGAGAGGTGTCCTACCTTGCTTTTTCCTTTTTGTTCGAATCCTATTGTGTACATACAGCAAAATCAAACTGGTTTCGCTATCTTAAACTTCCCTCTTGACTCCTTTGTTGGTCCCCTGTGCTGAAGCCCAGAAAATACGTGCAACGATGTGTAACAAAAAGTTGGAGGAAGTCAAACATATTAAAAACACAGCACAAGTGTGCAATGGTTTGGGGTCTTTGCATTCTCCGGCCCTAAAAAATGAACAGATGGCGAAAGAACTGGCTAACACATCCATGGCTTACAGGTAGTCCAAAACCTGCTAAACCTGACGGCCTAAGATTACTTTATTTTTTAAAATTTTATTTATCTTTTTATAATGCGCCAGAGCCCGCAGGCACTTAATCTACACTGCACCTGTCCTGTTGTTTCTGTGTGTCGTAATGTGTAGTTGTGCCCCCTGATGCCTGTGGGTTTCAGGCGCTATACAAATAGATAAATAAATAAAATACAATAAATAAAAATACTGAACCCACCGGGAATGGCTACATCTCCAGGCTGTGCCTCGGGATCGGGACAGTAAATGGGTCACCACCATCTGGGCCACATTACCCATGAAGAAGGGATGAGATGTAGCCAGGTCTTCCTGGTGGAGAAAGAGGGATTACTTTATAGGACGCAGTCCCTTGATCTGGAAGGATGGAGAGCACGGATTTCAATTGTTGATAGTCAAACAGGTCCAGGAAAGTGTTATGGATCTGGTCAATGCCCATCTGACAGCGGCAGGTTTAGGGATAGCCAAGACGCATGCTCTAAACTGATTCTACTGGCTGGGGGCTTATAGCAGTATAGAGTCTGCGAGCTCGACCCTTTGAACTGCTGCTGCGTGACAGTATTATGAAGTATTGCCAGACATGTGACATCTCATCTACTAGAAGAGAAACATCCAATAAAGCCCCCATGCACCTTTACAACCATTGCCCATAGCTGATATACCTATGGATGGCATTGGACCGCTAGAAGTATCAAAAGGAGCATCGCGATATATACTGGTAACCCGTGAGCATGCCAGGAGATATCCGGATGCAGTTCCTCTCTGGACCAATAGCACCAACGGGCCATCAAGTGAAAGGAGTGAATGCAGAGGCCACGACTTCACAGCTGCTAAGGAGCTGTATTGAAACACAAAGGCAGAGAGGGCTTCACAAGAATCGAGAAAAGGGGCTGCAAGGCAAGGTTTAAAAATAGACAACTTGCAAGCTGGTTTTCCTTAACATTACAGGAGTTCAAAGGGCTGCCTTCTCCGGCTGGCATAGCAGGGTATAAAAGGCCAACGGAGAAGCCAAGAGAGAAAGTAATCAGCCAAGCTGTCAGCAATGAGTCTGGGAAAAATGCAAAGTTTAAACAGTCAACTCGCAAACTCACATGTTCGTATGTATTGCCTTCCTCCTTTGAAATGCGCCTTAATGCGCAGCAGAGCACATTGTGGAGTCGCTAATTTAACATGGCCTAGCACCTGCTCTGAGCCCAGAGGTTCCTTCGCAGTCTGGCCTTTTCCAGATGTTTCTTAATAGACAACAGCAACAGTTTCAGCAGCAACTCATCAAATATCGTGTATTATATCCTTTCGCCACATATGCGCATGCACGCCCGGACACTTATAAAATACCACTCAATGTGCAACCCCCGGAGCAATTCATTTAATTTAATAAAACCACCACTACTTTCAAAGCCCTTGTCCACACTTTTGAACATGCATAACAGAATTCACGAATACCTTTCTACCTGTCCTGAAAGCACTCAATAAACGTTGCTTAATGCTGGCCTGGGGCACATTTCTGGCAGCTTGCTGATTGGCCGATTCATTTCCTTCCCAGGCTACTCGTTTGACCCTCTATAGGGCTCGTCTTTGTTTGAGTCTGCGAGCTCGACCCTTTGAACTGCTGCTGCGTGACAGGGAAGTTCTCGTCCCGTTAGCTCACCTGTGCCCTGCTGCTCCATTATGCTTCCCGGTGTTTCCTTTCGCTCTTATTATGTAGAACCCTGAAGTCATCCTTTAAGTATTGCTACCATGTTCTGCCAGGATTGGGATTTCCATAGGAGATATCATCTGACCGGGGCACCCACTTCATGTCCAAAGCAAATAAAAGCTTAACTACAGATAACAACCCTCAGACACACGGTTAGATAGAAAGGTTCAATAACACTATGAAAGAGCTGATGAGGAAGGTTCTGGATAATGAGAACCATAATTCGGATATGCCATGGCTTTTGGTGTTGACTGCTATCCAAAAACCCCTGCAACGACTACCAGTGTTTCCCCATTCAAATAAGTGTGTGAGGCGCCCAACGATAAGCAAGAGAACAACAAAACTAATTTAGTTACATTTCTTGCAGACAACCAACAATCAATCCATCTGGAAGTAGCCTTAGTGACAACATCGACAGGAGATCCAGGGGGAGCCCCAAGAGTGCCACATCAGAACGACCCACGTGCTGCATTCCAAGATTGGAGGCCAAGAACTGGTACTGCTGGCAAGTAGTGACAAAAACTATCAGCTCCATGGCATGGCCTCCATCACATAAGGAAAGACTAACTACAGACCACATCAACCAGACCATCAAAAGTAATAGAAACTCTACTAGGCCAATTGGCTGAAGGAGAGGAATCCCTGGCAGGCAGAAGATCAAGTGATGGCCTATATGACCATTAAGATAAACAACCCAGAAGGTTTATGGGACCCAATCCAGGAAGGTATTACTACAATTCTTGAATATCTACTGGTAGAACAGAACAGGACCTGAAGAGGTTCCTATGAAACTTTCAGGACTTATTTTCAGGCAAGGTCAAAGTAATCACCCACCACATGAACCTCATCAAGCAAAGGGGCAGGACAGAAACATTAGCACGTTCCTACGGCCCAAAGAGCTGTTATACAAGAAGCAAAAAAACAAAATCTGTGAATGGATGTAATAGAAAGATCAATTAGCGAGTGGGCCTGTCTATCATTTTGTTACCAAAACTGGATGGCTTTTTGGAGCTTCTTTACAGACTTTAGAAAGGGGGTGCAGCACATGCGTGTGATGTCTATCCAATGCTGAACATGAAATAATACAATGAGTGCTTTGGAAAAATCCAAGAATATGCCTTCCCTGGATCTCACCCCTTTACATCCTCCCGCCCATGAGAAAACCTCCCTTGCTACACATCAAGGCCAATTCCAATCCATCGTCCATTGTATCATTTGACTTGAATAGAGCCCCATCCACATTCCAATGGCTAAATAATGATCTTTTATTGAACTACCAGGAATGCATATGTGGATTATGCAATTATCCATACAAAAACCTGGAAGTAACATCTGGAAAATCTGGAAAGTGTCTCTATAAATCTCTGAAGTGGGAAGTGAGCAGACACTCCTGCAAAATGAAACTTTAAAACATCATCCTTGCAATACCTGGGTAATCTCAAAGGCAACTGGTTAATACAACTCCTAGTTAATAAAGTTGCATTAATGCCTTCTTACCTGGTAAAAAAAAAGAACTGAGACAAGTTTTAGGCTTAGTTGAGTACTACTAAACATTTATTCCCCAATTCTCCACCGTAGACTGCATATTAGCGGATATGCTGTCAAATAATTGACACAATTCTATACAATTGAATTTATCATCAATAACATCCTCTTCACTTCTGAAGATCAAACTATGCCTGTCACCAGTATTAATCACCCCTGATTGGGTGAATTTATGAACCGTTGTAGCTCTATTCTGGGAAGAAGTAGAGAAGCCCACCTGTCTTTATAAGTCTGCCATTATTTTACAGAGAAACAAGGAATTACAACGTTAAGCAGGATGTCTCACAATAAAGTGAGCAGTTGAGACCTTGAGGTAGCACCTGGCAGAGGACCTTTCTGGCTTGTTACCCGTGATGGACCTTTACTGTGGTCTTCCAGAAATACGGATATTAATGCATGAATTCCGAGTTGGGTCCATGCTCTGCAACCCACTACAATGTTCTGTGATCCATTGAATTGGAACATACATCAGACTTCACTTCCCCACTCCTTATTGTGAACAAATAGAGATGGAGAAGTTAAGGGAGAGGGTGTGTGTGTGTTTGTGCACATGTGCATGCCATGTGGTGACCCTCTCTCCTGGTGTGTGGAAGTCTATCCGCCCTTTCCAGCATCATCGTCAGCCCCACAGGAGACTGATAGAACCGCAGAGGAGAAGCAAGGGGAAGTGGTCTTTGCAAGGAAGCTGCTTACTTCAAGTATGCTGTGTGGTTTCAGGAGTAGGAATCCCGAAGCACGGAGAGGTTGGGCTAAGATACCATCAGCTGGGAAAGAATGTCAAATCACAGAGACAGCCTTTGGCCAAAACTGAATCTCTGAGGCACATTAAAAATTAGCAAGAATAACAGTGTGTGCCTTAGTCACCAGGCCGGCCTACCAGACAAGTTAGGGAGCAGGCAGTGAACAGGAACACCAGCATATCACTCAGTGGAGAATCACCAGGGGAACATAGGCAGCGAAACCTGGAGTGGAGCTGCTGGACCCAAGCCCATAGACCTCTTACAGGGGCATCAGAGAAAAGTTGCCAAGACAGCTTGAGAGGACATTGGTCCACAGGCCACCTGGCAGATGGAAACGAAGGATGGAGAAAACAGTGCAAACACAGAAACAGATAACTAAAACCGATGGGTGGTGAGACAGAAACTCAGGGAAAGCAGTAATGGTAATTTGGCCTTCGGATGAGAAGGGACCAATAAAGAAATCGAGGAAAGTTTGAATTCCATATTAAAAATGATATGGTTGAGCCTAGTGCTAGAGAGCGGATTCAGACAATGAAGTGACACTGTTAGAATTATGCACGCATGTATAAAACCAACGTGGTTCAGAATTCTGCTTCAGAGGGGATGGGGAAACTATGGGTATTGTGTTGGAAGTAGAAATGCCATGTTAAAAGAAAGAGTTTTGAGCTCGGTGCTGGAGAGAAACGTAAGAATCCAAGCTGACACTGCTGTAAGTATAAATGTGTTGTGTAAACATATACGCCGTGGAATGTACCTTGGGAGAATGAAATGAACAGCAAAGAGATCAGTACATGCTGGTTACTGTTATGAAACTGAACTACAAAGAACAGAGAATACGAGTGATATGGCAAGCTAGAGCTTTTAATAAAACTAAACAGACGTACTGAAAGTAAAGCGAACAGTGCATACTAGATACTGTGGTGAAATTGAACAAATGAGAGTAAGAAGGACAGTTCCTTCTAGTTACAGTAGCACAACTGATCTAGACGGAAGGAGAGTAAGGGAAATATTGCTTGCTGGACTTCGTTGAAAGCTGAACCACAAAGACACAGAGAGTAAGGGAAATATTGCCTTGTGGCAGTGGTATCAAAACGGGCTATAACGACACTTAGGGCCTCATTATAAGATTGGTGCTATTGGCTGTGCTATTCCAGAAAACGCAATTACTATTAACAAATGCAGTCATTCCAGGATGCCATCTGTCAGGGGGAAATTCTAAGCGTTTTTGATTTTTGAAAGGAAAGTTGAGGGTGGTTTCTCTACAGGAAAATAGTACTACTAAACAGACACCCTTTTCCAACATATGGTCTGTTGCTAAAAAGGTACCATCAGTGATTATACATCTGTGATCATACCTGGGATGGTTTCAGACCTTGTGACTATTTAACATGATCACTGCCATTCATATAGTGGACACAAGCATACATATGCTGTGCCCAGTTCGCAAACCGCAGTGGAATGTGAATTGGCCAAATTTCGGAGAAAAGTATCATGTATTCCAGAGGAGCAGCCTTTCCCTTGAGTTGCGTTTTAGAAGCTCTATTGGTGCCTAGGAACCACATACCATGCAGGCATACTATACTCATACCACCCCATGCTTATGGAGTAAGCCACTCACCCACAGGCATCTGCTATCATACACTACTTAAAACACATCGCACACCACCAATGCCTTAAGAGTGTGGCTATCGCCACAACAGAAATTCGGTCTAGCTCCACACATAATCAGTCTCCTGCTCTCACATACTCTCCTGACTACCTCTCAGCACCCATCCACATGCCAGCTCGACATGGGTGGCTAGCTGGGACTTGGCCAACCCTGCTTACCTTCATAATAGCTAAAATGCACACAAGCATTCTAAATTCCTCTGATTAATTTCCCATACCTGGACTTTAATCCCCTGAGGGTGTTCAACCAACAGTGTGTTGAGACCATATAAATGGTAAAAGGTGCTATACAAATGATAATTGCAAAACAATACTACTGATGCTGTGTACCTTCTTAATCAAATATAAGAAGATGAAAGTCTGGTTTGTAATTACAAGTTAAGTTCACCTATAGCAGCACTGTCGTAACACTTCTACTAGTGGCCCAAATTATTTGTTCACTTACAAAGGGGAATATATTTTTGGTTGCCAATCCTGCTAAGAAAGTGATAGGGGCATACACGTTGGAAGAAGTAATTTTTTTTAAATTATTATACTTGGTTTACCTGTGTTACCAGTTTTTACAAGTCTTGCGTCATCGAACAAAAGTTTGAAGTGGCGTACAGTAGACTTGCTTAGAGTTGGATTTGTTGAATGAATGATTCTTTGCCAAAGTGGTGGCCTAGCATTTGTTATCCAGGTTCAGACTTTCCAAAAAGTTTGCTACAGCGATTACTGATTTGGTGGTTGTACCATTCATCAAAAGACTCCACCAGTAATCTTCGTTTTGCTGCCTGAATTCAGTGAATAAGTGTCCCATAAACTTCCTTCTCTCTTCGACCAGACCCTGGCAATGGGTGAGCAGATGTCTTATATTTTCTGTTGTCTTGTCTCTGTCACAAAACCTGCACCAATCTTATGTCGCGATTCCCCTGATTTTCCAGATTTTGTTGGTTTTCAGCAGATTTAGCCGAGCTCTTAAGAAAGTGGAACAAAGTCTATTGTTTGGGAATTTGATGAGATATGTCATGGGTTGGTTAATCTTCCAGACGTTCAATGGTAGATGTTTAGTCAGTTTGTTTTTCTCCGCCTTGTCCAATGTCTGGCACCAGTCCCATTCTTTTAGTTCTTTTGCCATTTTAGTTGGATTATAGTCCAATTATCTTTCAGAGCTACCGATTTCTTCCAAAAGGCAGATGTTTTTGGTCTTCCATTCGTGCAGCATAGTGTTGGAGCCTTTGTTCATTTCCTCCCGCATAAGTTCAAATAGTGTTTGGTTTGACGTTTGAAGTTTTCTAAAGAGCATCAAACCATTTAACTTCACTGTGCCTTTCAACAAGGTAAGGCTAAGCTCCTTCCTCACTACTGAGATTGCAGTAGAGGGAGGTAGAATCAAGATTTTCCTCCAATAATAGCCTTCGAGTTTTTGCCAGATATGCAGTGGGATCATCGGCATAGATTCGGCACTGTAGGTTATTGCCGGCACAACTTTTGCTTTGCAGAAATTTATTGAAGCTTGGAGAGAAAAGCGTCCACATTTTTTGTCCATTCTCATTGTTTGAGCTGTGAGGGTCTTGATTTTGGTGAACAGGAAATCCTGCATTGGCAGTTCTTGTCGATGCCAATTGAATTTCACTCCTAGGTATCTGAAACTCTTTACTGTTTCCAGGGCACATCCTTCTAGGAAAAGAGAGTTTTTAGATTTTCTTTTAGCTGTTTTCTCGAGGATCATCCCTTTCTTTTTCATGGTGTTGCTCTCCAGATCGTTTTTTCAGAGGTATTTATGTAGGCTGACCAGTTTCCTCTGTAGGCCAGCTCCTGTTTGATCTATGAAGATGATGTTGTCTGCATAGACAAATCTGTATATTTTTTCTTTCTGAATGATGGAGGAAAGGTACGGATGTCTTTTTCCATTTCACTGATGTCTCTGATGTAGGCATTATATAGTGCCGGTGCCAGGGGACAGCCTTGCTTTACTCCTCTGAAAGTGAGGATTTTTTTAGACAGTAGAACACTTCCACTCAGGCACACCCTCATCAACGTGTCTGTATGTAATTCCCTGATCAGGTTCAATATCGTGTCAGGACATTACCATTTGTATAGTTTCTCCCAGAGTTTTTCTCGATTTCCCTTATCAAAGGCCTGGGAAAGATCTATAAAGGTGAGAGCAATTTTAGGGGCTTCTTCCAGGACTTTTGCTTGTAAGATACTCAGGATAACGATGTTTGCCTCTGTGCCCATGTTTTTTGTAAAGCCTGTTTGGAATGGGTCGTAACCCTCTGAGGTGACTACCCATGCTTTGAACTTGCCCAGGAGGAAAGACCCAAAAATGTTACCAATTGTGTCTAATAGGGCGATAGGGCGATAGTTGGTAGGATCACCCCTGTCTCCTTTTTTGTGAATGGGTACTACCTTGGTGGTTTTCCAGGACAAGGGAATTGATCGAGAGATGGCGCAGTTTTTGAAGATTTCACCAATCAAGGTGGCCCAATCTTCAGCATTTGATTTTAGATCTATAGTTGAGACCCCATCCGGACCTGGTGCTCGCAATGTTTTCAGTTTGGCGATCTTGCCACATATTGCCTCAATGTTTTGTTCGACATCCCATGTTTTGAGTTTCTTTGGTGGGGCGATGCACGGGACCGATCCTTCTTTTTTTGGGCACATGGTTTGATATTACCTCTTGCGTTTCTCTTCCCTTTGTGTTGATCAGTGATCAAAAGGCTCTCGCCTGTTTCCCACTTAATGGTGATAGCATTTTTTTTGGAATCCTGTTGGTATAAGTTAATTTGGTGGGATTTTAGCCAGAGTTTGTACTTATGTTGTCTGTGTTTGCCACTGTTGGTTTTTTGTGTTGCTTTTCTTGTTACCATCCGCACTTCTCTTCTTTTCAATTTTAGTAGTTGGTCATTTGCGTGACTGTGGACTATGTGAGGTTTATTACCTGTCCTTTTGATGTACGGAAGTAACAGAGGCCGGTAGTCTGGGATAAGCACACTCTGTGGTCCCTTGTGTATTAGGCTGACCTGTTGGTATCGTCTGTAATTTCTTTTATTACCATTGAATTTAGCCTCAGTCTGGTTCCGCCCTTGTTGAATTCTAAGTTGTGATTCATTTTTTGCTCTGCTGGGAGGAATTAAAGGTGTTTCCAGGTCCTATTCTGTTTGTAAAAGATTATGGTCGCTGTGTTGAGTTCTCACCACTTCAAATGTTGTTATCCTTGGCAGTAGGTCCCTTGAGACATAAACGTGGTCTAAATTTGCTTTGAGATTTTCAAGTTCCCAAGTTGGTGGGTTGTTTTAGGATTTTCATGTTGATCTATGTAAATTGTGTAGGTCTCTAGCATCCATGCTTGGCGCCCACTGTTCATCTCTTTGATCTGAATATGTGTGAGGTGCTCGCTCGCTTATTTGTTAAGCTTTTTGCATCCTTCTTTTGATCTTTACAGTTGAAGGTTGCGTTCAGGTCGCCGCATATAATTGTGTGGTCAATCTCAGGCTCTTGGGAGGCGTCATCTAGTACTTTTTCGATCTTTGTTATGAAGGCAATGTCTGCTACTTCTTTTGGATTCCAATAAAGGTTAAGCAGAAGATACCGTTTGTTTCTCCTTTCTTTTGTTCCGACAGAGTTTCCTCTATGAGGGATCACAATTGCCAAAATAAAAGGCTCTTTAACCAGGATTTTTTCAATCACCAAGTTTCTTCCTGTTCTGACAATGCACAGCAAACCAGACCATGGATGACCTTTGGTCTTTTAATTGCTGACGCGAAATCGATCTCACAGTCGTCAATTGCAGGTTGTTGCCGCACATGTCGAACTCTCCAAAGTTTATATCCGAAGGCCTCATAACAGGTGAGAAGCTGCAAGTGTTTCATGAACCAATGATTATCTTGTTTGGTGTTGTACTGAGATGGGTACTTTTTTTGGGCACCTGCGTTGGTTTTGGGTCTTTTTGTGGCTAGGAACTTTGCTTAAAGGCCAATACATTTGGTAACCAATCCCATTGCTTTAGATCCTTTTTTACAAGGTTTTGTCTTAGTTTGCTATCAAATTCTCTATGTCTGCTTTTGGGTCTGTTTTGATCTATAATAATTTCCCAGTTTTTCTGTGGCCCATTAGGTACCCTCTCCTTTTCCAGGGATAGTTCTCTTCTTCGTTTTTCTTAAATTCAGATCTCTTCTTTGAGCCGAGTGCTGACTTCTCGCCAGTCTCCTCTGGGAGTGAGATTATACCCCTGTCTCTCTTGTTCCTGTTTGGTTTTCCTTGTTCTTGTCTTTTCTCTTGAGTTAGAGTGACGGCCCCTTTGAACTGGGTTTGGTCGGTAGTCAATACTTATCTTTGGTGCCCATTTTAATGATTTTCCAAGTGTCTCCCTCGCACCTTGACGCTTGACACGTTTCTCTTTTCCATTTTCGTACATTGAATCAGTCTGGGTAACGGGAATGGATCTACCAATTGTTCTGTCCACGTTCTTTCTCTCCTCGCACCCATGATGCTTCACTTCCATTAGATTGAGGGCTATGGCTTTTAGCTTGTGTTTTGCTTCTCTTAGTGTTTTCCTAGCCTATTGTGATGTTATGTGCAGATATACTTTGTCCGTTGCTTTTTCGTCTGCAAACTCTATTATGTCAATGTCATCCAAACCTAATGATCTCAGAGAATGTATTTGGTGGAAGAGCACCAGTATTGATCTTCGGTTTAGGATTTTGCCGCCTTCTGTTCCCCTCACTCGTGTTAGTAGAAATGTACGGGTTTTTGTAGTTCTCTCAGTTCTTGTCAGTTGAGTTCTTTTCTCCTGCCTTTCCCCATGTGCCTTCGATGTTGACCTTTTAGAGGGTTGTCTTTGATGTTGAGATCTTCTTGTGGGGTGTAGTTTTGTGTATGCACGAGATTTCCATTTGGTGGGCCCTCTCCTTTCTCTGCTAGTTGAGCCCTGCTCTTTTGATGAGGGTCTCTTTCTGCCCATGTAGTGTGTCGCTCTCTGGTATGCCTCTTTGCTGGTCTATTTTTATAATCAGTTTTTTTCTTTTTGGCTAGTTCGAGTTATTCCCCTTTTTTCCATTGTTTTGTCCTTTTTTCCTACAATGTGAGGAAGATTGTGATTGTGGGTCAAGGATGATGATCTTTTTTTCAGGTTCACCTAGAGTAGGGCTATACGTTTCCCATTACCCTTTGATGTGTGATCGACGGCTGTGTCCACTGCCGAGTTTTGCGTTATATTAAGTGTGATTTCCATTAGTTCTGATTCCGTTAGCGATTTGTTGTGCTGCAGAATCTCGTGTATAGGGGAGTCTCTTCTGTTAAGTATTTAAATCAGGCGATACACCCTGGTCTCAGACTAGTATGCAGCGCACAACCGAAAGGCTTATTTTATTATATATATAGGTTCAATATTTTGAGTGATACACCACTCATATCACACCCCTTTTCAAATACCCCAGGTAATGATGGACCAGGAATCAGGCTGGTTGGTAAAGGTAATATGTATTTATTTATTTAACATTCAAATCAAACATGTACTTTTTAATAGGGAGCAGCAATCACCAATGTGGTGACAATAACAGATAAGAAGGAACATAATGCACTTAAATTCACTCTTTAGCAACACCGATGGAAAACACCAGAGAAAAGAACACTTTTGGCTTGTTTGGAGATATAGCACTTAAATTAGGATTTCCCCCTGCAATATTCCTCAACCCACAAATAAGCAATTCTAAATAGATATAAGGGAGCAGCCGGTATCAGGAATAAGGAACAAGAAACAGAATTCAAATCCAACCTTCCCTCTCCAAAAAAGAGAGAAAAACGGATTTGAAACCCTACTGTTTAAAATGACATTTTGGAAATGGCTGAATAAAACACTGAAAATGTGCCAAAATCCTTAAATGAGTACAAATTATTATGGGAGCAACATTGGAGAGATACTAGCAGTCATAAGCAATAGTTTGAGCAAAAGTAAACAATTCGAATTTGAATGGAAGGTGGAAAATAATTTCGAATAAAAATACCACATATAAAACTTGGCAAAAAAGTTGATTCCCGCCTAAAATTAACCAAACGGTTTTTAATAGAAAACGGGTGAAGTATACTGATTTTGAGTGCGGTTTTTGGGTTGGGATGTAACTATCGGTTTTAGGTATACTCTGGAAATGAAGTCTCTATCTATTAAACTGAGGAAGATATGCAATGTAGAATGAGAGGCGTTTTTAGAAAAATCGGGTAGTGAAAACAGAAAAGAAATTCAATTTGGACAAGAAAATATTTACTATAATTTTACTCGACTAGAGCATTCCGGCTAGAATACCAAAGAGGGACACAGTAAGCTCCGGAGTTGATTCATGACTTCAACCCCAGATCCTCAGCGCCCAGCCATGCAGCACCAATCGGATCACTCAAAATAGGATTGACTAAAGAAATGGCACCTAGCAAGATAAATCAAAGACAGGGTGGCAGTAAGAATTTTGACAAAGTTATTAAGGTAAGGATAGGATAGTTTGGAGATTGGGATAGGACAAGGCAAGGCAAGGTATGCTATGGTTTTCTATGATTCCTATTAATTTTTACAGTTCACTTTAATTTATGGTTTTGGACCGTCAAGGGTTCTGGTCATCACACGGATCGGGTCTAACCAAGGAAAGCTGGGCAAATCTGGTGGAACAGGATCAGCTGGGCCGCTCTGGTCACCGGACTGCACTGGACTTGGACTGGATACTACAGATCAGCGGGATGGTGAGTTTGCAGGCATGCATCTATTAGTAGCAAGCCAGGCTGGATCAGGATGCTTCCCTTGGGTTTTTGGGTATTTTAAAATGTGAGGCCTAGCTGAAAAGGGGTTCAGCAATGCATAGGCTTCGGCTTTGCAATGAAAATCTGGAATCATAATCAAGCAGGATGAAGAAATCAGGAACAGAACACCACGCATGAATTCAGGAAGAAAGTCAGGAATCAGTGTGTACCCTGTGTGCTGTCAGGTGCCCTTATTTATCATGCCAGATATCATCACTACAGTATGTAGCAGGGGCTTACTACCCACACCCGTAATGCTAGGATTGGGCAAGAGTATAGTTTCTGCCTTGCCCACGGCTGACTGGATCACAGAAAAATGATGTCATGTTTATGAGGTTATTTTTACAATGTCTAGAAACCTCCCATAGCCACTGGAACCAAAATCTACTTTTACCACAAATACATATTTATGCAGTTAATCAGATACACAGGTTACATATTTTGTGCGTCATATTTCAATCCAAACCTCAAGTCTGTGGGACCTGGTTTTGCCTTTCTGCTACATTTTGGTAATTTTAATGAAAGATTTGGCCTAAAATTCCCCAATTTTTTACACAGATGCGCATTTACCCCTGGCATGTGAGTACCAAATGTTATCCTTGCAACATCAATACTTACCCCGCAATCTGTCCTTTTTCACGACTTCTGTTCCTTATGAGTTCTACCAAGTTTTCAAATAAAGAGCATAAAATTTGATTTTGAACTACCAACTTTTCATATGTTTCCTAATTCTTGCGGCAAAGTTAAACATCTTTTAAAGTTCATTTACAAAATAACCTTTAAAACCTTTAAAACCAAATGTCACTTGATCCGTTTATTTTTTCCTTTCCCCCAACTGCAAGCAGCTGTCACTTTCTTTGAAGCAGGATAAGGGGCCTCTCTCTTGATTGAAGGTTTTATTGCCCCCACACTTGACAGGTGAGAGTCTCAGCCTGCTATTGTCCCAACCTGGAACAAAGATCAATGTCTGATGAGACTTGTGAAGTCCCTTTGTCCTGGTGCATTCAAAGTCCTCCAAGCTAGCAATTAGTGCTTTCCTGTTCCAGAAGTGTATGAGGTGTCACCCTTTCTCAGGGCTAGCAACTGGCAGAGAACGTCTTTTTCTTTTATAAAGCTTGCCTGAGTTTTAGCTTTTATTTTCTCATTTTACATCTTGACTTAAACCTATGGAATCAAAACAGTTTATAGGTGCACTTTTACCAGCAACACATCCTTTTACATTTCTAAGTAAGCAGGCCTTTACCCAACAATGTACTTTTAAATAGGCGATTTTCTCTCTTCAAGCAGAAAAAGCAAATTTTACAATTCTTTAAATTCGGTTTTCATCTCCAGCAAATACACACTTTTTGCAGCTATAGTTCTTTTCTTGAGTGCTGGAGTTGTTTTGCAGCATGGATACATTTAACAGGCATCAATTTAGAGTCTTTCTCTGAACAGCTGATTCTTGATACTTTTGCAAAGAAAATAGACGCGTTTCCGTGTAAAATGAAAACAGAGCCCCTGGTTGATTTTTCAAGGATACTTTTTACAGGAGCTGTCATTCAAATGAGGCCCGGTTCCTCTGAGACACAATGGATGATCCTGGGCATTGCAGAGCCTTTTTAATCACAATGGTTCATGAGGACTGGATGAGTTTAGCGCCAAGCAGCACTTTCAAGGTTGAAAAAGGTGTCATTTTAAAGAGGTATTTTGGGTTTTCAGCAAAGTAATGCTGCCTCTTTCACTTCACTCCATGTTAAATGTTGCAGAGCACACTGGCACGTTCCTGCAGGGAGTACTCTGTTCCACCCCACCTGAAATGTGTGTGGCAGGGTAGTGCAGCCATTTTCTGGTTGTTGCAAAAACACAGTTTAGAGATTCTGGCGCGCCCAGGAGTCAGCGCGGCCATTTTTCTTTTTCTTGCCCCAATGCAGCAAAGTGATGTAGCATAGTGATGTAGCATAGCACAGCTGAGTGGGTCAAAATATCCCACACTTCTCAATGTTTTTGTTTTGGGTATTCCTTTTCGATAGGTTCTATCTTCAAACATCAGTGCCATTTGTCTCGATGTAACGTCTTTCTTTCCTTTTTCCCTTTCCGCTGGTTTTTGTAAGGCCCCACGGACGTTTCCGTTTTGTTTCGCTTGTGGGGTGACCTCTGTCAGGGATCTCTTGTAATTTTTAGTAAACCTTTTGTCCCTTGGAATGTGAATCCATTTAGTCTCTTATTCCTTGGATTCGGTTCCCTTGTAGGTATTTCTCTTCTAGGGTTAGTTGATGCATTTGGGCTCTGTCTTCCGAGTCCTGCAGTAGACCTTTATTTCTTTTCATATGTTTTCTTCCCCTGATTGCTGGGGCCCAAATCCTTGAGTTGTATAGCTGGATTTTATTTTCCTGATACTGGGGGTCATTACGAGTTTGGAGGAATAGCACCATGGCTGCCTCAAAACCCGTGTCCGGGTAGTCGGAATGGGGATTTAGCGGGTCATTCCAACCTTGGAGGATCCGGTAAGTCCCCATTCTGAAAACCATTCCCCATTCCCATTCGAGCCCCATAGGACTCAATGGGAATGGGGAAGGAGCTAATAACGGGCCCGCAAATAGCGGGCCCGTTATTAGCTCCCTGGTCCCTTAGCGGGTCCCGTTAACCCCCTACCACCGTACTCGTAAGGAGGACCACGGACTGAATCATACTTAATATTTCAGCCCGAGGATTGTTGTTTTGTGCCAAGAAATGATAGGTTTTTAGTTTTGCTTGTTCTGTTTGAGTTGATTACTCTTCCTGGGCTGTCTTTTGAATGGACCCTGTTTGGTTATTTCTTTCCACTGTAATTGGTTTATTGTGCTCTCCCGAAGTGATATAACCTTCCAAAAAGGATAGTCTGGTTTGCGCCAGGGCTGCCAGGGTCAGTAGGTCCTTTGATGTATCGTTTAGTGCCTCATAGAGTTTTGTAAAAGGGGCCAGTGCTATCGTCAGGGTTGATATTATAGAATAGAGATCAATTTTTTTGTTAGGAGTCTGATTTTCTGCATCCTTGCCCGTTTAACTTGATCTACTTTGTTTCCAGGGCGTGTATGGAATGTGTGGTGATGTTTGTGTTTCCTGTGGTTCGATTCTGGTACTCTGTTTCGCATGGTTCACTTTTGGTTTTGAGGTTGGGTCAGGTTTTGGGGTTGGCTCATAGATCGGGATTTCCAGAGGCCCCTCTATTGCTGATTCTGCCTCTGTGGCTTGTTCTCCTTTGTCTGAGTGTGGTTTAGATCCATCCACTTTTGATGTTGCCCTCAAAGTGGCCTCCCCTTCGTTTGTTGATCCGAGTGTTCCTAGTGGATCATGATATTGCCCTGTTGTTAAAGGGCCTGTGATTTATGGAAGATTTCGATTCTTTTTTTGTTTGGAGTGAGATAGTTGTGGAGAGTTCAGAAGTTTAGAAAACTCAGACGTTTTGTTTACTGGGTGTTTTCCAAAGTGCCATCTTATTTCTGTTTCAATTGTTAGCTTGGGCACTTTGTGACCATCCATGTTTTGGTTTGGTATGGATTGGTTTTCCATATTGATTGGTTGCATGGTTTCTGATGCTTCTATTGTCCCTTCTAGTAGCTCTATGTCTGTTATCTCGTTGTTGTTTGTTCCTGTCTTTTTTGGACATTTATAGAAAACGTTTTCCAGAACCCCTTTCGTAGACCCAATATTTTGTGTTGCCAGTTGTTTTTTTTAGTTCCATTTCATGGCACTTCGCTGGCCCACCGATGAGGTGGGTTGAGACCGACTTCTTTCCCTACATTGGGAAAAGGGGTCTGTTAGAAGCCCTCATTTTTCAATAGCTGTGGATCTTTTGAAAGTCAGTTAAGTTTTTTTTTGTTTGCCCAACCTCCTTTTCGGGTGTACTTCCTCGTGCCTTTTTGACGATCTGCTGTTTGTTCTTTTTCATCAAAGAAACTTCTCTCTTTCAGACCCCTATTTTGTGTGTTTTCCCATTGGTCCGAGTCTGTGTCTGTGTTAGAATCATCTGCTGTTTCATATGAGATGTCCCGGGCCCATGTCTACAAGCCTGAGACCTGTGGGGTAGCTGGAAGAGTTTTCAGGTCTGCCCTTGCTATTACTGGGTGGACCTCTATGGCGATTTTTATGGGATCTCTTTTAAACGCTCCAGGACTTGATTTTTCTAGTGCCCCTGGGGGTTTTGCCAATAGTTCGAAAGTCTGATTATTTTCGGTTTTGGGGGAGACCGGCTGTACCTTGTCTAATCTTTCAGGTGGTATCTCTTTAGTATTGGAGTCACGCTCTAAATTGCATTCGGGTGGGACTTCTTCTCCGTTGTCCTCTTCTCCTCCCACCTCCTCCGATGTACAGGAGAGCTCCTCCCTCCCTCCAGTCGCTGCTTCCTCGATTGACGGTGTCTGGCTATAGAAATCTTTCCCCTTCACTGGACTCGGCAGGTCAGTGAGTCCCCCGCCTCCATGGGAAGCTCCCCCCACTCACCACAGGTGCCAGCGCCACTCCCTCCTGCACTGGGCTCCCTGGCCGAGCACAACCCAGAGGAAAAGCATCAGGATTGACCCCCTCCCTCTCCCAGAGAGGGGCCCGCCTCGGCTCCAAGGCACAGATCAGCGTCCCGACCCCGAGCCCCGCAACCAAGTGCTCGGCCCCCGTAGTCTCCACCTCTGGGCCTCCCCTCCCCTCCAAGTGGCCCTCCACGAGAGCGGCCAAGGGACTCTCCCGTCCGAGCTCCTCCTCCCGAGGGAACTGCTCCCGCAAGTCGCCCACCGGGCAGTCCACCACGTCCAGCCGAACGAGAGACACCATGCAACCCGGCACCTCAGTAAGTGTCCTGTTTTCAGGGCTGCTTCTTTCCTCTTGTGGGGGAGCATCTTGTAATGTTTTAGGCATTTGCTCGCCAAATCCTAGTATTGTTGTTGTTTTCCTTGTGTTGGGATCCTCTGCTTGAGATGCACGTCTGTCGGCTCCAGTACATGGGGATTGGGATAGGGGTTGGAATGTCTCTGAAGCATGCAGTGCATCTGTGTGTTTACCCAAAATCTTCCTGTTTTTTTGGTGTTTCAGGGGACTACTAAACCACCGTCTTCACTGCAGGTACGCTGGCTACGGAGCCAGTGTCCCTCCTCCTCTCGGGAGTTTGTTGATAGAGTGGTTAGTTTCCCCTGATGTTGGCAGCTTGCTCTTGTAAGCAGCCTCAGGCAGCGGTCCCCTCAGGAAGTCGCTCCGTAGCAGAAGCTTTAGTCTGTGTCTTATCTTTGTTCCAATGCAACTGCTTCTGTTGGCGTACCCGGATCAAAGGCTCACAGTCTCCGGTTGCCGAGTTGTCTCGTGGTTTTGCTATTTAGAGGGCACTTGCTCTCTCAGCACTTTTATCGTTTGTTGGGGTCTGTCATCACATGGAACAGGCATCCGGCATCAATGCAGCAAACAGCCAAACAGCAAATGCAGAAAGCGCCCTTCACTGGCGCGGGTTTAAGGCCGTAAGGGTCTCTCTGCCTGCCCTTTATACTTCCACTTCCTGAAGGGGCGGAGCTACGGTGGAGCAACGGCTCGACAGGGGCTGCAATCCGGGACTATACCAACTCCACCCGGTGAGCAGTACAGCCAAACAGCAAATGCAGAAAGCGCCTTCACTGGCGCGGGCTTAACGCCGCAAGGGTGTCTCTGTCTGCCCTTTATACTTCCACTTCCTGAAGGGGGCGGAGCTACACCAGAGCAACGGCTCAACAGGGGCTGCAGGCAGGGAGTCTCCCAACTCCACACGGTGAGAAGCACAGCCAAACAGCAAATGCAGAAAGCGACCTTCACTGGCGTGGGCTTAACCGAAGTGGGAATTATTCGCAAGTAAATCAGGCAGGAACTTTGTCAAGAATGAATTGCTACTATGTCTACGAATAAAGATATGCTAAATTATGTATGGGATTTTTTTAAATAAGAACAGGAATCCATTTGAGGGTAAACAAAAAGGCCCTAGTTGTTAAATCTTCACATAACGAATCTGGTGGCAGAGCAAACTGTCCCTTTTAAACTTAAGGACAGTGCTGATGTAAAGATAAAGCTAGCTATATCTTATTAAAGGACAAGCTCGATGAAAGGAAATTTAAACAGTCAAAAATAAATTTGCTAACATGCCCTTGACTCCCACTTTGGCCTTACACTTTGGCCTTCAGATGAAAAGGACATCTGCTGCAGGCTTCTGCCTTTGGAGCTGCCCCCACAACCCATGCACTCAGCTACTCCCCAGAAGGGAGCTCATTGTACTCTCGTTGGAAATCTAGCACCTCTCCCAGATGGAAAGATTGGTCTCCCCAACCGAAGCTGCAAGACACATGGGGAAGACTTGAAAGAAGCAAATGAACATAGGAGACCATTCAATGTGGAACAGATAGGGGCGCAGGGATATCCAGGAAACCATGGGGCCAGGAATATACAGGAAGAAGACTTGGCCATCTTGGTTCTGACTGTACATCACTTCCCTAACTACCCCCACCCCCCTGACTTCCTGAAAACCAACGACTCTGTGGATGTTAATGAAAAGGAGGTAAAATCTGTAACAGAGACATGCATCGTCCTTCAAAATAAGGCTTGAAAAAGGACCAATCCCCAGCTAGCGTATGACTATATGATGGTGAAACTCCCCATTCTGGTGAATCTTTTGAAACTATTTTCTTGGAACCATCCTTAAGAATCTTTTTTTTATTTCTTTTTTTTTAATTATCATTATTGTACAGTTTAACATTTAGTAACATTTTAATACATTCTCTAAAACTCACATCGAAAGTAAAAATAATTGAGAATCTTAATATTATTTCAATTATCTTACATAGTTCATCAATTAAAATATATTCATGTAAAATGATACATCAGTTCTGAGTTCAAAGTCAAGAAAGAAGTTTGTTGATAATCCTCAGTATTGCTTCAATTATCTTCCACAATTTAGTCAAATGGAAGATACACCCTTCGTCTTCTCCTGTCATGAAAATATCCCATATGTAATAGGCATTGGCAGATGTATTTTTGCCCCAAGCTTAAAGGTGCTTCATTCTTATATTCTCCAGGGTTTGACAGCAGCGCAATACAAGATGTTTATCGGCCTCTGTTTGCTTTTCATCACATCAACGACAAATTCTTGCTCCCCTGGGAGCACTAGTGTAAGCATCGAATATTTCATAATTCCCAAGAAAGTGTTTAGCGTATGGTGCAAAATTGTCAAACCTCAGGATATGCGCGACATATCATTCAGCAGATGATTTACCAGCAAAGTCTGCTAAATGTCGCTCTCTTCTGTGTTTATTCAAGATCAAATGAGTCGTATTCTTAAAATCCTGAATAAGGCAGTGACCATACACCATACAGGGATCTGCTGATCCATACATTAGCAGTGACAGAGAGTCTACAGATGACACTAGTTCTCATGAAATCCCTCTTTCTCACAAGAATGTCTCTCCGACACCAATTTAACGTTACCGGCGTGGCATTCATTACTTTCCAATACATACGTAAACAAACCCCCTTGTGCACATGAAGATGAGTGGTGGGGAGTCGCAATGACACTGATAGGGGTATCACTCAGAATTCTTGCATTAATGTCACCACATAACACCACTGGTGAGTTAACCGTGGTAGATAAAAGTAATGGTTCCAATAACCCGAGAATATTTTGATGTTCAGGACCAGTTGGGGGGAAGGTATACCTTAATACTCGTTATGTCAGGTCGGGTTGTGTTAAAGCTCACTGTTTTTATTCAATGATATTTTGCCAACAATGAGATAATTGGAATCAATATTAGCCTCAGTTGGTTGGAGTGGATCTCTGACTCCCAGTGCAAGTCCCCCCTTAGGCCTACCTTTCGGACTCTGTGTGGCATCTTTAGGGATGAATTTCCACACATCTGTCACATGTGGGGCAACAAGCCTTTCTTGTGCATTTGCATTTGCTTTACGAGGGTGAGACTGTTTAGTGTTTTTGACCACTTACCTGTTTTTCAGTAAAGTAACTATATTTTACAAGAACCCTGTGTGGGCATTCACTTTATTTCGGTACCACTGTATACAAACATCCCCAGAGAGTATAGCCTGGCCTTAAGGGGTGAAGAATGTATACAATTCATTTATGTGCCAGTCTTACCATTATGAGCGGATCACTATTGCACTGGTAGTAGTCTGGGGTGCTGCACAAGGGTAAGATACCAATGCTCTCCCCTGAACTATTAATGAGCAGTGGTCATTTCAACACAGCACTAAAAAGTGACTGTGCACTTGTTTTTAATTGGATTATTCTCCAATAAGAATTCCCAAAGGATTTAGGGTCTGATTCATGGAACTGTTTGCACGGTGCAAAGTGACTTTTCACTGGTGCAAAATGACTTTGCACTGCAAAATCACACTTTGCGCTGCTCCACCCTAATTCATGGAGCAGTGCAAAGTGTATTTTTGCAGTGCAAAGCGACTTTGCTCTGCAAAATCAGACTTTGCACTGCTCCATGAATCAGGGTGGAGCAGCGCAAAGTGTAATTTTGCAGTGCAAAGTTACTTTGCACCAGTGAAAAGTCACTTTGCACCGTGAAAACAATTCCATGACTCAGGCCCTTCATTGGGAAATGCATTATTACCTCATGCAGAAATACTGCAAGCCCAATCATTAGCATTTGGAGAGGAGGCAGAAAGTACTTCCAGTCACAAGTAGGATTTTGTAGGCTGTGTTTTGTACAACCCATAATCAGGAAGAGTGGTAAAACGTGGGGTAACAGAATGACCACCTGTTTTGAACTCTGCTGCCTACTTTTAATGGGACCCTAAGAGTAAGAGAAATACTGCATGCTTGACTTGTTAGAGTAACTGAACCACAAAACCACGGTGAAAAACAAATATATTGCATGTCGGACCTCGCTGTATAACTAAACTACAGAGAGACTATGAGATATAGGGCATGCTTGACACTGAAGCCACAACAAACTAATGGGATTTTAAGAGTAAAGGTTCAGTGCTGCATGCTCAACGTTGAAGTAAGAACTTACTACCAAACTCTTGACAGTGATAGTTCAGATAAACTGTGAGTGGTAGTAAAAACTGCCCCAAGATGTAAAACTGGTGACTCAAGCTGTGGCCACAAGAAGATTTAAACTGATGCTTAAACAACATTTACAATCCTGTCATTTTCATCCAGGCTATGATTGGTTGTTAATCCTGCTCTCGTCTCACACTATCTAGCATGGCAACAGAAGCTGGCTGTGTCCAGGTGCATGGGCCTCTTACACTGGGGATGCCACCTACTGTGACGAGACTGACCACAATCCCAACTTTCATCTCTGGGTCAAACAGTGATGTTGGATTCTCTCAATTCCCACAAAAAGTGGAGTGTCCTGCAATCACCACATGTGAGGGATTGGGACCTTTAAGGACTTGTCAAATTTTGAGGTAAAATAGCCTTTACTTTTTCTTCAGATTTTCACTATTTTCACTATCCCTTAGTTTGAACTCGGGGTGACACTATCCTGTCAGCCACGAACACTAACTCACTGGAGGACGTTGTTTTGGAAACTACGAAGTGCTGATTGAGTTCTGGGAGGTATGTTCCAAACAGCTATTCCAAAAGTATTACATCCATAACCCTCGATTGGTAGTCACCTGTTTAGCCATTAAACAACCATTAAAATACATCATAGCAGACGCCAGACACGTCTCGGAGGAACACTGAGGAATGTTGAGTGCATTGCGTACTGCCCAGGGGTCCTCCCATATTTCCTGATAATTGCTGCCACATTGACGAGTGAATGCACAGAACAGGTTTAATTAAGATTCACAGACCCTGTCTAAGGTCTGTACCGGTTGTTATGGGCCCTGAAGTCCAAGATAAATGCCTCAGCACAGCAAGGGCCGTTAATAAGGTTTACGGGCCATAACGGAGGCCCCTCCCAAGGAGGGGCCATAAAGCTATTGTTACCCCTTTACTCTTTAAAATAAAAAAGTAAGTGAATAGGGACGTAAACAAGCAGAACAATGTTTGTAATGTGAATACTGAAACAGGATGCAAGAAATGCATTTACGGTTGAATTGAACATTAGCGTGAAAATTGAGGGTGCAGTTTATACATTGGCGGGTGGAAAGACACAGCGGACAAGTTCGGTGTTGGAGTTATTGGTGGTGGACGTAGTTGTCCGGAGGATGTTGGTGAGAGGCAGTGGTGGTAAGGGAGGTTGTTGCTGAATTGAGAATTGGGTTGCCAGCATTATGGAGGATCTAGCCTTTAACGGTGTCCAGTGACAGTCATTATTTACTATGATTGCAGTCCAGTGTTGGCTACAACTAGCAGGTAGTGATGGGTGTGCGTATGGTGCTGAATTTGAATTTTGACCCAATAGTCTGCATCATAGATTCTACAGTGTTTTTACAGAGTGGACTCTATGTATATCAAAAGGAGCTCCATTTTAGATTCTTGGACAGGCATTTTTATCAAAAGCACAAAAAGCAGGGTGCATGCTTAGGTAGTTTTTGAATATGAAGTTGAAGAGAATTTACAGGGAACCTTGGACAGGGCACTGGGAAAGGGTCTCTGTTCTTTTCTATAAAACATTAAGGGCCTGATTTACAAAATGTTTTAACATGGGAAAGTCCCCTTGAAAACTGGTCTCTAAATCAGGCCCTGAGAGTTTTGGGTGACTTTGTTGAAGGACACGGTTGCATATAGTCTAACATTGTCGTTTGTGGAAAAGGAGAAGGCATTTGGAGGCAATGTTCGCTGTCTCTCTCTCCCTCCCAAGATGAAGTGAAGCTGAAAGTGTTACCACACCTTGAACTGAGGTGAAAAGGGAAGATCTGTTTTGAGTATGCCATTTGTTTCAGTTTTTTGTAGATCACTTTTTATCAGAGAAGCTGGGCTTGCGAATTGAGTTATCAAGTCCTACCTCTTTTGACATTTTAATGACAGAAAGGAAAATGTAGTTGACGTTGTGGAAGTCTTCTCCATGCATGAGGCTGAGATTACAGGAATGAGGGGGATTGTTGATGTGGCATTCAGGCCAGTGCCAATGGATATCAGGCTTGTAGGGCGACAATGTGCTTCAGAAGAACTTCTATCCCCAGCATAGCATTCTTGCAGAGAGGCATTTGAAGTTGCAACAAGCCAATTTTTAAAAGCCTGAGGTGATTTGCTTTCAGCCGCCAATTTTTAAAGATATCTTTGGCTCATTTGGTGGCTGTCTGTTTGCTGGGCTCACATCTGTTAATTTCAAGCATATTTACATCTTGTTCTGTAACAGCATTATGCCTTTTTGCTCTGTATAGCCAGCAGGGGGAGCTGGTGCAAAGCTGGCCTGCCTCTCATTGAAGAGTGGTCAGCTGAAGACAACAATGTTGCAGGTTCGCAGCAGCTTGTAGGTGATCTTCATCATGGCTGACAGGGAACGCGCTGCTTGGTGAGGAGCGGCAGGAGAATGGGGCACCAGCAGCTCTGCAGTGGCTTAGACGAAGTATGCAAGTCATCCGGTGAGTGGCGTGCATGTAAGCTAGCTGCTTATCACTTTACCATTATTAGTTTCAGCGGGCAGGGTGGGTCCTGTGCACATGCAGAGAGCTGCGCGCGATGTGAAATGGCAGCTGATGGCGCACACAGTGTATGCCGCTTGGGACAATCTTCAGGCTATGCCAGTTTGTTTAGCCTGCGGAATGTCCAATCGCCACCTAAAACCAGGGCCTGGGAGAATCTAGTATCTTTTATGGCTGTATCAGCCAGGTGTTGCTAGGTCTGGAAAAGATCAGGGGCTAAGCTAATGTCAGGACTGGCGGGACTCGGGACTAGCTAGTCTTTTGGTTGTATCCCCTGAGCTTCTATCCGGGGCTACAACCAAAAGACTCGGGGCTATAGCCCCCTGAGCCCCCGCACTAGCAACGCCTCTATCAGGTTAGGTTGGCTTGAGGCTTACCAGGTCTATCAGGAGGAAACTATAACACAAGGTGTCATAAAAAAGCACAACAATGTTTAGGTAAAGGAAAAACCCAAAACAAGGGGGTGGTTCGAACTTATATTTGGGTCCTCCTGGTCCTCCTTTTGTAGTGTTCCCATGCATTGTTTTCTGCCTCTGCCGTCCGCCTTTCCGTGTGCTCTTCCCCTATCCACTTTTCCCCAACCCCACATGATGGGGGGATGGCTCCAGACTCCATGAGTTCAGTTCAAGGAGCCAGGGCTGTCCTGCAGTGACACCCAGGGTCTGTACACATGAGCAGCATGAACAAAGTAAATACCTGGCCTACCTATGGCGTCCCTTGCATGATTTCATCTGCCAATACTTGACTGTAACTTGCCCTATCCAAATATGGAAACATATGGAGACACCTATAATATGGAGACACCTATCTTGCATGAACATAAGTACACTCTTTGTTATGCTTAGGATCTTGCTACTAAAAACACAGTGGGATCTACATTTTAAAAAACAGCAACTGAGGCCTGTATATTTTCTTTGAGCATACACGCATTGACCCCAGATCCACCGGCAATGACGGATATACTAGGACCCACAGTATTCCCTCCTTCTTCAGGAGAAACTGTGGTCAAGTGGAAAGAATTGAAGGAAGGATTTTTTAAATATATTTTGCCTACATATGGTCCCACCTACAGCGTGGACAGAAAAGTCGCACTGTTATTTCATTGCCTCAGCCATGAAGGTCAAAGAGTTCTTAGTATACTTTTGGGCCTGCCAAAACAGGAATGGGGGGGGAGCATAACTTTTCTGAGAAAGGTTCAAAGAAATTAGATCTACGTTATACACTAAAAAATACACAATCGCTCCTGCTTAGCGACAAGAGAGCAAAAGAACAACAAAACAACAGAAAATTCATAATAAGGGTGCTTGTTTTAAAATATGACCTAAGGAACAGTCACTATGAACAATCATAGGTGTAACCGTTTTTTTGAGACGCCACCCTCAACATGGGGAGTTCCTTCCCTCCCCACTCAAGTGGTGACGCAACAAACTGTTTAACAGATTCTTTTCTTTACCCCTATCTCAGACACATATCATGCCCTTTGGACCCATCTCCCCTGTGTAACAACGGGCCAAGAACCAGTCAGATGGACAGGAAATATATTAGTATTTATTTAAAGTAATAGGAATTAGCATGAACATGTCAAAAACACCACTTTATCCGTGGCACAACACAATCAACTTGTCTCAGCAGAAATAAATCACAAAAGTGAGTTAAAAAGAACACAGACACAATTCTTCACTTTCTGCATATTTCACTTCACGAAATAATTACACTGATCAATAACAAAGGCACTTATGTAATGTTGTGGGATTTTGATTTTCCTGCAGGCTTAAAAGGGTAACACTAGCATTTCAAGATTTGTAAAAATACATATGGTAATTATAATTTCACTAACACTTTTGGTTTAAAATAAACACCGGGTGATTTATCGCTTTGTTTTTCAGTAACCCCCTTGCTTTGGTCTATGTTGGGACGTCAAACAGAAATATTTTTGGTTAAATAGGCGAAGAATCGACGCAGTTTTGCCCCCATGCCCACTATAAAGGGAAGGGATTCCAGGCAAGCAGACTCCCCCACCTTTTGGTTTCCCAGGGCTCAGTTCGACTTACATATCAAGCCTCTGTTTAATGTTTAGGAAAGCCAGCTGCATCTCAGGACACTCAGGAAAGATAGGGCAGGGGTCTGGTCACTCCACTCTCAAAGATGGCCACCCGCTCTCCACCATAGGACCCAGTCAGCTTTGAGGCCTTCCTAGAAATAGACAGCTCCTCCTAGATGCACTGTCAGCAATCTCATCTGGTGTCTCCTTATAGCTGTCAGATGGTACGTTTCAGAAGCCTTCTTGATGGTCTGTCTCTTCTCTCTGTCCTACTGTCTTTCTCCTTTTTCTGCCTCTCTCTGTCTGTTCCTCTCCTTTTTTTCCCTCTATCCCCTGTCCTAGTGCAGTCCCCCTTATATAGCAGCGTTGACAACATCAATTGTACAATCTTGGGTAAGTACCCTGCAATAATCCCTGCCACTATGATTGGACAGTTACCCTTCGCTCTCCTCCAAAGCCAGCCTCCAAGTCAGGATTGGTTTACGGATCTGGTGCAACATATGGCAATTGCCAATTGTAATCACCCCTTTGTTCTCCTTTCAACTTTTGGCAAAAACGAGTTATGTATCACAATTTCATAATGTTACTAGCAACTGCCATACTAAACATATTCTCTGATTCCGCTGATCATGGAGAATTAGATAAACCGACCACCAAATATGTACAATGTAGCACAGCAATGTGGCACATTTCTGCTGTTTCCATAAAAAGTACAACAGTCATGAATATGTAAGTTATTAAGCCTATACCTAATTTCATTTTCCACCTACTCACATTTGGACATGTTCAAATCAGCCAGAAACCTAATTTAAAAGCCCATTACAGTTCCCAGAGTCACAGGAAGATGAATATTATATCCCCAAAATTGCCTGGAAATTACATAAAAAATGGTCCATAGATTAAATCCATCCGCCTTATGATGGCTAAGAAAAAGATGTAAATGATAATATGCCTTTTAAATAAATTCTAAATCTTTATGTGGGAGGAATGGTTTTGCCGCCTTGCCTTCCTTCCAGCCATTTGTTTTCACTGAGTCACTTGTGTCCAGTTCTTTTTTTGGGGGTTTTGGGTCAATCGCCTTTGTGTTGGAAGCTTGCTCTTTGAAGTGGGTGCCCCCATTTTAACACATATTAGTCATGCTCCAGCCAAGGATGATCCTTCTTGAAGTCCCTTCTTTTTGGAGCCAGCAGGTCTGTAAAACAGTCAATTTCGATGCCTTTAGCAAGACATTGTTATTGTGGTTGCTCATTAAATGGGAGATGTGACATCCAGGCTGGAAGTAGGAAATGTCATTGTGAAGTTTTGCCCACAGCCACCAAAGGTGTCTGCCTTGGTCGATGTTTTTTTTCATGAAGACAAAGTGGCTCTTCAAATGTCACTAGAGCTTTGTGGGTAAAACATAATACACATTTCTTTTTGTCAACCCACACGTCATTTTTTGTTTTCCTGACATTTTTCTGTGAGCAGTGATATCTTTTTCACTTTTACTTTTCTTTTTAGAGCGTTTTTATTTGTACAGACGTGTGGCCGTTTTTGTTTTCAATGTGTAAAAATCTGTTTTTCCATGTCACAGCGATCTTTGATTCCTCCATCTTTTGTAAATTAAAATGCTGATCGTCCATTGGTAATGACAGATAGGCCCCTTTCCACATGGCTCTTTAACTTTACTTGAAAAACAAAAACAAATGCCAGGCCATTTTTGTTTCAATGTTTAAAATCTTGCTATTCATGCAAAACTTCTGTTTGGGGCCTTTAAATGCACCCCACATGTCACTGCCCCTGTTCTTCCATGACTCTTTGTTGATAAACAGCAGAGCAGAGTGGGGTTTCATTAGGCGTTGTTTTCCTTCATCAGGGAGTGGGCACTCCAGCCTCTCCTTCCATCTTTGGGTCGAGTAAAATTGAAAACCCCCCGAAATTTGTCAGTAATGTTAAGCTAAGCAACCATAACTTGTGCCACCACAGTGCCACCACCGTGCACTGCTAAGACTAACACCCATGACATCAAAGATGACATCACAAATGTCATTGATGACATCACTGATGACATCACATATGCACTTACCTTTCATGAAAAGTTCCTACAAGGTGCTGTGATTATAATGTTGGCAAAAAACTGTCAGGGATGATCAGGAGACGTATCATGAACTACGTAATTCATTAGTACTGCTTTAAATAACATTCCATTGCAGTGTTGTTTCTAGTACAGGAACCTACTCATACAGAAACATAGGTATTGGCTGCAGCATGCCCCATAGAGGTGCAATGTTTATAATCTTGCAATGTGGGATAGTATAATAATGAATGCTTCCCTATCACACATAGGCATACTGCGAAACATGTAATAACTAGCTAATAATGCATCACTTACTACATACCTGTACTACTTCATTCAAACAAAATATAAAGAGACCACAATGCATACAAATCTGGGCATGTACAGGAAAAGTAAAGTAAGCAAAAAAAAAGCAGTTTCATCAGAAACTGTTCATAACCTAAATGGTTATCTCCAGGTACAGCAATGATTGTTGTGTTTCAGGCCTGCTCCTTCCCCTATCGATATGCATCACAAGATGTGACTGAACCGTAAGTAAAGTACTGTAAGAACATATGACATATAGTACCTTTAGAATTTTCTGTTTCGGACTGTCAGTGAACAAAACCACCTGGCCTAGATATGTCAGTGAACAAAAGACAAGGGATCAGACATGTGATGTCATCAGCGATGTCATAAATGACATTTGTGATGTCATCTTTTATGTTATGGGTGTTAGTCTTAGCAGTGCACAGTGGTGGCGCGAGTTATGGTTACTTAGCTTACTCTAACTGGTGAATTTCTGGGGGTTTTCAATTTTACCATAATATCCACTTAACACACTTTTCCCACTGGTTTTGATAGGTTTTTATTAGTGCAATGTAACCATAGCACCCCTGCATATATCACATCCCACGTAATAGGTGTCCTGCAGACAGCTGTCCCATTAGCGAATGTTCCTGATGTCATCATGTGACCGCACCCACACTCAGCATTGGTCCGTATCCGCGGTCACTCTCCGGACCCTCGGATACCCAATCCAAAGTGTTTTAAGATGAAACTTCACCCTTGCAGAGGTCCTAGACCATGCCCTGGTCGATCTAGAGACTTTTTGCAAGTCTTTGAGCCCAGCTTGGGGTTCAAAGTGTCAGCGGAGCATGTGACTGTCTGCAGAGTGTTCCCCTGAACCCTTAACATCCACTGCTGCTGCTCATTCTGTTTTTGGCTGACCAGGACAAAGCATAGCTCCAAGCTCCAGATTGCTGGTTTTCTGGGATTGCTTTTCTGCTGTGCTGTGCTACTTTTCGTGTGCTGATCCAAATGGAAACCATGGCTTCTGCTGCCTCCTCAGCACCACCCCCACCCTCAGCACCACCATCACCATCTTCTGGAGGACCTGGGGAGGGGAACAGGCATGGTGATGTAGAGGGGGATCAAGAAGAGGAAGAGAATGGGGTAGTACAAGTCCCCACTATCAGCTGCCAACGTGAGTCTTGGGTGTGGTGGCACTTTACCACCATTGGGTGGGTTTCCAAGGTGCTTGCGGCCAATGTTCCCTGCACTGGTACTCAGTCGCAGCAATCCTTGGCTGTATAGCCCTCCATGCGGCAACACCTGAGGTCAAACCACAAGGCAGCAGTTCGGAGGGTCGTACCCTTCTAAGACGGTAGTAGGTTGCTTTCCTCTATCACATCCTCCGCATCTGCTCCTGTCACCACAACAGACACTCCTGTGGGGCAGCAGATCCCTGACCAGGCCTCACAGGCCATACATAACGCAGTAGACCCTGCCTTGCGAGGGTCACTGTACTGTGTATGTACTGCGGACGCTGTAATCTGCAGGGCAGAGTAATCTCAACGTGCTTTTGAGGTTATGATCTGGGAGCATGAGAAACACTGCCCCCTACCTCTGTGCGGCTCACCCAACATCTTCCTCTCTCCACCTGCCCATTCATCGCTGTGGTTGGTGCTCATTCCCTACCCTCCCTTCCCTTCCTTGTGTGTCATGTACAAAAAACATCCAAACAATTATAAAACAACAAACAAACCAAAAAGGCTATTTTCAGAGCCACCTTTCATGGTATAAAAATAGAGGTGCCACGAAAATGGTTGCAGGCCACTGCTAAATCCGTGGAGAGCATGGTAGTTCGAGGACATCTAAAAAAATGTAGGTGGTGGCAACATATAAACCATTGTACTCTTTTGCGGGAGAAAGTGCTGGCTCTGAAAAGAGCTTTTTTTCTTTTTTTTTGGAAGATGTAAAGTGGCATGACCTACTGCAAAATGCTTGCTATAGTTGCAAAAAGGGCTTCAAAGCATTTTGGATATTTGACAAAAAAAGCTGATTGCCAGCATCAGTAAGATGGACTCCATCTCTGTGAAAAATATTGGTGCTACGAAATGTAATATTTTCATTGTGGAAGGATGACATGCCAACACCTCTCAAAAATGCACAAACAGCCTTGTTGACATTGCACCTTGCTTTCTCCATTTGCAGACCAAATGAAGAAGAGCACATTTCTGTCTCTAGGCAATGCGAGAAATAATTACTCGGGAGTTAGGAAACATGTCCATGGCTTTCCCAATTGCCTCCTTCATCACAAATTGCAGTAGGATTCCGGTAACATGGACTAAACTGTTCCCTCCACAATAAACAATAATAATGGCTGGATGATGGCACATCACCAAAGTGGCACAAAGGGGAGCAAGTCCATCCACTTCATGCACACACTCCATACCAGTGCACATCCACATGATCAAATCCAAGATGTGTGGCCACTCCACAGTGCTCTGCGTACACCTGCAACCAATGCATCCATGAATCCTCCAAAATCCAGACACTCTGCCTACTGATATACACAGCCATTTCCATAGCCATCTGTACTCCCCTCAGCAAACAGACCCTCTGCCACACTTTCTCCTTGCACACCACACCCAGGGAACCTTATTGGGCAAACCCCGGGCCTCCACAGTCTCAATTCCATGATATGATATATGATATGGCATTTATTACACGCCTATACACAAGTGTTTCAAGGCACGACCATGCTTGCCATCCTCAAAAGCACCGGATGTAGCACGTGTGATCCACAGACCTCTGCGGTGTCCGTGGATAAATCATCCAATTCAAGGGGATGAGGAGAGAAATTTAACCCAGGGTTGGAGATTTCCTCCCTTAGTGGTGGCTATGAAAGGAGCCTTTTTTATTTTAAAAGTGTTTGTAAACAAACACCTTTTGTATTGTATTTCTTGGGGATATTCTCTTCTTTTCCTCCTTTCTGCCTTATATCAACCTCTGCGAAGCTTCCCTTAAATTGCAAAAAAGAAAATGGCATTTCCAATGGTGGACAAAGAAATGCCATCTGCAGTGAAATAGTTCACACTAAGATAATCAATGTTATGATTGTGGAAAGAGAACATCCCAGCACTATGCAGAAATGCAGAATGCCTCTATTCACGAGACACCTTTGGGAATGAGGCTGGGGACAGAGAACATTGGGGTTGTTCCATACTGCTCTAGGTGGTATTTGTGAGCAAACCACCGTTGCGCTGGGAAAAAGCAGCATCAGTACCTTCACCAAGTCCTTCAGTGCACTGAGCAAACTTGGAACACTGATGTAACCCAAATGCAGTGCTCCACAATGCACCACTACTACATCAGGAGTACTTAAAGTGGCCATAACTATGCAAAGAGTAAGCATGCCTTGCAAATTGTGGTCAGGCACCCAGCACCACAAAGCCTCCACTCATTGAAAACCAAGATTGGCAGAAATGCCTCTTCCCTGTGCCTACCTCTGCAGATCACTTACAAAGGAATCTACTACCATCAACACTCTGACTTTCTGCATCTCTGCCATCTTGACTGCAAACAGCAATGCAAAACAGTATTAACCTCTCTTCCTATGAAGCACAACCTGAACACCTGATTGGCTAATCCCCACAGTCCCATTTCCATGCCAGACATGTTGAGAAGCCACGGATGTGGCACACCCTGTCCACGGACTACCACAGTGTCTGCAGTCCCCGTAACACAGGGGCAGCCATTCTTCCCGTTCTACTCCACTCCTTGCAGCACTCCTTCATTGGCTACTGTTAAGCAGTCACACAACCATCCACCAATCACATCCAAGAACTCTGCATCTAACTCTGTCATCACAGTTCAACACTTTAGATGTACTTTTCAACACTCAGAGTACATGTCTCCTATTATTCCAAAGCACCTCCATCAAAAAGTACCGTAAAACTCTCCAAGATTTCTGCTTCCAGATTCCTCCACATCTGCCTCCATCAACACAAAGTACTAGTATGCTTATATTTTGTAGAGTACATTTGCAACTCTTTTACAAATGCATGTGAACAGGGTGCATGCCACTTACTGTGCATAACCAATTCAATAATCATGCTCTCATTTCTCCCATCTCATGATATCAAGTGGCAGTTACTTACAATGCTCTCTGTTTTCAAAGTTTTCTTTTAATGCCCACTTGCATAACAGTTGCAAACCACATATTTCAATTTTAGCACATTGGGAACATGTTCACAGCATGTTCAAGTGGCAGATCCTATGTGAAATTTCAATATATTACCACGACATGCATGCTTGCCCATATCACCTATTCTAATGTGCAAGCTGTTATTTTCTTCTTTCCTCCTGTCACTTTTACAACCACTTCCCCACTAACACACCTGCTGTAAAACGCCCAGGATGCAGACAGAAACGAAAACTGCATGTATGTTACCAAACCATGGCAAGTACATAGACTGGAAAATTAACAAAATGCACTTCACTTACAACTACTAATTTCAGCACAGTTTGAAGGAAAGCACATAAATGCATGTGTACATTTGCAACTGTGCTATCTGTAAACTTTCCTAAATAAATGAAAGGAACAGGAAAGGAGGCTCTCATGTAGCAAGCATGTATGTGGGGTAAAGTTAATAGAATTGCACACACTAACATTCTTCATTCTACTCTGTACATCTTTCTGGGCTGCTGCATTGTTCTCAGCCTACTAGGACTTGCACTACTCCATTTCTAATGCAAATAGTGCAACAACTCACACACCTGGAAAACTGCAGCCCCATAGGGCATACTTATCACTGCACCACTGGCCCCCATACCAACGATGCTGATGCTCCCAAGTCCCCAAATCCCCATTTCTATAAAGTGCTGTACAATTCCAAACACATACAGACTACCATTTTCCAACACCTAACTTTCCAGGCCAACATGGCCTGTAATATCCTAGTGACACTGGCAAGTGTGCTGCCAAATAAGTGTTAGCAATCTAGTGGCAACCTATCTGCACCAACAGCAGTGTTACAACCGTATTTGTAATCATGTGCAATGTTACTAACTCTTCTACCCAACAAATCCTCCTACAATGTAAAATAATGTGTTCTCTGAGTACAATTATTGTGCCATTAACACACATACCCACTAACTTCCTTCTTTTGCAATTGCAGTGAAGAACAGCATCCTGAAAGCCATAAACGTCTCTACTGGAAGATAAAACCCAGAACAAAACATACCCTTCAAATACAACAAAATAAGTGCCGTACTGTAGTAGTATTCTTCCTGTTACTCATACAGTTCAGTGTTGGTGTACAGTAGCCTAAAAAATTCTATCCACCCCAACAGTATTTGCTTCACTCTTACTCATTGCACCTCAGCAGGTCCACTCTTTGTATTCTCATCTGAACACCAGTATCGAAGCACCCACTAGTTTTGTGAAAAAATCACAATGTCCTTACTTATTCATGCACAGTACACTGTCATACCCATTGAAGCAAACCTTTCACACATCAACACACACACAGATACTAGTAGAACCTTCCCAACCAGATGTAACAGCCCATTGCACAATCACACACCCCTCTATTTATGCCTACCCTGATATTCAGACACTCATGCACAGTGCTCGTAAATACATTGCACAACTTTGCAACCCACACTTTCCTTTTTTCTCCAACAGACAAAAGAAAATGCCTACTAAAAAGCAACTCTGTACAAAACAATGCAAAAATAGAGCAGATAAAACTAAAACAAAAGCCAAATAGTCATCCGCCTCTAGTAGAGTTTGTAAGAAATGTTCAAACAAAACAGCTAATACAGTCACTGAACAAAATTGAACCAGGTAGCAGGAAAAAAAAGTGTGGCATCTCTTCCAAATTGTAAAAATAAAAAGAAATGTATTAAGAAGAATACAACTACCAGTAACGCTAACACTGCATATACCAATGTTAACACAGTCACAGTTAAGCATTCCAAAAAATGTATTTAACAAAAAATGTTCCACCGTAGAGTCCTTCAGAATCTTATAAAAACAGCAGAGAAATTACGCTCAACCCTTAAAATGTACTGCATAAAACTAATCCTGGAAGCTCTCATTGACAGTGCAATGCTCCTCAAAAGAAAATTGTTTATATTAATTTTAAACAGAATGAAAGCACTAACAAAATTAATTAGTAAACTACAAAAAGTACTTCACAACATGTGCAACATCAACATAGATACCTTTGCAGCCTTCTCTGCAGGTGAGTGGATTCACACAACCAGCACAGAACCATATTTCAATGAAGAGGCATAAAAACAAAAGCAGACAAACCCAAAGGCCATACATAGAGGTTTTCGAGGGTATGAAATGGTAGACAACACCATTATGGCAGAAGAAATGCTCATTGAAAGAATGTCCCCAACAAACTTACAATCAACTCACCATTCCACCGAACCAATCCGTGCCGTCTACAGATTGACCTGCACCTCAATGTGTAACGTACGATAACAATGCTTCAAATCTTTATGGCAATTCCTCAATCACTATGTAAAAGCAAAAGAGAAAATGAGAATTAAAATGTTGCAAACCATGGACTCCTGTCCAGTGTGCAAATACACAGGACTGCAACGACATTCATTAGCCTGCATTTCCAGACCTGCTTGTTGAAGCACCTTCCACCTCATCAAAATGTTAGCGACACACCATTCCATTAGACAGAATCTTGTCCAGAGACTGTACTGGGCAAGAAGTCCTGCTTTAGAATTGGAGCATTTAAATCACATTCTCCTACATGGCACAGCCAAAGAACTGATGGAATAATTAAACCACATCCAAAGCAAATATTTTGGAAATGAAAAGCACTTACAAAATGCAGTACCTTTAGAGAATAGTAGCGACAACTTCAAAGATGCCAACCTTCTAGTACACATGTACAAAAAGAAATAGCAAAGTTTAAAAGCACATCTGCTGAAGTACCAAACCAAGCATATGTGTGTTGTTGCAGAACTTTTTATACAAAGAGCACCACAACTGTAGATATAGCTTATAAAATTGAAGACAATTAGGAATCCCAATGGTTCCAATTATCTCTCTACTTTATAGTAGAAACCAAATATGGAATTAGTAACCCCTCAATTCTTTGCACATACTGCACTACAAAGCTTGATAATAACTAAATGCCTTCACGGGCTATTAGTAATAACTTGGAAATATTCCCACTTCCAAAAGCACTCCAACAGCTTAATTTGTATGAGAGCATTATAATCCAAACAGTACACCCAGTTCAAGCTGTAATACACCTTCAACCTAAAACAGTCAAGTTGGCTCCTTCTGTATTACTAAAAGGCATTTGTGGCAAAGTAGTTTATTTGCCATTAGATCTTAAAGAAAATGTAGACACTCCGGGAGTGCAACGGCCAACAGATCAATCTTTGATTATCCTAGTGAATGGTGTACCTACAAAACACAAAACAAATGGTAAAACTAGTAGACTTAAACAAAGTTAGAGAAACCCTGCAATATCTTAAAGAGAACATTGAATACTACAAAGAAATACACATTGAAGAAAACCTGAGGGAAACAGCCAAAATAATTCTGGATTCCTCATCAACAAGCCTTTTGTCTACTCTTTCCTACTTGAAAAGAGGGAAAGTATGATGAAAGATGCACACAAATAACAGGATCTGAATACCACTCTTTACAAATGTACTCTTAAAACCCCAGATTCAGACAAAAAGTTGAATACATATCCCACCTCCTGTTTGAAAGTGAACTGGCAACTCTATGTTACGGAGTTAAACACACATTGAAAACAGGTTCCAATTTTTTAAACATGTCTGCTATGCAACTACTTCAAAGGGTACAAGACAAAGATGATGTTTTGCAGTCAAGTATCACAAATCTCTTGGCAAACATGCGTGGTACAAAAGAATACTGGTTCCAACATCACACAGATGTACGGGGTATACTATGCAACCTTGGCCCACCCAAGTTGTTTGTCACTTTAAGTTGTGCAGAGTATGCATGGGGAGACTTGCACGACTTCCTATACATAGCAAACCTAAACAAAGCAGGAATAGACATAAAAACACCAGGAGAACTTTGCTCTCTTGACCCTGTAAATGCGTCAATGTACTTCCACCACTGCTTTATTGCCATGCTGCACTTCATCTGTAATAAAGCAATTTCACCCCTCAGAGAGGTGCAACACTTCTTTCGGAGAAAAGAATATCAATCTACATGCTTTTGTGGATAAAAGATGCTCCTAAATTTGGTCAGGACAGTGATGCCACTGTTTTGCTGTTCATTCACAAATATGTAACTTGCGACATCCCTTATTAAAGCACAAATAGTGAGCTACGTGCACAAACGTTGTGGTTTCAAAGACATAGATGTGGCAAATATTGCTGACACAGGTATAAAAACAAAGGCAATTACCACACCAAATGGCGCTTTGATTTCCCTAGACCAGTTTCAGCAAAAGGACAAGTAAACAGCTTCATGTCTTCCGTTAGACAGAGTGTGAAAGGCAAATTGCCTAAGAACACATACTGCATTAAATGAAGCAAAGCATCAAAGTACATCAATGATTACAATTAAATAATTGCCCTCTTGTGTAATGCAAACACAGATGTAGAGTGTATTGCAGACAATTCCACTGCTGTTGCACAATATGTCACAGCCTACCTAACCAAAGCTGAGAAAACAGAGCTGAAAGACCTCTGGGATGACATATCATCTGACAAAATACTGTCGCAAAAATTATACAGCATTGGCATAAAAATGCTCTCCCATAGAGAATGTGGTTGCTACAAAGCAGCAGACCTTTTAACAGCCACAGCCTTTCTATTGGAAATCTGAAAACATAGACTGGCTAGGCCTTGGTCCTGCTGCATTTAGAAAAAGAGTGCTCAAATCGTACCAAAATATAGAAACAATGGCCAAGATGATCCCAACAGCCAATTTATTAGACACCTACTACAGAAACAGGAATACTGCTTTGGAAAACATGTGTCTATACCACATAGCCCAACATTTCTCATACAAGAATAATGTTAAACCAGATGAAAAAAAGGTAAATACATAGTCAAAACTTGTGAAGGCAGCCATGTTAAACTTACCAAACTCAGATCGATTAATCATATGAAGCTATCATTTAAAACTCCTCAACATAGATAACTTTACTGCATATCCCTACTCCAACTTTTTAAACCATGGAGAAAAGAAGAAGATTTATTGGACACCCATGACTCCTATGAAGATGATTTCAATGCAAATGAAAGCAGTAGAACAAATATAAATTTCAAGCAATACAAAAACATGTTGGACAATGAATGACAACAAGAGAAAGAAGTTCAAGCACAACTAAAGGAAAATACTCCTGAGGGCCATCAACCTTCTCTTACAGGAAGCCAAAAACCATTTGGAGAGCCACTCATAGTAAATGAAGCAGAATTAGCCCTGAGTGAAGTAGAAAACACCATGTGTCAGTATGAGGAATCTGAAGAAAACTTTGCTCTACTTAAATCTCAACTCAATGATGAACAACATAGCATTTTCCTGGAAGTAACTAAAGAAATTGAACATGGTGTGCAGCACTAAACTAAAACGTGTAGCTGTCAAAATTTTAAACCTGTACTCCTGTATGGAAGTGGTGAAGTGGTGAGGCTGGTTCAGACAAAACATTCTTAATAAAAATCATCAGCAAGTTCCTCCAAAAATTGATAAAGAACAAGCTTTCAGCTGTTGTAACAGCCCCCACAGGTTTAACTGCCTAAGACATAGGTGGTGTTTTACACTGACTGCTGCTCCTTTCAGTAGAACACCAAAACAAATTCGAGTACTTCAAACTTGCAACAGAAGCTGCTATTCTATAGAATTCTGAAATACCTCAGATTGCAAGAGGTCCTTAAAATGAACTATGAAGAACTCTTTGGAGGAAAACACATTATTGATTTTGAAGATCTTCTACAATTAACACCAGTGAAAGGTGAACCTATTTTTAAAACCTTAGGACACAAACTGTGCCGTAACACACTTGGCAGCATAGGAAATGTAAATCTCTGACAACATTTCCAATACAGAGCATTAACTAAAAACATGTGTCAGTCTGCAGACCTCACCTATGCTAACATTTTAATAAGCATTTGGATTGGTCTGCTTTCTAAGGATGCACAGTCTACCTGAAATAGTAGACTCATCCATGAGCTATATGGGCATAACACGTGTGCTGCCTATTTCATGGAACAAAAATATGAAATGTATGTCCTTAAAGCCAACCCTAACAAGCTGTGCACAATTCAATCAAACAATAGTAAAAAAAGAAAGGCAAGCAGTAGTGCAAATTAACTCCACTGACAAACTGGAAGTGCAGGGTATGACATTGCCTATGTGTCAACAAGCCATAGCACAACTAAATACCTTAGAAAACTGTATCTCCAACACAGCTGGTTTGGAGAAAATGTTAACATTGTGTTTAAACTATAGAGTAATGCTAAAACGTAAGCTTGACGTGGAGCAAGATTTAGTTAATGGAGTACTTGGTACAATTGTTGGCTTCCAGACATAGCCACGTGACAACAACATTCAGTTTGTTAACATCCACTTTGACAAACTTTCAGAAGTTGAAAGGATAGGACGCTCAACAGCCTGATTCCTTCTTTTCAAAGACATGTATGTATGCAGAGAACAGTTCTCTCTGTCTCTTGCATATGCACTCACTATTTATAAATCACAAGATATAAACCTAGATCAGGCATTGATTGACATTAGCAGCGCAGTCTTCAAAGAAGGTATGAGTTACATAGCACTGTCATGGCTATTTACACCTTAAGGGCTATTTCTAGTCAATTTTGATAAAAACAAAGTCATGGCTGACATTCCTTGCATCATAGAGTACAACACACTATGTGCACTCTACACACCCCATTTCCCTAATTTAATTTTCCACCCGCTCACCAACTCTCACATTTGGAACATGTTCAGATCAGCCAGAAACCTATTTTAACTGGCCATTACAGTTCCCAGAGTCACAGGATGATGGATTTTATATCCCCAGAATCGTATGGAAATTACATAAAAAGTGGTACATAGATGATGGCTTATGAAAAAGACTGAGAAAAAGGCAGAAATTATACTGCAGAAAGGGCACTGCAGAGCAGGCCAGGCCAAACACGACCCATCTGCAACTTACTTATTCCACTAACGGAAAAAGTGACCTGGAGGCTTCACATACCTCGCCATGTCACCCCCACCCAGCACCCCAGAAACTTGGGGAAAACTCAGATCGGGCTACTATGCTGGTCAGCAGCGCGACACATGCTGAGGCGACGGCAGCACAAGAACACTCACGCGATACAGCAATTAAGGTTCAAGCTCAGGTCCATCAGAGTCGAGCCTATCAGACGAACCCTGAAAAGAGATTTCATTTCAGAAAGGCCCAGCTAACCTCGAGACGAGGTACTCCAACTTCCTCATGGGACACGGAATCTGAAGACGACGTATTCACGAACAAAGGACTGGAAGGGCACTCACCATCAGAAATACCCAGCACCAATGTCCCGGAGCAGGCCCAAAACCAATCAATAGTAATTCAGTCCGAGGGGTCCGTAGGGTACCCAGAAGGAAACGAATCCCCAGTCCAGGACCTAGACCGACATCTGAGTCCTCAACCATCAAAATCACCAGAAGGCACGCCTTTGGTGCCGGCTGAAATACAGCTGAGTGACAACGGTCATCAAAACACAGTCCTAACAAACTCATCCCAGAGAAGAAAGACTCCACGAAAAAAGGAAAACCTTAATTTGAATGTAATAAGGGAAAAAAAAACAATATCAAAGACCCTGAAAAAAAAAGCCACCTCTCAACCTTTAGGAGGGTCCAAAGGCAACCCGACCTTGACAAACCTAAGCAGCTTAAAGGACTACTTCCTAAAACAACATAAACGAAAGATTAGCCAAGAGTCTGAGCTATCAGACGCCGAAATCCTAGAGGCTATCCAAGACAAATCCCCACTGAGCAAAGTCAGAAAAACTGACACAAATCTTCAAGAACGGATTCAGACGGCACATACTGTCACCGACCATGAGCCCACGAAATCGGGAGACCTGAACCAAAGGAGACCAGCGCCGCCTGAACTGTCTCAGCAAGAAGAAAGAGGAAAAGACCTGAACAAAAAGAAGGCAGACGAAACATATAAGCTCCCCGAAGTCTCTCCCAGTCTCCCAAAGCTGCCACACGCGAATTCTCAAACTCCAGTGCCCACCCTAGAGAGACCACAGCAGACCAACTCCTGCCTCAGCCAACAACAAGAAAATTATGTGCGGCACAAGCCGCATACTTTGGGGAACCTGACCCAATCGTCGGAAAATCCATCTCAGCCTCCCCTAATGAACGTACCAACTGTAGAAAGAAGATCCTCAGAAAGACTCGCACCACTCAATGCCGCCAAAGACTCAAATACCCCGCAGAAAAGCAGACGTCCTGGAAACACATCAAATATGTCAGAAAACGACTCTCCCGCGACAAAGAAAAAAGATCTTCTGTCAGTGATGTCTGCATTTTCAATAGTGCTAAACCCGTTCACAAAGCTGTACGAATCAATACACGAGGCCTTGAAAGACAATACAGCAATGATCAGTGAACTAAAGGACAAACTAATTTACGTGGAAGGCTACCTTACAGCAATGGAAAGAACGTCAAACTCCACACATTCAAAATGGGAGGAAAAAATAGACATTGTGATGTCAGAACTACTAAAGAAAGAGGGCACTAAGCACAAAAATGTGGAACCACCAACCAAAACCACACAGTCCACACAGACCGAGAAGAACAAAGAAGTTGCCCCAATCTTCACAAAAATTCCCCAAAAACATAAAACTGAGCAGAATACACTAGTACTGTCCCCCTCAAAATCCTCAGCTAGGGGCAAAGTCAAAGAAAAGACCAAAAACGGCACCAAACCACCTGTGTGGCTGCACCCAAAGGAATCCCCTCAAAAAGTCCCTCAAAACCGAAATTGTTCTGGGGAAACAGAGATGGGAGCTAACCAAGGGGAAGTGACTATGAACCCCACACTTACAAACTTGACGCAGTTGACCGCAACAGACAAAACCAGAATAAGTGTAGACTCAACTTCATCCTCAGACTTGTCAAACATATCGTTGTACCCCGACGAACGGGAAACAGATTCCCCACAGCCGACAAACTGCAACGATGCTTCAAAACAAATGCAAACAAACCCCCTATCTAATGACGAACTTATCCGAGAACAAAAGAAAACATTTTTTTCTGAGGTATCAAGAGAGCTGCCCAGACAACGATCTCACTCAAACTCCCCATCTATTGCCTTAGAAGCCCTGAAAAACTTAAAAGAGACTCACGAACACGTTGGACATGAGCCTCACAGAGACCGAGATCAGAAACACTATAAACCGAACGACCCTGCCAGAGTCCAGTCATCGAAGGACCAAAGAGCAAAGGATACTCCCTCAGACAAAGACAAGATCTCTGAAGGGGGAAAAATCTTCAAGTTAGAACAAACATCATCTAAAGATTCTTACCTGGTCCTAAACCGCAGAACAGTGTTAAATAGACTGGGAAAAATAGGAACACTCCGTCACTTAAGAACGGAAGACTTCACATTGGTCGAACCCTACCACCGGGAACACAAAGCAAAAGCTTATCTCCATTTACGAAGAAAAACTTCATTGGAGTTAACTCCCGACGTGCATAAGGACCTCCAAAAAATGGGCCTAAAAATCCACTGCCTTCAGAAATATTCGAAGGAAAACATCAAGGAGACAAAAGAAAAAACTGGAGATCCAACTCGAGACAGGGAGCGACACAGAGAAAACTACATACAGAGGCCTCCGAGAAAACAAAACGCGGCACACGGCGACGAAAGGTGGGGGCGGAGACACCAAACTACCCTTCAACCTAGAACCCGAAATAACAACTACGAAACTTCAAAAACACAAAGTCATCACGAGAAAAGAGAAACAAGACAATCTAGAACGGAACTTACAAAGGAGAGCAGACCACCAGCACGCAACCCATGGAAATGGCTTTCAGAAACCTTTACGCAAACTCACAAGAAATAGCAACAAAACCAAGGACTGCATTCGACGGAGAAACAAAACATTGTTCCTTTAAATCCTCTACAAACATGCTCCCTAAACATGGCTTCATGGAATACGAGAGGTCATCAACATCTTACAAAGCCTAGTGACACAAATTTAGGTATGTTCGAATTGATCTGCCTTCAAGAAACATGGTTGGTCCACAAACCAGCCATGGACGGATACGTAACAGAGGCCTCGCCCGCCTGCAAATCCATCCTAGGACGCCCCTCCGGAGGCATACTAACAGCCATCCGGACTGGCTCAGGGATCATTCCAAAAGGGAAAACAGCAGAGGGCTACGGAATGCTGACGACGCTGGCCTCATGGTGCCATCAAGACCTAACCAGAGATGCTTGGTTAAACTCAGACCTAGGCATAATAAACCTCTACTGGAACCCGGCGAAAACCAGCACCAATGAATTTTGCACCATGGTCGCCAACCAAATTGACGACCTAATGGTGGAGCGGAAAGTACCCAATATCATCATTTGCGGCGATCTGAACTCTAAATGTGAGGGGAGAGTGGAAAACAAACAAAGCCCGAACTCAACGATGGACGAAAGAGGTCGAGCCTGGTCCCTCCTAATGAAATCAAGGAACTTCCACAATGTATCATCACTCCAAGACCGAGAATTGCAAATCCCTACGTGGGAAAGACTGAGCTCGTCCGCCACGCTGGACTACATATTCATCACGGAAGGGCTGATAGCTTATTTCACCGATTTCACGGTGGTAAAAACGCAGGAAAGTGACCACAACCTCTTAAAAATGTCATGGAGCGGAACAGCTCCATCAAGACCCTTCTATCCTGCAGTAGTGGAAACTAACGCACAGCAAAACAGGCTTCGCTTAACCTCTGAAAATGTACAAAACTTTTTCTCTAACATGGCGAGGAAAACCGTCCAAATAACAAAGAGCAAAAGCGGCAGTCGGCCAGAATACGTGTCGCTTTTGGCCGCACACAAAACGAAATTTGCGGGAACAAAAACAGGGAAATCGATCCATACGCACTCCTTCGACGCTGAAGTGGCAAAAAAAAGAAAAAATCTTAACAAACTGAAAAAAACGGCCACACTAGCTGACTCGCCGGCAACATGGCTCGATTACCAAGCAGAACAAAAGTCCTACAAATCCTGGCTAAAACAGCATCGGTTGCTCATGTACCAAAATGACGCTGAAGAAATGCTCCACACCTGTGTCACAAGAAACACTCGGAACTTTTGGTCACTACTGAAATCAACCAATGGGCAGAAGGCAAACGCGCTGGCAAACTGTGTCTCAGAGTCAAAGTGGATTCAGCATTTCACGGAGTTATACCGCTGTCCCACCTCCACGTTACTACATCTTCCCGTCCTCTCAGACTCCCCATGGATCACTCTCTCATCGATCGAGGACATCACAGAAGCAATCAACAATCTCAAACCCTCAAGGGCTCCTGGGCCAGATGGCCTGACTAACATTGATCTCAAGGCACACCCACTATTATGGGCGCAAGCAATTGGAGAAATATTTACCCAAATTCAGAAAACAAAAGAAATTCCCAAAACCTGGACAGAGGCTGTACTGGTACCCATCTATAAGAAAGGAAACAGAGACACCCCCGCCAATTACAGACCTATTGTCTTACTGGATGTCATAGGGAAGATTTTCGCAGCATTACTCCTCCGCCACTTCAAAGTCTGGGCCAGTGCCTCCCCAGCAGCCGACATGTTCCAAACAGGATTCCAGAAGGGAGCAGGAACGTCAATCAACCTACTGTTTCTGAACATACTTAAAGCAAATACAAAGAGGGGCACGGGAAAGGTCCATATGGCAATGGTAGACTTGTCCCAGGCCTTTGACCTGGTAGATCGAGAAAGACTGTGGACCAAGTTAGCAAACTGGAAATGTCCAGACTCGATTCTCGCACCAGTAATGGCACTCCATGAAACCACCTCACTCAGAGTCCGCCTAAACCAACAAGGCACACTCTCAGAGCAAATTTTTACAAAACGGGGAGTAAAACAGGGCTGCCCGTTAGCCCCAGCTCTGTTTATCTCGTTTATTGGAGACTTCCAAGACTCAGTGAAATCAGTAAGATCTTTCCCACCGCGAGTGGGCACCTCTAAAATCTCAAGACTGTGGTATGCCGACGATTTAATTTTGATTGACCAGACGGCAGTGGGCCTTCAGAGACAGTTAACAAATTTGGCCAAATACATGGAAGAAAATAACCTGCAAATAAACAAAAGCAAAACTAAAATCCTGTTCTTTTCAAAAAGCAAAAAAAAGACAAAGAAGTGTCCGACATGGTTCCTCGATGAAGAAAAAATCGAAGTAGTAGATGAGTTTAAGTACCTGGGCATCCAACTAGACAACACTCTAAACGACTCTTCACTTCAAGCCTCGCTATGGGCAAAAATTAAGAACCTGACAGCCCATTCTCGAGCTGTCGATAGTAAATTCGGCAAGTTCTCTTGGACCCCGGTACTGCAATTTTACAAAACAAAGGTAGTACCGGCCATAACATACGGAATGGCAGCCAACTTAACTCTACCTGCTGAATTTTGGCTGAGACTGGAAGGATTTCTATGGAAATCGGTCTTGGGACTTCCTATTGCAGCCCCCATGCCAGCCATTCGGCGTGACCTTGGCCTTCCTTCACTAGCCTCAGTTGTCATGCAAAGCGCGATTCTACTTTATAGGAAAATACGAACCCCCGACTCTCTGCCGATTTTTCGGATATTAGAAAACGAACTGGAAAACGGGAAGTGCACACCATTCACCAACTGGGCGAAGAAAATCGGACAAAAATTAGAAGAAGTCCACTGCACGGACGACCTCCTCATCTTAAATCCTGGGCGTGTGAAACAAAAACTTTTGGAACAAGACTGGATACGTACCAACGAGAAAATCCTAACGTATACATCTCTAAAAGATCTCCCACCTACTTACAACCGCCCAAAGATTCCGCTGAAATACTGCGAAAAATTTCCCGAAAAAAGGCTGAGGAAAATTCTTCTTCGAGCCCGCCTGAATCTTCTGCATACGAGAGAAATTTTGGCTAAAAGGGCACTGGCAAATTCTCCTCACTGCCGGGTCTGTGGACTAGTTGATCAAATAGAATCTGTTCGTCATCTACTCACCTCATGTCCTGGCTTGGCGCACGAAAGAAGGGCTTACTTGACACCACTCATCACGTGCCCGCTCACACTCGACGAAGAGACAATATGGTTTCGGTTAATTGCAGGCGATTCCACCAGATGGTCCAGAGCTGCAGCTAAGTTTCTGGAAGTAGCTCTGGTAAAAGCCAGTGAGAGCACTTTGCCGCCCGCAACACCAATGCCAGCAAGAGACCTTCGAGGAAATTCGAGAGTGGTGTCGTAAGTTCTGGGCAAAAACTTCTTGGAAGCAGCACAAACCCAATTCAACACAGCACAGATTTGTAAAAAACCTTAAACAGGTTAAACACAAAAAAAAAAAAAAAAAAAAAAAAAAAAATAATAGTCCTTTTAAATAAATTGTGAATCTTTATGTGGGATAAATGGTCCTGCCTCCTACCTTCCGGCTATTTGTTTTCACTGGGTCCGCCTGTGCCCAGTTTTTTGTTGTTGATCAATCTACTTTGTGTTGGGAGCTTGCTCTTTGAAGTGGGTGCCCCCATTGTCACACATATTAGTTGTGCTCCAGCCAAGGATGACTTTTCTTGAAGTCCCTGCTTTCGGAGCCAGCAAGTCTGGAAAACATTCAATTTCGGCACCATTAGCAGGACGTTTTTATTGCTGTTAGTCATTAGATGGGAGATGTGACATCCAGGCTGGAAGTAGATGTCCTTGTGATGTTTTGTCCACAGCCAGCAAAAGTGTCTGCCTTGGGCTGATATTTTTTTCATGAAGACAAAGTGGCTCTTCAAATGTCACTATAGTTTTGTGGGTGAAACATACTATACATTTCTCTTTGTCAACTCACACATCATGTTTTGTTTTCCTTACATGTTTCTGTGAGCAGTGATATCTTTTTCACTTTTACTTTTTCTTACTTTTTTATATGCACACTCATGTACAGGCCTTTTCTTTGTTTTCAATATATAAAAATCCTGTTTTCCAGGTGACAGGGATCTTTGATTCCTACTTTTGTAAATTTAAAATGCTGCTTGTCCATTGGTAATGACAGGTAGGCCCCTTTCCACATGGCTCTTTAACTTTACTTGAAAAAAAAACAATGCCAGTCTGTCTGTGTTTCAGTGTTTAAAATCTTGCTAACATGTGAAACTTCTGTTTGGGGCTTTAAATGCACCCCACATAGGATCAATGAATGATCAAATGTTAGAATCCTAAATTTAGAAAAGAAATTGGAGATGTGCATTAGAGAACCTGAAGAGGAGTTAAAAAAAAGAGCAAGTAAAACCCCTGCCACTGCCAAGGGTGTAAAATTAAGATGCTCCCAGACATGGAAACCAGACAGAAGACACAAGAGCCTAGTTTCTGTAGAACGACAAAGAGCGCCCTGCACTCGATATTGTTAGTCGAGAATGTGGAACGCAGAGACAGGTGGAAGCTGCTGCAAGTTCTTCAAAGGAAGATCCATCCAAGAAATTAACGAATCTGGGCCCACATTTGAAACCAGGTAGGTGATGGGGACTATCTCCTATTCATCTGTGCAGCAAGTGCCATGCTCAAAATGAAGAAGCCATATGCCAGCTTCAAAGGCAATGGAATAAATGTAGGTCTCTTAGTAGACTGTAGCACTAACTATACCATCATGAACTCAGCGGTGTGGAGGAGCACATTTTTTTGTTTCACCATTAGGAATGGCCTTTCAGATGAACAGTTATGAAGAACTGCCCTTTGAGATCCTGGAAGTATTCAATGTGGAACTGGAAATCATCGGGGAAAAACAAAGTCCTCAACCAAGTCACAAGAAAAGGTGGCACATTTCTAAGTTGGAAGAATCAATCAGAACTTAGAATTTTGCTGCACCCCAGTCAGGAAGATCAGGTTTGATGAAGAGGCTGACAGTGGCCCCACCCTCACCCCCACACTGGTAAAGAATAAAGTCGGGACTGGTATCAAGAGGTGTTCAGAGAAGAGGTTGGATATCTTAAAAGTTTGTTTTACATAATTAGTCTCAAAAGCAATGAAGTTGCCATAGCAGTTAGGGTCAGGAAAATTCCCTTTGTTTTGAGAGAGGAGGAAATATTGGAGTTGGAAAGATTAGTCAAGGAGAGAATAGAACCTACTGATGCCTCGGAGTCGATCAGTTCAATAGTAGTGGTATGCAAAACCAATGTGTTGTGGAGACTCTTGAAGTGGAGGGGATTTTATTAATGCCTCCGAATTGCAGGTAGGTACAACTGGTTCAGGTGAGATCCCTGCACTAAAGAAACAGAAAAGTGAATAAATGTGACAAAACAAACTGTTTATTAAGAGATCTCATAACAGGGATAAACATGGACATCTCATGATTTCCAATGCTCTGTCACCTGCTTACAGGCTTGTCATGGAGTTTTATTCAAATGTGACATCACAAACTAATGATACATTGCACAAATCTAACATGGGATGGATTGGTTAGTGAGGTAGTCTACATATAGAAACCATATGGGCGTCGTGCTGCCATTGGCTACAAACTATCTGGTGGCTTCACCTGTGACCACCTCCTAAATGTTGCAAATACAAGCATGTCAGGGTACCACATTGCAATTGCACCATGCAACAAAGTGTGAATTAGCGCGGAAGGTGAGTGGAGATTGGTCAGCGATGGTCTTCTCAGCCATGGCACGTTGGATGGTTATCAGCCCATGCGCAAAATTCAAGGTGATGGGAACAGTGCGAAAGATGCTGTCTGTACCAATAAGGTTACCATCTCCGATCCTCTAGACCTTAAAACAGAATATTTAGATCACAACCTAGTATTACTTTTGTATCGTCTGTCCTTAACTAGATGGGAATGACAGTCTCTGAATGAATAGGCTTTGTTTCCACGTCCCAGGTCACGTGTGTAAATATCATAAACTTAATTTTCCCGCTCACATTTATGAGGATTTGTAGCTCTCCTGCATGCAGGTGTCCTATCACCTCAGCAACTGTGACACTCTTCCTCCCTTGGTGTCCTTGGCTGGAACATGCTCGCTGGTTACACAAACAGTCTGGTCTGTGCTTTCCTGCTGGATCAGCCATCAGACCTCTCAATGAATTCTTGAGCCTTTGCAGTGCCTTGCATTCACTTCAATGTGGCTGGAGCTTCCATTTTGATTTACATGGCCTCTTATGCTAGTTGCTTTCAGTGTCAGCATGTGCTTTATATGTGTTCTTATGCAAATTGTGTTACTGCATAGCAAAAGTGTATTTGTCCTCTATCTAAATGGGTCATAAGCATGTTCTTCGTGTCTAGGCATAGTTTAATCTAAGTGGCTGTTCAGCTTCTTGCAGTGATGCATATGTGATTAATGTCTAATGCTTCTATGTCATGGTCTCGTTTGTGTAATCATCGGCTCTTGCACAGTCATAGTCAGTCCATTTGCTCCATTGCCTGCAAATGTATTTCCTCTACAACGTCATCAGGATAAAGTCTAAACAGATGTCTGAGTGAGTAGCGTTCCTCACATCTGCAGAACAACATGATGGGGAGGAGGGTCTAGGAATGATGTACACCTTTCATTTCTGTGACGTCGAGATGAGAGAGGGACCGGTGCAACAAGGGCCGTGTTCACATCGCTCTCTTCACTTTGCCTGGCTTGCTTGGTGCAAACTGAACAATTTCCCTTACCCAACATTTTCAAGATAATAACAGTGATGCAAAGCTATTCTTGTTGATTGATCTCAAGTCAGTGTACCACCAGGCAAAACTTCACTCTTCATCAATGGACCTGACAGCTTTCATTATGCCAATGGGTTTGGATGTAATTTGCAAAGCCAGTATGTTCAAGAGCTTATGTACAGATTTGGGAAAATAAACAGAATACAGTGTTATCAAGACCATGATGGCAGCCTAAGGAATGCCTCACATAGAATGCTGGCCTCGTAAGAAGTTTTGAAAATTGCAAATTCTTCAAGGACAAAATAGACTACCTAGGTCATGAATTGTCATCGCAGAAACTGAGATCCAAAATTACATAGTCAAAGCAATTATGGAAATAACAAAATCTGATCACAAGGGAACGGTAGCCTCATTCCTTGGACTTGTTAGCAAAAACCTTACCTGACAAAACGCAAGAAATGAGATGGCTAACTCAGAAGAATGTTACGGTCCATTGGTCTGAGCGTGGCCGTGTGTTTCTAAGGGTAAAGAAAAGTTGCATGTGCACTGTGCAGCTTTCAGGAAGGGTGCCACACTGCTGCAAATACAGCTTCCAGGGAGAATGGTCTTGAAGCCGTCATGAGGCAGCTCGAGGCTGGAGCTGGAAAGCACCACTGCACGCATTCACACTTGCTCGCTCCCGATGGGGTTTACAGGTTTCTCAAGCAGGAAAGAAAATGCATCACATCACACAGTTTCAACGGGAATTCCTGTTTTCTTGAATTTCTGTCACAAACTCATCTAGACATACGACAATATTCCCAGAAGCCTGTTTTTTCTGACAATATGCAGTAGTGTACATGTATTCTGTCATCACCTCATGGAATTTGGAATATTGAGAGGGTTTCCATTTGGAAAATGGGAGGTAGAGAGGACTATCGCCCTCATTACGAGGTTGGTGGTGTGGGAATAAATTGGCAGTAATTCGGTTACCACCACTTTTCCGGTACCATTTGGCTGAATTACCATAGGTGGAACTACAGATTGGTAATTCCACCCATTTTTAGAGAAAAAGTGGGGGATTTGTGGAATTTGATGCTAATGGGAAAATCCTACACTTTTCCTACAAAAATCAGCAGAATTACTTTACTACTCAGTAATTATGCCAGTGGTAATACCGGCAAGTTTTGTTATTTGACAGGCAGGGAAAGGGGTGGTGTACGAATTACTGCCACTTTTTCCTGCCACTGCCATATGTTTTTTTTCCCTGGGTTTTGCAGTGTATTTGGTTGTTTGAGCTGATACGGTTTGCTGTTTGAGAAGTAAAGAGGTGGGCTCAAAATGAATTTACTAGGATCATGACTTTCCTCAACGTTAGTGTGGACAATCTGTATTCATGTTTAGAACAGTATTCACAAGAAAAATGTCCTTAAAACACAAAAAAAAAGGAAATCCCAAACAGGTCTGGATTTCCAAACACCAAATCACCCCTACTCCCTGCTGTCCTCCGTACAGGGGAATTTGGAGGTAAGGGTTACGCGAGGGGGGCCTGGTTGGGTGTAGGGTGACCTGCTATGGAGAATAAAATGGGCCAGGGGAGTACAAAATATCAGGCAGTACAGGCTGCATCACTGAACCAGATTCCTGGCCTTTACTTGAGAATTCGCCGGATTTTTTTATTATTATTTTTATTTTATTTTCTATTTTTATTGATACAGCTCATTACAATCAACTTTTCAATATAACATATAAACATTTTAAAAAAAAAAAAAATCGCCGGGTGTTCTGAGCAGCCTGACTGGTTGCGGCATGAATGCAGGTACTGCTGCTCATTCCAACACTTCTATGTGGTATGTGACCCACACAGAAATCTATTAAAGCAAGAGCTGTCATTCAGATGTAGACATTTCTTTTCAGACCGTTTTATTTTTATATGCGTTTATATTTCCAAGGTAGAGTATTATGCGCAGAAGCTGTCAGGGCTGCGTACCTGAGGCGCACAAGAAGTAGCTCACAATGCATAATTGTCATGTTCACAATAGATTCACTATACGATGTTTCGGTGTTTGCATTTGCTGTAAAATGGCGCAGTTTCTTTGATGAATGGCGTGGGACTGTTTATAAGGGGGGTTGGGGGGGGGGGGGGTTCAGCAACTTCCCGCCCTTCAGGGCTGTACTGCATCAGCCAGCATTTGTGTCCTACAGTCGTGCGATGGCGAAGGCCTTGCATTGTGGACGCACGTCTCCTCGCTGTGGGCATGGTGATGGTGGAGCCTTCGGAGAGCTTGTACAGTCAGTTTCTAAGGCACGGGTCACTTCCCCCTTCGAGGGGATCTGATGATAAGATGGATAGATCGGCAGCAGGTCGCTTCTGGGTCAGCGGCAACACGCTGCAGTGCTTTCCCGCGCAACAAAGGCTCTTAGCAATTCCCGGGGTATCCTGAAGGCTCGCTCTACTGTCTGCCTGACCTTTCCTGGCGGCAGATTTCATCATCATACAAATGAAACGGCACTATTTTTAACAGCACTCTCTGGAGGTGAATCATTGCTCCTCAGAACAAGGTTTGACAAAGGACTGGGGAGGAGAGCCGGGGCACGTCTCCGCTGTGTAATGTCCCGCACAAGTGTCCAAAACAGCAAGCAGTAGCACTTCCCGTCACTTGCGTCAAAAAAAGGTTGCGCCCGTTACGCGCAGGTACCCCCCCCCCCTCCTGGTACACAATCACAAAAGCGGTTAGAGGAGGGAGGTTTGCCTGCATTTTAAAAATGTGTCCCGAACACACTTTAAAAGGCTAGAAAAGGGAAGTAATCGCTAGTTTGCGCCTGTTTGGGACCAAGTCCAGGAGATGCCTAGCAGCTCATTTTTTTGTAGCCCGTAATTTGACAACGGGGAACGTTACTCGCGCACTACAACGCGAATGGTTCCTCGCCGCCAAATGTTAGTCATTTGTAAGGTGGAGTGTAACAGTGGAGGGCAAAAGGTGGCATACGGTCCTTTTGCCATGCACGTTTAGGGCACGAAACATGGCATTCTTTTTGCAGAGTTCAAAATGACTTTGCACTGGTGAAAAGTGATTTTGCACTGGTGAAAAGTGACTTTGCACTGCTGAGCAGTGGTCGAAGTGCACAAAAACAAGTAGTTGAGCTATGTTCCCTGCTGGCCTGCCCCCCCTCCACACAAACCCCATCGATGCACCCCCTCAGACACACAATCCAAGCCCCCAAACAAACACACCTGCTGTTTACGGGAATGTTCAGTGCCATGCACTGAAGTGCAAGCTTCAACTTCTTCCTACACTTTTATTTTAAAACTAAACCAGAACGGTTTCTTTTTAAAATAAAAGTATGGTAACAGTGAAGCTTAAAAATAAAAAGTATAGGAGCACTGCTCCCGACCGCTCCCGCGCACTTCGACCTCTGCTGCTGACACAAACCCCGATTCATGGATGTTTGTCTGAATTGTATGGAGGAGAGAGCTGTTGCATCCAGTCCCCCGCTCCTGCATGGAGCTGAGTGAACAGTTGAGTGTGTTGCCTGGGTGAGTGTTTTGCAAGAGTCACTTGGTGCCTGGGAAGGGTCACTTGGTGACTTGTGAGAGTCACTTGGTGCTTGGGAAGGGTCACTTGCTGACTTGTGAGAGTCACTTGGTGCTTGGGAAGGGGCTGAGATAGTGTGCCAGGCGTGTCTACCTTCCGTATGTACTGATCCTCATATGTACAGCTCAAACAGGTAACGCGAAGAAGTCAGTCAAACTATGTTGTTCAGGTAGCTAGCCTTCATGGCACGCCTAACAAGGTCACTGCACATGTCAGGAGATGGAGCCACAAGAGGGTTTGCGTGGGCGTAATCAAGACATCTTAATGGACTCAAGGGAGGAGACACATGCACATGTGGGAACACAACACCATCAACTGCCAAGGAAACCAGGTCCTGCTGCAGCACTAAGAAGCAATCACCCGAACCATGGGTCCCCTTTTCCCTAATACTATGAAGCATCTGGAGAATCAAAGGATGGGGAAAGAATAGGGAAGATATCATTGGAAGTAGAATTGCATTGTATCGAAGTTCATGCCAGGGAATCCTAACTCTTTGGGGAGTAAAGAGGGAGAGGTTCCTCCTGACCGAAGACAAAGACATCCGAGCAGAGTGTGCCCAATATTAGGATTAGTTGTTGTAACAACATTTTCAACAAGCAAAGAGGGAAGAAAGAAAGAATTGCTAAGATTGTCTACCAAGACATTCTCTACCGCTGGAATGTAAGCTGCTGATAGAGACAGAACATGGGGTTCTGCCCCAAAAGACCAGGCTGATGTGCAATGTCTTCCAGGAGTTAGTGGTATAAGTCCCCTTGGTGTTTCAAATAGGCCTTTGTCGCTTTGTAGTTTGGGCAAACCAGGCCAGGATAATTTAATATTTATGGAGAAAACATTTGATGGGAATAAGGATTTCCAGCAGCTGTCTTCAGCTGGAGAACTGTTTTCTTTTGATAAGGTTCCAAATCTCATAGGCTGTTCACATTCACAGGATTTACCCAGGATTTACCCAGACCTAATCCTGTGACCATCCGTCAAGACAACCAGGTGCAACGAAGTGCATACGTCCATCTACCTTTGAGCCATTAGTGCATGTATCTTTAGAAAGAATCATCAATTGGTGTCACCAATGAGAAGTCCTGAGATTATGTAAAGGATGCATGTGTCATTAAGTGATGAAGCTGTGATCCTGCCAAAAGGAATGAAACACTGTTGCTGCTGCCATTTCAACTGTAAACCAACCATTATTTTGGTAAATAATATCCTGGAGGTGATAGAGAGCAGGGAGGCTATGTGGAGCTATGAGGTTGCAGGAGTGCATTAGGGTGTTCTTTGAATATTGAAGGCACGCTGCTGCATTCTCAAACCAGAGAAAATACAGCCCAGTAGTGAAAAAGGCCCAAGTCATGCTTGCAAGGATAACAAGTATTTATTTCTACAAAATAGAAGTGCATCAGCAAAGAACTCTGCTGCCGCCGAACATTCTGAGTTCTGTCGGCATGTGCGGCACATTATAAGCACAAACAACGTCACTAATGAAGCCATTACATATGGTACAATTCGGATTGGAGTAGCTCTATACATGTTCCATATAGAATGCCAGTCCATTGGTCCGTCTTCATCTGTCCGTCTTCGTCCACGTTAGCGTCACTGGGCTCGTCATCCACGGTGAAGCTGGCCTAACAATTAATTAGCTACTTGCACAAACAATGTTATTTTATCATTGTAACAAGAACCTGGCAGATACAGGGATGAGCTCGGGGGCAGAGCCGAGATCACACTAACTCACATGCTTCACTCGCTCCCAGACAGATCAGCAACTCCCAAAGTTCTCCACCTTAGTTTTAGGCTATCATTTTGATGCTATCATACACGAGGACCTGTAACTTTCTGGACAATGGAGGGTGTTGTGGATCTCTGAAACCTGGCCAGGGTGGGGGTGGTGTTTGGGTTTATGGAAGGGGTCTAATATTAACACACAAAATGTTGTTTGCTGCACTTGGACCTAAATTCTACGATGGCTGCCACTTGACAAGATGGCATTCACACCCGCATCTACCATATAACTAGTAATTATTGAACAAAGGTGATTGTGCACCCTCCTCTACGTGCACCCCTTACCCCCTGCTCCCTGGATGTGCTTTCTTAGCATTTATTTCTCATTCAGTATCACCTAGGGGGTGGTAAGACCCTCTTTCCTTCCCAATATTCCCCCTTTTGTTAATCCCAAATTAACAAACCCCCCGCAGTGTCATTGGCAGCTAAGTTCCAATATATATTATCCTCCCCTCTCTGCACCCTCTCCAACCTTTCTTCTTTCAGTTATGGTGGCAACCTGTCCTTTGGAACCCATGCTCTGCAAAACTCTCGCAAACTTTCTCCAGACTGGGCATATTCTTCTGTGGTGCAGGTCATGTAAATACAACATCCCCAGCTAAATCAACAAAGTGCTCTGTATAATTCTCGGGGCCAGGTGGGAATGTGGTGATTGTCCCACGGGGGTGCCAAGGATGATAAATCTCTATCATACAGGTTTGTTTGGGTCGTCTGTCTGGGAACCACTTTCTGTGGTAGCACGAGGTGCTTTGTGTGCTACCCCAATTGAGACCATCATCATTGCGCTATTGAGCACTGCTTTGGGACAACATCAGAGTCCCATTTGGCCTTGTTAGCCAACTGTTTCCGTTCCCAGCAGACAATTTGCAGCCATTTAGCATTGGCCACAGCTTGCACAGCAGGCAGTAACAATGAGGCAAAGAAAGTCTCTGCTTTGCTGATGAGTCTGTACTTGTCCGGTATTTCATTGAGCAAGTTTGATGAGTTTTTGGACAGATAGTTTGGTCTCTTCTTCCTTCGCAAGGTTTCACCTTTTTCTTTCCCAGGTAGGGTGTGGAACTCTGGTGCTGGCAACAGGTTTCTTGTTTCTTCTTCAAGGGTTGGAAAGGTGGTAGCGCCCCCCCCTTGCAAATGTACTTCTGGGATTACAAGCAGGGCTGAGTACAGCATTGCTAGCAAACAATAGCCCATCAATGATGGTGTGAGGTGCAAGTGTTCTTGTCGGCCGCACACCCAATAGTAATCCATCATGGCCGCCGTGCCTTTCTTGAGATCATATATTGCGATGTTTGTTGGCCCCTACAGATATTGCTCCGGCACTATAAAAGGAATGTTCATAGGTTTCTTTTCTGTGCACTCTCACCGGTTTCTCCATTGCTTCAATCCATGTTAGTTGTGTGATGTGTGAAGTGCACATGCTGCTTCCACCTGGGCCAGAACCCTTTCTTTGTATCCTCTTAGACCCTCTGCCATGGAGCTAACCGTTGCTTCTTGCCATTTGTTGTTTGTGTATTTCAGTCCTTGTATCACCATGTAGGGTCTTTTCAGGCATTTGTTACCTTTTGGATTTTTGTCGCATTGCAGGCGATCTAGATCGATAAGTTTGAGCCTCACTTTGTGTGCCTGGAAAGTGCCCCTAAACCTACTTTGCGCCAGATGAGAAGGCATTGTGCCTATAAAATTGGTACTTCCTGTGGCACTAGGACCTTGGTGCCTCTGATGCATGCGGTATCAACGAACAAACATAGCAACTGTCATTTACTTTGTTCCTCACCACCAAGCTCATGTCTGTATACCAACCATTAGACAGTTCTGCATGATGCCTATCCTCTGTGGCGTCGAGACCAAGCCCGTGGTAGGCATCGTATTTCCCCCTTCATGCTTGTCTCTTTGTACGTTTGGGTGCACCTATATATCCATTGATAACACTACTAATATTATTTACATCAGTAAGGTTTGTGTTATAGACATGTTGTGACATTTTGAAACCAGTAGTGACCTAGCAATAACAATCCAATGCAAGGGGGTGGATCCTAATTGTGTACAGAATTGTTGACATGTTGATGCGTAAAGTTGGGCCTTGGGATAAATACATATTCAGTTTCATTTGAGTAATGTTCAGTTTCGTTTAAGTGTATATTTGACCTATCGACCTATTATTTACAGCGAAATTGTAATGTCCTCCTATCCCTGCAACCCCCTCTTTTATATGTCTCTAAATAGATCTCTAAAATAAACATTGTAATAGCAAATATACCTGCTATAAAATGCATTTCACACATGCAAGAATACAAAAACCTAGACATAATACTATAAGTAGAATACTTTCTAATGTATAATGAGTAATTTGAGAGTGCTGGTTCCATCTATTTCACAATTGAAAGGCAAAATGTATGCACACAAAAAGAGAGAGAGAGAGCGAGAGAGAGAGCATGAGTGAGAGAGATCGTGTGAGAGCGCGAGAGAGAGAAAGTGGAAGAAAGGGTCTCCTTTGCAAATGTAATGGTTCAAGCAATTGTGCATGTGCATGGGTTTGGGGTGGGTGGGGCAATCCAAATTTGAATGCTGGTAGTGAAATGGGAAATGAGGTAGATGCACACTACTGGTCTTTTACCTTTAAAGTGCTGGTGTAATGTCCAAAGGTGCCTTCCGAATGTCAGACAAGTGGATCCAATAACAGAGTCCCTTAATTTCAACCGCAAGAAGAGTGGAAAACACTACCTCAAACGGTCCATTGAATCTGGGGCTGTTTCACCTGCGGACAAAGGACCGCACGTAGACAAATTCTCTTGGCAGCAGCAGTTGTGTGGGTGGGGAATCAGTCAGGGAGTCAGCTGTGGCACCTGTCACATCTTCTGATCGGGTTGGTGCAATCTGTCGGTAAATACATTTTAGTGCTTGTGTAAGGGTTGTCAAATAGTCTTTGAATTTGTCACCTAAAACAACTGCTGCCCTATGCGTGCCTTATGCCTTCATAATGGGAGATATTGGTGTGTGAATGTAGTGACCAGTTACCACCTGAACGGGGGTTAAATGCTGGTCTTTGCTGGACTGTGTGCACAAACTGAACAGGGCTAATGGTAAGCAATACACCCAGTTTTTCATCAACGTGGTGCAAAGCTTATACAACTTACTTTTAAGGAGTCCGTTGATCCTCTCCACAACTCTGTTGGCCTGGGGGTGATAAATTGTACACATTCGGTCTTTATTGACAAGTAGTGCAGTAATCTCCTTAAACAACTAATTGAAAAAGTGTGTGCCATTATCTGACCTTAATACATCACACACACCCCATCCGGGAAATACTTAGCGGACCAGAAAATTTGCAGCGCATTTGCCTTCTGGATGTGCCTCCACCCAATGTGAGAAGGGGTAGACGACAACAATCAGATACCGGGACCCACTGCATCTCTCGCCCATGTCTGCATAGTCGATATGCAACTCGTGGAATGGCCTAGTGGGGCAGGGGCAGAGTACCTCTCAGTGTTCTTAATGTCATGCCTGTGCTGAAACTTTGACACGTGGTGCATCTAATAACCATGCTTGTCAAGTGTCGCTGGATGTTTGGAATAAACCAATCCTCTTGTATATCAGCAGCAATGTAGTGTTATGAGCTGTGGGAGGGGTGATGGAACTAATCAAATGCTTTTATCAACAGTTGGTGTAGCATCACTGCCTCTACAATAAATCAGTACGGGATTGTTTGCAACACCTTCTGACCCACAACTGTTTTTCCTCGTCCGGGGCCCTTCCTTGTAATTCAATAGTCTGCACTATGGGCAGGGCATTGTATGAGACAGGTGGCTGGTCAGTGGCAGGCAGCGTGACAACATTCAGCTACAGTTTGTACTGGCAGATATGCTGCTCGTTTGGCCACAGTTTATCCGAGTGACACTTCGTCAGTGTTGTTAGTATGGGCGGCACATTTGCCAACCGACACAACAGAAGGCTGTGAGTGCAAAAATTAGCAGTCTAATAACACAACATGCTGTACTGGCGACCCATCTGCCCTCCGACAGGCCCTCCTTTTCCTTCGCGAAATACTGGTGTGCACTGTTGTAGTGACGTATGCCGAGTCAGAGTGAATGGTCACGGGAAACTCCTGTGATGACTGTAGTGCATCAATAAGTGCAATGAGTACCGCTGCCTGCGCAGAATAATGCATTGGTAGTCTTTTTAGAATGAATGTCTCATATTCACCGTCCACTAGGCACACCACCCCTGCACCAGTATGTCTGAGACCCGTATCCTGGTCAATTGTAGTTGACCAATACATCATACCCCCATTTGTAAAAGCAGTGAGGTAATGTGAGTCTGGGTGTGGTGGTATGGAGAAAAATGCATTTTTGAGGTCAACTACTGTTGCCTCTTTGGGGATGCTACACAAGATCATGACAGGGTTAGGAACCACAGGAAACTCTTGCTGCACAACATCATTATTTGGGGGACGCAAATCCTGAATCATTCTCCAATTGCCCCGTTGCCTTTTTAACAGGATATATAGCCGTGTTGCATGGGGAGGTAGATGGTACAATTATCACTTGGCTGAGTAGCATACTGATGGTATCCTTAATTCCCTCACCTGCCTCCCCGGAGAGTGGATATTGCTTCACTTGGGGTAATGCTGCTCCTTGTTTCAATGTTATGTGTACTGGGGCTACTCCATGTAGGAGCCCTACGTCATGGGGGTTAGTTACCCACAGTCTCTCAGGCACCTGCTTTAAATCTGCGTCAATGAACTGGGGTGGAGCTGCAAGAGTCATTGGGCCTCATTACGAGGTGGGCGATAAGGGATTACCGGCACCGGTAAGGGCACCGGTGCAGGTAATCCCTTACCGCCCTACTACGAGTTCCCTTTGCGGGACCTTTCCTAATGCCTGGTTTTTGCAGGAGTTAAGGACGGGACCCGCAAAGGGATACCGGGGTCAATAACGGTACCGCAATTTGTGGTACCGTTATTGCCACCTTCCCCCTTGCCATTGAGCTCTATGGGGGCTCAAATGGGAATGGTGAATGGGGAATTACCGGTCCCTCCGACCTTGGAATGGACCGGTAATTGCTCCATTCACCAGGCCGGAGTTGGAACGAGTTTGGAGGCAGCCATGCCGCAAATAGCGGCATGGTTACCTCCAAACTCGTAATGAGGTACTGGACCATTAAGTACTGCATCCTTATTTCGCAGGGGATACAGATTGTTAGTACTATTTCTCCTTCATCCTGCTTGTCCTCAAACAATTCTGCATCACTCACCACCTTCAAAGGTACTGTGGGGCCAATGCAAATTACTGTGTGCCACTCGCACCTGTCCTGGTCAGTCCCTATCACAACAATCCTTTTTGTCGAAATCACCAATCCTTTTACAACTAGAGACAGTATTGTACATGCTGCCAACTCAGGGGACACAACAGGGCAGAAAATGGAGTCTGCGGGTACTCACCAACACCCATTGCCAATCTGAGGGACTGCCTCCACAAGAACAGCTATTCCATATACAAACATGTCCGGGTCTATGGGAATTCCACAAACCACCACTTCTCCTCCCATTGCATGTATTATTAGCATTGCCCTCATGGAGCACATCCCTTCCAATGCCCAAGCTATGCCACTGTCTGTGAACAAGATTGTTATAATGAGCTTGCTGAGGAGATCCATGCCCAAGAAGTTGACTGGGGAACTTTTGGAATAGAGTGGGGGGCCCGCACCACCTTCCCCCCTATTTTGATGTCAACCTCTTTAGCGTATGGAACCATGGAGACAGCCCCAGAAAACCTGTGCATGTCAAGTGTGTGGCCGATAGTGGGACATCACTAATGCATGATTTTGTGGCACTGTGTCGTCCATGAAAATGAAGTGTTTGTTTCCTATCTCTGCGCCCATCAAGGGTTCCGCATCAGGGTGCACTGTCATAGATAGGACTGGGCACGCAAGAGCTCTCTGTGGGCTGTCCTAATCTGGGTATGTATTTGACCCAGGGAATGTGAAATGATTGTTTCCCCTCATGCTCAACCCTCGGTAGGGCACTTTTGTGCGATTCGGTACTCTGTTGGGTGTGCTCAAGTTACCATTTCCGTGACTGGGCATCATTTGCTGTGGGTACTGCTGACGTTGATGCTGCTGTTATTCTTATGCCCCTGGGAGGGGTGAGGTGGGTGCTTCGTGTATGCTTGGTGCATTGCGTAGGGTACGGAGGTCATCCTTGGTGTTGCCATATGTTGTGTGTTCTGGGGTTGGGGGTGGTAATTATTGTACGTGTTATATCCGAGCCCTGGCCTGCTTCTACACTCTCTCAAAAAATATCCCTACTTCCTGCAGTTACAACACCCATATCCGCCCCTCTTGGTCCCATGCCTCCAAAGCCACCTGTACCCTCCCTAATCCACCCCTCTCGTGCTGCTAACCTCCTTGTTGCCACTCCTGGGTGGGGCCCTGCTGTCCACCTCTCCACTGCCCTTGTCCTCCTTCTGGCCAAAACGCTGCTATTCGGACATCCACAGACCCATGCGTGCTCCCTGTCGCCTCCGTCTGTGCAGGTGTGTACACAGCCCCCTCTGCAGCTATCTTATCTAGCTTCCTCTGGACCAATTTTTCTTCATTTGCCTGCAATTGCTGTGCCATTGCCCTTTTACGTTCCTTTATATGTTTGCAGTGGTGTACTATTATAGTCTGAATTTACACCCCACACTTTTGCTTCAATGCCCACAATATTATCTAGTGTCTTCTGCACTTCCTTCAGTAAGCCCCTTTTGATAATGAAGTAGAAAAGAGGAACTGATCGGTTCCACTGGTCTCCCGTCTCCGCCCTCCACATCTCATGGACCTGAATAATTTACTGAGCAGGGTCTTCGTCATCACCCATAGTATATTGCATAATTGAATGTAGGTCTGGCGTATCAGGGTATGTGCGCTGAAGCGCGTCCCACACCTGCGTTCTGATGCTATTGAACAGTGCTCTGCCACGTGCATCATCATCTAACCTCACTCCAGGGTATCCTGCTTTAATCCACACGTCCCCAGCATGGTCTCCCACTATGGCCACTAATAACATTTTCATATCACTCACGACAAGGGGTACAACTGCAGTCTGTTTTTCAGTGCGTATATCCATTTACACACCTGCTGTCAACGGCGAGAGCGCTTTATTAAAATTGTTTTTGTCCATCTGCGCCCAGGGCACATACTTTTCCCTACCCATGCACTTGTTTATCAGAGGCATCTGTAAGCCTACTCTCTTCTGTAAGGAAAGGCTTGGTATCATCAATGAAGACCGACACAATTGCGACACGGTTCAAGGGTGTTTATTGAATTTTAAACATTGGTTAAACGCCAGGATGGGAGAAAGCTACAACCATCAAATAGTAACAACGCAGTCCTAGTCGAGTCAGTCAAAATAAAAGGGCCTATGCTAATAAACCTATTGCCAATCCTTATTCTAAATACAAAATGGTGTGGGACAATAGTGTATGCAAAAAAGGAAAAGTGTTAAAAAAACAATATGTCAGGACAGTTGAGCAGTTGGCCTCCCTTCATCACGCTTTCAGCACAGTACAACGCAGCACGCTCTTGCCTTGTACACACTCTGGCTTTCTCGGCAGGAGGACACAGTTCAATGGTTCAGCTGGTCTCACACCACTTTGGCAAAGTCTTCTTTCCCGTTGACTGCTGGTACTTGTAGTTCCTTTTGTTACTCGCATAGTTCAATATCTCAGTATCAGGACCTTCTGTGCCAAAGTGTCTGGCCATTTGAAGTCTCTTACTGCAGAAGGTCTGATGTATCAAAAAAAACACAAAAGATCATTTCCTTTGTCAAGATTCTCACATTAATAAGTTCACAATTGGTCTCCCTCCTTCGGGCTTGTAACCACGGGTGGTCCTCGTCCGGGCTCAGACCCATTTTCTACAATGTTCACAATTCACAACTTGGTCTCCCTCATATGGGCTCGGACCATGGATCCCCCCCTTCCGGGCTCAGATCCCTTTTGACACCAGAATTGAAGACTTTCGACTGTGTGTGGGATTTTGCTTTACCTGTCGCAGGACCACTTCGATTTACAATTCTTTGCAACTCTTTAACTTTCACTTCTGCCAAAGTTCACCTCTCAGCTGGATACCTTATAGAGAGCTTTGATTGGGCACACACACGGTGCCGGACCACTCTTTCTCACAGCTTTGCGCTTTTGGACTGCAAGTCACAGAATGCACATTCAAGGTTTTGTTCCCATTTCGCCAGTTACAGGCACCTTTTGGATTTACACAAAGTTCTTGACACAACAGGTTATACTGCCTTAGCTTCCCTAGAGCCACAGGGTCTCCAGCTCATACCCTCAGAGATGAGGTGTTAGCGGGTCCTCAATGAGGATTCACTTGAGGCAGAGTCCCAGTGCCTGCCCATCAACTACATGGGTTTCTGGAACTCACCCAGGGAGCAAGTTCTGATTTAAACACTACCAGAAAATTGTAGCTGTAGTTTTGGTTCTCTAGGGCACAGCTTCCCTACCACACTGGAGCCCCCTTTGTACTCACAGGCCTCAGTGTCTTGGCAGTCCTCCCTTCTGGCTTCCCAAGGTTCTCCCAACTGCTGACTTCTCCTTATGGTCTTCACGGTTCTTTCAGGATCCCCTGCTCTCTCCAAATGCTGTTTCTGGCTGCTGCTTTTATACTCTCTGCTAGAGTTAATTGGAGGCAGGTGTGAGTAGTTGTCCCTCCCTGCCTGGCTCAGCCTGACCTCATTATCTGGGCAACATGGAGACTGTACATAGGAATCCATTGCCCATAGATTCCTATGGGTAATCCCCATGATTCCCATCTGCCTCCTCTTCGTCCCAGTAGTTGGACTTCTAGAATGGAAATAGGGATTGTGCGAGTTGTAGGTTTTTCCAGAGAATATGGAAAACCCATATAGGTTTTTGTCAGGGGGTTAATGTATTGTGAGGAGTGAATGGATTTTCTATTGGGTTTTAATTTCCCTTTTCGTTTTCTCCTTTTTCTTACAGAAAGGTACTCGGGTATGATGGGACTCTGCTGACAATATCCCATGACAACTGAGGGGATATCAGGTAGGGGTGTATCAGAACGGGAGGAATACCAAGTTTCGCCTGAGGGCCTGTCTCCCATAGTCCCCAAGGACTCCCTGCCCAGGTGATCCTCTCTCACTCGGCCGCCCCCAGGGTTAGGATTCAAGAGTGATGGCCCTCCCTGGCCACCTGAACAAAGGATGCCGGGAATAGCTTGGGAAAAACATCTCAGGTTTGTCAGATTTCCCTTCCTTTCTTCTGGCACTTCCCTTTTTCCTCGCTACTGCCATCCAGCCAAACCTCTTTACCCTCTCATTTCACAAACGTTTCACTCAAGATGTTATTTCCGGTGCCTTTTGCACTTCCTCCAAAATGTCATCCTCAAACTCATCCACGGTACTCCACCCATCGTCTCCCGGATCTCCACCTAAGCCTCTGTCGGATCTTACAGTTCCATACCCTGTGCTGTCTGCTTGCCTGTCCTCTTCCTTCTCTGTATGCACATCCTTTATTGCTGTACTGTCCAATCTAAACAAAATGTCCCCTGCTCTCCTCCATTCGTGTAGACCGCTCCCCCTTGCCTCGCTCTGTGCTGTTCACAGGCACGCTAGCTCTGCTTGCGGTGATTCTAGTGCCTCTTCTTATTCCCTCTGCCCTGCGCACTCCTGAGATGGAGCGGTTACTGGAGTGAGTATATATGAGGTGGAGGGGCCGTGGCCCGAGTGGATGCATAGGTTGGGTTAGTGTACCCCGTCACTGGGAGCGCTGCAAATGGATATATCCCCTTGTATTCTGTTTGTGTCCCACCCGCTTCTGCTTGTTTGTCCCCCTCAAGTGTGTTCCGTGCCACTCCCTCATTGGTGTCTTCCATGTCCTCAATCATCTTCCATAAGTCTAAAATCTCCTTTCTTTTCTGTAGTTGTTTAGCATTGTACTTTGCTTCTAGGAATGTGGTGATTTTGCTCAAGAATTCCCTTATTATGGGTCCCCTGCTCTGGCCATGAGCGGGGCATCCCTGCTCGTGTTTCTGTCACCTCCTGCTTATGGTCTTTCTCAATGTTCTCCCGGTACAAGGGCAGGGCCTTGTACATGTACTCAAAAGGGGTCTCCCCTCCCAATGTGTGCACTCTAAAGCATCCCTACACTTCCAATTGCGTGCTGCGCTTCAAAGAGCAGACAGGAATTCTGTAAGAAACGGCTCCTGCAAACCTCTGGGACTGGTCGCTGCAGGTGGGTGCCTTCGAAGAATGGCCTTGAAGCCTCTGTCAGTGTGGGGGTTGCTGGGATCATGTCACGGTGAGCATATGAAGGCACACCACTGCACGCTCACACCAGAGACAATACAGCCTGCTAGGGAAAAAGGCCCAAGGCATGCTTGCAAAGATATCAAGTATTTATTTCTACAAAATAGAAGTGCATCAGCAAAGAACTCTGCTGCCGCTGAACGTTCTGAGTTCCATAGGCATGAGCAGAAACGGCGTCACTAATGACGCCATTACATATAGTACAATTCTACAATACGGATTGGAGGAGCCCTATATATGTAGGGCCTGCCCCATATGGGATGCCAGGCCATTGGTCCTTCTTCATCTGTCCGTCTTTGTCCATGTGGGCATCACTGGGCTCGTCATCCACGGTGAAGCTGACCTAATATTTAATTAGCTACTTGCACAAACAATGTTATTTTCTCTTTGTGACAAGCCCCTGGCAGGTCACACTATCTCACATGCTTCACTAGCTCGCAGACAGATCAGCAACTCCCAAGGTCCTCCACCTTAGTTTTAGGCCATAATTTTGATGCTACCATACACCTCGCTGCACAAATCAGCTGCCCCATTTCTGAAGGCGTGATAGCCTTGCCTTCTGATATTAGTGATCGATCGAGGGGTGTAAAGGTTTATGGTCGGTGGTCTGAGTTTGGATGGTGCTGTGGCATGCGGGGGTCCTGGGATGAAAGCATGGCAAAGCTGTATTTCCCATGTGGGGATCGTTGGGTACAGAAGGGCCTTGCTATCTGTTCCGTGGGTTTGTACTGCCCAAAGGCGCTCTGCTCCATTCTCATGACCTTGCAGGGTTCATTCTTTCCAGGGCGCGAGGGCCTGTAACGTTCTGGACAATGGAGGGTGTTGTGAATCTCTGAGACCTGGCCAGGGTGAGGGTGGTGTTCACACTCATGCAAGGGGTCTAGCACTAACACACAAAATGTTGTTTGCCGCAATTGGGCCAAAATTCTACGATGACTGCAGCTTGCCAAGATGGCGTTCACACCCGCATCTACCAGATAGTTTGTAATGCATCCACTAAGGTGACCGCACACCCTCCTCTATGTGCACTCCCTCCCCCCAACTCCCTGAATGTGCTCAAAAGGGGTCTCCCCTCCCAATGTGTGCACTCTAAAGCATCCCTACACTTCCAATTGCGTGCTGCGCTTCAAAGAGCAGACAGGAATTCTGTAAGAAACGGCTCCTGCAAACCTCTGGGACTGGTCGCTGCAGGTGGGTGCCTTCGGAGAATGGCCTTGAAGCCTCTGTCAGTGTGGGGGTTGCTGGGATCATGTCACGGTGAGCATATGAAGGCACACCACTGCACGCTCACACCAGAGACAATACAGCCTGCTAGGGAAAAAGGCCCAAGGCATGCTTGCAAAGATATCAAGTATTTATTTCTACAAAATAGAAGTGCATCAGCAAAGAACTCTGCTGCCTGTATTGGGCCAAAATTCTACGATGACTGCAGCTTGCCAAGATGGCGTTCACACTCGCATCTACCAGATAGTTTGTAATGCATCCACTAAGGTGACCGCGCACCCTCCTCTATGTGCACTCCCCTCCCCCCAACTCCCTGAATGTGCTCTCTTAGCGTTTATTTATTATTCGGTATCGCCTAGAGGGGTGGGAAGACCCTCTCTCCCAACAATATGCAGAGGTGATAGTTTGAAGTCACAATAGTAACTCATGCATTTTCACTGGAAATCGACTTTTGGCTCGTCAGACACTTTTGGGGAACTTTGCCATATTGTTCTACGACATAGATGTGAACGGATGTGTCTTTTGACTCTTTGGGCATTGTGAAGTCTACTCAGAAATGTCTCTGAGAAATAGACGAGATGGACATCATCTTAAAAGTTTCGTCTTTGGAAAAACTATTTAAAAACCGTAATTGCGCACCAGGCCTCCAATTGCCTATATTGTTCTGGATTATATATAGGATTGTGCAATACCACAGGTCTTGTTTGCCTCACAAACAAACAAAATCGCCCACTTCCCAAGGAGCACATTTATGCCAAAATGTACTCATGAGCTTTCATTGGATTGCTTGTCAGTGGAGTAGTGATTAACGCTGTCTTGGGAGGAGCAAAGGTGGGCTATGTTTCAAAACCCAGCAATCTGATGCCTTACAAACTACACAAAACATTTGATTCTGCCTCCTGCTGACCCTTCTGATGGGAACCGGGTGATGCAAGAGGCGGTGCGAGTCAGGATTGACGGTACCATTGATTGGGAGGCTTGGAGGAATCTTGGTTGTGCGTCACCAGAGCATGAACCTCATGGTCCCAACGTCTTCCTCCAACTGTGGCATTAAAAGAGAGTACTGGTGGAAACCTAGGGGGGCTTATCTGCTCACCATCCAGAGGATGCTGACACAGATAACCCAAGTTTACAGCATTCACCCGCCTTTTTTATCATCTTCCATGTTATGCAGTCTAGTTGATCAAAGAGGAACTCTCGGCAGCCTCAATCAAACACTACCTCCTTGCCAATACCGATGACAGGCCCCAACATTGGAACAGCATGCCAATGTCAAGGACTTCAGGGTGTCATAAGCCATGTCTGAAAGGTATTCTGACAATTTGTTCATCATTACCAACAAATCAATCTATGCAGGCCCATCCTCTAACGCACCATAGAGGAAGGCATAAGTCTGCCTTAGAGCCTGGGACACACATGTGGTGATTGTAGGAGGATGGGTGGAAAAATGTGATAGAAAATACACGCTTGAGAGAAGCCTCCACTCACCTGTCTATGCTTTGTTTCCACAGCTGTCTTACCTGCAGTACTGCATTTTAAGAATACAGCTTAAAAGTTGTAGGGCAACTCTCATCAAAGCCCTGAAGACGTTACATCTGAATGATTTATGCAGAGGTGGTAGCACAATCAGGCTTCTACCATTGCCCGGAGAGGACAATCCTGACACAGGGAATGCAGACAAACAGTTAATCTGGAAGTGCCTTAATGTACCTGTGTGACAGATTTCCATCTGCTAGAGGGAATCTCAAAGATTTCTTACATTTCAATGGCTAAAATACATGGTTTCTACCATGAAAGTCAAATCGGCTTTGGTTGTCCAACTACAGGCATCGAGGGTCGGATCCATGCTGGGTTTTCAGGATACCCCTTATTAATATTTATGAGACAAGTATGCATACAATAATTCTAAATGGATGCACATTTTTCCTCATGAATATTAATAAGGGATATCCTGAAAACCCACCAGGATTCCAGTCCTCGAGGCCCAGAGTTGGACAACCCTGGCGCTAAACAATCTCACTTTACGACACTATTCTGTGTTTCAAAAACAGGTGTTGGAGGGTTTCTACCAAGATGGGCCTCACCGCCATTGATTGTATAATTGAATTTACCAACATACGCATACAAAACAACCCATGTATACCTTCTGCTGGGAATCAGTAATTGCATTCCAGTAGTTGTTAGGACATACAGTATCTAACATAAAAGCATACACATCTGCAATTGTCTACATGCAGAAAATGAGGTACAGTTTTTCATGTAGGTTTCCTTTTAAAAGCATAATTTGAACTAAGGAATCCCTTTCGTATCAAATGTCTATTGACACATCTCACCTTATTAGTATTACAGGGGAGGGAAACTATGGGTAGTTTTCTGAAGGTAAAACAGATATTTTTTTATTTGTTTATTTTGTGTGTATAGTATGCATGATACCTTACACAAAGAAAAGCAAAAACATTCAGCAATTTCATCTTAAATACACAAATCCTATACATTCAGTGCATATTCATCAATAAATATAATAAAACCATAGGTCCTGTAGGGTATTTTGTATAGATTTGGGGCCTAGCGGTATTTTCTTACCGCCAAAATGAAAATAATTCAGTAATAATCACTCTTTGCATTCAGATTAGATTTGGTATATAGTACTACAGTATACATACATTATTTCAGCACACTGATACATTTAGTGGTATACATTATGTTGGTATGCATTATTGGTGGTAATCTGGTGAGCATAATTCCTTTGTTTTATATGTGGCCCCAATATCCAGAACCCCTTATTTTTGTTTAGTTTGTTCGTGTGATCACTAGAGAGGCCTCAGGCTTACATTTCAGGAACACCACATTTTCAATTGGAGTGCCATCATGGGCTGTCCTCGCTGTCTTATCTACGGCAGCGAGCTAACATGCAGTATTTATCACCAACTTATCTACATCGCTGAACTATGTACAGGGCCTCTCTTTCTGCTGACCCATGCACCTCCAGCAGCAGTCTATTTCATTATATTATTATTATATTCCGTTCAGAAACATACACTTATATACTAAATGGAATCATGCACACAGCTACCTCTAAGTCTTATTTTTAGCTAGCTTAAAAATGACAATTGCACTGTCTAAACCTCTCCCCATATTATCAGTACTGTAATGGTAGATGCACAAATAAAAGATGAAAATAAAACACACTATCCGTCTGCTTTCAGATATTTTTTGTGTATTATATAAATTGCATTTCAACACGATCCTGCTCTTTTTACAGAAATAAATGGAAATTGCACAGTAACAACCTTATCTGTAACAAAATGAGAAGAGAGCGGCGAGAACATACCCAATTCGCAACATTAAACCTGTTGATAAAACACTGGAGTTCCCTCTTCCATGCTGACTGAATAGTTTCACACACATACACACTACCCCCACACTGTGTAATATAATTACCATGCCTGTCCACCATGTGAAGTTCGTCAGCTGGTCGCCTTCCGGAAGTGGTTCAATGAATTCTTCTTAAATCACCCCAGCAAGGACGGGCATCTGCCGTCCCTCAAACCAGGGCTTATTGACTGGAATTCCCAGTTTCTGCAGCAGTGCACTGTGATCTGCTTTTTCAATCAGGAAAATCCCCAGCCACCAGCCAGTTCTTTCTCCCAGCTGTGTAAAATGTCTTCTCCCTCTCTTTTTCCCGAGATTCATTAGCAAAGCTCTGTTACAGCCTGCCAAACGAGTTCAACCAATGAAATTCTATCATGTCCTACCCTCCTTTTCTTTAACAATGGATTGGCTTATACAATTGCAACTGTAACCAAACTGATTTCCTGCTTATTCGAGTCTTTGCTTCCTGCAAATACTGTGGACAGAGCGCAGATAAAAGCAAAGAAAAAATAAATCTGGATGCGCGTTTAAAATGACTTTCAGAGCCTGTCATTTTCATTTCATTTTGCACTGGAGAACACATTATATTATTAATGAGTTAGAATCATTAGTATTGTTAATAAGGTTAGTTCATTAATCCTCAAATGTGTCTCCTGCAACAGAGGAATTTCAGGTAGAGGAAAAAAATATGCTTTTAACCGTGAAAAAAAAAATATTTGCATTTTAAATGTAGAAATTGTTTTTGACTGAATAGCCTGTTTTCATTTACATGTCCATGTCACACTGGCAACACATGCCTTGCTGTACCGCATTATAGCAATGCACCAAACCCATGCAGTGGTGCTGCATAAAAATAATGCTAAATACTCTTACATATTCCCTCCTTTTTTCGGAGAATGTGGCAGTCCAAGCCATAATTAGAGGAAAATCAACTTGCTCCCTTCCTTCTTTTAAAATGTAGCAATCCAACAAAATGAATATTCACATGAAAAAATGAAAAAGTTCCTTCCCAATGGAAGTGTCCATAGTTCAGTGCTTCAATTTTATACTTGAAGTCAATCAAAAACAATAAGATAAAACAAATAACTAAAACAAAGAATTAACATAACAGATTAAAATAATTAATTAAAATAATAAATACGTGGAACTCCATACGCCAGGACACTTGTCTGCCTCTGATATGTCCCGACCAGCGATGTCACATCATTTGGTTCATTTGGGTGTTTTTTCATCTTGGTACTCTTGGATCCTTTTCTATAGAAGTCATCTTTTCTTTGTCATTCTGGTTATTTTGTCTTTACCTCCACCCGGAGGCAGGCATCATTCGATCTTCATCCAGGGGACTCCAGGACTCCATCGTCTCCCGTGACCTCCGGTACAAATATGTTAATATTCTAAATCAAATAGAAAAGAAACAGATTAAGTATATAGCACGATACTAACTTCACCCTTTTGCCAAAAATAAAACATGCTTTGTAAAACATTTCGCCCTTTTTCTTTCGCCTCCTGAAATTAAGCACAGGTTATAGAGAACAAGCATACATAAAACAACATTCAATATTTAATGCATTTTCATTCTGCACACCGACTCCATAAACTTCAGCTTCTTTTTTATATTATATATATATTTACATATATTACAGTGTTTATGTGCCATTATAATCAACCATCTTTATTTAACTTCTCTGTCACTGCCTCCTGACTGTACCCATTTATTTGACCTTTTTGCGTTCAAGGGACTTTATCTGTTTCTACATGCTCCAGATTTTTTATCTCATGTCTTGGATGACATGCCTTGATTTGGTTTACATGCACAAACTGTTCTATTGTTATTTCACCTTCAGTCTTTAAACTTTTGTAAACTACAGGAGAGACTTTATCTATAATTCGGAATGGCCCCTGCCAGGCTGCTAGGAATTTGGAATTTTTCTGTTTACTTTTTCCAAAATTGAATTTATACACCCGATCCCCTACACAATATTCCTTTACTGTTGACTTTTTATCATTATATGTTTTAGCACCGTCAGCCCTTTCCAGATTTCTCTGTACAAAAGCAAATGCATGTTGTAAATGCTTCCTCAGCTCATCAATGTATTCATGAAATGTAGATGCGCTTACAAGTGTTTGCTCGTGTGTTCTGTATAATAGGTGTTGCGGCAACACCATTTTCCTACCTGTCAAGACCTCATGTGGGCTAATACCTGTTGCTTTGGCAGGAGTTGATCTTATTGCCATCAAAACCAACGGTAAACGTAAATCCCAGCTGGAACCTGCTTCAGCTACAAATGTCTTTAAAATGTCCACAACAGACCTATTACCCCGTTCAACTCCACCTGCAGAAGCCGCCCGATATGCGATATGTAGTTTCCTTTTCACACCCAGTATTTGCCATACCTTGCTCATTAGAGCACTTGTGAAATGACTTCCTCTGTCTGACTCAATTCTTTGTGGCAACCCAAACCTTGAGAACACATGATTCACTGGCAATGTGGCTGCTGTTTGCGCACTACAATCTGGTGCAGGAATACATTCAATCCACTTCGACATCAAACATACCACACTCAAAATATAACGGTTTCCTCTGCCGGACCTTTTTAAAGGCCCTACATAGTCTATTTGCAAATCTGACCATGCAAGGGTTAGGCCTCTTTTCATTAGTGGAGCTCTGTGCATTGGTGAAGCAGGTTTATATTGGGCACATACCAGACATCCTCTAGTATACAATTCCACATCTTGGGACATATGTGGCCAATAAGCATATTCTTTTAGTATTTCCAATGTTTTTTGTGAACCTCTGTGGCCTGCAGTTATGGCATCATGTGAATGGTGTAGCATTACCCCTCTAAATGAAAAGGGTACCACCCATTGTATCTGCCCTATTATGGACTCTCTAACCATGAGTCCATCCTGTAGTCTAATTCGTTTTTTATTCTTTAATAGCACCCTCAATTCCTCTTTTCCCACACAATCATCTTCTGTTAAAGGGTTTTGTCCAGGATCTATCAAATGGTTATAATAGATTCCCAAAATTCGATCATTCTTTTGTGCCTCAATCAAATCTTGGTCTGGAGTGTTGTAACTCCATTGTACCACTGATTGTTCTGTCTCCGTTGGTGCTTTAGAACGTGTTACTGCATCAATCTGTATTTCACCCAGTAAATGTTCAATAGGTAGCAATTCTCCCATCACAGCCCCAATTTTAGCCAGGTGGTCTGCCTTATCATTCCCCTCTTTATCCTCTCCTGGAGTTTTTAAATGCCCACAAATCTTTCTCCAGTATATTGTGAAATTATTTTCTGACACTAATTTGTCTATGGCTTGTATCATTTTTCCATGTTTAAGTGGCTTTTTGTTGTATGTAATCATGCCTCTCGCTTTCCAGCTAGGTAGATATTCCACAAAGCTGTTTCGTGCATAGTCAGAATCAGTCACCAGGACAATTTCACTGAATTTATTATCAATTGCAGTAGCAATGGCTTTAAAAATGGCTGCCAATTCCGCTACTTGACTGCTCCTAGCTCCAATTCTCATCCCTATGCTGGGGATACCTTCACATTTCAACCAGACATTTCCTATTCCTGACACTAATTGTTTATTACTGTCATTTTCAATGTGAAAAGCACAACCATCGACATATACAGTTGGCAAGTCCTTGCATGATTTTTCATCAAAAGCTTTGTGTGGTGATTGCTCAAACTCCTGTAAATTAGGTTCTATTTCCATTTCGTTTGATGCTTGTTCAGCTGCACAGTCGTGTAAATCTGCTAAACTTTGAGCAATTGGGCTCTTTTTATTTTGGCCATATCTCACTTCTACAGGAAAACCTTGTAATGCTAGCATCCATGAAGTGATTCTGGACTGCGCTAGATTACCTGACCTAATTCTTTTACTCTCTAAGAATTGCAAAGGTTGATGATTTGTTTCAATAATCACCTTTTCTCCCTGAACAATAGGGCGGAAATGTTGTAGCGCCCACACAGTGGTTAATAGGGCCTTTTCACATTCATTGAATTTCATTTCAACTTGGGAAAATGCTTTACTTGCATAGGCAATGGTTTTGTGATTCACATCATGTTTTTGTGATAATACTGCTGACATACAATGTTCAGAGAAACCTATTTCTATAAAGGAATCCCTATCCTTTATGGGATAAGCCAAACATGGTGCCTTTACAAGACATTCCTTCAATTTGGCTACTGCCTCAGAATGCTCTTTCTCCCATTTCCAGGGCGTATTTAGTTTTAGCAGTTTAGTCAATGGCTGAGTGATTTCAGCATAATTTTCAATGAACTTTCTGTTATAGCCTGGCATTCCTAATAAACTTTTCACCCCTTTCACATTTTTAGGGTCTTTTAGTTTTTGTATGCCCTCTATTTTCTTCTTTTGTGGATTTAGTCCATGTTCAGTTACTTCATGGCCTAGAAAATTCACTTTTTTCTTGCACCATTGTGCTTTTTGTAAAGACACTTTGGCACCTGCTTTCTGCAATTGGCCAAGCACATGCTTTATTTCATCAAAATGGTTTTTTAAGCTTTCATTTTTTATCAGGACATCATCCACTTAAACTATGGTTCCTCTTTCCGCTGCATCAGGCATGACCTTCCTCAAAAATATTCCAAATTCACTCCCACTATTAACGTACCCGAACGGAGTTCTAACCCATGCATATTGAGTCTTGTCAAATGTAAAGGAAAATACATTCTGTATCTCCTCTGCCAATGGCACGCACCAATATCCAGAGGTGAGATCTAATGTGGTAAACACTTTTGAACCATGTACCTGAGCTAGGCCCTGATCAATGAATGGCAGTGGCCATCTGGACACTGGTACTCTTTTATTTAACTCCCTCAAATCTGCACAAAGCCGCCATTGACCATTTGGCTTTAACACACCTAAAATGGGCATGTTGGATGTGCTATGGATAGGCCTGATGATTCCTCGCGATTCGAAATTTTTAATAATCTCTGCCAATGATTCTAAACATGCCAGCGGTAGTCTATACTGGCATACAAATACTGGACTTCTGCTACACCCTTCCGGAAGTGTGGCCACATGTAAATTAGTTAACCCGCAATCATAGGCATCTTTTGCAAATACATCTTTAAATTCCATAAATATCTTCCTCAATTCGTTTCTATCCTCATCGTTGTTACACGCATCCGCTAAGGAGATCTGCTCTTCTACCATTTTGGAAAATTCCGGAAAATGTTCTGGTAGTGGAATCTCGGTGCTTTCCTCTAGCTGTGTGGCTGTGTCTCTTTGTAAAGCTGCCACTTTTAAATGTTTTGTCATGTCAGCTTCCATTTCAATGGGCTGATTTTCCATTTCATTTTCACTTAAATCAAATGTCATACAACTCTCTTGATAACAGCACACTGTCTCACTTGAATCATAAGGTTACACAGAATGAATTCTAAATATTCCTTTTGGCTGAGAGTCCAGGTATTCTGGCAACTCACCCTTGGCATCTACATACTTGTCAGGGATATTTCCAACCACCATGTTATTTAGATCTGCAGTATAATGTGATTTTTGTATGGCCATTCCTAATGGGGAGTTTTCCTCTAAGTGAATATCTTGACAACCCTTATTATTTACCATAATTCTTACAGGTCCTTCACCAATATCTACCAATGGAATGTATTCATAATCCAGGCCTTGCTGTTTTATGGATTCATTCAGGCACACAAATGCATCAGAGTCTTTCATGTGCTGTCCATTTTTGCATTTCAGTGTTATTGCAAACTGTTTTGTAAATGCAGGAATAATAGTATCTTTCCTCATTTGTAATTCGATTGCATAAGGAACCAGTTGTGCACAATGATAAGCCCTTCTTTTGTCTTCAAATTCAGATGCCGGCCCACCTAGGCATGACCATATTTTTTGATTAAGGAAATCTAACACCATACACATTCTGTGTATGATGTCATTGCCCGTGTAAAAATCGTTTTGTGCTCCACTCACTATCCATACATTATGGTAAATTGTTTTCTGCCCAATGCTAATTTTAAGCATGCATCTGCCTGCAATTCGGTTTTCAAAGTCTGGACTGTCCAACCCAGAAACATATTGGTTTTTAATCCTAAATTTTGGGATTTCCTCCCTCTCCATTATTTTTTGCAACAATTTCTCATTAATGAAGTTCCTCTCCTGTTCAAGCGCTAAAGTGGCTTTTATTGTTTTAAAATAGTAATTCATACCAACATGAACCCATGGTTGCTCATCTTCCATGTGTATTCAGCAAGAGTGGTAATGTGTTTTTCTGAATCTGCTTTAGGAGTAATATTTTGTTTGCATATCTTTTATTTTAAATAAAAACGTAATGTGTGCTCATCTATGGCGGTCTGCCAATTTGTCCTTGGGTCCAAGTATATTTGTACAGATAGTTTTTCATTGTCGCTCTGCATTTTGTCTTGACACATTAATATAACAGTGACACTAGGTATGCAACTATTCTGGAGATATATCTCCACAGCATCATTTGATTTTTCAACGGTTGGACATTCATTTATGTTGGTGTTTTGTGATTTTAGTTTCTTTGGTCTCAGTGGTTTTTTGGTTAAGGACCACAGCACTCCATTCACCCCATCTATGAGAGGAGACAATCTTTTCAGGCAATCTGTCCCCATCAGAAATGGAATTTCACAAATAGATGTGATCAATACCTCTTGTTTCATTCTGTGCTTTCCTATTTTTATGTCAAGCTCAGTTACACCTATGATGGGCACCTCATCTCCATTAAAGTTATGCACTGGACCTTGATTTTCCTTCACTGTGATCTGATTCTGTGGGGATCTCCCTTCATTGATACTCTTTACCAGCTCCTTGGACATAATTGTGGCCTGTGCGCCAGTGTCAATCATTGCAAATGTTTGGCATTTTTCGTCTACAGTGATGGGAGCATAATACCTGTCCTCAACTTCCTCTAATACACATAAGAAGTGTGAATTCTTACTGATTTCAGGACTCACCTTTCTCAGGCCTTTTTCACTTTTGGCTAAGCACATTGGTAAATGGAAAGACATGTTTCCCTCCTTTCTACCCATTTCTGCGCAAGTGACTTTATTCATTTCTCCATGTTCAGAGGTTTTTTGGAGTGTGGCCACTGTTCGCCTATCCATCCAGGTATCATCAGGGGCCACATTACAACCCTCCAACTGAACATGTGTAACAACATCATTCAGCAATCTGTCATTGTTTAATTCTGTGCATTTGTGATCATTTAGTGTGGTACCAGCCCTTTCAGCCTCTTCAAAGATATGTGGCTCAAAGAATTCTACAGTGATTGGCATGTACCCTCCTTTTGAGGATTTCCTTTTTCTGCCTGTGTTTGGTCATTGTTTTGAGTGTCCAGGGAAGAAATCATAGCATCCCCACTTACTCCCTGTTTACTGGTATTCACCATGCATGAGTCATTTTTCTTAAATCTGTCTCTTTGTTCTCTTGGAGTTTCAGTGTTTCTTATTTCATTTGTACAAATCTCCAATGTTTGATTTAGCTCTAGGTTAAACCGTACCTCTCTTTTAGAAGTATTTGCACTTTCTGTTACATGTTCATTTACTGGTATTTTCAGTTTTAAATCATTAGACATCTCAGAGTCATTATGCAAAATTACATCAGAGCAATCTGTCTTTACGGCGATGTAGGTATCATGAGTACTTAGTCACTTTTCAGAAGAAGCCCCCCAGTCATTGCTATGGCCATCAGCCCCCTCCTTTGATGACTGTCTTTGTGCTGTTCAAAGCTTCCCTATTTGTTCAGCTAACATTTTCACTTGGGCCTCAAGGCACTGGAACCTTTTCATCTCTCTAGAATCCTCCCTCTGTGGCCTAGATCGATATTGGTTGCTTTCTCCCTGATTGGATCGATTCTGATACCTCTCAGGTGAGTGATTTCTATTGGGATAGTTTCTGAACCCTTCATTCATTTGTGGAGGGGAGCGGGGTGCACCTATCCTTTTGGTTGTAGTCCCCTGGTGGGGAATCATTGTACTGACGTGGAGTGTAATTCATGTTCTGTCTCATGTCCTGTCTCTCATGTTGTGGGTACCGACCCCTATGTTGATTCCCATTATCAGCAAAACGATCCACATATTGGGGTCTATCCTGATTACCATATATCATGGTGTTGGGATCAAATTTGCTCTGTGCCCCCAATGTCTGGTAGGGACCATCATTTCTTTGATCTTGATTTTGTCTCTGATTATAGTTCATACCTGACATATCAGGCCGATAGCCTGCCCGAGGCCTATCTCCTAAATACCTAAATACCTAGGACTGATGTAGCTCTCCCTATTACTAGGATCATGTGATTGAAACATTGGTGCAGAGTGTGATGACCTTTGTTGATTAACCCTTTGTTCAGGTGCCGAATTATTTTTACCAGACTCAAGGGACATTTTGGCTGACCTGATTTCCATCACTGTTGCTGAGGGTTCTTTAGATTTAGGTCTAGTATCTTTCCTTTTATCACTTTCTCTACCCTGACAATAGAGTACCTCATATAGTTTTGTGCTTTGATGCACAATCCACTCAAGGGACTTATCACAATCAAATTCACAAACCAATTGGGATATGATGTCTTTCTGTAGCCCATAGAAGTAGGCGGTTTTAAATTCATTAGAATTGGGGTCAAAAGATACATCAAAGCGAGAAAATGCTCTTTTTAAGTCTTGTAAAAACTGGCGAGGGGATGTATTAGGCCCAGGAGTAAGTGTGTAAGCAACTTTCTTTGCCTCCTGTAATGACTGGAAAGGAGAAAAATTACGCCTAATTTCTTTTTCAAACTCCACCCATGTCATATTCTGCTGTTCATTTAATCCCCTTATGATGCTGGCCGTCGGAGCATCTAAAGTTAAATGAAAATATTGTCTGTACTGTTCCTTAGGTATCTGGAGTGCTTTAAAAATGTCATGAACCGCTTCAAAGTGATCCTCAATGCAGCATTCCCCTCCTTTTTTAAATGGTTTGATCAGAGCTTTAATAGATTTCATTATTTTTATGGAGCTACTTGTTGCAATGCATGGAGTTGCACTACTTGGCGATTCAATCCTGGTTCCAGGTGTATGGGATTGGTGGCTGCCCCCAATGGGAGTATCAAATCCCCCAAGGGCGCTGCAACCAAGTTCAGTCACCGGCCCAGTAACTGGAGCACTAGCTCTTTGGGCAGAACTAGAATTCACCTCCACTCCATTGAATGTAGTACCCTGCCGCCTCTCCAGGGACCTGGGAATGCACATTTGTTGTTCTAAGTCTTTGCACTTTTTAAGGAGCCTGCGTGCTTCATTTTGCAGATAGTTGTTTTCATCACTCATTTTATTTATTACCTCCTGCATGTCGCACATTTGCATTTGGCATTCATTGAATTCTTTGTTTCTCTTGTCTCTTTCTTGAATCATTTTAACCATTTCTTGCTCTGCACCTTGGAGATCACTTTCTTTTTCACAATTTTCTTTTTTGTAAAATCTGCATTTCTGAAACAATCTCATCTTTATCCTGTCTAATGTGATGCACTTCGGCTTTTAAGTGTACCAATTCTTGCTCACTGTCTTCAAACTGTTTCTTGCTTTTGGACAACTGAATGTCAAAATCTCTGCATTTTAATTGCATGTCTTTCTGACATCCTTCTAATCCTGTTCTTAACATCTCCTCTTTTTTACTTGCCCCATCTGAGTCAGTCTTTAACCTGTTAATTAGCTTGGTATAATTTTCTTGCATTCGCAGCGACCTATTCAAAATAAACCATATTTTGGCGCATAGCTGTATTAAACAGTCTTTCTCTGCACTTTTATCGGCTGCATTCAATAACCTTGTAAGGCAGACCTGAATTATGCTGCCTGTCAGGGCTGGGCAGGTTGGCAGCACTTCATGTAGGAAACTAGTATCCCACAGTCACCAAAGCCTTGTGAAACCTTTGAGTAAACCTTATATGCTGTACATAAGGAGGGTGTTTCATCCCTATTGCAGGCAAAGTATGCAGGGGCTAAGAAACATCAGGAGACTACATATCCCAGCAGGCTGTGTGCTTCACAAGCCTGCTGGGAGGAAAACATCTGCACGCGGGCTACGCCCAACGAACAGCGCATGCGCGAACCGCGCCCACGCTTCCCTGCTTGCTATTCCGGCTTCAGAGGAGAACGGACGTGTTTCTCAGCGCTCCGCTCAGGGCTAGCCTTCGCGGGGCACTTCGCCTGCCTGAACTCAGCACAGGCCCCGCACCAACTTGAGATAAGTGCTACTTGATATTTTATCCGCGTGCAGGGAGAAAGACTAACGAAGCGGCTGAGGTCGCGGTGCATGCAAATATAGGATTCTGGCGGTTCGGACCGCAACGTATGGCTGAACAATAACCCGCATGCAGAGTGCTTATGTGGGGGTGACTGAGGGAAAACGTTCGGGTGAGGCAACCCGACACGTACAGTTTCGAGTCTCCTACGGGGCAGGGCAGGAGGCACGTGTGCGGAAGCTCGGGTGAAGACAACCCGATTCGAACACACCAGCGGGTCACGTAGTGGTTTGGGAGCACAAGTCTGTGCTAGAAGGTGTAGTCTGACCCAGCACACGTTCATTGTATTTTTGGTATTTTCCAGCGGAGCTCGCTACGAACTTTCGAGGACTTCCCATGCCGCGTCAAGGAGAACAAGCTCACGACCCGCAGCTAAGTACATTTCTGGTTCCTTGCTAAAGTATACATATTATCTAAGCTGCCAGGTACTCTGTAAATGACAAGTGATATTGTGTAATTGCGCACGTTAGCACAGGCTTTTGGGTAACTGCAGAAGAGAATGCAGTGGGGAATACCAAGCTCATGCTAGCGCTGTTTTGGTGCAACCGTTGTGGTTAGAGCTCCAAGCAAAAGCTCCTGCAGTGGTTCCAAGCTCCACTACAAAGGCTCCCAATAACTGGTTATGGTATGACTGAGGATTGAATGAGTGGGCGGAGAACTCACCACGAAAACGACCAGTGGATGGGGCGGCAGGAGCTGAGGAGCATCTTTCCTTATAATTCCCATACCCATCCTGAACCTCTCCCTAAACCTTTTTCCGGTGAACCTACAACCCCCTACCCATCCATTCAACGGACCCTAACCCTCTTTCCCCGGCGGGTTGCGGTAGCCTGAGTTTCCCATCAGGTCCAGGTGCCAAGACCCTACGGGGAGGAAGGAGTTTGTGCTGCCTCTGCGCCGGGCAAGTTTGAAGACGCCTTGACACTGCCTTCTGCAAAAATATTGTCTAGTTTTTCTTTCTGCACCTCACCCTGAATGCGGTCATGCCATTCCGAGGTATTGTTCGATGACCACGTCCCATGTGCAAACAAATTTGCCTCTAAATATTGCACTAGGTCTGAGAATGTGGTTTCCCTTTGTGACATTCTGAAATTCGTTTTGGTGACACACTGTTATTATGAAATGGCTTCCCTTTAATGTAGAGATGGCAGTGTGAGACACACTTGCCACGCCCAGTAGGTGCTCTATGATCACTTTCCCGGCCTGCAACGCACCATAAATATGTAGGGTATTTTGTATAGATTTGGGGCCTAGCGGTACTTTCTAACCGCCAAATTGAAAATAATTCAGTAATAATCACTCTTTGCATTCAGATTAGATTTGGTATATAGTCCTACAGTATACATACATTATTTCAGCACACTGATACATATAGTGGTATACATTATGTTGGTATGCGTTATTGGTGGTATTTCTGGTGAGCATAATTCCTTTGTTTTATATGTGGCCCCAATATCCAGAACCCCTTATTTTTGATTAGTTTGTTCGTGTGATCACTAGAGAGGCCTCAGGCTTACATTTCAGGAACACCACATTTTCAATTGGAGTGCCACCATGGGCTGTCCGCGCTGTCTTATCTACGGCAGCGAGCTAACATGCAGTATTTATCACCAACTTATCTACATCGGTGAACTATGTCCAGGACCTCTCTTTCTGCTGACTCATGTACCTCCAGCAGCAGTCTATTTCATTATATTATTATTATATTCTGTTCAGAAACATACACTTATATACTAAATAGAATCATGCACACAGCTACCTCTAAGTCTTATTTTTAGCTAGCTTAAAAATGACAATTGCACTGTCTAAACCTCTCCCCATATTATCAGTACTGTAATGGTAGATGCACAAATAAAAGAGAAAAATAAAACACACTATCCGTCTGCTTTCAGATATTTTTTGTGTATTATAAAAATTGCATTTCAACACGATCCTACTCTTTTTACAGAAATAAATGGAAATTGCACAGTAACAACCTTATCTGTAACAAAATGAGAAGAGAGCGGCGAGAACATACCCAATTCGCAACATTAAACCTTTTGATAAAACACTGGAGTTCCCTCTTCCATGCTGACTGAATAGTTTCGCACACATACACACTGCCCCCACACTCTGTAATATAATTACCAGGCCTGTCCAGCATGTAAAGTTCATCGGCTGGTCGCCTTCTGGAAGTGGTTCAATGAATTCTACTTAAATCTCCCCAGCAAGGACGGGCATCTGCCGTCACTCAAACCAGGGCTTATTGACTGGAATTCCCAGTCGCTACAGCAGTGCACTGTGATCTGCTTTTTCAATCAGGAAAATCCCCAGCCACCAGCCAGTTCTTTCTCCCAGCTGTGTAAAATGTCTTCTCCCTCTCTTTTTCCCGAGATTCATTAGCAAAGCTCTGTTACAGCCTGCCAAACGAGTTCAACCAATGAAATTCTATCATGTCCTACCCTCCTTTCCTTTAACAATGGCTTGGTTTATACAATTGCAACTGTAACCAAACTGATTTCCTGCTTATTCGAGTCTTTGGTTCCTGCAAATACTGTGGACAGAGCGCAGATAGAAGCAAAGAAAAAAAATCTGGATGCGCGTTTAAAATGACTTTCAGAGCCTGTCATTTTCATTTCATTTTGCACTGGAGAACACATTATATTATTAATGAGTTAGAATCATTAGTATTGTTAATAAGGTTAGTTCATTAATCCTCAAATGTGTCTCCTGCAACAGAGGAATTTCAGGTGGAGAAAAAAATATGCTTTTAACTGTGAAAAATAATTATTTGAATTTTAAATGTAGAAATCGTTTTTGACTGAATAGCCTGTTTTCATTTACATGTCCATGTCACACTGGCAACACATGCCTTGCTGTACCGCATTATAACAATGCACCAAACCCATGCAGTGGTGCTGCATACAAATAATGCTAAATACTCTTACAGTCCTAGCAGCATAGATCAGAAACAAAAACCTTTAACAAACAAACTGATGTTATGATTCATATAATAAACAAATATGGATATGTCTAAATACTACACATTACTTCCAATTTCTAAAAAAACCTTGCAAAATATGATAACCTTGATCCACAACCTTTTGAAATTCCTCAAATATTTGCATAACATTTTTTTACAGAGTCAGTAATGGCACCACTTGCATGTCGATCATTAGTCTGCTCCATAAACTTGTTGCCATTACTGCTGAAGTTGAATGAACATGTGTTCCCAGGAATTTAATTTTAGACATTGTAGTCTGCGGGCATTCCATCACCACGTGATACAGTGACCCTGTGCACTTGTTTTTACATAGTCTGCACATTCCCAGTTCCTTAGGGATATTTAATCTAGGGCCCATGACCTCCAAAGTGGGAAGACAATTCAATCTGAACTTTAGGTACCATGACCGGAAAAGCTGAGATGGACGTTTCATCAGATACAATCTACAATAAGGCATTGGTATGTAAAAAGGCCACAATTTCGATACAATTTCAACCTTCTGAGATTCAGTGAGTCTGTTATTTTATCCCACCTTTTTCATTTTGTTTTTCAAAACCCACTGCATATCAAGAGTAGCTAGGTTGGCCATTTTCATAAAACCAATATGTTTCTTAAAATTACATACAAATGCGTTTGAGTTCTTTTTCAGCATATCTCCCAGGTATGAACCCAGGCTCAAACATTCCCCATTAGTCACTTACTTGTACAAGGAAATACATTTTTATCATGTATTGTGCCCACCGTGATTGTAGGCCCAGCACCAGTCGAATAATACTAATGGCAACCGATTTGGGCAAGCCAGGGACTACTTTGAAGATACGTCCTCCCAGGCAGTCCAAATATGTTCTTCTTGTGAAGGCCAATTCACTTCCATAAAGAACCATTGCGGACACCTTCACGCAATAGAATTCAATTAGAGGGATGAGTGAATAAGCTCATAGCCTGTGCTTTATAAACTTCATCAGTGAGATGCAAGATCTTACTTGTCCCTCAATTTTCCTTTTCTTTCTATTTAGCACATCTTTGGTAGAGAACAAGTAGCCTAGGTAGCACAATGAGTCGACTTCCAGAACTCTTACTTTCTTAATTACCCAGACATACTTTGTCCTCCTTCTTTTGGCAGTAATGGTCATGATCTGTGATTTCTTTGGATTGGCGATCAGTTTGTTCTGACTTTAAAAGGACGCTACACTGTCTGGTGACCGTGGAAGTCCTGCCGGTGTGAAGTCCGTCAAGATCAGATCGTCGACATATGCAATGCAATTTGACTGTAATCTTCCACATTTTGAGGGAAATCTACACAGCCCCGTACTTTTATCCCAAAGATCAACTATATACAAATTAAAGAATGTCGGTGTCATGACACATCCCTATCTCACACCCTTACCCACCTCTATAGTACTCGACAAATGTCGCTCAATGTTCAGTTTCACCCAGTCTCACCAACTCTTTCCTGGCCTGCATCACTGTGCCTACATTCACCCCTCATCTCTGGAGCATGAAGATGTGTGCTCCCACCCTCCCAGACTAACTGCACGCCTGTAGATCGTGCCTGATGCTATAATACTCACTCTTGGAGGTAGGAGGACCATGGAAATGATTGAATAAATCTCATCATCCTTTTGCAATTGAAAGAAGAAAAAACGAAAATAATGTTTACATTTTATATAGATTTTCTAATTTCTGCACTTTCTGCGGTGCGCTGCCTGACATCTCTCCTGTGTGCCCAATAACTCTCTGCTGCAGCATGTGTGGCTGAAGAGCCCAATCTGTTTTGCCTTTCTTGCCGTCCTCGCTGCAATTTTAAGATGGCCGCTGCCTTTGCTGGGATTTAAAGGCTGTCCACGAGTGCCTCCCACTCTGCCTCTCTTTAGCCTAGTGGCCATCCAGAATCTTAAAGCGGCGAACTGGGGACCGACAGGCTTTAGCCGGGTCCCTCCCCAAAGGCCACTTTCTAAGGCCCTGTATGTTCCGCTGTCCATTGCCTGGCCGGGTCTGTGGGTCCTTTCCTACACCCCCACAGGCACATGGAGGCTGATGATAACTCCACTCTTTCTGGACACACTGTAACAATTCAACTTCTAACATTTCTCTGAAGGTTAGTTCCCACAACTAACTGCATGGATCCTCTTGCTTCACACCGGGACTGTTCCACCACTCACTCCATCTCATCTGGACTCCCACTAATCTAGCTGTGCCCAGTTGCTGCATGGGTTCTCATCTTGTGCTGCTGTAATTGAATATAGCTTTGCCCTGTGGTTGCTTGCTGTCTTCATTAGCTGGTGTGCTACCCTCTGTCTCCCCCCTCCCTTTTGCCACCACCCGACCCCTCAAATCTGAGTGCATCAGCACTTCACACTAGTAAGTGTCTCCCCCCTCCACTGCAGCCAACTATGTCGCTATCTGTCTCTCCTATCCTCTCCAACTGCTTCACTATCTTCTATCCTTTTGCTATAACTAAATCTGGCCGGAGGAAACTTAAGAAGGACATACTGTGCTCCAACCCAGGCCTTCCTATTGCAGACACCTATGTCATGGCTTCCGCCAGAGAGGCTCTCACTGATATCCTCTTCTTTGTTAACGCACCAGACCTATCGCCTCTTCTCCCATTCATGGTGGCATTCGCTGGGAGGTTCTCCTTGATCTCTTTGCCATTTCCAGAGTCATCATTAATGTTTTTCTCAATGGAGCCATCATCGTTCAGGGTCCTCAACCCAACCTTCTTCTCTTCAACAGGCTCCTCCCCCGCCTCTCTAACCTCAACTCTCCCTTTGGCCAAGCTCCCTTGCCTTACCATCTTGCTTGATGACACAAGACAGCTTCAGTCTGAGTACCCATGTGATATGAAATGATAGTCGTTCTGGCTTCGGACAGGGTCAGAGTCACCTTGGCAGCTGCTTTAGGTACCTGGACAGAACAACATTGTAAGAACATTTGACAAGAGCAAAAGATAATAAGAAAAAAGACAAAAATAGGCACCACATGTTGTTTGTGATTCCTGTCTCATTCTCCGTGATTACTCTGAGCATGTGCAAGGTGGCAACAATCTGAGTCAGGAACCCATTCTCCGAAACAATGGGAGGCACAAACATGCAGCATGTGCTGCTTAGCTTCTGTCAAAGGCCCTCTCCATAGCTGTCGGGAGGTCAATACCATACCTGTTTTGCAAGGCTATAAGCCTCAGGGCCCGCAGTTCGTCCTTGATGGCACTGAAAGCTGATTTGGATGAATTGACAAATAGCAGATGTTCATACTGGGTCACCTGGAGCCACTTAGCATTAGCCGTGGCTTTGACGCCAGGTGCCAGGAGGGAAAAAAAGAAGGTCTCTGTGCAGCTAAATAGCAGATACTGTTCAGGGATGTTCATTAAAGGTTTTAAAGATGCTGCTGATATGTAATTGGAACGCCTTGTCTGTTGCAATAGTCCCTCCTTTCCTTGATCAACCAGAGTCATTGATATATCGATGTGATGATAAAGGAGATGCAAGGGGCACATGCGACAAAGGGGGCACAGATGTGGGTTTGAGCTCCTTAGGAATGACAAGGACAGGCACATGTAATGTGGTGAAACTGCACAAACCTCAGCAGGCTGTAGGCAACTACCTGTAAGCGAGAGGTCCGCAAGTCAAATTCTTTTCCAGAAGAGCAGCTGCACCTACAGCCCGGTCGGCGATGCAAAGCATGTGGCTGCAGATCCCATTTGTGCCAACAGGCACCATGCCATCGCCCTTAAAACACAGAGGAAAATGGGTAAGTGTCTGTATTTTAACAGGTTTTTCTGGCTCCTTGAGCCATGTCAGATGTTGTAGATATTTCTGCCACACATTTTCACATTCTTGGTTTACATCTGCCACCTCTTCTTCTGAGAATCCCATCATCACTCCAGCTCTGCATTTCTGAGCCCCTTGCTCCTATCGGATATTGATAATAGCCCCTTTTAAACTCAATCAGACCCTTTGCATACACTGAATCTTCTTCTTCTCCTTACGATCTGTAGCTGAACATTTTTCATCAACGGGAAAAATTGATGATGTGACTGATTGCGCTTGGAACTGCCCTCGGACGCTGTACAGAGCTAGATGCACTAGACACAGTGTGTCTGCTAACTCTATTTCATCCAGTAGAAACACTCTAGGGACCCCAGAAGCATGGGAGATGAAAGAGCAGATGTAGCAACATTCTACATATCTCTCTCTCCCAACTCTCCTCATTTAGCTATACCATATATTATCTGTTGCAAAACCACGCACATCGACTATTGGGTCCACATTCTCATCATCCGCATTGTTCAGGAAATCAGCATCAACATTTCTTTTTGATCTTATTAAAATGTGCTTAAATTCTATGAGACTAGATAGATTTAAACCATTCACATCCAGACTAGTTGCCACCTTTGAATATGACAAAAGAAACAAAACAGACATTAAACAACCATCCTACTATACATTATAAATCCCAAGTTTAAAAATGTCAGTTCCTGGTTTTTCTCTGCAACCCCCTTTTCCACTGGATTGTACTGTGAATCATTAGGGCATTCTTAACTTTGAGCCTGCTCCTGCGCCTGTGCAGGTGGAGGGCGGAGGGTTAGGGGGTACCAGTATACCTTTGTACGTCACTGATGTGGACCCAGCACTTGTTGCCCTCCACTTTCACAGCAGGAGGAGTAGCAAAAAATCGCACGCTGCAGCCCGTGGAAACACTGCTAATTCAATTTCTTTGCGGCCAAAGTGCCATAGCCTTCAGCCTTTGCCACTGTACATGTTGCACCAGTAGGTTTCTTTAAAGCCCATTACCCATGACAAGTGGACATGGCCTACGGCAGTGGCCACTGCACATGTTGCATCAAAAGGTTTCTTCGGACCCACTAGCCATGATCTTTTGCCATGGCCACTGGCTTTTTTGTACCAATAGCTTTCTTTGGGCCTACTGCCATGGCATTAGGCTGTGGTCACAGTATGGTGCACCAATAAGTTGCTTTGGGGCTTACTAGGCATGGCCTTTAGCTATGAACACTGGCCACAGCCTTCAGCCTTGTCGACTGTCCATGTTGTACCAATAGCTTTCTTTGTACCCACTAGACAGGGCCTTTGGCCATGAACAGTGGTCACAGCCATGAGCCTTGGCCACTGCACATGTTGCACCAATACTTTTTCTTGAGGCCCACTAGCCATGCCCTTTTCCTTGACCATGTTTCATATTGCACCAATAGGTTTCCTTGCGGCCCACTAGCCATGCCCTTTTCCTTGACCATGGTACATATTGCACCAATAAGCTTCTTTGGGGCCCACTAGCCAGCAATAGCAACTGTCCATGTTGCCCCAAAAGATTTCTATAGGGCCCACTAGCCATGGCATTTCGGCTGTAGCCATTGTACAAGTTGCACCAATAGGCTTCATTGGGGATCACTATCCATGGCCTTTAGCCACGGCCAGTGGCAATTGCCTTCAGCCTTGGCCACTGTCCATGTTGCACCAAAAGCATTCTTAGGGGCCAACTAGCCATGGCCTTCAGGTGTGAGCAGTGTCCACGGGCCAGGGCCGTCTGCCTTAGCCACTGTACATGTTACAACAATTGTTTTCTTTGGGGCGCACTAGCCATGGCCTTCAGCCATGACCGGTGTCCATGCCCGTCGTGTGAACAGTGGCCACGGCCCACGGCCATCTGCCTTAGCCACTGTGCATGTTGCACCAATAGGTTACTTTGGTTCCCACTAGCCATAGTCTTCGGCCGTGGCAACTGTACATATTGGATCAATATGTTTCTTTGGGCCCACTAGCCATAGCCTTTGGCCTTGGCAACTGTGCATGTAGCAGCAATAGTATGTTATGTGTCCCACTAGCCATGGCTTTTGGCTAGTGGCCACTGTCCATGTTGCACCAATAGCTTTCTATGAGGCCCACTAGCCATGGCCTTCAGCCATGACAAGTTGCCATGGCCTTTGGCCGTGGCCACTGTACATATTGTACCAATATGTTTCTTTTGGGCCCACTAGCCATGGCCTTCGGCTGTAGCCACTGTACATATTGCACAAATAGGTTTCTTTGAGAACTACTAGCCATGGTCTTCGGCTGTAGCCACTGTACATGTTACACCATTAGGTTTCTTTGGCAATCAGCACCCTTGGCCTTCAACCATGGCCAGTGGCAACAGTCTGCAGCCTTGGCCACGGTCCATGTTGCACCAATTGCATTTTTTGGTGCCCTCTATCCATGGCCTTCAGCGATGACCAGTGGCCACTGTACATGTTGCAACAGCAGGTTTCTTTGGGGCAACTATTCATGGCCTTTGGCAATAGCCAGTGGCCAGAACCTTCAGCCTTGGCCAATGTCCATGTTGCACCAATAGCATTGGGGCCCACTAGCAATGGCATTTGGCTATGAACTGTGGCTACGGCATTCCACCTTGGCCAATGTCCATGTACACCAATAGCTTTCTTTGGGCCCACTAGCCTTCCCTTTCGGCCATGACCAGTGGCCACGGCAGTCCCCCTTGGCCACGGTACATGTTACAACAAAAGTTTTGTTTGGGGCCCACTAGCCATGGCTTTCAGCATTACCAGTGTCCATGACCTTTGGCCGTGGCCACTGCACTTATTGCACCAATAGGTTACTTCGGGACCCACTAGCCACGTCCTTCAAACATGGCGACTGCACATGTTGGAGCAATATGTTTGTTTGAGGCCCACTAGCCATGGCCTTTGGCCCTCTGCCTTGGCCATTGTACATGTTGCACAAATAGAATTATTTGGGCCGACTAGCCAGGGGCTTTGGCCCTGACCAATGGCAATGACCAGTGGCCACGGCCGTCAGCCTTGACCTCTGTAAATGTCACAACAATAGTTTTCTTTCTTTGGGGCCAACTAACCATGGCCTTCAGCCATGACCAGTGACCATGCCCTTTGCATATGTGGCACCAATAGGTTTTCTTGGGGCCCACTAGCCAGGCCCTTAACCCTTGACCACGGTACATATTGCACCAATCGCTTTCTATGGGGCCCATTACCACTGTCCATGTTGCACAAATAGCTTTTTATGGTGCCCACTAGCCATGGCCTTCAGCCATGACAAGTGGCCATGGTCTTCAGCGGTGGCCACTGTACATGTTACACCAATACATTTCTTTTTGGCCCAATAGCCATGGTCTTTGGTTGTAGCCACTGTACATATTGCACCAATAGGTTTCTTTGGGGCCCACTAGCCAGAGCCTTCGGCCAAGACCAGTGGCCATGGCCTTCGGCCTTAGCCACTGTCCATGTTGTACCGATAGCTTTCTATGAGGCACACTAGCCATGGCCTTCAGCCATGACAAGTGGCCATGGCCTTTTGCCATAGCCATTGTACATGTTGCACCAATACGTTTCTTTTGGGCCCACTAGTAATGGCCTTTGGTTGTGGTCACTGTACATGTTGCACCAATAGGTTTCTTTTGGGCCCACTAGTAATGGCCTTCGATTGTGGCCACTGTACATATTGCACCAATAGGTTTCTTTGGGAATCACTATCCATGGCATTCAGCTATGGCCAGTGGAAAGGGCGTTCAGCAAGTCTCAGGGCTCCCTTCATCAAGAATTAATTTCAGCACAGAAATACCCCTTTTCTCTTTAAAGTTCGTTGTCACTCTTGTGCCTTCTTTGTTTGTTGAAATTGAGACTGAAACAATCTTCAAGCTTTAGTCTCTTAATATCACTTTCTGTGTCCTTGGGTAAGAGACAAGATAATATTCTGGGAAGCAACTCCATGGGATATTCTTTCCACTTCTTTAACAAATTGGTTTTAGGCAGCAATCAGGTTGTGAGATCTTATAATTACAAGGATAAGTCTGTTCTATTACTTCGTATGGTCCATGCCACTTAGACAAAAGTTTATTTTCTGAAGTCGGCAACAAGACAAGTACCTTTTGACCTATCGAAAGGATCTAAGGGAAAACGTTTTATCGTAAGAAGTATTTTGTTGCTCTTGTGCCTTAACCATGTGAGCCTGCACCAGAGATCTTACAACCTTCATGTGCTCTTTCAATGTACTCCCAGTCTGGGAGAGGGGAACTGGAGAAGCTTCTCTCTCCTCCCAAGTTTCTTTCAACATAACCAGGACATCCCGTGGTTCTTGTCCATGAAGGAGTTCAAATGGGGAAAGTCCTGTTGAGGCTAGAGGGGCTTTTTGAACCACAAATAAGGCCCAAGGTATCATCTGATCCCATATTGTTTCCATCTTGTTGAACTAACTTGCGGTCTTGAAAGCCTTGTTAAATCTTTCCACAAGACCCTCTGAGGATTATGCACTGATGCTCTAAGGGTAGCAGTGTGTAATAGCTCTTTAACTGCCCCCAGAAGCTGGTTCATGAAAGTGGAGCCCTGATCCATTAAGATCTCCTTCAGAAAACCCACCCTGGAGAAAAAGGGAAGTAGATGTTTCATGATCTGTTGTGTCATGTTGGCTCTCAAGGGGAAGGCCTCTGAGTAACATGTGGCGTAATCTACAATGACTAAGATATATTTATTCCCCAATTTAGAAGTCTCCAGCAGTCCCACAATATCCATACCAATTCTGGAAAATGGAACCTAAATTATTGGTAACTGATTCAAGGGAGCTGGCGGTGGTATGTGTGTGCTAGTTTTATGGCAAACTGCACGTGTTCGATTTAAGGTTTTAATGTCAGTGTAAATTCTCGCTATTTGTGACTGAGTCTTAGACTGCCCCCGATGACATCCCGTCAGATGGGAATGTTCTCTCTCTAATACCACTCGCTGATGACTCTTGGGTACCACCAACTGCATTTTTACTAGACCTTCCTAAGTGATATCCCCTCTGTAAAGATGTCCAGATTTTAAAAAAAGAAGGGTCCCCCTTTTTCACAACCCTCAGGTTCCAAAACTGCCTGCAAGAAAGCCTCAGCTAATAAGGGGTAATTTCTGTGAGCAAAAGCTAAGTCAGGAAGCTCCTCCGACTCTTCCTCTATAGGATTTCTAATTTCAGTTTTGGGAGGGACTTCAGATGTTTTGTCAGCCTCCCCAAAGCCTTGAGTCCCCCTGTGTGTGATTTTCTACCTGGATATTTCCTTGATCCTAGGGAATAATGTTTTTTCAACACCTCTTGAGCAATCCTATCTCCTTGGTGGATCTGGAATGGGTTCTTTTCGTGGTTCTATAGAAAGACCATAACATCATCTCAGAAGTCTGGATCCATTACTCCTGCTAAGCTATCAATGCCAAATCTGCATGCTAACCCTGATATGGGTGATAGTCTAATGTATACATCAGGGAGTGGAATCAATATATATATATATATATAAAGGTTTTAAGGAACAGCAGGCCCCCAACATCTCTGTTGAATATTTTAAAAGCAACTGGATGGATTTACCCCAAACCAGTGAGGAAAATGAAGTCAACACTTTGTGCCCAAATTGTTTCGTATTTGGTCCATCAGAAAATCTTAGACGATGTAGGAAAAGGGAACGCTTTCACTGATCAGATAGCCAAACAGACTGCTACTGATCTCTATTCAGAAATGTATATTGCAAGGGAAACCACAAATGTCTGTACTATGCACTATAGATGAAGGAATTGATTCCATAAAAAAATATCCAAGCCGATGCCACTCTAGAAGAAACTAAACAATGGGCTGAGGGCTTGACGAGGTTGGACGATGATGGGTGTTGGGTGGATAACTCAGAGGGAAAATGGATGTTGCCAGACGCGTACATCACTATGATGATTTCAATGGCTCATGGTCGCACTCACATATGTGCTAGGAAAATTTGCAAAATGTTAGAATCTGTCTGAGTAAATGTTAACATCCCGAAAAATGCTGAGCGTTGTGTCCAGAGTAGGATTTGTCTACAGCACAATGTGGGGAAAGGTACATAGACACCACGGAGTAGTTTCGGTCCACCTTCTGTCCCCTTTGAGGTAATCCACTTTCACTTCATTGAAATGGAGCGCTGTAACAATTTTAAATATGTTTTGGTAGTTATTTGTGCTTTTAGTAAATGGGTTGAAGCCGGCGCACAGGTCATCTAACGGCGTGCGCCACGGCCACAGCGAAATCGCACATAGCGTGGCGCACATAACAAAAGTAGGCGGAACACGGCGCGTAACACTCAGAATGGGGAACAACGCGTGAAAATATGGGCGTCACGGGGGAAGTACAGGAGGCAAGTGCGCGGAACGCCCACACGCTTGCCTACAACACGTATTCATGGAATCGAATAGGGCAAACCAGCACACGGGCAAAGACGCGCACAGGCCCAAACACATCGGCCACAAGAAAGCAGGTGGTAGCGTTCCTGCGCCTGAAATAAATGTGCGCCAAAATGTGCGCTAACAAAAAGCACCTATATACAGCTATGATGAATGTCCCATACTGTGGCCCTCTAGGACAAATGACATGCAAAGGGGTATGCGACAAACACGGACACCCGCTGTGTGAAAAATAGCGTGTGCGTGTATTTCAGGGTGTGCGGGAAGTACCACACGCGATTGGTCTGGGTACGTGTATTTCGGGGTGCACGTGAAATGTCACACGCGAATGCAGCAGGGTACATGTATTTCAAGGTGCACGGGAAGTGTCACACGCGAATTCAGCAGGGTACGTGTACTTCGGGGTGCGCGGGAAGTTTCACACGCGATCACAGCAGGCTATGTGTATTCCGGGGTGCGCGTGAAGTTCCACATGCAAATTCAGCAGGCTATGTGTATTCCGGGGTGCACAGGAAATTCCACATGCGATTTCAGCAGGGTACGTGTATTTCAGGGGTGCTGGGGAGTACTACACATGAATTGGCAGTGTGGGTCCTCCCAGGTGTTCCCTCTACACCCTCCACAGCCCCGGCAGGCCCCTGGTCATGTCCCGCAGGCAGCCCATCCACCATGGCCATGCCCCCCAGCCAACCCACATGTCACCTTACACTACTGATCACCAACGCATGTCTCCCAGCACCCCCACCCCCCAGCAGTGCAGGGCACCTGCCAGCAGGCCCCCACTCATGTCCCACACATGTCCCCCTGCACCCCCACCCCCCAGCAGTGCAGGGCACCTGCCAGCAGGCCCCCACTCATGTCCCACACATGTCCCCCTGCACCCCCACCCCCAGCAGTCAGGGGCACCCTCCACCAGGCCCCCACTCATGTCTCCCAGCACCCCCACCCCCCAGCAGTCAGGGGCACCCCCCCCGGCAGTCAGGGGCACCTGCCAGCAGGCCCCCACTCATGTCCCCCTGCACCCCCACCCCCCAGCAGTCAGGGGCACCCTCCACCAGGCCCCCACTCATGTCTCCCAGCACCCCCACCCCCCAGCAGTCAGGGGCACCCTCCACCAGGCCCCCACTCATGTCCCACACATGTCCCCCTATACCCCCACCCCCCAGCAGCGCAGGGCACCTGCAGGAGGCCCACACTTATGTCCCACACATGTCCCCCTGCACCCCCACCCCCCAGCAGTGCAGGGCACCTGCCAGTAGGCCCCCACTCATGTCCCACACATGTCCCTCTGCATCCCCACCCCCCAGCAGTCAGGGGCACCCTCCACCAGGCCCCCACTCATGTCTCCCAGCACCCCCACCCCCCGGCAGTCAGGGGCACCCTCCACCAGGCCCCCACACATGTCTCCCAGCACACCAACCCCCAGCAGTCAGGGGCACCTGCCAGCAGGCCCCCACTCATGTCCCCCTGCACCCCAGCCCCTCAGCAGTCAGGGGTACCCTCCACCAGGCCCCCACTCATGTCTCCCAGCACCCCACCCCCCAGCAGTCAGGGGCACCCTCCACCAGGCCCCCACACATGTCTCCCAGCACCCCCACCCCAGCAGTCAGGGGCACCTGCCAGCAGGCCCCCACTCATGTCCCCCTGCACCCCCACCCCCCAGCAGTCAGGGGCACCCTCCACCAGGCCCCCACTCATGTCTCCCAGCACCCCCACCCCCAGCAGTCAGGGGCACCCTCCACCAGGCCCCCACACATGTCTCCCAGCACCCCCACCCCCAGCAGTCAGGGGCACCTGCCAGCAGGCCCTCGCTCATGTCCCCCTGCACCCCCATTCTCCAGCAGTCAGAGGCACCCTCCACCAGGCCCCCACGCATGCCTCCCAGCACCCAGCAGTCAGGGGCACCTGCCAGCAGGCCCCCACTCATGTCCCCCTGCACCCCCACCCCCCAGCAGTCAGGGGCACCCTCCACCAGGCCCCCACTTATGTCTCCCAGCACCCCCACCCCCAGCAGTCAGGGGCACCTGCCAGCAGGCATCCACTCATGTCCCCCTGCACCCCCACCCCCCAGCAGTCAGGGGCACCTGCCAGCAGGCCCCCACTCATGTCCCTCTGCACCCCCACCCCCCAGCAGTCAGGGGCACCCTCCACCAGGCCCCAACTCATGTCTCCCAGCACCCCCACCCCCGCAGCAGTCAGGGGCACCTGCCAGCAGGCCCCCACTCATGTCCCCCTGCACCCTCACCCCCCAGCAGTCAGGGCACCTGCCAGCAGGCCCCCACTCATGTCCCACACATGTCCCCCTGCACCCCCACCCCCCAGCAGTGCAGCACACCTGCCAGCAGGCCCCCACTCATGTCCCACACATGTCCCCCTGCACCCCCACCCCCCAGCAGTACAGGGCACCTGCCAACAGGCCCCCCACACATGTCCCCCCAACACCTCATGACGATCCACAATCATGGCCCCCATGCCCCCGCAATACACCCCCCACGCCACCCCAGTCCGAACACACCACCAGGTATGACATCCACCCCATAAAGAAATCACCAGCACATGATGCATGCCAAATGGCTAGTCTGCACATCAACATATATCCGTCAAACCCACACAATGAGAGCATGTGAATGATAAAACACACATTGTGACATGCATGAAACCAAAGAGAGAATACCACACACTGAAGTACCAAATGATAATGTCTTAAACAGAAAAGCAAGGGAATGAAATGGAACAGAAGAAAATGGAAATAAGAAATGAAATCCTGCATGTCCAATAAATGAAAAAGATGCATGAAATCCAAATGAAAAGCAATCCAAAAGCAAGTCTCCAAAGTGTTAGTCTGAGAAAATAAATCCAAGGTGCAAAAATAATAAAAAACCATTGATCCATGAAAAAAAAAAATCAATAATCCAAATCCATTGTCAAACTATTTACAAAGTGAACATCCAGGGTCCATGTGCCCAATCCTTCAAATGAAACCTATGAAATAAAACCCTACCTAATGAAGAACTATATACAAGAAGTTGGGGCATTGTCCAAGCACCCCAAAACAAAACAAAACCGAAAGGAAACTTAACAATAAATAACTATTTACAAGGGCAGCGGGTTAGTCCGACAGCTCACTTCTGGATGTTCCAGGCCAGGGCATCATCGAACTCCTGCTCAATGTCCCGGAGGCGGTCCTCTTCCATGGCCCAGAGGGTCCGCAGGGACGATGACATGTTCTCCTCCAACTCCCTGCGGATTGCCTCGAGGCACTCGGCCCGCCTCAGGGCCCTCCGCATGGAGTTCTCCGCCCTGACCATCGTGGGCCGTGCCTCTTTCGCCCGCTGCCGCTCCGCATCTATGGCGTGGCCCAAACGCTGCCACACGGAAGACACTTCCTGTCCTGGATCCTCCTGCCCTATGGCCGATGCCTGCCCCTCCGATGTTGAAGGCCCCGAGCCATCATGGCTCCCACCTCATTGCTGCTGCTGCTGTGCCTGTGCCCATGCCCTGGCTCCTGCTGCCTGCACATCCTCCTCCGGCTGGGGTGCAGTCGTTGATGTGGCCACCCCTGCTGGACGTCCGACTCCCGACTGTGGCAGGGATGTGTCCTCTACCAGCCTGGCCGCACGGTCAGAGGCAGCTCCTCAGGGCACTCAGGTGACAAATGGGTGGAAAGATGGCACGGAGGACGGTGTTCAGTTGAGGAGGGGTTCGGAACAAGCTCCAGCAAACGGAAGAATCCGGCCTGGGTGACCCATCCCAGTAGGCCGACGCGGTCAACGAGCCATTCGAGATGATGTGCAGTCTCCTCACGAAAAGACTGCAGGTCACCTCGCATGGCCCGTTGACGCAACGCCACACCAGTCAGGACAGGCTCAACCCGTACCTGGATAGCCACGTCCGCTGGCAGAGGAAGGCCAGTTGTAAGCTCATCCCCTGCCTGAAAACGGGTCTGGAGGTAGGCATCCCTGCTGGTGCAAGATGATGCAGTGAAAGGATCAGGGACAGGATTGCACACAGGCACCTCTGCAGCGGCCTGTGCTGCCTCATGTCCCTGGTCCTGTACTGTACCACTAGCACCAGTGGAATCCCCACCTCCAGACCCCGTCTCTGTCGCTTGCATGGCCTCCTCCTCCACCAAACCCCCCACCAACCTGGATGACTCCGTGCCATCTTCCTCCGTCATGCCCTGTGGGGTCCCAGCTGCCCCTTCTGCTGCCGAGGAGTCCAACTCTGACCTCCGCCTCTTGGACCTCCCTTCGGCAGCTGCGGCCTGGGACGCGGCACCGGACTCCTCACTCCCCGACGAGATGACAACCTGGGAGGGGAGCCGGGCCATGCGTCTCCGGCTGGCAGTGCGATACCTGCCGCTGTGCTCCACAGCACCTTCTCCGCCCTCTTCATCAGTTGACGCTGCAGACAGGGAGAAATAAAACACAGGCATCAGGGCACTGCACAATGGACTCATACACACATGACAGTTGTACATGAGTGGCATTGGAAAACCTCAGACATGGCATCACAATCCCCAACACACATGTCATTTCAACTCGCACACATGAGCTATACCACAGCCATATCGCAACAGCCAGCACCATCCATACACATACAACAGAATGAGCAGGCAAAGGTGAGCCAGACATCACATGCAACACAGAGAGTTCACTACACATGCACACACACCACCACACTTGCATGCATGTGTACACCTCCGCCAACTGTCGCAGTGTTGAGATCGGCATCCATGTCACATCTGCCAATCAGTCTTCCACATCCCAGTGTCACATGCATCCATGTTGCATCACTGTTGCACCCTTGTCAAATACACACACATGCACATGTACACGGTGCAGATACATGCAGCTGAAACCAACATCCATGTGTGACATCACGACCATGCCTACTTACATACACATTAATTCAAACATGTGTGCCCACACATCTGCATTTGGCATGCAAGCATACACACACAAGCACCATCCATGTCTCACACATGAGAGCCCTCACATGTGTTAGCCTCACGGCCCTGTACACACACCCCCATACTTTCGCCCCATAAAACCACATGTGCAACCTACACACTACTGGCACACCACCACACGCACAGTTTACAATCAGTATGCATGTACACTTACCGCTCGACTTCAGACGGGTCTGCCTCTCAAGGACCTGGACGTGGAGCGCTGGGGATATGCGTTCCAGGACCCTCATCTGATCTTCTGACAAGTGGCCCCGGCGCCCCTTAGCATCCGCTGCCTTCAAGAGGTGCTGGGCCTTGTTCAGGGTCCTGGACCTGAAGTCCTCCCAGCGCTTCTTGACAGGATGGAATTGTGGGACTACCACCCCCTCCGCGTTCATGTCAGTCACGATGTCCGTCCAGATCCGAGTCCGTCCTTCCTTGTCGGCACGCAAACTTCCGAAGAGGGCATCATACTGCCCCAGGACTTGCTCCACCAAGACACCAACTTCGGTGGCAGTGAAGCTGGTGCCCCTCTGCCTCTCTGGCCGGGATTTGCCAGTGGTGCCAGATGTTGCAGTGCCCGACATGGCAACCCCAGAGGCAGGAGTGGGTGGGCAACTGGGTCCTGGGGCTGGGCTGTGGAGCGATGGAATCCCAGTCGGGAGTCTTCAGTTCCAGCAGGGGTGGTCACAGCAACACCACCCCTGGCTGATGTGCAGGCAGCAAATGGCAGGGCACGTGGGCAGCAGGCAGTTAGGCAGCAGCAGATGGCAGGTGGGAGCGTGCTCGGGGCTCTGGGGGGCAGTAATTCGGCCTTCTGGGCAGGAGCGTGGTCTTCCGTGTGCTTACGCGTGGCCAGCTTGATACGGAGTGATTTGGCACGTGAAAATCCAGCACGTCTGCGTGTAATTTGAGGAAAGGCCCTTAGCGCGTAAGCGCGCCAGCACACATACGCGAATTAATTGGCCCAAAGGCCCCCAGCGTGTAGGCGCATCTATGACGTTACGCGCACAGGCGTTTTCCATGGCGCGGGGAAAAAATAAGCACGTCCAAGTGTAATTGGTGGAAAGGGCCTCAGCGCGTATGCGCGTCTGTGATGTGCGTGCACGGGCGTTTCCGTGTACACGGGTGCATGTTACAAGTCCAATGACTGCGCGTCAGAGTGTCAGCTCATGTAATTGGAGGATAGGGCCTTAGTGCGTACATGCGGAAGTGACGCTGGAATATGGGCATGTTTAATAGGCACGTGTAGAACGCCATTTCCTTGTGGAGAGCGAGTGGGTGAAATCTGTACTTCTTGTCAGTTCACATGCGATTTACTTCACAGCGTTTCAAGTTCGTACTCCCTGTTACCTCTGACAGCTTTTTCTCTTTTTGTCTTTTTTCTGGGCCTGTTTCCTCAAACAGCGTATACTTCTTCTGTTGTCCTGTCACCCCAGACAGTGTACAATTCTTCTTTTGGCAGGGGTGTTGCCAACGCGCACACCTGCGTCTTTTTCATGCTATTTTTCCAGGCAGACGGTGAGTCGCACACGTATTTAACACCTGTGCTTGCCCTGTGTGTCGCGTACCCCTTCAGAGGCCATTCTAGGCTGCATGTGACACGCATACGTTCATTTTTGTGTTTCTGGGTGCCACAGCGTAGTGCAGGTTTATTTTTCCACGCATGTGGTCTAGGAGGGGTTGTGTGCACATTATCTCCCTTTTCTGGGGTGCCTGTGCATTGCGTGACCCGTCATCTTTCCCCACATACAGCCTTGCTACGAATTCCATCCAGTACCCTACCCCTTTGACCCCCAATTGCCCAGGGCAATAGTTTACTGCATCTCCCATACGCACAACAACATCAGTGCCATGGTTGGGAGGCGAGCAAGCGGTAAGGGTGGCAAAGGTGGCTGAGCCTCAAGAGGTGGGCGTGGTGGATACGGTAGGGGACGTGGCCGGGACTTGCAGGGTGCCCCTAGCCCCCCATGTGGGGAGGACCAGTCAGGGACACCCATGCCCCCCCCAGTTGAGGGTAACGTGGCTGACACCATCCATGCTCAGCCCTTATTGGACCAGCCCATTGTGGCACCAGACCTGGCACAGGGTGACTCCCAGGCTGACTTCCAGGTCAGCAGGTCTAGGCAATGTGTGGCAGTGCATGTTGGTGTCACCAGGCCACGTGGATCAGGGGCAGCTATGTCATCTGCTGCCCCAAGTAGGCAGGGTGGGGAGGCTGCAGGGGCAGCTGCGGCTCCATCCACCCCAGCTCTCACTCACCCAGCCAGGACAGTGTCGGTCCAAGTCCATCCTGCTGACATTCCCCCTGACTACATCACACTTCAGCTAATGCCTGCCCCAAGTCCCATGCTCAGTGTTCATTCCCACACTCCTAGTACACAGTCCACCGGGGCTCCTGCCCCTAGTGTCCAGAGCGGTGTAGGACACTCTGGATCCCCACCACCTTCCAAGCGGAAGAGGAAGAGTGCTCATCCAATACAGGCGGATGCCCCAGACACGGCTACACAGTCCGGCACCTCGAGGAAGCCTAGCTTCAGTGAGGCCGAACGTGATGCACTTGTGGAGTATGTGTCCGCACATGACCGGGAAATGTTGATTACTGCAGGGTGCAAGATGACACATGCTCAACGTCAGGCACACTGGCAGACGATCGCGGACATCATAAGTGCCCTTGGAATCGTGAGGCGCACAGCTAATGATTGCTACAAGCGCTGGAATGACCTGAAGCGCAGGGCAAAGAAAAAGCTGGCCTCAAGTCATGCCGCTACTCTAGTGACTGGAGGTGGGTCTCCAGCAGAGGACATTGAACTCACTCCACATGAGTATGTTGCTGGGACCTACATCACGGAGGAACAGATCCAAGGCGTGGGAGACCTGCCAGATTACGAGGCATTGTCCGGTGAGTGCACATGCATGTGTGTGTCATCCATGTGCATGGTGTGTGTGTGAGGGCTTCTGATTGAGTGCCAGGTGAGGGTGTGTGTGCCTGGGTGGTTTGGGTCACCCATGTGCTTCATCCAATACATTCTGCGTACCAGGATTTGGGTATTTCAGTATCCCTTCTGGCAACAGTAGACATTTAGCCCAACATCACGCCAGTTGCCCTTGAAGTGTCATCTTGCCACAACATTGTTGCGTATTTTTCTGTGTTCATTCAGGCTGATTGTTTGCATTCCACCACTTTCACTAGGTATTTCTCAGTCCTATTGTCACATGTGTGACATGGCTATGGTACATGCCATCTGTGTGATGGCATTTGTCATGTATGTGTATTGGACATGCCAATCACAGGCCAATGTGTGATGGCACTGCTAGCCAGCATGCAGCAAATGTGTTGATCTTCCATCTTGGTGTCATCAATGTGTGCTATTTGCCTCCCCTTCATACGCAGTGACGGTGCATGCATGGGAGGGTTATAGTCATGTGGGACATGCGTCAATGAAGTACTGGTTCTGTTGCTTCTCTGCCCTAATTTTGTGCCATGGTGCTAATGCCTGTTCCCATTTCTTTTCTTTCATGTCTTTGCAGAGGATTACGCACTTGATACTGCTGGGGTTGTGGAGATGGTGCAGACCCAGGAGGGGTCTCAGGCCAGACCGGGCACCAGTGAGGGACGTGGTGTGGTGGTGGGTGAGAACCCACTCTTGCTGCAGACCATTCTCTCAAGCGGTGACTCTGGGTGCACCTCCCCCGAGCTCTATTCAGGTGTCGATTCAGATGATGAGACCTATGTGCGGTCACAGGTAAGTGTTTCTGGGAGGGATTCTGTTCTGTCCAACCCACCTGCACCAGGGGTAGAACCCTCAATGGGGATGTCAGTGTTGGTAGGTCCGCCTTTGGTGGTTACGGATGCAGGGTCACACTCCGCAACATCTGATCCTGTTCCTGGGCCAGCAGATCAGAGGGGGAATGCAATCCTGCAGCCTCAGGCAGTGCCGGCACAGCAAGGCGCAGTTCGCCTTGCCCCAGACAGGTGTGGTGCCCGCCGACGCGGTGGCCGTACGCCACCTGTCAATACCGCATGGGAGCAATCCATATACGGTATGGCAAACCAACAGGTAGCATCAGCTGAGATGATGGCTCAGGCCATGGATAGGGTGGCCACTTCCATTGTCCCCCAAGAAAGGCTGATGGAGCAACTACAGCAGGCAACAGACTCCATTTGCCAGTCACACAGGGAGGACATGTTGGCATCCAACAGGGAGAGACGGGCGGTACTAGAGACTCTGCGGGAAGACATTTCTATAGAGTCCCAGGGCCACAGGGAAGCCCTGAGGGTGGAACTCCGTCACCTCAGGGTGACTCTTGTTGAGCTTGAGGCTTCAACTGACACGAGGACAGAACAGCAGCTGGGGGTGGCTCACACGTACGCTCTCAGCTAAGATGCAGACAACTCGGGAGGAGGTCCGGGCATCCCGTGAGTTGTTGCATGGGGACCTCCACACGATTATCCTCCAGAACCAGACCTTCCACACCCGCATGCTTGCTGCCATGGAGGACCAGACTAGGGCTTTGCATGGGCTGCCTCCCATAGTGCCACCACCTCCTGATGCAGCTGCAGAGGGTGGGGAGAGCAACAGCAGCGATTCTCCCACAATAGGGTAGCCGTGCAGGCCATGAGCCCATGGAGGTGTTTTTTTTCCCCAGAATCCACACAGGTGGGTTTTGGTGTGCACCCTGTGCTCGGACCTCCTGGGTGGCCTCTCCCACCCCCCCTGGCCCATACATGGCCATTTTAGATTTTTGATTTTGATTTTTGATTTTTGATTTATGATTTTTGATTTTTTTTTTTTTTACAGTGTGTTGTCTTGTGTGGCTCCCGTAGACATCCGCTGTATTGTGGCTGGGCACATGCAGGCTTGTCCTGAATTTGGGTTAGATGCTTGGGTTTGTGAGACACACACCCCTCCTGCTTCCCGTTTCCATGGGCTTGCAAAGGGTGTGCCCAAGTGACATTGACTTACACAGTGACGTTGGACTCCCATGTGCTGTGTGGGCAGTCTGTAGTCAATACTGTGTATACATTCCTAGTGCACATTGTTGTTGTATTGTACACTGCATGGTGTATTGATATGTGCCTCTGCATCCATCTCATCCTCCTAATTTGCAGGTCCATTCCTCATTTCTTCACAAGGCCGTCTACTTTGGAGATGGAGTCCATGTTGTAAGCAGTGCACCTACACTTTTGTGTGGCGCCAACACTGTACAGTTGGAAGTGGTCGAAGTGCTGGCATTATCAGGTAGTGAGACTACCAATTTTTTCAAATTCATACTGTCATGTTTATGGTAGGTTTGAGGTTGTGTAGCTGATTTGTATTATTGCTAAATATTTGCTCATGTGTGCTGTTGGTCCTGCATTACTGTGAGCATTTCATGTGTGGCCAGTTTCCATTAGGGACACTGTACTTTGTGACACTTGTGTCATGTTGTGGGGATTACTTTGTTTGCTTTCACATAGCATGACATGCCATGGTGTGTTGTGTGGCGGTGCCGGGGAGGGGGTTGGGTGACATGGCACTGTTCTCATGTTGTATTTTGCAAATGGGTATTCATTTTTGCTTCATAGAAGTGTGTCTTTTGATGACACTGCATTGGTGGTGTTTGTGTAGGTAGGGATGCACACATTGTAACACTTCCAGGTGAACAATCTCAGGCTGCTATGGTTGTGACAGTTGACTGTCCCTTCATTCATCATCATTGTCAGATTGAGGCATCATTGAATGTCAGATGGTATGTGCCAGGACTGTGTGCACTCCACAGGAGTGTGATTTCTATGTGAAGTAATTAGCCACCAGCTGCGTACGGGCTGCCTCACCCCGTGCCCTTTCCCCTCCCATGCGCAGCGGGCGTGCATGTGGTTGGGGATGTGGGGGCACCACCATGTCCACAGCCAGGCCCCGGCGTGTTGCAACATTGTGCAGGACACATGCTGCCACTATGATCCTGCACACTACTGGGGGAGCGTATAACAGCTGCCCGCCAGAACGGTCAAGGGAGTGAAAGCGTGACTTGAGCACTCTGAATGTGTGCTCCACTATGCCCCGGGTTGCAATATGGGCTGTGTTGTATCTTACCTCAGGAGGCGTGATGGGGTTCCGAATTGGCGTCATCATGTGGGTGCTCAGAGGGTAGGCACTGTCCCCTGGGGAGGTGGTGATGGGTATCATTAGTGGGGTAGTGATATTACTCTGTATCTGACATGCATGCATGTGCAGTGGCATTTATACTCACCAAGCAGCCATGCATCGCCATGCCGCCCAGCTTCCATGTCCCGGTTTAAGTTTGACATTCTGTAAATGAAGCTGTCAGGGGTGGACCCTGGATAGTTGACATATACTGAGGTGAGGATTCCCTTGGCATGACATACTACCTGGACGTTGATGGAATGCCAGTGCTTGCGGTTTCTGTAGATGTGCTCAGATGCCCTGGGGAGACGTAGAGCCACATGGGTGCAATCAATGGCACCTAGCACTTTGGGGAATTGTGCCACCCCATAGAAATCCTGGGCGGCAGCCTGCCTTTCTGCAGGTGTTCTGGGCAGGTATATGTGCCTGCGGACTGATGAGCGTGCAGTGATGATGGCCAACACCTGGTGTAGGCACCGTGACTGCGTGGCCTGTGACACCCCCCCCCCACTATGGCACTTGTCCGCTGAAATGATCCGGTAGCCAAGAAGTGCAGTACATTGAGCACCTTCTCCAGGGGGGGAGGGTTGGGGAGCACACGGTGGGTGATGTGAGGTCATCCTCCCACTCACTGACCAGGTTGAGTATTATGTGAGGTGGAAACCTGTACCTCCCATACACCTCGTCATCAGGCATCCCAAAAAGGCTGGTTCTGGGTGTAAAGATTCTGGCCCTGACTATCCTCTTCCTCCTCCTGCGGTATCCCACGGCCACTGCTGCTAAGAACGGTATATTCATCCTGGCGTCTGAGCTTGTTTGTTGTTTGCGCGCACTTTTATGCTGCGCGGGTCGACGTACGCCTGCTTCCTGCGAGTCGACGTACGCCTGCTTCATGCTGGCGTACGTGTTTCCGGATTGGACCGACTTTTTGGCGCGTTGTAGGCGACCGTGTAAATCTTCCCACCCACCCCAGGAATACACGTAACCAGCTCTCCCAGGCCCAGTCGCGTGTAAATCTTCCTGCCCACCCCAGGAATACACGTACCCTGCTCTCCCAGGCCCAGTCGCGTGCGAATGTTCACGCGCACCCCTGAAATACACGTACCCCACTCGCACATGGCGTATCGCGTGTGAAACTTCACGCGCACCCCTGAAATACATATACCCAGCCCAATCGCTTGTGAAACTTCCTGCGCACCACGAAATACACATACCCTGCTGGAATCACATGTGAAACTTCCCGTGCACCCCTGAAATACACATATCCAGCCCACTCGCATGAGAACTTCCCGCGCACCCCAAAATACACGTACCGTGCTGGAATCGCGTGTGAAACTTCCCGTGCACCCCTGAAATACACGTACCCTGCTGAAATCACGTGTGGAACTTCCCATGCACCCCGAAATGCACGTACCCTGCTGAAATCACGTGTGGAACTTCCCGTGCACCCCGAAATGCACGTACCCTGCTGAAATCGTGTGTGGAGCTTCCCGCGCACCCCGAAATACACGTACCCAGCCCAATCGCATGTGAAACTTCCCACGCACCCCTGAAATACACGTACCCAGCCCAATCGCGTGTGAAACTTCCCGCGCACCCCTGAAATACACGTACCCTGCTGGAATCGCGTGTGAAACTTCCCGCGCACCCCGAAATACACGTACCCTGCTGGAATCACGCGTGTAACTTCACACGCACCCTTGAAATACACGTTCCCCGCTTGGCGTTTGCTGTTTGGCAGCCCTGTAAACTGGTCCAGGGTTAGCGCAGCCCTTTGCGCTGAATTGGGAATTTTGATGGATTTTCCTTGCGCGAAGGCGTTATTGGGGGTGTAACTGGCGCTGCTGCAGGGTCGTTGTGCCACTCTGTGCCACGGCTGGTTTTGGAGGCTAAAATCCATGAATACGCTGTGCGATGAAATGGATTTTGCGCCCCTTATGTGCAAAATTCCATGAATTACCCCGTAAATCAACGCATTGTGCCCAAGTTGTTAATTATTTCAATCTGCACAGAAGTTTTCGCGCTAAGGCTAACATTTTTTCTTTTTCTCTATAGGAAAATGAATTGACGGAAAACTGTGGAGTTATGTTTTCTTAGTACATTTTTCGTTTCATAACATATTGTTCCCAAAATTTGCAGCTCAAGGGGGTGGGGCCTTGAAAAACATTTTGTTTGGAAAATGTTATCCAAATTCATTTAGCAAGACAAAAAGTTATTAGCAAAAGAATTTCGGGAAAACATTTCTCCTTTTCTGAAAAGCTTCTCAGTCTCGTCTTATTTTTACTCAAGCGCACAGCCCAAACCGCCGGACAGAATTGGACCAGGTACAAAACAACTTGGGCACAAGGTGTTGACACGATTTCCTGGGGCGTTTTGGGGTTATTGCGTCTACTATTTTTGAAATGAAAAAGCCACCATTTATTTTTGTCCGACACAAGAGATATTCACGAATATTCGGGGTGATATACAGGGTTATCTGAAAACAAAAAGTTGAAAACATTTCTTTTGAATGAGGAAAAAGGAGGAAATGTCACCAAGCGAGAGGTGGGGAGGGGAAAAGAGGACACCATGTGAATTTGAGGGTCAGGGGACCAAGTCCAGACTTCGAACAATTTTACACATTCAGGGTTATTTTTGCATGTTTGAGGTTATTTTTCATTTTCATTTTTTGTGTGTGCATATTCGAGATTATACCAGTAAACTGACATAGGAATAAAAAATGTGTCACATGTATAATAACCGCAAATATGTTTGTAATATTTTGTTTTTATTGTAGTCCTTTGCTAAAATAACTGCTGTTATGGGGGGAAACTTTTTTTTTAAACAAGAGATTTAGAAAAATTAGATTAATACAAAAGTAATTGAATTTTACGGCTACAGTGAGGTGTAGGGTAACCTATTGGGAGAACATGTCAATGGTGCAAAATGGCTCTAGCCAGTGAGCACGAAAGACTGTGCTCATTGGCAAAGGCCGAAGGCCCTGTCTAGTGGGCCTGAAAGACATGAATAGTGGGTCCAAAAAAAACATATAGGGGGAAAATCAACAGTGGCCATGTCCAGAGCCATGGCTAGTGTCCCGTAAAAAAACCTATGGTATAACAAAAACTTTGAAATTCACTGACAAAATCTTAGTTAAGGTGTAGTTAAGTTGTGTAGTTGTAATGCAACAAAACCCTTCAATTTCATTTCCATTGGAAAGCCCATGAGCACATACATATTATAAGGGAAGGGATTCACAATGACGTGCAAAATGGCATTATGGGGGACATCAACGGGAACGAGCCGAGTAGCTGGCCATGACTTTGTAGTGGAAATGCAAATTCTGCGTGGAAAAGAGGCACACACATATCAGTTGTGAGAATAGCACACTAAAAGGGGAGGGTTAAATAATTTAAAGTGAATGTCCTAAACAATTGAAGTTTAGGTAGATAGCATTGAAACGATAAAGATAGGTTACAGGTAAGTATCTGGACTTTAACATGAGCTTAAGGTGCTGTAAACAGGCCTAACAGCATGTCCCTTTAGTATAAATCAACTCACACCTTTTAATTTTCTAAGCAGCCATAGGGGCTGAAAGCACATCCCAAGAGTAGACATTCCCAGGATCGTACAAGAGGGAAAGAAAGAACAATATATGATACTTTCGAGGTCACAGAGCCGAGCTCACAGGTGCAGAGGAAAGGCATTGAACATAACCTCATCTAATAATTCTCCATATTAGTTATGAAACTGGCCTCCTGGAGTTTCAAAGCACCCATGACGGTTTCAAACTGCACTTTAACACATTAAGCCTGGGAAGCAGTTTGAGGTCCTCTTAAGATGCAACATTAGAATGGTAACATGCCCTTGGTTCATGGCTCTGCCAGTGTCATGATTGGTAGTATTATCTGCATGAGAAGCGGATGGGGATGATCGGCGACAGATGAATAAAGATCCGCTGGTCATCCCAAATGTTTCAATACTTTGGCTTTATGATGTGGAAATTGGGGGTTGGACTGTGATGTCACGGTTGGGGTGTAGGGTCGTGTGGTAAGATTTTCAGGACCCAATCATCGCAGGCTAATGTATGTCCCGATATAGGCGAATTACATGTTTCCCCAATGATTTTCATTCAAAGGATGGACCAAATATATCAATATGCTTTGATGTTAATTAATGTAGATGATTATAAAAGTTCTAGACTTAGGGACGTTTCTTTGACAGCACCTTTTCATGCAGTTCTGTTCCGTGTTCTGTTTGAATATGGCAGTCCCAGCTTTGTCTGGGGCCCTGAATAAAACTGTGTTACTTCTTGCCTGGTGTACACTCCTTTGCCTGGTGCACACTCCTTCTTGGATTGGGAGGATAGCTCAGGGGCAACGTGCTCATCTTGGAAGCAAGACGAGACAGAGCAACACAGGTTTCATCCCGGGTCTGCGCTTAGAAACCTCTGGGTATTTAGTGCGTTATAAATAACCTATCATATCATATCATTACTTTTGTATTTTTTATTGGTGAGTGCAAAAGCAACCTGCAGTACATTTTTGGTGGCCCGTACGGGGAGATAGTCCAGCTTTCCCGACCAGATTTGAGGATTCAAGCCATGCCCGAAGGGGTGCGGGACAGTGTTTCTAGACCAGTACCTAGAGCTCAACACAGAGGAGGCATTGCAGATGCTGAATTCGCAAAGGTCTGCACTGGTCTAAACGCCCCCAGAGATCGGAAAGGGGTGCTGGCATTTAACAGGAGACTCTGACGTCGAGGGGGCTCGAGAATTTCCAAAGAAGGATACGTGAGTGTACCCATGCATGAACATGCTGGGGGAGGGATTTTTTTATCGTGTATAGGACACACCCTCAGGAGGTGGAGGGGGATTGGGTGTAGTAGTGATAGATTTTAGGTCCATTTATCCCATAGGGAGTAAGTAGGTGGTAGATCAGAGAGTTGCATATTAAGTGGTGGACCTTGTTAGACAAGAGTTGCGCATAGTACAGAAAATTGGTATAGTTGCATCATTTTTATATTCCTTTGGGTTAAAGAGTTTGAGAAGGGAGAAGAAAAAAGGTGAGGAAGCATATGCGTTAGCATTTATTTGAGTAATAACATTTTATCGTGAACAGGTGGAAGTTGTGGCACTTTTATTGAGGCTTTAGAAATTATGGAAGGGCCAGAGCCAAACTAGCGTGTACATATCAAAAGAGCTGTGTAGCGCGTGCATGGGACGCGGTCGAACAAAGAGAGGAGCAACCGCACTTTTGGTATACTAACATTGGGCATTGTTGTTAAGGTGGCAGGCTGTGGAGTGGACCATTTGTGTACTAATGAAAACTAAAAAGACAGGTCTGTGGAGAGGTCCCATTGCATGTAAGAGTGGAACAAGAGGTGTGAGAGGGTGGGTCCTGTGGAGAAAGCCAATATGAATGAAATAGGATGAACAAGTTAAGCAGTAAGTATATGATTGAGTGAATGGACATGAGTGAATAAGGATATAAGAGTTTGGAGGTTAAATAAGAAGGGTTAAGTATACAATGGGGAGGGAAGGGTACTCTAACAATCAGGAAGAGGGTGTGATAATGTCATCCCAATGGATGGACGCAATCCTTGATCACATATGCAAAATATGCACTGTTATCGCGATTTAATACTAAATTACCACTTTCAGTGGGTGAGCGACACAGTGGGAAAGTGTTATCAGGGATGGCCATAGAGGGAACATTTCAAAAGGATATAATTGACAGTATGTATTCATAATCGCTAGCTACACATAAAAGTGTAAAGCTTAAAAAGAGGGAGGATATTTTAGGTCTTTTGGAAGCTTTATGAAGAAATTAAAGGAGGGAAAAAGGAGTGCGGAAAGGAGAAAAGGGGCGGGCTCTTCCCCTCCCTGCAGACTATATACTTTATTGAAACCAGTGACGGGATATACAAACCCCTGACGGGAGTCTCCAGATAGGGAAAAGACAAAGAAAACCAAGATGGGTCAGGAATCCCATCCAAGAGACAAACAAGAGAAAGGGAGTAAAAAATATTTAATAGACTTCAAAGAAAGTACACAGCAGCAACTAGATACAATGTTTAGGAAGCCGGAAAAAGTAATCGAAAATAAAGGGAAATAAAAAAAGAAAGTAAATTAATAAGAACAATGGGTAAGGAGTGATGGACAGCACTATGCATACAATTTAAAATGGACAGGTGGGGGCAGGACCTAGAAGAGGACGAGCAAGAGACAACATAGGGTGACAATACTGTATCAGATTGGGAGGACAGCAGTGACAATGACAGTAGGGATGTTGAGCTTGACCCTTGTACTTAACTAATGAGGACAGAGAAAGGAAGAGAAAGGAAGGGGAAGACAAGAGAGGGAAAACCAAACAGGGAACTGGGGAAGTAGGCCCTGAAGCAGAAAAGCGAGAATGGTGGTAGTAGAGAGTCCACAAAGGAGGGGAAGACATGGAGAACTCAGATGCCACTTCTCCAGAAGGCAAAAGGGGAAGTACAATATGTACCCTGGAAGACCATAGATAGAGACAATCTGGTGTGCAGTTCACCATCGCTAATGGCAAGGGCCACCAAGTGGATATATACATATTTGAGAAGGAGACAGCAGGGATACCTTTAGCGATAAGGGATATTAAGAGCGACAAAATTTGGCAGGAAGCAGGATGTGCGGGGGAAATTACATAACTGGGTACCTTTTAATAATTACCGAGTACACATCTGGAAGGGTCTGAAAGAGCCGTACCAGACATGTCAGATATGGCCTAAATATTAGCACAGACAATGAAGCCAGATGAGGACCCTGCAGAACACATATGATCAATCCAAGAACGGACATACAGGCTTCCCTAGAAAAGGTGGTCATGATAGAAGCAAATGTATGGCCTGAAATACATTGACTATTGTACATTATTGCAAACAGAAACAGAAAAACGACAAAGTGGCAGTAGACAATGCAGTAAAAGCAGAAAATAAACTTGTGCAGAAATACCTAGTGAAAATAAGTATGGAAGGAACAGTACTCATGAGACCTGTCAGTGTTCCACCTGCCCAACGCAGCGGGGGCTTCCAGTAACTACAGTAATACAACAGGGGGGACATACATAGACACTATATCACCAACAGTGGGGGATACAATAGATAGAACAGCAGCCTGGATTTATGAATATACAACCGTCTGGGGTTGTATCGGAAGGAGGAGCAAACATGTACAATATCAGTCAGGAACAGGATATTATCCAAGAGGAAGAGGGTTTGGGTATAGGAGAATGGGGCCCTGGTATGGAGGATTTGGGTGCTTTGTTTGCCGTAATTTTGGTAACTTCACTCGAACATGCCCATTCCTTCAACAAGCAGAACAGCAAGGAGGGGTACAGCTACGCTGCAGTACGCACAGCCATACACACAACTGCAGGCGCAAATAGTGTTGCAACAGCAAATGTAAGTGCAGCCAGTACTGACACAGATCTCGCCAACACAGGGGAAAACACCAGCACAAGTGGAAATGGTAGCTAAATTCACAGGTTACTGTAGGTATACTGCAGGCACCAGCACAGACACACACACAAAAGAGGGTGACAATATTACAATATTAGGACAGAATGAGGTTCCTCAGTTCACCACGGTCACAGTGGTGGGTGGAGATCCTTTCACATCCTCAAATAACACATTTTCTCAATGGGGTGCCCACAGGAAGTATGAGTGTGTCCTGTCCTACCAGTAACTGAAGACCTGGAAGAGGAGCCTGAGATAGCAGTTCAAATAGGGTAGAGGTGCTTCCCCTTTCTAATAGATACTGTAGCAACTAGTTCCTGTATAAAAGAAGGGGGTTCCCGTTATCCAATAAGAAATTGGACATGCAAGGCTTTTCGGGAACTATGCAAGCAGTTCCTCTAACAAAGGATTTACGACTGACAATAGGGACGCAGCACATTGTAGAGCCACTATTACATTCAAAAGACACACCCATTAACATCTTGGGAAGAGATTTGCTAAGCAAACTAAATGGCACAATTTCATTTTCAGAGAAAGGGGCTGTGAGCAGCACTCCTGGAATGTACCCAACTAGGGTTGCAGTATTGATACAGGCATAATACGCACACAGCACACTGAGAGGGATAACCACACACACAGAGGTGTTTTATACGGGTCCAGATACTGCTATGAAGGGTCCCCAGAATACAGGGAAAGGTCTGTCAAATTAATGTATATTCAGACCTCAATGCCCCTTCCAACTATGTCAATATGTAAGACAGATGTAGTTCTTACAGGTATATGCTTGTTGTGGTGAGCTTTTTCATGTTGGCTTGGGGCTGGTCCCTGTGCCCATAATGATGCCCGCTCAGTTACTACATTCTTAATAAGGGAACTATTTCTAAGGTGGGGGATCACAGATCAAATTCGCTCTGACAATGGTTCAATTTATTTCATTGGCGAAACAACTGCTGTTTTAGGAATTCAGCACAAACTAAGTACCATTTACCACCCTCTGGCCAATGGTATGGCAGAAATAATTAATGGCTTACTACAAAACAGCTTAGCAAAGCTAACATCTACGCTTGGCAAGTCCTGGCTTTATTGCTTGACTCATGCTCTCTTTGAGTGGCGCAATTCGCCTGGAGGAGATCATCATCTCACTCGACATGAAATTGTTACTGGTCTGAAGATGCATGCACCCATATCTCAGGCACATATAATTTCTGAGGCTAACTCCTCTGCTAACATCTTGGGGGAATAGTTCCATACGTACCTCACTGAACTTACTAAGTTCCTTAAGTATATATACCAACAGAGCAACACAAGGACACCAACTGAGCAGGGAGCTGAAACAATAAGGGACTTTCCACAAGCAGCACTTCTATACCCTGGCAAGGAAATACTCATCAAAAACCACATTCAGAAGTGGAAGGCAGAACACTTCACTGGGCTACACACGGTGACTTATGCTACACAAACAGCAGTCAAGGTCATTGGTCACCGGGGATGGGTCCACATCAGCGACGTATGCAGGGATAAGAGCACCAGCTCACCCAGAGAAGAAGGGCGGAGCACAACGTGATGGGAAGTATAACACAACTTTCATTAACTTTCTTTTCAGCTATAAAACTTTCCAGAAGGCCAACAAATGGAGAAGGAGGGGGAATATTTCAAGACTTCTATATTTTGGATTATTTTCATGCCAGTATGCATTAGTATTGAACTAATATGGTTATTATGTTTTTTGTTTGAATAGAAAAATGCTGCATCTTTAAATTATAGTGTGAAGAGAAACAAAATAAGTGTTTTAAATGAGGTGGAATTTGATCTTGCCACTGAAAAAGGGCAGGAATTAACATCCAGGAATGTCTGGTATGATGAAATGTTACAGTTGGGAAGAGAAAGAGCAAACAGCACATATTACATTTGCTCACTAATCCCACATGTTATAAGAGCACCCACGTTTTTCCTGCCCCAAGCTGTGTCATATAAGGAATCAGGATGCTTAATCCACCTATGCGTCTGCAAAACGAGTGGTCTTCTCCAGGGAACAAGTGTGTCTGTCCAGTGGGTGGATGAAGGGGAGGAAATTTATACAGATACCTATATGCAACTCAATCGTATGGGCCAAAAGAGTGGAACAAAGAAGCTGATAATATAATAAATACCTGAAGGTTCTAAAAGGGGAAACAAATGGTTAAAGAGCACAAATGACTGCAGTGTACAGAGAAGAAAGGACATAGCATTCCCTGGTATCACACAGGACCATTGATGAGAATGAAGGGTGCCGTGTGATACGGTGGGCAATGGCAGAGGGGAATAATGCAATGTCATGCTGAAGGGTTGGGGAGGTTTGTACAAAATGTGGTTTCTAAGGTGAATGACAGTTGTAAGGCATTTTTGGGAAAACATGTACATGCATTAACTTGGTTAAGTGAGGTGCATCAACCCGTATACATAAAGAGCTTTACACAGTTCTCTTTGTGTTTCATGTCCAGTGGGTTCATCGATATAGGCACTAACAATGGCTGTGCGAAGGTGATGTGGAGTGCGGCACTGGCACAGAGGACAGCAACAATAATGGATGTTTGGTGGGCCTGTGTATCAAAGACTTACGCCCAGCTCCCTCCTGATTGGGGCGGTTTTTGTGTGCTTGTCGCACTACACAGTCCTGCCCTTGTGGTGCCCCGAGGCAGCAAAAACAATATGGGGCTTTCGTTGAGAGAATAGTCAATAGAGTTAAAGGAAAAAGTGTTACAGCATGACAGGGAACAAGCAACAACTACTGGTCTGAAAAGAGTGCCGAAAGCCTGGCAGCATTTCAAGCAGTGTGGGCTATTCGCAAATGCAACCACTTTCTTTGTTTCCCTATTATACCAGGAGTGCAGACAGCAGCCAATGTTAAGAGGTTACAGTTGACGCGGTACGAGTTACTGTGATTGGGGAACTCAACAGCAAAAAGACTGAATACAGTAAAGGAAGAACTAAGGGTTCTTTGTCTGCTGGCATTTCAAAATCACTATGTTTTGGATTTACCTACTGCCATAGAGGGAAGGGTGTGTTCCAAAATTGGCAGCAGCTCCTGCACAGTAGTACCCAATGGAGATGCACCAAATGGAACTTTGCAAGCCTCTATTAATGAAATACAGATACTCCATGAGAAAATGTCAAATGAAGTGAATGGAGTGGAAACAAACATGGCTCCACACCCTTTTTGCCTGGGTGCCTACTTGGCTCTCAGGGATGTTCAAAGTGACTGTCCAGGTGTTGGTCTTCATGCTGGTCACATTGTGCATTGGCAAAACATTTCTGTGACTTTATACTAACAAACGAAGAGGAAGATTCATGCTGCCCCTGAGTGTTGATAGGGTTAATAAAAAAGAGAAGGGTACTAATGAACTAATTGGGGAAAATGCAACAATATTGATGGTTGGGTCACAAAGTAGCATGGGGATTTAGAAAACTATGAGGAATATTGGATCTCATGTCTTAATGGTGGGCAGAGGTGTAGATGGGTGGGGGACTCATTGGAGAGTTGGGAAGAACCACCTTTCACAGTTCAAAATTAGAAGTACCAAAAAAAGTTGCAGGCCCCTACGCAGCCTGTGAAGTCTGCAGCAGCGTAGTAGTCAATGGATATCAGAAAAATGTGGCTGGTGGTGGCATCAAAAACATTGTACTCTTTTTCGAGAGAAAGTGTTGTCTCTGAAAAGAACCTTTGCTTGTATTGTTTATTTTTTTATTTTTTTTTCAAGTTTCAAAGTAAATTAAACAACATATTCTACTGAACTAAACTTGTCGGTGCAACTTGCACAACAATTGGCATTTTGTTTTCGCCATCATTCCATGCATTTATTGTTCAACCTACTGCAAAATGCTTTCTGTATTTACAAAAAGTGCTTTAAAGGCCATCATTACAACTTTGCTGGTCGGGAAATAACGGTGCCGGTAAGCTTACCGGCATCGTTGTTTACTGACCAGCAAAGCACAAGTCTGCGGGCAGGTGCCGTTCCGCCCACCAGGTCTGCCCTAGCAGGCTTAACGGCACCCACCAGCAGACTTTCACGGAAGCACCTTTATTAGCAGTGCCGGTGCTTCTGTGGTCCCCATTCCTATTAATCCTATGGAACTCAAATGGGAATGGGGATTTACAATTACCGGCACCTGACTTACCAGACCACCGGGGTTGTAATGCCCTGGTGTTTCCGGCAAGTCAGGCGCAGGTAAATAATTACGGGTCCGGCGGCTACCTGCCAGTTTTACCTGCACGGTTACTGCCAGACTCGTAATGAGGGCCAAAGCATTTGAAATATTTTGCAGGAAAAGCTGGTTGCCAGCATCAGTAAAATGTTCCATCTCTGTGAAAAATATTGGTAATATCAAATTTAATATTTTCATTATTGAAAGACGTCATGCCAACATCTACCAAAAATGCACAGACAGCCTTGTAGACACTGCGCCTCGCCTTCTCCATTTGTGGACCAAAGGAACTGGAGCACAGCCACATCTGTCTCTGGGCAATGCGAGAAAAAATTAGGCGACAGTTCAGGATCATTTCCATCATTTTGCCAAATGTTTCCTTCATTTCAAACGACAGAGAAATTCCAGTGACATAACCTAAACTGTTCCCTCCACAATGAACAATGATAATGTGCAGATGCAGATGTTTCAGTGTGACCAAATTAACACTAAATGGAATTCAAGTCCACCCACTGCATGCTCTGCATTCTATACCACTTCACATCAACATGATCAAATCAAAAATGTTCACCCAATCCACATTGATCTGCATACATTTGCAACCAATGGATCCACAAGTCTTCTTCCCCATTCCCATTTGAGCCCCCATAGGGGGTATGTATTAAAATTGCATGTATGTTGAAGTCCCTCAGCGGGTCCCTTCCTTAATGTGTGGTCTGGCCACACGTTAAGGACGGGACCCACTGAGGGACCTCGTTGTATGGCGCTAAGGGATTACCGGCACCGATGCCCTTACCGGTGCCGGTAATCCCTTAGCGCCATCCGTGTAATGAGGCCCAAGGTAAGGTATTTACTCTTTAGTTGTGGCCCTGAAAAGAGACTTTTTAAAATGTATTTTGTATTTGTTTTTGGGGCTTTTCGGATGTTTATAGCTACACCTACCAAATGCATGATTTTACAACAACTTTCTAATTGCATTTTGAATATTAGTAACAAAGATTTAATTCCCACAATCTGTCAAATTGATGCCATCACAAAAAAAGGACTTGCACCATCCTCCAGAATGTTTCATTTGGGAATGATGACATTCCAATGTCGCACAAAAAAGAAGATATGCCTTGTTTGACAAGATGCCTTCCTGTGTCTTGTTGAGGACAAAAGACATTGGGACAGGTCCATAGAGGTCTAGGTGGTATTTTGGAAAAGATGACATTTGCACATGGAAAGAGCTGCATTAGTGCCTTCAGAAACTCCTTCACTGCACCCTGTAAAGTTATTCAACGAACATACCCCAAATACAGTGCTCCACAATGCACCACAGCCATATTTTTACAAAGTGCAAACACACCTTGCATATTACTCCCAGGCACACCACACCACAAAGCCTCCACTTCCTCCAATCCAAGGTTGGCAGAAATGCCACATATTGCTGCATATTGCTGCATACTTCTGCAGATTAGTCATGAAACAATCTCCCACCATCCACACGCTGACTATCTCCTTCTCTCCAACCACAGCCATCTTCACTACACACAGCAATGAAAAAAAAATGATTACCCTCTCTTCCCATAAAGCACAACCAGAACACCTGATTGGCTAATCCCCACAGTCCCCTTTCCATGCCAGGCACCATGAAAAGACCTGGATGTGGCATGCCCTGTCCGCGGACTACCGCGGTGTCCATGGACACCATAAAACAGGCCAGTCTGTCTTCCCTTTCCACTTTACTTTTGCTGTACTTCCTCATTGGCTACTGTTAAGCAGCCGCACACCCATCCACCAATCACATCCAAGAACTCTACATCTAACTCTGTCATCTCAGTTCAACACTTGAGATGTACTGTTGAACACTCAGAGTACAGGTCTCCTGTTATTCCCAAGCACCTGCATCAAAAACTACTGTAAAACTCTACAAGATTTCTCCTTGCCGATTCATCCACATCTGCACTCATCAACACAAAGTACAGGTATGCATATATTTTTTAAATTACATTTCCAACTCTTTCGCAAATGCATGTCAACAGGGTTCCTACCACCTACTCTGCATTAACCTACTTAATAATCATACTCTCATTTGTCCCACCTCCTGATATCAAATGGCACTCACTTACAATGTTGTGTAGTTGCAAACGTTTCTTTTAATGAAGATTTTCATAAACTTTCAAAACACATATTTGCAATTTCAGCAGCACTCTCTGTGTCTTTTTTGTGAAACAAAAGAAAACCGCATTTGAACCATGTCCACGGCATGTTTAAGTTCCAGATCCTATGTGAAACGTCAATATATTACCAATATCTTACCACGACATGCTTGTCCATATAACCCATTATAATGTACAAACTCTGATTTTCTTCTTTCATTCTGTCACTTTTAAAACCACTTCTCCCACTAACAAAGCTGCAGTAAAACACGTACAATGCACACTCAAAGTGAAAATTGCATGTATGTTACTAAAGCATGGCATGCGCATGGAATGAAAAATGGCAAAATCCAATGCATTTAAAAATATTCATTTCAGCACAAATTGTAAAACAAATAAATGCATGTGTACATTTACAACAGTGTTGTGTGTAATTTTTAATAAATAAATTAAACAAGATGGCAACGATTTCTCCAACATATTGCAATAGCACTCAGTGTGTGCAATTTAATTAACTTTCCCACACATGCATACTTGCTACCTAACCTTTTCTTTTCTAATCTGTGCATGCTTTTGGCTTCTCGGTTTTTCTCTGCATACTGGAACTTGCAGTGCACCATTTCTATTACAAATAGTGCAACAACAACTCCCACACTTTCAAAACACCAGCCCTGTGTGGCATATTTATCAATGGACCAGCAGCCCCACAACCCAACGCTGCCGGTGCTCCCATGTCCCCATTCCCATACCGTGCTATGTAACTCGACAAGAATAGAGACTAACATTTTCCACCACCGGATTTTCCAGGCCAACATGACCTGTAATGTCCTAGTGACACTGGAAAGCTAGCTGCCAAACAATTATTAGGAATCTGGTGGCAACCCATCTGCAGCAATGACAGTGGTAGAACCAGACTCATAATTAAGTCCAATATTCGTTCCAACAACTCCACCTACATTGCAAAATAATGTCTTCTGGTAGTACAATTACATTGCGATTACCATACATATCCACTAATTTTCTTCTTTCCCAATTGCAGTGAAGGACAACCTCCTAAAGATAACAACCTCTCTCTTGGAAGACAACAACCTGGAGAAAACTACTGTTCACATCCTATAAGGTAAGTGCACTAGTGTTGTAGTATTCTTTCTGTTACTCATACAGTACAGTGTATCCAAATACTAGCTACAAAATTCTTTCCAAACTAACAGAATTTACTTCACTCTTTCTCATTGCACCTCAGCAGGTACACTCTTTGTATTCTCATCTGAACACCAGTCTCATAACACCCACTATTATCGTGAAAACGTCATAATACCCTTACTTATTAATGCACAGTACACTATCTTACACACTTACCCAAGCCCTTCACACATCTACACACACAGCTAATTTTAGAACCTTCCCAACCAGAACTAACAGCCCATTGCACAATCACACAGCCCTCTTTTAATGTCTGCCCTCATATTCACACACTCATTCACAATGCACGCAAATACATTCCACAACTTTTAAAACCCACACTTTCCTTTTTTTTCTCCAACAGACAGAACAGAATGCCTACTAAAAATCAACTCCTCAGAAAGCAACAAAAAAATAGAGGAGATACAACTAAAAGCATGCAAATTACTCATCCACCTCTAGCAGAATGTATAGCAAATGGTCAAACAAAACTGCTAATACAGTCAGTCAACACAACTGAACCAGCTAGCAGTGAGAATAACTAGGGCCCCTGTTCTAAAAATTTAAAATAAAAATAAATCTATAAAGAAGAATTAAAATACTAATAGCGCTAGCACTACATCTACCAATGTTAATATAGCCACAGTTAAGCATTTCAAAAAAATTATTTTACAAGAAATGTTTGACTTTAGAGTACTTCAAAATCTTATAAAAACAAGAGAAAAGTCACGCTCAATCCTTAGAAATTACTGCACAAGAGTAATACTGTAAGCTCTCATTGACAGCGCAATGCTCCTTATTAATTTTAACCAGAATGAAACCACTAACAAAATGAATCAGTAGACTACAAAAAGTGCTTATAAACAAGCGCAATGTCAACCTAGATACCTTTGCAAACTTCTGTGCAGGTGAATGGATTCACACAAGCAGCACAGAACCATATTTCAATGAAGAGGCACATAAACAACAGCAGAAAAAACAATCGCCATACATATTAGTGGCTGAGGGTATGAAATGGTAGACAATGCCATTATGGCACAAGAAACCCTCATTGAAAAAATGGCCCCATCAAATTTACAATCAACTCTTCATTCCACTTAACCGAACCGTCCAGTCTACAAATGGCCATGCACCTCAATGTGTAACATACAGAAACAATCCTTCAAATCTTTACGCCAATTCCTCAATCACTATGTCAAAGTAAAAGAGAAAATTAGAATAAAAACTTTGCAAACCATGGATTCCTGTCCAGTGCGCAATTACACTGGACTGCGAGGACATTCATTAGCCTGCATTTCAGGACCTGCTTGCAAAACCACCTTCCACCACATCAGAATGTTAGCAACACACCATTCTACTATACAGAATCTTCTCCAGAGATTATACTATGCAAAATGTCCCGCTTCAGAACTGCAACATTTTGATAATATTCTCCTACATGGCGCAGCCAAAGAACTCCTTGAAAAAATAGACCACATCCAAAGTAAATATTTTGGAAGTGAAGATCACTTAGAAAATCCAGTAAATTTAGAGAAGAGTAGTGAAAAACGAACAAATGCCAATCTCCTAATGAACATGTACAAAAATGAAATAGCAAAGTTTAAAAGCACAGCTGCTGAAGTAAACTACGTATGTGTGTGTTGTTGCAGAACCTTTATAAAAAGAGAACCAAAACTGTAGATATAACTTACAAAATAGAAGACAATGAAGAATCCCAATGGTTCCAATTAGCTATATATCTTATAACAGAAAACAAATACAAAATAACTACCCCCTCAATACTTTGCACATACTGCAATAGAAAGCTTGCTAATAACCAAATGCCTTCAAGTGCTATCACTTTTAACTTGGAAATATTGCTACTTCCAAAACCTCTACAACAGCTTAATTTGTAGGAGAGCATTATAATCCAAACAGTACACTAATTTCAAGCTATAATACGTCTTTAACCCAAAGCAGCAAAATTGCCTCCTTATATTTACTAAAAGTAATTTGTGGCAAAGTAGTTTATTTGTCATTATATATTAAAGAAAATGTAGACACTGTAGGAGGGCAATGACCAATAGATCAATCTTTGATTATCCAAGTGAATGGTGTACCAACAAAAGACAAAATAATTTGGCAACAACTAGTAAACTTAAACAAAGTTAGAAAAGCCCTATATCTTAAAGATAAGGATGAGTACTACAAAGATATAAACATTGAACAAAACCTAAGGGAACGCACCAAAATAATTCAGGATTTCTCACCAACTGGCCAATTTGAACTTGTAGATCCTATTACGGCATCCAATATTTTAGACCAGTATACAATTCACCCACTACACTCCAAAGACACCATAGATGACACAGACACACTAGAAACATATCAAATGCATCAAGCCAAAGAACTCCAATCAGCATATGTGAAAAAGTGTAGAAGCACAAGCCTTTCCTTTACTCTTTCATACAGGAAAAGAGGGAAGATATGATGAAAGATGCACACAAATAACAGCATCAGAATACTGCTCTTTATGAATGTATTCTGAACACCACAGCTTCAGACAAAATGTTGAATACATATTCCACCTACTGTTTGAAAGGGAACTAGCAACTCTATGTTACGGCGTTGCACCCGCATTGAAAACAGGTTCCAATTTTTAAAACATGTCTGTTACCCAACTACTTCAAAAGATAAAAGACAAAGATGAAGTTTTGCAGTCAAGTATCACAAATCTCTTGGCAAACATGTGTGGTACAAAAGAATACTGGTCCCAATGTCAGGCTGATGTACGGTGTATGCTAATGAACCTTAGTCCACCCACATGGTTTGTTACTTTGAGTTGTGCAAAATATGCATTGGGAGGACTTGCATGACTTCCTATGCATAGCAAGCCAACACAAAGAAGGGATAGACATAAAAACACCAGAACTCTGCACTCTTGACCCTGTAAATGTATCAAGATACTTTCATCACCGCTTTATTGCCATGTTGCACTTTATCTGTAATAAAAATATTCCTCCCCTCGTAGAACACTTCTTTTGGAGAAATGAATATCAATCTATAGGAGCACCACACACCCACATGCTTTTGTGGATAAAAGATGCTCCTAAATTTGGTCATGACAGTGATGCCACTGTTTTGCAGTTTATTCACAAATATGTAACCTGCAACATCCCTTCAGAAAGCACACATAGTGAGCTACATACACATATTTTACGCTTCCAAAAACATAAGTGTGGCAAATATTGCTGATGCAGATATAAAAACCAAGGTAAATACTATACCAAATGCTGCTTTGGTTTCCCTAGTCCAGTTTCAGCAAAAGGACAAGTAAACAGCTTCATGTCTTTTGTGAGATGCAGTGTGAAAGGCAAAGCGCCTAAAAACACATACAGCATTAAAAGAGGCAAAGTGTCAAAGTACATCAATGATTACAATGAAATAATTGCCCTCTTGTGGAATGCAAACATAGATATACAATATATTGCAGACATTTCCACTGATGTTGCATGATATGTCACAGCCTACCTAACCAAAGCTGAGAAAACAGAGCTAAAAGACCTCTTGGATGACATATCATCTGACTAAACACTGTCACAAAAACTGTACAGCTTTGGCATAAAAATGCTCTCCCATAGAGAATGTAGATGTTACAAAGGTGCAGTTTGTTTAACAGGAACAGCCTTATATGACAAATCTGAACACATAGGGCCTCAATACGATTTTGGCAGTAGACATGCCGCTATTGGCGGCATGGCAGCCGCCAAAATCGGTTTCCGGGTTCCCAGAAAGGGGAATTACCGGCCCATTCCAAGTTCGGAGGGCCCAGTAATTCCTCCCTCCAGGAACCGGGGCCCGGACCTTCCCCATTCCCATTTCAGTCACCATAGGGCTGAATGGGAATGGGGGAGGGAGCAAACAACGGGCCGATTACGTCTGGTAAAACCAGACGTGCAGAGCGGGTCCCACGAGGGTACCTCGTAATGAGACGGTATGGGGTTAACGGCGCCGGCACCATTACCGGCACCGTTAACCCCTTACTGCCTCACTCATAATGAGGCCCATAGTCTTGGCTAAGCCGTGGTCCTGCTGCATCCAGAAGAAAGAGTGCAGAAATTGTACCAAGACATAGAAACAATAGCCAAAAATTTGCCCAACAGCAAGGACATTTTGAAAAACAATGTATTAGACACATACTACCCAAACATAAGTACTGCTTTGGAAAACATGTGCCTATACCACATAGCGCAACATTTTTCCTATAAGAATAATGTTAAACCAGATCAAAAAAGTGGAAAATACATGGTCAATTTATGAAGGTGTGAGTCTAGAAAATACCCTACCATAGCATAGATGTTATATTATGTTGGCCGAAAACTAATCGCACCATATGCCCAGCATCGCCAAATACAGAATCGCCAGCATAATCATAGAGCGTCCATTTGCAGGATCAGTCATTTGCTTTCTCTTTGCTTTCTGTTCAAATGCAAAAATGTATTCAATTTCATTCTGCTCTTGCACAAAGCAAGACCACAAGTTACATGTCGAGAGACCAGGCCAGACAGAAATGCCAAAGCAGTACAGAAATACATTGTTTTCCTCCCTCACAAGTCCTTGAAGGCGAGCAGAGAGGCATTTAATCACCAAGCCAGGTGCCAGCTGGTCTCGCTAGAAGCTGTAGAAACAGGCCATTAAAGTCATGAATTATACTCTCCTTACGGCCCCTCTTTTTGGGCCCTCTTAGATCAGGCTGGCCTCTAGTTCACAAATAGAAACTAGAAGATAGCATGCTTTGGAATGTGTCTCTCCTACGAACACAGTTTGCTCATTAAACAAGTGCATTATGTTCTCTAACAAAGAATCCTGTCTGCGTCTTTCAAATTGCAACTGTTGCTGAATCAAGTAATATAGATTAACATAGAAACATCTCAGAAGGTGTCATATTTGTCATCTTTGTCAATCACCGAACCCTAGCTCAAGAAGATACATTATGGGCGGTTTTGATGTGTCACAAACAGATTGTATGATTGTCTTTTTGTATATTTGACACTGTTGTAGAATGCTCACTCTCTTGCGTCTCACGAGGTCTGGGTGACACACGTTGCGAGACGTGAGATCCAGTCGGTCGACTGAGACTATTTGCTTTGCAATAAATGCTAGATTTTGGGAATTGAACCTCGTGTCTGTCATATCAGTTCATGTACGGTGATTGTGCCTTGTTTCCATGCGCGAGCGTCTTCAGGGCCTAGCAAAAAATGGCGCCCGAATAGGGACCCACCCCCATTTTGCTCCATTGTGTACGTTGACATTGAAGAAGGCGAAAACGAGTCAAGGACGAGGCCGTCGAGCCGGGATCGAGAGGTGTTCGGGGCGCCCCTGTGAAAGTGATGAGAGACTCCTTTGCAGATCTGTACACAACCGGTCCCTGATCGACGCTTCCGGCCAGAGAGCATTGAGGCGAGGGTCCCGAAACGAGACAGATTGTGCCAGATACGCAGTCACAACGATCCTTGGTTGCATCTGTATACGGACGAATTGCATCTTGAGAGACAAGCTGATTGATCAGGTGAGTCCTGCCCCGATTCTTAACAACCCTGATATTGGTTAAGAGTTGCTCTTGCAAGATCAAACGCCCAGGGTAAGGTACGGATAAGAGCAAACATGCCTGGGAAATTGTCTTCCTGTCTAGTGGGATTTTTCCACTGCGGTAGACAATCTTTGGAAACTGGCCAGGCTACGCCACCTGTAGGGTCGCCAGCATTCGAGATGTATGTGAAGTATGGGATAGGAGCGATAATGCTTAATGAACTTTGGCATAGGAAAACCAGACACGTAGAAGATTTGCAATGGCCGAAAGATGGGACTTTTGAGATACCCTGAATAGAGCATTTGGAATCAGTACTGCTGCGCAAGAAAGCGTGCCCTGCGACACTTGACGTTATTAGAGACTGGAGGAAGGAAGCTAACCTCCGGTTAAGAAGTAGAGAGAAACATGCGCGGAGGCACAAGTCTAATGCAGACAGAGCACTAGAACTGGAAGAGAAGTAATGGGATGAAGATATCAGAAGGGCGGAAAGGAGTATTCAATTAGGCATACAAAAAATATATCCATAACAAGAGATGCATGCATCAGATGAACTAATAAATAAGATTTTGAATGAAAAAAGACAAGAACGTCCTAAAAGTAAAATTGACACAATGCCTCTCCCACCCCAGATTGCAGCAGTGCCCATTGCTCAACTGCAGTTGCCACCCCCCTCCTGTTGTTCCATCTGCACCAGCGCCCCCTGAACATGTGATCTCATTCCCCCCCCCACCGACAGAGCTGGAATTAGCAGCTATCAGAGAAGGCAGCTCTGCAGAGGCGGGGTCTGCACAGAGAGGAAGCACTAGAGTAACCCGTAGCACGGTTAGCAGGGAGAGGAAGAGAGAACTGAAAGAACAGGCAGAAATGTACATTGAAAGCAATGACGAGGGATCGACGCTGAGTTCAATGTATGACTACAAGAAGCTCGGTGAAAAACAGGTACTCTTGGAAAGTATGGGAGAGTATCTTATGAATAGATGGAAGCAATTAATTGGCATGGTAGCACCACAGAAGTTGCGAGATCTGAATGCATTTTCACCTCTGAGGGAAAGTGAGGCAGAAATAAAAGAGCACATAGACAGGCTATTTCAGTTTAAAGATGAACTTGATGAATTATATTCAGAGATGTTTTCTGTTCCTGGGTTTCGGCACCAAGAGGTAAAAAGAGGGAGGTAAGAGGTGACACCATATGTCGCACTGTGATTTTTTGTTTGTTTGTTTGTTTGTTTATTAATTTGATAATGCGCACCAAGCCCTTGGGCAGCTGGGCGCAGCAGTTCAAGAATTCTCAAAGCTTAGTTACATTGCCTGTCACAGGCTTGTGCATACATGTGGATACAGTGTGTAGTACAGTAAATGAGACAGTACAGGCATTTGTCATTCATGGATACAGGCGATTGCAATATGAATACAGTAAATGAAGCAGTATAAACATTTTCGATTCGTGGAGCATGGACAGATATAACTGGTTAGATACAAGACACAGGTCAGACTTAACATTGCCTAAATTAGTGAGTACCTACGGCTGTGGCTATGGACAAGCAGGACCGAAGTGTAAGTCACAGTTGTAATGTCAGGTGCAGTGGTTGTCAGGGTGTAGTAGTTAAGGGTCATTAGAGTGAAGCCATTTGAGAGCATTGGTTCTGAATCTGGCGTAGGGTAGGGGACGTCTAAGGTCTATAGGAAGTGAATTCCATACTTGCGTAGCTTTGACTGGGAAGCTAGTTCCTCCAACAGTGTTAAGTTTAAATCTAAGGATTTAGAGAAATAATGTATTGGTGGATCTCAAAGGTCAGGTTGTGGATTCCCTGGTATTTTATTCCAATAAGTAAGGAGGTGCTAGATTGTTGAGACATTTGGAAGTAATAGATATGGTTTTGAGGAGGATTCTGTCCTTTATTTTTAGCCAATGGGCCTCTTTCCGGAATTTAGAGACGTGCTCTCTGTATGGAATGTTCAACGCTGCTCTTAAGGCGTTGTTTTGCCATCTTTGGAGTTTGTCAGTGACATACTTGTTAGCTCCTGAATACAGGGCGTTGCAATAGTCTAATCTAGACATGATAAGAGCATTAGCCAAGGTGATACAGCTGGCACTAGAGAGGAATGGTCTGGCAGCTCGGATTAATTTACAGGTGTAAGCTGTTGTGGATGATAGAGATTTAACTTGCTTTTTCAGGGTGAGTGAGGAGTCCAGATAGAATCCTAGAGATTTTACCTCGGGCATAACCTTAATGATATTGTTGTCGATGTTGAAGGATGCGTAGTTTGGGGTTCATTTTTATCGTCGTTCAGGCAGAGGCCGTGGGTCGCCATCCATGCCTGAATGAGGATGTATATCTTATTCACCAAGGCCAGGTCCACTTCATAGTTGCCCGAAAGGGGTATGAGGTTCTGGTGTTATCTGCATAATTAGTATAGGTGACAACCAGTCTGTCCAACTTGTCGAATAGAGGCTTGGTGAAAATGTTATACATGGTGGGTGAGACACAAGATCCCTGTGGGACTCCGCATGTTATTTGGATGGGATCAGCGCAGGTGGAAGTGGAGAAAACTCTCATAGTCCGGTTGGCTAGAAAGGATTGGACCCAGGCTATGGCATCTCCTGTGAAGTTGTCAGCGAGCCTGAGGTTTTCCGCCATCAAAACCTGTTGGTGAAGAAATAAAAATATGTACACAAGAGGTGCTTAGATGGATTACAGATGCTAGTATTCCTATAATGGAGGTGTATGATACGTTTGAACAGTATACAATAGAAATGCAAAGGAAGGTATTGCAAGTAATGGTTGAATATTTGCAAGATAAATATGTTGAGAGAAATGATTGTTGTCCCTCTGAATTAATGACAGTATACAAGAGAGCATGTTTAACTGAAACTGGAAAGACTGCCCTATCCCTTGATCTAGCTATAGTGCTTAATAAGAGAGAGAAAGAAGGAAGGGTCAGTGCAATATTTCCCATGAGAGAAGTCCCTCCCACTTTTGTGCCAAAAGTAGAAATTCCTGGTATTAATAGACAACCAGCGCAAGTAACAGAAGCACATTATACAGCACAATATGTACATGTCCCTTTTTCTAGACAAGAGGTGAATAATATAAAACAAACAATCCCTGATTTGAGAAAGAATCCGGCAGGATTCTATAAAGAAATTGAGTCCTATTTGAAGTCGTCCATTTTTACAATGAGTAATATTGACCTATTATTTCCTGGAATTCTCCCAGTAGATACATGGAAGCAAATAAGAAATGTAGATGATAGTGAAATTTTGGGTGCTACCTGGGAACATTTGATAAAAGAGGATACGGACAGAAAGGCTGGTGAGAAGCCATCGTCAAATCTGTTAGCGTTACCAGCGCGAATAGTACAAAAATTGAAGATTTTGGTACCTGAGAGAAGAATTATCTGTGACAAATTAACTGCATGCGTGCAAGGTAAAGATGAATTGGATACTGACCATTTCGATAGATTTGAAGGAGTGTTTGCAGATTTTAGTAGCCAAGATTTAAGCACTGAACCTGGGAAAAGACTATTTGTTGACAAATATGTCAGAGGGTTGCTACCGAAAATTCAAAATTTAATAATGACGTCTGAGAGTGCATGGCAAGCAAAGTCACAGAGTGAAGTATTACACATGGCACAATATTATGAGAATAGAGTAAATTCAGAAAAAGAGAAAGAGGTGAGGGATAGAGTGAATCTAAAAACAAGAGTGTTACTGCAACAGGTAGCAAATAATAATAGGGGCGGAAGTAATACACACAAAAAAAGGAATTACTCGAACATGCACGGAGGTCCAATTGGACTCAATCAATGTGCATATTGTAAGGAAGAAGGTCATTGGAGAGCACAGTGCCCACATTTGCAGAATAGAAATGGGAATTACCAGAGAAGACAGAATAGAGGTCGCCCGGGAACACAAGGACAAAATAGAAACACTAGAATGCCACAAAATTATAATAACCAAGGAAATAACAACCAGAGTCAGAACCAACATCAACATCAGCAGACTAGCTGCTAGATGATGTATTGTTCCACTAGGACAGCCCAACACAGGGGTCGGAACCAGTGCCTATTCCCGTTGATCAGAAAGGACCCTACGTAGAAATGAAAATTGGGAATAAGGAGCACACTTTTCTAGTGGACACAGGTGCACAGGTGCTCAATAGGCCATCACTTGGTTCCAGAGATACCACTGTCAGGGCAAAAGAACGTTTCAGTAGGGTTTGCAGGCACCCCAGTAATTAGTCCAGTGTCACAGTCAGTACCCATAACACTAGGTCCATTCACTGAGTCATGGCCATTCCTTTTAACGTAAAAGTGCAGCGAGAAATTATTGGGGTTAAATTTGTTGAAAACATTAAGTGCGGTTATTCATTGTTCTCCTGATGGAGTGTTTTTGACAAATGCACCACAACAAATGTCAGTATCACAATTTTTGTCTAAGCCATTACCAACCAAATTAAGCAAGGTACCGCCTTGTATATGGGCGATGAATGACAACGATGTTGGTTGTTTGAGAATAGAACCAGTGAGAATTGTTTTGAAAGATGGAGTCACATTGCCACGTATCCCACAGTATAACATTTCAGTGGAAGGTGAGAAAGCATTGAAATGCATTGTTTCTGATTTGGTTAAACGAAACATGATTGAAGATATTACTGGTAGCACCTGCAATAGTCTGATTCTTCCAGTTTTTAAGAAAGGAGGTAATGAAATACCATATTGTTTCATAATTGATTTGCATGCATTGAATAAAGTAGTTTATCCCCAATTCCCATTGGTCCCAGATGTCACTACCATTTTGACAATGATTCCAGCCTCTGCTTCACATTTTACTGTCGTAGATCTTAAGAATGCATTTTTTAGCATCCCAGTGCATTCAGATAGCAGATATTTATTTGCTTTCACCTTAGGAGGGTGTTCTTTCACATTCACACAAATTCCACAAGGTTACACTGAGAGCCCGAGTATTTATAGCAGAGCACTAAAAGAACAGCTTGACATGTTAGAATTACCAGCGGGTTGTGTACTATTGCAGTACATTGATGACCTGTTAATTGCTGCCGACACAGAAGATATTTGCAAAGAAAGTACCATAAGATTATTGACACATTTGGCAACACATGGACATAAAGCATCATTAAAATAATTCCAGTATTGTCGAAAGGAAGTGGCCTATTTGGGCTACCTCCTTTCGAAAGAGGGAAGGAGACTGACACCAGAAAGGATAGAAAGCGTCTCTGGTATGCCAATTCCAAAGACACAGAAAGAAGTCAGAGCCATAATAGGCATGGCTTCATATTGCAGGCAGTGGATAGCCAATTTTGCTATGATTGTGAAACCAATGGTGGCATTGACAAAGAAGGATGTTGCCTTGCCTTTACCATGGAATGAGGAATGTCAGAACGCATTTGATCTGCTCAAAGTTGCGTTGTGCTCAGCTCCAGTTTTGGGCACACCAAATTATGAAAAGGATTTTAAGTTATTTGTGCATGAAAATGATGGTTGTGCGCTGGCTGTTTTGACTCAGGAACAAGGAGGAAGAAATAGACCATGTGGTTATTTGCCCTTTGCCGCACTGTTTGCGAGCTGTCGCTGCGGCTGCTGTGTCAGTAAAACAAACTGAGGGAATGGTTTTGGGTCACGCCTTAACCTTAGTGGTGCCTCACACAGTAGACGTTCTTTTAAATAGAACGCAGACGCAACATCTTACATCAGCTAGACTGACTAGATATGAAATTGTCATTTCTTCGCCACATATCCAAATTCAGAGATGTTGCGCTTTGAATCCTGCAGAGTTAATGCCCCCTCCCAATGAAGATACGGGTGAGAAGAAATCACCACCCCATGATTGTATAATGGTTACTGAACAAGAAACGAAAGGGAGAATTGACCTAACAGACACCCCACAGAAAGAGCCACACAGAGAACTGTTTTGTGACGGTTCCTGTTTTAAATTGCCCGATGGCACATCAACTGCTGCATATGCCATCCTGACACTGACGAGTATTGTAGAGAGCAAAATAATTCCATACAATTCAGCTCAGGCTGCAGAGATAATAGCATTGACAAGAGCATGTGAAATTTCTGAAAACTTGAATGTAAACATATATACTGACAGTCAGTACGCATTTGGGGTGGTACATAATTTTGGTCGACTCTGGGCTGAGAGGGGTTTTCTACCATCACATGGAACTAAAATTCAACATGGCCCCTTGATAGCAAGATTGTTGTCTGCACTCACGTGTCCAAAGCGGCTAACAATAATGAAATTCAAGGCGCATAAGAAAGTAACATGTAACGTTGGAAAAGGAAAAGCATTGGCGGACAAAATTGCGAAACAAACTGCCACTGATTTGCACACAAAAATGTTGATTGAAAGGTCAGAAGAAGTGCCATGCATGATAGGAAATGGGATTGCCACAGTCAAAGAGATGCAGGCGGAAGCAACTGCCGATGAAATAAAAGGGTGGGCTGAGGGCTCTGCAGAGTTAGACATAGAAGGTTGCTGGGTGGACAAAGAAAGTAGAAAGTGGATGCTGCCCAACTCCTATGAAACTGCAATGGTCACCATGGCCCACAGCCCCACACACATGTGTGCTAAGAAAATGATTCAGCATCTGGCCACAGAATGGCAGAACCCACACATTAGAAAAACTGCAGAGAGGCTAGTCCAGAATTGTATGACCTGTTTGCAACATAATATTGGAAAAGGAACAGCTACTTTAACAGGTAGTTTTGGCCCCCCCTCTAAGCCCTTTGAAGTCATCCATTTTGATTTCATTGAAATGGAAAGATGTCAGAATCTAAAATACATCTTGGTGGTAGTCTGTGCATTCAGTAAATGGGTGAAAGCATACCCGCTTAAGGACTGCACAGCGATGTGTACAGAAAAAGTAATGCTAAAGGCATACTTCTCTAGATTCGGCCTGCCACGGGTCATTTGGTCAGACAATGGCCCGCATTTCGTTGCCGCCGTCATATTACAGATTTGTGCAGGCCTTCAGATTGATAAGCGATTCCATTCCACCAGACACCCTATGAGTGCCGGTCTTGTTGAGCGCCAGAACGGCATCTTAAAGAATAAGATAACCAATATATGTTCAGGGAGTCAATTAAAATGTCCAGATGCACTGCCTTTAGCTTTGTTATGTATGCGCACGTCTGTGCAAGCAAGGACTGGACTCTCCCCATACGAGATTGTCATGGGGAGACCTGCAAATGTTTGGTGCACACCACAGCCTAGGCGTCCGAGTGAAGTTGAATACCCTGTGCTTAGTACATATTGTGATGTGTTAACGCAGAAACTCTGTTTGATTCATCAGCAGGTGCAGGAGGCTCTTCCTGTCAGATACACAGGCCCGGGGCATTGTCTGCAGCCGGACGAGTGGGTCCTGGTCAAGAATTTCAAAAGGAAGTCCTCACTCGCACCGAGGTGGAGGGGCCCTTATCAAATTCTCCTGGCAACACAGACTGCAGTCCGTGTGGATGGTCGTAAGGCATGGATCCATGCCACCCACACCAAAAGAATTCCATCGCCATTGAAAGAGCAGCCTGATCTGGATGACAAGAAAGAAATAGCTGCCTCTGACTCGAAAGACACCATTGCCAGTTCTCTGTCACAAATTCTGCCTGAGCCTGGGAGAAAGCCTTAAAAGATTGCTAAAGAGGAGAAAGGGCTAAAGGTGCCCCAACTTTGCCCAGCTGAATTTGCATCATCACAGGCTGACATAAAGCCTGCATCATCACTTGCTGCATCACAGGCTGACACTGAGCCTGCATCTGGAAGTGCATCTGCACTGTTTATTGATCACACAGTACCTGGAGCGATAAGGTACAACCTACGTTCTCAAAATCGAAAGTGATCTGATCTTCGTGTTTTGTTTTTGCCTCTTTTCCCATCACGGATGAATTGGGAATCGGAGGCCTAGGGAAGTGGAGCGTGGGGGCTGTACCAATCTGCAACAATTTGGGAGCTCTGGAACGCGGCTTCCCGTGCTATCTTTGAAAAAAATATCCATTTGTTGATCACCCCGTGGTACAAAGGCAATTGATGTTTGCTCTGGAGTCTTTTTGAGTAATGTGCAGAGGCACGATAATCTTGTCACACGTTTAGCAATCCAGGCTGCCGAGAACTGGCCTAAACACTTTGCTGACCTCTTCGAACATATTGGTGTTTCAACAGGTGCTGCTGTGAGAAGTATTCACAACGAACATTGTTGGAGAAGAAGAATCGCACCAATGCCCATACACACTTCTGTTCCCTGCTGCACCAATGCTGATGATATAATAGATATAGAGACTATAAAAAAATCTAGAAGGTGTTGCTGTAAAAAATCAATGCTTATAATTACGACACTTTTGTGTATCCTGTGTATAATTATCCCAGTAGTATGTATCCCAGTATTATGGTATTTGGAGAGCATGCATCCATTAAGTTCTCTTTTGCCTGCCACAAAAGCACCTGTCACAGACAGTCCAGTCCATATACTCTCTTATACTCTCCCTTCGATAGAAGAAAGACACAGGGAAGGTTATGGTGATAACACATTGCTTTTAATTATGAATATGACTCACTCCATCCTGAACAAAACAAACTGCTGGGTCTGCACCCATTTACCCTAGCATGGCGGGAAAGGAATGGGTTGGTATGTACAGCCATTACCCCTTAATAGAGAATGCTATGCATCACTAAGTGCACTATTTTATGGAAAGTGAAATAAGAGTGAAACTGGTCAATTTGACAATATAAACATAGATGAATTTGAGAAAGTGGTAATGGAACCAGTAGGTTGTTCCATATTTAACAGAGCAAGAGTGATAAAGCCAGTGGTGGTAAGGCCAGTAGACAGACTGTATGTGCCTTATAAGTCATCTCTAATCATGTTTCACATGAACCTAGTAGGGGACAAGGACGTAGTATCCCCCTCGTATACAATAAATTACAATCCTCGCACTGTCCCATTTGGCTACGGAAAAAAGGTTCCTATTCAGTAGGGACATTCAATAAGTGCATGAATATTGCAGTACTGGAGAGAGAAGAAGAACCAATATATGTGGGTGATCCTGTTTATTTTGTATGTGGAGAAAAAGATTATCCCTGGTTGCCTAGAAATTGGGGTGGGACCTGTTACTTAGGGATTCTCTTCCCGTGGTATTCCTTTCCCGAACATCAGATTTATCAAAATTATCTAGATCAAGGCCCCGGCAGGATGATGAGGCAGGATTAATTACGGAAGACATAGCAAAATCATTTATACCATTTTGGGGACAAGCAATAAACCCCTGGAATATACAAAAAAACGGGACGACAGATATATTGTATAATATGACCCTCGAACAGAAGGCAGTTAGATTAATGGCACTTCAGAATAGAATGGCTCTTGATATTATTTTGCCCGACCGTGGAAGTGTTTGCAAAATCCTGGAGTCAGTGTGCTGCGTATTTGTAAGTGACTCCACCCCTACGATTTCTGAAGCAATAAAGAAATTACACATTCTGAGCTTGACCTTCGTGCCCCGACAGGTGGTTGGGAACTGAATATAAGTTCCTGGTTCTGGGAATTACTGCGCTCATGGGGATGGAAGCTAATTGCAATTTTAGCAACAGTACTCGGAATCTTTATGATATGTTGTTGTTGCATACACTGCCTGCCAATTATTTGCTCTGAAATAACTGATGAATGCGTACACATGGTAACAGAGAAAGAACTCACAAAGTAGATACGAATGCAAACAACGAAAACCAAACTATGAAAGAGTTTATGTCAATTAATATTGATGATGACGATGTGTGGGAGCGAGGGGCCAGCAGGCCCCTCTCATCCTTCACTTCTCAGTACAAGACACGGACCAAGTACCGCAGTAGTGGGTTCGCCCCCTGCCCTTATGCAATCTTAACTTTGGGTTACATTCGCGTAGATGGGACCACTCAGCAGGACACAAGGCATCCATTTTTGTACCCCCTTTCGACTCCATCTTGGTGACCAGGCCTCACTGCTATAGTATGAAACGCTTCTCTCCCTTTCCTCGCAGCGCCCAGGTGCAGGGCACATGGCCCCCACCCACGTTGCCACTCTGACTGGAAAACTCTGCGGCTCCATTCTCACGCTGAAGCCGGAGGTATTTGCAACAACTAATAAATGTAACACATCACTCTTCCTCTGAGATCACTGTCCTGCATGTGAACCGGCACGAACTAAGCCCATAGCTCGTTCATCTCCACAAATGTGTCCTCGCCCCCACACCCTCGCCAGTGGAAACTTACTGCCATTCTGACCCTGTGTCCCTGCAAGGTATTCCTTTCATGTACCAGGCCACTGACCACGCCATGATGCCCACCCAGCAGACCCCCAACTAGCATTAGACCTCTGCTGCAGTATATCGTGCCCAGTACTAACAAACGCCACATACCTAAGATTCTTGTGAGCATGAACCTACACTCCGGTCATTGTATTATAGTGGTGAAGATGCTTAACCTATGAGTTGTAAAATCCAAAGGTTACAGGTGATATAAATACCTGTGTGACTTTTATAGAGACATGACAAATTATTGAGAGTCTTTGAATCACTATTATTTAGTGCATGCATTATAGAGAATGTATTATGTTAGCTTAGATAGTGCACACCCTGCTTCACAGGTACCTGACCTTCACCCATCCGGAGCACAGATGTCTGACGTCCATCCTCCCACCAACCGAGCAACCAACCAAGAGGACGAGATGATGCCCACACCTAAGACACCACCCTGGCTGACCAATCCGGGTCCAACATAGTATCATATGTTAGACGCATCATTGTACCTATAAAATGTACTGTAACATTAATTTTGCCATAGCGCTCTGAGAGATCTAGATAAACTTTTCCTTGAACTCTCACAGCCCGCTCTCTTTTGCCTTATTCCCTGTCTGGGGAGTGTTTGTTTTATTTTCTTGCACGTGTAAGACAGGGAGGGCACAAACATTTGGTGACCCCCTGTGACGTGATTTGGAGAGGTGCCTCAAGGCCGCGCCATGCGGCGAGATCCAGGACGCCCCTCAGCAAAACCATCGCCTCCGCGGCCGACCAGCCTGTGCGCACCACAAGAAAGGGTCAAGGGTTCCCGGTTGACGAATACCTGACTGAAAAGCTGCTCGCCGAGGCGGGCCGCAGCTTGTTTGGGGTGCGGACATAACTGGGGTTGGACCGTGAACGGTGACCCTCGGATGACTTTACTGAACACGTGAGTGCTGGTTGCAAAGGTTACCAAGGAAAGGTAAGGGGAAATAGGAGGGAACAGGGGAACTGGTGGTAATGGGTTATAAGGAAGAGTAGGGCCTGTGTGAGTGATGATGAGGCTTTTCTGATCTGTCCTTTATATGGCCATTAGGTTTCGTGAGAAGTGAAAAGAAGAAGAGAAGAGGTATACTAGCCCAAACGGGGTAGAAGCGGCGCCGCGTAGCATTGTCTCGTGCAGTGCAGATAATATAAGAGAAGACAAAGAGAAAATAGTAGGGGTCTCGTATATTGAGTAGACTCGGAGTAGTTATTTAGAATATTCTTTTTCCGTGTAAGAAAGAGTTCTTGGGGATGAGTAAAAGGGTGTAAGAGGTGGGGAGTGAATGAGAAGAGTAGGTGGAAAGGGGAAAGGGTTGGTAACGGGAACAAAGAGGAAATAAAAGCGTGCAGATAGTGCATGTGCATGTTACGTGTTATATGTTTTTCCATGTCCCGTCTATTGTTTTGGTCAAGAGTATCAAAGTATTGTAATTGATTTATTGGTAAAGTGGTACACATGTGAAAATGAACTGTTGAATTTGGAACTGCAATAATTACAAAAGAAACAGTGAATGTTGATACATACAAATTACTAGCCATTGAGAAGCACTTGACATATTGTTGGTCTAAAGTAAAGGCAAGCGGGTGGAAGGGGGATTAGGGGGAGAAAAACATTGACATGGGGGAATAACACCACTAGCTCATATTTGTCAACACCTTCCATTATACAGTGAAAAGATACAAAAGTACCATGATCAATGGTTGACAGAGATAAAAGGAGACAGTGTAACGCCAATTTGGCCAGAAGGAGGGTCATTTGATAAGAGAGTGTTAGATTTAGTGTCTACGCACTTGCTAGCAAGATATAAGGGGAAGCAGTTACAGAATAGAAGGGAAGTGCTGGATCTATGGCGAATGTTCGAGGAAGTTACCCCCACAGCAGAGGTAGGTAAAGAAGGACAAACTGAAAAACAAAAATCACAGGAAGAGGTAAGCGGAACGGCAAAGGGCGAGTGCACAACAACCACAGCTGAGGGTGATACAACCAAAATATATCCGTTAATGACAAGGCCAGCAGTAGGATACAGCGAGCCCCTGTATGTACCAGCATGTCCCACCCCCACTCCCTCAAATGGAGCGGTAGCTACAGCACCACCACCCTATGACAAAGGAGATCTGTATGGCCCAACGAGTGCACCTCCCGTGAATTTAGCACACTTGAGAGGAGAATTAGACCGCCAGTTAGCACATGCACAAATGGAGATAACATGGCTGAGAGCACTCTGCGATAGGGGCCAAATGCTGCCTGGGGGAGGGGAGGTGCCTCCATTGTCCGTAGCAGATCTCTCACCCCCACCAAGCACGACAGGGGAACTAGCACCAACCACATCAGAGCCAGCACGATCCATATCGTCTCAAGGGACACACATACCACAAGGGCGAGAAAAAGTGTGGAGATCGGGGGAGTTCCTGTTCCATTTGAATGACAAACCAGTGAGGATTATATGCCCAACCACACCAGAAAGTGAGCGAGGGGAAGAACACAATGAGAATGGTGAACAAGAGGAGGAAATAGAAGAAGTGTGGAGCGATCTAGATGAATACGAGGAAGGAGCGGCGGCCCTAGGGTCCCCACTACCGCATCATTTTGATGACATAGACCCACGGTCACCCCCACGATGGCAGGGTAGATTAAGACAGCGAACAGGGAATATGTTGGTGAGCAAAGTCAAGAAAGGGACAGTAAGTAAAACAGGAAAGAAACATAAGTTACAGATGCCACTAATACATAAGGGAGCAGGCAGGCCGCACTATATCCCATGGGCCCAAATGGACAAAAATAACTTGTTGAAAGTTCTCACCCCACTATCGGGAGGGGCTGGGAAATGGATACACGCATTCAAAAAACACACGACAGGGGTGCCACTGGCAATAGGCGATGTAAAAAGTTTGTTAGTATCGGCAGTCGGCGATCAGGCAGATGCAGTATGGGAGAAGGCGGGATTCCTAGGAGTAACAATGAGTTGTGACCGCTACGACGGATCCCCGTTCAACAACGTTCGAGCGCAAGTATGGGACGCATTGCGGCGCACGTTTCCAGACATTCCAGATTTACATTGAGTGATGCAGTGTACAATAGAGGAAAACGAGGATCCTACAGAATTCATACTACGGGTGCAAGATTTATGGAGAAGCGAGACTGGCACGGCGTGGAATCAGTCCACCACCTTGTTCTATTTTATCATCAAAAAGGGGCTTCCGAAGGAGGTACAGAAGGCCTTGGATATAATAGCTGGGATAGAAGCCAAGGGCTGGCCTGAGATTCAGAGTATAATTGCACACCACTGCAGGAGGATCAAAGAGAGGGAAAGGAGATAGCACAGAAAAGGTTGGCAGACGAAGCGAAACTATTGCAGAACAAATTGGTGAAGGTTGCTGCCGTAAACACCAGCGTAGCAGCAGGTAGAGCAAATGAGGGGGATGAAGGAGTGGTAAGTAGGCCAGTGACAATAGCAGTGTTGCGGACGGCAGGAGAACAAGGACCGTGGAACGGAGAGGATTTATACAGCGGACAACAGTGGCAAGAAAGACCGGCAAGAGGAAGAGGTGGGTACCGTGGCTAGAGAGGAGGATTTGGGAGCATGGGGAATAGAGGATTTGGTGGGCAGGGGATGAGAGGAGGACCGCAAGGGTCTTGTTGGAACTGTGGGAGATGGGAACATTATTTGAGGGATTGCAGAATGCGGCCTTCAGGGTATTTCCAGGGGCAGCAGCCCATGGAAAATGAACAAGGATGGGGATGCCCACACCCAGGTAGCCCCTATGGGTTTCAATGGGAGGGGGAAGACAACAAGACCAGTGCTATAATGAACCCCAAATGCAGCAAAGACAGCCACCCCCGCAACCACATCACAGCGCACAGCAACCCATGGTGAGACAAAACGCTGTAGGCAACGCAAATAGTAACTGTTTCGCAACGGCTCCAAATGGCGCACCTGCGCCATTTCGCGGCGTGACAGTGGTCAGAGACAAAGGGCCTCATTACAAATCGCCTGGTATGGAAACAAAGGTGGCGGTAAACCCGCCGCCACCGTTGTTTCCATGCCGGGCGATCACAACTCCTGCAGGGTTTAACATTACGAGATGCTGCCAGTGTTTCCATGCTCCCCATTCCCATTGAGTCCCATGGGAATGGGGATTAACACCATTCCGCCTCCGTGATTCCCAGGAAACCGGGGTTGTAATGCCCCGGTAATTCCGGGAATCACAGAGGCGGAATGGTAATACGAATCTGGCGGTAACCAGGCAGTTTTACCGCCTCGGTTACCGCCGGACTCGTAATGAGGCCCATCGGGCCTCATTAAGGACCCAGGCGGTAAGGGGTTTACGGCGGCGTAAACAGCGCCAACCATTACCGCCTGATTCCGAGGTCCCTTAGCGCCATGGAGGTTTTAACACCTGCTTTTAGCAGGTGTTAAAATCCATGGCGCTAAGGGACCTTGTTGTTAATTACGCCACCGTAATTTACGGTGGCGTAATTAACGCCTTCCTCACTCCCATTATGCCCTATGGGGCAAAAATGGGAATGGGGAAGGGTAAATGGGTTAATGGGGACTTACCGCCCCACTCACCTCGGAATGGGGCGGTATGTCCGCCAACCACCATGGCGTAAACATAGTTTACGCCATGGTGGCATAGTTTACGCCATGGTGGTAAAGGTACGACCCAGGCGGTAACTTACCGCCTGGGTCGTAATGAGGCCCATTGTCTTTTCAGTATCAGGGCAAGAAAGGTATGCAGACTAGGTCAGCCCACAGGGAACACTTGCGTGTCCAGTTCTATCCACCACCCTACGTGCAGAAGAGGAACCACTAGTGGGGTCCGAGATAGGAAACAAACAGTTAATCTTCATGGTAGACTCGGGAGCAGAAAAATCATGTCTTATGGAAGGGCGGTTTCCGCTCTCAGGCAGGAATTTGGAAATGCATGGGTTCTCTGGGGCTATTTTAAAAGTTCCTTACACTAAAGATCTTGATATAACAGTGGGGGGGAAAACTGTGCGCGCACCCTTACTGTACCACGAAGACGCGCCAATCAATTTACTGGGCAGAGACCTGCTAAGCAAATTGAACATGACCATTTCGTTTACTGAGCGGGGAATAGTGTGCTCCACCCCAGGAGTATGCCCAGTACGAGCAATATTGATGATTAATACAGTGATGAATGAAGTTGTGGTGCGAGGGATACCCATTGACATAGACATGTTTATGTATGGCATCAAAGTATTAGCCCGAGTGGTACCAGAGATAACGAAAAAGGAATGGAGAACACCATCAGATTTTATAATCCGCCTAATTGCACACTCAGATGTTGTGCCAGGCACAATCATATCCGTAGACATCGAGGCAGTTCAAGTATCAAGCAAACGCATTGTGGTCATAGGACTGGACGCGCCTGGGTGCGAGTGGAGACCTGTGTTATGCATAGACCCCAACATAATGCTAAGAGACATAACTGATGAGGAATTATTAACTGACAATGAAGATGACGGAGAGATAATAATGGAAATAAGCATACCATGTGACATTATGATTCAGTACAGAGAGGTACACAACCCACTTATGGCCAGCATTAATGCTCCGCCGACAATATTTGAGGAAGACATGGCAAAGGTGGCACCTGAAATTTGGACTACAGGCCTCCACGATGTAGGATTACTCCATTTGGTGAACCCAATAAAGATAAAACTAAAACCTGGTGCCATACCGCCACAAGTGAAACAATATCCCATATCCAGAGAAGCAGAAGACAGGATTAGGGAAACAATAAATGAACTCCTAAAACAAGGTATTATAGTACCGTCAAGCTCCACCTGTAACACAGCTATCTTCCTGATCAAAAAAGCAAAAGGAGGGGCGTGGAGGATCATCCAAGATCTCCGCCCACTCAATGGCGTCATCCAAAAAGAGTTCCCATTAGTGCCTAACCCATCATCAATACTGTGCAGAATACCCAAAGAATCCACATGTTTTACTGTGGTGGATTTGAAGAACACTTTCTTCTCCATACCACTCAACCCAGGCTCACAGTACCTGACAGCATTCACACTAGGAAACAACAGGTATGAACATCGCAGACTCCCACAGGGGTATTGCGAAAGCCCCAGCATTTTCAACAGAGTATCGCATGAAGATATTGGAAACATAGATGTAGAGAGCACCATTATACAAATACGTAGACGATTTACTCGTCTGCAGCCCCACAGAAGAAAAGTGCAGAGAAGACTCCATAACAAAATGTGTTGGCTGCAAAGGGGTATACAGTGGACAAAGGAAAATTGCAATACTGCCTAGCCGACGTTGTATACCTCGGATAGCTAATATCAAAAGATGGGAAACAAATGCTCCCAGAAAGGGCAGCTGCTATATGCAACATGATCATACCTAAAACAGTTAAAGAAATGCAAAAATTCCTCGGCATATGTAATTATTGCCGAGCATGGATCCTTGATTACGCAGCATACACACACCCACTGCTACAAGCATTGAAAGAAGCGCAGAAGAATAGGGCCCCAATAAAATTGACACAACATGATGGCACAGTACTTTAGATTAAAAGACCTCATTGCGGATGCTCCAGTACTTGCAAACCCAGATTATGAGAGGGATTTTTTCTTATTTTCACACTGCAATGGAACACTGATGACAGCAGTGCTTACACTGAAAACATCATTAGGACACAAACCATTGGCCTATTACAGTGGAACATTAGATGCAGTGATGCAAGGACACTTCGCATGTGAACAGTCACTCGCTGCAGCAGCTTTCGCCATTGAAAAAAGCGCCACAATAGTGATGGGATGTTCAGTAACACTATATGCAGAACACTCATTATTTGCAATTCTTGGGAGGTGAAAACCAACCTTTACAACACAACAGCGTATGAGATAATAATTTCGAGCCCCAACGTGCACGTTGTCAGGTGCAAAACAGTAAACCCAGCAACATTTATCACAGAACCATGCACCACAGAGGACATGCAAGAACACGACTGCGCCACCTATGAAGGGGAGGGCTACGACATTCCCAAAGCGAGCGAAAATGCCCTGAAGGAAGGAGAGATATATTTCATAGATGGGTCAGCATCGATAAACCCTGAAACGGGGGAAAAGCATGTAGATATGGCCGTAGTATGCATGGAGGAAGATGGCTACGATACAATTGTCCAGAAGTGCCTCCCGTCCCATTACTCTGCACAAGCAGCAGAATTAACTGCATTGATTGAGGCACTGCATACAGCCAGAGGATGCACAGTAACAATATACTCAGACTCAGCATACGCGACAACCACAGTCCATTCAGGGCTATCCCGCTGGCATAGGAGGCGGTTCAGAAGAGCGGATGGCTCACCAGTACAGCACGCCACACTATTGACTGAGCTGATAGATGCATTAGCAGAACCATCGGTAGTGGCAGTGGCGAAATGCCAGGCCCATACCAACAATACAGACGCGGTCTCATTGGGAAATGCGGCAGCTGACGCAGCAGCGAAGGAGGCCTCGTATTTCAATACACCAACAATCGAATGGGTTGTAAAATCAGCCATTACAGAGCCATTGGAAGAGGTATACAGTAACACACCAATAGCGCAGATAATAGAACTACAAAGGAGAGCACCACAGGAGGAGCAAGAATTGTGGAGCAAACAGGGGTGCAAACAATCAGCCACAGACCTAATTTGGAGACAGGAGACAACAGGAAAGGTAGTAATGCAAGTAGTGTTGCTAGAGGTAGCATTCCAACAGCTGCACTTCCCAGCCCACGTAGCAAAACAACATGTTGCCGCAGACATCCAGGAACATTGGTTTGTCCCCAATTTACCGGAACATTTGTCAAAATTTGTAGTAGAATGCACAACATGCCAAACATACAATTCAGGAATGACATTGAGAACACTGCGTGGCATCCTGCCATGACCAGTAGGACCATTTAGAGATAATGCTGACATGGGAGAGCGATGTAACGGATCAAGGTATTTAATTGTAGTGATATGCCCCTTTTCCAGGTGGGTGGTAGGTGGTCCATTTCCCCACCCAGACGTGAAGTGTGCGGCGAAGTTTCTGGTGCGAGAGGTCTTTTCTCGATGGGGCATATGTGATGTGATAAGATCAGACAACGGCACACACTTTGTGAATGACCTTTTCAAAGAAGTGACGTCACTCTTGGGGGTGAAACACAAACTGTGTTTCATTTATCATGCGATGACGAATGGGGTGGTGGAAATGATCAACGGATTGCTCAAGAGTAAACTATCAAAAATGTGTAATAAACTGAAGAACAATTGGGTGTATTGCTTGCCCCTAGCACTGTTTCAACTCAGAACTCAATCATGTAAGGATCATCATCTGAGCCCCCATGAAATTGTCACTGGGAGGCGAATACAAACACCACTCTCCCCGATTAGGAGAGCATCAGACGCACACAGGGCTGCAACAGTGCTGGAGGAGGAATTTAAGGAATACCTGACCCAGTTAACGCACGCAGTACACAGCATAGTGCGACATATAGCACCACCTTTTACTGAGAATGTGGCAACTGATACTACCACACCATCCACAGACAGCCCAAGTGGGCCGCTAATGCCAGGAGCCAAGTATATGTCTGGAGTTTTGTGAGAAGATGGAATTCACCCAGGTTTCACGGCCCTTACAAGGTTATATATAGTACACCCACTGCAGTGAAAGTCAAGGGATTGAAATATTGGGTGCACTTATCTGATCTGAGGATGGCACGGGATAGTACAATCCCCCAGGACGAACAGGAATGTGCTAGTAGCACTACAAATGAGATTGAGAAGTAATGGCAAAATTGTTTGACAAAAAGGAATATGCTAAAAACAAAAGTTATAATATACGCCTTGTTTTCTCATAATCTATCTGTCTCTCTCTCCTTCCTTCCTCTCCCCCTTTTCTTTCTTCCTTCTCTCTCTTTCTCCCTTCCTTTCTTTTCTTCCTTTATCTCTTTCTCTCTCTCTCTCTCTTTTTCATGGAGCACTCAATAAAAATTGATGTGTAATAAAAACAAGCAAAAGCGAATGTTGATCAAGTATGAAACTGAAATGTAAACACATGAATATATTGTGGTGACTTAACAAATTTGTATCGCCCCTCCAGGTGACAAATGGCCCAATGAACAACAATCGTGGAGAATTAATTAATGCTAGATAGCAATAGCGATGCCATTAGGGCTTATAGATTTAGCAATGTTGAATGCATTTTAAAATGTGCTGCAGTATTGTTTTCAGTAATGTTGTTTTTTATGGCCTGGTACTACACACTTCTATCTTTGGTTAATGACATGCACAAGGGGGGGAGCGGGGCTAACTTGATACGAGAAGGCTCGCACTTGATATGGACTGGAGTAAAGACAATGTGGAAAGAAACATATGACATTGATGCTAATGGTGCAAATGTAATGCAACCTCCAAAACACGCCACTGCAGGCCCAACAAGTGTCTCCATGTTACTTCCAAATATAAATATGAGTAATCATTATGAACTTAATGAATATGATGGAGATTATTATTGGCCAAATGATGTAACTAACACAAGTATGCATGCACAGACAACCATACGCCCTACCTCATATCATGCTGCTGCCACTGATGACGATACACATGCCATATTGAACAACAATGACACAGCCTGGGCTGGAATGTTTCCAATACATTACAAAAAAGTGAGAAACAATAAGGAGGGAGGGAGAAGGATAAGAAAAAGGGGGTGGAAGGGAAAAGATACGACATTTATCATGGCCTGGGGCTAGATGAAATGGAAGACCCCGGCCACCCTGATGAATCAAATAAATGGTATTCAGACATGAGTGCCACGGCCAAGCAAGCAACAAATGAAAGCTGTTGCGTCTGTTCAATCATCAAGGCAATGGACGGTGGTGTTTGCTGAAAAATTGGGGGAGCGTGTTGCACGTTCGTGCCAACTGAAGATGCTGATAACGGGACACGCTCACATGTGATAACAGCAGTACACAATTTAGGAGATAGGATGAGAACAGAAGGAGGAGCAGAGGAAAGGACATGGTTTGACAATCTGTTTGGCTGGATACCATCATGGGTAAACGTGGCAATGAAAATACTCGTCCCCATCATCGTCTTTGTGCTCCTATTCTTCTGTGTGTGCCAACTGGGACTCCAGTGCTGTGAAAAGAGCATGCCTACTTCGGCTATGATGATGGTAACAATGGGCCAACCGACAACGGTAGCTACCATGATAGATGCACAAATACAAACAGGGGAATACACCACACCGCAATACAGGATGACAGCCATTTACAGGCAATATGGGGACAGGGTTGATAATTTGCATCCTACAACAATAAAGGAACCAAGTGAGTTGCAATGGTACAGGGAGGTCTGGGTGGACTTAGATGGGGATGGTGGGATCTACTTGATGTGTACACCAGACAAATATGCAAGGAGAGGGAATAGCTTGAGAAGCATATGCAGGGCATGGATGCCAATAAAGGGTACCCCAGCATGGGACGAAGCAGTTGCGGAGGCTGAGTATGATATGATATGATATGGCATTTGTAACGCGCCTATACACAAGTGTTTCAAAGCGCGATGAGGCAGGGGGAGCAAGGGGAGACAGACAACAATCCTACTAGGCCAGGTGTCATTCAGATCACGCAAGTGCAAGGGTAGAGGGGAAGGGAAAAGTGCAGGGGGGAAAGGTAGAGGGAAAAGTGCAGTACAGGGTTATAGCATACAGGATAAATAACAAGGGCCAGCTGGTGGCAAGTGCGAGGTAAGTGCAGACAAGTGCTGGGAAGGGGGGCTGTATGGATACAGACACAGTCCCGCAGTGCAGGGGTTGCCAGGGAGGCAGTACAGGGGAGAGTGGCTGGGCCAAGGACCGAGAACTGTGAGTGGCCCAGTTGCAGATTCAGTGACGTTTCAGTAATTATAGCAGGGGAGAGAGGGAGAGAAAGCAGAGGCAAAGAGGAAGGTTTTGAGGTGCTTCCGGAACCGGAGATGGTTCTCATCAAGTTTCAGGGAGGCACGAAGGCTGTTCCAGAGGGAGGCCCCTGCAGCGGGGAGAGATCTGCCCCCAACTCGTTGTTTGGAGAAGCGGCTGACCCTGAGGGAGTTGGAGGCGGATGAGCGAAGAGCACGAGAAGGAAGATATTTAGGAAGAGAGAGTTGAAGGTATTTTGGCCCAGGGCCCCAGACGGCCTTGTGGACAATGCAAAGGGTTTTGAACTTGATTCTCGCAGTCACTGGGAGCCAGTGTAGTGATTTCAGTCCTGGAGAGATACGGTAACTGGGCTTGAGGCCAAGGACAAGTCTTGCAGTCCTGTTCTGGATGAGTTGCAAAGGGCGGAGAGTAGAGGCGGGCAGATTTAGGTAGAAGCTGTTACAGTAGTCCAGCTGTATTCACAACATCCAGGCATGCATTTTTTCCAACTTACCTTTTCACCGTACTACCGAAGGGAGAACGAAAAGAATAAAAAATAAATATTTGTTACTTTAGATGTAACGAAAGGGAGAATGTGTGGGAGCGAGGGGCCAGCAGGCCCCTCTCATCCTTTACTTCTCAGTACAAGACTCGGACGAAGTGCCTTCAGTAGTGGGTTCGCCCCTGCCCTTATGCAATGTTAACTTTGGGTTACATTTGCATAGATGGGACCACTGAGCAGGACACAAGGCATCCATTTTTGTACCCCCTTTCGACTCCATCTTGTTGACAAGGCCTCACTGCTATAGTACGAAATGCTTCTCTCCCTTTCCTCGCAGCCCCCAGGCACAGGGCACATGGCCCCCACCCTCGTTCCCACTTGGACTGGAAAACTCTGCGGCTCCAGTCTCAGGCTGAAGCTGGAGGTATTTGCAACAACTAATAAATGTAACAAATCACTCTTCCTCTGAGATCACTGTCCTGCATGTGAACCGGCACGAGCTAAGCCCATAGCTCGTTCATCTCCACAAATGTGTCCTCGCCCCCACACCCTTGCCAGCGGAAACTTACTGCCATTCTGACCCTGTGTCCCTGCAAGGTATTCCTTTCATGTACCAGGCCACTGACCACGCCATGATGCCCACCCAGCAGACCCCCAACTAACATTAGACCCCTGCTGCATTATATCGTGCCCAGTACTAACAAACGTCACAACCTAAGATTCTTGTAAGCATAAACCTACACTCTGGTCATTGTATTATAGTGGTGAAGATGCTTAACCTATGACTAAAATCCAAAGGTTACAGATGATATAAATACCTGTGTGACTTTTATAGAGACATGACAAATTATTGAGAGTCTTTGAATCACTATTATTTAGTGCATGCATCACTGTGCTTAGAGAGGCTCAGCTTCACCTCACTGATGATGCCCAACAAGGCTGAAACACGTGTATGGGGTTGCTGGTGGTACTCTTGTTCAGAGAGGAATTGCCATAGCATTTCGGTGCTGGACTGCCCATGTGGGCGGGACAAAGACTGATATGCAAATGGATATTTCCCATCTGTGAAAGGTACAGTGAGCAAAAAGCAGATGGCTGCGAACTCTCAATGTGGTTAACTACCACTGAACAGGTTATCATGCCTTGTTCTTCCTAGAGAGGGGCGCCTGCTACCTTTGTTGAATTATAGAGAATGTATTATGTTAGCTTAGATAGTGACCACCCTGCTTCACAGCGACCTGACCTTCACCCATCCGGAGCACAGATGTCTGACGTCCATCCTCACGCCAACCGAGCAACCAACCAAGAGGACGAGATGATGCCCACACCTAAGACACCACCCTGGCTGACCAATCCGGGTCCAACGTAGTATCATATGTTAGACACATCATTGTACCTATAAAATGTACTGTAACATTAATTTTGCCAGAGCGCTCTGAGAGATCTAGATAAACTTTTCCTTGAACTCTAGCAGCCCGCTCTCTTTTGCCTTATTCCCTGTCTGGGGAGTGTCTGTTTTATTTTCTTGCACGTGTAAGACAGAGAGGGCACAAACAGCGATTACAGTAGCATGCATAATTCAGAGTTAGATACATGGTCAGAGGAAGATGCGATGCATGGTTGATGCTCTTGGTTTACGGCCAAAAGGAGGGTTTGTGAGTCTAGAAAATACCCTACCATAGCATAGATGTTATATTATGTTGGCCGACAGCCAATCGAACCATATGGCCAGCATCGCCAAATACAGAATCGTCAGCATAACCATAGAGCGTCCATTTTGTTCCCGCAGGATCCACCATTTGCTTTCTCTTTGCTTTCTGTTCAAATGCTTTGCAAAAAATGTATTCAATTTCATTCTGCTCTTGCACAAAGCAAGGCCACAAGTTACATGTATAGAGACCAGCCCAGACAGAAATAACATAGCCGGTCAAGTGGCACAGCGAGTAGAGCGCTCGCTTTGACATCAGTGCAGAGCCTGCGAACGCAGGTTCGAATCCCGGCAGCGCCAAACTCAGCGTTTCATCCTTCCGAGGTCGATAAATGAGCACCACACACCGTGGGTAATAATAAGCAGCGCTCATAGCGCTATATAAATGCCAAATTATTATTATTATTATTATTATTATTATTATTATTATTATTATTAAATGCCAAAGCAGTACAGAAATACATTGTTTTCCTCCCTCACAAGTCCTTGAAGGCGAGCAGAGAGGCATTTAATCACCAAGCCAGGTGCCAGCTGGTCTCGCTAGAAGCTGTAGAAACAGGCCATTAAAGGCACAAATTATGCTCTCCTTACGGCCCCCCTTTTTGGGCCCTCTTAGATCAGGCTGACCCCTAGTTCACGAATAGAAACTAGAAGATAGCATGCTTTGGAATGTGTCTCTCCTACGAACACAGTTTGCTCACTAAACAAGTGCATTATGTTCTCTGTAACAAAGAATCCTGTCTGTGTCTTTCAAATTGCAACTGTTGCTGAATCAAGTAATATAGATTAACATAGAAACATCTCAGAAGGTGTCATATTTGTCATCTTTGTCAATCACCGAACCCTAGCTCAAGAAGATACATTATGGGCGGTTTTGATGTGTCACAAACAGATTGTATGATTGTCTTTTTGTATATTTGACACTGTTGTAGAATGCTCACTCTCTTGCATCTCACGAGGTCTGGGTGACACACGTTGCGAGATGTGAGATCCAGTTAGCCGACTGAGACTATTTGCTTTGCAATAAACCCTATATTTTGGGAATTGAACCTCCTGTCTGTCGTATCAGTTCGTGTATGGTGATTGTGCCTTTTTTCCATGCACGAGGGTCTTCAGGGCTTAGCAAAGGCAGCCTCCTCAAACTTACCAAACCCAGCCTAATTAATCATATGAAGTTATCATTTAAAACTCCTCCAACTTTTTAAACCATGGAGAAAAGAAGAAGATTGGGCACCCATGACTCATTTGAAGCTGCATTCAATGCAAATGAAACTTTATAACAAATTTCAATTTCAAGCAGTACAAAAACATGTTGGACAATGAACGCCAACAAGAGGAAGAATTTCAAGTACAACTAAATGAAGACACTCCTGAGGGATTTCAACCTTCTGTTACAGGAAGCCAAGAACCACTTGGAGAGCCACTCATAGTAAATGAAGCAGAATTAATCATGCCTGAAGTAGAAAACACCATGTATCAATATGAGCAATCAGAACAAAACTTGGCACTGCTCAATCATCACTGAACATGGTTTGCAGCATGAAAGTAAAACTTGCAGCTGTCAACATTATAAACCTGTTCTCCTCTATGTAAGTGGTGAAGCTGGTTCAGGCAAAACATTCTTAATACAAATCGTCAGCAAATTCCTCCAAAAGTTAACAAACAACATTTCAGCTGTTGTAACAACCCCCACAGGTTTAGCTACCTACAACATAGGAGGTGTTACTTTACACTGCCTACTGCACCTTCCAGAACACCAAAATAAATAAGAGTACTACAAACTATCAACAGAAGCTGCTACTGAACTATGTTGAATTCTGGAAGAAATGAAAATACTCCTAATATATAATGCTCCTAATAGATGAGGTGAGCATGGTCTCCAAACTTAAAAGAGACTACGAAGAACTCTTTGGAGGAAAACACATTAATATTTTTGGAGAACTCCTACAATTAACACCAGTGAAAGGTGAACCTATTTTTAAAACCTTAGGACACAAACAATGCTGCAACACACTTGGCAGCGTAGTAAATGTAAATCTCTGGCAACATTTCCAATACAGAGAACTAACTAAAACGTGTCACTCTGCAGACCTCACCTATGCTAACATTTTAAAGAGCATTAGGACTGGTCCTTTTTTTCTAAAGACGCACAATCAATCTTAAATAGTAGACTCATCCATGAGCTATATGGGCAACACATCTGCTCCTGATGTCATGAAACAATTAGCACAAACAAATGTAAAATGGATGTCCTTAATGCCAACCCTAGCAAGCTGTCCGCAATTCAATGAGACAATGGGCCTCATTAGAAGTACAGCTGTAATTTTGCTGGTAAAACCGGCAGGTTGCTGCCAGACCTGCAATGAGTTACCGCCACCTGACTTGCCAGAAACACTGGGGCATTACAGGCTGTTGGGCCGGGTCCATTTTGAGGATTACACCCAAGTTGGAGCACAATACCAAATTTTCAATCCTTTTCGAAGCGTCGGGGCACCAGGTTTACCAGGGTGAACGCGATAGAAACGCTGAATCAAAACCGGGGCATGAACATCAGCAGCAGGTTCCCACGAACAATCTGCTGGAGAGTATCCACGTCAATCTATGAGATACTGTAGGCGACCCTGATAATAACGGCAGTCACAAATACCGGCCACTTCATATTCAGGTCCCAAAGGTGTAGCGACAGGAGGAGGGCGAGAACCCCGATGTCTAGAAAAACGATCCACCACATCCTTCTTAAATTGGGAGACATGAAACACAGGATGAATCCGGGACCACGAGGAAGGGAGCCGAAGGATGTGGACAGAATGCGTTGTAGATCTCATTCGTTGGAGAATGGCGAAAGGACCAAGAACTTGGGAGATAACTTGGAAGGCACCAAATGACCGGGCAAGAATCGGGAGGCCAACAATCCCCCGGAGCCAATAGTGGAGCAGGTATGCGACGTCTGTCGGCAAAGCACTTGACACGTTCCTGTGCAGCCAGAAGAGAGGTCCGAGCAGCTTGTGACACTCCCAGATCTGCAAGAATAGGCTATCCACATCAGGAAACTTAGAAGGAGAAGACAGACCCACAGGAAAACAGGTAGGATGAAATCCGTAGGAACAACGAAAAGGACTGGTCTGGAGGGCAGAATGTCTTGAATTATTGTAGGCAAACTCCGTCAAAGGCCACAATTCGTACCAATTGTCCTGGGAGGTGGAAATGAAACAGCGTAGATAACCTTCAAGGGTCTGAATGAGACGTTCCGTCTGGCCGTTGGTCTGTGGGTGGAATCCGGAGCTCATGGCCCTATTGATTTTCAGACATTTACAGATTTGACGCCATTACTGAGATGTGTACTGTGGCCCACGGTCCGAGACAATGGTTTCTGGAAGCCCATGAAGCGAGACGATCAGAGCGATAAATATGTGCGCCATCTGAGCGGCCGTGGGAACCTGAGGAAGAGGAATGAAATGGGCCATCTTCGTAAAATAGTCCACAACCACCATTATAGCCATACAGCCTTCTGAAACAGGTAGGTCAACCACAAAATCTGAAACAGGTAGGTCAACCACAAAATCGGTAGAGATAAATTGCCAGGGATGAAATGGTATAGGCATGTTTGAAAGGAGGCCATGGGGAGCTGAGTGTTGAGTGTTTGTAAGCAACCCGAACAAGCTGAAACATAGTGCCGGATATCCTGAGTCCACTTGGGCCACCAAAAATGTTGTTGAACCAGCTCCGTAGTGTTGGCGATTCCTCAATGTCCTGCTATACTTGAATCATGGCATAACTGTAATACTGTCTTCCTCAGGTCATCAGAAGGTAGGAATAATAGCGTCTCCCAGTAGGCACAACCATGGGACATGACCAGTTTCAAGTCAGTTAATCCAGTAGGGTTAGCCCTGAGGAACCGAGTTGTATCCTCAGAGACGGACTGTAGAAACGTAGTAACTACCTGCAGAAATTGAGCCCTGGGAAATATTGGCTCTGATCGAAAAGGATTGGAAAAGGTGGAATACTTCCTAGACAAGGAGTCTGCCTTGAGATTTACTCTGCCAGGTATAAACGTAAAAGTTATATCTACTGTTTCTGGTCTGGGCATATTGCAATGCCCGGAGGTTACTGTGGTCTGTTCAAACCTCAATTGTATGGCAAGCACCTAGCAAAAGATGTCGCCATTCCTCGTAGGCACGTTTGATTGCCAGAAGTTCCTTCTCGAGGATGGTGTAGTTTCTCTCGGAGGGCGAGAGTGTGTTAGACATGTAGGCCACCGGACATTCTACCCTGTGATCGTTCTCCTGTAAGAGAACGGGCCCCAATGCATAGTGAGAGGCGTCTGATTCCACAATAAACCTCTTAGTTTGATACGGGGTCAAAAGGATAGGTCCAGAGACAAAGCGCATTTTAAGTCTACCAAAGGCCAACTGAACCTCATCCGACCAAAGAAACTTCACTCCCTTCTTGAAAAGAGCAGTCATTGGTAAGATCCCTTCTGAATAGTTAGGAATAAAGCACCAACAAAAATTGGCGAACCCGAGGAATCTCTGAAGTTCCTTCAGACACCCAGGAGTAGCCCACTCGGTAATAGCAGAGACCTTTCGTGGATCCATAGAAATCCCTTGTGTCAATAAGATGTATCCGAGATATGCCACCCTTTCCTTGTGAAACTCACACTTCTCCAATTTACAGTAAAGATGATTATCGGACAACCTTTCTAGTACTTCCATGACATGTCGTATGCGTTGAGAAGGGGAAGAAGAAAAAAACAAAATATCGTCCAAATAAACGATCACGGAGTGAAAGAGAAGATCGGAGAAAATATGGTCCATGAAACGCTGGAAGATGGCAGGGGCATTTGAGAGACCGAAGGGCATCACCCGATATTCAAAATACCCAAACGGTGTTCAGAAAGCCATCTTCCATTCGTCGCCAGCCCAAATACGGATAAGGTGGTACCTATCAGCGATCGTGATCTTATTCAATCCGCAATAGTCTATGCATGGTCTAAGTTCTGTAGTGTCTTTTTTAGGAACAAAAAATAATGAGGCCCCTGCCGGGGATGTTGACTCTGCAATAAGACCATGACGCAGGTTCTCTTGTAGGTATTCCTTCAGCACTACTTTCTCCTGTGAAGATAAGACATACATGCGGCCGAATGGAATAGGAGCATCGGACATGAGTTTGATTGCACAATCATCCCTCTGGTAAGGTGGGAGTTCTGCAAACTCAGTCTTTGAAAATACAGTATGAAAAGGTCGATAGACGTCAGGAATGCCTTGTATGTGATTAAGCATAGTGGAGTTCGACCTAAATTCTTTGAAAGAAGACCCAGGATGAAACCCTATGGCTCAGCTCGAGAGGCAGTGTCTAATACAATATTCTGAACCCATAAAAAGGTTTCCTGCTGCCAAGTTTATATATGGATTATGGACTCTGAGCCAAGGTAGTCCAAGTATGATTGGATAAGGAGCGGTCTGAATGATGTCAAGAGTGATGGTTTTGCTATCGGAAGCAATCTTCATATTAAGAGGTTGAGTCTGTTTAGTGATAGGTTCGGAAACCAACGGACTTCCATCAACCGATTCAACTGGAATCGCTAACGTCTTCAAGGAGCAAGGTAAGCCCATTCGTTGAGCCCACTGATGGTCAATAAAATTGCAGGCGGCCCCGCTGTCACTCAAGGCAGATACCTCCACTGGTTCAACAGAATCCCATTGGAGAGTTATGTGTAAAACGACCATGGCAAGATCAGGGATCTCAGTGATTTGGGAAGGCACATGTATAGGTGAGGAACTGATTCTCAATTCCCTATCCATGGTTCTCCTGATGGTAGGGAGCAAGTGTTTCCCGATCTTCTAATGGGAGTTACAGGACAGTTCTGTACCGTGTGATCCTTAGCCCCACAGTACATACAAAGATTCTGTTGGCGGCACCTGCTACATTCGTCTGGAGTCAAACCGCCTTGCGTCGCTCCAATCTGCATAGGTTCATCTGTTTGAACCCATGTAGGAATGGTGGGGAAATCAGAGGTAAGTCTTGGATTCCTGGGCTTGCGATGTTCTCTATGTCTCTCCTGTAATCGATAATCCATCTGCATCACCATAGAGATTAGTTCCACGAGATTAGGGGAATGAGGAACTTGAGACACCTCATCCTTTAACTCCTCATTTAGACCTCTTCTAAAAAGGGTAATGAGAGCATCGTCTGCCCAGGAAGTACAATTGTTTAAACCTGGTTATATAGGAAAGTGTGTCCTGAGACCCTTGCCTAAAATCCAAAAGCTGTTCTTGTGCCGATAACGTGATTTCTTGTCTGCCAAACATAGCCCTAAGGCTATTTAGAAAAGCCAGGTACAAATCCAATAAGGGATTATTAGAGGTAACTAATGGGGTAGCCCAGGCTAAGGCTGCACCGGCCAAGTTAGAAATCATATGACCAACTTTATCCCGATCATTGTGAAAAAATGCAGCTTTAAAAGAAAACTGCACTGTGCAAGCTTCAATAAAAGCTTTCAGTTTATGGGGTCACCATCATATAAACCTCCGGGTATAGGACCAGGGGGTAATTCAGAGCAACTGGTAGCTCTTCCCATATGATGATGTAAAATAGCATTTTCCTGTTTTAAGGATTGTACCTCGGCTGTCAGTGACTGAACAGCTGTCAGCAATTGTTGCTGTTGGGCCGGGTACATTTTGAGGATTACGCCCAAGTTGGAGCACAATACCAAATTTTCAATCCTTGTCCTTAGATACAACATATCCTTTTTTTGGCATTGCTAACTGTAATAATCAAATAGTTGTATGATATATGATTACAATATTAAGTATTATCAGTATCAATGACAAGGAATTAATCTTTAGCATGGACTCACCAACAGAGAAGAATCCTTGAACCAGTCTATACTCGTGGATCAGAAAGGGCGATCCTAATAGAAATTCCCCCTGAAACCTTCCTCCCCCTCCATGGCAATAAAAACCCCAGATGGAGAGAAAGACCCCAGGGAAACCCTCAGGGGGAAGAAAACCCTGTGTAGTCTGTCAATTCATCTGCTTCGGATGTCTTCCTGAGCTATGCTTTGAGATAGTATCAACCGGAGGGTCTAATATAAGAGATGAAAAAGAAACAGTGAGCTGTAATGAGTATAGGTTTGGATAGTATAAAGCAGAGGAAAAGGAGATTAAACAGGATGAAATCCACACCTTGTAGTTTCCCGGGATATTACAATTTGATGATTTGTGAATTCAGGTTTCGGGAAAGTTTCCTACCAAGAAATATCCGTTATAACGGAAGAAAAAAGAGTGGAAGAGTGCATGTACCTATTATGGCAAAAAGTACCTGTAGTGAGGGATAGAACAACTTCTGAGCTGTGGCTCAGTTAAGGTACCCAATGTTTACCGGGAGCTGCAGAAACATAAGGTTGGCTGAGAAAGGAGGAAACACCATTAGAGCAACTCCTAAAACGAGAGGGATGAAAGAGGTTAAACCAACCCTGCCTTTTGTACCTCGGCTGGATCCGAAGGATGGAATAGTTTGAAGTACGGGATAAACTCGGAAGTATTCTCAAAGAGCGAGAAAGTTCGCTTTGTGGGAAAAGGCAATGCGCTTTCAGGTCCGTAACTGGGAAGCAGGGAAAGCTGATACGGGAAACCGAAAGTACAAGGTAACCATACACATTAAATGTTTAAAAGACAGAAAGGTAAGCCTAGGTCCGTACTTACATAGCGTTGATTCAAAAGAGTAGCAATGTGTCTGCTTGTTGCCAGAATGGACAGATATGCTGTGTCTGATCGAGGGTGCGGAGTCGAGGTGTAGTAAGGAGTCAGAGCAGCTAGACTGCAGCAGGCAGCTGTAGCCGCCATCTTGGAAGCAAAAATGGGCACCGCGTACCTCCAAACCCAATGGTGCCAGATGGACCAGCGCTTCCTATTGGGCGTGACACCCGGAGGTCCGGTAAATCAGGCATCGATCATTGTTCGTCCCCATTCCCATTGAGTCAAATAGGACTCAATGGGAATGGGGACTGCACAAATGCGGCACCCGGTCATAATGGTGCTGGTGTTTCCACAAATGTCTGCGGCAGGGTGGCGGTATGCCCGCCAGGTCAGACCTGGCTGGTGGGATGGCACACGGCCACAGACTTTTATTTTGCCGGTCCAGAAACAACAGTGGCGATAAGCATCCCACCACCATTTTTTCCAGACCGGCAACGTTGTAATGAGGCCCAATGTTAAAAAATGAAATGCAGACAATAGTGCATATTAGCTCCACAGACAAACCGGAAGTGCACAATATGACACTCCCTATGTGTCAACAAACAACAGCATGACTAAGTAGCTTAGAAGAAAATGCATCTCAAACAGAGCTGGTTTGGAGAAAATGTTAACGTTGTGTTTCAACTACAGAGTAATTCTGAAACATAACCTTGACGTGGAGCAAGGTTTAGTCAATAGAGCAATTGGTACAGTTGTTGGCTTCCAGGCATATCCACATGACAACAACATTCAGTTTGTCAACATACACTTTCACAAACTTTCAGGAGCTAAAAGGATAGGACGCTCAACAGCACGATTACTTCTTTTAAAAGACATGTATGTACGCAGAGAACAATTTTCTCTGTCTCTTGCCTATGCAGTCACTATTCACAAATCACAAGGTCTAACCCTAGATCAGGTATTGGTTGACATTGGCAGCAAAGTCTTTAAAGAAGGTATGAGTTATATAGCACTGTCATATCTACGTACACTCAAAGGACTATTTCTAGTCAACTTTGATGCAAACAAAGTCAAGGCTTACGTTCCTTGCATAGTAGAGTACAACAGATTATGTGCACTCTACACACCCCATATCAATATGTACCCTGTTGCTCAAAAAGGTAAACTTTTTAAAAGAAAAGTAATGCAAACAGAACTTATAACAGATCTCCCAACAGTACCACCAAAGAAACTAAAATCAACTGCTACTCCATCAAGTAGCACAACCACAAAAATATCTAGTGCAAACACAAGTTCAAATCCAACGGTAGAAACAAGGGAAATATGTCTTCTAAAAAAACACGTGGAGGTCCAGCAAATGACACAGAAACAGAACTCTCCGGTCCATTTAAATTTTCCAACTCAACTAGTGCAAATTGCTATGCAAATGTAGCAATCAATCTTCTGTTCCAATTGCCACCAATTGTTCAAAACATTTACTTGAACGGCTCAGACCAGTTGTGTTTGCAAATGCTCGTCCTTCATAGAAATGCAACAAATAATCCTGACAACACTTACAGTGTCTCAGGAATAAGGTATGAATTGGACTACTGAGCAGGAATGGTATGATTCACCATATAACACACAGGAAGATACACAAGAATTTCTAATGTACTTACTACAAGTACTAGAAAGCAAAAATACACCTATAAATGAAATCTTTAAGATTTCATACACGTGGAAGCATACATGCACTCTCTGCAACAATGTTGCACAGGAGCAGGTCCCTAATGAACCATTTGTGTGTATCTATACTTAATTGTGGATCCCTTCCATTTCATCAGCTTGTGCAAAATGCAAATCATGGCATATTATGCACTGTTTGGAATTCAGACAATCTTTCCACCTTAACACTTAAACTCACATGGCCAAAATGTAAAAGTAATGCTTTTAAGGTACAACATAGATGGTACGAAAAACAACTGCAAGCTTACTAGGTTCAGACACGGGCAAGTATCTCTTGGCAAGAAAACCTTCACAACAGTAGGCATAATCTATCACACTGGTGCCACAATCAATGCAGGTCACTATATTGCATACATTAAAAAAGATGTGGTTGGTTTGAATGCAATGACACCTCCATTAATCTAAAACATAGATTGCCGCAAATCTAACAAATGACTTCTTAATTTTCCTTAAACCTAAATTTAGTCACTGACCTGTAAAACTATCGTAAATTAGCGCACTTTAGACACCAACATGTATCTAAGTGCTTCGCGAAATACCCTTCACAACTGTAAAACTATAAACAGAATACGCCAACTGGTATCTAACAACATCCATAGTGCTACACTGTTGTTTGTGAAATGGAAAACAGCTTCAATATGCTAACAGAGGTACATTTAGTACATTTTTGATAATGCTAGATAGGGTTTTTCCCCAATGACCTAATTGTTATGCAAACAGAAACAACTGTGCAAAACACACACTGTTGTTTCACCCACAGTACTTAATATGTACTGATGATGAGGGTCTACAATGTTTAGTCACTAACCTGTAAAACTATCTACAGTTAGAATATGCCACCTGGTATCTAACTGCAGCCATACTACCCCAATACTACTTTTAAATAGCAAAATAGCTAAAATACACCAACAGAAAAAAAATAATTCAAAAGATGCCCTTCAAAACTGTAAAACTATCAACAGTTAGAATAAGACAATGGCTTTCTAACAGCACCCATAATACTGCAATGTTACTTTATAATAGTGAAACAGTTAAAATCCACCAACAGGAATGAAAGTGCTTCAAAACTATGAAACTATCAACAGTTAGAATACACCAACTGGCAGGTCATGCACCCAAGAATGTAGGCACTGGCCACCACCACCACTGGCCACAACCACCACAGCATAATACAGCCATGCACCCAAGAATATGGCCACTGGCCACAACCACCACACCACAACTTGGCCTTAACTTCCCAATTCAAACGCCATCTGCAGCCATCAAAATAGACTGCCAACCCTATTTTTCACCAATGACAATATTGCCATATCATCTAGAACCCACTCCCCTCCTCTAACAAGACCTCTTGTAGTCACCAAATAACCCCTAATGTGTTTCTCCAGCTGCCCACCAAACACTTACTACTACAATGGTTGTAGCCAGACTCTTGGTTGCATGGCCGTATTATACTGTGGTAGTTGTGCCAGTGCCTAGATTCTTGGGAGCATGGCCTATTTGTGACCTATGCAAAAATGCTCATATCATTTACATTCCACTCACCTACCCTAATAAAGCCTGCCTGCAGTCACCATATAACGTGCCCGCCCAAAAAGACTGTCAGCGGACTACCACGGTGTCCGCAGACTGCCGTGCCCCGCACGCTCTTCTTCCACCAAAACAAATAGCCCCATATCATCTTTCTTTCACTCTACCACCCTTTCGCAGCCCCTCTTTCCAACACCAAATGACCAAAACATGTTTCCCAACCCTGTTCCCACCACGCTGTCCGTGGATAGAACATGGCGGGCGTCTCAGAAAAATATGACATACCTCCCGCTTTTTACCAACCAATCAGCAGGCGCGTTGGATGTCCATCGACATCGCGACGGCCCCTTGGCCAATCGGAACCCAACCCAGATATCACTATTTTTTGTTTACCTACATTTTGCCCGTTGTAAAGAAAACTACTGGACAAATTTACACCAAATTTTCAAAAGCACGCTTTTGGGACCAAGCCGCCACTCCTGCCACAAATTTAGTGAAAATCCGTCCAGTGGTATGGGCAGTAGGTGTGAGCACATTTATTTTTCTTTGCGTCTATGGAAAAAAAGAACATTTCGGGAGCACCCTGTATAACTTTGCCCCCCCCCCTTAACAAAACCTCACCAAACTTAACAAAGAAAATCTGAGAGGGCAATATACGTTTTATGCAGTTTGGTAGGGATTTGCCCAGGGGGAGAAAAGTTATAAACCGCCCAAAAAGTGTTCTTCCCATGAGTTGAGCAACTTAACCATAACTACTGCAGGCACTGTAATAAATATGTATATCTTGTATCTTATGTATCTTTCCATTCTCTCTCCCTTTCTCTCTTGCTCGCTTCCTTGTACATTCTCTATCACTATTCATCTCTTTTTTCCTCCCTATATCTTTATCCGCTTCTTTCTCTCTCGCTCTGTTACTCATCTGTATCTTTCTTTCTTTTTATTTATCTCTCAATCTATATCACCCTCTCTCTCTTGTCTCTCTCTTTACTTTGCTTGTATAGCTTTCTCTCTCTCACTCTATATATCTGTTACTCCCTCTTTTCTCTCTCTTTAGCTCTATTTCTCTGTTTCCCATTTTCTTTCTATCATTCCTCAAATATTATTTTGCTCTGTTTTACCCTTTCACTTACACTTTGCCTCCTCTATATTTCCAACCTACTTTCTTTGTCACTATTTCTTTGTCTGTCTTTCCCTTCTTTCAACCATTCTCTTGCTTTCTTTATATCCGCCATCTATCACTCTTCCTGTATTTATCTCTCTGTCTATCTCTGTTACTAACAAACAGAGGAGGTCACCACCCCTTGTATCCACTAGATGTACACCGCTGTCTATTCATTCCTTTAATACTGAAAATTAAATCTAGTGCCACACTCTTTCCTATTTTTTCACTTATTCCCATAGAAGGATCTCAAACTGTTGTGAATTGTTAAAAACAACACATATCATTTTATTCATACTTGTATACATCATAATTCATATATTTCAAAAGCACATTGCAGCGACATACCTCCATACAAAGTACAACGATGTGCAAAACAATGTTAGGAACCACAAATAAGTGCAAGTGCATAGAAATTCTGTCTGACCAGCTTGTATAGGCAACATGTATAGTACATAGCCACAGTATCCCCTGCCAAGAACATTGTATAATTGTCATGAACGATCACATGGGTCTCACAGACAATTGTGTACACACCTCACCATTGATCATGCTATTCCTTTAATATATCAACACCTTCTATTCCCTAGTGTTGAAACCCATGTTAGCCCTTCTGGAATTGATATGTCCCTCACCGGCTGACATCATATAGATATAAACCCTATGTCTAGACTTATACGGGCGTCGACAGTTAGCGATTTGGCCCTATTCGGTGCAGTACACTCATCAGTGGTGTTTCCTTAGCTAACCCTGAATGAAGAGTAGGTATCCTTTCTATGATGAAAAAAACAGGGTTGACCCATCTTTAGATTGTGTGTATCTATATTACTCTCCATCTTTACCTTTCCATATCTCCATCTCTACTTTATCTTTCTCTCTTTTTGTATCTATCACTCATCTGCTCTCTCTGTTTATTTCTTTCATTTATCTTTATATCCCTCACTTTTTCTTTATCTTTCACTCTTGCTTGCCCTCTCTTTTTCTATCTTTCTAAATCTCTTTCTCCATGTCTCTTACTCCCTCAATGTGTAGTTCTACCTAACTATGCTTACTTTTACCTCTCCATCTCCTCTATCTTTCTATTACTTTCTTCCACTTTCTCTGCCCATCTCTATTGGCCTCTGTCCCTTTCTCACTATTTAAAAACATTACAAATATATAATGAGAATGTAATAAATCTGTATGTTACAAGTATTACTAGTTATCGTTTAGAGATAATTTCTACAAATATATGTGTTGTCTCACATGAAAAAGAAAGTGCATACGAGTGTTGATTAATGTTGTAAATTACTGTGGTATAGATAGAAACATGTGATAATGTCTTCATTAGTTTTGAAATTCCATTGAAATATTGCTTTTCTCCATTATTCCTTTATCTATCCATCTCTCTTTTGCTGTTTTCTCTTTTACTTATATATTACTCCCATCTTTCTCTCTAGCTCTTTCTCGATTTCTCTGTTCAACTTTCTCCCTATCCCTCCTCATCCCGCTTCCTTTAACCTTATCTCTATCAATCTCTATATCTAATTCAATTTCTCTGTGCATCCTCTCTTTTTCTTATCTTTTTATCTTACTCTTTGACTTTGTATACATATATTCACTATAAATGCAACCACCCTTTTCCCTCCCTATTATTATATTTAGGATTATCTCACTTTCACTCAGTAATTGTCCCTGTATTTGTCTCTCTCCATCTTTCTAGCTCTCACTTTTCCTTTCACACTTCTTCACTCTCTCTTCCTCACTATTTCTCCATCATTCACTTTATCTTCCCTTTTCACCCTCAATACCTCCATCTGTTTCTCCATCTATCTCTCGTTCTCCTTTCTCTCCCTTTCTCTATCATTCCCTCTATTTCTGTTTGTTATTGTTATTATCATTATTATTATTATGGTATTTATTAAGTGGCGACCTAGCTTAAAGAAGCAACAGAGCACTTTACAGCGGTATACACCAATACAGATACATAACAGAGCGTTTTACAGAGGTGTACAACATTGCAGATGCATAACAGAGCACTTTTCAGTGGTAACAATAGAACAGATATACAGCGGGAGTAGGATACAGAGGGGGACAGAGGAGGGGTACAGCTGTACCAGGGGGCAGGGAGGAGAGGGGCGGCGGTGTCTAGCAAGTCAGGTGGCGCTATGGGCAACGTTATGGCCTAGGTGTTGAGGAGAGACTCTTGACTTCTTTTCCGAATTCTAGGAGCATGGGGACGAGTCAGATGCCGACAGGGAGTTGGTTCATAGTATTGAGGTGTAGGCAGAGAAGGCTTGTTTTCTGGTCCTCTCCTTTTTGCAGCTGCAGATTTCAGGTCTGCATGTCTCCTGGCTTCTGGTGGTTCACTGTCTGCCAAAGATAAGGAGTTTCTCCATGAGATCGCTGGGTGACTTGAGGATGACTGCCTTATAGATGATGCAGCAAGACTTGAAGGTGATTCATGCATGCAGTGTGAGCCAGTGAAGGTCAATGAGGGCCATGGTGATGTAGTTGTATCTGCGTAGACCCTTCATGAGAAGTACAGCTGTGTTCAGGACACTTCTCAGGGGCACAAGAGAGGATGATGGGAAGCCTTCAAGGAGTGCATTGCCCCCATCTAGTTGGTATTGGATCAGTGCTTGAACAGTGGATCTAAAGTTGGCTGGAGCGAGGAAGGGCTTGACTTTTTGCAGGAGAGAGAGCTGATACACATAGCTAAGAAAACTCAAGACAGCTTGGTATCTTGAATGAGAGGTGTTTGTTAATGTGGAACCCGAGGGCTCTTGGCACAGGAGGTGAGCTTGGGTGTGAAGACCTCAGAGTTCATGGTTTACAGCCATCGCTGTATGTCTGGGTGTTCAGTGTTGTTGGTGAGGAGTAGGAACTCATTCTTGGAGAGGTTGAGCTTCAATTATGCACTGGACATCCAAGACTGGATCAGCAGGAGGTAGGATTTGAGCCTTCGGATGTCCTTGATGGAGTCGATCTTGAGGTATAGCTCGGTGATGCCTGCGTATTGGTGGCTGTGGATGTTGTGTGTGGCTAGGAGGGCTCCCAGCAGCTCCATGTATAGATTGAAGATCACTGGGAAGAGAATGGAACCCTGCAGGACTCCACAGGTGATCGGTAGCATTGGCAATCTAGAGGAGTCCATCTGAACAAACTGCTTGCGGTTAGCGAGGTAGGACATGAACGTTGCTGATCCGCATGCGCTGATGTAGGGTGTCTGTAAGTGCCTGGTGGTCTACTGAGTCGAAAGCAGCCGAGAGGTCAAGTAGAACCATGAGGCAAGTGTGCCTGGCGTCAAGGTTGTTGGGGGCGTCATTGAACACCAGTATGGTTCCTGTCTCCGTGCTGCATCTGGGCTGAATCCGGATAGGTAGGTTTGGAGGAGATTGTTGGTGTTGATGTGTTGCTGCAGTTGTGCAGCTTCGGCTTTCTCAATGATCTTACCTAGAAAGGTAAGATGTGTGATGGGGTGATAGTTACCTAGGTTGTTGGGATGCATAGTAGCTTTCATTAGTAGAGGGAGGATTTGTCCTGTTTTTAGGGTCGATGGGAAGGTGACTTGAGTTACGGAGCTGTTGATGTTCTCCTGGTAGGGAACAAAATCTTCTGCAGGGTAGGGCTTGAGGCTGGAATGATGTCATTTGTATTTCCACTGGCTTTGAGGGCAGCTAGGGTTTCTACCAGGTCCTCTGTTGAGAATGTCTTGAATGTTGTCCAGGGTGTGGATATTTCGCAAGGAGGGACGTGAGGTGGGTCTGTGGATTCAGAGCTGGCATCTATTTGTTGGTGAATCTTGCTGATTTTGTCAATGAAGAAGGTGTTGATGGCGGTGGATATTTTATGGCAGTGTTGGGTAACAGTTTGATGCACCGCTTGACTGCTTTGAAGCGAGCTCTGCTTTTGCTGTCGGCTTCTGCTATGGTATTCTGATAGCAGGAGGCCTGGGTTGTTGGCAGGTTGCTCAGAGTTCCTTGAGGAGTGCCAGGTCGGATGCAGTCATGGAGCGGCACCAGGTTTTCTCTTGTTTCCTGATGACTCTTTTGATAAGGTTGAGTTCTTGCGTGTACCTCGGTGCTGACAGTTTTGGTTTGCAGGTGTGATGTTTCAGAGGTGCTTGTTGGCCGATGGAGGCTGAGAGGGCGGCGCTGAGTGCTTCCAGTAGAGAGTCACAGTTTGCTTGGTGGTGTTCTGTCCATGTAAGATGTAGGTTGGCAGGGTCTTCCTTGAGGGCTTCTACTGGGAAGTTCGTGAAGGGCCTGAGGGTTTGTCTGCTGGGAGTGCTTGACTAGGGTGGTGTGCAGGATGTTGATAGGCATGGCTATGTGGTCAGAGCAGTAAAGTGGGAGAGGAGAGCTGTAGTGGAAGGAAAAGAGTGCAGTATTGATTAGGTCAAGGAAGTTAGTTGCCTTTCTTGTGTTATGGGACTTTCGTGTATTGTGCGAGGATGTCAAGAAGGCTGAGGAGAGCGTCCTTCATCAGTTTGGTGGCTTTGTTACCTGGGAGGTTGCAGCCTCCTAGGAAGATAGTGTTTGCGTGCATGAGGGACATGGTGGTGACCAGGTTTGTGATGTCTCTGATGAAGGCAGTGTTGGGTTTGGGTAGCCTGTAGATGAGATGAAAGCTGTATGTGTCCATCTGGGAGAGCGAAAAGTGCCAGGAGAGGACTTCAAAGGAGCCAATGAAACAAAGTCAAGTCTGGTGCAGTGTCAAAAGGTCTGGTGTAAGACTGTATGTCCTACGTCTGTCTTGTTTAGCCGGTCTCTGTGTTGAATGCTGTAGCCGTCGGGGACAGGGACATCTAGGATATGGGTGGAGGTGGGTTGCAGTCAGGTCTCAGTGATTAATATGGCGTCGCGGTCGTGTGTAGTGATGAGGTCGGCAATGTCTGCTGCATGGGTGATAGCTGAGTGGACGCTGGCGGGCATTAACTTCTGTGTTGTGGATGGTGAGGGGGTGTTGATGGGCCTGAGGCTGATGTGGGTGAGTTTGCTGCATTGCAGAGTCCATGCCTTAGAGGAAGGAGAAAATGTCATTGTAGTTGCCTGGTGATGGTGGGGACGGAGGGAGAAAACACATGTCGGTACATTCTTATCTGTTTTATGAGCAGGGGTTTGGACCCTGGGTCTGAACAGGTCCAAATAGGAATTGCCCTTTTCTCATCTGCCCTTCACTTTTGGATGCGTGGGCCAGAGACACCCTTGTGCTAAGGGTTAAGAGCAGAAAGGAAGAGGCAGGGCTATGAAGGTGACCTAGATGCACTTCCACCTGCTCACCAACTGGAAAGGAAAGAGGATAGAGGGGTGCTTAAGAAGGGAAAAAGCACTGGAAAACAGGAAGCTGCTAACAGATTAAGGTGAATGGTGGGTGGGCGGGGCTTAGGCCAGGTGACCTAGATCCACTTGCACCTGCTCACCAACTGTTTCTCTCTCTCTCTCCCTCCGCTCTCAATTTCTCTCTTCCTCTTTTTTCTCACTAGCTTTTTCTCTATCTGTCTCACTCATTCTCTCATTCCTGTTTCTCCCTCTCTTTCTCTTTTTCCTTCTTTCTCCAGTATTCTATATGTTCCTCCCTATTCTCCCTCTCTCGTTTCCCTCTCTTTTTCTCTTTCTTTCTCCCTTATTGTCTTCATCTTTTTTCCCCTCTCTCTCCCTCTTTTCCCATTTCTCTGTCTTTCTCTTTCTCCTGTATTCTCTCCATCTCTGTTACTCCCTTTCCCTCTCTTTCTCCATCGTTCGCCATCATTGTCTTCATCTCTATTTCTCCCTCTCTCTCTTTCGCCCCTTTTCTCTCTCCCCCTCTTTTTCTAACACGCTCTTGCTCTATTTCTCTCGTTCTCTACATCTTTATTTCTCCCGCTCTCTCGTTTTCTTTCTCACTCATTCGCTCCGTCACTCTCTATCCCCGTCTTTTACATTGTGTATCTTTGTCACTTTTATTCTCTTTGTTTCTATCACTTAAAATGGACTTTCTCTCTCACATAAAATGACCACTCTGTCTCTCGATCACTATATATCTCTCTATTCCTCTCTTTCTCCACATTTCGCTCTAGAACTCTCATATCTTTCTACCCCAAATTTCTCTCGCTCCATCTTCCTTTCTTTCTATAATGTTACGCATTGCTCGGCGTTTATGTCTTCTCTATTCCCTAATCACTAACTCTCTATGATACGTTTGTGAATCTTTCTTCCGCCCGCACCCTGGCGAGCATCTCGTAATGTGTGTTTTTTTGCCTCGTTAAAAAAAACATCACTTTTCACGAAAATTTAAAAAACAAGAATGGAATAAATAAAATATAAAAATTATGTTATAGTGTCAACCTGGCGGGCTGTGCGGCACCCACGAGTATAACTCGTAATTGTGCCGACACCATTATCAACGGTGCTGGTGCATCCATGCTCCCCACCCCCATTCTGCCCAATAGGGCAGAATGGGGATCGGGAGCCTGGCAATACCACGTCCAGCGAATGGGCAATTACCGGCCCATTCAACTCGTAATGGGCCGGGTATTTCACAATCGCAGGTGGCGGTGCTGGTAGCGAGCATGTCTTCTCTAGTTGCACGGCACTCTATACAATTCTTTTTTAATTACCCATTTGAAAATGTTTGCCAGCAAAGAGTGCATATGTTACAACGCGGCTGATGTTGGTGAGGTTTTTTTGTAAACTTTATTCTTTGTCCAATCCAACAATGAGAAATGTAGCCAGCTTCACATTCCAAAGATATAATATATTGCTACAAGGGACCACAAATAAACAATGCATTGTTCAAAATAGACTACATAGAGTTAGCCACAAAAACCTTTCCACAACTGTTTGAGAGCAAACCACACGACATACCAAACATGAAAGCGGCTACTGTTTTGTACTCTTGATCTAACATATTTCTTATTTCATTATTTGACAGTATAGATGTGGAAAAATGGAAATAACGACTACAGATGTAGAAACAGATATGTATTGCTGTCAGAAAGTAGATGAAGACATTGGGCCTCATTACACGGAAGGCGGTAATGGTTAACGGCCACCGTTAATGGTAACGGTGACCGTTTACCATTACCGCCTTACTACGAGGTCCCTTAGCGGGTTGGTGCTTTAACGCCTGCTTTTTGCAGGCATTAAAAACCAAACCGCTAAGGGACCTTGGAGCTAATTACGGCACCGCAAAATTGCATTGCCGTAATTAGCGCCTTCCCCATTCCCATAGAGCCCTGTAGGGCAGAAATGGGAATGGGGAAGGGCAATGGCGGAAGGGGGATTAACCGCCCCACCAACCTTGGAATGGGGCGGTAAATCCCCTTTCCGCCAAGGTGGTGCCGGTATTTTACCGGCATGAGCGATGGCGCTAATAGCGCCATGGCTCACCGCCTTCCGTGTAATGAGGCCCATTGCTTTTAATTAGCAACCCTCTTTCGAGTACTATCCAAGTAGCAGCCATATCATCCATGAAATAAGCACGGCTATTTTATATTGAGAGTAGAACTAATGCGGACACACATCTCCCAAACCTACATAACCAATCACCCACCAGCCCCTCCAAAACTATTTTGGACCCAGTAGCTCTGAGGTGTTCAAACTGTGTGAATGCTCCCTCTAACGGGAGAACCAAGAAATTCAAGTGGGGGAGGGGAGTGGGTTGAGGCTGTTAAAAAAAGGGAGTAGGGTGACTGCTTAATATGGCATGTGGGGTGAATCATCAACAATATTTTATTTTGGGGGAGCTCCCCAAAAGTATTTCTGATGATGGGGGTGCTAAGCATACAACTTTTTGAATACCACTCGTGTTGGTTGAACCTCTGCACATGTTGAAGAGGTGCTCGTATAGTCAAACTATAGAAAATGGTGTAACAAATATCGATTATGGCATGATACTAGAATAATTCTTTATTGATACACAGGTATGTGAGCCTAATATTTGTCCTGCCCCAGAAACTATATTCCATTCTATGGCCTTCATTTTCAACTTTTGTCAACTTTTGAACATTATGATATGATAGTTTATGTATATAGCGCCTATACACAATGTGATTCAAAGCACTTAAAGGCAAGGGAGGGAACAAGGGAAAATACAATGGCATTCTTACAGGCCATGAACAATAAGGATGTGAAATTAACTATCGTACTTGGCCTAACTATATTTCAGATAGTGCAAGAGATAAGACATAGACAAGGAAGGGAGGGGGAGAGTGGGAAGGAAATGGAAGCAGACAGGCGACTACCGTACTAGACCTGGCGACATTGCTGTTAGAGCCGGAGAAAACAAAAGGTGAGGGAAAAAGACGCAGAAAGGGAGGGGAGTAACAAAACATGCTGTTGAAGGTAATGTTGGTTTGGCCTTCGCTGTTCCATAGTGTGAACAGTGCGTCCATTGCAAGATTTTAAATAGAAATAAGCAAACCATTTTTCGATGTCAACCGCAAAATACTCAGCTAACTGGTATACCATGTGCTTCTGAAGAACCGTCCCTCAAGTCCAATGTGAACGCAAATGTTTGTGCGATATGGATTTGGCTGTCAGTCAATGGAACACTGGAATTGCAAAGGAACCATTTTGATTTTCTGTTTGCTTAGGAACATTTAAAACACAAATCTTTGAGGAATTCTTCAAATTGACAATCAAAGAGGGAAACACCACATTTAAAAAAAATGTTAAACTTGTTGTCTCATATAACATTGTTTTTTATTGTTTGGATCATTTTTAAAAGCCCAAAATGTTATTAATGGGCGCTCTGTTCTTTCCACAGTGATGGCCCTAAAGAGATGGATTGACTGATTGGTTCTTTTAATAATTTTCATTTTAATATAAAACATACGGATATACAAAAGTCTTGAACAACTTTATTGATTCTGATTAAAATACATTAAAGTATGTTCTGTGTGAAGTGATTAAACAAAATATATGTATATGCATTGAATGGGTTTCTTCCACATTTTGAGTGTGAAAACGTGATTTTGTGGCTACGTACAAAGGTAGTTTGTCTATGTCATGGAGTATCATCTTAGAAGTCAAATTTAGACATTTTTGATTCCTGTGCCGTTTCGATCTATGCGCCTTTTACACCTGTACTTGAAAGTGAAGTTTAGATTTTTGACCCCTGTGTTTCTGTTCAATACTTAGGAACACATATGCCACTTTTATGTAATTTTATCTCACTACTCTTAACTCTCGCTCTGCTGTCAAACACTCCGACATCTGTCGACTCCTCAAAGAACTTGATATGGATGTCCTCGGCATCACCGAGACATGGTTCACAGCCAGCTCTGTCACGAGTGTTGACATTCTCCCCCCTGATGGCTACAAGATCCTCTCTGAACCCAGAACCAACGGTCCAGGATGTGGACTAGCCTTGATCTTCCTGGAGTGGATCCCTGCTTCTGTCATTCCTCTGCAGGCCTACTCCTCCTTTGAATGCCTGGTCTGAGTACTCTCAATCACTACCAGCCACTCTCTTTCTGTGGCCACCATCTACAGGCCAACTAGCCAGTTCACCCACTTCCTCTATGAGTGGGCCGACCTCTGCTCCTCTCTCCTTGCATCTACCTCTCAGTCCTTCCTCCTCAGAGACCCCAACACCCACCTGGATGCTTCTAGCCCCTCCTCAGGGCTCTTTCACAATCTCTGCGACTCTCTCTCTCTCTTTCTATTCTACCCTCTGGCTCTGCACACTTTGCCAGGCACACCCTGGATGTTCCCATCTCTTCAGACATCCCCCTCTCTAACCCCCTCACCACTCCTCTCTCTTGGACTGGCCACTTTCTTCTCTCCTCCCACCTGTCACTCTCTGTCCCCCAGGTGAAGCCGACCCCAGCACTGCCATCCACCTTCTTGGTCATCCGACCCATGAAACATGTGTCAGTGGAGGCTTTCACCGCTACTTTCTCTCCTCCTCCTATGCCAGACTCACACTCAGACACAGCCCTCTCCAACCTGCATCTCGCTATCTCTAACACTCTTGATGTCTTGCACATGTCATGAGGATCCATTTGAAGCCCACATCCAAGTGCAACTCTTGGTATGACTCTGACCTCACCACCCTTAAATGCAAGTGCAGGGTGGCTTAGAGGAAATGGAGGGCAACAGGCTCATCATCTGACAAACTGGCCGGCCGCCTGCTTCAAAGGCAATACAGACTCTCTGTCCTATCTAAGAAGAGGGCTTACATTCAAGCCTGTGTCTCTGTGGAATCTCACAACATGGCCAAACTCTTCAAAGTCTGCAAGGAGCTAGCCAGTCCTGCTGCAGTCTCTACCTCTCCTGTTCCCTCCCAGGCTCTTTGCATGACACTGGCTTCTCACTTCACTACTAAAACTCAGGACATCCTGTCCTCTCTATCGTCTTCCTCTCCTTCTGCCTCTATTGGCCCCTCTCCGGCTGCCTCTCCTCCCCTTTTGTCCCCTGTCCACATGTTCTCTCCTGATGATGTTTCTAGACAAGGACCCCCAATCCCGCTTTCCCTCTTTCACTCTGGTCACCCTCCCTGGGCCCTCTACCTGCACCTTCCTGCGAGGCAAAAAACCTTGGTGTCATCTTCAACCCCACCCTCTAATTTTTGCCTCACATCACAGACATCTCCAAGAAGTCCCACTACCAGCTGCATCTCCTCAGAGGTATTCTACCTTTTCTCACTTTCCCCCAGAAGCTCACTGTCTTCAGAGCCCTGGTTCTCTCTAGGCTGGACGACTGCAACAGCTTTTTTCTAAATCTGCCTGCCTCTACTCTTCGCCCTTTGCAACTAAACAGAACAGGAATGCAAGACGCTTCCTTTGCTTCAAGCCCAGGGATCAAATCTCTCCAGCACTGAAATCTCTCCACTGGCTCCCGGTGGCTGCAAGGATCAAGTTCAAGACCCTCTGCATTGTCCACAAGTCGTTTTGTGGAGGGCCACACTACATCCAACTCTCTCTTCCTAAGCATTTTCCTTCTGGAGCCCTCTGCTCATCTACCTCCAACTCTCTGAGGGTCAGTTGCTTCTCCAGGCAAAGGAAGGGGGGCAGATCTCTGTCCTCGGCTGGGGCCTCCCTCTGGAACAGCCTCCCTGCCTCTCTCAAACTTGAGCAGGACCAACCTAAAGGTTCTGGAAGCAACTATAGACGTTCCTTTTCACTTCTACTAACTCTCTCTCCCCCCTGCTGATATACCTGTATCTGGTTACTTGGCCACCCTCTGAACATAACGGGGACCAGGCTCCTGCACGAACAGTATTCACTTGAACTGCTGCTGGGCCTCCCACGGATTTAGGGACTGGATCTGCAACTCCACAGTCCCCTGCCTCCTTGCACTTGCCTGAGCCGTCCACCCCGGCAGCAGTTGCTTGAGCTTGCCTATTGCACTCTCCGCCCTGCCTCCCCATGGCACTTCTCCTCTCCCATCCCCCTCGCACTTGCACAATCTAAATGACACAAGGCCTAGTAACATTGTTTGTTTTGTCCTCCCTTTGTCTCTCCTTCCTTGTCTTGTCGCGCCTTGAAAGACTTTTGCGCAGGCACGTTACAAATGACATATCATTATTGCTTTAACTGCTTACTGTAACGTAAGCCCTTGTTTCCCTCTTGGATACTTGACTTAGTGTTCCTCTATTTCATTTTTCCCTGTTATGGCTGCTAGGCCACCTGGTGAGTTCCTTGTGCACAGTACAGTCCCTCCTCCACTGCACATTGCCTCTATGGTGCTTTCTGTCTCCCCTATCTAGTCAAACTGTTACTCTATCACCTATCGTACCTCTCTCGCCAAGCCTGGAAGGAAGAGGTTTAAGAAATCGCTCCTGGCCTCCAATCTAGGTCTGCCCATTGCCAACAGCTATGTCAATGCTTCTTCCACACAGACTATCAATGATATCCTCTTTGTCACATACTCCCCGGACCTATGGACTCCCCATATGGTCTCTGTCCTCTCCCATTAATGGTGGAACCAGATGGGAAGTTCCCTTTGCACACTTATCAAGGTGCATCAGAAATGTCTACCATGATGGCACTATCTTGGCCCAAGGCTCTCAGCCCAACCTCCTCCTTAACAGGCGTCTCCCATCTCTCATTAAATGTATTCTCTTCTCCGGCCACTCCTCCTCCTTCCACCCCCCTGGCCTCTCTGCCCCACCAATGGTTGTACCCTGTCCCTGTACCCCACCTCAGAAAACCTATAAAGGTGGCAACCAGCTTCACTTAGATACCCTCAAATCTTGCTCTGCTGTTAAACACTCCTCTGACATGTGTCACCTCTTGAAGACTTTGACCTTGAGGTCCATACCCTCACTGAGACGTGGTTCAATGCCAGCTCTGCCACTGCTTTTGACACTCTCATTCCTGAGGGCTACAAGATCCTCTCCAAGCCCAGGCCTAACCGGTCTGGAGGCGGAGAGGCCCTTGTATTTCCTGAATGGGTCCCTGCTAAAATGATACCCACTCAATTTGACTCTTCCTTTGAATGTCTTGTCTGCGGGTTTTGCATCTCTCCTACCCTCTTGCTCACTCTTGCTACTATCTACAGGACTCCTGTGCCAATCTCACCCTTCCTTTCGGAGTGGGCCGACCTTGCCTCCTCTCTTCCAACCTCTAACTCTAAGCTTCTCCTCTTCGGAGACTACAATATTCATATGGATTCTCCTGATGCAGCCACTCTACTCTTCCACAACCTCTGGGACTTTCTCTCCCTCGCCATTCCTCCTTCTTACCCAACCCACTCAGCTGGGCACATCTTGGGTGCGCTCAACTCAGCTGATATCTCCTTCTCTAAACCTCTCACTACGCCTCTCTCCTCTCCTGGACTGACCATGCTCTCCGCTCCTCTCCTCTCATATTGAGCTCCTGGGCTCCCCTGGTAAGCCTCTCCCCGCACTGCCAGTTTCCTTCTCCATCATTCGACCAATGAAGCGTGTGTCAGTAGCTGTTTTTGCCGAATTATTCACCCCCCACACTCCTACTATTCCTTCTCACATTGAATAATTTCTTACTAACCTTCTCCTCGCCATCTCCAATGCCCTTGACATACTTGCACCTGCCACGAGGATCCGCATGAAGCCAGACGCCAAGTGCAATAGCTGGTATGATTCCGATCTTGCCTCGCTGAGACGCAAGTGCAAAGCTGTGGAACGGAAGTGGTTGGCTTCAAGCAAATCCTCTGAAAAAATGGCCTGCCACCTGCTCCAAAGGCAATACTGACTCTCCATCTGCTCCAAGAAACGAGCCCAGATCCAATCCCGCATCCCTGGAGCCTCAAACAACAAGGCTGAACTTCTCAAAATCTGTAAGGAACTTGCCAGTCCTACTGCAGTCTCCATTTCTCCTTCTCAGGCCCTCTGCACTGCGTTGGCCTCACATTTCACAACCAAAACTCAGGACTTCCTGTTCTCTCTCTCCTCTTCTCTTTCCCTTCTTCCTTCCCCCACCTGCATGCAGGCCTCCCCTGAACCCCCACTCGCTGGCCCCTGCTCTCCTTCCTCTAACCCATAGCACCTGATGAGGTTACCAAGATAGTCTGCTCTATGAAAGTCTCCTCCAAACAGGTGCTACCCTGCTCCTATAGAACTATCAAGGACAACATTGTCTTGCTCCCTACCTGGCTGAGTTCTGTAACCACTATTTTGCCACTGGCACCTTCCCCTCACCTCTCAAGCACTCCCTTGTGCACCCCCTCCTAAAAAAAGACATCTGCGGACCCTTCCAGCCTGTCTAACTACTGCCCTATCTCCACTACACCCTTTTTGGGCAAACTCCAGGAGAAGTTGGCCATCTCCCAAATAATTCATCACACTGAATTGGGCGGCTGCCTCCATGACATACCAGTCTGGCTGAAGAGCAGCCAGGGGCATGGAAACGGCTCTCCTGAACACCTGTGACGACTTTCTCTCAAACTTAGACTCCAACACTCCTTCCGCCCTTATCCTATTCGATCTGTCCTCTGCCTTTGACATGGTCAATCATTCCATCCTCATTAATTGGCTACGTGATATCCTGGGTATCACAGACCGGGCACTGGCCTGGTTGACCTCTTTCTTCAAATCAGCCTTCTCAAGTGCTACTGGGCCCTTTTCTCTCCTCTACCTCACTCTCGACGTGCAGCATCCCTCAGGGCTCTATCCTCTCGCTGTGGCTCTCCTTTCTTCCTCTCATTCCTGACTGTCTGACTGCTATTCAGGCATGGTGCACTGCTAATGATCTCTGCCTTAAAGCCAGTAAGACTGAGAACCTTCTCATTGGGACTCATATTCCTCCTTCCCTCCAACACTCTGGCCGCCCTCCTTGGGCCCTATCCCATCCCCCTCGTGTGAGGCTGAAAGCGTGGGTGTCATCTATGACTCCTATCTCTCCCTCTCTCCTCATATTGCTGACCTTACCAAGAATCCTCCCTATTCTTAGAGGCATTCTCCCTTTCCTCACTTTCCCCCAGAAACTCAATGTCGCTAAAGCTCTGGTTCTCTCAAAGCTTGATTACGGTAACAACCTCTTCCTTAACCTAATTCTCCTCCTGTTGTCGTATTTCTTTTATACACTTATAAATAGTCCAATGTTGTCAAATAATGAAAGAATACATTTTGTGCGTCTACACTTCTTTATTGCCATAAATCAACTGCCCTCTCCTCATTCCATTCCTTTCCAAGTTCCACTCCCCAAACATTCCATATTCTATTCAGCCAAAACACCTCCCCCTTGCTTATCATGGTAGTGCACTCTCTCCATCAGCGTGGCCGGGTCACCTCTACATTTGTTCAATGAGACGTAAGGGCTTGCATATAGTCCTTTGAGGGCGACCACTGCCAAGCAAACAAGGTGGAGAATGTCTAGAGTCTTTAAGTGACAGGGGACCATCAAGTTCTTCATTCCTCCTTTCCCCAAACAGTTCTCTATTTGAGTCATTCTGTGACATGGGACCAGCAGGTTCCTCATGTGACATGAGACCAGCAGGTTGCTCATTTCTCCCTTCCTCATATATTTCTTCATCCAATTCATCCTGGAACATTGCATGGAAGAGCGAATCATCTTCTGTCACTACGCCATCATTTTTCACAGCAGTCACTCTTAGCCTTTTGACAGCCATAACTATTAGTGACTCTGGCTCATGGCTGGATCCCATCTTCCTTCGTTGTTTCTGCCTGCTTAGTACAGATTTGCTTTCACTCACGGTCATCTGATTTCCTTCAATTCTCCTCATCTTGCGATTTATCCAATCTACACTGGCCTACAGTCTTCTTTCTTCCATACCCCCCCTCCCCATTTTCAACATGCTTCGTGGCTAGATCTTTCCTTTGGTTTGGTTTTACTACTTTGACACATTCCCGCTGGGACTGAAAGATTTCATATAGCTACTCGCACTAGGTTGTCTATTCTCTCTCTCCCAGTACAATCTCGCATCAGGAAGCCTCAATATGTCACGCACCCTTTTTGGTAGCAATTGTGCCCTGGATCTCCATGTTGTCAATAATGGAACCCCCTCATTGCACACGATCCAGAAGTGATTTATCTGTCCACATCTCATAGACATCTGACCAAAAGCTGGACATCCACCTCTTTGTGGAAACTCCAATCCAAATCTATAACATTTCTTTTCCAGTCGACCCTTACCTTCACCATCCCATGCACTTTGTCCGGAGAACAGGTTCGAGCATCGGGATTGCCTCTGCCTATTAGACCTAACACCAGTAATGATATTCGATTCACTTTTGTTTTGCATATTGGCCACTTGCTTTTCAGTTCTTTCATACACCCTTGCCAATTCCAGGACTTCCTTTAATGGGAGAGGCACTCTTAAGAGATGTCTCTAAAGATGGGATGACATACATCCTTCAATGATTCTCAGCCTAATTGCCTCATCATCACTAAAGCATACGAATTTGCAATATGTTGTCTTTCCCATCAATTGTAATGCAAATTGGTCAATTGTTTCATGTGGACTCTGTGTGCATTGGTTAAATGCGTACCGTTCATAGTCCCGATTGGGAGGGACACCAAATGTTCACCAATAGCAGAGACCAATTGTTGATACGTTGATCTTTCCTGAGCCGGAATGCCCATTATCACATTTTCCATCTCCTTTCCTACCAAATTAATGAATATGTCCATTTTGTTTGAGGCATCCTGATGTCCTGCCGCTCTCAAAAAGTCCTCAAATTCCTCTATCCATTCCTGCCACCGTTGCCCCTGATCTTCTAGTGGCTCAAGTATAAATGGGTCAGGGCAATGCAAATAGTTCAATAGAAACCCATCATTCTCTGCTGGTCTTGTATCCTCGCTTGTGATATTCAGGAACATGGTTACTCACTTCTGACAGTTGCTTCACTCTTTACCAACAACTATGTAATCATGCACACTGTTGCTGTGCTTGTTGTTTGGTGGCACAAGGTTATTTCCTTTATTGTCTGCCAAGTTATTTCATCTGTGCAGTTCTCATTTGCCCAATTCTATATGCATCCGTATGTGAATTCACTTGAAGCAAACCTTAAAACTTAATACCACTTTAAACACTCTGTCGCTTGTATGATGGTCGTTTGCTGGTCCATCTGTGATGTGAAATGTCCAGGGCACTGCATCAGCAAAATTGCGGCAAAATATAGGGAAATAATCCTGGAGCAAAATCTTGCGCTCATAAGTGTATTACTTGTTCAGATATATATAAATTCCCCAATCACATCCAGACGCAATCGCAGAGGTTCGGCTGTTCATTGCTTTGGGCTTTCTTAGTGCCATTGTGTTTTCCATTAGTGCAGTCTGTTACTATCTTTCTTTATCACACTATTTTTCATGTTTTGTGATGCTACACTTTACTATTTAAGGCTGATCACAAAATGCCAACACGCCATGCTTCTCATTCATTATGCGCGTTGTAGCTTTCCATCATCATCTTTCCCAAGTGGTGTTCACGTCCATGTTTAAATACTACTGCATGTGTTCAAAGCTTGGAGCTGATGCAGCAAAATCATCTGTATGGTTACTCAAATGTTCATTTGTCATGAGATCATGTGATCTTGATAGTTCTGCTGAAGTCGGTTAGTGGCAACTGATTGTGCCAACCGATTAAGCATATGCGAATGGGTTGGCAGCAATTTCTTTAATCGTTCTGCTCACTTCAATACTCTCATATTCAAAAGCCCATGTGTTGTGTTGTATTGTCAATATCTCATATGTCTCTTGTTTTGCTTATATTTCCCGCTCAACTTTGCTCCTTTTTATTCTCATCGAACATCTGTACCATGCTAGTCCAATTCTCATTGCATCAGTAACCAGTTCTGTTTAATTTCACTTATGCTTGCTGTGTTGCCAAAGTATTGCTTGCACCCAAGGATATTTGTAAGTATAGATTTTTTTTTAAATTTACTTAACTTTGGTGCTTATTTTATTTATTGGATCACTTCTTTTGCTTCCACACAATATTTTATTCCATTTGATGCTTTGCGTTGCTATAACAACCTTTGTAACTTGCCCTGGTTGAATTTCATCATCGAGATCCCTTTTGTTTCACTTCTGTACAATCTTTCATTTCAGCGTTATGTTGCTATGACAGCCTTTATAGTTTGCCTCAGCTGTAAACAAATATGGAGGCACATTATCTCACATTATTAGGTCCTTTTCTCTAACAATCCCCTGACGTTGCCTTGTACGTCAGCCCTCTTGACTCCTGGCTGACGCACGCACTGTATGTCGCGCCCTGAGTAAATTCGCTTACCGCATTATTTAAAACTAATGCCTTTCCCTTTTGTAGGCCACTTTCCTTGATAATGCCACCTATTATTCTTTATGTTTTAAATCTTTAACTGTCCCAATACATCGACCGCACCTTGCGCGACACAGCTTTCTTTCCTTCCATTTACTTGTTTGCTTTCCTCGACGGACTGCTTTCATTTGCCATCCTTGTCCGTAGTTTCCTGTTCCTGGGTTATGTTTCCTTCACGACCCCTCATACATTTGCAATCAATATTTCCTTATTTCCATGGTATCACTTCAGCACCTCCACAGGCTGCGTTTGCCCTGTTACATTAGTTCCTTTCCTTCAGCAGTAACGCAGGTTGTGGCTTACAAGCCGCGGCTGCTTTCCTTCAGTCACTTCCATGGGTTACTCGAGTCACTAGCTTGTCGCCAATTGTTGTATTCCTTTTATACTCTTATAAATAGTCCAATGTCTTCAAATAATGAATGAATACATTCTGTGCGTCTACACTTCTTTATTGCCATAAATCAACTGCCCTCTCCCAATTCCATTCCAAGTTCCACTCCCCAAACATTCCATATTCTATTCAGCCACAACACCTGTCACCCTCTTCAACTAATCCAGAATAGAACTGCAAGACTTATCTTTGGGCTCAAGACCAGGGACTGCACCTTTCCAGCCCTAAAATCTCTCCACTGGCACCCAGTGGTTATAAAGATCTAATTCAAGACCCTTTGCGTCATCCACAAGGCTTTCAGGGGCCTGGGACCCCGCTACATCCAACTCCCTCTCCCTAAATACCTCTTCTCTGCTATAGCCCTATGCTCATCTAGCTCCAACTCTCTGCAGATACGACGTTTCGCCAAGTAGAGAGTGGGGGGAAACTCTCTCTTTGGCAGGAGCCTCCCATTGGAACAGTCTCCCTGCCCCTCTCTGACGTGATCCGCATCTCCTTAAGTTCCGGAAGATTCTCAAGACCTTCCTATTCTCCTCCTCCTTTCCTCCCCACCTCCCCCCCTCCCCTGCTAATCTCCTCCTGCCGCTGATAGTGGTTGCCTGTGTTCCCTAATGAGTCTTACTGGGGTCAGGACCTCCTTCGACCAGCCTTCCCCGGCACTCCTTCATACCAGCACTTGCCATCGGGCACCCTTCCCTGACTATCCTTCTGAGGCCTGTCCCCCCTGTCCTTGCACTTGACCCTACCTCCTGGTTTCCACCTGGGTAACCTTGAGCACTTGACCAGCCCTGGGCTCCCTCCCTCTAGCATTTCTCCCCCTGCACCCCATCCCTATCCCATCCCCTCACCCTGATCTCCGCCCCTCCCACTGCACTTTTATACTGCAATTTCAGAATCCAAATGTCACTAGGCCTAGTAGGGCCGTTATTGTTTTTTTTCTCCCCTGTTTCCCACCTTCTTTTGTCTTTTGACAGCTGGAAAAACTTTTGCTGTATAGGCGCCATTCAAATGTTCAATGAATAAATTAAAATAAATAAATAAATCATCACAACAAGGGAGCATTGCATAGCCTTCGATGTCACATAGAGGGGCACAGGGTTTGATTTATTGCCACCAGAGCACTTGACCTTAGGGCGATCGTGGAATGGATTAGTCTATCACATGATGGAGGTTGGGGACCCCTCAGCTTCGTAGATGTTAATGTCACGAAATGTAACCAAACGATAAAATGCCATAGATCGATATTTGGTCCAAAATCAATGTATTTGCTATTGGTCAATTATAGTCATTAGCCTGACCTAAATGGACATCAAGGGACAAGTAAAACAAAGGCCCACCTAAGGCCAAATGTATGATGCCCTTATTTGGTAGAAGAGCGCTACGTGGCTGTGGAAAACTGCTGTTGGTTGCAACTATAAGATGTAGAGGGCGGCTACCCCTTTCGCATTTATGGTCAAAAGGACAAAAGCACGGCAGGCCGTCAGTATAGACTTTGGGGTGGTTTTACAGGACAAGCGCATCATAGTTGTGCTGGATGAATTTCATTTTTTTTTTGCACTTTTATTTTAAATTTTATAACAAAACCATAAAATCACATATAACCCAATACACTCCATAAGACATTAAACTTCCCAAAATTATTAAAACTATTACAAAATAACTTTGTACAATGCCAAAGATAACCCCAAATAAACTTATCAACATCACCCAGTCACCTCCCCACATCCTATTTACACCATTATAACACCAAGTCTAGTATAGCTGAAGAAATGTACCCCAGATTTTCTCAAATAAACTCAATTTCCCTTCTCTTCTGTAAATTGTCCTTTCCATAGCCACCAACTCTTGCATTTCAGTCAACCACTCCTCAATATTCAGAGTTATTGCAGACATCCAATTTCGCAAAACAATTTTCTTTTCGATCATTGCCCCTCGAAACAACCATTTCTTCTGATTCAGAGTAAGATCCTCCAAAGACCCATCATCCCCCAATATCATCAATTTGAAGTCCAAAGCAGGTAAATCCTCAATCACTTCACCACACACCCTACCAACTTCACCCCAGGACAACCTCACCAACCTGCAGTCCCATAGCATGTGCTCCAATGAACCTGCTACATGTATAGACCTCCAACAATCCGAGCTCTCCAACATCCCCCTACTCACCATTCTCTCTGGAGTCCAAAATACCCGATTAAGGATCTTTATCTGTCTCGACCTCTCCGTGAGCCCCAAGGAACACAACTTTACATTCTCACACATCCGGCGCCACATGTCTTCAGATATATCTGAACCAATTCTCCTACCCCACTCCATTCTCAACAAGTCATTACCATTGTAATATGACACAATCTCCTTATTCACACGACTGGCCAGTCCACCTTTGCTCCCAATTGGCTTTCTAGTGAACAAACTCAAATCAATTCTCCGATCAAAGTCCACCACCCCAATAGCCTGTTTCAGCTTCACATAATCTGAGGTCCTAAAATTCTCTATGTCAAAGTGCAATTGTATTTCCCCTGCTGTCAACCAATTACCGTCTTTAAAAAGATCCGCCACCCACCTCACTCCACTTAAAAACCAATCTGCCCAAAAAACCATATTACCATCAATCCTAATAGCTGGATTAAACCACAATGACGCACCAGGTTCTTTAAATGCGTCCACACCCAAATATCCGCATATACTCTTCCACGCACTTCTCAAATTCTCAATCAGCAGGTATTTTCCACAGGCCTTTTTTGAAACAGAAGTCAACACAGCTCGTGGAGTCAATGGTCCAACAAAACTAGTCTCAGCTTCCACCCACTCATCATGTAATTCATCCACGAACGGTACCAGGAAATCAGACATGAAAGCCAAGTGGTAGGCCTTGAAGTTAGGAACCCCTAAACCACCCTCATTCAATGGCAATTGCAATTCCCACAACTTCAACTTGGGAGGCTTCCAATCCCACAAGAATTCCTGAAGCATCCTGTCCAAATCCTTCCAAAATGAAGCCGTTAACACCAAAGGAAGCATACCCAAAACATAATTAATTTTAAGGGCTGAGATCATGTTCAGGGCGTTCACCTTGCCCCAAAGCGCGAGATTCAGTAACCTCCACCTGTCCAGGTCAACCCTCAACCCACTGCACACTGATTTCACATTTTCTGAAATCAAATCTTTAATCCCGGGAGACAGCCATATCCCCAAGTACAGCATCTTATCAGGACACCACCGAAAGCCCAGGTCCTCCAAAAAGTTCCTATTCACTAAGAGCTTTAAAGGCATAACCTCCGATTTAGTCCAATTCACCTAGAATCCAGAACAAAGCTGAAAATTAGTTATTATCCCCATAAGCGCCGGCACAGATCATTCCAGATCATCCAGTGCTAACAACATATCATCAGCAAATAGCCAAATCTTTTGTGAGAAACCCCAGCTCGTAAGTCCCACCACCTCAACCGCCTCCCTGATATCTTCAGCCAAAGGTTCCATCGCAATCACAAATAGTAGCGGTGACAACGGACATCCTTGTCTAGTCCCCCTTTCCAGTTCAAACTTCTCAGATCGCATCCCATTAGTATTAACCTCAGCAGTCGGAGTTGCATACAATAGCCTTATCCAAGAAACACATTTTTCACCAAAACCCATCCTGGACAAAATAGAGAACAGAAAATCCCAATTTATTCTGTCAAAAGCTTTCTCAGCATCCAATGACAACATAGTGCAATCCCCCTGTCGCCCCTCCGATTTAGAAATAGCATTCAAGATCTTCCTAATGTTACTAGAGGTCTTCCTACCTTTAACAAAGCCTGATTGGTCAGCACAAATCAATGTCGGATGCAATCTTTCCATCCGAACCGCCAGCAATTTTGCCAGAATCTTGTTGTCAACATTTACAAGACTAATAGGTCTATAACTCGCTGGTAGAGTATCATCCTTACCCTTCTGCAGAAAGACAGAAATCATGGCATGTCTAGTAGAATCCGGCAAAACACCATTCACAAACAATTCCAAATGTCTCTCAAGAGCCGAAGTGCCGATTGCGGTTTCAAATGGAAACCCATCCGGGCCGGGTGATTTCCCCACATTCAATTTCCCAATTGCCGGTACAATTTCCTCAACCGTAACATCCGCATCTAGCAGCTCGGATTCATTTTCTCCAATCCTCGTTAGATCCAACCTGTCCAACAAAGCTTCGCCCCTCCCAGTCACTTCCTGTTCATTTTTGTATAGATTCACATAAAAGTCTCGAAAAACATTATTTATTTCACCAGGATGATACGTAAGATTGTCACTCCCATTCCGAATCGCCGGAATGGCTCTCTCAGCATCCCTTTTCCTCAACTTAAAGGCCAACCACCTATCACATTTCTCACCTTTCTCGTAATAAGCACATTTAAGAAAAAAGTTACTTCATTCTGCACGCTCATCAACCAATGCCTTCAGCTCTTTCTTCGTTTTTTTTAGATCTGCCATTATCTCAGCACCTACCGGTCCCGCCATAACCCTCTTGGAGAGCTCACTCAACTTCCCCCCCAGCTGTTTCAAAGCTAAGTGTTGCCTGTCCAGACCCCCCTTAGCCGATTTCCCACTCCTATCCATACCGGAATTCAATACAATATTAAAGTCACCACCTAAGACAATGTCCCGCGACCCCATGTCTTGTAAAGTCTGAGCTACTTTTCTAAAGAAAGTTCCATCACCGACTGACGGTGCATATATGTTACATACAGATACCATTTGGCCTTGTACATCCATTAACAGAGCCACCATCAGCCCTTCACCATCCGACACCTCTCTCAAAACTTTATCAGGAGCATTTCTTCTAATCAATATTGCAACCCCCCTCGATCTTGAGTTGAATGAAGAACCACAAACCTTTCCTACCCATCCTTTCCGCAGCCTTTCAATCTCATCTTTCATCAAATGTGTCTCCTGCACTAAACAAATGTCCGCTTTCAGGTCATCCAAACAATGCAACACTTTCATTCTCTTTTTCACATTATTCAACCCATTTACATTCCATGTCACAAGTCTCAAATCATCACCCATCTTTAGCACATCAATCCAATCCCAACACAAATGAAAGGGTCCGACTAGAAATGCAAATAGACCAGGTAACCTATGTACACCCGCACCAAACAAACCCAACCCACCCCCACCTATATAGATGCAGAAAGCAAACCACACAGCAACGCAACCATTCAAAAAATACATTCTATAGCCCTAATGTCCCAGCCCACCTCCCAATCATATAGAACTTACATTTCAAATCCGTAAAAATTATGCAAAAAAATACTTTAACATCCCCCATCCCCCACCGCTGAAGCACCCCCCCTTTTGATTCCAGTCCCATACAAATTAACTACCATCGCAGACCCCTAATAAATACACATACATCACCGAAATGTCCATAACACAGCCATGACCTACTCAAATCCAAACAGAGAAATACCTTAAGAATCTAGGCAAAGGGTACAGTAATATACCAACCCCCCCTTTGCATCAATTGCATCAGGTGGCACACATTAAGGACTTAATTACCCATGGAAGAGGACACGACATAGCAATCTGCCAATTACCTAAGCATTTGAAAAACAACCAGCATTAATTTGAAGAAAAATAAAAATCCCCCCTCCCCCCTTGCAGTGGCAGTTATGAAAAACGACATCTAGAGGGAAGAAAAATCCAGTCCTCTCTACAATCCGACGTATAAAACCCAGATGTCAACGTCAATACATCAATATCAATCCCTGGTACACACCTACATCCCAACCATATCCCCAATTGCATATATTTTAAATGACAAATCCCATACAAAGCAGCCACTAGGCTACCCATTTCAGAATCTTTGACCAAAATTTAGGAGTAGCAACAGAATTAAACCAACACAAGTATCCTCCTCACAATTGCACTATAAACCCCCTCTCCTTAAGAATTTACAAGTAAAAATAACTGCATTCATTAAATCATTCCACTTAGTTTTCATGGATAACACTAAATGCCCTCTTAAATCCATGCAAAAAAAGGTGGGGGGGGAGGTGAGAAGGAAGAAACCCGTAGTAAAAAGGGGGCATTGTGCCCGGACGGGTGCTTGAGAACAGGTCACCGGAGGGTCAATGTCAGCATCGGGACTTTCTCAGCCCATGGAACCAGAGTATTGAAACAGCCATGGTTGTGCCTAAACCTGCGCATGCTTACATGCTCAAAGGTCTACTAAAAAAGGATGAGGAAAGCGACAGAGAAGTGAAAGAGAAGACCAAATACAGAAAGGAATTTGTAAGCATGCGCACACCACCATTACTTTTACAAAATGCAAATGACCAAACATCTTCAATTCTTGTGTTTGGAATAATGCTGCCACTGTTTCATACAAGTACATTGTCTGTGCTCCTGCTTGCTCTGCCCTAGGTAGTCACTGTACGTATGAACGCTGATCTCCCGTACATGCTGTACATCAAAGTCGGGCGTTGGGGAGTTGGGGCAGTATCTCACCTTAAAAATGCACATCTGCCCCTCTCACCATTCCATATAGTCCACCTCCTGAGGCCAGTTGGGGAACCATTGAGCAGAAAAGTGAACGGCAGCCGCCCTGACGACTCTCCCTCAATTCCATCGCAACCACTCTCTCCCTTCTAGCACCATGCTGCTTCCTAATGCCAAGGATCGAGAGCGGAGCGGAGCACCCGAGCGGCTGAGGCTCCACTGCATACTACTCGCGCTCGCCAACCAATGCTCCCGCCGGCCGCCATCGTCCGTTCGCTGCCATCCATTTCCTGAAAATACACGCTGCAGCGTAAGACACGTCACATCCAGGGGAATCCACGTGACAATGCACCGCTGGCAGGTCCTTTCTGCCATGGACGATTGCCCCCCAGCCCCGATTCGAAGCTGAAGAAGCCGGGAGAACCCTCTTGATGATGCATGTGTATTTTTCAAATGAACCAAGACGTTCAACTGTAGCAGGTCTGCGGCGCCATCTTAAATCACTTAGTAAATGTCTTGCAAACACAAAATAACCACTAATAAGTCAAAAAATGCTGGAATATCGGAGGGGTGCATACAGCAGCTTCAAACATTTTTGTTATGTAAAGGTTCCAGCCAGCTCACAGCTTCTTTCGGATCAGAAGTAACCCTTTCACCACCTGGGAGTGCCACAGTCAGGACATTGTTCCTGTTTAGATATGTTTTAACTCCCACAAGGTTGGCCAAATCCTTAGCCTCCTTGAAGGATTTCCTGATAAGCAGAGATTCCTTAGGATAGTGAGGGTATATAGAAATCTGCTTACCTCCATAAATGACATTACCCTTCTTCCTTGTATTCCTAAGGACATCCTCTTTATTCCTGGTATAGACAAAGGATAGAAGAATCTGTCTTGGATTAGGATTGCCCCTCCTGCCAACCCTATAAACATTGTCAATGTCATTTTGAGAAATGTGATCGCATCCAAAGGAGGATTTTAAGATGTCCAACACCAGTTTCAGCAGATCCTCAGCGTTATCCTCTCCTAAACCAACCAGTCTCAGGTTCTTATTTCTGAATTTTAAGTCCAACTCTAGGTGCTTATCTCTCCCCTTCTGTACTACTTCTTTCAAGCTGTTATATGCCCGGAAGCTACCTGCTATCTCTCCAAGGTAGAAACTCTACAATCCAGCTGGGAAACCTTTAGAGACATATCCTCCATAGCAGATTTAACATCCCCAACATCCTGGACCACTTTTCCAAGGTCTTGAGCCATCTTCTGTAGCAGAGAATAAATAACCTTTGTGCTGGGGGTGTCCCCCATCTCAGAAGCTGGTTTTGATTTTTTGGGGATGGGATTGTCTGCTGTCTCAATTTTCTTCTTAGAGTTCATAATCTAATAATAATCAAGATAGGGAGAGGGCCAGGAGCTACAGGATTATGCTGCTGCCTCTGCTGCCTGCATTCCGGGATTCGCTGGATGAATTTTCAAGGTCCATGTGGTGAGATTTCTCTCATCAACTACAGCTGGAGTCCTACCTGTGTTTGATAGCAAGTTTTCACCACAATCCCCAAATCCATGCATGGAATTCATAGACAGTGGTGCATTGCGCATAAAAGCATGTTGCCCGAGAGCTAATGGGATTAGTGGAGGATCATTAAAACATTGGAGAAGACATTCTGCATTGCTCATGAGAAAGAGGACTCACTAAGAGAAGCTCGAGCAACTTAATGGACCACAGACCACCCCTGACCTAGCCACAGGTATTTTTCTGAGATGAAAAGTAAGGCGGTCTTCCCGAAACATGGGTCCAGACAGACACCAGAAGTAGACATTGAGGTTGTGCACAAACGACAACTAAGGGACTACACTGAAGAAGATGGACATTGAGGTGGGCAACAGAGCACTCATTCGTAAGCCCCCGTTCTAGACGAGGTAAATGACAATATCAGAGAAGGAAGGATCGATGGAGAAAGCCACAAGTGGGCAAAATGTATTTGGAAGAAACTCCATTGTGGTTCTGCCGAATAATGCTGGAAGTATCTGAAGGCATAGGGAATAGCCAGAATTGATCAGTCCTTTGAGGTAACTCAAGATGGCGAAAGAAGATACCCCTGGTAATTGCCGCTGCACCAACTAATTATGAATTTCATTACGAAAAATCTTTTTTATAGCTGGTTTTGTGCGGCAGATTTTATCGCAACACAAAACCAGTATTGCATGTGGTAATTGCTTGTTGCAGTATTAATGTGTGTGCTATTTACCGGATCACCATAGAGTCCTATAGGACTCGAAAATGGAGATTAACAGTATGGTCTACATGGCTCGTAATCATGCGTACCTACCAGGCCAATCGGTAATTACTGCTTGTGGTAACGGGAAAAACATGTTTTGAGGTATTACTGTGTGTAATACCTCCAAACTCATGATCAGGCCTTAAATGTCCACTGAAAAGCTATTAAGCTCTCTCTGTCAGCCAGGTGCCAATTCAGTCGAAAATGGAGTCAAAAGGCAAGCAGTGATAAGAAAGTTGGTGGATACTGAAAGGCCCAAGAGAGGTGACGCCTTGGGGCACCAGGAAAAGCAGTCTGTAATGCACCTGCTGAAAACCACATTTAATGTACTGAATTAAAGTATTTTTCTTTGCGATAAGACTGCCAACATGGCGACAGCAGTTCGGGGAACTCCTGAAGTACGAGGTCCATTTCAACTGAAAAAGTTGAAAGGCCCTGGCGCCGTCTACACGGATACGTTAAGAGAATTAACTTAAATAAGTAACAACCATTATACAGAATACTGTGTTGCTAGACGTAAGTGAGCAATGGGTGATATTTCTTAATAGGAGACCTCACCCCAGCAGAGAACTAATGAATTTAGAAGGTACCAAAGCTGTTCAACACACGTTTAGTAAACTCTCTCATACAACGAAGCTATCGCGTAAAACGCCGAGTAACGCGTCCAGTGCCTGCTCTTAACAGTACTAGAGAATTCTTTACAAGTCTTCGGAGCTCCACCTTCTGCAGATGGCTTCACTTGCCTGCTTCAGCTACCTGCAGAAACCAAGCAGCTGCCGCCGCGCCATTCATGTGAAGTGTGACGATTAAGGAACGAACCGTACACGCGAGTTCCTCTTTTAGGGAATATATCTTGCGGCCAGAGGGGTGCACTTAGTGCAAGAGCAAACTGTCGAGGTTAGGGAAATGGACACACTCTCCCGGGCTGCGGAGGTGATTGCCAGCTTGCAGTATCTATCATTACTCTTTTCCCCGGTTTACGCAAGCGGCCAGCCTGCTTCTGACGCATTATGCTACTCCGCCCCAGCCTGCCTGCTCACAGCTCTTATATAATCTTGACACAGTAACATCCGGGTCAGCTATAGCTCAGCGGTTCCTTCTTTCACGACAAAGACAGCCCCGTTGGGGGTTCTAGTCCCGCGGGCGCCCCCTGGCCTTTTTTTTTTAATCATCAAGAAAACTTTATTCTGCCATCAAAGTGCACCCTAACACAATACAATTTACATTGACCAAGCATAATGCTACACAGCGTGAGACATGACAAAAGATAAGATGAGTAGGGTCAACAGGAGAACCCCACCCCTTTCAAACAAACTCCAACACCCTGAGGACACACTCAATTAACCCTGGCGCAATTAACTGGCGCAAACCTCACTTGTGCCAGTTAGGGAAATGTTCCTCTGTTTTTGCCTGGACCAGTACATGGGTGCTCACTGATTCTGATCCCACTGTAGGGTGGCCAGCAATCCCTCCCCCTTAAAACGAAACATTACTTTTCAGGAACATTTAAAAAACAGATAAATAAAATTTAAAATGATGTTATAGAGTTTGATTGATTAAGCCAATGGGACTCATTACGAGTTTGGCGGTAGCCATGCCCTTATTAAGGGCACGGTTACCTCCGATCTCGCTACCTGCACCGGCACCCGCGAATGGACCATAACCGGCCCATAACAAGTTGAAGGGGTCGGTAATAGCCCATTCACGGGTGCCATTTGGGCGGGCTCCAGATCCCCATTCCGCCCCATAGGGCAGAATGGGGGTGGGGAGCATAGTTGCACTGGCACCGTTCATAACAGTGCCAGTGCAATCACGAGTCAACTCGTAATGTGGCGGTATGGTAACAATGGCGCCGGTAGCACTACCGCCGGCATTGTTGCCTTACCGCCATGCTCGTAATGAGGCCCAATGTCTTCTCTATTTGCACGGCACTCTATACAATTCTTTTTTAATTTGAAAATGTTTGCCAGCAAAGAGTGCATATGTTACAACACCGCTGATCTTGGTGAGGTTTTTTTGTAAACTTTATTCTTTGTCCAATCCAACAATGAGAAATGTAGCCAGCTTCACATTCCAAAGATATAATATATTGCTACAAGGGACCACAAATAAACAATGCATTGTTCAAAATAGACTACATAGAGTTAGCCACAAAAACCTTTCCACAACTGTTTGAGAGCAAACCACACGACATACCAAAAATGGAAGCAGCTACTGTTTTGTACTCTTGATCTAACATATTTCTTATTTCATTATTTGACAGTATAGATGTGGAAAAATGGAAATAACGACTACAGATGTAGAAACAGATATGTATTGCTGTCAGAAAGTAGATGAAGACATTGGGCCTCATTACTACCCTGGCGCTAAGTGTTTAACAGCGCCGTAAAAGGCTGCAGCGCCGTTAAACACTTATGGCCTCATTAGGACTCCGGTGCTAAACCATGGTGCTATTAGCACCATGGTCCATGCCGGAGTCCGCGTTGGTGGAATGTGGAATTACCACCCCATTCCGAGGTTGGTGGGGTGGTAATTCCTCATGCCGCCATGGCCCTTCCCCATTCCCATTTTTGCCCCATAGGGCTCAATGGGAATGGGGAAGGCACTAATTACGGTACCGCAAATTTGCGGTACCGTAATTAGCACCAAGGTCCCTTTGCGGGTCCCTACTTTAACGGCTGGTAAAACCAGCCGTTAAGGTCAGGTCCCGCAAAGGGACCTCGTAATTAGGCGCTAGGTGTTTAAAGGCACCGCAGCCTTTTACAGCGCCGTTAAACACTTAGCGCCTGGGTCATAATGAGGCCCTTAGCGCCTTGCTACGAGGTCCCTTTGCGGGACCCGACCTTAACGGCGGGTCTACAACAGCCGTTAAAGTAGGGAACCGCAAAGGGACTTGGTGCTAAGTACGGTACCGCAATTTGCGGTACCATACTTAGCGCCTTTCCCATTCCCATAGAGCCCTATGGGACGAAAATGGGAATGGGGAAGGGCCAAGGTTCAATGGGGAATTACCGCCCCGCCAACCTTGGAATGGGGTGGTAATTTGCCATTGAACCATGGTGGACCCGTTACAACACCGGCACCAACCATGGTGCTAATAGCGCCATGGGTAAGCACCGGTGTTGTAATGAGGGCCATTGCTTTTAATTAGCAACCCTCTTTCGAGTACTATCCAAGTAGCAGCCATATCATCCATGGAATAAGCACGGCTATTTTATATTGAGAGTAGAACTAATGCGGACACACATCTACCAAATCCACATAACCAATCACCCACCATCCCCTCCAAAACAATTTTGGACCCAGTAGCTCCGAGGTGTTCAAACTGTGTGAATGCTCCCCCTAATGGGAGAACCAAGAAATTCAAGGGGGGCGGGGGGACGAGGCTGTTAAAAAAGGGAGTAGGGTGACTGCTTAATATGGCATGTGGGGTGAATCATTAACAATATTTTTATTTTGGGGGAGCTCCCCAAAAGTATTTCTGATGATGGGGGTGCTAAGCATACAACTTTTTGAATACCACTCGTGTTGGTTGAACCTCTGCACATGTTGAAGAGGTGCAGGTATAGTCAAACTATAGAAAATGGTGTAACAAATATCGATTATGGCATGATACTTGAATAATTCTTTATTGATACACAGGTATGTGAGCCTAATATTTGTCCTGCCCCAGAAACTATATTCAGTTCAATGGCCTTCATATTCAACTTTTGAACATTATGATATGATATGATAGTTTATGTATATAGCGCCTATACACATTGGGGGTCATTACGACCTGGGCGCAAAGGGATACCGGGCACCGGTAATGACACCGGTGCCGGTACTCCCTTTGTGCCCTATTCCGAAGGTCCCTTTGCAGGTCCCTCCCTTAACGCCTGGTTTTACCGGGCATTATGGACAGGACCCTCAAAGGGATACCTTTGGGGGCTCAAATGGGAATGGGGAATGGCTTTTCAAATGGGACTTACCGGTCCCGCAAAGGTCGGAATAGACCAGTAAGTCCCCATACCACCAAGTCAGTGGCGGTACCGGTACTGGTGCTAGTCATGGCGCTAATAGCGCCATGACTAGCACCAACCTCGGAATGAGGCCCAATGTGTTTCAAAGCACTTCAAAGCAAGGGAGGGAACAAGGGAAGATACAATAGCATTCTTACAGCCCATGAACAGTAAGGATGTGAAATTAATTATCGTACTCGGCGTAACGACATTTTAGATAGTGCAAGAGCTAAAACATAGGGCCTCATTACACGGTAGGTGGTAAACCCTTACCGCCTTACTACGAGTTCCCTTTGCGGGACCAGACCTTAACGGCTGGTTTTACCAGCCGTTAAAGAAGGGTGCCGCAAAGGGACCTCGGTGCTAATTACGGTACTGCAATTTGCGGTACCGTAATTACTACCTTCCCCATTCCCATTATGCCCTATGGGGGCAAAAATGGGAATGGGGAAGGGCCTTAGTGAATGGGGAATTACCGGCCCGCTCAAGTTGGAGTAGGCCGGTAATTCCGCCATCCACCAAGGCAGACACGTTAAAAAACTGGCGGCAACCATGGCGCTAATAGCGCCATGGTTACCGCACAGCGTGTAATGAGGCCCATAGACAAGGAAGGGAGGGGGAGAGTGGGAAGGAAATGGAAGCAGACATGTGACTACTGTACTAGGCCTAACGACATTTCTGGTAGAGCCGGAGAAAAACAAAAGGTGAGGGAGCACCGGCATAACCGGGGCCCCCGCAGCTCCCGCAGTGCGAGGGGCCTCGCTAGCACGTGTCCTGGGAGCGGGCCCCACTTGGAGAAAATAAATAGTAAAAAATATTTTTTCAAATATTTTTTCTTTTTACATTTTCTTTTTGAATTCACTCTAGATTCATAAATACATTATTTCTGAAACAGAAATAATTTCCTTATGAACGTAGAGTGACTACAAAATAGAAACTGGGCATCATTATGGGTCTGGCGGTAAGCCTGATGGTGATACCGGCGACATGCCGCCAAACCGAACAAAATTACTGGCGTCTGACTTCCTGGTAACACTGGGGTATTACAACTCCGGCAGCCGGGAAGTCAGGCGCGGGTAATTCTGTTACTCCCCATTCCCATAGAGTTCCATAGGACTCTATGGGAGTGGGTACCACGGAAGCACGAGCACTGTTAATAACGCTGCCGGTGCTTCTGTTATGGTCTGCTTACCATGGTCGCTGTGTCTGGCAGGGTCAGACCTGCCGGGTACAGCGACTCTGGCAGGCAAACCCGTAGTGTACCAATCTGGTAACAACGGTGCCAGTAATACCGGCACCATTGTTACCGGACCGGCACACTTATAATGAGGCCCACTATCTTTTTGATCTCCCAGCGTTCCCCCCAACCCATGATATGGAAGATCCCAGGCTGGAGGCCTCCATGTCATGACTTCAAAAAGAAATAGTTTAGTTTTGAAGTCACACTGCCTTCATAAAGAAATTAGTTTCGTTATCGTTTGGTCCTTAACGTAAATAATTTCTTTATGAAGCCAGAGTGACTTCAAAATGAAACAATGGGCCTCATCATGACCCCGGCGGCACACACCCATACATGCAAACTTAATGTATGGGTGCGTGCCTGGGTGTATGCGCCTCTATGGTGGAAGGGTTCACACTTACATGTATGGATGGCTGCCTGGGTGTGCATGTATGGTAAAATAGTGCACACTTAAATGTATGGATATCTGGGTGTGCGTGTGTGTGAATGGTGTGGGTGCTTGTGTTTGGAGGCGCAACAAAACCTACGTTTCGGGGAGACTAATCCTTCACATTTTGAGAGAGGTGCTAACTTCACGGGCGATGGAGGAGGGGCAAACTTATTGTGTGGGGGCAGCTAACTTCTTTACGCATTTTAATGAGACTATTCAGTGCAGCTTCAATGTTACAAGCAGTTCAACTCTCTTCTTTAAGTCTGAAAGCACCCACTTATGGACTGCTGCGAGAATAAGCAGTCTGCTGTTCCCTCTCTGCCCTTCCAAATACTCCCCTGGCATGCCAGTACTAAACCTACATCACAGTTTAAATTGCGTAATATGTGGCATTTGAATGCAGGTACTAACAGTGAAATGCTTTACGTTAGTTATTGCTGGGCACTTGTTAACATCGAAATCCAGGTGCCGTTTAACATGTGTGTCCTGTTCTGTCCAGCAACTGCTCTGAAGGTCAGCCAGGTTGAGTCAACATAGCCGAAACTTGGAGGGGGGGAGTGCTGAAGCCCAGTCAACTCAGTGGTGTTGCACCACTACTTGTGTTTAATGCCTTGATTACTTATTGGTAATATTCATTACTCCTAGCCCTATTCCTCCACCTTCCTGTACTTGTGTATGAGACATTACTTATGTATGAGGCACTCTGCCTCATACACAAGTACTGGGATGAGATAGAGGTACATGGAGGTAATGGCCCTCATTACAACCCCGGTGCTAAACCATGGTGCTATTAGCACCATGGTTGGTGCCGGTGTTGTAACAAGTCCGCCATGGTGGAATGGGGAAATACAGCCACATTCCAAGGTTGGCGGGGCGGTATTTCCCCATTTCACCATGGCCCTTCCCCATTCCCATTTTCGCCCCATAGGGCTCAATGGGACTGGGGAAGGCGCTAAGTACAGTACCGCAAATCGCGGTACCGTAATTAGCACCGAGGTCCCTTTGCGGCACCCTACTTTAACGGCTGGTAAAACCAGCCGTTAAGGTCGGGTCCCGCAAAGGGACCTCGTAATCAGGCGTTAAGGGTTTAACGGCGCCGACACCTTTTACGGCGCCATTAAACCCTTAACGCCAGGGTCGTAATGACCCCCAATGTCTGATTTAGCTACCTGTAATCTTCATTACTCCTAGTCCCACTCTTCCTCATTCCAGTACTTACCTATGAGGCAAGGAGCCTCATATGAACCCTCTGGGAAAAGGAAGAAGGACTTGAAGGTAATTCTGGGCCAATGAGCTGATTTGGGAGGTTGGGGTAGGTCATGGGAGGGAGAGGGGATGTGTGGGAGGTGCAGGCTTGTGAAATAAATCATAATGGTTGTCCATGTCCAGGCAAAGCAGGCAAGATATGTGGTATTAGTGGCTAGAGAGGCATTTTCGTGCAGCTAATCTAGTCATGCTCAGTTTGTTATGGCTTTTTTTTAACTGTGCATTTCTGATAAAGCAATCCTGCTAAGTGTAATTACCTGGCTACACTGGCATTTGGGTGCTGCCAGTCTAGCTGTTTCTTACTGCGGCATCCAGGGCAGCGCAGCTCTGGGTAGTGCAAGGAAAACAAGGGACTGTAGGGTTACAGTTACAGTCCGTAAGTGCATGGTAGGCCTGGAGGCAAAGCAAGGGTTACTGATAAAGAAACAGCCTGGACTCAGTGAGAATCAGAGGGTAGCCAAGCAACCAGTCTGTACAGCAGACAGGTAGGTCATGTATGTCATCAGGGGAGGGAGAGAGAGAAAGCAGAGGGGAAGAGGAAAATGTTGAGCTGCTTCCGGAACGTCAGGTGGTTTGCTCAAGTTTGAAAGGGGCAGGGAGGCTATTCCAGAGCGAGGCACCTGCAGAAGAGCGAGATATTCCCCCCACTGTCTGCATGAAGAAGCATCTCACCCTAAGAGAGTTGGAGGTAGCTGGGGCAAGGGCTCGAGAAGGAAGGTATTTTGGAACAGAGCGTTGGATGTAGTGTGTGCCCCGACCCCAGAAAGCCTTGTGGACAATGCAAAGGGTCTTGAACTTGATCCTTGCAGCCACCGGGAGCCAGTGGAGAGATTTCAGGGCTCGAGAGATACGATCCCTGGGCTTGAGGCCAAGGATAAATCTTGCAGTCCTGTTCTGGATTAGTTACAGAGGGCGAAGAGTAGAGGAAGGCAGATTGAGAAAGAGGCTGTTGCAGTAGTGCAGCCTAGAGAGAAACAGGGCTCTGGAGACATTGAGCTTCTGAGGGAAAGAGAGAAAGGGAAGAGTCCCTTTGGTATTGGGACTTCTTGGTGACACACAAGATGTGAGTGAGGAGAGAAAGAGAGAGTGGAGTCGAAGATCACAGCAAGGTTTTTTGCCTCGCAGGAAGTCGAAGGAAGAGGGCCCAAGGTGGGTGGCCCAGGTGAGAGAGGGTTAAGAAGGGGTCCCAATAAGAAGTATCTCTGTCTTAATGGCATTAAGGCAGAGATTGTTGGAGCACACCAATCCGGAATCGCAGATAGACAGTCAGGAATGAGCGAGAGAGGAGAGGAGCCGAAGGAAAGCTGAGTGTCATCTGCATAACGCTGACAGTTAGAGGAGAAGGTAGAGGTCAGGTCGGCCAAACGGGCCAAGTAGAGGTTGAAAAACCAAGGTGAGAGGATAGAGCCCTGGGGAATGCCACAGGTAGAGCGAGAGGTGACGAAGATAAAGAAACCAAGTTGTACCTGGAAGGAGCAGTCCAAGAGGAATGAGGTCAGCCACTCCAGGGCCTGATCCATGATGCCCACATTTTGACTTAGTCAATTGATCAGGATGGCGTGGTTGACTGTGTCAAAAGTAGAGGCAAGATCAAGGAGGATTAGGACAGAAGGAATGCTGGAATCAAGGTTAGTGAGAAGATCTTCACAGGTGTTCAGGAGAGCAGTTTCCGTGCCTCTGGCAGCTCTGAAGCCAGACTGATGATCATGGAGACAACCAACAGATTCAGTGTGGAGTGTAAGCTGGGAGATGGTCAGCTTTTCCAAGAGTTTGCCCAGGAAAGGGGTAATGGACATTGGGCGATAGTTTGCCAGGCAGGTAGGATCGGCAGACGGTTTCTTGAGGAGTGGGTGCACAAGGGAGTGCTTAAGCGAAGAAGGGAACGTTAAAGTGGCGAAAGAGTAATTACAGTAATAAGCCAATGCTGGAGCAAGGGTGTCAATCTGGTACTTGATGGTTCTGGAGCACCTGTTTGGATGACACTTTCATAGATCGGACTTGTCTAGTAACCTTGTCAGGTGTTGTCAGAGAGAAAGAGGAGAAAGGAGGAGGAGAGGTAGAGATTGGCAAAGGGGGGGCGAGAGAGGAAGAGGGAGAGGAAGAGGAGATAGAGGACAGGATTTCCTGAGTTTTAGCGGAGAAGTGAGAGACCAAAGCCATACAGATGGCCTGGAAGGGAACAGGAGAGGTAGAGACCATAACAGGATTGACCAGTTCCATGCAGATTTTAAAGAGTTTGGCCGTGTTGTTAGAAGCCTCTGAGACCCAGCCTTGAATGTGTCCTCTCATCTATTATGTGTCTACACTGGTCTACATTGTGCAGCCAGTGGAGCATGTTTTCAATGTGGCATGGCATTTTTAATAGCAAAGCATGGATGTTCCTGTGCACTATTGGTGACTTGCATGTATTGGATTGGTGTTACCCTACAAAACAATTGCAAATGCTCTGGCTTTTTAGCCAATTTTTCTCAGAAAGTGTTCTGTATATTGCATTAAAACAAATATTTATATCTTTCTCTGAGTACAGTGTGTGACATACCCCTTTATAAGCACGTTTGTGTTTATTGTGCAAGCGTGATAATGAAGGCGGGCCCAGAGTGTGTCACAACCCATTATTGTTGCCGAGGTTGGTGGGGGGGCCTCTCAGCATGGCTCGCAGGGGGGCCCCCACATTTTGTGTCATGCCACTGTGAGGGAGAGGGGTGCAGAAAGGGAGGGGAGAAACAAAACATGCTGTTGAATGTAATGTTGGTCACTATTATTTGGGAAGACGGTGCTGGGGGTGTTTGCCCTTCGCTGTTCCAATAATGTGAACAGTGAGTCCATTGCAAGATTTTAAATAGAAGAAAGCAAACCATTTATCAATGTCAACCGCAAAATACCCAGCTAACTGGAATACCATGTGCTTCTGAAGACCCGTCCCTCAAGTCCAATGTGAACGCAAATGTTTGTGCCATATGGATTTGGCTGTCAGTCAATGGAACACTGGAATTGCAAAGGAACCATTTTGATTTTCTGTTTGCTTAAGAACATTAAAAAAAACAAAGTTTTGAGGAATTGAATATCAAGAAGGGCAACACCACATTTTAAAAAAAATCTTAACTTATTGGCCCTCATTATGAGGCTGGCAGCAGCCGTGCTTGTAGTACAGGCACGGCTGCCACCGGTATCCATTTTTTTCTGGCACCCGCAAATGGGCAATTACAGGGTCATGCCGAGTTTGGCGGACCCAGTAATTTCCCATTCGTGGGTTCCGGTCATAAGGGACTCCCCATCCCCATTCGGCCCCATAGGGCTGAATGGGAATGGTGAAGGTGGTAGTACCGGTACCGTTAATAACGGTTAATAAAGGTACCAGTGCTACCATCATGTTCTGCTCACGGGTGCCGGTACGGCCACCAGGTCAGACCTGGTGGCTGCAAGGGCACCAGTGAGCAGAACTCGTAGTATGGTGGTATGGTAGCAACGGCGCCGGTAGCAATACCGTTGTTGCTTTACCGCCATACTTGGATTGAGGCCCATTGTCTCATATAACATCGTTTTTTATTGTTTGGATCATTTTTAATAGCCCAAAATGTTATTAATGGGTGCTCTGTTCTTTCCACAGTGATGGCCCTAAACAGTTGAAATGACTGATTGTTTTTTTAAATAATTTGCATTTTAATATAAAACATACGGATATACTAAACTCTTGAATTACGTTATTGATTCTGACACATTAAAGTATGTTTTGTGTGAAGTGACTAAACAAAATAAATGTATATGCATTAAATGGGTGTCTTCCGCATTTTGCGAGTGAAAACGTGATTTTGCGGACACGTACAGAGGAAGTATGTCATTGAGTATCATCTTGAAAGTCCAATTTAGAAATGTTTGATTCCTGTGCCGTTTTGATCTCTGCACCTTTTACACCTGTACTTGAACGTCAAACTGACATTTTTGAACCGTGTTTGTGTTCAATACTTAGGAACACATATGTCACTTTTATCTAATTTTATCTCACTACTCTTAACTCTCACTCAGCTGTCAAACACTCCTCCAACATCTGCCGACTCCTCGAAGAACTTGATCTAGATGTCCTCGGTCTCACGGCCAGCTCTGTCACGAATGTTGACACTCTCCCCCATGATGGCTACAAGATCCTCTCTGAACCGAGAACCAACGGTCCAGGAGGTGGACTAGCCTTGATCTTCCTGGAGTGGATCCCTGCTTCTTTCATTCCTCTGCAGGCCTACTCCTCCTTTGAATGCCTGGTCTGAGTACTCTCAATCTCTACCAGCCACTCTCTTACTGTGGCCACCATCTACAGGCCAACCAGCCAGTTCACCCTCTTCCTCTCTGAGTGGGCCGACCTCTGCTCCTCTCTCCTTGCATCTACCTCTCAATTGTTCTTCCTCAGAGACCTCAACATCCACCGGGATGCTTCTAGCCCCTCCTTAGGGCTCTTTCACAATCTCTGTGACTCTCTCTCTCTCTTTCTATTCTACCCTCTGGCCCTGCACACATTGCCAGGCACACCCTGGATGTTCCCATCTCTTCAGACATCCCACTCTCTAACGCCCTCACCACTCCTCTCTCTTGGACTGACCACTTTCTTTAGAGGAAGTGGAGGTCATCAGGCTGATCATCAGACAAACTGGCCTGCTGCATGCTCCAAAGGCAATACAGACTCTCTGTCCTGTGCAAGAAGAGAGCTTACATCCAAGCCTGCGTCTCTGTGGAATCTAACAAGATGGCCAAACTCTTCAAAATCAGCAAGCAGCTGGCCAGTCCTGCGGCAGTCTCTACCTCTCCTGTTCCCTCCAAGGCTCTTTGCATGGCACTGGCTTCTCACTTCACCACTAAAACTCAGGACATCCTGTCCGTCTCTCATCTTCCTTTCGTTCTACCTCTCTTGGCCCCTCTCTGGCTGCCTCTCCTCTTCTTTTCTACCCTTTCCATGTGTTCTCTCCTGATGATGTTTCTAGACAAGTCTGATCTATGAAAGCTTTGTTCAAGCAGGTGCTCCCCTGCTCCTCCAGAACCATCAAGGACCACATCCACACCCTCGCTCCAATCACTCTTTTGCCCCTGGAACTTTCCCCTCCCCCTAAAGCACTCCAGTGTGCACCCCCTCCTTAAGAGGCCCTCTGCCGATCCCTCGTCTTCCGGCAAACTACCAGAACTCTATCACTCCTTTCGTGGGCAAACTCCTGGAAAAGCTGGCCATCTCCCAGTTTACTCTCCATAATGAACCTGTTGGTTGTCTCCATGACCAGCAGTCTGGCTCTAGAGCAGCCAGAATCATGGAAACTGCTCTCCTGAACACCCATTAAGACTTGCTCTCTAATCTTGACTCTAGCCTTCCTTCTGTCCTCAACCTGCTTGATCTATCTTCTGCTTTCGACAGGCTCAACATGCCATCCTGATCAATCGTCTCCGTAACAACCTGGGAATCACAGGTCAGGCTTTAGCCTGGTTAACCTCCATCCTCCCGAGCGATCCTCCCGGGTCCAATTGGGGTTTTTTCTCTCCATAAACTCTCTTTCCACATGTGTTGTTCCCCAGGGTTCTAACCTCTCACCATGGCTCTTCAACCTTTATTTGGCACCTCTGTCCCACCTCATCTCTACCTTCTCTCCTAACTTTCAGTGTTATGCGGATGACACTCAGCTCTTCTTCAGGCTCACCTCTGCCTCCACTCCTCTCTAGCTCATCCATTAATGTCTATCCGTGATTCAGGAATGGTGTGTCTCCAATGATCTCTGCCTCAATGGTAGTAATACTGAGATCCTTCTCATTGGGACCCCCGCTCCCACTTTCTCTCTTTCACTCTGGTTACCCTCCCTCGGCCCTCTACCTGCACCTTCCTGCGAGGCATAAAACCTTGGTGTCATCTTCGACCCCACCCCTCTCCTTTTCTCCTCACATCACAGACATCTCTGAGAAGTCACACTACCAGCTGCACCTCCTCAGAGGTATTCTACCTTTTCTCACTTTCCCCCAGAAGCTCACTATCTCCAGAGCCCTGGTTCTCTCTAGGCCGGACTACTGCAATAGCCGATTTCTAAATCTGCCTGCCTCTACGTTTGCCCTTTGCAACTAATCCAGAACTGGACTGCAAGACTTGTCCTTGGCTTCAAGCACAGGGATTATATCTCTCCAGCCCTGAAATCTCTCCACTGGCTCCCGGTGGCTGCAAGGATCAAGTTCAAGACCCTCTGCATTGTCCACAAGTCTTTTTGTGGCCGGGGCCACAGTACATCCAACTCTCTCTTGCTAAGCATTTTCCTTCTGGAGCACTCTGGTCATCCAACTCCAACTTTCTGAGGGTCAGTCGCTTTTCCAGGCAAAGAGTGGGGGGGGCTGATCTCTGTCCTCAGCTGGGGCCTCCCTCTGGAACAGCCTCCCTGCCTCTCTCAAACCTGAGCAGGACCAGAGCAGGAACTAGAGGTTCTGGAAGCAACTAAATACCTTCCTTTTCACTTCTACTTTCTCTCTCTCGCCCCTGCTGATATACCTGTATCTGGTTACTTGGCCATCCTCTGAACATAACGGCACCAGGCTCCTGCACGACCAGTAGTCCCTTGCACTGCACCTGGGCCTCCCACGCACTTAGGGACTGGATCTGCAACTCTACACTCCCCTGCCTCCTTGCACTTACCTGAGCCGTCCACCCCGGCAGCAGTTGCTTGAGCTTGCCTATTGCACTCTCCCCCCTGCTTCCCCTTGGCACTTCTCCTCTTCCATCCCCCTCGCACTTGCACGATTTAAATGACAAAAGGCCTAGTAAGATTGTTTGCTTTGTCCTCCCTTTGTCTCCCCTCTTTGTCTTGTCGCGCCTTGAAAGACTTGCGTACATGCACGTTACAAATGACATATCATTATTGCTTTAACTGCTTACTGTGATGCTGGAAATGCATCAGAGGGACAGGGCCTCCACATCCTTGTCCTTTACTGATTTTTTGTATGTGTTCTGTCGTGTTTTCCACGCAGGAGTTCATGTAGGACTCCTGGTGGTGCAGCTTTCTCTTTTGGTTTGATGTACAGACCCATGAGATACCCTTATGGCACCCATGGGTGGGGAGTACAACCATGTGCACCTAGTGTATGTTTTCGGGCACCTGTGTGTGGCCCACAGAGCAGGGTATGGGCTGGTGGCAGCTCCATGCTGAATTTGACAGGTGCTCTGAGTATCCTCCATTTTGGGATACCCAGGTCCACACTGTACTTAAGAACCAGCCCGTATCACCTCCTGAGAAGCTAGGCCTTGATTGATCGTCCATTGCTACCAACAATAGAGAATCTTGGCTGGGGTCCTCTGTGCTTCTCCTCTGCCATGTATAGAGCAGTAGTACAGACACCCCCCTCCGGTCCTTTACACTTACTGTAATGTAAGCCCTTGTTTCCCTCTTGGATACTTGACTTAGGGCCCAATTCATAGAATCCAGCACAGAAGTAGAACGCCCCGCGGGCCGAGATAGATCATGTGCCACGCATGCACCAGCCGTGGCACAAAGTAGCAATTGCACGGCACGCATATTCATGGATTTTCTGAGGCATCAGTAGCCGTGGCACAATGAACATTAAGCAGTGCCAGTAACGCCCCCAACACGCCCCTGTGCGCAGGAAAACCCAGTGAAATGCCAAATAGGGTGGAAGGCCCACGCCATCCATGGCCCAGCACACAGCCCCCCCATCGTAATAGCGTGAGAAATCTGCACGTACCCCGGTTGCACCAGCCAAATTGCTTGGAAAGTCCCATGCGTGCCCTGTCCCACACCCCAGCGTAATTGCAAACCCCAGTCGCACCAGCCAAATAGCGAGGAAAGGCCCGCACGTAGCTCTACCGCACCCCAGCATAATCGCGTACCCCGGTTGCACCAGCCAAATCATGTGAAAAGTCCTGCACGTACCCTGTCACGCATGCTAGTGTAATCACGTAGCCGGTCACACCAGTCAAATCACGTGGAAAGGCCCGGGTGTACCCGTCCACACCCCTGCGTAATTGCGTACCCCGGTCGCACCAGCCAAATCGCTTGGAAAAGCCTGTGACTACCCCTCACGTAGCCTGTTCGCACCCCAGCATAATCGCGTACCCCGATTGCACCAGCCAAATCACGTGGAAAAACCTGCGTGTATCGCGTCCGCACCCCACCGTAATCGCGTACCCCGGTCGCAGCAGCCAAATCGCGTGGAAAGGCCTGCGCTCACCCCACAATACATGCACAAATCCCCTGGAATCACACGCCTACTGATGGGATAGCCACACCGCAGCAGCCATCAACCGTGACCATACCCCACAGGAAACCCACAACACATGGGACTCCAGCATCACCCTTGAGCTAGGGGTGTCATGGTATTGGTTTTATGGAGGTATGATAACATTCTTACCAAATGACGGTATATCATGGTTATCGCGGTATAGCAGGTGGAGTTAACTAATCTTAACAAATATTTTCTTAAAGGTCATAAATTGTCAGCATTTTGAAACTTGTCTCTGCATATTTTTTTGCTGATTCTCCACAGAATCTAAGGCAGCTGCAGATTTGGTCTTTCATGGCGCTGTCTTGTACGAAAGAGTGACTAGTGGAAGTGTTAAAATGAACATTTTGAGCAATGAGCTTGCTGCTCAGTCACAGGTCATCGCTTTGAAAATCGGCCTCAACCTGCATTATTTTGGAAACACGTGGCATGGGCATCATGACCCCTCGCTGCGATCAGTCATAAAAGTTTGTTTTGATAACGCTTTATCCCATTAAAGCGAGAAAAGTCACTCATGTGAGGTCTGAAAGCCCATGTCATTGGGCCTCATTACGTGGTAGGAGGTAGCCATGGCTACCCCCTTACCGCATACCGGGTCCGGGTTCTCAGAATGGGTACTTACAGGGTCATTCCAACCTTGGAGGACCCGGTAAGTCCCCATTCTGATAACCATTCCCCATTCCAATTTGAGCCCCAATAGGGCTCAATGCGAATGGGGAAGTAGCTGATAACGGTACCGCAATTTGCGGTACCGTTATTAGCTCTGAAGTCCCTTAGCGGGTACCCTCCTTAACACCTGGTCAGACCAGGCGTTAAGGAAGGGACCAACTAAGGGACCTCGGAATATAGAGGTAAGGGATTACCGGCATCGGCACCCTTACCGGTGCTGGTAATCCCTTACCTCCTACCGCGTAATGAGGCCCATTGTGTTTCTTTTGTCAAAGTGTCACTATAGCTTGTTTACCATCTGCCTGGTGTATTTTAAAGGTCGGATGTTGGAGTCACCACTGACCATGTAATCCTAACAGGAAAGCGTTCAGTGGGTGCTGTTGATTTCTATCTTGATTCCTGCAATACATGTTAATTTTCCTTCTTAAAGATAGTGGCACAAAAACTTTTCGAAAATGACAAAGTTAAAATATATATATCGGCACAAATATGGCTTAGACCACCACCTCACCACAGCCCCATCATTACCATTTTCCCAGGACTGAGCGCATTAGGACCCTTGTCGTGTGAGTTGAGACGAAGGAATGCTTTCATTGATGGTGTCACAAATCGAGGATAGACTGGAGAAATATCTCACCCCCATTGCTCTGGATACTTCAAATTGAATGTAGAATCTGTCCTGCCTGCTTGAGTCCAGTGCCATATGCAGAAGGCATGTGAAGGATCAAGCGAAGCAACTGGTGCCAATGTGTAAATATCTACGCAGAGGACAGTGGGGGGGGGGTAGTTTATATACTAGCACAAAGCACTGATAGGCCCAGTGTTCATACAGTCTACAGAGCTAACGTGTTTTGTGGACATGCATCAGAAGGGCATTCAGTTCATTCCCCCTTTGAATTCTGGGATGTGTAGTTCCGCATCTTGTAAATTGGTGGGAAAACTACAAATGGGCTGATCTTTAACCCGACTCTATTCACAGAGAACGAGCGGTCACAGCATCAAAGCTGTATTTACTAATGTGGCCTCACTTTCCCTATGCTCTTGTCTGTCAAACGCCACATCCCACAGTGCAAGATCCAGAATGTGCAGCTCTTGCTTACTGCAGCCTTTCCAAATAAGATTGAAAAGCTCACTTAATAGCTGCAGGCCCTAAAACGGTATACCAGCATAAACTACATGACCGTTATTATAGTTCAATTAAGCTGTTCACTGTATCTATACCGGTATACCGTTATACCATTACACCCCTACCCGTGACCATACCCTGCAGGCAGCCCACAACACATGGGACCCCCCCCATCACCCATGGTCATACCCCGCAGGCAGCCCACATCACATTGGACCTCTCTATCACCCGTCACCATACCCTGCAGGCAGTCCACAACACATGGACCCCCCCCATCGACCGTGACCATAACCCGCAGGCAGCCCACAACACATGGGACCCCCATCACCCGTGACCAGCCACCGCAGGCAGCCCACACCACATGGGATCCCCCATCACCCGTGACCATACCCCGCAGGCAGCCCACAACACATGGGACCCCCATCACCCGTGACCATACCCCGCAGTCAGCCCACAACACATGGGACCACCATCACCAGTGAAAATAGCCCGCAGGCAGCCCACACCACATGGGACCCCACCATCACCCATGACTATAACCCGCAGGCAGCCCACAACACATGGGACCCCCTCATCACCTGTGATCATAGCCTGCAGGCAGCCCACACCACATGGGACCCCACCATCACCCATGACCATACTCCGCAGGCAGACCAGAACACATGGGATCCCACCATCACCCGTGACCATACCCCGCATTCAGGACCCACCTTATGTCCCCACCGCCCACCTGTAGCGGCAACCTGCATGCAGGCCCCGCCTCATGTCCACACCCCCACCTGTGACGGCAACCTGCAGCCAAGCCCCGACTCATGTCCCCACCCCAACCTTCGACGGTAACCTGCAGGCAAGCCCCGCCTCATGTCCCCACCCCCACCTGTGATGTCATCCTACATGCAGGCCCCACCTCATGTCCCCACTCCCCCACCTGTGACGGAAACCTGCAGGCAGGCCCCGCCACATGTCCCCTCATCCCCCAACACACTGTGGACTGATAGACATGAATGCAGCAGATGTAACAAGCCACCACACGCTGCACACTCCAAGTGCACCTTAACACCGATCCATTGTACATGTACAATATGCCACATGCCAATGAAAGTGAAACATGACACATGCATGCATGTGTGCACACACATGCACAACAACCGCCAACATCATGGACATAGAATAGAGTAAGCAACAGCAAAACTTGTCCTAAACCATCAAGAACAGACACACTTTGATTTCAAATAAAAATAATATGTATTAAAAACAGTATTGAACTAATATAAAACTAATTTACCAATTGAGCACCAAATGAGCAAATAAATAAAAGATTGTCAAAAACAAAATAAATTGCAAGTCTAACAAATGAAGCTGAAAGCAAAGATGTGCTACATTAGTGAATAAATCAAAAGACAAATCAAAAGAAAACCATTGCTCCATGGTGAAATGAAAAATATCTGTTCAAAAGAGTCCTATTTACACAAATCCAGGGTCCATTGTCCCAAACCATGTCCAAATAAGAACCAAAATAACAAAGAACTATGTACAATGCATGGAGGAAAGTCACAAAAGTCTAAAGAAAAAAATAACAAAAGGAAACTTACACCTAAAAAAACTATGCACAGTGGCAGCGGGCTAGTCATGTGACACACCGTTTCCCCCCAAAAGTCTCAGCCAGGGCATCGTCGCACTCTGCGTCGATTTCCCCTAGGCGGGCCTGTGCTCTCCCCTCGAGGGCTTACAGGGACTTCACTGTGCCCCTCTCAAACTCCCTGCAAGTCTCCTCGAGGAACTCTGCCTCTCTGCCCGACGGAGGGTATTCTCTACCCTGGCGATGGTGAGTGGTCCCCCCTGCGCCCACTGCCGCTCTGCTCCGATCTGCTGGCCAAGTCACCCCAACACGGAAGACATCCTTGTTGAAAGGTCCACGTGTGCCTCCTTCCCGACGGCCGATTCCTGCCTCTCCTCCATTGGAAGCCCCGAGTCCTGTTGCCTCCTACACTGAGCCTGCCGCTGCCGAAAAGCCTGGTGCCTGCGCCTCTGGGACAGCCTCTCGGATGAGGACAACCACCAGGGCTGTCGTGCATGTGCCCTGCTGCTTGTTGCCTGCTCTTCCACCACTGCCACATGTCCTGTTGCTGGATAGATCTCCGTGGTGACCACCTCTGCTGATCCTCCGTCAACTCGCGATACTGGCAGGGATGTGATCTCCACCAGACTGGCCGCGGGTTTAGGACAGATGCACAGGGGGCCCTGGTGGTATCTGGGCTGGAAGACGGCAGGGAGGATGACTGGCGCACAGAGGAGGCAGGTGAGGAGGGGGTCACAAAAGTGGCCAACCATTGCACCCATTGCGATACCAGGAAATGGTCCATCCAGCTCACGAGACAGCAGACCTCCTTGTGATGACGTGCAAGCTCCCGATTGGAAGCCTGCACATCATCACAAATGGGGTCTACCCGCACTATGATACCGGTTAGCTCAGGTTCCACCCTGTACCGAATGGCGACATCCACAGACATTGGTTTTTCCGTCTGGGTGGAATCGTTTGCCACCTTTGGATGGGTCCGGCCTGGGGCATGCCCGCAGGTGCATACTGCTGCCGTCGCAGTACCAAGGACAGGATTAGGCACAGGCCCCTCCATTGTGACCTGCACTGCCTCCAACCTCTGACCCTGGACAGCAGCAGTCACACCTACATCACCAACACCGCGGGGCTGCATGGGCTGGGCTGATGTGGCCTCCTCCTCCTCTCTGCCCCACCAATCTGGATGCCTGCCCACTTTCATCCGCAGTGTCTTGCCCCTGTGTGGGCTCACCTGTCCCTCCCACTGCAGAGGAGTCCTCCACCACCTTCGCCCTCTTGGACATACCCTTAGCAGCTGCGGCCATTGACTCAGACATGGCACCAGTCTCCTCACTCAAGGGAGATGACAATACCTGGGAGGATGACTGGGCCTTGCGTCTACGCCTGGTGGAGGAATCCGTGCTGCCGTACTCCACAGCACCTTCTCCGCCCTCTCCTTCAATCATCGCTGTGGATAAGGAAACATAGAACACATACCTCAGGGTAATGAACATATGTGTTTATGTCACAATGCAATTGTACATCAGTGGCACTGTCAAAGGTTGGAACCATCATCACCGTCCACTAGGACAGGGAAGTGCCATTCACACACATGCACAATCATGTCTGTCATTCACACTAGACATTCACATCCTTGGACAAGACACAACCAGCACCTGTAAATTGTGCATTCACCTCACACGCATTATGGCACATACACATGTAATTCACACACATCACCTGACAGTCACAAAGCAAGCCATGGAGCCATCAGGTCAGAGCACTAAAGGTCAAATTGGCAGCATGAGGCAATCACACAATCAAAAGCTTAAGTTACAGACATCCTGGAGTGTTGGCCACTCACACACTCACTTCTCAGACACATGCACATGTACACCATGTATGTCCATGATGTGGGCAATAAACACCCATGTGTCACACCTCTGGCTTGCCCCGGTACAGACTCAACAATGCAAACATGTGCATGTTGTTTAGGCGCACATCACACATTCCAACACAGACACCATTGATGTGGCACACGCTTCAATGGACTCACATGCAGCTGTGACTGGGACATGCACACAGACATCGGTACAGGAGGCATGCCAGACATGAGGCCAAGGTGCATACTCCAACCACACGTCAACATGCACATGCACTATGGTGGACAAGAACACATGGACACTTACCAGTCGACTCCAGACAGAGATCCAATTCCATGACCTGGGCGGGGAGCGCTGGGTAGAATCACTCCAAGACTGCCATCTCATCGGTGGTCAACCGGCCCCGTCGCCCCTTCCCACACCACCATCCTTGATGAGGCACCGGACCTTGTTGAGGGTCCTGGACTTGAAGTCTTCCCAGCGCTTACGGACATGTTGGTAGTCACAGGGTGCCAACCCCTTTGCGTTGATGGCACCCACGATGTCCACCGAGATCTTCTTCCGTCCTTCATTGCCGACTTGTGATGGTCCGTGGAAGATGCCATTATGATGCACCAGGACTTGCTGCACCAGGATGCCAACTTTCCTGGGTGAGAAGCTGACAGCCCTCGGCCTCTCTGCCGATGGGTTGCCACTTGCCTCAGATGGTGTTGTTCAGACATGGCAACCCACATTGCAGGTGTGTGTGGGCAGGGTGGTCCTGGTGCTGGGCTGTGGAGCGGTGGTATGGCAGTTGGGAGTCTTCAGGATCAGCAGAAGTGGTCACGACGACAGGATCACTGGCAACGGCTGATGAGCAGGCACAAAAATGAAGGGCACGTAGGCAGAAGGCACACAGAGCGGCCAGGCAGCAGCAGATGGCTCATAGAAGGCAGCTCAGGGCAGTTGGAGGGAGGTAAATTGGCTGGTAGGCAGGAGTGTGGGTCTTCCGTGTTCTTTGCAGGGCCAGCCGGAAACAGAGTGACTCCACACGTGCGGAAAGAGCACGTTAGTGTGTAATCAGAGGAAAGGCCCTAAGTGCGTAAGTTACATGACACACGTTGAACATTGGGCGTTGCCGTTCAGTATTGGGTTAAAGGTGTGCGTAGGACCACATTACAATGTACGTGCATTTCGTTTTGGAAGGACGCATGAACTTCGGAGTATTTTGGAGTCCCACTCAAATTGTTCACTACTGTTTGAGTGCGTACTTCTTCTTTTGGCGGGGGAGTTGCCTACGCGCGTGTTATTATTTTTCTTTCTTCGAGGCAGACGGTGACACAAGCATGCTTTTTCATACTGTGGTTGCCCCTGTGTGTCGCGTACCCCATTTACAAGGTCATAGTACACTACGTGTTCCTCATGCACGCATTTTTTGTGTTGCTGGGTGCCACAGCATACTGTGTGATGTTATTTCTTCATACGTGGGCTACCGAGGGGTCACGTACATGTTTATTTTTGTTTTTGGGGTACCTGTGCGTTACGCGACCAGTTAATGTTTCACCAGGGGTTACATAGAGCCTTATTGGAGAACAGTGGTACGTTTTACATCACGTACCCTGCCCCCTCACTCTAATTGCCCAGCGCAATTGTTAGCTGCACCTCCCATTGAGCTAGTCCATCAGTGTCATGGCTGGGAGGGCAACAAGATGGAAGGGAGGCAAAGGTGGGCGTCCTGGCAGAGGTGGACGAGGTGGCCAAGGTGGCTGGGGTGTGCGAGGTGGCTGAGGTGGGCCACGTGGACAAGGTGTACAGGCCCGTGCAGGGAGAGCTATGCCCCCCCCACCCAACAGGATCAGGGAGATGCAGCTGCTGCTGATGTCCCCAGTACACATGGTCCCGGGCCAGCAGTGCCATCTGCTGTCCAGAGCAGCCAGGGTGTGGAAGCTGCAGGGGCACCTGCGGCTACCACCAACCAGACTCAGGGTCACCCAGGCTTGACTGGAGTGGTCCCAGCCCAGGACCTGAGTGACTCAGGGTCAGATTTTCATCTCCCTATGGGCAAGGGACGTGCAGTGAAAGCTACTGGCACCAGCACCCAGGGTCACAGTCCAGCAGTGCCATCTGCTATCCAGAGCAGCCAGGGTGTGGAAGCTGCAGGGGCACCTGTGGCTACCAATACCCAGGCTCAGCCAGGCCGGACTGCAGTGGCCCAGACACAGAGTGCCTCAGGGGTAGATGTCCTTGTCCGTAAGGGCAAGAGACATGCCGTAAAGGCTACTGGCACCAGCACCCTGGGACGGATACCTGCAAGCCAGCCTACTGTTGTCCCATCAGTGGCTGATGCCATGGCCCAGTCCACTAGTGCCCAGCCCCTACTGACCCAAGTAGTCCAGGCCACTCCGGGTCTACACCAACTTGCAAGAAGCAAAAGCGTGCAGTAGCGAGAAAGGCTCCAACCCAAGGCATGGCACAGGAGCCCCACACGTCGAGGAAGAAGATCTTCTGTAATGAGGAACTGGACATCCTCCTGGACTACGTGTTGGAGCACGACTGTGACATGCTTATGCGGGCAGGGAGCACACATACACCTGCTCAGTGAATGGTCCACTGACAGGCCATCACGGATCGTATAAACGCCATGGGCCATGAGAGGCGCACAGCTCAGGAGGTGATCAATGAGTGATGAGGCTAGGTATGATATGATATGATAGGTTATTTATAACGCGCTTAATACCCCGTGGTTTCTAAGCACGGACCCGGGGTTCGAACCTGTGTTGTTTCGTGCTGTCCCGCTTTCAAGGCGAGCACGTTGTCCCCTGAACTATCCACCCGAGAGATAACTGCGACTTACACTGACTGCACTCGAGGCAGCATGCAGTAGACTTGCAGAAGAGCACAGGCAAAAGTTGACACGCACCATCTCTGAGGAACTGCGAGCAACCCGTCAGGTGTTGCAAGCAGAACTGCATGCATAAATTGAGGTGTTGCATGCAGACCTCTGTGCCATCATGTTACAGATGCGCACATCTCAGTCCCGCATGCCCGCTGCCATGGAGGACCAGGCCAGGGCTACACGTGGTATACCTCCCTTAACACAGCCACCTTCTATTGCTACACTAGAGGATGGTGACAGCAGTGACAGCAGCGAAAGCTCTCCCAGTCCATGATGGCCGTGCGCACCATGAACCCATGGAGGGGTTTTATTTTTTTTTCTCAACATCAACACATGTGGGTGTTGAGGTGCACCCTGCCCCTCCACTCGCCTGGGTCGGTCCCCCCCTCGCTCCACCATGGGAATTTTTTATTTCTTTTTGACTTTTTTGTCTATTGTGCATTTATGTGACAGTGTGTTGATTTGTGTGGCATCCAAAGGCATCCACTGTAGGTTCCAGCTGGGCCCATACAGGCTTGTATCATGTCGGTACACTGCTTGTTCGTGCCTTAGTGTCCAGACACATATGTGACTCCTGCTTCCCCTTTCCATGGGCTTGCAAGGAGTTCAGCGTGTGAAAGTAACTGAAAAAGAGGCATTGGGGTTCTGTTTCATCTGTGGGCAGACTCAAGTCCAACCTGTGTATACAAACCCTAGTGGGATTCATGATTGTTTGGCCGTGCACGGTTGGCATGCCTTTTCGTTTTGACATTGAGATACATCCTTTGTTCATGTTTCATCTTCATGTATTTGCTTGCCCGTTGCCATTGTTGTTGGACTTCCTGATGTATGGGCTTCCATGCCACCTTTAGTTGGCAGGCCAACACTACTTATTGAAGGGTGCCATGTGTTAGTTAGGGCACATTGAGGCACTTGTGGTATTCTGATTTTTGACTGTCAGTTATATTCACTGTTGTGTCCTGTGTTTGTGGTAAGTCATACTGGCCAATTGTTGTTCTTGTGTACATGATTGTTTTGATGTGTGAGAGAGAGTTATTTCAGTACTGGTTCAGTTTATCATTCAGGCCTCTTTGAAAGTACTGTTGTGTGCTGGCCATGTATGTGTGACTATTGACGTTGCTTAGCATGATATGAAGTTTGGGAGGCTTAAGGTGACATACCATCATTTGGATGTGTATTTGGGGTTGAAGGCATACTGCATCTTCCAGGTGTGCCTTTTGTGCTCACAAGTTTGGTTTCATTTTAGTTGTAAGGGATGCACACAATGTAGCACTTCCAAGGACAGGTTCTCAGGGTGGTAATGTTGTGACAGAGGATTGATCCTTTGTCATCATCGATTGTCACCCGGAATGTGCCAGGCTGTGCGCACTGCGCAGGGGGGTAGATTTTACGTGAAAAATTGTGCCACAAGCTGGGTACGGGCAGCCTCACCACGTGCCCTTTCTCCTCCCAAGCGCAGCGGCCGTGCATGTGGTTGTGAATGTGGGGGCACCACCATGTCGACGGGTACGTCCCGTCGTGTTGCAACATTGTGCAGGACACATGCTGCCACAATGATCCTGCACACTACTGGTGGTGCATATAGTAGCTCTCCACCGGAGTGGTCAAGGTAGCGGAAGCATGACTATGCCCCGAGTTGAAATATGGGCTACGTTGTATCTCATCTGGGTGGTGTGGTGGGGTTCCGTATTGGCGTCATCATGTAGGTGATCAGTGGGTCGACACTGTCCCCTGTGGAGGCAAGATGGTTTGTCAGTGTTGTGGTTTAGTCTGTATGAGGCATGCATGCATGTGCAGGGTCATTTGTACACACCAATGAGCCATGTGTTTCCATGCCTCCCAGCTTCCAGGGCTCGGTGTAGGGGTGACATTCTGTATATGAAACTATCGTGGGTGGATCCTGAATAGTTGACATATACAGAGGTGATGATTCCCTTGGCATCACATACAACTTGCACGTGGAATGCCAGAGCTTGATATTCCGATAGATGTGCTCAGTGGCCATAGGTGGATGTAGGGCCACATGTGTGCAATCGATGGCACCGAGCACTTTAGGGAAGTGTGCCACCCCGTAAAAGTCCTGGACCACGGCCTGCCTTTCCACAGGTGTTCTGGGCATGTATATGTGCCTGTGGACTGAGAGGCGTGCAGTCATGATTGCCAACACCTGGTGTAGGCAGCGTGACTGCGTGGCCTGTGAAACGCCCCAAACTATGGCAGTTGTCCGCTGAAATGACACAGTGGACATAAAATGCAGTACATTGAGCACCTTTTCTAAGGTGCTCAGTGCTTGGGAGCACAGGGTGGGTGATGTGAGGTCATCTTCCCACTCCCTGACCAGGTCTAGGATGATATGAGGTGGGAACCTACACCTGCCATAGACATAGACATCAGGCATCCCAAAAAGGCTGGTCCTGGGTAAAACAATTCAGGCCCTGGCTATCCTCCTCCTCTTGCGGTGTCGCACGATCACTGCTGTGAGAAATGGCACATTCATCGTAGATGTATAAGCACATTTTTGTTTTGCGTGTCTATTTATGCATTGTATTTGTGCGTGGTGATGCTTACGCCAGCTTGGCTTTGGCAGATGTGTTTCCGCATTAGCGCGTCTTTTTCGCTGCGCTGGTGAGCCCTGTTTTATTCCATGAATATGTGTTGTAAGCGCACATATGGGCGTTGCATTTTACTGTGGTACTTCCCATGTTACATCCACATTTACGCTTGTTCTCCATTCCACGTGTGCCGCCCCCTTTTTAGGTGACTGCGCTAGGCAGTATGCGCCTTCGCTGGGCATCTCGCGCATGCGTTTGTGGTGTTGCTGTGACATGTTGAGCGCGTGCTGATTCCGCGCACGTCTCAGGTAAGCCACGCACAATGTGGTCCATGAATGGGTGAACAGGGGCTTGCACATGTTTTTGTGTGCAAGTACTAGTTTTTACTCACAAATGATTCCATGAATCGGGCAGTTAGTGTTCATCTGTTTCGATTTTCCCTGTTATGGCTGCTTGGCCACCCGGTGAGTTCCTAGTGCACAGTGCAGTCCCTCCTCCACCCCCTTGCCCCTATGGTGCTTTCTGTCTCCCCTATCTAGTCAAACTGTTACACTATCACCTATCGTACCTCTCACTCGAAGCCTGGAAGGAAGAAGTTTAAGAAATCGCTCCTGGCCTCCAACCTAGGCCTGCCAATCGTTGACAGCTACGTCAATGCTTCCTCCAGACAGACTATCACTGGCATCCTTTTTGTCACCTCCTCCCCGGACCTATGGACTCCCCATATGGTCTCTGTCCTCTCCCATTAATGGTGGAACCAGATGGGAAGTTCCCTTGGCACACTTATCAAGGTGCATCATAAATGTCTACCATGATGGCACTATCATGGCCCAAGGCTCTCAGCCCAACCTCCTCCTAAATAGGCGTCTCCAGTCTCTCATTAAATTCATTCCCTTCTCCGACCACTCCTCCTTCTGCCACCCCCCTGGCCTCTCTGCCCCCACCAATGTTTGTACCTGCAAGCAGCTTCACTTAGCTACCCTCAACTCTAGCTCTGCTGTTCATTTGACACCTCTTGAAGACGTTGACCTTGAGGTCCACATCCTCACTGAGACGTGGTTCAATGCCAGCTCTGCCACTGCTTTTGACACTCTCATTCCTAAGGGCTACAATATCCTCTCCAAGCGCAGGCCTAACCGGTCTGGAGGCAGAGAGGCCCTTGTCTTCTCTGAATGGGTCCCTGCTAACATTATACCCACTCAATCCTACTCCTCCTTTGAATGTCTTGTCTGCAGGTTTGCATCTCTCCTACCCTCTTGCTCACTCTCGCTACTATCTACAGGACTCCTGGGCCAATCTCCCCCTTCCTTTCGGAGTGGGCTGACCTCGTCTCCTCTCTTCTAACCTCTAGCTCTAAGCTTCTCCTCTTCTGAGACTTCAATTTTCATCCGGATTCTGCAGATGCAGCCACTCTACTCTTCCGCAACCTCTGGGACTTTCTCTCACTCGCCATTCCTCCTTCTGACCCAACCCACTCAGCCGGGCATATCTTGGATGCGCTCAACTCTGCTGATATCTCCTCCTCCACACCTCTCACTACTCCTCTCTCATGGACTAACCACGCACTCCGCTCCTCTCCTCTCATATCGAGCTCCTGGGCTCCCCTGCTAAGCCTATGCCTGCACTGCCAGTTTCCTTCTCCATCATTCGACCAATGAAGCGTGTGTCAGTAGCTGTTTTTGCCGTCTTATTCACCCCCACACTCCTACGATTCCTTCTCACATTGACTAATTTCTTACTAACCTTCACCCGCCATCTCCAATGCCCTTGACATCCTTGCACCTGCCACGAGGATCCGGATGAAGACAGACGCCAAGTGCAATCGCTGGTATGATACCGATCTTGCATCGCTGTAACGCAAGTGCAAAGCTGCGGAACAGAAGTGGTTGGCTTCTAGCAAATCCTCTGAAAAAATGGCCTGCCACCTGCTCCAAAGGCAATACATACTCTCTATCTGCTCCATGAAATGGACCCATATCCAATCCCGCATCTCTAGGGCCTCAAACAACACGGCTGAACTTTTCAAAATCTGTAAGGAACTTGACAGTCCTGCTGCAGTCTCCAATGCTCCTTCTCAGGCCATCTGCACTGTGTTGGCCTCCCATTTCACAACTAAAACTCAGGACTTCCTGTCCTCTCTCTCCTCTTCTCCCCCCCTACCTCCCCCACCTGCATGCAGGCCTCCCCTGAACCCCCACTCCCTAACCCATACTCTCCTTCCTCTCACCCATAGCACCTGATGAGATTACCAAGATAGTCTGCTCTATGAAAGTCTCCTCTAAACAGGTGCTACCCTGCTCCTCTAGAACTATAAAGGATAACGTTGCCTCGCTCCCTCCTTGGCTGAGTTCTGCAACCACTCTTTTGCCACTGGCACCTTCCGCTCATCTCTCAAGGACTCCTTTGTGCACCATCTCGTACAAAAGACATCTGCGGACCCTTCCAGCCTGTCTAACTACTGCCCTATCCGCACTACCCCCTTTTTGGGCAAACTCCAGGAGACGTTGGCCATCTCCCAAATAATTAATCACAATGAATTGGTCGACTGCCTCCATGACACACCAGTCTGGATGAAGAGCAGCCAGAGGCATGGAAACGTCTCACCTGTACACCTGTGACGACTTGCTCTCAAACTTCGACTCCAACACTCCTTCCGCCCTCAATCATTCCATCCTTATTAATCGGCTATGTGATACCCTGGGTATCACAGACTGGGCACTAGCCTGGTTGACCTCTTTCTTCTCAAATCAGCCTTTTGAAGTGCTACTGGGCCCTTTACTCTCCTCTATCGCACTCTCGACTTGCAGCATCCCTCAGGGCTCTATCCTCCCACTGTAGCTCTCCTTTCTCTATCATTCCTGACTGTCTGACTGACTGCTATTCAGGCATGGTGTACTGCTAATGTTCTCTGTCTTAATGCCAGTAAGACTGGGATACTTCTCATTGGGACTCATATCCCCCCTTCCCTCCAACACTCTGGCCGCCCTCCTTGGGCCCTATCCACCCCCCTCGTGTGAGGCTAAAAGCGTGGGTGTCATCTACTACTCCTCTCTCTCCCTCTCTCCTCACATTGCTGACTTTACCAAGAATGCTTACTATCCTAGAGGCATTCTCCCTTTCCTCACTTTCCCCCAGAAACTCAATGTCGCTAAAGCTCTGGTTCGCTCAAAGCTAGATTAGTGTAACAACCTCTTCCTTAACCTAACTCTCCTCCTTTCACCCTCTTCAACTAATCCAGAATAGGACTGCAAGACTTATCCTTGGGCTAAAGACCAGGGAATGCACCTTTCCAGCCCTTAAATCTCTCCACTGGCACCCAGTGGTTGTAAGGATCAAATACAAGACCCTTTGCATCATCCACAAGGCTTTCTGGGGTCTGGGACCCCGCTACATCCAACTCTCTCTCCCTAAATACCTCTCTGCTATAGTCCTATGGTCATCTAGCTCCAACTCCCCACAGATAAGACGTTTCTCCAAGGAGAGAGTGGGGGGAAATTTCTCTCTTTGGCAGGAGCCTCCCTTTGGAACAGTCTCCCTGCCCATCTCTGACGTGAGCCGGATCTCCTCAAGTTCCGGAACCTTCTCAAGACCTTCCTTTTGTCCTTCTCCTGCTCTCTCCCCCTCCCCTGCTAATCTTCTCCTGCCACTGTGAATGGTTGCCTGTGTTCCCTTATGAGGCTTACTGGGGTCAGGACCTCCTTTGACCAGCCTTCCCCTGCACTCCTTCATACCAGCACTTGCCATCAGGCACCCTTCCCTGACTATCCTTCTGAGGCCGGTCCCCCCTGTCCTTGTACTTGACCCTACCCCCTGGTTTCCTCCTGGGCACCCTTGAGCACTTGCTCAGCCCTGGGCTCCCTCTCTCCTGCACTTCTCCCCCTGCACCCCATCCCTATCCCATCCCCTCACCCTGATCTCCGCCCCTCACACTGCACTTTTATACTGCAATTTCAGAATCCGAATGTCACTAGGGCTAGTAGGACAGTTATTGTTGTTTTTCTCCCGTTTCCCACCTTCTTTTGTCTTTTGGCACCTGGAAAAATGTTTGCTGTATAGGCGCCATTCAAATGTTCAATTAATAAATAAAAATAAATAAATAAATCATCATAACAGGGGAGCATTGCATAGTATTCGATGTCACATAGAGGGGCACAGGGTTTGATTTATTGACGCCAGAGCACTTGACATTAGGGTGATCGTGGAATGGATGTGTCTATCACATGATGGAGGTTGGGGACCCCTCAGCTTCGCAGATGTTAATGTCACGAAATGTAACCAAACGAAAAAATGCAATAGATCGATATTTGGTCCAAAATCAATGTATTTGCCAATGGTCGATTATAGTCATTAGCCTGACCGAAATGGACATGCCCTTATCTTCCCTGAGTTGATTCCTGCCACTGTCACTCCTACGCAGACCTACTCCTCTTTTGAATGTCTTGTCTGCCGACTCTCTCTCTCTCCTAGCCATTCCCTTACCGTGGCTACTATCTATCGGCCACCTGGTCAAATTTCCTCCTTCCTCTCTGAGTGGGCTGACCTCTCCTCCGCACTCCAGTCCTCAACCACTCAACTCCTCTTTCTTGGTGACTTTAACATCCACCTTGATGCCTCCAGTCCCCCCACTGGTCTCTTTCGTGACCTCTGCGACTCTCTCTCACTCTCTATTCTCCCATCTGGGCCTACTCACTCTGCTGGGCACACTCTTGATGCTCTGATCTCTTCTGACCTTCCACTCTCCGTCCCTCTCTCCACTCCTCTCTCCTGGAGTGATCACTTTCTCCTATCCTCCCACCTCACCCTGCCTACCCCACAGACAAAGCCACCCTCTTCACTGCCACCCACCTTCTCGGTCATCCGACCCATGAAGCGTGTGTCAGTTGAGGCTTTTGCTGCTACCTTCTCGCCCCCCCCACCCCTTCGGCTGACTCCCACCCTGACACAGCCCTCTCCATGCTCCTCTCTGCTATATCTGTTACTCTTGATATCCTTGCCCCCGTCATGAGAATCCGCCTGAAGCCCAAAGCCAAATGTAACTCCTGGTATGACTCGGATCTTGCCACCCTAAAACGCAAGTGCAGGGTTGCAGAGAGGAAATGGCGTGCTTCATGTTCATCCTCTGACAAACTGGCCTGCCGCCTGCTCCAAAGGCAGTACCGGCTCTCCGTTCTCACCAAGAAGAGAGCCCTTATCCAAGCCCGCATCTCTGCGGCATCAAACAACTCCGCCGAACTCTTTAAAATCTGCAAGGAGCTGGCCAACCCTGTTGCAGTCTCTACCTCTCCTGTCCCCTCCCAGGCCCTCTGCACTGCACTGGCCTCTCACTTCATCTCTAAAACTCAGGACATCCTGTCCTCGCTCTCCTCCTTTCACCTCCCTCCCTCCCTACCCGGCCCTTCCTCTGGCCCTTCTGCGGTCACCCCTCCTCCCTCTTTCTCTGCCTTTCCACCTTTCTCTGCTGACGAGGTTTCCAGACAAGTCCGATCAATGAAAGTCTCGTCTAAACAGGTTCACCCCTGTTCCTCCAAAACTATCAAGGACCACATCGACTCCCTGGCTCCTGCCCTGGCTGACTTTTGCAACCACTCCTTCGCCTCTGGAGTCTTCCCTTCCCCCCTCAAGCACTCCCTTGTGCACCCTCTTCTCAAGAAACCCTCTTCGGACCGCTCCTGCCCGGCTAACTATCGCCCTATCTCCATCACTCCCTTCCTGGGCAAGCTCCTGGAGAAACTGGCCATCTCCCAGCTTAACCTCCATGCTGAATCTGTTGGTAGTCTTCATGACCATCAATCTGGCTTCAGAGCTGCCAGAAGCACGGAAACTGCTCTCCTGAACATCCGTGAAGACCTGCTCTTGAACCTCGATTCCAACACTCCGTGTGTTCTCATTCTGCCCGATCTCTCCTCTGCCTTTGACACTGTCAACCATGCCATCCTGCTCAACCGTCTCCGGGAAAACCTGGGTATCACTGGTCAGGCTCTGGCGTGGCTGACCTCTTTCCTTTCAAATCGACCCTCCCAGGTCCAACTGGGGTCCTTCCTCTCCGACATCTTTTTCTCCACCTGTGGTGTCCCCCAGGGATCTAATCTCTCTCCATGGCTGTTCAACCAGTATCTGGCACTCCTTGCCCACCGCATCGCCGCTCTCTGCCCTAATTTCCAGTGCTATGCGGACGATACCCAGCTCATTTTCAGGCTACCCTCAGCCTCCCCCTCTCCTTCCCTCATCTCTGACTGTCTGTCTGCTATCCAAGAATGGTGTGCCGCCAATGACCTCTGCCTTAATGCCAGTAAGACTGAGATTCTACTCATCGGTACTCCCACTCCCTCCTTCCCTGCAGCTCTCTGGCCTGCCTCCCTTGGCCCCCTCCCTGCTCCTACCTGCAAGGCAAAAAACCTTGGGGTCATCTTCGACTCCACACTCTCCTTCTCTCCTCATATTTCTGACATCGCCAAGAGGTCACACTACCAGCTGCACCTCCTCAGAGGTATTCTTCCCTTCCTCTCCTTCCCCCAGAAGCTCACTGTCTCCCGAGCCCTGGTTCTCTCGAAGCTGGACTACTGTAACAGCCTCTATCTTAATCTGCCTGCCTCCACTCTCCGCCCTCTGCAACTCATCCAGAACAGAACTGCGAGACTTGTCCTTGGCCTCAAGCCCAGGGACCGTATCTCTCCAGGACTGAAATCTCTACACTGGCTCCCAGTGGCTGCGAGGATAAAGTTCAAAACCCTCTGCATTGTCCACAAGGCCTTCTGGGGCCTGGGTCCTAAATACCTTCAACTCTCTCTTCCCAAATATCTTCCTTCCCGAGCCCTTCGCTCATCCGCCTCCAATTCCCTCAGGGTTAGCCGCTTCTCGAAGCAACGAGCTGGGGGTAGATCTCTCTCCGCGGCAGGGGCCTCCCTCTGGAACAGCCTTCCTGCCTCCCTGAAACTTGAGGAGAACCACCTCCAGTTCCGGAAGCACCTCAAAACCTTCCTCTTTGCTTCTGCTTTCTCTCTCCCTCTCCCCTGCTGAACAGCTAATTAATTCTTCACTGAAACTGCACTGATCCTGCAACTGGACCACTCTAAACGGCCTCGGTCCTGGGCCCAGCCACTCTCCACTTGCACTGATGTCCTGGAACCCCTTTGCACTGTGGGACTGTCTCTGTATCCCTACAGCCCCCCCCCCCTTCCCCAGCACTTACACTTACCTCGCACTTGCCACCAGCTGGCCCTATTTATTTATTTATTACTTTACGCCACTTACCTTGTACTGCACTTCCCCCCCTCCCCTTCCCCTTGCACTTTTCCTCCTCCCCCACCCCTGCACTTGCGCGATCTGAATGACACCTGGCCTAGTAAGATCGTTGTCTGTCTCCCCTTGTCCCTCCCTTCCCTGCCTCGTCGCGCCTTGAAACACCTGTGTATAGGCGCGTTACAAATACCATATCATATCATATCATATCATATCAAGGGACAGGTAAAACAAAGGCCCGCCTAAGGCCAAATGTATGATGCCCTTATTTGGTAGAAGAGCGATACGTGGCTGTGGAAAACTGCTGTTGGTTGCAAGCATAAGGTGTAGCGCGGCGGCTGCCCCTTTCACATGTATGGTCAGAAGCACTAAAGCACGGCAGGCAGTCAGTATAGACTTTGGGGTGGTTTTACAGGACAAGCGCATCATAGTTGTGCTGGATGAATTTTCAAGGTCCATGTGGTGAGATTTCTCTCATCAACTACAGCTGGAGTCCTACCTGTGTTTGATAGCAAGTTTTCACCACAATCCCCAAATCCATGCATGGAATTCATAGACAGATAGTGGTGCATTGCGCATAAAAGCATGTTGCCCGAGAGCTAATGGGATTAGTGGAGGATCATTAGAACATTGGAGAAGACATTCTGCATTGCTCTTGAGAAAGAGGACTCACTAAGAGAAGCTCGAGCAATTTAATGGACCACAGACCACCCCTGACCTAGCCACGGGTATTTTTGATATGAGAAGTAAGGCCGTCCTCCCGAAACATGTGTCCAGACAGACAGCAGAAGTAGACATTGAGGTTGTGCACAAACGACAACTAAGGGACTACAAGAAAGAAAGAAACAAGAGACGACTGAAGAAGATGGACATTGAGGTGGGCAACAGAGCACTCACTTGTAAGCCCCCGTTCTAAACGAGGCAAATGACAATATCAGAGAAGGAAGGATCGATGGAGACAGCCACAAGTGGGCAAAATGTAGTTGGAAGAAACTCCATTGTGGTTCCGCAGAATAATGCTGGAAGTATCTGAAGGCATAGGGAATAGCCAGAATTGATCAGTCCTTTGAGCTAACTCAAGATGCCGAAAGAAGATACACCTGGTAATTACCGCTGCTCCAACTAATTATGAATTTCATTACGAAAAATCTTTTTATAGCAGGTTTTGTGCGGCAGATTTTATCACAGCACAAAACTAGTATTGCATGTGGTAATTACTGGGTGCAGTATTAATGCGTGTGCTATTTACCAGATCACCATAGAGTCCTACAGGACTCGAAAATGGAGATTAACAGTGTGGTCTGCATGGCTCATAATCATGCGTACCTACCAGGCCAACCGGTAATTACTGCTTGTGGTAATGGGAAAAACATGTTTTGAGGTATTACTGTGTGTAATACCTCCAAACTCATGATCAGGCCTTAAATGTCCACTGAAAAGCTATTAAGCTCTCTCTGTCAGCCAGGTGCCAATTTAGTAGAAACTGAAGTAAAAAGGCAAGCAGTGATAAGAAAGTTGGTGGATACTGAAAGGCCCAAGAGAGGTGACGCCTTGGGGCACCAGGAAAAGCAGTCTGTAATGCACCTGCTGAAAACCACATTTAATGTACTGAATTAAAGTATTTTTCTTTGCGATAAGACTGCCAACATGGCGACAGCAGTTCGGGGAACTCCTGAAGTACGAGGCCCATTTCAACTGAAAATAGTTGAAAGGCCCTGGCGCCGTCTACACGGATACGTTAAGAGAATTAACTTAAATAAGTAACAACCATTATACAGAGTACTGTGTTGCTAGGCGTACGTGAACAATGGGTGATATTTCTTAATAGCACACTGCACACCAGCAGAGAATTAATCGAATTTTATTAGGTACCAAAGCTGTTCAACACACCGTTAGTAAACTCTCTCATACAACGAAGCTATCCGAGTAACGCGTCCAGTGCCTGCTCTTAACAGTACTAGAGAATTCTTTACAGGTCTTCGGAGCTCCACCTTCTGCAGATGGCTTCACCTGCCTGCTTCAGCTACTTGCAGAAACCAAGCAGCTGCCGCCGCGCCATTCATGTGAAGTGTGACGATTAAGGAACGAACCGTACACGCGAGTTCCTCTTTTAGGGAATATATCTTGCGGCCAGAGGGGTGCACTTAGTGCAAGAGCAAACTGTCGAGGTTAGGCAAATGGACACACTCTCCCGGCCTGCGGAGGTGATTGCCAGCTTGCAGTATCTATCATTACTCTTTTTCCCGGCTTATGCAAGCGGCCAGCCTGCTTCTGACGCATTATGCTACTCCGCCCCAGCCTGCCTGCTCACAGCTCTTATATAATCTTGACACAGTAACATCCGGGTCAGCTATAGCTCAGCGGTTCCTTCTTTCACGACAAAGACAGCCCCGTTGGGGGTTCTAGTCCCGCGGGCGCCCCCTGGCCTTTTTTAATCCTCACGAAAACTTTATCTTGCCATCAAAGTGCACCCTAACACAATACAATTTACATTGACCAAGTATAATGCTACACAGCGTGAGACATGACAAAAGATAAGATGAGTAGGGTCAACAGGAGAACCCCACCCCTTTCAAACAAACTCCAACACCCTGAGGACACACTCAATTTACCCTAACACCCCTCCCAAAGGAGTGAGGTTTGCACCAGTTAGGGGAATGTTCCTCTGTTTTTGCCTGGACCAGTACATGGGTGCTTAATGATTCTGATCCCACTGTAGGGTGGCCAGCAATCCCTCCCCCTTAAAACGAAACATTACTTTTCACGAACAATTAAAAAACAGATAAATAAAATTAAAAATGATTTTATAGAGCTTGATTGATTAAGCCAATCGAATGTGCCATAACCGGGCAATTACAAGTTGAAGGGGTCGGTAATAGCCCATTCACGGGTGCGGTTTGGGCGGGCTCCAGATCCCCATTCCGCCCCATAGGGCAGAATGGGGGTGGGGAGCATAGTTGCACTGGCACCTTTCATAACAGTGCCAGTGCAATCACGAGTCAACTCATAATGTGGCGGTATGGTAACAATGGCGCCGGTAGCACTACCGCCGGCATTGTTGCCTTACCGCCACATTTGTAATGAGGCCCAATGTCTTCTCTATTTGCACGGCACTCTATACAATTCTTTTTTAATTTGAAAATGTTTGCCAGCAAAGAGTGCATATGTTACAACACCGCTGATCTTGGTGAGGTTTTTTTGTAAACTTCATTCTTTGTCCAATCCAACAATGAGAAATGTAGCCAGCTTCACATTCCAAAGATATAATATATTGCTACAAGGGACCACAAATAAACAATGCATTGTTCAAAATAGACTACATAGAGTTAGCCACAAAAACCTTTCCACAACTGTTTGAGAGCAAACCACACGACATACCAAACATGAAAGCGGCTACTGTTTTGTACTCTTGATCTAACCTACATAACCAATCACCCACCAGCCCCTCCAAAACTATTTTGGACCCAGTAGCTCTGAGGTGTTCAAACTGTGTGAATGCTCCCTCTAATGGGAGAACCAAGAAATTCAAGTGGGGGAGGGGAGGGGGTTGAGGCTGTTAAAAAAGGGAGTAGGGTGACTGCTTAATATGGCATGTGGGGTGAATCAACAATATTTTATTTTGGGGGAGCTCCCCAAAAGTATTTCTGATGATGGGGGTGCTAAGCATACAACTTTTTGAATACCACTCGTGTTGGTTGAACCTCTGCACATGTTGAAGAGGTGCTCGTATAGTCAAACTATAGAAAATGGTGTAACAAATATCGATTATGGCATGATACTAGAATAATTCTTTATTGATACACACACAGGTATGTGAGCCTAATATTTGTCCTGCCCCAGAAACTATATTCCATTCTATGGCCTTCATTTTCAACTTTTGTCAACTTTTGAACATTATGATATGATAGTTTATGTATATAGCGCCTATACACAATGTGATTCAAAGCACTTAAAGGCAAGGGAGGGAACAAGGGAAAATACAATGGCATTCTTACAGGCCATGAACAGCAAGGATGTGAAATTAACTATCGTACTTGGCCTAACTATATTTCAGATAGTGCAAGAGATAAGACATAGACAAGGAAGGGAGGGGGAGAGTGGGAAGGAAATGGAAGCAGACAGGCGACTACCGTACTAGACCTGGCGACATTGCTGTTAGAGCCGGAGAAAACAAAAGGTGAGGGAAAAAGATGCAGAAAGGGAGGGGAGGAACAAAACATGCTGTTGAAGGTAATGTTGGTTTGCCCTTCGCTGTTCCATAGTGTGAACAGTGCGCACATTGCAAGATTTTAAATAGAAATAAGCAAACCATTTTTCGATGTCAACCGCAAAATACTCAGCTAACTGGAATCCCATGTGCTTCTGAAGAACCGTCCCTCAAGTCCAATGTTAACGCAAATGTTTGTGCGATATGGATTTGGCTGTCAGTCAATGGAACACTGGAATTGCAAAGGAACCATTTTGATTTTCTGTTTGCTTAGGAACATTTAAAACAAAAATCTTTGAGGAATTCTACAAATTGACAATCAAAGAGGGAAACACCACATTTAAAAAAAATGTTAAACTTGTGTCATATAACATCGTTTTTTATTGTTTGGATCATTTTTAAAAGCCCAAAATGTTATTAATGAGCGCTCTGTTCTTTCCACAGTGATGGCCCTAAAGAGATGGATTGACTGATTGGTTCTTTTAATAATTTTCATTTTAATTTAAAACATACGGATATACAAAAGTCTTGAACAACTTTATTGATTCTGATTAAAATACATTAAAGTATGTTCTGTGTGAAGTGATTAAACAAAATATATGTATATGCATTGAATGGGTTTCTTCCACATTTTGAGTGTGAAAACGTGATTTTGTGGCTACATACGAGGTAGTTTGTCTATGTCATGGAGTATCATCTTAGAAGTCAAATTTAGACATTTTTGATTCCTGTGCCGTTTCAATCTATGCGCCTTTTACACCTGTACTTGAAAGTGAAGTTTAGATTTTTGACCCCTGTGTTTCTGTTCAATACTTAGGAACACATATGCCACTTTTATGTAATTTTATCTCACTACTCTTAACTCTCGCTCTGCTGTCAAACACTCCGACATCTGTCGACTCCTCAAAGAACTTGATATGGATGTCCTCGGCATCACCGAGACATGGTTCACAGCCAGCTCTGTCACGAGTGTTGACATTCTCCCCCCTGATGGCTACAAGATCCTCTCTGAACCCAGAACCAACGGTCCAGGATGTGGACTAGCCTTGATCTTCCTGGAGTGGATCCCTGCTTCTGTCATTCCTCTGCAGGCCTACTCCTCCTTTGAATGCCTGGTCTGAGTACTCTCAATCACTACCAGCCACTCTCTTACTGTGGCCACCATCTACAGGCCAACTAGCCAGTTCACCCACTTCCTCTCTGAGCGGGCCGATCTCTCCTCCTCTCTCCTTGCCTATACCTCTCAGTCCTTCCTCCTCAGAGACCCCAACACCCACCGGGATGCTTCTAGCCCCTCCTCAGGGCTCTTTCACAATCTCTGTGACTCTCTCTCTCCCTTTCTATTCTACCCTCTGGCTCTGCACACTTTGCCAGGCACACCCTGGATGTTCCCATCTCTTCAGACATCCCCCTCTCTAACCCCCTCACCACTCCTCTCTCTTGGACTGGCCACTTTCTTCTCTCCTCCCACCGGTCACTCTCTGTCCCCCAGGTGAAGCCGACCCCAGCACTGCCATCCACCTTCTTGGTCATCCGACCCATGAAACATGTGTCAGTGGAGGCTTTCACCGCTACTTTCTCTCCTCCTCCTATGCCTGACTCACACTCAGACACAGCCCTCTCCAACCTGCATCTCGCTATCTCTAACACTCTTGATGTCTTGCACCTGTCATGAGGATCCATTTGAAGCCCACATCCAAGTGCAACTCTTGGTATGACTCTGACCTCACCACCCTTAAATGCAAGTGCAGGGTGGCTTAGAGGAAGTGGAGGTCAACAGGCTCATCATCTGACAAACTGGCCGGCCGCCTGCTTCAAAGGCAATACAGACTCTCTGTCCTATCTAAGAAGAGGGCTTACATCCAAGCCCGTGTCTCTGTGGAATCTCACAACATGGCCAAACTCTTCAAAATTTGCAAGGAGCTAGCCAGACCTGCTGCAGTCTCTACCTCTCCTGTTCCCTCCCAGGCTCTTTGCATGACACTGGTTTCTCACTTCACTACTAAAACTCAGGACATCCTGTCCTCTCTATCGTCTTCCTCTCCTTCTGCCTCTATTGGCCCCTCTCCGGCTGCCTCTCCTCCCCTTTTCTCCCCTGTCCACATGTTCTCTCCTGATGATGTTTCTAGACAAGGACCCCCACTCCTGCTTTCCATCTTTCACTCTGGTCACCCTCCCTGGGCCCTCTACCTGCACCTTCCTGCGAGGCAAAAAACCTTGGTGTCATCTGCAACCCCACCCTCTAATTTGTGCCTCACATCACAGACATCTCTAAGAAGTCCCACTACCAGCTGCATCTCCTCAGAGGTATTCTACCTTTTCTCACTTTCCCCCAGAAGTTCACTGTCTTCAGAGCCCTGGTTCTCTCTAGACTGGACGACTGCAACAGCCGTTTTCTAAATCTGCCTGCCTCTACTCTTCGCCCTTTGCAACTAAACAGAACAGGAATGCAAGACGCTTCCTTGGCTTCAAGCCCAGGGATCAAATCTCTCCAGCACTGAAATCTCTCCACTGGCTCCCGGTGGCTGCAAGGATCAATTTCAAGACCCTCTGCATTGTCCACAAGTCGTTTTGTGGCGGGCCACACTACATCCAACTCTCTCTTCCTAAGCATTTTCCTTCTGGAGCCCTCTGCTCATCTACCTCCAACTCTCTGAGGGTAAGTTGCTTCTCCAGGCAAAGGAAGGGGGGCAGATCTTTGTCCTCAGCTGGGGCCTCCCTCTGGAACAGCCTCCCTGCCTCTATCAAACTTGAACAGGACCAACCTAAAGGTTCTGGAAGCAACTATAGACGTTCCTTTTCACTTCTACTAACTCTCTCTCCCCCCCTGCTGATATACCTGTATCTGGTTACTTGGCCACCCTCTGAACATAACGGGGACCAGGCTCCTGCACGAACAGTATTCCCTTGAACTGGGGCTGGGCCTCCCATGGATTTAGGGACTGGATCTGCAACTCTACAGTCCCCTGCCTGCTTGCACTTACCTGAGCCGTCCACCCCGGCAGCAGTTGCTTGAGCTTGCCTATTGCACTCTCCGCCCTGCCTCCCCATGGCACTTCTCCTCTCCCATCCCCCTCGCACTTGCACAATCTGAATGACAGAAGGCCTAGTAACATTGTTTGTTTTGTCCTCCCTTTGTATCTCCTTCCTTGTCTTGTCGCGCCTTGAAAGATTTTTGCGCAGGCACGTTACAAATGACATATCATTATTGCTTTAACTGCTTACTGTAACGTAAGCCCTTGTTTCCCTCTTGGATGCTTGACTTAGTGTTCCTCTGTTTCATTTTTCCCTGTTATGGCTGCTAGGCCACCTGGTGAGTTCCTTGTGCACAGTACCTTCCCTCCTCCACTGCACATTGCCTCTATGGTGCTTTCTGTCTCCCCTATCTAGTCAAACTGTTACTCTATCACCTATCGTACCTCTCTCGCCAAGCCTGGAAGGAAGAGGTTTAAGAAATCGCTCCTGGCCTCCAATCTAGGTCTGCCCATTGCCAACAGCTATGTCAATGCTTCTTCCATACAGACTATCAATGACATCCTCTTTGTCACATACTCCCCGGACCTATGGACTCCCCATATGGTCTCTGTCCTCTCCCATTAATGGTGGAACCAGATGGGAAGTTCCCTTTGCACACTTATCATCAAGGTGCATCAGAAATGTCTACCATGATGGCACTATCCTGGCCCAGGGCTCTCAGCCCAACCTCCTCCTTAACAGGCGTCTCCCATCTCTCATTAAATGTATTCTCTTCTCCGGCCACTCCTCCTGCTTCCACCCCCCTGGCCTCTCTGCCCCACCAATGGTTGTACCCTGTCCCTGTACCCCACCTCGGAAAACCTATAAAGGTGGCAACCAGCTTCACTTAGATACCCTCAAATCTTGCTTTGCTGTTAAACACTCCTCTGACATGTGTCACCTCTTGAAGACTTTGACCTTGAGGTCCATACCCTCACTGAGACGTGGTTCAATGCCAGCTCTGCCACTTCTTTTGACACTCTCATTCCTGAGGGCTACAAGATCCTCTCCAAGCCCAGGCCTAACCGGTCTGGAGGTGGAGAGGCCCTTGTCTTTCCTGAATGGGTCCCTGCTAAAATGTTACCCACTCAATTTGACTCTTCCTTTGAATGTCTTGTCTGCGGGTTTTGCATCTCTCCTACCCTCTTGCTCACTCTTGCTACTATCTACAGGACTCCTGTGCCAATCTCACCCTTCCTTTCGGAGTGGGCCGACCTCGCCTCCTCTCTTCCAACCTCTAACTCTAAGCTTCTCCTCTTCGGAGACTACAATATTCATATGGATTCTCCTGATGCAGCCACTCTACTCTTCCACAACCTCTGGGACTTTCTCTCCCTCGCCATTCCTCCTTCTTACCCAACCCACTCAGCTGGGCACATCTTGGGTGCGCTCAACTCTGCTGATATCTCCTCCTCCACACCTCTCACTACTCCTCTCTCCTGGACTGACCATGCTCTCCGCTCCTCTCCTCTCATATTGAGCTCCTGGGCTCCCCTGGTAAGCCTCTACCCGCACTGCCAGTTTCCTTCTCCATCATTCGACCAATGAAGCGTGTGTCAGTAGCTGTTTTTGCCGAATTATTCACCCCCCACACTCCTACTATTCCTTCTCACATTGAATAATTTCTTACTAACCTTCTCCTCGCCATCTCCAATGCCCTTGACATACTTGCACCTGCCACGAGGATCCGCATGAAGCCAGACGCCAAGTGCAATAGCTGGTATGATTCCGATCTTGCATCGCTGTAACGCAAGTGCAAAGCTGTAGAACGGAAGTGGTTGGCTTCAAGCAAATCCTCTGAAGAAATGGCCTGCCACCTGCTCCAAAGGCAATACTGACTCTCCATCTGCTCCAAGAAACAAGCCCAGATACAATCTCGCATCCCTGGAGCCTCAAACAACAAGGCTGAACTTCTCAAAATCTGTAAGGAACTTGCCAGTCCTACTGCAGTCTCCATTTCTCCTTCTCAGGCCCTCTGCACTGCGTTGGCCTCACATTACACAACCAAAACTCAAGACTTCCTGTTCTCTCTCTCCTCTTCTCCTTCCCTTCTTCCTTCCCCCACCTGCATGCAGGCCTCCCCTGAACCCCCACTCGCTGGCCCCCGCTCTCCTTCCTCTCACCCATAGCACCTGATGAGGTTACCAAGATAGTCTGCTCTATGAAAGTCTCCTCCAAACAGGTGCTACCCTGCTCCTCTAGAACTATCAAGGACAACATTGTCTTGCTCCCTACCTGGCTGAGTTCTGTAACCACTATTTTGCCACTGGCACCTTCCCCTCACCTCTCAAGCACTCCCTTGTGCACCCCCTCCTAAAAAAAAGACATCTGCGGACCCTTCCAGCCTGTCTAACTACTGCCCTATCTCCACTACACCCTTTTTGGGCAAACTCCAGGAGAAGTTGGCCATCTCCCAAATAATTCATCACACTGAATTGGGCGGCTGCCTCCATGACACACCAGTCTGGCTGAAGAGCAGCCAGAGGCATGGAAACGGCACTCCTGAACACCTGTGACGACTTTCTCTCAAACTTAGACTCCAACACTCCTTCCGCCCTTATCCTATTCGATCTGTCCTCTGCCTTTGACTCGGTCAATCATTCCATCCTCATTAATTGGCTACGTGATATCCTGGGTATCACAGACCGGGCACTGGCCTGGTTGAACTCTTTCTTCAAATCAGCCTTCTCAAGTGCTACTGGGCCCTTTTCTCTCCTCTACCTCACTCTCGACGTGCAGCATCCCTCAGGGCTCTATCCTCTCGCTGTGGCTCTCCTTTCTTCCTCTCATTCCTGACTGTCTGACTGCTATTCAGGCATGGTGCACTGCTAATGATCTCTGCCTTAATGCCAGTAAGACTGAGAACCTTCTCATTGGGACTCATATTCCTCCTTCCCTCCAACACTCTGGCCGCCCTCCTTGGGCCCTATCCCATCCCCCTCGTGTGAGGCTGAAAGCGTGGGTGTCATCTATGACTCCTATCTCTCCCTCTCTCCTCATATTGCTGACCTTACCAAGAATCCTCCCTATTCTTAGAGGCATTCTCCCTTTCCTCACTTTCCCCCAGAAACTCAATGTCGCTAAAGCTCTGGTTCTCTCAAAGCTTGATTACGGTAACAACCTCTTCCTTAACCTAATTCTCCTCCTGTTGTCGTATTTCTTTTATACACTTATAAATAGTCCAAGGTTGTCAAATAATGAAAGAATACATTTTGTGCGTCTACACTTCTTTATTGCCATAAATTAACTGCCCTCTCCTCATTCCATTCCTTTCCAAGTTCCACTCCCCAAACATTCCATATTCTATTCAGCCAAAACACCTCCCCCTTGCTTATCATGGTAGTGCACTCTCTCCATCAGCCTGGCCGGGTCACCTCTACATTTGTTCAATGAGACGTAAGGGCTTGCATATAGTCCTTTGAGGGCGACCAATGCCAAGCAAACAAGGTGGAGAATGTCTAGAGTCTTTAAGTGACAGGGGACCATCAGGTTCTTCATTCCTCCTTTCCCCAAACAGTTCTCTATTTGAGTCATTCTGTGACATGGGACCAGCAGGTTCCTCATGTGACATGAGACCAGCAGGTTGCTCATTTCTCCCTTCCTCATATATTTCTTCATCCAATTCATCCTGGAACATTGCATGGAAGAGCGAATCATCTTCTGTCATTACGCCATCATTTTTCACAGCAGTCACTCTTAGCCTTTTGACAGCCATAACTATTAGTGACTCTGGCTCATGGCTGGATCCCATCTTCCTTCGTTGTTTCTGCCTGCTTAGTACAGATTTGCTTTCACTCACGGTCATCTGATTTCCTTCAATTCTCCTCATCTTGCGATTTATCCAATCTACACTGGCCTACAGTCTTCTTTCTTCCATACCCCCCCTCCCCATTTTCAACATGCTTCGTGGCTAGATCTTTCCTTTGGTTTGGTTTTACTACTTTGACACATTCCCGCTGGGACTGAAAGATTTCACATAGCTACTCGCACTAGGTTGTCTGTTGTCTCTCTCCCAGTACAATCTCGCATCAGGAAGCCTCAATATGTCACACACCCTTTTTGGTAGCAATTGTGCCCTGGATCTCCATGTTGTCAATAATGGAACCCCCTCATTGCACACGATCCAGAAGTGATTTATCTGTCCACATCTCATAGACATCTGACCAAAAGCTGGACATACACCTCTTTGTGGAAAATCCAATCCAAATCTATAACATTTCTTTTCCAGTCGACCCTTACCTTCACCATCCCATGCACTTTATGCGGAGAACAGGTTCGAGCATCGGGATTGCCTCTGCCTATTAGTCCTAACACCAGTAATGATATTCGATTCACTTTTGTTTTGCATATTGGCCACTTGCTTTTCAGTTCTTTCATACACCCGTGCCAATTCCAGGACTTCCTTTAATGGGAGAGGCATTCTTAAGAGATGTCTCTAAAGATGTGATGACATACATCCTTCAATGATTCTCAGCCTAATTGCCTCATCATCACTAAAGCATACGAATTTGAAATATGTTGCCTTTCCCATCAATTGTAATGCAAATTGGTCAATTGTTTCATGTGGACTCTGTGTGCACTGGTTAAATGCGTACCGGTCATAGTCCCGATTGGGAGGGACACCAAATGTTCACCAATAGCAGAGACCAATTGTTGATACGTAGATCTTTCCTGAGCCGGAATGCCCATTATCACATTTTTCATCTCCTTTCCTACCAAATTAATGAATATGTCCATTTTTGCCGCTCTCAAAAAGTCCTCAAATTCCTCTATCCATTCCTGCCACCGTTGCCCCTGATCTTCTTGTGGCTCAAGTATAAATGGGTCAGGGCAATGCAAATAGTTCACTAGAAACCCATCATTCTCTGCTGGTCTTGTATCCTCGCTTGTATCTATTACTCACTTCTGACAGTTGCTTCACTCTTTACCAACAACTATGTAATCATGCACACTGTTGCTGTGCTTGTTGTTTGGTGGCACAAGGTTATTTCCTTTATTGTCTGCCAAGTTATTTCATCTGTGCAGTTCTCATTTGCCCAATTCTATATGCATCCGTATGTGAATGCACTTGAAGCAAACCTTAAAACTTAATACCACTTTAAACACTCTGTCGCTTGTATGATGGTCGTTTGCTGGTCCATCTGTGATGTGAAATGTCCAGGGCACTGCATCAGCAAAATTGCGGCAAGATATAGGGAAATAATCCTGGAGCAAAATCTTGCGCTCATAAGTGTATTACTTGTTCAGATATATATATATTCCCCAATCACATCCAGACGCAATCGCAGTGGTTCGGCTGTTCATTGCTTTGGGCTTTCTTAGTGCCATTGTGTTTTCCTTTAGTGCAGTCTGTTACTATCTTTCTTTATCACACTATTTTTCGTGTTTTGTGATGCTACACTTTACTATTTAAGGCTGATCACAAAATGTCAACACGCCATGCTTCTCATTCATTATGCGCGTTGTAGCTTTCCATCATCATCTTTCCCAAGTGGTGTTCACGTCCATGTTTAAATACTACTGCATGTGTTCAAAGCTTGGAGCTGATGCAGCAAAATCATCTGTATGGTTACTCAAATGTTCATTTGTCATGAGATCATGTGATCTTGATAGTTCTGCTGAAGTCGGTTAGTGGCAACTGATTGTGCCAACCGATTAAGCATATGCGAATGGGCTGGCAGCAATTTCTTTAATCGTTCTGCTCACTTCAATCCTCTCATATTCAAAAGCCCATGTTTTGTGTTGTGTTGTATTGTCAATATCTCATATGTCTCTTGTTTTGCTTATATTTCCCGCTCAACTTTGCTCCTTTTTATTCTCATCGAACATCTGTACCATGCTAGTCCAATTCTCATTGCATCAGTAACCAGTTCTGTTTAATTTCACTTATGCTTGCTGTGTTGCCAAACTATTGCTTGCACCCAAGGATATTTGTAAGTATAGATTTTTTTTTAAATTTACTTAACTTTGGTGCTTATTTTATTTATTGGGTCACTTCCTTTGCTTCCACACAATATTTTATTTCATTTGATGCTTTGCGTTGCTATAACAACCTTTGTAACTTGCACTGGTTGAATTTCATCATCGAGATCCCTTTTGTTTCACTTCTGTACAATCTTTCATTTCAGCGTTATGTTGCTATGACAGCCTTTATAGTTTGCCTCAGCTGTAAACAAATATGGAGGCACATTATCTCACATTATTAGGTCCTTTTCTCTAACAATCCCCTGACGTTGCCTTGTACGTCAGTCCTCTTGACTCCTGGCTGATGCTCGCACTGTATGTCGCGCCCTGAGTAAATTCATTACCGCATTATTTAAAACTAATGCCTTTCCCTTTTGTAGGCCACTTTCCTTGATAATGCCACCTATTACTCTTTATGTTTTAAATCTTTAACTGTCCCAATACATCGACCGCACCTTGCGCCACACATCTTTCTTTCCTTCCATTTACTTGTTTGCTTTCCTCGACGGACTGCTTTCATTTGCCATCCTTGTCCGTAGTTTCCTGTTCCTGGGTTATGTTTCCTTCACGACCCCTCATACATTTGCAATCAATATTTCCTTATTTCCATGGTATCACTTCAGCACCTCCACAGGCTGCGTTTGCCGTGTTACATTAGTTCCTTTCCTTCAGCAGTAACGCAGGTTGTTGCTTACAAGCCGCGGCTGCTTTCCTTCAGTCACTTCCATGGGTTACTCGAGTCACTAGCTTGTCGCCAATTGTTGTATTCCTTTTATACACTTATAAATAGTCCAATGTCTTCAAATAATGAATGAATACATTCTGTGCGTCTACACTTCTTTATTGCCATAAATCAACTACCCAATCCCAATTCCATTCCAAGTTCCACTCCCCAAACATTCCATATTCTATTCAGCCACAACACCTGTCACCCTCTTCAACTAATCCAGAATTGGACTGCAAGACTTATCTTTGGACTCAAGACCAGGGACTGCCCCTTTCCAGCCCTAAAATCTCTCCACTGGCACCCAGTGGTTATAAAGATCTAATCAAAGACCCTTTGCATCATCCACAAGGCTTTCAGGGGCCTGGGACCCCGCTACATCCAACTCTCTCTCCCTAAATACCTCTCTGCTATAGCCCTATGGTCATCTAGCTCCAACTCTCTGCAGATACGACGTTTCGCCAAGTAGAGAGTGGGGGGAAACTCTCTCTTTGGCAGGAGCCTCCCATAGGAACAGTCTCCCTGCCCCTCTCTGACATGATCCGCATCTCCTTAAGTTCCGGAAGATTCTCAAGACCTTCCTTTTCTCCTCCTCCTTTCCTCCCCACTTCCCCCCCTCCCCTGCTAATCTCCTCCTGCCGCTGATAGTGGTTGCCTGTGTTCCCTAATGAGTCTTACTGGGGTCAGGACCTCCTTCGACCAGCCTTCCCCTGCACTCCTTCATACCAGCACTTGCCATCGGGCACCCTTCCCTGACTATCCTTCTGAGGCCTGTCCCCCCTGTCCTTGCACTTGACCCTACCTCCTGGTTTCCTCCTGGGTAACCTTGAGCACTTAACCAGCCCTGGGCTCCCTCCCTCTAGCACTTCTCCCCCTGCACCCCATCCCTATCCCATCCCCTCACCCTGATCTCCGCCCCTCCCACTGCACTTTTATACTGCAATTTCAGAATCCGAATGTCACTAGGCCTAGTAGGGCCGTTATTGTTGTTTTTTCTCCCTTGTTTCCCACCTTCTTTTGTCTTTTGGCAGCTGGAAAAACTTTTGCTGTATAGGCGCCATTCAAATGTTCAATGAATAAATGAAAATAAATAAATAAATCATCACAACAAGGGAGCATTGCATAGCCTTCGATGTCACATAGAGGGGCACAGGGTTTGATTTATTGCCACCAGAGCACTTGACCTTAGGGCGATCGTGGAATGGATTAGTCTATCACATGATGGAGGTTGGGGACCCCTCAGCTTCGTAGATGTTAATGTCACGAAATGTAACCAAACGATAAAATGCCATAGATCGATATTTGGTCCAAAATCAATGTATTTGCTATTGGTCAATTATAGTCATTAGCCTGACCTAAATGGACATCAAGGGACAAGTAAAACAAAGGCCCACCTAAGGCCAAATGTATGATGCCCTTATTTGGTAGAAGAGCGCTACGTGGCTGTGGAAAACTGCTGTTGGTTGCAACTATAAGATGTAGAGGGCGGCTACCCCTTTCGCATTTATGGTCAAAAGGACAAAAGCACGGCAGGCCGTCAGTATAGACTTTGGGGTGGTTTTACAGGACAAGCGCATCATAGTTGTGCTGGATGAATTTCATTTTTTTTTTGCACTTTTATTTTAAATTTTATAACAAAACCATAAAATCACATATAACCCAATACACTCCATAAGACATTAAACTTCCCAAAATTATTAAAACTATTACAAAATAACTTTGTACAATGCCAAAGATAACCCCAAATAAACTTATCAACATCACCCAGTCACCTCCCCACATCCTATTTACACCATTATAACACCAAGTCTAGTATAGCTGAAGAAATGTACCCCAGATTTTCTCAAATAAACTCAATTTCCCTTCTCTTCTGTAAATTGTCCTTTCCATAGCCACCAACTCTTGCATTTCAGTCAACCACTCCTCAATATTCAGAGTTATTGCAGACATCCAATTTCGCAAAACAATTTTCTTTTCGATCATTGCCCCTCGAAACAACCATTTCTTCTGATTCAGAGTAAGATCCTCCAAAGACCCATCATCCCCCAATATCATCAATTTGAAGTCCAAAGCAGGTAAATCCTCAATCACTTCACCACACACCCTACCAACTTCACCCCAGGACAACCACACCAACCTGCAGTCCCATAGCATGTGCTCCAATGAACCTGCTACATGTATAGACCTCCAACAATCCGAGCTCTCCAACATCCCCCTACTCACCATTCTCTCTGGAGTCCAAAATACCCGATTAAGGATCTTTATCTGTCTCGACCTCTCTGTGAGCCCCAAGGAACACAACTTTACATTCTCACACATCCGGCGCCACATGTCTTCAGATATATCTGAACCAATTCTCCTACCCCACTCCATTCTCAAAAAGTCATTACCATTGTAATGTGACACAATCTCCTTATTCACACGACTGGCCAGTCCACCTTCGCTCCCAATTGGCTTTCTAGTGAACAAACTCAAATCAATTCTCCGATCAAAGTCCGCCACCCCAATAGCCTGTTTCAGCTTCACATAATCTGAGGTCCTAAAATTCTCTATGTCAAAGTGCAATTGCATTTCCCCTGCTGTCAACCAATTACCGTCTTTAAAAAGATCCGCCACCCTCCTCACTCCACTTAAAAACCAATCTGCCCAAAAAACCATATTACCATCAATCCTAATAGCTGGATTAAACCACCATGACGCACCAGGTTCTTTAAATGCGTCCACACCCAAATATCCGCATATACTCTTCCACGCACTTCTCAAATACTCAATCAGCAGGTATTTTCCACAGGCCTTTTTTGAAACAGAAGTCAACACAGCTCGTGGAGTCAATGGTCCAACAAAACTAGTCTCAGCTTCCACCCACTCATCCTGTAATTCATCCACGAACGGTACCATGAAATCAGACATGAAAGCCAAGTGGTAGGCCTTGAAGTTAGGAACCCCTAAACCACCCTCATTCAATGGCAATTGCAATTTCCACAACATCAACTTGGGAGGCTTCCAATCCCACAAGAATTCCTGAAGCATGCTGCCCAAATCTTTCCAAAATGAAGCCGGTAACACCAAAGGAAGCATACCCAAAACATAATTAATTTTAAGGGCTGAGATCATGTTCAGGGCGTTCACCTTGCCCCGAAGCGCGAGATTCAGTAACCTCCACCTGTCCAGGTCAACCCTCAACCCACTGCACACTGATTTCACATTTTCTGAAATCAAATCTTTAATCCCGGGAGACAGCCATATCCCCAAGTAATGCATTTTATCAGGACACCACCGAAAGCCCAGGTCCTCCAAAAAGTTCCTATTCACTAAGAGCTTTAAAGGCATAACCTCCGATTTAGTCCAATTCACCTTGAATCCAGAACAAAGCTGAAAATTAGTTATTATCCCCATAAGCGCCGGCACAGATCATTCCAGATCATCCAGTGCTAACAGCATATCATCAGCAAATAGCCAAATCTTTTGTGACAAACCCCAGCTCGTAAGTCCCACCACCTCAACCGCCTCCCTGATATCTTCAGCCAAAGGTTCCATCGCAATCACAAATAGTAGCGGTGACAACGGACATCCTTGTCTAGTCCCCCTTTCCAGTTCAAACTTCTCAGATCGCATACCATTAGTATTAACCTCAGCAGTCGGAGTTGCATACAATAGCCTTATCCAAGAAACACATTTTTCACCAAAACCCATCCTGGACAAAATAGAGAACAGAAAATCCCAATTTATTCTGTCAAAAGCTTTCTCAGCATCCAATGACAACATAGTGCAATCCCCCTGTCGCCCCTCCGATTTAGAAATAGCATTCAAGATCTTCCTAATGTTACTAGAGGTCTTCCTACCTTTAACAAAGCCTGATTGGTCAGCACAAATCAATGTCGGAAGCAATTTTTCCATCCGAACCGCCAGCAATTTTGCCAGAATCTTGTTATCAACATTTACAAGACTAATAGGTCTATAACTCGCTGGTAGAGTATCATCCTTACCCTTCTGCAGAAAGACAGAAATCATGGCATGTCTAGTAGAATCCGGCAAAACACCATTCACAAACAATTCCAAATGTCTCTCAAGAGCAGAAGTGCCGATTGCGGTTTCAACTGGAAACCCATCCGGGCCGGGGGATTTCCCCACATTCAATTTCCCAATTGCCGGTACAATTTCCTCAACCGTAACATCCGCATCTAGCAGCTCGGATTCATTTTCTCCAATCCTCGTTAGATCCAACCTGTCCAACAAAGCTTCGCCCCTCCCAGTCACTTCCGGTTCATTTTTGTATAGATTCACATAAAAGTCTCGAAAAACGTTATTTATTTCACCAGGATGATACGTAAGATTGTCACTCCCATTCCGAATCGCCGGAATGGCTCTCTCAGCATCCCTTTTCCTCAACCTATAGGCCAACCACCTATCACATTTCTCACCTTTCTCGTAATAAGCACATTTAAGAAAAAAGTTACTTCGTTCTGCACACTCATCAACCAATGCCTTCAGCTCTTTGTTTGTTTTTTTTTAGATCTGCCATTATCTCAGCACCTACCGGTCCCGCCATAACCCTCTTGGAGAGCTCACTCAACTTCCCCCCCAGCTGTTTCAAAGCTAAGTGTTGCCTGTCCAGACCCCCCTTAGCCGATTTCCCACTCCTATCCATACCGGAATTCAATACAATATTAAAGTCACCACCTAAGACAATGTCCCGCGACCCCATGTCTTGTAAAGTCTGAGCTACTTTTCTAAAGATAGTTCCATCATCGACTGACGGTGCATATATGTTACATACAGATACCATTTGGCCTTGTACATCCATTAACAGAGCCACCATCAGCCCTTCACCATCCGACACCTCTCTCAAAACTTTATCAGGAGCATTTCTTCTAATCAATATTGCAACCCCCCTCGATCTTGAGTTGAATGAAGAACCACAAACCTTTCCTACCCATCCTTTCCGCAGCCTTTCAATCTCTTCTTTCATCAAATGTGTCTCCTGCACTAAACAAATGTCCGCTTTCAGGTCATCCAAACAATGCAACACTTTCATTCTCTTTTTCACATTATTCAACCCATTTACATTCCATGTCACAAGTCTCAAATCATCACCCATCTTTAGCACATCAATCCAATCCCAACACAAATGAAAGGGTCCGACTAGAAATGCAAATAGACCAGGTAACCTATGTACACCCGCACCATACAAACCCAACCCACCCCCACATATATAGATGCAGAAAGCAAACCACACAGCAACGCAACCATTCAAAAAATACATTCTATAGCCCTAATGTCCCAGCCCACCTCCCAATCATATAGAACTTACATTTCAAATCCGTAAAAATTATGCAAAAAAATACTTTAACATCCCCCATCCCCCACCGCTGAAGCACCCCCCCTTTTGATTCCAGTCCCATACAAATTAACTACCATCGCAGACCCCTAATAAATACACATACATCACCGAAATGTCCATAACACAGCCATGACCTACTCAAATCCAAACAGAGAAATACCTTAAGAATCTAGGCCAAGGGTACAGTAATATACCAACCCCCCCTTTGCATCAATTGCATCAGGTGGCACACATTAAGGACTTAATTACCCATGGAAGAGGACACGACATAGCAATCTGCCAATTACCTAAGCATTTGAAAAACAACCAGCATTAATTTGAAGAAAAATAAAAATCCCCCCTCCCCCCTTGCAGTGGCAGTTATGAAAAACGACATCTAGAGGGAAGAAAAATCCAGTCCTCTCTACAATCAGACGTATAAAACCCACATGTCAACGTCAATACATCAATATCAATCCCTGGTACACACCTACATCCCAACCATATCCCCAATTGCATATATTTTAAATGACAAATCCCATACAAAGCAGCCACTAGGCTACCCATTTCAGAATCTTTGACCAAAATTTAGGAGTAGCAACATAATTAAACCAACACAAGTATCCTCCTCACAATTGCATTATAAACCCCCTCTCCTTAAGAATTTACAAGTAAAAATAACTGCATTCATTAAATCATTCCACTTAGTTTTCATGGATAACACTAAATTCCCCTCTTAAGTCCATGCAAAAAAATGTGGGGGGGGAGGGAGGTGAGAAGGAAGAAACCCGTAGTAAAAAGGGGGCATTGTGCCCGGACAGGTGCTTGAGAAAAGGTCACCGGAGGGTCAATGTCAGCATCGGGACTTTCTCAGCCCATGGAACCAGAGTATTGAAACAGCCATGGTTGTGCCTAAACCTGCGCATGCTTACACGCTCAAAGGTCTACTAAAAAAGGATGAGGAAAGCGACAGAGAAGTGAAAGAGAAGACCAAATACAGAAAGGAATTTGTAAGCATGCGCACACTACCATTACTTTTACAAAATGCAAATGACCAAATATCTTCAATTCTTGTGTTTGGAATAATGCTGCCACTGTTTCATACAAGTACATTGTCTGTGCTTCTGCTTGCTCTGCCCTAGGTAGTCACTGTACGTATGAACGCTGATCTCCCGTACATGCTGTACATCAAAGTCGGGCATTGGGGAGTTGGGGCAGTATCTCACCTTAAAAATACACATCTGCCCCTCTCACCATTCCATATAGCCCACCTCCTAAGGCCAGTTGGGGAACCATTGAGCAGAAAAGTGAACGGCAGCCGCCCTGACGACTCTCCCTCAATTCCATCGCAACCACTCTCTCCCTTCTAGCACCATGCTGCTTCCTAATGCCAAGGATCGAGAGCGGAGCGGAGCACCCGAGCGGCTGAGGCTCCACTGCATACTACTCGCGCTCCCAACCAATGCTCCCGCCGGCCGCCATCGTCCGTTCGCTGCCATCCATTTCCTGAAAATACACGCTGCAGCGTAAAACACGTCACATCCAGGGGAATCCACGTAACAATGCACCGCTGGCAGGTCCTTTCTGCCATGGACGATTGCCCCCCAGCCCCGATTCGAAGCTGAAGAAGCCGGGAGAACCCTCTTGATGATGCATGTGTATTTTTCAAATGAACCAAGACGTTCAACTGTAGCAGGTCTGCGGCGCCATCTTAAATCACTTAGTAAATGTCTTGCAAACACAAAATAACCACTAATAAGTCAAAAAATGCTGGAATATCGGAGGGGTGCATACAGCAGCTTCAAACATTTTTGTTATGTAAAGGTTCCAGCCAGCTCACAGCTTCTTTCGGATCAGAAGTAACCCTTTCACCACCTGGGAGTGCCACAGTCAGGACATTGTTCCTGTTTAGATATGTTTTAACTCCCACAAGGTTGGCCAAATCCTTAGCCTCCTTGAAGGATTTCCTGATAAGCAGAGATTCCTTAGGATAGTGAGGGTATATAGAAATCTGCTTACCTCCATAAATGACATTACCCTTCTTCCTTGTATTCCTAAGGACATCCTCTTTATTCCTGGTATAGACAAAGGATAGAAGAATCTGTCTTGGATTAGGATTGCCCCTCCTGCCAACCCTATAAACATTGTCAATGTCATTTTGAGAAATGTGATCGCATCCAAAGGAGGATTTTAAGATGTCCAACACCAGTTTCCGCAGATCCTCAGCGTTATCCTCTCCTACACCAACCAGTCTCAGGTTCTTATTTCTGAATTTTAAGTCCAACTCTAGGTGCTTATCTCTCCCCTTCTGTACTACTTCTTTCAAGCGGTTATATGCCCGGAAGCTACCTGCTATCTCTCCAAGGTAGAAACTCTACAATCCAGCTGGGAAACCTTTAGAGACATATCCTCCATAGCAGATTTAACATCCCCAACATCCTGGACCACTTTTCCAAGGTCTTGAGCCATCTTCTGAAGCAGAGAATAAATAACCTTTGTGCTGGGGGTGTCCCCCATCTCAGAAGCTGGTTTTGATTTTTTGGGGATGGGATTGTCTGCTGTCTCAATTTTCTTCTTAGAGTTCATAATCTAATAATAATCAAGATAGGGAGAGGGCCAGGAGCTACAGGATTATGCTGCTGCCTCTGCTGCCTGCATTACGGAATTCGCTGGATGAATTTTCAAGGTACCCGTGGTGAGATTTCTCTCATCAACTACAGCTGGAGTCCTACCTGTGTTTGATAGCAAGTTTTCACCACAATCCCCAAATCCATGCATGGAATTCATAGACAGATAGTGGTGCATTGCGCATAAAAGCATGTTGCCCGAGAGCTAATGGGATTAGTGGAGGATCATTAGAACATTGGAAAAGACATTCTGCATTGCTCATGAGAAAGAGGGCTCACTAAGAGAAGCTCGAGCAACTTAATGGCCCACAGACCACCCCTGACCTAGCCACAGGTATTTTTCTGAGATGAAAAGTAAGGCGGTCTTCCCGAAACATGGGTCCAGACAGACACCAGAAGTAGACATTGAGGTTGTGCACAAACGACAACTAAGGGACTACACTGAAGAAGATGGACATTGAGGTGGGCAACAGAGCACTCATTCGTAAGCCCCCGTTCTAGACGAGGCAAATGACAATATCAGAGAAGGAAGGATCGATGGAGAAAGCCACAAGTGGGCAAAATGTATTTGGAAGAAACTCCATTGTGGTTCTGCCAAATAATGCTGGAAGTATCTGGAGGCATAGGGAATAGCCAGAATTGATCAGTCCTTTGAGGTAACTCAAGATGGCGAAAGAAGATACACCTGGTAATTGCGGCTGCACCAACTATTTATGAATTTCATTACGAAAAATCTTTTTTATAGCTGGTTTTGTGCGGCAGATTTTATCGCAACACAAAACCAGTATTGCATGTTATTGTTGTTATTGTTATTTTGCATTTATATAGCGCCTTATATACCATTGGTATGGTCTGAAGGCGCTGGTAGGTTGAACGCCCTTGGGAACCGAGGTTCGGGTCAGTGGAGAGATTAGAGAGAGTCAAAGGTGCGTGTGCGCACCAGGTATGTGTGCAGCTGGTGCGGAATTTCTGTGGTAGCTGCTTCCTAGCGAATAGGTGTGGTGGTTGAGGAATCAGGAATATGTGTTCGGTCTGGCAGGAGTTATCCAGTCCGAGTGAGGCAGCGTTAGGCCTGACGAGAACGCCTGGCTGGGGGTGAGAAACCAGCAATGTTTACTTAGAGTGATGGGGAGTGAGCGGCGGATGTTGATATGAGAACAGTTATACCGAATGGTGTCATAGTATCTCTGTGTTCTACTTGAGTGGTGGTGTAAGGAGAGAGTAAGCGTGGGGTGTGAAATGAAGTATGCTCTTACAACGGTTCCTTGCGTTCCACATCAAAGTCTGCACATCACGCAATTCAGAGGGGTCCGGTCCGTGCGATGTGTTTTGTTTCTCATCTGCTCTTATGCACTATTCATCGGCTCAGCGAATTCATCCGTATAGCATACTCCTCCATCTAGCATAATCATGCGCTCTGGTCCATTCATTCATTTGTTTCGTGCGTTCACCCGCTCCCCAGGCTCATCTGTTACGCACGCATTCGCTTCAGAGGCTCATCTGCCACTCGTCAGTTCTGCATTCATCAGCTCCATTCACTCTTCCGTACAATGTACTTATCTGTTTTGTGTACACTCGTTCTCTCGCTCTTATTCTCGTTCGTTCGACGCATACCCGTTCTCTCGCCATACTCAGCCGCTTACTACACTCGGTCGCCCGACATACTCAGCTGCTTGCCATACTCAGCCGCTCGCTACACTCCGTCGCTCGCCAGATTCAGCCGATAGCCACACTCAGCCGTTCCCTAAGCTCCTCCGCGGTCCATGTTCTTCCCCTCATTACACTCAACCGTTTTCTACATTCATGTGTTCTCCATATTCATTCAGCCGCATTCTACACTCATGTGTTCTCCACATTCATCTGTCCACCACATTTATTTGCTCTTCATATTCGTTCGCTCTGTACGCTCACCGCCCTCCACAGTCATCCGCCCTCCACAGTCATCCGTCCTCCACAGTCATCCGCCCTCCGCAATCATCCGCCCTCCGCAATCATCCGCCCTCCGCAATCATCCGCCCTCCGCAGTCATCCGCCGTCCGCAGTCATCCGCCCTCCGCAGTCATCCGCCCTCCGCAGTCATCTGCCCTCCGCAGTCATCCGCCCTCCGCGGTCATCCGCCCTCCGCGGTCATCCGCCCTCCGCAGTCATCCGCCCTCCACAGTCATCCGCCCTCCACAGTCATCCGCCCTCCGCAATCATCCGCCCTCCGCAGTCATCTGCCCTCCGCAATCATCCGCCCTCCGCAATCATCCGCCTTCCGCAATCATCCGCCCTCCGCAATCATCCGCCCTCCGCAGTCATCCGCCCTCCGCAATCATCCGTCCTCCGCGGTCATCCGCCCCCATCAGTCATCCGCCCTCCGCAATCATCCGCGCTCCGCAATCATCCGCCCTCCGCAGTCATCCGCCCTCCGCAATCATCCGCCCTCCGCAGTCATCCGCCTTCCGCAGTCCTCCGCCCTCCGCAGTCATCCGCCCTCCGCAGTCATCCGCCCTCCGTAGTCATCCGCCCTCCACATTCATCCGCCCTCTACAGTCATCCGCCCTCTACCGTCATCCGCCCTCCATAGTCATCCGCCCTCCACAGTCATTCGTCCTCCACAGTCATCCGCCCTCCTCAGTCATCCGCCTTCCACGGTCATCCGCCTTCCACGGTCATCCGCCCTCCACGGTCATCCGCCCTCCACACTCATCTTCCACAGGCATCCGCCCTCCACAATCATCTTGCACAGGCATCCGCCCTCCACAGTCTTCCGCCATCCACACCCATCTTCCAAAGGCATTTGCCCTCCACAGTCGTCCACCCTCCACAGTTATCTGCCTTCCACGGTCATCCGCCCTCCACGGTCATCTGCCCTCCACAGTCATCCGCCCTCCACCGTCATCCGCCCTCCACCGTCATCCGCCCTCCACCGTCATCCGCCCTCCACAGACATCCGCTCTCCACAGACATCCGCTCTCCACAGACATCCGCTCTCCACAGACATCCGCCCTCCACAGTCATCTTCCACAGGCATCCACCTTCCACATTCATCCGCCCTGCCCAGTCGTCCGCCCTCCACAGTCATCCGCCCTCCACAGTCATCCGCGCTCCACAGTCATCTTCCACAGGCATACACCCTCCACCGGCATACACCCTCCACAGTCATCCGCCCTGCCCAGTCGTCCGCCCTACCCAGTCATCCGCTCTCCACAGTCATCCGCCCTCCACAGTCATCCGACTTCCACAGTCATTCGCCCTCCACAGTCATCCGCCCTTCACAGTCATCCGCCCTCCACAGACATCCGCCCTCCACAGTCATCCGCCCTCCGCAATCATCCGCACTCCGCAATCATCCGCACTCCGCAATCATCCGCCCTCTGCAGTCATCCGCCCTCCGCAATCATCCGCCCTCCGCAGTCATTCGCCCTCCACAGTCATCCGCCCTCCACCGTCATCCGCCCTCCACAGTCATCCGCCTTCCACAGTCATCCGCCCTCCACAATCATCTGTCAGCAGCGTTCATCTTCCACGCGCATTCCACTCGTTGGTACTCAGTCGGTCTCCCACTTCCGGCCTCTCACCCTCCACATTCCTCCGCTTTCCACATTCTTCCGCTCTCCACACCCTGTCGCTCCCCCATTCAGTCGCTGATACTTTTCTCTACTCATTACGCGCATCTGCTCTCCACGTTCTTCTGCTCTGCATGCTCTCTTCGCTCAACAAGCTCCTTCGCTCTGCATGCTCTTCCATTCTCCACCTTCCTCCACTCTCTACACATAGCTGCTCTCCATACTCGGACCGCTTTCTACAGTCAATTGGTTTACACACTCATCCGTCATCCCCATTGATTTTGCTCGTATTATTCATCAGGTCTCCAGACTCAACCGTCTTCCAGACACACCTGTCAACCGCTTTCATCCTCCACATTCATTTATACTTGTCTAGAATCATCATTATTCATTCGCCCTTCTCACTCATCCGTTCACCACACTCATTTATACTTGTCTAGAATCATCATTATTCATTCGCCCTTCTCACTCATCCGTTCACCACACTCATCGGCTTTCCAAGCTCGTCCACGCTCTATTTTTCTTTTATCCAGTGATCAATTCGTATTATTGACTTCACTGTTTAGATCTACATTACTCGTTTTAATTTCTTTTGTGAATATTTGATACAATCCGTTTTTTTTGTTTTTTTTTTTTTTTTTGCTTTTGCTTTTGCTTTAGGTGCTTCGCTGGGTCGGTGTTATTCTGATGATGCTAGAACGGAACCGGTTGGTTTTAGGGTAAGAGCCAGGTTTTCAGTAGTTTGCGGAAAGCTGTTAGCTCCTCGGTTAGCCTGATGTGGGGTGGGAGAGAGTTCCACAGGGTTGGGGCTAGGGCTGAGAATGATGCTCCGCCTAACCTGACTGAGTTTGTCTTAGGAATTACTAGGAGGCCGGCTGTGCTTGATCTAAGGGTGCGAGTGGGGTGATAAGCTATTAGTTTTTCTTGAAGATATTGCGGTCCAGTTTTATGTACTGCTCGATGGGTGAGGCATAAGGTTTTGAAAGCTACCCTACGGGCTACTGGAAGCCAGTGCAGTGTCTTGAGGGCTGGGGATACGTGGTCTCTTGGACCAAGCGCAAGTAACACTTTGGCCGCCGCGTTTTGTGCTCTTTGAAGTTTGTTCATTTTGTAGGCATGGATTCCGAGGTATAGGGGGTTGCCGTAGTCCAGCCGTGAGATGACGATTGATTGTACCACAGAGACTCTGTTAGGAAATGATAGATATGGAAAGACGCGCCTAAGGTTTTTGAGGTGGTAGTGGCAGGACTTTGAGACATTGTTGACTTGGCGCGAGAGTGTTAGGTCAGAGTCTAGGGTGCATCCAAGATTTTTCACTGTGTTGGAGGGTATCGGTGAGTTGCCCATGGCGGTTGGCCAGGATAGTGGGTGCGGGAGAAGATCTGGGTTGCCGCACACCATGATTTCTGTTTTGGAGGGGTTTAACAGGAGGTGGTTTTGGGTCATCCAGCGTTCAATGTTAAGGAGGCAGGATGCCAGGTCAGGTCGTGAGTTAGGATTCGTGTTCAAGAATTTTAGAATTAGTTGTGTGTCATCGGCGTAATTGTAACATAGGATGTTGTGTGCACGAATTATCGGTGGGAGGGTGATCAGGTAGAGATTGAAAAGGAGGGCGGATAGACACGCTCCTTGTGGGACTCCTGTGTCGACTGGTCGGGCTTGGGAGGTAAAGTTGGAGAGTGTCGTTATTTGGTGCCTGTCCTTGAGGAATGAGGCTATCCATTTGAGGGCGGTTCCACGTATTCCTAGGGAGTGGAGGCGATCAAGGAGTATTGAGTGATTGATCGTGTCAAAGGCGGCTGATAGGTCGAGAAGGATTAGTGCGGCGCATCCCGCGGAGTCAGCAGTCATTTTAAGGTCGTCCCAGATAGAGGTTAGGGTGGTTTCAGTTCTGTGACAAGTTCTGAAGCCTGATTGGGCGGGGTCTAGGAGTTTGTTGGCTTCAACAAAGGCGTTAAGTTGAGAGTAGGCAGTTCGATCAATGAGTTTGGCGAGGAACCTGGTGTTTGATATGGGGCGGTAGTTTTTGGGCTCGAGCGGATCGAGCGAGGGTTTTTTAATCAGGGGTTTGACGTGCACCAATTTGAATGCGTCTGGAAAGGTACCGGAAGAGAGGGAGGTATTTATGATGGATCTTGCGTGTTCTCCTGCGCAGGTGGAGGCAAAGATTTCTTTAAGGGTAGTGGCTGGGCATGGATCCAATGGTGATCCGGATGGTTTGCGGGCAGATAGGAGTTTGAGAAACTGTTCTGTTGTTAATGGACTGAAGGAGTCGAACGTTGGTTGCGTGGAGCTTGCAGCTGATGGGTTGGGTGGTACGGGCTGAGGATTGTCTAGTGGCTGTAAGAGTGCTAGTTTGGAGGTTAGAGTATTTGTCCTTTCTATAGCCGTGGAGTAGAAGTGGAGGGAGAGTGAGTCACAGAGTGATTGCGATGCGGTCGGGATGGTTGTGTTACAAGCTGGATTGGTGAATTCGGAGATAATTTTGTGGAGTTCTTTACTTGGGTTTTTGCAGTTTAGGATTCGGGAGTTGTAGTGGGCCTTTTTTGTTTTCCGGATTTCGGCTTTGTACCGATACAGGTGTCGGGCCAAGGTGGTCCTGCTCTCATGGGTTTTCTCTTTATGCCACTTGCGTTCTAGGTGTTTGTATAGTCGTTTAGTGGTCTTCAGCTCAGGAGTGAACCATCTGGGGAAAGGGCCACGGCGGGTTGATGGTTTGCAGGAGGGGGTGAGGCGCATCAGAGATGCGCTAAGCCATGAATCAAGGGCCTCAGGGGTGAGATGGTTGTTGAGAGGGCAGGATGGTGGTGGAGACTGGAGGAGAACCTCGGCTAGGTCTGGGTTGATTATTAGTTTCTACCAGCATTTGCCTATATTCGGAGGTTCGGATATGAGTAAGGGGAGGGGTTCGGGTGAGTGGATGGTGAAAGGGAGAATGAAGTGATCAGACCAGATGATAGGGGTGGGCGGCATTAGCTGAATCAGGTTGTTGGAGCAAAAGATGGCATCGAGAGTGTGTCCTTTATAGTGGGTCGGTCCGTTTATGTGGGGTTGGAGGTTAATTGCATCTAATCCGTCAACCAGGGAGTATGTCATAGGGTTGGTGGGGATGTCGAGCCATATGTTGAAGTCTCCAAGAAGGGTGAGGTGGGATGGTTTAGTTGGAGGGTGGCAATAGAGTCGCAAAGGTTATTTGCAAAGTGTCTATCGTAGCCTGGGGGCCTGTAGATTATTAGGAAGCTATGTGAGAGCGATGGTGAGAGGGATAGTTTAACAAGGAGAGATTCGCAGGATGGAATGGAGGGTTGGTTATCGATGATTGAGGCGCGGAAGAGAGATTTGAAGACGAATGCTACCCCTCCTCCCCTGGACGGACGGTTCAGTGGGATGAGGGAGTAGTTGGGGGGAAAGGCTTCGTTGGCGATTGGGCTGAAGTCGTCAGAGAACCAGGTTTCAGTGATGAAAACTAGGTCTGGTTTGTCAGAGGTGAGGAGGTCAAAGATGGAATGTCTGTTTTTTGCTATTGATCGGGCGTTAAATAGGATGCAGTTCACATCGGCAGTCAGGGATGATCTTGGTGGTGGAGGGGGAGGGTGCAGTGGTGGAGAGTTTGGGGGGAGGGGGGTAGGTTGGGTGATGATAGATGGGAATAGTGGGCGAGCAGAGAGATTGGCAGGCTTCGGGAGGGGTTGGGAGGCTGCGTGTGATAGGATGGTCGGGTTTTGGAAGGGGGATTTGAAAGAGGGATGTTGACGGTTAGGAGTTTCAGTTGCAGCTGATGAGAAATCGAGGGAGAGGGGTTTCAGGCGGGGGGAAGCCGCGGGGGAGACGGGGGATTGCAGGATAGATGTGATTGGTCGAGATAGGGGGGGCGAGGAGTGCTGTGAGATTGAGGGGGACCAAGAACGTTTCCTCTTTAGTTTCCTTGCTGCGACTGGTGTGTGGGAGAGAGTGGGGGGGTCGGAGGGTGAGCGGGAGGCAGCTTCGGGTCTTGCTAGGGCTAGCCGTGCAGTTTTTAGGGAGGGGAAGGGGTGAGGTCGAGTGGGGATGGTGGCAGGGGTATAAGGGGAGGGCGGGAGTAGGGTGATTGCAGGGTGGGGTGTGTCAGGTATGATAGAGAGGGGAGCGGGTATGGGTAATGCTGGTGGGTCGGGTGGGGTTCAGGGGATGAGTGGTCTTGGGGTGGGTGGCTCGCCATCGTGCCCCCCTTGCTTGGTGTTTGGAGAGGGGAAAAGCAGGGAGTGCGAGAGAGGGTGGGGGGGTTTGGGAGAGGCAGGAAGGGACGGAAGACAGATCGGAGAGTGGGGGTGGTCCATGGGTGGTGTTTCTGACTGATTCTGGTGGAGTGGGTGCACTCATGATTGGTGCGAGTTTTAAGATTGGTTTGGGAGGGTTTTCTGATTGTAGTTATAAGGTCAGTGATGACACGCTTTTAGGCACACTTCAGGGTTCAACTGCTCAAGAAGGTATTAGATTTATTTGGTGCTTTCTAGCTAGAGTTGTAAACAGAGATTATTTTAGTTTATTGGGTACACTTCTAGCTAGAGTTGTAAACAGAGATTATTTTAGTTTATTGGGTACCCTTCTAAGTTCCTCTGTCGCCAGGGAGGATATTCGGACAGCCTCAAGATTCTATTTGCTTAGAAGGGGTATTAGGTTGTTAGTTTCAGAGAGACTTCTTAGAGGGATTATTGGGCACAACTTCTACATACGCACGTAGGCTATAGGAGTGTAATACTTAATGAATGCAATTCGGAACACTACTAAAATGTATCTTTTTTCAGAGAGGTTATTGGGCGCAGCTTCTAATTGTAATTTGGGGAACAATTCTAAATGTCAGTTTCTTAGAGAGGCTATTGGGGCAACTTCAGAAATACAATTGGGAACACTTCTAAATGCAACTTTCTTAGAGAGGCTATTTGGCACAACACCTAAATGCAGTTGGGAAGACTACTAAATGCAATTGGGGACACTTCTAAATGCAACTTTCCTCAGAGAGGCTATTGGGCGCAACACCTAAATGCAATTGGGAGCACTATTAAATGCAGTTGCGAACACTACTAAATGGTATTGGGAACACTTCTAAAATGCAACTTTCCTCAGAGAGGCTATTGGGTGCAACACCTAAATGCAATTGGGAGCACTATTACTATTAAATGCAGTTGGGAACACTACTAAATGGAATTGTGTGCACTTCTAAATGCAACTTTCCTGAGAGAGGCTATTGGGCGCAACTCTTAAATGCAATTGGTAACAATACTTAATGTAATTGGGAGCACTACTCAAGGCTATTGGGCGCAACTACTAAATGCAATTGGGAACACTTCTAATTGAACTTTCCTGCGAGAGGCTAATGGGCGCAACTTCAGAGTACAATTGGGAGCAATGCAATGGCGGGTTTCTGAGTGTAACTTATAATGGGATTGATGCTGTTTTAGAGGAGTGGTAGGGTAGTACGGCCTGAAGTAGTTGCTTCTGGCCCTGCCCTTGCCACACTTACTTGTTGTTGGCTTCTTGCTTCTCCTGCGGATACCTGCAGATACGATCTGGGTTCGTCCCTGGAGGAGTCGTCCTTTGCCTCGGGTCCTTAGCCGCAGGGGCTGCCAGGCAGAGGGCTGCCTTGGGAGGTGCAGTAATGGCCTGGGAAAGGGGGCCGGGTGGCCAATGGGAAGGGCTGTGGGAGGGGCAGGAGGCGGGAGGTGGAGGGACCAGGAAGCGGGGAGCGGGCACGGTCGGGATAGAAAACAGGGGGTGATTGGGGCTCAAAGGCACGAGGATGCCTCTACAAATATCTCGGACTGGTCTGCAGACTCACCGCAACGAGGTTCTGCATGTGGTAATTGCTGGTTGCAGTATTAATGTGTGTGCTATTTACCGGATCACCATAGAGTCCTATAGGACTCGAAAATGGAGATTAACAGTATGGTCTACATGGCTCGTAATCATGCGTACCTACCAGGCCAATCGGTAATTACTGCTTGTGGTAACGGGAAAAACATGTTTTGAGGTATTGCTGTGTGTAATGCCTCCAAACTCATGATCAGGCCTTAAATGTCCACTGAAAAGCTATTAAGCTCTCTCTGTCAGCCAGGTGCCAATTCAGTCGAAAATGGAGTCAAAAGGCAAGCAGTGATAAGAAAGTTGGTGGATACTGAAAGGCCCAAGAGAGGTGAGACTTGGGGCACCAGGAAAGGCAGTCTGTAATGCACCTGCTGGAAACCACATTTAATGTACTGAATTAAAGTATTTTTCTTTGCGATAAGACTGCAAACATGGCCACAGCAGTTCGGGGAACTCCTGAAGTACGAGGTCCATTTCAACTGAAAAAGTTGAAAGGCCCTGGCGCCGTCTACACGGATACGTTAAGAGAATTAACTTAAATAAGTAACAACCATTATACAGAATACTGTGTTGCTAGACGTAAGTGAGCAATGGGTGATATTTCTTAATAGCAGACCTCACCACAGCAGAGAACTAATGAATTTAGAAGGTACCAAAGCTGTTCAACACACGTTTAGTAAACTCTCTCATACAACGAAGCTATCGCGTAAAACGCCGAGTAACGCGTCCAGTGCCTGCTCTTAACAGTACTAGAGAATTCTTTACAAGTCTTCGGAGCTCCACCTTCTGCAGATGGCTTCACTTGCCTGCTTCAGCTACCTGCAGAAACCAAGCAGCTGCCGCCGCGCCATTCATGTGAAGTGTGACGATTAAGGAACGAACCGTACACGCGAGTTCCTCTTTTAAGGAATATATCTTGCGGCCAGAGGGGTGCAGTTAGTGCAAGAGCAAACTGTCGAGGTTAGGCAAATGGTCACACTCTCCCGGCCTGCGGAGGTGATTGCCAGCTTGCAGTATCTATCATTACTCTTTTTCCCGGCTTATGCAAGCGGCCAGCCTGCTTCTGACGCATTATGCTACTCCGCCCCAGCCTGCCTGCTCACAGCTCTTATACAATCTTGACACGGAAACATACGGGTCACCTATAGCTCAGCGGTTCCTTCTTTCTCGACAAAGACAGCCCCGTTGGGGGTTCTAGTCCCGCGGGCGCCTCCTGGCCTTTTTTTTAATCATCAAGAAAACTTTATTCAGCCATCAAAGTGCACCCTAACACAATACAATTTACATTGACCAAGCATAATGCTACACAGCGTGAGACATGACAAAAGATAAGATGAGTAGGGTCAACAGGAGAACCCCACCCCTTTCAAACAAACTCCAACACCCTGAGGACACACTCAATTAACCCTGGCGCAATTAACTGGCGCAAACCTCACTCCCAAAGGAGTGAGGTTTGTGCCAGTTAGGGGAATGTTCCTCTGTTTTTGCCTGGACCAGTACATGGGTGCTCACTGATTCTGATCCCACTGTAGGGTGGCCAGCAATCCCTCCCCCTTAAAACGAAACATTACTTTTCAGGAACATTTAAAAAACAGATAAATAAAATTTAAAATGATGTTATAGAGTTTGATTGATTAAGCCAATGGGACTCATTACGAGTTTGGCGGTAGCCATGCCCTTATTAAGGGCACGGTTACCTCCGATCTCGCTACCTGCACCGGCACCCGCGAATGGACCATAACCGGCCCATAACAAGTTGAAGGGGTCGGTAATAGCCCATTCACGGGTGCCATTTGGGCGGGCTCCAGATCCCCATTCCGCCCCATAGGGCAGAATGGGGGTCGGGAGCATAGTTGCACTGGCACCGTTCATAACAGTGCCAGTGCAATCACGAGTCAACTCGTAATGTGGCGGTATGGTAACAATGGCGGCGGTAGCACTACCGCCGGCATTGTTGCCTTACCGCCACATTTGTAATGAGGCCCAATGTCTTCTCTATTTGCACGGCACTCTATACAATTCTTTTTTAATTTGAAAATGTTTGCCAGCAAAGAGTGCATATGTTACAACACCGCTGATCTTGGTGAGGTTTTTTTGTAAACTTTATTCTTTGTCCAATCCAACAATGAGAAATGTAGCCAGCTTCACATTCCAAAGATATAATATATTGCTACAAGGGACCACAAATAAACAATGCATTGTTCAAAATAGACTACATAGAGTTAGCCACAAAAACCTTTCCACAACTGTTTGAGAGCAAACCACACGACATACCAAAAATGGAAGCAGCTACTGTTTTGTACTCTTGATCTAACATATTTCTTATTTCATTATTTGACAGTATAGATGTGGAAAAATGGAAATAACGACTACAGATGTAGAAACAGATATGTATTGCTGTCAGAAAGTAGATGAAGACATTGGGCCTCATTACTACCCTGGCGCTAAGTGTTTAACAGCGCCGTAAAAGGCTGCAGCGCCGTTAAACACTTATGGCCTCATTAGGACTCCGGTGCTAAACCATGGTGCTATTAGCACCATGGTCCATGCCGGAGTCCGCGTTGGTGGAATGTGGAATTACCACCCCATTCCGAGGTTGGTGGGGTGGTAATTCCTCATGCCGCCATGGCCCTTCCCCATTCCCATTTTTGCCCCATAGGGCTCAATGGGAATGGGGAAGGCACTAATTACGGTACCGCAAATTTGCGGTACCGTAATTAGCACCAAGGTCCCTTTGCGGGTCCCTACTTTAACGGCTGGTAAAACCAGCCGTTAAGGTCAGGTCCCGCAAAGGGACCTCGTAATTAGGCACTAGGTGTTTAAAGGCACCGCAGCCTTTTACAGCGCCGTTAAACACTTAGCGCCTGGGTCATAATGAGGCCCTTAGCGCCTTGCTACGAGGTCCCTTTGCGGGACCCGACCTTAACGGCGGGTCTACAACAGCCGTTAAAGTAGGGAACCGCAAAGGGACTTGGTGCTAAGTACGGTACCGCAATTTGCGGTACCATACTTAGCGCCTTTCCCATTCCCATAGAGCCCTATGGGACGAAAATGGGAATGGGGAAGGGCCAAGGTTCAATGGGGAATTACCGCCCCGCCAACCTTGGAATTGGGTGGTAATTTGCCATTGAACCATGGTGGACCCGTTACAACACCGGCACCAACCATGGTGCTAATAGCGCCATGGGTAAGCACCGGTGTTGTAATGAGGGCCATTGCTTTTAATTAGCAACCCTCTTTCGAGTACTATCCAAGTAGCAGCCATATCATCCATGGAATAAGCACGGCTATTTTATATTGAGAGTAGAACTAATGCGGACACACATCTACCAAATCCACATAACCAATCACCCACCATCCCCTCCAAAACAATTTTGGACCCAGTAGCTCCGAGGTGTTCAAACTGTGTGAATGCTCCCCCTAATGGGAGAACCAAGAAATTCAAGGGGGGCGGGGGGACGAGGCTGTTAAAAAAGGGAGTAGGGTGACTGCTTAATATGGCATGTGGGGTGAATCATTAACAATATTTTTATTTTGGGGGAGCTCCCCAAAAGTATTTCTGATGATGGGGGTGCTAAGCATACAACTTTTTGAATACCACTCGTGTTGGTTGAACCTCTGCACATGTTGAAGAGGTGCAGGTATAGTCAAACTATAGAAAATGGTGTAACAAATATCGATTATGGCATGATACTTGAATAATTCTTTATTGATACACAGGTATGTGAGCCTAATATTTGTCCTGCCCCAGAAACTATATTCAGTTCAATGGCCTTCATATTCAACTTTTGAACATTATGGTATGATATGATAGTTTATGTATATAGCGCCTATACACATTGGGGGTCATTACGACCTGGGCGCAAAGGGATACCGGGCACCGGTAATGACACTGGTGCCGGTACTCCCTTTGTGCCCTATTCCGAAGGTCCCTTTGCAGGTCCCTCCCTTAACGCTTGGTTTTACCGGGCATTATGGACAGGACCCTCAAAGGGATACCTTTGGGGGCTCAAATGGGAATGGGGAATGGCTTTTCAAATGGGACTTACCGGTCCCGCAAAGGTCGGAATAGACCAGTAAGTCCCCATACCACCAAGTCAGTGGCGGTACCGGTACTGGTGCTAGTCATGGCGCTAATAGCGCCATGACTAGCACCAACCTCGGAATGAGGCCCAATGTGTTTCAAAGCATTTCAAAGCAAGGGAGGGAACAAGGGAAGATACAATAGCATTCTTACAGCCCATGAACAGTAAGGATGTGAAATTAATTATCGTACTCAGCGTAACGACATTTTAGATAGTGCAAGAGCTAAAACATAGGGCCTCATTACACGGTAGGTGGTAAACCCTTACCGCCTTACTACGAGTTCCCTTTGCGGGACCCGACCTAAACGGCTGGTTTTACCAGCCGTTAAAGAAGGGTGCCGCAAAGGGACCTCGGTGCTAATTACGGTACTGCAATTTGCGGTACCGTAATTACCACCTTCCCCATTCCCATTATGCCCTATGGGGGCAAAAATGGGAATGGGGAAGGGCCTTAGTGAATGGGGAATTACCGGCCCGCTCAAGTTGGAGTAGGCCGGTAATTCCGCCATCCACCAAGGCAGACACGTTAAAAAAATGGCGGCAACCATGGCGCTAATAGCGCCATGGTTACCGCACAGCGTGTAATGAGGCCCATAGACAAGGAAGGGAGGGGGAGAGTGGGAAGGAAATGGAAGCAGACATGTGACTACTGTACTAGGCCTAACGACATTTCTGGTAGAGCCGGAGAAAAACAAAAGGTGAGGGAGCACTGGCATAACCGGGGCCCCCGCAGCTCCCGCAGTGCGAGGGGCCTCGCTAGCATGTGTCCTGGGAGCGGGCCCCACTTGGAGAAAATAAATAGTAAAAAATATTTTTTCAAATATTTTTTCTTTTTACATTTTCTTTTTGAATTCACTCTAGATTCATAAATACATTATTTCTGAAACAGAAATAATTTCTTTATGAACGTAGAGTGACTACAAAATAGAAACTGGGCATCATTATGGGTCTGGCGGTAAGCCTGATGGTGATACCCGCGACATGCCGCCAAACCGAACAAAATTACTGGCGTCTGACTTCCTGGTAACACTGGGGTATTACAACTCCGGCAGCCGGGAAGTCAGGCGCGGGTAATTCTGTTACTCCCCATTCCCATAGAGTTCCATAGGACTCTATGGGAGTGGGTACCACGGAAGCACGAGCACTGTTAATAACGCTGCCGGTGCTTCTGTTATGGTCTGCTTACCATGGTCGCTGTGTCTGGCAGGGTCAGACCTGCCGGGTACAGCGACTCTGGCAGGCAAACCCGTAGTGTACCAATCTGGTAACAACGGTGCCAGTAATACCGGCACCATTGTTACCGGACCGGCACACTTATAATGAGGCCCACTTTCTTTTTGATCTCCCAGCGTTCCCCCCAACCCATGATATGGAAGATCCCAGGCTAGAGGCCTCCATGTCATGACTTCAAAAAGAAATAGTTTAGTTTTGAAGTCACACTGCCTTCATAAAGAAATTAGTTTCGTTATCGTTTGGTCCTTAACGTAAATAATTTCTTTATGAAGCCAGAGTGACTTCAAAATGAAACAATGGGCCTCATCATGACCCCGGCGGCACGCACCCATACATGCAAACTTAATGTATGGGTGCGTGCCTGGGTGTATGCGCCTCTATGGTGGAAGGGTTCACACTTAAATGTATGGATGGCTGCCTGGGTGTGCATGTATGGTAAAATAGTGCACACTTAAATGTATGGATATCTGGGTGTGCGTGTGTGTGAATGGTGTGGGTGCTTGTGTTTGGAGGCGCAACAAAACCTACGTTTCGGGGAGACTAATCCTTCACATTTTGAGAGAGGTGCTAACTTCACGGGCGATGGAGGAGGGGCAAACTTATTGTGTGGGGGCAGCTAACTTCTTTACGCATTTTAATGAGACTATTCAGTGCAGCTTCAATGTTACAAGCAGTTCAACTCTCTTCTTTAAGAAAGCACCCACTTATGGACTGCTGCGAGAATAAGCAGTCTCCTGTTCCCTCTCTGCCCTTCCAAATACTCCCCTGGCATGCCAGTACTAAACCCACATCACAGTTTAAATTGCCTAATATGTGGCATTTGAATGCAGGTACTAACAGTGAAATGCTTTACGTTAGTTATTGCTGGGCACTTGTTAACATCGAAATCCAGGTGCCGTTTAACATGTGTGTCCTGTTCTGTCCAGCAACTGCTCTGAAGGTCAGCCAGGTTGAGTCAACATAGCCCAAACTTGGAGGGGGGGAGTGCTGAAGCCCAGTCAACTCAGTGGTGTTGCACCACTACTTGTGTTTAATGCCTTGATTACTTATTGGTAATATTCATTACTCCTAGCCCTATTCCTCCACCTTCCTGTACTTGTGTATGAGGCATTACTTATGTATGAGGCACTCTGCCTCATACACAAGTACTGGGATGAGATAGAGGTACATGGAGGTAATGGCCCTCATTACAACCCCGGTGCTAAACCATGGCGCTATTAGCACCATGGTTGGTGCCGGTGTTGTAACAAGTCCGCCATGGTGGAATGGGGAAATACAGCCCCATTCCAAGGTTGGCGGGGCGGTATTTCCCCATTTCACCATGGCCCTTCCCCATTCCCATTTTCGCCCCGTAGGGCTCAATGGGACTGGGGAAGGCGCTAAGTACGGTACCGCAAATCGCGGTACCGTAATTAGCACCGAGGTCCCTTTGCGGCACCCTACTTTAACGGCTGGTAAAACCAGCCGTTAAGGTCGGGTCCCGCAAAGGGACCTCGTAATCAGGCGTTAAGGGTTTAACGGCGCCGACACCTTTTAGGGCGCCATTAAACCCTTAACGCCAGGGTCGTAATGACCCCCAATGTCTGATTTAGCTACCTGTAATCTTCATTACTCCTAGTCCCACTCTTCCTCATTCCAGTACTTACCTATGAGGCAAGGAGCCTCATATGAACCCTCTGGGAAAAGGAAGAAGGACTTGAAGGTAATTCTGGGCCAATGAGCTGATTTGGGAGGTTGGGGTAGGGTATGGGAGGGAGAGGGGATGTGTGGGAGGTGCAGGCTTGTGCAATAAATCATAATGGTTGTCCATGTCCAGGCTAAGCAGGCAAGATATGTGGTATTAGTGGCTAGAGAGGCATTTTCGTGCAGCTAGTCTAGTCATGCTCAGTTTGTTATGGCTTTTTTTTAACTGTGCATTTCTGATAAAGCAATCCTGCTAAGTGTAATTACCTGGCTACACTGGCATTTGGGTGCTGCCAGTCTAGCTGTTTCTTACTGCGGCATCCAGGGCAGCGCAGCTCTGAGTAGTGCAAGGAGAACAAGGGACTGTAGGGTTACAGTTACAGCCCGTAAGTGCATGGTAGGCCTGGAGGCAAAGCAAGGGTTACTGATAAAGAAATAGCCTGGACTCAGTGAGAATCAGAGGGTAGCCAAGCAACCAGTCTGTACAGCAGACAGCTAGGTCATGTATGTCATCAGGGGAGGGAGAGAGAGAAAGCAGAGGGGAAGAGGAACATGTTGAGCTGCTTCCGGAACGTCAGGTGGTTTGCTCAAGTTTGAAAGGGGCAGGGAGGCTATTCCAGAGCGAGGCACCTGCAGAAGAGCGAGATATTCCCCCCACTGTCTGCATGAAGAAGCATCTCACCCTAAGAGAGTTGGAGGTAGCTGGGGCAAGGGCTCGAGAAGGAAGGTATTTTGGAACAGAGCGTTGGATGTAGTGTGTGCCCCGACCCCAGGAAGCCTTGTGGACAATGCAAAGGGTCTTGAACTTGATCCTTGCAGCCACCGGGAGCCAGAGGAGAGATTTCAGGGCTCGAGAGATACGATCCCTGGGCTTGAGGCCAAGGATAAATCTTGCAGTCCTGTTCTGGATTAGTTACAGAGGGCGAAGAGTAGAGGAAGGCAGATTGAGAAAGAGGCTGTTGCAGTAGTGCAGCCTAGAGAGAAACAGGGCTCTGGAGACATTGAGCTTCTGAGGGAAAGAGAGAAAGGGAAGAGTCCCTTTGGTATTGGGACTTCTTGGTGACACACAAGATGTGAGTGAGGAGAGAAAGAGAGAGTGGAGTCGAAGATCACAGCAAGGTTTTTTGCCTCGCAGGGAGTCGAAGGAAGAGGGCCCAAGGTGGGTGGCCCAGGTGAGAGAGGGTTAAGAAGGGGTCCCAATAAGAAGTATCTCTGTCTTAATGGCATTAAGGCAGAGATTGTTGGAGCACACCAATCCGGAATCGCAGATAGACAGTCAGGAATGAGCGAGAGAGGAGAGGAGCCGAAGGAAAGCTGAGTGTCATCTGCATAACGCTGACAGTTAGAGGAGAAGGTAGAGGTCAGGTCGGCCAAACGGGCCAAGTAGAGGTTGAAAAACCAAGGTGAGAGGATAGAGCCCTGGGGAATGCCACAGGTAGAGTGAGAGGTGGCGAAGATAAAGAGACCAAGTTGGACCTGGAAGGAGCAGTCCAAGAGGAATGAGGTCAGCCACTCCAGGGCCTGATCCATGATGCCCACATTTTGACTTAGTCAATTGATCAGGATGGCGTGGTTGACTGTGTCAAAAGTAGAGGCAAGATCAAGGAGGATTAGGACAGAAGGAATGCTGGAATCAAGGTTAGTGAGAAGATCTTCACAGGTGTTGAGGAGAGCAGTTTCCGTGCCTCTGGCAGCTCTGAAGCCAGACTGATGATCATGGAGACAACCAACAGATTCAGTGTGGAGTGTAAGCTGGGAGATGGTCAGCTTTTCCAAGAGTTTGCCCAGGAAAGGGGTAATGGACATTGGGCGATAGTTTGCCAGGCAGGTAGGATCGGCAGACGGTTTCTTGAGGAGTGGGTGCACAAGGGAGTGCTTAAGCGAAGAAGGGAACATTAAAGTGTCGAAAGAGTAATTACAGTAATAAGCCAATGCTGGAGCAAGGGTGTCAATCTGGTACTTGATGGTTCTGGAGCACCTGTTTGGATGACACTTTCATAGATCGGACTTGTCTAGTAACCTTGTCAGGTGTTGTCAGAGGGAAAGAGGAGAAAGGAGGAGGAGAGGTAGAGATTGGCAAAGGGGGGGGCGAGAGAGGAAGAGGGAGAGGAAGAGGAGATAGAGGACAGGATTTCCTGAGTTTTAGCGGAGAAGTGAGAGACCAAAGCCATACAGATGGCCTGGAAGGGAACAGGAGAGGTAGAGACCATAACAGGAATGACCAGTTCCATGCAGATTTTAAAGAGTTTGGCCGTGTTGTTAGAAGCCTCTGAGACCCAGCCTTGAATGTGTCCTCTCATCTATTATGTGTCTACACTGGTCTACATTGTGCAGCCAGTGGAGCATGTTTTCAATGTGGCATGGCATTTTTAATAGCAAAGCATGGATGTTCCTGTGCACTATTGGTGACTTGCATGTATTGGATTGGTGTTACCCTACAAAACAATTGCAAATGCTCTGGCTTTTTAGCCAATTTTTCTCAGAAAGTGTTCTGTATATTGCATTAAAACAAATATTTATATCTTTCTCTGAGTACAGTGTGTGACATACCCCTTTATAAGCACGTTTGTGTTTATTGTGCAAGCGTGATAATGAAGGCGGGCCCAGAGTGTGGCACAACCCATTATTGTTGCCGAGGTTGGTGGGGGGGGCCTCTCAGCATGGCTCGCAGGGGGGCCCCCACATTTTGTGTCATGCCACTGTGAGGGAGAGGGGTGCAGAAAGGGAGGGGAGAAACAAAACATGCTGTTGAATGTAATGTTGGTCACTATTATTTGGGAAGACGGTGCTGGGGGTGTTTGCCCTTCGCTGTTCCAATAATGTGAACAGTGAGTCCATTGCAAGATTTTAAATAGAAGAAAGCAAACCATTTATCAATGTCAACCGCAAAATACTCAGCTAACTGGAATACCATGTGCTTCTGAAGACCCGTCCCTCAAGTCCAATGTGAACGCAAATGTTTGTGCCATATGGATTTGGCTGTCAGTCAATGGAACACTGGAATTGCAAAGGAACCATTTTGATTTTCTGTTTGCTTAAGAACATTAAAAAAAACAAAGTTTTGAGGAATTGAATATCAAGAAGGGCAACACCACATTTAAAAAAAAATCTTAACTTATTGGCCCTCATTATGAGGCTGGCAGCAGCCGTGCTTGTAGTACAGGCACGGCTGCCACCGGTATCCATTTTTTTCTGGCACCCGCAAATGGGCAATTACAGGGTCATGCCGAGTTTGGCGGACCCAGTAATTTCCCATTCGTGGGTTCCGGTCATAAGGGACTCCCCATCCCTATTCGGCCCCATAGGGCTGAATGGGAATGGTGAAGGTGGTAGTACCGGTACCGTTAATAACGGTTAATAAAGGTACCAGTGCTACCATCATGTTCTGCTCACGGGTGCCGGTACGGCCACCAGGTCAGACCTGGTGGCTGCAAGGGCACCAGTGAGCAGAACTCGTAGTATGGTGGTATGGTAGCAACGGCGCCGGTAGCAATACCGTTGTTGCCTTACCGCCATACTTGGATTGAGGCCCATTGTCTCATATAACATCGTTTTTTATTGTTTGGATCATTTTTAATAGCCCAAAATGTTATTAATGGGTGCTCTGTTCTTTCCACAGTGATGGCCCTAAACAGTTGAAATGACTGATTGTTTTTTTAAATAATTTGCATTTTAATATAAAACATACGGATATACTAAACTCTTGAATTACGTTATTGATTCTGACACATTAAAGTATGTTTTGTGTGAAGTGACTAAACAAAATAAATGTATATGCATTAAATGGGTGTCTTCCGCATTTTGCGAGTGAAAACGTGATTTTGCGGACACGTACAGAGGAAGTATGTCATTGAGTATCATCTTGAAAGTCCAATTTAGAAATGTTTGATTCCTGTGCCGTTTTGATCTCTGCACCTTTTACACCTGTACTTGAACGTCAAACTGACATTTTTGAACCGTGTTTGTGTTCAATACTTAGGAACACATATGTCACTTTTATCTAATTTTATCTCACTACTCTTAACTCTCACTCAGCTGTCAAACACTCCTCCAACATCTGCCGACTCCTCGAAGAACTTGATCTAGATGTCCTCGGTTTCACGGCCAGCTCTGTCATGAATGTTGACACTCTCCCCCATGATGGCTACAAGATCCTCTCTGAACCGAGAACCAACGGTCCAGGAGGTGGACTAGCCTTGATCTTCCTGGAGTGGATCCCTGCTTCTTTCATTCCTCTGCAGGCCTACTCCTCCTTTGAATGCCTGGTCTGAGTACTCTCAATCTCTACCAGCCACTCTCTTACTGTGGCCACCATCTACAGGCCAACCAGCCAGTTCACCCTCTTCCTCTCTGAGTGGGCCGACCTCTGCTCCTCTCTCCTTGCATCTACCTCTCAATTGTTCTTCCTCAGAGACCTCAACATCCACCGGGATGCTTCTAGCCCCTCCTTAGGGCTCTTTCACAATCTCTGCGACTCTCTCTCTCTCTTTCTATTCTACCCTCTGGCCCTGCACACATTGCCAGGCACACCCTGGATGTTCCCATCTCTTCAGACATCCCACTCTCTAACGCCCTCACCACTCCTCTCTCTTGGACTGACCACTTTCTTTAGAGGAAGTGGAGGTCATCAGGCTGATCATCAGACAAACTGGCCTGCTGCATGCTCCAAAGGCAATACAGACTCTCTGTCCTGTGCAAGAAGAGAGCTTACATCCAAGCCTGCGTCTCTGTGGAATCTAACAAGATGGCCAAACTCTTCAAAATCAGCAAGCAGCTGGCCAGTCCTGCGGCAGTCTCTACCTCTCCTGTTCCCTCCAAGGCTCTTTGCATGGCACTGGCTTCTCACTTCACCACTAAAACTCAGGACATCCTGTCTGTCTCTCATCTTCCTTTCGTTCTACCTCTCTTGGCCCCTCTCTGGCTGCCTCTCCTCTTCTTTTCTACCCTTTCCATGTGTTCTCTCCTGATGATGTTTCTAGACAAGTCTGATCTATGAAAGCTTTGTTCAAGCAGGTGCTCCCCTGCTCCTCCAGAACCATCAAGGACCACATCCACACCCTCGCTCCAATCACTCTTTTGCCCCTGGAACTTTCCCCTCCCCCTAAAGCACTCCAGTGTGCACCCCCTCCTTAAGAGGCCCTCTGCCGATCCCTCGTCTTCCGGCAAACTACCAGAACTCTATCACTCCTTTCATGGGCAAACTCCTGGAAAAGCTGGCCATCTCCCAGTTTACTCTCCATAATGAACCTGTTGGTTGTCTCCATGACCAGCAGTCTGGCTCTAGAGCAGCCAGAATCATGGAAACTGCTCTCCTGAACACCCATTAAGACTTGCTCTCTAATCTTGACTCTAGCCTTCCTTCTGTCCTCAACCTGCTTGATCTATCTTCTGCTTTCGACAGGCTCAACCATGCCATCCTGATCAATCGTCTCCGTAACAACCTGGGAATCACAGGTCAGGCTTTAGCCTGGTTAACCTCCATCCTCCCGAGCGATCCTCCCGGGTCCAATTGGGGTTTTTTCTCTCCATAAACTCTCTTTCCACATGTGTTGTTCCCCAGGGTTCTAACCTCTCACCATGGCTCTTCAACATTTATTTGGCACCTCTGTCCCACCTCATCTCTACCTTCTCTCCTAACTTTCAGTGTTATGCGGATGAAACTCAGCTCTTCTTCAGGCTCACCTCTGCCTCCACTCCTCTCTAGCTCATCCATTAATGTCTATCCGTGATTCAGGAATGGTGTGTCTCCAATGATCTCTGCCTCAATGGTAGTAATACTGAGATCCTTCTCATTGGGACCCCCGCTCCCACTTTCTCTCTTTCACTCTGGTTACCCTCCCTCGGCCCTCTACCTGCACCTTCCTGCGAGGCATAAAACCTTGGTGTCATCTTCGACCCCACCCCTCTCCTTTTCTCCTCACATCACAGACATCTCTGAGAAGTCCCACTACCAGCTGCACCTCCTCAGAGGTATTCTACCTTTTCTCACTTTCCCCCAGAAGCTCACTATCTCCAGAGCCCTGGTTCTCTCTAGGCCGGACTACTGCAATAGCCGCTTTCTAAATCTGCCTGCCTCTACGTTTGCCCCTTGCAACTAATCCAGAACTGGACTGCAAGACTTGTCCTTGGCTTCAAGCACAGGGATTATATCTCTCCAGCCCTGAAATCTCTCCACTGGCTCCCGGTGGCTGCAAGGATCAAGTTCAAGACCCTCTGCATTGTCCACAAGTCTTTTTGTGGCCGGGGCCACAGTACATCCAACTCTCTCTTGCTAAGCATTTTCCTTCTGGAGCACTCTGCTCATCCAACTCCAACTTTCTGAGGGTCAGTCGCTTTTCCAGGCAAAGAGTGGGGGGGGGGCTGATCTCTGTCCTCAGCTGGGGCCTCCCTCTGGAACAGCCTCCATGCCTCTCTCAAACCTGAGCAGGACCAGAGCAGGAACTAGAGGTTCTGGAAGCAACTAAATACCTTCCTTTTCACTTCTACTTTCTCTCTCTCGCCCCTGCTGATATACCTGTATCTGGTTACTTGGCCATCCTCTGAACATAACGGCACCAGGCTCCTGCACGACCAGTAGTCCCTTGCACTGCACCTGGGCCTCCCACGCACTTAGGGACTGGATCTGCAACTCTACACTCCCCTGCCTCCTTGCACTTACCTGAGCCGTCCACCCCGGCAGCAGTTGCTTGAGCTTGCCTATTGCACTCTCCCCCCTGCTTCCCCTTGGCACTTCTCCTCTTCCATCCCCCTCGCACTTGCACGATTTAAATGACAAAAGGCCTAGTAAGATTGTTTGCTTTGTCCTCCCTTTGTCTCCCCTCTTTGTCTTGTCGCGCCTTGAAAGACTTGCGTACATGCACGTTACAAATGACATATCATTATTGCTTTAACTGCTTACTGTGATGCTGGAAATGCATCAGAGGGACAGGGCCTCCACATCCTTGTCCTTTACTGATTTTTTGTATGTGTTCTGTCGTGTTTTCCACGCAGGAGTTCATGTAGGACTCCTGGTGGTGCAGCTTTCTCTTTTGGTTTGATGTACAGACCCATGAGATACCCTTATGGCACCCATGGGTGGGGGGTACAACCATGTGCACCTAGTGTATGTTTTCGGGCACCTGTGTGTGGCCCACAGAGCAGGGTATGGGCTGGTGGCAGCTCCATGCTGAATTTGACAGGTGCTCTGAGTATCCTCCATTTTGGGATACCCAGGTCCACACTGTACTTAAGAACCAGCCCGTATCACCTCCTGAGAAGCTAGGCCTTGATTGATCGTCCATTGCTACCAACAATAGAGAATCTTGGCTGGGGTCCTCTGTGCTTCTCCTCTGCCATGTATAGAGCAGTAGTACAGACACCACCCTCCGGTCCTTTACACTTACTGTAATGTAAGCCCTTGTTTCCCTCTTGGATACTTGACTTAGGGCCCAATTCATAGAATCCAGCACAGAAGTAGAACGCGCCGCGGGCCGAGATAGATCATGTGCCACGCATGCACCAGCCGTGGCACAAAGTAGCAATTGCACGGCACGCATATTCATGGATTTTCTGAGGCATCAGTAGCCGTGGCACAATGAACATTAAGCAGTGCCAGTAACGCCCCCAACACGCCCCTGTGCGCAGGAAAACCCAGTGAAATGCCAAATAGGGTGGAAGGCCCACGCCATCCATGGCCCAGCACACAGCCCCCCCATCGTAATAGCGTGAGAAATCTGCACGTACCCCGGTTGCACCAGCCAAATTGCTTGGAAAGTCCCATGCGTGCCCTGTCCCACACCCCAGCGTAATTGCAAACCCCAGTCGCACCAGCCAAATAGCGAGGAAAGGCCCGCACGTAGCTCTACCGCACCCCAGCATAATCGCGTACCCCGGTTGCACCAGCCAAATCACGTGAAAAGTCCTGCACGTACCCTGTCATGCATGCTAGTGTAATCACGTAGCCGGTCACACCAGTCAAATCACGTGGAAAGGCCCGGGTGTACCCGTCCACACCCCTGCGTAATTGCGTACCCCGGTCGCACCAGCCAAATCGCTTGGAAAAGCCTGTGCCTACCCCTCACGTAGCCTGTTCGCACCCCAGCATAATCGCGTACCCCGATTGCACCAGCCAAATCACGTGGAAAAACCTGCGTGTATCGCGTCCGCACCCCACCGTAATCGCGTACCCCGGTCGCAGCAGCCAAATCGCGTGGAAAGGCCTGCGCTCACCCCACAATACATGCACAAATCCCCTGGAATCACACGCCTACTGATGGGATAGCCACATCGCAGCAGCCATCAACCGTGACCATACCCCACAGGAAACCCACAACACATGGGACTCCAGCATCACCCTTGAGCTAGGGGTGTCATGGTATTGGTTTTATGGAGGTATGATAACATTCTTACCAAATGACGGTATATCATGGTTATCGCGGTATAGCAGGTGGAGTTAACTAATCTTAACAAATATTTTCTTAAAGGTCATAAATTGTCAGCATTTTGAAACTTGTCTCTGCATATTTTTTTGCTGATTCTCCACAGAATCTAAGGCAGCTGCAGATTTGGTCTTTCATGGCGCTGTCTTGTACGAAAGAGTGACTAGTGGAAGTGTTAAAATGAACATTTTGAGCAATGAGCTTGCTGCTCAGTCACAGGTCATCGCTTTGAAAATCGGCCTCAACCTGCCTTATTTTGGAAACACGTGGCATGGGCATCATGACCCCTCGCTGCGATCAGTCATAAAAGTTTGTTTTGATAACGCTTTATCCCATTAAAGCGAGAAAAGTCACTCATGTGAGGTCTGAAAGCCCATGTCATTGGGCCTCATTACGTGGTAGGAGGTAGCCATGGCTACCCCCTTACCGCATACCGGGTCCGGGTTCTCAGAATGGGTACTTACCGGGTCATTCCAACCTTGGAGGACCCGGTAAGTCCCCATTCTGATAACCATTCCCCATTCCCATTTGAGCCCCAATAGGGCTCAATGGGAATGGGGAAGTAGCTGATAACGGTACCGCAATTTGCGGTACCGTTATTAGCTCTGAAGTCCCTTAGCGGGTACCCTCCTTAACACCTGGTCAGACCAGGCGTTAAGGAAGGGACCAACTAAGGGACCTCGGAATATAGAGGTAAGGGATTACCGGCATCGGCACCCTTACCGGTGCTGGTAATCCCTTACCTCCTACCGCGTAATGAGGCCCATTGTGTTTCTTTTGTCAAAGTGTCACTATAGCTTGTTTACCATCTGCCTGGTGTATTTTAAAGGTCGGATGTTGGAGTCACCACTGACCATGTAATCCTAACAGGAAAGCGTTCAGTGGGTGCTGTTGATTTCTATCTTGATTCCTGCAATACATGTTAATTTTCCTTCTTAAAGATAGTGGCACAAAAACTTTTCGAAAATGACAAAGTTAAAATATATATATCGGCACAAATATGGCTTAGACCACCACCTCACCACAGCCCCATCATTACCATTTTCCCAGGACTGAGCGCATTAGGACCCTTGTCGTGTGAGTTGAGACGAAGGAATGCTTTCATTGATGGTGTCACAAATCGAGGATAGACTGGAGAAATATCTCACCCCCATTGCTCTGGATACTTCAAATTGAATGTAGAATCTGTCCTGCCTGCTTGAGTCCAGTGCCATATGCAGAAGGCATGTGAAGGATCAAGCGGAGCAACTGGTGCCAATGTGTAAATATCTACGCAGAGGACAGTGGGGGGGGGTAGTTTATATACTAGCACAAAGCACTGATAGGCCCAGTGTTCATACAGTCTACAGAGCTAACGTGTTTTGTGGACATGCATCAGAAGGGCATTCAGTTCATTCCCCCTTTGAATTCTGGGATGTGTAGTTCCGCATCTTGTAAATTGGTGGGAAAACTACAAATGGGCTGATCTTTAACCCGACTCTATTCACAGAGAACGAGCGGTCACAGCATCAAAGCTGTATTTACTAATGTGGCCTCACTTTCCCTATGCTCTTGTCTGTCAAACGCCACATCCCACAGTGCAAGATCCAGAATGTGCAGCTCTTGCTTACTGCAGCCTTTCCAAATAAGATTGAAAAGCTCACTTATTAGCTGCAGGCCCTAAAACGGTATACCAGCATAAACTACATGACCGTTATTATAGTTCAATTAAGCTGTTCACTGTATCTATACCGGTATACCGTTATACCATTACACCCCTACCCGTGACCATACCCTGCAGGCAGCCCACAACACATGGGACCCCCCCCATCACCCATGGCCATACCCCGCAGGCAGCCCACATCACATTGGACCTCTCTATTACCCGTCACCATACCCTGCAGGCAGTCCACAACACATGGACCCCCCCCCATCGACCGTGACCATAACCCGCAGGCAGCCCACAACACATGGGACCCCCATCACCCGTGACCAGCCACCGCAGGCAGCCCACACCACATGGGATCCCCCATCACCCGTGACCATACCCCGCAGGCAGCCCACAACACATGGGACCCCCATCACCCGTGACCATACCCCGCAGTCAGCCCACAACACATGGGACCACCATCACCAGTGAAAATAGCCCGCAGGCAGCCCACACCACATGGGACCCCACCATCACCCATGACTATAACCCGCAGGCAGCCCACAACACATGGGACCCCCTCATCACCTGTGATCATAGCCTGCAGGCAGCCACACCACATGGGACCCCACCATCACCCATGACCATACTCCGCAGGCAGACCAGAACACATGGGATCCCACCATCACCCGTGACCATACCCCGCATTCAGGACCCACCTTATGTCCCCACCGCCCACCTGTAGCGGCAACCTGCATGCAGGCCCCGCCTCATGTCCACACCCCCACCTGTGACGGCAACCTGCAGCCAAGCCCCGACTCATGTCCCCACCCCAACCTTCGACGGTAACCTGCAGGCAAGCCCCGCCTCATGTCCCCACCCCCACCTGTGATGTCATCCTACATGCAGGCCCCACCTCATGTCCCCACTCCCCCACCTGTGACGGAAACCTGCAGGCAGGCCCCGCCACATGTCCCCTCATCCCCCAACACACTGTGGACCGATAGACATGAATGCAGCAGATGTAACAAGCCACCACACGCTGCACACTCCAAGTGCACCTTAACACCGATCCATTGTACATGTACAACATGCCACATGCCAATGAAAGTGAAACATGACACATGCATGCATGTGTGCACACACATGCACAACAACCGCCAGCATCATGGACATAGAATAGAGTAAGCAACAGCAAAACTTGTCCTAAACCATCAAGAACAGACACACTTTGATTTCAAATAAAAATAATATGTATTAAAAACAGTATTGAACTAATATAAAACTAATTTACCAATTGAGCACCAAATGAGCAAATAAATAAAAGATTGTCAAAAACAAAATAAATTGCAAGTCTAACAAATGAAGCTGAAAGCAAAGATGTGCTACATTAGTGAATAAATCAAAAGACAAATCAAAAGAAAACCATTGCTCCATGGTGAAATGAAAAATATCTGTTCAAAAGAGTCCTATTTACACAAATCCAGGGTCCATTGTCCCAAACCATGTCCAAAAAAGAACCAAAATAACAAAGAACTATGGACAATGCATGGAGGAAAGTCACAAAAGTCTAAAGAAAAAAATAACAAAAGGAAACTTACACCTAAAAAAACTATGCACAGTGGCAGCGGGCTAGTCATGTGACACACCGTTTCCCCCCAAAAGTCTCAGCCAGGGCATCGTCGCACTCTGTGTCGATTTCCCCTAGGCGGGCCTGTGCTCTCCCCTCGAGGGCTTACAGGGACTTCACTGTGCCCCTCTCAAACTCCCTGCAAGTCTCCTCGAGGAACTCTGCCTCTCTGCCCGACGGAGGGTATTCTCTACCCTGGTGATGGTGAGTGGTCCCCCCTGCGCCCACTGCCGCTCTGCTCCGATCTGCTGGCCAAGTCACCCCAACACGGAAGACATCCTTGTTGAAAGGTCCACGTGTGCCTCCTTCCCGACGGCCGATTCCTGCCTCTCCTCCATTGGAAGCCCCGAGTCCTGTTGCCTCCTGCACTGAGCCTGCCGCTGCCGAAAAGCCTGGTGCCTGCGCCTCTGGGACAGCCTCTCGGATGAGGACAACCACCAGGGCTGTCGTGCATGTGCCCTGCTGCTTGTTGCCTGCTCTTCCACCACTGCCACATGTCCTGTTGCTGGATAGATCTCCGTGGTGACCACCTCTGCTGATCCTCCGTCAACTCGCGATACTGGCAGGGATGTGATCTCCACCAGACTGGCCGCGGGTTTAGGACAGATGCACAGGGGGCCCTGGTGGTATCTGGGCTGGAAGACGGCAGGGAGGATGACTGGCGCACAGAGGAGGCAGGTGAGGAGGGGGTCACATAAGTGGCCAACCATTGCACCCATTGCGATACCAGGAAATGGTCCATCCAGCTCACGAGACAGCAGACCTCCTTGTGATGACGTGCAAGCTCCCGATTGGAAGCCTGCACATCATCACAAATGGGGTCTACCCGCACGATGATACCGGTTAGCTCAGGTTCCACCCTGTACCGAATGGCGACATCCACAGACATTGGTTTTTCCGTCTGGGTGGAATCGTTTGCCACCTTTGGATGGGTCCGGCCTGGGGCATGCCCGCAGGTGCATACTGCTGCCGTCGCAGTACCAAGGACAGGATTAGGCACAGGCCCCTCCATTGCGACCTGCACTGCCTCCGACCTCTGACCCTGGACAGCAGCAGTCACACCTACATCACCAACCCAGCGGGGCTGCATGGGCTGGGCTGATGTGGCCTCCTCCTCCTCTCTGCCCCGCCAATCTGGATGCCTGCCCACTTTCATCCGCAGTGTCTTGCCCCTGAGTGGGCTCACCTGTCCCTCCCACTGCAGAGGAGTCCTCCACCACCTTCGCCCTCTTGGACATACCCTTAGCAGCTGCGGCCATTGACTCAGACGTGGCACCAGTCTCCTCACTCAAGGGAGATGACAATACCTGGGAGGATGACTGGGCCTTGCGTCTACGCCTGGTGGAGGAATCCGTGCTGCCGTACTCCACAGCACCTTCTCCGCCCTCTCCTTCCATCATCGCTGTGGATAAGGAAACATAGAACACATACCTCAGGGTAATGAACATATGTGTTTATGTCACAATGCAATTGTACATCAGTGGCACTGTCAAAGGTTGGAACCATCATCACCATCCACTAGGACAGGGAAGTGCCATTCACACACATGCACAATCATGTCTGTCATTCACACTAGACATTCACATCCTTGGACAAGACACAACCAGCACCTGTAAATTGTGCATTCACCTCACACGCATTATGGCACATACACATGTAATTCACACACATCACCTGACAGTCACAAAGCAGGCCATGGAGCCATCAGGTCAGAGCACTAAAGGTCAAATTGGCAGCATGAGGCAATCACACAATCAAAAGCTTAAGTTACAGACATCCTGGAGTGTTGGCCACTCACACACTCACTTCTCAGACACATGCACATGTACACCATGTATGTCCATGATGTGGGCAATAAACACCCACGTGTCACACCTCTGGCTTGCCCCGGTACAGACTCAACAATGCAAACATGTGCATGTTGTTTAGGCGCACATCACACATTCCAACACAGACACCATTGATGTGGCACACGCTTCAATGGACTCACATGCAGCTGTGACTGGGACATGCACGCAGACATCTGTACAGGAGGCATGCCAGACATGAGGCCAAGGTGCATACTCCAACCACACGTCAACATGCACATGCACTATGGTGGACAAGAACACATGGACACTTACCAGTCGACTCCAGACAGAGATCCAATTCCATGACCTGGGCGGGGAGCGCTGGGTAGAATCGCTCCAAGACTGCCATCTCATCGGTGGTCAACCGGCCCCGGCGCCCCTTCCCACACCACCATCCTTGATGAGGCACCGGACCTTGTTGAGGGTCCTGGACTTGAAGTCTTCCCAGCGCTTACGGACATGTTGGTAGTCACAGGGTGCCAACCCCTTTGCGTTGATGGCACCCACGATGTCCACCGAGATCTTCTTCCGTCCTTCATTGCCGACTTGTGATGGTCCGTGGAAGATGCCATTATGATGCACCAGGACTTGCTGCACCAGGATGCCAACTTTCCTGGGTGAGAAGCTGACAGCCCTCGGCCTCTCTGCCGATGGGTTGCCACTTGCCTCAGATGGTGTTGTTCTGACATGGCAACCCACATTGCAGATGTGTGTGGGCAGGGTGGTCCTGGTGCTGGGCTGTGGAGCGGTGGTATGGCAGTTGGGAGTCTTCAGGATCAGCAGAAGTGGTCACGACGACAGGATCACTGGCAACGGCTGATGAGCAGGCACAAAAATGAAGGGCACGTAGGCAGAAGGCACACAGAGCGGCCAGGCAGCAGCAGATGGCTCATAGAAGGCAGCTCAGGGCAGTTGGAGGGAGGTAAATTGGCTGGTAGGCAGGAGTGTGGGTCTTCCGTGTTCTTTGCAGGGCCAGCCGGAAACAGAGTGACTCCACACGTGCGGAAAGAGCACGTTAGTGTGTAATCAGAGGAAAGGCCCTAAGTGCGTAAGTTACATGACACGCGTTGAACATTGGGCGTTGCCGTTCAGTATTGGGTTAAAGGTGTGCGTAGGACCACATTACAATGTACGTGCATTTCGTTTTGGAAGGACGCATGAACTTCGGAGTATTTTGGAGTCCCACTCAAATTGTTCACTACTGTTTGAGTGCGTACTTCTTCTTTTGGCGGGGGAGTTGCCTACGCGCGTGTTATTATTTTTCTTTCTTCGAGGCAGACGGTGACACAAGCATGCTTTTTCATACTGTGGTTGCCCCTGTGTGTCGCGTACCCCATTTACAAGGTCATAGTACACTACGTGTTCCTCATGCACGCATTTTTTGTGTTGCTGGGTGCCACAGCATACTGTGTGATGTTATTTCTTCATACGTGGGCTACCGAGGGGTCACGTACATGTTTATTTTTGTTTTTGGGGTACCTGTGCGTTACGCGACCAGTTAATGTTTCACCAGGGGTTACATAGAGCCTTATTGGAGAACAGTGGTACGTTTTACATCACATACCCTGCCCCCTCACTCTAATTGCCCAGCGCAATTGTTAGCTGCACCTCCCATTGAGCTAGTCCATCAGTGTCATGGCTGGGAGGGCAACAAGATGGAAGGGAGGCAAAGGTGGGCGTCCTGGCAGAGGTGGCCATGGTGGACGAGGTGGCCAAGGTGGCTGGGGTGTGCGAGGTGGCTGAGGTGGGCCACGTGGACAAGGTGTACAGGCCCGTGCAGGGAGAGCTATGCCCCCCCCACCCAACAGGATCAGGGAGATGCAGCTGCTGCTGATATCCCCAGTACCCATGGTCCCGGGCCAGCAGTGCCATCTGCTGTCCAGAGCAGCCAGGGTGTGGAAGCTGCAGGGGCAGCTGCGGCTACCACCAACCAGACTCAGGGTCACCCAGGCTTGACTGGAGTGGTCCCAGCCCAGGACCTGAGTGACTCAGGGTCAGATTTTCATCTCCCTATGGGCAAGGGACGTGCAGTGAAAGCTACTGGCACCAGCACCCAGGGTCACAGTCCAGCAGTGCCATCTGCTATCCAGAGCAGCCAGGGTGTGGAAGCTGCAGGGGCACCTGTGGCTACCAATACCCAGGCTCAGCCAGGCCGGACTGCAGTGGCCCAGACACAGAGTGCCTCAGGGGTAGATGTCCTTGTCCGTAAGGGCAAGAGACATGCCGTAAAGGCTACTGGCACCAGCACCCTGGGACGGATACCTGCAAGCCAGCCTACTGTTGTCCCAACAGTGGCTGATGCCATGGCCCAGTCCACTAGTGCCCAGCCCCTACTGACCCAAGTAGTCCAGGCCACTCCGGGTCTACACCAACTTGCAAGAAGCAAAAGCGTGCAGTAGCGAGAAAGGCTCCAACCCAAGGCATGGCACAGGAGCCCCACACGTCGAGGAAGAAGATCTTCTGTAATGAGGAACTGGACATCCTCCTGGACTACGTGTTGGAGCACGACTGTGACATGCTTATGCGGGCAGGGAGCACACATACACCTGCTCAGTGAATGGCCCACTGACAGGCCATCACGGATCGTATAAACGCCATGGACCATGAGAGGCGCACAGCTCAGGAGGTGATCAATGAGTGATGAGGCTAGGTATGATATGATATGATAGGTTATTTATAACGCGCTTAATATCCCGTGGTTTCTAAGCGCGGACCCGGGGTTCGAACCTGTGTTGTTTCGTGCTGTCCCGCTTTCAAGGCGAGCACGTTGTCCCATGAACTATCCACCCGAGAGATAACTGCGACTTACACTGACTGCACTCGAGGCAGCATGCAGTAGACTTGCAGAAGAGCACAGGCAAAAGTTGACACGCACCATCTCTGAGGAACTGCGAGCAACCCGTCAGGTGTTGCAAGCAGAACTGCATGCATCCATTGAGGTGTTGCATGCAGACCTCTGTGCCATCATGTTACAGATGCGCACATCTCAGACCCGCATGCCCGCTGCCATGGAGGACCAGGCCAGGGCTACACATGGTATACCTCCCTTAACACAGCCACCTTCTATTGCTACACTAGAGGATGGTGACAGCAGTGACAGCAGCGAAAGCTCTCCCAGTCCATGATGGCCGTGCGGACCATGAACCCATGGAGGGGTTTTATTTTTTTTTCTCAACATCAACACATGTGGGTGTTGAGGTGCACCCTGCCCCTCCACTCGCCAGGGTCGGTCCCCCCCTCGCTCCACCATGGGAATTTTTTATTTCTTTTTGACTTTTTTGTCTATTGTGCATTTATGTGACAGTGTGTTGATTTGTGTGGCATCCAAGGGCATCCACTGTAGGTTCCAGCTGGGCCCATACAGGCTTGTATCATGTCGGTACACTGCTTGTTCGTGCCTTAGGGTCCAGACACATATGTGACTCCTGCTTCCCCTTTCCATGGGCTTGCAAGGAGTTCAGCGTGTGAAAGTAACTGAAAAAGAGGCATTGGGGTTCTGTTTCATCTGTGGGCAGACTCAAGTCCAACCTGTGTATACAAACCCTAGTGGGATTCATGATTGTTTGGCCGTGCACGGTTGGCATGCCTTTTCGTTTTGACATTGAGATACATCCTTTGTTCATGTTTCATCTTCATGTATTTGCTTGCCCGTTGCCATTGTTGTTGGACTTCCTGATGTATGGGCTTCCATGCCACCTTTAGTTGGCAGGCCAACACTACTTATTGAAGGGTGCCATGTGTTAGTTAGGGCACATTGAGGCACTTGTGGTATTCTGATTTTTGACTGTCAGTTATATTCACTGTTGTGTCCTGTGTTTGTGGTAAGTCATACTGGCCAATTGTTGTTCTTGTGTACATGATTGTTTTGATGTGTGAGAGAGAGTTATTTCAGTACTGGTTCAGTTTATTATTCAGGCCTCTTTGAAAGTACTGTTGTGTGCTGGCCATGTATGTGTGACTATTGACGTTGCTTAGCATGATATGAAGTTTGGGAGGCTTAAGGTGACATACCATCATTTGGATGTGTATTTGGGGTTGAAGGCATACTGCATCTTCCAGGTGTGCCTTTTGTGCTCACAAGTTTGGTTTCATTTTAGTTGTAAGGGATGCACACAATGTAGCACTTCCAAGGACAGGTTCTCAGGGTGGTAATGTTGTGACAGAGGATTGATCCTTTGTCATCATCGATTGTCACCCGGAATGTGCCAGGCTGTGCGCACTGCACAGGGGGGTAGATTTTACGTGAAAAATTGTGCCACAAGCTGGGTACGGGCAGCCTCACCACGTGCCCTTTCTCCTCCCAAGCGCAGCGGCCGTGCATGTGGTTGTGAATGTGGGGGCACCACCATGTCGACCGGTACGTCCCGTCGTGTTGCAACATTGTGCAGGACACATGCTGCCACAATGATCCTGCACACTACTGGTGGTGCATATAGTAGCTCTCCACCGGAGTGGTCAAGGTAGCGGAAGCATGACTATGCCCCGAGTTGCAATATGGGCTGCGTTGTATCTCATCTGGGTGGTGTGGTAGGGTTCCGTATTGGCGTCATCATGTAGGTGATCAGTGGGTAGACACTGTCCCCTGTGGAGGCAAGATGGTTTGTCAGTGTTGTGGTTTAGTCTGTATGAGGCATGCATGCATGTGCAGGGTCATTTGTACTCACCAATGAGCCATGTGTTTCCATGCCTCCCAGCTTCCAGGGCTCGGTGTAGGGGTGACATTCTGTATATGAAACTATCGTGGGTGGATCCTGAATAGTTGACATATACAGAGGTGATGATTCCCTTGGCATCACATACAACTTGCACGTGGAATGCCAGAGCTTGATATTCCGATAGATGTGCTCAGTGGCCATAGGTGGATGTAGGGCCACATGTGTGCAATCGATGGCACCGAGCACTTTAGGGAAGTGTGCCAACCCGTAAAAGTCCTGGACCACGGCCTGCCTTTCCACAGGTGTTCTGGGCATGTATATGTGCCTGTGGACTGAGAGGCGTGCAGTCATGATTGCCAACACCTGGTGTAGGCAGCGTGACTGCGTGGCCTGTGAAACGCCCCAAACTATGGCAGTTGTCCGCTGAAATGACACAGTGGACATAAAATGCAGTACATTGAGCACCTTTTCTAAGGTGCTCAGTGCTTGGGAGCACAGGGTGGGTGATGTGAGGTCATCTTCCCACTCCCTGACCAGGTCTAGGATGATATGAGGTGGGAACCTACACCTGCCATAGACATAGACATCAGGCATCCCAAAAAGGCTGGTCCTGGGTAAAACAATTCAGGCCCTGGCTATCCTCCTCCTCTTGCGGTGTCGCACGATCACTGCTGTGAGAAATGGCACATTCATCGTAGATGTATAAGCACATTTTTGTTTTGCGTGTCTATTTATGCATTGTATTTGTGCGTGGTGATGCTTACGCCAGCTTGGCTTTGGCAGATGTGTTTCCGCATTAGCGCGTCTTTTTCCCTGCGCTGGTGAGCCCTGTTTTATTCCATGAATATGTGTTGTAAGCGCACATATGGGCGTTGCATTTTACTGTGGTACTTCCCATGTTACATCCACATTTACGCTTGTTCTCCATTCCACGTGTGCCGCCCCCTTTTTAGGTGACTGCGCTAGGCAGTATGCGCCTTCGCTGGGCATCTCGCGCATGCGTTTGTGGTGTTGCTGTGACATGTTGAGCGCGTGCTGATTCCGCGCACGTCTCAGGTAAGCCACGCACAATGTGGTCCATGAATGGGTGAACAGGGGCTTGCACATGTTTTTGTGTGCAAGTACTAGTTTTTACTCACAAATTATTCCATGAATCGGGCAGTTAGTGTTCATCTGTTTCGATTTTCCCTGTTATGGCTGCTTGGCCACCCGGTGAGTTCCTAGTGCACAGTGCAGTCCCTCCTCCACCCCCTTCCCCCTATGGTGCTTTCTGTCTCCCCTATCTAGTCAAACTGTTACACTATCACCTATCGTACCTCTCACTCGAAGCCTGGAAGGAAGAAGTTTAAGAAATCGCTCCTGGCCTCCAACCTAGGCCTGCCAATCGTTGACAGCTACGTCAATGCTTCCTCCAGACAGACTATCACTGGCATCCTTTTTGTCACCTCCTCCCCGGACCTATGGACTCCCCATATGGTCTCTGTCCTCTCCCATTAATGGTGGAACCAGATGGGAAGTTCCCTTGGCACACTTATCAAGGTGCATCATAAATGTCTACCATGATGGCACTATCATGGCCCAAGGCTCTCAGCCCAACCTCCTCCTAAATAGGCGTCTCCAGTCTCTCATTAAATTCATTCTCTTCTCCGACCACTCCTCCTTCTGCCACCCCCCTGGCCTCTCTGCCCCCACCAATGTTTGTACCTGCAAGCAGCTTCACTTAGCTACCCTCAACTCTAGCTCTGCTGTTCATTTGACACCTCTTGAAGACGTTGACCTTGAGGTCCACATCCTCACTGAGACGTGGTTCAATGCCAGCTCTGCCACTGCTTTTGACACTCTCATTCCTAAGGGCTACAATATCCTCTCCAAGCGCAGGCCTAACCGGTCTGGAGGCAGAGAGGCCCTTGTCTTCTCTGAATGGGTCCCTGCTAACATTATACCCACTCAATCCTACTCCTCCTTTGAATGTCTTGTCTGCAGGTTTGCATCTCTCCTACCCTCTTGCTCACTCTCGCTACTATCTACAGGACTCCTGGGCCAATCTCCCCCTTCCTTTCGGAGTGGGCTGACCTTGTCTCCTCTCTTCTAACCTCTAGCTCTAAGCTTCTCCTCTTCTGAGACTTCAATTTTCATCCGGATTCTGCAGATGCAGCCACTCTACTCTTCCGCAACCTCTGGGACTTTCTCTCACTCGCCATTCCTCCTTCTGACCCAACCCACTCAGCCGGGCATATCTTGGATGCGCTCAACTCTGCTGATATCTCCTCCTCCACACCTCTCACTACTCCTCTCTCATGGACTAACCACGCACTCCGTTCCTCTCCTCTCATATCGAGCTCCTGGGCTCCCCTGCTAAGCCTATGCCTGCACTGCCAGTTTCATTCTCCATCATTCGACCAATGAAGCGTGTGTCAGTAGCTGTTTTTGCCGTCTTATTCACCCCCACACTCCTACGATTCCTTCTCACATTGACTAATTTCTTACTAACCTTCACCCGCCATCTCCAATGCCCTTGACATCCTTGCACCTGCCACGAGGATCCGGATGAAGACAGACGCCAAGTGCAATCGCTGGTATGATACCGATCTTGCATCGCTGTAACGCAAGTGCAAAGCTGCGGAACAGAAGTGGTTGGCTTCTAGCAAATCCTCTGAAAAAATGGCCTGCCACCTGCTCCAAAGGCAATACATACTCTCTATCTGCTCCAAGAAATGGACCCATATCCAATCCCGCATCTCTAGGGCCTCAAACAACACGGCTGAACTTTTCAAAATCTGTAAGGAACTTGAGAGTCCTGCTGCAGTCTCCAATGCTCCTTCTCAGGCCATCTGCACTGTGTTGGCCTCCCATTTCACAACTAAAACTCAGGACTTCCTGTCCTCTCTCTCCTCTTCTCCCCCCCTACCTCCCCCACCTGCATGCAGGCCTCCCCTGAACCCCCACTCCCTAACCCATACTCTCCTTCCTCTCACCCATAGCACCTGATGAGATTACCAAGATAGTCTGCTCTATGAGAAAGTCTCCTCTAAACAGGTGCTACCCTGCTCTTCTAGAACTATAAAGGATAACGTTGCCTCGCTCCCTCCTTGGCTGAGTTCTGCAACCACTCTTTTGCCACTGGCACCTTCCGCTCATCTCTCAAGCACTCCTTTGTGCACCCTCTCGTACAAAAGACATCTGCGGACCCTTCCAGCCTGTCTAACTACTGCCCTATCCCCACTACCCCCTTTTTGGGCAAACTCCAGGAGAAGTTGGCCATCTCCCAAATAATTAATCACAATGAATTGGTCGACTGCCTCCATGACACACCAGTCTGGATGAAGAGCAGCCAGAGGCATGGAAACGTCTCACCTGTACACCTGTGACGACTTGCTCTCAAACTTCGACTCCAACACTCCTTCCGCCCTTATCCTCCTCAATCTGTCCTCTGCCTTTGACATGGTCAATCATTCCATCCTTATTAATCGGCTATGTGATACCCTGGGTATCACAGACTGGGCACTGGCCTGGTTGACCTCTTTCTTCTCAAATCAACCTTTTGAAGTGCTACTGGGCCCTTTACTCTCCTCTATCGCACTCTCGACTTGCAGCATCCCTCAGGGCTCTATCCTCCCACTGTAGCTCTCCTTTCTCTATCATTCCTGACTGTCTGACTGACTGCTATTCAGGCATGGTGTACTGCTAATGTTCTCTGTCTTAATGCCAGTAAGACTGGGATACTTCTCATTGGGACTCATATCCCCCCTTCCCTCCAACACTCTGGCCGCCCTCCTTGGGCCCTATCCACCCCCCTCGTGTGAGGCTAAAAGCGTGGGTGTCATCTACTACTCCTCTCTCTCCCTCTCTCCTCACATTGCTGACTTTACCAAGAATGCTCACTATCCTAGAGGCATTCTCCCTTTCCTCACTTTCCCCCAGAAACTCAATGTCGCTAAAGCTCTGGTTCGCTCAAAGCTAGATTAGTGTAACAACCTCTTCCTTAACCTAACTCTCCTCCTTTCACCCTCTTCAACTAATCCAGAATAGGACTGCAAGACTTATCCTTGGGCTAAAGACCAGGGAATGCACCTTTCCAGCCCTTAAATCTCTCCACTGGCACCCAGTGGTTGTAAGGATCAAATACAAGACCCTTTGCATCATCCACAAGGCTTTCTGGGGTCTGGGACCCCGCTACATCCAACTCTCTCTCCCTAAATACCTATCTGCTATAGTCCTATGGTCATCTAGCTCCAACTCCCCACAGATAAGACGTTTCTCCAAGGAGAGAGTGGGGGGAAATTTCTCTCTTTGGCAGGAGCCTCCCTTTGGAACAGTCTCCCTGCCCATCTCTGACGTGAGCCGGATCTCCTCAAGTTCCGGAACCTTCTCAAGACCTTCCTTTTGTCCTTCTCCTGCTCTCTCCCCCTCCCCTGCTAATCTTCTCCTGCCACTGTGAATGGTTGCCTGTGTTCCCTTATGAGGCTTACTGGGGTCAGGACCTCCTTTGACCAGCCTTCCCCTGCACTCCTTCATACCAGCACTTGCCATCAGGCACCCTTCCCTGACTATCCTTCTGAGGCCGGTCCCCCCTGTCCTTGTACTTGACCCTACCCCCTGGTTTCCTCCTGGGCACCCTTGAGCACTTGCTCAGCCCTGGGCTCCCTCTCTCCTGCACTTCTCCCCCTGCACCCCATCCCCATCCCATCCCCTCACCCTGATCTCCGCCCCTCACACTGCACTTTTATACTGCAATTTCAGAATCCGAATGTCACTAGGGCTAGTAGGACAGTTATTGTTGTTTTTCTCCCGTTTCCCACCTTCTTTTGTCTTTTGGCACCTGGAAAAATGTTTGCTGTATAGGCGCCATTCAAATGTTCAATTAATAAATAAAAATAAATTAATAAATCATCATAACAGGGGAGCATTGCATAGTATTCGATGTCACATAGAGGGGCACAGGGTTTGATTTATTGACGCCAGAGCACTTGACATTAGGGTGATCGTGGAATGGATGTGTCTATCACATGATGGAGTTTGGGGACCCCTCAGCTTCGCAGATGTTAATGTCACGAAATGTAACCAAACGAAAAAATGCAATAGATCGATATTTGGTCCAAAATCAATGTATTTGCCAATGGTCGATTATAGTCATTAGCCTGACCTAAATGGACATGCCCTTATCTTCCCTGAGTGGATTCCTGCCACTGTCACTCCTACGCAGACCTACTCCTCTTTTGAATGTCTTGTCTGCCGACTCTCTCTCTCTCCTAGCCATTCCCTTACCGTGGCTACTATCTATCGGCCACCTGGTCAAATTTCTCCGAGTGGGCTGACCTCTCCTCCGCACTCCAGTCCTCAACCACTCAACTCCTCTTTCTTGGCGACTTTAACATCCACCTTGATGCCTCCAGTCCCCCCACTGGTCTCTTTCGTGACCTCTGCGACTCTCTCTCACTCTCTATTCTCCCATCTGGGCCTACTCACTCTGCTGGGCACACTCTTGATGCTCTGATCTCTTCTGACCTTCCACTCTCCGTCCCTCTCTCCACTCCTCTCTCCTGGAGTGATCACTTTCTCCTATCCTCCCACCTCACCCTGCCTACCCCACAGACAAAGCCACCCTCTTCACTGCCACCCACCTTCTCGGTCATCCGACCCATGAAGCGTGTGTCAGTTGAGGCTTTTGCTGCTACCTTCTCGCTCCCCCCCGCCCCTTCGGCTGACTCCCACCCTGACACAGCCCTCTCCATGCTCCTCTCTGCTATATCTGTTACTCTTGATATCCTTGCCCCCGTCATGAGAATCCGCCTGAAGCCCAAAGCCAAATGTAACTCCTGCTATGACTCGCATCTCGCCACCCTAAAACGCAAGTGCAGGATTGCAGAGAGGAAATGGCGTGCTTCATGTTCATCCTCTGACAAACTGGCCTGCCGCCTGCTCCAAAGGCAGTACCGGCTCTCCGTTCTCACCAAGAAGAGAGCCCTTATCCAAGCCCGCATCTCTGCGGCATCAAACAACTCCGCCGAACTCTTTAAAATCTGCAAGGAGCTGGCCAACCCTGTTGCAGTCTCTACCTCTCCTGTCCCCTCCCAGGCCCTCTGCACTGCACTGGCCTCTCACTTCATCTCTAAAACTCAGGACATCCTGTCCTCGCTCTCCTCCTTTCACCTCCCTCCCTCCCTACCCGGCCCTTCCTCTGGCCCTTCTGCGGTCACCCCTCCTCCCTCTTTCTCTGCCTTTCCACCTTTCTCTGCTGACGAGGTTTCCAGACAAGTCCGATCAATGAAAGTCTCGTCTAAACAGGTTCACCCCTGTTCCTCCAAAACTATCAAGGACCACATCGACTCCCTGGCTCCTGCCCTGGCTGACTTTTGCAACCACTCCTTCGCCTCTGGAGTCTTCCCTTCCCCCCTCAAGCACTCCCTTGTGCACCCTCTTCTCAAGAAACCCTCTTTGGACCGCTCCTGCCCGGCTAACTATCGCCCTATCTCCATCACTCCCTTCCTGGGCAAGCTCCTGGAGAAACTGGCCATCTCCCAGCTTAACCTCCATGCTGAATCTGTTGGTAGTCTTCATGACCATCAATCTGGCTTCAGAGCTGCCAGAAGAACGGAAACTGCTCTCCTGAACATCCGTGAAGACCTGCTCTTGAACCTCGATTCCAACACTCTGTGTGTTCTCATTCTGCCCGATCTCTCCTCTGCCTTTGACACTGTCAACCATGCCATCCTGCTCAACCGTCTCCGGGAAAACCTGGGTATCACTGGTCAGGCTCTGGCGTGGCTGACCTCTTTCCTTTCAAATCGACCCTCCCAGGTCCAACTGGGGTCCTTCCTCTCCGACATCTTTTTCTCCACCTGTGGTGTCCACCAGGGATCTAATCTCTCTCCCTGGCTGTTCAACCAGTATCTGGCACTCCTTGCCCACCGCATCACCGCTCTCTGCCCTAATTTCCAGTGCTATGCGGACGATACCAGCTCATTTTCAGGCTACCCTCAGCCTCCCCCTCTCCTTCCCTCATCTCTGACTGTCTGTCTGCTATCCAAGAATGGTGTGCCGCCAATGACCTCTGCCTTAATGCCAGTAAGACTGAGATTCTACTCATCGGTACTCCCACTCCCTCCTTCCCTGCAGCTCTCTGGCCTGCCTCCCTTGGCCCCCTCCCTGCTCCTACCTGCAAGGCAAAAAACCTTGGGGTCATCTTCGACTCCACACTCTCCTTCTCTCCTCATATTTCTGACATCGCCAAGAGGTCACACTACCAGCTGCACCTCCTCAGAGGTATTCTTCCCTTCCTCTCCTTCCCCCAGAAGCTCACTGTCTCCCGAGCCCTGGTTCTCTCGAAGCTGGACTACTGTAACAGCCTCTATCTTAATCTGCCTGCCTCCACTCTCCGCCCTCTGCAACTCATCCAGAACAGAACTGCGAGACTTGTCCTTGGCCTCAAGCCCAGGGACCGTATCTCTCCAGGACTGAAATCTCTACACTGGCTCCCAGTGGCTGCGAGGATAAAGTTCAAAACCCTCTGCATTGTCCACAAGGCCTTCTGGGGCCTGGGTCCTAAATACCTTCAACTCTCTCTTCCCAAATATCTTCCTTCCCGAGCCCTTCGCTCATCCGCCTCCAATTCCCTCAGGGTTAGCCGCTTCTCGAAGCAACGAGCTGGGGGTAGATCTCTCTCCGCGGCAGGGGCCTCCCTCTGGAACAGCCTTCCTGCCTCCCTGAAACTTGAGGAGAACCATCTCCGGTTCCGGAAGCACCTCAAAACCTTCCTCTTTGCTTCTGCTTTCTCTCTCCCTCTCCCCTGCTGAACAGCTAATTAATTCTTCACTGAAACTGCACTGATCCTGCAACTGGACCACTCTAAACGGCCTCGGTCCTGGGCCCAGCCACTCTCCACTTGCACTGATGCCCTGGAACCCCTTTGCACTGCAGGACTGTCTCTGTATCCCTACAGCCCCCCCCCCCTTCCCCAGCACTTGCACTTACCTCGCACTTGCCACCAGCTGGCCCTATTTATTTATTTATTACTTTACGCCACTTACCTTGTACTGCACTTCCCCCCCCTCCCCTTCCCTTTGCACTTTTCCTCCTCCCCCACCCCTGCACTTGCGCGATCTGAATGACACCTGGCCTAGTAAGATCGTTGTCTGTCTCCCCTTGTCCCTCCCCTCCCTGCCTCGTCGCGCCTTGAAACACCTGTGTATAGGCGCGTTACAAATACCATATCATATCATATCATATCATATCATATCAAGGGACAGGTAAAACAAAGGCCCGCCTAAGGCCAAATGTATGATGCCCTTATTTGGTAGAAGAGCGCTACGTGGCTGTGGAAAACTGCTGTTGGTTGCAACTATAAGATGTAGCGGGCGGCTACCCCTTTCGCATTTATGGTCAAAAGGACAAAAGCACGGCAGGCCGTCAGTATAGACTTTGGGGTGGTTTTACAGGACAAGCGCATCATAGTTGTGCTGGATGAATTTTCAAGGTCCATGTGGTGAGATTTCTCTCATCAACTACAGCTGGAGTCCTACCTGTGTTTGATAGCAAGTTTTCACCACAATCCCCAAATCCATGCATGGAATTCATAGACAGATAGTGGTGCATTGCGCATAAAAGCATGTTGCCCGAGAGCTAATGGGATTAGTGGAGGATCATTAGAACATTGGAGAAGACATTCTGCATTGCTCTTGAGAAAGAGGACTCACTAAGAGAAGCTCGAGCAATTTAATGGACCACAGACCACCCCTGACCTAGCCACGGGTATTTTTGATATGAGAAGTAAGGCCGTCCTCCCGAAACATGGGTCCAGACAGACAGCAGAAGTAGACATTGAGGTTGTGCACAAACGACAACTAAGGGACTACAAGAAAGAAAGAAACAAGAGACTGAAGAAGATGGACATTGAGGTGGGCAACAGAGCACTCATTTGTAAGCCCCCGTTCTAGACGAGGCAAATGACAATATCAGAGAAGGAAGGATCGATGGAGACAGCCACAAGTGGGCAAAATGTAGTTGGAAGAAACTCCATTGTGGTTCCGCAGAATAATGCTGGACGTATCTGAAGGCATAGGGAATAGCCAGAATTGATCAGTCCTTTGAGCTAACTCAAGATGCCGAAAGAAGATACACCTGGTAATTACCGCTGCTCCAACTAATTATGAATTTCATTACGAAAAATCTTTTTATAGCAGGTTTTGTGCGGCAGATTTTATCACAGCACAAAAATAGTATTGCATGTGGTAATTACTGGGTGCAGTATTAATGCGTGTGCTATTTACCAGATCACCATAGAGTCCTACAGGACTCGAAAATGGAGATTAACAGTATGGTCTACATGGCTCGTAATCATGCGTACCTACCAGGCCAATCGGTAATTACTGCTTGTGGTAACGGGAAAAACATGTTTTGAAGTATTACTGTGTGTAATGCCTCCAAACTCATGATCAGGCCTTAAATGTCCACTGAAAAGCTATTAAGCTCTCTCTGTCAGCCAGGTGCCAATTCAGTCGAAAATGGAGTCAAAAGGCAAGCAGTGATAAGAAAGTTGGTGGATACTGAAAGGCCCAAGAGAGGTGAGACTTGGGGCACCAGGAAAGGCAGTCTGTAATGCACCTGCTGGAAACCACATTTAATGTACTGAATTAAAGTATTTTTCTTTGCGATAAGACTGCAAACATGGCCACAGCAGTTCGGGGAACTCCTGAAGTACGAGGTCCATTTCAACTGAAAAAGTTGAAAGGCCCTGGCGCCGTCTACACGGATACGTTAAGAGAATTAACTTAAATAAGTAACAACCATTATACAGAATACTGTGTTGCTAGACGTAAGTGAGCAATGGGTGATATTTCTTAATAGGAGACCTCACCACAGCAGAGAACTAATGAATTTAGAAGGTACCAAAGCTGTTCAACACACGTTTAGTAAACTCTCTCATACAACGAAGCTATCGCGTAAAACGCCGAGTAACGCGTCCAGTGCCTGCTCTTAACAGTACTAGAGAATTCTTTACAAGTCTTCGGAGCTCCACCTTCTGCAGATGGCTTCACTTGCCTGCTTCAGCTACCTGCAGAAACCAAGCAGCTGCCGCCGCGCCATTCATGTGAAGTGTGACGATTAAGAAACGAACCGTACACGCGAGTTCCTCTTTTAGGGAATATATCTTGCGGCCAGAGGGGTGCACTTAGTGCAAGAGCAAACTGTTGAGGTTAGGCAAATGGACACACTCTCCCGGCCTGCGGAGGTGATTGCCAGCTTGCAGTATCTATCATTACTCTTTTTCCCGGCTTACGTAAGCGGCCAGCCTGCTTCTGACGCATTATGCTACTCCTCCCCAGCCTGCCTGCTCACAGCTATTATACAATCATGACACAGTAACATCCGGGTCAACTATAGCTCAGCGGTTCCTTCTTTCACGACAAAGACAGCCCCGTTGGGGGTTCTAGTCCCGCGGGCGCCCCCTGGCCTTTTTTTAATCCTCACGAAAACTTTATCTTGCCATCAAAGTGCACCCTAACACAATACAATTTACATTGACCAAGTTTAATGCTACACAGCGTGAGACATGACAAAAGATAAGATGAGTAGGGTCAACAGGAGAACCCCACCCCTTTCAAACAAACTCCAACACCCTGAGGACACACTCAATTTACCCTGCTAACACCCCTCCCAAAGGAGTGAGGTTTGCACCAGTTAGGGGAATGTTCCTCTGTTTTTGCCTGGACCAGTACATGGGTGCTTACTGATTCTGATCCCACTGTAGGGTGGCCAGCAATCCCTCCCCCTTAAAACGAAACATTACTTTTCACGAACAATTAAAAAACAGATAAATAAAATTAAAAATGATTTTATAGAGCTTGATTGATTAAGCCAATCGAATGTGCCATAACCGGGCAATTACAAGTTGAAGGGGTCGGTAATAGCCCATTCACGGGTGCGGTTTGGGCGGGCTCCAGATCCCCATTCCGCCCCATAGGGCAGAATGGGGGTGGGGAGCATATTTGCACTGGCACCGTTCATAACAGTGCCAGTGCAATCACGAGTCAACTCGTAATGTGGCGGTATGGTAACAATGGCGCCGGTAGCACTACCGCCGGCATTGTTGCCTTACCGCCACATTTGTAATGAGGCCCAATGTCTTCTCTATTTGCACGGCACTCTATACAATTCTTTTTTAATTTGAAAATGTTTGCCAGCAAAGAGTGCATATGTTACAACACCGCTGATCTTGGTGAGGTTTTTTTGTAAACTTCATTCTTTGTCCAATCCAACAATGAGAAATGTAGCCAGCTTCACATTCCAAAGATATAATATATTGCTACAAGGGACCACAAATAAACAATGCATTGTTCAAAATAGACTACATAGAGTTAGCCACAAAAACCTTTCCACAACTGTTTGAGAGCAAACCACACGACATACCAAACATGAAAGCGGCTACTGTTTTGTACTCTTGATCTAACCTACATAACCAATCACCCACCAGCCCCTCCAAAACTATTTTGGACCCAGTAGCTCTGAGGTGTTCAAACTGTGTGAATGCTCCCTCTAATGGGAGAACCAAGAAATTCAAGTGGGGGAGGGGAGGGGGTTGAGGCTGTTAAAAAAGGGAGTAGGGTGACTGCTTAATATGGCATGTGGGGTGAATCAACAATATTTTATTTTGGGGGAGCTCCCCAAAAGTATTTCTGATGATGGGGGTGCTAAGCATACAACTTTTTGAATACCACTCGTGTTGGTTGAATCTCTGCACATGTTGAAGAGGTGCTCGTATAGTCAAACTATAGAAAATGGTGTAACAAATATCGATTATGGCATGATACTAGAATAATTCTTTATTGATACACACACAGGTATGTGAGCCTAATATTTGTCCTGCCCCAGAAACTATATTCCATTCTATGGCCTTCATTTTCAACTTTTGTCAACTTTTGAAAATTATGATATGATAGTTTATGTATATAGCTCCTATACACAATGTGATTCAAAGCACTTAAAGGCAAGGGAGGGAACAAGGGAAAATACAATGGCATTCTTACAGGCCATGAACAGCAAGGATGTGAAATTAACTATCGTACTTGGCCTAACTATATTTCAGATAGTGCAAGAGATAAGACATAGACAAGGAAGGGAGGGGGAGAGTGGGAAGGAAATGGAAGCAGACAGGCGACTACCGTACTAGACCTGGCGACATTGCTGTTAGAGCCGGAGAAAACAAAAGGTGAGGGAAAAAGATGCAGAAAGGGAGGGGAGGAACAAAACATGCTGTTGAAGGTAATGTTGGTTTGCCCTTCGCTGTTCCATAGTGTGAACAGTGCGCACATTGCAAGATTTTAAATAGAAATAAGCAAACCATTTTTCGATGTCAACCGCAAAATACTCAGCTAACTGGAATCCCATGTGCTTCTGAAGAACCGCCCCTCAAGTCCAATGTTAACGCAAATGTTTGTGCGATATGGATTTGGCTGTCAGTCAATGGAACACTGGAATTGCAAAGGAACCATTTTGATTTTCTGTTTGCTTAGGAACATTTAAAACAAAAATCTTTGAGGAATTCTACAAATTGACAATCAAAGAGGGAAACACCACATTTAAAAAAAATGTTAAACTTGTGTCATATAACATCGTTTTTTATTGTTTGGATCATTTTTAAAAGCCCAAAATGTTATTAATGAGCGCTCTGTTCTTTCCACAGTGATGGCCCTAAAGAGATGGATTGACTGATTGGTTCTTTTAATAATTTTCATTTTAATTTAAAACATACGGATATACAAAAGTCTTGAACAACTTTATTGATTCTGATTAAAATACATTAAAGTATGTTCTGTGTGAAGTGATTAAACAAAATATATGTATATGCATTGAATGGGTTTCTTCCACATTTTGAGTGTGAAAACGTGATTTTGTGGCTACGTACAGAGGTAGTTTGTCTATGTCATGGAGTATCATCTTAGAAGTCAAATTTAGACATTTTTGATTCCTGTGCCGTTTCAATCTATGCGCCTTTTACACCTGTACTTGAAAGTGAAGTTTAGATTTTTGACCCCTGTGTTTCTGTTCAATACTTAGGAACACATATGCCACTTTTATGTAATTTTATCTCACTACTCTTAACTCTCGCTCTGCTGTCAAACACTCCGACATCTGTCGACTCCTCAAAGAACTTGATATGGATGTCCTCGGCATCACCGAGACATGGTTCACAGCCAGCTCTGTCACGAGTGTTGACATTCTCCCCCCTGATGGCTACAAGATCCTCTCTGAACCCAGAACCAACGGTCCAGGATGTGGACTAGCCTTGATCTTCCTGGAGTGGATCCCTGCTTCTGTCATTCCTCTGCAGGCCTACTCCTCCTTTGAATGCCTGGTCTGAGTACTCTCAATCACTACCAGCCACTCTCTTACTGTGGCCACCATCTACAGGCCAACTAGCCAGTTCACCCACTTCCTCTCTGAGCGGGCCGATCTCTCCTCCTCTCTCCTTGCCTATACCTCTCAGTCCTTCCTCCTCAGGGACCCCAACACCCACCTGGATGCTTCTAGCCCCTCCTCAGGGCTCTTTCACAATCTCTGTGACTCTCTCTCTCTTTCTATTCTACCCTCTGGCTCTGCACACTTTGCCAGGCACACCCTGGATGTTCCCATCTCTTCAGACATCCCCCTCTCTAACCCCCTCACCACTCCTCTCTCTTGGACTGGCCACTTTCTTCTCTCCTCCCACCTGTCACTCTCTGTCCCCCAGGTGAAGCCGACCCCAGCACTGCCATCCACCTTCTTGGTCATCCGACCCATGAAACATGTGTCAGTGGAGGCTTTCACCGCTACTTTCTCTCCTCCTCCTATGCCTGACTCACACTCAGACACAGCCCTCTCCAACCTGCATCTCGCTATCTCTAACACTCTTGATGTCTTGCACCTGTCATGAGGATCCATTTGAAGCCCACATCCAAGTGCAAATCTTGGTATGACTCTGACCTCACCACCCTTAAATGCAAGTGCAGGGTGGCTTAGAGGAAGTGGAGGGCAACAGGCTCATCATCTGACAAACTGGCCGGCCGCCTGCTTCAAAGGCAATACAGACTCTCTGTCCTATCTAAGAAGAGGGCTTACATCCAAGCCCGTGTCTCTGTGGAATCTCACAACATGGCCAAACTCTTCAAAATTTGCAAGGAGCTAGCCAGACCTGCTGCAGTCTCTACCTCTCCTGTTCCCTCCCAGGCTCTTTGCATGACACTGGTTTCTCACATCACTACTAAAACTCAGGACATCCTGTCCTCTCTATCGTCTTCCTCTCCTTCTGCCTCTATTGGCCCCTCTCCGGCTGCCTCTCCTCCCCTTTTCTCCCCTGTCCACATGTTCTCTCCTGATGATGTTTCTAGACAAGGACCCCCACTCCTGCTTTCCATCTTTCACTCTGGTCACCCTCCCTGGGCCCTCTACCTGCACCTTCCTGCGAGGCAAAAAACCTTGGTGTCATCTGCAACCCCACCCTCTAATTTGTGCCTCACATCACAGACATCTCTAAGAAGTCCCACTACCAGCTGCATCTCCTCAGAGGTATTCTACCTTTTCTCACTTTCCCCCAGAAGTTCACTGTCTTCAGAGCCCTGGTTCTCTCTAGACTGGACGACTGCAACAGCCGTTTTCTAAATCTGCCTGCCTCTACTCTTCGCCCTTTGCAACTAAACAGAACAGGAATGCAAGACGCTTCCTTAGCTTCAAGCCCAGGGATCAAATCTCTCCAGCACTGAAATCTCTCCACTGGCTCCCGGTGGCTGCAAGGATCAAGTTCAAGACCCTCTGCATTGTCCACAAGTCGTTTTGTGGCGGGCCACACTACATCCAACTCTCTCTTCCTAAGCATTTTCCTTCTGGAGCCCTCTGCTCATCTACCTCCAACTCTCTGAGGGTAAATTGCTTCTCCAGGCAAAGGAAGGGGGGCAGATCTTTGTCCTCGGCTGGGGCCTCCCTGTGGAACAGCCTCCCTGCCTCTCTCAAACTTGAACAGGACCAACCTAAAGGTTCTGGAAGCAACTATAGACGTTCCTTTTCACTTCTACTAACTCTCTCTCCCCCCCTGCTGATATACCTGTATCTGGTTACTTGGCCACCCTCTGAACATAACGGGGAACAGGCTCCTGCACGAACAGTATTCCCTTGAACTGCTGCTGGGCCTCCCATGGATTTAGGGACTGGATCTGCAACTCTACAGTCCCCTGCCTCCTTGCACTTACCTGAGCCGTCCACCCCGGCAGCAGTTGCTTGAGCTTGCCTATTGCACTCTCCGCCCTGCCTCCCCATGGCACTTCTCCTCTCCCATCCCCCTCGCACTTGCACAATCTGAATGACAGAAGGCCTAGTAACATTGTTTGTTTTGTCCTCCCTTTGTCTCTCCTTCCTTGTCTTGTCGCGCCTTGAAAGATTTTTGCGCAGGCACGTTACAAATGACATATCATTATTGCTTTAACTGCTTACTGTAACGTAAGCCCTTGTTTCCCTCTTGGATGCTTGACTTAGTGTTCCTCTGTTTCATTTTTCCCTGTTATGGCTGCTAGGCCACCTGGTGAGTTCCTTGTGCACAGTACCTTCCCTCCTCCACTGCACATTGCCTCTATGGTGCTTTCTGTCTCCCCTATCTAGTCAAACTGTTACTCTATCACCTATCGTACCTCTCTCGCCAAGCCTGGAAGGAAGAGGTTTAAGAAATCGCTCCTGGCCTCCAATCTAGGTCTGCCCATTGCCAACAGCTATGTCAATGCTTCTTCCATACAGACTATCAATGACATCCTCTTTGTCACATACTCCCCGGACCTATGGACTCCCCGTATGGTCTCTGTCCTCTCCCATTAATGGTGGAACCAGATGGGAAGTTCCCTTTGCACACTTATCATCAAGGTGCATCAGAAATGTCTACCATGATGGCACTATCCTGGCCCAGGGCTCTCAGCCCAACCTCCTCCTTAACAGGCGTCTCCCATCTCTCATTAAATGTATTCTCTTCTCCGGCCACTCCTCCTCCTTCCACCCCCCTGGCCTCTCTGCCCCACCAATGGTTGTACCCTGTCCCTGTACCCCACCTCGGAAAACCTATAAAGGTGGCAACCAGCTTCACTTAGATACCCTCAAATCTTGCTTTGCTGTTAAACACTCCTCTGACATGTGTCACCTCTTGAAGACTTTGACCTTGAGGTCCATACCCTCACTGAGACGTGGTTCAATGCCAGCTCTGCCACTTCTTTTGACACTCTCATTCCTGAGGGCTACAAGATCCTCTCCAAGCCCAGGCCTAACCGGTCTGGAGGTGGAGAGGCCCTTTTCTTTCCTGAATGGGTCCCTGCTAAAATGTTACCCACTCAATTTGACTCTTCCTTTGAATGTCTTGTCTGCGGGTTTTGCATCTCTCCTACCCTCTTGCTCACTCTTGCTACTATCTACAGGACTCCTGTGCCAATCTCACCCTTCCTTTCGGAGTGGGCTGACCTCGCCTCCTCTCTTCCAACCTCTAACTCTAAGCTTCTCCTCTTCGGAGACTACAATATTCATATGGATTCTCCTGATGCAGCCACTCTACTCTTCCACAACCTCTGGGACTTTCTCTCCCTCGCCATTCCTCCTTCTTACCCAACCCACTCAGCTGGGCACATCTTGGGTGCGCTCAACTCTGCTGATATCTCCTCCTCCACACCTCTCACTACTCCTCTCTCCTGGACTGACCATGCTCTCCGCTCCTCTCCTCTCATATTGAGCTCCTGGGCTCCCCTGGTAAGCCTCTACCCGCACTGCCAGTTTCCTTCTCCATCATTCGACCAATGAAGCGTGTGTCAGTAGCTGTTTTTGCCGAATTATTCACCCCCACACTCCTACTATTCCTTCTCACATTGAATAATTTCTTACTAACCTTCTCCTCGCCATCTCCAATGCCCTTGACATACTTGCACCTGCCACGAGGATCCGCATGAAGCCAGACGCCAAGTGCAATAGCTGGTATGATTCCGATCTTGCATCGCTGTAACGCAAGTGCAAAGCTGTAGAACGGAAGTGGTTGGCTTCAAGCAAATCCTCTGAAGAAATGGCCTGCCACCTGCTCCAAAGGCAATACTGACTCTCCATCTGCTCCAAGAAACGAGCCCAGATAAATCTCGCATCCCTGGAGCCTCAAACAACAAGGCTGAACTTCTCAAAATCTGTAAGGAACTTGCCAGTCCTACTGCAGTCTCCATTTCTCCTTCTCAGGCCCTCTGCACTGCGTTGGCCTCACATTTCACAACCAAAACTCAGGACTTCCTGTTCTCTCTCTCCTCTTCTCCTTCCCTTCTTCCTTCCCCCACCTGCATGCAGGCCTCCCCTGAACCCCCACTCGCTGGCCTCTGCTCTCCTTCCTCTCACCCATAGCACCTGATGAGGTTACCAAGATAGTCTGCTCTATGAAAGTCTCCTCGAAACAGGTGCTACCCTGCTCCTCTAGAACTATCAAGGACAACATTGTCTTGCTCCCTACCTGGCTGAGTTCTGTAACCACTATTTTGCCACTGGCACCTTCCCCTCACCTCTCAAGCACTCCCTTGTGCACCCCCTCCTAAAAAAAAGACATCTGCGGACCCTTCCAGCCTGTCTAACTACTGCCCTATCTCCACTACACCCTTTTTGGGCAAACTCCAGGAGAAGTTGGCCATCTCCCAAATAATTCATCACACTGAATTGGGCGGCTGCCTCCATGACACACCAGTCTGGCTGAAAAGCAGCCAGAGGCATGGAAACGGCACTCCTGAACACCTGTGACGACTTTCTCTCAAACTTAGACTCCAACACTCCTTCCGCCCTTATCCTATTCGATCTGTCCTCTGCCTTTGACTCGGTCAATCATTCCATCCTCATTAATTGGCTACGTGATATCCTGGGTATCACAGACCGGGCACTGGCCTGGTTGAACTCTTTCTTCAAATCAGCCTTCTCAAGTGCTACTGGGCCCTTTTCTCTCCTCTACCTCACTCTCGACGTGCAGCATCCCTCAGGGCTCTATCCTCTCGCTGTGGCTCTCCTTTCTTCCTCTCATTCCTGACTGTCTGACTGCTATTCAGGCATGGTGCACTGCTAATGATCTCTGCCTTAATGCCAGTAAGACTGAGAACCTTCTCATTGGGACTCATATTCCTCCTTCCCTCCAACACTCTGGCCGCCCTCCTTGGGCCCTATCCCATCCCCCTCGTGTGAGGCTGAAAGCGTGGGTGTCATCTATGACTCCTATCTCTCCCTCTCTCCTCATATTGCTGACCTTACCAAGAATCCTCCCTATTCTTAGAGGCATTCTCCCTTTCCTCACTTTCCCCCAGAAACTCAATGTCGCTAAAGCTCTGGTTCTCTCAAAGCTTGATTACGGTAACAACCTCTTCCTTAACCTAATTCTCCACCTGTTGTCGTATTTCTTTTATACACTTATAAATAGTCCAATGCTGTCAAATAATGAAAGAATACATTTTGCGCGTCTACACTTCTTTATTGCCATAAATCAACTGCCCTCTCCTCATTCCATTCCTTTCCAAGTTCCACTCCCCAAACATTCCATATTCTATTCAGCCAAAACACCTCCCCCTTGCTTATCATGGTAGTGCACTCTCTCCATCAGCCTGGCCGGGTCACCTCTACATTTGTTCAATGAGACGTAAGGGCTTGCATATAGTCCTTTGAGGGCGACCAATGCCAAGCAAACAAGGTGGAGAATGTCTAGAGTCTTTAAGTGACAGGGGACCATCAGGTTCTTCATTCCTCCTTTCCCCAAACAGTTCTCTATTTGAGTCATTCTGTGACATGGGACCAGCAGGTTCCTCATGTGACATGAGACCAGCAGGTTGCTCATTTCTCCCTTCCTCATATATTTCTTCATCCAATTCATCCTGGAACATTGCATGGAAGAGCGAATCATCTTCTGTCATTACGCCATCATTTTTCACAGCAGTCACTCTTAGCCTTTTGACAGCCATAACTATTAGTGACTCTGGCTCATGGCTGGATCCCATCTTCCTTCGTTGTTTCTGCCTGCTTAGTACAGATTTGCTTTCACTCACGGTCATCTGATTTCCTTCAATTCTCCTCATCTTGCGATTTATCCAATCTACACTGGCCTACAGTCTTCTTTCTTCCATACCCCCCCTCCCCATTTTCAACATGCTTCGTGGCTAGATCTTTCCTTTGGTTTGGTTTTACTACTTTGACACATTCCCGCTGGGACTGAAAGATTTCACATAGCTACTCGCACTAGGTTGTCTGTTGTCTCTCTCCCAGTACAATCTCGCATCAGGAAGCCTCAATATGTCACACACCCTTTTTGGTAGCAATTGTGCCCTGGATCTCCATGTTGTCAATAATGGAACCCCCTCATTGCACACGATCCAGAAGTGATTTATCTGTCCACATCTCATAGACATCTGACCAAAAGCTGGACATACACCTCTTTGTGGAAAATCCAATCCAAATCTATAACATTTCTTTTCCAGTCGACCCTTACCTTCACCATCCCATGCACTTTATGCGGAGAACAGGTTCGAGCATCGGGATTGCCTCTGCCTATTAGACCTAACACCAGTAATGATATTCGATTCACTTTTGTTTTGCATATTGGCCACTTGCTTTTCAGTTCTTTCATACACCCGTGCCAATTCCAGGACTTCCTTTAATGGGAGAGGCATTCTTAAGAGATGTCTCTAAAGATGTGATGACATACATCCTTCAATGATTCTCAGCCTAATTGACTCATCATCACTAAAGCATACGAATTTGAAATATGTTGCCTTTCCCATCAATTGTAATGCAAATTGGTCAATTGTTTCATGTGGACTCTGTGTGCACTGGTTAAATGCGTACCGTTCATAGTCCCGATTGGGAGGGACACCAAATGTTCACCAATAGCAGAGACCAATTGTTGATACGTAGATCTTTCCTGAGCCGGAATGCCCATTATCACATTTTTCATCTCCTTTCCTACCAAATTAATGAAAATGTCCATTTTGTTTGAGGCATCCTGATGTCCTGCCGCTCTCAAAAAGTCCTCAAATTCCTCTATCCATTCCTGCCACCGTTGCCCCTGATCTTCTTGTGGCTCAAGTATAAATGGGTCAGGGCAATGCAAATAGTTCACTAGAAACCCATCATTCTCTGCTGGTCTTGTATCCTCGCTTGTGATATTCAGGAACATGGTTACTCACTTCTGACAGTTGCTTCACTCTTTACCAACAACTATGTAATCATGCACACTGTTGCTGTGCTTGTTGTTTGGTGGCACAAGGTTATTTCCTTTATTGTCTGCCAAGTTATTTCATCTGTGCAGTTCTCATTTGCCCAATTCTATATGCATCCGTATGTGAATGCACTTGAAGCAAACCTTAAAACTTAATACCACTTTAAACACTCTGTCGCTTGTATGATGGTCGTTTGCTGGTCCATCTGTGATGTGAAATGTCCAGGGCACTGCATCAGCAAAATTGCGGCAAGATATAGGGAAATAATCCTGGAGCAAAATCTTGCGCTCATAAGTGTATTACTTGTTCAGATATATATATATTCCCCAATCACATCCAGACGCAATCGCAGTGGTTCGGCTGTTCATTGCTTTGGGCTTTCTTAGTGCCATTGTGTTTTCCTTTAGTGCAGTCTGTTACTATCTTTCTTTATCACACTATTTTTCGTGTTTTGTGATGCTACACTTTACTATTTAAGGCTGATCACAAAATGTCAACACGCCATGCTTCTCATTCATTATGCGCGTTGTAGCTTTCCATCATCATCTTTCCCAAGTGGTGTTCACGTCCATGTTTAAATACTACTGCATGTGTTCAAAGCTTGGAGCTGATGCAGCAAAATCATCTGTATGGTTACTCAAATGTTCATTTGTCATGAGATCATGTGATCTTGATAGTTCTGCTGAAGTCGGTTAGTGGCAACTGATTGTGCCAACCGATTAAGCATATGCGAATGGGCTGGCAGCAATTTCTTTAATCGTTCTGCTCACTTCAATCCTCTCATATTCAAAAGCCCATGTTTTGTGTTGTGTTGTATTGTCAATATCTCATATGTCTCTTGTTTTGCTTATATTTCCCGCTCAACTTTGCTCCTTTTTATTCTCATCGAACATCTGTATCATGCTAGTCCAATTCTCATTGCATCAGTAACCAGTTCTGTTTAATTTCACTTATGCTTGCTGTGTTGCCAAACTATTGCTTGCACCCAAGGATATTTGTAAGTATAGATTTTTTTTAAAAATTTACTTAACTGCTTATTTTATTTATTGGGTCACTTCCTTTGCTTCCACACAATATTTTATTTCATTTGATGCTTTGCGTTGCTATAACAACCTTTGTAACTTGCCCTGGTTGAATTTCATCATCGAGATCCCTTTTGTTTCACTTCTGTACAATCTTTCATTTCAGCGTTATGTTGCTATGACAGCTTTTATAGTTTGCCTCAGCTGTAAACAAATATGGAGGCACATTATCTCACATTATTAGGTCCTTTTCTCTAACAATCCCCTGACGTTGCCTTGTACGTCAGTCCTCTTGACTCCTGGCTGATGCTCGCACTGTATGTCGCGCCCTGAGTAAATTCGCTTACTGCATTATTTAAAACTAATGCCTTTCCCTTTTGTAGGCCACTTTCCTTGATAATGCCACCTATTACTCTTTATGTTTTAAATCTTTAACTGTCCCAATACATCGACCGCACCTTGCGCCACACATCTTTCTTTCATTCCATTTACTTGTTTGCTTTCCTCGACGGACTGCTTTCATTTGCCATCCTTGTCCGTAGTTTCCTGTTCCTGGGTTATGTTTCCTTCACGACCCCTCATACATTTGCAATCAATATTTCCTTATTTCCATGGTATCACTTCAGCACCTCCACAGGCTGCGTTTGCCGTGTTACATTAGTTCCTTTCCTTCAGCAGTAACGCAGGTTGTTGCTTACAAGCCGCGGCTGCTTTCCTTCAGTCACTTCCATGGGTTACTCGAGTCACTAGCTTGTCGCCAATTGTTGTATTCCTTTTATACACTTATAAATAGTCCAATGTCTTCAAATAATGAATGAATACATTCTGTGCGTCTACACTTCTTTATTGCCATAAATCAACTACCCTCTCCCAATTCCATTCCAAGTTCCACTCCCCAAACATTCCATATTCTATTCAGCCACAACACCTGTCACCCTCTTCAACTAATCCAGAATAGGACTGCAAGACTTATCTTTGGGCTCAAGACCAGGGACTGCCCCTTTCCAGCCCTAAAATCTCTCCACTGGCACCCAGTGGTTATAAAGATCTAATCCAAGACCCTTTGCATCATCCACAAGGCTTTCAGGGGCCTGGGACCCCGCTACATCCAACTCTCTCTCCCTAAATACCTCTCTGCTATAGCCCTATGGTCATCTAGCTCCAACTCTCTGCAGATACAACGTTTCGCCAAGTAGAGAGTGGGGGGAAACTCTCTCTTTGGCAGGAGCCTCCCATAGGAACAGTCTCCCTGCCCCTCTCTGACATGATCCGCATCTCCTTAAGTTCCGGAAGATTCTCAAGACCTTCCTTTTCTCCTCCTCCTTTCCTCCCCACCTCCCCCCCTCCCCTGCTAATCTCCTCCTGCCGCTGATAGTGGTTGCCTGTGTTCCCTAATGAGTCTTACTGGGGTCAGGACCTCCTTCGACCAGCCTTCCCCTGCACTCCTTCATACCAGCACTTGCCATCGGGCACCCTTCCCTGACTATCCTTCTGAGGCCTGTCCCCCCTGTCCTTGCACTTGACCCTACCTCCTGGTTTCCTCCTGGGTAACCTTGAGCACTTGACCAGCCCTGGGCTCCCTCCCTCTAGCACTTCTCCCCCTGCACCCCATCCCTATCCCATCCCCTCACCCTGATCTCCGCCCCTCCCACTGCACTTTTATACTGCAATTTCAGAATCCGAATGTCACTAGGCCTAGTAGGGCCGTTATTGTTGTTTTTTCTCCCTTGTTTCCCACCTTCTTTTGTCTTTTGGCAGCTGGAAAAACTTTTGCTGTATAGGCGCCATTCAAATGTTCAATGAATAAATGAAAATAAATAAATAAATCATCACAACAAGGGAGCATTGCATAGCCTTCGATGTCACATAGAGGGGCACAGAGTTTGATTTATTGCCACCAGAGCACTTGACCTTAGGGCGATCGTGGAATGGATTAGTCTATCACATGATGGAGGTTGGGGACCCCTCAGCTTCGCAGATGTTAATGTCACGAAATGTAACCAAACGATAAAATGCCATAGATCGATATTTGATCCAAAATCAATGTATTTGCTATTGGTCAATTATAGTCATTAGCCTGACCTAAATGGACATCAAGGGGCAAGTAAAACAAAGGCCCGCCTAAGGCCAAATGTATGATGCCCTTATTTGGTAGAAGAGCGATACGTGGCTGTGGAAAACTGCTGTTGGTTGCAACTATAAGATGTAGCGGGCGGATACCCCTTTCGCATTTATGGTCAAAAGGACAAAAGCACGGCAGGCCGTCAGTATAGACTTTGGGGTGGTTTTACAGGACAAGCGCATCATAGTTGTGCTGGATGAATTTCATTTTTTTTTTGCACTTTTATTTTACATTTTATAACAAAACCATAAAATCACATATAACCCAATACACTCCATAAAACATTAAACTTCCCAAAATTATTAAAACTATTACAAAATAACTTTGTACAATGCCAAAGATAACCCCCAAATAAACTTATCAACATCACCCAGTCACCTCCCCACATCCTATTTACACCATTATAACACCAAGTCTAGTATAGCTGAAGAAATGTACCCCAGATTTTCTCAAATAAACTCAATTTCCCTTCTCTTCTGTAAATTGTCCTTTCCATTGTAAGAGGATTCAATTCAGCACTACAGCTAAGTTAACGCCTAGTCTAGAATACTGAATGAAAACCCTTATTGATATATCTTTATGTCCAGTTCATGCGTTCTGGATGACTACCCCTATATAACACCCCTCTCTTGGAATCCCCCTGACCCCACTGAGCCAAGAAGTAGTTCTGTTTTGCAAGTTTAAAAGGTTTATTTGATAATTTAAAATATATATATATATCCCACTTTATAATAAATTAATAATTGAATATCACACTTAATCTGATATGATAAAGATTAACAACGGAGAATCTGGCACTAGCACACTTCTTATAATCACTAATGAGTTGACATGAAATGGATAAGGTAGCACACTGGTAAATAGGAACAAAAGTATAATGTGGTAGAGGATGCTTTATGTAAGCTCAGGTGGATGCAAGATTCAATGAATGCAGTACAGAAAATACTCAATATGATTTCAACCAAACAATGTAATCACTTTTCTCTGGCAATCCCCTCCCCCCCTTGATGCAAGGCAAGGAAATGGAAGGAAAACACACAGTTCTCAGAAATGCAATCAAATGTGATTCAGTTCACCCCAGCAAGCTTAGACTACAGAAGTTTGAAAACACAGGCCCAAATTGCTTTGATATGTGCTGGCAATGAATTAAAAAATATGCTAAAATGCTTTTAATTCCCTTTTCAGAGGTTCAGGGTGAGTGGTATCTAGTTAATATTAGTCCAGGCTCACACTAGCAATGATGCAGGGATAGTTAGCAGGTTAAACGAATTTCTGGCAAATGGAAGGCAAGCAGCAGCAGTTTTTACATGTGAAGAAATTTGCAAATCGCGGTAAAATTCGCGGATGCGCCGAGCGCTATTACAGAGGAACCACAATGACTATCTCTATCGTTTTGGGGTCCTAGGAAAGCCTAGGATCTCAGCTTCAAAATGAAAGTTACTGCAAGTCTCTAGCACAAACGGTTGCGGAGATATGAGCGATTAAATAAAGGTCGTTTTTCAGATTTGAAATTTTAAAGTTCAAAAAGACAAGTGCAGCTTGCAACTAGCAAATCACAGGTGACAGCTTTACAAGTGACAGGTGACAGTTAGGAGACAGTTCTACTTAGATTAAAATAGGATTGAATTATATTATTTTAACTAGGAGATTGGTTCTGCACAGTTTTCTAGGTACTCACACTATATTCTTGAGTGAAATGGGCCTCATCACGGATCTGGTCAGGGTTTTAAATTCGCCTCTGGTCTCTGCACTTCACAGTGATCTGGGTCAGCTCTCTCTGGTTCTCTGGTCTGGGTCTCTAGTTCTGGATAGATTGAAGTCTCTAGTTTGGCTCTCTGGAGGTTTGATGGAGGTAAAGTATGGATTTTTCCGGCAGAGCGTCCCGCTGCAGATGGAATTGACAGTCCCTATCTGTCCTATCTGTCTGCTTTTATGTGTTTAGAATGTGGGTGTGTTCTAGCATCACTGACCCTACCTCTCTCTCAGCTTCTAATTGGTCAAACTTCCATTTATCATTTGATTGGGGAATGAACTGTGAGTCAGAGGGATGTCATTTTATGGCTTGCAGATAGGACACTCCTCTGTCAGATTGCACACATTCTATATTTGATAATAAAAGACATATTTCACAGTTACACAGTTGCTTGAAATTACATAGACATGGTGTGGCTGAATTTAGCCATGTCTCTGTCCAAATCTGTTGTTTCTAAGAGCTTGCATTCAGTAATGGCAACTTCTAGCACTTTTTCATGTGCTAAACAACATTGGATCTTCATTAAATTTTATACAACTGTTCCTCACATATCTACCCACATACCAATGCATTTTCGTTTGTCTAGCTGAAACAGGGAGTCTGTAATATTAATAAACAATGGGGTTTTGCCCCAGAACATCACACAAATTCGAGTTTAGGCTTGAATTAAAGGTACTTTTTTTAAATTAAAGCTCTCAAAGTTATACATTTCTGTCATTTGATTACAAAGAGTTATCAGTGTTTTTGTAAAATATATATTTTACTTTCAATTCAGTCCTCAGAGTGTTGAAGTCCGCCTCCAAGACTTGGGTGGGTCAGTCACAGATCTCTGCTGGCTGGCAGATCTTTGTTGACAGCAAACATTCAGAATTAACATATTCCTTTCAGAGGAAAGGGTCCTTTGTGTGGTGTCTGGCAAGCTCACATCAGGAGGCCAGGGGGCCACTTTGCATTTAATTAACAGAACCCTGTTATTTCCTGGCTTCTTGTGTTGAGTTCTGAAGTGTCGAGAGTTCTCAGGACAGGCAACCCCTTTGAACCTTTGATGAAATAAGACCCCTTTCTTTGCACTCATGCAGTTTGCAAGACAGCTCTCCTGTCAGAGTTTAGACCGCTAGCGCCACCATCAGGATTTTGTGGTTACTGCATCCATCCTTGGGATTTTTTCTTTTAGATTGATTCCTTTCAGCAAGTGATATTATATGGAGTAGATTGTCCATGTTCAGGACATGGCATTGGTGTGTTTCTGCAGTAAAGTAATTCTGTGCCCATGATTTTGCCATATTTGACATTCAAGAAAAATGAATTCCCAACAGTATGGGTTTGCTTTTGGCAATCAGCATTGCATCTCTGAACTCACAATATAGGCAAAATGGGATTTTCCTGTGCATTTTCTGGGGAGCTCTGGCCATTATGATGTTTTCAATGCCAGTACTGCACAGTTTTGAGGTAGGGCCCGGATGCATGGGTAAATACATCCCACACCATAGGCACCAACTCTTGCATTTCAGTCAACCACTCCTCAATATTCAGAGTTATTGCAGACTTCCAATTTCGCAAAACAATTTTCTTTCCGATCATTGCCCCTCGAAACAACCATTTCTTCTGATTCAGATTAAGATCCTCCAGAGACCCATCATCCCCCAATATCATCAATTTGAAGTCCAAAGCAGGTAAATCCTCAATCACTTCACCACACACCCTACCAACTTCACCCCAGGACAACCACACCAACCTGCAGTCCCATAGCATGTGCTCCAATGAACCTGCTACATGTATAGACCTCCAACAATCCGAGCTCTCCAACATCCCCCTACTCACCATTCTCTCTGGAGTCCAAAATACCCGATTAAGGATCTTTATCTGTCTCGACCTCTCTGTGAGCCCCAAGGAACACAACTTTACATTCTCACACATCCGGCGCCACATGTCTTCAGATATATCTGAACCAATTCTCCTACCCCACTCCATTCTCAAAAAGTCATTACCATTGTAATGTGACACAATCTCCTTATTCACACGACTGGCCAGTCCACCTTCGCTCCCAATTGGCTTTCTAGTGAACAAACTCAAATCAATTCTCCGATCAAAGTCCGCCACCCCAATAGCCTGTTTCAGCTTCACATAATCTGAGGTCCTAAAATTCTCTATGTCAAAGTGCAATTGCATTTCCCCTGCTGTCAACCAATTACCGTCTTTAAAAAGATCCGCCACCCTCCTCACTCCACTTAAAAACCAATCTGCCCAAAAAACCATATTACCATCAATCCTAATAGCTGGATTAAACCACCATGACGCACCAGGTTCTTTAAATGCGTCCACACCCAAATATCCGCATATACTCTTCCACGCACTTCTCAAATACTCAATCAGCAGGTATTTTCCACAGGCCTTTTTTGAAACAGAAGTCAACACAGCTCGTGGAGTCAATGGTCCAACAAAACTAGTCTCAGCTTCCACCCACTCATCCTGTAATTCATCCACGAACGGTACCATGAAATCAGACATGAAAGCCAAGTGGTAGGCCTTGAAGTTAGGAACCCCTAAACCACCCTCATTCAATGGCAATTGCAATTTCCACAACATCAACTTGGGAGGCTTCCAATCCCACAAGAATTCCTGAAGCATGCTGCCCAAATCTTTCCAAAATGAAGCCGGTAACACCAAAGGAAGCATACCCAAAACATAATTAATTTTAAGGGCTGAGATCATGTTCAGGGCGTTCACCTTGCCCCGAAGCGCGAGATTCAGTAACCTCCACCTGTCCAGGTCAACCCTCAACCCACTGCACACTGATTTCACATTTTCTGAAATCAAATCTTTAATCCCGGGAGACAGCCATATCCCCAAGTAATGCATTTTATCAGGACACCACCGAAAGCCCAGGTCCTCCAAAAAGTTCCTATTCACTAAGAGCTTTAAAGGCATAACCTCCGATTTAGTCCAATTCACCTTGAATCCAGAACAAAGCTGAAAATTAGTTATTATCCCCATAAGCGCCGGCACAGATCATTCCAGATCATCCAGTGCTAACAGCATATCATCAGCAAATAGCCAAATCTTTTGTGACAAACCCCAGCTCGTAAGTCCCACCACCTCAACCGCCTCCCTGATATCTTCAGCCAAAGGTTCCATCGCAATCACAAATAGTAGCGGTGACAACGGACATCCTTGTCTAGTCCCCCTTTCCAGTTCAAACTTCTCAGATCGCATACCATTAGTATTAACCTCAGCAGTCGGAGTTGCATACAATAGCCTTATCCAAGAAACACATTTTTCACCAAAACCCATCCTGGACAAAATAGAGAACAGAAAATCCCAATTTATTCTGTCAAAAGCTTTCTCAGCATCCAATGACAACATAGTGCAATCCCCCTGTCGCCCCTCCGATTTAGAAATAGCATTCAAGATCTTCCTAATGTTACTAGAGGTCTTCCTACCTTTAACAAAGCCTGATTGGTCAGCACAAATCAATGTCGGAAGCAATTTTTCCATCCGAACCGCCAGCAATTTTGCCAGAATCTTGTTATCAACATTTACAAGACTAATAGGTCTATAACTCGCTGGTAGAGTATCATCCTTACCCTTCTGCAGAAAGACAGAAATCATGGCATGTCTAGTAGAATCCGGCAAAACACCATTCACAAACAATTCCAAATGTCTCTCAAGAGCAGAAGTGCCGATTGCGGTTTCAACTGGAAACCCATCCGGGCCGGGGGATTTCCCCACATTCAATTTCCCAATTGCCGGTACAATTTCCTCAACCGTAACATCCGCATCTAGCAGCTCGGATTCATTTTCTCCAATCCTCGTTAGATCCAACCTGTCCAACAAAGCTTCGCCCCTCCCAGTCACTTCCGGTTCATTTTTGTATAGATTCACATAAAAGTCTCGAAAAACGTTATTTATTTCACCAGGATGATACGTAAGATTGTCACTCCCATTCCGAATCGCCGGAATGGCTCTCTCAGCATCCCTTTTCCTCAACCTATAGGCCAACCACCTATCACATTTCTCACCTTTCTCGTAATAAGCACATTTAAGAAAAAAGTTACTTCGTTCTGCACACTCATCAACCAATGCCTTCAGCTCTTTGTTTGTTTTTTTTTAGATCTGCCATTATCTCAGCACCTACCGGTCCCGCCATAACCCTCTTGGAGAGCTCACTCAACTTCCCCCCCAGCTGTTTCAAAGCTAAGTGTTGCCTGTCCAGACCCCCCTTAGCCGATTTCCCACTCCTATCCATACCGGAATTCAATACAATATTAAAGTCACCACCTAAGACAATGTCCCGCGACCCCATGTCTTGTAAAGTCTGAGCTACTTTTCTAAAGATAGTTCCATCATCGACTGACGGTGCATATATGTTACATACAGATACCATTTGGCCTTGTACATCCATTAACAGAGCCACCATCAGCCCTTCACCATCCGACACCTCTCTCAAAACTTTATCAGGAGCATTTCTTCTAATCAATATTGCAACCCCCCTCGATCTTGAGTTGAATGAAGAACCACAAACCTTTCCTACCCATCCTTTCCGCAGCCTTTCAATCTCATCTTTCATCAAATGTGTCTCCTGCACTAAACAAATGTCCGCTTTCAGGTCATCCAAACAATGCAACACTTTCATTCTCTTTTTCACATTATTCAACCCATTTACATTCCATGTCACAAGTCTCAAATCATCACCCATCTTTAGCACATCAATCCAATCCCAACACAAATGAAAGGGTCCGACTAGAAATGCAAATAGACCAGGTAACCTATGTACACCCGCACCATACAAACCCAACCCACCCCCACATATATAGATGCAGAAAGCAAACCACACAGCAACGCAACCATTCAAAAAATACATTCTAGAGCCCTAATGTCCCAGCCCACCTCCCAATCATATAGAACCTACATTTCAAATCCGTAAAAATTATGCAAAAAAATACTTTAACATCCCAAATCCCCCACCGCTGAAGCACCCCCCCTTTTGATTCCAGTCCCATACAAATTAACTACCATCGCAGACCCCTAATAAATACACATACATCACCGAAATGTCCATAACACAGCCATGACCTACTCAAATCCAAACAGAGAAATACCTTAAGAATCTAGGCCAAGGGTACAGTAATATACCAACCCCCCCTTTGCATCAATTTCATCAGGTGGCACACATTAAGGACTTAATTACCCATGGAAGAGGACACGACATAGCAATCTGCCAATTACCTAAGCATTTGAAAAACAACCAGCATTAATTTGAAGAAAAATAAAAATCCCCCCTCCCCCCTTGCAGTGGCAGTTATGAAAAACGACATCTAGAGGGAAGAAAAATCCAGTCCTCTCTACAATCCGACGTATAAAACCCAGATGTCAACGTCAATACATCAATATCAATCCCTGGTACACACCTACATCCCAACCATATCCCCAATTGCATATATTTTAAATGACAAATCCCATACAAAGCAGCCACTAGGCTACCCATTTCAGAATCTTTGACCAAAATTTAGGAGTAGCAACAGAATTAAACCAACACAAGTATCCTCCTCACAATTGCATAATAAACCCCCTCTCCTTAAGAATTTACAAGTAAAATTAACTGCATTCATTAAATCATTCCACTTAGTTTTCATGGATAACACTAAATTCCCCTCTTAAGTCCATGCAAAAAAATGTGGGGGGGGAGGGAGGTGAGAAGGAAGAAACCCGTAGTAAAAAGGGGGCATTGTGCCCGGACAGGTGCTTGAGAAAAGGTCACCGGAGGGTCAATGTCAGCATCGGGACTTTCTCAGCCCATGGAACCAGAGTATTGAAACAGCCATGGTTGTGCCTAAACCTGCGCATGCTTACACGCTCAAAGGTCTACTAAAAAAGGATGAGGAAAGCGACAGAGAAGTGAAAGAGAAGACCAAATACAGAAAGGAATTTGTAAGCATGCGCACACCACCATTACTTTTACAAAATGCAAATGACCAAATATCTTCAATTCTTGTGTTTGGAATAATGCTGCCACTGTTTCATACAAGTACATTGTCTGTGCTCCTGCTTGCTCTGCCCTAGGTAGTCACTGTACGTATGAACGCTGATCTCCCGTACATGCTGTACATCAAAGTCGGGCGTTGGGGAGTTGGGGCAGTATCTCACCTTAAAAATGCACATCTGCCCCTCTCACCATTCCATATAGTCCACCTCCTGAGGCCAGTTGGGGAACCATTGAGCAGAAAAGTGCACGGCAGCCGCCCTGACGACTCTCCCTCAATTCCATCGCAACCACTCTCTCCCTTCTAGCACCATGCTGCTTCCTAATGCCAAGGATCGAGAGCGGAGCGGAGCACCCGAGCGGCTGAGGCTCCACTGCATACTACTCGCGCTCGCCAACCAATGCTCCCGCCGGCCGCCATCGTCCGTTCGCTGCCATCCATTTCCTGAAAATACACGCTGCAGCGTAAGACACGTCACATCCAGGGGAATCCACGTGACAATGCACCGCTGGCAGGTCCTTTCTGCCATGGACGATTGCCCCCCAGCCCCGATTCGAAGCTGAAGAAGCCGGGAGAACCCTCTTGATGATGCATGTGTATTTTTCAAATGAACCAAGACGTTCAACTGTAGCAGGTCTGCGGCGCCATCTTAAATCACTTAGTAAATGTCTTGCAAACACAAAATAACCACTAATAAGTCAAAAAATGCTGGAATATCGGAGGGGTGCATACAGCAGCTTCAACCCTTTTTGTTATGTAAAGGTTCCAGCCAGCTCACAGCTTCTTTCGGATCAGAAGTAACCCTTTCACCACCTGGGAGTGCCACAGTCAGGACATTGTTCCTGTTTAGATATGTTTTAACTCCCACAAGGTTGGCCAAATCCTTAGCCTCCTTGAAGGATTTCCTGATAAGCAGAGATTCCTTAGGATAGTGAGGGTATATAGAAATCTGCTTACCTCCATAAATGACATTACCCTTCTTCCTTGTATTCCTAAGGACATCCTCTTTATTCCTGGTATAGACAAAGGATAGAAGAATCTGTCTTGGATTAGGATTGCCCCTCCTGCCAACCCTATAAACATTGTCAATGTCATTTTGAGAAATGTGATCGCATCCAAAGGAGGATTTTAAGATGTCCAACACCAGTTTCAGCAGATCCTCAGCGTTATCCTCTCCTACACCAACCAGTCTCAGGTTCTTATTTCTGAATTTTAAGTCCAACTCTAGGTGCTTATCTCTCCCCTTCTGTACTACTTCTTTCAAGCTGTTATATGCCCGGAAGCTACCTGCTATCTCTCCAAGGTAGAAACTCTACAATCCAGCTGGGAAACCTTTAGAGACATATCCTCCATAGCAGATTTAACATCCCCAACATCCTGGACCACTTTTCCAAGGTCTTGAGCCATCTTCTGTAGCAGAGAATAAATAACCTTTGTGCTGGGGGTGTCCCCCATCTCAGAAGCTGGTTTTGATTTTTTGGGGATGGGATTGTCTGCTGTCTCAATTTTCTTCTTAGAGTTCATAATCTAATAATAATCAAGATAGGGAGAGGGCCAGGAGCTACAGGATTATGCTGCTGCCTCTGCTGCCTGCATTCCGGGATTCGCTGGATGAATTTTCAAGGTCCATGTGGTGAGATTTCTCTCATCAACTACAGCTGGAGTCCTACCTGTGTTTGATAGCAAGTTTTCACCACAATCCCCAAATCCATGCATGGAATTCATAGACAGTGGTGCATTGCGCATAAAAGCATGTTGCCCGAGAGCTAATGGGATTAGTGGAGGATCATTAAAACATTGGAGAAGACATTCTGCATTGCTCATGAGAAAGAGGACTCACTAAGAGAAGCTCGAGCAACTTAATGGACCACAGACCACCCCTGACCTAGCCACGGGTATTTTTCTGAGATGAAAAGTAAGGCGGTCTTCCCGAAACATGGGTCCAGACAGACACCAGAAGTAGACATTGAGGTTGTGCACAAACGACAACTAAGGGACTACACTGAAGAAGATGGACATTGAGGTGGGCAACAGAGCACTCATTCGTAAGCCCCCGTTCTAGACGAGGTAAATGACAATATCAGAGAAGGAAGGATCGATGGAGAAAGCCACAAGTGGGCAAAATGTATTTGGAAGAAACTCCATTGTGGTTCTGCCGAATAATGCTGGAAGTATCTGAAGGCATAGGGAATAGCCAGAATTGATCAGTCCTTTGAGGTAACTCAAGATGGCGAAAGAAGATACCCCTGGTAATTGCCGCTGCACCAACTAATTATGAATTTCATTACGAAAAATCTTTTTTATAGCTGGTTTTGTGCGGCAGATTTTATCGCAACACAAAACCAGTATTGCATGTGGTAATTGCTTGTTGCAGTATTAATGTGTGTGCTATTTACCGGATCACCATAGAGTCCTATAGGACTCGAAAATGGAGATTAACAGTATGGTCTACATGGCTCGTAATCATGCGTACCTACCAGGCCAATCGGTAATTACTGCTTGTGGTAACGGGAAAAACATGTTTTGAGGTATTACTGTGTGTAATACCTCCAAACTCATGATCAGGCCTTAAATGTCCACTGAAAAGCTATTAAGCTCTATCTGTCAGCCAGGTGCCAATTCAGTCGAAAATGGAGTCAAAAGGCAAGCAGTGATAAGAAAGTTGATGGATACTGAAAGGCCCAAGAGAGGTGAGACTTGGGGCACCAGGAAAGGCAGTCTGTAATGCACCTGCTGGAAACCACATTTAATGTACTGAATTAAAGTATTTTTCTTTGCGATAAGACTGCAAACATGGCCACAGCAGTTCGGGGAACTCCTGAAGTACGAGGTCCATTTCAACTGAAAAAGTTGAAAGGCCCTGGCGCCGTCTACACGGATACGTTAAGAGAATTAACTTAAATAAGTAACAACCATTATACAGAATACTGTGTTGCTAGACGTAAGTGAGCAATGGGTGATATTTCTTAATAGGAGACCTCACCCCAGCAGAGAATTAATCGAATTTAGAAGGTACCAAAGCTGTTCAACACACCGTTAGTAAACTCTCTCATACAACGAAGCTATCCGAGTAACGCGTCCAGTGCCTGCTCTTAACAGTACTTGAGTATTCTTTACAAGTCTTCGGAGCTCCACCTTCTGCAGATGGCTTCACCTGCCTGCTTCAGCTACCTGCAGAAACCAAGCAGCTGCCGCCGCGCCATTCATGTGAAGTGTGACGATTAAGGAACGAACCGTACACGCGAGTTCCTCTTTTAGGGAATATATCTTGCGGCCAGAGGGGTGCACTTAGTGCAAGAGCAAACTGTCGAGGTTAGGGAAATGGACACACTCTCCCGGCCTGCGGAGGTGATTGCCAGCTTGCAGTATCTATCATTACTCTTTTTCCCGGCTTACACAAGCGGCCAGCCTGCTTCTGACGTATTATGCTACTCCGCCCAAGCCTGCCTGCTCACAGCTCTTATACAATCTTGACAAAGTAACATCCGGGTCAGCTATAGCTCAGCGGTTCCTTCTATCACGACAAAGACAGCCCCGTTGGGGGTTCTAGTCCCGCGGGCGCCCCCTGGCCTTTTTTTTTAATCATCAAGAAAACTTTATTCTGCCATCAAAGTGCACCCTAACACAATACAATTTACATTGACCAAGCATAATGCTACACAGCGTGAGACATGACAAAAGATAAGATGAGTAGGGTCAACAGGAGAACCCCACCCCTTTCAAACAAACTCCAACACCCTGAGGACACACTCAATTAACCCTGCTAACACCCCTCCCAAAGGAGTGAGGTTTGTGCCAGTTAGGGGAATGTTCCTCTGTTTTTGCCTGGACCAGTACATGGGTGCTCACTGATTCTGATCCCACTGTAGGGTGGCCAGCAATCCCTCCCCCTTAAAACGAAACATTACTTTTCACGAACAATTAAAAAACAGATAAATAAAATTATCATAGTTACTCTAATTATTATCAGCCGTGCTTTACACCTCGTAGTCTAGTTGCCACTGTATATATCAACACAAGAGCACTGTCACGCCATTAGGTAAACATTGCATAATGAGTACTTGCAGATAACGCCCGCGCTCTATTAGTTTATTACTGTTGTTTCACTGCAATTGCAACTTCGCGCTGGTGCTTTCCTTGCTAGTAGCCCAGAGTTTCTAGTTTTTTGTAATTGCTGTTGTATACACATCTCTTTAGCAACAGACAGCATTGACTCGTTGTCATGACTCTGATTAACATCAGCGTAAGATCACGTAACCACGTCACGCGTCTAACAAAAGCGTCTCCATGACAACGCTCGTACTTATTCACTAACAGCTCGCGGCCAGATTAAAACCGCGTCTTACTGTGTCTCTGCTTTCAACTCGACACTACGGGGTAGGTTAATCATTAATGTGTATCTATGCCCATTTTAGTGTGTAAGGCTAGTTAGTAAATACCATTTTGACACTTAGATTTCCTTTGTTCGACAGGCGGGACTCTTTGCGCTCTGTTGGTTTTTCCATGGAGTGTAAGCATACACGTACCTAGCTTACAGCAACGTTACTGGCAGCCCTAATGACTTCCATCTCCATCTTGCAATAGAATGAAGATAGCTTTAGCATGTTATGAGGTAAGCTTTCACAGTGTTATATTAGTTTCCTTTAAATAATATTAGGTACGTTTTAGATATCTTACCACTGCATCATCCTACCTGCTTTACAGATGGGATTGTTATAAGTGGATTTACATTGGAATGAAGACCTCTAATAAACAGCACGTGCAACAAAATTATGGCGTAACTCAACGCTTGATATGCATTGAAATATTATGAGGATAATAGTAACATTATTATGATGAAATAGTGACAAGGACAGATATAAATGCAGATTTTGGTTTCATTTGAGATGGTCATTTGTGGCTAGCAATGAAATTGGTTTATGTAAATACTCGTTATGACTGTTTTTTCTTGTTTTCTCTGTGTATGTTTTTTCCTTGTACTACAGAAATTCGCCCTGATGAAGGACCAAGTATAGGTCCGAAATGCATTGGCACATCATTTCTGCTTCTTCTTAACAAATGAAGTAAAGAATCAATTTACTAAAAGTTTTGTTTTGGATACATTTTTTTCAAGAGCATTTTTGTGCCTTCAGGCACAATTTTCTACAACGTATCTATTTACTTAATATGAATGAATTTAATTTCCTTCAGTAGTCTTCACTACAATTGGCGACCCAAGGTCTGATGGCAATTCTTTCCCATCAGACATTTATGCAACTCTTCGGTACACCCAGTATAGTGTATACTGGTTTACTTGGTGACGCCATTAATCGCCTGTTCTAATTAACTAGTAGCCATACGAATGCAAAAAGAAACTCAGCGGTGCCCGCCCTAACCACTTTTTCTTTGCCGTTCTTCTCCTTACACTAAATACGGGCGGCGGCACGCACTACAAATAATCGTCAAAATGTCATATGAAGAAATTTCTAAAATTACAGATAAACATGCCCAAACTATGGGATTCTCTACAGAAGAAGCAGAAGCTATCCTTAATTTGATCAAGGATTCTAGTACAAGTTCAGTGGAAACAGATCCAACTAAAAAAATCAGACAACTAGAGTATCTCATTAGAAAAGAGATCAATCGTAAACTTCACGCTGTAACATTAACCAAGTATTATAGAGCTCAACGTATTCCTAGAGGATTACGGATGCCTGTACGTCCAACTTTATGCAAGGAAAACAAGGAATTTGTTCGAAAATGGGAAAACATATTGAACAAGTGCTCACTTGATTTAATTCTTTTGACCATACAAGAACTTTCTAATGAACTGAAATCTACCACAACTGACATTGATACTATTAAATCTGAACTAAGTGATTGCTTGAGTAAAGATGAAATGAAAAACATGCTGGAAGACATTGACAAAAAACTAGAACAATACAAATCAGAACTAGAAAGTAAAAAGATCCGCAAATTTAAAAGAGATACCTATGATTACCATAACGACGAGGTTTATACCTGGATGGATAAATATAGACAGTCTGGACAACCTCAACATTCTAGGAACTCCTCTGATCAATCCAGTTCAGACTCAGATATACAATCTCGCCCAAGTACTTCAAGAAGGCCTACTCTCCCTAATGAAGAACAAACTACTGCCACAGAGGATACTGTAAGGAATGACGATCAAGCACCCAGAGAAGAGAGACTGCCTAGGCAGTCTTTTTTAGACAAAAGGAAAGCAAGAAAAGAACCAGGAGGGGCCGCAGGAAAAGAAATCTCACAGAAACCAGAGGCGCGATATCCGAACAGGAGAGTCTAATCATCAATATATCCAAACGCAATTTAAGTAACGTTGAAGAAAAAATCCTTCAAAAAGGACTTAGCTTTGTACCAACTCACAGCACGAGTCCTTTTAACACCAAGGTAGAACTTTTTAAATTTGTTCGGAAATTGAAACTGAGGGCATTTTTTGCTGAGATTGAAATACCCGAAGAACAAACAACCAATAACTATCTTGAACTTAAATCCAAGAGCTCTTTCATACCACCTTTACCACACGGTACAATTGATATCTTTCATGAAGCTGTCCTACGAGATCTGAAGAAAATTTCCTTTCAAACACCTAAATTTCGTAACCTCAATCGTAGGGATCTGTCGGTCATTAGGAATTTGTATGAAGATGAGATGATTACCATCCGACCAGCAGACAAAGGCGGGGCCCTGGTGGTGATGGACTCTGCCGATTACAGAAATGAATGCCAGAGACAATTAAATGACATCAACATCTATAAGTCTCTACCTTGTAACCCAATTAGAGGAATTTCAAATAAGCTTAAAATCATGCTTGAAATGGCAGAAGAGAACGAATGGATAAGTGAAAAGACGAAAGATTTTTTGACTCAGAAATTCCCTCAAACTCCACACCTCTATCTACTTCCAAAAATCCATAAATCTCTTTTGAATCCCCCTGGTCGACCAATCGTGGCTGCCACTAATAGCATTCTCCAACCTCTTGGCATCTATATTGATACGATTCTGCAACCAATCATACAGAAACATCACACCTATATCAAAGATACCACGCATTTTCTGAACAGATTGGCTAACATTCAATTGGAAGAACATGATCTCCTAGTAACCATTGATGTTAACAGCCTATATACCTCGATTCCTCACTGTCTTGGCAAACAAGCAGTGGATTGGCTTCTATTACAAGAAGAAGAAATAGGGGCATGCAAAGAATGGATTATGATGTTGCTTGACTTCATTGCACAAAATGCTTATTTTCAATATGATAAACAATACTATTCACAAATTAGTGGCACGGCCATGGGAGCCACCATGGCTCCAGCATATGCCAACTCATTCATGTTGAAATTTGAAGAGGACCATATTATCAAACATCCAGTCTGGCATCAATATATTAAACATTGGGGCAGATACATTGACGATATCTTCCTAGTGTGGTCTGGTCCACACGCAACTTTAGATTCATTTCTGGGATACATCAACTTGATAGATGAAAGAATCCAATTCACGTATGAAATAGGCCATCCTAGTGTACACTTTCTAGATGTTCTAGTGATTCCAAATGCACCATCATTCAACACAGAGGTCTATCATAAACCAACTGACAGAAACAACCTTCTCCACAGGATGAGTTTTCATCCAACAGCTACAATAAGGAGTTTGCCATATAGTCAATTGCTACGTATTAAAAGAATCACTAATATAGACTCTAAATATACGCAAGAAAAAGAAGAACTATTCCGTAAATTCAAAGCAAGAGGCTTTAAAGAAGATGAACTGAATCTGGCTGTAGAGAAAGCAGATATGCAAGAAAGAACTCATTTACTGGAGACAAAAGTATCCAACAGCAAAGAGAATCCATTGGTGTTCGTTAGCAAATACAGTGTTCAGTCATCTAAAATTAAGAAGTCAATTCTCAAACATTGGCCGATGCTAACTTGCGACGCGAAAATCCAGAATTTGTTTCAAGAAAGACCTGTCTTTGCTAATCAACGGAGCAGCAACCTGAGGGATTTGTTGGTTAACACCAAACCCAAAATAACCAAACAAGTCCTGTCAAAGAAACAAGGGACATTTCCATGTATGTCGTGTAATAATTGTAATAACATCACTAAAGGTGACTCAGTCACACACCCCAGAACTGGACAAATAATAAAAATCAAGGACCACTCTACTTGTTTGTCAGAAGGAGTCATATACTGCATCAAATGCCCTTGTGGCCTATTATACATTGGACAGACCAGCAGAAAGGCACGAGTAAGATGGAACGAACATAAATCAAATGTTAGAACCAACAACCAACATTCACCAATTGCTAGACATTTTAATCAAGCTAAGCACCAGATAGCACAAATGCGATTCCAAATTCTCGAAGTAGTACAACTGAAGAACATCAACACAAGTGCCACAAAAAGACTTGAGCAACGTGAAGCATATTGGATCGAGAGACTCGATACGGTATCACCACGTGGTCTTAATGAAGAACTTAATCTATATTGCTTTTTATGAAAGAGTTATCATCCAGTTGATTTTGCCTTGTCTTAACTTTTTTTCTTTTTTTCACAGGAAATACATTTAGTAACTAATTACACTAGCTGTTGTCAAGTCAGATACAAGACCTTTAAACACGCCATAGGGGTGTGTAGATAGGAGAGTAATATTGATGAGAGACTTTTAAACATGCCATAGGGGTGTGGAGCTAGGAGAGTAATATTGATGAGAGTGGCATAATATTGTAAGTAACTGCAAGTAATGATTGGTTTAGTTTTGATTACTCGTGTAGTCCGTCTCTTCTTGGATAGACATACTTGTGTAACATTTGCATTTAACTCAATAGTACTCACATGTTGAAAATCAGGATGAGTTATATGCTTTTTTTATCTGTACCTTTTTTTTGCATTCTGCGTAAATAGGTTTGGTACTGATGGTTTTTTGGATGTTTTGAATATGTCATGCAATGTTTATTATTTGATCTGCACTATTCTGTAATTTTTGTAATTTATTTCCTATTATATCTGTATAACAACTTCCGTGGCTTAATGCACGGTTTAGGTAACCCCATTAGAGTTACTTATCTTGTTTATTACCTTGTCTGATTTTATTTTATTCTGTCATAAGTATTGCAAAAAAAAGTAACTGTTTACTGTAGACTGTGTATGCACCCACGCACATTTTTGACAGTATCATAGTTACTCTAATTATTATCAGCCGTGCTTTACACCTCGTAGTCTAGTTGCCACTGTATATATCAACACAAGAGCACTGTCACGCCATTAGGTAAACATTGCATAATGAGTACCTGCAGATAACGCCCGCGCTCTATTAGTTTATTACTGTTGTTTCACTGCAATTGCAACTTCGCGCTGGTGCTTTCCTTGCTAGTAGCCCAGAGTTTCTAGTTTTTTGTAATTGCTGTTGTATACACATCTCTTTAGCAACAGACAGCATTGACTCGTTGTCATGACTCTGATTAACATCAGCGTAAGATCACGTAACCACGTCACGCGTCTAACAAAAGCGTCTCCATGACAACGCTCGTACTTATTCACTAACAGCTCGCGGCCAGATTAAAACCGCGTCTTACTGTGTCTCTGCTTTCAACTCGACACTACGGGGTAGGTTAATCATTAATGTGTATCTATGCCCATTTTAGTGTGTAAGGCTAGTTAGTAAATACCATTTTGACACTTAGATTTCCTTTGTTCGACAGGCGGGACTCTTTGCGCTCTGTTGGTTTTTCCATGGAGTGTAAGCATACACGTACCTAGCTTACAGCAACGTTACTGGCAGCCCTAATGACTTCCATCTCCATCTTGCAATAGAATGAAGATAGCTTTAGCATGTTATGAGGTAAGCTTTCACAGTGTTATATTAGTTTCCTTTAAATAATATTAGGTACGTTTTAGATATCTTACCACTGCATCATCCTACCTGCTTTACAGATGGGATTGTTATAAGTGGATTTACATTGGAATGAAGACCTCTAATAAACAGCACGTGCAACAAAATTATGGCGTAACTCAACGCTTGATATGCATTGAAATATTATGAGGATAATAGTAACATTATTATGATGAAATAGTGACAAGGACAGATATAAATGCAGATTTTGGTTTCATTTGAGATGGTCATTTGTGGCTAGCAATGAAATTGGTTTATGTAAATACTCGTTATGACTGTTTTTTCTTGTTTTCTCTGTGTATGTTTTTTCCTTGTACTACAGAAATTCGCCCTGATGAAGGACCAAGTATAGGTCCGAAATGCATTGGCACATCATTTCTGCTTCTTCTTAACAAATGAAGTAAAGAATCAATTTACTAAAAGTTTTGTTTTGGATACATTTTTTTCAAGAGCATTTTTGTGCCTTCAGGCACAATTTTCTACAACGTATCTATTTACTTAATATGAATGAATTTAATTTCCTTCAGTAGTCTTCACTACAATTGGCGACCCAAGGTCTGATGGCAATTCTTTCCCATCAGACATTTATGCAACTCTGCTCACTGATTCTGATCCCACTGTAGGGTGGCCAGCAATCCCTCCCCCTTAAAACGAAACATTACTTTTCAGGAACATTTAAAAAACAGATAAATAAAATTTAAAATGATGTTATAGAGTTTGATTGATTAAGCCAATGGGACTCATTACGAGTTTGGCGGTAGCCATGCCCTTATTAAGGGCACGGTTACCTCCGATCTCGCTACCTGCACCGGCACCCGCGAATGGACCATAACCGGCCCATAACAAGTTGAAGGGGTCGGTAATAGCCCATTCACGGGTGCCATTTGGGCGGGCTCCAGATCCCCATTCCGCCCCATAGGGCAGAATGGGGGTGGGGAGCATAGTTGCACTGGCACCGTTCATAACAGTGCCAGTGCAATCACGAGTCAACTCGTAATGTGGCGGTATGGTAACAATGGCGCCGGTAGCACTACCGCCGGCATTGTTGCCTTACCGCCACATTTGTAATGAGGCCCAATGTCTTCTCTATTTGCACGGCACTCTATACAATTCTTTTTTAATTTGAAAATGTTTGCCAGTAAAGAGTGCATATGTTACAACACCGCTGATCTTGGTGAGGTTTTTTTGTAAACTTTATTCTTTGTCCAATCCAACAATGAGAAATGTAGCCAGCTTCACATTCCAAAGATATAATATATTGCTACAAGGGACCACAAATAAACAATGCATTGTTCAAAATAGACTACATAGAGTTAGCCACAAAAACCTTTCCACAACTGTTTGAGAGCAAACCACACGACATACCAAACATGGAAGCAGCTACTGTTTTGTACTCTTGATCTAACATATTTCTTATTTCATTATTTGACAGTATAGATGTGGAAAAATGGAAATAACGACTACAGATGTAGAAACAGATATGTATTGCTGTCAGAAAGTAGATGAAGACATTGGGCCTCATTACTACCCTGGCGCTAAGTGTTTAACAGCGGCTCAATGGGAATGGGGAAGGCACTAATTACGGTACCGCAAATTTGCGGTACCGTAATTAGCACCAAGGTCCCTTTGCGGGTCCCTACTTTAACGGCTGGTAAAACCAGCCGTTAAGGTCAGGTCCCGCAAAGGGACCTCGTAATTAGGCGCTAGGTGTTTAAAGGCACCGCAGCCTTTTACAGCGCGGTTAAACACTTAGCGCCTGGGTCATAATGAGGCCCTTAGCGCCTTGCTACGAGGTCCCTTTGCGGGACCCGACCTTAACGGCGGGTCTACAACAGCCGTTAAAGTAGGGACCCGCAAAGGGACTTGGTGCTAAGTACGGTACCGCAATTTGCGGTACCATACTTAGCGCCTTTCCCATTCCCATAGAGCCCTATGGGACGAAAATGGGAATGGGGAAGGGCCAAGGTTCAATGGGGAATTACCGCCCGCCAACCTTGGAATGGGGTGGTAATTCGCCATTGAACCATGGTGGACCCGTTACAACACCGGCACCAACCATGGTGCTAATAGCGCCATGGGTAAGCACCGGTGTTGTAATGAGAGCCATTGCTTTTAATTAGCAACCCTCTTTCGAGTACCATCCAAGTAGCAGCCATATCATCCATGGAATAAGCACGGCTATTTTATATTGAGAGTAGAACTAATGCGGACACACATCTACCAAATCCACATAACCAATCACCCACCATCCCCTCCAAAACAATTTTGGACCCAGTAGCTCCGAGGTGTTCAAACTGTGTGAATGCTCCCCCTAATGGGAGAACCAAGAAATTCAAGAGGGGCGGGGGGACGAGGCTGTTAAAAAAGGGAGTAGGGTGACTGCTTAATATGGCATGTGGGGTGAATCATTAACAATATTTTTATTTTGGGGGAGCTCCCCAAAAGTATTTCTGATGATGGGGGTGCTAAGCATACAACTTTTTGAATACCACTCGTGTTGGTTGAACCTCTGCACATGTTGAAGAGGTGCAGGTATAGTCAAACTATAGAAAATGGTGTAACAAATATCGATTATGGCATGATACTTGAATAATTCTTTATTGATACACAGGTATGTGAGCCTAATATTTGTCCTGCCCCAGAAACTATATTCAGTTCAATGGCCTTCATATTCAACTTTTGAACATTATGATATGATATGATAGTTTATGTATATAGCGCCTATACACATTGGGGGTCATTACGACCTGGGCGCAAAGGGATACCGGGCACCGGTAATGACACCGGTGCCGGTACTCCCTTTGTGCCCTATTCCGAAGGTCCCTTTGCAGGTCCCTCCCTTAACGCCTGGTTTTACCGGGCATTATGGACAGGACCCTCAAAGGGATACCTTTGGGGGCTCAAATGGGAATGGGGAATGGCTTTTCAAATGGGACTTACCGGTCCCGCAAAGGTCGGAATAGACCAGTAAGTCCCCATACCACCAAGTCAGTGGCGGTACCGGTACTGGTGCTAGTCATGGCGCTAATAGCGCCATGACTAGCACCAACCTCGGAATGAGGCCCAATGTGTTTCAAAGCACTTCAAAGCAAGGAAGGGAACAAGGGAAGATACAATAGCATTCTTACAGCCCATGAACAGTAAGGATGTGAAATTAATTATTGTACTCGGCGTAACGACATTTTAGATAGTGCAAGAGCTAAAACATAGGGCCTCATTACACGGTAGGTGGTAAACCCTTACCGCCTTACTACGAGTTCCCTTTGCGGGACCCGACCTTAACGGCTGGTTTTACCAGCCGTTAAAGAAGGGTGCCGCAAAGGGACCTCGGTGCTAATTACGGTACTGCAATTTGCGGTACCGTAATTACTACCTTCCCCATTCCCATTATGCCCTATGGGGGCAAAAATGGGAATGGGGAAGGGCCTTAGTGAATGGGGAATTACCGGCCCGCTCAAGTTGGAGTAGGCCGGTAATTCCGCCATCCACCAAGGCAGACACGTTAAAAAACTGGCGGCAACCATGGCGCTAATAGCGCCATGGTTACCGCACAGCGTGTAATGAGGCCCATAGACAAGGAAGGGAGGGGGAGAGTGGGAAGGAAATGGAAGCAGACATGTGACTACTGTACTAGGCCTAACGACATTTCTGGTAGAGCCGGAGAAAAACAAAAGGTGAGGGAGCACTGGCATAACCGGGGCCCCCGCAGCTCCCGCAGTGCGAGGGGCCTCGCTAGCACGTGTCCTGGGAGCGGGCCCCACTTGGAGAAAATAAATAGTAAAAAATATTTTTTCAAATATTTTTTCTTTTTACATTTTCTCTTTGAATTCACTCTAGATTCATAAATACATTATTTCTGAAACAGAAATAATTTCTTTATGAACGTAGAGTGACTACAAAATAGAAACTGGGCATCATTATGGGTCTGGCGGTAAGCCTGATGGTGATACCGGCGACATGCCGCCAAACCGAACAGAATTACTGGCGTCTGACTTCCTGGTAACACTGGGGTATTACAACTCCGGCAGCCGGGAAGTCAGGCGCGGGTAATTCTGTTACTCCCCATTCCCATAGAGTTCCATAGGACTCTATGGGAGTGGGTACCACGGAAGCACGAGCACTGTTAATAACGCTGCCGGTGCTTCTGTTATGGTCTGCTTACCATGGTCGCTGTGTCTGGCAGGGTCAGACCTGCCGGGTACAGCGACTCTGGCAGGCAAACTCGTAGTGTACCAATCTGGTAACAACGGTGCCAGTAATACTGGCACCATTGTTACCGGACCGGCACACTTATAATGAGGCCCACTTTCTTTTTTGATCTCCCAGCGTTCCCCCCAACCCATTATATGGAAGATCCCAGGCTGGAGGCCTCCATGTCATGACTTCAAAAAGAAATAGTTTAGTTTTGAAGTCACACTGCCTTCATAAAGAAATTAGTTTCGTTATCGTTTGGTCCTTAACGTAAATAATTTCTTTATGAAGCCAGAGTGACTTCAAGATGAAACAATGGGCCTCATCATGACCCCGGCGGCACGCACCCATACATGCAAACTTAATGTATGGGTGCGTGCCTGGGTGTATGCGCCTCTATGGTGGAAGGGTTCACACTTAAATGTATGGATGGCTGCCTGGGTGTGCATGTATGGTAAAATAGTGCACACTTAAATGTATGGATATCTGGGTGTGCATGTGTGTGAATGGTGTGGGTGCTTGTGTTTGGAGGCGCAACAAAACCTACGTTTCGGGGAGACTAATCCTTCACATTTTGAGAGAGGTGCTAACTTCACGGGCGATGGAGGAGGGGCAAACCTATTGTGTGGGGGCAGCTAACTTCTTTACGCATTTTAATGAGACTATTCAGTGCAGCTTCAATGTTACAAGCAGTTCAACTCTCTTCTTTAAGTCTGAAAGCACCCACTTATGGACTGCTGCGAGAATAAGCAGTCTCCTGTTCCCTCTCTGCCCTTCCAAATACTCCCCTGGCATGCCAGTACTAAATCCACATCACAGTTTAAATTGCCTAATATGTGGCATTTGAATGCAGGTACTAACAGTGAAATGCTTTACGTTAGTTATTGCTGGGCACTTGTTAACATCGAAATCCAGGTGCCGTTTAACATGTGTGTCCTGTTCTGTCCAGCAACTGCTCTGAAGGTCAGCCAGGTTGAGTCAACATAGCCCAAACTTGGAGGGGGGGAGTGCTGAAGCCCAGTCAACTCAGTGGTGTTGCACCACTACTTGTGTTTAATGCCTTGATTACTTATTGGTAATATTCATTACTCCTAGCCCTATTCCTCCACCTTCCTGTACTTGTGTATGAGACATTACTTATGTATGAGGCACTCTGCCTCATACACAAGTACTGGGATGAGATAGAGGTACATGGAGGTAATGGCCCTCATTACAACCCCGGTGCTAAACCATGGCGCTATTAGCACCATGGTTGGTGCCGGTGTTGTAACAAGTCCGCCATGGTGGAATGGGGAAATACAGCAACATTCCAAGGTTGGCGGGGCGGTATTTCCCCATTTCACCATGGCCCTTCCCCATTCCCATTTTCGCCCCATAGGGCTCAATGGGACTGGGGAAGGCGCTAAGTACAGTACCGCAAATCGCGGTACCGTAATTAGCACCGAGGTCCCTTTGCGGCACCCTACTTTAACGGCTGGTAAAACCAGCCGTTAAGGTCGGGTCCCGCAAAGAGACCTCGTAATCAGGCGTTAAGGGTTTAACGGCGCCGACACCTTTTACGGCGCCATTAAACCCTTAACGCCAGGGTCGTAATGACCCCCAATGTCTGATTTAGCTACCTGTAATCTTCATTACTCCTAGTCCCACTCTTCCTCATTCCAGTACTTACCTATGAGGCAAGGAGCCTCATATGAACCCTCTGGGAAAAGGAAGAAGGACTTGAAGGTAATTCTGGGCCAATGAGCTGATTTGGGAGGTTGGGTTAGGGCATGGGAGGGAGGGGGGATGTGTGGGAGGTGCAGGCTTGTGCAATAAATCATAATGGTTGTCCATGTCCAGGCAAAGCAGGCAAGATATGTGGTATTAGTGGCTAGAGAGGCATTTTCGTGCAGCTAGTCTAGTCATGCTCAGTTTGTTATGGCTTTTTTTTAACTGTGCATTTCTGATAAAGCAATCCTGCTAAGTGTAATTACCTGGCTACGCTGGCATTTGGGTGCTGCCAGTCTAGCTGTTTCTTACTGCGGCATCCAGGGCAGCGCAGCTCTGGGTAGTGCAAGGAAAACAAGGGACTGTAGGGTTACAGTTACAGTCCGTAAGTGCATGGTAGGCCTGGAGGCAAAGCAAGGGTTACTGATAAAGAAACAGCCTGGACTCAGTGAGAATCAGAGGGTAGCCAAGCAACCAGTCTGTACAGCAGACAGGTAGGTCATGTATGTCATCAGGGGAGGGAGAGAGAGAAAGCAGAGGGGAAGAGGAAAATGTTGAGCTGCTTCCGGAACGTCAGGTGGTTTGCTCAAGTTTGAAAGGGGCAGGGAGGCTATTCCAGAGCGAGGCACCTGCAGAAGAGCGAGATATTCCCCCCACTGTCTGCATGAAGAAGCATCTCACCCTAAGAGAGTTGGAGGTAGCTGGGGCAAGGGCTCGAGAAGGAAGGTATTTTGGAACAGAGCGTTGGATGTAGTGTGTGCCCCGACCCCAGAAAGCCTTGTGGACAATGCAAAGGGTCTTGAACTTGATCCTTGCAGCCACCGGGAGCCAGTGGAGAGATTTCAGGGCTCGAGAGATACGATCCCTGGGCTTGAGGCCAAGGATAAATCTTGCAGTCCTGTTCTGGATTAGTTACAGAGGGCGAAGAGTAGAGGAAGGCAGATTGAGAAAGAGGCTGTTGCAGTAGTGCAGCCTAGAGAGAAACAGGGCTCTGGAGACATTGAGCTTCTGAGGGAAAGAGAGAAAGGGAAGAGTCCCTTTGGTATTGGGACTTCTTGGTGACACACAAGATGTGAGTGAGGAGAGAAAGAGAGAGTGGAGTCGAAGATCACAGCAAGGTTTTTTGCCTCGCAGGAAGTCGAAGGAAGAGGGCCCAAGGTGGGTGACCCCAGTGAGAGAGGGTTAAGAAGGGGTCCCAATAAGAATTATCTCTGTCTTAATGGCATTAAGGCAGAGATTGTTGGAGCACACCAATCCTGAATCGCAGATAGACAGTCAGGAATGAGCGAGAGAGGAGAGGAGCCGAAGGAAAGCTGAGTGTCATCTGCATAACACTGACAGTTAGCGGAGAAGGTAGAGGTCAGGTCGGCCAAACGGGCCAAGTAGAGGTTGAAAAACCAAGGTGAGAGGATAGAGCCCTGGGGAATGCCACAGGTAGAGCGAGAGGTGGCGAAGATAAAGAGACCAAGTTGGACCTGGAAGGAGCAGTCCAAGAGGAATGAGGTCAGCCACTCCAGAGCCTGATCCATGATGCCCACATTTTGACTTAGTCAATTGATCAGGATGGCGTGGTTGACTGTGTCAAAAGTAGAGGCAAGATCAAGGAGGATTAGGACAGAAGGAATGCTGGAATCAAGGTTAGTGAGAAGATCTTCACGGGTGTTCAGGAGAGCAGTTTCCGTGCCTCTGGCAGCTCTGAAGCCAGACTGATGATCATGGAGACAACCAACATATTCAGTGTGGAGTGTAAGCTGGGAGATGGTCAGCTTTTCCAAGAGTTTGCCCAGGAAAGGGGTAATGGACATTGGGCGATAGTTTGCCAGGCAGGTAGGATCGGCAGACGGTTTCTTGAGGAGTGGGTGCACAAGGGAGTGCTTAAGCGAAGAAGGGAACGTTAAAGTGGCGAAAGAGTAATTACAGTAATAAGCCAATGCTGGAGCAAAGGTGTCAATCTGGTACTTGATGGTTCTGGAGGCGCAGGAGAGCACCTGTTTGGATGACACTTTCATAGATCGGACTTGTCTAGTAACCTTGTCAGGTGTTGTCAGAGAGAAAGAGGAGAAAGGAGGAGGAGAGGTAGAGATTGGCAAAGGGGGGGCGAGAGAGGAAGAGGGAGAGGGAGAGGAAGAGGAGATAGAGGACAGGATGTCCTGAGTTTTAGCGGAGAAGTGAGAGACCAAAGCCATACAGATGGCCTGGAAGGGAACAGGAGAGGTAGAGACCATAACAGGATTGACCAGTTCCATGCAGATTTTAAAGAGTTTGGCCGTGTTGTTAGAAGCCTCTGAGACCCAGCTTTGAATGTGTCCTCTCATCTATTATGTGTCTACACTGGTCTACATTGTGCAGCCAGTGGAGCATGTTTTCAATGTGGCATGGCATTTTTAATAGCAAAACATGGATGTTCCTGTGCACTATTGGTGACTTGCATGTATTGGATTGGTGTTACCCTACAAAACAATTGCAAATGCTCTGGCTTTTTAGCCAATTTTTCTCAGAAAGTGTTCTGTATATTGCATTAAAACAAATATTTATATCTTTCTCTGAGTACAGTGTGTGACATACCCCTTTATAAGCACGTTTGTGTTTATTGTGCAAGCGTGATAATCAAGGCGGGCCCAGAGTGTGGCACAACCCATTATTGTTGCCGAGGTTGGTGGGGGGGCCTCTCAGCATGGCTCGCAGGGGGGCCCCCACATTTTGTGTCATGCCACTGTGAGGGAGAGGGGTGCAGAAAGGGAGGGGAGAAACAAAACATGCTGTTGAATGTAATGTTGGTCACTATTATTTGGGAAGACGGTGCTGGGGGTGTTTGCCCTTCGCTGTTCCAATAATGTGAACAGTGAGTCCATTGTGAACGCAAATGTTTGTGCCATATGGATTTGGCTGTCAGTCAATGGAACACTGGAATTGCAAAGGAACCATTTTGATTTTCTGTTTGCTTAAGAACATTAAAAAAACAAAGTTTTGAGGAATTGAATATCAAGAAGGGCAACACCACATTTAAAAAAAAATCTTAACTTATTGGCCCTCATTATGAGGCTGGCAGTAGCCGTGCTTGTAGTAAAGGCACGGCTGCCACCGGTATCCATTTTTTTCTGGCACCCGCAAATGGGCAATTACAGGGTCATGCCGAGTTTGGCGGACCCAGTAATTTCCCATTCGTGGGTTCCGGTCATAAGGGACTCCCCATCCCCATTCGGCCCCATAGGGCTGAATGGGAATGGTGAAGGTGGTAGTACCGGTACCGTTAATAACGGTTAATAAAGGTACCAGTGCTACCATCATGTTCTGCTCACGGGTGCCGGTACGGCCACCAGGTCAGACCTGGTGGCTGCAAGAGCACCAGTGAGCAGAACTCGTAGTATGGTGGTATGGTAACAACGGCGCCGGTAGCAATACCGGCACCGTTGTTGCCTTACCGCCATACTTGGATTGAGGCCCATTGTCTCATATAACATCGTTTTTTATTGTTTGGATCATTTTTAATAGCCCAAAATGTTATTAATGGGTGCTCTGTTCTTTCCACAGTGATGGCCCTAAACAGTTGAAATTACTGATTGGGTTTTTAAATAATTTGCATTTTAATATAAAACATACGGATATACTAAACTCTTGAATTACGTTATTGATTCTGACACATTAAAGTATGTTTTGTGTGAAGTGACTAAACAAAATAAATGTATATGCATTAAATGGGTGTCTTCCGCGTTTTGCGAGTGAAAACGTGATTTTGCGGACACGTACAGAGGAAGTATGTCATTGAGTATCATCTTGAAAGTCCAATTTAGAAATGTTTGATTCCTGTGCCGTTTTGATCTCTGCACCTTTTACACCTGTACTTGAAAGTCAAACTGACATTTTTGAACCATGTTTGTGTCATATGTCACTTTTATCTAATTTTATCTCACTACTCTTAACTCTCACTCAGCTGTCAAACACTCCTCCAACATCTGCCGACTCGTCGAAGAACTTGATCTAGATGTCCTCGGTCTCACGGCCAGCTCTGTCACGAATGTTGACACTCTCCCCCATGATGGCTACAAGATCCTCTCTGAACCGAGAACCAACGGTCCAGGAGGTGGACTAACCTTGATCTTCCTGGAGTGGATCCCTGCTTCTGTCATTCCTCTGCAGGCCTACTCCTCCTTTGAATGCCTGGTCTGAGTACTCTCAATCTCTACCAGCCACTCTCTTACTGTGGCCACCATCTACAGGCCAACCAGCCAGTTCACCCTCTTCCTCTCTGAGTGGGCCGACCTCTGCTCCTCTCTCCTTGCATCTACCTCTCAATTGTTCTTCCTCAGAGACCTCAACATCCACCGGGATGCTTCTAGCCCCTCCTTAGGGCTCTTTCACAATCTCTGCGACTCTCTCTCTCTCTTTCTATTCTACCCTCTGGCCCTGCACACATTGCCAGGCACACCCTGGATGTTCCCATCTCTTCAGACATCCCCCTCTCTAACGCCCTCACCACTCCTCTCTCTTGGACTGACCACTTTCTTTAGAGGAAGTGGAGGTCATCAGGCTGATCATCAGACAAACTGGCCTGCTGCATGCTCCAAAGGCAATACAAACTCTCTGTCCTGTCCAAGAAGAGAGCTTACATCCAAGCCTGCGTCTCTGTGGAATCTAACAAGATGGCCAAACTCTTCAAAATCAGCAAGGAGCTGGCCAGTCCTGCGGCAGTCTCTACCTCTCCTGTTCCCTCCAAGGCTCTTTGCATGGCACTGGCTTCTCACTTCACCACTAAAACTCAGGACATCCTGTCCGTCTCTCATCTTCCTTTCGTTCTACCTCTCTTGGCCCCTCTCTGGCTGCCTCTCCTCTTCTTTTCTACCCTTTCCACGTGTTCTCTCCTAATGATGTTTCTAGACAAGTCTGATCTATGAAAGCTTTGTTCAAGCAGGTGCTCCCCTGCTCCTCCAGAACCATCAAGGACCACATCCACACCCTCGCTCCAATCACTCTTTTGCCCCTGGAACTTTCCCCTCCCCCTAAAGCACTCCAGTGTGCACCCCCTCCTTAAGAGGCCCTCTGCCGATCCCTCATCTTCCGGCAAACTGCCCGAACTCTATCACTCCTTTCGTGGGCAAACTCCTGGAAAAGCTGGCCATCTCCCAGTTTACTCTCCATAATGAACCTGTTGGTTGTCTCCATGACCAGCAGTCTGGCTCTAGAGCAGCCAGAATCATGGAAACTGCTCTCCTGAACACCCATTAAGACTTGCTCTCTAATCTTGACTCTAGCCTTCCTTCTGTCCTCAACCTGCTTGATCTATCTTCTGCTTTCGACAGGCTCAACCATGCCATCCTGATCAATCGTCTCCGTAACAACCTGGGAATCACAGGTCAGGCTTTAGCCTGGTTAACCTCCATCCTCCCGATCGATCCTCCCGGGTCCAATTGGGGTTTTTTCTCTCCATAAACTCTCTTTCCACATGTGTTGTTCCCCAGGGTTCTAACCTCTCACCATGGCTCTTCAACCTTTATTTGGCACCTCTGTCCCACCTCATCTCTACCTTCTCTCCTAACTTTCAGTGTTATGCAGATGACACTCAGCTCTTCTTCAGGCTCACCTCTGCCTCCACTCCTCTCTAGCTCATCCATTAATGTCTATCCGTGATTCAGGAATGGTGTGTCTCCAATGATCTCTGCCTCAATGGTAGTAATACTGAGATCCTTCTCATTGGGACCCCCGCTCCCACTTTCCCTCTTTCACTCTGGTTACCCTCCCTCGGCCCTCTACCTGCACCTTCCTGCGAGGCATAAAACCTTGGTGTCATCTTCGACCCCACCCTTCTCCTTTTCTCCTCACATCACAGACATCTCCGAGAAGTCCCACTACCAGCTGCACCTCCTCAGAGGTATTCTACCTTTTCTCACTTTCCCCCAGAAGCTCACTATCTCCAGAGCCCTGGTTCTCTCTAGGCCGGACTACTGCAATAGCCGCTTTCTAAATCTGCCTGCCTCTATGTTTGCCCTTTGCAACTAATCCAGAACTGGACTGCAAGACTTGTCCTTGGCTTCAAGCCCAGGGATTATATCTCTCCAGCCCTGAAATCTCTCCACTGGCTCCCGGTGGCTGCAAGGATCAAGTTCAAGACCCTCTGCATTGTCCACAAGTCTTTTTGTGGCCGGGGCCACACTACATCCAACTCTCTCTTGCTAAGCATTTTCCTTCTGGAGCTCTCTGCTCATCCAACTCCAACTTTCTGAGGGTCAGTCGCTTTTCCAGGCAAAGAGTGGGGGGGCTGATCTCTGTCCTCAGCTGGGGCCTCCCTCTGGAACAGCCTCCCTGTCTCTCTCAAACCTGAGCAGGACCAACGTAGAGGTTCTGGAAGCAACTAAATACCTTCCTTTTCACTTCTACTTTCTCTCTCTCCCCCCTGCTGATATAGCTGTATCTGGTTACTTGGCCATCCTCTGAACATAACGGCACCAGGCTTCTGCACGACCAGTAGTCCCTTGCACTGCACCTGGGCCTCCCACGCACTTAGGGACTGGATCTGCAACTCTACACTCCCCTGCCTCCTTGCACTTACCTGAGCCGTCCACCCCGGCAGCAGTTGCTTGAGCTTGCCTATTGCACTCTCCCCCCTGCCTCCCCTTGGCACTTCTCCTCTTCCATCCCCCTCGCACTTGCACGATCTAAATGACAAAAGGCCTAGTAAGATTGTTTGCTTTGTCCTCCCTTTGTCTCCCCTCTTTGTCTTGTCGCGCCTTGAAAGACTTGCGTACATGCACGTTACAAATGACATATCATTATTGCTTTAACTGCTTACTGTGATGCTGGAAATGCATCAGAGGGACAGGGCCTCCGCATCCTTGTCCTTTACTGCTTTTTTTATGTGTTCTGTCGTGTTTTCCACGCAGGAGTTCATGTAGGACTCCTGGTGGTGCAGCTTTCTCTTTTGGTTTGATGTACAGACCCATGGGATACCCTTATGGCACCAATGGGTGGGGGGTACAACCATGTGCACCTAGTGTATGTTTTCGGGCACCTGTGTGTGGCCCACAGAGCAGGGTATGGGCTGGTGGCAGCTCCATGCTGAATTTGACAGGTGCTCTGAGTATCCTCCATTTTGGGATACCCAGGTCCTGCCATTAGAATCAGTTGATTCCTGATAGGAAACAAGATGACCCCTGTGGCCTCTTGCTTTCTATTGCCTGTTACTTTGTTTTCCCAAAGTCCTGAGAAGCCCTGACTCTGTCCATTCCACCTGACTGGCTGTTGGGTGGAAGTTCCATATATGGTATTGCAGGACGTCTACGCTCCATCGTCGACGAGCACCGCTAGGAACGAAGTTGCCACTTCATTGCCGTAGTTCACCCTGTTCATCACCAGACGTACGACGACCCGTGGCTCCTGCCTTAAAGGGAGTGCCCTCAAGAAGGGCTGTTGATTTCCCGGCGAGGAATTCTACAACACCAGGTACTTTGGAATTGCTGAACTATTGGAAAGACTCTTGTGAACAATATATGGACTGGGCTGGTAGTATATCTTTATCTTACAGGTTGCCCAGATGGGGGGGATCTGCACACGGAACTGTGCCTAGGTAGCGGGGCCAGTATTCTGCCTATTGTTCTAACCAACTGCTTTCCTCCTATATCTATTGTTGGTTTCCTTTACAAACTGATTTGTGTGGCATTTAACCATACAGTTGATGCACTTGAAAGAGATCGAATAATGATTGTGGTACCACGTAGAACTGTATATATTTGCCATTGTAGATTAACCGAGTACAAAGTGAGTTATCATGATAGTATATATAATCGTGAACCTTTGTTATATAAAGACTGTGTTTTAACTAATACAGTGTGTGGACATTCCTTTGTGGGTGCTTGGGGACTACACTGTACTTAAGAACCAGCCCGTATCACCTCCTGAGAAGCTAGGCCTTGATTGATCGTCCATTGCTACCAACAATAGAGAATCTTGGCTGGGGTCCTCTGTGCTTCTCCTCTGCCATGTATAGAGCAGTAGTACAGACACCCCCCTCCGGTCCTTTACACTTACTGTAATGTAAGCCCTTGTTTCCCTCTTGGATACTTGACTTAGGGCCCAATTCATAGAATCCAGCACAGAAGTAGAACGCGCCGCGGGCCGAGATAGATCATGTGCCACGCATGCACCAGCCGTGGCACAAAGTAGCAATTGCACGGCACGCATATTCATGGATTTTCTGAGGCATCAGTAGCCGTGGCACAATGAACATTAAGCAGTGCCAGTAACGCCCCCAACATGCCCCTGTGCGCAGGAAAACCCAGTGAAATGCCAAATAGGGTGGAGGGCCCACGCCATCCATGGCCCAGCACACAGCCCCCCCATCGTAATAGCGTGAGAAATCTGGACGTACCCCGGTTGCACCAGCCAAATTGCTTGAAAAGTCCCATGCGTGCCCTGTCCCACACCCCAGCGTAATTGCAAACCCCGGTCGCACCAGCCAAATAGCGAGGAAAGGCCCGCACGTAGCTCTACCGCACCCCAGCATAATCGCGTACCCCGGTTGCACCAGCCAAATCACGTGAAAAGTCCTGCACGTACCCCGTCCCGCATGCTAGTGTAATCACGTAGCCGGTCACACCAGTCAAATCATGTGGAAAGGCCCGGGTGTACCCGTCCATACCCCTGCGTAATTGCGTACCCCGGTCGCACCAGCCAAATCGCTTGGAAAAGCCTGTGCGTACCCCTCACGTAGCCTGTTCGCACCCCAGCATAATCGCGTACCCCGATTGCACCAGCCAAATCACGTGGAAAAACCTGCGTGTATCGCGTCCGCACCCCACCGTAATCGCGTACCCCGGTCGCAGCAGCCAAATCGCGTGGAAAGGCCTGCGCCCACCCCACAATACATGCACAAATCCCCTGGAATCACACGCCTACTGATGGGATAGCCACACCGCAGCAGCCATCAACCGTGACCATACCCCACAGGAAACCCACAACACATGGGACTCCAGCATCACCCTTGAGCTAGGGGTGTCATGGTATTGGTTTTATGGAGGTATGATAACATTCTTACCAAATGACGGTATATCATGGTTATCGCGGTATAGCAGGTGGAGTTAACTAATCTTAACAAATATTTTCTTAAAGGTCATAAATTGTCAGCATTTTGAAACATGTCTCTGCATATTTTTTTGCTGATTCTCCACGGAATCTAAGGCAGCTGCAGATTTGGTCTTTCATGGCGCTGTCTTGTACGAAAGAGTGACTAGTGGAAGTGTTAAAATGCACATTTTGAGCAATGAGCTTGCTGCTCAGTCACAGGTCATCGCTTTGAAAATCGGCCTCAACCTGCATTATTTTGGAAACACGTGGCATGGGCATCATGACCCCTCGCTGCGATCAGTCATAAAAGTTTGTTTTGATAACGCTTTATCCCATTAAAGCGAGAAAAGTCACTCATGTGAGGTCTGAAAGCCCATGTCATTGGGCCTCATTACGTGGTAGGAGGTAGCCATGGCTACCCCCTTACCGCATACCGGGTCAGGGTTCTCAGAATGGGTACTTACCGGGTCATTCCAACCTTGGAGGACCCGGTAAGTCCCCATTCTGATAACCATTCCCCATTCCCATTTGAGCCCCAATTATTAGCTCTGAAGTCCCTTAGCGGGTACCCTCCTTAACACCCGGTCAGACCAGGCGTTAAGGAAGGGACCCGCTAAGGGACCTCGGAATATAGAGGTAAGGGATTACCGGCATCGGCACCCTTACCGGTGCTGGTAATCCCTTACCTCCTACCGCGTAATGAGGCCCTTTGTGTTTCTTTTGTCAAAGTGTCACTATAGCTTGTTTACCATCTGCCTGGTGTATTTTAAAGGTCGGATGTTGGAGTCACCACTGACCATGTAATCCTAACAGGAAAGCGTTCAGTGGGCGCTGTTGATTTCTATCTTGATTCCTGCAATACATGTTAATTTTCCTTCTTAAATGACAAAGTTAAAATATATATATCGGCACAAATATGGCTTAGACCACCACCTCACCACAGCCCCATCATTACCATTTTCCCAGGACTGAGCGCATTAGGACCCTTGTCGTGTGAGTTGAGACGAAGGAATGCTTTCATTGATGGTGTCACAAATCGAGGATAGACTGGAGAAATATCTCACCCCCATTGCTCTGGATACTTCAAATTGAATGTAGAATCTGTCCTGCCTGCTTGAGTACAGTGCCATATGCAGAAGGCATGTGAAGGATCAAGCGAAGCAACTGGTGCCAATGTGTAAATATCTACGCAGAGGACAGTGGGGGGGGGGTAGTTTATATACTAGCACAAAGCACTGATAGGCCCAGTGTTCATACAGTCTACAGAGCTAACGTGTTTTGTGGACATGCATCAGAAGGGCATTCAGTTCATTCCCCCTTTGAATTCTGGGATGTGTAGTTCCGCATCTTGTAAATTGGTGGGAAAACTACGAATGGGCTGATCTTTAACCCGACTCTATTCAGAGAGAACGAGCGGTCACAGCATCAAAGCTGTATTTACTAATGTGGCCTCACTTTCCCTATGCTCTTGTCTGTCAAACGCCACATCCCACAGTGCAAGATCCAGAATGTGCAGCTCTTGCTTAGAAAGGCTGTGCAGCCTTTCCAAATAAGATTGAAAAGCTCACTTAATAGCTGCAGGCCCTAAAACGGTATACCGGCATAAACAACATGACCGTTATTATAGTTCAATTAAGCTGTTCACTGTATCTATACCGGTATACCGTTATACCATTAAACCCCTACCCGTGACCATACCCTGCAGGCAGCCCACAACACATGGGACCCCCCCATCACCCATGGTCATACCCCGCAGGCAGCCCACATCACATTGGACCTCTCTATCACCCGTCACCATACCCTGCAGGCAGTCCACAACACATGGACCCCCCCCATCGACCATGACCATAACCCGCAGGCAGCCCACAACACATGGGACCCCCATCACCCGTGACCAGCCACCGCAGGCAGCCCACACCACATGGGATCCCCCATCACCCGTGACCATACCCCGCAGGCAGCCCACAACACATGGGACCCCCATCACCCGTGACCATACCCCGCAGTCAGCCCACAACACATGGTACCACCATCACCAGTGAAAATAGCCCGCAGGCAGCCCACACCATATGGGACCCCACCATCACCCATGACTATAACCCGCAGGCAGCCCACAACACATGGGACCCCCTCATCACCTGTGATCATAGCCTGCAGGCAGCCCACACCACATGGGACCCCACCATCACCCATGACCATACTCCGCAGGCAGACCAGAACACATGGGATCCCATCATCACCCGTGACCATACCCCGCATTCAGGACCCACCTTATGTCCCCACCCCCCACCTGTAACGGCAACCTGCATGCAGGCCCCGCCTCATGTCCCCACTCCCCCACCTGTGACGGAAACCTGCAGGCAGGCCCCGACTCATGTCCCCTCATCCCCCAACACACTGTGGACCGATAGACATGAATGCAGCAGATGTAACAAGCCACCATACGCTGCACACTCCAAGTGCACCTTAACACTGATCCATTGTACATGCACAACATGCCACATGCCAATGAAAGTGAAACATGACACATGCATGCATGTGTGCACACACATGCACAACAACCGCCAGCATCATGGACATAGAATAGAGTAAGCAACAGCAAAACTTGTCCTAAACCATCATGAACAGACACACTTTGATTTCAAATAAAAATAATATGTATTAAAAACAGTATTGAACTAATATAAAACTAATTTACCAATTGAGCACCAAATGAGCAAATAAATAAAAGATTGTCAAAAACAAAATAAATTGCAAGTCTAACAAATGAAGCTGAAAGCAAAGATGTGCTACATTAGTGAATAAATCAAAAGACAAATCAAAAGAAAACCATTGCTCCATGGTGAAATGAAAAATATCTGTTCAAAAGAGACCTATTTACACAAATTCAGGGTCCATTGTCCCAAACCATGTCCAAAAAAGAACCAAAATAACAAAGAACTATGTACAATGCATGGAGGAAAGTCACAAAAGTCTAAAGAAAAAAATAACAAAAGGAAACTTATACCTAAAAAAACTATGCACAGTGGCAGCGGGCTAGTCATGTGACACACCGTTTCCCCCCAAAAGTCTCAGCCAGGGCATCGTCGCACTCTGCGTCGATTTCCCCTAGGCGGGCCTGTGCTCTCCCCTCGAGGGCTTACAGGGACTTCATGTGCCCCTCTCAAACTCCCTGCAAGTCTCCTCGAGGAACTCTGCCTCTCTGCCCGACGGAGGGTATTCTCCACCCTGGCGATGGTGAGTGGTCCCCCCTGCGCCCACTTCCGCTCTGCTCCGATCTGCTGGCCGAGTCACCCCAACACGGAAGACATCCTTGTTGAAAGGTCCACGTGTGCCTCCTTCCCGACGGCCCATACCTGCCTCTCCTCCATTGGAGGCCCCGAGTCCTGTTGCCTCCTACACTGAGCCTGCCGCTGCCGAAAAGCCTGGTGCCTACGCCTCTGGGACAGCCTCTCGGATGAGGACAACCACCAGGGCTGTCGTGCATGTGCCCTGCTGCTTGTTGCCTGCTCTTCCACCACTGCCACATGTCCTGTTGCTGGATAGATCTCCGTGGTGACCACCTCTGCTGATCCTCCGTCAACTCGCGATACTGGCAGGGATGTGGTCTCCACCAGACTGGCCGCGGGTTTAGGACAGATGCACAGGGGGCCCTGTTGTTATCTGGGCTGGAAGACGGCAGGGAGGATGACTGGCGCACAGAGGAGGCAGGTGAGGAGGGGGTCACATAAGTGGCCAACCATTGCACCCATTGCGATACCAGGAAATGGTCCATCCAGCTCACGAGACAGCAGACCTCCTTGTGATGACGTGCAAGCTCCCGATTGCAAGCCTGCACATCATCACAAATGGGGTCTACCCGCACGATGATACCGGTTAGCTCAGGTTCCACCCTGTACCGAATGGCGACATCCACAGACATTGGTTTTTCCGTCTGGGTGGAATCGTCTGCCACCTTTGGATGGGTCCGGCCTGGGGCATGCCCGCAGGTGCATACTTCTGCCGTCACAGTACCAAGGACAGGATTAGGCACAGGCCCCTCCATTGCGACCTGAACTGCCTCCGGCCTCTGACCCTGGACAGCAGCAGTCACACCTACATCACCAACCCCGCGGGGCTGCATGGGCTGGGCTGATGTGGCCTCCTCCTCCTCTCTGCCCCGCCAATCTGGATGCCTGCCCACTTTCTTCCGCAGTGTCTTGCCCCTGTGTGGGCTCACCTGTCCCTCCCACTGCAGAGGAGTCCTCCACCACCTTCGCCCTCTTGAACATACCCTTAGCAGCTGCGGCCATTGACTCAGACGTGGCACCAGTCTCCTCACTCAAGGGAGATGACAATACCTGGGAGGATGACTGGGCCTTGCGTCTACGCCTTGTGGAGGAATCCGTGCTGCCGTACTCCACAGCACCTTCTCCGCCCTCTCCTTCCATCATCGCTGTGGATAAGGAAACATAGAACACATACCTCAGGGTAATGAACATATGTGTTTATGTCACAATGCAATTGTACATCAGTGGCACTGTCAAAGGTTGGAACCATCATCACCGTCCACTAGGACAGGGAAGTGCCATTCACACACATGCACAATCATGTCTGTCATTCACACTAGACATTCACATCCTTGGACAAGACACAACCAGCACCTGTAAATTGTGCATTCACCTCACACGCATTATGGCACATACACATGTAATTCACACACATCACCTGACAGTCACAAAGCAGGCCATGGAGCCATCAGTTCAGAGCACTAAAGGTCAAATTGGCAGCATGAGGCAATCACACAATCAAAAGCTTAAGTTACAGACATCCTGGAGTGTTGGCCACTCACACACTCACTTCTCAGACACATGCACATGTACACCATGTATGTCCATGATGTGGGCAATAAACACCCATGTGTCACACCTCTGGCTTGCCCCGGTACAGACTCAACAATGCAAATATGTGCATGTTGTTTAGGCGCACATAACACATTCCAACACAGACACCATTGATGTGGCACACGCTTCAATGGACTCACATGCAGCTGTGACTGGGACATGCACACAGACATCTGTACAGGAGGCATGCCAGACATGAGGCCAAGGTGCATACTCCAACCACACGTCAACATGCACATGCACTATGGTGGACAAGAACACATGGACACTTACCAGTCGACTCCAGACAGAGATCCAATTCCATGCCCTGGGCGGGGAGCGCTGGGTAGAATCGCTCCAAGACTGCCATCTCATCGGTGGTCAACCGGCCCCGGCGCCCCCTTCCCACACCACCATCCTTGATGAGGCACCGGACCTTGTTGAGGGTCCTGGACTTGAAGTCTTCCCAGCGCTTACGGACATGTTGGTAGTCACAGGGTGCCAACCCCTTTGCGTTGATGGCACCCACGATGTCCACCGAGATCTTCTTCCGTCCTTCATTGCCGACTTGTGATGGTCCGTGGAAGATGCCATTATGATGCACCAGGACTTGCTGCACCAGGATGCCAACTTTCCTGGGTGAGAAGCTGACAGCCCTCGGCCTCTCTGCCGATGGGTTGCCACTTGCCTCAGATGGTGTTGTTCAGACATGGCAACCCACATTGCAGGTGTGTGTGGGCAGGGTGGTCCTGGTGCTGGGCTGTTGAGCGGTGGTATGGCAGTTGGGAGTCTTCAGGATCAGCAGAAGTGGTCACGACGACAGGATCACTGGCAACGGCTGATGAGCAGGCACAAAAATGAAGGGCACGTAGGCAGAAGGCACACAGAGCGGCCAGGCAGCAGCAGATGGCTCATAGAAGGCAGCTCAGGGCAGTTGGAGGGAGGTAAATTGGCTGGTAGGCAGGAGTGTGGGTCTTCCGTGTTCTTTGCAGGGCCAGCCGGAAACAGAGTGACTCCACATGTGCGGAAAGAGCACGTTAGTGTGTAATCAGAGGAAAGGCCCTAAGTGCGTAAGTTACATGACACGCGTTGAACATTGGGCGTTGCCGTTCAGTATTGGGTTAAAGGTGTGCGTAGGACCACATTACAATGTACGTGCATTTCGTTTTGGAAGGACGCATGAACTTCGGAGTATTTTGGGGTCCCACTCAAATTGTTCACTACTGTTTGAGTGCGTACTTCTTCTTTTGGCGGGGGAGTTGCCTACGCGTGTGTTATTATTTTTCTTTCTTCGAGGCAGACGGTGACACGAGCATGCTTTTTCATACTGTGGTTGCCCCTGTGTGTCGCGTATCCCATTTACAAGGTCATAGTACACTACGTGTTCCTCATGCACGCATTTTTTGTGTTGCTGGGTGCCACAGCATACTGCGTGATGTTATTTCTTCATACGTGGGCTACCGAGGGGTCACGTACATGTTTATTTTTGTTTTTGGGGTACCTGTGCGTTACGCGACCAGTTAATGTTTCACCAGGGGTTACATAGAGCCTTATTGGAGAACAGTGGTACGTTTTACATAACGTACCCTGCCCCCTCATTCTAATTGCCCAGCGCAATTGTTAGCTGCACCTCCCATTGAGCTAGTCCATCAGTGTCATGGCTGGGAGGGCAGCAAGATGGAAGGGAGGCAAAGGTGGGCGTCCTGGCAGAGGTGGCCATGGTGGACGAGGTGGCCAAGGTGGCTGGGGTGTGCGAGGTGGCTGAGGTGGGCCACGTGGACAAGGTGTACAGGGCCGTGCAGGGAGAGCTATGCCCCCCCCACCCAACAGGATCAGGGAGATGCAGCTGCTGCTGATGTCCCCAGTACCCATGGTCCCGGGCCAGCAGTGCCATCTGCTGTCCAGAGCAGCCAGGGTGTGGAAGCTGCAGGGGCAGCTGCGGCTACCACCAACCAGACTCAGGGTCACCCAGGCTGGACTGGAGTGGTCCCAGCCCAGGACCTGAGTGACTCAGGGGCAGATTTTCATCTCCCTATGGGCAAGGGTCGTGCAGTGAAAGCTACTGGCACCAGCACCCAGGGTCACAGTCCAGCAGTGCCATCTGCTATCCAGAGCAGCCAGGGTGTGGAAGCTGCAGGGGCACCTGTGGCTACCAATACCCAGGCTCAGCCAGGCCGGACTGCAGTGGCCCAGACACAGAGTGCCTCAGGGGTAGATGTCCTTGTCCGTAAGGGCAAGAGACATGCCGTAAAGGCTACTGGCACCAGCACCCTGGGACGGATACCTGCAAGCCAGCCTACTGTTGTCCCATCAGTGGCTGATGCCATGGCCCAGTCCACTAGTGCCCAGCCCCTACTGACCCAAGTAGTCCAGGCCACTCTGGGTCGGCACCAACTTGCAAAAAGCAAAAGCGTGCAGTAGCGATAAAGGCTCCACCCAAGGCATGGCACAGGAGCCCCACACGTCGAGGAAGATCTTCTGTAATGAGGAACTGGACATCCTCCTGGACTACGTGCTGGAGCACGACTGTGACATGCTTATGCGGGCAGGGAGCACACATACACCTGCTCAGTGAATGGCCCACTGACAGGCCATCACGGATCGTATAAACGCCATGGGCCATGAGAGGCGTACAGCTCAGGCGGTGATCAATGAGTGATGAGGCTAGGTATGATATGATAGGTTATTTATAACGCGCTTAATACCGCGTGGTTTCTAAGCACGGACCCGGGGTTCGAACCTGTGTTGTTTCGTGTTGTCCCGCTTTCAAGGCGAGCACGTTGTCCCCTGAACTATCCACCCGAGAGATAACTGCGACTTACACTGACTGCACTCGAGGCAGCATGCAGTAGACTTGCAGAAGAGCACAGGCAAAAGTTGACACGCACCATCTCTGAGGAACTGCGAGCAACCCGTCAGGTGTTGCAAGCAGAACTGCATGCATCCATTGAGGTGTTGCATGCAGACCTCTGTGCCATCATGTTACAGATGCGCACATCTCAGTCCCGCATGCCCGCTGCCATGGAGGACCAGGCCAGGGCTACACGTGGTATACCTCCCTTAACACAGCCACCTTCTATTGCTACACTAGAGGATGGTGACAGCAGTGACAGCAGCGAAAGCTCTCCCAGTCCATGATGGCCGTGCGGACCATGAACCCATGGAGGGGTTTTATTTTTTTTCTCAACATCAACACATGTGGGTGTTGAGGTGCACCCTGCCCCTCCACTCTCCTGGGTCGGTCCCCCCCTCGCTCCACCATGGGAATTTTTTATTTCTTTTTGACTTTTTTGTCTATTGTGCATTTATGTGACAGTGTGTTGATTTGTGTGGCATCCAAGGGCATCCACTGTAGGTTCCAGCTGGGCCCATACAGGTTTGTATCATGTCGGTACACTGCTTGTTCATGCCTTAGGGTCCAGACACATATGTGACTCCTGCTTCCCCTTTCCATGGGCTTGCAAGGAGTTCAGCGTGTGAAAGTAACTGAAAAAGAGGCATTGGGGTTCTGTTTCATCTGTGGGCAGACTCAAGTCCAACCTGTGTATACAAACCCTAGTGGGATTCATGATTGTTTGGCCGTGCACGGTTGGCATGCCTTTTCGTTTTGACATTGAGATACATCCTTTGTTCATGTTACATCTTCATGTATTTGCTTGCCCGTTGCCATTGTTGTTGGACTTCCTGATGTATGGGCTTCCATGCCACCTTTAGTTGGCAGGCCAACACTACTTATTGAAGGGTGCCATGTGTTAGTTAGGGCACATTGAGGCACTTGTGGTATTCTGATTTTTGACTGTCAGTTATATTCACTGTTGTGTCCTGTGTTTGTGGTAAGTCATACTGGCCAATTGTTGTTCCTGTGTACATGATTGTTTTGATGTGTGAGAGAGTGTTATTTCAGTACTGGTTCAGTTTATCATTCAGGCCTCTTTGAAAGTACTGTTGTGTGCTGGCCATGTATGTGTGACTATTGACGTTGCTTAGCATGATATGAAGTTTGGGAGGCTTAAGGTGACATACCATCATTTGGATGTGTATTTGGGGTTGAAGGCATACTGCATCTTCCAGGTGTGCCTTTTGTGCTCACAAGTTTGGTTTCATTTTAGTTGTAAGGGATGCACACAATGTAGCACTTCCAAGGACAGGTTCTCAGGGTGGTAATGTTGTGACAGAGGATTGATTCTTTGTCATCATCGATTGTCACCCGGAATGTGCCAGGCTGTGTGCACTGCGCAGGGGGGTAGATTTTACGTGAAAAATTGTGCCACAAGCTGGGTACGGGCAGCCTCACCACGTGCCCTTTCCCCTCCCAAGCGCAGCGGCCGTGCATGTGGTTGTGAATGTGGGGGCACCACCATGTCGACCGGTACGTCCCGTCGTGTTGCAACATTGTGCAGGACACATGCTGCCACAATGATCCTGCACACTACTGGTGGTGCATATAGTAGCTCTCCACCGGAGTGGTCAAGGTAGCGGAAGCATGACTATGCCCCGAGTTGCAATATGGGCTGCGTTGTATCTCATCTGGGTGGTGTGGTGGGGTTCCGTATTGGCGTCATCATGTAGGTGATCAGTGGGTAGGCACTGTCCCCTGTGGAGGCAAGATGGTTTGTCAGTGTTGTGGTTTAGTCTGTATGAGACATGCATGCATGTGCAGGGCCATTTGTACTCACCAATGAGCCATGTGTTTCCATGCCTCCCAGCTTCCAGGGCTCGGTGTAGGGGTGACATTCTGTATATGAAACTATCGTGGGTGGATCCTGAATAGTTGACATATACAGAGGTGATGATTCCCTTGGCATCACATAAAACTTGCATGTGGAATGCCAGAGCTTGATATTCCGATAGATGTGCTCAGTGGCCATAGGTGGATGTAGGGCCACATGTGTGCAATCGATGGCACCGAGCACTTTAGGGAAGTGTGCCACCCCGTAAAAGTCCTGGACCACGGCCTGCCTTTCCACAGGTGTTCTGGGCATGTATATGTGCCTGTGGACTGAGAGGCGTGCAGTCATGATTGCCAACACCTGGTGTAGGCAGCGTGACTGCGTGGCCTGTCAAACGCCCCCAACTATGGCAGTTGTCCGTTGAAATGACACAGTGGACATAAAATGCAGTACATTGAGCACCTTTTCTAAGGTGCTCAGTGCTTGGGAGCACAGGGTGGGTGATGTGAGGTCATCTTCCCACTCCCTGACCAGGTCTAGGATGATATGAGGTGGGAAGCTACACCTGCCATAGACATAGACAACAGGCATCCCAAAAAGGCTGGTCCTGGGTAAAACAATTCAGGCCCTGGCTATCCTCCTCCTCTTGCGGTGTCGCACGATCACTGCTGTGAGAAATGGCACATTCATCGTAGATGTATAAGCACATTTTTGTTTTGCGAGTCTATTTATGCATTGTATTTGTGCGTGGTGATGCTTACGCCAGCTTGCGCTTGGCAGATGTGTTTCCGGATTAGCGCGTCTTTTCCCCTGCGCTGGTGAGCCCTGTTTTATTCCATGAATATGTGTTGTAAGCGCACATATGGGCGTTGCATTTTACTGTGGTACTTCCCATGTTACATCCACATTTACGCTTGTTCTCCATTCCACGTGTGCCGCCCCCTTTTTAAGTGACTGCGCTAGGCAGTATGCGCCTTCGCTGGGCATCTCGCGCAATGTGTTTGTGGTGTTGCTGTGACATGTTGAGCGCGTGCTGATTCCGTGCACGTCTCAGGTAAGCCACGCACAATGTGGTCCATGAATGGGTGAACAGGGGCTTGCACATGTTTTTGTGTGCAAGTACTAGTTTTTACACACAAATTATTCCATGAATCGGGCAGTTAGTGTTCATCTGTTTTGATTTTCCCTGTTATGGCTGCTTGGCCTCCCGGTGAGTTCCTAGTGCACAGTGCAGTCCCTCCTCCACCCCCTTGCCTCTATGGTGCTTTCTGTCTCCCCTATCTAGTCAAACTGTTACACTATCACCTATCGTACCTCTCACTCGAAGCCTGGAAGGAAGAAGTTTAAGAAATCGCTCCTGGCCTCCAACCTAGGCCTGCCAATCGTTGACAGCTACGTCAATGCTTCCTCCAGACAGACTATCACTGGCATCCTTTTTGTCACCTCCTCCCCGGACCTATGGACTCCCCATATGGTCTCTGTCCTCTCCCATTAATGGTGGAACCAGATGGGAAGTTCCCTTGGCACACTTATCAAGGTGCATCATAAATGTCTACCATGATGGCACTATCATGGCCCAAGGCTCTCAGCCCAACCTCCTCCTAAATAGGCGTCTCCAGTCTCTCATTAAATTCATTCCCTTCTCCGACCACTCCTCCTTCTGCCACTCCCCTGGCCTCTCTGCCCCCACCAATGGTTGTACCTGCAAGCAGCTTCACTTAGCTACCCTCAACTCTAGCTCTGCTGTTCATTTGACACCTCTTGAAGACGTTGACCTTGAGGTCCACATCCTCACTGAGACGTGGTTCAATGCCAGCTCTGCCACTGCTTTTGACACTCTCATTCCTAAGGGCTACAATATCCTCTCCAAGCGCAGGCCTAACCGGTCTGGAGGTGGAGAGGCCCTTGTCTTCTCTGAATGGGTCCCTGCTAACATTATACCCACTCAATCCTACTCCTCCTTTGAATGTCTTGTCTGCAGGTTTGCATCTCTCCTACCCTCTTGCTCACTCTCGCTACTATCTACAGGACTCCTGGGCCAATCTCCCCCTTCCTTTCAGAGTGGGCTGACCTCGTCTCCTCTCTTCTAACCTCTAGCTCTAAGCTTCTCCTCTTCTGAGACTTCAATTTTCATCCGGATTCTGCAGATGCAGCCACTCTACTCTTCCGCAACCTCTGGGACTTTCTCTCACTCGCCATTCCTCCTTCTGACCCAACCCACTCAGCCGGGCACATCTTGGATGCGCTCAACTCTGCTGATATCTCCTCCTCCACACCTCTCACTACTCCTCTCTCCTGGACTAACCACGCACTCCGCTCCTCTCCTCTCATATTGAGCTCCTGGGCTCCCCTGCTAAGCCTATGCCTGCACTGCCAGTTTCCTTCTCCATCATTCGACCAATGAAGCGTGTGTCAGTAGCTGTTTTTGCCGTCTTATTCACCCCCACACTCCTACGATTCCTTCTCACATTGACTAATTTCTTACTAACCTTCACCTGCCATCTCCAATGCCCTTGACATCCTTGCACCTGCCACGAGGATCCGGATGAAGACAGACGCCAAGTGCAATCGCTGGTATGATACCGATCTTGCATCGCTGTAACGCAAGTGCAAGCTGCGGAACAGAAGTGGTTGGCTTCTAGCAAATCCTCTGAAAAAATGGCCTGCCACCTGCTCCAAAGGCAATACATACTCTCTATCTGCTACAAGAAATGGACCCATATCCAATCCCGCATCTCTAGGGCCTCAAACAACACGGCTGAACTTTTCAAAATCTGTAAGGAACTTGACAGTCCTGCTGCAGTCTCCAATGCTCCTTCTCAGGCCATCTGCACTGTGTTGGCCTCCCATTTCACAACTAAAACTCAGGACTTCCTGTCCTCTCTCTCCTCTTCTCCCCCCTACCTCCCCCACCTGCATGCAGGCCTCCCCTGAACCCCCAGTCCCTGACCCATACTCTCCTTCCTCTCACCCATAGCACCTGATGAGATTACCAAGATAGTCTGCTCTATGAAAGTCTTCTCTAAACAGGTGCTACCCTGCTCCTCTAGAACTATAAAGGATAACGTTGCCTCACTCCCTCCTTGACTGAGTTCTGCAACCACTCTTTTGCCACTGGCACCTTCCGCTCATCTCTCAAGCACTCCCTTGTGCACCCTCTCCTACAAAAGACATATGCGGACCCTTCCAGCCTGTCTAACTACTGCCCTATCCCCACTACCCCCTTTTTGGGCAAACTCCAGGAGAAGTTGGCCATCTCCCAGATAATTAATCACAATGAATTGGTCGGCTGCCTCCATGACACACCAGTCTGGATGTAGAGCAGCCAGAGGCATGGAAACGTCTCACCTGTACACCTGTGACGACTTGCTCTCAAACTTCGACTCCAACACTCCTTCCGCCCTTATCCTCCTCAATCTGTCCTCTGCCTTTGACATGGTCAATCATTCCATCCTTATTAATCGGCTATGTGATACCCTGGGTATCACAGACTGGGCACTGGCCTGGTTGACCTCTTTCTTCTCAAATCAGCCTTTTGAAGTGCTACTGGGCCCTTTACTCTCCTCTATCGCACTCTCGACTTGCAGCATCCCTCAGGGCTCTATCCTCCCACTGTAGCTCTCCTTTCTCTATCATTCCTGACTGTCTGACTGACTGCTATTCAGGCATGGTGTACTGCTAATGTTCTCTGTCTTAATGCCAGTAAGACTGGGATACTTCTCATTGGGACTCATATCCCCCCTTCCCTCCAACACTCTGGCCGCCCTCCTTGGGCCCTATCCACCCCCCTCGTGTGAGGCTAAAAGCGTGGGTGTCATCTACTACTCCTCTCTCTCTCTCTCTCCTCACATTGCTGACTTTACCAAGAATGCTCACTATCCTAGAGGCATTCTCCCTTTCCTCACTTTCCCCCAGAAACTCAATGTCGCTAAAGCTCTGGTTTGCTCAAAGCTAGATTAGTGTAACAACCTCTTCCTTAACCTAACTCTCCCCCTTTCACCCTCTTCAACTAATCCAGAATAGGACTGCAAGACTTATTCTTGGGCTAAAGACCAGGGAATGCACCTTTCCAGCCCTTAAATCTCTCCACTGGCACCCAGTGGGTTAAGGATCAAATACAAGACCCTTTGCATCATCCACAAGGCTTTCTGGGGTCTGGGACCCCGCTACATCCAACTCTCTCTCCCTAAATACCTCTCTGCTATAGTCCTATGGTCATCTAGCTCCAACTCCCTACAGATAAGACGTTTCTCCAAGGAGAGAGTGGGGGTAAATTTCTCTCTTTGGCAGGAGCCTCCCTTTGGAACAGTCTCCCTGCCCATCTCTGACGTGAGCCGGATCTCCTCAAGTTCCGGAACCTTCTCAAGACCTTCCTTTTGTCCTTCTCCTGCTCTCTCCCCCTCCCCTGCTAATCTTCTCCTGCCACTGTGAATGGTTGCCTGTGTTCCCTTATGAGGCTTACTGGGGTCAGGACCTCCTTTGACCAGCCTTCCCCTGCACTCCTTCATACCAGCACTTGCCATCAGGCACCCTTCCCTGACTATCCTTCTGAGGCCGGTCCCCCCTGTCCTTGTACTTGACCCTACCCCCTGGTTTCCTCCTGGGCACCCTTGAGCACTTGCTCAGCCCTGGGCTCCCTCTCTCCTGCACTTCTCCCCCTGCACCCCATCCCTATCCCATCCCCTCACCCTGATCTCCGCCCCTCACACTGCACTTTTATACTGCAATTTCAGAATCCGAATGTCACTAGGGCTAGTAGGACAGTTATTGTTGTTTTTCTCCCGTTTCCCACCTTCTTTTGTCTTTTGGCACCTGGAAAAATGTTTGCTGTATAGGCGCCATTCAAATGTTCAATTAATAAATAAAAATAAATAAATAAATCATCATAACAGGGGAGCATTGCATAGTATTCGATGTCACATAGAGGGGCACAGGGTTTGATTTATTGACGCCAGAGCACTTGACCTTAGGGCGATCGTGGAATGGATTAGTCTATCACATGATGGAGGTTGGGGACCCCTCAGCTTCGCAGATGTTAATGTCACGAAATGTAACCAAACAAAAAATGCAATAGATCGATATTTGGTCAAAAATCAATGTATTTGCCAATGGTCGATTATAGTCATTAGCCTGACCTAAATGGACATCAAGGGGCAGGTAAAACAAAGGCCCGCCTAAGGCCAAATGTATGATGCCCTTATTTGGTAGAAGAGCAATACGTGGCTGTGGAAAACTGCTGTTGGTTGCAACTATAAGGTGTAACGCGGCGGCTGCCCCTTTCACATGTATGGTCAGAAGCACTAAAGCACGGCAGGCAGTCAGTATAGACTTTGGGGTGGTTTTACAGGACAAGCGCATCATAGTTGTGCTGGATGAATTTTCAAGGTCCATGTGGTGAGATTTCTCTCATCAACTACAGCTGGAGTCCTACCTGTGTTTGATAGCAAGTTTTCACCACAATCCCCAAATCCATGCATGGAATTCATAGACAGATAGTGGTGCATTGCGCATAAAAGCATGTTGCCCGAGAGCTATTGGGATTAGTGGAGGATCATTAGAACATTGGAGAAGACATTCTGCATTGCTCTTGAGAAAGAGGACTCACTAAGAGAAGCTCGAGCAATTTAATGGACCACAGACCACCCCTGACCTAGCCACGGGTATTTTTGATATGAGAAGTAAGGCTGTCCTCCCGAAACATGGGTCCAGACAGACAGCAGAAGTAGACATTGAGGTTGTGCACAAACGACAACTAAGGGACTACAAGAAAGAAAGAAACAAGAGACGACTGAAGAAGATGGACATTGAGGTGGGCAACAGAGCACTCATTTGTAAGCCCCCGTTCTAGACGAGGCAAATGACAATATCAGAGAAGGAAGGATGGATGGAGACAGCCACAAGTGGGCAAAATGTAGTTGGAAGAAACTCCATTGTGGTTCCGCAGAATAATGCTGGACGTATCTGAAGGCATAGGGAATAGCCAGAATTGATCAGTCCTTTGAGCTAACTCAAGATGCCGAAAGAAGATACACCTGGTAATTACCGCTGCTCCAACTAATTATGAATTTCATTACGAAAAATCTTTTTATAGCAGGTTTTGTGCGGCAGATTTTATCGCAGCACAAAACCAGTATTGCATGTGGTAATTACTGGGTGCAGTATTAATGCGTGTGCTATTTACCAGATCACCATAGAGTCCTACAGGACTCGAAAATGGAGATTAACAGTGTTGTCTGCATGCCTCATAATCATGCGGACCTACCAGGCCAACCGGTAATTACTGCTTGTGGTAATGGGAAAAACATGTTTTGAGGTATTACTGTGTGTAATACCTCCAAACTCATGATCAGGCCTTAAATGTCCACTGAAAAGCTATTAAGCTCTCTCTGTCAGCCAGGTGCCAATTTAGTCGAAACTGGAGTAAAAAGGCAAGCAGTGATAAGAAAGTTGGTGGATACTGAAAGGCCCAAGAGAGGTGACGCCTTGGGGCACCAGGAAAAGCAGTCTGTAATGCACCTGCTGAAAACCACATTTAATGTACTGAATTAAAGTATTTTTCTTTGCGATAAGACTGCCAACATGGAGACAGCAGTTCGGGGAACTCCTGAAGTACGAGGCCCATTTCAACTGAAAATAGTTGAAAGGCCCTGGCGCCGTCTACACGGATACGTTAAGAGAATTAACTTAAATAAGTAACAACCATTATACAGAATACTGTGTTGCTAGGCGTACGTGAACAATGGGTGATATGTCTTAATAGCACACTGCACACCAGCAGAGAATTAATCGAATTTAGAAGGTACCAAAGCTGTTCAACACACCGTTAGTAAACTCTCTCATACAACGAAGCTATCGCATAAAACGCCGCGTCCCGCGTCCAGTGCCTGCTCTTAACAGTACTTGAGTATTCTTTACAAGTCTTCGGAGCTCCACCTTCTGCAGATGGCTTCACCTGCCTGCTTCAGCTACCTGCAGAAACCAAGCAGCTGCCGCCGCGCCATTCATGTGAAGTGTGACGATTAAGGAACGAACCGTACACGCGAGTTCCTCTTTTAGGGAATATATCTTGCGGCCAGAGGGGTGCACTTAGTGCAAGAGCAAACTGTCGAGGTTAGGCAAATGGACACACTCTCCCGGCCTGCGGAGGTGATTGCCAGCTTGCAGTATCTATCATTACTCTTTTTCCCGGCTTACGTAAGCGGCCAGCCTGCTTCTGACGCATTATGTAACTCCGCCCCAGCCTGCCTGCTCACAGCTATTATACAATCTTGACAGGGTAACATCCGGGTCAGCTATAGCTCAGCGGTTCCTTCTTTCACGACAAAGACAGCCCCGTTGGGGGTTCTAGTCCCGCGGGCGCCCCCTGGCCTTTTTAATCCTCACGACAACTTTATCTTGCCATCAAAGTGCACCCTAACACAATACAATTTACATTGACCAAGTATAATGCTACACAGCGTGAGACATGACAAAAGATAAGATGAGTAGGGTCAACAGGAGAACCCCACCCCTTTCAAACAAACTCCAACACCCTGAGGACACACTCAATTTACCCTGCTAACACCCCTCCCAAAGGAGTGAGGTTTGCACCAGTTAGGGGAATGTTCCTCTGTTTTTGCCTGGACCAGTACATGGGTGCTTACTGATTCTGATCCCACTGTAGGGTGGCCAGCAATCCCTCCCCCTTAAAACGAAACATTACTTTTCACGAACATTTAAAAAACAGATAAATAAAATTAAAAATGATTTTATAGAGCTTGATTGATTAAGCCAATCGAATGGGCCATAACCGGGCAATTACAAGTTGAAGGGGTCGGTAATAGCCCATTCACGGGTGCGGTTTGGGCGGGCTCCAGATCCCCATTCCGCCCCATAGGGCAGAATGGGGGTGGGGAGCATAGTTGCACTGGCACCGTTCATAACAGTGCCAGTGCAATCACGAGTCAACTCGTAATGTGGCGGTATGGTAACAATGGCGCCGGTAGCACTACCGCCGGCATTGTTGCCTTACCGCCATGCTCGTAATGAGGCCCAATGTCTTCTCTATTTGCACGGCACTATATACAATTCTTTTTTAATTTGAAAATGTTTGCCAGCAAAGAGTGCATATGTTACAACACCGCTGATCTTGGTGAGGTTTTTTTGTAAACTTTATTCTTTGTCCAATCCAACAATGAGAAATGTAGCCAGCTTCACATTCCAAAGATATAATATATTGCTACAAGGGACCACAAATAAACAATGCATTGTTCAAAATAGACTACATAGTCATAGTATACTGTTTGAGAGCAAACCACACGACATACCAAACATGAAAGCGGCTACTGTTTTGTACTCTTGATTTAACATATTTCTTATTTCATTATTTGACAGTATAGATGTGGAAAAATGGAAATAACGACTACAGATGTAGAAACAGATATGTATTGCTGTCAGAAAGTAGATGAAGACATTGGGCCTCATTACACGGAAGGCGGTAATGGTTAACGGCCACCGTTAATGGTAACGGTGACCGTTTACCATTACCGCCTTACTACGAGGTCCCTTAGCGGGTTGGTGCTTTAACACCTGCTTTTTGCAGGCGTTAAAAACCAAACCGCTAAGGGACCTTGGAGCTAATTACGGCACCGCAAAATTGCATTGCCGTAATTAGCGCCTTCCCCATTCCCATAGAGCCCTATGGGGCAGAAATGGGAATGGGGAAGGGCAATGGCGGAAGGGGGATTTACCGCCCCACCAACCTTGGAATGGGGCGGTAAATCCCCTTTCCGCCAAGGCGGTGCCGGTATTTTACCGGCATGAGCGATGGCGCTAATAGCACCATGGCTCACCGCCTTCCGTGTAATGAGGCCCATTGCTTTTAATTAGCAACCCTCTTTCGAGTACTATCCAAGTAGCAGCCATATCATCCATGGAATAAGCACGGCTATTTTATATTGAGAGTAGAACTAATGCGGACACACATCTCCCAAACCTACATAACCAATCACCCACCAGCCCCTCCAAAACTATTTTGGACCCAGTAGCTCTGAGGTGTTCAAACTGTGTGAATGCTCCCTCTAATGGGAGAACCAAGAAATTCAAGTGGGGGAGGGGAGGGGGTTGAGGCTGTTAAAAAAAGGGAGTAGGGTGACTGCTTAATATGGCATGTGGGGTAAATCAACAATATTTTATTTTGGGGGAGCTCCCCAAAAGTATTTCTGATGATGGGGGTGCTAAGCATACAACTTTTTGAATACCACTCGTGTTGGTTGAACCTCTGCACATGTTGAAGAGGTGCTCGTATAGTCAAACTATAGAAAATGGTGTAACAAATATCGATTATGGCATGATACTAGAATAATTCTTTATTGATACACAGGTATGTGAGCCTAATATTTGTCCTGCCCCAGAAACTATATTCCATTCTATGGCCTTCATTTTCAACTTTTGTCAACTTTTGAACATTATGATATGATAGTTTATGTATATAGCGCCTATACACAATGTGATTCAAAGCACTTAAAAGCAAGGGAGGGAACAAGGGAAAATACAATGGCATTCTTACAGGCCATGAACAGCAAGGATGTGAAATTAACTATCGTACTTGGCCTAACTATATTTCAGATAGTGCAAGAGATAAGACATGGACAAGGAAGGGAGGGGGAGAGTGGGAAGGAAATGGAAGCAGACAGGCGACTACCGTACTAGACCTGGCGACATTGCTGTTAGAGCCGGAGAAAACAAAAGGTGAGGGAAAAAGATGCAGAAAGGGAGGGGAGGAACAAAACATGCTGTTGAAGGTAATGGTGGTTTGCCCTTCGCTGTTCCATAGTGTGAACAGTGCGCACATTGCAAGATTTTAAATAAAAATAAGCAAACCATTTTTCGATGTCAACCGCAAAATACTCAGCTAACTGGAATCCCATGTGCTTCTGAAGAACCGTCCCTCAAGTCCAATGTTAACGCAAATGTTTGTGCGATATGGATTTGGCTGTCAGTCAATGGAACACTGGAATTGCAAAGGAACCATTTTATTTTCTGTTTGCTTAGGAACATTTAAAACAAAAATCTTTGAGGAATTCTACAAATTGACAATCAAAGAGGGAAACACCACATTTAAAAACAATGTTAAACTTGTGTCATATAACATCGTTTTTTATTGTTTGGATCATTTTTAAAAGCCCAAAATGTTATTAATGAGCGCTCTGTTCTTTCCACAGTGATGGCCCTAAAGAGATGGATTGACTGATTGGTTCTTTTAATAATTTTCATTTTAATTTAAAACATACGGATATACAAAAGTCTTGAACAACTTTATTGATTCTGATTAAAATACATTAAAGTATGTTCTGTGTGAAGTGATTAAACATAATATATGTATATGCATTGAATGGGTTTCTTCCACATTTTGAGTGTGAAAACGTGATTTTGTGGCTACGTACAGAGGTAGTTTGTCTATGTCATGGAGTATCATCTTAGAAGTCAAATTTAGACATTTTTGATTCCTGTGCCGTTTCAATCTATGCGCCTTTTACACCTGTACTTGAAAGTGAAGTTTAGATTTTTGACCCCTGTGTTTCTGTTCAATACTTAGGAACACATATGCCACTTTTATGTAATTTTATCTCACTACTCTTAACTCTCGCTCTGCTGTCAAACACTCCGACATCTGTCGACTCCTCAAAGAACTTGATATGGATGTCCTCGGCATCACCGAGACATGGTTCACAGCCAGCTCTGTCACGAGTGTTGACATTCTTCCCCCTGATGGCTACAAGATCCTCTCTGAACCCAGAACCAACGGTCCAGGATGTGGACTAGCCTTGATCTTCCTGGAGTGGATCCCTGCTTCTGTCATTCCTCTGCAGGCCTACTCCTCCTTTGAATGCCTGGTCTGAGTACTCTCAATCACTACCAGCCACTCTCTTACTGTGGCCACCATCTACAGGCCAACTAGCCAGTTCACCCACTTCCTCTCTGAGCGGGCCGATCTCTCCTCCTCTCTCCTTGCCTATACCTCTCAGTCCTTCCTCCTCAGAGACCCCAACACCCACCTGGATGCTTCTAGCCCCTCCTCAGGGCTCTTTCACAATCTCTGCGACTCTCTCTCTCTTTCTATTCTACCCTCTGGCTCTGCACACTTTGCCAGGCACACCCTGGATGTTCCCATCTCTTCAGACATCCCCCTCTCTAACCCCCTCACCACTCCTCTCTCTTGGACTGGCCACTTTCTTCTCTCCTCCCACCTGTCACTCTCTGTCCCCCAGGTGAAGCCGACCCCAGCACTGCCATCCACCTTCTTGGTCATCCAACCCATGAAACATGTGTCAGTGGAGGCTTTCACCGCTACTTTCTCTCCTCCTCCTATGCCTGACTCACACTCAGACACAGCCCTCTCCAACCTGCATCTCGCTATCTCTAACACTCTTGATGTCTTGCACCTGTCATGAGGATCCATTTGAAGCCCACATCCAAGTGCAACTCTTGGTATGACTCTGACCTCACCACCCTTAAATGCAAGTGCAGGGTGGCTTAGAGGAAGTGGAGGGCAACAGGCTCATCATCTGACAAACTGGCCGGCCACCTGCTTCAAAGGCAATACAGACTCTCTGTCCTATCTAAGAAGAGGGCTTACATCCAAGCCCGTGTCTCTGTGGAATCTCACAACATGGCCAAACTCTTCAAAATTTGCAAGGAGCTAGCCAGACCTGCTGCAGTCTCTACCTCTCCTGTTCCCTCCCAGGCTCTTTGCATGACACTGGTTTCTCACTTCACTACTAAAACTCAGGACATCCTGTCCTCTCTATCGTCTTCCTCTCCTTCTGCCTCTATTGGCCCCTCTCCGGCTGCCTCTCCTCCCCTTTTCTCCCCTGTCCACATGTTCTCTCCTGATGATGTTTCTAGACAAGGACCCCCACTCCTGCTTTCCATCTTTCACTCTGGTCACCCTCCCTGGGCCCTCTACCTGCACCTTCCTGCGAGGCAAAAAACCTTGGTGTCATCTGCAACCCCACCCTCTAATTTGTACCTCACATCACAGACATCTCTAAGAAGTCCCACTACCAGCTGCATCTCCTCAGAGGTATTCTACCTTTTCTCACTTTCCCCCAGAAGTTCACTGTCTTCAGAGCCCTGGTTCTCTCTAGACTGGACGACTGCAACAGCCGTTTTCTAAATCTGCCTGCCTCTACTCTTCGCCCTTTGCAACTAAACAGAACAGGAATGCAAGACGCTTCCTTGGCTTCAAGCCCAGGGATCAAATCTCTCCAGCACTGAAATCTCTCCACTGGCTCCCGGTGGCTGCAAGGATCAAGTTCAAGACCCTCTGCATTGTCCACAAGTCGTTTTGTGGCGGGCCACACTACATCCAACTCTCTCTTCCTAAGCATTTTCCTTCTGGAGCCCTCTGCTCATCTACCTCCAACTCTCTGAGGGTAAGTTGCTTGTCCAGGCAAAGGAAGGGGGGCAGATCTTTGTCCTCGGCTGGGGCCTCCCTCTGGAACAGCCTCCCTGCCTCTCTCAAACTTGAACAGGACCAACCTAAAGGTTCTGGAAGCAACTATAGACGTTCCTTTTCACTTCTACTAACTCTCTCTCCCCCCCTGCTGATATACCTGTATCTGGTTACTTGGCCACCCTCTGAACATAACGGGGACCAGGCTCCTGCACGAACAGTATTCCCTTGAACTGCTGCTGGGCCTCCCATGGATTTAGGGACTGGATCTGCAACTCTACAGTCCCCTGCCTCCTTGCACTTACCTGAGCCGTCCACCCCGGCAGCAGTTGCTTGAGCTTGCCTATTGCACTCTCCGCCCTGCCTCCCCATGGCACTTCTCCTCTCCCATCCCCCTCACACTTGCACAATCTGAATGACAGAAGGCCTAGTAACATTGTTTGTTTTGTCCTCCCTTTGTCTCTCCTTCCTTGTCTTGTCGCGCCTTGAAAGATTTTTGCGCAGGCACGTTACAAATGACATATCATTATTGCTTTAACTGCTTAATGTAACGTAAGCCCTTGTTTCCCTCTTGGATGCTTGACTTAGTGTTCCTCTGTTTCATTTTTCCCTGTTATGGCTGCTAGGCCACCTGGTGAGTTCCTTGTGCACAGTACCTTCCCTCCTCCACTGCACATTGCCTCTATGGTGCTTTCTGTCTCCCCTATCTAGTCAAACTGTTACTCTATCACCTATCGTACCTCTCTCGCCAAGCCTGGAAGGAAGAGGTTTAAGAAATCGCTCCTGGCCTCCAATCTAGGTCTGCCCATTGCCAACAGCTATGTCAATGCTTCTTCCATACAGACTATCAATGACATCCTCTTTGTCACATACTCCCCGGACCTATGGACTCCCCATATGGTCTCTGTCCTCCCCCATTAATGGTGGAACCAGATGGGAAGTTCCCTTTGCACACTTATCATCAAGGTGCATCAGAAATGTCTACCATGATGGCACTATCCTGGCCCAGGGCTCTCAGCCCAACCTCCTCCTTAACAGGCGTCTCCCATCTCTCATTAAATGTATTCTCTTCTCCGGCCACTCCTCCTCCTTCCACCCCCCTGGCCTCTCTGCCCCACCAATGGTTGTACCCTGTCCCTGTACCCCACCTCGGAAAACCTATAAAGGTGGCAACCAGCTTCACTTAGATACCCTCAAATCTTGCTTTGCTGTTAAACACTCCTCTGACATGTGTCACCTCTTGAAGACTTTGACCTTGAGATCCATACCCTCACTGAGACGTGGTTCAATGCCAGCTCTGCCACTTCTTTTGACACTCTCATTCCTGAGGGCTACAAGATCCTCTCCAAGCCCAGGCCTAACCGGTCTGGAGGTGGAGAGGCCCTTGTCTTTCCTGAATGGGTCCCTGCTAAAATGTTACCCACTCAATTTGACTCTTCCTTTGAATGTCTTGTCTGCGGGTTTTGCATCTCTCCTATCCTCTTGCTCACTCTTGCTACTATCTACAGGACTCCTGTGCCAATCTCACCCTTCCTTTCGGCGTGGGCCGACCTCGCCTCCTCTCTTCCAACCTCTAACTCTAAGCTTCTCCCCTTCGGAGACTACAATATTCATATGGATTCTCCTCTTCCACAACCTCTGGGACTTTCTCTCCCTCGCCATTCCTCCTTCTTACCCAACCCACTCAGCTGGGCACATCTTGGGTGCGTTCAACTCTGCTGATATCTCCTCCTCCACACCTCTCACTACTCCTCTCTCCTGGACTGACCATGCTCTCCGCTCCTCTCCTCTCATATTGAGCTCCTGGGCTCCCCTGGTAAGCCTCTACCCGCACTGCCAGTTTCCTTCTCCATCATTCGACCAATGAAGCGTGTATCAGTAGCTGTTTTTGCCGAATTATTCACCCCCACACTCCTACTATTCCTTCTCACATTGAATAATTTCTTACTAACCTTCTCCTCGCCATCTCCAATGCCCTTAACATACTTGCACCTGCCACGAGGATCCGCATGAAGCTAGACGCCAAGTGCAATAGCTGGTATGATTCCGATCTTGCATCGCTGTAACGCAAGTGCAAAGCTGTAGAACGGAAGTGGTTGGCTTCAAGCAAATCCTCTGAAAAAATGGCCTGCCACCTGCTCCAAAGGCAATACTGACTCTCCATCTGCTCCAAGAAACGGGCCCAGATACAATCCCGCATTCCTGGAGCCTCAAACAACAAGGCTGAACTTCTCAAAATCTGTAAGGAACTTGCCAGTCCTACTGCAGTCTCCATTTCTCCTTCTCAGGCCCTCTGCACTGCGTTGGCCTCACATTTCACAACCAAAACTCCTGTTCTCTCTCTCCTCTTCTCCTTCCCTTCTTCCTTCCCCCACCTGCATGCAGGCCTCCCCTGAACCCCCACTCGCTGGCCCCTGCTCTCCTTCCTCTCACCCATAGCACCTGATGAGGTTACCAAGATAGTCTGCTCTATGAAAGTCTCCTCCAAACAGGTGCTACCCTGCTCCTCTAGAACTATCAAGGACAACATTGTCTTGCTCCCTACCTGGCTGAGTTCTGTAACCACTATTTTGCCACTGGCACCTTCCCCTCACCTCTCAAGCACTCCCTTGTGCACCCCCTCCTAAAAAAAAGACATCTGCGGACCCTTCCAGCCTGTCTAACTACTGCCCTATCTCCACTACACCCTTTTTGGGCAAACTCCAGGAGAAGTTGGCCATCTCCCAAATAATTCATCACACTGAATTGGGCGGCTGCCTCCATGACACACCAGTCTGGCTGAAGAGCAGCCAGAGGCATGGAAACGGCACTCCTGAACACCTGTGACGACTTTCTCTCAAACTTAGACTCCAACACTCCTTCCGCCCTTATCCTATTCGATCTGTCCTCTGCCTTTGACTCGGTCAATCATTCCATCCTCATTAATTGGCTACGTGATATCCTGGGTATCACAGACCGGGCACTGGCCTGGTTGAACTCTTTCTTCAAATCAGCCTTCTCAAGTTCTACTGGGCCCTTTTCTCTCCTCTACCTCACTCTCGACGTGCAGCATCCCTCAGGGCTCTATCCTCTCGCTGTGGCTCTCCTTTCTTCCTCTCATTCCTGACTGTCTGACTGCTATTCAGGCATGGTGCACTGCTAATGATCTCTGCCTTAATGCCAGTAAGACTGAGAACCTTCTCATTGGGACTCATATTCCTCCTTCCCTCCAACACTCTGGCCGCCCTCCTTGGGCCCTATCCCATCCCCCTCGTGTGAGGCTGAAAGCGTGGGTGTCATCTATGACTCCTATCTCTCCCTCTCTCCTAATATTGCTGACCTTACCAAGAATCCTCCCTATTCTTAGAGGCATTCTCCCTTTCCTCACTTTCCCCCAGAAACTCAATGTCGCTAAAGCTCTGGTTCTCTCAAAGCTTGATTACGGTAACAACCTCTTCCTTAGCCTAATTCTCCTCCTGTTGTCGTATTTCTTTTATACACTTATAAATAGTCCAATGTTGTCAAATAATGAAAGAATACATTTTGCGCGTCTACACTTCTTTATTGCCATAAATCAACTGCCCTCTCCTCATTCCATTCCTTTCCAAGTTCCACTCCCCAAACATTCCATATTCTATTCAGCCAAAACACCTCCCCCTTGCTTATCATGGTAGTGCACTCTCTCCATCAGCCTGGCCGGGTCACCTCTACATTTGTTCAATGAGACATAAGGGCTTGCATATAGTCCTTTGAGGGCGACCAATGCCAAGCAAACAAGGTGGAGAATGTCTAGAGTCTTTAAGTGACAGGGGACCATCAGGTTCTTCATTCCTCCTTTCCCCAAACAGTTCTCTATTTGAGTCATTCTGTGACATGGGACCAGCAGGTTCCTCATGTGACATGAGACCAGCAGGTTGCTCATTTCTCCCTTCCTCATATATTTCTTCATCCAATTCATCCTGGAACATTGCATGGAAGAGCGAATCATCTTCTGTCATTACGCCATCATTTTTCACAGCAGTCACTCTTAGCCTTTTGACTAACTGATCCCATCTTCCTTCGTTGTTTCTGCCTGCTTAGTACAGATTTGCTTTCACTCACGGTCATCTGATTTCCTTCAATTCTCCTCATCTTGCGATTTATCCAATCTACACTGGCCTACAGTCTTCTTTCTTCCATACCCCCCCCTCCCCATTTTCAACATGCTTCGTGGCTAGATCTTTCCTTTGGTTTGGTTTTACTACTTTGACACATTCCCGCTGGGACTGAAAGATTTCACATAGCTACTCGCACTAGGTTGTCTGTTCTCTCTCTCCCAGTACAATCTCGCATCAGGAAGCCTCAATATGTCACGCACCCTTTTTGGTAGCAATTGTGCCCTGGATCTCCATGTTGTCAATAATGGAACCCCCTCATTGCACACGATCCAGAAGTGATTTATCTGTCCACATCTCATAGACATCTGACCAAAAGCTGGACATACACCTCTTTGTGGAAAATCCAATCCAAATCTATAACATTTCTTTTCCAGTCGACCCTTACCTTCACCATCCCATGCACTTTATGCGGAGAACAGGTTCGAGCATCGGGATTGCCTCTGCCTATTAGACCTAACACCAGTAATGATATTCGATTCACTTTTGTTTTGCATATTGGCCACTTGCTTTTCAGTTCTTTCATACACCCGTGCCAATTCCAGGACTTCCTTTAATGGGAGAGGCATTCTTAAGAGATGTCTCTAAAGATGTGATGACATACATCCTTCAATGATTCTCAGCCTAATTGCCTCATCATCACTAAAGCATACGAATTTGAAATATGTTGCCTTTCCCATCAATTGTAATGCAAATTGGTCAATTGTTTCATGTGGACTCTGTGTGCACTGGTTAAATGCGTACCGTTCATAGTCCCGATTGGGAGGGACACCAAATGTTCACCAATAGCAGAGACCAATTGTTGATACGTAGATCTTTCCTGAGCCGGAATGCCCATTATCACATTTTTCATCTCCTTTCCTACCAAATTAATGAATATGTCCATTTTGTTTGAGGCATCCTGATGTCCTGCCGCTCTCAAAAAGTCCTCAAATTCCTCTATCCATTCCTGCCACCGTTGCCCCTGATCTTCTTGTGGCTCAAGTATAAATGGGTCAGGGCAATGCAAATAGTTCACTAGAAACCCATCATTCTCTGCTGGTCTTGTATCCTCGCTTGTGATATTCAGGAACATGGTTACTCACTTCTGACAGTTGCTTCACTCTTTACCAACAACTATGTAATCATGCACACTGTTGCTGTGCTTGTTGTTTGGTGGCACAAGGTTATTTCCTTTATTGTCTGCCAAGTTATTTCATCTATGCAGTTCTCATTTGCCCAATTCTATATGCATCCGTATGTGAATGCACTTGAAGCAAACCTTAAAACTTAATACCACTTTAAACACTCTGTCGCTTGTATGATGGTCGTTTGCTGGTCCATCTGTGATGTGAAATGTCCAGGGCACTGCATCAGCAAAATTGCGGCAAGATATAGGGAAATAATCCTGTAGCAAAATCTTGCGCTCATAAGTGTATTACTTGTTGAGATATATATATATTCCCCAATCACATCCAGACGCAATCGCAGTGGTTCGGCTGTTCATTGCTTTGGGCTTTCTTAGTGCCATTGTGTTTTCCTTTAGTGCAGTCTGTTACTATCTTTCTTTATCACACTATTTTTCGTGTTCTGTGATGCTACACTTTACTATTTAAGGCTGATCACAAAATGTCAACACGCCATGCTTCTCATTCATTATGCGCGTTGTAGCTTTCCATCATCATCTTTCCCAAGTGGTGTTCACGTCCATGTTTAAATACTTCTGCATGTGTTCAAAGCTTGGAGCTGATGCAGCAAAATCATCTGTATGGTTACTCAAATGTTCATTTGTCATGAGATCATGTGATCTTGATAGTTCTGCTTAAGTCGGTTAGTGGCAACTGATTGTGCCAACCGATTAAGCATATGCGAATGGGCTGGCAGCAATTTCTTTAATCGTTCTGCTTTCTTTAATCGTTCTGCTCACTTCAATCCTCTCATATTCAAAGGCCCATGTTTTGTGTTGTGTTGTATTGTCAATATCTCATATGTCTCTTGTTTTGCTTATATTTCCCGCTCAACTTTGCTCCTTTTTATTCTCATCGAACATCTGTACCATGCTAGTCCAATTCTCATTGCATCAGTAACCAGTTCTGTTTAATTTCACTTATGCTTGCTGTGTTGCCAAAGTATTGCTTGCACCCAAGGATATTTGTAAGTATAGATTTTTTTTAAAAATTTACTTAACTTTGGTGCTTATTTTATTTATTGGGTCACTTCCTTTGCTTCCACACAATATTTTATTTCATTTGATGCTTTGCGTTGCTATAAAAACCTTTGTAACTTGCCCTGGTTGAATTTCATCATCGAGATCCCTTTTGTTTCACTTCTGTAAAATCTTTCATTTCAGCGTTATGTTGCTATGACAGCCTTTATAGTTTGCCTCAGCTGTAAACAAATATGGAGGCACATTATCTCACATTATTAGGTCCTTTTCTCTAACAATCCCCTGACGTTGCCTTGTACGTCAGTCCTCTTGACTCCTGGCTGATGCTCGCACTGTATGTCGCGCCCTGAGTAAATTCGCTTACTGCATTATTTAAAACTAATGCCTTTCCCTTTTGTAGGCCACTTTCCTTGATAATGCCACCTATTACTCTTTATGTTTTAAATCTTTAAATGTCCCAATACATCGACCGCACCTTGCGCCACACATCTTTCTTTCCTTCCATTTACTTGTTTGCTTTCCTCGACGGACTGCTTTCATTTGCCATCCTTGTCCGTAGTTTCCTGTTCCTGGGTTATGTTTCCTTCACGACCCCTCATACATTTGCAATCAATATTTCCTTATTTCCATGGTATCACTTCAGCACCTCCACAGGCTGCGTTTGCCGTGTTACATTAGTTCCTTTCCTTCAGCAGTAACGCAGGTTGTTGCTTACAAGCCGCGGCTGCTTTCCTTCAGTCACTTCCATGGGTTACTCGAGTCACTAGCTTGTCGCCAATTGTTGTATTCCTTTTATACACTTATAAATAGTCCAATGTCTTCAAATAATGAATGAATACATTCTGTGTGTCTACACTTCTTTATTGCCATAAATCAACTACCCTCTCCCAATTCCATTCCAAGTTCCACTCCCCAAACATTCCATATTCTATTCAGCCACAACACCTGTCACCCTCTTCAACTAATCCAGAATAGGACTGCAAGACTTATCTTTGGGCTCAAGACCAGGGACTGCCCCTTTCCAGCCCTAAAATCTCTCCACTGGCACCCAGTGGTTATAAAGATCTAATCCAAGACCCTTTGCGTCATCCACAAGGCTTTCAGGGGCCTGGGACCCCGCTACATCCAACTCTCTCTCCCTAAATACCTCTCTGCTATAGCCCTATGGTCATCTAGCTCCAACTCTCTGCAGATACGACGTTTCGCCAAGTAGAGAGTGGGGGGAAACTCTCTCTTTGGCAGGAGCCTCCCATAGGAACAGTCTCCCTGCCTCTCTCTGACATGATCCGCATCTCCTTAAGTTCCGGAAGATTCTCAAGACCTTCCTTTTCTCCTCCTCCTTTCCTCCCCACCTCCCCCCCTCCCCTGCTAATCTCCTCCTGCCGCTGATAGTGGTTGCCTGTGTTCCCTAATGAGTCTTACTGGGGTCAGGACCTCCTTCGACCAGCCTTCCCCTGCATTCCTTCATACCAGCACTTGCCATCGGGCACCCTTCCCTGACTATCCTTCTGAGGCCTGTCCCCCCTGTCCTTGCACTTGATCCTACCTCCTGGTTTCCTCCTGGGTAACCTTGAGCACTTGACCAGCCCTGGGCTCCCTCCCTCTAGCACTTCTCCCCCTGCACCCCATCCCTATCCCATCCCCTCACCCTGATCTCCGCCCCTCCCACTGCACTTTTATACTGCAATTTCAGAATCTGAATGTCACTAGGCCTAGTAGGGCCGTTATTGTTGTTTTTTCTCCCTTGTTTCCCACCTTCTTTTGTCTTTTGGCAGCTGGAAAAACTTTTGCTGTATAGGCGCCATTCAAATGTTCAATGAATAAATGAAAATAAATAAATAAATCATCACAACAAGGGAGCATTGCATAGCCTTCGATGTCACATAGAGGGGCACAGGGTTTGATTTATTGCCACCAGAGCACTTGACCTTAGGGCGATCGTGGAATGGATTAGTCTATCACAGGATGGAGGTTGGGGACCCCTCAGCTTCGCAGATGTTAATGTCACGAAATGTAACCAAACGATAAAATGCCATAGATCGATATTTGGTCCAAAATCAATGTATTTGCTATTGGTCAATTATAGTCATTAGCCTGACCTAAATGGACATCAAGGGGCAAGTAAAACAAAGGCCCGCCTAAGGCCAAATGTATGATGCCCTTATTTGGTAGAAGAGCGATACGTGGCTGTGGAAAACTGCTGTTGGTTGCAACTATAAGATGTAGCGGGCGGCTACCCCTTTCACATGTATGATCAGAAGCACTAAAGCACGGCAGGCAGTCAGTATAGACTTTGGGGTGGTTTTACAGGACAAGCGCATCATAGTTGTGCTGGATGAATTTCATTTTTTTTTGCACTTTTATTTTACATTTTATAACAAAACCATAAAATCACATATAACCCAATACACTCCATAAAACATTAAACTTCCCAAAATTATTAAAACTATTACAAAATAACTTTGTACAATGCCAAAGATAACCCCCAAATAAACTTATCAACATCACCCAGTCACCTCCCCACATCCTATTTACACCATTATAACACCAAGTCTAGTATAGCTGAAGAAATGTACCCCAGATTTTCTCAAATAAACTCAATTTCCCTTCTCTTCTGTAAATTGTCCTTTCCATAGACACCAACTCTTGCATTTCAGTCAACCACTCCTCAATATTCAGAGTTATTGCAGACTTCCAATTTCGCAAAACAATTTTCTTTCCGATCATTGCCCCTCGAAACAACAATTTCTTCTGATTCAGATTAAGATCCTCCAGAGACCCATCATCCCCCAATATCATCAATTTGAAGTCCAAAGCAGGTAAATCCTCAATCACTTCACCACACACCCTACCAACTTCACCCCAGGACAACCTCACCAACCTGCAGTCCCATAGCATGTGCTCCAATGAACCTGCTACATGCATAGACCTCCAACAATCCGAGCTCTCCAGCATCCCCCTACTCACCATTCTCTCTGGAGTCCAAAATACCCGATTAAGGATCTTTATCTGTCTCGACCTCTCTGTGAGCCCCAAGGAACACAACTTTACATTCTCACACATCCGGCGCCACATGTCTTCAGATATATCTGAACCAATTCTCCTACCCCACTCCATTCTCAAAAAGTCATTACCATTGTAATGTGACACAATCTCCTTATTCACACGACTGGCCAGTCCACCTTCGCTCCCAATTGGCTTTCTAGTGAACAAACTCAAATCAATTCTCCGATCAATGTCCGCCACCCCAATAGCCTGTTTCAGCTTCACATAATCTGAGGTCCTAAAATTCTCTATGTCAAAGTGCAATTGCATTTCCCCTGCTGTCAACCAATTACCGTCTTTAAAAAGATCCGCCACCCACCTCACTCCACTTAAAAACCAATCTGCCCAAAAAACCATATTACCATCAATCCTAATAGCTGGATTAAACCACAATGACGCACCAGGTTCTTTAAATGCGTCCACACCCAAATATCCGCATATACTCTTCCACGCACTTCTCAAATTCTCAATCAGCAGGTATTTTCCACAGGCCTTTTTTGAAACAGAAGTCAACACAGCTCGTGGAGTCAATGGTCCAACAAAACTAGTCTCAGCTTCCACCCACTCATCATGTAATTCATCCACGAACGGTACCAGGAAATCAGACATGAAAGCCAAGTGGTAGGCCTTGAAGTTAGGAACCCCTAAACCACCCTCATTCAATGGCAATTGCAATTTCCACAACTTCAACTTGGGAGGCTTCCAATCCCACAAGAATTCCTGAAGCATGCTGTCCAAATCCTTCCAAAATGAAGCCGGTAACACCAAAGGAAGCATACCCAAAACATAATTAATTTTAAGGGCTGAGATCATGTTCAGGGCGTTCACCTTGCCCCAAAGCGCGAGATTCAGTAACCTCCACCTGTCCAGGTCAACCCTCAACCCACTGCACACTGATTTCACATTTTCTGAAATCAAATCTTTAATCCCGGGAGACAGCCATATCCCCAAGTAATGCATCTTATCAGGACACCACCGAAAGCCCAGGTCCTCCAAAAAGTTCCTATTCACTAAGAGCTTTAAAGGCATAACCTCCGATTTAGTCCAATTCACCTTGAATCCAGAACAAAGCTGAAAATTAGTTATTATCCCCATAAGCGCCGGCACAGATCATTCCAGATCATCCAGTGCTAACAGCATATCATCAGCAAATAGCCAAATCTTTTGTGACAAACCCCAGCTCGTAAGTCCCACCACCTCAACCGCCTCCCTGATATCTTCAGCCAAAGGTTCCATCGCAATCACAAATAGTAGCGGTGACAACGGACATCCTTGTCTAGTCCCCCTTTCCAGTTCAAACTTCTCAGATCGCATACCATTAGTATTAACCTCAGCAGTCGGAGTTGCATACAATAGCCTTATCCAAGAAACACATTTTTCACCAAAACCCATCCTGGACAAAATAGAGAACAGAAAATCCCAATTTATTCTGTCAAAAGCTTTCTCAGAATCCAATGACAACATAGTGCAATCCCCCTGTCGCCCCTCCGATTTAGAAATAGCATTCAAGATCTTCCTAATGTTACTAGAGGTCTTCCTACCTTTAACAAAGCCTGATTGGTCAGCACAAATCAATGTCGGAAGCAATCTTTCCATCCGAACCGCCAGCAATTTTGCCAGAATCTTGTTATCAACATTTACAAGACTAATAGGTCTATAACTCGCTGGTAGAGTATCATCCTTACCCTTCTGCAGAAAGACAGAAATCATGGCATGTCTAGTAGAATCCGGCAAAACACCATTCACAAACAATTCCAAATGTCTCTCAAGAGCAGAAGTGCCGATTGCGGTTTCAACTGGAAACCCATCCGGGCCGGGGGATTTCCCCACATTCAATTTCCCAATTGCCGGTACAATTTCCTCAACCGTAACATCCGCATCTAGCAGCTCGGATTCATTTTCTCCAATCCTCATTAGATCCAACCTGTCCAACAAAGCTTCGCCCCTCCCAGTCACTTCCGGTTCATTTTTGTATAGATTCACATAAAAGTCTCGAAAAACGTTATTTATTTCACCAGGATGATACGTAAGATTGTCACTCCCATTCCGAATCGCCGGAATGGCTCTCTCAGCATCCCTTTTCCTCAACCTATAGGCCAACCACCTATCACATTTCTCACCTTTCTCGTAATAAGCACATTTAAGAAAAAAGTTACTTCGTTCTGCACGCTCATCAACCAATGCCTTCAGCTCTTTGTTCGTTTTTTTTTAGATCTGCCATTATCTCAGCACCTACCGGTCCCGCCATAACCCTCTTGGAGAGCTCACTCAACTTCCCCCCCAGCTGTTTCAAAGCTAAGTGTTGCCTGTCCAGACCCCCCTTAGCCGATTTCCCACTCCTATCCGTACCGGAATTCAATACAATATTAAAGTCACCACCTAAGACAATGTCCCGCGACCCCATGTCTTGTAAAGTCTGAGCTACTTTTCTAAAGATAGTTCCATCATCGACTGACGGTGCATATATGTTACATACAGATACCATTTGGCCTTGTACATCCATTAACAGAGCCACCATCAGCCCTTCACCATCCGACACCTCTCTCAAAACTTTATCAGGAGCATTTCTTCTAATCAATATTGCAACCCCCCTCGATCTTGAGTTGAATGAAGAACCACAAACCTTTCCTACCCATCCTTTCCGCAGCCTTTCAATCTCTTCTTTCATCAAATGTGTCTCCTGCACTAAACAAATGTCCGCTTTCAGGTCATCCAAACAATGCAACACTTTCATTCTCTTTTTCACATTATTCAACCCATTTACATTCCATGTCACAAGTCTCAAATCATCACCCATCTTTAGCACATCAATCCAATCCCAACACAAATGAAAGGGTCCGACTAGAAATGCAAATAGACCAGGTAACCTATGTACACCCGCACCAAACAAACCCAACCCACCCCCACCTATATAGATGCAGAAAGCAAACCACACAGCAACGCAACCATTCAAAAAATACATTCTATAGCCCTAATGTCCCAGCCCACCTCCCAATCATATAGAACTTACATTTCAAATCCGTAAAAATTATGCAAAAAAATACTTTAACATCTCCCATCCCCCACCGCTGAAGCACCCCCCCTTTTGATTCCAGTCCCATACAAATTAACTACCATCGCAGACCCCTAATAAACACACATACATCACCGAAATGTCCATAACACAGCCATGACCTACTCAAATCCAAACAGAGAAATACCTTAAGAATCTAGGCAAAGGGTACAGTAATATACCAACCCCCCCTTTGCATCAATTGCATCAGGTGGCACACATTAAGGACTTAATTACCCATGGAAGAGGACACGACATAGCAATCTGCCAATTACCTAAGCATTTGAAAAACAACCAGCATTAATTTGAAGAAAAATAAAAATCCCCCCTCCCCTCTTGCAGTGGCAGTTATGAAAAACGACATCTAGAGGGAAGAAAAATCCAATCCTCTCTACAATCCGACGTATAAAACCCACATGTCAACGTCAATACATCAATATCAATCCCTGGTACACACCTACATCCCAACCATATCCCCAATTGCATATATTTTAAATGACAAATCCCATACAAAGCAGCCACTAGGCTACCCATTTCAGAATCTTTGACCAAAATTTAGGAGTAGCAACAGAATTAAACCAACACAAGTATCCTCCTCACAATTGCACTATAAACCCCCTCTCCTTAAGAATTTACAAGTAAAAATAACTGCATTCATTAAATCATTCCACTTAGTTTTCATGGATAACACTAAATGCCCTCTTAAGTCCATGCAAAAAAAGGTGGGGGGGGAGGTGAGAAGGAAGAAACCCGTAGTAAAAAGGGGGCATTGTGCCCGGACGGGTGCTTGAGAACAGGTCACCGGAGGGTCAATGTCAGCATCGGGACTTTCTCAGCCCATGGAACCAGAGTATTGAAACAGCCATGGTTGTGCCTAAACCTGCGCATGCTTACATGCTCAAAGGTCTACTAAAAAAGGATGAGGAAAGCGACAGAGAAGTGAAAGAGAAGACCAAATACAGAAAGGAATTTGTAAGCATGCGCACACCACCATTACTTTTACAAAATGCAAATGACCAAATATCTTCAATTCTTGTGTTTGGAATAATGCTGCCACTGTTTCATACAAGTACATTGTCTGTGCTCCTGCTTGCTCTGCCCTAGGTAGTCACTGTACGTATGAACGCTGATCTCCCGTACATGCTGTACATCAAAGTCGGGCGTTGGGGAGTTGGGGCAGTATCTCACCTTAAAAATACACATCTGCCCCTCTCACCATTCCATATAGTCCACCTCCTAAGGCCAGTTGGGGAACCATTGAGCAGAAAAGTGAACGGCAGCCGCCCTGACGACTCTCCCTCAATTCCATCGCAACCACTCTCTCCCTTCTAGCACCATGCTGCTTCCTAATGCCAAGGATCGAGAGCGGAGCGGAGCACCCGAGCGGCTGAGGCTCCACTGCATACTACTCGCGCTCGCCAACCAATGCTCCCGCCGGCCGCCATCGTCCGTTCGCTGCCATCCATTTCCTGAAAATACACGCTGCAGCGTAAAACACGTCACATCCAGGGGAATCCACGTGACAATGCACCGCTGGCAGGTCCTTTCTGCCATGGACGATTGCCCCCCAGCCCCGATTCGAAGCTGAAGAAGCCGGGAGAACCCTCTTGATGATGCATGTGTATTTTTCAAATGAACCAAGACGTTCAACTGTAGCAGGTCTGCGGCGCCATCTTAAATCACTTAGTAAATGTCTTGCAAACACAAAATAACCACTAATAAGTCAAAAAATGCTGGAATATCGGAGGGGTGCATACAGCAGCTTCAACCCTTTTTGTTATGTAAAGGTTCCAGCCAGCTCACAGCTTCTTTCGGATCAGAAGTAACCCTTTCACCACCTGGGAGTGCCACAGTCAGGACATTGTTCCTGTTTAGATATGTTTTAACTCCCACAAGGTTGGCCAAATCCTTAGCCTCCTTGAAGGATTTCCTGATAAGCAGAGATTCCTTAGGATAGTGAGGGTATATAGAAATCTGCTTACCTCCATAAATGACATTACCCTTCTTCCTTGTATTCCTAAGGACATCCTCTTTATTCCTGGTATAGACAAAGGATAGAAGAATCTGTCTTGGATTAGGATTGCCCCTCCTGCCAACCCTATAAACATTGTCAATGTCATTTTGAGAAATGTGATCGCATCCAAAGGAGGATTTTAAGATGTCCAACACCAGTTTCAGCAGATCCTCAGCGTTATCCTCTCCTACACCAACCAGTCTCAGGTTCTTATTTCTGAATTTTAAGTCCAACTCTAGGTGCTTATCTCTCCCCTTCTGTACTACTTCTTTCAAGCTGTTATATGCCCGGAAGCTACCTGCTATCTCTCCAAGGTAGAAACTCTACAATCCAGCTGGGAAACCTTTAGAGACATATCCTCCATAGCAGATTTAACATCCCCAACATCCTGGACCACTTTTCCAAGGTCTTGAGCCATCTTCTGAAGCAGAGAATAAATAACCTTTGTGCTGGGGGTGTCCCCCATCTCAGAAACTGGTTTTGATTTTTTGGGGATGGGATTGTCTGCTGTCTCAATTTTCTTCTTAGAGTTCATAATCTAATAATAATCAAGATAGGGAGAGGGCCAGGAGCTACAGGATTATGCTGCTGCCTCTGCTGCCTGCATTCCGGAATTCGCTGGATGAATTTTCAAGGTACCCGTGGTGAGATTTCTCTCATCAACTACAGCTGGAGTCCTACCTGTGTTTGATAGCAAGTTTTCACCACAATCCCCAAATCCATGCATGGAATTCATAGACAGATAGTGGTGCATTGCGCATAAAAGCATGTTGCCCGAGAGCTAATGGGATTAGTGGAGGATCATTAGAACATTGGAAAAGACATTCTGCATTGCTCTTGAGAAAGAGGACTCACTAAGAGAAGCTCGAGCAACTTAATGGCCCACAGACCACCCCTGACCTAGCCACAGGTATTTTTCTGAGATGAAAAGTAAGGCGGTCTTCCCGAAACATGGGTCCAGACAGACACCAGAAGTAGACATTGAGGTTGTGCACAAACGACAACTAAGGGACTACACTGAAGAAGATGGACATTGAGGTGGGCAACAGAGCACTCATTCGTAAGCCCCCGTTCTAGACGAGGCAAATGACAATATCAGAGAAGGAAGGATCGATGGAGAAAGCCACAAGTGGGCAAAATGTATTTGGAAGAAACTCCATTGTGGTTCTGCCAAATAATGCTGGAAGTATCTGAAGGCATAGGGAATAGCCAGAATTGATCAGTCCTTTGAGGTAACTCAAGATGGCGAAAGAAGATACACCTGGTAATTGCGGCTGCACCAACTATTTATGAATTTCATTACGAAAAATCTTTTTTATAGCTGGTTTTGTGCGGCAGATTTTATCGCAACACAAAACCAGTATTGCATGTTATTGTTGTTATTGTTATTTTGCATTTATATAGCGCCTTATATACCATTGGTATGGTCTGAAGGCGCTGGTAGGTTGAACGCCCTTGGGAACCGAGGTTCGGGTCAGTGGAGAGATTAGAGAGAGTCAAAGGTGCGTGTGCGCACCAGGTATGTGTGCAGCTGGTGCGGAATTTCTGTGGTAGCTGCTTCCTAGCGAATAGGTGTGGTGGTTGAGGAATCAGGAGTATGTGTTCGGTCTGGCAGGAGTTATCCAGTCCGAGTGAGGCAGCGTTAGGCCTGACGAGAACGCCTGGCTGGGGGTGAGAAACCAGCAATGTTTACTTAGAGTGATGGGGAGTGAGCGGCGGATGTTGATATGAGAACAGTTATACCGAATGGTGTCATAGTATCTCTGTGTTCTACTTGAGTGGTGGTGTAAGGAGAGAGTAAGCGTGGGGTGTGAAATGAAGTATGCTCTTACAACGGTTCCTTGCGTTCCACATCAAAGTCTGCACATCACGCAATTCAGAGGGGTCCGGTCCGTGCGATGTGTTTTGTTTCTCATCTGCTCTTATGCACTATTCATCGGCTCAGCGAATTCATCCGTATAGCATACTCCTCCATCTAGCATAATCATGCGCTCTGGTCCATTCATTCATTTGTTTCGTGCGTTCACCCGCTCCCCAGGCTCATCTGTTACGCACGCATTCGCTTCAGAGGCTCATCTGCCACTCGTCAGTTCTGCATTCATCAGCTCCATTCACTCTTCCGTACAATGTACTTATCTGTTTTGTGTACACTCGTTCTCTCGCTCTTATTCTCGTTCGTTCGACGCATACCCGTTCTCTCGCCATACTCAGCCGCTTACTACACTCGGTCGCCCGACATACTCAGCTGCTTGCCATACTCAGCCGCTCGCTACACTCCGTCGCTCGCCAGATTCAGCCGATAGCCACACTCAGCCGTTCCCTAAGCTCCTCCGCGGTCCATGTTCTTCCCCTCATTACACTCAACCGTTTTCTACATTCATGTGTTCTCCATATTCATTCAGCCGCATTCTACACTCATGTGTTCTCCACATTCATCTGTCCACCACATTTATTTGCTCTTCATATTCGTTCGCTCTGTACGCTCACCGCCCTCCACAGTCATCCGCCCTCCACAGTCATCCGTCCTCCACAGTCATCCGCCCTCCGCAATCATCCGCCCTCCGCAATCATCCGCCCTCCGCAATCATCCGCCCTCCGCAGTCATCCGCCCTCCACAGTCATCCGCCCTCCACAGTCATCCGCCCTCCGCAATCATCCGCCCTCCGCAGTCATCTGCCCTCCGCAATCATCCGCCCTCCGCAATCATCCGCCTTCCGCAATCATCCGCCCTCCGCAATCATCCGCCCTCCGCAGTCATCCGCCCTCCGCAATCATCCGTCCTCCGCGGTCATCCGCCCCCATCAGTCATCCGCCCTCCGCAATCATCCGCGCTCCGCAATCATCCGCCCTCCGCAGTCATCCGCCCTCCGCAATCATCCGCCCTCCGCAGTCATCCGCCTTCCGCAGTCCTCCGCCCTCCGCAGTCATCCGCCCTCCGCAGTCATCCGCCCTCCGTAGTCATCCGCCCTCCACATTCATCCGCCCTCTACATTCATCCGCCCTCTACCGTCATCCGCCCTCCATAGTCATCCGCCCTCAACAGTCATTCGCCCTCCACAGTCATCCGCCCTCCTCAGTCATCCGCCTTCCACGGTCATCCGCCTTCCACGGTCATCCGCCCTCCACGGTCATCCGCCCTCCACACTCATCTTCCACAGGCATCCGCCCTCCACAATCATCTTGCACAGGCATCCGCCCTCCACAGTCTTCCGCCATCCACACCCATCTTCCAAAGGCATTTGCCCTCCACAGTCGTCCGCCCTCCACAGTTATCTGCCTTCCACGGTCATCCGCCCTCCACGGTCATCCGCCCTCCACCGTCATCCGCCCTCCACCGTCATCCGCCCTCCACCGTCATCCGCCCTCCACCGTCATCCGCCCTCCACAGACATCCGCTCTCCACAGACATCCGCTCTCCACAGACATCCGCCCTCCACAGTCATCTTCCACAGGCATCCACCTTCCACATTCATCCGCCCTGCCCAGTCGTCCGCCCTCCACAGTCATCCGCCCTCCACAGTCATCCGCGCTCCACAGTCATCTTCCACAGGCATACACCCTCCACCGGCATACACCCTCCACAGTCATCCGCCCTGCCCAGTCGTCCGCCCTACCCAGTCATCCGCTCTCCACAGTCATCCGCCCTCCACAGTCATCCGACTTCCACAGTCATTCGCCCTCCACAGTCATCCGCCCTTCACAGTCATCCGCCCTCCACAGACATCCGCCCTCCACAGTCATCCGCCCTCCGCAATCATCCGCACTCCGCAATCATCCGCACTCCGCAATCATCCGCCCTCTGCAGTCATCCGCCCTCCGCAATCATCCGCCCTCCGCAGTCATTCGCCCTCCACAGTCATCCGCCCTCCACCGTCATCCGCCCTCCACAGTCATCCGCCTTCCACAGTCATCCGCCCTCCACAATCATCTGTCAGCAGCGTTCATCTTCCACGCGCATTCCACTCGTTGGTACTCAGTCGGTCTCCCACTTCCGGCCTCTCACCCTCCACATTCCTCTGCTTTCCACATTCTTCCGCTCTCCACACCCTGTCGCTCCCCCATTCAGTCGCTGATACTTTTCTCTACTCATTACGCGCATCTGCTCTCCACGTTCTTCTGCTCTGTATGCTCTCTTCGCTCAACAAGCTCCTTCGCTCTGCATGCTCTTCCATTCTCCACCTTCCTCCACTCTCTACACATAGCTGCTCTCCATACTCGGACCGCTTTCTACAGTCAATTGGTTTACACACTCATCCGTCATCCCCATTGATTTTGCTCGTATTATTCATCAGGTCTCCAGACTCAACCGTCTTCCAGACACACCTGTCAACCGCTTTCATCCTCCACATTCATTTATACTTGTCTAGAATCATCATTATTCATTCGCCCTTCTCACTCATCCGTTCACCACACTCATTTATACTTGTCTAGAATCATCATTATTCATTTGCCCTTCTCACTCATCCGTTCACCACACTCATCGGCTTTCCAAGCTCGTCCACGCTCTATTTTTCTTTTATCCAGTGATCAATTCGTATTATTGACTTCACTGTTTAGATCTACATTACTCGTTTTAATTTCTTTTGTGAATATTTGATACAATCCGTTTTTTTTTTTTTTTTTTGCTTTTGCTTTTGCTTTAGGTGCTTCGCTGGGTCGGTGTTATTCTGATGATGCTAGAACGGAACCGGTTGGTTTTAGGGAAAGAGCCAGGTTTTCAGTAGTTTGCAGAAAGCTGTTAGCTCCTCGGTTAGCCTGATGTGGGGTGAGAGAGAGTTCCACAGGGTTGGGGCTAGGGCTGAGAATGATGCTCCGCCTAACCTGACTGAGTTTGTCTTAGGAATTACTAGGAGGCCGGCTGTGCTTGATCTAAGGGTGCGAGTGGGGTGATAAGCTATTAGTTTTTCTTGAAGATATTGCGGTCCAGTTTTATGTACTGCTCGATGGGTGAGGCATAAGGTTTTGAAAGCTACCCTACGGGCTACTGGAAGCCAGTGCAGTGTCTTGAGGGCTGGGGATACGTGGTCTCTTGGACCAAGCGCAAGTAACACTTTGGCCGCCGCGTTTTGTGCTCTTTGAAGTTTGTTCATTTTGTAGGCATGGATTCCGAGGTATAGGGGGTTGCCGTAGTCCAGCCGTGAGATGACGATTGATTGTACCACAGAGACTCTGTTAGGAAATGATAGATATGGAAAGACGCGCCTAAGGTTTTTGAGGTGGTAGTGGCAGGACTTTGAGACATTGTTGACTTGGCGCGAGAGTGTTAGGTCAGAGTCTAGGGTGCATCCAAGATTTTTCACTGTGTTGGAGGGTATCGGTGAGTTGCCCATGGCGGTTGGCCAGGGTAGTGGGTGCGGGAGAAGATCTGGGTTGCCGCACACCATGATTTCTGTTTTGGAGGGGTTTAACAGGAGGTGGTTTTGGGTCATCCAGCATTCAATGTTAAGGAGGCAGGATGCCAGGTCAGGTCGTGAGTTAGGATTCGTGTTCAAGAATTTTAGAATTAGTTGTGTGTCATCGGCGTAATTGTAACATAGGATGTTGTGTGCACGAATTATCGGTGGGAGGGTGATCAGGTAGAGATTGAAAAGGAGGGCGGATAGACACGCTCCTTGTGGGACTCCTGTGTCGACTGGTCGGGCTTGGGAGGTAAAGTTGGAGAGTGTCGTTATTTGGTGCCTGTCCTTGAGGAATGAGGCTATCCATTTGAGGGCGGTTCCACGTATTCCTAGGGAGTGGAGGCGATCAAGGAGTATTGAGTGATTGATCGTGTCAAAGGCGGCTGATAGGTCGAGAAGGATTAGTGCGGCGCATCCCGCGGAGTCAGCAGTCATTTTAAGGTCGTCCCAGATAGAGGTTAGGGTGGTTTCAGTTCTGTGACAAGTTCTGAAGCCTGATTGGGCGGGGTCTAGGAGTTTGTTGGCTTCAACAAAGGCGTTAAGTTGAGAGTAGGCAGTTCGATCAATGAGTTTGGCGAGGAACCTGGTGTTTGATATGGGGCGGTAGTTTTTGGGCTCGAGCGGATCGAGCGAGGGTTTTTTAATCAGGGGTTTGACGTGCACCAATTTGAATGCGTCTGGAAAGGTACCGGAAGAGAGGGAGGTATTTATGATGGATCTTGCGTGTTCTCCTGCGCAGGTGGAGGCAAAGATTTCTTTAAGGGTAGTGGCTGGGCATGGATCCAATGGTGATCCGGATGGTTTGCGGGCAGATAGGAGTTTGAGAAACTGTCCTGTTGTTAATGGACTGAAGGAGTCGAACGTTGGTTGCGTGGAGGTTGCAGCTGATGGGTTGGGTGGTACGGGCTGAGGATTGTCTAGTGGCTGTAAGAGTGCTAGTTTGGAGGTTAGAGTATTTGTCCTTTCTATAGCCGTGGAGTAGAAGTGGAGGGAGAGTGAGTCACAGAGTGATTGCGATGCGGTCGGGATGGTTGTGTTACAAGCTGGATTGGTGAATTCGGAGATAATTTTGTGGAGTTCTTTACTTGGGTTTTTGCAGTTTAGGATTCGGGAGTTGTAGTGGGCCTTTTTTGTTTTCCGGATTTCGGCTTTGTACCGATACAGGTGTCGGGCCAAGGTGGTCCTGCTCTCATGGGTTTTCTCTTTATGCCACTTGCGTTCTAGGTGTTTGTATAGTCGTTTAGTGGTCTTCAGCTCAGGAGTGAACCATCTGGGGAAAGGGCCACGGTGGGTTGATGGTTTGCAGGAGGGGGTGAGGCGCATCAGGGATGCGCTAAGCCATGAATCAAGGGCCTCAGGGGTGAGATGGTTGTTGAGAGGGCAGGATGGTGGTGGAGACTGGAGGAGAACCTCGGCTAGGTCTGGGTTGATTATTAGTTTCTACCAGCATTTGCCTATATTCGGAGGTTCGGATATGAGTAAGGGGAGGGGTTCGGGTGAGTGGATGGTGAAAGGGAGAATGAAGTGATCAGACCAGATGATAGGGGTGGGCGGCATTAGCTGAATCAGGTTGTTGGAGCAAAAGATGGCATCGAGAGTGTGTCCTTTATAGTGGGTCGGTCCGTTTATGTGGGGTTGGAGGTTAATTGCATCTAATCCGTCAACCAGGGAGTATGTCATAGGGTTGGTGGGGATGTCGAGCCATATGTTGAAGTCTCCAAGAAGGGTGAGGTGGGATGGTTTAGTTGGAGGGTGGCAATAGAGTCGCAAAGGTTATTTGCAAAGTGTCTATCGTAGCCTGGGGGCCTGTAGATTATTAGGAAGCTATGTGAGAGCGATGGTGAGAGGGATAGTTTAACAAGGAGAGATTCGCAGGATGGAATGGAGGGTTGGTTATCGATGATTGAGGCGCGGAAGAGAGATTTGAAGACGAATGCTACCCCTCCTCCCCTGGACGGACGGTTCAGTGGGATGAGGGAGTAGTTGGGGGGAAAGGCTTCGTTGGCGATTGGGCTGAAGTCGTCAGAGAACCAGGTTTCAGTGATGAAAACTAGGTCTGGTTTGTCAGAGGTGAGGAGGTCAAAGATGGAATGTCTGTTTTTGCTATTGATCGGGCGTTAAATAGGATGCAGTTCACATCGGCAGTCAGGGATGATCTTGGTGGTGGAGGGGGAGGGTGCAGTGGTGGAGAGTTTGGGGGGAGGGGGGTAGGTTGGGTGATGATAGATGGGAATAGTGGGCGAGCAGAGAGATTGGCAGGCTTCGGGAGGGGTTGGGAGGCTGCGTGTGATAGGATGGTCGGGTTTTGGAAGGGGGATTTGAAAGAGGGATGTTGACGGTTAGGAGTTTCAGTTGCAGCTGATGAGAAATCGAGGGAGAGGGGTTTCAGGCGGGGGAAGCCGCGGGGGAGAGGGGGGATTGCAGGATAGATGTGATTGGTCGAGATAGGGGGGGCGAGGAGTGCTGTGAGATTGAGGGGGACCAAGAACGTTTCCTCTTTAGTTTCCTTGCTGCGACTAGTGTGTGGGAGAGAGTGGGGGGGTCGGAGGGTGAGCGGGAGGCAGCTTCGGTTCTTGCTAGGGCTAGCCGTGCAGTTTTTAGGGAGGGGAAGGGGTGAGGTCGAGTGGGGATGGTGGCAGGGGTATAAGGGGAGGGCGGGAGTAGGGTGATTGCAGGGTGGGGTGTGTCAGGTATGATAGAGAGGGGAGCGGGTATGGGTAATGCTGGTGGGTCGGGGTGGGGTTCAGGGGATGAGTGGTCTTGGGGTGGGTGGCTCGCCATCGTGCCCCCCTTGCTTGGTGTTTGGAGAGGGGAAAAGCAGGGAGTGCGAGAGAGGGTGGGGGGGTTTGGGAGAGGCAGGAAGGGACGGAAGACAGATCGGAGAGTGGGGGTGGTCCATGGGTGGTGTTTCTGACTGATTCTGGTGGAGTGGGTGCACTCATGATTGGTGCGAGTTTTAAGATTGGTTTGGGAGGGTTTTCTGATTGTAGTTATAAGGTCAGTGATGACACGCTTTTAGGCACACTTCAGGGTTCAACTGCTCAAGAAGGTATTAGATTTATTTGGTGCTTTCTAGCTAGAGTTGTAAACAGAGATTATTTTAGTTTATTGGGTACACTTCTAGCTAGAGTTGTAAACAGAGATTATTTTAGTTTATTGGGTACCCTTCTAAGTTCCTCTGTCGCCAGGGAGGATATTCGGACAGCCTCAAGATTCTATTTGCTTAGAAGGGGTATTAGGTTGTTAGTTTCAGAGAGACTTCTTAGAGGGATTATTGGGCACAACTTCTACATACGCACGTAGGCTATAGGAGTGTAATACTTAATGAATGCAATTCGGAACACTACTAAAATGTATCTTTTTTCAGAGAGGTTATTGGGCGCAGCTTCTAATTGTAATTTGGGGAACAATTCTAAATGTCAGTTTCTTAGAGAGGCTATTGGGGGCAACTTCAGAAATACAATTGGGAACACTTCTAAATGCAACTTTCTTAGAGAGGCTATTTGGCACAACACCTAAATGCAGTTGGGAAGACTACTAAATGCAATTGGGGACACTTCTAAATGCAACTTTCCTCAGAGAGGCTATTGGGCGCAACACCTAAATGCAATTGGGAGCACTATTAAATGCAGTTGCGAACACTACTAAATGGTATTGGGAACACTTCTAAAATGCAACTTTCCTCAGAGAGGCTATTGGGTGCAACACCTAAATGCAATTGGGAGCACTATTACTATTAAATGCAGTTGGGAACACTACTAAATGGAATTGTGTGCACTTCTAAATGCAACTTTCCTGAGAGAGGCTATTGGGCGCAACTCTTAAATGCAATTGGGAACACTTCTAATTGAACTTTCCTGCGAGAGGCTAATGGGCGCAACTTCAGAGTACAATTGGGAGCAATGCAATGGCGGGTTTCTGAGTGTAACTTATAATGGGATTGATGCTGTTTTAGAGGAGTGGTAGGGTAGTACGGCCTGAAGTAGTTGCTTCTGGCCCTGCCCTTGCCACACTTACTTGTTGTTGGCTTCTTGCTTCTCCTGCGGATACCTGCAGATACGATCTGGGTTCGTCCCTGGAGGAGTCGTCCTTTGCCTCGGGTCCTTAGCCGCAGGGGCTGCCAGGCAGAGGGCTGCCTTGGGAGGTGCAGTAATGGCCTGGGAAAGGGGGCCGGGTGGCCAATGGGAAGGGCTGTGGGCGGGGCAGGAGGCGGGAGGTGGAGGGACCAGGAAGCGGGGAGCGGGCACGGTCGGGATGGAAAACAGGGGGTGATTGGGGCTCAAAGGCACGAGGATGCCTCTACAAATATCTCGGACTGGCCTGCAGACTCACCGCAACGAGGTTCTGCATGTGGTAATTGCTGGTTGCAGTATTAATGTGTGTGCTATTTACCGGATCACCATAGAGTCCTATAGGACTCGAAAATGGAGATTAACAGTATGGTCTACATGGCTCGTAATCATGCGTACCTACCAGGCCAATCGGTAATTACTGCTTGTGGTAACGGGAAAAACATGTTTTGAGGTATTACTGTGTGTAATGCCTCCAAACTCATGATCAGGCCTTAAATGTCCACTGAAAAGCTATTAAGCTCTCTCTGTCAGCCAGGTGCCAATTCAGTCGAAAATGGAGTCAAAAGGCAAGCAGTGATAAGAAAGTTGGTGGATACTGAAAGGCCCAAGAGAGGTGAGACTTGGGGCACCAGGAAAGGCAGTCTGTAATGCACCTGCTGGAAACCACATTTAATGTACTGAATTAAAGTATTTTTCTTTGCGATAAGACTGCAAACATGGCCACAGCAGTTCGGGGAACTCCTGAAGTACGAGGTCCATTTCAACTGAAAAAGTTGAAAGGCCCTGGCGCCGTCTACACGGATACGTTAAGAGAATTAACTTAAATAAGTAACAACCATTATACAGAATACTGTGTTGCTAGACGTAAGTGAGCAATGGGTGATATTTCTTAATAGCAGACCGCACCACAGCAGAGAACTAATGAATTTAGAAGGTACCAAAGCTGTTCAACACACGTTTAGTAAACTCTCTCATACAACGAAGCTATCGCGTAAAACGCCGAGTAACGCGTCCAGTGCCTGCTCTTAACAGTACTAGAGAATTCTTTACAAGTCTTCGGAGCTCCACCTTCTGCAGATGGCTTCACTTGCCTGCTTCAGCTACCTGCAGAAACCAAGCAGCTGCCGCCGCGCCATTCATGTGAAGTGTGACGATTAAGAAACGAACCGTACACGCGAGTTCCTCTTTTAAGGAATATATCTTGCGGCCAGAGGGGTGCACTTAGTGCAAGAGCAAACTGTCGAGGTTAGGGAAATGGACACACTCTCCCGGCCTGCGGAGGTGATTGCCAGCTTGCAGTATCTATCATTACTCTTTTTCCCGGCTTACGCAAGCGGCCAGCCTGCTTCTGACTTTATGCTACTCCGCCCCAGCCTGCCTGCTCACAGCTATTATACAATCTTGACACAGAAACATTCGGGTCAGCTATAGCTCAGCGGTTCCTTCTTTCTCGACAAAGACAGCCCCGTTGGGGGTTCTAGTCCCGCGGGCGCCTCCTGGCCTTTTTTTTTTTATCATCAAGAAAACTTTATTCTGCCATCAAAGTGCACCCTAACACAATACAATTTACATTGACCAAGCATAATGCTACACAGCGTGAGACATAACAAAAGATAAGATGAGTAGGGTCAACAGGAGAACCCCACCCCTTTCAAACAAACTCCAACACCCTGAGGACACACTCAATTAACCCTGCTAACACCCCTCCCAAAGGAGTGAGGTTTGTGCCAGTTAGGGGAATGTTCCTCTGTTTTTGCCTGGACCAGTACATGGGTGCTCACTGATTCTGATCCCACTGTAGGGTGGCCAGCAATCCCTCCCCCTTAAAACGAAACATTACTTTTCAGGAACATTTAAAAAACAGATAAATAAAATTTAAAATGATGTTATAGAGTTTGATTGATTAAGCCAATGGGACTCATTACGAGTTTGGCGGTAGCCATGCCCTTATTAAGGGCACGGTTACCTCCGATCTCGCTACCTGCACCGGCACCCGCGAATGGACCATAACCGGCCCATAACAAGTTGAAGGGGTCGGTAATAGCCCATTCACGGGTGCCATTTGGGCGGGCTCCAGATCCCCATTCCGCCCCATAGGGCAGAATGGGGGTCGGGAGCATAGTTGCACTGGCACCGTTCATAACAGTGCCAGTGCAATCACGAGTCAACTCGTAATGTGGCGGTATGGTAACAATGGCGCCGGTAGCACTACCGCCGGCATTGTTGCCTTACCGCCACATTTGTAATGAGGCCCAATGTCTTCTCTATTTGCACGGCACTCTATACAATTCTTTTTTAATTTGAAAATGTTTGCCAGCAAAGAGTGCATATGTTACAACACCGCTGATCTTGGTGAGGTTTTTTTGTAAACTTTATTCTTTGTCCAATCCAACAATGAGAAATGTAGCCAGCTTCACATTCCAAAGATATAATATATTGCTACAAGGGACCACAAATTAACAATGCATTGTTCAAAATAGACTACATAGAGTTAGCCACAAAAACCTTTCCACAACTGTTTGAGAGCAAACCACACGACATACCAAACATGGAAGCAGCTACTGTTTTGTACTCTTGATCTAACATATTTCTTATTTCATTATTTGACAGTATAGATGTGGAAAAATGGAAATAACGACTACAGATGTAGAAACAGATATGTATTGCTGTCAGAAAGTAGATGAAGACATTGGGCCTCATTACTACCCTGGCGCTAAGTGTTTAACAGCGCCGTAAAAGGCTGCAGCGCCGTTAAACACTTATGGCCTCATTAGGACTCCAGTTCTAAACCATGGTGCTATTAGCACCATGGTCCATGCCGGAGTCCGCGTTGGCGGAATGTGGAATTACCACCCCATTCCGAGGTTGGTGGGGTGGTAATTCCTCATGCCGCCATGGCCCTTCCCCATTCCCATTTTTGCCCCATAGGGCTCAATGGGAATGGGGAAGGCACTAATTACGGTACCGCAAATTTGCGGTACCGTAATTAGCACCAAGGTCCCTTTGCGGGTCCCTACTTTAACGGCTGGTAAAACCAGCCGTTAAGGTCAGGTCCCGCAAAGGGACCTCGTAATTAGGCGCTAGGTGTTTAAAGGCACCGCAGCCTTTTACAGCGCCGTTAAACACTTAGCGCCTGGGTCATAATGAGGCCCTTAGCGCCTTGCTACGAGGTCCCTTTGCGGGACCCGACCTTAACGGCGGGTCTACAACAGCCGTTAAAGTAGGGACCCGCAAAGAGACTTGGTGCTAAGTACGGTACCGCAATTTGCGGTACCATACTTAGCGCCTTTCCCATTCCCATAGAGCCCTATGGGACGAAAATGGGAATGGGGAAGGGCCAAGGTTCAATGGGGAATTACCGCCCCGCCAACCTTGGAATGGGGTGGTAATTCGCCATTGAACCATGGTGGACCCGTTACAACACCGGCACCAACCATGGTGCTAATAGCGCCATGGGTAAGCACCGGTGTTGTAATGAGGGCCATTGCTTTTAATTAGCAACCCTCTTTCGAGTACTATCCAAGTAGCAGCCATATCATCCATGGAATAAGCACGGCTATTTTATATTGAGAGTAGAACTAATGCGGACACACATCTACCAAATCCACATAACCAATCACCCACCATCCCCTCCAAAACAATTTTGGACCCAGTAGCTCCGAGGTGTTCAAACTGTGTGAATGCTCCCCCTAATGGGAGAACCAAGAAATTCAAGGGGGGCGGGGGGACGAGGCTGTTAAAAAAGGGAGTAGGGTGACTGCTTAATATGGCATGTGGGGTGAATCATTAACAATATTTTTATTTTGGGGGAGCTCCCCAAAAGTATTTCTGATGATGGGGGTGCTAAGCATACAACTTTTTGAATACCACTCGTGTTGGTTGAACCTCTGCACATGTTGAAGAGGTGCAGGTATAGTCAAACTATAGAAAATGGTGTAACAAATATCGATTATGGCATGATACTTGAATAATTCTCTATTGATACACAGGTATGTGAGCCTAATATTTGTCCTGCCCCAGAAACTATATTCAGTTCAATGGCCTTCATATTCAACTTTTGAACATTATGATATGATATGATAGTTTATGTATATAGCGCCTATACACATTGGGGGTCATTACGACCTGGGCGCAAAGGGATACCGGGCACCGGTAATGACACCGGTGCCGGTACTCCCTTTGTGCCCTATTCCGAAGGTCCCTTTGCAGGTCCCTCCCTTAACGCCTGGTTTTACCGGGCATTATGGACAGGACCCTCAAAGGGATACCTTTGGGGGCTCAAATGGGAATGGGGAATGGCTTTTCAAATGGGACTTACCGGTCCCGCAAAGGTCGGAATAGACCAGTAAATCCCCATACCACCAAGTCAGTGGCGGTACCGGTACTGGTGCTAGTCATGGCGCTAATAGCGCCATGACTAGCACCAACCTCGGAATGAGGCCCAATGTGTTTCAAAGCACTTCAAAGCAAGGGAGGGAACAAGGGAAGATACAATAGCATTCTTACAGCCCATGAACAGTAAGGATGTGAAATTAATTATCGTACTCGGCGTAACGACATTTTAGATAGTGCAAGAGCTAAAACATAGGGCCTCATTACACGGTAGGTGGTAAACCCTTACCGCCTTACTACGAGTTCCCTTTGCGGGACCCGACCTTAACGGCTGGTTTTACCAGCCGTTAAAGAAGGGTGCCGCAAAGGGACCTCGGTGCTAATTACGGTACTGCAATTTGCGGTACCGTAATTACTACCTTCCCCATTCCCATTATGCCCTATGGGGGCAAAAATGGGAATGGGGAAGGCCTTAGTGAATGGGGAATTACCGGCCCGCTCAAGTTGGAGTAGGCCGGTAATTCCGCCATCCACCAAGGCAGACACGTTAAAAAACTGGCGGCAACCATGGCGCTAATAGCGCCATGGTTACCGCACAGCGTGTAATGAGGCCCATAGACAAGGAAGGGAGGGGGAGAGTGGGAAGGAAATGGAAGCAGACATGTGACTACTGTACTAGGCCTAACGACATTTCTGGTAGAGCCGGAGAAAAACAAAAGGTGAGGGAGCACTGGCATAACCGGGGCCCCCGCAGCTCCCGCAGTGCGAGGGGCCTCGCTAGCACGTGTCCTGGGAGCGGGCCCCACTTGGAGAAAATAAATAGTAAAAAATATTTTTTCAAATATTTTTTCTTTTTACATTTTCTTTTTGAATTCACTCTAGATTCATAAATACATTATTTCTGAAACAGAAATAATTTCCTTATGAACGTAGAGTGACTACAAAATAGAAACTGGGCATCATTATGGGTCTGGCGGTAAGCCTGATGGTGATACCGGCGACATGCCGCCAAACCGAACAAAATTACTGGCGTCTGACTTCCTGGTAACACTGGGGTATTACAACTCCGGCAGCCGGGAAGTCAGGCGCGGGTAATTCTGTTACTCCCCATTCCCATAGAGTTCCATAGGACTCTATGGGAGTGGGTACCACGGAAGCACGAGCACTGTTAATAACGCTGCCGGTGCTTCTGTTATGGTCTGCTTACCATGGTCGCTGTGTCTGGCAGGGTCAGACCTGCTGGGTACAGCGACTCTGGCAGGCAAACCCGTAGTGTACCAATCTGGTAACAACGGTGCCAGTAATACCGGCACCATTGTTACCGGACCGGCACACTTATAATGAGGCCCACTATCTTTTTGATCTCCCAGCGTTCCCCCCAACCCATGATATGGAAGATCCCAGGCTGGAGGCCTCCATGTCATGACTTCAAAAAGAAATAGTTTAGTTTTGAAGTCACACTGCCTTCATAAAGAAATTAGTTTCGTTATCGTTTGGTCCTTAACGTAAATAATTTCTTTATGAAGCCAGAGTGACTTCAAAATGAAACAATGGGCCTCATCATGACCCCGGCGGCACACACCCATACATGCAAACTTAATGTATGGGTGCGTGCCTGGGTGTATGCGCCTCTATGGTGGAAGGGTTCACACTTACATGTATGGATGGCTGCCTGGGTGTGCATGTATGGTAAAATAGTGCACACTTAAATGTATGGATATCTGGGTGTGCGTGTGTGTGAATGGTGTGGGTGCTTGTGTTTGGAGGCGCAACAAAACCTACGTTTCGGGGAGACTAATCCTTCACATTTTGAGAGAGGTGCTAACTTCACGGGCGATGGAGGAGGGGCAAACTTATTGTGTGGGGGCAGCTAACTTCTTTACGCATTTTAATGAGACTATTCAGTGCAGCTTCAATGTTACAAGCAATTCAACTCTCTTCTTTAAGTCTGAAAGCACCCACTTATGGACTGCTGTGAGAATAAGCAGTCTCCTGTTCCCTCTCTGCCCTTCCAAATACTCCCCTGGCATGCCAGTACTAAACCTACATCACAGTTTAAATTGCCTAATATGTGGCATTTGAATGCAGGTACTAACAGTGAAATGTTTTACGTTAGTTATTGCTGGGCACTTGTTAACATCGAAATCCAGGTGCCGTTTAACATGTGTGTCCTGTTCTGTCCAGCAACTGCTCTGAAGGTCAGCCAGGTTGAGTCAACATAGCCGAAACTTGGAGGGGGGGAGTGCTGAAGCCCAGTCAACTCAGTGGTGTTGCACCACTACTTGTGTTTAATGCCTTGATTACTTATTGGTAATATTCATTACTCCTAGCCCTATTCCTCCACCTTCCTGTACTGGTGTATGAGACATTACTTATGTATGAGGCACTCTGCCTCATACACAAGTACTGGGATGAGATAGAGGTACATGGAGGTAATGGCCCTCATTACAACCCCGGTGCTAAATCATGGCGCTATTAGCACCATGGTTGGTGCCGGTGTTGTAACAAGTCCGCCATGGTGGAATGGGGAAATACAGCCACATTCCAAGGTTGGCGGGGCGGTATTTCCCCATTTCACCATGGCCCTTCCCCATTCCCATTTTCGCCCCATAGGGCTCAATGGGACTGGGGAAGGAGCTAAGTACAGTACCGCAAATCGCAGTACCGTAATTAGCACCGAGGTCCCTTTGCGGCACCCTACTTTAACGGCTGGTAAAACCAGCCGTTAAGGTCGGGTCCCGCAAAGGGACCTCGTAATCAGGCGTTAAGGGTTTAACGGCGCCGACACCTTTTACGGCGCCATTAAACCCTTAACGCCAGGGTCGTAATGACCCCCAATGTCTGATTTAGCTACCTGTAATCTTCATTACTCCTAGTCCCACTCTTCCTCATTCCAGTACTTACCTATGAGGCAAGGAGCCTCATATGAACCCTCTGGGAAAAGGAAGAAGGACTTGAAGGTAATTCTGGGCCAATGAGCTGATTTGGGAGGTTGGGGTAGGGCATGGGAGGGAGAGGGGATGTGTGGGAGGTGCAGGCTTGTGAAATAAATCATAATGGTTGTCCATGTCCAGGCAAAGCAGGCAAGATATGTGGTATTAGTGGCTAGAGAGGCATTTTCGTGCAGCTAATCTAGTCATGCTCAGTTTGTTATGGCTTTTTTTTAACTGTGCATTTCTGATAAAGCAATCCTGCTAAGTGTAATTACCTGGCTACACTGGCATTTGGGTGCTGCCAGTCTAGCTGTTTCTTACTGCGGCATCCAGGGCAGCGCAGCTCTGGGTAGTGCAAGGAAAACAAGGGACTGTAGGGTTACAGTTACAGTCCGTAAGTGCATGGTAGGCCTGGAGGCAAAGCAAGGGTTACTGATAAAGAAACAGCCTGGACTCAGTGAGAATCAGAGGGTAGCCAAGCAACCAGTCTGTACAGCAGACAGGTAGGTCATGTATGTCATCAGGGGAGGGAGAGAGAGAAAGCAGAGGGGAAGAGGAAAATGTTGAGCTGCTTCCGGAACGTCAGGTGGTTTGCTCAAGTTTGAAAGGGGCAGGGAGGCTATTCCAGAGCGAGGCACCTGCAGAAGAGCGAGATATTCCCCCCACTGTCTGCATGAAGAAGCATCTCACCCTAAGAGAGTTGGAGGTAGCTGGGGCAAGGGCTCGAGAAGGAAGGTATTTTGGAACAGAGCGTTGGATGTAGTGTGTGCCCCGACCCCAGAAAGCCTTGTGGACAATGCAAAGGGTCTTGAACTTGATCCTTGCAGCCACCGGGAGCCAGTGGAGAGATTTCAGGGCTCGAGAGATACGATCCCTGGGCTTGAGGCCAAGGATAAATCTTGCAGTCCTGTTCTGGATTAGTTACAGAGGGCGAAGAGTAGAGGAAGGCAGATTGAGAAAGAGGCTGTTGCAGTAGTGCAGCCTAGAGAGAAACAGGGCTCTGGAGACATTGAGCTTCTGAGGGAAAGAGAGAAAGGGAAGAGTCCCTTTGGTATTGGGACTTCTTGGTGACACACAAGATGTGAGTGAGGAGAGAAAGAGAGAGTGGAGTCGAAGATCACAGCAAGGTTTTTTGCCTCGCAGGAAGTCGAAGGAAGAGGGCCCAAGGTGGGTGACCCCAGTGAGAGAGGGTTAAGAAGGGGTCCCAATAAGAATTATCTCTGTCTTAATGGCATTAAGGCAGAGATTGTTGGAGCACACCAATCCTGAATCGCAGATAGACAGTCAGGAATGAGCGAGAGAGGAGAGGAGCCGAAGGAAAGCTGAGTGTCATCTGCATAACACTGACAGTTAGCGGAGAAGGTAGAGGTCAGGTCGGCCAAACGGGCCAAGTAGAGGTTGAAAAACCAAGGTGAGAGGATAGAGCCCTGGGGAATGCCACAGGTAGAGCGAGAGGTGGCGAAGATAAAGAGTCCAAGTTGGACCTGGAAGGAGCAGTCCAAGAGGAATGAGGTCAGCCACTCCAGAGCCTGATCCATGATGCCCACATTTTGACTTAGTCAATTGATCAGGATGGCGTGGTTGACTGTGTCAAAAGTAGAGGCAAGATCAAGGAGGATTAGGACAGAAGGAATGCTGGAATCAAGGTTAGTGAGAAGATCTTCACAGGTGTTCAGGAGAGCAGTTTCCGTGCCTCTGGCAGCTCTGAAGCCAGACTGATGATCATGGAGACAACCAACATATTCAGTGTGGAGTGTAAGCTGGGAGATGGTCAGCTTTTCCAAGAGTTTGCCCAGGAAAGGGGTAATGGACATTGGGCGATAGTTTGCCAGGCAGGTAGGATCAGCAGACGGTTTCTTGAGGAGTGGGTGCACAAGGGAGTGCTTAAGCGAAGAAGGGAACGTTAAAGTGGCGAAAGAGTAATTACAGTAATAAGCCAATGCTGGAGCAAGGGTGTCAATCTGGTACTTGATGGTTCTGGAGGCGCAGGGGAGCACCTGTTTGGATGACACTTTCATAGATCGGACTTGTCTAGTAACCTTGTCAGGTGTTGTCAGAGAGAAAGAGGAGAAAGGAGGAGGAGAGGTAGAGATTGGCAAAGGGGGGGCGAGAGAGGAAGAGGGAGAGGGAGAGGAAGAGGAGATAGAGGACAGGATGTCCTGAGTTTTAGCGGAGAAGTGAGAGACCAAAGCCATACAGATGGCCTGGAAGGGAACAGGAGAGGTAGAGACCATAACAGGATTGACCAGTTCCATGCAGATTTTAAAGAGTTTGGCCGTGTTGTTAGAAGCCTCTGAGACCCAGCTTTGAATGTGTCCTCTCATCTATTATGTGTCTACACTGGTCTACATTGTGCAGCCAGTGGAGCATGTTTTCAATGTGGCATGGCATTTTTAATAGCAAAACATGGATGTTCCTGTGCACTATTGGTGACTTGCATGTATTGGATTGGTGTTACCCTACAAAACAATTGCAAATGCTCTGGCTTTTTAGCCAATTTTTCTCAGAAAGTGTTCTGTATATTGCATTAAAACAAATATTTATATCTTTCTCTGAGTACAGTGTGTGACATACCCCTTTATAAGCACGTTTGTGTTTATTGTGCAAGCGTGATAATCAAGGCGGGCCCAGAGTGTGGCACAACCCATTATTGTTGCCGAGGTTGGTGGGGGGGGCTCTCAGCATGGCTCGCAGGGGGGCCCCCACATTTTGTGTCATGCCACTGTGAGGGAGAGGGGTGCAGAAAGGGAGGGGAGAAACAAAACATGCTGTTGAATGTAATGTTGGTCACTATTATTTGGGAAGACGGTGCTGGGGGTGTTTGCCCTTCGCTGTTCCAATAATGTGAACAGTGAGTCCATTGTGAACGCAAATGTTTGTGCCATATGGATTTGGCTGTCAGTCAATGGAACACTGGAATTGCAAAGGAACCATTTTGATTTTCTGTTTGCTTAAGAACATTAAAAAAAACAAAGTTTTGAGGAATTGAATATCAAGAAGGGCAACACCACATTTAAAAAAAAATCTTAACTTATTGGCCCTCATTATGAGGCTGGCAGTAGCCGTGCTTGTAGTACAGGCACGGCTGCCACCGGTATCCATTTTTTTCTGGCACCCGCAAATGGGCAATTACAGGGCCATGCCGAGTTTGGCGGACCCAGTAATTTCCCATTCGTGGGTTCCGGTCATAAGGGACTCCCCATCCCCATTCGGCCCCATAGGGCTGAATGGGAATGGTGAAGGTGGTAGTACCGGTACCGTTAATAACGGTTAATAAAGGTACCAGTGCTACCATCATGTTCTGCTCACGGGTGCCGGTACGGCCACCAGGTCAGACCTGGTGGCTGCAAGGGCACCAGTGAGCAGAACTCGTAGTATGGTGGTATGGTAACAACGGCGCCGGTAGCAATACCGGCACCGTTGTTGCCTTACCGCCATACTTGGATTGAGGCCCATTGTCTCATATAACATCGTTTTTTATTGTTTGGATCATTTTTAATAGCCCAAAATGTTATTAATGGGTGCTCTGTTCTTTCCACAGTGATGGCCCTAAACAGTTGAAATTACTGATTGGTTTTTTAAATAATTTGCATTTTAATATAAAACATACGGATATACTAAACTCTTGAATTACGTTATTGATTCTGACACATTAAAGTATGTTTTGTGTGAAGTGACTAAACAAAATAAATGTATATGCATTAAATGGGTGTCTTCCGCGTTTTGCGAGTGAAAACGTGATTTTGCGGACACGTACAGAGGAAGTATGTCATTGAGTATCATCTTGAAAGTCCAATTTAGAAATGTTTGATTCCTGTGCCGTTTTGATCTCTGCACCTTTTACACCTGTACTTGAAAGTCAAACTGACATTTTTGAACCGTGTTTGTGTTCAATACTTAGGAACACATATGTCACTTTTATCTAATTTTATCTCACTACTCTTAACTCTCACTCAGCTGTCAAACACTCCTCCAACATCTGCCGACTCCTCGAAGAACTTGATCTAGATGTCCTCGGTCTCACGGCCAGCTCTGTCACGAATGTTGACACTGGGCCTCATTACGACCCTGGCGGAAATCGAAAAACGATGGCGGAAATGCAATACCGCCATCGAATAGCGCTCGGTGCGACTATGACCCGTCACCGCAAAGTACGAAGCCATTAGCGACACCGTAGTGAACGCCAACGCTAACTGCACCAAGCACGCGCGCGCGCGCCATGCCAAACCGCAAACACCACCATGGTGCAACGGTACGCCAATTCCGACCCTAGCGGACATGTACCTAACGCCATCAGGCATGGCGGAATGTACCATTCCGCCATGGCGAGAAGTACGGCATCGCGAATCAACCGTAAACGGCCCCACTGAGTGCCTGTACACCGCTCCCTGCCCACAAAGTACAACTCCCCGTAGGTGCAATGAAGCCACAATGCAACCATTGAAATGTACAAGTCACCCATGCATGCCAACGAACAAAAGAAACACAAGAGGGGCCAATGGGAGCTGCAGGGCACAGATGGCACGAATACAGAAGCCATCCCAATGGACATGACCACAGTCCCCCACCAAGAAACGCACGCAAACACAGGCACCTGTGACCAGCAATATTCCGAAAACCACATCATTCAACCAGTCCACCTGGCTGACCGGCATCTGTTACACAAAACCCAATCCCCCGCCCCTGAGCATGACAACATTCAAACTGGCATATTGGCAGCCCCCATCCCTGACCTCACTGGGCTTCGTAGGCAAACGCGCACAGCACAGTACCACGCAACTAAACCCCGAAGCTGGAACCCAATGCAGATCTCCTCACAATACATCGCCCCCCAAATAGGCATATGCCACATCACTTGCAAAGAAAAACGCTACACGGGCCAAATCAGAATAGAAATTTTATGCACATCAAAATCACCAAGCACATACAGCCATCAGGCCATGAAATCCAAAACACTAATCACCATTGTGGGCTGCTTCCGCAAGAAATGACCAGCCACTACCTGTGTGTCGCCCTGTTCCCCCATGGTACACAGAGCCACATTCACGTACGAAAAGGCAACATGGAAGCGCACAGAACCGCAGGGCCGTCCCAATGGGGAGGCACTAGTCCAGCTGAAAGGCCGAAATGTTGCTCCGAGCCACCAGTACTGCGTAAGGGCATGTGGCCCATTGGCGATCGTCCCATAAGATCGTAATGCTGCTCCACTGATTAACACGAAGCAGCAGGTGTCGGGAGTAAAATCCATCTGCAGGAGTGGCATACAGATGGCAGTGGCAAAAGGGGAGGAGATACCTGTCAACCAAAAGAAAAGAAAAAGAACAGAATGGCCATCAGAACTACATACCAACAACTCACTTCAATGATCACACGAAATCCACAGCCATATGCATGCTAGCCCACTCCAAAGGAACATCACCACCCCAAAACCACTTGCGACTCATAACCATCTATATCGAGGTGCAAACACCATCACAAACGAGTGTCTGAGGGCGCCTCGAGACAGGGAGGGCTCAACAAGGCCAGATGGACGATGGTCCCACTATGGCAGCCCTGCATCACATAGCGTAGGGGAGGCGGATAGATCCCAAGAAGCCCTGTACATGGCAAACTCTGTATCAAATCACCTGCCCATGCATCCATCCATCATTCCCTCATCCCGGGATCAAAATGCCTGAATAATTACTCACATGACATTAGAAACATCCATTGAGTCTGTGCGTTATGCAGCCTGCTAAATCCACAGTGCCCCAGCCCGTAATTCCAGTGTTGTGAAGTAACATGTATTTGGGAACGGACGGCCTCATCGCCCACGTAGCTATTGCGCATCCCAAACTATTCATATCAATCATTGCTCCCTCGCCATGGGCCCTGTTTCAAGGACATAGAACAATAGAACGTTACATTTGCAGTCAGACCTGTGGGCATCTCCTCGCCGCTAGCTGGAAACCGAAAGCGCCGCCCTTCGAATTCCTCATTTGCAACATCACGTCGAAAAGGCATCTGTGGCCGTTTGAAATCACTAATTATTCCATCGAGTGCGGCTGTGTGTGAAAATGGCAACTGCCTTCACCCACGAATGGGACACCCCGCCCGTCGTTGCAACTCGGTACAGTGATGCATGAGGGCCCACCGTTACTCGAGTACTACGTCCCACTGACCCCTCACAAGTCTGTTCGCGACTGCACAGATAGTATGTGAAACAATGGGACCACAGCAGAATGAACATATCAACCAATCTTACACGGCCATCGGGTACAAATACATGATTGCAATAGCAAGATACAATTCCCTGAATTGCAGCGTTGTGCGCGGGACGTGCTCGGCCAAAGGGGAGAGCAGTTTGCACAGGTGGAATCAATCACCACAGGTGGAGGCCATACAGCCTGAAAACACATAAATTGCACAGCCAGTCTCCTCCCACAACCACACCGAAATGCTACCGGCAGGACTCGCGATGTTGGCCCTGGGGGACCTGATAGCACTGCAAGTGCTCCGACTCCAAGAAGTAGACGAACACCAACTACAACCAGCCGCACGGAGGAGACGCAGGAGGAGGAGGAGGCCAAGGCAGGGCCAGCAAGGCCCACCAGCACAGCCACTACCACCACGCAGGCAGCCCGCAATTCAACGCCTCCGAGCACATCCGTTCAACCTCACTGATGAGCAGATCCACACCCTCTACCGTCTGGACCGGGACACCATAGCCGCCATTGTGGACATGACACAGGCTGACCTTGTCAGCATGATAGATAGCCCAACCGCCATCCCACCCCTACTGAAGGTGGTGTCTGTACTCCACTTCCTGGCCACAGGCACCTACCAGCACACAGTCGGACAGTTGCATGGCATTTCTCAGCCACTGTTCTCACGGACACTATTGCAAGTGCTCGATGCCCTCCTGAAGCACGCAGACGACTACATCTCTCTACCACGCTCGGAGCAGGAAATAACCAACACAAAAGTGGGATTCCATGCACTTGCCGGCATACCGGGTTGCATTGGTGCCATCGACTGCACCCATGTTGAATTGGTCGTCCCACATGCCATGGAGGCCCAGTACCGCAACCGAAAACAATTTCATTCCCTGAATGTACAGATGGTGTGTGACTCCAACAGGATCATTACACATTGTTGTGCCCGATTCCCTGGATCAACCCATGATTCTATGGTCTTGAGGAACTCTACAATACCACGCTACATGGAACGACACGCAGGGAACAGATCCTGGCTACTCGGTGAGTCTCATTACATGCATGATGATGTGGGGTATGTGAATTGTCAATGACCTGCCAGGAAGGGGGGGGGGTGTGCGTACGTATCAATGGCATTCCACATCATACGTTTCTCGTCCACATACAGGTGATGCTGGATATCCACTGAAGAGATGGCTCCTCACACCAGTCCGGAACCCACGGGACCAGCATGAGGAGGACTACAACCATGCCCACTCACGTACCCGTGTAGTCATAGAACAGGCATTCGGCCTACTGAAGACCCGTTTCCGCTGCCTCAGCAGGTCTGGCGGGGCACTCCTGTACCGCCATGAGAAGGTTGCAAAGATGGTGATGGCATGTGTCATGCTCCACAACATGTGCGTACGTAGAAATGTGCCCATGCCCCCTGACGCAGAACTGCAAGCACCTGATGATGGTCATGATGAGGGTGGGGATGTGGCAGCACCTCATGGAGTCTGCGAGGCACCGGAGGGCCGTGACATTCGTCAGCATCTCATTGATGTATGCTTCTAGCACTCACGCCTGGTGGCTGATACATGGACACGGGACTCGTGGCACTGCGTGTGTCTGGGACATGCACAATATGGACTGTACGCCTATGATGGCCTAGTACACAAAGATCAATGTCCACACTTCTCATTGGTTGATCGTGCACTTTTTATGGCATATGTGATATCATGTTGAACACCCTATCGACCCGCCACCCAAGTGAGCCCAACACACCCCCTCCACCCTCCTACCTCCCCCCCGAACACCAGTGTCCAAAGATGCTCATTGTCAGTGGGCTGTCGCTATTGCATGCCCCCTCTGCGGGTATCAGGGGCACCCCTGCCTGTGGAGCGCAGGTTCCTTCCAGATCTACGTTGGGGGCTGCCCTGGACGGAACTTGCAACGGATGATGTGTCTGCCTGCTCACGTCCATGCATGTCCCTAAGGGTTTGCGAGAGCTCAGTGAGCACACGGCGCACTGCGGCAAGTTCGGCACATACGTCTTTGGACGTCGCATGCAGTTCCCCCCTCAGGCTCTCGGTGCTACTCTCAATTTGTGCCCTTAGCGTCTCTGTACCTCTCTCCATTACTGCCCTAAGTGTCTCTGTTGATGTTTCTATGTCTGCCTTGGTGCCCCCACATTCATCGGCATGGCCCTTGAGGAGTGTGGCCATTTGCTGCTGTTGGACGATTAACTTGTCGAGGGACTGTTGCCTCTGCTGGGCCATGGCCATTTGCGGTGGTGTCACAGAGGGGCTGTTGTCCTCATGTTGCCTTGCCACAGGGCTTGTGGGGGATGGCCAGTCGTCGTCTTGTGGCTGCACCTGCGTGGTATCCTCATGTTGTACGGGATGGGACAGATAGGGGGATTGGGACAGGTCATGGATGGATCTGACCTCGACATCCCCGTCTTCTGTGTCCGAGCATGCTGCCATCAATGGGGTGTCACCTATGGTGCTGCTACCACCAGAGGCAGTGCCTTCTGTGGCATCCATTGGGGGGACCTGTGGTGGTGGTGTTGTGGCCATGCTGGCTGCTGGGGTGCCTGTTGATGTTCCCTCCTCTGTGCTGCCACCTGATTTGTGCTGCTGCCGTGTCTTGATGCGTGCAGCTGAGGTGGAGGGTCTCTGGCCGTTGGTCTTGGCCCTCTTTGCAGGTGTGCTGGTAGGGGTGTCCTGTAGCTCGTCGTTTGGATCGGACCCTGTGGTGGAGTAAAGGAGGGCGAGGGTTATTGATGGGTCAGTGGGAATTGGAATGGCATTGTATCACATGCATTGGGGTGGTACCTGAGGGTGATTTGGGTCGGGGTCTTGGAGGTGCTTTGATTTGTGTGTGGAGTGAGGGTGCAGTTGTTTGGCAGCCTGCAGTTAGGGTGTGCCTGCTGCACGTGTAGTGCGTGTATTAGGGGTTTTTAATTATTTATGTATTTATTGTGGGTTTTGACGTGCGCTTTCAGGCCGATGTGTGTGGACGTTCTCCTGGACATGTGTTTCTGTTGCACTATGTGGACGCATGGTACTTCACATGGTTGGACTTTGTGGATTTGGCATTGTTTTATCTGGCCCACCTACCTGAATCTTCGGATGTCTGCACTCCTTTCTCCATCCCTCCGACTCCCTCTATGCTCTCCATTCCGATGGTGGAGGCACAGATTTCTTCCCAGGGGGTCAACTTGATGGGTGATTCAGGACCTCCCCCGGTGGCTGTGGCAATGTTGCGGTTGGCAGAGAGTATGCTGCGGACGCGTATCCGCAGGTCGTCCCATCGCTTGCGGCATTGCTGTGGGGTGCGGGGTGCGGTCCCCACCGCACTTACCCGCTGTGCCACCAGAGCCCATATGGCCTTCTTGTTTGCAAGTGCCGTCCTGGTCATTTGCGTGGAGAAGACGACGGCAGCATTCTCCAGGAGGGTCTCTGTTAGCACGGTGAGTTCCTCACGGGAGAAGTGGACCTGCCGCTTGCGGTCGCACGCTTTCTTCGCTACTTTTCCCATTTTTCTTGGTTTCGCTAGGGTGGTTGACGGGTTGGGGTGTGTTTCAGGGTAGTGATTTTAGTGGTTGTGTGGTTTTGGTGTTTTTATAGGTGTACGCCGGGTTGTTTCCCGTTCCGGGCCCATGTTTTAACTTCCGTTTCCGTATATTTCCGGGCACCGTACTTTCCGGTAGGCGCACACTGCGGTGAGCGCTAAGAGGGGTGGCGGTATTGCACCTAGGGCGCCGTACGGCGGCGGTGTGGGCCGTTTTGGGGTCATTTCCGCCATCGCGGACTTTGCACTTCCGCCGTGGCGTGGTGCTCGTGCCCGATGGGTCGGAATGGGCCGCACTTTGCTCCTTCGTACAATGGCGGAAACGCTATTTACGCTGTGGCGCTCCGGTCAGTCGCTTTCCGCAAGGGTCGTAATGAGGGCCACTCTCCCCCATGATGGCTACAAGATCCTCTCTGAACCGAGAACCAACGGTCCAGGAGGTGGACTAGCCTTGATCTTCCTGGAGTGGATCCCTGCTTCTGTCATTCCTCTGCAGGCCTACTCCTCCTTTGAATGCCTGGTCTGAGTACTCTCAATCTCTACCAGCCACTCTCTTACTGTGGCCACCATCTACAGGCCAACCAGCCAGTTCACCCTCTTCCTCTCTGACTGGGCCGACCTCTGCTCCTCTCTCCTTGCATCTACCTCTCAATTGTTCTTCCTCAGAGACCTCAACATCCACCGGGATGCTTCTAGCCCCTCCTTAGGGCTCTTTCACAATCTCTGCGACTCTCTCTCTCTCTTTCTATTCTACCCTCTGGCCCTGCACACATTGCCAGGCACACCCTGGATGTTCCCATCTCTTCAGACATCCCCCTCTCTAACGCCCTCACCACTCCTCTCTCTTGGACTGACCACTTTCTTTAGAGGAAGTGGAGGTCATCAGGCTGATCATCAGACAAACTGGCCTGCTGCATGCTCCAAAGGCAATACAGACTCTCTGTCCTGTCCAAGAAGAGAGCTTACATCCAAGCCTGCGTCTCTGTGGAATCTAACAAGATGGCCAAACTCTTCAAAATCAGCAAGGAGCTGGCCAGTCCTGCGGCAGTCTCTACCTCTCCTGTTCCCTCCAAGGCTCTTTGCATGGCACTGGCTTCTCACTTCACCACTAAAACTCAGGACATCCTGTCCGTCTCTCATCTTCCTTTCGTTCTACCTCTCTTGGCCCCTCTCTGGCTGCCTCTCCTCTTCTTTTCTACCCTTTCCACGTGTTCTCTCCTGATGATGTTTCTAGACAAGTCTGATCTATGAAAGCTTTGTTCAAGCAGGTGCTCCCCTGCTCCTCCAGAACCATCAAGGACCACATCCACACCCTCGCTCCAATCATTCTTTTGCCCCTGGAACTTTCCCCTCCCCCTAAAGCACTCCAGTGTGCACCCCCTCCTTAAGAGGCCCTCTGCCGATCCCTCGTCTTCCGGCAAACTGCCCGAACTCTATCACTCCTTTCGTGGGCAAACTCCTGGAAAAGCTGGCCATCTCCCAGTTTACTCTCCATAATGAACCTGTTGGTTGTCTCCATGACCAGCAGTCTGGCTCTAGAGCAGCCAGAATCATGGAAACTGCTCTCCTGAACACCCATTAAGACTTGCTCTCTAATCTTGACTCTAGCCTTCCTTCTGTCCTCAACCTGCTTGATCTATCTTCTGCTTTCGACAGGCTCAACCATGCCATCCTGATCAATCGTCTCCGTAACAACCTGGGAATCACAGGTCAGGCTTTAGCCTGGTTAACCTCCATCCTCCCGATCGATCCTCCCGGGTCCAATTGGGGTTTTTTCTCTCCATAAACTCTCTTTCCACATGTGTTGTTCCCCAGGGTTCTAACCTCTCACCATGGCTCTTCAACCTTTATTTGGCACCTCTGTCCCACCTCATCTCTACCTTCTCTCCTAACTTTCAGTGTTATGCAGATGACACTCAGCTCTTCTTCAGGCTCACCTCTGCCTCCACTCCTCTCTAGCTCATCCATTAATGTCTATCCGTGATTCAGGAATGGTGTGTCTCCAATGATCTCTGCCTCAATGGTAGTAATACTGAGATCCTTCTCATTGGGACCCCCGCTCCCACTTTCCCTCTTTCACTCTGGTTACCCTCCCTCGGCCCTCTACCTGCACCTTCCTGCGAGGCATAAAACCTTGGTGTCATCTTCGACCCCACCCCTCTCCTTTTCTCCTCACATCACAGACATCTCCGAGAAGTCCCACTACCAGCTGCACCTCCTCAGAGGTATTCTACCTTTTCTCACTTTCCCCCAGAAGCTCACTATCTCCAGAGCCCTGGTTCTCTCTAGGCCGGACTACTGCAATAGCCGCTTTCTAAATCTGCCTGCCTCTACGTTTGCCCTTTGCAACTAATCCAGAACTGGACTGCAAGACTTGTCCTTGGCTTCAAGCCCAGGGATTATATCTCTCCAGCCCTGAAATCTCTCCACTGGCTCCCGGTGGCTGCAAGGATCAAGTTCAAGACCCTCTGCATTGTCCACAAGTCTTTTTGTGGCCGGGGCCACACTACATCCAACTCTCTCTTGCTAAGCATTTTCCTTCTGGAGCTCTCTGCTCATCCAACTCCAACTTTCTGAGGGTCAGTCGCTTTTCCAGGCAAAGAGTGGGGGGGGGGGTTGATCTCTGTCCTCAGCTGGGGCCTCCCTCTGGAACAGCCTCCCTGTCTCTCTCAAACCTGAGCAGGACCAACCTAGAGGTTCTGGAAGCAACTAAATACCTTCCTTTTCACTTCTACTTTCTCTCTCTCCGCCCTGCTGATATACCTGTATCTGGTTACTTGGCCATCCTCTGAACATAACGGCACCAGGCTTCTGCACGACCAGTAGTCCCTTGCACTGCACCTGGGCCTCCCACGCACTTAGGGACTGGATCTGCAACTCTACACTCCCCTGCCTCCTTGCACTTACCTGAGCCGTCCACCCCGGCAGCAGTTGCTTGAGCTTGCCTATTGCACTCTCCCCCCTGCCTCCCCTTGGCACTTCTCCTCTTCCATCCCCCTCGCACTTGCACGATCTAAATGACAAAAGGCCTAGTAAGATTGTTTGCTTTGTCCTCCCTTTGTCTCCCCTCTTTGTCTTGTCGCGCCTTGAAAGACTTGCGTACATGCACGTTACAAATGACATATCATTATTGCTTTAACTGCTTACTGTGATGCTGGAAATGCATCAGAGGGACAGGGCCTCCACATCCTTGTCCTTTACTGCTTTTTTTTATGTGTTCTGTCGTGTTTTCCACGCAGGAGTTCATGTAGGACTCCTGGTGGTGCAGCTTTCTCTTTTGGTTTGATGTACAGACCCATGGGATACCCTTATGGCACCCATGGGTGGGGGGTACAACCATGTGCACCTAGTGTATGTTTTCGGGCACCTGTGTGTGGCCCACAGAGCAGGGTATGGGCTGGTGGCAGCTCCATGCTGAATTTGACAGGTGCTCTGAGTATCCTCCATTTTGGGATACCCAGGTCCTGCCATTGGAATCAGTTGATTCCTGATAGGAAACAAGATGACCCCTGTGGCCTCTTGCTTTCTATTGCCTGTTACTTTGTTTTCCCAAAGTCCTGAGAAGCCCTGACTCTGTCCATTCCACCTGACTGGCTGTTGGGTGGAAGTTCCATATATGGTATTGCAGGACGTCTATGCTCCATCGTCGACGAGCACCGCTAGGAACGAAGTTGCCACTTCATTGCCGTAGTTCACCCTGTTCATCACCAGACGTACGATGACCCGTGGCTCCTGCCTTAAAGGCAGTGCCCTCAAGAAGGGCTGTTGATTTCCCGGCGAGGAATTCTACAACACCAGGTACTTTGGAATTGCTGAACTATTGGAAAGACTCTTGTGAACAATATATGGACTGGGCTGGTAGTATATCTTTATCTTACAGGTTGCCCAGATGGGGGGGGATCTGCACACGGAACTGTGCCTAGGTAGCGGGGCCAGTATTCTGCCTATTGTTCTAACCAACTGCTTTCCTCCTATATCTATTGTTGGTTTCCTTTACAAACTGATTTGTGTGGCATTTAACCATACAGTTGATGCACTTGAAAGAGATCGAATAATGATTGTGGTACCACGTAGAACTGTATATATTTGCCATTGTAGATTAACCGAGTACAAAGTGAGTTATCATGATAGTATATATAATCGTGAACCTTTGTTATATAAAGACTGTGTTTTAACTAATACAGTGTGTGGACATTCCTTTGTGGGTGCTTGGGGACTACACTGTACTTAAGAACCAGCCCGTATCACCTCCTGAGAAGCTAGGCCTTGATTGATCGTCCAGTGCTACCAACAATAGAGAATCTTGGCTGGGGTCCTCTGTGCTTCTCCTCTGCCATGTATAGAGCAGTAGTACAGACACTTACTGTAATGTAAGCCCTTGTTTCCCTCTTGGATACTTGACTTAGGGCCCAATTCATAGAATCCAGCACAGAAGTAGAACGCGCCGCGGGCCGAGATAGATCATGTGCCACGCATGCACTAGCCGTGGCACAAAGTAGCAATTGCACGGCACGCATATTCATGGATTTTCTGAGGCATCAGTAGCCGTGGCACAATGAACATTAAGCAGTGCCAGTAACGCCCCCAACACGCCCCTGTGCGCAGGAAAACCCAGTGAAATGCCAAATAGGGTGGAAGGCCCACGCCATCCATGGCCCAGCACACAGCCCCCCCATCGTAATAGCGTGAGAAATCTGCACGTACCCCGGTTGCACCAGCCAAATTGCTTGAAAAGTCCCATGCGTGCCCTGTCCCACACCCCAGCGTAATTGCAAACCCCGGTCGCACCAGCCAAATAGCGAGGAAAGGCCCGCACGTAGCTCTACCGCACCCCAGCATAATCGCGTACCCCGGTTGCACCAGCCAAATCACGTGAAAAGTCCTGCACGTACCACGTCCCGCATGCTAGTGTAATCACGTAGCCGGTCACACCAGTCAAATCACGTGGAAAGGCCCGGGTGTACCCGTCCATACCCCTGCGTAATTGCGTACCCCGGTCGCACCAGCCAAATCGCTTGGAAAAGCCTGTGCGTACCCCTCACGTAGCCTGTTCGCACCCCAGCATAATCGCGTACCCCGATTGCACCAGCCAAATCACGTGGAAAAACCTGCGTGTATCGCGTCCGCACCCCACCGTAATCGCGTACCCCGGTCGCAGCAGCCAAATCGCGTGGAAAGGCCTGCGCCCACCCCACAATACATGCACAAATCCCCTGGAATCACACGCCTACTGATGGGATAGCCACACCGCAGCAGCCATCAACCGTGACCATACCCCACAGGAAACCCACAACACATGGGACTCCAGCATCACCCTTGAGCTAGGGGTGTCATGGTATTGGTTTTATGGAGGTATGATAACATTCTTACCAAATGACGGTATATCATGGTTATCGCGGTATAGCAGGTGGAGTTAACTAATCTTAACAAATATTTTCTTAAAGGTCATAAATTGTCAGCATTTTGAAACTTGTCTCTGCTTATTTTTTTGGTGATTCTCCACGGAATCTAAGGCAGCTGCAGATTTGGTCTTTCATGGCGCTGTCTTGTACGAAAGAGTGACTAGTGGAAGTGTTAAAATGCACATTTTGAGCAATGAGCTTGCTGCTCAGTCACAGGTCATCGCTTTGAAAATCGGCCTCAACCTGCATTATTTTGGAAACACGTGGCATGGGCATCATGACCCCTCGCTGCGATCAGTCATAAAAGTTTGTTTTGATAACGCTTTATCCCATTAAAGCGAGAAAAGTCACTCATGTGAGGTCTGAAAGCCCATGTCATTGGGCCTCATTACGTGGTAGGAGGTAGCCATGGCTACCCCCTTACCGCATACCGGGTCCGGGTTCTCAGAATGGGTACTTACCGGGTCATTCCAACCTTGGAGGACCCGGTAAGTCCCCATTCTGATAACCATTCCCCATTCCCATTTGAGCCCCAATAGGGCTCAATGGGAATGGGGAAGTAGCTGATAACGGTACCGCAATTTGCGGTACCGTTATTAGCTCTGAAGTCCCTTAGCGGGTACCCTCCTTAACACCTGGTCAGACCAGGCGTTAAGGAAGGGACCCGCTAAGGGACCTCGGAATATAGAGGTAAGGGATTACCGGCATCGGCACCCTTACCGGTGCTGGTAATCCTTTACCTCCTACCGCGTAATGAGGCCCTTTGTGTTTCTTTTGTCAAAGTGTCACTATAGCTTGTTTACCATCTGCCTGGTGTATTTTAAAGGTCGGATGTTGGAGTCACCACTGACCATGTAATCCTAACAGGAAAGCGTTCAGTGGGCGCTGTTGATTTCTATCTTGATTCCTGCAATACATGTTAATTTTCCTTCTTAAAGATAGTGGCACAAAAACTTTTCGAAAATGACAAAGTTAAAATATATATATCGGCACAAATATGGCTTAGACCACCACCTCACCACAGCCCCATCATTACCATTTTCCCAGGACTGAGCGCATTAGGACCCTTGTCGTGTGAGTTGAGACGAAGGAATGCTTTCATTGATGGTGTCACAAATCGAGGATAGACTGGAGAAATATCTCACCCCCATTGCTCTGGATACTTCAAATTGAATGTAGAATCTGTCCTGCCTGCTTGAGTACAGTGCCATATGCAGAAGGCATGTGAAGGATCAAGCGAAGCAACTGGTGCCAATGTGTAAATATCTACGCAGAGGACAGTGGGGGGGGGGGTAGTTTATATACTAGCACAAAGCACTGATAGGCCCAGTGTTCATACAGTCTACAGAGCTAACGTGTTTTGTGGACATGCATCAGAAGGGCATTCAGTTCATTCCCCCTTTGAATTCTGGGATGTGTAGTTCCGCATCTTGTAAATTGGTGGGAAAACTACAAATGGGCTGATCTTTAACCCGACTCTATTCAGAGAGAACGAGCGGTCACAGCATCAAAGCTGTATTTACTAATGTGGCCTCACTTTCCCTATGCTCTTGTCTGTCAAACGCCACATCCCACAGTGCAAGATCCAGAATGTGCAGCTCTTGCTTACTGCAGCCTTTCCAAATAAGATTGAAAAGCTCACTTAATAGCTGCAGGCCCTAAAACGGTATACCGGCATAAACAACATGACCGTTATTATAGTTCAATTAAGCTGTTCACTGTATCTATACCGGTATACCGTTATACCATTAAACCCCTACCCGTGACCATACCCTGCAGGCAGCCCACAACACATGGGACCCCCCCATCACCCATGGTCATACCCCGCAGGCAGCCCACATCACATTGGACCTCTCTATCACCCGTCACCATACCCTGCAGGCAGTCCACAACACATGGACACCCCCCATCGACCATGACCATAACCCGCAGGCAGCCCACAACACATGGGACCCCCATCACCTGTGACCAGCCACCGCAGGCAGCCCACACCACATGGGATCCCCCATCACCCGTGACCATACCCCGCAGGCTGCCCACAACACATGGGACCCCCATCACCCGTGACCATACCCCGCAGTCAGCCCACAACACATGGTACCACCATCACCAGTGAAAATAGCCCGCAGGCAGCCCACACCACATGGGACCCCACCATCACCCATGACTATAACCCGCAGGCAGCCCACAACACATGGGACCCCCTCATCACCTGTGATCATAGCCTGCAGGCAGCCCACACCACATGGGACCCCACCATCACCCATGACCATACTCCGCAGGCAGACCAGAACACATGGGATCCCATCATCACCCGTGACCATACCCCGCATTCAGGACCCACCTTATGTCCCCACCCCCCACCTGTAGCGGCAACCTGCATGCAGGCCCCGCCTCATGTCCCCACTCCCCCACCTGTGACGGAAACCTGCAGGCAGGCCCCGACTCATGTCCCCTCATCCCCCAACACACTGTGGACCGATAGACATGAATGCAGCAGATGTAACAAGCCACCACACGCTGCACACTCCAAGTGCACCTTAACACCGATCCATTGTACATGCACAACATGCCACATGCCAATGAAAGTGAAACATGACACATGCATGCATGTGTGCACACACATGCACAACAACCGCCAGCATCATGGACATAGAATAGAGTAAGCAACAGCAAAACTTGTCCTAAACCATCATGAACAGACACACTTTGATTTCAAATAAAAATAATATGTATTAAAAACAGTATTGAACTAATATAAAACTAATTTACCAATTGAGCACCAAATGAGCAAATAAATAAAAGATTGTCAAAAACAAAATAAATTGCAAGTCTAACAAATGAAGCTGAAAGCAAAGATGTGCTACATTAGTGAATAAATCAAAAGACAAATCAAAAGAAAACCATTGCTCCATGGTGAAATGAAAAATATCTGTTCAAAAGAGACCTATTTACACAAATTCAGGGTCCATTGTCCCAAACCATGTCCAAAAAAGAACCAAAATAACAAAGAACTATGTACAATGCATGGAGGAAAGTCACAAAGTCTAAAGAAAAAAATAACAAAAGGAAACTTACACCTAAAAAAACTATGCACAGTGGCAGCGGGCTAGTCATGTGACACACTGTTTCCCCCCAAAAGTCTCAGCCAGGGCATCGTCGCACTCTGCGTCGATTTCCCCTAGGCGGGCCTGTGCTCTCCCCTCGAGGGCTTACAGGGACTTCACTGTGCCCCTCTCAAACTCCCTGCAAGTCTCCTCGAGGAACTCTGCCTCTCTGCCCGACGGAGGGTATTCTCCACCCTGGCGATGGTGAGTGGTCCCCCCTGCGCCCACTTCCGCTCTGCTCCGATCTGCTGGCCAAGTCACCCCAACACGGAAGACATCCTTGTTGAAAGGTCCACGTGTGCCTCCTTCCCGACGGCCGATACCTGCCTCTCCTCCATTGGAGGCCCCGAGTCCTGTTGCCTCCTACACTGAGCCTGCCGCTGCCGAAAAGCCTGGTGCCTACGCCTCTGGGACAGCCTCTCGGATGAGGACAACCACAAGGGCTGTCGTGCATGTGCCCTGCTGCTTTTTGCCTGCTCTTCCACCACTGCCACATGTCCTGTTGCTGGATAGATCTCCGTGGTGACCACCTCTGCTGATCCTCCGTCAACTCGCGATACTGGCAGGGATGTGGTCTCCACCAGACTGGCCGCGGGTTTAGGACAGATGCACAGGGGGCCCTGGTGTTATCTGGGCTGGAAGACGGCAGGGAGGATGACTGGCGCACAGAGGAGGCAGGTGAGGAGGGGGTCACATAAGTGGCCAACCATTGCACCCATTGCGATACCAGGAAATGGTCCATCCAGCTCACGAGACAGCAGACCTCCTTGTGATGACGTGCAAGCTCCCGATTGCAAGCCTGCACATCATCACAAATGGGGTCTACCCGCACGATGATACCGGTTAGCTCAGGTTCCACCCTGTACCGAATGGCGACATCCACAGACATTGGTTTTTCCGTCTGGGTGGAATCGTCTGCCACCTTTGGATGGGTCCGGCCTGGGGCATGCCCGCAGGTGCATACTGCTGCCGTCACAGTACCAAGGACAGGATTAGGCACAGGCCCCTTCCTTGCGACCTGCACTGCCTCCGGCCTCTGACCCTGGACAGCAGCAGTCACACCTACATCACCAACCCCGCGGGGCTGCATGGGCTGGGCTGATGTGGCCTCCTCCTCCTCTCTGCCCCGCCAATCTGGATGCCTGCCCACTTTCTTCCGCAGTGTCTTGCCCCTGTGTGGGCTCACCTGTCCCTCCCACTGCAGAGGAGTCCTCCACCACCTTCACCCTCTTGAACATACCCTTAGCAGCTGCGGCCATTGACTCAGACGTGGCACCAGTCTCCTCACTCAAGGGAGATGACAATACCTGGGAGGATGACTGGGCCTTGCGTCTACGCCTTGTGGAGGAATCCGTGCTGCCTTACTCCACAGCACCTTCTCCGCCCTCTCCTTCCATCATCGCTGTGGATAAGGAAACATAGAACACATACCTCAGGGTAATGAACATATGTGTTTATGTCACAATGCAATTGTACATCAGTGGCACTGTCAAAGGTTGGAACCATCATCACCGTCCACTAGGACAGGGAAGTGCCATTCACACACATGCACAATCATGTCTGTCATTCACACTAGACATTCACATCCTTGGACAAGACACAACCAGCACCTGTAAATTGTGCATTCACCTCACACGCATTATGGCACATACACATGTAATTCGCACACATCACCTGACAGTCACAAAGCAGGCCATGGAGCCATCAGGTCAGAGCACTAAAGGTCAAATTGGCAGCATGAGGCAATCACACAATCAAAAGCTTAAGTTACAGACATCCTGGAGTGTTGGCCACTCACACACTCACTTCTCAGACACATGCACATGTACACCATGTATGTCCATGATGTGGGCAATAAACACCCCTGTGTCACACCTCTGGCTTGCCCCGGTACAGACTCAACAATGCAAATATGTGCATGTTGTTTAGGCGCACATAACACATTCCAACACAGACACCATTGATGTGGCACACGCTTCAATGGACTCACATGCAGCTGTGACTGGGACATGCACACAGACATCTGTACAGGAGGCATGCCAGACATGAGGCCAAGGTGCATACTCCAACCACACATCAACATGCACATGCACTATTGTGGACAAGAACACATGGGCACTTACCAGTCGACTCCAGACAGAGATCCAATTCCATGACCTGGGCGGGGAGCGCTGGGTAGAATCGCTCCAAGACTGCCATCTCATCAGTGGTCAACCGGCCCCGGCGCCCCCTTCCCACACCACCATCCTTGATGAGGCACCGGACCTTGTTGAGGGTCCTGCGTTGATGGCACCCACGATGTCCACCGAGATCTTCTTCCCTCCTTCATTGCCGACTTGTGATGGTCCGTGGAAGATGCCATTATGATGCACCAGGACTTGCTGCACCAGGATGCCAACTTTCCTGGGTGAGAAGCTGACAGCCCTCGGCCTCTCTGCCGATGGGTTGCCACTTGCCTCAGATGGTGTTGTTCAGACATGGCAACCCACATTGCAGGTGTGTGTGGGCAGGGTGGTCCTGGTGCTGGGCTGTTGAGCGGTGGTATGGCAGTTGGGAGTCTTCAGGATCAGCAGAAGTGGTCACGACGACAGGATCACTGGCAACGGCTGATGAGCAGGCACAAAAATGAAGGGCACGTAGGCAGAAGGCACACAGAGCGGCCAGGCAGCAGCAGATGGCTCATAGAAGGCAGCTCAGGGCAGTTGGAGGGAGGTAAATTGGCTGGTAGGCAGGAGTGTGGGTCTTCCGTGTTCTTTGCAGGGCCAGCCGGAAACAGAGTGACTCCACATGTGCGGAAAGAGCACGTTAGTGTGTAATCAGAGGAAAGGCCCTAAGTGCGTAAGTTACATGACACGCGTTGAACATTGGGCGTTGCCGTTCAGTATTGGGTTAAAGGTGTGCGTAGGACCACATTACAATGTACGTGCATTTCGTTTTGGAAGGACGCATGAACTTCAGAGTATTTTGGGGTCCCACTCAAATTGTTCACTACTGTTTGAGTGCGTACTTCTTCTTTTGGCGGGGGAGTTGCCTACGCGCGTGTTATTATTTTTCTTTCTTCGAGGCAGACGGTGACATGAGCATGCTTTTTCATACTGTGGTTGCCCCTGTGTGTCGCGTATCCCATTTACAAGGTCATAGTACACTACGTGTTCCTCATGCACGCATTTTTTGTGTTGCTGGGTGCCACAGCATACTGCGTGATGTTATTTCTTCATACGTGGGCTACCGAGGGGTCACGTACATGTTTATTTTTGTTTTTGGGGTACCTGTGCGTTACGCGACCAGTTAATGTTTCACCAGGGGTTACATAGAGCCTTATTGGAGAACAGTGGTACGTTTTACATCACGTACCCTGCCCCCTCACTCTAATTGCCCAGCGCAATTGTTAGCTGCACCTCCCATTGAGCTAGTCCATCAGTGTCATGGCTGGGAGGGCAGCAAGATGGAAGGGAGGCAAAGGTGGGCGTCCTGGCAGAGGTGGCCATGGTGGACGAGGTGGCCAAGGTGGCTGGGGTGTGCGAGGTGGCTGAGGTGGGCCACGTGGACAAGGTGTACAGGCCCGTGCAGGGAGAGCTATGCCCCACCCACCCAACAGGATCAGGGAGATGCAGCTGCTGCTGATGTCCCCAGTACCCATGGTCCCGGGCCAGCAGTGCCATCTGCTGTCCAGAGCAGCCAGGGTGTGGAAGCTGCAGGGGCAGCTGCGGCTACCACCAACCAGACTCAGGGTCACCCAGGCTGGACTGGAGTGGTCCCAGCCCAGGACCTGAGTGACTCAGGGGCAGATTTTCATCTCCCTATGGGCAAGGGACGTGCAGTGAAAGCTACTGGCACCAGCACCCAGGGTCACAGTCCAGCAGTGCCATCTGCTATCCAGAGCAGCCAGGGTGTGGAAGCTGCAGGGGCACCTGTGGCTACCAATACCCAGGCTCAGCCAGGCCGGACTGCAGTGGCCCAGACACAGAGTGCCTCAGGGGTAGATGTCCTTGTCCGTAAGGGCAAGAGACATGCCGTAAAGGCTACTGGCACCAGCACCCTGGGACGGATACCTGCAAGCCAGCCTACTGTTGTCCCATCAGTGGCTGATGCCATGGCCCAGTCCACTAGTGCCCAGCCCCTACTGACCCAAGTAGTCCAGGCCACTCTGGGTCGGCACCAACTTGCAAAAAGCAAAAGCGTGCAGTAGCGAGAAAGGCTCCACCCAAGGCATGGCACAGGAGCCCCACACGTCGAGGAAGAAGATCTTCTGTAATGAGGAACTGGACATCCTCCTGGACTACGTGCTGGAGCACGACTGTGACATGCTTATGCGGGCAGGGAGCACACATACACCTGCTCAGTGAATGGCCCACTGACAGGCCATCACGGATCGTATAAACGCCATGGGCCATGAGAGGCGTACAGCTCAGGAGGTGATCAATGAGTGATGAGGCTAGGTATGATATGATATGATAGGTTATTTATAACGCGCTTAATACCCCGTGGTTTCTAAGCGCGGACCCGGGGTTCGAACCTGTGTTGTTTCGTGTTGTCCCGCTTTCAAGGCGAGCACGTTGTCCCCTGAACTATCCACCCGAGAGATAACTGCGACTTACACTGACTGCACTTGAGGCAGCATGCAGTAGACTTGCAGAAGAGCACAGGCAAAAGTTGACACGCACCATCTCTGAGGAACTGCGAGCAACCCGTCAGGTGTTGCAAGCAGAACTGCATGCATCCATTGAGGTGTTGCATGCAGACCTCTGTGCCATCATGTTACAGATGCGCACATCTCAGTCCCGCAAGCCCGCTGCCATGGAGGACCAGGCCAGGGCTACACGTGGTATACCTCCCTTAACACAGCCACCTTCTATTGCTACACTAGAGGATGGTGACAGCAGTGACAGCAGCGAAAGCTCTCCCAGTCCATGATGGCCGTGCGGACCATGAACCCATGGAGGGGTTTTATTTTTTTTCTCAACATCAACACATGTGGGTGTTGAGGTGCACCCTGCCCCTCCACTCTCCTGGGTCGGTCCCCCCCTCGCTCCACCATGGGAATTTTTTATTTCTTTTTGACTTTTTTGTCTATTGTGCATTTATGTGACAGTGTGTTGATTTGTGTGGCATCCAAGGGCATCCACTGTAGGTTCCAGCTGGGCCCATACAGGTTTGTATCATGTCGGTACACTGCTTGTTCTTGCCTTAGGGTCCAGACACATATGTGACTCCTGCTTCCCCTTTCCATGGGCTTGCAAGGAGTTCAGCGTGTGAAAGTAACTGAAAAAGAGGCATTGGGGTTCTGTTTCATCTGTGGGCAGACTCAAGTCCAACCTGTGTATACAAACCCTAGTGGGATTCATGATTGTTTGGCCGTGCACGGTTGCCATGCCTTTTCGTTTTGACATTGAGATACATCCTTTGTTCATGTTACATCTTCATGTATTTGCTTGCCCGTTGCCATTGTTGTTGGACTTCCTGATGTATGGGCTTCCATGCCACCTTTAGTTGGCAGGCCAACACTACTTATTGAAGGGTGCCATGTGTTAGTTAGGGCACATTGAGGCACTTGTGGTATTCTGATTTTTGACTGTCAGTTATATTCACTGTTGTGTCCTGTGTTTGTGGTAAGTCATACTGGCCAATTGTTGTTCCTGTGTACATGATTGTTTTGATGTGTGAGAGAGTGTTATTTCAGTACTGGTTCAGTTTATCATTCAGGCCTCTTTGAAAGTACTGTTGTGTGCTGGCCATGTATGTGTGACTATTGACGTTGCTTAGCATGATATGAAGTTGGGGAGGCTTAAGGTGACATACCATCATTTGGATGTGTATTTGGGGTTGAAGGCATACTGCATCTTCCAGGTGTGCCTTTTGTGCTCACAAGTTTGGTTTCATTTTAGTTGTAAGGGATGCACACAATGTAGCACTTCCAAGGACAGGTTCTCAGGGTGGTAATGTTGTGACAGAGGATTGATCCTTTGTCATCATCGATTGTCACCCGGAATGTGCCAGGCTGTGTGCACTGCGCAGGGGGGTAGATTTTACGTGAAAAATTGTGCCACAAGCTGGGTACGGGCAGCCTCACCACGTGCCCTTTCCCCTCCCAAGCGCAGCGGCCGTGCATGTGGTTGTGAATGTGGGGGCACCACCATGTCGACCGGTACGTCCCGTCGTGTTGCAACATTGTGCAGGACACATGCTGCCACAATGATCCTGCACACTACTGGTGGTGCATACAGTAGCTCTCCACCGGAGTGGTCAAGGTAGCGGAAGCATGACTATGCCCCGAGTTGCAATATGGGCTGCGTTGTATCTCATCTGGGTGGTGTGGTGGGGTTCCGTATTGGCGTCATCATGTAGGTGATCAGTGGGTAGGCACTGTCCCCTGTGGAGGCAAGATGGTTTGTCAGTGTTGTGGTTTAGTCTGTATGAGACATGCATGCATGTGCAGGGCCATTTGTACTCACCAATGAGCCATGTGTTTCCATGCCTCCCAGCTTCCAGGGCTCGGTGTAGGGGTGACATTCTGTATATGAAACTATCGTGGGTGGATCCTGAATAGTTGACATATACAGAGGTGATGATTCCCTTGGCATCACATAAAACTTGCATGTGGAATGCCAGAGCTTGATATTCCGATAGATGTGCTCAGTGGCCATAGGTGGATGTAGGGCCACATGTGTGCAATCGATGGCACCGAGCACTTTAGGGAAGTGTGCCACCCCGTAAAAGTCCTGGACCACGGCCTGCCTTTCCACAGGTGTTCTGGGCATGTATATGTGCCTGTGGACTGAGAGGCGTGCAGTCATGATTGCCAACACCTGGTGTAGGCAGCGTGACTGCGTGGCCTGTCAAACGCCCCCAACTATGGCAGTTGTCCGTTGAAATGACACAGTGGACATAAAATGCAGTACATTGAGCACCTTTTCTAAGGTGTTCAGTGCTTGGGAGCACAGGGTGGGTGATGTGAGGTCATCTTCCCACTCCCTGACCAGGTCTAGGATGATATGAGGTGGGAACCTACCCCTGCCATAGACATAGACAACAGGCATCCCAAAAAGGCTGGTCCTGGGTAAAACAATTCAGGCCCTGGCTATCCTCCTCCTCTTGCGGTGTCGCACGATCACTGCTGTGAGAAATGGCACATTCATCGTAGATTTATAAGCACATTTTTGTTTTGCGTGTCTATTTATGCATTGTATTTGTGCGTGGTGATGCTTACGCCAGCTTGCGCTTGGCAGATGTGTTTCCGGATTAGCGCGTCTTTTCCCCTGCGCTGGTGAGCCCTGTTTTATTCCATGAATATGTGTTGTAAGCGCACATATGGCCGTTGCATTTTACTGTGGTACATCCCATGTTACATCCACATTTACGCTTGTTCTCCATTCCACGTGTGCCGCCCCCTTTTTAGGTGACTGCGCTAGGCAGTATGCGCCTTCGCTGGGCATCTCGCGCAATGTGTTTGTGGTGTTGCTGTGACATGTTGAGCGCGTGCTGATTCCGCGCACGTCTCAGGTAAGCCACGCACAATGTGGTCCATGAATGGGTGAACAGGGGCTTGCACATGTTTTTGTGTGCAAGTACTAGTTTTTACACACAAATTATTCCATGAATCGGGCAGTTAGTGTTCATCTGTTTCAATTTTCCCTGTTATGGCTGCTTGGCCACCCGGTGAGTTCCTAGTGCACAGTGCAGTCCCTCCTCCACCCCCTTGCCTCTATGGTGCTTTCTGTCTCCCCTATCTAGTCAAACTGTTACACTATCACCTATCGTACCTCTCACTCGAAGCCTGGAAGGAAGAAGTTTAAGAAATCGCTCCTGGCCTCCAACCTAGGCCTGCCAATCGTTGACAGCTACGTCAATGCTTCCTCCAGACAGACTATCACTGGCATCCTTTTTGTCACCTCCTCCCCGGACCTATGGACTCCCCATATGGTCTCTGTCCTCTCCCATTAATGGTGGAACCAGATGGGAAGTTCCCTTGGCACACTTATCAAGGTGCATCATAAATGTCTACCATGATGGCACTATGATGGCCCAAGGCTCTCAGCCCAACCTCCTCCTAAATAGGCGTCTCCAGTCTCTCATTAAATTCATTCCCTTCTCCGACCACTCCTCCTTCTGCCACCCCCCTGGCCTCTCTGCCCCCACCAATGGTTGTACCTGCAAGCAGCTTCACTTAGCTACCCTCAACTCTAGCTCTGCTGTTCATTTGACACCTCTTGAAGACGTTGACCTTGAGGTCCACATCCTCACTGAGACGTGGTTCAATGCCAGCTCTGCCACTGCTTTTGACACTCTCATTCCTAAGGGCTACAATATCCTCTCCAAGCGCAGGCCTAACCGGTCTGGAGCCGGAGAGGCCCTTGTTTTCTCTGAATGGGTCCCTGCTAACATTATACCCACTCAATCCTACTCCTCCTTTGAATGTCTTGTCTGCAGGTTTGCATCTCTCCTACCCTCTTGCTCACTCTCGCTACTATCTACAGGACTCCTGGGCCAATCTCCCCCTTCCTTTCGGAGTGGGCTGACCTCGTCTCCTCTCTTCTAACCTCTAGCTCCAAGCTTCTCCTCTTCTGAGACTTCAATTTTCATCCGGATTCTGCAGATGCAGCCACTCTACTCTTCCGCAACCTCTCGGACTTTCTCTCACTCGCCATTCCTCCTTCTGACCCAACCCACTCAGCCGGGCATATCTTGGATGCGCTCAACTCTGCTGATATCTCCTCCTCCACACCTCTCACTACTCCTCTCTCATGGACTAACCACGCACTCCGCTCCTCTCCTCTCATATCGAGCTCCTGGGCTCCCCTGCTAAGCCTATGCCTGCACTGCCAGTTTCCTTCTCCATCATTCGACCAATGAAGCGTGTGTCAGTAGCTGTTTTTGCCGTCTTATTCACCCCCACACTCCTACGATTCCTTCTCACATTGACTAATTTCTTACTAACCTTCACCCGCCATCTCCAATGCCCTTGACATCCTTGCACCTGCCACGAGGATCCGGATGAAGACAGACGCCAAGTGCAATCGCTGGTATGATACCGATCTTGCATCGCTGTAACGCAAGTGCAAGCTGCGGAACAGAAGTGGTTGGCTTCTAGCAAATCCTCTGAAAAAATGGCCTGCCACCTGCTCCAAAGGCAATACATACTCTCTATCTGCTACAAGAAATGGACCCATATCCAATCCCGCATCTCTAGGGCCTCAAACAACACGGCTGAACTTTTCAAAATCTGTAAGGAACTTGACAGTCCTGCTGCAGTCTCCAATGCTCCTTCTCAGGCCATCTGCACTGTGTTGGCCTCCCATTTCACAACTAAAACTAAGGAACTTCCTGTCCTCTCTCTCCTCTTCTCCCCCCCTACCTCCCCCACCTGCATGCAGGCCTCCCCTGAACCCCCACTCCCTGACCCATACTCTCCTTCCTCTCACCCATAGCACCTGATGAGATTACCAAGATAGTCTGCTCTATGAAAGTCTTCTCTAAACAGGTGCTACCCTGCTCCTCTAGAACTATAAAGGATAACGTTGCCTCGCTCCCTCCTTGACTGAGTTCTGCAACCACTCTTTTGCCACTGGCACCTTCCGCTCATCTCTCAAGCACTCCCTTGTGTACCCTCTCCTACAAAAGACATATGCGGACCCTTCCAGCCTGTCTAACTGCTGCCCTATCCCCACTACCCCCTTTTTGGGCAAACTCCAGGAGAAGTTGGCCATCTCCCAAAGAATTAATCACAATGAATTGGTCGGCTGCCTCCATGACACACCAGTCTGGATATAGAGCAGCCAGAGGCATGGAAACGTCTCACCTGTACACCTGTGACCACTTGCTCTCAAACTTCGACTCCAACACTCCTTCCGCCCTTATCCTCCTCAATTAGTCCTCTGCCTTTGACATGGTCAATCATTCCATCCTTATTAATCGGCTATGTGATACCCTGGGTATCACAGACTGGGCACTGGCCTGGTTGACCTCTTTCTTCTCAAATCAGCCTTTTGAACTGCTACTGGGCCCTTTACTCTCCTCTATCGCACTCTCGACTTGCAGCATCCCTCAGGGCTCTATCCTCTCACTGTAGCTCTCCTTTCTCTATCATTCCTGACTGTCTGACTGACGGCTATTCAGGCATGGTGTACTGCTAATGTTCTCTGTCTTAATGCCAGTAAGACTGGGATACTTCTCATTGGGACTCATATCCCCCCTTCCCTCCAACACTCTGGCCGCCCTCCTTGGGCCCTATCCACCCCCCTCGTGTGAGGCTAAAAGCGTGGGTGTCATCTACTACTCCTCTCTCTCCCTCTCTCCTCACATTGCTGACTTTACCAAGAATGCTCACTACCTAGAGGCATTCTCCCTTTCCTCACTTTCCCCCAGAAACTCAATGTCGCTAAAGCTCTGGTTTGCTCAAAGCTAGATTAGTGTAACAACCTCTTCCTTAACCTAACACTCCTCCTTTCACCCTCTTCAACTAATCCAGAATAGGACTGCAAGACTTATCCTTGGGCTAAAGACCAGGGAATGCACCTTTCCAGCCCTTAAATCTCTCCACTGGCACCCAGTGGTTGTAAGGATCAAATACAAGACCCTTTGCATCATCCACAAGGCTTTCTGGGGTCTGGGACCCCGCTACATCCAACTCTCTCTCCCTAAATACCTCTCTGCTATAGTCCTATGGTCATCTAGCTCCAACTCCCTACAGATAAGACGTTTCTCCAAGGAGAGAGTGGGGGTAAATTTCTCTCTTTGGCAGGAGCCTCCCTTTGGAACAGTCTCCCTGCCCATCTCTGACGTGAGCCGGATCTCCTCAAGTTCCGGAACCTTCTCAAGACCTTCCTTTTGTCCTTCTCCTGCTCTCTCCCCCTCCCCTGCTAATCTTCTCCTGCCACTGTGAATGGTTGCCTGTGTTCCCTTATGAGGCTTACTGGGGTCAGGACCTCCTTTGACCAGCCTTCCCCTGCACTCCTTCATACCAGCACTTGCCATCAGGCACCCTTCCCTGACTATCCTTCTGAGGCCGGTCCCCCCTGTCCTTGTACTTGACCCTACCCCCTGGTTTCCTCCTGGGCACCCTTGAGCACTTGCTCAGCCCTGGGCTCCCTCTCTCCTGCACTTCTCCCCCTGCACCCCATCCCTATCCCATCCCCTCACCCTGATCTTCGCCCCTCACACTGCACTTTTAAACTGCAATTTCAGAATCCGAATGTCACTAGGCCTAGTAGGACAGTTATTGTTGTTTTTCTCCCGTTTCCCACCTTCTTTTGTCTTTTGGCAGCTGGAAAAATGTTTGCTGTATAGGCGCCATTCAAATGTTCAATTAATAAATAAAAATAAATAAATAAATCATCATAACAGGGGAGCATTGCATAGCATTCGATGTCACATAGAGGGGCAGAGGGTTTGATTTATTGACGCCAGAGCACTTGACATTAGGGCGATCGTGGAATGGATTAGTCTATCACATGATGGAGGTTGGGGACCCCTCAGCTTCGCAGATGTTAATGTCACGAAATGTAACCAAACAAAAAATGCAATAGATCGATATTTGGTCCAAAATCAATGTATTTGCCAATGGTCGATTATAGTCATTAGCCTGACCTAAATGGACATCAAGGGGCATGTAAAACAAAGGCCCTCCTAAGGCCAAATGTATGATTCCCTTATTTGGTAGAAGAGCGATACGTGGCTGTGGAAAACTGCTGTTGGTTGCAAGCATAAGGTGTAACGCGGCGGCTGCCCCTTTCACATGTATGGTCAGAAGCACTAAAGCACGGCAGGCAGTCAGTATAGACTTTGGGGTGGTTTTACAGGACAAGCGCATCATAGTTGTGCTGGATGAATTTTCAAGGTACCCGTGTTGAGATTTCTCTCATCAACTACAGCTGGAGTCCTACCTGTGTTTGATAGCAAGTTTTCACCACAATCCCCAAATCCATGCATGGAATTCATAGACAGATAGTGGTGCATTGCGCATAAAAGCATGTTGCCCGAGAGCTAATGGGATTAGTGGAGGATCATTAGAACATTGGAGAAGACATTCTGCATTGCTCTTGAGAAAGAGGACTCACTAAGAGAAGCTCGAGCAATTTAATGGACCACAGACCACCCCTGACCTAGCCACGGGTATTTTTGATATGAGAAGTAAGGCCGTCCTCCCGAAACATGGGTCCAGACAGACAGCAGAAGTAGACATTGAGGTTGTGCACAAACGACAACTAAGGGACTACAAGAAAGAAAGAAACAAGAGACGACTGAAGAAGATGGACATTGAGGTGGGCAACAGAGCACTCATTTGTAAGCCCCCGTTCTAGACGAGGCAAATGACAATATCAGAGAAGGAAGGATGGATGGAGACAGCCACAAGTGGGCAAAATGTAGTTGGAAGAAACTCCATTGTGGTTCCGCAGAATAATGCTGGACGTATCTGAAGGCATAGGGAATAGCCAGAATTGATCAGTCCTTTGAGCTAACTCAAGATGCCGAAAGAAGATACACCTGGTAATTACCGCTGCTCCAACTAATTATGAATTTCATTACGAAAAATCTTTTTATAGCAGGTTTTGTGCGGCAGATTTTATCGCAGCACAAAACCAGTATTGCATGTGGTAATTACTGGGTGCAGTATTAATGCGTGTGCTATTTACCAGATCACCATAGAGTCCTACAGGACTCGAAAATGGAGATTAACAGTGTGGTCTGCATGGCTCATAACCATGCGGACCTACCAGGCCAACCGGTAATTACTGCTTGTGGTAATGGGAAAAACATGTTTTGAGGTATTACTGTGTGTAATACCTCCAAACTCATGATCAGGCCTTAAATGTCCACTGAAAAGCTATTAAGCTCTCTCTGTCAGCCAGGTGCCAATTTAGTCGAAACTGGAGTAAAAAGGCAAGCAGTGATAAGAAAGTTGGTGGATACTGAAAGGCCCAAGAGAGGTGACGCCTTGGGGCACCAGGAAAAGCAGTCTGTAATGCACCTGCTGAAAACCACATTTAATGTACTGAATTAAAGTATTTTTCTTTGCGATAAGACTGCCAACATGGAGACAGCAGTTCGGGGAACTCCTGAAGTACGAGGCCCATTTCAACTGAAAATAGTTGAAAGGCCCTGGCGCCGTCTACACGGATACGTTAAGAGAATTAACTTAAATAAGTAACAACCATTATACAGAATACTGTGTTGCTAGGCGTACGTGAACAATGGGTGATATGTCTTAATAGCACACTGCACACCAGCAGAGAATTAATCGAATTTAGAAGGTACCAAAGCTGTTCAACACACCGTTAGTAAACTCTCTCATACAACGAAGCTATCGCATAAAACGCCGCGTCCCGCGTCCAGTGCCTGCTCTTAACAGTACTAGAGAATTCTTTACAAGTCTTCGGAGCTCCACCTTCTGCAGATGGCTTCACCTGCCTGCTTCAGCTACCTGCAGAAACCAAGCAGCTGCCGCCGCGCCATTCATGTGAAGTGTGACGATTAAGGAACGAACCGTACACGCGAGTTCCTCTTTTAGGGAATATATCTTGCGGCCAGAGGGGTGCACTTAGTGCAAGAGCAAACTGTCGAGGTTAGGCAAATGGACACACTCTCCCGGCCTGCGGAGGTGATTGCCAGCTTGCAGTATCTATCATTACTCTTTTTCCCGGCTTACACAAGCGGCCAGCCTGCTTCTGACGCATTATGCTACTCCGCCCCAGCCTGCCTGCTCACAGCTCTTATACAATCTTGACAGAGGAACATCCGGGTCAGCTATAGCTCAGCGGTTCCTTCTTTCACGATAAAGACAGCCCCGTTGGGGGTTCTAGTCCCGCGGGCGTCCCCTGGCCTTTTTAATCCTCACGACAACTTTATCTTGCCATCAAAGTGCACCCTAACACAATACAATTTACATTGACCAAGTATAATGCTACACAGCGTGAGACATGACAAAAGATAAGATGAGTAGGGTCAACAGGAGAACCCCACCCCTTTCAAACAAACTCCAACACGCTGAGGACACACTCAATTTACCCTGCTAACACCCCTCGCAAAGGAGTGAGGTTTGCACCAGTTAGGGGAATGTTCCTCTGTTTTTGCCTGGACCAGTACATGGGTGCTTACTGATTCTGATCCCACTGTAGGGTGGCCAGCAATCCCTCCCCCTTAAAACGAAACATTACTTTTCACGAACATTTAAAAAACAGATAAATAAAATTAAAAATGATTTTATAGAGCTTGATTGATTAAGCCAATCGAATGGGCCATAACCGGGCAATTACAAGTTGAAGGGGTCGGTAATAGCCCATTCACGGGTGTGGTTTGGGCGGGCTCCAGATCCCCATTCCGCCCCATAGGGCAGAATGGGGGTGGGGAGCATAGTTGCACTGGCACCGTTCATAACAGTGCCAGTGCAATCACGAGTCAACTCGTAATGTGGCGGTATGGTAAAAATGGCTCCGGTAGCACTACCGCCGGCATTGTTGCCTTACCGCCACATTTGTAATGAGGCCCAATGTCTTCTCTATTTGCACGGCACTCTATACAATTCTTTTTTAATTTGAAAATGTTTGCCAGCAAAGAGTGCATATGTTACAACACCGCTGATCTTGGTGAGTTTTTTTTGTAAACTTTATTCTTTGTCCAATCCAACAATGAGAAATGTAGCCAGCTTCACATTCCAAAGATATAATATATTGCTACAAGGGACCACAAATAAACAATGCATTGTTCAAAACAGACTACATAGAGTTAGCCACAAAAGCCTTTCCACAACTGTTTGAGAGCAAACCACACGACATACCAAACATGGAAGCAGCTACTGTTTTGTACTCTTGATCTAACCTACATAACCAATCACCCACCAGCCCCTCCAAAACTATTTTGGACCCAGTAGCTCTGAGGTGTTCAAACTGTGTGAATGCTCCCTCTAATGGGAGAACCAAGAAATTCAAGGGGGGGGGGGGCAGGGGATTGAGGCTGTTAAAAAAGGGAGTAGGGTGACTGCTTAATATGGCATGTGGGGTGAATCATCAACAATATTTTTATTTTGGGGGAGTTCCCCAAAAGTATTTCTGATGATGGGGGTGCTAAGCATACAACATTTTGAATACCACTCGTGTTGGTTGAACCTCTGCACATGTTGAAGAGGTGCTCGTATAGTCAAACTATAGAAAATGTCGATTATGGCATGATACTAGAATAATTCTTTATTGATACACAGGTATGTGAGCCTAATATTTGTCCTGCCCCAGAAACTATATTCAGTTCAATGGCCTTCATATTCAACTTTTGAACATTATGATATGATATGATAGTTTATGTATATAGCGCCTATACACAATGGGGGTCATTACGACCTGGGCGCAAAGGGATACCGGGCACCGGTAATGACACCGTTGCCGGTAATCCCTTTGCGCCCTATTCCGAGGTCCCTTTGCAGGTCCCTCCCTTAATGCCTGGTTTTACCAGGCGTTATGGACGGGACCCTCAAAGGGATACTGGGGTCAATAACGGTACCACAATTTGCGGTACCGTTATTGACGCCTCCCCCCTTCCCATTGAGCCCTATGGGGGCTCAAATGGGAATGGGGAATGGCTTTTCAAATGGGGACTTACCGGTCCCGCAAAGGTCGGAATAAACCGGTAAGTCCCCATACCACCAAGTCGGTGGCAGTACCGGTATTGGTGCTACTCATGTCGCTAATAGCGCCATGACTAGCACCAACCTCGGAATGAGGCCCAATGTGTTTCAAAGAACTTAAATGCAAGGGAGGGAACAAGGGGAAATACAACAGCATTCTTACAGCCCATGAACAGCAAGGATGTGAAATTAACTATCGTACTTGGCCTAACTATATTTCAGATAGTGCAAGAGATAAGACATGGACAAGGAAGGGAGGGGGAGAGTGGGAAGGAAATGGAAGCAGACAGGCGACTACCGTACTAGACCTGGCGACATTGCTGTTAGAGCCGGAGAAAACAAAAGGTGAGGGAGCACTGGTGTAAAGGGGGCCCCGCAGCTCCCGCAGTGCGAGGGGCCTCGCTAGCACATGTCCTCGGAGGGGGGGCCCCACTTGGAGAAATAAATTGTAAAAAAAAATGTTTTCAAATCTTTTTTCTTTTTACATTTTCTTTTTGAATTCACTCTAGATTCATAAATAAATTATTTCTGAAACAGAAATAATTTCATTATGAAGGTGGAGTGACTACAAAATAGAAACTGGGCATCATTACGGGTCTGGTGGTAAGCCTGATGGTGATACCGGCGACATGTCGCCAAACCCCAAAAAATTACTGGCATCTGACTTCCTGGTAACACTGGGGTATTACAACCCTGGCAGCCGGGAAGTCAGGCGCTGGTAATTCTGTCACTCCCCATTCCCATAGAGTTCCATAGGACTCTAAGGGAATGGGGACCACGGAAGCATGAGCACTGTTAATAACGCTGCCGGTGCTTCTGTTACAGTCTGCTTACCATGGTCGCTGAGCCCGGCAGGTTCAGACCTGCCGGTTACAGCGACTCTGGCAGGCAAACCCGTAGTGTACCAGTCTGGTAACAACGGTGCCAGTAATACCGGCACCGTTGTTACCGGACCGGCACACTTATAATGAGGCCCACTGTCTTTTTGATCTCCCAGCGTTCCCCCAACCCATAATATGGAAGAACCTGCATGTCATGGGGCGGTGGGAGCCCTATGACTTCAAAAAGAAATAGTTTATTTTTGAAGTCACACTGCCTTCATAAAGAAATTAGTTCCATTATGGTTTGGTCCTTAAGGTAAATAATTTCTTTATGAAGCCAGAGTGACTTCAAAATGAAACAATGGGCCGCATCATGACCCCGGCGGCACACACACATACAGCAAACTTAATGTATGGGTGTATGTTCCTCTATGGTGAAAGTGTGCACACTTAAATGTATGGATGGCTGCCTGGGTGTGCATGTATGGTGATATAGTGCACACTTAAATGTATGGATATCTGGGTGTACGTTTGTGTGAATGGTGTGTGTGCTTGTGTTCAGGGGCACAACAAAACCTACGTTTCGGGGAGACTAATCCTTCACATTTTGAGAGAGGCGCTAGCTTCATGGGCGATGGAGAAGGGGCGAACTTATTGTGTGGGGGCAGCTAACTTATTGAGATTTTAATGAGACTATTCAGTGCAGCTTCAATGTTACAAGCAGTTCAACTCTCTTCTTTAAGTCTGAAAGCACCCACTTATGGACTGCTGCGAGAATAAGCGATCTCCTGTTCCCTCTCTGCCCTTCCAAATAACCCCCTGGCATGCCAGTACTAAACCCACATCACAGTTTAAATGGCCTAATATGTGGCATTTGAATGCAGGTACTAACAGTGAAATGCTTTACGTTAGTTATTGCTGGGCACTTGTTAACATCGAAACCCAGGTGCCGTTTAACATGTTTGTCCTGTTCTGTCCAGAAACTGCCCTGAAGGTCAGCCAGGTTGAGTCAACATAGCCCAAACTTAGAGGGGGTGGGGTGAGTGCTGAAGCCCAGTCAACTCAATGGTGTTGCACCACTACGTGTGTTTAATGCCTTGATTACTTATTGGTAATCTTCATTACTCCTAGCCCTATTCCCCCTCCTTCCTGTACTTGTGTATGAGACATTACTTATGTATGAGGCACTCTGCCTCATACACAAGTACTGGGATAAGGTAGAGGTACATGGAGGTAATGTCTGATTTAGCTACCTGTAATTCATTAGTCCTAGTCCCACTCTTCCTCATCCCAGTACTTACCTATGAGGCAAGGAGCCTCATACGTACGCTCTGGGAAAAGGAAGAAGGACGTGAAGGTAATTCTGGGCCAAGGAGCTGATTTGGGAGGTTGGGGTAGGGGTGGGAGGGAGAAGTAATGTGTGGGGGCCGGATTGTGCAATAAATCATAATGGTTGTCCATGTCCAGGCTAAGCAGGCAAGATGTGTGGTATTAGTGGCTAGAGAGGCATTTTGGTGTAGATAGTCTAGTCATGCTCAGTTTGTTATGGCTTTTTTTTAACTGTGCATTTCTGATAAAGCAGTCCTGCTAAGTGTAATTACCTGGCTACACTGGCATTTGGGTGCTGCCAGTCTAGCTGTTTCTTACTGCGGCGTTGTATATTTTTCAGGGCATCTGTGATAAAATGATATGATATGATATAAGTAATTTATAACACTCCTGTACACAAGCGTTTCTAGGCGTGACAAGACAAGGGAGGGAAGATAGAGGGAGGACAAGACAAACAATCTTACTAGGCCTTGTGTCATTCAGATCGTGTAAGTGCGAGAACAGGAAATGCAAGGGGAAAGGGGGGAGTGCAAGGAAGAGGGGAGGAGAAAACAGGGCAGTAATGCTCTAAGTAAGTGCAGCCAGGGCAGCGCAGCTCTGGGTAGTGCAAGGAGAACAAGGGACTGTAGGGTTACAGTTACAGCCCCTAAGTGCATGGTAGGCCTGGAGGCAAAGCAAGGGTTACTGATAAAGAAACAGCCTGGACTCAGTGAGACTCAGAGGGTAGCCAAACAACCAGTCTGTACAGCAGACAGGTAGGTCAGGTATGTCAGCAGGGGAGGGAGAGAGAGAAAGCAGAGGAGAAGAGGAAAATGTTGAGCTGCTTCCGGAACGTCAGGTGGTTTGCTCAAGTTTGAAAGGGGCAGGGAGGCCATTCCAGAGGGAGGCACCTGCAGAAGAGAGAGATATACCCCCCACTCTCTGCCTGGAAAAGCATCTAACCCTTAGAGAGTTGGAGGTAGCTGGTGCAAGGGCTCGAGAAGGAAGGTATTTTGGAACAGAGCGTTGGATGTAGTGTGTGCCTCGACCCCAGAAAGCCTTGTGGACAATGCAAAGGGTCTTGAACTTGATCCTTGCAGCCACCGGGAGCCAGTGGAGAGATTTCAGGGCTGGAGAGATACGATCCCTGGGCTTGAGGCCAAGGATAAATCTTGCAGTCCTGTTCTGGATTAGTTACAGAGGGCGAAGAGTAGAGGAAGGCAGATTGAGAAAGAGGCTGTTGCAGTAGTGCCGCCTAGAGAGAAACAGGGCTCTGGAGACACTGAGCTTCTGAGGGAAAGAGAGAAAGGGAAGAGTCCCTTTGGTATTGGGACTTCTTGGTGACACACGAGATGTGAGTGAGAAGAGAAAGAGAGAGTGGAGTCGAAGATCACAGCAAGGTTTTTTGCCTCGCAGGAAGACGAAGGAAGAGGGCCCAAGGTGGGTGGCCCCAGTGAGAGAGGGTTAAGAAGGGGTCCCAATAAGAAGTATCTCTGTCTTAATGGCATTAAGGCAGAGATTGTTGGAGGCGCACCAATCCTGAATCGCAGATAGACAGTCAGGAATGAGCGAGAGAGGAGAGGAGCCGAAGGAAAGCTGAGTGTCATCTGCATAACACTGACCAGTTAGAGGAGAAGGTAGAGGTCAGGTCGGCCAAACGGGCCAAGCAGAGTTTGAAAAACCAAGGTGAGAGGATAGAGCCCTGGGGAATGCTACAGGTAAAGCGAGAGGTGGCGAAGATAAAGGGACCAAGTTGGTCCTGGAAGGGGCAGTCCAAGAGGAATGAGGTCAGCCGCTCCAGGGCCTGATCCATGATGCCCAAATTTTGACTTAGTCAATTGATCAGGATGGCGTGGTTGACTGTGTCAAAAGTAGAGGAAAGATCAAAGAGGATTAGGACAGAAGGAATGCTGGAATCAAGGTTAGTGAGAAGATCTTCACAGGTGTTCAGGAGAGCAGTTTCCGTGCCTCTGGCAGCTCTGAAGCCAGACTGATGATCATGGAGACAACCAACAGATTCAGTGTGGAGTGTAAGATGGGAGATGGTCAGCTTTTCCAAGAGTTTGCCCAGGAAAGGGGTAATGGACATTGGGCGATAGTTTGCCAGGCAGGTAGGATCGGCAGACGGTTTTTTGAGGAGTGGGTGCACAAGGGAGTGCTTAAGCGAAGAAGGGAACGTTAAAGTGGCGAAAGAGTAATTACAGTAATAAGCCAATGCTGGAGCAAGGGTGTCAATCTGGTACTTGATGGTTCTGGAGGCGCAGGGGAGCACCTGTTTGGATGACACTTTCATAGATCGGACTTGTCTAGTAACCTTGTCAGGTGTTGTCAGAGAGAAAGAGGAGAAAGGAGGAGGAGAGGTAGAGATGGCCAAAGTGGGGGCGAGAGAGGAAGAGGACGAGGGAGAGGAGATAGAGGACAGGATGTCCTGTGTTTTAGCAGAGAAGTGAGAGACCAAAGCCATACAGATGGCCTGGAAGGGAACAGGAGAGGTAGAGACCATAACAGGATTGACCAGTTCCATGCAGATTTTAAAGAGTTTGGCCGTGTTGTTAGAAGCCTCTGAGACCCAGGCTTGAATGTGTCCTCTCATCTATTATGTGTCTACACTGGTCTACATTGTGAAGCCAGTGGAGCATGTTTTCAATGTGGCATGGCATTTTTAATAGCAAAGCATGGATGTTCCTGTGCACTGTTGGTGACTTGCATGTATTGGATTGATGTTACCCTACAAAACAATTGCAAATGCTCTGGCTTTTTAGCCAATTTTTCTCAGAAAGTGTTCTGTATATTATTAAAACACATATTTATATCTTTCTCCGAGTACAGTGTGTGACATACCCCTTTATAAGCACGTTTGTGTTTATTGTGCAAGCCTGATAATCAAGGCGGGCCCAGAGTGTGGCACTACCCATTATTGTTGCCGAGGTTGGTGGGGGGGCCTCTCAGCATGGCTCGCAGGGGGGCCCCCACATTTTGTGTCATGCCACTGTGAGGGGGAGGGGTGCAGAAAGGGAGGGGAGGAACAAAACATGCTGTTGAATGTAATGTTGGTCACTATTATTTGGGAAGACTGTGCTGGGGCTGTTTGCCCTTCGCTGTTCCAATAATTTGAACAGTGAGTCCATTGCAAGATTTTAAATAGAAGAAAGCAAACCATTTATCAATGCCAACCGCAAAATACTCAGCTAACTGGAATATCATGTGTTTCTGAAGACCCGTCCCTCAAGTCCAATGTGAACGCAAATGTTTGTGCGATATGGATTTGGCTGTCAGTCAATGGAACACTGGAATTGCAAAGGAACCATTTTGATTTTCTGTTTGCTTAAGAACATTAAAAAAACAAAGGTTTGAGGAATTCCTCCAATTGAATATCAAGAAGGGCAACACCACATTTTTAAAAAAATGTTAACTTATTGACCCTCATTATGAGGCTGGCAGTAGCCGAGCTTGTAGTACAGGCACGGCTGCCAACGGTATCCATTTTTTCAGGCACCCGCAAATGGGCAATTACCTGGTCATGCCGAGTTTAGCGGACCCAGTAATTTCCCATTCGCGGGTTCCGGTAATAAGGGACTCCCCATCCCCATTCGGCCCCATAGGGCTGAATGGGAATGGGGAAGGTGGTAGTACCGGTACCGTTAATAACGGTTAATAACGGTACCGGTGCTTCCATCATGTTCTGCTCACGGGTGCCGGTACAGCCACCAGGTCAGACCTGGTGGCTGCAAGGGCACCAGTGAGCAGAACTCGTAGTATGGTGGTATGGTAGCAACGGCGCCGGTAGCAATTCCGGCGCCGTTGTTGCCTTACCGCCATACTTGTAATGAGGCCCATTGTCTCATATAACATCGTTTTTTATTGTTTGGATCATTTTTAATAGCCCAAAATTTTATTAATGGGTGCTCTGTTCTTTCCACAGTAATGGCCCTAAACAGTTGAAATGACTGATTGGTTCTTTTAATAATTTGCATTTTAATATAAAACATACGGATATACTAAACTCTTGAATTACATTATTGATTCTGACACATTAAAGTATGTTTTGTGTGAAGTGACTAAACAAAATAAATGTATATGCATTAAATGGGTGTCTTCCGCGTTTTGCGAGTGAAAACGTGATTTTGTGGACACGTACAGAGGAAGTTTGTCTATGTCATTGAGTATCATCTTGAAAGTCCAATTTAGAAATGTTTGATTCCTGTGCCGTTTCGATCTCTGCACCTTTTACACCTGTACTTGAAAGTCAAACTGACATTTTTGAACCGTGTTTGTGTTCAATACTTAGGAAAACATATGTCACTTTTATCTAATTTTATCTCACTACTCTTAACTCTCACTCAGCTGTCAAACACTCCTCCAACCTCTGCCGACTCCTCGAAGAACTTGATCTAGATGTCCTCGGTCTCACGGCCAGCTCTGTCACGAGTGTTGACACTCTCCCCCATGATGGCTACAAGATTCTCTCTGAACCGAGAACCAATGGTCCAGGAATTGGACTAGCCTTGATCTTCCTGGAGTGGATCCCTGCTTCTGTCATTCCTCTGCAGGCCTACTCCTCCTTTGAATGCCTGGTCTGAGTACTCTCAATCACTACCAGCCACTCTCTTACTGTGGCCACCATCTACAGGCCAACTAGCCAGTTCACCCACTTCCTCTCTGAGTGGGCTGACCTCTGCTCCTCTCTCCTTAAATCTACCTCTCAGTTGTTCCTCCTCAGAGACCTCAACATCCACCTGGATGCTTCTAGCCCCTCCTTATGGCTCTTTCACAATCTCTGCGACTCTCTCTCTCTCTTTCTATTCTACCCTCTGGCTCTGCACACTTTGCCAGGCACACCCTGGATGTTCACATCTCTTCAGACATCCCCCTCTCTAACGCCCTCACCACTCCTCTCTCTTGGACTGACCACTTTCTTTAGAGGAAGTGGAGGTCATCAGGCTGATCATCGGACAAACTGGCCTGCCGCATGCTCCAAAGGCAATGCAGACTCTCTTTCCTGTCCAAGAAGAGAGCTTACATCCAAGCCTGCGTCTCTGTGGAATCTAACAAGATGGCCAAACTCTTCAAAATCAGCAAGGAGCTGGCCAGTCCTGCAGCAGTCTGTAGCTCTCCTGTTCCCTCCAAGTCTCTTTGCACGGCACTGGCTTCTCACTTCACCACTAAAACTCAGGACATCCTGTCTGTCTCTCATCTTCCTTTCATACTACCTCTCTTGGCCCATCTCTGGCTGCCTCTCCTCTTCTTTTCTACCCTTTCCACGTGTTCTCTCCTGATGATGTTTCTAGACAAGTTTGATCTATGAAAGCCTCGTTCAAGCAGGTGCTCCCCTGCTCCTCCAGAGCCATCAAGGACCACATCCACACCCTCGCTCCAGGCTTGGCCGATTTCTGCAATCACTCTTTTGCCACTAGAACTTTCCCCTCCCCCTAAAGCACTCCCGTGTGCACCCCCTCCTTAAGAGGCCCTCTGCCGATCCCTCGTCTTCCGGCAAACTGCCCGAACTCTATCACTCCTTTCCTGGGCAAACTCCTGGAAAAGCTGGCCATCTCCCAGCTTACTCTCCATAATGAATCTGTTGGTTGTCTCCATGACCACCAGTCTGGCTCTAGAGCAGCCAGAATCATGGAAACTGCTCTCCTGAACACCCATTAAGACTTGCTCTCTAATCTTCACTCTAGCCTTCCTTCTGTCCTCAACCTGCTTGATCTATCTTCTGCTTTCGACAGGGTCAACCATGCCATCCTGATCAATCGTCTCCGTGACAACCTGGGAATCACAGGTCAGGCTTTAGCCTGGTTAACCTTCATCCTCCCGATCGATCCTCCCAGGTCCAATTGGGGTTTTTTCTCTCCATAAACTCTCTTTCCACATGTGTTGTTCCCCAGGGTTCTAACCTCTCACCATGGCTCTTCAACCTTTATTTGGCACCTCTGTCCCACCTCATCTCTACCTTCTCTCCTAACTTTCAGTGTTATGCGGATGACACTCAGCTCTTCTTCAGGCTCACCTCTGCCTCCACTCCTCTCTAGCTCATCCATTACTGTCTCTCCGTGATTCAGGAATGGTGTGTCTCCAATGATCTCTGCCTCAATGGTAGTAATACTGAGATCCTTCTCATTGGGAACCCCGCTCCCACTTTCCCTCTTTCACTCTGGTTACCCTCCCTCGGCCCTCTGCCTGCACCTTCCTGCGAGGCATAAAACCTTGGTGTTATCTTCGACCCCACCCTCTCCTTTTCTCCTCACATCACATACATCTCCTAGAAGTCCCACTACCAGCTGCACCTCCTCAGAGGTATTCTACCTTTTCTCACTTTCCCCCAGAAGCTCACTATCTCCAGAGCCCTGGTTCTCTCTAGGCCGGACTACTGCAATAGCCGCTTTCTAAATCTGCCTGCCTCTACTTTCACCCTTTGCAACTAATCCCGAACTGGACTGCAAGACTTGTCCTTGGCTTCAAGCCCAGGGATTATATCTCTCCAGCCCTGAAATCTCTCCACTGGCTCCCGGTGGCTGCAAGGATCAAGTTCAAGACCCTCTGTATCGTCCACAAGTCTTTTTGTGGCCGGGGTCACACTACATCCAACTCTCTCTTGCTAAGCATTTTCCTTCTGGAGCTCTCTGCTCATCCAACTCCAACTTTCTGAGGGTCAGTCGCTTTTCCAGGCAAAGAGTGGGGGGGCTGATCTCTGTATCTCTGTTCTCGGCTGGGGCCTCCCTCTGGAACAGCCTCCCTGCCTCTCTCAAACTTGAGCAGGACCAACCTAGAGGTTCTGGAAGCAACTAAATACCTTCCTTTTCACTTCTACTTTCTCTCTATCCCCCCTGCTGATATACCTGTATCTGGTTACTTGGCCATCCTCTGAACATAACGGCACCAGGCTCCTGCATGACCAGTAGTCCCTTGCACTGCACCTGGGCCTCCCACGCACTTAGGGACTGGATCTGCAACTCTACACTCCCCTGCCTCCTTGCACTTACCTGAGCCGTCCACCCCGGCAGCAGTTGCTTGAGCTTGCCTATTGCACTCTCCCCCCTGCCTCCCCTTGGCACTTCTCCTCTTCCATCCCCCTCGCACTTGCACGATCTAAATGACAAAAGGCCTAGTAAGATTGTTTGTTTTGTCCTCCCTTTGTCTCCCCTCTTTGTCTTGTCGCACCTTGAAAGACTTGTGTACCTGCACGTTACAAATGACATATCATTATTGCTTTAACTGCTTACTGTGATGCTGGAAATGCATCAGAAGGACAGGGCCTCCACATCCTTGATCTTTACTGCTTTTTTTCATGTGTTCTGTCGTGTTTTCCACACAGGAGTTCATGTAGGACTCCTGGTGGTGCAGCTTTCTCTTTTGGTTTGGTGTACAGACCCATGAGATACTCTTATGGCACCCATGGGTGGGGGTACAACCATGTGCACCTAGTGTATGTTTTTGGGCACCTGTGTGTGGCCCACAGAGCAGGGTATGGGCTGGTGGCAGCTCCATGCTGAATTTGACAGGTGCTCTGAGTATCCTCCATTTTGGGATACCCAGGTCCTGCCATTGGAATCAGTTGATTCCTGATCGGAAACAAGATGATCCCTGTGGCCTCTTGCTTTCTATTGCCTGTTACTTTGTTTTCCCAAAGTCCTGAGAAGCCCTGACTCTCTCCATTCCACCTGAATGGCTGTTGGGTGGAAGTTCCATATATGGTATTGCAGTGAAGTCCTAGCCCGACTGGCTGGAGCCGTCCCAGTGACTGTATGTTGTGGGTACACCCCGTGGGTGGGACCTGGATGAATGGAGTTTGTGACGAATACGCATTCTGTGTTGTGGATATCTAGTGTCTGGTGTGTGACACAAAGGGCCTTATTACACCGATGGCGGAGAACCATGCCGCTATTAGCGCCATGGTTCATGACGGTAAAATACCGGCACCGACTTGGCGGAAAGGGGAATTACCGCCCCATTCCAAGGTTGGGGTGGCGGTTATTTGCCCTTCACCATTCCCATTTTTGCCCCATAGGGCATAATGGGAATGGGGAAGGCGCTAATTACGGTACCGCAAATTGTGGTACCGTAATTAGCTCCCTGGTTCCCTTTGCGGGTTGGTTTTTAACGCCTGCAAAAAGCATGCATTAAATTCCCCAACCCGCAAAGGGACCTCGTAGTAAGGCAGTAAGGATTTACCGGTACCGGTAAAATACCGGAACCAGTAAACCTTTACCGCCATCCGTGTAATGAGGCCCAAAGACTGAGACAGCACTGCCCAAAACTGGTATGAATGTAGTGTGGAGTGTTGAATGGCTGAGTACTTGTCCCAATACACATAACTTGTTTTAAGTGTCTGGAGAGAAGTGAATGGCCTGAATGCACAATGCACCTGATTGGCTGCCTGCCTGCATGAATGCCCTTCTGAGTGATTGGTTGCCTGAGTGTGACCCATCAGAATGACTGGGAGATCAACAGTATATCTGGGGGCCTATCACTGCTAGAATTCATTCAGAAGCTGAAGAGAAACCGGAGTGGAAACTGAAGCTTGACCTTAAATACCTGCTAGAAGAGAAGAATGGCTGTTGCTCTACTTCAACCATCAGACAGCGGTTGTGTCTCCAAGAACAGATCCAAGAGAGGACCTGGTAAGGAGACCTCTGCCGAGCTACGAGGTACCATTGTGCACAAGCTGATCTTTGCCAAAGCTCCCTGGTAGGCAGACCTATGAAAGGCTGTCAACCGGAGACAGGGACTGCCGCGGAATCCCAAGGAGAAGTGCCCAGACTGTTGTCCGTCACCGTCAATGACTGGAGCCGCAGTGCTTCCGTTGCCTAAGAACGTTTGCTCCAAGGATGGTCTCATCCGCACTGTCGACCACTTTGTCCCGCTGGAGAAAGTTGAGGCCGTCGACGCGCCGAGGAGCATCCACTGGTGGGTTTCCCGCCACCTGACAACCACAGAGACGCCAACGACCCGATGCCTTTGCTGGGCCAAAGTTCTTCAAATTCTTTGCGGTCCTGAATCATCGACATCGAGGTTCCCCGCACGCCTCTTCCTTGCAGGACGTCTACGCTCCATCGTCGACGAGCAGCGCTAGGAACGAAGTTGCCACTTCATCGCAGTAGTTCACCCTGTTCATCGCCAGACGTACGACGACCCGTGGCTCCTGCCTTAAAGGGAGTGCCCTCAAGAAGGGCTGTCGATTTCCCGACGAGGAATTCTACAACACCAGGTACTTTGGAGTTGCTGAACTATTGGAAAGTCTCTTGTGAACAATATATGGACTGGGCTGGTAGTATATCTTTATCTTACAGGTTGCCCAGATGAGGGGGGATCTCCACACGGAACTGTGCCTAGGTAGTGGGGCCAGTATTCTGCCTATTGTTCTAACCAACTGCTTTCCTCCTATATCTATTGTTGGTTTCCTTTACAAACTGATTTGTGTGACATTTAACCGTACAGTTGATGCACTTTAAAGAGATCGAATAATGATTGTGGTACCACGTAGAACTGTATATATTTGCCATTGTAGATTAACCGAGTACAAAGTGAGTTATCATGATAGTATATATAATCGTGAACCTTAGTTATATAAAGACTGTGTTTTAACTAATACAGTGTGTGGACATTCCTTTGTGGGTGCTTGGGGACTACACTGTACTTAAGAACCAGCCCGCATCACCTCCTGAGACGCTAGGCCTTGATTGATCGTCCATTGCTACCAACAATAGAGAATCTTGGCTGGGGTCCTCTGTGCTTCTCCTCTGCCATGTATAGAGCAGTAGTACAGACACCCCCCTCCGGTCCTTTACACTTACTGTAATGTTGTTTCCCTCTTGGATACTTGACTTAGGGCCCAATTCATAGAATCCAGCACAGAAGTAGATTGCGCCGCGGGCCGAGACAGATCACGTGCCACGCATACACCAGCCGTGGCACAAAGTAGCAATTGGACGGCACGCATATTCATGGATTTTCTGAGGCATCAGTAGCTGTGGCACAATGAACATTAAGCAGTGCCAGTAACGCCCCCAACACGCCCCTGTGTGCAGGAAAACCCAGTGAAATGCCAAATAGGGTGCAAGGCCCACGCCATCCATGGCCCAGCACACAGCCCCCCCATCGTAATAGCGTGAAAAATCTGCACGTACCCCGGTTGCACCAGCCAAATTGCTTGAAAAGTCCCATGCGTGCACCGTCCCACACCCCAGCGTAATTGCATACCTCGGTCACACCAGCCAAATAGCGAGAAAAGGCCTGCACGTAGCTCTACCGCACCCCATCATAATCGTGTACCCCGGTTGCACAGGTCATCGCTTTGAAAATCGGCCTCGACCTGCATTATTTTGGAACCACATGGCATGGGCATCATGACCCCTCGCTGCTATCAGTCATAAAAGTTTGTTTTGATAACGCTTTATCACTCATGTCAGGTCTCAAAGCCCATGTCATTGGGCCTCATTACGTGGTAGGAGGTAGCCATGGCTACCCCCTTACGGCATACCGGGTCCGGGTTCTCAGAATGGGTACTTACCGGGTAATTCCAACCTTGGAGGACCCGGTAAATCCCCATTCTGATAACCATTCCCCATTCCCATTTGTGGGAATGGGGAAGTAGCTGATAACGGTACCGCAATTTGCGATACCGTTATTAGCTCTGAAGTCCCTTAGCGGGTACCCTCCTTAACACCTGGTCAGACCAGGCGTTAAGGAAGGGACTCGCTAAGGGACCTCGGAATATAGAGGTAAGGGATTACCGGCACCGGCACCCTTACCGGTGCTGGTAATCCCTTACCTCCTACCGCGTAATGAGGCCCATTGTGTTTCTTTTGTCAAAGTGTCACTATAGCTTGTTTACCATCTGCCTGGTGTATTTTAAAGGTCGGATGTTGGAGTCACCACTGACCATGTAATCCTAACAGGAAAGCGTTCAGTGGGCGCTGTTGATTTCTATCTTGATTCCTGCAATACATTTTTATTTTCCTTCTTAAAGATAGTGGCACAAAAACTTTTCGAAAATGACAAAGTTAAAATATATATCGGCACAAATATGGCTTAGACCACCACTTCACCACAGCCCCATCATTACCGTTTTCCCAGGACTGAGCGCATTAGGAACCTTGTCATGTGAGTTGAGACGAAGGAATGCTTTCATTGATGGTGTCACAAATCGAGGATAGACTGGAGAAATATCTCACCCCTATTGCTCTGGATACTTTAAATTGAATGTAGAATCTGTTCTGCCTGCTTGAGTCCAGTGCCATATGCAGAAGGCATGTGAAGGATCAAGCGAAGCAACAACTCAAGTGCCAATGTGTGAATATCTACGCAGAGGACAGTGGGGGGGGGTAGGTTATATACTAGCACAAAGCACTGATAGGCCCAGTGTTCATACAGTCTACAGAGCTAACGTGTTTTGTGGACATGCATCAGAGGGGCATGCAGTTCATTCCCCCTTTGAATTCTGGGATGTGTAGTTCCCCATCTTGTAAATTGGTGGGAAAACTACAAATGGGCTGATCTTTAACCCGACTCTATTCACAGAGAACGAGCGGTCACAGCATCAAAGCTGTATTTACTAATGTGGCCTCACTTTCCCTATGCTCTTGTCTGTCAAACGCCACATCCCACAGTGCAAGATCCAGAATGCGCAGCTCTTGCTTACTGCAGCCTTTCCAAATAAGATTGAAAAGCTCACTTAATAGCTGCAGGCCCTAAAACGGTATACCGGTATAAACAACGTGACCGTTATTATAGTTCAATTAAGCTGTTCACTGTATCTATACCGGTAAACCGTTATACCGTTACACCCCTACCCGTGACCATACCCTGCAGGCAGCCTACAACACATGGGACCTCCCATCACCCGTGGCCATACCCCGCAGGCAGCCCACAACACATGGGACCCCCATCACCCGTGACCATACCCCGCAGGCAGCCCACAACACATGGGACCACCATCACCAGTGAAGATAGCCCGCAGGCAGCCCACACCACATGGGACCCCACCATCACCCGTGGCCATACCCCGCAGGCAGCCCACAACACATGGGACCCCCATCACCCGTGACCATACCCCGCAGCAGCCCACAACACATGGGACCACCATCACCAGTGAAAATAGCCCGCAGGCAGCCCACACCACATGGGACCCCACCATCACCCGTGACCATAACCCGCAGGCAGCCCACAACACATGGGACCCCCTCATCACCTGTGATCATAGCCTGCAGGCAGCCCACACCACATGGGACCCCACCATCACCCATGACCATACTCTGCAGGCAGACCAGAACACATGGGATCCCACCATCACCCGTGACCATACCCCGCATTCAGGACCCGCCTCATGTCCCCACCCCCCCACCTGTGACAGCAACCTGCATGCAGGCCCCGCCTCATGTCCACACCCCCCACCTGTGACGGCAACCTGCAGGCAAGCCCCGCCTCATGTCCCCATCCCAACCTTTGATGGCAACCTGCAGGCAAGCCCCGCCTCATGTCCCCACCCCCACCTGTGATGTCATCCTACATGCAGGCCCCGCCTCATGTCCCCACCACCCCACCTGTGACGGAAACCTGCAGGCAAGTCCCGCCTCATGTCCCCTCATCCCCCAACACACTGTGGACCGATAGACATGGATGCAGCAGATGTAAAAAGCCACCACACGCTGCACACTCCAAGTGCACCTTAACACCCATCCATTGTACATGCACAACATGCCACATGCCAATGGAAGTCAAACATGACACATGCATGCATGTGTGCACACACATGCACAACAACCGCCAGCATCATGGACATAGAATAGAGTAAGCAACAGCAAAACTTGTCGTAATCCATCAAGAACAGACACACTTTGATTTCAAATAAAAATAATATGTATTAAAAACAGTATTGAACTAATATAAAACTAATTTACCAATTGAGCACCAAATGAGCAAATAAATAAAAGATTGTCAAAAACAAAATAAATTGCAAGTCTAACAAATGAAGCTGAAAGCAAAGATGTGCTACATTAGTGAAAAAAATCAAAGGACAAATCAAAAGAAAACCATTGCTCCATGGTGAAATGAAAAATATCTGTTCAAAAGAGACCTATTTACACAAATCCAGGGTCCATTGTCCCACACCATGTCCAAAGAAGAACCAAAATAACAAAGAACTATGTACAATGCATGGAGGAAAGTCACAAAACTCCAAAGAAAAAAATAACAAAAGGAAACTTAAACCTAAAAAAACTATGCACAGTGGCAGTGGGCTAGTCATGTGACACACCGTTTCCCCCCAAAAGTCTCAGCCAGAACATCGTTGCACTCTGTGTCGATTTCCCCTAGGCGAGCCTGTGCTCTCCCCTCGAGGGCTTACAGGGACTTCACTGTGCCCCTCTCTAACTCCCTGCAAGTCTCCTCGAGGAAATCTGCCTCTCTGCCCGACGGAGGGTATTCTCCGCCCTGGCGATGGTGAGTGGTCCCCCCTGTGCCCACTGCCGCTCTGCTCCGATCTGCTGGCCAAGTCACCCCAACACGGAAGACATCCTTGTTGAAAGGTCCACGTGTGCCTCCTTCCCGACGGCCGATACCTGCCTCTCCTCCATTGGAGGCCCCGAGTCCTGTTGCCTCCTACACTGAGCCTGCCGCTGCCGAAAAGCCTGGTGCCTGCACCTCTGGGACAGCCTCTCGGATGAGGACAACCACCAGGGCTGTCGTGCATGTGCCCTGCTGCTTGTTGCCTGCTCTTCCACCACTGCCACATGTCCTGTTGCTGAATAGATCTCTGTGGTGACCACCTCTGCTAATCCTCCGTCAACTCCCGATACTGGCAGGGATGTGGTCTCCACCAGACTGGCCGCGGGTTTAGGACAGATGCACAGGGGGCCCTGGTGGTATCTGGGCTGGAAGATGGCAGGGAGAATGACTGGCGCACAGAGTAGGCAGGCGAGGAGGGGGTCACATAAGTGGCCAACCATTGCACCCATTGCGATACCAGGAAATGGTCCAGCCAGTTCACGAGACAGCAGACCTCCTTGTGATGACGTGCAAGCTCCCGATTGGAAGACTGCACATCATCACAAATGGGGTCTACCCGCACAATGATACCGGCTAGCACAGGTTCCACCCTGTACCGAATGGCAACATCCACAGGCATTGGTTTTTCCGTCTGGGTGGAATCGTCTGCCACCTTTGGATGGGTCCGGCCTGGGGCATGCCCGCAGGTGCATACTGCTGCAGTCGCAGTACCAAGGACAGGATTAGGCACAGGCTCCTCCATTGCGACCTGCACTGCCTCCGGCCTCTGACCCTGGACTGCAGAAGTCAAACCTACGTCACCAACCCCGCCGGGCTGCATGGGCTGGGCTGATGTGGCCTCCTCCTCCTCTCCGCCCCGCCAATCAGGATGCCTCCCCACTTTCTTCCGCAGTGTCTTGCCCCTGTGTGGGCTCACCTGTCCCTCCCACTGCAGAGGAGTCCTCCACCACCTTCACCCTCTTGGACATACCCTTAGCAGCTGCGGCCATTGACTCAGACGTGGCACCAGCCTCCTCACTCCAGGACGATGACAATACCTAGGAGGAGGACTGGGCCTTGCGTCTACGCATGGTGGAGGAATCCGTGCTGCCGTACTCCACAGCACCTTTTCCCCCCTCTCCTTCCATCATCGCTGTGTATAAGGAAACATAGAACACATACCTCAGGGTAATGAACATATGTGTTTATGTCACAATGCAATTGTACATCAGTGGCACTGTCAAAGGTTGGAACCATCATCACCGTCCACTAGGACAGGGAAGTGCCATTCACACACATGCACAATCATGTCTGTCATTCACACTAGACATTCACATCCTTGGACAGGACACAACCAGCACCTATAAATTGTGCATTCACCTCACACGCATTATGGCACATACACATGTAATTCACACACATCACCTGACAGTCACGAAGCAGGCCATGGAGCCATCAGGTCAGAGCACTAAAGGTCAAATTGGCAGCATGAGGCAATCACACAATCAAAAGCTTAAGTTACAGACATCCTGGAGTGTTGGCCACTCACACACTCACTTCTCAGACACATGCACATGTACACCATGTATGTCCATGATGTGGGCAATAAACACCCATGTGTCACACCTCTGGCTTGCCCCGGTACAGACTCAACAATGCAAACATGTGCACATTGTTTAGGTGCGCATCACACATTCCAACACAGTCACCATTGGTGTGGCACACACTTCAATGGACTCACATGCAGCTGTAACTGGGACATGCACACAGACATCTGTACATGAGACATGCCAGACATGAGGCCAAGGTGCATACTCCAACCACACGTCAACATGCACATGCACTATGGTGGACAAGAAGACATGGACACTTACCAGTCGACTCCAGACAGAGATCCAATTCCCTGACCTGGGCGTGCAGCTCTGGGTAGAATCGCTCCAAGACGGCCATCTCATCGGTGGTCAACCGGCCCCGGCACCCTCTTCCCACACCACCATCCTTGATGAGGCACCGGACCTTGTTGAGGGTCCTGGACTTGAAGTCTTACCAGCGCTTATGGACATGTTGGTAGTCACAGGGTGCCAACCCCTTTGCGTTGATGGCACCCACGATGTCCACCGAGATCTTCTTCCGTCCTTCATTGCCGACTTGTGATGGTCTGTGGAAGAGTGGAAGAGGCCATTATGATGCACCAGGACTTGCTCCACCAGGATGCCAATTTTCCTGGGTGAGAAGCTGACAGCCCTCTGCCTCTCTGCCGATGGGTTGCCACTTGCTTCAGATGGTGTTGTGTCAGACATGGCAACCCACATGGCAGGTGTGTGTGGGCAGGGTGGTCCTGGTGCTGGGCTGTGGAGCGGTGGTATCGCAGTTGGGAGTCTTCAGGATCAGCAGAAGTGGTCACGACGACAGGATCACTGGCAATGGCTGATGAGCAGGCACAAAAATGAAGGGCACGTAGGCAGAAGGCACACAGAGCGGACAGGCAGCAGCAGATGGCTGATAGAAGGCAGCTCAGGGCAGTTGGAGGGAGGTAAATTGGCTGGTAGGCAGGAGTGTGGGTCTTCCGTGTTCTTTGCAGGGCCAGCCGGAAACAGAGTGACTGCACACGTGCGGAAAGAGCACGTTAGTGTGTAATCAGAGGAAAGGCCCTAAGTGCGTAAGTTACATGACAGGCGTTGAACATTGGGCGTTGCCGTTCAGTATGGGGTTAAAGGTGTGCATAGGACCACATTACAATGTACGTGCATTTCGTTTTGGAAGGACGCGTGAACTTCGGAGTATTTTGGGGTCCCACTCAAATTGTTCACTACTGTTTGAGTGCGTACTTCTTCTTTTGACGGGGGAGTTGCCTACGCACGTGTTATTATTTTTCTTTCTTCGAGGCAGACGGTGACACAAGCATGCATTTTTCATACTGTGTGTTGCCCCTGTGTGTCGCACACCCCATTTACGAGGTCATAGTACACTACGTGTTCCTCATGCACACATTTTTTGTGTTGCTGGGTGCCACAGCATACTGCGTGATGTTATTTCTTCATACGTGGGCTACCGAGGGGTCACGTACATGTTTATTTTTGTTTTTGGGGTGCCTGTGCGTTACGCGACCAGTTAATGTTTCACCAGGGATTACATAGAGCCTTATTGGAGAACAGTGGTACGTTTTACATCACGTTCCCTGCCCCCTCACTCTAATTGCCCAGCGCAATTGTTAGCTGCACCTCCCATTGAGCTAGTCCATCAGTGTCATGGCTGGAGGGCAACAAGATGGAAGGGAGGCAAAGGTGGGCGTCCTGGCATAGGTGGCCATGGTGGACGAGGTGGCCAAGGTGGCTGGGGTGTGTGAAGTGGCTGAGGTGGGCCACATGGACAAGGTGTACAAGCCCGTGCAGGGAGAGCTATGCCCCCCCACCCAACAGGATCAGGGAGATGCAGCTGCTGCTGATGTCCCCAATACCCATGGTCCCGGACCAGCAGTGCCATCTGCTATCCAGAGCAGCCAGGGTGTGGAAGCTGCAGGGGCAGCTGCGGCTACCACCAACCAGACTCAGGGTCACCCAGGCTGGACTAGAGTGGTCCCAGCCCAGGATCTGAGTGACTCAGGGGCAGATTTTCATCTCCCTAAGGGCAAGGGACGTGCAGTGAAAGCTACTGGCACCAGCACCCAGGGTCACAGTCCAGCAGTGCCATCTGCTATCCAGAGCAGCCAGGGTGTGGAAGCTGCAGGGGCACCTGTGGCTACCACCACCCAGGCTCAGCCAGGCCGGACTGCAGTGGCCCAGACACAGAGTGCCTCAGGGGTAGATGTCCTTGTCCGTAAGGGCAAGAGACATGCCGTAAAGGCTACTGGCACCAGCACCCTGGGACGGATACCTGCAAGCCAGCCTACTGTTGTCCCATCAGTGGCTAATGCCATGGCCCAGTCCACCAATGCCCAGCCCCTACTGACCCAAGTAGTTCAGGCCACTCCGGGTCTGCACCAACTTGCAAGAAGCAAAATCGTGCAGTAGCGAGAAAGGCTCCAACCCAAGGCATGGCACAGGAGCCCCACACGTCGAGGAAGAAGATCTTCTGTAATGAGGAACTGGACATCCTTCTGGACTACGTGTTGGAGCACGACCGTGACATGCTTATGCGGGCAGGGAGCAAACATACACCTGCTCAGTGAATGGCCCACTGGCAGGCCATCACGGATCGTATAAACGCCATGGGCCATGAGAGGCGCACAGCTCAGGAGGTGATCAATGAGTGATGAGGCTAGGTATGATATGATATGATAGGTTATTTATAACGCGCTTAATACCCAGTGGTTTCTAAACGCGGACCCGGGGTTAGAACCTGTGTTGTTCCGTGTTGTCCCGCTTTCAAGGCGAGCACGTTGTCCCCTGAACTATCCACCCGAGAGATAACTGCAACTCACACTGACTGCACTCGAGGCAGCATGCAGTAGACGTGCAGAAGAGCACATGCAAAAGTTGACACGCACCATTTCTGAGGAACTGCGAGTTTCCCGTCAGGTGTTGCAAGCAGAACTGCATGCATCCATTGAGGTGTTGCATGCAGACCTCTGTGCCATCATGTTACAGATGCACACATCTCAGTCCTGCATGCCCGCTGCCATGGAGGACCAGGCCAGGGCTACATGTGGTATGCCTCCCTTAACACAGCCACCTTCTATTGCTACACCAGAGGATGGTGACAGCAGTGACAGCAGCGAAAGCTCTCCCAGTCCATGATGGCTGTGCGGACCACGAACCCATGGAGGGGTTTTATTTTTTTTCTCAACATCAACACATGTGGGTGTTGAGGTGCACCCTGCCCCTCCACTCTCCTGGGTCGGTCCCCCCCCTCGCTCCATCATGGGCATTTTTTATTTCTTTTTGACTTTTTTGTCTATTGTGCATTTATGTGACAGTGTGTTGATTTGTGTGGCATCCAAGGACATCCACTGTAGGTTCCAGCTGGGCCCATACAGGCTTGTATCATGTCGGTACACTGCTTGTTCGTGCCTTAGGGTCCAGACACATATGTGACTCCTGCTTCTCCTTTCCATGGGCTTGCAAGGAGTTCAGCGTGTGAAAGTAACTGAAAAAGAGGCATTGCGGTTCTGTTTCATATGTGGGCAGACTCAAGTCCAACCTGTGTATACAAACCCTAGTGGGATTCATGATTGTTTGGCCGTGCACGGTTGGCATGCCTTTTCGTTTTGACATTGAAATACATCCTTTGTTCATGTTACATCTTCATGTATTTGCTTGCCCGTCGCCATTGTTGTTGGACTTCCTGACGTATGCGCTTCCATGCCACCTTTCGTTGGCAGGCCAACAGTACTTATTGAATGGTGCCATGTGTTAGTTAGGGCACATTGAGGCACTTGTGGTATTCTGATTTTTGACTGTCAGTTATATTCACTGTTGTGTCCTGTGTTTGTGGTAGGTCATACTGGCCAATTGTTGTTCCTGTGTACATAATTGTTTTGATGTGTGAGAGAGAGTTATTTCAGTACTGGTTCAGTTTATCATTCAGGCCTCTTTGAAAGTACTGTTATGTGCTGGCCATGTATGTGTGACTATTGACGTTGCTTAGCATGATATGAAGTTTGGGAGGCTTAAGGTGACATACCATCATTTGGATGTGTATTTGGTGTTGAAGGCATACTGCATTTTCCAGGTGTGCTCACAAGTTTGGTTTCATTTTAGTTGTAAGGGATGCACACAATGTAGCACTTCCAAGGACAGGTTCTCAGGGTGGTAATGTTGTGACAGAGGATTGATCCTTTGTCATCATCGATTGTCACCTGGAATGTGCCAGGCTGTGTGCACTGCGCAGGGGGGTAGATTTTATGTGAAAGATTGTGCCACAAACTGGGTACGGGCAGCCTCGCCACATGCCCTTCCCCTCCCAAGCGCAGCGGCCGTGCATGTGGTTGTGAATGTGGGGGCACCACCATGTCGACAGGTACGTCCCGTCGTGTTGCAGCGTTGTGCAGGACACATGCTGCCACAATGATCCTGCACACTACTGGTGGTGCATATAGTAGCTCTCCACCGGAGTGGTCAAGGTAGCGGAAGCATGACTATGCCCCAAGTTGCAATATGGGCTGCGTTGTATCTCACCTGGGTGGTGTGGTGGGGTTCCGTATTGGCGTCATCATGTAGGTGATCAGTGGGTAGGCACTGTCCCCTGTGGAGGCAAGATGGTTTGTCAGTGTTGTGGTTTAGTCTGTATGAGACATGCATGCATTTGCAGGGCCATTTGTACTCACCAATAAGCCATGTGTTGCTATGCCTCCCAGCTTCCAGGGCTCGGTGTAGGGGTGACATTCTGTATATGAAACTATCGTGGGTGGACCCTGAATAGTTGACATATACAGAGGTGATGATTCCCTTGGCATCACATACAACTTGCACGTGGAATGCCAGTGCTTGATATTCCGATAGATGTGCTCAGTGGCCCTAGGTGGATGTAGGGCCACATGTGTGCAATCGATGGCACCGAGCACTTTAGGGAAGGGTGCCACCCCGTAAAAGTCCTGGACCACGGCCTGCCTTTCTACAGGTGTTCTGGGAATGTATATGTGCCTGTGGACTGGGAGGCGTGCAGTCATGACTGCCAACACCTGGTGTAGGCAGCGTGACTGCGTGGCCTGTGAAACGCCCCCAACTATGGCAGTTGTCCGCTGAAATGACACAGTGGCCATAAAATGCAGTACATTGAGCACCTTTTCTAAGGTGCTCAGTGCTTGGGAGCACAGGGTGGGTGATGTGAGGTCATCTTCCCACTCCCTGACCAGGTCTAGGATGATATGAGGTGGGAACCTACACCTGCCATAGACATAGACATCAGGCATCCCAAAAAGGCTGGTCCTGGGTAAAACAATTCAGGCCCTGGTTATCCTCCTCCTCTTGCGGTGTCGCACGATCACTGCTGTGAGAAATGGCACATTTATCGTAGATGTATACGCGCATTTGTGTTTTGTGTGTCTATTTATGCATTGTATTTGTGCGCGGTGATGCTTATGCCAGCTTGCGCTTGGCAGATGTGTTTCCGGATTAGCGCGTCTTTTCCCCTGCGCCGGTGAGCCCTGTTTAATTCCATGAATATGTGTTGTAAGCGCACATATGGGCATTGCATTTTACTGTGGTACTTCCCATGTTACATCCACATTTACGCTTGTTCTCCATTCCGCGTGTGCCGCCCCCTTTTTAGGTGACTGCGCTAGGCAGTATGCGCCTTCGCTGGGCATCTCACACAATGCATTTGTAATGTTGCTGTGACGTGTTGAGCGCGTGCCGATTCCGCGCACATCTCAGGTAAGCCACGCACAATGTGGTCCATGAATGGGTAAACAGGGGCTTGCCCATGTTTTTGTGTGCAAGTACCAGTTTTCACACGCAAATTATTCCATGAATCGGGCAGTTAGTGTTCATCTGTTTCGATTTTCCCTGTTATGGCTGCTTGGCCACCTGGTGAGTTCCTAGTGCACAGTGCAGTTCCTCCTCCACCCCCCTTGCCTCTATGGTGGTTTCTGTCTCCCCTATCTAGTCAAACTGTTACACTATCACGTATCGTACCTCTCACTCGAAGCCTGGAAGGAAGAAGTTTAAGAAATCGCTCCTGGCCTCCAACCTAGGCCTGCCAATCGTTGACAGCTATGTCAATGCTTCCTCCAGACAGACTATCACTGGCATCCTTTTTGTCACCTCCACCCCGGACCTATGGACTCCCCATATGGTCTCTGTCCTCTCCCATTAATGGTGGAACCAGATGGGAAGTTCCCTTGGCACACTTATCAAGGTGCATCATAAATGTCTACCATGATGGCACTATCATGGCCCAAGGCTCTCAGCCCAACCTCCTCCTAAATAGGCGTCTCCAGTCTCTCATTAAATTCATTCCCTTCTCCTACCACTCCTCCTTCTGCCACCCCCCTGGCCTCTCTGCCCCCACCAATGGTTGTACCTACAAGCAGCTTCACTTAGCTACCCTCAACTCTAGCTCTGCTGTTCATTTGACACCTCTTGAAGACGTTGACCTTGAGGTCCACATCCTCACTGAGACGTGGTTCAATGCCAGCTCTGCCACTGCTTTTGACACTCTCATTCCTGAGGGCTACAAGATCCTCTCCAAGCCCAGGCCTAACCGGTCTGGAGGCGGAGAGGCCCTTGTCTTCTCTGAATGGGTCCCTGCTAAAATTATACCCACTCAATCCTACTCCTCCTTTGAATGTCTTGTCTGCAGGTTGGCATCTCTCCTACCCTCTTGCTCACTCTCGCTACTATCTACAGGACTCCTGGGCCAATCTCCCTCTTCCTTTCGGAGTGGGCCGACCTCGTCTCCTCTCTTCTAACCTCTAGCTCTAAGCTTCTCCTCTTCTGAGACTTCAATTTTCATCCGGATTCTCCTGATGCAGCCACTCTACTCTTCCGCAACCTCTGGGACTTTCTCTCCCTCGCCATTCCTCCTTCTGGCCCAACCCACTCAGCCGGGCACATCTTGGATGCGCTCAACTCTGCTGATAACTCCTCCTCCACACCTCTCACTACTCCTCTCTCCTGGACTAACCACGCACCCCGCTCCTCTCATCTCATATCGAGCTCCTGGGCTCCCCTGCTAAGCCTATGCCTGCACTGCCAGTTTCCTTCTCCATCAAGCGACCAATGAAGCGTGTGTCAGTAGCTGTTTTTGCCGTCTTATTCACCCCCACACTCCTACTATTCCTTCTCACATTGACTAATTTCTTACTAACCTTCACCCGCCATCTCCAATGCCCTTAACATTATTGCACCTGCCACGAGGATCCGGATGAAGACAGACGCCAAGTGCAATCGCTGGTATGATCCCGATCTTGCATCGCTGTAACGCAAGTGCAAAGCTGCGGAACAGAAGTGGATGGTTTGTAGCAAATCCTCTGAAAAAATGGCCTGCCACCTGCTCCAAAGGCAATACATACTCTCTATCTGCTCCAAGAAATGGACCCATATCCAATCCCGCATCTCTAGGGCCTCAAACAACACGGCTGAACTTTTCAAAATCTGTAAGGAACTTGACAGTCCTGCTGCAGTTTCCAATTCTCCTTCTCAGGCCCTCTGCACTGTGTTGGCCTCCCATTTCACAACTAAAACTCAGGACTTCCTGTCCTCTCTCTCCTCTTCTCCCCCCCCTACCTCCCCCACCTGCATGCAGGCCTCCCCTGAACCCCCACTCCCAGACCCATACTCTCCTTCCTCTCACCCATAGCACCTGATGAGATTACCAAGATAGTCTGCTCTATGAAAGTCTCCTCTAAACAGGTGCTACCCTGCTCCTCTAGAACTATAAAGGATCACGTTGCCTCGCTCCCTCCTTGGCTGAGTTCTGCAACCACTCTTTTGCCACTGGCACCTACCGCTCATCTCTCAAGCACTCCCTTGTGCACCCTCTCCTAAAAAAGACATCTGCGGACCCTTCCAGCCTGTCTAACTACTGCCCTATCCCCACTACCCCCTTTTTGGGCAAACTCCAGGAGAAGTTGGCCATCTTCCAAATAATTAATCACAATGAATTGGTCGGCTGCCTCCATGACACACCAGTCTGGCTGAAGAGCAGCCAGAGGCATGGAAACGTCTCACCTGTACACCTGTGACGACTTGCTCTCAAACTTCGACTCCAACACTCCTTCCGCCCTTATCCTCCTCAATCTGTCCTCTGCCTTTGACATGGTCAATCATTCCATCCTTATTAATCGGCTATGTGATACCCTGGGTATCACAGACTGGGCACTGGCCTGGTTGACCTCCTTCTTCTCAAATCAGCCTTTTCAAGTGCTAATGGGCCCGTTAATCTCCTCTATCGCACTCTCGACTTGCAGCATCCCTCAGGGCTCTATCCTCTCACTGTAGCTCTCCTTTCTCTATCATTCCTGACTGTCTGACTGACTGCTATTCAGGCATGGTGTACTGCTAATGTTCTCTGTCTTAATGCCAGTAAGACTGGGATACTTCTTATTGGGACTCATATCCCTCCTTCCCTCCAACACTCTGGCCGCCCTCCTTGGGCCCTATCCACCCCCCTCGTGTGAGGCTAAAAGCGTGGGTGTCATCTACTACTCCTCTCTCTCCCTCTCTCCTCACATTGCTGACTTTACCAAGAATGCTCACTATCCTAGAGGCATTCTCCCTTTCCTCACTTTCCCCCAAAAACTCAATGTCGCTAAAGCTCTGGTTCGCTCAAAGCTAGATTAGTGTACAACCTCTTCCTTAACCTAACTCTCCTCCTTTCACCCTCTTCAACTAATCCAGAATAGGACTGCAAGACTTATCCTTGGGCTCAAGACCAGGGAATGCACCTTTCCAGCCCTTAAATCTCTTCACTGGCACCCAGTGGTTGTAGGGATCAAATACGAGACCCTTTGCATCATCCACAAGGCTTTCTGGGGTCTGGGACCCCGCTACATCCAACTCTCTCTCCCTAAATACCTCTCTGCTATAGTCCTATGGTCATCTAGCTCCAACTCCCTACAGATAAGATGTTTCTCCAAAGAGAGAGTGGGGGAAATTTCTCTCTTTGGCAGGAGCCTCCCTTTGGAACAGTCTCCCTGCCCATCTCTGACGTGAGCCGGATCTCCTCAAGTTCCGGAACTTTCTCAAGACCTTCCTTTTGTCCTTCTCCTGCTCTCTCCCCCTCCCCTGCTAATCTTCTCCTGCCACTGTGAATGGTTGCCTGTGTTCCCTTATGAGTCTTACTGGGGTCAGGACCTCCTTTGACCAGCCTTCCCCTGCACTCCTTCATACCAGCACTTGCCATCAGGCACCCTTCCCTGACTATCCTTCTGAGGCCGGTCCCCCCTGTCCTTGTACTTGACCCTGCCCCCTGGTTTCCTCCTGGGCACCCTTGAGCACTTGCTCAGCCCTGGGCTCCCTCTCTCCTGCACTTCTCCCCCTGCACCCCATCCCTATCCCATCCCCTCACCCTGATCTCCGCCCCTCACACTGCACTTTTATACTGCAATTTCAGAATCCGAATGTCACTAGGGCTAGTAGGACAGTTATTGTTGTTTTTCTCCCGTTTCCCACCTTCTTTTGTCTTTTGGCACCTGGAAAAATGTTTGCTGTATGGGCGCCATGCAAATGTTCAATTAATACATAAAAATAAATAAATAAATCATCATAACAGGGGAGCATTGCATAGTATTCGATGTCACATAGAGGGGCAGAGGGTTTGATTTATTGACGCCAGAGCACTTGACATTAGGGCGATCGTGGAATGGATTAGTCTATCACATGATGGAGGTTGGGGACCCCTCAGCTTCGCAGATGTTAATGTCACGAAATGTAACCAAACAAAAAATGCAATAGATCGATATTTGGTCCAAAATCAATGTATTTGCCAATGGTCGATTATAGTCATTAGCCTGACCTAAATGGACATCAAGGGACATGTAAAACAAAGGCCCTCCTAAGGCCAAATGTATGATTCCCTTATTTGGTAGAAGAGCGATACGTGGCTGTGGAAAACTGCTGTTGGTTGCAAGCATAAGGTGTAGCGCGGCGGCTGCCCCTTTCACATGTATGGTCAGAAGCACTAAAGCACGGCAGGCCGTCAGTATAGACTTTGGGGTGGTTTTACAGGACAAGCGCATCATAGTTGTGCTGGATGAATTTTCAAGGTACCCGTGTTGAGATTTCTCTCATCAACTACAGCTGGAGTCCTACCTGTGTTTGATAGCAAGTTTTCACCACAATCCCCAAATCCATGCATGGAATTCATAGACAGATAGTGGTGCATTGCGCATAAAAGCATGTTGCCCGAGAGCTAATGGGATTAGTGGAGGATCATTAGAACATTGGAGAAGACATTCTGCATTGCTCTTGAGAAAGAGGACTCACTAAGAGAAGCTCGAGCAATTTAATGGACCACAGACCACCCCTGACCTAGCCACGGGTATTTTTGATATGAGAAGTAAGGCCGTCCTCCCGAAACATGGGTCCAGACAGACAGCAGAAGTAGACATTGAGGTTGTGCACAAACGACAACTAAGGGACTACAAGAAAGAAAGAAACAAGAGACTGAAGAAGATGGACATTGAGGTGGGCAACAGAGCACTCATTTGTAAGCCCCCGTTCTAGACGAGGCAAATGACAATATCAGAGAAGGAAGGATCGATGGAGACAGCCACAAGTGGGCAAAATGTAGTTGGAAGAAACTCCATTGTGGTTCCGCAGAATAATGCTGGACGTATCTGAAGGCATAGGGAACAGCCAGAATTGATCAGTCCTTTGAGCTAACTCAAGATGCCGAAAGAAGATACACCTGGTAATTACCGCTGCTCCAACTAATTATGAATTTCATTACGAAAAATCTTTTTATAGCAGGTTTTGTGCGGCAGATTTTATCGCAGCACAAAACCAGTATTGCATGTGGTAATTACTGGGTGCAGTATTAATGCGTGTGCTATTTACCAGATCACCATAGAGTCCTACAGGACTCGAAAATGGAGATTAACAGTGTGGTCTGCATGGCTCATAACCATGCGGACCTACCAGGCCAACCGGTAATTACTGCTTGTGGTAATGGGAAAAACATGTTTTGAGGTATTACTGTGTGTAATACCTCCAAACTCATGATCAGGCCTTAAATGTCCACTGAAAAGCTATTAAGCTCTCTCTGTCAGCCAGGTGCCAATTTAGTCGAAACTGGAGTAAAAAGGCAAGCAGTGATAAGAAAGTTGGTGGATACTGAAAGGCCCAAGAGAGGTGACGCCTTGGGGCACCAGGAAAAGCAGTCTGTAATGCACCTGCTGAAAACCACATTTAATGTACTGAATTAAAGTATTTTTCTTTGCGATAAGACTGCCAACATGGAGACAGCAGTTCGGGGAACTCCTGAAGTACGAGGCCCATTTCAACTGAAAATAGTTGAAAGGCCCTGGCGCCGTCTACACGGATACGTTAAGAGAATTAACTTAAATAAGTAACAACCATTATACAGAATACTGTGTTGCTAGGCGTACGTGAACAATGGGTGATATGTCTTAATAGCACACTGCACACCAGCAGAGAATTAATCGAATTTAGAAGGTACCAAAGCTGTTCAACACACCGTTAGTAAACTCTCATACAACGAAGCTATCGCATAAAACGCCGCGTCCCGCGTCCAGTGCCTGCTCTTAACAGTACTTGAGTATTCTTTACAAGTCTTCGGAGCTCCACCTTCTGCAGATGGCTTCACCTGCCTGCTTCAGCTACCTGCAGAAACCAAGCAGCTGCCGCCGCGCCATTCATGTGAAGTGTGACGATTAAGGAACGAACCGTACACGCGAGTTCCTCTTTTAGGGAATATATCTTGCGGCCAGAGGGGTGCACTTAGTGCAAGAGCAAACTGTCGAGGTTAGGGAAATGGACACACTCTCCCGGCCTGCGGAGGTGATTGCCAGCTTGCAGTATCTATCATTACTCTTTTTCCCGGCTTACGTAAGCGGCCAGCCTGCTTCTGACGCATTATGCTACTCTGCCCCAGCCTGCCTGCTCACAGCTCTTATACAATCTTGACAGAGTAACATCCGGGTCAGCTATAGCTCAGCGGTTCCTTCTTTCACGATAAAGACAGCCCCGTTGGGGGTTCTAGTCCCGCGGGCGCACCATGGCCTTTTTTAATCCTCACGACAACTTTATCTTGCCATCAAAGTGCACCCTAACACAATACAATTTACATTGACCAAGTATAATGCTACACAGCGTGAGACATGACAAAAGATAAGATGAGTAGGGTCAACAGGAGAACCCCACCCCTTTCAAACAAACTCCAACACCCTGAGGACACACTCAATTTACCCTGCTAACACCCCTCCCAAAGGAGTGAGGTTTGCACCAGTTAGGGGAATGTTCCTCTGTTTTTGCCTGGACCAGTACATGGGTGCTTACTGATTCTGATCCCACTGTAGGGTGGCCAGCAATCCCTCCCCCTTAAAACGAAACATTACTTTTCACGAACATTTAAAAAACAGATAAATAAAATTAAAAATGATTTTATAGAGCTTGATTGATTAAGCCAATCGAATGGGCCATAACCGGGCAATTACAAGTTGAAGGGGTCGGTAATACCCCATTCACGGGTGTGGTTTGGGCGGGCTCCAGATCCCCATTCCGCCCCATAGGGCAGAATGGGGGTGGGGAGCATAGTTGCACTGGCACCGTTCATAACAGTGCCAGTGCAATCACGAGTCAACTCGTAATGTGGCGGTATGGTAAAAATGGCTCCGGTAGCACTACCGCCGGCATTGTTGCCTTACCGCCACATTTGTAATGAGGCCCAATGTCTTCTCTATTTGCACGGCACTCTATACAATTCTTTTTTAATTTGAAAATGTTTGCCAGCAAAGAGTGCATATGTTACAACACCGCTGATCTTGGTGAGTTTTTTTTGTAAACTTTATTCTTTGTCCAATCCAACAATGAGAAATGTAGCCAGCTTCACATTCCAAAGATATAATATATTGCTACAAGGGACCACAAATAAACAATGCATTGTTCAAAACAGACTACATAGAGTTAGCCACAAAAGCCTTTCCACAACTGTTTGAGAGCAAACCACACGACATACCAAACATGGAAGCAGCTACTGTTTTGTACTCTTGATCTAACCTACATAACCAATCACCCACCAGCCCCTCCAAAACTATTTTGGACCCAGTAGCTCTGAGGTGTTCAAACTGTGTGAATGCTCCCTCTAATGGGAGAACCAAGAAATTCAAGGGGGGGGGCGAGGGGATTGAGGCTGTTAAAAAAGGGAGTAGGGTGACTGCTTAATATGGCATGTGGGGTGAATCATCAACAATATTTTTATTTTGGGGGAGTTCCCCAAAAGTATTTCTGATGATGGGGGTGCTAAGCATACAACATTTTGAATACCACTCGTGTTGGTTGAACCTCTGCACATGTTGAAGAGGTGCTCGTATAGTCAAACTATAGAAAATGTCGATTATGGCATGATACTAGAATAATTCTTTATTGATACACAGGTATGTGAGCCTAATATTTGTCCTGCCCCAGAAACTATATTCAGTTCAATGGCCTTCATATTCAACTTTTGAACATTATGATATGATATGATAGTTTATGTATATAGCGCCTATACACAATGGGGGTCATTACGACCTGGGCGCAAAGGGATACCGGGCACCGGTAATGACACCGTTGCCGGTAATCCCTTTGCGCCCTATTCCGAGGTCCCTTTGCAGGTCCCTCCCTTAATGCCTGGTTTTACCAGGCGTTATGGACGGGACCCTCAAAGGGATACTGGGGTCAATAACGGTACCACAATTTGCGGTACCGTTATTGACGCCTCCCCCCTTCCCATTGAGCCCTATGGGGGCTCAAATGGGAATGGGGAATGGCTTTTCAAATGGGGACTTACCGGTCCCGCAAAGGTCGGAATAAACCGGTAAGTCCCCATACCACCAAGTCGGTGGCAGTACCGGTATTGGTGCTACTCATGTCGCTAATAGCGCCATGACTAGCACCAACCTCGGAATGAGGCCCAATGTGTTTCAAAGAACTTAAATGCAAGGGAGGGAACAAGGGGAAATACAACAGCATTCTTACAGCCCATGAACAGCAAGGATGTGAAATTAACTATCGTACTTGGCCTAACTATATTTCAGATAGTGCAAGAGATAAGACATGGACAAGGAAGGGAGGGGGAGAGTGGGAAGGAAATGGAAGCAGACAGGCGACTACCGTACTAGACCTGGCGACATTGCTGTTAGAGCCGGAGAAAACAAAAGGTGAGGGAGCACTGGTGTAAAGGGGGCCCCGCAGCTCCCGCAGTGCGAGGGGCCTCGCTAGCACATGTCCTCGGAGGGGGGGCCCCACTTGGAGAAATAAATTGTAAAAAAAAATGTTTTCAAATCTTTTTTCTTTTTACATTTTCTTTTTGAATTCACTCTAGATTCATAAATAAATTATTTCTGAAACAGAAATAATTTCATTATGAAGGTGGAGTGACTACAAAATAGAAACTGGGCATCATTACGGGTCTGGTGGTAAGCCTGATGGTGATACCGGCGACATGTCGCCAAACCCCAAAAAATTACTGGCACCTGACTTCCTGGTAACACTGGGGTATTACAACCCTGGCAGCCGGGAAGTCAGGCGCTGGTAATTCTGTCACTCCCCATTCCCATAGAGTTCCATAGGACTCTAAGGGAATGGGGACCACGGAAGCATGAGCACTGTTAATAACGCTGCCGGTGCTTCTGTTACAGTCTGCTTACCATGGTCGCTGAGCCCGGCAGGTTCAGACCTGCCGGTTACAGCGACTCTGGCAGGCAAACCCGTAGTGTACCAGTCTGGTAACAACGGTGCCAGTAATACCGGCACCGTTGTTACCGGACCGGCACACTTATAATGAGGCCCACTGTCTTTTTGATCTCCCAGCGTTCCCCCAACCCATAATATGGAAGAACCTGCATGTCATGGGGCGGTGGGAGCCCTATGACTTCAAAAAGAAATAGTTTATTTTTGAAGTCACACTGCCTTCATAAAGAAATTAGTTCCATTATGGTTTGGTCCTTAAGGTAAATAATTTCTTTATGAAGCCAGAGTGACTTCAAAATGAAACAATGGGCCGCATCATGACCCCGGCGGCACACACACATACATGCAAACTTAATGTATGGGTGTATGTTCCTCTATGGTGAAAGTGTGCACACTTAAATGTATGGATGGCTGCCTGAGTGTGCATGTATGGTGATATAGTGCACACTTAAATGTATGGATATCTGGGTGTGCGTTTGTGTGAATGGTGTGTGTGCTTGTGTTCAGGGGCACAACAAAACCTACGTTTCGGGGAGACTAATCCTTCACATTTTGAGAGAGGCGCTAGCTTCATGGGCGATGGAGAAGGGGCGAACTTATTGTGTGGGGGCAGCTAACTTATTGAGATTTTAATGAGACTATTCAGTGCAGCTTCAATGTTACAAGCAGTTCAACTCTCTTCTTTAAGTCTGAAAGCACCCACTTATGGACTGCTGCGAGAATAAGCGATCTCCTGTTCCCTCTCTGCCCTTCCAAATAACCCCCTGGCATGCCAGTACTAAACCCACATCACAGTTTAAATTGCCTAATATGTGGCATTTGAATGCAGGTACTAACAGTGAAATGCTTTACGTTAGTTATTGCTGGGCACTTGTTAACATCGAAACCCAGGTGCCGTTTAACATGTTTGTCCTGTTCTGTCCAGAAACTGCCCTGAAGGTCAGCCAGGTTGAGTCCACATAGCCCAAACTTAGAGGGGGTGGGGGGAGTGCTGAGCCCAGTCAACTCAATGGTGTTGCACCACTACGTGTGTTTAATGCCTTGATTACTTATTGGTAATCTTCATTACTCCTAGCCCTATTCCCCCTCCTTCCTGTACTTGTGTATGAGACATTACTTATGTATGAGGCACTCTGCCTCATACACAAGTACTGGGATGAGGTAGAGGTACATGGAGGTAATGTCTGATTTAGCTACCTGTAATTCATTAGTCCTAGTCCCACTCTTCCTCATCCCAGTACTTACCTATGAGGCAAGGAGCCTCATACGTACGCTCTGGGAAAAGGAAGAAGGACGTGAAGGTAATTCTGGGCCAAGGAGCTGATTTGGGAGGTTGTGGGAGGGGTGGGAGGGAGAAGTAATGTGTGGGGGCCGGATTGTGCAATAAATCATAATGGTTGTCCATGTCCAGGCTAAGCAGGCAAGATATGTGCATTTAGTGGCTAGAGAGGCATTTTGGTGTAGATAGTCTAGTCATGCTCAGTTTGTTATGGCTTTTTTTTAACTGTGCATTTCTGATAAAGCAGTCCTGCTAAGTGTAATTACCTGGCTACACTGGCATTTGGGTGCTGCCAGTCTAGCTGTTTCTTACTGCGGCGTTGTATATTTTTCAGGGCATCTGTGATAAAAATGATATGATATGATATAAGTAATTTATAACACGCCTTTACACAAGTGTTTCTAGGCGTGACAAGACAAGGGAGGGAAGATAGAGGGAGGACAAGACAAACAATCTTACTAGGCCTTGTGTCATTCAGATCGTGCAAGTGCAAGAACAGGAAATGCAAGGGGAAAGGGGGGAGTGCAAGGAAGAGGGGAGGAGAAAACAGGGCAGTAATGCTCTAAGTAAGTGCAGCCAGGGCAGCGCAGCTCTGGGTAGTGCAAGGAGAACAAGGGACTGTAGGGTTACAGTTACAGTCCCTAAGTGCATGGTAGGCCTGGAGGCAAAGCAAGGGGTACTGATAAAGAAACAGCCTGGACTCAGTGAGACTCAGAGGGTAGCCAAGCAACCAGTCTGTACAGCAGACAGGTAGGTCAGGTATGTCAGCAGGGGAGGGAGAGAGAGAAAGCAGAGGAGAAGAGGAAAATGTTGAGCTGCTTCCGGAACGTCAGGTGGTTTGCTCAAGTTTGAAAGGGGCAGGGAGGCCATTCCAGAGGGAGGCACCTGCAGAAGAGAGAGATATACCCCCCACTCTCTGCCTGGAAAAGCATCTAACCCTTAGAGAGTTGGAGGTAGCTGGTGCAAGGGCTCGAGAAGGAAGGTATTTTGGAACAGAGCGTTGGATGTAGTGTGTGCCTCGACCCCAGAAAGCCTTGTGGACAATGCAAAGGGTCTTGAACTTGATCCTTGCAGCCACCGGGAGCCAGTGGAGAGATTTCAGGGCTGGAGAGATACGATCCCTGGGCTTGAGGCCAAGGATAAATCTTGCAGTCCTGTTCTGGATTAGTTACAGAGGGCGAAGAGTAGAGGAAGGCAGATTGAGAAAGAGGCTGTTGCAGTAGTGCCGCCTAGAGAGAAACAGGGCTCTGGAGACACTGAGCTTCTGAGGGAAAGAGAGAAAGGGAAGAGTCCCTTTGGTATTGGGACTTCTTGGTGACACACGAGATGTGAGTGAGAAGAGAAAGAGAGAGTGGAGTCGAAGATCACAGCAAGGTTTTTTGCCTCGCAGGAAGACGAAGGAAGAGGGCCCAAGGTGGGTGGCCCCAGTGAGAGAGGGTTAAGAAGGGGTCCCAATAAGAAGTATCTCTGTCTTAATGGCATTAAGGCAGAGATTGTTGGAGGCGCACCAATCCTGAATCGCAGATAGACAGTCAGGAATGAGCGAGAGAGGAGAGGAGCCGAAGGAAAGCTGAGTGTCATCTGCATAACACTGACAGTTAGAGGAGAAGGTAGAGGTCAGGTCGGCCAAACGGGCCAAGCAGAGTTTGAAAAACCAAGGTGAGAGGATAGAGCCCTGGGGAATGCTACAGGTAAAGCGAGAGGTGGCGAAGATAAAGGGACCAAGTTGGACCTGGAAGGGGCAGTCCAAGAGGAATGAGGTCAGCCGCTCCAGGGCCTGATCCATGATGCCCAAATTTTGACTTAGTCAATTGATCAGGATGGCGTGGTTGACTGTGTCAAAAGTAGAGGAAAGATCAAAGAGGATTAGGACAGAAGGAATGCTGGAATCAAGGTTAGTGAGAAGATCTTCACAGGTGTTCAGGAGAGCAGTTTCCGTGCCTCTGGCAGCTCTGAAGCCAGACTGATGATCATGGAGACAACCAACAGATTCAGTGTGGAGTGTAAGATGGGAGATGGTCAGCTTTTCCAAGAGTTTGCCCAGGAAAGGGGTAATGGACATTGGGCGATAGTTTGCCAGGCAGGTAGGATCGGCAGACGGTTTTTTGAGGAGTGGGTGCACAAGGGAGTGCTTAAGCGAAGAAGGGAACGTTAAAGTGGCGAAAGAGTAATTACAGTAATAAGCCAATGCTGGAGCAAGGGTGTCAATCTGGTACTTGATGGTTCTGGAGGCGCAGGGGAGCACCTGTTTGGATGACACTTTCATAGATCGGACTTGTCTAGTAACCTTGTCAGGTGTTGTCAGAGAGAAAGAGGAGAAAGGAGGAGGAGAGGTAGAGATGGCCAAAGTGGGGGCGAGAGAGGAAGAGGACGAGGGAGAGGAGATAGAGGACAGGATGTCCTGTGTTTTAGCAGAGAAGTGAGAGACCAAAGCCATACAGATGGCCTGGAAGGGAACAGGAGAGGTAGAGACCATAACAGGATTGACCAGTTCCATGCAGATTTTAAAGAGTTTGGCCGTGTTGTTAGAAGCCTCTGAGACCCAGGCTTGAATGTGTCCTCTCATCTATTATGTGTCTACACTGGTCTACATTGTGAAGCCAGTGGAGCATGTTTTCAATGTGGCATGGCATTTTTAATAGCAAAGCATGGATGTTCCTGTGCACTGTTGGTGACTTGCATGTATTGGATTGGTGTTACCCTACAAAACAATTGCAAATGCTCTGGCTTTTTAGCCAATTTTTCTCAGAAAGTGTTCTGTATATTATTAAAACACATATTTATATCTTTCTCCGAGTACAGTGTGTGACATACCCCTTTATAAGCACGTTTGTGTTTATTGTGCAAGCCTGATAATCAAGGCGGGCCCAGAGTGTGGCACTACCCATTATTGTTGCCGAGGTTGGTGGGGGGGCCTCTCAGCATGGCTCGCAGGGGGGCCCCCACATTTTGTGTCATGCCACTGTGAGGGGGAGGGGTGCAGAAAGGGAGGGGAGGAACAAAACATGCTGTTGAATGTAATGTTGGTTACTATTATTTGGGAAGACTGTGCTGGGGCTGTTTGCCCTTCGCTGTTCCAATAATTTGAACAGTGAGTCCATTGCAAGATTTTAAATAGAAGAAAGCAAACCATTTATCAATGCCAACCGCAAAATACTCAGCTAACTGGAATATCATGTGTTTCTGAAGACCCGTCCCTCAAGTCCAATGTGAACGCAAATGTTTGTGCGATATGGATTTGGCTGTCAGTCAATGGAACACTGGAATTGCAAAGGAACCATTTTGATTTTCTGTTTGCTTAAGAACATTAAAAAAAACAAAGTTTTGAGGAATTCCTCCAATTGAATATCAAGAAGGGCAACACCACATTTTTAAAAAAATGTTAACTTATTGACCCTCATTATGAGGCTGGCAGTAGCCGTGCTTGTAGTACAGGCACGGCTGCCAACGGTATCCATTTTTTCAGGCACCCGCAAATGGGCAATTACCTGGTCATGCCGAGTTTAGCGGACCCAGTAATTTCCCATTCGCGGGTTCCGGTAATAAGGGACTCCCCATCCCCATTCGGCCCCATAGGGCTGAATGGGAATGGGGAAGGTGGTAGTACCGGTACCGTTAATAACGGTTAATAACGGTTAATAACGGTACCGGTGCTTCCATCATGTTCTGCTCACGGGTGCCGGTACGGCCACCAGGTCAGACCTGGTGGCTGCAAGGGCACCAGTGAGCAGAACTCGTAGTATGGTGGTATGGTAGCAACGGCGCCGGTAGCAATTCCGGCGCCGTTGTTGCCTTACCGCCATACTTGTAATGAGGCCCATTGTCTCATATAACATCGTTTTTTATTGTTTGGATCATTTTTAATAGCCCAAAATTTTATTAATGGGTGCTCTGTTCTTTCCACAGTAATGGCCCTAAACAGTTGAAATGACTGATTGGTTCTTTTAATAATTTGCATTTTAATATAAAACATACGGATATACTAAACTCTTGAATTACATTATTGATTCTGACACATTAAAGTATGTTTTGTGTGAAGTGACTAAACAAAATAAATGTATATGCATTAAATGGGTGTCTTCCGCGTTTTGCGAGTGAAAACGTGATTTTGTGGACACGTACAGAGGAAGTTTGTCTATGTCATTGAGTATCATCTTGAAAGTCCAATTTAGAAATGTTTGATTCCTGTGCCGTTTCGATCTCTGCACCTTTTACACCTGTACTTGAAAGTCAAACTGACATTTTTGAACCGTGTTTGTGTTCAATACTTAGGAACACATATGTCACTTTTATCTAATTTTATCTCACTACTCTTAACTCTCACTCAGCTGTCAAACACTCCTCCAACCTCTGCCGACTCCTCGAAGAACTTGATCTAGATGTCCTCGGTCTCACGGCCAGCTCTGTCACGAGTGTTGACACTCTCCCCCATGATGGCTACAAGATTCTCTCTGAACCGAGAACCAATGGTCCAGGAATTGGACTAGCCTTGATCTTCCTGGAGTGGATCCCTGCTTCTGTCATTCCTCTGCAGGCCTACTCCTCCTTTGAATGCCTGGTCTGAGTACTCTCAATCACTACCAGCCACTCTCTTACTGTGGCCACCATCTACAGGCCAACTAGCCAGTTCACCCACTTCCTCTCTGAGTGGGCTGACCTCTGCTCCTCTCTCCTTAAATCTACCTCTCAGTTGTTCCTCCTCAGAGACCTCAACATCCACCTGGATGCTTCTAGCCCCTCCTTATGGCGCTTTCACAATCTCTGCGACTCTCTCTCTCTCTTTCTATTCTACCCTCTGGCTCTGCACACTTTGCCAGGCACACCCTGGATGTTCACATCTCTTCAGACATCCCCCTCTCTAACGCCCTCACCACTCCTCTCTCTTGGACTGACCACTTTCTTTAGAGGAAGTGGAGGTCATCAGGCTGATCATCGGACAAACTGGCCTGCCGCATGCTCCAAAGGCAATGCAGACTCTCTTTCCTGTCCAAGAAGAGAGCTTACATCCAAGCCTGCGTCTCTGTGGAATCTAACAAGATGGCCAAACTCTTCAAAATCAGCAAGGAGCTGGCCAGTCCTGCAGCAGTCTGTAGCTCTCCTGTTCCCTCCAAGTCTCTTTGCACGGCACTGGCTTCTCACTTCACCACTAAAACTCAGGACATCCTGTCTGTCTCTCATCTTCCTTTCATACTACCTCTCTTGGCCCATCTCTGGCTGCCTCTCCTCTTCTTTTCTACCCTTTCCACGTGTTCTCTCCTGATGATGTTTCTAGACAAGTTTGATCTATGAAAGCCTCGTTCAAGCAGGTGCTCCCCTGCTCCTCCAGAGCCATCAAGGACCACATCCACACCCTCGCTCCAGGCTTGGCCGATTTCTGCAATCACTCTTTTGCCACTAGAACTTTCCCCTCCCCCTAAAGCACTCCCGTGTGCACCCCCTCCTTAAGAGGCCCTCTGCCGATCCCTCGTCTTCCGGCAAACTGCCCGAACTCTATCACTCCTTTCCTGGGCAAACTCCTGGAAAAGCTGGCCATCTCCCAGCTTACTCTCCATAATGAATCTGTTGGTTGTCTCCATGATCACCAGTCTGGCTCTAGAGCAGCCAGAATCATGGAAACTGCTCTCCTGAACACCCATTAAGACTTGCTCTCTAATCTTCACTCTAGCCTTCCTTCTGTCCTCAACCTGCTTGATCTATCTTCTGCTTTCGACAGGGTCAACCATGCCATCCTGATCAATCGTCTCCGTGACAACCTGGGAATCACAGGTCAGGCTTTAGCCTGGTTAACCTTCATCCTCCCGATCGATCCTCCCAGGTCCAATTGGGGTTTTTTCTCTCCATAAACTCTCTTTCCACATGTGTTGTTCCCCAGGGTTCTAACCTCTCACCATGGCTCTTCAACCTTTATTTGGCACCTCTGTCCCACCTCATCTCTACCTTCTCTCCTAACTTTCAGTGTTATGCGGATGACACTCAGCTCTTCTTCAGGCTCACCTCTGCCTCCACTCCTCTCTAGCTCATCCATTACTGTCTCTCCGTGATTCAGGAATGGTGTGTCTCCAATGATCTCTGCCTCAATGGTAGTAATACTGAGATCCTTCTCATTGGGAACCCCGCTCCCACTTTCCCTCTTTCACTCTGGTTACCCTCCCTCGGCCCTCTGCCTGCACCTTCCTGCGAGGCATAAAACCTTGGTGTTATCTTCGACCCCACCCTCTCCTTTTCTCCTCACATCACATACATCTCCTAGAAGTCCCACTACCAGCTGCACCTCCTCAGAGGTATTCTACCTTTTCTCACTTTCCCCCAGAAGCTCACTATCTCCAGAGCCCTGGTTCTCTCTAGGCCGGACTACTGCAATAGCCGCTTTCTAAATCTGCCTGCCTCTACTTTCACCCTTTGCAACTAATCCCGAACTGGACTGCAAGACTTGTCCTTGGCTTCAAGCCCAGGGATTATATCTCTCCAGCCCTGAAATCTCTCCACTGGCTCCCGGTGGCTGCAAGGATCAAGTTCAAGACCCTCTGTATTGTCCACAAGTCTTTTTGTGGCCGGGGTCACACTACATCCAACTCTCTCTTGCTAAGCATTTTACTTCTGGAGCTCTCTGCTCATCCAACTCCAACTTTCTGAGGGTCAGTCGCTTTTCCAGGCAAAGAGTGGGGGGGCTGATCTCTGTATCTCTGTTCTCGGCTGGGGCCTCCCTCTGGAACAGCCTCCCTGCCTCTCTCAAACTTGAGCAGGACCAACCTAGAGGTTCTGGAAGCAACTAAATACCTTCCTTTTCACTTCTACTTTCTCTCTATCCCCCCTGCTGATATACCTGTATCTGGTTACTTGGCCATCCTCTGAACATAACGGCACCAGGCTCCTGCATGACCAGTAGTCCCTTGCACTGCACCTGGGCCTCCCACGCACTTAGGGACTGGATCTGCAACTCTACACTCCCCTGCCTCCTTGCACTTACCTGAGCCGTCCACCCCGGCAGCAGTTGCTTGAGCTTGCCTATTGCACTCTCCCCCCCTGCCTCCCCTTGGCACTTCTCCTCTTCCATCCCCCTCGCACTTGCACGATCTAAATGACAAAAGGCCTAGTAAGATTGTTTGTTTTGTCCTCCCTTTGTCTCCCCTCTTTGTCTTGTCGCACCTTGAAAGACTTGTGTACCTGCACGTTACAAATGACATATCATTATTGCTTTAACTGCTTACTGTGATGCTGGAAATGCATCAGAGGGACAGGGCCTCCACATCCTTGATCTTTACTGCTTTTTTTCATGTGTTCTGTCGTGTTTTCCACACAGGAGTTCATGTAGGACTCCTGGTGGTGCAGCTTTCTCTTTTGGTTTGGTGTACAGACCCATGAGATACTCTTATGGCACCCATGGGTGGGGGTACAACCATGTGCACCTAGTGTATGTTTTTGGGCACCTGTGTGTGGCCCACAGAGCAGGGTATGGGCTGGTGGCAGCTCCATGCTGAATTTGACAGGTGCTCTGAGTATCCTCCATTTTGGGATACCCAGGTCCTGCCATTGGAATCAGTTGATTCCTGATCGGAAACAAGATGACCCCTGTGGCCTCTTGCTTTCTATTGCCTGTTACTTTGTTTTCCCAAAGTCCTGGGAAGCCCTGACTCTCTCCATTCCACCTGAATGGCTGTTGGGTGGAAGTTCCATATATGGTATTGCAGTGAAGTCCTAGCCCGACTGGCTGGAGCCGTCCCAGTGACTGTATGTTGTGGGTACACCCCGTGGGTGGGACCTGGATGAATGGAGTTTGTGACGAATACGCATTCTGTGTTGTGGATATCTAGTGTCTGGTGTGTGACACAAAGGGCCTTATTACACCGATGGCGGAGAACCATGCCGCTATTAGCGCCATGGTTCATGACGGTAAAATACCGGCACCGACTTGGCGGAAAGGGGAATTACCGCCCCATTCCAAGGTTGGGGTGGCGGTTATTTGCCCTTCACCATTCCCATTTTTGCCCCATAGGGCATAATGGGAATGGGGAAGGCGCTAATTACGGTACCGCAAATTGTGGTACCGTAATTAGCTCCCTGGTTCCCTTTGCGGGTTGGTTTTTAACGCCTGCAAAAAGCATGCATTAAATTCCCCAACCCGCAAAGGGACCTCGTAGTAAGGCAGTAAGGATTTACCGGTACCGGTAAAATACCGGAACCAGTAAACCTTTACCGCCATCCGTGTAATGAGGCCCAAAGACTGAGACAGCACTGCCCAAAACTGGTATGAATGTAGTGTGGAGTGTTGAATGGCTGAGTACTTGTCCCAATACACATAACTTGTTTTAAGTGTCTGGAGAGAAGTGAATGGCCTGAATGCACAATGCACCTGATTGGCTGCCTGCCTGCATGAATGCCCTTCTGAGTGATTGGTTGCCTGAGTGTGACCCATCAGAATGACTGGGAGATCAACAGTATATCTGGGGGCCTATCACTGCTAGAATCCATTCAGAAGCTGAAGAGAAACCGGAGTGGAAAATGAAGCTTGACCTTAAATACCTGCTAGAAGAGAAGAATGGCTGTTGCTCTACTTCAACCATCAGACAGCGGTTGTGTCTCCAAGAACAGATCCAAGAGAGGACCTGGTAAGGAGACCTCTGCCGAGCTACGAGGTACCATTGTGCACAAGCTGATCTTTGCCAAAGCTCCCTGGTAGGCAGACCTATGAAAGGCTGTCAACCGGAGACAGGGACTGCCGCGGAATCCCAAGGAGAAGTGCCCAGACTGTTGTCCGTCACCGTCAATGACTGGAGCCGCAGTGCTTCCGTTGCCTAAGAACGTTTGCTCCAAGGATGGTCTCATCCGCACTGTCGACCACTTTGTCCCGCTGGAGAAAGTTGAGGCCGTCGACGCGCCGAGGAGCATCCACTGGTGGGTTTCCCGCCACCTGACAACCACAGAGACGCCAACGACCCGATGCCTTTGCTGGGCCAAAGTTCTTCAAATTCTTTGCGGTCCTGAATCATCGACATCGAGGTTCCCCGCACGCCTCTTCCTTGCAGGACGTCTACGCTCCATCGTCGACGAGCAGCGCTAGGAACGAAGTTGCCACTTCATCGCAGTAGTTCACCCTGTTCATCACCAGACGTACGACGACCCGTGGCTCCTGCCTTAAAGGGAGTGCCCTCAAGAAGGGCTGTCGATTTCCCGACGAGGAATTCTACAACACCAGGTACTTTGGAGTTGCTGAACTATTGGAAAGTCTCTTGTGAACAATATATGGACTGGGCTGGTAGTATATCTTTATCTTACAGGTTGCCCAGATGAGGGGGGATCTCCACACGGAACTGTGCCTAGGTAGTGGGGCCAGTATTCTGCCTATTGTTCTAACCAACTGCTTTCCTCCTATATCTATTGTTGGTTTCCTTTACAAACTGATTTGTGTGACATTTAACCGTACAGTTGATGCACTTTAAAGAGATCGAATAATGATTGTGGTACCACGTAGAACTGTATATATTTGCCATTGTAGATTAACCGAGTACAAAGTGAGTTATCATGATAGTATATATAATCGTGAACCTTAGTTATATAAAGACTGTGTTTTAACTAATACAGTGTGTGGACATTCCTTTGTGGGTGCTTGGGGACTACACTGTACTTAAGAACCAGCCCGCATCACCTCCTGAGACGCTAGGCCTTGATTGATCGTCCATTGCTACCAACAATAGAGAATCTTGGCTGGGGTCCTCTGTGCTTCTCCTCTGCCATGTATAGAGCAGTAGTACAGACACCCCCCTCCGGTCCTTTACACTTACTGTAATGTTGTTTCCCTCTTGGATACTTGACTTAGGGCCCAATTCATAGAATCCAGCACAGAAGTAGATTGCGCCGCGGGCCGAGACAGATCATGTGCCACGCATACACCAGCCGTGGCACAAAGTAGCAATTGGACGGCACGCATATTCATGGATTTTCTGAGGCATCAGTAGCTGTGGCACAATGAACATTAAGCAGTGCCAGTAACGCCCCCAACACGCCCCTGTGTGCAGGAAAACCCAGTGAAATGCCAAATAGGGTGCAAGGCCCACGCCATCCATGGCCCAGCACACAGCCCCCCCATCGTAATAGCGTGAAAAATCTGCACGTACCCCGGTTGCACCAGCCAAATTGCTTGAAAAGTCCCATGCGTGCACCGTCCCACACCCCAGCGTAATTGCATACCTCGGTCACACCAGCCAAATAGCGAGAAAAGGCCTGCACGTAGCTCTACCGCACCCCATCATAATCGTGTACCCCGGTTGCACAGGTCATCGCTTTGAAAATCGGCCTCGACCTGCATTATTTTGGAACCACATGGCATGGGCATCATGACCCCTCGCTGCTATCAGTCATAAAAGTTTGTTTTGATAACGCTTTATCACTCATGTCAGGTCTCAAAGCCCATGTCATTGGGCCTCATTACGTGGTAGGAGGTAGCCATGGCTACCCCCTTACGGCATACCGGGTCCGGGTTCTCAGAATGGGTACTTACCGGGTAATTCCAACCTTGGAGGACCCGGTAAATCCCCATTCTGATAACCATTCCCCATTCCCATTTGTGGGAATGGGGAAGTAGCTGATAACGGTACCGCAATTTGCGATACCGTTATTAGCTCTGAAGTCCCTTAGCGGGTACCCTCCTTAACACCTGGTCAGACCAGGCGTTAAGGAAGGGACCCGCTAAGGGACCTCGGAATATAGAGGTAAGGGATTACCGGCACCGGCACCCTTACCGGTGCTGGTAATCCCTTACCTCCTACCGCGTAATGAGGCCCATTGTGTTTCTTTTGTCAAAGTGTCACTATAGCTTGTTTACCATCTGCCTGGTGTATTTTAAAGGTCGGATGTTGGAGTCACCACTGACCATGTAATCCTAACAGGAAAGCGTTCAGTGGGCGCTGTTGATTTCTATCTTGATTCCTGCAATACATTTTTATTTTCCTTCTTAAAGATAGTGGCACAAAAACTTTTCGAAAATGACAAAGTTAAAATATATATCGGCACAAATATGGCTTAGACCACCACTTCACCACAGCCCCATCATTACCGTTTTCCCAGGACTGAGCGCATTAGGAACCTTGTCATGTGAGTTGAGACGAAGGAATGCTTTCATTGATGGTGTCACAAATCGAGGATAGACTGGAGAAATATCTCACCCCTATTGCTCTGGATACTTTAAATTGAATGTAGAATCTGTTCTGCCTGCTTGAGTCCAGTGCCATATGCAGAAGGCATGTGAAGGATCAAGCGAAGCAACAACTCAAGTGCCAATGTGTGAATATCTACGCAGAGGACAGTGGGGGGGGTAGTTTATATACTAGCACAAAGCACTGATAGGCCCAGTGTTCATACAGTCTACAGAGCTAACGTGTTTTGTGGACATGCATCAGAGGGGCATGCAGTTCATTCCCCCTTTGAATTCTGGGATGTGTAGTTCCCCATCTTGTAAATTGGTGGGAAAACTACAAATGGGCTGATCTTTAACCCGACTCTATTCACAGAGAACGAGCGGTCACAGCATCAAAGCTGTATTTACTAATGTGGCCTCACTTTCCCTATGCTCTTGTCTGTCAAACGCCACATCCCACAGTGCAAGATCCAGAATGCGCAGCTCTTGCTTACTGCAGCCTTTCCAAATAAGATTGAAAAGCTCACTTAATAGCTGCAGGCCCTAAAACGGTATACCGGTATAAACAACGTGACCGTTATTATAGTTCAATTAAGCTGTTCACTGTATCTATACCGGTAAATCGTTATACCGTTACACCCCTACCCGTGACCATACCCTGCAGGCAGCCTACAACACATGGGACCTCCCATCACCCGTGGCCATACCCCGCAGGCAGCCCACAACACATGGGACCCCCATCACCCGTGACCATACCCCGCAGGCAGCCCACAACACATGGGACCACCATCACCAGTGAAGATAGCCCGCAGGCAGCCCACACCACATGGGACCCCACCATCACCCGTGGCCATACCCCGCAGGCAGCCCACAACACATGGGACCCCCATCACCCGTGACCATACCCCGCAGCAGCCCACAACACATGGGACCACCATCACCAGTGAAAATAGCCCGCAGGCAGCCCACACCACATGGGACCCCACCATCACCCGTGACCATAACCCGCAGGCAGCCCACAACACATGGGACCCCCTCATCACCTGTGATCATAGCCTGCAGGCAGCCCACACCACATGGGACCCCACCATCACCCATGACCATACTCTGCAGGCAGACCAGAACACATGGGATCCCACCATCACCCGTGACCATACCCCGCATTCAGGACCCGCCTCATGTCCCCACCCCCCCACCTGTGACAGCAACCTGCATGCAGGCCCCGCCTCATGTCCACACCCCCCACCTGTGACGGCAACCTGCAGGCAAGCCCCCCCTCATGTCCCCATCCCAACCTTTGATGGCAACCTGCAGGCAAGCCCCGCCTCATGTCCCCACCCCCACCTGTGATGTCATCCTACATGCAGGCCCCGCCTCATGTCCCCACCACCCCACCTGTGACGGAAACCTGCAGGCAAGTCCCGCCTCATGTCCCCTCATCCCCCAACACACTGTGGACCGATAGACATGGATGCAGCAGATGTAAAAAGCCACCACACGCTGCACACTCCAAGTGCACCTTAACACCCATCCATTGTACATGCACAACATGCCACATGCCAATGGAAGTCAAACATGACACATGCATGCATGTGTGCACACACATGCACAACAACCGCCAGCATCATGGACATAGAATAGAGTAAGCAACAGCAAAACCTGTCGTAATCCATCAAGAACAGACACACTTTGATTTCAAATAAAAATAATATGTATTAAAAACAGTATTGAACTAATATAAAACTAATTTACCAATTGAGCACCAAATGAGCAAATAAATAAAAGATTGTCAAAAACAAAATAAATTGCAAGTCTAACAAATGAAGCTGAAAGCAAAGATGTGCTACATTAGTGAAAAAAATCAAAGGACAAATCAAAAGAAAACCATTGCTCCATGGTGAAATGAAAAATATCTGTTCAAAAGAGACCTATTTACACAAATCCAGGGTCCATTGTCCCACACCATGTCCAAAGAAGAACCAAAATAACAAAGAACTATGTACAATGCATGGAGGAAAGTCACAAAACTCCAAAGAAAAAAATAACAAAAGGAAACTTAAACCTAAAAAAACTATGCACAGTGGCAGTGGGCTAGTCATGTGACACACCGTTTCCCCCAAAAGTCTCAGCCAGAACATCGTTGCACTCTGTGTCGATTTCCCCTGGGCGAGCCTGTGCTCTCCCCTCGAGGGCTTACAGGGACTTCACTGTGCCCCTCTCTAACTCCCTGCAAGTCTCCTCGAGGAAATCTGCCTCTCTGCCCGACGGAGGGTATTCTCCGCCCTGGCGATGGTGAGTGGTCCCCCCTGTGCCCACTGCCGCTCTGCTCCGATCTGCTGGCCAAGTCACCCCAACACGGAAGACATCCTTGTTGAAAGGTCCACGTGTGCCTCCTTCCCGACGGCCGATACCTGCCTCTCCTCCATTGGAGGCCCCGAGTCCTGTTGCCTCCTACACTGAGCCTGCCGCTGCCGAAAAGCCTGGTGCCTGCACCTCTGGGACAGCCTCTCGGATGAGGACAACCACCAGGGCTGTCGTGCATGTGCCCTGCTGCTTGTTGCCTGCTCTTCCACCACTGCCACATGTCCTGTTGCTGAATAGATCTCTGTGGTGACCACCTCTGCTAATCCTCCGTCAACTCCCGATACTGGCAGGGATGAGGTCTCCACCAGACTGGCCGCGGGTTTAGGACAGATGCACAGGGGGCCCTGGTGGTATCTGGGCTGGAAGATGGCAGGGAGAATGACTGGCGCACAGAGTAGGCAGGCGAGGAGGGGGTCACATAAGGGGCCAACCATTGCACCCATTGCGATACCAGGAAATGGTCCAGCCAGTTCACGAGACAGCAGACCTCCTTGTGATGACGTGCAAGCTCCCGATTGGAAGACTGCACATCATCACAAATGGGGTCTACCCGCACAATGATACCGGCTAGCACAGGTTCCACCCTGTACCGAATGGCAACATCCACAGGCATTGGTTTTTCCGTCTGGGTGGAATCGTCTGCCACCTTTGGATGGGTCCGGCCTGGGGCATGCCCGCAGGTGCATACTGCTGCAGTCGCAGTACCAAGGACAGGATTAGGCACAGGCTCCTCCATTGCGACCTGCACTGCCTCCGGCCTCTGACCCTGGACTGCAGAAGTCAAACCTACGTCACCAACCCCGCCGGGCTGCATGGGCTGGGCTGATGTGGCCTCCTCCTCCTCTCCGCCCCGCCAATCAGGATGCCTCCCCACTTTCTTCCGCAGTGTCTTGCCCCTGTGTGGGCTCACCTGTCCCTCCCACTGCAGAGGAGTCCTCCACCACCTTCACCCTCTTGGACATACCCTTAGCAGCTGCGGCCATTGACTCAGACGTGGCACCAGCCTCCTCACTCCAGGACGATGACAATACCTGGGAGGAGGACTGGGCCTTGCGTCTACGCATGGTGGAGGAATCCGTGCTGCCGTACTCCACAGCACCTTTTCCCCCCTCTCCTTCCATCATCGCTGTGTATAAGGAAACATAGAACACATACCTCAGGGTAATGAACATATGTGTTTATGTCACAATGCAATTGTACATCAGTGGCACTGTCAAAGGTTGGAACCATCATCACCGTCCACTAGGACAGGGAAGTGCCATTCACACACATGCACAATCATGTCTGTCATTCACACTAGACATTCACATCCTTGGACAGGACACAACCAGCACCTATAAATTGTGCATTCACCTCACACGCATTATGGCACATACACATGTAATTCACACACATCACCTGACAGTCACGAAGCAGGCCATGGAGCCATCAGGTCAGAGCACTAAAGGTCAAATTGGCAGCATGAGGCAATCACACAATCAAAAGCTTAAGTTACAGACATCCTGGAGTGTTGGCCACTCACACACTCACTTCTCAGACACATGCACATGTACACCATGTATGTCCATGATGTGGGCAATAAACACCCATGTGTCACACCTCTGGCTTGCCCCGGTACAGACTCAACAATGCAAACATGTGCACATTGTTTAGGTGCGCATCACACATTCCAACACAGTCACCATTGGTGTGGCACACACTTCAATGGACTCACATGCAGCTGTAACTGGGACATGCACACAGACATCTGTACATGAGACATGCCAGACATGAGGCCAAGGTGCATACTCCAACCACACGTCAACATGCACATGCACTATGGTGGACAAGAAGACATGGACACTTACCAGTCGACTCCAGACAGAGATCCAATTCCCTGACCTGGGCGTGCAGCTCTGGGTAGAATCGCTCCAAGACGGCCATCTCATCGGTGGTCAACCGGCCCCGGCACCCTCTTCCCACACCACCATCCTTGATGAGGCACCGGACCTTGTTGAGGGTCCTGGACTTGAAGTCTTACCAGCGCTTATGGACATGTTGGTAGTCACAGGGTGCCAACCCCTTTGCGTTGATGGCACCCACGATGTCCACCGAGATCTTCTTCCGTCCTTCATTGCCGACTTGTGATGGTCTGTGGAAGAGTGGAAGAGGCCATTATGATGCACCAGGACTTGCTCCACCAGGATGCCAATTTTCCTGGGTGAGAAGCTGACAGCCCTCTGCCTCTCTGCCGATGGGTTGCCACTTGCTTCAGATGGTGTTGTGTCAGACATGGCAACCCACATGGCAGGTGTGTGTGGGCAGGGTGGTCCTGGTGCTGGGCTGTGGAGCGGTGGTATCGCAGTTGGGAGTCTTCAGGATCAGCAGAAGTGGTCACGACGACAGGATCACTGGCAATGGCTGATGAGCAGGCACAAAAATGAAGGGCACGTAGGCAGAAGGCACACAGAGCGGACAGGCAGCAGCAGATGGCTGATAGAAGGCAGCTCAGGGCAGTTGGAGGGAGGTAAATTGGCTGGTAGGCAGGAGTGTGGGTCTTCCGTGTTCTTTGCAGGGCCAGCCGGAAACAGAGTGACTGCACACGTGCGGAAAGAGCACGTTAGTGTGTAATCAGAGGAAAGGCCCTAAGTGCGTAAGTTACATGACACGCGTTGAACATTGGGCGTTGCCGTTCAGTATGGGGTTAAAGGTGTGCATAGGACCACATTACAATGTACGTGCATTTCGTTTTGGAAGGACGCGTGAACTTCGGAGTATTTTGGGGTCCCACTCAAATTGTTCACTACTGTTTGAGTGCGTACTTCTTCTTTTGACGGGGGAGTTGCCTACGCACGTGTTATTATTTTTCTTTCTTCGAGGCAGACGGTGACACAAGCATGCATTTTTCATACTGTGTGTTGCCCCTGTGTGTCGCACACCCCATTTACGAGGTCATAGTACACTACGTGTTCCTCATGCACACATTTTTTGTGTTGCTGGGTGCCACAGCATACTGCGTGATGTTATTTCTTCATACGTGGGCTACCGAGGGGTCACGTACATGTTTATTTTTGTTTTTGGGGTGCCTGTGCGTTACGCGACCAGTTAATGTTTCACCAGGGATTACATAGAGCCTTATTGGAGAACAGTGGTACGTTTTACATCACGTTCCCTGCCCCCTCACTCTAATTGCCCAGCGCAATTGTTAGCTGCACCTCCCATTGAGCTAGTCCATCAGTGTCATGGCTGGAGGGCAACAAGATGGAAGGGAGGCAAAGGTGGGCGTCCTGGCATAGGTGGCCATGGTGGACGAGGTGGCCAAGGTGGCTGGGGTGTGTGAAGTGGCTGAGGTGGGCCACATGGACAAGGTGTACAAGCCCGTGCAGGGAGAGCTATGCCCCCCCACCCAACAGGATCAGGGAGATGCAGCTGCTGCTGATGTCCCCAATACCCATGGTCCCGGACCAGCAGTGCCATCTGCTATCCAGAGCAGCCAGGGTGTGGAAGCTGCAGGGGCAGCTGCGGCTACCACCAACCAGACTCAGGGTCACCCAGGCTGGACTAGAGTGGTCCCAGCCCAGGATCTGAGTGACTCAGGGGCAGATTTTCATCTCCCTAAGGGCAAGGGACGTGCAGTGAAAGCTACTGGCACCAGCACCCAGGGTCACAGTCCAGCAGTGCCATCTGCTATCCAGAGCAGCCAGGGTGTGGAAGCTGCAGGGGCACCTGTGGCTACCACCACCCAGGCTCAGCCAGGCCGGACTGCAGTGGCCCAGACACAGAGTGCCTCAGGGGTAGATGTCCTTGTCCGTAAGGGCAAGAGACATGCCGTAAAGGCTACTGGCACCAGCACCCTGGGACGGATACCTGCAAGCCAGCCTACTGTTGTCCCATCAGTGGCTAATGCCATGGCCCAGTCCACCAATGCCCAGCCCCTACTGACCCAAGTAGTTCAGGCCACTCCGGGTCTGCACCAACTTGCAAGAAGCAAAATCGTGCAGTAGCGAGAAAGGCTCCAACCCAAGGCATGGCACAGGAGCCCCACACGTCGAGGAAGAAGATCTTCTGTAATGAGGAACTGGACATCCTTCTGGACTACGTGTTGGAGCACGACCGTGACATGCTTATGCGGGCAGGGAGCAAACATACACCTGCTCAGTGAATGGCCCACTGGCAGGCCATCACGGATCGTATAAACGCCATGGGCCATGAGAGGCGCACAGCTCAGGAGGTGATCAATGAGTGATGAGGCTAGGTATGATATGATATGATAGGTTATTTATAACGCGCTTAATACCCAGTGGTTTCTAAACGCGGACCCGGGGTTAGAACCTGTGTTGTTCCGTGTTGTCCCGCTTTCAAGGCGAGCACGTTGTCCCCTGAACTATCCACCCGAGAGATAACTGCAACTCACACTGACTGCACTCGAGGCAGCATGCAGTAGACGTGCAGAAGAGCACATGCAAAAGTTGACACGCACCATTTCTGAGGAACTGCGAGTTTCCCGTCAGGTGTTGCAAGCAGAACTGCATGCATCCATTGAGGTGTTGCATGCAGACCTCTGTGCCATCATGTTACAGATGCACACATCTCAGTCCTGCATGCCCGCTGCCATGGAGGACCAGGCCAGGGCTACACGTGGTATGCCTCCCTTAACACAGCCACCTTCTATTGCTACACCAGAGGATGGTGACAGCAGTGACAGCAGCGAAAGCTCTCCCAGTCCATGATGGCTGTGCGGACCACGAACCCATGGAGGGGTTTTATTTTTTTTTCTCAACATCAACACATGTGGGTGTTGAGGTGCACCCTGCCCCTCCACTCTCCTGGGTCGGTCCCCCCCCTCGCTCCACCATGGGCATTTTTTATTTCTTTTTGACTTTTTGTCTATTGTGCATTTATGTGACAGTGTGTTGATTTGTGTGGCATCCAAGGACATCCACTGTAGGTTCCAGCTGGGCCCATACAGGCTTGTATCATGTCGGTACACTGCTTGTTCGTGCCTTAGGGTCCAGACACATATGTGACTCCTGCTTCTCCTTTCCATGGGCTTTCAAGGAGTTCAGCGTGTGAAAGTAACTGAAAAAGAGGCATTGCGGTTCTGTTTCATATGTGGGCAGACTCAAGTCCAACCTGTGTATACAAACCCTAGTGGGATTCATGATTGTTTGGCCGTGCACGGTTGGCATGCCTTTTCGTTTTGACATTGAAATACATCCTTTGTTCATGTTACATCTTCATGTATTTGCTTGCCTGTCGCCATTGTTGTTGGACTTCCTGACGTATGCGCTTCCATGCCACCTTTCGTTGGCAGGCCAACAGTACTTATTGAAGGGTGCCATGTGTTAGTTAGGGCACATTGAGGCACTTGTGGTATTCTGATTTTTGACTGTCAGTTATATTCACTGTTGTGTCCTGTGTTTGTGGTAGGTCATACTGGCCAATTGTTGTTCCTGTGTACATAATTGTTTTGATGTGTGAGAGAGAGTTATTTCAGTACTGGTTCAGTTTATCATTCAGGCCTCTTTGAAAGTACTGTTATGTGCTGGCCATGTATGTGTGACTATTGACGTTGCTTAGCATGATATGAAGTTTGGGAGGCTTAAGGTGACATACCATCATTTGGATGTGTATTTGGGGTTGAAGGCATACTGCATTTTCCAGGTGTGCTCACATGTTTGGTTTCGTTTTAGTTGTAAGGGATGCACACAATGTAGCACTTCCAAGGACAGGTTCTCAGGGTGGTAATGTTGTGACAGAGGATTGATCCTTTGTCATCATCGATTGTCACCTGGAATGTGCCAGGCTGTGTGCACTGCGCAGGGGGGTAGATTTTATGTGAAAGATTGTGCCACAAACTGGGTACGGGCAGCCTCGCCACATGCCCTTCCCCTCCCAAGCGCAGCGGCCGTGCATGTGGTTGTGAATGTGGGGGCACCACCATGTCGACAGGTACGTCCCGTCGTGTTGCAGCGTTGTGCAGGACACATGCTGCCACAATGATCCTGCACACTACTGGTGGTGCATATAGTAGCTCTCCACCGGAGTGGTCAAGGTAGCGGAAGCATGACTATGCCCCAAGTTGCAATATGGGCTGCGTTGTATCTCACCTGGGTGGTGTGGTGGGGTTCCGTATTGGCGTCATCATGTAGGTGATCAGTGGGTAGGCACTGTCCCCTGTGGAGGCAAGATGGTTTGTCAGTGTTGTGGTTTAGTCTGTATGAGACATGCATGCATTTGCAGGGCCATTTGTACTCACCAATAAGCCATGTGTTGCTATGCCTCCCAGCTTCCAGGGCTCGGTGTAGGGGTGACATTCTGTATATGAAACTATCGTGGGTGGACCCTGAATAGTTGACATATACAGAGGTGATGATTCCCTTGGCATCACATACAACTTGCACGTGGAATGCCAGTGCTTGATATTCCGATAGATGTGCTCAGTGGCCCTAGGTGGATGTAGGGCCACATGTGTGCAATCGATGGCACCGAGCACTTTAGGGAAGGGTGCCACCCCGTAAAAGTCCTGGACCACGGCCTGCCTTTCTACAGGTGTTCTGGGCATGTATATGTGCCTGTGGACTGGGAGGCGTGCAGTCATGACTGCCAACACCTGGTGTAGGCAGCGTGACTGCGTGGCCTGTGAAACGCCCCCAACTATGGCAGTTGTCCGCTGAAATGACACAGTGGCCATAAAATGCAGTACATTGAGCACCTTTTCTAAGGTGCTCAGTGCTTGGGAGCACAGGGTGGGTGATGTGAGGTCATCTTCCCACTCCCTGACCAGGTCTAGGATGATATGAGGTGGGAACCTACACCTGCCATAGACATAGACATCAGGCATCCCAAAAAGGCTGGTCCTGGGTAAAACAATTCAGGCCCTGGTTATCCTCCTCCTCTTGCGGTGTCGCACGATCACTGCTGTGAGAAATGGTACATTTATCGTAGATGTATACGCGCATTTGTGTTTTGTGTGTCTATTTATGCATTGTATTTGTGCGCGGTGATGCTTATGCCAGCTTGCGCTTGGCAGATGTGTTTCCGGATTAGCGCGTCTATTCCCCTGCGCCGGTGAGCCCTGTTTAATTCCCTGAATATGTGTTGTAAGCGCACATATGGGCATTGCATTTTACTGTGGTACTTCCCATGTTACATCCACATTTACGCTTGTTCTCCATTCCGCGTGTGCCGCCCCCTTTTTAGGTGACTGCGCTAGGCAGTATGCGCCTTCGCTGGGCATCTCACACAATGCATTTGTAATGTTGCTGTGACGTGTTGAGCGCGTGCCGATTCCGCGCACATCTCAGGTAAGCCACGCACAATGTGGTCCATGAATGGGTAAACAGGGGCTTGCCCATGTTTTTGTGTGCAAGTACCAGTTTTCACACGCAAATTATTCCATGAATCGGGCAGTTAGTGTTCATCTGTTTCGATTTTCCCTGTTATGGCTGCTTGGCCACCTGGTGAGTTCCTAGTGCACAGTGCAGTTCCTCCTCCACCCCCCTTGCCTCTATGGTGGTTTCTGTCTCCCCTATCTAGTCAAACTGTTACACTATCACCTATCGTACCTCTCACTCGAAGCCTGGAAGGAAGAAGTTTAAGAAATCGCTCCTGGCCTCCAACCTAGGCCTGCCAATCGTTGACAGCTATGTCAATGCTTCCTCCAGACAGACTATCACTGGCATCCTTTTTGTCACCTCCACCCCGGACCTATGGACTCCCCATATGGTCTCTGTCCTCTCCCATTAATGGTGGAACCAGATGGGAAGTTCCCTTGGCACACTTATCAAGGTGCATCATAAATGTCTACCATGATGGCACTATCATGGCCCAAGGCTCTCAGCCCAACCTCCTCCTAAATAGGCGTCTCCAGTCTCTCATTAAATTCATTCCCTTCTCCTACCACTCCTCCTTCTGCCACCCCCCTGGCCTCTCTGCCCCCACCAATGGTTGTACCTACAAGCAGCTTCACTTAGCTACCCTCAACTCTAGCTCTGCTGTTCATTTGACACCTCTTGAAGACGTTGACCTTGAGGTCCACATCCTCACTGAGACGTGGTTCAATGCCAGCTCTGCCACTGCTTTTGACACTCTCATTCCTGAGGGCTACAAGATCCTCTCCAAGCCCAGGCCTAACCGGTCTGGAGGCAGAGAGGCCCTTGTCTTCTCTGAATGGGTCCCTGCTAAAATTATACCCACTCAATCCTACTCCTCCTTTGAATGTCTTGTCTGCAGGTTGGCATCTCTCCTACCCTCTTGCTCACTCTCGCTACTATCTACAGGACTCCTGGGCCAATCTCCCTCTTCCTTTCGGAGTGGGCCGACCTCGTCTCCTCTCTTCTAACCTCTAGCTCTAAGCTTCTCCTCTTCTGAGACTTCAATTTTCATCCGGATTCTCCTGATGCAGCCACTCTACTCTTCCGCAACCTCTGGGACTTTCTCTCCCTCGCCATTCCTCCTTCTGGCCCAACCCACTCAGCCGGGCACATCTTGGATGCGCTCAACTCTGCTGATATCTCCTCCTCCACACCTCTCACTACTCCTCTCTCCTGGACTAACCACGCACCCCGCTCCTCTCATCTCATATCGAGCTCCTGGGCTCCCCTGCTAAGCCTATGCCTGCACTGCCAGTTTCCTTCTCCATCAAGCGACCAATGAAGCGTGTGTCAGTAGCTGTTTTTGCCGTCTTATTCACCCCCACACTCCTACTATTCCTTCTCACATTGACTAATTTCTTACTAACCTTCACCCGCCATCTCCAATGCCCTTAACATTATTGCACCTGCCACGAGGATCCGGATGAAGACAGACGCCAAGTGCAATCGCTGGTATGATCCCGATCTTGCATCGCTGTAACGCAAGTGCAAAGCTGCGGAACAGAAGTGGATGGCTTGTAGCAAATCCTCTGAAAAAATGGCCTGCCACCTGCTCCAAAGGCAATACATACTCTCTATCTGCTCCAAGAAATGGACCCATATCCAATCCCGCATCTCTAGGGCCTCAAACAACACGGCTGAACTTTTCAAAATCTGTAAGGAACTTGACAGTCCTGCTGCAGTTTCCAATTCTCCTTCTCAGGCCCTCTGCACTGTGTTGGCCTCCCATTTCACAACTAAAACTCAGGTCTTCCTGTCCTCTCTCTCCTCTTCTCCCCCCCCTACCTCCCCCACCTGCATGCAGGCCTCCCCTGAAACCCCACTCCCAGACCCATACTCTCCTTCCTCTCACCCATAGCACCTGATGAGATTACCAAGATAGTCTGCTCTATGAAAGTCTCCTCTAAACAGGTGCTACCCTGCTCCTCTAGAACTATAAAGGATCACGTTGCCTCGCTCCCTCCTTGGCTGAGTTCTGCAACCACTCTTTTGCCACTGGCACCTTCCGCTCATCTCTCAAGCACTCCCTTGTGCACCCTCTCCTAAAAAAGACATCTGCGGACCCTTCCAGCCTGTCTAACTACTGCCCTATCCCCACTACCCCCTTTTTGGGCAAACTCCAGGAGAAGTTGGCCATCTCCCAAATAATTAATCACAATGAATTGGTCGGCTGCCTCCATGACACACCAGTCTGGCTGAAGAGCAGCCAGAGGCATGGAAACGTCTCACCTGTACACCTGTGACGACTTGCTCTCAAACTTCGACTCCAACACTCCTTCCGCCCTTATCCTCCTCAATCTGTCCTCTGCCTTTGACATGGTCAATCATTCCATCCTTATTAATCGGCTATGTGATACCCTGGGTATCACAGACTGGGCACTGGCCTGGTTGACCTCCTTCTTCTCAAATCAGCCTTTTCAAGTGCTAATGGGCCCGTTAATCTCCTCTATCGCACTCTCGACTTGCAGCATCCCTCAGGGCTCTATCCTCTCACTGTAGCTCTCCTTTCTCTATCATTCCTGACTGTCTGACTGACTGCTATTCAGGCATGGTGTACTGCTAATGTTCTCTGTCTTAATGCCAGTAAGACTGGGATACTTCTTATTGGGACTCATATCCCTCCTTCCCTCCAACACTCTGGCCGCCCTCCTTGGGCCCTATCCACCCCCCTCGTGTGAGGCTAAAAGCGTGGGTGTCATCTACTACTCCTCTCTCTCCCTCTCTCCTCACATTGCTGACTTTACCAAGAATGCTCACTATCCTAGAGGCATTCTCCCTTTCCTCACTTTCCCCCAAAAACTCAATGTCGCTAAAGCTCTGGTTCGCTCAAAGCTAGATTAGTGTACAACCTCTTCCTTAACCTAACTCTCCTCCTTTCACCCTCTTCAACTAATCCAGAATAGGACTGCAAGACTTATCCTTGGGCTCAAGACCAGGGAATGCACCTTTCCAGCCCTTAAATCTCTTCACTGGCACCCAGTGGTTGTAAGGATCAAATACGAGACCCTTTGCATCATCCACAAGGCTTTCTGGGGTCTGGGACCCCGCTACATCCAACTCTCTCTCCCTAAATACCTCTCTGCTATAGTCCTATGGTCATCTAGCTCCAACTCCCTACAGATAAGATGTTTCTCCAAAGAGAGAGTGGGGGAAATTTCTCTCTTTGGCAGGAGCCTCCCTTTGGAACAGTCTCCCTGCCCATCTCTGACGTGAGCCGGATCTCCTCAAGTTCCGGAACCTTCTCAAGACCTTCCTTTTGTCCTTCTCCTGCTCTCTCCCCCTCCCCTGCTAATCTTCTCCTGCCACTGTGAATGGTTGCCTGTGTTCCCTTATGAGTCTTACTGGGGTCAGGACCTCCTTTGACCAGCCTTCCCCTGCACTCCTTCATACCAGCACTTGCCATCAGGCACCCTTCCCTGACTATCCTTCTGAGGCCTGTCCCCCCTGTCCTTGTACTTGACCCTACCCCCTGGTTTCCTCCTGGGCACCCTTGAGCACTTGCTCAGCCCTGGGCTCCCTCTCTCCTGCACTTCTCCCCCTGCACCCCATCCCTATCCCATCCCCTCACCCTGATCTCCGCCCCTCACACTGCACTTTTATACTGCAATTTCAGAATCCGAATGTCACTAGGCCTAGTAGGACAGTTATTGTTGTTTTTCTCCCGTTTCCCACCTTCTTTTGTCTTTTGGCACCTGGAAAAATGTTTGCTGTATAGGCGTCATTCAAATGTTCAATTAATAAATAAAAATAAATAAATAAATCATCATAACAGGGGAGCATTGCATAGCATTCGATGTCACATAGAGGGGTGCAGTGTTTGATGTATTGACGCCAGAGCACTTGACATTAGGGCGATCGTGGAATGGATTAGTCTATCACATGATGGAGGTTGGGGACCCCTCAGCTTCGCAGATGTTAATGTCACGAAATGTAACCAAACGAAAAAATGCAATAGATCGATATTTGTTCCAAAATCAGTGTATTTGCCAATGGTCGATTATAGTCATTAGCCTGACCTAAATGGACATCAAGGGACATGTAAAACAAAGGCCCTCCTAAGGCCAAATGTATGATGCCCTTATTTGGTAGAAGAGCGATACGTGGCTGTGGAAAACTGCTGTTGGTTGCAAGCATAAGGTGTAGCGCGGCGGCTGCCCCTTTCACATGTATGGTCAGAAGCACTAAAGCACGGCAGGCCGTCAGTATAGACTTTGGGGTGGTTTTACAGGACAAGCGCATCATAGTTGTGCTGGATGAATTTTCAAGGTCCATGTGGTGAGATTTCTCTCATCAACTACAGCTGGAGTCCTACCTGTGTTTGATAGCAAGTTTTCACCACAATCCCCAAATCCATGCATGGAATTCATAGACAGATAGTGGTGCATTGCGCATAAAAGCATGTTGCCCGAGAGCTAATGGGATTAGTGGAGGATCATTAGAACATTGGAGAAGACATTCTGCATTGCTCATGAGAAAGAGGACTCAGTAAGAGAAGCTCGAGCAATTTAATGGACCACAGACCACCCCTGACCTAGCCACGGGTATTTTTGATATGAGAAGTAAGGCCGTCCTCCCGAAACATGGGTCCAGACAGACAGCAGAAGTAGACATTGAGGTTGTGCACAAATGACAACTAAGGGACTACAAGAAAGAAAGAAACAAGAGACGACTGAAGAAGATGGACATTGAGGTGGGCAACAGAGCACTCATTTGTAAGCCCCCGTTCTAGACGAGGCAAATGACAATATCAGAGAAGGAAGGATCGATGGAGACAGCCACAAGTGGGCAAAATGTAGTTGGAAGAAACTCCATTGTGGTTCCGCAGAATAATGCTGGAAGTATCTGAAGGCATAGGGAATAGCCAGAATTGATCAGTCCTTTGAGCTAACTCAAGATACCGAAAGAAGATACACCTGGTAATTACCGCTGCTCCAACTAATTATGAATTTCATTACGAAAAGTCTTTTTATAGCAGGTTTTGTGCGGCAGATTTTATCGCAGCACAAAACCAGTATTGCATCTGGTAATTACTGGGTGCAGTATTAATGCGTGTGCTATTTACCAGATCACCATAGAGTCCTACAGGACTCGAAAATGGAGATTAACAGTGTGGTCTGCATGGCTCATAATCATGCGGACCTACCAGGCCAACCGGTAATTACTACTTGTGGTAATGGGAAAAACATGTTTTGAGGTATTACTGTGTGTAATACCTCCAAACTCGTGATCAGGCCTTAAATGTCCACTGAAAAGCTATTAAGCTCTCTCTGTCAGCCAGGTGCCAATTTAGTCGAAACTGGAGTAAAAAGGCAAGCAGTGATAAGAAAGTTGGTGGATACTGAAAGGCCCAAGAGAGGTGACGCCTTGGGGCACCAGGAAAAGCAGTCTGTAATGCACCTGCTGAAAACCACATTTAATGTACTGAATTAAAGTATTTTTCTTTGCGATAAGACTGCCAACATGGCGACAGCAGTTCGGGGAACTCCTGAAGTACGAGGCCCATTTCAACTGAAAAAGTTGAAAGGCCCTGGCGCCGTCTACACGGAAACGTTAAGAGAATTAACTTAAATAAGTAACAACCATTATACAGAATACTGTGTTGCTAGGCGTACGTGAACAATGGGTGATATTTCTTAATAGCACACTGCACACCAGCAGAGAATTAATCGAATTTTATTAGGTACCAAAGCTATTCAACACATCGTTAGTAAACTCTCTCATACAACGAAGCTATCGCATAAAACGCCGCGTCCCGCGTCCAGTGCCTGCTCTTAACAGTACTTGAGAATTTTTTACAAGTCTTCGGAGCTCCACCTTCTGCAGATGGCTTCACCTGCCTGCTTCAGCTACCAGCAGAAACCAAGCAGCTGCCGCCGCGCCATTCATGTGAAGTGTGACGATTAAGAAACGAACCGTACACGCGAGTTCCTCTTTTAAGGAATATATCTTGCGGCCAGAGGGGTGCACTTAGTGCAAGAGCAAACTGTCGAGGTTAGGGAAATGGACACACTCTCCCGGCCTGCGGAGGTGATTGCCAGCTTGCAGTATCTATCATTACTCTTTTTCCCGGCTTACGCAAGCGGCCAGCCTGCTTCTGACGCATTATGCTACTCCGCCCCAGCCTGCCTGCTCACAGCTCTTATACAATCTTGACACGGAAACATTCGGGTCAGCTATAGCTCAGCGGTTCCTTCTTTCTCAACAAAGATAGCCCCGTTGGGGGTTCTAGTCCCGCGGGCGCCTCCTGGCCTTTTTTTTTTATCATCAAGAAAACTTTATTCTGCCATCAAAGTGCACCCTAACACAATACAATTTACATTGACCAAGCATAATGCTACACAGCGTGAGACATAACAAAAGATAAGATGAGTAGGGTCAACAGGAGAACCCCACCCCTTTCAAACAAACTCCAACACCCTGAGGACACACTCAATTAACCCTGGCGCAATTAACTGGCGCAAACCTCACTCCCAAAGGAGTGAGGTTTGTGCCAGTTAGGGGAATGTTCCTCTGTTTTTGCCTGGACCAGTACATGGGTGCTCACTGATTCTGATCCCACTGTAGGGTGGCCAGCAATCCCTCCCCCTTAAAACGAAACATTACTTTTCAGGAACATTTAAAAAACAGATAAATAAAATTTAAAATGATGTTATAGAGTTTGATTGATTAAGCCAATGGGACTCATTACGAGTTTGGCGGTAGCCATGCCCTTATTAAGGGCACGGTTACCTCCGATCTCGCTACCTGCACCGGCACCCGCGAATGGACCATAACCGGCCCATAACAAGTTGAAGGGGTCGGTAATAGCCCATTCACGGGTGCCATTTGGGCGGGCTCCAGATCCCCATTCCGCCCCATAGGGCAGAATGGGGGTGGGGAGCATAGTTGCACTGGCACCGTTCATAACAGTGCCAGTGCAATCACGAGTCAACTCGTAATATGGCGGTATGGTAACAATGGCGCCGGTAGCACTACCGCCGGCATTGTTGCCTTACCGCCACATTTGTAATGAGGCCCAATGTCTTCTCTATTTGCACGGCACTCTATACAATTCTTTTTTAATTTGAAAATGTTTGCCAGCAAAGAGTGCATATGTTACAACACCGCTGATCTTGGTGAGGTTTTTTTGTAAACTTTATTCTTTGTCCAATCCAACAATGAGAAATGTAGCCAGCTTCACATTCCAAAGATATAATATATTGCTACAAGGGACCACAAATAAACAATGCATTGTTCAAAACAGACTACATAGAGTTAGCCACAAAAACCTTTCCACAACTGTTTGAGAGCAAACCACACGACATACCAAACATGGAAGCAGCTACTGTTTTGTACTCTTGATCTAACCTACATAACCAATCACCCACCAACCCCTCCAAAACTATTTTGGACCCAGTAGCTCTGAGGTGTTCAAACTGTGTGAATGCTCCCTCTAATGGGAGAACCAAGAAATTCAAGGGGGGGGGGGGCGAGGGGATTGAGGCTGTTAAAAAAGGGAGTACGGTGACTGCTTAATATGGCATGTGGGGTGAATCATCAACAATATTTTATTTTGGAGGAGCTCCCCAAAAGTATTTCTGATGATGGGGGTGCTAAGCATACAACTTTTTGAATACCACTCGTGTTGGTTGAACCTCTGCACATGTTGAAGAGGTGCTCGTATAGTCAAACTATAGAAAATGGTGTAACAAATATCGATTATGGCATGATACTAGAATAATTCTTTATTGATACACAGGTATGTGAGTCTAATATTTGTCCTGCCCCAGAAACTATATTCTGTTCAATGGCCTTCATATTCAACTTTTGTCAACTTTTGAACATTATGATATGATAGTTTATGTATATAGCGCCTATACACAATGGGGGTCATTACGACCTGGGCGCAAAGGGATACCGGGCACCGGTAATGACACCGTTGCCGGTAATCCCTTTGCGCCCTATTCCGAGGTCCCTTTGCAGGTCCCTCCCTTAATGCCTGGTTTCACCAGGCGTTATGGACGGGACCCTCAAAGGGATACTGGGGTCAATAACGGTACCACAATTTGCGGTACCGTTATTGACGCCTTCCCCCTTCCCAGTGAGCCCTAGGGGGGCTCAAATGGGAATGGGGAATGGCTTTTCAAATGGGGATTTACCGGTCCCGCAAAGGTCGGAATAGACCGGTAAGTCCTCATACCACCAAGTCGGTGGCGGTACCGGTATTGGTGCTACTCATGTCGCTAATAGCGCCATGACTAGCACCAACCTCGGAATGAGGCCCAATGTGTTTCAAAGAACTTAAATGCAAGGGAGGGAACAAGGGGAAATACAACAGCATTCTTACAGCCCATGAACAGCAAGGATGTGAAATTAACTATCGTACTCGGCGTAACGACATTTCAGATAGTGCAAGAGCTAAGACAATAGACAAGGAAGGGAGGGGGAGAGTGGGAAGGAAATGGAAGCAGGCATGTGACTACCGTACTAGGCATAACAACATTTCTGGTAGAGCCGGAGAAAAACAAAAGGTGAGGGAGCACTGGTGTAAAGGGGGCCCCGCAGCTCCCGCAGTGCGAGGGGCCTCACTAGCACATGTCCTCGGAGGGGGGGCCCCACTTGGAGAAATAAATTGTAAAAAAAAATGTTTTCAAATCTTTTTTCTTTTTACATTTTCTTTTTGAATTCACTCTAGATTCATAAATAAATTATTTCTGAAACAGAAATAATTTCATTATGAAGGTGGAGTGACTACAAAATAGAAACTGGGCATCATTACGGGTCTGGTGGTAAGCCTGATGGTGATACCGGCGACATGTCGCCAAACCCCAAAAAATTACTGGCACCTGACTTCCTGGTAACACTGGGGTATTACAAACCCGGCAGCCGGGAAGTCAGGCGCTGGTAATTCTGTTACTCCCCATTCCCATAGAGTTCCATAGGACTCTAAGGGAGTGGGGACCACGGAAGCACGAGCACTGTTAATAACGCTGCCGGTGCTTCTGTTACAGTCTGCTTACCATGGTCACTTTGCCCGGCAGGTTCAGACCTTCCGGTTACAGCGACTCTGGCAGGCAAACCCCTAGTGTATCAGTCTGGTAACAACGGTGCCAGTAATACCGGCACCGTTGTTACCGGACCGGCACACGTATAATGAGGCCCACTGTCTTTTTGATCTCCCAGTGTTCCCTCCAACCCATAATATGGAAGAACCCAGGCTGGAGGCCTACATGTCATGGGGTGGTGGGAGCCCTATGACTTCAAAAAGAAATAGTTTATTTTTGAAGTCACACTGCCTTCATAAAGAAATTAGTTCCATTATGGTTTGGCCCTTAAGGTAAATAATTTCTTTATGAAGCCAGAGTGACTTCAAAATGAAACAATGGGCCTCATCATGACCCCGGCGGCACACAACCATACATGCAAACTTAATGTATGGGTGTATGTGCCTCTATGGTGAAAGGGTGCACACTTAAATGTATGGATGGCTGCCTGGGTGTGCATGTATGGTGAAATAGTGCACACTTAAATGCACGGATATCTGGGTGTGCGATTGTGTGAATGGTGTGTGTGCTTGTGTTCAGGGGCGCAACAAAACCTATGTTTCGGGGAGACTAATCCTTCACATTTTAAGAGAGGCGCTAACTTCATGGGCGATGGAGGAGGGGCAAACTTATTGTGTGGGGGCAGCTAACTTCTTTACGCATTTTAATGAGACTATTCAGTGCAGCTTCAATGTTACAAGCAGTTCAACTCTCTTCTTTAAGTCTGAAAGCACCCACTTATGGACTGCTGCGAGAATAAGCAGTCTCCTGTTCCCTCTCTGCCCTTCCAAATACTCCCCTGGCATGCCAGTACTAAACCCACATCACAGTTTAAATTGCCTAATATGTGGCATTTGAATGCAGGTACTAACAGTGAAATGCTTTACGTTAGTTATTGCTGGACACTTGTTAACATCGAAACCCAGGTGCCGTTTAACATGTTCGTCCTGTTCTGTCCAGAAACTGCCCTGAAGGTCAGCCAGGTTGAGTCAACATAGCCCAAACTTAGAGGGGGTGGGGTGAGTGCTGAAGCCCAGTCAACTCAATGGTGTTGCACCACTACGTGTGTTTAATGCCTTGATTACTTATTGGTAATCTTCATTACTCCTAGCCCTATTCCCCCTCCTTCCTGTACTTGTGTATGAGACATTACTTATGTATGAGGCACTCTGCCTCATACACAAGTACTGGGATAAGGTAGAGGTACATGGAGGTAATGTCTGATTTAGCTACCTGTAATTCATTAGTCCTAGTCCCACTCTTCCTCATCCCAGTACTTACCTATGAGGCAAGGAGCCTCATACGTACGCTCTGGGAAAAGGAAGAAGGACGTGAAGGTAATTCTGGGCCAAGGAGCTGATTTGGGAGGTTGGGGTAGGGGTGGGAGGGAGAAGTAATGTGTGGGGGCCGGATTGTGCAATAAATCATAATGGTTGTCCATGTCCAGGCTAAGCAGGCAAGATGTGTGGTATTAGTGGCTAGAGAGGCATTTTGGTGTAGCTAGTCTAGTCATGCTCAGTTTGTTATGGCTTTTTTTTAACTGTGCATTTCTGATAAAGCAGTCCTGCTAAGTGTAATTACCTGGCTACACTGGCATTTGGGTGCTGCCAGTCTAGCTGTTTCTTACTGCGGCGTTGTATATTTTTCAGGGCATCTGTGATAAAATGATATGATATGATATAAGTAATTTATAACACTCCTGTACACAAGCGTTTCTAGGCGTGACAAGACAAGGGAGGGAAGATAGAGGGAGGACAAGACAAACAATCTTACTAGGCCTTGTGTCATTCAGATCGTGTAAGTGCGAGAACAGGAAATGCAAGGGGAAAGGGGGGAGTGCAAGGAAGAGGGGAGGAGAAAACAGGGCAGTAATGCTCTAAGTAAGTGCAGCCAGGGCAGCGCAGCTCTGGGTAGTGCAAGGAGAACAAGGGACTGTAGGGTTACAGTTACAGCCCCTAAGTGCATGGTAGGCCTGGAGGCAAAGCAAGGGTTACTGATAAAGAAACAGCCTGGACTCAGTGAGACTCAGAGGGTAGCCAAACAACCAGTCTGTACAGCAGACACGTAGGTCAGGTATGTCAGCAGGGGAGGGAGAGAGAGAAAGCAGAGGAGAAGAGGAAAATGTTGAGCTGCTTCCGGAACGTCAGGTGGTTTGCTCAAGTTTGAAAGGGGCATGGAGGCCATTCCAGAGGGAGGCACCTGCAGAAGAGAGAGATATACCCCCCACTCTCTGCCTGGAGAAGCATCTAACCCTTAGAGAGTTGGAGGTAGCTGGTGCAAGGGCTCGAGAAGGAAGGTATTTTGGAACAGAGCGTTGGATGTAGTGTGTGCCCCGACCCCAGAAAGCCTTGTGGACAATGCAAAGGGTCTTGAACTTGATCCTTGCAGCCACCGGGAGCCAGTGGAGAGATTTCAGGGCTGGAGAGATACGATCCCTGGGCTTGAGGCCAAGGATAAATCTTGCAGTCCTGTTCTGGATTAGTTACAGAGGGCGAAGAGTAGAGGAAGGCAGATTGAGAAAGAGGCTGTTGCAGTAGTGCAGCCTAGAGAGAACCAGGGCTCTGGAGACACTGAGCTTCTGAGGGAAAGAGAGAAAGGGAAGAGTCCCTTTGGTATTGGGACTTCTTGGTGACACACGAGATGTGAGTGAGAAGAGAAAGAGAGAGTGGAGTCGAAGATCACAGCAAGATTTTTTGCCTCGCAGGAAGGCGAAGGAAGAGGGCCCAAGGTGGGTGGCCCCAGTGAGAGAGGGTTAAGAAGGGGTCCCAATAAGAAGTATATCTGTCTTAATGGCATTAAGGCAGAGATTGTTGGAGGCGCACCAATCCTGAATCGCAGATAGACAGTCAGGAATGAGCGAGAGAGGAGAGGAGCCGAAGGAAAGCTGAGTGTCATCTGCATAACACTGACAGTTAGAGGAGAAGGTAGAGGTCAGGTCGGCCAAACAGGCCAAGTAGAGGTTGAAAAACCAAGGTGAGGGGATAGAGCCCTGGGGAATGCCACAGGTAGAGTGACAGGTGGCGAAGATAAAGGGACCAAGTTGGACCTGGAAGGGGCAGTCCAAGAGGAATGAGGTCAGCCGCTCCAGGGCCTGATCCATGATGCCCAAATTTTGACTTAGTCAATTGATCAGGATGGCGTGGTTGACTGTGTCAAAAGTAGAGGAAATATCAAGGAGGATTAGGACAGAAGGAATGCTGGAATCAAGGTTAGTGAGAAGATCTTCACAGGTGTTCAGGAGAGCAGTTTCCGTGCCTCTGGCAGCTCTGAAGCCAGACTGATGATCATGGAGACAACCAACAGATTCAGTGTGGAGTGTAAGCTGGGAGATGGTCAGCTTTTCCAAGAGTTTGCCCAGGAAAGGGGTAATGGACATTGGGCGATAGTTTGCCAGGCAGGTAGGATCGGCAGACGGTTTTTTGAGGAGTGGGTGCACAAGGGAGTGCTTAAGCGAAGAAGGGAACGTTAAAGTGGCGAAAGAGTAATTACAGTAATAAGCCAATGCTGGAGCAAGGGTGTGAATCTGGTACTTGATGGTTCTGGAGGCGCAGGGGAGCACCTGTTTGGATGACACTTTCATAGATCGGACTTGTCTAGTAATGTCATGATCTCTGCTTCCAAAAGGTCAGGGTTTTCCCAACTCCCTTGGAAGCAGATCCATAACCCAGGTTCCGAGGGCCAACCAGTCCCAATTGGGACCTTTTGGACCCAGTCCTGGCGCCAGTGGCACCAGGCTCATAAATGTGCCCAGTCCCAGCGCTGGAAGCGCCGGGCTCATAATGCTTGGGTGGACTTACCTGCAGCAGACCATGCTGCTTACTTGCCTGCCAGCTGAGCCTCTGATCCTCTTCTGTTTGGAACTACTTTTCCTGTTGGGTGGGGCAGGAGCCGCTCCCTAGATTCAGAACACTGGAACTCTTCTGTAAAGCAGGAACTCTTTTCTTACCTAGGCGTGGCTGTGGAAGGAGACACCTAAGCACTACAGGAGGCTATTTAAACCACACCCGGTGGATGAATCTTGCTTTGCGTTATTCTGCATCCTCTGCAGCAGAACGCTCATCGTGTCTTCTGCATCGGATCCTGGGCCTAAGGAAAAAGGCTTACCATCCTGAATCCAGTCTTCAGCAACACCTATAAAGACAAGAAAGAACAGGTTAGCATTCCGGCATCTGAAAGACAAAGGCTTACCTACTCTTCGTGCGCTCCGGAGGTCTTCACACTGCATTCCGGCATCTGAAAGACAAAAGCTTACCGACTCTTCGCACGCTCCGGAGGCCTTCGGCGCTGCATCCTGCATCTGAAAGACAAAACAAGGTGGTTTAAAGACATTGGGGAACTTTAATACTCACGTGCCATTACTCCTTTCCACATCAACCCCAGTGGGTATTTCGGCACCCTGCAGCCGCTCCGAACTCGTACCTGCAAAATAAAAGACAGTTAGAGCGCATCGTGAAGCAGGCAACAAGCGCTTACTTACGTGCTTCCAGGCGCTTCTATTCATCATACGGACTGCATCTTCAACTCACTTCAGCCCGTCATCCGCCATCGCCGGAACCTGCAAAACAAGAGACATCATTGCTAAAGACTTTAAAGACAATAGAATTACTCGAAACTTACCGTTCGTGCAGTAAACGACGGACAGCAGTCCTCTGAAGTCAAGAGGCCTGCGCTACCGATCCAGTGAAGAAACTGGTTACAGCACCCTGCCCCGAGGCAGATGGAGAGCTCGGCATTCACTTACCTAAGGTGAGATCGTTAACCTTTGGGGGTCTACAGGAGAGCAAAAAAGGGAAGAGATAGGGACACCCCAATAACCCCAGTTCATTAATCCCATATTTTCTGTCTGCAGACATCTTACTCTTGAAGTCAGGCATACAGTGCACAGAGGTCCAGCCCAAAGAGCCAACCGGGTGCTACACATCACCTTTGAAGATACGGTAGTCGCCCTGTCAAGACCGGCGCCTCTGCGAGAATCAGGTGAGCGTTACAGAACGCAAAGCCTACCGCAAAACTCTCGCCCAGGCGCTATGGAAACCTCGGATACTGACCACCTAGCCCGGTTACTTGGGGAACTAAGGGCAGAAGTGCATGCAGCTCGTCAGGAAACGAATGCTCTAAGAAGGGAACTAATTATTTCCAAGGAGAGAACAGACGGTCTTGCTAGACAATTGCTACAGTCACAAGCCGGACAAACCCCGTTACCCGCATCAGGGGCAAATCTTCCTTCAACATCCTCTATGAATCCAGTGCAGATCAACCTACCTGGGAATGTACCTCTGGCTCCGCCCGAACGATTTTCTGGTGACCCAAAGAGGTTTGCAGTATTTATCAATCAGTGCCGGTTGCACTTCTTATGCCGGCCAGCAGCCTTTCCAACTGATCAAGCTAAAGTAGCTTTTGTACTTTCGTACCTTAGTGGCAATGCGGCAGACTGGTCGATCCCTCTAGTTAATCAAGATGATCCGGTTCTCCATGATTTTCAAGCCTTTCAGCTTAGTATGGAAAAACTGTTCGCAAGACATTCACAGGGGCAGGCCTTGGACAATGAGCTTCTTTCGTTGCGACAGGGTAATCAAGACCTTTTGGCTTATATTGCATCTTTCAATAGACTAATAGTGGAAACTCAATGGCCTGAGGACAAAAGGATTACGCTGTTTTACAGAGGTCTACGTGGAGAGCTAAAAGACGTTTTAGCTCAAGTAGTGAATCCCCCACAAGACTGTTCGGATTATATAGACTTGGTCGTTCAAATAGATCATAGACTGCAGAACAGGAAGGCCGACCGTTCCAAGTTTGATGCTCAAGTATTTTCCAAACCGCCAACTCCTTCCAAAGGAGTAGACTCCGGGGAACCCATGCAAATTGGGGGTCTGAAAGGTCCTCTAACACAAAAGGAGCGGGAAAGGAGAAAACAGTTGCAATTATGCCTATATTGCGGAAACTCAGGGCACTTTCTTCGAGACTGTCCGGTGAAACCTGCCAAGAAGGCAGTAGGAGCTGCAGTTACCAAAGTTACAAACTCTGAGCAGGGAAACGACCTCGCCCGACAAGAATAGAGGTCCTCTTGCCGAGCGTGAAAACCAGTTCCGTGACCTCGCATTTCGTGATACCTATGGTCCTCATTAGCCCTGATAATCCGGATCGATTACATGCAATTGAAGCTTACGTCGACAGCGGTGCCATCGGCAATTATGTGGATCATGAAATGGTTTTGAGGATGAATCTAACTCTTTGTCCCAAGGCTGTAAAGGACGTCATTACTACAGTGGATGGTACGGAGATAGCCTCCGGGCCAGTAACGCATACCACTCAAGAGGTGATGCTAGTAAGTCAAGATGGACACCATGAGAAGATCGTGTTCGATGTGATCAAGGCCCCTCAGTTTCAGATTATTCTAGGAATACCTTGGTTAGAGAAACACAATCCTCTGATCGATTGGCGAGCAAGAACGGTCCAGTTTCCAGAATGTGTCTCTACTTGTCACCTTCCACCTGGTGTTGCATTGGCAGCAATTTCTTCAGAAACTCCCCAGTTACCTCCCGAATACCTTGAATACCAAGATGTTTTCCGGAAGGATCAGGCTAACACTCTACCTCCTCAGAGGTCTTATGACTGCCAGATAGACCTGCTACCTGGATCTACTCCTCCTTGTAGTAGAATTTATGCTCTCACCGAGCCTGAGAACCTTCACCTTCGACAATACCTGGATCAATACCTGGCGAATGGGTTTATTCGTCCTTTCAAGTCCCCTGCTTCTTCAGCTTTGTTCTTCGTTCCAAAAAAGGAAGGAGACCTTAGAACTTGTATCGATTAACGCTCCCTGAACCAGATCACCGTTAAGAATAGATATCCGTTACCTTTGATCCCTGAACTCCTGAACCAAGTCAGAAAAGCATGCATATATACAAAGCTGGATCTTAGAGGAGCTTACCACTTGGTACGAGTAAAAGAGGGCGATGAATGGAAGACTCCCTTCCGCACCAAGTATGGGCTATTTGAATATCAGGTCATGCCCTTCGGACTTTGCAATGCCCCGGCCGCCTTCCAATATTTTATGAACGATGTCCTCAGAGAGCTCATAGATGTGTGTGTTGTTGTTTACATTGACGACATCCTCGTTTATTCTTCATCGGAATCTGAACATCGGAAACACGTGAAAATGGTCCTCGAAAGATTGCGTCAACACAAACTTTTCGCTAAGTTGGAAAAATGTGTTTTCAACGTGACTGAAGTTGAATTCTTGGGATTCATATTATCACCTGGCGGAGTACGTATGGATTCAAAGAAGGTCGATGCAGTTCTCAAATGGCCATCACCATCCTCCGTAAAAGGTGTGCAAAGTATGTTAGGCTTCGCTAACTTTTACCGCAGGTTTATCCCCGAATTCTCTCGAATAGTCCAGCCCATCACTGCCTTGTTAAAGAAAAACAAACGTTTTGAATGGTCTACCGAGGCGGAACAAGCTTTCCAGGATTTGAAGACTAAATTTATCTCTGCACCAATCTTAAAACACCCTCGCCCCGAACTCCCCTACATCGTGGAAACTGATGCTTCAAGCCTTGCCATGGGGGCAGTTCTATCACAAAAGGACCCGGTAACCAATCAGTTGCATCCCGTGGCATTTTGGTCCCGCAAATTCTCGCCTCCTGAAATCAATTACACGATTACTGACAAGGAACTTCTGGCTATCAAGTCTGCCTTTAAGGCTTGGCGGCATTATCTGCTGGGGGCCCGACACACCGTTACTGTGATTACGGATCACCGAAACCTGCAATATTTGAAAACCGCAAAAGCCCAATCCTCTAGACAACTCCGTTGGGCATTATTCTTTGCCGAGTTTGACTTCATAATTACCTATCGACCTGGTACAAAGAACGGTAAAGCTGATGCCCTTTCTCGGATGGGAGTGGAAGAACACTTGATCAACCCTAAACCGGTGCCAATCATTCCTGAACAAAGAATTCTGGGTGTAATCGCCACAGAATCCATAGAGGAAGTTAAGGATAAAGCCAGGCAACTTGTAACTCCAGCAGACATACAGAATTGGCATCTGCAGGGAAAGGACTTTGCAGTAAAGGACATCTTATTGTATTTCCAAGAACGATTATACCTACCCAGCACAGATTTACAGAAAAAAGTAATCTCCTGTTATCACGATTCTTTAATGGAAGGTCATCCCGGTATGGCCAAGACCTCAGAAAAGATCAAGCGCTACTTCTGGTGGCCGTCTTGGAAAAAAGATATCAGAGACTTTATAATGTCTTGTGGAGTATGCGCCCAAAACAAGAGTCAAAAGGACAGACCAGCAGGCCTCTTACGCCCTATTGACATCCCACCTCGCCCTTGGCATACGCTTTCTATGGACTTCATCACCGATCTACCTCCATGCTCCGGATACAATACGATTCTAGTAATCGTGGACTTATTCTCCAAGATGGCGCATTTCATTCCGCTCAAAGGCTTGCCAACAGCAGCAAATCTGGCCCGAGAATTCCTCGAAAACATCGTCCGACTACACGGTTTTCCTTCGGTTCTAATTTCGGATCGAGGTATTTCTCATTTTTGGCGAAGTTGCTGTCGGTCGGCTCAAATTGATGTGAGACTATCGACCAGTCACCACCCTCAGACCGACGGACAAACCGAGAGGACCAATCAAACTCTGGAACAGTATTTACGCTGCATGCTGCAACAAACTGAAAAAACTTGGAAAGACATCCTTTGGATAGCCGAATATGCCTACAATAACTCTGTCCATTCGGGAACTGGGAAAACACCGTTTTTTCTTTTGTACGGCAGTCACCCTCGAACCTCGGAGTTGGATCCCCTCCAAGATCTTGAAAGACCAGCAGTAGACTACCTGCATTCTACAATCACCCAAGCCTTTAAGGAAGCTGTTTCTCACCTTCAAAGGGCTAAAGAACAATACAAGAAAGGAACAGATCAACATCGGAAGGAAGCCCCTCAATATTAAGTAGGGGACCAAGTCTGGTTATCCACCAAATATCTACCTCTAAAAGGGCCACGCACATTCAACCCAAGATACCTTGGTCCCTATTCCATCACTACCATAGTAAACCCAGTAGCGGTCAAGTTGGACTTGCCCCCTCACATGAAGATACATCCGGTCTTCCACGTCTCTCTATTAAAACCCGTGCAACCTCAAACCCGACTAACTAAATCTCCAAAACCCATCCTAGTTGATGGAGAACTCGAGTTTGAAGTCAAAAGCATTCTGGACTCCAAGATCTCCAAATCTAAACTATTTTACCTAATTGACTGGAAAGGCTACGGCCCCCAAGAGAGATCCTGGGAACCTGCTGAATATGTCCACGCTCCTCGCCTAATCAAAAGATTTCACCGAACATTTCCTGACAAGCCAAAACCCCCGGAGAAGCCCGGTTTGGGAGGGGCCTTGAGGGGGGGTACTGTCATGATCTCTGCTTCCAAAAGGTCAGGGTTTTCCCAACTCCCTTGGAAGCAGATCCATAACCCAGGTTCCGAGGGCCAACCAGTCCCAATTGGGACCTTTTGGACCCAGTCCTGGCGCCAGTGGCACCAGGCACATAAATGTGCCCAGTCCCAGCGCTGGAAGCGCCGGGCTCATAATGCTTGGGTGGACTTACCTGCAGCAGACCATGCTGCTTACTTGCCTGCCAGCTGAGCCTCTGATCCTCTTCTGTTTGGAACTACTTTTCCTGTTGGGTGGGGCAGGAGCCACTCCCTAGATTCAGAACACTGGAACTCTTCTGGAAAGCAGGAACTCTTTTCTTACCTAGGCGTGGCTGTGGAAGGAGACACCTAAGCACTACAGGAGGCTATTTAACCACACCCGGTGGATGAATCTTGCTTTGCGTTATTCTGCATCCTCTGCAGCAGAACGCTCATCGTGTCTTCTGCATCGGATCCTGGGCCTAAGGAAAAAGGCTTACCATCCTGAATCCAGTCTTCAGCAACACCTATAAAGACAAGAAAGAACAGGTTAGCATTCCGGCATCTGAAAGACAAAGGCTTACCTACTCTTCGTGCGCTCCGGAGGTCTTCACACTGCATTCCGGCATCTGAAAGACAAAAGCTTACCGACTCTTCGCACGCTCCGGAGGCCTTCGGCGCTGCATCCTGCATCTGAAAGACAAAACAAGGTGCATTTAAAGACATTGGGGAACTTTAATACTCACGTGCCATTACTCCTTTCCACATCAACCCCAGTGGGTATTTCGGCACCCTGCAGCCGCTCCGAACTCGTACCTGCAAAATAAAAGACAGTTAGAGCGCATCGTGAAGCAGGCAACAAGCGCTTACTTACGTGCTTCCAGGCGCTTCTATTCATCATACGGACTCCATCTTCAACTCACTTCAGCCCGTCATCCGCCATCGCCGGAACCTGCAAAACAAGAGACATCATTGCTAAAGACTTTAAAGACAATAGAATTACTCGAAACTTACCGTTCGTGCAGTAAACGACGGACAGCAGTCCTCTGAAGTCAAGAGGCCTGCGCTACCGATCCAGTGAAGAAACTGGTTACAGCACCCTGCCCCGAGGCAGATGGAGAGCTCGGCATTCACTTACCTAAGGTGAGAGCGTTAACCTTTGGGGGTCTACAGGAGAGCAAAAAAGGGAAGCGATAGGGACACCCCAATAACCCCAGTTCATTAATCCCATATTTTCTGTCTGCAGACATCTTACTCTTGAAGTCAGGCATACAGTGCACAGAGGTCCAGCCCAAAGAGCCAACCGGGTGCTACACATCACCTTTGAAGATACGGTAGTCGCCCAGTCAAGACCGGCACCTCTGCGAGAATCAGGTGAGCGTTACAAGTAACCTTGTCAGGTGTTGTCAGAGAGAAAGAGGAGAAAGGAGGAGGAGAGGTAGAGATGGCCAAAGGAGGGGGGCGAGAGAGGAAGAGGGCGAGGGAGAGGAAGAGGAGATAGAGGACAGGATGTCCTGAGTGAGAAGTCCGGAGAAGTCCGGAGAAGTGAGAGACCAAAGCCATACAGATGGCCTGGAAGGGAACAGGAGAGGTAGAGACCATAACAGGATTGACCAGTTCCATGCAGATTTTAAAGAGTTTGGCCGTGTTGTTAGAAGCCTCTGAGACCCAGGCTTGAATGTGTCCTCTCATTTATTATGTGTCTACACTGGTCTGAAGCCAGTGGAGCATGTTTTCAATGTGGCATGGCATTTTTAATAGCAAAGCATGGATGTTCCTGTGCACTGTTGGTGACTTGCATGTATTGGATTGGTGTTACCCTACAAAACAATTGCAAATGCTCTGGCTTTTTAGCCAATTTTTCTCAGAAAGTGTTCTGTATATTATTAAAACACATATTTATATCTTTGTCCGAGTACAGTGTGTGACATACCCCTTTATAAGCACGTTTGTGTTTATTGTGCAATCCTGATAATCAAGGCGGGCCCAGAGTGTGGCACAACCCATTATTGTTGCCGAGGTTGGTGGGGGGGCCTCTCAGCATGGCTCGAAGGGGGGCCCCCACATTTTGTGTCACGCCACTGTGAGGGAGAGGGGTGCAGAAAGGGAGGGGAGGAACAAAACATGCTGTTGAATGTAATGTTGGTCACTATTATTTGGGAAGACTGTGCTGGGGGTGTTTGCCCTTCGCTGTTCCAATAATGTGAACAGTGAGTCCATTGCAAGATTTTAAATAGAAGAAAGCAAACCATTTATCAATGCCAACCGCAAAATACTCAGCTAACTGGAATACCATGTGTTTCTGAAGACCCGTCCCTCAAGTCCAATGTGAACGCAAATGTTTGTGCGATATGGATTTGGCTGTCAGTCAATGGAAGACTGGAATTGCAAAGGAACCATTTTGATTTTCTGTTTGCTTAAGAACATTAAAAAAAAACAAAGGTTTGAGGAATTCCTCCAATTGAATATCAAGAAGGGCAACACCACATTTTTTAAAAAATGTTAACTTATTGGCCCTCATTATGAGGCTGCTTGTAGTACAGGCACTGGTGCCACCGGTATCCATTTTTTCCGGCACCCGCAAATGGGCAATTACCGGGTCATGCCGAGTTTAGCAGACCCAGTAATTTCCCATTCGCCAATAGGGCTGAATGGGAATGGGGAAGGTGGTAGTACCGGTACCGTTAATAACGGTTAATAACGGTACCGGTGCTACCATCATGTTCTGCTCACGGGTGCCAGTACGGCCACCAGGTCAGACCTGGTGGCTGCAAGGGCACCCGTGAGCAGAACTCGTAGTATGGTGGTATGGTAGCAACGGCGCCGGTAGCAATACCGGCGCCGCTGTTGCCTTACCACCATACATGTAATGAGGCCCATTGTCTCATATAACATCGATTTTTATTGTTTGGATCATTTTTAATAGCCCAAAATTTTATTAATGGGTGCTCTGTTCTTTCCACAGTGATGGCCCTAAACAGTCGAAATGACTGATTGGTTCTTCTAATAATTTGCATTTTAATATAAAACATACGGATATACTAAACTCTTGAATTACATTATTGATTCTGACACATTAAAGTATGTTTTGTGTGAAGTGACTAAACAAAATAAATGTATATGCATTAAATGGGTGTCTTCCGCGTTTTGCGAGTGAAAACGTGATTTTGAGGACACGTACAGAGGAAGTTTGTCTATGTCATTGAGTATCATCTTGAAAGTCCAATTTAGAAATGTTTGATTCCTGTGCCGTTTCGATCTCTGCACCTTTTACACCTGTACTTGAAAGTCAAACTGACATTTTTGAACCGTGTTTGTGTTCAATACTTAGGAACACATATGTCACTTTTATCTAATTTTATCTCACTACTCTTAACTCTCACTCAGCTGTCAAACACTCCTCCAACCTCTGCCGACTCCTCGAAGAACTTGATCTAGATGTCCTCGGTCTCACGGCCAGCTCTGTCACGAGTGTTGACACTCTCCCCCATGATGGCTACAAGATTCTCTCTGAACCGAGAACCAACGGTCCAGGAGGTGGACTAGCCTTGATCTTCCTGGAGTGGATCCCTGCTTCTGTCATTCCTCTGCAGGCCTACTCCTCCTTTGAATGCCTGGTCTGAGTACTCTCAATCACTACCAGCCACTCTCTTACTGTGGCCACCATCTACAGGCCAACTAGCCAGTTCACCCACTTCCTCTCTGAGTGGGCCGACCTCTGCTCCTCTCTCCTTAAATCTACCTCTCAATTGTTCCTCCTCAGAGACCTCAACATCCACCTGGATGCTTCTAGCCCCTCCTTAGGGCTCCTTCACAATCTCTGCGACTCTCTCTCTCTCTTTCTATTCTACCCTCTGGCTCTGCACACTTTGCCAGGCACACCCTGGATGTTCCCATCTCTTCAGACATCCCCCTCTCTAACGCCCTCACCACTCCTCTCTCTTGGACTGACCACTTTCTTTAGAGGAAGTGGAGGTCATCAGGCTGATCATCGGACAAACTGGCCTGGGCATGCTTCAAAGGCAATGCAGACTCTCTGTCCTGTCCAAGAAGAGAGCTTACATCCAAGCCTGCGTCTCTGTGGAATCTACCAAGATGGCCAAACTCTTCAAAATCAGCAAGGAGCTGGCCAGTCCTGCAGCAGTCTGTACCTCTCCTGTTCCCTCCAAGGCTCTTTGCATGGCACTGGCTTCTCACTTCACCACTAAAACTCAGGACATCCTGTCCGTCTCTCAGCTTCCTTTCGTTCTACCTCTCTTGGCCCCTCTCTGGCTGCCTCTCCTCTTCTTTTCTACCCTTTCCACGTGTTCTCTCCTGATGATGTTTCTAGACAAGTTTGATCTATGAAAGCCTCATTCAAGCAGGTGCTCCCCTGCTCCTCCAGAGCCATGAAGGACCACATCCACACCCTCGCTCCAGCCTTGGCCGATTTCTGCAATCACTCTTTTGCCACTGGAACTTTCCCCTCCCCCTAAAGCACTCCCGTGTGCACCCCCTCCTTAAGAGGCCCTCTGCCGATCCCTCGTCTTCCGGCAAACTGCCCGAACTCTATCAGTCCTTTCCTGGGCAAACTCCTGGAAAAGCTGGCCATCGCCCAGCTTACTCTCCATAATGAATCTGTTGGTTGTCTCCATGACCACCAGTCTGGCTCTAGAGCAGCCAGAATCATGGAAACTGCTCTCCTGAACACCCATTAAGACTTGCTCTCTAATCTTCACTCTAGCCTTCCTTCTGTCCTCAACCTGCATGATCTATCTTCTGCTTTCGACAGGGTCAACCATGCCATCCTGATCAATCGTCTCTGTGACAACCTGGGAATCACAGGTCAGGCTTTAGTCTGGTTAACCTTCATCCTCCCGATCGATCCTCCCAGGTCCAATTGGGTTTTTTTCTCTCCATAAACTCTCTTTCCACATGTGTTGTTCCCCAGGGTTCTAACCTCTCACCATGGCTCTTCAACCTTCATTTGGCACCTCTGTCCCACCTCATCTCTACCGTCTCTCCTAACTTTCAGTGTTATGCGGATGACACTCAGCTCTTCTTCAGGCTCACCTCTGCCTCCACTCCTCTCTAGCTCCTCCATTACTGTCTATCCGTGATTCAGGGATGGTGTGTCTCCAATGATCTCTGCCTCAATGGTAGTAATACTGAGATCCTTCTCATTGGGACCCCCGCTCCCACTTTCCCTCTTTCACTCTGGTTACCCTCCCTCGGCCCTCTACCTGCACCTTCCTGCGAGGCATAAAACCTTGGTGTCATCTTCGACCCCACCCTCTCCTTTTCTCCTCACATCACATACATCTCCTAGAAGTCCCACTACCAGCTGCACCTCCTCAGAGGTATTCTACCTTTTCTCACTTTCCCCCCGAAGCTCACTATCTCCAGAGCCCTGGTTCTCTCTAGGCCGGACTACTGCAATAGCCGCTTTCTAAATCTGCCTGCCTCAACTTTCGCCCTTTGCAACTAATCCCGAACTGGACTGCAAGACTTGTCCTTGGCTTCAAGCCCAGGGATTATATCTCTCCAGCCCTGAAATCTCTCCACCGGCTCCCGGTGGCTGCAAGGATCAAGTTCAAGACCCTCTGTATTGTCCACAAGTCTTTTTGTGGCTGGGGCCACACTACATCCAACTCTCTCTTGCTAAGCATTTTCCTTCTGGAGCTCTCTGCTCATCCAACTCCAACTTTCTGAGGGTCAGTCGCTTTTCCAGGCAAAGTGTGGGGGGGGCTGATCTCTGTATCTCTGTCCTCGGTTGGGGCCTCCCTCTGGAACAGCCTCCCTGCCTCTCTCAAACCTGAGCAGGACCAACCTAGAGGTTCTGGAAGCAACTAAATGCCTTCCTTTTCACTTCTACTTTCTCTCTATCACCCCTGCTGATATACCTGTATCTGGTTACTTGGCCATCCTCTGAACATAACGGCACCAGGCTCCTGCACGACCAGTAGTCCCTTGCACTGCACCTGGGCCTCCCACGCACTTAGGGACTGGATCTGCAACTCTACACTCCCCTGCCTCCTTGCACTTACCTTAGCCGTCCACCCCGGCAGCAGTTGCTTGAGCTTGCCTATTGCACTCTCCCCCCTGCCTCCCCTTGGCACTTCTCCTCTTCCATCCCCCTCGCACTTGCACGATCTAAATGACAAAAGGCCTAGTAAGATTGTTTGTTTTGTCCTCCCTTTGTCTCCCCTCTTTGTCTTGTCGTGCCTTGAAAGACTTGTGTACATGCACGTTACAAATGACATATCATTATTGCTTTAACTGCTTACTGGGCCTCATTACGACCCAGGCGGTAAGTTACCGCCTGGGCCGTGACTTTTCCACCATGGCGTAAACTACGTTTACGCCATGGTGGTTGGCGGACTTACCGCCCCATTCCGAGGTCGGCGGGGCGGTAAGTCCCCAATCCCCATTTACCCTTCCCCATTCCCATTTTTGCCCCATAGGGCATAATGGGAGTGGGGAAGGCGTTAATTACGCCACCGTAAATTACGGTGGCGTAATTAACTCCATGGTCCCTTAGCGCCATGGATTTTAACACCTGCTAAAAGCAGGTGTTAAAAGCGCCATGGCGCTAAGGGACCTCGTAGTTGGCGGTAAGGGGTCGGCGCAGCTAACGCTGGCGTTAATCCCTTACCGCCAGGGTCGTAATGAGGCCCACTGTGATGCTGGAAATGCATCAGAGGGACAAGGCCTCCACATCCTTGTCCTTTACTGCTTTTTTTCATGTGTTCTGTCGTGTTTTCCACACAGGAGTTCATGTAGGACTCCCGGTGGTGCAGCTTTCTCTTTTGGTTTGGTGTACAGACCCATGAGATACCCCTATGGCACCCATGGGTGGGGGTACAACCATGTGCACCTAGTGTATGTTTTTGGGCACCTGTGTGTGGCCCACAGAGCAGGGTATGGGCTGGTGGCAGCTCCATGCTGAATTTGACAGGTGCTCTGAGTATCCTCCATTTTGGGATACCCAGGTCCTGCCATTGGAATCAGTTGATTCCTGATCGGAAACAAGATGACCCCTGTGGCCTCTTGCTTTCTATTGCCTGTTACTTTGTTTTCCCAAAGTCCTGAGAAGCCCTGACTCTGTCCATTCCACCTGAATGGCTGTTGGGTGGAAGTTCCATATATGGTATTGCAGTGAAGTCCTAGCCTGACTGGCTGGAGCCGTCCCAGTGACTGTATGTTGTGGGTACACCCCATGGGTGGGACCTGGATGAATGGAGTGTGTGACGAATATGCATTCTGTGTTGTGGATATCTAGTATCTGGTGTGTGACACAAAGGGCCTTATTACACAGATGGCGGAGAACCATGGCGTTATTAGCGCCATGGTTCATGCCGGTAAAACACCGGCACCGACTTGGCGGAAAGGGGAATTACCGCCCCATTCTAAGGTTGGCGGGGCGGTAATTCCCCCTTCCACCATTGCCCTTCCCCATTCCCATTTTTGCCCCATAGGGCATAATGGGAATGGGGAAGGCGCTAATTACGGTACCGCAAATTGTGGTACCGTAATTAGCTCACTGGTTGCCTTTGCGGGTTGGTTTTTAACGCCTGCAAAAAGCAGGCATTAAATTCCCCAACCCGCAAAGGGACCTCGTAGTAAGGTGGTAAGGATTTACCAGTACCGGTAAAATACTGGTACCAGTAAACCCTTACCGCCATCCGTGTAATGAGGCCCAAAGACTGAGACAGCACTGCCCAAAACTGGTATGAATGTAGTGTGGAGTGTTGAATGGCTGAGTACTTGTCCCAATACACATAACTTGTTTTAAGTGTCTGGAGAGAAGTGAATGGCCTGAATGCACTATGCACCTGATTGGCTGCCTGCCTGCATGAATGCTGTTCTGAGTGATTGGTTGCCCGAGTGTGACCCATCAGAATGAATGGGAGATGAACAGTATATCTGGGGGCCTATCACTGCTAGAATTCATTCAGAAGCTGAAGAGAAACTGGAGTGGAAACTGAAGCTTGACCTTAAATACCTGCTAGAAGAGAAGAATGGCTGTTGCTCTACTTCAACCATCAGACAGCGGTTGTGTCTCCAAAAACAGATCCAAGAGAGGACCTGTTAAGGAGACCTCTGCCGAGCTACAAGGTACCATTGAGCACAAGCTGATCTTTGCCAAAGCTCCCTGGTAGGCAGACCTACGAAAGGCTGCCAACCGGAGACAGGGACTGCCGCGGAATCCCAAGGAGAAGTGCCCAGACTGTTGTCCGTCACCGTCAATGACTGGAGCCGCAGTGCTTCCGTTGCCTAAGAACGTTTGCTCCAAGGACGGTCTCATCCGCACTGTTGACCACTTTGTCCCGCTGGAGAAAGTTGAGGCCGTCGACGCGCCGAGGAGCATCCACTGGTGGGTTTCCCGCCACCTGACGACCACAGAGACACCAACGACCCGATGCCTTTGCTAGGCCAAAGTTCTTCAAATTCTTTGCGGTCCTGAATCATCGACATCGAGGTTCCCCGCATGCCTCTCCATTGCAGGACGTCTACGCTCCATCGTCGACGAGCAGCGCTAGGAACGATGTTGCCACTTCATCGCCGTAGTTCACCCTGTTCATCGCCAGACGTACGACGACCCGTGGCTCCTGCCTTAAAGGGAGTGCCCTCAAGAAGGGCTGTCGATTTCCCGACGAGGAATTCTACAACACCAGGTACTTTGGAGTTGCTGAACTATTGGAAAGACTCTTGTGAACAATATATGGACTGGGCTGGTAGTATATCTTTATCTTACAGGTTGCCCAGATGAGGGGGGATCTCCACACGGAACTGTGTCTAGGTAGTGGGGCCAGTATTCTGCCTATTGTTCTAACCAACTGCTTTCCTCCTATATCTATTGTTGGTTTCCTTTACAAACTGATTTGTGTGACATTTAACCGTACAGTTGATGCACTTGAAAGAGATCGAATAATGATTGTGGTACCACGTAATAATCGTGAACCTTAGTTATATAAAGACTGTGTTTTAACTAATACAGTGTGTGGACATTCCTTTGTGGGTGCTTGGGGACTACACTGTACTTAAGAACCAGCCCGCATCACCTCCTGAGACGCTAGGCATTGATTGATCGTCCATTGCTACCAACAATAGAGAATCTTGGCTGGGGTCCTCTGTGCTTCTCCTCTGCCATGTATAGAGCAGTAGTACAGACACCCCCCTCCGGTCCTTTACACTTACTGTAATGTAAGCCCTTGTTTCCCTCTTGGATACTTGACTTAGGGCCCAATTCATAGAATCCAGCACAGAAGTAGATTGCGCCGCGGGCCGAGACAGATCATGTGCCACGCATGCACCAGCCGTGGCACAAAGTAGCAATTGGACTGCACGCATATTCATAGATTTTCTGAGGCATCAGTAGCCGTGGCACAATGAACATTAAGCAGTGCCAGTAACGCCCCCAACACGCCCCTGTGCGCAGGAAAACCCAGTGAAATGCCAAATAGAGTGCAAGGCCCACGCCATCCATGGCCCAGCACACAGCCCCCCCATCGTAATAGCGTGAAAAATCTGCACGTATCCCGGTTGCACCAGCCAAATTGCTTGAAAAGTCCCATGCGTGCCCCGTCCCACACCCCAGCGTAATTGCATACCTCGGTCGCACCAGCCAAATAGCGAGAAAAGGCCCGCACGTAGCTCTACCGCACCCCATCATAATCGCGTACCCCGGATGCACAGGTCATCGCTTTGAAAATCGGCCTCGACCGGCATTATTTTGGAACCACATGGCATGGGCATCATGACCCCTCGCTGCTACCATTTATGGGAATGGGGAAGTAGCTGATAACGGTACCGTAATTTGCGGTACCGTTATTAGCTCTGAAGTCCCTTAGCGGGTACCCTCCTTAACACCTGGTCAGACCAGGCGTTAAGGAAGGGACCCGCTAAGGGACCTCGGAATATAGAGGTAAGGGATTACCGGCACCGGCACCCTTACCGGTGCTGGTAATCCCTTACCTCCTACCGCGTAATGAGGCCCATTGTGTTTTTTTTGTCAAAGTGTCACTATAGCTTGTTTACCATCTGCCTGGTGTATTTTAAAGGTCGGATGTTGGAGTCACCACTGACCATGTAATCCTAACAGGAAAGCGTTCAGTGGGCGCTGTTGATTTCTATCTTGATTCCTGCAATACATGTTTATTTTCCTTCTTAAAGATAGTGGCACAAAAACCTTTCGAAAATGACAAAGTTAAAATATATATCGGCACAAATATGGCTTAGACCACCACTTCACCACAGCCCCATCATTACCGTTTTCCCAGGACTGAGCGCATTAGGAACCTTGTCGTGTGAGTTGAGATGAAGGAATGCTTTCATTGATGGTGTCACAAATCGAGGATAGACTGGAGAAATATCTCAACTCCATTACTCTGGATACTTCAAATTGAATGTAGAATCTGTCCTGCCTGCTTGAGTCCAGTGCCATATGCAGAAGGCATGTGAAGGATCAAGCGAAGCAACAACTCTAGTGCCAATGTGTAAATATCTACGCAGAGGACAGTGGGGGGGGGTAGTTTATATACTAGCACAAAGCACTGATAGCCCCAGTGTTCATACAGTCTACAGAGCTAACGTGTTTTGTGGACATGCATCAGAAGGGCATCCAGTTCATTCTCCCTTTGAATTCTGGGATGTGTAGTTCCCCATCTTGTAAATTGGTGGGAAAACTACAAATGGGCTGATCTTTAACCCGACTCTATTCACAGAGAACGAGCGGTGACAGCATCAAAGCTGTATTTACTAATGTGGCCTCACTTTCCCTATGCTCTTGTCTGTCAAACGCCACATCCCACAGTGCAAGATCCAGAATGCGCAGCTCTTGCTTACTGCAGCCTTTCCAAATAAGATTGAAAAGCTCACTTAATAGCTGCAGGCCCTAAAATGGTATACCGGTATAAACAACGTGACCGTTATTATAGTTCAATTAAGCTGTTCACTGTATCTATACCGGTATACCGTTATACCGTTACACCCCTACCCGTGACCATACCCTGCAGGCAGCCCACAACACATGGGACCCCCCATCACCCGTAGCCATACCCAGCAGGCAGCCCACAACACATGGGACCCCCATCACCCGTGACCATACCCCGCAGGCAGCCCACAACACATGGGACCACCATCACCAGTGAAAATAGCCCACAGGCAGCCCACACCACATGGGACCCCACCATCACCCGTGGCCATACCCCGCAGGCAGCACACAACACATGGGACCACCATCACCAGTGAAAATATCCCGCAGGCAGCCCACACCACATGGGACCCCACCATCACCCGTGACCATAACGCGCAGGCAGCCCACAACACATGGGACCCCTCATCACCTGTGATCATAGCCTGCAGGCAGCCCACACCACATGGGACCCCACCATCACCCATGACCATACTCTGCAGGCAGACCAGAACACATGGGATCCCACCATCACCCGTGACCATACCCCGCAGGCAGCCCACAACACATGGGACCACCATCACCAGTGAAAATAGCCCACAGGCAGCCCACAGCACATGGGACCCCACCATCACCCGTGGCCATACCCCGCAGGCAGCACACAACACATGGGACCACCATCACCAGTGAAAATATCCCGCAGGCAGCCCACACCACATGGGACCCCACCATCACCCGTGACCATAACGCGCAGGCAGCCCACAACACATGGGACCCCTCATCACCTGTGATATCATAGCCTGCAGGCAGCCCACACCACATGGGACCCCACCATCTCCCATGACCATACTCTGCAGGCAGACCAGAACACATGGGATCCCACCATCACCCGTGACCATACCCCGCATTCAGGACCCGCCTCATGTCCCCACCCCCCACCTGTGACGGCAACCTGCAGGCAAGCCCCGCCTCATGTCCCCACCCCAACCTTTGACGGCAACCTGCAGGCAAGCCCCACCTCATGTCCCCACCCCCACCTGTGATGTCGTCCTACATGCAGGCCCCGCCTCATGTCCCCACCCCCCCATCTGTGACGGAAACCTGCAGGCAAGCCCCGCCTCATGTCCCCTCATCCCCCAACACACCGTGGACCGATAGACATGAATGCAGCAGATGTAAAAAGCCACGACACGCTGCACACTCCAAGTGCACCATAACACCCATCCATTGTACATGCACAACATGCCACATGCCAATGGAAGTCAAACATGACACATGCATGCATGTGTGCACACACATGCACAACAACCGCCAGCATCATGGACATAGAATAGAGTAAGAAACAGCAAAACTTGTCCTAATCCATCAAGAACAGACACACTTTGATTTCAAATAAAAATAATATGTATTAAAAACAGTATTGAATTAATATAAAACTAAATTACCAATTGAGCACCAAATGAGCAAATAAATAAAAGATTGTCAAAAACAAAATAAATTGCAAGTCTAACAAATGAAGCTGAAAGCAAAGATGTGCTACATTAGTGAAAAAATCAAAAGACAAATCAAAAGAAAACCATTGCTCCATGGTGAAATGAAAAATATCTGTTCAAAAGAGACCTATTTACACAAATCCAGGGTCCATTGTCCCAAACCATGTCCAAAAAAGAACCAAAATAACAATGAACTATGTACAATGCATGGAGGAAAGTCACAAAACTCCAAAGAAAAAAATAACAAAAGGAAACTTAAACCTAAAAAAACTATGCACAGTGGCAGTGGGCTAGTCATGTGACACACCGTTTCCCCCCAAAAGTCTCAGCCAGAGCATCGTTGCACTCTGCGTCGATTTCCCCTAGGCGGGCCTGTGCTCTCCCCTCGAGGGCTTAAAGGGACTTCACTGTGCCCCTCTCAAACTCCCTACAAGTCTCCTCGAGGAACTCTGCCTCTCTGCCGGACGGAGGGTATTCTCCGCCCTGGCGATGGTGAGTGGTCCCCCCTGTGCCCACTGCCGCTCTGCTACGATCTGCTGGCCAAGTCACCCCAACATGGAAGACATCCTTGTTGAAAGGTCCACGTGTGCCTCCTTCCCGACGGCCGATACCTGCCTCTCCTCCATTGGAGACTCCGAGTCCTGTTGCCTCCTACACTGAGCCTGCCGCTGCCGAAAAGCCTGGTGCCTGCACCTCTGGGACAGCCTCTCGGATGAGGACAACCACCAGGGCTGTCGTGCATGTGCCCTGCTGCTTGTTGCCTGCTCTTCCACCACTGCCACATGTCCTGTTGCTGGATAGATCTCCATGGTGACCACCTCTGCTAATCCTCCGTCAACTCCCGATACTGGCAGGGATGTGGTCTCCACCAGACTGGCCCCGGGTTTAGGACAGATGCACAGGGGGCCCTGGTGGTATCTGGGCTGGAAAATGGCAGGGAGGAAGACTGGCGCACAGAGTAGGCAGGCGAGGAGGGGATCACATAAGTGGCCAACCATTGCACCCATTGCGATACCAGGAAATGGTCCAGCCAGTTCACGAGACAGCAGACCTCCTTGTGATGACGTGCAAGCTCCCGATTGGAAGACTGCACATCATCACAAATGGGGTCTACCCGCACGGTGATACCGGCTAGCACAGGATCCACCCTGTACCGAATGGCAACATCCACAGGCATTGGTTTTTCCGTCTGGGTGGAATCGTCTGCCACCTTTGGATGGGTCCGGCCTGGGGCATGCCCGCAGGTGCATACTGCTGCAGTCGCAGTACCAAGGACAGGGTTAGGCACAGGCCCCTCCATTGCGACCTGCACTGCCTCCGGCCTCTGACCCTGGACTGCAGAAGTCACACCTACCTCACCAACCCCACTGGGTTGCATGGGCTGGGCTGATGTGGCCTCCTCCTCCTCTCCGCCCCGCCAATCTGGATGCCTCCCCACTTTCTTCCGCAGTGTCTTGCCCCTGTGTGGGCTCACCTGTCCCTCCCACTGCAGAGGAGTCCTCCACCACCTTCACCCTCTTGGACATACCCTTAGCAGCTGCGGCCATTGACTCAGACGTGGCACCAGTCTCCTCACTCCAGGAAGATGACAATACCTGGGGGGAGGACTGGGCCTTGCGTCTACGCATGGTGGAGGAATCTGTGCTGCCGTACTCCACAGCACCTTCTCCGCCCTCTCCTTCCATCATCGCTGTGGATAAGGAAACATAGAACACATACCTCAGGGTAATGAACATATGTGTTTATGTCACAATGCAATTGTACATCAGTGGCACTGTTAAAGGTTGGAACCATCATCACCGTCCACTAGGACAGGGAAGTGCCATTCACACACATGCACAATCATGTCTGTCATTCACACTAGACATTCACATCCTTGGACAGGACACAACCAGCACCTATAAATTGTGCATTCACCTCACACGCATTATGGCACATACACATGTAATTCACACACATCACCTGACAGTCACGAAGCAGGCCATGGAGCCATCAGGTCAGAGCACTAAAGGTCAAATTGGCAGCATGAGGCAATCACACAATCAAAAGCTTAAGTTACAGACATCCTGGAGTGTTGTCCACTCACACACTCACTTCTCAGACACATGCACATGTACACCATGTATGTCCATGATGTGGGCAATAAACACCCATGTGTCACACCTCTGGCTTGCCCCGGTACAGACTCAACAATGCAAAAATGTGCACATTGTTTAGGTGCGCATCACACATTCCAACACAGTCACCATTGGTGTGGCACACGCTTCAATGGACTCACATGCAGCTGTGACTGGGACATGCACACAGACATCTGTAAAGGAGACATGCCAGACATGAGGCCAAGGTGCATACTCCAACCACACGTCAACATGCACATGCACTATGGTGGACAAGAAGACATGGACACTTACCAGTCGACTCCAGACAGAGATCCAATTCCATGATCTGGGCGTGCAGCTCTGGTTAGAATCGCTTAGAATCGCTCCAAGACGGCCATCTCATCGGTGGTCAACCGCCCCCTTCCCACACCACCATCCTTGATGAGGCACCGGACCTTGTTGAGGGTCCTGGACTTGAAGTCTTCCCAGCGCTTATGGACTTGTTGGTAGTCACAGGGTGCCAACCCCTTTGCGTTGATGGCACCCACGATGTCCACCGAGATCTGCTTCCGTCCTTCATTGCCGACTTGTGATGGTCCGTGGAAGAGGCCATTATGATGCACCAGGACTTGCTCCACCAGGATGCCAACTTTCCTGGGTGAGAAGCTGACAGCCCTCTGCCTCTCTGCCGATGGGTTGCCACTTGCTTCAGATGGTGTTGTGTCAGACATGGCAACCCACATGGCAGGTGTGTGTGGGCAGGGTGGTCCTGGTGCTGGGCTGTGGAGCGGTGGTATGGCAGTTGGGAGTCTTCAGGATCAGCAGAAGTGGTCACGACGACAGGATCACTGGCAATGGCTGATGAGCAGGCACAAAAATGAAGGGCATGTAGGCAGAAGGCACACAGAGCGGACAGGCAGCAGCAGATGGCTCATAGAAGGCAGCTCAGGGCAGTTGGAGGGAGGTAAATTGGCTGGTAGGCAGGAGTGTGGGTCTTCCGTGTTCTTTGTAGGGCCAGCCGGAAACAGAGTAACTCCACACGTGCGGAAAGAGCACGTTAGTTTGTAATCAGAGGAAAGGCCCTAAGTGCGTAAGTTACATGACACGCGTTGGACATTGGGCGTTGCCGTTCAGTATTGGGTTAAAGGTGTGCGTAGGACCACATTACAATGTACGTGCATTTCGTTTTGGAAGGACGCGTGAACTTCGGAGTATTTTGGGGTCCCACTCAAATTGTTCACTACTGTTTGAGTGCGTACTTCTTCTTTTGGCGGGGGAGTTGCCTACACGCGTGTTATTATTATTCTTTCTTCGAGGCAAACGGTGACACAAGCATGCATTTTTCATACTGTGGTTGCCCCTGTGTGTCGCGCACCCCATTTACGAGGTCATAGTTACTACATGTTCCTCATGCACGCATTTTTTTGTGTTGCTGGGTGCCACAGCATACTGTGTGATGTTATTTCTTCATACGTGGGCTACCGAGGGGTCACGTACATGTTTATTTTTGTTTTTGGGGTGCCTGTGCGTTACGCGACCAGTTAATGTTTCACCAGGGGTTACATAGAGCCTTATTGGAGAACAGTGGTACGTTTTACATCACGTACCCTGCCCCCTCACTCTAATTGCCCAGCGCAATTGTTAGCTGCACCTCCCATTGAGCTAGTCCATCAGTGTCATGGCTGGGAGGGCAACAAGATGGAAGGGAGGCAAAGGTGGGCGTCCTGGCAGAGGTGGCCATGGTGGACGAGGTGGCCAAGGTGGCTGGGGTGTGCGAGGTGGCTGAGGTGGGCCACGTGGACAAGGTGTACAGGCCCGTGCAGGGAGAGCTATGCCCCCCCACCCAACAGGATCAGGGAGATGCAGCTGCTGCTGATGTCCCCAATACCCATGGTCCCGGACCAGCAGTGCCATCTGCTGTCCAGAGCAGCCAGGGTGTGGAAGCTGCAGGGGCAGCTGCGGCTACCACCAACCAGACTCAGGGTCACCCAGGCTGGACTAGAGTGGTCCCAGCCCAGGATCTGAGTGACTCAGGGGCAGATTTTCATCTCCCTAAGGGCAGGGGACATGCAGTGAAAGCTACTGGCACCAGCACCCAGGGTCACAGTCCAGCAGTGCCATCTGCTATCCAGAGCAGCCAGGATGTGGAAGCTGCAAGGGCACCTCTGGCTACCACCACCCAGGCTCAGCCAGGCCGGACTGCAGTGGCCCAGACACAGAGTGCCTCAGGGGTAGATGTCCTTGTCCGTAAGGGCAAGAGACATGCCGTAAAGGCTACTGGCACCAGCACCCTGGGACGGATACCTGCAAGCCAGCCTACTGTTGTCCCATCAGTGGCTGATGCCATGGCCCAGTCCACCAGTGCCCAGCCCCTACTGACCCAAGTAGTCCAGGCCACTCCGGGTCTGCACCAACTTGCAAGAAGCAAAAGCGTGCAGTAGCGAGAAAGGCTCCAACCCAAGGCATGGCACAGGAGCCCCACACGTCGAGGAAGAAGATCTTCTGTAATGAGGAACTGGACATCCTTCTGGACTACGTGCTGGAGCACGACCGTGACATGCTTATGCGGGCAGGGAGCAAACATACACCTGCTCAGTGAATGGCCCACTGGCAGGCCATCACGGATCGTATAAACGCCATGGGCCATGAGAGGCGCACAGCTCAGGAGGTGATCAATGAGTGATGAGGCGAGGTATGATATGATATGATAGGTTATTTATAACGCGCTTAATACCCAGTGGTTTCTAAGCGCGGACCCGGGGTTAGAACCTGTGTTGTTCCGTGTTGTCCCGCTTTCAAGGCGAGCACGTTGTCCCCTGAACTATCCACCCGAGAGATAACTGCAACTTACACTGACTGCACTCGAGGCAGCATGCAGTAGACGTGCAGAAGAGCACATGCAAAAGTTGACACGCACCATCTCTGAGGAACTGCGAGTTTCCCGTCAGGTGTTGCAAGCAGAACTGCATGCATCCATTGAGGTGTTGCATGCAGACCTCTGTGCCATCATGTTACAGATGCACACATCTCAGTCCCGCATGCCCGCTGCCATGGAGGACCAGGCCAGGTCTACACGTGGTATGCCTCCCTTAACACAGCCACCTTCTATTGCTACACTAGAGGATGGTGACAGCAGTGACAACAGCGAAAGCTCTCCCAGTCCATGATGGCTGTGCGGACCACGAACCCATGGAGGGGGTTTATTTTTTTTATCAACATCAACACATGTGGGTGTTGAGGTGCACCCTGCCCCTCCACTCTCCTGGGTCGGTCCCCCCCCTCGCTCACCCATGGGCATTTTTTATTTCTTTTTGACTTTTTTGTCTATTGTGCATTTATGTGACAGTGTGTTGATTTGTGTGGCATCCAAGGGCATCCACTGTAGGTTCCAGCTGGGCCCATACAGGCTTGTATCATGTCGGTACACTGCTTGTTCGTGCCTTAGGGTCCAGACACATATGTGACTCCTGCTTCTCCTTTCCATGGGCTTGCAAGGAGTTCAGCGTGTGAAAGTAACTGAAAAAGAGGCATTGGGGTTCTGTTTCATATGTGGGCAGACTCAAGTCCAACCTGTGTATACAAACCCTAGTGGGATTCATGATTGTTTGGCCGTGCACGGTTGGCATGCCTTTTCATTTTGACATTGAGATACATCCTTTGTTCATGTTACATCTTCATCTATTTGCTTGCCCGTCGCCATTGTTGTTGGACTTCCTGATGTATGCGCTTCCATGCCACCTTTAGTTGGCAGGCCAGCACTACTTATCTGCTGTCCAGAGCAGCCAGGGTGTGGAAGCTGCAGGGGCAGCTGCGGCTACCACCAACCAGACTCAGGGTCACCCAGGCTTGACTGGAGTGGTCCCAGCCCAGGACCTGAGTGACTCAGGGGCAGATTTTCATCTCCCTATGGGCAAGGGACGTGCAGTGAAAGCTACTGGCACCAGCACCCAGGGTCACAGTCCAGCAGTGCCATCTGCTAGCCAGAGCAGCCAGGGTGTGGAAGCTGCAGGGGCACCTGTGGCTACCATTACCCAGGCTCAGCCAGGCCGGACTGCAGTGGCCCAGACACAGAGTGCCTCAGGGGTAGATGTCCTTGTCCATAAGGGCAAGAGACATGCCGTAAAGGCTACTGGCACCAGCACCCTGGGACGGATACCTGCAAGCCAGCCTACTGTTGTCCCATCAGTGGCTGATGCCATGGCCCAGTCCACTAGTGCCCAGCCCCTACTGACCCAAGTAGTCCAGGCCACTCCGGGTCTACACCAACTTGCAAGAAGCAAAAGCGTGCAGTAGCGAGAAAGGCTCCAACCCAAGGCATGGCACAGGAGCCCCACACGTCGAGGAAGAAGATCTTCTGTAATGAGGAACTGGACATCCTCCTGGACTACGTGTTGGAGCACGACTGTGACATGCTTATGCGGGCAGGGAGCACACATACACCTGCTCAGTGAATGGCCCACTGACAGGCCATCACGGATCGTATAAACGCCATGGGCCATGAGAGGCGCACAGCTCAGGAGGTGATCAATGAGTGATGAGGCTAGGTATGATATGATATGATAGGTTATTTATAACGCGCTTAATACCCCGTGGTTTCTAAGCGCGGACCCGGGGTTCGAACCTGTGTTGTTTCGTGCTGTCCCGCTTTCAAGGCGAGCACGTTGTCCCCTGAACTATCCACCCGAGAGATAACTGCGACTTACACTGACTGCACTCGAGGCAGCATGCAGTAGACTTGCAGAAGAGCACAGGCAAAAGTTGACACGCACCATCTCTGAGGAACTGCGAGCAACCCGTCAGGTGTTGCAAGCAGAACTGCATGCATCCATTGAGGTGTTGCATGCAGACCTCTGTGCCATCATGTTACAGATGCGCACATCTCAGTCCCGCATGCCCGCTGCCATGGAGGACCAGGCCAGGGCTACACGTGGTATACCTCCCTTAACACAGCCACCTTCTATTGCTACACTAGAGGATGGTGACAGCAGCAAAAGGTCTCCCAGTCCATGATGGCCGTGCGGACCATGAACCCATGGAGGGGTTTTATTTTTTTTCTCAACATCAACACATGTGGGTGTTGAGGTGCACCCTGCCCCTCCACTCGCCTGGGTCGGTCCCCCCCTCGCTCCACCATGGGAATTTTTTATTTCTTTTTGACTTTTTTGTCTATTGTGCATTTATGTGACAGTGTGTTGATTTGTGTGGCATCCAAGGGCATCCACTGTAGGTTCCAGCTGGGCCCATACAGGCTTGTATCATGTCGGTACACTGCTTGTTCGTGCCTTAGGGTCCAGACACATATGTGACTCCTGCTTCCCCTTTCCATGGGCTTGCAAGGAGTTCAGTGTGTGAAAGTAACTGAAAAAGAGGCATTGGGGTTCTGTTTCATCTGTGGGCAGACTCAAGTCCAACCTGTGTATACAAACGCTAGTGGGATTCATGATTGTTTGGCCATGCACGGTTGGCATGCCTTTTCGTTTTGACATTGAGATACATCCTTTGTTCATGTTTCATCTTCATGTATTTGCTTGCCCGTTGCCATTGTTGTTGGACTTCCTGATGTATGGGCTTCCATGCCACCTTTAGTTGGCAGGCCAACACTACTTATTGAAGGGTGCCACGTGTTAGTTAGGGCACATTGAGGCACTTGTGGTATTCTGATTTTTGACTGTCAGTTATAGTCACTGTTGTGTCCTGTGTTTGTGGTAAGTCCTACTGGCCAATTGTTGTTCCTGTGTACATGATTGTTTTGATGTGTGAGAGAGAGTTATTTCAGTACTGGTTCAGTTTATCATTCAGGCCTCTTTGAAAGTACTGTTATGTGCTGGCCATGTATGTGTGACTATTGACGTTGCTTAGCATGATATGAAGTTTGGGAGGCTTAAGGTGACATACCATCATTTGGATGTGTATTTGGGGTTGAAGGCATACTGCATCTTCCAGGTGTGCCTTTTGTGCTCACAAGTTTGGTTTCGTTTTAGTTGTAAGGGATGCACACAATGTAGCACTTCCAAGGACAGGTTCTCAGGGTGGTAATGTTGTGACAGAGGATTGATCCTTTGTCATCATCGATTGTCACCTGGAATGTGCCAGGCTGTGTGCACTGCACAGGGGGTTAGATTTTTCGTGAAAAATTGTGCCACAAGCTGGGTACCGGTAGCCTCGCCACATGCCCTTTCCCCTCCCAAGCGCAGCGGCCGTGCATGTGGTTGTGAATGTGGGGGCACCACCATGTCGACCGGTACGTCCCGTCGTGTTGCAGCGTTGTGCAGGACACATGCTGCCACAATGATCCTGCACACTACTGGTGGTGCATATAGTAGCTCTCCACCGGAGTGGTCAAGGTAGCGGAAGCATGACTATGCCCCGAGTTGCAATATGGGCTGCGTTGTATCTCACCTGGGTGGTGTGGTGGGGTTCCGTATTGGCGTCATCATGTAGGTGATCAGTGGGTAGGCACTGTCCCCTGTGGAGGCAAGATGGTTTGTCAGTGTTGTGGTTTAGTCTGTATGAGACATGCATGCATTTGCAGGGCCATTTGTACTCACCAATGAGCCATGTGTTGCCATGCCTCCCAGCTTCCAGGGCTCGGTGTAGGGGTGACATTCTGTATATGAAACTATCGTGGGTGGACCCTGAATAGTTGACATATACAGAGGTGATGATTCCCCTGGCATCACATACAACTTGCACGTGGAATGCCAGTGCTTGATATTCTGATAGATGTGCTCAGTGGCCCTAGGTGGATGTAGGGCCACATGTGTGCAATCGATGGCACCGAGCACTTTAGGGAAGGGTGCCACCCCGTAAAAGTCCTGGACCACGGCCTGCCTTTCTACAGGTGTTCTGGGCATGTATATGTGCCTGTGGACTGGGAGGCGTGCAGTCATGATAGCCAACACCTGGTGTAGGCAGCGTGACTGTGTGGCCTATATAACGCCCCCAACTATGGCAGTTGTCCGCTGAAATGACACAGTGGCCATAAAATGCAGTACATTGAGCACCTTTTCTAAGGTGCTCAGTGCTTGGGAGCACAGGGTGGGTGATGTGAGGTCATCTTCCCACTCCCTGACCAGGTCTAGGATGATATGAGGTGGGAACCTACACCTTCCATAGACATAGACATCAGGCATCCCAAAAAGGCTGGTCCTGGGTAAAACAATTCAGGCCCTGGTTATCCTCCTCCTCTTGCGGTGTTGCACGATCACTGCTGTGAGAAATGGCACATTCATCGTAGATGTATACGCGCTTTTGTGTTTTGCGTGTCTATTTATGCATTGTATTTGTGCGCGGTGATGCTTAAGCCAGCTTGCGCTTGGCAGATGTGTTTCCGTATTAGCGCGTCTTTTCCCCTGCGCCGGTGAGCCCTGTTTTATTCCATGAATATGTGTTGTAAGTGCACATATGGGCGTTGCATTTTACTGTGGTACTTCCCATGTTACATCCACATTTACGCTTGTTCTCCATTCCACGTGTGCCGCCCCCTTTTTAGGTGTCTGCGCTAGGCAGTATGCGCCTTCGCTGGGCATCCCACGCAATGCGTTTGTGGTTTTGCTGTGACGTGTTGAGCGTGTGCCGATTCCGCGCACATGTCAGGTAAGCCACGCACAATGTGGTCCATGAATGGGTAAACAGGGGCTTGCGCATGTTTTTGTGTGCAAGTACCAGTTTTTACACGCAAATTATTCCATGAATCGGGCAGTTAGTGTTCATCTGTTTCGATTTTCCCTGTTATGGCTGCTTGGCCACCTGGTGAGTTCCTAGTGCACAGTGCAGTCCCTCCTCCACCCCCCTTGCCTCTATGGTGCTTTCTGTCTCCCCTATCTAGTCAAACTGTTACACTATCACCTATCGTACCTCTCACTCGAAGCCTGGAAGGAAGAAGTTTAAGAAATCGCTCCTGGCCTCCAACCTAGGCCTGCCAATCGTTGACAGCTACGTCAATGCTTCCTCCAGACAGACTATCACTGGCATCCTTTTTGTCACCTCCTCCCCGGACCTATGGACTCCCCATATGCTCTCTGTCCTCTCCCATTAATGGTGGAACCTGATGGGAAGTTCCCTTGGCACACTTATCAAGGTGCATCATAAATGTCTACCATGATGGCACTATCATGGCCCAGGGATCTCAGCCCAACCTGCTACCAAATAGGCGTCTCCAGTCTCTCATTAAATTCATTCCCTTCTCCGACCACTCCTCCTTCTGCCACCCCCCTGGCCTCTCTGCCCCCACCAATTGTTGTACCTGCAAGCAGCTTCACTTAGCTACCCTCAACTCTAGCTCTGCTGTTCATTTGACACCTCTTGAAGACGTTGACCTTGAGGTTCACATCCTCACTGAGACGTGGTTCAATGCCAGCCCTGCCACTGCTTTTGACACTCTCATTCCTGAGGGCTACAAGATCCTCTCCAAGCCCAGGCCTAACCGGTCTGGAGGCGGAGAGGCCCTTGTCTTCTCTGAATGGGTCCCTGCTAAAATTATACCCACTCAATCCTGCTCCTCCTTTGAATGTCTTGTCTGCAGGTTTGCATCTCTCCTACCCTCTTGCTCACTCTCGCTACTATCTACAGGACTCTTGGGCCAATCTCTGCCTTCCTTTCGGAGTGGGCCAACCTCGTCTCCTCTCTTCTAACCTCTAGCTCTAAGCTTCTCCTCTTCTGAGACTTCAATTTTCATCCGGATTCTCCTGATGCAGCCACTCTACTCTTCCGCAACCTCTGGGACTTTCTCTCCCTCGCCATTCCTCCTTCTGACCCAACCCACTCAGCCGGGCACATCTTGGATGCGCTCAACTCTGCTGATATCTCCTCCTCCACACCTCTCACTACTCCTCTCTCCTGGACTAACCACGCACTCTGCTCCTCTCCTCTCATATCGAGCTCCTGGGCTCCCCTGCTAAGCCTATGCCTGCACTGCCAGTTTCCTTCTCCATCATTCGACCAATGAAGCGTGTGTCAGTAGCTGTTTTTGCCGTCTTATTCACCCCACACACTCCTACTATTCCTTCTCACATTGACTAATTTCTTACTAACCTTCACCTCGCCATCTCCAATGCCCTTGACATCCTTGCACCTGCCACGAGGATCCGCATGAAGACAGACGCCAAGTGCAATCGCTGGTATGATTCAGATCTTGCATCGCTGTAACGCAAGTGCAAAGCTGCGGAACAGAAGTGGTTGGCTTCTAGCAAATCCTCTGAAAAAATGGCCTGCCACCTGCTCCAAAGGCAATACATACTCTCTATCTGCTCCAAGAAATGGACCCATATCCATTCCCGCATCTCTAGGGCCTTAAACAACACGGCTGAACTTTTCAAAATCTGTCAGTCCTGCTGCAGTCTCCAATTCTCCTTCTCAGGCCCTCTGCACTGTGTTGGCCTCCCATTTCACAACTAAAACTCAGGACTTCCTGTCCTCTCTCTCCTCTTCTCCCTACCTCCCCCACCTGCATGCAGGCCTCCCCTGAACCCCCACTCCCTGACCCATACTCTCCTTCCTCTCACCCATAGCACCTGATGAGATTACAGAGATAGTCTGCTCTATGAAAGTCTCCTCTAAACAGGTGCTACCCTGCTCCTCTAGAACTATAAAGGATAACGTTGCCTCGCTCCCTCCTTGGCTGAGTTCTGTAACCACTCTTTTGCCACTGGCAGCTTCCCCTCATCTCTCAAGCACTCCCTTGTGCACCCTCTCCTAAAAAAGACATTTGCGCACCCTTCCAGCCTGTCTAACTACTGCCCTATCCCCACTACCCCCTTTTTGGGCAAACTCCAGGAGAAGTTGGCCATCTCCCAAATAATTAATCCCAATGAATTGGTCGGCTGCCTCCATGACACACCAGTCTGGCTGAAGAGCAGCCAGAGGCATGGAAACGTCTCTCCTGTACACCTGTGACGACTTGCTCTCAAACTTCGACTCCAACACTCCTTCCGCCCTTATCCTCCTCAATCTGTCCTCTGCCTTTGACATGGTCAATCATTCCATCCTTATTAATCGGCACTGGCCTGGTTGACCTCTTTCTTCTCAAATCAGCCTTTTCAAGTGCTACTGGGCCCTTTACTCTCCTCTATGGCACTCTCGACTTGCAGCATCCCTCAGGGCTCTATCCTCTCACTGTAGCTCTCCTTTCTCTATCATTCCTGACTGTCTGACTGACTGCTATTCAGGCATGGTGTACTGCTAATGTTCTCTGTCTTAACGCCAGTAAGACTGGGATACTTCTCATTGGGACTCATATCCCTCCCTCCGTCCAACACTCTGGCAGCCCTCCTTGGGCCCTATCCCACCCCCCTCGTGTGCGGCTAAAAGCATGGGTGTCATCTACTACTCCTCTCTCTCCCTCTCTCCTCACATTGCTGACCTTACCAAGAATGCTCACTATCCTAGGGGCATTCTCCCTTTCCTCACTTTCCCCCAGAAACTCAATGTCGCTAAAGCTCTGGTTCGCTCAAAGCTAGATTAGTGTAACAACCTCTTCCTTAACCTCCCCTCCTTTCACTCTCTTCAACTAATCCAGAATAGGACTGCAAGACCTATCCTTGGGCTTAAGACCAGGGACTGCACCTTTCCAGCCCTTAAATCTCTCCACTGGCACCCAGTGGTTGTAAGGATCAAATTCAAGACCCTTTGCATCATCCACAAGGCTTTCTGGGGTCTGGGACCCCGCTACATCCAACTCTCTCTCCCTAAATAACTCTCTGCTATAGTCCTATAGTCATCTAGCTCCAACTCTCTACAGATAAGATGTTTCTCCAAAGAGAGAGTGGGGGGAAATTTCACTCTTTGGCAGGAGCCTCCCTTCAGAACAGTCTCCCTGCCCATCTCTGACGTGAGCCGGATCTCCTCAAGTTCCGGAACCTTCTCAAGACCTTCCTTTTGTCCTTCTCCTGCTCTCTCCCCCTCCCCTGCTAATCTTCTCCTGCCACTGTGAATGGTTGCCTGTGTTCCCTTATGAGTCTTACTGGGGTCAGGACCTCCTTTGACCAGCCTTCCCCTGCACTCCTTCATACCAGCACTTGCCATCAGGCACCCTTCCCTGACTATCCTTCTGAGGCCTGTCCCCCCTGTCCTTGTACTTGACCCTACCCCCTGGTTTCCTCCTGGGCACCCTTGAGCACTTGCTCAGCCCTGGGCTCCCTCTCTCCTGCACTTCTCCCCCTGCACCCCATCCCTATCCCATCCCCTCACCCTGATCTTCGCCCCTCACACTGCACTTTTATACTGCAATTTCAGAATCCGAATGTCACTAGGGCTAGTAGGACAGTTATTGTTGTTTTTCTCCCGTTTCCCACCTTCTTTTGTCTTTTGGCAGCTGGAAAAATGTTTGCTGTATAGGCGCCATTCAAATGTTCAATTAATAAATAAAAATAAATAAATAAATCATCATAACAGGGGAGCATTGCATAGCATTCGATGTCACATAGAGGGGTGCAGTGTTTGATGTATTGACGCCAGAGCACTTGACATTAGGGCGATCGTGGAATGGATTAGTCTATCACATGATGGAGGTTGGGGACCCCTCAGCTTCGCAGATGTTAATGTCACGAAATTTTACCAAACGAAAAAATGCAATAGATCGATATATGGTCCAAAATCAGTGTTTTTGCCAATGGTCGATTATAGTCATTAGCCTGACCTAAATGGACATCAAGGGGCAGGTAAAACAAAGGCCCGCCTAAGGCCAAATGTATGATGCCCTTATTTGGTAGAAGAGCGATACGTGGCTGTGGAAAACTGCTGTTGGTTGCAAGCATAAGGTGTAACGCGGCGGCTGCCCCTTTCACATGTATGGTCAGAAGCACTAAAGCACGGCAGGCAGTCAGTATAGACTTTGGGGTGGTTTTACAGGACAAGCGCATCATAGTTGTGCTGGATGAATTTTCAAGGTCATTGTGGTGAGATTTCTCTCATCAACTACAGCTGGAGTCCTACCTGTGTTTGATAGCAAGTTTTCACCACAATCCCCAAATCCATGCATGGAATTCATAGACAGATAGTGGTGCATTGCGCATAAAAGCATGTTGCCCGAGAGCTATTGGGATTAGTGGAGGATCATTAGAACATTGGAGAAGACATTCTGCATTGCTCATGAGAAAGAGGACTCACTAAGAGAAGCTCGAGCAACTTAATGGACCACAGACCACCCCTGACCTAGCCACAGGTATTTTTGATATGAGAAGTAAGGCCGTCCTCCCGAAACATGGGTCCAGACAGACAGCAGAAGTAGACATTGAGGTTGTGCACAAACGACAACTAAGGGACTACAAGAAAGAAAGAAACAAGAGACGACTAAAGAAGATGGACATTGAGGTGGGCAACAGAGCACTCATTTGTAAGCCCCCGTTCTAGACGAGGCAAATGACAATATAAGAGAAGGAAGGATCGATGGAGAAAGCCACAAGTGGGCAAAATGTAGTTGGAAGAAACTCCATTGTGGTTCTGCAGAATAATGCTGGAAGTATCTGAAGGCATAGGGAACAGCCAGAATTGATCAGTCCTTCGAGCTAAATCAAGATGCTGAAAGAAGATACACCTGGTAATTACCGCCGCTCCAACTAATTATGAGTTTCAGTACGAAAAATCATTTTTATAGCTGACTTTGTGTGGCAGATTTTATCGCAACACAAAACCAGTATTGCATGTGGTAATTACGGGGTGCAGTATTAATGTGTGTGCTATTGACCGGATCACCATATAGTCCTATAGGACTCGAAAATGGGGATTAACAGTGTGGTCTGTATGGCTTGTAATCATGCGGACCTACCAGGCAACCGGTAATTACTGCTTGTGGTAACGGGAAAAACATGTTTTGAGGTATTACTGGGTGTAATACCTCCAAACTCATGATCAGGCCTTAAATGTCCAATGAAAAGCTATTAAGATCTCTCTGTCAGCCAGGTGCCAATTTAATCGAAACTGGAGTAAAAAGGCAAGCAGTGATAACGTTGGTGGATACTGAAAGGCCCAAAAGAGTTGACGCCTTGGGGCACTGAAAAAAGTATTTTTCTTTGTGATAAGACTGCCAACATGGCGAAAGCAGTTCGGGGCACTCCTGAAGTACGATGCCCATTTCAATTGAAAAAGTTGAAAGGCCCTGGCGCTGTCTACAAGGATATGTTAAGAGAATTAACTTAAATAAGTAACAACCATTATACAGAATACTGTGTTGCTAGGCGTACACGCGAGTTCCGCTTTTAGGGCATATATCTTGTGGCCAGAGGGGTGCACTTAATGTAAGGGCAAACACCGGAATTCAGAATGTGAGGTTAGGGAAATGGGCACACTATCCCGACCCGCGGAGGTTATTGCCAGCTTGCAATCTTTATCATTGCTCCCTTTTTCTCAGTTTAAGGAAGCAGCCAGCCTGCTTCTGACGCATTATGCTACTCCGCCCCAGCTTGCCTGCTCACAGCTCTTATACAATCTTAACACAAGAAGTTCCAGGTCAGCTATAGCTCAGTGGTTCCTTCTATTAGCCAATGGATCAACACCCTTGGGGTTCTAGTCCCGTGGGAGCCCTCTGGCCTGTTGTTCTTTTTTTTTTTTTGTGTGCAATATACAAACACATTCTTTCTATCTTTATTGATCCCGATTGAAGCCTCGGCATGTTTGCGGCTAATTCTTTCCTCTATGCAAGGTTGTTTTTATCTAACACCTGCTATTAGGCAGGTGCGGAGGGAGGGGGGGGGGGTTGGGAAAAACTGGCTGGACTGTTGCACAATGGGTCAGACCTCAAAATGTCCACACAAAAAATAATTGAAAAAGACAAAATCCTTCAATCTAGCCCTGCCACAAGCCTGTTTGGATTCTGTGTAAAAGGGGCGAGGGAGTCATCTTGACCTGAGCAATGTTGGAGATGTGCCTGGGTGGCCCCCACGCATGAGTCTCGCAGTGAGTGAGAGGAAGAGGAGTCTGGGCTGCAGGGGCATGTTCATACCGCCCAGTGGCAATGCATATATGTAAATAGCAGATTCTGTGACCATGGATGCTAATGTTTTCAACACTGCTCCCCACAGGCCATTGGTCTGTTACACTCCATTTTTTGTTTTATTGTGTATTGGTTAACAATAAACCTTAGTACATACATTTATGAACATGGCATAGCAAACAGATAAAAACATATACACACGTGCAAATATGACAGTATCCCAATTAACATAAAAACTAACCAGCAGCTCCGTTTTCGCGTCCGATATAATACAAAACATCACAATAAGAAGGAGCCGAATGGGGTAGAATAAAGGCTTCAATTCCACAATCCCTCCTAAAACATTACATCAATTACTGGCCTTAAAATTCAACAGGGCAGTAATCTAATTGTACCCCTATTTTCCAATAAAAAAATGTAAAGCAAAAAATGTCATATTTGATCAACATTACCTTCAAATTCACGCCATATGTAAAAATCAGCAGCCGCTAAACTCAAGGGGGTCCCCGCAAAGATGTGGGTCCAAAACTGATCCCCAGAGATATTTTCTGTATCTGATACAAACATCGTATAGCCCTTTTTACAGCTGTTTATCAGAGTCTCACGAGAAGTCAGGACATGTCTAGCGGTTTCAGTTTCCTTCCCACATAGATGACAGTGGGCCTCATTACGAGTTTGCCGGTTCAGTAACAATGGTAACAGTAAGCTTGCCGGTACCGTTGTTACCATACCGGCAAACTACGAGTTCTGCTGGCGGGTGCCTTTACAGCCACCAGGTCTGACCTGGTGGCCGTACCGGCACCCGCGAGCATATCATGATGGTAGCAGCGGTGGTGCTACCACCTTCCCCATTTCCATTGAGCCCCATGGGGCTCAATGGGAATGGGGAAGAATGTTTTCCGGCGCCCAGAAAAGCGCAATTACCGGGTCCGGCAAGGTTGTAATGACCCAGTAATTGCCCTTTTCTGGGCGCCGGAAAAAAATGTATACCGCCAGCCTCGTAATGAGGTCCAGTGCCTTTGTTCATAGGGGGTGTTCCAAGAATATCCCTAGAGTGCAAAACATCCAAGTGAAATCAGATAATAAACGCAGTCAACTGGCAATTGCCAGTTTTATGCAAATAACTAAAAGGTTTGGGAAATAAAACATCTGTTTTACATAATGTACATATTTTGTCTTCTCCGAAAGATCATTACAAAATTCACTCTTAACAGCCTCTAGCTTAATTTCCTGATTGCCACCCCCACATTAGAAGGGGAAGTAGCATTAAAACCAGTCATGCAATGGTTTTACTAAGGTAGCGGGCGCCCCTCTCTCGCAAGAACAGACATGATAACCTGTTCAGTGGTTATTAACCACTTGAGAGTTCGCAGCCACTGCTTTTACTCACTGTGCCTTTCACAGATGGGTAATATCCATTTGCATATCAGTCTTTGTCCTGCCCAGGGGCAGTCCAGCACCGAAATACAATGGCAATTCCAATCTGAACGAGAGTACCACCAGCAACCCCATACACGTGTTTCACCCTTGTTGGGGATCATCAGTGAGGTGAAGCTGATGCCTCTCTAAGCACAGTGAGAGGGAGACCACGTCTGGTTGCCCCCAGGAGACCTAGGGTTACCAATCCCAGGTTCCTTAAAAAATAGTTTTACTAAGGTAGCGGGCGCCCCTCTCTCGCAAGAACAGACATGATAACCTGTTCAGTGGTTATTAACCACTTGAGAGTTCGCAGCCACTGCTTTTACTCACTGTGCCTTTCACAGATGGGTAATATCCATTTGCATATCAGTCTTCAGCCCGCTACCTTTGTAAAACCAGTCATGCAATGGAAGGTGTGGGTCTCCCTTTCATATACCTGGATTGCGTTAGCATTGTTACATTTAAGTGTAGAGAAAAGGCCCATATAGGTGGCATCCTTCTCCTCCAGAGTAAGGACTTTCAAATAAAAAGAACTTCGGGAGATCTTCCAAAGGGTAGATTTCGATGTTAGTCCTAATTCACAGCACAAGCCCTCCACTGATACTGAATTAGGCAACCCTAGAGTTTTCTACCAAATCTTTGCCTCAAGGTTTTTCCAGAAAAACATTTAATCCATACAGTATAGATGGAACAATACAACTATATTTTTTTAGCATATGGAATATCCACAATTAGGGGTAAGGAAGTATTTTATCAAAAGGAACTGTTGCAATCCACAGCAGCCTATCACAATGCCACCTTGCCAAGGGAGTAAGGGTCCATATCTTATTAGAGTTTGTCCTCGGTTTGATTCTGAATGATTGCTTCCCGTATGTTCTGGTGAATTTCTTGATAACCAGTGTGTTCATGCAAAGGGCCTCATGACAAATTGGGCGGTGCTGGTAAAATGTGGCAGTAATACCATATACTGCTGCATTAGCGGACCAGAAAATATGACTTTGGCGTTAAGTTGGCGGATTCACCTCCAATCATGAGCTGGAGGTAAATCTACCAAATTTCCTCCAAATTTCCATGCAAATACAGCCGCAGTAATTCCACCGAACTCCCCCATGGAGTCCTATGGACTCTAATTAAATGGGGAATAGCGCTGCCACTGCCACACATACATACAAAGATGTAATATTCAGGTATTAATTATTAAAAGACTTCCAACTAAGGGGTCATTGAGAGTTGGGCCGATATTTTAATACTTCTTAATACCGCTTAACAAAGTTATCAGCTCTGCCAGTCTTATTTTTGAAAATCTGCCTTACTCAAAATTTACCAGCAGCAGAGGTGGTATTTTTGCAATACCGCCAGTGCTATTTCAAAAATACCACCTCTGATGGTGGTAATGTAAAATGTTTTTTAAACATTTGTTTCAGCCATTTCCAGCATCAATGTAAAGGGAGAAATGGATTATGTACAGTAGCGGCTCATGTCACTACTGTTGATTTTCTTTATGCACATAATTGTCAATTTTGGCCCTTTTATGCATTATATGGATAAGGCGGTGAAAGGAGGCAATTACAGATGCTAATCTTTTTACCCCCTCTACATGGCCGTTTGTAAATACCTTTTTTCACACTATTGAAGGGAAGAACCTGTGCTTCCATTCTATATAGTAAAAAGGAAAATTTAAAAAACTTGGGGCCAGTTTGGATATTTTACCTCCACCTTCAAGGTCAACCTAAAATACCACGAACGGTATTCGTATGGAATACCACTGATCTTATCTGATCAAACCCTGAATTGGGTGGATGGTAAAATAAATGGCATTTGGCAAATACTGATAATTGTACTGATACTGCCCCACTCTGAATGACCCCCTAAGTCTGTGATCGTTTTCCATTGTCTTGTCCAGGCACTCTTTGCATAGGTGACCAGCAAAAATACACATGCAAATTGACACCAGATTCAGATATATAGATACAAAGTCGCAAGAACACATATATATCCTTCCACTTATACTTTACACTGTTACAAATACAGGATGCGCCCTTCGTTAATAACACATCTGTCAGGGGCAGAGATTTTTGAGAACACCAGGCTCTTTGCTCCTCCTTAGCACGCCCACTCTGACAAATAACACATCTTCTTTTCTTCTACTTTCATAAGTCTCTTAACTTTCCTGTGTTGGGGTTTCCTGCACCCCTAGACACTTTCCATGCCTTTCATACTTTCTTCCTGCTTTACTGGGCTGCCCTGCACACTTGCACCTGTTACTTGCTCCTTTTCACTTTACTGTGCCTCTTGCACACTCTTTCCTTTTTATCATGCTCACTCGCACCCTTTTCTTGCTTTCGGGTCACTTGCACCCCTTCCTTGCTTTCAGGTCTCTTGCACCCTCTTTGTGCTTCTTTCACTTTTTTTGTCTATGCGTCTCTAGCGCCTTTCACTTTTAAAGTTAATTTCTCCTTCTAACTCCACTCATCTAGCGCGTTAAACCTTGCTTCCTTTCTGTCTTATTTCCTTCCGGATCACTTCACTTGCCATACACTTTCTGTTAAACTTTCTTTACTTTCATGCCACTTGCAACAGCGTTTCAATTCCCCTCCAGCCACCCGCACCCTACCTAGTTTCTCTCTTCCTTTCTTGTAAAACTCACCTGTAAGCACGGTGCTGGCAAGCAGTCTTCCTCATGTTGCTTGGTTTGAGGTCAGGGTCTCACCACCTGTTCCTCTTACACCCTTGGGACGGGCACACATCCCAAGGGAACAAGCAGTCCTTTAAACATGGCCAGCAGTTTGCAGTTGAGTACAATGTGCTCTAGCACGTTGAAGCGTCTTCTATGTGCTAGATGGAATTACCAATAAATATCTTAGCCCAAATAACTAGACAGACCAAAGGAAGGTGGTAAAATACTTCTTAAATCTCAATGAAAGAAAGCAGGGCGATATAACAGCTATCGAAATAGATGCATGTGTATTCACCGTTTATCCGGCTTGTACAGAGTTTATATATTTTTACAAACGTCATTTATGAGGTCATACTTAGTGGAATTTGCAAAACCGATTAACGGGAGAGACTGGATTCAGGGAACATGTCTACTTATAGAATTATATAACAGTTAATATCTCATTGGGTGCCCCTTGTCTGTAGGACACATCCTGAGCTACTTCTACATACGTAATATACTGATTATAGCAGAGAATATGGCAGGGGATTGGTAAATGCAACATTGTACGTGAAAGTGTGTGGCAAGTTTTAAGATTGGTTGGCAACCCCACCCAACCTTGGACTTCCGGCTTGCTTAGCAGCACGTGAGTGAGAAAAAATTTATGGTGCTCGAGTTGCATCAGTTCATTCCTCGTTTTCCCAATTAGTCCATCATATGTCATCAACCTGATCCTTAGCCAAAATCTTCTGTTTGTAGAGGTACTTGTAGTCTGCTCAGTGTTCTGGGGTATTCAAGGGAGTGCCAGCACACCACTATCTTAGCTTGAAGCTCTAATGAATAGCCTTTGTGTTCGACTTCTGAGTCACGTGTTAGGAGACCATGATTTTGTCCATTTAAGCCTCTCAATTACTGCTATTTGTTTTTATTAAACAGGGTGCTGTTACCCTTTTTGGTCTTTAGAAACATGCTCACTCCACGTTACATAGGTTTTTGCCTTTGTGGTTGTCAACACTTTGCACCTGCATATGTCCTTGCCTCTTCTTATTTTAGCAGAACTATGTCTTATGCACATGGTCTGTTCATTCGACTCCCCTTGTGACTTTCACCCATCTCTCGAAATAGCCTCATTGACTCCAGGTCAAGGTCACCCTTATTCTGCACATGAAAACAGCTTCTTCATCAGTTCTTCAATTTGCAATCAAAGCCTCATATTTTGAGGCAGCAGGGTTGATTCTTAACACAGCCATCGTCTATTCTCTTCTAATGGCTGTCCTAAATGTTATGTATATACCTCTTCTAGCAAACTTCTATATGGGCCTCATTATGACTTTGGAGGCAGCCATGCCCTTAATAAGGGCATGGCTGCCTCCAAAATCAGGTCCGTGTTCCCTGAATGGGGAATTACCGGGCCATTTCGAGTTTGGAGGGCCCGGTAATTCCTCCTACAGGGAACACGGGCCAGGACCTTCCCCATTCCCATATGAGCCCCCATAGGGCTCAATGGGAATGGGTGCGGGAGCTAACAATGGGCCGATTACGACCGGCCATTGTTAGCTCCCTGGTCCCCTCGCGGGACCCGCTCTGGACGTCTGGTAAAACCAGATGTCCACATCGGGTCCCGCGAGGGGACCTCATAATATTGCGGAATGGTGTTAACAGCGCCACCTCCATTAGCGGCGCCCGTTAACCCATTCCGCAATTGTCATAATGAGGCCCCATGTCTTTTCTACCTTGCGCTACAGCATATTTACAGTTATTGGTCAGAAAGTTACTTCATCTTCTTATATTCATATTCATGATTAATTCATCTTTAGGTACATGTTTGTCTTACTACTTCAGTTACATCATCAATCTTAAGCATTTCATATTGTTTCGGCATAGGTTCATATATGTTCTTTATGACATCATTCTGTTGTCGTCAGACTTTACTTTAGACTTTGTACATATTACTCATGACCGCATCCTGGCATCTTGGCAGTGCACATCATTCATGGTAACATCTTTCTAATGCCTCAACGTGAGAGTGTATTCTGAATGGCTGCCTGAGTACATATCGTCTTTCGTACACTTGAGGAATGTTTGCATGGATTCATATGGGTTCCCAACTGTAGGAAGGATGGTAGAAACCCAGTGTGTATTGGCGCTTGATCCGTGAGAGGAAATCACATATAATTTCTTTTGAAAAATGAGAGATCAAGACACTCAATGCATATTAAGTCTTGATTTAATCAAAGCGTAGCGGTCAGTTAGTCGCTGGCACGTGTGGTGCTGATCACATGCCGAAGGCCACATGAGCAATGCCAACACGTGTTCCGACCATAGGTCTTTATCAAGGCTGTGTGATTGATTATGAAGTGCAGGTGTTTTCAGAATCATGACAGTGTGATTTCACGTGACATAAAGCGACGCAACATTTTACATGACATTATGACCCAGTTATATCATAATACATGTTTGTGTTTATTAAGTGAAGTGGTGAGTGGTATTGTGACGTGTGCAGCATAGCATATTGGTATATATAGACATCAAGATCGTGTTAAAACAGTTGTTTTTGAGTGTTTTGTAAGATATGTTGTATGCACCAAGGAAGGGATTCCATGGGGTGGAGGAACAAAAAAGAGAGGGAAGAATTAGGCAAGTCTGGTTAACCTACGTCACTGGATTAGTAAGATGCTGCTTAGTATTAGGTGAGGGATCTTACCAGCTTGTATTGGTGGGTTCAGGTCCTTGAATAAGGGTGCTGAATAGCAACTAGATGAATGAAAGAAAGGTGGGACCCTGTTATGCTTGTATAATAGGGTTGGTCCTGGGTTAACACAGTAAGTGCCGCGACAAAGGGGTTCTGGTAGTGGTTACTACTCGGTGAGGAATCCTCTGGTGTGGGTGACAGCGGGTCCTGAGATAATGATGTTGGTTACCAACTAGAGAAGACCCGGGCGATATAAGACCCTATCATGCAAACATGGTGAGAGGGGTTGTGGTTCAATGCAGTGGAGGGAGAATGGTCCCACTGGCATGTTAGTGGTGCCTGAACGAGTGGAAGACAGGATGGACTGGGGGTGGCATCGATACCAAGGAGTGGTTGGGTGTCTTGGGAAGGGGTTTAACATGGCATAGAGACGGAAAAGGGGGTTGTAGCCCCTGGGGCAGTGGTTATAACTAGCTGCAATGTGCAAGGCAGTGGTGAGGCAGTCGCGGTAGGGTCATAATTGGCCCATCAGGAGTGCACTTTTATACATGAATGCTGTGTGTGAGGACATGGCCTCAGTGTGTGTGGGCGGTTGCATGGGGAGAGGGTGGAGGTCACGTCTAGAGAGGAGTTTGAGGAGATTGACGGTTGCTGGGATGGTGTGCTGGTGTGACGATTACCTGCATGGGGATTGTGGCATGCGTTAGAGTAATGTGAGTGAGAAAAGGTGCGGCATGGTACCGATCGGGAGTGCATGTGTTGTATGGCAGTAATGTGGTTGGGTGGGAAACTTCTTTTCTGGTGATGGTGCGCATATGGTGCGCATAGTAGCGGTACACTGTAACTGTTGTGTGAGTAAGCTCCCCATTCTACGAAGGCTGCCATTGCGAATGTTCATGGCAATCCTGGGCATGCTGGCTTAGTGGGACAATGTGCCTGCGTTGCGGAAGCCGGCGTATTCCGTCTGGTGAAGGGAGGGTAGCTGTGCCACTCATTGTCAATTGCGGTCACAGCATTGGTTCAGGCTGATTAGGATGGCTCGTGCGGTGGGGAAGCGGAGGTCGAGATATGTTAAATGTTAAAGGTTTTTGTACCGTGCACCGTCACCAACGGAATTGGTTCCCAGGCGGTATACACCGGGTGCTGAGCTTTGGTGCGGGTATTGGATCGGTGTCAGTCCGTGTGTGCTGTTGCTCCGGCTTATGTGTTGTTGCAGTGTTGTGAAGTGCGTGTGGCTTGTGGTGCGAGAGATGGTTGTGTGAGTTTTTGAGTGAGATAGGTATGCAGAGTTTGAGGTTATATTGGTTAGTGGGTTACCTGACCTTTAGCATGCTAACATTCACAGTTTTGTCTAAGTGTGGCACTTGTTGGCCTTCACAATCCTATATAGAAGCGGCGCAGGCCAGTGTTCAGAATTCTATCTAGGTGTGGGCATGCTAACATTCACAATCTTATCTAGATGCGGCGCAGGCTGGTGTTCCCAGTTCAAGTGTGGCACATGCCAACATTCCAGTTTCACAATGTGGAATTGTGATGCGGATTAGGGGGCGGGGGCCACTGAATCATTGCAAAGGCATAATACACACTAATATTGTGGGGGAGGTAAGTATGTGACCGTGATGGGAGTTGGCGTGAGTGCAAGGCACTCAAAGGAAAGCTGGGTCCAGCAGTGCTCGTAGGTCACTGAATTAAAAAACACAAAAGTGCACGGACAGGCTTACCTGGGAGCCTGGAGGGCAGCAGGGAAGAAGTTGTGCGGTCACGGCGATCATTGGATCCCATTCGCCATCTTCTGGGGAGCCGGATGATTTGCCGCGCAGCCCTCAGTAAGCTTACAACAGGTTGAATGCCTAACGGTGCAAGTATCCAATCAGAGATGCTGGAAGGCCACGCCCCAAGTTAGTGTGCTGGGGTGGCGCTGGCAAGGGTATCTACAGGCTGTCTCTGAGTGTAAAAGAGGCAAGCCAGAATCCAGATAAGGGTGAAAGATCATAAGTGGGGGGCCGGTGGCTGATGGCAAAAAAGTGGGTATAGTGGCCGGACCCCACGTTAGTGTTATAGCGTGGGGCGTGTCAGGTATCAAGTGGGTTGTCTCTGAGTATATGAGAGGCATGTCATAAAAGAGATAAACCAGAACAAGTGGGGGATGCCAGGCTGCAGGCAGAGAAGGTACTGTGGGGATATATATTCCAAGTCGAGTCCTTTGGTAATTACCTGGGCATAAAATAAGACCAGAGTGTAAGGTTCCAACAAGTGATGTCATTGTGGGTTGGCTGCTGGGCATGCAGGGGGCAGGGCCGAAATAAAGTTTCATATAGAAGGAGGCCAGCTGGCATGGCCAATTGATTCATGGTAGAATAAAGGGGCCCCCGACCTACGTGAAAGAAATTAATGTAAGTCAAGGTCAGACAAGGCTGATTGTGTGCTTGCAGTAGGGGTCATGTGTACCCTATATGTTGATGCTGTGATATCAGAACAGGGGGACAAGAGGGGGGCAGTCATGCCCGAATTTGCAGAGGTCAAGAACCATGGGAAGGCCCTGCCTAGGAAGATTGCTGCCCTGTGAACTCGGTATGAGAATAGCACATTGCGCAGTGGTTGCAGTAGTCTTTAGAGAAACACATTGAGCTCATGCTCAGAGTTGAGGCCCTAGCAAAACAAAAACGTCTGTATTTCCAGATGAGTCTAGCTTCGTGTTTTCTTAGTTTGAGTTCCATGTCCCATGAATCTGATATCTTCTTTCCTGTCCAACTTGTATTTCTCTTGCCAGTGTTGTGCGTGTTGCACTTGCGAGTTGAGTAGATTTAGATGTTCCCTGATCCTGATTCTGAGTTTGTGTATTGTGCTGCCAATATATTTGAGGTTACAGGTGCAAATGATAACATAAATTACACATTTGGAGTTACAGTTTATGAACTTAGTAACTTTATACTGTTCTGTGCCATTGAAGTCAAGGGTCTTGGCGTTCCTCGCATGGGAGCACATGGTACAAGATCCACACTTATAGAACCCAGCGGCCTTGGCCGATGTGAGCCAAGATTGTTTAATGTTGTCCAAGGGGGTCATGTATGAAGGGCTCAAGAGGGTGTGCAGGGTTGGTGCCTTGGTGTAAGTCAGTAGTGGCCCGGGGGGTGTCAATTGCTAGATGTCCGTATCAATACTGAGTAAGTGCCAATGTTTTTGGAGTATTTTCTGGATCTGATGACTATCCTGTGTGTATCCGGTCACATATCTGGTGGGTTCTTGTGGGCCTGTGATCGGGGGTTTGGCTCTGGGTGTGAGTAGGGTCTTGCGAACCCTGTTGGTTGCCATGTTGATTGCAAACCCCTTTGCCTTGTTCGTGTATCCTCTTTCAGAGAATCTATTTTCCAATAATTTACATTCTGTAATGAACAATTTGTTGGTGGTGCAATTCCGTTTGGTCCTGATGAATTCGCCTTTCAGCATATTTTCTATTACACTTCTGCAGTGGCAGCTAGTGGCAAAGAGTACTGAATTGACCTCTGTGGGTTTTCTGTATGTTGTAGTTGTCAGTTCATTGTTCTTCATGCTAATCTTTATGTCCAAGAAATCTATAGAGTTGTAACTGTGTGTGCCTGTTAGCTCTAGACCAAACTGATTGTTGTTTAGGTATTCTTTGAAACAGTAGAGATGTTCTGTGGTGCCTGTCCAGATCATCAGGACATCATCAATGTAGTTATACCATTTGTGGATATGCGGGTTGAAGCTTGGATTGCATGTACTTGTTCATAATGGTTCATAAATAGGTTGGCCATAGATGGTGCAGAGGTTGCACCCATTGCGATTCCCTTGGTCTGTTTATAGTACACTTAGTTAAAAATGATGACTGCGTTTGTCAATGAGAATTCAAGGAATTCTTGGTAAGTTCCAGATGGGAGTAGAAAGATGCTGATGTTTTTCAAAAGATTAAATCAATGGCCCTAAGAGCTAGGGTATGGTCAATAGCCATATACAGAGCCTTTACGTACAAGGTTACAAGTAAATAGTGGGATTGCCAAGTCACCTCCTGGAGGATGAGAAGAGTGTGTATCGTATCCCTCAAATACGTAGGTATTTTCGGGTCTTCAGGGACAAGGATGCTATTGATCTATTTTGCAAATGGTTCACTGACCCATCCTATTGCGCTTAGTATTGGTCTTCCTTCTGGAATTTGTGTGAATGCTTTGTGCACTTTGGGAAGGAAGTAGATGGTTGGCATGGTGGCAAGCTTGGGTTGAAGATATTTGTGCTCTTCATCGGTTAACAAACCACGTTTGTGCCATTTGGGAATAAGTGTATTGGCTAGTGTGGTTATGTCGTTTGAGGGATTGTTTGGCAGTTCTTCGTAACAACCTGGTGTTGACAGGTGTGTTCTGGCCATAGTGATATAATCAAATCCGTCGAGTATCACGATGTTGCCACCCTTGTCTGCTTCTTTATTAATGATTGAGGTGTTCTCTCTGACTGTTTTGAGAGCCTGACATTCGGCTGGTGTGAGGTTCACATGTTTTGTCTCATGCTTATGTCGTATCTTGTCCTCAAGGGTATGTAGATCACGGGCCACGGCCTGTTACAATATATCAATGGCGTTGTCACCTTGTAGGTTAGGGGTGAATTTAGATTTCTTCTTTAGTTCTGGTACGTTGAGATTTGTTCTTCTATACTAAGATCCTTTAAAATGTCTCTTTTTCGAGTGGATCACAGAGGCCTCGTCATTCTACAAGTTGATGAGTAAATGTGTCATTTTGAGATTTTGCATGTTGATGTTACTTATAATAGGTTTGATTGTATTCTTAGTCTGCCAGATAACTTGTGTTGCAAAGTATATCTTCAGTTTAAGTTTTCTTGTGTACTTGAACAGCAGGTCTATGTGTGCATCTCTACAAAGCTAACTGTACCAGTAAAACACTGCATGCTGCGTAACAGAGCACAACACTAATCAGTGCTTCCCAGCCATGCGCAGCACCATAAATCTTAGGATCGAGTCTCACTTGCCGTGGACACAATTTGGAACACCTTCCTAAGGCGTTACTAACTGCTCATTCCTGCATGCCCTATCTAACACGTTACCAATTACCAGAGCCACATGCGCCCCTACTGTGCATGTTTAGTAGCCACGTGCAGCCTCGCTAAATCTCCTGCATGTGTACATGCACGTGAACAGCCACATGCAACAGTGTTTGATATGTGCACTAATTGTAGCACTCTCTTGCAGAATTTGAACAGCTACTATGACACATCCTGGCACAACGAAATTGCAGGAGACAACAAGGGACACTGGGTGACAACTAACCTAAGCTAAGTGCTGGACTACCTTATGTGTGTTTATTATGTTGCTTGCCTTTGTATACTGCTATAGTGATATTGTATATGTGTGTAAAGTCAGAAGCAGGGACGTGTGTTTCTATGAGTGTAACAGCTCGATGGAAGCGTGCGCAGTGACCAAAACCGTACCCTAAAATCCACAACCCATCCATAACCTCTCCTTAAACCTCATTCCAGTTTTCCTACTTCCCCCCTTCCTATCCAACCATCATCACTCTAACCCTCCTTCCCTGATGGGGTTACAGAGCCCTGTATATGCATCGACTTGCGGGTCCCAAAACTGCAACGGGGGTGGTTGGTTCATGTCACTCCTGCGCCTCAGAGCGGTGGACCCATGTCACAGAACTGTATGCAAAGTTATGTTATTTTATAAGCTGTGTTGTAACGTTATATTTGAGCATAAACACAACTGGCAAGGTCCTTTCCGGTGTCATCATTTGGCTGTACTGCTTATTAAATGCAACTCTATTTTCATTACTGGTGGCAACAAGTAGACATGCCTTGGGTCTGGTTGTGCAAAATAAGTAAATAACTATGTGATGATTTTAAAAAAAGAACAAAAGGAATGTTATCACTTTCTCAAGCATTTACACAAAACATAACATGCAACAGACACATTAACCCTCCATAAGTAGCATTTTCTGTAAAGTCGTGAATTGACGAGATTCACGGATGATGGTTTGAGGGCCACTTTTTTTTAGGTGAAGGGTGGCCCACTTTTTTTTGGGTGTCCAGACCTATTCCTTGTCCCAGTCCAACCCTGCCCAGGATTGCACACTTTGGTGAAATGGGGAAACCAGGATGTGGACAATTAAACAACTGAGCACATCTTCTCGGGTTTAGTTGATATAGATATTTATTACAGTTTTGCTTTGCATTTCATGAGCTTAAATAATACTATATTTATGGAAATGCATTGGAAGCAAACCACATTACATAATAAACTGGCCTTTCATAGTAAACTATACACTATATACATTGTCATAGAAATATGTTGAGCATTAAGAAAATGGCTTTAGTTTTATTCTCCCCATCCAGCATGTAAAATTGCAATAGCATCTTGCAGATCAATGCGAGCTTAACAAATCCCACTTGGCTTTTAAAGCCATGGGGCCTGATTCATGGATTTTTTTTGCACAGTGCAAAGTGACTTTTCATTTGTGCAAAGTGACTTTGCATTGCCAACAAATACCCTGATTCATGGAACAGTGCAAAGTGTATTATTGCCGTGCAAAGTCACTTCAATCGGGGTGGGGCAGTGCAAAGTGTATTTTTGCAGTTCAAAGTGACTTTGCACGGCAAAAATACACTTTGCACTGCTCCATGAATCGGGGTGGAGCAGTGCAAAGTGTATTTTTGCAGTGCAAAGTGACTTTGCACGGCAAAAAGACACTTTGCACTGTTCCATGAATCAGGGTGTTTGTTGGAAGTGCAAAGTGTTCCACGAATCAGGCCCCATAGTCAATCCAAAAAGCATGCAACATTATGCACCCTTCTCACTTCTGATCACTCCCTATCATTCCCATTTCTTAAGGGACAAAAGTCTCTGCTACTAGTCCCCCCTCCCTCCCATCAGTGCCTAATGGCTCCAATTCTAATGCTCTAATGACACAGAACAACGTGAGAGCCCCTCTGCTGCCCCTAGCTCCTTGGCACATTGTCCTTCCTCGCAGTGGGACACCTCTACCGTTCGGAAAGGGTAAGATGTCCTGCTTCCAGGACAATGAGCGTGCGGAGCAGGAATTGCTCGGCACTCATTGTCCTGCCAGTGGGACACCTTTCCAGTTGCGGACCCTCATTGAGGTGCCGAACGGGAGAGGGGTCATACTGACCAATGTCCCAGTCTGGCTCTTAAAAGAGCCACAGGGGGGGCCGCTTGCCCCACATGCCCTCCCCTCACTCAGTACGCCACTGCATCAGCCCCATTTGCTTCTTTGCCCCTTAATTGGTGGACCGCATCCCTCTAGCAAATAACTCCAGAAACGATTCTTAAAAGGTGTTCCTTTGATCAGCACTCAATTCCCTGTTTACAGGGGATTTGTTAGCTGAGCATGTTCTTTCTTCGGGCCTGAAGCAGACCCCATGCGACTAGATGGGCCATGAATATCATCGGGACACTGTTGTGTTCCAAATGTGTAGCTTGCACTTTCATAAACAAACAAAAACATGCTTTTTAAACTTGCTACTAGATTTCTTTAAACTGTTTTTTTTATTTATTGGACTACCACACAAACACCCTGTGATTTTTGTGCCCCTTCATTTTTATTTCTTCACAAGATATACTTCTAAAGAAGTTATTTGGTGTCAAACTGCTTAATCGCAAGTAAACACTTTTATTCTGCTGACAGCAGTTATTAGGAAACTGAACTGTGGGGTTCCATGGGTGCCAACATTGCATTTTCACTATGGGGACAGAAATTCCACCACCCCCACCCTGAATATAAGCAAGCAACTAGCCCAATACATCCCTTAACCAGAGCGCATTTTGTAGCAATTTATTTTAAAATAAGGAATCACAGAAAACCATAGGACTTTAGCCAGCTTTACCTATAACATCTCAGCAACAGTCACTCAATCTGCTGAGATACCCTGGTAGCTTTCTACTTGAAACACTTGTGTATAGGCACGTTACAAATGCCATATCATATCATATCCTACTGTAGGATGTGGCTATGGATCCATGATTGCTCTCAAAATCACAGTATTACCAATAGTGCAGTTCATGTACATGACTAACAAGCCAACAGTATTTAATCTCCAGCCACACTGGCAATGCACCCAGATTAATTTAGGGTGTACATCCGTAAAACTATTCTATGGAGGCAAGGGGAGGTTCCTGCCCCCTTTGCTAAAACAGTAAGGGAGGAGTTCACCACTCCAGGCGCCTGTACCCGTAGCCTCAGGGTGATATCTTGTCTGTTAAACATGCTGTCTTTGACTACCTATCATTTGGGGTTGAGCTATGAGTGCTAGCTCTTCTGTCTCGCGGACTGTTTTCGACTGACTATTATTCGAAGCTGAGCCAACAGTGATCTCTATTTTAGTTAGAAGCACTCAGTCTCTTGCAGAGTATACACTATTAAAGGGTTGCACTATGAGTGATGTCTTCTCATTAAAGGTATGCTGACTCTTGCTTGTATGCACATCATTCACAAACACAAGCTGTATGTCTTCCCCAAATGATGACTAAGAGCAGGTGACTATCACATGTTTACCCAGTGGAAAGATTAAAGACATTTGAAATGAACGCTTGTCATATGTGTTATGTTAAACCAGTTCTTATCATCACATTACACGCTGGTACGTATACACCTGGCTTTATATTCTGATTTAAAACTTCATTTTCTGTATAATAATACTGAATAAAGTGTGCTCAAGGTGGGCCTCATTACGACCAGTGCGGAATGGGTTAACGGGTTCTGCTAATGGATGCGGACCCGTTAACACCATTCCGCACGATTTCGAGGTCCCCTCGCGGGACCAGGTAAGGACGCCTGGTAAAACCAGGCATCATTACCGGGTCCCGCGAGGGGACCAGGGAGCTAACAACGGGCCGGTTGTAATCGGCCCGTTGTTAGTTCCCTCTCCCATTCCCATTGAGCCCTATGGGGGCAAAAATGGGAATGGGAAAGGTCCGGACCCGGGTTCCTTGAGAGAGGAATTACAAGGGCCCTCCGAACTCGGAATGGCCCGGTAATTCCCCATTCAGGGAACCCAGTAAAGGAGCCCGGTTTTGCGGCAGCCATGGAGCTAATAGCTCCATGGCTGCCGCCAAACTCGTAATGAGGCCCAAAGACTTGAACATCTGAGCCTTTACAGGGCACCTTTTAAGAGCTTTCCTTCCTCAGCAGTGGGTTAGTCCTGTGCCCCCATAGTCATTCCTCTAGACTATTGGGATATTTTCAGGACTAAAAAGGGCTGGAAAAAAGGTGTCACAGTAACTTGTGTTTAAGTGGTCAGTCTAGTCGACTACAACACTCCCCCCAGCCACCCCCGACACCCCTCCTGCTCACATACAACTATACATAATTTAAAACAATCAATAAGCACATACACAGTGAGCTAAAACCTTTGACTAAGAAAGGATAATATTCACTGCTGCATAAGTGCAATTATAATATGTATCCCCACCTGGCCCCCAACAGAAACAAGCATTGGCAAAGCCAACAATTAATTTTATTTTATCTAAGCATGGAAAGGCATTTACCAGGCACTATAATGGTACTATCTGCCATAAGATGGCAACATCTGACTAATGGTGTTAGCCCATCATTATATCATGACAGTGCCTGGCAAATGCCCATACAAGAGCCAAAACAATTGGCTTTGCCAATGGCTACTATTAACAGTAATTCAGTGCAAGGAACAAATGCAAGGCCGCACATATGGATTATAAAAATCAAGTGTCCGAAGGCACACTTGGCTGAGACGTTTTTATTACCCCTGGTTTATAGTTGCAAATATGCCATTATCTTACAGAAGACTGCTTAGGAATCCAAATGTTGTAGGTTTCCCCTAAAAACAAAAGGGGAGCTCAAAGAGATCTTGAGGGAAGTGTGTTTTAGATGGGATGTGGAATGTAATGCATGAGGGGGTCAGAGACTAGCATAACTATGGATGGTCAATGGGTGGATTAACATCTACAAAATACCCACAGCATTTGTGTCCCCCCTTCACATCCCATCTCTCTGCTAGCTTCAATTCTCCATGCTAATAGTTATGGCTTGTAAGCAGCGCTTAAAGCTCCACCCAGTTGCAAAAACCTAAAAATATTTGGAGAAGCATGCCCTAAATCCTGTATCCCACTGCCATAATGCTACTATCTGGCCACACAATGGCAACATCTGGTAGATGTTGTTAGTGCCTCAGTATATCATGATTGTACCTTGGAAATGGCTATATAATGCCTAACAAATATTGATATCAGTTTTGTATACAGTGCCAGCTCACCAGAGGGCATCAGAGCGCTGTAATAACAGTTGCTATCATTATCCACTGTGTGGTACTCAATGTATTGGCCTCAGAAGGATGAAAGACCGAGTTGGCCATGCCCTGATTCAAACATGCATCAGCAGGCTATGAACAGATGTCAGAAAGGAGCGCTCAGCTCGCTGTGCTATCTGACCAAAGACAAAACTATTCACTTTGCCAATGCTTGGCAGTAACAGCAATTCAGTGTAAGGAATAGATGCAGGTACAGACATATTTATTATAAATGAAATGCCTGAAGGCACACTAGGCTGAGACATTTTTATTACACCAAAACCTGGTTTATAGTGGCAAGTGCGTCATTGCCTTGCAGAAGACTGCTTAGAAATAACATAGATCTCACCTTCAAAGCACAAGACGAGCTCAAAGAGATCCTGAGGGAAGGGCATTTTAGATGGGGAGTGGCAGGTAATGGGTGAGAATGGTCATAGGGACTAGCATGCCCATGGGTGGTCAATGGGTGAATACAATCCAAACAATACCCACAGAATGTGTGCCCTCGCTTTACATCCCATCTTTCGTCTAGCTTCTCATGATAATAGTAGTGACTGATAAGCAGTGCGTAAAGTGGCACCTAATGGACAACAATTTAAAACGTTTGTAGAATCATACCTTAAGTTATTTGGAGCCGGTCTGATGCCTTGCCCCCACCCCTTATCAGCTGCCATACCAGCCCACAGGGTGAAGCCCGTGTTGGGAAGGGCACAGGGTTTGCTTTGGCGTGAGGAGAGAGCAGCAGTTTGGAGCCAGTCTGTTGCCACACCCCCAGCCCTTATCAGCTGTCGTACCAGCCCGCAGGGTGAAGCCCGCGGTGGAAAAGAGCGCAGTGTTTCACACCGCAGGTGTTTGACGCGTGGTGGATGCGCACCCCTTGCAGTTGAAGCCCAGCTCCAAGAGAAAGCAGAACTAAACGGTGAGTGGCGTGCAGCTTGCGGGGAAGAGCGCAGTGCTGTGAATCATCTCCAATTTGAACCCGAGTCTCAACACCCACACATTTAACACTCCAGCACTCCAGCATCAAACACCCAATGTTGCTAACTGTTGGGGACCTGTGCTAACTGGAGTTGCTACCGGGAACTGCTCACCTGTATGCACACTACAAGGCGAAATGACTAGCAGAAGGCTGTACAATCCCTCCTGTAGAAGGCAGGAAAACGCTCTATAAACCCTTTAAACCCACCAACGATGTAAATCTCCTTGTAAGTGAAATGAAACACTTGTTAAACGATATAGATGGGATTGATGAAGTTGAGCTAATGTGGGGAAGAGCATCAGCTAATTGTGTTGTAAATTCTTCTGGGCTGGATAACATTGAGCAAGAGCCATGCAATTCCCAGAAAGTGGCATCAGACCCAGCAGGGGCAAGCAGGAAGGACCAAGACTCTGCCTGACCCACTTGCTGGGTGTGAAGTGGACAAGAGGCTCGACCAGATTTAGGGAAATAACTATTCAATCCCTGTGAGCGAAAAAAAGGGGTTCCTGGTTCGGCCACCTGGAAGGAAGGGGCGAAGTAGTAGTGCTCGAGACACAAAGACTTACCAACAGAGCTCTTATAACTAAGGGCCGGAACCCGATAGACCCATATGCCCATTGACACCACAGCTAATACTGCCTCTGGGTCAATCTGTGGAGGTGACGGAATCAGGTGAATTCACAGGGAATGACTCCCTCTGTGATCTACGCCCTCGTTCTCGAAAGACATAAGGGGAAGGAGCAGTCGTGTGTAATTTAGCCCTAACCAACAGATATGCCTCATTGGCGAATCTTGTGGACCGCTCCCTGGAGGCCCGAGAAACCGCGAACGGTAAAAATATGGCTAGTGACGCTACTCCGAACAAGATAGCAGGGAATTGCTGCGAAGGTTTGGGACAATCAATGATAATGAAAGATCTGGGGGAAATTAAGAGTCTAGTTAAAGCTATAGCTGGGAAAATCGAAATTCTGAAAAACGCTGTTTTTGTCTGGGAAAACACTTATGTCACTGAGTAGGCCAAGGCCACACATTGCCAGACCTGCGACTGTGCAGTGAATACCCGATCCAGAATCATTGCTAGAGGGAATGAACCTGCCGCAGCTATCAATAACAAAATGAGTCCCGGCTTGGCCATCCCAGACACAGAAGATCACAGTTGACATCCCAGTACAACCCGAGGATTATCTGCTTCTCTGAAATCTGCCCCATCATATTGAACAATTAATGCTGAGGAAAATGTGTCACGAATAGACATCCTTTGCTGTTCAAAATTACAGGAGCAGGCCGGCAAAATGTCCTCAAATAACAGTATTGACCTGGCAATTACTACAGCAATAGACACATTTGCGCAAGCCAAACCATACAGGAGGCCTTTACAGCCTAAAACTTCACATAACACCCAGCATATGAGACCTGAGAGAGCCGAGGCAAGTCCAGTGCATATGGACTCCAGGGATAAGAGCACATATAGGAACAATGAATGTAGGCTAATTCTGCATAATGTCCCAACACTATCCAGGTGGCAATTTGAAAACAATGATTTGCTCATCAACAAAGTAATACACTGGATTAGAAGCACCAGGGGCTGTGCCTCAGTGATCAGAGAAGACATCATTCTATGCAACAGAGTGCAGGTGCTACTGTGCAACAAAGATTACATCCAGCTAACCTTGAGGAGCAAATATTTGGCTGCCGGGTTCTTGCCTATTGAATCACACATGTATCCACCCAATGGCTCTAACATCACAATACGATCAACTATCCCTGATATTATAAATAGTGGAAGTCTTTATACTACTAAGTCAAGCACAGGCAGATTCTGGCCTGGATGAAGTGGATTGACTTACAGTTCCCCAGAATGTATCCAAAGCACCCGCGCCTAAGGATATTAAAGTTCTTTCATGGAACATTGCAGGAGTGACCAAACATATGGTGGACCCGGTCTGGAGAGGTTTCATCAAGGGATATGGCCTAATTTGCTTGCAGAAGACGTGGGCGTCTGAGCCCATCGAGCAACAAGGGTACGCTTCCTTTATGACACCAGCGGCCAAGGGTGCAAGAGGCCGCCCAAGCGGGGACCTGTTGACCTGGGTCAGCTCATCGCTTATTGGGTAGCTGGTCAAGTCCATACTGACTCGTCTGATTTACAATTCATCAATCTCACCACAAACTAAGGAACCACGGTACAACTGTTCAACATCTATAATTGAACCATGGGGGTGTCCCCAATGCATAGTCTGATAAGGATGAATGAGCTTATTGTAGGAAGGGAGCAAACAGATAGTAACTCTGGCAGTTGGTGATTTATTACATGCAGTACAAGCTTCTCAGACTTGTTGTCGATATGTGGAATGAGCAAGACGCTGCATGGGGAATGCCAGTCCTAATGACGGAATGCACGACTCCTAAATGATCTTAACTTGAGGGCATGCAACGGCCGTTGTGCAATTGACCAGCCCCCAAAGAACACTTTTAATGGATATAATGGCTTGAGCTGAATAGATTAAGTCATGATTGGAGCCAAAGACAGGGATTTGATTACGTCATGCAAGATTTTGGACCGTAGAGACCATATGCCAATTCTGTGTGACATTTTACCAGTACCTGGTAATCAGGCCAGGAATGATGAATCCCATAGAGCAACCTCTATAGACATTGGTGGTCACTCGAGAAGGGTGGTGATGTGGGCAGAGATGCTGAACAGAGATCGGTTACCGGGCATCTATTGTACAATTATTGGGTAGAGTGTAGCCATCCGTTATCTGACTAGAGGAATGCAAGAAGTATTGGATGACTATGTTGAGATGGTTGCAGCCCTACACTCATACCAAACCAGGTACCAAGGGGAAGAAATACGTACAGACCAGCTAGGGCTGGTAAGACGAGGAGTGCCGACTATGCAAGGAGAATATCTTGACATGCCTTAAAGATGGACCAATTTATTTATTTATAGGGCATTAATAATGTGCCTATACACAATGTGTTTCGAGGCGCAACAAGATAATGGGGTGGGGAACAGGAAGGAACAAAAACAGTCCTACTAGGACTTGTGACATTCAGATCATGCAAGTGCAGTAACAAGAAGTGCAGGGGAGAGGGGAAGGGGCAGTACCAGTCAGGGCATAAAGGCCCATGAGAAAAGCGAGTGCCAGCGGAGGCCAGGTGGACAGAGCCAGGGGAATTCAGAGAGTGCAGCGGAAGGAAGGTAAATGAGCTAAGTGCAAGGTAAGGGCCTGGAAGGGCTCAAGGGTACAGGCCCAGCCAGGCTAGTATGAGGGGAGAGGGCCCGGAAGAGTGAGTGCAGGTTGAAGGGGGCATTAGTGGGACCAAGTGCAGGGGTAGACTGGATGAGGGGGGCCTGGTGCCCTGTAAAAATCTGAAGGAACCAGGGAGCCAGACAGGGGAAATTAGCAGGGGAGAGGGAAGGAGGAACAGAAAAGGAAGGTCTTGAGAAGCTCCCGAAAATTTAAGGAGATACGGCTGAAGTCTCAGGGGGGCGGGGAGGCCATTTGAGAGGAAGGCTCCTGCAGAGGAGAGAGATCTGTTAAACAGTAAATATATTGTGCCTCCTTAGTATTATATTGGCCTAAGCCTATTCGCGCTACACAGAAAACCGCGTTGAAAAGTTCAGATTTTTGGGTTAACTTTGCCGCCATTTTAGGATTAATCCGCCATTTTAGGATTTCCAGTCGTGTTCTACGTTTTAAAATGGTGGACTATGTTTTCGACTTGCAACCAAGCCTTCCGACCTTTGAGTTCTGTTAATGTTTAGGTTGCCCGAGAGCCGACTGTTTAGACTGAGCAAAGGGACCTTGTGCTTCATATGAACTGTCATTCAAGTGTTGTCTGCGTTCACAAGCCTCATCCTTGTATAAACATTGGGACAATGAAGAACAAGCTTCAAGCGTATACTTTGGCTGAACTACATTGTGAAGAAACTTAGTACAAGGCTTACCGCGGGATCCGAGAACATACATCACAATTGTGTCTTCATGGAAATGCAAACCTATATAATCCTTCGCATAATATTGTATAATCTGTATGTGAACTAGGCACGAACTCTAGACCACAAATTATTAACGTGAAGAGAGGCTGGACAATATTACACAAATTGTATAAAAGCACAAATGTTTAGATGTTCAGCTCTCTCTCACCTCTCCTTGTCGGCTGGTACACATTGCGAGGTGTTGGGAGCCAGATATCTATCTGTTTTGCTTTGTAAACTGTACAGTAATAAAAGATCTGTGAATCCTTTTAGCCCGTGATTGGTGTACTTCCTTTCTGGTACTCAGCCTCGATATTTCCTTGTTCTTTCAGATGGCGCCCGAATAGGGACCCTCAAGATTGATGCCACCTCGTTAAGAGTTGACACAGCTATCGGACCGGGAAGGGATGGTGAGAAAAGGGGGCCCCTTTTGGATGAGACGCGACACCTCAACAGTACTGCACGATCCGATCTGTGGACGGTCAGCATGCGGTCCGAGACGGTATCTTGACGAGGGTCCATATATCGAGGGGGGGCAGTTTTGCCGAAATCACCAACCACGAGGGTCCTTTGTCCTTTGTAATCTGATCGGACCTCCCTTTGTCCTTTGAATCAGGTGAGTCGTGCCCCGATTCCTAAATATCCTTATATCTGGTTGTAGTATTGTACTCGCGAGCACAATCGGTGCCAGGTAACACCAGTAATCTGACATGCCTGGGAAATTGTCTGTCTGTTTCAGGGCGTTATTCCGCAGAGACAGACAATCTTTGGAATTTGGCCGTCCGGCACCACAGGAGGGGTCGCCGGCATGTACTATGTACTGTAAATACGGCATTGGTAGTATTGTATTCAACGATATTTGGCACAGACAAACTAGACATGCTCCCGAACTTCAGTGGCCAGTCAATGGTAGTTTTGAGATTGCCTGAATACAGTATTTAGAGTCCATATTGTTAAAGAAAAAAACTTTGATGTAATACAAAATTGGAAAAAGGAAGCTATGCAGCAATTTAAGAGTAAAGAGAAGCATGCATGTCATCACATGTCAAACTCAGAAAAGGCATTATTGTACGATCAACAGAAACAGTCAGAGTCTGTTAGAAACATGGATAGAGCTTTTTCACTTGGTATACAGAAAATATATCTGTATACCATGCCTCAGATGAGCTAATTGATAAACTCTTAAATGAACGTAGGCCTGGTGCCACTGCACCACCTCCTTATGTACCTCTTCCTGTTGTTTTACCTCTTCCTGCTGTCGTTCCTCATCCCGTAGCAATTCCTGTTCTTCCTGTTGCTCCTTCGCCGCCAGTTATTGCTCCTCTTCCTGTTGTAGTTCCTCTGACTGTTCCTCCACCTTTACCGACTGTTACTGTTCCAGTAAATCCGTCTTTATTGCCAGTAGTAGTGTCTCCACTACCTGTTGTGCAGGATTTGTCTACTCTCTCTTTTTCAAACGGTTCTGCGCCGCTGGTAGCTGATAAAGGGGCGAGTGCTCAATCTAAAGTTGTAACGCGGAACATAGTTTCCAAAGAGACTACGAGAAATTTGAATGCATGGGCTAAGCAATGTATAGAGAAAGGTAAACAATCTACTTTCTTAGCTACACTCCTTAATCTAGAAAGTATTCCCGATCAGAATGTCTTTATTGAGGGGATGGGGATACATTTGGCTGTAATGTGGAATAGATTGACAGACACAGATGTCCAACAAGGTTTGAGGGATTTGAATGTTTTAGCTTATTCAAGGGATACTGCGGAGAAAGTACATGAGCATGTCGAGAGGGTTTTTGAGTTTAGAAGGGACTTAGAATGGTTACAGAATGATGAAGTAGATGGTGATAGTTTGGACGCTTTTTACGTGCAGCAACGGTTCCTTCCTCCTTGTAAGTCAATGAGTGATGAAACGTGAATTTGCACAAGGGATGCGCTTAGATGGATTTCAGATATGTCGATATAGCCCGTAGAAGTATATGATACGTATTGTCGGTATACTCCAGAAATGCAGAGGAAAGTGTTATAGGTAATGATAGAACACCTGCAGGATGAATGCATAAAGAAAAAGGTTTGTTGTCCCGCAGAATTATTGAATATTTATAAGAGAGCTTTTGCGTCTGATACTGCATTCACCACTTTAGCGCTCGATTTGGCTCTGTTGCTTAGTAAATGTTTGGAGCTGCCTACTTCTCAGTTGCCTATGAGAGAGGTTCCTCCGACATTTGTTCCCAAAGTTGAAATTCCGGCTAATGCTGCAACGGGTGCAGCAGCCATCGATATTGAAGCTCATTACATATCACAGTTTGTTCACGTCCCGTTCTCAATACAGGAAGTGAATACTATTAGACAATCGATTCCAGCCATAAGGAAAAATCCAACAGGGTTTTACAAAGAAATAGAATCTGTCTTGCATTCGTCAGTTTTCACTCTGGGTGATATAGACTTGTTGTTTCCCGTGATCCTACCTGCTGATTTATGGAAACAGATTAGGACTGTAGATGATCCAGCAGGGTTAGGTGACACATGGGTTAACTTGGTTAGGTTAGACAGAGAAAGGAAAGCTGGTGAAAGACCACCGCAAGTGATACTGACTTTGCCAGATAGAATAATAATGAAATTAAAGACTTTAATTCCAGAGAGAAGGATTGTTTGGGGCAAACTCACTGCTTGTACCCAAGGAAAATCGGAATTCTTTAATCGGTTCGAACAAGTATTCTCAGATTTTAGCAGACAGGATCTAAGCACAGAGTCAGGGAAAAGATTGTTTGTGGACAAGTTTGTGCAAGGATTGTTGACTGATATCCCGTCACAAATTATGACTTTCGAGAGTGCTTGGCAAGCTAAATCACAGTCCGAAGTATTGCATATGGCTCAGTATTACGAGAATAGGGTCAATAATGAAAAAGAAAGGATCGAAAAGAAAAGGGGAGATTTAAAAACCACAGTATTATTGCAACAGATGGTCAGCGGGCCTAGAGGTGGAAGTACACAGTTACGGGGTCAATTCATTCCCCAAAGTAATGCACCGTAGGTGCCTGTACACGCGAACCAAGGTGCTTATTGCAGACGAGAGAGTCATTGGCGAGCACAATGCCCGATCCTCCAGCAAAGGTCAAATAACACATATGGTGTCATGGGTAGACGATCCAGAGGCCACCCTGGGGTAGGGGGTCTTGGTAGAAGCCAGTTCGCTCAAAATTCTCAGTCATTTTTGCAAGATAATCAGCAACCTAGTGTAGATAGCAGAAATATTTTTGATAATCCTTCAACTGCCTATCTTTCCCAAGATCTTGTCTTCGATGATATATTGTTTCGTTAGGTCAGCCCGAAGCAGGGTCTGGAACCAACACCCATTCCCATTAATCAGAAAGGTCCCTACATTGAGATGATGGTGGCGAATAGGACGCATCTATTTTTGATAGACACAGGAGCACAGAAGTATTCCATTGATCATTCACGGTTTCCAGACATACCACTTTCAGGGCAGAATAACGTTTCTGTAGGGTTTTCTGGTACGCCAGTGGTTAGTCAGGTTTCACTGCCGGTACCAAATTTCACTGGGTCCATTCACGGATTACTGTCTGTTTCTTCTGACAATGAACTGTGGAGAGAATTTGTTGGGGTTGAATCTGTTGAAGGAATTAAATGCCGTTATTCATTGTTCTTTGGATGGAGTGCGTTTGACAATTTCACCTCAGCAATCTTCTGCCTCACAGTTTCTGACTAGACCTTTGCTGCCAGAATTTAGTGAAGTTCCGGCGTGTTTATGGGCGATTGATGATAATGACGTTGGTATTTTGCAAATTGAGCCTGTTAAAATTGTTCTGAAACCAGGAGTTAAGTTGCCACGAATTCCACAATATAAGATTTCAATTGATGGTGAGCAAGCTTTGAAGTGTATAGTCTCTGATTTTGTACATCGTGGAGTAATTGAAGAAATTGCAGGAAGTTTGTGCAATAGCCCGATTTTACCGGTGTACAAGAAAGGGGATAATGCTATTCCTTTCTGTTTCATTATCGATTTGCGCGCTATCAATAAGATTGTTGCTCCACAATTTCCAATTTTGCCTGATTTAACGATGATACTAACAATGATTCCAGCTTCTGCTACTCATTTCAGTGTGGTGGATCTTAAGAATGCCTTATTTAGCATTACCATACACGTGGATAGTAGATATTTGTTCGCATTCACCCTAGGGGGATGCTCGTTTACATTCACCCGTGCACCACAAGGGTACACAGAGAGTCCGAGCATTTATAGTAGGGCTTTGAAAGAGCAGCTCGATACACTCGAGTTGCCTTCTACTTGTACATTGCTACAGTATGTCGACGACCTTCTCTTAGCTGCAGACTCAAAACGTGCTTGCAAGGAAGGCACTGTGTTAATGCTCATTCATCTAGTAAAGCATGGGCATAAAGCTTCATTGAAAAAGTTTCAGTATTGTCGACAGGAGGTCGCCTATCTGGCTATCTCCTCTCAAAGGAGGGAAGAAGATTGACACCTGAACAAATTAAGAGCATTTCTAGCATGTCTGTCCAAAATACAAAGAAGGAAGTCTTGATAGGAATGGCTTCTTACTGTTGACAGTGGATCCCTAACTTCTCACTAGTGATAAAACCAATGTTGGCATTGACAAAGAAGGGCATTTCTTTGCCACTAGTGTGGAATTTGGAACACCAGAAAGCTTTTGATTGCTCAAGACTGCACTGTGTTCAGCACCAGTTATGGGCACATCAAATTATGATAAGGCTTTCGAGTTGTATGTGCATGAACGTGATGGATGTGCTTTGGCTGTGTTAAAGCAGGAACATGGGGAAGAATAGACTGTGCGGTTATTTTTCCTCCACACTTGATCCTGTTGCATGCGCTTTGCTGAGATGTTTGAGAGCTGTCACTGCTGCTGCTGCGTCTGTAAAACAAAGTGAGGGTATGGTCTTAGGCCATACTTTAACCGTGATGGTACCACACTCTGTAGACGTTCTATTAAATAGAACGCCAACGCAACACCTTACTTCCGCATGATTAACAAGATATGAACTGATCCTATTTGCACTGCATATCCTAATTAAAAGGTGTTGCGTATTAAATCCGGCTGAATTACTACCTCTTCCGCAAGATATTGCTTGCAATGACGAAATGTCACATGACTGCCTTTATACTACAGAGCAAGAAACTAAAGGCAGGATTGATTTAAAAGATACACCTCTGAATGATCCACAAGGGGAGTTGTTTTGCGATGGCTCCTGCTTCAAACTTCCGGAGGGTACATCCACTGCTGCTTATGCCATCACTACATTAAGCACGATCATGGAAACCAAGAGAATTTCGCATAACTCCGCACAGGCTGCAGAGATTATTGCACTAACTCGAGCTTGCAAACTTTCCAAAGGGCTTACAGTGAATATATTTACTGACAGCCAGTATGCTCTTGGGGTGGTTCACAACTTCGGTAGATTATGGGCAGAACAAGGTTTCTTGACCTCACACGGAACAAAAATCCAACATGGCACCTTGATAGTTCAGCTACTCTCAGCTTCCTACTCAACTAGTAATCATGAAGTGCGCTGCACATCAGAAAGTAGTAGATGATGTAGGGAAAGGAAACACTTTTACTGACAGGATAGCTAAACAGACTGGTACTGATTTATACTCAGAAATGTATGTTACAAAGGAAGCCACAAATACCTGTATAGTAGATGAAGGGATTGACTCGATAAAGAATATTCAAGCTGATGCCACTTTAGAAGAACTTGAACACTGGGCTGAGGGTTTGGCAAGTCTGGATGAGGAAGGGTGTTGGGTAGACAGTTCAAAGGGAAGATGGATGCTACCCGATGCATATGTCATCACTATGATCACAATGGCTCATGGTCCAACTCACATATGTGCCAGGAAAATTTGTAAAATGCTAGAATATGTCTAGGTGAATGTTAACATCTCAAAAACTGCTGAGCGTTTTGTCCAGAATTGTATGGTTTGCTTACAGCATAATGCGGGGAAGGGTACAATGACACCGAGGGGTAGTTTTGGTCCCCCCTCTGTGCTTTTGAAGTGATTCATTTGGACTCCATCGAGATGGAGCACTGTAACAACTACAAATATGTCTTGGTAGTCATTTGTGCCTTTAGCAAGTGGGTTGAAGCCTTCCCTGTGAAAGATGCTACAGCAATGACAACAGCGAAAACCATGCTTAAGGAATATTTTCCTAGGTTTGGTTTGCCAAGGGTCATCTGGTCAGATAATGGTCCACATTTTATCGCTGATGTTATTCTGCAAGTATGCGCAGGATTACAGATCGATAAACGGTTCCATTCGGCTAGACACGCTCAGAGCGCTGGACTTGTAGAACGCCATAATGGTATCTTGAAGAAAATTCAAGTAATTTGAAATGGCCAGACGCCTTACCTTTGTTCTATGCACTTACTCTATCAGAATTGTCCCTGGACCTAATATGATAGCAACCTCGTCTGTTTCCTCCACCCTCCCATTACTGTTTTTTTCCTCCCCACCACCCCTCCAGCACTATATGAAATGTCGTCAGGCCTAGTATGATAGTTGCTTGTTTTGTTCCTCCCCTCCCTTTCTGCATCCCTCTCCCTCACCTTTTGTTTTTCTCTGGCTCTACCAGAAATGTCGTCAGGCCTAGTACGGTAGTCGCTTGTCTGTTTCCATTTCCTTCCGACTCTCCCCCTCCCTTCCTTATCTATGTCTTAGCTCTTGCACTATCTGAAATGTCATCAGGCCGAGTACGATAGTTAATTTCACATCCTTACTGTTCATGGCCTGTAAGAATGTGGTTGTATTTTCCCTTGTTCCCCCCTTGCCTTGAAGCGCTTTGAAACACATTGTGTATAGGCGCTATATAAATAAACGATCATATCATATCATACCTATAGCGCTACTGTCCATGCAGACAACCCCACAGACTAGAACTGGACTCTCCCCATATGAAATTATAATGGGGAGGCCAGCTAACATTTGGAGCCTGCCAAAACCCAATAAATTAAAGGATGTAGAGCATTTGCTTCTTTCTGAATACTGTAAACTCAAAACTTGTACTTGATTTATCAACAGGTGCGAGAAGCCCTCCCAGTTAAATACGAGGGGCCAGGTCACAGAATTCGACCCAGTGACTGGGTGCTCACGAAGTCATTTGAGAGAGCATCCAGCCTTGCACCGCCCTGGAGAGGACCATTTCAGGTCCTGTTAGCCACACAGACTGCTGTACGAGTTGCTGGCCGACGACACTGGATACACGCTACACACATTAAAAGGATACCTTTCTCTTTGCCACACGAAGGAGAAGAAAAGAAGGAAACTACTTGCTCTGCTTCTGGTGATCAACCGGTCTTGAACGACATCAAGGGTATTTTGGAGACTCTTCCTGAGCCCGTGGTCCTGGGGAGACTGCTGCTTTTCTCTGAATTCTTCTTCGGATCTTTGTGCCACCTTGAGCTACCATGCGTCTGTTTCACCACTTCCATCAGGAAGCAACGACACACTGTTCGCAGATCACGCAGTGCCTGGAGTCTTAAGGTACAATCTGTGTCCACAGCACTAGACCAACAGCGCAGCACGTTTCCTGTGCCCACAGGAAACGACTGTTGAGCTCGTCCCTTGCGCCACTTTTGCGCTGAAGCATAAGTAAGTGGCTGGGACCAGTAAAAGTTATCTTCATTCAAGATCACGTGGTCAGGAGATCACCAGCAAACAAACTACAGTGTTTATCGCAGAATCTTTTTCGGGAAAGAGCTTTGAGGAACAATGTCTGTCGCTATCTCTACTCGTACGGAGCAACCGATCGATTATGTGGCTAACAAAGACATTGGACAGAAAACTACATGGTCCTTGAGGACGTATTGTTTCCTTGTAATTATGTTAACCGGTCTGACAGTAGTAATTGCTCTTGGGTTTTGGTACATTGAGGGGGTGCGTCCACTTGAAATTTTTATACCCACTGAGAGTGTTCCCACTATGTCTTCTCCTTTCGTGCATCTGCACACTCTATCTCCGAGGGATTCCCACCACATATAGAGTTATCACAATAATACCCTTTTGTTAATCATGAATGCGACCCATGCGATTTTGAATAGAACTAATTGCGGGATCTGTTCGCAATTGCCACAAAACGGGGTTAAAAGGGTTGGGCTGGTATATTCATCCTCTGCCTCTAACTACTGCATGCTATGCCTCTCTAGGGGCATTATTATTTGGTCATTGGAATGATAGCATCTCAGGGCACTTTGACAGGACTAATTTAAATGAATTTGAAAGGCGAGTCCTGACGCCTCTGGGATGATCCCTCTTCGCAAATAGGAGCAAGCTTAATGTTGCTTCTATTAGGCTTTCCGATAGACTTTCTAGACCTTTCCAATTGCTAATTTCTTTCAAGATGGCTCCCGTAGGCAACCGGGATGCAACTCCTCCTTCCAATACTATTAATCACAGCCCCAACTCTGTCTCGTTCTGCATACAAAGCAATGGTTCTCAGTCAATGGGTACTTTTGAGGGTTGTACCAATATTGCAAACTTGACTGGTGAGGACAGACCCTTGTATGTAGGTGATCCTGGTTATTTCATTTGTGAAGATGAAGCTTATCATTGACTACCTAGGGATTGGCAGGGTACTTGTTATTTGGGTATCTTGCTACCAGGGGTATATGTAGCTAGCACCTCTGAGGTCTCAAGAGCTCGTCCAAGGCGGGATGGGAACGGTGATACTCCTTCACAAGTTATGGGTGATGTAACAAAATCCTTTGTGCCATTTTGGTGACAGATCATGAATTCCGAGGATATTAGGAGACTAGCAATAGTATTGGAGAAAACCATCAACCGGACCACCGATATACTCTACAACATGACGTTAGAACAGAAAGTGATTAGATTAGTGGCTCTACATTGTGAAGAAACTTAGTACAAGGTTTACCGCGGGATCCTAGAACATACATCACCATTGTGTCTTCATGGAAATGCAAACCTATGTAATCCTTCGCATAATATTGTATAATCTGTATGTGAACTAGGCACGAACTCTAGACCACGAATTATTAACGTGAAGAGAGGCTGGACAATATTACACGAATTGTATAAAAGCATGAATGTTTAGATGTTCAGCTCTCTCTCACCTCACCTTGTCGGCTGGTACACATTGTGAGGTGTTGGGAGGCAGATAGCTATCTGTTTTCCTTTGTAAACTGTACAGTAATAAAAGATCTGTGAATCTTTTTAGCCCGTGATTGGTGTATTTCCTTTGTGGTACTCAGCCTCAATATTTCCTTGTTCTTTCAGATCTACCCCCACTATCTGCTTGGAAAAGCGTTGATCTGCAGAGAGTTAGAGCTGGAAGACTAAAGGGCTCCAGCAGGAAGGTATTTAGGGAGTGAGAGTTGGATGTAGTGGGGTCCCTGGCCCCAGAAATCCTTGTGGATGATGCAGAGGGTCTCTAACTTAATCCTCACAGCAATTGGGAGCAAGTGGAGAAATGTTTTGGGCTGGAGAGATGCGGTCCCTGGGCTTGAGGCCAAGGTTAAGACTTGCAGTCCTGTTCTGGATCAGATGAAGGGTCAAAGGGAGGAGTTAGGCAGATTGAGGAAGAGGCTGTTGCAGTATTCCAGCCTGGAGAGGACCAGAGCTCTGGAGACATTGATTTTCTGGGGGAAAGTGAGGAAAGGGAGATTGCCTCTGAGGAGGTGCAGCTGAAAGTGGGTCTTCTTGGCAAGGTCTGTGATGTGAGGAGAGACGAATAGAGAGGAGTTGAAGATGACACCAAGGTTTTATGCCTCACAGAAGGGTGGGGGATCCATGGAGGGCAGCCAGAGTGTGGAAGGGAAAGAGGGAGCAGGGGTCCCAATCAGAAGGATCTCTGTCTTACTGGCATTGAAGCAGAGATCGTTAGCAGTGCACCATGCCTGAGTAGCATACAGGCAGTCAGGAATAAGAGCGGAAGAGGAGGAGGCAGGGGAGGGAAGCTTGAAGGAGAGCTGTGTGTCATCAGCATAACACTGGAAGTTAGGAGAGAAGGTGGAGATCAAAGGGTCTAGAGCAGCCAGGTAGATGTTTAAAAGCCAAGGCGAGAGGATAGAGCCCTGAGGGACACCGCAGGGGGAGAGTGAGATGGAGGAGGGAAAAGGGCCCAGTTTAACCTGGGAAGGTCGGTCCGAGAGGAAGGAGGTCAACCAGTCCAGAGCCAGGTCCGTGATGCCAAGGGTATCACAGAACAGATTTATAAGGGTGGCATGATTGACCAGTTGTAGACGTAAAAAATGTGAGGTTGCTTAGATCTATCTTTACAACTACCATTGGGAACATGAAAAAGCTTTTCCACCATGAAAGATATGAAACCATTCAGGAGGCGTGCAAGGCAAATGACACACACACATTTAGGAAGCTTGCATTGGACATGGCTCAAGATGCCTCCCGTCACCTGCAATGTAATATTGCACCGCACACCTGGCTTGCCCACTTCCTGAACTTGTACAAGGACTCGGGGTCCTGAGTAACTCACTGAACTCGGGTGCACAAAATGGGGACTCAATTGGGTATATCCCAGACCTTGTAGAGAGTGTAGAGGAGGTTGAGAAGGCTATTAGTGCCCTTGGGAGTTGGAAAGTGCCTGGCACTGACTGCACAACTGTGACGGTTCAACTTCCGGGGCACCAGTGGTGCAGGGATGAATATCGGTTTCTAAACCATCAATCAACCCCACACCTCTAGTACACAAGAAGGGATCCAAACAGAATGGAATACAAGTACATTATATTACCTCTTTGTCCAATTTTGGTACCGTGGACGGAACAGCAGGCTTATCTCCACAAGGTCGTGGATCATTGGTTAGTTGTAACACAGCGAAAATACAAGTACTACCCAATGATAAAAGGGACTGTCCAGTCAAGGTTGTATACAAATATCTACTTTCTTATTACTACAACAGACAGTTCTAGCACACTACAATTACAACCCAGACGGTAAAGGAACACAGAGGACAGACAGTTTCCAAAAGGAAAGTGATGCACTGTGGATACTGACAGGAGGGTAGTTGGTAAAGTAATCAGTCTTATATTTGAAGATTATTTGATTCCAGCACCAGAGGGGCAAAGGGCTGTAACTGTCTCTAGGAGCCTTCTGAGAAGGACCATAGGAGCATAACCACAATGGACCTGGTGCTGAATAAGTTTTTGGGGCTCAACAGCGTTGAGGCAGCTCCAGGGCACTTTGCAGCCTGTGAGACAAAGTTAATGGTGGGAGATAGCTGTGGGTACCAGGCGGCAGGCAGTTCGGCAAGTGAGGCTCATTGTCTCTGTGCTGGTTGCCGGATCTGGAATCCTGGTCGAGGGGTCTCAGACGGCTCTGGTGACTGCGGCGTGACAACAGTCAGCGGTGCAGACAGATGTGGTTCGAGGACTTGACTGTCTCGAAATTGTCCTTTAAAAGATGGACGCTGGATGATGCTTGTGTGGCACCCCTCTCAGCTTCTTCACAGTGCTTGTGTCCTTTCAAGGCGGATGGCCTAAAGCGCAGGAGGGTGTTTGCAGGCAATGGCCTTGTCCTTTGTCCAGAGACTCTCTGGCACTTCCCATCTAGGAAGCTTTCTGTCAGAACCTAGCAGGGCACGCTGTGTGCTGGCTTGGTACCGGTTCTGGAGCTGCTGGACTGGTCCTCTGAGTCCCGTATCTCTTTCTGTTCCCTGGGGGATGGGAGACGGTTAGGGGAGGGATCTTGTTTCCCTCTTGGAACTCCTGGCCTTCCTACTGGCAGAAGATGTAAGGTGGACTGTACCTTCAGCTCGGGTCCAATTGAGTCCTTCTTCTTACTACCTGTGAAGTCTTCAGATGATCTGATCAGTGAGGGGCTCAGCCCTCTTTTAAAGCCAAACGGGCCCCAGTGATTGGTGCAGGCTAAGTCCACCTTAATGAACCAATCCTGGTTCCCCACCAACAATTTTCAGTGATGCATCAGGTCAGAATCAGGGTACTTGGCAACAGAGAGGGGAAGGATGACAACATATACTCCTAAGTCCCGCCCAGCTTCCTTTCTGCTGTACATGAAAGTGTCTCCCTAATTAACTGAGCCCTATGCGGCGCTTGGTAACAACATGAGCCTCCTTTGAAGTAGGGGGTTACAGGCAGACTTTCGTCTCTTACAATTCACATACTTCCCTGCACTGAAAGGAGTGGTTTCAGACATGACATTCACTGCCCTTTCATACCAAGGAGGGGTGTTAGTACCAAGGTGGCACATTGCATTACAAAAGGTGTTGGTCTCTGGTCTCCATTGTCACTTCCTGCACCCAAGCCTTCCCTGAGGCCTGCTAATTAATATTCTTCAGTATTCGCCACCACCAGAAAGGTGTAACAATGGAGATGTAAATCCATGGGGCCTTGTAATGCTTATCAGGTTGCCCACAACCAGAGGCTTTTAATATAGCCACAGCTGTCAGGTGCCAGCTACACATGACACAGTAGGGCGGCACTGGTAAACTGTGTCCTCCCAGAGTACAGGACTATTTTTCTGCTGTGCAGTGAGCGTGGAAAATATGTGCGGGAATGGCCCCACATATTTTCCAGAGGTTGATCTCCCGTCATTCATTCTTTTAAACAAACAAAAAATCAAATAGCCCAGGCGAGCGCACTCTCCCTGTGCGGATGGTCCAATTCCTCACAATACCCATAGAGCTCTTTAAAAACAAAGCAGTAAAATGGGTCCCAGTTTTGACACAAGTATTCAACGCTGTTATAAAGCTGGGATCCGTCCCTCCGACTTGGTGGGATGCTGTAATCATCCTTATATTCAAGAATGGCTCAAAAGACTCCCCAGAAAAGTACTGCCACATCTCCCTGCTAGATGGGGCAGGGTAATTATATGTGAAGGTTATTCGGGGGCATCTTCAAAAATTGGTTGAGTTAAGAATGATAATAAACCCCTTTGCAAGTGGGATTTCAGCTGGAAATGTTGATCCTTGAGCAGTGCCTGAGGCTATATCGTATTGTAAAAAGAGACATAAGCCTGAACAACAACAAAGTGTATGCTGTGTTTGCCTATCTAAAAACAGCGCTTGACTCTGTCCCCAGAAACCAGATGTGGCTTGTTTTGAATGGATATGACATTCCTGTAGGCCTATTGTCCATCATACAGGCCTTATACTTCAACAACAGTGCCCTTGTTCGCTGGGGGATGGGTGGAGATAACACAGAGAAGTTTGAGGTGCAGCGTGGGGTTCAGCAAGGATGCGTGCTGCTGCCACTCCTCTTTTGCATTTACATCAACAGACTAATAGAGGAATTGGTGGCCAATAGCATGGACCCCCCCAAGGGTGGGCAACTCATGATGCAGTGATGTTATCGACTACTCCAATCGGCATAATGCACACTATGGCTTTTTTTACGAAGAAATGTGGCGACCTTCATCAGACGCAGAACAGCCAAACATGTTAATGTCAGTGTAGAGATAGAAGGTGTCATTTTAAAGCAGGTTACCACCTAATACTACTTGGGCCTGTGCTTTGTTGAGAACGGCTCTTGGTGTGAACAAGTATCAAAAGCACTCCTGGCTGTGTGGTGTATTGGCTTCAAGCGTAGATGATATGCGCGGGTCATTTGCTGCCTGCTTACACGAGGAAGACACTAAACCCTTCCAGGTATAAAACAGGGAGCGACTTGGAGATTTTTGAGATTGGAAACACACGTGAGGAATGATTTACTGTAGTTACCCTTTAAGAGGGAGGAGAGTGACCCGATTGGGCCCCCACTTATGAGCAATGGATCAGGTATAAACTTGTGGTGGAGGCTCTTGAAGATTTTTTATTTGAAAGACAGTCTAGTCCTGAGGAAGATAGGCGCCAGCACTATTGTAGTTCTGGACGCTGTGTGGTCGAAACTGGGATATGGGAAGGTCCACATGAAGTAAAAAACTAGCAAGATGATTGGGACCTCCTCTATTAGACAAATGACTGTTCAATATGAGGCCTTTTCTCTCCATTGAAATTTTTTGATGCATTTTGAGAGCAGTAAAGTATTGTAGAATCTCAGACGTGTCTTGAAGTTTTATGTGTTGGGGGGCGAACTGGGTTAAGATAGGTGTATATAGTACCCAAGCCTTGAACCCCCTGCCTAATGGGAATTGTTTGTCTTGTACAATTTTGTATGCATATATGTTTTTATGTTCAATTGATTGAGAACAATGGTTTTATGATGTAATTCTAAAAATAAAATATGTAATTTTTGCAGAAACTCTCTGTCCCAAACGTTTCTGGTCCAATTAAAAGCCCTGTTTTGAATTAATGTAAAGTCTTGTGAGACACCACGTTTGTAGAAACAAGTATCAAAAGCTACCACGACCTTGAGCAAATACAGTGAAGGTATTCGGAAATTATATCAATCACATGGAAGGGGTGCTTTGGCCCCTGCCCTTGAATTATATAAACTACAGGCTACCCCAGCAGCAATGTACAGAGCAGAGATCTGGGAATTTGCTAGTTCAGCAAACATATGTGTGGCCATAAACAAATTCCTTAAATCCTTATTGATGCAACCCAATAGTGCGTCTAATGCTATATTACATATTGAATGTGACTTATGTCCCATCGAGTACTCAATAGCAGTTAAACAGCTTCTTTTCGGGGCCCATATATGGACTGTACCTGGGCTACATATGTTTAAGGAATATAATTAATTATGGTGCAAGAAATAGGCTCTTAGGCAGTACTGTAATCAGTCATCCAGCATTACTCCTGGCTCTAAGGGAGTGATCAAAACGCCTTGTAGACTGAACTGTAGAACATCAATGGAGGTAGGGCGTGCAAGGCTCTCCAGTGGCCAGCAGTACCTGCAGGTCAATGACGTTTTTGATTACGAACGCTATTTAGATGTTATTTCTCCTAGTTATGCTTGATCGATATTTTATTACTTGAGAGCAGGAACCCAGTGGCCTCTTTCAAGAGAAATTGGAGCGACCGAAATTGCACTGAATGCTTGGCCTGCGGGGCCCCATGTGAGACCGTCCTTCCCTTAGTACTGTTCTGCCCCAGATATAATGATCTTAGAGCCAAGTCTTTAAAGCCAATTTTCAGATTAAAAGGCATTCAAAGGGCAACAGATGCAATGGACCTTTGCAGGAAAAGTGAAGACCTCAACCTCTTATACTTTGTAGCCAAATACCTGCATAGGGCATGGCTGAGAAGGACAAGTGTGATTCGTAGTAGAGGGGAAATCCTTGTATACATGTTTTTATGCTATCTTTAAACAATATATGCCATTTTTAACTTGTAGTAGAGTATGAAGTCATTGGTTTTTACATGTTTCTATCTGGTTTTATGTGGAATTTTATATGTAATGTAATATGATTTGATGGCAATAGAGCTTATATCATAAGTCCCGTTTTCCCCTTTGGATCCTCAGGCTTTTTTCCTTCCCATTTGAAATTTAGGAAAACTACAAGTCCCAGAATGTCAAGCAAAACAGAATTGGACGGTCCTCTCAGGTATGGCCATGGGTAGCTTGGGAGCTCTGGGATTCCTTCCTCCTTGCACGTTAGGAGACATACATATTTGAGTTTGGACTGCTTTTTCAGGCAGCTCAAACATAATTCAAGAAAGCATTTTGATGCGGCTCTGTCTGAAAACCATTGTTTAGGCTGGTAAACTGTTATTAGCCTCTAGCGTCTCATCCCCTCTACCCCCCTCTTCAGTCTGTAAAATAGGTCAAACTGAAAATAACACGAGTCGCTGTAAACATTTCAGGAAAGGTTATGGAAATGCAAGAATGTGACATCTGGCCACTCAAAAAGCAGTCACAGAGAAATGTGTGCTCCGGGTTAGACAAACTAGGAACAGAGTGCAAAACTCGTAGGAAACATATTTAAACTATGAAATAATCAAGGATGCGGAAGTAGTTTCCTTTACTTATCAATTGTTTTATTTATTGACAAAGTCATGGCCACTTATTAAATGGTGAGATGTAAAGTGTTCATTCACTGAATAAAATGCAATGATGGTGTGCAATGGGTGCAACCGGTTTAAAGATGCTCATAAGCAATCACAAACCAGAACATGTTCTTGTACATGGATGACATGTCTGGATTAACACCTTTTAAGATAGGAAATAGGCTTCATATAATAGTCAAATGAAATCACATTACTTTAAAGCTCTCAAGCTGCCCCATTTCAGGAGTGAGTAGTCGGAGAAAGTCAGATAAAACTGTTTGCTCCATCAATGTTTCTTTTTAAGAGGACTTCAGTGCAAGGAACAGATATAGATCAAGGGGCTGAAGGCCCACTTGGTTAAGTTATTTTTATTACACGAAGAGCGCATTTTACTTACTGCTGCTGTTAGGGCATTAACTCTCAGCAGACATCGTAGAAATATTGATGACCTGCTAAATATGTTACTGCTTGGTAAGGGGAGCCTAACGAGATCCCAGGGGGATGTGTTTTGGGTGGGGAGGGGTTGGTATTGGGTGGAAATGGCATAGAAATTAGTATGTCCATATACAATCAATGGGGGGTAAATACCTAACAACACCTACATACTGCATGTTCCTCCTCACATGCCACCTCCTTCTAGCTGTACTCCAATGCATTTGTTTCAGCTTATCGGTAGCGCTGAATATCCACCTAATAGCCAAAACTAAGAATGAGGGTTAGTGCAGCACAGGAAGCATGAGTGTATGGGCAGTAGAAGTGAAACCGTCTCTCACAGAATAGGTACATAAAATGCAAGCTACACATAAACCAACACCTTCACCTTCTCTCCCAATCTTTCCCTCTAACCCTGTTGACCCCGCGCACCACAACCACCTATATTGTCATTTCAATTTTTGTTAACATTTATTTGCATGCCGCTAACCCACCTACCCCTAAGTCTAAGCCTCCTAAATATTTATAATTGAATGATGCCGGAGACAGTTTTCCTTTTCCTTCCAGTGTGAATCTCAGAAGTCCCTGTGAGTTGATCAAGCCCAAAGTTGGAAAGATTACCCTTTGGTAGGAAGCCAGAATAGTGATTCCAGTACAGGGGTGTGGGTTGGCAGATCTTTTCAAACCAAGGATGTCTGACTGCTTTTGCAACCTAACCCAAACATTTGAATTCTGGCAGAGTTGACTGGGCCCTTCATACTTTAGAAGTTGGCCAATTAAGTACCTTGAAGATCCTCCATCTATTCCCTATGAACTAAGCTGTTGAACGATATTCACATGCAACTGTGCACTGAGGATGTTCACCACTTAGTGTTCAGAAAACCTCACAAAACCTAGCTGCTCACTAGATCGCAACAGACAACTAGAACAACACTGCGGACCAGGCCACTTTTCAACTTGTAGATTCCCCAGTCTTGGGTTGCAAGACTCACCAAAACCACACAAATGTACCTGCATGATCCTGCAACTCAGAAAGGATGGACCATTTGTATTTTGCTGACATAATAGCCATCAAGAATCTTGACACAAAGACTGATTAAAGCATCAACCTCTCAAACAGGGTTCAATATAGACTGACCCATTCGGGTTAGCCTCACTGACATGTACAACATGCGGGTACACAACACTTAAATACTAACAGCTTCGAGACCGCTATCCCGTTGGTCCAGTCTCCCTAACTTTTTCTCCCCATGACACATAAGATACTGACACCACCCCACAATCACCATAAAATGAAACCTAAAGCAGTAACACAACTTCAACTCTACCATTTCTGTATAACCTGAAAATTCTTATTGGACTCCTAAGTAATCTACTAGCACCTTGAAATTATACACAAGGACTATAACACACAGCAGATTTATGCCTGTTGGCACCATCCCAGCCACAGGAATCCTGGGAAGTGTCTCAAAGCTAATTGCATAGCGTGCTACCTCTTCAGCTTTACCGCATACTAGTGTGCTCTGGCAGGGGTTCTTCCAATGTCCCAGCACTTTCATCTAATAGATCTTAGGCCTTGCCTTCTAGATAAAACCCATATGCAACTGTCAGTGCCAAAAACCAGACAGAGCCATATCTGCACTCAGGACTCTGGTAGCTCAGGCCCACACTCATTATAACACCACATGTTTAGAACCGGCTTCTCCCTTACAACCCCTTCCGCCCTTTTGTTTTGCCAAAACCACATGCCACAAGGCTTCCACAAATTTCAAGGATGCATTATAGAAGATCACTTTATATTGCCTTAGCATTAGTTTAGGTAATAATAACAGTTATCACAGCACTTAGATGAGGGAGGCATCCGCAATGAAGCACTAGATTCAAATGTGATGTTATGACTATTAGCGCCCTGGAGCGGGGAGCAGCCAATCAGGCTCCCTGGATCATGGGCTGAAACTGATGATCTCATCCCACGTTCCAGGGTACCTGGAGGCTGCTTCCCTACCCGCAGCGTCATCTTCCCTTATCCTTTTTGTTTTTTACTGTTCCCTCCACTCCCCCACCCCACTTACCTCTTTCCTTCGGTGCCGCCACCGCCGCACTCCTGTTGCCGCTCCATGGCCGCCATGGAAATGGTCGAGGGGCGCCATATGGAGTCCTGCTTCCATATCCATGGCAGCCATCTTTAGAAAGTATTTTCATTCAATGAACTGGTCGCCACGCGTGCCCCATTCATTGAATGGAAATACCATTTTCTCAGCATCCTGGGTTTCCGGATTAGAAACCCAGGGTGCTAATAGCATTAACCACCAATTCCAAGGGCTGGAACAGGTGGTAACGTCCTGAGGCCCTCGTTAAACACCACCACTATGCTCAGGCTTTTAACTCAGGCCCCGGGCCGTTACCAGCCATTCCAGCCCTTGGAACGGGAGGATAACGCTTAATTGTTACATTTAAAAAAATGTCCCGCGGTTAGATGGAACATTGTTGAGTGGGCCCTTTAAGTAAGACAATTGATCAGTCATGTTGAAGTTGTAATATGCAATTTTGGCTGGGTGACCTTCACAGTACTGTGGGTTGGACCTTGAAGGTACTCAATGAAAGCAAAAAGTGGGGGAAGATTGGAGACTGTTAATTTATGTTTACATAATATTTCATTAATTGGTTCAAAGCTAAAGCAACATGTGATAATGAAATGTGTTAGTGAAAAACACACTAAAAGACACTTGTAAAACTAAATGCCTTTGGTTGTTTTTTAGGGCATTTTTGCAACTGTTGAACATGAGTTAACTTTTCAGGGTGTATATTAACTTAATGTAAAACATTATATTGTCTCAAAACTACTACAAACATGCTTGATGTCATATTCTTTTTTAACCAGCTTTGTAAAATGTAGATAAACTTAATCCAGGTTGCCCTGTTGACCCTAATGTGATGTGCCACCACTCCGCCCACGTTGTTCGATTTGTGCCCCCTGGTTTGCCCCCCCCCAATACTGATTTCTAGAGATGCCACTGCGTAGCAACTGCCCCTTTGAACATTTAAAAGTGTGGAGATCAAGGCGACCTTGGCAGAAGAACCCTACTCTAGGTATGTGGCAGGGCCGGCAGAAGAGGCTTCGGGGGCCCATTTCAACACAATGGTTGGGTACCACCCTTGGTTAGAGTGGAGAGCAAAGGTCTTAGTCACCCGGGGGGTGCATACATTATAATGCAGACAAAGGGTTTAATAGCCGTCGATTATCATGAGATGGCCAGCCAGCAAGGAGCTGAAACACTAAACGTCAGATGAAAAGGGTGCTTAGTTTTTCAGCTCCCAGCTCGCCGGCCACCTCACGATTACTCCTTCATTTTCAGAAAAGGACAAATGTTATGTTAAGTTCTCTTATACCGTGCACCACTACCATTGGCATAGTCTCCAGGCACTCACGTGGCTCTGTAAGCAAGAGGGCACGATGGGTTAGTGAGGGAAGGGAGATAGGATAGAAGTTGTGCTCTTCTGTTGATGCTTGAGGAACCAGGAGGAACTGGTGTCCTGTATGAGTCGGTTTTCAATGTGAGTTTTGATTGTGCGCACTGGCGTGTTGCATCCAGAGGGGTGAGGCACAGTGTCAGGGATTGTTTGTTGTTTACAAATGTTTGTTATGTTGGATGTATGGTTTGGTGTTTCGTGTGTAATTTGGCTGACCTGTAGGGTGTGTGTGGTACTTGAGAGGTATGCAGGAGAGGAGCTGGGGTGGTTAATAAATTGGCTACTCTCAATGTTTCTAAAGTGCGATCCCTTGGTTACCTTCACAATGCTTCACAGTTGTTATACCTAGGATAATAGTCATTATTCATCTAAGTGCAATACTTTGGCTAATCTTCACAGTTCTAATTGCAATACCCTGGCAAGCTATCCTAGGTGCAATACATAGTTTGATTTGACAGCTCTTCTAGGTGCTACACATTGACTAGCTTCAAAAAATCTTCTAAGCGCAATGCATGGATTGTCTTCATATTTCATCTAAGTGCTGTGTATATGCTATCCTCATAAATCTATTGTGTGCGATGCGTGGGCTGGTCTTCGCCATTCTTCTAGGTGCAACTCATTGGCTACACTCAATCACTTCTAAGTGCAATACATTGGCTATCTTCATATTTTCACCTAAGTGCAGTGTTTGTGCTATCCTCCTAAATCTATCGTGTGTGACGCAAGGGCTGGCATTCACATTTCTTCTAAATGCAATAAATAGGCTAACCTGCACATTTCTTCTAAAATGCAATACATAGGCTAACCTTCAAAATTCATCAAAGCGCAATACATAGGCTAACCTTCGCATTACTTCTAAATGCAATACATAGTCTAACCTTCACATTTCTTCTAAATGCAATACATAGGTCAACCTTCACAATGCTTCTAAAATGCAATGCTTAGGTTAACCTTCACAATTCATCTAAGTACAATACATAGGTTAACCTTCAAATTACTTCTAAATGCAATGCATAGGCTAAACTTCACATTTATTCTAAGTGCAAAATATAGGCTAACCTTCACATCTATCTATCTATCTATCTATCTATCTATCTATCTATCTATCTATCTATCTATCTATCTATCTATCTATCTATCTATCTATCTATCTATCCATTCATCTATGTTCATAAAAGTGAAAATGTGTGGGTTTGTAGCTGAGTTTGTGGCTTGGCAAAGCGTTGTTCCACACTCTTTCACCAATCTGCACCAAATGCTGCACAGTTACCTGTTAGGACCCTCTGAACAATACAGGCTACATAACATTTGGGCACCTCACCCCGTTCTCTGGATTTCAACAAAAGTCAACATTTGTTTGTGGGTTTATGGCTTGGCGAAGTGTTGTTCCTTATACAATTCCACACTGTTTCACCAATCTGCACCAAATTTGGCATAGTTACCTGTTAGGACCCTCTGGGCATTACTGGCCACATGGCATTTGGACCCCCCACCCCTTTCCCCGGAAATTCCAGCACCTTCACACATGAGACGGTTGCCTGCCATCAGCGAAACATCAATGTGGCCGTAGAAGGACTGGTCCTCAACCCTAGAATGCATGGTTTCTGAGACATTTGCACTGCAATGACTTGCAACGAAAAGCACCATGCCAGGGTGAGGCAACAGGTTGGAACAGAGCATAGTAGGTCCCAGTATGCAGAAGCACGCCAACTCTCGCCTCCCCCCAATGTTTGCTCCGGGGTATATCAGCCAGCCAGGCACGCTCATCTCAGTGCAGTTTATTTCAGAGTGCAACGTGCCTCAATCAATAAGCGAATCGGAACCGCAACCTACAGGATGGATCATTCATTTTCAACAACCGATGAGAGTGTTGTCATGTCTGTCTACAGAACCTGTTAGCAGAAATGGTACTTTTTGCTTGTTTCTTCTGAATGCAATACGTAGGCTAACCTTCACATTTCTTCAATGCAATACAAATTTAATATCCTGAAGGGCTGTTGCAAATGCAGCGTATAATGAAAGGCGAAGATTGCCATTTTATGAGACTACTGACTGCCAGCACTAATTGAAAGGTCCTTACGCTGCCCGGGTGTGTGGTATGGGTTGGAAAGCACAAACGTGCACTTCATGGCACAGACGCTGTAGAGTACTCGGGACAAGAGGTAAGAGGCAGATGGTGACATAGTAGATGCTGTGTCAGATAGAGACTAGTCTTTGATAGGCTGTAGGGAATGCCTGTCAATACGTTTCTTTTACTGTTGTTCCTTTTCTATTCGGGGCGTCACACTCCTTATTACTCCGCCCCCTCACTGACGAGTTGCAGCTCTTGTAATTCTGTGAGAAAGAAAGCTTCCGGTCCAGCAGTAGCTCAGCGGTTCCTTCTTGATTCAAACACCACGTTTGTTCAATCCTTTCGGGGGTTCTTGTCCCGCGGGCGCTCTCTGGTCTTTTTGTTCATTTCATTAATTGTCTTTTAGTACGGTGATACAAATACTCTCGTAGGAGTAAAAATACTGACAGCAAATACGATTGATGATGAGGCAATTGATTTTCGTGTGCACCTTTTAATTAAATTGACCACTATTGTTATGTTACTGTTAATAATAATAATTATTAATATTCTTTTATTATGAACATCGTCGTAAACATGCTTCTGTATTTTCCCATCTTGGTGAAACGCTTCTCCATTAATGGAGAGCCTCTTTTGTGCAAGACTCAGATTTCCCCACACAGCTCTGCTCTTCTTTCTGCGCCATGGATGTGAGCCTACATTAAAGTGACCACCCTGCCTCCAATCGTGAGTCTTTTGAAACACCTTGTAGAACAGCACCAGACTTGTGTACATATCTCATTTTGCCCCCAATATGAGCCCTCGAGGAACTTCTATGAGAACTGAGGGGCCACGAGATCGCTCATCTTTCCCACGCCCTGTTGTTATTCTTCAAAACAAAGCTTAGTGCCATGGGGCACCCTGTCACAAAGCATTAAGACTAGACTTGACTGCAGAAAACCCTTTACCTGCTGTCCAGTCTAGACTCCTCATAGTCCTTGCTCCTGCCTTCCAGGCAGAAAGCCAGCAAAGATGCACACTATTAAGGATTTTACCATAATTCATTGCGGTAGTATACAGTCTCATCCCTCTTTGGTCCCTTCCTGTATTTTGTCTGCCTCCTACCCAGGTACCAAAGAAGTGTCTGGAATCAGGCTTTTGCCAGTTCCAGGACAAAAGACATGAGCTGAAAGGGTAAGGGTGGTCGTGCAGTTTGCAGGCTCCCGGCCCTCACACCTCCTCCTGCCACCCACAGCCTTGCTTTTGCAGGTGGGAAGGTTCTGTCCTTCCCGTGCCCCAGTAGGTAAACAGGTGGGCAAGGTCTCCGTGTTGCACCCTTTCATTAACATCATTATGGAGCCCATCTTGTCACACAGTTGCAGACTCCAACAGTGATCTTGGGTGAACATCTGTGTCACACTGTTTTTGATGCTTTGGCTTCACGTTCATGACTCACAAGAATACCGCCCCTCTACTTGGTGCCCAAGTGAGCAGAGGTGCCCAACCTGTCTCTTGTGTTCGGGCTGCCATGCGGTCCACACCTTGCTTTGTCAGGTCGCGTGTACTGGTGCAGACACTCTCTTTCATAGGGCGCGTAAGGTGGGGCAGGAGCTCTGCTCTGCTAGGACCTGCCTCCAGCCTGTGTTGGGTCATCATAGCACTGCCATGATGGGCCAATGGATGACCAGGGCACACATGGGAGCTTACCTTGTTGGCTCCATTCTCGTTCCCCTTTCGTTCCTGTGGTCATGAATGGAGAGCGGAAGGTGAGGCCAAGGCCAGAAAAAATAGAAAGAGGCGAGCCCAGGATAGTCTTAAGCATCCCTCTTATTGGTGGTCCTCAGTATATAAATTGGGGTATCTACTGTAAGGTCTGTCGCATTAGAATGGGGCATAGAAAGGCTGCGGAGAAAAGGCGTCATGTGCTCCCACCTCCTATGGGGGTCTCATCACTCTGAACACAGGAAATAATGAAGCCATTCTAAACCTGCACCCCGTTAATAGAGGAACAGATGGTCACATTGGCTAAAACCTCAGTGGTGTAATCAATGAAGGAAGCTCATGCTGCCCTCCTGAGGCCCTCCTGGAGAAGGGGCCTTCTGAGGATATGGTGCCAGTGGTGATGGAGCCAGAACCCACAGACCAGATGAAGGGCAATACAAAGTGGTTGGAGGAGAGGCTTATTGAGGGAACAAATGATATTTGTGATGTCATCTTTGATGTCCTGGGTGGTAGTGTTAGCAATGCACGTAGATGGTGCGAGTTATGGTTGCTTAGCTTACTATAATGGGGGAAATGTGCAGTGGTGTTTCGTTGCACTGTGAAGTATAACATTCCTTTAGTGAATTTTTTTTACTGAATGTACGTATATATGTATGGCAGGGAAGGAAAAAAAAGGGGCTAAACAAGTGATGTCGTCATTGATGTCATCATTGACATTTGAGATTACATTTTGCATGGTCTGGGTGTTAGTGTTAGCAGTGCACAGGGGTGGTGGCAGGGTTGGGGGCTTAGTTTACCATAACTGTCGAATTTCAGGGGTTTTTTGGTTTTAATTTGAAGCATAAAGGGGAGGTGGAAAGTTTATTTTAGTGAAGTGTACAGGTTTTTGTTAGGGCAACTTAACCATAACATCCCCTCAACAAAGTTTTTTTTGTAGTTAATTTCACTGGTTTTTAGGGAAGGGCAACTTAACCATAACGTCCCCTAAACAACGTTTTTTTTGTAGTGAATTTAACTGGTTTTTGGGAGGGCAACTTAACCATAACGTCCCCGTTACAAAGTTTTTTTTGTAGGGAATTGTATAGGCTTTTGGACATAGCTCTCAACTCACACGCTTTTGGCGGGTGTCACCCGCCTTGTAATAGGCTGACTCACCCGCCAAGCCTCCAGCACTCCCATTCATTTCAATGGGCGTCTCACCCGCCAAAAACAAAATCGGGTGATTTCACCCGCCTTTGCAACACAAATGGTTGAGAGCTATGTTTTGGAGGTATGAGGTAATATTATCCCCATGTATATGGTCGCCATATATAATATCGCCGGGAAAAGGTTGTGGCGATATTATATGGGTGACCATATATATGGGGATGTTCCATACAATAATGTCCCCACAAAAAACGGCCATTTTTCAGTGACATTTTTGCATGGCGGTATTTTTGAGGGGACATTATTACATGGAACCGTTTTGGAAGGTGGAACTTAAGCATGAAATTGTGGCAATGAAGTCGGTCAGCAGAATATACACTGTAATCATATGATTTTGAAAGATATGTAGTATAATGTACGTACGTCACATAGATTTAACATAGAACATACAGAAACCCTCCTTAATGATATTGGAAAGGGACGGACTGGGTGCCTGTTTGCGGACGGGGTTGGACAGCATCAACATTACCCAAAGAGGCAGGGGATTGCTCAAAATGTACTATTGTCTTACACAAAAAATGTGCAACGTAGAAGTGGGGCATAAAGATATTATAAGTAGTAATAAGTAAATGTGGAAACCTGAAGTTAGGAAAAGAAAACCACACATTTAATAGCCATGTAGAATAAATTGGATGGTACCATAAAAAAGAAAGGAGGCCTCCAGCGTAATCACTTCACAGAAACTCAGCAGCCTGGAACGACAGTGGACGGACGCAGTAAGACGAAGGGACATTACAGCAAAAGAGTGAGTACAGGTGATGTTTTTATGTAGGTGATTTTTTTTTTGTGGTATGTAGTGCATACATAGTAATTTGTTTCTGTACTTTTAACTCAGAAATGGCAAGTACTTTGGAGTGGCTGGAGGAGCATTTCCCACATGACGAAATGTCTGAAGACAGCGACAATAATCGTACAGAGTACTCTGCATATGGAAAATAGGGACCACTATTTTAGAGGCATTCAACCTATGTATTTTATTTTTAACAGACCAGGAAAGAAAAGAAGAAAGGGCAACAAATGAGACAGAAGAAGACAGGATAAAGAGGATAGAGGAGAAAATTGACATATTGAACAACAATTTTCAAAGTTTATGGGAGTTTGTGGAGAACTGTGTGAGAGGAAACATTTTCGCGAACAGCGCGCCTGTTCGACCTATCCGCAAGCAATGGAATGCGGGTGCTGTCTAATGTGAAGTAAGACGGATGTGATGTATGACTGCACCATCTTTTGAAAATGTGCGTACATAAACAGAAAGGGTTATCCAAAGGATATACTACGTCGGCGTACCGCTTGAAAGCGAGATAATACATGGTCGTAGAACACACAAGATGTCTGGAATGGGTATAAAGGAGTAAAAAGGGAGTGTCTGAAGGACGTAGCGGTCCGTATTGGGCGCAGTCAAAATGGTGCCGTCTGTAGAACAGGCACAGTGGCTGGCAAGTTCGTAGGCAAACAAAATGGAGTTGTCCTAACGACACTGGAACTGTCCGTACAGTGAACACAGCATGCGTGCACATGCGCAGTACAAACGTAAGGATTGCGAACATTGCGCCAGTTCTTAACTGTCCGTCTCACTTGTGTCGCACTTTGAAGTAGTTTGAGAACCCGAACACTGCCCGTAGGACACTTGTGCGCATGCGCATGTTTGATTCTTTGCATTTGCTGTCCAGGGGCTTTCATTACGGGGGCGGATGTGTTGAGGACGTCATCTTGTGACCGCACCTACACTGAGCGCTGAGCTTGGGGACTTCCGCAACAATAAAAATGAACTTGTAGACACAAGGCAAAGTATTGTGGAGTGTAAAAATTAAATTTCACACATCCCAAACAATAGGCCACCTCAGGAGTTGCTGAGTGAAAAGCGTGTACCGCTTTGTAGGGATGAAGACGGTCACAAGGCACACCCCTGCACCCCTACAAAAGGCCACACCCCGAGCGCATCTTCATTGTCCTTCTAGCTATAGCAGATTGAGGTGCATTGCCTTTACTGCTGTAGTGACCAAAAAGAAACTAATCGGTATGGCTTCCATGGCTGCTGTTGAGTTATTAGCCTCTGCACCACCCCCAAACCCGCCACCATCACCACCTCATGAAGTTCCTGCAGAGAGATATATGGGTGAGGATGTCGAGATTGAGGAAGAAGAGGAGGAAGAGAATGAAGTGGAGGAACTCCGCACTAGGAGCACTCGGCGGGAGACGTGGGTGTGGCGGTTGTTTTCCGTTTATGGGAACGTACCAAAAGCACGTGCAAACCTGGTGAAGTGTAACCAGTGCGATGTGGTGTTGAGTCGCGGGAGATTTGGAGCGTACAGTTTTGGTATGACAACCATGAAGCGACACCTCACTTCGTTCCACACTGCGGACATTCGCAAGGTGGTGCCATGTGAAGAGCGTAGTCGTTTGAGTTCCTCCACAGCATCCTCAGAATCCGATCCTCCCACCACAAGAGACACTCCTGTGGGAGAGCGCCTCCCTCCAGCTGCTTCACAAGCCATTCGCAATGCTGTGGACCCTTACCTTTCAAAGGTGACAGTAGTGTGCACGTATTGTGACGCAGTACTCTGCAGGGGGGAGAGTTTTCGAAGTGCTTTTGAGGCTGCAGTCACTGAGCACCAGAAGATTTGCTCCTTACCTAAATAAAGATCACCCTTAATATTTGTCTGTTCAGTTGCCCTTTCTTATCCCCGTGGCTGGTGTCCCTTCCTTACCCTCCTTTTGCCTCTTCTCCTAGTGTGTCGAGTGCTGGTAATCAATGAACGTAAAAACAACAAAAATGACAGAAAAGGCTCTTTTCAGAGCCGCCTTTCTCAGTGTAACAATAGAACTATGAAGTGAAGGCCGTAGACCCCTGCAGAGTTCAGCAAAGGTTTGCGGACAGTCGTAGAGGGGAAAAAGGGAGGGTGCAGGCAGAGCAAACACAATAAAGTGTACGTTGGGAGTAAGTGGCGGCTCTGGTGTGTTGTGTAGGTCAAAAACAATGGATTGGGGAAAATGGATTGTCAGATAGGTTAGTGTGATTGCAAAAGAGGGCACAATGCATTTTGTAAATTGTGAAGAAACATCTGATTGCCAGCATATGTGAGGTGGACTCCATCTCTGCGGAAAATGAAACTGCTACAAAACGAAATGTTTTCATTGTGGAAAGAGGACATGCCAACATCTCTTAAAAAGGCACACACAGCCTTATTCACATTGCGTCTCGCTTTCTCCATTTGTGGACCCAATGCAGAAGAACGCAACCGTATTTGCCTTTGGGCAATACGGGAAAAAAGTATTTGACAATTTGGAAACATGTCCATGAGCTTCGCGAGTCTTTCCTTCATGGCAAATTGTAAAGAAATTCCAGATACATGGCCTAAACTGTTTCCTCCACAATGAATGATGAGTATATCTGGAGGACGCTCTGTCTGTAAAGTAACACAAAGAGGTACCAAGTCCAGCCATCTCATGCCACGCACGCCATGCCAGTGCACTTCCGCATGTGGAAATCCGAGATTTGTAGATAAACTGCAGCTTTCTGCATGCAGCTTCAACCAATGTATCCATGAGTCTCCCACAATCCAGATAATCTGTTTTCGGGCATGGAAAGCCATGGCTGTGAGGTGTCCTGTGAGGGAGAAGACGGTCTTACTAAAGTACGTCAGTCAGAACACACCTACTGAACATTATGGACCAATCCCTAGCTCCGCTCATTCTCATTTACATGCGGCTCCACCCTTCAATCCCCGGTGGTGATATGTGCTGGCTGCTATCTACCTCCATGTTCGCGGACATGTACAGGATCAGAGCGTGATGATGGTACATTAAAGTACTATTCCCCTTTTTCCCCTGTAAGGTAGGCTCTGAAAAGAGCCGTTTTCTTTTTTTTTGGCCCCATATCATACAGATATGTGGTATTTTATGTATTTTTTGTATTTTCTGTCCTTGATTTACTCTTGCAAACATTACAGAACCTTCTCTAAAGCAAGCCTTATGTTCCAAAAGAACATCACATTTCCCAAAGAGGATAGCGCAACACCATCTCCTTCAAAGTAATGCGCTTTGCTTGGAGCAATGTTATCGTGGCTACAAAAAAACATACCAACTCGTAGCATGAATGCACGCATGCCGCGATTGATGATGCACCTCCCGATACTTTGATCTGGACAGAAAACAGAAGTGTTGTTCCATTGTACTCGTGGGAGTAAAGCAGAAAAAATAAATTTTGATGTTAGGAAGGTGGTCATGAGTGCTTCAACCAACTGTGCCAAATCTGTCAACAAAGTACGTGAAGTCAGGTATCCCAAGTGGCAAGCACCGTAGTGCAAAATTACCACATGAGGAGTGGTCATCCTACGCATGTCTCTGCAAACTTGCAGAATTGCCGCAGCATTGACATCAGTGTCAGCGCTCCACAACACCTCCACTCCTCGCACATTGAAATGGTGTGCCACATGCCTACTGTCGGCATAGTATTACAAGCCTTGTACAAAAATGTCTCCAAGCAGCAAAACCCTGACCTTCTGCACCTCTGCCATTTTCAGTGTGCGCACCGTCTTTCGACACAAAAGAGCAACGTGAACATCTGATTGGCTGATGCCTACAGTCGTCTTTCCATGCAGGATTTGCTGTAGAAACCCGTATGTGACACGCCCTATCAGGGGACAAGCGTTGCCTACATGCGGCACGTAACTCTTGCCCAGTCCTTCCACCCTTTCTACAGTCGTACCAAAGCGAGTCCCTCATTGGACACAACTAAGCGGACGCACATTCATCCACCAATCACATAGAACATCACTAATTTTAACTCCGTCATCAACATTGCGCATTTCAAAATGACTGTCGATGATTCTTAATGGAAATCGCCTACCATTGCAAAGCACCTACTTCACAAGCTACTGTGCAAGGATTGCAAATTTCTACATACAGCTCCATGCATGGCCACACGCATCAGTATAGAGTACAGGTATGTACATTTTAATCAGAGTACATGTGGCAGCCTTATGATTTAAAATAGACAAAATAATGGCAGTAAATTTCCATAGGGAACACATAACATACATTAAAGTGCAAGATTGCCGATTTGTCATTAACAAATCGCACAACTGCTTACTGTCTTCTGCATAACCTGTACATACGTTGCAAGCATGCCTATTTAGGCATAGCTCTCAACCATTTTTGTCTTAAAGGCGGGTGAAATCAGCCGATTTTGTTTTTGGCGGGTGAGATGCCCATTGGAATGAATGGCCATGCAGGAGGCTTGGCGGGTGAGTCTGCCCTTTACAAGGCGGGTGACACCCGCCAAAAGCGTGTGAGTTGAGAAGTATAATTTAGGGCAGACCTCAATTTTGTATGTGAAAATGTCAGAGTTCTGCACTCTGTACTGCCTATAATAATGCTACTTGCAATGTGATCGTATAAGAATAGTAATCGCTCCCGATTGTGGTGCTGACATGTCCTTCGGAGGGTCTCCCGATTTTTGGACATTGTGCTTTTCATTAACAAGTAGAAAATGTTTGGCCATCTAGTACTTTGCCCTATTGCTTACAAACCTCTCTCCTTTGCATACTACACTTTGTAAATAACAAGGCATTTGCAAACCCTTAAATAGTGTAGTTATTTGGAAGGACTTTCAAGTACCATATTGAAAGTAGTATGCAAAGACTGCACAGAGTGAAGTGAAATGTGCATGTGGACTGGGTTGAAATATGAAAGTTAAATCCTCTGACGAAAGAAGTACAAGTAAAGTCTGCAGTATCATGACGGCTGCAAACACACAAAGTAATTGATATTGTTTTTTAATTCACAGTGAAGACTACTCTCCTGAGAATCAACAGCATCTACACTGCAGATGACATATCCGAAGAAACCTGGTCATCTTGCACAAAAAAGTAAGTACAGTACAACCTTCATATTGCAACTACTCCTTAAAGAGGCTGCATGGGCTATTTGTTTATTTTGGGCACCAAAGCAAGCATTCATTTGTAAACCATTCTACCTACAAATATCCATTTATTGAACAAAGAATAACAGGTGGAATGGCTGACAAATCCCTGTGTGTTTGGTACTGAAATAACACAGGAAATCCTTAGAAGGTTAGATTTTGAAAATAAGTTGCGGTAGCAAGTTTTGGGCATTTCGGTTATTAATAAAGGTTCTCGTCACAAGTAGGGCACTTTGTACTCTCATCTAAAGCACATTGTACTAGTATACAAACAGTAATGTAGCCTTACCAAATGATAGTTAGAGGTCACTGTGCGTTGACACACCATGCCAAAGAGCTTCCCCATCACACTTATGCACACATCCACACAGCACACATACATTGGACAACAGACCAAAGTATACTTATTTTTCTCAACAGACACCAAAGAATGCCTACCAAAAAGCAGCTCCGGAGAAAGGAACGCAGAATTAGAGCAAATAAAAATAAAGGTGCCCAATGTAAGCATCCACCTGTTGTAGAGTTAGTGGAGAATCTTGGTACAAACCACCTAATGCAGTTGGGTAACATAATAAAAGAAGTCTCAACTACCGAAACTGTACCTCCTCCATCAAAAAGTGTCACAAAACACAGAAATGTTGTCAAAGAAACGGCTGCCAGTACAGCTAACAATGTTCCTAATAATCCTCATAGTGTAAGAAGAACCCATAGTAAATAAAGTATTTTAGCAAAGATGTTTCGTTACAGAGTCCTTCAGAATCTACTAAGAAAAGGACCAAAATCATCCTCACCCCTTAAAACGTACCGTAGAAAGTTAAATCTACAAGCACTCGTGGACAGTGCAATCCTTCTCAAAAGGAAGTTATTCATATTAGTGTTAAAAAGGATGAAAGCACTAACAAAACTAAGTACCAAACTACAAATGAAAGTTAGCAATAAACGGAATGTGAACAAAAATTCTTTTTTGCATGTTTGTGGTGGTGAATGGAGTCACACAACAACCACAGATCTATATTTTAATGAAGAAGCATACAAACAAAATCAAACAAACACAATTGCCATCCATAACAGTGGACAAGGGTATGAGAAAATCAATACTACCATCATGGAACAAGAAACACTGCTTACAAAACTATCTTCTGAAAACTCAGAATTACCTCTCGATTCAGCAGAACGACACCGTCCAGTATACAAATGGCCGTGCACATCAATGTGTGCCATTCCAAACAAAGCTTTCAAATCTTTACGTCAGTTCCACAATCAATATGTAAAAGGTAAAGACAAAAGTAAAATGAAAGTGCTGCAAAATATGGATATTTGTGTAGTGCGGAAAGAAACATGACTAAAAGGACATTCCTTAGCCTGCATTTCTGGGCCTATTTGCAAAAGTACCTTCCATGATATAAAAAAATATCAGTACATCATTCCAAAGTAAGAAATGTAGTGTATAAAATATACTGTGCAAAAAGTACAGCTTCAGAATTAGGCAATTTAAATAGCACTCTTCTGCATGGTACACCCAAATACTTACAAGAAGAAATGGACCGTATTCAGAAAAAGTATTTTGGAAGTGAGCGAAACGTAGAAAATGCAACAGTTTTAGAGCATAGTAGCGACAATTCTGCACATAGCAACCTTCTATTGCACACATACAGAAAAGAAATACTAAAATTGAAAAGGTCATCGGCTGAAGTACCAAACCATGTGTGTGTATGTTGCCGCAGAACGTTTTACAAAAGGAACACAAAAAATGTGGACATAGCATACAAAATAGAAAACAATGAAGACTCTAAATGGTTTGAATTAGCTTTGTACCTTTTAGCTGAAAGCAAATATGAAATAACTGAACGCCTAATAGTTGCAGTTACTGTACTGCAAAATTAGACAACAACCAGACTCCTTCACGTGCAATTACAAATAATTTGGAATTGTTTCCATTACCAAAAATCCCGCAACAGCTCCATTTTTATGAGATCATAACATAACAGTTCACCCATTTCAAGCAATTATACACCTTCATCCAAAAACAGCAAATTTACCTTCCTCTGAATTGATGAAAGGCATTAGTTGCAAAGTAGTTTACTTGCCATTAGATCTAACGGAAAATGTGCACACTCTAGAAGTGGAACGTTTAATAGAGCATTCTTTAATAGTCTTGGTAAATGGAGTACCAACAAAGGACAAAAAATTTGGCAACAATAAGTAGACTTACACAAAGTTACACAAGCATTGTAATATCTAAAAGACAACAATGAGTACTACAAGGAAATAAATATTGATGTAAGCTTAAGGCAAACAACTGAAATAATTCAAGAGCCATCAGAAACTGGACAATTCAAACTTCTGGATCCAGCTACAGTATCCACTCTTTTGGACCATTACACAATTCATCAATTCCATTCCAATGAAAGTATAGATGATGCACTAGAAACTTACCAAATGCGACAAACCAAAGGGTCACCAATGAGTATTTGGGAAGAAAGTATAGAAGCACGTGCTTTTCCACTGCTATTTCCTACTGGCAAAGGTGGGAGATACGATGATAGACCCACTCAGATTGTGGCATCAGAATACCGCTCATTACGAATGTATTCGCAAGATCCCAGATTTAGACAAAATGTGGACTACATATTCCACCTACTCTATGAAAGTGAATTAGCAACACTATGTTATGGAGTTGCACACATTCTTAAATCTGGAATGCACTTTCAAAATATGTTAGCTACGCAGTTAATACAAAAAGTACAAGAAAAAGATGAGGTTTTACAATCAAGTATAACAAATTTGTTTGCAAACATGCGTGGTACAAAGGAATACTGGGTTAGACGGCATGGAGACGTGCGTTGCATTATCAGAAACCTTGGACCACCAACTTGGTTTGTTACGCTAAGTTGTGCTGAATATGCATGGGAAGATTTACATGAGTTCCTTCACATAACAAACAGCAACAAAAAAACCATAGATATATTGACACCTGGAGAACTTTGCTCTCTAGATCCAGTTAATGTCTCAAGATATTTCCATCATCGTTTCATTGCAATGCTACACTTTATTTGCAATAAAACTGTTCCTCCCCTTGGAGAAGTGGAAGACTTCTTTTGGAGAAAAGAATATCAAGCGAGAGGAGCACCACATATTCACATGCTGTTATGGATCAAAGGTGCACCGAAATTTGGGCACAACAGTGATAGCACTGTTTTGCAGTTTATCCAAAAATATGTCACATGTGAAATCCCTTCACAACAGACACATAGTGAGTTGCATGGGCAGATTTTACAATTTCAAAGACACAAATGTGGCAAATATTGTCGAAGTAAATACAAAACCAAAGATAAATACTACACCAAATGCCGCTTTGGTTTCCCTAGACCAGTTACAGAAACAGGTGAAGTAAACAACTTCATGTCTTCAGTTCGACATAGTGTTAAAGGCAAATCACCTAAAAACACGTATTACATAAAAAGAAGGGAAGAATCAAATTATATCAATGATTACAATGTAATCATTGCCCTATTATGGAATGCAAACACAGATGTGCAGTACATTGCAGACAATTCAACTGCTGTTGCACAATATGTTACAGCCGTGAGATTGTCAACTCAGGGGGTGAAAGGTTTCAGTCGGATGCAGAGATAGCTGAGGCTTTCGCCCAATTTTATGAAACACTTTATCGGGCTCTGACCTCGCGGCTGGACCCGTCCCCTCTAAATGACATCCCATTCCCGACTCTCTCAGTACAACAAAGGGTGAGGCTGGACTCTGATCTCTCAGAGACCGAGGTGGCTGACGCACTAGCCCAGCTGCAGACCGGGAAAACGCCAGGCCCGAACGGGTTTCCGGTGGAGACGTGGCAGAAACTGGGAGGGGTCAGCATAGCGTCATCTCTCCATAAAATGTTATTGTCAGCCCGGGAACAGGGCGCTCTCCCGCAGGATCTGTGCAAGGCCACCATCGTGGTCATCCCCAAACCGAGCAAGCCCCAGGAACACTGTGCCTCCTATAGGCCGATCTCGTTAATCAATGGTGAGGCTAAGGTCCTCGCCAAGCTCCTGGCCAATAGGTTACAATCAGTGGCCGATACCCTAATACACCCGGACCAATGTGGCTTCATGCCACACAAATCGACCCGAATGAATCTGCGTCGACTCCACTTAGCGCTAGAGAGGGCTCCCGCCATTGACATTCCGCTTGCCCTTCTGGCAGTTGACTTTGAGAAGGCTTTCGACTCGGTCCGATGGGATGGCCTCTGGGAGATCATGGCACGTATGGGCTTTGGGGAGGAGTTCATGGGATGGGTGAAATTGTTGTATACAAATATATGGGCGGAGGTCAAGGTGAATGGGTGGACCTCTCACCCCTTTCGACTGGGACGTGGCACGCGGCAGGGGTGCCCCCTCTCCCCCATTCTCTTCGCCCTGGCGATGGAACCATTGGCTATATGGCTTCGCCAGAGCACATCCTGGATGGGATTCAGATGGCCAGAGGGACACGAGGACCGGATATCTTTATATGCGGACGACCTCCTGTTATACCTGGGAGACCCTGCCCGAGCTTGCCCCATAGTGACCCAGATTCTTGTCCGATATGGGAGATTTAGCGGTCTAAGGATCAACTGGAAGAAATCTGTTTTCTTCCCAGTGAAGGGAGGAGAACAGCCCGACCCACAGGAATGCCCTTATCAAATAGAACAACTTGGTTTCCGATACCTTGGGATTTGGATCACATCGAACCTAACTGATTATAGCAGGCATAACCTCAGACCAATCCTGGATCGATTCTCTAATGATGTACAGCACTGGAAGCTTCTTCCCCTGACCCTCATGGGTAGAGCCGCTCTCTTTAAAATGTTGGCTCTTCCGCGATTCCTTTACGTCCTTCCGAACGCCCCTGTGCAGATCTCGGGGGCCGAATTTGGCCGGGTGGAAACTCTCCTTAGGGAGCTCTTGTGGGGTGGTGGACAAGCGCGCATAGCCCTGGCTACACTTCAGAGGTCGATCTGGGAGGGCGGGATCGGAGTGCCCCGCCTTCAGACCTACTATTGGGCCTCACAATTAGTGGTGGTCAATGACCTACTGCATGGGGACCGGGAACTACCCCACATTAAGGCCGAGGTGGCAACCATGCATGACACCGATCCACTACAGCTACTGTACGACACCCCCCCTAGATCCTCCCCACTAACGATGAGGGCACAGAACACTCCCACTTGGAGGCAAGTTCACAACTTTGTGGGATGGGGGAACAAGATATCAGCGGCGCAACCCCTATGGAGAAATGCCAACCTGAGGGAAATGGCGAGGTTCGAACCTTGGCCGTCCTGGGTGAGAGCTGGGATACAGAAAGTGGGAGATGTTCTTAGCGGTGAGAATCTTGCCCCGTTTGCGGTCCTGCAGCATAGGTTTCGGCTCCCTGACACCGAAAGATACCACCATATGCAAATGTCCCATGCCCTAAGAGTCCACATAGCGCTGGACGACAGCATACCGGAGTACTCACCTATAGAACGTAACATTCTACCTGAATACATCCCCTCCAAATGCACATCCATTCTTTACAATGCCATTACATCCTTTGCGACTCCTGAATTGATCAGCTTAAAGGCCAAGTGGGAAACAGATGTAGGGAACATTGACCCTGAGGACTGGGTACGGGTACTAATGCACCCCAGGGAAACTGCCATCTCCTCGAGACTCAGACTAGTGCAACTTAAAATACTACATAGAGTGTATTATCCTAGAACTGCACTGTTTGGATGGAAGAGGGCAACAAACCCGAATTGTCTTAGATGTGGGAACGAGGAGGGGACCTTCTTTCACATTCTGTGGTCCTGTCCCCGCATCCGAACTTTCTGGGGGGCCTGTTGTCGGGAACTGACCCGGATACTCTCCACTTCAATAGAACTTGACCCGAAGGTCCTAATCCTGGGAGCGCCAGGGGAGTATGAACTGAATAAATGGGGAGAACTCTTATTGCATACGGCGACGGCCCTGATGAAGCGGAACATTGCACAAAAATGGGGAGTCCCCGAATCTCCGACGATGGAGCAATGGGCGATAGACATGGACACATGTGCTATGTTTGAAAGACGGGTCTATAATGCAAGAGGCTGTCCCAACAAAGCCTCTAAAATATGGGCGGCATGGGAGGAGGGAGGGCCTTGAGGCGTGTGGCCTTGAGAGATGCCCTTTTGAATATTTACACTGTGAATTGCAGGTGTGTCCCCTGTGAACGGTAATGATATACTACTACTGCTGAATGGGTCATGTGGGCCTCATCTGATGTAGCTGCCTCTTTTTTCTCTTTTCTCCTTTCTCTTTTCTTTCTTTTGCGCCTCTCTTTTGGTTTTGGCCTATCATGTCTATGTTATGACTAAATGAAAATAAAATGTTTTATAAAAAAAAAACAAAAGCAGAAAAAACAGAGCTTCAAGACCTCTGGGATGACCTAGCATCAGACAAAACATTATCACAGAAATTGTACAGCCTAGGCATAAAAATGGTCTCTTATAGAGAATGTGGTGCCTATGAAGCAGCAGATCATTTAACCGGCACTGCTTTGTACGGAACATCAGACAACATAATATGGCTCAGTCTTGGTCCTGCAAAATCTAGAAAAAGAGTGCTAAAATGATATGAGGACATAGAAACAATTGCCAGAAATTATCCCAACAGCCAAGACATTGTAAAAAACAATTTACTGGACACATACTATCCAAACAGGAGTACCACTCTAGAAAGCATGTGTCTATACCACATAGCTCAAAACTTTGCATACAAAAATAATGTAAAACCCGATGAAAGCAAACGTAGATATAGAGTGGTCAATTGTGAAGGGAGCTTAGTGAAACTTAACAAATGAAGCTTAATTAATCATGTGAAATTGTCATTAAAAAGTCCTCAACAGAAAGAACTATATTACATGTCTCTGGTACAACCTTTCAAACCATGGAGAAAAGAGGAAGACATACTAGATAATTATGAGTGCTATGAAGATGCTCTCAAAGCAAATGAAAGCACTATCACCGATGTTAACTTTACGCAGTACAAAACAATGTTACACAATGAGCAGCAACAGGAAGAAGAAATTCAGGCCCAACTAGATAAAGACTCTTCCGACAGTAGTCAACCTTCTGTAACAGGAAGTCAAGAACCATTAGGACAACCACTAATAGCAAATGAGGCTGAAGTTGCTATGGCAGAAGTAGAAAACACCATGTATCAGTATCAAGAAGATACAGAGGACTTAACTGTACAAGAAGCAAAACTTAACAACGATCAGCACACCATTATTGAAGAGGTAACAAAACAAATTGTGCATGGCGTACAACACGAAAATAAAGAATGTACCTGCCAAAATTACAAACCTATACTGCTGTACGTTAGTGGTGAAGCTGGAACAGGGAAACATTCTTAATCAAAATTATCAGCAAGTTCCTTAAACAACTGACAAACAACAAACTGTCAGCTGTTGTAACAGCACCCACAGGTTTAGCTGCCTACAACATAGGTGGTGTGACTTTACACCGATTACTACTGCTTCCAGTAGAGCATCAAAATAAATTAGACTACTACAAACTTTCTTCAGAAGCTGCAATGGAATTACGTAGAGTATTGAAACAAATGAAAATGCTACTAATAGATGAAGTGAGCATGGTCTCCAATCTAATGTTGGCTTTGATTCATCTCAGATTGCAAGAAGTACTTAAAAGTAATAACGAAGAACTCTTTGCAGGGAAACACATTATCGTTTCTGGAGATCTTCTACAATTGACACCAGTAAAAGGTGAACCGATTTTTAAAACCTTAGGCCACAAACTCTGCCGGAAAACTGTTGGTAGCATAGGTAATGTTAACCTTTGGCAACATTTCCAATACAGAGAATTAACTGAGAACATGTGGCAATCTGCAGATCTCACTTATGCCAACATCTTAGTATTAGAGTTGGTGTATTATCGCAAGAAGCACAAGCTGTATTGAAAAAGCGGCATATACATGCACTTTATGGCGATAATGCATGTGCAACTGATGTTATGGAACAAATAGCGCACAAAAATGTCAATTGTATGGCCTCAATGCCAACTCTTGCAAGCTGTTTCAAATTCAATGAAACAATGTTAAAGAAAGAAATGCAAGCAATAATAGAAATTAGTGGCACAGACAAACTAGACGTACATGGTTTGACAGTACCCATGTGGGAGCAAGCCACAACAAGAGTAAATAGTTTAGAAAATTCAATCTCCAACACAGCTGGGTTGGAAAAAGTATTGAAATTATCATTAAATTGTAGAGTAATGCTGAAACGTAACCTTGACGTAGAGCAAGGGCTAGTTAATGGAGCACTGGGCACAGTTGTTGGCTTTCAATCATACCCATGTGATAGCAGCATTCAGTTTGTAAATATTCGCTTTGATAAAGTTTCGGAAGTGAAAAGGATAGGGCGCTCAATGGCTCGATTTCTTCTCTTCAAAGACATGTATCTACGTAGAAAGCAATTTTTTCTAACTCTTGCATATGCAGTTACCATTCATAAATCCCAAGGTCTTACCCTAGAGAAAGCATTGATAGATATAGGAAAGACAGTGTTTAAGGAAGGCATAAGCTACGTAGCATTATCACGCTTACGTACACTTGACGGTCTATTGCTAATAAACTTTGATTAAAGTAAAGTCAAAGCTGATATTCCTTGTATTCTAGAATACAATAGATTGCGTTCACTGTACACCCCTCATCTGAAACAATACCCTGATCCAGATAAAGTGAAACATGGTAAAAGAAAAGTAAATGAAACAGAAATGCAACAGAATGCAACAGGAAAATTCTCAAAAAAATGAAAAGAAGCTAAAGTTTCATCAATTGCCGCAAACATAGAAGAACCTATTAGGGAATGTAAACCAGGCACGTCGGCAAAGAAGCAACAGAAAAACCGAAAAATGCGCTCAGATACAGAACTTGTTGGCCCATTCAAATTTACAAATGAAAGTGGGGTAAGTTGCTATGCAAATGTAGCAATGTATATTCTATTTCAATTGCTACCAATTGTTAACAATATTTACCTGCACAGCACAAACCAATTGTGTTTGCAAATGTTAGTGCTGCATAGAAATGCAGCAAGCAATCCTGTCAACACATACAGTGTTCATGGAGTAAGGCAACAATTGGACGACTGTGCTGGAATGGTGAGATTCACTATGAACTCACAAGAAGATCCACAAGAATTTCTAATGTACATACTATTAGTATTGGAAAACAAAAGCATACCTGTAAATGAACTCTTCCAAATTTCGTACATGTGGTAACATACATGCACTCTCTGCAACAAAGTGATACAGGAAGAAATTCCAAATTAGCGATTTGTGTATATTTCCATACCAAATTGTGAGAGCATTCCATTTCAGCAACTTGTACAAAATGCAAACCATGGCCGATTATGTAGTATTTGCAATTCAGACAATCGCTCTACCTTACTGATACGATCACATAGTGCCTACATAATACTTATGCTTCTACTTTATAATACAGATGGCACCAAAAACAACTGCAAACTAACTGGATTTACACACGGTCAAGTGTCACATGGAAAGAAAACCTTTACAACAGTAGGAATAATCTACCATGCAGTAGCTACAACTAATGCAGGTCACTACACTGCATACATTAAAAAGAATTGTGGATGGTTTGAATGTAACGATAACAGTATTACTCTAAAGCAGAGGTTGCCAGCTAACCTAACAAATGCATATTTAATGTTCTTGAAGCCAAAATGTACGAAATAATGTGTACATCAAAATTGCCAACAACGTATGTGAAAGACTACAAACAGTTAGAATACGCCCACAGGTATCTAACTACCCAACATGATGGAAGAATGACACAAATAAATGATTATCACAGATCATTGGAAACAAATGCACAGGCAGAATATGCCTATAGGTATCTAAGTGTTGTTAGAAATCGGCAGGAAGGCAAAAAAGGAAACATTAATGGGAAAGATGAAGGAAACAGGATGTAACAACGACACAAATGAATGAGTATCAAAAATCTGTAGGAACAAATGCACAGTTAGAATACGCCTACAGGTATCTAACTGTTGTTAAAAATGGGCAGGAAGGCAACAAACATAACATTGATCAGAAAAATGAAGCAAACACTGAAAGGAAAAAATGAAGTACTTATTTGCATAAGAAATGAGGTTTTTTTAATCCGACAAGGATTTTTTTCCCCAGACCCAAGGATTAGAAAAGCAAACACAGAAACTGAGCGCAATGCACAGTACACGGGTTTGTAAACTAAATATGAGGGTCTAAAAAAAAAAAAAATGTACTGTCTATTATGCAATGTGATAAATGTGGAAAAACTGTAAACATTAACACACCTTTTTCTTTCATCACAGAAATGGAAAAAGTGATACTTCCGCCAAGTACGATACCCAATCTAAAAATAATGTATGGATTATGAACAAATTAAGGAGTAAGTATATTGGCAGGCATTTTCTACACATGGGAATCTACTTGTCTAATCTATGGCAATAATATGCTGCAGTGCCTGTAGGCTGGCCTTTCATCTGCAGTGAGTACCCTACCACCTACACCTTACAACCAAGTTTCAAGGAGTACAGTTCCTATCCACAACCATTGCTGCATATGTAAAAGATGGTCCTTGAAAATTAGCTGCTTATGAATTTACTTTTCGGACCATCGTCTACAGCCATGTAGTGAAGAAACTAGGGCATCAACACAACAATCACAATCCACCACACCCATATTAACTTGTAACTACACTGCTTATGACTTCAGTCTTGCGTGCATGGGCTTTAGCTATGCACCCAAGACTGCATGGTCTCCCCACAACCACCTTGGTGATGTGTGGTAGTGGAGGTTATTCTATAGGTGTGTTATCCTTCAATACCTCTGCCCAGAGGCTTCCCTCATAGGTGTATGTCTGTAGATCTTATATGGGATGGGTGTGCAGTGTCTTCCAAGTCTAGTACTTACCACTTTGTTTTTAGTTGCATGGCCTTCGGCCATGCACCCAAGAGTGCAAAACCTCCCCACAACCACCTCTTTGTTCTTGCACCCAACACTGCACGCACGCCCCACAACTTGCCAATGAAAATGCAACACAAGGGGTGTAAGCAATGGTGCCACATGCTATGGTGGTTGTGGCCAGGGCCCTTGAGTCTTGGAAGTAAGGCCTTCGGCCTTTGGCCGACAGCCATGCATCCAAGACTCTAGGCCCTGGCCACAACCACCATAGCATGTGCCAACCATGGCAGCGAACTAATGAATATAATAATAGCCATTGGAAACAGTAATGTATTCACAGCATGTAGGCAATTTCAATGTTCCCTAACACCACACGTGTCCTTACAAATGTAACAACTCCCCCATGCAGTGCACGGGCTCAAAATACTGGCCTTATTGGACCCCTCCTTTTCTGTGCATACAATGAGGCCATAGAACATACATCATTAAGTAGGTATAAGTGTACTGTGCGTACAAGATGTCCATACACATTACATCATGACAACCGACCCCCAGAACAAGTGCATTAATCACCCATATGTTAAGACTGTAGCCCCTGCCCACTATCACCGTAGAATGTGCCACCCATGGCGGCGTACAAATGTATATAATAATAGCCATTGGGAAAAATAATGCAGTCACGGCATGTTGTCAATTTCAATGTTGCCTACCTATACCTGTGTGCTTTGAAGAGTTACAAATTTCCTTTTCCACTACATGGACTGAAGTGTTACAAATGTCCTGCCCACTACATGGACTGAAGTGCTATCGTTATTACCCCCCACATTTACTGTACGTACAAGGTGTCCATAGAAATTACATCATGATGGCCGAAGAACAAATGCATAGATCACTCATTTCCTACTGTGTGAACCTTTCCCAATGCTCTGTGACACAGCAAAATAGGGTAATGAAAAAAGCATGTGTACGCTGGTTGTTTCTCCGCTTTCCACGGATCCAAGATCTCGGGCGCATCCAAACCATCTGATGCAGAACATGTCTCGCAGCAGCCAATTGGCAGAGACGTTGCGTGTATGCGGTCATGATGGCAGCCCCTTAGCCAGTCGGTTTCTTGATCGTCGACCGAACAGGGAAGTGTGACCGCGGAGCGAACATAGATATCACTAATTATTTCAGACCTACTTTTTCATAATTATAAATAAACGTACTGCATGTATGGTGACAACATTTACAAAAGCACGCTTTCTGGACCAAGCCCCTGTACCTGGAGCAGATTTCGTCAAAATCCGTCCAGCGGTTTCACCTGTAGCCGTGTGCAAAGTTTTTCCCCCATTCAGTCGATGGGAAAAAAAGACGTTTTGGGAGCCCCCTATAACTCTGCTCCCCCTGGACGAATTCTCACCAAACTTTACAAATAAATTCAGAGTGGCCCATATACTTTTTTGCAAAGTTTGGTGAGGATTCGTCCAGGGAGAGCAGAGTTATAAGCCACCCAAAAAGTTCTCTTTCTATGGAAACAGCAACTTAACCATAACTACATGGCCACTACTGTGGCCATGTAATATTCTATAGACTTCATGGAGATATCTCAGGGTTCCAGGATTATCTCCACACCACTTTCCAGTATCAAGATAAGAAATAAGGGAATCCAGATGCTGATTCAGAAAAATGTGATCAGGAAATGTTCCAGCAAAGAGTGAACCAATGGAATGAATTCTATTCTTTTTCAGTGAAGAAGCCATAGCGAGAGTTCACCCCATTCTGGACCTAAAACATCTCAATAAATTGGTAAAATAGCTGCAATTCTGAATGGTAACAAAGCAGCATGTCATTTCAACTGTTCTCCCAGGTTCCATATAACATTAATATATTTTGAAGTAGATCAGCTCATCAGCGTTTTCTCCAGTTTATAGTCAGGGAAACGGTCCACCAGTTCCCATGTCCTACTTGTCGGCACAGCTCAACCACCAGAGTCTTTACCAAAATCATGGGACACTTGCTGGGTCTTCTCCATGAGGAAGGTACCCAGATATATCCCTAGCTCGATGATTGGCTGGTGCACGGCACAATGAGGGACATATCCATACCTTATATGTCTACGGTATGCAACTTCATGGAGGCGCATGGATTCAGGGTAAAATACTGGAAATTCTCTTTGACTCCTATGCAGAGGCTACAGTTCATAGGGACCTTCATCGAAATCCTTACAGGAACCATAAAGCTTTGGCAGCATATAGAGGGGATCTTAGCTGCTCCACAACTTCACCCAGGCATGCCTGCACCAACAGGGCAAGATGTTGGCATGCAAAATCACAGTTTCATGAGCAATAGATTCCACCTGAAAGTCTTGGTGAACCATCTCCTGAGTCACTGGTCTCATACCCGGGTGAGGACTCAGGATGATGGGTTCTGTTTCAGGAAACAAAGCAGGTGACAAATGCTAAACCATGAAAATGAATGTAAGAAATGTATAGCACAGGTCATGATTGAGTATGATCTTTTTAATTTAGATTGAGTTTAAGATTGCTAATGGGATAAGATTATAACTAACTACTGTTAATATGATGTGACGGAGCGTATAAATAAGAAATGACTGTAAACTGAATGCGATAGTGTATGAATAATGACTTAGATGTTTGTAGTTCTTTATATTTGTACAGTAGAGATGCATTAATGGCGAATATTTTGTATATGATGCTTTTAATCAACAAAAAAAGAAATAAAATTGATTTGCACTAATTAGTCCACGTGTGCTGAGAAATTGTGGATGGGTTTTCTGTATACATACTAAATTGTTGTCTAGGGGTTGCCCCACTAAGTTAACCTTAGTGTCTCTTTATAGCAAATTGGGTTCTCTTTCAGGCCCATGGCTAGTTGGTCCTATGCATTCATTCCCCACTTTCCCTCTGTTGCCGCAGGTCCAATAGAAGACCCCCCTGGACGAGTGAATATTATCTTGGTCTTTTGCCCCTGGTGACATGGTTCCCTGTGTCGCTCAACGTCTCATCCCCGTTGGTGCCTCCAGATGAACCCTCCACCTCTTTGACATCCTGACTCCAGAGGAAAATGATCTCTTTGGAGGTGGCCAGGTGAATAAAGCCATTACACCACCCCTCTACATTGCCAGCCTACAACCGTTACTGGAGATCATTCATTAGGTGGTCTGAGGAGCACTCCATTTCCTCAATCAGAGGAGACAAGTGACAGATATTGCTTGTTCTACTGGGTTACTGCAACATATGGCTTTCATTTGTGACCCTTCATGTGGAGTGTGCATTCATTAAGGTGTTTCAAGCAATGGTGACTGAAGCTGACCAACCGGAGCCCTTGGTGTGCAGCTTTTTCAGAGATTATCATGTAACATCCAAAATCCAAGCCACTGGTACCACTTTTGTTCCTTCCACTAGTGCTCCAGGCACTTCAATCTGCATCATTTGAACCCATGCTAAATGTGGCCATGTGTTTTATCTCATGGAAGGCCTTATTCTTGGTCATCCTTGCGTCTGCTCTGTGCAGGCATTGGTGACCTAGGAGCCCTCCTCTTGTCGGATCCCTACCATTGCTTCCTTCCTAATATGGTCGTGTTTAGAATAAAAAGAAAATGAAAGAAATTGCACCGTAGCCAGGATGTGTTTCTCTCAACAACCCATTTGAATCATTCCTCAGAGGAGCAAACAAGATTTCACACTTTGGATGTTTCCAGCGAACTATCCATTTACAGGGACCCTTAGGTATTGTTTCACCAAGCAGAGGCCTTATTCACAGCATTTGGAGTTTCAGGGAAGGACAAAAGACCATCGGTCATAACTTTGAGCCATTGGATCCATATGGCTATCACCAAAACATGCCAGGAGACAAATACTCCACTCCTTAGAGTGGTCCGGGACTGCTTGACGTGGGACATTGCCGCTTCTTGGGAAGAAGCTGGAGGCCCCTCTACCACCAGGGGCATTTGCAATGCAGCAACATGGGTAGGCCCAACGACTTTCATTCAACACTGTCGCCTCTCATCAGGAGACTCCTTATCAATTAACCTTGGCTCTGAGATCCTGCAATCACGAAGTCATTAATTAGGTACTTTAATAAAAGAATGTTTGCAGAATTTCCGTGTCCTGCATCCTCTGTCACGTCGTCAAATGGCTTCCACTGCTTCCTACATTTTCATTTGCAATGACTGTGACAAGAATACAGTGGATGAAAGTTTGCACATAGTTAACATGATTACTCCTAATCAATCCATCACATCACATCACAGTCCTTAGACCCATTCCTCCCTTCTGCTGGGTTGGATCCGTCTTTGCTGGTGCATGAAAAAGACAAAAGAAGAGGAGAGAGAGAGGCTGAGCCTTATGCTGCCCTAATGGAGTATGGCAACATTCTTAATTTGATGCAACTTTGTGGGTTTCTACATGTAATGTGCAAGCTTTAATTAGTAAGAACTGTGCCGGGACGGGTGTACTAGAATTAATGATGGTTACCTTGTATTCTTCAACTCTGAAGTGCAGTGGTAGAATATATCAAAACATGACGTAGCTCATATATATAATACTCTCACGCTGATCTTTCTTACTTTTTTCATTTGATTTTTCTTTCACCCTTTCTTCTCTTTGCTCTTTCTTTCTTTAGCTTTATTTGTTTCTCTCACTCTTTCTGTCACTATTTAACTTTTTTTGCTCTTTCTGTGCATTATTTCCTCAGCTCTCTTTCACTCTCATTCTCTTGCTCTATCGGTTGCTCTCTCGCTTTATTTTTTTGCTGTGTATTTGTTTAGGGCTTTCTTCCTTCCGCTCTCTTTAACTCTTTTGCTGTTTTTTTTTCTTTCAATCTTTCATTTCCCTAGCTTTACAGTGACTGTATTGGCTGCTTGTATGCTACCCACATTTTCAATTGTATTGCAATCAATTCAATTCTATTGTATAGTAGCAGTGAAGTCAAATCTGTGCTTATGGTACTTTGTGTCTTTTATAAACAAATTCCACACTTCATAAGTCTGGAATACTCCTACTACCAACCTACTGGACCACTGCGTCCCTCTCAAACACTGTTTCTTCCACCACTGACATTCAAAGGACCTGCTCTAATCAGACCAATACCTCAGGGATTGCTTTGCCTAGCGTCCCATGGTGCATTGAAGACTGGTTTGTCTTCCCTGGACAGATACAATCATTCTTGCTTGAAACATCTTCAGGCTACATCTAGCAAACTGCAATTTGCAGTTGTTGTGTTTGTCAGTTGCTCTTGAACGCCATGAGGCATTGTTGACATTTGTCTGCTATACACCAACTCTTCCCATAACATAACACACGTTTGATCTTTCTATTCTCTATATCTCTTTCCTTCTGTTTTTCTTTTGATCTTTCTTTTCATTGCTCTTTCTTCTGTTCCTTCTTTTCTGTTTTCACTCTAGTGCTCTGTATAGCTGTCCCTCCGCTATTTCTTTTGTGACTTCTTTTGCTCTTTATTTCTTCCTGTATTCTGTGCTCTCTTCCTTGCCATTACTTACTTATTTATTTCACTGTTTTCTCCCTTTACTCCTTCTTCCCCACAAAAACCAAAGAATCTTAAGAGTTTGAGGGGTGTTTTGTAGAAATGGCCGCTATAAGAACAGCCTGCGAGCCTGATTACAATTAGTTTCACCTATTTTTTGGAGAACCTTTTGTGGTGATGGTGGACAGGCTTTGAATGTAAAGCTCGGGTGTTAAATGTCTTCATTGGTGCCTTACTAATGTAGGCAAAGTAACAACGAGGTGAATTAGAATTTTTTATCTGACCTTCCAACAGTGACATTTCCACCCTTCTTTTCCATGTAGGGTGGCAGGTATATGTTGCATTAGTGTATAACCTACACAACAACAACACTTTAGAAAGATCAGTGACCTTCCATTGGGAAGTTAAAAATACAGGCATATTAGCCAATAGGGAAGTATTTTGTGACAGTCCAGACCATTGGACTTTGTTATAGGTGTCCTTCAGGTTGTTTAACCTCCAGAGGTAATCTTATTCCTGCGTAGTAGTAGAGTGCTCAGACTTTGCTACAAGTTGTAGAAAGGCTACTATGTTCATGGTTTTTAGGGACTGTAAGGTCAGTACAGTTTCTTTTACTTTTCACTATGCACCGTACACTCGATAATTGCATAGATGAAAACAAGTGAACGAAAGTTGGACGTGGTGGAAAATGCATTGCTTTTCCGTTGAAAGAAGCAAAGAAAGTAGGGAGCATTTTGTGTTGAGTTAACCTGTTCAGTGGGGGGTGTAAATACTTCCCAGAAACTAGGGCAAAAGAATGGGCAAAAAGGCATACAATTTACACACATGTGTATAGGGCTACAATACACTGTAAACTCAATGCATGCACTGTCAAAGACCTGTGCATGCAGGACTTGCCCTCTCACCCCACACATTGCAGCAACCAACCAACTGGACCATGGCAAATTTCATAGCATGACAGTAAAGCACAATGCCTTAACTTAATTTGTTTCACTTTTTTTTAGTATCACCTGAATATGAGTGGAATCCAACAGAGCCAAAATTAAAAATTTTGGAAGAGGTACCTGGGCTCTGTATAGTGCTGATAGGACCCACACTGTGTGCCCTTTGGATGTTTAGCTGTACTGATGCAGGAAGGTCTAGGAGCTTTGGAAGCATGGAGACCAAAAATAAAATAGGATTATCTTTCTCTACTCCTTCAGGAAGCCCGACAATATGAAGCTTATTCCTTCTATTCCTGTTTTCTAAATGTTCAGACAACTTCTCAAGAGTCTTAACAGCTGTCTCCAAGGCTTTGACTTTATGAGTGATAGCTTCTGCATGACCCACTCTTCGTTCGACTTCAGGTATTCTGGATTCGAATAGAGACCATTTATCATCCAGTTGCTGAAGTTTAGAGTTGGTAGCTTCAATGAAAGGCTTTAAGGAGGGAGAAACCTCTTTATTTTGGCCTTTTTTTGAAGATGTAATTTTACCAGCAAGAGGCACTTCAGAATGTGTGAGGGCAGAAATAACCACTTATGATAAGAATAGGTGGAATACATGAGGGAAATTCTGCATAAAACTATATATTTTTCAGAGAGGAAGGTGTCTTTTCTCCTCAATAAAGATATAGATGCAGTTGCTAGCTCGTGCCACTAGATGGAGATATGAACTACTTTATATATATAATAGTGGCAGGTAGCCCTAGGCACCACTGGAGGGGGATATACAGTAGAAACCAGGCTACCCTGTTTTTTTTATCAATGTTTTTAACATGTTCTTTTTATAAAATTGTGTTTTAGATGCTTAATCTTGAGTGTGATTCTGTACGACTAGTTTAAATAAATTACTAGTCTTTTGAATAGGTCCTCCCACTTTTTGCACGCCTAAGAGTGGGGTAGCCTGGTTTCTCCTTTTCTTGCTTCTCAGTGTGCTTTTCCTTCCAGTACCAGGCTCCCCTTATACAAAAAAAAGAAGGCTTTTGCCGTTGTCTTTTTCTTGGGGGATATACAGGGTCAGCAGCCCACTAGAAGTAAAAAGAATGTCTCCTTTGTAATGTGATTACTTGCCTTTATTTAACGTTGGCGAAGCGATGTGCTGCACTTTCTTGACAAGAGGATCCATCAGAGCTTACCAGGCCGGACAGTAGCTGCCGCCACTATCCCGCGTTGGTCAGCGTACTTGAGACTTCAAGCTAGCCGCATGAGGAAAAATGTAAGTTGCATGAGCCAGTACTTATGTAATGTGAAAGTACTTTTGAAATAAACTTGTTCACTTACTCCTCTTTCGAATGCCTTGTCTGCAGGCTCTCAATTTCACCTAGCCACTCTCTTACTGTTGCTACTCTCTACCGGCCCCCATGGATAAATCACCTCTTTTCTCTCTGAGTGGGCTGACCTCTCCTCCTCTCTCCTGGCCTCACACTCTTCCCCCAAGCCAAGCCCACCCTTCTCGGACAACCCACCTACCTATGAAGCGTGTGTCAGTTGAGGCTTTCGCTGCCACCTTCTCTCCCCCCTACCCCCTGGCTGATTCTCATCCGGACACAACCCTGTTCCTTCTCTACTCTTCTATTTCTGATACTCTTGATGCTCCTGCCCCTGTCATGAGGATCTGCTTAAAGTCCAAAGCCAAGTGCAATTCCTGGTATCACTCCAACCTAGCTACACTTAAACTTAAGTGTAGGGCGGCTGAGAGGAAATGGAGGGCTTCTTGTTCATCCTCTGACAAACTGGCCTGTCGCCTGCTCCAAAGGCAATACCGACTCTCTGTCCACACAAAGAAGAGAGTGCACATTCAAGCCCGTGTCTCTGTGGCATCTAACAACTCATCCAAACTCTTTCAAATCTGCAACGAGCTTGCCAGCCCTGCTGCAGTCTCTACCCCTCCTCTTGCCTCCCAGGCTCTCTGCAATGCCCTTACCTCTCACTTTATCTCAAAAACCCAGGACATCCTGTCCACCCTCTCCTCCCCTCCGCCTCCTATTCCCTTCCAGTCTGTGCTTGCTGACCCTCCTTTGCACCCCCCCACACTCCTTCTCTTCCTTTACTCTTTTCTCCCCTGATGAGGTCGCTAGACAAGTCCGATCTATGATAGCCTTGTCAAAACAGGTTCATCACTGTTCCTCTAAAGCCATCAAGGACCACATTGACACCCTCGCTCCGGCCCTTGTTGATTTTTGCAACCACTCCCTTGCCTCAGGTTCCTTCCCCTCCCCTCTGAAGCACTCCCTTGTGCATCCTCTTCTCAAGAAACCCACAGCAGATCCTTCCTGTCCGGCTAAATATCGCCCAATTTCCATTACTCCTTTTCTGGGCAAACTCCTGGAAAAGCTGGCCATCTCTCAGCTTAACCTTCATTCCGATTTTGTTGGCTGTCTCCATGACCACCAATCTGGCTTCAATCTGGCCAATCTGGCTTCAGAGAGTCCAGAAGCACAGAAACTGCGCATGAAACATGAACATCCATGAAGATCTGCTCTCCAACCTTGACTCTAACATTCCCTCTGTCCTCATCCTACTCGATCTCTCTTCTGCCTTCGACATGGTCAACCATACCATCTTGCTCAACCGTCTTCGTGATATCCTGGGTATCACTGATCAGGCTCTGGCCTGGCTGACTTCTTTCCTCTCGGATCGACCCTCTCAGGTCCAACTTGGGTCCTTCCTATCATCTATCTTCCTCTCTACCTGTGGTGTTCACCAGGGGTCCAACCTCTCTCCCTGGCTTTTCAAAAAATACCTGCAACTCTCGCCCACTGCATTGCAATTTTCTGCTCACATTTCCAGTGCTACATTGAAGACACTCAACTGATTTTCAGGCTGCCCTCGGCCACCTCCTCTCCCTCTCTCATCTCTGATTGCCTAACTGCCATTCAAGATTGGTGTGCCGCCAATGTGCTTTGTCTAAATGCCAGCAAGACGAAGATCCTCCTCATCGGCACACCTTCACCATCCTTTCCCCTCACTCTCTGGACGGCCTCCCTTGGCCCTCCTCCTACCCACACCTGTGGGCCTAAGAACCTCAGGGTCATCTTTGACTCCACACTTTCCTTCTCTGCCCACATCTCTGAGCTCTCTAAAAAGTCAAACTTCTTACTGCACCTCCTCAGAGGTACTCTGCCTTTCCTCTCCTTCCCCCAGAGCTCACTGTCTCCCAAGCTCTGGTACTCTCTAGGTTGGACTATTGTAACAGCCTCTTTCTAAATCTACCTGCCTCTACTCTCCGCCATCTGCAACTAATCCAGAACAGGGCTGCAAGACTTGTCCTTGGCTTCAAGCCCTGGGATTGTATCTCTACAGCTCTGAAATCTCTCCATTGGCTCCCAATGGATGCAAGGATTACATTTAAAACCCTCTGCATTGTCCACAAGGCTTTCTGGGTCCTGGGTCCAAAATACCTTCAGCTAACCCTCTGTAAATACCTCACCTCTTGAGCTCTTCGCTCCTCTACCTCTAACTCCCTCAGGGTCAGTCGATTTTCAAAGAAACGAGCTGGGGGTAGATCTCTGTCTTCGGATGGGGTCGGTTGGGTATTTTGTGTAGATTTGGGGCCTGGCAGTATTTTCTTACCGCCAAAAATAAAATAATTTAGCACTAATGACTCCTTGCATTCAGATTGGGTTTGGTATGATAGTGGTATAGTGGCTATGCATTATTTCAGTACACAGATATATTCAGTTGGGGTGCATTTCATTGGTGGTATTTTGGGGAAGCATAATGTCTTTGTTTTATTTGTGGCCCCAATATCCAGAACCCCTTTTTTCCTTGCTTATTCAGTTCGTGTGATCAATAGAGAGACCTCAGGCCTACATTTTATGGATACCACAATTTTCACATACAGTGTTCACAACCCCTGTGGTATTATCAGTAATTTATTTACATTAGTGAAACTATTTCCAGAGGCCTCTCTCTCTGCTGATTCATGTACGCCCAGCAGACTATTGGATTGTGTTGCACTCAGAAGCCACACACACACATATACACTGAGTGGAACCACGCACACAACTATTTATAATTACTCATAACATAACTTTTTCCACATAGGATGCTTGGCATATATTACCTAGTAACCTCCCCTTTTATCATGTGATATGGGCTAACTGCACCAGAGAAAAACAGAAGCAAAAAGAAGTCTACACAGGTTGTGATTTACATCAGTTTCATTTCAAAAAGGATACATTACCAGATTTGCGAGGCAGTCTTTTCTAGAATAAACATAAGAGAAACAATTGCAACATACATGGCATTTCATTAGATTCTTTGCAACAATAAAAAAAAACAATGCATCAGTGGATTTGCATTTAGATGGCAACATTAGAGTGTAGCATTTAAATACAGTGATTCTTCAATAGAAGCTATCGCTACGTTGCCTGCCTGAAATAGATTTCATTCACTCACCGCACCCTCACTTTGTACAAGATAATTACCAGCAATTTGTAGCTGTTCAGCACGCGAAATCTCTGGGCTGGTCGCTTTCTTTAAATGGCTCAGGGCTTTCTTTTAGAGCACCCCAGCGAGAACATGCAGTTCCAATCTGCAATCTTCTATTCTCAAGCCGGTGCTAATTGACTGGAATCCCCAGCCTGTGAAGGTCAGCAGTGCACTGGAACGATGCCTCTCAGCCAGGCAACCCCACAGCCACTCCAGCCAAGTCCTCACTGAAGCTATGCAAAATGGACACTGCCTTTCTCCCTCCCCGAGGTGCACCAAGAAACCTCTGTTACAGCCCCTAACGTGACGCTTTTCCAATCAAAGTCCACTATGTCATACCCTCCTTCTTCTGCAAAGACTGTGGACAGAGCAAAGAGAGAAGCAAAAAAAAAAGAAATCTGCACACCCGTTTAAAATGAGTTTCAGCCTGCCTCATTTTGCACATGGAGAACACATTACAATAGTAAGAAGTTAAAATCGTGTTAGTACTTGTTAATTATATTAGTTCATTAATCCTCTAATGTGTCTCCTGCAACAGAGGCTCAGGTGAGAAAAGAACATGGTGTGCTTTTAAATGTGAAAAATGGTGTGTTTTTGACCTGTGTAGCCTGTCTTCATTTACATGTCCATATGTTACACTGGCAACACATGGATTGCTGTATCACATTATAGTAATACATTGATCCCATTCAATGGTGCTGTGCTCCTAAAACATGCAAAATAATCCTACAGGTCTCCCTTGGAACAGCCTCCCTGCCACTCTAAAACTTGAGGAGAACAATCTCTGGTTCCTGAAGCACCTCAAGACCTTCCTTTTTGCTTCTGCCTTTGCTCCCCCTCTCCCCTGCTGATCTGCTCTCTCTTGGCACTGTGCAGCTGGCCACCCTCTGTCCCCTGGCCCAGGTGCCTGCTCACCCTGACACCCTCCTGAACTGCCTCCTGACCACTCCTTGCACTGGGGACTGTATCTGCACATATACAGCCCCCCACCATTGTTCTTCTTTTCTGAACTTAATCAGATTTACCCAGTTTGCTGCCGTAAACACAACACTTTCCACTTGCTGGCTGCACTGTCACTGTTTATTGCCTTGATTATCTATTTATTTTTATTTGTTCTTATTTATCTGCTCTCCTCTGCTCCGCACTTTCCACTCTCCCCCCTTCCATGCACTTTTCCCCTTTCCCTTTCCCATGCACTTGCACATTCTCAATGTCACGGGGCTTAGTAAAATCGTTGTTGTTTTCGCCCCTGTTTCCCCTCCCTTGCCTTGTCGTGCTCTGAAACACTTGTGTATGAGCGCGATACAAATAAAATATCATATCATATCATGAGAAAGAAATGCACATAATTTCTCGCTCAGGTATCTAAAGTCTCCATATGTTGTTCCCCAGGAATGGAGCAGCGGAGCTACACCACCATCTTGTTTGGTGCTTGGACATGCCCCCCGAACACAATGCCTTAGCAAGGAAGTAATGGACAGACAGAGAACTATACGTACCACAAAGCATAGGGAAACCTTACATACACAGGCAATATCACTGTTTACCACAGCACAATGCTATCACAACACTGCCATACAGCAATGGCATGTACGCAGCAAAACAGGAATGTAATTCCACAAGAGCAGGAACACACAGACCATATAAATGAACAATAACAACCGTACCCCGATAAGGGCACATTCATAAGAGCATGACATTGAAATAACACAGTCAGCATGTACATTACAAATCCTGTCACAGTGTAGGAATATCACAACAGGCGGATGAGAGAGGTGTGAAAGCGGTATCCCCAAGTAATATGGTATATGCACCCCCATGGAACATTACACTTTAAGTAGTTACAGTGATATGCAACCCTGTAGTTCATCTATGCACCCTAACGTTGTCTAGATAGCGTAGATGTACATGCCACGGACAAAGGCAAAACATCCTCATTGTACTATTACTGACACATGTGCCCTTTGCCCTTGCAGGTGACTGCTTACCCACAGCTCCTGTGGCTCATGACACTGTTGCACAATCCATGCACACCACAGGAGGTGGCCTACAACGAGGCCCACATCCGGACCAGGTTCTACATCGAGCCGATCTTCAGCCTACTGAAGGTACATTTCAGGTGTCTTCACCTGACTGGAGGGGCCCTCATGCACAGCCCATGTTCATGAGGCGACATGTCCCGCTGCCCCCAGATGTGGATATGCTTCCCCCAGAGGACAACAACACACATGCAGACGACAAAGTGCTGCTATGCAGTCAACATGATTAAGGCAGGGACCACCGTCTGGTGCAGCAGGAACTCATAGACAATTATATTTAGTCACATTTTGTTGCACCTTCTTCACTGTTTTGTATATAGCCACAAACTAAATTGTACACTATCACTCAAAAAGCATTGTCCTTGCATTTGTTAAAGCGAACAATTGGTTTATTATATACAATGAAAAGCACCCCTCCCCACACCCCCAACACCATACTCTCCCCATACCCTCATCCCCAACACCATCCCCTCCACATCCTAATCCCCAAAACCATACCCTCCCCAGACCCACATCATCAACACTGTACTGTCCCCGCACCCTCATCCCCAACACTATACACTCCCCACACCCTCATCCCCAACACCATATCCTCTCCAATCCCTTGTGGTCTGCAGTCAGTCACAATGTGTCCACTTTGGTGGCATGCTCACTACAGAACTGTCTGTTGAGGTGGCAGACACAGAACTGCACTGTTCACCACCCAAGATGTGCTGCAGGGTAAAAGGTATGGGTCTGGAAATGTTCCCATCGGTGGCAGACATACTCTCTGGCAACTCACCCTTTAGCTCATTAGAGTATTGCTTGCAGTGCTGTCAGCAGCATGCAGAGACAGACGGTCCAGGAGAATGATCACTCACTTGGAGGCACCCCGCACAGCATCCTGCATTGTGTGGGAGTCGTCCAGTTGTTCCTGGGAAATGCTCTCCATCCTCTTCTGGTGCTGCTCTATCTGAGAGATCCTTTTCCCAGGTGGCATTGATGGTGTGTTGTATCAAGCCAGGAGAATGACGGAGGTGTCTTCCCTCACTGCTAGGCGCCAGTTCTCCATGTGCTTCCTCATCCTTAGGAGGCGATTCTGTGTCCTCAGTATGGTGCCAATGGGGACACGGCAGGCTGACCAGGGGGAAGGATTGGTGTGAATGGGCAAGATGCAAGACAGTGGGCGTGAGTCCCAGGACATCTGCCTCACAGGGGCAGCTGGAGTGATGGAATCAGTTGTGCCTGATGCAGGTGCTGCTATGTCAGCAGGTAGAATGTCTGCGTCCTGTGCAGTGGCCTGCTCCATAGCCGCATTTGTGTCTCCACTCAGGTCGGTGAGTTGCACCCCAGGCACGGCGTCAACAGTGGTGGAAGTTGAGTTTCAGACCCATGGGGGCCTTGTTCAAAAGGTAACCAGTATCATGGATTACTGGGCTTTTTATTGGGTGTGATTCTTTGTTGGATGCCAGCTATGTGCCATGCATTTATGCTTACTTTGGTGCCTAGCGTGCTGGCAACAGGTGTTGGTGATGTGCCATGTGATTGGGTGTCAGTCCTTGATACATGGTTATTGCATGTTTGTTGTATATGTGCTACATAAGGGGCCTCCTCCTTCTCGATGGTGGGTCTTTTAGGAGGTTACACCTGCTATGTCTCCTCATGTTCACTCCTGAGGTGTTTCATGTGTTGCTTGTGCATTTGCTGTGCATTATCTTCTAGGTAACTGCATGTTGACATTCTGCTGGCGTTGTGAAATGGGCCCATGATTCACTCATGCACTTACTTGGGTCTTCCTGGCTCCAATCTCTGTCGTTCCCACTCCCTCCAGGACCTCCATGTAAAGGATTCTGCTCACCGTCTCCTCCCAGGGTGTGCGCAGCAGCAGCTCTAGAGCACCTCCGCCAGTGGCAGCTGTCTCTCGACGGTGGTTGGAGATGAGGGTGCAGACCCTAGCTTTGAGGTGGTTCCACATCTTTTGGATGCACTTGCATTCCCGTGGGACATTCCCAACTGCTGCCACCTTGTCCCGGCGTTCTTCCTCTGCTGTGAGGTCTTCCTATTTTGTGACCCATACCGCTCCTGTGAATGGGCCACCATCTGCACTGCAAAGGCACTGAGCTCCTGCTCAGTGAATTTAGGCTTTCTAATATGCATTTCAGGCAACCTGCCTTTGCCTTTACCTGCAGACATTTTTGGGATGTGTTCCAGGGTTGGATGGCACTTTCCAAATGGTGATTTTGAAAGGATTGAGTTTTTAAAGATGGCTGCCGCTGAACTTCCCATTCACGTAATGATAGAGTTTTGTTCGGCAGGAATTCTGCAAATTTACGGCGATTACTGCATGCACCTGCTGACTCTTGATTCAGCAGTATATCCGCCAGACAACATGGCGGTAACAGTAATTCTTACGGATTTACCACCCAATTCACCGCCCTTCTCATAATGAGGACCAATTTCTTTAGTTGCTATTGAACACCAGTTACGATGTTTCAATTTAGGCTATTCGAGAATGACCTGTGGTTTCATTGCCAGGGATCTTCAGGCTCCATTTGGTATGTGTTTTGAAATGTTTGAAGGTCAAACAGTTTTGGGTGGATGTGATGGACATAGTTAACTTGTTGAGTAGTGATTTCTCTTGAGACATGGTGCATGCCTTATTTCAGGTGCATAAGAATGTTAGTGGGTCGTTAAGGTGGGGAGGCTGTGGTTTATCAGGAACGGAGCGATTGCCAAAATAAAAATCCGGACACTGTGAAAGGGCGTGACAAAGTCAAGGATAATGTTTTGGTTGAATCATTGCTTCTAAAGTCTAGGATGGAAAGGAACCAATTCAAGCGAGAATGATGACCTAAGGGATATGAAGAGGTTTGGGGTCCATTTAAAGAAGTGTACAGTTGGGTGACAGCAGGCCAGCTGTAGAGTGAGAGCATGAGAGGGGTTGTGCACGTTTTCCCCAACCACCACTCCCTCATCCCCCTTCCCTTCCACTGATGGTGGCGTGCCTGTCTTGTGGGCTGCTTTCCGATGTGGTTACTCTTAAGCATTGTTATTCTCGGAAGGCTGCATTACTTATTTGTTTTTGCCATGTATTGAATTGTCACTGCTTTTATCAGAAATGTGATGTCATTTTATTGTGTTTGTTTGCTGCCTTTACTGAATGCAAAATATTGGTTAGCATATTCGGTTGAGGGTCTAGGAGAATAATGAGCCATGACATACTGAGTCTTGGGGTTCCCTGTTTTAAGAAAGTTCAGGAGTGGCTGACACACTAATTATGCATCATCCAGAACTATTTTCCTTATCAGAAGCAGTTAAAGGTCTGGCTTTGCACGGCTTTCCTTATTTGACTGATCGCACTTCTTTTGTTTTTTGATTTTCTTTCTGCTGTGGCTCTACTTGTCAATATTTGCAATCTTGCCTGATACGTGATGTGGCCTTTGCTGTGCTACGCAACCATACATCTAGGTGAGCCATTGCGCCCACACATTTACTTCTTGTTTGCATATTGCTGATTTGCCGAAAGGAAAACCAACTGCACCTCTCCACTCTCTCCAGGGCAGGGTCTGACTCTAGATGTAAACCACACTGTCCATGTGCAAGGTTTGACCAAATCTAACATGTCACATGTTCAACTGTCCGGCACAGTAGACGCTGAATGCCATCTCTAACAGGCATCCAGAGCAGAATGACATATCATGCTGTGTTTAAACTTTATTTCTTGACCACATCCTTCTTTCTCAGAGAATGTCGGGGATCTACAAAATGAAGATTCCGGGGCCTATAACATCTGCAAGTATGGAAGCCATCTACAGCACTGTAATTGACTCCCAACTGGTTATTTGAAGCACTGCACCCCTTAATGAGTCTGCCCTGAGCGTTCAGCCCTGGCTTCTGCAACCAAGTTCAAAAAGCAGCAAAGGTCAACTCCCTGTCCTCGTTCTCAGCCCTTGATCACATGTGAAATGCAGAATCTCAAAACAAACATGTGCTGTGACCTACGATACTGGTGAAAATGACGAACCCCTAACCTAGTCCTAGCCTACAAAATGTCCCTTGCTGTCCTCGCCTATGCACTGAACTATGCCAAATCTTCCTACTTCACAAAGCCAATCTCGTCCTTTAGCAATCACCGCCACAAATCTACCATAAACAGTAAACAGATCTTATTCCCTCCGATGTCCCATGTCCCTCACGTGCAACCATTCGCTTCTGCTCTTTCTGCCCACTGGCCCAGCTCCACTGGAACCCGCTGCCCATCACAATCAAAGTCAGTTGAACTGTAGATTCTTCAAAGCTCGGTTTAAACCTTACTTGCTAAAGGCAGAGCTCCCCCTGCCTTGAAGGTTAACCAGGGTGCCAAATGTGCACTCGCCACTAGCCAATGGCTAGTGATATTTGACTCCTGGCGATTAAGAAATGGCGTACTGTGTGTATGTATAGAATTGAGGTGGCGAGTGACTTTTGTATGGCTGGCTAGTAGCTTGTAAATTGAATGTTTTATCCCTACGCTTAATAATGTAATTTTGTACATGTATATAGTACTCCTCATTAGTTTAAAGCACTTGCCACTTTAAGTTAACCTTGTCATTATAAGTCACCTATTGTCTGATATATTTGTTTCTGTTTGTTTTTTTTTGTCCCTAGAATATGTCCCCCTTCTTTACACCCTCATAATACTGGCTCATCACTAGTTCCTACTTCGTGCAATTGTACAGGCACTCTTCATGGCAATGCCTCTGCCATCTGTAAATGTGTTATTGTAAAGCATTTCTGATCAAAATTGACATCCCTGTTTTTCAAATAAATACAAATATAAAAGTATGCATGTATGAGCTTTGTAACCAGAGCATTGGTAGTGCAGAGGCATGGGCAGTGACTTTGAAAAAATGGATCAGCCATGTGAGCTGGGTTTCAGCCTCTCCACCATTGTCTACTTGTTTATCTGATTTTCTTTTTTGTTTTATTGAATTCCAAGGGGACACCTGTCAAGTGGCTGAAATGATGTAAGGTTATCATTGAGCAGTCATGGCATCAACGTGTTGCTGTGGCATTAACCCTGCTCTGGATACTTTGGCTAGTCTGCACAATGCCGTTCTGCCCTTACCCCCACAACGTTAAACGAAATGGAAAACAAACACAAAAGTGAAACAGGAAAATAACTAAAATATAAAAGCTTTGGTTTCTAGGCGGTAACGGAAAATGATACTCAATTTGACGAATGGAAGGACTATCTCCAGCATTTCTATTTAACAGTCAAGGGTAAGAAAGCTATAGGTTCATATTAAGAATAATTTCTGTTATTAGGCAGAAATTATGACATGATGAACAGAATAATGCTTAATCCCTTTACTCCTAAGAACATGGACATGCACATCCTGTGCAAGTTATATTGCAGAAGATGTGGATGGCCATGTCCTCGAGGCACTTAATTTAATGTTGTGTGCCACAGAGCATCTATCTTTCTGCCAGTGTAACAGACATGTAATAGGTTCTCATTGGCTGAGATGTACAAAATAAAATATTATATATTTACCAAAAAACATTCTATGGGCCTCATTACACGGTAGGTGGTAAAGATTTACCGGTACCGGTAAGGGCACCGGTACCGGTAAACCCTTACCGCCTTACTACGAGGTCCCTTTGCGGGACCCAACCTTAACGGCTGGTGTAGACCAGCCGTTAAAGTTGGGACCCGCAAAGGGACCTTGGTGCTAATTACGGTACCGCAATTTGCGGTACCGTAATTAGCCCCTTCCCCATTCCCATTGAGCCCTATGGGGCAAAAATGAGAATGGGGAAGGCCCATGGAGAAAGGGGGAATTACTGCCCCGCCAACCTTGGAATAGGGTGGTAATTCCCCTTTTCTCCATGGTGGTACCGGTATGGTACCGGCGGCAACCATGGTGCTAATAGCACCATGGTTTACCGCATTCCGTGTAATGAGGCCCTATGACTTGGGAAACCCGTAAGCATTCCCTCTGTCTTATTTCTAGGAAATGGAGCTGCCCTGCCTGAATCTAGACATCAGTTAAATTGAGGAGCCTTTATTTAGATTTTTTATAAATAGACTAGGCACAATATTATTATTAAAAGGCCTTTTATAAATGGAAAAGGGAAGTGATGACTTCCGGTTACTGGGCCACATCACGAGTTGGGCGGTAGCCCTCAAATGTGGCGCTAACGCTATTACCGCCACATTTAAGGGTCTGCTCAATCACAAGTCTGGCAGCATTTACCCCTAACTCTAAGCTGGGGGTAAATGCGCCAGAAAAATTATAATTTTCGGTGCAATTACCGTATGGAAATACCGCTGGTGGTAATTGCACCGAAAATTCCCCATTGGGTCCAATGGACCCAATGGGAAATGGGGAATTACATTTACCACTCAACCCATGATCTGGCGGTAATACCGCTGGACAGGTGGGCGGTAACACAAATACAGTTGGGGCGGTATACCAGTCGGGATACCACCCAACTCGTGATGAGGCCCACTGTGCTTTGTTTAATCTTCTACAGGCTTCTTGGATTATAATAACCAAAGCATCGAATCAGAGACATGGGGCCTCATTCCAACCCTGGTGGCCGAGGTACGAATGGTGCCGGTAAGGTACCGGTACCGTTAATACTGGGCCGCCACATTATGGGCCTCATTAGGACCCAGGCGCTAATGGGTTAACGGTGCCGTAAAAGTCTGCGGAGCTATTAACCTATTAGCGCCTAATTACGAGGTCCCTGGAGGAAGGGGGAATTACCGCCCCGCCAACCTTGTAATGGGGTGGTAATTCCCCCTTTCTCCCTGGCGGAGTTGGTAACTTACCGGCATGGACCATGGTGCTAACAGCACCATGGTCTTCCGCCAGGGTCGTAATGAGGCCCTATGAGTCTGCTCGCGGGTGGCGGTATGCACGTCTGGTCTGGCCAGATGTGCATACCGGCACCCACGAGCAGACCAGGATGCTAACAACGGACTCGTCATTAACGGGTCCATTGTTAGCATCCTCCCCATTCCCATTGAGCCCTATAGGGGCTCAAATGGGAATGGGGACCTACCGGGTCCGGGTCCTGAAAATGGGAATTACCGAGCCTGCAAAAGTTGGAATGGCCCGGTAATTCCCCTTTTTCGGGACTGGGACACAAGTTTAGAATTTCAAAAAAATATCAATGAAGTTAAAAAAAATATTTAACAGCAGGCATACGCCAATAGTAAGTCTTTACATCAATAGCCAGTGGGGTGGGAAAAAAAAAGGAAAAGACATTACTTTTCTGTAGGACAGGCCAATGTTTGCATTTGGAGGGATTACAGCGCCTGAGTTCATTGTAACCCATATGAACATTGATCACCAAAGAGGTTTCAGCCGAGGTAAATGTATGACTTTAGGGTGATGATGAATATCTACAGTCTTAGCCAGGCCCCCTAGGCTAATGGTACCTGAATCTCTGCAAGAAATATTTATAATTAATAATGTAAATAGGAAACTGAAAAATGTGGGCTGCTTGGTGGAGGGGATGGAATCCACAGCATCAGCGGCTGCTCGTTGTTGTAATCCAGGGTTGTCCAACTACAAGCCTCGAGGTCCGGAATGATATCCCCTTTGCATACATTTAGAATCATTGCATGCAAATTGATCTCATGAATATTAACGAGGGCTAACTTGAAAGTGTGACATGTTTCCAGCCCTCGGAGCCTAGAGCTGGACCACCCTGTGCAATTTCTCAACGCTCTGTCAAGGGCTCAGGCCTTAGCTTGTGGCTCATGGACATATCTTCATTCACCGGCACAATAACCACCTCTGAATGACCAGGAGACACCCTGTGGCTGCACACTCACCAGCTCCTCGTGCTGCTCTAATGGTCTAATTTCAGGGTAATTTTACTGCTGCCAAAATAGTGGGTAGATGTGTCGCACAAACATCCTTTTCTGGCAAGATCCGAAAAGTGATGTGTCCAAAAGTCACTCTCATGTACATGTCACCTGTCTCGCTTATTGTCTTTGTGAACTTAGGATCGATTGTATCGTATGTTACTCTGTGCTATGCTATTTTACGTTGTGCAGCACTCGGATGCACCTTGTGGCCTGTTCATACTTTGGAAACATGATGATATAAGAAAAGATATCAAATACATGACGTCACCCAGTAGGCGTTCACGTGTTCTGAATACAAGACTGGGATGCTTAATAGCAACATTACATCACTACATAGGAGCTTTGGGTTGTGGCCTGGGTCACAGTCCAGAGGTTCCCTACATGCACTGGGTCTGCAACTGCCACCAGTGCAGCTTGCAGGACACGATTTAGCAAGTTCTTTACATTACATTTACATTACATGATAGACTTCATGCAATTCAGCTATGGCCAGGGTGTAGCTGTATTGAACATATTATATTTTAATCAATGACACATACAAGCCATTAAGCGCCCAGCTACCTCAGGGTTTGGCGCGCGATACAAATATTAAACAGCAACAATAACAATAAAAAATGTTCACTTAACATAAAGATGGCTAGAGCGTTGGCCATTTCTGTGTTACATAGAGATCCATCGCTGCTGGAATCTGTAGCAGAGGATTCTATTTTCCAAGCTTACAAATTTGGGAGGAAGAGCTCCATTATCTGTATATAGAATACTAGAAGCCAACTTCTCACAGTGGGCTTGTGGGTCACTTATGTCTTGCTCACAGTCCCATGGCCTGCAAAATGTGCATAATTTATATAGCTCTGGCCACCTCACTAAAAGAACAAAATGTGCTGTGAACCACCAATTTCAGTATAATTCCATTAGAAGTAGACACAAGCACAGTTATTTAAGGTTTGTGTATAGACACAAACACAGTTCCCTTTTATTTACATTTTTGAAATACCGTTTAATAGCATAGATACGTGCATTTGCACCAATAGAGGTGACAATTAGTTGTGATTAGTTTTTTAGACTAGCACTTCATTTTATTTGCATCACTCGACTAAAGTGTGCACTGCATTGTAATTTCAAGTTACCCTTTAATAGGCAAATCAAAGTGATGGGATTGAACTGGAGTGCCTTGTGATCTTGGGCAAATCAGTTCGGGAACGCGTCTTCACTAGCAGTGACTTTCTTGACACATGAATGCATTTAACACTGGAGATTAACATAAACATCCGGTCTTACCTTTCGCCCAAATGTAAACACTTCAATTCCAGTGCATAATGTATTCTTTCTTTTTTCTGCCCAGCCCCACCAATAACGTGTGTGCCTGACTTTTTTCAGAGATGTGGCAGCAAAGTGATACACTTCTGGGCTACGAAATCATCTAGCTTTCCGAGGTCACAGTCCTGCCACTGGCAGACCCCGGTAGAGCCATCGTGTAGAAATGAAAGGCTCGCTTTGCATGTAAAAGGATCATCACTTTAGTAAATGAACACCTTTTCTTTCCAGCCTGACCTCCACACGGTTCAGTTGAGAGCTCTGCTCAGCTCAAAAAAACTGAAGGGATAATGGGCGCTGTGTCTAAAAAACCTGCAGAAAGCTGTTATTCCCCATTCCTACCTCACTGGCAGGTAGAAAAGCTGCTGTTACAAAAACCTCAGAGCTCAGATGCAGAGCAATGGGAGTCCTCCAGCACCCACCTCCCCTTCATGCTGAAAAGGACTCTATGAGCAGGGTGACCAGACGTCCCGGTTTTCCTGGGACAGTCCGGGGAAATTGCCCTCTGTCCCGGGGTCTAGAGACTTTTTAAATTTAATATACCCCATCCCGGGATTGGAGGTTCCATGTCATTTCATCGCGGGATGTTTTTTCACAGGCTTTTTTACAGCTGATTTTTTAAGGAAGAAAACTCATCCATTTATTTTTGTGGGGGGTCCACCCCAAAACTCATCAAATTTATTTTTGTGGGGGGGTCCCCCCCAACCACGCCCATCCGATTTATGGGCGGGTTGCTGCGGTCCTGGTTTTTGCAGGATCCGATTCATAAATCGGGGTCCGGCGCGACTCTTCCTATGCGTGAAGGCTTTTCATCCCCTCCCTGGTCGCTCTCCTCCAATGAGAGGAGTGTGCCTGGAATACACCCACCTGCAAAAGGCCAACGACATAGAAGAAGGTTTACCGTTTTATCTGAATCCCGTTTGTGTTTTACTGTAGTCCTATTTCTATGTCTGATCCCCTTATCCATGAGCATCTTCTGTCCTTCAGAGATAGAGTTCAAGCAGCAGGGCAAAGACAAGAAGATGGGGAAGTGAGAAGAGGTGCTACAGGCAAAATGTAAGGATGGATGCAATGGTGAGAAGAAATGCTCCAGGGCAGCGTGGCTTTATGCCAGTCGCGTCAGGTGGAGTATAGGTTTATAGAAGAGGGCTCCCACATGTCAGAGGTCCTGTAGACTGTGTTTTGAGGCACACTTGGGGGTCTGGGATTAGTAAACCATGTACTGTTTTGATGAACGAGGGGCATGAGCTCTGCTCGGCCAATTCTGGAAGTGTTCTTGGCTTTGTTCCCCGGGCATCTCTGTAACTCGTACCACAATTTACAGGGCTGCGCACCACGTGTAGACAAGTCAAGAAAAATCTAAGTAAACAAGGTGACTGTTGCGAGTGGAGAACAAGGGGTAGGGTGGGTGCCTATATGCAAAAGGTCACGTGCTGATTAACAGTCAGAGCATGCGTCACTAACACTTCTGGCTGAAGTAACACAGAGTTCTTTGATTTTAAAAGTGCGAAAGAAGCAGCCATTTGATTGATCAAACGCGTAGAAAATACCACGACCAGGCGACCCGCTTTGTACGAAATTTCAGACACAATGGGAGATAATTGGCACATTGCGGGAGATATTTAATTCTTGTCAATGCTGAAATTACAGGTATCCAAAGGTCACATGCATGGCAAGGAGAAAAGTCAGACTTCACATGAATGTAATGACATGCGGATGGGACAGAGTGGAAGGAGGGTGGGCACGTGATTGTGAGAGTGTCAATGCAAGGGGGCGATATGTCTGTGTAGGTTGTGGGGGCCGGGTGTAAAGTGTGGATGCAGAATACATTCATGTGGTAGGGTGGGCATTTGCTCTTGGGGGTTTAGGTGAATAGAGGCGCAATGTCTATTTGGGGATTGGTGGTGGATTTAGAGAGCGGAGCGCCCTGTTGGGGAGTGGGTGAAGGTCAAGAATGTGCCAGCGGGGTGGATGGATGAAGTAAGGAACGGTACATGTGGGGGCTGTAATGGAGGGCTGCGATGGAAATGCAAAGCCCACGAAACAGGTGATCAGGCAGAGGCCTCTCTAAGTGTTGACTGGTGGCAGCTGATCCTGTCACTGGTAATTAACCCACTGAGCTATTCATGGGACGTGCAGCTCGAAATAAAGCTCTCAGAACTGTTTTACAGCCACGTTTAACAATCAACAAGGTATTCGAAATAAAATAATCATTGAAATGTATTAATCAGACAAGATAGCAAGTGGGTTAATGCACAACCTGTTACATCTGAGCAGTTTGAAATTCACCAGATCCATTTCTTTTAGAATCCGTTCAGCTTCTCATCATCCCAAAGACAAAAACATATATGGTTTATACATTATGTAAATCTAATTTTCAGCTTTGCCTCACGTTTTTCTAATTTATTTTGCATTCGAGAGAGAGATTAAAATCATACTGCTGCCATGTTTCTCTCTCTCTCATTTCTATTGTTCTAAAGCAGGCTTGTCCAACCTTTTTGAATGTGGGGCCGAAGCATTAGCATTTTGTCACCCAGTGGGCCAGCGAGCCAAAAGTCAACAAACTCACCCAAAGCAGTATATCAAAAAGCGATATTGTGTGACCTTTGACACAATAGCATCACAGGCAGTGATGTGGCATAGAGTCCCAAAGACAGCTTTTGGTGTCAGGGGCAGTGAGTATCTAAGGGAGCCCCTCCATCAAATGATCCGAGGTCAGTTGCTTGTGATTTCTTTCAGTGTGTATGTGTTAATATTTTCCTGAAATAGTGGGGGCGGCCGAGAGTAGGGAGGGTTTGGGGGTTCCCCCTCCAAGAATATTTTTTCAAATATGGGGTTGAAATGGTGCATTTTACAGCAGAAAAGCTGACCAAAAAGCCATAAGTTTACAATCAGTTCTAAAGGGGAACATGACAATTCCATGTCACCAACAGCAGACAAGAACATTTTACAATACATTTTAATGATGTATGTGTCCACAGTGTAAGACAGCACTGTCACTGATGTAACACATTGTCATGCTGGTTGTGCCCAAAATATGCCTCTGTAGCAACATGTCTATCCTGGCTGTTCCCAATTTAGGCCAGCATTGTCCTGTACAGAGCATGATTGATGCTGCCTGATCATGTGCAGTGTTCCCAATACATATGCGAGCTTATCTCTGTAATACACATTCAATACTTCTGTGTTAATGATTGATTTTGCCTGTGCAGTGTGCCCAATACATATGCAGCTTATCTCTGTAATACACATTCATTACTTCTGTGTTAATGATTGATGCAGCCTTTGCAGTGTGCCCAATACATATGGCATCTTATCTCTGTAATGCACATTCATTACTTCTGTGTTAATGATTGATGCTCCCTGTGCGGTGTGCCCAGTACATGTGGCAGCTTATCTCTGTAATACACATTCATTACTTCTGTGGTAATGATTGATGCTGCCTGTGAAGTGTGCCCAACACATATGGCAGCTTATCTCTGTAATACACATTCATTACTTCTGTGTTAATGTGTGATGCTGCCTGTGGAGTGTGCCCAATACGTATGGAAGCTTATCTCTCTAATACACATTAATACTTCTGTGTTAATAATTGATGCTGCCTGTGCAGTGCTGTGCCCTATACGTATGGCAGTTGATCTCTGTAATACACATTAATTACTTTTGTGGTAATGATTGATGCTGCCTGTGCAGTGTGCCTAATACATATGGCAGCGTATCTACTGTAATATACATTCATTACTTCTGTGTTAATGTTAGAAGCATAATCCAATTCAACAGATAAAATGTGGAAACGCGATCACCCAAAGGTACACCTAATTGAAGAAACGCAATGTGAGCACAATCTTAAAGTATGAAGAACCAGACATGGCCCAGGGGCGGCGGGTGCGCCGGTACTCGCATCACTCTAGACGAGCTGAGGGCCATGTTGTAGGAACCGGGGAGGGAATTGACCTCATGGTGTCTGCTGTAAAGCCCAAAGTGTCTTGGATCTGGTGAGCTACAGTGGTATGCGCTCTAAAAATTCACTCCCACAGCTGGCCTTCCACCGACAGTGGCACGGACACCTCCCAAGGGCTGTTTTGGCTCGTCCAGATTAGCACTTGTCAGTTGCAAAAACAAAAACTGGATAGAGCCCCAGGCATTTTAACCACTGTGCTGCTTTTCCTGGTGTGGATGCTGTGATTGTGTTGCCTAGCCATTTTGGCAAGGAATTTATTCCCACATGTGGTAAAATCATGTGGAAATTCATTCATTTTGTGACGCAATTTGAACAGTACCCAAGGGGGAGATTTTTGTCAAAACATGATGCAAATTGTACCCTACCTCCCCAGGCGGAATGTTCAAACATTAAGGCGGCCTGCGCTGCTTTTGAGCCTCTGAGATACTGCTGGCCAGATACTTGTGTTTCGGTGTATCTGGCCAGCAGTATCTCGGAGGCTCAAAAGCACTGCATGCCGCAAACATACGTCGGAAAATATAGCAGGCAGTACTTCCCACTGCTGGAGACAAGGAGAACTAGGCTTTGGTGTGCACCACACATGGCACTGTGAACCTGTGCTGGGCTGAGCTGCTGGCTCACGCAGGCTCTGCCCTGGGCTCGGCAACGCAGATGTGTGAAGGTGGCGCGGTGTGCCCGTCACTCCACCCACACACATTACGTGATTATGATTTTCATTGGTTGAGAAACAGCCAATGGAAATAGTGTTACCATGCAAAGCATTTATTAATTGTATTTATTCCCACTACCACAACGTGCCTTGCATGGTAACAGTATTTCCATTGGCTGTTTCTCAGCCAATGGAAATCGTAATGTGTGTGGACTATAATTCCTACCCTGAAACTGCAGCCACAACACTCACTGTGTATAAAATAAATAGAAAACATACAAAAGTAACCCTAATGCTTTGTCAGTGCTCTTGGGCTTCGAGGGCCACATAAAATGGCTTGGAGGGCCGCATTGCGGCCCTCGGGCCGCATGTCGGACAACCCTGTTCTAAAGGTTTCCTGTCTATAGGTTGGGTGTGAAGCACCAGAAAATGTGGGTGGGGCTTCGAGTTGGTTTTTACTTCAAACAAAGGTGACAACCAGGGTTGTGGATTTTTGCCGATTGGGTGGCCAGACGTCCCATATTTTGCAGGACCCACCCGTTTTGCAGGACTGGCCCATTTTGGCGGACCTTGTTGTCCCGTGCTGGACGGTGAAAGCCCCGCCTCCGTTCCTGTAGCAGACCTGTCTCAGGCCTGCTTTGCGGCCTGATTTGTTTGAGTCTGGCAGACTGTTAACGCTTTGACACCCAGCTAATTACAGTTGTAATGCTTTGTTCCTGGGGTCGTAATTGTCATGTTTACAGTTAAAAAAAGTGACCATCACCTCCGAAGGACAAATTAGCATTGGAATTAAGACAGGCGTCACAGCTTTAACAACCCATTAACCAGCTGCTTCATTATCCAATAGGGGCGGGGACAGGTGTCTGATGATGTGACGTCATTGCTGCCGTGCGTGGAAGTGTCCCACACAATGATTTTAGAAGGTTTCCCAACCTGTTTGCTAATACTGAGCGCACGAGAGCATGCACTACACACCTTCTGCTTAGAGACTGAGGGGACCGGTGGAAGAATCCTATTTCGGGAGCAGTGTTTAGGTGGGGTACATAGGTGGCAGGGCCATTGAGAGACACCAGACACAGATATTGTTTGGAACGCATAGGCCACATTTATTACCTTTCTTCACCAACATGCAACACCATACATGAATGACATCATATGAACTGTTATGTCATCAATTACCTAGTTGAGTATGGGGGAGTGGTGGCAGCCATCGCCCCCCACACTCTGGGGAATGGGCCAGGGGTGAATAGGTGACCCTGGAAACCGACCAGACCGCCGTTTCACAGACCAGTGAGGACCGCTCAATGGCATGACACCTCACTGTTCCGCGCCATACCTTAGTCTATAACAGAAATCATCAATACATCTCTCTTCCAGTGACCCCAATTGTTGATCCCATAACTCAATTCACTGCAATGTGCCCCAACCTGCTGCAAAATACCTCCTAAAACCCCAAACTACAGGGAGGGAGGGTGGGAAATTCACAAGGCTGCACTGCATCTGCAGCTCTACCAGTCTCGGGTAAAAGAGAGGGAGAGCTCCACACAATCCTGCTATGCACAACCCACCCAACACCCCTGCTTTCGGCGCCGAGCAGCGTCACCTGAAAATGACGTCATAGCACCGCCCGGCACCAAGTTGCACCTCCCACCTGTCTGGTGTTTCTCCCCCTTGGTCCGTCACCACACCCCCTAAGCCACATCCCTGGCTGTGGGCCAAGGCCGCTAATTGGACTGATAGTGGTTCTACACTGTCTAGCCCCGGCCACTTAAAGCCTTGTGTACAGTCAAACAATTAACTTCAAATCACAACATCGAAATTTAGGCTCATGACACACAAGGATTCTGCACCTCTGCTTGCTGCCCCAGCAATCAAAGGTGCAGAAACGGTCTCTTGTGTTTAGGCACTGGCCCCTGTGTGGCTGCCACTCCCTTTCAGGTCTTGTGCACTGGCCCAGACATTCTACTGTGTGGGGCGCATGACATGTGAGGCAGGCCAGGAGGTCTGTGCCTTGTCAGGTCCTGTGTGCTCCCTGTGTTGGGTTGTCATAGCACTGCGCTGATAGGCGAATGGGGTACCTGGGAGTTATGTTCTTACCAGGTCACCAGACGGAGGAGGAGGAGGGACTGAAATGTTGCACAGCACGGCAGTGTATGGCAAGGAAATTAAGAAAAAGATTATCTGTTAAATCGGCTCCTGCGTCGTTCTTATAATTCACCAAGTCCCAGCCAGAAAAAGTTGGAGACGAAGCGTGGACACTCACCCTCGCAGCCAGCTGACTCAGAATGACCAGCGATCCCGCTGCATCGTCTCCCCATTCGCAGCATCACAACAGGCATGACGGTTGCCAAGACACACGTTTCTCCTGCTGCCATCATCCATGCCATGTCTACGACTCGACCACATCCTGTCCGGCGACAGTCCTTCTGCAGGATCTCCGTGCTCCTCCTGCAATTACAGCCACATCAGTGCCACCTACTGCCAGAATTCACCTTGCTGACAACTGAGTAATCGTTCTTAGTCCATGCAGATGCCAAATGTCATAAACTGCACCTCGAAGGATGATGCCCACCGATGGCCACCCTCAGAATCACACAGAGCATAATTTCTCCTCAAGCCTACCAAGGTAAATGATGGTCAGACTGGGTGGAGGATTTTGAACACCCTTCTCCTTCCACTTTTGCTAGGAAGCCATCCTGGAGCCCTGTGACCCTTTTCTGCATTCGTAATTCATGTCACTTTAAAGTTGCCTCATAAAATCAGCACCGAATTGCCTTTGTTCTCTTGAGCACTAGTCCATCTAAAAATGGCAGCTCCCTCCTCATGGTCAATGAACATCTGACTCTGAGGCTGCTTCCTCTATGATTTGACAGCCCCTAGTTACTTCCACCAATGTGGAGCACCGGAGGCGCAAGCCAGCCCACTCCAAAAAGGCCCATCCAGAAAGGCTCCTGCCTTTGACGGTCTGGGCCAAGGAGGGCCTGGGGAGCAAGAATTCTACGCCTAATACGATAATCCGTCACTCGAACTAATTTCCTGGACTGCTTTTTATTTCCTGCCACCCATGATCCCTGCAGGCATGATAGTGAGTTGGGCTGACCTTCCTATCTAACCTTCCTGAAGCTTTTTCAGTACTGTTCACCGCCTCCTTCATGACCTAATCTAACTTCACTCCTTTCACTGCATTTTTACTCACATTTGCATTAGCATTACTGAGGAATCATCTGCTTTGCATTGTTTGCTGCCTCCTTAAGTCAATATGAGGTATACTCCTGAAACCGAATTTGGGTGTTTTAGCATTACTTGTCCACCATCTGCCTTGCATTGTTTGCTGGCTTCCTTAAAGTTGAATTTGGGGTGTGCTCCTAAAACCGAATTTGTTTTTTTTAGCATTACATGTCCACCATCTGCTATGCATTGTTTGCTGCCTCCTTTTTTAAAATTGATACTATGTGTGTATAGTTTTGGGTTTTACTTATTATCTACTTCAATCTACTAGGCCCATTTTTTGCCAAAACTGTGCAGTGCTTCTACTCCTCCCTCACTTTTTGGCTTTAACCTGAGCTCTCTTATGGCTCTCTCCATCTCTCCTATATTCTCAAACTGCTACACTATCACCTATCCCCCATCCTTCTCAGAGTCCGGCAGGAAAAAACACAAAAAAGACATCCTAAGTGCAAACCCCAGACTTTCCATTGCAGACACCTATGTCAGTGCTTCCTCTAGAGAGTTTTTCACTGATATCCTTTTCTCTGTCCCTTCCCCTGATCTCTGGTCTCCCCATCTGATCTCCACTCTCTCTCCTTCCTCACACTCCTCTATTAACTTTGCCAAAACTTTGCAGTGCTTCCACTCCTCCCTCACTTTTTGGCTTTAACCTGGGCTCTCCTATGGCTCTCTCCATCTCTCCTATATTCTCAAACTGCTACACTATCACCTATCCCCCATCCTTCTCAGAGTCCGGCAGGAAAAAACACAAAAAAGACATCCTAAGTGCAAACACCAGACTTTCCATTGCAGACGCCTATGTCAGTGCTTCCACTAGAGAGGTTTTCACTGATATCCTTTTCTCTGTCCCTTCCCCTGATCTCTGGTCTCCCCATCTCATCTCCACTCTCTCTCCCTCCTCACACTCCTCTATTAACGGTGACACCAAGTGGGAAGTCCTCTTGGCTTGCTTCGCATCCTCTCGTTGCTTCCTTAATGTTTATCACACTGGCACTATTCTGGTTCAGGGTCCACAACCCAACCTCCTTCTCTTTGACCGCCTCCCCCTCCTACTCACCCTCTCCCTCCTCTGAATGGTGTGCCATGCCCCTGTACACCACCTCAGAAAACCTTCAAAAGCGCTGACCACCTCCACCTGGCGACTCTTAACACCCGCTTAGCCAACACTCATCTGACATCTGTCTCCTTCTTGAAGACATTGACCACGACATTCTCGACCTTACAGAGACTTGGTTCAATGCCAGCTCAGTCACAGCATTTGACTCCCTCCTCCCTGACGGTTTCAAGATCATCTCCAAGCCTCAACCCCAATGCACTGGCAGGAGGTTGCTTTGATCTACTATTCCTCTTTTGAAAGCCTGGTTTGCAAGTTGGTCACATCTCCCACCTCCACTCTGACTATTGCTACCATCTACAGGCCTCCAGACACCAGATCCCTTTTCCTCTCTGAATGGGCTGACTTCTGCTCTTCCTTACTTTCCTCCACCTCTAACCTTCTCCTCCTGGGTGATTTCAACATTCAGCTGGACTCCCCTGGCTCTGCATCCACCCTATTCACTGACCTCTGCTCCTCGCTTTCCCTCTCCATTCTTCCCTCAGTGCCGACCCACACAGTTGGACACTCTCTGGACTCCCTCATACACTCTCACCTCTCTCTCTCCCCTCCACCAGTCAACCCTCTCTCCTGGTCAGTCCACTCTCTCCTCTCCTCCTATCTGGGTCCCATTGGCCCTCTGACCGCCCCACCAAAAGTGGCAACAACCTCATTCACTAACACCTGTCCGATGAGATGAGTGACTGTGGCTGCCTTCGCCATCACCTTCAACCCCCTTAACCCCTCACCTCTGAATCTACCTCTGACTCTGCCCTTACCAACCTCCATCTTTCCATCACTAACACTCTTGACATTCTTGCCCCAGTCATGAGGATCCATCTGACACCTGCCTCAAAGCGTGACACTTGGTACAACACCGAATTTGCAGCCCTGAAACGAAAGTGAAGATAGAAAGTGGCAAACCTCAGGTTCACCCTCTGACAAACTGGCCTACCACCTGCTCCAAAGGCAATACAGACTCTTCATCCGTGCAAAGAAAAGAGCCCATATTCAGGCATGGGTCTCCGGTGCATCCGATAACACTGTTGAACTTTTCAAAATCTGCAGGCAACTAGCCAACCCCTCTGCAGTCTCCTCCTCCCCTTCTCCTTCCCAGGCCCTCTGCAATGCACTGGCCTCACACTTTGCCACCAAAACTCAGGACATACTGTCCACCCTTTCTACACTCCCTCACAACACATCCCACTCCCCCTCCACCACCCGCCTCCCTCCTCCTTCCTCTGTCTCCCCTGTCACACCTGAAGAAGTTACCAGAGATGCCCGCTTCCATGAAGGTCCCTTCTTAACAGGCCTCGCCTTGCTCATCCAGGACCATCAATGATAACATTGGCTCTCTTACCCCAGCTCTCGCTGATTTCTGCAATCACTCTTTTGCCACTGGATCTTTCTGCTCCCCACTCAAGCACTCCCTTGTGCGCCACGCCGGAAAAACACATCCTATGCCCCAACTTAACTCTCACACTGAACTTGTTGGTGGCCTCCACGACCATCAATCTGGATTCCAAGCATCCAGAGGCACGGAAACTGTCTTCAGAACACATGTGAAGAACTGCTCACATCTTTCGACTCCATCTCCCCAGCTGTCCTTATCCATCTCTCTCAATCTCTCCTCTGCATTTGACACAGTCAACCATTACATCCTCATACAAGGCTCCACAATACACTTGGTATCTCAGAATGGGCACTGGATTGGCTGTCCTCCTTCCTCACTAACTGCTCCTCCCAAGTCATCCCCTTCTCCTATCCTACTTCCATCACCACCTGTGTGGTCCCCAGGGCTCCATACTCTCCCCCTGGCTCTTTAACATCTACTTTGCCCTCCTTATACACCTAATCTCCTCTTTCTCCTCCAACTTCCAAGTGTTACGCAGATGACACACAGCTCTTCTTCAGACTCATGCACCATCCATCATCCCTGACTGCCCATCTGCCATCCAGTCCTGGTGCACCACCAATGATCTCTGCCTCAACGCCTGTCAAAATTAGATCCTTCCCATTGGGACCCCTGCTCCCTCCTTCTTCCCTTCTCTCTGGCCTTCCTCCTTGGGCACTCCCCCTTTGAGTCATCTTCGACTCCTCTATTTCCTTCCTTCCTCCCTCACAATCAGGGCATTTCCAAGAAGTCCAACTATGAGCTCTTTCTTCTCAAAGGAATTCTTCCTTTTCTAACTTTCCCTCAAAGGCTCAATGTGACTCAAGCCCTGGTTCTCGCTAGACTTGACTACTGTAATAGCCTTCTACTGAATCTTCCTTCTTACACTCTGCGACCACTGCAGCTTATCCAGAATAGGGCAGCAAGACTTATCCTTGGCCTTAAACACAGGGACCGCATCTCTCCTGCACTAAAATGTCTTCACTGGCTCACAGTTGCTGCACGAATCAAATTCAAATCCCTCTGCAGCATCCACAAGGCTGTCTGGGCCCGGGACCACAGTACCATCAGCTCTATCTTCCTAAATACTCTCCCTCTAGACCACTTTGCTCCTCTGGCACCAACTCTTTGTGCATAAAGTGCTTTACTAAACTCTCCTCTACAGTCTCCCTCCTTTGGAACAGCCTCCCCCTCCCGATGCGCCTAGAGCATGATCTGCTAAAATTCCGGAAGCTCCTTAAGACTTTCCTCTTTTCATCTTCCTTCCCTCCTGATCTCCTCTGATAATCCCACAGTTGCTGTAATGGTGTCCTTGGCCCTTATGCATCTTCGGGGCCTGGACCTCCCACACCAATTCTTCCTAGCTCCTGTCTTTCCACAGCACTTGCTTCTGCACTCACTCTGCACTGGAGACTCGCACTTACACCTCCTGCGGTCCAAGCCGTGTAGCACTCAACATTCCTAGCACTTCATCCATGGCTCTCCCACAGGCTAGGACTCCCCAGCACTTACCCCTCTTTCCCACTTCCTTTTCTGCACTTGCATGTTATGAATACTCACAAGGCATAGTAGTTTTGGCCCGTCCCTCTTTTCTCCTCTGATCTTAAATATTGTATTGTAATGTTGTAATGTATTTCCCTCTCTTCCTCCCTCCCTGCCCTGTGGGCACTTTGAAACAGTATGTTCCTATATTATAAGCGCCTAATAAGCAAACAATAAAGAAATAAATAAAATAAAGGAAGGGAGAGCAGTGTGAGAAACCTGAAGGTGTCTCCCTGGCTAGTCCCCGGGGATCTGTCATCCAGGTGGGCGGGTCACGGCCATCGCTATTGGAACCAGTTCCTGGGGGTGGACCAGTGAGGGAGGATCACCTGGATGGAGGGTCCTCGTCAAGTGGGAGTGGACACTGATGGGTGAGATGCGGTATCCCCCTTCTTTCAACACCTTTTCCCCATCCTACCACGTAGGACATTCAAAACCACTGCCCCCCCTCTTTTCCGACACAAACACTTTCGCACAACGCACCAGAGAACGGACTAAGACCAGAGCCATTTACCTGACATGTCCCAAAACAAGTGTCAGGCAAAGTCAGGCAATTGATCAGAATCACACACACCTGACGGCCCTTTCCCTTCCCCACAGGGATAAAAGGTGGAGCAAGAGAGCACAGTACGCGCAAGGCAGACCGCACAACGACACAGCTATCTAAGTCAGGCAGTTCAAGAGGAGGAGAAAGGCGGCAAATATCGAGAGGCTGATGAAGAGAGATACGACCTTGCCCTTTTCGACAAAACCCAGCAAACACTCCACTGAGAGAAACATAAGACCGAGGACAATAGCCCAAGTGTGCTGCCTCAGATGTCAATGGTACACAGAGCGTAACAATGCGATAAGCCGGAGCGAGGGAGACTCCTGCTTCCGTGGTACCGGCCTTGACTCCAGTGAAAAGGAAAGCCAAGTGGTTCATCACAGCCGGTGAGTCGAGGGGAGAGCCGATAAGAACCGGGCTATGGTGAATGAAAGTCGCAAAGTAGCAAAGTGAGAAAGTTCAAAGAACTGTAAAATTGTAAAGGGGAGACCAGCTGCAGAAGGGGACCGGCACCATGTGGGTGCAGGTCCGAAGAAACTCAGGTCGACAGCCATCTGTGTAAAACTACAGAAACCAGAAGGCCATAGGAGAGCTGCAAAGATAGGTCAAAGTGGTCATACAGGAGGTCAAGCAAAATCCCTGTACAGTCAAAACACTTTGATCTACAAACTACAAAGAATGCCAGAGAAGTGAATCCTGCAAACATTGTAAGTGAATGTAAAGAGGAAGTTGGCAAGTGTGAACTCGACTGAGGGATGCTGACAAGAAGGGGGCACAAGTCTAAAGTCCCAAGCAACAGTATGTTGACAAGAGTGAACCCGACTGAGGGATGTCCACTGGAACTGTTTAAAAGGACATTGACATTTGAGAGGGGTGCGAGCCCGAACAAGGGCGATCCAGGGGTGAATCCATCACCCGAGAGAAGCCTGACTGAACCCGGTTGATGGAAGCTGAAAGCACAGAGGGGTCTGCACCCGAACGAGGGAGATCCAGGGGTGAAATCATTACACGAGAAATACGTAGAACAGAACTTTGTGTTTGTTTGTTGTTTTGATTATTTGAGAATCTATCAGGCCCTCACAACTTCTGGACACAACCACCAAGGCCTTGATATCAAGAGGAAGAGGGGTCAGCGCCCCGAAGAGGAGGACCCAGGAGTGAAAAATCCTCGCCCCAAAGTGAAAACAGGAAAGAAACTTACATTTTTGTTGAAGGAACTTTTGTTTGTTATTTACTTCAGGCCCTCGAAGGCAAGAGACTTTCAAGAGAAATGAGACTTGGCCATTGAGGCTCATGATAAGCTGGAACGGAAACTGTCGACTCGTGCTGGGGAAGCTCAAGTGTGTTCTGTGCTCCAAGACCCCACCTTACCCCGTGCTCAAAAACATGGGGAAGGAGGAACCAAGCTACCGCATCCTGACATATTATTTAAGAACACTTCTTTCTTTCCTTGAAAACCATCCCACACCCTTTTTTGTATTAGTTGTAAGGTTTGGCAATAGATTGCTTAGTACAGGCCCTTTTTTTATTTTGACACAACGCTGCAAGGACTGCTTATTTTATTTGATGGTCAACGCTTGCTCCCATCTTAGATTTAGGTTTAGGTTAGGCGTTTTTCCAACCTGCATACAGTTTAATAAACACCAGTGAACTGTGATCACTTGTGTCTGTCTTTACTGTTGCCACCATGAGTTCCTTACAGCAGTCACTGGGATTTGTAATAACACAAACCTAGGTACAAGGATGGAAGAGTGGAGTACTCAGAAAGATATAGAAGGATAAACAGCTGCCAGTCACCAAGTTTAAAAACACTTCTACGGCTTCACAAGTGGAATAAAACATGTATAACAGTGTAATATTTGAATGTAATTATTGGGGCTCATTGCAAGTTTGGTGGTATCTCGGTGGTCAATCTGCCAAACTGTATTACAGTTACTGCCACTGGGTTCCGGCAGTATTACCGCCAGATTACAAGTGGCGTTAGGTGGTGTTAATCCCCATTAATTCGATTTTTGGTTGAATTACCACATTGGTAATTCTGTGGAAGTCATTCTGACGAAATTTGGCAGATAGCTGGTGTATTTATCTCCAGCTCATAGCTGGAGGTTAATCCTCCAACTTTCTGCCAAGGTTATAGTTGGGGTGGTGCAGTAATGCAGCGATATATGTTAATACTGTCGCATTTTACCTGCACCGCCCAACTTGTAATGAGCCCCACTTCCTTGCTCCAATTTCTTTATTTTTATTTCTAGCTTTATATGAACTGAAAGGTGTATATCGTTGCTATTTACCAGTATTTGTATTTGTATTTGTATTTGTATTTATTTATTTATATTGCGCACCTAACCCCAAAGGGGTAGCAAGGCACAGGGGCAACAAGAGGATTGCAAAGCTTGGTTACATACAGGGCAGAGAAGTCCAGCCGTGGTTACAATGCTGGACATGCCAAAAAGAAACAACGCGTGCCGAAGAGGCATGGGTTACAGAAGTATACAACATAGGCAATACTATTTACAATACATCGGTTGTCTAGTGACAAGGTATCTGCACTGATCAGTTGGTAACCTAAATATACATATTTACAATCATAGTAGTGGAGTGTCAGGGCAGCAAGAAAGCTTGTTAGGTGTCATGAATCTTGAGCCAACGGATGGTCTTAGTTCTGAATAGGTGGTAGGGGAGGTCCTCCCTGCAAGGAGGTGGAAGGGAGTTCCAATATTGTGCTGCTTTAACTGGAAAGCTGTTCCCACCCGACATGGAACGCTTAAACCTTGGCCCCAGGATGAGATTAGAATTGGTCATTCTAGAGGGGCGAGCAGAGGTGGGTCTAGTGAATCTAGAGATAAGGTATTGAGGGGCTGCTTGGTGGAGGCATTTGTGGGTCAGGGAAACCGATTTGAGGAATATTTTGTCTTTGGTGGAAAGCCAGTTGACAGACCTTCTAGTATCAGAGATGTGGGTTTTCTTTGGGATTCTAAGGGCCGCTCTTAGGGCATTATTTTGATGGATCTGAATTTTGTTTGTGATATATTTGTTGCATCCTACATAAAGTGCGTTGCAATAGTCCAACTTGGACAAGATCAGAGCCCTGGCTAAGGTGATACAGTTAGACGGAGAGAGAAAAGGTTTGGCTGCTCTGATGAGTTTGCATGTGTAAGAAGTGGCGGATGCCATAGCATTGACTTGTTTTTTAAAGGTGAGAGTGGAGTCTAGGTAGAAGTCAAGGGTTTTTAACTCCTTGGCTACTGTGTTCTTATTGTTGTCAATTACGAAGGAGGAGTAGTTTTGGTCTAGTTTGTTCAGGTTATGAGTGGACCCTAGAATGAGGAGTTCTGTTTTATCATCATTCAGGCATAGACCGTGTGAGGCCATCCATGCCTGGATGATGAGGTACACTTTGTTGACGAAGGCCAAATCCTTGTCATAATCCCCCGTCAATGGGATGAGGATCTGTGTATCATTGGCATAGTTAGTGTAGGTGATACCCAGACCGTCTAGATCATCAAAAAGGGGCTTCGTGAAGATGTTGTACAGGGTCGGGGAGACGCAAGATCCCTGAGGTACGCCACAGGTGATGGGTGTTCGGTCGGCTGCTGCTAGTAGGGAGAAGACTCTCATCGTGCGGTTGTTTAGAAAGGATTGGATCCAGTCAGTTGCCTTATGAGAAAAGTGGGCGGCTTTTTGAAGGTGGTTGCATAGGATCTCGTGGTCGACCAGGTCGAATGCAGCCGAGAGATCAAGAAGAGGCAGTAGTGCCACTTTACCCTGATCTCTCAGCTCATCTATCTGTGCCTTGAGATCTATGAGTGTGGTTTCGGTGCCGTGTTGAGGCCTAAAGCCCGATTGTTTGACTCCTAAGAGATGAAAGTGTTCAAGGTAATGTTGGATTTGTTGGTATGCTATTTTGTCGAAGATTTTAAGAAGGAAAGGTACTGTAGTGATGGGACGGTAATTGGTGGGAGTAGAGGGATCTAGATTCGGTTTTTTAAGCAGGGGGAGGACCCAAGATTGTTTGAGATTTTTAGGTACGCTGCCTGATGTGAATGACGCATTTATTAGTTTGGTAATAAATGGTGCGAGATCACGAGCCGCATCCTTTATCAATTGTGCGGGGCACAGGTCCCCATGGCAATTCGAAGGTTTGAGGGTGAGGATGACCTTTTCTACCTCTTTAGTAGATACTCTGTGGAAGTTAAAGTGGGGAATATGCACAGGGGGGGGTGTCTGAGTAGGGTGTCTCTTTTTAGGGGTGGGGATACTGGGTTTGGTGGAAGAGAGAAGGGAATCTTTTTTAATGTTTATCTTAGTCTTGAGAGAGGAGATTTTGTTAGCTAAGGCATTTTGTATACCCGTGCACCAATTTTTGTCCTTGAGGCACAAGTCAGGAGCTTGGATGGGAGATTCAACCTCTTTTAGTATTGTAAAGAGCTCTCCAGTGTTGGATTTGGCTTGTGAGATTCGAGTACTGTAGGACGTTTGTTTGGCCAGGATGATTTCTTTTTTGTAGTGAGAGGCTAGTTTACTCAAATTTTTCCCTTTTTTTTTCTGAGGGGAGTGATCTCCAGATTTTTTCACAGCGTCGCTTTTCTTGTCTGAGGGCTTTAAGATGATGAGAAAACCAGGCGTTGATATGTTTTCTGGGTTTGCTTTTTTTTAACTTCAGTGGGGCTATGGCATCAAGAGAAGAGAGCATGACACTATTATATATGTCTACCATCATTGAGGGATCTGTGTGGTCCGGAATAGCATTCAAGGTCAGTGCGATTAAAGGGATCACATTTTCAGGAGTGATGTTCTTTTTATTTCTAGTCTGAACAGATGGAGCTATACTGTCAATTTGCGCTGATGTCGCCTTTAGGGTGAACAAGATCAAGTAGTGGTCTGTCCAGGGCTGTGGGAGTATAGAAGAGATCAAGACTGGGCAGTTGTGCACAGCTAGCCAGTCCAGGGTTCTGCCTTTGGTGTGAGTGGGCTCTGTGATTTTTTAGGTAAAGCCTAGTTCCTCTAAAGTATTATTAATTATTGTGGCATTAGCATCTGTGGGGTCGCTAAAACCTAGGTTAAAGTCACCTAATACGATACTTTGTGAGGAGGTCTTAAGTTTATTTGATAGGATGTTTGTGAGGTCTTCTTCAAAAGATCCTAGGGGGCCAGGTGGTCGGTAAATGAGGTGAATGGAGATGGATTGTGTATTAGATAAGGATAGCTTTCCAGTTAAGGATTCACAAGATCCTATGTTGGCTGGTGACTCCATAGTCAGAGGGAATTTAGTTTTTGCTATAATGGCAAGACCTCCGCCTCGGGAAGTGGTACGATCGAGTCTTAGTAGCGTGTAGTCATCTGGTAAGGCTAACATAATTGCGGGGCCTGCAGTTGGTTGTAGCCAGGATTCAGTGACGGCTAAGAAGTCCAAGTCTTCATTGTGTAGTAGGTCAGCAATGTCTGTAGCGTGGGCTACCATGGAGCGGGCGTTTATCAGTGCTCCCTTGGTCTCGAATTGTATTGGTTTTAGAAGTGTTAATGCGGGTTTGTGCGTGTCTTTCTGGGCGTGAATTGGTTCATGACAGAGTCTACTGTTTAGTTGAAGAGGGTGCTGGGAGGGGCTATGAAGGCTGGTAGTAGCCTTGCTATGGGCTGATTTGGTTAAAGGGTCATAGAGCCTTGGGAGCCTGGCACGTAGTTTGCGGTTTCTCTGGAGGACAGTGCAGGGTACAGAGATCATATCAGTTGGTTTGTGAGAATTCGGTAGGGACTCCTGTGAAAGTGAGTTTGGTAACATGGTCGGGTATTGGGTATTCATAATATAAAGAAGTGATCTAAGTAGCACAGTATAGAGCGTATGGAGATACATTGTGTGCGTAGGTGGGATAGGAGAGTTTCAAGGTGGTTGTGGGCAGTTAGCATGCAATCGTGAAGCACCTGGGTATGAGAGAGCAGTAGTATGAGTACAGGGGCAGTAGCACACCACAGATGGGTTAGATGCAATTCTGGGAGCAAGGCACCTCTAGGCTAGTCAATGCAATCATAGATAGGCTAAATGCAATTCTGGGGCAAGGCACCTCTAGGCTAGTCAATGCAATCATAGATAGGCTGAATGCAGTTCTGGGGGCAAGGCACCTCTAGGCTAGTCAATGCAATCATAGATAGGCTAAATGCAATTCTGGGGGCCAGGCACCTCTAGGCTAGTCAATGCAATCATAGATAGGCTAAATGCAATTCTGGGCGCAAAGCACCTCTAGGCAAGTCAATGCAATCATAGATAGGCTAAATGCAATTCTGGGCGCAAAGCACCTCTAGGCTAGTCAATGCAATCATAGATAGGCTAAATGCAATCCTGGCAGTGCACGTGGCTCAGTGTAGTGGCATGGTCATAGCGGTCGGGCTGCACATGCATAGGCAGGACCAATAGATCATGAGGAAAAAACGTGATCCAGTGTTCTCCTGTGTAACTTATATTGTTATGACAAAAACCCTGAACAGTGACTCTGCCATGAGCATCTTGCCCCCTTTGCTTGTCCTGAGTGGTTTGTCTGTTTTCCATAAAGAGTCCTCATGTCAGACGTCAAGGTGGATGCTACACTGTGTAACATTCGGAGATGGCAATTGAGGGCCGTTAAGAGGACCACTGGAGCTGTCTCTGTGAGACATAGTTGCCCGGGCATTGCCAGCCAAAGCTGGTGTGTTAGTAAGACTAAGTGGGCATTGGTTGCATTTGCACCACTGAGCTACCGCAGTTCCGCTTCTGAACGTGAACGTTTCACATACTGTGCTGCACTGCCACAACGGCACTCTTCTGCCTTAAGGGGACCTGTGCTGCTAAGCTATTGATTGATTCTCGTTTTATTTTATTATTTTAAAGAAAAGTCACTAAACAAAATATAGCAATTACAAACCGCAATGTAAAAATAGATACATGTAATACAAGGATTAAGGAACCTATTTCGCAATTCTAGGCCTGGATACAACAGCCTAAGAAATATTCAGAAACAGACCAAGACAATACTGTAAGCACAACTCCCCAAGTTAAAGGACACAGAATCTCCAATTTTAGAAGTACACTGTGTGGCCATTGCAGAGCCAGTTATTAAAAAGTACATCACTGTTGTTTGTCACCAGCCCCCAGCATGACAGCCACATTTCTTAATTACATGTGTCGCCTTACAGATTTACCCGACCTGCAGTATTAAAGGCGTGTGCGGTGGCAGCCCATACACTTCCTTTGGGTGACCAATATTATACAAAATGTGATTTATATAGCTTCATAATAGACCCAGCCAGTAATAATCAGTGTCACGAATATTACCCACTTGTGTTACTCAGTTTATCGACCACCGGAAGATAAAAGGTTTGAATAAGTGCAACCTGGGGCAGTGGAACCGCAGCCTCTTGTTTTTAAACCGTGTGTGTTCCACTGGAGCCATCCGCCCAGCAAAAGCCAATGCAGCTGTGCTTTTAGGACTACATTGGTGTGTCCTGCATCCATCTACACCACTGGGCAACTCTAGCTCAGAATCTGGAACAGAAAGATTCACATTACATGCAATCACCTAGGCTCAGAGCCTAATGCTGTCCTCTTATATTTCATGATCAATGCTTTTTCATAGCCATCTTTGTGTCTATGCGGACTGGCGGGGAGGTTAAGGGACTCACATGTAAATACTGTGCAACCCCAGGATCTTAAGCAATGAGCATGTGTTGGGCTTTTGTTTTCCATGCCCAGTAGAGCAATGGGTACTGGGAGGTGTGTGGAGTGGTGAGAGCAATGGAGGGTTCAATGCACTGCAGATTTGTAATCTTGCACAAACAGTATATTTTAATGCTTCTAATTGCTGGGGGAGTAAATTAATGGGCACTGGGATTTGGAGGGACTAACTGCGGTGCAATTTGTATTCTTGGGAACATTATATATTTTAGCTTTCATGTCCAATTGACAGAAAAGGAATGGACCCTGAAGGTGCGTGGGGCTAGGGTAGAGCCATTGTACTGCAACCATGTGGTCCTGGGCAAATATTTAATTCTAAGCTCGTTTGTTTCATGGGAAGGAGAGCTGCTGAGATTGTGCAAGCACCCAGGCTGATTTGCTATACTCCTATGTAAAATTAGGCTCTATTGATTTAGCTCACACCAAGGCGTACCCTTATCATACACCTTGGGAAAGTCACCCTCTTACTTGCAGAGGCCTTCATGCATGTCATCTCTTATAAAGGCGATGACTATATCATGAGTAGTAGGCAATGAATGACATCACTAGAGCACTTGTGGGCGTGCTTGGCATCTGATAGTGGCAACGGCACCTGTGCGGCCTTCCACTACATATGGTGACTATACAATGCATATGACGCACAAACTGCCATTTCTGAATTCTGTCAGCGTGTATGGGCATGAACAGGCTGAAAACAGGAAATGGAAGGCTGTGACTTACATATTGTAACTATTCCGTGCATATATTAAATTAACTAACTTTAGGTGGCATGTGCTAGGTTGCACTTGACATATGATAACAGTGATGGCGCATGGAAGACTACACCGTGAGTATATAAGCCATTAACTGGCATTACATGGCATTTCTGAGCAAGTGGAGGATGCACTTGGCATATTAAAGAAGCTGTACCTTTAATAATGTGACAATACCAGTAATATCACATTTAAAGTGGCTGCACGGGGGAATTGTATGGCAGCACCAAGAGATGTGAGGCTTTACTTTGCATATTATAATGATACCTGCCATATGAGTCTATAACAGGCATAGCATGGAAGAATATGCATGTGCTAAGGCTTGGTAGATTATGAGAATGTCTGGGACTCTGGATCTGTAGTTAGCTTATAATGACTAGACCTGCCATGTGGGGCTACACGTGGAATAGGATGGCAGTGACTCGCCATGTTGAGCTGTAACAGCATTTGAAGGAGTGTCCCTGACATTTGTTGGTTCTGCTGGGTGTACCCATATTGCATAATGAGCCCACTCTTGACATATGAAGGCAGCACCCTACTTGAGCTATGATTAATAACTATTAGTTGCCGGCGAGGGTGGGGTGGTGAACTCCCAGTCAATGAGGAGGCTCACAACGGGGTCTTTGCCGAGTCTCCTCAAAGACAGAGGCCGACATCTTTCCTCGCCGAGAATCAGATAAGTGCGCTCCCCTGTGCTATATTAAGCATTATCACCCGAGTAGGGAGGCATTACTGCTCAGGTAATGCCCCAGGGCTTACCTTAAAGCCCTCACTTCGGTCGGGCTTGTAACTGATGGGTTATATTGCTTAAACATAATATTTTACCTGCTTTACTAAGTATCTTAGTTTAATTATTCATAAGCTTAAGTATTGTTTTTACATCTGCAAAATCACATTCTGTGCTGGCATCTGAGGTCATATGTCCTTCGTTCCTACGATGTAATCAAGGTGATACCACTTCCTGTGATGTCATCAGGTCTGGGATTTAACTTCCAATGCTGACATTTCATGGAATTTGAAGTTCCAGGTAACGTGCCCCCAAGACACCTTCAGGCTCTCGGGGTGGTAACCCAAACAGAATGCTGTGTTTTTCAAGACAAGTAAACTAGCCTTATTAGCTGTGTGTGTGCTCCGGAGGGAGGTGGCAGTGAGGAACCATGGCAAGTGACCCAAAGAATTTGTCAGTCATTATGAATTTAATAACATACTGTACTTCGGCAAAGAACCCCTAGGTGATGTTCTTGCATGATTCTCTGATGGAGTAGCAAAATGCCAGGGGTAGCGGAAGTGACATCACACGACTCTTGACCTCTGATGACATCATAGGATATGATGTCATTGGACCCCCGCCCCTGTAATGATATCACGGAAAGCGAATGTGTTTTGTCTGGTCCTGGTCCCTGCATGCATGTTCTGATGAGTGGTTACGTTTGTGTGGAATGTTAGCGTGGAACTCTGTATGCCTGAGTAGAATGTTGTTTAGTTGGAGTTCTGACCCTGCCAGTTGATCAATATGTAGCGGGTGGTGGGAGCCTGTAGGCTTTCCATAAACTCTTCCTAGTTCCTTTGATGTAAACTGATTTCCTGATGTAGTTCTGATAAACAATAAACTACATGAACCAACCTACAGAGCAAGTGTATCCCTTCAACCTACTTTTTAACAGTAGCGACGAGGAGGACTTTTCTCAGATATGCACCCATGGATTGAAATACATAGAGAAATCAGGCACCTGTGAGAGATCAGAGCGAGAAATGGAAGTGACTGCTGTGGGGGTGCAGTAATGAAGCTTGATGACTGTGATGTGGAAGATGGAGACCCAATGCACCCCAATGAAGAACCCCACCACCCAGGGCAAAATGGGAAGCTGTAAAACAGGGCACAGGAATCACTGCACCAAGGGAAACTGGGAAGTTGAGAGAGAGGACAGAGGCTGTAGTCCTGCACCTATGGCAAGGAGCGTGCTCCTGCATCCAGCCTGAAGGGGGAGAATATGTTAATACAGACTGCCTGCGCCATCTGAATGTAGCGTTATGGAATGTGGCACACATGCAGATGACTGAAATAAGCAGGGTGCAGCCGAAGGACCGCCAAAGGGATTGAAATGTGATTATAAAGAAGCTTACGCTTGCACTGCAACATCCTTTGTAAAAACTGGCCCCACTTGTGCGCTCCTACCTTGAAGCTACCTCCTGAGGCTCTGTGGTTCAGGAGGCTGCTAGCCCCTGGAGCTGGATACGAGATATGTCTGGACTTGGGCCAGTGATGCTGTGTTTACCGTTCTAGCATTTGGGGCCGACACAATAATGACGTAATAGTGTTGGTGAGGTACATGGTGGAATTGGAATGCCTCCTCACCCGCATTACATGATGCAGTCATGGTACACAGTGCAGCATGATTAAAATGATAGAGGAATGGACCCTCAGTGTGCGAAGCGAACGTATGGGCAACGTCTCCCTGCATGTGTAATACAGGCGGGGATTGGCCGGCAGAGAAACTGCTGCTCTTCCTTGAAAGTGCTGCATGGTGACAACATCCTGTCACCATCCATACAGAAGGAAACATCTACGGAGGACGCCGGGTGATGCCGGTTGTAGAGGGGAAGATCATGGGTCCTCGCAGATGCTGGTTTAATGGTGACTGATTGCCCCAGGAGAACTAATAGTGAATTGCGGAAAAACAGAACAAGGTGGAGGGAGTTGAATTTGAATATGCTGTACTGGAGGAGGGAGTCCGATTTTGGCAATGCTGTACTGGACTCGGGTACTTGAGGTGGATTTTGAAATTCTATACATTGATGTCCATTAATAAACTGTACTGACAGTGTGCCATCTCAATGACGTACTACTACTTAATGAACCTTGTGTGACGGTGCCCGATCCAACTGGAGTCAGGTACTTGAGCAGCTCTGAGTTTTCCAGATGAGGAACCTGGTGTGAGTTTATGCAAGCGCAGAGGAGAATGTTTAATTCCTTATAGAGCATAATGGGACGCATTTGAAACGCATAATAAAATGTACTTGTGGCATGTGATACGTGGCACTCGGCACGTGGTTTGTACATACGGGAAGGTGCTATGTGCTCTCTATGTGCAGCAGGCTGGGGAGTTGCTCAGCAGAAAATAATGTTTCCTAGTTGTTTTATAGCGGAGTTTAGTGCGAGGTATGCACTAGTTGTCTCACACAGGCCAGAGGAGGGGAGGTGGTGGTTCGCTGTATGCCTATGAACCCGGACATGTTTGTGTAAGGGAGAACTGTATTGCTTGATGCGGTGCCCCAGATTGGTAAGGCGTGTTGGCGGGTACCATCAGACTTCATCTTCTGACTTGTGTTGACCCCAGAGCTTTTGACAGGAGGGATACTTTCTCTAGATTTGCAGGGCCTGGTTGTGTCAGCTAAAAAGATAGTTGTGGTGGTACGGACTCTGATGGGTGTGAGTGGCGTGGTTTATGGTCATAATACCGAATTTTAAAATCTCGAAAAAATAAATCTCGAAACAAAAAGGCCGAAAAAAAAAAGGTCGAATTTTTTTTTATGACGTTTTTTATTCGAAATGGGGGGGTTCCCCCCAACCCCCCCCTTTTTTTTTTTTTTTTAACCATTTTCTTTTAATCCCGGACCCCAAAATAAATATATAATTAAAAAAAAAAATTCGACTTTTTTTTTTTCAGTCTTTTTTTTTCGACCTTATTGTTATTCGAGATTATTTTTTCGAGATTTTGACTGACCACCGAGTGGCGTACTGTATTGTGTATTGACCCAACATTGCCCCTCAAAGATGTAACAGATGCAGAATTGTTTGAGAACAGGGTTGACAATGGAGAGATTGTGTTCGTAATCTGTATCCCTTGTGACATTATGGTACAGTATCGGAGGGTACAGTGTTCCTAGATGGCCCTTGTCACCCTGCCCCCCTTCACTGAGAGTGACTTAGAGCAAGTTCCAGAAAGGTTATGGAGAATTAACGCCCACGATGTAGGGCTCTTGCAGAAGTGGCACTGGTCTGAATAACACTCAAGCCAGGTGCAGTGTTACCCCGAGCTAAACAGTATTTACTGTCCAAAGAGGCAGAGGACGGCATACGGGACCCCATTGTGGCACTCCTGAATCAGGGAATAATAGTGCCCTCCACCTCCCAATGCAACAAAGTGATGTATCCGATAATAAATCCAAAAGGGGGCAGTTTGAGGATGATACAGGACCTCCGCCCTCTAAATGACATTGTCCAGGCAGAATTTCCTGTAGTTCCGAACTGTGCAATGATACTGTGCAGCGTCTCCAGGGAGGCAGCCCACTTCACCATGGTGGACCTCAAAAATGCCTTCTTCTCCATACCCCTGCACCCTGATTCGCAGTACCTCACTGCGTTTATGCATGGGGGATGCGTTTTGAGCACACACAATTGCCTCAGGGGTACTGTGAGTCATCCAGCATCTTCAACAGGATATTGCATGTCAACTTAGGAAACATTCCAGTGTCCAGTACCATAATTCAGTATGTAGACGATTTGCTGTCGTGTAGTGAAGGTAAGCAGCAGTACCCGAAGGACTCTATCATCCTCTTGCAGCGGCTGGCTTACAATGGGTACAAGATAGACAATGCAAAGCTGAAATATTGCCCCCAAGAAGTCCTCTATTTGGGCCAGCTGATATCTGTCCATGGAAAGACAATTATACCCGATTGCGCCGCCTTGGTGCGCAGCACTGCCCAGCCCAAAACTGTCAAGGAGATGCAGAAATGTCTAGGTTTGTGTAACTACTGCAGTGCATGGATCTTAGATTACACTACGTACACCAGGCCCTTATTGCAGGGCCTCAAAGGGGCTCAGAAAAAAGAGCATATGATTTCATGGACCAAGGAAATGCTTAATAGCTCTAATGATCTGAAGGAGGTCATTTCCACAGCCCCAGTGATAGCTACCCCTGATGATAACCAAGAGTTTTACCTGTTCTCCCATTCCATTAGCCAGCCGATGACTGCGGTACTTACGCAAATAAGCATGATGGGCCACAAGCCATTGGCCTATTACAGCAGAGTTCTAGATTTGGTGATGCAGGGCCAGTTCCCATGCAAACAGGAGCTTGCTGCAGCTGCATTTGCAATTGAGAAAAGCTCCACAATTGTCATGGCGTGTTCTGTAGTACTGTTTGTGGAGCATCCAGTGTTCGCCATCTTGAAACATTCCAAATCAACTCTGACTACACAGTGGGTATCCGCATATGAGATCATTCTGTCCAACTCGAGCATTCATATAGTGAGGTGCAAAACTGTTAATCCGGCCACCTTTCTGACAGACTCGTGCACAGAGGATGACCTTGCGGTGCTTAACTGTGTGACATTTGAGGGAGAGGAAGACATCCCAAAATCGAGGGACAGCCCACTCGAGGCGGGCGGTGCTTTTTGTTGATGGGTCAGCAACTATCGACCAGAGAACAGGTTTGAGGCATACTGGAGCAGTGGTGGTCTGTATAATAGATGGTATCTACGGGTTATTGGTACAAAAAAGACTACCCATGCACTTTTAGGCCCAAGCAGCAGAACTTATAATGCTTATTGAGGCTCTTCTAGCGTCTGAAGGGTTCCCGGTCACCATTTATTCGGCTTATTTCACAACTATAGTGCACACATGCCTTGTCTGTTGGAAGAGAAGGGGTTTTTCGTGGGACGACGGGTCCCCGTTACAGCATGCATCACGCTGGATAATTGATCGATGCACTGTCCCAGCCCTCCTTAATGGCGGTGGTGAAATGCACCAGACATACTAATGACACAGACAAGGTCTCACTCTGTAATGCTGCTGCAGATGCGGCGCCCAAGCAAGCTATGTATTTACCAGTGCCAAGTGTTTCTGTGTACCCAGTAGTAGCACAGTGCAGAGAACAGCAGCCAGACTCCAACAGTTCCTTACCAATTGCACAACTGATGGAGTTGCAGGGACAAGCCACGCAGGAGGAGAAAGATCTATGGTTAAAAAGGGCATGCAAGCAGTCCCCTACAGAGTTATTGTGGTGACAAGAAACCTCGGGAAAAACAGTTAAGCCACACGAGTTGCTGCTGGTCGCATTCACCAGCTGCATCATCCTTCCCATTTGTCAAAACAACATATTTCTGCAGATATACAGGACTGGTTTGTCCCAATCTGAAAGAGGTACTAACTTAAATGGCTATTAACTGTACTACTTGTCAGACTTACAGCACTGGTCTCACCCTGAGAACAATCTGAGGTACACGTCCCCGCCCTACTGGGCAATTCTGTGAGTTCCATATTGACTATGCGGACATGGGCAAAAGGTGAAACGGGTCTCGCTACCTAATAGTTGTTCTGTGTCCTTTCTCTCGGTGGGTGCAGGCTGGTCCTTGTGCACACCCCGATGTAAAATGTGCAGCCAAGTTCTTGGTCAGAGAGGTTTTCCCTCAGTGGGGAATGTTCAAAGTATTAAGGTCTGACAATGGCACGCACCTTTTCAATGAGCTCTTCAAAAAGATCACAGCATTATTGAGCATCAAGCATTGGATGTGCACAATGTACCACCCTAGGCCAATGGATTTGTGGAGGGGATAAATGGTCTTCTAAAAAGGAAATTGTGCAAGCTTTGCGCCACATTCAAAAAGAACTGGGTGCACTGCTTTCCCCTTGATTTGTTTAGAATGGGCCCACAACCCTGTAGGGATCACCACTTATCGCCCCATGAGGGGATAATGGTATGACATATGCACACGTCCCTATTTCCAATCAGTAGAGCATATGATACTCACAGAGCTGCATCTATTCTAGGGGATAAATTTGTAAGTTACTTATGTGCCTTAACAAAAGCAATACAATTTATATCTCAACAGATAGCACCACCAAGGACTGAAGAGATGATGAGGGCTGCATCTGATACTCTTCCAACGTCACCTCCTGTCCAGCTCTTCCCTGGTGACCTCGTCTATGTAAAGATATTTGTCCGCTGGTGGTGCGAGCCTAGATATAACGGCCCCTTTGAGGTTGTCTATGCTACTCCACTTGCGGTAAAACTTTATGAATTGCTGTATTGTGTGCATCTGTCTGATGTCTGCAAAGCACCCCAGGCCACTTCACCTGTCCAAGTTCAGTAAAAGACTAACGGTGCAAGCTGAGTACTGCACACTGACCCTCTCCTCCTAGCTGAATTACTGAAGAAGCACTTGTAACGTCATACTGACTGCTGCTTCCTTCACGGGGTGTTCTTGACTTTATATGTTCAAGGTTTTACAACCAACCTACCTCTGTGACACACAAAACATGCTGCTATGCACTATTTGCACAAAAGAGCTCTCTCTCTCTCTCTTTCTCTCTTGTTTTTTTGTTTCCTCTGTAATGGATGTCCACAGGTCTAACAACTCCATTCATAAAAAGCGCAATTCTCGTTTTTCAAAGAATTCTCTCATAACAGTGTTTTCCACCACATATATGTGTTATGCATTGGATAGCTGGTATAATTGTTATTTCTATGTTTGGATTAGGAATATATTTAGGGTGTAATTTTATATGAGTGGTCACATAGAAGGGGGGATAAGAAATGCAACTATTACTAATGGATCTTTTACTAATGGCCCTTTGGGTTCTTTAACACAGGACAATGTTGCAAATGTGACTGAAATTAATAATACTGGGGCCGTGGTCCTTGATACACAGCCAAATGAATCTGTTAATGATACACTTGTCACCTAGCAACGTAGGGGAATGTTGCAAATGTACTTGTGTTATCATTATTTCCTAATGTATTTTCTAACATAATTGCAAATGTTACTTTCTTTGCTGATGTTCCACATTTTGTCAGTCCGAAATGTTTTAAAAGACAAGTTAGGAGGGCCAAATACGATCAGTACCAATGACCTGGGTTAGAACACAATAGAAGATGGGCACCATCCAGAGTTAAGTATTAGTTGGTATGCAGACATGAGCTCAGTGCCACATGAGCTCAGAATTTGGAGGCTCAATGTTTACTTCATCTGACCTTGTGCAGATTGCAAAGTACTTTACATGCACGAAGCGTGTGACTCAAAGTAATGGACCCTGATCAATTGCAATGTGCTCAAAACCCCAAGACTGTGCAGTGCTTGCAAAGACTGTACCTAAAGTTGGAAAGCGTGAGGTTCATAGCAGGCAGATGGCAAGAAAGTACACGAGCTGTGTAGCATGTGAATTTGTAGAATTCAGAGAAGAAGGGAGCATCTTTGTGGCGACCAATAGTAGGTGCAACAAAACATTATCGTCCCAGATCTCAAGAAAGGAACAGCAGACTGGATGGATAACTACAGGGTGTGCGGCCAGCAGGCATTTCTGTACCTAACGCGATCATGGAGGGCCACCTGCTTGCTGGCCTTGCTGCACTCAGCACTCTTGGGGGTCCCTAAAGAATATTTGATAGTGGGACTGGGTGGCTTGCCAGCCCCAACATCTTCACCAGCGTCCGACATCTCTACCACAGTGCCACCACAAAAGCCCATATTCCGTACATTGCCAGAAAAGGAGAAAAAAGACAAAATGCAGAGAAGGAGAAGGTTGAATTATCTATCGCAAGATTCTTCACAATTACCAGATCAATACCGACTCTACAGCAAAGAAGTAACTTTTTTCACCTCTTTACTATTAACAGGGTGCAGACCACTGCGAATGCCAAATGGCTTCTGATTGTGTGCTGGGAAGTGATTCAGGTGGTCAATGACACTGAACAAGTCAAGATAAAAATGTGTGAAATCTGACTGATGACTTTGCAGAACCGCTACATGCTGGACCTCATAATGGGTATAAAAGGAGGGGTCTGCAAAAAGATCAGTCATTCCTGTTGCACCTACATACCTCCTAATGATGCAGAAAATGGGTCCCCCACCAACATAATAGGGGCCCTGCATGTCCTCGGCACTCACATGCAAACAAAAGCTGGCATGCAGGGGAACGATTGGTTCTATAACCTTTTTTCATGGGCAGCATCCTGGATGGGGGCTATCATCAAGATGTTGGTTCCTGTGATCATGTTTGTGTTGGTGATCTTCTGCACCTACCAGCTGGGGCTCCGATGCTGTGCCAATGTAGCGCAGAGCAGCACAATGATGATGGTTTCAATTGGGGGTGCAGGGGGAAACCTCATGGTACAAAGAATTGCGTAGTTCAAACTGATGACCCAGACAAGCCACTTATGGTTGCAATAGAGCAATGTCTTCACCCCCCAGGCACCATCACAGTTGCCCCACCTGAACGCGAGAATTACACAGAACACTGGGTAGATTTAGCAGGGGATGGAGGGTGTATATATATATATATATATATGACATGTACTCCTGAGCAATACGCACAAGCAGTGGAAGGTTTATGTTCCATATGCAGGCCATAGGTAACCAAAGAATGGTCACCTCCATATTTGGAAGCTGAAAGATTGGAAAGAGAGAGAATGGTAGGGAAGGAAAGGAAGCTCACCTGGGAGTTTGTTAATATAGTATTAATAAAAGGGGGAATGTTGGGAAGGAAGGATGATAATCCCAGACCCCCAAGCACCTTCAGATGAGGCAGAGGCCTGGAAGTGTGCAATAGGGACTCAGTGAGGGTAATGTGGGGAGGGGGTATTGACTGGGGTTATAGTGTGGGGAGGGTGGTGCATGCTTCGGCTCTAGAGTACATGGGGAATCAAATGCCACCTTGGATAGTAGCAGCCATATTGCAATCAAGGCCCAGGTTTGTGCTGCAGCCAGGGCCGCAGGCCCTACCCACACACATAGAAATAAGTTTATGCATGCAGAAATAGGATGACGTTTGGACACCGGTAAGAAAGGCCAGAGCTGCAGAGATTCATAGACCCTTCATTGTCTCATATTGCCAGCTTTCGTATCCCAGAAGGAATGCACCCTGCAAGGCCACAAGGGGGTTGAGAGCTCTCTGCAAAAAGTGATCCCACGAGAAGAAGGGCACGAGCCTCTGGTCTACCCCATCCCAGCACTAAGTAATAGCGCCCAGATGCCCCGTCCCAAGAGTGCCAGCATTCCAAGGTACCAGTCAGTCTCAGACCACTGACCATAAAACTGTTAGACAACAAATCAATCAGAAAAGATAAGAAAGCGGGGACCAGTTGCCTTCATCATAGGTCACGTGATTTGTGCTGCGAGGTGCCGGGAGGGGCAAGACAACAAATCTAAAATAAGGGTGGGGAGCTTTGGATGGGCGCTGACATGTCTGGAATCGAGCTGTAGTCTGTTAGATGCAATGACGCTGAAGTATCCGCTTAGTCCTTGTCTGCAGTAACAGGTGTACATTAGGTCAGAGATAGAGAATTTATTGTTTTTCTTTGCAGAATGACCAATTAATTGTAGCTTCATGCCAGATGACATGCACGGTGGAACCCATGTGAAAGAAGATGGACAGAAGGGGCTGAGACCAATGGCCTGGCATCACTTATGGAGCAGGTAGCCTATGAATAGGGTCTCACCAACCAGCCATTCGGATGTGTACATTATGAAATTTACATCACTGAAGATGCTGTGTGCCTTCATAAAGTGTTGTTCATACTGACAGAGTACTTTTCTGGCGCATCTTTATTTTTGTGGAAATAAAACCTTGTTCTCCTTGCAAGAGGTGTGCTGGGCCTTTTTCCCTTGTGGGTTGCATCTTTTCTGGTGTGAGCGTTGAGGGGTTTCTTAACACATTCACCCTAGTGTTTTCATCAAACAAAGAGCAAATTGGCATTCTGATCTTGTGTACATCTGACCTACCGCCATTAACATCACAGTTTTTTCCATCCACCAATTCTGCTGTTCCACCAGCAACCCCACCCCATTTTCCTTGTTGGGGCCAACAAATATAACAGAAAGGCATGATATAGGACCACTTTACATTACATAATAAAGGGCATTACTGAAACAATGAGGCAGGCACACACTTCCCAAGTCCAATACTCAAGGGTTCTGCAACCATTCCATGTCACTTCTTGTGTCGCTTCCTAATGCATAAACAGAGATAGAGTGATTGTCAAAATAGAAAGACTTCGGGGAGAGGCAAAATGCAACACATGACGGAGGGCTGTTGATAAGCTTTTCACTGTAACAATATATCCCAGAGCCAAGAATGACCAACGTTGTATATAAAATAAGTATTTTATTTACATCCACAATCCCTCTGTTCTCTTGCTAAATCAACACATTGTTCAAACACATTTTTCATTTTCTATGTCCCTCAGTTCTTCTAACTATTATAACATAATATTCAAACACATCTGTTTGGTAGGTAACAAGTCACTTTTCTTTAACCAAAACAATTAACATCAATACTCTCATCTTGGGGCCAATGTTCCCTCTAAGCTGTGCGCATGTGCGCTTGCCCAGCTTCCTTCTGGGTGCCGCTCAGAAGATTTTTTGCAGCGCACACAGACCATTCTCACCTATTCAAAAATATTTAATAAGGCACAAGCCACAGTAATTACCTGAAATGTTCTTTCTCTTAAAATAAGCAACTAGTCTTGAAATTCTGCTCATTTGCATTACACTACTATGCAAGGGTGACCCTAAACACCTAAAATCCCGAACAGCAAAATACACAAACAAGAGGTAAAAAACTATATGAAAAACTGGCTCCATGAACAGAAGAATCTAACCAAGATATGCCTGCCACGTTAACCAAATAATGTTCCCTCACCACACATGACTCCTAAACTTGACTATACCACACTTTTATCTTAGGACTCTAACTTCTGCCCCAGAACACATTTTTATTTTTTATTTTATTGGTTTTTACAAACCTTTAAAATGAATACAACACATACACACACATATTAACATATATTCTATGACAATCACCATCAATCCGTCCATTTTCCATAATTTCCATTTCTAATGTCTATGGACACTGTTTCACCCAATATTACTGTTTACGGAAGATATTCCTTCTGTTGATGTCAAGCAAGTTTCGATTATTTCCAACAATCGCGTTAAAGGGAGTATTAACTTTAAGTCAGATCCCTGAAACATCAGATTCCACCAATCATCTGCACATAGGGAGGGATGGTTTAAGCTCCAGGGTCCCAAATGAATTGTCCTCTCAGATCTTAATTTAGTACAAAATAGCACTAAATGTTTAAGTGATTCATTTTCCCTCGCACACAACCTACATTCAGGTGACAGATGATCGTAGCCCTTCCATAGGCGAAGCCGGTCAACAGTTTTAAACATATATAATCAAACAGTATGAACAGTCTACGCGCCTGCGGGTTGGGGAATAGTGCCACATAGTTCTGAAGAGTGTTGAAGGCACGTGATTCTAATGGCACGTCAGACATTCGGCTGGTGGCTGATCTCTCCACGCAAGTTTCATCCCAATCTGCACGCCAGATTTTAAGTTTGGCCGCGTCTGGGTTTTCATGAAGCATATCAATTTTGATGTTATATTTCTTTAGGATTGCTTCGCATCTATTTGTCCACATGTGAACCACTTTTGAATTATCAGGAGAGGCATTGTAAAAGATGTCAAATTGTGGAATCTGCGCACGAGTGCAGGTCTTTCGGTACAGGTTCAACAGGCTCCAACATATTCTTTCATGCATCGACATTAGAGCAAGCTTGTATCTTATACACAACGTCTTCACACCCCTCGGAAGGGTTAGTACCTTGGTCCAGAAGCAGTTTTCTAGAGAAGCCCATGTCTCGTAAGGGCAACCAAGTGCATTTTCTGCCCCATATATCCCAACAAGGATAACCTTCTGCTGATAGAAAGACAAGACAGGTCGTAATGAATATTTACCAAATTTCTTATGGATTATCAGTGCCTGGCTTGCTAGTTGGTTACATTTCTTTTTGGTTTTCGCAAGCCACGGCCCACCGTTCATAGCAGAACTTATTGTCATGCCAAGATATTGGACGTCTTAAGAGAGCTGGAGGGTTTCTTGTCCTAGGGACCATTTTATGCGTTTTCTATTGGATACTCCTCCGCCGTTCAAGCTCCGCAGTACCAATATTTCACATTTCTTGATATTGATTGCCAAGTTGTTGGATGTGACGCATCGTTGGACAGCATTTAGTTTTCTTTGCAACCCGATAGGCGTCACATCCATAACGATTAAGTCATCTGCATAAAGCAGCCAGCTTAAATGTGTGTTAGCAACTTTCGGCGAAAAAGATTTAACCTTGTTGATTGAGTCGCCTATATCAGAAATAAAAAGACTAAATATAGCTGCGGCCAAAGGACACCCCTGTTTTACCCCTTTAAAGGTGTCAATGGAGGCATATAAGAGGCCAGATTGATCGAGGCGAACTCGAATAGAGGTCTTTGTGTGGAGTTCTCTGATGGCTGCTATTAAGTCCCACGGACACCCCCAACTCTTCAATTTCGACCACAAAAGCACTCTGTCGATGGTATCAAATGCGTACGAAAAATCCATAAATGCTAAATACACCTTTGTGTTTGATTTGATGTCCTCCATTTTGATTATATTTAGCAATAATAGGTTTAACGAACAGCCCACATGCTTTACAAAACCTGACTGATGTTTATCCACGTGGCATGATGAAATCGACCAGGCTACTAGTTTTTGCTGTAGCAATGTGGCGTAAATTTTGCCCAACACATCCAACAAAGCGACAGGCTGATAGTTCTTTGGGTTAGATCTGTCACCCTTTTTAAAGATGGGTACAATAATCGCACACTTCCAAGATTTAGGCGTCTGCTGTGCTTGGACTATCCTTTTGAAAAGTGTCTCACAAAACTCTGCCCACATCTCTGGGAACTGTTTGATGGTAAAGTTTGTGAGCCCATCGGGGCCTGGTGCTCGAGAATTTTTAGTTTTTTTGATTGTGTCCACTATATCATCTTTTGAAAAGACTAAGGCCCAAGGTTTAGACGGCTTCGTTGTTGGAGTTTCCACAGACTCAATTGAATGATATAAGGCACCAAAGTGGGACATCCAGTCAGCTTCCGATGCCATACATGTTTGAATAGCATTTTGTGGCACATGCAGATTGTTAATAAGGTACCAAAAGGTTTTTGTGTTTTTATTTTGCAAGGTCTTCAGCATTCCTTCTGCATGGTTTTGCAACATAACATGCTTATGCGATTTTACCCAATTCTTGTACCGTTGCTTTGCGGTCTTTACTGTTTGTCGACGGATCTGTTCGTCTAGCGTCTTAGTGCGTCTTAATTCACTGCGTAACAATCGCTTGTGTTTCAGTAGCTCCAAGTCAAAACTATGAGAGCGAACATAAGACTTGTTTTTAAAGCCGGCCTTTTTTAGGTTTAAATTGCATCAGTAGCTGATCGTATTCCAGAGTTTGACTGGCTTTGCAATACTCGCTTTTAAGATGTTCAAGCTTGTGCGTGTCTAGTCTTAGTCGAACTCTATTTGAGGCAGCCTGGATTTTATGCTGCCACCTAAGAGTTGGGCCTTTTGGTTTCGATGACAATTCAGCTACCAACATATCGTGATCGCTGACATTTTTCTTTATAGCCTTCATTGAGCTTGTACGTGGATGTAGGGGTTCTGAAACAAACATGTAGTCGATTTTTGAGGCCAGACTTGCTTGATGCCAAGTTTAGGCTGGTGGTATATCGTTCTGGATATTCCCATTTAACATCTGGAAGTTACGAGGCGCCATCTCATCCGTCCATAGTTGTGCTAGTCATTTTTTCCCCGCATCCAACGGTTTAAGCAGGTCAATGTTCAAATCGCCACAGATGATTGTTTGGCCATCCAGAATCATCCAACAAAGCATCCAATATATCCATTATTTTATCTATGAATGCTTGTTTTCCGGCCCTTTCATGGTTCCAGTACGTGTTTACCAGCGTTATTAGATCAGTACACGTTCCTGAGGGGCCAAGAAATTATTTGGAGGTTATCTGGATAAATGGGGAGTTGTTGATTGAATTTACAATCCTCCAGCCTGAAGATCTTCTAATAATAGTGAGTAAACCGGCCATTGGACGACCTTTTAAAGGTATAATTGTGGGGTTTAACGCAACCTCAAAATCACTGGTGATCGGGGCTTCCGATAACCATGTTTCCTGTAAGCAAACAATTTGTAGTTGCTCAAGCCAGTTTCAAGTAAATAAGTGTGAGAAACCACGAGTGTTCCAAGATGCCAAACTACACGTGTCCTGCAGTGTATGTTTTTGGCATTATTGTTGAGATTTAAAGCTCAATGCTTCGGACAGCCAGAGCCACTCGTGAGTTTCCATAGTGGGTTTCACAGAATGGGCTCTCAACCCCTCATTTGAAACCAGACGTGTGTTCCCATTAATTGTTATTCTTATCATGTCTTTATGGAAAGCTGTTTCCGTGCGTGACGTGGATAGATCTAGAACTGAGTGCTTTGATGATTGATAGTTTTTGACGACCATTTGAACTTTGTTGGTTTCAAGGCAGCAGCCTGATTTTTCTTTACAGTCAGTCAGATTCTTAGCTTCCAGTGTTTTAAAGGGAGAGGCTTCTGCGTGAGGCATGCAATATGCAGAATCGTCCACTCTAGGGACCACTGCTGGGGCGTGTCATCAAACCTATAAACGTTAAATCTTAAGGAAAACAGCGCTACATTGGCGTCCATAATGGTTGACACAATCAAGGGCGATAGAACATGGAGGACAACTTTGTCGTTTCTTTTTACGTCAGGGAATTCCACATCATTCGAGCTTATTGCTCGCAATGCTGGCACCAAGTGAAGCAATCTGATGATGTTACCTTGATTCAGTATGAGTTTGTCAGAGGGTTCTAACCTTTCAATTATCAGTTTTTGAGCCAAAGTTGACCAGTTTGTCTTCTGGGAGACAAACCTTTGGCGAATTGCACTTGCTTAGACGGGCCTTTTGGATCTTGTAATCGGCCTGTCGGCTACCAATTTCACACTCCTCAGGAGGACTTTTTTGGTCTCCTTTTTTCTTCCAGGACACTGGGATGGCTGACATGCGAGAGTTGAACCCTGAGTCATTAGTACAATCGAGGTGTCGAGATATGGTGTAATCAGTGGCTTTTTGTTGTAGTGATAATAATCTCTTTTGAGAGGATAGCACATGAGGAAATCCATCATCTGAGTTGAAATTACTATCAATATGACCATCTACTTTTGTGCGTTTATAGCACACTTTGTGCCCAATATCCTCATTTGCACAAGTTAATTGTGAATTTAGTCTTTTCACTGGGTGTCTGACCATTTTAGTTGATGAATACGGCACCCCCTGTGGGAATGCTCATTACAGATTTTGTTCATTGTAGTCAAATTTACCAATACTTTATTTGCAATACCCAGAGAGTTTCTTCTATTTTCTTTTTGTATAATGTCAACCTTAGAAAACGCAGTTTCTTGTGAGACTGTTGAAGATGTTTGATCGCTACTAACTACACGTCATCCAATAGTGCCTCACGCTGGGGGCTGCTGAGCGTTGCGGCCAGTGAGCCGACATTCGCCGGAGTCTCGCGCGGAGGAACGCACACGACAACCTCCTCACCGGCACCCAGAGATCTCGACGGGAACACGCCGGCGTCTCCCCCCTCCTCAACCCCCTACCCCCAGAGGGGAAACGTGCCTCCACTAGCACCGTCTCCCACCCCTCCAAAGTCTCCCTCCACCCAACCTCCCCGGGCCAGCCCACGACCGCGCCAGACAAGACGCGTCCATCCCCAGCAGCAATAGAGCCTCCACAAGGCTCGCAGCCATAAGCCGCCAGGACCAGCCCCCTCTCGAGAACCGTGGAGGAGGCAGGGCATGGTAAGTCCACCACGGCCATGACTGCAACAGCTTTGTCGAAGCCAGGGGCATTGTCTTGTGGATTGAGATCATTTGAAACAGTTTGCATTGCGTTGTGCAATGTACACGGAATCAGGGCGGCAGTCTCCGCCCCCATCTCCGTTCCTTCGTTGGAAAAACAGTCAGTAGATAGCAGACCTACCGCTTCGAACGACTCTGCCACAGCCATTACGGTGCTTGGACTACAAGTTTTCCTGTGCTCGAGAGTTCCGTGGGGAGGGGGAGGGGCGTATAATCGTCTGCACTTAACACACATGAGTAATAACGACTTACTTTGATGCTTGAGTCCCGCTGGGTAGGTAAGTCGGTAGCTGCCCCTTCTCGCTTTTTTTGGGCGCGAGTCCTTAAAGCAGAGGATGTTGAATTAAAATCCGGCACGTGTGTCCACTTTAATTTAGAGCCCCACCAGCTCACCACTCACCACAGCCTAACAGCCAGGAAAGTCCACAGCCCTTCACTCCACAGGGCTTAACGCCACAAGGGCGCTTGAGGCAGCCTTAAGTAGTCAGCTGACCCTCAGCTGTTAAAGGCACACACACCTCAGATGGAAGAAGTAGGAATGATAGACTCTAATCGTGGAAAAACTGGTCTTTCTCCAACAGGCACTCGCCACAGCCTAACAGCCAGGAAAGTAACAGCCCTTCACTCCACAGGGCGTAACACATTAAGATACTACCAGACAACCTTGACTCTTCCTCACTTGGCTCTGCGAACCTACATCCACCTGGTTTATGTTGTAATATGAATAACGTTCACACGCCAGAATTTCTGTTACTCATTGTGTCTTAACAAAAGCGGCACCCACACTATACAATCGAACTACTAGCTCAAAAACGAATAATGACTAAGTAAGAAGGCTACTTGGATGTGTGACATTATCCCATACTTCCTCTTCTTTGTGCATATGTCACACAAATGCTTCGAAGTGGTTCCCTTGCAACTTAATGCATTATAAAAATCTAATATTAATTTGCCCTCTAAGGATTTTGAGAAGACAAATGTGATGCTCAGCGTCTCCTACTTTAGCATCACTAACATTACCCTATAAGTGGAGAGCAACATTGCAATATCATTTACTTTGCCTACAATGGATAATGGGTATGGACTATGCCTGGGATTACTCGTCCATGGTATCACGGCACAGGATATTCATACATGAGAATGCTTTTCACACAATCTACATTGTTTCCAAGTGTTCAGAGTTCCTTTGGGAATAGACCTTCACACATTATATGGTAACTCGCTGCTATACAAAAATTGTTTCACTGAGCACTGCATAATCCTACACACTGATATATGGGTGGGGTATGCTGCAAACAACCTTGTATGCACTGCAAAATAATTGTGTATATGCAGAGTCATGACATTCTTAGAAATGCACGTAATATGTTGAGGCATTAAAGATGCCTTGCATACAAAGTATTGTGGGCCTGCAAATATCCCAGCAAGTGTTTACTGCTGCAATCCCTCAATTTTTACAATGCTCTAGCAACTAGTATTGGTGGCTAGCACAGGGGCCGGTGAAGGGTATGACTGGAAGAGCATAGGTCATCACTCCTTGTGGGTGATGAACAAAGCAGCACATTTTAAAAACTAAGTCCTACGTTTCGGCAGTACACTGAAGAAAATGTGTTGCTTGTTTGCTAAAGGATAGAAAAGTCTAGTACCCGTCTAGACAACAGCACCTTTTTTCTTTCTATGCTCAGCTGCTGAGGGCTTTTCCAATATAACCATGTGCTCTGTGTGTATCGTCTCTAGTATCCCTTTCCATCTTATTTAACCGATAACAAAGAATTACAGAAGAGGGATCCATAGTTACTGAAGAAGGCATTCATTCAGTTGTATCTCTGATGAATTGATGCTATTAACTTCAAAGGCATATATATGTTATTTTCTTCAGCAGGGCTCCATAATAGACCTCAGTAAAGCACTTGTTTAATTTTATCTAGGCTGTGCTGTGGAACGGTTGGCAAAACTTTAGACTTCATTATGTGCCCTGTCATTTCACTTCCTATGTCAGGGGTCAAATCAGATTTTGCTCCCTACTTGGAGGCCAATGATTTTTCTGGGAGTAAAGAAGTTATTAGCTTTGCCGATAGGGATACTTTCTGTTTATCAAAAGATGTTCTTCACCTTAAAATTCCTCTTGAAATAGGGCATTATTATTAGTTCCTTCCTATGCTAGTGCTTTACTGGTCACTAATTGAAAAAATATCAGTGGAGCTTTGTGGGTTGAATCAACAATATGTTCATTGTTTCTCATTTTTTGTTAGGCACTTTTTCATTTTTTAGAGGGTAAATCTTGATGGTGCATATGTCCCTTAGCTGTAGGCTGGTGTTATAACTTCCCCGCAGGTGAACGTAATGTGGATAGTAAGCACAGGCACAGGAATTTATGATCATATTTCGAGGTGCAGTTATTCTGATGTAATTTTCATCCTTTCACAAAATATTAGAAGCATGTTCTCCTGGCCCTTGAATTACTTAAAGTGGCACTTGAACTCCTATCAGCATGTTTGGCACATTTCTTTTAATTACCATTAATTGATCTGCAAATGTTGTATTCTGTCTGAATTTCTTGACGGCCACATCAGTTATGACAAGAGATATGTGTGTTTTGTAGTACACATGAGTGATTATCCAGTGGCATAAAACATTTGCAAGGTACTGTGGCAGATGTAGAAGCCTTGGAATGGTTGAGTTCTCTGTATAATCACATATGCCATATTTTATTTTAGCCTGTGTGTTTGGAAAAAGTATTGCAAGATTTGTCAAGAATTGCAGTTGCTGGGAAGAGGACATTTCTTTTCAACCTCTCTTCACGACGGTAGATCACTAAATACACATGCTTACAAAGTGGCTTACCTCAGTCAGTTGCGCACATGGAAAATAATGTGCGCACAACAGCCAACCAGTTCTGCACATAGAGAAAAATAATTAGAGGGAACATTGCTTGGGGCTTAATTAAAATTCCCAATACAAAGAGCCCTGCCCATCCCTGATCCCGTCTGCAAGGAAAGGCACAATACATCAAAAGTAAAATCACAATGCTCAATTCACTGAAGCCATATTGTGTAAAGCAATAAAGCAATCATATGCATCTCAATATATATGACAATATTCAATGCAAAGCACAAAACCACAGCATCAAAGGACAAAGGACCAGAATTGCACTTAATTCAATCAAGCCAAATCCCATTGCATCTTAATAAAGGACATGACTTCAAGGGGTAGCTCAGAGCTCACACCCCTGGTACCCCTTGTCTGCCTTCAGCAAAAGCAGCCCTGGCTTTTGGGCAAGCAGCATATTCATAGGGTCCCTGGCTTGGAAATCCCCCTTACCGTAAATGCGGTAACTTGGTAGGCAAACCCTGGCTTTAGACTCTGAAGTGCCTCCCTATTCCTTTTAGAATTAAGGTAAAGAATATGGTTGGTACCTCTCCTCAGCTTACTGCCAAATGATCAAGTGTCGGCTTCTGGCCGATATGTCTCTTATGGAGTCAAGCTGAATTATCAACAAGCCCGTAATGTCCCTAAGTCAAGGGCCCAACATCCCGAGTTGTTTGTCGTAACTGGATGCTGTTTATTCCTCTAACACAGAAAATAAAACGGATGCGATTTCACTGCCTACTCATTATAGCTATATGTTATGTATATGCATATAGAGTGAATGTGCTGGCCTGCTCAAAACTACATATGTAAGCATGTTTATGTGACTGTATGTATGATATGAGCAAGCGATCAAGCTGCTTAGCGTTTTGCTATATTAAATGTTTACGTAAATGAATGAATGTATGTTAACACAGAAATACACTTCTTACTATGTGTTCTTGGCACTACTAAAACTCGCTTGCTATGTAGCTACTTTTCAATACAATGCTAATTCAGGCCTCTACGTGCCCCTTTGAACATTAAAGCGCTTTGAGTATACTTTTGCTGTTTTAAGCACTACATTGCTATTCTAAGTATTGTAAGTATTATAGTCGAAACTGCCCTGCATGTATCACACTACTTGCTCATTCCCTTCCAGGCACTACATTCTTCTCAGCCTTTTTAAAGCTGATGCTAGTTGTACTATTATGAAGTGTTATTCTAAAATGAGATGTTGTCTCACCTCTTGCTCTTACCCCTGCGGGACATAATGGGGTGAAATACCACGACACCCATGCTTTGCGGCTGCTGCCACCCAATTAACCCTAGCACACAAAGATCTTGGCCAAGATTAGAAACCTACACCACCACTATTGTACACCTAACTATAATCTTCATAGTGGAAAGGTATTCTTCAGACCTTACGAGAAGTTATAGAACAGACCAAGGGCACCGCTACGATTGCCATCCAAGCTTTGAAAGAGCTTCATTTAGAACGGTTTTTGTTAATAAGAACAGTGTCTGAGGTTCACAGATACACTTTTATCATCTGTAACTGTTATGAACCCTCTGACTCTTTGACAATTTATCACCGCTCCCATTCCCTCAACTGATAATTATGGACTGCTGTTAGGGACCTAGCCATTGCCTTCCTACTTTCTTTATGTCTATAAATGCACACAAGCGTTTTACAACTCCTTCCATCATTTCTCCATCCTCTGACTACGGTCTTTCAAAGGGCGTTCATCCTCACAGCGCTTCAAGGCTATACAAATGGCAGTAGATGCTATACAAATACCAAATCACATAAAATAACATGGGTGGTCGTGGACTTCAATGGATTTCCCCCAACTTATATGCTTGTTGTCTGGAGCTATGCTGATTCTTCGGTTGAGTGAGGACCTTTTACCCCGGCCACCTGCTTGATTTAGTTTGGGGTGCACTGGTCAGTCCCTATGGCCGGGAATGTTTGCCTTTATTTTTGAAGTTTAGCTCAAGCCACCTTCAGTGGAGTGCTATAGACGCGCTGGGGTCCATTTTCTTTAAGCAGCGTTATTTAGATGTACACTGCTCACAGATGCCATGTGCATTGCCTCCATGCGCTTTGAGGGATCTGGAAAGGTGGAGCGGGTTGCTGTCGTGTAGATGCATGTGGATTGGAAGTCCCTTCAGCTCTTCATGTATGATGTCTGTTCCTAGGTATCGTGTGATGAGAGCAGAGGGTCATTTGTGTCCATAGGGAAATCTTGCTTGCCTGTGGTGCTTGGATGCCTTGGCTAATAGTGTTGTGGTTCAAATTGGTAGTAGAGCTGTAGCATTCGGTTTGTCTTGTAGATATAGCTCAGTGCCTCGAAGTGAAGACCAGCAACCTTCACACCCAAGGAGTAAATGAACAAATCACCCTGGCCAGCTTTCTACGTTGCAACAATTCAGCTCAGACAGTGGACATCTGGCTTGGGCTCATGCCCCTGTTCCTTTCTCCTGTATTTTATTTATATGGTAGTTCCCCCTAATATTTCCCACACAAAAATAACTACAATCACTGTGATGCTGCATGGTATGGCCTACAGTAATATCCGTGGTAATTCCGTTTTTTCCAATTATTGCAGGTATGGGAAAACCCTCAAATGAAAGTCCTCACCACCCCCTACCACTCCATGTGCTGCTCCCTAACCCGTCCCCCCTCTCTGCAAATACTCCCTGATCCTTTTCGATCTTTCCCCCAAGTGTCCCTATGATTCCTTCCCTGCCCCCGCCCCACCCGATCGCTTGTGGTTTTCCTGTGGTATGAACAAAACAACCTGACTCAGAATTGGCTCTCATCCTTTTCCAAACCCTCCACCTAATGTTTTGGGCATCTTTCGCTCTCCCACCTCTACCCTGATGGGAAACCACCACTTTCCCTCCTTCAAAAATCATTTTGAACACCTTTTTTTGGCTTGCCATGGGATTACTGTAGGAATTGGTCACCTAAAGCCTAAATTAGACATTTTTATTTCTGAAAAGCCTCTGTTGGCAACGTGGGAACCCCCTTTTCCTTTGAGTTGTTACTACTAGACTGATATACACCAACCCAAATGTATTAGCTGGTGCAGTGGTTTTCACGCTACAAGTGTTCAATGGAAGTACCTTTTCCCAGTGGGTAAATTAGCTGCAGTAGGCAGGTGTGTTTTCTTTTTCTTTGCTTACCAGCTTTTCAACCATTCCATGCATGTTTATCATTTTCTGGGATGGGGGCCGTGGCAGACATTTTGTGGGGTAATCTCAGCAAAGTCTGAGGCGGTGGTATATTCTATCCCCTCGTGGGCTGAACCAGCACTTAGGCCTGTGGGATAAGGTCACCACGCAGCCCCCTAGCGAACGTTGAGTTGCCCCAGGGCTTTTCTGCACAGGCCTCAGGCTTCCTTGACAATTCCACCTCTCCTGCCTTCATTTTTCCCACCGAGCGCTTCCATGTTGGACTTTGCCAGGCCCTGCCTCCAGTCTTGTTTTCCCTCCTCCACCGCTCCCCCTCCCCAAAACCCTAACACCGGATTGGCTGTTTCTTGAGGGTCATTGACCCTTGAATCTCTGCCTTTTTAAGAGGGTCCCTCAGGGCAGTCTTGCCCGGGCAGCTGGCTAAGGGCTCAGGCAAAGCATACATTCCTTGGGCACCTTCCATACCTGTATGCCTGTTTGCCCTGGACGACCGAGCTCTTCCAGGTCTCGACCCCTGTCTGCAGCGACAATCAGGTAGAAGACAACGTCATTTCTTCTTCCACACAGATAGCGTTTTGGGTTTGCAGTTTGATTCTCGCTGTTTTGTGCATTGTTTCACAGAGGGATAGTATTGTAGGTTTGCAATTTGAATCTCGCCATTATTTGGTGCATTTCTTCCACAGGAATACTGTTGTGGGCTTCCAATTTCATTCTTGCTGTTGTGTTGTGCCACCTCTCTGCACCTCTCCGGCACAGCCAACCACCCGCACTCATCTGCCATAAGCACTACTCGACTTCACAACACACATCACCAATGCCATTACAATGCAAGCAAATGATATATTGAGTTACTATCCTGGTGGCAGTCCCACAAAAAGATTCAGTCCAGCTGTGTACATAACCATCTCCTTGACTTGCTCACTCTCCTGTCTATCACAGCACCCATCCATTATCAAGATCTCCATGGGTCGCTACCAGGGACGTAGCCACCCCTACCTACCTTTGAGCGGACAAAAAATTCACACAAGCATTCTAGAATCCTCCTTCAAATCTCACACCTCAGACTTTGATCGCCCAAGGGCTTTCGCAGCGCTTTGAAGCCATACCAATGGCAGTAGGTGCTATACAAATGCCACGTAACATATAACACAACATACCATATATCATAAAATAGATCTGTAACATGTGGCTATTAAATTTTAAAACGAGTTTGACACTGGTTCATTTTGGGTGTTGACTCCATCAGTGCCCTCCTTTCCGGCATACACATTCCCTCGACGTCATGCATCAATCCATCCACGGAGTCATTTCCATCCTTGCTTGCACTGGAGAGTAGAACACCCTGCCGTGTTACACCATTGTGCAGTATGCAGCACAGTATGGCAATGCAAAATCCCGTCCGAGGGCTGTACATTAAACCCCCCCACCCCCACCTCCCTGGCCACTAAATCCGCCTTTAAGCACGAACAAAGTAATGTTGGCTGTATGGCATGTCCGGATGTGGGCCCCGTTATACTTCTGCTGCACTTGTGTGCAAGGGCACAGAACGGGAGTCAATAACCAAGGCGTTAGCATAGGCACTGTCCCCTGTGAATATGCAGAAGAGAAACATCACCATTGTGTAGACAAGAGGCAATGCTAGCCCATTGGCTCCCACAGAGCTATCATATGCATCTCAGGGAAACAGCAAAGTTGCTTGAGCTATGGTTGTTATACTTCGTAATCGGAATTTGAACGGGGCTGGTCATAACTGGGGTTGCTGTTGGTACTCTTGTTCAGAAGGGAATTGCCATAGCATTTTGTTGCTGGACGCCCTTTTGGGCGGGACAAAGACTGATATGCAAATGGGTATTCCCTCCTATGTGAAAAGTACAGTGAGCTAAAAGCGATGGCTGTGGACTCTCAAAGTGGGAAAAACCACAGAACAGGTTATCATGACATGTTCTTTCTAGAGAGGGGCGCCTGCTACCTTTTTTGTAACATGTCAGGCGGGACCAGCACTGAGAAGACAGCACCACCACGCTCCCTGCTGGGAATCTGAATGCAATGATGGCATGTGCACATGAAAAGCCACTCTATTCAGGACTTAGATGATAGAAAGCAATATGAAATAGTGATGCTGGACTTTCTATGAGACCAGTAAACAGCAGGATGAGGAGGCCAGTTCAAACATGGCGTGGGGAAACCTGAGAACACTGCAATGTATACTGTTAGATTTAATTTTAAAAAACAACTAGTAATGCCGCTTTTACAAGCAGTCACCTTCCGTTGCAGTTCGTTCAGATATTGGCCAATCTGTAAAGACTATTTGAAACAAATCATGTTTTAAGTACAAAAAACACCCTTTCTTTATAGGTATGCAAACTTCACAGCCCCAAAGGTGTCTCCAACTTTTCCACAAATATGTGGATGCTAATGGCAGAGCAGCCCTGCAGCAGACTGAGAGCCTCACATGTCAAAATCCGCAGCCAGGGCAAGCTGAACGTGAGCTGGTGCACATTTCAAAATGATGCATGAAGGCTCATTGCCTAAGCCCGGGATGCCCAGTGCACATGCATGATGGTCTTCTCATGCATTCCCAAACTCATTCATACTGCTACATAAGCAGTAACTTGCACAAGCACTGCACTGGCTTCCTGCGGCTTCCAGAATTACCTTCTGCTTGCATTGCATCACTCACAGGTGTCTCTATGGAAGAAGCCCGGCATACCTGTCTACGTGCTGGCTGCCATGCAAGCCTATTAGAGTGCCGAGATCCAGCAACTCCCTCTTTCTGCATGTACCGTGGGCTAAACTGGCTCTGGTGGCTCAAGGTCTTTCCCCTATGCTGCACCCAAATGCTGGAACGCACTTCCACCTGACCGGAGTTCCTGCTACTCCCTAATTAGGTTCAAACGTGTCTTACCGACAGTGCTGTACCAGTCATATTTGTACCCGGTTACTTCCCGCCCTGCGCCTAGTCATATGGTCATGGTTTTTTTGTAGTTTGTTTTGTTAGCGCTCCTATACCTCTGGGTCGTGTCTCCGCGCTACATAAATAATAAATAAATAAATAAATATTTATAGCTCGCATACCAAGTAATTGCAGATCATAGAAAAATAAAAACAACACTGATGTGGCCTGTCATGAGGGACGCCTGTAGAAAATCATCAGGAATTCCTGTAGAGAAAATGCTGTCAAGGGGTACTACCGCCAGAGAGTACCATATCTGTCAATTATTTGTCATTAAGCATTATACTGAATGGTGCAAAGGGCGCTATACTGCTGTTTGGCTGGTGGCGAGTGGTGAGAGCTAACATTTCTGTAACAAACTGCCAAAAGTGGCATTCATTCACCCACCAGCTCGCTCTAATCTAAGTTGAATTAGCTGCTTTATTTATTTTTTCTAAAACTGTCCTCGCAGAGAAGTGGCGGACAAGTGGTCATTTGTGGTCCGTTGTGGGCAGCAGTGAAGGAGTCAGCCCTATTGCGCGAGCCGGCAACAAGAAATTCACTGTTTTGTGTTTTCTATCGCGGACTTTCTGGCTGTACTGCGTTCGTCATACAAAATACGGTTGTTGGAGGGGTTGGAGACTGTTGGGGTTCGGCCCCTTTGATCCCTCCCTTCTCTCCCCTGTTAAATTTATCGCTACGGAGGTCAGCAGCCTCAATTGATTATTGGATTGTGACCCCTGGGCATACACATCCTTGATCTGCTGTTTTGTTTTCTCCACGCACATAAATCACGTATTATCTGGAACAAAGGTACTGTTGGGCAGACTTTGCACAGAGACATTGCTTGGCCTTGTATAAAGATTGGCACAAGGAAAGCAACTAACGAAATGTCTTCCCGTTACAACCTAAGAAGCGGACCCCTCCGTGAGGATTTGGGGGTGCAACACTGGGACGGCTCTTATATTGAACAAGGAGTCGGCCCATGTGTGGGACACCCGGTGTTGTCTAATTTGAACGTAGGCAGTGGGGGACCGGCCCAAGTGATTGCACAGGTTCATCAGGGTACTGCTGCCCATTCAGTTCCTATGGTTGAGAGCTCTGCACATGAATCAGTTATTCCATTCCCTACACGTGCACCTGACTTCACTCTGTCGGCGACCAATAGAAAAGGGACTATTGATACATTCTTTCAGAGGTGTCGTCACAAGTGCACGAGTGCATTGCAAGGAAACACCCAAAGGTCTCAGATTCACGATTCAACTAATATTGTTGAGATTAAGCAATCTCTTTGGCTGGGCTCCGTTTTGGATCTTTCAAGTACATCTAATGACTCCCCTCCCCCCCCATGCAAAATCCCCTATACCAAGGACATCTTCTTAACTCAACAGAGGAGTCCAGGAGGGAATCCATGGCTCCTGTGGATTATGACTTGAATCTTCCTTTAATTAAAAACAACGCAGTCCACCAGAGCCCTGATAAGGCGCTGAGGGGGGGCCACTTTATCCTTCCTGCGCTGAACTTTATTCTTAACTCACTGCTTAAAGTATTCGAACTAATGAATGGAGATGTGCACACCCATACTGGAATTCTTATGGAAATGTTGAAAGACATTGAGCAATTTGAATTTTCGGTGGTGGAACTGAGCAATGTGATTAATTGCGCGGTGGTTCCCACTTTAAAGAAGTTGGATGAAGGTTTCTTAAAACAAAGTAGTGATTGAAGTTGATTAATGAGACCTTGAGTACACTGCTGAAGGAAGATAAAGAGACCAAGCAGCTAATAACACAGATTATACAGCACCAGACACTCGACCACATCAAGGATCATGCTTTGGCCTTAATAAAGGAAATGCCCTCGCCTACACCAGTTGATATAGCTGAAGATACTCCACTCTCCGAGTCAGTTATGGAGGAGTTTTGTCATCTGGCATAGGTTGCTGAATCCATAATCGCCCAACCTACAACATTCCCAGAAGAGACAAGTGAAACACCTACACAAGAAACTACAAATAATTCAACACCATGGCGAGAAAGCTCACAGCAGTCTTTTAAGAGACGGAGAAGGGCAAGACATAGGAAACAAGGTTCTACCTTGCCAGCATCAAAGTCAGTCGAACCGCAGGTGAAGAAGTCTAAAAATATGAAGGGAAAGAAAGTAAAAAAATCAAAAATCAATATCTTTGTTCAGGGGCTTGGAGGTCAGCCAAAACTATCTGAAGGGAATGTTGGTGGCCAGACAGAGGAGCAACAGAGGAGCAACAAGCTGTAACCTCCAATCCCATTGCTCCGACAGTAGGTGTGTCTAAGAAAAATGGAAAGAAAAAATTGCGTCTGACGCCAGATGAAGACTCTGTGCCAAAAGTAACCATAGGTATTCAAACAGATGCTGGATGGTGCAAGGAAGCAAATTACGAATCTCTGCACCTACAAAAAGTTTCGAGATCAGCAAGAACAGGGAAACTGCTCAAACGGACTCCGATTTTCCTTCCTCGGCACAATACGGTTCCAAAAGTAAACACGGCTCGAAATCTGGGCTTAAAAATAGCTCCTATATTCAAAATGTCTAAGAAAAAGTTGTCATTGACATTAGGGACACCTGCCGTTCATTCTATTTCCCAGAATGAAAAATCAACATTGCAAGTTGGATCCGAACATTGTGAGGAAGCTGTCGTAAACCAGGAAGAAAGCCTCCCAGCCATCTGAACAATGACGGAAAGTCAGGGAAATCGGACTGTGGAGAATGATCAGAGTATGATTAATGGAGGGTGTCATCAAGAGTCCTTTGCACGCTATGCAGTCCCAAGACTTTGGTTTACATGTGATGCTAGTCAACAAATCAAAAAACCACTGAATGGAAGGACCTTACTCTCTGTGTTCAAAAAGATCCCTGACCTTTACCTGTTTTCTACGGAGGACATTGAGTATGTGCTATTTTCAGAACCTAGTTTGGCGAGATTGGTAGAAGTAGGCCTCGCGTCCTTGATGGGCGCTAAAGCTATACTAAATGCTGCTGATAAGCTGCGTCTTCTAGGTTTGGAAATACTGGAAACTAGACCACCTAATAAAGCAGGTGTTGTGATTATGGGTGGTAAGGATGGGGTCCCTTCCAAACAGGGACTTGAACAAAACAAGTGGCACAAGAGTCTAGATGTGGCAAGTAAGGGGGCAACTCACTCATTGCCATGGCCATTGTTATCCGAGATAATCATGCAAGTGTGTCAGAAACTGGGAGTAGGTCAGTGCTCTCTTTAGTTACGAGACTATAAAAATTATCAGTTGGAACACGTGGGGTTCAAGCTCCTTTAGGAATAGTGATATGAAAGCACTGCTATTCGGGGGAGGTGACCTGATTTTATTGCAAGATACATGGTTAGGGAATACACCTGAAATAGAAGGTTTCAATATAACCATCCAACCAGCATTGTCGAAAGCCAAGGGTAGATCGATGGGAGGCCTTTTTTAGTAGCCTGTAGACGGATTCTATTTGATGAGATAACAACTCTTTATTGTAAAAAAGAAGTATCCTTGCTGTGAAGGCAGTCACATCCCAGGATAGCAGTCTCCTCACGATAATAGTTGTAAACTGGTACTGGAACCCCGCTCGTGTAAAATTGTCAGAATTTCTGAACTCTGTCTCACTTACTATCACTGATATTAAGTTAGTCTATCCTGACGCACTCGTGGTGGTGGGGGGGGACATAAACTCTGTGTCCGAATTAGAAACTCAAGTCCTAATGGTACTAAGAAAGAGATAACAGCGAATGGAAGAAAATGGTTGAGCTTTTTTGAGGATTGGGATTTCAAGACCTTAAATGGGTCAATATAGGGGGATCTTCCACCTGCTGCCACATGGAGTCGGGGACCCATAGAGTCAACATTAGATTATATCTTCCTATTTAGGAATCTATTTGAAAAGTGTGTTCATTTCCCGGTAAAAGACGGTGGCACAAGTGACCATAAGCGCCTTGAAGCCCATATAACTTGGAACTTCAATAGAACTGTGGCTTTATGGCAAAACTCAGTCACAGTTAATTCTCATAAAAATAGGGTAGTAAAATATCGTAGAGACGGTGATCGCCTTAATGGTGGTTTGGGCCCACTTTGGGATTCGATGTCCTTGCATGATCTGGATAATAATTGTACACCTTCTACCTTCCATAATTTTCTGTGGTCCATTGATTATCCACAGAATTTGCCACAAGGTAAACAACGCACACATAAACACGTGTTTAACGAAGCAACTTGGCTGAAAAAAAAAAGAAACACAGATTGCATTAAGAGAATTAAGGAAGGAGGAATCGAATAAATGTATTTTGGCGACTGAGACAAAAATCATTCTAAATCATTTTCGAAGTTGGCCCCGAAATCATAAAGCATGCCAACTGCAAAACGATGGAGAAACTATACTACGTTCCTTGGGCTCTAATTCCACCCGCAACTTTTGGTCACTAATTAATAACATCAATAATGATCAAAAGATCGTCCAAACAAACATTGTGACGGAGCGCGAGTGGATTACATATTTTGAAGCGAAATATCTTCAAACCGCAAGGTGAGCCTACTTTTGTAGCGGAAGGGAAGTGGGCACTACGATTCACTAAAGATGATATTTCAGATCTGATCATAAAATCCTCATTATCGAGATCTGCTGGACCTAATGGTGTTACTTATCAAGTTTTCAAGAGTAACCCCGATCTATGGGTACATATTCTTTATAAATTCTTTAGAGGAATTATTGAAACTAAGTTCCCCTCTTCATGGAAGTCGGCTATAATAATCCCGATCGCTAAAAAGGGGGATAGGAAAAACCCATCCAGCTATAGACCAATAGCGTTACTAGACGCTGAGAGTAAGTTATTCACGGATCTTGTGTTGAGAGAACTTGAAGCCTGGACAAAAGATAACATCATACTTCCTAAACAACAGACAGGCTTCAGAAGGGGCCATTCAACATCATTAAATGGCATTATACTCACCTCCTTAACTAACATCAATAATAAAACTAATGCAGGCAAGTTATATGCAGCTTTCATAGATCTCTCAAGCGCTTTCGATCTTTTTAATAGAGATCGGATTTGGTCTAAGCTGGTGAAGAGAGGTGCTCCAAAGGGATTTGTGAACATTCTTGCCAGTCTCCATGACTCAAACACAGTAAGAGTTAGAATCACCCTGGATGTCCACATGTCAGAACACATCATGGTAAATATAGGGGTCAGACAGGGCAGTATGGTGGCTCCCTTTCTCTTCACTTTTTACCTTGCAGAATTTTGACAGGAGTTAGACTCCTCAGCTCTGGACAGTGTTAAGTTGGGCTTGCTACCGATAAAGTGGCTCATGTATGCACACGACATCGTCTTGTTAGACAGGACACTTGTTGGTCTGCAAAGACTCCTTAGAGCATTAGATCATTACGTGAAAGCTAACGACCTTGTCGTCAACCTAGAGAAATCAAGGTGCTAATTTTTGGGGACAGGAGAACTCGAGGAGGCAAATTTCCCTGGACAATAGATGGCCAACTTATCCCTGTGGTAAATGCAATTATTTATCTGGGAATTACTTTACATGCTGTCCCAACCATTGGGTTGAGGGTGGCCAAAACACTGGCGAAGAGTACACAATTAACAGCACAAATGAAAAAGATTCTGGGTCTATACTGTAAATTCTCATCCTTACCATTAATTAAATACTATGTTGCAAAGGTGATACCTATTTTACTTTACGGTATATAGGCTAAACCCTTATTATGGTCAATTGACTGGCAGAAAATTGAAGCTGTGATTTGGAAGGAGGAGCTGTGTCTCCCTAAAAGTCTACTCACGGCAGGCCTGTGGTACGAGCTTGGCCTAAGATCTTTAAAGATGCAAATGTATTGGAAACTTCTTTTACTTTATAGGTCAATCATTGACCCAATTGATAATGCGCTTTACGAAGATCTTTTGATCCATTTGAATCTTGAATCCTCCTATATCCTGAGTGATCTTAAGAAAAAAGTGAAAGAGATCTTACTTTATTGTGAGCTTGACGAAAATACACTGCTCACTAATCCCATGAAGGTCAAAAAAGCTCTTTCGCTAAGGGATTGGATCAAGACAGGTGAAAACGTGAGGGCCTCTTCCATTCCTTTTTCATTCTCCAAATATGGCAAAAAACAGGGATATCTGGCTAGATATCTTACGAAGTTCCCTGATGTCAAAACTAGGCAGAACTTTCTTAGATTATGCCTTAACTTGATAAGGACGGGTGCAGTTTTGACCAAATGGGGCTTTGTAGTTGATAATCATAACTCCTGTCCTGAATGTATTGACCCTTGTGATCAGACTATTGAACATATACTGAGATTCTGCAGGAGGAGTTGGGACAGTAGGGTACAATATTTGATGACATTTGACGGCACTCGCAAATTTGTTTTTAGAAAGGATAATCTCAGGATATGAGACGAATCTAACAATGAATGTGGTACGAGTTCCACAGCAGACAGGGTTAATTGCACATGAATTCTGGTAACTTCCCTGTTGTGAGGACTGTGAATTAAATCCTTTTTCCCTTCTTCTTGTGATTTTTAATGCAATGTTTTGAAGAATCTTGTCTCTGGGGTTTATTTTTTTTTAAGTTACAACTTGCTTTAGCCCTATGATATAGTTAAATTTAAGGGGAAATTGCAGTTTGATTGAGCGATGTTATTATATGTTTTGTTTGTTTTCTCTCTTTTATATATTTTTGTAATGTGTAAACAAATGTATAAAACACCTGACTGGATATATATCACACTAAAGAAAAAAAAGATATATATTTAACTTTTTGTGAGAGAACCATGACTCAAAGTCATGCTGCCATGACTGGGCAGAGCTAATTTAAACTAACAGTGTGCTCTATATATATGTCTAATATCATAATATGTTGATTAATCCTACAGTCAAACACTGTATAAGTAAAACCTTATCTGTATAACTTACTTAACTAATTTACTGATGGTGATCCCAGTGTTGTTAGTTAAGGAAAAAAGGCACAGTGGGATAAAACGATTCACTCAGGACCAATAATGTGGGAAGCTGGGATTTGATTTGAACCCTAGTTTACTGGTTCCTCTATGTACAATTTAAAAAGTGCAATATAGAATGTCCCATCTTCAGCTTTAAAACCAAAAAATACCATGTTGTTATTTGCGTTTCAGGGGCTAATCTGGGACTCTCTTCAATACATCTGGCTGGCAAAGTACCAGCTCACGTTATCAGTCAAGTTGAACATATATAGGAAATGGCAATTAAAATGGGTTTGCTAAAACCAGTATAATCCAAGTCTTCAGACAAAGGGACTTAGTGATCGCCACAAGGATTAAAACACCGTCAGCCCCATACAAGTTGTGTACCTATATCAGCAACAGTCATGCAGCTTGCTGAGCTACCTAATAGTCAAACACAAGGAAAACTTTCATTGAAAGAGATGTGTGCACAGCAATAGCTTTGATGTCAAATTCTGGATGGGGGAATCGCACTCAGCCTCCAGCATTTGTTCAAGCGGTGTCCAGGCAGCAGAGCTCCAGGCAAAGAGTAGGGTCTTGGTTTCTCTCTTCCTGATGGGACCAGCTAGGCACCGTGTAATATGTGTGCCTCCTTAGCATTCAGTGCCCCTGCTACCAATACATTTATGTCTAACGACTCTTCCCTCTGGCCACAAATAAAGCAGCAATGTGTTCTGCTCGATGCAGCAGCTTCCCAGCTGCTATCTACATACCCGAGTGCTGCATTGCCAGGTAATGGCACACGCTGATTATTGGGTGTACGTGAGGGGGGCCGAGGGGTAGCCAGACATTATGAAGAGGGCAGGGGTGCCATGGCATGTGGATGGGATCTGAGGGCGGGGGCCAGGCTCGTGCTTGCCATGTTGTGTTCAGACACTGAAAAGGGGGGAATGGAGTGCTTTGGAGAGAAAAAATAGCATCAGTAAGGAACACACATCCCACGTTTATCTAATAAGAAAATAAGCCGTACGTGGTATGGAGGGAGAAGGCTTGCAGGAGGCAGAGCACAAGGCCGGATGGAAGTGACCTTTCCTAATGGGAAGCACTGGGAGGAAGACGCCGCTGCCCTTCAGCAGGCCCCCGCAGGCAGCATGGAGATGAGCTCAGCTCTGCCAGGGAAAGGCAAGGGAAGGCTTCCTTACACTAGCAAAGGGCAAGCTCTGCCTGGAAGAGAGCCGGCCTTTGGGTCTGATTTACACACATGTTTTCAATGGGACTTTTTCCATGTACATTTTTTTTGTAAATCCGGCCCTTTGTGTCTATAGCGCCCAAGTAGGCCCTGCTGACGGGAACGACAACTGCGCATTGTCCTGTCATAATCCCCCACCGCCCCAAGTCTGATGGGCCGGTCTGTTGGGGTTGAAACGTGGACCCCCAATCTGAAGGTCCTTTAGCTGGGCACCTCGTTCCAAAACTTGAGAGAAGGAGTAACATGAAGAGTTATGAGGAATGGAAGAAATGGCGTTGTAGAATACTTGCGCTACTGCATAAACGCTCAGAAATGTTTGTATTTGCTTTTCGTGCAAATTAAGTTTTGACGCTGTGTGAGGTTTCTCTTACTGCTTAACTCTGTGGACCTTGTCTGAATAAGACACACAGGTGACTTCAAACGCGAAGGTATTGTGTCCTCTCGTCATATTTCCAGATGTTCTGTAGAGAAGCAGCTGAATGCCTCTGCAGGAAGTCCCGTCCCCCCTACTTTGGGTATGTTGGGAGCCTGAGATCGTGCCATGCTTGACACCAGCAGTTGAGACCATACCACAATATTCGACAGGCCCGGCTCCAGGAATTTTCATCTGGGTGGGCCAAGGTTCTGACTAGGGGGGGCCCACATTTCATTGGGTGTGGGTCTAGGAGTACCCTAATCAAAGTGCTTGCGTGAATCCCGATTTCCCGTTTGCACTGCTCTATAAAAACAGTAGATTGCAAAAGAGAAGCAAGGCAAATAGTGTTGCAACTTCAATCTACCTATCTTCCCTTCCCATCTGCTCTCCCCTTTCTGTTATTTCTGATCCTCCTTCACCTTTCACCGTCCAGACACCTTCCTGCAGCTGCCTAACCGCCGTTCCCATTTACCTACCCTTCCACCTATTCATAATAGCACCCAGCACACCTTTCCTGGCCTGGCGTGGGAGAATTGAGGGTGATGCCTCCTCATCCTCCTCTGAGAGGGTGAGCAGTGAGGCCTCCAGTCTTTGTACCATCTCAGATGGTGTCTGCCCAACAAAACCTTCCTGAGCACTGTGGCTACTCCCAGCAGACCCCGGAGGAGATGCTTGTGCTCCCTCCATCTTGATGTTAAAGATATACTCCCCTAAACCCGAGAATACTGAAGCAAGGAATAGGAGATTTTATTTCCTACAAAATTAAATTTTTTTAAACTAATTTTTATTTTCAAGAACAGAACATACCATGCCCAATCAATACAGGTAGCCTTGTTGATTTTAACAATATTTAGAGCACAAAAACATATCCTCCAATAGCATACACATGTATACAATCCTCCTTTCACCCACCCAGTCCACAACCCCCCCCCCCTCCTTTCTAACCGATCCCCTACAGTAGTCCCATTCTCAATGTTTCCCATCAATGGTTCATGTCCAAAATTATTACATTTGAAACACAAAATGTTAGATTTTATTGCATTTTTTCAAAATAGCCACTTCAAATGTGCTGCCATATAAGAAGGGCTTAGTCCATACATGCATGCATGTGTAATGCAAAGGGTATGAAACTTGATTCTCTTTCTAATGGGGAGCCAATGCAATGCTCTGCGTGCTGTTGAAATATGATCTGTCTTACGCATACCAATAACGACCCTCACTGCGTTGTTCTGCACAACTTGCAGACAATTGAATTCTCCTTTGCCTACCCCAAGTAGACTGCTGGCACAGAAGTCGGGGCGGCTCCCAATGATCGCCCTGGATAGGGTGGCACAACTGGAGGCCTCAAGGAATGGTCTGATTTGTGCCAAAAGTGTAATGTAGTATGTTGAGTTAGACACTAGGCCACTGATATGGGACCTCATTGAGAACTACTGGTCAATAGTGATCCCCAAGGTTTTTACTTTTTTCAAAGTGGGGAGCAGACTGTCTACAATTTGAAAGAATCAATAGGACTGATCAAGCTGGCGCCACTTGGGGCCGGTGCCCAGGATAATATTCTCAGTTTTTGAGTTATTCGGGGCTAGGCCATTAGACAGCATCAGCTGGATTTTAGCCGTATGTGGCATTAATGACCTCAGTGTCTTTGGAGTGGTCATCTGATAAAGGGAAAAGGCACAGTATCATCAGCATATCATAGCACTTCCTGTTGTAAATAATCTGCCTGTGAGGCACGTTAAAGAGAAACAATCTCAATGGTAGGGCCTGTTCAGCCATGCTATTTGCATTTAAGGGGAGAGGGTAGAACAGGGGGTGGGGGCATTGGCATTTTAACCTTGTCCAGATGTTAAATTCACCTCTGATGGCACTCTTCAGAAAATATTGAAATACTGCTTTTTAGTTATAAAAGATGTGCACCTTTTATACTTTGCCTGCAACATTATAGAAAACGCTCTTCTTTTATGTTATTTTATGGGTGTTCATGTTTCATTTACGGCACTGCATAAACACCTAGCACCCAGGATTTACATCATGCTTTCCAAACAAATCCCACAACAAGCATTACATATTCTGTTTGCATGCAAATTCTATAAAGTTACTCAAACAGAATGAGGTTATCAAGTCAGTACCTATCAGTTTGAATCACGAAACGTTCTGGCAGAATAGACTAAGCTTCCAAACAAAGATACATTCTATTTAAGTCGCAGCCCCACTGGTAAGTATGCATGAGAAAATCTGAAACTGGTCAATACTTGCCAACCTAGCCTTATCATTTTCAGGTAGGGCCTTGTTGGATCAGCACAGTGAGGTGCAGCTTGATTCCCTAGACATAGCAAGCAAGACACCCACATCTGGGCATATACACATTCACTTAGGGAGACAAACGGAAGCCAACATGCATTGGCAAAGCCAACAGCTTGGGATTTTGATTAGGCATGGATAGGCATTTGCCAGGCACTGCCATAAGGGTACCACATGCGGGTACCAAATGGCCATAAATGGCAACAGCTGGAAAACTGGGCATATGATTGCATTGCCTGGCAAATGTCGGCTAATACCTATGCACAAGCAAAAACTGATGGAATGTGATTGCTTGTTTAAGACAGGACTTTAGTGCACTGTCACTGAGGCATTGACAAATATATTGAAAATCAACTGGCTGAAGACACACATTAAGAGAACCAGGAGTTCATTTACAGAGGCAATTAAGTAATTAAAAACTCAAAAGAATGGCTAGATATAACACTGGCAGGCCCTATACAGCAACACATTTGGTGTTAGTTTGTGATAGAGCTTGCTCAAAGAGTTCTAGAAAGGTTGGGTTTTGGTGATGAGGCATTAACATAGCCATGACTAGCCATTAGGTGGGTAAATGACCAGATACCCCCATAGGGTGTGCGTTTCTCCTCACATTTTATTACAATCCTATCTGTGTTTCACAGCATGTGTTCTGGTTGCACCTAACAGGTAAAAAGTCTCTGAATCAATTAGAACCACTGTCATTGCTCTGGCCAGCCTTCCATACCATTGTTTGCATATCAGACTTGGCCCTGTCACTAATATCAGAAGCCCGTCGCAAACTGCTAGACCACAGGGCCTAAAAATGCATGTGGTTACTTGTGTTCCAGTGCAGATGGAACACAGCCTAGCAATTGATATTGAACTGCACATTTTGGTGGCAGCACCAAAAGTAATTTGCTAATGGCTTGTCCCCTTCTGTAATGGCACATGCATACTACAGAATTATGGCATGGAAATGTTGCACAGAGAAACGGTAGTGGTAATGTTTAATTCAAAGCCTTGCATCCATCACTTTTTGATTTTACTACACTCTTCCCCTCCAGAATTAAATGTGTGTTACTATCAATCTTATCTTTTCACTTGTACTCAAGTAGATAATGCAGCAGAATATATACTTTGAATTTAATTTGTAAGAGCCACCAGTCAGTTGACGCACCTTCTGCAGAAATCTGTGTTCAAGCAACTTTAACTGTCATTTATATTGTTTGATATAATGAACCATTTTATTAAGCACGATGTGAAAAACCACCATGTTCCCACAAAAAATAAACATACTTTAAATTACAGAAACCAAAATTGTGATTTTAGGTTTGAGAAAATAGTTGTAGGCAGCCTGCTTGAATATGTGTGCTACCTCACTTAGAGTTGTGAATGGCCCTCCATCTCCCGGGTCATTTGTACTTTCATAGCTGTGGGGCATAAATCATTGTCTAAGGCAAGAAAACAAATCCTGGCTGGGCCTCCTGCAGTTCAGCCTCTCAGAATGATGTCTCTGAGGTTGCTGATGAATGTTTAGAGTGACATCCACCCTCCACTACCTTGGTTACTAATGGCGTATTACACCACTGACATGACCTCCTTTGTAGGGGGGGCCAGGGGCTGGCTCTGGGGGGGCCTGGCCCCCCCATCCCCCCTGCTGGAGCCGGGCCTGATATTCGAGAGAAGATACCCACTGAGAAAACCCTATCAAATGTATTCCCGAAGAGACGACAATCTGAGGGAGGAATTCCCTGAAGGAATATGGAAACGAGTGAAAGAGAAAGAGAAGCTAGTGACGTCACAAGAAACGAGAGTGACGCACTATGAAGACTGACTGAAGAGATTGTATGGACCTTAAAGAAACTGATGCCGAAGTTAAGAATCGAGAGAACTATCATATGCAAAAAAAAGATTGCATATGTGTGACGCACTGCAGAAAATGCAAGCCATTCAATAACTGTATGGATGCAGCAATGCAAGTAGACTAAGTGATCATAGAAGCTGGCTTTATGTAGTGAATATATTGCAGGCAGAGTCACCATTGTATAGAAACTGGACATTGGGTGTCATGAATTAGTAAGCCCTGACCCATAAAGAGGCAAGGCCATGAGCTGTGTCGCAGCAAAGAATTAGCTCAGATCGTGGACATAAGTGGCAAGGCAGCCTGGCCTGGTATCAAAGTGTAGCAAGCTAAGGTCGGTTTTCTATTCTCAAAGGCAGTAAAATATGAGAATCTGAATCATTCCTTGTTAAGGTGCAAAGAAAGAACAGCAAGTGTGCCAAGTTTTATTCAATTAACACATTTAAATGCTGCAATTCAGTCTGAATTGTGGTCTCCTGTAACGTTTACCAAGGATGAAAATAGAGTTGGGCAAGGATTTTCAGAACTACGATAGTGTATGTCCAGACTCCCTTATATTTCTAGGGACAAGAATACATTACAAGGCCAAGTTCAAAGACAAGCTTCATGGCAGGAGGTATGGATGATGAGAGACGTTGGACTAATTGGGTGGGGAGGTAAAGTCATGTCCATCTCCTGGCACCTGGGTATGAGCTTACATGCTGCTAAATGAGCCGAATGTGCCAGACATGGCACGAACATGCCAACCAATGTTAGAGGGCCTTATAGTTTAAGAGCCAATAGTATACCGAGTACTTAATAAGTGTTGAAGATGACTCACACTAGAGGGCACAAGTTGTCCACCTGACAGTAGATGCCCAATCACAACCCAATCCCTTATAGAAAACATACTCAGATGTTCTCCTTGAACGTAGGTTTTTCTTATTTGCCAAGTAATATGATGTCACGTATGACAAATTTTTAGTATAAAGATGTGATTTTTTGTGAAATGTGCTGAGAGACCTGAGCGAACGTTCGTTGATATCCATTGTAACTCCCTGTGTTAGACAATTTATATTAAATCAGAAACCTTTGCTGTCTTCCTGAGTCGTGCGATCATTTGGTGTCAGAGTTATTCTGCATCCCATCCACTGCATGCGTGCTATCCAAAGGGCACTAAGCTCAATTCCAATAAAAGTTTTCAGAAGTTGGATTTTGCATGTTTCCACATGCCATGACTCACATGTAATATATATTCTAATGAGGCTCTAACTGTACTTTCTAAAAATATAATCCATGTGAGTTATGTCATGAAAAGTATCTGATTATAATATAATGGGAGCACATTGTACACAAGACAGCGATACCACCCTGATGCCCATCACTACCTGAAGGCCCATACCTACCCTAAGGCCAATCTCCAATCCAGGGTCGTCCTCTACCGCTGGCTCCATCCCTACCCCAAAACATGCCTCAGAGTCTCAGAGTTCTGTACCTGTATAAAGCACTCATCCACCGCCCTGTGCTGTACATGGCACAACACTCCTCAGTGACTTGTAATAGCTTTATAATGTACGGTTTGGGATACATTATTGTATAAATTGCAAGCCAATATGGGAAGACGGTGGCGGCTAACAATGGCCTTTCTGTATATGGTTGTGGGTAGTTAAGTCCTTCTAATACATGGTGTCACCACTTCTCCACCGCCAGATACTCCTTTGTCATATTCTTTGTCCGTTTTCCCCATTGTCTGCATTTGTCTCGGTTCATTTTTGTTTCCTCCTCTTTTCTGCCTCACTCGTACTAACATTTTGATGTGTTCACTCATTTCTATTTCCTTTTTCTCTTTCCAGAAAATGTTTCTTTCTCCTGCTTTGGTATCCCGCTATATCTGATGTGTTCTGCATTGTTTCTCTTTTCATTTCCTTTCCCCTCCATTCGTCTTTTTCTACAGTTATCTTTCTTGTGCACTCCTTTCCTTTAAGCAATCTTCTGTCCCACTTTTCTAATTCTCTCCTGTCTCATCGGCATCCATTCTTCAATGAAATCTTGCATCTGGTTGGTGTAAGTAAACTGCTCTCATAGCCAATAACTGCCTCCCATACTGAATTAGAACTGATGGTACGTGCTGGCAGCTGGAGCTTTCCGGGTGCATTGTGACTTGTGATGTCTCTAGACAGCTGTAATAACTTTTACTAGTCACTTGATGTTTTTTGCAAGGGGTTGTGATGTCACAATTCGCTTGTCAATCATAATATAATGTATCATACACTATATGATATTAAGCCATTGCAAGTCACAGAGGAGTCCCGTGACAGTCAAGGTGCCATAGGCTAAAGACCATTACAGCGTTGTGGAGGCCATTTTAGGGTATTTTGCTTACAAAATATGGGAGTCAGCCCCTCAGCCCAACACTTGTGTGACTCATCTGTTTAATTCTTTGTAGGTTCTTACTTTTATTACCCCTGAATAGGTTACCAGTTCTGGAGATATTGAGAAGATCTATGAATATCCCGAAGGACCAACGTACCTATCGACTTTGTAAACATCATCAAGCCATAGAAACACAGAAACATGTGCTAACTGAGTGCCCGGTAATGGGCCTGCACTTTACAGTGTATTTGGGGGACTATGGGCCTCATTACGAGGTTGGAGGTAGCCATGGCGCTATTAGCGCCATGGCTGCCTCCAAAATCCTTCTGACTCCGGTCTGGTGGATGGAGCAATTACCAGTCCATTCCGAGGTCGGCGGGACTGGTAATTCCCCATTCACCAGAGCCATTCCCCATTCCCATTTGAGCCCCCATAGGGCTCAATGGGAAGGGGGAAGGCAGCAATAACGGTACCGCAAATTGTGGTAACATTATTGACCCCGGTATCCCTTTGCGGGTCCCGGTAAAACAAGGCGTTAAGGAAGGACCCGTAAAGGGAACTCGTAGTAGGGCGGTAAGGGATTACCGGCACTGGTGCCCTTACCGGTGCCGGTAATCCCTTACCGCCCACCTCGTAATGAGGCCCTATGTTTCTGAGCTTCGTACCATTAATATGGAGGACTTTTGGAGAAGATGCTGTAATACACAGAATAAAAAGCTGCAGACTGACTTATACAGACTGTTGTTGATTACCTCCAAGCTATTAGACAGTGAATTGGTGGTGGAGCCGGGAGAGGTTTACATTGCATCGGAATCAGTATGATGTTCTAGGTACAAAAGCGGAGTACTAGTGTTGCTGGATGCATTGAGCTATGAGGTTCAATTGGAATTAGCACGATGTTATTTTATAGGTATGAAAGCAGTATATTAGTGTTGCTGGAAGTATTGATCTATGATACCGAGCTGGACAATGAATTGTACAGCACTAACTAATCAACTAAGTCATGTGTAATGCTTGTTATGATATTTATCTGTGTTTATTATGTACAATTTATAGACCATTTTATGACATTTTATTAAACTTTTAATATGTCATTTGGTGCCGAGTTCACAGAATCGTTTTAAAATGGCAAAACCCCATTGGAAAACGTTCTGTGAATTAGGTCTTCGATGTCTTCAGAATTATCTATATACGTTTGATATTATGTGTAAAGGTTTATACTGTAACACATTAAACAAATACATTTTAAAAAATCTCTCGTTTCCTTTCTAATTTAATTATTTGCTATGTTAGTTCCAGCAACTTTTGTATGGCACGGTCACCTTTTGGCATTTATATTTCAATTCATTCACCAGCTACTTTTTTCTTTTCGTTTACATTCTTCAACATCGTTTTCTTTCTGATTCCTCCTATTAGCAGCTCTGCTGCCTTTATTTTTTGTAGTTATTTTTCTGTTTTAATTGTGCTCTTTCTTAACTATGTTGTAGTGCTGTCGTTTTCGTTTTTTTCTGTACTCTATTTTTATTTTTTTAATGCCATTCCATAAACCACACGTGCCTGACACAAAATCAATATGTTAGCAATAGGAAGAATAGATACAGTGCCAAGAAGGAAAAGGGTTTACTTTGGGGTGGCGGCTTTGGGGTTTATATATTTATAATGGATAATGTTCTCTAAACATATGACGATGGGGGATTTCCCTGGTTCTATCATTGAATTTACATATAATAAGTCACACCGCGAAATTCACTCATCTCTGTGGGTATTCCCTGCTGCCATACCAAAGGGTAACATGTCAGTGATTACTGAACACCTTTTGGCCCACAAGTAAACTAAAGGCTATAACGTAAAGAGAGAGTGCGTGTGTGTGTGTGTCTAATCAGGACATTCCATCAGAACTTCCCAACCAAACCTGGGCCAGACAGAAGGAACACCATGGGAAGGGCCTTAGGGGGGAGTGCTGTCACGACCCTTGCCCAAAACCCCCTCTGGCAAACCCATTGGCCAGGTGGAGTCAGGACTTGGGCCTCTAGAGCCTGGCATCCTCTTCAAATCCCTCATGGTGCCAGTCCTGGTGCCATCGCCAGGTTCATACACCATGAAAAACAATGTGTGTGTGTGTGTGTGTGTGTGTGTGTGTGTGTGTGTGTGTGTGTGTGTGTGTGTGTGTGTGTGTGTGTGTGTGTGTGTGTGTGTGTGCGTGCGTGCGTGCGTGCGTGCGTGCGTGCGTGCGTGCGTGCGTGCGTGCGTGCGTGTGCGTGCGTGCGTGCGCGTGTGTGTGTGTGTGTGTGTGTGTGCGCGCACAAGCGTATACTACCATCAGCCTCCATTGATCTGTGGCATGCAGGTTATCAAGATGGCAACATGTTCATCTTCACCAGTTCTCCACACGTGTGTTTGGTGGAAGCAAGGCATTTCAGTGGAAAGTATGTTGACAAGCCCAATTCTGGCCCTCGGTGCCTGGTTTTGTTTGTGATGATACATCTGTCAATTTATGACCTTTTAGAAAATATTTGTTAAGATCAGTTAACTCCATCTGCTATACCGCGATAACCATGATATACCGTCATTTGGCAAGAAGGTTATCGTACCGTCATAAAACGAATACCGTGACACCCCTACTCTATTCCCTCTTCTTTACTTCCCAAGTTCTGCTTCATTCATCCTCTCACCCCTCCCAGCATGCAACAGCGGAGACTCCTATTGGGCACGCAGTTCCCCGTGCTGGGAATAATCTTTCACCATTGTCAGAGGCGCGTGGAGGTGGATGGGGTACAGGCGGTCTGGGGCAGACCGGAGTGGTGTCAGAGGGGCTCTCTGGTAGCGATGGAAGCAGAGCAAAAGGGGATGAGGCTGAATGACCAGGCTATGGTGAGCATTGTAATGATCTGTTCGAGGAGGGGTATAACGAATACGGGCGTTTATACTGGCCCGTATTGGCCCTCACACTATGGACAGTTCAAAACTTTGTAAATCACGGAAGCAACACTATTTTTTCAATAAATTGCCCTAAAATAAGGGCACAAAAACAATGTTTAATTTTGAGAGCTTGTACCAGTTATAGATTAGTGTGTCCGAGACGGAAGTGGGTGGCTGGGGGAGGTGGGGTCATCTAAAGAAATCACCACCACTTCTTCCACACAAGGAGGCCAGCTCAACCAGATGTTACGGACTCCAAGAGCATAGCTGAATTGACACCACACAACAGCCATTTTGCTGCAGTGACATGTGAGCTGGAACGCTAGCTCGTGTCCTTACGTGTCACAGGGACACAGCACGTGCACTTTAACACATGTGCCAACAGAGATGGTATGACGCATTCCCAACATACATGTCCTGCCATCTGCGTTGTATTTCCCTTTGCCACCTCCATCTGGGCTTATGCGCCATGCGCTGTTCCTGCCCAGCCCTGGGGTAATCTGGGTTGGATTTCCCTTCGCCCCCTCCATTTGGCTTAGGCTCCACGCGCTGTTCCTGCCCAGCCCTGGGGTAATCTGGGTTGCACTTCTCGACCTCATTTATGTTTCCGTGTCCAAGGCAAGGCCTGTTCTAGACCTAGGCAATAGATGTGCCACAAACAGTACCAATTGTACCCCACTCTGTACAAAAGGATGGCATGGGTAATATTTGGGACTAGGAGACGAGGCAAGCTGAGGAGGGTTAGGTGTGTTCTGGACATGGACAGTTGCGCCAGCTGATATCAGGTGTATGTCAGCTGGCATGGTGCCAATGTGCAGTCTGGGCTGCAAAGGTTGCTGTCAGAGAATGATTCCATTACTAGTCGCTGACCAATGCTGTGCGCGACACCGACCCCTCAGGCCACACTGTGTGACATAGGCATCCCATCTGTGTTGGTAAATGGTTTGTCGGTTTGTGCAGCTGTAACTTCCTGCAGGATGTACGCACTTACCTATCCACCTCGCAGAATGCATGTCATACTGTCCAAGCCACTTGTGCCAAGTAGGGCAGTTGGCTCTATGATGGCTAGAACCTTCCCCCAAAAGCGGTTCAGCTGGACCACTGCTATTGTGCACCTAATCTGCGGCCAGGGGTGCTTTGCCATGTCACCACCTTTTCACAGGGGGTTGAATGGTAGTCTTTCCACCTTTTTTTTGTATTTTGGATAGTGAGATCTGCCCAGCCACCAGTAAAGACCTCCACAGCTTTCCAGTCCGCCTACTTCTAGGGACCGCAATCTCTTTTAGATAGAGGCGTGCTTGGTCTTTCATGAAGGATCTTTAGGGAACTTCTTCACATGGAGTTATAACATGTGTACAGCTCCTATGTCTCATGTACTCCAGAGAAGGGGTTTCGCAGAACAAGCAGGCTTCATTTGAGCGAAATGACAAGCTGGAAGCAGGTGTCCCGCAGCTGAATAAGAGAAGACCATTTTGTTCAACTTCACTAACTCCGTCAGCTGTGGAGCTAGATCTAGCCAGGCGTGCACGTGGCAGCTGCTGCATAGGATGGAACGTTGCTAATACAGTCAGGCCCGATGACCTTGTGCAATAGCAATGCTCCCTGGAAAGGGGGCAGGCATGTAGCACGGCTCACAGGGAAGGTCTTGGCTAGGGAGTTACTGGAAGACTTTTGGCCAGCTTGGAATTCTAAAACAGCAAGCTGGACGGCAAAACACAGTTGTAAGTCCTTTGATGTGATTAGGAAGGAAGGCTGGAATTATTTGGCCATGCCATCCAAAAAAAACTGTGATAACCTCATTATAAACTAATTCAATTAGAATACTAACTTACCGCATAGGAACCACTGGTAAAGAAGGGGAGGAGAAAAAAGTGAAAAAGAAGAACAATGGACAAACAGAAGGAAACACCACAAGAAGCAATAATGATAACTGTGGCTTCACTCCTCTGATCCAAGGGCGATCAGAAGAAACACCCAACCAGCGGAAAAGTCAAAAGTATGCAGTCTCCATCTCATCACCATCTTGCTTGGAAGACTCTGTCTTCTCCCCACGAAATCAAAATTATAGCAGAAATCCATTAAATTCAACTCCATTTCAGGTGCACTGAAACATGATGGCGGCTCTAAATATTTCTTTGGCCCCTTTCCTAAAGTTATATGAGATGATCAATGAGAATTATAAACACCAGGCAACCTTACTGGCAATGATTCACTCTAAACCAGTGGTTTTCAAACATTTTATGCCTGGGCCCCCCAAAGCAAAATGTGGGCAGACTGGGCCTCCCCAAAAATGCCAATGGCCAGTAAACCCAAATGGCTATGAACTATTGCGTGCCGTCACCACACCCTACTCCCAGTATAGTCCCTGGGCTCCCCCGCTTGCTCCCATCACAGTCTCTGGACTCCCTCATCCCTAGCCCAGCCCCTGTGCCCTCCCCAGCCCACCCCAACAAACACCCTGGGCTCTCCAAACCCTGGTCCCACCACTATTCCATGGCTCCCGCCCATGCTGCTCCCAGCACAGTCGCTGGGCTCTCCCACCCTGCTCCCAGCACAGTCCCAGGGCCAGTGATGGCTGGTGAATTTTTTAATTGGAGTGGCATAAATATTTCCACCAGATATGCCATAGCAACCAAGCATAGCGAGGGAGCAGGAACCAATCAAGGGTGATTTGGGGGGTTTTCCCCCATTCATTTTTTAAAACAAATTGGTTACAATGTTGCATTTTAGAGCATACTTTAAAGATTATTTGGTAAACGCTTTGCAATTGGCACTGGGGGGCCCAGAGGGCAGGCATGATATTTTTTACTGGACATCTATGATAGATGTCTCATCCCTCCTTTCCCTCTCTACTCCCCACTCACCAAAATCAGCTCAATGGACCAAAACAAACACACACATACGCACGCATACACACACACACATTCACCCAGGAATCGCTCTATCATTCACACGAGCAGCCATCACCATACACTCACTCATAACACAAGCATACATGCATCCATACACATATTTAAATAAAATATAAACATACCTTCACCAGGGGCCTGCGCATGGGTGCAGAAATGCCTCGCTACAGGCTGCTCTGTCCATATGTGCGAGGAGGCGCAGGTGCTCCCCCTCGCACATACAGACATGCAGTGCCCAGGCCAGCATTTCCAATGAGCTATGCAAGGCTGGCGGAGCAAAACGCTCCACAGCCTTGCATGGCTCAGTGAGCATGTGCGGCTGGGGAACAGAGCTGAATTGTCAAATGGAAACAGTGTTTCCCATTGACAGTTCAGTCAGCCCAGGAGCAGTCACTCAGCTGGAAAAATCAGCTGATGGATTGCTCAGTGTTTCACTGGGCTGGTACCTCGGCTCCTCCATTATGGGTGAGAGGGCCACTGGGTGGACGCCCCCTCCCTCATTATGGTCGAGCCACCAGGCTCAGACTGGCCTATAGGGCAATAGGGCAATGCCAATACCATAAATGCAAAATGCTAGTGGCGGCCAGTCAAAATGGGTGACTTTTTTGGCCAATGTGGGTCCGTTTGATGAGTTACTTCACTATGCAGGTAGTAGTTTTGACCATTGTTACTGAATACGTATTCTTTAAATATCTCAATGTGCTTACATTTTAGCAAAAAACACCCCCTTGGGTACTATTCAACAGTCCGTGACTAAATGAATGAATATCCATTTGCAACTGCGGGCCACTTTTTCATTGGTGCTTAAGACTGTTTTATGCTCCAGTCCGACCATGTGAGCTGCTTCTGCCCATTTCCTCCAATCAAAAACAATATATATATATTATTTTTTTATACACATCCTGATGGGCGCTCACGGCTCCCCAGGGATGCTGCCGCGCCGCCCTGGAACGGTGCGCCCCAGAGTTTGAAGACCTCTGCTCTAAGCTAAGTTTTGTGGAATCATTCATCTCTTCTGTGCAATCAAGAGTCGACCAGGAAGCAGCTAGCTCAAGTTACAAGAAACTCTAAATGCAGAGAGAGCGGACAAAAGACCTTCACTAGGAACATTGCTGGAAATATTTAAGGATTGTGAGCGTAATCATCAAAAAGAGAAAGAAGTAACAGTCAAGCTCTACATCCACAAATACTCTGACCTTAAAAGGAGAAATGCCAGTAAGTGACACATTAATACAACATCCATTTATACCTGGGAAATACTCGCTGGTTAGCGCCACTGAAAAGGAATTGATGACCAGAAAGGATCTTGTGGATTTGTAAAAGTCAATTATGATAAACTATGCGGTCGCCAAGAAAGACTTTGTGGGCCCTGAAAATGTGACTACGATAAATGGAACCCTGTCCAGTCAAATGGTCGAGAATAAAAGATCGAATGACTATTTGATCGAAAGTCAAATGGTCGGAAAAAAAAGGTCGAATTTTTTAATTTATTTATTTATATATTTTTTAAATTTTGTTTGGTTAAAAAAAAATAATAAAGAAAAACAGGGGTTGGGGGGAAACCCACCATAAAAAAAAAAAAATCAACAATTTTTTTGACCATTTGACTGTTGATCAAATGGTATTCGATCATTTGGTTTTCGACCAAATGACCTACAACCAAATGGAACAGCTTCTGTACGGAATCAGAATATTCCAAAAGACCAGCAAAAGCAACAGCTGATAATAATTAATAGGAGTGAGTCCGTGGCAGAAACCAAAGTAAGAAACTCCTATCTGGTGTTCCAGAAATTGGAGAAAAAGAGCTCTAGACATGTAATGAAGGATCTCAAACAAACAAATAAAAACTTAAACCCCTTGAATCCTAGAAAGCTCAAATCCAATGGAGCATGTGCCTTTTTCCAAAATATTTCATATCCGCCAGAAAAGCATAAACCCTGCTTTAACATCCAAGAAGAAAGAAACAACGAGAAACATTGGATTTCTGGATCTCTTGGACTTAGGAAGCCCTCCAACTGAGAGTGCAGAAGTCCAGGAAACACAGGAGGGCCAAGTTAGCAATGAGGAGGGCGACTTGATTCGTCTGTCAACATACTTGATTGAAGATAGCGAGGATGACTTGGGGAATAACAAAACTGAAACAGTGGGTGAATGGAGCAAGGCAAGTCGAAACAGATATCGACCAAACCACAGGAAGGAAAGAGGAGGTGGTTGTGAAGCCCAAAGAACCAATGAAAACTCTTCTAAAACCAAATAGAACACACAGTGAGAAAGGAGAGGGACAAAGGAGCACTGGCAAAAAGGAAGCTATGTATTTACCAGAGAAGGATGGGAGAATCGCCAAATGTCAGGGATCGGACTTGGCATATAAAAAAGAGAAGGGAAACAACTTACGAATTCTGAGATATGATAAAATGGAAAAAGGAATTTTTTTAAAATTTAAATTTTACATTTATTTTCAAAAAGTTCATAACAGAGAAACAGTATGTACATAATATAACCTCATGTGATAATCATAACAAAGCCAACAGATACACCAGAAAACCCCCCTCCCCCCAGGAGTCACAAACAATATATAAACTGGTCTAATATAGTAAAAGAAATTTACCCCAAATCTTGTTAAATAATGCACTTTTCTTATCTCTCTAATACAGCACCTTCTCCATATCCGCTAAAGAGTGCATCTCCGAAATCCATTCCTCAATAGTAATAGGGCGAGATGCTTTCCAATGTCTCAAAATTAGTTTCTTCCCCACCATTGCCCCACAAAAGATCAATTTCTTCTGAGAGGTACTCAGGTCATCCAACAAATCCTCACTACCCAACACTATTGTCTTAAAATCCATATGAACCTTCTCCTCCAAAATCTTTTCACAGATCTGGTCAAACTCAAACTACAAGCCTCTCACCCTCGAGCATTCCCACAGCATATGCTCCAAGGTGCCCACCTCATGTAAACATGCCCAACATTCAGAGCTGTCACTCATCCCTCTTTTCATCATTCTCTCAGGTGTTCAATATGTTCTATTCAAAATCTTTATCTGACGAGACCTATCAGCAAGACTCAAAGAACACAATTTCACATTCTCACAAATACGTGTCCAATCATCCTCCGTAATATCCTCACCAATTCTCCGATTCCAATCCAATCTCAAAGCATCATTAGACCGATAGTTCGACACAACCAGTCTATAAACATAGCTAACCAGGCCACATCCACTCACTTCAGGCACCCAACCAAGCATGTCTATGTTGATTCTCTTTTCCAAATCCACCTCCCCCACCACCTTCCTGATCTTCTGATAGTCTGTCAAACAAAAAGTAGGAATTTCAAACTTCAACCGTATTTCCCTAGCCATCATCCAATTCAAACCATTGAACAGATCACTAATCCAATGCACCCCAGCTAGATACCAATCCTGCCAGAACAAAGTTTTCCCTTCATGTGTAATGCTCGGGTTCAGCCAAATTGGAGCACTCGGATCTCTTAATGCGTTGAAACCCAAACACTCACACAAGTCCACCCATGAGTTCCGTAAACTCCTAGTCAGTAGGCCTTCCACCCTTGCTCGAAGTGGCTTACTGGTCAAAATGGCCCTAGGCGACAAAGGGCCTATATGGCTAGAATCAGCACATATCCAATCCACATGTTCCGATTTGAGAAAATCAAATATATTCCGCTACATAAAAGCCAGATGGTATTCCTTGAAATTAGGGACCCCCAGCCCACCCTTAGACAAAGGCAATTGCAATTTGCTAATCTTCAGTCGTGGAGGTTTATTATCCCACAAAAAGTCCTGCATGAGTCTATCTAACTCACGCCAAAAATGCTTCTCAATATCTAAGGGGATCATACTCAGAACAAAATTCACTCGCGGAGTCGACACCATTTTTAAAGCATTCACCTTTCCCCAAAGGGAAAGGTGCAACAAACTCCATCTTTTCAAATCCGATTTGAAAGTAGTGCACACCATCAACATATTTTCCCCTCACAAAATCAGCGACATTAGGCAAAATCCAAACCCCCAAGTACAATAGTTTTTCAGCACACCACTTGAATCCCAACCGGGTAATAAATTGTTTGTCACACAACGGCAATAATGGTAAAACCTCTGATTTTGTCCAATTAATCTTGTATCCAGATCACTGGTGAAAAGCTTTCAGAAAGTTCATAAGGACCGGCACTGATTCACCTAGGTTCTTGAGGACCAATAACAAGTCATCAGCGTATAACCAAATTTTTTGTAGCATCCCCCTACAACTTATGCCTTGTAAACCTACCTCATTTCTCAATGCTATAGCCCAAGGTTCAATACTCAGTACGAATAACAAAGGAGACAATGGGCAACCTAGTCTCGTGCCACGTTCTAATTCAAAAGGTGTTGACCTCTGACCATTAGTTTTGACATCAGTCGTAGGCCTGGTATACAGTAGTTTAATCCAAGAACAGAAATGAATTCCAAAACCCATCTTTTCCAATACTTTAAACATAAATTGCCAGTCAACTCTATCAAATGCCTTTTCTGCATCAAGTGATAGGACAGCCGAGTCTTCAGACAACTCTGACGCCTTCGCGATAGTAGTTAGCAGTGTCCGCATGTTACTGGACGTCATCCTACCTTTAACATAACCAGATTGATTTCGATCTATCAGCCCCGGCAAAAGATTTTCCATTCGCAGAGCTAGAATCTTGGCCAGAATCTTATTGTCCACATTGATCAAACTAATTGGTCTGTAGTTGGACACCAGTGTCTCATCCCCGTTGGGCGGCACCACATGTATTGTGCTGAGCCAGGGGATGATTTGGGATTATATGTGGGGGCACGCAAGACAACATTTCATGCACAGATGTTGTGCTGCAGTCAATTGGAAATGTATGGTGTTGAGAACTTTGAATACCTGAGATTTCAGCTTGCAGTTGTGTTGTGCTGTTCGGACATTCGATATATACCATTGAACACCATTGGGGCTATGTCTACAGGTAATTGAGTGGTCTGGTGGGGGAGACGGTCTGTGTATCTGAGTGGATTGGGATATGGCGGGGGAACTGAAAACTTTATATGGTGTTGGATTTACTGTGTGGAAGTTGCAGTGGATATTAAGTTTTAAATGTTATAATAACTGAGTTATATTATGGTATTCTGTTTCTTGGCCTACAGGGGACTTATTAGGGGAGTTCGAGTTATTTAGGAGAGGAGTCCAGGATGTTGGACTTCTTGGAATGTGTTTTAGAATTTTTTTCTATACGCTGTTTTTGTTGTTTTGCATCTGTTTCAGAGGGGGGGGATTTGGGTATTCGGTTGAGGTCACAAATACATTTGAAGGTTTGTTGAGGGGGTCCCTTTTGAATTGGATTGTGGTGGATATTTTGTGTTTGAATATGGGGGATCAATTGCGAGTTATCTCGTGGAAAAAGGAAATTTGAAAAAAGGCCTTAGTCAGAACACACCGAATTCATCTAAATAGTCTCTTTAAAGTGGACAATGGCTTGATATTGAACCATCATAATGTCTTTAAGCTGCTTCAACACATTGAAAACAAAAGACATTGAAATGGTGGAATTCCCAGAGGAGTAATCCACAGATAGAGTAATTCTTCACTTATGCTCTAATAGAGTAAAAACTTGCCTACTGGAAACAGATAACTCCCTCCTGCCCTTAGGATTCGAGCTATCAGAGGATACAATATGGAGACCATCTGACTTGAGCACCTGTCCAAAAACAAAGTTGTCCACTGGAGACGACATGACAAAGGGCTGGAAGGAACGACAATCATCGGATAATTGCCCCGGTACTAAGGTAGTCAGTGAAATAAGCTGCTTAGAAAACTCTAGGAACCACATGAGGAGCAAACTAGATACAAGCTCATTCCAACCACTAAGGATTACTTTTTTCTGTAAGCCTGACGAGACTAGAAGCCAGAAAGATCCCCAGAAAAAATAAGGTGTGATCAACAAAGAAAGCTGTCTTCAGTACTCAGCAAAACAAATGGAGGATCATGACAAATAGCTTCCTAACTCTGATGAGAAAAGCTAGCTAACAATAATATCCTGGAATACAAAAGGCTTCAACCAGTTATATAATGTCAGCAAAACAAATAAAAGAAAAACGTACCATCCTTTGTCTATAAGACACATGGATAACGTATCCACCAATCATGGATGGCCTATAGGGGGGCAAAGGGCAGACCAGCATCCGCCCTTCTAACCCTTATCAATCAAGGAATCGGCCTGGGGATTATAGCATCATGGAACATAAACCGCTTTGTACAGGCAACCCTCTTATCAACTCATAAAAATCCAAAAGAGACCCATCAAAGGATTTCAATACTTTACCTCTTTTGGAACCCAGTGTCTATGCAAGCAACAAACTTTATGGAAAGCATTGTAGTTATTGTGGATACATATCTTCTTGAGCAGAGTCTTCCCCTAATTCTAATCTGTGGAGATCAGAATAATTCTTCCTTGGATGGGAGGGGAAATCCTATAACACACATCGATAGCACGACCAATAAAGCTGAGGCAAGAGCAGCTTCCTGGATAATGGCCATGAACAGTAGGAACTTGCAAATCATAATGGGAAAAAGGGGACCTCCCACGAAAAATGACTTGTACAAATGGATCCAAATCCAAGACCCTAGTTATATTTTTGTCAGTCAAGAGGCCAGAAACCATGTAAATCAATTGGAAGCGGTCACCGTGACAAAAAGCGAGTACTCCATTTTGAAGTTGACAATGGATTTAAACCTGACTTTCACATTAAATGAAAGAGATCACAGGGCCTTAGCTATATCGGAAGGCAGAAATCGGATCTGTATCCTCCCGAATGATGTTGACAGAATGTTTGCGATTTACATCTGGCAAAGTGAGCAGGGTGGCGGCGTAAACTACATCCCTCTATTGCAAGACTACAAGAATCTGTGCAACAAACACAGCAAGATGAAAACAGTCCATAAACATGTGTATGATGCTGCGATGGCTGAGAGAAAGGCTATATTAAGAGCCGACTTTTGGAAAATTGGCTCCTCAAATACACCAACAAATATTGAAGATAGGAAAGAAAAAAAGAAAAATATAAGAATTGGTTAATCGCCCATAAAGTCCAACAAAATCAGACTGAAGCAGAGGGTGTGGCCTCGAAGAACATTAAGGGCATGTGGCAGCTGATAAATGAGACAACACCACCCCAGGATGCAATCCTGACAAATGCAGTAACAGAAGAAAAATGGGTCCTCTTCTATCAGGACCTATTTGGACCAAGAGAATTATTGAATCAGGATTTAACATCCAAGAAAGGGGGAAATTGGCACATATCCTTGGATGAGTCAGACCTGGAAGAGTTAATAAAAAGGGTAAGGGGTGAATCTGCCCTGGGCCCTGATGGTGTGATTTATAGAGCCATTAAATCTGATAAAGCCGCATGGATCTCATTTATTCTATGACTGTTCAAGGATGTCCTGAAAAGGGGTGAGAACACGGAGTCATGTAAATAGGCGATTGTCGTACCAATTCATAAAAAAGGAACCAGGACTGACCCAAATAATTATCACCCACTTGCTCTGCTGGACATTCTGGGGAAACTCTTTGCAGCGATATTATTAAAACATCTTTAAGCATGGGCGATTGAGACAAAAAGACATGAACATCGGCAATGAGGCTTTACTAAGGGGGTAGGAACTGATTTGAATTTGTTCCTGGTCAACCTTTTGAAATTGAAGGTAATAAAAACCAAAAACAAAATATATGTGGCCGCCATAGACTTAATAAGGAATTCTATGTGGATACTGTGATGAAATCACTACTGTTCGGCAGGAGGAAAGGGATTAGTACTGGTTAAACCATCTTCTCAACCCTGATCCTAATCATAAAGGATCAGTCTGAAAGGAATACTTCCTTCGCCGTGCCGAGTTGAGGATGATCGAAGATTCAGCTGCTCGCAGATGTGGAGACAGTGCAGCTTTGGCTTTGAACAACCATGGAGATGCTGAGACGGTTTGAGGGTTGAGATTGGAGAAGCCTCTGTTGGCTACTGTGCACCAGTTTGGATGGCGATTTGAAGGTGCCCAAAAAGGCATTGATGAGCCATGGAGATGCAGGGAGAGCCAGAGGTCACTTCCTGTGGCTGCTGAAAATCCCAATCCAGGGGCTCCAGGACAAGTTGAGTCCTTCTGTATTTCCAATTCGGGGAGTTTGACTTGCACATATAGAGGATTCTTCACCTCCAGTGAACAGGCATTTGATTCCATTGCAGCCAACAGTGATGTCTTAGTCCAACAGTAGTCACCCTCACTATTCCCTGGGGATTTTAAGGGGACAGAACTCTCCTTTGCCTTGGATACCTTCTGTCTTCACCTCGTTGAGAGAGGACTTTGGCATACATTGTATCCCAACAGAGGTCCAGATTAAGTCTTCCTGTCCTAGTGGAAGTCCAAAGATGAATCAACAAATCAGAGGGTTCCCATAGCCTTTTAAAGGCAACATTCCACAGGAGTTTCATCCAAAGCAAGCCTGCTGCAAGGTGTCCAATCCCTGCTTTTGTTAAAGTGCCCTTTGCCTTATGATATCACAAGCAGCACTCTGGAAGGGACAGGAACAAGGAAGATAGCCCTAATGGAAACCAAGATGTTGTGACCCATCTAATCTCTGGCTGCTCTAACTCTGCCTCCTTCCCATGCCTGCTGACTTCAAAGGGACTCCATTAGTGAAACGTTATTTCTATGATCCCACAAAAGGGCTTTCATTTTTAGTAACTTGCACAACAGCCCAAAGCACAGTGAAAACATTACAAACCAGGTCTCTCTTGGAGTGGAAAGTCATACTAGCTAAAACAGACTCCTGCAATGCCTTACATTTTGGCGGATTGCAGTCTTAAAGGATTCTCAAACAAGCACATCATTGGATCTTTAGAGGCAAATAGCATCTTAAAATAAAGCAGACCCTGCATTAAGTTCCAGCAAGGTTCTAATGGATGCAACACCCAATTCCACCCTAATGGCTTGGAGTGGGCAACATGCAATTAGACCCATTGCAACCTTCCAAAAGTTTACTCTCAAATGCATGTAGCCAATCAAGAACTACCATACGATTTGAGAAAAAAACTCATTTTGTGAACTAAAGGAAATTATCTGTATTGAATTAATCAAAAATTGATAAATGTATCTCATGAATTATACATGACACACCAAACAATGTATTAAGTGCCTTGACAAAGCCCAAGAAAGGGCGAAACAAAAGCACATGTCTAGCGGAGTCCTGTTGGCACAAGTTCACTAAAGTATGTGATTATAGGCACACGTTCCCTATAGAATGGTGTCATGTGAGCACAAGCTTACCAAAGAATGTTGTTTTGGGCACAAGTGCAGGAAAACATTATATTATGTGAAGATTTTCTCTTTTTATGATGAATGTTAAACAAATGAATTAAAACGAACCAACTTGTAATTACCAAAAAAGTGTGGACATAATAATCATTACAGAACTGAAACGTGTCAGGACTGTTAACACGAATGCGCCCAGGCTTACATAGTAAAAACCCTTTTTTCATTTTGAAAACGTTTTTAACTATGAAACAAGTTGATACGTCTTCAGCGTTGCACCCATATGTATGATTTTAATTTTTGATTTTAGTACATCTGTTCCCAGTCGTAATGCATAGTCTGTGAACTGGCCATTGACTGCCATGTCAAAAAGAAATCACCAGGCCCGTATTACCGAAATTGTGTACCAGTGCAATTGTAATTTACACAGTATTAGCACTAGAGGAAAGACTTCGCTAGTCAACAAACATATTATTTCACCTTTTTCTTTCAGCCGGGCAATGGCTGCACCGTATTGGCAAACATTGCACTGCTGAAAAAAGCAAAGAATACTTTTTGTGCACCAGGGCAATTTTGCCCAAGTTCTAATACCCTCTAAAATGTGACTATCTTTCTGTCATAAGGCCCCCAGGTAACTATACAAATCATGCTGAACCATGGGAGCCAACTTATGAATTTCCCGGGGGGTGGGGGGGACCAAATACAGGAAGTGACATCACTGACAGTTACAGGACCGGAAATTTGCATGTAGTCGCCAACTGGGTGCAACGGCGCGCGGGGGGGTGGAGGCGCGCGCAGCACCAAACAGTGGAAACATTGGCTAGCATGTTCTGCATATACTAAAGTCAAGTAAGAAGGAGATTTAAGCCTTCGAGTTGCATTCCAGTAGGCCATCACTGCCCCTACTCCACCCCTCTATAATCATCCAGGTTGTAGTAGCCCCCAAAAGGCAGAGCAACACAACTAGGATGGCAGAACCATATGCCGTCCCATCCTGTGAGTGTGTCAAATGTCAGAGCAAAGACTGTGCGTGTGCCTCCTACCTTGGAGCACAATCTCACTAATTTGGTGCAAATCTCGCAAGTGGGAGCATGGGAATCCCCTGTGTGTGTGTGGGCTGCAGACCCCGGATCACATGCTCACTTCTTCAGTGTGAAACTCTGGCCAAGGCTCTTTGGGCAAGCATTCAAGATGGGTCTCACACCTATAAACAGTGTGATATATTGAGTGGGCACATCACTCCTTGGAGCATAGTTGCTGGTTATCTCACAACTGAATGTACAATTTCACTCTTGGTCATCTCAGTGACCCCATGTATATTAATGGAGTCAGTCTCCCATCTGGGAAGACAGTTATATTTCTGTTAAAACACTCTGAATTGTCACTCCAGTTTTTCTCGATCTATAGATCCATACCATATTCATTCAATGTGTGTGCAAGGGTGATAACTTGTGTCTGAGAGAGTTCATTCTTTCATTCAGGAGAGATAAAGGGGTAACAACCTCCTGTATGCGGGATCAGGCTCATTTTGCCCCATGGGAAGAAGTGAGCAGGTTTTAAGACCCTGCTGATTCTGCTATCCGACTGGCTCGAGCCTTCTATCCCTTGCCCCAGCACAGCTCCCAACATCCTGAGCGGCAGCTTATGGACAGCAGGCAGCTCCGGACATGCCTGTTGCCAATTGAATGTAGACAGATCTACTATTTAGATACTGGGAGAGAGCCATGAATCCACATTGGTGGTGAAGAAGCACTCAACATACAGAACACAATGGTATAGTGTTGCAGTCCTGCTGAGAAATGACAATTCTGAGCATGTGAGCAGCAGGCTGGATCAATGCTGCCCCATAAAAGGGTAGAAGCCTCTGTGAGAAGTGGCAGTACTGTCCCAACGGTGAGAAGTGTAGTATTTTCACATTAACTATGCTTAAGAACTTTGGATTATTGAATAGTGCTGCTACATTCTGAGTAATTCCATCCCTTTAAATATATGAGCTCTTGTATAAACACGACAGTGTTGAGTTATTCTGATGATGACAGACTTGCTCAATAGTTCTGGTTCTGTATCATTAATTGTACTTCAGATCTTTAGAGTATCGGAAGGATAGCTCAGGGGCAACGTTCTCGCCTTGGAAGCAAGACGACACAGAGCAACACAGGTTCGATCCCTCGGTCCGCTCAAAACAGGTTCGCTCCCTTGGTCCGCGCAACACAGGTTCGCTCCATCAGTCCGCGCTTAGAAACCTCTGGGTAGTATACGCATTATAAATAACCAATTAAAATAAAAAGAAACACATCTGTTGAGAAGTGTTGGGGCCTTGTCAATAAGAGTGTAGCAGCTCAACTGAGAAGTGCTGATGTTGTCCCATCAAAGGTATAGCAGCCCCACTAAGATGAACTAGCATTGCCTCAACAAAAGCATAGTGTTATCGCTGAGAAGATTCAACAATTATAGAAGTCCTGTTACAGCAGTACTATCCCATCAAGAGTATAGCCAGCTAACTGAGGAGCACCAGCATTGCCCCATTTCAAATATGGCAGCTCTACTAGAAAGTGCTGGCTCATACGCCTCCGCTCCCCGCCCATAGCATTCACCCTCACGACGTGAACACTCAGCATTTGCCCTCTCCCTGCCCCTGCTCCGTGCCCCCCCCTCCCTCGCTTTGCATATGTACCTCCATTTCTAAAAATCCTTCTGGATTGGGTGGACCTGTACATCTGTTCACCCCTCTTGCCAAGAGGGGTGCACAGATGTACAAATACACCAAACCCAAAACGATTTTTAGAAATTGAGGGACAGACTTGTTTTGCATCTGTGCCTCCATTTCTAAAAATCGTTTTGTTTATTTATTTGTATTTATTTATTTATTAATGTGCTATAGCTTAACATAAGCTTTTCACATTTCATAAATCAATACGAATTATAATACATAAGTACTATTACAGCTTATTTAAACATGTAAAAAACATTAAAAATTGAGAGAATTGAGAGAACAAAGTAAAAATAAAAAAAAGGATTTGAATCTACTAACAATAAAGAAAGTTCAAGTCTAAATGTTATATAAGTAATTCACATACATTATTCTTTGTTTACCTATATTCAATTCCTTCTCATATTAATATCACATTCTAAGATTTCTAAAAATCAACTGTTATTGTGAGCACTTATCAATTCATAGATTAAACTTTATCCAACCGATGCCTCAGAGCAGTAAAGCATCTATATAGTTATACCTAGTAGGCTCTCTATATTCAACCATACGTTATACATTGCAATATGAAGTTTCATGCCAATAGCGTTGATTGCCCTTAACCAGAAGTCATTACTGCTTATGTGGTCCGTACTATACATAAAATCACCATAGCATATTGCATAGGTTTTAGCCATGGCAGGACACCTGGTTAGAACATGTTTACCAGATTCAGTCTCAGATTTATTCATGCAAAGTCAGCAGGAACGCTCTAATAAGTCGAGTTTGCTCATAATCAGAGGCCGAAGTGGGCGGGAGCGGCTGGGAGCGGTGCTCCCATACTTTTTATTTTTCAGTTTCACCGTTCCTATACTTTTATTTTAAAAAGAAAACATTCCAGAACGGTTTAGGTTTAAAATAAAAGTGTAGGAAGAAGTTGAAGCTTGCACTTCAGTGCACTGCACTGAACATTCTCTTAAATAATAGATGTGTTTGGGGGTTTGGACTGTGTGTGGGATGGGTGCAGCAATGGGGCTTGTGGGGAGTGGGGCAGACCAGCAGGGAACATAGCTCCACTACTTCTTTTCGTACACTTCGACCACTGCTCATAATCCCACTAGTAGCCAATACCGGCAGCTGGTCAATCCTCAACAAAAGGATAAAGCGTCTCAGACGAGGTGAAGGACACAAAGACAAGTATGGTAGTGGTTTCTTAAAAGTATATCTCATAAATGGGACAAATTTGTAAAGTTTCAGAACTTCCAGATGTGCAAGATTATCAATCCAATCGTCTAGTTCAGATTTCTTGGATAATGCCCGTAATGAAGTGGCCGTGTCCCCGTATAGCCTATTAGTCCAGCCAATCTTATTCAAGTATCAATCCATGCATTTTTTCATAAGCAAAAATGTGGCAGACTTGTTAATTTCATTATGCATAGCAGTAAGCAAGGGGTTGTCTGCATTCAACGTCATTTTTAGGTACAGTTCAGCTCTCTTTCTGAGTACCTGAGATTTCCACGAGATGAGACCCAGTTCCAGTCTAAGAATGGACATGGGTATACATGTTGGAAGGCCAAGTATTTTCCTCCAAGATTTCCCCTCCAGTATCTGTAACCACCCAAGGTCCATTGACTGTAGGGCTTCTAAGCCATAAGTAATCATGGGTGCTAATACCTGCAGGTATAATTGACGTGCAGCCCAAATAGTGTACCCGCAGTGTGACGTACAGAAGCGGTATATCAAGGCAGTAATTTGAGACGCTCGGGTAATTCGAGCTTGCTTACACATAGTATATTGACCCTTGGGCTCTATCTCAATGCCGAGGTATCTATAATAGGGTGTATATTGAATTAGAAACTTGTGGATTTTGATGCTCACACGTGCTATCTTCTTGCTGGTAAAAACCATCATCTGGGTTTTGTCCATATTGATTAAAAGGCCATTTCTTTGAGTATAGGACCATAAGGCCTCTGCAGAACTGCAAAGTCCACTGATTGGGTGGTCCATGATGACTAAGTCATCAGCACACGCTAGGACCAAACAGAGGTCGGTACCTATCTTAGGGGGACAATTATGTACTGTTGTTAGTTCTTTCGGTATGTCATGGACAAATAGGCTATATAACAGTGGTGCCGTGACACAACCTTGTTTTACACCGCAGGTTTGTCATATCTTACTAGTCATATTCCCCATAGCATCTAGCTTCAGAGAGACTGAGTTGTTATGATGTAATAGCTTGAGCTAGTATAGTATCCCTTTAGGACAGCCCAGTTTTTCAAGTTTAGACCACAAGAGTTCTCTCTGTACTAGGTCAAAGGCTGCCTTAAAATCGACGAATAGTGCATATAATGGTGGATTGCCAGTTGATCTGGCCTTGTTTCGAAGTATGTCCATTACAACCAGGTTATGTACTATTGTACCCCGGTGCACAGATATAGAAGTACACCCAAGCCAAAACGATTTTTAGAAATTGAGGGACAGATGTAAAGCAAGAGCCTCTTGCTTTGGATCTAGTCACACAATTTCTAAACATCGTTTTCCCCCGGCTTTTACCCGGGCCGCCAGAGAGAGACACAGTATGGATGGAACAAAGGGTCATCCATACTGCGTCTCTTCTCTCCGGCCGGGGGAGCTCAGCCCTGACTTCATTCTCTGGGGGGGGGCCAGGGTCCCGCAGCCCCCGCATACTCAGCGCCCCTGTGCTGAACCCTGCTACACACGTCACCCGCCGCTCACCCTTATCCTGGCTGGTTGTCTCAGAGTCAGGCAGTATTGAGAAGTGGTCCGACTTTGGCTCTGAACGTATGTGGTAGCAGTGATTGTGTGCAGTGTGTGGGGAGAAAGTGGAACTCGGTGGTATTTCTGCCCAAGCAGAACAACTAGCAAATAAAGACGCAAATATAAATGTGTAATAGCTGAAAAGATAATGACAATAATATTCCCCTTATTGAAAATGTCAGAGAGCGCTCACGGGACAAGAACCCACGAAGGGAGTGAAAAATCGTTTGAGCAGATGCAGAAGGAACCGCTGAGCTACAGCCGACCCGGAAGCACCCATCCTCAACACTGTACATAAGTGTCACACCTCATTAAAGTGGGAGGATTATTGCGAGATTTAAGTTTCACAGAGGCTGGGCTCCTATTACCTTCACTTTTTAGACAAGGGAATTCAGTGCTTTGCCTGCGGATATGAACGTTCCAATGTATGCCTGGGGATGGGCGCGAGTTCATGGCTCAAGAAGGCAATATTGAGAAAGGACAGTTTTGAGAAGCAAAGCTATGAATAATCTCCTTAATAAAACGTTTTAAATGATCTCACTTCAGAGTGACGCCACATACCGTGATGCAGAATGGACTTGACTCTTGAGAGAGATGGGAGGAGGGAGCGGGAGATTATACAATTCTGGACCCAGCAGAGGTGGGGGGTGATAATAATACAGAAGACTGGATTCAGGGACAGGGACAGAGAGGGGAAATCTCGTTCATAGGACACTGTCAATTCTCGATTCATTTGGTTATTTCCAATCACAGTGACTAATAGAAAAGAGCAAAGCACACACTGCATGCGGTGTCAATAAATAAATTAATATTGCGCTAGATTTGAACATTAACATAACAATCAATACACCACCAGTAAAAATGCATCATGCTTTCAAAATGGGAACATTCTGTAATGCACTGTCATGTTGGGCACTTGGCCTCGTTATGTCAGAGGCGGGTGTTGGGATGGGAAGTCCCTAGTTACTTAGTAAGTAAACAGAGTTGAGACCAACAGCACCCCCACCAAAAGCTCCACCCCATGATGCCTGTATGTTGGGAACCAGAAAGGGCAGCACGTGCAGTACCAGTGAGGAGGCCTGTACCACAAAGAATATTTGAAACAAGGTATCCATTGGGAAAACGCTACATGCATGCACAAAGAAATAGTGCTCTTTTGGATGGGGTTACGGAAGAAGTGTGAAGACAAACCAGAAAGAACACTGGTGATATCATGTGAAGCAGAACTGACGCACCATGAGGAGACACACAAGACAAGAAGATGTAGACATTATATAGAAGCTGAAGATGAAGTTAAACAACATTTTGGGATCGAAATGAAGATGCTTGTGCGGAGAAGCACCAAAGAAAAATGCAAAGTCCTTTTACACTTGTACAGATGCTGAAACGCAAGTAGATAAAGTGATCATAAGGCTGGCTACATAGTGAATAGATTGTGGCGATGCGCCAATGTATATTCATAGGAATGTATAGAACCTGGATATTCCACGATGCACTGTAGCAAGGCTTGAAACCCCATGATTGGAGAGGATTTCAGTGTAGCGCAGTTGGAAATAAACTGATGGCGAAGGAGAATTTGAGAAAGGCTTGGCTGGCCCGGCACTAAGAAGTGGAGGCCACAGTGAGTTGGGCACCTGTGAAGAAGCTACAATGAACGTGAGAAAAGAACAAACTTCTGTTTGAAGCAGAATGAAAAAACGGTATTGGGTAATAAAATTGCGGCAAAAATGTCACCGGTAAAATAATTTGCAGCAAAAATGCAATGGTTTGACCCGGTAAAGGTGTACCCCATTATACCATTTAAGGGGGGCGGGGGTTTCAGGGGTGTCGACCGCTCCCCTTAAATGGTATAATGGGTCCAGAGATTGTGTGCCCCGCATCCTTTAAATGATTGTGGGGGCAAAACCACCGCATTTTTGCAGCAAAATATTGTATTCACAGCAATTTTTGCCGCGATTTTAAGACATTGAACCAAAAAAACACTGAAGGCGTCAACAGTTCATCCTTTAATAGAAATATATGCAGCAAAAAGCTCGAAAGAGTGGTCTCCAGTCACATGGTCGAGATCAAAATAGCTTTTGGTCAAGCTACACCGAAACCAGAAGACAGGATAATGCCACACTCCCTTTAATTCTCAGGCACAGAGAGCATCTGCAAGGCCAAGTTCAAAACATTAATTGACTGGCAGACTGTAGGAGTGATGATAGATGTTGGGCTAATTGGTGGGGAGGCAAGACCATGCCAACCCTCCATGCAAATGGGATGCTAGCCTGCTTGCGGCTAGCGTGTGGAATATTCCAGAAGGGTACAAGTGTGCCAACCAATTGTAGAAGGTCACGTATCAAAGAGCCCTATAGTTTGTATAGCCAATGAATCGTCATGTATTTTGTGACAATGAAGATGACCTTTCACTTGGTATGGGCTTAAGTGCCCACCTGACTTAGAGACCCAATCACTACCCCCATCAGTATGGAACATATACCTATATTTTTCTCTTTAACCAACCACAGTGGTGCACTGTGAAACCTAGGCCTTTTCCCCACTCTTCAGGACTCTCAAATTTAGGTGTGTTTTTCGCCAGTTTTAAAATTGAATTGTGAAAGTATTTAAAGTGCACTGTGGAACCTGGGCCCTTTCCCCACTATTCAGGACTCTCAAATTTAGGTGTGTTTTTCACCAGTTTTAAAATTGAATTGTGAAAGTATTTAAAGTGCTCTGTGAAACCTAGGCCTTTTCCCCACTCTTCAGGACTCTCAAATTTAGGTGTGTTTTTCGCCAGTTTTAAAATTGAATTGTGAAAGTATTTAAATTGCACTGTGGAACCTAGGCCCTTTCCCCACTATTCAGGACTCTCAAATTTAGGTGTGTTTTTCACCAGTTTTAAAATTGAATTGTGAAAGTATTTAAAGTGCTCTGTGAAACCTAGGGCTTTTCCCCACTTTTCAGGACTCTCAAATTTAGGTGTGTTTTTCACCAGTTTTAAAATTGAATTGTGAAAGTATTTAAAGTGCACTGTGGAACCTAGGCCTTTTCCACACTGTTCAGGACACTCAAACTCAGAGTGTTTTTCCCCCTCTGTTTTTTATAACATGCACTGACTCAGTATTTAAAAAAAAAAAGAATTGCATTGTGAAACCTAGGCCTTTTCTCCCTCCATTCAGGATTCTCAAACTTAGGTGTGTCTTCTCTCCTGTCTTAAAATGTGCATTCTGTGAGCTCTTTAATCCTGAGTGTCGTGTCTTGTCCTATTGCTCAGCTTGCTTGCCTCTCGCTGTCTTGTCTGCCTACTCTAGTGTCCTTCTCTGGTGTCTCCCCCTCTCCCTTCAACCTCTCTCCTCTCCCACCTACTCTATGGTGCTCTCTGTCCCTCCTATCTTTTGTAACTGCTTCTCTATTGCCTATCCTGCTCTCCTCACTAAATCTGGTAGGGAGAGGTTTAAAAAGGACATCCTGGTCTACAACCCAGGCCTCCCTATCGCTGACACCTACACCAGTGCCTCCTCCAAGGAAACTCTCACCGACATCCTCTTTGTCGTTCATTCGCCAGACCTATGGACTCTTCATATGGTCTCTGTGCTCGCTCCTTTCTCTTCTTCTCCCATTAATGGTGGCACCCGTTGGGACACCCTCCTGGCCTCCTTCCATTCCTCTAAGTTCATCATTAATGTCTACTCGAATGGGACCGTCCTGGTCCAAGGCCCTCAGGCCAACCTTCACCTCTTTGATAGATGCTTCCCGTGCCTCATCAATTTCCTTTCTTCTCCTGCTGTCCCCTGTCCCCTCTGTGGCTACCTCACCTCCCCCTTCTGCCTCCTCCTTGGCTACCTTGCCTTCTCCTTCCCTCTCTGCCCCCTCTCAGGCCCCTTCTACACCTCTGAAGGGCGTACCTCTGATCTGTACCCCTCCCCGGAAGTCCTTCAAGGATGGCAACCTTTTCCATATCGCCATTTTAGAGGAGGTGCCAAGCTCGATTCACACTCCAACTGCCCATTTTGAAGTACCAGGAAAGTTCACGCCGAAATATATGACATATGAACAAATAAACCAGCAAAGTGCCGCTGTTGGGCTCTGTCCAGTAACTATCAGAAGAACAGCACTTGTTGAAGTACCGACATCTAAGAAAACCTGGACAGTAAGGTACCCATTGAGGAAACCATATTGACGCATGAGACAGAATGATGATTGTCAGAATGCAATCCCTGAAAGAGCTAAAAAGATACTGAAGGTAGACGAATGGTGATGTCACAAGAACCCGGACTGACTCACACATAGAAGATATGATGACCCGTGAATGATGAAAAGAGATGAAACCCCATGGATAAGTGACATCCTGAGTCTAAACTGAAATAATTAATGTCAAAATGGCAGGAAGTATGCCACATGCGCAATGAATACATTCAGTTAGTTTAAACGTGTACATATGCAAGGAACTGCAAGAAGAGGGCGGCAGGTGCCACCTATACATATCTACCTCAAAAGGAACACTTTACATAAGTATACTTCCACTTTGCACAAAAGCAGAAACAACCAAAGGTTACTAAAGATCTCAAGAGTAGAGCTTGCAGCAAACAAATCGAAAATTAAAGACGGATAGAAACTCAGACAAAGGCAAATCGTACCAAGAAGCCAAGGTCGTATCGGCTGAAATAGACCCAGAGTGGATACAATTAATGAAAAGAAGAACAGAGTATCCTGTTCAGAAAGGTCAAGATAAGCCACAGATGGCTGGCAGAATTAAATCAAATACACGAAATTGCATGAAGAATAAGACGATTTCAGGGTGTCAGAATCACGTGACCAGACGAGCAAGAAGGGATGAAACTTTTACACCTACGCATGGACTTGTGCCATGCACTGTCGCCTTAACTTTTCCAGATGAGAAGCAGTCTCGAGGTCAACCACAAATAAATAATTGATACATGACCACTGAAGTGATGATTGATTGTAGCAATAATTGGAGGGAAGCTGGGGGTGCAGATGAACTCCCTGCACCTGGCCTGCTATTCTGCACGCTGCAAAGCAAGTGGAAAAGTATTTGTGGGGTCGATGCCAACCCAATCATGGTGGACCATGTAATCTAGGGTCCTATAGTTAGTAGAACCAATGGGATGTCATACTTTTAGTGACGTTTACAGTTGCCATTTTTAAGGAAGGGCTTAGTTGCCCCACCTGACATTGGTTATCCAATCCCCTCTCCCCGTTACCATATGCAGATATAGTACCTATATGAAAATTGCCTTCCTAGAACCAATAGAGTTGCATGCTAAGTTTTAGGCGTTACACGTCAGTGATGACGAGTTTTTGGTGTAAATGATGTGTTTTTTCAAAAATTAATTGGAGTTGAATCGAGAAGGAAGATCGAGCATTTGCTGATCCCCGTTTTTTGTACTTGTCATTAAACGGACTCCCTTTGCCAAACTATTGAGTTGTCATTATTGATTTGATGCGAGAGTATTAATCTGCATCCCCATCCATCTCAAGGGTGCTGCTGCTCATCTTAAAGTGCAGTTGGGAAACCCCCAGTCCTATGGGCTGGCTGGGGTCCTACTGCACACCACTCTAAACTCTTGCACTGCTGTCAAACACACCTCTGATATCTGCCGCCTTCTGGAAGAACTTGATCCCGATGTCCTCGGTCTCACTGAGACATGGTTCACGGCCACCTCTGTCACTGCCGCAGTCTCTACCTCTCCTGTCCCTTCCCAGGCCCTCTGCACTGCACTGGCTTCTCATTTCATCTCTAAAACTCTGGACATCATGTCCTCACTTTCCTCCTATCTCCTCCCTACCTCTACTCCCTGCTTTTCCTCTGGCCCTTCTGCAGCCACCTCTCCTCCCTCCTTCTCTGCCTTTCCCCTGTTCTCCGCAGACAAGGTTTCTAGACAAGTCTGATCTATGAAAGTCTCATCTAAACAGGTTGACCCCTGTTCCTCCAAAACTATCAAGGACCACATCGGCTCCCTGGCTCCTGCCATGGCTGATTTCTGCAATCACTCCTTCGCCACTGGAGTCTTCCCATCCCCCCTGAAGCACTCCCTTGTGCACCCTCTTCTTAAGAAACCTTCTGCCGACCCCTGCTGCCTGGCTAACTATCCCCCAATCTCCATCACTCCCTTCCTGGGCAAGCTCCTGGAGAAACTGGCCATCTCCCAGCTTAATCTCCTCACTGAATTTGTTGGTTGTCTTCATGACCATCAGGCTGACTTCATAGCTGCCAGAAGCACAGAAACTGCTCTCCTGAACATCTGTGAAGACCTGCTCTCCAATCTTGACTCTAACACCCCGTGCGTCCTCATTGTGCCTGATCTCTCTTCTGCCTTTGACACTATCAACCATGCCATCCTGCTCAACCGTCTCTGTGATAACCTGGGTATCACTGGTCAGGCTCTGGCATGGCTGACTTCTTTCCTCTCTGACTGACCCTCCCAGGTTCAACTTGGGTCCTTCCTCTCCGCTATCTTCTTCTCTACCTGTGTCTACCAGGGGTCTAACCTCTCTCCCTCGCTGTTCAACCAATACCTGGCACTCCTTTCCCACTGCATCGCCGCTCCCTGCCCCAACTTTCAGTGCTATGCGGATGACACCCAGCTCATTTTCAGGCTACCCTCAGCCTCCTCCTCTCCTTCCCTTCTCTCTGACTGTCTGTCTGCTATCCAGGAGTGGTGTGCCGCCAATGACCTCTGCATTAATGCCAGTAAGACTGAGATTCTCTTCATCAGCACACCTGCTCCCTCCTTTCCTGTAGCTCTCTGGCCGGCCTCTCTTGGCCCTCTTCCTGCTCCCACCTGCAAGGCTAAAAACCTGGGGGTCATCTTCGACTCCACACTCTCCTTCTCTCCTCACATCTCTGGCATCTCTAAGAAGTCACACTACCAGCTGCACCTCCTCAGAGGCCTTCTTCCTTTCCTCTCCTTCCCCCAGAAGCTCATTGTCTCCAGAGCTCTGGTTCTCTCTAGGCTGAACTATTGCAACAGCCTCTTTCTAAATCTGCCTGCTTCTACTCTCCGCCCTCTGCAACTTATCCAGAAGAGGACTGCGAGACTTGTACTTGGCCTCAAACCCAGAGATTGTATCTCTCCAGGACTGAAATCTCTGTATTGGCTCCCAGTGGCTGCGAGGATTAAGTTCAAAACCCTCTACACCATCCACAAAGCCTTCTGGGCCTCAATACCTTCAGCTCTCTCTTCCTAAATATCTTCCTTCTCGAGCTCTTTGCTCATCGGCCTCTAACTCCCTCAGGGTCAGTCGCTTCTCCAAGCGACGAGTTGGTAGTTGATCTCTTTCTTCGGCTGGTGTCTCCCTCTGGAACAGCCTACCTGTCTCCCTTAAACTTGAGGAGAACCATTTTCAGTTCCGGAAGCACCTCAAAACCTTTCTCTTTGCTTCTGCTTTTTCTCCACCTCTCCTCTACTGACCTCCTGGCTGTAACCGGAACTACACTGACTACCTGGAAACCCTCTGATCTCGGGCCCAGGTCCCTCCCCCACCAGTGTCACACACCTGTACTGCCCGCCTGGCAACTCCCGCACTTGGGCACTGTTTCTGTATCCCTACAGTCCCCCTACCAGCCCTTGACACCTGGTGTCTGCACTTACCCATGCACTTACCAAGACACCTGGTGTCTGCACTTACCCATGCACTTGCCACTTCCTGGCTGTTACTTACTTATTGTTACTATCTATTCCCATGTACTGCACTGTCCCTGCCCACTTCCCATGCACTTGCACAATCTGATTGACACCTGGCCTAGTATGATCGTTGTCTGTCCTCCCTTTGTTCCCCTCCCTTGTCTCGTCGCGCCTTGAAACACTTGTGTATAGGCACGTTATAAATGCCATATAATATCATATCATATCACATATCATATGACATAGGTTTTTCTAGTTTGCCACGTAGTGTGATATCAATGGTGACAAATTGTGACTGTAAAAGTTATGTTCTTTTATAAAAATGTGTTGAGAGAAATCGAGCGAACGTTGGATGATAATCGTTGTAACTCCCTGTTTTAGATAATTGATATTAAAACAGAACACATTTTTGCCAACTTCCTGAGTCGTTTTGATTATTGATGTTTAAGTAACTTCCGCATCCCCATCCACCTCTGAGTATTGTTGCCTCATCTTAAAGGACCCAGGTCTGTGGGTTCACGTGGTAGCAGAGGATGCTTAAAGTCCCCATCGACCCAGTAAGCTTTTAAGGGTCTCGGATTATCGGGCGTACTCCGCTCTTTAGCTGGAGGACTGCGAGGCTGCCTGTGGATAGCGGTCAATAGTAAAACCTTGCAGGTCACTAAAGATAGGTGGGACATGTCCCTCTTTCACAGAATTCCCCTCCCGTTTTCTACAGGCAGCCGAGCGGACCAAAGACTATGGTGGACGGTTATGGAGGAGACGATCCAGAGGGTCAGGAGCTGAAAAGCGAATGGTGAGTAGATTGAGAAATGCGGCAAAAGAATATTGCATGGGGAAAGTGATAACGGGGAAAAATTAATGGAGGGTTGGTTGGGTATTAAGTTAATGACAAAGAACGTCAAGTAAAGTATATGGACGAGGAGTGATCCACATGAAAGCCCAGAGTCCTACGTTCAGGAACGTCAGAAGGAGTTGTTTCAAAATCCCACTGGATATACTAGGCTACGAACAGATAAATCTGTTAAAGGAAACAATTGAAACTCCCTATCAGGAGTCACTTTAGGGGCAAGTAGCCACGAGGGGCATTGGAAGAGGTATATGATGGTTCGGCCAGTTCTTCTGTGCGTATTGTGTGTTATGTATTTTATGTGTGAAGGAAAAAGTGAGATGTCGAAGAGCAACAAATAGTAGATTGTGTTTAGAAGGCAAGAGTACAAATTATTTATTTATTTAGTCATTGTACTGATTGAGTAGGTAGATTGAAGTAAAGTGAGACATAGAGGTTTGGAGCAGCGACGATTGGTGCATGCACATATTGTATTGTTTTTCTGAAAAGTATTTTCTGTGTAAAAGAATGGTAAATCTCGACAGTTGATTGAGACTTGTCACAATGGAGGATGTTGCTCCGCTCATACACCAGTGCAAACAGTTGCCGAAACACGCACCCAAGCTTAAGCAATACAGTGCAGAATGGGTTAAGGGCACAGCAGATAAAATGTTCATGCCATGGCCACAAGGGGGATCGCTGTTTAAAGCAGTTTTGCAACACATGACCATATACTTGCACGCTGCGTACACAGGAAAGAAATTGGAAAAGAGGTTAGCTAGGTTAGAGCTTTGGAAGATGTACCAGGAGGAAAGAGAAGACCCGCCCCCTGAAGACTGGATGCTTAACCAGTATAAAGAGGGGGGTGTTGAGCCTTCTTCTCCCCCTACCTCGCCTTAAGTAAATGGTGATAGTGCAAAAGATGAAGTAGTATATCCGCTAAGAGAGCTAAAGCAGCGGCAGGATATAGTAACTTGACGTATGAACCGCCTGCTTATAGCAGTGACAAGAGCCCAGAGAGAGCTCCAGAAGAAGATGTGATCTCTAAAGTCCCACGGGACAAAGGGAAAAGTGAACACCCAAGTGTGACCCTAGATATAGAAAGAGAAATTAAGAGATGGAAATGAGAAAAAGACATAACAGACGAGATAAGGCTCATACAGAATGAGTGGATGGGCGGTCAGGTATTGCTCAAACTTGATGGAAAGAGCATCGAGGAAGTGCGGCAAAGGGAAGATCAGGATGAGCAAGATAAAAAAGACAGGGAACGAGAGAAGCGATTGAAAGAAGATGAGACTAAATGAAAGAATAGACAATAACGAGAGCAAATGTATCAGGAAGAGCAATTAAGAAAGGAAGAAAGGGTAGAGGAGCAAAGAAAATATGACAATAGACAGAGAGCAATCGAAGCATGAGACAGGCTAGAAAAGAAAAGAGAAGAGGAAGAACAGAAATTAAGAGAGAAAAGAATGCAAAGACACAAGGATGAAGAGGTGCGTAGGGCAAATGAAAGAAGAGAAGCAAAGAGACTAGAGGAAGAAAGAGTTAGAGAAGAAGCAAAGAATCAAAGGGCATTTGATGAGGAAATGGAAAAAAAGAGAAGACAGAGAGCACGCAGCATTGATCTCATTCAGAAAGAGCTAATGGAACCAAATCCAGTAGTAGCTGGGAGGACATAGAGTAGTTCTTCCTACCGCAAGAACCAACGCCAAGACACTCTAGGATAAATCTAGAGGAGGACTTTAAGATAGAAAATATAGGAGGTAGAATTAAAAAAGCTTATCAGGAGATGAGAACAAAAAGTAAACTGAAAAATAAAGGGATAGATGATCAATTTGAGATTTCCCAGTCACGGGCTAAGGAGGGAAGTCCATTTAGTCGAGAGCACCGAGCTTTGCCTTTGGACATACTGACTCTAAACAGGGACGAGAAAGAGGACAGCCATATTGAGTTGGGGATAGGATATGTCAGATGAAGACACAGTAACCTTCCGTGGGGAGGAGGGAACTGGTGCATGTGGTCCCGAGGGATGTTTTCAAACAGACAAGAAAGTTAGATGGTCGGATCTGGACCTACCTAAAGAAAGAATGCCAGAGCCTATGGCATGCTCAAAGTGACCTAAAGGATGACCTCATAGTGAGAGGGGGAATCGCCACCGTATGTAAGCAGACTAAGGTCATTGCCAGGAAGAAGGCGATCAGGAACCATTGTCCCTAATATGGATAGGCAGACGATGGGATGCGATGGCGATTTTGGGATTTCACAATTCCCTTTGTTAGAGAAAGGAAGGGCCAGACCACAGTATATACCATGGCCCCAAATGAATAAGGACAATTTAAGATGAAAATTGCCCAGCATAACGTCGGTTGCAAGAAAATGGATATATGGGCTACAGAAGATGACAGGAGGAAATACTCTAGCCAAAGAGGACATTAAGGGTCTCCTTGCAGCTATCCTTGGGGAAAGAGCTGACGATATTTGGATGAGAGCAGGATACTCAGGTTTCACTGCACAGAACATAGCGCACAATGGCACGCCATTTAATAATTGTAAAGCAGTAGTATGGAAAGGGCTTAGAGTACTTTCTAGACACGTCTGATATGGGTGCAATTATGGCACGTAAAATGCAGGATGGTGAAGATACGCTTGATTACATTCAAAATTTTCAAGAGCAGTGGTCCTTGGAAACTCAAGAGCTGTGTGGGAAATCGATACCGGTATTCTATCATATTCTATGTCAGGGATTTCCAAAACAGGTACAGGGACAACTTAAGAAGCTGGTGGGTATGGAACTGAAGCCATGGCCAGAAATACAGCTGACCATTGCGCACCATTTCCGATTGTTGCAAGAGAAAAATCAAAAGAATGAGGATACTAGGAAGATTGAGGAAGCTAAACTAGTGCAGAAGAAGCGGTTGAAGTGTGCTATAGAAGGGGTGATGTTGACTAGCGGAGAATGGTCAGGATCACAACAGATAGCAGGTATGCCACAGGTGAATAACCAACTGCAGTTGGAACAAGGAGGAGATGGGTTCATGCCGAGAGGCAGGGGAAGAGGTTTCAGAGGAAGAGGATGCTTCCAGAATAATCAAGGAGGTTTTCAGAATAACCAAGGTGGTTTTCCAAATGTACAGCATGATAATCAAGGCATGCAGGGAGGGCAGATTAGGAGATTCCCTCCTGTATGTCGGACGAGTGGAATGACAGGACATATAGCACGAACATGTGGGAGCCAAGGATATGTACAGAATGGGCAATTCTCAAGAGGGGGGACAGTTTATCCTCCAGCATATAGTCCACAAAGTAGGGATGGGTTCACCCAAGATCAGACAGTGTATCAAGCACAAGCACCGTGAACACAGCAGGCTTTGCAACCACAGCAAGCACCATTGAATCTGCTCCAAGGGCAGTCACAGCACACACCCATTCAGATACAGCAGAGTGCAAACACAGGACAATTATTGGCTCCTAGAATAGGAGGTGTCACTATCGAGGGTGGGAATCCTTTCACAGGTACGGGAATAAGTATGAACCCACAATAGGACAGCTCACAGGGTGACTTGATGTGTTCAGTACTATCCATGATGCCAAATCCTCAAGAGGAACCAAGGGTTGATGTTACAATAGGAGGCAAATCCTTTTCTTTTCTAGTAGACACTGGAGCAACTCGCTCATGTATATGAGAGGGAACATTTTCATTGTCGGGAAATTACATGAATGCTCAAGGGTTCTCTAGAGCTACAAGTAGAGTTCCTTTTACAGAGAAATTGCCAATCTCTATGGGAGAATGTGATATATCTGTTCCAATATTGTACTCGAGACAGACTCCAGTTAACATACTGGTTTGAGATTTAATGACAAAGCTAAATATGACGATTTCTTTTACTGATGAAGGCATAGTGTGTTCTACACCAGGAATACATTATTTAAATGTAAGTGAATTCATCATTGCATTTACAGGGAAAATAGCTTTGCAAGGGACGTCGCTAGAGCCTGAGGTTTTTTACTATGGGGTACGCATTTTGTAAACATGGCTATCTGGTTTAGTGGGTAAGATTATGAGGATACCTGATGAATTTCTGTTCAGGCCACAGATACCTATGGACGAAAAGGGGTTACAGATATTTCCCTTGGAATTCCAGGCAGCCATGGTACGAGGCAATTGGCCATGGTTTGATGATGAAGGCAGGCCATGGAGAACAGTGATTGCTATTAGGGAAGGATACAGATTGACTGATGTCACTGACGAGGATATATTTAGAGACGCCCGTCAGATGATGAGGTAGTGTTTGAAATGAGCATCACTTACTGGATCAGGGCAGTAAGACGAGAGGTCCCACAGAGAATGGTGATAGTGCGGCAGCGCCCCGCATTTTTTGATGAGGATATGGCGAAAATATCAATCTTGTTATGGACTGCAGGCCCTTATTACGTAGGCCTGTTGAAGGGGGTGGGAGAAGTTAAGATTAAGCTGAAGCCAAGAGCAATTTTACCTCGAGCAAGACAGTATCACTTGACTCGAGAGGCAGATGATGGTATTTTTAAGACTATGGGCCTCATCACGAGTTGGGCGGTAAAGCCGGCGGTATTACCACCAGTGGTATCAGCCCTACCGCCAACCCCCCCGGCACTATTAGCGCCGGATCACGGGTTTGCGGAATTGGAATTCCTCCATTCCCCACTGAGCCCATTCGAGAATGCCCCATTCGCCATTGGGCTCAATGGGGAATTTTCGCGCTCTTACCGCCGGCGGATTTCCCGCCGGCGGTAATAGTGTGAATTTTTGGCGGATTTCCCCCGAGCTCAAAGCTGGGGAGAAATCCGCCAAAGCCCTGATTTGGTGGACCCTTAAATCCGGCGGTAATAGTGCGACCGCTGGATTTAAGGGTTACCGCCAAACTCGTGATGAGGCCCTATATCAGCTATGATGGAACAAGGCATCTTAGTGACGTCAGAGTCACCATGAAATACCACAGTGTACCCAATCAAAAAATCAAAGGGTGGGTGTCACGACCCTCGCCCAAAACCCCCTCTGGCAAACCCATTGGCCAGGTGGAGTCAGGACTCGGGCCTCTAAAGCCTGGCATCCTCTTCAAAAGCCCTCATGGGGCCAGTCCTGGCACCTATGGCGCCAGGCTCATACACCATGAAAAACAATGTGCTTGGGAAATACTTTATTGTATTGTCAGCCAACATGGAGGCATCCACATAGCTTGGTACCTAAGAACCAAGCTATGCGGTCTAGTGTTTTGGGTGTGGTAGCCTAGGGACTACTTTACCTGGACTATTTTGTTGGGGCTATTTAAAACACACCCAAGACAACACGCTTTGCGTTACTTTGCAGCTTGCAACGTGACGCTCACCGTGTCCAGCTATTCCCTCGAACCTCGGAGAAGCAGAACCTGCAAGGAGACAAAAGGAACATCATTAGCAGCAGCATATTACCTGCAGTCTTCATCTTTAAACAATCACAGCTACTGAGAACAGCTTCCTCAAATCTGCACGCCTCCCGGACAGAACGACCTGAAAGAGGAAGATAGAGGCAACATTAAAGAAAGCAGTAGAGACATTTACAAATTACGAACTGCTCAAAAGGCTTACCTGGTTGGTCGCCTCTCAGCTGGCACCACTCCGGACATTCCACTCGCGCTGAAGAACACCGCGACCTACAAGGAAGGAAAACACAGGTTAGCAAAGGCAAGACTTCGCAGAGCTGCACATAGCGCTTACTTACCGCATCATAGCACTCTTAATACGCCATCATTTACCAGCGGGGCTCAACCAAGCCAGTTCGCAGCGCTGAAGCTCTGCATACCTAAGGGAGAAAAAAGAGACATTTTAAACAAAGAAAGGCATGCAGGATAACAACAAAACTAAAGAACAGCAATAAAACCTACCTGAACAATATCAAACGGGCCGACGTCAGTGAAGTAACTGGACCACTCTCGCCCATGAAAGACAACGCGCCCCTGTAAAGAAGGCAGGATGGAGAGCACGTCTAATTCTACCACAAGGTGAGGAGAGGGCGCCAGAGGGACTGAAATCATACAGGGGTGGAGGGAGGATACTTACCCCAGTCAGTAAGTCTTGAACACAGTCCTCCTGTATTTTCAGGCAGAGCCTTCCCCGTAGACCACATCAGGGCAAAGCTGAGAAGCATACCAGCGAGTTACCCGGCTGGGTGGCGTCCCTGTGGATACCAGGTGAGCGTAACAGAGGGTCATGGCATTTAATTCAGGACATGAGACCGATTAACCAGATAGTAGAGGCAGAATTTCCTCTTGTCCCGAATCCTGCAACGATTCTATGTAGTATTCCCATAGAGGCACGATATTTCACAGTGATTGACTCAAACCCGTTGCATAAAGATTCCCAAGATGAAGCTGAAAAGCACACGTTTACCTCAGGGCTACTGTAAGTCACCATTGATTTTCAATAGGGTCCTACAGATGGAACTTAGCAGTATTTATTTGCCAAGTGTTGTGTTGCAGTATGTAGATGACAATTTAGTTTGCAGCACAACAGAAGAAGAGTGCAGACGAGACTCGATTCAAATAATGATTATTCTAGCAGATAAGGATATAAAGTGGATAAAGAGAAATTGTAGTACTGTCAGGAAGAAGTATTATACATAGGACAGTTAATTTCACATGAGGGAAAGAAGGTTACACCTGAAAGAGCTGATGCGATCATGAAAACATAAAAACTGCACACGATAAAGCAAATGCAACAGTTTTTGGGACTGAGAGCATGGGTATTTCATTAGAGTTCATATACAAGACCCTTGTTGCAGGCCCTGAAAAAGGCACAGCGGAATAAGGAAAAAATGGAATGGACTGAGGAAATGGAGGAGGGGTTTGATGAGTTGGAAAAAGCAATTTGTACAGCTCCAGTTTTACAAATTCCCAATTATTCTGAGGAGTGATTTTTGTTTTCGCACACAAATGGAACAGTTATGACAGCAGTACTCACGCAGAGAACCACATTGGGGTACAAACCTTTAGCATACTACAGTGGGATTCTGGACCCAATAATGAGGGGTCACTTCCCTTGGGAACATTCACTGGCAGCAGCCACGTTAGTGGTCGAGAAATCTGCAAGCATCGTGATGGGGTGTTCTATGGTATTGTTGGTTGCGCATGCATTGTTTGCTGTTTTGGAGAAACCTAAGGGTACGCTGACATCTCAAAGAGCCTCTGCTTATGAGGTAGTAATATCAAATCCTGCCATCAAAATAGTCAGGTGCAGAATAGTGAACCTTGCCACATTTGTAGCTGAACCTGTGGCAGAGGGTGAACATGTGCATGACTGTGCTAGTTATGAAGAGTCCTATGAAGACGTACCATGTGTTAAAGAAAACACGTTGCCTGGAGGAGATACCCTCTTTATTGATGTTTCTTCGAGAATTGATCAAAGTGATGGGGAAAAACGGACTGGTTCAGCTGTAGTGAGGCATTTATTTATTTATTTGCATGTATAAAGCGCACAACAGCCCTCAGACCTCGCAGCGCTGTTACAGAAGGCTTAACTTGGTACATAAGTGCTTAAAGGCATGCGTACATATATATTGCCTAACCCCAGATGTCAGGGCGGCTTACTTGGTTACATAAGTGTTAACAAAGACAGTGTCAGTTTAAGTGGCACAAACATGTTGCCATGCCCATGTTGCAGGGCAGCAGCATACAAAGGCAGAAAAAGTCAAGTAGGTGGCACAAACATGTTGAATAACCCCTTGTAGCAGGACGGCAGCAGCATCCAAATGCAAAGTCAAGTTAGGTGGCACAAACATGTTGCCCATCCCATGCTGCAGGGCAGCAGCCGATGCAGAGGTCAAATAGGCGGGCTTAGTTTTGAGAGGGGGGGAAGGAAAGGAGGGGGGTGAAACCAGAAGGAGGTATGTGGGTATAGCATCAGGGTGGCTATGGAGAGCGCACACAACATAGCGGGAGACCATAGGGAGGATGGGGGCCACACTTCACATAACAGGCGACCAGACGGAGGGAGGGGGGCACACTTCACATAACAGGCAACCATACGGAGGGAGGGGGGCACACTTCATATAACAGGTGACCATACTGAAGGAGGCGGGCACATTTCACATAACGAGCGACAATACGGAGGGTTGGGGGAACACTTCACATAACGGGCAACCATACGGCGGGTGGGGGTCACACTCCACATAACAGCGACCATACGGAGGGAGGGGGGCACACTTCAAATAACAGGCGACCATACGGAGGGTGGGGGGCATACATAGCATCAATGAAGCAAGGACAATTAGTTACGACCTTGCTGGGCATAATGGTCTATGTGGATACGTGATGATAATTGCGATATTAAACAAATGCAGAGTGCAGCTTAAGTTTTGGTAAGAGATGGCGAGGTCAGAGCATATTTAGAAAAGTTACGAAATGAAGCACAAACATTTAATACCTTAGAATCTGGTGTAGAGTCTTGAGGGCCATAGAGTGGCTGTATAATGTTGTCGGTAATGGATTGTGAGAAGCAGGGGTCTGGGCGCCGGCATCCAGTGCCGGCTCTGCCTCCGCTTTCCGGCTCCATTGTCTGGGACGAGAATAACGGTCGCTCCAGCCAATGGGCAACCCTGGTGTTGCTGGGTTGTTGCAGGACAGGTTGTGCCTGGAAAAAGGTAGTCTCATTCGTGTCGGCCTTCTTACAGTGCACAGGCAACATTCCATGCGAATGCAAGCAGGGCACTCTGGAGGTTAAACAAAGGAGGACTTCTCTCCTGAGAAGGGGAGGTTAAACAAAGGAGGACTTCTCTCCTGAGAAGGGGACATGGAGTGGGGCCAAGACAGTCAGTAGCCTTATGCTACCGACTTTGGCTAGTGCCGGCTCTGCCTCCGCTTTCCGGCTCCGGTGTCTGGGCTGAGAATAACGGTTGCTCCAGCCAATGGGCAACCCTGGTGTTTCTGGGTTGTTGCAGGACAGGTTGTGCCTGGTAGAAGGTAGTCTCCCCCGTGTCGGCCATCTTAGAGTGCACGAGGCAGCATTCCATGTGAATGCAAGCAGGGCACTCTGGAGGGGAAATGAGGGAAGGCTGCTCTCCTGAGCATAGAGAGAATGGAGAATTGAAATTGGGGCAAGCATAAGGCTGCCGTCTCATTTTTCAGCACAGGCTGCAGAATTGGTAGTGCTTATTATCGCGCTTGAAAAATACGAAGGAGAGGAAGTGACGTTGTACAGTGACTCCGCCTATGTGACGTCAACTGTGCATGCAGAGTTAGCAGGTTGGAAAAGAAGGGGCTACCTCCGGGTGGACGGCACTCCAGTGCAGCACGCTGCAATATTGGTTAGACTTATGAAAGCATTACAGCTACCAGAAGCCATAGCAATAGTTAAATGCACAGCACATACTAAGAGAACTGACTTTACCTCAAGCGGGAACCAAGTCGCAGATGAAGAAGCCAAAAGAGTTGCAACCTCTTTAGACATTTCGAGTTTTGACACTCTTTATGTAAGCAAGAGCGAAATTATGGCTGTAATAATGAAAGAAGGTTTTAACCATTTGCCAAAGACTCAGTTAATGGAAATTCAAGGTGGAGCTCTACAGGAAGAGAAAGAACTGTGGACACAAAAGGGTTGTTCTTTATGCCCTTCTGAAGCACTGTGGCGACATGACAGTACTGGTAAACCAGTGATGCCTGTAGCCTTATTGAGGATGGCGTTAGAGCAGCTACACTACCCTGCGCATGTCACTAGGGAAAGCCTTGCAGCAACCATTGCGGATGATTGGTTTGTACCAAACCTTTTAGAACATGTTGCTTTTTATGTAGTGAATTGCATCGTATGTCAAACGTTTATTGCTGGGCACACGCTGCGAACAGTCAGAGAAGTAATTCCTCCACCGAATGGTCCATTTCAGCATTTACATATTGACTATGTTGATATGCTGCAGGTCTGTAATGGTTACAGGTATATGATAGTGGTAGTATGCCCGTCTGGATCGAAGCTGATCCATGCACACACCCTAATGCCACTTGTGCTGTGAAATTTTTTATCCGAGAAGTATTTCTCAGATGGGCAGTATGTGAGGTCAGAGATCAGATAATGGCCCCCATTTTGCGAATGAGATATTTGAACAAATAAGCTTATTACTGAGTATTAAGCCCAGGTTTTCTTCTGCGCATCACCCACAAATGAACAGATAATGTGAGAGACTTAACGGTCTGCTGAAAGAGAGAATAGAAAAGTTGAAAGTTGAAATTGACCCTGAAGAAGGGGTGGCTGCAATGCCTGTCAGTTAGCATTGTATGCATTGAGAAATCAGCCTGGCTCAGATCACCACCTCACACCCCACAACCTAGTCACAGGGAGGCAAATGAGAACACCTCTAACTCCTCCATCGAGGACTAGGCATGATGCCCAGACAACTATAGAATTGTTAGGAACTGAGCTACGTGAGTACTTAACATGTATGATGGCTAGTATCTCTGTCATTTCAGAGCAAGTCAAGCGGACGGGGTGTCGGTCTCAGAACACAGATGAAGACCATACAGCAAGCAGAGTTCAAGAATGATCTGTACCTAAACCTTTTCCAGGAGATAAGGTTCTAATAGGGAACTTTACAAGAAAGTGGCACAAGCCTCGATTTGGCGTCCCTTTCGTTGTGGAGAACATTACCCTATCAGCAGTCAAGGTCCAAGGAAGATGAACTTGGATACATTAAGGTGATATAAAAGTCTATGCTGGAGAGGCTGACATACCCCCAGCCCATTCAGACTAGATCAATTGAGAGTAAGAAGGACGCAGAGACTCGCCATTAGATAGATAAAGAGTATATTGGACTGTGGTTACCCTGGAAATACTCTTTGGAATTGCTACAGCAAGGAGTGAGAAAGCTACTGTTCTTGCGCCACAGAAGTTTGCTGACGTTGAACTTTGGAGTGTGGAAGTGCATGGAAAAATGCCAGATTAAGACTTTCTGTTTTACAACTGAAAGAGAAAGCAGTTCCTGGATTCATTTCTCAATGACTTTCTCTTTGGTGGGCCACATGGTACTCACCGATGGTAATGTACACAGACCACGTTTTGCTGTCTTTGTTCTTATACTCAGAGCTTACCCTGCTCTTGTTGGGCATAGCATTAATGTATGCCATTTCATCCAAGATCCTAAGAATGGCCCAGCGATTCCACGCCTACTGGCAGCAATTATAGAACAGTTTAGACAGCAACCTGAACATTTTTTCGAGGGCACGAATGGTCATGTCTAACAATGATACCCATAAACTGGTTTCCAGGATCTTTTACTACTTGCTTAAAGCTCATCTTTATCTTGTTTGGAGAGATACTAACACTTTTGTGTTCATGCGGGATCCTATAAATCATCCTGCAATCAGCCAGCTACTCAGGGAGATTGTGGAGCAAATTCAACGACTACCAGAGCATTTGATGAGATTGTCTGAATAAAAAGAGTTTTTCATTCCTTAAAAAGTAATTACAGGCCGTCATGGGTTCCATTAACCACCTTGCAATTCCAAACAGTGAGCAAAGTCAGCACCGAGTGTAGAGACATCGATGGTGGAGCATAATGTATTGTTGCATAAGATATGCTTGCTCAATGTTTATCATTGTTTTCCTGATTTTGCTAGTTCACGCTGTGTATTTTGTTGGTCTAAAGAAAAAAAAGTAAAGAGTTCCCTCAATTCCTCCTACTCCAGTAACCAATGCAGAGCTAGACATTGCAAGAAAGCCTAGGCCCTTTGTGATTGTTCCTACAGCAGTGGTGCATGAGAAAGCACTTAGTTCTGTGACAAGTGCTCCTAAGATCCCCCCTTTTGGATCTCCTGTTTTTGATATGCTTTATGACTATCATGCACAAGCTCGTTTAGCAAAGCTGAGATGTAAGAGGAGTACAAGGGAACATGATTATGAATTAAATAATTATCTAGACAGTACAGCACATTTGGCGAACAACATGTGGTATCAGCATATGAAAGAGGTGGGCAAAATAACTTCTGATGAGGAGTGCTATGTATGTGCACTCCTGTCTTATGCTATGGGGAAGTCTCAGGCATTCATTGCTATTGAAATAGATGTCAAACATCTCATTGCTTATCTCACGTTGCACTCTGCCTGGCAAGAGGTCAGTTGATGGGCTGAACTGCATCCTTGGTATGGGCAATAGAATGGTCAAGCCTAGATAACGATGATTATGTCCAAGATTTGAAGACAAGGGCAAGGACATTTACCAGGAATCACGTGATAATATATGAACAACCTGGAGTAAAAGGAGCTGGAATCAGATGTGAAGTAAATAGAAGACTTGATTGTCATCAAAAGACTAACAAAGAGATTTGATGCTGCAATGAGAGAGGCCAGATGCAGATCTGGGGAACAGTACTTTCTCCAGATGGCTGGGAGGAAGGCATAGTCATATGCAGAGCATGGGTAGTAACTGGTCATCACAAACCTGTTATAGACCGTGTGCAAAATGGATGCAAACCTCTATGGCCGAAACTTGCAAAACTACTGACATGGGTCGAAGACAAAGGAGGTCCTTTGCAGATATTGCCTCTGGATAGTGCAAAGCTGTGCTTCAGAAATAATGGCACGAGAAAAGTTGGAGAGAATCAAAAGTGTGGTTAAATCTTTGATGTGCCAGGAATGAAAGAGGGGACAGCAATGATGATGGATCACTACTGGGCCAATGGATCCAGAGCTTACATGAAGCTACCTAGAGATTGGGGAGGACCATGTTCCCCAGTGATTTTCCATGTTCCAGCATTGGTGATTCCAAAGAATGACCTGAACATTGGAGAGTTTCCAAAAGCAGATGCTCATCTAAGGAAGAAGAGATCTACTGAATGTTTAAATTGAATGAAGAGAGAAAATGATTTCCCAGTCAAGTCAATAGAAGTCTTTGATGCTATTCCATATGAACACAGACTGTTCAGCCAGACTTTAGCAGTTTTTTCTGTTATCTTTATGCCTGGAATTGAGACAATGGTAAATATCAAATGGTTACAGATAATCAGATGGGAGTTCCTGCAGACATTCATCACTACCATAAAAGGATTCAATGCTATCAAGGAGGAGCTGAGAGCAATACAACTGATGACTCTGCAGAACAGCGATGTGCTTGATATGATCACAGCAATGGATGGAGGTGTGTGTGCCAAAATCGGAGAATCATGTTTCACATTCATACCTTCGCACGACGTCGATAATGGCACCTTGACAGAGGTCATAACGATGCTGATGAACCTGCACGTCAAAATTGTAGACGAAGTGGAAGACTATGCTGATGACAGCTGGTTTGGGTCGATCTTCTCATGGGTTCCGCAATGGATGGTGAACATTTTCAAGGTCCTTGGAGCCCTGTTGGTTTTGATCATGCTTGGATTATGTGTGATCAGGATAATAATCACACAATGCAAGAAGACTGCAAAGAAAGCAATAGGAATTAAGATTGTGATCGATGTTGAATCAGGAGTCGATCCCAAGCAGCTGACAGATGAAGAAATCAGAGACCACGTAAAGGCCAGTATTCATGCACCTGAGGGAACGAAGTTCCTGAATCCGCGACACCACAAGAAGTATGTGGGAAGATGTATTTACTTCAGTCCCAATGGACAATGCAGTTTGATGACCCGGAGTATCGATGAGCATGTGAAATAAGCAGGATGCCTGAAAGGAGTCAGAGGATGTCTTGATGTGAAGGTTGATGAGAGAGTGGTCGATGAATCAACCAGAGGGGTGCGTTTATAGGAGGAGCTAAGTACCCCAACCAAAAGCTCTGTCCCCATGATGCCTATATGTTGGGAACCAGAAATGGCAACACGTGCAGTACCAGTGAGGAGGCCTGTACAACAAAGAATATTTGAAACAAGGTATCCATTGGGAAACCCCTATATGTACGCACAAAGAAATATTGCTCTTTTGGATGGGGTTCCAGAAGAAGTGTGAAGACAAATGAGAAAGAAGACTGGTGACATCATGTGAAACAGAACTGACACACTCTGAAGAGACTCACAAGACAAGAAGATGAGGACATTATATAGAAGCTGAGATGAAGTATAGAAGTTAAACAACATTTTGGGATCAAAATGAAGATGCCTGTGCAGAGAAACACCGAAAAAAAATGCAAAGTCATTTTACACTTGTACAGATGATGAAATGCAAGTCGACAAATTGATTGTAAGGCTGGCTACATAGTGAATAGATTGCTGTGATGCGCCAATGTATATACATAAAAATGTATAGAACCTGGATATTCCACGATGCGCTTTAGCAAGGCTTGAAACCCCATGATTGGAGAGGATTTCAGTGTGGCGCAGTTGGAAATAAACTGATGGCGAAGGAGAATTTGAGAAAGGCTTGGCTGGCTCAACACCAAGAAGTCGAAGCCACAGTGAGTTGGGGCGCCTGTCAAGAAGCTAAAATGAATGTGAGAAAAGAACAAACTTCTGTTTGAAGCAGAATGGAAATACACTGAAGGTGTCGAGAGTTCATTCTTTAATAGAATTATATGCAGCAAAAAGCTTGAAAGAATGGTCTCCAGTCACATTGTCGAGATCAAAATAGCTTTGGGTCAAGCTACACCGAAACCAGAAGACAGGACGATGCCACACTCCCTTTAATTCTCAGGCACAGAGAGCTTCTGAAGGCCAAGTTCAAAGCCTTAATTGACTGGCAGACTGTAGGAGTGATAATAGATGTTGGGATAATTGGTGGGGAGGCAAGACCATGCCAGCCCTCGATGCACCTGGGATGCTAGCCTGCGTGCTGCTAGTGTGTGGAATATTCCAGAAGGGTACAAGTGTGCCAACCAATTGTAGAGGGCCTTGTGTCACAGAGCCCTATAGTTTGTATTGCCAAAGAAACGTTGTGTATTTTGTGACGATGAAGATGACCTTTCACTTGGGATGGGCTGAGGTACGCACCTAACTTAGAGACCGAATCATTACCCCCATCAGTATGGAACGTATACCTAGATGTTTCTCTTTAACCAACCACAATTCCCCGTAGGTTTTTGCAGTTTGCCATGTGGTGTGATGTCAACAATGACAAATTGTGACTGTAAAAGTTGTTTTTTTTATAAAATGTGTTGAGAGAAATCAAGCGAACGTCGGATGATGATCGTTGTAACTCCCTGTTTTAGATAATTGATATTAAAACAGAACAAAGTTTTGCCAACTTCCTGAGTCGTTTTGATTAGTGCAGGAAATTTGTGCTTGAGACTTTACCACCATTTTTCCTGCATCGCCAAACTCATAATGAAGCTCTTGGAATTTGGAATGTTGTATATAGTCCCTCACACCTCCATTCTACACTTCCTGCTATGCTGGGCCACAAAGGACAGCGCATGGTTTAGAAAGTGGCACAAGGGTCCTTCCACAACATAAAATTATAGATAGGTAGTGGTCACTCTCATTGTCTGTCAGATGTCACTCTGAACCTCTAGTTGGAATATATCCTTGTAGTTGATATCCATCTAGAATTCTATATATTGCCATGAAGCTAGCAATTCTTTTTGGCAGAAATGATAAATGAGTTTAGCAGTATTTCCACAGCAAATTTTGTCAAATTTATAATGGGACCCCAATTCCCTCTTGCGTACTCCACACAATCCTAAAAAGGAAAAAAAAGACCTGGCAAAGCTAATGGGCTTCATTACAAGTTTGCCGGTCCTGAAACAACGGTGCTGGTAAGCTTACCAGCACCGTTGTTTCCGGACCGGCAAACTACGTGTCTGCCTGCCAGAGCCGCTGTGTCCGACAAGGCTGACCCTGCTGGGCACGGTGGCCATGGTAGGCAGACTCGTCATGGAAGAACTGGCACGGTAAATAACGGTGCTGGTGCTTCCGTCTCCCTCATTCCCAAGGAGTTCTATGGGACTTCACGGGAATGGGGATTTACAATTTACCGGCACCTAGCTCCCGGTCCGCCGGGACTTGTAATGTCCCAGTAATGCTGGGAAGCTAGGTGCCGGTAAATCATTACGGCTCGGCGGCAACCTGCCAGTAGCACCGGCATGGTTACCGCCAGACTCGCAATGAGGCCCAATGTTTTTTCAGATAATGAAACAAAGACACAGTGATGTAAAGTTATCTGACCAGGATCTCATACTTTGATCAAATGGAGAAGCTGGGATTTTAGGCCAGCTATCCTGGTTCTATAGTTTGCAATTCAGGCAGTAGACTGTGGAGTGCATCAGAGCAATGGAGTCATGTGGAAAAAGTGGCGATAATGCAATTACCACCACTTTTACCACACACCCATAATGAGTTTGGATTGAAAGTTGAGGGAATACCTCCAGCACTAGGCTGGAGCTATTTTCTCCACTTTACCTTCAAAACTGGAACAATTACCACAAGTGGAATTACCACCTACAGTAATTCCTCAAAGTCCCCTAATGGACTGCATGAATGGGCACTAACAACACATTAATCTCAATCACAAGTAAGCACATTTACCACTAATACGAGTGGCAGTAACAGTAAACAAGTATGGCAGTGTTTCTGTGGGAAATATTCAATAGTGCCATACTCGTTATGCCCCCTTTATCTCCTACCACCCCATCTTTAGTTTTTCATCAATGTTCAATACCTTTTATATAGTTCTCTTTCAAAACCTACACTAGTACTATGTGTTCAATGAAGATGACTTGCAAAGCACCAAATCACATCGAAAATCAACCTGACAAGAAAAGGTGATAGTGCTGGGAACAGAATTTCTAGGGATTTGAGGAGTTGCAGATTCTGTAAGGGTGAAGGTAAAGTAGAAACAATCAAACACTGTATTATGACATGCTCATCCCTAGAAGATAAAAGGATAAAGTACTTTCAAAATGTTGTTGACAATACTGGTGCGAATATGAATTGTAACTTTTGGGACCGTTGCAGGAGGGGACATCAGACTGTTTTATCATTAGCAGTCACAACATTTTTATAGCAAAGAATGACACATTCATTATTAATTCTATTTGGCATGTTTGTAACATTTGATCTGTGTTTGTATCTATGTCAAATTTAATGTAATGTATTTAATATGATATGCTTAATGTTTGTTTAGTAAACAAAAACAAGTGTTTTTATTAATAATAATAATAATAATAATAATAATAATAAGTCTGCTTGCCTCTGAAAGTGCAAAAGTGGACACCAGATAAATGTGTATCTTCAAAATGATTGCAGGATTGCATGATAATCCTGTAAAGTAGCTAGATTAAAAATGTATCTGTCTCCACACTGCAAATGCGAGGAAGGCAAACAACTGTGGGGGTAATTCATATAATTCAGCGCACAAGTGTCGCACGCGGCTGGCGCACAGTGTGCGCGTGCGAATCCCTGCGCCAGCCGCGTGCGCTAAAATCCATTTCCGCGCACAGCGTATTCATGGATTCCAGCCACCAAAACCAGCCGTGGCGCACAGTGGCGCAGCGACCCTGCAGCAGCGCCAGTTATGCCCCCAAGAACGCCTCTCGCGCAGGGAAAAGCCATCAATATACCCAATCCTGCGCAAAGGGCTGCGCTAACCCTGTACCAGCGCGGCAAGCGGGCTACGTGTATCACTGGGGTGCGCGGGAAGTACCTCACGCGATTGGCCCCGTGCGAGCAGGGTACACGTATTTCAGGGGTGCGTGGGAAGTTCCACACGCGATTTCCACAGGGTACGTGTATATCAGGGGTGCGCGTGAAGTTCCACACGCGATTTCAGCAGGCTACGTGTATTTCAGGGTGCGGGGGAAGTTTCACACGCGATTTCAGCAGGGTATGTGTATTTCGGGGTGCGGGGCAAGTTCCACAGACGATTTCAGCAGGGTACGTGTATTTCAGGGGTGCGCGGGAAATTCCACACGCGATTGGGCCCGTGCGAGCAGGGTACGCGTATCTCAGGGGTGCGCGTGAAGTGCCACACGCGATTTCAGCAGGGTACGTGTATTTCAGGGGTGCGCGGGAAGTTCCACACGCGATTTCAGCAGGGTACGTGTATTTCGGGGTGCGGGGGAAGTTTCACACGCGACATCAGCAGGGTACGTGTATTTCAGGGGTGCGCGGGAAGTTCCACACGCGATTTCATCAGGGTACGTGTATTTCGGGGGGCGGGGAAAGTTTCACATGCGACATCAGCAGGGTACGTGTATTTCAGGGGTGCGCGGGAAGTTCCACACGTGATTTCATCAGGGTACGTGTATTTCAGGGTGCGGGGGAAGTTTCACACGCGACATCAGCAGGGTACGTGTATTCCAGGGGTGCGCGGGAAGTTCCACACGCGATTCCATCAGGGTACGTGTATTTCAGGGGTGCGCGGGAAGTTCCACACGCGATTGGCCCCGTGCGAGCAGGGTACGCATATTTCAGGGGTGCGCGGGAAGTTCCACACGCGATTCCATCAGGGTACGTGTATTACAGGGGTGCGCGGGGAGCACCACACGTGAATTGCACGTGTGGGTCCTCCCAGGTGTTCCCTCTACACCCTCCACGGCCCCTGCAGGTGGCTCACACCACAGGGGCCTACCCTGCACATGTCCTGCAGGCACCCCATCCACCATGGCCATGCCCCCCAGCCAACCCACATGTCAACTTGCACTACTGCCCACCAACACATGTCCCCCTGCACCCCCAGCCACCACGGGCACCCTCCACCAGGCCCCCACCCATGTCTACCACCACCCCCACCCCCCAGCAGTGCAGGGTCACCCTCCACCAGGCCCCCACCCATGTCTCCCACCACCCCCACCCCACAGCAGTGCAGGGTCACCGTCCACCAGGCCCCCACCCATGTCTCCCACCACCCCCACCCCCCAGCAGTGCAGGGGCACCCTCCACCAGGCCCCCACCCATGTCTCCCACCACCCCCACCCCCCAGCAGTGCAGGGTCACCCTCTACCAGGCCCCCACCCATGTCTCCCACCACCCCCACCCCCCAGCAGTGCAGGGGCACCCTCCACCAGGCCCCCACCCATGCCTCCCACCACCCCCACCCCCCAGCACTGTGGGGCACCTGCCAGCAGGCCCCCACCCATGTCCAACTCATGTCCCCACCACCCCCACCCCCCAGCACTGTGGGGCACCTGCCAGCAGGCCCCCACCCATGTCCAACTCATGTTCCCCACCACCCCAACCCCCCAGCACTGTGGGGCACCTGCCAGCAGGCCCCCACCCATGTCCAACTAATGTTCCCCACCACCCCCACCCCCCAGCACTGTGGGGCACCTGCCAGCAGGCCCCCACCCATGTCCAACTCATGTTCCCCACCCCCCCTCCCCCCAGCACTGTGGGGCACCTGCCAGCAGGCCCCCACCCATGTCCAACTCATGTTCCCCACCCCGCCACCCCCCAGCACTGTGGGGCACCTGCCAGCAGGCCCCCACCCATGTCCAACTCATGTTCCCCACCACACCCACCCACCAGCACTGTGGGGCACCCTCCACCAGGCCCCCACCCATGTCTCCCACCACCCCCACCCCCCAGCAGTGCAGGGTCACCCTCCACCAGGCCCCCACCTATGTCTCCCACCACCCCCACCCCCCAGCAGTGCAGGGTCACCCTCCACCAGGCCCCCACCCATGTCTCCCACCACCCCCACCCCCCAGCAGTGCAGGGGCACCCTCCACCAAGCCCCCACCCATGTCTCCCACCACCCCCACCCCCCAGCAGTGCAAGGGCACCCTCCACCAGGCCTCCACCCATGTCTCCCACCACCCCCACCCCCCAGCAGTGCAGGGGCACCCTCCACCAGGCCCCCACCCATGTCTCCCACCACCCCCACCCCCCAGCAGTGCAGGGGCACCCTCCACCAGGCCCCCACCCATGTCCCCCACCACCCCCACCCCCCAGCACTGTGGGGCAACTGCCAGCAGGCTCACACCCATGTCCAACTCATGTCCCCACCACCCCCACCCCCCAGCACTGTGGGGCACCTGCCAGCAGGCCCCCACCCATGTCCAACTCATGTCTCCCACCACCCCCACCCCCCAGCACTGTGGGGCACCCTCCACCAGGCCCCCACCCATGTCTCCCATCACCCCCACCCCCCAGCAGTGCAGGGTCACCCTCCACCAGGCCCCCACCCATGTCTCCCACCACCCCCACCCCCCAGCAGTGCAGGATCACCCTCCACCAGGCCCCCACCCATGTCTACCACCGCCCTCACCCCCCAGCAGTGCAGGGGCACCCTCCACCAGGCCCCCACCCATGTCTCTCACCACCCCCACCCCCCAGCAGTGCAGGGTCACCCTCCACCAGGCCCCCACCCATGTCTCCCACCACCCACACCCCCCAGCAGTGCAGGGGCACACTCCACCAGGCCCCCACCCATGTCTCCCACCCCCCCACCGCCCAGCAGTGCAGGGGCACCCTCCACCAGGCCCCGACCCATGTCTCCCACCACCCCCACCCCCCAGCACTGTGGGGCACCTGCCAGCAGGCCCCCACCCATGTCCAACTCATGTCCCCACCAGCCCCAACCCCCGGCACTGTGGGGCACCTGCCAGCAGGCCCCCACCCATGTCCAACTCATGTTCCCCACCACCCCCACCCCCCAGCACTGTGGGGCACCTGCCAGCTGGCCCCCACCCATGTCCAACTCATGTTCCCCACCACCCCCACCCCCCAGCACTGTGGGGCACCTGCCAGCAGGCCCCCACCCATGTCCAACTCATGTTCCCCACCACCCCCACCCCCCAGCACTGTGGGGCACCTGCCAGCAGGCCCCCACCCATGTCCAACTCATGTTCCCCACTCCCCCCCACCCTCCAGCACTGTGGGGCACCTGCCAGCAGGCCCCCACCCATGTCCAACTCATGTTCCCCAGCCAACATGTCATCACAATCTAGATCCCTGGTCCCTATGGTCAGCCTCCAAATGCAAAACACCCACCCGAGTATTGCATCCACCCACTCATAATTGGCAATTACATGACAGAACACCAATTGCAAGTTCCAAAACAAACACATTTCCCTCACATACACCCAATGGGTGACAGTGAATCTCAAAACCCATATCATGAAATGCATGAAACCAATGAGATACCACACATTGAAGTATGATAAAAAAATATGTATTAAAGCAAACATAAATAGAATCAAAAATAAAGAAACATAAATGTGAATGTACAAAAATGAAAAGAAGCATGTCCGTGAAAAAAAGCAAAACCAAAAATCAAATTCCAAAGTAATGGTGTCCAAAGTCACTGTCCACAAAACAAAATCCAATGTGAAATAAAAAAGAAAGCCATTGCTCCATGGTTAAAATTTTTTTAAAAAATACAATCCAACAGTGAACTATGTACATGCGAACAAGCCAGGGTCCATTATCCCAACAAAAGAAAGGAAACCTATCTAACTACACTAACTAATAAAATAAACTATATACAAAAATGTGGCCAATGTCCGAAAGGTCCAAAATAAATCCAAAAAAAAATGAAACCTAACACTACCTACATAACTATGTACAAGGGCAGCGGGCTAGTTTGACGGCTCACTTGTGGATGTCCCGGGCCAGGGCATCATCGAACTCCTGCTCAATGTCCCGTCGACGTGTCCACCTCCAAACCCCTGCGGATTGCCTCGAGGCACTCGGCCCGCCTCAGGGCCCTCCGCATGGAATTCTCCGCCCTGACCATTGTGAGCCGTGCCTCTTCCGCCCGCTGCCGCTCCGCATCTATGGCGTGGCCCAACCGCTGCCACACGGAAGACACTCTCTGTCCTGGGTCCTCCTGCCCTCCGGCCGATGCCTGCCCCTCCGATGTTGAAGGCCCCGAGCCTTCATGGCTCCCACCACGTTGCTGCTGCTGCTGCGCCTCTGCCCGTGCACTGCCTCCTGCTGCATGCTCATCCTCCGCCGGCTGGGGTGCAGTCGTTGATGTGGCCACCCCTGCTGGACGTCCGACTCCCGACTGTGCCAGGGATGCCTCCTCCACCAGCCTAGCCGCACCTTCAGAGTCAGCTCCACAGGGCACCCAGGTGACTGATGGGTGGGAAGATGGCACGGAGGACGACTGGCGCGTAGGGGGTTCAGTTGAGGAGGGGGTCATAGCAAGCCCCATCATACGGAGGAATCCGGCCTGGGTGACCTGTCCCAGCAGGCTGACGTGGTCAACGAGCCATTCGAGATGACGTGCAGTCTCCTCATGAAAAGACTGCAGGTCACCTCGCATAGCCCGTTGACGCAACGCCACACCACTCAGAACAGGCTCAACCCGGACCAGGATAGCCACGTCCGCAGGCAGAGGAAGGCCAGTTGACGTGAGCTCATCCCCTGCCTGAAAACGGGTCTGGACATAGGCATCCCTGCTGGTGCAAGATGATGCAGGGACAGGATCAGGGACAGGATTGCACACAGGCACCTCCGCGGCGGCCTGTGCTGCCTCCTGTCCCTGGTCCTGCACTGCACCACTAGCACCAGTGGGATCCCCACCTCCAGACCCCGTCTCTGTTGCTTGCACGGCCGCCTCCTCCACCAAACCCCCCACCAACCTGGATGACTCCGTGCCATCTTCCCCCGTTCGGCCCTGTGGGGTCCCAGCTGCCCCTTCTGCTGCCGAGGAGTCCAACTCCAACCTCCGCCTCTTGGACCTCCCCCGGCAGCTGCAGCCTGGGACGCGGCACCGGACTCCTCACTCCCCGACGAGATGACAACATGGGAGGGGAGCCGGGCCTTGCGTCTCCGGCTGGTGGTGGGATCCCCGCCGCTGTGCTCCACAGCACCTTCTCCACCCTCTTCATCAGTTGACGCTGCAGACAGGGAGAAATAAAACACAGGCATCAGGGCACTGTACAATGGACACATACACACATGACAGTTGTACATGAGTGGCATTGGCAAACCTCAGACATGCCATCACAATCCCCAACACACATGTCATTTCAACTCGCACACATGAGCCATACCACAGCCATATCGCAACTGCCAGCACCATCCATACACATACAACAGAATGAGCAGGCAAAGGTGAGCCAGACATCACATGCAACACAGGAAGTGCACCACACATGTACACACACCACCACACTTGCATGCATGTGTACACCTCTGCCAAGTGTCGCAGTGTTCAGATGGGCATCCATGTCACATCTGCCCATCAGGCTTCTACATGCCGCTGTCACATGCATCCATGTTGCATCACTGTTGCACCCTTGTCAAATACACACACATGCACATGTACACAGTGCTGATACATGCAGCTGAAAACAACATACATGCGTGACATCACGGACATGTCTACTTACATACACATTCATCCAAACATGTGTGCCCACACAACTGCATTTGGCATGCAAGCCTACACACACAAGCACCACCCATGTCTCACACATTCCAGCCCTCGCATGTGTTAGCCCCACGGCCCTGTACACCCCCACCCATACTCGACCCCATACAAACAGATGTGCAACCTGCACACTACTGAAAAATCACCACACGCACATCTCACAATCAGGATGCATGTACACTTACCGCTCGACTCCAGACGGGTCTGCCTCTCAAGGACCTGGACGTGGAGCGCTGGGGATATGCGTTCCAGGACCCTCATCTGTTCTTCCGACAAGTGGCCCCGGCGCCCCTTGGCATCCGCTGCCTTCAAGAGGCGCCGGGCCTTGTTCAGGGTCCTGGACCTGAAGTCCTCCCAGCGCTTCTTGACATGTTCTAAGTCGCGGACTGCCACCCCCTCCGCGTTGATGGCAGTCACGATGTCAGTCCAGATCCGAGTCCGTCCTTCCTTGTCGGCGCGGGAACTTCCGAAGAGGGCATCATACTGCCCCAGGACTTGCTCCACCAGGACACCAACTTCGGTGGCACTGAAGCTGGTGCCCCTCTGCCTCTCTGGCCGGGGGTTGTCAGTGGTCTCAGATGGTGTTTGCCCCGACATGACAACCCCAGAGGCAGGAGTGGGTGGGCAACTGGGTCCTGGGGCTGGGCTGTGGAGCGATGGAATCCCAGTCGGGAGTCTTCGGTTCCAGCAGGGGTGGTCACAGCAACAGCACCCCTGGCTGATGTGCAGGCAGCAAATGGCAGGGCACGTGGGCAGCAGGCAGTCAGGCAGCAGCAGATGGCAGGTGGGAGCGTGCTCGGGGCTCTGGGGGGCAGTAGTTCGGCCTTCTGGGCAGGAGCGTGGTCTCCCGTGTGCTTACGCGTGGCCAGCTTGATACGGAGTGATTTGGCACGTGAAAAATCTGCACGTCAGCGTGTAATTCGAGGAAAGGCCCTTAGCGCGTAAGCGCGTCTGCACGCATACGCATTTTCATTGGAGAGAAGGCCCCTCAAGCGCAAGCGCCCCTGTGACGTGACGCGTACAGGCGTGCATGGGCATTTCAGCGCGCGTGAAAAACTGCACGTCCGCGTGTGATACGAGGAAAGGGCTCAAGCGCGTAAGCGCGTGTGAAAAACTGCACGTCCGCGTGTAATACGAGGAAAGGGCCCATGCGCTTAAGCGTGCGTGAAAAACTGCATGTCCGCGTGTAATACGAGGAAAGGGCCCATGCGCGTAAGTGACGTGACGCGCGCGTGCGTTTCCCTCAGCACGGGTTAAAGGTGAGCGGGCCCAGCAGTTCGCTGTACGTGCCTTTCGTGGAGACCGACGTGTGTTGCTGCTTCCTGTTGTTTCGCGCGCCATCACAACTTCACAGCTATCAAGAACGTATCTCTTCTTTTGGCGGGGGTATTGGCTACGCGTGTTTTTCTGCATCGCGCTAGTCAGACGGTAAGTCGCACACGCTCTTTTTCCCACTGCTGGTGCCCCTGTGTATCGCACCCATTTTCGATGTCATAGTAGCCTGCGTGTCCCACGCGTACGCGTTATTCGTGTTACTGGGTGCCACCGCGTACTGCGGGAGGTTGAATCCACGCACGTAGGCTGCAGGGTTGCGTGCACAGTTTTACTGCAGTTTTGGGGTGCCTGAGCGTTGCGTGACCCGTCACCACATCACCGGGGTCACATACAGCCTTGCAGGTGCAGGGGGGCTGTTAACATCTTGCTTCCCACCCCCTTCACCCCAATTGCCCAGGTCAATTGTGGTGTACACCTCCCATTGGCACCACTCCATCTGTGCCAGCACTACTACATCTGTGCCATGGTTGGGAGGGCACCAAAGGTGAGGGGCGCCTCAGCTGGGCGTCCTCCTCATGGCGGGCGTGGTCGGGGACGTGGCCGTGGTGACCAGGGAGTAGGGGGACTCCAGGGTGTCCAGGGCAGCCACAGTGGGGGGAAGAGGCAGGGGTGCGCCACTTGAGCACAATCTTGTGCCATGTGTCGGTGCAGTCATGCCACCACCCCCTGTGGTTCCGGGGGATGCAGCTCCTGCATCTGGCACTGGTACCCGTACGACCCGGCAGTCCGCACGGGCCCAAGGGTAGTGGTAGCTGCAGGTGCAGGTGTGGACACCGCCACCCAGGCTCAGGGTCTGCCAGCGCAGGCTGCGTTGGCACTTGAAGAGCCCTTGGTAGATCTCCAACAGGCCAGGGGGGAACCATAGGGGCACGCCGGGCTACTCAGACCAAGACACGTGTCCCTGGGGCAGTCATGTCATCTGCTGCCCCGAACAGCCGGGTGTTGGCAAGTGCAGGGGCAGATGCACCCAACAGCACCCCGGTTGTGAGTCTGCCAACCCGGACCGTTGCGGTCAATGACCCTGCCACAGCTGATGTTGCTGCGCAGGGTCCATTAGTGGGCACCCAGCTGCCACTGACACAAGTCAGGCCTTTAGTCATCCCTCCACCTGCCACTCCCTTGGCTCAATCCACCGAACCCACTGGCCATACTGGTCAGGGCAGCATTAGCCAGCCAGGGTCTGCGCCACAGTCCAAGAGGAGGAAGGTTGCACCTGCAGTACAGGCTGGGACCCCACACACAGCCACAACCTCCTGCACATCGAGGAAGAAGCCTTTCTGTAAGCAGGAACTGGACTTCCTCGTGGACTACGTGCGGGGCCACAGCCGTGACATGCTAGTGGGTGCCAATAGTCAGACTACGGCTGCCCAACGTGACACCCACTGGAAGCATGTGCGGAACATGTCAGTTCATTCGGCCATGAGGTGCGCACGGCGCAGGAGTGCAAAAAGCGTTGGAATGACATCAAGCGCAGCACTAAGGCTAAGCGTGCCTCTAATTACAACTTGACTCTGGTGACTGGCGGTGGGCCTGCACCAGAGGAGGAAGAGCTCACTCCGCATGAGGCTCTCGTTGCGGAGTTCATACCACCTGAATTGGTCGAAGGAGTGGGAGAGATGCTGGACTTTGATGCGCAGTCCAGTGAGTGTTGATGCGTGTTTGTTGAGGACGTGTGTGTTTCACTTGTGGGATGTGTTGTGCATGATTGCTGCTACATGTGACGTGTACATGGTTCTGATGTGTAAGTAATGCAATGCTTCCGTCATGCATGTCTCCTCTGCCTGCATGCGGGACTCCATGTAGACATGCTCCCTTGCCCCTCCTCCGCCACTCTGCACCCCAGTTCCACCTTTGCACTGGTCTGCTTCAATCTTGCCAATGTGTAGTTTCTTGTTCATGTGTCCTGTGTAGATGCTAACTTCCAGCGTAGAATCTGCCAGACATATGCCGTGTGGTACAGCCTTAGTACTCGATGCAGGGTATCTCACTTGTACTGTGCATGGGTCAGATGTCCCGCAGGGACATGAGTGCCCATTCATGCTCCATGTGCATTGCACGCATGCCCCTATGTGTCCTTGACTGGATGATCACTGTAATATAAGTCCTTGGTTACATACATTGCCTGCCATCTCATCAGCCTTCCCATGTCAACTGTGGCTCAGTCCTGCGTTGCACACATGTTTAGGCTCTGACAATCTGTGTGGCTCACAGGCCTCAGCCTGTTCAATGGCCAATGACTCTGTCCAACTCTTGTTGTGTCTTCTTCACACGTGGGCGGCCTCCGGAGTTTTCATCATGTGTCCTGCCTACTGTCCCAGCATCATTTGCAGTGTTGTCATTTGAATCACATTAAGCTGTTGATGCCAGTCAACACTGCCTGTCAATACACAGGTGTATGGTCAGCCTTTTGATACCATGCTAGGCATCCCTGCTTTGGTACTGGGGTGGAGGGGTGCTTGGCTTCTAGATATGGTACACATTGAATGCACAATGCACGTGATGTGTGAATTTGACATTGCACTGCCTTCACATTTCCTGGCACACACCATGGAGGGCTTGTACATGTAGGTAGTGAGTGGCGTACACATTTTCTGCACTGCATAGACCCACTTCCATGAAAACTGCCACCTTTCAACAGGTCTGATCACAGAAGCTATTCAAAGTAGACCCAGCATGCATACCAGGTCATATGTTGTGAGTCACATGTCTGCCGGATGCCTTTGCTGACGGTGTGTGTGTGTGTCATGTGCTTCTGACATGTGTAGTGACCTTTTTTCTCTCTATTTTTCAGGTGATGACGCAATGGAGGCGGAGGATGGTGTTGTCATGCCAGACACAGGGTTGGTAACACCACATCAACCCGGCACTAGTGGGGGTCGTGGGGTGGTAGGCCACGAAAACCCCCAAGTGCTGCAGTCCATCTTGTCTCTGGCTGCCTATGAGTCCAGCCTTGATGACGACTCTGACGTCCATGTTGAGTTGGATGAGCATCAAGTCCATGTGTCAGGGGTGAGTGATTCTGATGTGGACACTCCTCTGTCTGCGACACCTGCACTGAGGGATCAGACAGTCTTGGTTCCTCCGCCCGTGGTGGATCGGGACGCAGGGTCACCCTCCACACCAGTCACTGATGTGCCTGGGACATCACGTCGACGGGGGCATGTAGTCGTGCAGCGGCAGGCGGTGCCAACACAGCGAGGACCCCCGGTCCTTGGGTCCCGCAGGGGTCAAGCCCGGCAACGCGGTCGCCGCGCGCAACCGCTGTATACTGAGTGGGAGCAAGACATGACTGCCAATTCCGAACGGCAGGGGGCAGCAATGGAGAACATCGCTAAGAGCATGGAGCGTGTGGCCCGATCTGTGCTCCCCCCTGCTAGGCAGGTGCTTCTCCAGCAGCAGGCGGCACGGTCCATGGCCCGCTCGCTCAGGCTGGGCATGGCGGCCTCAGACAGGGCACGCCATGGCTGAAATGTCGACTCTGCGTCAAGCAATTGCTGCTCACGCAGAGGCGCACATGGGTGCCCTGAGGGAGGAGTATGCTTCCCTCAGATCCACTCTGGGTGTCCTTATGATGTCCCAGAAGCAGGAGGCAGAGGAGAGGTTTGCACAGCTTGAGCGTACCATCTCGGCTGAGCTACAGGCTTGCCGGGAGGTGCAGCGATTGTCCAGCCAGGCCTTGCAGGAGGAACTCCGTGTTACACGTGCTACCTTGCAAGAGGAAGCACGTGTATCACGTGAGGTTCTGCATGCAGACCTATGTCACATCGCCACACAGAACCAGGCTCACCCGTCCGGCAGACTTGCTGCTGATGAGGGGCAAGCTGCGGCTAGGTGTGACCAGGCTACTGTGCCACGTCCTCCTTTCCAGGATGAGCCAGACTCGGACGACCATCTATCTCCCACATAGGTCGGGCTGTGCAGGCGTTGAGCCCATGGAGGTTTTTTTTTTGGCTCAGCATCATTGCATGTGGATGTTGAGCAGCACTCTGTACCTCCCCCCTCCTGGGTGCCTCCCCTCCCCCCCGGGTCGTATGTGGCCATTTTTGATTTTTCTTTTAGTTTAGTTAGTTAAGTTTCTGTTTGATAGTTAGTTTAATTAGGTAATGTAGGTTTTCAATTGTTAGTGTAATTAGTTAATAGTTGATTTAGTTTAAAATTGCTAGTCTATTGTGCTTTCATGTGACGGTGCGGTGCTTTGTGGCTTTTGAAGGCATCCACTGTCTGTTCCAGCTGGGCCCTTCAGGCTTGTCTTGTGTATGTGTTTGCTGCTTGGGGTCCTTGACTCACATATGCCACTCCTGCCTCCCTTATCCATGGGCTCGCAAGGATGGTTCGGTGTTACAGAATATTACACAAGGGCTTTGGACTGTCATATCTGTGGCATGTCTGGTGCTGTGTGACTTGTGTTGACACCCCTAGTGCGGATGATTTTGGTGTTATTGTCCACTGTTCAGCTTTTGCTAGATGGGGTGTGTCATGATTAATGTGTACATTGATTGCTATGCATTGTGTAGTATGTTTCATATCTTTCCTGTACACGTGCTTGTTGCAATTCATGCTGTAGATAGTGTTCCACACTTTGGATGTGAAAGACGGACTGATGGTGTGATTTGTGATGTGACTCTCTGACATGGTCAAGTAATGAGATGCCTGATGAGACACACACAGATGACTTTGAAGCATTAATCATGTGTTTCATGCCCTTTCTGCAGGGGGATGAGCCTCCAGAGCACCCTTGCCAGCAGACATGGCCCATTGGACGACGGAATTCTGGACCCGTTTGTTGGTGCCCACATGCACATGTGTGCACAAGCAGAGGCACAGGGATTGCAGACCCACATCCTAGAACTGCTGACATGTTCCAAGGAACTCCAGGCAAGGTGAGCATCACAGGGGGGCCACGACACAGCAAAGCTTGCACCAGGCGAGTTGCACATGCAGGCTTAGTCACAGCACTGAGGGTGAGCTTAGACGAATATTGGTGTTGAAGCACACAATGCAGCTCAGATGTGTTTGTGGACTGATGGCTGTTGATAGTAGGGTTGTCTGGGACACATGCAGGGGCAGTGGCACATACCCTCCGGTACACCAAGGTCCATTGAGGCACTTGTATCAACCATGTAGCCTTCCGAGACATGGAAAGGGGCAGCTCACAGGGACATACAGCAAGGGACATACTCGGGTGCATTGCATGTCTTTTCCATGTACTTTATGATAAATGCACTGCCAACTTTGTTTCGGTCATGGTGGTACGCAACTTGCTCTGTAGTCATGGCTTGCTAAATGGGTCTGTCTGCTTACCCAGGAAACATTGCATGTTGTGTGAATTGTGACACATTGGTGTTCCATTTGCCACGCACCCACCAGCGGCTGACTTACTGCATTGACTGTGTATGACCCATCACAGGGGTGATGTTATATATGGGTACGAAGCATCGACACCAGATTGTCTGTTTGTAGAGTAGTTTGTTGCTATGGGGCATGTTTGGTGTTGTGTTTTTGTGTAATTGGCACGTACAGGTTGTTGACTGTGGCTCTCTTTGCAGCATTGCAGTGCTCCTGTAACCGGACCTGAGAGTGCGCAGGCAGGAAGCCAGCACTCAAAACCAGAGCTAAGTGTCTTGTTGTTTTTCTTTCGAACTGCTCTGCATAGGCTTGCTGGGAAGTGTACTAATGCATGGATGTATGTGTGGTTCAATTTGGTATGTTTTTTCTCCCTAATCACCCGTGATCCTATGCAATTTCGAACCCTGTACCCTCTACCCGGTGTTCCTGCTTCCCGTACCTATCCAAGCAACGTTCCCTGACCCTCTTTCCCCGCTGGTGTTGCAGATGCCTGTGTAAGCCCCGAACTTGCAGGCGCCAAAACCCTAGAGGGGGTGGTTGGTTCGTACCACTCCTGAGCCTGGACTACAGAAGGCCATGACAATGATGTCCAAGTTTGTTTGGATTGTGTATGTGTTCATGCAGGTAGTACATTTTCGTGCATTGCCTAGTTTCATGTGTCATTCCTCCTCCCCTCTCCTGCCACTCATTCCAGTCATCCAGTGTGTCAACACCTGTCCCGACTGCATATCCCTGAACCTCCTTCCCCACCAGGGTCTCAGGGGCCTGTGTGAGTTTGACCTTGCAGCACCGGGGACATGGTGGGGGTGGTTGTTTCGTGACACTCCCACGCCTGTACAGGGGACCTGTGACAGTACACATCCGTTCATGGTGCATCATCCTATGTCATGTACCACACATGTTTCACATCCTGTCGTGACATTGTTTTGCTGTGCTACCTTGGTTGTTGCATCATTGTGGTAGTACTTGGCCTTTGTGAGGTACTGCTACGTCAAGTCATCTACTGGAGGGTGTTCTGGTTCGTTTTACTGGCTTGTATTTTGTGATTTTGGACATTGATTATGAGGCTGCAGGCACCTTTTTACACACAAGGTGGGAGATGGTGACGAAGGGTAAAGGTGATCCTGTGGCCAGGTGGAATTGAGGTTTGAAGGCTCCATGACCCAGGTGCAGTTGTTCAGTGGGTCATGGTCATTTGTGAGGGAGGGGGGGTTGTTGTTGATAGTTGCCTTGCCCTGCAGTGTGATGGGAACTCTGACATTGTAATGGTGGTATCCTATGTACATGTTGTGTTCTGCTGATCAATGCCTGTTCATGTGTTGTGTTTTCCTTTCAGGTGCGAGGGGATAGTTGTGGTTTGACATGCTGGGGTGTACACATGGTGAATGTTCACATGTGATGTGTAGAGAACACTAATGGTCACTTGAGTGCACATGCATATGTGGAGTGCATGTCCTTGCAGAACCACACACTTGCACTCTGATGCACTACATGTACTCCCACCCTTGCATATCCACGTGTACACTGTTTGCCTTCTGGTGCCCACTGTGTCCCTGCAGCACATGTTCTGTGACCGATTATGGATCCTGTACATGCATAAGTTGCTGTTTGATGTGGTCTGTCACTTAGATGTGATGCTCAGGGTGTGCATCACACACAATGGCTGTTCACTGTGCTGTGCGCTGAGCAGTGTATTGCAGGAGTAGGACACTGCACACATGAGCTGCAGTGTTGATTTTGCAATGCACAATGTGCATGTAGACAGGCATTCATTGTTATGTTACGTCTACGACTCTTGTAATGCATTTGGAAATGACTTATTTTGGGTGGGAGATTTTGTTGGTCTGTCATTTCATCTGATTCCGGGTCAGGCATCATTGTCTGATGCCACTGTACATTTAGGACATGGCAATGTGTACCTTATTGTTACTGTGTTGGTGTATGGGTATTGCTTGCCATGTCATATTGTGGTTTGGGAGGGTTTGAGTGACATGACAGTGATGGCCATGGCCTGTTTTGCAGGTGTGTGCGATGCACACCTTGCATGTCAGGGTCATCCGCTTCTCAGAGCAACTAGCTGGGGGTAGATTTCTCTCCGCGGCAGGGCCCTTCCCCTGGGACAGACTTCCTGCCTCACTTGAACTTGAGGGGAACCATCTCCAGTTCTGGAAGCACCTCAAGACCTTCCTCTTTGCTTCTGCTTTCTCTCTGCCTCTCCCTTGCAGAATTCTTCACTGGAACTGCACTGGAGCTGCAACTGGGCCACTCTCACCGACCTCGGTCCCTGGCCCAGCCACTCTCCACTTGCACTGCCTCCCTGGCAACCCCTGCACTGCGGTACTGTCTCTCTATCCCTACAGCCCACCCTTCCCAGCACTTGTCTGCACTTACCTTTGCAGTTGGCACCAGCCGACCTATGTATTTTCTTTTTGGGCTACTTCCCCTGTACTGCACTCCCCCCCCCTTCCCCTTGCACTTTTCCCTTCCCCCTACCCCTGCACTTGCACGATCTCAATGACACCTGGCCTAGTAGTACCGTTGTCTGTCTTCCCTTGTTCCCCCCTCCCTGCCTCATCGCGCCTTGAAATACTTGTATATGGGCCATATCATGTCATATGTCATATGTGTGCCTTTTGGTCACACAGGATAGCTTGTGTTTAAGTAGCTAGGGATGCAGACGATGTGGCACTTCCATGGCAACTTTCTCAGGGTGGTAGGGTTGTGACAGTTGACTGTCTCTTTGTCATCATCGATTGTCACCTGGTATGTGCCAGGCCTGTGTGCACTCCGCAGGGGTGGGAGTTTAGGTGAAAAATATGGCCACAAGCTGGGTCCGGGCTTCCTCGCCACGTGCCCTGTCCCCTCCCATGGGCAGCGCCTGTGCCTGTGGTTGGAGATGTGGGGGCACCACCATATCCACCGGGACGCCCTGCCGTGTTGCAACATTGTGCAGGACACATGCTGCCACAATGATCCTGCACACTACTGGTGGTGCATAGAGTAGTTGCCCACCAGAGCGGTCAAGGGAGCGGAAACGTGACTTGAGCACTCCGAATGTGCACTCCACTATGCCCCTGGTTGCAATATGGGCGGCGTTGTATCTTACCTGGGGTGGTGTGGTGGGGTTCCGGATTGGCGTCATCATGTGTTTGCTCAGAGGGTAGGCACTGTCCCCTGGGGAGGTGATAATAGTTGAGATTATTAGGGTTTGGATATTTGTCTGTGTGTGACTTGCATGCATGTGCAAGGGCATTTGTACTGACCTAGGAGCCATGTGTCGCCATGCTGCCCAGCTTCCAGGGCCCGGCTCAGGGCGGACATTCTGTATATGAAACTGTCATGGGTGGAGCCAGGGTAGTTTGCATAGACAGAGGTGATGATTCCCTTTGCATCGCATACCACCTGTACATTGATGGAATGCCAGTGCTTGCGGTTTCGGTAGATGTGCTCAGTGGCCCTAGGTGGACGTAGGGCCACATGGGTGCAATCTATGGCACCGAGCACTTTGGGGAAGTGTGCGACCCTGAAAAAATCCAGGACAACGGCCTGCCTTTCTGCGGGTGTTCTGGGCATGTATATGTGCCTGCGGACTGAGGGGCGTGCTGTCATGATTGCCAGTACCTGGTGTAGGCAGCGTGACTGCGTGGCCTGTGAGACCCCCCCCCACTATGGCAGTGGTCCGCTGAAATGACCCAGTGGCCAAAAAATGCAGGACATTGAGCAGCTTCTCCAAGGGGCTCAATGCTTGGGAGCAAAGGGTGGGGGATGTAAGGTCATCTTCCCACTCCCTGACCAGGTCTAGGATGATATGGGGTGGAAACCTATACCTGCCGTAGAACTGGTCGTCAGGCATCCCAAAAAGGCTTGTCCGTGGTGCGAAAATGCGTGCCCTGGCTATTCTCCTCCTCCTGCGGTGTCCCACGATCAGTGCTGCGACAAATGGGGCATTCATCGTAGCTGTATATATGCGTTTGTTGTTTGCGTGCACTTTTATGCTGTGCGCGAGGACGCTTCCGCCTGCCTTCGTGTGGCGGACCCGTTGACGCCTGTGCACGTCTTTTGCCGTGCGCGGGTTTCCCGTATTCGGATACGTGGTAAAACTGTACGTCCGAGTGTCATCGCGTGTAATCGGAGGGAAGTGAGCGTACACGCGATTGGCCTGGGTATGTGTGTTTCGGGGTGCGTGGGAACTTTCACACGCGATTGGTGGAAATCCACGTGTGCTCTGTCATCACGTGTAATGAGGGGAACACCCGCGCGCGTCACGTCACAGACGCGCTCACGCGCTAAGGGCCTTTCCTCGAATTACACGCGGACGTGCAGTTTTTCACGCACGCTGGAATGCCCATGCACGCCTGTACGCGTCACGTCACAGGGGCGCTTGCGCTTGAGGGGCCTTCTGTCCAATGAAAATGCGTATGCGTGCAGACGCGCTTACGCGCTAAGGGCCTTTCCTCAAATTACACGCTGACGTGCCGAATTTTCACGTGCCAAATCACTCCGTATCAAGCTGGCCACGCGTAAGCACACGGAAGACCACGCTCCTGCCCAGAAGGCCGAACTACTGCCCCTCAGAGCCCCGAGCACGCTCCCACCTGCCATCAGCTGCTGTCTGACTGCCTGCTGCCCACGTGCCCTGCCATTTGCTGCCTGCACATCAGCCAGGGGTGCTGTTGCTGTGACCACCCCTGCTGGAACCGAAGACTCCCGACTGGGATTCCATCGCTCCACAGCCCAGCCCGAGGACCCAGTTGCCCACCCACTCCTGCCTCTGGGGTTGTCATGTCGGGGCAAACACCATCTGAGACCACTGACAACCCCCGGCCAGAGAGGCAGAGGGGCACCAGCTTCAGTGCCACCGAAGTTGGTGTCCTGGTGGAGCAAGTCCTGGGGCAGTATGATGCCCTCATCGGAAGTTCCCGCGCCGACAAGGAAGGACGGACTCGGATCTGGACTGACATCGTGACTGCCATCAATGCGGAGGGGGTGGCAGTCCGCGACTTACAACATGTCAAGAAGCGCTGGGAGGACTTCAGGTCCAGGACCCTGAACAAGGCCCGGCGCCTCTTGAAGGCAGGGGATGCCAAGGGGCGCCGGGGCCACTTGTCGGAAGAACAGATGAGGGTCCTGGAACGCATATCCCCAACGCTCCACGTCCAGGTCCTTGAGAGGCAGACCGTCTGGAGTCGAGCGGTAAGTGTACATGCATCCTGATTGTGAGCTGTGCGTGTGGTGATTATTCAGTAGTGGGCAGGTTGCACATCTGTTTGCATGGGGTCGAGTATGGGTGGGGGTGTACAGGGCCGTGGGGCTAACACATGCGAGGGCTGGAATGTGTGAGACATGGATGGTGCTTGTGTGTGTAGGCTTGCATGCCAAATGGAGTTGTGTGGGCACACATGTCTGGATGAATGTGTATGTAAGTAGACATGTCCGTGATGTCACGCATGTATGTTGTTTTCAGCTGCATGTATTAGCACTGTGTACATGTGCATGTGTGTGTATTTGACAAGGGTGCAACAGTGATGCAACATGGATGCATGTGACAGCGGCATGTGGAAGCCTGATGGGCAGATGTGACATGGATGCCCATCTGAACACTGCAGCACTTGGCAGAGGTGTACACATGCATGCAAGTGTGGTGGTGTGTGTACATGTGTGGTGCACTTCCTGTGTTGCATGTGATGTCTGGCTCACCTCTGCCTGCTCATTCTGTTGTATGTGTATGCATGGTGCTGGCAGTTGCGATATGGCTGTGGTATGGCTCATGTGTGCGAGTTGAAATGACATGTGTGTTGGGGATTGTGATGACATGTCTGAGGTTTGCCAATGCCACTCATGTACAACTGTCATGTGTGTATGTGTCCATTGTACAGTGCCCTGATGCCTGTGTTTTATTTCTCCCTGTCTGCAGCGTCAACTGATGAAGAGGGCGGAGAAGGTGCTGTGGAGCACAGCGGCGGGGATCCCACCGCCAGCCGGAGACGCAAGGCCCGGCTCCCCTCCCATGTTGTCATCTCGTCGGGGAGTGAGGAGTCCGGTGCCGCGTCCCAGGCCGCAGCTGCCGGGGGGAGGTCCAAGAGGCGGAGGTTGGAGTTGGACTCCTCGGCAGCAGAAGGGGCAGCTGGGACCCCACAGGGCCCAACGGGGGAAGATGGCACGGAGTCATCCAGGTTGGTGGGGGGTTTGGTGGAGGAGGAGGCCGTGCAAGCAACAGAGACGGGGTCTGGAGGTGGGGATCCCACTGGTGCTAGTGGTGCAGTGCAGGACCAGGGACAGGAGGCAGCACAGGCCGCCGCGGAGGTGCCTGTGTGCAATCCTGTCCCTGATCCTGTCCCTGCATCATCTTGCACCAGCAGGGATGCCTACGTCCAGACCCGTTTTCAGGCAGGGGATGAGCTCACGTCAACTGGCCTTCCTCTGCCTGTGGACGTGGCTATCTGGGTCCGGGTTGAGCCTGTTCTGAGTGGTGTGGCGTTGCGTCAACGGGCCATGCGAGGTGACCTGCAGTCTTTTCATGAGGAGACTGCACGTCATCTCGAATGGCTCGTTGACCATGTCAGCCTGCTGGGACAGGTCACCCAGGCCAGATTCCTCCGTATGATGGGGCTTGCTACGACCCCCTCCTCAACTGAACCCCCTACGCGCCAGTCGTCCTCCGTGCCATCTTCCCACCCATCAGTCACCTGGGTGCCCTGTGGAGCTGCCTCTGACGGTGCGGCCAGGCTGGTGGAGGAGGCATCCCTGCCACAGTCGGGAGTCGGACATCCAGCAGGGGTGGCCACATCAACGACTGCACCCTAGCCGGCGGAGGATGTGCAGGCAGCAGGAGGCAGTGCACAGGCAGAGGCACAGCAGCAGCAGCAACATGGTGGGAGCCATGAAGGCTCGGGGCCTTCAACATCGGAGGGGCAGGCATCGGCCGGAGGGCAGGAGGACCCAGGACAGGGAGTGTCTTCCGTGTGGCAGCGGTTGGGCCACGCCATAGATGCGGCACGGCAGCGGGCAGAAGAGGCACGGCTCACAATGGTCAGGGCGGAGAACTCCATGCGGAGGGCCCTGAGGCGGGCCGAGTGCCTCGAGGCAATCCGCAGGGGTTTGGAGGTGGACACGTCGACGGCCCTGCGGACCCTCGGGGCCATGGAGGAGGACCACCTCCGGGACATTGAGCATGAGTTCGATGATGCCCTGGCCCGGGACATCCACAAGTGAGCCGTCAAACTAGCCCGCTGCCCTTGTACATAGTTATGTAGGTAGTGTTAGGTTTCATTTTTTTTTGGATTTATTTTGGACCTTTCGGACATTGGCCACATTTTTGTATATAGTTTATTTTATTAGTTAGTGTAGTTAGATAGGTTTCCTTTCTTTTATTGGGATAATGGACCCTGGCTTGTTCCCATGTACATAGTTCACTGTTGGATTGTATTTTTCTTTCACATTTTAAGCATGGAGCAATGGCTTTCTTTTTTATTTCCCATTGGATTTTGTTTTGTGGACAGTGACTTTGGACACCATTACTTTAGAATTTAATTTTTGGTTTTGCTTTTTTTCACGGACATGCTTCTTTTCATTTTTGTACATTCACATTTATGTTTCTTTATTTTTGATTCTATTTATGTTTGCTTTAATACATATTTTTTTATCATACTTCAATGTGTAGTATCATCTCATTGGTTTCATGCATTTCATGATATGGGTTTTTAGATTCACTGACACCCATTGGGTGTATGTGAGGGAAATGTGTTTGTTTCGGAACTTGCAATTGGTGTTCTGTCATGTAATTGCCAATTATGAGTGGGTGGATGCAATACTCGGGTGGGTGTTTTGCATTTGGAGGCTGACCATAGGGACCAGGGATCTAGATTGTGATGACATGTTGGCTGGGGAACATGAGTTGGACATGGGTGGGGGCCTGCTGGCAGGTGCCCCACGGTGCTGGGGGGTGGGGGTGGTGGGGACATGAGTTGGACATGGGTGGGGGCCTGCTGGCAGGTGCCCCACAGTGCTGGGGGGTGGGGGTGGTGGGAGACATGGGTGGGGGCCTGGTGGAGGGTGCCCCTGCACTGCTGGGGGGTGGGGGTGGTGAGAGACATGGGTGGGGGCATGGTGGAGGGTGACCCTGCACTGCTGGGGGGTGGGGGTGGTGGGAGACATGGGTGGGGGCCTGGTGGAGGCTGCCCCTGGTGGCTGGGGGGTGGGGGTGCTGGGAGACATGGGTGGGGGCCTGGTGGTGGGTGCCCCTGCACTGCTGGGGGGTGGGGGTGGTGGGAGACATGAGTGGGGGCCTGGTGGAGGGTGACCCTGCACTGCTGGGGGGTGGGGGTGGTGGGAGACATGGGTGGGGGCCTGGTGGAGGGTGCCCCACAGTGCTGGGGGGTGGGGGTGGTGGGAGACATGAGTTGGACATGGGTGGGGGCCTGCTGGCAGGTGCCCCACAGTGCTGGCGGGTGGGGGTGGTGGGGACATGAGCTGGACATGGGTAGGGGCCTGCTGGCAGGTGCCCCACAGTGCTGGGGGGTGGGGGTGGTGGGAGACATGGGTGGGGGCCTGGTGGAGGGTGCCCGTGCACTGCTGGGGGGTGGGGGTGGTGGGAAACATGGGTGGGGGCATGGTGGAGGGTGACCCTGCACTGCTGGGGGGTTGGGGGTGGTGGGAGACATGGGTGGCGGCCTGGTGGAGGCTGCCCCTGGTGGCTGGGGGGTGGGGGTGCTGGGAGACATGGGTGGGGGCCTGGTGGTGGGTGCCCCTGCACTGCTGGGTGGTGGGGGTGGTGGGAGACATGGGTGGGGGCCTGGTGGAGGGTGACCCTGCACTGCTGAGGGGTGGGGGTGGTGGGAGACATGGGTGGGGGCCTGGTGGAGGGTGCCCCACAGTGCTGGGGGGTGGGGGTGGTGGGAGACATGAGTTGGACATGGGTGGGGGCCTGCTGGCAGGTGCCCCACAGTGCTGGCGGGTGGGGGTGGTGGGAGACATGGGTGGGGGCCTGGTGGAGTGTGCCCCACAGTGCTGGGGGGTGGGGGGGTGGGAGACATGAGTTGGACATGGGTGGGGGCCTGGTGGAGGGTGCCCCTGCACTGCTGGGGGTGGGGGTCGTGGGAGACATGGGTGGGGGCATGGTGGAGGTTGACCCTGCACTGCTGGGGGGTGGGGGTGGTGGGAGACATGGGTGGGGGCCTGGTGGAGGCTGCCCCTGGTGGCTGGGGGGTGGGGGTGCTGGGAGACATGGGTGGGGGCCTGGTGGTGGGTGCCCCTGCACTGCTGGGGGGTGGGGGTGGTGGGAGACATGGGTGGGGGCCTGGTGGAGGGTGACCCTGCACTGCTGGGGGGTGGGGGTGGTGGGAGACTTCGGTGGGGGCATGGTGGAGGGTGACCCTGCACTGCTGGGGGGTGGTGGTGGTGGGAGACATGGGTGGGGGCCTGGTGGAGGCTGCCCCTGGTGGCTGGGGGGTGGGGGTGCTGGGAGACATGGGTGGGGGCCTGGTGGTGGGTGCCCCTGCACTGCTGGGGGGTGGGGGTGGTGGGAGACATGGGTGGGGGCCTGGTGGAGGGTGACCCTGCACTGCTGGGGGGTGGGGGTGTGGGGAGACATGGGTGGGGGCCTGGTGGAGGGTGCCCCACAGTGCTGGGGTGTGGGGGTGGTGGGAGACATGAGTTGGACATGGGTGGGGGCCTGCTGGCAGGTGCCCCACAGTGCTGCCGGGTGGGGGTGGTGGGGACATGAGTTGGACATGGGTGGGGGCCTGCTGGCAGGTGCCCCACAGTGCTGGGGGGTGGGGGTGGTGGGAGACATGGGTGGGGGCCTGGTGGAGGGTGCCCCTGCACTGCCGGGGGGTGGGGGTGGTGGGAGACATGGGTGGGGGCATGGTGGAGGGTGACCCTGCACTGCTGTGGGGTGGGGGTGGTGGGAGACATGGGTGGGGGCCTGGTGGAGGCTGCCCCTGGTGGTTGGGGGGTGGGGGTGCTGGGAGACATGGGTGGGGGCCTGGTGGTGGGTGCCCCTGCGCTGCTGGGGGGTGGGGGTGGTGGGAGACATGGGTGGGGGCCTGGTGGAGGGTGACCCTGCACTGCTGGGGGGTGGGGGTGGTGGGAGACATGGGTGGGGGCCTGGTGGAGGGTGCCCCACAGTGCTGGGGGGTGGGGGTGGTGGGAGACATGAGTTGGACATGGGTGGGGGCCTGCTGGCAGGTGCCCCACAGTGCTGGCGGGTGGGGGTGGTGGGAGACATGGGTGGGGGCCTGGTGGAGGGTGCCCCACAGAGCTGGGGGGTGGGGGGGGTGGGAGACATGAGTTGGACATGAGTGGGGGCCTGGTGGAGGGTGCCCCTGCACTGCTGGGGGGTGGGGTGGTGGGAGACATGGGTGGGGGCATGGTGGAGGGTGACCCTGCACTACTGGGGGGTGGGGGTGGTGGGAGACATGGGTGGGAGCCTGGTGGAGGCTGCCCCTGGTGGCTGGCGGGTGGGGGTGCAGGGAGACATGGGTGGGGGCCTGGTGGTGGGTGCCCCTGCACTGCTGGGGGGTGGGGGTGGTGGGAAACATGGATGGGGGCCTGGTGGAGGGTGACCCTGCACTGCTGGCGGGTGGGGGTGGTGGGAGACATGGGTGGGGGCCTGGTGGAGGGTGACCCTGCACTGCTGGGGGGTGGGGGTGGTGGTAGACATGGGTGGGGGCCTGGTGGAGGGTGACCCTGCACTGCTGGGGGGTGGAGGTGGTGGGAGACATGGGTGGGGGCCTGGTGGAGGGTGCCCCACAGTGCTGGGGGGTGGGGGTGGTGGGAGATATGAGTTGGACATGGGTGGGGGCCTGCTGGCAGGTGCCCCACAGTGCTGGCGGGTGGGGGTGGTGGGAGACATGGGTGGGGGCCTGGTGGAGGGTGCCCCACAGTGCTTGGGGTTGGGGGGGTGGGAGACATGAGTTGGACATGGGTGGGGGCCTGGTGGAGGGTGCCCCTGCACTGCTGGGGGGTGGGGGTGGTGGGAGACATGGGTGGGGATATGGTGGAGGGTGACCCTGCACTGCTGGGGGGTGGGGGTGGTGGGAGACATGGGTGGGGGCCTGGTGGAGGCTGCCCCTGGTGGCTGAGGGGTGGGGGTGCTGGGAGACATGGGTGGGGGCCTGGTGGTGGGTGCCCCTGCACTGCTGGGGGGTGGGGGTGGTGGGAGACATGGGTGGGGGCCTGGTGGAGGGTGACCCTGCACTGCTGGGGGGTGGGGGTGGTGGGAGACATGGGTGGGGGCATGGTGGAGGGTGACCCTGCACTGCTGGGGGGTGGGGGTGGTGGGAGACATGGGTGGGGGCCTGGTGGAGGCTGCCCCTGGTGGCTGGGGGGTGGGGGTGCTGGGAGACATGGGTGGGGGCCTGGTGGTGGGTGTCCCTGCACTGATGGGGGGTGGGGGTGGTGGGAGACATGGGTGGGGGCCTGGTGAGGGTGACCCTGCACTGCTGGGGGGTGGGGGTGGTGGGAGACATGAGTTGGACATGGGTGGGGGCCTGCTGGCAGGTGCCCCACAGTGGTGGCGGGTGGGGGTGGTGGAGACATGAGTTGGACATGGGTGGGGGCCTGCTGGCAGGTGCCCCACAGTGCTGGGGGGTGGGGGTGGTGGGAGACATGGGTGGGGGCATGGTGGAGGGTGACCCTGCACTGACGGGGGGTGGGGGTGGTGGGAGACATGGGTGGGGGCCTGGTGGAGGCTGCCCCTGGTGGCTGGGGGGTGGGGGTGCTGGGAGACATGGGTGGGGGGCTGGTGGTGGGTGACCCTGCACTGCTGGGGGGTGGGGGTGGTGGGAGACATGGGTGGGGGCATGGTGGAGGGTGACCCTGCACTGCTGGGGGGTGGGGGTGGTGGGAGACATGGGTGGGGACCTGGTGGAGACTGCCCCTGGTGGCTGGGGGGTGGGGGTGCTGGGAGACATGGGTGGGGGCCTGGTGGTGGGTGCCCCTGCACTGATGGGGGGTGGGGGTGGTGGGAGACATGGGTGGGGGCCTGGTGGAGGGTGACCCTGCACTGCTGGGGGGTGGGGGTGATGGGAGACATGGGTGGGGGCCTGGTGGAGGGTGCCCCACAGTGCTGGGGTGTGGGGGTGGTGGGGACATGAGTTGGACATGGGTGGGGGCCTGCTGGCAGGTGCCCCACAGTGCTGGCGGGTGGGGGTGGTGGGAGACATGGGTGGGGGCCTGGTGGAGGGTGCCCCTGCACTGCTGGGGGGTGGGGGTGGTGGGAGACATGGGTGGGGGCATGGTGGAGGGTGACCCTGCACTTCTGGGGGGTGGGGGTGGTGGGAGACATGGGTGGCGGCCTGGTGGAGGCTGCCCCTGGTGGCTGGGGGGTGCGGGTGCTGGGAGACATGTGTGGGGGCCTGGTGGTGGGTGCCCCAGCACTGCTGGGGGGTGGGGGTGGTTGGAGACATGGGTGGGGGCCTGGTGGAGGGTGACCCTGCACTGCTGGGGGGTGGGGGTGGTGGGAGACATGGGTGGGGGCCTGGTGGAGGGTGCCCCACAGTGCTGGGGGGTGGGGGTGGTGGGAGACATGAGTTGGACATGGGTGGGGGCCTGCTGGCAGGTGCCCCACAGTGCTGGCGGGTGGGGGTGGTGGGAGACATGGGTGGGGGCCTGGTGGAGGGTGCCCCACAGTGCTGGGGGATGGGGGGGGTGGGGAACATGAGTTGGACATGGGTGGGGGCCTGCTGGCAGGTGCCCCACAGTGCTGGCGGGTGGGGGTGGTGGTAGACATGGGTGGGGGCCTGGTGGAGGGTGCCCGTGGTGGCTGGGGGTGCAGGGGGACATGCATTGGTGGGCAGTAGTGCAAATTGACATGTGGGTTGGCTGGGGGGCATGGCCATGGTGGATGGGGTGCCTGCAGGACATGTGCAGGGTAGGCCCCTGTGGTGTGAGCCACCTGCAGGGCCCGTGGAGGGTGTAGAGGGAACACCTGGGCGGACCCACACGTGCAATTCACGTGTGGTGCTCCCCGCGCACCCCTGTAATACAAGTACCCTGATGAGATCGCGTGTGGAACTTCCCGCGCACCCCTGTAATACACGTACCCTGATGGAATCGCGTGTGGAACTTCCAGCGCACCCCTGGAATACACGTACCCTGCTGATGTTGCGTGTGATACTTCCCCCGCACCCCGAAATACACGTACCCTGATGAGATCGCGTGTGGAATTTCCCGCGCACCCCTGGAATACACGTACCCTGCTGATGTTGCGTGTGATACTTCCCCCGCACCCTGAAATACACGTACCCTGATGGAATCGCATGTGTAACTTCCCGCGCACCCCCGAAATACACGTACCCCACACAATCGTGTGTATAACTTCCAGCGCACCCCCGAAATACACCTACCCCGCTCAATCGCGTGTGTAACTTCCCGCGCAACCCCGAAATACACGTGCCCTGATGAGATCGCGTGTGGAACTTCCCGCGCACCCCTGTAATACACGTACCCTGATGGAATCGCGTGTGTAACTTCCCGCGCACCCCCGAAATACACGTACCCCGCTCAATCGTGTGTGTAACTTCCCGCGCACTCTCGAAATACACGTACCCCGCTCAATCGCGTGTGTAACTTCCCGCGCACCCCCGAAATACACGTACCCCGCTCAATCGCGTGTGTAACTTCCCGCGCACCCCCGAAATACACGTACCCCGCTCAATCGCGTGTGTAACTTCCCGCGCACCCCCGAAATACACGTACCCCGCTCAATTGCATGTGTAACTTCCCGCGCACCCCCGAAATACACGTACCCCGCTCAATTGCGTGTGTAACTTCCCGCGCACCCCCAAAATACACGTACCCCGCTCAATCGCGTGTGTAACTTTCCGCGCATCCCCGAAATACAAGTGCCCCGCTCGCACAGGCCCAATTGCTGTATGTTGCCACTTTTGTAATGTGCAGGGACGCTACCGCCTGCCTTCGTGTGGCAGGCGTGTTTCGGCTTGTGCGTGTCTTTGGCTGTGCGTGGCTTTGCCCTATTCGATTCCATGAATACGTGTGGTTCGAGTGCGTGTGGGCGTTCCGTCTGCTTCCCTGCAGTACATCCCCAGTTACGCCCTTATTTTCGCGCGTTGTTCCCCATTCTGCGCGTTACGCCCCGTGTTCCGCCCACTTTCTGGTGTATGCGCCGAGTTTGTGCGCTTTCACTGTGCGCGTCGCGGACGCCTTTCGGGATGTTGCAGTGACTTGTGCGCCATGCACGGGTTTGGCGCACATCCCGAGGTAAACACGCGCAGGGACTTCCATGAATCGCACGCGTGCGCGTGCGCCTGTTTTTTTGCGCTTGCGCCTGCTTGCGCCAAGATTTTCGGCGCACGTTTGTTCCATGAATCGGCCCCTGTGTGTATTAAAGTCAGTGACATATACTGATTTACCATAAGTAACGTGGGGACTAAGAGGATGGGAACATCTATACATCTATGTGTCATTTAACTATTGATTAGTGTGATTTGTTCGAGTTGAATGCAACAGGATATTCCTTAGAATACAAGACGTTGATGGCAACACAGCTTGGTGGGTTAGGTCCCTGCTGCAGAGGTGTGTGTGTGTGTGTGTGTGTGTTTGATCTCTTAGTCACAGATACACATCCTGGTATAAAGAACCTGGTGTTTCATGACTGTGAAGTTATTTAAACATTTATCAAGTCAAGTAATCAAAGCACCCATTAGTGAGGTGCTGACAGAATAGAAACGATGGGTCTGTTTACACTCAGTTCAAATTCTGCCACTGTGCCACTGCAAAAGTCTTACCTATTACAAACTGCCATCTATTAGATCCAATTCCCTTTGGTCAATGCGAAACAAAGAGAGACACATCCCAGTCCACTGCCAGGAGCATACCATACCCAAAAACCTTAGGGGTGTCACTGTGATGAGATGTCCCACTAGCAATGTGGGGAAGCTGTACAACTTGAATTAGCCGCATAATCGTAATGTATTTAAAAAAAAACCTCTGAGTGAGTACATTTTCTGTTTGATATTTGCATGACAATGTGCAGAACCCAATTAAACTGATGGTTATATGGCAAAGAAGGGTAGGATTGCGCTTGACACCATTACAATGTTACAACCAGCAATCAAGGTACAGTATTTTAATGAGGTAGATTGAGAAATAGCCGACACGTGTTTCGACACTCGGGTCGTTTTCAAGGCTAGATCACATACATCAGTAGCATCACATAGTCAACATGTTTGGTAAACAACAATTATGAAACGGGTGTAAGTAAAAAACATACCAAGAATCAGGTAAGGTTGGTAGTGCAGCAGTGGCAGGTCAATGTAGATAAACAAAAAAGAACAAAAGACCACAAAAGAAATAAACAGAAATCGAGAAAAAGTATATGTAAAATCATCAACTTGAAATTCGGTTAAAGCCTATTTATCTTCTCTAGGTTGATTGTGAACAGCACCCCGCGGCACAGCCCCCATGCAAGTCCAAGTACCAGCCAAAAAAATCCGGTGGTGACCAGAGTTTCGATTAGCATCATCAAAATTAAAATTAGTGATGTTCAGAAAACAGAACGAAAATAGTCACAGTAACCAGTGATTGGTGACAGGAAGGAAACCATCACTAAAGCGAAACTATATAAATCCACAGTGGGAAGGTACTAAGTCAGTCAGAAAATTACAAGGAAAAAAGGGGGGTTGCTTACCCTTCAAAATAGTAAATAACAGCTCAATAGCGGTATCCTATTCAAGAGAAAACTCAGATTGAAATAAATTATAAACTTCAATATATTAAGAACCAGAAAATTGGAGGTAAGGCCACTCACCTATTAAGTATTATTTAATAGTTCCCATCAGTCAGGGTGTATTGTGAAGAAGTGAAACAATGTCAAAGGCCACAAATGGCCGGCGTGGATATATTGCCTGAAAAGGGAAACCATAACAAATCAGGGACTAGAACATGAGCTTATACAAAAAAGGAAGAGCCAAGGTCAAAAGAAAAGATCACTTACTCGACTAATCGAGAGAGGATAAGAGTATATCTGGACAATTCCATTCAACGCTTACCCGAAATGCTCCGTATTAATGGATACCATCAAGCGCGTCACAGGAGTGACTCTGACGGGTACGTTGGCACGTTACGTCGCTGCGGTGACGTGTGATGTCAACAGAGTGACGATCAAGAAGGAGATTGGTGAATACAGTCGCAAGCAATGACGTACAATGTAAACACGGCACCGAACAGAAATCACTGTTATGGCAAGTGCCGGGAACAAACCAGTATCATATTAAGATGCAAATGTGGTCAGAATACTTGACCAAGAAAAAAATGGTGAATAAGTAGTCGTTGGAAGCACAGAACGTTATCAGTAGTACAGGGGAGCCTGCCCCTAAAGCCTGCATTAAAGAAAAATGGTGTAAAAGCGGTCTCGCTTGATAGAAAGTATGGAAAAATAGGTGCTGGCAATTGAACGCGCATCAGGGGTGCGCCACAGTGATAACTGGCCACAAAACCATAAATAGCAAAACTTCATAATATGAAGGCATCAAAATATAAACTAGACATAAACTGTTCAACGGTTTTGCAATAAAACATAGAGATTAAATGGGCTAAAATTCACAAAAAGACATGCATTTCGTGATCAGAGTTTAGTCCACGTGTAGTACATCGCAGCAGACATATTAATTTTGCTTCCATCTGACGTAGTTTAAGCTGGAGATTCCCGCCCCTTTTCCCCTTATGTGCTTTCAACAATCCAATGTAACGTAAATTAGAGGTTGAATCCATTTGATGTTCCAATTGCCAATGAATTGCTAGAGGCGATTTTGGTTCACACATTCGGAGACTGGCCAAGTGTTCTCTAATGCGGATTCTAAATTGGCGAATAGTGCTACCCACGTAGAGTTTGCCACGCACACATATGATGGCATAGACCACATGGGTAGTCCTGCAATTGATGACATCCTTAATCGTTACTGTGGAACCAAATTTGTCAGTGAAAGTTTGGCATTTGGAAAAGGCCCATGGGCACTGATTACAGTTCCCACATTTATGGAAGCCAGTAGGTTGTTGTAACCAGGAGGAATTAGACATTTTGTTATCAAAAAATGAGGGACTAATCTGTAACTTGATAGTAGGTGATCTCAAAAAAGTGAATTTCGGTTTGGATGAGAGATATGGCTCGAGATCCTTGTCGAGTCTCAGGATGTGCCAATGCTTAGCAACCATTTTATACAGCATTGAAGAATCAGCCGTGAATGGGGTAACCAAAGAAATATGTGGTGGAGGGTCTTTCGGTCTTGGCGCCTTACTCAAGAGGTCTGGCTGAGTGACATTAGTAAACTTGGCATAAGCTTCATTGATAATAGATGTTTTATATCCCCTATTCAAGAAGCGTTGATTAATAGTGTTACATTCTTTGTCAAAATCAATGAGACGAGTACAATTTCGTCTAGCCCTGTGAAATTCTCCGGTAGGAATATTGTTGATGGTAATTCTCCTATGATTACTTTGTGCTGCTAGTATAGAATTCACCTCAGTGGGTTTCCTATAAGTACGGGTGTAGAGTTGTTGATCCTCTACAAAGATGTGTAGGTCCAAAAAGTCAATTTGTTTGTAATCACATTTACTAGTGAAATTGATACCAAATGTATTGGTGTTGGCAAAGGTTAGAAAGTCATTGAAGGTCTCTTCAGTACCTCTCCAAATTAGAAAAATATCGTCAATAAAACGTCGCCAAGTGACGATATTGGAGACATACTGATTTTGGTTCAAAATGTGTTTTTCTTTTTTATGTATGCCATGAAGAAATTGGCCAAAGGGGGTGCAAATTTGGCCCCCATGGCCACCCCCTTCAATTGTAAATAAAATTGTTCATTGAAAAGAAAAACATTATTAGCTAAGACAAATTGTAGAAATTGTTTGAGCACAGAAACATGTTCAAGGAATGATGCCGAGCTGTTTCTGAAAACATAATCTAATGTGAGCAATGCCAAGTCATGATTGATATTGGTATACAAAGCAACAACATCGATGGTAGCTAACATAAAGTCTGAATGCCACGTAATGGAAAAGAGGTCCTGAAGGATATGGGCACTGTCTCTAATGTAGGAATTCATTTGGATTACAAATGGTTTAAGCGCTTCGTCCAGATATTTAGACAAGCCCTCGGTAGCCCAGTTGATTCCGCTCACAATGGGCCTAACTTCCGGTAGAACATAATAAGGTTTGGGTATCTTAGGCAAGAAATACATTGTAGGTATGGTGGGGTCAGTAATTAATAGGAAATCCTTTTCATCATCAGTTAGATAACCTCTAGAGTACCAGATATCAATCAATTCAATTAGGTCCAATACAACACGTTTGGTGGGATTAGATTTGAGAATCTGATAACAGCCGGGGGTATCAAGATGTTTAAGACCCATGGTGATATAGTCAGAGGAGTTTAAAATGACAATATTACCCCCCTTATCTGCCTCCTTAATTACAATATTAGTATCATTGGCAAGTTCTCTTGGAGCGGTTTTTTGATTATTGGTAAGATTGGATTTCCATTGGGGTTTGGAGCGCGTGTCCAAATACTGGTGGATATCTCGAGTTAATGCTTGGTTAAAGGTCTCAATGACATTGTCACCAGTAAATTGTGGCGTAAATTTGGATTTTAGTTTGAGTTCCCTGAGGTCCATATTGAGCGGATTAATTTTCAAATCCTGAATAACATTTGAAGTGTCACAACCGGCCTCTTGATTCAAGGAAACCAGGGTTTCAATAGCTCTTAAATCTCCAATGCTGAAAGAACTCGGGGGATCGGGTTTGGGTTTAGGATTGTACGTAGTCACCTGTGTGGCAAAAAACTTTTTGAGCTTAAGTTTTCTCAGAAATTTAAAAAGATCAACCTGGAAATTGACAAAGTTAGTACACACACTAGGTGAAAATGATAAGCCTTTATTAAGGGCAGAGATTTCATGTGGAGAAAGAGTACGTTTGGACAGATTAGTTACCAAATCAGCCTCAGTTATTGTCCCAAACGCTTTTTGGAGCGAGTCAAGATGCCCGGACGGGCCTGATCTTCGTCTGAACTTCCGCTGCCACTTGCCCCCCCTCCTGCCCCTGGTATGTTTACCGGGGTTGGAGTAAATACTGTGGGAGTTTTGTTGAAGCGAACTTATTTGGTACTTGCAAATCTTACGTTTCCTTTCTTGTAGCGCCGAATTTCTCCTAAAAAATGTTTTCCTTTTAGATTGGGTTCATTGGTTGGGTAGTCTGTAGTTCACTTAGTCCGGTTTCAGAATCAGGATCAGAACTAGCGGGAGTGGTGTTAGCTGAGGTAGTAGCGGAGGATGGTTTCAAACCGATGTTAATATTATCATATTTGGTTTGAAATGTATAAACTCTATCCTGACGCTAGTCCTTATCATCTCGGAAAAACGTTCTACATTTGCGCATTTTAATTTCGTCTTGGTATTCTACTAAAATTTCATGCATCTTATCATAGTTCTTTTGTTTAGTTTCTTCAGCGTTGGGCATTTTGGTGATTTCCACTTTGAGTTCCCTAATTTGGGCAAGTACTCTTTTGTGCTCTCTAGTAGCATGTGTAATGAGTAATTCTAACATGTTCTTGGAGCTTTGATTGAGATTATCTACCCATTGTTCCGCTAGGTCTGCGTCCTCCTCATTATCAAAATTGGGAAAGGTTAGGTTACGTAAGCCCCTGGGAATGAGGTTATTTTCAAGATAATTAGTGAGAGATGCTTGCTCCCAATATTTATTAATTTCTTTTTTGGATAATCTTTCAAGTCTGATAAATTTCTGTTTCAGGGTCTCTGGGACCGAGAAATTACTTTTGAAAGCATTCGCCGTACTGCCCCTCGGAGCAAATAAGGCCGCTCTATCTTGATCTCTATTAGTCATATAATCTGCCATAGTTTAAGGGGGTGATGGTCAGCTAGCACAAGTAAGGTGACAAAGAAACAGGAACAGAGAGTGTGGAGTCACGATCAGAGTACCTGTGCGCTAATTATCACTACTAAGTTTATGAGACATATCATCAAATGAAAAAGGGAAGAAGTGTTAGCAGCAATCCAATTCCCACCAACTAATCCACACAGGCCGGTATTAGATTAACAGTTATATGGCAAAGAAGGGTAGGATTGCGCTTGACACCATTACAATATTACAACCAGCAATCAAGGTACAGTATTTTAATGAGGTAGATTGAGAAATAGCCGACACGTGTTTCGACACTCGGGTCGTTTTCAAGGCTAGATCACATACATCAGTAGCATCACATAGTCAACATGTTTGGTAAAAAACAATTATGAAACGGGTGTAAGTAAAAAACATACCAAGAATCAGGTAAGGTTGGTAGTGCAGCAGTGGCAGGTCAATGTAGATAAACAAAAAAGAACAAAAGACCACAAAAGAAATAAACAGAAATCGAGAAAAAGTATATGTAAGATCACCAGCTTGAAATTCGGTTAAAGCCTATTTATCTTCTCTAGGTTGATTGTGAACAGCACCCCGCGGCACAGCCCCCATGCAAGTCCAAGTTCCAGCCAAAAAAATCCGGTGGTGACCAGAGTTTCGATTAGCGTCATCAAAATTAAAATTAGTGATGTTCAGAAAACAGAACGAAAATAGTCACAGTAACCAGTGATTGGTGACAGGAAGGAAACCACCACTAAAGCGAAACTATATAAATCCACAGTGGGAAGGTACTAAGTCAGTCAGAAAATTGCAAGGAAAAAAGGGGGGTTGCTTACCCTTCAAAATAGTAAATAACAGCTCAATAGCGGTATCCTATTCAAGAGAAAACTCAGATTGAAATAAATTATAAACTTCAATATATTAAGAACCAGAAAATTGGAGGTAAGGCCACTCACCTATTAAGTATTATTTAATAGTTCCCATCAGTCAGGGTGTATTGTGAAGAAGTGAAACAATGTCAAAGGCCACAAATGGCCGGCGTGGATATATTGCCTGAAAAGGGAAACCATAACAAATCAGGGACTAGAACATGAGCTTATACAAAAAAGGAAGCGCCAAGGTCAAAAGGAAAGATCACTTACTCGACTAATCGAGAGAGGATATGAGTATATCTGGACAATTCCATTCAACGCTTACCCGAAATGCTCCGTATTAATGGATACCGTCAAGCGCGTCACAGGAGTGACGCCGACGGGTACGTTGGCACGTTACGTCGCTGCGGTGACGTGTGATGTCAACAGAGTGACGATCAAGAAGGAGATTGGTGAATACAGTCGCAAGCAATGACGTACAATGTAAACACGGCACCGAACATAAATCGCCGTTACGGCAAGTGCCGGGAACAAACCAGTATCATATTAAGATGCAAATGTGGTCAGAATACTTGACCAAGAAAAAAATGGTGAATAAGTAGTCGTTGGAAGCACAAAATGTTATCAGTAGTACAGGGGAGCCTGCCCCTAAAGCCTGCATTAAAGAAAAATGGTGTAAAAGCGGTCTCGTTTGATAGAAAGTATGGAAAAATAGGTGCTGGCAATTGAACGCGCATCAGGGGCGCGCCACAGTGATAACTGGCCACAAAACCATAAATAGCAAAACTTCATAATATGAAGGCATCAAAATATAAACTAGACATAAACCGTTCAACTGTTTTGTAATAAAACATAGAGATTAAATGGGCTAAAATTCACAAAAAGACATGCATTTCGTGATCAGAGTTTAGTCCACGTGTAGTACATCGCAGCAGACATATTAATTTTGCTTCCATCTGACGCAGTTTAAGCTGGAGATTCCCGCCCCTTTTCCCCTTATGTGCTTTCAACAATCCAATGTAACGTAAATCAGAGGTTGAATCCATTTGATGTTCCAATTGCCAATGAATTGCTAGAGGTGATTTTGGTTCACACATTCGGAGACTGGCCAAGTGTTCTATAATGCGGATTCTAAGTTGGCGAATAGTGCTACTCACATAGAGTTTGCCACACACACCTATGATGGCATAGACCACATGGGTAGTCCTGCAATTGATGAAATCCTTAATCGTTACTGTGGAACCAAATTTGTCAGTGAAAGTTTGACATTTGGAAAAGGCCCATGGGCACTGATTACAGTTCCCACATTTATGGAAGCCAGTAGGTTGTTGTAACCAGGAGGAATTAGACATTTTGTTATCAAAAAATGAGGGACTAATCTGTGACTTGATAGTAGGTGATCTCAAAAAAGTGAATTTCGGTTTGGATGAGAGATATGGCTCTACGCCCGTACTTATAGGAAACCCACTGAGGTGAATTCTATACTAGCAGCACAAAGTAATCATAGGAGAATTACCATCAACAATATTCCTACTGGAGAATTTCACAGGGCTAGACGAATTCCTACATTAGAGACAGTGCCCATATCCTTCAGGACCTCTTTTCCATTACGTGGCATTCAGACTTTATGTTAGCTACCATCGATGTTGTTGCTTTGTATACCAATATCAATCATGACTTGGCATTGCTCACATTAGATTATGTTTTCAGAAACAGCTCGGCATCATTCCTTGAACATGTTTCTGTGCTCAAACAATTTCTACAATTTGTCTTAGCTAATAATGTTTTTCTTTTCAATGAACAATTTTATTTACAATTGAAGGGGGTGGCCATGGGGGCCAAATTTGCACCCTCTTTGGCCAATTTCTTCATGGCATACTTTGAAGAAAAACACATTTTGAACCAAAATCAGTATGTCTCCAATATCGTCACTTGGCGACGTTTTATTGATGATATTTTTCTAATTTGGAGAGGTACTGAAGAGACCTTCAATGACTTTCTAACCTTTGCCAACACCAATACATTTGGTATCAATTTCACTAGTAAATGTGATTACAAACAAATTGACTTTTTGGACCTACACATCTTTGTAGAGGATCAACAACTCTACACCCGTACTTATAGGAAACCCACTGAGGTGAATTCTATACTAGCAGCACAAAGTAATCATAGGAGAATTACCATCAACAATATTCCTACCGGAGAATTTCACAGGGCTAGACGAAATTGTACTCGTCTCATTGATTTTGACAAAGAATGTAACACTATTAATCAACGCTTCTTGAATAGGGGATATAAAACATCTATTATCAATGAAGCTTATGCCAAATTTACTAATGTCACTCAGCCAGACCTTTTGAGTAAGGCGCCAAGACCGAAAGACCCTTCACCACATATTTCTTTGGTTACCCCATTCACGGCTGATTCTTCAATGCTGTATAAAATGGTTGCTAAGCATTGGCACATCCTGAGACTCGACAAGGATCTCGAGCCATATCTCTCATCCAAACCGAAATTCACTTTTTTGAGATCACCTACTATCAAGTCACAGATTAGTCCCTCATTTTTTGATAACAAAATGTCTAATTCCTCCTGGTTACAACAACCTACTGGCTTCCATAAATGTGGGAACTGTAATCAGTGCCCATGGGCCTTTTCCAAATGCCAAACTTTCACTGACAAATTTGGTTCCACAGTAACGATTAAGGATTTCATCAATTGCAGGACTACCCATGTGGTCTATGCCATCATATGTGTGTGTGGCAAACTCTACGTGGGTAGCACTATTCGCCAACTTAGAATCCGCATTAGAGAACACTTGGCCAGTCTCCGAATGTGTGAACCAAAATAGCCTCTAGCAATTCATTGGCAATTGGAACATCAAATGGATTCAACCTCTGATTTACGTTACATTGGATTGTTGAAAGCACATAAGGGGAAAAGGGACGGGAATCTCCAGCTTAAAATGCATCAGATGGAAGCAAAATTAATATGTCTGCTGCGATGTACTACACGTGGACTAAACTCTGATCACGAAATGCATGTCTTCTTGTGAATTTTAGCCCATTTAATCTCTATGTTTTATTACAAAACCGTTGAACGGTTTATGTCTAGTTTATATTTTGATGCCTTCATATTATGAAGTTTTGCTATTTATGGTTTTGTGGCCAGTTATCACTGTGGCGCACCCCTGATGCGCGTTCAATTGCCAGCACCTATTTTTCCATACTTTCTATCAAACGAGACCGCTTTTACACCATTTTTCTTTAATGCAGGCTTTAGGGGCAGGCTCCCCTGTACTACTGATAACGTTTTGTGCTTCCAACGACTACTTATTCACCATTTTTTTCTTGGTCAAGTATTCTGACCACATTTGTATCTTAATATGATACTGGTTTGTTCCCGGCACTTGCCGTAACGGTGATTTCTGTTCAGTGCCGTGTTTACATTGTACGTCATTGCTTGCGACTGTATTCACCAATCTCCTTCTTGATCGTCACTCTGTTGACATCACACGTTACCGCAGCGACGTAACGTGCCAACGTACCCGTCGGCGTCACTCCTGTGACGCGCTTGACGTTATCCATTGATACAGAGCATTTCGGGTAAGCGTTGAATGGAATTGTCCAGATATACTCGTATCCTCTCTCGATTAGTCGAGTAAGTGATCTTTCCTTTTGACCTTGGCTCTTCCTTTTTTGTATAAGCTCATGTTCTAGTCCCTGATTTGTTATGGTTTCCCTTTTCAGGCAATATATCCACGCCGGCCATTTGTGGCCTTTGACATTGTTTCACTTCTTCACAATACACCCTGACTGATGGGAACTATTAAATAATACTTAATAGGTGAGTGGCCTTACCTCCAATTTTCTGGTTCTTAATATATTGAAGTTTATAATTTATTTCAATCTGAGTTTTCTCTTGAATAGGATACCGCTATTGAGCTGTTATTTACTATTTTGAAAGGTAAGCAACCCCCCTTTTTTCCTTGTAATTTTCTGACTGACTTAGTACCTTCCCACTGTGGATTTATATAGTTTCGCTTTAGTGGTGGTTTCCTTCCTGTCACCAATCACTGGTTACTGTGACTATTTTCATTCTGTTTTCTGAACATCACTAATTTTAATTATGATTACGCTAATCGAAACTCTGGTCACCACCGGATTTTTTTGGCTGGTACTTGGACTTGCATGGGGGCTGTGCCGCGGGGTGCTGTTCACAATCAACCTAGAGAAGATAAATAGGCTTTAGCCGAATTTCAAGCTGATGATCTTACATATACTTTTTCTCGATTTCTGTTTATTTCTTTTGTGGTCTTTTGTTCTTTTTTGTTTATCTACATTGACCTTCCACTGCTGCACTACCAACCTTACCTGATTCTTGGTATGTTTTTTACTTACACCCGTTTCATAATTGTTGTTTACCAAACATGTTGACTATGTGATGCTACTGATGTATGTGATCTAGCCTTGAAAACGACCCGAGTGTCGAAACACGTGTCGGCTATTTCTCAATCTACCTCATTAAAATACTGTACCTTGATTGCTGGTTGTAATATTGTAATGGTGTCAAGCGCAATCCTACCCTTCTTTGCCATATAACTGTTAATCTAATACCGACCTGTGTGGATTGGTTGGTGGGAATTGGATTGCTGCTAACACTTCTTCCCTTTTTCATTTGATGATATGTCTTATAAACTTAGTAGTGATAATTAGCGCACAGGTACTCTGATCGTGACTCCACACTCTCTGTTCCTGTTTCTTTGTCACCTTACTTGTGCTAGCTGACCATCACCCCCTTAAACTATGGTAGATTATATGACTAATAGAGATCAAGATAGAGCGGCCTTATTTGCTCCGAGGGGCAGTACGGCGAATGCTTTCAAAAGTAATTTCTCGGTCCCAGAGACCCTGAAACAGAAATTTATCAGACTTGAAAGATTATCCAAAAAAGAAATTAATTAATATTGGGAGCAAGCATCTCTCACTAATTATCTTGAAAATAACCTCATTCCCAGGGGCTTACGTAACCTAACCTTTCCCAATTTTGATAATGAGGAGGACGCAGACCTAGCGGAACAATGGGTAGATAATCTCAATCAAAGCTCCAAGAACATGTTAGAATTACTCATTACACATGCTACTAGAGAGCACAAAAGAGTACTTGCCCAAATTAGGGAACTCAAAGTGGAAATCACCAAAATGCCCAACGCTGAAGAAACTAAACAAAAGAACTATGATAAGATGCATGAAATTTTAGTAGAATACCAAGTCGAAATTAAAATGCGCAAATGATGTAGAAAGTTTTTCCGAGATGATAAGGACTACCGTCAGGATAGAGTTTATACATTTCAAACCAAATATGATAATATTAACATCGGTTTGAAACCATCCTCTGCTACTACCTCAGCTAACACCACTCCCGCTAGTTCTGATCCTGATTCTGAAACCGAACTAAGTGAACCACAGACTAATGATATCCCAACCAATGAACCCAATCTAAAAGGAAAACATTTTTTAGGAGAAATTCGGCGCTACAAGAAAGGAAACGTAAGATTTGCAAATACCAAACAAGTTCGCTTCAACAAAACTCCCACAGTATTTACTCCAACCCCGGTAAACATACCAGGGGCAGGAGGGGGGGCAAGTGGCAGCGGAAGCGGCAGTTCAGACGAATATCAGGCCTATCCGGGCATCTTGACTCGCTCCAAAAAACGTTTGGGACAATAACTGAGGCTGATTTGGTAACTAATCTGTCCAAACGTACCCTTTCTCCACATGAAATCTCTCCCCTTAATAAAGGCTTATCATTTTCACCTTGTGTGTGTACTAACTTTGTCAATTTCCAGGTTGATCTTTTTAAATTTCTGAGAAAACTGAAGCTCAAAAAGTTTTTTGTCACACAGGTGACTACGTACAATCCTAAACCCAAACCCGATCCCCCGAGTTCTTTCAGCATTGGAGATTTAAGAGCTATTGAAACCCTGGTTTCCTTGAATCAGGAGGCCGGTTGTGACACTTCAAATGTTATTCAGGATTTGAAAATTAATCCGCTCAATATGGACCTCAGGGAACTCAAACTAAAATCCAAATTTACGCCACAATTTACTGGTGACAATATCATTGAGACCTTTAACCAAGCATTAACTCGAGATATCCACCAGTATTTGGACAAGCGCTCCAAACCCCAATGGAAATCCAATCTTACCAATAATCAAAAAACCGCTCTAAGAGAACTTGCCAATGATACTAATATTGTAATTAAGGAGGCAGATAAGGGGGGTAATATTGTCATTTTAAACTCCTCTGACTATATCACCATGGGTCTTAAACATCTTGATACCCCCGGCTGTTATCAGATTCTCAAATCTAATCCCACCAAACGTGTCGTATTGGACCTAATTGAATTGATTGATTTCTGGTACTCTAGAGGTTATCTAACTGATGATGAAAAGGATTTCCTACTAATTACTGACCCTACCATACCTACAATGTATTTCTTGCCTAAGATACACAAACCTTATGATGTTCTACCTGAATTTAGGCCCATTATGAGCGGAATCAACTGGGCTACCGAGGGCTTGTCTAAATATCTGGACGAAGCCCTTAAACCATTTGTAATCCAAATGAATTCCTACATTAGAGACAGTGCCCATATCCTTCAGGACCTCTTCTCCATTACGTGGCATTCAGACTTTATGTTAGCTACCATCGATGTTGTTGCTTTGTATACCAATATCAATCATGACTTGGCATTGCTCACATTAGATTATGTTTTCAGAAACAGCTCGGCATGATTCCTTGAACATGTTTCTATGCTCAAACAATTTCTACAATTTGTTTTAGCTAATAATGTTTTTCTTTTCAATGAACAATTTTATTTACAATTGAAGGTGGTGGCCATGGGGGCCAAATTCGCACCCTCTTTGGCCAATCTCTTCATGGCATACTATGAAGAAACACACATTTTGAACCAAAATCAGTATGTCTCCAATATCGTCACTTGGCGACGATTTATTGACAATATTTTTCTAATTTGGAGAGGTACTGAAGAGACCTTCAATGACTTTCTAACCTTTGCCAACACCAATACATTTGGTATCAATTTCACTAGTAAATGTGATTACAAACAAATTGACTTTTTGGACCTACATATCTTTGTAGAGGATCAACAACTCTACACCCGTACTTATAGGAAACCCACTGAGGTGAATTCTATACTAGCAGCACAAAGTAATCATAGGAGAATTACCATCAACAATATTCCTACCGGAGAATTTCACAGGGCTAGACGAAATTGTACTCGTCTCATTGATTTTGACAAAGAATGTAACACTATTAATCAACGCTTCTTGAATAGGGGATATAAAACATCTATTATCAATGAAGCTTATGCCAAGTTTACTAATGTCACTCAGCCAGACCTCTTGAGTAAGGCGCCAAGACCAAAAGACCCTTCACCACATATTTCTTTGGTTACCCCATTCACGGCTGATTCTTCAATGCTGTATAAAATGGTTGCTAAGCATTGGCACATCCTGAGACTCGACAAGGATCTCGAGCCATATCTCTCATCCAAACCGAAATTCACTTTTTTGAGATCACCTACTATCAAGTCACAGATTAGTCCCTCATTTTTTGATAACAAAATGTCTAATTCCTCCATGTTACAACAACCTACTGGCTTCCATAAATGTGGGAACTGTAATCAGTGCCCATGGGCCTTTTCCAAATGCCAAACTTTCACTGACAAATTTGGTTCCACAGTAACGATTAAGGATTTCATCAATTGCAGGACTACCCATGTGGTCTATGCCATCATATGTGTGTGTGGCACACTCTACGTGGGTAGCACTATTCGCCAACTTAGAATCCGCATTAGAGAACACTTGGCCAGTCTCCGAATGTGTGAACCAAAATCGCCTCTAGCAATTCATTGGCAATTGGAACATCAAATGGATTCAACCTCTTATTTACGTTACATTGGATTGTTGAAAGCACATAAGGGGAAAAGGGGCGGGAATCTCCAGCTTAAACTGCGTCAGATGGAAGCAAAATTAATATGTCTGCTGCGATGTACTACACGTGGGCTAAACTCTGATCACGAAATGCATGTCTTCTTGTGAATTTTAGCCCATTTAATCTCTATGTTTTATTACAAAACCGTTGAACGGTTTATGTCTAGTTTATATTTTGATGCCTTCATATTATGAAGTTTTGCTATTTATGGTTTTGTGGCCAGTTATCACTGTGGCGCACCCCTGATGCGCGTTCAATTGCCAGCACCTATTTTTCCATACTTTCTATCAAACGAGACCGCTTTTACACCATTTTTCTTTAATGCAGGCTTTAGGGGCAGGCTCCCCTGTACTACTGATAACGTTTTGTGCTTCCAACGACTACTTATTCACCATTTTTTCTTGGTCAAGTATTCTGACCACATTTGCATCTTAATATGATACTGGTTTGTTCCCGGCACTTGCCGTAACGGTGATTTCTGTTCAGTGCCGTGTTTACATTGTACGTCATTGCTTGCGACTGTATTCACCAATCTCCTTCTTGATCGTCACTCTGTTGACATCACACGTCACCGCAGCGACGTAACGTGCCAACGTACCCATCGGCGTCACTCCTGTGACGCGCTTGACGGTATCCATTGATACGGAGCATTTCGGGTAAGCGTTGAATGGAATTGTCCAGATATACTCGTATCCTCTCTCGATTAGTCGAGTAAGTGATCTTTCCTTTTGACCTTGGCTCTTCCTTTTTTGTATAAGCTCATGTTCTAGTCCCTGATTTGTTATGGTTTCCCTTTTCAGGCAATATATCCACGCCGGCCATTTGTGGCCTTTGACATTGTTTCACTTCTTCACAATACACCATGACTGATGGGAACTATTAAATAATACTTAATAGGTGAGTGGCCTTACCTCCAATTTTCTGGTTCTTAATATATTGAAGTTTATAATTTATTTCAATCTGAGTTTTCTCTTGAATAGGATACCGCTATTGAGCTGTTATTTACTATTTTGAAGGGTAAGCAACCCCCCTTATTTCCTTGTAATTTTCTGACTGACTTAGTACCTTCCCACTGTGGATTTATATAGTTTCGCTTTAGTGGTGGTTTCCTTCCTGTCACCAATCACTGGTTACTGTGACTATTTTCGTTCTGTTTTCTGAACATCACTAATTTTAATTTTGATGACGCTAATCAAAACTCTGGTCACCACCGGATTTTTTTGGCTGGTACTTGGACTTGCATGGGGGCTGTGCCGCGGGGTGCTGTTCACAATCAACCTAGAGAAGATAAATAGGCTTTAACCGAATTTCAAGCTGATGATCTTACATATACTTTTTCTCGATTTCTGTTTATTTCTTTTGTGGTCTTTTGTTCTTTTTTGTTTATCTACATTGACCTGCCACTGCTGTACTACCAACCTTACCTGATTCTTGGTATGTTTTTTACTTACACCCGTTTCATAATTGTTGTTTACCAAACATGTTGACTATGTGATGCTACTGATGTATGTGATCTAGCCTTGAAAACGACCCGAGTGTCGAAACACGTGTCGGCTATTTCTCAATCTACCTCATTAAAATACTGTACCTTGATTGCTGGTTGTAATATTGTAATGGTGTCAAGCGCAATCCTACCCTTCTTTGCCATATAACTGTTAATCTAATACCGGCCTGTGTGGATTGGTTGGTGGGAATTGGATTGCTGCTAACGCTTCTTCCCTTATTCATTTGATGATATGTCTTATAAACCTAGTAGTGATAATTAGCGCACAGGTACTCTGATCGTGACTCCACACTCTCTGTTCCAATTAAACTGATGGTATGTGCAGCAGTTATATTTAGTCATTTATATGTTGCAAGGCGCTATATGCAACAATGGCTCGGGATCACTTTGAGACCTAATGCAGATATTTCACTGCCTTTCCTGTTGGGTGAGAGTGGCACATCCCCTGTGTGTTTTGTCTGCATTCTGGTATTCGTAAAATGACGAGGGGGGCGGGGGGTTGCACGCCATCGTCACATGTGACACACTGGCACAACTTGAGAAGACCGTGTAGTCTTCTGTAGGTTGATAGGATCAATTACGGTTGCCTGTTTTTATTATTTCGAACAGGCAAGCAAAATGTTTTGCATTATGTGGATAAAAAGTGCAGCTTTACAAAAACTTTGTAATGGTTTTGCTTGTCAAGCAAGTAGGTAGGTTTGTATATATTTAAAAGCATTCAATAAAATCTTTCACAGCAGAACCAATCCACTACTTGCATAATTGGCATGAAAATGCAGCTGGCCCCTCACAGTTCTTGAACCAAGCATTAGCACTTTTCCTGCAGGAATGGAATCTGTCAAATGAAAGGGTCACTGAAGATGGCCTTGCCCCCACGACCCATTTACCATTAACTGCTTTCTGTTGGCTGGGTATCTCTTATCGGACCATAGACCTGTCCATCACAGCTCCCAGGAATACAACTGTATGTGATAGCCAGTCAAGCAGCCCATTCACCTCGCACTTTTACACCTGAGTGGACTCTAAAATCTGACCACTAGGTAGACATTAGAGGGGTGCAGCACCCCATATGCCCCCTAAGGCTATGCCCCTGCTCGTGGTAAGTAAGTCTTTCGTAGGAGTATAGTGACAGGATGTGTGCACATTATGACAAGGCCAACAGCATTTTATTTGTTGCATGTCACTAATACATAGGTCTTTAAACCTTCAGATTTTTGGACTACAACTCCCATACTCCCTAACAATAAACTATGCTAGATAGGGTTGGTAGGAGGTGTCTAAAGCATCTGAAGAGCCAAAGGTTGCATACCCCTCCACAAATAGATGCTATGATAACTTGACATAATTGTTTTAATGATCACAGAAGCATGAAGCACCATACCAAAAATCAGATCTGTGACTTCATGATCACAAACACACACACGTTTGTACATGCACACACATGCACACACACCACAGAAGGCCCACTGTGCTTTGTTGCCATCATAGTGTTGTTAGTTATGGTATATGTTGTATGCATATGAACACACCACACTAAAAGATATGTAGATGTATGTATTTATTTTCTCAGTACGTTTGTCAACTTCTCAAATTTTTACGCGTGGTAAATCAGTCCCTTACTTGAATTGAAATGTGGACACCAACAGATACATTTTTACTCCAGTTACTTTGTTGAATTGCCATGTAATCATTTTGCAGTTACACATTCTCAGTTGTGCTGTTTTGCAATTTCAGAAGGAATCATACTTTTGTATTGTCGGGTTGAATTATCATGTGATTTTGGGCTTTATTGACATACAGGGACTAACTATTTTCCCAAACAAATACCACCATACTGGTTCACTGATTCACCCAATTTCTTGTACTAAACTGGGAAAAATATCTCCAGCCCAGTGCTGAAGGTATTTCTTCCACTTTATCTCCACTCCCATAGTTTTGTGTATGTGGTAAAAGTGCATTAATTCCATTACCGCCATATTTTTACCCACCACCATACTCTCAATGACCCCCATGGTCTACTGGCTGACTTACAAAGTATACAACCGGGACAGCTGGCATACAATCCCAGTTTCTCTACTTGACAAAAAGTATGTGATCCTGGACACATCACTTTACATAACTACCTTAGATCCATTATTTGAGAACATTGTCATTTCCTTGAAGTGACACTTTTAGGTGTGCGCTGCACCGAGACTCACTCTTGCATGGCTTAATAGACTGCAGATTTGCAATATATAGGTTCTCTCCTCATAGAATAAGTGAAAATATTATACTATAATTTTAGACAGGTGGGTGTAGGATGGCTGGCGTGGTTGCTTGAGAGCACAAATAAGAATGTTGTGTAGGAGACACATGAGGATGTGATTAAGCCTGAGATACATCCAATGTAAGGTGGAGCAGTCACAGAAATGGATACATATTGGGCCTCATTCCGAGTTCGGAAGTAACCACGCTGCTATTTGCGGCATGGCTGCCTCCGAACTCGTCCAAACTCCGGCCTGGTGAATGGAGTAATTACCGGTCCATTCCGAGGTCAGAGGGACCGGTAATTTCCCATTCAGCAGGGCCATTCCCCATTCCCATCATAATAAAGTGCCAGTAACCAACTCGCCATGCTGTTCCTTTTAGTTGGGTACACATGTAGGTACCCCACAAAATGGCCGTTTTAAGTACTGAAAAGCCTCAGCTGCTGCTTTGCACAATGATATGTAAATGCTTTTGGTGCACTCCGCCCTGTCTATTTTTTTTTTTTTTAAACATACTGGAAGTATTTCCAAGAATTCAGGAAATGGTAGTAATTCTGTGCTTTCTGCCACTCCCAAAACGAATTTGGTGAAAATGTGTAGCAGTTTAGTTGAGGCACGATGATGCGCCATATCTGAGTGTGACGGTAGACCGCAGTCTGACAGTGCGTTATGAAATAGACAAAACAGGATGCAGCAGTATTGGCATCGATGACTATACCATTAACATTTTAATATCTGTGGGCATCCTTGGAAGTCTGTTATTATTTAGAAGTGTACAGTGAGTTAAAATGGAACTTATGATACCAGTAATAAGACTTTCCAGTAAGAGTGATGCTAGCAGAATCAGCTGATGTCACGACTAGCTGCTACACAATGCAACTGTCGGCTATGCTATAATTGGAATGATATTTCATTCTGGATACACAACATTAATTGTACATGTGCAGACATGGGAATGTCGAAGACGCCAGAGCCAGAAGTGCTCCGCTGTAAATGGAAAATTGGAAAAGTAAGCATTTCAACTGTGCAATGTAGCTTTATTTTCTAATCTAGATTACATCCGGTTATTTCTGGGGGTGGTGGTTTTCTCTATGTTGTGATTATGTTTGTGAAGCGCCAGTCTCCACTGCCCAGCAGGGGTTTGAGGGCAAAAGCGCAAGAAACAGAGTTTTATTTGAAGCATGCATTCTATAGAAAGAGATTCAGTACAAGTCTACAAACGACTTCGCCAGAATACTCGCTGAAAAGCGTACACATCTCGAGTTGTCATTGGATTAAGGCGCTATATAAATAACACATCATTATCATCATCACACCAAAATTGCACAAACATATAAACTGACTCGCTACAGTCTATCAGAATAGACTATCATAATGTATCATGTACTGCATAATGTGTCTAATGCATAATGTGTCTGGGAGCATGGGGTTATTGGGGGCATACCCCGGCGCAGGGGCTTGGGAGCTGCTGGATATTGACCTTGTGGGGATCCAGTTGGCCATTAGGAAGGTTAAGTCTTCAAATGCCCCCCGCCCTGATGGCCTTTCCAACTTAACATTAAAATCAGCACCGTCTATGGGCTGAGGTGCTGTTCCAATTGTTTAGGAATGTTGTTGGACGGGCCCGGTGCCCATTGACTTGGAAGGAGGCCATTGTAGTGGTTATCTTTAAAAAGGGCAATAGGGCAGATCCAGGGAATTACCGCCCCATCTCCCTGTCGAACGCCTCCTACAAGATCTTTTCAGGATTCTTATTGTGTGTGCTCGAAAGATGGGCAGTTGAAGCTGATAAGCTGGATGTCAATCAATCAGGCTTTCGTAAGGGAACGAGCACAGCCCGGAACTGCCCTTTGATACAACTGTTTTTGTCCTTTATTGACATTCAAAGGCGTTTGACTGTGTTGATCGTTTTATGCTCTGGGAAATGCTTAGGTCCTGGGGTTGTCCAGAGGCCCTGGTTCTTACGTCGGAGCTTCTGCACAAAGATATCAGACTAAAAATGAGGCTGGATCAAAGGGGTATATATTTGGGGTGGATTTCTGCAGACCGCGGCTTACACCAGGGGTGCGTGTTAGCCCCTTTTTTGTTCAATGTATACATCTTTGGAATACGGGCGGCACTAGCGGGTATTGTGGTTAATCCTGCAAGGTTGGGTCTTGTTAAACTTCATTACCTTCTTTATGCTGATGACATTGTGTTGCTTGATTATACTGCACCAGCGCTTCAAAAATCTTTGACAATAGCGGGTGATTTCTTCAGGGACCTTGGCTTGGACATTAGTGTGACCAAGTCTAAGGACCTGGTTATTAATCGTAGGAAGATCCTGTCGGGTAGGTCTAATTTTGGGTGATGCAATAATGGCAAGAGATTGGAGGAGGTCTGCGAGTTTAGGTATCTTAGGTTTGTGCGTAAAGCCAGCCAGTCTTTGTCTCTGGCTAATCAGGCCCTGAAGCTTGATGCGATCTCGGCAGCCACTCAGCTTTCCGTGCATGACAAGAAATATGGCAGTTTTTTTATTACTGCCGGCACTCAAAATGTACAATCAGGTTCTTATTCCAAGATTGACCTACGGGGCTGAAGTGTGTGAAGTCAACTTGGAATGGAATAATATGGAGTCACTTATTTGGAAGTGTCTTTTGTCCCTTGCAACGGGTACTCCGTTTCCTGCGGTACGGCACATTCTGGGCCTCTTATCGTTAGAGGTTAAGCTCCTACAATGAAGAACTTTATTCCTGCGATGCATAATGTTTCCCCCGGCCTCTACCTTATTTGAGCAATTGAATGCACTGCATAATTTGGGTAATTGTGTGCCTCTTAATACTTGGGTGAGTTGTGTTTTGGCTTTGCTGAATGTGAGAGCAGTTTCACTTGAAGAATTAGAGCGTAATCCAGCTAAGGTAAAAAAGATGTTATTTGAAAGTGACTGGATTGAAAACAGGCAAAGGCTGCTCTCTTATAAGGTGTTTGAGCATTTTTCTTTGGATGTTAAACCTTTTAATTCCACTCAGAAATGTATGTTAAAGCATGCTTCGATACATTTTAGACAGTTCTGGCTACACATACAACTACATTTGGTTCCAACAAAGGATGTATTTGAGGCTTGGTCTTGTGCTTCTGTTGAAGAACGCTTGTGTCGTTTCTGTAGGTCTTCTAGTGAAACCCTGAAGCATTTAATTGTTGACTGTTTGGCACTTACAGCCGTACGTGAAGAATTCTTTATGCTAGATTTTAAAAGTCGTCCTCTGTTCACTTGGGAAATGCTGTGGTGGAATATATTGTTAAACCTCAAAGATCGTTTGGTAATTACTGTGATGAATTTTGTAAAGCTCCTTTTTCCTTAACTGATATGTCTTAGATTTAGATGGGTTTTTAGAATCGTTCTTATCTTTTGTGACATGTTATGATGAATATTGTTTTTAATATACTTACTGCTTTATGTGGACATGTGTGTAAAGTTTATTTCCCTTGTAAACTAGATTGCACAATAATAATAAATAATAAATAATGTACTACAGCATCTTCATTTCCTCCTTCGTGTAAAATGCAAAGAGCCTGATTCATGGAAATGTGTGCAGAAATCCTGCAAGGGGCACGCGCCAAGAAGGGCACTGCGTGAGCCTGCACGATTAAGTAAACCTGCAGGCTCAGCGTATTCATGGATCCAAACGCGCAATTCCAACAGACACGCAAAGGAAATGGAGCTGCACCAGGAACGCCCACAACATGCCCCACGCAAATCAAAACCCAGGCCATACCCCAACCCAAGAGCAAACCTCTTCATCCATCCCTGAGCCACCAGCCAGCACCTCTGTGAAAACGCACGGGCCATCTGATAAGCATGCGGCACCCCTGCAAAATCGCGAGAGTTTCGTTGTAAGTCGTGGCTGAAACCCCAATGAAAACGCGCAGGCTCCCTTGTAAGCTAAGGCAGCACTCCTGCAAAAAAGTCAGTGCTACCTCGTAAGTCGAGGCCGCACCCGCCAACGAAAATGCACAGGCTCCCTCGTAAGCTAAGGTGGCACCCCTGTGAAAACGCGAGCGCTCCCTCGTAAATCGAGGCTGCAATCCCCAATGAAAACGCACAGGCTCCCTGGTAAGCTAGGGCGGCACCCCTGTGAAAATGCAAGAAATTCCTCATAAATTAAGGCTGCACACCCAACGAAAACACGTGGGCTCCCTTGTAAGATAAGGCAGCACCCTCAAAGAAAACGTGCGGGCTCCCTCCTAAGCTAAGGTGGCAACCCAGGGAAAATTCGAGAGCCTCTTCGTAAATCGAGGCCGCACCCCACAACGAAAATGCGTGGGCTCTGTCGTAAGCTAAGGCGGCACCCCTGTGAAAATGCGAGAGCCTCCTCGTAAGTCCAGGGCACACAAAAAATGCACAGGCTCCCACATAAACTAAAGCGGAACCCCCAGCATAAACGCACAGGCTCCCTCGCTTGTTAAGGCACCCCAGCGAAACTGCGAGTCCACCCCCCTACTCCATAGGCACCCAATCTGCCCGCATACACCCCTATTGCACATCAACCCCTAAGTCCAGACACCAGCCCCCTTCACCTCCGACACCACCCCAGACACGCAAAGGAAATGGAGCTGCACAAGGAATGCCCACAACATGCCCCACGCAAATCAAAACCCGGGCCATACCCCAACCCAAGCGCAAACCTCTTCATCCATCCCTGAGCCACCATCCAGCACCTCTGTGAAAACGCACGGGCCATCTGATAAGCATGCGGCACCCCTGCAAAATCGTGAGAGTTTCGTTGTAAGTCGCGGCTGAAACCCCAATGAAAACGCGCAGGCTCCCTTGTAAGCTAAGGCAGCACCCCTGCAAAAATGTCAGTGCTACCTCGTAAATCAAGGCTGCAATCCCCAATGAAAACGCACAGGCTCCCTGGTAAGCTAAGGCGGCACCGCTGTGAAAATGCAAGAAATTCCTCATAAGTTAAGGCTGCACACCCAACGAAAACACGTGGGCTCCCTTGTAAGATAAGGCAGTACCCTCAACGAAAATGTGCGGGCTCCCTCGTAAGCTAAGGTGGCACCCCTGCGAAAATGCGAGAGCCTCCTCGTAAGTCCAGGGCACACAAAAATGCACGGGCTCCTACATAAGCTAAGGCGGTACCCCCAGCATAAACGCACATGCTCCCTCGCTTGTTAAGGCACCCCAGCGAAACTGCGAGTCCACCCCCCTACTCCATAGGCACCCAATCTGCCGGCATACACCCCTATTGCACATCAACCCCTAAGTCCAGACACCAGCCCCCTTCACCTCCGACACCACCCCAGGAAGCCCCCTCAAATCCAGATACCACCCACCAGCCCACTTAAACTCTGACACTACCCCAGGCAGCCCCCAATAGTACACTCCCCTGCCCACACTGCCCTCACCTTTGACACTACCCCAGGCAGCTCCCAATAGTACACTCCCCTCTCCACATTGCCCTCACCTCTGACACTACCCCAGCCAGCCCCCCGATGGTACACTCCCCTGCCCACACTGCCCTCACCTCTGACACTACCCCAGGAAGTCCCCTGATAGTACACTCCCCTCCCCACACTGCCCTCACCTCTGACACTACCCCAGGCAGTACCCTGATAGTACACTCGCCTCCCCACACTACCCTCACCTCTGACACTATTCCAGGTACCCCACCGACAGTGCAATCCCTTCCCCACACTGCCCTCACCTCTGACGCTACCCAAGGCAGCCCCTGATAGTACACTCCCTTCCCCACACTGCCCTCACCTCAGACACTACCCCAGGCAGCCCCCTGATAGTACACTCCCCTCTCCAGACTGCCCTCACCTCCAACACAACCCCAGACAGCCCATCAAGCACATAAACCACCCATTAGCCTCCTTCACCTCTGACAGTACCCCGGGCAGCCCCCTCAAGTCCAGACACCATCCACCAGCCCCCTTCACCTCCGACACTACACCAGGCAGTTCCCCAACAGTCTCCCATGCATGCAGTTCAATGTATGGCTGCAACTCACCTTAACCCTTGTGGTCTGCCTCCACCATGAAGCACACCCCCAACATGTCCACCTCCAACACGATCAACAGGAAGCACTGAAGACCAATCCTGGACCAGAGCCGCCACTGTCACTCCCTGGCAGACTGGAATCTGCAGCACCCAAGCCAGACAGCATTACATTGCATCAACAACACAGTACCCACCCCATCACCATGTGAAAAGTGAATGCAATCCAAAGTGGCATGTGCCTGTTGGCCATGTGTCATTTCAAAGACATCAAAGCACACCAACTGAATGTGTGCCGAGCACAGAAGGAAACCTATTCATACATCGGCCAGATTCACAAATAATGACCATGCACATCACAGCCTAAGCACAAGTGCCTGTGTGGAAGTGGTGGCAAAGTCCCTGTCAGGGACCACAACATGACAGGCCCATGGGTTATGGGAGGGCAATCAGAGAGTGCATGACTCACTGAGACAGGAAATGTGCGCTGCCACACAGGAAGAGCAGACATGGCTCGCAAATGCATTCCAGTTGCAGATTTGGAGCAAGACATGAGAGCAGGCAGTGTGTGACTGCACATGCTGGTCGGCATGTGCGCATAACATGGGTTTGACACTGCAATGACAAACACATGTGCAAGTAACATAAACAGGGCACCCCTCCACACTGAGAGTACCTCCCTCCACCCCAAACACACTGATGCCAAACACACAGTGATGCTGCACATGTAAATGCTAATGAAAACATACAGTGCAGCCCCAGTATTCTGATGGACCCACCCCCACATGTCAGGCACATGTGCATCGCTCCACCCGCAACTGTTACAACAACAACACCAACACACACACAGGCATGCCACAAGACACATGACTTACAATGGAGAGATGCACTGGCTGAAAAGTGAACTATCAAAGTTGCAGACACACAAATGAACTGCATGAAGGGTGGAATGGAACAAAATGAAAGATGTATTAAACAAAAGTATGAACAACAAAAACTGGGAATGAAGGTCCAAGCAGTCGAGGGGAAAAGATGAAATTACAAAACAACCCTATGCATAAATAAATATATACAGGAAAAACAGGGAAGTACATTCTTCAAAGTCTGGGGCAAAAAATAAATTAAAATAGGAAACCTACACCTAAATAACTATATACAAAGGCAGCGGGCTAGTCCTCCTCAGCAATCTCACTCAAGCTGTCTACCAGGGCTGAGTCACACGCCAGGTCCTCCTCCATCCGGATGGCCTCCATTGTTTCCTGGAGGGCTTGCAGGGTGGATATCATCTGTGCTTCAGAGTCCCGCGCCACCCTACAAGTGGCCTCCAGGATGGCAGCCCATCTCCTCACCCAAAGCAGCGCAACCTCAGCCCTGGCCACAATCACCCTTGCTTCCCGTGCCCGCTGTATCTCTGCCACCAGCTGCCGTTCAAATCTCCTGAAAACGGAAGACATTGAGTGCCTCAATCCCACTTGATCCTTCTGCCTCAAACTTTCCACCTGCCATCTTGAGGTGGTCTGCCCTGCTACATAACACCTCCTCCTGGTTGCCACTGGCTGCTGCTTTGCCCAGTGCACACTCTCTTGGTATGCTCTCCGACCTGATGATGATCGTCGGGGGCACACGGCACATGCACTGCTCCGTGGTGCCTGCTGTCCCTCCATTGCCTGTGCCGCTGTTGGTGCCTGGGTAGGCACAGTGACCACCTCAGCTGCTGTCCCTCTGACTTCCACCTCGGGTAGGGATGTAAGTTCCACTAGATGGGGTGATGTGGGTGGGACTAGCACACAGGGAGCCCTGCTGGTATGTGGTCCGAAAGGCACCCCAGAGGGATAACTCGTGCACAGAGGAGGAAACGAGGAGGTGGTTGAAGCAGTGAACAGCCCTCGGAGCCCAGCAGGGAACAGGCCTGCTGCCAGCAGCGGTATAGCTCACTGTGATGATAGGCAAGCAGACTATGCGTAGCATGCCCATCATCACAAATGACTGCAGTCCACCTCGTAAGCCCAGCCAGCAGGGGCAGCACCTGATCCCGGATGGACACATCAGCCGGCAACGGGATGCTGTTCTGGGTGGAGGAATCTCGGCAGTCACCCAGGGACAGGATTTTGCACAGGCTCCTCCATGGTCGCCTGCACAGCCTCATGCCCCTGGCACAGGATGGCAGCATGCACTCCCACCTCGACCCCCCACCTGACCCCATAGGCTGGGCTGCAGCAGCCACCTCCTCCACCTCCCCCTCCGTCAACCTGGATGACTCCAGGGTGTCTTCTGCCATGAATGGGCCCTGTGATGCCTCACCTGGTCCCACCGCTGCTGAGGAGTCCCCTGCCACCTCCATCTCCTTGGGCTTACCCCCAGCAGCCACGCCCAATGGTACAGGCACTACCTCAGCCACATCGCTACCCGAAGATGAGCTGTCATGGGGGAGTGGCTGGGGTCGGCGCCTATGTCTGGTGGAGTGATCCCTGCTTCCATGCCCCACAGCACTGCTTCTGCCCTCTTCATCAGCTGCAGCAACTGTGGTAAAGGAGACACAGAACGGCAAAATCAGTGTTCTGCAACTAACCCGGTGTGGCATCACCAACATTTGCAAGATCATGACATTTCCATGGAACAATCAGCAACATCCACAGCAACACACATGGACATTTAATCCACATCCAAACAGACACAACAACCCAGGCACGATGTGAAACAATTCCATGGCACATCCACATGTAAACGCAGCACACTGTGGCCAGTTCACAGACACATACCAAGTTAATCACGTGACCCTAGGGGAAGGTCAACGTGACCAAACTGCAACCTGATGCACATCCGTGGGAGACATGCCACATGGGCACAGGGATGGGGAGGGAGCAAACTGGTATGACGAACACACACGTAAAGCATGTGAACACAAATGTGGCGGCCCAATGCAGTGGACACATTGGCCCTCATTACGACACTGGCGCTAAACCATGGCGCTATTAGCACCATGGTTGGTGCCGGTATCGTAACAAGTCCGCCAATGTTCAATGGGGAATTACCACCCCATTCCAAGGTTGGTGGGGCGGTAATTCCCCATTGAACATTGGCCCTTCCCCATTCCCATTTTTGCCCCATAGGGCTCAATGGGACTGGAGAAGGCGCTAAGTACGGTACCGCAAATTGCAGTACCGTACTTAGCACCAAGGTCCCTTTGCGGGTCCCTACTTGAACGGCTGGTCTAGACCAGCCGTTCGGGTCGGGTCCCGCAAAGGGACCTCGTAGTAAGGTGCTAAGTGTTTAACGGCGCCGCAGCCTTTTACGGCGCCGTTAAACCCTTAGCGCCAGGGTCCTAATGAGGGCCATTGTGGGCAAGATACACAGTGGAATCATGGACACCATGGGCCAACCAGACATGCACCACTCACAGCATGGCCATGCCAACACCTGCCTGCGCACCTCTCCACACCATCACATCAAATAACATGCCTCTTCCAGAACCCATCCTGTACGCATGCAGCACATACATGCATAAATTGCGCAGGCACACGTGGCATGCCATAGCCCCAACCACATTGACATGGCATGCAAACACATCACTCTGAGTGCACAAGCAGCATCATGACCAATCACATCACAGTTCCGCAAACTGCAATGCCCAACCGCGACTACACCAAACATCCAAATGCACGTTGTCCTCCAGACGTGAGTGATGCATAGTCACACATTGCTATTGTCGCCACAACCACATGAGCAGCATGCATGCACATGACATGTTCAATACTCTCAACTATCACACTTGCCATCCAGGCATGTCTCAGACACAAGAAACTTTGCATGTGCACAGTTTGCAAAAATGTACTACAACACACAATGCAATTCAAATAAACACAGATCTGATGTCCCACATGGGGAGCATTGTCTGGGGCCTGCATGCAGATGTTGGTCACTGAGACATACATGCTGCAAAAGTAAGGGGGTCACTGCAAACATGCTAGCACATGCACAAGACACATGTACCATAGAGCAGTACAACACTTGCCTACTCACCATCCAACTCCAGACGTCGTTGCAACTTGCAGACCTGGGCATGCAGCTCCCGGTAGAACCTCGCCAGGACCTGCATGTTGTTGTTGGACTACCGACACATGCGCGCATGGTGCACCTCCGCGGTTGCAAAAGAACTTTAGGAAGCGCCGGGCCTTGACGTGGGTCCTGGATTTGAAGTCCTCCGAGGTCTTGTGGATGGTCTTGTAGCAGCGGACTGCCACCCCCTTCACGTTGATGGTAGCCATTACGTCCTCCCAGATCTGGAGACGTCCTTCCTTGCCGCGTTGCATCGCTGGGTTGAAGAGGGCATTATAATTCTCCAGGACCTTATCCGCCAGGATGTCAACTTCTTTGGCAGTGAAGTTGACAGTCCTTTGCCTTGCTGCCATGGGGTTGCCGCTCTGGTCAGAGGTAGATGGTGTGGACATGGTAACCCCCAAGGCAGGTGTGGGTGTATAAGCCGGTCCTGGAGATGGACTGTGGTGCAGTGGTGGTGGTATGTGAAGGTGGGAGTCCAACACAGCAGTTGAGGTGGTCACAGGGTCGGAGACAGGAGCACAAGCAATGGCTGGAGAACAGTAACCCCTGATGCACTCCAGGTGGGCAGCAGACACTCACACTGGACAGGCAACAGTAGATGGCAACATTGGAGGCAGAACAGGGCAGGAGGAGGCAGGTAACTTGGCACTGAGGCAGGAGACTGGGTCTTCCATGTGAAGCTCAAAAGGCAGCCGAAAACAGAGTAAAAGGCCCTTAGCGCGTATGTTATGTGACACGCGATGCACGCACCGTGCCGACGTGGCTCACAGCATTGATGGGGATACATAAAGACAAGTAAACACATCACTGGCTGTGCGCACCAAGGAACGAAGACGGAGTATTGTCATTTCCACATATTTTGGGGGGGGCACGCAATCCGTTCCCTTCAGGTAGCGTACTGTTGATTTTTTTGGGGGGATTTTGCCTCTGTGCATACGCACATTTTTTTCTTTCCCCTATTTGAGGCATGTGGGCTGTCACGTACGCTCTTGTTCTGTTTATGGTTGCCACTGCAATACAGGTACCTTTTTTTTCATTGTCGAAATCTTTTCGGGTGTCGCATACTTACTTTTTGTGTTATTGGGTGCCACTGCGTATCGCGTACTGCTTATTTTTCCCGTTTGGGGTACATTTGAGCATTGCTGGACCACACATCTACATCATACATCACGTAGACTGCTCCCTGACACACATTGCCCAGGACAATAACTTGGTGTGCCTCCCATTCATCCGTTACACCTGTGACATGGTTGGAAAGGCTCCAAAGGGGAAAGAGGGCAGAGGCCGTTGGGGTGATGGTGGTGGAAACACCTGCCCCAGCAGCAGGAGGTTGGGAAGTGGTGGTGAAACACCAGCCCCAGCCACATGTGGTCGGGGAAGTGGTAGTGACACACCTGCCCCAGCCACTGGTGGTTGGGAAAGTGGTGGTGACACACCTTTTCCAGCCCCAGGAGGACATGGCAGGCCCCAGTCCCAAAGTGGCCTGGCACCTGGGTGCCAAAGTGGCTCCAGCCAGACAGGGGTAGCTCCAAGCTCTCCTGCCATTCATGGCAGGAAGGGATGCCCTGCACAGCAGGTAGAGGCTCAACCCCAAGACACAGCACAGGACACTATTCCGCACAGGAAGAAGAACTTCTCTGATGAAGAGCTTCAGAGCCTGATTGACTACGTGACCGCTCAACATTGTGACATGTGCCTGTATGCCTGGAGCACACGTACAGTTGCACAATGTTTGGTGCATTGGTAATGTTTCACAGAACAGCTAAACACCTTAGGGGTGGAGATGTGCACAGCAGAAGCAGGTCATGAAGCGCTGGAATGATCTCACCTGTCACACCAAGCACAAGCTGAGTGTCAACCTGACCTCTGCACTGGCAACTGCAGGGGGGCCACCAGAGGAGGAGCAGGTGACACCACATCAAGAGGCCATGAGCCAATGCATCCTCATTGAGCAGGTACAAGGCATGGGAGGCCTTGAGAATTATGAGGACACATCAGGTGAGTGTCCGGCATTGCACCACCTGTTTTTGTCAGTCATGCATCACCCACATTAATTGTGTATGGGACATCTGGCTACATTAGTATGACAGCCATGGGTAAAACATGTCCTGTGACGTACAGACTCATGTCAATTGGCCATCATACTGGACGTAGTCTGCGTGGCAGCATTTGTGGCACATGTCTGCGTGACAGGACACATCCCCCACAAGTTACTCCCCCTGTACTTGGGAAACATGTGACACCTACAAATAGTGTTCATTGCTACATTCTTGTTGCGTTTCACTCTGCACTGCTAGACCGGTGCATGCACACAAAGTATCACTTACATGCCATGTCATGCTGAGATGCTTGTTCCTTTTGTCACCTGCTCCTATGGGTTTCCTTGTCACAATGCATATCTGAGCTGTCTGTCAATGCACATTGTCGTGTTCACAGAATGTAGTTGCATGAGTGTCCACAGACCACATACACATTAACTCAATTACAGTGCCACAGAGGGTCTACTCATTGCGGCACATGCTCCCTCTTACCCTCCCACACTCTGTGCCCACTCCATGTGGCCACTGCCCTCCCCCACTTGTGGATTGGTGGACTTTGTTCACATTTCCCAATCTACTCTTCATCTCACTGCACTTCAGGGACCTTGACCAAAAGTCACAATATCGGGTGTACCCACTCATGGGCTTCTTCCCTTTCCATGCCTTCGGACAAGTCCCCATTGTCTCCTGTTTCCTGTCAGAGACCTGATTAGTGTGTCATGTGTTGACCGTGGTGTTGTCTGTGAGTATGGATGTCTGGCCATTGTACATTAAAATGTCATATGTGCATTACTTCTCCTCTGACATGTGTGGCGACTTGACAGTTGAATGTCCCCTTTTTGTGCATTTACCACACTGTTGAATGTCAATGTGCTCAGTGATGGCATGGACATAATAGGGGCACGGGGGGAACTTGTCATCAAATGCCATGCATTAGTTGCTTACTGTGTGTGAATGCGCAATGTCTGACCGGTGCATGTCATGCCATTTGTTGTGAGAGTACTCTTTGGAGCATATGTACGTTGTTGTCTCTTTTGACATGTGTCAATATGTCTTTCTCTGTCCATGTGCAGGTGAGGATGCACCAGATGCAGGGGTGGAGGAGGAGGAAGAGTCTTTTGTGTGGCAGACCACCAGTGGGGGATGTGGTTTGGTAGGCCGTGAGAACCCACTGGTGCTGCAGACCATCCTGAGTCATGCTGCAGACTCTTCAGACTCTTTGACTCAGATGTCTCTAATGCTGAAACGGATGTGCATGCCTCAAAGAGCCAGAGGTGAGTGCCCCAATGTGTGGATCAGTCGGGGCCCGTGAGTCTGTGCGGGCAGCTGGCTTCACAAGGCCAGTCAGTGGTGGCACCCCATCTGTGGTGGTTATGGCTGCAAGGCCACCCTCACCTGATTTGGTACCTGATGTCCAAGGGAGGGTTGCAGACCTGCAGCCAACGACAGGGGTGCCCCAGCAAAGGACTAAGTCCCTTGCATCAGGCCGCCATGGGCCCTGCACATGTGTGGGACGTGTGCAGGCTTGGCAGACAGAGTGGGAGTAGCAGATGTTTCATGCCGCCCTCTGACATGGATATGTGTTGGATAAGATATCTGAGGACATGGATAAGATGGCCAAATTCTTGACCCCGCCAGCGGCCCGGGTAGAACAACAGCTGCAGGTCATGTGGTCCTCATGCCGTTCCCACAGACTGAGCATGGAGGCCAACATCAAGGGCCCGACGGGCTGATCTGGGGTGTCTGCAGGCTTCCCTGCATGCAGATACTCAGGCACACAGAGAGGCGTTGAGGCTTGAGATGGAGGCCCAGAGGACTGCACTCAGTGCAGAACTAATAGCCACAAAGAGACTGGTCCATGATGAGGTGGGTACCTTCAGGCAGTCACTCTCGGAGGAACTCTGTGCATCACAGGCGTCTGCACATGACTCTGTTGCCTTCCCTGATGCAATGCATACAGACATCACCGGCCTTACTGTGCTGCTGTATTCATCAGTGTCACACATGGCCGCCGCCTCTGAAGACCAGGACTTGGCACTGCATGGTCTGCCTCCAGCACCACGCCCACCTGCAGATCAACCGCAGCATGGGGGTGCCAACACAGACATGCCTCCTGGTCCACTGTTGCTGTGAGGTCCATGAGCCCTGATTTTTTTACATTTTGTTTTTCATAGTCAATTTTTTGTCCATGCATGCATGCACCATGCATGCACCCTATCACTACACCCTGCAGGGTGGAGCCCCCTGCCCCCATCCATGATGGACAATTGTTCTGATATTTTGAATTTTTTATGGCCATGGCCTTTATTTTTTATTTATTTTTTGTCCCTTGCTTTGCACTGAAGACTTTTGTCTTTGAATACAAGGCCCAGATGTTGGCATGTTCTTTTGTTCATCCCTTTCCAAGGTGGAATCTTTTTCTTTTTTCTTTTTGATTTTTTTAATTTGCCTTGAATTGTGCAGTTGCAATCTCAAGGCCATGACGTATGCAGTGGTTTACATGCAGCCATGCTCAGTGACGTTAACTGCCATGGTTGCATTGTGGTGGACGGGATGGCATGTGCAGGTAACATTGGGTTGAGTGAACAATGACACATGTGTGCAGCGTTTATGGTTCTGTACTATGGTTGTTATAATGCCTTGTTGCATGTTGTTACAGTGCTCCAAAATTGGCAGTGACTGCACTCCCAGTGGAAACACCGTGCACCCTTTGATGTCCCAACTCCCCGTTCCCTCCGCTGACTCTGTTTTGGACATCTATGTGCATTGACTCCACAGGACATGTTTGTCGCACTTGATGCATGTAGTTTTTCATAGATATGCACATGTGTAGCTCTGACTGACTGCTTCTGTGTTACCCAGTATTGTGACTTTTTGTACATTTTTTTGTACTGTTGGTTATTATCACTGGTGTGTTTTCTGATTTTAATTTCTACTTCATTTTTACTGTCACAGTCTGTGGGTGTACATTGCATCGACACAATGTAGTTGCATGCATGTCTGACATCCTCCAATTCCCGACGCTTGGCTTTAGCTGGTGTCCCTATGTCAGGTTCAAGTGAGCCCTAGAATCCATGCACACTTACTGGGGCAGTCTCACTCAGGGGGTGTGGTGTGTTGGGGGTGAATGTACAGCTGCATGTCCCTTTGCTGTGTTGTCCAGTAGTGGTATATGTTGGCTGATGTAGGGTAGGTGTATATACTTTCAGTGCCTTAGTTGCGTGGAAGTGGGGTACATGTGTCTTGTTGTGTAAGGCATTCCATGGTGGGTTTTTGCCTTGGTTTGTGTGAGATAGGGCTACTGATTGACCCCACATATGTGCTTACTATTTGCCAGGCTGTCCTTCACTGCCCACCACGTTTGTCCTTCATGGCCTCTACATGTGGATATTTTCCTTGTTTGTGCATTCCGTGATCTCATGCCATGATGGTACATCTGGAGATATTGATATCACTATCATCCTCCCTAGGTCAACTTCTATGTGCCCTCAACCACAGTGATGTTGGTCATGCCCATCCCGTCTCCACTTCAGACAGTGTACTCCTTGCTATGGTTTTCACTTGTCTCTCCCTCTCTCTCCCTCCCTCTCTCTCTCTCTCTCTCTCTCTCTATCTGTCTCTCTCTCTTTCTCTCTCTCTCTCTCTCTCTCTCTCTCTCTCTCTCTCTCTTTCTCTCTGTTGTGTTACTGTTACTCTCTACTCCTAGGCAATTCTCAATCTGTGTCCTTTCTTCCCCTTGCACCAGGTGGTCTATGCCTGTTTTCTGATTCCCAAAATGGGTGTCATGGATCTCCACTGTCTTTAAGTCGTTGCAATGCATGTCTCTAAAATTTGAGGATCTGTTTCCCAGTGGGATGCAGTGTATGCAGCCCAAGTGGGTACCCTGTGAAGGTACATGAAGGGCACTCAGGATGTCACTTGTGGGGTGTTGTTTAGCATGGAGTCTGGCACTGTGTGCATTCACTTTTGTTTAACTTGTTTTTTGGGGCACGGGTCCAAGTTCACGGGTGCATATGTCACATGGTGTTCTTATGGTCATATGGCTGTGCATGCTGTTTTCGCACTCATATGGTGCCACAGGTTGTGGGATTGTAGTTGTGGGTGGGAGATCTCTGTAGGGCCTTTCTTGGTGATTTGTCAGGAGGGTGGCAGGGGCAGCTGTTTGTGGGCTGTGACACATGTTGATGGTGGTGGTGTGTGTGTTTCCCTGCACTTTTCACATGTGTATTGCCTGACACATGGTATCCCATACAATGATTCACTAATATTGATTCATGTACATGGAACACACTATTTAGCCTTTCTTGGTCAGGGTTCACCATTCTTGTTGTGCATTCCTAAAAATAATCCACACACATGACATCATTGATGTACATGTTTGGGATGCTTTGTTGTCAACAGACACCAGGCACACTGCATGGAGCAGGGTTTGTTGTTTGCCATGCATGTGCCATGCATGGTGCACCATGGGGATTACAGCGGCATGTTGCAACTGCTGGGTGCATGTCAATGCTACCTTCGATTCAATGCACATTTGACCCAATGAAATTGAGTCGCAGTGAAGTCTGCATTACCTTGCACTTTCCAGTTGCCTGCTCCCTTTTGTGTGCATTTTTCTTTTGTCTCTGTTTCTCATTGCTTTGTCATGTCTGATTGTGTGTTACATGCCAGTTACCTTGGTGTCCAGTCATCTGGTCTAACATCTGCCTCTGTGAAGTGCTGCCTTCTGCAAGATCCTGTCTTCAGTGCAATTGGTGAACATTTGGGTTCAGACGTTCTTGGGCTTCGCATCATCGGCTCCCCTGTCAGTGTTCACTTCACTGTCCAAGTGCTACACTATTGATGACATGCCATGCCATGACATGGGAAATACTGCCAAGGTGATCCAGGCTTTTTTTGATCTCAGTGATGCCTTTTTTGTGGGTCCGATCATTGTCATGCTGACTGTTGCCAGATGCGTGTGTTGAGTATGTGCCATCAGCTTCATGATGGGGTAGGTGTGACATGGCCATTCACTGCATGGCACTTGGAGGTTCAGGCAGGTGTGCAAATCTATTGCATTAGGGGATTGGTGGAAATTATACTTTTGGAGTCCATGAATGCCTAGCTGCTCATAATTGATAGTTGGCAAGTTGCTGAATTTATCTGTGGCAACACATATTTTGGGTGATATTTCTTGGACATTAGTGATGTTTTCGTGCCTCAGGAGTGTTTTCACTCCATGCTTATCATGGTGGTGGTGGTTGTATAATCCCACTTCGTTGTCTTTCATTTGGCCACACTTTGTGCATGTTGTTTTATGTCTAATGGATTCACACAATTTCGCCCTCCCAGACTGTTTTTGTGGGCACAGAGGTTTGGCCCATGGTCATCATTGAATGGCACATGGGATGTGGATTGATCGTGTGTACTCCACCGGGGCAGGATTTTACGTAAAGTAGGATTGCACCAGCTGGCTATGTGCAGCCTCTCCATGTGCCCTTTGGCCAGCAATGCGCAAGCTTCATGCCTGTGGGTGCGGGCAGTGGGCCAACAGCATGTAGACTGGGACACCACACTGTGTGGCGACATTGTGCAGGACACATGCAGCCACAATGACCCTGCACACAATTGATGGTGCATATAGCAACACAACACCAGAGTGGTCATGGGAACGAAATGTGAATTAAGCACTCCGAATGTGCGCTCCACTATGCCACATGGTCAGTATTGTACCTTACATCAGCTGGTGTGGGGGGATTCTGTATGGGTGTCATCATGAATGTGCTCAGCGGGTAGGCACTGTCCCCTGTAAATGTATACATGGTTGTCATTATCATTTGTTGCCATTGTCTATTGGTAAGTGTGCAACATGCATGCATGTGCGTGCGTGTCCATTCATACTCACAAATGAGCCATGCATTCCCATGCTTGCCGGCTACCAGTTTCTGGTGTAGTTGTGACCTCCAGAATATATAACTGTCATGTGTGCTTCCTGGATAGTTTCCATACACTGCAGTTATGATGCCCTTGGTATCGCACACAACCTGAACATTGATTGAGTGCCAATGTTTGCGGTTGCAGTACATGTGCTCTGTCAATCTGGGGGGACGTAGCGCAACATGGATGCAATCTATTGCTCGCGGGAAGTGTGCCACAGCATAGAAGTCCTGCATTACTATTTGCCTTTGTGCCGGTGTTCTTAGCATATAGATGTGGCAGTGCACAGAAGGTTGTGCAGTTATGCATGCCAGTATTTGGTGTAGGCAGCGTGACTGTGTGGCCTGGGAGATGCTGCCTACTGTAGCAGTAGTCCGCTGGAAGGATCCAGTTGCCAAGAAATTTAAGGCAGTGAGCACTTTTTGCAGGGGGCTCAGGGCCTGTGAGCACATGGTGGGTGATGTTAGCCCATCTTCCCACTCCCTGACCAGGTTTCTGATGATTTGGGGGGAACCTGTAACTGCAATAAAACTGCCATCCTCCTTCTCCTACGTTATGTGTGCACGATCGCTCCGACTAATGCTGGATTCATAATGGCTGATCCGTTTAGTTTGGTGTCTATTATGGGCTTTATAGATGCGCATTGACGTTTACGCCTGCTATCAGGTGGTGGTAGTGTATCAGTATTCGTGTGAACTTTTTTGCGACCTGACATTCAGAGTTCGAATCCATGAATACGTGTTTATTCGCGCTGGTATGGCCGTGCCATTGCTTGACCCTGGACGTCCCTCAACACACCCACATGTTCACATGTTATTCCTCATTGTGCATGTTTCACCTCCAATTTTGCTTGCCTTCGTAGGCCCGGTCCACACTCTGCTTGGAATCTCATGCAAGGCGTTCTTCTGTTCGCAGCGACGTGCCTTGCCAGTGCAAAATCCACACATGTCCAGGAAAAGTACAGCGCATTCGATTCCATGAATCAACCTAGGCGGATTTGCGTGCAGTTGCGCACTCAAGCGCCCAATTTTACGTGTAGATAATTCCATGACTCAAGCCCATAGTCTTGATATTGTTGGTAACATATAACTCCTCATAGTTCCCATTTTTCTATTTTTGGAATTTCCGTTTCAATTTGATTTTCCTCACCATTGCTTTTCGTTTACTTTTCTTCTGCATTCTTCCTTTATACAACTCACAGGTGGTTTTTGTTACATGGTCTGGTATCTTTTATTTTGAGAAATTGCCCCATCCTCTCTTGTACTACTTGTAGCTCTGAGAGCTTACATTGTCCCGTCCACACATTATAAATAACGCTTCAGGTGTTATAAAGCATTATTTATTCCTTTAAAAAAATTCTGTCTGTATCTACCCATATTTATCTTTTGTAATTGTATTGGTATTGGCACATCAATCCAAGTTCCACATTTTTCTTCAATACAAATGGCGTACTGTTTGCTTACAAATGCTTTAAGGGCACACATAGAGCTAAGAACATGTCAATTAAGTAAGGCACCATGTACGCCTTCATGGCAAGTGGCAACATTTTCAGGCAATTTCTTTGCAAACTCATATGGGGGACGTATGGATCTGAGCTCCAACAGACGAAATCAATGTTTCTCTATTAATCCAAAGGTGTATGTATTAAAACACAAACATGTATTAATATACATAACTCAAATGAAGCTTTTCCCGCACATAATATACACTTAATGTTCACCTTTTTAAAAAAAATGGATGCCCCTTTTCATTGCTGGTGTCCCTAATAACACTCCCTAGTCTACCAGTCTTTCCAGCCTTTGGGTTGCGAGGCATGATTCACAGCACGAGGGGACAATACCGAGACCTACTTTTCTTTTTTTTCTGCTTTTTCCATTACAAGAAACAAAAACAAATAACAGATGTCTTTTTGTGTATCTTTCTTTATCATTTAACTTCACTAAAACAGAAAGCTCCAATTATAAGTAATGCAGTAAAACAACTTTCTCCCCTTCAACATTTATTCAGTCACGTTCTCTGTTTTATCCGTTTTTACTATACAAACCTTACTTTGTCATTTCATTATTGACCAACTTGCACTACAACTCTATTTCGCTCTGTGAGCTTGTCATTCCTTAGCAGGTAAACCAACAACTTAATTTCATTTCCAGAACTATACGCCAATTTATTTTGCATTGTAGGCCTTTTGAACACAACTTTTAACATCCAATTCATGCATTCCACCACTCTGTTACTTTTGGGATGGTACAATGATAACCTAATGTGCCAGAGTGAGGACAGCCAAGAAAATCAGTCATGTGTGACGGTGAAGGAGCAAAAATCGTCTTTTACAAAATACTAAAAATATAAAAGCATGACCTACACCAATCGAAAAAAAATGGACACAAAGTTTAAAATATAAACGCCATAGTAACTACGACATTTCAACACATCAACCAGCACAACTATAAGACTCCATCAGAAAGGGAAAACCACTTCATGAGAGCCAATACATGAAAATTAATGCTGCCACCTGATGACTTCCTCCAACATACGGACTACAGTGCAGGTGGAACTGACAAACATGCTCATCATGGTATTGCAAAGAAATGATAATTCGTAATATTATGTTATGCTTATGGCTACTCTATCAAATCATAGAATTATCTCCATGTTAGCCATAATGCTATGTATGTATGCACTGTAATGTGTTTTGTTGTGAGATATTGGTCAGTGGTCCTAAGACACAACCACAACCATAAAACACTGTACATTGAAACCAGCTTCCGCACTACAAGACTATAGTTATGGCAGATGAGGGTTTACCAATGACACGCAACTGTAACAATACAGTATTCCTAGATGGCCGTTATTTTACATTGCCCCTTATTTGTTATTAACATTACCCCTACTGTTGATCAACATTTAAGATCAATAATATGACTGCTTTTACCTGAACATCTCCTTTCACGCCTCCACCATTGTTCCAAATGGGTAATACATTTTTGAAGGGAGTATTAAAACCTTTTGGACTGTAGAAGACTAATGCAAATCTGACCACTTGGCGAATTAAATGAATTCATGAACTTGCTCGCCGATCTTTCATGAAAACAGACCACTGTGTGTAAAAGGATTAAAGCTGGAGTTTCTCCTGTTGCGCTCTGAGTTGGCAGTGCAAATGTCGATTCTGATCATTTCTCAGTAATGAGAACAACAATTTAATAGTAATTTTAAAGAACACGTTCTCCATAAATATTCAAATGATTCCCTAATACATGTTACCTATATACAGGCCGATTCATGGAATTCCTCACAAAAGTGTCGCACGCGGCTGGCGCACAGCGTGCCCGTGCGAATGTCTGCGCCAGCCGCGTGCGATAAAATCAATTTCCGCGCACAGCGTATTCATGGATTCTCGCCTCCAAAAGCAGACGTGGCGCAGAGTGGTGCAGCGACCCTGCAGCAGCGCCAGTTACGCCCCCAAGAACGCCCTCGCGCAAGGTAAAGCCATCAAGATCGCAAAACCATCGCAAAGGGCTGCGCCAACCCTGTACCAGTTTACCGGACTGGCAAACAGCAAACGCAAAGCGGGGAACGTGTATTACGGGTTTCGGGAACACGCGTGCGCGAGAAGTCTCACACGCGATCTGGCCTGGGGGAGCGTGTGCGTGTATTTCAGAGGTGTGCGAGAAGTTTCACACGCGAACAGGCTGGGTGCGTGTATTTCAGGGGTGCGCGAGAAGTTCCACACGCGATTGGCCTGGGCGCGTGTATTCCAGAGGTGCGTGAGAAGTTCCACACGCGATTGGCCTGTGCGCGTGTATTTCAGGGGTGCGCGAGAAGTTCCACACGCGATCGGGCCAGGGGGAGCGTGTGCGTGTATTTCAGAGGTGCGCGAGAAGTTCCACACACGATTGGCCTGGGCGCTTGTATTTCAGAGGTGCGCGAGAAGTTCCACATGCGATCGGGCCTGGGGGAGCGTGTGCGTGTATTTCAGGGGTGCGCGAGAAGTTCCACACGCGATTTGCCTGGGCGCGTGTATTTCAGAGGTGCGCGAGAAGTTCCACACGCGATTGGCCTGGGCGCGTGTATTCCAGAGGTGCGCGAGAAGTTCCACACGCGATTGGCCTGGGCGCGTGTATTTCAGAGGTGCGCGAGAAGTTCCACATGCGATTGGCCTGGGCCCGTGTATTCCAGAGGTGCGCGAGAAGTTTCACACGCAATTGGCCTGTGCGCGTGTATTTCAGGGGTGCGCGAGAAGTTCCACACGCGATCGGGCCTGGGGGAGCGTGTGCGTATATTTCAGAGGTGCGCGAGAAGTTCCACACGCGATTGGCCTGGGCGCGTGTATTTCAGAGGTGTGCGAGAAGTTCCACACGCGATCGGGCCTGGGGGAGCGTGTGCGTGTATTTCAGGGGTGCGCGAGAAGTTCCACACGCGATTGGCCTGGGCGCGTGTATTTCAGAGGTGCGCGAGAAGTTCCACACGCGACTGGCCTGGGCGCGTGTATTCCAGAGGTGCGCGAGAAGTTTCACACGCGATTGGCCTGTGCGCGTGTATTTCAGGGGTGCGCGAGAAGTTCCACACGCGATCGAGCCTGGGGGAGCGTGTGCGTGTATTTCAGAGGTACGCGAGAAGTTCCACACGCGATTGGCCTGGGCGCGTGTATTTCAGAGGTGTGCGAGAAGTTCCACACGCGATCGGACCTGGGGGAGCGTGTGCGTGTATTTCAGAGGTGCGCGAGAAGTTCCACACGTGATTGGCCTGGACGCGTGTATTTCAGAGGTGCGCGAGAAGTTCCACACGCGATTGGCCTGGGCGCGTGTATTTCAGAGGTGCGTGAGAAGTTCCACACGCAATTTCAGCAGGGTACGTGTATTTCAGGGGTGCGCGAGAATTCTCACATGCGATTTCAGCAGGATATGTGTATTTCAGGGGTGCGCGAGAATTTTCACACGCGATTTCAGCAGGGTACGTGTATTTCAGGGGTGCGCGAGAATTCTCACACGCGATTTCAGCAGGGTACGTGTATTTCAGGGGTGCGCGAGAATTCTCACATGCGATTTCAGCAGGGTACGTGTATTTCAGGGTTGCGCGAGAATTTTCACACCCGATTTCAGCAGGGTACGTGTATTTCAGGGGTGCCGGGGAGTCCTACATGTGATTTGGCAGTGTGGGTCCTCCCAGGTGTCCCCTGTACACCCTCCACGGCCCCTGCAGGCAGCCCACACCACAGGGGACTACCCTGCATCCCTGGTCATGTCCCACAGGCAGCCCACCCAACATGGGCATGCCCCCCAGCAAAGGCACATGTCTCCTTGCACTACTGATCACCAACTCATGTCCCCTTGCACCCCCACCCCCAGCATTGCGGGGCACCTGCCAGTAGGCCCCCACTCATGTCCCACTCATGTCCCCCTGCACCCCCACCCCCCAGCATTGCGGGGCACCTGCCAGCAGGCCCCCACTCATGTCCCACTCATGTCCCCCTGCACCCCCTCCCCCCAGCATTGCGGGGCACCTGCCAGCAGGCCCCCACTCATGTCCCACTCATGTCCCCCTGCACCCCCACCCCCCAGCATTGCGGGGCACCTGCCAGCAGGCCCCCACTCATGTCCCACTCATGTCCCCCTGTACCCCCACCCCCCAGCATTGCGGGGCACCTGCCAGCAGGCCCCCACACATGTCCCCCAGCCACCATGTCATCACAATCTAGATCCCTGGCCCTTATGGTCAGCCTCCAAATGCAAAACACCCACTCGAGTATTGCATCCACCCACTTAAAAATGGCAATGACATGATAGAACACCAATAGCAAGTTTGGAAATGAACACATGGCCCTCACATACACCCAATGGGTGTCAGTGAATCTCAAAACCCATATCATGATATGCATGATACCAATGAGATGATACTACACATTGAAGTTTGATGAAAAAAATGTATTAAAAACAGCATAAATGGAATTAAAAATAAACAAATGACAATGGGAATCAAAAACCAAAAGCAGCATGTCCGTAAAATAATGAAAAACGACAAATCATAATCCAAAGGAAAGGTGTCCAAAGTCACAGTTCAAGAAAGTAAATCCAAGGTAAAAACAAAACCGAAAACCATTGCTCCATGGGTAAATCAAAAAAATATTTAAAAAATCCAACAGTCAACTATATACAGATAAACAAACCAGGGTCCATGATCCCAACTGAAGAAATGAAACCTACATAAAAATACTACCTAATAAAATAAAACTATATACAAAAATGTGGCCCATTGTCCAAAAGGTCCAAAATAAATAAAAAAGCAAAGGAAACCTAACACTAACTACATAACTATTTACAAGGGCAGCGGGCTAGTCCAACGGCTCACTGGTTGTTGTCATGGGCCAGGGCACCATCGAACTCCTGTTCAATGGCTTGGAGGCGGGCATGTTCCCTGGCCCCGAGGTCCCGCAGGGATAATGCAGTGTCCAGCTCCAACTCCCTGCGAAGAACCTCGAGGCACTCAGCCCGCCTCAGCGCCCTCCGCATGGAGTTCTCCGCCCTGACCATTATGAGCCGTTCCTCCTCTGCCCGCTGCCGCTCCGCACCTATCTGCTGGCCCAACCGCTCCCACACGGAAGCCACTCCCATTCCAGGGTTCTCCTGCCCTCCGGCCGATGCCTGCACCCCTGATGTTGATGGCCCCGAGCCATGATGCCTCCCACGTCGAGCCTGCCGCTGCCTCCGACGCAACTGCCTGTGCCAGCACGACGGCATCCAGGCTGATGGAAACCACCGACACCGTCGTGCACGTGCCCTGCCCGATGATGCCGTCACATCCTCCATCTGCTGGGGTCCAGTTGCTGGTGTGTCCACCCCTGCTGGACCTCCGACTCCCGACTGTGGCAGGGATGGGATCCCCACTGAGGTGGCTGCATTGGTCGGGGCAGGTCCACAGGGGGCCCTGGTGGCATCTGGGCCAGAAGACGGCATGGAGTACGACTGGCGCATAGCCTCCACAGAGGAGGAAAGGGGCGCCAGAGTGCCCGACACATGTACGAGACCCCCGACCATGACCGCTCCCAACTGGGCCACGTTGGCACGGTGCTCTTCGTGATGACGTGCGTGCTCCCCCCGGGAAGCACGCACCTCATCACGAATGACAGCCGTGTGCAACGCGACACCAATCAGGACCTTCTCCATACGGCCAGGGGTCCCCTCGTCCGCAGGTGGGGGGGAGTCAGATGACATGGACATACCCCCTACCTGCGGACGGGCCTGGGATGGGGCATCCTTGCTGGTGCATGGTGGTGCAGTCACAGTGTCAGGGACAGTGACATGCACAGGCACCTCCACGGCAACCTGTGCTGCCTCCTGCCCCTGGACTGCACCACTTGCACCAGCAGGGATGCCGCCACCAGGCCCCATGTGCGGCTCACCGTCTTCCGCCGTTGCAAGCCCCTGTGGGGGCTCACCCACCCCTTCCGCTGCAGCCGTGGAGGCATCCCTGCCGCTTAGCTCCACAGCGCCGTCTCCGCCCTCTTCTTCACTTTGCGCTGTGTAGAGGGAGACATAGAACACAAGCATCCGGGTACTGTACAATGGTCCCCTAGACAGGAAGCAATAGCAGATGAGTGGCACTGTCAAAGATCACTTCCATCATGTCCCTCCACAACAGATGGGTCAGTGCAGGCAAAACACATGCAGTAACAGGCATGGCGCATGCTATGGACATAAGCAAACATGTCCAAGGGACTCTTGAAGCATACAATGTTGTTTTTGGACTCACATGCATCATGGGTCATGCCTATCACATGCACACACTTCAACATACTTTCATCCATCTGGACTCGTACACCCCAGACACAGTGGATGCAAGGATAACTAGGCTGCATCAGTGAATCTGAACATTGTCACAGACATGTGTCATGCATCCATGGCATCCACAAGTCACAGACACGCAGGTCAGAAACACAGACATGGACACCATACATGTGCATGGCATCAGCACCCATCCCTCACCCACACCCATGTCCAGGAACAGAGACTGGCATGCTCTCATGTGTCCATTCCGCATAGGGCTCCCCATGTTACATTTAAACACATACACCAACTGTGTGCTTCACACATTACTGGTCTCACATGCATGACCATGATGTCCCTGCACACACACACGCGTACATGGCCTATGTCACACATACAGGCAAGTATCAGACAACCAGCACGCTACAACATGCCCTGTCTCACACAGCAATGCTTGGCCACTTACCGCTCGACTCCAGACGGGTCTGCCTCTCAAGGATCTGGGCATGGAGCGCTGGGCGTACGCATTCCAGGACCCTCAGCTGGATGGTACTCATGCTGCCCCGGCCCCCCTTCACGAGGCGCCGGGCCTTTATGAGGGTCCTGGACCTGAAGTCCTCCCAGCACTTCTTGACTTGCTTGATGTTGCGGGTTGCCAGCCCCTCCGCGTTGATGGCAACCACAAAGTCGTCCCAGATCCTGTCCCGTCCTTCCTTGTCGGCACGTGGTGATCCGAAGAGGGCATCATAATGCCCCAGGACAAGCTCCACCAGGACACCAACTTCCTTCTGACTGAAGCTGGTGGCCCTCTGCCCCTCTGGCTGGGGGTCGCCAGTGGCCTCGGATGGTGTTTGCCCCGACATGGCGACCCCCTAAGCAGGCGTGGGTGGGCAACTGGGTCCTGGGGCGGGCTGTGGAGCGATGGTATCCCAGTCGGGAGTGTTCTGTTCCAGCAGGGGTGGACACAGCAACTGGACCCCTGCAGATGGCTGATGTGCAGGCACCAAATGGCAGGGCACGGTGGCAGCAGGCAGGCAGGCAGCAGCAGATGGCTCGTGAGAGGCTGCTCGGGGATCTGGGGGGCAGTAATTCGGCCTTTTGGGCAGGAGTGTGGTCTTCCGTGTGCTTACGCGTGGCCAGCTTGATACGGAGTGATTTGGCACGTGAAAATTCTGCACGTCAGCGTGTGAATCGAGGAAAGGCCCTTAGCGCGTAAGCGCGTCAGCACGCATACGCGATTCCATTGGACCAAAGGCCCTTAGCGCGTATGCGTGTCTGTGACGGATCGCGCACGGGCGTTGCTTTTCGTGGGGTGCGGTGCGTGTGTTTTGCAGGCGTTGGGGTTCACACACTATTACTTCACAGCGGGTGGGTGTTGGCTACGCGTTCTTCTACACGCAAGGCAGACGGTGAGTGGTACCCTGCTCCCCCAGGCCCGATCGCGTGTAAAAACACCCGCGAGCCCCTGAAATACACGTACCCCGCTCCCCCAGGCCCGATCGCGTGTGAAAACACCCGCGAGCCCCTGAAATACACGTACCCCGCTCCCCCAGGCCCGATCGCGTGTAAAAACACCCGCGAGCCCCTGAAATACACGCGCCCAGGCCAATCGCGTGTGAAACTTCTCGCGCACCTCTGAAATACACGCGCCCAGGCCAATCGCGTGTGAAACTTCTCGCGCACCCCTGAAATACACGCGCCCAGGCCAATCGCGTGTGGAACTTCTCGCGCACCTCTGAAATACACGCGCCCAAGCCAATCGCGTGTGGAACTTCTCGCGCACCTCTGAAATACACGCGCCCAGGCCAATCGCGTGTGGAACTTCTCGCGCACCCCTGAAATACACGCGCCCAGGCCAATCGCTTGTGGAACTTCTCGCGCACCCCTGAAATACACGCGCCCAGGAGAATCGCGTGTGAGAAACTTCTCGCGCACCTCTGGAATACGCGCACACGCTCCCCCAGGCCCGATCGCGTGTGAAACTTCTCGCGCACCTCTGAAATACACGCACACGCTCCCCCAGGCCCGATCGTGTGTGAAACTTCTCGCGCACCTCTGAGATACACGCACACGCTCCCCCAGGCCCGATCGCGTGTGGGCCTCCTCTGCCGCACATTTTTTTCCTGCGCAGGGACGCTACCGCCTGCTTTCGTGTGGCGGACATGTATGGGCCTGTGCGCGTCTTTGGCCGTGCGCTGTTTTTCCCTATTCGATTCCATGAATACGTGTTGCAGGCGAGCGTGTGGGCGTTCTGCGCACTTGCTTCTTGTACTTCCCCCGTGACGCCCACATTTTCACGAGTTGTTCCCCATTCTGTGTGTGACGCCCCGTGTTACGCCTACTTTTGTTATGTGCGCCGCGCTATGTGCGAATTCGCTGTGGCCTTATCGCACAGCGTTCGATGACCTGTGCGCCAGCGTGCGCCAGCGTGCGCCAGCGTGCGCTGCGCACTTTTTCAGCGCACATCCCACATTTTGCGCGTGCACAGACTTCCATGAATTGATGTGCGATGTTTTCTGTGCGATAATTCCACTTGCACTGCGATTTTCGCTATTTCACTGAGAATCGCACGTTTTCGCATGCGTGCGCCGTTTTTTCGGCACACATTGATTCCATGAATCGGCCTGTTAGTTGTAAAGATGTACTTACATATTGAAATAAACCTATCTAAGGATAGCATATGTTTAAAACATGTTTTCATTATTGTTTCTTCTGAAACAGGGAATGAACTCATTGATGAGCCAATAGCACTAGGATTGTTATGACCCGTAGACCTGAGATGAGCTGACACGATTGGCCTGCTCCGATACTATGAGAATTGCTTCCGGGCCTGAGGACCGTGTATATTAGCTCTTCCCTTCACCACTTCCTATTGTGCGACTGTTCATTGAGGCTTTCCTACTCAATGTTTCACAATTGCCCGACTACAACTGAACAAAATGCTTCCCCTGTGTGCTGTGAAATGTGTGGAGCAGGCACCACCTAAGGTAATAAATAATGCTTTCAGAGTTGCAAGCAGAGAGTCAAAGGAATATGTAAGTGTTAAAAGCCAGTTCCAGGGTCAGCATGCACACTGCATATGTCCATTGTGAATACGCTTCTTGCCTGTAGTGGTTAGCTGCAAAGCAACAGGCAAGATAGTCAATTAATAACGAATATGGGTGCAGACCCTAATTAAAGTCACCTATTCCAATGTTCTAGGACTATGTTCATTTTATGGGTGTATAGACAAGTAAAAGGGACTGAATTATCATCATCATCATCAGGGTGAGATAAAGCTCCCTTCTAGAATACATGGGCAAGAGGAACCCACTCGATAACCACTTTAATGCAAAAAAAGGCCAATAAGCTTCATAAAAACCACCCAGAAACAACTCCTAGCCATAAGGAAATCTCCTGTCAGTTATTGCTTAGAAACTTTAAGAGCAGCCTTGCACTTAATCCTATGCATGAAACATCGTATACATGGCACCCACACGGGTTATAGTCATTGCATCGAATGCCAAAGCATCGAATGCCTTACCATGGAAAGAAAAGCGTCGAAAAAAAAGCATTGAATACATTATTTTTTCTTTTTTTTTAATGGTAATGGTGGGGTCCCCCCAACACCTCTTTTTTAATCTTTAAAACCCCAATACAATTAAAATAAACCCTTTACCTTAAAAAAACTGCATTAGATGCTTTTTTTTCGACGCTTTGTTTTAGATGGTAAGGTATTTGATGCTTCGGCATTCGATGCTATGACTAGATACCACCAACACACCTTCCTACCAATAGCATTTGCAATACATATATACACGGCTTCAGTGCCCAGAGGTCATAACAAAGGGAAGAGCCTCGTAATTGTTAGAGGAAATGTGAGATAGGACAATGCCAATAGTCAAGACACTTTACAATGGATGGGTGTAGATGACACTAGAGGACTCACAGAAAACACCAAAATAAAGCATTACTTTGATTACTTCAAATACCACAGTCAGCACAAAAGTTCCTTGGTCGGCCCTTGGCCGGGAGCTCACTGATCACAGGCGATCAAAGTGCACCTTTTTGATGAGCCCAAACAAATGTTAAAACACATCTGTTGTTGCCTGTATAGTGGAAATGGACCACAGTAGGATGGTCAGCCGTGGACGTGTGAGTGTTATTCCCAGCATCACAATCCATCACTGAGTGCAGATCATTGAGTGCCCTCGTCTATGTCGGTCAGGGTGCCAATGTCCTTAGTTCAGGTGGTTGGAAGGTTCAGTTCTAGGAAGCTAGGATGGCATGAGGCAAGAATCTAGAAGAGGCTAGATGACTGAGCTTGATAGGGGACCCCTCTGAAGGACAGGCAGAGGAGCATTGATGGAATGTAGTGGGTGAGTAGAGGCTGCAAGTGCCTTGGATGAGGAAAAGTATATAAGCTCAATTTGCCAATCTATCCAGTGGCAATGCTAGTGGGGCAGTCTGTCATTTTGGCTTTGATGATAGAGGTAAAGGACAGCAAGGACAGGAATATTTGTGTATCGTCGGCCAATTGGCAGCAGTCAAATCTCAAAGAAGGGATGATGTTTTCAAAGAAGGGTGCATCTCTAGCTAACATATATGAAGATATTCAATCCCTACTGCAGTTTTGGCTGGTATTTCTTTTGTAATTGTGTATATTGAAATATTTCCATTTACACCAATACAACTAAAAACCACAACAACCCCTAATCGCCCACTGAGCCCCCTTCCTTCACCCCCTACCCTCCTCTGGAGAACTGAAAATGAGAATGCACCTATGATAATCAGATTTCGGCACCATAAACATCAGGCTTAGACTATTTACAATATATCCAAGATGTTTTGATTTTGCGGATATAACCGCTACTGATAATCACTATGTAGGTAAGACAAAGCCCGGCCCCAATCTCGTCTGAACTTCAAGTACTCCCCCTGGATGTTATATGTCACCCATTTCCTCCCTAATATATTCCAAATGTTAGCTAGCCATTCATGTTCCATTGGGGCATCCCTGTTCTTCCAATTCCTGGCCACTACTAGGATAGCTGCCAACACTAAAATCATGTATGCTTTAAATTGTGATCTGCTTTGTGGCACTGCTTCCCGGTCCCTAAGACCCAACAGGTATGTCTCCATTGCTAAGACAACGTTTGCTTTAAGCATTTTATTAATTGAATACATCGCCTGTTCCCGAAATGGTTGAATGATCGGACATGTCCACCAAATTGTGGTAATTTATTTAATTGGAGAGGTACAACTATTTCCCACAAATCTGCGAAAGCCACCGAGTGCAGCGAGGGAGCCTGAACCCAGCAAGTGGGTTCAGGGGTGTTCTCCGCCTGAGAAAAGTAGTTGAATAATGGGTTAAAATTGTGCATTATACAACACAATTTCTGTGAAAAATTGGGTAAAAAGCAGCTTTCAATCAGTTTTCTGTGGTAACCCATGAAATAATCCCATAGATGCAAGTCACCAACAGTGCATGCCAACATTTCCCAATGCCTTTTAATGATGCCTTATCCCACAATATAAGTTCATGCTGGCTGTGCCAGTACATTTTCATGCAGGCTTCACCAATATATGCCAATTTTCCCTTTTAAGAACATACACATATTTGCTTTGTGCATAATGCCAGTATCGCCTCGTAAGAAAATACTCCTGTTGGCTTTGCCATTAAAATTCCCATGCTAAATAAAGTCCATAGTGTCTTCGCCAATGTAGGCCATTCTAGACATGTAATACCCTTAGCATATTTACTTCAACATTGATGCTGAGGACAAAATGCCATGCCACAGTAAGAAATCATAGCTAGACTGATTTTACCAAAATATGCTAGTCTAGCCACCTAATGACACTTATCATGTTTGCTTTTTCATATTTGGCCAGAAATAAATGCCATGCCGCAGTAAGATTTATAGCTAGACTGGCTGCAGCAAAATATACCAGTCTAGTCATGTAATAACACTTATCATGCTTACTTTATCACAGATGACCAGACGAAAATGCCATGCCAGACAGGCCAAGGGAGGTATGAAGAGGCCTTCAGGATGTTTCATGCAATAGATTTTCCAGTGCCCCCATACTATCCTGAAGGGCAAGACGTCACCCGTGGTCTCCCTAATGCATTTAATTTCATTTATTCACCCACCATCACCCATATAGATTGCTGCGTCGTGCATAAGGGACACCACTGGTCTTTGCAGTTGCAAAGAATTTAAATAAAAATGCAACATTTGCATCATTGTGGAAAGTGTTAAAAATCACTCTCTCCATAATGCAAATGCATTTTGATCTGGGTTTCTGCAAGGTCCCAAAAATTAAGGGGAGGCGCCACCCTAGCATCACCTACAGGCAAGCCCTAACTGGCCTACTGTATACTAAAAGGATACTACAAGTCAACGATGAGTTTAGAGGTCACACAGAGGAGGGAGGCGTGAAACTCTGATATGATTTGAAGTGTCAATCTTTCAGGATGAAACTTCTATACATTATGGCATAATTCCCCTGAAGCGAAGGCTGTGCCAGATTGAACTATTTGGACATTTGAACAACATACTGTGAAATGTAATACACATCTTCAGCCTGTACATAGTAGTAAAGAGATTGCCATTTTGTGGCCTATGTGTTTGTATATCCGGCTTACTATTTTTTTTTTTTTAAAGGTTTTTATTAAATTTTACAAACAAACAAACAATAAAACCAAACAAACAGTGCATGATCCAACAGTTTCAATACACTCTTTTTAGTTCCTAACCACTACTCCCTCTACCCCACCCCCCATGCGAGTCTATTGCATTGAACATTCAGTTTCCACACCCTGTGGTTCGATCTCCTCCTCCACAGGCTCAGTCGGGTTGTCTAATGACCCAAACAATCCGGCTATCAGTGATTTCCAGGCCATCAGGGACTCATTCTCCTCCCCCCCATTGCTACACGCTTCTTGCCATGCCATGGTTTCGGCTTCTGCCCATTTTTGCAAGTCTTTCCACCACATCTCTATCCTCGGCACATGGCATGACTTCCATCCCATGGCAATCCTTCTTTTTCAATCACATAAGCCAGGTCCCTTAGTTTGCTTATGTGCCTGAGTTTCTGTGGTCTGGGGAACCCCCCCAGCAGACAGGCCCACACCGTATCCACTACTATCTTGACCCCTCTTCCCTCTAGTCTCTCTTTTACTCCCCTCCAGAACCTCTCTATGATCGGGCATGACCATAACATATGCACCATGCCCGCGTTCTCTTCGCCACACTTGGGGCATGCTTGCCGACCTGCATTCTCGAACCTCGATATCCTCTAAGGCGTCAGGTAAGCCCTGTGTGTTATGTACAGCTATATATGTTTCAGCCTCGCGTTTCTAGACACCTTCTTATGATACCCTTGCACCCGTTCCCACATCCCATCTCCCATTTGGGCCCCAACCTCCGTTTCCCAGTCCATTCTCAACTGCGTGACCTCCTTCCCCACTTTAGACATCAACATCTCATACAGTCTGGAAATCTCATGACCCCCTCAGCTATATCATATATCACGTCTATGGTGGCGTCCAATTCTTCCTCCAGCACAGTTTCGGGCCATGTTCTCTTAATCCTCTGTACCATTCTGTGATACGTAATGTACTGGCCTTCGTGCAACCCAACTACTTCCCACAGCCCCTTAAAAGTAACACTAGAGCCCTCCTGCCAGATATCCCCCATCGTTGCCCCCCCAGCCGGTTCCCAGTGGGTCAGGAGTATCAGTCGCAGCTGAGCGTCCGCCCCTGTCAATACAACCAATGGCATCTGCGGTGAGCATGGGGACGGGTCCCCCATCATTTGGCATGCCCTGCGCCACACCTTCCACCCTAGTAGCATCATTTTAGGGCGCCCCACCATTCCCGCTGTGGGTACCCACATAACTTCGTTCAGATAAAAAGGTGCACAATCACGCCCAAACAACCTATGTTCAGAGGTCTCTTCAACAGATAGCCATTTGGCAACATACTGCAACTGGCTCGCCACATAGTACGCCTCGTAGTTGGGAAGCTTTATTCCCCCTTTGTCATGGAACTTCTGAACCTTCCATAACGCCACTCTATTTCGCGTGCCATGCCACAGAAAGTCCCTACACATGCTATTCAGTTTGGTTAAAAAAAAACTAGGAATCAGGTACGGTATATTCCCAAAGTAATGTAGGAGCCTCGGCAGGACCACCATCTTTAGCATCGCTCCCCGCCCCATCATCGCCAAAGGCAGTTTCGCCCAAAACCGCATGCATTTCTCAATTTTTTGGATTGCCACCTCCGTATTACACCTATGTTCCTCCCCAAAGGTGTGGTATAGGTCTATCCCAAGGTACCGAAAAGTGCTAACCGCCCACAGTACCTGTAAAACCGGTAACCTCTCCGCTGGAACCCCTATGTGCCCCCCCAACGGAAACAGGCTAGACTTCTGGGGGTTCACCGCTATGCCGGATAGCTCAGCATATCTCCCAAGCACTTCCAAGATGTACTGGAGGTTCTCCTCTGGAAACTGCACATACATCAGCATGTCGTCCGCATATAGGGAGATCAAATGCCGCTCCCCGTTCACCTCGATGCCTATGGTGTCATATTGTTGCCTCAGATAGATCGCGAGAGGTTCCAGGTCCAGTATGTAGAGCGTAGGAGACCATGGGCATCCTTGTATAGTACCCCTGCTAAGCTGCCACCTCTCTAATATAACAGATCCTGTCTTAACTCTAGCCAGCGGTTCACTATACAAAATCTTCGCCCACCTTACATAGCCAGGCCCTAACCCAAAGTGTTTCAGGGCCGCCAAAAGCCAAGGCCACTTGACGGAGGCATGAGTGTTTAGACGTCCAGCACTCTCTCACCTCTCTCTGTTGGGCTGGTACACATTGAGGGGTGTTGGGAGCCAGATAGCTATCTGTGTTTCTTTGTAAACTGTACAGTAATAAAAGATCTGTGAATCTTTTCAGCCTGTGATTGGTGTATTTCATTAGTGGTACTCAGCCTCGATATTTTCTCGTTCTTACAGATGGCACCCGAATAGGGACCCTCAAGATTGATGGCATCTCATTGATGAGTTGACGCGGCCATTGGACCGGGATAAGACGGTGAGAAAGGGGGCCCCTTATTGGATGAAACGCAACACCTCAACAGTACTGCACGACCCGATCCCTGGACCGTGAGCATGCGGTCCGAGACAGCATCTTGACAAGGGTCCATATATCGAGGCGTGCAGTTTTGCTGAAAAATCACCAACAACGAGGGTCCTTTGTTGTCCTTAGTAATCCGATTGGACCTCCCTTTGTCCTTTGAATCAGGTGAGTCGTGCCCCGATTCCTAAGTATCCTGATATTTGGTTGTAGTATTGTTCTCGCGAGCGCAATCGTTGCCAGGTAACACCAGTAATCTGACATGTCTGGGAAATTGTCTGCCTGTTTCAGGGCGTTATTCCGCAGAGACAGACAATCTTTGGAATTTGGCTGTCCGGAACGAGAGGAGGGGTCGCCGGCATGTACTATGTACTGTAAGTACGGCATTGGTAGTATAGTGTTCAACGATATTTGGCACAGACAAACTAGACATGCTTCCAAACTTCAGTGGCCAATCAATGGTAGCTTTGAGATTTCTCGTATAGAATATTTAGAATCTATATTGTTAAAGAACAAAGCTAGACCTGCAGCATTTGATTTATTACAAAATTGGAAAAAAGAAGCTGTGCAGCAGCTTAAAAGTAGAGAGAAACATGCACGCCGACATATGTCGAACGCCGAGAAAGCGTTATTGTATGATCAGTGAAAACAGTCAGAGTCAGTTAGAAACATGGATAGGGCTTTTCAACTTGGCATACAGAAAATATTTTAAATGAACGAAAGCCTGGTGCCACTGCGCCACCTCCTTATGTACCTATTCCTGTTGCCTTACCTCTTCCTGCTGTTGTTCCTCCTCCCGTAGTAATTCCTGCTCCTCTTATTACTCCTCTTATTGCTCCTCCGCTGCCAGCTATCGCTCCGCTTCCTATTGTTGCTCTTCCACCTATACCTCCACCTTTGCCTGCTATTGCAGATCCTGTAGATTTGTCTTTGGCGCCATTAATAGCACCTTTGTTACCTATTGTACAAGATTTGTCTACACTTTCTCTTCCAAGTGGTTCTGTTCTGCTTTTAGTTGATAAGGGTGTGGAATCGAAAATTGTAACTTGTAATACAGTTTCTAAAGACAGAAAGCAAGACCTGAATGCATGGGCTAGACAGTGCATGGAGAAGGGTGAACAATATGATGTTTTCGCTACGCTCTCTAATCTAGAAGGTTTTCCTGAGAAAAAATGTCTTTATTGAAGGGATGGGAATCCATTTATCCGTAACGTGGAACAGACTGAATGATGTAGTTATCCCACAAGGGTTGAGGGATCTGAATGTTTTAGCATATTCAAGTGATAGTGTGGAGAAAGTATATGAGCACGTCGAGAGGGATTTTGAGTTTAGAAGGTAGTTAGAAAGGTCACGGAATGATGAAATAGATGGTGTTTGTTTGGATGCTATTTTTGTACAGAAACGGTGTCTTCCTCTTTGTAAGTCGATGAGTGAGGAAACGCGAATTTGCACAAGAGATGCACTTAGATGGATTTCAGACATGTTGATATCTCCTGTAGAAGTATATGACACGTATAGTCAGTATGCGGCAGAAATGCAGTGGAAAGTGATACAGGTAATGGTAGAATACCTGAAGGAAGAATGTATAAAAAGAAAGATTTGTTGTCCCACAGAATTATTGAATATCTATAAGAGAGCTCTTTCGTCTGACACTCCTTCCGCTGCTTTCGATTTAGCTCTGTTGCTCAGTAAGCGTTCGGAGTTGCCTGTTTCTCAGTTACCTATGAGAGAGGTTCCTCTGACATTTGTCCCAAAAGTCGAGATTCCGGCTAATCCTGCAACGGGTGCGGCAGCCACAGAAATTGAAGCACATTATGTATCACAGTTCGTCTACGTCCCATTCTCAAGACAGGAGGTGAATATCATAAGACAATCCATTCCAGATATTAGGAAGAATCCGACAGGGTTTATAAAGAGATAGAATCTGTCTTGCAGTCGTCAGTATTCACTTTGGGTGATATAGACTTGCTATTTCCTGTGCTCCTACCTGCTGATTTGTGGAAACAGATTAGGACTGCAGACGATGTAGCAGGGTTTGGAGACACATGGGATAGTTTGGTTAGGCAAGATAGAGAAAGGAAAGCTGGTGAGAGACCACCACAGGCAATACTGACTTTGCCTGATAGAATAGTGACAAAATTGAAAACCTTAATTCCAGAGAGAATGTTTGTTTGGGACAAACGTACTGCTTGTATCCAAGGAAAGTATGAGGGTGCTACAGAATTTTTTAATCGGTTTGAACAAGTATTTTCAGATTTTAGTGGACAAGATTTAAGCACTGAGTCTGGAAAATGATTATATGTGGACACATTTGTGCGTGGATTGTTACCTGACATCCAGTCGCAAATTATGACTTCTGAGAGTGCTTGGCAAGCTAAGTCACAGTCTAAAGTATTGCAGATGGCTCAGTATTATGAGAACCGAGTCAATAATGAGAAGGAAAGGATTGAAATGAAAAAGGGAGACTTGAAAACTAAGATGTTGGAACAGATAGTTAGAGGACCTGGAGGGGGTAGTACACAGTTTCGGGGACAGTATGTTCCACAAGGTAATGTGCCGTTGGGTCCTGTACACGCAAACCAATGTGCTTATTGCAGACAAGAGGGTCATTAGCAAGCACAATGCCTGATCCTCCAACAGAGGTCGAATAACACATATGGTATCATGGGTAGACGATCCAGAGGCCGCCCTGGGGCGGGGGGTCCTGGTAGAAGTCTGTTTCCTCAGAATTCTCAGTCTTTTTCGCAAGACAATCAGAAACCGAGTATGGACAATAGAAATACTTTTGATAATCCTTCTACTGCCTATCTTTCTGAAGATCTTTCTTTTGATGATATACTGTTCCGCTAGGATTGCCCGAAGCAGGGTTTGGAACCAACGCCTATTCCCGTTAATCAGAAAGGTCCCTACGTTGAGATGATGGTAGGGAATAGGAAACATCTATTCTTGATAGATACAGGAGCACAGAGGTGTTCCATTGACCATTCACGGGTTCCAGACATTCCACTGTTAGGGCAAACTAATGTTTCTGTAGGGTTTTCTGGTACGCCAGTAGTTAGTCCGGTTTCTTTTCCCGTACCGATTTCACTGGGTCCTTTTACGAATCATTGTCCGTTTCTTCTGACATCAAATTGTGGAGAGAATTTGTTGGGGTTGAATCTGTTGAAGGAATTAAATGCGGTAGTTCATTGCTCTTCTGATGGAGTGCGTTTGACGATTTCACCACAGCAATTTTCTGCCTCACAGTTTCTGACTAGATCTTTGCAGCCGTAATTTAGTGACGTTCCGGAGTGTTTGTGGGCGATTGATGACAATGATGTTGGTGTTTTGCAGATTGAGCCTGTTAAAATCATTTTGAAACCAGGAGTAAAGTTGCCACGTATTCCACAGTATAAGGTTTTGGTTGATGGTGAGCAAGCTTTGAAGTGTATCGTCTCGGATTCTGTACACCGCGGGGTAATTGAAGAAATTGCAGGTAGTTTGTGTAATAGTCCGATTTTACCGGTGTATAAGAAAGTGGATAATGCAATTCCATTTAGTTTTATTATCGATTTAGGCGCTATCAACAAGATTGTTGCTCCACAATTTCCTATTGTGCCTGATGTAACGACGATATTAACGATGATTCCAGCTTCTGCTACTAATTTTAGTGTCGTAGATCTTAAGAATGCTTTCTTTAGCATTCTTATACACAAAGATAGCAGATACCTGTTCACGTTCACCCTAGGGGGACGCTCGTTTACATTCACCCGTGCGCCACAGGGGTACACGGAAAGTCCGAGCATTTACAGTAGGGCTTTGAAAGAGCAGCTCGACACGCTTGAGTTGCCTACTACTTGTACATTGCTTCAATATGTCGACAATCTTCTTTTGGCTGCAGATTCAGAATGTGCTTGTAAGGAAGGCACTGTGTTATTGCTTATTCATCTAGCAAAACATGGACATAAAGCTTCACTGAAAAAGTTTCAATACTGTCAACAGGAGGTCGCCTATTTAGGCTATATCCTGTCAAAGGAGGGAAGAAGATTGACTCCTGAACAAATTAAAATAATTTCTAGCATGTCTGTCCCAAATACACAGAAGGAAGTCAGAGCCTTGATAGGAACGGCTTCTTACTGTAGACAGTGGATCCCCAACTTTTCACTGGTGATCAAACCAATGTTGGTGTTGACAAAGAAGGGCATTTCTTTGCCATTGCCGTGGAACTTGGAACACCAGAAAGCTTTTGATCTGCTCAAGACCGCAATGATGATAAGGCCTTCGAGTTGTATGTGCATGAACATGATGGATGTGCTTTGGCTGTGTTAACGCAGGAACATGGGGGAACAATAGGCTTTGTGGTTACTTTTCCTCGACCCTTGATCCTGTTGCATGCGCTTTGGTGAGATGTCTGAGAGCTGTCGATGCTGCTGCTGCGTCTGTAAAACAGAGCGAGGGTATGGTCCTAGGCCATGCTTTAACCTTATTGGTACCTCACTCTGTAGACGTTCTATTAAACAGTACGCAAACACAACATCTCACTTCCACATGATTAACGAGATACAAATTGATCTTGTTTGCACCGCATATTCAAATTAAGAGATGTTGTGTACTAAATCCGGCTGAATTATTACCTCTTCTGCAAGATATTGCTTGCAGTGACGAAATGTCGCATAACTGCCTTTATGCCACAGAACAAGAAACTAAAGGCAGGATTGATTTGAAAGACAGGCCTCTGAACGATCCACAAGGGGAGCTGTTTTGTGATGGCTCCTGTTTCAAACTTCTGGATGGTACATCGACTGCTGCTTATGCCATCACTACACTAAGCACGATTGTGGAGACCAAAAGAATTTCGCATAACTCTGCGCAGGCAGCAGAGATTATCTCATTGACTCGAGCTTGTGAACTTTCCGAAGTTCTTAGAGTAAATATATATACTGATAGTCAGTATGCTTTTGGGGCGGTTCACAACTTCGGTAGACTTTGGGCAGAATGAGGTTTCTTGACCTCACATGGAACAAAGATCCAATATGGCACCTTGATAGTTCGGCTACTCTCAGCGCTTGCACTTCCCACTCAGCCAGCAATTATGAAGTGCGCGGCACATCAAAAAATCATAGATGATGTAGGAAAAGGGAACGCTTTCGCTGACCAGATAGCAAAACAGACTGCTACTGACCTCTATTCAGATATCTATACTAAAAGGGAAGCCACAAATGTCTGTACTATCGATGAAGGAATTGATTCCATAAAGAATATTGAAGCAGGCGCCACTCTAGAGGAAACCAAGCAATGGGCTGAGGGCTTGGCGAGGTTGAATGATGATGGGTGTTGGGTGGATAACTCAGAGGGAAAATGGATGTTGCCAGACGAGTACGTTACTATGATGATTTCAATGGCTCATGGTCCCACTCACATATGCGCTAGGAACATTTGCAAAATGTTAGAAACTATCTGGGTAAATGTCAACATCCCGAAAACTGCTGAGCATTTTGTCCAGAGTTGTATGGTCTGTCTACAGCACAATGTGGGGGAGGGTATATCAACACCAAGGGGTAGTTTTGGTCCACCTTCTGTTCCTTTCAAGGTAATCCACTTTGACTTTATTGAAATGGAGCACTGTAACAATCTTAGATATGTCCTAGTAGTTATCTGTGCTTTTAGTAAATGGGTCGAAGCCTTCCCTGTGAAAGATGCCACAGCAATGACAACGGCAAAAACCATGCTTAAGGAATATTTTCCTAGGTTTGGTTTGCCAAGGGTCATCTGGTCAGATGATGGTCCACATTTTATCGCTGCTGTTATTCTGCAAGTATGCAAAGGATTACAGATCGATAAATGGTTCCATTCCGCTAGACATGCTCAAAGCGCTGGACTGGTAGAACGACACAATGGTATTTTGAAGAACAAACTCGCTAAGGCGTGTGCTGGCACCAATCTGAAATGGCCGGACGCCTTACCGATAGTGCTTCTTTCCATGCGCACAACCCCACAGACTAGGACTGGGCTCTCCCTGTATGAGGTAGTGATGGGGAGACCAGCTAACATTTGGAATCTTCCTAAGCCAAGGGCCCTGAGGGATATAGAGCACTTACTACTTTCTGAATATTGTGAACGGTTAACTCAAAATCTGTATTTGATTCATCAACAGTTGCGAGAAGCCCTCCCAGCCAAATATGAGGGGCCAGGTCACAGCACCAGACCTGGCGACTGGGTGCTTACTAAATCATTTGAGGGAGACCCCACCAGGTCCTATTGGCCACACAGACTGCCATACGAGCAGCGGGTTAAACGACATTGGATCCATGCTTCGCATGTCAAGAGAATACCTTTCCCTTTACCACACGACAGAGTAGACAAGGAGAAACTTACTTGCTCTGTTCCCAACGATCATTCAGCATTGAGCAGCACCGAGAGTGTTTCGGAAACACTCCCTGAGCCCGCAGAGCCTGAGGAACCTGCTGCTTTGTCTCCAAACTCTTTGACAGATCCTTTTGCACATTTGTCCGGTTCTGCTGCCAATTCATCACTTCCATCAGGAAGCAACGACATATTGTTCACAGATCACACGGTACCAGGAGTCACAAGGTACAATCTGTGTCAACGGCACTAGTCTCACTGCATAAATATGACTGTGCCCACAGGGGAACAACCTCAGAGCTTGTCCTTTGCCACTCTTTTTGCACTGAAGGAAAGTAGGTGGCTGGGGACTTCGAAAGACTAAGAAAACACGTGATCAGGAGATCACCAGCAAACAGACTACGGAGGTTTTTGCAGGTACTTTTCTGAAAAGAGCTTCAAGGAACAATGCCTGCTATCGTCCCTACTCATGCGGAACAAACAAGTAATTATGTTGCCAACAATGACATTGGACGATCAAATACATGGTCGTTCAAGACGTATTATCTTCTTGTAATTGTGTTAACCAGTTTCATAGTATTAGTTGCCTTTGGATTTTGGTATATGGAAGAAGTGTGCCCACTTGAAACACTCTTGTCTACTGAGAGTGTTCCAACTATGTCTACACCTTTTGTGCACCTGCACACTCTGGGGGTAATTCATGGAATATTTGCGCCCACAAATAGCTGTTTAACAAATGGGGATTTGCGGGCAGAATGGCGCACAAATCCCGTTTTTTTTGGCGCAAATATTCCATGAATTATCTTCTAGGGACTCCCAACATAGACAAAGCTATCATAACAATACACTACTGCTAATAATGAATGCAACTCATGCCATTTTGAACAGAACGAACTGCTGGATATGTTCGCATTTGCCGCAACATGGGGGGAAAAAGAGTTGGGCTGGTATATTCATCCTTTACCTTCAACTACTGCATGTTATGCTTCTCTAAGGGCACTATTCTTTGGCTGGTGGAATGATAGCATCTCAGGGAATTTTGATGGGACGAAGTTGAACAAATTTGAAAGGCGAGTCCTAACGCCTCTGGGATGCTCACTCTTTGCAAATAGGAGCAAGCTTAATGTTGCTTCTATTAGGCCTTCTCATAGACTGTCTCAACCTTTTCAATCTCTGATTCTTTTTAAGATGGCTCCTATAGGTAACAGGGATGCCACGCCACCTTCCTACACTGTTAATCATAGCCCCAACTCTGTTTCTTTCTGCATACAAAGGAATGGTACTCAGTCAATGGGCGATTTCGAGGGTTGCACCAGTGTTGCAAACTTGACCAGTGAGGACAGACCTTTGTACGTAGGCGAACCTGTCTACTTCGCTTGGGGTAATGAGGCTGATCCATGGCTACCTAGAGATTGGCAGGGAACTTGTTATTTGGGAATTCTGCTACCACGGGTATATGTAGCTAGTACCGCTGAAATCTCTAGGGCTCGTCCTAGGCGGGATGAGAGTGGCAATACTCCTTCACAAGTCCTGGGCGATGTAGCAAAATCCTTTGTACCTTTTTGGGGTCAGATTATGAATTCCGAAGATATTAGGAGACTGGCAAGAGTACTGGAGAGAACCATCAACCGGACCACTGACATACTCTACAACATAAAGGGGGGTCTGGGAATCTCTCTACCAGCACGAACACAGCTCAATGACCTGTTCTTGGGTGAATAGCCCCTGGGAGAGACTCTACCAAGTCTTTAGCTCACTGTCCCTTTCACAGAGAAGAAATTTCCCTGCATGTCAGCCTTTGTCCTGCCCAGGGGCAGTCCAGCGCCGAAATGCTAGGCAATTCTCCTCTGAACAAGAGTACCATCAGTAACCCCAGACACGTGTTTCAGCCTTGTTGGGCATCATCGGTGAGGTGAGACTGTTGCCTCTCTAAGAACAGTGAGCAAGGGGTCCACGTCTGGATCGCCCTGTTAACTTAGGGTGAAACCCAAAGTTAATCTATGCAAAACAAAGGGGGGACTGGGAATCTCTCTACCAGCACGAACACAGCCCAATGACCTGTTCTTGGGTGAATAACCCCTGGGAGAGACTCTACCAAGTCTTTAGCTCACTGTCCCTTTCACAGAGAAGAAATGTCCCCGCATATCAGCCTTTGTCCTGCCCAGGGGCAGTCCAGTCCAGAACAAGAGTACCACCAGTAACCCCATACACGTGTTTCAGCCTTGGGACAAAGACTGATATGCAAATGGATATTTCCCATCTGTGAAAGGTACAGTGAGCAAAAAGCGTGTGCTGCAAACTCTCATCTCAGAACAGGTTATCATGCCATGTTCTTTCTGGAGAGGAGCGCATGCTACCTTTTTTGAAATATTTGCAAGGGACTTGGGGTTGGTCACCCTGAGTTACCTGGGGGCAACCAGACGTGGACTCCCTGCTCACTGTGCTCAGAGAGACAAAGTTTCACCTCACTGATGAGGCCCAACAAGGCTGAAACACGTGTATGGGGTTGATTTTGGTACTCTTGTTCAGAGAGGAATTGCCATAGCATTTCAGTGCTGGACTGCGCATGTGGGTGGGACAAAGACTGATATGCAAATGGATAATTCCCATCTGTGAAAGGTACATTGAGCAAAAAGCGTGTGCTGCAAACTCTCATCTCAGAACAGGTTATCATGCCATGTTCTTTCTGGAGAGGGGCGCCTGCTACCTTTTTTGAAATACTCTACAATATGACTCTAGAGCAGTGGTCTTCAAGCTTTTTGGGCCTGGGCCCCCCCTGAGCAAAGTTTGGGCAGGCTGGACCCCCCCCAAAAGTGCCAGATGGACAGTATCTAGAAATCGCTATGAACTTTTGCGTGCCGTCACCGCACCCTACTCCCAGTACAGACCCTGGGCACTCCCCACCCTACTCCCACCACTATTCCAGTGCTGCCACGCATCCTGCTCCCAACACAGTCCCATAACACAAGCATACACACATCCATACACATTTAAATAAAAAATAAATCGCCATAAACGTACCTTCTGCAGAGGCCTGCACGTGGTTGCTAAAATGCCCCGCTCCAGGTTGCTCTGCCTGTATGTGCGAGGAGGCGCAGGAGCACCCCCTCGCACATGCATACATGCAGTGCGCCAGCCAGCATTTCCAATGAGCTATGCAAGGCTGGCGAAGCAAAACACGCCCAGCGTTGCATGGCTCAGTGATCATGTGCGGCTGGAGAAATGGACTGTCAAAGGCAAACAGTGTTTCCCTTTGACAGTTCAGCCAGCCCAGGAGCACTCCCTCAGCTGGAAAAAGCAGTGTTTCACTGTGTTGGCTCCTCGGCTCCACCATAATGGGCGAGGTGGCCAGTGGGTGGACTCCCCTCACCCATTATGGATGAGCCGGCAGGCTTGTTCTGGCCTATAGGGCAATAGGGCGATGACCGTACCAAAAATGCAAAATGCTAGTGTAGGCCAGTCAAAATGGGCCACTTTTTTTGGCCAATGTGGGCCAGTTTGAGGAGTTACTTCACTATGCAGCTATTAGTTTTGACCATTGTTGCTGAATAAATATTCTTTAAATATCACAATTTGTTTACATTTGAACAAAAAACAACCCCTTGGGTACTATTCAAACAGTGTGTGACTAAAGGACTGAATATCCATTTGCAACTGCTGGACATTTTTTCCATTGGTGCCTAAAACCGTTTTATGGTCCAGTCTGACCATGTGAGCTGCCCCTTCCCATTTCCTCCAATCTCAATTTTTTTTTTTTTTTTTACATTTCATGCCGGGCTTTGGTGCCCCCCCGCCCTTGGATGCGGCCACGCCCCCCATGGGGGGCGCGCCCCACAGTTTGAAGACCTCTGCTCTAGAGCAAAAAGCAATTAGATTAATGGCGTTACAAAACCGGATGGTATTAGACGTCATTCTGGCTGAGCGTGGTGGAGTATGCAAATTAGTGGGGTCCGCTTGCTGTGTTTTCGTACCAGATTCCTCCCCGACTATCTTTAAGGCAATACAAAATCTGCACGTCCTGAGTTCAGACAGAAGTGCATGTTCCCGAGGGAAATTGGGATCTTGGTACTTGGTTCTGGGACTTCTTACGATCTTGGGGAGGGAAGCTTCCCTTGGTCGTATTGATAATTCTTGGTATTTTGTTGTTCTGCTGTTGTTGTTTACAATGTCTTCCTGCCATATGTTCAATGTTAGGGGGATGTTGTGCACAAACTATGGGAATGTTAGGACCGAAGGTACAGGCACTGGGAAAAAAGACCAACGAATTTGTGATGAAGGATATTTCCGCTGCAGGTCTTATGGCGATTGATATATCTGATGAATGTGATTCAGGATGTACGAACATTGAAACGTGGAGTAAAGCAACTATTTCTAGTTAAGCTCTTGGCTTAGGCCAAAAAGAGGGTTTGTTAAACGGAAATCATATAGTGCCTCCTTTTGATTTATATTGACCTAAGCCTAGTCGCTCTATGAGGAAAACCGTGTTGCAAAGTTCCGATTTTGGATCGACTTCGCCGCCATTTTAGGACTCATCCGCCATTTTGATTTCTGTTTGTATGTTCTCTGTTCTAAAATGGTGGACTGTGTTTTCAACTTGCAACCAAGCCTCCCGACCTTTGAGTTCTGTTAATGTTTAGACTGTCCAAGAGCTGACTGTTTAGACTAGGTAATGAGGCCTTGTACTGCACATGAACTGTTGTCTAAGCATTGTCTACGTTCACAAGACTCATCCGCGAATACTGAAACAATGTAAAGTAAACCTTGAGCGTGGACACAGGCTGAACTCAATTGAATTCGAATTGTAAAGGGAGCTTGCTGTAGGATTTGGGAACATACTTTGTCATTGTATCACTGTGGAAAAAAAACATGTGTAATCCTAAATATTATGTGAACCGAATGTAAACTAGGCACGAACTCTAGACCACAGATTATTAACGTGAAGAGGGGCTGGACAATATTACTCGAAATTGTATAAAAGCATGAATGTTTAGACGTCCAGCACTCTCTCACCTCTCTCTGTCGGGCTGGTACACATTGCGGGGTGTTGGGAGCCAGATAGCTATCTGTGTTTCTTTGTAAACTGTACAGTAATAAATGATCTGTGAATCTTTTCAGCCCGTGATTGGTGTATTTCATTAGTGGTACTCAGCCTTGATATTTTCTCATTCTTACAAGAGTGCTAGGGGACCACTCCGGTGGTGATAGTGCGCGGTACAAATATCCTTTAACATTAACATTACAGTTCGGATTTGCTGCATGCTCAAAAACAGAAGGACACCACAGTGATGATTACTCATATTGCCCCTCGTAGGCTTGGTTTCCTCTGGCACTAGCACCGAAAAAAAACGTATGACCCTGCTGCTGTGCTCAGCAATTTGCTCCGATATGAGCAGGAAGAGTCCCATCCTCTCATTTTAACTGGTTCCCTTTGACTCATGAATCGCAGCCATTATTTAAGCAATATTACTCGAGTTTGGGGAGCATTACTGGGCCAGATAGAAGCCCAAGCGAAGCGAAGGTTTTACCGATAGCCCGGGGCATTACCAGGTCGGTAATGTCCCCCCTGCAAGGTCATTTTGCTATTAGTATCCCGGCACTCTGTACCAGAATACTAATATTGTTTTTTTAAGCTGAGAAAGGACGCGTACGCCGTTTTGCAACTTAAAATAAAATACAAACAAAGATGGCCACCAGGGATCAGTGAGAAGGGGATTACACATAGACCCTTCTCCTTTTCCATGGTGGCAAGTTGCACGTCAGGAGTCAGATGCGCCAGGAACACTACTGTTCCCGGCACTGGCGAGGGACATGGAAGCGGAAGGTAAGTGGGGTGGGAATGGGAGAAGGCAAAATGCTTGGCAAAGGAGGGAGGGTGGTGGGGGATGGGGACACAGGGCGCGTGGGAGCACTTACCTCAGTATCCAGTGGGAGACGATGGTAGGCTCTAGCTTTGAGGAGGCTCGGAGTTGGGGCTTTACCATGTGGTAAAGCCCCCGTTCTGAGCCCCCAAATTGGCTGGGAGGCCAAGACCGCGCCCCGTCGTGTACTAATATTTTCTAAAATATATCACTCATGGTTCCTTATTAGCGTTATTCAGATGGTTTGATCAGATGATGGCAGGGCTCACCAAACAGATCAGATGACTGATGATGCTTTCTCTGTTTTAGTAATTTTTTGTAACTTTTGTCATTTGTGAGTCTGTCCTGCGGATTTGTCTCTCTATTGCCTATCTTCAGCAGGAACATAAGAAATACACAGGTATTTATATATCATAACCTTGTTTGATTTTAGGATGGTATGATTCGTCCACTTAAATAAGGCTAATGAGAAGCAATGATTGGAAGATGTTTCTTTATAATAAAACTAATCTCCACTAAACGAATCACCACTGCACATAAATATTAGGGTACATTATTTTGGAGAAAGCCTTGACGTTGATGTGTGCTTTGCAAACTGAGTAGATGGCACAAGAAAAGCACTAGACCGGTCACTTACCCTTTGCTTGTTCAAGTGTCTTCCCCTCATGGCATGCCCCATTTTGGGGACAGATGGTACTCAGCAGGTATTTTGTCACAGGCTTCAGAAGCTCATCAGCAAATTGTGGGCATCAAGCACCATCAAGGATTAGGAAAACCTGTGATGCCCTCAATATGTTGGTCTGATGTAAAGAGCGTGGATCTCATCCAGTTGGGTGTTATCTAGGTGGTGAACCTTTTCGGCTGGAGTTACTTTTAATTGTATGGTCCTTTGTATAGGTCTGCCATCTCTTCATTCCATAGATTAGTTGACGGATAGCCAGTTAGTTTGCATCCCTTGGTTGGCCACCTGCTTAAGGGGATTAGAGATTCCATTCCTCCTAAGCCCCAGTACTCATGTCTATTCAATGTCAATTTGTTTTCATCTTTATTCAGGGACTGGACAGATAATGGGAATCTTTCTGTGCAGAAATTGTTGGCCAAACTGGTTATGTTCATGTGCAAAGCTTCTTTGAGTTTAGATTTCATATGTTATGGGTTACCTGTATTCCCCAATAATTGAGTTTCCGTGTTTCAAGACAGTCCTTTTGATTTCTGTGAAAGTTGTGTGACAGATTACAAGGGTGATATGGCCAATCTGAGAATTTCCAATAATCAACCATTAGTCTCTTTCCATAACACACACCAGCCAGTTTCCGCTCGGTCCTTGGCTGGGTGGGTTAGCTGTGTCATATCTTTGACGTGTATCTATGTATAGCATTTTGAGCTAATTTGGCTGCAGGACCACGGCATCCAAGAGAGTTTGTCCACGAGTCAGACTCAAGGACATTTTCAGATCTGCAGACTGTCTCAGGAACAAGATTTTCATACATTCTACTGCAAAACCGGTACCATGAAAAGTCCCTGCATGCCACTTTTGCAGCAACCCTTTTTCCCGGGTCTGGTTTTGGTGCTGCTGGGAATTAAGTTTATTTCCCCCTGCATCCCCACATCATCTTGTGTTAGGGACACCACCACAGCCCCTTCCCGTTGGCCCCATACACTCGTCATCCCTACCCTCCTCTGATTGGGGGACACCCCTGCAGCCCCCGAACTCCCACTAGGCCCTTCTTATTCCCTCCAGAGGCTCCACCACCTGTCCCGCGTGCACTCAGGGAAGTCATTTGGGGGTCACCAGGGGTCTTTGTTTCTGGAGTGGCTGGCTTTCTTGTCCAGGCCTCTTAAACAAAAAGGGGGTTCCACAAGTGTAACACTTTGAGCAGTGACCCTAAATAAGAAAGAATAGGAATAACAAATAATTTGTCTTCCTGGAATTCTATACAATAATTGCTAGAGGCATTAAAGTTTATTTCAGGCACACTAATCATCACAAGACATTCCATCTCGGTGTCCTCGGTCACTTGACAAAATCCTTGTGCCTAAAAGCTTGTGTACAGTGTAGACATGTTTGATCATAGGACATATTGTGGCCCTTGATGTCATTGTGCCACAATTAATGCTTTGTTTTAATGTGTCTATCTTTCCGATTTCCCTGGCATGCTGTTCAGGATGTGTGTTTGCAAGTATGAGGTAATGAGTGCCCAGAGTACGGGATGCCGTGTGAGAAAACTGCTTTCCCTGCACTTCTCTAAATGCATTAATACACAGTAATGAACCCTCCCAATGGTATGTTTTTTGCCAACCTCTGAAGCCTGAAAAGTAGATCCACGCAGGCTTGACATGTGGCCAACTTTGGACTAGACCTGCAGATGAACTGGCCTGCTGTTACATCTCAGTTACCAGTTTAATGGTATCCACTACTGAGTGTAATTTGATTTCTGACTTTGAGAACATTCAGACAGGTAATTGCTCATTTTACTGTAGCCGGCGAGATAGCTCAGTGGGTTGAGTGCTCACTGCTGTGATGTGTGTGTGTGACCTACAGGTTGAAAGTTCGAATCCTGGCAAAGCCAACTCACCCTTTCATCCACCTCAGGTTGATAAATGAGTTCCAACACAGATTGGTTGATATTGTATGTATATTTTTTCTATATAAAGCGCTTAAGCACATCATTATCATTTAGCCTTGGGCGTCTGCTTGCATTCACAGTAGTTGGATAATATGGGCCTGTACACACTGATATTAACGATACATATGGTGATCCATTCTTGTGTGAAATGTATATCACATTACAGTGCTAATATATTGCTATGTGATGCCACTTCCTGATTTGTCAAGGGGGTTCCATTGCATCCCGTGATGTCACTTCGGGGTGGGGGTCAAATGGCATGATGTCATCAGAGGTCAATGGTCGTGTGATGTCACTTCCACTGCCCCTTATATTTTGGTGAAATGGCATCCCTGTGTGCACTCCCCCATATAAAACGCTATGTCTCCCCACCGTCGCCCACTCCTTACCTCTAGCTGCTCTGGCAAGACCTCCAAGGTCTTCCTCCTGCCTCTTCCCGTTACTGTGGCGTGGCACATTCACACATGGCAATCCCAACAGGCTGCTGATCAAACAAATTGGACTATCGGGAATTAGCCCTGAGGAAAAATGTGGCAAACCCATTCTTCATGCTACTTCTGTTGTAATTGTTTAGCTCTGTAGCATGCCATAGAGTGCCGGTTACTCTATGTAATTTATGAAAGAGAATCAGGACTCTTTTAAGTGGCACAGAGGTGAGTATTATCCTATTCGATTGCCCCACCCCCTCTCCTTTCTCTTCCTGCTACAGGACCGGAGTCGTGTACTGGACAACAATGCTTTTGATTGGTGCACCTGAAGGTCTGATGTTTATTTCTGCCGAGGTGGACCCTGGGCGCGAGGGCGTTTTTGTTGTTATTGGTAAAGATTTTTTCAACACATGTGCATTTGCGAATTTGCGAAAATAGGCCGATGGTGGGGGTGAGGTGGATTAAATGTTGGAAAGTGGTTGGTGAAGGAGGGCATGGACACACACTGGATTATAAGGCTTTTAATTTTGTGCAGTGAAGGATATATTTTAGTTTTGTATATGCTTTCGGATTCCTTTTATGATTAAAAAAAAACAAATGCAAAATACTCGCCTCCCTGCCACTAACAGAATGCTGACTGTCGTAAATTAAAATGAACCATCAACATTGGAAGCAACCAAAGACATACACCGAAGAAGAGTCTGGACGTGAAGGTTACAGGAAGGGGCACACATCCGAACATAGGCTGAGATCAGAAGAGCTCTATGGTTTTCGAATGTGTATCATGGCGTGTTATTCATGTTTTATATAAAAAAATAAAAAAACATGCAGTGACATGTTCACATCAGCCAGCCACGCAGAGGCTGCTCCCAGAATGCTGGGGCGCTGTACATGTGTCCCCTTTTCCTTGTTCATTGGACCCACTCCCATTCTTTGTCCCCTTCCCCCCTTTTGCATAACTCTCTCACCTGCTTTCTCCACTCTGTAACCAGATTCTTATGGAAGCGTGGTGCATCGACAGAAGGTGGGACCCAAAGGCCTGCTTTCAACTCATATTTAGTATCATGGTAAGGTTCGGATAAACACCTGTGGGGATGAGGGGTTTTGTGAAAGTAAAAAGGGGTGGTCCTCTCCTGGAATGGTCGAGGCACAATGTGTCATCATGGGTTAAACTTTACAGCGTCAGGCTGCTTTCTCTAATAACAGGGAAACTGGTCTCCCTCAGGATTCCCTACCCTAAATAGATGTACAGGAATGTAGTGCAATGCTTAACCACCAGAAATATAGTGCACAGCTCGCCCTTCAGGGATATAGTGCCACGCTTACCCTCCAGGGACGTAGTGCACAGCTCGCCATTCAGGGATATAGTGCCACACTCACCCAATAGGGATATATTGCCACATTCACCCGCTAGAGATATAGTGCACGCTCACCCTTCAGGGATAAAGTGCAATGCTTAACTGCCAGGAATATAGTGCACAGCTTGACCTTCAAGGATATAGTGTCATGCTTAGCCTCTAGGGACGTAGGGCACAGCTCGCCCTTCAGGGATATAGTGCCACACTCACCCAATAGGGATATAGTGTCACTTTCGCCCTATAGGGATATAGTGCATGTTCACCCTTCAGGGATATAGTGCAATGCTTAACCGCCAGGAATATAGTGCACAGCTTGACCTTCAAGGATATAGTGTCATGCTTAGCCTCTAGGGACGTAGGGCACAGCTCGCCCTTCAGGGATATAGTGCCACACTCACCCAATAGGGATATAGTGTCACTTTCGCCCTATAGGGATATAGTGCATGTTCACCCTTCAGGGATATAGTGCAATGCTTAACCGCCAGGAATATAGTGCACAGCTTGACCTTCAAGGATATAGTGTCATGCTTAGCCTCTAGGGACGTAGGGCACAGCTCGCCCTTCAGGGATATAGTGCCACACTCACCCAATAGGGATATAGTGCCACATTCACCCTCTAGGGATATAGTGCATGCTCACCCTTCAGGGATATAGTGCAATGCTTAACCACCAGGAATATAGTGCACAGCTTGACCTTCAAGGATATAGTGTCATGCTTAGCCTCTAGGGACGTAGCGCACAGCTCGCCCTTCAGTGATATAGTGCCCCATTCGCCCTCTCGGGATATAGTGCCACACTCACCCTTCATGGATATAGTGCCATATTCACCCATATAAAACATGCTCACCATTGAGTGATACAGTACCATGCTCAGCAACCAGGGATATAGTGCCACACTCAGCCTCAAGGGATATAGTGCCACTCTTACCATTCACGGATATATTGTACAGCTCACCCTTCAGGGATACAGTGCCAATCTCACCCACCATGGATGTAGTGCACAGCTCGCCCTTCAGGGATATAGTGCCATGCTTACCCTCCAGAGACGTAGTGCACAGCTCGCCCTTCAGGGATATAGTGTCACACTCACCCTCCAGGGATATAGTACACACTCACCCTTCTGGGATATAGTGCCACACTCACTCAATAGGGATATAGTGCCACATTCACCCGCCAGGGAGATAGGGCACGTTCACCCTTCAGGGATATAGTGCAATGCTTAACCACCAGGAATATAGTGCACAGCTTGACCTTCAAGGATATAAGTGTCATATTCACCCTCCAGGCATATAATACATGTTCAATGTTGAGTGATACAGTACCATGCTCAGCATCCAGGGATATAATGCCACGCTCAGCCTCAAGGGATATAGTGCCACTCTTACCATTCACGGATATAGTGTACAGCTCACCCTTCAGGGATACAGTGCCAATCTCTCCCACATTGGATGTAGTGCACAGCTCGCCCTTCAGGGATATAGTGCCACACTCACCCAATAGGGTTATAGTTCCACACTCACCCTCCAGGGAAATAGTGCACGCTCACCTTTCGGGGATACGGTGCCCAGCTCACTTTTGTCGCCAATGAAGGCTGTATATAGCAAGGACAATGTATGAAGAGATAGGTGTCTATTGCATGTTCTGTGGATAGTAGAAGTCACCCATGAGTTCCGAGATCACACCCAGGAGTGAGGCATGGGCAGCTGAAATCAGTGGCCGAAGTGGGCGGGATCGGTTGGGAGCGGTGCGCCTCTACTTTAAAAAAAAGAAAAAGTTTTACTGTTCCTATACTTTTATTTGAAAAAGAAACCATTCTGGAAAGGTTTCGTTTTAAAATAGAAGTGTAGGAAGAAAGTTGAAACTTGCACTTAAGCGCTCTGCACTGAACCTTCCCTTAAACAGCAGGTGCATTTAGTTAGGGGGTTGCATGGCGCCTGGGACGGTGTGTGGCGATGGGGTTCCACTACTTCTTTTCCACACTTCGACCACTCTCTCAAATGACTTGCAGCGTTCTTTACTCGGGCGTATAATAACTGGTCACCCCGAGCCCCGCTCAGTACTTAGTGGCATACTGCCTCCATGCAAGAGATGCGCCAGGTCTAAGTATATAGAGAACATTTGAGAAGCAGACCCAGGCAATTAAAAACCTCTGCCGCATGTTCATTGCAGGAAACAAAGTCGTTTGATAAAGGCCAGTATCAACCCAATTAAGCAATGTGTGGTACAAGCATATCTGCATCCGGCTTCCTATCCCGCCCACCCGCCGCGCATTAAACGAAGAAAGCCCAAAATGTGTCCTTTTCCGATAATGATGGCTAACTGATGAAAGATCAAAGAAAGCATTCATGGCGTCGTCATCTCCGTATGTGGCTGCTGTTGCTACAGGGGACGGCGGGCGCTTGCTGGCAGCAGGCACAGAGGGCTTGCTTCTGAGCTCCATGTAAAGTACGAAAAGTGTCATTCCGTGATGGAAAGACACTTTTCTCATTTGCTCCCCGTTATGTGCCAAATTGCCAATAATGATATAGACGCAGCTCATGGAGCAAATAAGAAGTGTAGCTCCATCGCGGAATGACACTTTTCGTACTACACTTGAAACTGAGAGACGTCAGAAGTCAGATTGCATATCTTATTTTAGTGGAATACTGATGGCATTGAGTAGCCATATCACAACGACACTGTAGTATGGATACTGTGCAGAGCTCTCATGTATTATTGACAATAACTATTTTCTTATATCACGCTTATAACCACTTTAGCCCTAAAACTATAGTTGTGCTCATTATCCCATTCATTAATAAACAGTTTTGCAAGACGTGCATTAACCCGCTGAGCTATAGTTTCACCTTTGCATTGTTCGGGCTTAGCGCTGCTGTTGGGGTATGCACACCACATCTCCCATTAGAAAGACTGCACAAGCACGCTCACCTCACAGCACACCCCCTTCCAGCCGTGAGGAATCCGGCTCTAGCTCTAGCTGACGGCCATAGCTCAGCGGTCCCTTCACTCTTTTTCCAACCTCAGCGAGCTCACGCATGAGTATCCCTTCCGGGGTTGGGGTCCCGCGGGCGCTCACTGGCTCTTTTGGTGACTCATATATTTTACAAAAAAGATATTTTGAAAATGAACATTGTTTGCTGCGTGGATGACACAATACACTGTTAAAATAGGAAAGACATTTGGTGCAATTCGTTTGTGAGCAATCTTTGTACTATTACTACATATGCCCGGCACCGCACCACAGACAAACAAATTAAGGGATCCAAGAATCTCCATGACCGCGTCTACATTTGCAAATCAAAAACCCTGAGATTTCTGCCCTTCACGCATGCGCCTACCACCAGCCAGAAATCTTAGAAATTCAGTGAAAAAACGTTGTTAGATTGACGCCATTGCTGCAGCGCAAAATCAGAAAACTGAAGAAATGTGCAAGTTATGGTAAGTTACGCAAGCATAACTTGCGCCCCCCCCCTATACACTGCTCAGACTAATGTAAAACAAACCGCCCCCTGACATCCCCCTGGCTAGGGAAAAATGCAAGAAAAAGAACCCTGCCATGAGAAGCCACACAGGGACCCTGAAAGAAAAAAATAGAGTAAAGGACCCTCGCACAGACTGTACTAAATAGGAAACCGTTGGTGCGAGTCCAGCCATGCGACAAAGGATCACTGTGTTTATAGAAAAATAAACAACAGGGATTGAAATGTGACCAATGCAGCATTCTCCAACGCTCACTCATCGATCATGAGCCTGTCGTCCAGTTTTGATGATTTATGATGTCACAAAGTCAAGATACACCCCAGAAAACCTAACTTAGATCAGGATTTTTTAGTAAGGTAGACTATATACACATTATGTAAGGGGTTAGTGCATCGATTGGATAAACATATGGGATGGCTCCTCCTGCGACCACCTATTAATGTTGCAACTAAAGACATTTCAGGTTAGTCTGCTGTGATTGGGTGGTGCAACAGAGTGTGAGCTTAACGTGGAAGGTGGATAGGGATTGGGCAAAGAGGGTCTTCTCAGCCTTGGAGCTTTGGAAAATTACCAGGCCAAGTGCAACTGTTCAAGGTGGTGAGAACGACCCCAAAGTTGCTGCTTGTTCTCAACAAGTTAGCATCTCCGATCTCCTAAGCCTTGAGAGATAACATTAGGTTTTGAACCTGGTATTACTATTGTATCATCCTGCCTTCGATTAGATGGGAATAGCCAACTCAGTCTGACTCGAATGAATAGGCTCTGTCTTACAGGTTCCGTTCACGTGTGTAGAGACCACAAAATTGATTTCTCCTGCTTGCATTTGTGAGGATTTTCGACTTGTATTCTTGCCGGTGTCCTATCTCTCCTGTTAACTTGACACTTTTCCCTCTCTCTCTGTCCTTGGCCAAGCTATGCACAGTGGCTGCACTGAGAGCCTGGTCTGCACATCATGTCTCCCTGTGTACTCCCAATCCCTTCAAATGCCTTCCCATCCATTTTAACATGGCTTCCATCCTTGTTTTAATAGCCGTCTATGTTAGTCGTGTTTAAGCATCAGCAAGCAGTTCATATGTATTCTTGTGCAACTTGCAGTTTCTGCATAGCATGAGTATGTCAGTCCACTATCTAAGTGAGTCATAAGCATGTTCTTCATGTCTGCCAGCAATGTAATCTAAGTGTCTGTGTAACTTCATGTTGGGATTCCTACGTTCTTCATGTCTAACGCATCTATGTCATGGTGTCATTCGTGACCTCATCGACTTTCTTCGAGGTTACAGTCAGACGACCTGCACCATTGGTTGCAGCTGTACCTCTTCAATAACCTCATCAGGATGGGGTCAGAATGGCTGTCTGAGTTAATAGTGTTTCTCACACCTGCAATACATCGACGATGGGGAGGAGCGGTCCAGGAACTATATACAACTTTCGTTTCTCACCCGCCGAGATGAGAGTGGGATAGGTGCAACGAGGGCCACGTCTAGTTCTTCCTCTTCAATCCCCTCTCATATCGATAGATCGATCACACTGCCTTGACCGTTCTCCCTGTTCATCTGCAGCTTTGGGATCCATACTTTTGCCACTCCTCACAAGTGACCATGATACTTCACTTGCTCGTCTAAGCACTAGGTCCTATAGCAGTAGGATCCATTGTGCCAATAGTTTCATGGATCCTGGAGAAATGAGAACTTTGTGGCTGGAGGAAACAGAGGACACTGCTTCAGGTGTGATTGTAATAAGTTAAAAGTCTGCGTCAGTCCATCTGTTATTGCCTGTATGTCCAGCAATATTTTCATCCCTATTGTCTTCTCAGTGGTCTTCCTGCACTGTGCTATAGCTATTCTAGTAACACAGAAGGCAAATAATACTAGCACTGAGGCAGCTATGAGTACTTTCATTCTGCTAGCCATCCAAATGGTATCCAGGAAACGATGTATGCCATCCAGTCTTCTATCCTTCTCCTGTGAATATTGGTCCATATACCAGCAGCTGTGGTCTCTGCCAGCATCCTGACATGCCTCCTATCTCCTTTTGTCCTGTCCTCAGGAATTGTAACTCCTTCTGTGTCACTATTCAGGCTTATTCTTTGTTTGTGCCGTCTGGAATGCATTCTATCGTCTTGTCTGTACTTCAGTAGTCATCTTTCATTTCTTGAGTCTTGATGTAGCTATCTTCATATGGGACCGTCTTCTGGGATATCAATCTCAGTGTGGCCCATCCTCCTTGAAATTGGCCCCTTGTTGTACAGAGTGCTAAGTGGATAAGGCATTGTGCTCTGGCTGTTGGGATTTCTGTGGCTATGAATGTTCTGGAGGCACTCATGGTTTAGGGGATACGAGAGCACACATAGCAGCTCTCCTTCGTTGCCTCTCTGCCCACCTTGGTCATGTGCTGATACCACAAGTGTTTAGACGTCGGACGAGTGCCGGAAATGGTAACAGCCTTTGCCGGTATCCTGGAAGCTCTAACGCCAGGATACTGGCAAGGCTGTGATGAGGCCCACTGTGCCTAATCTAGCATTTCAGTTTGCTCCTGTCATGCTCTAATTCTTGTTTGTGTCTGAATTTGTCACTGTGTTTCTTTTTCTTCCTCTTGTTCTTCTTCTTGCGTCAGACCGTCTACGTGTTGTGCCGCGGGGGTCTCACCTCTGCAGGGCTTGACATACCCTAAGTAGTTACAGGCCCTTTTGCCCACTAGCTTCAGGGCTCTGTCTGTTGCTTGTTCTTCTATAAATGGCCCATTAAATCTCAGCTTTTGCTATGACCTGACAAAGTTCCTTAAAAGTACTCAGTCTCCCGGATAATGGAACGGATGCTTAAGCAGTTAAGATTGTTCTACTGGTGTGTTATCTTCATCATTCTTCTTCGACCTCCCCAGCTGGGACCTCAACTGTTAAGAGATAAAAGAGGCACTGGCCATCATCAAAGCGAGATATTCACGCATTTCATCACCAAGAACAGTTGCTGATTTTTGGGCATCTGTAAATGATCAAGTGGAAGAGCAAGTGGGAGGAGCATGCATCGTCCTGTCACCACCTCATGAGGGGTTAAATGGTGGTCAGACCAAGGTTGATTATGCAACGTGAACAAGGCGAAGGGCAGGCAGTTGAGCCATCCCCTTTTCAGTGTCACTTTTGTTTTGGCCATTTTTTCTTCGAGCAGGCCATTGAGGCATTCACAAATTCCATTCGCTTGCGGGCGATAAGCACAGGAAAACATATGCTTAATCCCCAGCAGGGATGTGATGTGATCAAAAACTTCATGTACAAAGTGAGGTCCTGTCAAGCTTATAAGGAAATAGGGGTCTCAATCCCCTCTTCCGAACCACAGAAGTCAAATAGATTGACCCCTCCCACCGTGGTTGGCACGGGCGCCTGAAGACTGATATCACAGGTAGCCATGTGGCAGCCAATGGGGGGAAGATGGAGTTAGGGAAAAGGGGATGGAGTGACAAAGGAAAGGAGGGGAACATACACAAGCAAATACATACAATACAGCAATATTCCTAAACCTGAACCTCTATTTCCTGAACGCCTAACCTGACCTCCTATACCTGTAATGAACTTGTTACATATGAATCATAAGAACTCTTTAAACTCCACTTTGCACCTCATAGAATACAAGCGGATAACCTAGAACATAGACTTTGAACATAACATATGGATTGAACATAACGTAGGACTTGGACAGTCATTTCTTGAACACACATAGATTTGCTTACAAACTAAATTGCACAAACAAAAGGGTGTCCCTTTTGTGAAGACTTGAGACACATGGCCCGTCGGGCACAATGAAGCCACAAACAACGATTTAGGAAAAAGAAACACATACGAACATGCCCTTGTACGGTGTGGACCCATGCGTGTTCTTTACATAGTCTTTATATCCTTCCCAGTACCCCGTTTTATCCGTTCAGAGTTTTATAGCATTTTTCTACACATGGCGTGTCTAATGCATGGCATGTATCTTAGGGCGTGTTACCTCACACACCCAATACAGCGTTGAAGTAGTCAATTAATAAACAAGTAAGCATATAGCAACTCCAGAATATGAAAACACTTAACTGATGCTCCGGATGCCTCACAAGGACATCCGGACCCTGAAGAGCGATGCCCGAAGCTTATGGGAGCCCACTTCCCCACCGCGGCCCGTGGTTATTCAGCTATTCGTCACCGTCGCGGCCCGGGGAAACTCCAAAAGTCCTTCGGCGTCTGAGAATTTCTGCATGCCTGCTCCTAAGCTGCCGTCGCCCGTGCTGAAAATCATTAATTACCTGCACCGAGGCACGTGCGGCGGCGAGTTTTAACCGTTGCTGCTAATGAGCAGCTGTTGTAGCGTGCGATAGAAGAACTACACCTCTCCCACTCCTCATGGGAAATGTAGTTTATCGCCGAAGCTTTCCTCAGATTCCTGACAGTACCTCCTCTCTCAGGGCCCCTTCCAAGTTTTGCCTTCTCTGGATGTTGCAGATAAAATTGTCGCACCAATCTGGGTGCATGAACCGCAATAGCCGGTTCCCATGAACAATCCTCAGGTCCATATCCTACCCACTGGATGAGATACCATAAACGATTCTGTCTCCATCTTGAGTCCAGTATCTTCTTTACTTCATATTCTGCCTGTCCATCCTTGCTAATTGCTGGAGGTCTCTGTACTCGCGTTCCCGGAGCTGCGGGTTTAAGCAAAGACACATGGAACACTGGATGTATCTTTAACGTGTTAGGCAACTTTAATTTGCATGCCCCCGTAGATATACATTTCACAATTTCATAGGGTCCAATAAACCTGGGGGCAAATTTACGGGGTCCCTTTAAAGGCAAATTGTGTGTTGAAAGCCAGACCTTATCCCCCACTTTATACTTAGGAGCAACTCTCCTATTTCGGTCTGCATATTTCTTATATTGTTCTTTAGCCTGGTCTAAATTGGCTCGTGCTTTCTGTCTGAGGTGTAGTAGTACCTCTTTTCTATCTTGAATCATAGGAATAGTCTCCATATCAGGTAGATGTTCTGGTAACATATTTTGTGTGCGACCATACAAACACACATTTGGAGACATACCCAATGAAGCGTGTTCAGTGTTATTATAAGTAAACTCAGCCTACCACAAAGACTGTACCCAAGATTCACCACCCTCACTTAAATAACATCGTAAATATTGTTCCAGCGTCTGATTGACTCTCTCTGTTTGTCCATCCGTCTGTGGGTGTTAACTGGTGGACAACGCAAACTCCATGCCTAACATTTTACAAAAAGCACGCCAACATTTGGAAGTAAATTGAGGGCCTCTATCAGATACAATACTATGAGGTAGTCCATGTAATCTGACCACATGTTGCAAGAACAATTCCGCCAATCTCCCTGCTCTTGGGATTCCTTTACAAGGTATGAAATGGGCTTGTTTAGAGAGATAATCCACCACCACCCAGATTGTGTCATACTGATCATCCAGAGGCAAATCAGTAATGAAATCCATGGATATATGTGTCCAAATCTTCTCCAGGGTGGGTAGTGGCTTGAGTAACCCTGCCTTTTTTTTATGGTCTGACTTACTGCGTACACATGTTTCACACTCTTGAATGTACTTCATAGAATCTTGTCTTAACCCTGGCCACCAGAAATATTTCTCCAACAACCCTTGGGTCTTTTTGCTTCCTGAATGTCCTGCTAAAGGTGAATTATGACACCAATGCATCGCCTTCCTCTGCAAGGCGAGCGTCGGTAAAAACAATTTCCCTGCATAATAAGGAAGCCCATTGTGGAATGTTTCTGCGGGATTTTTTCCCCAATTCACTTGGACCTTTTCTTTCATTTCTTGTTTTACTTGTCTCCGTAATTGAGTCATTACTGCTCCTACAACCTTTTCCGCAGGAATGATAGTCTTCACTTCGGTTACACTGCTTTCCATATTTTGCTGCCTAGATAAAGCGTCTGCCTTACTATTTTTCTTACTGGTCTAAAAGTGACTACAAAATTAAACTCATTAAAGTACTGTGACCATCTTAACTGCCTTGGACTTAATGCATGAGCTGTCTTGAAGTATTGTAAGTTTTTATGATCAGTGACCACTGTAACCTGATATTTGGCCCCCAACAAATAATGTCGCCACTACAAAAATGCTGCTCTAATCGCCAATAACTCTTTATCAGTGATTGAATAGTTTTGTTCACAGCTAGTAAGCTTACGAGAGTAGAAAGCTACTGGATGCCATACTCCTTCTTCATCCTTTTGAGACAATATTGCCCCAACAGCCACGTTAGAAGCATCTGTTTCCACTTGGAAAGGTTTTTCTGAGTTAGGGTGTCTCAATACAGGAGCTGATGTAAATGCTTTCTTTAACTCTTGAAAAGCTACTTCTGCCTCGGTGTTCCAATCAAACTTAGTGGCTTTCCTCAATAATTTGGTAATGGGGGTAACGAGTTGTGAAAAATTTGATATAAAGCGCCTATAAAAGTTTGCAAAACCCAAAAAGGACTGGATATCCTTAATGCATTGAGGCGCTGGCCATTCTGTAACTGCTTGTACTTTTTTCTTGTCCATCACAATACCCGAGGGAGTCAAAATAAAACCAAGAAATTCCACTTGAGTGGTATGAAAGGCACATTTTTCCAGTTTTACATACAACTGATGGTCTTGTAATTTTGTTAACACTGCTCTCACATGCTCTATGTGTTGTTTTTCAGAAGAGGAATAAATTAAAATGTCATCAATATAAACTATAACAAACTGATCTAGAAACTCACTCAACACCTCCTGCATAAAGTATTGAAATGCTGCAGGAGCATTACACAAACCAAAAGGCATCACAAGATATTCAAACAAACCAAACTTAGTCCTGAAGGCTGTCTTCCACTCATCCCCCTCTTTCACACAGATCAAATGGTAAGCCCTTCTCAAATCTAATTTGGTATAAACCACTGCTGTTTTTACTTGATCCAATAATACTGAAATCAAAGGCAAGGGCTACCTGTTCTTCACTGTCACCTTATTCAAAGCTCTATAATCAATGCATGTCCTAAGTGTTCCCTCTTTTTTTGGGACGAAGAACAAAGGTGACGACACAGGAGAGGTGGAGTGTCTAATAAATCCCTTACTTAACATGTCATCCAGGTATTCACGTAAATGCTGGTTTTCTTTTTCAGTCAAAGCATAGATTCTGCTACAGGGTAATTTAGCCCCTGGTTCTAATTCAATTACACAATCATAAGATCTATGGGGTGGTAACCTGTCTGCTCCCCCTTTGTCAAATACTTTAGCTAAATCTTGATACTGATTTGGAATACTCATAGCCATTGCTCCCACCATTTGTGGTTCCGCCACCTGGTCTGCCAAATATAATGCGGGTCTCACCTCCTCCTCCATGTGACCCTCACACTCCACTCCTGCAAATACCACCTCCCGTTTAATCCAATCAATCCTGGGATTGTGTTTAAGTAACCAAGGCATGCCCAGAATGAGCCCAAACTGAGGTGCCGCTATTAAATGAAATACAATTTCCTCTATATGTCCAGACTCGCACCTCATTAGAATGGGTTTAGTTTGTTGACATATGGGTCCTGAAACCAATGGTGATCCATCCACTGATTGCACCCCTTCAACCTGAGCCTTTTCCCTTAAAGGTAAACCCAATCTTTTCGCCAATCCAATGTCAATGAAATTACCGGTGGCGCCTGAGTCCACCATTGCAGACACTAACTGCTTAGTACAGGCAAAAAGTAAAGTCACCAAAATGTACAAATGTGAATTTCTTTTCCCTGTCGTATTTGCACTCCAATTGGGGAACCTATTAATTTCTGGGCCTGTCGCCTGCGTTCCCCCTAAGGCCGGCCCAGTCCTTTTCCCATCTCAACCTTGCTTCTATCCACTCCCGCTCCTTTCTTGGGAGTATTCGGGCAAGTTCTAATAAAGTGTCCTGGTTGCCCACAATAAAGGCACAAGTTGTTAGCCTTCCGTTGCTCTTGTTCTGCAACAGACAAGGGCCCCCTTATTCCACCAATTTGCATAGGTTCTCCTTCTGTATTCCTGTTTCCCTTACCCTGATCCAACCTAGCAAAAGACAACACTTCTGGTCTTTTCTTCTCCCCCTTGCGTTCTCCAATACGATGATCCAATCTTAGGGCTAAAACAATCATGGCGGCACATGTACTAGGCTGAGGTTCTACTTGAGCAATAGCATCCTTCAATTCCTCTTTGAGCCCTTGATAAAACAACACAGTCTGTTTATTCTCAGGCCAATCAGTTTCAATCACCAACCTGTTAAATTGGGTAACATACGAAACCAAGTCGCGTGTTCCTTGTCTTAAAGCTAACAATTCTTTGTCTTGAGCCAAAGACACCTCTCGGCGATCAAATAACCTACCAAACTCCACTAGAAAACCATCCCAATTATATAATAATGGATCATCCTTTTGCACCAACGGCATAGCCCATGCTGCCGCATCTCCAGTTAAATAAGAAATAACAAATGCTGTTCTAGCTTGTGTTCTCTCAAACGCCTTAGGTTTGCACAAAAAATGAAGTCTGCATTGTGTTAAAAAGGTCATGTATTTCTTAGGATCTCCTGTGAATCTTTCTGGTGCGGCTAATGGCACACTATTAGAGGGCTGCACAATTACAGTAGGCGGGACTCTACCAGTTTGCCCTGCCGTAGAAGTTCCAGCCCCATCCAGCGGGGTGCCTTGTGCGACCAACCCTTGTACCTGAGCTTTCAATATACTAGACTCTTGCCTAGCTTGTACCAATTCTACTTGTATGTCTTGTAGTGCTTTTAGCACATCTGCTAAAGGGGGAGGATTCGTATCCATTTGGCCTGGGTGGTTCAATTACCCCGAAATCGGGGGCAGGTAATTCTGTCAAGCTTATAAGGAAATAGGGGTCTCAATCCCCTCTTCCGAACCACAGAAGCCAAATAGATTGACCCCTCCCACCATGGTTGGCACAGGCGCCTGAAGACTGATTTCACAGGTAGCCACTTGGCAGCCAATGGGGGGAAGATGGAGTTAGGGAAAAGGGGATGGAGTGACAAAGGAAAGGAGGGGAACATACACAAGCAAATACATACAATACAGCGATATTCCTAAACCTGAACCTCTATTTCCTGAACGCCTAACCTGACCTCCTATACCTGTAATGCACTTGTTACATATGAATCATAAGAACTCTTTAAACTCCACTTTGCACCTCATAGAATACAAGCGGATAACCTAGAACATAGACTTTGAACATAACATATGGATTGAACATAACGTAGGACTTGGACAGTCATTTCTTGAACACACATAGATTTGCTTACAAACTAAATTGCACAATCAAAAGGGTGTCCCTTTTGTGAAGACTTGAGACACATGGCCCGTCGGGCCAATGAAGCCACAAACAACGATTTAGAAAAAAAAACACATACGAACATGCCCTTGTACGGTGTGGACGCATGCGTGTTCTTTACATAGTCTTTATATCCTTCCCAGTACCCTGTTTTATCCGTTCAGAGTTTTATAGCATTTTTCTACACATGGCGTGTCTAATGCATGGCATGTATCTTAGGGCGTGTTACCTCACACACCCAATACAGCGTTGAAGTAGTCAATTAATAAACAAGTAAGCATATAGCAACTCCAGAATATGAAAACACTTAACTGATAGTCCGGATGCCTCACAAGGACATCCGGACCCTGAAGAGCGATGGCCGAAGCTTATGGGAGCCCACTTCACCACCGCGGCCCGTGGTTATTCAGCTATTCGTCACCGTCGCGGCCCGGGGAAACTCCAAAAGTCCTTCGGCATCTGAGAATTTCTGCATGCCTGCTCCTAAACTGCCGTCGCCCGTGCTGAAAATCATTAATTACCTGCACCGAGGCATAGGCGGCGGCGAGTTTTAACCGTTGCTGCTAATGAGCAGCTGTTGTAGCGCACGATAGAAGAACTACACCTCTCCCACGCCTCATGGGAAATGTAGTTTATCGCCTCTTGCAAAGCAAGAAGCGCCGACCTGAAGCTTTCCTCAGATTCCTGACAGGTCCATTGTCTGAATGCAGGACCTCGCACACCTCCCATTGTGGGAACACATCTCTTATGAGGAGTTTCACCACACTGAGGGCATCAGGGTGTGAGCATGGATAAGCTTTGATCCGGCGAATAAATGGGCATACTACCACAATCATGTATTTGTAACCATTGCATACTTGGATCGTGTCCACGTAATCTATGTGGAGATGTTGGAAGTGCCCATTAAATCACAGTATTGCTCCTCACCCTCACACTATGCACAACATGTGATCCAAATTAAATGTTTGGCATACTATGCAACTGTGCATGAAAGTGGCTATATGTTCTGCCAGATTGGGACAGAACCAATCTTCTCCAATATGTGCTGCAAGAACATCTTTACTAAGGTGAGTAGGGTAGTGCAGCGGGGTACGCACAATCTGCAACAATGCAAAGGAAGTCACTCACTTTCCTGTGCTTTCCTGTCACCACAGTGCATCTCTGGGGGATATTGAACATCCTCTCTTTGCCCGCAGCTGTTTGTCCTCAGCTGGTGCTCACCCCAGGAATTCTATTATTTGGGTAACAGGTAATGAACTTGCCATGCAGTATAATAACATGATTGAGAATGTGGGGTAGAGGAGACAGTATATCTTCGTCAGCCCGGTTAGCAGAGAGGTTACAACTAGAACAAAAGGAGAGGGTTACACAGCAAAGAGAGAGGCTTCTCTATAAGTCCGATTGGAGAGAATGGCAAGGGGATATGCGGCCAAACGAAAGGTTAGTCAAAAGACTAAGAGCGGAAGATGAGAGAAGGTCAACATTTTCAATGGGTAGGACTGATAAAAAGAGGGATGCAAGGCCCTTCAACAGACAGAATAGAACATAGGATGAGAAGGGAACTTGAAACCTAGAGGTGAAGAGATTGGAATGAAGCAGAGTCACAAAGAGAGAAGGAGGTACTGGGACTACAACAGCAAGGCAGGGAATAAGGGAATAGACAGAAAGGAGAGGTTGAATTGGAGAAATGGAGGTACAGACAAGTACTTTTAAGACTTGATAAATCTACCATTAACTATGTTCAGGTAGACGTTGATGAGAATAGTGCTGCTTTAGGTCTAGGATTTGAACAAGAAGGTAGAGAGATGGATGCAGCAATAGAGGAGGAATATGAGGATTGGGAAGATGTGACTGGAGAGGGAACTCAGGGTACAGCAGCCCATAGGAGTGGTCATGGAATCCACACCATGGGGTCTTAGGACAGACCATGGCCATTGCATGGTGGTTGTAAATAAAAGCAGAAGAATGGGAAAAATAAGAGCAACCCAATGTCCATTGCTTAAGAAAGGACAAGGAAAAACCTATTATGTTCCCTGGTCACACATAGACTGGAAGAAAGTTAATGAAGGCACTGCCCTCGCTCACTGCAGAAGCAGGAAAGTGTATTTATACTTTAGAAAAACATAATGCTGGGGTCATGTTAGCTATTGGGGACATGAAAAGTGTATTTACAGCTTTAATTGGGGAACAATCAGAAGGCCTGTGGATGAAAGCAGTGTACCCCAAAGTTAGAATAGAATCTAATGAATATGATGGATCATCTTTTAATAATTGTAGGGCGGATGTGTGAAAGGCACTATGGGTAATGTATCCCGATATGCCAGATGTTCATTCAATTTTAGCTAAAACAATGAAATTGGAAGATGAACCCACTAAACATATTCAGACAATTCAGGAAATGTGGAGAGCAGAAACAGGAGAAGCATGGGATAAGAGCATTGCAATTTCTTATCATATGTTGAAAAAGGGGTTTTCTTAAGAGGTTCAGCATGATTTGGACAACGTTGTAGGTATAGAGGCAAAGGGGCGCGCCAGAGATACAGGTGCATATTATTCCTTTTTGTTAAAGAAGATTGGAAAAAGAAAAAGATAATGCTGAACAGTCACAAAAAGCAGAAACTAAGCTTGTCCAGAAGAAAGGAGCTAAAATGAATCTGGAAGGAGCAGTGATTATCAGCTCCATGGGGGGACATCAGGGACTATCGCAACAACTGGGACAGTTTGAATTAGGATGGATAGATGGGTATGCTCCTGATTTAAGGCAGGTGGGAGGATTCATGAGAGGAAGAGGAGCATTGTCGAGAGGAGGTTGTGCATTAGTCGGGTTTGGTGGGATGAGTCCCAGACGACTGGGCTGATAGGGGGTCAGTATGGAGGGTTGTATGGAGTGCAATGCTGGTCTTGTGGGAAAATGGGACATGTGTCAAGAGATTGTCAACATAGATCGCTGTAATTTTTTCGACCCACATGCTAATCCAGGAGGATTTGTTGGTAGGTTTTGATGCAGTCCTTTGCAACTGATGTAGCCCCAACCCTGCCATATGACCCAGGATCTGTGCAATTGAAGGAGGTTAGAGTTGGTCAGAACCCGGTGTCTGAAGTTGCGCAGAACTATATACCTCAGTCAGTCATGCTACCGCAGGCATCAGTGCAGACATGGGATAAGAATAATTTACCTCAAGGAACAATGCCGCATTACTCTGGAGCAAGTGTGGAAGGGAATCCTTTCCTGCTCCTGGGTGCCAATGTGAATCCATATTAGGAAAGCCCACATAAATCTCTAGTGTGTCCAGTCCTGGATGTTACTGCAAATCCGGAAGAGGAAACCCTGGTAGGTGTAACAATATTAAATCAAACTTGTTTGGTTATGATAGACACAGTGGCTACAAAATCTTGGATCATGGAAGGTGAGTTTCCGTTATCAGGTAAAATGATGGACACACTGGGATGTTCTGGGGCTGTCCTGTCGCTTCCATACACAGGGGAACTGCGGATCAAGGTGGGTAATCAAAATGTATCTGCTCCCTTGTTATATTGTACGAATACACAAGTGAATCTTTTGGGTAGAGACATTCTCAGCAAACTAAATATGACCATCGCATTTACAGAGAAAGATACTGTATGCTCAACTCCAGGGTATACGCAGTAAGAACAACAGCGATTCTGCATGCACGTTACAGTGATAGAGCGATATGGGTGGTCCCTGTGCATGCAGCTCTGTTCTTTTTTGGAGTCATGGTTGTACTAGGATGGGTCCCTGGGATTCAAGACAGGACTTGGTGAATACCACTTGAATTTGTGTTTCGGCCTGCAAATTCACAAGAGATAACACCAGGTACCATTGTTAATTTTAGAGGTAGTGATTTTCAAGAAAGACAGAGTGATTCTCTCAGGCTTTGATGAGGAAGTTCTGTGCATTGATAATCACAGGGCGTAGAATGAGTAAACCACTTACCCCTGTATATACTGCAGCAGATGCCCAAACATCTGCAGAGATTTTGGGTGATGAGTTTAGGGAGTACCAGAGGGCCTTAACCAAAGCTGTCAGAATGATATCTTCATAGGTTGAGTTTGTTCATAAACAGTCGACTGCAATGAAAGACATTGCCAACAGATCTGAAGAGTTTAAGCATCAGCGATTGCTCGCTGGGGACTGTATCTTCATTCAAACCTTTGTGCGAAGGTAGAGTGAGAGGCTATTTCACGACCCCTACAAGGTCGTTTTTGCCACTCTGACAGCAGTTAAGGTACAGGGATATCAGAGTTTGCACCACCTAGGTGACTTGAGGCAGGACACCGGAATCTCTCCACTGACACAGGAGAAGGATACAAATTTAAGTTAAGTGTGGCCCAGAAATGTTCCTTTCACTCCAGTTGACCAGTACAGACAGATGAAAATTCCATATATATTAGAGAAATATCAAAATAAAAATGAATACTAAGATGTTTTGTTGTAGGTTTTTTTATTTTATTTCAGTTGTTTTAATCAAGTAAACTTGATTTTTCAACAAATACAATTACAAATATTGTTAAAATTCATTACAATAATGTACAACATTCTTGAAAAAGAAAAATGAACAATATATGATACAGATAAAATATGATTGACAATTCAACTTATATCAAGTCAACACAATTCTCTGTTTAAATGATGAAAGACATAACATCCTACCTCATTACAAAAAATTAAGTACAAGAGTAAGATACATATAATCATAGTCTGCTCTGGACCAATGTCTTCTCTCTTAATTTCAAGCTATATAAAAACTTAAAAATAGCATATCTTACTGACTGTCTATTAGTATGAAACAACAGGTCCCACAATCTATCGCTGGTGGTTATGACATGATCCATTAATGGAGGTTTAAGATACTAAATTCTTTGCATGAGTAGCGCCGGGCAGTCTGAACACAGATGTTTCAGTGTTTCCAGAGAGACCTTACAGAAGCGACAAGCACGCTCATGCTCAGATATTAGTTTGCGTTTGTATAGGAGTTGGTTAGTTGGCCAGAGATTCAGTCGATAGCGCAGGAAATCATCACGCAGACGTGAACTAGGGAACATCATTAAATAACTTTCAAGTGTACCATAGCGTTTCAGATTAAAGGGAGTGTTTATAAAGGTCTGATATTGGGTACATGCCAGGCATGTTTGTATCTGTGATGCTGGAAATACATCGGCCTCCGTATCCTTGTCCTTTTACTGCTTTTTATCGTGTGTTCTGTCGTGTTTTCCGTGCAGGAGTTCATGTGGGACTCCTGGCGGTGCAGCTCTCTTTCTTTTGGTTTGGTGAACGGACCCGTGGGATACTCTTATGGCTCCCATGGGTGGGGGTACAACCCTGTGCCCCTAGTGTATGTTTTTGGGCACCTGTAGGTGGCCCACAGAGCAGGGTATGGGCTGGTGGCAGCTCCATGCTGAATTTGACAGGTGCGCGGCGTATCCTCCATTTTGGGATACCCCGGCCCTGCCATTGGGATCAGTTGATCCCTGATGGAAAACAAGATGGCCCCGGTGACCTCTTGCTTTCTATTACCCAGTACCTTGTTTTCCCAAAGTCCCGGGAAGCCCTGACTCTGTCCCTTCCCCCTGACTGGCTGTTGGATGGAAGTGACATATATGGTGTTGTTGTGAAGGCCCAGTCAGACTAGCTGGAGCCTTCCCGGTGATGTATGTTGTGGGTACCTCCTGTGGGTGGGACCTGGGTGAATAGAGTGTGTGACGAATATGCATTCTGTGTTGTGGGTGTCTCGTATCTGGTGGTTGGCACAATGACTGAGGCAACCCTGCCCGAAACCGGTATGAATGCAGCTTGGAGTGTTGAATGGCTCGGTACTTGTCCCAATACACATAACTTGTTGTGAGTGTCTGGAGAGAAGTGAATGGCCTGAATACCTCGTGTGCCTGATTGGCTGCCTGCCTGCATGAATGCCCGTAGTCTTGATTGGATGCTTGAGTGTGACCCAGCAGAATGAATGGGAGATCAACAGTATATCTGGGGACCTCTCACTGCTAGGAATCGTGTTCAGAAGCTGAAGTCTCCACTACGACGAGTAACTGGATTAACTGACGCTTGACCTTGAAGCCCTGCTGGACGAGAAGAATTGCTGTTGCTCTCCTTCACAATCTGAAAGCTGCTGTGCCTCCAAGGACTGACCCAGAGAGGACCTGGGAAGGCGCCCTCTTCCCGAGCTACGAGGGACCATCGTGCACAGCTGATCTTTGCCAACGCTCCCTGGTAGACAGACCTTCGACAGGCTGCCGACCCGATACGGGGACTGCTGCGGAACTCCAAGGAAAAGCACTCGGACTGTTGTCCGCCACTGTCGTCAACCGCCGTCGCCGACCAGAGCCGCTGTGCTCCCGTTTGCCTAAGAACTTTCATTGATCATCGGACGCTCTCGTCTGCATCGTCACCCGCTTGTCTCCCGCTGGAGAAGGCCCGACCGTCGACGCGCCAAGGAGTATCCACCGGTGGGTTTCCCGCCACCTACAGACCGCAGAGACGCCGACGACTCGACGCCCTTGCTGGGCCACAGTTCTTCATCATCTCTTTGCAGTCCAGAACTATTGTCATCGAGGTGCCCCGCACGCCTCTTCCTTGCAGGACGCCGACGCCCTGTCATCGACGAGCACCGCTAGGAACGAAGCTGTCACTTCCCTGCTGTAGTTCACCCTGTTCACTGTCAGACGTTCGACGACCCGTGACTCCTGCCTTAAAGGGAGGGCACTCAAGAAGGGCCGTCGATTCCCCAACACCGAACGCCAAGTTCCCCGACACCTCTCGACGATCCGTGGCTCTTGCCTGAAAGGGAGGCACTCAAGAAGGATCGGTCGGTGCATCGTCGGAGAACTCTACTCCACCAGGTACATTGGGGGGGTAAAACCTTAATGGGAAGAAGTAAGACTATCGAACAATAAATGGACTGGGCTTCTGCTATATATCTTTATTTACAGGTTGCCCAGGTGGGGGGATCTCCACACAGAACTGTGCCTATTGGTAGGGGTCAGCATTCTGCCTATTGTTTCAACCACCTTGCGTTCCTGCCTATCTCTATTGCTGGTTCACTCGTTATTTATCTGAGTGACATTTTAACCGTACAGTTGATGCACTTTAATGAGATTTGATAACATTAGTGGTACCACTCTAGACGTGTATATATTTATCATTATTGACTTCCAAGTACAAAGTGCGTTATTGTGATCGTGTACATACCTTTGAATATTAATTATATAAAGACTGTGTTTTCAGTAATACAGTGTGTGGACATTCCTTTGTGGGTGCTTGGGGACTACACTGTACTTAAGAACCAGCCCGCATCACCTCCTGAGAAGCTAGGCCTTGATTGCTCGTCCATTGCTACCCTATAGAGAATCTTGGCTGGGGTCCGCTGTGCCTCTCCTTTACCATATAGAGAGCGGAAGTACAGACACCCCCTACCGGTCTTTACAGTATCCAATCATACTCCCATAAGCGTATTTTTGCTCTATTTGGATTGTCTAATAATAGTGTCAATGAGATCCCTGTTTCATTGATGATTTCCAGCGCTTGCAACCTCCAATTCAGAGGAAACACATCCATTGAGTTTAGGAGATATGTTGCAATAATTTTGATTAAACCCAGTTTGTCATCGGCCATAAGACATTTCCTATAAAGTGAACAAATTTTCCATTTTCAAATGGCATACAGTGACACTAGACCTAATTCATGTCTCACAATGCACATGGGGTAAGAAGATGGTAGGGGCAAGACTCGTTTCCAATAGCATCCCTCAATCACGGTCCAGTAAATATAGGATCTTTTCAAGGAAGTCTCAGTTCCATAGGTTATTACTGGAACAAACTTCTGCCTGTAGTAAATAATTATTGGAACCAAAGAGAACTTACAATACTTAGCCCTAATTAAACAGGCCTGCGATACAGCTGTTGTGACCTTTAGTTTTACACATTGATCATCAGCATTGATATTCGAATTATTTGTAACCAATGTACCTAGGTATATATATGACGTTACAGTTTCCAAGGTTGTACATTGTAAGGGCCATTGATGATCAACGAATCGTTGTTTCCTAGTGCCGAATTGAATTACCTTGGTTTTCGCTATATTCACTGTTATACAATTTTCGATTGAATAGCGATTCAGAGCATTCAATAGGGCACGGAGGCCATTTGCAGTTTTCGAGAGTAACACCATATCATCTGCATATAGCAAGTGCTTGATTTGGATATCATTAATTTTTGAAGAATCTGTAATTATTGAGTTAAATCTCAGGCTTATGTCTGAGATGCAGAAATTAAATATCGCTGACGCCAAGAGGCAGCCCTGTTTAATGCCACGAGCAGTCTCTATTGGTTCCGATAATAGACCTTCGTTATTCAATCTAATCTGTATAGAAGTGCCCATATGCAGTTGGATAATCCACTTCAAGATGAACCAGGGACAGCCTTGGTCCATGAGTTTTTTATATATTAACTCACGGAGAATTGCGTCAAACGCCATGCGAAAGTCAACAAATGCCATGTATAGTACTTGGCATCGTTGGTGAGCATGGTGGATGACGGAATTTAGTGTGGTGACATTAATGGTGGTACCTAAGCCAGGCAGAAATCCTGTTTGAAATAGATCCCGTAAATCACTCGAATCAAGCCAGAGATTGAATTGGTTCAAGACAAGGCGGGACATTTATTTTCCCAGACAGTCAAGAATGGCGATAGGACGATAGGCAGCAGGATCAGCCCTATTGCCCTTTTTAAAAATAGGGACAATGATTGAGCGTCTCCATGAGTTGGGAATTTCACCAACATTAAAAATGTGCTTGAAGATTTCGAGGAGAATAGATGACCATTCATGGGGATGATCTTTAAGCATACTATTATGTAGGCCATCAGGGCCAATCGCTCTTGACCGACTGAGATTTTTAATACAATCTAGTATATCTGCATGGTCTATACGGAAAACATGAGACGAATTTGTGATCCGTAATCCCCATAAAAGATCTGGAAAAGGGGAGCGATATAAAGATGTAAAGTGCTCACACCATTTTTCATTCAAGACTGCAGAGATGAGTACAGCAGACTGCAGTCTATGGGTGGCGATATTGAGACAAGTCCAAATGCCACTGGTAGATTTGGTGAGCATCTGTCTCAACATGTCTTCTCCATCTTTTTGATATTGTAGGCACTTTTGACCTTTCAACCACTGTCTATATCTGGCTTTCAGAAGCCTTTTCAAAATTAGTCTGTTAAGGGCTGGCTCATATCTTAGGTTACGTATCGCTTGCCTTAGCAATGTCTTTTTTTACTGAAGTACTGCATCATAACTATGTAAGTGCTTGTGTCTGATGCTAGAATCAGGCATTTTTATTTGCTTGAAGATTTGCATCTTAGCGACATAGCACTGAGACTCATCCAGAAACGGCGCTCTATATGAATCAATCAAGTTGTGTTTAAAGTGATTCAATGTCGTTGAATTCCAGCAAAGGCGAGTGCAGCTATTATTCACCTTAAGAGAACGTAGGTGGATGTTTTGGTTTAATAGATGTTGCTCTGCTGGGAAATCAAGGTGCATAACAAGCTTGTTATGGTCACTCCGAGATGAAGATATTACATTCATAGACTGCACCTGAGATAAACATTTTTTATTTATATAGATATAATCTATGATTGCCTGCCGCGTGCCAGAGGACCAAGTTGCACGTGCAGGAACATCACCAGCCACAGTATTATTAACCATAACATACCCCCTTTCTTGCATAATGTTGCACCACATTTGTTCTTCGGGCCTATACCTACAATTAATAGTTGGTAAAATGTGTAGGTTCAGGTCACCGAGAATAAGAGAGCACATGATGTTAGCGTCAGCAATTATTTTATCCAGATAGAGAGTCAAATGCATAAAAAACATCTCAACTGTTAAATTCTGCCTGCTCCAATATATGTTGATAATAGCTAAACTCACCATACCCTGAGTTAATTTTACTGCTTGAAAATATGGGGATGAGGAGGGATATTGCACAATACTAAAGACCCTATCATGCTTGACGGCTAAAAGCAAGCCGCCGGAGTGGCGCCCCAAAGATATTTTAACAGCAAAAGAGGAAATGGTTGTATGTGAGGCACAGATTGGAGCGGTCATAAGCCATGTTTCTTGCAAGGCTACGATATCAAATCGATGTAAATCACTTGTAGTTGAGTTTATAAAATCATTGTAACCTCTGGTTTTCCAACACAGAAAAGTAACAGCCTCTTTTCTAAAGGTTAGTTATGATTGACCCCCATACTCTTGAGATCCCACGGCTAGGGAGGCCTGATAAGGAGTTAAACTTCGAGAGGTGTCATGCTGTTTGACTGGTATGTCAAAATTTGAACTTTTTGAGTTTGATCATTGGTTGGATTAATGTCTTGAGACAGAATAAATCCCGAGTCAAATAATGAAATTCGCGCCTGCCATAGCAGGTTGAACACTAGACCTGAGCGAACATGTATCTTAACTTCCGACAAGTCATCTTGATTAATGAACTCTATAAATTCAATATCAGTGGTGGACAGCTCTTTTAAAGTCACAACATCAGAACAAATGTTCAATATGCTTGTTCTATTAAGAACATATGTTGGAAAGGGTGCAGCACGACACTTCATGTTCAACGAGAAAAATTGCGATTTACTAGTGGGACACAGATTTTGCGGGTTCATAAGTGACTTTTGCATACGTGTGTCACAAGACATGGATTTATTCGCTACAAAGTTCAGCTGTTCATTTGATCTTTTAGAGGTTTGATGAGACACTTTTATTTTAGAAGGGACAGCTGAGCAAGTTAACTCATGATCTTGACTAGTGGTCTTAAGTTCAGAAAAACAAGACTTAATTGAAGATTTGATGTAATCTCTTCTGAGGTGGAAGCTTGGGAGGTAGGTTCTATATGCAAGTCATGAGTTGATATAGAATTCAATGTAGAGTTCGCTTGCATCTGTATATGTTTTACTAAGTCAGCTGAAGTAGGCTGCACATGTTCCACATGAATATCAGTAGATATACCTGTAGTTGTAAGCTGTGGAACAATGGTAGGTTTTTCAATTTGGCTCATGGGTAACCGCATAGTTGGATTCATCGTGCCTTGCGGTGGTTCTATACACGATGGAAGAGTTACTTGTGAAGTTGCAGGAGAATGTATAATATAGGCATTAATGGAAGCTCTTATTTCTTCTCTTAGTTGCGAGAGGATTGACTCAACATGGGTATTAGAGTTTAATAGAGAGGCAAGTGACATTGAAGACACAGTCCCTGTTGGGAGGTTTAAATTGGATTGCATAGCCATCCCATGACCGGACTCAGATGGAAACATAGACAGAGTCGAAGTGGTAGGAATGACAATCTGCTTTGTTAAGGTTATAAGATCATCAAGTGGTTGATGTGGTATTATCGCTGGAATTGATTTGGTTGAGACTTCAGCATTTGCTGATACTAAAGGTGTTTCCAATCGAGAAGGAATTTTGATACATTTTCTGAGATTATCTCTTGATTTTGGGCAAGATTTTTTACACCGTTTTTTTCATTCTTTTCCACTCTTTCCTTGAACGTGGGAGTTTAGAAGAAAGAGTAGGCACAGATGGTGCAAATACTTCAAAGATGTTAACAGAGTCTTTAGGAGGCAATTTAGGATCTAGGGTCAATGTGGGTTCAATTACTGGCTTTGTAGTATCATCAGTAATGAACTGCTGGGTAGAAGAATAGTAAACATCAGTCGAAGGTGATGATACAGTAGGCTGATTCGTTTCAACCATTATAGCTTTCGTGATTTGTGGGCACCTAGTCTCCTGCACTAAATAAGCAGGTTCTGTAGTCATTAAATTGATAGAATTTTTGGGAGTGACAAGAGTGGGAAGAATAGAATCCTTACTAAAGTATTGTTCCATGAGCATTGATTGGTGAGTTACCTTACTGTCCAATGCCTCATATAATTTTGCAATGGTCAATACTGCAGTGTTCATCGCACTTAAAGTGTTATTCAGGGCTGGGGCCTCTGGAAATGAGAACCGCTTATCCTGGGCTCTTTGTATAAAAAACTCTGATGTTTGATTGGCTTCTCGAAATCTTGTGCGACGCGGAGTGGGCGCTATAAAAGATGGCGATTCAATTACAATCTCAGTGTGGGATTTATCAAGCATTACTGATGCTACAAAGTTATGATGAATAGATTGAGGAGAGGAAGAGTTTTTGACAGGTATGATGGTGGTGTTGTGTGAGAGATCTTCCTGTAATTGTATCAAGTCCTACGTATTGGAGCATATGTATAACACATCAGACGTAGGACACGAAGAATGGGTAGACGTATTCATGGAACCCAAGGTATCATCACAAACTTCACCCGTTATGCGAAGTTGTTCGTGGGCTTGACGTAACTGCACTTGGGCAGCTACCGAACACTGAGCAGGTTCCATGAAAATGCCCGGAATTATCGTGCTCTGTATGCTGCTATTGATATTTGCATCAGTAGCTGAATTAGCTGGTTCAGTGCAAGAGTAAGTTACAAAGTTACTTAATTTTGTGTGAACATCAGCTTGTAATTCGCCTGCACAACAGACGGTTTCTAAGATTGTATCGGTGACTTCTTGGACACAATGATTGGTCGCCAAACTTTCAGAATGGGGGCGAGTTAACGTCACTCCAAGAGGGGGACAAGAAGCCTGTGGGCATATGGACATGTGAGGATCAATCACCTTAATAATAGAATCGGCCGTTGTAAGTGGAAACTCTAGTCCCTCACAGGTGACCATGGTTACTGCAGGCAATGTCTCGCCCGGAGGGGCGTCATGCAATTGACGGCAACATACATCCGATGTGAGGGACTTAGAGCGTTGAAGCTTAGTACCAGTGGAGACAGCAAAGGATAAAGTGGACTGTTTTAATAATGGCCCTGGCATCGTACTAAGATGACTGGAAATATTTTCCGGCATGCTGGTTTTCAATGTGTATTTTCGAGCTACCATTGAGTTTATAAAGAACAAACGAATAACACTTTAAATAGTACTCACACAGTGTAGATTTGCTTATGCTTGTAAAAGTATAAGAAGAGCGTTGCCTTGCTCTGCGCTAATGTGCTAAGCAGCGTCCGGAAGGGATCAAAGAGGGAACACCTCCTCAGTCTCCCGTCTGGTGACTGCACCACCTGTGCCTAACAGAGGCACAACACCCAGCGCCCTTTACCCCTGACGGGCTTAACGCCGCAAGGGCACTCTACAGCTGTTTAAATGAATCGGCTGATGTCACGTGATGGGTCACGTGATGTTGGTCCACACGGCCTCCTCCAGGAAGCTGCCTGTATACAGCAAGAGCTACACAGAGCTCGCAGTGCTGTGTCAGGTAAACAAAGCGTTCTGTGATAAGGCGCAACTTCAGAGTCAACAAAAACACCCCGCTCGGGCGCTCTACAGCTGTTTAAATTAATCGGCTGATGTCACGTGACGGGTCACGTGATGTTGGTCCACACGGCCTCCTCCAGGAAGCTGCGTGTATACAGCAAGAGCTACACGGAGCTTGCAGTGCTGTCAGGTAAACGAAGCGTTCTGTGATAAGGCGCAACTTCAGAGTCAACAAAAACACCCCGCTCGGGCGCTCTACAGCTGTTTAAATGAATCGGCTGATGTCACGTGAAGGGTCACGTGATGTTGGTCCACACGGCCTCCTCCAGGAAGCTGCGTCTATACAGCAAGAGCTACACGGAGCTCGCAGTGCTGTGTCAGGTAAACGAAGCGTTCTGTGATAAGGCGCAACTTCAGAGTCAACAAAAACACCCCGCTCGGGTGCTCTACAGCTGTTTAAATGAATCGGCTGATGTCACGTGACGGGTCACGTGATGTTGGTCCACACGGCCTCCTCCAGGAAGCTGCGTGTATACAGCAAGAGCTACATGGAGCTCGCAGTGCTGTGTCAGGTAAACAAAGCGTTCTGTGATAAGGCGCAACTTCAGAGTCAACAAAAACACCCCGCTCGGGCGCTCTACAGCTGTTTAAATGAATAGGCTGATGTCACGTGATGGGTCACGTGATGTTGGTCCACACGGCCTCCTCCAGGAAGCTGCGTCTATACAGCAAGAGCTACACAGAGCTCGCAGTGCTGTGTCAGGTAAACAAAGCGTTCTGTGATAAGGCGCAACTTCAGAGTCAACAGGTTTTCATTTTTCTTTAGTTTTCTGTTCTAATGGATCAGGAAGAACACATGTAAATATTTATAAGTTATCTAGGGATATAGAGTTTAATGAAGTACTGTTATGGTCGACAAGAGACCTAGAAACAGAATTTATTAAATTGTATGATGAGCCAAATTATTATGAAATTGTGAACATGCATGGTTTCGCTGCAGATAGTATTTGGTATGGGTATATAAAAGAGGTGGGGAGAGAGAAATCTGCAGGATCTTTTTGCGCACTCATTCCCCATGCTACTGGAATACCTACGTTATTTATTCCAGATGAAAGAGAATCTAGATTTGTACTATGTTTGGTGCACCTAGCCTTGTGTCGGGCTAGAGGGCAGGCTCAAGGGCAGTCTGTTACAGCTTCAGTAATTCCTATTGATGAAGAGGAATGTATCAAAAAAGATGTTAAGGATCAGGAAAATAATGTATGTTGTACCAGAAGAGGTCAACTGAATCTCAAAGTCTCTATTGTCGTAGATAATCGATGGGAGCAAGGGGTGAAGAGTTATAAAGCTGGTGGAATGAAGTGCTATACTGATAAAATGGTAGCACAAATGAATGAAGATTGTGGAAATATCTGGAACCATCATATAATATGTCTGACATGGCTCACGGAGCCAGAGAAACCTCTTAAGACTCAGTTATTTACATGTTTTTCTCTGTGTTTTAAGGGCAATGGCACAGTGCCTGTGGGCACTAATGGAAACTGCAGTCGCATAGTTGACCTTGCTGACCTGGCTGGAAGAACAGCTGCATTATTAGGCACTGCATGGACTTGTGGAACAAACTCCTATCGACAATTGCCTTCAGCCTGGTGAGGTGTGTGCAGTTTGACTACACGGCATGTGCCCATTTACGTGGTTCTGGAAAAACACATGATGTTTGGAAGGATGGTATGCAAAACTGTATCTATGCCCCATGCAACCTTTGAGTTTCTCAATGAGTACAGTACATTAAACGTCTCTGAGCCTATGAAGATGGAACTTCCTTGTAGGGTGAAACGCTCAAGTTATGTTTCAGCAGCATCTACAAAAGCACTTAACAGGATTCTAGAGCAGGGCAGACTTTTTAGTAAGGCTGAGATGGTGTTTGCCTCATTCCTGGCACCCGGTGTTCGACCCATAATGAATTCAAAATTGCTCCAGATTACCCGATTCAAACTGCTTTTGTTGGTAAATTCTTCAGAGTTAGCATTTAGTGCCATCAAGGAAGATATCCATGGTTGAAGGCTTATGGAATTAAAAAATTGCTACGTCCTCGACCTCCTCACTGCTATGTAGGGTGGGGTTTGTAGAAAAATTGGTAGTTCATGTTGCACGTTTGTACCTGCGTACGATGGGCAGAATGAGACACTTGGACAGACTATTATTGCATTGTATAAACTGAACAGACCACGGAGAGTGAGGCGACCATTAAATCACATTCATGGATTGACTCTTGGATCACAAGGATTCCATCATGGATGAGCCTTGCAGTGAAGATCCTGATGTCAATCGATGTTTTTGTACTGTGTATGTTTTGCCTTTGTCAAGTTTTTTCTCAATGCTGTTCCTTTAACATGCCAAGAACTGCTCATATACCGTCTGCCCACCCATCCAAGGGTAGAGCCACTGCAATTTCCTGCCATTTGGGTACTCAAACTATAATTTGGAAATTAATGGGGGGTTTCAGATTTGGGTGTAGGAAATGTATTAGTTAATGAATTAACTAAACGGAGGAAGGTTGAGGTAGATTGATTTTATCTGAATTGGAAAGAGTAATTCACATTGCATGCACCATATTAATGCTAATATATGGATGTGATTTCCAGAATGTTGACTGAGCAAGCAGCAACTTGAACCTGGAGCTCCTGTCTCCCCTGATCTCTGATATTGAAAAGATATCAACTTCTATGAACACCAAAAAGAAGATTGGAGTCCCGAAAAAACCTGCCCCAAAAAAAATCAATGGCTGACATGGAGGAGGTACCCTGCACCAATGATATTTACTCCTTATTGCTGAATGTGGCCCAGGATGTGGGTGAAATGAAATCGTTCTTGGCTGACCTTAATCTTAAAGTCTCTAATCTGGAAGGAAGTGTCAGCCAGGTGAAGAAGGGGTCAGCAGGTCAGGCATCAGAAACTGCTGGCAGTTATTGGGCGTACAATGACTTGAGCAAAGAGCTAGCTGATGTGAAGTCCAAAAACGTATTGCATTTCAGAGCCAGGATGCATAACCTAAAACTGGTGGGCCTTCCTGAAAGCCCTGCTGTGGATAAACCAATGGAAGATGTCTTGTTAAAGGTGCTGACTGGAATTTATGTTCAGGATACTTTGCAACCATGGGACTTGGACTACGCCCTTAGGGTTGGAAAACCGAACACTACAAAGCCCAGACAAATTCTGATGGCTTTTGCAACAATAAATGCGAGGAAAAGTTACTGAAAGCAGCAAGAATTGCCATTTTTCCAGATTTATTTTCCAAAGGATTTGGTGGAAAAGAGAAAGCCTTTTGCTGAAGCAAAGAAATTAGCAAGAAAAACACATTTGAAAACCACCCTGGCTAAACCAGCCATCCTAAAATTATTCTTGCCTTCTGGTACCAACTCTACTGCGGACTCAGAGGAAGCTGTTAAATGGATTAGAGATGTAGGGTTGTCCATATGCTGATTATGTAGTCTGCCCTCTACATACCCCATCCAATTTCCACCTTTGCCCTGAGACACAGTCCTAGTATAGTTAAATGGGGAGTGAGATGTGTGGTGGTTTGCCTGTGTATTACATTATGGCAGGGATCCCCAATGTGTAGGTGGGGAACAACATGTTGATTGCGGCACCCTAAAATGTTGCTCGCCAGTTGCTCTGGCCCATGGTTGGAGGCCAAGAAGAAGGTGCAGAGGAGATTGGACTTCAATAGCAGTATAGCTCAGACTGAGAGTCCCGGGCTGTGCAAGAATGTGGCCAATGAGCCTGCTGTGGTTCCAGTTGCTTATATTTGTACATGCCAGATTTAAGTGTGCCACCATGCATATTATTTTTCTGAAAATAGCCTTACCTATTGCAGTGTCAGTGTTAAAACTCTGTCATCATCATATACTTTGACCAGTTTGCAAATGCATTAATTAGCAAAATAATTGAACCATGTTCCCATATCTATAAATGATCATCTTCTGTTCCGATGTACAGCTAGTAAGTGCATAACGGACAATGAAGTGATATACATAACAAATGTGTCTTCATTAAATAATTTGCATATGCTGATGTTTGTACAGGTGAGGTATGCTTGATGACACCATGCGTTATATTTATCAGAAATATTACGTTTAGTGTCACTTCATATACATTTAGTGTTACATAGTGTCACATTTACATAAAGATTGCCAGCATTTGAAACCCTGTCTGTTTGGCACATGAATAACTGACAGACAATATTAACATCCAATTAAGTTACTACGTTTTAAATAACAAGCCAATTAGATAATCCAAATACCTAGGTACCACCACCCCCTTTATGAAGTGGTCTTTAAATACACAACATTTTGACCAATGTTTGCCACTGAATGTCCAGGCAAATCCCTTTTGGGGGAGGAGAGAGGCCTCAAATCCTTCAGAAAAATGTTATCTTTTTCCCAGCCACGTTTTCAGCAATGTAACAGTCCCCATGTCCTTTTAATTGCACTATATTCCAGTGCATGACAAAAGAATTATTAGGGGGTAACCCTCAAACACAAGTGAAATGATCTGTAAATCATACAATGTTCTGACCAGTACTACAGGTCTTGTGTGGCTGGCAATGCACCATTTGCCACTAAGGATCCTGGAAATTCAGTGGGCAGACCCCAAAGTGCAGCTAAAAACATTACTTCATTTGTCAACCAATTTAACTGTCTAAACAGTTGAACTAAACCTCTTGAAAATATTTTTAGGGCGAACCCGAAGCTCCTGGTAATGTGTATTTAGTTCTACCATATTTTTGAAAAACTTGACAGGCACCATCTGTCTAAAAATGTCTAACCTGCCACTTATTTTCCAGAAATTTCCTGTAAACAACCACTTAATGTAAAATGAAGTTAAATGCCGTTGTACATTTACTTTACTAGATTTGCACGTGGTCTAGATAACTGTTAAGAACTGCACATTCATATGTTTTATTTGCAATATAAAATTTATTACATTTATAAATTGGGATGCAATTATTTTTCCACCAAATAAGTGCTGATATGTTCCGTCAAACAATGGATGTTGCTCACCAATTCATTTGATGTGCACATTTTGCTCATTCTGCGCAAACGTTTGGGGAACCCTGCATTATGTTATTGTCGCTAGAATTAATATGGTTTAATTTTATTATCACTCATGTATGCCTTCTGGAATTTCCCCTTGTATATACCCTTGTTTTAGACCGGGGAATGGGCTAAGCATTTCCTAGCGCTTGAGATGCTTTGTGTGCAATATTTGTAACATGCGTGAATATTACAAATCTATTGTAATAGTTAGAAAAGGATCATTTTTCATGCTGCTTTAACATTAGATATGCACATGGAAATTTGATCGCAAAATACACATTTCACTAAACTGAGGCTGTTAGTATTGGAGGCAATAGCAGTAAAACGGTGCCAGGGAAGCAGACGGTTTAACAGGTTCTTATGATATGTTTTAAAAGAACTCACCGTTCCGTCTTGCTTCCTGGTATTGCGAGGACTTTGTTTATGTTGTGGGCACACTCTGACGTGGTGGATAGTTGACGCGCATCGTGTATGAAGGTGCCTTACTCGAATGTAAGGATGATATGTGGAAATGGGGAATGAGGTGTTTCGGGCCCAGGGCGGTGAGGAACAGTAGAAACGTTTCCGATGTGCTGCGTAATGAGGGGAACGGAATAGTTTTAAAAATAAGAGCGAAGGTGAAATAATAAACTTACATACCCCCGGATTGATATATTTCTCTGTGAAAAGACTAGTGGCTGCAATTGAAATGTTTATCTAATGGTTATTCAATTTACATATGAGTTGCAGGAATCAAGTGAATAGCTAGGTGTTGAACGGTCTTTGCCTAAATAAAGTGGCACAGAAAGAAAAGACACTACATGAATGTATTCTAAATTCCCATATCGCTGTAGATTTACCACTATCTCCAAGGTGGGGCATTGTCTGCAGTGAGGATCTAGACATACAAAGAAAGTAAATAGCTGATAAGCATTTAATAGAACGTGGCTAGTGCTCCCTATTGATTGTTTGCCTGCCATTGCCCTAATTTGCCTTGCAGAACGTGGCTAGTGCCTCCTATTAATTGCTTGTCTGCCATTGCCATAATTTGACTTGCAGAACATGGCTAGTGCCTCCTATTGATTGCTTGTCTACCATTGCCCTAATTTGCCTTCCAGAACGTGGCTAGTGCCTCCTATTGATTGCTTATCTGCCATTGCCCAAATTTGCCTTGCGAACACGGCTAGTGCCTCCTATTGATTGTTTGCCTGCCATTGCCCAATTTGCTTTGCAGAATGTGGCAAGTGCCTCCTATTGATTGTTTACCTGCCATTGCCCTACTTTGCTTGCAGAACGTGGCTAGTGCCTTCTATTAAGTGTATGCCCGCCAATGCCCTAATTTGCCTTGCAGAACGTGGCTAGTACCTCCTGTTGACTGTCTGCCTGCCAATGCCCTAATTTGCTTTGCAAAACGTGGCTAGTGCCTCCTATGGATTGCTTGCCAGTCATTGCCCTAATTTGACTTGCAGAACGTGGCTAGTGCCTCCTATTGATTGCTTGCCTGCCATTGCCTGACCTGCTTTACAGAACGTGGCTAACGCCATTTATTGACTTAAGACTGATGTTGGCTTAAACCCTCACATTGTGGCCCTATTCTAACTTGCAAATGTACCATATTGACGCCCTAACCTGCACCTCAGAACTTGGTGCCACTTACCTCAATTACAAATTAATTATAAAGTGCCTCTCCACCATATACGAGCATGCTCCCTTCAGCCACCAGCCAGACTGTCTACATCATAGCCCTTATATAAAGCATTACGTTCTCATTACGTTCTACATTATGTTATTCTATCCACCCACCCCGACACCCTCCACTAACCTGAATAATACTACTACTACTAGATTATTCATAGACATGAAAGACTTCAAAAATCCCCTACCAAGCAATCCCTGCCCAACCATGGCTAGGAACCTACACCTTAGAGCAAGATTAGCCAAAATATATGAGCCTCCTCTCAGCTCTATCCCTACCACAATAGGAATAAGGACTCTGTTAACTCGGCCTAGCCGAACAAATATAAGCACAAACCTAGCTTGCAATTTTGGCCGTAGGTCAATAAATAGCACAGCCAAGTACGACAAACCCAAACCCTCGCAAGCCCCCCAACTGATAACTACAATCGCCATGAACCCTCAGATTAAGGGAGCTCTAATTATCTCCAGATCCTTAGCAGCACATGCTACGGAAATTGCCGACCTGATCCAAAGAGAGGACTTGGATTTCCTCGCCATCACTGAGACATGGCTACACCCCGCAGCAGGTCCTATGCTCATGTTAGCAGTCCCGTACGGCTATTCTATACTGAGGCAAGACAGACTAAAATCTAGAGGAGGAGGCATCGCTATCATTTACAAATGTAGCCTCTCTTTGAGATTAACCATCCCTATCGACATCCACTCATGTGAACTTTTATCAGTTAAAGTACTACTCACCAATGCCCAAACCCTTAATATACACCTGATTTACTGCCCCCGGGCCCTCCAGGAACATTTGAGGATGATAGTAACACCATCCTGTCCAGTAATCTCAAAAGCTCTGCAAAAGTACTTGTACTTGGGGACCTTAATATGGGCTTTATTTACCCATCAGACCAGCTTGCCCTAACTACAGCTAACATCCTTTCAGAACTTGGTTTCACCCAAAGATGTAAAACACCTACCCACAACAAAGGTAGAATGCTCGACTCGGTGGCAGACCATAACTGTCAAGCCAATATCCTCTCCATCTCACCACTAGCTTGGACTGAACACCACCTTGTGTCATTCATGCTCTCTACTAATAGACCCCCCCCTCCACCCGTCCTCAGGGCTCCACCCACACTAACCAGAAGCAAAAAGAGTATTACTGTGGATAGGCTTATCCCGGCTATATCCACCTTAAAAAACAAAATTTCCAGTAAAAGAGCTTCCCTAAATGACCCTCCCCCATCCAAAATAACTGGGAATACCACTGTCGATGAATCCACCCGATTCAACTTCACCAAAGTTTCTATTCCTGAAGTGGAAATAATAATTCTGTCCCTTAAACCCGCTAACTGTCAGAGTGATCTCTGTCCTGCGCAGCTCATTATGGATGCAGCCCGAGACCTATCACCTTCATAACAAAGCTCATCAACGTGTCCTTCTCTACTGGTACTATCCCTACTAACCTCAAACAATCATGGGTACTCCCACTCCTAAAAAAACCTACTCTTGACCCATCTACGCCTACCAATTACAGGCCAATCACGACAGTGCCCTTCCTCCTAAAAATTCTGGACAAGGTAGCTTATGTACAAATCCAAAAACACCTGGAAGTACACCACTTACTAGGAGCCAGACAATCAGGCTTCCGTCCCCAACACGGTACGGAGACAGCCCTCATCGATCTTAAGACCCAAGCTTAGAGATAATGGCAAATCAGCCCTACTTCTCCTCCTAGATCTCTCGGCTGCGTTCGACTTGGTTGATCACACTATTCTATGCAACCACCTTAACAAAGCAGCACACTTCTCTGACAACGCTGTCATCTGGATTAGATCCTTCTTAAATGGTAGAACCATGAGGGTCTTCTCGCCCATAGCAGCTGCCGACCCTATACCCATCACCTGTGGCATGCCTCAAGGATCTTGCGTCTCGCTCACATTGTACAACATTTTTACTAAGCCCCTTTTTGATAATCTGGATCATTTTGGTATCACCTACACTAACTATGCAGATGATACCCGGATCCTCCTCCCGCTTTCAGGGGATTATGAAAAAGATTTGGCCTTGGTGAATAGAGTGTACATCATCATCCAGGCATGGATGGCCACGCATGGACTATGCCTGAATGATGATAAAACTGAACTCATCATCCCGGGCACCCCCTCTAGCCTAAAAAAATTAGGATCTGACTATTCCTTATTCATAATTGATGGCAATAGTATCAAAGTAGAACACAAGGTAAAAACACTAGGCTTTTACCTAGACTCAAACCTGTAATTTGCTAAACAGGTCAATTCTTTAGCGTCCTCCACGGCTTACACGTGCAAACTCATCCGCACAGTCAAGCCGTTTCTCTCTGACACTAGCTGCACCATCCTGGCCAGAGCCTTCATCCTGTCTCGCCTGGACTACTGCAATGCCCTCTATCTAGGATCAACTAAAGCCACTATCAGAAAAATCCAAACATTACAAAACAATGCCCTTAGAGTGGCATTAGGCATCTCTAGAAGAGATCACATCTCTGAGAGGAGCCAACAGAATAATTGGCTCCCAACCAATGACAAAATCCTTCTAAAAACGTTGTCACTCACCCACAAATCTCTCAACAATGCTGCCCCATCTACCTAGCCGAAACATTCCATAAACAGATCTCCCTGAGACTACCTAGAACAGCTTACAGGGATCGCCTCTCCATTCCGAGCTTCAAACGATCCACAATCGGAGGTAACAGCTTCCCTGTGAAAGCAGCCAAATTGAGGAATTCCCTACCTTCCACACTGAGAATTGACCAATCCTACCAAAACTTCAGGTCCAACATCATTATGTGGCTGAAATCTAATGATCATTAAATGATAACTCCTGCTTAGCAAGTAGCTAGGACTCATTGCTGCGGTACCCCCTGCCTGTATGGAGTACACCCCCCGCTTCTTTCAACCTGACACCCCTGTGGTAATTATAACTGCCCTTCCCACTGCTTGTATACTTGCACTCTACAACACCTATACCTTGTATACATTGCTGATGTAAGATGTCTGTTTCATTTGTATATTCCACTCTTGCACCATCCACCTGTAAATAGGTACCACCTCTATATACCCCTATATAATTAATACTTGTATGTAGATTTTATACCTTGCTGTTGTAACTAAGCTTATCATATAATTGTAACTGCTGTGCCCTGTTACCCTCGGGTATGCTGCGCATTATAAATAATAAAACAAACAAACATATCTATGGCCCCTAGAAATGTTTGGAGATTAATAGTAGTGTACATTTCCAACTCATAGATAAATGTGTTTTTAGAGGAGATGGTTGTGTACTGAACAAAACATGTGCCTTTAATTCTGTAAACCGGGGTCACAGCACATTGAGGGAACTACGGTAGTAGTCAATGCAGAAGAAATATCCGACGGCCACTTCCAAATTTTCTGATAGTAGGGTAATATGTTAAAATTATTAAAATTTTGCAAAAAGATAATATGTGGATTGGTGTACTTCATTTATATTTCACAAGGGTATGCATGTATTTTTAATCAATCTAAATAGCGAAACAGTGGGGGGCGACAATACAGCACTGGTGGTACTGCAGGTCACGGCATAGCATGGTCCAGGGAAAGCATTTGTGTGGGTTAATGCAGAAGAGTAAATAGAAGAACATGAGTGATCACAGAGGGTCATTCAAGTAGATATGGTGACATGGTGAGAAGATAAGAATTAAATAAAAGGAGAAAATAGAAATTGGATGTTTTTTAAAGATTTCGGGGCTGGGGGCGGCTCATATGGTAGTCTATCAACTACAATTGAGCTATCACCTAAGCACTCAGCTGCAGCTCCAGGATGAAGTTCTATATTAAGGTTGGGTTTTTTGTTTATTTTGCAAGTAATTTTTTATGTCTTTCTTTTAATTTAAAGAGTGTTCTATTTCCAGGTTCTGTCGGTTCTAGGCTGGCAATTTATGTTGAGGAAGAAGTAGGAGCAATGACAGCTCCACTGACCGGCTTCAGGGATTCCATTAACGTAGTGTCTTGGAACGTGAGTGGTATTAATGGTCCTGTTAAAAAAAAAAGGTTCTGTCTCATTTGCGCCATTTGAAGGTGATATTGCTCTCTTCCAAGAGACACACTTGATATAGATAGAAGCATAAAACATGTATAGGGGCTGGGTAGGGCAGGTGTTTCATTCCTTGTATTCCTTGAGTTCTACAGATGCAATGATTTTGATTCGACTACAATTTCCAGTAGTGGTTCTGGCTTCCCATAGCGAAAAAGAAGGGCGGTTGGTTTCAGTGACCTTGCGGCTCCAGGACATGGTTTTGTTAGTGCTTGATATATATGCACGATTGTGACCAGTGGAGTTTTTTTGGTGATGTGGGACGGCATTTACAGGATACAAGGGAACAAAATATCTTGTTAGGTAGAGAATTTAATGTGGTGGTGGACCCTTTCCTGGATAGAAGTAAACTGGGATTTTCAAGATGGGAGAAAGAAACACAGGGAGACATTAGGACTTCTCATGAGTGATTTTAGTCTATTGAATGTGTGGAGACTGGAACATCTGTCAGGCTGAGAGTACACTTTACATTCAGGAACACATGATGTTTACTCAAGAATAGATAACATATTGAAGTCGGGATTGGTATCACAAAATGTTAAGAAGTGTGAGATTGAGAACATTGTGATTTCAGATCATGCCCCAATACAGATGATATTATCTTTAGATTATTCATCCAGTAGATAATACACACAGAGAATTATCATTTCTATTTTAGAAGATGAGGCATTGAGGGAGGAGCTAGTAGGGAAAGCAGATGAGTAAATTGAATTTAGTATGAATGCTGAAGTGGAAGTGGATGCTGCATGGGAAAGTTTCAAGTGTGTCATGTGGGGTGTTCTAATGAGACTCTCAGGAGTCAAACGAAAAGAGCAAACTGATGAGCTGATTGCACTGAGCGCATCTGTGAAAGACTTGGAGAAGGATATGATAAGAATGCCGGATGAGAAGAAGAGAAGAAAGCATATCAAAATGAAATACGATTTAAATAAACGCCTAAATGAGTTTGCAGAATGTGCTCTATTTAAAACAATATGCAGTTACGATGAAGGTGCAGAGAAATGTAGTTGTTTACTGCCACATCAGTTAAGAGTAGTTGCAGGTAGTAAGGTTATTTGCTTTATGGCATCTTTGCCAATTCTGATGTTTGGATTTAACTTTCTTAATTTATGAACGTAAGTGCCCTAATTAAGAAATATGACCTGAGCGTCGGGGGCATTACCGACTCAGGTAATGCCCCGGGGCCCATAGTTATAGGCCCAATATATGCCTGACCGAGGCACTAAAAGCTATTTTCTCTGTCCCAAAACGCAGTGTGTCCGCTCCTGAAAAAACAGGAAGCAGAAGGTAAGTGGAGTTGGGAGGGTGGAAGGGATGGAAGGGAAGAGCGGATGGCCAGCTCCGAGTCTCCACACTGCTGGAGGCTGCCATCGTCCCCCACCGGGGACGCAGGAGCAAGGAGCAAGAAGGTAAGTGGGGTGGGGAGGGTAGAGAGGAGGGATGGAAGGGAAAAAAAAAAAAAGCTTACCTGAGTCCCTGGCGGGGGGTGCTCGGAGTGGGTATGGCCCCGCTTCGAGTCTCCTCATTGGCTGAGGGGCTGCCACGCCCCCGCCGAGGACAAGGTGACTGGAATCCCGGCCAAGAATCGAAGGATTTTTGGCCGGGTAAGGACCCGGCGAGAGCCAATCAGAATGCGTGTTGCATTCTACTTGACTCTCGCCGGGTACTAATAGTGGATATCATCTGCCTCATCCATCTCTGAATCGTGACAGCAAAGAGACGTTTATGCTTAAATTATTAATTTTTCGGAGGATTGGAATGTTTCATGTATGCACATTAAAACGGAAACGTACTTTCTCGGGGAAAACAAATTATTGGGTTCACCTGCATTAGACACGACTTTTTAAAGAAAAAATATTTAAAAAATTAGAAAGATTCCACCTCAATCTGTTCTTCCCTGAATTCACCTCTAAGTTAGCAACAACATTCCCCTTTAATGATCCTACCGATAAGATTTCCAGTGCAATGATCACTATGTACTCTAGAAACAATATGCATATGTCTTGCATTCTTAAAAATAGACTCTGACATGAACATATAATCAATTAATGCAGATTGTGTACTTCACAAACAAGTTACATGAGCTGGAAGATCTCCCTCAACATTGCCATTCAGCATATGCATGACCCAACTATGTATTAGACTTAACCAGGCGGTCCAGAATAAGGGTGCCAGTAGAAGCATACCAGCGCCCTTTCCGGACCGTTAGACTACAAGTATGCCTATAGGGGCCATTGCTCCCAGCAGGTCTGGCCTGCCGGAGGTACCGGCCCCTGCAGGCATGGTTGTCACAGAAGCACTGGCACTGTTAGCAACACTGCGGGTGCTTCCGTGTCGCCATTCGCTTGGAGTCGGAATGGGCACTTATCCTTTCCGCTGCCTGATATCCTGGACCGCCAGGACTTGTAATGTCCCGGCAGCACCAGGATATCAGGCGGCGGAACGGTGTTACAAGTTTGGTGGCAACTCGCCAATAGCACCAGCGGGTTACCGCCAAACTTGTAATGAGGCCTAGGGTCTTTTTTTTCAATTGTACGTTACTATTTTCTACTAAGCATGTACAGTTCATATCTCCTCCTATTAAAATGCCACCATGAGTCGATTCATTCCACCAATCATCCATTATGCTCCTAATAGAATCCAGAAAACCTGTGCCTCAATATTAAGGGAGTTTCAGTAGGTATTGATCATTAAAATTGGGAAGATCTTGGGATCCCAAGTCAACTTGATAGCCTGTAAAAATGGATTTGATCGTTTCCAACTAATGGCAGCAATTCCAATGCTGTTTCTGACTCCAAACAATAGGCCCGCGGCAGGTCAGTACCAAAAGACTTTTAGTTGCTGGGTTTAAGAATTAAGCAATAAGACCCAAGTAGGGGACTCATTACCACTTCACGTAATGCCCTGGGGCCCTTAGTTACATGGGCCCTGGGGCTTATTGCTATTAGCGATAGCCCGTAAGACTGGTGTTTCGGAACAGAAAAAAAAAGTTTAAAAAATGGCTGACGGGTAAGGGAAAACGAAGTCTGTTTTCCCTTTCCATGGCAGTCATTGAAAACAATAAAAAAAGTAAACAAAAATAATGGCCACGATGGAAAGGGAGAAAGGACTACACATAGTCCCTTCTCCCTTTCCATGGCGACCATTCAGTAAAAGGAAAAAATGTAAACAAAAAAATGGCCCTCATGGAAAGGAGAAGGGTTTACATGTAGTCTCTTCTCCCTTTCCATTGAGGCGTGTCGCAGATCGGAAGAGGGCGCACTGGAGACAGAAGTGTTTCCAGCGCATCCACTCTCGAAGAGGAGCAAAAAAACAGGTAAGTGGAGGGAAAGGAGGAGGGAAGGGAAATCTGTGGAGGGTGCGTGAGGAGGGGGGCCGAGCACTTATTTCATTCCCCAGTAGGAAAAGATGGCAGACTCAAGCTGTTAGGCGGCTCTGAGCGGGAGATTACCATCTGATAATTCCCCCGTTCCAAGCCTCCTCATTGGCTGAGAGGCTGACCTTTCCCCCCCCCCCCGCTGGGTACTAATATTGATAACCTTCCAATAAAGGTACCTCTTGCAACCAAGTCTCTTGGAACACAATTATGTCATAGGCATTTAGATTCGATATTATAAACTCTCTCTGAAAGAGATGTCTGAACCTCTAGTATTCCAGGAAGCTACCTCTAGCCTTCTATAGGCTGTGCATGTTTTGAGCTATTGTTTATTCAGCTGTAGAGCCCCCACCAACCAAGACCAATTATCTAAATTTCATCTTTTATTTTATTTCTAGTTGAAACACTCTTTTTGTTTTGAAGACACCTGTAGTCCCCCTCCGTCAAGTCATATCCAAAGGGTAACAATAGTGGAACAGCCTCTAACAAAACTTGTACAACCAATCTTGAATTAATATGTAAACATACCCTATCCAAAATTGCATCGTCCACAAATTCTACCAGGACAATATCTTTGGAAACAATCGCACAAAGGATTTGTATCATATGAAATAATGCCAAAACATTAGAGAGATTTTGTATGTTGTTTTCTTGATGTCCAAGAATATGCTCTATCAACAAACATCTGGATGTGACTAATTCTGACTTCCCTTATTTATTTCCAATTTGCATTCTTTTTCCCGTATCACTCATGGTATCTTTTACATGTCCTTTATGACTTATCATGTTTCTGCGTTGTTATAAGGTAAGAAAGGTGGGACTTGATTTTCCAGTCCGCACTATTGTGGTTGTTTCTGGACTTGTGGTTAGTGTAATAGAAATAGGTTGTGAAGGCAGAACTGAAAGCAATGAGTCAGACATCCTGCCACCCTTAGAGTTCTGCTGTCCTGATAGCTTAGGACCAGAAACAGTTAAGCGCCTATCGTCTAAAGAATATATATAAATATCCATTAAGTCATCACATTCATGATCACCCAAGCCGTTGAACTTTCGACTTAATTATTAACTTTTCTGCGGGATAACTTTTCCTTAGTCAACTCCTTTTGATAACTTCATAGAGTCATTAACCACATTTATATCCAAGATTTTAGAAGGGAGATTTAAAGAACCTAGGCATTTAACACCTCCTCTTGTGATTCTACAGCCCTTGCATCATCAACAACCACTATTTTCTGTGCATCACTATTTCGAACACTCCCTGCATTCTACGCAGAGACACATTTGTACTAATGTCATTTATACACATTTCATTTGAACCAACAGTTCTTGTGCATCCTAAAACAAATTCTTCAACCTGATTTTCACCATTGAAAACTCTCAAGGGTGAGTGAGATTTTACGGGGTCCGTAGTAGTTTTTGCAACAAAATAACATTCTAGAAATTACACTTTAGAGGTTAACATATTTATGACCACTGTTTGTTCAGTTATACTTGTGTTTATGTTATTATGTGAACGAACCAAGACATTTAAAACAAAATTAAGAGCATATAATGTCGTGGCACCCAAAGGTAAGCTCAAAGTATTTGTTTTAAGCAGGTACGGTGAACGTGGATTGAAGGACCAGAAGAAGAGCAAGATGAAGGAGAAGAGTTTGCAGTCACTGAAGGCAAATTTAAAAAAAAACTGGTGAGGTCAACAATGACCCAGATAACTGACTACAATGTGTTTCTTGTCCATTAAATGCCTGGTTTACAGCCTCATTAGGAGGCCCCGCTGAGACTTTAAATGGGCTGTCCTGTGTCTTAGATGATCCATGACCTTTCTTTTCCATAAACCTGGATAGTTCAGATGTTTGTTGCAAAGAGATTCCTTTGCCACAAGATATTAAATCAGAATCCACAATTTCTCATGGACCCTTATTTTGTTTCAGAATGGTTTCCGATTGACTTTTTTCTTCCCTCTGAATGTTAAGAAATGTATTCGGCATAGAATTGTCAACCACCTCATCTACAACTGAAACTGGCCCCAAAGATGTGTTAACTAGTAAACAGATTAATGTCTCATTATCTGTGATGTCATCCACCGGAGCAGAAATTGAGTTTGTACAATGGGTTGTTTCTCCAACTGAAAGTGAGGCGCGTGATGTATTCAATTTTGAGAAAAACATAGTAACTTTTATATTTGGTGTCACCTGTAGGCCCTTTTTACCAAATCCCTAAGGTGTTTGTAGAGGGAGCAAAATAGATGCTGTAATTGGATTAAATAAGTCTGCTATACCCTTTTGCTGCATTCCTGTATCCTGGCTTATCAGATTTTCATGCATTTTTCTCTCAGATTCCTTAATGTGCGCTTGTAATACTTCTTTTTTTTTTCAAGACTTTATTTATTAATTTAATACCTTACATAAACAATAAAAACAATACAATAATACAAATGTACAAGGTCATACTCATTCAGATACAAATTGGTAGACTAATTTTTAAAGGAATAACAAAGAAGGGCAGAAGTCAAAGAATAAAATAATAGAAAGAGAAGGAAACAAATAAAAGTAAGAGAAAATCCAAAATCAAAAGAAAACAAGAATCCTAGAATGCGACTAATGATTAAACATAAAGAAAATTAAATGCCCACCAAATCCTCTCATATTTGTCAAGCTGATTCCAAGCATGGCCGCGGTTATTTCTCCTGAACACCTTTACTTCACAAACAATAGGAGGACGTCATTTAAAAAAAAATAAGAATAATAATCATTTTTAAAAAATAAATTGAGAGCAGCAAACAATTTCCTTGCTTACAACTTGAAGGCTACACAAAGAACAGGCACACTTAACCTACACCTGATTTGGCCTATATGTCAAGTTGCACTGATTAAGATCCCCTCGTATTCAGCCGCATCATACTAATTGACACCCTTTAAAAAAGTTGCCTATAGTTATGTTACAACTAATACGATAATTCAAAGTTTCTTACAAGAGCAGTGGTATAGGGCAACACGGGGTTCAGTGATGACACAATATTTTCTTAGTTATAAGGGGAACTCACTGCCTTTAAGGGGATTCCAAATCAACATCAGCGCATTAACTGCAGCTCAACCCACCTGCAGCTCAGCAGACTGCAGACTGTGCACTTCAGATGCCCTTTGACGCACACGCTGACGCCTGTCAGTGAGTTTTTAAACACCCACACCTCCAGGTGAGTATGTTGCACGCAGATCCACCAGCCAAGGGAAAATTAGGTGATTATAGAGGTTCAGCTCGAACAGAACAAACACAGCTGAGACTGCAGACTGCGCACTTTGGGGGAGAGGATGATGATCACTGCACAGGGCTACTTGGCAAAGGGTCGCCTGCAGGCCATTAGGCCATTAAGCTGGGCTCATTAAGGGGGCGTGGTCCAACATGCTGCAGATGACCCATGCTGTTAGACCACAACCCCTTGACGAATCCCGGCTCATTTTCCCATGCCACTTTAAAGCACTGCTCTTCCTAGATTCTGAAAAAGAAACAGTCTTTATATTGACCTCTGCACAGGCTTGGACTAACCTTTAGTGCAATAGAACAATGCCCGAACGGACAGTTTAGAAGCCCATTGGTACTCAGCTCTGCAGTGACCATTGAAATTGCAAGAAATACGTGTTGAAATCCTAGGTATATTAAAACAACGTTCCCTGCCCTCTGTTTTTCCTTCCATGCCATCCTGCATCCAGTTTCCCCTCTTTCTTGTTCTACACCGCCGCTCTTCCTTTCACAGTTCCGCTCTTACTGCTCACTCCCCAGGACCTCAATCCCTACTTCCTCTTCCTCCTAGTGGCTGAGCTCCACAGCCCCGAAAAGATTTTCTGTGGCAGTTCATCACTTTAGTGGAACTTCTTGGGCTCTCTTTTGGTTGCAAAATAAATGTGAAAGGGACTCAGTGCAGGTGTGATATTTCAAAGATGAAGCCTGCGCCTCATGAAGTGTGGAACAGGGACGAGATGAGGAGCAAGGCAGGCTGGAGTGTAACTTTATTTGTTGAAATATTGCACCAATATTACCGTGGCAGGAGTGCCGATGTGGGAACTAATACTGTGCGCTTTCTCCTTTAGTTTGCGCGTGTAGCCATTGACACCCGTCACCCTCATGTATGTCGTAGCACTATGTTAAAAGGCATAAGCTGAAGCATGGGGTGGGGGGTCGGCCCTGTGCTCACCAATCGGGGAGACGAGGATGCTGCACCATCACCATTTATGGGGAACAAAGTCTATGCATTTCAAATCCTTTGTGGAGGGCAGAAGGTTTGCACTGCCTTTAGTGTCTATTGAAGCTCTTGGTCAGGGTTATTGTCATTATCTTGATGTGTATGTTATTCTCTTCCATTCCCAGATGCTTGTCGTTTTATGCCCATCCTGTGATCCATCTGTTTGTGCAACTGGTGTTCTGGTTACTTCATGTGCCATGCTTGGCGGGGCACTGGGTGAACGTCTCTTACAGGTTGGCAATATTTTAGGCACTCTGATTGTGGCTGTGTTGCTAGCTCCAATTTCATATATTGCAGTGTGTGTGTGTGGCATGTGTTGTGTGTGGATGTTTCACCTCTGCATGTATGTATGTGTTCATAATTCGAGTTGCCTAGTTTTCTTAATGTACCAGCTTTGTACAAGTCAACTCTGGAGGCATTCCACACTTTCCCCTGTTCTATCATTATAGCACTATCCATGACCTGGAGGATACAGAGGGGTGAACTGGATATAGACTGGATGTTTTTCGATGTCTCCACTTAACTCAATTGCCACTAATGCAAGAAAGCGGCATGCCAGCAGCCTATTTCCGTTGCTGAATATTCACTCATGCCTTAATGTCACCAGGTATAGAAATGTCCTGTGGGCACAACCACATGCTCCCAGGCAGAGTCAACCTGGTGATTGCCGGTTGTCCATGCATCAAGTCAAACAGTAACACTCCTGAGGTTGAGCTGGCGGTTGATCTGTATAAAGCAATGAACCAATGTTTGTCCATCTTAGCATAATTGTTCGTCCCACTGCAAGATCTTTTAAAAAAATCTTTTCACCCTTTCAACTTGGCCATTTCACCCTGGGTGATATAGAGCAGAGCCGATATGTTGATTCCAAAGTCAAAACGAAAAAAGGGTGTTTCCTTGGAAAGAAATTGGACCCCGCTGGCAGATACTAACCATTTAGGGTGATCGTCCCTACTGAAGATGTTTTAAAAACTACTAAGGTGGCAGAGGTGGGGATTTCAGGGAGTAACTGGGCCTCAATCCATTTGAATGCATATTCAATTGAAAAAAACATTTCCTTGATCTGCTGCACATGTTTCATTGGGCTGATGAAACCAATTCCTACTTTGTCCAAATTAAAATAATTCCCTAAATCTCGACCCAATCGCAGGGCTGTTTTACAATGAGGGTTTGAGGATATGAGGAGAGGACTTTTCTGTGGTGAAATCTGGTGTTTGCCAACTAAACAGCGTAGTATACTCCGTCTCCACCCTACCAAACAGAATCATTGCTTCATTATAAAGGTATCTCACTGCACAGCTTGGATTCCTCCCATACATCACAGCAGTTATGATATATAGATACCCCTCAAGCACCAGGATGGGAATGGGCCAGACCCCAGGGATAACACACCCCATGCGTGAAAATGTGTGCATTATAGTTCGGCCTGAAATAAAATGTGCCTGTATTGTACATAGGATAAAGTACCCACTCATGAGCGTGTTATAGGGATATTGCAAGTCACAGAGGAGTTATGTGATCAAATGGAGGAATGAGGCCAATGCCAGAGTTCCTTCATAAGGTTAATGAATTCCCAGGAGACTTACAACATCCTTTTTATGTACAGTAGTAGATAATGTATTCCTTTTAATACCTGGCTGCACTATCGCCCCCTTTGATCTCTCGTTTACTGTAACGCATGAGAGCTTCTAGTTGTTGATAGTGATACACAAATCAATATAGAATCTGTTCTGATGAAAACAATTATATGCATCCAGGAAGGTGTTGCAAAATAAATGTAAGCGGTTTAATATCCTGCACTTAAAAGCCTTTTTATGGTTTAAAATAAGTGATAGTATGTAAATGGATTCTTGCTCCTCCTTTCTTAACTCCAGCAGTGCCCAAAGAAATACAACCATAACAGTATCTTATCAAATAATAGTGGTAATTATCACACAAAGGTTTTTAATTTGGGAATCTGAAAAGGCTAGTCAATGCTCTAGGGGCACCTGGAATCCTGCTCTGTGCTGGTTCAACCAGCAGGCATTGTGATGTCCCAACTCAGCTGGAATACATTACTTAAGCAATAAGCCCCAAGCAGGGGGGGCATCACCACTTTAGGTAATGCCCCTAGGCCCGAACGAAGTGTAAGACGGAAGAGGAGAAAAAAAGCAAGTAAGTGGAGGGAAGGGGGTGGGGGTGTGATATGGGGACGGGGAGGGGAAAGGAGAGGAGGGGGAGGGGAGCAGAGCACTTCCCTGAATCCCCACCTGGGGAAGATGGTGGCCTCCATCCGAGGAGGTTCGCAGCAGTGGGTTTACCATGTGATAATTCCCCCGTTCCAAGCCTCCTCATTGGCTGGGAGGCTGTTACGCCCCCCCTGCCGGGTACTAATATATAATGAGTTATTAAGGTACTATAATGTAATATTTTTTAATAACAGATGACTTATGAAATATGTGCAAATGTTTAATAATATAGGTTCAAGCTTTGGGTGATGGTACTGCTCAATGGGGTTTTACCCATGTGCTAATTCAACCATATTTGTCTTGGCAAATCTTGCGTGGTTGACTTATTGGCAAGCAAATGTATATTTCCTCTGAAAATCTTGGAGAGCACACAATTTTCAGGAAACAGCAACAATTCAACAGAATAAAAATTCAAAATTTTCTCAGCAGTTATGAGAACAGCCTAAAAGAGTGGACAGAAGGACTTTTCCACTCCAATTTAATGCCCGCTTCTTAAATGTTTAAGATAACTGGGGGGGAGAGGAGTCTGACAAATGGGGTGGAGTCCAGCAAACAGGGCAGAGTAAGGTTTGGGGGATATATGTACTTTATGGGGCCTACGGCAGCACAAAACCTAAATACACTACTGACTCTGTGGGTTCAGGATCCTGACCATTCCAAAATGTGAAAAGTGATCAACTCCTACAATTACAGATGGACCGTGGTAGACCCATTAAATTTGAGTAGAAGGCGATCTAGAGAAATCATTTTTTTTGCATGCACTGTGCATGCACTTGCGCTGAGATTTTGTTCAAATGCTTGTTGGTTGCTTGGAAGAGGATGCTAAATAATAATTTAGAATACAATGAATTGGAGATGCCGACTCAATAAGTATGGTATTTGGTAAATTGATTTTTTCACTTTATACTTTATGGTGAATTGGGGTGCACTGAAGTATATTTTATATTGACTGGATTACATTTGAGTATTTATTCATTCATTTAATTATCTGTTTTTGAGGGTGTTGTATGGTAACTCCACAACACACAGGGAGGATAGCTCAGTGGCAACGTGCTAAGACGACACAAAGCAACACAGGTTCGATCCCCCGGAAGCTTAGAAACCTATGGGTATTTAAGCGCGTTATAAATATGCAACTAAGACAATAACAACAAAAATTCTGTAACAGCGCCCGATGCCCCCGGGCTGTGTGAGCGCTTTAAAAATGCAAAAAAAAAAAAAACACACATAGAAATAACAACCCACTAGGGAAAAAGGCTAGGTGCACTATTTTTTTAGAAGAACAAGAGCTTTATTTTGTATACAAAAAGGCAAGGATGACAGGATATTCAAATACTGCTGCCACAGGGCTCTCTCTCGTCATCAAAGTGAACATCATCTTTTACACACAAAAATTGTCATTCATGACGCATTTGATATACAGAATGTATCCCCCAACCTCATTGATTGCCGCTTATTTACATGCTAATAGTCCCATCTAGGCCCTTTATTTGGTTGCGTCATCTTCCCCTCCATCTTCCCCACATGTGGGTAACGGCCTCCTCACCTTGAAGCACTGCAAAGTAATTGGTTAAGCTTAAAAAGTCACCACACTGTCTTTACTCCTAACCACATGATATGCACTTGGTCGTCAACATGAACTCGGCAGATAACTTCGAGGTCAGCCTGGTCCTTGCAAACAAGGCAACTCTTTTCTCATCCCAGACATGAAGCCGCCCCGTCATGCCTCCCTGTTGCAATCATATAAGAATTGACATCACACTTTGATCTCCCTGGTACAAATCACAGGCCTTGTTGTTCTCTGCTCCCACCTGTATCAGTTCCCCCTCCCAAGAGACGGGCTTTGGCCCTCATTACGAGTCAGGCGGTGGACCATCGTGCTATTAGCACCATGGTCCATGCCGGACTCCGGCATGGTGGATGGCGGAATTACCGCCCCATTCCAAGGTGAGTGGGGCGGTAATTCCCCATTCACCATTTGCCCTTCCCCATTCCCATTTTTGCCCCATAGGGCATAATGGTAATGGGGAAAGGCGCTAAGTACGGTGCCGCAAATTGCGCCACCGTACTTAGCACCAAGGTCACTTTGCGGCATGGGTTTTAACGCCTGCAAAAAGCAGGCGTTAAAACCCGGGACCTCTTAATCAGGCGTTAAGGGTTAACGGCGTAACCTTAACGCCTGACTTGTAATGAGGGCCTTTGTGTCCTACTAATCAATCTGATTCATAAAGGATTTAAGACTCTTATTCCTGCACATCTGGTAGTTCAAATAGAGTCGAAATTCTTCTGGGGGGCTCTAGTGTCCTGAATCTCAGTTCATGTTTTGGCAGTCCAAGACGTCTGCTCTGGCTCCCATGAATATGGCCTTCATACTAGGCCACAGCCCTTCACCCATTTAACTGTACACATTCCTGCCTAATTGTTAAAAGGTCTAGCTAGATACATTTATATGTGGGGGTACGTGCATGTTCACTACCCTGCCTGCGAAATGAAATGTGATAATCAAGCAAGAGATGGGGACTTGTTGTTTTGGGGCTCCGACATGACCTGCAGGGATTTAGGGCTACTTTTAAATGCAATATTAGTTCACGTTTATAAGCATCATGCATATGCAATGTAGTCTATGTAACCCTATTGCAACACAAATGGTTAGTTTCCTCTGTATAAGCTCCCAACGTGCATGTTTCTCACCAATTGTATCCACCCATAAGGATCCACCTTCCCCCTGTACCATCCTCTGTACCTTATCCACGTCTTAATATGTTTTACGCAATCTAAATCGTTTGGGAGGGACGGTGATTTGAAAATGCATCCCAACATTACCCCTTTAGTTAATCCTCCATTAACTAACTTCCCCCCTCCCTATCTCTCTATCCACTTCATCCTTTGGAACCCATGCCCTACATACATAACATAAGCTGCCCCCCTCTTGTGCGTACTTCTCTGGGGTGCATGTGAGATATATGCAATCCCTATCACCCGTGAGCGACACCCAATGATCAGTGTAGTTCTCTTGATCTAGTGCGGTTGATGTTAATGTCCCCGGGGGTATATAGGCCTTTCATTCCTAACCATGCATGGCTTATTTGGGTCCTCGGTTTGAGCTTGCAGATCTTTTGTACCTGGGAGAGACATTCCTGCCCTGATAGTGAAGTCTTTGCACAGCATTGAAGCATCATCTGGCACATGCAGAACAACACCAGCAGCAGCAACATGATTGGAACCAGTATCTACACCACTGCTGCAAGCCAGGATGGCACCCATGAGAACAACGTGTTGAACCAATCATCGGCCTGCACACCTGCTTCATTTTCCATACCAATCTTTAGCTTATGCAAGGCCCCTTTGATGTGCGCCAGGGACCTGTTTTCTGCGTCATTTGGGGGTGTGTACGTGCAGCAAGATAACCCTATCTTCTTGCACATGCCACCTTCCATCGCCGTCAGGAGATTCAGAAGCGTCATCAACTGGATCGCCCTCAGCTCACTCTTGATAGCATTTAGGCCGTGTTCGGTGTCATTCGCCAGCTGGATCACTTCCCACCAAACAATCTGAAACCACTTTGCATTAGCTGCGCATGGATCCCTGGTTTTAGCAGAGATGCAAAGAATACCTCAGTCTTGGTGTAAAGCCAATATTTGTCTGGAACTGCCTTGAGCAACTTGGATGAATCTTCCGACAGATAATTTGATCTCTTCCTTCTCAGCTTCACTGACCACTTCTTCTTCCTCATCCCGGGGGGTTGGATGAAGGCTTGGACAGATAGCGACATCCCATGCTTGGCGGCTACTGTCAACTGAGCTTCAGACTCCACCAGAATAGCTGAGTGCAATGTTGTTAATGCACACGTTCCTCGGCAGGAAGAATGAAGATGCAGATATGCTTGCTGGCCGGATACCCAGTACAGATCCATCAGAGCCGCTGTTCCTTTCACAATATCTGGAATTAACATTGTCTTGTTACACTTAGTGTTAGTGCCCACAGGAACAGTCCCAAGTCCTCGAAAACAGAACTGGTATTCCTTTGCTGATTGCACTTTTACTGGAGTTTCACGTGTTTCAATCCATGTTAGTTTTTATATATATGCAGACTGTATTATGAAACAGTTCTTATTTATGTTCTGTGGTCAAAATGTAAATACAGCGCAGTAAAAAGGGTCGCAGCTGTGGGATTATCCAACTAAAAGTGGGGGGCTTCATTGATAGCCACACAGTTCCATCCATTAGTCTGGAGAAAGCCCTAAATAATTGTGTTTCAAGCAAATAACATATAGGCGATAAAGTCGGGTTACAGGTAAGTATACAGGGCTTAACATTAGACAGAGGCACTGTAAACAAACCTTTGAGCCTGCTTTTCACTAAAAACTAATTCACATTTTATTAACTTGCTTAGTAGCTGCTGAGGCTGGCAGCACATTGCAAATTACACATTCCCAGGATCATACAGATACATTCGGGGTCAGGAAGCAAAGCTTATGGGTACTGGAGAAAGTCTGTGAATGCACAATAATTTTATAATTTGGCATATTAGTTTATGAAACTGGTTAACTGATGGTTTCAAATGTCTCATGGTGGTTTCAAATTGCCCCTTTGCTCATGTGAGCCCGGGAAGAGGTTTGAAGAGTTCCTAAAATGCAACATTAAAATGGTTACTTGTCAGTGGTTCAAAGCTCCTGCCTTGTCATGATCAGTTGTATTCCCATAAGAAACTGATGGAGATGGCTGGTGGCAGATGAATAAAGATCTGCTGGTCATCTGAAATATCTCAATGTTTTGACACTATGATGTGGGAATTGGGGGTTGGACTGTGATGTTACAGAGTTGGTTAAGGGTGGTGTGGCAAGGTTTGCAGGACCCAAGGACATAGCTCTACCAATTAGCCTCACATCAAGGAATAACCTAATGTTGCAATGTGGTTTGATGATAATTCGTTTGTAGAATTATAAATCTCTTGTTTTAGGGGTGTAGCTTTGAGAGTGCCTTTCATGCGGTTCTGTTCCGCATTCTGTGTGTATCTTGCTTTCCCAGCTGCCCCAGTGCCAGAATAAATGATGTTACTTCTTGCTTGGTCTACACTCCTTTTTGGATTACCTTTGGACTTTTTATTGGTGAGTTCTTAGGCAACCCTATGTACAGTTCCATATTACTTCTTCTCTGAACCCTGCGAACCTCCCTGCTGCACAGCTCACCATCTCCTTCTCCCATCTGTTTGACATAAACAGTAATCCATCCAGTTTCCACATAGGCCGTGGCTTGCATTGTAGTGCACTATTGTTTTTGGCACACTTCTCTCTATCTTTGTCCATTAATACAACGTGTACCTCGTGCCCCTGGAACAGACTGCAGACCCGACAAAGCGCTAACTGCACCAAACATTGGGCTTCCAAGGGTTTTTCCCTTGGAAAAACATTTTAGGTGCCCCGGGCACGTGGCGGATGAGGTAGCAGACATAACATCTCCCATTATACCTCTGTTTCCCTACCGAGTTCATATGACTGTACCATATGTTACTAAATTCAGGCTGGTGCACATCAGACATTGTATCAAATGCTACACCTTTATACTGATTACATCAATTTTCTTAATCTTTTAATGCACAACTTTAGGTTCCATAATATTGTATGTTGTATCCTCATTCGTTTAAAGTTCACTACTGTGGCCATATAAGCCTCGCTTGGTGTTGTAGAAGCAGAAAATTGATTATTTTCACATCCCCTTGCGTTACACTCCCAAAGGCCTTTGTATGACCTAACCATAAAAATTCACTAGATAAATATAAAAATAATGAAGAAATAATCCACACATAAGTGGAAAAAGTATCCTTCTACAAAACATTCTAAAATATATACCATTAATCCCGGTTGTATAGGAATTGGTCAAATACAATTGACCGTGGCCGAATTGACCTTTTTTTTGCGGCCGAAATGACCAAAAATATATGCGGGGGACACCCCCCGCAATCCCCTGCCCAATCCCCCTACATTATTTATTACCCCAAACACACCCCCCACATATATATTTGGCCAATTTGGCCCAAAAACAAACAGTCAATTCAGCTGTGGTCAATTAGGCTGCAGGCAATTTGGGTAATACCGTTAATCCCACTGAAAAATACAGAACTTTGCAAATACATAGTAAAAATGGTCATTTCAAAACTCTCACAAACCAAATATCAACAAAACTTTCAAATTAAAACATAAATACTCTTCAAAAATGAAATACAGTGAATATTGTTTTCTGTTGAGAAAGGTATTTAATACATGTTGTTAACTGAGTCAAATCCGAATGAAACTCATCCCCCAAAATTGATGCAGCCCTGTGAGCATCAGATGCATTACACACAGGAGACAACAGTGTGCGCATGCGTATCCCCATCACAATTTCATGCGGGGTGAGGTGATGGTCCTTACAGGGCTGAGTCCTCAAGCTGAACAGGGCCAGGGGAAGGCAGTGAACCCAGTTCTTTTTGAGTGTAACACAGCGTTTAGGCAATTTAGTCTTGAGTTAACTGTTCATCCTTTCCACAACGCTGTTGGCTTGGGGGTGATAAATGGAACTCATCTTGTGTTTAATTCCCAAAAGAGCTACAATTTCCTTAAACAGCTCATTAATGAAGTGAGTGCCATTGTCACTTTTAAGCATCTTGCACCACCCCAACGGGGGAACACTTCTCTCACCGGAAACATGGCAGTCGATTTTGCATCAGGGTGCATCAGGGTGTGCACATCGACCAGCCTCAATCCAGCAGGAGAAAGGGCACACTACAACTATGAGGTAATGGAAGGTATTACATCTTTCACCCATATCTGCAAAGTCTATGTAAAGCACTCGGAAGGTACCAATTGGACGGGGCAATGTTCCTCTCAAAGTTTTTTTAAATGTATTTTCTTTTTATTTCTGAGTTTAGTAAATCAACAACAGTAAACAATATACTGAGGAGAATTGATCAACAGAGAATAGACTTGTTTTCTTCCCTGACACCCCCATTTCTCGAGTATCTCCCCCCTTTTCACCACCCACCTCCCAGTTCCCTCCACCTCCCTCTTGGTTAACAGCGTCTTCCCCAACAAATAAAAACCACAGTTATGAACATACAATTATTTAGAAATCGTAAGCACTGAGATTACGCACTTGGCGGCCCCACGGGTATTTGTTAACAATGGAGTCCAAAGAACTATAAAAAAGCCTTCATGGTGATGTACCCCACTTTTGATTAGAACCCAGCCGTAGCCCCCTTCCTTCATTCTCTCTGCCTCCCCGTGAATCGGTCTGCTCCAGTTCTCATGTATTTACCCCATCCCATCCATTGTGGACCTGCTCGGCCATGGAGTCCCGCAGTTATCCTTTTCATGATATATATGAATATATTCAAGGCCACATTGATCCAGTCCCTTTTACATATGGTGTGAGCACCTTTCCACTTCATGACTAGGCAGCCCCATGCTGCCAAAAGCAGGGATGTTGTCATTGTCTCCAGTCTGACATATTCACCTCCACTTCCTCCTACTGAACAAGATCAACATTGGTGATTTAGCCCAGGGGATCGCGTCTAGCTCTTTGATCCACCCGAGGACTTCGTCCCAGAATACTTGCACTGTTGGGCACCCCCACTGCATGTGCCAATAATCAGCTGTCACACCACACACATACCAGCAAGAAGGGTTGACAGTCTGAAACATTTTAGAGAGTCTGACAGTGTCATATTGCCATCTATGGAGGAGCTTGATGGCGTGCAGCTTATATTGGCTCGAGATCGATATCTGAGAGGTACCCCTACATAGTCTACCCCAAAGCACCGGGTCTATTTCTATCTCCATATCTCTTTTCCACCTCTGTCTCAGCATCTGTGTGGACCTCCTCCCACAGGCAACCAATTCCCCATACATTGCCGAAATCAGACCTTTCATTTCTGTACTTTTATCTAAAAGCTTTTCAAAGGGGGTGAGGTCTCTCTTTATCCTATCCCTCCATGCCCCTTCCGTTATCACCCACATTAATTGAAGGTATGAGAAAACCGAGAGACTCCCTATGCCTAGTGCCCCCTCCAGGTCAATTATGGCAATGAAGGTTCCCCCCCTCCAAAGTTGGCCAATCCTTTACAATCCAGCCTCAAACCATTTCTGAAATCTTTCGGGATTTGAGATCACTTCTCATACGCCCCGTACCCAGAGGTGACTCAGGGGTGAGGGCCAGGTCATAACACCTTTCATTTCAGAGCCTCGTCGCTAAATGCTCCATATGCTCCCCACGATAGGATGATCCTGGATTCTATGGGGGAGCTTGCTTCTCGGAACCCAAAACCATTCCCTTACCGTGGCCAGAAACAGCTGAAGGCTGTCCAGGCTAACCCATTGGAGGTCCCTTTGGGCCCTAAAATGGGGTATGAGGACCCTCAGTTGTGCAGCTTTATAGTAGAGTTTCACACCTGGGAGCCCCACTCCACCCTTCTCCTTAGGTAATTTCAGGACGTCACAGGATAGCCTAGCTTTTTTCCCCTGCCAGAGGAATCCCAGAAGAGCGACCTTTATCTCACAGAAGAAGGTGTCTGGAATCAGGATTGGGCGCATCTGCAATGCACAGAGGAACCTCGGGAGGCAGACCATCTTACAAGCATTGAGTCGTCCGAGCCATGCTATGGTTAACTTGTTCCATTTTACCAAATCTGCCTTTAATTTGGACAGCATGGGGGGGACTTAGCCTCAAATCAGTCTCACATGTCCCATGTGAGGTTGATCCCCAGGTATCGCATTGTGCCCAGATTGATCTGCACCCCCAATGAGTTGAACCTTTCAATTTCTCTGTCCCTTTCCCTATCCAGGGGGTAAAGGACTGATTTAGCCCTATTGATCTTTAACCCAGATACTACTCTGTACTGCTCAATCAACTGAATTTCTCTCGTATGGAAGTCAGGGGATTACTCATGTGGAAGAGCAAATCATTTGCATATAGCGCAACTTTGTACTTCACCCTCCCACCTGAAATCCTTCTACTTGGGGCTCCTCCCTAATCCTCTGGGCGAGAGGTTCCAGTGAGAGTGTGAATAGGGTTATGGAGAGGGGACAGCCCTGCCAAGTTCCCCTGCTCAGTCCAATCTAACAGGAGTATACCCCATTCACTGCAACGCATGTCCGGGGATGTGTAAACTGCGATTATCCCATGAAGAAGCCTATTTCCCATACCTACTTTAGCGAGCACCTCTTTGAGGAATCCCCACTCTACCCTGTCAAATGCTTTTTCAGCATCCACCGAGCAGTCCCCAGTAATCCCCCGAGCTTCTTACATTAGCTGTAAGGTTTTCCTCATTGTGTCAGCCCCCTGTTGTCTCTTAATGAGACCCACTTGATCTGGGTGGATTAATTGGGGAATGTACCGCTCGAGTCTAGCCGCTAGCACTCTGGTGTATATTTTAGCATCAATTTTCAGAAGTGATTTCAGACAAAAAGACCCACATGATCAGGGATCCTTGCCCTCCTTGTGTATCACCATGATCGGGGCCTGAGAGAAAGATTACGGGGCCTCCCCCCTCCTTAAGATGTAATTGAACATCTCTACCATAAATGGCAGAAGGGGGGTAAAGGAAGGACTTGTAAAACCCTGCTGAAAATCCATCCACCCAGTGGGCCTTTCCTGAAGGTAATCTCACCACTGCCCTCTTAATTTCTTCTTCCAATATGGGGGCCTCCAGTGCATGCGATTCTTCAGGAGATATCCTGGGTAACTGAATGCCAAGGTAAATATGATGTTTTGTCTCCCGCCTCTGGGGTAACCTCTGTTTTGCACAGTTTTTCGTAAAAAGAAGCAATGGCCTCTTGAATCCCATTGGTCGTGGTGTCCTGTACTTATCTCTCCCTTTTATGTACACCACCCACCTTTTGGCTCGTTTTCCCGTCAGCCTGGCTAGCAGTAGTCGGTCTGTCTTATCCCCTTCCTCATAAAACTTCTGTTTCAGAAATTGCAAGTTTCAAATGATTTGCCCTTCCTCTAGCAGTCTCAATTCCTCTCTTTTCCCCCTTGCCTCCATGATACATTCCTCCCGCCCCTCAGTAGACTCACATGCCCGCTTATCGCCTCCCCCTCAGCTTATTTTCAGTAAATGTAAGCTCTCTCTTTTTCCTTGCCCCTTCCCTAATCAGAATCCCTCTCCATGTCACCTTCCCAGCTTCCCATACTCTTCGGGACCTCTCCTGTATGATTTGTTTTGAAGTATTCCCCGATTTCTTTAGCCATCTCAGAGTGGAACACTGGATCCTTCCGTAAGGATTCATTACACCTTAATTTGGACCACTGGGGACCATTCCCTGCCAATTCAGGTCCACTGTTACCATATAATGGTCGGACCAGCTGATCAGGCGAATCTCTGATCCCTGTGCTTCTTCTCATAGGCCCCTTGAGATATACATATAATCAATCCTGGTGAAGGTTCAATGAGGGGGTGAATAAAAGGTGTAACCCCTTTCTTTTGGGTGAAGGTGCCACCATATGTCCTACAACCCATATACCTCCAACATTTCAAGGACCTCTCCATAGCCCTGTCTGTGCAGTGCCTGGGTCCCCGCCATCAGCACCTCTCTGTCTAACTGTACATTAGTCCATATGTTAAAGTCCCCTCCTATTATAAGGTGGCCTGAAGCTTCAAGCATTATTTTTAGGAGGCTTTTCTTCAGGAATCTCACCTGTCTCTGGTTCGGGCCATAAATTGTGCTGAAAGTAAAGCGTACCTCTTTTAATGGTGCCCGAAACCCAGAGAGCCTTTCCTTCCACATCAAACCACACCTTCAAGAACTCAATTTACAGAGCTTTCCCTATGAGGATACCCATGTCTGCTTTCCTTAAGGGCCCTAAACCCCAGTATTCCCGACACACCAATCCACTTGGGACCCTCCGTTCCCCCCTTTACGAAATGTAATCTCCTGGAGGAACAAGACGTCCAGTTCTTCTCTCCGGAATTCCCTAGCAATCAGGGACCTCTTTGTGGGTGAATTCAGCCCCTTGACATTGAAAGCCCCAATACTCAGATGACCTTCCCTTGCCCATCAACCGCTACAGCCATCTTGTTGTACCCTTGCAGGAGGGACCACCTCGCCACCTGGCCGACCATTGCCTGTCATACCACATTCCGTCAATGAAGAAAAACCAATTTGAGAAGACCCGTACCAAGACCCCAGCTTCTGCCCCCACCCCCACCCCAACCCCAAAAGGAGCCTGACTCCCCGCAGTTGACATCACCAGGTTGAGACTGGACCACCAGTAGGACCCGATCCATCCGAGTCCCTTCCTCCAATGTCACCTTACCCTACAGCCCCCAAACTCCCCACCCCCAGCGATCAAATGGCAAACCTTAACTTCAACTTCCAGAACTTCAGCAACCCTCTATACCTCTAGTTCTTCCACATTGCAGCGTAGGGCTGTAGGACAACCATTAGAATACTGACTGGTCCCTCATTCTACATTCCTTTAAATCAAAACCACCCAATGTGAGTGTCTTCTACAAGGTTCTACTCCAGCTTTGGGTCAGGTGTCTGCCTCTGGCAATGTGTTCAGCTTCCTGAATTTTCTAGATCCCGGCATCTGTCTTCTTTTGGGTGCCTTGACATGCCACTGTCTATCACCATCCGCCTTTTCTCTCAAACTCTATGAGGTGCCGGATTCCCCTACCAGCTCCCCTGTGACTCTCTGAATGTCCTCTTTCAGCTATCAGTTTGTATTTATACCCGTCAACTTTAAAGGCGATGGAGAACAGGAACCCCCACCTATACCTCACCCCTTTCTCACTCAACCATTTCGTCAGGGGCGAGCACAATCTTCTCTTGGCGAGGGTCAGGGAGGATAGATCCTGGAAGATCAACACTCTAGACACTCTGTACATAACCGGGACCCTCTTTTTAGTTTTCTCAAGGATCTTTAGTTTGTCTGAGTAATTGTGGAAATCAGCAAGGACCGTTTTCAGGCCTCCCACCTCCCCGCCTGCTCTATGAATTCTCTCACTTTTTCCTTCATCGATGGTGTCATCATCGAAGACAAGTTTGGTGACTTTGTGTAATGTTCTCCTCAGGTCCGCCTCCATCTCCCCGTCTCTCTCTGGGATCCCAAATAGCCATAAGTTGTTCTGCCTTTCACGGTTTTCCAGGTCATCAATTTTCATTATACCCTCCTCCTCTCGCCTCTCCCTTTTCTACATACGCATGTCCATTTGGGTCTCTACAGTGTCGAGGGAGGATTGATTGTACTCTACTTCCTACAGTCTCTCCTTCATTTTGTCAATCTTATCCACCCTACTCCCGATGTCAGCCCTCATGCTTCTAATTTCTTCCATGAGCGCTGCAACATCCATTATTGTTGCCCGCAGATTCCTCTCCAGCGGTAGACATGTTGTCCTGTGTGGCAACTCCTCCTTTGCTCCGCCCCAGTGTATATTTAAAGGTGAGTAAAAGCAGTGGCTGCGAACTCTCAAGTGGTTAATAACCACTGAACAGGTTATCAGGCCTTGTTCTGTCGAGAGAGGGGCGCCCGCTACCTTTGCAAACTAAATTTCAAGGAACCTGGGATTGGTAACCCTAGGTCTCCTGGGGGCAACCAGACGTGGTCTCCCTCTCACTGTGCTTAGAGAGGCATCAGCTTCACCTCACTGATGATCCCCAACAAGGGTGAAACACGTGTATGGGGTTGCTGGTGGTACTCTTGTTCGGGTTGGAATTGCCATTGCATTTCGGTGCTGGACTGCCCCTGGGCAGGACAAAGACTGATATGCAAATGGATATTTCCCATCTGTGAAAGGCACAGTGAGTAAAAGCAGTGGCTGCGAACTCTCAAGTGGTTAATAACCACTGAACAGGTTATCAGGCCTTGTTCTGTCGAGAGAGGGGCGCCCGCTACCTTTGGAAACTAAATTTCAAGGAACCGGGGATTGGTAACCCTAGGTCTCCTGGGGGAAACCAGACGTGGTCTCCCTCTCACTGTGCTTAGAGAGGCATCAGCTTCACCTCACTGATGATCCCCAACAAGGGTGAAACACGTGTATGGGGTTGCTGGTGGTACTCTTGTTCGGGTTGGAATTGCCATTGCATTTCGGTGCTGGACTGCCCCTGGGCAGGACAAAGACTGATATGCAAATGGATATTTCCCATCTGTGAAAGGCACAGTGAGTAAAAGCAGTGGCTGCGAACTCTCAAGTGGTTAATAACCACTGAACAGGTTATCAGGCCTTGTTCTGTCGAGAGAGGGGCGCCCGCTACCTTTGCAAACTAAATTTCAAGGAACCTGGGATTGGTAACCCTAGGTCTCCTGGGGGCAACCAGACGTGGTCTCCCTCTCACTGTGCTTAGAGAGGCATCAGCTTCACCTCACTGATGATCCCCAACAAGGGTGAAACACGTGTATGGGGTTGCTGGTGGTACTCTTGTTCGGGTTGGAATTGCCATTGCATTTCGGTGCTGGACTGCCCCTGGGCAGGACAAAGACTGATATGCAAATGGATATTTCCCATCTGTGAAAGGCACAGTGAGTAAAAGCAGTGGCTGCGAACTCTCAAGTGGTTAATAACCACTGAACAGGTTATCAGGCCTTGTTCTGTCGAGAGAGGGGCGCCCGCTACCTTTGCAAACTATATTTAAAGGTGGCCAACTTTACTCTCACATTCATACACCTCCTCCTGCTGGTCTAATGATCCCCCACTTGGGTGTCTCCAATAACCCACCAGCGGGACACTGTAGTTGGTGCACCCTTTTATTCAGCGCCCTGGGTCTGCTTGATCTCAGGGGGGGCTCCCTCTGGGCCTCGTGGTCTTGCTGGTGCTCTTACTATATCCCTTTCCTCCATTCCTCCTCCTCCTGCGTGCACAGCCCACTTGTAGTTCCCCCCAGCTGTACCCCTCAATGCCAGGGGCCTCAGAGTAATTGGGTTAGATCAGGGTCTGCCCTCTCACCCCGTCCTAAATGAGGGCTCACTGTCCTAGAGCCTCAGTGCCCCTTTATGGGTAATTCAGGAGGCTCTCTCTCTGCAGTTGTGTCTATCAGCTTGGACCAAGGCAGGTGAAATGTTTTCTCCCAGGGTGTATTCTTCCCAGGGCCCGCTGTACTCCTGTGCCACCCATGTCCTCTGCCCTGCGTCACTCAATGTTCTCTGGAGGGCAGGGGGGACACCAATCTCCTCATGGATGCCCTATTAATGTCGGGCGTCCTCTCCCTGTCCTCTCCATGTCTCTGTATGTATAATATGGGTAGCTATCCCCCAGCCAATGTGTCTGCCAGTGTTGTCCACAGCAGGTTCACTATGTTCACCTGGCAAGTAAGCTCCACATGGCCCGCTGCACTCCATTGCCACTCATGGTCTCTGCGGCCGGGCAGGGGGTGGGGGGCGATCCCCTTCCTCAGGTGTGAGGGCCGATGGAAATTGGGGGTTAGGGGTTACTCACTTCCCCTCTCTTCGTCCAGTGTTCCTCTGCATTGAAAGCGGTTGTGCCGCTCTCCAGAGATGCTGGGAGGCAGAGGGCCTCCTCTACCCACCCCTCTCTGGCAGGAAACTTTACTTTCGCTTTTGACCGCCTCAGTCTCGGGTCAAAACTGTGTCCTTCTTGGGCTGATTTCACCCGTTGTTGCACCTGCACGGGCAGTGGGCATCACAAACTTCCTATTTCACTCGGCCTCTGCTAATCATCACAAAAATCACCAACAACAAAAATCACGATAAAATCTACTTTTCATTCCAACACCCCATTTACATCGGGTGAGGAGATCCCAGTCTCACAAGGGCCTCCCCTACAGCTACTTCTCATTCCCACCCCCCCTTATACTGGGAAGAGGGATCCCAGGCCCACTAAATATACAGGGTCTCCATCTGTGTCCTTTTTCCTTCGTTATACAGTGCTGTCGTCTTCCCTAGTACCATATGAAAGTGTCCTTTTACACATCAATCCTCTATATAAAAACTACTTAATTTATATACAACACCACGTTGATTTCCAACCTGTCAATACAATCCCCTCACACCACACACATATACACTATTCATCACACCCTCAAACACTCATGCTCCCTTCCCATACCCACTTTCTTTTCTGTGAAGAAGGTGCCCCTACATCTACGTGTTAACGCAAAGTCCTCTGTCACGGGGTCCCGTTAACGGCCTGCACAATCTGGACAGGAATTCCGATAACACGGCTCCTGTTAACCTCTCGAAGGTGCGCACAAGGGGATTAGTCACTGCAGGTGGGCACAACCCCTCTGGATGTGCGGCCAGGAATCCTCTGTCATCACGGGGGAGTATGGGATCACATTGCGGTCACCAATAATGTAGGGTAACTCCACAACAACCAAAGAAAAAACAACCCACTAGGGAAAAAGGCTAGGTGCACCCTTTTTCGAAAGAACAAGAGCATTATTTTGAATACAAAAAGGAAAGGGCGACAGAGTATTAAAAGTCTGCTGCCGCAGAGCTCTCTCTCATCATCAAAGTGGACTTCATCTTTTATGCACCAAAATCATCACTCTTGATGCATTTGATATACAGCATTTATCCCCCACCATCATTGGTTGACTCCTATTTACATGCTCATAGTCCCATATAGGCCCTTCTCCAATTGATTGCATCATCTTCTCATCCATCTTCTCTACATCCGGGTAACAGCTTCCTCCTTTCGAAGAGCTGCAAAGTAATTGGTTAAGCTTAAAAAGGCACATGATATGCACCTTGTCGGCAGCATTAACTTGGCAGATAACTTGGAGGACAGCCTAGTCCTTGCATACAAGGCAACTCTTTTCTCACCCCAGACATGCAGGCGCCCCCATCATGCCTCCCCATTGCAATCTTATAAGCACTAGCATCACGCTTTGCTCTCCCTGGTACAAATCATAAACCTTATTGTTCTCTGCTCCCCCTGCATATCAGTTCCCCCTCCCTAGAGACAGGCTTTGTGTCCCACTAATCAATCTGATTCATGAAGGATTTAAAACTCTTATTGCAGCATATCGGATAGTTAAAATCCTGTGAAAATTCTTCTGGGGGGCGCTAGTGTCCTAAATCTCAGTTCATGGTTTGGCAGTCCAAGACCTCTGTTCTGGATCCCATGAATATGGCCTTCGTACTAGGCCACATCACTTTGCCCATTTAACTGCGCACATTCCTGCCTAATTGTTCAAAGGTCTAGCTAGATACATTTATATGTCGGTGTATGTGTGTGTTCCCTACCATGCCTGGGGAATGGAATGTGATCATCAAGCAATAGATCGGGACTCGTTGTCTTGTGTCCCGGACACAGTCTGCGACGATTCAGGCCTACTTTTAAATGCAATATTAGTTCACGTTAATAAGCGTCACGCATATTCAATGTATTCTATGAAAGCCTATTGCAACACAAATGGTTAGTTTCCCGTATATAAATAACCAACATACATATGTTTCTCGCCAATTGTATCCACCCACAAGGGTCTCCCCTCCTCCCTGCACCATCCTCTATGCATTGTCTGCGTGCCAATATATTTTCCGCAATCTAAATCGGTTGAGAGGTGCAGTGATTTGAACGTGCATCCCAACATTGGTACTTACAAATTATGTTTGGCAGGTCCGATCACTACCATTAGAAGGATTCCATGTATCGTTATAGTAGTCTTACCCTTACTCTATTCGCTCCTACCCTCTGAGAGCCGAGTTGGCTGGTAGTTTGTTTTTTTTACTACATCTTTGCGGACACAGTTCAAGGAATGTTAGAGAAGAAATGAGTGTGGTTACTGTGGTTCTTATCAATTTCAATTTTTTTATATGTTGATATGGCAAAAGGTAGGGTAGGAAACTACCATTTAAAGTATATTTTCTACCTTTATAGTAGTTTTGATCACATGACATAAGGCGCCATATTTGAGACCCAAGTTTCACAGCAGTTTAAAACTTTACTCAAACGCCAGTAGACGTGGGTGAATGATTGTTAGGTAAGTGTCTGTCACTTCAGCTTTACACTTGATGCCAAGTTGTTATATAAGAAGAAGTGAGTGACAGACCTTTTTTGTTCCATGATTTAGACTTTAAAACCTTTTGCGTGTGAGACTTTATGATTACTTTATCTGAGGTACCTTTTTCCAGTATTGCACAGCACACTGTGAAAGGGGTAGAGGGACTTGCTTCACTTATTGATATTTCAATTGCAGTTTAGTACTAGACTACATGCATTTGTTAGCTTGACACTGGAAAACTAAATACTTACCTACTCTTTGGTTTCTGGAATTTCTTTTAAAAGTTTTAAATCTGTTGTCTTGAACCATAACATATGGGCCCTCAATATAAGTGAGCCGGGTGGGAAATAAGATGCCGGTAATAGTACTACCGGCACAATTTCTGGACTGGCAATCTCCCAGGCCTGACCTGCTGGTAGCTCAGGCCCCTATGGGCAGAGAAATCACTCAATTACTGGCACCGTTACAAACCTTGAAAGAAACATCAATGATCACCACGACACAGTATGGCTTCATTCTACAGGTTGACTTCACAACATTTGTGATAGACAGCTTGAAACTGTTCATGTCACCACAGATGTCCTCCTCGTTTGATTGATCCGCAACTGCAGCAACAATCTGTGAATGTCTCTCATGACTTTCTGCTGCAAAGTGCTCCATCCTTCTCCGGTTAGTGCATTCTTTATTGCAAGCGGGACATGAAGAGAGAGAGAGTGTGTGCACGTGTATGTGTATATGACTGCCACTGCCACAATGGAAACCTTTAGACTTAGCTCTAGGAGCAGTGATATTTCCTGGTTAAAAAAGGAGGATAACAATATAAACATAGAATAGAATATGAAGTCAATTAACAGGTACAAGAAGAAGGGATTAGTTAGGTGGCACAACCACGTTTAGTGAGATTGATGGTATGGGAGAATGTTGTTGGTAGTATGGATAGACGATCACCTTCAGCCTCAACGGCATGAGATTCATGGCTCAGTTTCTGCAAAGTGTGAAGTCCAACCCCAAAACAACCAAAAAGTATAGCGAAAATTCTGATTTCCAATGTTCCCCCCTTGTAGGCATGTATCTGGAGACTGAAGGAACGATGTGTGGTGATGAGCGATTCATTCCTTTCCTGCTGGCTCTGGAAATGGTCGTGGAGTGGTAATGGCAGGTTTGATTTGCACCGATGCAGCATGATGTTCTTCAGGAGCTCAGGAGGGTGCTGATACAGGGTGGTGCCCAAATGTTGACACTGGCATTTCAAAGATAATACCTTTTCATTTTTTTGGAAGTATGGAATAATGAAGAGGCAGAGGAGGGAGGCAGGCAGACTTGCCTAGAACCTTAACAGTGAGATGTTTCACTGGTGGCACTGGCACCCACTATGTATCTATGGTAGGAGCATAGCCTAGGCATAGGAACTTCTCACTCTCCACGTGTGCATGTGTGCACAGCCCTTTTTGCCCCCTCCCCATGCGGGTTACCATGCTAGCCTGCAGCATTTGTTGGAGTACTAGGTGAGATGATGAGAAGAGCCACTGCATTCCAGGAAGGGGTGCATGGAATGTTGTTTCCCTCGAGGCAGCAGACTGGAATGTGTTCTATCATACTACTATTATGACAAAGTGACTTCTGCCTTAAAGGAGAACAAGGTTGAGCAGATACTAAAGCACCTTCTCAGCACTCATATTTCTACAGACCAGGAGCCAACACAATCATAAAGGTACACCAGAAACAGTTAGCAGATATACCTCCTTTGCCTTATTGTAATGTAGACCGAGGGAAGGAAATACTCTCCAGAGGGGTGTGAAGGTGGTTCAGTAGCAACCCAAACAGTGAAGTATAACAGTCGAAAATAAAGGAATGTCCAATCAAGATTTGATAAACATATATATACATTAATCAAGCACACCATGTAGAGTACTAACTAACTAGAAAGCACTACAAAAAAAACACACCTGTAGAAAGAACACAGAATGTGCAAAGATAGCAGATGCAGCACTCAGGGTAATTAGACTGGGGCATAAAAGTCAATTTAAAGCCAGAATGTTCAGAAAGGATATGTTCTTCTGTACAAAATGGATGCAAGTTACCTAACTAGTATCTTTGGCCCAAAATGGATATGGGGGGCAGTTTGCAGCCAATAGTAACTGTTTGCACTTCTTGGTCGTCCAGCAGTGGCGAATCAGACTATTTGGCACTGTGTGAGCAATTCAAAGACTGGGAGAATACAAAAGGCCGCACCAGAGGGTCCTAGTGGTGGTATGTGTTGAACTGTTCTTGAAACACTGTTCCAAGCAGGTCAACGGCAAAAAAACACGCAGCTCCCGGCTGTCTTGCCACACAGAGTGCTGTGACTCCCAATCCAGGGGCTCAGGGACAAGATGAATACTTTTCTCATGCCCCCAAACATGGGGGAGGCAGACACACAACTGCAGACGTATTTCAACTCAGTGAGGTTCAGGGTACCGTTGTGGCTGGCAGAGTGGCAAGTTTTGTTCCAGCCGGAGGTTCAGCCCCAATGGTCCCTAGGGTTGGATAGGTGTCTGAGCTTGCCACTGCTTTGGAACACCTGCCTTCACCTCACAAATGGAGGACTCTGGAAAGGACTGTTATCTGAGCAGTTTCCAAACTAAATCTTCTTCAAGGGCTGTAGTCCAAAAGATGATTCAAAGATTATTTCAAGAAGTGGTGTGAGACACCTTCTTTTAAAGGTAAAAGTCCACAAGAGATTGGACTAAAGATAACCTGGCTTAGTTGTCCAATCCCGGTTCTGAACCAAAGTAGACTTTGCCCTTCTAACATCATACCCAAAGTGCTTTGCTATCGAGGAAGTGAAGGCCAGAGGAAGGAGAGAGAGAGGCAGAGAGAAACAAGATGCTGGAAGTCTTCTTTCCTCAACAGTGCAGGGCTCTCCTGTCTACACTAACCCTGGCCCTTCTCTTCTCATCAGGATCAAAGGCCTTTAGAATGACAGCACCCTTGTGTGAGTCTATTCTCTTTGCATGGGTGTGCTCCTTTGAAGCCTGGGCCCAGGACTGCTGCCTGTTGTGTGGTTGTCTCTGGAGTTGAGGTTACCTACCCTCACAAAGAGATCAAAGATGAGTCATGTCCATTCAGGTTCCTGTCCTGTCACTTTTGCAGGATCAACCTGTCTGGCCAGAATACACATCACCTTCCACAGCTGAGCTGGCTCTCAGGAGCAGAAACTTGTGTGATATCAAATTGGATGTGGCTGCAATGATTATAATTAGGGCAATGCGCCATGCCTTAACTCAGGCATGATTTGTTTTAGCGTTTACCCTGCCACCAGCATGGGGTACTTATTATCATCATAGTTTGGTACAGGGGGGCATATCTTAAATCCAGCACATGCGCTGCAGAGACTTGGCTTTCTCTGCAACTGTCAAATGGGCACCTGTGACCTCTGTACCAGCTCCGTGCCACTGGAGAGTAGGTCCTGCAAATCAGGATACACACTATGCTTTTGGCAAGGAGCTTATGAAAGGGGAATCCGATCAGCAGTTACCCTTTCAGAGATTGAATTAAGTGCATCAATTCATTAATTCATCAAAATAAAAAAAGCCAGGGCTTTCACACCCTTGCTAAATGCCAATTCATCATAAGTACCCACAAATACTTGGTTACTACTGTCACCAAAGGTCCCCTTCACAGCATTCAGTGTCAGGCCATCAAGTCGGTGGTGTGACTGGGAGCAACCGTTGGGATTCACCCCCCTATGGAGTAGCAGCACTCAATATGCTCAAATTATCTATCAAGTAGACGGATAAATTATAGCACAACATTTTAACTACACAATGTTGCTTTTCAATTTAGTTACGCACCTGTGTCTCAATAGGATTGTAATAGATTTTTATCATAGTGCAACTGCCTGTTGGGTCCCTTACTATCCTTAGAGCAGAGAAGGCTGGGTCAGACCAAAAAGGATTCAATCCTGAGATCATCAGGTTGCAGACGGCTTGAAGCAGGAGGTGCATTAACCAACTGAGGTATCAACAATGAAGTGTTGATTGCAGGTTTAGTCCTTAATCCCTTCCTGTATTTATTGGTAGGGTAATCGTATTTGTATACAGATATACAAGGCTGGACACATTTAGGGCACTGAATAAATAATACATGATGCGATTTTTGACAGTAATAGACCGCGTTTTCTGTTTCCACTTTCACAATAAATAGGCAAGACCATCGTTGCTTGCAGGGGGCTGGGTGCGGGGTGCTTTAGATGATTTTCCGACTGGCTCATTGGTCCCAGTGAGCCGGCTTGGAAGATGGTGCAAGGAATCGTGAGAAATTAAAACGACTGCATCCCACGCGGTCATTAAAAAGACAGACAATCACTCTGCATACGGCGCCTGTAAATGAAGCTTGAAATCAAGTGCGTGCCTTCGAACGTTCGAGAAGATGTGATGACAAGTTCAGTAAACTTCAACCTTTACAAATGAACAGAATAAAACAGGACCAAAGGAATTAAATTCACCTTAAGTGCCCCCGACCCCCTCACTACACTTCTGCTACTTTACTATGGCAACCACATAATCAGCAGAGTAAGGTTAATGGCAAACAATTGATTACACATTTATTTTTAGCACAAGGCAGATTTCTAAATTACTAAATATGACTTAATGATGATTTAATATACCAAGCAATGCATTCATATGGAACCGTTCAGCCTGTACTGCTATCGTGGGCTGAATGGCTGTAGAGACATTCTGGATGGCAAAAAAGAAGAGGGGCGCTGTTATGAATCCTGATTACTGACCAGAAGTTAGGTGTTCAAGAGACAAGAAAGGCTTCTATGCGCTGTTCCCGAACTTGCACCACAACTGGGCTTGGTGGTTTATCAGTAATAAAGCAGAGGCAAAATAGAAAGTCAATAGTGTGACGTCTTGTGATGCTGGCACCCATGTCATGAGTGAGGGGTATGCCGGGTCACGCGCTGGGGAGTTGGAGCCAGATAGACAGAGGTACAGGATAGAATAAACACGTGTATGGAACCCTCTCCGAGTATCCGCTCTTCTTTTACAGTGGTTGTGAATGAGAGTCGTGAGGGTAAGGTGTGCCGAGTGAAGGTCCACTCAGGGGAACATCTAAGTGGCGATGAGTGGTCTGACCCACATGTGTCTGGACCTGCATCGGAGGATCCAGGATGAGCGAGCTGGGTTGGGAGGCGTTGCTCAGCAGTTAAAGCAGAGCAGCCTGTTGCGGGAGCGGTTTGCTGGCAGAGGAGCGGACGCCACATCCGGCGCCTGGAAAAGGAGTTTGACGGGCGGAGCGGTCCGTGTCCCTGCACGAGACAAGGGGCCTCATTACGAGTTGCCCGGTAAAACCGGGTTCATTACCGGCATGCCGGAATGAGCGGGTCCGTACTCGTATGAACCCGCTAATAGTGGGTGATTACGAGTGCGCGAGCACGCGCGTCCCCTCATGCGGTAGTGGCAATACCGCCAAGCTGCTAAAGGGCCTCCAACTCCCCTATAGCACCCATAGCGGTACCGCCTCATACCAACCCCTAAATACTGGCATGGTAATAACCTGTTCATCAAAAAACGGACCCGGAAATTACGTCATTGCGCAGGAACGGGAAATGGGCCGGCGGCCATCTTTAAAAACACAATCCATTGCCATCCTCCATAACCACTAGCCGATACTCGGAGAGCACAGTGGAAATCCATAGAGGATGTCAAAGGCTACCAGGAAGACCACCCCCCGGCTGCGTAAACAGCGTTACTCAGACGCAGAGCTCACCATATTAGCAGACACTCTAGCTGCACATGCAGACACAATGCAATCCCACGACAAGAAGCGGGAGGTGCTGCAACAAAAGAGGCAAATCTGGCAGGAGGTAGCCCGCAGGGTATCAGCCGTAGGTCCCACCCCGTGCAGTGTGAGGGACTGCAGGAAGCGGTGGGATGACCTCCGGTTGAGGGTACGCAATATCATGGCCACCAATCGGAAGGAGGCCATGGCCACAGGCGGGGATGCCCACTCCCCTGCCAAATTTATGCTCTGGGAGGAGACGGCCAGCAGATTCATCAGGCCTGAGTCCATCGAGGGATTATGTGAGATGGTGACGGGTGCGGCATAAACCGCAGAAGGAGGTGAGTGACCCTGCAGATCCCTGTAGGGGAGACCATGAAGTAGCACAAGTGAAGTGGTAGAGAGTCTAGGCAAGGCAATGCATGTCCCAAAACCCACATGACCATACCTAAATACAGATGGCGGGCCAAACGCTGCCACACTGAAATGCATGCTGAGTCCCCATCCCTTAACCAACACACAGCCAACACACCTGGAGCTTGCCCATGTGATACTTCATACAAACCCAAAATCAACGGCATGCCACCTGCCATGCAGTGAATGCTTACATGCCCCCTCTGAATACCCTGCGTGGCACACCTGTAAAACATGAAAGCTTGATCAAATGAATAATGAACAGCACCGCCACTGCCATGTCACACCATCACTGATGCCCTGCATCTCTTCTACCCCCCCAGGCACCGATGAGGAAGAAGCAACCCAGGAGACAACTGCAAGGGCATCCACCTCACACCGTAAGAAGAGGGCAACCACCACCACCACCTCCGCTGGAGATAAGCAGGTCACACCCACACCTGTCCAAGGGTAGTCCCTGGAAGCACCCGCCTCCACTGGGGAAGAACTTGATGCCAGTGTGGAGCCTGAGGGAGACACCGAGGTGACATGCCTGGCCACTCCAAACCCTGTGCCCACCCCCTCACCCCAACACCTGCAGTCACCCACCTGCAGTGAAGTTGATCCCTGCCTCCGTGACTGTGACCTACCCACCTCTGAGGAGTCCAGTCCCAAAAATGCCATCCACGTGACTGCACAACCCACCACTCCAGCCCCCTCCAGAACCATGGAGACACGATTGTCAATGGTGGAGGCCCAACAGGAGGCCATGTTAGACCTACTCCGCCAGTACATAGCGGACGGGGAGGAAACCAGGTGGGGTATTGCCACAGCAATTGCAGGGACCACAGCGGCCATCGAAGCAAACACAGCTGCTGTCAATGCATCGGCTCGGCTAATGAGGGACTGCCTGGGGGAGGTGACACAGGTGCTGACCTCAATGCTGCTTCATATGCAGCGGCCACGGCTTGCAGAAGGTGTGGAACCTGCCAGCGAATCACCTACTACCTTCACACCAGCTTCATCTGTCCCCACCAGCCCAGTGCACCACACACGTAGGAGTGCAAGGCACACTGAAATGCCGCCTCTGGACAGGAAGAAGTCCCGGAAGTAGTGTGGGGGGACAATGGTAGTGGGACACAAGGTTGGGGGTGAATGGGTGCATCTTGTGGAGTCTATTGGGGTTGTTGGTGTTTGTTGGGGGGGTGTCAGGGAGTTTGTTGGGGGGGAATGGGAGTTTGTTGGGGGAGTTTGGGAGGGGGGAGTGGGCACATTTTTGCTGTTGTAAATAATACACACGTTGTGATAAGAAAAATCCATGGCTGGACATTGTTATTTTTGTGTGTATCCATTTAATGTGGTACGGTGTTCAGTGCCCAACTCCCAACATTCCCTGTGTGCATGTCCACATTGGTCCAGTGTCTGACTGACACAAGTCTTTCATAGTCCCTGTGTTTCAGAAGTATTCGTGAATGAGTGCTTGGCGTACAGCATGGCCATCCCGTGCATCACTTACTGGCAGGGGGACTACTTCACCTCCGTCTCCATCCTCATCATCCTCACCCGGCCAATGCATGTCAATGTCAGGTGGCAGTGGTACATTTCTCCGGACCCACATGTTGTGCAGCATGACACAGGCCATGGTGATCTTTGCCACCTTCTCAGGCCTATATAGTTGTGCCCCACCAGACCTGCTGAGGCAGCGGAACCACCCCTTCAACAGGCCAAAGGTCTGCTCAAACAAAGAGGTGATGGCTGGAAGGTTTAGAATTAATCTTAACCACTGGCAATGCTCTGGGCAACCCTCCAGACCACCGTTCTTCGCCTGCCAAGCCATTACAGAAGGGAAAGACCATATGCAAATCAGGCTTGGCCCCACCCCAAAAGGGGCAGTCCAGCCCGAACTGCTAGGCCACATCCCTTCTGCACGAGACCACAAGCATCCCCAAACATGTTTCGCCCTTGTTGGGGCTCATCAGTGAGGAGTAGCTTGGGTCTCTAGGCCCAGCAGGCACGGGAACCACGTCTGGGCATACCCATCCCACTCGGGGTGACATAGCAAAAACAAAGAGGTGATAGCTGGAAGGTTTAGAATTAATCTTAACCACTGGCAATGCTCTGGGCAACCCTCCAGACCACCGTTCTTCGCCTGCCAAGCCATTACAGAAGGGAAAGACGATATGCAAATCAGGCTTGGCCCCACCCCAAAAGGGGCAGTCCAGCCCGAACTGCTAGGCCACATCCCTTCTGCACGAGACCACAAGCATCCCCAAACATGTTTCGCCCTTGTTGGGGCTCATCAGTGAAGAGTAGCTTGGGTCTCTAGGCCCAGCAGGCACGGGAACCACGTCTGGGCATACCCGTCCCACTCGGGGTGACATAGCAAAAACAAAGAGGTGATAGCTGGAAGGTTTAGAATTAATCTTAACCACTGGCAATGCTCTGGGCAACCCTCCAGACCACCGTTCTTCGCCTGCCAAGCCATTACAGAAGGGAAAGACCATATGCAAATCAGGCTTGGCCCCACCCCAAAAGGGGCAGTCCAGCCCGAACTGCTAGGCCACATCCCTTCTGCACGAGACCACAAGCATCCCCAAACATGTTTCGCCCTTGTTGGGGCTCATCAGTGAGGAGTAGCTTGGGTCTCTAGGCCCAGCAGGCACGGGTCCCACGTCTGGGCATACCCGTCCCACTTGGGGTGACATAGCAAAAACAAAGAGGTGATGGCTGGAAGGTTTAGAATTAATCTTAACCACTGGCAATGTTCTGGGCAACCCTCCAGACCACCGTTCTTCGCCTGCCAAGCCATTACAGAAGGGAAAGACCATATGCATATCAGGCTTGGCCCCACCCCAAAAGGGGCAGTCCAGCCCGAACTGCTAGGCCACATCCCTTCTGCACGAGACCACAAGCATCCCCAAACATGTTTTGCCCTTGTTGGGGCTCATCAGTGAGGAGTAGCTTGGGTCTCTAGGCCCAGCAGGCACGGGAACCACGTCTGGGCATACCCGTCCCACTCGGGGTGACATAGCAAAAACAAAGAGGTGATAGCTGGAAGGTTTAGAATTAATCTTAACCACTGGCAATGCTCTGGGCAACCCTCCAGACCACCATTCCTCGCCTGCCAAGCCATTACAGAAGGGAAAGACCATATGCAAATCAGGCTTGGCCCCACCCCAAAAGGGGCAGTCCAGCCCGAACTGCTAGGCCACATCCCTTCTGCACGAGACCACAAGAATCCCCAAACATGTTTCGCCCTTGTTGGGGCTCATCAGTGAGGAGTAGCTTGGGTCTCTAGGCCCAGCAAGCACGGGACCCACGTCTGGGCATACCCGTCCCACTCGGGGTGACATAGCAAAAACAAAGAGGTGATGGCTGGAAGGTTTAGAATTAATCTTAACCACTGGCAATGCTCTGGGCAACCCTCCAGACCACCGTTCCTCGCCTGCCAAGCCATTACAGAAGGGAAAGACCATATGCAAATCAGGCTTGGCCCCACCCCAAAAGGGGCAGTCCAGCCCGAACTGCTAGGCCACATCCCTTCTGCACGAGACCACAAGCATCCCCAAACATGTTTAGCCCTTGTTGGGGCTCATCAGTGAGGAGTAGCTTGGGTCTCTAGGCCCAGCAGGCACGGGACCCACGTCTGGGCATACCCGTCCCACTCGGGGTGACATAGCAAAAACAAAGAGGTGATGGCTGGAAGGTTTAGAATTAATCTTAACCACTGGCAATGCTCTGGGCAACCCTCCAGACCACTGTTCTTCGCCTGCCAAGCCATTACAGAAGGGAAAGACCATATGCAAATCAGGCTTGGCCCCACCCCAAAAGGGGCAGTCCAGCCCGAACTGCTAGGCCACATCCCTTCTGCACGAGACCACAAGCATCCCCAAACATGTTTCGCCCTTGTTGGGGCTCATCAGTGAGGAGTAGCTTGGGTCTCTAGGCCCAGCAGGCACGGGACCCACGTCTGGGCATACCCGTCCCACTCGGGGTGACATAGCAAAAACAAAGAGGTGATGGCTGGAAGGTTTAGAATTAATCTTAACCACTGGCAATGCTCTGGGCAACCCTCCAGACCACCGTTCTTCGCCTGCCAAGCCATTACAGAAGGGAAAGACCATATGCAAATCAGGCTTGGCCCCACCCCAAAAGGGGCAGTCCAGCCCGAACTGCTAGGCCACATCCCTTCTGCACGAGACCACAAGCATCCCCAAACATGTTTCGCCCTTGTTGGGGCTCATCAGTGAGGAGTAGCTTGGGTCTCTAGGCCCAGCAGGCACGGGACCCACGTCTGGGCATACCCGTCCCACTTGGGGTGACATAGCAAAAACAAAGAGGTGATGGCTGAAAGGTTTAGAATTAATCCTAACCACTGGCAATGCTCTGGGCAACCCTCCAGACCACCGTTCTTCACCTGCCAAGCCATTACAGAAGGGAAAGTGTGTATCCATTTAATGTGGTACGGTGTTCAGTGCCCAACTCCCAACATTCCCTGTGTGCATGTCCACATTGGCCCAGTGTCTGACTGACACAAGTCTTTCATAGTCCCTGTGTTTCAGAAGTATTCGTGAATGAGTGCTTGGCGTACAGCATGGCCATCCCGTGCATCACGTACTGGTAGGGGGGCTACTTCATCTCTGTCTCCATCCTCATCATCCTCACCCGGCCCATGCATGTCAATGTCAGGTGGCAATGGTACATTTCTCCGGACCCACATGTTGTGCAGCATGACACAGGCCATGGTGATCTTTGCCACCTTCTCAGGCCTATATAGTTGTGCCACACCAGACCTGCCGAGGCAGCGGAACCACCCCTTCAACAGGCCAAAGGTCTGCTCAATCACAACACGGGTACGGGTGTGCACACGATTGTACTCCTCCTCATGGCTGTTCTGCGGGTTACGCACAGGGGTGAGTAGCCACGGCCTCAAGGGATATCCTCCATCACCTGCAAGCAGATTCAAATAGGTGTGAGACACTCTGAACTGCCACATTCAGGGAGCACAGTCATGGTGGCAGCTATTTGGTTTGGCCATGCACATCTCCCTGTAAGCATGAAAACATTTTACCTAGGTGCAATCTACACTGTCATGAGGTGTGGTAGTCTGGATGGCGTTCAATAGATAATGCAGGGTGTAATCATGCATGCTGAGGCAGATATGCTGTGGTAGTGCAACAATGTTTTGACTCCAATTCATGCTGTTCATTATTTACTATGCATGGTCACACTGCCCACATTGCCACACTTGCCATTCTGTTCATTCATGCATTGCTTGCCATCACCATGGTGGCCTGGTTGTGCCTCTTACTTGTTCTCATCGATATGCATTATTTGTGATATGTGGCCCAGTGAAGTGTCATGTACCGTTTGACTGCTTCAGGTTAGGAGTGTTTGGCTCTGCATGCATTCTCAAATCACCGGCTATTCCCACCCAGGTGCAGTATTCCCACCCCTTATGCATCCCCACACATCATTACCCCAAAGCACTGCCATGGGACGGTTGTGCAACTCACCAAGCAGCCAGGCACGTGGTCTGGCAAGTCGCTACATGTGATGGGGTAGCGTGGAATTACCCAGTAACATGGCATCATGTGTTGATCCAGGAAATCGGGCGCAGCAATGGGTGATGATCTTCCTGGAGTCACATACCATTTGCACATTGATGGAGTGGTACTGCTTGCGATTGCGGTACACCGCCTCTATGGCATGGGGGACTACCAATTCCACATGGGTGCAGTCGATGGCACTGACACAATTGGGCATGCCTGCCAGTGCATGGAAGCCTACTTTGGTTTCGGCTATCTCCTGGGCAGTCCGTGGTAGGGATATGTGGGTGCTTGCGTGCTTCAGGAGGGCATCCAGCACTTGGTTCAGCATGCGTGAAAATAGTGGTTGTGAAATGCCATGCAGCTGGCCCACTGTTTGTTGGTAGGTGCCTGTGGCCAGGAAGTGTAGCACAGACACCACCTTTAGTAGTGGGGGGATGGCAGTGCATATTCCTATGTGGCTGGCAATGTCGTTCTGTATCATGTCCACTATGGTGGTGATGGTGCCACGGTCCAACCAGTACAGGGTGTGGATCTGCTCAGGGGTTAGGTTGAATTGGCTGGGTCTGGTGCGAGGGATTGGTGGCTGCCTATGAGGCACTGGTGGCTGCACTGGTGGTAATTGCTGGGCCTGTCTCAACCTCCTTCTCCTCCTGCGTCACCTCTGTGCTGCCTGTTGTTGCTTCTGTAGTTGTTGTTGTTGCTGCTGTAGTTGTTGCTGTTGTTGCTGTAGTTGTTGCAGTATAGGCATGTCCTCCAGTGCCATGATTGCAACTGCTAGTGTTAGCATTTTGGTGTAGGAAGGGGTGTGGTGTGTAGGTGTGCTCCTTTTGTACTGGGCCACTCTACATTGCCTACACCTGTGGGGGGGCAGGGGTTGTGGTATGTGGGTGTGCTCAGTTTATACTGACTCCACCTGTGGGGGTTGTGTGCACCTGTGGCAGCTGCCTTGTATCCTTCTTGCTGTTTGCGGGTGGTCTGAGATGCCTGTATGGCCGGCATTGTGCAGGCCGTGATTACCGGCTTCGCGATGCCGGTATTTGCATGTATGCGTGGGTTCGAATTACCCCCTATTACCGGCATGCCGGTATTTGCTCCCTGAGGGGGCGCGTGTACATGCTTATGCCGCTATTATCGGCACCGTTGTTTAGTGTGCCGCTAATACCGGGTTTGCGGGTCGGAATGCAACGGGACGGTAAACGATGCCGGTATTACCGCACCGGCATCGTTTTTGCCTTACCGGCATACCTCGTAATGAGGCCCAAGGTACTTGCCGGGGGAGGAGACCCGGACCAACCAGCAGGTGGCGCATATACCGGCTGCAACGAGTGCAAGGCCCGTGCTGCCTACGCAGATCATGTTTCTGTCATTAGTCGTCGAGTGCGTGTGATTTAGTGAAGGCGCATGGAAGGCGCCACAAGTAAACAAACAAAAAAAACAACTATAAACTGTTAAAGATATTGTGCTTGTTCCACACAAAGAACGTTTACAAAGCAGCATTGGGGGCTATAGCTGGAGGAGAGCACAGGACAAGGCCCAAGTCAGTGCTTTCTTTCTCTTTCTTCCCTTCTCATCTGCCAACTCAAATAAGCTAAGGGCACCCTGGCACCTTGACAAATGGCAGCCACAAAGTAAATTCATAGCCCACATCCCGGCAAAATACAGGCCCCACCACATGTTTTTTCCCACTGAACCAGCATGTCAGAAGAGGGGGAGCTGACTGTGCCTGTCACACCACCAGCAGCCCTGCCCTCAAGATTGCAGGACAACTTGATTACACAGCTACCTTCCCATTTTGACTTATCGGAAACCAGCAGTCTGGGCCCCAAATGAAGCAGATGGATGATGGATTTTGCGGTCTACATCAAAGCCTTCAAGTGGAAGAAAAAAACACAGCCTACTTACCTTATCCATAGGCCCCTATGTGCGTGATATTGTGGATGAACTGCTGACTGGAACCACGGACATCTACGATAATCTCAAGACAGCTCTCACTGACTACTTTACACACAAATGTGGATTACGAACGACATGTGTTTCACACGACAAAGCAACAGAAGGGTGAAACGATGTACTCATATGTCATGGGTCTACGCATTTGTCTCAAATATTGCGATTTCAACAACTAATCAAATGACGAGGCGCTACATTCTCAGATCATCGCAGGATGTGAATGTGCTGATTTTAGGAAAATACTATTATGGAACCTTCGATCCCTGTACGAGATCCTACGCCTAGCAAGATCAGACGCGGCTCTAGCCCTGCAAGTGGAAGCTCTGAGTGACATTAAAATCTTAGGACGCAACCAACCAGGTAAAGGCAATGGAGAACCCTTCTGCTATCAATGTGGATATGAGTTTTCTCACAAAGGCACCTGCCCAGTCATTGCACAACAATACTCACCATGTGGGGGAGACAACCAGTTTAAAGCAATGTGTTGCATGTGTGTGGGAGTGATGGGTCGTTTGGGCCACCCTCATGCATTCAGCACAAGATGCATCACTTGCTCTACCAACAATGGGGACGCTTCCATTGCCCTTATGCTCCTAACCAGCCCTCATACTGATGATGACATAGGTGGGACTGTTGCAGAGACACTTGGCATCCATTTTGTGTACCCTCAACTCCATCTTTGGATTAGGCCTCACTGCAATAATACGAGAAGGCTCCTCTCCCCTCTGCAGCGCCGCGCACACTGTGCTCATGGCCCCCACCTTTTCTCACTGTGTCTGAACGTTTTGCAGCTCCATTCTCACGCCTAAGCTGGAGGTAATTGCAACAGAACAAATGTAACATCTCACTCTTCCTCTGAGATCACTGCCCCATGTGTGAACCAGCCTGATCCATGCCTTGTAGCACATCCATCTCCACAAACCTGCCTGTGCCCTCTTGCCCCCGCTGTTGGAAAATTATGTCATGATGCCTACCCCCGGGCATCAGGACCAAGGCCCTCAGCTCCGGGAGCAGGCATCCAGACATTTGTTTAAACCTCAGCAGCCCCGGGTAGGGGCTGTCTGAGTTCAGTCCTGGCGCCTTAGGCGCCAGGCTCATCATAGAAATCAGTCCTGGCGCCATAGGCGCCAGGCTCATAGACTTTACTTACCTGATGTAGACCATGCTGCAAAAGAGTCCAAGCCTACATGAGGCCTGGATGGGACTATTTTATTACAGGGACTATTTTTTACTCGGGCGTGGCTCTAGGGAACTTCTTACCTGGGACTACTTTGGAGGCTATTTAAACCACACCCGAACAGCAGCACATGCTTTGCGTTATTCTGCATCCAGCAGCGTGACGCTCACCATGCCTGCAGCCAGCATCCAGTCTTCTCCCACACCCGCGTGCCTGCAGCCAGCATCCAGTCTTCTGCCACTCCCCCCTCGAATCCAGAGCTCCTAGAATAAAGAAGAAGAAAAGGACAAGGTTAGAAAACAAACTTATTTCAAATTCCTCACCTAATTCTGGAACCATTTCATCTCAGGACCTGGAAAGTACATCAGTCCTGCATGCGTCGCTTCGCCAGCTCCAGCACGGCGCCATTCTCACCAGTTCTCACAGCATCTTTCGATCCGGCACTGTCTCCATCATTTCTTCGCCATAATCCGGCACCTAGGGGACACAAGAAAAAACAAGGTGAGCCAAGGGAATCAACAAATACAACCTCTTACCACCATAGACTTACCTGATTTACCACCGGCGGTATTATTCCATAACTCTCCACATTTTCATATGCCGCATCTGTAAAGAGGGAGAAAAACAACACGTTAACGCATGCAATAGTTACCGGACAGCGTTGGGTAACACAGACTCTTACCTGAACGCCAGCAGCAGCTACGAGACCTTCTTCTCACAAACTCAGTTGCAACTTAAGGAAGGAAGGGGACAAGAGTGAACATCGGGCACATTGAACTCTTTGAACTTGATACTTACCAATCCCGCCAGGGACTTCAGAGTCAATACTTACCGGAACTCGCCCAACGCCTTCAAACCAGTGAAGTAACTGGTATCTACGCGCCCCTGCAAGACACGCAGGATGGAGCGCTCATCTTTTATGAACATAAGGAAAATACTTCTTCGGATCCAGCAGACAAGACTAGGCGGGCCAGTCCAGACAGTCATCTCTGCACTACGCATCACGTTGAAGGAGACCGCAGCTGTCCGGGTCCGATCGACACCCCTGTGGGGTCCAGGTGAGCGTAACAAATTACTGCCAGTATAACCCTGTGTCCCGGCAAGGTATTCTCTTGATGTACCAGATAAGTGACCCTGCCATAAAGCCCATCTCAGTGTTTCCCCAACTACAATCAGACCTCTGTCACAGTATATTGCACTCCAGAGCTAACAATTGTCAGAATGCCTGCTAGTTTCTTTGATGCGCTCAGAACCACCCCACGATCAATATTATCTTACTTGCCGCGACCCCCTAAGCCCAGTACTCCATATAAGTCTTAATGAGTGATGCTGTAAATATATCTACAATTGATAGGTTTGTGATGATTTGCTCAAAGGAGCTGGAGTGACTATTATTTAGTGCATGCCTAATGACAGTATCTCATGTTAGCTTAGTTAGTGGCCACCGTGCTTCACAACGACCTGACCCTCACCCGCCTGGACACTGGCAGTTGGACCATGTGTCCAACCACAGCATATTTTGTAATCTTTTTGCCTGACATCATTGATGATGATTTTTGCTCTTTTATTCAATTGTATGTGTATTGTGTCCCAGAGTGCTCTCGGGCAGCAGAGTTCTCTGGATGCCAATTTTACATAAAGACAACTAAATCTCGCAGCCTGTTCTCATTCCCCGTTGGGGTGTGTCTTATTTCTTTGCATTACACGTTGAAGACGGGGAGTGGGCCTTTGCATTTGGTGACCCCGACGTGATTGGGACAGGAGCCCTGAGGCCCCGTGCAGTGTGGCGAGATCTGGGACGCCCCTCATCGAAAACATCGCCTCCACGGTTTACCAGTTCGTGCGCACAAACGAGAGCGTCCAAGGGTTCCCATTTGCCAAATACCCAAATAAAAACTGCTCGCCAAGGTGGGCCACGGCTTGGTTGGGGAGCAGACCAGATTGTGGATAGACCGTGAACGGTGGCTCTCGGACCACCCGACTGAACACGTGAGTACTGGTTGCGAGACCTTCAAGGGAGATAAGAGGGTTTGGGAAAAGGGGAACAGATAAAGGAGTTGGTAAAAATATAAAAGCTGGGATAAATTTTAGGGTCTGTGTGAATGTCACTGAGGCTTTTTCTTATCTATCCTTTATATGGCCATTAGGTTTTGTGGTAAAAAGCGGTAAAGAGAAATAAGGGAGCCTAGCCCGAACGGGGTAGAAGGCGGCGCCGCGTAGCATTGTCTCGACCAGTGGAGGGAACAAGTGAAGATAAAGAGAAAAAAGTAGGAGTCTCATATATTTAGTAGACTCGGAGTAGTAATTTAGAATATTCTTTTTCTGTGTGAGCAGAATTCTTGGAGAGGTAGCCTGAGGGGGCTCAGAGGTGGGGAGTGCATGAGAAAGCAAGAGTGAGGGGCAATAAAATGAAGTAATAAAAAGGGGAGTAAAAGTGAAGGTAGTTCATGTTACATGTTCTATGTGGTCTATGTTAAAGTGTTACATGTTGTTCTGTCACTAAGTAGCTCTGTATTTGTGATTCGACAAGCATAAAGATTAAAGAGAAATAGTGGTAATGAAAATAGAGATTTATGTTAAAGAAATAATCAAATATTGGTTAAAAAAAATAATAATTGCTGTTGAAATAATTTGTGGTTCCAGTAAAAAGGTGTAAGTAAAAAGGTTGTTGAAATGTGTGGTGTCCAGAGTCAAATAAGTTTAAGTAGAAGTGTTGCAGAGATTGTTAAGTGGTTGACAGTGTACATTAATATTCAGGAAAAAGAAGGTACATACAAGTAAGTGTAGAGAATACGTCATCATGGGAGCGACCACACTATTAGCACATATTTGTCACATCTACCTTTATATAGTGAGAAAATACAAAAGTACCATGATCAATGTGTGGTGGAAATAAAAGGAGACAGTGTGCTACCAATCTGGCCGGAGGGAGGGTCATTTGATAAGAGGGTATTGGATCTAGTATCGACACACTTGCTAGCAAAATATAGAGGAAAGCAGTTGCATAACATAAGGGAGGTGCTAGATTTGTGGTGAATGTTCTAAGAAGTAGCGCCTAGTGGTGAGGTAAGTAAAGACGCGATAATTAGAAAAGAGGAGACACCAAAGGGAGGAGAAGGGTCTGTGTGGGGAGAATACGCGACACCGGCAGAAAAGTATAACCCCATGAAAATGTACTCATTATTTACAAGGCCTGCAGTAGGGTACAGTGATCGCCAATATGTACCAGCATGCACCACAGTAAGTACCCGAAGAGCAACATCAGCCACTGCCCCGTCTCCATATGAAACGGGAGGGCTATACGGACCAACCAGTGCCCCTCCAGTGAATTTAGCGCGGTTAACAGGGGACTTAGACGGACAGCTTGCACATGCACAGATGGAGATAACATGGTTAAGAGCGTTGTGTGATAAGGGCCAGATGATGCCAGGGGGAGGGGAAGTACCACCATTAACGGCTGTTGACCTCACACCCCCGCTGAGCGTTGCAGGGGGCTCTACACCGTCCCCGCCACCACAGGCGCCAATCACAAAAGGTCAGGAACAAGAGTGGCAATCGGGCGAGTTCCTGTTTCATTTAAATGGAAAACCTGTAAAAATAATATGACCTCCAACCCAGGATAGCCAGAGAGGGGAGGGGCAAGGAGAAAGGGAATCAGAGGAAGATGTTGAGGAAGTATGGAGTGATCTAGATGAATATGAAGAAGGAGCGGCAGCGGCGGGATCTCCGCTGCCATTCCGCTTTGACCAAGAGGATGAAAGGGCTGTGCCAAGGTGGCAGGGGAGATTAAGACAAAGAGTAGGGAACATGCTGGTGAGTAAAACAAAGAAGGGAACGGTAAGTAAGAAAGGAGGACAAGCAAAATTACAAATGCCTCTGATACACAGGGGACCCAGAAGGCCCCACTGCATACCATGGGCACAGATGGACAAGAATAACTTGTTGAAACTCCTCCCTCCACTTTTGGGTGGGGCGGGGAAGTGGATACACGCATTCGAAAAACACACAGCAGGGGTCCCTACAGCTATAGGGGATGTGAAGAGTTTGTTGGTGTCCGCTGTTGGTGACCAAGCAGATGCAGTGTGGGTGAAGGCAGGGTTCCCTTGAGTAACAATTAACTGTGACCGCCATGACGGGTCAGCATTTAACAACGTTACAGCGCAAGTATGGGATGCATTGCGGAGGACGTTTCCAGATACTGCAGACTTACACTTAGTGATACAATGCACTATGGGAGAGGAGGAGGAGCCTACGCAATTCATCCTTTGGGGGCAAGACCTGTGGAGAAGTGAAACGGTTACGCTGTGGGACCAATCTACTGCCTTGTTCTACTTTATAATAAAAAAAGGGCTCCTGAAGGAGGTACACAAGTCCTTGGATAAAATAGCTGGAATAGAAGCCAAGGGCTGGCCTGAGATTCAGAGCATGATTGTACACTATTTTAGGAGGATCAAAGAAAGAGAAAAGGAGATGGCCTAGCGAAGGTTGGCAGACGAGGCGAAGTTAGAGCAAAATAAATTAGTGAAGGTTGCGGCTATGAATGCAACAACATCAACTGACAGACTGGGCGAAGGAGAAGAGGGGGTAGGAAATACGCCAGCAAGAATGGCCGCAACATGGGCTGCAAATGGGCAGGAGCAGTGGGACGGAGAGGAGCAGTACGGAATGGCAAGGGAGGCCTACAAGAGGACGAGGAGGGTACAGAGGACAAAGAGGGAGATTCAGAGGAATGGGAAAAAGAGGATTTGGAGGGCCTGGGATGAGAGGGGGACCACAAGGATCATGTTGGAACTGCGGGAGTTGGGGGCATTATTCAAGAGAATGCAGAATGCGACCTATGGGTTATTATCAAGGACAGCTCCCCATGGGGAACAAACAGCAGTATGATCACCCGCACCCAGGCAGTCCCTATGGGTTACCAATGGGAGGGAATGGGCAGAATGAACAATTTTGTAATGAGCCACAACTGCAACAAAGACAGCAACAACCAGAGCAAAGAGGTATGCCACAACAAATGGCGAGGCAGAACACTATGTCCAATGCAAACACTAATATTTTTGCAACTTCTGCAAATGGCGCACTGGCACCTTTCCGCAGTGTAGCAGTGGTGGGGGATAATGTTTTCTCTGTTCCAGGAACAGAGACATATGCAGATTAGGACAGCCCACAGACAGCACTTGCGTGTCCAGTCCTATCTACTACCCTACGTGCAGAAGAGGAACCACTAGTGGGGGCGGAGATAGGCAACAAACAGTTCATCTTTATGGTGGACTCGGAAGCTGAAAAATCGTGTAACATGGAAGGCCGGTTTCCGCTCTCTGGCAGAAATTTGGAAATGCAAGGGTTCTCTGGGGCTATTTTAAAAGTTCCTTACACAAAAGATCTTGACATAAAGGTGGGGGAAAAACAGTGAGAGCACCTCTACTGTATCACGAAGACTGGTCAATAAATTTGTTGGGAAGAGACCTCCTGAGTAAATTGAATATGACCATATACTTTACTGAGTGGGAAAAAATTGTTCCACCCCAGGAGTGTGCCCCGTGCGGGCAATATTGATGATTAGCACAATGACAAACGAAGTTGCCATAAGAGGGGTGCCCATAGACATGGATATGTTTATTTATGGCATCAGTGTGTTGGCAAGAGTGGTGCCTGAGATAACAAGAAAAGAGTGGAAAGTTCCTTCAGATTTTGTTTTCCGCCCAATTGTGAACACAGATATTGTACCAGTAACAATTTTGTCTATTGATTTGGAAGGGGTACAGGTTTCAAGTAAGCATATTGCGGTGATAGGACTGGACACACATGGATGCGAATGGAGAACAGTGCTGTGCATAGACCCTAACATAATGTTGCATGATTTAACTGATGAAGAACTGTTCATTGACAATGAGAGTGATGGAGAAATAATAATGGAAATAAGTGTACCATGTGGCCTCATGATTCAGCTTAGAGAGATACACTACCCCCTCATGGCTAGTGTTAACGTACCACCCACCATATTCGAGGGTGATATGGTAAAGGTCCTGCCAGAAATATGGACTATAGGCCCCCATGATGTGGGGCTATTACAAGAAGCTACGCCCATCAGAATAAAACTGAAACCAGGTGCCATACCTCCAAGAGTAAAACAGTACCCACTATCAAGGGAAGCGGAGGAAGGAATAAGAGAAACAATAAACGCACCGCTAGAACAAGGAATAATAGTGCCATCAAATTCACCATGCAACACAGCGATTTTTCCGATCAAAAAAGCAAAGGGCGGGGCTTGGAGGATGATCCAGGACCTACGCCCACTTAATGACGTAATACAGAAAGAGTTCCCATTAGTGCCTAATCCAGCATCTACATTGTGTAGCATACCCAAAGATGCTACGTGTTTCACAGTAGTGGATTTGAAGAACGCTTTCTTCTCAATACCACTTGACCCAAGCTCCAGGTACCTCACAGCATTTATGCTAGGGGGGAACAGATACGAACATTGCAGGTTACCTCAAGGATATTGTGAGAGCCCCAGCATTTTCAAGAGAATTTTGCATGAAGATCTTGGCAACATTGATGTAGAAAGCACGATAATACAGTCTGTAGATGATTTACTCGTCTGCAGTAAAAGTGAAGAGCAGTGCAGAACAGACTCAATAACATTGTTAAATTTGTTGGCCACAAAAGGGTACACGGTGGACAAGGGCAAACTACAAGATTGCCTCGCAGAAGTGCTCTATCTAGGACAGTTGATTTTCAAAGACGGCAAAAGAATTTTGTCTGACAGAGCTGCACAATACGTCACATGATCATACCAAAGAAAGTGAAGGATATGCAAAAATGTCTCGCCATCTGTAATTACTGCCGTGCAAAGATACTAGATCATGCGGCACACACACGCCCATTGCTACAGGCTTTCAAGGAAGCACAAAAGAATCATGTCCCATTAAAATGGTCAAATGAAATGATGACGCAATTTTTCAAACTACAAGACCTCATCACACACGCACCAGTTCTGGCAAGCCCTAATTATGACCGGGAGTTTTACTTATTCTCCCACTGCAATGGCATTTTAATGACAGCAGTATTAACACAGAAAACATCCCTAAGTCATAAGCCATTGGCCTATTACAGCGGTACATTAGACTCAGTGATGCAAGGCCACTTCGCGTATAAAAAACAAGCTCTTGCTGCAGCGGCCTTCGCGAATAGAAAAAAGCACAACCATTGTAATGGGGTGCTCAGTGATCCTATACGCAGAACACTCCCTCTTTGCAATTTTAGAGAGGCCCAAATCAACACTAACAACACAGAGGGCAACGGCCTACGAGATAATAATCTCGAGTCCAAACATTCATGTGGTCAGGTGCAAGACAGTGCACCCAGCCACATTCATCACAGAACCGTGCACAGTTGAAGATATCCAGACACATGACTGTGCTGCATACGAGGGAGAGGAAGATGATATTCCCAAAGCAAGTGAAAATGCATTACAGGAGGGAGAAATATACTTTGTGGATTGGTCAGCATCGATAAACAGTGAAACAGGGTAAAAGCATGTGTGGGCGGCAGTCATGCGGATGGAAGAAGAAGAATATGAGATTATTGTACAAAAGCGCCTCCCTTCCCATTACTCAGCTCAAGCCGCGGAATTGACAGCGCTAATTGAAGTGCTGCACACTGCTAAAGGATATTTATATTCTGACTCAGCATATGCTACAACAACAGTACACTCAGATTTGTCACAATGGCGGCGAAGAGGGTTCCGAAGGGCAGATGGTTCTCCAGTAAAACATGCCACATTACTAAATGAATTGATAGAAGCATTAGCAGAATCATCAGTAGTAGCTTTGGTGAAGTGCCAAGCACACACCAACAACACGGACACGATCTCATTGGGAAACGCGGCAACAGACGCAGCAGCGAAAGAAGCAGCGAATTTCAATGTTCCGCATACAATAGAGTGCATTGTAAAAATACCAAGCACAGATGCATTAGAAGAAGGATACAGTCACACGTCAATTGCCCAAATAATAGAGCTACAGAAACGTGCACCTACAGAAGAACAAGACTTGTGGGGGAAAAGAGGATGTAAACAGTCACCTACAGACCTCATATGGAGGCAGGAATTAACAGGAAAGGTAGTGATGCCAGTGGAATTATTAGAAACTGCATTCCAACAATTGCATTTCCCAACACACGTGACCAAACAGCACATTGCAGCAGAAGTACAAGAGCATTGGTTCATTCCGAACTTGCACGAACACTTGTCCAAATTTACAATAGCGTGTACAACATGTCAAACATATAATTCAGGAATGACCCTACAAACATTAAGAGGAACATTACTATGCCCTGTGGGTCCATTCAGAGAGCTCCACATAGACTATGCAGATATGGGGGAAAAATGTAACGGTGCAAGCTACCTAATTGTGATAGTGTGTCCTTTTTCACGGTGGGTGGAAGCTGGACCCTGCCTGCACCCAGATGCAAAAAGTGCTGCCAAGGTCTTAGTGCAGGATGTTTTCTCAAGATGGGGCATATGTGACGTAATAAGATCAGACAATGGCATACACTTTGTGAATGACCTCTTCAAAGAAGTAACATCGTTACTGGGGATCAAACACAAACTGTGTTCTATTTATCTCCCGATGGCCAACGGAATGGTGGAAAAAATCTGAAAAGCAAGTTATCAAAATTATGTAAGACGCTCAAAAATAATTGGGTGTATTGCATGCCCCTAGCACTGTTCCAACTCAGAACACAGCCAAGTAAGGACCATCATTTGAGCCTGCATGAAATAGTGATGGGAAGGCACATTTACACGCCACTCTCCCCTGTGAGAGAAGCTTCAGATGCTCACAGAGCTGCCACAGTACTGGGGGATGAATTTAAGGAATATCTCACCCACCTGACAGGAGTGGTGCGGAGCATAGCAAAACAAATTGCACCACCATTTACAGAAAATTCTACAACAGACACTGCAATACCAGCAGATGACAGCCCAAAGGGTCAATTAATGCCAGGTGAAAATGTATATGTGAGAAGTTTTGTGCGGAGATGGAACTTTCCAAGATTTCATGGGCCATATCAAGTGATTTACTGCACTCTTACTGCACTGAAGGTTAAGGGATTGAAATATTGGGTGCATCTGTCGGATGTGAGACGAGCACGTGATAGTGCAATCCCTCAAAATGAACCTAATAACAGCAACGAAGTTGCAAGTGGGTAAAAGAAAAGGAAAAAGGTATACGAAGGGAGACATGAGTAAAAATGAAACGAAATGACAAATAATTATGTTGAACTATTGCTCTCTCTCTCTCTCTCTCTCTCTCTCTCTCTCACACACTCTCTCTCCACTGATCATTGATGAGCAATATGATTGACTACTTGTATAGAAAGTATTTGGTAATTGCAAAGTAGAAGATATAAGAGCCAAGAGATGTTTCCTAGTGAGTTTCAGAACTGATATGGGAATAATGATAGGGTGTGCACACCAGTAGAGGTTTGATTACAGTACTAGAATAGTGGAAAAATAAAAACTGTAAAATTATAACGTATGTATGCCTGTTACTTAACAATTTTATATCGCACCTTCAGGTGAAACAATGGCAGAAAGGAGTGCACTCACCGATGACGGCACCATGTTAGTTAGCGATAGGGTAGCTAGTAGAGTTAACAAATACTATAATATTGAATGTGGGATAAAGTACTGTGCAATGCTGTTTTCGACAATATTATTCTTTATGGCATGCTATTATACTGTGTCTTTCATTATAGAATGTTAGAAAGAAGGGGGGAGTGGGCTAAACCTAATACGTGAAGGCTCAGCACTCATCTGGGCGGGTGTAAAAACTATGTGGAGACATAATCCTTCAACCACTGCAAACCTCACTACGATATATAAAAACCGGTCCGCAACAGCCCCCCTGTTTCCACTTACTGCTATCAGGCCAAGCAATATGAATGAGACCAATAAGTATGATGGGGACTACTTTTAGGAGAGTGGGCCTGAGTCAATAAACACTGATGTACAAGCAACCACAGAACCTACCTCATGAGGCACTATACTGCACTTTAATATTGCTGCCACCAATAGATCAGAGGCGCCAGACCCACTGGCGTGACAAGCTGCTAATGAACGGAATGACACAGCATGGGCAGGTGTCTTTCCCATACACTATCAAAAAGTAAAAACGATCAATGACAGGGAAGGGGGAGGAGAAGACGGAAGAGGGGGGCAGGAGGGAAAATATATGATATTTACCATGGCTTGGGATTAGATGAAATAGAAGACCCCCGTCACCCTGACTAGTCCAACAAATGGTACTCAGACATGAGTGCAACAGCAAAACAAACCAGGAATGAGAGCTATTATGTTTGCTCTCTCATACTGCACGCATCTGGCACAACTAAAATACTCGTACCCCAAGAAGTGCCCTTGTCAGACGACCAATGTTTGATTCATCTCGTATTGTGTAGGATTTGGAGCACCTTCCAGGCACACACAGTTACAATAGAAATGCTGCAGAATTAGAAAACATGCACGAGCAAGCGGCAAGGAGTGATTTGCATCAAAGAACCTTTTTTCGTCATAAGAGGAACAAGATTTACAGACAATAAATGGCATGATGAGACAATGGAGTGCAAAGCTGAAGCACTTAGCGGACTAACTGAAGAAAACTTTCAATGGGTCAAAGAAACGTGTGCTCCCGTCTGGTCCCAACACATTGCAAAACGCACATGGGTTACTGCTCTCAAAAAACCTATCAAAACGCAAAAAGAAATCTCACATGAACTCTGTTTCCACGGAGAGGAAAAGGTGCCAATGGGTGGCAATAAGCGATGCAACAAAACAATCATCATTCACAACATGAAAAAAGGTACAGCAGCACTCATGGATATGTATAGGGTGTGTGGCAAACAAGCCTACCTGCATCTGCCAGCATCATTAAGAGGCACTTGCGCCCTAGCCACACTGCACTCTGCATTGATGGTAATACCAGAAAGCAATATCCAAGGGGGGAGAGGATCGGCTGGCATATCGGCACTAGGGGAATCGGCTGGCATATCGACAACGGGGCCATCGGCTGACACATCGGCAGCGCCCCAACCAGAAGCAACAGAGCTTTACTCATATGACATCCTTTAGTGAAAGTGACTTAAAAAACAGACTTTCCCGCAAAAAGAGGTCATCAAACTATATTTTCAACTAATCTTCTCGCGGAGATCCCAGCGAAGTACAAACTCTTTAACTCGGCAGAAACATTTTTTGCCTCCCTCCTAACGCCAGGACTCCAGGCGCGGACAAACGCCAAATGGTTGCAGGTCGTCCGCTGGTAGCTGATCCAACTGGCCAACGACACTGAAGAGGGATTCAATGTGATTAAGGTGGAACTTTGCGCCTTGCGTCTGATGACAATGCAGAACCTGTACGTCCTAGACCTCCTTAGAGCGATGGACAGCAGTGTTTGCTGAAATATTGGGAGCGCATGCTGTACATTCTTACCTTCTGAAGACGCAGATAATGGGACCCTCTCCCACGTCATCTCAGCAGTACACAGCCTGGGAGAGAGAATGCAGGAAGAAGGAGGAATAGAGTCAAGTAGCTGGTTTGACAACATATTCAATTGGATACCATCCTGGTTCAGCATCATGATGACATTTTTTGTTCCAGTCATCGTTTTTATTTTACTATTTTTCTGTGTGTGCCAACTAGATGTCCGATGTTGTGCAAAATCTATGCCTAATTCAGCAATGATGATGGTAAGGATGGGCAGACAGACAACAGCAGCCACCATGATAGATGCACAAATGCAAACTGGAAAATCAAACCCACCACAGTATTGCATGACAGCTGTCTATCGCCAGAATGGGGATAGGGTGGATAATCTGTACCACACAACCATAAAAGAACCAAGGGAGCTGCAATGGTACAGAATGACGTGGGTTGACCTAGATGGGGATGTAGGAATATATATGACATGCACACCTGATGAGTATGCCAGGAATGGGCATAGCCTGGGAAGCGTATGTAGGGCCTGGATGCCAATAAAAGGTACCCCCGCATGGGATGAAGCAATAGCGGAAGCAGAGTATTATCAAAATGAGAATAACACTAAAAAGTAATTCATCACTTTAGATGTAACGAAAGGGGGGAATGTGTGGGAGTGATGGGTCGTTTGGACCCCCTTCATGCATTCAGCACGAGATGCATCACTTGCTCTACCAACAGTGGGGGACGCTACCATTGCCCTTATGCTCATAACCAGCCCTCATGCTGATGATGACATAGGCGGGACTGTTGCAGAGACACTTGGCATCCATTTTGTGTACCCTCGACTCCATCTTTGGACTAGGCTTCACTGCAATAATACTAGAAGGCTCCTCTCCCAGTGCATACCGCGCTCAAGGCCCCCACCTTTTCTCACTGTGTCTGAACGTTTTGCAGCTCCATTGTCACGCCAGAGGTAATTGCAACAGAACAAATGTAACATCTCACTCTTCCTATGAGATCACTGCCCCATGTGTGCACCGGCCTGATCCATGCCTTGTAGCTCATCCATCTTCACAAATCTGTCTGTGCCCTTTTGCCCCCGCTGTTGGAAAATTACTGGCAGTATAACCCTGTGTCCCGGCAAGGTATTCTCTTGATGTACCAGATAAGTGACCCTGCCATGAAGCCCACCTCAGTGTGCCCCAACTAGAATCAGACCTCTGTCACAGTATATTGCACTCCAGAACTAACAAATGTCATAATGCCCCCTAGTTTCTTTGATGCGCTCAGACTCACCCCACGATCAATATTATCTTACTTGCCATGACCCCCTAAACCCAGTACTCTTAATGAGTGATGGTGTAATTATATATCTACAATGTATAGGTTTGTGATGATTTGCTCAAAGGAGCTGTAGTGACTATTATTTAGTGCATGCCTAATGACAGTATCTCATGCTAGCTTAGTTAGTGGTCACCGTGCTTCATAACGACCTGACCCTCACCCCACCTGGACACTGGCAGTTGGACCACGTGACGCTCACCCTCACCCAAACCGAACAGCCAATCCTGAGAGAGCAGCACCTACACATCCATAGGCAATGCGAACTTGTTTCCAACCACAGCATATTTTGTAATCTTTTTGCCTGACATCATTGATGACGATTTTTGCTCTTATATTCAATTGTACGTGTATTGTGTGCCAGAGCGCTCTCGGGCAGCAGATTTCTCTGGAAGCCAATTTTACATAAAGACAACTAACTCTCACAGCCTGTTCTCTTAGTCTCATTCCCCGTTGAGGTGTGTCTTATTTATTTGCATTGCACGTTTAAGACAGGGAGTGGGCCTTTACACATGTACCGCAGCCAAGCTCAAGGTGAAGGAAATGGCGGGAAACCGACATAAGGCAGGGAAAGACGGATACAGAGTCCCACACGGTTAGTGAGCCAACCATATGAGCCACCTCAGCGAGGCCAGAGGGACAGAAGGGAGGAAGGAATGCCACAAGAGCGGATTGGCAATCAAACAAGATGACAGGGGCCAAATCAAAGAGAAGACCCAAAAGATACATTTGCTACCCGGTTGAACGGTCATAGACAGACAGTAGATCCAGTGAGCACTCAGAAGGAAGATCAAGAAGAAGAGAAACGCTTTGGGAAGAACCACTGAAAAGAGGCTACTTCTACGCATTGGTAGACCCGATGGTGAAAGAACAAAGTCTGATACTGACATGGCAGCTGAGGTGCTAGATATCAGAGCTACGGTAAATGTCATAAGCGAAGAGGTCTACACAAACCTTTGGATGACATCATAGAGCCTCCAGTAGGCCCAAATCTATGGGTGTCACCAATAGTTCCAGTGCCCCAGAAGGACTTGCAGGACATCAGACTATGTGTAGACATGTTCCGACCAAATGAAACTATACTGAGAGAACTTCATCAAGCTCCAAGGATCACTGACATGGTCCACTTGCTAAATGGCGCCACAGTATTTTCAAAACTGGACCTTAAAAAAGGATATCATCAACTGGAACTGAGCAAGGAGTCACACAATACATAACCACATTCGTCACTCATCTAGTACTCTCCACGTGCAAACGCCTAAGCTTTGGGGTCTCGTCAGCCGCCAACAGATTTTCAGGCAGAAATACACAATGTCATAAAACATATCCCCAAATGTTTAAATTACATTGATGATATTCTAGTATTCGGGCAAGATCAAGAACAGCATGATAACACCCTCACAGGAGTGCGCATGGCACTTGAGGAAGCACACCTCACACTAAATAGAGAAAAATGTGAGTTCAGGAAACATACCCTTTGACATATATTTTCAGCGCTGGGCATGACACTGGATCTGGAAAAGGTTACTGCCCTTGCTGAGGCAGACCCCTCAGCAAATGTCACAGACCTGCAATCCTTTTTAGGCCTTGCTAACTACTGTACCCAGTATATCCAGCACTTTGCATCAGTAAGTGAGCCCTTGAGGGCTTTGACGAAACAGCAAGCAACATTTGAGTGGTCGGATACATGTCAACAGGCGTTTTGGACAATTTTTCAACACATTGCGGATGCCAAGAGCAGTTAAATTTGATAATGGACCCCCTTTCACTGGTCAAGACTTCAAGACTTTTGCAAAATACATGGGTTTCACCCACAGATGAATCACACCCCTATGGCTGCATGCAAATGCACGGTCAACACTTTATGCGCAGCATTAAAATGAATGTTCAAAATGCATGCTTGATAGGAGTGCCTGTTGAGGAGATCTTATATCAGCTGTTGCGTGATTATCACAACACACCTCACAGTACCACTGGAAAGGCACCATCTGAAGTGATGTTTGGGCGGAACATGCGCACACAAATCCTGCATGTCCGGACCAAGGGAGAAGAATACATGGAAGATGTGGAGATGAGGGAGAAGGACACGAGTGCCAAGGAAGACATGAAGGAACGAGTGGATATGGCCACAAAAGCTTGTACGAAGGATTTAGAGGTGGGGGATGTTGTGATTGTGCGCCAGCCTCTGACCCGCAAACACACCACAGCTTTTAATGAGGAACCATTGACGAGCACACATGTCAAAGGGTCTGTAATCACTGCTGAAGGAGAAAGGAGAGCGGTGACCTGAAATTCCTCACATTTCAAGAAGATGCTTGGAATCGTCACAGCGAGAACGTCAGCAGAAGACGTTGGTCCCCAGGATTGGGATGCTCCGTATTGAGGTGATAGTGAGGACTCCAGTAAAGAGCACGTTGTGGGAGACAAATGGCTATCAGCAGTCAAATCTAATGGATAGGCCCCAACGCGCGAGGAATAGACCCCAGAGACTGATTGAAGAAATGAACTGAGTACTAACTCATTGTTAAGAAAGGGGGGGTTCTGACGTCTTGTGATGCCGGCACCCTTCTCACGTGTGAGGGGTAACCCCGGACATGGTTTGGTGAGGAGGAGCCAGATAGAGAGAGGTAGATGATAGAATAAAGACGTGTATGGAACGCTCTCCGAGTGTCCGCTCTTCTTTTACAGTGGCTGTGAATGAGAGCCGTGTGGGTAAGGTGTGCAGAGTGAAGGTCCACTTAGGGTAACACCAAAAATAGTAAACATGCTTTGCCTTTATATTGGTAGCCTGGGTCGAAGGCAAGCTGTATTCATCAGAAATGGGAATCAGCAGCGAAAGACTGCAAACAACAATACTACGATCATTACCAACATGAAAGTAATGTACAGTCATGGTTTTATAAAAAGAAATATGCACACAGTACAGGCTACATGGATTGCATTCACTGGATATTGTAATGAATGATAGAAAAATGCTGGCAATGGTGAATCAAAAAATGAAAACACGAAACGAATTTGCTCACTTCCAAAACGTCTTTGTGCAAGGTAAAAAAAGGGGGAGCTACCCTCTTCCTAGGAACCAAGGTAAAGGCCAGGTACCTAGGAATGTCTTTGAACGAGAACCTAGTCGACAAGTTCACGACCTTAATCTCTTGTGCAGGCTCACACGCGTTAATCACAGTTTGTAGCAGAAGCAGGGCATTCGGTCCAGCCTTCTTGAAATGGTGAGTGGCTCAGGGCTCAGAAGGGAGAATGGTGCATGAAGCATTAGATGGTTCTGTCAGGGGGTCCAATGTGTCTCGCTGCCTCAAGACATGCTACATTTATTCTTGGTGGAAATGGTTGGAATGCTAGGCAACTGCACTGCCAAGGGTAATTCCCATGGACTTTAGCATGTTGTGGCTCCCTTGAAGAAAGGAAGCCCTCTTCTGTTCTGACCAAGCCAGTAAAGGCTGCCAAAGTCACTTGCGGAACAATTTCCACCAAAGGATAGGTTGGGAGTTGGGCATCCTGGGTGCCAGTTTCCCAGCACGAGTCAGGTCTAAGGTTCTTCCAGCAGGAAGTCCCATAATCTCGCAGAGACCATTGAAGAAAGATCTTTTGAATGCCTTATGGAAACCTATTTTCACCCATCACGTTTTACACCCACATCTCTCCACCTATGCCAATATTTATGTATTTATTTATTTATTTGTTTTTGTAACATACCCATGCAACCTGTGGGTCGCTTAAGTGCATATGAAACTAATTAAGTTGGTGGTGGCAGTGAATGGAAGGCTGCTTGTTTAAGGGGCCTGGGAGAAGATGAAGGTCTTGAGGGATTGTGTAATCGTGTATAGTGCTTTTCATGAAAGTAGGCAGGCAGAGTATGCCAGAGGAAGGGATCTTCTGAGGCGAAACAGCTGCCTCGTAAATGATATTTAGGGAATTTGGCAATGCTGAGAAGTCTGTGGAGCTAAGGGGTTTCGCCAAGTAGGGCTATGTGGGTTCGACAAAGGAGTTTGAACTGCACTCGAGAGGCACTTGTTTTGAAAGCTTTATTCAGAAGGCCACTGCAGTTGTGCGAGGGCTGGTGAGGTGTCGTCTTGAACTTTGAGGTTGAAGATAATCCGGGCAGTTTTATTGTGAATGGTTTGAAGTTTAGCCAGCATGGGTTGGAGATGACAAGAGTAGAGGGAGTTGGTGTAGTAATTCCAGGATGGTTTTATGGCTCTCAGAAGTGCAGCTCTGTGAGGAGAGTCAATTCGAGGCAAAATGTTAGGAGCTAGCTTAAGTTGGATGTTGCAAGATTTTATTAGATGGTTTATCTGGGTATGCACGGATAGCTTGCTGTCAAAGGACTGATTTGAAGGTAGAAGGTATAGGGCTGAGGTGAGATGGCCAGTAAAGACAGAGGGCAGTAGGATGTTTGTACATAGAGTGAGATTGCTGAGGTACATCCAGCTCTGGACAGCTTTATGGCAGCTATAAAGGGTTTAAAATCGTGAGCTTTGGGAGTGAGAGCTCTGAAGAGTCGAACTTCTGACTTTGGCTTCGATTCAGTGTTACTGGGAATCAGTTGGAAGCCTAGGTCATGGCTCCATTATTATTACTTTCTGAAATGCATCCGCCCACAAAAAGTTTCCAAAGCAGTCAACGGGGGCGGGGGTGCGGAGTACTACAAGACATAAAATCATAATAAGTAATACACAGCTTGATGCGGAGGGCCTGGCAGATTTTCCCAAGAATGCTTTCTGTTTTCCAGTGGCAGATTACCCAATAGGCAAAGTAGGGACCGGCCTATGGGACCCACTCCTTTTAGGGGCCCGCCAGTGTTTAATTTGTGCCAATGTTTGCCGGGCCTGGACACCAGCAGTCTTTGTTCAGCTGAGCAAGCCAGCTGTCGCCAGCAGTAGCAAGGCAGAGGCCTTTGTGCGCTGCACCAGGTTAGCATTCATTTTTGATTTCTTTCAAATCATATCGGTCACCCACTAAGTCTGTGCGGCTACATCCTGCTGCCGACTTGCATTTCAGTTTTCTTTTTTACTTGCATGCCCGTGCAAGCCAGTCAGGGCCCAAGAGAAGACTAGATAAGTCTAAGACACACCGTGGCTGGTACACATGGGAAGGAAGGAGCAGGTCTAGCAGTCAACAGAGGCCCAGTGCAACGCCGGTGGCATCAAAAGGGAACCGGTTTTTCAGACTTCCCCGTCCTCTCTGTGGTGGAGTCGCTCGGCTTGCTTCAGGTAGGTAATAATAAAACCAATTTTCAAGAAACTATTCAGTTTGCCGTGTGCCATAAACATGATTAGGTGCATTTTTCATGTGAGACATGTTTCCAAGTAGGTGTTGTTCATATGGCAACACTGCAGATGGAGGGGGCATTCCACGAGCAGGGCGCCTTTACAAAATGACATTCTTTATATTGATCAGGGCGAGCCAGTAGCTGAGGGGCAATGCTTCAGTGAACATGTGGGGAAGAAATGGTGGCAGTGAGAGATACACAAAATATGGTGTATATGGCAGCAATGTATGAATTTGCTATTCATAAATGAGGCTGTTTCTCGTCAGGGTAGGGTAAGTATGGTAAGGTGAAAGTCCTTCAGGTGGTCAAGGGTGCCATGTTAGGGCTACTACCCACATGCCAGCTTTTGTATCAAACAGGGAAGGGAACACCGCCAGCCAGACATGCTTTCAACTCAGCCTGCACAGGGCTACAGTAATCTAATACAGAACGCTTGTTTTAAGCAACACATCATCAAAACCTATTAAAATTGTTGGTTGGGAAAATTAAAAATGTATTAGGAGATAATTTGCGAGTGGGGCCCTGAAATATCTATTGCCTGGGGGCCTCTACAGGGTTTAATCCGGTACTACTGTTTTCCCATTAGGCACCTTGCTTTGCAGTGATAAAATATGACGAGTGTCAAGAATATGGGAAGGCAGTATTGGATTTTACAGAACATCTAATTAATATCTTAAAGCACATAACACCTCCTGACCTGGGATGAATTATTCCATGTTTTAAGGAGAGGAAGGATGGCTCATGGGCAACACGTTTCGAATCCCGATCCCGTGCTTAGAAACCACTCGTTGGTATTAAGCGCGTTATAAAAAGAAAAATTATTATTATAAGTTCAAGCAGAAAAAGTTGTTTTCATAATGTCGTATGTACACATGCAACCAGCTCGCAGAGGTCTGTTCCATTGATGCAGCATGCAGGTTCCTCTGTTAGGTCAACTTGATATGCCTTACTGTGTAGGGTGCTTGGAGTACTAGTGTCAGACAACAGAAGTAATGGACAGACGTTACCAGTGGACGGGAGCAGTTGGGAGCAGTATTCCTTTACTTACATTTCTTTTTTAAAAAGCTGTACTGTTCCTATACTTTTATTTTAAAAAGAAACCGCTCCGGAATGGTTTGGCTTTAAAATAAAAGTGTAGGAAGAAGTTGAAACTTGCACTTCAGTGCACTGCACTGAACAGTCCCTTAAACAGAAGGTGTGTTTGTTTGTGGGTTTGAATTGTGGCAGGAGGCGTTGCAATGGTGTTTGTGGGAGTGGGGGAAGGCCAGCAGTGAACATAGTTCCACTACTTCTTTTCGTACCCTTCAAACACTGGAGGTTATCACGGGGCAGTCAGACTTGAAGCTTTTGCAGAAGGGCCAAGCCTGTAGGGGTGCCTCATTTTCATTGATCTAGGAGGAGAAAGTATCCTTCCCTCTCAGACAGTATTTCTCATTTTGGGCACAAGCTGCCAGCATGTGAGGGAGGGATAATCTGAAGACGATAAAAATCTCACCAAGGTTCCAGAACAGAACACAATTCTCAAAATGTGATCCCCATTTGGAGGCCAAATACATCATGTACGAACTGCACAGCTGGATGCAACATTGCAGCTGGGCCCTGCAGAAAGAACTATGGAAAATACTGCAGATGCGGGCCCCATAACTGAATGAAGGATTCCAATATTCCCTGTGCTTTTTTGCCTTTTTTTAACCCCCATATCGTTCATCATTGGGTAGGAAGGATAGCTCAGGCGGAACGCGTTTGTCTTGGATGCAAGATAACGGTTGAATCCCGATCCTGTGCTTAGAAGCCACTCGTTGGTATTAAGCGAGTTATAAAAGAACAATTATAGAAATTATGAAGTGTACTTAATCCAGCAGCTGGTCAGAATTCCCATTAGCATAGGTGGAGAGGATCAAACCTACCTCGTTACTGATGAGCAAAACCTTGGGCTTCCCAAAACTCACCTAGATTTGGGCCTTACATCTTTGTTTTCTTCTTCTTCAGGAACTGAACTTCACCCAGACAGGAGAACCTTGTAAGTATAATATCTTTTATTTTCTAGCGTTATTGATCCCTGCAGTGGCACGCTCTAATGTTATCTTATGTTATCTTGCATTTGTATAGCTCCTACTGCATTAGTTCATTGCATCAAAGCGCTTTTGCCTGTCAGAGCAGCAAAGGAGGAGTGTAATAGAACATTCAGTAGTGGTAGGGGGAGCAAAGTCAGGTAGATAGTTAGGATAAGGACAAGGGATAGGTAAGGTGCTCTGAAAAGCATGAGAAGGAAAAGGTGGAAGAGCTATGTGTACAATTGAACAGAATTTATTGTGAGACTCAACTGTATTCCACTTGCGCTGAGCGCCGAAAGAAGAGTTGCTGGAGAAGAGGTGTCACTGCGCCAGTGGGTATGTTTGGAATTTACTCACTGCATGGTGAGTTGGATCATGTTGAAGCCATGTCCAAGAAAAGACATGTAGCAAAGCCCTTCTACTTACTTCCCTAGGTGCCCAACAACATTTGGCAGTGGTTGTGTGACAGAAATTATTTTCTGCCAATTTTTGCAACAGCTTCCTAAAAAGCAAGCAAATAACTCTCGTTTTTTGTTTTCCTCATTTATATATGTCATGTTTACTAAAATCCTAGGCTTGTGTGCAAAGGCCTTGCGAACAGCAAGCCTGTCTGTGGCTTAGCCGTGGTTAGAACTCTGAGCATTCCACAGTGTCATGATGAGACAAGGCACGTAGAAACCATGCCCAAGTAAACATCATGCATGTGTGTGTGTTTGGGGTGTTGCTACCTGCAATCTTACGGCAGCTTCAATGGCGCTTGAAAATTAGAGATTTAAAGCATAAGATTAAAATAACACCTCAAACATAATATAACATGACCTATCTAGCTGGTATAAACGGAAACCAACATAATATTCTCTCCCACCCCGAAGGCATGACTGAGTACATACACTAGCACTCAGGTACATTCTAGTTAAGGTGCATTTAGCTTTGGGAAAAGAACACATTGATCCCAGCAGAACAACGGTTTTGAGTATTTTCCTTGTGACTATTTTAGCCGTCTGCATATTTGCAGTGGCGTTTTCACTGTGGTCATTTTTGCTGCTTTTTGTAATGGGGGTTCCCCCGAACCTACCTCTAACCCACCACCTCAACTTCTCACCCACCTCCTAATCCCCTACCCCAAACACACAACATGTGTATTTTGTATTTTTTAAAACACGTTGAAAATGGGTGAGGTGAAAAAAACAACAGTAAATATGCAAATGACTAAAATAGCCTTGAGGAAAACACGGTAAGCACAGAACAAGAAATGACACAACATGTTTCTACATCTTAAAAAATGACATGGCATAGCATAACAAAACACAGTGTAGCATATGAAATCTGATTAGTGTATCCTTTCAAAATCGGGCATAGCATTAGGCATCCTAAACAAATAGGGATGCAACCCAGGAGAAGCAGCACCGCAAAGGTAGCATGTCTCACACACACAAATGCACACACACACACACACAGAAACACACACATACTCACTGATCAAGACTCACAGTTTCTGGGGTTGACATCTTCTGCTGTTCTTGGGGTTTAAGTCATTGACCAATAAAATAACGTGCACACACGGCCACACGGGTGATCTCCTGCTCCGGGAAAAACACGGGTGATCTCCTGCTCCGGGAAAACTGCGAAGCGCTTGGGGAGAGGAAAAGCTTTCCCAGGCTGAATAGCTCACAGCAGTGAGTACATCCGTAGACACTGCAAACCTGTATCCTGCTCCCTCCACTAATGAGAAATCTGATTAGGCAGATTAGCTGATTAGCAGGCTGACTAGCCCACAGCAGTGAGTTTACTTGTTGGTACTGAGAACCTGTAACCTGCACCCTCTTCAAAGGAGAAATCTATATCATTCACACATAGTGTGCATGCATTCGAAAACAAGGCTGCTCACCAAGCAAGCTTTAGAGCTGCTGCTACTTCAGATCTCCTGCACTGCACTGTCCTGGCCCACCGGGACCCTATTCCTGTTATCGTTCCCTATTCCTGTCATCTGTCATTCCTGTAAGAGCTCTTCACCTCCTAGAGCTTTTCCATGACCACACAGGACTTTACTGCACTGTTCGCTGTGTGCTGAGGCAACATGCTCCTCTCAGGCTCCCGCCTCCCTGTACCTACACCGCAGTGAGCACACCCATACCACATACCACGGTTCTCGCAGGCACCCACCTTCTTGCCCCCGCATTGCAGTGCCCACTCCACATATCAAGGGGGCCCGTCTCCAGGTCTGCACCGGACCAAACATCTCCCCAGGACAGAACTGGACCAAACATCCTCCAGGACAGCGCCGATCCAAACAACACTGCGACAACCGTCTCCTCACTGGCCCTGCCTCCCGGAGCCTGCACCCCCACCTAAATCCATCAGATTACATCCTCAGTGCACTGACCTGGGCCTCCCAGCTCCACCTGCTCCTGACATCCATTGTGGCCTGCACCCACGCTCCACATCTTGCGCCAGCTCTTGTACCCAAGTGATCGGTTCCTACTGGCACCCGCCTCCTTGTGACTACTCAGCAGTGAGTTCACCCATACTATGGCGACTGGCCCCTCGCAGGCACCCTTCTTCACGTGCCCGCTTTGCAGTGCGCACCCCACATCTACAGGGGCCCGTCACCAGGTCAGCTCCGACCAAACATCTCTCCTGGACAGCACCGTACCAACTATCTCCTGGACAGCACTGGACCAAACACCTCTGTGGCGACCGACTCCTCGCTGGCCCTGCCTCCCAAAGCCTGCACCGCCCTGGCAACTCTCTGCTCTGGACTGCCCTGGTAACTGCCCCTCCTCTCTGCTCAGGTCTACCCTGATAACGGCGACCTCCACGAGCCCCTCTGCCGCGGCCGCGCCTACCATTGCTCCTCCAGCGCCTGCCATCACCTCCTAACCTTCTTCAGGAGCTGCATCTCCCTCCCACATCCTGCTGCCCCGGCCACAGCCCTGAAACAGAGTCAACCGTGTGACCCACAACCACGTCCTCCCTCCTCCACCTGGAACTGACCTCCCTCCTCCATCTTGCTACCCCTGACCCCCGCTCTACCCTGCACTGTTGATGTCCACCGACCTGCCTGCGCTCTGCTGCAACGAACTGTAGCTGCACTGCGGGCGCTTCATTTGCTCTCCTCACTACCGACCATCTGTGACTGTCACCCTGTCTGGCTCTCTGCTTGCAGCTGCTCTCCAAAGGATCCCTCCTCCGCCACCATCTCGCCCTCGGTCACTCTGCTGCTCCAACCGCCACTCCCTGCCTAGACCCCCACTCTACTGCCGTGACTCCCCACTCCTCTTCTTCACCAAAACCTCCCTCTCCCCAGCCCCTTCACCCTCCCTCTCCCCTCCACTGATCCCGTAAAAGCTCCTGACACCTACTCCAGTAGTAGGCACTCTGCTGTATGACCACCAGCACTTACTGTCATCCCCTCCCTGTCATGCACTCCATCTGCCTTTCCCTGCTGTCCAGTCAAATGGTCAAAAACATTTGATCGAATGACCATTTGATCGACAGTCAAATGGTCGGAAAAAAAAGGTCGAATCTTAATTCATTTATTTATTTATATATATATTTTTGTTTGGGTTCGTAAAAAAACGGTCTTTAATGAAGAAAACAGGGGTTGGGGGGGAACCCCCCCATAAAAAAAAAAATACGACCCTTTTTTTCGACCATTTGACTGTCGATCAAAAGGCATTCAATCCTTTTGTTTTCGACCAGATGACCTACAACCTCTTTCCCTTCGTCGGCCTCCCTGCATCTCCCTCCCCCTCTCCCTCCTCCTCGTCCTCCCCCTTTACCTTCTGCTCATCCACATGTCATCCCCACTCTCTCACCTCCCCCCGTCCCCAACCCTCTCCCCTCGCACAATCCCTTCTTGCTCAAATCTTATCCACATCCCCACTGCCAATCCCTCCAGTCTCATCAACATCGCCCCCTGGAACGCCCGATTCATCTGCAACAAAGCCACTGCGGCCCTTGACCTGTTCTTCCGATTCAACCTTCAATTCCTCTGCATCACAGAGACTTGGATCCCCCTTTCAATTCCACTGTTCCTGCATCTCTCTCCACCCCCTCTTCCTCCTTCTTTCATGTCCCACGCCCATCAGGTCGTGGAGGCAGCGTCGGACTCATTTTTCACCCTCAATGTCTTTCCTCACCCCCTTCCTTATCTCTCCCCACCTTCTCCTCCTTGAATTTCTCTTCAAATCCTTCACCTTCCCTCACGCGATTTCCTTCTTAATCATCTGCAGACCTCCCAGCCCCCTCTCTTCTTTCTGTGAGGAGCTGGACCATCTTCTCTCTCTCATCTCTCCCTCCCCTACTCCTCTCTCTGTCCTCGGCGACTTTAACCTTCTCCTCTCAACCTCATCTCAGTCTTCCCCTCTTCTCTCCTTACTGGACTCCTAACTCTCTCTCCCCTGCCAACCCCACCCACCCACTCCTCTGGCTCCACTCTTGATCTCATCTTCCTCTCATCTCACTCTTACTCCCCCGTATCGTCTCTTCCCAACTATCTCTCTGTCCACGCTGTACTCTCCTTCTCCCTTACTCCTCCCCCCTCCTCATTGTCCTCACCCTCTCCTTCCCCCCCCTCCTTCTCTGGCCGTGATCTCTGCAACTTTAACCCTTCTCTCTTCCTTGACTCTTGTTCCTCCTCCCTTCCCCCTCTCCCTTACTTCTCATACCTCTCGGCCGATGATGCCCTCTCCTCACTGTCCTCCTCTATATCCTCCTGTCTTGACCAACTCTACCCTCTTACTTCCTTCTCACCATCTCACAAACCCTCCCAGCCCTGGCTCTCCTCTCACCTTCTATCCATGTGTCGCTTCCTCCGCTGCCTCGAACGACGCTGGCTCAAAACCCCTTCCACGACCAACCAGTCCTCTTACTTCTCTTATCCCTCCCTCTATGACTCTTGCCTCACATCTGCCAAGCGCTCCTACTTCTCTAACCTCCTCCACTCACAAGCTTCTCACCCCCGCCGAATTTTCCAGACCCTCTCTCGCCTTCTTTCCCCTCCTACACTTGACCCTTCCACGAATTCTCCCCTCTCTCCCTCCGACTTTGCCAACTTCTTCTCCTCCAAAATTCTCACTCGCTGCCAAAACATCCTCTCCTCTCCGTCCTTCTTCCCTCCTTCCCCCTCCTCACCTTCCACCCCTGCTAACATGTCCACCTTCTCTCCTAACACCCCAGACTGCGTCTCCCGTCTCCTGTCCAAAACTCACCCTACCGCTGCCCCCTATGATCCTATCCCCACCTCTCTCATCCCCAAAGTCTACCCTCTCCTCATCCCCTACCTAACCTCCTTTTTTACCATCTGTCTCTCCTCTGCAACCTTCCCATCTGCCTTCAAACACGCTACCATCATCCCTATCCTGAAGAAACCTTCTGCCAGCCCTCTTCTTGCCTCCAACTTCAGACCAATCTCCCTTCTCTCCATCTCAAAGCTCGTTGAGCGCCTAGCCTACTCTCTACTCTCAGCTTTCGTCTCCTCTCACTCCCTCCTCCCCACCTCTCAATCTGGTTTCCGCCCTAAACACTCCACTGAGACTGCTCTCACCTATGTACTTAATTCTCTCCTCTCCGCTCGCTATGCTAAGCAATCCTCAATTCTCATCCTCTTTGACCTCTCGGCAGCCTTTGACACCATAGATCACCCTTTATTCCTCAGCACTCTGTCCTCCTTCGGCTTCAAAGGCTCTGTCCTCTCCTCTCCTCTCCAACCGATCCTTTACTGTCTCCTGGGGCGGCCGCACATCCTCCAACTTCCCCCTGAACTATGGCGTTCCCCAGGGCTCCGTATTTGGACCTTTTCTTTTCTTTCTCTGTACCTCCCTTCTAGCCCCCATCATCTCTTCTTTCGGCATCTCCCACCACTTCTATGCGGATGATACCCAACTCTTTCTCTCCTTATCTTCCTTCACCTCTGACCTCCACCACACTCTCTCTTCCTGCCTTACGGCCATAAAAAATTGGATGTTGTCCCATTTTCTTTCCCTCAACACTGACAAGACTGAAGTGCTTTTCTTCCCTCCCAATACTCTCTCACCTTCCCCTCCCCCTTCATCCACTTTCCCCCTTCCAATCTCCCCATCTCGACCCACGCCCGCAACCTTGGCCTCCATATTGACTCCTCTCTCTCCTTCTCTAACCACATCTCCCTAACCTCTCGTGCATGTCGGTACCACTTCTTCAACATCCGTAAGATCCGCTCCTCCCTCACCTTTCACGCTTCTAAACTCCTAATCTCCTCCCTTATTTTCTCCCGCCTCTTCTACTGCTCCTCTCTTCTCTTTGGACTCCCTGTCTCTCACCTGACTCCCCTAAAATCCATCTACCACTCCTCTATCCGCACTCTATGGGGGTCATTACGAGGTTGGAGGTAACCATGGCGCTATTAGCGCCATGGCTGCCTCCAAAACCTCACCGACTCCACCATGGTGAATGGAGCTATTACTGCCCCATTCCAAGGTTGGCGGAGCGGTAATTCCCCATTCACCAGGGCCCATTTGAGCCCCCATAGGGCTCAATGGGAATGGGGAAGGCGCTAATAACGGTACCTCAAATTGCGGTACCGTTATTAGCACCAAAGTCCCTTTGCGGGTTCCGTCCTTAACCCCTGGTAACACCAGGCATTAAGGGATGACCCGCAAAGGGAACTCGTAATAGGGTGGTAAGGGATCACCGGTACCGGTGCCCTTACCGGTGCCGGTAATCCCTTAGCACCCACCTTGTAATGAGGCCCTATGTCTTCTTGGCCCTCGAGACTCTATCTCTACCTCACTCTCTTAACTCGGCTGGCTCCCCTTACTCTCACAATTGAAATTCCAATTCCTCTGCCTTGTCTACAAATCTCTCCACGACCTCGCCCCCCTATCTTGCCTCCCTCCTCTCATTTTACTCTCCCTCCCGCTCTCTCTGCTCAGCTGATCTCCACCTTCTCGCTGTACCCCCAGCCCCTTGTGCCTCCTCGCGATTCCGCTCCTTCCAACTCTTGGCCCCCCTCCATTGGAACTCCCTACCTCTCTCTATCCGCTCCTCCCCTACGTACCCATCTTTCCGCTCCTCCCTCAAAGTCCTTCTTCTTCACTCCCCCCCTGACTCTCCTTCCCTACCTCTCTCCCCCCTCCCACGCCAGCCCCCCTTCCCTCCCCACCCCTTTCCCCATCCCCCGTTAACCCCAATTTGGATACTGCAACCACTTTAGGCACAGGAAACATCTGCAGGCTGAGCTTAATTTGCACAGTATGCAGGAAATAGAATGCTATGTTTTGATGATAGTAAATGTATCTGGGCCCAGGAAACAGCTAAAATTAGATTGTTACAAAAAAACACAAATGGGTTCAGGAAATCTGTATGTGTTGATAAGGAAAGTGCCTCTGGACCCAGGAGCCAGCTACAATTAGATTGTTAGAAACCCCCTTTCCCAAGTAAGCACAAAATACATGAGTTCAGGAAATTTGTGTCTGTTGATAAGAAAACTGCTTGGGAAGGGTTGTGTTTTCACCCCTTAAAGGGGGGTCTCTGACTCCAGCAGGGGTATTATCAACCCCACTGTCATGGTGCTGGCCTGATGATCCCCTTGCAGTGACACTAATTGACTTAGAATGGCTGATTGTAACTGGCTGGTGAAACCTTGCTTTTTAGGCTGGGTTTCATTGTGGTACCGAGAAACCCCTGCAAAGCCTTTTAATTGGAAACTGGGCCAGCTGTTGATTCAAAGTTTATTTTAACAACATCAAAAAGGTGAGCTCGAGGGTATTTTAAGAAATGTGCTTTAATGTATTGTTTTTGTATTTTTCTAAAAAATTACAATTTATGTGGTTGTATTCAAGCATTGATAACACTTTTTTAACTGTATTTATTGATATTCAGACCCTTTTTGAGACAGGTTAATTAAAGATGTTTCATAGCCCTTAGAATGCACTCAAAGGCACTAGGCAGTGCATTTTTAAACTAAACAGTTGTGTGCTTTTAATGGCGTGTTTTTAAATGTACAGTTTTTGTTTAGAATGTTGTGTGTTGTTGCATTTCAGCCAGGATAACGCAGATGTGCTGGTAGAACCAGATTGCATTTCTGTGTGTGTTTGTGTGTGTGTGGTGTTTTTGAGATCTTGACTACAGTGCTGCCAGTGTTCCAGTATTCAGAATCTCGAATTTCACGGAGTCTCTGACAGTGCAAAAATGTTCATATTCTGCAAAGAATACATTTCTAGTTAATATTACATTTTTTTTTTAATGGGCTCACTGCTGCCCTTATAGCCAACACAGACATTCAGTTTTTTAAAGAAAGGCACATTTTTTGCACAAAATATACCCAGACTGCATTTTTGGTGCACTTGTCATGCAGTGTTTTAGTTTCACAGCACAGATAAAATGTTTTTAGTGTGTAAAATATTCAGCACTGAGGGATCGGTAAAACCGCCTGGTTACCGCCGGACTCGTATTACCATTCCACCTCCGTGACTCCTGTAATTACCGGGGCATTACAACCCAGGTGTCCTGGGAATTCCAGAGGCAGAATGGTGTTAATCCTCATTCCCATTGAGTCCCATAGGGCTCAATGAGGATCGGGATCATGGAAACACCGGCACCATCTCGTGATGGTGCCGGTGTTTCCTCGTCCGCCTGCAGGCAGGCGGTGTTAAACCCCGCCAGGTCAGACCTGGCGGGTTTGAAGCCTCTGCCTGCAGGAGTTGTGATCGCCCGGCATGGAAACAACGGTGGCGGCGGGTTTACCGCCACCGTTGTTTCCATACCGGGCGAGTTATAACGAGGCCCAATGTGTCTATTCTCTGTTTGCCAGGGAAGCGCAGAGTGTTGGCTCTCATCTTTACATGTGAAAACTGCAATGTGTACTTTAAAACACAATTGTGAGGTAGACGTGTGCTATGACTTTTAAAATATGGTTTTGCAGTGTTTTATACAATCTTGACAATGTGTGCAATGTGAAGGCCCAATTTTGGCAGATCAGGCACTGTGGGACTCAGATTTTTGCCAAAGATCACACCTTTGATGAAGTGGTGTAGCCAAGATTTATTTTGTACAAACTGCAGGCATGACAGATTTCTTTTTAAGGGGACATGCGCTGAGGTCTTACACCAGGCTTGAGATGTTTGTGGATGTGTTATGCATTGATGGAGACTGTTTCTGTGTAAAAGGTGTCTATTCTGATTCCATATTCTGTCCATTTTGAACTGACACCTCTTTCAACAGATGGATGGCACATCTTTGGATGTGGATTATGGCAACCAACAACCGGCAGCCGTTGGATTTATGGTGACTTATTCAGCTAACGCAACATGTCCCATCTGGTTTAGGGACCAGCAAGGCCCAAAGATGATGGGGGTCAGCCACCGTTTCAGAATGACCTATAGTGGCACTTTAACATGGGTGAATGGATGGGGCAGTTCAAAGATGGAGATTTTATTTTTTATTTCTCTAAGGAGCTTGGTAATTGGTGTCTTGGGAATGTCTCAGTTTATGGATGCAGGTCCAAGGAACCGCCACAGATTTTGCTGCTGTGTTACACATTTGGGACAGTGCTGCTACCAAGGCTCAATCATGGAACACTATAGGTATTGGTATTGAGCCCCAACTGGCGCTACAGGGTGTGACGAGGCCACGACAGTTTTTACGTGTGAAGCATTGTCCTTCAGGTTTCAACCCCCTCACTATTTCACAGCACCCCCATATTTTTTTATTTTCACAGATGATGCTACACGCTCTTAAAATCCTTCCATACCTGTCAACATCCCTTTGTCTTAATATATTTCCAACAACTTCATTCATGGACATGTTTGTGCCATAACAGCTGAACATAAAGACGTGAACTTGATGTTATAAACAACGCATTTTTATTAACATTTAAAACAAACATTTTTATTCAGATTTTATTCACAATAGTTTGGGTTATCAGATGGTGTACAATGATCCTGTCGACTACAAAATGCGCGGTAGCAGCAGTCACCATATGGCATGTTCCTTCTGCACTTTAATTTTTAAAAAGCCAACCTTTTGGGGAATTTTAAGGACTCATTCATCTTGCTAGGCTGCAAACTAAGTTGAGAACATTTACAAGTATGTACACGTAAAAATGGGTGCATTTTGTGCAGACTATTGCTCAGAGATATTTATGCAGGTGTACAGATCCTCTTATACATGTAATACATGTAAATGTTTCTCTGGGCATTTGTTACTCTCACCTGGTATCCACAGGGACGCCACCCAGCCGGGTTACTTGCTGGTATGCTTCTCAGCTTTGCCCTGATGTGGTCTGCGGGGAAGGTTCTGCCTGAAAATACAGGAGGACTGTGTTCAAGACTGACCGACTGGGCTAAGTGTCCTCCCTACACCCCCGTATGATTTCAGTCCCTCTGGTGCCCCCTCCTCACCTTGTGGTAGAATTAGGCGTGCTCTCCGTCCTGCCTTCTTTGCAGGGGCGCGTTGTCTTTCATGGGCGAGTGCGGTCCGGTTACTTCACTGACACCGGCCTGTTTGATATTGTTCAGGTAGGTCTTATTGCTGTTCTTTAGTTTTGTTGCTATCCTGCATGCCTTTCTTTGTTTAAAATGTCTCTTTTTTCTCCCTTAGGTATGCAGAGCTTCAGCGCAGCAAACTGGCTTGGTTGAGCACCGCTGGTAAATGATGGCGCATTAAGAGCGCTAGGATGCGGTAAGTAAGCGCTATGTGCAGCGCTGCAAAGTCTTGCCTTTGCTAACCTGTGTTTTCCTTCCGTGTAGGTCACGATGTTCTTCAGCATGAGTGGAATGTCCGGAATTGTGCCAGCCGAGAGGCGGCCAGCCAGGTAAGCCTTTTGAGCAGTTCGTAATTTGTAAATGTCTCTACTGCTTTCTTTAATGTTGCCTCTATCTTCCTCTTTCAGGTCGTTCTGTCCGGGAGGCGTGCAGATTCGAGGAAGCTGTTCTCAATAGCTGCGAGTGTTTAAAGATGAAGACTGCATGTAAGATGCTGCTGCTAATGATGTTCCTTTTGTCTCCTTGCAGGTTCTGCTTCTCCGAGGTTCGAGGGAATAGCTGGACATGGTGAGCGTCACGTTGCAAGCTGCAAAGTAACGCAAAGCATGTTGTCTTGCTCGGGTGTGGTTTAAATAGCCCCAACAAAATAGTCCAGGTAAAGTAGTCCCTAGGCTACCACACCCAAAACATTAGACTGCATAGCTTGGTTCTTAGGAACCAAGCTATTTGGATGCCTCCATGTTGGCTGACAATACAATAAAGTAATTCCCAAGCACATTGTTTTTCATGGTGTATGAGCCTGGCGCCATAGGCGCCAGGACTGGCCCCATGAAGGATTTTGAAGAGGATGCCAGGCTCTAGAGGCCCGAGTCCTGACTCCACCTAGCCAATGAGTTTGCCCAGAGGGGGTTTTGGGCGAGGGTCGTGACAGCATTCTGACACGGTAACAAGTTTGGGGCAGGCGGCTTAGATTTAAATGAAATAATGTATGGTAATGATACATTTACAGCATATATGTATAATTCCCTGAGGATCTCTGAGCTATGGGTGTTGGGCATATCCACAATGAGAAACCTTTTATTCTAAAACTCTCCAGCCATAGAAAGCAAATACAGTAAAACATATCATAACCTTTTAATCTCAGATGCAAAACCTTGGCCTGGTCGAATGAATACAGGTGGTCATGGTGACAAACCTTTATAATGCTAGTGAGAGTGTTGTGCAAAAATGAAATTAACACTAACCTAGAGTGTTAAAGTATGCAAGTCTATTACCACTGACTATAGGGCGACATGCCAAATGATGCCATGTGCCATGGTAAAGCCTATGATTTATTTATTAAACATATTGAAGTTTTGTATAGCACCCATTTCCAAAAAGAGTTATAGCGTGTGCGTGTTTGTAGGTGTAACTTTGTTGCTGAAAGGGATGTTACACCCCTGAGCGGCTATTTTAGAAGTTTTCATAGCGTTTATTTACAGTTTGTTTTCAATATTGTGATTATAAAAATCCCTCCAAATGCTTGACAGGCACTGTCTGTGAATATACATGTGCCGGTTTGTTCATTTACCAAAACAGCTACTTCTCTTAACACCCTTTGGCAGCATCCCCACAGAATGATCACATTTGAAGCCTGATGATGCTGCTGCACATCCACAGCTTTTGTCTACTCATTTAACTGCTTTACAATGATATCATACAAAACAAACTGTGCCAAGAGTCTAATAATAAATTGTGAAATGCATCCTATACTGTGACTAGAGATTACTGAGTAAGGGTTACAATTCTTTCTGCGGGCAGTGATTTTGTGAATAACACAAGTCAGGGCTTACATTGAATAAACACGAAGCATAGCTCAAACATCTTCCTCATTTGGAATGTGAAACATGCCAGAGTCATTCACAACCAATGTAACAAGCAGATCAAGGACTTCTGATACATCTGATTGCCACATACCGCTGTGGTTGACATGTATACCCAGTGGTGAAAAATAATCCCTGAAGGCCTTCATAGCGCCAACACACACACACACATTCACACACACCCACTCTGCTTGTGGAAATAAAATAAAATGTAGCACCTTCTTGAAAATAAAAAACAAGTCCAACACAATCTAAAACATGCAGAGTCATGGAAACTTAAAAAGAAGCCGGGTTTTACACATCCCCAAACATCTTGAGCTTGGTATAACACCATGACACTTGCAACCCTTTAAAAATAAATCCAGCATTCCAGCGTTCTTTCATTAAACACAACATGTGTGATCTTTGGTGCATACTGATCCCTTCGCACTGAATATTTTACACACTAAAATATTTTATCGGCACTGTGAAACTAGAACACTGCATTGTGCGCATGGAAATATGCTGCATCACAAAACTACAAGTGCACCAAAAGTGCATCGCAAAACTACAAGTGCACCAAAAGTGCAGTCTGGGTTTATTTTGTGCAAAGACTTTGGCTTTTTAAAAAAAATGAAACGTTTGGTGCGGCTACGAGTGCAGCAGTGATAGTGCCTTTGAGCACATTCTAAGCACTATGCAACATATTTTAACCGGCCTGCCTCATGGCCAGACTCATATCAACTCTAGTGCTTTGTGTGAATAAATCTCGGCTATACCATTTGTGCAACATGTGTCATCTTTGGCACATACTGATCCCTCTGTGCTGAATATTTGACACACTAACAATATTTAACCAGTGCTGAAAAACTAAAATACTGCATTGTGCGTGTGCAAATATGCTGCATTTCAAAAAGACAAGTGTACCAAAAGTGCAGTCAGGGTTTATTTCATACAAAGACTTTGGCTTTTTTTTCAAACTGAAGGTTTGAGCAGGCTACATGTGCGGTGGTGAGCCCATAAAAATAAATAAATAAAAAATGTAATATTAACTAGAAATGCGTTCTTTGCAGAATATGAAAATGTTTGCACCATCAGAGACTCAATGAAATTCCAGATTCTTAATACTTGATCGCTGACAGCTTTGTAGTTAAGATCTAAAAAAACACACACACACACAAACGCAAACACACAGAAATATAATCTGGTTCTACCAACACATCTGCGTTAACCTGGCTGACATTCAAAACCACAGAGCGTTCTAAGCAAAAACTGCATTTAAAAGCACGTCATTACAACCTCACAGGTGTGTAGTATTACAAATGCACATTCTAGTGCCTTTGAGCTCATTCTAAGCACCATGAAACATCTTTAATTGGCCTGTCTCAAATATGGACTGAATATCAATAAATGCAGTAAAAAAGCATTGTCAAAGCTTGAATAAAACCACATAAATTGTACATTTAAAAAAAAAACATTACATTAAAGCACATTTATTAAAATACTCCCAAGCTCATCTTTTTGATGTTGTTGAAATAAACTCTGAATAAACAGCAGGCCTAGTTTTCAATTAAAAGGCATTGCAGGGTCTCCCGGTACCACAATCAAATACAGCTAAAAGCAAGGTTTCCCCAGTAAGTTGCAATCAGCTGTTCCAAGTCAATTAATGTCACTGTGAAGGGATTTTCAGGCCAGCACTCTGACCGTGGGGTTAAAAATGCCCCCGCTGGAGTCAGAGACCGCCTTTTAAGGGATGAAAACACAATCCCTGCCTGAGCATTTTCTGAACAACACAGATTTCCTGAACTCATGCATTTTGTGCTTACTTGGGAAATGGGGTTTGTCGCAATCTAATTTTGGCTGTTTCCTGGGTCTAGCACCACTTTTCTTATCAGCACACCAGGGCTTCCTGAACCCATGTGTGGAGGTTTTTGTCACAATAACATTTTAGCTGTTTCCTGGGTCCAGAGACACTTTTCTTATCAGCAAAACACAGCATTCTATTTCCTACATACTTGGCAAATTAAGCTCAGCCTGCAGATGTTTCCTGTGCCAGCCTTCCATCAGTCGGGTTTAGTTGATAAACAATTGTCTTTGTGTATTTCCCTGGGCATGTTTACACAGCTGTCACAGTATTGCGGTGAGCTACATACGAGCCTTGGTGTGAGTCATCAGAATTGGTGGGATTCCTGGAATTGCATTGTGTATTAATCATCTGTGGTTGAGCAGTACAAAACCACCTCACACAGCAGTTCCCCTGTCATACCCTGTTTGCTGGGACACAGAGCTGCCAAGGGACACATGCAGGTTGCATGTGAGATGATGTAGATTCAATGAAAACAATACTTTGACTTTTGTATGGGCTCTGTGAAACACAGTTTACTTATAACGTGAACTGTTTTTCATTATTTAAAAAGAAACATTCCTTGGCAAAGCCAGCAGCTTAAACTTTTGTAGAGGCTCCGGTAAGCACACTTTACTTATAAAGCAAACTGTTTTTCATTATTTACACTCTGTATCAAAGCTCACTTATACTCAACATATAACATTGATATAAATGTTTATATCAAAATTGATGTCAAATATTTTTGATATCAACATTTTGGGGTAACTTTATATAAAAGGCATACTAATTGTATATCAAAAAATATACATTTTTATCTAAAGTTCTGTATCAAAAAATAGGAGTTTTTGTAGTCATTGTTATTAAAATGTCTATATACAAAATATGACTGTTTACATTACTTTTTATTTCAGAAAGATTTCTTTTTATATTAATTTTATTTACATTTTTATATTAAAAAAATATCATCATTGGTTGATAGAATTTTCTGCTACTTGTCATCACTGTATTACTCCAAAAAAACCTAGATGCAAAGTACCTGTCTTTAGAGATCAATTCGCTCTCGACGTTCGTCCAAGCAACATCGTCGACCGCTGCTCCCATCTTTATATTGATTTTATATGAAATGTATATTCACTTACATCAAATGATATCAAATGTATACAAACTTTACATCAAATATACATTTTATATAAAATCGATATCAACCATTTTTTATATCAAATGTATATTATTAAGTTTATATCAAAGTGTTTCAAAAGGTGAGGGACTAAGACCGCAAACATGGGGTGTGATCACCTGTCAACATTTTGATGGAGACAAAAGAGGACCCCTTCTACCTCTAGCTAGACATGTTGCTAGATCAGGATTGCTGGGTGTGCCAGGTCATTCATCTTCAAAATGGAATCCTGTGGATATGCCAAACTGCAATTAATGTGGCCATTTTCCAAATGCCGCTACTTTGCCAGCCTCCTCATTCACCAAATCCATGAAATACAATCTCTCTGCTGCAGTGAGTCCCCCAAGTAGTCCAACAAGTTATGCTGGATGGCTGATAGTGTCTCGGCAATTCATCAATATGAAACTCCTAACATGGAGTTCTTTGTGGTGTGAAAGTTTTTCCCTAATAATTTCACTTAAGTCTTCAAATGTAAGCTACAATAGTTGCTGACAGATATATCCAAACTTTTATCCTTGCTGTTATTAAGGGAGCATGCAAACTGTCTTGCAATAAAGACATACAAATCGAGGAGCTTATCAATGGTAGATTGTCCAACAGTTTAGTGATATGAAGTGAATTTCTGACATCATACCAGGTACATAATAAGACTCTAACGATCCTATTTTGACATTACTAAAAAATCAAGGACTCCCAGGTTATATCAGGACTCCTTCCTTTGAATGGGGATGAAGCAGGTCACAAAACACTTTGTTAAATGATTCTGATCTCATTGTTGGATTAAATAGAGAGAGAGATTTTTAGCAAAATCTATTTAATAATAGCAAGTGGCATCCAGTAATTCTAGTCCACCCTGCTATTTTAGATGCTTTTGTCTCTTCAAAGTAAGATTAATGGTCTTATACCTCCATATGAATGGACTGGGATGTGAAATATTTTTGAAGGTTGTATATTGCTAGGCTATCAAACAAAATATAAATGTAAGCAATATATTGATTATGTTTATCCTCCAAATTATAGTGAGAGGCAGAAATAATTTCTTTAGTAGCATACCAACATCTTTTAAAGGTACCTCAAAATGTAAATGTAGGATATTGTATCTTTGTTTTGGTGTTCCAGCCCCTTATATTATCTCATATTTTCATTGTATAAATTTAAAGTGGAGAAGCACAAGATTTTCCTTAGGACATGATTTTTCAGAGTGTATCTTGTAGGTTGAGAAATTCAAAAAATCTTTGATGATTTCAATAAACTTCTCTATAAAAGATTTATAAGCTATAAGAACAATATATGAGCCCATTGTCATACTTCAGATGTTCTATATGGAGGAGAACATTTCACTTTCTGGTTTTCTTGGGTCAGATGTTCTGGGAAGATGCTAAAGAGCGATGGGGGACGTGGGTATCCCTGTGCAGAACGACACTTCAGAGAAAAACTGGGAATTCATTTTCATGTATAATTAAGGCTATTGTCATTGCATTATACAGCTTACACAACAAGTTTATATATTGAGTAGGGAATCCCATAATCTTTAGTATCTCCCACAAGGAGATGCAAGAGACTCAGTAGAATACTTTGTAAGCATCTACTGTAATCATACCAAGGCTTGTCTGATCCATTCTGAGATCTCTATAGTATGGACAATAGTGTTGGATGCCATTTTGAGAAGTGTTTGTCAGATATAAATCTACCTTCAGCTGAATGAATTATTTGAACAAATACTCTGGCTAACATGTTGTATAGACTTTCGAGCACATTTTTGGTCAATATTTAGGAAAAGAAAAATGCCTACAGGTGATGGTAAGGTTTTCCAAAGATCAGGTATAGTCTTTACTGTGTGGATTTCGCTGAATAGTGTTAAAATCTGCTTTTGCTAAGATTACAGTAGCATTGTACATTTATGGGCAGCAGGTGTTCCTTAAGGCTGATTCCTTTGCATTGTTTCTAAATGTATAGGCCGATCGAAGGACATCTGGACTGTCTCTAACGTAACTGGTAAATTCAGTGAATGTAAGCACTCTGCCAATGCCACATTATCAACATGGCTTCGCTATAAGGATTAACATAACATCCCATGAGCAATATCTTCACCTCTGCATGTTCGCCCAGTTGCTGGATGGCATGCTAAATTGATTTTATTTTTCAAAGTCTGAATTTTGGCTTGCTAGGTGAGAGAATGATCTGCTTTTGCCATAGTGAAATTGTAGATCATCAGCCTAACTTTGATGGGCTACATTGTACAAGAAAGTAAAGTGCTTCAGATCCATTGTTTTCTTCTAAAGCTAGTTACATCGTGATCCCTCCATACTGGTTGCTGATATTGATTGTTGACCTTCCAGCGGTGGCAGAGTAGCGATCCTCTACAAACCTAATTTCTCCATCTCATTCACCGAAAACCAGACATGCAATGCTAACTGTGAATCCCTTCTAGTAAAACTCTCTCTACCATCAACACTCACTCACAGCGTCCTACTCATATACACACCCCCTGGATATGAAAGACATTTTTCCAACAACCTCTGTAACTCTCTACCTACCATTCAAGCAAACCATCCAACACTCACATTACTGAGGGACTTCAATATCTGGTTCGATGTGCCCAATGACCCCACAACCAAACCCCTGGTCGACAGTTTATAGGCACTCAACCTCTCCCGGCATACCACTGCTCAAACCCACTCCGGTGGTCACACCCTTGATGCAATCTTCAGCTCCTATGACCTCATCTCTGTATCTAGTCACATACCGCTTATCTGGACTGACCACTTCATCATCCCTTTCTCTGTCCACACACCACCCCCTCCAACCATGACTTTCCCTGCCCTCTCTCATGATCACAAATGCTGGAACAAAATCACGGTACTCCCTGACCTAGCTAAAGCCCTGCTACACAGTCTCACAGCACCGCACACCTCAGATAGACCCTTAACCATCGAATCCTTTGACTCCTGGCTTAAAGAATCACTACTTCCTCTCACCCCCTCACACCCCGCAGCCTCTCCTAATGGACCGTCCCCGAAATGGTTCACACCTCACCTGAAGACTTTCAAAAGTCAAAATAACTCTCTTGAACGCAACCAAGATCAGAAAGTTGAAAAAGGCCTATTACAACAAACTAATCTGGAACTGTTCCAACAGGAGCAAAGAGCCCCACAGGATCATCTCCGAATTCGTGAAACCCACCTGCACCACTACCCATACCTCGCCCATGCAAACTCTCTGTGATCCACTCTCGCTGCATTTCTTCAACACATCACTAGACAGGATGGCAACCCTTAATACCAAACTTTCCTCCCTTACACCCTGCCCCACCCCAACCCCTCCCGATTCCATTGCTTCAACTACCGCAATGCCATCTTTTGACTCTTTCAACCCCATCTCAAAAGACGAGTTCCTTGATCTACTATCCAGCAGCAGACCCTCCAGATCCCCCCTTCACCCCTGTCCTGTCTCTCTTCTGAAAGAAATATTCTCTTCGACTTGTCCAGGAGAACTAGCAAGGTCCATACTAAATGACTCCCTCACCGCTGGGATCTTTTCCGAGGCGTTTAAACTAGCGCATGTCCAACCGCTTCTTAAAAAGGCATCTCTTGACCCGCATTACCCTAAGAATTACAAGCCGATCTCCAAAACCCTGTTCACGGGGAGAGGAAATTACTGACGGGCCCATTGGTCAGTACTCAACCCCCGAGAACTTGTAATACTAGATAGCTGCACCATGTGAGGACAGGGTGCAGGATTCACATACTCCAGCACATCCCAAAAATCAGGACTCAATAAGTTGGCAAAGGGAAGTCAGTTTAATGATACATACATCAGCATATGGAAATCAGCAGCATTGCGAACTCCTGTCTCGCTCCGACTTCCTCGAACTTCAGTCGAACAGCCATTTTTATAGGCTAAGCTCGTCATCATTGACGTCTAATTCTACAAAAATCATCGTGCAATATAATTGGTTGGGAAAGGTAACTTAAGTATAGGTGTTATATCTGTATATGACAATAGAGCATGCAGATTGGATAACTCTTATTGGGTGGGCGTCTACGCCCATCCCTCTACATCACACGTGATGGACGTCACTATAAGTATGACGTCCTATTGGTTACGATATCTATAGGACTCCAGATAACTTGGTCCATTGTGATTGGGCAGGTTACACCCCTAAACATAAATCTCCACTTTAATTAGCAGCATGCAGAATGGACTCCCAGGTGCCTAGTGTCCCAAGATTCACCCTGCCTCCCTTCCATCAATCAGTGGTTTTAGGGAGATGTGTCAATTAGTTGGCTAAGGAAGGCCTCGAAACTGTAGTCTCTTATCAGGAAAGGTTATGGCATCCCTTGGATCTGGATGACATCAGACGGTGGTACATCTTCGCGCCTGGCTGGTCATGTGTTGGTTCACCATGAATCTGCTTCAGTTTCCAGCTTTTCGTGTATTTAATTCTCCATGTAGCTCCACCACCTGGCCGGGCCTCCTTATCTTGACCTTCAGAGGGCAGGCTGGTATGCTCTGAAGTTTCGATTCTCCTTAGCTGAAGCTCATCTCCCTCTCTTGGGTTGACCTCGATTTCCCAGGCCTGAACCGTTCTTTGTTGAGTTTCGCTTCCGCTCTTTCCCCTGGATTGGGCTTGGATATGAAACCTGACCAGTTAGGCCTTGGCCGCCTGGGCGTACTTCTGCTTTTACAAAATGGAGTTGCATGTGTACATTGTGCCTTATTGAGGTAGATATATGGGCGGCTCTTGCCGCTCTATCTTCTACTAAGCATTGCATGCAGTGTTGATTTCTTAGCTTCTTGCATTTCGAGCCTATTTACACACATTAGCTGGTTCGATTCTTTCATTTTGGTTCTTTCGCTATGACGTTTCTTATGTTTTTTTTTTATATTTGTCTTTATTATTTTCAGATATCAACATTCATCAAACATTGAAACAACTCCCCCCCCCCCGCAACTCTCCCCCTCCTCCCCGGGGACACTTGAGGTTTTATTCGAGGATTACATTATGCATTAAAAATGTCCGTGACTTTAATATTGTGTGGGCACCATTGTTCCATAAGGTCTGACTGGAGATACTCCAAGACTCCCCCCCATTCCTTCGCGAACCTGTCCCTCGTTCCTTGGATTAGGTGTGTGATTTTTTCCATTGCTATCTGCGCCCAGACTTTTTGAAGCCACGTGAAAATCAGAGGTGTGTCTTTCTTTTTCCAATTCTGGACTATTGTCCATGCCGCGATGAGGAGCCCCATAAAGCTTCTCCATTGTGCTTTTTTATATCTTCTTGCTGTGTCATCTCTTATTCCACACAACCAAACGCCCTCACCCAGTTGTCCCACCTCTCCGCATTCCCTCCAGCATAGGTTTGACGTTTTTGGGAACATAGTGTGGAGTCTCTCAGGAGTGTAGTGCCACTGTGTCATAATTTTAATCCACATTTCTCTTATTTGTGCTGATCTGGTCATTTTGGGTATCAGAGTCCATAGATCCTTCCACTGTTTTCTTGTTGGTTTCTCTCCCAGAGTTCTGCTCCATTTAATCATGTATGACCATTTAATTTCTTCATCCTGAGTATTTATGAAGGAATATAGAGTCGATATCCATTTCTTTGCCCCTGAGTTGGTTGTAACGTATTTCTCGAATGAAGTGAGGGTTCTCGTTGCTGCCTTCGCGATATCAGGGGATTTTAACCAGTGTTTAAGTTGTTCATATCTATATTTATCCCTAGTGGAGTGTGTTGGACATGGGAGGCAGGATTCATATGATCTAAGTTAATTATCGATGAACATTTCCCCAATTTTCTTTATTCCTGCCTCCTCCCAGCTATCATATGACCCCTGCTCCATCCCCGGTGGAAACTGCAGATTCCTGCAAATGGGAGTAAAAGGACCTAGCGTGGTGGTCATTAAACCCTTTCGTGTTTGGATGTCCCACGCCTCCATCGTTGTTCTCATTATTTCGCTAATCCCTATGTTGGGGTGTCTATGTTGTTTCTGTTTCCAGAGTAGTTCCTCTAGTGGGGTTCTTGCCACTGCTCTGTCTTGTGCAGCCCAGATCGGTTGTGGATCGTCGCCCAGCCACTCCCGAAGCACTTTTAACTGGGCCGCTTGGTAGTATTTCTGGAAGTGAGGGAGCGCCATTCCACCCTCCCTGGTTAATGTGGTTAAAATAGCCCTGGCCAGTCTTGGCGTTTTCCCATTCCACACAAAGGTTGAGATTACCTTCGACAGTGTTTTAAAAAAAGAACGGGGTACCCCCACCGGGAGGGCTTGGAAATAATATCATAGCCTTGGGAGGATGGTCATCTTTACCGCTTGAATCCTGCCACACCATGATATCACCAGGGGATTCCATCTTTCCAAATCTCTGCAGGCCCTCGTAAGGAGCTGCGGATAGTTTTTACTATAAAGCTGTTCCACCCTGTATGTTAGTGTTATTCCCAGGTATTTAATGCCCTCCGCTGCTATCTTGAGATTGAGTGCTTTTGCTTCTCTCTCTATCTCCCCCCTTTTTCCCGCCAGTATTAGGATTTCCGATTTGTTCCTATTCATTTTTAGACCGGATGTGGCCCCGAAGACTTACCTTGTGTTGTGTGCCTCCCATGTCTATCCCTTTAATATATGTGGCTTCTCTTAATTTCATTAGTAGGGGTTCTATAAAGATAGCGTATAATAATGGGGAGAGCGGGCATCCCTGTTTTGTTCCTCGGGATATGCATACCATTTCAGTTACTTCCCCATTGATGGCCACTATGCAAGTAGGGGCGTTGTAGTTCGCTCTTATTCTTGCAATGAAGTGCTCCTGTCATGATGCCTGCCCCCGGAAGACCAGACGAGGCCCAGCAGCCCCGGAAGCAGGCATCATGCCACTTGGAGCATGCCCAAAAGCCCCAGTTAGGGGCTGTTTGGGTGCAGTCCTGGCGCCTATGGCGCCAGGCTCATAAAGATAAAGTCAGTCCTGGCGCCATGGGCGCCAGGCTCATTATTGATAACTTACCTGAAGCAGACCATGCTGCATACTCACCTGAGGCAGACCATGCTGCATGAAGACTCAAGCCAAATGAGTCTTAGGAGGGACTATTTTACTGAAGGGACTATTTTGTTACTTGGGTGGGGCTGTGAATACTTACTTGGATCTTCTTCCAAGGCTATTTAAACCACGCCCGGACAGCCACAGGTGCTTCGCGTTATTCTGCTTGCTGCAGCGTAACGCTCACCGTGTTTTCAGCAGCTCCAGTCTTCAGCCACGCCTGCTTCAGTCCTGGGACTCCTGAAACAAGAGGAAAAGAAGGATAAAGGTTAGAACAGGAGTTTAATCATTACCTGAATCCTGATCCATTTCGCCACGGAGCTGAAAGACAGAAGTCGTTGAAGCATCGCTTCGCATTCCTACGGCGCCGCGCTGAACTCACCTGCTTGGCGGTACTTCAGCATTCCATCACACTCTCTCCATCTCGCGGCCGCCCTCCGACACCTAAGGAGACAAAGACAGCAAGGTGAGCAAGGGGACTCTCTAAGGCTATACAAGCTACCCCCAAGGACTTACCTGATTTACCACGGGGGGTACTCACCTCATCTCGGGTCGGCGCAGTCAACTCTGCTTCATCGCCGTACCCCGGCCCCTAAGGGGAAAACCACAATAGACTTACCTGAATCTTACCAATTGCCATTTGGAAATCTTCGAGTGGATTAATCGGCAACTTGCAAGGAATCGGACAGAGTGAAGATCAGACATTTGAACTCTTATGAACAATTGGACTTTAGAGTCAATACTGGAACTCACCAATTCCTCTACGCCAGTGAAGTAACTGGTCATCAACGCGCCCCTGCGGTCGATGCAGGATGGAGAGCTCATCCTTCCAAACCATCAGGTGAGACTAAGGAGGGGACATCAAGAGTGATCTGTGGGAAGACAACGGGAGTGGGGAAGGTGGGTTGACACTCAATTCCACGGGTGGTTAATTCCTCTTCTCCTTTGCAGAAGAATATTCCTGCGAGCCAGACAAATTAGGCTGAGGGGGCCAGTCCAGTCAGTCATCTCGGCGCTACACGTCACGCTGGTGGAAACAACAGCGGCCCAGTTCCGGTCGACGCCCCCGTGGGAACCAGGTGAGCGTAACAGCTCCCCAAATCCCATGAATTGCAGGGTCTTAAATAGCATGGACCATTCAACCCGGTCGAATGCTTTCTCTGCATCCAGTGCGAGTAGAATTGCCGGGGTTTGTTTTATGCCAATCTTTTCCACCAAGTGGATGATCCTTCTAAGGTTGTCGTGTGTTTGTCTTCCTGGGATAAAGCCCGATTGGTCAAGATGAATTAACTTAGGGAGAAGAGGGGAAAGTCTTCCTGCTAATATCTTTCTGTATATTTTGGCATCAATATTTATTGGGGAGATTGGTCTATATGAAGCCGGGTATGAAGGGCCCTTCCCAGGTTTGTTTAATACTAGGACCTTTGCTTCATTCATTGTGGGGGTCACATTTCCACATTCTTTAAATGAGTTTAGGAGTCTGGTTAGGACCGGGATCAGCAGATCTGCATATCTTTTATAAAATGGGGCCGTGTAGCCGTCCGGACCTGGGGCTTTATTTAATGGGAGTTCTTTTATTGCTTTTCTAACTTCCTCTTCTTCTTTGCAACTTTCAATAGATTAGTAGTGGAAACCGAATGGCCTGAAGCCAAGCGAATCACATTATTCCATCGAGGACTTCGGGGAGAACTCAAAGATGTTTTGGCCCAAATCGTGAACCCGCCTCAAGACTGTGCTGAATATATAGATCTAGTGGTCCAGCTCGATCACAGACTTCAAACCAGGAAGGCTGACCGAACCAAGTTTGAGAACAGGGTGTTGGTTAAAACCCACGTAAGCTCCAAGGGAGTAGATGTCTCAGAACCTATGCAAATCGGGGGGGTTAAAGGACCCTTAACCCAGAAGGGAAGAGATAGAAGACGGCAACTGCAATTATGTTTATATTGCAGAACTACTGGTCATTTTCTTCGGAACTGCCCTGTAAAACCACCCAAGAAAGTTATAGGAGCAGCAGACGAAAACCATGTGAAATCTGACTCGGGAAACGACCACGCCCGGCAAGCGTAGAGGTCCGCTTGCCGAGCTTAAAGGACACTCTGACCTCGCATTTCACCATACCCATGGTCCTTGTAGATCCAGAGCAGCCATCACGCATGCACGCGGTAAAGGCGTACGTAGACAGTAAAGCCATTGGAAATTACTTGGACTGGGAATTGGCTACCAGGATGAATCTATCTCTCACCCGCAAGACCACGGCCGATGTTGTCACCACTGTAGATGGAACGGAAATTGCCTCTGGACCCGTAACTCATCCACTGCAGAGATGACATTGCTGAGTCAAGATGGGCATCGAGAGGCTATGGTGTTTGACTTAATCAAGGCCCCACAGTTTCAGCTGATACTGGGGATACCTTGGTTGGAAAAACATAATCCCTGTATTGATTGGCGAGAGAAGAGACTAACCTTCCCAGAATGTGCTCACACCTGCTACCCAAGGAAAACTCAAAACTCAGTCCTGGCCCCAGTAATTCCAGTAGCCATACAATTACCTGTTGAATACCAAGACTTTCAGGATGTCTTCCAAAAGGAACAGGCAAACACCTTACCACCTCACAGATCGTATGATTGTCAAATAGATCTTGTACCTGGAGCACAACCACCTTGCAGCAGAATCTATGCCCTTACGGAACCCGAAAATCTCCATTTGCACCAGTACCTAGACCAGTACCTTGCAAATGGCTTCATTCGCCCGTCCAAGTCCCCTGCATCTTCAGCTTTGTTCTTCGTACCGAAAAAGGAAGGCGACCTTAGAACATGTATAGACTACCGCGCATTGAGTCAGATAACCATCAAGAATCGATACCCACTGCCTTTGATCCCAGAACTACTAGACCAGGTGAAGGACGCTTGTATATACACGAAACTAGACCTTCGGGGGGCATATCATCTGGTACGTGTCAAAGAGGGTGACGAATGGAAGACTGCTTTTCGCACCAAGTACGGACTATTTGAGTACCAGGTGATGCCCTTCGGACTATGCAATGCACCAGCAGCCTTCCAGTTCTTCATGAACAATGTCCTCCGAGAGCTTATCGACGTTTGTGTGGTCGTGGCGAGAGAAGAGACTAACCTTAGGAGTCTGGTTAGGACCGGGATCAGCAGATCTGCATATCTTTTATAAAATGGGGCCGTGTAGCCGTCCGGACCTGGGGCTTTATTTAATGGGAGTTCTTTTATTGCTTTTCTAACTTCCTCTTCTGTAATAGGGTCCTCTAAGGCCTGCCTGTCTGCTTCTGAGATTTGTGGGAGGGTGAGGGATTTCAGATATGTGTCCTGTGCGTCTGCCTCCGGGTGGTCTGTGGAGTACAGTTTCTGGTAGTATTCCCTGAACACTTCCCCTATGTCTTGCGTGCGCGTGAGATGTTCCCCATTCGTGTCTATGATGCTTTTGATCGTTATATCTTTCTGTTTTTCTCGGAGTTGTCTCGCTAGTAGCCTATCTGCTTTGTTTGCTTTTATGTAGTACCTTTGTCTTAGGTACAACAGGCTCCTTTCCGCTCCCTTTGTGCGTAGCAGCTCTAGTTGGCCTTGAGTGTGTCTAAGCGTCCTCTTTAGAGCTCTAGTAGGTTGTGCCAGGATTTTCCCTTACAGCTCTGTTATTGACCTTTCCAGTTCCTTTTCCCACATATACCTCTGTTTCTCCCTCGTGATTTTCAGTGCCATAATCTTCCCACGGATCACCGCTTTAAACGCCTTCCAGACTGTGCTCATAGTTACTTCCCCAGTGTCGTTTTCCGTTAAGTATTCTTCTATCATTTCCCTTACGGTTTCCCCCGTAACTGGGTCCTGGATTATGTCCTCCGGTAATCTCCACCTCCACAGACCATTAGATTTCCCCGGAAGTATCAGATCGAGCAACAGGGGTGCATGGTCAGAGAGTGCGATTACCCCCTTTTCCAACCCCTGGATCTTGCCCATGAGCCCCACTGATGCCCAAAAGTAGTCAATTCTTGACATGGAGTTGTGCAAATCTGAAAAGTATGTAAACCCCCTTTGCTCCCCCTTGAGTTCCCTCCACACATTATTTAGGGCTAGCTGGTCCATTTGTTTCGTGAGACGTTTTGACGGTGCCCCGTGGCCGACCTATACTCCCAGTACTTTTGTCGAGTTGTGGGTCCCATGCCAGATTCAGATCTCCTCCCAAAATCACCTCCCCCCTTGCGAAGGATTCTAGTTTTCCCAGGGTGTCTCTCAAAAAGCCATCCTGTCCCACATTGGGCGCGTATACTGACACGAGAGTGATCCTCTGCCCCTCCAACACCACGTTTGCAAACGCATACCTTCACTCCTTATCTGTGATGACGTCCTCCAATATGGCGTCCCTTCCCACCCTCACTGCTATCAGGACACCCATTCTTTTTTCTGTTGCATTCGCCTGGGCCCATATTTTAAATCCCCTTATCCGGGTCTTCTGTTTGTCCTTCACTCTGATATGTGTTTCTTGGAGGAGCAGGAGTTACGCCCCTTCCCTTTTGAGTAACTTCTCCAATTTCAACCTTTTTGTGGGATGATTCATCCCCCTTATGTTATAAATCACAATGCCCATCCTCCCCATTTTGATAGGCACCAGTTCAATGTACTTGGAATCCCTTCCTCTGCCGTTGCTCTAGTTTTAGTGTCCCCATCCCCATTTCCCCTCCCCCTGAACTCCCCTCCAACCGATAACCATAAACCAAACAAGTTGCCCCCGAGTAGGGCGAGGGTCGCTACTGATGCTAGGGCGTTGCACCCACAGCTCCCTGCCCTCCATCCTCTCGGGGGGAATTTTTGTGGGGGATCCTAAACCCCACATTACCGTCTGTCCTTACCCGATTCCTAGCCGGTGGGTCATTCCCGGGCCGCCGTCTCTGCCTCTCATGCAGCTGTTCTTGTTCTCAACGACCCCCTTCACTGGAGCATTGTGCGGGTGCCGTCTGGGTGTCCACGGCATTCTTTTCTTTCCCTTTTCCTCCTATCATGGTAGTTTCCTACGGGCTTCTCTTCCCGTGTATGGCCTTTTTTGTTTGATCGTTTCCCATCCTTTTGGTTTTCTCCTCTGCTCCGCACTGGGTGTTACTTGTTCCGCTTCCTCCCCATTGTCCTGTAGGCCCAAAATGTTGAGGCCCTCTTCCCATGTGGTCGCTCTTCTCTGTTTCCCCTCCCATGTGAAGGTCAGCCCAAAGGGGAAGGTCCACTTGTATCGGATTTCTTTTGACAACAGAGCCTTGACTAATGGGGCCATCGCTCTTCTTTTTTGCAGCGTGACCAGGGCCAGGTCTTGGTACAGTTGGATTTCCTGTCCGTTCATTCTGATGTGATCCATTTCTCTGGCCTTCCTCAGTATCTGCTCTTTTTGTGGGTATGAGGAAAGCGCCACCAGCACGTCCTGTGGTCTTTCCCCCGTTGCTCCAGATCTTTTTGGTCCGACCCTGTGCACTCTGTCCTCTCCGATGGAATCTATCTCAGATACATCAAGTATATCACTGAACACCTCCTTCACCGCTGTCATAAGGTCTTTGTCCAGTACAGTTTCCGCCATATTTTTGATGCGAATGTTAGAGCGTCTGGAGCGCTTCTCCACATCCTCACATTGAATCTCAAGGTTATGGGTGAGTCTCACCAAGTGATCCTGTGTTTCGCTAGCCTGTTGTATTTCCTCCTCGATCCCCTGGACCGTTCTTTCCAATGTGTCTGTTCTCTCCTCCAGTTTAGCCACATCGATCCTGAGGTCCTGCACCGCCTGTTGCATGTCATTTTTCATCGTCGTAAACTGTTCCTGTACAGTGGACATGAATTTTTCTTGTAGTTCCTGAAACCATAATTGCATGTCATCCCTAGAGGGTGGATGATGGGGGTTCGTCTGTGACATGCCTTCGCCTTGTTGGCTGTCTTGTGGCTTCCCTTTAGCTTGCGGCGTAGTGTCCGTTGACAACAATTGAAGGATGTTTGCGTCTTGCCTTGAGGACTGCGGGGTCTGTTGGGAGGCAATATTTTTGCTTTTTGCTCTTGACATGTTACGTTTGTTTTCCTGGGGGGGGGTGGGTGGGCTTCTGTTTTTCCCCTATGTGGTGAGTGACGTACCCCCTGGGGTTCTCTTGGAATTTCCTTCTTGGATCGCCCCGGGTCGCACCCGTCCGCTGAGTCCGTGCCGGTTAGGGTCTGCTTTGGTGGGGCCTTCCCTATTTGAGTGGTTTTCCTTTTCCGTCAGGGTTTCCTATCTTGGCCGCGGGGGCTCCCCACGTACGTTGCGTCGTTCCAGTAGGCTTCCCCTTCTCCCTATGTGGTGTCCACTCTGCCCTCTGGTTGTGTGTCCCCTTGGGCGCCCTTACTGCAGCCTGTGGGCTCGTACCACTTTGCCCCGCCACCGATTGCCGACTCTGTATTCCTTCCCTGTGGGAAATGTATCGCTCCGGCTGCTGTATGTGGGAGTGCCAGGGGACATCACTTGACTTGGGGCCCAGTTCCCCCTCACCTGCTCCGCTCCGATCACCTCCGGGGGGGGCTGTTACCAGCCAGGCTCCAATCTCTCCGAGTTCTCGCTGTGATCCATGGAGTTCTCTCGCTGCTGTAGCCTCACGCCGTTCTTCAGCGCCGATTGCGCTCCTCCCTCAGTGGGACCGTCTGCACCCACGGCTTCACGATCCCTGGGATTTTTGTGCTTTCCGCCGCCAAGCGCGATGCTGGGGACCCAACGCCCCGATATTCGGGCACCGGGCGTCTTCGATGAAGGTGGGGGAGGGGCCAGAATGACCATTCCACCGCCCACGGTTGCAGCCGCTAGCGATCCGGTTCCTTCGGGGTCGCGATGCCTCGGCGGAGCGCCAGGGAGAGGAGGGAGTATGCCCTGACGCTCCGATTCCTTATCCCTCTGTTTCCGTGCCTGGTTCGCCCACCTATTGCGCTCCGGAGTAGTTACCGGCTCGGCGGCGGGAATCTCCCGATGGGGGAGGGGCAGACGCTGTGGTTTTCTCCTCCCCGGCGTACTCGGCGCCCCAAAAGGTCGTACCGCAATCCAGAGCCTACGGGAGGCGTAGGTGGGGGACGATCCGCTCGCTGGGCGCTTATTCTGCTGATATACTGTGCTTATTTTCGGCGGCCCGGGACGAGCACGGCTTAGGCGCAGCTCGTCTCCCCGACGGCCATCTTGGAATCACCTGTTTCTTACGTTTTAACATTGTGTTGTCCTTCGTGTCTCTTGCACCTGTTTTCGTGGATACACGCATTCGCGAGTTGCCTTTTGTCATGCGTTAGTCTGTCCAGGCCCTCTTCTCATCATCGTTTGCCTTCGATCGGGGCTCTTTGTGTCTCCTCATGGACAGTCTGTAAATACTCATTGTTTCGTATCAGCAGCTGTTATGGTTGTCTGATTGGGTACCATGCTGCCCAGGGCTGTCTGCTTATTGGCATTTCAACCGGTACTGATCTTCTAATGTACCCAGGGCAGAAGCCCAATACGGCTCTCTGTTGGTTCGGTTGCTCCTCATACATCACATACCTTGGCGAGTATTTTTCTGGCCACTCGCACTGGGGGGCAGGGGTGCAGGCTATATCTGGGACCTCCTCTGCACTCCCCCCTCTGGTCGGTTCATCAACCACTTCTGCTTCCTCCTTTATATTTAGTTTCTTTGTTTCTTCAATGTCTTGTTCATTGTCTTCCGTGTTTACACAAGATGGCGTGAATGCATGCAATTTTGGTGTCCATATCTTTATCACCCCTTTCAAACTTCCTGCTTTTTTCACATGCTCATCTTTGTTCCAGGTCATCAGCTGGCATTGTCCATTTGGACTGCAATAAATACATTTTCCTTCATACCTTCTTTGTTTCTTGGGATAAGTGATTTTTTTCTTCCCTCTGGTACAAATTCACTGGCCTTCACGAAGTCCTTTATCTCTTTGCCTGTCAGGTCTCTGGGCTTCCAACCTGGCTCGATATTGACCATAATTTTCATCCCAATGGCCTTCTTTGCAGTTTTCTGGCATTGTGTGATGATTATCTTGATAACACAGAATCCTAGCAGCACCATAGCTAGTAAGGCTCCCAGAAACTTGAATATGTCAGCCATCCATTGCGGGACCCAGGAGAATAAGTTCCCAAACCAGCTGTCATCGTCCACTTCATCTGTTTCCTCGGTCATCTGGTTCTTTAGGCTTGTCAGCATGTCTATGGCTTCGGTGAGGGTTCCATATTCCTCATCGTGAGATGGTATAAATGTGCAACACAATTCTACGATTTTTGCACAAACTCCTCCATCCATCGCTGTAATCATGTCAAGCACATATCTGTTCTGGAGAGTCATCAGGCAGACTGTTCTTAGTTCTTTAACCGCATTGAATCCTTTTATGGTGGTATTGATGGTCTGCAGTAATTCCCATCTGGTTATCTGCAACCATTTAGTATTTGCACTAACTTGGATATGCGGCAAGAGTATTGTTGTGAATATGGATGATGTTAGGCTAAACAGCCTGTGTTCGTAGGGAATGGCATGAAATGCATCCTCTGATTTGGTGGAGAAGTAATTTTCTCTCTTCATCCTCGACATTAACTTCACAGACCTCCTTTTCCTCAGGTGAGCATCTGCTTTTGGGATGCTGTCCAAATTCAGTACATTTTTTGGAATCACCAGTGCCGGAACGTGGACGTTCACCAGTGTGCATGTACCTCCCCAGTTCCTTGGTAGCCTTATGTATGCCTTGGATCCACATGCCCAGTAATGGTCCATCAGGACTGCGGTTCCTTGCAACATCCCTGGGGCTTCATATATTCGTCCGCAGTTTTGATTCTCCCCCATTTTCCTCGTGCCATTACTTCAGAAGCACAGTTCCAGGTTTTCCAGTGGTACTATTTGCAGGGGTCCTCCTCTGTCTTCGACCCATGTTAGCAGCTTTACCATTCTTGGGCACAATGGTTTGCATAGTCTTTGTGAATTTTCTATTGCTTCTTGGCAGGCTCCAAGGACCATCCAGGCTCGGCAGATCACTACCCCTTCTTCCCATCCGTTTGGGGACACTACTGACCCCCAGATTTGCATTTGGCCTCGGTTCTTCCAGATTTGAGCTTCTTCAGCTGTTTTCCCTTGGACATTCATCTCGGGTTTATTTCCCATCTTATTCCTGATCCTTTGACGTCAGGGTTCTCATATCTAATCACATGATTCTTGCTGTGCGCCCTGTTTCTTGTTTTGATGTCCTGAACAAAACCGTCTTCATCAGGGAAATCCTTTTTGTTGGCCCATATCAGGGAGGCGTCTCTCCCCATAAACTGCCCTCTGGTGTTGCACATTGCTACGTGTGACATGCAGTGTGCAGTGGAGACATCAGCTTCTATCGCTACAAAGATTTTGGTCTTGCCCATGCTGTATGGCAGGAGTGCACAGACGAAAGATTCCCCTTCTGATTGCCTCCTTCCAACTTCCTTCATGTGTTGATACCAAATGTTGTTTCCTAGATGGGCTGTACTATCCAAGTAATCGTTCAGTTTGTTGGTGGTTTCATATGGGCTTCTCTTGATTCTTAACGTTTTTCTGTAACTGGCTATCACTATGTCCCTGAATGCGTCTGTACTGCTCTTCCTTTCGCGTAGGCTTTAGGGTATTATCCTTGGTGGGGCAGGTTTCATTTCCTGCCCTGCAGTAATAGGGGGATGTTTTGCGTTTCTTTTCCTTCCCTCATGCATTCTTTTGCAGACCTCTTCCAACCACCATTGGCTCGTCATCTTCCCATCGCATGGCAGCATTGTAGGCCTGATGCTTATTTTTGGCGTTGGAGCAGGCGTGCTCGTTATTACAGTTTCTATGGTTTTCTTGCTCAGCTCCTCATGTAGCTTCTTTGCGTGTGAGCGGGAACACATATTCAACCAACGCATGTGTTTTCTCAGTAAGTTCTTTCGTGGCTTCTTCCGGTTCTTTGAGGGATTCTGTCATGCCCCCTCTGCTTGGGTTCTCACCTGGCTCCTCACGTTTACTTCCACTATTTTCTGGAGCCGGTCGTTCCTTAGGCAGTTTTTCTTTTGCTGTTGATGTGGTCTGAGGTTCCGTAGCCATTGACACTTGGACTTGTTCGTGTGCACTCAGTGTGTGGGTGCGTGCCGTGGACAGTGCTATGTTATCATTCATTCTGAGCTGACCCTGTCTCCAGCTTTTCTCATCATTCATAACCTCAACCGTGCAGCTGTCACTATTTATTACATTCAGTTTCAGTTTGTTTGCTTTGCCACCAGCTTTTCTAGGAACAGGGATGATGATATGTGGTCTGGGTGCTTTTGTGGGACCCAGATATTCGTTATCTGGTGGATGCACAGACAATGGGACACTCCGTGCACCACTAAAAATACAGTTCTGATAGTTAGAGACAAAAACACAATAATAATCACTATGCATATACATATAATGGCTTTAAACGATAGCTTGCAGCATCTCCTTCCAGGGAAGCGGGTCGCCCCTCCGCGGGTGGCAAAACTAGATTACTCTTCTGGGCCCCCATGCCGATCAAGTCCATAGTCAATAGTTTATTTCCTTTCTTACTTTGATTTCATTGCTCAAAAGGTTCAGCAAATACTAAAGTGATGAGTATTATTCAAATGTCCCCTTTATGGGTGTAACCAGTAGTCTCGAGATATTTATCTATTTATTTATATTTATATAGCACGCAAGCAGTCCAGCGGCATTGAGGTTCTGTTACTTGCAATAACTTAGTTACATGGTACAGGCATAATAGCGATTGTTGACACATTATGAATTCTACAAGACATCATATTGTTGTTACAGATATTGCATTTGGTCGTACATTACAACATATATGATAAGTATTTGTGCTGATGTGTCAGGCCTTATGTGAAGAGGGTAGTTTTCAGAGTTTTGCGGAAAGTGGTGAGGGAGGCCTCACCTCGGATAGTGGGAGGTAGGGCATTCCAGTGTGTGGACGCGAGATAGGGGAAGCTGGATCCGTCCGCTTTTACTCTTTTTACTAGTGGCACAGAGAGCATGTTGGTGTACGGTGATCTGGTTGGCCTGGTAGTGGAGACGGGGTGGATCCTTTGTGAGAGTTATCCAGGAGCAGTGAGGTGAATGCACTTGTGGGTCAGTGTCAGGGCTTTGAATACTATCCTTTCCTTTATTGGGAGCCAGTGGGCTAGTTTTCTGGCTTCAGAGATGTGTTCTCTTTTAGCAATGCCTTGGGCTGCCCGGAGAGCATTGTTCTGTATTACTTGTAGTCTCTCTAAGTTTTTGTTGGAGGTTCCTAGAAAGAGTATGTTGCAGTAGTCTAGCCTAGAGCCGGTGATGGCTCTGGCTATGTTGGTGCAGTTCTCTTTGGAGCGAAAGGGTCTGACTGCGTTGATAAGTTTGGCCTGATATGCAGCTGCGGACGCTATTGCGTTGACTTGTCTCCATGGAAAGGCTGGAATCCAGGTAGACTCCCGGAGTTTTGACAGAATCGGAGACCGAAATTTTAATGGAGTCAATGGTGAAGTGGCTGAAATGGGCATCTAGATTTTTTAGTGTGTCAGGGGAACCTACCAGGAGGAGTTCCGTCTTGTCAGAGTTGAGGCATAGTCCGTTGTCTGCCATCCAGGCTTGGATGGTGTTGTAGAGGTTGTTGAGGGTCAGGGAGTCAGTGTCATAGTTTGTGAGAGTGTGGTCGGCATAGTTGGTGTAGGAGATGCCCATAGCGTCGAAGATGAGGAAGAGGGGTCGTGTGAAGATGCTGTATAGGGTGGGGGAGAGGCAGGAGCCTTGGGGTACACCACAAAGTATAATGGTTGGTGATGCAGCGGCTAGGTCAGAGAATACTTGCATGGTTCTGTCTTGTAAGAAAGAGGTGATCCATGCTGTGGCCTCTGGGGAGACTTTGGCAGTGGAGGAAAGGTGGTGGCATAGGACGCCATGATCCACGAGGTCGAAGGGCGCAGATAGGTCAAGGAGTAGGAGATGTGCTGGTTTACCCATGTCTCTAGCATTGTCCATCTGGTTTTTCAGGTCAAGTAGGGCGGTTTTGGTCCCATGTCTGGGGCGGAAGCCAGATTGGCAGAGTCCAAGGAGTTTGTTCTCTTCAATGAAGTGCTGGACCTGCAGGTAGGCTGCTGTGTCCAATATTTTGAGGAGGAATGGGACAGTGGTGATGGGTCTGTAGTTGTTGGGGGAGGTGGGAGTTGGCTTTTTCAAAAGAGGGCGGACCCAAGCTTCCTTGAGGGAGGCGGGGACTTTCCCTGTGGTAACGGAGGCATTCACAAAGGCTGTTAGGAAGGGAGCTAGCGCTTCCGTGCAGTCTTTGATAATGGAGGCTGGGCATGCATCACCTCTGCAGTTAGAGGGTTTGATGTTCCTCATTCTGTTGATGATATCTTTTTCCTGAATGGGTTTGAAGGAGAAGGGTAGGGGGGATCCGGGGCAGGTGGTGGGATAGGGATATGCTTATTGTGTAGGGCTTGTTTAGTGGCTAGTATTTTGTTTTTGAGGAGGCTTAATTTGGTTTGCATGGCTGTTTGTATTTCGTCACACCCGTCTTTGTCTTTGGTGAAATTCCGGGGGGCGGGAGTCGGTGTCTCGGGCTCTCTGAAAATGGAGAAGATTTCTTTTGTGCTAGATTGGGCTTCCGAGATTCTGGATTGAAAGGATTTGGCCTTTGCTTGGGTGATTGCCGTTTTGTATTTGGTGGATAGGGCTTTAAAGATCATCTTCTCATCTCTGATATGTGGCACAGTACCGTTTAGCTAGACTATGGAGAAAGGTTAGACTACCGTCTTTATCATATCATTTTCATTTTGCATTTCTATAGTAAACACAGTCCCAGGGCACCCCTCCAATTCACCTTGGCCCTGAGGACATGCAGGAATCTGTTCACAATGACACCATGAAGAGATGGATTCGCTACAAATCACGCAAAAATAAAATGTCAAAAAAATAAAAATAAAAATACAAATAAAAGTGAACATATCAGAAGGTAGGAAGAAATAAGAAAGATGTTGAAAATGGAAAACACGATGGTGAAATTCTTATGTCTGTTCCTTCCAATTGGTCGTTCGCTGACACGTTGAAGAATAGTGTCTCTCCCCTCCATCTGCGCCATGGCAGAAAGATGATGAGAAATAGAAGAAAAATACAGGAAATAAAAATAAAAATAAAATACGAGCACAATGTGGTTATCCTTGTTTCTGCTCTTCTCAATCTGTCCTATGTTAGCAGAATGGAGAACTTTATCCTTGTTTTCTTATGCTGTCCTCAGCGGAAGGATGAAGAAAAATGTTATTGTGGACCCCCCCCCTAAAGCTCTCCTCAGCAATGGATGTCCGTAATTGCTTCTCAGCTGCAAGATGATAGCTCTCAGGAGCCTGTTGAGTTGCGCGTTCTTTGCTGGGTCGCTGAGGAAGGTGGGCACGTCGACAGTGATGGGTCTACCCACAAGTTCTGGAAAGTTCTCAATGAGGTGGAAGAAGACTTGGAATGCGTATCTGCTGTCTCCTGGCGCCAACGACATTTGCTCTTACTTTCTGGCCTCTAGATCACAGGCCCGTTTTTTTTTTTTTCCATGAACAGTCTTTGTATTTCCTTCGATCTGTCCCTCGGCGAACAGCCTCACAGGAATCTCCTTAGGAACTCTCGCTGGAAGTTGGACAGTTCCACTTGGAGCATAATCCCGTGGAGAAGAGTCTTCATGTGTAAGAAATTGACTGGATCTCTGAGGAAAGTGACAACATCAACATCAGCAGGCCTTCCCACCATTTCTGGATAGTCTGTGACTAGTCTAATCAGGACAATGTGGGCTAGCTGCGTGTCTGCAGGGGACAGGGACATTTGCTTTGTTTTGCTGGGTCCCGATCACAAGTCTTTCTTTTGTCGTGAGCAGTTTTTGCACTTTCCTGCTGCGTGGATTGCTACCATGTGGTTCAGTTTATACCACACTTGGTTCAAAAAGTCATTGTTTCGGGGATCTCTGATGAAATCAGTGTATCTATGGTTCTCCCAACAAGTCCTGGGCACTCCTCTATGATTCGGAAGAATAATGTGTACGTTATTTCATCAATGATCACTTGGGGTGGGAGCATTAGTCTCTTGTTCACTGTGCTCGGGCAACTCGGCGAAGACCTCTATGATGACAGTCAGTAGTTGCCTGATTACCTTCTTATTTTCTGGATCTTGAATGTATTCTGTGACACTTGTTCCTCTCCCTATGAGTGACGGATATGTTAGGAGCACAAGCTGAAAGTAGATGAGTACATCCCACTTGAGACTTCTGCCGGGATGTACCATACATTCTGTGCACAAAGTCTTGGTACTGGATGCTTTAGGATAACGTTTTTTGGTTCTCAGAAATGTCTTATTGTACTACTTATCAGAGTCTTAGAGTTCATGTTCAATGCTTCGTGTGTTCAACGTGTTCGAGTTACCAGTGTCACTGTGGTACCGGAATATATGATTCTCCTTTTTACCCTGCACTTTTGGCTGCACAGAATGTTCGTTTGCTTGGTTTTGTCTCTTTCTGTGCATAAAGAAAAAGTTCAGTGTGGACACGATTTTCACAAACGGGCTCTTTTCTTTTCTTCTCTGCTCATGCGTCCTTCTTCCGCGCCATAGATCTTGTCTGTACGTGCTGAGGTCCTTCCCTGTTGTCTGTAGATTCCTCAGAGGTGGATGCAGTAGGAGTGCTCTCTCCCATAAACGGTTTGATGTTGTTTAGGAAGATCCAGGCTCTTCTGCCCTCGAGTTTGGCAGCGGATGAGGTGGAGTCCTCTACGATGAAAGGGCCATTAAACTTTGGCTCGTCCCATTTTTTCCTTGTAAAATTCCTTACGAGGACGCTGTCGCCAGGGAAGACAAGGGGCGCACGTAGGCTGTGAGCTGCGCCTGCATCAGCACTGTCTGTTGTGGTTTGTGCTGTGCTGTTCCCTTTATGCCGTCGCTGCAGCTGGCCTGAAATGACAGTGGCGCTGGATGTGAGACATCTCTGCTCCAAGAACCTCTCTAGCAGGCTGGGCATCACATCTAGCCCTGTCTCGGGCGGTATGAGGGGTCCTCATCCTTCTACCAGTAACAATTTTGTGCGGCGTAAGATGATGGTCGGTAGCTGGTTGGTTCCGAAGAGCATACAATGCCAGTGGTAGACAGTGCAACCATCCCTTCATTAATGTGAGCTTCAACTTGGCTATTCTCTCTTTTAACAGGCTGTTGAGCCGCTCAAATATCCCATTTCCCTCTGGGTGATATGGGGCCCATTATCTGATCTCATTACCTCGCACACCCCCCACCTAGGAAACACTTCCCTCACCAAAACTTTTGCGGCACAGGCTGCATCGGGGTGTGTACAGGGACCTGCTTCTATCCATCTTGAGAAAGGACACACCACCACAATTAAATACCTGTACCCATTACACACCTGAATCATATCGACATAATAGATATCTAGGTGCTGGAACGGTCCATTAGGTCTGGGAATGATTCCTCTCACTACTTTTAATGTGTGCCCAGAGGTGAATTGCTGACAAATTATGCAGTTGACCATAAAAAATGCAACATGCTCTGCTAAATTCGGCATGAACCAGTCTTCTGCGAGCGTTGCAGCAAGATTTTCTTTTGACATGTGTAAGGGGTAGTGGAGCTGTTCTAACGCTACCTTTAGAAGGGTGAAAGGCATTACTGGTTTACCAGTGCTGTCTTGCCTCCACAGTCTGTCAGAGGGGTTTAAAGAACACCCTCAATGCTTCCATACATTTTTCTCCTCCTGAGGTGCCTCCCCTTGGAGCTCCATTAGCTGAGTCTGCCCCATATTGCTATAGCTTCTGGTGTGGCTCACGTTACCATCATTCGTTCATGGGTACGTGCCTCCTCCACGTCCATGATTGTTTCATTCTTGGATGCCATGCGCTTGGCTTCCGTGTCCGCGTCATGGTTTACACGTGACACAAAATCTATCCCCTTGTTCTGAGCGGTGCATTTCACGACCGCTATGCACACTGGGAGCTGTAGTGCTTTTATCAGCCTATCCAGTAAGGCTGCATGTTGCACTGGCGTGCCGTCTGCTCGGAGGTAACCCCTCCTTTTTCATCGTGCTAAGCCTGCATGCACAGTGGAAGTCACATAGGCTGAATCACTGTGCACCGTCACTTCCTGAGCTGCATGGTTTTCGACGGCGAGTATCAGTGCCACCAGTTCTGCAGCTTGGGCTGAATAGTGAGAGGGTATTCGCGCACTGACGAGTACCTGACACTCTTCATTCGCCAGGTGTTTCACCACGGCTACGCCTGTATACCTTTGTCCGTCTTCTTGGTCGATTCTAGAAGACCCGTCAATGAAGACAACCTCCCCACTTGGCAGGGCGTTTTCCTTTACCCTTGGGATTTCATCGTAGAATTCTTCATAGTTTGCACAGTCATGGACCGGTTCACCCTCGGTTACTGGTTCTATTATGAACATTGCAGGGTTCACCGTTTTACATCAAACTATTTTGATCGATGGATTAGAGATGATCACCTCATAGGCGGATGCTCTCTGTGATGTCAATGTGCCTTTTGGCTTCTCCAATATGGCGAACAGTGAGTGCTCGACATACAATGTCATGGAGCACCCCATCACAATGGAAGATGCCTTCTCAATGGCAAACGCGGCGGCGGCCAGATTTTGTTTGCATGGGAAGTGGCCCCTCATAACCGGGTCCAGGATCCCGCTGTAATACGCTAGAGGTTTGCACCCCAGCGATGTTCGTTGAGCAAGTACTGCCGTCATAAAATTGCCATCGGTATGTGAGAACAGATAGAATTCTTCTGCATAATTAGGGATCCCGAGAACTGGGGCCTTACAAATTGCCCCCTTGAGTTCTGAAAAACCTGTTTCCATTGCCTCAGTCCACTCAATTTCTTCCTTTGTCGCTTGGGCCTTCTTCAGGGCCTGAAGCAAGGGCTTGGTGTACGAGCTGTAGTCAAAGACCCAAGCTCGGACATAATTGCACAGGCCTAAAAAGCTTTGCATTTGCTTGATCGTGCGTGGCTTAGCCGTGTTCATGATGGCTTCAGCCCTTTCTGGGGTTATCTTTTTCCCTTCATGAGAGATTAGTTGCCCTATGTACAGCACTTCCTGCTGACAGTATTGCAACTTTTCCTTATCAACTTTGTACCCCTTCTCAGCTAGTATCGTTAGTAGCTGAACAGAGTCACATAGGTTTGTCTGCAAGGCCTGGCAATCCCGCCATAAGCACTCGTACGCCATATGCGAAAACTTCTGGCTCTAGCAGTATAGCTCTCATGGCTGCACGTCCAGAGTATGCTCTGATCATTTCGCACACATTAGAATAGTGTATTCCTGGCGTGGAGCACACTATACCATCCTCAGTAAACGAGATTGTCATATTCAGCTTTGTCATCAAATCTCGACCCATGATGTTTACTGGGGACTGACGTGAGTACAATAAGGGCACATTCATTTCACGCTCTCCCACTGAGACTGGGTAGTGTGTCTGTAAAGGGAACTCTGCTATGAGCTGCAGTGAAACTCTGAGTATCTATAGCCTCGCTGGACAAGGAAAACTTGCCTTCTCGTATGCACGAACGTGTCGCACCCGTGTCAACTAAGAAGGAATATTCCTTACCCACTATGGTGAAATTCACCCTGGGTTCCCTATTAGGGTCTGGTGTCACTGATAGGATAGAGCACATCAGAGTTTACCGTGAGCTGTCCTATTTTATGTATAGGTTCGGCCCACTGTAAGATTGTGGAATACCCTCATTCCCGGGTTGGTACCCCCTCCATTGTTCATTCCTTGTGGCACCGGTGGTGGTGCCTGTTGGGGCTGCCCCTGTTGCAAGTTCCCCATGTTTGAGGGTTGAAACCCTTGTTGTGCACCTTGCTGCAACCTTGCTGCCTGCTGCTGTACTATGTGGCCCTGCGCACTGCCTTGTTGCGGGGCGGCAGGCTGATTCACCATACCTGCTCCCATTCCTTGGCCATTTTGCCACATGCCTTGGTTTCTACACATGCGCGCCACATGTCCTGTCATTCTGCACAGCCAGCATACTGTCGGTGGTCGGACCTTCTGCCCATCCGGCATGGCTTGACCGCTCATCTGTTCATTCTGAAATCCACCTTGGTTATTTTGAAAACCTCCCTGATTACTATGGAAACTTCCCTGGCCACCTTGCCATCCTCTTCCTCTAAATCCTCTACTCCTCGAGTAATATCCCGTATTAGGTTGGTTATTTACTTGCTGCGTGCTGGGCTCGGCTGGGCTGGTCAACATGGCTCCCTCGAGAGTATACTTCGAGAGCTTCTTTTGTACCAGCTTCGCTTCCTCTCCCTTACGGATTGCTTCCTTTTTTCGAGTCTTTTCTTGTAACAATCTACAGTAGTGTGCAATTGTCAACTGAATTTCGGCCCATAGTTTGGCTTCGATCCCTACCAATTTCTTGAGCTGTTTTTGCACCGGTTCAGGCAACCCTTGACACAGTATGTGGTAGAAGACAGGGATAGACTTTGACCAAGACTCATGCGTTTCGAGCACCCACGCGTCTTGAAAATTTTGGATATAAATCAACGGATCCTCTGACTCTTTCATTTTCCGATTCATTATAGCTCCCATGTCTGATGTGTCTGGGTATGGCGTTCGCAGCGCTTTCCACACTGCTGCTCTACAATTATTAAATGGTGCTCTGTCATGGGTAGTGTTAGTTATCGTTACCCTTGGATACCCAGCCCGTTTCCACACATCGTCAGCCCTTTCACCAAGTATAGCGATCAGGAGGCCCTTGATGTCACCTATAGCTAAGGTGACTACCCCGGTCATCCTTTCTAACTCGTGTATCCATTTCCAAGCCCCCAATGTCAGCATTGGAAGCTTATTTTTTAAGGTTTCTCGGTCCATGTGTGGCCATGGAATGTATTGTGGCCTCACTCCCGCTTTTTCTAGCAGCGGGAATTGAAAGGCACAATCTTCCTTTTCTTTTCCCCCACTCCTCCCGTCTACTGGCGGGGCAGTACCACCTTGCCGTCTACCCAGCAATGCCCTTAATCTGCCTGTATAGGTGGATGCTGGCTCCCCTCTCTCATTGCGGCGTGTTCCCTCACGTTTGCCATGTGCCTTGGTAGGCTTCGATGTCCTAGGTTCAGATTCACTGGCGTCAGACCATCGTACCCCTTAGCCTCGAGGGAGCGGCTTTTCATATCGCCTTCCTCCTGTGCCTCGTCCTCCATATCCCCACCGGAGTCAGATCCTGAGTGATCCCAGTTTACACAACCCCTTGCATCCTCTTCGTTCTGCCTGATCTCCAGTCTATCAAGGGACAGTCCCCTGATCCTACTACCTTGGGTGGTATCCTCACTGTCATATAGTTGTTTGATCTCTAAGCGCTCATCTTCCCTTCCCCCTTGGTAGGCTACTTCTAGTCCCATCTCATCATATATTTCGTCAATCGTTTCCCTGATGCTTCTGGTATCGAAGTCATCGTCAATATTTATCCCGCTTGTACCTGGTACCGCATCGCTTGCAGGAAAGAATTCTTCTATGTCTTCCCATTCTACTGTAGGATTGGGTTGAACAACTACGCGCTCCAAATACTCAAGATCTCGTGCCCTTTGTCTGCGTTTTCGTTCCAATTCCTCATCTATCTCCTTTCGCTTTTTCGCTTCTTCTCTAGCCTTATCTACTTCTCTCATTCGTTCATTTCTACGTTCCTTTGCCCTTCTACTCTCCTCGTCTTCCTGCTTTTTCACCTTCCTTTCGTGCACTCTCCTTTCTTCCTCCAACTTTAACATGTTCAGCCTGTATTTTTCATAGGCTGCATACTGTGTGCGACTGAGCGGTATTCCTTGCTCTTCGCAATATAGTTGTTCTCGCCTTTCATCCCTTGCTTCTTTCTTCATCCTGCCTTCCTCTCGTCCGCACATCATCACTTCCCTTTCCATCTAGCTTTAATAGCATCTGTCCTCCCATCCATTCGTCTTTCACGAATGCTGTCTCATCACTTCCTTTCCACTTCTTTCCCTCTCTCTCTTTATCGAGAGGTGCACTAGCCTGTGCCTGATCCTTACTACTATCGTCACACCTCTCCTTGTCCCTCGGGACTGTGGAGGCCACATCAATTTCCTGCTTCTGTTCTTTAGTTTCGTCACTACTACATGTAGGTGACTCATATGCGGGGTTACTCTGCCCTGTGGCTGCTTTGAGTTCTCTTAACGGGTAAAGACCCTCTGATTTGCTTCCCTCAATGACTAGTTCTGGCAGGGCTGGTGGCGCGGTAGGCGTCTCACCCCCCACCGTCCATACATTTCATATCCAGTCTGCAGAGGGTTCTTCTTCCTTTGTTTGCTCAAACATCTTCCAAAGTTCGAGAACAGCAAGGCATTTCTCAAGCTTCTTGCCAGTATATGTGGCATGTAGGAAGGTTGTCATGTGCTGTAAAACAGCCTTAGACAATGACCCATTCTGGGGCCAAGGCATAACATCTTATTGGCAGTACCCTTAACCCACTCCTGGCTATATTTCTTCAATTTTATTGCATTCTTGGGCAGTTGCTTACACAAATGCGCAAGAGGGGTAACCTCTTCAATTTTTTTTTTCTTCAACTTCGACACCAACAATATTTACACAATTTTTTAATATTCCCACTAGTATAAGCGAGCACCACAACTGCAGGCTCCAATCCACTTCTTCCCGCCAAAATGTATAGTATCAATTAACCCAAAAGAAACCATCAATTCACTGGCGATTCCCTCTTAGTTACAGAATCGCCTAAGGCCAAAATGCATTTCAATCAATCACCAATACAAATGTACATTTAACATGCAGTAAGACACATATGACGGACACTTGACAGGCTAGACAGACACCAGCTGGTCATACATGTACCTGCCTTCTAATTAATACCCCACCATGGGATTTGAACGAACCCCGTTAATTCCGTCTTTAAACGTAATCGTAGCCTAAATTGTCCCCCCTCTGTGGGCTCTGGGTTCACGTTCATTCTGACCACTCTTTAAAGCGCAGGAACAAGGCAAAATCTTGTTTTTTTCTCGGGTGTCCCTCCCCCGGTATTCTTACTTTTTCTTCCAGGTGCCCCCCTGGTATTCTTTTATGTTTGAGCTCAGGTGCCCCCCTGGTATTCTTTTACATTTTAGCTCAGGTGCCCCCCCTGGTATTCCTCTTTATATATGTTTTTCTTTTTATACTTGAGTCATTAACCCTTTAAATATATACTGTCTTCTCTACCTCTAACTACTTTATTTTTCTCTGCCACCCTCCGTTACCTTTCCCCTACTTGCTCTAATGCCTATGAGATATTTGCCAAGGTAACGAGTTTCGTTGTTTCACTCACTGATCGCCTCTTTTCGTCTCTGGAACTTCAGGATCACCGCCCCTTCCTCTTCACGGTTTTAACATTTTCGTCCGATCCGCTGCCTGTGGGAATGAGAAGGGTTATGCTTGGAAAGGCGGGTTCCTTCAGACCCACTGCAAATTTTTTTGTTGAAATTTTACTTTATCATTGTCCAGAGGGAGCTTCTCGGCCTACTCAGCTGGAATGGCGAAAGGACTCGTGATGTAACCGAAGGCCCAGAGATACTTCGTCCCATCGGTCTAAGGGTGTCTTATAACTATATCAATCGATTATCAATAATCAATGGCCGAAATCATCCTCACGCTTCCAAGTGTTCACGCGGAGAGGAAATTACTGACGGGCCCATTGGTTAGTACTCAACCCCCGAGAACTTGTAATACTAGATAGCTGCACCATGTGAGGACAGGGTGCAGGATTCACATACTCCAGCACATCTCAAAAATCAGGACTCAATAAGTTGGCAAAGGGAAGTCCGTTTAATGATACATACATCAGCATATGGATATCAGCAGCATTGCGAACACCTGTCTCGCTCCGACTTCCTCGAACTTCAGTCGAACAGCCGTTTTTATAGGCTAAGCTCGTCATCATTGACGTCTAATTCTACAAAAATCATCACGTAATATAATTGGTTGGGAAAGGTAACTTAAGTATAGGTGTTGTATCTGTATTTGACAATAGAGCATGCAGATTGGATAACTCTTATCGGGTGGAGTCTACGCCCATCCCTCTACATCACACGTGATGGACGTCACTATAAGTACGATGTCCTATTGGTTACGATATCTATAGGACTCCAGATAACTTGGTCCATTGTGATTGGGCAGGTTACATCCCTAAACATAAATCCCCACTTTAATTAGCAGCATGCAGAATGGACACCCAGGTGCCTAGTGTCCCAAGATTCACCCTGCCTCCCTTCCATCAATCAGTGGTTTTAGGGCGATGTGTCAATTAGTTGGCTAAGGAAGGCCTCGAAACTGTAGTATTTTATCAGGAAAAGTTATGGCACCCCTTGGATCTCGGTGACATCAGACAGTGGTACATCTTTGCGCCTGGCTCGTCACGTGTTGGTTCACTGTGAATCTGCTTCAGTTTCCAGCTTTTCGTGTATTTAATTCTCCATGTAGCTTCACCACCTGTCCGGGCCTCCTTATCTTGACCTTCACAGGGCAGGCTGGTATGCTCTGAAGTTTCGATTCTCCTTAGCTGAAGCTCGCCTCCCTCTCTTGGGTTGACCTCGATTTCCCAGGACTGAGCCGTCCTTTGTTGAGTTTCAATTCCGCTCTTTCCCCTGGCTTGGGCTTGGATATGAAACCCGACCAGTAAGGCCTTGGCCGCCTGGGCATACTTCTGCTTTTAAAAAATGGAGTTGCACGTGTACATTGTGCCTTATTGAGGTAGATATATGGGCGGCTGTTGCCGCTCTATCTTCTACTAAGCATTGCAAGCAGTGTTGATTTCTTAGCTTCTTGCATTTCGAGCCTATTTACACACATTAGCTGGTTCGATTCTTTCATCTTGGTTCTTTCGCTATGACGTTTCTTACGTTTTAACATTGTGTTGTCCTTCGTGTCTCTTGCACCTGTTTTCGTGGATACACGCGTTCGCGAGTTGCCTTTTCTCATGCGTTAGTCTGCCCAGGCCCTCTTCTCATCATCGTTTGCCTTCTATGAGGGCTCTTTGTGTCTCCTCATGGACAGTCTGTAAATACTCATCGTTTCGTATCAGCGGCTGCTATGGTTATCTGATTGGGTACCGTGCTGCCCAAGGGTGTCTGCTTATTGGCATTTCAACAGGTACTGATCTTCTAATGTACCCAGGGCAGAGGCCCAATGCGGCTCTCTGTTGGTTCAGTTGCTACTCATACGTCACATACCTTGGCAAATATTTTTTTGGCCACTCGCACTGGGGGGCAGGGGTGCAGGCCATATCTGGGACCTCCTCTACAACCCGATTCCTGGCAAGACTCATTGACCGCGCTGCGTACTCTCAACTCAACCGCTTCATAGAATCCAAAAACTACTAGAGCCCGCTCAATCAGGCTTCCGGCATCTCCATTGAACAGAAACCACCCCGATCTCAATCTGGGATGATCTCAAAGTTGCGGCGGACTTGGAGGGTTGAGCAGCGCTGGTTCTCCTTGATCTGTCAGCAGCCTTTGACACTGTTAACGATCTTATCCTCCTTGACCGAGGCTTGGCAATCCAATGGATTGCCTCCTTTCTCAACAACAGGAAAGAAATCCCTTTCATCTCCCCTTTTGTCTCAACCGCCCGCACTATGAACACTGTAGTACGCCAAAGTGCCTGCCTCTCTGCTCTCCTTTTCAACATCTATCTGATCACTCTACCAGGGATCATCCGCGCGCACAACCTCACCTTCTACAACTAAGCTGACGATACCCAAATTATCCTGAGAATCCCCAAAACGAGCCCTAACCCACACCCGACCTTGAAGCCTGCCTCAGAGATATTGACCAATGGATGACAAGAAACCACCTCCTTCTCAACCCAAATAAAACTGATTTCATGGTGTGCAGCAACACTGCCCTTCTCCCGCAACCACGCCCATGGCCCTTCTCCCATGGCTCCCCCTCCTACCGCCAATATTGTCAGAAATCTGAGGAAAGCTTCAGGTCGGCGCTTCTTGCTTTGCAAGAGGCGATAAACTACATTTCCCATGAGGAGTTGGGAAAGGTGTAGTTCTCCTATCGCGCGCTACAACAGCTGCTCATTAGCAGCAACTGTTAAAACTCGCCGCCGCCCGTGCCTCGGTGCAGGTAATTAATGATTTTCAGCACGGGGACGGCAGCTTAGGAGCAGGCATGCAGCAATTCTCAGACGCCGAAGGACTCTTGGCGCTTCCCCAGGCCGCAACGGTGATGAACAGCTGAATAACCACGGGCCGCGGCGGTGAAGCGGGCTCCCATAAACTTCGGGCATCGCTCTTCAGGGTCTGGATGTCCTTGTGAGGCATCCGGACCATCAGTTAAGTGTTTTTGACCCCAGTGTTCATATTCTGGAGTTGCTATATGCTTACTTTTTTATTAATTGGCTACTTCAACGCTGTAGTGGGTGTTTGAGATAACACGCCCTAAGATACATGCCATGCATTAGACACGCCATGTGGCGAAACATGCTATAAAACTCTGAACGGATAAAACTGGGCACTGGGAAAGATATATAGACTATGGGCCTCATTACGACCCTGGCGGTAAGGGGTTAACGCCAGCGTTAGCTGCGCCGACCCCTTACCGCCAATTACGAGGTCCCTTAGCGCCATGGCGCTTTTAACACCTGCTTTTAGCAGGTGTTAAAATCCATGGCGCTAAGGGACCATGGAGTTAATTACGCCACCGTAATTTACGGTGGCGTAATTAACGCCTTCCCCACTCCCATTATGCCCTATGGGGCAAAAATGGGAATGGGGAAGGGTAAATGGGGATTGGGGACTTACCGCCCCCGCCAACCTCAGAATGGGGCGGTAAGTCCACCAACCACCATGGCGTAAACATAGTTTACGCCATGGTGGTAAAGTCACGGCCCAGGCGGTAACTTACCGCCTGGGTCGTAATGAGGCCCTATGTAAAGAACACGCATGGGTCCACACAGTACAAGGGCATGTTCGTGTGTGTCTTTTTTCCTAAATCATTGTTTGTGGCTTCATTGTGCCTGACGGGCCATGTGTGTCTTGTGTCTTCAAACAAAAGGGACACCCTTTTGTTTGTGCCATTTAGCTTGTAAGCCAATCTATGTGTGTTCAAAAAATGACTGTCCAAGTCTTACGTTATGTTCAAACCTTATGTTATGTTCAAGGTCCATGTTCTAGGTTATCCGCTTATGTTCTGTGAGGTGCAAAGTGGAGTTTAAAGAGCTCTTATGATTTGTATGTAACAAGGTCATTACAGGTATAGGAGGTCAGGTTAGGTGTTCAGGAAATAGAGGTACAGGTTCAGGAATATCGCTGTATTGTATGTATTTGTTTGTGTATGTTCCCCTCCTTTCCTTTGTCATTCCATCCCCTTTTCCCTAACTCCATCTTCCCCCCATTGGCTGCCAAATGGCTTCCTGTGATATCAATCTTCAGGCGCCCGTGCCAACCATGGTGGGAGGGGTCAATCTATTTGGCTTCTGTGGTTCGGAAGAGGGGATTGAGACCCCTATTCCCTTATAAGCTTGACAGAATTACCTGCCCCCAATTTCGGGGTAATTGAACCACCCAGGCCAAATGGATACGAATCCTCTCCGTTTAGCAGATGTGCTAAAAGCACTACAAGACATACAAGTAGAATTGGTACAAGCTAGGCAAGAGTCTAGTATATTGAAAGCTCAGGTATAAGGGTTGGTCGCACAAGGCACCCCGCTGGATGGGGCTCGAACTTCTACGGGAGGGCAAACTGGTAGAATCCCGCCTACTGTAATTGTGCAGCCCTCTAATAGTGTGCCATTAGCCGCACCAGAAAGATTCACAGGAGACCCCAAGAAATACATGACCTTTTTAACACAATGCAGACTTCATTTTTTGTGCAAACCTAAGGCGTTTGAGACAACACAAGCTAGAACAGCATTTGTTATTTCCTATTTAACTGGAGATGCAGCAGCATGGGCTATGCCTTTGGTGCAAAAGGATGATCCATTATTATATAATTGGGATGGTTTTCTAGTGGAGTTTGGTAGGTTATTTGATCGCCGAGAGGTGTCTTTGGCTCAAGACAAAGAATTGTTAGCTTTAAGACAAGGGACACGCGACTTGGTTTCGTATGTTACCCAATTTAACAGATTGGTGATTGAAACTGATTGGCCTGAGAATAAACAGACTGTGTTGTTTTATCAAGGCCTCAAAGAGGAATTGAAGGATGCTATTGCTTAAGTAGAACCTCAGCCTAGTACATGTACCGCCATGATTGACTTAGCCCTAAGATTGGATCATCGTATTGGAGAACGCAAGGGTGAGAAGAAAAGACCAGAAGTGTTGTCTTTTGCTAGGTTGGATCGGGGTAAGGGAAACAGGAATACAGAAGGAGAACCTATGCAAATTGGTGGAATAAGGGGGCCCTTGTCTGTTGCAGAAAAGGAGCAATGGAAGGCTAACAACTTGTGCCTTTATTGTGGACAACCAGGACACTTTATTAGAACTTGCCCGAATACTCCCAAGAAAGGAGCAGGGGTGGATAGAAGCAAGGTTGAGACGGGAAAAGGACTGGGCCGGCCTTAGGGGGAACGCAGGCGACAAGCCCAGAAATTAATAGGTTCCCCAATTGGGGTGCAAATACGACAGGGAAAAGAAATTCACATTTGTACATTTTGGTGACTTTACTTTTTGCCTGTACTAAGCAGCTAGTGTCTGCAATGGTGGACTCAGGCCCACCGGTAATTTCATTGACATTGGATTGGCAAAAAGATTGGGTTTACCTGTAAGGGAAAAAGCTCAGGTTGAGGGGGGTGCAATCAGTGGATGGATCACCATTGGTTTCAGGACCCATATGCCAACAAACTAAACCCATTCTAATGAGGTGTGAGTCTGGACATATAGAGGAAATTGTATTTGATTTAATAGCAGCAGCTCAATTCGGGCTCATTCTGGGCATGCCTTGGTTACTTAAACACATTCCAAGGATTGATTGGATTAAGCGGGAGGTGGTATTTGCAGGAGTGCAATGGGAGGGTCACATGGAGGAGGAGGTGAGACCCGCATTATATTTGGCAGACCAGGTGGCAGAACCACAAACGGTGGGAGCAATGGCTGTGAGTATTCCAAATCAGTACCAAGATTTAGCTAAAGTATTTGACAAAGGGGGAGCAGAGAGGTTACCACCCCATAGATCTTATGATTGCGTAATTGAATTGGAACCAGGGGCTAAATTACCTTGTAGCAGAATCTACGCTTTGACTGAAACAGAAAACCAGCATTTACGTGAATACCTGGATGACATGTTAAGTAAGGGATTTATTAGACATTCCACCTCACCTGTGTCGTCACCTTTGTTCTTTGTCCCAAAGAAAGAGGGAACACTTAGGACATGCATTGATTATAGAGCATTGAATAAGGTGACAGTGAAGAACAGGTACCCCTTGCCTTTGATTTCAGTATTATTGGATCAAGTAAAAACAGCAGTGGTGTATACCAAATTAGATTTGAGAGGGGCTTACCATTTAATCCGTGTGAAAGAGGGGGATGAGTGGAAGACAGCCTTCAGGACTAAGTTTGGTTTGTTTGAATATCTTGTGATGCCTTTTGGTTTGTGTAATGCTCCGGCAGCATTTCAATACTTTATGCAGGAGGTGTTGAGTGAGTTTCTAGATCAGTTTGTTATAGTTTATATTGATGACATTTTAATTTATTCCTCTTCTGAAAGGCAACACATAAAGCATGTGAGAGCAGTGTTAACAAAATTACAAGACCATCAGTTGTATGTAAAACTGGAAAAATGTGCCTTTCATGCCACTCAAGTGGAATTTCTTGGTTTTATTTTGACTCCCTCTGGTATTGTGATGGACAAGAAAAAAGTACAAGCAGTTACGGAATGGCCAGCGCCTCAGTGCATTAAGGATATCCAGACCTTTTTGGGTTTTGCAAACTTTTATAGGCGCTTTATATCAAATTTTTCACAAATCGTTACCCCCATTACCAAATTATTGAGGAAAGCCACTAAGTTTGATTGGAACACCGAGGCAGCAAAATATGGAAAGCAGTGTAACCGAAGTGAAGACTATCATTTCTGCGGAAAAGATTGTAGGAGCAGTAATGACTCAATTACTGAGACAAGTAAAACAAGAAATGAAAGGAAAGGTCCAATTGAATTGTGGAAAAAATCCAGCAGAAACATTCCACAATGGGCTTCCTTATTATGCAGGGAACTTTTTTTTACCGACGCTCGCCTTGCAGAGGTAGGCGATGCATTGGTGTCATAATTCACCTTTAGCAGGACATTCAGGAAGCAAAAAGACCCAAGGGTTGTTGGAGAAATATTTCTGGTGGCTAGGGTTAAGACAAGATTCTATGAAGTACATCCAAGAGTTTGAAACATGTGTACGCAGTAAGTAAGACCATAAGAAAAAGGCATGGTTACTCAAGCCACTACCCACCCCGGAGAAGATTTGGACACATATATCCATGGATTTCATTACTGATTTGCCTCCGGATGATCAGTATGACACAATCTGGGTGGTGGTGGATTATCTCTCTAAACAAGCCCATTTCATACCTTGTAAAGGAATCCCAGGAGCACGGAGATTGGCGGAATTGTTCTTGCAACATGTGGTCAGATTACATGGGCTACCTCATAGTATTGTATCTGATAGAGGCCCTCAATTTACTTCCAAATTTTGGCGTGCCTTTTGTAAAATGTTAGGCATGGAGTGTGCGTTGTCCACCAGTTATCACCCACAGACGGATGGACAAACAGAGAGAGTCAATCAGACGCTGGAACAATATTTATGGTGTTATTTAAGTGAGGGTCGTGAATCTTGGGTACATTCTTTGTGGTTGGCTGAGATTACTTATAATAACACTGAACACGCTTCATTGGGTATGTCTCCAAATGTGTGTTTGTATGGTCACACACAAAATATGTTACCAGAACATCTACCTGATATGGAGAATATTCCTATGCTCCAAGATAGAAAAGAGGTACTACTACAACTCAGACAGAAAGCATGAGCCAATTTAGACCAGGCTAAGGAACAATATAAACAATATGCAGACCGAAATAGGAAAGTTGCTCCTCAGTATAAAGTGGGGGATAAGGTCTGGCTTTCAACACACAATTTGCCTTTAAAGGGACTCCGTAAATTTGCCCCCAGGTTTATTGGACCCTATGAAATTGTGAAATGTATATCTACGGGGGCATGCAAATTAAAGTTGCCTAATACGTTAAAGATACATCCAGTGTTCCATGTGTCTTTGCTTAAACCTGCAGCTCCGGGAACGCAATTATCAAGGATGGACAGGCAGAATATGAAGTAAAGAAGATACTGGACTCAAGATGGAGACAGAATTGTTTATGGTATCTCATCCAGTGGGTAGGATATGGACCTGAGGATTGTTCATGGGAACTGGCTAGTGCGGTTCATGCACCCAGTTTGGTGCGACAATTTAATCTGCAACATCCAGAGAAGGCAAAACTTGGAAGGGGCCCTGAGAGAGGAGGTACTGTCAGGAATCTGAGGAAAGCTTCAAGTCGGCGCTTCTTGCTTTGCAAGAGGCGATAAACTACATTTCCCATGAGGAGTTGGGAAAGGTGTAGTTCTCCTATCGCGCGCTACAACAGCTGCTCATTAGCAGCAACTGTTAAAACTCGCCGCCGCCCGTGCCTCGGTGCAGGTAATTAATGATTTTCAGCACGGGTGACAGCAGTTTAGGAGCAGGCATGCAGAAATTCTCAGACGCCGAAGGACTCTTGGAGCTTCCCCGGGCCGCGACGGTGACGAACAGCTGAATAACCACGGGCCGCGGCGGTGAAGCGGCTCCCATAAGCTTCGGGCATCACTCTTCAGGGTCCGGATGTCCTTGTGAGGCATCCGGACCATCAGTTAAGTGTTTTCGACCCCAGTGTTCATATTCTGGAGTTGCTATATGCTTACTTGTTTATTAATTGGCTACTTCAATGCTGTAGTGGGTGTGTGAGGTAACACGCCCTAAGATACATGCCATGCATTAGACACGCCATGTGGAGAAACATGCTATAAAACTCTGAACGGATAAAACTGGGCACTGGGAAATATATAGAGACTATGTAAAGAACACGCATGGGTCCACACAGTACAAGGGCATGTTCGTGTGTCTTTTTTCCTAAATCATTGTTTGGGGCTTCATTGTGCCCGACGGGCCATGTGTCTCGTGTCTTCAAACAAAAGGGACACCATTTTGTTTGTGCCATTTAGCTTGTAAGCCAATCTATGTGTGTTCAGAAAATGACTGTCCAAGTCCTAAATTATGTTCAATCCCTATGTTATGTTCAAGGTCCATGTTCTAGGTTATCCGCTTATGTTCTGTGAGGTGCAAAGTGAAGTTTAAAGAGCTCTTATGATTTGTATATAACAAGGTCATTACAGGTATAGGAGGTCAGGTTAGGTGTTCAGGAAATAGAGGTACAGGTTCAGGAATATCGCTGTATTGTATGTATTTGCTTGTGTATGTTCCCCTCCTTTCCTTTGTCACTCCATCCCCTTTTCCCTAACTCCATCTTCCCCCCATTGGCTGCCACGTGGCTTCCTGTGATATCAATCTTCAGGCGCCCGTGCCAACCATGGTGAGAGGGGTCAATCTATTTGCCTTCTGTGGTTCGGAAGAGGGGATTGAGACCCCTATTCCCTGATAAGCTTGACAAATATAGTCATAAACCTTCGCTGCACTATGGACTCAGCCTTACCTCTCTCCCATCAGATCAACAATGTATAGAAATCCTGTCACTATCACCTCAACCTCATGAGCCACATCTTCCCTTTCCTCACCTACCCCAACAGACTTGCCGCTATTATGTCTATTGTGATGTTGAGACTGGACTATGCCAACTCCTTATACCTGGGTGCACCAGCATACCAACTTAACAAACTCCAAAGAGCCCAAAACGCTGCCGCCAGACTCCTCCTTGCTCTGGGACACAGTGACCACATCTCCCTTGCGCTCCACACCCTTCACTGGCTCGCCGTTGGACGAAGGGCCACTTTCAAAATCCTGTGCATTACCCACCGAGCAGTGCACATGACCAGCCCAGCATCCCTACAAGAGAAGATTAAACCCTACCACCCATCACGCACCCTTAGGTCAAGCACTGCCCTCCTACTAGTGATTCCAGCCTCCAATTCAGCTAGGATTGGAGGGTCTACCTTCTCAGCCTTGGCTCCGACTCCCTCCCTCCACACATTCGACACACCCAAGACTACATGGTCTTCCGCAAAGCTCTAAAAACGTGGCTCTTTCCATAAACCATGATTAGGACTATGTAGGGCCAGTGAAACGCACCAACATTATGGATTCATGACTTCAAAGACATTACTTTGGAAAGTAATTACAGCCAGCCGACTAATGTCACAGCAGGCTGACAAATGTCCAGCATGTCATTTAGCATCACTGCATCAGTGTAACCACGTCAGTGCGAGATATCTCCTATTCTATAACCAAGTATCCTGCCAAGACTGACCCTGCAACCCACCATAAACCACAACCAGAGACCTGGAAAATGGGCTCCTAAAACACATAATGCTGAGCCTAAGAATAATGACACTCTGACCGAGCAAAACATAACTTACCACAGTCCTGCCTGTGAATCTACCTTAGAGTGTCGCTACCGCGAAACCTGAGGGCGACCACTGCCAGCTCGTCTAGATCCAGAATGTAATCCAGGAACAGTGGGCTCCTAAAAGTAAATCATCTACTCCAGACTCTCACCTCTCCTACCGCTATGCTCACTCTCTACTTTACACCAACACACAATAAAGCGCAGCTATACCCATCGATCAATTTTTGCCTAGCTGCACATGTACGAACAATACTCCATGAACACCTCAACATACTGCTAGAACGCAGCTATACCCCACGAAAGAATCAGCCTAGCTGCACACATGAATTTGCTACACAGGCCTAATGTTGCCAGAATGCAGTCTCGGAGACCAAACACTTGACTGCACACATTCAACTGATCTCTCACTATCACCCCACCTAATGCTAGGATGCAGCTACCATCAGGCAATCACACTAGCTGTACACATATTGAGTGCACCAAAGCGCCCTATACTACCCTACTCTCTTGACTGACCTGGTCTGCGGTCCCCAACGGCATTCAACCCACAAGCGCTTTGAGATCATACCAATGATATATAGGGCGCTATATAAATGCTTAATGACAATAACAACAATCTACACTACTTGTGCAGTATCCATCTCTTAAATCTCTAAATCTAGTTTGGCAGGTTCATCCATACATGCAATAGAATTGGACCATAAGAAATTGCATAACATGCCTCATGTAGAGGCTTTGGATTTCTCCCCTGGACTGTCCGTAAACTAGCTCAGACTTTTTTTAACTTAAAGAATTTAACAATGCATACTTTTATTTGGGGTTCAAATTTGGGTCTTCAAATAGATGAGCATCAAAGTTCCAACTAGCCTGGCAATGGGGATTTCATAGGTGCTCGAAGCTGGACTTCCAATGGGTCCAATCAGCAGGCATGTGTCAAGGCATAGAGCCCACAACATTTATTTTATGGACTTCTGTTTTATCCCATAGGATATAGTCGATCCTTGAGGCTTCACATAAATATGTATTTGCTCTTCTTAGCTTTGGTGGGTGGGTTAAAGTATGTTTAGGAATGTAATCAAATAGCCTCATTATTCCATAAAATTCCAATCAACATGTTACTGGCACCAGTTTACCAACCTGTCCTGCTAGAAGCTCTAATACTGACCCATCATCATCATCAGAGGTTGGACCATACACACTTGCCACGACTATTTCAAAATAATGTCTGCTAATCACTGCAGCTTGTTACCTTCCATCAGAGTCTACCTATTATTGACAGTTTGTAGCATTACCCGCACAACATTTGTACTATGACCCACCTCTGCATCTTGCGTGTCACATACTCCTCTCAATGAGCGGTTCCCCATCTGCTTGGGGTGCCATAAAACCACCCCAGTATTAAGCTCCTATGCTGTCCTGCCTATCATGCTCTCTTCTCAAAGTCAGTAATCTCTGGGCAAGTGTTGTCAGCTTTGTGTCTTCGAGATTATCTTTAGAAATTCATGGGCTCTGAGTTTGATGTGACAATGTGTCTATGTGCGATAGGGTGAGGAGTGTTGTGAACCACTCTGAAGCATCTTGGGAATTTTACCATAGCAGTTGCACCCTTATTTCTAATTGCAAAAAGAAGATCCACACTTCCCATTGGCTGGTGTCCATTGCTTGATAAATAACTAACGTCACAAAGTAGAAGCAGCATGTTGCTTAAATGTCCCTCCTTTGATGTGACAGTGAGAATAGGGTCCCTTACATTGAGACACCTATCAAATGTACTAATATTTTGTTGGGGCTTTTATTTATCATGGTGTAATCTAATGAGCTCCCTGTGTAACCTTTCAATCTCCTTTGTCAGGTTGAAAGCATCTTCATCATATTTTTTTATTTAGTAGGAGCTTAGTGAATCAGATGAATCAAAAGATGTTTACTATATTCAGCTCCTTTAGGCAACAAGGCACAAGTTGGTTCACCTCCTCCCGTTCTCTATGATTTCCAATCATCTTGATAGTCCAATGGTGCTCTCTTCCTCTGTGGTATGTATTGTCTAGATCTGCCAAGATCTATAGCTTTTACAATGCCCCCTTCTACTCTCAGTGCTTCGTGTAGAATGTCTGGTCTTTTATAAAGATCATCAACTGTGTCTCTCAATTCTCTACAGGATTTTCTGATCCTCTGTTCCTATTTTGGTGGCCCTCTGAAATTTTAGGTTTTGCGGAATATATTATTTTGTATTTTCTCAAGAATCCCTGCTGTAAAATTCATTTGATGTCCTGATTATCAAAGCTCTTGACTATGTCCAGGATTAACATCATTGTTCTTGGGAGCATGTACCTGAATAATAAGCTTTGACTGTAGGTTAGTGTGGATTTCTACCTTGTTGTACTGATTCCTCCTTCTTGTCCTTATTGCTGATACTTCTATTGTGATCTATACCATCTCTCTCTGAGTCTAGATCCCATGATGAATGGGACAATACCGTCAGTCTCAGTGTTGTTGATTATTGTAGCTCTTTAATTTTGTCCACCCTGTGCAGATTTACAATCCTGTTCTTCAAACAGCATCTGTGGATTACCACCAGTCGATAAACATATTTTAATTGAAGGTATGTTAGCCAGTGAATTATCATAAGTCACAACTGACCTCTTTCTATCCATGAGGCATTGCGAGAAATCATCTGCCCCATCCTTTGTCACATTCTCAGTTTTTAGGGATACTTCTCTTTGCCTGTGATTCCTGTATCCTTTGATTTCCTCCTAGTGTAATTTCTTAATCTTTCCCCTTTTTGGCCTTGCAGCAATGGGTGTAAAAGCAGAAGACATAACCACCATAGGTTATTTTTCTGCTAGAGTTACTGGTGCAACTCTGTTCTCTACCGGGCCTGTTCTTTCTGGCACTCCTCCTCTTCCCACCCCTGCATTTTTCCTCATGATCCTCTCATGCTTAACCAAGGTCTGCTTTATTTTGAGGCTTTCCTGTTTTCAGTGAAATCCGATAAACACTGGAAAAACACCTCGGAAGAAAAGTGCCTCCTCGGTTTAAAGTGAAAAAGACTGTTTCCCCCATTCCAGTGGTGCCTTAGGTGAGCATGGATGGGAGGAAATTTGGGGGTGAATGGGTGGTTGGAGAGGGGGCTTAGCAGACAGTAGGAAAAGGGCCCTACTCAACCCCATGTATGTGTGTTTGCTTTCTCCCATTGCTTCCCCTCCTGTCTCCTGACATTATTCAAAACACTGCGCATTCAATGTTACATTGGTTTCTTTGTTAACAAAAAATATGTGTAGTTGTATGTGGTCAGAGCTATTTTGAGGCATTGTAGACACATTTGAGGCATTTTTGTGGTTGCCAATTCATGTCTTAAAATTGGCTAACATTCCTAAAAATAGTACTTGACCACTGACAAGTATTTGTATTTACAAAAATGGCTTAACATGGATTTTCAGTATCTCTGTTTGTGGCCACAACCCTCTGTGTATGTGTATCTGTCTGGAGGAGAGCTGCAACATGTCAGCTGCCTGTCAGCTTCAAAAGAAAAGCTATGTGAGGCTTCCGTGCACAAGGCTCACGTGAGGCCATGGTGTCACTGCCATCTCCTAACCTTCTGTGGCAAGGTAGAGCACCCAAATAAATTATTTTCTCCACCAAAGTGAGTGTTCCTGGACAAAACCTTTTAACACACTATGCCTTAACTGCTAATATTAGAAGTCGCTACAATGTGGAAAAGTCGTTTTCACAAATGAAAGTCTTCATTGGAAGACAAGAAAGGGCAAGAATGGGCAAAGAGTCCCTGAAAAAGTATTGCATTATTTACTACAATAATTTAGAAATATTAGATATTACTGGATTAACACATTCATATTTATTCTCCGGAAAGTGTTCATAACATCCTGCCCTGAGGGACATTACCCAATTATGCATGCAATGAAACAATACAAGAATTTGTGTGTGTGTTTACACTGGAAAAAACACTTATCAATGATTTTTTGAAGGGGGCAAACGGCAAAACACTGATAAACACAGATTCTTCCAATTTTTGAAAACCCTGGAAAAACACCCCCAGAAGTAAATAGAAATAAACCCCCTAAAACAGGAAACCCTAATTATTGTCTGCCTCTTGGATGGGATACTCGGGTTGTGCCTGAAGGGCTCCTTAGCACACATGTGTTTGTTATGGTTTAGGCAAAGCCCAAGGGGCTACAACCATAGTTCAGGGGACCCCTGACACGCATGGGCAAAAACCACTTAAAACATCCCCCTAGCATCGGCATTACGTTACCAGGTAACACTTGACCAGACTGCCTGGTGATGGAGAAACAGAAATATCCAAGGTAGCAGAAGCATTTGGAGACTTGCTCATCTGGAGTTGAACGCAGAAAGGCTCGGCAATTCAGAAACCCGTGCAAGCCAGGACATGTAATTCATAACAGTAGGGATTCCCTTTTTCGTTGATAAAGATGTATCAATTGATGTATTTCACACTTGAATTGTTTTCACTTAGCATTTGATGAAAAAGAGCTCATGGGTTTGGTAAAGAGGGCATTCAATGTTAAACTGGTGCACTGTTCATCCCTCCAATAATGAGGGGATTAAGTATTGAAAGGGTGCAGAAGTAGGAGACTGAACACAGGTGGTATAGTGATTGCTATAGACTTTTATTTAGTCAAGTAAATAAAGAGAAAGCCTACATTTCCCTATCTCTAACAGGGTTTATATGTCTCAACAAAAAAACACAAAGGGTTCTGTCATCAGAATGTCCATGTAAATCAATAGTCCACTCTCTTGTGTCAACAAATCTACTTCTCTCCCTTACACTTGATACTAAACACAAAGGAAAAACAAAACGTACAATGACAAGATATACACATTTAGATAAAAAGCACTCAGACAAAACCCCCCCACAAATTAACGTATGGCCTGAATTTATAAGACACATGCCAAAGCTGCCATAGGTAGACTGTCTTGGTCCATAAGAATGACTCCCTTCTTCTGGACTGGGGATGGAAATTCACTTCCAGGTTTTGGTTTCTCCTTGGGGGAATGACTCCCTTCCCTGGGTCAACATTGTCCTCCAACACCAAATACAAAGTTCTGGCACTTCTCTCTGTCAGGCACAACACTTTGCAACATAAAGTCATTCCAGCTTGGGTTAGCAGGAGAATGGCTCCCTACTCTCTGCACTTGGCTGTCACAGTTCCACACAACCAGGTGGAATGACTCCCTTCCCCTGGGATTGGCTACAAAGAGAATGCCTCGCTTCTCCTGGCACTTGGTTTTCACAGTACATCACAACCAGGGGGAATTATTCTCTTCCCCATCTGTACATATCACATTAATTCAAACACACAGTTCTCAAATGTTAAAAGGGTCCACGACCCCGACTTCTGCTCTTCTATGGTTGGACTCACTTGGTAACCCTTTCTACCAAGTACTGCGACAAGGAAGATGACTCATGTTACTTTCTGATGTTGGGTCACAGACCATGGTTTCTCTCACTCTTTGGTTCGTCCCACTTGACTTACTCTTTTTCCAAGTATTGCCACAAGGAAGATGCCTTGCTTCTTGATTTGGGTCCTACACCCCGGTTTCCCTCACTCTTTGGTTCGGCCCACTGGGCTTACTCTCTCTCCAAGTACTGCAATGAGGAAGACGCCTTATTTCTTGATTTGGGTCCCAGACCCCAGTTTCTCTCACTCTTTGGTCCGGCCCACTTGGCGTACTCTCTCACTAAGTACAGCGATGAGGAAGATGCCTCTCATCCTCCTCTTCTTAATTTGGGTCCCAGATCCCACTTCTCACGCCCCATGCCAGCATCAGCGTCGAGGCCCTTTACCTTCTTGGGCTCCTGGACACTCTGTCGGTCCTCCTTGGGAGCTTGCTGCTTTGCGTCGGGCTGCGCAGGTGCTTCTTTACTTGCCTGTTCTCAAACCCTCACTAGCGTCAACTTCAAGCCTTTTCCCGTCTTGGACTACTGGAGGCTTCGCCGGTCCTCCTTGGGTGCTTGCTGATGTTCGTCGGGCTGCGAGTGTACTTCTCTGCTCGCCTGATCTGGCCCCATGCCACCAGTTTCTTCGTTCCCTGTAGGCCAGATGACTTCCTTCTTCTCTGCGTCCTCTTCGGATCTCCCGGATGGGTGATCCTTCTTTCTGGTCTGCTGGTGTGGCTGTGGCTCTCCTGAATGCAGCTCCTCGGACTTCAAAACAACTTCTGAAAGTCCCTTGTCAGTGTTTATCTCTGTTTCACATCACTCCTCTGCAGAAAGCTAGAATGGTCCTTACAGTTTCGCCAGGTGTTCGTCATGGCTCTGCACCTCCTCCTCATCCCAGTACTTTTCTGGTACATTCCCTTTGGGTAGTCCCTGCTATTCTTCATCTCAGTATTTCCTAAAGTCACAGACTTACAAAGGTACATGGGGGTACTAGGTAAAATGTTAGGGTCTATGGGGCATGGAGGGGGTAGTGTTTTGGGTGAGGGGTGTCATACCACATTTTTCCCAGATGCTCGTATTTGTCCCCAGAGGGGGAGTCCATCCCCATGTGATTCTCCTGCTGTGCACCACCCCCAGGTAGACTATTGGGTAGTGGCCTCAGCTCCCTGGCATCATGGGAAGGGGCTCCCCCATGGGGTGAAGTGACAACATCTAGGAGGGCTCAAGTTGAGGGTGCACGTGGGGGGAATGAAGTCCCCCCACCTTTATTTAGATGGTGGACTCAGTACCCGGCAGCTAAAATAAAAACATTGGATGTCCTCTTTGAATTCATGAATTAAAGCAGACTTCGGGGATCAAGCCACAGTCATCAGATTTGTAGGCCGGACACTTCACATTGCACTATATAACCTGATCAAACATAACAAACAACTAAAGGTGAAATATCCCATTGTACTACAAGTCCCAGGGAAAACATTTGTATTGGTTCTTGGAGTTTAAAATATGCACATATATTAATGTTTTCAAAAACACTATTAGAAGAATATGTCTTGGTTTTGTTTGTGTGTTGATTTTATGAAAGGCAAATTTCCTGTTCAATTTGGGTGGTTTTGCAAAGCCAATTCAATGAAATGCACATATTTCACCTTCATATGCTAATTTCTGGCAACATCACATCCCATTGCGTTTATTGATGAGTCCCCCCACTTTAATTTTGAGGACTTGATCCCTGGCCGTAACATTGGTGACAAAGTGAATCCCATAACGCCCTGGGGGGGAACATGACAGCGCAAGAGCAAGCCAGTGATGCTGGTTGCAGGTGCGGCCCAACCCCCAGCCACTCGGGTGGCAGCGGTGACAGGAACCACAGTGAGCGGGAGAGCTCTGGGAGCACCCAATTTAAGGAGCAGGTCTCCTATTCCCGCCGGCCCGCAGCCCGGACCCCTCCCTGACTCACAGGTGCGCCGAAGGACGAGCTGCAAAGTTTCCCGCTGGAGAGACCTGCCGTTGTGGAGGGTTTAAAGAAACTCCAGGAACTGGCAGTAGCCACGCTCCAGAGGAACTGCCACATGAGGTGAGGACAGGGGAGCCGGACAAGAGGGATTCTGTGACAGAAACACTCTGGGAGTGACACTTAATAGGGCCAAACACATCCAACACTGCATCTGGGCATCACAAGTTGCAAATCATGGGGAAGGGACTCCACTGCCAATAGAGAAAGTCCTCCTACTTTTCAGCAGGTGCAGCAAAATTAAAATGTACCATGTCAGAGGAGGATGTCCCAGTGACAGTGCCTGCACGGCCATTGGAGGTCATCCAGATGACCCAAAGGGGGTGTCCCTCTGGTAACTACCTACCACTTTTGACCTCACTGACACAAGCAATTTGCGCCCAATGTGAATCTGCTTGGCAAAAGATTTAAGGTGTACATTGAGGCCATGGGCCTCATGAATGATGAGAGGAAAAAGAACATGCTGATCCTGGCAGTAGCGGCTTCCATACGAGACATGTTATATGAGCTGGTGGATGAAGAAAAGGCCACATTTGGGGAGATTCAAGAGGCACTGACAATAATATTGTGAAAGACATGTATTTCATACCACGATGCAGGAGAGAGGTGGAACGCTGGAAAACTTTGTTATGCACCTTTGCATTTGCATAAAACACTGCACATTCCATCGATACTCACATGAAGAGGTGCTAAGCTCTCAGGTCACGGCAGGATGTGAGTCTCGTGAGTTTAGAAAAAAAACTGCTTCAAAAACAACAGTCCCTAAATGAGATCCTAGCCATGGCATGGACAGACTCAGCTATCTCACAACAGGTTGTCCAGATGGGGAGAGTGTCCCCAGCGCCTAGCGACCAGGAATCCATCATGAAACTCACACCCAAATCTCAAGACAACACCAGAAACTCCAGCAAGAACTGTTTTCGATGCAGATACAAATTCCCACACGAGGGCACATGCCCCGCTCTGGGATAAAAGTACACAGTCTGCAGGGGTGATGATCCCTTCCGGGCAGTGTGCTGCAACACAACCATTCCTCTGCCACAAGGGGTTTCACCAAGAATCGGGAGACGGCATCCTAAATATCGCACCGACGATCGGAAGTCGAGCCGTGAGTACAGAAAATATTGCTCGACAGAGGGCAAGGGTCACAAAAGCAGCAGTCACAAAATTCATACAAGTCTCCAGACAGGAGAGGGTCCTACAGGTCACAGCGAAAGGTGTGGTATGTGGAGGTGAGATCCCAGTCGGGGAGTGACTCCTCTTCCTCTCCAGATGACCAGCGGAAAGGGGGATATGTGTAGGCACTAGGGAACGAGGTTGCAAAGGAACAAAGCATAACGCTCGTCCTACAGGTCAATAACAAACCGACTGATTTCCTGATTGTCACCAGCTCGACAATGTATATAATGAGCGAAGAAGCATACAACCAGATTCCGCATCTGCCAAAGTTAAAACTTTCCTTGTTGGACATATATCAATATGGCTCCAACACGCCATTGCCCAGCAAATCGATGTTCACGATGATATGTGCACACAAGTCCCACACTGCTCACATCCATTTGCATGTACTACCTACCAAAGCCAACAGCGTATGTATTTTGAGTTTCCGGACTGCAATTTATATGGGCCTTGTGTTAAGATGAATTTCTGAACTCTGACCTGGTGTGCAGTGGTTCAGGAGGCCAGCCTAGTTTCTTGGAACAGGGTAACCTTCTGGACAAGCCAGACCAACCAGGGTAGCTTGGCGGCAGTCAAGACTAGATCTCAGGATGGGTGAGGGTGCCTGAAAGACCTCAATGAGCACACAGAGTAAAGGACACTTACAAATCACTCCTAGTCAGTTGTAAGTATATTAAAAATACAAATACATTTATTCAAGGTCTTTAAATGTCAACACATAATAATAATCACAGTGATACTTTTAAACCAACACAATCCTATCATAACACATATATACAAGACCAATGGGCCTAAAGGGTTAATGCACGAAATGGGTCGACAACCTAAAATGGGAAGGAAGCAGGTAGTGCAAAGAGTCTTTAGGCAATTCGACATCAATCACAGTCCTACCTGAAAGGCAGTCCAGTCCCTAAAATGAGAGGAGCCTATTGCTCAAATGTACTTGCAATGCTGGCGCACGCGGTAATGCAGATGGGCGAAACGGATTCTCTTTAGTGGTCTGTAGCAGCTCAGGAAAGTGGGTGAGGTGATGAAGAATAAGTTCCCACTATTCGTGGAGGGTCTCCCCCTGAGGGCAGACTAGGTTCCAAGAGTTGGGAATAGTTTGGTAGTTCGCACTAGCAGTAGAAAGGAGAGGGGCCTTCAGGAGCCACTCGTGCATAAAAATGGATGCATGCGCTAGGGGCCACTGGTAAGGGTTGTTAGTACTTACCGCCCCTAGGCACACTCTGGACCAAACTTCGGCAGTCAAGCCCACTTCAGTTGCAGGTTCAAATGCGGCAATTACTGTGACTCTGCAGCTTTCAGCGCCAAAGCTACGATGTTGATTCCCAAATGGGACAGTGGCGATTTCGCCGCTCTGGTGGATGGATCAGGCCAGTTTCACCGTAGCAGGCTTCAGGGGCAAGAGGGGCACTGCAGCAGCGCACCTGCAAAGATCGTCACCACGGCTGGGTCACACGGTAACTATGTGTACTCCGGTTCAGGCTCTCTCTCTTTACTCCAGACCTGGAAACTTCAAGGGTATGAAATTCGGCGTGAGAGTGCCGTCAACACAGAGCTACAGAAATCCAGGTTTCGAGGGCCTCCTCGAAACAGCGGTGGAGACAGAGCAGAGGTCCTGCACAAGCTGGTCAGCCCACTTGTTGGCCCAAAGACACTTTCGAGAAGGCTTACTTGCATGGTTTGATGAAGGTGCCTAGGATAGTTGATCCCACTATTCCAATGGGTCGATGCATCTTCGCAGACCTTGTAGTTCGATCAAATGCAGAGGGGTCCAGTGGGACAGCAGTGGGCTCAGGGTGCCAAACCTTCCAGCGGGTCACCAGTGGTTCCTTGACTCGGCTTCTTGCTTTCAGGATAGTTGGATCCTATCCTTCGTTCAGTGAGAACTCCAGAGATCTACATGGTATGGCTGTTTGGAGCCCTCTCTTATTCAAAGTCTCCTTCGCACCACAACGAAGGCAACCCTATAGGAGATCTGCTAACATACAGCCACACCATACGTGGACCAATCACGGACCACAGTGGTCCCAGGAATTCACAGCACACCAGACTCTCTGGCACGCAGGATGTGTATTGGAACCAGACAATCCAGCCTACATTCTGAAAGCACACACACAAGGCATGCAGAAGCCTGCAAAAGCTGGCATTTCCCAGGAGAGTGCATGCCCAAATAAGGATTGACCCAGGTCGACTTGACCTGGGGAAGGTGAAGGGGCAAGATGGCCAAAGGACAGGACAAAGCACCTCGCGGCATGGCCATTCTGGAGCCTGGCCACCTTTCTGTGCTAAACGCGGTTACTGCGGTTTGCATGGCAAGAAAGGGTTAAAAATACATGAAAAGATAAGCTGCCACCAACCCTATCCAAGGTGCATCCGCACTTCTCCTAAAAATTCCTTTGACGGTATCTAGGGCCTTTGGAAATGACTAAGAGACGCAAGGGCACTGTACTGTAAGGTACATTATGCGTTTGCAACATGTTGCAAGAAAGTTGCAACACTTACAAGGACTAAGGGAAACAAAGTCTCCCAGTAATTACTGTCTTTAAGGGCAAAGTGACAAAGTGAGCGAAAAGCCCAGTGGAGTGCAGCAGAAGGCTGGGCTCCACTGCTAAGGTCAGATTATGGTGTTCAATCAAAGCAAAACGTTGGGTTCATATCTGGAGGGAAAATTACATATGAAATGGAAATCTTTCCTGACACCTTGTACACATCCTATATCACATTATGGCCCACAAATACATAGCTCTCGATGGTGACATCATGAACGAATTCCCCAACCTATTCAAAGGCCTTGGCAATCTATTGAATTGCAAGGTACGTCTGCAAATCTACTCGACAGTCAAACCTGTCACTCAGCACTGCAGTGGAATCCCCATAAACATCCAAAAGCAGGTGGAGGAGGAAATTCAGCACCTGCTAGACCTAAACATCATTGAACAGGCAGTGGGGCCCACTCAGTGGGTGTTGCCGATAGTTCCAGTCCTGAATAAATCGGCAGAGGGGTCAATCTGCCTCTATGTGGAAGTGTGCCGGCCCACAAGGCCATACAACAAGACAACACCAGGACCCTAGATTCACGGACATGATTCATCTCCTCAACGGAGTGACAGTATTATCGAAGCTCGACTACAACAAAGGGTACCACCAGCTGGAGCTTGCCCCGGAGTCACCCTACATCACCACCTCTGTGAAGCACATGGGGATATACCGCTACATAAAACGAGTTTTGGAATATCGTCTGCATCCAAAATATTCCAGGAGGAAATACACCAAGTCATCAAGCACATCCTGAACTGCCTCAACTACAACCATGACATTTTGATTTTTTGCAAGTCAACGCAGGAACACAACGATACATTGCGCTGTGTTTGTCTGGCCTGTAAGGCAAATCCCTCTCCGCCTAATAAAAATCTATCCAAAAAAGTCAAAAAGAAATGCACAAAATATGAGAATAACAAAAAGGTATTATAACACAGCTGAGTGTGGAAATTATATAAAAGACATTCAACAATAAATCATTAGATTGACAGTGTTTTATAGCAAATTACAGAAAAGAAAAGACAAAAATGTTTACAGTTCGTTCACATTTTCCAGGCCTCTGATTGGACCTCGTCATTTGCACTATAGGTGCTTTCATGCATTTCCTATCTCTATTGGTTTGTTCTAAACTTGTGACTAAATTAAAATATCAGGCTGTTACTTAATTAGCATTGAGATCATCTCCTTTCTCATGCTGCTTATTGGATAGCACTCGTTAAAACTTGTATCAGCTGAATTTGATATTTGATTGGTTACTCCATGAGGAGTATGCATGGAGTGAATGACTATCCCATTGACCAAATTGGTTGGCACCATCTTACCATTCCCACCACTGTGAACTGTTCCTCACCAGTTCAACTTTGCAGCTCGTCGTTGGAAAAATTACTTTCTTCTTCTTCCTTTCTCATTATTTCATCTGTCCTTCCTCTGACCTTATGCCCTGGGGATTAGCTGCTAACAAAACATCATTATCTTACAATGCCGTTGATATATAAACATACGTGTGCTTATGTAACTCAGGATTTTATAAATGTTGCTCTTACTACTATTCTTGGAGGGAAGCCATAGTAATACCAATATACAAAACGGGAGACTGGGCGGATACTATGAACTATTGCCCGAGATCGCGAAAGTTGGATAAAAAAAAAATAGAATCCTTTTGAAGATCCAAATTGGGTTTAGGATGGGCCTGTCTACTACACTGAACTGTCTAATCCTAAATACAACATCAGTCAAAGGTTTTCTGAAAGGCGGCCCGTCAGTATTTGGGGCCTGGGTCCATTTTTCCCAGCCCTTAGATAATGTAAATAGAAAACGCTTATGGCTGAAATTGAGACAGTGGGGACTGCCCAAATCACTCCTGTCTATAATCATAGAGCTCCATAATAATCCTTCTTGAGGATGAGGCTGGTTGCAAGAGGCAATCTATCAACTCGCATTCATACGTATAAGGGAGTGAGACAGGGATGTATGGTGGCCCCAAGCCTTTGCAATCTATACTTTGCAGATCTATCCAATAGCTCCCAGGGAAAGGACCTGTCTAGTCCTATAGTGGGCAAGGAGACGGTTAACTGGGTACCATACGCAGACAACATTGTGCTTCTGGATTAAACTCCATTTGACTGCAGAGGTTGTTGGATGCCTTGGGAGAGTTTGCAACCTAAGGATAAACCCTGCTAAATCCAAAATAATAGCCTTCAAACACCCACTGACTAGGGAACCAACCTTCATCTGGGAAATGTGAGGACAAGTAATATCTAAAAGCAACGAGGTGCTTTACTTAGGATTTAATATTCATGTGTTCCCCTCTAAGAGTTATGTAGAGGGCATTCTGGAAGAGAAGTTGATCCATTTGGGGAGCCAAATGAAGAAATTGAGCTCTAACTATTGTAAATTCTCTACAGTGTCCCATTTAACATTTTATGTCAGTAAAGTAATTCCCGCCTTGATTTATGGTATAGACATCATTCCAGCAACTAAAACAATGAACTGGGAAAGGCTAGAGGGCTTACTATGGAAAAATGTTGTTCTTCCTCCCTCTGTCCCTCCCGATATCTTCACTGAGGTACGAATTGGTTCTCCCTTCCCTCCGCTCTCATATAGAGTGGAGAATATTGTCAACCTATAGATTGATTAGGGTCCCCCAGGTAAACACCCTGTATGAAGACCTAAATAAAGAACTAACAGAGAAGGATAATACGTTTTTGTCAGGCCTGGCTAGCTACGTGCAGGATATCTTGAGTTCCTGTGAATGTGAAGTGAGTGATCGATGTGACAATTCATTGTATGTCGAAAAACGATTAACAAGAAAAGACTGGATTCAAACGATCTGAGAAATGAGGTCAAAATAATTGTCCCATTCTCATTCGCTACAAGACAAACCACAGGGATACATACCGGGTTATTTCAAGCATTTTCCAAACACTAGTGGACAGAACAGTTTCTTAAGATTCCGTCTCAACATAATACCAAAGAAATTCTCTTTTCTGGGCATAAGGACCTGCACAGTGATAGTACATGCCAACACTGTAATGAGACGTATCTACTAAGGACACATAGTTATTATGTATGAATATAAGGTGTATGCATTATGACTCGCTAGAGCATAGCTACTAGTGCCTATGCAGGGAAGTCTTCTTATGTGGGGCTACTCACTCCTAAGCTGTGTGCCTTTTTCACAGTGACGTTTGCAGCTTGTATTTTTTGCGCACGTTTAGGATGTTGGAAATATTCTCCAACATTAATGTACTCCCCAACAGGCCTTACAGGCTGGCAGGGTGGCGATCAATAACGACAAGTGTGAATTCAGGATGAAGATGCTAACATTATTCGGACACATATTATCAGAGCAAAGCATGTGCCCTTACCCAGACAAGGTCGCTGTGCTAAACAAGGTCCCTCATCCAAGGAATATGTCCGACCTGAGGTCGTTCCTCTGCCTCGCCAGTTACTGCTCATGATACCTAGAAAATTATGCAACAGGAAGTGCCCTGCTCCGTTAGCTTACAAGAGGCAAGCAAACGTTGTCTGGACATCAGAGTGTGAAACAAGTTTCGAGACAATAAGGGCGAACATAGCAGCTGCCAGTGACATGGCGTACTTCAGCTCATCCACGGAGTCAGAGGTCACTATTGCTGCTAGCCCAGTGTGTCAGGCGCTGTGTTGGCGTAATTCGATAAAAGGACCCCGCACTTCATACGGGTTGTATCCTACGCCAGCCGCAGTCTATCGACCACAGAGCAGAAGTACCCCCAAGTAGAGAAGGAGAGACCCACTGTAGTCTAGTCCTGCGAACATTATTACCACTTCCTGTTTGTGAAGGCGTTTACGATTGCCATGGATCACCAGTCACTCCTCAATATCTATGGGAATCCGATGGCAAGGATGCCCCCATGCATAGCAAGGTGGGGACTCCGCCTTCAAGACTACAAGTTCAGGATTTGTCACCGGCTGGGAAAAAGACAAGAACCCTGCCGACTAAATGCCTCACCATCCTACAGGGTCCACTTGGCTAGAACACTTGATAGTCAATGCATACCTACACCATGTCATTCATCAGATGAAAAGTTACTTTCCCAGTGTCATGGAAAATGCTCCAACAAGAATCGGCAGCCGATGCAGTGCTCGCCATCATTGCACGCTGAGTCACCCAAGGAAATCTGAAACATGCAAGGGACATGACGAAAAACCTTGACCTCGACTCTCGGGAAGACGTCAGAAGCATGATCCTCGTGCAACACGAGCTCACAGTCACTGAGGACCATGTTATGATGAAAGGCTGCAAAATCATTCTGCCCAAGTCTTTGCACCAGCAGGTCATGTTTCTGGCACACGAGAGACATCGGAAGGTGGTATCCACCAAGAAACTGCTCCGATAAAAGGTATGGTTCCCAGGCCTAAATACCAAAGTTGAGGAAACACTGAAGAACTGTTCTATCTGCTGTGTGGTGGCAACCGCCCCCTGCCAAATCCCCTAAAAATGTCCTCACTGCCAGAGGGTGTCTGAGGGGGACTGACGATAGATTGATTCGGCCCGATCCAAGATGGCTCCTATGCCCTTGTGATGATGGACGAGTACTCGAGATTCCCTAAGGGAAAAGGTGGTGCTGTTATTGAGAGATTTATTTATTTTATTTATTGTTCGCTTGTTAGGCGCTTATACAGCAAGTAAATACTGTTTCAAAGCGCCCACAGGGAAAAGGGAGGGAACAAGGGAGTGATACATATTGAATACACAACAGAGGAGGGGAAAGGAAAAAAGGACGAACCTACTTTGCTCAAGACTGAAAATACACAGCGCTCCGCGGCTTTGTAGAATTTTTAAGTCTCACTTTGAATTAGAGACTCTGCAACATCTGTTGGCGCAGTGTACTTTATTGAGGCAATATTATCTGAAAGCCTCGAGTTAATATGCATATAGAATCGAACATATTTAGGGAGATGCATTTTGGCATATTGTTTATAAGGCAGATCATTAGCCCTTTTATGCTTTTCAGTTATGCGGCTTGTGGTTTATTGCTATGAGGTATTAGATTAAATGAAGTCATTGGACCTAAACCATGACATATCTTAAAAAAAAGCTAGTAGATATGTGTCTAATGGATTGTAGCTGTTTAATCATGAGTCTCAAAGGACTATATGTTAAGTCTTTATATGTTTTTATGTTTCTATGAATTATTTTTGTATGAAGTTCATTTTGTATTTGGATTTGTGCAAAAAGTTAATTTCACTAGCTCACACTGTAATAAAAAATAAAATAATAACTATATTTGTTCTAACCCGTCATCATGCCACTACCAGGCATGGCACATATTTAAAGATTTACCTGCCACCAGACTGACTAAGGCATACAATTAACCCAATTTGGAGCAGAGGTGTAGAAGATCAAAAAGCCACTTCTGATTGCAGGTATATTGTGTTCCTGCAGCTGTCAGGGATGCACGTGCCCTTTGAGTCTGCTTTGTGCCACTACAGAGCCCAGTGATGAGGGTGCACAAATGTGACTATCCCTGCAAAGGTACATGTGTGCACTATAATTTTGGCATTGAGCATTTATGAAAGGGGGGGTCTGATTAGCAGGCTAACCCTAGCAGAAGGTAATCTGTTATAGTTACAAAAAATAAAACTAGATCATTTTGAAAACATTGTTTTTAACTATGAAACATGTTGACACGTCTTCAGCGTTGCACACATATATGTATCATTTTAATTTTTGATGCTAGTACATCTGTTCTCAGTCGCAATGCAGAGTCTGTGAGCTGGCCATTTCCTGCCATGTCAAAATGAAATCACCAGGCCCGTATTACCGAAATTGTGTACCAGTGCAATTGTAATTTACACAGTATTAGCACAAGAGGAAATACTTCGCTAGTCAACAAACATATTATTTCACCTTTTTCTTTCAGCCGGGCAATGGCTGCACCGTATTGGCAAACATTGCACTGCTGAAAAAAGCAAAGAATACTTTTTGTGCACTATGCAATTTTGCCCATGTTCTAATACGCTCTAAAATGCGACTATCTTTCTGTCCCACGGCCTTGAGGTAACTACACAAATCATGCTGAACCCTACTACACACACAAGTCACCCGCCGCTTACCCACCCTTCATATGTGTATTGTGATGCATATCTGATGCATTCTAAGATTACGTTTCTAAGATTGTGCCCCAAGTACTAGAGGGTGGGCGTCCCGGGTGGGCGTCTCAGAGTCAGACAGTACTGAGAAGTGGTCCGACTTTGGCTCTGAACGTATGTGGTAGCAGTGAGTGTGTGCAGTGTGTAGGGAAAAAGGGGAACGCAGTGGTATTTCTGCCCAAGCAGAACAACTAGCAAACAAAGACGCAAATATAAATGTGCAATGGACTGGTTAAAAAGATAATGGCACTAATATAAAAGGACAGAGAGCGCTCGCGGGACAAGAACCTCCGAAGGGAGTGAACAAAGGATTACGTAGAAGGAACTGCTGAGCTACAGCCGACCCGGAAGCAGCTCTGCTCAACACTATATATAAGTGTCATGCATCAGTAAAGTGGGAGGATCATTCTGTGATTTAAGTTTCACAGACACCTGGCTCCAATTACCTTCGCTTTTTAGACAAGCTAATGCAGTGCTTTGCCTGGGTATGCAAAGGTTCCAACGTACACCTGCGAGTTGAAAATGTACACTTTTGAGAAGCAAAGCTATGAATAATCTCCTTAATAAAACGTTTTAAATGATCTCATTTAGTGGCGTCGCTAGTGGCGGGGGGGTTTGGGGGGATCGTGCCCCCCCCTCAATCGTGCCCCCCCCCCTCTGATGAAACCCTGTTCCTGCCCTTGTGCCCCCCTCTACCGAAGGCGAGCAGTGACTCTGTTCTTTGAACGTGACACTCACTAAGGTAAATGTCTGCATATCACACGGCAAATACTCTCCTTTTGTCTCAAAGCTAGCTTTGATCTTGTTATGCATTCTGGCATCTGAAGGAACATGAGCATGAGCCACTTCTCAGGTGTTCCTGTCAGGCTTCTGCACAGTGACCTCCATAGTGTGCAGAGCAGCTTGCAGCGTCTCCAATCAGAATGTAGCCCATGAAAGTGCTAATGATGGGCCATTAGTCACTGAATGGTTTCATGCCTGCATTCTGATGGTAGGGGAGCTGCAGTGGGGTGTGGGTAGTTGGTGTGCACAAAAGCCTCTCTGCAGGAGTGCTTGTGACGTCCCACATTACCTTTCATAGGCGGCCCCCCCACATTTGTCTGTGGCCCCCCTATTTTAGTCTTTGGCCCCCTCTGTGCCCCTCTTAAATTTGATTCCTGGTGACTCCACTGCTTCAGAGATAGACCACATACCGTGATGCTGAATGGCCTTGACTCTTGAGAGAAAGCAGGAGCAGGAAATGCATAATTCTGGACCCAGCAGAGGTGGGAGAGGGTGTGATAATCATACAGAAGACTGGATTCATGGACAGGGATAGAGGCGGGAAATCTCGTTCATAGGACACTGACAATTCTCGATTAATTTGTTTATTTCCAATCACAGTGACTAATAGAAAAGAGCAAAGCACACAATGTTGCCCAGCCAGGCAGTACAACAATGAAGGACGTGGAACCATAGGGTTTGAAGTACCGTCTTCCTTTAATGTAATACAATTCGAAATTGAAACCTCTTTTCCGAACACTTACCTTTCCTCCCACGTTATCTCTCTCCTCCCACCAGTACCCTTGCTTTGCCCCTTAAAGGGGCAACGATGTGTAACATCACCCCCGGACAAATGTTCAAACTTACGGCCATAGCATTCCTTGACCAGGCGAGGGGGCTTCCTGATCAGTGTGGTTGTGCGTTTCTCTCGCCCAGCCCTTCCAGCTCTGATGCCTCCACAGTCGCAGGCATCAGATGGCAGGCTTCTTCCAGAGGGATCCATAGATCATCTCGCAGTTCCCTTGGTTCCGGATCCGGCTCCGGAGGAGGTGGTTCACAATCCTCTCTCTTGATAAGATGTTTGAATTGCAAACAGTTCCTTGTGATTTCACAATCTCCATCTTGAGCAGTCACCATGGTTCCTTTAATGGCGACTACATTCAAAGGTCTCTGTGCGTATCTGGAGTCTTTCTTTCTTGTCATGGCCTGCTGAACATGGACCTCGTCCCCTACATGGAAGTCTTTAGGCACGGCTCTTCATCTCATGTCTGATTCCAACTTGGCACGTTCTTTCCTCTCAGCGTCTCTTCTCCTTATTTCGGCATCCCCTACTTCAGAGGCATTGGGATGTCTCAAGATGCGGGTATGAAATTCATGTCAGATCATTAGCTCTGCCGGTGACTTATTGGGGGCTTCATGTGGCGTGTTGCGGTAGTCTCATAGGAGTCTGCATAGCGCTTGATGTGGGTTTGTGCCTTCTATGCGTTCTCTTTGAATTGTTTTACTAATGGACGCCATGAAGTGTTCGGCCATTCCGTTAGCTTGTGGCCATCTGGGGGTTATCGTCTGGTGAGTGAAATCCATATGTTTTGCAAAAGGTTGCAAACTTATGGTTGTTGAATGGGGGTCTGTTGACTGGTTTGATGGACCTTGGGATGCCCCAATCACTGAACACTTCGTCAAACGTTGCTGCCTCTTGAGAGTACGCAGTAGTTGTCACTTTCTTGACAATGGGAAATCTTGAATGCTCGTCAATGAACAACAGAAGATATTCCCTTGACTCCATCGGCCCATAAAAGTCGACTGCTACTCTGTCCCACGGCCGGTCCGGGATGTGCATCGGCTGGAAGGGGATCGGGGCCTCCACACTTGCTGTACACTGGCATTCCAGACAGCTCTTGACCTAGCTGTCGACTAGTGAGTCTAGAAAGGGGAACCATACATGGCATCAGAGTTGCCTCTTTTTGTTGTCAGCTCCTCGGTGTCCTTCGTGCGCTGTTTTAATGACCTCTGCTCTGAGCATCGCAGGGATGATTAGCCGACGCCCTCTTAAAAGGATGGCGCCATCCTTGACTGCCAGTTCGGTGTGCATTCTTGCCAACCTCTCCAGCTCTTCTTTGCACACCCCCGGGTGGTTCAGAACTGCACGCCAGTAGTCTTCGGATCGGCTTAGTGATGGACGCATAGTGAGGGATGTAGCATGCACAGTACCTGGCCATTCCCAGGAATGAACGGACATTGTTCACTTGCGAAAGTTCTTGCAGGTTAATGATGGTACCGTCTTTGTCGGGGGTCAGGTGTCATGCTGTCAGCAGAGAAAATGTGGCCGAAAAACTTCAGTTTCCTCTTGCTGAACCGACATTTCTCAATGTTGAGCATTAGGCCAGCATTCTGTATCGCTGTGCATGCAGCAAGTAGGACTGCGTTATGTTCTTCATGAGAGGTCCCAAACACAAGAATATCATCGCTGTAGTTTAGCGCGCCTCTGATGGCTCTGATTACCTGTCTCGTTGTCTCCTGGAAAATTTCAGCAGCAGAGGAAGTGCCGAAATGTAGGCGCCTGTACCGAAGTAGGCCTTCATGGGTGGCGAATATAGTGATGCCCCTTGATTCAGGATGCAGTTCCAGCTAGTGGTACCCTTGAATCATGTAAAGTTTCGAGAACATCACAGACTTGTTGAGTTGGACTATCATATCTTCTCTGCACAGGGGGCACTCTCTTTGTATAGCAGTGTTCGCCATCCTCATGTCCACGCATAGGCGTAGTCGTCCACCTTCCTTGGGCACAATAACCAAAGGGGACACGCATGGGGTAGGACCTGCAGCTGGCTCGATGAGGCTGTCTTTGAGTAGTTGATTCAGCTCCCTGGAGACGGCCTCTTGGAGATGGAAACCCACCTTTCTGGGGTGTTGGGGGATGGGGCTGATGGCAGAGTCTATGTGTGTTTAACAGGAGCTCCTTTGAGCTTTCCAAGTCCTGTGCACAGTCGGGGGAACTTCGTCAGGATCTCTTCCTTGGTGATGAGGTTCGGGCCTGCAGAGGCAATTGTGCACACTGTGCTTGTCTTGTCGCTTCCTCCTGCTGCTTAGTGTATCACATCCCTTTCACGGAAATGAATGTCAATGAGGCCTAAACAAAATGCTGTGTGGTAGCTGAGGAGACATCAACCTTTGGTCAAGGCTCCTGTGTGCATGAGTTGGTGTTTGAAGTGTCTGATAGCGTGGAGGGGTGACGCCGCGCCCCATTGAAAAATCCTAGAATACGTCTTCTCCAGCTCCGGCCTCTCAGGGATTTGCAGAAATTCTTGCTCCCCCATGATGTTAACAGTGGCGCCAGAGTCGACTAGAAAACAGAACTGCCTATTCCCTATCTTGACTGGTATTCTCGGCACCTCCCTCGCCTCCCTATCATCCAGGATGAGGTTGACATATTCATCCTGGTATGATTGGTCGTAGTTGGTACTTCCGTGATAGGGTGTAAACTGTTGTTGGTCCTCATAGTCCTGATAATTGTGTGGGGGCTTATCGTACTCATCCTCCACTTGGGGGGGGCTGATCATAGTATCCGTAGTCCTGTGCGTAGTCAGATGGATGGTATTCTTCTACCGCTCAGACATATCGTTGTTAACCCCGGTGGTAGAACCTGTTCTGGTAGGCTGGAGCTTGTGATGGCCATCATACACCCTGTTCTGTGGTTCTGAGTCATTCTTGGGGTAGGGAATGGTCTCCCTTTCCTGCAGAAGTGGCTTTCCCTCCCGCAGTTGGCGCATATTTGCGAGAGTACAGGTCAGGTCCCTGAATGTGGGAAAACCATTCCACACCGGTAGCACTGCCTCTGGGGTCTGTGAACAGGCTGGCAGATGGCCCTGAACGATGTGGCACCTCTGTCCCCTTGACGCTGGGACGATGACTGGATAGCAGCAATACGTTTGGAGCTGTCCTGCTTCGTGGCGGGTGCGTCTGTCATGGAGGCCGCTTGCGCATCAACTCTCTCAAAAATCCTCACCAGCTCACTCACATCGTCAATCGAGAGGGGCTTTTTCAGCAATTGTTTCCTGAGGGCAGGTGATAGGCACTCCTCAATGATATGTAGCCGTAGCGCTTTGTCCAGGGAGAATGTATGGAATTGACAGTGGGTGCCCTTGACTCGAAGGCGGGTAATGAATTCATCAACAGTCTCTTCCACCCTCTGAGTACATTGATTGAACATGTACTTCTCATAGTCTCGGTTCGGTTCAATTACAAGTTTTTTGGTCAGGGCAGTGATTAAAGAGGGAAAATCAGGTTGGTCTCCTGGTGGAATTGTCTTGACGATGATCTTTATCTCACTGCCAACCATGTTGATAAACATATCATGTAGGCTGGGCGAATTTTCTTCCCCCGCAGCTTTCACAAAATGATTAAAGTCATCCATCCACTCGATCCACCTCAGGCCTTTGTCCGCCTGATGGGTCATGGCGAATGGGAGTGGCATGCACAGCCAAACCGTCTTGGACCTGGCTGTAGGAGGCGGGATCCCTGGGTTGCTCATGGTGGCTGGTGTGGCAGTTGAGGTATGGGGTACTGGTGTGGTAACTGCTGTGCAGTATTCGTGGACCTTCACTTGCTGAGGGAAAGGCTGAGGGGTGGTTGTCACCCGTGTGGCCACAGTAGGTGGTGCACCTGCTTATTTGCGCAGGACGGTGTGTGCTGACTTGTGGTGGGTCAATGTGCTCTTGGCTGGTTATGACATATAATTCTTCTTACATTTATATATATATTTTTTTCAGTAGTTTCTCACTGTCTTTGGTCTGTATGTGCGGGCCCAATGTTACGCTCACCTGGTCTCTGCGGAGGTGTTGGGGCACGGTCGCAGCCCTCCCAGGGATGAAACTCCTCTTGGCTGTTCCTCCCTCTGCGTCTGTGTGGGGAACTGCGGTGATGAGCAGTGCGGTTCCTGCGTGAATGTAAGGGGGGTCGTATGAGTATGCAGCCTGTGGTCTCTGACCCCTTCTCCAGACCTCTTCTCCCTGGATGTGGCTTCCCTGGGGTTTCACTACCCTTGAGGCTCACCTGCCGAATGATGATGAGCTCTCCATCCTGCTGCTTCTGGCAGGGGTGCTTGTTAAAGGGAACCAAGTTCCTTCACTGAAGTTCAGGCCAGCTGCGACTAGTGCACTTCTCTTATAGGTAAGTGTTTCCCTTGTTTCCACTTGCCCGCTTGTCTTCCAACTTTTGTAATTGTATTTGTAAAGTTCGTTCTCTGTCCTTTGTATGTAATGTCTCTTTTCTCTGCTCTCACTTGCCCGCTTGTCTTCCGACTGTTGTAATTGTATTTGTAAAGTTCGTTCTCTGACCTGTATGTAATGTCTCTTTTCTCTGCTTTCTCCTCTTGCAGGTGATGTAGCGGTGCCAGCGGTAGTTGCGGTAGAAGAAGCAGAGCCGGTGGTACAGAGGAGCAGGGCTGAGATGGTCCGACAGCTGGTAAGTAGCCTTTAATGGTGCCTTAGGGTGCGCTTTGGGTTTTAAATGCGGCGTAACCCTTGGTTGGATGTTTTCAGGAGTTCTAACCTTGTCTTGTCTTCTTTTCTCGTTTCAGGACTTCGGCTTTGCGGGACAGAGAGCACAGGAGCTGCAGCGTCGATTCGGGATCTGCCAAGAAGACGAAGCGTTGCCGTGAGATGTGAGCCAGGGTCCAGGTAAGGATGCTTTTGTTGCAGGATCACGAGGTAAGTAGCTGGTCCAGGCGGCGTTGAGTGTCACGTTGCACGGAGGTGAAAAGTAATGCAAAGCGTTTGCTTAAGGGATCGGTGGGTTTATATAGTCTTGTTCCCGGCCACGCCCATTAGCTCAGACCTGCCTGCTGCCACACCATGCCACACCCAATGAGTCAGCTCCTGAAGACCAGGCCTAGGGAGCCACACCCGATGAGTTAGCACATGGGGATGTTCTCTGGAATAAAGGCTTACCACACCTGGAAAGTTCTTGTAAAATAAAAACACTCCAACACTGAAGTAAAATAAAAGCATTCCTGCACTTAAATAAAGTGTGCACTGAAGTAAAATAAAAGCACTCCTGCACTGAAATAAAGTGTTCCTTCTCACATCTCTATATGAGCCTGGTGCCAAAGGTGCCAGGACTTAGTCCAGCCAGGGACCCTGTGTTTATAAGTCCCAAATGGACATGAGTCAAGCGACCCATTGCCCCCATCACTAGATGGTGTGGTTTTTGTGTTCTGAGGCCGTGGCCATGACACCCAAGTTGTGGAAAGGTCTTGCCTGGGGGCACCCAGCACATGGAGGAGCTTGATTAGGAGAGAAGCGGTGGTGCCGTGGGCTGAAATGGCCACCCACCGGCTGTGCACTTCATGCTCCAGCGCGAATTCCTGCTACAGTGGGCTGGCGTCGCAAGCAAAGAAAAGAGAAACCCGCTAGTGGATTGCTGCATGGCTAGCACGGTAGGCACCCATGCCTTGCTCCCTCTTAGGAAGCGTCGGAGAAAGGATGGCAACTTCTACCGGAAGTTAATTTCTACCTTTTCCGAGATCGTTCATCCGATCGTTGCCCTCTTGAAGAAAGACACCCCCTTTATCTGGTCTACACCGCAAGATAAGGCATTCCAACGTTTAAAGACAGAGTTCATGCAAGCCCCCATCTTGGCCCAACCCGACATAAATCGGCCATTCCTAGTGGAAACGGAAATCACTGCACTGGCTCCCAGTGACTGCAAAGATCAAGTTCAAAACCCTCTGCATTGTCCACAAGGCCGTCTGGGGCCTTGGGCCAAAATACCTTCAACTCTATCTTCCTAAATATCTTCCTTCTCGAGCTCTTCGCTCATCCGCCTCCAACTCCCTCAGGGTCAGCCGCTTCTCCAAACAACAAGTTGGGGGCAGATCTCTCTCCGCTGCAGGGGCCTCCCTCTGGAACAGCCTTCCTGCCTCCCTGAAACTTGAGGAGAACCATCTCCGGTTCCGGAAGCACCTCAAAACCTTCCTCTTTGCCTCCGCTTTCTCTCCCCCTCTCCCCTGCTAATACTACTGAAACTGCACTGAATCTGCAACTGGGCCGCTCACCGTTCTCGGTCCTTGGCCCAGCCACTCTCCCCTGCACTGCCTCCATGGCAACCCCTGCACTACGGGACTGTGTCTGTATCCCTACAGCCCCCCTTCCCAGCACTTGTCTGCACTTACTTCGCACTTGCCACCAGCTGGCCCTTGTTATTTATCCTGTTTGCTGTATGCTATTAACCCTGTACTGCACTTTCCCCTCTCCCTTTCCCCGTTGCACTTTTCCCTTTCCCTCTACCCTTTACACTTGCGCGATCTGAATGACACCTGCCCTAGTAGGATCGTTGTCTGTCTCCCCTTGTTCCCCCCCTGCCTCGTCGCGCCTTGAAACACTTGTGTATAGGCGCGTTACAAATGCCATATCATATCATATCATCATAACGGCGAGTGATCCCACTGCGCCAGAGCACCATTCCAGTCCCGATGCGCAGTCTGCGTATTTCCCACGAGCATCAGTGAGCCCGCGGTGCCATCCACCCCACCTGATCCCAGGCGGACAGTCCATGCTTTGGAGGCCGCCTTACACATTATTTCCCATTGGTCGGGATGCATTTGTTCCCCAAAGTCTTTTTCCCAACTCTTCCGCAGGGGTTCCGTTGACCCGTCTTCCGCCGCTATTAGTGCTTGGTACATTGCGGATATGAGGCCTTTCATCTCGGATATCGAGTCTAGAAGTTTCTCAAATGGGGTGAGGTCCCTTTTTAGATTATCTCTCCATTCTGCCTTCGTCAAGACCCCTTTCAATTGGTTATACTGGAAAGTAGATAGGGTGCCTATACCCAATGCCTCCGTTAGATATGGTAGAGTGATAAAAGCGTCTTTCTTCTGTAGCTGTCCTTCTCTCTCCAAGCCTGGCATATTCACTTTTTAAAACACAAGTTTCTCCTGTCAGATTTAGAGATCGCCAGCATCTGTCGGGGCCGAGTAATGGTACTGCACCAAATAAAGAGATGCATTACGAAACATTGGTCCATACTCACTAGCGATGAACGTACAACAACTTTATTTCAGACTAAACCTGTGCTTACGTATCAACACTCAAGCAACCTACGTGACCTTTTGGTCAACACCAAAGACAACAAAGACAGACAACAGAAACACAAACGACAGGGAACCTACCCATGTTTGAATTGTAATAATTGCAACAGCATCATTAAAGGGAACACAGTATCACATCCCCATTCAGGAGAAAAGATCAAACTGAGACACTTTGGGACATGTGATACTGAGAATTGTGTCTACTGCATACGTTGTCCATGCGGACTATGTTATGTAGGTGAAACTGGACGTAAATTAAAAATCCGGATGAACGAACACAAGTCTTGCATACGCAATAAGAACTTCAACTAAGCAGTTGCCAGACACTTTGATCAGAAACAACATACAGTGGCTCAATTAAGATTCCAAATACTAGAAGTATTGAATAATCAACAGCCAGGCATTGATCCAAGAAGAATACGTCAACAAAGAGAGCGTTCTGGATAGATCGATTGGACACTCTATCACCTAGAGGAATGAATGAAGAATTTGACTTGAACTGTTTCCTATAAATCGAATCGACCTATGAAACATTTCACTTTACAGGCAAGCCCTCTGGGTTGTTTTATCATATGTGACGCATATGAGCACAAACTAGATGACATTCTACGAATGATATTTCCATTTTTGTTCTTCTATAACCTATACAGTTCACTCTGATGTGTAATCATAATTTTATGATTTTGAGTATTGCGCATATGCGTAATTTTTTCACTTGTAAATTTTTATTTTTCATTTTTTTATTTATTTTTTATTTTTCATTTGTGTAATTTCTACTTAAGTCTAACTGCATTTAATCTTGGTTGGTTATAAATATATTTTTGTTGAGGTTTTGCATGCATGTCATGCAATATGATATACATCTTGTTGATAAGGCACCATAATTCAAGCTATCACAGATATAAACACATCAGATTTATAAAGTTGTGTGTCTATCTAATATCGACACTGCATCAGCCAGAATGAGAGACTAAATCCGCTATATAGTCTGGTACAATTACTATATCAGAATAGCACAATAGCAACATCTTCATGCATCTGCTCACGTAGAATTTACTATTAGGCACAACAATATAGCGTTTAGTGCACTGGCATTCACTTGGATAGTATGCACGCTTTCACACGAGGTGCATCAACATATTAGTATATATGCACGAAGTAGGGGATTTAGTAAAGGAGAGAACCACATACTTAATGTGATATCGCAATATAACATGTTGGTGTATTATGTATGCAATGAAGAATGTTCATCTATATCTTTTTCTCCTCTTTTTCTCATGTGTGTTTTTATGTACGTGGGTACCCTGTTGCATTTATCTTTATTTTTATGTTTTCTAATTTGTCATGTTTGGATTTGATTACACTGTTTTTCTCTGTTATATTAACAAATACCGATGTTTGTTGTTTGGTCACTTTTTTGGATTAGACAAGGCCCTGAAGAAGGACTATTAAGTCTGAAATGCATTGGCCATTCCATGATGTTTGCTCTTAAAAAAAAGCAAAAATACATTGTCTTTTTGAAGCTCCAGAATAAATCACAGAATTTATAATCGAACATTGGTTGAATTAAATTGTTGAGAAGTTAAAATATTTAAAAAGATCCCAACCCGATATAAGGGTGTGCGGCCCACACCGCAGGCAAAATTGCCTAGGACTCTCTTCACACAGTCTATTCTCTTCGTGCTGACACACGGTAGCACAAGTTAGTGGGCGGCACCCCAAAAGCAATACTATCTACTACAAATTTATGTGAAAAACAAGAAAATTAGCGGTGCCCACTCTAGTCCTCAGTTCTTTCTCTGTATCTCACACTTCGGTGTAATTCAGAGCGGTGGCACGCAAAAATGTCATATGAAGATATCGAAAAACTCACAGATTCACGAGCTACCACTTTAGGTTTTTCAACCGATGAGGCAAACACCATCCTTACTCTAATCAAAGATACCCATTCAGCGACAGCAAACACAGACCCGAACAAGAAGATCAAACAATTGGAATACCTCATTCATAGAGAAATCAATCGCAAATTGCATGCAGTAACACTTGGACGCTATTATAAAGCCCAACGCATCCCGCAAGGATTAAGGATTGGCCTGAAACCAACATTATGTAAAGAAAATAAAGAATTTGTAAAAAAGTGGGAGCAGATTTTAAACAGATGCTCCCTTGATCTCATTCTTCTTACCATCCAGGAGCTGTCATCTAATTTGTCCACCTTAGAGAAAGAAATACAGGAATTAACTAAGGAAATCACTGAATTTACTAACAAAGAATCTTTTGCAGATATTCTAGCAGACATCAACATACGACTTGAAGGTTATAAGTCGGACTTAGAAGCAAGGAAAATACGCAAATTCCGGCGTGACACGTTTGACTACTTACGAGACGAGGTTTACACCTGGGCAGATAAATATCAGAACCAACCACCTCAATTTAAGAAACCCCAGACTGAACAGAGCAGTTCAGACACAGATTCAAGCAGAGAAGAAAATCCTCAAAATCAACCACAAGCATCAGGGAGTAGTGACAGTACAGCAGAAAGTGATCCCAGAGCAAGAAGAAACAGTCAAACTTTTTTAGACAACAGCAAAGGAGGAAGAGAACGAGGAGGGGGGAAGAGGAAAAGGACCCGGTGTCCAGAAGAGACATCAAACACGGACAACTTAGTAGTAAACATCTCTAATAGGACTCTACGTAATCAAGAAAATAAAGTACTACATAAAAGACTGAAATGTCTACCTACTTATGGTACTAATCTGTTTAATACAAAGATCGAGTTACACAAACTTACACGCAAACTCAAAATGAAAGTGTTTTTTGCTGAAATGTAAAGTGAACATCATATTGACGAAAATCTGTCAGACCTAGTGGAATTCAAACCTAAGAGTACCTTTGTGGCCCCCATCACAGTTCCTGCAGTAGACATTTTTGAAAAAATGGTCCTTGCAGACCTGAAGAAGATACGTTTTGGCGCACCTAATTACAAAAACCTAAGTAGAGGTGAAATGGCTATTATTAAAGAATTATATATGGATGAGAAGATTACTATAAGGCTGGTAGACAAAGGAGGGGCACTAGTAATCATGAACACAGATGATTACAAAAGAGAATGCCTACAACAGCTTAACGATCACACGATTTATGCAAAAATAGATCATGATCCGATCAATAGAATCAAAAAGGACTTAGAGTCAATACTCACAAGAGCGGAAGAACTAGGAATGATCACACGTAAAACAAAACAGTTTTTACAGAATCCTCGACCTAAAACACCACACTTTTATCTACTTCCAAAGATACACAAAGATCTGAGCAATCCGCCCGGAAGACCAATTGTGGCAGCAACAGGAGAGATACTACAGCCCTTGGGCACTTATATCGATTATTTCCTACAACCGATCATACAGAAAACCACTACATACGTTAAAGATAGTAATAATTTTTAAAACATTTTGGAACAGATTCAACTTGAAGAGCATTACATCCTGTTTACAATCGACGTTAACAGCCTTTACACCAGTATACCTCATGATATTGGGCAAGCAGCAGTGGAATGGCTCCTACTACAGGAAGACAATATAGGAGCATATAAAGAATTTATTCTGAACTTACTCACCTTCATTTCCATGAATTCTTACTTCACTTATGAGAATGAATACGATCTCCAGACGTCAGGAACGGCGATGGGAGCCATCATGGTACCCGCATACGCCAATGCATTTATGCATCGTTTTGAGGCCGAACATATCCTCGAAAAAAACGAATGGAAGAACCAACTAAAAGTGTGGTTACGATATATAGATGACATCTTCATGGTATGGAATGGAACCAGCGAGTCATTGCAAGACTTTTTTAAGCACATCAATCAGATTGACACTCGTATACAATTTACTGCAGCAATAGGTCATCCCAATATTCACTAGCTTGACGTGGAAGTAAAGGTTAATCAACAACAAATCACAACCTCAATGTACACCAAACCTACAGACAGAAACAATCTACTACATCGCATGAGTTTTCATCCGCAGAACACACACAATTTACCTTATGGACAAATGTTATGCATGAAAAGGATCATCAGTGACCAAGGTGAACTAAATCAAGAATTGCACAAACTGCAGAAGAAATTACTTGCTTGAGGATATCGCCAAGATGAATTAGATCAGGCATCATCTAAAGTGGCAGTTAAAACCAGAGCCAGCACACTAGAACAAAGACCTAAGAAAGATGCCCCTACACTAGTGTATGTGTCAAGATTCTCCACTCAGAGTGCACAAATAAATAGATGCATTACCAAACATTGGTCCATACTCACTAGCGATGAACGTACAACAACTTTATTTCAGACCAAACCTGTGTTTGCGTATCAACGCTCAAGCAACCTACGTGACCTTTTGGTCAACACCAAAGACAACAAAGAAAGACAACAGAAACACAAACGACAGGGAACCTACCCATGTTTGAATTGTAATAATTGCAACAGCATCATTAAAGGGAACACAGTATCACATCCCCATTCAGGAGAAAAGATCAAACTGAGACACTTTGGGACATGTGACACCGAGAATTGTGTCTACTGCATACGTTGTCCATGCGGACTATGTTATGTAGGTGAAACTGGACGGAAATTAAAAATCCGGATGAACGACCACAAGTCTTGCATATGCAATAAGAACTTCAACTCAGCAGTTGCCAGACACTGTGATCAGAAACAACATACAGTGGCTCAATTAAGATTGCAAATACTAGAAGTATTGAATAATCAACAGGCCGGCATTGATCCAAGAAGAATATGTCAGCAAAGAGAAGCGTTGTGGATAGATCGATTGGACACTCACCTAGAGGAATGAATGAAGAATTTGACTTGAACTGTTTCCTATAAATCGAATCGACCTATGAAACATTTCACTTTACAGGCAACCCCTCTGGGTTGTTTTATCATATGTGACGCATATGAGCACCAACTAGATGACATTCTACGAATGATATCTCAATTTCTGGTCTTCTATAACCTATACAGTTCACTCTGATGTGTAATCATAATTTTTATGATTTTGAGTATAGCGCATATGCATAATTTTTTCACTTGTGAATTTATATTTTTCATTTTTTTATTTATTTTTTATTTTTTATTTGTGTAATTTCTACTTAAGTCTAACTGCATTTAATCTTGGTTGGTTATAAATATATTTTTGTTGAGGTTTTGCATGCATGTCATGCAATATGATATACATCTTGTTGATAAGGCACCATAATTCAAGCTATCACAGATATAAACACATCAGATTTATAAAGTTGTGTGTCTATCTAATATCGGCACTGCATCAGCCAGAATGAAAGACTAAATCCGCTATATAGTCTGATATAATTACTATATCAGAAGTATCAAATTCTAATGAGCATGAGTAATCCCTTTTTCTTTTTATGAAGCCCCATGCAAAATGGCGGCATTCACATGGACAATCAGCCATGTTGGAGGTGGCAGTCACCGTAGCAACCGTAGCCTCACTCCCGGGGTAACACTCACTGTTTACTTAGGTAGGAGCCGGCAGCAAACAATGAGTCAGTGCAAAACGGCATTGACACAACACTGACATTGCACACGAGGTACATGAAATGCACTAATTAGTCTGTTTAGAACTCGGTAAAGTATCGCTTGAGATTCAAAGAATGTCACGATATCTAAACATGTCACGCTGTATATTTAAAGAACGTTATTGCATTTCAACAGGTCAACGTGTGTATTTGGACGAGTACGGTTGCGCCGCACAATAAAGCGAAAGCAATTACGCTTGTGAACGGCAATTTTTGAAAGGTTAGATTTTTGATTAGGAGTGTAAGCCGCACAATAGCAACATCTTCATGCATGTGCTCACATAGAATTTACTATTAGGCACAACAATATAGCATTTAGTGCACTGGCATTCACTTGGATAGTATGCACGCTTTCACACGAGGTGCATCAACATATTATTATATATGCACGAAGTAGGGGATTTAGTAAAGGAGAGAACCACATACTTAATGTGATATCGCACTATAACATGTTGGTGTATTTTGTATGCAATGAAGAATGTTCATGTATATCTTTTTCTCCTCTTTTTCTCATGTGTGTTTTTATGTGCGTGGGTACCCTGTTGCATTTATCTTTAATTTTATGTTTTCTAATTTGTCATGTTTGGATTTGATTACACTGTTTTTCTCTGTTATATTAACAAATACCTATGTTTGCTATTTGGTCACTTTTTTGGATTAGACAAGGCCCTGAAGAAGGACTATTAATTCCGAAATGCATTGGCCATTCCATGATGTTTGCTCTTAAAAAAAAGCAACAATACATTGTCTTTTTGAAGCTCCAGAATAAATCACAGAATTTATAATCGAACATTGGTTGAATTAAATTATTGAGAAGTTAAAATATTTAAAAAGATCCCAACGGGATATAAGGGTGTGCGGCCCACACCGCAGGCAAAATTGCCTAGGTCTCTCTTCACACAGTCTATTCTCTTCTTGCTGACACACAGTAGCACAAGTTAGTGGGCTGCACCCCAAAAGCAATACTATCTACTACATATTTATGTGAAAAACAAGAAAATTAGCGGTGCCCGCTCTAGTCCTCAGTTCTTTCACTGCACCCATTTTTGACAGATTTCTTTCCATCAAGTATCTTTAAAAGTACATTTTGTCCTGATAACGTATGATTCTTGCTGACATTGTATTTATGCGGATTCTTGCAGTAGAATAATGTGGAACACCCAACAAGGAGGTTGGATCTTTTAAGTGGTTTGTGAGCCATGATTTTTGCAACTTTGATAACCAAGGCAAACGGATTTCCAAACAGCTCTGTGTTTCTTTTGGCAATCAGCATTGCTTTTTCACGTGGTTTCAGGCCACTTTGCGGGTAGCCCAATGGTGGGTTTTGCCAGTGGTCTCCTGTGTTCACTGAGATAGGCGAAAGTGGATGGCGGCCTATTTTTCAGATTTTTACAGCGCAATTCTGGGTGATTTTTAGCGAGCAGCATGCTTTCCAGTGGCCATTTCTGAGGTTTCTGCTGCCAGCAATGCACAGTAATGTTGCAGGGCTTGGCTAGTGAGTTGAAACATCCCACAAGCCCCCCTCTTGCGATTGGCGTTGTACGTCCATCAATGCAAACTTGCAAGACTGGGATGTCAGCCTCATCTCTTCTGATTCCATCAATGGCAAAGTTCAGCATCTTTTCTTCCATCGGGGGTGGATCGATCGGTTCTCCTCGCCATTACTGATGGGAGTATTGAGCGATACTCCGGGCCCCTCAGATCTTTCCTCCCGGTCCCCGGGTAGTCGTCCTTGGTTAGTCTCCATGGTTTCCAATCAACTTTAGGTTATCGCTCTCCTAGGATGATAAAGCAAATGTAGACATTACCCCACCACTATTAATGTAGTGGGGTGGACACATACATTTTGATAATCAGGACACATTTTTATTATTATATTTTATATGCTATATTAGAGTTGGAATTTTATGGAGCTGGAGTGGCCCCCTCTGGGGTTTCAGAATTCTCCTCCAGTTGCTGCAGAGTGTGCCTAGGATGGCAACACTTTAGCTGATTAATATGTACACACTTATCTTCCCCCTCTGCCAAACTGCCTTTGGGGATGCGGATCTTGTAGGCGACTGGTGAGATTTTGTCTACAATTTCAAAAGGACCCCTCCAGGTAGGCAGAAATGTTCACTGTTTGGCCTGGTTCCTTTGGAAATTGTATAAGTAGACCTGGTCTCCTAGATTGTATTCCTTTCTGGTAGACTTTAAGTCATAGTGGGCCTTCATGCTGTCGGCTGATCTCTCTAGGTTTCGCTGAGCAGAGGGAAAAACACGTTGAAGGTGTTTTCTTAGATTTTCAACATACTCAAGAGTTGTGGAGGCATTGATCAATGTCTGCTCTTGAGTCCTGTAGAGCAGATGCTGGGGAAGCACCATCCTGCGTCCAGTCATCAGCTCAAACAGTGACATTTTAGTTGCAGATGAAGGGGTAGATCTGAAGGCCATTAGGACAAGAGGTAATCGAATATCCCAACTTGGCCCAGAATCTGCCACAAACTCTTTTAATATGCTCACAATTGTTCTATTGTATCTCTCGACTGCACCACTAGAGGCTAGCCGGTAAGCAATATGTAGCTTCCTTTTGACCCCAAGTATCTCCCACATCTTTGTCATAACTTTGCTGGTGAAATGGCTACCTCTGTCTGACTCAATCCTTTGGGGTAGTCCGAAATGTGAAAAGATGTGGTTGATCATCAGGGCAGCTGCTGTTTCTGCCTTACAGTTTGGGGCCGGGAGATATTACACCCATTTAGTAAACAAGCATGTCATGGTCAACATGTACTTGTTTCCCCTAGAGGAGCAAATCACGGACCCGATTAAGTCGACTTGCAAATCTGACCATGGCAGTGTCATCCCCCTCTTTTGGAGAGGCGCACGGTGTGTGAGGGATGTTGGCTGAAATTGTGCACACACAAGACACCCCTTTAAGTATTGGTCGAGGTCCTGCCCCATTTGTGGCCAGTATGCAACCTCTCTTAAGATTTCAAGTGTCGTATGAAACCCCCTATGACCGGCTGTGGCGGCATCATGGGCGTGACTTAACATCAGGCTTCGGAATGAGGTAGATACCACCCACTGATCATGGCCAGCTAGGGATCTCCTTAACAACAAACCGTCTTGGATTCTGAACATTTTTGGACATTTCATCAACACTCTGAGGTCCTCTTTCCCAATGTAATCGGTATCCGTCAGGGGAAAGTTCTCAGGTTCCTTAATGTGTTGATAAAACTTACCAATTATTGGATCCCCTTTTTGAGCCGTAATCAAGTCAGCATCAGGGGTCTCCTTACTCCATTGTGCAGTTCAGAGATCATTGTGAGCATTTGTCTGTGACCTAGTGATGGCAGTGACCTGGATTTCCCCCAACAGGGACTCAATCTCAATTAGATCCCCTTGGATGGCCCTGGTTTTGGCCAGCTGATCAGCTAAGTCATTTTCAGTTTTGTCTGGTCCCTCTACTTCGGAATAACCCTTGATCTTTTTCCAGTAGATGGACATCCCATTAGAGGTGACCAGATCATCAATGTTTTGAATTAACTTCCCATGTTTCAAGGGTTTGTTATTAGCACATAACATGCCTCTGGTCTTCCAGTTAACCAGGTGCTCCACGAACCCGTTCCATACATAATCCGAGTGATTATGACCAGTTCGTGGAGTTGATGTTGGACAGCAGTGAGGATGGCTTGATGCACAGCCATCAACTCTGCCTCTTGACTACTTCGGGGACCAATCTTGTACCCAGCGAAGGGTCTTGGGATCTCATTCACCCATGCATTCCATACAACGGCCACAAGTTCCTTCTCCCTGTTGTTGTCAACATGGTAAGAGCCCCCATCCACACGGACAGTGCGCATTCCCTCACACTTGTTTTCTTCAAAGACTTTGTGTCGGGAATTGCCTCCATATTGTGCTTGATTTTTAGACTCTTGTCCTCGAGACAGTTTTCTCTGGCACAATCATGCAAGTCAGCCAGACCTTGTGTGAGGGGACTCTTCTACTTTTGGCCATATCTGACCTCCACAGGAAAGCCTTGCATTGACAGAATCTAGGGAGTAATTCGGGAATTTCGGTAATTTCCGGCCCGGATTCTGTCACTTTGGAGATATTGCAGAGGCTGTTGTGGAGTCTCCACTATGATGTGTTCCCCCTGGATAAACGGGAGGTAATTCTTCAATGCCCACACCATTGCCAGGAGTGCCTTCTCACAATCGTTGAATTTGTCCTCCACTGAGGATAAAGTTTTACTCACGTAGGAGATTACCTTATTGACCTTGTCATGCTTTTGGTATAGTACTGCAGTCAAGCATGTATTTGAGAACCCTGTCTTCAAGAAGAACTCCTTGTTCTGACAGGGTAAGCTAGGCAAGGTGCTTGTGAGAGGCTTCTTTTGAGTTGTCTTACTGCCTCGGCTGGTTCTGGACCCCATTCCCACTTGACCACCCCCTTCAAAAGATGAATCAGGGGTCTGGTGATCTCTGCATAGCCCTCAATGAACTTTCTACTGTAAATAGTCAGTCCAAGGAGGCTCCTTAGTTCCCGCAGAGTTGTGGGGTCTTTCAATTTCTGGAGTGCTTCCACTTTCTTTTCCTGGGGACAGAGACCCTGAGGAGTAATCTCATGCCCCAAGAAATTGACAGGTGTTCTACACCACTGTGCCTTTTGAAAGGGAAGTTTTGCTCCGGCAGCCCTCAACTGTGTCAGAACATAACAGAGCTCCGCTATGTGTTCCTCCACAGTTGAGCTTTGATGAGAACATCATCTACATAGGCCAGGTTACCCCTTTCACCCAGGTCGGGCATGGCCTTATGTAGAAAAATGTTAAACTCATTGCTGGAGTTGATGTATCCGAAGGGAGTCCGGTTCCATGTGTACTGCTGGCCCCCGAAGGTAAAATCCAGCTTGTATTGGTCCTCCCTACTGACAGGTAAAGTCCAGTACCCATTGGTCAGGTCTATTGCAGTGAATACCTGTGACCCATGGATCTGGGCCAGCCCTTGGTCAATGTAGGGAAGAGGCCATCAGGAAGTATGGACCCGTTTGTTGAGCTCCCTAAGGTCGGCTCAAAGTCTCCACTGGCCGTTTGGCTTCAATATTTCCAGCACCGGATTATTGAAGGTGCTGTGGACTAGACGGATTATCCCATGGGACTCAAGGTTCTTAATTATTTCAGTAAGGGACTCCATTGATGCGAGAGGCAAGTGATATTGCCTCACAAACACTGGATTCATGCCAGGGTCCCTGGGAATTGTTGTTGTGTGGATGTCGGTGCGACCACAGTCATATGAGTCCACCGCAAAGAGATCTTGAAAATCCAAGAAAACTTGTTTCAACTTTTGCTTCTGCTCCAGAGTCTCACAGGCATCAGCTAGGTTGACTCTCTCTTCAACCATCTGCCTGAAGCCTGGAAAGACTTCTGGTTTCGCTATCTCAGCGGCCTCCTCCAGCTCGGTGGAGAAGTCCCTGGTCAGAGTGCTGATTTGGACTGGTGGCTTCAGGTGGGGAAGGCAGTCCTCACGGACCTGGAAAATCACCTCATCCCTCCTGAAGTCACAAGTCACATCTTCCTTACCATAAGGGCAGGAAGTGTACACCAGGAAGTTTCCCCCATACCGGGTAAAGATCCTGTCTGGTGTTGTGTTGTTGTCATCACTGTCACTGTCAAAACAGTTCTTGGGGATTGGTCCTAACAGTTCATTGCCTAAATCAATGGAAAAATGTCGGTCATCAACCGCCATTCTAATAATGGTGCCTGTGGCTAGATTGATACTCTTTAAGTCGCTGTTATCCACCTCTATTGGAATGGTGTCATGTTGTATGTTGACTAATGGTGTTGGGTTTACCCCCAACCCTTGCTGTTGGAGAGAAGCATTTAGATGAATATAAGCATCAGGGATTTTCAATTTCTGTCCTCTTTTAACTTTCACTTCCAGGGAGAATTGTCGGGTCCTTTCTGGGATGGTGACTTCCTCTACAATCTGAATTTCAACTGCATAAGGCAGCAGTTGAGCTGACCTAAATGCTTTCTCTGGATCATCAAAGCCCATGGGATTATCCATTAATCGGGACCAAGCTTTGAATTTTATTAGGTCCAAACTAATGGCAAAGCTATTGAGAATGTCACTGCCTAAGTAATGTAACGCTCACCTGATTCCCGCAGAGGCGCCGGTCTTGACTGGGTGAATGCCGTATCTTCAAAGGTGATGTGTAACACACGGTTGGCTCTTTGGGCTGGACCTCTGTGCACTGTATGTCTGACTCGAAGAGTAAGATGTCTGCAGATAGAAAATATGGGATTAATGAACTGGGGTTATTGGGTGCCTCTCTCCTCTTCCCTTTCTCTTCTCCTGTAGAACCCCAAAGGTTAACGCCCTCACCTTAGGTAAGTGAACGCCGAGCTCTCCATCTGCCTCGGGGCAGGGTGCCGTAACCAGTTTCTTCACTGGATAAGGGTGCAGGCCTCTTGACCTCAGAGGACTGCTGTCCGTCGTTAACTGCACGAACGGTAAATTCTGGGCACTTCAAATGTCTTAAAAGTCTTTTGTAATGATATCTCTTGTTTTGCAGGGTTCCGGCGATGGCGGATGGCGGGCTGATGAGAGTTTAGGATCGAACCCGCGTGAGGAATAGAAGCGCCTGGAAGCACGTAAGTAAGCGCTTGTAGCCTGCTTCACGATGCGCACTAACTGTCCCTTTTATCTTGCAGGTACAAGTTCGGAGCTTTAGAGAAGCTGAAGGGTGCTGGAATACCCACTGGATTCGGCGTGGGAAGGAGTAATGGCACGTGAGTAATAAAGTTGCCCAATGTCTTTAAACGCACCTTCTTTTGTCTTTCAGATGCGGGATGCAGCGCCGAAGGCCTCCGGAGCGTGCGAAGAGCTGGTAAGCTTTTGTCTTTCAGATGCCGGAATGCAGTGCGAAGACCTCCGGAGCATGCGAAGAGTAGGTAAGCCTTTGTCTTTCAGATGCCGGAATGCAGCGCGAGGCGTTGGTGACAGCCGATGGACCAGGTAAGAGATGCGCTGCCACTGAAGACCGTAGTGCTAACCTGTTCTTTCTTTGTCTTTACAGGTGCTGCCGAAGACTGGATTCCAGGATGGTAAGCCTTTGTTCCCTTAGGCCCAGGATCAGAAGCAGAAGACACGATGAGCGTTCTGCTGCAGAGAATGCAGAATAACGCAAAGCAAGATTCATCCATCGGGTGTGGTTTAAATAGCCTTCTGTAGTGCTTAGGTGTCTCCTTCCACAGCCACGCCTAGGTAAGAAAAGAGTTCCTGCTTTCCAGAAGAGTTCCAGTGTTCTGAACCTAGGGAGTGTCTCCTGCCCCACCCAACACGAAAAGTAGTCCCAAACAGAAGAGGATCAGGGGTTCAACTGGCAGGTAAGTAAGCAGCATGGTCTGCTGCAGGTAAGTCCACCCAAGCATTATGAGCCCGGAGCTTCCAGCGCTGGGACTGGGCATCTTTATGAGCCTGGTGCCACTGGCGCCAGGACAGGGTCCAAAAGGTCCCAATTGGGACTGGCTGGCACTCGGAACCGGGGTTATGGGTCTGCTTCCAAGGGAGTCGGGCAAGTCCTGATCTTTTGGAAGCAGAGATCATGACAAGTAAAAGGCGGCAGTGATGTCTCGCACGACCCAACAATTATGGACTATGCTCTTGTTGCCAATGGAGATTTTGAGCATACACATGCTTGGCAGGAGATGTTTGGAATTGGGTGTTTCCAGATCCATTTCCCATTTGTCTATCAGTTTAAATGTGGGAATGGCTGGATCTTTTGGGTGTTGGCGGAACATGGCTTCGCTGTTGAAGCTCTTACCGTTGTTCACACACACTCGGGTGAGAACAGAGTCCTTCCCTTAATTTAACTGAACAGGGATGAACAACTGCTCTCCAATTTGCTGAATATCAGCGTGGCTCTGAGCTGATTTCTCATTTTCTGGACTATAGGAGTGGGAATGTCTGATTGTGGATTGGTAAAGAATTTCAGAGTGTTTCCTTCCAGTGTGGAATACCACCCTAGGCTGCAAGGAAGGCTGATTTTCAGAAATAGAGAGCACCCCCCATCACCAGTTTGTTTTCCTGCTGCTATTACTGTCACGTCTGTAATTTGGTTGTTCTGGAAGTGAAATTCTACTTGGTCAGATTTTTGTTCAACCATGTGGCATGTGCCGTTTAAACTAACATGGTTGACACTCTGTTTCAATTTTATTGGTCGGTTAGCCTGGGTCGAGAGGACCTTGTTTACGAAATCTATTAGGGGTGACAACCTTCTCAGGAGGTCATTCCCTAGCAAACAAGAGGTGCCCTCAGGAGTCACAACTATGACCGGTGTTTCACATTGTGTCGCCCAATTTTAATGTCTAAATCCGCAGACCCCTCGACGGGAATTTCCTTCCCGTCAAAGTTCTGAAGTTGTCCAGGAAGAGAGGTCAGAGGAATTTGATAATTCTCTTCCTTTCCTGAATTCAGTTCATCAAAGGCCTTTTTGGACAGAAGGGTAGCTTGGGATCCAGTGTCCACCAGTGCCAAAATTGTACCCTTCCCCTGTATTTGTACCGGGGCATAGTATCTTCCCTCCTTCTCCGCAAGGGGGCACAGATAATGCACATTTTTGGACAACTGGTGGTTTAATTTTCTCATTTTGGACATTGAGAGCGAAGAGATTTGGGCAGAATTCTGTGGAGAGTCTTGGGAATCTGAAAGAAAAAGGTGGCAACTAGAGATGGGAGAAGTTTTGAGTTCCCCTGGCTCTGGCAGTCACCAGGATGGGTTTGAACCGGGGGATTTTCATGCTGTTGTTTCTGGGATTAGATGATGGGCGGCGCTAGCTCAGTCCCCACATCTACCCAGTCTGGATTTGAATCCTTTGGGACCCATTTTTCTTTGGGAGGAGTTCCCCCATCTCTGAAGGAGAAGATCCTTTTCCCAGGATCCTCTGAGGATCCCTCTCCTTCAAATTGGAAGATCTGTACCTCCTCCTTAAAATGGGTCTGTTTAGATCCTTTGTTTCTCCTACCCCCCCCTCTGTTCCTTGGGTGGCAGGCTTTCAGGGGCAGGAGATTTTGTTTCCGGTTTCTGGGTTTCCAGGGGCTTTTTACAAGTGGGGAAGGAAGCTTCCTCCAAGGCTTTACACCCCCCTTCCCCTTGTGCCACCTCCCTGGGAACCGGTGGGTTGTCGGGGTGCTGTCCCCGTCATTGTTCTGGAGCACCAGGTCCAGAGTTGGAGGCCTTCTGTGCCGGCATGCCCCTCTGAGGGTTTTGTTGAGCCCTCAGCATGCGACCCAGATCCTGTGCCATGTTTTGGACCTGGCGCTCTAGCTGTGAAACCCGCTCAGGCTGATATGGGGTTCTCATTTCTCCCCTGGGCTGATCCCGGGAAGGGTAGCTATCCCTTCTCTGGTAATACCCCAGATTGGGAAGATTTGGGTACCCCTCCACCCTTGGCCCTTGGCCTCCCCTCGCCCGGATTAGGTCGTCTGGAATTGGGGAAAAAAGGATGGATGATTTTGGGGTTGAAAGTTTTGTGGAGACCCGGGGAAGAAGTTCTGTCCAGGATTTGGGGAGTTTCTGCCATCCTGGGGAAGTTAGGAGGGAAGTTCCCTGGGTTAGGTGCCTGGTTGGATCCCCCCTTGGTCTGGAGGAGTCCACACATAATATGTTTAAATAGGTATAAAGAATCCCTATTAACATGAAAACATCCTACTCCACCAACGGGGATATAGATATATGTAATACAATAAAGAGCAAGATGATATGTGTTGTTTACTTGCCTCCAACCCCCTCACACAGGAACTCTATAAGGTTTTCCAGCATCACTAGTCCTGAAAAAATGGACCGTCTGCAATAACTGATTTACACAAATGTATAACAAGTTTATTATTCAAATAATTCAAACTGAATTTAAACAAAAAACACTACCCTCACCTAACACAGTGTACTAAACATTAAAAAACAAATATAAAACAAATATAAAACATCAGATAACTTATTTATACGACACAGAAGATATCACATAACACACAAAAAAATCTCAATGTGTCACTAAAGCAACAAGCATCCCAACATGTTTCTGTTCTTAACTGCCCAGTTCAGGTGAACATTCTTCAGGGGATAAATTTAAAAGCATCCACTAATCTCTTCCACACCGTGTTGAAAGGGTAGATTCAGGCACCCAAGAGGGTAAAAGGAAAACAACCTCCAAGCCTGTAAAAATAAAGGAAAGGAGAAACCTAATGAGTTCCAAAGAGGGAAGGAAGTACTACAAAATATAAATGGAGGCATGGCACAGGGATTATGCCACACTCACAAGGGTCCCAAAGGGCACCCGCAGATTTACCTTTAAATGGTGAAACTTCAAAGCACGTCACAGGATGACAAATTTGCTGGTTTCCCTCCAAATGAGAAATCAATACTTCAACAAAGCGTCACAGTCCGCTAGAGTATCGCCACACCTAAGTAAGACAAAACCAATACACAGAGACCACATGCTCTGTTATATCCAGAAATCACACTGGCTTCAATACCACTGCACATAAAATCAAGGCTCCAAATAACAAAGTGAATTACCTCCACAAATGTAGGGATCAAGACTGCAATTCACAATTCAGTAATGAACAAGTTGAAATGGAAACATCCATACGATCAAGCAATAAAGTACAGAGTCAATCTGGAAAGCAATGGGAACATAACAGTAAACACCATTTATCTGGCATTACCAAAACCTCAGCTAACAACATGCCGTCAACATGCACTAGAGGGCAAACAGAAGGGGGTGCTTATATTTCACACACGTGAGGAGACCATGCATTATCTAATGTGTAAAGACAACTACTCAGCGTCCATGCTGTCCAACCTCCACAACGTAAAAGAAACACGGAAAATGGATAGCCACACAACATGTGTAAAATAAGTGTAAAATAAAGTACCCCAACCACCAAATAATGCAAAAGGTGTCCCGACATGGAGACAATATCATGCACAGAGTCACATCCAAAGGCAAAATGCTGGTAGCGTGCTCACCTATACACACGGAGGGGTTTATTCACTCCACTTGCAGCATTCAAACATACTCGGCCAGCACTCGATTCAGAGGAGCCATGGCTGCTGCACAATCTCAAAGCGTCTATGGTTGCGCAGCAACACAAAGAAAGGACTCTGTTAAAGCGTCTATGGTTGTGCGGCAACACAAAGAAAGGACTCCACTTCTCGAAGTTAATCAGGAGTACAACAACCAAGGGGGCCATATTGGAACAGACCCAGGATCAACTGGTGTAGAGGAGTTTAGTGGACACTCAGCGCATCAAAAAGATGTAAATGGCACTAACTTCATCAATTGAACTAAAAACCAAATTGTTCACCAAAATTGGGTGCCCACATGGTATATGCATCACACAATGTCCAAAATGATATTTGGCTAACCAAATGCCAATCAATGCTTTCATTGAGCCCTAGCACATTGCTTTGTAATTTGAAAATTATTTTTTGCTCTATATTCAATAATTTTCGATCTGTTTCAATTTTGGTATTTCCATGCACCTTTTTCAAAATCAGCCATGTGAAGTCATTGAAACCATGTTTCTTTTCAATAAAATGTTTCACAAGAGGGGCAGTTATCACTTGATTCTTGATACAGCTGCGATGTTCCACCATTCGAACTTTACATTGCCTATTTGTTTTTCCCACATAATGTAGGCCACATGGACAGGTGATCAGATATACAACATTAGCTGTGTTACAATTCGTCATTTCAGTGAAGACCCACTTAACATCAGGTAGAATTTGCAATAATCTAGTTTCTTTTGTTTGTCCACACATGCTGCAATTCCCACATGGAAAATGTCCTTTTACTTCAGGCAAACCCCACAGTCTAGTTTGCCTAACTTGTGGTATCTGCATTTCTGTCACATCATTTCTGATCAGAATATTTCGTAAATTCTGGCTTTTTTTGAAAGCCACTAGGGGAGGCAACACTTCTTTACCACGATATATTTTCTTCCAAGTTTTCATCGCAATGTTTTTGATTTTGTAGGACAAATTTGAGAAAGTATTAACAAATACATTGCCAATCTTTTTAATTGGCCTACTACTTTTCTCCAAAAGTGCCTCACGATTGTTATTATAAGCTCTTTTTGAAGCATTTCTTATAACTCTAGGCGGATAGCCTTTGGCCAACAACTTGTTGGTCAATACATCCGCACTTCGGGCAAAATCATCTTTAAGACTACTATTGCGCTTCAGCCTCAAAAATTGTCCAAATGGCAAATTGTTCTTTAAATGTTTAGCATGGTGGCTATTGAAGTGCAATAAAGAGTTCTTATCAGTAGTCTTGTTATAGGGCTTCACTTTTAGAGAACCATTGTGATGGAAAATGGTGATGTCTAGAAAATGAGTCTCACAATCACATATAGACCCAGTGAATTTCAGAAACCGATTTTGTTGGTTAAGCCATGTCACAAAACAATCTGCCTCTTCTCTTGAGCCATCCCATATGATCAGTATATCATCTATATACCTCAGCCACTTCCTCAAATGATTGCTGAAAGGGTTGATGGCTGGGTATATTACTGCCTTTTCAAAATACTCGACATAAAGATTGGCTAAATTCGGGGCCATGGCAGCACCCATGGCTGTACCCTCAATCTGTTGAAAGAAAGAACCCTGGAATTGGAAAAAATTTTTAGTCAGGGCAAACTCCGTGCACCACAGAATGAAAGCATTACTCACAGGATGGCCATCCTCTCTATTCATCAACACTTCTTCAACCACCTCAAGTGTGGCTCTTTGGGGTATCACAGTGTACAAAGATTGAATGTTCAAGCCTATCAGCAAGGACTGGCCCGGAATAAACTCAATGTTTTCCAATTTATTAATAGCGTCAGTGGTGTCTCGCAAATAGCTTTTCATTTTCAAAACAGACGGTCTCAGATAGAAGTCTGCAAATTTGGACAAAGGTTCCAAAATCGAATTCACACCAGACACTATGGGTCTACCAGGGGGATCAACAAGTCTCTTGTGTACTTTGGGCAAGGTGTAAAAAACAGGTACTCTTCCTTGATCCCTAATCAGGAATTCAAATTCTTGCTTACTAATCATTTCGGCATCAAAAGCTGCAGTCACCTTTTCTTTGATAATTTTTTTGAGTTTGGCAGAGGGGTCATTAGCCAATCTCAAGTAACTCACATCATCAGATAGCAGTCTTTAACATTCTCTTACATAATCACTACGGTTCATCAACACAATCGCTCCTCCCTTATCTGCTTGTCTAATAATCAGGTTCTTGTCTTTTGCTAACTTTAGTGCCAATGCTCTTTGTAACCTACTAAAGTTGGAGTTGCGAGACTTTTCGCCAGACTCCAACTTAAGAACCTCTGCCAGCACCTGTCTTTCAAAAACCGTAGATTCGGCAGTATGAGAGTAACTGGGAGCACAGAACGTAGATGTATTGCGCAACCCACTGAGATTATTACTGGTGTATCCTTCATGTTCACTGAAGTATTCATTCAACCGTACCTTGCGCATAAATGCAAAAAACTCTGTTCTAAATTCAAGAGGATCATGAGATTTAGTAATGACAAAACTGAGACCCTTATTCAGGGTGTTTTCCTCTTCCGAGGAAAGGACATAGGAGGGCAAATTTATCACCACTGATTCCTTGTTCGACTCCTTGTCCTGACCTGGTTGTCCCAGTCCCCCCACATTTTATGTGCAGTGGTATTGAAGCCAGTGTGATTTCTGGATATAACAGAGCATGTGGTCTCTGTGTATTGGTTTTGTCTTACTTAGGTGTGGCGATACTCTAGCGGACTGTGACGCTTTGTTGAAGTATTGATTTCTCATTTGGAGGGAAACCAGCAAATTTGTCATCCTGTGACGTGCTTTGAAGTTTCACCATTTAAAGGTAAATCTGCGGGTGCCCTTTGGGACCCTTGTGAGTGTGGCATAATCCCTGTGCCATGCCTCCATTTACATTTTGTAGTATTTCCTTCCCTCTTTGGAACTCATTAGGTTTCTCCTTTCCTTTATTTTTACAGGCTTGGAGGTTGTTTTCCCTTTACCCTCTTGGGTGCCTGAATCTACCCTTTCAACACGGTGTGGAAGAGATTAGTGGATGCTTTTAAATTTATCCCCTGAAGAATGTTCGCCTGAACTGGGCAGTTAAGAACAGAAACATGTTGGGATGCTTGTTGTTTTAGTGACACATTGAGATTTTTTTTGTGTGTTATGTGATATCTTCTGTGTCATATAAATAAGTTATCTGATGTTTTATATTTGTTTTATATTTGTTTTTTAATGTTTAGTACACTGTGTTAGGTGAGGGTAGTGTTTTTTGTTTAAATTCAGTTTGAATTATTTGAATAATAAACTTGTTATACATTTGTGTAAATCAGTTATAGCAGACGGTCCATTTTTTCAGGACTAGTGATGCTGGAAAACCTTATAGAGTTCCTGTGTCAGGAATCCACACATAACCCAGGATGGGTCTGTTCCCCTTGTAGCGGGGACTTACATAGTCAGGGGAGTGAGGGATCCCTTGGCTTCCTGTCTGTGACTGGCCCGGGGGGCTTCTGGGCTTGGGATTATTCTATTGTGCAAGCAAGTTTTTAGGCCCCCCCATCTCCAAATCTAAAATGGAGGCAACATTTACCTCTGACACCTTAGCAGCAGCAGGGGTGCTGGTTGGTTTGGGGCTTTTGGGAGCATTCTTGTTGTCTATGGGCTTTTGCACCTCATGGATCCGGGTGGCCTGTTCAATGACCCAGTCTAGTGATCTTTTCTCATGAAAATCTCTCACTAGCTGGGTCATGATGTACTTTGGTAGAGCGTGGAAAAAAGTATTAACAAATTCTCTGCTGTCCGTGCGCACCCTTCTGGTAGTCTGCGCAAAGGCACGCTTTAGTTCCTGCACAAATTCTTGTAGGGCCTGATCCTACCCACATTGCAAGTTGTAGGCTGCCTTGCAAGCCTCTTGGGGATTTCTGTGTACAGAAAAATGCTTCAAAATGGCCGCCCTATATGTGGACCATCTAGAATGATTTTGGTCCTCCACCCCGCAAAGAAACTGGAGTATTCTGGTGAGAATCTCCATTTCACATACTGAATGCAGCTACTACTGTCTTTCAAATAGAAAGTTTCCATCATCTGCTCAAAGAGCTCTAAGTGGTCCCAAACAGAATACTTAGCATTCTTATGCTAAGGAGTGATGACGCTCATTATTGCCTTGATTTGTTTTAAGGGGTACTTAAGCAAGGCCCTTTTTTGCTTTATTGGCCTTCTTAGTTCGGGTAACCCTGGTCCATTCATACTCTGACTCAGAGCCACTGCTCCCAGAGGTGCCCGTCTGATCTTCTAGGTTTTCCGGAATTCTGCAAGCCTGGGAATGGCTGGCAGAATGTGGGGACCTAGTCTCCTGTGTCCTGGGGCACTCAGAGGAGTCTTCTGATTCCTCCTTGCTCCCAGGATTTGATGGGTACCCCCCACACTGTCCTAGCTGGGTGGAGGTTTTAGGGATGCCCTTAGTGGGCCTACTCTCCTGGAGTTCCCCACTAAACTTCACAGTACTTGGGTACCCATACCCAGGTGCCCGCCCATCCATTCCTGGGAGGTACTGGCCTATGAGCCCCATACTTCTGACTGGATAGTAATCTGCCTTCCCCGTGGCCCTGGGCTCATGTGCACCAGTGGACATGGGGGTGGCAGCGTCCAGGGACTGGGAGAGATGAAGGCCTCTGGTACTAGGGTTCTTGAGGTTATGTTCAGGTGTTTCCCTTTCCCAGCGAACCTCAACTCTATCAGCCTGTGCTCCCTGTTGCCATGCAAGAACCTGAGCTTTCTGTTCCTCACTTAAAGCCTTACTAGTCTCTATCAGTCTCTCTTGCATGGCAACCTGCCTGTGGAGCTTGTCATTATTCTCACAGAGAGCCTCATTTTCTCTCTGTGCTTCCTGGGTTGCATTTGAGTACTGGGCCAGTCTTTGCTGCAGGAGGGTTAACTCCTGAGTCCCATCCCTACTGGCCTGCTCCTTTCTTGCCAGAGCATCTTCCACCCTCCTGGTGTGCTCTAACACTCTATCATGCTCTTTTTGGAGGTCACCCAGTCCCTGTTGGGCCAGGTGATTTTCTTCCAGTTTCCCTTTTAAGTGACAGACTTCCTGGCCTAAGGTGTCCCTTTCCTGAGCAAGAGCCTGCCTCTGTGCTGCCAGGTCGTCCCTCTGTCTTTGAAGGGCACCAGCTTTCTGGCGCTCTTCATCAAACTCTGCCTGGGTGTCCAGGTCTTTCAGAATTAATGTGTTGCTCTCTCCCTTCTCTCTATCTAAGTGGCTTTGCAGGGTGACTACCTGCTCTGCACATGCCCTGTTGAAGTCCAGTTGTTGCTCCAGCTTTTTCTGGCTCTGCAGTAGAGAGTCCACACTTCCTTGGTACTCCTTCTGCAAGGCCATAATTCTGGTTTCCTGGTCTGCCTTTTCCTGCTGCAGGATACCCATATCCTCTTTGATTTTAACTAGATACTGTCTGCTTTCATTTTCTGATTCCTGGCTCCTCTACCGTCTCTGCACAGAAGAGTCCAGATCAGATTGGGCCTTTTCTAATGCCATCAGTTGCCTACTTGCCAGATCTTGGCCTTCAGCATATTTGTCCTGTATGGCTCCCATAGATAAATATAGATATGCCGCTATCTTGGCAATCTTATTTTGCTCATCCTTGGCCTTAGGGGCCATATATAGTTCACTCAGGGCCACATGTAAGGGACCCTGATCTCTTCAGATATCTAACCCTGTTGCAGTGATCTGTTGTGTGATTGCCTGAAACCACACATTCTGGTCCTGCTCAGTCCACTCACCTCTCACAATAACGTATGTAAAAGGTGTTCTCTAGCTCTCTTGATGTCTACCAATGTCGTCATTTTGGAAAAATTGATTTTCTTCCTGACATACAGAGGTTTTTTATTTTATTTGGCAAAACAGACCGTTTCCTTAGAGCGTTCCCTTTTGAGGGGTGCTTTTACAGCGTAACACATCGTAGTAGCTCAGTTAGCACACTGTATTAAGCTGCACAAGTGGTAGATCTAATCCAGAAATCCCGGCCACGAGACCCCAATCAGTAAGTGATTTCAATCCAGCACTCCAACTAAGTAATGCCTAGTATGGGATGCCCAATGTAAACCCTTATTTATATATATTTATGTCAAAAGTTTGTTTAATTGTGGATGATGTACCCTTATATAACGCCCCTCTCTTTGAATTCCCCCGGTCTCACTGAACAAAGAAATAGGTTTGTTTTGCAAATTAAAAGATTTATTTGAAGAATTAACCAATATAGAGATTATACTTTTATGAATATGAATAATATCTGAATATCACACTTATGAATATGCACAATGATCAGCAATGGATAATATTACAATATCAACAATCTCTTTAATCACTTAGGAGTAGGAATAGGTAAATAACCTAACAGAGAATACTTTGTATGGTTCAAGAAATTGCAATGATAGGGAGAAATGCAACACAGAAATAAAACTTGATATGAATTTAACCTAAGACAATGTAGTCACTCTTTCCCCTGTGACTACTCACTCTCTCCAACATGCAATATGAAGATATGGAATGAGGGCACACAGGTATCAGGAATAACAATCAACAATGCAGTTCACTCCCAATTCCCCCAGCAAGCTTAGAGAGAATGGGTATGATTTTAAACAGGTCAATTGCTTTTAAATATGGTTTGAATTGGAGGGGAAAAATGGTAAGAATGACTTCAATTTGCTAAATGGGATTCAGAACTAGTGAGAGTTGCTTTGGATTGGTTCAGGTCAACACTAGCAATGATTATAGAATGATTAGCAGATGGAAAACGAAATTCAGAAGTTGAAAGCAAGAAATAACTATTTTACGTGGAGTGAAATTGGGGCAAATTGTAAATTCGCGGCAACTTTTCTGCGTGCGGGGAAACGCGATTACGGAAAAACTATAAAAATTTAGTTTCAAGGACGTACGGTTCAAAAGTTACAGAGGTTTTTCAGAAACAGAGTCAAGATGAAAGATGCGCTTTAAAGATTAGGAACCAAGATGGACTTATACTAAGGAGCTAGGAAAGTACAAGAAACCCAACGGGACAACCACCAGAACAGGGCTCCTTCCGCTCTGATTGCTGTGCGCCAGGACACTTGACTTTCTTCAGAAAATATCAGCGCACAGATGATTATCGATACAATTATCACAGACTATATAATGAGAAGAATTCAGGATGGACACATTATTCTATAATGCAGTTCTGGATAGGTTAAAATGGATTGAATAGGATTACTTTAAACTAAGAGATGACCATGGACAGTTCTATACTAAATACTCAGTCCTATGGCTTTGGAATGGAATGGGCCCGTCAAAGATCTGGTCAAGGGTTTGGACTTCACTCGCCACCGGACAGGTCTCAGGCACTGGGTTCTGCTCTCAGCAAGGCCCTCTGGTCTGCGCGGCCTCTTGGACTGGATCTAACGGGTTGGATCTGGGTACAGCTCTGCTCTATGGGTCTGGATCTTGGTTCTAGCACGAGGTTCTTAGCTAGAACAGCAAAACAGCTCAGCCAGGCTGCTGGATTTTGTGGTGCCCCTTGGAAGTGTAGGGGTTAAAATCAGGGTTGCAAGATTTTTAAAGGCCTGCTGAAAAGGGTTCAGTTTTTTGGATTAGGCCTCTGCTTCAGGGTTCTAGAGTCTGGTTCTAGAGTCTGGATCTGGAGTCTGGTTCTTCCTGCAGGGTGCTTTGCCAGGGGATCAGTTGATGAGTGAGAAAGTGTGTGTTTCTGGGTCCTCAACAGTCCCTTATTATCCATTTCCAAAGTGAGTGGCGAGGCTGATTATCTATGCCCAACCCTATAAGGATCTGATAGGTCAGAGAATTTCCCCTCTCCTTGAGACAGGGGCAGTGTGTCATATGTGTCAGAGTGACACTGTGTCTATGGTCCAAAGGAAATCCCTCCCCTTTGCTTCTACTTAGGAAATCTATTTTCCCCAAAAAACATATTTCCAAGATGCACAACTTGTTAATAATACATAATTACATGACAGATTGCTTAAGGTACATCGCTGTCCAACTCTCATCTTCCTGCGACCTTTTTTTTTTTTTTTTTTTAAAAAAGTTTATTGATTTTTCAACACAAACAACAATACAAACCAAACCGTAGTGCAATTAACAATATTACAATAAAGCATTTAATCATTAGTGCGCACTACCTCCCTGATCCCTCCCCCCTCGCGAGCCAGTTTCCATGTCACATTCCGTATCTGCCGCACATGAGCGGGCCTCGTTGTCATCCGACCCTCCCGAAGCCATCCCTGTCCCAAATATGCAAGATATCAAAGTCCTCCATGCCATCAAAGAGGCCAGTTCCTCCTCCCAAGACATACAACTCGCCTCCTGCCACACTGCTGTCTCGGCCTCCGCCCATTTCTGTAGGTCATTCCACCACACCTCAACCCGTGGCTTGCTACATTTTTTCCAGCCCATGGCTATTCTCCGTTTGGCCAGCACATACGCCAAGTCTTTCAGTTTACACACATGTTTCTGCTTCCTAGGTCTGGAAAACCCACCCAGCAGGCATGCCCAGGCGGTGTCTATGGCAAGCGTGACCCCTTTCTCTCCTAGCTTGCGCGCCACCTCCCTCCAGAACCCCTCGATCACTGGGCATGCCCAGAACATATGCGTCATGTCCGCATTTTCTTCGTCGCATTTAGGGCACGCCTGTCTGCCCGCATTCCGGAATTTGGATATCCGCAGTGGGGTCATATACGCTCTGTGCGTGACATATAGCTGTACCTGCTGCAGTCTGGCATTTCGAGATACTTTCCTGTGGTATCTTAGAGCCCGTTCCCACATCCCATCTCCCATCTGGGTCCCCACCTCGCACTCCCATTCCGATCGTAGGCCTGTCAATTCCTTCCCAACCTTCAACATCACCATCTCATACAACCTAGAGATCTCATGTCCCCCTTCCGTCGTGTCGTATATCCCTTCCAGCGTAACCTCCGATTCGTCTGCCAAGGTAAATTCAGGCCATAGTTCCCGAATTTTCCTCCCCAATCTGTGGTATGTTACATATTGGCCTCCATGTAATCCAACCTCCCCGCTAAGTTCCTCAAACGCTCTGATGGCACCCTCCTGCCACACATCACCCAATGTCACCAACCCCACAGATTCCCAATAGGTCCTAATAATCCCCCTCAGCTGTCCGTCTACCCCCGCCAGGGCAACTAGTGGAATCTGCGGAGAACACGGGAGTGGGTCTCCCATCAGTTTGCATGCTCGTCTCCACATCTTCCATCCCAGCCTCACCATCGCCGGGTACTTTCTCGTAACAGTTTCTGGCAACCAAATGACTTCCTTCAGGAAAAATGGGGCACAATCATGCCCGAATAATCTAAGTTCTGGGGTCTCTTCGTCGGAAAGCCATTTGGATACAAACTGTAGTTGGCTCGCTATGTAATAAGCCTCAAAGTTTGGGAGTCTAACTCCCCCTTTTTCATGAGAGTTCTGCAACTTCCAGAGTGCTACCCTGTTTCGAGTGCCATGCCACAGGAACTCTCTGCAAACCCCATTTATTTTAGCAAAAAAACCCTTAGGGATCATATATGGGATGTTACTAAAGTAGTGTAGCAGCCTAGGCAGAACCACCATTTTAATCATTGCTCCACGCCCCATCATCGCCAGGGGCAACTTCTGCCAGAAACTCATGCATGCGCGTATCTTCTCAACAGCCATCTCAGTGTTACACTTATGTTCTTTCTCTACCGTGTGGTAGACATCTATTCCCAGGTAACGAAACGTGTTAACTGCCCAGGGCACCTGTAGCACCGGCAGCCTCTCTATGGGGACACCCGTATAGCAGCCCAATGGGAAAATGTTCGACTTCTGGGGGTTGACCGCTATGCCTGACAACCTCGCATATCTCCCCATCACGTCCAGGATATACTGTAAATTCTCCTCCGGATGACTCAGGTACAATAACAAGTCGTCCGCATACAGGGATATCAGATGCTTTTCCCTCCCAATCTCAATACCCACAATGTCGTACTGCTGCCGCAGGTACAGTGCCAGGGGTTCCAGGGCCAGGATATACAGCATCGGGGACCAAGGACACCCCTGTCTAGTGCCTCTGCTGAGTTGCCATCTCTCGGATATGATTGCCCCCGTCCGGACCCTGGCCAGTGGAGCACTATACAGCAGCTCCGCCCATCTAACGTATCTTGGACCCAGTCCGTATTCTCTCAAGGCCGTCAGCAGCCACCCCCAATTAACCGAATCGAAGGCCTTTACAGCATCCAACGACACTATCGCCATTTCCCCGTCGCTAATGGATCCCATCTCTATCACCCGGTGGAGGCGTCTGTGGTTTTGGGTAATATTCCTCCCCGGGACATACCCTGTTTGGTCCGGGTGTACCAGTTTGCCTATCACCCTCCGCAGTCTGTTTGCCAGGACAGCCGTTAGTATCTTGCTGTCCTGATTCAGCATAGATACTGGCCTGTACGACCCACAACTATGCCTGGGTTTATTGGGCTTAGGGAGCGGTACAATGACCGCCTCTCTGAGCGATTCCGGCAACCTCCCCGTCTCGAACGCCTCATTGAGCATATCAAGCATCGGGGGGAGCACTTCCGCTCCAAAGGTTTTGTAAAATTCGCTGGGCAGGCCGTCCGTCCCTGGGGTCTTACTAGTGGGTAGTTGCCGGACAACCGCCTCCAACTCCTCCAATGTTATCGGGGCATCTAATTCCTCTCTTTCTTCCGTGCTTATCCTGGGCAGCCCAATATCTTGCAGGGTCTCCAGCATATCCTTCCGGTCACCGCCACCCGGATCCCCGTACAATTCCCTATAGTAATTCACAAATTGTTCGTTTATGCCCTCTTGGGTATCTATCTGCTTCCCATCCTCTCTAGTAATCGTCCTAATCGGGGGTCTCGGGGTTTCTTTCTTATATAGCCATGCCAGGAGACGGCCCGTTTTGTCTCCTCCCGCGTGTTGTCTCTCAATATATTTTTTATAGTTTAGGTTACAGAGCCTCCCCCAATGTTCCGTACACTGCTGTTGCAGTTTAAGCACCAGCTCGTTGTCTATGGGCTCGCTCTTCAACGCCCGTTCCAACTGGCTTTCTGCCCTCTGTAAATCAACCAGGACCCCATTCTGCAAGCCTTTCGATTTGGCAATCGCCACCCCTCGCATCACAACCTTAAAAGCCTCCCACAGAGTTCCCGCCGAATCAACGCTGCCAGTATTGGTATCGAAATAACTAGCTATTTCCTCCCGCATATCTTCCCTGAAAACCTGGTCTTTAAGCGCCTCTGCGCGCAGACGCCACGTCGGGATCCGCGCTCTGGGGCGGCCATATTGCCAACCCACCACCAATGGCGAGTGGTCCGATAGGACCCTCGCTTTATATTCCGCCCTGGACACCTCTGTCAAGACATCCGATGTGGCAAAGATATAATCAAGCCTGGTGTGCAACTGCTGCGGGGCCGAGTAGTGTGAGTACTGTCTCACATTGGGGTGCTTAGTCCTCCACACATCCTCGAGCTCGAAGTCTCGCAGCAGCGTCCGCAGCGCCCGGGCTGCCGGGGCGGGCCTAGTCACTTTATCGTCGGATCTATCCATCCCCGGCTCCAACACACAGTTAAAATCCCCTCCCCAGAACACCGCACTCCCAACACACCAGCTCAGGCTGGCACTCATAGTCCGATAGTACTCTGCCGTGCCCTGGTTCGGGGCATACGTGTTCACTACACACATCTCTTTATTCTCGATTGCCCCTCTTACCATAGCCAGGCGCCCCTCAGTATCCAAGATTTCCTGCCTCAGTTGAAACGGGACATGTGGCGCCACCCAGATCAGTACACCTCTGGCATAAGCCGAGTACGTGGATCCCACCACCGTTCCACCCCACTTTTTCTTTACCAGCTCCAGTTTATCTCGGGTCAAATGCGTTTCTTGCAACAATGCGATGTCTATCTTTTGCCTTCTCAAGTATAGCATGACTTTATTCCGTTTTAGATAGCTATTGAGACCCCTGACGTTCCATGTTAGCAATTTTAGCTCCCCCATAATTCACTGGTATCCTGCCCACTCCCCCCCAACCCACCCCGCTCATCCGTGCCGTCCAGATATCTCATCCAAAATGTACTCCCAGGGCTCGCGGTCAAACTTAAACTCCCCAACGCTATGTACACCCCAACTTTCCCCGCACCCCCCATTCCCCCCACCCGTCCCCCCAACACCCTCCCCAACTGTTGCCCAGCTCCACCTCGGGAACTCAGGCCCCCCCACATCTAGTTCTGGCTGTTACACACAGAGCCCAGTAGGGTAAAGTCGCCCTAACGGCCACTTAACTAAAAAACACTAAATGGGGGTGAATGGACTAGCCCCGAAAGGCTCCTTCGTATAACCACAGGTACGGTGCAAACAGTGCATTGATCATTCAGTTCCAGGCCCGACCTCCCCCGGCCATAACAGTAACTATATTCAAGTCCCATAGTCTTCTGGCTGCACTCTTTATCGTCGTAGCGCACTTAACTCTTATTGCCACCTTCATCAGCCTGGACCTCCGGCTCCTGGGGGCTGCCCTGCATGTCCAACCAACCCATGGCTTCCTCAGGCGACTCGAAAAACAAGGATCTGTTGTTGTGGATCACCTTCAATTTGGCCGGGTAGAGGAGCATATACTTCTTCCCCGCCTCTCTAAGTCTCCTTTTGACCGCTGCAAAGTTCATCCGACTCCTCTGCACCATCATGGTGTAGTCTGGGTAGGCCGTTATGGTGGCCTCCCCCCTCTTGATGGTTCCTCCTTTGCGAAAATGCTCCAAAATCCTCTCTCTGTCTCGGTAGTTAAGGATTTTGGCTATCATTGGCCTGGGCGGACCGCCCGGCGGAGGCCTCCTGGCCAATGCTCTATGCGCTCGCTCCACCGCAAAACCCTGCGACAGCACTCCCCCAGTGATCTCTTGGAGCAACATATTCTCAATGAAGTCCGTGGGGTTGTGACCCTCCAATCCTTCCGGGATGCCCACTACACGGATATTATTCCTCCGGGCGCGCCCTTCTGCTTCTTCGGCCCTGTTCTCCAGGTTGCGCACTTTCTGTTCCAAGACATGCAGGTCGGCCTTGTGTGAGGCGCAATCTGCCGTGTTGGCGCTCCCCTCCTTTTCCAGGCTCTCCGTGCGCTCCGACAGAGTCCTCACATCTTGTCGAAGTAGGTTCACCTCCTCCCGAACTTCTCCCACTTTGAGGTCAAGCACTGTTTTCAGGTCCGCCACCACCATTTCGAGCTTGGCTTCCCAAGCGGTTTTCAAATCCGCTTTCAATTCTGCGAGCGCAACTAACACGTCCTGATTTGGGCTAGCGGCGGCCATGCCGCCTGCAGATGGCTTCTCCTTGCTCCGAGCACTTTCTGGGCCTGGTGGTGTCTTGGTAAACTCATCCAATGTGGGTTGTTTCACTTTCTGTCTGACGGATTTATTCGCCATTCCACCACCACTGTATGTCGCGGGCCCGTACACTCCCGCCTCACCCCCACCCCGGGAGAGAGGAGCCCACCTTCCGCTCGCAATGGAGCGAGTCGCTTCTCCCGCACCAAGTGTACCTCCGCAGTCACTCCTTCCGCCACTCGACTGGGTCCCTACCAGCGAGTTCCTACACAATGTGGGCCCTCCGTCCCAAGGCTGCCGCTTGACCAGCACGCGATGCTCCGGCACCCAAGGCGGGTGGTCAGCTCGGGTGGGTCCTAGTGCCGACCACTGACCGTCACTGTCCAAAGCCCGTGATAAGTAATCGGTGCCCACCGAGACTCGCCGGTTCTCTCCCAGAGGCCATTCTCACACTTCACAGCTTACTTTGCCACCGATCACTACGAGAATGCCTCTTCATCGCCCCGCATGTATCTCCTCCGTTGTCCGGCATGGCCGCCATCTTCCCTCCGTCCGGGCCGTGACTCCCGGATCTTCGATCGCAATTTTTCTGTTGTTGCCGGGCTTACGAAGGATTCAGCTCCTCAATATTTATGCAGCATACATTCATGGACGGGTTCCTTCGTTCCTGACTCGCGAAAGTTAGTCTCAATGCACTTTTACACAGGATAAATGCAGGATCTTCAGGAGCTCTTCCAAGAGCGCGTCCTCTCACATGGCTTCCAAGCCACGCCCCTTCCTGCGACCTTTAGTTCATAAATGACAACTTTTTTGCACTTTTGGTGGGTTTCTCAATGTTAGTTCTGCACCAATTGTTATACATGCATACACATCCCATCTGTGCATATTCCTGTAATTATTCACGTTCCTAACATAAAGACAATGGCTGAAATATGAATAACTTCCGGGATTCAGTCTCAGAACATCTCACACATTCCAGATTAGTCTTAAACTGTGAGCACATTTTTCATTTTAACAATCTCTAAGTTTCATATTTGTGTCAGCTCAGTACAATTTACTATAAGCACTTTTCTAAAACATACATTTACTTCAACTTCAATCCACATTTCCAGTCTGGCCCGCCTCCAAAGAGGGGCTGAGTCAGAGGGTCACATGGCTTGTCTTCAGGCCAGAACAGTTGTTGTCAGTCACACCCGAATTAGCATTTTCTATTCAGTTTAAGGAAACCATTGTTTCTTGCTCAGGGCAGCAGAGGAAATCTCCTCCCCTTCTGATTAACATGCCAATGCAAAATCCTCTCCTTTTAGTGGGAATGAACAAGGTGGGAGATTCTCAGGGAAAGAAAGCCTCTTGGGAGTTTTAGCTGAATTAGGTTGCCTTCTGGTCAATTGTGACATAGTTCCTTGTGAAAACATTACATTTATAAATTTAAAATAAGCAAACATATCTTTAATTCCAGCCTTTTTTCAACATGAAATCAATCTGTGGCACTCTATATGCATTTGAAGGAAATCCCTTCTTTGGCATATTCACTTTTTAAAACACAAGTTGCTCCTGTCAGATTTAGAGATCGCCAGCGTCTGTTCGAGCCGAGTAACGGTACTGCACTCATTTTTAACAGATTTCTTTCCATCAAGTATCTTTAAAAGTGGATTTTGTCCTGATAACATATGATTCTTGCTGTCATTGTATTTATGTGGATTCTTGCAGCAGAATGATGTGGAACACCCAACAAGGAGGTTGGATCTTTTAGGTGGTTTGTGAGCCATGATTTTTGCAACTTTGATAACAAAGACAAACGGATTTCCAAACAGCTCTGTGTTTCTTTTGGCAATCAGCATTGCTTTTTCACGTGGTTTCAGGCTACTTTGCGGGTAGCTCAATGGTGGGTTTTGGCAATGGTCTCCTGTGTTCACTGAGATAGGCAAAAGTGGATGGTGGCCTATTTTTCAGATTTTTACTGCGCAATTTTGGGTGATTTTTAGCGAGCAGCATGCTTTCCAGTTGCCATTTCTGAGGTTTCTGCTGCCAGCAATGCACAGTAATGTTGCAGGGCTTGGACTAGTGGGTTGAAACATCCCACATAATATATAGAGAATATATGCATGGGGGCGTGGCCTGAGCTCATGCGGTGAGACTGTGAGTTAACCGAGCTCTCTCTGAAATGCTCTTTAAATCCTGCATTTAGGCAGTTGTGGCGGATTTTTGAGACATTTGAAGGCACCTGCCTGCTGTGCATACCAACGCCCTGCAGCTCATCTATATCCCAGGGAAAATCGGAGAGGCTGCACTGAAGGAATAATGCACCAAATACCGGTCCCATCCAATCCAAGATAGCCCCCGCAGCGACTCTCTGAAAGCTGTGAAACAGCCGGGGGCGACATTGCACCCTGAGTGCACCCCCTGTGCTCTGCACTGTGATCCTCTCCCTTATAGGCTGCCTTGCACCATTCGAGGGAAGCCCTACCCAACCCACAATCCCCCAGGTTCAGATGCTGGTGGCCGTAAAACACATGAACTGAGGAGTGCAATGTCTCCCGGCCCACAACACTGCAGGGCCTGTACCTGCCCGCAGAGAGGACCGCTGCTTCGGTGCAGCAGAGTGCAGGAAGGAGCGTGAATATCCGAGGCAAACAGGTTGCTTGCATAACTGCTCACATCACCTCTGGTAAGCGGATGGTGACACACTGAGAGCCGAGGAGCCTGCTATGTTGCGCAGCACACCTGCTGGCTTTGGTTCCCTTTGTTTACCCCTACCAGCGCCTCCAACGAGGTCTGCTGACCCGGCGTAGCACAACGCGAGATGCGAGGGAAAAACAGAACCACACCAACGCTGCGAGGTGGCAGTTCCACATACTCAGTGACCTGAGCCTCTTTGGGTAAGCTGATAGTTGCGTATTAAGATCTGAGGAGCCTGCTTTGCCTCGTCCATCGTTGTGCTGCATACTTTCTGGAATTGGATTCCTTCACCTCTCTCTCCTTGCCCATTAGCACCCATTAACACTTGTTCACAGGTTGGAAGGGCTTACTGGTGCCTGGCATCTCATCGAGTGCCCCCATCTGCCCCCTCTATTACTGCTAAGCCTGGGAAATGTGCACCTGTATGGAAGCTCACACACTTGGAATCCTTCATAGTGAAGCAACATAATTGTTGCCCACTGCAGGGGCCTTGTTCCACAATCACTTTCTGGAATTCAACCCATGTCCTAGATGGACACCAGTGACTACCCAGGAAGCTGGCCCATATCATTTGGCACTCCTTCTGCGCACCAACATACTGGGTGAAGTCCCCCTAGCAAAATAGTGCACGACACGTTCACCGTCCGCACTTTGCATGCAAGACCACACATGAGCGCTAATTTGCACTGTCCCACGCGGAGACACTTGAGCAGCCCTTACTATCTACGGCACTTCTGAGTACACACTGGGGCAAATACCCCTACTTGTCCAAATTACTATCTAGCATAATCTCACTGACCAAAGGCAAGGGCAACCCAACTAGCATGGACTCGTTTGCCAGCCTAAACAAACAACGAGAGCTCTCACAACACAAGATTGCTGTCCAGGTGGAACCGGGCATCCTGGAAAAAAGCCCACAGGAAGATCAGGCCCTGGCTGTGATAGCTGCTTTGATAACCTCCCTGAAGACAAAAATAGATGAGGTTAAAGTTGACGTCCAAGTGCTCCAGCAAGATGTCAGGCAGATGGCTGAGAGGGTCACAACGGTTGAAATAGGGCTGAAAGAAATGGCAGATATCACTAAGGACTTGGAGACATGGGTCAAGGAACTGGAGAGAAGGAACACCACCCTGGAACTAGGTGCAGAGGACACTGAGGGCAGAGCTCATAGGAAAAATGTAAGGTTATTGGGTCTCCCGGAGAGCATGGAGGGCTCAGACCTGACCCTATATGTTGAGAATTTGTAATTGCAAGAGATCGGGCTTGGTAGACTGTCACAGGGCTTCACGGTCGAGCAAGCCCACTGATCACTACAGAAGAGACCTCCACCAGGATCCCATCCTAGACCGGTCATCGTGAAGATCCTGAACTTCCGTGACAGGGAGGTGATCCTGAAATACTCTTGGGAAGGTGGCGACATACAGAGAGACAACTCCAAAATAGCAAACTATCCAGACTATACGCCGGCAGTTCAAAGGGCCAGGAACTTATTTGTGCCGGTCAAGGCGAGATTCAGGCACTTGAACGTCAAATACATGCTTATGTACCCTGCTGTACTAAATATCATCCACAACGGTAGAGCACATTTCCTTGACACTCCTGCAGCGGCGACCATGTGGCTAGAGCACAACAATATGGCCAGTGGGGACGAAGCTAACACTTGACCTAACGAGCATTCTTATCCAGCCGGGTCACACAATTGGTGCACCTTTGTTCTCATGGCCCTTCCCCTAGTCTTGCTGGGGCACCTGGTGTGGGTTTGTGGCTGCTGGGGATTTGGAGTTTACACCTGTTTCTGCTGCTGCACTCACTGAAGTGGCGCCTTTAAAACATATAGACGTGTGCCTTGGATTATGCTGCACTACAAGGGCTGTCATCCGCCTGAACGGTTCTTTGCTTACAGTGGAGCACCGTTGGTCACCCACCACTGAATTTGCCTGCCTGCTCTGAGTTATTAATTGGGTGCCGGCCTGTTGCTGGCCCCTTCTACCCGATACACAATGGCCTGGTTAGGCCCTGGTGGTACTGGAATGCCCGAACAACGTACAGTTGCTGGGCAATGTTACACAGTTTGGTTTGTATTGCTATTGTTTTGTTTTCTCCACACATTTTGGCTTGCATGCTGCTTCTCTTAGCTAAGTGGCTGAATAGGAATGGAGTGACAAGGCATCACTTACTAGCACATGCTCTGGGCCAGTGGCTCAGACACTTGGGGGTCAGAGGAGTGCTCTGGTCTGTCTCGCTGGGATGGGAAAGAATTGCTAGTTTGATGCACGGATTGCTTGGCAAACACCATGACCATGGCCCCCATTAAAATACTGACCTGAAATGTACAAGGGCTGAGAACTTACCTCTGTCGAAAGAGGGTGAAATCTTACCTGAGATGGAAAAAGATATCTATAGCCTTAATTCAAGAGACTCACCTGATGCCCGAGGAACTAGAAAAGGTCCTAGAGTGCTGGGGTGGGACGGAATATGGTGCTACATATCCCAAATACGCAAGAGGAGTGCTCACATGGATTGACAAAACACTACCATTCCAGCTGTTGGAGGTGGAAAAATATAAGGATGTGCGATACTTGATCCTAAGAGGTTACCTAGATCACATTGAAGTGTGTATAGTTAACTCATATTTTCCGAACCATAAAATCCCATCTCACGTCACACGCTTTGTGCACGGATTGCACATCAACGTGAATATTTCTTCCTCTGGGGGGTGACATTAATTGTGTTAAGGACATTGTGCTTGACAGATCCTTCTCCCCCCACTCCTTGCGCAGGACCGCCACCTGGATCGGCCACACTGAATGCTGCACTGACCAACTTAGATTTGGTAGATGCTTGGAAAGAACTACACCCAGAGGTCAGGGGTTACTCCTTTTACTCCTCCCCCCATGCTTTGTATACTATAACTGACTATATTTTTGTTGTTCTTCGCCAGATGACTGACATCTGTGGCGCAGAGTATTTGGGCCGTTCGATATTTGACCACTCCCCCTCGGTGATCACATGGATTATTAGGAGCAGTAGAGACCCAATCCCAGGGTGGCGTATGCCTGTCTGGTGCCTTGACCAACTAATTCTTTATAAACAAGTTACAAATCTCATTTTCTGAATTTTTAGAGCATAACATAGGCAGTGTGGAGGCGTGGGGCACTATCTGGGAAACCATGAAAGGTGGTGACCAGAGGAGAAATTATAGCCAGCGCTGGGGGCATCCGTAGGAAAATGAGGGAGGAATTGGAAACTATGGAGGAAGAAATCTGCCATTTGGGGGCCCGACATACAGGTCTGCAGTCCGAAGAAGAGACAATTGCTAAGACCCGGACCCGCTGCCTTGAGGCGCGGGAGACGTTGTCTAAGATAGACTATGTTACGCAAACCACTAGGGCACACGCTGAGAGGGACAAACCAGGTAGGCTCTTGTCGTGGCTTTGCAAAGGAGAACACCTCAGGCCTCTGACCACTCTACTACATGACAAAAGCGGGGCCCCATGGAGACCCCAACTTGAGATTAATGGTATCGTCGCTGCGTACTACTCCCAACTATATAATCACAATGAACAGGTATCCTCCGGGGAAGTGATTGAGGACATTTCCCTTATGGCACTCCCGGGACTCACGGTCCCTAAGCAGTCTCTTCTAGACCAGCCTATAACTGTGGAGGAGGTGAGCGAAGCAATTGCCTTGCTTGCCACAATTAAAACACCTGGCAGCGATGGACTCCCCCCTGAATTTTACCAAACATATTTCCCAAAGCTAGCCCCAGCGTTGCTTAAGGTTTTTGGAGAAGCCTACACTAAAGATGTACTCCCGGCGAGCATTAGAGAAACCTTGGTAATCCCCATACCTAAACCAGGGAAGCCAATAGACAGATGCAAATCTTATCGCCCCCTATCCATGCTGAATTATGATATGAAAATACTGACCACAGTACTAGCGGGACGGCTCTGTAGGGTTATTGCAGACCTGATACACACTGATCAAACTGGGTTTGTGCCAGGCCATAGTACCACTCTGAACCTCTGTAGGCTACAACACATTATTGCACAGACCAACACCCGTCCAGAGCACTAAGTGGTGGCGTCATTGGACGTGATCAAGGCTTTTGATTCTCTCTACTGGGAATGGTTGTTTGCAATGCTGCATAGCTTTGGGTTTGGTGAGAGTTTTATCCACTGGGTAAAGCTGGTGTACTCAACGCCAACTGCCAGGGTCAAGTATGGTAGGCAAGTATCTGAAGTGTGGGACATTAGCGGGGGACGCATCAAGGATGCCCGCTGTCACCTATGCTGTATATATTGGCCCTGGAGCCCCTGGAATACTTGGAGGCGGGTATCATGGTTGGCGGTTCTAGACACCTGATATCATTATATGCGGATGATGTTCTACTCTACATGTGTGAACCGCAACAAAAGCTGCCAATAGTCTTGAACGTACTGGATAATTTTGTTACACTTTTGGGGATCTCATTTAATAGAAAGAAGTCTTGTCTTTTCCCTTTGGCTGGTCTTTGTGGGGTGAAGGAAACCGCTTTACCGGAACTGGGGCTCCTGTGGGAAACAAGCTCCTCTAGATACCTGGGTGTACAAATCATTCACACACCGGTAAACACACACACTCATAACACATTTGGGGAGGTGAAGGGCCTTAAAAAATCTATGACTTTTTGGGGCCGTTTGCCACTGTCGCTTATGGGAAGAATAGCAATCATAAAAATGATTGTCCTCCACAGATTTCTGTACTACTTCACCAATGTCCATTACTATATCAAATCCCCTTTCTTCCGTTTATTGGATACACTGCTTAGATGATTTTTATGGGGCCCAGCCCAACACAAGATTGCCCTTTGGCTTGCAAGGAAGGAGGTGTGCAGCTACCGAAGTTGGAATTTTATTATTTGGCGGCACAATTTAGCTTTGTAACGAAGTGTCTATCCGATGATATCACGTATGAGATGCTCTACTGCAGCAATTCGTAGCTCCTGCTTGCCTCAAACACATGCTGTGGCTCCCTACCAGCTGCTTGAGCACTTTACCATTACTTGTGGAACTGGGCAGGATATGGCTTAGAACGCTGAGGCCGCTTCAAATTTCGTGTCCTTACTGGCCCAATAAATAGTGGCTGACATGTGTGGGAACAGAGACGACCTTACAGTTGCGAGATAGATGCTGGGAAAAATGGGGAGTTGCTACTTGGGGAGACATGTTTGAAAACGGTACATTTAGAGATCTCCATCACCTAACCCAACAAACCGGTCTGCCCAAAGGGCAATTTTTGCTGTACATTAAAGTGGTGGGGGTGGCTAGACGTAAGAGGAGCGGGTGGCCCGCTGAGCCAGATGAAACAGAATTTTTAACATAAATGTATACCCTGGAGGATGGCTGGCACCTGTGTCCAGATTATATGGTTGCCTGTTGAATAGACCTAACCCACAGGGCTCTAAATGTAAATTGCGCTGGGAATCAGATTTGGGAACTACTATTGAGGAGCTGGAGTGGGAACGGATACTTAGTTTTACTAGAAATGTATCCCGAAACACTTTCTTCAAACTAATCCAAATGAATGTGCTCCATCGTACACCTATGACACTGAGTAGAGTGACTACATTCATTAAAGGGAAACACCTGACCTCCCCTTGGTGCCACCAGGATGGAGGAGACCTAGTCCACATATTCTGATATTGTACAAAGGTGCAAGGTTTTTAGTCCAGCATTGAACAAATATGAAGAAGGGCAGGCGTTGTTAGATATAATTGGGACCCAATGGAATGTCTTCTCGGCGCATATCCCAGTAATAGCAAACACAAACACATTATTACATTTATGGACTTGACTTTTATACTTTCTAAACATTGCATTGGTATGTCCTGGCAGTCAACCAGGGGCCCACAATACCAACAGTGGTACCGGGACCTTGAAACCTGGAGTGAGGCTGAGGCAAAAGTGTGGGCTAGATCATTGCACTGTCTAGATGAAACCTTTGGGACTTCTATGACTCATGGAAAGTGCTTGTTTGATTTGATATTGATTTTGAGGAATTTATTACACGCACCAGACAGAGTAAACCATATTCGGGCACAGATGACCACTAACCATGAGAACATACAGAAGAGCAGGAGTATCATTAACTGAGAACTTCAATTTATTTTAACAGAAACATGTTCAACGTCTTCCTAAAGAGGTCCAGTGACTCGCACATTCTGATCTCCAGTGGGAGTTGGTCCCAGACCTTAGGCACAAAGCCTCCAAATCTGTCTCCTCTAGAGACACATTTGGTTTGTGGAACACAGGTCAAGAGTTTATCTTCCGAACGCAAATTTCTGCTAGGATGGTATAGTCTAATCTTTTCAGCAAGATAGTCATGTGCGAGTTCTTTTAGGCATTTGAAGACTAAACAGGCCACTTGTTTATAATATGTTCCACCCATCAGACGATAAGCCCCCATGAACACCCCATCATCTGCTAAGCGTGTAAGAGACCGTAAGCTCCTGACACCTCCACCCCCCTCCAAACCAGATTTTAATTAAATTCTATTTACACCATCTTGCCCCTGCAGACATTACCCTGAGGCTTTCCCGCCATTGTACCTACTGCATATTTTTCTCAGTATCCGAGCCTAGTTCAAATGCCTGGAGAATTAGCTTAATTTGTTGTTTTGTTTTGTCTTCATAGGGTGTCCCCCACTGTCAAAACAAGCAAAATTATTCTCTGGAAAAAGAAGTGGAGCATTGAATTCCGCCGATCTAGCTCACTGCCTCTTTACGGACCTGCTCCACCTGCTTCCTCGTTTCCGCTATTACCTCTGTCAGCGCCTCGTCCTCATTCTCTTGAACTCTTTAATGATGACAAATGGCCTTGCGGCCCAGTTACCCCATGTGCGTGGTCCCAACTTGGCAAGTAGTCAACGGGCAATCAGTGTGACAGCATGCCAGTGTTTCAATGAGCTGGGTTATATCGTGGACAGTAAATCACTTCCCAAGCTGATCATACACAGTGCCTTTTCATCCCTGCCTTAGATTTCAGCTTAGGGTATTGGTACAAAACATCGAGTCCAAACTGTGAATCCCATAGCATGGGATTTTTTTCATTGCATTTCAGCAAAAATATAGATGTGGATGGTGTTAGGTTCATAATTAAGGTGGGGTCAGTAAAATGGGGTAAAAGAAAAAAAATCGAAGTTATGGGTTTCAGAGTAATGGATTCAATGTTTTCTCTAGATCTCGTCTTGGCATTATGGAGATCAAGAAAAACTCTGTCATGCCCAAGAGCCCAAGATCATGAGCAGTGCATCCACATCACACCAAACTCCTGGTCAGTGCTTGCTGATGGCTGCCATCTTCCCAGACAATTTGGCATTCCCCAGTCTAGCCAATTTAACAATTGTTCTCATCAATGGCACCATGGATGTGGAACTCCACACCATCGTAAATTTAGTTATGTGCTAATGTACTTTAATTTAAGAACCCCATACAACATTCCTCTATTTACAAGCCATTTATCCATTATGTAGGTTATTGGGGTTCATTGGGGGCAGTGGTGGTTACCCACGGTGCTCACAGAAAATCTATTTTCCTGCATCCTTCTTGAATGTCTTATTTGTTCTTTGTGTTCACCATTAAAATACCTTTGGCCTCTCGAACGCACGGGCACCCTTTCCGGACTGGCAGTCTACAACTGTGCGTGACGGCGTCTTTGCGCATAGCCGGTCTGACCTGCCGAGGGCAACGGCCCCGGTAGGCACAGTTGTCATGCAAGCACTGGCACCGTTACTAATGGTGCTGGAGCTTCTGAGTCCCCATTCCCATGGAGTCCTGAAGGACTGCCTGTAGGACTCCATGGGAATGGGGGCTAACATTTTCTGCTGCCTGATATCCAAGACTGCCGGGACTTGTAATGTCCCGGTGGCACCGGGATCTCAGGTGGCAGAAACAGTGTTACAGTCTAGCGGCAACCTGCCCATAGCACTGGCGGGTTACCACCGGACTTGTGGTATTTTCTTTTGCACATTTTATTTTCGTACCTGTAAGGGGAGATTTTTTCTTGTTTGCATTTTCTTTTCATTTCTTTTAATTTTCTTATTTTTGTACAGCACCTCGCTTCTCTTCGGGCGAGGTACACACTCTTCAAATGTGGCAATAAAATAAGACACAGTACAATGTTGTTTCCAGACCCGGACATAATATCCCAGGCGGGTCTCCAAAACAGGATACATATTCTAGTTGACATTGTTTACACAGTGACAGCATGGCTTCCTTGATTCTGTTGGCTGTACCTCTCCCTGTTCACTCAAACCATCCTATCATTGTTCCAAGGGGTTATCAAGTGGTATAGATGCTCTCACATCATCAAATATTGGATCTCCTGATCTGTCTACTTTTTAGTGGGCGTCAACAACGTTGTCACCTATCTTGTGCTGCGTTCTATACTTTCTGTGCCCTATGTTATGACTTTGCACTGGTCTTTAATTGCTGCCTCCTACACCACTTCTCCAGGTTTCATACCATTTGGGCCCAAGTACCCCATAACTGCAGAATGCCTAAACATCAAGACTTCAATAGGCCATGGCACCTGAGTGGAGCGTCTTCCATTGATATCTCGCCTTTCCTCCTTGGCTATCTCGTTCCCCTGCTAAAGCTGTCCAAACTCTTCCACATCTGCTGATCTTCCGCCTGCTAACAGCAATGCTTCCCCAGTTGATGTGTATGAGCTTCTGCGTTGATAGAAGTATTTCTAAAAAATCAAATCTGTTCCAGCACTCTCAAAGAATGATGTGTACATTCCTGATCCGACCTTTAAATTCCATACTTCTACAATTGAAAAGTCGCTAAACATGTCTACATTGCTACTATAGCAATCAACCCTGAGTCGGGGGCGTAGATGGCTGGTAATGGCCCACCGGCTCGAGCCTGGGCGAGCGCTGTGGGTCGTTAATGGCTATGTACGCACCCCTGATGAGGTGGTGACAGCTATTTGCACCAGGGAAACATTATGGGAGATGGCCACCACGCGTATTACGCGAGCACGATATCCCGTAAAAAAAAAAAAAGAGATGCCTGCCATCCATTTCCATGCAGGTGGGAGGAGGGTCAGGACTGGAGCACAAAGCTCCGGTCCAGCAGGTAAGTGTAGATGGAGAGATGGGGTGGGGAAAAGGAGCAGGATCTCTTTAGGGGTGGGGATGTAGGGAGGCAACAGGGAGAGGTTCACTGTTGCCTTTTCACAATCAAGATGGTGCCACCCAGGGAAGGGCCTCGGGTGGCTAAAAGATGCAGGCATTACACTGTGGGTTCTCGTCCACATTTCCAGCCACCTGATTGGCTGAGCGCCCTTCCCCGGGTTCGAATCCTCATTAGCTGCCAGCAGAAAGGCTGGCACTAAGCCAGGCACATTTCTTGCATTTTGGAATCATTGGTGGCTGGTATTCTTTTTAGTGGGAGTGGCGTAAACAGTTCCTATGAATGTGTACAAGCTCAACAAAGGTTGGATTCTGGAGAGTTCTCCCCCCTCGAGAATCTTTTAAAAATAATGGATTGAAATCATGCATTTTACCGACAACTTGTAGTGAAAAGACAGTCTGCAAACATTGTCGTAGGGTAACACATGGAGAAATCCAATAGGTGTCAGTCACCAAAAGTGCACAGGAGCCTTTTCCAAAGTATTTTCATGATGTCTTTGCCCACAATATATTCCAGCATTCTGCACCTGTGAAAAGAATGCTCGTGCTCGTTGTTCATAAACATGCCTATGGTGGCTGCATCAATATATAATAGAATCTCCATATAACAACATAATCATCTTTACTTTGCTCATAATGCCAGTGGTGACACTATAAGAAAACATGTACGTGCTGGCTCTGCGAATATCACCATGAAAGTACAAACTCCTGTTGCCAGTAAAAAATGCCATGGCATGGTAAGAAAACACGTCCATACTAATTGCTCCAAACTGGGCCAGCATGCTTATTTAAGAACACTCATCATTTAGGTATTGCCCTCAATGCCAGTACAAATGACCTGCCTCTGTAAAAAATCATGTTCATACTGGCTGCACCAATGGAGGACCACCAATGTAAGAACGCCCATCACATTGGCTTTGCCCATAATGCCAGTAAAAATGAAAAGCCAATGTTAGCAAACATGCTCATACTGGCTGCTCCAATGTGGGACAATATTCAAACTCTAAGGGCACTTATCATGTTGGCTGTGCACATAATGCCAGTAAAAATGACATGCCACTGTTAGAAAATATGCCCATAAATTTCTGGGGTCCTACAGATCCCCCTCATCAGAGGATTTCCTCCACGAACCCAGGCCCCAGCCTCACAAACATTTATACAGCAATGATTCTCCCACTTAAACACACCCACATGCTACACCCTTCACACTGCACCCACATTCTTCCATGCTACAACATTCACACTGGCCTCTCATTCTCCCATTCCCACATGCATCCACACGCTACAACATTCACACTGCAGCCTCATTCTTCCATTCATCCACACACACAGACACACCTATTACACAGCACTCTCATTCACATACTCACTTACACTGACACAGCCACATACATGCACTCATATATTCATATATACCCCCAGACATATTTTCTTTTTCTTTGTCTAAATGATGCCAACATCTCAGGTCTCCGACCACCACCACGAGGACCACAGCAGACACTGCTACAAAGGGCTCCCTGCCTCCTGCACAACGAACATATGCAAAGCAGAGGGGGTGTCCATCAAACATCTCCCCCCTTCTTGGTTCCTGACATGCATGGTTTTGCCAGAGTGTTGCGTCCCATTCCCTCTCAATGCAAGGGGAGGTGCAGCAAACCCCAACACAGTTGAACCTACAATTCCCCAACCCAGCATTCCATTGGACCATTTTATATTTATTTATTTATTTATTTATGTATTCATTCATTCATTCATTTATAAAGCGCACAATGATCCAGAGGCATTGAGGTGCCATTACAGGTACCAGTTACATGTGGCCATTGTTGGCAATTGACAGGTAATCCAGACAGATTGCAGTTACAATTGTCAGACAGATTGCAGTTACATTGTAAGGATAGTACAGTTACTTGTGGCCATTTGACATTTGAAGGGTGAGGCAAACATGTTACAGTTTATGAATATGCAGGCAGACTTTGCCGATAGTTAGAATGTTAGGGGAAAAGTGAGGATGGCAGATCAAGGGGAGCATACATAGTTAGGTAAACAACCAGGTTTTTTGAGCTTGGCAGAAGGGCCAGCACAATTCGTCCGCTCTTAGGGCATGTGGTAGAGAGCTCCAATGTTTGGCTGAAGTGGAGGGCATGCTGAAGCCCCCGGCTTCGGACCGTTTGAAACTAGGCTGGACTAACCAATGGGAATACAGCGTTTGCGTGGGCCTGGAAGAGGCGGTTTTGGTTATTTTCTGGGACAGGTATGGTGGAGTGGATCTAGAGATGCATCATTGTGTGATAGAGAGGGTCTTGAACGTAAGTCTTTCTTGAATGGGGAGCCAATGGACAGCTCTGCCAAAGACAGAGATGTGCTCAGATTTAGGGATGTTCAGTGCGGCACGCAGTGATTTGTTTTGGATTGGCTGTAGTTACTGAACGTTGCGCGGTGAGGTACTTGCGAAAAATACATTGCAGTAATCTAGCCTAGCGCCGACCACTGCCGGGGCAATAGTAAGGCAGCTCTTAGTGGGGAGGAAAGGTCTGGCAGCATTTAATAATTTGGCAGTGTAAGCTGCTGAGGAGGAGATAGCATTTACTTGGCTAGTCAAGGATAGGGTAGCATCAAGGAAGACCTCCAGAGTTTTCACTGTAGGGGAGACTGTAATTAGAGTGCCATCAATTTTGAAGGCTGAGTGCCTAAAATCATTTTTTTTTTTTTTTTAACAATGCATGCCTGGGGAAGAAAAACACCCCAGGACTTGCATGGCTCATTGGCATGTGCTGTCTGGGGAACCGTAAGCCACAGGGAAACAACATTTCTCTACTGCACAAAATCAGCATGTTTTCATTGGGCTGGAAATATTATTTATCGTTCCACCATGATGATGGTGAGTCGGTGCCCCATCACCCATTATGGAAAAGCTGCCACTGTTTGGACTATAGACATACAGGTTTTACCCACCACACAAGAGAACACAAACACATACGCATACCACATAAACACGCACACACACAGCCAAACACACAGTACACATGGAAGAATGGTTTGTTCAGACAAACACTCACAGAGAGAAACACACGCTAACACTCCACCCTTTACCCTCTAAGCAGGGGCAGAAGTTCTCATTTTCAATTGTCAACTCTTCATCTTTGGTAAATATGGAGAAATGTGGTAAGTAAAGTTTAAGACTAGACCGGGGTAGAATGAACTGAATACCATGTCAGATAGTGTATCAGAGTTATTACTCACTAGCAGTTTGGTGAAAGTAGGCAGGTTCAATGGAAGAAATGCCAGTGGGTGACACCAACACGAGGGAGGACCCTTGAGGCTGTCACCCTTTGCAGGGACACTGACCAGACCACCACTCCTGCCCAAATATGGGCCTGGAGCAACCACAAAGGAAAAGAGAAGGGCATGAGGAAGTGGTAAGTATGTGTAGGCATGACCTAGGAGACATAGGGGCAGGGCAGAAGGGACCTCTATTTCCTGCACTACTGACACAGAGCAATTCGTTTCCCACCTTTACTTTTTGGTTTCATATCAGCAATCAACTTACACTTCACCTGTGCTGTTGTCCTTTAGAATTAGCTTTCATGGATGTTGCAGTGGAGTTACAAGGTGCATCCAAAGAGAAATAAGTTTTCACGGACAAAAGTATCCAACTGTTGATAGGGTAGTAAAGCCATGCCAATCCTGGGTACAATAGGAGTGAAGTGAAGAGGGAGGCCACAGAAGAAATGCCAGGCCCTGCAGTGAAAGCACAAAATGTGGAGCAAGAATGGAAAACCTTCTGTGGCAAAGGAATGAGAAATGTGACAAAACTGTCCAGTCCTAGAAATGGGAGATGCAACTAAAAGGAAAAGCAAGACCAAAACTCAGATGTTTTACTAACTCTCTAAAGTAATAAATATTGTTTCTGTGGGGCACAGATTGGACACCAGATCAGCGTATATCCAGAGGTACAGACAGTCAAATATGGATCACATATAAATTGACACGTGCCAACAAAGCAGCTGCAGCCTTCTTGCTCTACAAAGATTTATTTGTCTGTACATTCTTGGGTCATAACATAAAGGGAGCAAATCAGCCAAAGGGAGTGACAGGGTACGGGAGGGACCTGGGTGTTCTTAGAGAACCTCTGGGAGGGACATGGTATGGACAGTGTGACAAGGTTATCTGTTGTTTTCCTGCAAAGGAAGGATGGAGAACTTATATGACCTCTGGATGGGGTATACCTGGTTCCCCACAGCTTCCGCTGTTCTTCTTTGGGTGAACCAAAAGTGTAGTCCCCCTGAAAAGGGGTAAAACCACAATGTGTCAGTCAGGGGGCAATATGAGGCAAGGAGAGAGGAGAAGATGGACCTTGTAGGCTGAGGATTGTAGGGGAGGCAAAGTATCATACGTATGCCACTGACACAATAGGTACAATTTGTAAAAGCTTTATTGAAGTTTCTAGGATTGGAAAAACTCCTACTTTGCCCTATAACTAATGTGGGATTAGTCTCGACCAACAAAACAGTCCTATTGGAGTCCGTCAAATATAAATGGCCTATGCTAACAACTAATGCCTGTCCTATCTCTTGTACAAAAAGTGTATAAAGGAGAAATATATGTAAAGGAAAAATCAGTGTTCAAGAGAATAAATACGGCTGAATCAGCTCTGCTCCCCACGTTAGACCACTGTTAGGCAGAATTACACGCAGTACCCTTTGGGAGCACTATACACAATTCAGACTACAGGTGTAAGCACACTCTCATCTTTGGTACAAGCCTGTACTACACAGTTATGTGGTAGCAGTGGCTGAGCAGACTTATCTCAAGAGGGATGTGATCATTACAAGATGTTACACAAAGGACTTGCAATCACAGTAGTTCAAACAAACACTTACTCAAGGTTTCTTGGTAAAGTAATACCAGTTTATTTACACATTTATTTAGAAAACATCCCACTAGCAAGAAGCATCTCAATATCACACTATAATACACAACAGTACTCAACCAATAAGTTTCTGAACAAGTTAGGCTCCCCTGAAGTGGGAGCAAAATGGCACTTCAGTAACTTTCAAAAGGGGTAAAAAGACAAAGGTTATAAGAATTAAGCACGCATACTTTCTTAGGCAGGGCAAAGGGTTTCAGGTCACTACAAGAAGCAGCTAAATTCAATAGGCCTGGGGCGAAGTCAATGGTTCAGTGTCTTGGATAGGATAGCACAGTTCTGGTAGTAAACAGTTAAGTCTTTGCCAATGTTCTTAGAAGTAGTTTGTAAGAAAAAGAGTTATATGTCGGATTAGGAGCGAACAAGACTCCAAAGTTGGGAAAGTTTCACAAACTCAGCGGCGCAGGAAGGATTTCCCAACCGCATTTGCACAGTACCTTATGGATGAAGAAAAGCTGTAGCTGAGGCAGTTGTTCCTGGCAGTTCCTGCAGATCTCGCTGTTCCTGAGCTTCAGTCATGGGGACAAGAAGGAGGATGTCGGGAGGTTCCTGCACTACCCATGGAAGAAGCCACAAGCTTGGAAAAACGTTGGTTTAAGGTGGGAGTGTTTTAAAGTCCACAAACTGGTATCCTTCTCACTGGCTATCTGGTTTTCAACAGCACTCTGAAGAAACTTCGACCAGTATGGAGATGGTTTCTAGGTGGCTTGCGAGTTGGTTGTTCCCACCAGCTCAAGGGAAGAAATCGTCCTTAAAGGGGCTTCTCTGTCGAGGGAGTTTCAGGTAATTCGGACCTGCAGCAGGGCTTCACCGGGCAAACCAATGGTCCAGGAGTTGCAGCAGTCGTCTTCCTTCAGCTCGTCTTCGGTTCTTTCGTTCCAGTGGTCGACTCTGCCTTCCAAGTCGAATAGACCTGCTTTTAAACAGTGTGCTCCCATTCATTCCAGCCTGGCTGTCACTCACCCAACAGAGTGGCTGTCCTTTCCGGACAGTCAGCCAGCCAATCACGCAAGAGTGCATTCAGGTGTCCTAGGAGACTAAGAACAGGGAGTTTCGGGCACCTCCCTCACATCCTGTGCACCCCAGACACTCAGGCACCAGAGGAGGGCTTCAGCACTGAAGCCCACCAAAGGCCAACAAACAAAGAGACCAAACCTGGTTTGGCGCACAGAGACAAAACTAGAAGGACATTTCCTAAAAGAAATGGCAAAAAAAGATGACCGGAGTCTGTGTTTACAGAGGGGTCTTGGGCGCCATATTGAAATAGATGGCTGACCCGATTTTTAGCCACCAGTGTTCGTGGTCGGGAAAAATCATGGTAGTTTGTTCTAAAACCACTGCCACCGGCCATTTCAAGAGGAAAGGTTAGCATTTGACTGCTACATGAGGATTTGGACACAGGAGATGCTAGGCAACCCCACCAGCACTCTATAGGAAGATGGTGTGTGCTGGGTCTATGAATTTAAAAAGACTAGCAAAGTCAATTTAACTTTACATGCACTGGGAGACAGAAGTCAGTCCCAGAGAAGGTAATTAAACCTTGGGAAGTCTGAAAGACATCCCTGTGCCACTGCACTGAAGGTGCTGTGTGGCATACCAGAAAAAGATGATGCCTATGGAGTTTGTCTAAAAACTCCATATCCAAAGAACACAAAAGTAAAACACACATTAAAATACATGAAAGAGTGGGAACAAAAGGCTCACACTTTTTCCAGGTAAAAATTAAAGTCCTATAAATCCAGCAAAGTTGCTGGGGGTCACAAAAGGTAAGGGGAATTAGCACATTTCTGAGAATTCTTCCTAACAACCACATAGAGTAAGGCGGTCCCTGTAGGCAGGATGATACACTCTGGATCAGGTTTTCAACACAATAACAGTTCAAAAACGTGGATCGAGGCCCACCTGCCATTCCACGTTAAAGTCTTTCTTTTACCACACTTCCAAATAATGTTTCGACAAAATGTTCACATAGGTCCCTCTCTGTTGGATTCAGACATCTTCAAAACACAGTTCACCTGGGTCCCCCTGAACAAAGTTCATCAAAACTTGCAAGGGGGCTGCTTTTCCCAAGCATGTTACACTTTGGGTCTCCTTCAGTCGGGCTCAGACCGATTTTGGATGTAAAAGACTTTCAAATGTGCGTGGCTTTCTTTACAGACCTCCACAAGACCACTTCAACTGTTCAAGGTACAACTTTCACTATCTCCTTCTCTAGCACTTACTTCTACTTGTATAACTTTGGCAGTTCATTTGCTTTATCATTTCAAACAATGCAACTTCCACTGAGACTTTCGATTGGGCTACTTCCTCCGTTACTCAGTATTGCTGATTTCACAGCTGTCCTTACTTCAAAGTTCATTTGCAGGTCTACCTTTCTTCGCGTTTCATCTACACGCATGCAGCCTTCACTTGGTTGCGACTTCAAACTTTCTTTAACATACACCGGTCTCTCAGGTCGCTTGCCAACTCACAGGCATTGTGCTTTTCTTTCTTGGTTTTACGAATTCCAATTCACAAATGAAGGTTAGGCCACAGGCTTGACCTCGCCTCCCCAACTCTGCTGTTCACCCGGGAGGGTCGCTGGCATCCTTGAAACACAATGCAGCCTTCTGATGTGGCATCTGGCCTTCTCCACGTGCCTTTTGTGGTCTGTCGGAGGCAACAGCCTCCTGTAGGAAACTCTTGGGGTTTTTGACCCACTGCTCTTGTCCCTTGGTCCCTCGTTTTGCTTCAGGAGGTTTGCCTTCGCCCCGGAAGTTCTGCTTCTGCTCATGTTATGCCTTGCTCATAGTGTGTCTCTAGGTTCTGCCTTTATCCTTGTGAGAAGAGATAATTTTTATCAGGTGTAGGCACAAGTAAAGTGCCTATCTTTGCCTGACCTGATTTATGGGACATGTCCAGTACGATGTAAGCGAGTTAGTCTTGTTACTCTCTGTTACCCTCTTCATCGGCCCAGTGTTTGTGTAAAAAGGGGCATTGGAGTAGGGACTTCAGAGAATCCTAAAAAATAGGATGGGTTAGATAAACAAAAAAGAGGGAATACCACATCTCACCATCGCCTACCTCACGCCCACTCCCGAAGACCCCTCACCCAGGTTATCCTCCCTCACTGGTCCACCTCCAGGTTCTGGAGCCAAAGGTGATGGGCGTGGCACTGGCCATCTGAGAGAGAGATCCTCGGGGTTTAGCGGGTGAGATACCCACTGGTTTCTCATAGGATCCAGCTCTATCCCAGCAGGATGAAAATTCTGAGGAAATTGTCCCAGATTTCGTGCTTTACAGTGATTGGGCATTCAGGTGTTTGAACAGTTCTGACTCTGGTTGCAGTTCTGAGATGGGAGCAGAAGTCAGAGAGCAATGCATTCCAGGTGAACCTATATGGACCGGAGTCAGAAAGAAATCATTTGGCAGCAAAGAAAGAGAGACATGTGACATGATTCTTATCACCTCTACCTCACAGAGCCTTTCCTCCACTGCAAGTGGATTGTGCTAGACCCCCCCCACCATTAGGAGCCTTTGTAGGAATAGAGGTAGAGAAAAGCATTTACCTGTGACTATGCATCAAAAGAGAGAGTAGGCAACACACACCTGCAGTGGGTTAGCCACCCTCACTCCTCCACACAGGACTGATTTCCCAATGTCATACATTTTATTGAGGGTCTACTGTTCATAACTTCTACTAACCCCTTCCTCATCAAAACATGCAACATATACAGTAAAACAATATACAGCACTTTAAATGAATGCCCACACTTAATACATATGCACACATTCTTCTGACTTGATTGTCAATAATGAACACTCAATGAATGCTCTCACACTCTCCCGTAAAGTGTAATTCTTTGTATTATGAGAAATAAGTAATATTTATCAGAAGAAACACACTTCGTTTATAAGGAGAGATGGAAGAAACACCCTAGATGTCTCTTCAGATACATTGATGACCTATTCAGCATCTGGAATGGCAAACAACAGGAATTATCAGAGTTCTTCTCATTTATGGACTCATTAGCACAGAGAATCAACATTACCAGTAAATTTAGTTTAACATCTATTGAATTTCTGGACGTACAAGTATACACCAAACTTGGGAAACTACAAACTACAGTTTGCACCAAATCCACAGACAGGAACAGTCTATTATACGCGACAAGTTTTCATCCAAAAATAACTTTTGAAAGCATTCCACTAAGTCAATTTCTCAGGTTCAGGTGCATCATCTCAGATGACCAAGATTACTCCAACAAAGCAAATCAGCTTACTTAAAAATTCTTCAAACGAGGCTACAACCCTGACACAGTTCAAGAATGTGCAGAAAAAGTTAAAAACACCTCAAGGACAGAGGCTTTAAGACCCAAAGACTGCACACCCGAACATGATTTGGTATATGTAACAACACACTCACAACAAAGCCCTCAGATAAAATCATCAAAAACAACTAGAAAACATTAACACTGGATCCCACACTAGCAAGATTGTTCCCCAAACTTCCTCTATTTGCACACAGCAAGAGCAAATCTATACAAAGCTTCCTCATTAAGGCAGATTTTGCAACAATTACAACTGTCACAATGTGATTGAAAGTAACTCTATTGCACATCCCCATAAAGGCTATAGTATTGCTCTCCACCATACCTCCACTTGCGACACCAAGAATGTAATTTATGGCATGAAATGCTCCTGCAGCCTTTATTATGTTGGCATGACCACTAGGAAAGCTAAAACGGGCTGGTCAGAGCACAAATCCAACATCAGACAGTCATCAGAAAGATCACCAGTGGCACAACATTTCAACCGATTGTGGCACACCACTGTATAAACACAATTTATCATTCTTGAACATATATGTTTACCCAGAAGTGGTAGAAATTACTAATACAAAGAGAGATTTACTGGATTGATTGACTCGACTCATTGTCCCCTCGTGGGATGAATGTTGACTGGGACTTAAGTTGCCATTTATGATTCAAATAACATTCCTGTGACAATTCTTTTTAATTCATCATCAGTTGTCATTTATGATCTAAATATCATTTCAGTGACAATTCTTTTTGATTGATCATAACGTTTTTAGAATCTCTCTGCTTCCCTTGAAATCATGTCATGCTCAATATTGCCCGATGTGATGTCTGTAAAGTCCAGTGAAATATTTTAAAGATGTTCTTGTGCCATGTACATTGTTGAGCCTATGACACAAAAACTGTTAGCTCTTTCAACCAGATTTTAAGACTGCATCTTTTGTCTCAATTTACAAAACCAAGTTTAGAGATATATTTGTGTCGGGTGCACCCCTGTAACATTGTTATCCCTCGAAGTACAGTGCTCAGCACATAAAAGCATTTGCAGTTCTTTGTACTATATTGTATCCATGACGTATCAAAATACGCAGTAATACATTTTCCCACACAACCAAGTCTAAGTATAAGGGAACAATAAAGTCACGTCCTGTTCACCAACCAAATCTTTTGCAAAACAACGATGCAGTCCACAATCCGACTGGTTTAGTTTACTATTCACATGAGACGAACTCCTCAAATATGGTGCTCTGCATCCTCTATCTCGCCACACAAGATACTAATAATACACATACATGCACGCGTGCCTGTTGCCATGACAACCTAACATTACACCGAATGCAAAAAGACTGCATGCAGAGTACCTATGGAGCCTGTGAATCCAATTTTCACCGGCACGATCCAGTAAGTTTTCTCTTTTACATGTACTTGTCTGATGTGTTACAAGGACTGAATTGATCTAATCTCGTAGGCTTAAACATGCAGCCCCTGTGCGGCTGCCCTTTCTCATTGACACAAGACATTCTACAGCAGAATTAACAACTGAGTTACCAGGTTTAAAACGTCAGCTTTGTCCTACAGAGCACACGAGTGATGCCATTTGCCTAGAAAAATTCTCCCATCTAACAACTCGGCTTCCAGACACTCAAGGTGAGTGTAAATGTTCTCGTGCTTTACCGCGATTTACAACATCGATTGCTTTGAAACTGTGGTCAAAGCGTGGGACCCAGCGATACACAACTAGCGACTGGGCCCATGCCAGACCACACACTACAATTACAATGAGCACCTCGACAGATTTAAACATCATTTCCAATTATCACTATTTACAACTCCAACAAGTTACAGTGGAAGGCACATCTGATCAGTCCAGACTGATATTGAAAATACCCCCCCCTGCTGATTCTCCGTGAAATCACAGCTTAGTTACCAATCTTCACAGGTGACGAAGAGTCCCCTACTCTGAAAACACTATTACCATCACTCACACATTGTTATTTGCATTTACAGCAGAGAGGCATAGATATCCTTTACCTGATGAAGGACCCGTTAGCCCGAAACGCGTCGTACTGAACACGAGATGACACTTTGAGACATACCACCCTGTCTTGGTGTAACAACCTTCTCAACAGAGATGTCTGTCCCTACTAGTAATTTAACTTTGAATCTGATGCCTTAATGTCTTATACTGAAGCACACTTATCAAGCATGTCTATGAAATGATGATGCACATGATGTGCAAATCGTGATAACCTTTATGTTTATGAATAAAATAAGTTGTTCATCCTTCTGCGGATAATGATGATCAAATCACTGTCTTCTTCAACACTCACTTTTGATTAAAACATTGCACTTTGTGAAACGGTTGTGCCAATGAAACCAGAGTTTGAGATAACCCATGTTAAATGGCCAGGCTAGTTAAGGCGGCCAGCTGAGTACCAAGCCGAAAGACTGGCAGTGGCCAACCCTTGAAGAAGCATTTACAGTAAATCCAGAATGGGGTGCCAGCCTCTTGTGAGGCGACCTCATCCTACAGTCCAGAAGAAAGAAAAATACCCCCGCCGGTTCTATGTGAAAATGTCCCCAGGTAAAGGTAGCCAGGTGAAAATGTATCCAACAAAAAGTAGTTTAAAAATATGTAGCCATTCAATACAAGCAATGCAAAGTGTGAAAATGTTGCCAGCAATAAGGTCGCCAAAAAGCACACGGCTGTAACCCTAACAATGACCCAAACATCTAATAAAACCTCCACAGTAACCCTAACTCCATTCCTAAACCTTACTCTAACTCTAATTACAACCCTTACCGAGCACTAAGCCGTCAGTAAGCTAGCATTTTATTTGCATGTTACTCAATACAAACCACAAAATACATAGATGAACGGTCAACCTAACTCTAACCCCATCACCTACTCACCCCAAATTATATAGCCACTTTTCTAACCCAAACCTTTACTCTAATCCTCACCTCAGCCTTACACTAACTGCAACTTTAACACTTACCTTAAGGTTTAACACTAGGTTTTTATCCTAACCTCTATCCTACGCTAACATCACCAGTCCTCTTCAACCTCCCTATGCCTTTCTTCAACACCTACGCAAACTCTAGTAGCCATAGTGTTACCATATGCCTTATCCTAACACTTACCCTGACACTTAATTTATCCTACCTAACCCAACCCCAACATCACCAGCCCTGCCCCAATCACCCTGACCCTAACTCTTACTCTCATTCTAACCAAAATCTTTACTCTAGCCCTTATCCTTACCCTAACCCCTACCCTAACCCATCGAAAGCCCACTGCACCCTCCTTAACTCTAACACTTACTTTATAGCATATTTGGTTACTTTGTGCAGCATTTTTCGACTACTTTTTGTTTGTCGACTTTTTCAATGCAGAGGTATTTTCACAACAATTGTTGTACGGACCACATTTGTGTTGGCAACATTTTCACTGGATACCTCTCAACCAAGACCCAGCCAATGACCAAGACCAAGGTCAGAGCAATGTGAAATACGTGTGCAGGGACATTTAGAAACCCTGTGAGTGACTTCAGAAACACTGCCTTGGGCAAATGCCTTGATGTTTTAAATCTAGAACAGGAATTGTACTCGGGAAACCAAATCCTTTAGTTTAGGCTCAGTTGTTGAATTGACTTTATTCCTCCTTCATCCAGCTATTTTGCTTGATTTGTCCTCTCTGAGCATTTCTCCAAACTCTGCACTGTAGCTTAGGAACACCTAACTAGACCCTACTGGTCAGGAGAGGGACTCTAACAAAACTAGCAAACTGTTCAAACCTTTGTTTAGCCATAGAAAGAGCACAGAGAACTCCTTTTTGTGGACAGTAGAATCCTTGTCCATTAGTAACTTGTCCTGTGAATACTAATGGACAACGCTGATTAAGCTCCTTTGTTTGAGATCACACAATTTGTTGTCCAAGTGTTCTAATCCTCCTTCATCATGACAGCTGTCACCGCTAAGCATTAACTAAAATTTGATTCAAAGCTACGAATGTTCTATCTGTGGTTGAACATTTCTCAAGTTCAATCATTCACGCCTGGTCTAATGCAAAACAGGACATCATTTCAAAATTAAAGCCAAGCAGTTCACACACCTCTGCACCACACAGAGTAGAGGCCACCAAGTTTGCAAGTAAGGTTTCACTTCATTGTGCTCTTTCACCCTTCAGCTGCTTTGCATACTGGTGACAGGATAGGCACCAGATGTAGTTGACCAACAAAGCTGTAAAAGTCCCCCTACTACCTTTAGGGTTCATATCCAAACAGCAGTCACTGTGGAGGACCTTAGGGGACCTGTGATGTATCCTGGCCATTTTGCTGAAACCATGATTTCACGAGCATCACTGTAAGGATATGCATCTATCTATCTTTATGTCAAGACGCAGAAGCAAGCACTATGCTTCAGCTTCTTTACTTCAGAACTTTCAGCAGCCAGAAAAACACACAAATTATAAATCCCATCATTCAGTAGATATTTCTGTAGGTAAAGGTTTTGAACACATAGGGCCTCGTTATAAATTTGCCGGTCCGGAAACAAAGATACCGGTAAGCTCATTGGTGCCCTTGTTTCCGGACCGGAAAACTACATGTCTGACACTGCCGGGCGCAGCGGCCATGGTAGGCAGACTCCTCACGGAAGCGCCGGCACCATTAAGAACGATGCTGGCGCTTCCATAACCCCACTCCCATAGAGTCCTATGGGACACTATCAGAATGGGGACTTACTTTTTACCGGCGCCTAACTTCCTGGGCTGCCGGAGTTGTAATCTACCAGTGGCACTGGGAAGTCAGGCGCCAGTAAAATATGACAAGTCCGGCAGCAACCCGCCGGTAGCACCAACAGGGTTACCGGCGGACTCCTAATGAGGCCCATAGACCCAGATTATCAAAACTTGGTTTGGCGCAAGAGAGTAGATTTGACTCGCGCATATATCCTCACTCGTGCCAAAAAAGGAGAAGCCCAATTCAATGAGTGCTTCCTAGATGCGCTAATACAGATGCCCTTTTTCCGCCCTTTGCGCTAATATGGGGGAGTTCCAGGCAGTGGTGGAAGTGGAAAAAAGGATCTAGTGTTACTCTGGCTGCATCCAAAAAGGAGGCGTGCAATGGAAGGACTGGTGGGGGAAGGTGAGAACCAGGATCACACACATTGGCTGACTAGTGAAGGAACACTCTTCAAATTTGACCACATACATTCCAAGCTTTACTCGGTACAAATAGTTTGGATTTCAAGGCCTACAATAATAATGTCTTATAGAGTTTGTTTACAATAAACCCAAATTTCATAATAAACCCATAAAACAACATGTAAATCCTTATTGCAACAAGTCAAGTTAAGCCAAAAGAATGTCATTGTGGCTTAATTTTCACATCCCGAATGGTAAACTATAAGTCCCAGAATTCAAGATAATGTCAACCTGAAAAATCTATTTAAGCCCACTGTACTGTCAGTGATTTATAAAATGCAATAAAAGAAGTTGTGTAATAAACTCAGATAGATGCAAATGTTCTTTGTCACAAACATCCATCTCGTTGTTATTCATAATATTGAAACATTTGATTAGTGACATAAAGCAACTCAATTTGTTTGCATGCCAAGATAGTAGATATCATGGCTATAAACAAATCTTTAAATGGGTGCTTTGTGTTGCTCCCTTTAACTATCCCAGATTTGCAAGGTAACTGGTGCTTTGCGAGCTCTCTGAGTCGCAAATGTTCCATCATGCATATGAAAGGCTCTGCCACTGATAAAAGAAATGTGCATGCACGCTGAGCATCTTAACGACCTGCAGTGCCACGGATGCGGCCTGTGTGTCTGCCTGGCTGCGACTTGGGAAACTGGCAGTGCTTGATTGTCTGGCCTGAGCCCATTATGTATTTGGTTCCGGACGAAAGAGAAAGCGCCTAGGACGCATTTCTTGGGCCTTTGAACTAAATGTACGCTCTGTAAAAAAACAAACTAGTGGTACAGCGTAGCAGTGACATTACACTTCCATCTCTGGCTTCAGGGCATTTAGAACAGGATGTGCTTGTTCAATGCCCTGAAATGAGGGTCATTCCCTCGTGCCTTTTCAAACATGTCTATGGGGAGGCGCAAATGATTACAGGGTCATTTCTGTTTTTGTCATGATTTTTGTTTTAAGTGTGACAGCCGCGGGTTAAACCCTGGCTGTCACACTAGCACTTCCATCCCCCAAACAGGGATGGAAATGCTTTATGTTTTCTTTGACCATTCCTCTGAGACCGGCACTTTAACAGCCTGTCGTGATGAAATGCGCTCCTTGCAGCCACGTGATCGCTGGGAGCCCGTCATATATTAGTGTAATGTATGCAAGGGGGCTGGGCAGAGCATCTTTGCCACACTGGCCACCCCCTCCAGAAATGCTCAGGTCACCTTTGTGAATAAAGTTACCTGTGCATTTCTGAAAGCAGCGCAAATTAAATGAGCGCATTCTCTGCGCCGCTTTCATTTGCACTATTTTTTGTGAATCCGGACCATCGCATCAGCTGTCCAATAAGGTAGCATGTGTGCTGTCTACCCCATCTATTTGTCTTATTGAACATGCAAATGTATAATCACGCAGCACCAAGCTCTCCTGAAATGGCAGCCTCCTGTTGAACCCCCTGTTCACTGATCAATCTCAGTGACCAGTGCTTGCAGTCCAGTGATAGAAGTGTACCAAAAAATTAGTGGAACTGTGATTCCGGTGGAGGACGGTGAAGAAAGGAAAGGAGCAACGTGCAACTCATTTTTCAAGGGTTGCAGCCATGCTGGTTGACAGCCAATTGAGGTGAAATCGATTTCAGTTTAGTGCTAACTGATATCTGGTGGTAAAGCGGAGAAGTGTGCTTTAACTTCATAAAGAACAGTTCCGTAATGGTGAAAATGGTTGCAAAAAGTAGTGCAGCTGTTAACAGTAAAAAATAAAAGTAGTGTAACACTGCTCCCGACTGTTCCCATTCACTTAGACCACTGTTGCAGTCGCTGAACCCAACACTGTCATGTGGTCCAAGATTACACGGAACGCTTCAGCGATTCACTTAAGTACATTTCCCTTCCTGGCGCTGTGCTTGCCCCCCACTCACTTAGAGCCCATTACCGGGCTGCTCTCTTCCAGGCACCTTACTCTGTAATGTCCACAGAGCGGCGGTCTGAGCAAGGGGGAAAAGGGGATGTAGAATATGACATGTACATGGAGAAGATTCTCCCAGACGAATGGTGAGACTAGCTCAGGTGCAACACACTCCCTTTGGAAACAACTGGGAATGAGAAAAAAAAATAAACCAGAGGCAGGTCTTTCCTCATCAGCTTGATCTCTACATAAGAAACAACTACAGACAACATTAATTCATATGCCACTCCCTTTCCCAGATCTTCCCTTCAATGGAATACTACCAACTTGGAAAACACTTCTAAGGTTTCAGAGAGGTTCTATGAACTCAAGTTCAGTATTTCTGCCAAGACGTAGCTCCGAATAGGTAGGCTCCATTGAAACTGACTGACTGGAGACCAGGATTCTGCACAGCTTCTGATCTTCTCAAAGGAAACTTAAAAAGCATTCTTAGGCACTTTTCACAATGAAGAAATGTCTTATGGCTGCAGAACCTCAAAGGAGATGGACTAGTGTACTCCACTACTACTAACTTACTAGCTTACTCTAAATACCTCCGCGATTTATCTTAAAAACGTCTAAAAATGAACTAATTCCTCTGATCAGCTTTTTCCCCTCTAAAGAATTCAGATTTTAACCTTGCAAGGAGTGGTACCCAGTCAATTTACCGAAAACCTTATAGAGTGGTAAATTTCACTGAGGAACAAAATACAGAAAAACACAGAAAACATTAGATAAATACATAAAAGGTATTGGGGTAAAGGGGTTAAAATGGGTTGGGATGGGGCTGGGGTGGTGTTATAAGGGTTTAAAAAATAGGAGGCTTGCCCCTCCAATTAAAACAAACCTGTGTTTTTCGGAATTGTTTCCATGATGAAATGTACCACTCTGTAATGTCCATCGTTAAAATCACATATAACCCAAGGAGTTTGTATATACTGCTTCTGATTAGCCTGACAATCCCAATGGCAATGCCAGCATTAGCCTAAAAGCAGGATCACAAGAGAAATGACTAGCAGACTGAGGCCGGTAGGGCACTGTGCAAGCATTCTGCAAGGTAAAGCTCTTTCGCAGCACCTCCATGGCAGCGCTCAACACGGAGGAGAGTATCTTACAAACACGCAGGGATTCTCAGAGAAAAGTGTCTCTATGAGCTACAAGGTGAAAAAGCAAGTAGTGTCTCCACTGCGCAACACAGAGATACTTCAATGTGCATTCCAATGATTAACGGCCACTACTCTTGAGATGAGCAGAGCTAGAGGAAATAGCATTAGTTATTCACAAAGGAGGGGTCCTCTGAACACTACTCTTCTGCATCATTCCTTATCTATCTTATTTAAATATTCTTTAGATGAAACACAGGAATGTTTTTGAAGAGGTGGTGGCTGAGATAGTCAAACTGAGCAGGATCAGATTTGATAGTTGATAAGCAATCCATTCCTACAATTCCATCTAGAATCCTTGAGAGAAAATAGCTCCCTGGAACCTCGAGTCTTCCCTGAGCTGGCGTACACCTACATTGCAGAAATCACACAGTTTAGGGAAATGATTTACAGATTTTACACCTCAACCTAATTTTCCACACCAACCCTTCAATTGGGCACAAATTGAGCCAATTGAGTCATGACCACGGCATTACCCTTTTCACTGAAACGTGCTTACTATTAAGAGCAGCTCTACAATTACCCTGACAACACCCTGGACATCAATTTTAAGAGGGTCTTGGGCACCTCTGTAGATTAAACAATATTTAATGCCATTTCTGATGGTTGAAAATCTCTGCTGGCCAAATTGAGCATGATAGAATCTCACTGTAGACAGTAAAGTAGTCAGAGACATTGGCCGATTAAGGGCCTCCTAAGCACAGTTGCTAAGCGATGAAACAACACAATCAGAGGACGGTTCGTTGTGTCACAGGGGCCTGACTGTGACCCCGAAGACAACTGTGTCCTCTATTCCTTCCGGGCCATCAGGACAAATGGAAGTGACCTCTCCCCAAGGCAAAAAGCCATTTCGAGAGACTCAATGCGTTTTTATAGTGAAAGGGATGTTGCCGGGCCTCTTACCCCCAGCTCCAGAGGAAGAATTAATGGGTGTCACACATCCTATGTCTAGGAAGGGATACTCGTCCCCATTACTGACCCATATCATAAGGCAGTCGAGACGGACGTTTCGGCTGCACAAGAAAAGTGAGAGCCAAAATACAGGAAGGCCAAGGTGGGAATCAACTTTCCAGGGTCTTAAAAGAGTTGGTCCCTCAGCGAGATTCGACCCAGAGAGTATCCACCACTCATGCTCTACCGAGTGCATTCCCTCATCTAAGGTGGTCGATTACATGAGTGTGCACCTACAAGAAGCCATCAACATGGAAGTGAGGGATAAACTCCAGATGGCATAGCCCTCACTCCTCCTGTTGGGCAAAGTATGTGTGGCACTTGATCTGGATCCCAGGATCCTCACCTCTGTGTCAACAGTGCTCAAAGATCATAGAAGTGAGATAGACTGCATAGCAGGAGAAAGTACTTAGGGGCGCTGCTAAAATTAAAGACCTCACAGAGAGGATGATTGACACTGGAGTACCTGCAGATCCCCATATCCTGATCAGATGGGCTCAGAGGGCAGTCTGCCTCCTAGGAAACCTTACCTTCATGATCTCAAAGGAGCTGTGCATGTGCATCCATGTTAAAAATGACACTAAGTTGGGAGAGCTAGTCGCCTCAGAAACAGGACCCAATGCCACAAGTGTCCTCTTTGGTGTCCCCTTTGCCAAGGAACTCAGTAAATATGTTAGCTCTTGCATTGCCTTAACATAGCTCAATCTTTAACCCACAGAGTATTTCTATCTAGAATATTTGGTACGCCTGGAGGTAGCAGGGGCAGGCATCCTGCCATTTCCAGGACAACTATTTAAGGCTCCAAGAAAGAGGCCTGGGTAGCTACTGGGTCTCCCACCAGCAGGACTCTTTCTTCCCCAGCAGAGAAAGAGGTTTTGTAATCACAGATAGAGAAATACAAATGTGCCCGTCATTAATTCAGGTGAGCACTCCATCTTTGCTCTTGTGTCTGGTGGGAAGGTGCATAGAGCAATTTGTACGCAATGGGGAGCTCATATCAGAATATGCCCGGGTTTTGCAAATAGTTCAGAGTTTCCACTTGGCATTGTATGGCATGACATCTCGATGCAAGGGATACCCCTTGCTCTTAGCCACATTTTAGGGGGGACAGGGTGGTCATGAACAAGTATAAGTGTCTGATCTTGCCCAAATAAGAGCTACAGCTTGTGCCCGTCCATGAGGTTTCCCGAGCAACCTGTTCTTGGTTCAAAGGAAAGAGAAAGAGTGATACATTTGTGGGAAATTCAATGGCTGATTTATCTATCATCATTTCAGGATGGAGGTTAGCCATCGGCTCTGGAATGAGCTTGGTGCTGCGTCGCTAAGATAATGCATCAGATGCTGGTTGCCCTCAGGTTGCAGGGTATTCCCTTCATTCTTTGTCTAGATGACATCAGCCTCATGTCCCAGAATACAAATGTCTTGCGCTCCCATGTAGAGGTTGCAGTGAACTCTTTCAGGATTTTAGGTTCCCAATTAACTGGGAGAAGATGGAGCTGGCCTTCTCCAGGTCCCTGGAATTTCTGGGGTTTTGCTTCAGAGCAGGAAGATTCACACAAGGGGGACAACTTGAAGATTCACAACTTCAAGAGGGAGCTGTGCACAAACATTTCCAATATCACGGAGTCCCTCAGAGTCCTTGCCAGGATACTAGATCTTTTGGCGTCCTTAGTCCAAGTGTTTTGTTTTCAGGGCTCCTACATTACAGACCCCTCGAGAGACTAAAGATAAAACATCTACACTAGGGGCTTAGAGACTTTGGACTAGGGGGCGCTTATGGAATTACACTATGGAACAGGCTTGCCATTTTTGCCTCTTCACTAGCTCTCAGTGGGCCTGATTACAACCCTGGCGGAGTTGTTTTTTTTTCTGGTGCCTGGAAATGTGGAATTACCGGGGCATTACAGCCCCGGCATTCCCGGTAATTCTCCATAGCCAGGCGCCGGAAACAATTACTCCCCATTCCCATTGAGTCCCATGGGACTCAATGGGAATGGGGAGGACGGTAGTACCGGCACCATTCATAATGGTGTCGGTGCTACCGTCAACATTTGTGAGCGGGTGCCTTTCCGCTTGCCAGGTCAGACCTGGTGGGCGGAAAGGCACCCGCTCGCAGAACTCGGAGTATGCCGGTCCGGCAACAATGGCACCGTTGTTACCGGACCGGCATACTCATAATGAGGCCCATTGTCAATTCAGATGCGAGCAGGTTGGCTGGAACGCAAGTTGTGCTGCAGTCTCTAAGGGTGGAAAATGGTCAAAGGCTTGAACTGCACATCATCTATCTGCAAGTCTCGGCAGAATCCATTTGAGATCCAGGACTCAAAGTTGAACTACAACAATCACTGGGGGCAGGCGGGCGATTCAAATAAAATATTGCGCTGAATTGGTGAAGTATTTCTGGCACTACTGCCTCCAATTTCACGTTGTGGTGATGGCAAAATATCTGCCTGACCACTGTGATTTGAACGCCTGCTACCTTGCAGATCTCAGGGACTGCAGGCTGGACAGGATAGTCGTTCAGACATTGCAAAACATCTGGAGTCCTTTTCATGTGCACCTTTTTGCCCCCAGGTTCAAACCCACCTATCACGCTTCTTCAGGTGGGGGCAGGGCTCCATTTCATTGGGAACAGATTCCTTCCTGCAATGCAGGGGTGGAGCATGTTCCCCCTTCATCCTAATTTCATGGTTCCTGGTGAAGGAGTGGAGAGAGAGTTTAATGCTGGGGTTGGTCACCCCTCTGTGGACAGACCAGGCCTGACTTCTGATACATCTTGCACTTTACTTGGCTACTGTAATATCACATCCCTGTGCCCGGACCTTCTGAGCGAGCCCGATTGGGGAACCCACACCCTGATAGAGGAAAAGGCCCTGGAGCTAGTGGCCTGCACGTTGCTGGGGCACGCCGGTCCATCTTGGGCCTTTTTTGAACAGCTGCAGCCCTCATCAAAGACTCCTTTTGCAGTAAAAACGTATGGAAGTCTGCAATGTCTGGTGGGTGCATCAGTATTTTGCATCCATTCCTGTGGTGACAGTGACTCACTTTTTTGCAGGGTTGGTGGAAGAGGGCAAGGCCTTCCATAGCATTGGTTTGTTCGGGTCAGCTACCTCCGCGGGTTACTCTGCAGTGGATGGTTCCCCACTGGTGAGTTGAGTGAGGAAAATGGTGACATTTTCAAAGCTTCCTTGGAAATATTAATCTCTCTGGGACGAGAATGCTGTCCTGCAATTGCTTGCAGGCTGGAGGGATGTGAATTGTTTCCAGGAAAGACTTTTCAATGAAGTCGGTCATCGGGCTATGACATATGTCCTGCTCGAAAGTATCAGACATCAAAATCATTGATTTATCTGGCTTCTTTTTCCCCCTGATGGAGCGTCTTTCATCATATCAGTCGCTTCAAGATGGGGCTGAAGTCACTTTCATACCCTGTCTTTCCAGGTAACCCGCATCGGTCTGTGTTGAGCTGCCTAAAACAGTATGGAAGTATTCTGGGAACTGGCATGGCCGTAAATGCAGCACAATTGCTCCTTGATATTAGAAAGCCATTTTGGCCAACTTGGCTCCCCTGTTTGCCAGCTGGATCATTGTGCAATCAGGTATTAATGCAGTAGTTTTCAACACTGATTTGTCCAGCAGTTTTATGACCTTCACTGCCTTCGCTCTGCCTGCTCAGGTGGGCGGTAAAAGCTGGGGTGGCTGATAGGTCTATCGACCCCACTGCTTTTAAGAAGTTCTACTTCAACCATATCAGGAAGGTTGCTTCTTTAGTGGTGAGCTCTGAGCTATCATAACGCTCACCCCTGGGTCTTGACAACGAAAAGGAATTCCCATTGCTTGATTCGCATAACACAGTTCTGATTCTATTAAAGACACGGCAGTGAGCATTATCCCTCCCTGCTTGAACAAACGCATCTGAATATGCCTTGCATTCTTCTGCTGCACTGATTAGTCGGTGGAGATTGTGTTTGCCGCCCTTGGATGACGATCTTTTGTTATTTTAGGTTCAGAGCAAAAGACATTGGTTGAGATGTCTGAGCATCGGTGGATAGGTCCAGCCCACATCCATGATGCATTTCACCTGCTTTGGATTGCGACAGTTTCCGTGCCTACCCTCTCCATTGTCATGATTGGTCTGGATGCATTGGGTGGAGGCATGCATCATTGTTGGCCAAATTAGTTGCAGCGTATCTTCATAGCAAAGAAATAGGCAGGACAGAGGTTAGGACATGAGATCACAAGGTTGACCTCAAGCTTATTGGAGAGCTGATACCATGTGTTCAAAATGTTTATTACAAAAAGGTCGAAGGTTTGATAGGATTTGTAGATTTTTTGTGTTGTTCGTGCTGCTGAAAGTTTGGAAAGTAAAGAGAGTAAAGCATAACGATCATCCCTGTGTGTTTAATAGTATCACAACTCCTTGAGTAACTGAGTTAGAGAGAGACAGAGTGAGGGAGACATAGAGAGAGAAAGAGAGCGCGAGAGAGACAGAGAAAGAGAGAGTGTGGGAGAGAGAGGGGAGAGCCAGCTAGATCAGTGTGTGATAGCCTGGTGCAGTTACTCTAACTATATAGTATATCACAGACGGCAAGGAAAACACTCTGTGTCTTGGAGACAGTTCAAGGGGTTTCATTTTCATTTGAGGGGCCTAGGGGCCTCCCTTTCTCTCTCATCTGCACACGAACTGCCTCCCTAACCCAGATATCTGTAACCCCTGGTTAGTTCTACTGAATGGTAACCCCTACTGTCTACAATCGTCCCTTCTCCTACAGGTAGTTTTCCTATGTGCAGGCTATTTAAACTTCCTCCGGGACTTCCTAACTGTCCTTACTCTATCAATAGGTTTGTGTTGTAGTGGGAGTTTGGATACTGCCTTGCAATTGCTCATGTATTCATGCTAAATAAGTCATGCCCACTCACTTCTTCTCCTCTACTCTACCGCTACCCTTGACTCACTCATCCGACCAGTTCTTCACCCCTCCAATGTTCACTTCGCCTACACCTTGCCTCCGCCCTTTAATGTAACAAACTCCTCCCAATCCACTTCACAACTCCCACTCTGTGTGACTACACTCCTCAAAATGATTTCTCCCCTCTTTTGACTAATGCACTCTTGCTCCCCCTACTACACTCCTCCTCCCCACTAGTGCACTCCTCTAACTACTATGCTCCTTCTCCCACTACTACACTCCTCCTCTCCACTAGTACACTTCTTCTCTCCACTACTACACTCCTCCTCTCTGCTGCTACACTCTTTCCTTTCACCCAATATCAGTCACTAGACTGTCAATCCTTACACTAACTTGTTGTAGTCACAACCACAAACGCTCAAATTGCAGAACCACTCTCACTCCTAAACCAACAACTCCAACAACCAGCTCCAGAGTCGCCCACTCCTTCCTTCCTCATGCAGGTCTCTTGCTTGTCCTCCACTACCACGACTTACCTCACCCAGTAAACCAACATCTACACCTTTCTTTTCCTGCTTCATATTGTACCCCCTTCTAGGGATTGGCCCCCTTTCCCTAGCCAACAGGTCCCTGTCTTTTCCCCTAAGATTGTGCATGTGTGAGAAAAAAGGATAAAATGTGGACTAAGCCACACCCACTTCTTCCGTGCACTCCTGCTGCAGAGCTTCTATGGAGGCCCTGGTGGGCTAGTGTCCTGTGGCTCCGTTCTCTGTCTCGTCACATCTCTTCGTTGCTGGCACGGAATGTCGGCTAGACAGCATCCAGGAGGGGGGCTGGTACATTCCAGTGTCTCAGACTCCAGTGATTGCCCGGGACGTTAGTTGGTCTCATCCCAGTCGTATAATCTTTTTCTGGTGCTCTAACAAAAATTAGAAGACTGGCACGCATCATGTAAAAGAAGCCTGGCTGGTGATAAGGGTCAACAGGTAAGCATTCTGGCGCATAGGGGGTGCGAGGCTGAAATCGGGACCCGTTTTGCTGCCACCATCCACCTCAGGGGTAGGACTTTCTCTGGATGGCTCCCTGTTTGGCTTCCCATCCCCAGCTGAGATGGGTTCCTGTCCTCTTGGGACAAGGACTGATTACTGGCCTTGTCACAAGTCATTAAACACAATTCATCAGGATATGAACTTGAAAAGCATTAAACTGCTATCCTCAGTGGTAGGAACTGTGACTCGGGAGAGGTACGGAGAGGTACGGACTATCTAGGAGGGTGCAAGTTGCAATACATGCTTCAGGGGGTTGTGGATGACCAGGTTGACAGCCTTGAGAGTGGAGCACACAAAATGTGGTTGTCTGCATTGTTTTTCATTAATTTCTCTCAGTTGGTCAGTCAGTGGGAACATTGATATCTAGCTTCTGTGAAATCAATTGCCTCTATTCACTGATCTTAACTCTGCTGGAAGCTATACTTATCACCTACTGCTTCAACAGTGTCCTGCCACTTGATTAATGTGTGCTGCCATGAATAGAATTTGGTAATTTATTGCTGGATTAAAAAACTGAAAGTCTTTTACCTCCTCTGATCTGACTTATTCTTAGAGACGAATAGTCTGTGATGCTAACGTATCACACAGGACTGCATTACTCTAGTCAAAGTGATTAGTCACTACAACATCTGCTGTACGTGCACACTTATCCAGTGGCATGAAGAGGCAAATTCCATATACCCAGAAATTTAAATAAAACTTTATGGAAATGGCCTGAACCTTTATCAAGTGTATTATGTAAGCATTTAACCTGAAACAACAGCTTAACATGTTTTCCAAAAATCATAGATGGCGTGTCAGGAGAGAAACTTTCTTAGTCTGACCCGGATCCCCTCCATCTTCTGAGTAGTGAAGATGAGGCCAGGTAGAGTTCATGCAGGCTGAGAAGTCATCCTGGATGCGTGACTGTGTGATGAAACAGATTTCAGTTTGGCTTTATCTACCATTGGGAGGTAAAATGATGAGGTATGCTTTATCTTCAAAAGCAACAGTTCCAGAATGGTCTAAGTGGCAGTAAAAAGTGGCAGAACCTTGAACTGTAAAAAATAACTGTAGTGGTATGCTGATCCCCATAGCTCCCACTCACTTCAACCTATGGCTACTTTCTGCATTACCTAGCATAAACAACGTGTTATTAATTTTAAAAGATTCCCAAGTTTTTAAATATGCAGCATGAACCCTTAATATTTCATTTGTTCTCAGGTTACTGATAATGTGCCGTAGGACCAGGGAACGTACAATAAACTAAGCTACAAAGTAGCAGACTTGCCATTGTTTTGCTTCCAATTACTGGACTGTAGAGCTTACCCAGCACTTAATAGGGCAGATCGGATGCATTTCCTACACATGGCCGCATACTCTACTCTTTGTAGGACAAAAATGTTCAGCGTCCCGTGAAAAACAGCACTGTTTTGTTGCCTTCCCCACACAGAGTTGTCAGAGATCCCAAATTTCCCACGGCTTCAGCGTGTTTCTGGATGATGGCACCCAGGGACGTCATTAAGCGGTTGCCAGGGTCGCACCCCTGAGGTCTCCCCTTTTTTTTACAAATTGAAACTCCTGGGCTGTGTGCAATGCCAAGTGGAACTTTCTTTCTATGGTGACTGTCTTTCTTGATCGGGCTTCTTAAAAAACAGGGGGGTTCACAAGTGTAACACTTTGAGCAGTGACCCTGAATAAGAAAGAATAGGAATATCAAATAATGTGTCTTTCTGGAATTCTATACAATAATTGCTAGACTCATTAAAGGTCTCGCTTCAGGGGGTGAATCACTGATTTAGTCTGCTCCTAAACACCTCAAATTCACAATGCAGATAAAGTACTCCAAAAAGCATTTAGAGTAGAATAAGCGCCCATTTTGGACTATGTATTATGCTTTTAGCAAGTTGCAGTTATAGCATGTTTTTTTCTGCCAATACATATATGGTGATTCATTCGTGTATGAAATGTATATCACATTAGTGATAGTGTAACCATATCTTTCATAGTGTACTTAAGAACAATGCTATGAGATGCCACTTCCTGTTTTGTCAAGGGGTAAAAGGTTGTGTCCCAACGCTTCCCATGATGTCACTTCGGGTGGGGTCAAATGACATCCCTTCCTGTGATGTCATCAGACGTCAAGGGTCATGGGATTTCACTTCCGCTACCCTTGGTATTTTGGTGAAATGGCACCTTGACTGAATTTTGTGTCATGCTACTGTGAATTTCCTCCAACTCTGCTTTTGTTCTTACAATTCTGTTTCATTGCAGTTATACTTATACATAGCTATGGCTTCCAGTTTTCTGTTTATTATTGATTTTTACGCACAAATACAGACGAAAATCAATCTACTTCTGTCTGTATTTACTTGTAAAAATTGTCTTTTTGTCTGGTTCTCTGTGATGTCACTCATACTTCGCTGGCCCATCACATTACAGATTGGCAGGATGGAGAGTGAAAAAGCTATGTAAAAATAGCATTTAAGTTCTTCAAATTGCTGACAGCATATATCTTAAGGCAGCAGCAGTCACAGGAGTAACAATTTTTTGCTTTGGAAAAAAATTGAGCTCGCATTTCTTTCCGATATGGCTGCATGTGTGCTTTAAAAAATGCATTTTTTATTAGAATAAATGCTGAAAAATACTGGTAGAGAATTATATTTTTATATGACAAAAAAATAAATGTGGATTAATGAAAAAAAAGGGCAAAAAATAAATATGGATAAATACAGACGCAAATGGCAGAAAACTAAATACCACATACCCGGAAGCCTTATACATAACCATAGCGGGAATGCACAGAGGCTGCAAGGTACTCCAAAGGTGTCCTTTCTTCTGCCTGCAGAACCCCAGAGACCCTACTTGGCTTCCAGTTCTGTCGCACGTTTGACTTTGTTAGTGGGGTCAGGACCTGGTCAGCTTGGCCCCTCACCCACCGACCAGTGCGTGCGCACAGCCCGACACCTGAAGCATAAGATGCACTGGGCTGTGCGTTCAGCTGCATGGAAGGCCCCAAGCTGTAAACACCTCGCCAGCCTGAAGTGCAGAAGCTGCTAAGTGGCTCGCAAGGCAGCTTGTCCTGGGTTATTAGCAGATACGTGTTTCCCGCTTGCATTTACACTTTTGAGTGCCTAATTCCCCAGGGTCAGAGCTCCGCCTCTGTCTACGTTTCTATAAATATATATGTTTAAACCAGAATCATTGTTTGTCAGTGTCTGTTTATTTGCTGCATCTGTTGTGTGGAAGGAACATATGACATCCTTTCCCCCTTTGGGTTTGATGCATATGCCACAACTATAGTAGCGCCGAGACACCAAATGTGTTGCCAATTCGCAAATGGTGCATACGAGGCTGCTCTGCAGTTCGGCCTTGTATTTTAGGTCATACTTTGTTTTGATACGGGCAGGGCCGGCTGAAGATGTGTCAGGGCTTGGAGGGGCCTATTTCAATTTTTGGCGCCTCCTTGCCTACAGTTATGTAAAACAGTCTGAGTCAGTCTGCTTACATAATAATGCCTAAAAAGCAATGCAGCAGTGATATTAATCACTGCGTATTATGACGGGTTAGGCAGACAGCGAGGAGCTGAAACACAAAATATCTACTGAAAAACCAGTCATTGCTCTTCCTCTGCAAGCATAGGCGTCGCTAAAGGAGGTAAAGTGGGCGGGGGCTCCTTTGCCCTTCCCCCAATTGGTGGTATTAAATTCCCCCACCCCTGTGTTACAATATTAATTCTTGGAAGCGCTTTGTAGTTTAACATGAAGTTTATTTGAAGAGTCCCCGGCGGCTGCCGTCGTCAGGTCTCACCGCCGTAATCCGCAACGTTCACTTCTCTGCATTCGAGAACAGAAGAATGCAGAGAACCGAAACGTTCGCGGATTGACATGTTCACATATACCATAGTTAATACACTGTAACATCTCCCTACCTTACACACAAACAAAGAACACCAAATTATAAGGAAGATATATATGTATATATCAGGGGTGATGGGGCAGGAAAGGAGGAATTCGGGGTAAAGAGAAAAGGGGAAAAGAAACAGAGGATTGAAGATCAATCATTAGACCAAACATATGTCTATGCAAAAGAACAATCTCAACCAGTCCTACAACAAAGCTGTGCTACGAGATGCTTATCAATATATGTATGAAACACTGTAGAATAAAGGATACACCCTACTGTTGGTTTCATCAGCATGGCCTCCAAATTCTAATAAGCAACTCTGATATTTGAACATAGTCAATAATAAATGAACCCTTCCTTAAAATTGGGTACAACTCTCCTGGGTCTTGAACACTCTCCACCATTACTACTGGAAACCCTTTGGTCCTCTCCATTAGGTTCTTCTCCAATTCTTCTTTCTCTTCCTCTTTCATTCACACTTTGTCTGCATCCAACAAAATCATTGTCAATATGTCTTAATTCATTTTCTTCTGCTGGGATGATATCATCACAAGACCACTTGTCCCCATTTTCCAACACTACTGATTTTCTGAGACGCTGAATAACTTTTTGCGGGGCACGGAACTTAGACTCTCCCTTCAGGACTCTTTTGGGTTCCTTTACTCTAACCCAATCACCAGCTTTGATATTATTTTCCTTCACACAATTATGCTGATTATAGTACCTTTTGTATTGATCTTGTTTTTTCTTAACTCTCTCCATGACCTCATCCACGTTAATATTAAAATCTTTCCCTGTAGACATCCAAGCTGGCTTGAGTCTATTGTTAGCAATCCTACCTCTCATTAAAGTGAATGGTTCTATACCTGTGACAGAATGGGGTGTAACTTTATATGTATCCAACGCTTCTTTCAACGTATCTTTCCACGGCAGATTGTTTGCTATTGCCAGCTGAATAGTTCCTTTTATGAAGCGATTCATCCTTTCCACAAGTCCATTGCTCATAGGATGGTACAAGGCTGTGGTATTATGTTTGATGGCTCTATCACTTAAAAATGTCTTAATTTCCTGTGACACAAACTGAGTACCATTGTCAGAAATCAATTCTTGTGGATCACCTTCTCTACTAAAGATCTCCTCCAAGAATTTTGTAATCTTACATGTCGAAACTGAGTCTTCCAAAATTCCACATTCAATCCATTTTGATGTATAATCGACTAACACTATCAAATATATTTTCATGGGTTCCAACACTTCATACGGGCCAGCAATATCAATGGCTAGTTTCGACCATACTGTATCAGGCACAGTTACAGGCTGAAGGGGTGTGACTCTTATTACTTTGCTTTTATCACTAACCGCACAAGCAGAACATTCCTTAACAAGTGACTCTATATCACCCCACATACTGGGCCACCAATATGTTTCTCTGACTCTCCTTTTCGTCAAATCTCTGCCAATATGTCCTTCATGTGCAATGTCCATAATTCTTTTCCTCAATGCCACTGGCGGTACAATACGATCACCACGATAAACAAATAAATCATCATATGATATTTCATCTTTGATCTTCTCCCACAGTTTTATTCCCTCTTGTACATTTTTCCATCCATCTGTTACAGCCTTTTTCAACATCTCTTGTTCTGGGTCTGAATTGGTGGCTGCCAGCCATTCTCCTTTATCAAAACTTGGATGAACCTGTGCAATAATGGAATCCATATCTTGATCCTCAACTAAACTCTCGTCACTTAGTATTTCAAGGTATTCATCCTTACAAGGCAAACGGGAGAAACAGTCAGCAACTTTGTTGGATCTGCCAGGAGTATATTTTATAATCACATTATACTGCATAATGATCAAAGTCCATCTTCTAATTCGAGGTGATGTTAAATGGGAGTTCTTGGGATTTAAGACATGAATGAGAGGTTTATGATCTGTTTTCAATTCAATGGGAACACCCCAAATTAATCCCTTGAAATGTTCTAATATCCATTTAACACCTAGTGCTTCTTTTTCAATGGTGGAATAATTTCTTTCCGCTCCCTTTAAAGATCTTGAGGCAAAAGCTATCGGAACAAACGAACCATCATGGACTTGTTCCAGAACTCCACCCAACCCAACATTGCTCGCATCAACTGACAGCACAGTTCTGGCCCCAGGGTTGAACATTTTGAGTGTGGGTGCCTTATTGATCAGATTTTTTATATTGTCCAATTCCTTTTTACATTCCGCCGACCAATCAAATTTTGTGCCTTTGGTCATCAAATTTCGCATATAAACAGTTTTTTCTGCATAATGATCTACAAATTTAGAATAATACTCAGTGAGACCAAGCAGACTCCTAAGCTGATCTTTATTTACAGGATCAGGGACCTTCAAAATGGTATTAATCAGAGTTTCCTTGGGTCTTATGCCTTCTTCACTGATACAGTGGCCTAAATATGTAACCTCCTTCCTTTTAATTTTGCATTTCTCTATTTTCAAAGTTAGACCTTTTTGTTGAATTATCTGCAGGACCCCTAACAATTTAGCATCATGATCTTCTTCACTCATGGCTGATATTAAAATATCATCCTGAAAATAATGCACACCTTTTAAGCCATTAAACAAATGTTGCATCAATCTTTGGAACACAGCGGCTGCCGATGCCAGGCCAAATGGCATCCTTTTATATCGAAACGCCCCCAATGGTGTTATAAATGATGTGAGGTGTCTAGATTCTTCATCTAATACAACTTGATGATATGCTGATGACAGGTCCAAAGTAGAAAATATTTTTGCTGGTTCCATCGTTGTTAACATCTCTCCTATGTTGGGTAACGGATGTCGGTCAATCCATATGTTGTTGTTGAGATCTCTCAAATCTACACACATCCTAATGGATCCCTCAGGTTTCCTTACAATGACAATTGGAGAGAGCCACTCCGAACTTTCGATTGGTTCGATAATATCATGAAAGCATAGTTTATCCAACTCATTCTGAAGGGCTTCTCTTGTGCCAATGGGAATGTTTCGCACTTTGTGGACAACTGGCTTAGCACCCCTCTTCAATATTATTCGATGCTTGAAGCCTTTCAAAGCTCCTATGCTATCATTGAAAACCTTGGGGAAGCTCTTCACTAGATCTTCAGCAGAATTATATGTATTGCTCATTATACTCATTATAGGCTCTTCTTCCCCTGGATGTATTCTTATTTTTAGTGATGCTTGCTCCCACCAACCAACTATTGAGTAACCTTCCTTGGCAACATAAAGTTTACAATAAGTCTTCCTTCCCTTGAAACACAATTTTACCCAAGTGTATCCAATTATGTCAATGGGAGTCTTCCCATATCCTGTAGCTTTGACAGTGGGGATATGAAGCTCCTTTATGTCCATCTTCAACACATTCTCGAATGTATTTATATCAACCATTGTGTAAGGTGATCCCGTGTCAACCATCACCACCAACATAGTATCATTTATTGTCATGGACACCCATGAGCCCATAGTACTTCCAGTTGTGGCAACAGTAAGTATGTGCACTTTGTCTTCCATACTACTGGTAATCGCAACTAGGTCATTTGATGTAGAGGCTCCTTCAACTGCCCCTACTGATGCCATGGTACCTCTGTTCCATTGGCCATTGTTGCCCATGTTGCTATAACGTGAATAGTATTTGCCTCTACCTCTCATATTACGGCAAACTTTACCAAAATGGCCCACATGTCCACACTTGTAGCACTCTGCCGAATGAGCCGGGCATTCTTTCTCAATGTTCATATGTTTTGGCCACCCACATTTAAAACACTTGTTCTGTGATCTTTGAAATGTCTCTCTGTTTTGTCTCCAATTTGAATTGAAATCTGACTTTACCACCTTTTTTACTACAGCTACAAGTGCTTCTTCACTACCATCATATTTTCCTTCACTGTTGACATGTACAGATTTAATATCAACATTGTCATTCTTGTTCTGGATCTCCTTCATACACTTCTCACCAAGTTCAAACGTCCTTGCTATTTCAATAGCCTGTTCTAAAGATGGGTTTTTTGCTTGCCAAAGACGTTGTTGTATACGATTGTCAGCTACATGAAGTACTAATTGATCTCTCATATACTCATCGGCCACACCAGTGAATTCACATGTCGAAATGAGTCCTCTGAGAGCTGCTATATAATCATCAACAGATTCACTTTTACCTTGCTTCCTGGACAGAAACCTATATCTTTCCAAAACAATGTTTGTTTTATTCCCAAAATGCTTGTTTAATTTTAGCAACGCAATCTCATATTTCCTTGAGGTAGAAGCAGAGTCCCCTGCCCCTAGTTCATTATAGCTGGGCTCTGGCAAAGTCCTAAATATTCTTAAGGCTTCTGCGCCTACACAGTTCAGCAAAGTAGCTTCCTTGACATCATCATTGTATTTCGCACCGCCTACCGCTCTTAGATACACTTGAAAGCTGTCCAGCCACTGTTCCCAAGGGCATGTCGGATTTCCCGGCAAAGGTAAGAATTTCATTGGGGCCACAACACTCTGCATGGCTAATAATGCTATGTGTATCAGTAAACAGACGGAACTCTTTTTGGTTTTATTTGTCTTTATCTCCTTCTGCTTGTTTATGTTTCCTTTTTTTTTTTTTTTTTTTTTATTTTTATAGTGCAACCCCCATTCGTTTTTTTATAAACACTGTTGCACCCTTCATACAGTCATAACACTGGATCATATATTTGCTTGCTGTAGCCAATGCTCATTTAACTATATTTATTCAAAATCTTCGGTCCCAGCACAATTCAATGCAATCCTTGAATGTCTAGCTTCACGAAGGCTCTGCATCCATTTGTCACACAGTTGCCATGGTTACTTTGCTGGATTCATACAAAATGGAGGCACGTTCACTCACGTCGCTGGGTCCTTTCCTCTAACAATTTATGCACGACTCGCTTATGAAGCCGTTGGCAGTCCGCGCGCACATTCACACTTGCGGTCTTCAACCGATTCTCATATAAGGTACAGAGACAAGTAAATGTCCCTTTTGTCTCCCATACCTGTCACATCGCCTTTGTTTCCATGACAATTCCCTCATATATATCGTCCTGGGGTTCGTAGTGTTATACTGCGATCATAATCAGGTGTGCGCATCCAGTCGGGGACTCTCACCGAACGAACGTGCCACTGATCCTCGTCGCCATTGTTACAATATTAATTCTTGGAAGCGCTTTGTAGTTTAACATGAAGTTTATTTGAAGAGTCCCCGGCGGCTGCCGTCGTCAGGTCTCACCGCCGTAATCCGCAACGTTCACTTCTCTGCATTCGAGAACAGAAGAATGCAGAGAACCGAAACGTTCGCGGATTGACATGTTCACATATACCATAGTGAATACACTGTAACACCCTGTCCTGAATATAAGCTAGTGACCAGCCTAACCCATCCCCGGGCCGAACACATTATGGCACTTGTTTTTTAAAAGGAATTGCAAAAAGTCATAAGATTTACAGCCAGTTTTAAATATATAACATTTCAGCAACAGTCACTGAACCGGCTGGGGTAACTTGGTAGCCTTCTACTGTAGGGCATGTCATATCATTTGCCCCTACGTGCTACAAAGACGGGCTGGTGTGGCGTGAAGCCCTGAATGAAAGAGCCGGTCTCTCACAGAGGCGGGCAGTTGCAACACCATCCTCTGTGCGTCATATGTGTTTGATCTGGGGTCACATCGGGCCTACCACAACTTGGCGACGAGGTGGTCCCTGGGGATTCGCGGCCAGAATGCTACCGCGTGTGTCGTGGGTGCGCCTTGTGTGGAGGAAAGAGTTCGGACACCCGGCAAGGCGCAGAGTAATTATCTACGCTCGCCTGAAAAAAACATATATTTAAATAAATAAGAGACTAAGCAGCACACGCCCAGGTTGGCCAACCAAACAGGGGAGAGAAGAAGTAAATCCACCTCTACAGACGAACTGCTGGTGAAGGAGGTGGCAGGGTGCCCACATGCCCTGGCAGGACCTGTGATGCGCTCTGCTGACTGGAAAAAACTGAAAGGGTGGGCAGAAGAACATTTTTTTGCACTTCTCAAGTGTTCCTTTAAGCACCGGTATTAAGGGCGCTCCATAGTGGGAGTGCTCATGCAACAACTGGTGTGAACATGTCCCAGAAAAGAGACATAGGGACCGAATCAGACCTTCCCACCTACACTTATCAGACCTACCCAGCCTGCTGCCTTAAACCCAGCACTGCCACTTGCTGGCTGCACTCCCTCTGTTTGTTGACTTTTTTATTTATTTATTTATTTATTTATTATTATTTATGGGGGGGGGTTTTCTTCTTGCTCCGCACTCTCCTTTTGTTCCACCTTCCATGCACTTCTCCCTCTCCCCTCTACCATGCACTTGTGCGTTCTCAGTGTCACTGGGCCTAGTAAGATCGTTGTATTTGTTTCTCCTCTGTTCCCTTCCCTTGCCTTGTCGCGCTCTGAAACACTTGTGTATGAGCGCGATAGAAATAAAATATCAATATCAATATCAATACCGAAGAAGGTGATGTGGAAGATGAGGTGCCATTGTCCATGGATCGGTGGCGGCAAGGACTTCAATCCGGCGCAGGACTGCAACAGGTACTGCAGCGCTTCCATTGCAATATGGTCCCAGAGTTTGATGTGGCAGGGTCACTAGCTATGCTGGGACCGTGAATGGTGCTATGGTGTGAGCATTTGGACATGTTCTTTGGGGCTGCCAACATCTGGGATGACACCAAGTGCACCATTGAAGCTCAGCGCCTTTTCAAAACATTGGCACCGGCTAATGGGTCATATGTAGACACAAAACACATTTTATTACACCAGTTGTCAATGTGGACTATGAAAGGTTCCAGTTGACAAGCACAACAGTAGCCGACAGAATCGTTGAATGCCTTTTATGCCAGGTTGTGTCATCTGGCCTCCACATGTGCAATGAAAAGGGACAGATTAGAGGCCACTTATCACAAATGAGGAAGCACATTTTGAAGGAGCATTTATGAATGTACTGTGGAGAGTGAGATATGAACTCCCAGTGGGAGCTGAAGAGGAGCTTCTAAGAGACACAAGGATAGTAATTCCCCAGCCCTGATTCCAGCAGTCCAGGAAAGTGAACACACAGGTCGTCATGGAGCGGGCAAGACGAAGGCACGCCTCCAGGAGAAAGTTTGGTTTCCTTATCTGGAGGCCCACGTAGATTTGATAATTGCGCAATGCAAATGGTGCCAGGCTGCTGGGAGCCTTCCTAAACCTCTGTCTATACAGACAGCTGAAAGAGCTAAGGAACTGTGGCAGACCCCGAGTATGGGCTTTGAAAACATTCTAAAGAACAATAATTTCCTGATGATCCTCAACGAGTTTTCAAGGTATCGTTGGTGAGATTTGTTAGATGGACATCGGCAGAGGGGGTGATTCCTGTCATTGGGAATATCTTTGTGGCACATATACTGCTGCGGTCGGTAAGGACGGACAATGGTCCACCCTTCCAGAGAATAGTGTTTAAGGAATTCCTGGATGTGGAACATAAGTTCATTGCACCATGTTGGTCCCGGGTCAATGATGATGTGGAGTGGTTTCTGCGCACACTCAACAAGATGTTTAGGATTGCAATGTAAGAATGCATACCTCTCAAGAAGGCACTGACTACTTTTATGATGGCATTTAGGATGATGCCGCACACATCCACAGGTATTTCCACCAGAGCAAGGTTGGTTCAATGATCACAGAATATTGGTCCTAAGTAGCACGAGCGCTGGTTGTGAGTGACTAAGAGAGACAGAGCGAGAGATCAATGACCGAGAATCCAGACGCAGGCATCCTGCGCCATCCCCGGTCCAAGTAGGGATACTGCATTGCTGCGCAACAGGGAGATCACTCAGAAATTGGATCTGCTTCATGAAATGGCCCCATGGACAATCACTGGGAAGAAAGGTTCTATGTCCTCGACCAGGAGGGTAGGTGTAAAGGTGACCTGATACTCCAGTTGGTTTAAGAAGGTGATCCCGAGGGCCGTGACGGGGATCAGCAGGAATGAGACTGATGACGAGACTGATGCCCGTGACAGCAAAGGTGAGGAAAGAAGATAGATGCCAGGTGAAGAGATACCGAAGAAGTGAACTTAAGAGGATACCAGCTATGTCGGATGAATTTCGGGTAGAAAATAACCTATAATAATGTTTTGAATTAAAGTCATCTTCTACTATAATGAAGTTCAGTAACTAATGTTTGTATCATGTTGTTTGTTATGAGATTGGTAAGGGATGTAATATTGTCCGCCCCTAGGTGCTGCAACGTAGGGCAGACGTGGTGTGAAGCCATGAATGAAACGGCCCACATGTTCCTGAGGCGGGCAGTTACAACACCACCCTCTGTGTTTTGTGTGTGATCTGGAGCCACACCACGCCTACAACAGGCCCTCAATGTGCTCCAAATCACTGCATTACCAACATCGCAGTTCATGTCCGTGACTTCAAAGTCAGCAATATGTCATCTACAGCCATACTGACCCTGTGCATAGATTTATTGTGGATATCCCAGTGTCAGCTCATATATAATAGGCAAGGGGGTGCCGACCCAAAGGCACCCTCACCCATTTTAACAAAGGAAGGGCTTTTTGCAGTAGAATGAGCACTCCTGGACTTGCTTGAGCTGTCAAAGGAAAACACGGTTCTGTATGACAGTTCTGTTCCCCAGTCGCACTGTTCCACTGCTCAAAGCTGGAGGCGTTTTGCTTCTCCATCCTTTCATGTCACATTGCGGATGCTGCCTGCAGACCTGCATGATTGTATATGTGAGGAGGTGCTCCTGCACCTCCCCGCACATACAAACTGAGTGTGTGCTTCATCATCAGCGCCCTGGCTTTTGCGCACATGTACAGGAACCTGGAAATGCTTTTTGGTTCCTGGTCGTGCTACACATGATCTGTGGCACTTGATAAACAATTTCCACACTGGTGCAGAAGGTAGGTTAATTTTAATATGTGTATGTATGCTTGTGTTGTGTGTAATGAGTAATTGTACGATGATTGATGAGCATGCTGTGCGTGCATCTGTGTGAATGTGTGCTTGTGCTGGGCTGTGGAGCTGATTTTTTTTTGTTGCACAACCCCTCTCCCCATCAGCCAAAATGAACTCCCTGTGTGAGGCATGGGGGGGCCTTGGGACAGGTATGGTATTTTCTCCTGGCCGTCTTTGATAGATGCCTAGTAAATACCATGCCTGCTCCTACGGCCCATCCAGCAGCTCACATGCACACAATCACATTGTGTGCGTGTCAGGCAGAGGGGGGCCCAGGAGGCAGGCATGACATTTTGTATTGGGCATCTTTGATAAAGTAAGCATGTTAAGAGTTATTATGTATCTAGACTGTCATTCTGGTGCAGCCAGTCTAGCCATTTCGTACTGTAGCATGACATTTTGTATTGGAAATCTTTAATATAGCAAGCCTGATAATTGTTTTTATGTAGCTAGATTGGCATTTTGGTGCAGCCAGTCTAGCCATTTCTTATTGTAGCATGACATTTTGTATCGGGCATCTTCAATAAAGCAAGCATAATAATTGTTATTAAGGGGCTAGATTGGCATTTTGATGCAGCCAGTTTGAACATGTTTTCATACTGTGGCATGGCATTTTTAATGGTAAAGCCAACTGAGGTATGTTCTCAGGTGGGGATACTGCCATTTCCATGAACCTGGAAATGCTCTTTGATTCCTAGTTCCTGGTCATGCTACAAAATATCTGTGGCACTGAAAACACAATTTCAGGATGGGTGCTGAAGGTAAGTTTATTTAAATATGTGTATGTATGCTTGTGTTGTGTGTAATGAGCGATTGAGTGATAATGGGCGTGCATGCTGTGTGTGCATGTGTGTGAATGTGTGTTTGGCTGGGCCCTGGAGCTGATTCTGGAGGGAGAGGGGGTTGTTGCTCAACCCCTCTCCATACCAGCCAAAATCAACTCCCTGTGTGAGGCACTGGGGGGCCCTGGGGCAGGCATGGTATTATTACTGGCCATCTATGATAGATGCCTAGTACAAAATACCATGCCTGCCCATAGGGCCCCCCAGCAGCTCACATGCACACAATCACATGGTGTGTGTGCAAGGCACTGGGGGACCAGGGGGGCAGGCATTACAGTTTGTACTGGGCATCTTTGATAACAAAAGCATGGTAAGTGTTATTATGTAGCTAGACTGTCATTTTGGTGCAGCCAGTCTAGCCATTTCCTATTGTAGCATGACATTTTGTATTGGACATCTTTAATAAAGCAATCATAATAATTGTTATTATGTGGCTAAATTGGCATTTTGGTGCAGCCAGTCTAGCCACTTCTTACTGTGGCATGACATTTTGTATTGGGCTTCTTTGATAAAGCAAGCATGATAAGTATTATTATGTGGCTAGACTGGCATTTTCAGGCAGTCAGTTTGAACATGTTTTCATACTGTGGCATGGCATTTTTAATGGTAGAGCCGACTGGGGTATGTTCTCAGGTGTGGAACTGCCATTTCCAGGAACCTCGAAATACTCTTTGGTTCCTGGTCCCTGTTCGTGCTACACAAGATCTGTGGCACTGGAAAAACAAATTCAGGAGTGGTGCTTATGGTAAGTGAATTTAAATGTCTGTATCTATGCTTGTGTTGAGTATAATGAGCGTTGAGTGATAATGGGTGTGCATGCTGTGCGTGCATGTGTGAGAATGTGTGTTTGCGCTGGGCACTGGAGCTGATTTTGGTGCGAAGGGGGTTGTTGCACAACCTCTCTCCCAACCAGCCAAAATCAACTCCCTGTGTGATGCACTGGGGTCCCTGGGGCAGGCATTGTATTTTGTACTGGCCCTCTATGATAGATGCCTAGTACAAAATACCATGCCTGCCCAGCAGCTCACATGCACACAATCAGCCAGTGTTTGTGCGAGGTGCTGGGGGGCCCAGGAGGCAGGCATGACATTTTGTTTTGGGCATATTTGATAAAGTAAGCATAATAATTGTTATTTTGTGGCTGGATTGGCATTTTGGTGTAGCCAGTCTAGCCATTTCTTACTGTGGCATAACATTTTTTTTGGGCATCTTTGATAAAGGAAACATATCACGGTTATTACTATGCTAGACTGGCACTTTGGTGCAGCTAGTGTAGCCACTTCTTAAAGTGGCAAGACATTTTGTATTGGGCTTCTTTGATAAAGCAAGCATGATCAATATTATTATGTGGCTAGACTGGCATTTTCATGCAGCCAGTTTGAGCATGTTTTAATACTCTGGCATGGCATTTTTAATGGTAAAGACAACTGTCGTATGTATGTTCTCAGGTGGGGATACTGCCATTTATTAGCAGGACAGGCTTGGACTTGCTATCTTTTGTATCATTACCAGCATCATGCGCAAAGCAAACATGAGTATATGTGTATGTTCTTTTATGGTAATAATGGCATACATTGGTGCAGCCGCCATGAAAATATATGGGCACAGGCAGTGTGTACATTTATTTATACTGTCATAGATTGTGTGCAAAGGCATCATGAAAATGTGTTGAGGAAATGCTTCTGTACACTGTTGGTGAATTGCTTCTATTGGATTTTTTAAGGAGTTACCCTACACAACCAATTGCAAACATTTTCGCTTTATACCCACATTTCCTGTTTAAAGTGTGCTGGAAACGCCCCAACTAAAGCCATTATTTTAAAAAATTTCTTGGGAGGGGGAAATCCCTCCCCCCAGCCTCTCTTGATTGGTTCAGACTATCTCACTACGCTTGGTCCCCCTGGTCTATAAACATCCCTCTAATAAAAAAAATTCCCCAGCCGCCACTGGGATGTACAATCAGAAACTGGAAACTGTACATTCTATGGGGGCAAAGAGAGATTCATGTAACCACTGCTTAAGAAACAAGGGAGCAGTTGCCTCCTTCCTCCATGTACTCGGCGCTTCTATGTGACATTTCATCTGTTAAACACACTGTCCTTGACTATCATTTGAAACAGAGGTATGAGTGATATCTCTCATGTTAAAGTGACTCTTTTTGTCTGGATATTATTTAAAGCTAAGCTGGAAGCAATGTCTCTTCTACTATGCTGGGAGTATTGTTGAACCATAGTTGATATGCCACCACCCCGTCCCCCTTGTTGTATTTGTGCCCCTTGGCTTGGACCCCCCTAATACTGATTTCTGGTGATGTCACTGTCTGCAAGGTGCTAATGCAGATGAGCCAGAATAAAATGCAACAATGCGATAACAATACTGCTGGATGCCGGGCGCCACACTGATGGACGCTGAGCACCAGCAAATGCAGCCTGTAGCATGCACACTGCAAAGCACACATCTAATGGCATGCATTAAAGAAATATGCTGCTGTTTAGTAACACTGAAAACATGGGGACATCTGCTCAGGGCCCCGCTTAGACTTGGGGTACATTTCAACTGAAAAAGGTGAAAGGCCCTGATGCCGTACCTGGAGATAGGTTTAGTGTCAGCAAGGTCTGAACTGACTGTTTCTGAGTGCTTTGATGCTGCAGAGTGCTGTGAAACCAGTAAAGGCATGGGGCAGATAGCGACACAAAACATGACTGTTCAGTGACTCCGGGAACAAGGCCATCCTGAAGTCCTAAAGTCACACGAAGGTCCAGTCTATAGGACGGACAGGTGGGTGCTCCCAGGGATACTCTTTTATGTGAACGAACTTTAATTTCAATTCCCAACTGAGGACTTAACTCAGAGGTGTTAATAGAATTGCTGCCATTTGTACTGCACCGCCAAATTCAGAGTTTCGAAATTGAGACTCGCCAAAACCGCCTGGTTTTGTGTGGAAGAAACGTTCTCCGCATACAGCCATTACCACAAGTGGTAATTACTGAATATGTTAAAATGCAATCCCCCACGTCCCCATCGTTCTACATACATCACACGCAATAAAGTAATGCATATTTCGACGCATTTCTAGAACTTCTTTCGGCCAGTCCATTATCCCAAATTCCAGTACTTGTTGGAGGTTCAAAACCATTTTCAGTTTGAGCATACTAGACAGGCTTGGCAGCCTATAGGGCCAACATACCTATCCAATCTTCTATTTCTCGATGCCACGTACCCTACATGGTCTCCATCCTTACCCTTGAAATAATGTTATTTATATTAAATCCTGTCAGGCTCTTGGATGCTGTCGAAATAGTTAAATTGTCAAGTTGGAGCAATTCTACAGACTAATTCCGTCTAACATCTGTGCCTGATAAGTAATATGCATAAAGTACTTTGTGTGCAGCAACTTGTGTGGGTGCAGAAATGTTAATGCCGGTGAACCTGAGCATCCCACATCTGCCTGCCTGACTATTAGTCAGAAAGCGTTTTACATGTTGTTAGCGCTCTACGGTTCAATAGCAAACTCTATTTCATAAAAAAGCAGAAAGGTTACACTCCGGCGCTCTCAAATGAAAGGAACGGTAGCAATGACAGATGCGGGCTTAGCCGGGTGGGGGGTGTTGGTGGGGCGGTGGGAGAAGGGGGACTGGGAGGGGAGAGGCTCTTAGAAGAATTCCAGTGCTACGAATCCGAGGGAATGATGCGACTGCACCAGACATGCGCAAAGAATGGGGCAGATGCTGTCTGCCGAAGAGGAAGGGAATAGCTTAGCCAGATTGGTCCTGTGCTATGGGAGCTGCTAAAACGCACACCATCTGCCTGGCCCTGATGTTGATTTATCAGCTGATAAGAGAAAACTGATAGCTCTACAGTGGAAATCATTGACCTTCTCTGAGTTGTTTTGTCTCGAGCAATTGGATGAGAACATGTGTTTCGCTGCGAAAGAAACACATCAGTATTTCTTTTCCTGCTTTATGGATCCTATAACCAGGTCTGTGATTAAAAAAAAAGGGAGATGGCCGGTCGGGTAATTACACTCGCAGTACGCATGTGGTAACTTTGAGTATCTGGAAAAGTCATTCTCCATTTCAGAGTCCCATTTGACTCCATGGGTAAGAGCCAGACTTCTGCAGAGAGCATTAGAACATGCAGTGTGGAGGAGATTGCCTTCACAAAAGAGCAGGCAATTTCCCTCACCCCCTCAGCCTCTAGCACTTCCCCTAGATCCTCATTACTCCCCCTCAAGGACTCACCCTCTCACATCCACACTCCCCAAACCTCTCTCTTAACGATTCTCCCACTCCCCTTCCCTAAGGGATACCCTTGACTTCACAGACCTGGCTCTGGACTGGTTGCCCTCCTTCCACCCTCACAGGTTCAACTGAGCCCCCTTCTCTCTACCATCTCACTCTCTACCTGCTGATTCCCTCGGGGCTCTATCCTCTCGCCTTTTCAACATCTACCTGGCTCTACCTGGTTCCTCTAGCCCACTTGATTTCCACCTTCTCTCCTAACTTCCAGTGTTATGCAGATGACACACAGCTCTCCTTCAAGCTTCCCTCCTCTGCCTCCTCTTCTTCCTCTCTCATTCCCAACTGCCTGACTGCTATTTAGGCATGGTGCTCTTCTAACAATCTCTGCCTTAATGCCAGTATGACAGACATCCTTCTCATTGGGCCCCTTGTTCCCTCCTTCCCTCCCACACTCTGGCTGCCGTCCTTGCACCCCCTTCCCCCACCCTCCTGTGAGGCTAAAAACCTAGGTGTCATCTTCAACTCCTCTCTCTCCTTCTCTCCTCTCATCACAGACCTTGCCAAGAAGGCCAACCTTCTCTGCACCTCCTCAGAGGCATTGTCCCTTTCAACACCTTCTCCCAGAAACTCAAAGTCTCCAGAGCTCTGGTCCTCTCCAGGTTGGACTACTGCAACAGCCTCTTCCTTAATCTGCCAAACTCCTCCCTTCACCCCCTTCAACTAATCCAGAATAGGTCTGCAATACTTACCCTTGGCCTCAAGCCAAGGGATCGCATCTCTCCAGCCCTAAAACCGCTACACTGGCTCCCGGTTGCTGCGAGGATCAAGTTCAAGTGCATTGTTCACAATGCTTTCTGGGGCCTAGGGCCCCTCTACATCCAACTTTCTCTCTCCCTAAATATCTCCCTGCTGAAGCCCATTCCGTCATCTAGCTCTAACTTGCTGCAGGTCAGACGCTTTTCCAAGCAGAGAGTGGGGGGTCGATCTCTCTTCTCTGCAGGTGTGACCCCCTGGAATGTCCTCCCTGTCCCTCTCAGACTTGAGACGGATTTCCTTCAGTTCTGGAAGCTTCTCAAGACCTTCCTTTTCTTTTCTTCCTTCACCTCCCCTCCCCTGCTAACTTCCCTGTATTTTCTTGACTGGCTACCTGGTTCCTTCAGAGTCTTCAGTGCACCAGGCTCCCCATTCCAGTCTATCCCTGCACTTGATCCCCCCAGTACCCTCTTCAACCTGCATTTGCCCTTCTAGCCCCCTCCCTCCGCACTTGTCTGTCTGGGCCTGCACCCTTGTAGCCTTTCCAGCCCCAGTACCTCGCATTTAGCTCGTAGACCTTCCTCCCCTGTACTCTTTGCTTTCCCCTCGCTCTATCCACTTTGGCTCCCTTGGCACTCATTTTTTCTCATGGGCCCCTCTGCTCTTACTGGCAACCCCCACCCTCTCCCCTGCACATCTCTTACTGCACTTGCACATTCGAATGTCACAAGGCCTAATAGGATCGTTTTTGTTTTGTCCTCTGTTTGCTCTCGAACCTTGACTGTAACATTCCATGTGTTCTCATTTTGCTTGATCTCTCTTCTGCCTTTGATACTGTCAACCATACCATCCTGCTCAACCGTCTCCGTGATAACCTCGGTATCACTGGTCAGGCTCTGACGTGGCTGACCTCTTTCCTCTCAAATCGACCCTCCCAGGTCCAACTGGGGTCTTTCCTCTCTGACATCTTCTTCTCTACCTGTGGTGTCCCCCAGGGATCTAACCTCTCTCCCTGGCTGTTCAACCAGTATCTGGCACTTCTCGCCCACCACATCGCCGCTCTCTGCCCCTACTTTCAGTGCTATGCGGATGATACCCAACTCATTTTCAGGCTACCCTCGGCCTCCTCTTCTCCTTCCCTCATCTCTGACTGTCTTTCTGCTATCCAGGAATGGTGTGCCGCCAACGACCTCTGCCTTAATGCCAGTAAGACTGAGATTCTACTCATCGGCACTCCCACTCCCTCCTTCCCTGCTGCTCTCTGGCCGGCCACTCTGGGCCCTCTTCCTGCTCCTACCTGCAAGGCAAAAAACCTTGGGGTCATCTTCAACTCCACACTCTCCTTCTCTCCTCACATATCCGACGTATCTAAGAAGTCACACTACCAGCTACACCTCCTCAGAGGTATCCTTCCTTTCCTCTCCTTCCCCCAGAAGCTCACTGTCTCTAGAGCCCTGGTTCTCTCTAAGCTGGACTACTGTAACAGCCTCTATCTTAATCTGCCCGCCTCTACTCTCTGCCCTTTGCAACTCTTCCAGAACAGGACTGCAAGACTTGTCCTTGGCCTCAAGCCCAGGGACCGTATCTCTCCAGGACTGAAATCACTACACTGGCTCCCAGTGACTGCGAGGATCAAGTTCAAAACCCTCTGCATTGTCCACAAGGCCGTCTGGGGCCTTGGGCCAAAATACCTTCAACTCTCTCTTCCTAAATATCTTCCTTCTCGAGCTCTTCGCTCATCCGCCTCCAACTCCCTCAGGGTCAGCCGCTTCTCCAAACAACGAGTTGGGGGCAGATCTCTTTCCACTGCAGGGGCCTCCCTCTGGAACAGCCTTCCTACCTCCCTGAAACTTGAGGAGAACCACCTCCGGTTCCGGAAGCACCTCAAAACCTTCCTCTTTGCCTCCGCTTTCTCTCCCCCTCTCCCCTGCTAATACTACTGAAACTGCACTGAATCTGCAACTGGGCCATTCACCGTTCTCGGCCCAGCCACTCTCCCCTGCACTGCCTCCACGGCAACCCCTGCACTACGGGACTGTGTCTGTATCCATACAGCCCCCCTTCCCAGCACTTGTCTGCACTTACCTCGCACTTGCCACCAGCTGGCCCTTGTTATTTATCCTGTATGCTGTATGCTAATAACCCTGTACTGCACTTTCCCCTCTCCCTTTCCCCCATGCACTTTTCCCTTCCCCTCTACCCTTGCACTTGCGCGATCTGAATGACACCTGGCCTAGTAAGATCGTTGTCTGTCTCCCCTTGTCCCCCCCCCTGCCTCGTCGTGCCTTGAAACACTTGTGTATAGGCGCGTTACAAATGCCTTATCATATCATATAATAACCCTCTTGCTGAACCTCAAAACACTTTTGTATAGGCACATTATAAACACCCAATCAATCTACTAGCACTTAATTCCTTCACCTTACCACCTCTCCCCCTCACTCACCACTCACCCACCCCTGCCTATACCCATATCACTCCTTTCCCAGTACCGACCCCTCAAACACTTCAACTCTCCCCATCAGCACCCTCACTTCCACCCATCCTCTCACTACCCTTCTCACACTGCCCTCTCCTATCCCCACACCCCTTCCCCTTCTTTTCTCTACTAATAAACCACCAGCCTACCCCACCCTCAACACCTGTACTATCTGTACCTGCCTTCTTAAACATCAATACACAATTCATTATGTTGCATACACTTATATATCTGACCACCTTTCTTGCTCTCCCTACTCCTCGACTCCACCTTTTGAAATTATCACTCCTCCCACACCACTTCACAACTCCTCGCCTCTACTACTACTTGCCACCTCTCACTATCAATCTCCTCCTCCCAGTACTAGTATCTCCCTCCCACTACTATACTCCTGCTCCTCCTACTGCTCTCACACCATCCTTTCACCCAGTATCACTCCTTTTACATTCACTTCTTACACTAACTTCTTCAACTCACTCCCCAAACAAAAACGCACACTCAAACTGCAGAACCAATTTCAATCTCCTAAAACATCTGCAGCTCCTTCCTACCTCATGCTGGTCCCTTGGTCATCCTTCACCTCTGAACTCACTGGAAAAACCCACACTTCCTGTCGTCACTGTTTAAGTATTCCTCCACCTGTGGGGATAGGCCAACTTCCCCTAACCAACCTGTGCCCCCCTTCCTGCACCGGAATCAGGAGGCAAGGCTGGAGATAAGGGTCTACAAACACACACACTAGCCCAAGTGGAGCAGGAACAAGAATTGGGTCCCTCTTCACTGTCACAGTCCACCTCAGGAATAGGGCTGGCTCTGCATTCCTCTCTTGTAGGCCTCCCACCCCCTACTGAGAGGGGTTCCAGCCCTCCCTTGGCATGGATAGGGTACTGGCCTTGTCACACACTCCATAGGAATGTTCACAAAACGATAGACAGAATGCACAACCTCCTCAAGGCTGAAAAGTTCTTCTCAGTCTCCAAATCAATTTGAATCCAAATGACATGCGTCACAGCTGCTCAGTCAGAGATAGGCTGTGGGACACGTTTTGTATTTAGTCACTATGCACCACCAGACCTTCACCTGCTGGGTTGTCTGGTTCATCTGTCTGAACCTCACTATCTTTTGTACCTGCTGGGTTGTCTGGTTCATCTGTCTGAACCTCACTATCTTTTGTACCGTGAGGTGCACCCTGTACCCCAATTGAGATCATCATCATTGCGCTACTAGGCACAGCACCGGAGCCCCAGCTGGCATGCGCAGAAGATCACCAACATGAACACCATCACAGAAACCAGCAGCTTCACAATCGCCCCCATCCAGGATGGTGCCCAAGAAAAAAGGTAATCGAACAAGGTAGCTTCTGTTTGCATATGGGCACCAAGAGGGTGTAGGGCCCTTATTATTTGTGTGAGGCCATGCTCAGTGTCATTTGTCAACTGTATCACCTCCCAGCGGACAATCTGAATGCATTTGGCATTCGCAGCTGCTTGTATTCCAGGCACTAAAAGTGACACAAAGCATGTCTCTTCCTTGCTATATAGTTTATATTGATCTGGTATTCCCTTAAGCAATTGTGATGAGTCTTGAGATAAGTAATGGGACCTACGCCTTATGAGCAACTTGTCTTTCTTTTTCTGCTCTAGTAAGATACAGAATATGGGGGCGGCACTGGAATCATTATGGGGACATCTGTCACTGATGCTGTTGTTGGGGCGAGCAAGCCCTGAGATCCCACTATTAGATGATCTTCAGGGATCACGAGAAGAGCTGAGTGCAACGTGGTCAGCGTGCAATTGCCCCTCCATGATGGCGGGAGGTGCAGGAACGCCTGCTGACCACAGACCCAGTAGCTGTCTATCACTGCTGCTGTACCTTTCTGGAGATCTGGAATGTACAGCGTCCTGTTCCATTTGCTGTTGGCCTCCACAAAAATGCTTCCTTCATTGTAAAAACATAGTTCCTGCTTCTGCACCTTCACTGGCTTTTCCATTGCCTTGATCCATATGAGTTTTGCCACATGCTCATTCCAGTACTGATTGCATACATCATTTACTCTTGCAAGGACCTCTTCTCTGAATCCCACAAAACCTCCTACCATGCAGTTCATTGTAGTCTCCTGCCACCTGTTTGCCACAAACGTCACGCCTTCCAGCTTCAGGCAGGGTCTTTGCAAACACTGCACAATTTTGGGGTTCTGGGCACATTGTAGTTGATCTGGATCCATTATCTCGAGTCGCTCGCTCCGTGAATGGAAGGTGCTTTGCAATCTTCACAACATCAGATGATCCAAACATTGAGCCTCCAAAACCCGGAGTTTCTTGCAGCATTAATACCTTGGGGGCCCCCCCGACACATGTGTTATCAAGCAACAGACATAACAGCTTCCATTAACCCTCTTTTTCCCCACTGAGCTCTTGTCTGCGTACCAACTATTGCTTAATTCTGGATGGTGCAGATCTATTGTACTTAAACCGAGCCCTCGATACTCATCATACTTTGCTCTTCTAACTTGTCTTTTAAAACATTTTGAAACAGTGACATGTGGGATACTGGAAGAGAAACTAACATTTGCATTTATGCAGGAAAACAAGTTAGGAAATAGTGATAACATAAGTAAATTGGCAAACTTCCCCATATGTTGCTGGTTGACAGATGTATCATTGGCAGTTGCATTAGTCTTTGAAGGACCGCGGCCACAGTATTGTTCAGTTCTTTTACTTTGTTTAATTGGGATACATTTGTAGTTTTGGCAGCATTGACATATGTTAAGGAACCATTAGTACTGTTTGCATTTATATTGCCCCCATTTTATATGACCACCTCATATAAATCTACATCCTAAATATATACCTAGTCCAAACATAATTGCAAATAAACCAGCTACACAGTACATAACACAGGTGTACGTGGAGGAAAACTCCCTTACAGGAGAGTATTCACAGAAACGAGAATGTTGCTTCTTATAAATGGAGTGATTAGAACTGTGTACATTCATTACAAAACAGGGAAGAGAGAGAAAGAAAGAAAGAGAGAGAGAGAGAGAGAAAGGGAGAGAGAGATGTTTGTGCAAATAATGCATAGCAGCATTTGTGTATTGTAGAGGTAGATCAGTTTGCAGGGTACTCAAAAAGAAACATGTTAGGGCAAATTCTGGGGTCGGCAGAGCCGTAACAAGGCTCAGCAGACCTCCAGCTCTCAGAAGGCCCTAACTCCTTCCAGTGTCCCAAAGAAGTCGAGGTCCACACAAGGAGCAAAGGTTATTGCTGGTTTATTATAGCAAACAAGCAATCGTATTCTTTTATTGCGTTGAATCCATTTACTGTCAAATTTATTGTCATCATTAGTTCCCATCTGGTGATTTGAAGCCATTTGGCAGTGGCGTATGTTTGAAATCCTGGATATATCAGTGCTGAGAAAAACATGGCCGTCGTGCTGAAGAGCGTGTGCGACGGTGGTACTTCGCGAAGGACGGTTTCAGACTTTCCCCAGAAGTAATTTCCTTGTCTTTTTTACTCTCCTCAGTCTTCTATTCTTGGCAGTGATGTTACTTCTAGGGCGTTCTGTTGTTAATATCGATCTTTTCTTTCGCCTGTTGCCTTCATCCATCTTCAGAAACTCGTCTATTTTAATATGTATCTTTGGTACCACCTGTGAAGGTACGTTGACATGTGCTAGGGAGCATAACCCTCCCCAGTTTGGTGGTCGCTTGTCGTATGCCTTTGAACCACGGACCCAATAGTGTTCCATGAGCACCGCCGTACCTGTCCCCATCCCAGCAAGTTTCGCAGCTCTTTTGCACCCCTCGTTTGTCCCCGCTTCAATTTCCCCATCGTGTTGGTAGCACAATACAGGTGTTGTTAGGGGTATTATTGTCAGTGGTCCATCTTCTTTATCCAACCATGTCAGCAGGCTTGCGCTCCTGGGCCATTCCTTAAGACACTTGTCTTTTTCTTCCTGAACTTTATTCACAGCAGCTTTTGTCAAAGTCAATAGTTTGCTCCCCACCACTCCATCCACCCATCCATCCTTAGTGTACACCTTTCCAAAGATCAACATCTGTGGTCGCTCCCAACAGCCAGATTCTCCACCAGTCTCCTTGGCATTCCATTTGCATGGCAGGTAGTCCAATGTTACTTCCTTTGTTTCCCCCTTTTCTGGTCCGTCTGTTATATATCGTAGCGCTTCAGTATGTTGCCAGTAATTATCAAACATGGGTAGTGTTTTTATGAAACAATCTTCATAAGGGTATGTTGCCTTGGATCTCCATCTGAGTGTTGCTGTTTTCCCTTGAAACCTTCCTCGCGTCTGGAACAGTGCAAAATACAGGAGGCACTGCACTGTCATCGCTGGTACTTCTGTGGCTACGAAGGTCCTGGAGGCACTCATGGCATATGGGATCAGCGAGCAGACATAGCAGCTGTCCCTTGTTGTGTCCTTACTTATTTTAGACATGTATTTATACCACATGTTGTTTGTTATGTGTGCAGTGCCAGTGAGATAGATGTCAACTCCATTAACCTCAGTCCCAACACTATGCTTACCTCTCCTTACCTTTTCAGACGTGCTGACCATACCACCTGACACAGTGCTCCTTGCTGCTTTGGTAGGGGGAGTGTTAGTATCAGGGGTTGCAGAGACAAGCAAGGCGGTGTATAGCTGCCAAATGACGGCGGCTAATAATCCAGTGGACAGTATTAACCATACAGTTGTCAGAACAAATTTTATTATTACCGCCATAAGCATATATATATATATATATATATACTGCTTACCGCACTGTCCAGCCGTTGATGAAATGATAAAGTTGCCCGCCTGAAAATCGCGATAAAAAGCGTTATTATGTTAGTATTTGTAGGTACTTCAAGCCCGATGCACTAAATAATCGTTCAACGCCCATGCAAATAATTCTTCCCAAACCTTACGTATGGACCTGTTTCTAAGTGTGGGTAGGGTGTGGTGGAGTTGTAGGTACGTTTGGGCAATGTATTCTATAAATGCGTTATAATATACATGTGGTGGCCTTGGTCTGGAATGTGTGGGCTTTCATAGAGCATGAATATATTGGTGAGACAATGCTTCAGGGTGTCCAATAGGGGGTAACATCTAAATCAAATTTCCAGCCTATCTCTAACATTCATTCATACAAATGTACCAAACGCAGAACCCTGCATGTGTGGATAAAAAGAGAAAATGCTGAGACAGTGTTAACACAGTGTATTCTTAATGGGATTGTGCGTGCTGTATGGACACATCTACTTCATGGCATTCTTCATCAGTTCCGTGAGTATTTCCTGTACAATTCTATATCTTTTAACAGCGATGTTCAGTTTATTGATTTAGTTGTGTCAATGTAGCCCGTGGGGTCATCAGGTGCTTGTGAGCGCCTGACCATTGGGTGATTGATGCACTTTCGCTCACTTATGTTTAGGGAGGTATCTACACTTGAAGGTGTTGCAATTGGACTATTACTACATTCTTCTGTGTCTGTCGTCACTGTAGCGTTGGCCCTGCCGATGGCGCTTTGGGATGAGGCCAATGCTTTGTAGGGCTTGACGTCATGGAGGTGGTGACAAACTGTTCTATATTTAAGCTTAACTGCCCTATTCATGACCGCCTCAACTGTATGCGGACCGGTAAATCAGGGTGCGTTCCACTTCCATGAATAATTCTTAAGGAGGACCCTGTCTCCCTTTTTAATAGGCAGATCTGTTGTGGGTTCCTGGGTGTTGTCTGTTTCTTGGCTGTCGTTCTCCGACCTCCCCTGTGCCTGTTGAATCTATTGAGAGATAAAAGAGGCGCTAGAAACAAGTGAGTTGACATATTCATGCATGTCTGTACCAAATATTTCAGCTGCCCCTTCACAATCCCTGAGGGCTCTTGTGGGTGGAGCTAATGGGATCTGCATTTGGTATCCGGTTACCACCTCCTAGGGTGTGAGGTGGTGATCTGACCCGGGCTTGTTTTGTAGCACAAACCGAGCCAGGGGTAGACAAGAAAGCCAGTTTTTCTTCATGCTTTGCTGTGTTTTAGCTGTGCTTTCTTTCAGAAGCCAATTGAGGCGTTCGCAAATGTCATTTGCTTGTGGATGATATGCACAGGAGAACTTGTGTTTTATCCCTAGCAATGTGGTGATGTGTCGGAACAATTTGTTTGCGAAGTGAGGCCCATTGTCAGAGCGCAGGACCTCGCAGACGCCCCACCATGAGAATACCTGTCTGGTCAGAATTTTGCTGCCCTCAACACACCAGCATGGGAGCATGGACCCGCCTCTATCCACCTTGAGAATGGGCAGACCACCACAATCATGTGGCGGTAGCCTTGACACACGTTGATCATGTCAACGTAGTGAATGTGGAGGTGTAAGAATGGACCTTCGGGATGGGGTATTATTCCTTTGATCACCCTTAGTATGTGGCTGGCAGTAAATTGCTGGCAGGTCAGGCAATTGCTGATGAAGTTGGATACATGGGCGTTTAACTCAGGGCAGAACAATGGTTCTCCAATGCGTGCCACAATCACCTTTTCCCTGTATGTGTAGGATGGTGTAGTTGTGTTAATGCTATTTTCAATAGTGCAAGGGGCGGGGCATGACTACTTTCCCAGTGTTGTTTTGCCTCCACAGGGCATCTTTAGGGGACATTGAGCACCCCCTTTTTACCCAGAGTTCCTTTTCCATCATTGGTGCTGCTTTCTGTAATTCCATTACTTGAGTTTTCGGTAGGTGGTTATAACCTTCCTTCATTAGCATCTGTCTCGCCCCTCCCCCTCTCTTTTTGTTTTTCTTTTAGGTCCCAATAGGAGGCGTGTTTTGTGTACAAGTCTGCTGCTTCATTCCCTTTTGATATTGAGTCTTCCCCATTCGTATGTGCCTGGCACTTTACTAATGCGATTTCTGCCAGGTATGTTACAACCTCTATTAGTTCCCCTAGTAGGAGGGCGTGTTGTACTGGTGTGCCATCCGCTCTTCTGAACCCCCTCCTTAACCATCTTGATAGGCCAGAATGTACTGTTGAAGTTATGTAGGCACTATCCGAATAGACAATGACCCTTTTCCCTTCGCTTTCTCTGAGGGCTAATATCAAGGCCACTAGTTCTGCTGCTTGCGCCGAATATTGAGGGGGTCATTTAACACATTTTACGGCCTCGCGTGTCCAATCCTCTCTTAATCTTACCACTTCCGCACCTGTTCTTCTCACCCCATCACCTTGATCAATTGTTGAAGACCTGTCAATATAGAGCACCTCTCCCCACTTATGCGCATCTTCTTCTACTTTGCATGTATCTGTGTAGTACTCAATAGCTTTTGTACAGTCATGGACATATTCTCCTTCTTCAAATTCTTCTGCCAGGAAGTGTGCTGGGTTGACAGTCTTACGCCTCACTATCTTTAGTGTGGGTCGTGAGAGTATAATTTCATATCCTGTTGCTCTCTGTGTTGTCAGTGTGCTTTTTGGCTTGTGCAGAATCGCGAAGAGAGCATGCTCCACATAAAGTGTTGTAGAACATCCCATAGTTATTGATGATGCTTTTTCTACAGCAAAAGCTCCAGCAGCCAAGTGTTGTTCGCAAGAAAAGTGCCCTGTCATTATTGGGTCTAGTTGCCTGCTGTAGTATGCAATTGGTTTGTGGCCCAGGCTTGTCGTTTGTGCGAGTACTGTCTTCATTACCACCCCATCAGAGTGTGAGAATATAAAGAACTCCTTTTTGTAATCGGGGGTACCCAGGACAGGTGCTGTTGATATTGCTTCCATTAGGTCATTGAACGCGTCTGTCATTTCTTGCGTCCACCCCAGCTTCTTCCCTCCCCTTTGTGCTTCCTTGAGGGCTGTAAGCAGAGGACCTGTGTATGTGCTTTAGTGGACTACCCATGCTTACCAATAATTGCATAGGCCGAGGAACTGTTGTAATTCTTGTACTGTTTTTGGTTGGGGTGTGTCGAGTATTGCCAATGCTTTCTTTGTTGCTATCTGCCTGCCCTTTTGAGACATTAGTTGGTCTATGTACAGTACCTCCTCCTGGCAGTATTGTAGCTTTGCCTTGTCTACTTTGTATCTTTTCTCTGCTAATACAATGAGCATTTTAACCAAATCCTTCTGGCACTCTGCTTCTATGGTGCTGCAGATGAGGATGTCATCCACATATTGCAAAATCATACTTTCTGTGTCAATATTGCTTAGGTCCATCTGACTCAGTCTGTTAAAAATGGATGGTGATTCACAGTACCCTTGGGGCAGTCTGGTGTGATTCCACTTTTTGTTTTGCGGTACATGAAGCTTGTTAGATCTTGTTAGTCTGGGTGCAGTGGTATTGAGAAAAAGGTGTTTTTGAGGTAAATCACAGTGAACCGTGTAGCCTCAGCTGGAATGCTGCAGAGTATTGTGGCCGGGTTAGCCGCTACTGGGTATTCTGCTTCCACAATGTGGTTGAGAGATACATGAACCTCCATCTGCCTTGGGGATGGGGTACACAGCAGTGTTGCAGGGGGATTCCGATGGGACCAGGATGCCTCGTTCTATGAGGGCACATATTGTCTCATAAATGCCCTCATCTGCTTCTTTCGACAGTGGGTATTGTCTAACTCGAGGCATAACTGCTACTTTTTTCAGTTTTATTTTTACCCCTCTTATGCTTTTGATGCACCCTACCTCATAGGGACTTGTTGTTCATAGTGATGTGGGTACCTTTGCTAAATCTTCCTCACAGAAGGGAGGTGGTGTAGGGAGGGGTGCTTCAATGCCATTGCCATTTTCTGGGCCACTTCTCTGTATGTCAATCGTAGCCAAAAGTAAACACTCATCCCTAGCATCATCTCACTCTCTCCTTTTTCTTGTGAGAAAAGTTCCTCATCTGACACTTGAATCAATCGACACCCTTCTGATAGTGCTATTACTGCCCTCCATGCCTTTCGTTCGTCGACTATAGTGTGTACTGAACTCCAATCCTCCCTTGCCACTATTCCTTCTATTTCTATTGATTTAAACATTCCTTCCTTCTTGTCTGTTGGCGTCTCTGGCCTAAAGAGGTACTCACCTGGCCTTTCCCACACTTTCCCTGCGATCCCGGGTAGCCATGCCAATGCCATGTCTGTCCCGTACTGAAATACCTCAGGGTCTACTGGCTCCCCCCTCTGCACGCTTTTATCACAGCAAGCCTGAAGTATTTGCCTGGCTGTGAGCATGCGTATGCCTGGTGTGGAACACACTAAACCTTTGTCTGTGAAGGAGAAAGTCATGTTCAGTCTACTCATTATGTCATGTCCCAAGATGTTTACAGGCGTGTGCTTGGAGTAAAATAAGGGTAGAGATAAATTGTGATCGCCTATGGATAAGGAGATGTTATCAGTAAATGGAACAACTTCTCGAGCCCCAGAAAATCCTTGAGTGTTCCTGTCATCGCCTGACAACGTGTATTTCCCCTCCTGTACGCATGACCTAGTGGCTCCCGTGTCGACCAGAAAGGAAAACGTTTTGTCATCTATCGCCACCTTTATGTGAGGTTCCTCCGCAGGGTTAGGTGTTACCGATAGGATGGGACACAACAAGTTAGTCTGTGGGCTGTCCTATTGTGGGTATAGGGAGTGCCCATTCCCAGTGTAAGGATTGTGTCCCATTAATGTAACCCCTCCCATTCTCGTCACTGCCACCACCGTTTTTGTGTCCATGGGTTGCGGTAAGTCGTCCTGTAATTGCGTCAGTTGCTGTACTGTTTGTATGCGTTGTGGTGGTTGTTGTTGTGTTTGTTGTGGTTGTAGTTATGAAGTCCCTGGCATCTTTTGGTGTTGGATCTGTGGCTGGGGTATGCTTTACTGTTGTATTATTGGCTGCTGCCCTGCCTGTTGGGGGACCTGTGGGTAGTACCCATTATGGCCTCCTTGGTAGTTTTGTTGCCACTGCTCACGCCACCCTTATTGTATGGCTCAGTATCTGCACATGCAAGAAATGTGGCCTAACTGCCCGCACATCCAGCATTGGGGTTGTTCTTGTGCCTGCCATGGGAATCCTCCTCCCCTTGGCCTTGCAATCTCTGCTGTGGGTAGCCCCGGAACCCACCTCCGCAATGGTGTGCTTGTGGCCCGAAGCCCCGCTCCCTCTTAAGCCTTCCCCTTCCTCTAGAATTGTTTTGGTATCCGCCCATACCCATGTATCCCCCCATGGGTGGTGGGTATTGCTGGGCTGTGTTATATTGTGGAAGCTGCTGCTGGAGCTGAGGTTGGGTTTGGAATACTGCTGTCTGAGTTTGTCGTGCCGGGCTAGTGATTAATGCCCCTTCTAGAGCGTATTTTGATAATTTCTTCTGCACTCATTTAGCTTTGTCTGCTTTTCTACCCTCCGCCTTTTGTTTCATCTTCTCCTACCATAGTCTACAATGGTGTACTATTATGAGTTGTATTTCTGACCATGCCTTTGCTTCCATCCCCACCAATTTCTTCAGTTGTCTTTGCACCGGCTCTGGTAACCCTTGTATTAAGATGTGATAAAAGATAGCTATTGTTTTGTCCCACGGCTCTCGAGTCTCAAGGCGCCTAAGCTCTTGAATCTCTTGACTGTAGCTAACAAGATCCTCATTGTTGCGCATCTTGCGTGATGTAATTGCCCGTATGTCTGATGTATCAGGGCATTGTTTCCTTAGTGCCTGCCATACCGCATGCCTGCAATTTGCAAATGGAGATCCATCATGTGTTGTGTTTTGTGTGGTCACCCCAGGGAACCCCGCCTTCCTCCAGATGTCATGTGCTGCATCACCCAATATGGATACTAGCAACCCCTTGACGTCCCCCACTGCCAGCCTGTGCCCCGCCATCAATTTTTCCATTTCGTATATCCTTTTACCTGCTCCTCCACTTAATGATGGTAACCTGTACCTAAGGTTTTCCTTGTTCGTGTGTTTCCAGGGTACATATTGTGGCGTTGTCCCCCCTCTCTCTAATAGTGGCATCTGCGAATATTCAGCCCTTTCTTCAGGTGACCGTCTATACTGTCGTATCTGGATAGGTCCTCTCTCATCTTCCATGTCTACCCCAATGCCTGTAAGGTTTATAATGTGTGACCCGTGTGGGGCGTACCGGGTTCCTGTATGCCCGGCCAGCATACATGTGTGTCCCCTATTGTGTGGTACAGCTGCCCCGTCTCTTCTGCGCCCGGGAAGGTCTCGGAGCCTGTTAGTGCCACCATGTCCTCAGTCGCTTTGCCAGTGTGCTGTCCTCCGCTCTTTTCACCTCGTGTCCTACATTCCCATGACATACCTTGCCTATTCGTGTAATGTAGAGTTTGTTAAGCCCTTCCTTTTCTACATCATTACTGTCTTGCTCTTCCTCGCTACAGAATCCGTCTGAGAATGTTAGTTTGCGTGGGAGTGGCTAACGCACCGTTATACTTTCAAGATCAATGTTTGTAAAGTTAGTTGCTTTCTCTTCTTCACCCCCTCCGTACTCGGTGCTCCAGCCCCCCTCGGGTACACCTCTGACGCTCTCATGCTACTCTGCGCCAATTTATCTTGAATACATACTTGCTACATCGCCCTGTGAACCGCCATTGCTACACACAAGATCGTGCCCTAGTAAATGGCCGACCGTGATTTTGTTTATTAGGTTGCTAAGCAACCGCCCCAATGAGGAAACAACCCTGATTGGACCACGGTGTGCATTTCAAATGCACGGCGCCCCCGGATAGCGTTAGCCGGCCCGACCAATAAGGCCAACGCCTGTCTCCTGCCTGTCCATTACCTGAACTGCCTGCTGCCTGAATCCCTGCACGATTCTCCAGAGCCCCCCAACGAGGCCCCAACAAAGGTACTGTGCTTGCCCCCACCCCTGAGCACTCCCTAGACCTTGTCCTGCTCACACTGCCAAAGATTCTCATACTACGATGCTCCCTGTGCCTACTATGACCAGCGCACCTACCTGGTCCCGCTAGTTACCGCTCCAATTCCTTCTTGTTGTCTTTCACATCACTGCAATTATGAGACTTGCGCCTATGCCACTAACTGCAAAACTGCCATGCAATTGTAAGTATGTCTGTTCACACATCTCGACTATTAAGTACCTGTACTTGAGTTCTTGTGCTGTTTGAAAACCTAGCATCAGGCCAGGCGCCATCTGCACATATATGGACTTGGCTATAACGATTGCATTGCTAATTTGACACTAGCCATCAGTTGTTGATACTAGCCATAGTTGTGGCATTCTCTGGGCTTTCCCTGGGCTTAGATTACCAACACCCCGCCCATCCATCCCGATACCAGCAAGGTGCATCCACAGAGGAGCTACGGACTAACTGTTTACCACTGAACCCTTACTATTGAAACTAGCCACCTGCATATCACACTGTTAGCCCACACAGTGACACTCGAATTCAGGTGAACCCTCATTGTTTAAACTAGTCACATGCATTCTCAGCCCATATTGTGCCTATACTGTGATTTTTGAATTTAGGTGAACCCTCATTGTTTAAACTAGTCACATGCATTCTCAGCCCATATTGTGCCTATACTGTGATTTTCGAATTTAGGTGAACCCTCATTGTTTAAACTAGTCACATGCATTCTCAGCCCATATTGTGCCTATACTGTGATTTTCGAATTTAGGTGAACCCTCATTGTCTAAACTAGGCACATGCATTCTCAGCTCATATTGTGCCTATACTGTGATTTTCGAATTTAGGTGAACCTTTCATTGTTTAAACTAGTCATACGCATTTTCAGCCTACATTGTGCACCCACTATCTGCACATTGCACTCTCAGCTTCTACTGAGACAGTTTAGCCTAGGTGATCCCCCTCTGCTGAAACTGCTTCCGGCCACCAATATACAGTAGCCCTTTAGCGACACCTACACCAATTGCTACTACTAATAACGCTAGCAAAGTACCCTGCCTAACATGAGTAAAAAAATAAATACCCTGACTCTCATGCTCACGATTGGTCTCATCACAATCATGGCCTCTGCCACCTATAGCACAAGGCCACCCATAGACAGAAACATGAGACTTAGGTCAAGATTATCCTGCATTTATGAACCCAAAAGAAATAAAATAATTAACACCGCTGGACTCCTCTCCACCCCTGACCACCTGGCCAAGCGAGCACAGGTAGCTAAAACAGATACCCCTATCTCAGTACCGGCCCACTCTCACACAAAGAAGCACTCGAGCCAAATTAGACACATAACTAAACCTTCTCACAATCCTAACCCTAAGAACACCTTAACGCTAACTGGGTCACTCATCAACGCCAGAACCATGGTTGCCTCTACTCCAATGAAATTGCGGACATCCTTAACAACGATAGTCTGGACCTACTCGCCATAACAGAGACCTGGCTCCACCAGGCTGCAGGACCCACCCTGATGATAGCCATACCTGACAGCTACCAGATCCTTAGGGTAGATAGACCCAATGCCAAAGGTGGCGGCCTAGCCATCATCTCCAAAACCACCTTGCCCATTAGGTTTGCCACCTCTCCCCCGTGTTCTTCCTGTGAAACACTCACAGCCAAACTGCTGTTATCCAATAACCGCACGTTGACCATCCATTTGATTTATAGGCCCCAGGACCATTTGAGACTTTCGAAGGCAACCTTACTAGCCTTATAGCGAACAACACTCAAAACCACTCCCAAACCTTGCTGATGGGCGATTTCAATATTGGCCTAAACGACCCAGACAACAAACATACCAACTCAATAGCAGCTCTACTTAATGATCACAGGCTTACCCAAAAAGTCCTTGCCCTTACCCACGTCAAAGGTAGAACCCTTGACTGGGTATCAGACCACAACTGTAACATTACCATTACCGACATTGTCCCACAACTCTGGACGGACCATTATCTAATAAACTTTACCACCTCACTCGATCTCCTTAGCCCCAAAACTATCAATATGGTACCCCTCCTCCCTACCAGAAGTAAAAAAGATATTACTGCCGAAAAACTCATCCCTCTCCTCCTCCCGGCTATTAATAGCCTGGATAACTACACCAACCCAGACACCTTAGTGGACATCTTCAACAAAGCTATGACCACTGCACGAGACACTATCGCACCAACCAAATTGCGCAAAGGTAAGCAGGAAGCACACCTGAATACCTGGTTCACACCCCAACGCAAGGACTTAAGAAAACAAAAAAGAAAGCTTCAAGCTATCTGGTGCAACTCACTTACCGAAAACAACAAAGTTAAACTAACCCAACTATCCAAGCTCTATAAGAAAGAAATCATTAACACTAAAAAAAATCTATTCAAAGACAGAATCACAAAAGCCTAATCAAACACCAAGGAACTCTTTTCCATCCTCCGGGAAATGGAATCCCCCTTACAACCAGCAGTCACCATTCCCAAGGACAAGACATGGTGTGTTAACATACAAAATGCCCTATCTAACAAAATCACCACCCTTCAACACAAAATAACAAAAAAAGGACTCTCTGCCCCTCTCTGATCAACAATACCCACTGCCTACCGAGCCCAATACTATCCCTCCCTTCAGCTTCAAAACAATTTCCATTATTGACACTGAAAATGTCATTCTCTCCCTGAAACCGTCCAACTGCAAGGGCGATAGCTGCCCAGCGCAAATAATAAAGGATGCAGCTAGGGACCTAGCCCCTTTCATCTCGAAGCTCATAAACTCCTCTTTTAAAAAAAATAGTGTACCTACCAACCTGAAAGAATCTTGGGTCCTCCCCCTACTCAAAAAACAAACCCTTGATCCATCCATCCCAACCAATTACAGAACCATCACTACCGCGCCGTTCCTTCTCAAAATTATTGATAGAGTAGCCTACTTACAAATTCAGGACTACCTGGAAGCAAACCACCTGGTAGGCCCTCGGCAATAAGGTTTCCGTCCCCTCCATGGTACCGAAACAGACTTGCTAGACCTCAAGACTAAAATTGAGGAGTTAAAGGATAGCGGAAAAACGGCTTTGCTACTTCTACTGGACTTGTCTGCAGCCTTCGACCTGGTGGATCATGCAGTTTTATGCAACCACCTCAGGCTCGCTGCCAATTTCACAGGGGAAGCTATAGCATGGGTCCAATCCTTTCTAGCCAACCGGACTATGAGAGTCTTCTCAACCTCAACCTGTGCTGATCCAATCCAAATAACATGTGGAGTCCCACAGCGGTCCTGTGTCTCACCTACTATGTATAGCATTTTCACCAAGCCACTGTTTGACAAGTTGGACAGACTGGGCGTCACCTACACTAACTATGCAGATGACACCCAGATCCTCATACCCCTTTCGGGCAACTATGAAATGGATTTGGTCCTGGTGAATAAGATATACAACCTCCTTCAGGCATGGATGGCGACCCACGGCCTCTGCCTGAATGACGATAAAACTGAGATACTGCTCCTCGGGTCTGACACTAACCTAAAAAAACTACCCCCAAACTACGCATCCTTCAATATTGATAACAATATCATTAAAGTTATGCTTGTAGTAAAAACCTTAGGATTCTATCTAGACTCCTCCCACACCCTTAAAAAGGAAGTCAGCTCCCTCGCCTCCACAACAGCTTACACTTGAAAATTAATCCACGCTTCCAGTCCATTCCTCTCCAGTGCCAGCTGTATCACCCTGGCTAATGCTCTTATAATGTCCCGACTAGATTATTGTAACGCCCTGTACTCGGGAGCTAGCAAATATGTCACTGACAAACTTCAATGATTGCAAAATAATGCCTTAAGAGCAGCGCTGTACGTCACAACTAGAGACCACATCACTAAATTCAGGAAAGAGACCCATTGGCTAAAAATAAAAGACAGAATCTTCCTAAAAAAAACATTTCTATCACATCCAAATGCCTAAACAATCTAGCACCTTCGTACCTAGTGGAATAAATCTCTAGGAGAACTACGACCCGACCCACCTGATCTGCCAACTCATTCATTCTCGAAACTCCTAGATTTAAGCTGACCACTGCTGGAGGAACCAGTTTCCCAGTCAAAGCTGCGCAATCCTGGAATACACTCCCAATTGACCTTAGACGTCCCCTATCCTATGCCAGATTCAGACACAATGCTCTCAACTGGCTCCGCACTAACGACCTATAACCTTCTCCTCCCCTCACTGCCACTCTACCCCCACCTTAACATAGGAATATTTAGCCTTGGTCCTTGATTTGCACCTTTGATCAGCTAGATTCTGTATTATACACTGTATCATATGTCATACTCACATCTATATACCCACCCTAAACATAAGCAATGCCTAGCCTGGTCCTGACTTGCACATTTATCAGCTATATCTTGTATTATACACTGTATTATATTTTATTGTATCATATTGTATTGTACTCATATGTATGTACCTGCCTGAGACTGGCAATGTAACTAAGCTTCGAGAATTCTTGTACTGTTGCACCCAGCTATCTAAGGGTTTGGCGCGCATTGTCAAATTAATAAACAAACAAACAAACTCCCTGTGTATCCCTTTGATACCCGTCGGCTCTGTTGCTCTTCCCGTTCCATCTCATCACCCCCTGGTCCTATCCAGTTCTTTCATTATTTCTTTGCTTACCTTTCATAGTGCTCTCCCGTCTTCATCTCTCTGATTTCATGTTCCCCCTGCCCTTGTCAACCATAGCTCCTTCAATCTTCCTTCCTCGTACTTACGTGTGTTTTCTAGGAATATCTTCCACCTACAAAATGCCATTTCTCGTTCAGCTTCATCACTTTCCTCTTCTTGTATTCTACTTCCCCTCGACTCTGTACTCACCTTACTTCTCCCTCCCGTTGTGTTTCTCTCCATTACATCTCTCCGCTCCCTTTCCGGTAATACTTAACATTCCCTACTTTCCCGCTCCATCTTCTCCTTCCTTTCTAGTTCCAACTGCTCTTGCCTCTCCCGTTCCTTTTGCTCTAGTTGATTCACTCGCACGTTCCTTTTTTCTTTCAATTCTGCTATTTTCGCTTCTAACTTCGCTTCCTCTTCTTCCCGCAATTGACCTACCCTCACGTTGTGCACAGACTTTCCTCTGCATCCCTGTCCCAGCTCCAATTCCTCTATGGGCTTAGTTGCCCCTTCTGCCTCCCCTGTAGTGGTCCCTTGTAACTTCAAGAGCACCTGTGCCGCTACCCATTCATTTGTCCCAATTCCAGCAAACTCGTTCTTCGCCTGCCGCAGCCTGCCTCCATTGAGGCCTGTGTTGTCTGCCTCTGCCCGTCCCCTGTCTGGCGGGGTGTTGGGTGTGTGGGCGTACGGGGCATACAGGTGTGGCTTGTATGTGGGGTTTGAGTAGCCCTCTGCCGCAGTTAATTCTCGTGGCTCCGTAGCCTCTCTCAGCTCTCTAATCGGGTATAATCCCTGCTCCTCCTCCCCCTAGTCCGTGTTGTCTGAGACAATGCAGGGAGGTACAGGACGCGGAACACAGGAATCCCCTCACCCTTCCTTTACCTCCTGTACACTCATCATCCCTGGGTAGTACTCTGAAACATGCGCCACAGCTCAAATATTTCCATACGGTTAGCTAGCTTCTTCCCCTTGTACGTGTTGTGAAGATAGGTGAGTAGTGACTGCAGCACGTCCTTGGAAAAACTACCGTTAGATGGCCATGGTACTGTTATCTTTCCATCCGTACCCTTAGTACATTCTACGCTGTATTTCACTATTCTATCCTCATAAATAGGTAGAGTTTTACAAATGTGCTGAATTGGGGTCATTGGAGTCCCGTGGCCAGCGTATGATGTCTCTCCCCCTACCCCGTGGTACATCATTGTTTGTTTGTAATTTGACCTGACTTCGAGTTGAGGATTTCGACGTTCCGCTGTCAATACAAGGGTAAAAATGTATTTTGTTATACAGTTCAATGTTCAGTTAGCAACACCTGCGGCCTCTTTCGGCCTTACAGCTTGCAGCGAACTCTTGTGCCGCTGCACCTTCACTAGTGTTGCTGCTGCTCGGCACACCCCTTCGATGTCCAAGGCCCCCTGCGGACTCACTACCTTGTGCGTTGTCTTGTCGTACTGCCCCGCCTTCACTGGGGCAGCCGCCACCTGGCACGCCCCTTCGATCACACGCTGGCGCTCTCCGCACACGGCTGCCTGTTCACCTGTCCTATGTTTTGAGCACCAAGCCGCTGACTCTGCACCTGTTACTAACACTGTGTCCTCTGCAATGGCCTGCAGGTGACGTCACCAAGCTAATTCTTCATAATCAAACAATTTGCGTGCCTATTACACACAACAATCTCCCCTATTTTAATCCCACATCTATAATACACAAACCCCACAGCTGTATTCCCACTTCCCCCGGAGTGGAGTATACGTCGTCAATTATTCTTGTGTTTAAGCTGCACCCGCCACGTCGCCTGGCGTGCGATACGTTCCTCACAATGGGAACTTAACCAGTCAATCACCTTCCGCGTTCTAAGATAGCTCCAGCTAACTCTTACGGGAAACCGACATCTATTCACCGAACTAGAACATTCGATTCATAGGAAAACCACATCTATTCACCGAGCTACAACTTTCGATTCATAAGACAACCACATCCCTACACATGTGTTCAGTGTTCAGACATATCGGCGTAACAATCATGGTTTCACATGGGAACCTGCTGCCCTACCCCCAATATGTTCATTAATACAAAAAAGGGGACTATCTCCGCTCTGTTCCCTACAATCGTACACGTGTCAGACACCGCTTCGGTACCGAACGTTATGACAATGTTACATTACCCTCCGTCTTTTTTGCACATCCCCCCACCCACACAATAGTTTGTTGCTGGTTGTGTGGACTGTACTTACTTTAGTTGTACGCCTGTCGGTGCTGCTCGGCCACTGGCTCCCCTCCCACTTGGCTCGCCTCTTCTAGACTGCGTCTGGACTCTCGTCAACCGCGGCGGGATGATTTTGAAGTCGGCTCCCAAAGGCCAATCTCTGATTGAGCTGTCAGGTTCTTCTCGCAATTCCCGAGGGTCCTGCAGTCCTCCGAGGTCTGACGGCAGAGGGGGCAGCACCTTGCCGAGCTGACATCATAAATGATCTCGCTGGGGCCTCCAACTTGCTAGGGCAAATTCTGGGGTCAGCAGAGCCGTACCAAGGGTCAGCAGACCACCAGCTCTCAGAAGGCCCTAACACCTTCCAGTGTCCCAAAGAAGTCGAGGTCCACACAAGGAGCAAAGGTTACTGCTGGTTTATTATAGCATACAAGCAGGGATCCCACACATCTAGCAAAATCCAGTCCAGGCCCATCTTGCCGATTTTGGGCTCGCAGGCCACTTCTGTGCACTTGTGATGTCACAGTCAGCATCACTTACCAAGATCCTTCCCCATACCTAACGCCACTCCGGGTTGGCTCCCTGAGTGGAAGGTCCAGTATAGGAACATATAGTGTGCGTGGTTATTGGTGGCCACTGTGTCAGGTGGTATACTTGGATCGTCCCTAAAAATTGTTAACTGAAAAGTGTTACATTTAGAGAGCCTGATGATTGGCTGGGGATTCCCACCGCCAGCTCCTAGCCCCCAGTGTCCTCATTGGTCAGGCCCGGCCCCCCAAGCCATGGACTACCGTTGTTTCCAGCCCGCAAGACACCTGCTCACGTACAGTGTGTCTCGACAAGGTGTGACTATGTGACAGTATGTAAGTATGGGGTGCTTCTTCCAATGCCATGAGAGCGGTCCATTCCCAACGCATGCTGTAGGTGGATTGTTACAATTTGTTGCAAGCTCAGTCCACGTCGAGAGACGGCCACGTCTTCCCAGCTTCCAGGCCTTGGCACTGTGTCAGTTCGACCAAGTCACATGTGAGGAGACCGTTGGCGAGGCCGAATTACTTCAATTTGATTTGTATTTTGGCTTGGTATATTCTCTCCTGGAGCCGGTCTCACTGTAGCGTGGTGGGTGAGGAATGTCACTTGCAACATTATGGCCTTGGCGTTTGCAGTCCCTGCCAGGGCTATTCTGCTTGCACAGCACCTTGCGGCTTGAGAGTTCTGCAAGACGATTCTAGCTTGCTGGATTTTCCTAAGGCCTACCGTAGCTCTGACTATGTGCTCAGCGTAATTGTCCTGTCCTTCCATAGGGTAAATAGCGTATAGCATCGGCAAGCATGCACACAAGCTAGTGGCAAAATAATAAACATGCAGACAGTATGTATATATCACTGTCTTCTAGCTCATAGAACTGTACATGTGGTTTCTTTGTGTGGATTTGTGTGTGAGTGCCCCGAATATGCAGATTGAACATGTGCTTCCTGTCTAATGCAGCTATGTCATCATGGTGTCTCTAATGACCTACAGCATGGCTTGTGGAGATGTCAGTCAATTCAGTCCATATAGTCGTCTACAGCTCGGTCTTGGTCAATCTGGCTTGCTCTGGGTAGAGTCTGCACCATCGCAGGGTTGTATGGTCGGGTGGCTGGGTACCGCTCGTGGTGCGTGCCTATGGTGGGAGCGGTGGGGATCAGTGCAACCTCATACGGTCAGTGGTTATTCTATCGGGGGTGCTTCTTCCGGCATGGGGGCCTGTCGGGAGGGAAGGGACATTCAGATTTTCCCTCTTCAAACACAATTGAAAACAAAGCAGGAAAGAATCAGTACTTAATATGCAGTTGCATGTCTTTCTTCAGGAATATGAATACGGACAAAGTTTCAAGGTGCAGACTGGTTTTGCACCTTCACTGTTTACTGAACTTGGGCGGGTGTGCGGGCTGGGATGCTTTGTGAACATCAGAGAGGTGCATCAATGCCGCAACTCTCGATCTTTCACCACAAGGGGAGTAGTATAAGTGACCTCAAAGGGGATGTCATACCTAGACTCACTGCACCAGCGGACAAAGTTCTTTATGTGCACAAGGTTGCTGGGGAATAGCTGGAGAGGAGGTGATATTGCTGGTGTGTCAGATGCAGTGCTGGCCATGTCTGCAGTCCTTGGTGGTGCTATCTTTTGAAAGATACATTTTATTGCTTTTGTTATTGTGAACAGATAGCTTCTGAATTTGTCTCCTAATATGGACACAGCACTGTGAACATCAGATGCTTTCCTAATGGGAGATAGGGGCATATGCATTCACCACCCCTTTTACCACCTTGTGGGGCGATAAATGGTGATCCTTACAGGATTGAATGCACATGCTTAACAGCGCAAGGGGCAAGCAGTGCACCCAGTTTTTCTTTAAAGTGGTGCAGAGCTTGGACAATTTACTTTTTAATAGTCACTTGATCCTAGCCACAACCTTGTTGTGTTGGAGTGATAAATTGTGCAAATTCGATGCTTGATGCCAAATAGAGCTGTCACTTCCTTAAACAGCTCCTTGAAAAAGTGTGCCTTTATTGGATCTTAATACATCGCACACACCCTAATGAGGGAAAACCACCCTAACTAAAAACCTGGCTGTTCACTTAGAATCTGCATGTGCACAATAACATGCCTCCGCCCATTGAAAGAAGGGACATACAATGACAATCAAATACCAGGAGACATTACTCCATTCCCCCATATCAGCATAGTCTATGTGTAATTCGTGGAACGGCCCAGTATGGCGGGGCACGGTACCTCAGATAAACCTTATGGTGTGACCAGTGTTATAAGTCTGACATGTGGTGCAATGAATAACCATTTAAGTTAATGTTTCTTGCAGATTGGGGACAAACTAGTTCTCCTGGTCATTTGAAGCGATGTGCTGTTTTGACACATGAGATGGGTGGTGCAGCTAGTTGAATGCGACCAGCAGCAATTAATGCAGTATAACCGTGTTACCTGATGTTTCATGTCACCACAACAGATCTGTAGGGGACTGCTTTCATCCCCTCTTCAACCATAGATCCTTCTCCTGCTGTGGGGCATGGCCCAGCAACTCAATCAGTTGTGCTATTGGTAAGGCATTATAGGAGGCTGGCAACTGCTCTCGGCCCTGTGCTAATACTGGGTACTCAGAAACCTTTGGAACAGGGAGATACGCTGCTTGCTTGCCAGCCGCATCTGCGGCAGTGTTACCAAGTGAGACCTTGTCCGTATCATTGGTATGGGCGGTGCATTTCACCATTGCCATTAGGGAGGGTTTAGACAGTGCTTCGATCAGTTTATCTAACAATGCTGCATGTTGTACTGGGGACCTGTCAGCCCTCCTAAACCCTTCCTTTTCCACCGCGCAAGCCCTGAGTGCATTGTGGTGGTGACATAGGCTGAGTCGGAGTAGATGGTTTTGTGGCACCCTTGAGACACTTGAAGTACCCCAATAAGTGCTATGAGTTCTGCTGCTTATGCCGAATAATGCATGGGCAACCTTTTTTGCACTAATACCTCATACACTCCATCTACCAGGTGGACTACTGCCACACCAGTATGCCACAGACTAGTCCCCTGGTCGATAGCTGCTGACCCATCAATGAAAAGAATATCCCCCCTCGAGCAAGATGTCTTTTGCTTTTGGAATGTCATCTTCTTCTCCTTCAAATATCACACAGTCATGTTTTGCAGGGTCTTCATCTGTGCACATTTCTATCAGAAAGGTGGCAGGGTTTACTGTTTTGCACCAAACTATATCAATGTTTGGGCTGGACAGGATGACCTCATAAGTGGATGCCTGCTGCATGGTCAGTGTAGATTTGGATCGCTCAAGGATGGCAAGTTATGCATGCTCCACAAGAAATGTCACGGAGCACCCCATAACAAGTGTGGAGCTTTCTTCAATGGCATGGAAACTGGCGTTGCATCACTGAGTGTAAAACTCTGCTGTAGTAGGCCAATAACTTATGGCCCATTGTGCTCTTCTGCATCAGCACCACAGTCATCAGTTGGCCATTGGAATGAGAAAATGGATAAAACTCATGTGTAGTCAGGGGCGGCTGCTCTTGGGCAGTGGAAATGACCTCTTTTAGGTCATTAAAGCTGGTGAGCATGTCCTCTGTCCATGCAATCTTGTGGTCATTCTTTTGAGCCACTTTAAGGCCCTGCAACAGGGGCCTGGTGTAAGCAGCGTAGTCTGAGATCCAAGCTCTGCATTAATTGCGTAGCCCAGGTATGTTTACATTTCCTTGACAGTCTTAGACTGAGGAGCACTGTGCACAGATGGAGCGCTGCCTGGTAGAAATTTCTTTCCGTGGATAGATATCAATTGCCACAGATAGAGTACTTCTTGGAGGCAGTATTGCAGCTTTGCCTTGTCTACCTTGTATCCCTTGTATGCTAACAGCTGCAAAAGGGTGACTGAGTCTTTCCTGCACTGTTGCTCACTGTCACTATGTACTATCAGATCATCTACATACTAAATGATGGTACTGGGCAACTGAATGTTCCCTAAGGCAGCATGTAATATCATGTTGAAGATACTGTGGGAATCACAGTAAGCCTGGGGCAATCTTGTGTGCTTGAAGCGCATTCCCCATGTGTAAACAAAGTGAGGTGCTGCGAGTCGGGCTGCAAGGGTATGGAAAAGAAAGTGTTTTTGAGGTCTACCAGGGTGAAGTGGGTTGCCTCTTTAGGGATGCTGCACAGAATCATCGCAGGGTTCGGAACTACAGGAAATTCTGCATGCACAATGTCATTTAGAGGGCAGACATCCTGTATCATTCTACAACTCCCTCCTTTTGCCTTTTCTATTGGATAGATAGCCGTTGCATGGGGAGGTGAAAGCTACAGTTATTCCCTGATTTAGCAGCACAACAATGTGTCTCATATTCCTTCCTCTGCCACTTTGGACAGCGGATACTGTCTTGCTCGAGGCAACACCGCTCCTGGCTTGAGTGTGATCTGAACTGGGGCCACTCCCTGTAAAAGACCTACATTGTGGGCATTAGTTGTCCATAATCTCTGTGGGACCTGTTTTAAGCCTGTTTCAATGAACAGGGGTGGGGTGACAAGGGCCATCAAGGAACATTTCACTTTTCAATATTGCACCATAATGTCGAAGGGAATGCAAATTGCTAACAACATTTCTCCATCATCAACCCGATCCTCAAATAACTCAGCATTTGTTACTTCTTTGAGGGGCACACTTGGGTCAATAAACAACAAAGTCTGCCATTCGCACCAATAAGAGTCCGTCCCCACCACAACAATACCTTTGCTGACACTACTAGACCCTGTAAATCAGGGTAAAGTATCCTCCCTGCCACAAGCTCTGGGGTCACCATGGGTCGAAAAAGGAAGTCAGATGGTACCCACCACCACCCCTTACCAATCTGGGGCACTGCATCAATTAGAACTGTGGTCCCATACACAAACATGTCTGGGTCCACAGGGATGTCGCAAACCACCACCTGTCCACCTCTGGCCTGAATTATGACCATCACTTTAAAGGTGCACATGCCTCGGGTGGCACATGCTTCCCCATGGTCCGTGAAGGCGATGGTCATGTTCAGTTTACTCAACAAATCCAGTCCTAAACTAACACATTTATCAGGGAGTACTCTGAGTACAATAAGGGTGCACGCACCACTTTTCCTCCTATTTTGATTGCTACCTCTTTTGTGTAGGGAACTATGGCGACAGCCCCAGAGAAGCCTTGCATGTCAAGAGTTTCACCTGATAATGGAAAGTTTCCCTTACTGATGCATGATTTAGTGGCACCCGTGTCAACTATAAGATGAATTGCTTATTACCTATCTCAGCACCCACCAAGGGTTCCTCGTCAGGGTGGGTAGTCATGGACAGGACTGGGCACGCAAGAGATTTCTGTGGGCTGTCCTAATCAGGGTGCATATTGGTACCTGGGAACATAAAAGGGTTGCCCCCCATGGTGCTGACCACCCGGTAAGGAGGTACTATTCAAGTTGGCACTGCATTATTTGTGGACACTTGACCTCCATAGAGGGGTTCTGCTGAGCTGCTTGTGGTTGGGCATTAGGCAGATCCTGTACCTGCACTTGTGGGGGCCTCGGAGGCAACTGGGTGTACACCTGGTGTATCTCGTAAGGTATGGAAGTGGCCATCGGGGATGTGAAGGAATGTGGCTGTGACGGTGCAGGGCCAGAGTGATTGAATGGGTTATATCCTGCCCCCTGCCTACTTCTACATTCACTTGCATGCCCCCACTTCCCACAGCTCCAGCACTGAGAAGGTCCCATCCCACCTATGGGTCCCATTTCACCAAATTCTCCCCTATCCCCTCTGCCTCCCTGAAACCCTCCTCTTCCCTGCTGCTGACCTCTTTGTTACCATTCAGGATACTGAGACTGAGGTCCACCACCCCACTGCCCCTGTCCTCCTCCTAGCCAAAACATTGCTATTCTCACATCTGTGCATGCTGCAGCCTGCTCCACGGTATCTGTCTGTGGTTTTGCCATTACCGCTCGTTCAACTGCTATTTTAGCTAATTTATTCTGCACCAGTTTCGCTTCCTCAGCCTGCAATCTTTGAGCCGTTTCACTTTTCTAGTTCTTTAATCCTCTTGCAATGGTATATAATTATAGTCTGAATTTCGGCCCACCCTTTTGCCTCTATGCCCACTATCTTCTCGAGTGCTTTCTGACCTTCCTTGGGCAATCCCCCCTTTAATAACAAAATAGAAAAGAGGAACGGATCAGTCCCACTGGTCTCCCGTATTCGCACTCCACATCTCCTGTACCTTTAAAATGTACTGAGCGCGGTCTTTATCGTCGCCCATAGTGTACTGCATTATGGACTGTAAGTTTCGGTGTGTCGGGATACTGTAATGTTTTTGAAGGTTGCCTCTTCGTGTGCATCATCATCTAACTTCACTCCCGGATACCCTACCTTAACCCACACGTCCCCAACCTGGTCTTCCACAGTTGCAACAAGCAAACATTTCATATCTCCCACTGCCAGAGGAATCCCCGCTGTATGATTTTCAAATGCATATATCCACTTTCCAGCCCCCGTAGTGAGGGAAGGGAGTTTTTCTATCAAACTATTCTATCCATCTGAGCCCAAGACACATAGTGCGCCTTCCCAGGGCCTTTATGCAATAATGGCAGCTGCGTGCCTACTCCCTGCCTCGCTTTCCGTCCATCACTTCCTTTTTTCTCCACCACTGCTACCCACCCGAATCTGCTTCTCAACCACGGTCGCCACAAGCTCTCTACTCTCAGCAAAACCTCTGGTGCTTCCTGCACGTACCCCTCCTCATCCTCAAACTCGTCCATGGTGTCCTATTCTCCTTCCTGCAGGTTTCTGTTTGCATCCCTATCCGACCTCACTGTCCCATAACCTACAGTTTCCACTCCTCAATCACCACCTTGTCCCTTCTCAATATGCATATCCTTTATTGCGGTGCTATCCAGTCAAAACTAAATGTCTCCAGCCCTCCATTCATCCAAACCACACCCCGGTTTACTTTCTCCCTTCTTTACTGCCATAAATCGTGCACTCTGCTTGCATTGCCTCTAATGCCTCCTCTAACGCCTTCTGTGACTTGTTATCCCACGGTGTAATACTATTAGGTGTTGGTCGATATGGGGTGGAGCAGTGGCGGGCATGGGCGCATATGTTGGGTTTGTGTTTGTGGCTGGGTGTTGAGCGGGTACAATCCCCCTCTAGGCGAGGGCTGTAGTGCTTCTTCTGCTGCTGTTGCATTCACTATGTCTGGGGCAGCACGTCATTGTTCTGGGGCTTGCACCCATGCACCCATCAGTGTCCTCTATATCCTCCACTATTTTCCACAGCTCTAAAATCTTCTTTCTCTTTTGAAGTTTTTACCTTTGTATTTGGCGTTTAGAAATGTGCTCCAGTACCCCTATGTTATTAGTGCCCTGCTCTGGCCAGGGGCAAGTGAACCCACCCTTGTGTCTTAGCCACCCACTGCTTGTGGTGTTTTCTATTCTATCCCTACACAATAGAAATGCACTATACATATGCTCCAACTGAGTCATTACCCCCATATTGACAATCGTCGTATTCTCAGACAAAACCTTTTGGCTATGTGCCACACAATTGTCTTGTAAGTGTCACTACTACCAGTCCACACCCTCACCCCCAGCACTACTTTCACAGGCCCCCTATTGGCCTTCACCTACTACACAATAATATTTCAACACAGAAAAACAACAAACTAAAAAATAAGCCAAAATAACAACCACTACCTTGTCTCATTCCCCCACACGAAATATATTGGGCACAGGAATCTGAGCTCTCTAATTATACAGAGCTCCTACTTTTTGCATCCCCTTATCACAGTAAAAATATGGTGCCATTTTCTCCCCTAACTCAGAAAGTATCCCACACTCCTGTTTTTCTCCTCATTATCCTCTCAACAATAACAATAAGAAAAAATACCGAAACCACCATGTAGTCTTTTACACTCCTTTCATTCACGCATACTGCATCTCCTCACTCACTCTTGCCCTCATTGTTGTCACTCACAAGAGGTGTACTTACATCTGCGTATTCACCCAAGCTCCTGCTTCATGGGGTCCCAATAACGGTGTGCACCCTCCTAGGAAGCGCGCCCCACTCCAAAGAGCAGACAGGAATTCTGTAAAAATGGCTCCTGCAAACCACTGCGGGTTGCATGCTTGGGACTGGTCACTGCAGGTGGGCGCGGCCCCTCCGGAGAGGCGGCCTGGAAGCCTTTGTCGTTGTGGCGGTCACTGGTATCACCAAAAATGTAGAGAAGCCCCTCAACGCTCACACCAGAAAAAATGCAACCCACTAGGGAAAAAGGCACAGCACAACTCTTGCAAGGAGAATAAGGTTTAGTTCCACCAAAATAGGAATGCACCAGCAAAGAGCTACGTTGCCACAGAATGTTCTGGCACAGTCAGCACAAGCAAAACTTTAAAAAGGCAGACAGCGCCATCAGTGATGCAAGTTACATAAGTGACAAATCCGAATGTCTGGTTGGTGCGACCCTATACGTGAGCTACCTGCTCCATTAGGGATGCCAGGCCATTAGTCCCAGCCCTGTCTGTCCATCTTCTTCCATGTGGGCTCTTTCTCGCACATTAGCAGAGGCGAAGCTACAGTTAATTGCTCATTATACGAAGAAAAACAATGCATTCTCTATCTCTAACCTAATGTGCACCTGGTACTGCAGACAAGGGCTAAAACGATACTTTGAACTCACAAACCCCAGCTCAATTGCAGACACACCGGCGCCCTGCCAAAGCTCTCCACCCTCGCTTTGGGTTTGTTGTTTTGCCCCTCCCAGCACCTCGCAGCACAGATCATGTGGCCTAATGGTGAAGGCGGCCGGGCCTTGCTTTCTGATCTTGTCTGATCAATTGAGGGTCTAACAGTTTTATGGTTGGTGGTCAGTGGCTGGCTGGTACCTTGGAATGCTAGGGTCTTGGGACGGGGGCTTGTGCCCTCTTTCTCATGGGATCGTTTTTCACAGGGAACTCTCAGCCCACTCATGGCCTTGCAGGGCGCATTCCTTCTAGGATATGAATGCTGGCAACATAAGACAATAAAAGGTTTATGAATCTCTATGGCTCTGCCCTTTCTCGCCAGTGCCTATGATACAGCTTTTTCCCGCATGCATACACCTATTTCCCTACTCATGGCCTGAGCCTGCTGCCCGGGCTGCACCGCAGAGTTAGGCCTCAAGTTCAAAATGGCTGCTACTTTCAAAGATCCTGTTTGATTTCCGGTATGCTCTGTACCCGAATCATGCACTTATCTCAACACATTGCGGCCCCTATCAGCACCCCCTTTACCCCTGGACCCTACCCAAGCCTCTGCAACACGCTTCCAGGCCTCTGCCTCATCCAAAACTGGTTGGGGGCCTGAAATAATCGTCCCCCCTTCCCAACACCACCCAATGTCACTTTATGCTGCATACACTTGGTGTGGTCACCATATGTAAGGGAACGCCTCACATGTCTTATTGATGCCATCTTATATGAAATGTAGCCTCAAGGTTCCCAGTAATGCCATTCAGTGCCTTTTATGCATTGTATAAGGTACCATACGTGGAGCCCCACGTGTAATTGATTCCATCATGTGCAAAGATCAGCCTCAGATGATCCAAAATCACCAAAGAGCTCTTTTTATGCATGGTCTCATTCAGCTTCATATATTCCAGTGTACAATAAGTTACACGGGTATCTCAAGGAGGTAAGATTTGTTTTAAAGCAATTCGAATTTAGGACTATGACATTATTCGGAGTCTATGCTTCAATTTATTAATGCTAACACATTGGCACTTACATTACTTACATGAAGCACTTTTGCCAAAGCACTTGATATAAAACACTCTTGTATACTTTATTTGCACCTGGCAACCGAGAGTAATACTCAGTTGTTGACTTCAGAAGGATGAAAGGTTGAGTAGGCCCTGCTAGGATTCAAAGCAGTGACCTGCAGAATACACATGTATCCCAGTAGTAAACACATAACCGGCTGAGTTGTCTTATTAGCTTTATCTTCTTAAATATGCATGCCACAGCATTTGGTAATGCATTGGCTCTGAGGATTATTTCTTAATAATATAACACCTATTATCCCAGTGTGTAGAAGCAGGCGCGATATGTCAAAAACTAGTAATGAGAGTGTTATATTTGGTTTTAGAAAGGACTGGGGGGGACAGGAGAGCGTGGTGAGCTGATATCCTAATAAATGTTTCTTTTTAACTGCACAATTGATTAAACAACAAACATGTGTTGCAATTGGGTAGCTCAGCAATTTCAAAGCTCAACTCTGATAGTGCAAGCCTGCACTTTCCACGTTCATATTTCAGCAGCCTCCATCCTTCTCAGGTTGGTAAATTAAGTACTATTACATTTTATAGTAATAACACCTATGTTTACAGTGCTTAGAAGCAGGATGAGTCAGGAGTCAGACATGAAGCGCTAGACATAAAAATATGATATAATACTAACTATTTAACCTGCATACAGGAACATCTAGGCCACAGTAACAACAAAAGGTGAAGTATTTTGTGAACAAAATGATAGGCCTCAGAAACATAAAATAATCAAATTGACTGTTAATAAGAATATCTGTGTCTGGGGCATCCAGTCTGCCTGAACTACATAGACAAACACTAATCTCAGCTGCATCTTTTCAAATCTAGCACATTATAGAAAGCCGAAACCACATAGGGTGATTTCCGAAAATAAAGTGGGCACTTTATTTTCATTATTATATTGCCTCGTCAATCTTTGACCAGTGCCAGGGTCAGATTGGGACAGTCTGGGCAACAAAACAAAAGTGCCCCGCAAACAGCCACAACTAAATGATAAGCCTGTCTGGCTTGGCAAATCCTCAAATTTTAGGTGTATAAATGACTTCCCCAAATGTCTCTGTCCACAAAAGCGCAGAATGGTGTAATGGTGCATTCCAATGCACAATCCCAGAAACATTGGTAAAAACAAAGACAATCTACAATCGGTTCAGCAGAGTAAAACATCAAAACTCAAATAGATGCAAGGTTACTAAGAGCGCACGAACAGTGGTACATCCTGCAAGACAAATGCTGCCCACGCCCATTCACTCTAGCATCACCCATAGGTACTGATACACTGACAGGCGGTTCCCCGTCTGGTCAATTGACTGCCCAACACTGTATCCCAACACTCAAGCAGGGAAACTCGCTAGGCTGTGGTGAATGTAATGTTAACGCTAACAAGAGTGCGCTGAAATTCAGTTGGTGTCATTTCTATATAGAATGGTGCTTCTGTGTGAAGTACCATTATTGATTCGCATTTGCTATTTGGCTCATGATCAAACAACTGGAGATCGACAAGTACCATTTGCAACGTTGATTACCAAAGCAATTGTCTTTGTAATTGAGAATTATAATTCCAAAAGCGAGTGGTGCTGTCTGTGTCAGTTGCTATTAATGCCTTCGACACTGATGTCGTATTGCTTATTGTGTTTACGTGTATTAATAAAGATGTTTTCAAGAAAGAGTGAGTGAGTGCATCTCAGCTGTTATATTGTCCCAGTACAGCGGAATCTTAGAAGAGTGTTTCACGCATTGCTATTCATTCCATCGTGATCCTGAGCCTTCAAGCGGGAACCTAGATTGTTGTGTTCATAAGGGCCACTAGATAATTTAATTTGAATATTTTTAGGGATTTAGGATGGTGCTGGCTACTATAGCAACATGCAGGGCGTATCTAGAAGAGCCCTTCACTGCAACTCACAAAATAGAGCAACCAAACAGGGACAATAAGAGCAATTGGGCCAACCTTCCAGCCCGGTGAGATACCACCTCTTGCTCGTTTTCCCTGGCATCTTTGAAAACGGTTTTAGGTGTCTGCCATGTACATGTAATGGATGTGTTTTTTTGACATCTTCGGTATGGGTGTTTAGCAACAGGGCCAATGAAAGACCAGAACATGTTTTTATTTTGTGGAAAGGGACTTAAAAAGGGGAATACATGTTCCTTGTACACATCCTTTTATGTAGGAGAGGTTCCGCCCCAGTTTGTTTATGAACAAACGTAAGTTTTTGATCCCTGCCCATTTCGCGCATTAGCAGCTAAGGAGAGATGGACACTGTATTGTTTCTTTCCCTATCCCTTCAGGATGTCCTGTATATATCAAATGTGTCCCATAACTTATTTTTTACCAGGTATTGTTTGTCATCAAGTAGCCATTTATTGAGATCATTTGACAGAGTATGTCCAGGTCAGTCGCCGCTGCTGAACATTTTAATTGGACATTTTTTCGGGCATAAACCAAGTGTAGCAAGGGTGGCCAAACCAATCAATGGAGTCTGCGGTTTGGAGGTAGCACCAAGATAAGATTTTTAAAATAATGTTTTAAAATGCTATATTTTACAGCACACTTTCTGTGAGGATATCGGCAAATGCCACCAATGTTGCAATCGGTTTTGTGGGATAACTCATGAAAAATGATTGATGTCTTTTCATACGATATATGCCAGTATAAAAAAACTATTTCATGCTAGCTGTGCCCATACATTTCCATGCTGATCTCACCAATATATACCAGAATTCCCATATCAGGATATACTCATGTTTGCTTTGCACATAAAGGCAGTAATGAGGCTGTAAAAAAAAATGCGCATGCTGGCTCTGCCAATATATGCCAGTATCTCCATGTAAGAGCATACTCCTGCTGGCTTTGCCAGTAAGAATGTTATGTCATAATTAGAACTGTCCATACGGGCAGCAGCAAGTTACGCCAGCATAGTCATGTTTGAAAATACACAATGTTGGCTTTAACCATGATGCCCAGTAAAACAAATGCCATGCTACAATAAGTAAATATAGCCAAAGTGCCTGCACGAATGTAGGCTAGTCTAGAACTGTAATAACACTTATCATGTTTGCTTTACCATCAATGCCAAGCAAAAAATGCCTTGCCACAATTAGAAAATATAGCCAGGCGGTCTGTGCCAAATTAGGCCACCTTGCCACACAATAGCACTTGTGAGGTTTTCTTTACACTTGATGCTCTGTAAAGAAAATGCCATGCCACAGAAAGAAATAATAGATAGGCAGGCTGCACCAAAGTAGGCCAGAATAACACTTATCAAGTTTTTCTTTACCCTAGATGTCCAGTAAAGCCAGTGGACCACTACGGTGGTGATAGTGCACGGTATAAATATCCATTAACATTAACATTAGCATGCCACAGTAAAAAAGATAAAATGTATTGTTTTTTCATAATGTACTTCTAAGCATGAGACCGGGTATCACACCTGTGCTGCTCGGTGTTGTACTGTTTCCAAAATGAGCATGTTGCCCCTGAGCTGTCCTTCTAACCAGACTGGTACCCAAATGACCCCAACTACCCCAAATCAGCACCCTGCAGAGTCAGCATAAAGATAAGCACACACATTCATAGAACACTCAATCACAAACTCACACAGCATGCACATGCCCATTCACATGCACACCCATAAAATATTCACTCACTCATTCACACACGCACCCATACAGCATACACTCCTCATTGACCACATATTCAAAAAAATACACTCTCTCATTCACGCATGCACTTACAGACACAGTTCTATGCATATACGCATACACACATACCTTTTTTTCTTACCTTCAGCCCCCATGCATGCTCTGCTCCTTTCGATGCCAGCCACAAAGGCCCTTGTACTCTAGCACTGAACGAAACAGGTACCAGAAAGCGGGGAAAGCTTCCTAATTCCTGCACCTGTGCAGAAGAGCTGTAGCACTCAGAGCATAATGGCCCAGGCCATCTAAATGTGTCAAGAGGTGCAGAATCAGCCCTACGCACATTTAGACCTGCATTTCCCCACCCTGCACCCTCAATGGGGCATGAAAATGTGGGGAACTGAAATGCCCCCTGCTTTGCATGGCTCATTAGGCATGCGCACTGGCGAACGAAAACTGTCAAAAGGAAATCAGGTTTCCGTTTCACAGTTCAAGCCAGCGTGATCGCTCACTGTTGGTGCTGTGTTTTATGGCCACTGAAGAAAAGCTTGTTCTTCAAGGGTAAATAAACAAATGTCTGTGTGAGGCCAGGACAGTACAGCTTGTAATGTGTGTTTCTAGCAAAAGAATCTTAGCGGCCTCCTCCCTTCCGGAGCCTAACTGCAATCTTGAGAGTGGTAAGAGAGAGATGGAGTCAATCCACACAAGGGTTGCACACCAACAATAATCAGTGGAAGGAGGTCCACCCTCTCCCACTGCCAATATACCCTATCCATGAAGTGAGTCACACGGCCCGGGTGAGCTGACAATAGGGGGTGCCAACGTGAGTGTGTAAAATATTGTTGATCACACCAATTGGCACCACAAAACATATTTTGGAATGAACAGCACAGAGCTCTGCAGAACAGTGTCTCCATGCAAAAACGAGTGCACGCTAACCGGTTCTGTGGTGATTTCACCATTGGTTATTTGTCTGATCTGGGTGTGATGCAAAAGAGAGATGGTTAACCTTTCAATTGATGTGGTACTTTATTAGATTAAATATTGACCCTAAGATCTCTGTAAATATGTCTGCGAGAGTCGTTCCTCTAGTCTCTTGCCTCTAGACCTTTGTCACTTTCAGCGTTTGCTGTAGTTACTGCGGGCATCAACATCAATGACCTGGGGACCATGATCGGTTGCCAGTTATAGGGTCAAAAACAAAAGGAGCGAATGCCTTTTGATGGACAAAGGACTGAAAAAAAGGGTCGAATTTTTTTTATTTTTTTTGGGGGGGTTCCTCCTCTAACCCCCCGTTTTCTTTATTAAAAACATTTTTTTTACCAACCCAAAAAAAAAATTAAAAAAAATCGACCCTTGTTTTTCGGTCCTTTGTCGATCAAAAGGTCATTCGATCCTTTATTTTCGATCCTTTGACTGGACACCCCCATGGGTTGATCATTACTCCAGAGAGAGTGAGCCCACCCACCGCAGCAGCCAAGGAGAACGTCGCAAATCTGAATACCTTTTCTAATAACTATGAAACGCTATTAGGAATATTGCGTTGTATTGGCTGCATCTAGATAGTGCTTCCTACCGCCTTTGCTCATCTCAAAATGGCGAGGATGCAAAGAAGAGAGGTGGGGGAGTGAAAGAAGATGGGTAGAGTTGAAGGAGGGAGCTGCAGAGAAATGAGGGCAAGACATTGCTGGATTATGCAGGTTGCTTGTGTGGTGCACAAAGAGGAGATAGTGGTCAGAAGACTGGGGAGTGAAGAGAAGGCAGTGCAAAGAGTCGGAACCGAGGAGATGATGCTTTTGGCCAACGCTCCAGAGTGGGCAACAATGCCGTCTTCGAGATCACTGTGGGGTGGGTGGGTGAACACGAGAGGACTCCCAAGTGTAAGTGAAGGACGGTGCTTCTGTGCTGTAGCTTGTAGATACACTGCTGAGAGTAAGGCAGTGCACGATCTTGTGCAGGGGGGTTGCCAGTGGTCACAACTGCCACCCATGAGGTCTCCCTTGCTACCCCTAAAAATAAAATTGAAATCTTTGTTTTCTCTTTTTTCAATCTAAGCTCCTGGGCTTTGTTTCTGGAGTGGCTGGCTTTCTTGTTCAGGTCTCTTTTAAAAAAAAGAGGGGTTTGCACAAGTGTAACCCTTTGAGCAGTGACCCTAAATAAGAAAAAAATAGGAATAACAAATAGTCTTTTTGGAATTCTGTACAATAATTGCCAGACTTATTAAAGGTTTATTTCAGGCACACTTCAGGGGGTGAGTTCACTAGTCTGTTCTTAAACACCTCAACTCAGCCTTTCATCCTTCTGAGGTCGATAAATTAGCACCAACACAGGTTGAGTGATATTTTATGTATATTTGTTCTATATAAAGCGCTTAAGCGTAAGTGCTGTATGATAGCACTGAGAAGAAAGGGTTTTGGCAGAGGTGGACAAATGAGGTTTGGCGCCCCGACAGAAAATTAGGCTTAGGAGGCTGCAGGTGGGAGCAAATTGTGGGCACCATGCCAAAGGTGTCTACGCTAAGGACTATGATGAGAGTTGGTTTGCTTCCATTAACTGCGCACAAAAACACAATTTTCAATGCTCAGTTGAGCGTTGTTTAATGCAGATCAAAAAAGCCGACACATGTTTCGAGCAACAAAGCTCTTCTTCCAAGGCTTGGAGATGCTTGCACATATGTCTGGTACTATATGGTTGTGCAATAACAAATGTATAAGGTTCAGTTTCCGGCTCCACTATATGAACGCATATGCGTGGTGACACAGCGTCTCCGCCCGCACTGGAAAGAACAGGAGCCTGAGCATTGAAAATTGTGTTTGTGTGCGCAGTTAATGGAAGCAAACCAGCTCTCACTATATGATGGCACACCATTATCATTTGGCCTTGGATGTCTGCTTGCATTCACAGTAATTTGGTAATGTGGGCCTATACACACTAGTATTAACAATACATAGGGCCTCATTCCGAGTACGGCGCTAACCAATGGCGCTATTAACGCCTTGGTTGACGCCGTACCCGGACCGGCAGCGCCTTGGTGGATGGCGGAATTACCGCCCCATTCCAAAGTTGGCGGGGCGGTAATTCCCCATTCACCAAGGCTCTTCCGCATTCCCAAATGAGCCCCCATAGGGCTCAATGGGAATGGGGAAGATGCAAATAACGGTGACCGTTCATTACGGTCACCGTTATTGGCTTGGAGGCCCCTTTGCGCCCTCGACTTTAACACCTGCTCAAAGCAGGCGTTAAGAGCGAGGGCGCAAAGGGAACTCGGAGTATGGCGGTAAGGGATTACCGCCACCGGTCTCGTTACCGGTGGCCGCTATCCCTTACCGCCATACTCGGAATGAGGCCCATATGGTGAATTAAATGTATATCACATTATAGTGATACCGTAACCATATTCTTCGTAGTGTTCTTAGGAACAATGCTATGTGATGCCCCTTCCTGTTTTGTCAAGGGGTGAAAGGTCGTGTCCCATCACTTCCCGTGATGTCACTTCGGGGTTGGGTCAAATGACATAATTTCCTGTGATGTCATCGGAGGTCAAGGTTCATGTGATGTCACTTCCGCTACCCCTGGCATTTTGGTGAAATGACGTCCCTGCGCTTGGTGTGTTGAAGGCCGCAGGGATTCTGGGAGGGAGGGGACCTTGATTGCAAATGTTTGAAGTTCAATGGCAGCTGGTGATTTATTTCTTTGGAGCAGTATTCAGTAATAAGTGTGAGCGACCAAGCACAGCAAGTGAGGTTAAACCAACATAAGGTTGTACGGGGGTGGGTGTGTATCTCCCCCCAAGGGCACTTTTAAAAATAATGTATAGAAATAGTGCATTCAACAGTACAATTTAATTTAGAATTAGTTCTGTAAGATATCACCTATGAAGCCAATACATGGATGCCATGGCACAATCAGTAGACAGCAGTATTTTACAACATCGTCTTGATACCTATGCCTACAATGTATGCCAGCACTGGCAATGTAAACCACACATGTTCATGATGCCTATGTCTACAAAATATGCAAGCACGGCTCTAGAAAATACATTGGGCCTCATTACAAGTATGGCGGTAAGGCAACAACGGCGCCGGTATCTCTACAGGCACCGTTGCTACTATACAGCCATACTAGGAGTTCTGCTCGTGGGTACCCTTGCAGCCACCAGGTCTGACCTGGTGGCCGTACTGGCACCCGCGAGCAGAACATGATGGTAGGACCGGTACTATTATTGATATGATATGATGTGATATGATAGTTTATTTATAAAGCACCTATAGACAATGTGTTTCAAAGCGCTTTAAGGCAAGGGAGGGAACAAGGGGAAGATAAAATGACATTCTTACAGGCCATGAACAACAAGAATGGGAAATTAACTATCGTAATAGGACTGACGACATTTCAGATAGTGCTGGAGGGGGTGGGGGGAATAGGAAAAAAAACAAGCAGGGGAGGAGACAAACATGGTTGCTATCATACTAGGTCCAAGGACAATTCTGATAGAGTAAGTGCATAGAGAGAAATAAGGGGAGTGGGGGGAGAGAGCAGAGGAGAAGCAGTGGAGAAGCAAGAGGGGAGAGCGAGAACAGTTGCAGAAGTCAATAATAACACATGATGTTGCAGGAGAACAGCAATGCAAACAAGAATTCAAGATGATGATGGGCATAGTATGATTCGGGGCCCCCCTTGATTCAAGATGCATGGGAGGTCCAGCATGAGGATAGAAAAGGGTGAGTCCATGAGTCCATAAAAATCAAATCCAAGCATTGGACACAAGTCGGAGATGGCAACCATAATGTATCACGATATCTCCTGAAAAGGTTCCAGGTGGGGGGGCACAAGGAGACATCACGGGGGACTAGAAGAGGGTGGGAAGCATTACGGAAGCAGACAGGGGCCTTTGTTGTGGGCCTTCGGTGTAATGGCTGGCTCCCACCTCCAGGTTGCTTAAAAGCCAAGTGCAACCAATGGAAGGTGGGAGCTGGGCCAGGCCAGGAAAACAAAGACCAGTGGGAGAGAAAGCGGCCATGTTGGAGGGCCGGCAAACAGTGAAGCAAAGGTTGGAAGTGCACGAGATGCAGGCACAAAGGTGGCGAAATGAGCAGAAACAGTCAAATTGCTCGAATTGTAGATTCCTCATTGTGCGCTTTTCGGATGGCAGTTTAAGAAGTAAATCTTGCGAAAAGTACACGCACCAACGTGCATTGCCGAAATAAACCTTCCACTTAAGGCTTACACCAGAATGATTGTTGTGCTGTTAATAGTCCCATTGTACCACCCTCCCCATTCCCATTGAGCCCTATGGGGCGCAATGGGAATGGAGATGTACCGGCCCCAGCACCCGCAAAAGGGTAATTACCGGGTCCGGCTGGGCCGGAATAGTCTGGTAATTGCCCATTTTCGGGTGCCAGACCCGGATGCGAGCTTGGAGGTAGCCTTGCCGGTAAAACCGGCAAGGCTACCTCCAACCTCGTAATGAGGCCCATTGTCTTTCTACCAGTGCCCAAATATATGCTAGTCTTGCCTTTGTAAAACACTTTCATGTTGGAACACATATGCCAGCATACCACTGTGGAGAGTAAGTATGTTTGGTGCCAGTGTGTGCCTCTGGGAGAAGACAGGGCAGGGCGCAAAGGTACACTGACATTGTTACCTCAGCGTGACTGCATTGCTGTTTTCAAAAACACATGGGACCTAAACCCTCTTGCCTGAGGTTTATGTCCCGTGTGTATTTGGAAACTGCATTGCGAATGCAAGTAACAGTGCTGTGCTTTCTTGCAGTTGCCAAATAGGCATAAAGGGATACACCAGGATGTGTTTATGGGTTTCAGTGGGGGCAACCAGCCCCTACTAACCCCCCAGTTCTACTACTGTCCCCAAGTTGGGGGTCTTGCAGACAACAAGACCTTGCATCAACATTGTGTGGTACCTATGACTTAGTGGGATCTCGGCCCTCTTACCTTAAAATGATGATATGACTCCTTTTGGGGTAACCTGTAAATATAGGATTCTTAGGTGCTGGGTTTAACAAAGGGCAAGGGGGTGACCTGATCTCCACACAGCCCTGTGCTGAGCCATCAAGAATTCTGGACTGCTCACAGTGAAACAAGGAGAGTTAGGCAAGGGACACAGCAAATGTCTCCCAAGACCCTAAAATGAAAAAGTGTCCTCCTTTCCTATCGATTTGCACCATACCTACAAATACCAGATCAGTGGTCCATTTCCATGCAGGCAGATATGACAAACTGAGAATAGCCATTAGATTCAAAGCAGTAAGACTGGCTGCCTCCCCCATACTCAAAAAGTACCTTCTCCCACCAGCAGCTGTTAAACCATTGGCACAACTACTTGGTTTCTCAGTAGGACTCCCCACACTATAACATTGAAGTGGCACTTTGGGCCCCTCCAACATTTGACATCTGGTTTCCTTATGGCAGAGTGAATACACCTGTAAGCACTATAATGGTTGCTAAGGTACTACTGCACCTAGACGTGTGTAATGCTAAGCAGTGCTTTATTCATTTAGTGCTGAGAGCACAACATTTTAAAAACTGCCACAAATGGCTCCTCAGTGTCTCAGGGAGAGTTCAAGGATTTATATTCAAAATACATTTCAGGAAAGTTCTCCTTCTCACCCTGGTTGTTGGTTGACTGTTCTCCCCACCCGGAGAAATAATCTTTAGATTTTTGAACCTCTCTGAGACATTGGGTGAAGAGTGGAAAGTCTGTGGCTAGTAAGGCCTCTTCTGACAATCCCGGCGTGATGATCATTGGCATCGTGACTTCCTGACGCAATACCTGAAGCAGGATGATGACCTGTGAATGCAAACTATTTGGTTCAATGGGCCGGATTGTAGATTTTCTTGCTCTGCCAGGTCGGCTTGAATAGCCGTACTTGCTGTCTGAGTCCAGGAGAGCCATGCCGGGATGCCTCGTCGGGCAGGGAGGTGGACCTTGTGATTGATTTCACCGACAGTACATACGGATCATGTACCTGCCCCTTCTTCATGAAAACGATCTTCGAGGTAATCAGGTTCTGGTTTTTCTTGAAACCATCAGGGTTGGTGTTCTAACTCTGGTTATGGGTCGGTCCCTTTTCCCTTTGTGAAGGAGCCCAATTTCCATCAGTTCCTCCTAGGATTTTTCAGGGCAGAACCTGGCTAAGTGTCCTGGTTTTACACAAGTGAAACATCTTATATGCTCTGGGTGATATACCAGCTCAGGATCTGTGTGCAGGGCTTGGAAGACTCAGACGGGATCACCTGACCCTAGATGAGAAGGATATTCCTCTTTTTCCTCTGCCAAAGATTTGATATCATCCAGTTTCTTCAGCCCTCCACTCGTCTCTTGGGCATACCTGACTCTTTGATGTGCTTTGGCAGCCTGCATAGCCTTCTCCAAAGTGGGCTAATAGAGTTGCCAGATGATTTTCTTTAGGTAGGGTGGTAGCGAGCCTATGAATTGCTCCAACACCAGCATTTGTTTGAGGTTTAATGGACAGCCACTTGTTTGGAAGATCTCTCAATCCAAACGACAGTTTTTGGGAGTTGCCCACTGAAATAGCCACAAATGCCAAAGACAAAATCCATAGTGTTCTCGATATTGTCCGGGATGTTCTAAAATTCCCCTCTTCAGATCTTCATAGGGGTCCTTCGCCCGTTGAGCTTCTCCCGTGAACAAAGGGGCGATGTACTTGGTCCTATGGTCATTACTCCATCCTGCGTTTTCTGCAACCCTCTTGAAGCTGGCAAAGAAGGCAGATGGATCTTCCCCAGTTCCAAGCTTTTGCAGTATGGACAGTGGTTTCCCTGGTTGCTCCCTTGTAGAGCAGATTTCCTGGTTTTGACAGCTAATGCTGAGATGCCCCTCTGTGAGAGCTTTTAAGAGGTGCTCCCTGGCTTTTGGGAGGACAGCTGGCTCCTGAATAATGGGACTCTTTGTAGCTGCTAATGGTTCTGCTATGTCCTCGTCTTCTTCCAAGGATGAACGTTTCTTCCAGTGCTGGAAGGCTGGCCCACTTTCAGTACTCTTCAATCTGCTGCTACTTTTTGAGGGCTCAGTACCGGCTGTTAACTGGGAATCTGAATCTCCTGTTTCAGACATCTCATCTCAATCGTGCTTAATTGTTCTCAGGAGCTGCATTGATTGCCAGTCAGGCAATTATGTTCATTGAACCTGTTCTGCAGTGACATGGGGACAGCTACATCGATTATCTTTCCTTTGAGAAGCAGACGGTTAAAAGGTCTGTAGTTGGTAAGGGCACTGGGGTTGAATATGAGTTTCTTCATCAGAGGGAGGATATGTTCACTTGTAAGTGCATCAGGAAAGGGCAATGGGTTATTGCAGCATTCACTATATTGGCAAATAATTAGGGCTTTTTCAAGGGATTATTTCATGGATTGGGGATGGAAGTATGCCCTCTTAGTGGGAGGTATCTCTGTGGATTGCAGCGATGTTGGTTAGACACTCACCGGGATTTATGAGGAATTAGTCCATGTTGGGGTGCTGTTGGGAGTACTGTTAGAGCAGTGATGCTTCCTGAATCTTGTGAAAGTGGAATCTGATCGTGTGAAATATGGCTGTAAAGAACTAGTACTTAATTATCCATCCTTGGGCCACCTGGGTGTTGTAGTGATGAGATCTGGTATGATATGATATGATATTTGCATCGCGCTCTTACGCACGTGTTTCAGAGCGTGACAAGGCAAGGGAGGGGAAACAAGGGAGGACAAAACAACGATCTTACTAGGCCCAGTGACATTGGGAACACACAAGTGCAGGAGAGAGGGAAGGGGGAAAGTGCAAGGGAGAGGGTAGAAGTGGAAAGTGCTGAGCAAGGGATAAAACAACAACTGGGAGTGCAGCCAGCAAGGTGGCAAGCGTGAGGCTTGAGCGCCGACATGGTGTGTCAGATAAGTGCAGGTAGGGGGACTGTAGGGTTGCAGATACAGACCCAATGCAAGGGTTGCCAGGAGGCAGTGCGGGTGTGTGGCTGGGTGGGCAGGTACCTGGACCCAAAATCAGAGGGTAGCCAGGTGCATTGAGCCAAAGCAGACATATCAGCAGGGGAGAGGAAGAGCGACAGCAGAAACGAAGAGGAAAGTCTTGAGGTGCTTCCGGAAACGGAGATGGTTCTCCTCAAGTGTCAGAGTGGCGGGGGGCTGTTCCAGAGGGAGGCCTTGGCCGAGGAAAGAGATTTACCCCCAATTAGTTGCTTGGAGAAGCGACTGACCCTGAGGGACTTGGAGGTGGAGGAGCGAAGAGCTTGAGTGGGTAGTTATTTATGGAGGGAGAGTTGAAGGTATTTTGGACCCAGGCCCCAGAAGGCCTTGTGGACAATGCAGAGGGCCTTGAATTCAATCCTTGCAGCCACTGGGAGCCCATGAAGAGATTTCAGGGCTGGAGAGATACAATCCCACGGCTTGAGGCCAAGGACAAGTCTCGCAGTCCTGTTCTGGATGAATTGCAGAGGTCAGAGTGTAGAAGTAGGCAGATTTAGAAATTGGCTGTTGCAGTAATCCAGCCTAGAGAGAACCAGAGCTTTAGAGACAGTGAGCTTCTGGGGGAAGGAGAGGAAAGGAAGAAAACCTCTGAGAAGGTGCAGTTGGAAGTTTGACTTCTTAGAGACGTTAGAGATGTGAGGAGAAAAGGAGAGTGTGGAGTCAAAGATGGCCCTGAGGTTCTTATCCTCACAGGTGGGAGCAGGAAGAAGGCACAGGGAGGCCGTCAAGAGAGTGACAGGAAAGGAGGGTGCAGGTGTGCCGACGAGGAGAATCTCTGTCTTACTGGCATGAAGGCAGAGATCATTGGCGGCACACCACTCCTGGAAGGCAGACAGACCGTCAGAGATGTGGGTGGAAGGTTGTGGTAGTGGATTGATGCCATTCTTTAAAGTTTTGAAGGGAGCTCTGCTCTTGTTGATGTATCCGAGGAGGCAGCTTCATAGCAGGTGGTGTTGACTCTGGCTATTCTGCCCACTGAGCAATGGGGGTTCCGAGTGTTGGAGCCCTCTTGTAAAATGTTTTGCATTCAAACTCCAGAACCTCCAGGATTTTGCATTTACTTTCCGTGCGATCTTGCATTTAGCAGTACTAAGAAGATTTTGGATTTCTGCAGTAAACACATTAACCCATTAAATGATCTTACTCTGAATTGAACCGATGACCTACAGGTTACGCACACCACTCTGCAGTAACTGAAACAACATCGGAGATCTCTTACTGGCATTAGAGCCTAAAGGTTACATGCACATTTTTCCAGTTGACAAAAGAACCCATTGGCTAGCTCACTGCTATTAAAACCTGGCTTACAGACTGCTCACAGATATCTACTGCAAGTACATTAACCCAATAAGCTTTCTGACTGGGTTGGAACAGGTGGCCTATGGGACAGGTTTATCTCTCCAGTATGTGCTGTGCACAATACACGAAGCCAACTTAGCAGCCTAGCTGAGGCCTTTTTCACACGCCTTGCAGCGATTCCTCCATATTTTGTTATGACCCAGAGGCGTCAAGTCGAGGGCACACGCGGGGGACGGAGTCCACCCACTGTTTTCAGAGGGTGGACTCAGTTCCCCCACAGCTAAAATGAGAAACATTGAATGCCCTCTTTGAGTTTATAAATTAAAGCCGACATCTGGGGTCCGCAGTCACCAGGTTTGCAGGCTGGACACTTCACCACTGCACTATATAACCACTGTCGTCAGGTTTGCAAGCCGGACACTTCACTGCTGCACTATATAACCACAGTCGTCAGGTTTACAGGCCGAACACTTCACCCGTGCACTATATAACCACAGTCGTCAGGTTTGCAGGCTGGACACTTCACCACTGCACTATATAACCTCATGATAAATAACAAATAACTAAAGGTAAAATGTCCCATTTCGGTACTGCAAGTTTCAGGGAAAACATTTGGATTGGGTTTTTTGGAGTTTAAAACATGCACACCTTTTAACGTTTCCAAAAACACTATTAGAAGAAAATATACTCTCATGGTTTTGTGTGGGTGTTGCCTTTATGAAAGGCAAATGTCATTCGTCCTGTGCAATTTGGGTGGTTATGCAAAGCCAATTTAATGAAATATGCATATTTTACCTTGATATGCTATTTTCTGACGACGTCACATTCCATTGCTTTTGTTGATGAGCCCCCCACTTTAATTTTTAGGACTTGACCCCGGCTTACGCTGCACGATGGAGCATGCAGAATAATTCATCAGAATTTGCAAACACATTCAAACTGACTAATGGCAAGCTAGTTGATAGCAAATGTAATATTTTCCGGCTTATAGGTGCTCATTTAATCAACTTTGAAAGATTGAAGTGCTGGAAATGTCATGGTACTGAGATACTAGTGGACACTGAAAGTTGGGAACCTTGCCAGAGTTCCATGGATGTCTCAGGGACCAGATATGAGTTCACGTCGGGGTAGCAATGCATTGTGAGACATGCTGCATAGATCAGGAACAAGAAACCTGGCGCGAGAAGGGCTATGCAGCTGTCTCATCAGTGGCACCAGTTAAAGCATTCAGCAGGCCTGAATAACGGGAACAGTCAGAGCGCCGAGGATACCCAAGTGCTGGAATTCAAGCGAATACTGAAGTTCAGGAAGTAGGTGTCTAGAGCTAAAGTGAAAGTTTCTATGACAGTTCAGGTAAGAGGTGCACTGTGAGACCTCAGTGGGTGCTCAGTGATGGAATATTTGGCCAACAGTGAATTGTGACAGTTCTATGGATGTTTCTGTTGTGGGATTTAAGTGCATTCAGTAGGTTGGAAAAGAAGTGGTTTGCGACCAAATTTTTGGACTCGGGTCCCTCCGAGGGCATTCAACCAAAAGCTTGTTCGGCCCATAATTATGGTGAAAGGCGCTATAACAAATACCAAAATGATTGAATGAATAGCAGGCAGATGTGAAACAATGATATTTGTCAGCGTTGAGGGTGTCTCATCGCGAACATGCTTGTGCATGACACAGTCTGGAAAGAGGTGCAATTCTAGAACTCTGTGGTTGTCTTCGTACTTGAAAGCCAGTCCATAATGCAAGTCAGTGTAGCATAGTGTTGGTATCTCAGCACTGGGATAGCAGTATTGCTGCAAATCAAGACAGAAGGGCATTGTGCATTTCAGGATATCTCTGCTCCAGATACGACATGATGCCAAGTGATGCCTGGTGACAGCCCTGTGGTTGTCTTAATATTTGAGATCCAGAGCATGATATGAGTCTTGATAGAGGTGTCTCGCGAAAGCTCCGCTAATATCTCAGGAGTAGGAAAGCAGCGGATGGCGCATGTGAGGATAGAGGACGATTGGGAGAGTTCAAATGGATACATGCTTAACATATTCATGTCAATGTTCTCTAAACTACTATCCGAGAGGGCTGCCCTCTTCTCCAACGGGAACTGAGGGATATCATGCAATAAACACAAGGGGATGTGGCCACTGAGAATTTTTATCTACTGATTTCTAAACTGATAGAAGGCTACGGAAAATCATGTGGTTGCAACTATGTAACCTCCAATTTGGAGGTACAAGAAGAATAGCCTTCTATCAGTTTAGTAATTAGTACATAATTCCCAGTGGGCACACCCCCTTGTGTCTAATGTTCTCTAAACGGCATTAAGTATCTAACAAACATATTGTATGCATGTTTTGTGTTAAAAAGAAATAATAAGTACATGCATTATCATAAATAATGCATTACTGCACAGATATATGATTGTGGTTATTTGTGCAGTCAATGGCTAATTTTGCTGAAAAACAGTCCATAACAATGCTTTTTTGAAACAATTGTAACACATGCATGCTGATACAGCTACTATGTGACAGAGCAAAGCCACTTTCATGGATGGATAGAGGACTCTCTTTTAGAGGGATTAGGACTAGGTATCGTCTGCTGTCTATATTTTGACATATGTGAATCTCAAAGGACTCTCAAATAACTCTTACAAACTATATTTGTCTTGGTTGACATATAGTTTAACATCTGATGACCTTTTGGCCTCTTGCAGCAAAGAAAGAAACTTTCTTCAGAGCTAGGATTACAAAAATACTTATTTTTCAATTTATTAAATAGGACTTTTTCTATTTATTAATTGATCCTGTCTGGCTCATCTGAGGGCTTTGCTCAATGAAAGGTTAATTATTTCATTTTTCAATTCGTGTTTACCATATTAACAAGAAACTGCATCTGGGTGCAGGTGTTAAATCAAAGACAAACTAGCTGAATAATCATAGGCCAATATTGGACAAGAAAGGTTTTCAATTGTTTTCTGAACTGTGTGAGAGAGTCGATTTCACGGCGATCAGCGGGTAACGAGTTCAATGCTCATGGCCCCGCAATCGAGAAACATCTGTCACCCACAGAAACAAATTTGTAAGGGGGGACCACCAAAACGTTTCCACTCATAGAGCGGAGCGAACAATTTGGCTGATACGCCATGATTTTTTATGAGAGATAGCGTGGAGCAAGATTAAGGTGGCATATCAAAACCAGAACAGAGGGTTTTAAAAACAACCCTCTGTTGCACCAGCAATCAATGAAGACTTCTACGAGCCTGGGAGATAGGTTTATCCCTTGGGAGGAAGAAAAGAAGCCTAATGCCTGCATTCTGCGCAACCTGAAGACGCTGCATTTGCTAAATTGGAATGCCCACAAGAAGGATTTACGTTCATCAAGGATTGAATGTAAAATGTTACTATTCACTCTGTCAAAAAATATAAAAATGATCAGTGATTTATCTGTGACGATCTTCTTGCTTTTTTATGCTGTGCTTCTAAGGAACTTTCTTATTTGTGAATTGGAAGTGGTTTTAAATCACTTTAAATCGCTTTAAATCACTTTAAAGCCTGTTTAAATCACTTTAAAGCCTGTTTATTAATATTTTTTCATTACACAACTATTATTAACAAAGAGATTAGTAATTTTACTTTCGACACCAGTACTTTCTTAAAGATTGCAAGGAGATCAAGGTGGGGTATATTTTCAAAGTATTTATTAAAAATAGTTTTGCATGTGTTCTTCAACCCTCACAATAAAACAAAGCTCCCCGAATGATGTGACTTTTTCAAACTTTAAAAAAAAAATCATTCCTAAATAACACAATGTTCAGAAATAATTCAACTGACAGGTTCAAACCCGAATCCATGCTGTTAAAAAACTTTTCAGTGTAAATGTTTGCGTTCAGTTTTATGGGGTATTCAAATTAAATGCAGCTTACTTTCGGTGCCTCTGCACTAATTCAGTTTTATAGGGTGTTCAAATAAAATGGCAAATGCTTATTTGTTTCTTTGCACTAATTTAGCTTACAGGATAACCAAATAAAATGCAATTTGCTTCTTTGTATCTTTGCACTAATTTAGTTTACAGGATAACCAAATAAGATGCCAAATGCTTCAATGTCTCTTTGAAAAATGTAAAAATTCACTTAGCATGTTAGTACTCTTAAAGCATGCCTCTCATACCAATTCCATTGTGGCCATCATCCCATCTTCTGGCTGGCTGGTATTCAGCTCCCTGCTTGTATTCACTACCCTGCTTCCTGCTTCTGCACAACCTTTATGCCAAACCACCAGGGGATTGAGTTCATCAGAGCCTTCTCTCAATCATATTTCATGGCGATTTATATACATTGCAAGTGGGACTTTGTCTAATCTAATTTACGAATTGCTGCATTGTATTATTGAAACACATTAGCTAACCCAACATCATTGGATTCTAGTGTGTGGTCCAGGGTGTTGCTTTGTGCTGTGTCCTGTGTTAATTAACACATCCTAATTTGCCTCATGCAATGCAAGATTTTCTTGCATCTAAGGGAATTTATCTTTCTGTCCAACTTGCTGACAAATTATTACTATTTCTGACCTTGTTCTAATTGCTTTTCACCGGAGAGAAGGAACTTTCTTGACTTCAATTATGCATACACACTATTAGGATCATAGAGTTTTAATTTTACATTGATTAGGGATAAATCATAAAAAACAACATGCATATGTCTCTACCTAATACATTTAATATGCAATCTGCTTCTGATTACTATAATGAAGTTGTAGATGTTTGCAGTGATTACAACATCTCCATGGGTCTGCTTTTAAGCTCGCAAAGTGAAGTTATACATTTTGCAGTGAATGCATAAAGCTCCATGGATCTGCTGCTAACCGCTACAGTGATAAAGATATTAAACCTACTGTTACCAATGGGCATTGCTAATCCATTCACATGAAAACGCATACGATGTGACTCTTATATGCTATACTTAATTCTAACTGCCCTGGTATTCTGTATAGTTCTTGCTCTTCAAAGGAAGAATGTAGGGGTTGATTGTAACTACAAAAATAGACTAAGTCATGTCATGGTCGTGTGGGCCTAGTCTTCGTCATGTGATCATCCAAGATAATTAGCATACATTGAAATCTTCCTATACAAAAGTGTATGTTTTTATAATTTCAAGGAAATCCATGCCCATTTGACAATGTTGGAACTAGATACTAAATACAAATATAAATCAACTGGTATGGGTAAAATTCTTATTGGTATAGCAGAGACGTGTATTGAAATTGGAGGGGGATTTTCCTAATACAGGTTTTGTCTATGGATACACTGGTCACCTGTGAAGATACAAAGATTGGGTTTGCTGTGTTTGGACAAGTGTTGAAATTGCAAAATGACAAAGGGATAAAATAGTTACTGTGGGGAATGCCATCTGCAAGGGTTAAATAGCCATATATTTTTGTTAATTTTTAGAAATAAAGTGATGCAGGTAATTCTGTTTCTGAAAGGGAAGCCTGCTGATCTGTTCAGCCTTTCGTAATGCTCTCATGTGCCTGTGATGTGACTGACAAGTGACATCTCCAGCCACTTCCCTGTAGTGACGGCAGGGCAGATTGAAAGGTCACATGTGTATTCCTGCAAGTTGCTGGAACACCAAATTCCAACAGAGGGAACTTTTTAACGACTGCAGATTTGATTCAAAACATAATAATTTTGTCCCCTAGACAGCCTGGTGGCATGATCAACTGTACATATAAGCCATGCCTAGTTAGTGTATAGTGGTTACTGGGGTCACTCAGTTATATAGCCACAGCATTTGGATGTCATATTAGTGTAAACTTGGTGAGCAGTGCTGTACCTGTGTTTGTGCCAGTGCCTGTGTTTGTGCTTGTGGCATCCGCGGATATGCATCCTGTATTTGGCCCTGAGGTTGTGTGTTTGGTGCATAATAATCATCTTGTCCCCCTTGGTACTGCTGCTGGTCCTGCCCTCCCCAGTTTTGTTGCGCCGCTCTGATTTGACATGCCTTTGAAATATGTCCTAGCAGTCAGCAGGTCCAACACTGTGGTGGCTCCCTCCCTTGTACTGGGAAAGCCCCTGGGAAGTCTCCTGTCCCCTGCTGCATTTGTTGTCCGAATCCCAAACCCCCCACCCTGGTTATGATGCGTTTGTGGCCCAAAGCCACGGCCCCTTTGAAATCCTCCCCTTCCTCGGAACCCCTATTGGAACCCGCCCGCCCCATGTAACCTCCTCCGACAGGCGATGCAAACTGATGTGGCTGTTGATACTGCTGCTGTGCCTGTGGTGGCGGGGCTGGTTATAACCCCCCCCTTCAATTGCGTACTTTGATAGCTTCTTCTGCACTCATTTGGCCTTGTCTGCCTTCCTTTGTTCCGCCTTTTGTTTAACTTTCTCCTGCCACAATCTGCAATGGTGCACTATTTTGAGTTGTAATTCTGGCCATGAGTTTGCACTAATTTCTTCAAATTCTTCTGTACTTGCACTGATACTCCCTGCACTAAGACATAATAACATATTGCTGTAGTTTTGTCCCAAAGCTCTTGGGTTTCAAGGTGCCAAAGCTCTTGAATCTCCTGGATATATTGAACAGGGACTTAATTCTCCCTCATCTTTCGTGACGTAATCACCCCAATGTCTGAGGTGTCTGGGTATTGTGTTCATAGTCCCTGCCATAATGCTGCTCTGCAATTTGCAAATGGCACCCCTTTGTGTGCCGTGTTCGGTGTCGTCACCCCTGGGAAGCCCACCTTCTTCTTCCATACGTCATCACAGACGTCTCCTAGTATCGATACAAATAATCCCTTTACGTCACCCACTGCCAACCTGTGATCAGTTCTCAGTTTTTCCATCTCATAAATCCATTTCCCTGCACCCCCGCTCAATGATGGCAACCTACACTTCACATTCTCCTTGTCTGTGTGCTTGCAGGGCACATACTGTGGTCTCGTCCCCCTTCTCTCAACTAGGGGCATCTGTGAATATGCTGCCCTTTCTTCTGGTATACTCTAATTTGTAGAGGCCCTCTCGCATCCTCAATGTCTGTGCATGTGTCTGCTGGTCCCAGTCTAGGTACTTGTTTGCTTTCACCCTCTTAAACAAGCTATCGCTGCTTCGTACCTCTGTAGTCCTGGAGGATCCCTTAGTCTGTTCACATATGTATGGTGCATAGTGCATATATCGTTCATCTGTTGTGCTTGTCCTTCTGACCCTACCCCTCCTTCTCCTTGTCTGTTGGCCCTACATTGCCACAACACCCACTCGTCTGTTCCCATAGGCTGTGGCCTGCTTTGCTCCCCCCTCTCTTCCCCACTGTGTTTGTCGTCCTGTCTGATCCTGTGACCATGACCACGTTGCTACAAAAATCATCGGCAAAACATAGTCTCCTCAATGTCGCGTCTGTGTTAGCTTTCATGCTAAGATCGATGTCAACCAAATTATACCTACTGCCTCCTGTCCATGTTTCTAAGCCTTCTACGCTCCCTTCTGCCGTGCTTCTGCACCATGAATTTGTGCTGTCTGGCTCCACCCTTCCATCCTCCCTGGACCTAGTCCTTTCCCTATCCAGTGCTACCTTCGCCTTTACTGCCCTTATTGTTAGTTCATCTTCCTCCTTAGGTTCTTGTTCCCTCGCCAGTCTGTCCAACCGCAACTATCTCTGTTACCTCTCTGCTAACTTGCGTTTTTCTTGCTCTGCTATCTCCCTCCGCCTCTCTGCTTTCTCTATCTCTCTCTCATTTTTCTCTCTCATCTCCTGCTCTCCATTCTCTTCCTCTCCATCAGATCCTTCTCTATCCTCTCTTCTTGCTCCCTTTCCAATAGTTCATTCTCTTCTTCCCTTCTTCGCTGACTCTCTTCCCGCTCCAGTTTATCCTTTCTCCTTCTCTCTCTGCCCACGTGCTCTATCCTCACTTCCTTATCCTTCTCCCTTCTGTCCCCTCATCCATCAGTTCTGCCCAGTCTGTCATGTCACTGTCCCTCTTCAGACTTTCTATGGCCTCAGTCGCCCCTTCTGCCTCCCCAGTTGTCTTCCCTTTAAGTTTTAGGAGCACATGCGCTGCTATCCACTTGCTTGTGCTTATGTCCTCAAACTCTTCCTTCGCGCGTTGCAACCCCTCGTTGCTTGCTCCTTCGCCACTAGCTGGTTGTCCTGCGCCCTTCGGCTTATCTTCCTTAGTGTATGGTGGTGGCTTATATGTCGGATTTGAATATCCCTCTGCTGCTCTTAGTTCCCTTATTGGATGCATTCCCTGCTCATCATCTGTATCATCAGATATTACACTCAGAGGGGCATAAGGCTGTACAGAGGGGTGTGTTCCCTCTTCCTTCACCTCATGCTGGCTTACCATCCACTGATGCCTCGCTGTTTCCCCCTCACCCTCCTGGAACATGTGCCACAACTCAAATATGGTCATGCGTTTAGTCAGTTTCTTCCCCTTATAAGCACCCTGTATGTGTGTCAGTAGCGATTGCTGCACGACTTTGGAGAAACTGCCACAAGGTGGCCATGGCTTTGTTAACTTCCCTTCTGTACTTTTGGACCATTCTATGATATACGCGCAGATCTTTTCCTTGTAAGGTGGTAATGTTTTACACAAATGCTGAAGGGGAGTAACTCCCCCACTAGTACACTGATAAATTTAATTACCTTTTTACCTGTCCTCAAGTGGCGGCTTTCGATAATCCGCTGTTAAGGGAAAAAGGGTCACAATGCAAATATAATGCATTCCAATTTGTACGAGCCTCTCTGGCTCTGCACCTTACCAGGCATGCTCTGCGCACAGCCCCTCCTTCACAATCGCTGCCTCCTCAAGCACACAACCACAATCCTGCGCATGCGCCTTCCGCGCACCGCCACTGGTTCACCTTGTCTGCCAATCACAGGTTCACACTACTAGCTCCTCACCATCTCAAAACTCTCTATGTCCTATGTACAAACCTAAGAGGGGCGTCACCAAGCTATCAACACAACACAGGTAGATAGAATATTACGCGCACACAGCAAAAGCCTGTTACTCCCAAACCCCTACAAAAATCCCCACAGCTGTCTTCCTTGCTCTCCAGGCCGCGTATACCAAACTTCTCTTGTGATCAAACTGCACTTGTTGTGTCGCCTAATGTGTGAAACGTCTGTCTCCAGAAGACTTAACCAGCCTTCCAAAATCTAGGATAGCTCCAGCTAACCCTCATGGGAATACCGTCATCTATGACCCGAGCTAAAACGCCCAACCCACAGGAATACTTTGCTACAAAACCCTTGTCATCCTAGTCCTCTCTGCTACTTAGTCCATACTGCTCATTAGAACCTTTGCCTTGAAGATAAAATATGCTCTAGACAGAGAAAATTGACTCCTACTTCCGCTCCAGTCCCTACTCACTATAACAGTACTGAACAACACTATGACCCTCTTAGACAACACTCTGACAATGCTCGACAGTACTAAACAATACTCCACAATACTGAATACCCAACCTCGTACCCAAAATTGCTGTCATTCTGGACCAATACTTATGTTCCGTGCTCGGCTGCTGACTCCCCTTCAAGGCGCTCGCTTCCATGTCTTAGTCTGATTGGACAACTCACTGATCTCGGGCAGGATGATTTCCAAACAGCTCCCGACAACCTTTAAACAGGCACCCGTATTCCCGTCTCTGTCGAAATATGCGAGGGTCCCACAGCCTCTCCGGTTGGGATGCGAAGGAGTCAGCTTAGTGCCGGGCTGGTGCAGGTAACCATCCTCTGCTACCAACTTGTTGGCATATCCTCCCAGGAAGGTTCGAGTGCTACTAAGAGTTTGCGGATTCAGGACTCATGGAAGGCCCAACACCTTCCCCCAAAAGGAACACAGGCCCAGGCAGGCAGCAAGTCCAAACTGCGATTTATTGTAGCCAAAACCAACAGGGATCTTTATAAGGACAGAAGAAATATGTGGACACCTGAGTATTCCCTGGCTCGCAGGCCAGTTTTGTGGGCACCTTGCGTCACATTGACGTCACAACCTGGGCACCTCTCCAACAAACCTATCGTGCAACTGGATTGGGTGTTAAGTGATAGTCCACCTATAGTGGACTCTATGCATGTTAGTCTACTTGCACTCCAATGTCAGGTGTCAGACCTGGCCCATCCCATTATTGCTATCACTAAACAATGTTGCAGTGTGAGGGTCTTACCATTGGTACTTGCCCGTTGCTACCCACCCCTAGGATAAAGAACTGTGGTTGGCTAGAGCGGATGTCCCCAGGCCTGGGACCCGAAATGATTCTCAGCTCGAGGTGTATCTTCTCAATGTAATAAGTATAACTATGTGTCTGCATTGTAAATTGTGTGCACCACAATAGTCTATGAGAGTGCCCATTCACATCGTGCAACGCTTGTCTTCTCACTGTAACGATTTTGGTGCAAGCTTCTGTCTGGCGGCGTGAGATTGCTCCTCTTTGCCAGCGCCGGTTTCAATTCTTCATCCAAGCCTGCCGAGTCACGTGTCCAGAGACCGTGTTTGGGCTTCTTCTTAGCTCTGAATTACTCTGAATATTGGAAAATTATTCACATTAATACAACTGGTGTTACTGCCGTTCAGGGAATGGAATGTCACTCATATCTGGTGGCATTGGCAGCAGACCTGGTCTGACACGTTTGCTCTTCTGTTCAGCAGGAACTCAGCTCAGCTCCTGCAGAGGGTCTGTGGCCTGTTTGTAATTTTCCTAAATCATAACATTTTACTATTCTATATCCTCCATATGTTAGTCGTACATGGCTCTGTCAGGTTCTATAGGTGCTCCTGCAGCTCCATAGGGTTAATTGCAAATAATCATCTACAAGCATATACAAGCTCATTCAGGATCTCTTGCTCTTGAGGTTTCTGTGTTGCTGCGTTAGCTAATGACAAAATAAGCAAATACAGTATGCATGTGTCCGTCCCCTAACTTATAGAACTGCTACGCAGGCGTTCTTTGTGTATTTGGGTGTGTGTTTGTGTCCCGTTGTATGGATGGCACGTGTGCTTCCTGTCTAACGCTGCTATGTCATGGTGTCTCTAACAATGTCAGTGGCTTCTGCTTCTTGGCGCTTTAGTTGATGCTGTCAATTGAAGTCTCCTTAGTTGCATACTGAGGCTCCTCGTCCACTCTGGGTAACGTTTGCAATGCTCCTGGGCTGTAGCGTTGGCTGAGTGGGTACCTCTCGACATACTTGTCTATCATAGGAACACTGCGAATTGGTCCAAAATGGTATGGGCGATCACGGTATCTCCTGTTCTTCTTCCGGGCCATGTATCTTATGGGAGGGGGAGAAGGGGTGGATTTGTCCATCCCTCTTCACATTGGATATTTTCCTTCTCGTATCCATGAACGAGTTGCTCAAGTGTCTACAAGAAAAGAAAAGGATTTGCCTCCTATCGTCACATTGACCCTTGGTTCCTCTTGGGGTTCTGGTGTCACAGATAATACTGAACACATCAAGTCACCATGTGAGTTGTCCTATTGTGGGTACAAACTCATCCCCGTCCCTGTAAAAGGATTTCCTCCTACCACAGGGAGAAAAAGTGCATAACAGACTGACTACCCCTCTCTAGAAGTCCTATATGGACACAGAATTCGGTACAAAGAAACTGCTTACGTATTCGGCAGAATAGACACCTTTTTGGAAAAATTATTTAGACTGCAGAATTTAGCAAATTCATGAATATCTTTAATGTCGACTCATAAAAACATCTAAAACACATTATTAGCCTCTACTCGCACCAGTCATACCTTTCATTCCACTCATACCTTTTACAAAAAAGTGGTTCTACGATTTGAATATTCTTCAAGCATAGTAATTTCTCTTAATATGCGTGACATAGGAAAAGAGCATTTCGTTTTCCTTTTAGGTCGACATATGTTTCGGCCCCTGATGGTGTACCACCGTTGTCTGTGGTGGTAAATGAAACAAGTGTTGGGCCATCTTCAGGACATTAATTTTTTCTTAGAAGATTAATTTCGTTCCTCTTTCACATAAAGTGCCAGATCTAAAACATAAATTATACATATATTATAATGTGAAAAAGTGTTTCCCGTTTGATTGTTTAAAGGTGACAGCAAGTTTGCATTATCCTGGACCAATTCACTGCACCCACCTGTGATCCACACTGTGTGGTTAAGACTACTGAGCTGGGACTGCTGGGTATAGAATTAATCATCCAGTGTCCAGAACCCTAAATTAAAGGTAACAGAAAAAACAGAAGGGACCTAGTGAGTTGCCTCTTTATTATTTTTGTATAAATGTATAAAGGATTCCTAATAACTAAGGAACTTACGGAGAACACCCATGTGTAGGTGTGTCTTCGATGCCACTTTTGGTTAAGTAAAGGTGGACGGCGGATGGCTTCCCTAACCAAAGCGTCTATCTATTGCTGGTATCTGTGATGATGCCTGTTGACAAACGGCAAGAATATTACTATTGCCCTGGGCATGTCAGTATGTTTCAAAGTCACACTTAATGCATGCTTATTTGAACAGTGTATAAGGCTGTCTTACTCAATCTAACTGAGCCAAATAATGGTTAATGTTTTGTTTAATTTTGCATAGAAAACCCCAATTGCCATGTGGGTTATCTAGCTGCCTGTTTCCGTGCAGGGATGCTATGTAATTATTCTGGCTGGTAACTTAGCCTCGGCGTACTTATCAGACTATGTGTTATTGCATGTGATGTGTTGACATTTTATGGCCAACTAGACTGACATCACATCGCTATGCGACCCGACAGTCCTTATTTAAGTGACTGCACGGCTTGTTATGTATGAGTAGCAATATTCTATTGCAGCGTACCTTTTTAAGTGGAACGTGCGTGTGAAATAACAACACGGCTTGTTACGCGTGTGTAGCAATTATTTTGTAGCATTCTCAATGGATAAAAACGAGTGTGTCAGGGCTTACCTGTTTCGGAGTTATGAGCTTGCTTGCGTCTTTCTCGCTACATTCGGCTGAACGGCAGTAGTAACACCCGTGCATGTAATGGTTTGTTACAACAGTAGTTCCAATCTACAATTTAACTTCATATGTCCTTTCCCAAACCGAGATTAGTGTTCTCTCTAAAGGACTGTCCTTCGTTCCAACAATGAGGGCTAGATCCTTTGAAACAGAAGTGGAACTACAAAAGTTCTATAGAATAATACGCCTGAAATATTTCTTCAGAAACTCTATGCCATCGAGTAAAGAATTGACAATTACAGGTCTAAAAACTCCATCTAAATTTACCCCTACAAACGCAATGGTGAGTCCAGCTATTGTAGCATTCAAACAAAACATTTCTCATGAAATTCAGGGTGTGATAAAAACCAAGAACAATTCTAGAGACAACCTTACAAAAGATGAAAGAGAAGCCCTTTAGACCCTACAATCGAATGATTCCTTCATAATTAAACCCGCTGACAAAGAGGGAGGGATTGTCTTGTGGGAAAAAGGTGCTTATGAAGCTGAAGTCATGAAACATCTAAGTGACTGTTGGGTATTTTGTATAGATTTGGGGCCTAGCGGTATTTTCTTACCGCCAAAATGAAAATAATTCAGTAATAATCACTCTTTGCATTCAGATTAGATTTGGTATATAGTACTACAGTATACATACATTATTCCAGCACACTGATACATTTAGTGGTATACCTTGTGTTGGTATGCGTTATTGGTGGTATTTCTGGTGAGCATAATTCCTTTGTTTTATATATGGCCCCAATATCCAGAACGCCTTATTTTTGCTTAGTTTGTTCGTGTGATCACTAGAGAGACCTCAGGCCTACATTTCAGAAATTCCACATTTTCATTTTTAGTGTACCACCATGGGCTGTCCTCGCTGTCTTATCTACGGCAGCGAGCTAACATGCGGTATCTATCACCAACTTATCTACATCGGTGAACTATGTCCAGGGCCTCTCTTTCTGCTGACTCATGTACCTCCAGCAGGCTATAGCACACACAGTTATATATAATTGCTCATACTGAATGAAATTGTGCACACAGCTGCAGCCAAATCTTATTTTTAGCTACCTTAAAAATGACAATTGCACTGTCTAAACATCTCCCCACATCATCAGCACTGTATTGGTAAATGCACAAAGGAAAGAGAAAATAAAACACACTACCCGTCTGCTTTCAGATATTTTTGTGTATTATAAAAGTTGCATTTAAACACAATCTGACTCTTTTTACAGAAATAAATTAAATAGCACAGTCAACCTTATCTGTAACAAAATTAGAAGAGGGCGACTAGAAGTTGCAACATTAAACCAGATGATAACACACTGGAATTATTTCTTCTACACTGACTGAATAGTTTCGCATTCACACACACTGCTCCCATACTTTGCAATGTATAATTACCTAATCTGTTCAGCATGTGAAATTCTTCGGCTGGTCGCCTTCTGGATGGGGCAATTCCCTCTTCAAGCACCCCCAGTGAGAACAGGCATCAGCCGTTACTCAAACCGGGGATTATTGTCTGGGATCCCCAGTCTTTGCAGCAGTGCAGCTGGGATCTGCTTTTTCAATCAGGAACTCCACAGCTACCGGTCAGGTCTTTCTCCGAGCTGTCTAAAATGTATTCACCCCTCCTTTTTCCCGAGATTCATTAGCAAAGCTCTGATACAGCCTGCCAAACGAGTTCAACCAATTAAATTCTATCATGTCCTACCCTCCTTCTCATTAACAATGGCTTGGATTATACAGTTGCAACTGTAACAAAACTGATTTCCTGCTTATTCGAGTCTTTGCTTCCTGCAAATACTGTGGACAGAGCGCAGATAGAAGCAAAGAAAAAAAAAATCTGGATGCACGTTTAAATGACTTTCAGAGCCTGTCATTTTCCATTCATTTTGCAGTGGAGAACACATTATTTTATTAATGAGTTAGTATGTTAGTTTTTTGTTAATGAGGTTAGTTCATTAATCCTCAAATGTGCCTCCTGCAACAGAGGAATTTCAGGTAAAAATATATGCTTTTAACTGTGAAAAAAAATTATTTGCATTTTATATGTAGAAATCGTTTTTGACTGCATAGCCTGTTTTCATTTACATGTCCATAGATTGCACTGGCAACACATGCCTCGCTGTACCACCTTATAGTAATGCACCAAACCCATGCAGTGGCGCTGCACTTCAAAAAACATGCTATACATTGATCCTGTGCAGTGGTGTTGTGCTCTATGCTCCCAAAACACGCTAAACAATCCTACAGACACAACTGCCTACAAAGAACTGGCACGAGACCCCACACCCAGGCTCCAAGAAGAGATAGAAAGTCTAATGAAACATGCAATTGAAGAAGGCTGGATAGACCCTGACGAAAAAGATTTCTTGGGTAACCAACATCCTACTACGCCAGCTTTCTACCTTCTCCCAAAAATTCACAAAAATGATAAAATTCCCTCGGGGAGACCAATTGTTGCGGCTACAAATTTCATTCTTGAACCATTGTCAATTTATTCCGATTGGTTTTTAAGACCTTTTGTGCCAAAAATGGCATCATACGTGAAAGATACAACTAGCATGCTAAAATTACTAGAGACTATTCAATTGAATCCATCTGATATCTTGGTAACCCTGGATGTGGTAAGCCTCTATACCAGCATTCCTCAAAATGATTGTTTAAAGGTGATGGCTTAATACCTGGATAAACGCACCACTACACTCAACCAAGTTCCAACCGCATTCATCTTGAAATGTATAAGGATAGCACTAACAGAAAACCTCTTCTTGTATAAAGAACATTTTTACAACCAATTACAAGGGACAAGGTTGGGAGCGACATGGATGATCTTGAGCAACAATTTATCTTTAGCCCTACCAATCCTTTCTCTGTCTTCATTAAAAACTGACTACGGTATATTGATGGTATCTGTCTGATTTGAAGCAGTACGTCTGACCAACTTTCATTGTTCCACAGGTGGTTAAATCTTCAGAACCCTCACATCCAATTTACAATACACACGGATTTGAAGATACCTTTTCTAGACCTTGAGATACAAAAAACAGCTAGACGCAATATCGAAACAGTGTTATATAGGAAACCTACGGATAAAAACACTCTCCTAAATTACCAAAGTTTCCATCCGCAAAGTCTCAAAGAAGGCCTACCATATGGCCAATTTCTGAGAATTCGCAGAAATTGCACACAAGTAGAAATGTACACAAAACATGGCAAATGCCTCATATTCATACTACAAGATAGGGGGTACCCCAATACCATGGTACAAAGGGTGTACAAAAGAGAACTACATACTAACAGAGCGACCAGCCTGGAACCAGTATATCGCCATACGGAGGAGAAAATAACGTGTGTTAGTGCATATAGTCCCATCAGCAGTCATCTAAGAAAGATTATTCGTAAACAGGGGAAAATGATTCAAACGGAGTACTTTAATCCTTTAGTCCCCAGTTTCGTATTTAAAAGACAACACAACATTAGAGACACCTTAGTACACACATACCCCAACACTAGGACAGCGAGAACATTACAAACTTCGCTATGGGGACTACCACCTGTGGCAGGTCATCACCGCGTGGCAAATGCTCAGTTTATGCACAAACCGCCACGATGAAGAATATAAAATTATGCAACACGTTAGTCCAACTAAAATACTTTACTAATTGCCTAACCCAATGGGTAGTGTACGCCATCAAATGTCCGTGTGATTTGGTGTACATTGGAAAAACTAAACGGCAAATACGCCAAAGAATCTGTGAGCATAAGTCATGTATTCGCAATAAAATTGAGAATAAACCTTTAGTGGCTCACTTCACTATGAAACAACACAAATGCACTGATTTCTTATGGTGTGTCATTCAGGTAACTAAACCATCTCCAAGAGGGGGGAATAGAGATTTGAGTCTCACCAGAAGCGAGCAAACATAGATTTATAATCTAAATACAGTAAAACACGGGCTGAATATTGCCATGGAGTGGAATGCATTCCATTAATTCAATCTGAGAAGGTTAGACTCCCCCGATGCACTTTGATGAATAGGGCTTTTCCCTTGTTCAATAGGGATCCCCCTGTTTTCAACGGGTATTCTATCCTGTCCAGGTATAATATTTATCACAACCTATGACTCATCATGTGATTGGTCTCCATAAGCCGTTATGAACTTGAAGAGGCAAGTGACACATTGATCACGTGTCGGGAGTACATTCTCACCCCTAAATACATATCTTGAGAAAGGTGCAAGGATCCGGTCCCTAGGTGTTCGCCCTCACCCTTAGGTAAACGACCACCATTATGTAGACTGCATTTAGTAAAGTAGTGCATGCGGCCAGATTCGTTTCCCCCCCAAAAAATGTTTTGCCTAGTTCTTTGCCCATTTTTTTCCACACTTAATTGCAGAAAGGGCAATATAGAGTACAAGAAATTGTCGTGAGACAGGCACATAAGTAGACTAACACAAAGCGCATTCATCGAATTGCGATCTAATGCGCCGTACATCATGTCACGTGACTTTTCACGTGATTAGACCAGACATCAGGTGACCCCTTAAAATGATCTCTTTGTTGAAAACAAACCGTTGCATGCACGGACGTTACAGCCGCCATTCAGCCGAATGTAGCGAGAAAGATGCAAGCAAGCTCATAACTCCGAAATAGGTAAGCCCTGACACACTCGTTTTTATCTATTGAGAATGCTACACAATAATTGCTACATACGCATAACAAGCCGTGTTGTTATTTCACACGCGCGTTCCACTTAAAAAGGACACTGCAATAGAATATTGCTACTCATACATAACAAGCCGTGCAGTCACTTAAATAAGGACTGTCGGGTCGCATAGCGATGTGATGTCAGTCGAGTTGCCCATAAAATGTCAACAAATCACATGCAATAACACATAGGGCCTCATCACGAGTTGGGCGGTAACGCTGGTGCTAATAGCCCTACCGCCTAACCCCTGGTGCTATTAGCGCCGGATCACAGGTTTTGCGGAAGGGTTATTGCCCATTCCCCATTGGGCTCATTCGGGAATCCCTCATTCCCCATTGGGCCCAATAGGGAAAATTGGTAATCGCGCCGAAAATCTGCAATTTTGCCGCAGATTTCACCCCAGCTGACAGCTGGGGGGAAATCCGCCAAAGCCATGATCTGGCGGACCCATAAATGCGGCGGTAATAGCGTTACTGCCGCATTTAAGGGTTACCGCCACACTCGTGATGAGTCCCATAGTCTTATAAGTACGCCGAGGCTAAGTTACCAGCCAGAATAATTACATAGCATCCCTGCACGGAAACAGGCAGCTAGATAACCCACATGGCATTTGGGGTTTTCTATGCAAAATTAAACAAAACATTAACCATTAATTGGCTAAGTTAGATTGAGTAAGACAGCGTTATACACTGTTCAAATGAGCATGCATTAAGTGTGACTTTGAAACATACTGACATGCCCAGGGCAATAGTAATATTCTTGTTGTTTGTCAACAGGCATCATCACAGATACCAGCAATAGATAGACGCTTTGATTAGGGAAGCCATCCACCGTCCACCTTTACTTAACCAAAAGTGGCATCGAAGACACACCTACACATGGGTGTTCTCCGTAAGTTCCTTAGTTATTAGGAGTCCTTTATACATTTATACAAAAATAATGAAGAGGCAACTCACTAGGTCCCTTCTGTTTTTTCTGTTCCCTTTCGTTTAGGGTTCTGGACACTGGATGATTAATTCTATACTCAGCAGTCCCAGCTCAATAGTCTTAACCACACAGTGTGAATCACAGGTGGGTACAGTGCATTGGTCTAGGATAATTCAAACTGGCTGTCACCTTTAAACAATCAAACTGGGAAACACTTTTTCACATTATAATATATGTATAAAATATGTTTTAGATCTGGCACTTTATGTGAATGGGGAACGAAATTAATCTTCTAAGTAAAAATGAATGTCCTGAAGATGGCCCAACACTTGTTTCATTGACCACCGCCGACAACGGTGGTACACCATCAGGGGCCGAAACATATGTCGACCTAAAAGGAAAACTAAATGCTCTTTTCCTATGTCACGCATATTAAGAATAATTACTATGCTTGAAGAATATTCAAATTGTAGAACCCCTTTTTTGTAAAAAGTATGAGTGGAATGAAAGGTATGACTGGTGCGAGCAGACGCTAATAATGTGTTTTAAGATGTTTTTATGAATCGTCATTAAAGATATTTATGAATTTGCTAAATTCTGCAGTCTAAATAATTTTTCCCAAAAGGTGTCTATTCTGCCAAATACGTAAGCAGTTTCTCTGTACCAAATTCTGTGTCCATATAGGACTTCTAGAGAAAGGTAGTCAGTCTGTTATGCACTTTTTCTCTTCGTAGACTCTCCCTTCCTACAGATCTGACCTCCCGTCAACAAAAATTAGGGAGTACCCAATTACATAGCCAGCCCTCCTACCACAGGGACACCTCCTATTCTAGGTGTCAATGCATGTCCTGTGTTTGCATATTGTTGTGTCTGCATAGGTGCTTGTTGCAACTGCCCTTGCGTCGGGAAGATTTGTGCTTGTCCCTGCTGTGGCACCTGCTAGACTTGTGGTGCTTGTGTCTGATAAACTGTGTGATCTTGGCCAAAGCCTTCTTTGGTTTTGTGCTGTATGGCGGAGGATAAACTGTCCCCCTCTGGAAAACTGGCCATTTTGTAGATTCCCTTGGCTCTCGCATAGGTCCACAATATGTCCTGTCATTCCACAATTCCAACATATTGGGGAAACCCTTCTGGCTATCTCTCCTTGGTTATGTCCTCCAGAAGCACTTTGGTTCTCGTTCTGTGTGTTTTGAAACCCACTTTGGTTATTCTGACATCCGCCTCCTCTTCTCTATAACCCATACCTCTGCCTCGGGGTATAAACCTGTACCTACCTTGGTCCATTGGGCATGAATTATTTGCCTGTGATGTACCCATTGCTTCTTGCATTCCCATTCCTTCTCTGCTTGTCAATACCGCCCATTGTATGGAACATTTTGACAACTTTTTCTGAACCAACTTGGCTTCCTCAATCTTCCTATTCTCATCTTTCTTTTTGTTCTTCTCTTGTAATAACTGGCAATGGTGCACTATTGTCAACTGCGTTTCTGCCCATGGCTTTGCTTCCATCCCCACTTGTTTTTTCTTCTGCCTCTGTACTGGTTCAGACAACCCCTGACACAAAATATGATAAAATAATGCCACTGTCATTTCCCACGCTCACAAGTTTAAAGCTGCCATTTCTCCTTACTATCTTGAATATAAGCAAGTCTTCATTTTCTTTCATTTTGCTTGTCATAACTGCACCCATAACTGATGTGTTAGGATATTGTACCCTGAGAGCCCTTCCAAACATCTGCCCTACAATTATTGAAAGCCGCCCCATCATGCGCTCTGTTTTGTGCAGTCACACTTGAATATTCTGCTCTCCTCCATATGTCATCAGCGGTCTCTCCGAGAATGGCTACCATGAGACCTTTTATGTCCCCTATGGCCAGCGTATTTCCCCCTGTGATTTTCTCTAATTTGTATATCCATTTCCCAGCCCCCAAAGTCAAACTAGGCAGTTTACACTTTAAGTTATCCTTGTCCATCTGTGGCCATGGTATGTATTGCAGTCTTGCTCCCCCTTGTCTAACAAGGGGAACTGTGTGAACCCCGCCCCATAGTGGGATCCTACTATTAGTCTACCCTTGGCAGGGATTATCGTCCCTGTCTGTCTGCTTGTCAGCAGTGACCTTAATCTGCTTACATATGGTGGAGACTCACTTCTCACTACACGTTCATCCTAGGGACGCTCATCATATGCTATGGGAGCTGGCGTTCTATCTTTAGGATGTTCCTGACCATCTCACTTCCTTATTCATTTGCAGGCATCTTACAGGGGCACACACGCTCCCTCCTTCTGCCCCAAAACCAAACTCTCTTTCCTCGTCTGACATGTCTAGGCCCCAACTAGTATGACTAACATCCTCCTCCCCTCTGTCCAAATTCAACCTACTCAAACACAATGCTCGACATTCATCACTAAACAAGTTTCCTTCCTTGCTTCATGATTGAGGTACTGGGGGTTGATCATCGTTCCTTTGAGCTCCATACTTGCTATCTCATCTTAATTGCTGATAGACCTTATCAAACCTTTCTCCAATGCTTTCCACATCATCTCTTTCTTCTTCTAACGCTACTCTAGATAATGCTGGCGTTACTTTCTTTATCGGAAGAATCTCTTCCACTCTGTCCCATCGTATTTCTGGGCTCAGCCTAATTTGTTCTTTACAAATAAGACTGGCATCAAAACCTTGCTGTCTCTTTTTTCTTTCTATTTCTTCATCTACTTCCCTTTGATTTCCTGCATCCCTTTTTTCCTCCTGCCTTCATTCTTCCCTTCTTACTGCTTCTCTTCATTCCACTTATTCTCTTCGTCTCTTTAATCTTGTGTTCCTTAATCTTTGTGTTTCTTTCTCTTCTCTCTTTCTTTCCATCCTTCTTCTATCACTCTTTGTCTATTGTCATACTTTTTTTGTTCCTCTGCCTGTTTTTCAACCTCCTCCTGTTCTCATCGTTCCCTGCTTTTCCTTCATTGCTCATCTTCCTTTAATCTCTTCTCTTGTTCCTTGTCCTTCCTCTCTTGTTCGTCCTTATGTTCTACTTGCCTAACTTCCTCGATGATTTTCCCATCTATTTAAGTAATATCTGTCCTCCCATTTTGTACGAAAACTACCTCATCAGCCTTATCTTTTTTTCCTTTCCATCTCTTGATTTCTCTGTCTATATCTGTCGACAACTTCGACCGTTCGCTACTTTCTTCCTTGTCTTGTATGAATTTAAAAATATCTTTCTTTCTCTTAATCTCTTCCGGACTATCGTCACTAATATAAACGGGGGGGTTTATATCTCGAATTGCTATACCCTTTCGCTGCTTTCAATTCTTTTAAAGGACATACACCCATCTGTTCCGTAGCAACACTCTTTACTTCAGGTATAGTAAGGGGAGCTGAAGGCTCAACACCTTCTCCCTTATGCTGATTAAGCATCCAATCCTCAGGTCGCGGGTCTTCTCTTTCCTCTTGATACATCTTCCAAAAGCCTGAAATTGCTAATCTCTTCTCTAATTTCTTTCCTCCGTATGCGGCGTGCAAGTATGTGGTCATGTGTTGCAATACCGCTCTTGACAATAATCCCCCTTTTATCTGCCATTCTGCACTGTATTCTTTGCGCTTGGGCATATGTTTTGGTATTGTCTTGCATAGGTGCATGAGAGGAGTATCCCCCATAATGACAAGTCTTAATTGACTGTCAATACTTATCATAGCGTTAAATAAACTTTTTTTTCTATTTTAAATCACCACTTTTAATATTTAAAAACAACAAATATGATCAAGCACCATCAATCACTGCTCAATTCTCTTATTTCAATAACCTATCTATTCACCTATCTATTCTTTTGATTGGCGCCAATCATTTCGCTACACTTATCTTTAATCACTGTTACTTCTCCACAATTATATTGCTCCTCGATACTTTATACAACAAACAATATTTAGACTAGTCAGACATTTACACATTATAAACACTGTGATCACCTTCCCACTTTGCTATGTCTCATTTAGAAATACGGGATACTTCTTCTCTCGCCTTTACTTTACCCTGTATAGGGTTTGAGACATCACCTTACATGGTTCTGACCTCTGCGTTTTATATTTCTCTGGAATTAGGACTCATAGGCGGTATCTCTTTATCTTCACAATATTTCCCCATTACTCAAAATGATCACAATCCGGTTTCTTTATTTTCCATTCCCCTTAGTCTGCTCACCATTCCTTTATAGACTCGGGGTCTTCCGCATCGACTCCTTCAATCTGACCACTTCGCCTTCTGTCCACAGAGTGCCCGTGGAAACCGGGCAGGGATTTCTTCAAAGGGGGACCTGCCCACCGTTTCGGTTCTTCTTGCAAGTGTGTTTCTGTTGGGCCACTCTCCACAGGAAACTATTCGATCTTCCAGCTAATGGCGGAGGATCGCCGATTGTCTGACAATCTGGAGCTGAAATAGTTTGGATCTTTAAACCATCTGCACCACTACCACTTGAATTTAGGGCCCTTTAAGAAAGTGCATATGTAATGGATGGGACCACACGGATACAAGTGCGAGTCCAAATAATCGAACCAACTCAGGAAGGTGGCAAAGTACTGCTTATTATCAATTATCTAAAACAGGGAGTTACCACGAACATCAACGGACGTAAGCTCAATTACCCTCAATATCTCTCCGCGATATTCACACAAATCATAGCTTTTATATTAAAAATACATCAGAGGTGATGTCATACTATGTGGCAAAAGGGAAAAACCTTCTAAGGGTCGGGATTGGCATAAGGGGAACACCTAAGTATACCTTCTATAGGAACTAGGATTGTGATTGGCCGCCTACTATCAGGTGGACAACATATGTCTACCTCTAAAACATGTCATCTTCAGAAACATTAAATAGACAGTTTCTCATCGGTCCTTCGTTATATGGACTACTATAATTGGTTGGCATGCTTGTGCCATGTCTGGAACATTCAATTCACTTAGAAGCACATAAGCCCAGACCCAGGTGCATGGAGATGGAGCATGACACTACCTCACCACCCAGCTAGCCCAGCATCTCCATCACCTATGCCTTCTACCATGAAGATTGTCTTTGAACTTGGCTTTGCAAAGTATCCTTGTCTCTGAGAATACATGGTAGTGAGGGCACTCGCTATTGCGTTCTGGGACTCCAAGTTCGAACTCTATTTCCATCTTTGGCTCACGTGACAGGAGACCACAATTTGGTCCATTTTGCAGCTTTTAAATGTTTTAAACAAATTAAACTTGGCACTCTTGGTGTTCGTTCTTTGCACCTTAACAAAGGATGATTCATCCTTCGCAAGCTAGCTAATTTCCAGAATAGATAGCTGACCTTGGCTGCTTGAGTCTTGACTCCAGGCCTGACAGCCTCGTCTTGCAGCTCCACAATTCTACTTATTCTTCCTGTGACACAGCTTTCCCTTCTCACTTCATGGGTCCTGGCTTACTAAATTCATGATACCGATGTCCAGCTTCTATACAATGGCAGCTTCGCCTGTGTTCTATTCACTACGTATAGCCAGCGTCTATGATGACTTAGTCTACCTTGTGTTTCAGCATCTGTACATTTATTGAACAGTGAATTTTCTACAGAACTTCCCTCCCCCCCTCGTCCTCCCACAGCTTCCTGATCATCTACAGACCTTCTGGCTATGACAAACAATTCCAAAACAACCTCTGTGACTCGATAGCCACCCACCAATTAAACCATCCCACCATCACCCTTCTAGGAGATTTCAATATCTGGCTTGACATCCCCACCAACCCTATGACCTACTCTCTGGTCGACTGCCTAGAAGCGATTAACCTCCATACCCACATAAACGGGCTAACTCACTATAAGGGACACACCCTTGATGCCATCTTCAGCTCCCACAACCAGATACATCTAAACCCCCCGCCCACCCCTGTCATCTGGTCCGATCACTTCATTGTCTCTTTCACCATTCGCTCACCCAACCCCCTCCCCGTACCCGAACCAGAACCTCCAAATCTACGCAAATGCTGGAAGAAACTAAAAATCCTTCCCAACCTAGCTGACACGCTCCTTCAATCTCCTCCCCCTACCTGCCCACCCAATGAACACCTAACCTCTGACACCTTTGACTCATGGCTCAATACCTCATTAATCCCGCTCACTCCCACTTGCAAACCATCAGCTCGCCATGGCCCTTGTCCTAGATGGTTTACACCAGAACTGAAGACCGCCAAAAAACTATATAAATCCCTTGAACACAAATGGCGGAAAGACGAAACCACCCTGAGCAGATCAACCTTGGCCCGGTACCATTGCCACTACAAAGCCGAAATCCGCAAAGCAAAAAAAGCCCATTACAACTCCCAAATCCCGTGAAAACCCCAGCAAAGAACTTCACAAAATCATCTCCGAATTCACCAAACCATCATGTACCACCACTCAATCGACCCCCTCACAATCATTCTATGACTCACTCTCTCTCCACTTCTACTCTACTGCTCTCGAAAGAACAAATTCTCTAACCAACAAACTGGCCCTCTTGCCCCCACCACACAATCCACCCACCCAACCTGCCATCCCACCGCCTGCAACCGCTACCCACCGACCTTCGAATCTTTCACTCCACTATCAACTGACCAATTTCTTAAACTTCTCTCTGCCCGCAAACCATCCGGCTCCCCACAAGACCCCTGCGCAGCCACAACCCTGAAAGAAATATTTGCATCTAACTGTGCAGGAGAACATGCAAGAACCATCACAAATGACTCCCTCACCTCTGGAATTATTCCCGACGGGTTCAAAACTGCTCATGTCAAGCCTCTTCTAAAAAAAACCTTCCCTCGACCCTCTCGACCCCAAAAACTACTGCCCCATCTCAAACACCATGTTCCTTGCTAAACTCATTGACTGAACCGCCCACTCCCAACTAAATGCCTTTGTCAAAGCCAACAATCTCCTAGACCCCGCTCAATCAGGTTTCAGACCCCGACATGGAACCGAAACCACCCTAACCCCAATCTGGGATGACCTTAAAAACACTGCAGGCTCTGCGGGATGCGCTGCACTAATCCTTCTTGACCTATCCGCCGCCTTTGACACAATCAACCACTCAATCCTCCTCGACCGCACCACTCCCTAGGAATCCGTGGAAACACTCTCTAATTGATAGCATCCTTCTTCAACAAAAGGATCCAAATAACCCTACTCTCCTCCTATGGTTCCCCCGACCGACCTGTCAATACCGGAGTTCCACAAGGAGCGTGCCTACCAGCCCTCCTGTTCAACCTCTATATGTCCACCCTCCCACAAATAATCTGCTTGCGCAATATCCTGTGCTACAACTATGCTGACGACACCCAACTAATCCTAAACTCGTTAATTCAAAATCCAGCTGCCAACCCAACCTCGCTGCCTGCCTCCTGTAAGAATATATATGGGGTTTTATTGCCATGCAGCATGGAGGTGCAGCCATATGTAAGGATATGTGGGGTTTTATTGCCATACAACATGCAGCATAGAAAAACAGCCAGACACAGTTTTTCAAACTGCAGGCATTATTTCAGTAACAGCCAGCAGGCAATGTTGTCAGGACACAAAAAAACACAGTGTGCTGCCAGTTAAAATAAAGAGGTGCACAATTTATATTGGATGTTTCATGTGTGAAAACTGCATTAGAATACATAACTGATTAACTTTGTACGAACCTTACTAACGTACTAATTTCAACTGCTCTAACATTATAATGCAGTCTTCTATGCACAATGAAATACAGTGCATGATTTGGGTGCACTGTTTGAAATTCATTTTTCATGAGGAAGTGCACACTAGTGTATTGTTCATCTTGTGGAAAACAGAAATATGTAAAATGAAGGAAGGAAAATTAAACAATTGCCTTGAAAATGAAGTCTTCATTGTCTTGAAGGCTGGCATAGGGCACATTCTTGTTATTCTGATTGGTAAGGATGGTAGGTGGATAAGCCACGTCAACAGAGGGCTGAATGAGAGTTTTCTTAATGAATGGAGAAAAGGGGAGTTGGCAGTTCGTGCTGGGACCAGGAGACGGACGGTGCCATATCTGCTGAACTACATGTCAGTCGAGCGTTGAGTACGAATTTAATAAGTTGGGTGCTCCCCACACATATGGAGGAGTTTCGAACTGAGTCTGGGTCTGCAAAGACAGCGAGGTTGTGCGGGGACTTCAGATTTTACTGGCCTTGGTAAGATTAGTGCCAAGTGAGGAAAGAATAGAATGATGTACGTGTGTTGCTAGAATTTATTGGCAGTACAGGGAGGTGAGAAAAAATTCTATGTTCATTTTTCTCTCTATGTTCAAAGTGTGAGAACATAAATTGGTATTTGCAAAATACCTGCTTGTTTCTGTTGTTCTTTCATATCTTGCAGGTGATGCTGTAAATATCATGTGGTAAAATGTTTTGCGGTATGCAAATGTCATGTAATACAAAGTGAAGATTAAAAAAGAAAGCTGAGAATTTGGTGTCATTCATGCATCTGTGAATCATTTAGATAAGGGAAGCACAGAGGTGATGTTTATATCAGAGCAGTAGTGCATTTACCAATTTGGCACTGTAGTTTAAATAGCAAGTAAGGTAGAAAGTTGTGTGGAAGCGTTACGTGTGATTCCTTCTTTGCATGCTTAAAAGAAGGAGTACCAGACTAGGCACATAGATTACTGGATGTAGATAAGCCAGTAATACAGCCACAAACAATAGGTGGCGTTATGAATAAACTCATTGGGTTCTCTGAAGTGTCATAAGTCTGGGGGTTCTCTACAGGTGACAAAAAGACATTATAATAGAAAGGAAAGGTTTGTTTTATAATGGGGTTGTACTATAAAAAAAGAACTTGCTCACCACTATACCACGGGAATAAAATAATTCTGAAAATACCACAAAGTAAGATACCACTAAAATGACCACCAATACGAGCTAACAATATATAATCACCAACATAGAGTAATACCAAACCCACTCTAAATGTAAGGCCAGTTTACTGCCAGTTTACCACCAAACGTTTATGGTAAGAAAAATACCGCCAGATCCCGAATTTACCCCAATAAGAGAAAATCTCTTACATGAAATGGTGCATTGGCCGGGAAAGTGACTGTAGAGCATCTACTGGGCGTGGCAAGTATGTTCCACACTACCATACATGTATTAAAGGGAACCCATTTTGTGAGAGCAGGGTGACACTGAAAGTGAATCTCAGAATGTCTCAAATTGATGCCACATTCCCAGAGTTGGTGAAAAAGCTGGAGTCAAAATGATATGCACATGGAACATGGTCATCAAATAATGCCACAGAGTGGCATGACCGTATCCATGGGGAAGTTCAGAAAGAACCATTGGACAAAGTTTTTGAAGAAGGTAGCAATTTTGCACATTGCTCATTTGCATTTGACATCCATTAATCTCTTTGTCTTGCTTGTCCTTTTCTTGAAACATTTTAGCTATCTCTTATTCAATCATCTGAAGCTCAGCTTCTTTCTCTAAAAAGAAGACCTATGTCTTCTGAGATTATTAAATGGCGCTGACAAGCCTGCAGAGAAAGATTGTCTAATACGGCTATGTGCCAAAACATGGTTCATATTAAATAGGTCCCTGCGAATGCAAGAAAATGATGGCAAGCTAATTAGCAGACAAAAAGTTGAATTAGATGGAGCTAGTGAACAGGAGACAAAGTTAAGAGCAGAACTGGAGGTATGTCAAAAGGACATGCAGTCCAAGTGTAAAGAATTTGACACTCAATTGTCTCAAAGGAAAAAACTATTTGAGGACAGTGAGCAAGAATTAAAACACTTGAAAGGATTGGTAGGTCACATTAGACAAGATAAAGACAAGGCTATTTTGGAAATAAAGGTGTTACAAAAAGAATTTAACGAAAGAAGCTGAGCTTCAGATGATTGAATAAGAGATAGCTAAAATGTTTCAAGAAAAGGACAAGCGAGACAAAGAGATTAATGGATGTCAAATGCAAATGAGCAATATGCAAAATGTGATTAATAAGATGGCTGATGAAAACAATTACTTGCGTAAGGAGGCAGATCGACTCCTCAAAAAGTGCAAGGATTTGGAGCACTTTCAGGTCCCAGGACAAACGACAGGGCACCACATTCAATGGGATTGAGGTGAATTCCATGTCTACACGGGGAGGTAGTGCCCCAGAGGTTATGCCAGTGTCTGAGCTTGGTTGCAGCGCCTTTGTGGGGTTTGACACACCCATTGGGGGTTGCCACCAATCCCATACACCTGAGACAAGGGTTGAACCGCAAAGTAGCGCAATCCCAAATATAGCGGCAAGTAGCCCTATCAAGATAATGAAATCAATCAAGGCCCTGATCAAACCGTTCAAAAAAGGAGGGGAGAGCTGTATAGAGGACCACTTAGAAGCAGTGCACAATATATTTAAAGCCCTACACATACCTAAGGAACAATACAGACAATACTTTCACTTGACTCTGGATGCTCCCACAGAGAGCATCAACAGAGGATTAAATGAACAGCAGAACATGTCATGGGCAGAATTTGAAAAAGAGATTAGGCGTCATTTTTCTCCATTCCAGTCATTACAGGAGGTGAAAAAGTTGCATACACGATTACAGCTGGGCCAAATACGTCCCCTTACCAATTTCTTCAAGACTTAAAAAGAGCTTTTTCTTGTTTTGATGTATCTTTTTATCCCAATTCCAATGAGTTTTAAACTGCCTATTTTTATGGTTTGCAGAAAGACATTATATCATAGTTAGTCCGCGAATTTGATCGTGAGAAATCCCTTGCATGGATTGTGCACCAAAGTACAAAACTATATGAAGTGCTCTACTGTCAGGGTAGAGAGAGTGATAAAATGAAAGATACCAGATCAAAATCTAAAGAATCCTCGGCAACAGTAATGGAGATCAGGTAAGCTAAAATGTCACTTGAGTCCGCTCAAAGTCCAGGCAAAAATAATGTGACACCAGAATAGAGGGGTACTCCACAGTGGTTGCCTCCCTTTGCACCGATGTTGCAGTCACATGATCATACTAATAGGGAGAGCTACATTAGCCCTAGGTACTTAGGAGACAGCACCGGGCAGGATATCGATCCGACATGTCAGGCATGAACAATAATCAGAGACAAAATCAAGACCAAAGAAGTAACAGTCCCTGCCAGACATTGGGGACGCAGAGCAGATTTGACCCCAACAGCATGATATATGGTAACCAGGACAGTATGTGGATCGATTTACTGAAAATGGGAATCAGCATAGGGGACAATACTCACAAAATGAGAGACAGGACATGAGGCAGAATATGAATTATGCTCCACGTCAATACAATCAATCAATCACCGCCACCAGGGGATTAAAATCAAAGAGTAGGTACACCCCACTCCCCGCCCCACATGAATCAAGAATTCAGAAACAATTCCAATAGAATCACTCTCTTGAGAGATACCAGAATAGATTTAACCAGGGGGAAAATAACCAAATATCGGCATAGGCTGCAAAGAGAAGATTCTAGAGAGATGGAAAGATTCCAGTGTCTCGAGGCCCAAAAATGTTGGCTGAACAAATAGGAAAACTCTGTATAGCTCAAAAACAGTCATCAAATGAAGGGGCAGAAGGTCATACAAGTGACCTGGTGGCTTCTGATAATAAGTGACTAAATATTCATGATACATGCAGTGATAAAAAGACAGATTCCCCAGATCCGGTTTTGCATAAAGACTCTGAGCTGTTTAATGATTTAAAAACGAAAATACCTGCAAATGAACATGAGGCATAAATTGCAAATACATTTAAAAAAGAGGTTTGCTTTAACCTGAAGTTGAATCAAACGTTGGAAATTTGTACAAATGAAAAAGGAAAACGAGGAGATATTATGCTCCCATTACTGTGGAAGAGAAGTGCAATACATTTGCAATGATTGACACAGGCGCACAGGCCACAATTATGTCCAAATAATTGGTCAAATGTATCAATGGCGGGAGATCTCCACAGAATCAGATCAAAGTGAGAGAGTGAAGGCCCAGTATATAACTTTAACTTTATCTTTAACTTTAACTTTAAAGGTGAGGAGGTGCCTATCGAGGGTGTCACTGAAGTTGACACAAAAATAGGAAAACACAGAATGAAACAGGAAGTTTTGATCACATCTATTTGTGAAATTCCATTCCTGATGGGAACAGATTGCCTGAAAAGATTGTCTCCTCTCCTTGATGGGGTGAATGGGGTTCTGTGGTCTTTAACCAAAAAACCATTAAGGTCTAAGAAAATAAAGTCACAAAACAGCAGCATAAAGGAATGCCATACTGTTGCCAAATCAAATGATGCAGTGGAGGTGTACCTCCAGAATTGCTTTGTACCTAGTGTCACTGTTATTTTGATGTATCAGGACAAAATGCAAAGTGAAAAATAAAAACAATCTGTGCAGATTTATTTGGATCCTAGGAAGAAATGGCAAACTGAGATAGATGAACACACATTGCGCTTCTATTGTGCAAACAGAACACCATCCCTAAAGCAGACACAGAAAAACACATCACCACTCTTGCCGAAATACATATGGAAATGAGCAGCCATAGATTAATATTGGTATAAATGGCCATTCTAAAATGATAAAAGCCATGTTAGCGCTTGAACAGGAAAAGGAGTTTTATTAATGAGAAACTACTGCAGAGAATAATGTAAAGGGAGCAGATCCCGAGATATAGAATTATAAACCAATATATGTCTGCTTTGGACAATCCAGATTTTGAAAATCGAATTGCAGGAAGGTGCATGCTAAAGATTAATGTTGGACAAAAAACCATCTACCACAATGTGTGAATAGTGAGTGGAACACAAAATGATTTTTATTTGGGCAATGATATCATGCACAGGATGTACATGGGGTTAGATTTCGTTAGCCAAAAAATATGGTCCCGGCTAGGCGGGCCTGCACCAGAATTTGAAGACAAAAGAAAGGCTTATCATTGTGCACAATTGGTATCATATGCAATTGAATTACAGGTGAAGAAGGATATTACTATTCCTGCATTCACCAAACTGGTTGCTATAACATTAAAGCACAAGAATGGACAGCAAATGAAGGATTCTGATGCATTTGTGTGCTTGAATGAATCCATGAAACTGCAAGGGCTGGATTATGGATATACCCCATTGATAGATGTTGGGGAGGGATCCGTAAAAACTATGGTGGATAATAAAGGATGTGAAGATATTCATTTAGAAGAAAATTCCTTACTAGGAATGGCCATACAAAATCACATTATACTGCAGATTTCAATATGATTGGAAATATCCCTGAGAGATATGTAGATGCACATGGTGTGTTGCCAGAGTACCTGGATTCTCAACCCAAAGGGATGTTCAAGATTCAATCTGTATACCCTTATGATTCCAATGAGACAGTGTGCTGTCACCAGGAAAATTGTATAGTATTTGAATTAAATGAAAATGATACAGAAAATCAGCACATTAAAATGGAGGCTGATGTGCCAAAATATTTAAAAGTGGCAGCTTTGCAGAGAGATACAGCCACACAGTTGGAAGAAAGCACAGAGGTTCCTCCATTGGAGGATTTCCGGGAATTTTCAAAAATGGTAGCGGAGCAAATTCTGTTAGCAGATGCATGTGATAGCAAAGAGGATAAAAATTAATTGAGAAACATATTTATGGAATTTAAGGAAGTTTTTGCCAAAGATGCATATGATGACAGCCTAACTGATTTACCTGTTACCACATTACCAGAGGGGTGTGGTAGAAATCCAGTATTTGTGCACCAATGTCGATTGCCACTGGCATGCTTAGAGTCATTGGCAGAGATAATTAAAAACATAGAGTCCAGGGGAATCATCAGACCCATTCATACTACCTCCAACTCTCCTATTTTGGGTGTATTAAAGCCAAATGGTCAATGGCGTCTGTGTGCAGACCTGAGGGAATTAAATAAAAGAGTGCCAGTGTCTAGATGGCTGCTGCCATTCATTGATCAAGGCCTTGCTCAGGTGCATGGGTCAAAGGTATTTACCACATTAGATCTTACATCTGGGTACTGGTGTGTGCCATTGGCAGAAGACATTCAAAATGTATTCCCATTTTCATTTGATAAAACCGCAATACACTTGGTCCAGAACACCATTTGGGTATGTCAATAGTGGGAGCGAATTCGGCATATTTTTGAGAAAAGCTATGCCAGATGCAGCGGAAAGAGGACCATAGTTTGTGTAGCTGATGTCCTGATAATAAATGAAAACCTAAAAAGTCATTTCGATGAAATTAGATTTACTTGACCAATTGCAAAAGGCGGGTACGAAAATATCTTTACAGAAAGCCCAATGGTGTAAGAAAAAGGTGAACTTCCTAGGCCATGAAGTAACTGAATACGGGTTGAATCCACAAAAGAAAAAGGTGGAGGCCATACAGAAATTGAAAGATCCTAGAAATATGAAAGGATTAAAAGGTTTATTAGGAATGACTGGATATTACAGGAAATGTATTGGAAATGATGCTGAAATTACTCAACCATTGACTAAACTATTGAAGATGAATACACCCTGGAAATGGGAAAAGGAGCAATCTGAGGCAGTTGCTAAATTGAAAGAATGTCTCATAAAGGCACCATGCTTAGAGTATCCCATAAAGAACAAAGATTTCTTTATAGAAATAGGTTTCACTGAACATTGTATGTCAGCAGTGTTATCCCAAAAACATGATTTGAACCAAAAAACTATTTCTTATGCAAGTAAGGCATTTTCTCAGGTTGAAATTAAATTCAGTGAATGTGAAAAGGCTCTTCTGACCACTGCATGGGCATTGCAACATTTGCGTCCCATTGTCCAAGGGGAGAAGGTAATCATTGAGACAAATCATCAACCATTGCAGTTTCTACAGAGTAAAAGGATTAGATCAGGCAATCTAACTCAATCCTGAATTACCTCATGGATATTGGCATTGCAAGGCTTTCCTGTAGAAGTGAGATATGGCCAGAATAAAAAGAGCCCAATTGCTCAAGGGTTAGCAGATTTACATGACTGTGCAGCTGAGTGTGTATCAGATGAAGTAGAGGTGGAGTCCAGTTTGCAAGAGTTTGAACAATCGCCTCACAAAGCTTTTGATGAAAATACATGCAAGGAATTGCCAATTGTATATGTCAATGAAAATTGAAAATTACAGCAATAAACAGTTGGTGTCAGGGATAGGAAATGTTTGGTTGAGATGTGAGGACATTCCTACTATAGGGATGAGAATTGGGGCTAGGGGTAGTCAGGTAGCAGAGTTGGCAGCCATTTATAAAGCAATTACTACTGCAGTTGATAACAAATTCAGTGAAATTGTCCTGGTGACTGATTCTGATTATGCACGAAAAAGCTTTGTAGAATATTTGCCTGGCTGGAAAGCAAGATGCATGCTTACAAAAAGCCCCTCAAACAAGGAAAAATGATATAAACTATAGACAAATTAGTGTCAGAGAATGATTTAACAGTATACTGGAGGAAAGTTCATGGACATTTAAAAACACCAGGAGAGGAAAAGGAGGGAAATTATAAAGCAGATCAACTGGCCAAGATTGGGGCTGTTATGGGAGAATTGTTGTCCATTGAACACTTGATTGGTGAAATACAAATAGATGCAGTTACACACTATAAATCTCCAAAAGAAGTTGAACAACCAGTAGTGCAATGGAGTTATGATACACCAGATCAAGATCTGATTAAGGCACAAAAAGATGACCCTGTGTTGGGGATCTATTTTAATTATTTGATGGACCCCGAAGAAAATCCTTTAACTGAAAATGATTGTATAGGAAAAGAAGAGTTGAGAGTGTTATTAAAGAACAAAAAACAAATTAAACTACAGAATGGTCTGATGATCAGGGAATCCATAACAGGACAGATACAGTGGGTGGTACCTCTTTCATTCAGAGGGCTGATGTTACACCATGCACATGATGAAATAACCGCAGGACACAGAGGTTCACAAAACAATTTAGAGATACTGAAAGATTATGCGTACTGGCCACACATGTCCCAAGATGTGGAATTATATGCCAGGGGGTGTCTCGTATGTGCACAATTTAAACCTGCTTCACCAATGCATAGAGCTCCATTGATGAAAAGAGGTTTAACTCTTCCATGGTCAGATTTGCAAATTGACTATGTAGGGCCTGTAAAGAGGTTGAGTAGGGGAAACCATTATCTTTTAACTGTGGTTTGTTTGATGTCGAAATGGGTAGAATGTATTCCTGCACCAGATTGTAGTGCGCAAACAGCAGCTACATTGCTGGTAAATCACATATTTTCAAGATTTAGGTTTCCACAAAGAATAGAGTCAGACAGAGGAAGTGATTTAATGAGCACCTTAATGAGCAAGGCGTGGCAGGTATTGGGGGTAAAAAGGAAATTACATGTTGCATATCGGCCCGCCTCTTCTGGAAAAATGTTGAACATTGCAACAGATCTGTGATGGAGATATTAAAGAAGTTTGTAGCGGAGGCAGGTTCTAGTTGGGATTTACGATTACCTTTGGTATTGATGGCCATCAGATCGACTCATGCCAAAGCGTCAGGTATCAGTCCTCATGAGGTGTTAACAGGAAAAAAAATGGTACTGCCACCACATTTATTATACAGAACACATTAGCAGACACTTGTGAGTGCATCTACAGTTCACGAATATGTGGAAGAACTGAGGAAGCATTTACAACATGCATTTGTATTTGTGCAGTCAAATTTGGAAAGGGCATACTATGATAAAAAAAGACATCTGTGAAAGAGTATAAAATAGGTGATCGGGTATATAAGTTTCATTTTGGAAAGGAAAACATAAAAACTCAAAATGTCTTGCGGCACGGCAAGGTCCATTTGAGATAGTAGATAATGTGTCCCCGGTATTCTATAAGATATTAAAGACAAAGGGTGAATTGGTGACAGAACAATTTGTTCATGTTAACCAAATTAAGCCCTGTCATCCTAAACACGAAGTCAAGAGACTTGAGCAGGTAGAGACAGGTTAAGTGTACCGATTACATGGAAAGAAAGATGCAGTGAATATTTCATAATGTCTCATGCCATGGAAAACTGGATATAATGTTTAGTGTGGAGATAAATGCAGATGAAAATACCACATTTGGGAAAGGTGCAGTAATATGTATTGATAGAAAGTGCTGAATCAGGTTAACTTACTATGGTACAATGCGCTGAAATGTTCTACATAAAAAGTTCTTTTGATGCATAATAATGTGAAATGTAAATATTGTTGTTTTCTCTTTAGCATGTGCTAAGTTGCAGGTATTCGGATTATATTTTGAGCCACATTTTCGTTTTCAACAAAGTAGTAGAAAGGGTAAAATTGCTATTATGCTATGTACTTAATCTGTTCCCTTCCTATTTGATTTAGAAACAAATAACTAATATTAGTTGGGGTCAGAGGTCGCAGGACCGGAGGACGCATAAGATGATGGAGTCCTGGAGTCCACGGGAGTCCAAATAAAGCCTCCGGACCGAAGTATGGAGGTGAAGACAAAGAGACTGGAATGCCAAAAGAAATCATTTCTGTGGAAAAACACCCAAGAGCGCCAGGATGAAAGAATTCCAAACAATGTAATGAAAATTTGGTGATCAGAACATCTCAGAGGTACGGTCATAAAGATGATGAATGCCATCAAAGGAACAGTAGTTAGTTGAAATTAATTCTGCAGCGTTGCTGATGAAGCATAGTATTATCCTATATGACTGAAAAGGGGAGTAATAGAGACTCACAAGTTTGTTATTTTGATTATTTGTTTTAGTTAATTATGTTAGTCATTTATTTTATCTATTTATTTTATTTTATTATTTTGTTGTCGTGTATGAAATGTTGATTTCACCCATATATAAAGACTAGGATTGAAAAGACATTTAAACATGCGTGGACACTTCGGCTGGAAACATACGTGTACAATATTTCGTTATACATGCACATGCACATGTGTATGAGGATTTATGGGCCAATTTGGGATCTGTTTTACTTTTGTTATAATTAAGCAGTGGTTTGTTATGAAATGTTTAAATGTTCATTTTATTAAGATGCTATTATTTTAATTGTGATTCATATGATGGAAAAAGAGAGATGTATATTTTAAAAGGTTTCCTCCAATTATGGGTTTAGTAGCCAGAATTGTCGGAAAAAGGAGGGAATATGTAAGAATATATATGGGGTTTTATTGTCATGCAACATGCAGCATGAAGGTGCAGCCATATGTAAGGATATGTGGGGTTTTATTGCCATACAACATGCAGCATACAAAAACAGCCAGGCACAGTTTTTCAAACTGCAGGCATTATTTCAGTAACAGCCAGCAGGCAAAGTTGTCAGAACACATGAAAAAAAGACAGAGTGCTGCCAGTTAAAATAAAGAGGTGCACAATTTATATTGGATGTTTCATGTGTGCAAACTGCATTAGAATACACAACTGCTTAACCTTGTACTAACCTTACTAAAGTACTAAATTCAACTTCTCTAACATTATAATGCAGTCTTCTGTGCACAATCAAATACAGTCCATGATTTGGGTGCACTGTTTGAAATTCATTTTTCATGAGGAAGTGCACACTAGCGTTTTCTTCACCTTGTGGAGAACAGAAATATGTAAAATGCAGGAAGGAAAATGAAACAGTTGCCTTGAAAATGAAGTCTTCATTGTCTTGGAAAATGAAGGCTGGCACAGGGCACATTCTTGTTATTCTGATTGGTAAGGATGGTAGGTGGATAAGTCACGTCAACAGAGGGCTGAACGAGAGTGTTCTTAATGAATGGAGAAAAGGGGAGTTGGTAGTTCATACTGGGACCAGGAGACGGACGGTGCCATATCTTCTGAACTATATGTAGGTCGAGCGGTGACTACGAATTTAATCAGTTGGGTGCTCCCCACACATACGGAGGAGTTTCGCACTGAGTCTGGGTTTGCGAAGACAGCAAGGTCGTGCGGGGACTTCAGATTTTACTGCCCTTGATAAGATTAGTGCCAAGTGAGGAAAAAATAGAATGATGTACATGTGTTGCCTGAATTTATTGGCAGTACAGGGAGATTAGAAAAAAATCTATGTTTATTTTTCTCTCTATGTTCAAAGTGTTAGAACATAAATTTGCGTTCGCAAAATAACTGCTTGTTTCTGTTGTTCTTTCATATTTTGCAGGTGATGCTGTATATATCATGTGGGAAGATGTTTTGCAGTTTGCAAATGTCATGTAATACAAAGTGCAGATAAAAAAAGAAAACTTAGATTTTGGTGCCATTCATGCATCTGTGAATCATTTAGATAAGGGAAGCACAGAGGTGATGTTTATATCAGAGCAGTAGTGCATTTACCAATTTGCCACTGTAGTTAAAATAGCAAGTAAGGTAGAAAGTTGTGTGGAAGCGTTGTGTGTGACTCCTTCTTTGCATGCTTAAAAGGAGTACCAGACTAGGCACATAGATTACTGGATGTACATAAGCCAGTATTACCAGCCACAAACAATAGGTGGTAATATGAATAAACTCATTGGGTTCTCTGAAGTGTCATAAGTCTGGGGGTTCTCTACAGGCGACTTAAAGACATTATAATAGAAAGGAAAGGTTTGTTTTATGATGGGATTGTAGTATAAAAAAACATGCTCACCATTATAGCACAGGAATAAGATAATTCTGAAATTACCACAAAGTAAGATACCACTAAAATTACCACCAATACGAGCTAACAATATATAATCACCAAAATAGAGTAATACCAAACCCACTCTAAATGTAAGGCCAGTTTACCGCCAGTTAACCACCAAAATTTTACGGTAAGAAAAATACTAAATCTCTTACACTCCTTGACATTGATCACTGGATGACCACAAACCACCTCCTGTTAAACCCCCTCAAAACTGAAATCATGGTGTGTGGCAACACCAAACTACATCCACAACTCCTACCTTGGCCATCTGCCATGGGCAATTCCCCGACAACCTCAACCTCAGTAAAAAACCTTGGATGCACTCTTGACTCTGACCTTACCCTCTCACACCAAGTCAACAACGTCTCTAAGTCCTGCCACTACCACCTCAAAATTCTTAGGCGCATCTTTCCATACCTCCCCTTTCCCAACAGACTCTCTGTGGTCCAATCAATTGTAATGTCAAGACTGGACTATGCTAACCCGCTCTACCTCGGAGTCCATGTGTACCACCTGACTAAACTAAAAAGAGCACAAAATGCAGCGGCCAAACTGCTAGTAGCACTTGACCCAAGAGATCACACCTCCCCAGCTCTCAAAACTCTCCACTGGCTTCCAGTTGCCCGAAGGGTGACCTTCAAAACCTTATGCATCTCTCACCGAGCAATGCATAAAACCGGACCTCAATATCTTGAGGACAAACTAAAACCCTACCATCCACTACGCACTCTAAGATCAAGCTCTGCGTGCCTCCTAGTGATACCTAAAACCAACTCAGTCAGGTTAGGTGGATCATCATTCTCAGCCCCGGCCCCCACTCTGTGGAACTCACTTCCACCCCACATCGGACTCACCCAAGACCTCATTTCTTTCCGCAAATTACTGAAAATGTGGCTCTTCCCCTAAAAACCAACCCTTAACACAAACAGCACAGCAGTAACAATAAACAGTAGTCCATGGTTGTTGTATCAAAAATAACAATCCAGCATTGAGACCCGGTCGAGAAAAATTGAAAACTAAAACTGCTAGTGTAAATTAAAACAGATAAACCGAATAGAACAAATTAAGTGGATGAAAGGAATGAAGTTGATGAAAGGAATGAATTGTGTGAAAGGAATGAAGTGGATGAAAGGAATGAAGTAGATGCAGTGGGTGAAACGAAGGCAGTAGATAAAACGGATGAAATGGATGCAGTGGATAAAACGGATGAAGCAGATGAATCAGATGCAGTAGATGTAACAAATGAAGCAGTTGGAAGGGATGAAGAGGATGGAACGGATGAAGTGGATGAAACGAATGAAGTGGATGGAACGGATGGAGTGGATGGAATGGATGAAGTGGATGGAACGGATGGAGTGGATGGAACGGATGGAGTGAATAGAATGCATAGAGTGGATGGAACGGATGGAGTTGATGGATCGAATGGAGTGGATGGGGTGGATGGAATGGATGGAGTGGATGGAACGGATGGACCGGATGGAACAGATGAAGTGGATGGAATGGATGTAGTGAATGGAATGGATGAAGTGGATGGAACGGATGGAGTGGATGGAACGCATGGAGTGGATGGAACGGATGGAGTGGATGGAACGGATGGAACAGATGGAGTAGATGGAACGGATGGAGTGGATGGAACAGATGAAGTGGATGGAGTAGATGGAAAGGATGGAGTGAATGGAAAGCATGGAGTGAATGGAACACATGGAGTGGATGGAACGGATGGAGTGGATGGAGTGCATGGAGTGGATAGTTTAGTTTAGTTTAGTTTAGTTTATTATTTATAATGCGCAGTTATACCCAGGGGTATCAGGGCGCAGCATGTACAAGAATATGCGAAACTTGGTTACAAGGTGTAAAAAGTACAAATTGGCGTAGGGAGAATGTACAGAACAGCAGAGAAAACAATCAATATATACAATATATACACAATAGGAGTGGCAAGCATACAAGTGCGGATCACATGGGGAGTAACCTTGGCATTTAGTTGTCTGGGAGGTCCTTCACTTTCAGCCATGAGATGACCTTAGAGCGGAAGTTCAGGTAGGGCATGTCTGCTCTAAAGTTAGGGGGCAAAGAGTTCCAAAGTTTGGCTGCTTTTACCGGGAAGCTGTTACCTCCTATGGTGGCAAGTTTATAATTTGGGATAGAGAGGCAGTCTTTGTAAGCCGTTCTGAGGGGTCTCGCGGAAATTTGTCTCTGGAACCTGTTGATCAGGTAGATCGGGGCGGCATTGTTAAGGGATTTGTAGGTGAGTGAAGCCGTTTTTAGGAGAATTTTATCTCTGGTGGAGAGCCAATTGTTCTGTTGACTGAGTCCTGATATATGCTCTCTTCTGGGGATACCTAGAGCTGCTCTCAGGGCATTATTCTGGAGAGTTTGTATCTTGCTAGTGGTAGCCATGGAGGATCCCAGGTAAAGGGCATTACAGTAGTCAAGGCGGGATAGTATAAGGGCTCTAGCGATTGTAAGACAGCTGGTATCTGACAGAAATGGTTTAGCTGAGCGGATAAGTTTGCACGTGTATGCAGATGAGGATGCCAGTGAACTCAATTGTCTTTTGAAGGAGAGGGTAGAGTCTAAGTAGAAGCCCAAAGTTTTAACCTCCTGTCCAACTTTAATGTTGTTCCCATCTATCTTGAAAGAGTTGTAGGCCGGGCTGAGTTTCCTTAGACTGTGTGTTGTGCCCATGATGATAAGCTCTGTTTTCTCATCATTCAGGCATAGTCCGTGGGTGGCCATCCATGCCTGGATGATGATGTACACCCTATTTAGCAAGGCCAAATCCTTTCCATAATCTCCAGAAAGCGGAAGGAGGATCTGAGTATCATCTGCATAATTAGTGTAGGTGATACCAAGATGATCCAAATCATCGAAAAGGGGCTTGGTAAATATGTTGTACAGTGTAGGGGAGACGCAGGAGCCTTGTGGTACACCACAGGTGATGGGTATGGGATCTGCTGCAGCTGTGGGCGAGAAGACCCTCATAGTCCTACCGTTAAGGAATGAGGTGATCCAAGAGATGGCCTCGGGCGAGAAGTGTGCTGCTGTGTGGAGATGTGAGCATAGGACAGAATGGTCGACCAGATCGAAAGCAGCAGAAAGGTCAAGGAGGAGGAGCAAGGCAACTTGTCCTTTGTCCCTGAGTGTGTCAATCTGAGCTTTCAAGTCGATGAGTGCAGTCTCAGTCCCGTGTAGTGGGCGGAATCCTGATTGTCTGGATCCTAACAGGTGGTGTTCTTCGAGGTGTCTCTGTATTTGAACGTAGGCGACCTTGTCCAGGATTTTTAGTAAAAAGGGAACAGTTGTTATAGGTCGGTAATTGGTAGGTATGGCTGGGTCAAGAGTGGGTTTTTTCAGTAATGGAAGTACCCAGGATTGTTTTAGATTCGTGGGGATGGAGCCAGTGGTGAAAGAGGCGTTGATCAGTTTCGTAATGAAGGGTGAAAGATCACGAGCAGCGTCTTTGATAAGCTGTGCTGGGCAAAGGTCTCCCTGGCAGTTAGAGGGTTTCAAGGACAGGATAATTTTTTCTATGTCGAGAGTATTGACTTTTGAAAATTTGAAGCGGGTGGGGTCTGTGGTTGCGCACTTGTCTGGTCTCCTAGAGGGGGGCAAGTCTTTTAAGGTCGCTTTTTTGCTAGAGATTTTAGTTTGGAGGGTCTTGATCTTATTGGCCAGGGCATTCTGAATTTCTGAGCACCAGTTTTTATCTTTGGTGCAGGTATCAATGGGTAGTATGGGGGTTTCGACTTCTTTAAGAATGGAAAAGAGTTCTTTCATATTGGACTTGGCAGATGATATGCGAGAGTCAAAGGAAGTTCGTTTGGCTATATAAATTTCTTTTTTGTAGAGTGCAGTTATTTTAGATAGATTGAGTTTGTTAGCAGCTGAAGGACATTTTTTCCAAGTAGTCTCACAGTTTCTCTTTTGTTGCCTCAAATTTTTGAGGAATGGTGTATACCATTTGTTGAGGTGTGATTTCTGTTTGCTAGGTCTGAGTTTGAGAGGGGCGATAAGGTCCAGTGCTGTTGCCATGGCTTTATTATATTCCTCCACTAGGATCTCTGGGTCTGTGTTGTCCGGAAGTGAATCAAGTATGGGGAGAAGGTTCGGGATGAGTCTTCCTGCGGTAATGTTTTTCTTGTTTCTGGTAAGAATAGGTGGGGCTGTTGTGGTAGGAGTAGGTGTAGGTCTATCGGTGGTTAGACAGAACGAGACTAGGTGATGGTCGGACCAGATTAACGGTGAGATATTGGTGATGTTTGCTACACAGTTGTAATCAGCCACCCAATCGAGTATTCTGCCTTTCGAGTGAGTGGGGGCCATGCTTCTTTGCGCGAAGCCTAGTTCAGTAAGGGTGGTGGCAATAGAATTGGATATAGGGTCTGCTGGGTCGTTGTAGCCTAGGTTGAAGTCCCCCAAGGTGAGGACTTGAGATGAGGTTTTAAGATTGCTAGTTAAGATGGCGTTGAGGTCTTCATCGAAGGTACTGATGGGTCCTGGCGGACGGTAAATTAGGTGTATGGTAAGTGTTTGGGTGTTGTTGAGTGGGACTTTGACTGACAGGTTTTCGCAGGATTGGACAGTGTTGAGTGTAGCAAGTCTCATGGGTAGGCTGAGTTTATGTATAATAGCGACACCGCCTCCTCTGGAGTTAGGGCGATCTTGCCTCAGGATGGTGTACTTATCTGGGACTGCTAGCATGATCATGGGGCCTGCTGCAGGATGTAACCAAGTCTCGGTGATAGCCAGGAAGTCTAGGTCGTCTTTGAGGATCAAGTCTGCTATTTCTATAGCATGTGCTACTAAGGATCTAGCATTGATCAAGGCTCCTTTGATTTTAGGGCTGACTGTGTTTGTAGTGGTAGTTGTGTTTTCAGTAGTACTTGTGTGTCGTTTATCTTGGGTAGGTCCAGGTGTACTCTGGCAAGGGTGTATGAGTATGGGGCTGGAAGTGTGGTTGTGATGTAAGTTAGCAGTTTTAATATTGGGGCTGAGTTGGGTCGACTGCTTAGAGGATTTATGTAAGGTAGGCAACGATCGGGCCAGTGGCTCATAAATTTTGGCTAGTCTAGCTCTAAGTGTTAGGTTTCTGTCTATGGTAGTACGGGGGAGACTAGGTAGTAGCAGAAAGTTGGCTGGCTCTGTAAGGGGTGGAGTCTGGTTGGTGAGGCTAGAAGGAGGGGGCAGTGTGGACAGTTGTGGTGCCATCTTACAATAAGTAGCGAGGTTCAGGAGGATGAGGATGGAGGCGTGTAAACTTATGGTAGGTAGACGCATTTTAAGTGGAATTGGAGGTGAAGTCTTGACTGAATAGGTGCTAGAAAGGCAGTGTGTGTAAACCCTTTGAGCTAGGGAGAGAGGCTACACTAGGCAAGTGTGGAGAACTAGCTGGGAAGTGTCACCTAAGTGTGTCAGGGCAGCTAGAAGCACAATGATGTATATAAAGTAGCTAGGGCAGTGTTATGCCTAATGACAACCCTAGGGCCAGGCACAGGTCAGGGCGCAAATCTGGTGAAGTCCTATCTGCAGTAGCACAGAGTGGGCATAGGTCAATTGTGGTCTATTGACGACCATAAGGCACAACACAAATAGGCATAGGTCAATTGTGGTCTATTGGCGACCATAAGGCACAACACAAATAGGCATAGGTCAATTGTGGTCTATTGGCGACCATAAGGCACAACACAAATAGGCATAGGTCAATTGTGGTCGGACGGAACGGACGGAACGGATAAAGTGGATGGAACGGATAGTGTGAATGGAACAGATAGAGTGAATGGAATGGATAGAATGGATGGAAGAAATAGAGTGGATGGAACAAATAGAATGGATGCAACAGATGGAAATGATGGAACGGATGGAGTTGAGGAACGGATCGAGTGGAGGGAACTGATGGAGTGGATGGAATGCATGGAACGGATGGAGTCAAGGAACGGATGGAGTAGAGGGAACTGATGGAGTGGATGGAATGGATGGAGTGGATTGAACGGATGGAGCGGACCGAGCGGATGTAACTGATGAAGTGAGTAAAACACATGGAACAATTTGAATGAAAAAAAGGGATAGACCAAATGGAACACACTAAACAGATGGAAAGGATGAAATGGGTCAACAGATTGGGTGCAGTAGTTTATGTAGATGAAGGATTGAATGATGGAATGGATGGAAAGACTAGTAAACTAAATGATGAACCAGACGAAATGTATGAACAGACTAAGCCGAGTGAACGGACAGAGTGAAGAAAACGGTTAGAATAGATAGTACAGATGAGCGCTCGACCTCAAGTGCCTTACGGAAAACCTCCATATCACACTACCATGCTTACTCTCCCCTATACACCACCACCCAACTAGAACACAGCGATACTATGGGCCTCATTACGACCCTGGCGGTAAGGGGTTTACGCCAGCGTTAGCTGCGCCGACCCCTTACCGCCAATTACGAGGTCCCCTAGCGCCATGGTGCTTTTAACACCTGCTTTTAGCAGGTGTTAAAATCCATGGCGCTAAGGGACCATGGAGTTAATTACGCCACCGTAATTTACGGTGGCGTAATTAACGCCTTCCCCACTCCCATTATGCCCTATGGGGCAAAAATGGGAATGGGGAAGGGTAAATGGGGATTGGGGACTTACCGCCCCGCCAAGGTCGGAATGGGGCGGTAAGTCCGCCAACCACCATGGCGTAAACGTAGTTTACGCCATGGTGGTAAAGTCACGGCCCAGGCGGTAACTTACCGCCTGGGTCGTAATGAGGCCCTATGACACATTCGGTATAGCTGTTCTCATACTAACACCCGCCACATACTCCACGTTATCCTAATTAAACACAGCTAGCAGAGCACACACCGCTAGCCTAAGCGTCTCCCCAGGCCTAACGCAGCCAGAAATCAGTCTGTGTATCAACCCACCAGAATGAACACATATTCCTGACCTCCCAACCACGACACCTACCGCTAAGAAGCAGCTATCATGCAAGTGCCACACCAGCTGCACACATATCCGGTGCACACACACCTTATGACTCTCTCTCTCTCTCTCTCTCTACTGACTTGAACTACGGTTCCCAAGGGGGTTCAACCTACCAATGCTTTGAGATCATACCAATGATACATAAGGCGCTATATAAATGCAAAGTAACATAACATAACGTATAATCTTCTTCCTTTATATTTGAGAGTTCACTCGATACTTTACTTCGTCATTAGTTTCTTTAGGTTCCATGCATAATCTTCAGTCAGTATACCGAGAAGTTGTGCATACATTTTTTGACGTCACAGTCTTCTTTTCTCTGCTTCTTCTCATATTCCTACAGGGAGTTCCTCCCTCAAGTTGTCATCTTTTCGGGGATACATTCGGTAGGGTTGTCTCAATGGGTATCTTCTTTCGATATGTAGGATTGTTTGGTGTGTTTTTGGAGTACAGCACCACTACACAGGATCAATGTATAGCATTTTTTTCATGCAGCACCACTGCATGGGTTTGGTGCATTGCTATAATGTGGTACAGCAAGACGCGTTATTGAGCATTTTTTTAATGCAGTGCCATTGCATGGGTTTGATGCAATTGCTTCAAGCTATGTGTTGCCAGTGCAACATATGGATATGTAAATGAAGACAGGCTACACAGGTTAAAAACAAACCATTTTCTTATTTAAAAGCGCATTTTATTTTTCATATTCAAAATGCACACAATTTTTTTTTCTTTTCATCTGAAATGCCTATGTTGCAAGAGACCCGATTGAAGATTAATGAACTAATATAATTAACCGTACTAACATGATTCTAACTTCTTAATAATATAATGTGTTCTCCACTGCAAAATGAGGCAGGCTGAAACTCATTTCAGACTGTGTGCAGATTTTTTTTTCTTCTTGCTTCTCTGTGCTCTGTCCACAGTATTTGCAGGAAGCAAGGATTCGAATAGCAGGAAATCAGTTTTGTTACAGTTACGACTGTAAACGTGAGCCATTGTGTAAAGAAGGAGGATAGGACATGATGGATTTCTATTGGGTGCACGTCACCCCGGGTGCTGAAATGAGAGGTTTCCTGTAGAATCTCGGGGAGGGAGAAAGGCAGACGACATCTTGACACAGCTCGGAGAAGGACTAGGTTGATAGCTGGGGATGCCTGATTCCTAAAGCAGATTCAATACTGCTACAGAGACTGGGATTTCCAGTCAACAAGTCCCAGTTTGAGCGACAGCAAATGCTTGTCCTTGCTGGGTGAACCCCTCCAGAAGGCGACCAGCCAAAGAAGTTACATGCTAAACAAGCCTGGTAATTGTCTCGCTGAAGTGTGGGGGCTGTGTGTATGTGTGCGAAAATATTCAGTCAGAGTAGGAGAGGAGATTCCTGTGTTTTAACCACGTGTTTGATGTTGCAAATTGAATTCTTGTTCCTCGCCACTCTCTTTTAATTTTGTTACAGATAATGTTGTTACTGTGAGTTTTCCATTTATTTCTGTAAAAAAAGAGTAAGCTCGTGTTGAAATGCAAGTTTTATAATACAAAAAAAGTTATCTGAAAGCAGGCGGAAAGTGTGTTTCATTTTTATCTTGTCTTTTGTGCATCTATCATTATAACAATGGTAATATGGGAAGATCTTTGCACAGTGCAATTGTCATATTTAAGAGTTGCTAAAAGATAAGACATGGCGGTAGCTGTGTGCAGGAATCCATTCAGTGTATGACTGTGTGTGTTTTCTGAATGGAACATAATAATAACAAAATGAAATAGCCTGCTGCCGAAGGTCTATGAGTCGGCAGAAAGAGAGGCCCTGGACATAGCTCAACAAACGTAAATAAGTTGGTGATAAATACCACATATAGCTTGCTGTCGTAGATAAGTCAGTGAGAACAGCCCATGGTGGCACACTAAAAATGAAAATGTGGTATTTCTGAAATGTAGGCCTGAGGTCTCTCTAGTGATCACACGAACAAACTACGCAAAAATAAGAGGTTCTGGATATTGGGGCCATATATAAAACAAAGGAATTATGCTCACCAGAAATACCACCAATAACGCATACCAACATAATGTATACCACTAAATGTATCAGTGTGCTGAAATAATGTATGTATACTATAGTACTATATACCAAATCTAATCTGAATGCAAAGAGTGATTATTACTGAATTATTTTCATTTTGGCGGTAAGAAAATACCGCTAGGCCCCAGATCTATACAAAATACCCAACATATTTATGGTGCGTTGCAGGCCGGGAAAGTGATCACAGAGCACCTACTGGGCGTGGCAAGTGTGTCTCACACTGCCATCTGTACATTAAGGGAACCCATTTTATAATAACAGTGTGTTACTAAAAACGAATTTCAGAATGTCACAAAGGGAAACCACATTCTCAGACCTAGTGCAATATTTAGAGGCAAAGTTGTTTGCACATGGGACGTGGTCATCGAACAGTACCTTAGAATGGCATGACCGCATTCAGGGTGAGGTGCAGAAACAAAAACTAGACAATATTTTTTACAGAAGGCAGCATAATTCAGGTCTGCCTTACAAGGTTATTGAATGCAGCCGATAAAACTGCAGAGAAAGACTGTTTAATACGGCTATGCGCCAAGATCTGGTTTATTTTGAATAGGTCCCTGCGAATGCAAGAAAATGATAACCAGCTAATTAACAGGTTAAAGACTGATTTAGATGGGGCAAGCAAAAAAGAGGAGATGTTAAGAGCAGAATTGGATATATGCCAAAAAGACATGCAATTAAAATGCAGAGATTTTGATGCTCAGTTGTCCAAAAGCAAGAAACAATTTGAGGACAGTGAGCAAGAATTGGTATACTTAAAAGCCTTAGTGGACCACATTAGACAGGATAAAGATGAGATTGTTTCAGAATTGCAGATTTTACAAAAAGAACATTTTGAAAAAGAAAGTGATCTCCAAGGTGCAGAGAACGAAATGGTTAAAATGATTCAAGAAAAAGACAAGAGAAACAAAGAAGTCAATGAATGCCAAATGCAAATGTGCGACATGCAGGAGGTAATAAATAAAATGAGTGATGAAAACAACTATCTGCAAAATGAAGCACGCAGGCTCCTTAAAAAGTGCAAAGACTTAGAACAACAAATGTGCATTCCCAGGTCCCAGGAGAGGCGGCAGGGTACTACATTCAATGGAGTGGAGGTCAATTCTAGTTCTGCCCAAAGAGCTAGTGCTCCAGTGACTGGGCCGGTGACTGAACTTGGTTGCAGCGCCCTTGGGGGATTTGATACTCCCATTGGGGGCAGCCACCAATCCCATACACCTGAAACCAGGATTGAATCACAAAGTGGTGCAATTCCATGTATTGCAACAAGTAGCCCCATAAAGATAATGAAATCCATTAAAGCCCTGATCAAACCATTTAAAAAAGGAGGGGAATGCTGCATTGAGGATCACTTAGAAGCGGTTCATGACATTTTTAAAGCACTCCAGATACCTAAGGAACAGTACAGACAATATTTTCATTTAACTTTAGATGTCCCGACGGCCAGCATCATAAGGGGATTAAATGAACAGCAGAATATGACATGGGTGGAGTTTGAAAAAGAAATTAGGCGTCATTTTTCTCCTTTTCAGTCATTGCAGGAGGCAAAGAAAGTCGCTTACACAATCACTGAATCCATAAAACAGCAAGGCCTGGATTATGAATACATTCCATTGGTAGATATTGGTGAAGGGCCTGTAAGAATTAGGGTAAATATTAAGGGTTTCAAGATATTCATTTAGAGGAAAAGTCCCCATTAGGAATGGCCATACAAAAATCACATTATACTGCAGATCTAAATAACATGGTGATTGGAAATATCCCTGAAAAGTATGTAGATGCCAAGGGTGAGTTACCAGAATACCTGGACTCTCAGCCCAAAGGAATATTTAAAATTCATTCTGTGTACCCTTATGATTCAAATGAGACAGTGTGCTGCCATCAAGAGGATTGCATAACATTTAATTTAAATGAAAATGAAACAGAAAATCAGCCCATTGAAGTGGAAGCTGATATGCCAAAATATTTGAAAGTGGCAGCTTTACAAAAAGACACAGCCACACATTTAGAAGAAAGCGCCGAGATTCCCTTACCAGAAGATTTTCCAGAATTTTTTAAAATGGTAGAAAAGCAGATCGCCTTAGCGGATGCGTGTGACAACGATGAGGATAGGAACGAACTGAGAAAGATATTTATGGAATTTAAAGATGTATTTGCAAAAGATGCTTATGATTGCGGTTTAACTGATTTACATGTGGCCACACTTCCGGAAGGGTGTAGCAGAAGTCCAGTATTTGTACGCCAGTATAGACTACCGCTGGCATGTTTAGAATCATTAGCAGAGATTATAAAGAATTTGGAAGCTCGGGGAATCATCAGGCCCATTCATAGCACATCCAATACACCTATTTTAGTTGTGTTAAAGCCAAATGGTCAATGGCGGCTATGTGCAGACTTGAGGGAGTTAAATAAAAGTGTGCCAGTATCCAGATGGCCACTGCCATTCATTGATCAGGGCCTAGCTCAGGTACATGGTTCAAAAGTGTTTACCACATTAGATCTCACCTCTGGATATTGGTGCGTGCCATTGGCAGAGGAGATACAGAATTTATTTTCCTTTACATTTGACAGGACTCAATACGACTGGCTTAGAGCTCCGTTCGGGTACATCAATAGTAGGAGTGAATTTGGCATATTTTTGAGAAAGGCCATGCCAGATGCAGCGGAAAGAGGAACCATAGTTTATGTGGATGATGTCCTGATAAAAAATGAAAGCCTGAAAAGCCATTTTGATGAAATAAGACATGTGCTTGGCCAATTGCAGAAAGCAGGCGCCAAAGTGTCTTTACAAAAAGAACAATGGTGCAAGAAAAAAGTGAACTTTCTAGGCCATTAAGTGACTGAACATGGGCTAAATCCACAAAAGAAGAAAATAGAGGCCATACAAAAACTAAAGGACCCTAAAAATGTGAAAGGGGTAAAAAGTTTATTAGGGATGACAGGCTATAACAGAAAGTTCATTGAAAATTATGCTGAAATCACTCAACCATTGACTAAACTGCTTAAACTGAATACACCCTGGATATGGGAAAAAGAGCAGTCTAAGGCAGTAGCTAAATTGAAGGAATGTCTTGTAAAGGCACCATGTTTAGCATATCCCATAAAGGGTAGGGATATCTTTATAGAAATAGGGTTCTCTGAACATTGTATGTCAGCAGAGTTATCACAAAAACATGATGTGAATCACAAAACCCTTGCATATGCAAGTAAAGCATTTTCCCAAGTTGAAATGAAATTCAATGAATGTGAAAAGGCCCTATTAACCACTTTGTGGGCGCTACAACATTTCCGCCCTATTGTTCAGGGAGAAAAGGTGATTATTGAAACAAATCATCAACCTTTGCAGTTTTTAGAGAGTAAAAGAATTAGGTCAGGTAATCTAGCGCAGTCCAGAATCACTTCATGGACGCTGGCATTACAAGGTTTTCCTGTAGAAGTGAGATATGGACAAAATATAAAGAGCCCAATTGCTCAAGGGTTAGCTGACTTACATGACTGTGCAGCTGAAAAAGTATCAAACTAAATGGAAGTGGAACCCAGTTTGCAGGAATTTGAAAAATCACCACACAAAGCTTTTGATGAAAAAACATGCAAGGATCTGCCAACTGTATATGTGGATGTTTGTGCTTTTCACATTGAAAATGACAGTAATAAACAATTAGTGTCAGGAATAGGGAATGTCTGGTTGAAATGTGAAGGCGTCCCCAGTGTAGGGATGAGGATTGGAGCTAGAAGCAGAATAGCTTTGTGGAGTATTTACCTGGCTGGAAAGCGAGAGGCATGGTTACATACAACAAAAAGCCACTTAAACATGGAAAAATGATACAAGCCATAGACAAATTGGTGTCAGAAAATGATTTGACAATATACTGGAGAAAAATTTGTGGGCATTTAAAAACACCCGGAGAGGATAAGGAGGGAAATGATAAGGCAGACCACCTGGCTAAAATTGGGGCTGTGATGGGAGAATTGCTACCTATAGATGATTTACTGGGTGAAATACAAATTGATGCAGTAACACGTTCTAAAGCACCAAAGGAGGTAGATCAACCAGTAATACAGTGGGGTCATGATATGCCAGACCAAGATTTGATTGAGGCACAAAAGAATGATCGAATTTTGGGAATCTATTATAATCATTTGATAGATCCTGAACAAAACCCTTTAACAGAAAATGATTGTATGGGAAAAGAAGAGTTGAGGGTGCTATTAAAGAATAAAAAACGAGTTAGACTGCAGGATGGACTCATGATTAGAGAGTCCATAACAGGACAAATACAGTGGGTGGTACCCCTTTCATTCAGAGGGCTAATGCTACAACATGCACATGATGCAATAACTGCAGGCCACAGAGGTTCACAAAAAACATTGGAAATACTAAAAGATTATGCTTACTGGCCACATATGTCCCAAGATGTGAAATTATATGCTAGAGGATGTCTAGTATGCGCCCAATTTAAACCTGCTTCACCAATGCATAGAGCCCCATTGATGAAAAGAGGCCTAACTCTTCCATGGTCAGATTTGCAAATAGACTATGTAGGCCCTTTAAAAAGGTCGAGCAGAGGAAACCTTTACATTTTAAGTGTGATGTGTTTGATGTCGAAGTGGATTGAATGTATTCCTGCACCAGATTGTAGTGCGCAAACAGCAGCCACATTGCTGGTGAACCATGTGTTCTCAAGGTTTGGGTTGCCACAAAGAATTGAGTCAGACAGAGGAAGTCATTTCACAAGTACTCTAATGAGTAAGGTATGGCAAATACTGGGTGTGAAAAGGAAACTACATATCGCATATCGGGCAGCCTCTTCAGGTGGAGTTGAACGGAGCAATAGGTCTGTTGTGGACATATTAAAGAAATTCGTGGCAGAAGCAGGTTCCAGCTGGGATTTACGTTTACCGTTGGTTTTGATGGCAATCAGATCAACTCCTGCCAAAGGAACAGGTATTAGTCCACATGAGGCCTTAACAGGTAGGAAAATGGTGTTACCACAATACCTACTATACAGAACACATGAGCAGACACTTGTGAGTGCATCCACAGTTCATGAGTACATTGATGAATTGAGGAAGCATTTGCAACATGCATTTGCTTTTGTGCAGAGAAATCTAGAAAGAGCTGCTGACAGTGCAAAGTCATACTACGATAAAAGAACATCAGTGAGAGAATACAGTGTAGGGGATCAGGTGTATAAGTTTCATTTTGGAAAAAGTAAACAGAAAAATTCTAAATTTCTGGCAGCCTGACAGGGGCCATTTCGAATTATAGATAAGGTTTCTCCTGTAGTTTATAAAATTTTAAAGACTGAAGGTGAAACAACAATAGAGCAATTTGTGCACGTAAATCAGATTAAGCCATGCCATCCCAGACACGAGATCAGGCAGCTTGAGCATGTAGAAACAGATAAAGTCCCTTGAACATAAAAAGGTGGAGTGAATATGTCTAGTCAGGAGGCAGTGACAGAGAAGTTAAAAAAAATATGGTTGAAATGGTACATAAACACTGTAGTATATGTATATATATATATAATATAAAAAAATAGAAGCTGGAATTGGTGTGCAGGATGAAAATGCATTAAACATTGGATGTTGTTTTATGTATGCTTTTTCTCTATAACCTGTGCTTAATTTCAGAAGGCGAAAGAAAAAGGGCGAAATATTTTACAAATCGTGTTTTATTTTGGCAAAAGGGTGAAATTAGTATTGTGCTATATACTTAATCTGTTTCTTTTCTATTTTGATTTAGAATATTAACATGTTTGTACCGGAGGTCACGGGAGACGATGGAGTCCTGGAGTCCCCTGGATGAAGATGATGATACCTGCCTCCGGGTGGAGGTGAAGACAAAATAACCGGAATGCCAAAAGGGATGACTCCTATGGAAAAAGATCCAAGAGTGCCAAGATGGAGGAGTACCTAAATGAACCAAATGATGTGACATTGCTGGTTGGGACATATTGGAGGCAGACAAGCATCCTGGCGTATGGAGTTCCATGTATTTATTATTTTAATTCATTATTTTAATTTGTTGTGTTAATTATTTGTTTTAGTTATTTGTTTTATTTTATTATTTTGTGATTGAACTCGGGTAAAAAATAAGACATTGGACTATGGACACTTCCATTAAAGAAATGTAAAAAATATTATAAGAACTGATGGACTCATGAAATTTTAATATTCTAAGGATTGAACAGTGATTTTTCAATTTTCATCTTCACAACAAGAATGTTAATTGTATTGGATTGTTACATTTTGAAAGAAGAAAAGGAGCAAGTTGGATTTTTCCAATTGTGGCTCGGATTAGCCAAATTCTCAAAAAAAGGAGGGGATATGTAGGATTGTTTGGTGTGTTTTTGGAGTACAGCGCCACTACACAGGATCAATGTATAGCATTTATTTCATGCAGCGCCACTGCATGGGTTTGGTGCATTGCTATAGTGTGGTACAGCAAGACATGTGTTATTGAGCATTTTTTTTATGCAGTGCCACTGCATGGGTTTGATGCAATTGCTTCAAGCTATGTGTTGCCAGTGCAACATATGGATATGTAAATGAAGACAGGCTACACAGGTTAAAAACAAACCATTTTCTCATTTAAAAGTGCGTTTTATTTTTCATATTCAAAATGCACACAATTTTTTTTTCTTTTCATCTGAAATTCCTATGTTGCAAGAGACACATTTGAAGATTAATGAACTAATATAATTAACCGTACTAACATGATTCTAACTTCTTAATAATATAATGTGTTCTCCACTGCAAAATGAGGCAGGCTGAAACTCATTTCAGACTGTGTGTAGATTTTTTTTTCTTCTTGCTTCTCTGTGCTCTGTCCACAGTATTTGCAGGAAGCAAGGATTCGAATAGCAGGAAATCAGTTTTGTTACAGTTGCGACTGTAAAAGTGAGCCATTGTGTAAAGAAGGAGGATAGGACATGATGGATTTCTATTGGGTGCACGTCACTCTTGGGGCTGAAATTAGAGGTTTCCTGTAGAATCCCGGGGAGGGAGAAAGGCAGACGACATCTTGACACAGCTCGGAGAAGGACTGGGTTGATAGCTGGGGATGCCTGATTCCTAAAGCAGATTCAATACTGCTACAGAGACTGGGATTTCCAGTCAACAAGTCCCAGTTTGAGCGACAGCAAATGCTTGTCCTTGCTGGGTGAACCCCTCCAGAAGGCGACCAGCCAAAGAAGTTACATGCTGAACAAGCCTGGTAATTATCTCGCTGAAGTGTGGGGGCTGTGCGTATGTGTGCGAAAATATTCAGTCAGAGTAGGAGAGGAGATTCCTGTGTTTTAACCACGTGTTTAATGTTGCAAATTGAATTCTTGTTCCTCGCCACTCTCTTTTCATTTTGTTACAGATAATGTTGTTACTGTGAGTTTTCTATTTATTTCTGTAAAAAAAGAGTAAGCTCGTGTTGAAATGCAAGTTTTATAATACAAAAGAAATTATCTGAAAGCAGGCGGGAAGTGTGTTTCATTTTTATCTTGTCCTTTGTGCATCTATCATTATAACACTAGTAATATGGGAAGATCTTTGCACAGTGCAATTGCCATTTTTAAGAGTTGCTAAAAGATAAGACATGGCAGTAGCTGTGTGCATGAATCCATTCAGTGTATGAGTGTGTGTGTTTTCTGAATGGAACATAATAATAACAAAATGAAATAGTCTGCTGCCGAAGGTCTATGAGTCGGCAGAAAGAGAGGCCCTGGACATAGCTCACCAAACGTAAATAAGTTGGTGATAAATACCACATATAGCTTGCTGTCGTAGATATGTCAGTGAGAACAGCCCATGGTGGCACACTAAAAATGAAAATGTGGTATTTCTGAAATGTAGGCCTGAGGTCTCTCTATTGATCACACGAACAAACTACGCAAAAATAAGAGGTTCTGGATATTGGGGCCATATATAAAACAAAGGAATTATGCTCACCAGAAATACCACCAATAACGCATACCAACATAATGTATAACACTAAATGTTGTAAGAGGATTCAATTCAGCACTACAGCTAAGTCAACGCCTAGTCTATAATACTGAATGAAAACCCTTATTGATATATCTTTATGTCCAGTTCATGTGTTCTGGATGACTACCCCTATATAACACCCCTCTCTTGGAACCCTCCTGACCCCACTGAGCCAAGAAGTAGTTCTGTTTTGCAAGTTAAAAGGTTTATTTGATAATTTAAAATATATATATATCACACTTTATAATAAATTAATAATTGAATATCACACTTAATCTGATATGATAATGATTAACAACGGAGAATCTGGCACTAGCACACTTCTTTATAATCACTAATGAGTTGACATGAAATGGATGAGATAGCACACTGGTAAATAGGAACAAAAGAAGAATAATGTGATAGAGAATGCTTTATAGAGTTCAAATGGATGGAATGTTGAATGAATGAAATGCAGTATAGAAAATACTCACTATGATTTCAACAAAACAATGTAATCACTTTTCTCTGGCAATCCCCTCCCCCCCTTGATGCAATGCAAGGAAATGGAAGGAAGCACACAGTTCTCAGAAATGCAATCAACTGTAATTCAGTTCACCCCAGCAAGCTTACACTACAGAAAACAGATAGGAGTTTTGAAAACACAGGCAAAATGCTTTATATGTGCTGGCAATGAATTGAAAAATATGCTAAAATGCTTTTAATTCCCTTTCAGAGGTTCAGGGTGAGTGATAGCTACTCTCTATGAATTCAGGATCACCTTAACAATGCTTTAGTAGTAACTAGCAGGTAAACGAAGTTTTTGGCAAGGAAAAGCAAAACTGCTGTCTTTTTACACGTGAAGAAATTTGCAAATCGTGGCAAAATTCGTGGATGCGCCGAGCGCTATTACAGAGGAACCACAAGGACTATCTCTATCGTTTTGGGGTCCTAGGAAAGCCTAGGATCTCCGCTTCCAAATGAACATTACTGCAAGTCTCTAAGACAAACGGTCGCGGAGATATGAGCGATTTTGTGAAGGTCGTTTTTCAGATTTGAAATTTTAAAAGCTCAAAATGACAAGTGACAGATTTTGCAGCTAGAATGACAGGTGACAGATTTGGAGCCATCAGGCAGTTCTACTTAGGTTAAATAGATTGAATTAGATGAATTTAAACTAAGAGATTGGTTCTACACAGTTCTGCTGGGTACTCACACTATATTCTTGAATTAAATGGGCCTCATCACGGATCTGGTCAGGGTTTTAGACTGGGCTCTGGTCTCTCTCTGGGCACAGCGTCTGGTCTCTGGAACTGCTCGCTCTCTGGTCTGGTCTCTTAGTTCTGGATAGATTGAAGTCTCTAGTTTGGCTTTCTGGAGGTTGATGAATTTGAAGTCTGGATCTCTGGATGTTGTATGGTCCGGCAGAGCGCGTTGCAGCAAATGGAATTGAAGGTCCCTATCTGTCCTGTCTGTCTGCTTTTATGTGTTTTGAGAGTGGGTGGGTATGTTGGTCATAACTAAACTTGCCCCTCTCACTTGTCATTGGTCAAATTTCCATTCCTCACTTGATTGGCGAAGCTAAGTTGTGTCAGAGTGATGTCATTTTATGGCTTGCAGATAGGACACTCCTCTGTCAGATTGCACACATTCTATATTTGATAACAAAAGACATATTTCACAGTTACACAGTTGCTTGAAATTACATATACATGGTGTGGCTGAATTTAGCCATGTCTCTGTCCAAATCTGTTGTTTCTAAGAGCTTGCATTCAGAAATGGCACATAATTGACTTTTTAACTGATTTTTCAATCTCTGACATTGACCCAACTTTACATACTGTGCGCAGGGAGTATGGACATTAACTGATGAAGTTTCAGATTTTTAACATGCATACATTTAGAGTAATATCCACTTTTCCGCTGACACCCCCCTGAACATACCACCGGTTCTAAAAACCTCTTAAACTGTGGGCAGAAAAATCACAAGAATTATGGTATCATTTATAAAATTTTCACATGTCCGCTCTATGAATGATCCATCTTTTTAAAGTTATGTTCTGGCTCCAAAGGGGTGTGGTTTCCTCTCAGCACAAGGTAGAAATACTGGTTTATCCAGTTCTGCCAAGCCAGCTTCTGTCCCCAGTTTCTCCCCCTCCCAGTTTCTGCCAAGAGTAAGCCACTTTTACGACCCCTGCAATATAAGATTTGCTTGGGTCCTGAAAGGCTCATTGTTCAAGAGGAAGCCATTTATGATCCTCTCAATAAACCCTCTGCCTGGGTGAAGGGAGTTGCATTGTTCACTCTCCTGCAGAGCACAGGTAATTCAATTATCAGATAGATGGTATATCCTTAGTGTGGCCAGCAAAAAGGCAGATAGTCCTGGGAACACAGCTGTGACTCAAGTTTCACTCCTGATGGGGGTAGTTGTCAAGCAAAATCAAGTTCCTTAAGCCAGACTTTCAGCTAACTGTCATGTTTTTTGTTGCTTTTTAAATTAACTTGCAATTTTACACATGCAGCTAGAATGCTGATTCTAAGTGCAAAACTATGACATTTCAACAGTTACAAAGGCATGTGACACCAAACATAGGTCACTCATTTAATCTAAACATTTTCGATTTTAGTGTCTTTAAATCCGGTGCAACTTAAACTGCTGACTCCATAGCTCAGCCAGTTTTGTTATAAGCATTGTTCTGGGCTCTTCATTTCCCAGATTTTGTAGGCACACAAAACTCCATTCTGCCAAATGTCTGCTGGTGTTCGGTGAATATTTTGCACATATTGTAATGTTTGAAAATAGGCATTTTGAGCCTGCCTTCAGAGAAACACAGGGTGGTTTTAAAACGCCGGCTTTTGGATAGTGGTGAGTACTGGTACTGCACCCATTTTTGGGATTTAACAAATGAATTCCCCACAATTCTAAGTTGCATTTGGCAATCAGCATTGCCATTCCCAATGGTTTCAGACTACTGTGCGGGTAGTCCAATGGTGGTTTTAAAGCACTTTGAAGCTAACCGGCGCTACTGTTTTTCCTTTGGCAACCCATTTCCCTCATGGCAACCCAGCCTTTCATTCTCGCACTGGTGGGTGGCAAGTGAGGCAACCATTTTGGTGGGCGCACAAACTGCGCAGCTTTCCTGGATTTCGGCGCACATGTGGGTTTTCCGCCATCTTGAATTTTCTAAGCCCACAGCACCAAATGTTGCAGCATGATTACTTGCACATGGGTCAAGACACCCAACAAGCCCCCCCACGCGACTGCACTTTGAATTTGAGTCGATGGGGAGTCGCGTGCCCAAGGGTTTTGACCCATGCACCGGTCTGTCCGCATAATCTTCTTCCTACTCTGTAGATGGCACAGTTCATCATCTTCTTCTCCATCCGGTACTGATCGATCGGTTCTCCTCGCCGGTCCTGATGGGAATATTGGGCGGTCCACTGGGCCCATTGGATCTTCGTTCCCGGTCTCCGGATCGCCCTCCTTGGCCCGTCTTCAGGTTTTCTTTCTCCTAGGACGACAAAGGAAGAGCGGCAATACCTACTCATAGACGTTTTTCCACCACTGTTGAGATAGTGGGGCAGCATATGCATTTCATCATAACGAAACATTACATTCTTATTTTGAAAAAAAAACAGTATAACTAAGAGACAGTTTCATGCAAATCACAATATTTTAGAGACTAGATGTGGTATGTTTTATGATTGGAACTGAATTAGTCTGAGACAGTACCCGCTAGGATTCCAGAGGATTCCTCCAGTTGTTGCAGAGTGTGCCTGGGATGGCAACATTTCAACTGGTTTATGTGGACCCACTTGTCTTCTCCCTCTGCCAAAGGACCTTTGGGGATGTGGATTTTGTAGGCCACAGGGGAGATTTTGTCTATGATCTCGAATGGTCCCTTCCATGTAGGCAAATATTTGCGCTGCTTGGCCTGGTTCCTTTGGAAGTTGTATAGATAGACCCGGTCCCCCACCTGATATTCCTTCCTGGAAGTTTTCAGGTCATAGTGGGTCTTCATGCTATCAGCTGATCTTTCTAGATTCCGCTGAGCATAAGCAAAAGCATGTTGGAGGTGTTTCCTTAAATTCTCCACATACTCATGAGTAGTGGAGGCATTTATCAGTGTCTGCTCTTGGGTCCTGTAGAGCAAATGCTGAGGAAGCACCATCTTGCGCCCAGTCATCAACTCAAATGGTGACATTTTGGTTGCAGATGAAGGGGTAGATCTGATAGCCATTAGGACCAGAGGTAATCGGATATCCCAACTTGGCCCAGAATCTGCCACAAACTTCTTTAATATGCTCACAATTGTCTGGTTATATCTCTCTACTGCCCCAGAAGAAGCTGGTCTATAAGCAATATGCAGCTTTCTCTTGACCCCCAGTATCTCCCACATCTTTGTCATTACTTCATTGGTGAAGTGGCTACCTCTATCTGACTCAATCCTTTGAGGTAGACCAAAACGGGAAAAGATGTGGTTAATCATCAAGGCAGCTGCAGTTTCTGCCTTGCAATTTGGGGCTGGGAGACATTCCACCCACTTGGTAAAGAAGCATGTCACAGTCAACATGTACTTATTCCCCCTAGCCGAGCGAATCACAGGGCCTACAAAGTCGATTTGTAAATCTGACCATGGCAGTGTCATTCCCCTCTTTTGTAAAGGCGCCCGGTGCGTAAGGGATGATGGCTGAAATTGTGCACACACAAGACACCCCTTCAAGTATTGGTCGAGGTCCTGCCCCATGTGTGGCCAGTATGCAACCTCTCTTAAGATTTCCAATGTTGTGTGAAACCCCCTATGACCGGCGGTGGCCGCATCATGGGCGTGACTTAACATCAGGCTTCGGAATGAGGTAGGAACCACCCACTGATCGTGGCCAGCTTTGGATTTCCTTACCAACAAACCGTCTTGGATTCGGAACATTTTTGGACATTTCATCAACACTCTTAGGTCCTCTTTCCCAATGTAATCGGTATCCGTCAGGGGAAAGTTCTCAGGGTCCTCAAGGTGCTGGTAAAATTTACCAATTATTGGATCCCCCTTCTGAGCGGTAATCAAATCAGCATCAGGGGTCTCCTTACTCCATTGTGCAATTGAAAGGTCGTTGTGAGCATTTGTCTGGGACCTAGTGATAGCAGTGACCTGGATTTCCCCCAACAGGGACTCAATCTCAATTAGATCCCCTTGGATGGCCCCGGTTTTGGCCAGCTGATCAGCTAAGTCATTTCCAGTTTTGTCTGGTCCCTCTACTTTGGAATGACCCTTAATCTTCTTCCAATAGATGGTCATCCCATTCGATGTGACCAGATCATCAATGTTTTGGATGAACTTCCCATGTTTCAAGGGTTTGTTGTTAGCACATAACATGCCTCTGGTTTTCCAATTAACCAGGTGCTCCACGAACCCGTTCCGTACATAATCCGAATCTGTGATTATGACCAGTTCGTGGAGTTGATGCTGGACAGCAGTGAGGATGGCCTGATGCACAGCCATCAATTCTGCCACCTGACTACTTCGGGGACCAATTTTGTATCCAGCAGAGGGTTCTGGGGACTCATTCACCCATGCATTCCCTACGCCGGCTACCAATTCTTTCTCCCCGTTGTTGTCAACATGGTAAGAGCATCCATCCACATAGACAGTGGGCATTCCCTCACACTTGTCTTCTTCAAAGACTTTGTGGGGGGAATTAAGGTATGCCTCCATGTTGTCCTTTATTTTTAGACTTTCGTCCTCGAGACAGTTTTCTCTGGCACAATCATGCAAGTCAGCCAGACCTTGCGCGAGGGGACTCTTCTTGTTTTGGCCATATCGGACCTCCACAGGAAAGCCTTGCATTGACAGAATCCAGGAAGTAATTCGGGAATTACTCACATTTCCGGCCCGGATTCTGTCACTTTGGAGATATTGCAGAGGCTGGTGTGGAGTCTCCACTATGATGTGTTCCCCCTGGATAAACGGGCGGTAATTCTTCAATGCCCACACCGTTGCCAGGAGTGCCTTCTCACAATCGTTGAATTTTTCCTCCACAGAAGATAAAGTTTGGCTCGCATAGGAGATTACTTTATTGACCTTGTCATGCTTTTGGTATAATACTGCCGTCAAGCAAGTATTAGAGAACCCCGTCTCCAGGAAGAACTCCTTGTTTCTGACAGGGTAAGCTAGGCAAGGCGCTTGTGAGAGGCTTCTTTTGAGTCGTCTTACTGCCTCTGATTGTTCTGGACCCCATTCCCACTTGACCCCCCCCTTCAGGAGATGAATCAGGGGTCTGGTAATCTCTGCGTAGCCCTCAATGAACTTTCTGCTGTAATTAGTCAGTCCAAGGAGGCTCCTTAGTTCTCGCAGAGTTGTGGGGTCTTTCAGTTTCTGAAGTGCTTCCACTTTCTTTTCCTGGGGACAGAGACCCTGAGGAGTAATCTCATGCCCCAAGAAATTAACACGGGTTCTACACCACTGTGCTTTCTGAAAGGAAAGTTTTGCTCCGGCGGCCCTCAACTGCGTCAGAACATAACGGATCTCCGCTATGTGTTCCTCCACAGATGAACTTTTGATGAGGACATCATCTACATAAGCCAGGTTACCCCTCGCACCCAGGTCGGGCATGGCCTTATGTAGGAAAATGTTGAATTCATTGCCGGAGTTGAGGTATCCGAAGGGAGTCCGGGTCCATGTGTACTGCTGGCCCCCAAAGGTAAAAGCCAGTTTGTATTGGTCCTCCCTGCTGACAGGGACGGTCCAGTATCCATTGGTCAGGTCTATTGCAGTGAATACCTGTGACCCCTGGATCTGGGCCAGCCCTTGGTCAATGTAGGGCAGAGGCCATCGGGAAGTATGGACCCGTTTGTTGAGCTCCCTGAGGTCAGCGCAGAGTCTCCACTGGCCGTTTGGCTTCAAGATTCCCAGCACCGGATTATTGAAGGTGCTGTGGACTGGACGGATTATTCCCCGGGACTCAAGGTTCTTAATTATTTCAGTAAGGGACTCCATTGATGCGAGAGGCAAGCGATATTGCTTCACAAACACAGGAGTCATGCCAGGGTCCGTGGGGATTGTTGTTGTGTGGATGTCAGTGCGACCACAGTCATATGAGTCTACCGCAAAGAGATCTTGGAAATCCAAGAAAACTTGTTTCAACTTTTGCTTTTGTTCCAGAGTCACACAGGCATCAGCTAGGTTGACTCTCTCTTCCACCATCTGCCTGAAGCCTGGGAAGACTTCTGGTTTGGCTATCTCCGCGGCCTCCTCCAGCTGGGTGGAGAAGTCCCTGGTCAGAGTGCTGATTTGGACCGGAGGCTTCAGGTGGGAAAGGCAGCCCTCATGGACCTGGAAAATCACCTCATCCCTCCTGAAGTCACAAGTCACATCTTCCTTACCATAAGGGCAAGAAGTGTACACCAGGAAGTTCCCCCCATGCCGGGTAAAAATCCTGTCTGGTGTTGTATTGTCATCACTGTCACTGTCAAAACAGTCCTTGGGGATTGGTCCTAACAGTTCATTTACAAGATCAATGGAGAAATGTCGGTCATCAACCGCCATTCCAATAATGGTGCCCGCGGCTAGAGTAATACTCTTTAAGTCGCTATTATCCACCTCTATTGGAATGGTGTCATGTTCTATGTTGACTAATGGAGTTGGGTTTACCCCCAACCCTTGCTGTTGGAGAGAAGCATTTAGATGTATGTAAGCATCAGGGTTTTTCAACTCTTGTCCCCTTTTAACTTTCACTTCCAGGGAGAATTGTCGGGTCCTTTCTGGGATGGTGACTTCCTCTTTAACCTGAATTTCAACTGCATATGGTAGCAATTGAGCTGACCTAAATGCTTTTTCTGGATCATCAAAGCCCATGGGATTATCCGCTAATCGGGACCAAGCTTTGAAGTTTATTAGGTCCAAACTAATGGCAAAGCGATTGAGAATGTCACTGCCTAAGTAAAAGGCGGCAGGGACGTCTCGCACGACCCAACAATTGTCGACTATGCTCTTGTTGCCAATGGAGATTTCGAGCATACACCTGCTTGGCAGGAGATGTTTGGAATTAGGTGCTTCCAGGTCCATTTCCCATTTGTCTATCCGTTTGAAGGTGGGAATGGCTGGATCTTTTGGGAGTTGGCGAAACATGGCTTCGCTGATGAAGCTCTTACCGTTGTTCACACACACTCGAGCGAGAACAGAGTCCTTCCCATCATTTAACTGAACAGGGATGAATAACTGCTCTCCAATTTGCTGAATATCAGCCAGGCTCTGAGCTGATTTCACATCTTTCTGGACTATAGGAGTGGGAGTTTCAGATTGTGGATTGGTATAGAATTTCAGAGTGTTTCCTTCCAGCGTGGAATACCACCTTAAACTGGAAGGAAGGTTGATTTTCAGAAATAGAGAGGACCCCCCATCACTAGTCTGTTGTCCTACTGCTATTACTGTCACGTCTGGAATCTGGTTGTTCTGGAAGTGAAATTCTACTTGGTCAGATTTTTGTTAAACCATGTGGCATGTGCCGTTTAAACTAACATGGTTGACACTCTGTTTTAATTTTATTGGTCGGCTAGTCTGGGTCCAGAGGACCTTGTTTACACAATCTATTAGGGGTGACAACCTTCTCAGGAGGTCATTCCCTAGTAAACAAGAGGTGCCCTCCGGGGTCACAACTATGACCGGGTGTTTCAACTTATGTCGCCCAATTTTAATGTCCAAGTCTGCAGTCCCCTCAACGGGAATTTCCTTCCCGTCAAAGTTCTGTAGTTGTCCCGGAAGAGAGGTGAGAGGAATTTGGTAATTCTCTCCCCTTCCTGCATTCAGTTCGTCAAAGGCCCTTCTGGACAGAAGGGTAGCTTGAGATCCAGTGTCCACCAGTGCCGAGATTGTACCCTGCCCCTGTACTTGTACCGGGGCATAATATCTTCCCTCCTTCTCCTCAAGGGGGCACAGGTAATGTACATTTTTGGACAACTGGTGGGCTAACTTTCTGGTTTTGGACATTGCTAGCGAAGAGATTTGGGCAGAATTCTGTGGAGAGTCTTGGGAATCTGAAAGAAAAATTTGGCAACTGGAGATCAGAGCCATTGTGAGTTCCCCTGGTTCCAGTTCTGGGCCGCCCCCCCCTTTTTGGAGGCAGTCCCCAGTATGGGTTTGAACCCGGGGATTTTCTTGCTGTTGGTTCTGGGATGAGATGGTGGGCGGCGGTAGCTCAGTCTCCACATCTCCCCAGTCTGGATTTGCATTCCTAGGCACCCATTTTTCTTTGGGAGGAGTTCCCCCCTCTCTGAAGGAGAAGATCCTTTTCTCCGGATCCTCTGAGGATCCCTCTCCCTCAAATTGGAAGATCTGTACCTCCTCCTCAAACTGAGTCTGTTTGGGTCTTTTGTTTCTCCCACCCCCCCTCTGCTCCTTAGGGGGCAGACTTTCAGGGGCAAGAGATTTTGTTTCCGGTTCCTGGGTTTCCAGGGGCTGTTTACAAGTGAGGAAGGAAGCTTCCTCCAAGGCTTTACACCCCCCTTCCCTTTGTGCCTCCTCCCTGGGAACCGGTGAGTTATCGGGGTGCTGCCCCCGTCATTGTTCTGGAGCACCAGGTCCAGAGTTGGGTGCGTTCTGCACTGGCACGCCCATCTGAGGGTTCTGCTGAGCCCTCAGTATGTGACCCATATCCCGCGCCATGTTTTGAACCTGGCGCTCTAACTGGGAAACCCGCTCAGGCTGATACGGGGCCCTGTTTTCTCCCCTGGGCTGATCCCGGGAAGGGTAGCTGTCCCTTCTTTGGTAGTACCCCGGGTTGGGAAGATTTGGGTACCCCTCCACCCTTGGCCTCCCCTCTCCCGGATTCAGTGGTCTGGGCTCAGTGAATTGGGGAAAGAAGGATAGATGGTTTTGGGGCTGGAAATTGGGTGGATACCTGGGGAAAAAGTTCTGCCCAGGGTTTGGAGAATTTCTGCCCTCCGGTGGGAAGTTAGGAGGGAAGTTCCCTGGGTTAGGTGCTTGGCTGGATCCCCCCCCTTGGGCTGGAGGAGTCCACACATAACCCAGGATGGGTCGATTTCCCTTGTAACGGGGACTTACATAATCAGGAGAGCGAGGGACCCCATTTGTGGGGCTGCCTCCTTGGCTCCCTGTCTGTGACTGACCCGAGGACCTTCTGGGCCTAGCATTATTAGGTGCAGGTAGGTTTTTAGGCCCCCACATCTCCAAATCCAAAACGGGGGTAACCTTTACCTCTGCCACCTTGGCAGCAGCAGGGGTGCTGTTGGCTTTGGGGTTTTTCTGGGCATTACTTTTGCTATCTACCGGTTTCTGCACCTCATAGATCCGGGTAGCCTGTTCAATGACCCAGTCTAAAGATCTTTTCTCGTGAAAATCCCTCACGAGCTGGGTCATGATATATTTGGGCAAGGCATGGAAAAACGTATTAATGAACTCTCTACTATCTGTGCGCACCCTTCTGGTGGTTTGCGCAAAAGCACGCTTTAACTCCTGCACAAATTCTTGTGGGGCCTGATCCTCCCCACATTGCAAATTGTAGGCTGCCTTGCGAGCCTCTTGAGGATTTCTGTGAACAGAAAAATGTTTCAAGATGGCCGCCTTATAGGTGGACCATCTTAAATGATTTTGGTCCTCCAGCCCCGCAAAGAAACTGGAGTATTCCGGGGAGAAGGTCCACTTTACATATTGAATACAGCTTTGGCTGTCCTTCAAATGGAAAGTCTCCATCATGTGTTCAAACAACTCTAAGTGCTCCCAAACAGAATACTTAGCGTTCTTATGGTAAGGACTGATGACGCTCCTGATTGCCTTAATCTGCTTTAAGGGGTCCTTCAGCAAGGCCCTTTTTGCCTTATTGGCCTTTTTGGTTCGGGTAACCCTTGTCCATTCGTCCTCGGACTCAGAGGCACTGCTCCTAGAGGTTCCCGTCTGTTCTTCCAGGTTTTCCCGGATTCTGCGAGCCTGGGAATGGCTGGCAGAATGTGGGGACCTGGTCTCCTGTGTCCTGCGCAGTTCAGGGGAGTCTTCAGATTCCTCCTTGCTGCCAGGATTTGATCGGTACCCCCTCCACTGACCTAACTGGGCAGAGGTTTTCAGGATGCCCTTAATGGGCCTACTCTCCTGGGGTTCCCCACTGAACTGTACTGTACTTGGGTGCCCATACCCGGATGCCCACCCCTCCATTCCTGAGTGGTACTGGCCTATGAGCCCCATACTCTTAGCTGGATAGTAATCTGCCATCCCTGTGGCCCTGTGCTCATGTGCGCCAGGGGACATGGGGGTGGTAGAGTCCAGGGACTGGGGGAGATGAAGGCCCCTGGTGTTAGGGCTCCTGCGGTTATGGTCAGGAGTCTCTCTTTCCCAGCGGACCTCATCTCTATCCGCCCCTGCTCCCTGTTGCAATGCAAGAGCCTGCATTTGTGCTTTCAGTTCCTCTGTTAAGGCCTTACTCGACTCTATCAGTTTCTCCTGCATCGCTACCTGTTGCTGGAGCCTCTCATTGTGCTGGCAGAGAGCCTCATTTTCCCTCTGTACTTCCTGGTTGGTCCTGGAGAACTGGGCCAGTCTTTGCTGCAGGAGGGTTACCTCCTGAGCTGTGTCCCTATTGGCCTGCTCCTTTCTTGCTAGAGCATCCTCCACCCTCCTGGTGTGCTCTAGCAAGTTCCGGTGTTCTCTTTGGAGGTCACCCAGTCCCTGGTGGGCCAGGTGATTTTCTTCCATTTTTCTTTTTAAATGGCAGACTTCCTGGCCTAAGGTATCCCTTTCCTGACTAAGAGCCTGCATCTGTGCCGCCAGGTCATCCCTTTGCCTTTGGAAGGCACCAGCATTCTGGCGCTCCTGATCAAACTCTGCCTGGGTATCCAGGTCTTTCAGAATTAGTTTGTTGCTCTCTGCCTTCACTCTATCTAGGTGGCCTTGCAGGGTGACTACCTGCTCAGCACATACCCTGTTGAAGTCCAGTTGTTGCTCCAGCTTTTTCTGGTTTTGCAGTAGGGAGTCCAAACCTTCTTGGTATTCCTTCTGCAAGGCCAGAAATCTGGTATCCTGTTCTACCTTTTCCTGTTGCAGCACATCCATATCCTTCTTTATTTTAATGATGTGCTGCCTACTATCATCTTCTGACTCCTGGCTCCTCTGCAGCCTCTGCTCAGAAGAGACCAGGTCAGATTGGACCTTCTCTAACGCCATCTGTTGCCTATTTGCCAGATTTTGGCTTTCAGCACATCTATCCTGCATGCCTCCCATATATAGGTACAGGTATGCCGCTATCCTAACAATCTTGTCGTGTTCATCTTTGGCCTTAGGAGCCATATATAGTTCACTCAGGGCCACATGTAATGGACCCTGATCTCTCCATAAGTCTGACCCTGTTTCAGTGACCTGTCGCGTGATGGCCTGCAACCAGGCATCCTGGCCCTGTTCGGTCCATTCACCTCTCACAAATAGCTTATGCAAGAGGTGCTCTCTGGCTATTTTCATATCTACCAAGGTCGTCATTCTAGAGATTGGTCTCTGTCCTGACTTACAGAAGTTAGTATTTTATTTTTACAGAACAGAACTTTTCTTGGAGTGTCCCTTTTGAGGAATGCTTCACAGCGTAATGCAGCGTGGTGATCCGACCGGATGTATGTATCCCGTCAGTTAGCACACTGTATTAAGCTGCACAAGTGGTAAATCTAACCCAACGTCTCGGCTCGAGCCCCCAATTTGTAAGAGGATTCAATTCAACACTACAGCTAAGTCAACGCCTAGTCTATAATACTGAATGAAAACCCTTATTGATATATCTTTATGTCCAGTTCATGCGTTCTGGATGACTACCCCTATATAACCCTCCTGACCCCACTGAGCCAAGAAGTAGTTCTGTTTTGCAAGTTAAAAGGTTTATTTGATAATTTAAAATATATATATATCACACTTTATAATAAATTAATAATTGAATATCACACTTAATCTGATATGATAATGATTAACAACGGAGAATCTGGCACTAGCACACTTCTTTATAATCACTAATGAGTTGACATGAAATGGATGAGATAGCACACTGGTAAATAGGAACAAAAGAAGAATAATGTGATAGAGAATGCTTTATAGAGTTCAAATGGATGGAATGTTGAATGAATGAAATGCAGTATAGAAAATACTCACTATGATTTCAACAAAACAATGTAATCACTTTTCTCTGGCAATCCCCTCCCCCCCTTGATGCAATGCAAGGAAATGGAAGGAAGCACACAGTTCTCAGAAATGCAATCAACTGTAATTCAGTTCACCCCAGCAAGCTTACACTACAGAAAACAGATAGGAGTTTTGAAAACACAGGCAAAATGCTTTATATGTGCTGGCAATGAATTGAAAAATATGCTAAAATGCTTTTAATTCCCTTTCAGAGGTTCAGGGTGAGTGATAGCTACTCTCTATGAATTCAGGATCACCTTAACAATGCTTTAGTAGTAACTAGCAGGTAAACGAAGTTTTTGGCAAGGAAAAGCAAAACTGCTGTCTTTTTACACGTGAAGAAATTTGCAAATCGCGGCAAAATTCGCGGATGCGCCGAGCGCTATTACAGAGGAACCACAAGGACTATCTCTATCGTTTTGGGGTCCTAGGAAAGCCTAGGATCTCAGCTTCCAAATGAACGTTACTGCAAGTCTCTAAGACAAACAGTCGCAGAGATATGAGCGATTTTGTGAAGGTCGTTTTTCAGATTTGAAATTTTAAAAGCTCAAAATGACAAATGACAGATTTTGCAGCTAGAATGACAGGTGACAGATTTGGAGCTATCAGGCAGTTCTACTTAGGTTAAATAGATTGAATTAGATGAATTTAAACTAAGAGATTGGTTCTACACAGTTCTGCTGGGTACTCACACTATATTCTTGAATTAAATGGGCCTCATCACGGATCTGGTCAGGGTTTTAGACTGGGCTCTGGTCTCTCTCTGGGCACAGCGTCTGGTCTCTGGAACTGCTCGCTCTCTGGTCTGGTCTCTTAGTTCTGGATAGATTGAAGTCTCTAGTTTGGCTTTCTGGAGGTTGATGAATTTGAAGTCTGGATCTCTGGATGTTGTATGGTCCGGCAGAGCGCGTTGCAGCAAATGGAATTGAAGGTCCCTATCTGTCCTGTCTGTCTGCTTTTATGTGTTTTGAGAGTGGGTGGGTATGTTGGTCATAACTAAACTTGCCCCTCTCACTTGTCATTGGTCAAATTTCCATTCCTCACTTGATTGGCGAAGCTAAGTTGTGTCAGAGTGATGTCATTTTATGGCTTGCAGATAGGACACTCCTCTGTCAGATTGCACACATTCTATATTTGATAACAAAAGACATATTTCACAGTTACACAGTTGCTTGAAATTACATATACATGGTGTGGCTGAATTTAGCCATGTCTCTGTCCAAATCTGTTGTTTCTAAGAGCTTGCATTCAGAAATGGCACATAATTGACTTTTTAACTGATTTTTCAATCTCTGACATTGACCCAACTTTACATACATGTGCGCAGGGAGTATGGACATTAACTGATGAAGTTTCAGATTTTTAACATGCATACATTTAGAGTAATATCCACTTTTCCGCTGACACCCCCCTGAACATACCACCTCTTAAACTGTGGGCAGAAAAATCACAAGAATTATGGTATCATTTATAAAATTTTCACATGTCCGCTCTATGAATGATCCATCTTTTTAAAGTTATGTTCTGGCTCCAAAAGGGTGTGGTTTCCTCTCAGCACAAGGTAGAAATACTGGTTTATCCAGTTCTGCCAAGCCAGCTTCTGTCTCCAGTTTCTCCCCCTCCCAGTTTCTGCCAAGAGTAAGCCACTTTTACGACCCCTGCAATATAAGATTTGCTTGGGTCCTGAAAGGCTCATTGTTCAAGAGGAAGCCATTTATGATCCTCTCAATAAACCCTCTGCCTGGGTGAAGGGAGTTGTATTGTTCACTCTCCTGCAGAGCACAGGTAATTCAATTATCAGATAGATGGTATATCCTTAGTGTGGCCAGCAAAAAGGCAGATAGTCCTGGGAACACAGCTGTGACTCAAGTTTCACTCCTGATGGTGGTAGTTGTCAAGCAAAATCAAGTTCCTTAAGCCAGACTTTCAGCTAACTGTCATGTTTTTTGTTGCTTTTTAAATTAACTTGCAATTTTACACATGCAGCTAGAATGCTGATTCTAAGTGCAAAACTATGACATTTCAACAGTTACAAAGGCATGTGACACCAAACATAGGTCACTCATTTAATCTAAACATTTTCGATTTTAGTGTCTTTAAATCCAGTGCAACTTAAACTGCTGACTCCATAGCTCAGCCAGTTTTGTTATAAGCATTATTCTGGGCTCTTCATTTCCCAGATTTTGTAGGCACACAAAACTCCATTCTGCCAAATGTCTGCTGGTGTTCAGTGAATATTTTGCACATATTGTAATGTTTGAAAATAGGCATTTTGAGCCTGCCTTCAGAGAAACACAGGGTGGTTTTAAAACGCCGGCTTTTGGATAGTGGTGAGTACTGGTACTGCACCCATTTTTGGGATTTAACAAATGAATTCCCCACAATTCTAAGTTGCATTTGGCAATCAGCATTGCCATTCCCAATGGTTTCAGACTACTGTGCGGGTAGTCCAATGGTGGTTTTAAAGCGCTTTGAAGCTAACCGGCGCTACTGTTTTTCCTTTGGCAACCCATTTCCCTCATGGCAACCCGGCCTTTCATTCTCGCACTGGTGGGTGGCAAGTGAGGCAACCATTTTGGTGGGCGCACAAACTGCGCAGCTTTCCTGGATTTCGGCGCACATGTGGGTTTTCCGCCATCTTGAATTTTCTAAGCCCACAGCACCAAATGTTGCAGCATGATTACTTGCACGTGGGTCAAGACACCCAACAATGTATCAGTGTGCTGAAATAATGTATGTATACTATGGTACTATATAAAAAATCTAATCTGAATGCAAAGAGTGATTATTACTGAATTATGTTCATTTTGGCGGTAAGATAATACCGCTAGGCCCCAGATCTATACAAAATACCCAACAGACCACACGCTGCAGTATTGGCACAACTACTGGTGTCAAACACAGCACAATCTCAGGTCTCCAACATATGGGAGGAAGGGGGGCAGGGTTTCCTGCAATGGCATGCAACTGCTCCTCTACTACTCGACCTGGGTGAAGGCAAGGGACAAAATGGCCATTGGACAGAACAAAAGTCTTTGTGGCTCTGCCATTTTCGGACCTGGCCACAGTCTTGAGCCAAAGGCGGTAACAAGGTTTAACTCAGTAAAAAGAAGTAAAACATTATTAAAAGTGACTGCTGCCCCCAGTTCATCTTAGGCACACTCGTACAATCAGCCAAAAATCATTCGAGGGTGTCTAGGGCCATAAAACAAAAAAGGACCCGAGTGCACGGCACTGGAAGGTATATTGTGCACTGTTAAAAAGTTACCAAGAAATGGCAACATAGTCAAAGACTAAGGGAAACAATGTTTCCCATTACTGACAGTCTGAAGGACGTGTCAGTTTCCCCATAATAAGTGAGCAAAAATCCTGGTGAGTTCAGCTGAAGGATGGGCTCTACTGTAAAACGTCAGCACCACCAGAATTGCACCTAAATGAAATCTTTCCTTACACTTGCCCCTCCCAGACTAAGGATAGGGGGAACTAATCCACCCCTGGATAGGCCTCATGTTCAGGTCGATTAAACATTATGGACAACCCATCAGCATTGCTATGCTGGATACCTGGCCTGTGCTCAGTGGTGAATTCACACCCTTGCAGGCTTATGGGCCACCCAAGCAACTTTGGATTCTCTCCCTTCATCTTCATCAGCCACTTTAAGGGCTTATGGTCAGTCTGCACAGTGAAGGGGGTCCCATAGAGGTAGGGCCTTGGCTTCCTTAGGGCCCACACAACAGAGAAGCATTCTTTCTCCACAGTGGACCACCTGAGCTCTCTGCCCTTAAGCTGGTAACTGATGAATCCAATCGAGTGTTCCTTGCCTTTCCCATCTATCTGTGATAGTACAGCACCTATCCCACTGTCAGAGCCTCTGTCTGCACAATAAAAGCAGGTTTGTAGTCAGGGGCCTGGCACAGGGAGTCTTTTAAGCCATTGAAGGCCTTCTCACAATCCACAGACCAAGAGACCTTCTTAGGTTTCTTTTGAGTAGTGAGAGCAGTCAGAGGGGCAGCTACAGCGCCATAGTCTGCCATAAAATTCCGGTAGTACCCAGTGACTCCTTAGAAGGCTCTCACTTGGGTTTGTCTAGTGGGGGGTAGGCCAGTCTTGTACTGTTTGTACTTTTCTGGGTAGAGGCTGACCCTCCCTCCACCTACTTCATGCCCAAGGTAGACCACTAATCCTTCACTAGTCTAGCACTTGCTGGTCTTTATGGTTAAGTGGGCCTTCTGAAGAGCCTGCAACACAATTCGGAGCCACTCTACATGTTCCTCCCAGGTCAAACTGGAGACTGCTATGTCATCGAGATATGCTAAGCAGAAATGATCCATCCCATAAATAGCATGGTTTACAAGCCTCTGAAAAGTGGCAGGTGCATTTTTCAACCCAAATGGCATTACCCTGAACTGGTAAAGGCCTTCTGAAGGTCAAATGTGCTGAGGTACTTGGAGGCACCCAAGGTATGCACCAGCTCACCATTTCTTGGTAAGGGATGAGCATCTGTCCTGGTGACAGCAATCCACACAGAACCTAAGTACAGAGGTACCAGACTTTGGCACTAAGACCACAGGGCTGAACCAAGGATTACTGGAAGGCTCATTCACTCCTAGATCTAACATTTTGTTGACCTCAGCCTCGATGTAGGATCTTACCTTGTCTGACATTCTGTAACCCCAACTTTTGGTAGGTACACTATCTCCAGTTTGAATCTCATGTTTGCACCATAGTGGCAAACCTGGAGTCAGTGAGACCAAGGAGGAGACCTGCCTCAGCAAGGTTCTTACTTCCCCTTGTTGATCAGAGGTCAGGTGAGGGGCCATATGGATACCCTCAATGGAGCCATCTGAAGGACCATTCTGGAACAGGTCAGGTAGAGGTTCTGATTCCTCCTCTTCCATATCTGAAGCCAGTAGCAGTGCAGCCATGTCAACATTAGGGATGAAAGCCTTCAGCCTATTAACGGGAAACACTTTAGGGGCCACCAAATGGTTGACTTCACCCAGCTGCTCCACAACTGTATAAGGGCCTGACCATTTATCCTGTAGATCTCTAGGCCTTATGAGATTCATGATCAGGACTTCTTGACCTGGGGTTAAGTGAACAAGTGAAGCTTTCTGGCCATACCAATATGTAACCAATGTTTAACCAATGCCTGACCAGCCTCCAACTTGTCACTGGCATGACCCATCAGGAGGACCATCTGCTTTCTTAAACCTAACACATAGTCTACTACATTATTAGTGACAGAAGGAGTGGGGAGCTACCATCCTTCCTTTACTATGGCCAGTGGTTCCCTTAGAGGGTGACCAAAAAGAAACGTGAAGAGGCTAAAACCAACCCCCTCTTGAGGTACCTCTCTGTAGGCAAAGTGTAAGCATGGCAATAGGAGATCCCACTTTCTCCTTTGAGGTTCTTCCAGAGCCCCAATCAAGCCTTTGAGAGTTCTATTAAACCTCTCAACCAAGCCATTTGTTTGTGGATGATAAACAGATGAAAACATATAAGTGACCCCACACTCCTTCCACATGGCTTGCATATACTTGGACATAATGTTTCTGCCTCTGTCAGACACAACTTCTTTAGTTTAGGGAAGCCAACCCTAGTAAATATGCCAAGTAAAGCTTTAGCAACTGACTTGGCAGGCACTATCTTCAATGGGATTGCCTCACGGTATCTGGTGGCCTAGTTGACCAGCACCAAGATAAACCTATTGCCAGAGGATGTCTGGGGCCAAGGGGGCCAACAATGTCAATCCCTACCCTCTCAAATGACACTCCCACAACAGGGAGTGGCACCAATGGAGCCTGGATTGTTGAGCCACTTTTTCCCGAAATCTGGCAACTCCTGCAATGACTTTCTACTTGCAGCCCCATCTTGGGACAGTAGAAGTGCATGGATAACCTTTGCTTGGTTCTCTTGATCCCAAGGTGACCAGCAAGGGGGCCTTCATGTACCATTTGCAAGAGTATGGGTCTTAATTGAAGGGGAACCACCAACCTCCTATGGTCTCCTTCAGTACACTCTGTAGGCTCACTGTGGGCTCACTGTACAGCAGCCTACCTACCCAATAAATCCTATGCTTCCCAGGAGGTTCACCCTCAAGCTAGGAACAGGCCTGTCTCCCAAGGCCTTCCAAAGATGGGCACTCATGTCAGCCTTTACTAAACTCGTCCCTATCAGACCACCTTCAACCAATGGACTTTGGAGTTCAGGATGGTCAAGTGGGTCAAGTTTTTTGGGCAGCACTTCTTTCTCGTCAGGTACAGGTGATTGGCCAACTACCTCCACCTCATTGATAGGTGAGTTTGGGGAAATAGTCTCTTTCCCTCTTTTTGATTTTCTGACTCTCTTAGCATTGGACTTCCCCTTTGGCTTTGGCTCAGCCTTAGACTTGGCCAGGCCAGCTCTTGTTTGTGACCTTGTGCATGGTCTTTCTTCTGTATCCCCCACAAGACCTAAGTCTCTGAGGTCATTCCCTAGCAGAACCATTCCAGGGCCTTGCCTCTGTACACTCACAGGAATCCTTGCTACTGTACCATTAATAGTCATATTAACAGGCATTACTGGGAACTTGAAAGGGGGGCATCAGCTAACCTGGTGGGCATCAGGGGAGCTCTGGCAAGCTCCTCCTGGTTGATCAGAGTGGAATACGCCACAATTCTGCTGGTTCCACTATCCCTAAGGGCTGGAGTGTCTACTCCATTGATCAGCACACTTTCTTTAAAGTAGTGCTTGGTTTTGTCAGGTATCCTAGCATAAGCTTCTGAAACTCATGGCTCCCAGGAACCCAGGCAAACTAAGACTACCCCACTGGGGAAGGAATCTGAGAGAAGCATGCCCCGTGATAATGTCTTCCTCCTCATAGAAGGGGTAGGCCAGACTCACAGAGTAGACCCCCAGGGTTGTTACCTTACATTTGGGGTCCCCCTTCACATGGTCACTTGCTCCACAAGCTACACAGGATCCACTGGGTCTGTGTACATAGGGAGGCTTACTGTAACCTGAGCAATACTTGGGAGGGTTACTCCCACTACTCTGACTGTTCCCAGGTGACTTACCCTTTTAAAACCTTTTGTGGCCCTTTTGGGAAGAAGATTGTTCTGATCCCCCACCCTCCTTATCCATGTTCTTTTTTCCCTCCTCCTGCTTACTAGAAGCAGGCTTATCCTTTTGGGGCACTCTATGTGACAACCATAAATCTGCTGCAATAGCTAACGTTTTGGGAGTCAGCCAAGTGCTGCTTAAGCTCAGGGGAACAAGCAGTAAAAATATGTTGAAGCATGACTAAATGCATCATACCCTCAAAGGTGGTGACCGTATAACCCAACCTGACAAAGTTTTAAAAGAATTAACAACATAAGAAACCCAAGTATTACCTTCTTTCTTTTAGTATTCTCTGAAACGTTTCAAGTATTGGGCAGGGGTTTTCTTCAATTTTGCAAAGTTATTTCTATCAGCCTTTGACATAACCATAACAGCACTGCAGCCAGAATGGGGTAGTAGACTGCGCAACCATGCAATCTTATCAGCACCCACGACCTCTTGCACCTCACATGCATACTCAAATGCAGTCAACCAGTCCATGATGTCATTCTTGTCATCATGCACACTAAGCAGATCTTTTGGAAATCTTGGATGAGAGGAGGAGCCAGACCTCTTACCAGACTCTCTATTGGAACCATTGGTGCCCTGCAACCTAGCAAGCTCCAACTGGTGGTCCCTGTCCTTCTGCTTCTCTGACCTCTCCGACTCCAGTTTAGGCATGTGAAATTAAAGCTCTTTCTGCTTAGACAGCAGCTCTTGCTTCTTGAATTCCAGCATGGCCTCAGCCCCAGAGCCGGTCAGTGAAACAGAGGACACATCTTCATCAACATCATCATCCTGGCCTCCCTCTATGGTAGCACTAGTAAACACATTACTGGTACTAGGGATAGCCTTATGTACTATCATAAGAAGGCAAAGCCAGAATTCGCATTTCTTGCCAATCTGTGATCCTTTGAATCATTTTGGATTTAGTACCAGTGGCTGAGAGGCCCCTTTCGGTACAAATCTTCCTTAGTGTCTCAGACTTAGAGGTACTTAAAGAAATGTCTGTAATTGCTTCCATACTATAAGATAAGGCATGTGACTTGGAATTAACTCTAATCTAAGGACACTGTGGGCCTCATTAGGACCCAGGCGGTAAGGGGTTTACGGCGGCGTAAACAGCGCCGACCCTTACCGCCTGATTCCGAGGTCCCTTAGCGCCATGGAGGTTTTAACACCTGCTTTTAGCAGGTGTTAAAATCCATGGCGCTAAGGGACCTTGTTGTTAATTACGCCACCGTAATTTACGGTGGCGTAATTAACGCCTTCCCCACTCCCATTATGCCCTATGGGGCAAAAATGGGAATGGGGACTTACCGCCCCACTCACCTTGGAATGGGGCGGTAAGTCCGCCAACCACCATGGCGTAAACGAGTTTACGCCATGGTGGTAAAGGTACGACTCAGGCGGTAACTTACCGCCTGGGTCGTAATGAGGCCCTGTGTCTCTCATGTAAGTGTAACCTGGGTACCTTACCAGTGTGCAACACTGGGTACCTCCGATCTTATCCCATTGCTGTACACCAATTTGTTAAGATGGAATTCTAAACTCTGACCTGGTGGGCAGAAGTTTAGGAGGCCACCCTCGGTTTAGTGAAACAGGGGAACCTTCTGGACAAGCCAGACTAATCTAGGTAGCTTGGCAGGCGGTCAAGACTAAGGGCTTCATCACGAGTTGGGTGGTAATGCCGGCGCTAATAGCACTGGCGCTATCTGCCCTGCTATTAGCGCCGGATCACCGGGTTTGGCGGAACTGGAAATCCCCATTCCCCATTTAAGGGTTACCGCCAGACTCGTGATGAGGCCCTAAGTCTACGGAGGGGTGAGAGTGATCGGAAGCCCAAAATGAGCAAACACAGCAACGAACCACAAATTACTCTTAGAAAAGTGTATATGAAAAATATCTATACATTTATAGTCGGCCAAACCAAATAGACACAAGTAACTTTAGCAATGAGAAAAACAGATATCACACAAATCCTTAAGCTATACAGTATATATACATTACATTTCCTAGTGCGATTTAGTTATAAACTACAACCACAACCTGCAAAGAATGGGTTAGGTTTAGTACACAAATGGCAATAGGTAATCCTTCAGAGTTCGTTCCCTACATTTCGAGTCCAACCCTAAGAAGAGGGGAGCCTTGTGCTCAACGGTACAGTTGTGCGCAAAAAGCATGATCGCGCAGATGAAACAAAAAGCGGGTCTTCTTTGTAGGGCTGTAGCAAGTTAGGAAGGGGTTTGAGGCAATGAAGAATATGTTCCCACTATTCAAGTAGGCCCTGCCCTTTTCAGCAAAGCAGTATTCAAGTGGTGAGAATAGCTAGGGAGCGCTGGCTAACCCAGCCAAGTTCAACTACCTTTAAGGGATACTCATGCATAAAAACACTTGGCTGGGCAAGGGGGCCACTGGTAAGTTATGCAAGTACTCACTGACCCTCAGCACAGTCCGGACCAAACTTCACCAGTTTAGCTGAGGTCGCTAGTAGATTTGAATCCTGCGGTTTCGCATTGCTTCGGCTCTCAGCGGCTGCGGGGGAGAACGATCGTCTGTGACAAGACAGTTGCCTTTTCTTCGTTTCCGAAGAAAGTATGAAGAAAATTCAGGTGCAGCTGGATTCACGGCACAGGAGAGCAGGGGTCTGACTGGGTAGCAGAGGGTGAAGGGTGCTAAAGCCTTCCAAAGCATCGCTGGCAGGGTCATGAGTCTGTTTCTTCATGTAGGAGACTTGGCTCCTTCTGTAGTTCAGTGATAACACGGGTGATTGACCTGGAATGGCTGCAAAGCCCCTTCTCTTATCCAAGATTAGCTTCACGCCAAAATTGAAGACTTCCAATTGAAGATCTGCTGTCTTGCAGGCATTCCAGACGTGGACCAATCACGGCCCACAATGGTCTCAGTCATTCAGGCACTCCAGACATCCTGGCACCAGCAGTGTGGATTGGGACTAGACAGTCCCCACTCTCTTCCTGGGCACACACACATGACAGGGTGAAGACCACGAAAGAGATTGGTTTTCGTTGGAAGCTGCATGCCTTTCAATCTGCCAGCTCGGCGTACACCCCGTTAGCTGCTACGCTTTCGCTGTGTCCCTCTCTACTGTACCCAGTTCCTGCTGTCTCGCGTTCTTTCTGCATATCAGCTTCTCTTTCTGCTGTCTGTATTTGCATCCACATTGCTTCCCATGGCGTGCTGTCTTTCAGCGCACTTACTAGTATCAGCACAACTCAGCCTCTGCAGCTCTCCTTCCTGTCTGTCAGCAGTGGCAGATTTAATTTTTCCACCATGATTAAACAACTTCCAAAGACTACACCGCTGTGTTGGTTTACTGGAATTAGTCTTCTTCATTGCTCTGTCCCTCTTTATCGTCTGAGATTTTACCATACTGTTCCCTGAGTGATGTTGAGAAAATGTCATCCAAATCCATCCAGCAAGTCAAAGGTAATTAGCTGCGCTCAGTCTCTCTGCCATATAAATCACGAAGGGCTATATAAAGGTTTTAAGGAGCCGGGTACATCCCCTTCTCTGTCAAACATTTTTAAATTGACTGGATGGATTTACTCCAAACCATCCAAGAAATGTAAGTCAATGCGTTGCACCCAAGTGGTTTCTCAATTGATTGAAATCTGCCCAGCAGTTTTCACGCTACGGATGTTCACAAATGGCACTTTTCCTTTACGGGAAAATGAATTGTCTGAAAACTGTGAAACTGTGGTGTTCTGTTTTCTTAATACCGTTTTTATTTAATAACGTATTGTTCCCAGTTTGGGTGGAGGGGTGGAGCCTTGACAGACTGTTTGTTTTAGAAAATGTCACCCAAATTCATCCAGCAAGTCAAAACTTATTAGCAATAGTATTTTGGGAAAGAATTTTTGCTTTTTCATTTCTTAAATAACCTCTCAGCCTCTCTGCTGGAATGGACCATGGGAGATACAGCTATAATTTTGAGAGAAGGGGGCACCCCCTCCTCCTTCAAATATTTAAAAAACGACTGGCTGGAATAATCCCAGACCCCTACTGGAAATCAAGTCAATGCTTTGTGCCCAGGTTGTGTTGTACCTGGTCCAATTCCATCCAGCAGTTTTTGCTGTTCACTGGGCAAACATTTTTACTTTTTCTCTATGGGAAAATGCATGGGAGTACGCCGAAAACAGTGTTCTTTTGCTTTCTTAATATCTTTTTCATTTTTTAAATCTTTAAATCTTTCCGAAAATTTCCAGGGGGCTGTGACTAACTTTTTGTTTGCAAAATATCAGCCAAATGCGTAATGCATGACAAAGTTATTAAGAATTCACTGTTTGGGTTTCCTAAGGAACTTGATACTCAACTTAACTACAGTGTGTTAGGTTGAGAAATGAAAAAGCTGCCATTTTCTTTTTCGATGCAAGAGATAACTAGGTTAGAACGGGAATAACCGGGGTTAGCCAAAAACAAAAAGTGGAAAAAATGCATCAGGCTAGATGTGGGATGGGGGAAAGAGGACGCGTGAAATTGGGAAGTTGTGGGGGGCTGGGTACAAAGTTAAGACCATGTACGTTTTTGCATAACTGGGGATAACCAACGGTTATACTAGAAAACTGGACCAGGAATGTAAGTGCATCTCATGAAAATAACCACGGTTATTTGCAGGCGTTTATGGATAACCGGGGTTATTTGTAGTACATTGAAAATATAACCGCGGTTATGAGAAAAACGTTTTTTGCAAAAGAGAGGGTTAAAGAAATTAGATTACTACAAAAATAAAATTGTACAGTTACACTGAGGTGGAGGGTAATGGTGTGGCCACAGGATATGGGTAATGGGTTATTTTAAGGAACCAAATTGCGCATTATGGAAAGTGTACACGACTGAAGGCCATAGCTAGGGGGCCCCCACAAAACCTATTGGGGCATCATGTCAAGGGGGGCAATATGGAAAGTGGACGCGGCTGAAGGCCCTGGCTAGTGGGCCCTTAAGACATGTATTGTGTTAATGGTCGAAGGCCGTGGCCACCTAGTGAGTAAAAAATAAACATATTGGGGAACATTTACAGTGCACACGGCCAAAGGTCATGGCCAAGATCATGCCTAGTGGCCTGTGTAGGGGAGGACTGGTCCAGGAGACCCCTCTCGCCTGCGTTTTCTCCCCAGGTGAGGGCTATGGCTCATTGGGCGTTCCCTCGTGCCACCCGGGCCCAGGTGGTGGAGGGCTCACCCGCTGGAGACATTGCCCACACGTATTAATTGCCCATACAAATTTAGCTAGGCCCAGAAACCATTTTTTTGTCTAGTAAAGATGGTGTGAGCTCAGCGCACTGTAGCGCGGCCCCCACCCTTGGAGAGTCTCATCCCTGTTGCCGCAGCACCCTGGCAGATCCGCTGCGAGCACGTTCCCACGAACAAGACGGACATGAGCTAGCACAATACGCTAACATTGTAACAGTTCACCTCCCGCAGTGTACTATCACTATCAGCATGACCCGGCCAGCAGGCCTGAACAATGAGAAGAACGGTAAAATGGTCATCTGATGGCAGACAGTCTTAATATATATGTATATAGTAATATCAAGACCACTTGCAAAGTATGCTTCTTCCACAAAATCTCTTATATTACAAACGCCTGTAGAATGTATTAAAATGAGAGAGCATGCTCCCATGATATAAGCAATGGCGAGCTCACACCATTACAGGTGGATGCTAATAATAAAGGAACGCTCCAGGGATCTGGTTGTTGCGTGTATCACTGGGCAGCCTACCTCCCATGGTTTTGCGCCATAACTTAGCTAATGCTGCTAGAGTACACGAGAAAGCGAATGCAACTATACTATGAACTCATGTAAAGGATGCGCGAGAATGCACTTATCATGTGTGTATGTCTAAGCCCCTTATGTGCCACCACCGTCACGTACAGTGGCGGGTCGTTTCTATGTACTCCACCGACCCAACTACTACCTCATTTACTGCGAATGTATATGCATGCAACTAAAATACTGTAGCTGTTAGAATATAATGTACAAATATGGTGCTCGGACTGGGTATAATCAAGACACATCCAGCAAAGTTTAAATCCATGTTTTGAAGCGATTTTGAATAAGTATTATAGAAAGTGTTCAAATGTTTGTGATGTCTTTACCTACATTCGGCAACACACGAGGGAGATACCTTTGTGAATGCGTACAAGGCCATTTCCCCCTCCCACCCTGCGAAGGCTGCCAAGACATGAGAACAGAGGCCCGCTCTGCGCTATCCCACCTCCCCCGACCGGACTGGAGCCGCTTCAAAGATTTGTAGCCCCACTGCAGCACCCAAGGCCGCGACCAGCCACCTGCATTATTTACAGCACAGCAGTAAACCTTTGTTTAAACTCACGCGCCCCCCTCGTAAACCCCACAACCCACCGGACCGTCTCAGACTTATGGCCCAGTGCAATCAGGACACCCAACACTTTGACAACACACAGCGGAACATCCATAACAACTTCTAACAAGACAGAAAGACCTGTACCACCCGTCCCAGGCCCCGAAGCTTAGCCCCTCGACCTATGGCCCCGGTCAACAGGACACGGGTAACCAGGCCTCGATGTATTACCTCCAGACCCCTCACAAGGTGCATTCCTCCTGTGTTGCATTAACCTATAACATAACCTATTGGAAGATTTACTAAAGAGAATAACACTGTAAATGACTGAATGACTGTGGTGTGCATGGCTGAGGGCAAGTAAGTCAGGAAAGGCATTCGTCTCTGCCACAAGCCGCCTTGGCACACCAACACCGCCCGGATGAACTCAAGCCGACCTGCCAGGCCCAGCCCAACCCACGAGGGTGACCAGTGACGTCCTCCAGCCAAGACCAACCACGCCGCAGCAGCACCTATAGTTAGTCATCGCCACCCAATCCCAATGAACTTGTGCCCCCTATAGTATGTAGGTTTTGATGACGTTTTTTGTAAATATATACGCCTGTCTTTGCGATTGTCAGACAGAGCGCTCTCGGAGTTTGCAGAGTTCTTTGCATGCCCAATTCTGATTGATAAACTCCCATTTACGCTCACCCGCACTCTGTCTTGGCCTTATTCCCATTTTGGGAGAGTCCTTCATTGTCTCTCATTGCGGGGAGGATCGTGCTGTTTGGGGACGCTTGCTTTCAGTGGTGACCCCGATAGCGTGATTTTTATTTCTTCCTAACTCCTTATAACCGTCTCCTTTTTGGCACGAGAATCTCCGGTCGAAAAGGGATACGCACGGTGAGCCGGCTCCGGGAGGCTGCCCGCCAACGGCGACCGGTACACTAAGAAGTGCGCACTCAATAGAGAGGGGGTACGGGATCCCGGTTGAAAAATCCCCTTTGAGTACCGCTCGCCGGAGCCGGGGCTGACTGTTGAGCTGACGGCGACACTGCCTGGACGGACCCAGTTTCGGAGACTATCGGTTCAAGACGGGCACGTGAGTACTGAGTGCGAGCGATCTTAAAGGGAGCGGGGAGTGAAGTGTAGGACAGGAAACGAAGAGGGGGTACGCAGATCTCCTAAGGATCATCTTAAATTTTCCTTGCTTTTTCTTTGCATATGGCCATTAGGATTAAGAGGTGAATGAGAGATAAAAGTGACGGGAACCTAGCTCCGAAAGGGGGTGGAAGGCGGCGCCGCATAGTGCTATCTTGACTAGTACTGGGAATATATGAAGAAGTGGAGTATACAATAAAAGTGTTCAGCAAAAGGGGACACTGAGAGTACATTAGTGACCGCTATTACTTTTTTCCTTTCTTAAGGGTAGGGGGGAGAGTAAAGAACTGTGATTAGCACAAACTTAGGGAGACAGTAAGAGAAAAAGAGTCCTATTAGAAGGGGGGAAAACAGGTTAACATCTATAAATATATGCGCATCTAGATATTCAAATAAGACGAGCAGGGACAGCCGGCTAGGGAGGAAAGGGAGGGCAGCTTGAATGGTGAATGGTGCCAAGAGGTGTGTGCACCTCGTATGTGCTAGAAGAGATTTTGATGTTGTGAATGTGTGAGCGGTTATAAATGTATATAATTAAATGGCCGTGATAAGTGTGGTCGGATAAAACTTTTTTTCCTCTTCAGATAACGTCAATATAGTGAAGTGAGTGAGTACCTTTTTGATTTCCAGTCTGACATTGTCAAAACAAAGGATGGGTTGCTCTTGTATGTGCCCCTCAAAGAGAACAGAATAGAGATTGTGCACGGCCAGTTTTGTATTGTGCAGTGAGGGAAGGGAAGAGCCCAAAGGGACCCAACAGTGAATGTGAGGTAATATATAAAGAATAATATTGATACTACATTTACATTGTAGTTGCAAACACACTAAGACACATCAGCACTAGGAGGGCACAGAGATGGGGGCTGAAACACCCTTATCACATATTTGTAAGAATCTCCCGGGATACGTGGAGCGGATTAAAAAATATCACGACCAATGGGTGACCGAGCTAAAGGGGGAGGGGTTACCGCAGATTTGGCATGAGGGAGGGTCATTTGATAAAAGTGTTCTGGATACGGTGGCCACATGTTTTTCTAAAATACAAAGGAAAGCAGCTGCAAAATAGGAGGGAAATATTAGATCTTTGGAGGTTATTTGAAGAGATACCACCGCCTAAGACACCAGCATTAAATCCTGATCTCCCGTCCACCACAGACAATCCACTACTAATACAAAGAGATGTCAAAGAAGAGTTAAGTGTAGTGCCACCAGTAGAAGTAATAAGTTTGTACCCGATAATAAAGAAGCCTGTGCCCGCAGAGGGGTACAGTGACCCCATTTACATACCTCCCCCAAAAGATACTACACCCCACCGGCCCACGGCACCTCCGCCATATGAAAGCACGAGGGAGCGAGCCCAGGCAGGCACACAAAGGGTAGATATAGAGAAGCTCACAGATGATTTGGAATCAAGACTGACGATAGCAAAGGATGAGCTCTCGAGGATAAAAGACATATGCGAACGAACAGCACTAGATGCAACTAGATCAGGGCGTACGTCCAGAGCGCAAGGTGAGAATAGAAAGCCCGAAGAGGGGTGGAAAAAGGGCGAGATTCTGTTCAGAATTGAGGAAGAACCAACGCGAATAATAGAAGTAGGGCCCATAGAGGGAGATGTTGTAAGCAAAGAAAGGCTTGGGGGAATTAGAGAGGAATTGCTGTGTGATATAAGGGACGAGTTAGAAGAAAGCGACAGGTTGAGTATGGCGATGGGAGGGGGAAGCGAAGGGGAGGAAGGTACGTGTTCAATGAGAACACTGGACGATGAATGGACGGGGCGATTAAGGAACAGAGTGGGGAAAATGGCATCACTGGGAACATCAGCAGCCAAAACGGGCCCGGATGGGACGACGAAAGGAAAGCTACAGCTCCCGTTGATACACAGGGGAGGAGGGAGGCCCAATTATATCCCATGGGCGCAGATGGATAAAGCCAATTTATTAAAGCTATTGCCCCCGTTGTCAGGGGGGGCAAGTAAGTGGATATATGCCTTTGAGAAACTGCTGGGGTACCCCTAGCCATAGGAGATGTAAAAAGTCTACTCGTATCAGCAGTAGGCGATCAGGCTGAAAGGGTATGGGTTAAGGCCGGTTTCCCGGGAGTAACGCTAGACTGTGACCGCCATGATGGGGCCTCCTTTAACACAGTGCGTGCTAGGGTGTGGGATGCCTTACGCGTCACATTCCCAGATACACCGGACTTACAGTCCGTGATGCAGTGTACAATGAATGACGGGGAGGAGGCTATGGATTACATTTTTCGGGTCCAAGAGATGTGGAGAGCAGAAACGGGCACGCCCTGGTATCAATCGACATCTTTATTTTATTTTATTATAAAGAGAGGGCTCCCAAAGGAAGTGCAGAAGGCGCTTGACAAGATAGCAGGTATTGAAGCAAAGGGATGGCCAGAAATTCAAAGCATAATAGTACACCATTGTAAACGAATCAAGGAGAGGGAGAAGGAGGTGGCGCAGAAAAGATTGGCAGACGAGGCGAAGTTAGTACAGTCAAAGCTAGTGAAGGTTGCAGCAGCAGTAGCCGCGCTCCCACACAGTAGAGAGGGAGATGATGAGGAGGAGGGGCTGATAGCACTCCAAGGAAGGGTGGCAACTAATTGGGCGGGAACAGCACAACGGCAGTGGACTGAGCAGGAGCAAGGTGGAAGCCCGCAGTGGCAAGAGTGGACCCCTCGAGGGGGACGAGGTGGGTACAGGGGCCGGAGAGGAGGTGGACAGGGGTACGGGGGAATGGGAGGAAACGGATGGCAGGGTCCCAGGGGCCCCCAGGGGAGTTGCTGGAACTGTGGACGATGGGGACATTACTCCAGGGAGTGCAGAAGTAGACAACACAATGGGTTCCAGGAGGAGGAGAGTTATGGCCATCCACACCCAGGGAGCCCATATGGACTCCCAATGGGACAGCAGCAACTAAGAAACCCCGGCCAGGGTACCACAGGCCAGCAACAGGGACACCAGTATAGGACACAGAACCACCCCCAAAACAATGACAGTATGCAATACACGCCAGGTAACCCTTTCGCGACAACAGCAAACGGGGCCCCCGCGCCAGCACCTTACAGCGGCATGTCAGTGGTTTCAGGGAATGTCTTTAGTGAGGGAGGGGCGATGAGATACCCCGCATAGGACAGCCCACAGAGAACACTTGCGTGTCCAGTTCTATCCACCACCTACAATGCAGCAGAGGAACCTTGGTAGGGGCGCAGATAGGAGACAAGCAGTTTATATTCATGGTTGATTCGGGAGCGGAGAAATCATGTATCAGAGAGGGCCGATTCCCGTTATCTAACAGGAAGTTAGAGACGCAGGGGTTCTCTGGGGCTGTAGTTGAAGTTCCTTACACAGAAGCTTTGGATGTAACAGTGGGGGGTAAGACTGTGAAGGCACCCTTATTGTATTACGAACATTCCCCAATTAACTTGCTAGGGAGGGATCTCCTGAGTAAACTCAACATGACCATATCATTTACCGAGAGAGGGATAGTGTATTCTACACCCGGGATATGCCCCTTGCGTGCGATGTTGGTAGTGCAAGCCTACACAACCACGCAGGAAATACGAGGGCTGCCACAAAATGAGGAAATGTTTATCAAAGGGTTGAAGACTCTGTCCCTCATAATTCCCGAGCTAAGAAGCATGGACTGGAGGATTCCGGCGGAGTTCCTCTTCCGCCCCATAGTGTGTCCCAACACAGCACCAGGATCCGTGGTATCATTAGACTTGCACGCTGTACAAGTGTCAGCAAAAGGATCGCTGTGATTGGAGTGGACGAGGAAGGGTGTGAGTGGCGCACAGTGCTGTGCACAAACGCCAACATCGCCCTACGGGAGGTAACAGATGAGGATCTCTTTTCAGACTCAGAAGGGGATGGTGAGATAGTGATGGAAATAGCGATGCCCTGTGATATTCTAATACAAGCAAGGGAGACCCCCGTCCAATTGATGACAGTGGTAGGAGCACCACCGTCATTTTTTGATGACGACATGAGGCTCGTACCAAACAACTTATGGACAACTGGCCCCCATGATGTGGGACTGTTGCATGGAGTACAGCCTGTGGTAATAAAGCTAAAGCAAGGAGCAATCTTACCGCGAGTTAAACAGTATCCTTTGTCTCGTGAAGCTGAAGAAGGGATAAAAGAGACAATAAATGCCTTACTAGCACAAGGGATAATAGTGCCTTCATACTCCCCATGCAACACTTGTATTTACCCAATCAAAAAAGCAAAAGGGGGGTCTTGGAGGATGATACAGGACTTACGCCCCCTCAATGATGTAATACAGAAGGAGTTCCCTTTAGTCCCTAACCCGGCATCAATACTATGTAGCATCCCGAAAGAGGCATCACATTTCACGGTAGTGGATTTGAAAAACGCATTTTTCTCCATACCCCTGGCTGAAGAGAGTAGATACCTTACCGCCTTCACACTGGGGGGTAAAAGATATGAACATTGCAGATTACCACAGGGTTACTGTGAGAGCCCGAGCATCTTCAATCGCGTATTACATGAAGACCTAGGAAACCTATCAGTTGAGAGCACCATTATTCAGTACGTAGACGATTTACTAGTCTGCGCACACAACGAAGAGAAATGCAGAACAGATTCCATAACATTACTGACTTTGCTGGCCAACAAGGGGTACAAAGTGGACAAGGGAAAGCTACAATACTGTCTGACAGAGGTCCTGTACCTAGGACAGCTGATTTCAAGAGATGGGAAAAGAATAATACCAGACAGAGTAGAAGCCATAAGATCAGTAAGAGAACCCACAACAGTAAAAGATATGCAGAAATTTTTGGGAATGTGCAATTACTGCCGAGCATGGATATTAGATTATGCGGCATACACCAGGCCCCTATTACAAGCATTAAAGGTGGCCCAACAGGAGAACAGGAAGATGGAATGGACGGAAGAGATGAGTTCCTCTTTCCAAACATTAAAAGATTTGATTTCAAGCGCCCCAGTACTCGCAAACCCTGATTATGGACGCGAGTTTTACCTATTCTCACACTGCAAAGAAACACTGATGACAGCAGTCCTGACACAAAAAACGTCCTTAGGACACAAGCCATTGGCTTACTATAGTGGTACTTTAGATGCCGTGATGCAGGGCCATTTCGCGTGCGAGCAATCACTCGCTGCAGCCGCGTTCGCGATTGAGAAAAGTGCCACCATAGTAATGGGTTGCCCGGTGACATTGTTTGTAGAACATTCACTATTTGCAATATTAGAAAGATCAAAAAGCACACTGACCACACAGCGGGCGACAGCCTACGAGATTATATTGTCCAGCGCCAACATCCATATAATGAGATGCAAAACAGTGAACCCCGCCACATTCATTACAGAAGCGTGCACGCTCGAAGACATGCAGAACCACGATTGCGCAACCTACACAGGAGAAAGAGGGGAGGAGACAGTGGTATGTGAGAACGCTTTAAGCGAGGGGGAAGTGTACTTTGTGGATGGGTCCGCATCAATTGACGTGGACACGGGAGAAAAACACGTTGGCATGGCAGTAGTGAGGTTAGAAGACGGTGAGTATGAAACACTGGTACAGTACCGCCTCCCATCACATTACTCCGCACAGGCAGCAGAACTGATTGCGCTCATAGAGGCGCTGCATGCAGCAAAGGGTTGTGCAGTGACAATATACACAGACTCAGCTTACATGACAACGACAGTACATGGAGGCCTAGCAAGATGGGGGCGGAGGGGCTTTAGGCGGGCAGACGGAACACCAGTACAGCATGCAGAATTGTTGAAAGAGTTAATTGAGGCCCTGCAAAACCCCACTGCAGTAGCAATAGTAAAGTGCCAAGCACATACGTCCAACACAGATGTTGTGTCTTTAGGGAACGCGGCAGCGGACGCTGCCGCCAAGGAGGCTTCCTATTTTCAGAAAAATGACACAGGTGAGTACATGCTTAAAAACAGGAGAAACGAAGAGCCCCCAGAAGGATATAATATGATGCCCATACCACAAATAATAGAATTACAGGAAGGAGCCAGTGCAGAGGAAAAATTAATGTGGACAAAACGAGGGTGCAGCAAGTCAGGAACAGACCTGCTGTGGCGGCAAAATAACTCGGGGAAGGTAGTAATGCCAATCCAGCTACTAGAGATTGCATTTCATCAGCTACAGTTCCCTGCACATAACACCAAACAGCACATCGCAGCAGAAATACAGGAAGAATGGTTCGTGCCCTGTCTCCAGGAGCATGTGTCTCGATTGGCAATGGAATGTACAACATGCCAAATATACAATTCAGGAATGACATTACGCACTCTCCGGGGAACAATTCCTAAACCCATTGGCCCATTCAAGGAACTACATATAGATTACGCAGACATGGGGGAAAGGTGTAATGGCGCACGGTACATGATTGTGGTTGTGTGCCCATTTTCAAGGTGGGTGGAAGCAGGACCCTGCGCACGACCCGATGCCAAGAGCGCCGCCAAGTTCCTAGTAAGGGAAGTATTCCCGCGCTGGGGAATTTGTGACGTAATCCGCTCAGACAATGGCACTCATTTTGTGAATGAGCTTTTTAAGGAAGTGACTACATTACTGGGAATAAAACATAAATTATGCTCAATTTATCATCCTCAAAGTAATGGCATAGTGGAAAAGATGAACGGACTGTTGAAGGGCAGGTTATCAAAACTATGCTTCTCATTAAAGAAGAATTGGATTTACTGCCTACCCCTTGCGCTATTTGAATTAAGAAACCAGCCAAGCAAAGACCACCATTTGTCCCCGCACGAGATCGTGACTGGGAGACGGATGAACACAACACATTCACCACTGCGCGAACACTCAGACGCTCACAGAAGCGCCGCGATATTGGGAGATGAGTTCACAGATTATTTAAGGAAATTGACAAGGGCAGCGCGCGTGATAGCAAAGCAACTGTCCCCACCCTTCACTACAGAAGAGGGAAATGTAACAGGCGCTGTCACGGAGCCAGGGCAACAGCTACAGCTAATGCCAGGCGAATGGATTTATGTCAGAAGCTTTGTGCGTCGGTGGAATGCACCACGATTCCATGGCCCATACGAAGTAATATTTTGCACGCCCACGGCGGTAAAAGTCAAAGGGTTAAGGTACTGGGTGCACTTGACCGATGTACGGAAGGCATATAGCAACGTACAAGAGGAGGTAGATGGGGAGGCACAGACAACAGCAAACGCTGCAACTGAGCAGAATGACTGAATATGAACTTATGTGTATGTGTTGGTACTGAATTTGAAGAAAAGCACAACTGATAAAGATGCAAAAAAAAAAAAAAAACGGAAATTTTTTTACCTTTCATCTTGTTGAGTGTATATATATATATATATTAAATAGAATGCCAAATTATGAGCTTGTATACACCCTTGTCTGTGAATACCCCTCCCCATATCCCCACCCGCTTCCATTCCCCGTCACATGTATATTGGCACTGATAGTGCTAGCAAAATGTTTACATGTATGCACTCAATGCACTTTTATATCTTAAACAGGAGCTTCCATGGCATCTAACGGGCAGCCTGCAACGGATAGATTTACTAGAATTAGAGAGTGGTTAACTGAGAAATGCATATATTCGTATGAATGTGGACTATCTGTGTGCATTATATTGTTTTTTACATTAATGTTTGGTCTGGTTACATACTGGTTCATAGCGTTCATCTCTATCGAGATGAACGAGGGGGGAGGGAACAACACAACTACTGGGACCAATACAACTGCAAGTGTCAATGCCACTACAAGGGAAGGTGATTTTTTGGTATGGGACGGAACTAAACTTGTGTGGGGCTACTATACTACGCCATCCAATGTTGTCATCTCACAAGATGGAGGGCCAAAGGGTAAAAGGCAAAATAACACACTGTCCCCACCTGAGATGTCTAATTACAATGCTCACAGCTTAAACGACCGAAACCCCTCTGCTATATCCTGGTTGTATAATACCCCCACCAGCCAACCTGCCCCCATGCCCATAGACAATCAAAGAATGAAAGCAACACATGAAATATTATATGATGACTGGGTGAAGGGGGGCGGGAACGAGAAAGGGGGGTCTGTCTTGCCCTTCATTCAGGAAGTTGGGAAGCGCCAAAGGAACAAGAATAACAGACGAAAGAGGGAAGCAGGGAGGGGGAAGTATGATGAGTACTATGGGCTAGGTCTAGATAAAATGGAAGACCCACGACACCCCCACCAAACAAATAAGTGGTATGCAGATATGAGTGCCACAGCTAAACAAACAACAAACGAGAGCTGTTATGTCTGCTCCCTTATTCCTCACGCATCAGGTACACCCAAAGTACTGTTACCCAAAGAGTTGCCAATTATAGACGCCCAATGTCTCCTTCATCTTACGTTATGCAGAATTAAGAACACCTTCCAGGCACATGAAGTGACTTTTCAAATGCTACAGAACGAGAAAACGTGCTACCCAAAACCAACAGGGGTTGTATGTCTGAAAGAACCGTTTTTTGTAATTGGAGGAACACTTTTTTCTGACAACAAGTGGAAGGACGAAGAAGTAATGTGTAAAGCTGAAGCACTGAGGGGTGTGGCACCGGTGAAGTTGCAATGGATAGAAGAAACGTGCACACCCGTATGGAAGGAACACATTTCAAAACTAACCTGGGTTACGCCCATCGAAAAGCCTTTCAAGCTGCAGAGTGAAATAGACTATGAACTATGTTTCGAAGGAGAGGGGAGAACGTCCATGGGGACGAACAAGAAGTGCAACAAAACCCTCACCATCCCAGATCTAAGAAAAGGGACTGCGGCCCTTATGGACACGTACTGGGTATGTGGCAACCAGGCATACCTACACCTCCCCCCGTCGTGGAGTGGCAGCTGCTCAATGGCCACTCTGCACTCAGCTCTAATGGTGATACCAGAAAGCCACATCGATGGAAGCAAAAGGACACAGGAACGCACACAACAGAGTGTGGCCCAACCAACTGCAGAATCACAAATGTATGTCCTGTCTTCTGGAAACAAGGGAGAGGTGCTAACCCGTCACAGACGAGCATCAAATTAGATCTCACAGGCATCATCAGAACTATTGGCTCAGATCCCAGACAAATATCGATTATTCAGCTCAGCAGAAACCTTTTTTGCCTCACTCGTATCAAGTGTCCAAGCAAGGGCAAACGCAAAATGGCTCCAGATAACACGTTGGGAATTGATTCAGCTGGCAAACGACACTGAAGAAGGATTTAACATAATAAAGGTCGAACTAAGAGCTTTGCGACTGATGACCATGCAAAACAGGTATGTCCTGGACCTGTTGACGGCGATGGACGGCGGTGTTTGCCGAAAAATAGGAAGTGCCTGCTGCACTTTCGTACCTTCTGAAGACGCAGAGAACGGCTCCCTGTCCCATGTGATTGAAGCAGTCCACAACCTAGGAGAAAAAATGAAGATGGAGGGCGGAGCAGAAGATAGTACACGGTTCGACAACCTCTTCTCCTGGGTCCCCTCATGGCTTGGAACAACTGTGAAATTTTTGATGCCAGCTGTGGTGTTCCTCCTTTTGATTTTCTGCCTGTGCCAGGTGGGTCTTCGAGTCTGTGCTAGCGCAGTACCAAATGGTGCAATGATGATGGTGACAATGGGCAACTCACACGGTACAATAAAAACAATGCAAGAAGCACAAATACAAACAGGGATAGATAACACACCCAGGTACCAATTGGTGCCCATGTACCACGACAAGGATATTGTAGATAAGCTGTGGCACACCACCATCAAAGAGCCCCGCATACTAGAGTGGTACGAGGAAGTTTGGGTAGATTTGGAGGGAGATGGTGGGTGTATATATCTCACGTGTACTCCAGATGAATACGCCAGGAGAGGTGAGAGCTTAAGGGGGGTGTGCAGAGCATGGATGCCTATCAAAGGAACTCCTGCATGGGATGAGGCGGTTATGGACGAAGCAGAATGTAGAAGGATAGAAGAACTAAAGAATTTGTTACTTAAGTAACGAAAGGGGGGAAATGTAGGGGAGGACTGGTCCAGGAGACCCCTCTCGCCTGCGTTTTCTCCCCAGGTGAGGGCTATGGCTCATTGGGCGTTCCCTCGTGCCACCCGGGCCCAGGTGGTGGAGGGCTCACCCGCTGGAGACATTGCCCACACGTATTAATTGCCCATACAAATTTAGCTAGGCCCAGAAACCATTTTTTTGTCTAGTAAAGATGGTGTGAGCTCAGCGCACTGTAGCGCGGCCCCCACCCTTGGAGAGTCTCATCCCTGTTGCCGCAGCACCCTGGCAGATCCGCTGCAAGCACGTTCCCACGAACAAGACGGACATGAGCTAGCACAATACGCTAACATTGTAACAGTTCACCTCCCGCAGTGTACTATCACTATCAGCATGACCCGGCCAGCAGGCCTGAACAATGAGAAGAACGGTAAAATGGTCATCTGATGGCAGACAGTCTTAATATATATGTATATAGTAATATCAAGACCACTTGCAAAGTATGCTTCTTCCACAAAATCTCTTATATTACAAACGCCTGTAGAATGTATTAAAATGAGAGAGCATGCTCCCATGATATAAGCAATGGCGAGCTCACACCATTACAGGTGGATGCTAATAATAAAGGAACGCTCCAGGGATCTGGTTGTTGCGTGTATCACTGGGCAGCCTACCTCCCATGGTTTTGCGCCATAACTTAGCTAATGCTGCTAGAGTACACGAGAAAGCGAATGCAACTATACTATGAACTCATGTAAAGGATGCGCGAGAATGCACTTATCATGTGTGTATGTCTAAGCCCCTTATGTGCCACCACCGTCACGTACAGTGGCGGGTCGTTTCTATGTACTCCACCGACCCAACTACTACCTCATTTACTGCGAATGTATATGCATGCAACTAAAATACTGTAGCTGTTAGAATATAATGTACAAATATGGTGCTCGGACTGGGTATAATCAAGACACATCCAGCAAAGTTTAAATGCATGTTTTGAAGCGATTTTGAATAAGTATTATAGAAAGTGTTCAAATGTTTGTGATGTCTTTACCTACATTCGGCAACACACGAGGGAGATACCTTTGTGAATGCGTACAAGGCCATTTCCCCCTCCCACCCTGCGAAGGCTGCCAAGACATGAGAACAGAGGCCCGCTCTGCGCTATCCCACCTCCCCCGACCGGACTGGAGCCGCTTCAAAGATTTGTAGCCCCACTGCAGCACCCAAGGCCGCGACCAGCCACCTGCATTATTTACAGCACAGCAGTAAACCTTTGTTTAAACTCACGCGCCCCTCTCGTAAACCCCACAACCCACCGGACCGTCTCAGACTTATGGCCCAGTGCAATCAGGACACCCAACACTTTGACAACACACAGCGGAACATCCATAACAACTTCTAACAAGACAGAAAGACCTGTACCACCCGTCCCAGGCCCCGAAGCTTAGCCCCTCGACCTATGGCCCCGGTCAACAGGACACGGGTAACCAGGCCTCGATGTATTACCTCCAGACCCCTCACAAGGTGCATTCCTCCTGTGTTGCATTAACCTATAACATAACCTATTGGAAGATTTACTAAAGATAATAACACTGTAAATGACTGAATGACTGCGGTGTGCATGGCTGAGGGCAAGTAAGTCAGGAAAGGCATTCGTCTCTGCCACAAGCCGCCTTGGCACACCAACACCGCCCGGATGAACTCAAGCCGACCTGCCAGGCCCAGCCCAACCCACGAGGGTGACCAGTGACGTCCTCCAGCCAAGACCAACCACGCCGCAGCAGCACCTATAGTTAGTCATCGCCACCCAATCCCAATGAACTTGTGCCCCCTATAGTATGTAGGTTTTGATGACGTTTTTTGTAAATATATACGCCTGTCTTTGCGATTGTCAGACAGAGCGCTCTCGGAGTTTGCAGAGTTCTTTGCATGCCCAATTCTGATTGATAAACTCCCATTTACGCTCACCCGCACTCTGTCTTGGCCTTATTCCCATTTTGGGAGAGTCCTTCATTGTCTCTCATTGCGGGGAGGATCGTGCTGTTTGGGGACGCTTGCTTTCACCTGTTAGCATTTTAAAATAGACAGTGGGCCCGAAGGACATGTATAGTGGGTCCAAATGAAACATATTGGGGAACATGTACAGTGGACACGGCCAAAAGCCGTGGTCACGGTCCATGACAGAAGGCCATGGCTTGTGGTCTGGTAGTGTTTTAATATACAGTGAGCAGGGCTAAAGGCCATGCTCCCTGGCCAGGGGCGAAGGCCCTGGCTAGTGGGCCGAAAGACATGAATGTTGGCCACGGCCGAAACCCATGGCTGGTACCAATCAGCCTCAAGACGAACTACACATCGAACCATCTCCTGAGGTGCTGTGACCTTGCAGGGCTGCAAACCGTGAATACAAGGAGACCTCTGAACCATTTGCAGTGCAATTTCTTGGCAAGGACGAATCTGACCAGAACTTTGGTGAGCTCCAGTTGGTCCTCCAGAGGCATGATCCCAATCATCCAAGTTCCCTTACCAGAGTGCAGGAACAAATAAGCAAGGAAGATCGACTGGGCGATAACCGTCCTTGGTTGGAGCTGAAAAAAAAGGCATCAAAACCGCAGACCGGAGACTGAAGGAATCCAAGGTGAGGGTCCTTTCTCATGACTGCTGCTGTGCCATCCCATTCAGAGTCCTTCCTTTCGTCACCAGTCTGAGGAATCAGGAGACTGGGTCAGTCGCTGCTGCACAGGGGAGAATCCAGCTACATTTACTTCTTTTAACCGAAGGTACTTGGGGCTAAAGTTAGAACTTACCTTAAGCCGAAGAGTCACTCTAGTGTGACTGGAGTGCGTTACAAGGTGTTTGGGGGTCCACCCATACGTCTGGCCCAGACTTGACAGCTTGTGTCCTTTTAGGGAGTCCTTCGCAGGGTCTCTGTGTGTTATCTTGCAAGGCATTTTTGATTGTAGTGACTAACGTATCCTGAGGAACTTTGCCTTTCCTCCTACTACATAAGACATTTTGTTCTATTCCTACATTGACTTTTGGCTAGTTAGGGATTGGGCTTACAAAGCGTTAGGAGCCTTGAAATGTGTTGCTAAAGCATCTAATATTGCTCTAGTGTGAATAACATTACTTTTCCTTCCTACAGACTTTGTCTGGTGTGACTTTCCTAAATGAATACGATTACCGTTTATCTGTAAATCTATGCGAGTGCGCTGTTTTACCGATAATAAGGTAGAACTGTCGTTAGTGTCATTCTCTCTAACAATTGCAACCATGAGCAACTACAAGTGAAGTGGTCACCTTTAAAAAGTATTGTGAATAATTCCTATGTGTATTGGTTAGTCTAAAAGAGTATTTACTTATCTGTCTTTTGTATATAGAATAAATCTATATTTTAATCTAACTTCAGTGTGTAAGAGTTTCTTTGGACTATTGCATTTACTGGGCTCAGTGTACTTACCTACAGCTCAAATCCTCCCCCTAAGATAAGCCTAGCGGCTCTGCCATGCTACCAGATCCTTTGGGTAGTACAGACCTATACTAAGAGTTGGGGACCTGTATACCGAGGGATAGTTTTATAGTCTTAGCTCAAGTGGACTTTAGGAAAACTCCCCTAACAAATGAGCACAGAGGGCTGTGCTCAATAGCGTGGACCATGGACACCTAGGGGGTCCAAAAGAAACATATTGGGGAAACAAGTACAGTGGACACGGCCAAAGGCTGTGGCCACTGGCCATGGCCAAAGGCCATGGCTAGTGGGCCTGAAAGCCATGTAGAGTGGCCATGACTAAAGGCCGTGGCCACCTAGTGGGTCCAAAAGAAGCATAATGGGGGAACATGTACAGTGGACGCGGCCGGAGGGCATGGCTAATGGCGCTTAACAAAAGTATATTTGTACCACGCACTATCACCACCAGAATGGTCCCCTGGCGCTCTGGCGGATCTGAAAGAAAGGGAGCATAGGTTAGGCGTGTTAGTAGGACAAAGTTTGGAGAAGAGCAAGGGAGCTGTGAAGTACTGTTGGCAGCTTTGGTTCGGTTAACACAGTTCACCGAGCATCTTGGTGTGTTATTCAGTTCTGAGTCCGTCGTATGCTGTTGTTTGGGGGTCTGTGCAGTGTGTTTGTTGTTGCGGTGTGGTGAAGTGTGTGCTTAAGAGGTGTGGTTGTATTTGGTAGGAGTGTGAGAGGTGTGTGAGGAAAGGTGAGGTTATTTAGTATATTTTGTTTTGGGTTGGTTAGTATCCTTGTTGTTAGGAGAGATGCATATTTCTATTTCATCTCCTTCATGATTTAGGGAAGGTTATTTCCTTTCGGTGATTACATTTCAGCGCGATAAGGCTGTCTCATCTCTCTGTTATTATGCTAAGTTAGCTACTTTTGTGTTTCTATCTTTGTGTTCGGTCAGCCCTTTTATCCCAATTGTCTTTGTTGTGATGTAGTTTTTGGATTGATTTACTTGCGAGCTATGCCCGTACCCTACGTCCTTTGCGTGGGTAAGGTTGTTTGTAGTGTTGGGCATGTATGCTAATTTCTGTCCTCATGGGGTTTTCGCTTGTGTTCTATTCCACCTAGCGTTGTCTCTCTTGTTCTTGTAGGTGTTTGCCTCAGTCAGTCCTGGTTGTTGTCTTTGCCATCATATATTCTGTTAATCTGTTCTTTGTGTTTCCTGTTTGATTGTTTTAGTTGTTTCAATATGGTTCTGAGGTGTTGAAGAGCCAGGTTTTTAGAAGTTTTCAAAATTTTAGGTGGTCTTTGGTGTTTCTTATTTCTTTTGGGAGGTTGTTCCAGGTTTTTGCGGCTGGGTGGGAGAAAGAAGAGCCCCTAGTTTTTTCTTGGCGCATGGTTTTGGTTCTAGGCGTATTTCATTACTTGATCTGAGGAGTCTGGTTGGCCTGTGAGTGTTACTTTCTTTTGTAGGAATTCTGCTCCCTGTTCGCTGCTTGCCCTGTGTGTTATATACATTGTTTTGCACATGATACAATGTTTGATTGGGAGCCAATGTAGTATTTTTAATGCTGGAGAGATATTGTCTCTTCTGGATGGTTTGAGGAGGAGTCTGGCTGCTGCATTTTGGATGCGTTGTAATTTCTTCAGGGTTTATTCCGGCATCCCGAGGTAGAGGCTGTTTGCGGAGTCAATTCTTGACATGATGAGGGTGACGGTTGTCAGTATTTTGTGGGTGAAGGAGAGGAAAGGTAGGATTATTCTTGTTGTGTGAAGAAGGAAGAAGCATTTCTTAATTATTGTGTTTACTTGTGGTTCTAGGGTTAGTGCGTTGTCCATTAGGACTCTTAGGTTTTTTGACTACCTTAGATTTTCTGGGTGCGGTTGCCATTTCCTTAGATGTTCTGGGTGCGGTTGACAGGGAATGTGGGTGTTGTTCTCTTCGATTTTGGATATAATCATGATTTCTGTCTTTCCTGGGTTGATTTCCAAGTTGTTGGTGTTCTTCCAGTCAAAGATTTCTTTTAGACATTCTATCAGGGTCGAGTGACTTCCATTTTGTAGATGATTTGAGTGTTGTCTGCGTAGTTGTAGTATGTAATGTATTTTTTGAAGATCCTGATTACTGGAGTCTGGTAGATGTTGAAGTATAGTGGTGATAGTGAGGATCCTTGTGGTACTCCACAATCATTAACTCGTGGAGTAGATTCGAAGGGTTTTATCCATACGGTTTCTGTTCTGACTGTTAGGAATGCCTATTATGCCTATGTCTTCCAATCTTTTGATTAGGGTGTCATGGCTTATTGTGTCGAAGGCTGCGGAGAGGTCGAGCAGAACAAGAGCCGAGGTTGTGTTGGAGTCTGCGTTTGTTTTTAGGCTGTCCCATATGGATAGTAGTGCTGATTCTGTTCCTTTTGCGGGTCGGAAACCGACTTGTGCTGGGTCTAGCAAGTGGTGTTTTTCTGCATGTTCTTGGGTTAATTTGTATACGTATGTTTCTAGGTGTTTTGCCGGGTCTTGAATGTTTGAAATCAGTCTGTAGTTGGAGAGGTCTTCCACGTCGCCACTTGTGTTTTTTAAAAGTGGCTTAAAATATGCTGATTTGAAGGATCGTGGTACAGTCCCTGTTGTGAGCGACAGATTTAAGAGGTTTCTGTAATATTCTGATGGTGTTCCTGGTGCGCGGATTGATTTGTAGATGTCAGGGGGGCAGGGATTCATGGGTGATCCCGCTTTCTTGCTGTGTTTTACCAGCTTGATGAATGTCTCTACTGTTATTTCCGGGACGTTTTGGAGTTTGTGCTGTGGCTCCTCGTCTGGTCCTGTTGGTTGAGTGTTAGGGTTGGTTTGTCTGTTTTGTGTGTTGTCTGATTTCAATTTTGTTTTTGAAATGGTCTGCCAAGTCATTGCATAGTTTCTGTGAGGGTATTGGGGTGTTGTCACAACCTGGTGGGTTTCTCATTTCTTTTATGATGTTGAACATTTATTTTTGTGTGTTGGTGGCATTGGTGATTATGTCATCATAATGCCTTCTCTTTGCCTTTTGAATTTCCTTCTTATACGATCGGATTTGTTTCTGGAACTGTTTTTTTTTTTATCTTGATCTTATTCTTTCCTCCATTCCAATTCCAGCTTCTTGTTGTTCTTTTTCATGGTGCTTGGTAGTGGGGTGTACCATTTTGCCATTGCTTTTTTTCTTGAGGGGGTAAATGGTTTTTCCATGGTGATGTTTTTGACCATATCAGCAATCCATTTGTGGAGTAGCTCCACTTTCCCGTCTTGATCTGCCTTCTCCAGTTCTGCTGTTGAAGGTTTGGTTGTCTCCAGTTGTTCTATCAGGTGGCTTGCTTTGACGGTTTTCCAGTTTCTTTTTCTGGTGGTTGGAACCTTGAGGGGCTGGATGTTGACTTGAGTTGGTAATGTGATCATGAATGGGATGATCAGGTGGTCGCTCCAAAGTATTTGTATCGGTTGTGCTGTGGTGATACGTTTTTTTTGGCGAAGATTGCATCAAGGGTGTGTCCTGCTGAGTGTGTTGCCCCTTTCACCAGCTGTTGTAGTTTCATGGTTGTTAGCTGGCCAATTAGTGAGTTTTGAGAGTTAGCGTGTTTTCTTTGAACCAAATGTTTAAGACCCCCAGGATTATTAGAAGCTCATGTTCGATGGCTATGTTGGTGATGGCTTCTACAAAGTTGTCGACGAAGGTCTCATCGTATTTTGGTGGTCTGTAAACCAGTATGAATTTGATGTTTGTTTTTGGATTCGCTGATAGATTTATGACCTTAGATTTGCAGTTCATGATGTTAATAGGTTTGTCTGTCTTTACTTTCAGGTGTTCTTTGAATGCTATTGTGAGGCCTCCTCCTTTCTTTATTTTTCCTGTTTAGCTGACGGCATTTGAAGTTGGTGGGGAGGTATCTTTGGAGTGTGATTTTGTAGTTGTCATCCAGTCATGTTTCTGTGATAAATAGGTTGTCAATGACGTTGGGACAGAGAAGGTCGAAGATCTCTATTGAGTGGTTTGACATGGATCTTGTGTTTATTAGGTTGCAATGGATTTTAAAAGTATAATTTGGTTTGTGCTTTATTGTCGGCGTTGTCTTCTGACAGGTGTTAAGGTTTCTTTCCAGGCCGATATGTAGATGAGGTGTTGGTACAGTTGTGTCTGTGTCGTCGAAGAGCTCTTCTAGGTTCAGTCTTGGGTTGTTGTTTTCCTCAGGCACTTCTTCTAAATTTTGTGGCTGTCAATCAGAGGGTCCTCTTGTTTTGGTGATGTAAGGGGTTAGGGCGTCGATTATGTTCTTGTTGTCTCTAGCAGTGTCCGTTCTTCTTCTGTGAGTTTGTGTTCGGTTGTTGGTCGTACTTGAGTTGTACATTGGGTCGGCTTGTTCCGGTGAGTGGTTATTTGTGAGGTATGGAGTTAGCTATAGCGATTTCTCTCTTCTCTCAGCACTGGTTCTGTGTTCGTTCTTGTCTGTGGGAGTATGTTCTGCAGTTGTGAGTATTTGGTGGTGTTCAGCTTGGTTTGTTATTTCTGCTCTTTGTCTTTCCTTCGGTCCTGTTTCACAGCATTTTGAGTTCTGAGAGTTTTTTTTATTTGTTTTTTTTGGTTTGTTGTTTCAGAGTTGGTCTTTGTGCTTTAGGTCCGGCTGTCTTGTGGTGTTGGACTGGGTGTGGGGGATTGACTGATACAAGCTTGGGGTTGTCTGTTGGAGTTGTCTAGTCTGGTGATGTCGGTAGGGTAGTTTGGTCGCTGTCTCAGGTTTCGGCGGTCTGCTTGAGGAGATCTACTAGGGTTATATCACTAGGGTATTTCAGTGGTTGTACTATCCAAGAGGGCACAAGCTAATAATCACAGTATTATCTTAGAGGGCACAAACTAACAATCAAAATACTATGCTAGAGGCAGAGGCTAATAATCACTGTATTATTCTATTGTGGTGCTTTCTAGATGTGAGTAGGTCAGTATGTGCTAATTTCAAGGGTGTAGTGCAGTCTAACAATCCCAATATTATCCTAAAGGAGCAAGCTAATAATCACAGTCCTATCCTAGAGAGCCCAACCTAATAATCAAAGTACTATCCTAGAGGGCACAGGATAATAATCACAGTACTATCCTAGAGGGCAAAGCCAATTAATCACAGTACTATCTTAGAGGGCAAGGCTAATTAATCACAGTACTATCCTAGAGGGCACAACCTAATAATCAGAGTATTATCCTAGAGGGCAAAGCTAATTGATCACAGTACTATCTTAGAGGCACAAGCTAATAATCACAGTACTATCCTACAGGGAACACGCTAATAATCAAAATACTATCCTAGAGGCAGAGGCTAATAATCACTGTATTATTCTATTGTGGTGCTTCCTAGATGTGATTAGGTCAATATGTGCTAATTTCAAGGGTGTGGTGCAGTCTAACAATCGCAATATTATCCCAGAGGAGCAAGCTAATAATCACAGTCCTGTCCTAGAGGGCAAAGCTAATTATTCACAGTACTATCCTAGAGGCACATGCAAATATCACAGTACTATCCTAGAAGGCGCAAGCTAATAATCACAGTACTATCCTAGAGAATACAAACTAATAATTACAGTACTATCTTAGAGGCACAAGCTAATAATCACAGTACTATCTTAGAGGCCACAAGCTAATAATCACAGTACTATCCTAGAGGGAACAAGCTAATAATCACAGTACTATTTTAGAGGCACAAGCTAATAATCACAGTACTATCCTAGAGGGCACAAGCTAATAATAACAGTACTATTTTAGAGGCACAGGCTAATAATCACAGTACTATCTTAGAGGCACACGCTATTAATCACCATACTATCTTAGAGGACACAAGCTAATAATCACAGTACTATACTAGAGGGCACAAGCTAATAGTAACAGAACTATCTTAGAGGCACACGCTAATAATCACAGTACTATCTTAGAGACACAAGCTAACATCACAGTACTGTCCTAGAGGGCACAAGCTAATAATCACAGTACTTTCCTAGAGGGCACAAGCTAATAATCACAGTACTATCCTAGAGGCACAAGCTAATATCACAGTACTGTCCCAGAGGGCACAAGCTAAAAATCACAGTACTATCCGAGAGGGCACATGCTCATAACCACAGTACTATCTTAAAGGCCCAAGCTAATAATCACAGTACTATCCTAGAGGCACAAGCTAATATCACAGTACTGTCCTAGAGGGCACAAGCTAATAATCACAGTACTATCCTAGAGGGCACTGTCCTACAGGGCACAAGCTAATAATCACTGTACTATCCTAGAGGGCACAAGCTAATAATCACAGTACAATCTTAAAGGCACAAGCTAATAATCACAATACTATCCTAGAGGGCACAAGCTAATAATCACAGTACTATCTTAGAGGCACAAGCTAATAATCACAGTACTATCCTAGAGGACACACGCTAATAATCACAGTACTATCCTAGAGGGCACAAGCTAACAATCACAGTATTATCACAATGCAAGTAGGTTTGTTATATGGCAGGGCATTCAGAGTAGAATAATTTCTCTACTCCTCACTCTGGCCACCTCTCCCTTATTTGTTGCTGCTGGTTGACGGCTGGCTACTTTCTTCCCCTGTAGACACCTGCAGACATGGTATGGAGCCGCCTCTGTTGAAGCCGCCCTTTGCCTTGGGGCCCTTAGCCACAGGGGCTGGCAGGCAGAGGACTGCCCTGAGGAGGTAAGTTATGACAGGTGAACTGGCCTATCAGGGATTTGGGGGGTGGGCTGGGAGGCGGGCGGGCGGACGGCGGGGAAAGTGGATTGGGGCTAGACTGGGAGTCGGGGAAGCTGCAATGCGTGCGGGCCTGGGAGGGCACAGAACTTTTTAAATAATGCACAAACGAGGCCCAGGAAGGTCCTCACAGCAATCACGCTCACCTGGGCTGGCTGGACGCAAATGGGCACCTGAGCGTGGCCTCTGTAACCTAGCCAAACACTGAAGGTGCAACTGGCCTATCAGGGGGTGGCGGGGTGGGCTGGGAGGCGGTCGGATTGCAGGGAAAGTGGATTGGGGCTAGACTGGGAGTCGGGGAAGCTGCAATGCGTGCGGGCCTGGAGGGGCACAAAACCTTTTAAATAATGCACAAACGAGGCCCAGGAAGGTCCTCACAGCAATCACGCTCACCTGGGCTGGCTGGACGCAATTGGGCATTTGACTATGGCCTCTGTAACCAAGCCAAACACTGAAGGTGCAATTGCATAGCTCTCAACTCACACGCTTTTGGCGGGTGTCACCCGCCTTGTAAAGAGCTGACTCACCCGCCAAGCATCCTGCACGCCCATACATTCCAATGGGCGTCGCACCCACCAAAAACAAAATTGGGTGATTTCACCAGCCTTTGAAACACAAATGGTTGAGAGCTATGCAATTGTCCTATCAGAGGGGTGGGGAGGTGGGCTGGGTGTCGGGCGGACTCTGGGGAAAGTGGATTGGGGCTAGACTGGGAGTCGGGGAAGCTGGAATGCGCGCGGGCCTGGGGGAACATTTTAAATAATGCACAAACCAGGCCAGGATGGTCCTCGCAGCAATCACGCTCACCTGGGCTGACTGGACGCAAATGGACGTGTAACAAAACCCTTGCCATTCACTAAAGAAAACATAGTTACCTGGATCGAGATCAGAGGGTGTCCAGGTAACTATGTTATGCCCTGGCCCCTCCACAACCAGCGTCACACACCTATACTGCCCACCTGGCAACCCCCGCACCAGGGGTGGACTGGCCTATAGGGAACTCTGGAGATTTCCCGGTGGGCCTCTGCACCCTGGGCCTCTTTTGTGTGGTATTTCCAAATTTTCTCATAGGAAAAGCATTGGGCTTGCTGAAAATGTGTCATATGGGGCCACTTTGAACTTTATTTCCAGGGCCTCTTTCGGTCCCCAGTAATTATTTCCAGGGCCTCTTTTAGTTCCCAGTCCAGCCCTGCCCCGCACTTGGGGACTGTTTCTGTATCCCTGCAGTCCCCGACCGTGACATCTGATGTCTGCACTTACCAATGCACTTGCCACATACAGGTCATTACTTGCTTATTGTTATTATCTATTCCCATGTACTGCACTGGCCCTGCCCCCTTCCCACGCACTTGCGCGATCTGTTTGACACCTGGCCTAGTAGGATCGCTGTCCGTCCTCCCTTTATTACCCTCCCTTGCCTCGTCGCACCTTGAAACACTTGTGTATAGGCGCATTATAAATGTCCTATCATACCATATCACAGTTAAGTTGCAGTTAAGTTCTGTAGACTTAACACAACAAAACCCTTGAAATTCAGCAGATGTGGGAAGTCATGACTACCTTACCTCGGTGTTCCAGTTGCAAAGCCCATGAAAACATACATATTATAAGAGAAGGGATTCACAATGGCATACAAAATAACATTATGGAGGACATCAATGGGAGAGCGCTGATTTAAGCTGGTCAAGGCTCCCACATCTGCTGCATTCCAAGGGTTTTCTTTTTGCGTTAAATTTGTGCAATTTAACTGAACCTTAACTAAGGGGTTTTCAGTGAATATATATATGGGTCCCCCCATACATAACACATAGGGTGACCATGTTTCTAAAAGAAAAAAAACTGGACTGGGCACAAACATTAAAGTAGGACTATCACCTGCACCACACACCCGCCCCACCCGAGCAATACCCCTGCCCTCCCGCCCCCTATGGGATCCTACAGAATTGCCATCACTGCTCCTGCTAATAAATTGTGCGGTTTGACTGTAAACGTAAGCACGTTCATTCCAAAGTGGGTGGGGGGCAGATGATCCTACTCCAGCACAGTGCCAGAAAAACCGAGACAGCTGCTCACCCTACTTAAGCAGCAAAAATGACCAGCCAAGTAGCTTGCACCTCATCCTCTTGTTAAGGTGCCTGAAAGTCTTTTCGTACAATCGTATGTTTTAATGACCATAGACAGGCGAAGACACACAGCAATCAGAGGTTGCATTACTGGTTATGTGTATAGTAGAAAAGTATGACATTTTAATTTAATTCTTCAAATTAAATAGAATCGTTTTTAAATGTAAAATGTATAATGTTAACGAACAAAAAGCCAGATAGCGCCCGCGGGACACGAACCAGAGATTGAACACGAAAATCATGTAAAGACGAGAAGGAACCGCTGAGCTAAAGCCGGCCTGAACGAGTCGGCTGACATTTATCTCTAAACGCTCATCGTCATGGTAAGGCGGAGCTTGTGGTGTTTTCAGAGGGCGTTGACAGCAGTGGCTCACGTTACTTCTCTGCCCTGGTGCGTGTTTCCCATGCACCCTGCTGCTGAACAAAACAAACCTTTGCACTGGTTTTTCAGCCCGCGCTCGAGGCTGAGTCTGAAACTCCAGCACGGACCAGTGTGCACGTTTTTATTGGAATACATTGTTTTAGCAGAAGACATAGCACAGCAGTTGCAATTCATTGAAGTGGCATTATTAATCTTGAGTTGTAGAACGACGCACCTGTAAGTGTCATCGCAATGACCAGCCCCAAACTGAGCGACCAGTCATTGCTGAAAACGCAGTTCTGTTTTAAGGAGCGGTGCAAGTGCAGTTTGTGTGATCCGGTGTTGTATGATATTCTGCATCCCCATGGCAGAATGATGGTGGGGGTGTTCAGCAATCTTCAGGATCAGCCTACTTGGTAACCCCGCACACCCACAGATGCCTACAGCCATACATACAGCTGAAAATATGAAAATACACCGTGATAGCCCGCCCTCCAACAGCTCTGTTCCTGGGATTGGCCATTGAAGATCTTTATAGCCCCGCCCCTGCCCAACCCTTTCCTAGAAGCCCACAACACACTGGGCCTCATTACACGGTAGGAGGAGAACCATGGCGCTATTAGCACCATGGTTCATGCCGGTAAAATACCAGCACCGCCTTAGTGGAAAGGGGAATTACCGCCCCATTCCAAGGTTGGCCGGGCGGTAATTCCTCCTTCCATCATTGCCCGTCCCCATTCCCATTTTTGCCCCATAGGGCATAATGGGAATGGGGAAGGCGCTAATTACGGTACCGCAAATTGCGGTACCGTAATGATCTCCCTGGGTCCCTTTGCGGGTTGGTTTTTAACGCCTGCAAAAAGCAGGCGTTAAATTCCCCAACCCGCAAAGGGACCTCGTAGTAAGGCGGTAAGGATTTACCGGTACCGGTAAAATACCGGTACCGGTAAACCCTTACCGCCTACCGTGTAATGAGGCCCACTGTCATTTCAAGGACTTAAATGTGGGGACTGCATAGCTTATTTGTGGTATTCACTCCCACGAGAATCGTCTTACCATTGTTTTAAAATGCATTCTACTTGTGTAACACAGCACAAACATATCTTGTGCTCTTCACTAGGGACATGCAGCAAGTTATACCACAGTGCTACATATATAATCATGACAGTCCCGTGTGCCTTTATAACAGGATTTCATTTACAGGCTTCTCGCCTAAGGGTTAAGCGTTGCCCTCCTCCAACATCTTACGTAAAAAATGGTTGCGATCCAGAGAAAACTCTCTTTAATACGCAGCCCTAGATGATAGTGGGAAACTGAAAGTAGCTTGCAAGCAGCCAGATGGAAGTTCACATGGGAAAAATAAATCCTGCTTTGCGAACAAGTGTGCCTTCCAGCACATGGCATGTTGAGAGCCCCGAGATCCGGAGCCAAGGATCCAAAGCCCCGGGCTCGCCTGCCCTAACTCACCCTCCCTCCAAAACTGCATGGATCATACTCCACCATGACTGGAATCCTGCGGCTGGACCAGGCTTGGAGTGGGCTATAGGGCAACAGGGCAATGCCCGAAAAAAACCCATAAAATGCCAGTTTTTTGGGTCAAAGTGGGCCACTTTTTGGGCCAATGTGGGCCAGTTTGAAAAGTTACTTCACTGTGCAGCTAGTAGTTTTGACCATTGTTGTGGAATCAATAGTCTTTAAATCAACCCCCCCTTGAGTACTATTCAAAAAGTCTGTCACAAAAGGATTGAATCGCCATTTGCAGCTGTGGGCCACTTTTTAATTGGTGTCCGAGACTATTTTATTCCCCAGTCCGACCCTGGCAGGGACCTGTGCGAGCAGAGGCAGGTTTTGCATGGCAACCATTGCTTCAGGGTGGCGGGACGTGGTATAGCATGTGCAGTATCGGCCATTAAATTCTGAATTCCGCTGCACTGGATTCTATTAATAGTTGAGCGTTGCTGCAGCGGCAGGGAGACACCTCTTGCATTTCGGGGTGTTCAGGGCTGAGACAGTGGGCAACAGGGAGCAAAGATACAAATGGGAACTGCATATAGATGCAAGAAGGCAGTAGAGATATGAAATTATATGATATGATGTGGCATTTACAATGCGCCTGTAAACAAGTGTTTCTAGGCATGACAAAACAAGGAGGGGGAAACAAAGGGAGGACAAAATAACGAACTTACTAGGCCTTGTGTCAGCCAGATCGCGCCAGTGCTGGGAAGAGGGAAAGGGTGAAGTGCCAGGGGGGAGTGGAAGGGAGGAGTGGAGTTAACTCACAAGTGCAGCCAGCAGGTGGCTAATAAGTGCAGAGAGAAGGGACTGTAGGGTTGCAGATACAGACCCTTAAGTGCTGGGTAGCCGGGACGCCGTGCGAGGGCAACTGAACATGTAGGAGCCTGGGCCCGAGTTCAGAGGGTGACCAGGTGACCTGTGCATGGAGCAGTCAGGTGCATCCCCCACGCCCAACTGGTACCTTCCTGCTTGCCGCTCTTTTTTAACCACTTAGCAAGCCCCGCCCACCTGGTGCCTTCCTGCTTCCCACTCTTTTTCACCACTTAGCAAGCCACGCTCACCTGGTGCCTTCCTGCTTGCCGCTCTGTTTCCCTACTTAAGGAGCCCTCCAGCTTCTTTACTTTTGCAGATGGGGAGCAGGTAGAAGTGGATCTACGTCACCTGGCCTAAGCCCCACCCACCTGGTACCTTCCTGCCTGCTGCTCTATTTCACCACTTAGCTAGCCCCGCCCACCTGGTGCCTTCCTTCACCATCACTGTCTTGTGGCCAATGCTGGATTTGACTTTTATGGACTTCATTCATTCACGGTGCGTCACTCTTTCTCAACTCTCATGCTGGACTTCCTTTGCATCTTGTACTCATGGTTGCCCTGAATCATGCTGTTCCCATCTTCATCTTGTATCCTGGCTTGCAACATTATGTGTTACTACTGACTTCTGCAATTGTATTCGCTCTCCACTCTTGCTTCACCACACTTTTTGACAGCTTACTCTCTTTTCTTTCCTTCTTTCCCTTCTCCCTTTTCCTTTCTCCTCCCCTTACTTTCTTCTATGCACTTACTCTATCAGAATTGTCCCTGGACCTAATATGATAACAACCTCGTCTGTTTCCTCCACCCTCCCATTACTGTTTTTTTACTCCCCACCACCCCTCCAGCACTATCTGAAATGTCGTCAGGCCTAGTATGATAGTCGCTTGTTTTGTCCCTCCCCTCCCTTTCTGCACCCCTCTCCCTCACCTTTTGTTTTTCTCCGGCTCTACCTGAAATGTCGTCAGGCCTAGTACGGTAGTCGCCTGTCTGTTTCCATTTCCTTCCCACTCTCCCCCTCCCTTCCTTATCTATGTCTTAGCTCTTGCACTATCTGAAATGTCGTCAGGCTGAGTACGATAGTTAATTTCACATCCTTACTGTTCATGGCCTGTAAGAATCTGGTTGTATTTTCCCTTGTTCCCTCCCTTGCCTTGAAGCGCTTTGAAACACATTGTGTATAGGCGCTATATAAATAAACAATCATATCATATCAATCATATCATCAGCTAGGGAGAGGAAGAGAGAAAGCAGGACCAAAAAGGAAGGCTTTCAGTTGCTTCCGGACCCAGAGTTGGTTCTGCTCAAGTTTAAGAGAGGCAGGGAGGCTGTTCCAGAGGGAGGCCTCAGCCAAGGAGATAGACTCTGCTTGGAGAAGCGTCTGACCCTCAGAAAGTTGGCTGTGGATGAGTGGAGAGCTTGAGAAGGAAGATTTTTTTGGAAGAGAAAGGAGCAGTCCCAGGCCCCAGTGAGCCTTGTAGATGATGCAGAGGGTTTTGAAATTGATCCTTGCAGCCACGGGGAGCCAGTGAAGAGATTTCAGAGCTGGAGAGATACGATCCCTGTGCTTGATGCTAAGGACAATTCTCGCAGTCCAGTTCTGAATAAGTTGTAATGGTCGAAGAGTAGAGTGAAAGGTAGCCCAACTTACATGGGCACCCCTTTATACGGGTACCCCTAATCACGCTCACACCAGATTAAAGTTCACCCCTCTAGGGAATTAAGGCCATGAGTCTTTATCTTGCAAGGATAACACATTTAATCTGTTCAGAAATGAGGATGGGGCAAAGAACTCTGCTCCTGTACGGTATATTCTGTCCCTCAACCGCTCCCAGCTCCTGCAGACTGATGCCAAGCAGGAGCCTTATATACTGTCTAACTTGGTCACTGGATACTGGCACGGCTCATCCAAAACTGTCCTTCTTCCCTTACAAGGGGTGCTGCAGTCTTCCTTCTTTCATGGCTGGGTTTCCGTTTAGGGAAAATTACATAGCATACTGCTAGCCTATGCAAGAATACATTGTAGCTTCATTTTTCATCATTTTGATACATTATGAACATTTATATATAAACACACCTTCCTGCCATACTCTCCACATTTCACTCATTACACTCATACTTTTATCTGGTTTAACAATCTCTTTTAAACCTGATTTCATAATTCTGTATGCTGTGCATTGAGTCTTAGGCTGCATGGGCTTTTGATAGACAGCCATCACCTGCTGAGTTACCTCTTGCTCTCTGCCAGCCTTAGCGAACACCACAGCAATGCCTGCAGTCTATTATTAGCACAGGCTGCATTCCTTTTGGCACAGAGTCTACTTCTGTCGTGCGTTGAGATTTTAAAACTACATAGAATAACATTTACAAGTGTATTCAGCTAATAGTTGTTTACACCTTATATTTAAATACTATCTTCATTTAGTGGCCACCCATGTCTGTGAGTAATTATACTTGCATGAAAAAGGCTTTCCTAGTGCTATAGTGCTTTAGAAACAGTCAACAGAAGTCTTGCCTAATTGTAAAGTGCTTGGAGGGGTGAGGGGTGCAGGAAGGCGCTAGTTCCTCCACAAAAAGAGGCAGGAAGATTTAGAAAGAGGCTGTTGAAACACTCCAGCCTAGAGAGGACAAGAGATCCAGAGACATAGGGGCACTAGGGAACCAGGGCCATGAGAAAAACTAGGGAATAGATGCATTTGGCCACTATGGAATTAGAGGCAAAGGAGCAGCAGTGGAGCAGAGAAGAGGTCCTAGGAAGCCCCCATTGCAGGGTAAGCTTGCTGCATTCACTGTCTCCTGTCCTTGTTAGCCCGGACTTCGCAGCCGCTCACGTTCCCAGCCTTCCAGCTTCTGCTGTTGTATGATATTGTGCATCCCTATGACAGCTCTTTCTAATCTTCAAGGAGTCAAGAGAAAGCAGTCCGACACTCATTTTATCTTTCTGTTCACTTTCAAAAATAACTGTTTCCTGCCCCCCCCCCTTTAAAATATTCATCCAGTCCACACACTACATTTATACAGAAGCCAGAGGATCAGTGGAACTAAGTAGTTCATTCAAGGGAGACATCGGAACTCTCGCTTTATTCTAATGCCTTATAACAGCCAGTTAGTTAACGTTGAACTTGGATTAAACGTTTTACATCAGAACCTACAGAGCATCTTTTCAGCTCTGTACTGCCCCCTGTAACCCCCAGTGCATTTGCTCTCACTGTATCTCATTAAATAGTTCCACTAGCCCACTGCATGTAGGCATGACAATATTACCAAATTGTGAAGTGTTAAAGAAATCACAAATACTTTTCTGGGACATTAAAATGTTTAGAGCAGGAATCCTAAGCTACTTTCCTTTGCAACATAATGTACACTGGCATATCATTTGCGTGTGTGTGTGTATAATAGGTTCTACAGTGTATGTGCCCCCTACTTTTCTGCCCCATATTAACAGAGCAATGAATAAAAATAGAATGGTGCAATTAATTGAAGGGGAAAATCTTGATGGAGTTTATTGCTGCCTAAAATCGCGAGACCAGGGAATACTCTATGCATTGGGAAAAGCCAAGAGGGATCATGAAGATCTTAAGAAAGTCAACAGGTGCAGCATGGCTGGAGATGCAATTCTACTGCAGGAATCTCCCCTTCTCTAGTTTTCCGATGTTGTCAGAGATTATTGTTGGCCTGACCGTATCGCTGTGTTGACGATTTCCGAACGCCACCTCTGTCATTCTGCCATTAGGATGCAGAATATCATACAACCCCTCCCCCCACTCATGGCAGAACTCTGATGACGGTAACTACATACGTTGTACTGCTTTTGCATGTGTTGGTCAAATCGAAGGCAGGGCATCGATCATTAGGAAGATCATGCACCTACCCCCACCAGGGCCGTTTCTAGCCAACATGGTGCCCAGGGTGAAACTCTAGAATGCGCCTACCTGACTGGCACATGTCACTGCAAAGTACACCTCTGTGCCATGCAACAAAAACTCTCCTCAATATCAATAAATCGTTGCTAAACAAATGAACCTGGTTTCATTACATTGGCCCTCATTACGACCCTTGCGGAAAGCGACTGACCGGAGCACCACAGCGTAAATAGCGTTTCCGCCATTGTACGAAGGAGCAAAGTGCGGCCCATTCCGACCCATCGGGCACGAGCACCACGCCACGGCGGAAGTGCAAAGTCCGCGATGGCGGAAATGACCCCAAAACGGCCCACACCGCCGCCGTACGGCGCCCTAGGTGCAATACCGCCACCCCTCTTAGCGGTCACCGCAGTGTGCGCCTACCGGAAAGTACGGTGCCCGGAAATATACGGAAACGGAAGTTAAAACATGGGCCCGGAACGGGAAACATCCCGGCGTACACCTATAAAAACACCAAAACCACACAACCACTAAAATCACTACCCTGAAACACACCCCAACCCGTCAACCACCCTAGCGAAACCACGAAAAATGGGAAAAGTAGCGAAGAAAGCGTGCGACCGCAAGCGGCAGGTCCACTTCTCCCGTGAGGAACTCACCGTGCTAACAGAGACCCTCCAGGAGAATGCAGCCGTCGTCTTCTCCACGCAAATGACCAGGACGGCACTTGCAAACAAGAAGGCCATATGGGCTCTGGTGGCACAGCGGGTAAGTGCGGTGGGGACCGCACCCCGCACCCCACAGCAATGCCGCAAGCGATGGGACGACCTGCGGATACGCGTCCGCAGCATACTCTCTGCCAACTGCAACATTGCCACAGCCACCGGGGGAGGTCCTGAATCACCCATCAAGTTGACCCCCTGGGAAGAAATCTGTGCCTCCACCATCGGAATGGAGAGCATAGAGGGAGTCGGAGGGATGGAGAAAGGAGTGCAGACATCCGAAGATTCAGGTAGGTGGGCCAGATAAAACAATGCCAAATCCACAAAGTCCAACCATGTGAAGTACCATGCGTCCACATAGTGCAACAGAAACACATGTCCAGGAGAACGTCCACACACATCGGCCTGAAAGCGCACGTCAAAACCCACAATAAATACATAAATAATTAAAAACCCGTAATACACGCACTACACGTGCAGCAGGCACACCCTAACTGCAGGCTGCCAAACAACTGCACCCTCACTCCACACACAAATCAAAGCACCTCCAAGACCCCGACCCAAATCACCCTCAGGTACCACCCCAATGCATGTGATACAATGCCATTCCAATTCCCACTGACCCATCAATAACCCTCGCCCTCCTTTACTCCACCACAGGGTCCGATCCAAACGACGAGCTACAGGACACCCCTACCAGCACACCTGCAAAGAGGGCCAAGACCAACGGCCAGAGACCCTCCACCTCAGCTGCACGCATCAAGACACGGCAGCAGCACAAATCAGGTGGCAGCACAGAGGAGGGAACATCAACAGGCACCCCAGCAGCCAGCATGGCCACAACACCACCACCACAGGTCCCCCCAATGGATGCCACAGAAGGCACTGCCTCTGGTGGCAGCAGCACCATAGGTGACACCCCATTGATGGCAGCATGCTCGGACACAGAAGACGGGGATGTCGAGGTCAGATCCATCCATGACCTGTCCCAATCCCCCTGTCTGTCCCCTCCCGTACAACATGAGGATACCACGCAGGTGCAGCCACAAGACGACGACTGGCCATCCCCCACAAGCCCTGTGGCAAGGCAACATGAGGACAACAGCCCCTCTGTGACACCACCGCAAATGGCCATGGCCCAGCAGAGGCAACAGTCCCTCGACAAGTTAATCGTCCAACAGCAGCAAATGGCCACACTCCTCAAGGGCCATGCCGATGAATGTGGGGGCACCAAGGCAGACATAGAAACATCAACAGAGACACTTAGGGCAGAAATGGAGAGAGGTACAGAGACGCTAAGGGCACAAATTGAGAGTAGCACCGAGAGCCTGAGAGTCCAAATGGAGAGTAGCACCGAGAGCCTGAGGGGGGAACTGCATGCGACGTCCAAAGACGTATGTGCCGAACTTGCCGCAGTGCGCCGTGTGCTCACTGAGCTCTCGCAAACCCTTAGGGACATGCATGGACGTGAGCAGGCAGACACATCATCCGTTGCAAGTTCCGTCCAGGGCAGCCCCCAACGTAGATCTGGAAGGAACCTGCGCTCCACAGGCAGGGGTGCCCCTGATACCCGCAGAGGGGGCATGCAATAGCGACAGCCCACTGACAATGAGCATCTTTGGACACTGGTGTTCGGGTGGGAGGTAGGAGGGTGGAGGGGGTGTGTTGGGCTCACTTGGGTGGCGGGTCGATAGGGTGTTCAACATGATATCACATATGCCATAAAAAGTGCACGATCAACCAATGAGAAGTGTGGACATTGATCTTTGTGTACTAGGCCATCATAGGCGTACAGTCCATATTGTGCATGTCCCAGACACACGCAGTGCCACGAGTCCCGTGTCCATGCATCAGCCACCAGGCGTGAGTGCTAGAAGCATACATCAATGAGATGCTGACGAATGTCACGGCCCTCCGGTGCCTCGCAGACTCCATGAGGTGCTGCCACATCCCCACCCTCATCATGACCATCATCAGGTGCTTGCAGTTCTGCGTCAGGGGGCATGGGCACATTTCTACGTACGCACATGTTGTGGAGCATGACACATGCCATGACCATCCTTGCAACCTTCTCATGGCGGTACAGGAGTGCCCCGCCAGACCTGCTGAGGCAGCGGAAACGGGTCTTCAGTAGGCCGAATGCCTGTTCGATGACTACACGGGTACGTGAGTGGGCATGGTTGTAGTCCTCCTCATGCTGGTCCCGTGGGTTCCGGACTGGTGTGAGGAGCCATCTCTTCAGTGGATATCCAGCATCACCTGTATGTGGACGAGAAACGTATGATGTGGAATGCCATTGATACGTACGCACCCCCCCCCCCTTCCTGGCAGGTCATTGACAATTCACATACCCCACATCATCATGCATGTAATGAGACTCACCGAGTAGCCAGGATCTGTTCCCTGCGTGTCGTTCCATGTAGCGTGGTATTGTAGAGTTCCTCAAGACCATAGAATCATGGGTTGATCCAGGGAATCGGGCACAACAATGTGTAATGATCCTGTTGGAGTCACACACCATCTGTACATTCAGGGAATGAAATTGTTTTCGGTTGCGGTACTGGGCCTCCATGGCATGTGGGACGACCAATTCAACATGGGTGCAGTCGATGGCACCAATGCAACCCGGTATGCCGGCAAGTGCATGGAATCCCACTTTTGTGTTGGTAATTTCCTGCTCCGAGCGTGGTAGAGAGATGTAGTCGTCTGCGTGCTTCAGGAGGGCATCGAGCACTTGCAATAGTGTCCGTGAGAACAGTGGCTGAGAAATGCCATGCAACTGTCCGACTGTGTGCTGGTAGGTGCCTGTGGCCAGGAAGTGGAGTACAGACACCACCTTCAGTAGGGGTGGGATGGCGGTTGGGCTATCTATCATGCTGACAAGGTCAGCCTGTGTCATGTCCACAATGGCGGCTATGGTGTCCCGGTCCAGACGGTAGAGGGTGTGGATCTGCTCATCAGTGAGGTTGAACGGATGTGCTCGGAGGCGTTGAATTGCGGGCTGCCTGCGTGGTGGTAGTGGCTGTGCTGGTGGGCCTTGCTGGCCCTGCCTTGGCCTCCTCCTCCTCCTGCGTCTCCTCCGTGCGGCTGGTTGTAGTTGGTGTTCGTCTACTTCTTGGAGTCGGAGCACTTGCAGTGCTATCAGGTCCCCCAGGGCCAACATCGCGAGTCCTGCCGGTAGCATTTCGGTGTGGTTGTGGGAGGAGACTGGCTGTGCAATTTATGTGTTTTCAGGCTGTATGGCCTCCACCTGTGGTGATTGATTCCACCTGTGCAAACTGCTCTCCCCTTTGGCCGAGCACGTCCCGCGCACAACGCTGCAATTCGGGGAATTGTATCTTGCTATTGCAATCATGTATTAGTACCCGATGGCCGTGTAAGATTGGTTGATATGTTCATTCTGCTGTGGTCCCATTGTTTCACATACTATCTGTGCAGTCGCGAACAGACTTGTGAGGGGTCAGTGGGACGTAGTACTCGAGTAACGGTGGGCCCTCATGCATCACTGTACCGAGTTGCAACGACGGGCGGGGCGTCCCATTCGTGGGTGAAGGCAGTTGCCATTTTCACACACAGCCGCACTCGATGGGATGATTAGTGATTTCAAACGGCCACAGATGCCTTTTCGACGTGATGTTGCAAATGAGGAATTCGAAGGGCGGCGCTTTCGGTTTCCAGCTAGCGGCGAGGAGATGCCCACAGGTCTGACTGCAAATGTAACGTTCTATTGTTCTATGTCCTTGAGACAGGGCCCATGGCGAGGGAGCAATGATTGATATGAATAGTTTGGGATGCGCAATAGCTACGTGGGCGATGAGGCCGTCCGTTCCCAAATACATGTTACTTCACAACACTGGAATTACGGGCTGGGGCACTGTGGATTTAGCAGGCTGCATAACGCACAGACTCAATGGATGTTTCTAATGTCATGTGAGTAATTATTCAGGCATTTTGATCCCGGGATGAGGGAATGATGGATGGATGCATGGGCAGGTGATTTGATACAGAGTTTGCCATGTACAGGGCTTCTTGGGATCTATCCGCCTCCCCTACGCTATGTGATGCAGGGCTGCCATAGTGGGACCATCGTCCATCTGGCCTTGTTGAGCCCTCCCTGTCTCGAGGCGCCCTCAGACACTCGTTTGCGATGGTGTTTGCACCTCGATATAGATGGTTATGAGTCGCAAGTGGTTTTGGGGTGGTGATGTTCCTTTGGAGTGGGCTAGCATGCATATGGCTGTGGATTTCGTGTGATCATTGAAGTGAGTTGTTGGTATGTAGTTCTGATGGCCATTCTGTTCTTTTTCTTTTCTTTTGGTTGACAGGTATCTCCTCCCCTTTTGCCACTGCCATCTGTATGCCACTCCTGCAGATGGATTTTACTCCCGACACCTGCTGCTTCGTGTTAATCAGTGGAGCAGCATTACGATCTTATGGGACGATCGCCAATGTGCCACATGCCCTTACGCAGTACTGGTGGCTCGGAGCAACATTTCGGCCTTTCAGCTGGACTAGTGCCTCCCCATTGGGACGGCCCTGCGGTTCTGTGCGCTTCCATGTTGCCTTTTCGGACGTGAATGTGGCTCTGTGTACCATGGGGGAACAGGGCGACACACAGGTAGTGGCTGGTCATTTCTTGCGGAAGCAGCCCACAATGGTGATTGGTGTTTTGGATTTCATGGCCTGATGGCTGTATGTGCTTGGTGATTTTGATGTGCATAAATATCTATTCTGATTTGGCCCGTGTAGCGTTTTTCTTTGCAAGTGATGTGGCATATGCCTATTTGGGGGGCGATGTATTGTGAGGAGATCTGCATTGGGTTCCAGCTTCGGGGTTTAGTTGCGTGGTACTGTGCTGTGCGCGTTTGCCTACGAAGCCCAGTGAGGTCAGGGATGGGGGCTGCCAATATGCCAGTTTGAATGTTGTCATGCTCAGGGGCGGGGGATTGGGTTTTGTGTAACAGATGCCGGTCAGCCAGGTGGACTGGTTGAATGATGTGGTTTTCGGAATATTGCTGGTCACAGGTGCCTGTGTTTGCGTGCGTTTCTTGGTGGGGGACTGTGGTCATGTCCATTGGGATGGCTTCTGTATTCGTGCCATCTGTGCCCTGCAGCTCCCATTGGCCCCTGTTGTGTTTCTTTTGTTCGTTGGCATGCATGGGTGACTTGTACATTTCAATGGTTGCATTGTGGCTTCATTGCACCTACGGGGAGTTGTACTTTGTGGGCAGGGAGCGGTGTACAGGCACTCAGTGGGGCCGTTTACGGTTGATTCGCGATGCCGTACTTCTCGCCATGGCGGAATGGTACATTCCGCCATGCCTGATGGCGTTAGGTACATGTCCGCTAGGGTCGGAATTGGCGTACCGTTGCACCATGGTGGTGTTTGCGGTTTGGCATGGCGCGCGCGCGCGTGCTTGGTGCAGTTAGCGTTGGCGTTCACTACGGTGTCGCTAATGGCTTCGTACTTTGCGGTGACGGGTCATAGTCGCACCGAGCGCTATTCGATGGCGGTATTGCATTTCCGCCATCGTTTTTCGATTTCCGCAAGGGTCGTAATGAGGGCCATTGTAATTCAAGTACTTTACAGAAGAAATCTAATGTGAAAACACAGCTGTTGCTGCCCATGTAAATGTTTCTTCGGTCACCTGCTCTTAACAAAGGCCTTGCCTGATTGCAGTTTCAAACTGCTATTACTGGAACACTGCGTTGTGACTAGCCTGCCACAGTCTGAGGGTCCACTGACCACTGGCCCTGTGTTGCAGGCGTTCTGTTCAAACCACCTCACTTGTATTTCCCAAGGGGCAACACTAGACTAACCATATGAATTATTTTCTGATAGAAGGTTATCATTCCAAGGTGGACAGCCTGGTACACTCCTATTGTACTCTTTCGAAATCTCCTCATGAATGAGGGAAATGGGACAAATAGCACCATTGAGTGCTCCCGTCTGCTTTGATTGATTGATTGATTGATTGATTGATTATGTTAATTTTTAGTGCACCTATACACAAGTGTTTCAAGGTGCAACAAGGTAGGGGGGGCAAGAGAAAACAAGACAAACGATCTTACTAGGCCTAGTATCATTTATATCGTGCAAGTGCGCACCCAGGAAGTGCAGGGGATGGCTACGGGGGGAAAGTGCACCCAGAGCAACAGGGCCCTGAGTTTATTGCAAGAAAGGGCTGGGCCTCCCAAGGGTGCTACACTGAGGTAGTGCAAAGTAGGCCAGGCGGCAGTGCATGAAGACCAAAAGGCAAGTGCAGTGGGTCCATACAGCGGGAGGGGTCTGGTGCCCTGTATGACTCAGAGGAACACCAAGCAGCCAGTCAGCATAGCGTGTAGGAGGAAGGGAAATGTTAGCAGAAGAGAGGCAGAGAGAAGGAAGAGGAGAAGAGGAAGGTGTTGAGGAGCTACCAGAACGTAAGGAGATCCGGCTCAAGGCGGAGAGTTGCAGGGAGGCCGTTCCAGGGGGAGGCACCTGCAGAGGAAAGAGATCTACCACCCAGTCTCTACTTGGAGACACGACTCACCCGCAGTAAGTAGATGAGCTGAGGGCTCTAGTAGGAAGGTACTTTGGAAGAGAGAGTTAGAGATTGTAAGGGCCCCAGCCCCAGAATGCCTTGTGGACGATGCAGAAGGTGCTGAACCTGATCCTTGCAGCCACGGGGAGCAAGAGAAGGGATATCAGAGCCGCAGAAATGCGGTCCCTGGACTTGAGGCCAAGGAAAAGTCTTGTGATCCTTTTCTGGATGAGTTGTAGAGGGCAAAGGGTAGAGTAAAGTAAATTGATAAAGATGCTGTTGCAGTAATTATCATGCTGAACAGATTTTGCTGGTCGTTGTGGTATCGATGGAAACAGATTAGTTCTGCCCTGCAGAATCCACCTAATATGGCGCCTACAGGGGAATGCAGCATTGCAGACATTCAGGAGGCACGTCCTCACTTGGCTCCGCCCCCCAGGCAGGGGAATGCTTTTCTGGGTGCAAGAATGGGAACTCACTGCGTTGCTACTGGTCGTAGCAAACGCTCTGTACGTCTGCATACGTTCTGTCTAGACTCTTTAAATCCTTCGGCCTATCTTGCCTTATGATCCATAACTCCTCTCTTCCTTAGAATCACCTCGCCCACATTGCTAGTGTATTCACTCCAAGCAAACTGTTTAGAAGGTGTATCCGCTTCCGGCTAGGAACGCATTGCTGGGTTACCTTAGCAACTTTTGGTTTTGCTTTCATACTGACATCTAATGGCCTCTCTCTCATAGCCACCCTGCAGGTTGCAGCGTGGAACTTAACAACCCGAGCCTCTGGGATTGTTTCTCCCCCTTCTGTAAAACTATCGCTGCTTGGCAAGGAACACAGTGAACACTCCGAGCCGATACGATGTGACTCAACTACCGGGTAGGTAGGGTTACGGAATCTCAACATTCCGTTCTCTGTTGTTAGGTTCTACATTCTCCATTCTTTGTGCTACTTACAGGCATTCTCAGACCTCCTTCCGACCTGATTCCGGATTCCATGTTCGTTTCTCTCCTCTGTGAACACTGGCTTATTCATTATTTCTTATTTCATTCAGAAAGGGTTCTTTCGCCCTTCTGCTCTGCTTTCTTGATTAAACCTATCCTTTCCCTTCCTCCCTTGCAGTGCCCCCTCACCACAGATGCACATTGAGGCTTGTAGTTCACGTCCTGAATATACCACAGAGGCACCTTGAGGTTTCCAGTACATGTCTGGAATATTGATATCCAACCAACAGAAGAAATAGAAGTCCCCAGTGAAGATGCATAGGGTTTTCTACCCCAGAGGGTTTCCCTGGGAGCCCTATACTTCTGTTTTCCGGTGCAGGGGCCTAGGGTTACCGGGGAAATTTCTCCCATCCACTCTTTGCTGTCTCAGATCCAGGTTGTTGGTAAGGTGGGTCCAAACTGAAATCAGATCCTCATTATATGCAAGTTATCACAGTAATCCAGACTAGAGAGAACCAGGGCTCTGGAGAGAGTGGGTTTCTGGGGGAAGGTGAGAAAAGGAGGTACAGCTGGAAGTGGGACTTTCTGGCAAAGTCTGTGATGTGTAGAGAGAAAGAGAGAGTGGAGCTGAAGATGACCCCAAGGTTTTTGCCACACAAGAGGGTGAGGGTAGAGGGCCCAGGGAGGCCAGCCAGAGACAGGGGGGAAAAGCGGGAGCAGGGGTTCCAATGAGAAGGATCTCCATCTTCCTGGCATTCAGGCAGAGATCATTAGAGGTGCACCATGTCTGAATAGTGGATAGGCCGTTAGGGATGAGTGAGGAGGAGGATGACGAGGGTAGCCTGAACGAGAGCTGCGTGTCATCCGCATAATATTACAAATTAGAAGAAAAGGTAGAGATCAGGAGGGCCACAGCGGCCAGATAGACATTGAAAAACCAGGGGGAGAGGTTAGAGCCCTGGGGAACACCACATGTGGAGAGTGTGGTGTGGAGAGTAAAGACCCAAGTTGAGCCTGGGAAGGGTGGTCCAAGAGAAAAGAGGACAACCATGCCAGAGCCTTATCTGTGATAACCAAGGTATCGCAGAGACAAATGGTCAGGATTTTGTGATTCACCATGTCAAAAGCAGAGGAAGGTTCAAGGAGAACAGAGGGAGAGTTAGATTCAAGGTTAGAGATCAGATCATCACAGGTGTTCAGGAGACCAGTGTCTGTCTTTGGCTGATCAGAAGCCAGACTGATGATCATGGAGACAACCAACAACTTCGGTGTGGAGGGTCAGCTGGGAGATAACCAACTTCTCCAGGAGTTTGCCCAGGAAAGGAGTGATAGAGATCGGGCAATAGTTTGCTGGAATGGAGGGGTCAGCAGAAGGAATTTTTTAGAAGGGGGTGTACAAGGGAGTGCTTGAGAGGAGAGGGGAAACCTCTAATGGCAAAAGAGTGGTTGCAGAGATCGGCCAAGGCTGGAACGAGTGTACCAATGTTGTGCTTAATGCTTCTGCAGGTGTAGGGGATCACCTGTTTGGATGAGACTTTCATAAATTGGACTAGTCTGGAAACCTCATCAGATGTGATAAGAGAGAGCAAGGAGAGAAGGAGCGGAAGGCCAAGAAAGGCCTGAGAGAGGTAGAGGCTGGGAGGGGAGAAGAGGAGAGCGAGGACAGGATGTCCTGGGTTTTAGTAATGCAATGAGAGGCCAGGGCCGAGCAGACAGGCCTGGGTAGGAGTAGAAGAGGAAGATACTGCAGTAGGAGTGGCCAGCTTCTTGCAGATTTTGAATAGTTCAGTCATGTTGTTAGAGGCCACGGAGATCCAGACTTGAATATGGATCCTTTAATTAGAGAGCATGGAGAGTCTGTATTGCCTTTGGAGTAGGGGGCAGGCCAGTTTGTCAGATGGTGTACCTGTAGCTCCCCATTTCCGTTCAACTGCTTTGCACTTGCGTTTCAGAGTGGCCAGATCAGAGTCATACCAAGAGCAGCATTCTTTGGATGGCTTCATGGGTATCCTCATGACAGGGGCAAGGATGTCCAGTGTGTTAGAGATAAAAAGGTGAAGGTTGGAAAGGGCTGTGTCAGGATGGGAGTCAGCCACAGGAGTAGGAGGTGGAGCGAATGTGCAGGCAAAGACAGTTGCTGATACTCGCTTCATAGGTCGAATGACTGCAAAGGAAGGTAGCCGTGTTGGGTGAGCCTTTGCCAAGGGGACAGGAAGCTTCAAGTGAGAAGAAAGGAGAGTGTGGTCAGTCCAGGAGAGAGGAGTAGTGAGAGGATTAGAGAGGGGAATGTCTGAAGAGATGAGAGTATCCAAGGTGTGCCTGGCAGAGTGAGTCGGGCCAGAGGGAAGAATGGAGAGGGAGAGAGAGTCACAGAGGTTGCAGAAAAGAAGCCCTGAGGAGTCAGGGAAGTCCAGGTGGATGTTGAGGTCCCCAAGGAGGAGAAGCTGGGAGGTAGAGGAGAGGTGAGATGCATTGAGGTCAGCCCATTCAGAAAGGAAGAGGGTGGCCTGGCCCGGTAGCCTGTAGAAGGTGACCAACGTCAGAGAGAAGCCAGGAGAGATGGAGAGCCTGCAGACCAGGCTTTCAAAGGAGGAGTATGTTTGAGAGGGAATGATGGAGGCAGGAATCCACTCAAGAAAGATCAGGACCACTGTGCCTCTGGGCCTGTTGTGCCTGGGCTCGGAGAGGATCTTGTAACCCTCAGGGAGGAGTGTGTCAAAACCTGTGACAGAGCTGGCCCTAAATCATTTTTCAGTTCAAGGAAGTGGCTGATGTCAGAGGAGTGTTTGACATCAGAGCAGGAGTTGAGAGTAGCAATGTGGAGCAGGTTGCCACTTTTGATAGACTTCTGGGCAGGGGTACAGGGGAGCGCAGTACCCAACGGAAGTGGCAGAGGTGCCTGGGAGGTGGACGCCGAGGGTGGCAAGGGAGCCAGGAGAGAGGCAGCTGGCACTGGTAACCAGAGAAGTGGAGGCAGAGGGTGGCAAGGGAGCCAGGAGAGAGGCAACTGGCAAGGGATCCATGAGAGAGGCAGCTGGCAAGGGAGCCAGGAGAGAAGCAGCTGGCACAGGAGCCAGAGTTGTGGAGGCCCGAGGGTTTGCATTAAATCACAGAGCATTTCGGGAACATAACAATGATCAGAGATCTCTGTATTTGATAAACAAGTCTGCAATAATAGGGTTGTATGCGTGAACCTGTAAATACTGAAAGAGAGAAAAATTCTCAGAAAGGATTTTACTTCTTACAAACTTTAGCCTGACCAGTAATGCTCTGATGTATTGTCTAAAAAAAACTGCTTCTGATACGTGGTATAGGGCCCACAGTTCCTCAGCCTCTACCTCCTCACCATTGCGCAGGCCTCAGGGGTTAATTCTGTGAAAAAGAGCAGGCCCATGCTTTATCAAACAGAGCTGGCATTAGCATCTCGTTAGTGCTGGTCTGCAGCTAGTGGCAATCATGGTGTGACAGTGTATAATGGGTGTTTGGCCTAGTGGATGTACAATTTGAGACAACTTCTTTGATTACTGTATGTGTTTTAAGTGTGGGGACAGTATGTTACACTCGTTAGAGCTACATACACAAACAATTCCAGTGTGCTATAGCATTGACATGGAACACATCAGACAAAAACTGTTGTACGGCTGAAGCAGCATTAGTAGCAACGGCTGCTGCACTATTTTGCAGAGAATAGCAAAGCTCTAATAGCAAGTTGTTATCTATAACAGAGCCATTACGGCTGTTGTGAACTTCTGATGATTCAACAGTGCTGGTCCTAGCCGCTACCTGCCCTCCCCTTGACATCTCTTCAGCTGGATTAGCAACTTCAGGCTGGAAGAAAGAAGTTAGTTTGCCCCTGATAACTTTGATTATTTCCGGCTGATCGCCATTCACCTCAATGGTGGGAGTGGGAGTTATTTCCTGCCCTCCCAGTTCTTCAATATTTATTATAGGGGGTATCGCACTTTGCAGTATGGTTTATTTATTTAATGTATTTATTTATTGGACATTTGTAAGGTGCCTATGCACAAGTGTATTTATCCTTAAGTTGTATGACTTAGTTTTCGCAGTAGCGTTACCCAGCATAGTGATCACCACAGATGCTCCAGGTTAAAACCTTTTCAGCCAATAGGTGGTTAACCTTGGCTTTCCTTGGGTGAAGAGAAAAAGAACACAGTCCCTGTCTCAGTAGAACCAGAACTCACCCAGAAGTAGAGTGCACACTCAATATGCTCAGTCACCATATATGGATGGCTCCGGCAGATTGAAAATGAATAAGAAACTACAAAAAAATCTTCCACAGACACAAAGTGAAATGCAAGCTTACAGTGTGTTCTGTGCCCTCAAAATTTTTAACAATCCTACTATCACACTTAAATTGCTTATTAAAGCCTTGTATAAGTCTAAGTAAAAAGTGCCACATCAATGGTCACTGCCAGTTACCTATATTCCCATCACTAATCACTTCCCGTTGTAAATGGTGTGATGATGAGACTGCTAAAAAGATATGGGGCCTCATTAGGAGGCTGGCGGCCGCCACATTACGGGTTTCCTCGCGGGTCCACACCAGACATGCATACCGCCACCCGCGAGCAAACCAGTATGCTTACAACTGACCCGTCATTAACGGGTCCGTTGTTAGCATCCTCCCCATTCCCATTGATTCCCATTGATTCCCATCCCCATCCCCATTCCCATTGAGCCCTATGGGGTCTCAATGGGAATGGGGATGTACCGGGTCCAGGTCCCGAGAATGGGAATTAACGGGCCTGCTAAAGTCGGCATGGCCCGGTAATTCCCTATTTTTGGGACCCGGTACCCGGTTTGGAGGTAGCCATGGTGGTAAGAACAGCATGGCTACCTCCAAACTCCTAATGAGGCCCATGGTCTCACAGGAAGGCCACGTGCATGGCTGGCTGTTTGGCTTTGATGTGATTGATCCCCAAAAAATAAAAATAAAAATAAATCATTGATTAAAAGTCAAATAAAACATGTCCATAGGTGCCACAAAGCCAGACAAGCTCACAATTCGAAGAAGATCCTCAAATTTTGAATTATAAGGTAAAATCTTTTTTCCATATTTCTATTTTAAACCAAATGTATTTGAATTACAATGAAACTGAGGCTCAAATCATGACACAATCAATAGTCCAATCACCCACAGTACTCGTCAGCAACAGTGTCTTTTGCCACTCTTATTTTTCACACATGAACCGTTAAATATTTCACAACACAACTCTCAGGCAGGTAATTCACACTCATATTACTCAGTAGCTTTCATTGAACCATTAAGGACATGTCACAAAACATCATTGATTACAATGAAATATATGCATGTGCAAATACACATTCATTTTTAAAATATGTGGATTTGTATGTGCACTTTAGTAATTAGTAATTATCAATTATTTTACAAATGTATACTGATTAAAATCAATGAATGAACAAACGTCACAAAAAGAAACATTTTTCTTGAAATCAATTCTGTGATTGTAAATGGTGAAGCAGGTACCTACATGGCTTTTTATATAAATACTATCTCTTGCACGTATAACATAATTTTAAAATCCTCATCTATGTTGTCATTATGCCTCTCTACAAGTAGAGATTTGTGTCACGTTACAACTTCATAAAAAGTAGTGTCTAGCGTTGAAAAGGCACAAGAAATATGTAAACATTTCCATGGAAATGGCGTAGATGCTCACTGTGGCATTAATAAGACTTGTGATGCAATTGCTTAGCGCTACTACTGGCCAAACATGTTTGCAGACGTTAGGAACCGGGTAACTATAAGTTGGCTATTTTGCATAGTAAGTCTCTAGAAGAGGTCGTAATATGTCCATTAGCATTTGTTTAATTTCAAGCACCTTACAGTTTGCATGGCTTCATGCACGCTTTTAATATATATTTTTTTCTTGTATAATATTTTTTGAGTCCAGTTGTTGGCTGACTGTGGTATTACATAATTCAATTGCATGCATAATACAACTTACTTCAAACAAAATCCACTTTTTAACTATGACCCTGGTATTTTACGGCATATTTTCTTTACTCAAAACATTACAACTCTGTTGTCCCTCATGTATTCTTGCTTAATCATACTCTGTTATTTGTACCAGTTTACATGTTCCCCAACTGCCTTCTTCTCGCTTGACAATTAACACTCTTTAGCTTACTGCCAACCATTTCATGTCTCGGCATGTAACGATTTCCCTGATAGTTTTGACTCATGGGTCTGTACTGTGCGCAAAGCGGGCCACGCAGCGAATACAAAGGAGAGGGCAGTATGAGGAGCCAGGAATGAGACTTGGACACAAGGGGTTCACAGTTTTGGTTAAATACTTTAATTCAAAGAAAAAGGGGGTGGGAAAATGCCTTTCTGTGCCTGCACAACAGGTGTTTCCCTACCTAAAACCAAAACTAAGGGTCAGTCAGAGTCAAGATGCCCAAAGTAAAACCGTGCTGTGTCCAAAGTACTATTCTTTTCTTAAGAATCTAACAAAGTAAGGTCTGAGGTGAAAAGGGTAATATCTTTGGCTTTAAGTGGTTTATAAATGTTCAAAAGAAAAATGCATAACTCCAGCACAAAAGTTCAGGAGAGACAGAGTTTCTTCTTTCAGAGGGTAGTTCCCGTCCCCTGGATTTCTCTTCCCTCTGTTGTATGCTCAATGATATCAGTTCCTTGAATTGCTCTTCACAATGCAAATGTTCTGCAAAAGCAACTTGGTTCTTTATCCTTTTCTTATTAGAATACCTGGTGTACTCTCCTGCCAGGTTTTCACTTCTTGTTTCCTTTGTTTCACACAACCTTTGGTTGGTCCTGATATATCCTTCTCAGGACCCCTTTTTGTTGATATATGTCTTGTATACTGTTCAACTTGTCTTCACCTGGTGTAATCCCCTGTGCTCTGTATACACTTTCAAAGATAATATTCTCTTGCCTTAGTTTTACACAGCATGTGCCTTGTCCTGATATATTCTTCTCAGGACCTTGTGGAGAATCCTACAGATCCCCCACCAAAACCCTGCCCAAAGTCTCCTCCCAGGGGGCCAGAAGAGGACAGACACTTCCTGATCCAAATCCTGGGGGAGGTGTACTCTGGGAGGATTACCTGGATGGAGACAAGACCCAGGGCGGTGGGGAGAATTTGCAGGGTGAGACACAGTATTTCTCCTTGAAGAAGAATATTCTTGCCACGGGAATAAAGGAGGAACTGACCTATTTCCACTTTCATATATTTCAACCTCCTACTAAGGATGGGAGGGTAAACTCTAAATAGCATTATCCAACCACATGTTGTACCCAAAGTACAAGTCATTTGTACCCCTAAACTCCCATATCCTCCCCAAGGACAAAGGTATGCCAAAAGGAATGACGGAAACGTTACCTTTTGACAAACCCTATAATCCCTCTTCTAATAACATCAAGGGAAGATAAATCATCCTTAACATTGTTACAGAATTAAGAAAACCAAATTTATCAAACATGGACTATATGCCCATAGTCCCTCAGGGACTGTGAAGATGAAGAGGGCTGAAAAGGCATGTAGAGACCAATGGTAGGCAGGCTTTACAGCGTTTTGCAAGACCAGGCAATTAGCTCTAAGGGCCTGCACCTAAAGCCAATTAACCCACCTGTGAGGCAAAAAAGGCTGCAGCGGGAGAAAGCAGTAGAGAGAAGCTGGAGCAGGAGCCAGAAGGTCAGCGCCAATAGCAGAGGAGGAAGCAGAGTTTTAGGCAGAATCCTATGCAGTTCCCTTAGGGAGCACTACAGAAGATTAGGACTACAGGTATATGCAATAAAGTTCCTTTGGTATCAGTCTGTACCACAAAGATTTAGTTTGTAGCTGTGGCTGAGCAGTCAGACCTATCTCAAGAGGGAGATGAGCAGTATTCAGGGTTTACACAATAGGACCACAGTACTATAGAACAAGGAAACACTGACCAAAGCTTTGTATCAAAAAGAATATATATTTGTTTTACACACTCTTAATTCTTCACACAAATCACTATCATTAAAGCAAGTTGAAACAGTCAAGAAAAGTATACACAACTCCCTATTTAAATTGTAGACAAGTTTGAGCAAGAGTGAAAACTGAGCAAAATGGCACAGTGTAAACCAAGCAGAAATGGCACTTTAACAATTTCTTCAGAGGGAGGGAAAGGTCAAGTTATACAGGGTTAGACTCCTAAACACACCAGCAACACTTCCCAATTGGATTGTGAACAAGTTAGTAGTACTTTAGCACAAGCAATACTTAGGTGAAAACCGAGCAAAATGGCACTTCAACAATATAGAAAGGGGGAGGAAAAGGTGATTATAAGAGTTTAGGTGCACCAACACATTTCTTGATGACAAGAAATCTAGAGAAGGCAGTTGTAACAGAATTAGCCAGAGTCAAGAGGCCTGTGCCAGAGTCAGTGGTACAAGGCAAAGTGCCCAGGTTCAAACGGTTCTAGTAGCTGCAGTCAAGCGTTTGTTTAACGATTGAAAAGGAAGGTGCAGAAGGTAAAAGACAATGTTAGACGATAGGGACGGCCAGCCCAGAAGGTAAGTAAAGGATTTAAAACACCTTTAGCAGTACCCAACGAAACGGGAGGCCTGGCGGAACAGTGTACCTTACAAGTGGAAGAGGCTCCTGCAGTGGCGGTAGTTCCTGGCAGTTCCTGCAGTTCGGGAGATCCAGCAGAGGAAGAGAGGCTCTCATCGTGGAGGAAGGTTCGAGTTACTGCACTGCCCAGGGATGAAGCCGGCCGCTTTGATGCCAAAATGGAATTAAAGGTACGCTCCTTTAAATCACGGTTGTGGTGGACGGGTGCCTGGCTATCCGGTCTCTGAGTGCTTGGCACTGGCGATTCAACCAAGGCAGGTCCTGGAAGATGATTGGTGAACTGGTTGGTCCCACCAGCTCAATGGAAGAAGGCTCTTGCAGGTGAAGATCTTCTCTTGTTGTTGGAGAAAAGTGGTGAGGATCTGCAGCAGGGCTTTACTGGTGGTTCAGTCGTTGCAGATGTCTTTGCCTTCTCTCCTCTTTGGATTTCTCAGGTCCAGTGGCGACGTCTATCTTCCAGTCCGAAGGTCCCTGCTTTTATGCAGAAAAACCCCCATTCATACAGCCTAGCTGTCACTCACGCAGCAGGGTGATTATCCTGGCGGGATAACCCCCCAGCCTATCAGGGCAGAGTGCGACTTGGGTTGCTTAGGGCAACCATGTCCAGGGTGCCTACTCCCCCTCCCACACATCCTGTCTACCCCAGACTCACTGGCGCCTGAAGGAGGGCTTCTTTCCATAAACCCCACCAAAAGGACGAACAAAGGGCCCCGACCTCGGTTTGGATTACAGAGAGCGATACGAGAAAGAAATATTATTAAAGATCTGGCAAAAAAAACCACCAGAGTAAAGTTAATATGACCCGGCGGTTTGTTAAGGCTGTCAGTAAAAGTGGTAGCCTCGAACAATGGGAAAATCCCATAGGAAAATATTTGCGGTCCAATATTTATGGTAGTAACCACTGCCAACAGCCAGAAACTTTGGAGAGAGGGACTGGACAGTACCCTCTCGAAAATGAACACCAGGGAAAAATTATTAACCCTTCCCAGTACCTCCATAGTAAGATGGTTTGTCCTGGTTTTGTTCATAACTATTGACTAGCAAAGTCAATGGTAACTTTGCATGCCCTGGGAGACAGTAGTCAGTCCCAGGGTATGAAGTCTATGTTTGGGGGTCACTATGACACCTCTGTGTTACTGCACTGAGGGTGCTGTGTAACACACATGTAAAAAGATGATACCTATGGAGTGAGAAAAAGCTCCATAGCACATAAGCACAAAAATAGCCTGAAACACACATCAAAACTATGGGCCTCATCACGAGTTTGGCGGTAACCCTTAAATCCGGCGGTCGCGCTATTACTGCCGGATTTAAGGGTCCGCCAAATCAGGGCTTCGGCGGATTTCTCCCCAGCTCTGAGCTGGGGGGAAATCTGCCGAAAATGTGCACTATTACCGCCTGCGGGAAATCCGCCGGTGGTAAGAGCACGAAAATTCCCCTTTGAGCCCAATGGGGAATGGGGCATTCCCGAATGGGCTCAGTGGGGAATTCCATTACCGCCAAACCCGTGATCCGGCACTAATAGCACCGGGGGTTTGGCGGTAGGGCTAATACCGCTGGTGGTAATACCGGCGCCGTTACCGCCCAACTCGTGATGAGGCCCTGTGTCTAAGAGTGGGAAAACGAGTCTCATTCTTTGCAGGAGTAAAAAAACAAACCCTTGAAATCCAGCAAAGCTGCTGGGGGACTAGGGAAATTAGCCTTTTAAGAGAATTCTCCCTAACACAGAGCACAAGGCTGGCAGTTCCACTAGGAATTGTGACCCCTAGAAGGAACGCCGGTGCAAAGGAAGAGCAGATTTCACCTGCAGGCTCTGAGTTGGTCCTGTGCTCACAAACTCTGTTTGGCTGTGGCTACATTGGAAGAGACTGGGATAAACAGGCAGTCTTTCCAGGTGCGCATAATTGCTGTGAATACAGACCTGAAGTCCTGCATCCACGAGGCCCATGTGCTGAAACTTGAGAAAGGAAGACTCTCCATCATCAAGGCCGGATCAGAGACACCCGTGCTGTGGAGGGGTGTGGGTCCCAAGAGTGCCTGTAGCATTAGTAGCAAAAGAAATAAAGACAGGAAATAGAAGCATCCTGCAACCACTAGGATTGTGGAGTCGATGAATGAAGCTCTGTACTCCAAATCATTAGTAATACCTTGCCAGTAACAGTAACCAGCTTAATTGATGCTCGCATATAAGTAAAAGCGAGTAAAGTTGTTTGCAACTGTGGGAAGTCACTATAACAAGGAAATTGTATCACATGCTTGTTTCACAGAAGTTAAAGTGCTCGCGTAAAGAGAAAGCCTTTCTTTTTCCCATTGTTATATTTGAACTGTTGCCGAACGGTTGTGTGTCTCCTATTAAGGAGGAGAACAGTGCTGATAAGCTTTGAAGAAGCAGTAGTTGACTTTTCCGTAGTGTTACAAGGCTATATAACATCAAAGAGAGGTTCCATGTATGAAACTGTGTTTCCCAATTTCTATTAAAGCATAACGCTGCCTGAAAAATGGGAATGCACACCTTTAAGTAGAAGCTTGTCATCAAAGCAAAATCGTGTGTACCTAAATGTATTTCTACAAAGAAAATTGTCTCTTGTAACTTTCATAACACTTATTATAGAAGTCGTAGAAGTTGCTGAAGTCACGAAAAGAACAAGCATTGCCAAAGCCAGTAGACAAAGCCTTTGTAAATTGAACCCAGCCCAATTAAGAACTGAACACCATTGCTTTAAGGTCGTTGAAACTGTTGTAAATCTAGAGTCCTCTGATACAAGGGTGAAAAGGTTATCCAAGGCTGGAAGAGTAGCAATACAGCTTTGGAGTAACTACTGGAAACAAGAAGGTATACATGAAGCTGGGGTAGGGAGTTGGGTGCTTGTAAAAGAACGGACCTTTAATCCGAGGAGCTGAGACTGTTAAAGTTGACTGAGAGAAGCAGTCTGGCAGCCAAGACAGATTTTGTGGTAGCTGCAAGAATTATAGGAAAGGGAAAGAGGCTGCTCCTTCTCATCACAGAGGAAAGAAGAGTGCCTTGCCAACCTGTAGAGGTTGAAGAGTCTTGTTTAAGTTGCCTAACTACTTTACTACAAGTATAATGTTGCAGCAGAACTAGTAGAACTGTGGTATTCTATAATATTGTCAGAACATTATAATTTGAATGTAGTAGAAGCAGTTGTAGACTGTGAGGCAAAGGAGTCTGTTCTCACAGTATCATTGCCAGAAGGGAGTTTCTAAGGAGAGAACAAACCGTAAGAAGAAGCATCCTGACAAACTGTATTCAAGACGCTGCAGAGATTACAAGAAGAGGAGTTGGTATTAAGCAGAAGTGGTACTTTTGTTCTGAACTCTATCCATTCTTTCATGGAAGGAGGTTATCCAGGAATACCATAAGTGCTGTTTTCTTTGTGGTACTTGGAAAGGGAATCATGTCATCAAACAAAGAAGGTACTGTTACCAGTGGATTTATGTTTGAATTAACTTTTGTTTCTTTGGAACTTTTCAAGAACTGATTTAAGACTTTCTTTTTCCATGGTAGAAATAGAGTTTGGACATTCCTGGTGGAACAAGATTTACCCATGACAAGTAGAAGTCATTCAAGGGCACTCGTATTTGGTAATCCTTTATTTATGTTGTTAATGATTTGTTTTGATTGTTCTGTTGTTGAGTGTAAGGGCCATTTTATGCATGCTGTAAGATTTTCCCTTAGATTCTATACTAGGTAGGGAATTCCCTGGAAGAGTAGGCTTAGTTAGGTTTTGCATTACTGGTGAGGGACTTTTTAGAATGACACCTGTCGTTGGTACCTGCGCGCCCTTTTAAGTTAGAAGGATTTGTCCTTGAAAATTGAAGTAATGTTAAGGAACTTGCGTCGCACTAGGTTTAGCTACTACGGAGACATTGAGACCCTCCACTCCGTTTGTGACAATGGGTATGGTTGTGTTGAGCTATGACCTAATAGTGCGCCGAGGAGTAATAGAATGGACAAGTAATTGTGGTCAAAGTTGTAAATTCCTTTTATTTTTGTGTTTAAGAGCCTTTGTGGATGACACGTGTTTCGGCAAAACTGCCTTTTTCAAATCCAGGCTTGTTAAAAGAAGAGAAAATAATAAAAAACAAAAAAAATAAACACACATGAAAGTCTGTATATGTATAATCGTCATACTCAAGTATTCATACATTTACACTTATTCAAAGTGCACTAATATAAAGTATTGCTAGATACGTTAGGAAAACATTGTCTCTTAAAATGGTATAGTTACCATTGCACCAGAAATAGACCAAAAGAGGAAGTTAGGGGGAGTGATGAGCCTGTGCTATTAAGCATGCAATTCATTGTGGGAAAAGAAGGATATTAGGGTCAGGTGGGAGTGGTGGAAGAGACAGAGATCTTAGTCTGTATGTTAAAAAATGTGTGGTAAGCAGGCTAATGGTGAAATGAGCATAATAATTCATGTTAGGAATAGGAACACTTGGTCTTACCTAAATAGTTAATACATGAGTCACTGCATAATGCATGTAGAAACTGGGGTTCACAGGGATAAATCCCACCTGTGTGAAAATCACAAAAGAATATATATAATAGGAATGAGTTTCTTGGAAGCGTTTTACACCTTAAATTAATAAGTATTAAGGTTAATAGCAAAAACCTAGTATCGAGCGGGCACGCAGTCTATATGTATAAAATAAAAGTATGAGCAGTGTTAAGGCATGAGTTCGCCTCAGCATTACATTTTTATCCAACTTGTAATTCGTAAGATGCCAGGCGAGGGCAAAAATAATAACGGCTTGACAATTAAAGCCAGACATCACAGTTAGTTTAGAAGTTGTATCACTTCGAGATAGAAAGGGCAGTTTCATTTCCAAACGTTAAAATACAACGTGAACAAAGATGTTTCAAAAACATGTGCGTTTCTGTAAACAGCACGTGTGAGGGTATGAATAGTATCAAGTCACAGCATAAGCCCCCGTGTTTTTGCACGCAGTTAGCTTTTGTTTCCATTTCTTTGTCAAAATAAATTGTCAAAGACTGATAACACTACAAGCAGTTATCCGCCTTGCATTACTGACCCCTCACAACTCCTTTCTGCTGATGTATTCTTTGTACACTGTTCACTTTTTCTTTGCCTGGTGTGTTGATCTATCAGGACTTTCTCCTGTAGACACGCTTGTTCTTCCCTGGTATACTCTCCTGCCAGGGCTTTATTTAATACACTGCAATTGCTTGGGTTACTGTCTTGCCCTGGCTTTCTTTACTCTCTTGCAATTGCCTGGTATACTCTCCTACCAGGGCTTTTCTTCCGGTGTGCTCTGCACACACCTTTGAATCTAATGATATGATATGATATGCTATGATAGGTTATTTATAAAATGCTTAATACCCAGAGGTTTCCAAGCACAGATCCGGGGTATCGAACGTGTGTTTCTCCATGTCGTCTTGCTTCCAAGGCGAGCACGTTGCCCGTGAGCTATCCTCCCGAGACAACATTCAATATTCACTTGAGTCTACTTTATCTAACACAGTACCTGCCTGGAACACTATCCTGCCAGGACTTTTCTTCAATATGTACTGCATACACATACAAAATCTGAAGTCTCTTACTTCTTGATCGCTTTCCTTGATTGTAGAAGGTTCAGTATTTCCTTCTCTCTCAAGCCTTTCATTCACACGTTTTGTAGTCATTCGTCTTTGTCATATCTGCCTGTACGCCCCAGTGTCACTCCTTCCCTTTAGGGAACTCACTGGCTCTTTCTGGCATTCCTATATCTTCACGTGGTCAGCCAAAGGCGGTCGTTAGGCTCTTTCTCCATTTTTCTGCCTTTGTTCCTTGGCCGATACACTTCCTGTGGCTCCTGCTGGGCTGTTCTGTTTTCAGCTCTGCTTTGGCAAAGGAAACGCTGCAGCTCCATACCGGCGAACGCCCAGGAGCCCTGTGCTGGCTTCTGGCGTTCTCACACCATTTCTCCTCTCAGGGTCCATTTCCTACGCCTGTCTTCCTGAGCCGGATGGCTCCACAACGGCATCTGCAGCTCCAAGGTCTCTCAGTGCATTCCGAGAGAAGCAGAATTCTCCCTCCAACAGCTAGAGTGCAGCCTGTACTCTTGGTCTTTTCTGCTCTGCATTACTTGGTTCTTTATCCTCGTCCCAGTATTCTTGTGGTTATGGGAGTGGAAGTACATTCTTGATGTTTCATATGTGGAATTTGTGTAAGTGTCTTTAGAAGTGTTTAAAGGCAAGTTAGCTCTTGCAATCACTCCTTCACCTCTGGAGTCTTCCCATCCCCCCTTAAGCACTCCCTTGTGCACCCTCTTCTTAAGAAACCCTCTTCCGACCCCTCCTGCCCGGTTAACTATCGCCCAATCTCCATCACTCCCTTCCTGGGCAAGCTCCTGGAGAAACTGGCCATCTCCCAGCTTAATGTCCATGCTGAATCTGTTGGTTGTCTTCATGACCATCAGTCTGGCTTCAGAGCTGCCAGAAGCATGGAAACTGCTCTCCTGAACATCCGTGAAGACCTGCTCTCCAACCTTGATTCTAACACTCCGTATGTTCTCATCTTGCTCGATCTCTCTTCTGCCTTTGATACTGTCAACCATGCCATCCTGCTCAACCATCTCCGTGATAACCTGGGTATCACTGGTCAGGCTCTGGCATGGCTGACCTCTTTCCTCTCCAATCGACCCTCCCAGGTCCAACTGGGGTCCTTCCTCTCTGACATCTTTTTCTCTACCTGTGATGTCCCCCAGGGATCTAACCTCTCTCCCTGGCTGTTCAGCCAATATCTGGCACTCCTTGCCCACTGCATCGCTGCTCTCTGCCCCAACCTTCAGTGCTATGCTGATGATACCCAGCTCATTTTCAGGCTACCCTCGGCCTCCTCCTCTCCTTCCCTCATCTCTGACTGTCTGTCTGCTATCCAGGAATGGTGTGCCGCCAATGACCTCTGACCTCTCTTGGCCCTCTTCCTGCTCCTACCTGTAAGGCAAAAAACCTAGGGGTCATCTTCGACTCCACTCTCTCCTTCTCTCCTCACATATCTGACGTCTCTAAGAAGTCACACTACCAGCTGCACCTCCTCAGAGGTATTCTTCCTTTCCTCTCCTTCCCCCAGAAGCTCACTGTCTCCAGAGCCCTGGTTCTCTCTAAGCTGGACTACTGTAACAGCCTCTATCTAAATCTTCCTGCCTCTACTCTCCGCCCACTGCAACTCATCCAGAACAGGACTGTGAGACTTGTCCTTGGCCTCAAGCCTAGGGACGGTATCTCTCCACTGGCTCCCAGTGGCTGCGAGGATTAAGTTCAAAACCCTCTGCATTGTCCACAAGGCCTTCTGGGACTTGGGGCCAAAATACCTTCAACTCTCTCTTCCTAAATATCTTCCTTCTCGAGCTCTGTGCTCATCCGCCTCCAACTCCCTCAGGGTCAGCCGCTTCTCCAAGCAACGAGTTGGGGGTAGATCTCTCTCTGCGGCAGGAGCCTCCCTCTAGAACAGCCTTCCTGCCTCCCTGAAACTTGAGGAGAACCATCTCCGGTTCCGGAAGCACCTCAAAACCTTCCTCTTTGCTTCTACTTTCTCTCCTCCTCTCCCCTGCTAAATTTTTGACTGAAACTGCACTGAATCTACAACTGGGCCACTCTCAGCGATCTCGGTCCCTGGCCCAGCCACTCTCCCCTTGCACTGCCTCCCTTGGCAACCACTGCACTGCGGGACTGTCTCTGTATCCTACAGCCCCCCCTCCCCAGCACTTGTCTGCACATACCCTGCACTTGCCACCAGCTGGCCCTTATTATTTATCCTGTTATTCTAATACCCCTGTACTGCACTTTCCCCTCTCCCTTTCCCCTTGCACTTTCCCTTCCCCCTCTGCCCATGCACTGAATGACACCTGGCCTTGTAGGATCGTTGTCTGTCTTCCCTTTGTCCCCCCTCCCTGCCTCGTCGCGCCTTGAAACACCTGTGTATAGGCACGTTACAAATGTCTTATCATATCATATCATATCATAACTTGTGGTTAAAGTCTGGGAAGACATTTTCATGAATTCTGGACAGTTAGTCAAGTCTTGATGGTTCACACACAGCCCTTGCCGGACAGTTTTCCATTCCCTTTCTAGGTGAATAAGGGGAGGTGTAACAATATGCTATCAAGGCATCGGTCATGTATGGGGTGTTCTCAGAAGAAAAGGATGAATACCATGTTTCATTCAATGGTGCACCGCCACTCTCCCGCAGGCTTTATCCCTCCATGTGGTCCTACCTCATAAGACGCCCCCAGGGACAGGATCAGGAAGCAGCTGCCGTCCCATGCCACATGGGGAGAGGTCACCGCCGGGAAAGAAGTGATGGCACCAGCGGATTCATCACAGCGGGCAAGAGAAGTCACTAGAAGATGGACAGGAGGCAAGGCTGGAAGAAGAGTGCCGGAAAAAAGAAGTACGGCCGGGTTGAAGGAAACTGGGAAAAGGTAAGATGTAGGACCGGGTGGTGCAACAGGAGGTGAGTGGGAGTGAAGTGGGTGGAAACACTGCGTTCAAATGAGCAGAAGGGAGAGAGGATAAGAGAGGACGGGGGAGCAAGCTGAAGAGGGGTAAGGGGCATGATACTTTTAAATGTAGCATCACAGCGTGACGGACGGGAGAATGATGTCATGGCGGCAATGCAAATGTAGCGAAGGAAAGACTGCTGTAGCAATGGACGTAAAGGCAAAGATAAAGACCCACTGTCAACGAACATATGCCTTTTGCATTGGACTTCCCCCTCATACACCTTTTAGCTCTGATTGGCTATGCTTTTTTCACATCATTGGGGATTGAGCACCTGGTGAAATTGGTCGCTTTGTGCCTAAACTGCTAGTTTTCTTTCTTTTTATTTCCGACCCACTTTTCTTCATTGACCTGTAAACAGGTTAAGATGGTGATTGTTCAGTAGCATGGGACCATTTGGTCTGTTTTGCAAAGGGCTTTGGACCAAATTTCTCTTGGCCTTTGGGTACTCTTGGTGATGTTTTTGCTTCACTCCAAAGAGGTGCATCTAAAGTGTCAGCTGTTTCTCTTTTGCCTTCCAGAACTTAGTATGCAGATAGGTCAGATAAGTAAAATATTAATTTGTATGCTGGCACCCTAGGCTGAGATGTATTTCCTGCGTGATACTGAAGTAGGGGCACTACTCAAAGTCCTTAGGCATAGATGTATTTCTATGTGGTCCACCTTAATACACCATAACTGAAGACTTAACGGCCTTCCGCAAACTACTGAAAACCTGGCTCTTCCCCTAAAACTAACCAGCAATTTGACCGGAAGCAAGAAATGTACAACTAAAAAAAAAAAAAATGAATAAATAAATAAATAAAATCGAATGTAAACCATAAAACAAACAATACCAAACGAATAATGTAGATCAAAACAGTGAAGTGGATAATATGAATAAATCATCAGAAAACTAGGAGATCTGGATGGACGCTTGACCAGACGAAAGTGTTAGAGTGAATGAGAATCTAGAAGTGACGAGCGAAGAGGGCGGATGAATGTCAAGAACGGACGAACATGGAGAACGGACGAGCGTGGAAATCGGATGAGTATGGAGAGCAGATGTGTGTGGAGCGTGGAGAGCGAATGAGCGTGGAAAGCTGATGAGTGTGGAGAGCGGATGAGTGTGGAGAGCGGATGAGTGTGGAGAGCGGATGAGTGTGGAGAACAAATGAGTGTGGAGAGCGGATGAATATTGAAGAGCGGAGGAGCATGAAGAGTGGAGGAGCGTGGAGAACGACTGAATGTCGAAAAGCACAGAGCGAATGTGGAAAACGACTGAGCGGAGAGCGCAGAAGCGTAAGATACAGTTGAGCCGCGAGAGCGGATGAGTGTGAGAGGGAATGAGTATGAGAGCGGATGAGTGTAGAAAGCGGATGAGTGAGGAGAGCGGATGAGTGTAGAAAGCGGATGAGTGAGGAGAGCGGAAGAGTGTGGAGAGCAGATGAGTGTGAGGAGCGCAGTAGCGTGGAGAGCGACTGAATGTAGAAAGCACAGAGCGAGTGTGGAGAACGACTGAGTGAAGAGCGCAGAAGCATATGATGCAGTTGAGCCTGGAGAGCGGATGGCGGTGGAGAGCGGATGAGTGTGAGAGTGGATGAGTGTAGCGAGCAGATGAGTGTGGAGAGAGGATGAGTATGGAAAGCACAGAGCGAGGGTGGAGAACGACTGAGTGAAGAGCGCAGAAGCGTACGATGCAGTGAGCCTGGAGAGCAGACGACGGTGGAGAGCGGATGAGTGCGAGAGCGGATGAATGTAGAGAACGGATGAGTGTGGAGAGCGGATGAGTGTGGAGAGCGGATGAGTGTGGAGAGCGGATGAGTGTGGAGAGCGGATGAGTGTGGAAAGCGGATGAGTGCGGAGAGCGGATGAGTGTTCCGAAACAAACGAATACGTGGAGCAGACATACGAGCGGCGCAGATGAGCTGATAGAGCGGACGAATGTACGAAAAGATGAATGTGTGGTGTCGGGTGAGTGTGTGAAATGGATGTTGTGTGTGGAACGGATGAGCGTTTTGGTGCGGACGAATAGTGTGGAGCGGACGAGTGTGTGGAGCGGACGAGGGTGTGAAGTGGATGAATGTGTGGCGCGGATGAAAGTTGTGAAACAGATGAATGTGTAGAGCGAACAAATACACAGTGCGGATGAGTGTCTGGAACGGATAGTCACGCAGAACAGACAAGTAATTTATCAGGCCAACGAGTAGTATGTTTTGCCGATATGTGGGTGGTCCGGGTAATCGAGTATCAAGACTGTACGAGTGTCTAGACGGGACGAGTGTGTACACGGGATGATTGTGTAAACGGGAGGAATGTATAGACAGGACGAGTGTGTAGACGGGACGAATGTGCGGACCGGACGAATGTGCGGAGCGGACGACGTCTAACCAGACGAAAGTGTAAGAGTGAACGAGCATGTTGAAAAGACGAGCGAGGAGGGCGGATGAACGCCGAGAACGGATGAGCATGGAGAGTGGATGAGCGTGGAAATCGGATGAGTATCGAGAACGGATGGGTGGGAAACGTGGAAAGCAGATAAGCGTGGAGAGCGGATGAGTGTGGAGAGGGGATGAGTGTGGAGAGCGGATGAGTGTGGAGAGCGGATGAGGGTGGAGAGCGGATGATGGTGGAGTGCGGATGAGTGTGGAGTGCGGATGAGTGTGGAGAGCGGAGGAGCATGGAGAACGGAGGAGCATGGAGAGCGACTGAATGTGGAAAGCACAGAGCAAGTGTGGAGAGCGGATGAGTGTGGAGAGCGGATGAGTGTTGGGGAGCGGATGAGTGTTGGGGAGCGGATGAGTGTGGGGAGCGGATGAGTGCGGGAGCGGAGAAATGTGGAGGACCGATGAGTGCGGGGAGCAGATGAGTGTGGGGTGCGGATGAATGTGGAGGGCGGATGAGTGTATAGAAAGCGTTTGAGTATACAAAGCGGATGCGTGCGTAGGCAGACAGGAGTTCATGCGCTGGGTGAACTGGAATGCATGCACAAGAAAGACAGGAGTGCACACTTATGGAACACATGAGAGCATGAGTGAGGCACACTGGAGAAGAATAGGTCAAGCAAGCATGAATGTGTAGTACAATCCCGAACGCCTGAAATGAACAAAATGAATAGAACGGACCTGCCCGCTCGGAACTGCGTGACATACATAATATGTTTTGGAATGCAGTGAACATTTGAAAGAGTACTTATCATAACACACCTCACGCCTACTCTCTCCCTTACATCACCACTCAACTAGAACACAGAGATACTATGACACCATTCGGTATAACTGTTCTCATATCTACATCTCCCGCTCACTCCACAACACTCTAAGTAAACACTGCTGGTTTCACACCCCCCAGCCAGGCGTTCTCCTCAGGCCTAACGCAGCCAAATTCGTCCTGGATAAAGCCAGCCAGAGCGAACACATACTCCTGATCTCTCAACCACCACACCTACCGCTAAGAAGCAGCTACCACCTGAATTCTGCATCAGCTGCACACATACCTGGTGCACACACGCACTTTTGACTGTCTCTTCTCTCTCTACTGACCCGAACTTCGGTTCCCGAGGGCGTTCAACCTACCAGCGCCTTCAGACTATACCAATGGTATATAAGGCGCTATATAAATGCAAAATAACATAACATAACATAACATTTGTGCCTAAAGTTGGTGTGTGAGTTAAAGCTCCCAAGTCTTCCAACACTGCCACTGTGAGCAACAGCAGTATGCCGCTGTTACATTGTAAACCTGTACACATAACATCATTATGCTAAACACATGTTTTTCTGCCTGCTCTCACTTCCCCAAACCAGAGGAGTATCCCAATTGGTCTTTTCTGGCATATAAAATGGCATAAAAAGGCACTGAATGTCCAGTTCTGCGAGGAATCCAGAGGTGCTGCACCCCACAAAGTATTGCAAAGTGCTGCAGGCCACAAGGCATCAGGTTTATCAGAAGTCTGTATTGGCATTTGGTGCCCACTTAGCGTTTCACATGGCTCACCACCCAAGTTCATCATTAAATTTCTATGCTGCAAACTAATGTCGGTGAGCAGATTATCACAGTTCACAACATGGGAGTTCACCATGCTCAGAAACTCTGAGTCATGCGCTAAGCCTATACAACTTGTCCGTATTGCCAACCACCTCCAGGTCTGTTTGTTTCAGAGGTAGGTGAACTACTTAATGCAAATCATTTGCACAGGAATTCCCCCATTCCCAGAGGTTCCCGACATAAACATGTTGGGTAGACAGACAGTGGCTTGACTATGCCCACGATGAAACATCTCCTTCTCCATTGGTGTAATATTCCATTCCCCCATTTGCCAGTGGTATCACCTGGCTACTGTTTAGTCATTGATCGGCTACCAAAACCATGCTCCTCACAGATGTGATGAATCTAGTGGAGTTACCACAGATTCCCTGGCAGTGACCTCCTCTGAAGTGGCCAGGGGATGGCAGCCCCGACCTGATCCTGACCATGGGGGCGGTTTCATGAGGGAGGATCACATGGGAGGAGACAACTACCGGGGAGACGTTTGACTCCATTGGCCAAAACGCAGTATACCCTAAGGAAGAACCTCTGATACCTGAGTTTTTGATGACCGTTTGTCATCTTAGTCAGGCCTCCACCTTTGGCTGAAATACCCACAACTCGTACACAACATCTTTTCTTTCTAATGTGCCTTTCTGTGAATGAATAAGGAAAACCATCCAGGAGTTAAAAGTCCCAGGACAACTATGGACTCCAACTCCCATAACCACCCAAGTACTGAGACGAGGAAGAGGACAAGGGAGTTTGTGCAAACTGATAAGTGCTTGAAGTTTCACACACAGACTAGTTGTTCTTTTCAAACCTGCAATGAGCGTGACATTTAAAGCCAGCAACTGCACTGTCCAGTCGAGCAGTGCAGAAGGAGACGTTGCTGCCCACGCTGGGTCTCAGGAGCGTGAGGCTCACCAACAGAGCTGGTGTAATGGAGAGAACCTCTGGGAGAAGAGAAAAAGTACCACGTGTGAACACAAAGGGCCATGGAGAAGTTGGGAGCTACACCGGAGCTCATGGAGGTTGGACAGCTCGACCCGACAGCAGTCTCCAGCCGGGGCCAAGCAGGACAGTTGGCGTAGGCCCGTGGAGCAGCGCAGGATGCAGGGAGGACATCCGCACACTCCAAACTGGAAAGTGGGTGATGGAGTCTGCCCAAAGCAGCGGGGGATCCCTGGCCATTCTGACAAGTGTGCCATCTAGTGCTTGAAAGCTACACTATTGTTGACACAGAAAAGGCACAAAGAAAGTTTGAATGCAGAAAAGACAAAGACCAAGTTTGTTTGATTTGAGACATGACACAGTATAAACTCAATACAAAATAGGATTGAATAAAGATTGCCACAGATCAATCTACCAAGTACCTCATGTTATATGCTGATTTGGTATTCAAGGAACTTTGATAACGAAAGAACTTTGAAACCATAAAAAATCCTAGCAGGGGAGTATACCAGGCAGCTGTAGTTATATGAAGATCCTGGCTGGGGAGTATACCAGGTGGTCTGAGAAACCTTAAGAAAAGTCCTGGCAGGCAAGTACACCATGCAGTTGAAATTGTGCGATGATTCCTCGCAGGTGAGTTTACCAGGTGGTCTACCAAGTATCAGAAATACTACAGAAAGACTGTTACAGAATGTATTTTGTTTAAACAAAAACTTTGCAATTCTAGTGAAGATACGAAGGAACTATTGGCAAAAGAGATGTTTATTTTTCCAGTTGATCTAAGAATCCAGTGGAAGGGGAACAACCTCGGGATCTAAGAGTCTTTACCTTGAAGAAAATATTTAATTGGAGTCATCCTTTATGTTTCTTGTTTTGAAAACTTTTGGGCCAACATCCAGACAAAGATATTTACTTTTTGTTGTTTTGTTTAGTGTGGGTGTCAGAATAGGACATATTGGGCACACGGACGGCTTTTCTTTTACAACTGACATACTGAAACAGACAGATTCTTAGTTTTAGTTTTTGGTAGGGAGGTCTCTCTTTAGAACAGGGCTAGAGGAAAAGATAACTTTGTGTCCAGCTCTCCTTTCTGACCCCTCACACAGAGCACTAACGTTTCGGCTTATCCATCGGTGCCTGGACATCAGTACCTATCCCTGATAATCTGCCTACACGCTACTTGCCATAGGTAATCTCTGATGCATAAATGACATGATTACTTTCATGGGACCCTCAGTGCATATCTTTTTTAAGGAGATCTTTAATGTCATCATGGCGTCGACTTCAGCGCAGGCTCTGGTTCTATTGAACCAGAAAGTGAACCCCACTTTCTTTCTGTTGCTGTTATCTTAAAGTTGCCATGCCAATGAATGTGTTCTAAATCCTGCTGCCTGATTCAGATAGCTTAGATTTTGATGTTCAGATCTCTTGCACATAATTGAGGTCCAGCCCATGTCTATTCCTCATTTCCTGATCTTCTGCCTCTCCAAGAGTTTATAGCTGTTTGCCCTTTCCCTCAAACAATCATTTTAGCTCTTTGCTGTCTATCACAGGTGGCTTTTAAAGTACCCAAACTACATAGATAGTTTCAATGGGGTTTATTTCAAATACTCCTAAGCCTTCCATTCCTTTTGTCCCCTCCAGCCTGCTGACCACAAGAGATGCTCTATCCAGTCTACCTGGCCCACATTTGTTTAAACTTTTGGGGGCATCCCTATCTCTATACACACACTTATCTAACTCTGCACAGTGATCCATCCCCTCTAACCACCTCTAAAAACTAGGGAGTGTAGGGGTACCCCATTTCGTCACCAAGATTTTCTTGCCCGGTGTCAGCGCAGTCCTGATCAGAGATTTGTCCTTGGCGCTGAACCTGGGCTTTTCCCATACGTTTAACAACACCATCTTGGGACAATCTGGTATCATTTCACCAAGCATCCCTGACATCTTGCGTCTAACCCTGTCACAGAAGTCCTTCACCTCAGGGCATTCCAAAACCATATGAGAAAAGGAGCCCACTCCCGCCCCACATTTCAAGCACCTAGGGTCAGCTGCCATCCCATTCGGTGCAGGCGATCCCTGCCATCAAACACTCTATGTAACACAATATACTGTATCAACCGCAGTCTTAGGGTTATGCTTTCCTCCCTTGGCGAACCCAATGCCTCCAGCCAGTTTTCTTCATCCAATGGTCCCAGGTGCCCTTCCCATGCACCTCCCAACTTCGTCAGGGGTTTTGAAGTAAAACTATTGAGCATCTGATGTGTCTGCGTGATCGCTTTCGCTCTGATCTCTCCTTCCAAGAGGTTGATTTCAATTGGTGACCTATCTGATATATCCCACGTGTATCGCCCCTCTCGAGACATTGCGTGTTACAGCCAGATATATGTGTATAGATTCCCCCTCCCCCAGATCATACCGCTCCTGCAGCTGTTGGAAGTGGGTGAGTTGGTTCTGTGTCACAATATCTTTCATTCATATAATGCCCTTCTCCTGCCACTTCCTCTGCCTGCCCAGTTTATGCACTTCTGGTAGATCTACATTTTCCCATATGGGTGCCTCTTTAGTCACTATTTCACCCTACCCCATCGACCTCAAGGCAGCCTTTTGGGAGAAAAGTACGCCCGCCCCGGATCTAGTAAACTCATGCACTGCCCTCTACCATATATCACCTGCAAGGGGCGTAACAGAGCCCATCCGACCCAGTTCCGACTCTAAGTGCGGCCACCTCCTCCCTCCAAACATCCACTCTTTCATCACCACCAGCTGGGAGGCCCAGTAGTAATTCTGAACATTCGGGACCCCTAAACCCTGTCCCACACCAATCTAGACAGCATTTTATATGCTATACGTGGGGCCTTATCTTCCCAAATGATCCCCCTCTGCAACTGTTCAATGGTCCAGAAGATCCCTGGGGGAACCCTTGCCAGGGAGTTCTGCAGCACATAAAAGAGAGCGGCAGGGACATCATCTTAAATAAGTTTGCTCTCCCGACCAAGGATACTGGTAATGTCGCCCATTGCTTAGCATCGCGCTTCAACCAGTCCAGCACTGGGTCCAGGTTGTTGCTAAAAACCGCATCCCCTCTAATCCCATTGTGATGCCCAAATATTTCATGGAAAGTTTTTCTATCGTGAGAGGGCACCCCTCAGGAACTACCTCATCCACCTGTATAACCACCATTAGGATTGATTTTTCCCAGTTGATTCTAAGGCCGCCAACCTCCTCAAATGCCCAGAAGACCTCCATGATCCGAGGCCCAGTACACTTAGGATCCCTCAGATAAATTCCTCAGATAAATAAGTACTTCATCTTCTCCCTCCGGCTGCACAAAACCCTGCAACAGTGGATCCAACATTACTATCACCACTAGGGGTTCCATCACCCTCAGGAATAACAATGGTGATAGAGGACATCCACTCCTGGTCCCACTCTACAACGGGAAGATACCAGAGGTCCACCCGTTCCCTTTTACCCTCACTTCCAGATCCTTATATAACAACTTCACCCACCTGATGAATCGAGGCCCAAACCTAAACCTATAGGTAAATGCCCACACGTACTCCCAAACCACTGAGTCGATCGCAATCACTGTATGTGGGACCTGTAGGGAAGGGGCCACGTCCAGAGTGTTGTGCTATTGTCTAATGTTCACCCTGGTTGCCCTTCCAGGGACAAACCAGCACTGTTCTGGGGGAATTTATTTGCCAACTAATGGTAGTAATTTGTTGGCTAACACTTTTGCGATGATCTTTGCCTCCCCGTTGATCAGTGAAATGGGGCGGTATGCTCTGCATTGGTCTGCGGGTTTCCTTTTTTTGTGACTCATCACTACCGTGGGTTGTCAGAGATCTGTCGGCAGTATACCTTCTTCAAATCCCTCCAAGAACATTGCCCTTATTGTTAAGCTGTGCGTCTCTGGAGCGCTGCGTACCTGAAGTTTCAGTTGCTGGTCTCGCCGGTGACGCCAGACTGGTAAACCTCCAAACTGAATGCAGAAATTGTAACGCTAGGAAGCGATCTCGACCCAACCCTAATGGAACAGGGATGGATTGGAATCACCTCCCAACGCCACTGGCTCACCTCCCTGTGGATTAAAGTGACGTCGGGACAGTGCAAGCACTGACAGGGAGGTGATGAGGTGTTGAGCTGGTATGATTCGGTAGAGGTTCACAACTGGAGGATGAGAGGTCTTCAAAGATGTCCAGGCACGATCCACCAAGGCAGTTGATAATCAGGAGGGCTGGCACCCAGAGCCAATATGACAAGAAAGATCCAGGCAAACAAGGAGATCAGGAAGAGAGTGGACCCAGGGAACAGGGAGGCCCAAGGAGAGGGAGAAGGCCAAGATGGGAACCCCACAACCTCCTAAGAGCCACAGAGCCAAGGGAAACTAATCCCAATAGAAATGAACCCAGGGAGGGGAGAGGAAATTGGAGGGCAGGAACCACAAGTAAGGGACCCAACAGGAGCTAAGGCAGCCCGAAGGCCAGAGAATTGGACAAGGAAGCAGGAACCAAGGAGCAGGAACCTGATGCAAGGCACCAAGCGACGGTAAGTGGGGAACAAACCGCGTTAAGACGCGATCAGTAGAGGGCTGGACGCTATTTACAGCGTCTGGCACGAAAGCGAGGCGTGGAACGCTAGCGGGACTGCGCATGCGTAATGGCCGAGCGGGCACCAGAACGAGGCTTGGAACACAAGCTTGTCTGCCCGTTCCTGGTTACCTGTGAGGTTCACGCATGCAAGCGAGCGCCGGCCCGCTGCCTACAGCCACGCTTCCCAAGCCGGTAATATGGGTATAACTGCCACGTCCGGGAACGGATGCGACGAGAAGGCCAGGTAAGTGTCCTAACACCATACCCCCCTCCGGAAAGACCGGAAGATCCCGGCTTCCAAGGAAAACGGGCATAGAATTCCTTAACCAAACGAGGGGCATAAACGCTCTCAACAGGTTCCCAAGTGCGATCATAGGCAGGATAGCCCTTCCAGTCAATCAAATACTGCAATTTACCCCTAAAGAGACGGGAATCACATATTTCCTGCACCTCAAATTCAGGGAAACCTTCCACGTCAATAGCAGCGGGTCGGGGGCAGGCACGATGGAAGGGATCCGAATGATAAGCTTTCAAAAGAGATACATGAAAAACAGGGCGGACCCTCCAGGATTCCGGCAACTTAAGTTCAAAAGCTACTGAAGATATCCTCTTGACCATCGGAAAGGGACCCAAAAACTTGGGAGCTAGTTTCAAGGGTACGTTCCGTGCGGGCAAATATCTGGAAGATAACCACACAAGATCTCCCACCCGGAATGGTGGCTCAGTGCTCCGATGTTTATCGGCCTGTCTCTTCATGGCCTCACGTGCCTTGGCCAGGGTACCAGCCGCTCGACGCTGCAGATTCTGGATATCGGTGACAAGGTGATCCACCGAAGGAACATTACTTGATTGTACTGGAGTAAAAGGCAGCAATCTGGGATGAAGGCCAAAAGTACAAAAAAAAGGACTTAGTCTGGTTGCAGAATGAGCTGCATTGTTATACGCAACTTCGGCCAAATCGAGATGCGACATCCAATTTGTTTGGGAGGCATTGGCAAAACAACGGAGGTACTGCTCCAACGTTTGGTTCGTCCTTTCTGTCTGTCCGTTGGTCTGAGGATGGTATCCAGAACTGAGAGCCCTCTGGATGCCTAAATGCTGGCACAATCGACCCCAAAAGGAAGAGATGAACTGAGAACCACGGTCAGATATTATCTTAACAGGTAATCCATGCAGGCGATATACATAGTGCAAAAAGGCACGCGCTACTAGAGCAGCCGTGGGAATTCCAGGGAAGGGAATGAAGTGGGCCATCTTGGTGAAACAGTCGACAATAACCATGATGCAGGTATGACCTTCGGAGGGCGGAAGGTCGACAATGAAATCAGTGGCGATTGTATGCCAAGGAAAAGGCGGTGTTTCCATGGGATGTAAAAGACCCACAGACTTCATGCGTGGAACCTTGACCTGGGCACAGATGGGACAGCATTCCACATAACGTCTGACTTGCAAAGTCCATTTAGGCCACCAAAAATGTCGAGAAATTAGTTCTTGCGTAGACCGAATACCACGGTGACCCCCTATCTTGGAATTGTGAAAGCTTTGTAGGATTGTCTTGCGAAGCTCATCCGTGGGTAGGTACAACTTGTTCTGGAAAAAAAGCAATCCGTCCTTCTCCCTAAACTGGCGACGTCTCACCAACGTATCCCGAGAAGAGTCAGACAAAGTAGCTTGCACCACCTTATGCAAGAACGACGGCAAAGCCAGTAGAAAATGCTTGGGAGCGATCACAGGCAGGTCCCGTCCCTCATGTTGCACATCAGCAGCCAAAGAACGGGAAAGAGCATCCGCCTTCACATTACAGTTACTGGGTACATAGGTGACACGGAAATCATACTGTGAAAAAAAAAAGGCCCATCGAGCTTGGCGGGAGGTCCGACACTGCAGAGAGCGTAGAAATTGCAGGTTTCGATGGTCAGTGCGTACCTCCACTGGAAAGCGTCCTCCGAGAAGATGATGGCGTCATTCTTCAAAGGCGGTCTTGATGGCCAGTAGTTCTTTTTCGATAATGGGATAGTTCCGTTCACTAGCCGTAAGTTTTCTGGAATAGTAGGCCACAGGAAACTCCATTCCAACGCTCGGATCCATCTGAAGTAGAACGGCTCCCACAGCAAAATCCGAAGAGTCGGCTTCCACGATAAATGGCTGGTCGTCTTGGGGATGATGTAAGATAGGCGCGGAACTAAAGGCCTTCTTTAGTTGCTCAAAAGAGGCGGCAGCATCATGCCCCCAAACAAAGATTCTCTTACTGCTGGTCAAACAGGTTAAGGGTGCAGTTAGTTGCGAAAAGGATGGAATGAATCTCCGGTAGAAATTAATGAATCCAAGAAAACGTTGAAGAGAATTTCTGTCGCTGGGGACCTTCCATCCTAGGATTGCACGAACCTTGGCTGGATCCATGTGTATACCCGACGCACTGATCACATACCCAAGAAATTCAATATAGTCTTGGTGAAAATGACATTTCTCAAGCTTAGCGTAAAGGTTATTCACATGTAGCCGCCGAAGTACCTCTTTTACTTGTACTATGTGCTCTTCGAGATTCCTTGAAAACACCAATATGTCATCCAAATAAACCCAGACTGAGGTCCCGATTAAATCAGAAAATATATGATCCATTAGACGCTGAAAGACAGCTGGGGCACTACATAGCCCAAAAGGCATAACTCTGTATTCATAGTGCCCGCTTGGAGTTTTGAAGGCCGTCTTCCATTCATCCCCGGCCTTTATCCGTACCAAATGGTAGGCTCCACGGAGATCAAACTTGGAAAACATTCTTGACTCACGTAAAGATTCCAAAATGGATCGAATCAAGGGAAGTGGGTATCTATCCTTTCGAGTAATGTCATTTAGTTGGCGATAATCAACACACGGGCGCAGAGTACCCTCCTTCTTCCTTACAAAAAACAGTGGGAATCCTGCCGGTGAATTAGAAGGGGCAACATACCCTTTCTGAAGACATTCATCAAGATACTCCTGCAACACCTCCTTTTCTTGAGCGGTCAGGGAGTACACCTTGCCGTGTGGAATCACAGCGTCGGGCAACAGGTCGATGGCACAATCGAAAGATCTGTGAGGAGGTAAGGGTATGTCCTTAGGTTCAGAGAAAACCTCATGAAATTCAGCATATTCAGAGGGAACTGAAGAAACAGAGAGTAAGCGTGGCACACCAACCCCTTTAGTCTGGGTGGCGATTGAAGATTGCGTTGAAGAAGAACCGACATGGCAACAGTCCTGCACACAACGATCAGAGCTGAAAACCAAGGTCCGAGTCTGCCAGTTGATGTTGGGGTTATGATGTAACAACCAAGGCAACCCTAAAATGATCGGATAAGAGGGAGTCTTGATAATATCCAAAGAGATCTGTTCATGATGTTCTTCAATCCACAAACTTAGTGTCTCGGAATGTTGATGGACCGGACCCGAAGACAACGGGGTACCGTCAATAACTTCCACCACCGAAGCACAGTTCTTTTCAATCAAAGCAATACCATTCCTGATGGCAAAATCTGCATCCATATAATTTCCAGAGGCTCCACAATCCAATAATCCTAGCACCCTTATGGGTTCTCTTCCTGACCAAGAGACCTTGAGTGTTAAGACCATAAGCACGACTGATTGCATGGGTTGTCGGACCTGTACCGAATCGGGAAGGACTGTAGAAGAAGAGGGGCCCATCGTCGCCTTTCCCCTAGACGATAGGCCATTCAGTTTTCCGACTTTCGAAGCGGTCTTGATGGACAAGTACTGAGATAATGACCGGAGTCCCCACAATACAGGCACAACCGTAGGTCACGCCTACGTTTCTTCTCGGCATCAGATAGGGGACCTCTGACCACTCCTAGTTGCATTGGTTCAGGAGTTGGTTCAGACGAGGTAGATGCTTTGGCTGGTACTGGAATGAATCTTGATATTGACCTTTCCAAACGGCGCCTCTCACCCCTTCTCTCAGACAACCTGTGATCGATCCGCATCAACTGTTCTTGCAATGCTTGCAGGGTTTCAGGTTCTGGAATATGGAGAAGTTCATCCTTATATTCATCTCTCAACCCCCTACGGAAAAGGGTCTTTTGAGTAATCTCAGGCCATTGTGAATCGGTGGCCAGCTGACGAAAACGGCTGATGTAGGCGATTATATCACTGGATCCTTGCTTCAGGTCCATGAGCTGATTTTGCGCAGCAGCGGCGAGGTTGGGAGACTGGAACACTTCCAGAAAAGCCTTCTCAAAGGCCACAAAGTCTTCCAGAACTGGACTCTTGGCAGCTACCAAAGGAGTGGCCCAGGCCAATGCGTTTCCGGTGAGATTTCCCAAAATATACCCAATCTTAGCCTTATCCTGGTTGAAATGCGTAGTACGGCACAAAAAATGTATTCTACAATGATTGCAAAATTCTGCCACCCGTCTAGGATCTCCGTCAAACTTTATTGGGGTGGTCTGAGCCATCACAGACTCTGCAGAGGTACTGGGGTTAGTCCCTTGAGCTACCAGCTGACGTAAGGCCAAATTCTCCTGATGCAATACAGTCATCTCGGCGCGTAGGGCCCTGATCTCATTCCTCAATTCTTCAGAATCTTCCATTTCAGAATTGGAACTGGTTGTTAGGCGTCTTAATCTGTTAAGCTGTGCGTCTCTGGAGCGCTGCGTACCTGAAGTTTCAGTTGCTGGTCTCGCCGGTGACGCCAGACTGGTAAACCTCCAAACTGAATGCAGAAATTGTAACTCTAGGAAGCGACCCCGACCCAACCCTAATGGAACAGGGATGGATTGGAATCACCTCCCAACACCACTGGCTCACCTCCCTGTGGATTAAAGTGACGTCGGGACAGTGCAAGCACTGACAGGGAGGTGATGAGGTGTTGAGCTGGTATGATCCGGTAGAGGTTCACAACTGGAGGATGAGAGGTCTTCAAAGATGTCCAGGCATGATCCACCAAGGCAGTTGATAATCAGGAGGGCTGGCACCCAGAGCCAATATGACAAGAAAGATCCAGGCAAACAAGGAGATCAGGAAGAGAGTGGACCCAGGGAACAGGGAGGCCCAAGGAGAGGGAGAAGGCCAAGATGGGAACCCCACAACCTCCTAAGAGCCACAGAGCCAAGGGAAACTAATCCCAATAGAAATGAACCCAGGGAGGGGAGAGGAAACTGGAGGGCAGGAACCACAAGTAAGGGACCCAACAGGAGCTGAGGCAGCCCGAAGGCCAGAGAATTGGACAAGGAAGCAGGAACCAAGGAGCAGGAACCTGATGCAAGGCACCAAGCGACGGTAAGTGGGGAACAAACCGCGTTAAGACGCGATCAGTAGAGGGCTGGACGCTATTTACAGCGTCCGGCACGAAAGCGAGGCGTGGAACGCTAGCGGGACTGCGCATGCGTAATGGCCGAGCGGGCACCAGAACGAGGCTTGGAACACAAGCTTGTCTGCCCGTTCCTGGTTACCCGCGAGGTTCGCGCATGCAAGCGAGCGCCGGCCCGCTGCCTACAGCCACGCTTCCCAAGCCGGTAATATGGGTATAACTGCCACCTCCGGGAACGGATGCGACGAGAAGGCCAGGTAAGTGTCCTAACACTTATTTCCTCTGCCGGTCCCTGCCCTAATAGCCTCAGGAATTGCACCGGCAACTCATTTGGCCCCCGGTGATTTACCTGCCTGGAGCTGGGAAGTTGCTGATTGGATCTCTTCTAGGGTTGGGCCAGTCCTTCCCGTTGTTCCTCACTCAACTGCGGCAATTCAGTATCTCCCATATATCGCCCCTATAGTGTGCTATTCTAGCCCTGTCCCCGTTGGATGGGTCCTTGTACAGTGCACAATAGTAATCAGCAAAAGCCTCCGCTATCTCATCGTTCTCTCTGACCATGCCCCCCCAGTCTGCCTAATTTCTCTCACCCACCTCGCCTCCTCATGCCTTCTCTACAACCAGGCCAATAGTCTGCTGCATTTATCCCTGGTGTCGAACACCATTGCCTGCTTGTCTCAGTATGGCGTCTTGGCCTCTTCTTGGGCCGCTGTACCATATAACCCCATACCTTTGGATAGCTCCCTCCTGCTCTCCTCCGTATTTTGTCTAAAGTGAATGGTCTCTGCCGCCTCCACCTCCCATTCTAGCTGGTCCATTCTCTCCCTACACCCCTTGAGGTGATGCTGAATCATCTGCATCGCTTTTCCCCTTAACACTGCCTTGCACGTATCCCACAGGGTGTATTTTTTGTCCACTGTACCTGCATTATTCTGGAAATAGGCTTCTGATTCCTCCATGAGGGCATCCGCTATTTTGGCATCCTTTAAATTGAACGCTTTGAGCCTCCAGCTCCCCGTCTGCACCCTTCCTCGCCCTCGTATGCCAACCAACAGCAAGGAATGCTCCGATATACCTCTCGAAAGAAGTTTTGTGGATGACACCCTGCACACCATTGTGACTGGGAGGGAACATGTAGTCTATCCTTGAGAGAATGGAGTGCCCATTGGAGTAGAAGGAGTAACCCTGTTCATCCGGGTGCAGTTTCCGCCATACGTTTCTCAGCCCTGTTTTAGTTTGGTGTGTAGATGAACCAGCCTGCCCGTGTACAGTGATCTGTCTACTGCTGGTTTTACTGTACCGTTAAAGACCCCCACACCAGTGTAATTCCGCCCCCCATATCTCGCTAGCAGAGTTTGCACCTGCTGCAATGTGTCCCCTTGTAATGCTGGAGGCGCATACACACTGATGATACACACTGTTTCTCCCCGCAAAGACCGGCTCAGGAGAATCGCCCCCCCCCCCCCCCATTGGTCCCTCTCAACATGCCGTACCTCTAGCGGTGTTGATTTCTTAATGAGGATTGCCACCCCTAAGGAGCTTCTCATAATGCCTGCATGCTCCACCACCGAGTAGCTGCTCCTCCCCCAGAATATGCAAACTGTCCCAATCATGTGAGTCTCTTGCAGCAGCACAATGTCCGCTTGATGTAGCGCTAAGTATTTTGCCACCAGGCCTCGCTTGACCTTGTCCAGAAGTCCATTAACATTCCTAGGTCGCTAACTATCCTCCCCCGCCATACCAACTGAAGAGACGCAACATCAGGGTCTGGGTTGTGCTTACAAACTCCCCGGACCCTGCCTCCCTTCCTTCCTGGGATGGTGCGGATTCACTAAAGTTGACCTGAATTAAGAAATAATCTTCCCTCGCTCCCCTTGCCTCCACCCTAACCCTCTGGTGTGCGCTAGCAGCACCCCTCCAGCTCTGCTCCAGCTATGTTCTCTCGTATGTCATGCTTGCCTCGCGTCGCCCCGGCTCAAATATCATTTCTGATTCAAAGCTTCATGTAATAGCAGTCTCTATGTCTCCCACGCCGGAGACTTCAACAGGGTTCACCCCCCTCCACCATCCTTGAGTTATTCTGTTTGCGTAGGCCCTCACCATCAGCCCAGTCCCAGGCCTCTTTTGGACTTTGGAAAAACTGGACCCTCCTGGTACCACCACCCAGACAGTGGCCAGAAAGAGCAGGGAGTATTTGATCTCTGCTCCTCGCAGTCTCCTCTCGACCTCTTGGAATGAGTGCCTAGCTTTCTGTACTTCCCTCTGGAAGTCTGGAACCGTCGACTAACATAGGCCCTTTCTTCCCCTTTCTTCCCCGTCACCTGAAATATCGTGTCCCGATAATTCAATAATTTTGCTATCACCGGCCTTCAAGTGGCAGGTGGGCACCTGGGGTCACCCAGCTCGGGGTTCTGTGGGCCCTTTCCACCGAAAAAAATTGTGAGAGCCCCAATGGACCCATCCATTCAGACAGCCACTTCTCCAGATACAACTCCATGAAGGGGCCCTCAGCTTTTTCCGATAGGCCCAAGATCCTGATGTTATTTACGGGGGCCCTCCCTTCCTCCTCAGCGCTTTCTTCCAGCACTTTTGTTCTTTTCTTGAGCTCCTGAATGTCCATCTTTATTGGCTGCAAAGAGTCCTTACAGCTTCCTTTGTGGCTCTGCAGTCAGACGCCTGCTTCCCTTCCGGTCCTGGAATAGGGAATGCTGTCTTGCCAAGCTGCTGAGCACCCAAAACCTCTCTCGTGGCTCCCAGCATCTCCACAGCACTTCTGTTTCTCATGCAGTGTTTCTCCTCCTGATTTGGCAGTCTACTCTGCTCTGCCACACCGATATGTGATTTTCACGCTTGTAAGCTTCTGGATAGAAGCTAACGTCTTCTCCTGCACTGCCTCTCTCTATAGTGTGCTGGCCATGTTTGAATATCCCATGCACATTTGATTTGGAAAAACAATTGGACTGCACATTGTGCTTTAAGTTATTGTCAATTTGTTCAAACTCCTTATTCCTCCTCGTCTCAAGACTTGGGTGATTCTGGGAGTCGAAGTCCATAGGTGTCATTGGACAAACAGTGTAAAAGGTGCTATGTCTTGTCTTTAAGTGTGTTCACGGCCTTGCTCCTACCTATTTGGCATCTAGAATTGTAAGTCATCAGCCTACATGGTCATTGCGATTGATGGGGAAAAGCCTGTTGGTAATTCCCCCCTCCAGAACTACTACCTGGGGTAATATATGTGTCTCTGTTGAGGGCCCCCGTGCTTGTAATTCCCTTCCTTTACACTCAAGGCAAAAGTTCTTTAACTATATTTTGAGTCATCTGGCATAGTTTAATGGGGTTGGTTCAGTATAAATCCATCTGCGCCTAGATGCAGTCCGCTGCCAGGTTTCCCTTGTGGGATATGGGCATTAGAAATTCAAAAATCTAAATCAAATAAAATAAAAGAAAGTTCTTCTCAGTGACTTTACATAAAGGTACCTCAGAAGCAAAAGGTGCTATTTTGTAGTTTTGTGTGTTTATGTCATATGTGGGTGTTTGACTAGAATAATATGAAAAAGAGGTTTCTTAACTTTTTCTATAAGGGTGAACAAGCAGCTGGCAATAAGCCATTAAGGTCTTGGGTATTTGAGGGTCTTCCAAAGGCCCTGGGTATTAGAGGGTCTACCTCATGGGAAAGTGGGAGACTCTGTGTCTTCTCCAATGAAGTCATGACATCTCCCCGGTAGTTGTCTCGTCCAAAGTGATCCTCCCTCGTGAGGCCGCCCCAAGGGTTAGGATCAGGTAACGGCTGCCATCCTCTGACCGCAGACGAGGAGGTCACCACCAGGGATTCCGTGATGACTCCATTTGATTCATCACAGTTATTTGCACTCTCTGTAGAGAGATGGGAGCATGTTTTGCAAACCAAAAGAAGTGACTAGAGCCATGTAAGCAGGTTTGACTTGACCCTTGCAAGGCACTGAACCAATCTCCTCATGTACTCACTGTATTTCATACCTCAGTCACTTCTCTCTGCTGGAACAGACCAGGCATTTCTTGTTAAGTTGCAATTCAACCATAAGTGATGTGATCAAATTTCTTTTGGGGTTGTCTTAGGTCGTTTCTTTTGCCTTGTTTTCCACAGCAGTAGCTCAGATCCTGGAAAAAGTGCCCTGGCTACACCATCTATTTCACCTACACAGGCACCTTGTAATGCTTGTTTTCCAAGATTCTTTTAGTGGTTCTACATGCTGAGATCCTCTTTTGGGAGTTTATGTCATGCCAGGGCCGGATGGGCTGTAGCTCACTGATGCCATCTGGAGACCGTGGAAAGTTTGCACAAACTGAGCAATTCTCTTGCAAGTTGCTACTGAAGCCTTGCTATCTACTGCAGTGCTCGCCCGAGACCATTTTGCTTTTCCTCTCCACATCTATCACTGTGTTGAAGGGCCCCTAAGGGGCAGGCATAGGGTACCTATGTTGGTCAACTCCTCTAATAATGGTACCAAGATATGGGATTATTCTTCTAAGGTGGGTGCTTCTGTGCACAATAGTTTAGAGCAGGAAAGCATGCCCTCAATACCAGGCTGTGAGACAAGACCTGATCGAATGAGAACAACTCCAGTACCCATACCCATTTATCCCATACCCATCCTGACACCGATAATAAATACACTTAACACTGGATTTATGTGCCATTTGTTCGGTTGGTCCACCACCTTGTCTGTATCTTACTTACTACAGATGACTAACCCATTACATGCTATTAACTTTTATTGTGGCACCCATGGGGAGGGTATGACTGAGGTACCAAAGGTGTTGTGTGCTTAAGGGGGTGAGGTCTGCATACGTTATTCCACTGCTTTCTTTAGCTTTGCAAGACATGGTTGAATCGCTGTAATGAGAGTAAGACTTTCCCAGGAAGCTCTCAGAGGTGGGGACATGTAAAAACATGCAAGAGAACCTACAGTGAGAAATGTGTATTTTATCTTATGCTATGCCCTGTTTAATTTATCCCCTATCATACATACATTGTTAAAATATAATTCCATGCATAGCTTATTGTTACCTAAAATTAAGGCACTATCTCTTTTTGTAAAAGAACTATGCAAGTAAATATGTATTTACAATACTAATATTGTTAATTAATTGCAACACACATGACTTGTGGCACATGTGTGGGGAGTGGACATCAGGTGTGGAAGTAGAAGGGTAAGAGCATGAAAAATGGGTAGTTGTTATTTCAGTGCTCTCGTTCCTATTTAACTTTTCCTTGGAAAAATGTGCTGTCTATTAGTGATGCAGTTCATTGCTGTGAGTCATTGTAATCATAGTCACAGTCTACATTAACGAGATGCATCCGTACCCTCACATCTTGTTAGTAAAATAAAAACCTCCTTTATCCATATATTCTGAAAACAAAATACACACTATGACAAAGAAGGGAATCCTCAGAGGACTCGAGACACACGCGAAATGTTGCGAAACAAGGTTTATTGTACACAAATACCACAATAGTGGAACAAAACATGAGAACCAGGGTGAATATGTTTTCAGCAAGGTGATGAGGACAGAAGAAATTAAATATGCAGCACATTTTCTCAAGGCTCTGAGTGAGTTTTTCATCAGGTCTTTCCTTGGCAAACTTCAACAAAAGTGAATAGGAAAAGTGACTGTCCAGAACAAAGTGTCACTTACAGTTCCTAGATCGACTCTGCAGTTTCAGAGAGCTCCTGGCCCTAAAACAGGTTGCATAGGAGTATCAAATGACTATCAATTCCTTCGATGTCAGGTTGCGAGTGAGTATAAAATGATTGTTAATTCCTTCCCTGACAGTAATGGGTGGATTATCAGGCCAATTTCATGATAGCCAGCCCAACCCCTGCCAAGGGAACAATCTCTCTGAGCTCGTCTTTGCAGTAAGCAGCTGTGCTCAACCTTAGTGAACATCTCCTGGCCTTGGACAGCATTGTAAGCCTCTGAGCCTCATTACGAGTCAGCAGGTCCAGAAAGAACAGTGGTGGTAAATCCGCCACCACCGTTCTTTCCGGACCGGCTGATCTCAAGTTCTGCAGGCGGGAGGTGTCACTCCCGCCAGGTCTGACCTGGCGGGTTTAACACCACCCGCCTGCAGGCGGACGTTGAAACACCAGCACCATTACAGCATGGTGCTGGTGTTTCCACTTCCCCATTCCCATGGAGTCCTATGGCACTCCATGGGAATGGGGATTTACCGAATTCCGCCTCTGGAATTACCGGGTCACTGGTGTTGTAGTGCCCCGGTGATTCCGGGAATCACAGAGGCGAAATGGTAATACGAGTCCGGCAGTAACCTGCTGGTGTTTCCGGCACGGTTACCGCCGGATTCATAATGAGGCCCTCTGTGTCATCAGCTGTTGGATCCAAACTCCTGGCCAAGGATGTTTAGTCTTAGAAGACTTGCCAATTTCACCATATCCAGGTTTGGGTCTACCGGCTAGCTGCACTCTGAGGAGGGTTCAGTAATTGTGGTCTGTCGGAAGAAGGAGTGGGACAAAGTGGTGGCATTCATATACACTTAGCTTTTATTGAAATAATAAGAAAAATACCTATATTTACCTATACTAGAGGGTTTGCCCTACCTAACAAAAGTCTAACTCGGGTGCTCGTCATCAGGGTGGTTTGTCAAAAGACAAAGTGTCCATCCTCTGTCCAAAAACTATCCTATTCGGAACCCTACCACTAATCGACAGGGATTCAGTAAAACAAAAAAAGGACCCAGGAGAATGACACTCTCACTCAGCCTTAGTAACTGATTTTATAGTCTCTTGCAGCAGTTCTGATTAGCCCTCAATGGGGCTTCTTGTGTCTTTATCAAGTGTCCAAGGATTATTTCTCCTTAATGTCCAACTTGGCTCTTTCCCCAATGGTGGGACTTTTATTCCATAAGCTTCACAACCACTGCGATGAAGGGGACCACAACCATACTCTACTTGGCTTTTCTTAGGGTTTTCACGATCACTGGTACAAGGGACAAGGGAGATAACTCCCGTAGTATTCTTAGGTTTTATTACAGTTCCTACAGTCACAGTGACAAGGGAGATTACTCCTGTGGCACTTTTGACTTTTCTAATTCTGTTGGCAATCACTGTAACAAAGGTGATTACTCCTGTTGCCCTCTTTGCTTTTCGTATTCTGTTTGTAATTGCTTTGTTCGGCGTTGTTTGTGGACCACATGGTCCACATCCAAGAGATCACGCCACTGCCTGGGTTTCCCCACCAATCAATTGAGTCGGTCCTCATGGCTTGCTTCTTCGATCGCTCCAGGTCATACCTTGGAACAGCTTCTCTATATAGCCTCCTCTTTCCCAAGTTTGAACTTCCCGTGCTGTGCCAGCTTGACGCCGGCTTCTCTCCTCAGCAAGTCCTTTGTTGGTTTTTATCCTTGGTAGCTGGAAACTCCACAGCAGGGGATCAGGAGCTCTTCCTTTGTTTCCAATAGGTATTCTTTATGCCTCCTTGGAGCTAACTCTTCACAATACTGTCTATCTCTAATGAAAGCTTGGTTGTTATTACTCTTTCAATCTTCTTCTCAAAAGCATTGTGTTTCCAGCTATTGCCATTCTGTATGCCTCCTTTACTCTTCCTCTTCTCAGTAGATTTAGAACTTGGTTGAGTAAAAGAAGAGATATTACAATAGCAAACAGTAGTTTGTTCAGGTTGAACAGCTGGGGACACTGAAAAGAGGACAAGGATGTTCGTTCATGGAACAGGAGTCCATATCCCGAAGAGGGGAGTCTCTCCAAGTAAGGTCCCATATACCGCCACCACTAGGGGAATGTTACGGAGCAGGCTCATCTCCCTAACCCCAAAGGGAAGGGCTCTCCTATGGGGAGAAGTGAAGAGTTCCCATGAATTGTCACGGAATGTGGTGGGTTGGGCTTCACCACCTCTCTTCCCCTGCTCAATCAGGTAATATACAGTTTCTACCCCACTAGACTGGTCCTATGCTACTGAGCATCCACTTAGCTCCACCTGCCACCCCCTGTGTCGCCCTCTACACAGGTTCTCCTGTTTGGAGCTTTCCCTGCCGCTTCAGCAACCTTTCCTTCACACTCTTACCTCTGCCCCTTCTTCACATGAGTCATCATCCTCCCTGCTTTTCCCCTCCTTCGCCTTGAGCATTTCATTCTTTGGTCCTCTTTTGCTCTTCTCACACTTAACATCCACTTTCCTCTGTCACCTCTTTATACCACTCAAAGGTCAGTAATTGTGGCCTCTACTGGGGAAGTGGGGGAATATGGCCGGGGGACTTCTGATCGGCAGAGGCCCATTCCAACTACTGCTCTCTCATGTGTACCTAATTCTGTAGTTGGGCAAGCAGAGGGCCTTAAATGGCAGTCCATCCTACTGGAATCAGGTGGTCCCTGCCTAGCAGCTTCCCAAATCCCAACAAGGCACCACATGCATATATATTGACGTTCACTGCCTGTATGTTTCCACATCTGATCTTCACAATGAGCCCCGTCTTGTGAATGCATGCGAGTCTTGGATTCCATTCACCAAACTGCATGTCACATTGTTGTGCTGTTTGCCTTTTTTCTCTGGCAGTTGCCATTTCACTTTGTCCATGTCAATCTCAACCTCTCTCTCAAACTCTCTCCTTTCTCTCTCTGTCTGTCTCTCTCTCCCTCTCTCTCTCTCTCTCTCTCTCTCTCTCTCTCTCTGTATATATATATATGTATATATATAGCTTGGATTCTCTCTCGCTATATGATGAGAGTATATGATTACCACAATTATCTGCTGTACTATTTGATATATATTCAATTCATGTTTGAATTTTTGATTGTGATAGTGTATGAAACAAGTGACTGCTTGTAACAAACATGGGAATTAGAATTTGGATACAAAATGTAAGCGCACTGATGTAATAAAAAATGTTCTGTTAATATGATTTAACTTGTTTCACGATGCTTGTGATGCATGCAAACTATGGTTCCACTGGACCTGTGTGGATGAAAAACAAAGACCGGTAGATGTGGATAAGGCACACTTTCTGTGTAACAGATGTCAAAGGAAGTTGTCACGCATCTGATTACATCTCATGTGAACATCACAGACTTGACCATAGAGGAGCATTAAAATAGACTCTCAAAACATGTGTTATGTCTTAAAGCAGTTACATTAATTTGACGATGCCTGTGCAAGTCAAGTACAAGTGTAATGGCTTTTTTTCACTTGATAGTGATGGTTTCTAAAGAAGAGACTAAAAACAAATTCAGTATTTTTTTTCTCTCTTTGACAATAATCTATGTAAAAACTTAAAATGTGTAATGTAAACATTTTCTTTTTTGCAGGCAAACCTATGCAGCTATCTGTTGGCTCGAAGTCACTGTCTAGAGGGACTTGTGTAACGCTCTGGGTCGTCACTCCATGCACACAATCAAGGGTGACTACGAGTTGCCCATAGGTCCTCGGATTGTAGGCTTCATCAATGTAACCTGATCCAGGACTAAACAAGACACACAGTCAGAGGTGCCCTTCACAGGATCTAAACCATGCTTTCAATCCCAAGGATCAGGTTCCTTAAAGGTCTAAAACACTGGGTGGACTTTCTCCTGTAGTTCTTCAGAGGGGGAACAGTGCTATGAAATTTCAAAAGCTGCCAGAAGACCAGGCTGCACACATTCATCTCTTAGTGGTCAGCATCCTCGAGAAGACTTATTGTTTCAAAGGCTTCTGAGATGCATGTCCTCATTACAAAAGCAGCCACATTTGAACAATAAACTCATCAAGTTGCCACAAACAATACCTCAGCAACTACTACTGTACAGGCCTTGTTGCCACAACATACTCAGCATAGAAATACTGAGGTCCTGCTGCTGCCACCACTGTTCCCTTTCAGCTAAAATTGCAGTATTTAAAAACATTTCTGTTTCTATTTTCAAGTTATTCCTTTTCATAAAGGTAGTGCATTTTTAAAAATCTGTGTTCTTTAAAATGCTTATATTAAAAAAGATAATCTAAGCAAAGTTTCCTTCCAATGTGATTGATGAAAAAAATGAAAGACCTACAATTGAAAATCCATCATCCAATAATCTCTACATGATACACAACAATTCCTTGGGACACAAATTAATATAACACAGGTTTACCCGGTGTCCATCTATGAGTTACCCGTGCATGGCAGGGGAGGCGTATTATGAAGGGTGTACATGTGGCTATAATATCTTGAGCCACCACAATATAAAGGGTGGGAGTAATTTACCGGAGTGCTACATGATCGAGAACCATATTTTGAGATTCCAGCAAATATAAAACCAGCTAGTTTGGTGTCTGGGTAAAGACATTTTTCAAATGGAGCGGCTCACTGCTATATAAAGAAAATTATATTGAGTATGAATGGAGAGGCTTCAGTGAGAAACATTTCAAATGAAAAGGAGGTGCTGGTCAAGGAGGAATCGAGTGGGGGGTGGAGTTTTCTGGATAAGAATATATGTAATCACAGATGGGGGGGTTGTACGGTAGGGCCTAAATTTGTTCTATGAATTCGATAGATGTAAGTATGAATGCAAAGTTCAGACCAATTAGATATATACAAAAGAGGCAAGCCCGCTGTATATGTAGTTAACCCTTTTGTATCAGGAGAGACAGATTATCATATATGAGCGTGGGGCAATGATCGCTTGCAGCCTAAGAATGAAAAAGAGTGGGCAATGCAGGAAAGGGCTAAATGGTGCAGAAATGTATTGTGTATACAAATAGAACTGTGTATCTGTGTTCTCTGACTCTCTTTCACTCCATTCCATGATTGTATACATCCTTACTCTCTTCTTTTGTCTTCTACTCTCTCACCTCTTACCACCATACTCTGCCACCTTCTCTGACTATGGACACCCTCCATTCTCTCCTCCTTTCTCCCTTTTTCCTATCCCCTCACACCTCTTTCCTCCGATCTTCTCACACTCCTCGCCCTTTTGTCTCTCACACTCCCCTCTCACACTGACAGTCTCCACCGCATTATATGCCCCCTCTACAACTCCTGCCTCTACCTCCCCCTCTCCACCACTAACTACTCCCTCTCTCCACCACTCACCACTCACTTTCACTCTCTTTGCTCTCCTTCGAAATCTACATTCTTCTCCTAGTCCTCTTCTACCTCCAGCACACCACTACATTACCACTCAATCTCACATACACTTAGAATTGCAGCTCCCTTGCCACTGGGTACCGCTCCCACAGAGTGCACACCTATCCAGGTCCTCCACAGATACTTCAGCACTCGGTTAAACCATCCATGTACCTCACTGATCAAAGGTTTTTTTGGTTGTCTATGAAGGGGTTAGGTGGTGAATATACATCGGTTTGGGGGACAAGAATATATATATTACCAAATTAGCGCTTTTGTTACTGTAAATTACCCCAGAGAGGCAGGGGATGCGAATTACCATAGGTGTGTTCAGTTTATGATATATTGCACCCCTACAATCAAAGGGTATGGGGGTGTCCCTGTAGGGTCTAGTTGGTGCCTATACATCGGTTGGGACCACAGCAAATATAAAACAGGATTACCACTTGTTTCACTGCAAATTATACTGAGGGAGGCAGGGGATGCATATTACCATGGGTGTGTTCAAGACATTATGTCGTGCAACCCAGCAATAGAAATGTATGGAGAGCCCAGGGAGGGATACTAAGGTGCATATATATCGGTTGGGACCAGAGTGAATATAAAACAAGAAGACTACTAGCCTTGCTGCAAATTCACCCCACATAGAGAAGGGGTGCAAATTACCATGAGTGTGCTCAGGCCATGACATCCACACAACCAAAATGTTTTGGGGGGTCCAGGGAGCTGATAGATGGTGCATATCCATCTGTTGGGACTGGAGCAAATATAAAACAGGATGACCACTTGCCTTACTGTGAGTTAATCCCAGACACAGAGGGGATGTGAATTACCATGACCGTGTGCATGCCATGAGATCTTGCATCCCCACAACCAAAAGGTACTGAAGTATCCAGGGTGTGGCTAGGTAGTGCATATAAATTGGTTGGGACGTGAGTAAATATAAAACAGGATGACCACTTGTGTTGCTGCGAATTACACCCAGGGAGGCAGGGGATTGAAATGATCATGGGTGTGTTCAGGCCATGATATCTTGCATCCCTGCATTAAAAAGGTATGGGTGTGTCCAGGGAGGGTCAAGATGATGTAGATACATTAGTAGGGGGGATCAGAGTAAATATAAAACAGGATGACCTCTTGTCTTACTGTCACTAAACCACAGAAAAAGGGGTGGGGGTGAATGACTATGGGTGTATGTTAAAGCCATGATATCTTGCATCTCCCCAATCAAAATGTATGGGGTTGTCCTGTGAGGGCCTAAATCGTACTTATACATGTGACTGGATTCCCCCCCCCCCCGCCCCCCCCCCCCCCCCGTAGGCACAATTCATCCTTTTGCAGACACAATTGGCAGAGAATGACCACTACACTAATGATGGTGGCAGTGCAGATACTCAATAACATAACACAGTGAAGCATGAGCACCAAGGTGCAAAGTGTGGGGGAGTGACTGTCAGCATTATTTTACATGAAATGTAAATTGCAAGCAGGGAGCCACCACTATTAGCACGTATGTGATATTGTGTACCCTGCATGCAATTTTAAACGTTCACAAGGCGGCGGGAGAAAGAAAGAGTTTTCCTCTCCAGCTCGTGAAAAATGTAAACACTGCCTGCAAATACACTTTGCAGGTGGCATTTACTAATGTATTCTGTCTTAATCCTTATGGTCGTGATCAAAACTAGGGCAGATTCCATAGAAATACACTTGGTGTATGGCTGCATGAAAATCCCATGCAGGTGCACAAAGAAAAGCAATGACGAGACAGAGGAAAAATGTGGGCACTTTATGTGGCACTATATGTGGTCCAATCAGCTGTATGAGCTGTACGGAGGGCTCATGTCCTAAAAATAAGGGAGACTCTGGCGGATGCATTGGGAAGTGACCTCACAAAAAGTGAACATATGCTAAGGCAAAATGTGCACATTTCATTAAATTTGTCTTTTCCAACTGAGAACAGATGTTCATAGAATATTGCTGGCTAAGTATAAAAGGTGCACATCTGTGTAACAAAACAAATCCTGTATAGCAGATTGTCCATATGAGACAATGTAGTGCTATATAATATGGTATTCCTGTGGCCTTGTGGTTAAGTGCCTGGATTCACATTGTGGGACTTGGGTTAGAATCTCAGCCGTGCACGCTTTAAATACGCTGGCCAAAGATTTAAAAGTCTTGCTGTATGATGTTCTACATCCCATGGCGGAATGATGGCGTGGCATTGCATGCCGGAACTGGACATTTAATTTTTATTCTTTGAATGTATGGGTCCAGCAGTCAATGTGTAAAACCAACACTGGCAGAAAGTGTAACACATAACATGATGACCCTTCTTGAATATGCACTTCTGTAGTGTACAAAATATTCCATAGTAATATTTACACGCTGGGACTGGAAGTTTTCTTTTCGACTTTTGAATGTATAAATCCAGCATTCGATGTGTTTTTTGGAGTGATGTCAGGGGTAGAATAAGCAGCATCCGTTTAGTTCCTTTAGGCGTGTTAGAAGATTGCCGAACACCAGTTCCACACTAACATGGGCAGCTGTATATTATTCAATATGGGTTGCTATTGGGCTTCCCATGGCAGAGTGACGGCCCTGAAGCCATGCCCACCTGGTAGCTCTGAAGGTGGTCTACTGGGTGGGCGTGGCCCTGAAGATCGCCGAATGCCACTCCATCATTCTGCCATGCACAACTTTGGCATCAGATGTCTCCCCGGATTTTGGATCCGACCTGCCTCAACCCTGAAAAGGCTTTACTGAGCCTAATATGCTCTAGTGATCTAATCTGCCCTGTGCTCCTTTCCCCAGGCGTCATTCGTGTGCTCCTTTCCCCAGGCGCCATTCGTGTGCTCCTTTCCCCAGGCGTCATTCGCTCTGTGCTCCGTTCCCCAGGCGTCATTCGTGTTTTATCACAGGTTATATTTATAAAGATATTATATATGCTTGTCAAACTGATTAATTACAAATAAATGGTTCTGTTATGCTGACAGTAGTTATTAGGACATTAAACTGTGGGGTTCATGGGTTCCAACTTTTGATTTTCACTACAGGGGCAGAAATACCCCCACCTCTGCCCTGAATATAAGCAAGCGACCACCAGCCCAACTCATGCCCTGGCCAAACACATTTTATAGCAGTTGTTTTTTTTAAAGGAATTATAAAAAGTCATACGAGTAACAACCAGTTTTTAATATATATCATCTCAGAAACGGTCCCTAGATTCTGGCAGAAGGGCCAGAGAGAGCAAGGGGGTAAACTGCCGAGATGCTGTGCCCGCCTAGATTGACGCCGACGGGAAGGAAAGTTGAAAGGATTGTTTATTTTCTTTAGGCGTGTTCGAAGATTGCTGGACACCCGTTCCCACACTCTAACATGGGAAGCCATAGATTATACAATATAGTGTGATATTCGGCTTACCGTGACAGAGGGAAGGCCAGATGGGGAGCAGGTGCAAGTGGATCTGGGTCACCTGGCCTAAGCCCCGCCCACCTGGTGCCTTCCTGCTTCCCACTCTTTTTCACCACTTAGCAAGCCCCGCCCACCTGGTGCCTTCCTGCTTACCGCTCTTGTTCACCACTTAGCAAGCCACGCCCACCTGGTGCCTTCCTGCTTGCCGCTCTGTTTCCCTACTTAAGGAGCCCTCCAGCTTCTTTTCCTTTGCAGTTGGGGAGCAGGTGCAAGTGGATCTAGGTCACCTGGCCTAAGCCCCGCCCACCTGGTGGCTTCCTGCCTGCCGCTCTTTTTCACCACTTAGCAAGCCCCGCCCACCTGGTGCCTTCCTGCTTCCTGCTCTTTTTCACCGCTTAGTAAGTCACGCCCACCTGGTGCCTTCCTGCTTGCCGCTCTGTTTCCCTACTTAAGGAGCCCTCCAGCTTCTTTTCTTTTGCAGATGGGGAGCAGGTGCAAGTGGATCTGGGTCACCTGGCCTAAGCCCTGCCCACCTGGTGCCTTCCTGCTTCCTGCTCTTTTTCACCACTTAGCAAGCCCCGCCCACCTGCTGCCTTCATGCCTGCTGCTTTTTTTGACCACTTAGCAAGCCCCGCCCACCTGGTGCCTTCCTGCTTGCTGCTCTTTTTCACCACTTAGTAAGCCCCGCCCACCTGGTGCCTTCCTGCTTCCCACTCTTTTTCACCACTTAGCAAGCCCCGCCCACCTGGTGCCTTCCTGCTTGCTGCTCTTTTTCACCACTTAGCAAGCCACGCCCACCTGGTGCCTTCCTGCTTGCCGCTCTGTTTCCCTACTTAAGGAGCCCTCCAGCTTCTTTTCCTTTGCAGATGGGGAGCAGGTGCAAGTGGATCTAGGTCACCTGGCCTAAGCCCCGCCCACCTGGTGCCTTCCTGCCTGCCGCTCTTTTTCACCACTTAACAAGCCCGTCCACCTGGTGCCTTCTTGCTTCCCGCTCTTTTTCACCACTTAGCAAGCCACGACCAACCTGGTGCCTTCCTGCTTGCCGCTCTGTTTCCATACTTAAGGAGCCATCCAGCTTCGTTTCCTTTGCAGATGGGGAGCAGGTGCCAGTGGATCTAGGTCACCTGGCCTAAGCCCCGCCCACCTGTTACCTTCCTGCCTGCTGCTCAAGCCCTGCCCACCCAGTGCCTTCCTTCACCATCACTGTCTTGTGGCCAATGCTGGATTTGACTTTTATGGACTTCATTCATTCACGGTGCGTCACTCTTTCTCAACTCTCATGCTGGACTTCCTTTGCATCTTGTACTCATGGTGGCCCTGAATCATGCTGTTCTCATCTTCCTCTTGTATCCTGGCTTGCAACATTATGTGTTACTACTGACTTCTGCAATTGTATTCGCTCTCCACTCTTGCTTCTCCACTCTTTTGACTGCTTAATCTCTTTTCTCTCCTCCTTTCCCTTCTCCCTTTTCCCTTCTCCTCCCCTTACTTTTTTTCTATGCACTTACTCTATCAGAATTGTCCCTGGACCTAATATGATAGCAACCTCGTCTGTTTCCTCCACCCTCCCATTACTGTTTTTTTCCTCCCCACCGCTCCTCCAGCACTATCTGAAATGTCGTCAGGCCTAGTATGATAGTCGCTTGTTTTGTTCCTCCCCTCCCTTTCTGCACCCTTCTCCCTCACCTTTTGTTTTTCTCCGGCTCTACCTGAAATGTCGTCAGGCCTAGTACGGTAGTCGCCTGTCTGTTTCCATTTCCTTCCCACTCTTCCCCTCCCTTCCTTATCTATGTCTTAGCTCTTGCACTATCTGAAATGTCGTCAGGCCGAGTACGATAGTTAATTTCACATCCCTACTGTTCATGGCCTGTAAGAATGTGGTTGTATTTTCCCTTGTTCCTTCCCTTGCCTTGAAGCGCTTTGAAACACATTGTGTATAGGCGCTATATAAATAAACGATCATATCATATCATATGAAGCCACGCCCACCTGGTAGCCCCAATGTAGGCCTTCCGGGTGGGCGTGGCTCAGAAGATTGCCGAACACCACTCCATCATTCTGCCATGGGATGCAGAATATCATACAACACCGTGCAGAGGATAAAGCGTAAGAGAGTGTGTCATATTTAGTGCTTGAAATTGAAAAAAAGAAGTCAGTTACTCGCCAATCTCGACTTTAAGTCGGCTGAAGCTCAGCCAAGTAGGGTCTTAAAATCTCTCTCACGCTTGATCCGCGAGGCTCATTGACCCATTTCAATTAATCTCACCCTGCTGTCCTTCAATTTAATTACCCTGGTTCTCCGTATATCTCACTTTCTATGTGTGCCTCAATGTATTTTTGGGTCCATTTCTATATGTATCACTCATCACACTCCCATTTCAGCTATGTTCCCACACCCTCTTTAACTCACTGTGGAGACTGGCCTTGGGGACATGCTCTGCTGAAACATCTCAGTGCTTCCAACCAAAATCTGAAAGTAATGGTTTACTGTTAGCTCATTACCTTTCATTCGGATTCTGTCAGCATAAAGGAACCATCTCTCAAAGACACGCATCAATCACAGACGGATTTTGACCTGTTTTGACACCAGTATTGATATGCATAAAAGATGGCAGGCGTTGAAAACTCCCAATTTTTGCAGGCAATACACAGTAGATAAAATTATTTGCTGAGGGTCACACACTTTGGTTCAGCAGTGTATTTGGGATTCTTTCACACACACACTTCCAGATTGTTGTTATGCATTGTGTTAAGAAAATTTCAATAGCCATATAAAAAGAGACTTTTCTTTATTAAACAATTTTTATTTATTTTGTATATCACAACATCTTACACATATTGCATTATAGATGGCAACACATCACAGTATAAAACTCATCTGTTTGTTCCCCAGTTGCCCCCAAATCCTCCCATCCGACCCCGGCCTACCGAGCACCACATAATTCCACCACCTTACTGTTTACTTTCCACCACCAACTCTGATGACTACACCATCCTGTGCAGGACTGTGTTCCAATACTCTGCCATCCAGTGTGGACGTGACCAAATCCGTAATGAAATGTTTCCAGGCATCCACCCTTCCCTCTCATTTTGCCCAGTTCCTATCTACTGCCTCTTGCCACACCACAGTTTCTGCATTTGCCCATTTTCGCATATCACTCCACCATACTCGCACCAGAGCCCTCGTCTGCACTTTCCATCCCATCGCTATTGTGCGTTTCGCCAATATATATGCTAGATCCCTCAGTTTACTCACACGTTTAGCTCTCTTAGGCCTTGCAAAGCCCCCCAGCAAACAGGCTAGGGGGGATCTGATGTCCAAAGTGATATCTGCTTTTGCTAATGCTTGAGCCACCTCCTCCCAGAATCTACCTATCTCTATGCAGGCCCACAACATATGGACCAGATCTGTATCCACCTCCACACACTTCAGGCATTATTGTGTCGCTGCCTGTCTAAACTTTGCTATTCTATTCGGGGTTAGAAATGCTCTGTAAGTTATATGTAGTTGAATCGGTTGGAGCTTTGCGTTTCTGGATACCTTTTTTTGGTACACCATAGCTCTGTTCCACACTGCGACTGACATTGGTTCTTTCAAGTTTGCCTCCCATTGCTGTGTCATCTGCCCCAACTCCCTCCCCACTTTGGACATTAACAGCTCATATATCCGCGAGACTTCCTGTCCACCATCGGGCACATCATAAAATGTCTCAATCGTTTAATCTATCTGCAACGTAGGTTCAGTCTCCGGCCAGGTGCGCCTTAAATTCCTCAGTATGCTGGAGTGTGTAAGGTGTTGCCCTGGGTGCACTCCAGTTTTGTCTTTCAATTCCCTAAACTCCTTAGGCACACCCTCCTTTATCAGGTCTCCTACTGTCGCCACCCCTTTAGGTTCCCAGTATTTTCTCACATTCAACCGCAGTTGGTCACTCACCCCTTCTAACGCCCCCAGCGGAATCTGCAGGGAATACAGTGCAATGTTCCCAATCAATTGACAGGCTCTTCGCCACATTACACACCCCAATCTCATCAACCTGGGCGAGCAGGTTGTGCCAGAGTCTATTATCCGTTGTTTCTCTGATAGCCATTAAGCTACAAATTGCAACTGGCTAGCAACGAAATATAATTCAAAGTTCGGTAGTTTCATTCCCCTCGGTCATAGGTATTCTGGAGCTTCCAAAGTGCCACCCTGCATCTTGAGTTGTGCCACAGGAAGTTCCTACATATATTATGCAATTTATTGAGGAAAGACCTCGGTATTGCAAATGGGACATTTGTGAAAAAGTGAAGGCGTCTCGGGAGTACCACCATCTTTAGCAGCGCTGGCCGACCCATCATGGATCATGGCAATCTAGCCCAGAAAGATATGGAATTTTCAATTTCGTTCATTGGTCTCACTGTGTTCCGTGTATGTTCTGTCTTAGGATCATGATAAATGTCTACCCCTAAGTAACGGAACATGCCTAATTCCCATCTAATCGGGAGCACCAGCAGCATATGCACAGGCTTTTCGACATATTCACCTTATGGAAACAGACTCGACTTTTGTGGATTCATCGTTATACCCGAAAAAGCGGCATATCACCTCATCACGTCTAGAATATATTGCAAATTTGTCTCGGGATGTTACAAGTAGAGAAGCATATCGTCTGCGCACAATGATATCAAATGCCTTACTCCTAGTGCATCTATCCCTGCCTCACCATATTCATCCGGAAGATAAACCGCCAGCGGCTCAAATGCCAATATAAAGAGCATCGGTGACCATGGACACCCCTGTCTTGTACCCTTCCTTAACTGCCACTGTTCTGAAATGATTGCGACTGTTTTGACCCTAGCCATGGGTTTGTTATATAACAGTCGCACCCATTTGATATATGTCGGTCCCACACCAAACCTTCCCAACACCGACAGCAGCCATGGCCATCTGACCGAATTGAATGCTTTGACTGCATCTAGCGATGCCACCGCACATTGTTATATATCTCCTTAAGTACAATCTATCACTTGGTGCAAGTTAATGGTCATTTTCTATGCAGGACGTATCCTGTCTGGTCCAAGTGTGTAAGCTTGGCTATGACCGTTTTGAGCCTGAATGCCATCACCACCTTAAGTATCTTCCCATCTTGATTTAGTAATGAAAGGGGTCTATACGAGCCACAGTCTGTATCTGGCTTATTCGGTTTCAGAAGGGGGACTATCAACGTCTCCCTTAACGATCCAGGCAATCTGCCCATTTCCAGTGACTCATTAAGCATTTCCAACAGTGGAGCTAGGATATCTGCCTTGTATTCTTTATAGAGTTCACTGGGGAGCCTGTCTGTCCCTGGGACTTTGCCCGTCGGCAGTTCTTTGATCACATACTCTAATTCCTCTATCGTAATGGGTACCTCCAATCTATCTCGTTCGTCCGTACTCCGCTTGGGCAGACTAATCTCGGACAGTGCTTCCTGTATCTCTGACACGTCACACTCTGAGGTTTCCTCATACAGTCGCTTATAATAATCATAAAATCATTTATTTACTCCTTCTTGTGACTCGTGCAACTCTCCATCAAATCCTACCACTGCTCTGACTATTTCCCGTTGGTTCTCGCTTTTGTAGAGCCAGGCTAAAAATCACCCCAGTTTATCCCCTTCCGCGTGTTGTCTCTCAGTGTATTTCCTGTAACTTAAATTGCTTAACCTATCCCAATGTTTTCGACATTCTTGTTGCAGGCGGGTCACCTCCTGTGCTTCTTCTAGGGACCTTTCTCCCGTTTCTCCCGTTTACGCTATAACTTCTAACCTAACCTCTGCCACCTGTAAATCTTGTAAAATAACATCTTGTATTCCGTTTGACTGCGATATGGCCACTCCTCTCACCACGAGTTTAAAAGCCTCCCACAGTGTACCTGCTGATTTCACACTGCCCTTGTTAGGCTGAAAATATGCCTTCACCTCTTCCCTTAGGTCTTCCCCAAACCCTGTATCTCTGAGTGCTTCCACCCTGAGTCTCCATTTTGGAATCTTGGCTCGGGGAAGTTGGGAGGGAGCGTGCCACGTGACAACCAAAGGAGCATGGTCCGAGAGTACCCTTGCTTTGCATTCAGCTCTTATGAACTCCCCTAGTAATTCTCCTCCCGCAAACATGTAATCCAACCTTGTATAAAGATTTGTGGGAGCATTATAGTGGGAACATACCCATTCCTGCTGATGCATTGTTCTCCACACATCCTCCAATTTGAATGCGTGCAGCAACGTGTTTAAATCTTTCGCTGCAGGGGCTGGATGAACAAATTTATCATCCGACCTGTCTATTACGGGGTCTAGCGTGCCATTAAAATCTCCTCCCCATATGAGCGCTCCATCCCTGTACGGGCTTATCTTGGTATACAAATATCGGAAATATGCAGCTGTGTCGTGATTTGGGGCATATGTGTTAATAGCGCATATTTCTCTGCTGTCCACCCTTCCCCGCAGTATGACCATTCTACCATCCATATCCAGGTAGGTTTGGAGGACTTTGAACGGGACTGTCGGTGCCACCCATATCAGCACCCCCCTGGCGTATGCCGAGTACATGGAACCCAAGGTTACCCACCCCATATCATGCCATGCTACCTCACTTGAATTGCTATCCTTACATTCTAAGTTTGCCATTGAATTGCCATTAATCAAATTCCAGATTTTAGCCTGTTGTTGCCTTGCCAGCATCTGTGCAACCTCACAGAACACGCTAAGACTGAACTCAGACCTAATGCTTTGTAGACAACTGTCTTATCTCAAACCTAGATGTTACCAATGTACCATAGTCATTCTGTCTGATGTTAAATCTAGGTGTTGCCCTTAGTCATACTGCTGTACCTCAAATCTAGGTGTTACTAATGCATTTTTGCCCTGCTGCCCGATGTTAAATCTAGATGTCACCTAATGCCTCCAGCCATACTGCTGTACCTACCTGAATTCTAGGCGCTACCACAGGACACTGTACGGCTAAGTGTCTCCCCAGCTCATTGTATTCTGATCTAGACATGCTGACACAAACCTAGATTCGGCCACAGGGCACTACACTGCTAAGTGTATCCCTAGCTTACTATATTTTGGTCAAGAAGTGAGGACCCAAACCTAGATATCACCACAGGGCACTGTACGGCTAAGTGCCTCCCTAGCTCATTGTATTTTGGTCTAGAAGTACTGATTCTAACCTAGATATTGCCACAGGGCTCTGTATGGCCATTGCATCTAGCACTTCTACAATGTACACTACTAGGAGCCCATTGACCTGCATGACCCTTGTCCTAGCCACCACGCTGTTAATAAACACATTGGTAAACTATTACCCTCCCACCATCACAATAGCACTACACCCACTTGGGATCAATATAGAAAGGCTTTCCAAATTAACCATGCAAGAATCACTGTTATCTCTACCGTGCACGACCCCTGTCAGAAATAGCAAACTCCGGGCAAGACTGCCTAAACTGTATGAACCTCTTGCCAGAACACTAGCACCTAGTAACAATAGATCCTGCATGTCACCTGTCACCAATATTAGTAAAGCCAAAGGTAACCAAACACAAATTACACAGTCCACAGCACCAGCCGGCCTACCTTGCCATACTCTTAAAGGAGCTTTAATAAATGCTAGATCCCTGGTAGCACATGCCATTGAGATATCGGAGATCATACAGCTAGAACAACTAGACCTATTAGCAGTCACTGAATCCTGGCTGCACGCCGCGGCAGGCCCGGCACTATCACTAGCTATCCCTAAAGGCTACACTATCCTTAGATCAGACAGAACTGAGGCACGAGGTGGTGGAATTGCACTCATTGTAAAAGATAACCTACACATCAGACTTATACCACACCTGGATACCAATTCATGCGAGAACCTATTAGCCAAACTTAACTTAAATTGTACCCAAACTCTTACAATCCACCTAATATACAGGCCTCCAAATTCCATTGGTACCTTCGAAGATGACTTATCTAATATCATATCAAACAATTTAAAAAACTCTTCCCAAGTCATTTTATTAGGAGACTTTAACTTAGGATATAACGACCCAAAAGACGCACATGCCTCTACTGTGGCAAATATCCTTACAGAACAAGGTCTCACCCAAAAAGTACTGGACCCTACACATTCTAAAGGAAGAACTCTGGATTGGATAGCGGACCATAACTGCAATGCGACTATCTCTTCCAACTCACCTGTGCTATGGTCAGACCACCATCTGATAACCTTCACCATCAACACTGAGAAAACTATTGCCCCGCCCGCACTACTAGCTCCCTCAGTCCCTACTCGCAACAAAAAAAACATCACTTGCGATAAACTACTCCCCCTCATTTTACCCACCCTCAATGCCCTCCCAGAAAACTTGGGACCAGATGCCCTGATCAAAATCTTTAACAATACCATGACCACCTCCCTGGATACAATTGCGCCACTTAAACTCAGAAAAAGCAAACCTAAGGCGCACCTCAACTCTTGGTACACACCCCACCTAAAAACATTACGTACCAAAAAAAGATCATGCCAATTACTATGGAAAGCTCACCCTTCTGAAGAAAATAAAACTAATCTGTGCGCTATCTCTGCCCTCTACAAAAAAGAAATTCTCTTAGCCAAACGTGAATCTTACAATTCAAGAATAGCCCAAGCTAATTCCAGTACTAAGGAATTTTTTCTATCCTCAAAGAACTTGAAGAACCCATCCCTGTACCTGACAACTGCATTAAGGCAAACCCTGGTGCTCGAATATCCAACAAGCATTGACATGTAAAGTTGCTACTCTTCAAACAAAAATTAAGAATAAAAAAGCTTCACTATCAACCAACTCGCCCAACAATACCATTATAACCCCGCCCACTATTTCTGACACACTAACACGATTCAAATTCTCAAAAGTTACTATTCTCGAAACAGAAAAGACAATACTCTCACTCAAACCCTCTAACTGCCATGGTGACCAGTGCCCTGCCCAACTCATAAAGGATGCAGCCAGAGATCTGTCACCTTTTATCACTAAACTGATCAACGCATCATTTAGGACCAACAGCATCCCCACTATCCTTAAGGAATCCTGGGTGCTCCCTTTACTAAAGAAACAAACCTTAGACCCCCTAATTCCCACGAACTACCGACCCATTACCACAGTACCATTCCTCCTGAAAATCATAGATAAAATAGCCTATCTACAAATCCAAAAACATTTAGAATCTAATCACCTGCTGGGATCTAGACAATCAGGCTTCCGGCCCCAACACGGAACTGAAACTGCGTTAATTGACTTGAAGGCACAGATCGATAACCTCAGGGACAGAGGCGACCTAGCTCTCCTCTTGCTTCTGGACTTATCGGCCGCGTTCAACCTGGTCGATCACCAGGTCTTGGGCAGCCACTTGGACTCGGCAGCACACTTCTCCCCAGAAGCTATAGCTTGGATACAATCCTTCCTCAGTGATCGTACCATGAGAGTATTCTCTCCCATTGCTTCAGCTGACCCTATCCCTATCACGTGTGGTGTTCCCCAGGGTTCATGTGTCTCGCCTACCTTATATAATATTTTCACCAAGCCCCTTTTCGATGATTTAGATCATATGGGTATCACCTACACTAACTATGCAGACGATACGCAGATCCTCCTACCAATTACCGGTGATTATGAAAAGGATTTGGCCTTGGTAAATAAGGTTTACCTCATCATCCAGGCATGGATGGCCTCTCATGGACTATGCCTGAATGATGACAAGACAGAGATCATCATCCTGGGTACACAACTATCGTTAAAGAAACTAAGCCCGAATTATTCTTCCTTTAGCGTCGACAATAACATTATTTCAACTGCTAGGGAAGTAAAAACATTGGGTTTTTACTTGGATTCTGCCTTAACGTTTAACAAACAGGTAAACACGTTGTCCTCGGCCACAGCCTATACCTGTAAATTAATCAGAGTGGGCAGAGCCTTCCTCTCTAACGACAGCTGTATCACCCTTGCTAGAGCTCTTATATTATCAAGACTGGATTACTGCAATGCCATGTACATTGGGGCGAGCAAGCAAACCACTAATAAAATCCAACTCCTGCAAAACAACGCCCTTAGAGCCGCGCTCGGAATTGCCAGGAGAGACCATATCTCGGACACCAGAAGAGCTTACAACTGGCTGTCGACAATGGACAAAATAAAACTTAAAGTCGCCTCCCTTACACGTAAATGCGTAAACAAAGCGGCCCTGCGATATCTTATGGACAGAATCATCACTAAATCTGAAACAAGACTAACCAGACAGTCAAATACTAATTGCCTCCTGACCCCTAGATTCAAACTGGCCAAAGTGGGAGGCAACAGCTTCCAGGTCAAGGCTACCCAACTATGGAATTCACTCCCTACCCTACTCAGACTAGAACCATCCTTCACAAAATGTCGCCACATCCTTATAAAAATGTTCAAAGACTCTGATGGCTAAGCGTGATTCTGGCGTTCGCCCTCTTCATCTAGAACTTACCCTCCTCTACTCCGGACCCCACTCGGTATGCCGCTTGCAAAGATTTTGCATATATTCATTTTGTATATAATGTATAAATATTCTCTGTAAATATGTAAATTGTAAAAATTGTAAAAAAATTGTAAAAGTGCATTTTGTATATAATGCATATTGTATTGTATTGTATATTACGTACAACTAAGCTGTGAGCAATCTTATATGATGCGCCCGACTACCTGTGGGTTTGGAGCGCAATACAAGTAATAAACTAAACTAAACTAAACTAAACTAAACTAAACTAAACTAAACTAAGGTGTTCTGTCTGTCTTTGGTCAGATGTGTTTCTTGCAGTAAGGCTATATCAATTTTTTGGCATTTCAAATATGCCATTACTCTGTTCCGTTTGATGTAACTGTTCAAACCTCTAACATTCCAGGTTGCTATCCACCATCACCCTCCTATTATCTCCTGCACCCTCTTCCTGCTGTGTGTATCTGTAGGCCAACTTCCCCCTAACTATCCCAATTCCCCGCCCCTCCCTTTCCCCAACTGTTCCCAACATTTGCCCAGGATCGAATCCAAAGCTCAGGCATTCCTGCATCTCGCTCTAATTCTGGCTCTACTGCCGGTATTCGGAGTGCAGCAGGAGGATACTGAATTACTAGTATCCCACCTAATCTAATCTAATGGGGTTGATAGTGTGATCATGGCGCCGTCTAGAACTAAGCGGCACCGGTGCTTCCTGCCTTTAGCCAGTTGTAAATTACTATACAATTTAACTCGAATTTCATTGTCTGATCATTACACAATGGCCACCATACGGTTCAATGTACAGTATTTAAGCAATGCAGGTTCACTTCTCACTTCCACTTCTCGTATCGTCTGTCTCTGACGGAAAGTTCAACGTTTCCATCCATTTATTCACATCACCCGGAGTCTCAAAAAAACAGATCAGTCTTTATGTAAGACTTTTATCTTCGCCGGGTATAGCAGCATGTATTTAAGATTAGCTGGGCGTAACCTCCTCTTGACTGACACGTAGTTCATTATTTGCTTCTGCACCAAGAAAGTATAATCTGGGTACGCTGTGATGGTCGCCGATGCTCTGCTTATTGTTCCCCCTTTCCGAAAGTGTTCCAGGATCCTTTCTCTGTCTTTATAGTTTAGTATCTTGGCTATGATCGGCCGATGTGCGGCTGTGACTGGCGGTCTTCTCGTCAGGGCCCTGTGCGCTCTTTCAACCCCTGTGTTAGTGACTCGGCTCCTATCTCTTGCAACAACATGTTTTCGATAAAATTCGTCAGGTCTGAGTCTTACTCTCCTTCTGGGAGTCCAACGATGTGTACATTATTTCTGCGTGCCCAACCTTCCGCCTCTTCCACTATGTTCACCAGATTCCGCACCTGCTGTTGCATTGTGGAGACCTCCTTGGAGTTTGTGTTGCACCTGCTTGTGTTAGCCTTCATCTCTTTCTCTAACACACCTGTAAGTTCTGATAATGCTCTGACATCTTGTCTCAAGAGGTTCACATCAATACTGACAGCGTCAATTTTAAGTAACAATGACGACTTCAACTCTGCTATGGCTGCCAGGATCTGCTGATTACTCCGCCTGGGGGCTTCTTCTCCTCATGCGTCCTGCCCTGTTGTTTTTGCGTTGTCCGTCATTTGCGCTGGTTCGTCGAACACATCTATCGATGACTGTTTCCCTTCGGTCTTGTTCGGCTTAGATGCCATTGTTGACTCCACGTGCTCTACGGTCCACTCTTCCTCTGTAATCGGTGCAGTACTCTGTTTGATCTGCTGTAGTACAGTGGTGAGCAATGTCTTCATCAGCAAACTTGTTCCACTCACCGTCTGCACAACACCTCTTGGGGTTTGTCTTAGGTACAAGGTTTCCTCTTTACACTGGTGTCACCGTGCAGCACAACCTGAGTCGGGGGTTTTCTCGTCTTATTATCACTCCAGCGCCCCTCTCCTCACCACCATCAGTGCAGGCGTTTTGCCAGGAACCTTCAATATCAATTGGTAACACACCCGTATGCTCTGCCTCCTTCCGTGCCCAGCCCCTTGCCATCACTTCATGTCTTTGTTAATTCTCGCTGTTAGTTCCTAGCACCCTGGTTGTCTCCACCTCCTACTGCCTGGCGCTGTCATTTGTATTTGGATTTATTACATTTTATATAGCGCTTTACACCAAAGCGCTTTACATGGAACAAAATAATAATAATAATAATAATTTGGCATTTATATAGCGCTACGAACCCTCAGATATCTGAGCGCTGCTTATTATTACCCACGGTGTGTGGTGCTCATTTATCGACCTCGGAAGGATGAAAGGCTGAGTTTGGCCCCGCCGGGATTCGAACCTGCGTTAGCAGACTCTGCACAGATCTGTGCCACTTGACCGTAATACATAAGAATAAATGTAATACAAATCATGCATGGGCCCACTTCACTGCAGCTTGCTGGATTTATATTCCCAGTTGATCCAGGCTGCTCTGTTCCAGGGGAGCTATATTGAACCAACTACTTCTGCTGCATATGTCCTCCATTCCAATCTTCTTCTATAGGGGCTGTTGTCTCATCAGGCACCTCCACACACTGCCTCCACACATACGGCACAGCTTCCCGTCTCACCTGGGTGTTGCAGTCCTATCCCAGAATCCGTACCACTGCAACGGAGAATGTTGCCCATGCAGTAATGTTGTACAGGAGGGCGGTGTTTTCACGTACGGGCCCATAGGTCAGTGCTCACACTCTAGTACCTGTAAGACAAGATAGCTGCACCACGTGAGGAATGGGGGTGCAGGATTCACTTACGCCAACACAACTAAAAAATGAGGACTCATTAGTCTGGCAAAGGGAAGTCTGTTTAATGCCAAGAACATCAAACAGGGAAACAATTGGAAATCAGCATCGTTGCGATCGCCTGTCTCGCTCCAACTTCCTCAAACTTCAGTTGAACAGCAGCTTTTATACTTAAAACTCATCATTACTGACGTCTAACTCTACAAAACTCGTCATGCCATATAATTGGTTAGGAAAGGTAACTTAAGTATTGGTGCTATATCTGTATATGGTAACAAAGCATGTAGATTGGATAACTCTTATCGGGTGGGCGTCTACGTCCAACCCTCTACATCATGCTTGATAGACGTCACTACAACTATGACGTCCCATTGGTTCTACGATCTATAAGACCCTAGATAACTTGGTCCATTGTGATTGGGCAGGTTACACCCCTAGACGTAAATCTCCAATTTAATTAGCAGCATGCAGACTGGACACCCAGGTGCCTAGTGTCCCAAGATTCACCCTGCCTCCCTTCCATCAATCAGGGCTTTTGAGCTATGTGTCAATTAGTTGGCTAAGCATGGCCTCGAAGCTGTAGCCTCTTATCTGGAGAAGTTATGGCACCCTTGGATCTGGGTGACATCAGACATTGGTAATGCTTCGCGCCTGACTGGTCACATGTCTGTTCACCGTGAATCTGCTTTAGTTTTCCAGCTTTTCGTGTATTCGATTCTTCTTTAGCCTCGCCACCTGCCTGGGCCCCCCTTTTCTTGACCTTCACGGGGCAGGCTGGTATGCTCTAAAGTTTCGATTCTCCAGCGTTGCCGCTCTCCCCCTTTCCTTGGGTTGACCTCGAATTCCCAGGCATGAGCTGTTCTTTGTTGAGTTTCGATTCCGCTCTTCTTTCTGGCTTCAGCTGGAATATGAAACCTGGCCTGGTAGGCCACTGGCCGCCTGAGCATACTTCTGCTTTACAAAATGGAGTCGCTCTTGTATAATGTGCCTTATTGAGGTAGATATATGGTTGGCGCTTGCCACTCTATTCTTCTATTAAGCACTGCAAGCCATATCGTTTTCTTAGCTTCTTGCGTTCCAAGCCTATTTACACGCGTTAACTGGTTGGTTTCTTCCATCTTGTCTCATAGCAACGTTTCTTTGCATTTTAACATCGTCTCTTTCCTGTATCCATTACATCTATTTTCATGGCTGCTCGCACTGGCATGCTTATCCTTGATAGCCGTTTTCGTTCATTCGCAAGTCTGTCCAGACCCGTGTGTCATTTCCACTGGCCCTCCATTAAGGCTCTTTGGGTCTCTTCGTGGACCGTTTGTAGGTACTCTTCATTTCGTCTCAGCTGCTGGTATGTGTCACGATCCACTTCCTGAAACCCCCCGGCAGGTCCATGGGCCAGGAGGGGTCTCGGCTCGGGCCCCCAACAAGCTTAGGCTTTGTCTAGGCCCTCTTGGGGCCAGGCTCATTCCTAATGAAGACTTGTGCTTGGGGACTACTTAATTTCAGTGCCAGTCAACATGGAGGCATCCGCACAGCTTGGCTCCTTGGAACCAAGCTATGCGGTATAGTGTTTTGGGTGTGGTAGCCTAGGGACTATTTTACCTGGACTACTTTCTTGATGCTATTTAAACCACACCTGACTTGGATAGCATGCTTCGCGGTACTTTGCAATCCTGCAACGTGACGCTCATCGTGTTCAGCTGCATCTGCGAACCTCGGAATAACAGCATTTGAAAAACTAAAGGACATCGGTAATAGCAGCAGCTTACCTGTGATTCCACCGCTAGCTGCCCTCCGCTCCTGCAAACAGCATCCAAGGAACAGCGAGCCTCCCGGACCGTCGTATCTGCGAAAAGGAGAGAAACAGGACATTAGACATTATACAATTGTGCCGGCAGCTTACCTCACGAGTCGCCCATCGACCAGCATCGCCTTGGGACTTCTTGCTCCAGGTGAGCACCGCAACCTACGGGAACAAAAGACAACAGGTTAGCAAAGGAAAGGCATCATAGCGCTGCGCATAGCGCCTACTTACCGCATCAAGGCGCTCTCGAAGCACCATCACCTGCCGGCGAGTCCCAATTCAGCCAACGTTCCACAGCAAACTTCCGCGCACCTAAGGAGAGAGAAAAGACATTATTTAAATCCAAGAAAGGCATACAGTATAACAGTAATAAGACCTACCTGAAAGACTCTAAAGGGCCTGCATCAGTGAAGTAACTAGATCGCACTCGCCCACAAAGGACAACGCGCCCCTGCCAAGAAGGCAGGACAGAGAGAAGCGCCAAAACTCATAACAAGGTGAGGAAATGTCCAGGGAGGGGCTGCGGGCATGCAGGGTGTTGGGAGGCTCTTACCCCAGTTGCCCAGTCTTGAACATTGCCCACCTGTTTTCCAGGCAGAACTTCTCCGCTGATTATACCTGGGAGCGGCTGAGAAGGGCACAAGAGTCCCCACAGCTGGGCGGCGTCCCCGTGGATACCAGGGGAGCGTAACAGAACGCGAAGCCTGCCAAACCAATCCACCTGGGCGCCATGGAAACATCAGAATTAGACCAATTGGCCCAATTGTTGTGAGAACTTCGTGCCGAGGTTCACTCTGCCAGACAGGAGACTAACGCTCTCCAGAGAGACTTATTCGTGACTAAAGAGCATACCGAAGATATCAGCAGGCAAGTCTTGCAATCACAAGCGGGTCAGACGCCTCTACCTGGGAACAACCCACCGATGCAAAATCCTAGCACGTCATCCACTGTCTCTACTCCGGTACAAGTTGTGTTACCAGGTACAGTTCCTTTGGCACCACCGGAGAGGTTTGCTGGTGATCCACGAAAATACGCAGCTTTCATGAATCAGTGTCGTCTTCATTTTCTTTGCAGGCCGGGAGCATTCCCAAATGACCAAGCCCGGGTAGCCTTTGTTTTATCATATCTAAGTGGCAGCGCCGCAGATTGGTCCGTACCATTGGTGTCCCATGATGATCCTTTATTACATAACTTTGGGAACTTTCAGAGGGAAATGAAAAAACTCTTTGCTCGCCAGACCCGAGAACAAGCTGTGGACAAAATCAGGATTTGTCAACGTACATCGCTACTTTCAACCGATTGGTTGCTGAAGCTAGGTGGCCTGAAAACAAAAGAACCACGTTGTTTCATCGGGGCTTACGAGGCGAATTAAAAGACGTTCTAGCTCAAGTGGTTAATCCTCCCAGAGATTGTTCTGAATTCATAGATTTGGTTGTGCAACTGGAACACAGGTTGCAAGACTGAAAAGCAGACCGTTCTAAAATGGACCCTTGGCCAGTGTACGTTCGACCTAGAGACAATGTAACTCGAGTGCAAGAAAATACTGTGAAGCCCATGCAAATCGGAGGGTCCGACCCCCACTAACAAAACAAGAGCGAGATAAAAGGAGACAACAACAACTATGTCTGTACTGCGGAAAGTCAGGGCATTTCCTGAAGGACTGCCCAGTGAAACCTCTGAGGAAGATCGTTGGAGCCACGGAAAAAGATGAAGAGAAGGAGTGTCAGTCGGGAAACTACTCAGCTCGGCAAACGTAGAGGTCAGTTTGTCGAGTGAGGGAAAAGAGCCACCGACCTAACACTTTGCAATTCCGGTGATCTTAATTAATAACCAACGGTCGTCAAGAATGCATGCCATTGAAGCATACATCGACAGCAGAGCAGTTGGGAATTATATAGATCAGGACCTGGCTGCAGAAATGGGGCTTCCCCTGTGTTCCAAGCCGACTACAGACAAGGTAAACACGGTGGATTGGACATAAATCGCTTCCGGACCCGTAACCCAGCTCACAGCCGAGATAACCTTGCAGTGCCAGGACGGACATCGGGAACTTATTTCGTTCGATCTCATCAAGGCACCTCAATTCTGGCTCATACTAGGGATGCCATGGTTAGTTGCTCACAACCCTTTGATTGACTGGTGGGTAAGAAAATTAACCTTTCCCAGCGACTGATCTCCAGCCTGTTATTACCAAGAACAGAAATTTGCTTTCTGTATCTCTACGACTCCTGAAGTGGTAACTTTGGGAGTGACTAGTACCTTGCCTGAGGAATACCACGATTTCCAGGATGTATTCCAGAAGGACCAAGCAAACACGCTGCCGCCGCACAAGCCTTATGACTGCCAGATCGACCTTGCTCCCAGTGCTCAAGTTCCTTGCGGCAGAATCAATGCTCTCACAGAACCCGAAAACCTTCATCTGAAGGCTTATTTAGACCAGTACCTCGCAAATGGATTCATTCGCCCACCCAAGTCCCCTGCAGCTAGTCCTTTGTTCTTCATACCAAAAAAAAACAAGGGGACTTAAGAACCTGTATTGACTACCGCGCATTAAACCAGATCACTGTAAAGAACCGTTACCCCTTGCCGCTCATCCCAGAAATGCTGGACCAGGTCAAAGATGCCAAAATGTACACCAAACTGGACCTTCGAGGAGCATACCACCTGGTGCGGGTCAGAAGCGGAGACGAATGGAAAACTGCTTTCCGCACCAAGTATGGTTTGTTCGAATATCAAGTCATGCCCTTTGGGTTATGCAACGCTCCTGCAGAGTTTCAGTATTTCATGAATGACGTTTTGAGAGAGTTAATTGATGTCTGCGCCCTAGTGTACATAGATGATATCTTAGTGTACTCAACTTCAAAACGGGATCATATCAAGCACGTCCGTTCAGTCCTCTCCAAGCCCCGGGAACATCGTTTATATGCAAAGCTGGAGAAGTGCTTTTTTCACGTCACCGAAGTTGAGTTTCTGGGATTTATTCTTACTCCAGTAGGCATCAGAATGGACCTGCATAAAGTGGACGCCGTTTTGAAATGGCCATCACCAACATCAGTAAAAGGGGTACAGAGCATGTTGGGCTTTGCGAACTTCTATCGCAGGTTCATAGCAGACTTCTCACAAGTCGTATACCTGATCACCATATTGCTAAGAAAAAATAACAAAAAATTTGCCTGGACCGAAGAAGCAGAGAAAGCTTTTCAGGAACTCAAGAAAAGGTTCACCTCCGCGCCAATCCTGCGACATCCTCGCCCAGATCTTCCTTATATCGTGGAGACAGACGCTTCCAGCATAGCGATGGGAGCTGTCCTCTCACAAAGAGACCCAATAACAGGAAGCTACATCCAATGGCCATTTCGTCGAAGAAATTCTATCCCCCGGAGATGAATTATGCCATCACGGACAAAGAACTCTTGGCGATCAAATCCGCCTTTAAGGCCTGGCGGTACTACCTTCTGGGGGCCAGACACACCATTACAGTTATCACGGAGCACCGAAACCTGCAATACCTTAAGACAGCTAAGGCCCAGTCTTCACGCCAATTGCGGTGGGCCCTTTTCTTCGCCGAATACGGCTATGTCATCACTTTTTGACCAGGGGTCAAGAATGGAAAAGCTGACGCACTCTCTCGTACAGGCACTGATGACTTGGTATATACGCCCCCAGATCCAGTCCCCATCATACCAGAAGACAAGCTCTTGGGCTTCACTACGGCCTTAACCCATGTTGAACTGAGAGATAAGATTCAACGAACCATGAACCCAGATGCCTTCCTCGCATGGCAAGCGCAAGGAGAACAATATTCCATCAAAGATCACTTACCCTTTTTTAAGGATCGGTTGTATGTACCCACCAAAGATTTACAACAACAAATTGTTTCAGGTTATCATGATTCCCTGATCGAAGGGCACCCTGGAATCACCAAGACTCTAGCCAAGGTAAAACAGAACTTCTGGTGGCCTGCCTGGCGTAATTATGTCATCCAATATGTTCAGTCCTGCGGAGTCTGTGCTCAAAACAAGTCGCAATAACAAAAACCATCCGGTCTTCTGCAACCTTTGGACATTCCTCCCACTCCCTGGCACACTCTTTCCCTCAACTTCATCACTGACCTACCTCCCAGTCAAGGGTTTAACACCATCTTGGTAGTCGTGGACTTGTTCTCAAAGATGGCGCACTTTATTCCACTCAAAGGCCTCTCTGACGCACCCACTCTAGCCAAAGTGTTCCTGGGTGGTATTGTAAAACTACATGGCTTCCCATCAGTCCTGACCTCCGATCGAGGTAGCCAGTTCATCTCCAACTTCTGGAAAAAATGTTGTGCAATGGCACAAATTGATGTCCGGCTATCCAGTAACCATCGCCCCCAAACGGACCGTCAGACCGAGAGCACCAACCAGACCCTCGAACAATACCTACGGTGCATGTTACACCATGAACTAAGAGACTGGAAAGATTTGTTATGGATAGCCGAGTACGCATATAACAACTCCTTGCACTCCAGTACCGGACAAACACCCTTTTTTACCCTTTATGGTAGACACCCACGTACCTCAGAACTAGATGTCCCAACAAGTTTGGAAATGCCAGCAGTAAAAACTCTTCACACCAACATCACTCAGGCTTTCAAAAAGGCCAAAGAACATCTTATTTTTGCCAAAGAAAAACAAAAGCAATTTGCCGACCAACATCGGAAAAAGGCCCCAGACTATCAGGTAGGAGACAAGGTTTGGCTGGCTGCCAAGTTTGTACCCATCAAGGGAACCCAGACTTTTCAACCCAGGTACTTAGGACCTTACACCATCAAGGCAATTATCAATCCAGCGGCCATCAAAGTAGACTTACCACCAAACCTACAGATTCACCCAGTATTTCATGTGTCCCTATTAAAACCAATGCAGCCCGGTACACGGATTGGGACACCACCAAAACCCACACTTATTGATGGAGAACCAGAATTCGAAGTCAGAAGCATCTTGGATTCCAAGTATTTGAGGGGAAGGCTATACTACCTAGTTGATTGGAAAGGATTTGGACCCCAAGATAGATCCTGGGAACCCTGTGAAAACATTATTGCACCACGTCTGATCATAACATATCATCGCAACTTTCCAACTAAACCAGGTCCGAAACAGAACGAACACCTTGAGAGGGGCCTTGGGGGGGAGTGCTGTCACGATCCACTTCCTGAAACCCCCCCGGCAGGTCCATGGGCCAGGAGGGGTCTCGGCTCGAGCCCCCAACAAGCTTAGGCATCCTTTGCCTAGGCCCTCTTGGGGCCAGTCCTGGCGCCTTTGGCGCCAGGCTCATACCTAATGAAGACTTGTGCTTGGGGACTACTTTATTTCAGTGCCAGTCAACATGGAGGCATCCACATGGCTTGGCTCCTTGGAACCGAGCTATGCGGTATAGTGTTTTGGGTGTGGTAGCCTAGGGACTATTTTACCTGGACTACTTTCTTGATGCTATTTAAACCACACCCGACATGGATAGCACGCTTCGCGTTACTTTGCAATCCCGCAACGTGACGCTCATCGTGTTCAGCTGCATCTGCGAGCCTCGCAAGAACAGCATTTGAAAAACAAAAGGACATCGTTAATAGCAGCAGCTTACCTGTGATTCCACTGCTAGCTCCCCTCCGCTCCTGCAAACAGCACCCAAGGAACAGCGAGCCTCCCGGACCGTCGGATCTGCAAAAAGGAGAGAAACAGGGCATTAGACATTTTACAATTGTTCCGGCAGCTTACCTCACGAGTCGCCCATCGACCAGCATCGCCTTGGGACTTCTTGCTCCGGGTGAGCACCGCAACCTACGGGAACAAAATACAACAGGTTAGCAAAGGAAAGGCATCATAGCGCTGCGCATTGCGCCTACTTACCGTATCAAGGCGCTCTCAAAGCACCATCACCTGCCGGCGAGTCCCAATTCAGCCAACATTTCACAGCAAACCTCTGTGCACCTAAGGAGAGAGAAAAGACATTATTTAAATCCAAGAAAGGCATACAGTATAACAGTAATAGACCGACCTGAAAGACTCTAAAGGGCCTGCATCAGTGAAGTAACTAGATCGCACTCACCCAAAAAGGACAACGCGCCCCTGCCAAAAGGTCCGGGGAGGGGCTGTGGGCATATGGGGTGTTGGGAGGCTCTTACCCCAGTTTTGCCCAGTCTTGAACATTGCCCACCTGTTTTCCAGGCAGAACTTCTCTGCTGATTATACCTGGGAGCGGCTGAGAAGGGCACCAGAGTCCCCACAGCTGGGTGGCGTCCCCGTGGATACCAGGTGAGCGTAACAGTATGGTTGCCTAAGAGGGTACCGTGCAGCCCATGGCTGTTTGGTTATGGGCGCTTCAACAGGTACGGCTTTTCTGATGTACACTTGGCAGAGTCCCAACGTGGCTCTCTGTTGGTTCATTTGCTCCTCATAAGTCACATACCTTGGCAAGTACGCTCCTGGTACCTCGAAATGGGGGGCAGGGGTGCAGGCCATGTCCGGGACCTCCTCTACACTCCCCCCTCTGGTCGGTTCATCGACTACTTCTGCTTCTTTTGTATTTATTTCCTTAGTTTCTTCAGTGCCCTGTTCATCGTCTTTAGGGTTTGTACATGATGGTGTCAATATGTGCGTCTTTGGAGTCCATATCTTTATCACGCCCTTCAAACTTCCTGCGGTTTTTACATGTTCATCTTTATTCCAGGTCATTAGCTGGCATTGTCCATTTGGGCTGCAATAGATCCATTTCCCTTCAAACTTTCTTAATTTCCTGGGATATGTGAACTTTGTTCCTTCTGGCGCAAATTCACTAGCCTTCACAAAGTCTCTTGTTTCTTCATCAGTCAAATCTCTGGGCTTCCATCCTGGTTCGACATCGACCATTATTTTCATCCCAATGGCTTTCTTCGCAGGTTTCTGGCACTGTGTGATGATTATCTTGATAACACAGAATCCTAGCAGTATCATTGCTAGTAAGACTCCTAGAAGCTTGAATATATCTGCCATCCATTGTGGGACCCATGAGAACAGGGCCCCAAACCAGCTATCATCGTCCATCTCATCACTTTCATCGATCATCTGGTTCTTTAGGTTTGTCAACATGCCTATGGCTTCTGTTAGGGTTCCATTTTCTTCATCGTGCAATGGTATAAATGTGTAACACGATTCTCCGATTTTTACGCAAACACCTCCATCCATTGCTGTGATCATGTCTAGTACATATCTGTTCTGGAGGGTCATCAGTCGGATTGCTCTTAGTTCCTCTTTGATCGCGTTAAATACCTTTACAGTAGAGTTGATGGTCTGCAATAACTCCCATCTGGTTATCTGCAACCATTTAGCATTCACTCCAACTTGGATGTGCGGCAGGAGTAGTGTTGTGAATACTATTGAGGTGAGGCTGAACAGCCTGTGCTCATATAGGATTGCATGGAATGCCTCTTCTGATTTGGCAGAAAAGTAATTTTCTCTCTTCATCCTGGATATCAGTTCCACAGATCTCCTTTTTCTTAGACGAGCATCTGCCTTCAGGAAACTGTCCAAATTCAGGTCATTTTTTGGGATCACTAGTGCGGGAACGTGGACATTCACCAGTGTGCATATGCCTCCCCAGTTCTTCGGTAGCCTTATATATGCCTTGGATCCACACGCCCAGTAATGGTCCATAATAACTGCGGTTCCTTGTGCCATTCCTGGGGCCTCATAAATTCGTCCGCATTTTTGATTCTCCCCCATCCTTCTCATGCCGTTGCTTCTGAAGCATAGTTTAGGGCTTTCCAGTGGTACTATTTGCAGGGGTCCTCCTCTGTCTTCGAACCATGTCAGCAACTTTACCAATTTCGGCCATAGAAGTTTGCATAACCTCTGTGAATTCTCTATTGCTTCTTGACATGCTCCAAGGACCTTCCACGCTCGGCAGATTACTACTCCTTCTTCCCATCCATTTGGGGAAACCACTGTTCCCCAAATCTGCATTTGGCTTCTGTTTTTCCAAATTTGAGCCTCTTCTGCAGTTTTTCTTTGAACGTTCAGTCTCGGGTTTATTTCCCATTTTGTTCCTGACCCTTTGACATCAGGGTTCTCGTATCTGATCATGTGATTCCTGGTGTGCGCCCTGTTTCTTGTTTTAATGTCCTGGACGTAGCCATCTTCATCTGGGTAATCATTTTCGTTGGCCCATATCAGTGAGGCGCCTCTTCCCATAAATTGTCCCCTGGTGTTGCACATTGCTACGTGTGACATATAGTGTGCTGTGGGGACATCAATTTCTACAGCTACAAAGATCTTGGATTTTCCCATGCTGTACGGTAGAAGTGCACAGACGAAGCATTCTCCTTCTGATTGACTTCGTCCTACTTCTTTCATATGTTGATACCATATGTTGTTTCCGAGATGGGCTCTGCTGTCCAGATAATCATTGAGTTCATTGTTATCCTCATGCGGGCTTCTCTTGATTCTCAACGTTCTTCTGTAGTTTGCTATGACTATGTCTTTAAATGCGTCTGTGCTGCTTTTCCACTCTGGGCGTCTTGGTGGAGTCAGTTGCCTTGGCTGTATCGCTGTGTTAGGAGAAGGTTTTGTGTTTCCTTTCCTTCCCTTTTGTAATCTTTTGTATACTTCCTCTAACCACCATTGGCTCACCAACTTCCCAACGCGTGGCTGCGTCATGGGCCTGGTGCTTGTTCCTTGCGTTGGACCTGGTGTGGTTGCTGCTATGGTCTCTGTAGTTCTATTTATTAGCTCCTCATGCAGTTTCTTTGCTCTAATTATGAACGGGAACAAATGATCCATCAGCATTTGTGCTTTCTCTGTGAGTTCCTTTGTGGTTACTTCTGTTCTTTTGAAGGATCTTGTGATGCCCTCTCTCTTTGGTTTTTCACTTGGCTCCTCTTGGTTACTTCCACTATTTTCTGGGGCTGGTCGTTCGGTAGGCAGTTTTGTTTTTTCTGATGCCTTTGTTTGGGGTTCTATAGCCCTTGACACTTTCCTGTGTTCGTGTGCATTCGGTGTGTGTGTGCGTGCAGTGGTCAGTGCTATATTTTCGTTCACTCCGTGCTGACCCTGTCTCCAGCTTTCCTCTTCATTCATTACCTCAAGTGTGCATGAATCACTGCTAATTACATTCAATTTTAGCTTGTTTGTTTTACCATGAGCTTTTCTTGGAACTGGGATAACTATATAGGGTCTGGGTGCTTTCGTGGGACCCGGTCGTTCACTATCTGACGGGTGCACCGAAATTGGGACACTTCGTGCACCGATAAAAAATGCAGTTCTGATAGTCAAAGACAAAAACACAATGATAATTACTACACATATACACATTATAGACTTGTAGGACAGCTGGCAGCATTTCCTTCCAGGGAAGCGGGGGCCCCCATTTCAATCGTAAGTCTATTTCCAGCGCTTACTTCTTTTTATTACCCTGATTTTGTTGCTCAAGAGTTTGTGAATTACTAAAGTGAAGAGTGCTTCTCACGTGTCCCCCCTCTTGCGAGTGATGACGGTAGTCTCTGGATATGGAGTACAGTCCATTTGCTGACTATGGAAAAAGGTTAGGCTAACATCTTTGGTGCGTCACATTCATTATGCATATCTATAGTAGGTAAAGTCCCAGTGCACTCCTCGAATTTGCCTTGGTCCTGAGGACATGCTGGAACCTGTTCAATGTGAAGGAATGAAAAGATGGAACCGCTAAAAATTACACAAAAATAAAATGTCGTAAAAATGAAAACAAAAATAAAAATAAAAGTAAACATGGAAAAATAAGAATAAAAATAAGGAAAAAAGAAAAGAAAAGTAAAAAGAAAAATAAGATGTTGTGGTTCTCGTTTCTGCTCTCCTGGATCTGTCCCACGGCGGAAGGATAAAGCTCTGTTTCTCTGTCCCCTCGATCTGTCCCATGTCGGAAGGATAAAGCACTGTCTCTCTGTCCCTTCGATCTGTCCCACGGCGGAAAGATAAAGCACTGTCTCTCTGTCCCCTCGATCTGTCCCACGGCGGGAAGATAAAGCACTGTCTCTCTGTCCTCTCGATCTGTCCCACGGCGGAAAGTCTCACTGGAATCTCCTTAAGTATTCTCGCTGGAAGGTGGATAGCTCTACCTGGAGAATTATGCCATGGAGGAGTGTGCCCATGTGTGGGATATTGGCTGGATCTCTAAGGAATGTCATGACATCAACATCTGCAGGCCCTTCCCACCATTTCCAGATAGTCTGTGACTAGTCTGAATAGGACATAATGGGCCAGCTCGGTGTCCTCGGGCTATAGGGACATTTGTCCAATTTCACTGGGTCCTGATTACAAGCTTTTCTTTCAATGTGAACAGTCTCTGCACTTCCCTGCTGCGTGGATTGCAACCAGGTAGTTCAGCTTGATCCACAACTGGTTTAGGTACTCATTGTTTCCTGGATCTCTGAAGAACGTTAAGGTATCTGTGGTTCTTCCGATGAGTCATGGGCACTCCTCTATGATTCGAAAGAACAGCGTGTATGTCAGTTCATCAATGACCACTTGTGGTGGAAGCATTTGTGTCCTTTTCACTATACTCGGGGAGCTCGGCAAATGCTTCTGCAATGACAGTCAGCAGTTGCCTTATTATTTTCTTGTTAGTTGGATCTCGAATAAAGTCTGTGACACTGGTTACTCTCCCTACGAGTGACGGATATGTTACCATCACCAACTGGAGGTAAGTGAGCACATCCCACGTGAGGTTTCTGCTGGGAGATACCATAAGTTCTTTAAACTACGTCTTGACGCTGGTTGCTTCCGGATACGATTTTACACTCTCAGAAATGTCTTATTTGCAGTCTATCAGAGTCTTGATTCTTCATATAATTACTACTTGAGTGAGCCGTGATTCAAAAGTTTGTTTTATCAATGTTGTAGTGGCTTTGGATGTGTAGCTTTCTTCTTCACCTTGCAACTGTGGTGCACAGAGTGTCCGTATTATTGTTCTTTATCACCTTTCTCTGGTTTGCAGAAATGTCCTGTTTAATAGCCACAATCTAAAACAGAGTTCTCTTGCCTTTATTTAGCTGCTTATGCGTCCTGTTTCCTCGCCATGGATCTTGTCTGCACGTGCTGAGGTTCTTCCCCGTTGTCTGTGGTTTCTTCGTGGTTAGATGCAGATGGAGGGCTTTCCCCTATATATGGTTCAATGTCATTTAGGAAGAGCCATGCCCTCCTTCCCTGAAGCTTGACGGCTGAAGGGGTGCAGTCCTCCACGATGAAAGGGCCATTAAATCGTGGCTCGTCCCAACTTTTCCTTGTAAAGTTCCTCATAAGTACAGCATCACCAGGGTAGATGAGAGGCGCACATATACAATGCGCAGTGTCTGTTCCAGCACTTCCTGTTGTGTTTTGTGCTGTGCTGCACCCTTTTTGCTGTCGCTGCAGCTGGCCTGAAATTACAGAGATGCTGGATGTCATACAGTTCAGGTATTCCTGCATCTCTGTCCCCAAGACCTCTTTTGTTGGCTGGGCATCACATCTAGCTCTATCTCAGGGGGTAAGAGGGGTCCTCGTCCTTCTGCCAGTGACTCGTGTGGCGTGAGATGATAGTCCGCGCCTGGTTGGTTTCCGAAGTGCATACAATGCCAGTGGTAGACAGTGCAGCCATCCCTTTTTTAATGTGAGTTTCAGCTTGGCTATCCTCTCCTTTAACAAGCCGTTGAACCTCTCACATATGCCATTCCCCTACGGATGATACGCCGACGAGAACTTGTGCTTTATACCAAGCAACAAGCTGATCTGCTCGAACACTGAATTGACAAAGTGATCCCCATTATCTGCCCTCATTACCTCGCACACCCCCCATCTAGGGAACACTTCTCTCACCAGAAATTTGGCAGCACAGGTAGAGTCTGGGTGTGTACAGGGACCTGCTTCTATCCATCTAGAGAATGGACACACCACCACAATTAAATACCTGTACCCATTGCACACTTGAATCATGTCGACATAATCAATATGAAAGTGCTGGAATGGCCCATTGGGCCGGGGGATAACTCCTCTCACTACTTTTAGTGTGTGCCCAGCGGTGAATTGCTGGCAGATAATGCAGTTCACCATGAAAAATGCAACATGCTCTGCTAAATTCGGTGTAAACCAGTCTTCTGCGAGTGTTGCAGCGAGATTTTCTTTTGTCATATGTATAGGGTAGTGTAATTGCTCCAATGCTACCTTCAGTAGGGCGACAGGCATTACTGGTTTACCAGTGCTGTCTTGCCTCCACAATCCGTCAGAGGGGCTTAAAGAGCACCCTCGACGCTTTCATAAATTCTTCTCCTCTTGAGGTGCCTCCCCCTGGAGCTCCATTAGCTGAGTCTTCCCTATGTTACTATAGGCCTCAGGTGTGGCTCGTGCTACCATCATCCACTCATGGGTACGTGCCACCCACACGTCCATGATTGTTTCACTCTTGGATGCCATACGCTTGGCTTCCGTGTCCGCTTCATGATTTCCACGTGACACGAAATCTGTCCCTTTGGTGTGGGCGGCACATTTCACGACCGCTATGCCCACTGGGAGCTGTAGTGCTTTTATCAACCTGTCCAATAAGGCTGCATGTTGCACTGGCATGCCGTCCGCTCGGAGGTAGCCCCTCCTTTTCCAGCGTGCTAAGCATGCGTGCATGGTAGATGTCACATAGGCGGAGTCACTGTACACGGTTACTTCCTGGTCTGCATGATTCTCAATAGCAAGTATCTGTGCCACAAGTTCTGCAGATTGTGCAGAATAATGAGATGGTATTCGCGCACTGACGAGTACCTGAAACTCTCCATTTGCTCAGTGTTTCACTACGGCTACGCCAGTGTACCTCTGTCCATCCTCTTGGTCGATTCTTGATGAACCGTCAATGAACACGATCTCACCACCTGCCAGGGCATTTTCCTTTACCCTGGGGATTTCATCATAGAATTCCTCATAATTTACACAGTCATGTACAGGTTCTCCCTCTGTGACTGGCTGAGCTATGAACGTAGCTGGATTTACAGTTTTTCATCGAACTATTTTGATTGATGGGTTAGAGATAATCACTGCATAGGCGGATGCTCTCTGTGATGTCAGCGTGCCCTTTGGCTTCTCTAGTATGGCGAATAATGAGTGCTCAACGTGTAACGTCATGGAGCACCCCATCACAATGGATGACGCCTTCTCGATGGCGAATGCGGCAGCAGCTTGATTTTGTTTGCACGGGAAGTGGCCTCTCATAACCGGGTCCAGACTCCCGCTGTAATACGCTAGGGGCTCATACCCCAGCGAGGTTCACTGAGCGAGTACTGCCGTCATAAAATTGCCATCAGTATGTGAAAACAGGTAGAATTCCTCTGCGTAATTAGGAATCCCAAGAACTGGGGCCTTACAAATCGCCCCCTTGAGTTCTGCAAACCCCTTCTCCATTGCCCCAGTCCATTCGATTTTTTCCTTTGTTGCCGGAGCCTTTTTTAGGGCCTGAAGCAAGGGCCTAGTATATGAGCTATAATCGAAGACCCATTCTCTGACATAATTGCACAGGCCTAAGAAGCTCTGCATTTGCTTTATCGTGAGCGGCTTATCCGTGTTCATGATAGCTTCAGCCCTTTCTGGGGTTACCTTTTTCCCTTCGTTTGCGATTAGCTGGCCTATGTACAACACCTCTTGTTGACAGTATTGTAACTTTTCCTTATCAACTTTATATCCTTTCTCAGCCAAGGTGGTTAGTAGCTGGACAGAGTCCCACCTGCACTGTTCATCAGTGACACTGCAGATCACAATGTCATCCACATACTGCAAAATGACACTGTCTACCGCAATATTGCTTAGGCCCATTTGCAGGACTCTGTTGAAGATGGACAGTGACTCACAATACCCCTGTGGCAATCTTGTGCTTTTCAGACGCATTTGTCTGAATGTAAATGACATCAGATCTTGTGAGTCATGGTGCAATGGGATTGAGAAAAATGCATTTTTCAAGTCAATCACTGTGAAATATTTTGCCTCAGTGGGTATGTTACATAGGATTGTAGATGGATTCGGGACTAGAGGGAACTCTTCTTCAACAATATTGTTTAATGCTTTTAAATCTTGGATTAAACGCCAAGATCCTCCCTTCGATTTCTTGACAGGGTAAATCACTGTGTTGCAGGGTGATTCTGACGTCAGTAGGATGCCCTGCTCCATCAAGGCGGAAATTGTTTTTGCAATCCCTTCATCCGCCTCTCTGGACATGGGATATTGTTGTGCTATTGGCAAAATTGCTCCTGGTTTCAGTTTACTTTTCACTTCTCCTGCCCCTCTCAGGAGGCCTACGTCATAGGGCCCTGTAGTCCATACAGTGATGGGCACTCGGGCCATGTCTCCCTCGAAGTACTCTGGATGTATTAGTGCTAACATCATTCTCTGTGGCACCTCTCTTTTGATCATTTTGACCCAAAATATGAGACTCACTTCCACCCTTGTCTCTTCTAGGTCAGGTTGTTCTTCGAACAGATAGTCATCAGTGACGTCAGTCACGCGATACCCTTCTTCGATGGTGATAATCGCGCACCATTGTCTACCTTCGTCGTCGTATCCTTCGACCAATACCACTTTCCCTCGCACTGCGACACATTGTACCATTAAGGGAAATACTTGTCCCTCTTCTTCATGCATAGGTATTCTTGGTCTGAATTGGAACTCATCAGGTGTCCTCATAGTTCTATTTGCAAGGCCTGGTAATCCCGCCATGAGCACCCGCACACCAAATGCGTAGACTTCTGGCTCTAAAGGTATAGCTCTCATGGCTATACGTCCTGAGTATGCTCTGATCATTTCGCACACGTTTGAATAATGCATTCCTGGAGTGGAGCACACTATTCCATTCTCGGTGAACGAGATTGTCATATTCAACTTTGTCATTAAGTCTCGAACCAAAATGTTTACCGGGGTCTGACGTGAGTACAATAGGGGTACATTCAATTTGCAATCCCCTACAGAGACTGGGAGATTATCCGTAAAGGGAACTCTACTGTGAGCTCCTGTAATACTCTGAGTATCTATGGCTTGGACGGACAAGGAAAACTTGCCTTCTCGTATACACGAGCATGTTGCTCCCGTGTCAACTAAGAAGGAATATTCTTTCCCCCCTATGACGACATTTACCTTTGGTTCCCTGTTAGGGTCTGGCGTCACTGATAGGACAGAGCACATCAGAGTTTTCCGTGAGCTGTCCTAGTTCAAATATATTTCAGCCCACTGTTTACTTGTGGATTTCCCCCATTTCCAGGGTTGACTCCCCCTCCGGAGTTAGTGCCCTGAGGCATTTGCGGCGGTGCCTGTTGGGATTGTCCCTGTGCCAAGTTCCCTATGTTCGAGGGTTGAACCTCTTGCTGTGCATCTTGCTGCACTATGTGATTCTGTGCACCACCTTGTTGTGGGACGGCAGGCTGATTCACCATGCTTGGTCCCATTCCTTGGCCATTTTGCCACATGCCTTGGTTTCTGCACACACGCACAACATGTCCTGTCATTCCACACAGCCAACACACTGGGGGTGGTCGGGCCATCTGTCCATTTGGCATAGCTGGACTGCCCATCTGTACATTTTGAAATCCACCTTGGTTAGTTTGAAAACCTCCCTGGTTACCTCAAAACCATCCCTGGTTACCTCAAAACCCTCCCTGGTTAGTCTGCCATCCTCTTCCTCCGAAACCACTACCCCTCGGGTAGAATCCCGCGCTGCCCTGGTTATTCTGGGATGGGTTAGCTGTTGATTGTGTGCTTGGTTCGGCTGGGCTTGTCAACATGGCTCCCTCGAGAGCATACTTTGAGAGTTTCTTTTGCAGCAGTTTTGCTTCCTCACCCTTACGAGTTCCCTCCTTTTTTCATTTTTTTTCTTGTAACAATCTACAGTAGTGCGCAATTGTCAACTGTATTTCAGTCCAAGGTTTAGCTTCTACTCCTACTAAATTCTTAAGCTGTTTTTGCACCGGTTCGGGCAACCCTTGACACAATATGTGGTAGAATACAGGGATAGATTTCCTCCAAGACTCTTGCGTTTCGAGCACCCACACGTCTTGAAAATTCTGGATATAAATCAACGGATCCTCCGACTCTTTCATTTTCCAAGTCATTATAGCTCCCATATCGGAAGTGTCTGGATATAACGTTCGTAGCGCTTTCCACACTGCTGCTCTAAAATTATTAAATCTCGCTCTGTCATGGGAGGTGTTAATTATGGTTACCCTAGGGTACCCTGTCCGTTTCCATACATCGTCTGCTCTTTCACCAAGTATGGCGATTAGGAGGCCCTTAATGTCCCCTATAGCTAAGGTGATTCCCCCCGTCATTTTCTCTAACTCATGTATCCACTTCCCAGCTCCCGATGTCAGCATTGGAAGCTTATTTTTCAGGTTCGCTTGATCCATGTGTGACCATGGAATATATTGTGGTCTCGCTCCCCCTTTTTCTAGCAGCGGGAATTGGAATGCGCAGTCTTCCTTCTCTTTTCCCATAGCTCTCCTGTCTCCTGCTGGGGTAGCATTCTCGCCTTGCCGTCTTCCTGGCAATGCCCTTAATCTGTCTGCATAGGCAGGTGCTGACGCCCCCCTCTCACTGCGGGGTGTTCCCTCATGTTGGCCAAACTGCACGGCAAACTTCGGTTTCCTAGTTCCGGACTCACTGGCATCTGACCATCGTACCCCTCGGTCCTGTGGGAGCCGCTTTTCGCACTGTCTCCCTTCTTCGTGTGCCTCATCCTCCGTTTCCCCACCGGAGTCAGATTCTGAATGCTCCCAGTTTACACAACACCTTGCATCATCTTCGTTCTGCCCAATCTCCAGTCTGTCTAGGGACAGTCCCCTGCTCCCACTACTTCGGGTGACATCCTCAGTGTCATATAGCTGAGTGCTTTCCAAGCACTTGCTTCCCTTCCCCCTTGGGAAATTTGTTCCAGCCGCATCTCATCATATATTTTATCGATCATTTCCCTGATGCTTCTGGTGTCGAAGTCATCTTCAATATTTGTCCCACTCGTACCTGGTACCGAGTCGTTTGCAGGAAAGAATTCTTCTATGTCTTCCCATTCTACAACAGGATTGGGTTTTTTAACTTCCCGCTCCAAATATTCAAGATCCCGTGCCCTCTGTCCGCGCTTACGTTCAATCTCCTCATCTATTTCCTTGCGCTTCCTCGCTTCTTCTCTAGCCTTATCTACTTCCATCATCCTTTCATTTCTACGTTCCTTTTCCTTTCTAGCTTCCTCATCTTCTCTTCTCTTCACTCTCTTCTCACGTACTCTTTGCTCTTCTTCCAACCTTTTCTTATCCTGTCTGTGCTGGTCATAGGCTGCCTTCTGTTTGCGATCGAGCTGTTTTTCTTGCTCTTCGCGATATAGGTGTTCTCGCCTCAGCCTATCTTTCCTTTTTCTCCTTTCGTCCCTTATTTCCTTCTCCTTATCTTTCTCCATTCTTTGCGTCTCACCAAACCTTTATCTCGGTCTCACATCATCACTTCCTTTTCCACTAGTTTCAACAATATCTGTCCTCCCATCCATTCGTCTTTTGCGAATGTTATCTCATTAGTTCTATCCTCGTTTCCTCTCCATTTCTTTCCCTCTCTCTCCTTATCGAGAGGTGCACTACTCTGTGCCTGATCCTTCCTTTCATCTTCGCGTCTCTCCTTGTCTCTCAGGACCACGGAGGTGAGATTAATTTCCTGCTCCTTCTCTTTGATTTCGTCACTACTGTACGTAGGTGACTCATATGCGGGGTTACTATACCGCGTAGCTGCTTTAAGTTCTCTTAGCGGGTAGAGTCCCTCTGACTTACTTCCCTCGATGACTGGTTCAGGCGGGGCAGGTGGCGCAGTAGGTGTCCCACCCCCCTCCGTGCATATGTTTAATATCCAGTCTGCGGGTGGTTCTTCCTCCTTCGTCTGTTCGAACATTTTCCAAAGTTCTAGAACAGCGAGGCATTTTTCTAGTTTCTTGCCTGTATATGTGGCATGTAGGTAAGTCGTCATATGTTTGAAGATGGCTTTAGATAGGGACCCATTTTGTGGCCAAGGCATAAACATCTTGTGGGCGGTACCCTTAACCCACTCCGTGCTGTACTTTTTAAGTTGAGGTGCATGCTTGGGTAACTACTTACACAGATGCGCAAGTGGGGTAACCTCCTCCATTTTCAATTTCCTCACCGCCAGATTTTATGCAGGTTTTTATCCTACCAATAGTATGAGCGAGCACCAAATACGCAAGCTCCAATCCACTCTTTTCCCGCCAAAATGTATACTATCAATTTACTCAAAAACCAACAATTCACTGGCGATTCCCTCTTCATTACAGAATCGCGTAAAACCAAATTTAATTTCAACCAATTCAATACTACAGTTCTTTTACATTTGACATACAACAGAACACATATGACAGACACTTGACAGACTAGACGGACACCAGCTGGTCATACATATACCTGCCGTCTAATCAATACCCCGTCATGGAGTTTAAACAAACTCCTTTGATGGCATCTTTAAACATCACAGTAGTCTAATTGTCCCCATTATGTGGGCTATAAGTTCACGTTTCTTCTGACCGCTGTATTAAAGCGCAGGAATAAGGCGAATCCTTACTTTTTTATTTCAGGTGTCCCTCCTGGTATCCTTCGTTGTCTCTCGGGTGTCCCCCGGGTAACTACTTTTTTATCTCGGGTGTCTGTCCCGGTAACTACTTTTTTATCTCAGGTGTCTCTCCCGGTAAGCACTTTTTTATCTCAGGTGTCTGTCCCGGTAACCACTTTTTATCTCTTACGCTCGAGTCATTACCCCTTATATATATACTACTTCTGACTATTTTATTTTTTCTCCGACACCCTCTGTTACCTTTCCCTTACTTGTTCTAATGCCTACAAGACATTTGCCAAAGTAACGAGTTTACTGTTTTACTCACTGTTCGCATCTTTTTCTCTCTGGAACCTCGGGATCACCGCCCCTTCCTCTTCAGCCTCTTGCGGTCTTTTCATCCGATCCGCTGCCCGTGGGAATGAGAAGGATTATGCTTTGAAAGGCAGGTTCCTTCAGACCCACTGCATATTTTTATGGACTTACACTATCATTGTTCACGGGAAGCTTCTCAATCTACTCAGCCGGAATGGCGAAAGGACTGGTGATATTGCCGAAGGCCTAGAGTTACTTCGTGCCGTCGGTCTATAAGTGTCTTAAAACTATATAATCAATAATCGATGGCCGTAACCATCCTTACGCTACCAAGTGTACAGGAGGGCAGTGTTTTCACGGACGGGCCCATAGGTCAGTGCTCACCCTCTAGTACCTGTAAGACAAGATGGCTGCACCATGTGAGGACTAGGGGTGCAGGATTCACTTACTCCAACACGACTCAAAAATCCCTTCCATCAATCAGAGCTTTTGAGCTATGTGTCAATTAGTTGGCTAGGCATGGCCTCGAAGCTGTAGCCTCTTATCTGGAGAAGTTATGGCACCCTTGGATCTGGGTGACATCAGACGTTGGTAATGCTTCGCGCCTGACTGGTCACATGTCTGTTCACCGTGAATCTGCTTCAGGTTTCCAGCTTTTCGTGTATTCGCTTCTTCTTTAGCCTTGCCAGCTGCCTGGGCCCCCATTATCTTGACCTTCATGGGCAGGCTGGTATGCTCTAAAGTTTCGATTCTTCAACGTTGCCGCTCTCCCCCTTTCCTTGGGTTGACCTCGAATTCCCAGGCATGAGCTGCTCTTTGTTGAGTTTCGATTCCGCTCTTCTTTCTGGCTTCAGCTGGAATATGAAACCTGGCCTGGTATGCCAGTGGCTGCCTGGGCATACTTCTGCTTTGCAAAATGGAGTCACACTTGTATAATGTGCCTTATTGAGGTAGATATATGCTTGGCGCTTGCCGCTCTATTCTTCTACTAAGCACTGCAAGCCGTATCGTTTTCTTAGCTTCTTGCATTCCAAGCCTATTTACACGCGTTAACTGGTTGGTTACTTCCATCTTGTCTCCTAGCAACATTTCCTTACGTTTTAACATCGTCTCTTTCCTGTGTCCATTACATCTATTTTCATGGCTGCTCGCACTGGCGTGCTTATCCTTGATCGCCGTTTTCGTTCATTCGCGAGTCTGTCCAGGCCCTTGTGTCATTTCCACTGGCCCTCCATTAAGGCTCTTTGGGTCTCTTTGTGGACCGTCTGTAGGTATTCTTTATTTCGTCTAAGCTGCTGGTATGATTGCCTAAGAGGGTACCGTGCAGCCCATGGCTGTTTGGTTATGGGGGCTTCAACAGGTACGGCTCTTCTGATGTACACTGGGCAGAGTCCCAGCGCAGCTCTCTGTTGGTTCATTTGCTCCTCATACGTCACATACCTTGGGGAGTACACTCCTGGTACCTCGAAATGGGGGGCAGGGGTGTATGCCATGCCCAGGACCTCCTCTACACTGTATCAAACAGTTGTATGCTCTCACCACCAGTTACATGGATGCCTGCATCCCAGCAGGTACGGGCAAAGCACCACAATCAATTTGGCGTGTTGTTTCTTTATTCTCTGCCGTAGAATCTCTCACAGCATCTGCTTAATTCTCCACCGGCCTGCCCTCGTCCTGTCCCATGCTGGGCAATGCTGTTCGGTACCTGAGCCTCCGTTCAGGCAGCACACAGCTTTCCTCACCCCTGTTTGCTGCTTACGATGTGTAGTGGCTCGCTCTGCATAGTGCTCAATATTTACCTCCCGTGTAGGTGTCTCTGACCTCGAGTCTCCACTTTGTTCGGAAGGCTCCGCCAGCGTCTTTCCGATACTTGTAACTGTATCCCTGTTCTGTTTCAACAGGTTGTGCTGCCAATTTCACGCAGATTAGTTCACCACCCCATGCGGCAACGGTTAGAGACGTACTCGATGTTCGCTACTTCCTTCAGCTGATACTTTTTAATCCCCACACTCCGGGCCCGCTGCACGCCGACGGCTATTTGTATATTCCAGCAGCCCTCTTATTCCTTTCTTCAGTGTCACAGCAAGGTTAGCAAGCCTTCTCTGTGTCCGACCCTCATTACCGGCTTGTCGCTCGGTATCAGTACTGCTCTGCACGGGTCCAGCCTCTCCCGATCATCCGTGTGTGCTCCCTAGCCACGTTAGAGTCTGCTAGTTCATACACTTTATTCCCTCGGGGCTCCCACTGCAATTCACGTCGTGCTGCTCCGATGGATCACTGCTCTTTCCCCCTCAGGCCGACTACTCCTGCTCGTTTCCATCCGCTTCCAGCACGTCTGCAAGCAGTGATCCGTCCTCAAATGTTTATCTCTCCGGCACATCTCTTTGTCCTCGGCAGACCGCCATCTTGATTCCTCCATCGGCGAACTCCACCAAACTTCCTTGGACTCGTAATACACAAGTCTTAGTGTTAATCCATTCAAAATCATGCTCCGATCATACAGTGCACGCTCATGAGCCTGCACTCATGAATGTATCCGTCGCGGCAAACTCTATGCCTAACTTCTTATCCGGATCATTTAGGATCGGCAGGAGCACCTCTGGAACATGTCCTATCGCATGGCCCTGTAGCCACGCCCCCCACCCCCAATGAGACTTTCTTTTTTTGTGTGTCAAACTAGCAGATCATAGCTGTAAACTTAACTTTAAAGGGGGAGTTTTATTTTTGCACTCTTTCATTGTCAAATAAGGAATTTAGTAGTCAAAAAGAATCCATCACAACTCCAAGTACTTAAACAATTACATTTACATATTAGAAAAGGCACTGCTAATAACAAGTCATTGCCCAGGCTATACAAATCAATCTGTGCCCCATTTGAAAACTCTCAGGGGACCCAATGCTTAATAGGTGAAACCCATTTAGTGAAACAGTGTTCCACGCCTAGTGTGCTGAGAGCGCAGGAGCTGCATGTCTGTCTCTCCTTTTTTTTGCAGGTTGGGCCCTGAAAGAGACATTATGGGGTGCATCGGATAGAGAGAGTAGGTGGGAGCGGGCGTTGCTTTCCCCAGCAAAGGCTGCAGAAGCTTGGTCCTTCATTGCAATAAAGTGAAATGAAGTGCGTTCAGTTGAGTACCGGTACTCTCTTTCAGGATTTGAGAAGTGCAGGTACTCAAATACACAAAAATAAGAAGTGCAGGTACTGAGGGCCTAAAGCACTGGCTATGCTGTTGTTGGAGGAGCTCGGTGGCAGGCGCTTGTGCTAGATGTAGGCTCGGGGGACGAAGGCACACTCCCTAAAAAGTCATCATGCATGTCAATCCCCCTTTTTTACATAAATGCTAACTTTTCACAGTGGGCTCAAGGGTCACTTATGCTTTCTTATGCTTTACCCACACTTCCATGGACCACGCTCCATCATTTGCATAGCTCTTCCCACCTCACTAAAAGGGACAAAATGTGCTGTAAACACACCACATTGAGGAGAAATGTGTTAGAATTAGAAATAAGCTGAGTTCCTTTTTTTTATTTACCTTTTAGTAATTGTGTGGCAATAAGACCCGAGGCGGCGGGCCAATACCGCCACAGGTAATGCCAGGGCCGTAGTTATAGCGAAGCCCCCGGGCATTACCTGCGGCGGTATTGGCCCACCGCCGAGGGTCTTATTGCCATTAGCACCCTGGCCTGTTGGATCGGGGTGCTAATGGGATTTTTTTTTCTATTTCGCTGCGTTTCGAAACAGAAAAAAAAAAAGAAAAGAAAATGGCCACCAGGAAAGGGAAAACAGAGTCTGTTTTCCCTTTCCTTGGTGGCCATCGGGAGCGGACGCGCTGGGAACACAAGAGTTCTGCTCCCGAAAAAAAAAAGAAAAAAATAGACTCAGAAGGTAAGTGGGGTTGGGAGGGTCGTGGGGTTGGGAGGGTCGAAGGGAGGGAGGGAGGGAGGGGAAGAAAAAAAAACGTACCTGCGTCCCCGCTGGGGGACGATGGAAGCCTCCAGCCATGTGGAGGCGTGGGGCGGGCTGGCCCGCTCCGAGTCTCCACACTGCTGGAGCCTGCTATCGTTGCCCAGCGGGGATGCAGGAGCAAAAAGGTAAGTGGGGGTAGGGGGGAGGGAGGGAAGGAAAAAGAAAAAGCTTACCCGAGTCCCTGGCAGGGGGCGAAGGCAGCTTCTCAGTCATGGGGAGGCTCGGAGCGGGGATGGCCCCGCTTCGAGACTCCTCATTGGCTGAGGGGCTGCCACGCCCCCGCCGAGGACAAGGCGGCTGGAATCCCGGCACAGTATCGAAGAATTCTCGGCCGGGTAATGACCCGGCGATAGCCAATCAGAATGCTTGTTGCATTCTGATTTTGTCTCGCCGGGTACTAATGTTTAATATTGTGGATCAGTCTATTTTCCCAATAGGAGTGACAGTCCTTTAGTTGACTCTGAACACTTCCTTTTATAAGCATCACTCTGGATTATACTTTTGAGTTACCTTTTGATAGTTATTCAGAAGTGATGGGGTTGCACTGAAGTGCCTTGTGATCTTCAGCAAAACTGTTCTGGCAATGTGTGTTCACTTGCAGTGACTTTCTTGACAAATTGAAACATCTGTGATAAATATATGTAATGATTGGGCAAACACAATTATCTGGGCTTGCAATTAACCAAACTGTAAAATACTTGTATATCAGTGTATGTTTTATTTTCAAAAATAAGAAATGTGCATCTTTTTTTGGAGATGTGACAGCAAGACTATATATGCACACTTCTGGTCTGCGAAACCTGCCAACTTTAACAGGAGGTCAAAGCTCTGTCACTGGCAGAGGTAGACCCCATTAAAGCCGTTGTGAAGAGATGGAAGGCGCGCTTTGCATGTAAAAGGGTCATCACGTTAGTAATTGATTACCTTTTTTATCACCTCGTGGGTTTTCCTAAACTGCTTGCTGCCTCGAGAGTTTTGTCTTTTATTACCTGCCAACCCTGCAGCTTGCGAGTCAGTGGACATCTCTGTATTTATGAGGGAGACACACGGTTCTCTTGACAGAAAATGACACCATTTTTCCGTGATTTTCTCTTTCGTGCTCCTGAAACATCCCTCACTAATATGTAAGTCAAATTGAAGTCTCACACTTTCCATTTAAAGCCTGCCTCAATATTTTTAGGGGAGGCTGGATGACAGTTTTGAAAGCTGTTCGTAGGTGGGCCATTAACCCGTTGGGCTATGCCACCCCTCCCCCCCTCAGCAGAGGACCAGCAACATTTTGCTTGGGGGCCAAGTTCACTTTTTCTGGCTCATAGTGCAATGGCCTAAGCCCACAGCGCAGTGACCCCAACTTCCAGGACAAGTCAAATAAATACCAAACTCTCCCCCTCTCACACATTCTCATGCTTATATAGTAGACATTATTGACATAGCTTTCCTTCTGTGTAACATATTTTTCAGTTATATTTGTGGTTTCTTAGAGACCCGGACCCCTGGACATTCCCCCATGTACATAGTAAAAATATTTCACCACGATCATCTAATTGGTGAAATGGGAAAGCTGGGATTTGAGCGCAGTTTTCAACATGTGCAGCTTGTAATTTGACAGCAGGCTATATCTCCTCCCAAACCATCTTTAGTTTTAAAACAATGGAAAGAGGTAGTAGAGCTAGAGAATTCATTGGAAGAGCAGAGCCATTGCTGAACCAGGAGGTATGGGTTTTCTCTCAAAGTCAAACTAGAGTTGGCATGGCAAAATACCCATACCTGGATTCCTGCCTTCCCAGCCCACAACACAAAATCCATGCCTGCAACCTGTGTACACGACACCCACAACATAAGACCCTCGCTTGTTAACCTGCCTCCTCACCAGTATACTTAAAATAGATTGTTAACATTATAATTATTCATAGAGTAACAGTATAGAGTATAAACTCATACGAGTGAGGCTTTGCCGGAGATAGGTAAGGAAAATAAGGCACAGTGATGAAAAGGGATTTTCTCTGGGTCACATAATGTATGAAGTGTGGAAGGTGGGGATTTGAGCTTAGTTTTCCTGTTCCACAGCTTCCAAATCAAAAAGCAGGGGAGACTTAATTTTCTCATATTCCACCTTCAATATTAGAAACAGAAAATGCTTCCTGAAAAGTTTTCATTCAAGGGCTAAATTAGTATAGTTTTCAATAAATCTGGGTTTCAAAGCACCAATGTATCTACCAGGGAGAAGACTAGTATCATGTGTACCCTGAGGCAAAGGCATCTGAGAAACATACTAACATTATCATTATGATGAAAACGTACTATAATTATAATCTCAGCCTGTACAAGTGTATGCTTTCAAAGCACAAAGTCACATGATAAAGCAACCTGGATAAATATAAGAGAAATGATAATTGAAACAAATATTCATAAAGCAAGCATGTGTCACTTAACCAGAAAAAGCAAAAGGGTCAAGCCAGTCCTACAATCAGGCGCAGGTGCACACAGGCCAGACATAGATCTCAGCAAGAGTCAACCTGTTGACCAACTGTTCTAGATCTGTTCCTCCATCTCATTTACCCAATTTTCTTTACCCATCATCCTCTTGTGTACTTCCCATGCACCAAATTCTAAATGCCCATTTGTTTTTTACAATTACCTTTCAGACTTCCGTTTCTCGTTTGGTCCATCCATTAACTATTTTTTTTTTTTTTTTTATACTTTCTTTTAACCTAAAAGGTTTTTAAAAGGTTTTGTGCTCGGACTCTTCGTTTCTGGGTTTTTACAGTTTGCAGTTTACTCTACACGTCTTCTTTGGTTGTAGTCGTGAGTATTGTGTCCAAGATTTTGGCGGTTGCAGTAACCCATGTAGTACGCCCGCCTCCGATTAGCCTGGCCCACCAGATCTCTTCATCAAAGATATGAGCCGCTGCCAGCGTCGTCTTCAGGTAAGAATTTCTTATAGACTCTACGCCTGGACAAGTTAGGAGTAAGTGTCTTGTGGTTTCTGTCACCACTGGGTCTGTGCAGAATCTGCATTTGTTAGTTGTTGCTAGACCTCTTATCTTGAGAATTTCATTAGTATGAAGTAAATTGAGACAAGCTCTTAGAAAAGTGTTCCTCAATTTACGATCAGGGTATCTTTTCACAAAGGGTTGGAGTTCATGTAGTTTGATGGTCATGAGTGGTAAGTCGGCCACCAGTTTGTAAGAACCTGCTTGCTCCAAGGTGTTGACCCAGTCAAGCTCGTTTAATTTCTTTTGAATTTTCATTGGGTTTTTCCACCAGGTCTTTTTTTGAGCAATTAATTTCATCCAGTTTTGCTTCTTAACTATTTTAAAGTGTACGCTCGTGTCTCAGCCCAGCTTGCTGCTTGATCCTTCCCTGGTCCTCTGGCTTATTTGCGGTTTATTTCCACCTCAGCCCACAAGACCTGGCCTTCCTGCGATTGCAGAACGGTGAGGTTGGATGCCCGTCATGCGGTGTGCCCTTGACCGGCAGCCCCGCTTCTCCCCACTGTTTAGCTGGGAACCGGCAATTAACTAGCAGTGTAGAGCTATATGACACTGCTCCATTGCTGGGTTTTCCTTGACCAGAGAAGGCATTGTGTTGCCTTAAGGGAAGCAGCATTTTCTTGGGGCTTGATTCATGGCATTATCTGCACGGAGAATAGGGTACATGCATGCCAACTGCACGCAAAACCGCCTTCGTCGTTTCATGGAATCGAATGTGCGATACTTTTCCTGAACTTAAGTGGATTTCGTGCTGGCCTGGCACGTCTCTGCGAGCGGAGGAATGCCTTGTGTGAGACTTCAAGCAGAGTGTGGGCCGGACTTGGACAGCGAGGAAAATAGGTTGCAGAACATGCAGAATGACGAATAACATGTGAAAATGTGGGCGTGTTGAGGGACGCCCACATTTGTGCAATCGCACCCCCATTCCAGCTCAAATGAACACATCCTCATGGATTCCACCTCTGAACGTCGGGTCGCGAAAATGGTCAACCAAATCCTGGTACACTCCTGCCACCTGATAGCAGGCGTAAACATCATCGCACATCTATAAAGCATGCAATACAAGCCAAATGAAACAGATCCAGCCACGACAAATCCAGCATTTGTCGGATTGATCGTGCACAAACAATGCAGGAGAAGGAGGATGGCCAGGCCCTGGATCTTCAAACCACGTACCACCCTCTTCGGGATGCCAGATGACCAGATCTATGACAGGTACAGGTTCCCTCCATATCGTCCTAGACCTGGTCAGGGAGTGGCAAGATGGGCTAACATCACCGACTATGTGCTCCCAGGCCCTTAGCCCCCTACAAAAAGTGCTTGATGCCTTTCATTTCATGGCAACTGTAATCTTCCAGGTGCTGGTGTTCATAAGTGCACGACCTTCTGTTTACCTCCACATTTATATGCCACGAACATCGGCAGAAAGGCAAATAGTAATGCAGGACTTCTATGCTGTGGCACGCTTCCCACAAGTGCTTGGTGTAATAAATTGCACCCATGTTGCGCTACGTCCCCCCAGATAGACAGAGCACATATACTGCAACTGCAAACATTGGCACTCAATCAATGATCAGGTTGTTCGTGATGCCAAGGGCATCATAACTGAAGTGTATGCAAACTATAAGGAAGCATACACAACAGTTATATATTCCGGATGTCACCACTACACCGGAACCTGGTAGCTGGTGAATGCATGGCTCATTGGTGAGCATGAACGGACACGGACATGCATGCACGTTGCACACTTAACAATAGACACTGGCAACAAATGATAATGACAACCATGTATAAATTTACAGGGGACAGTGCCTACCCGCTGAGTACATTCATGATGACGCCCATACGGAATCCCACCACACCAGCTGAGGTAAGGTACAGTACTGCCCATGAAGCAACTAGGGGCACAGTGGAGGGCACATTCAGAGTGCTTAAGTCACGTTTCCGCTACCTTGACCACTCTGGTGGTGTGTTGCTATATGCACCACCAGTTGTGTGTAGGATCATTGTGGCAGCATGTGTGCTACACAATGTCGCCACACAGTGTGGTGTCCCAGTGGACATGCTGGTGGGCCAGCACCCGCACCCACAGGCACAACCCTTGTGCATGGCTGGCTAAAGGGCATGTGGCGAGGCGGCAGGTACCCTGCTGGTGCAATCTTCTTTATGTAAAATCCTGCCCCTGTGGAGTGCACGCATCAATCCACATCCCAGGTGCAATTCAATGATGGCCATGAACCAATCCTCTGTGCCAACAAAAACACCCTTAGAATTTGCCCCTGGGAGGGCAACATTTTGTGCATCCATTAGACATAAAACAACATGCACAAAGGGTGGACAAATGAAAGACACGTAGGTGGGAGTATACCACCACCACCACGGTAAGCATGGAGTAAAACCACTCCTGAGACACAAAAACATCACCAATGTCCAAGAAAGTATCACCCAAAATATGTGTCGCCACAGATAAATTCAGCAACTTGCCAACTATCAATTCTGCTGATACAAAAAAAGTGGTACTGCTACTGAAGAAGGTTCATCTTGATTGTCATTGAATAAAGCATGACCAATTTGTAATATCAAGGAACCTTAACTGTATTTACTAATAGAGTATATCTTGAAAAGATTGACCCAAAGAAAATGTCCGGAAGGAAAACCCACATACACATCAGGGGCTGTGAAGACAAATGACTTGTATTGAAAACGCATACTTACAAATATGTGCAAAACATTTTTTCATTAATTACAAACAAAAACCAATCATAATATTTAAAAAACAATACCACTTAAGCATAGTGTTATAAAGAGAGATTCTAGAATGGAACATGTAACAAGAAAAAAGCAAGAAAAAAGTCCCAAGTTTTTTTTAGAATGTGCAATAAATGTAGCACATATCTATGTTAATCAACAATTTATGTTCTTTTAGAAATATTTTTTGTAGAGAAAGAATTCCTGGGTAGTTCCAGTGATCTTAAAGCTATCTAATTGGATGGGTTCTATCTGAGTCCCAATGGACGAATGTCTGTTTTGGTACGTTCTATTGGGACAAAGTGAACCCAACTGGTTAAATGCCTATCAATTCTGAACAGCTAGACTCCAAAAGTATCATTTCCACCAATCCCCACAAGCCCAATGAAATAGGGTTGCACACCTGTGTGAGAATGTGCATGACAGGCACAAATGTATTCTTGTTGCTGTGAGCGCAAAAGCAGTGGTGTCAGGATCCACATGTGACAAATACTACAGCCAATATGGAGACAATGCACCCCATATAAAAAAACGCACTGAACAGGACACAATTGACAAGTGAGACAAAGTGATTGGCACACCCAAATGGACACAGTCAAAGATGCAGCAAGTAACGTAGACACTCCATTGCAAAATGAACAGTGAGTCATGACCATAAACCGCAAGGCACTGCACCATTCACCAACACAGTCACAGAAACTGCAAATAACAGTGTACATGTAGTACACCAAAAACAAAACTTCACAATAGACGAACTACCTGACGACTGTCATATAGACAAAAACTATACTGCATGTAGACACCAAACCTCACACAAGACCACAAGTAGTAAGGCACAGAACTGCCTTGAAGCCAACTAACCCATGTAAGGAAAGCCCTTGACCCTCATTACGTGTTACACAACAAAAACATGTACACTGGCCAACCCATTCCCTGAGTGCAACAATGCACACAATACGCAGTGATGTCAAACTAGTAATTTTGAATATTAACAACCAAAGAGCAACATAAGTGCACTTCAAGAGAAATGAATATCTTAACTATTTCCTGTGCATGCATATGACAGCAAGTATCCCCTCATTCCCATTACCCATCACATCATGAGGAATGGATCTGCAGAGAAATACAAATCAATGTAAGCGAAGCCAACACATCCATGCACCCAAACACACAGCAATATGTGCCCCCTGAGTGACATGAAAAAAATGCAAACAACTCACATGCCGATCATCAACATTTGTCCTGGCACACATGCAGCCAGATCTGCACACTGCATGCAAATCTAACACACAAAAAACGCACACTGACAAACACCCACCCACAACCCAGACACTGCCCGTACCCACAGGTGCCTTGCAGTGAATGGACATGTCACACCTACCCCATTATCAAGCTGATGGCACATACTCAACACACACATCTGGCAACAGTCAGCATGACAATGATCAGACCCACAAAAAGTACATCACTGAGATAAAAAAAGGCTGGATCGCCCTGGCAGTATTTCGCATGCCATAACATGGCATGCCATCATCAGCGTAGCAATGGGACAGTGCAGTAAACACTGGCAGGGGAGCTGATGATGCAGAGCCAAAGAACCTCTGAAGCCAAATACTCACCAACTGCACTGAAGACAGGTTGTTGCAGAAGGCAGCACTTCACAGAAGCAAATGTCAGACCAGAAGGCGGGGCACCAAGGTAACTGGCATGAAACAAACAAGCAGACATGACAAAGCAACGAGAAACAGAGACAAAGACAAATGCACACAAAAGGAAGCAAGCAAATGGAAAGTGCAAGGTAAGGCAGACTTCACTGCGACTCAATTGCAGTGGGATTAAATGTTAATTGAATTGAAGGTAGCATGCACCCAGCAGCTGGCAACATGCCGCTGTAATCCCCATGGTTCACCATGCATGGCACATGCATGGCAAATAACAAAGCCTGCTCAATGTAGTGTGACAATATTGCATCCTAAATATGTGCATGCATGTGTGTGGATTATTTTTAGGACTGCACAACAAGAACGTTGAAACCTGACTAAGAAAGGCTAGATAGTGTCTTTTGTGTGCATGAATCAATATTAGTGAATCATTGTATGGGATGCCATGTGTCAGACAATACACATGTGAAAAAGTGCAAGGAAACACACACCACCACCACCATCAAAATGTGTCACAGCTCACAAACAGCTGGCCCTGCAGCCCCCCTGACAACTCAACATGAAATTCCCTACAGAGATCGTCCACTCACAACTACAATCCTGCAAACTTGGGCACCATGATATGAGTGCGAAAACAGCGTGCACAGACACATCACCATAGGAACACCATGTGACACATGCACCCACAAACTTGAACCTGTGCCCCACAAAACAAGTTAAACAAAAGTGAAGGCACACAGTGCCAGACTCCCTGCTAAAAGACTACACCACAAGTGACACCCTGAGTGCCTTTCACTTACCCGCAGAGTGTACCCACCGGGCCTGCATACACAGCATCCAACCGGTAAACACATTCTCAAATTGTAAAGACATGCATTGCAACAACTTAAAGACAGTGGAGATCCATGACAGCCATTTATGGAATCAGAAAGGCATAGAATACCCAGTGCAGAAGCACCACAGGCTGCAAGAGGGAGGCAGGACACAGATTGAGAATTGCCTAGAAGTGGAGAGTAGCACAACAGAGAGAGAGAGAGAGATAGAGAGAGAGAAAGCGAGAGAGAGAGAGAGAGAGAGAGATGGGAGGGGGGACAAGTGAATACCATAGCAAGGAGTACTCTGTCTAGAGTGAAGACGGGGATGGACATTCCCAACATCACTGTGGGTGAGGGCACATAGAAGTTGACCTAGGGAGAATGATCGTGATATCAATACTTCCGTAAATACCATAATGGCATGACATCTCGGAAGGCACATAGAAGGAAAATATCCACATGTAGAAGCCATGAAGAACAAAATTGGTGGGCAGTGAAGGACAGACTGTCAAATAATAGGCACATGTGTAGGGTCACTCAGTAGCCTTATCACACTCAAACCAAGGCCAAAACCTACCATGGCATGCATTACACAACAAGACACATGTACCCCACTTGCACGCAACATAGCCACTGAAAGCATATATCCCTACCCTACATCAGCCAACATATACCACTGTTGGAAAACACAGCAAATGGACATGCAGCTGTACATTCACCCCCAACGTACCACACGCCTGAATGAGACTGCCCCAGTAAGTGTGCATGGATTCTGGGACTCACTTGAACCTGACACAGGGACACCAGATAAAGCCAAACGGTGGGAAGTGGAGGATGTCAGTCATGCATGCAACTACATTGTGTCGATGCAATGTACACCCACAGACTGGGGCAGTAAACATGAAGTAGAAATTAAAATCAGAAAACATGAAACAGACATCAGTGATGATAACCAACAGTACTAAATCATGTACAAAAAGTTACCGTACTGGGTAACACAGAAGCAGTCAGTCAGATGTACACATGTGACAAACATGTCCTGTGGAGTCAATGCACACAAATGTCCACAACAGAGTCACCAGAGCCCATGTCATGAAGCGCTGCAATGTAGGTTGTGCATACATGCCTATCAATGTGAATGGGACATGGTGAGCAGTGTACTGGCTGGGCTGAACATGTAAGTGGAGAAGGAAGTGGATTCAGAATTGTGAACTGTCAATGTGTAGTGTGCAGAGGGAGAACACCAGCAGGGCACAGTATGCAACATAGGGACTGGAGGAGTAGAAGGGTGGCAGTAAGAAAACATCACCACTGTCAGTGTGCCAACTGTCGGAGAACAGAAAACCCCCAGAGTGCAGATGCACCAATAATACATGTGGCCAAGAAGTACATGCATCCACACTGAACGAAACAATGACAATTAGGAATGTGTTAATATTTCTGCACTTCCAAACATGCTGTCGGCATCATGAGTGCATCCACAGAAACAAGCCACTGGCATAGAAGTGCAAATGCACATACACACACATGCATGGGTACAGACACACATCCACACAGACATTCACCATGACACAAGGTGAACACCACCAGCTGATCAAGATGTGTACTGCATGCAGAAACCATGGGGAACAATTACACTGGCAGAACACGCAAGACAGGGCACATGCTTACCTGCCGACTGAGCCAGCATGCTGTGATTCCCGCATCACCTCCACTGGGAACTGTGCTTCCAAATGTGTTAACAGAGGTCCAGTGCCTGGCAGAGGGCATGGGGAGTTGGGACGTCAAAGGATGCAGGGTGTCTCCCCTGGGAGTGCAGTCACTGCCTCATTCCGGAGCACTATAACAACATGGGACAAGGCATTATAACAGCCATAGTACAGTACCATACACGCTGCACACATGTGTCAATATTCACTCATCCCAATGTTACCTGCACATGCCATCCCGTCCACCACAATGCAACCATGGCAGTTGACGTCACTGAGCATGGCTGCATGTCCACAACTGCATACGTCATGGCCTTGAAAGGGCAACTGCCCAACTAAAGGCAAATGTAAAAAATCAAAAAGAAAACAGAAATAGATTCCACTTTGGAAAGGGATGAACTAAAAAACATATCAACATAGGGCCAGGGGTCTTGTAATGAAAGAAAAAGGTTTTCATGGCAAAGCAAGGGACACAAAAATTAAAAATAAATAAAGGCCAGGGCCATAAAATATTCAAAATATCAGAAATATTGTCCATCATGGATGAAGGAAGGTAGTCCACCCTGGAGGGAGCAGGGATATGCATGAAATTTGACTATGAATAAAAAACCAAAACCCTCCATGGGTTCATGGACCTCACGGCAACGTTGGACTAGTGGGAATGTCTGTGCTGGGACCCCCATCCTGCGGTTGATCTGCAAGTGGGCGTGGTGCTGGAGTCAGATCACGAAGTGCCAAGGCCTGGTCTTCAGAGGCAGAGGCCATATTTGACACTGATGAATGCACCAGCACAGTAAGGCTTGTGATGTTTGTATGCATTGCATAATGGAAAGCAACAGAGTCCTCATGTGCAGACACCTGTGAGGCACCCACCTCATAGTGGATCAGTCTCCTTGTGGCTGGGAGTTCTGCACGGAGTGCAGACCTCTGGGCCTCCATCTCAAGCCTCAAGGCCTCTCTGTGCCTGAGCGAAGGCATGCAGGGAAGCCTGCAGACACCCCAGATGAGCCTGTCAGCCCTTGATGTTGGTCCCCATGCGCATGACCTGCAGCTGTTGCTCTAGCTGGGCCGCTGGCGGGGTCATGGATTTGGCCATCTTAACCACGCCCTCAGAATCTAATCCAACACGTATCCATGTCGGAGGGCAGCACACAACATCTGCTGCTCCCACTCTGTCTCCACACTTCCCCCACGTGTACGGGGCCCAAGGTGGCCTGATGAGAGGGGCCTAGTCCTTTGTTGCGGTGCCCCTGTCATTGGCTGCAGATCTGCATCCCTCCGTTGGACATCATCCCCAGGACCTGATACCAAATCAGGGGAGGATGGCCTTGCAGCTGTAATCACCACAGTTGGGAGAGCCACCACTGACTGGCCTTGTGAAGCCAGCAACCCCGCCACAGACTCACAGGCCCCGACTGATCCACACATTGGGGCACTCACCTCGGGCCTCTTTGAGGCATGCACATCCGGTTCAGCATCAGAGACATCTGAGCCAAAAGAGCCTGAAGAGTCTGCAGCATGACTCAGGATGGTCTGCAGCACCAGTGGGTTCTCACGGCCTACCACACACGTCCCCCACTGGTGGTCTGCCACACAAAAGACTCTTCCTCCTCCTCCACCCCTGCATCTGGTGCATCCTCACCTGCACATGGACATAGAAAGACATATTGACACATGTCAAAAGAGACAACAATGTAGATATGCTCCAAGGAGTACTCTGACAAGAAATGGCATGACATGCACCCATCAGACATTGCACATTCAAACACTTGGTCCAGGAAGCAACTGATGCATGGCAATGGCTGACAAGTGCCCCCAACTCCCCATTATGTCCATGCCAGCACTGGGCACATTGACTTTAAACAGTGTTGTAAATGCACAAGGAGGGGACATTCAACTGTCAAGTCGCCACACATGCCAGGGGAAAAGTAATTCACATGTGACATTTTAATATACAATGACATCACATGGGAACGGCCAGACATCCACATTCACAGACAACACCATGGTCAACACATAACACACTAATCAGGTCTTGGACAGGGAACATTAGACAATGAGGACATGTAGGAAGGCATAGAAAGGGAAGAAGCACATGATTGGGTACACCCGAAAGTGTGACTTCTGGCTAAGGTTCCTGAAGTGTAGTGAGATGGAGAGTCGATTGGGTCAATGTGAACAAGGTCCACCACTCCACAAGAGGGTGAGGGCAGTGGCAACATGGAGTCGGCACAGAGTGTGGGAGGGCAAGAGGGAGCATGCACCACAATGAGTAGGCTCTCTGTGGCACTAGAATTGAGTCAATGTGTATGTGGTCTGTGGACACTCATGCAACTACACTTTGTGAACACGACAATTTGTGTTGACAGACAGCTCAGATATGAATTGTGACAAGGAAACCCATAGGAGAGGTGACAAAAGGAACACGCATCTCTCTATGACATGGCTTGTAAGTGATACTTAGTGTGCAAGAACCGGTCTAGCAGTGCAGAGTGAAACGCAACAGGAATGTAGAAATGAACACTACTTGTAGGTGTCACATGTTTCAAGTACCGGGGGAGTACCCTGTAGGGGATGTGTCCTGTCACCAGACATATGACACAAATGGCTGCCACATGGGCTACACCCAGTATGATGGCCAATTGAAATGAGTCTGTACGTCACAGGACATGCTTTACTCAGGGCTGTCTTACAAATGCAGCCAGATGTCCTAATGCATAATTGATGTGGGTGATGCATGACTGGCAAGACACAGGAGGCACTATGACGGACACTCAGCTGATGTGTCCTCATCATTCTCCAGGCTTACCACGCCTTGCACCTTCTCAATGAGGATGAATTGACTCATTCCCCCTTCATGTGGTGGCAACCGATTGCATGCATGCTGCTCATGTAGTTGTGGGGACAATAGCAATGTGTGACTATGCATCACTCGCATCTAGAGTTCACGTGCATTTATATATTTGGCGTAGTCACCTTTGGGCATTGCAGTTTACGGGACTGTGATGTCATTGGTCATGATGCTGCTTGTGCACTCGGAGTGATGTGTGTGCATGCCATGTGAATGTGCTTGGGGCTATGGCATGCCAAGTGTACCTGTACAGTTGATGCATGTATGTGTTGCATGTGCGCCGGATGGGTTGTGGCGGATGTATGTTGTTTGATGTGATGGCCACCTCTGACTGGCAAAACACAAGAGACACTATGACGGACACTCAGCTGATGTGTCCTCATCATTGCAGAGGTGGCCAGGCAGGTGTTGGCATGGCCTTGCTGTGAGTGGCGCATGTATGGTTGGCCACTGGTGACATGATTCGACTGTGTGTCATGCCCACAATGTGCCCACGGCATTGGCGCACCACATCTGTGTTCACATGCTTTACTTGGGTGTACATCACACGAGTTTTCCTCTCTGCCCACCCTTGTGCCCATGTGGCATGTCTCCCATGAAATTGCATCAGATTGCAGTTGGGGCACGTTGACCTTCCCCTCGGGCAATGGTCTTCAAACTTTTTAGGCCGGGGCACCCCTGTGCAAAATTTGGGCAGGTGGGGACCCCCCAGAAATGCCAAATGGACAGTATATATTGTGCTACATCACCTGCTCCCATCACAGTCGTTGGGCTCCCGCATCCCACTCCTACCCAGTCCCTGGTCTCTCTGCACCCCATCACACACCCTAGGCTCTCCCCACTCTGCTCCCACCACTATTCCATGGTTCCCGCCCATTGTGCTCCCACCAGAGTGCCTGGGTTCCCCCCATCCTGTTTCCAACACAGTCTGAGGGCCAGTGGCGGCTGGTGATTTTTTAAATGGAGGGGCATAACTGTTTCCCCCAAAAATGCCATAGCGACCGAGCATAGTGAGGGAGCCAGAACCAATAAAGGGGGGGTTTGGGTGGGGTTTCCCCTGTGAATGTTTTTTTAAATAATGGGTTAAAATGTTGCATTGTAGAGCATACTTTTAACAAAAAAATGGGTAAATAGCCAAATAGTTTGCAATTGGTGTTGGGGGCCCAGAGGGCAGGCATGACATTTTTTTTACTGGACATCTATAGTAGATGTCCAGTAAAAAGATACCATCCCTGTCCCCTGGGCCCCACTGGGCCTAACACAATCAACATGATTATGTGTGTATGCAAGGCGCTGCACATTTATACAGCAATCAATCTATCATTCACACGAGCATCCATCACCATACATTCACTCATAACATAAGCATACACGCATCCATACACATGTTTAAATAAAAACAATGAACATAAACGTACCTTCTGCATTGGCCTGCTTGTGGGTGATGAAACACCCTGCTCCAGGCTGCTCTCTCCGTATGTGCGAGGAGGCGCAGGAGCTCCTCCTCGGATATACAGATATGCAGTGCCCCAGCCAGCATTTTCAATGAGCTATGCAATGCTGGCGAAGCAAAACGCCCCAGCACTTGTATGGCTCAGTGAGCATGTGCGGCTGGGGAACTAAACTGAACTGTCAATGGGAAACAGTTTTCCCTTTGACAGTTCAGCCAGTCCAGGAGCACTCCATCAGCTGGAAAAAGCAGGTGAGGGAGTGCTCACTGCTTCACTGGGCTGGCTCCTTAGCTCCTCCATAGTGGAAGAGTCGCCAGGCTTGGACTGGCCTATAGGGCAATGCCCGTACCAAAAATGTAAAATGCTAGTGTGGGCCAGTCAAAATGGGCCACCATTTTGGCCAATGTGGACCAGTTTGATGAGTTACTTAACTATGCAGTTAGTAATTTTGACCATTGCTAAATATATCACAATTTTAACACAAAGCACCCCCTTGGATATTATTGAAACAGTGGGCCTCAGTACAACCCTGGCGGTAGCTGTGCTGAGAGTTGCATCCGGGTCCGGCACCTGCGAATGGGCAATTACCGGGTCATGCCGAGTTAGGCGGACCTGATAATTGCCCTTTCGCGGGTGCCGGTTCCGGTAGATCCACATTCCCATTTGAGCCCCATAGGGCTCAATGGGAATGGGGAGCTCGGATGCACCGGCACAGTTAATAACGGTGCCCGTGCATCTGATGAGCTGTGCTCGCAGGTGCCGTACGGCCTGCCAGGTCAGACCTGGCAGGCTGTCAGGCACCCACGAGCACAACTTTTACTATGGCTGTACGGTAGCAACGGTGCAGGTAGCTTACCGGCACCTTTGTTACCGTACCGCCATAGTTGTAATGAGGCCCAGTCTGTGACTAAAGGAATGAATATCCATTTACGACTGCGGGCCACTTTTTCATTGTTGCCTGAGACAGTTTCATGCTTCAGCCTGACCATGTGAGCCACTCTGCCCATTTCTTCTAATCTAAAATAAAAAGGTAGTGCCTGTACCATTGGGCGTGGTTGCTGGGCATGAGTCCAAGGAGGTTGAAGTGGCAGGGGACTCCTGAGCAGTGGTGGGACTGGGTGATGCATCAATGGCGGATGACACCCTGGAGTCATCCAGGTTGATGGAGGGTGAGGCAGAGGAGGTGACTGTTGCATCCCTGCTCATGAGGTCAGGTTGGGGTGTTGGGTGGGATTGCGTGCTGCAGTCCTGTCCCAGGGGCATGAGGCAGTGGGGGCGACCGTGATGGCGCCTGTGCAAAAGCCTTTTCCTGGCCCATCGGATGAAGGACTGTGCACCTGCCGGGATGCCTCCACCCAGACCTGCGTCCCGTTTCCGGCTGATGTGTCCATCTAGGATCCGGTGTTGTCCCTGCTGACAGGGCTTACGAGGCGGACTGCAGTCATTTGTGATGATGGGCATGCCACTCATAGTCAGGTTGCTCATTCACAATGAACTGTTCCGCGTTGTGGCCTTGATGGCAGCAGGCCTATTCCCTGCTGGGCTCTGTGAGCTGTTCACTGCTGCAACCACCTCCATGGCTTCCTCCTCTGTGCACCAGTCATCCTCAGGGGTGCCTTCTGGACCACATACCAGCAGGGCCCCCTGTGCACTAGTCCCACCCAAATCTCCCCATCTGGAGGAGCTTACATCCCTGCCCGAGATACTGTGGAGAAGTACAGGTGCTGTACATCCCCGGCGATCATCATCAGGACAGAGGGCGTACCAAGGGTACATGCACTGGGAACAGCGGCAGCAGGTGGCAACCAGGAGGAGGCAGTATGTTGCAGGGCAGACCACCACAAGGAAGCAGGTGGAAAGTGTGAGGCAGGAGGATCAAGTTGGATGGATGCACTCAATGTCTTCTGTGTTCAGGAGCTATGAACGGCAGCTGGTGGCAGATAGGCAGCGGGCACGGGAAGCTAGGTGATGGTGGCCAGGGATGAGGTTGCGCTGTGTCGGGAGAGGAGGAGGGCTGCCATCCAGGATGACACCTGCAGGGAGGCGTGGGACGCCGAAGCACAGATGATGTCCATCCTGCAAGCCCTCCAGGATATAACGGAGGCCCACCTGAGGGAGTATGGCGTGGCATGTGACTCAGCCCTGGTAGGCAGCTTGAGTGACATTGGTGAGGAGGGCTAGCTCTCTTCCTTTGTATATAGTTATTTAGGTGTAGGTTTTCTTTTTTTATTTATTGTTTGCCCCAGACTTTGAAGACTTTCCTTCCCTGTTTTTCCTGTACATTGTTTTTTAGGGGTAGGGTTGTTTTTTAATTTCATCTTTTCCCCCAGACTGCTTGGACCTTCATTCCCAGTTTTTGTTGTACATAGTTTTGTTTAATACATCTTTCATTCTGTTCCATTCCATGCTTCATGCAGTTAACCTGTGTGTCTGCAACTTTGATAGTTCACTTTTCAGCCAATGCATCTCTCCATTGCAAGTCATGTGTCTTGTGCCGTGCCTGTGTATGTGATTTGTTGTTGCTGTAATAGATGCGGGTCTAGAGATGCACATGTGCCTGACATGTGGGCGTGGGTCATTCAGACGACTGGGGCTGCACTGTATATTTTCATTTGCATTTACATATGCAGCATCACTGTGTGTTTGGCATCAGTGTGATTGGGGTGGAGGGAGGTGTGCTCACTGTGGAGGGGTGCCGTGGTCACGTTACTTGCACATGTGTTTGTCATTGCTGTGTGAAACCCATGTCATGCACACACGTCCACCAGCATGTGCAATCACACACTGCCTGCTCTCATGTCTTGCTCCACCTCTGCAACTGGAAGGCATTTGCGAGCATGTTTGCTCTTCCTGTTTGGCAGCACACATTTCCTGTCTCAGTGAGTCATGCACTCTCTAACTGCCTGTAAAACCAGATATTATATGAAGAGGCCTGGTATGTTATCATTAGAAATTCATTACTCATTTAGGGATTCATTTATCCATCATTTCATTCTGATTAGTTATTCATTAGTTATCCATATTTTATTCAGCCATTTGCATTTGCTAGAGAAAGAGGCCTATTATATTAAGTGCCTTGTAGACACATGTTTAGAAAGACATATGTTATTATGTATTATGTATGCATTGTAGAGACAAGCATGAGTGTGCACCTAGGGGTATGCATTGAGCCATGGTATAGCGCTTGGTTTGTGAGAGAATGTGTAAATGCTAGAATGCATGAGGCCTCTGGCTCCTAAGCCATTCTGAAGAGACACGCAGAAGAGCAGCGCCACGGTTCTGCGAAGATTGTTTTGAGTTACACTGTGAAAGAATGGAATGTGTAAATGTGTAAACAGTTTCTTGGCAGACAGAGACTAGGTGACTGTTGTCCGAGTAGAGAACGGAGAAGGAGGCTTTATCAGCAGGCCCTGGGTTGCTCACAGACAGAAAAGGTGGGGGCACGCAGGGAGTGAGGTGCTTTGCACAGAGACAGGCACGGAGAGAAAAAGGGATTTTTAGCTAGCTAAGAGCTGACAATGAATAGAGAAATGGGAGGATGGTTTCGTAACACACACAGACAGGAGATGGCCATAACAGACAAGATATGATGCACAATGTCACAATGACAGAACACACAGTGACTGGGGATATAACAAGACATGCGTAACAGACCTCCAGGCGCTGTCTGGATTTAGAAATGCTGGTTTGGCAGAAGAGAGTTTGACATGTAACCATGGAGAAAGAGTGACGTGAATTGACACTGGGGTAGTTTTGGAAACTAACAAGTGGTCGCCCATGTGGGGCTAGGACAAAGGTAGATTTGTTGCAGTTTGACATGCCCTCCCATCACCCATGGGCCTGATGATCTGGTCCCTGACAGGGAATTTGCCACCACTTCCACCCAGGTCACTTGTGCTCAGGCTGTATTGTATTGTATTGTGTTATTTATATAGCACTCTTTTCCCACTTGTGTGGGCTTAATGCACTTTTTTCTTGGGTGGAACGCCCTCGATGACCATAGTCAATGTGGTTGGAGATTCTGGGGGGGGGGGGTTAGATTAGATGCGTGTGTGCATGTTCGCCATTCTAAGTCTTGGGTGGCTGGCAAGGCTCGAATAAGCAGCCCAGCAGAAGTCAGACACGTGGGTGGGTGCTCTGGACGGTTAGAGATAGATTGCTGTTGTCGAAAAGAGTATGTGAGGCCAGCTATACCAGGTTCCTTTCGGATGGTGGTCACTGTATGCTAGTGGCAGAGGTGTTGGGATATGCCAGGTGTTTCATTCTGGATGGCTATGAGTGAAACTAGGCCGAATGTGCTTAGCTGTAGATGTGTTCTATCGTGCTTGGATGTTTGGTCGTGCCTGCGGCCTGTGTCCACGCTAGTGGTGTGAGCTATACATACCATAGGCTGCGAGATTGCTTATTTGTCCTGGTTTAAGAATGAGAGTCCTGTAGTGAAGGCCTGTGTCCACACTAGTGTAGTGAGCGATATGTAGCGTAGGCTGCGAGATTGCTTATTTGTCCTGGTTTAAGAATGAGAGTCCTGTAGTGAAGGCCTGTGTCCACACTAGTGTAGTGAGCGATATGTACCGTAGGCTGCAAGATTGCTTATTTGTCCAGGTTTGGGGTTGAGAGTCCCGTAGCGACGGGCCTAGGTTTCATGCTGCAGCTGGTATCAGCGTATAATAAACACAGACAGAGTCAAACCCAGATTAGAGGATCCCGCACAGCGGGAGAAGGCCCATGTTTAACAGTACAAGCATGATTCGTCATACAGTAAGCCAAAGTGGAGACTGCACTTAAAATTGAGAGTCCTGTATGGTGGGCATGCGGCCCATGTTTCACAGTGCAGAAGGTCTCCACATATAACAAACAGATGGAGGGGGCCACCCCTAGATTTGTGTAGGTGGAAAGGGGCTTGGGAGGATGTATATTTCAGCCTATTGTAGAGTAAGAATCCGTAATGTCACAGTCACAGAAGGGATGTTGTACCTAGCTTGTGGATAGGTTTGTGGTGGGGAAGTGGTAGTGTTGGGGGCTTCTCAGAAAGAGTGATGTGGGTTAGCAGTGGCAGTGAATGGTTGCTGTGTGTGATGTGTTTGTGTGCTAACCCGGGCCACTTATTTAATTGTCAGTTGTCTCTCATGTGGATTGGTGGGTGGGGCTGCGGTGAGTATGATGCGAGTGTGGCCACAGCAAAGGCTGCTGGTTTAGCTTGGGCGCTTGTTGCGTGTGAATGATGCATCTTGCACAAGGCTCACCTTGGAGGACTGCAGGAGAAGTGACGAAGGGCACGACAATGGTTTTTGGTGTTTTTTGCATGCCGGCTGTTTGATTTATATAAGCAAGTTCAGTGTTTACAAGCATAGTATTGTGCGAAAGCCAACCTCAAGACTTCGGCACGAGGCATCAGCTGAACTGTAAATTTCAGTACGGACGGCAGCTAACTACGACCTGTTCGGCACAGCGAACGGTGCTACAATACTCTAGGAAGTTTTGCAGCTGACTCCGTATCGGTCGAAGTCCGGTATCTTTGTCCCAAATGTGAAAAGAACTCCTGAACAAACAGAATCATTTGAATCCTCACCTTCCAGCAGGGTCCGCTTTCATAGACCATCAACTAGATGGCAACACGTGGATTTACAAGGTGTGGCATTGTGGTGACGCCATCAGTCTGACACCATCAGCCGCTTATTTTGTACTGTTGAGTGTTACTCTTTGGCATTTGGCATTTATGCTGACCAAGAAATTGTAGAAATTTAAGCACCCACGAGATGGGTAGTATTTCTCTAGAAAGCAGATGTTTATGGTGCTTTATGTAGAGTACAGTATTGACTTTTTTTATTTGACCTGACTACCCCGGACAGTTCCCTGACAAATTTCCCTACACCTGTTTTACACTGTTTGTTTGTTGGAAAGAAACATGTTGGATGAGTTGTGTTGAGAAGTATGTGTATGTAGTGGTTTGGTGTGAAAGAGTGAAATGTTGTATGTAAAAACCTGGTTTTAATACAAATGCATATTCCCACAGCATATGACACTTTTGTAGACACCACAGACTTTAGTGGGCCTTACACCGTTCAGCCCATTATACATACTAGACTACTGTCTGCCTAGTTCTGCATTGTGTGTTTGATGGTCGAACAGAAATCCTGAAGTGTATCAGGCTAGTTTATTAATATCACACTTTTCTGTACTTACTATTTTCTACTTCAAATGGCTGCTAGCATAATTTAAATAATCTTTTTATTGCTTTTTTGGTTAATTTGTTCACTTTTGTACTTAAATAAAGTTGTATATTTCTCCTGAATTTGTTATACTGCCTGTTAATTTAATGCAATAGGAGGCAGTCCCCTTTGACTAACACTTAGTATGCTCCACGTAGTGTGAAAACCGAAAGATTGTTGCCCGCTTAACCCTAATGGTTTGCACTAAAGGTTGTTGACCTTATTGAGGGTTGGTTACTAGTTGATCCTCCACCCCCTCTACCTCTTGTCGTGTTGTTGGTACCTAGCTTGGGGATAGGTTTGTGGTGGGGAAGTGGTAGTGTTGGGGGCTTCTCGGAAAGAGTGATGTGGGTTAGGAGTGGCAGTGAATGGTTGATGTGTGTGATGTGTGCGTGTGCTAAACCGGGCCACTTATTTAATTGTTAGTTGTCTCTCATGTGGATTGGTGGGCGGGGGTGCGGTGAGTATAATGCAAGTGTGGCCACAGCAAAGGCTGCTGGTTTAGCTTAGGCGCTTGTTGCGTGTGAATGTTGTTGTGGGTGGGTTGATGGTGGATCAGGAGAGCCACAACGAAAAGCTGGTTTACCTGGGGTGCTAGTCGGCAGGCAGTTTTGTTGAGCGGTATGTGGTGGTGTGTCAGTCAGGTGAAACTGCTGCGAGAGCTGCCGGCCCCTGAGTTACGATCGAAAGTGATGGAGTTTATTAGTGGTGTATCCACGGGTGCAGTGGCTTAGGAGAGTATTCAGAAGAGCCAGGTTTTAAGGGCCTTCCTGAATTTAAGGTGATTTTCAATGTTGCGAATGTGTAAGGGGATGGAATTCCAGATAGTTGGCGCTTGTACAGAGGAGGAGCCACCAAGTGTTATGGAGCTATACGGTGGGATCACTAGGCAAAATGCATTGTGAGATCTAATTTTGTCTCGCAGGAATTTGGGGCCAGTGTTGTGGATTGTGCGATGGGTGATACACATGGCTTTAAATGTGGTGCGTCGGGCAATAGGGAGCCATTGGAGGACTCTCAGGGTGGGGCGATGTGTTCTCTGGCGGGAAGGTTAATGAGTAGGTGTGCTGCCGCATTTTGGATTCTTTGGAGTTTCCATAGTTGGGATGCAGGGGCTCCTAAGTAGAGGCAGTTTGCGTAGTCAAGGCCGGAGAGGATGAGGGAGTTGATAGCCGAGACACGGCTGTGATGCCCCTGGTCATTTATTGTGGACCTGGCCAATGTATAAATAAGGGTTACTTCTGTCCTCGTCACACATTCAGTTGGTGTGCTTAGATGCCTTTGCAATGACCCATGGCCAACAGGCACATGTTACTTTGCATTGCATTCACTTGTCACATGTTCATGGGGTGGCCATGGTGTTGTTGATGCAATGAAGTGCTGTCTGGCTGGGGTGCTGCAGATTCCAGTCTGCTAGGGAGTGACAGTGGATGCTCTGGTGCAGGATTGGTCTTCAGTGCTTCCTGTTGATCGTGTTGGCAGTGGACATGTTGGGGGGTGCTTCATAGTGGAGGCAGGCCACAGAGATTCAGGTGAGTTGCAGCCATACATTGAACTGCATGCGTGGGAAACTGTTTGGGGCTGTCTGGGGTAGTGTCATAGGTGAGGGCAGTATGGGGAGGGGAGTGTACTATTGGGGGGGCTGCCTGGGGTAGTGTTGGAGGTGAAGGGGGCTGGTGGCTGGACTTTAAGGGGCTGCCTGGGGTGGTGTTGGAGGTGAGGGGGGTGGTGGGTGGTGTCTGGACTTGAGGGGGCTGCCTGAGGTGGTATCAGAGGTGATGGGGGCTGGTGGGTGGTGTCTGGACTTGAGGGGGCTACTTGGGGTAGTGTCAGAGGTGAGGGCATTGTAGAGAGGGTAGTGTACTATCGGGGTGCTACCTGGGTAGTGTTGGAGGTGAAGGGGGCTGGTGGGTGGTGTCTGGACTAGCAGGGACTGCCTGGGGTGGTGTCAGAGGTGAAGGGGGCTGGTGGGTGGTGTCTGGACTGGAGGGGGCTGCCTGGGGTAGTGTCCGAAGTGAAGAGCGCTGGTGGGTGGAGTCTGGACTTGAGGGGGCTCCCTGGGGTAGTGTCGGAGGTGAGGGTAGTATGGGGAGGGGCATTTACTATCGCAGTCTACCTGGGGTAGTGTCGGAGGTGAAGGGGGGTGGTGGGTGGTGTCTGGTCTTGTGGGGGTCGCCTGGGGTGGTGTTGGAGGTAATGGGGGCTGCTGTGTGGTGTCTGGACTTGAGGGGGCTCCCTGGGGTGGTGTCAGTCGTGAAGGGGGCTGGTGGATGGTGTCTGGACTGGAGGGGGCTACCTGGGGTAGTGTCGGAAGTGAAGAGCGCTGGTGGGTGGAGTCTGGACTTGAGGGGGCTGGCTGGGGTAGTGTCAGAGGTGAAGGGGCCTGGTGGGTGGTGTCTGGGCCTGAGAGGGCTGCCTGGGGTAGTGTCGGAGGTGAGGGCAGTATGGGGAGGGGCGTTTACTATCGCAGTCTACCTGGGGTAGTGTCGGAGGTGAAGGGGGGTGGTGGGTGGTGTCCGGTCTTGTGTGGGCCGCCTGGGGTGGTGTTAGGGGTAATGGGGGCTGCTGTGTGGTGTCTGGACTTGAGGGGGTTCCTGGGGTGGTGTCAGTGGTGAAGGGGGCTGGTGGATGGTGTCTGGACTTGAGGGGGCTGCCTGGGGTAGTGTTGGCAGTAGAGGGGGCTAGTGGCTGGTGTCTGGACTTGAGGGGGCTGCCTGGGGTAGTGACAGAGGTGAGGAAAGTGTGGGGAGGGGAGTGTACTATTTTTTTATTTATTTTTTTTTATTTTTTTATTTTAGTTTATATAAACTTTTGAAAAAGAGTTTCCAGCTTACAATTACTTGGTGTCAGAAAAGCAGAGATAAATTAGGGTACATCTTAATCTCAATCGCTTATGCAACAATTTTAGTGTCCTTTGTTGCTAGCCTTCCTGGTTCAATTATCTATTCCTTGTTTGGTTTATCAGTTTATATTTCTTCAGATGTTATAATCCTCCAGGTTTCATTATTCCCCCTTATTCAGTCTCTGCTTCCATGACACATCTATGGCGTGTTTCTCTGCAGTGCTACTCACGTTAATATAAGTTTATAACACTGACTGCAAGTTTGTAGAAAATTAGTCAACCCAAAAATGTCCTTTTCTCGCGGGTTGAACCACTTTCACCACAATTCTTCTCCACACAAGATAGGATATTGTTTTACTAAATTTCCTAAATGCACAGATCTCATATCTTTCAGGCTTTCGCAATACAATATAAGATGTTTAAGCGTCTCCAGCTCCTTATTGCAGAAGCGGCAGCTTAATACTGCTACCACGTTCCGAGTTCTTATTGCATAGCTTACCCTTGTATTGAATAGGTTCATTCGAAATTTCATGTACAGAAAACGATGTCTAGCGCTTGGTGATTTCGTCAGATATTGCAACATTATGTTCCGATCTTTGACTTCAGTTGCGGCATCTTTCATCAGGTTATGTCGATTTCGATCATCCACTGTTCGACACCAATCCAATTCCCATAACTTTTTCTTAACGAAGTCTGGATTGGTTTCCAAGGTTCTTTGATCAATGCCCAACTCCGCTAGCTTATTTCTGCATCCAATTACCCATTTGCACAGAACTGATTCTGAGTTTCCCGTAAGGGCATCCTGTAGTATTTTAAACTGGGGGGAGCAATCAGGTATAGTTATCTTCCTATATATAGAAGCATGTTCCATAGTATTCGGGCTTGCATAGATATTAGATTGAGCTCATATCTAATGCAGGCACTCGAGATTCCTTTTTGTAGATGTAATACTCGCCTCCAATATTGATTTTCCAGTTCTGGCCATTGGGTTGCAGGTACTCCCAGTGCGCTTTCTGCGCTATATATCAATGTTGGTAGCGCTTTCTGGTTGTAGTGGGCTAGAACAGGTAGAAGAGAGAATTTCCCAAATCTTTTATTTATAATCACTCCTTGACTTGATAGTTGTTTGCATTTCTGTTTTATATTCTCTACCCAAGGGGCATCGTTTATGTTGCTGTTGATCCACATTCCTAAATATTTTGCTTTTTTCACACATCTCAAGCTGTCATTGTGTATACTCCATTTAGGTATTCAATTTTTGTTTTGCTTGTTGTTTCTTGTTAAGTCTTGCAGGATTATTATTTCTGACTTCGCAGAATTGATCTTTAGTTTGTTTTTCTCCACATAGCTTTCTAGAGCTCTCAATTTTCTTGTCAGACCAATTGGCGTTAGGTCTAATATAATGATGTCAACAGCGTAGAGCATCCAGTTTATCCGTGATCCATTGATTTTTGGTGGATAGGAGATTGTAGAATCTAAGCTTTCTCCAATATCAGATAAAAATAGGGCGAACAACGTGGCTGCCAAAGGACAGCCTTGTTTCACGCCCTAATTAGTTCGTATAGCCTTGCTCAACGTTCCATTGGAGTCTAGTCTGACCTTAATTTGTGTGTCTGTGTGGAGTGCTTTTATGGGTTGGAGAAGATTTTCGGGGCATTTCCATTTCTTCATCTTACTCCATAATAACTCTCGATCAATTGTATCGAAGGCACTTGATAGATCCACAAACACTACGTAGATTTTTTTTATTTTTGGCGGATCGCTTCTATTTTTAAGAAATTCAGAATCGTCAAGTTCAGACCGCATCCAACCCCTTTAACAAATCCTGATTGATGTGGCTCATATTGTTTGGAATCATATATCCAGTTTGTTAGTTGGATTTGAAGCTGCGAGGCGAAGATTTTCCCCACCACATCAAGGAGCGCTATGGGACGGTAATTGATTGGGTTAGTGCGCTCCCCCTTTTTAAAAATCGGTATGACTGTAGCACTTTTCCAAGATGTTGGGATCTTTCGGTTCTTTAGAATGGCTGCAAACAATGTAAAACAGACCTCCGTCCATAACTCGGGCTGTTGTTTTAGCATCTGATTCGTTAACCCATCAGGTCCTGGGGCTCTTGATGTACTTAATCTCTTGATGTTTCTAGAGATATCTTCTTTGGTTATTGTAATTGACCACTCATTCTCCGATGTGGTGGTTTCTTTTATCTTGATTTCATTATTAAAAAATATTCTCGCATTATGCTTCATCCATAGTTCTTCTGGTATTATGTTTTTTATAATGGCACCTTGTGGAGTTGAGATGTTGTTCAGGTAGGATCAAAATTCACTTGTATTTCTATTGGCTAACGTTTTCCGCATCGCGTTGCAGCATGATGTGTTTATGACTGAGAAGCCAGTTCTTGTAGGTTTGTTTCAGAGTTTTTGCCGTGCTTCCATTGCTCAGGTCCGGTTTCTTTTTGAGCCGTCTTAGTTCTTTATTCAGTTTTTTTTTCTTATCATTGAGTTCTTCATCCCATACATGTTGGTTCCTGAAGTTTGATCTGGTTTTGGAGAAGTTCTTCTCTCGATATTTCTCTAGAAAGTTTGTATATTCAATTTTCCCTACCACTGATGTTTCTTCTAATGATTTTAGCAGTGAGTTCACTTTGGTCGCGTTTAGTCGTAAGCGATTACGGCCCGGTTCAACCACTAGATCATTTTTGGCAGTATCAGGGAGATTTCTTATATGCTGAGTCTCCCAGTATATTTTTACTAGGCTGTGGTCACTATGTTTCATTTCAATGATTTTTAACTGTGCGACTTCACTTTTCAGTCTTTCGTTTACAAACATATAATCTATTGTGGAGCTTAGCTCATTTCTTCGCCAAGTTGGACGAGTCGGAATATCTCCCATCACTTCTCCATTCAACATCTGTAGGTTCCATGATTTCATTTCGTTTACCCACAGATTGGTCGCATAATCTCTATCTGTTTCCTTCCCGTCTCGTCCACTTGGCAGGCAATTTATGTTGAGGTCTCCACATATTAAGATATTTATGTCTTTTTCCGTCCTCTAATGTTGCTGATAATTTCCGAGACAGATTCGATGAATGCCTCAGCTTTGTTTGCGGCATGTTGCCAATAGATATTTATCAGCATAAGTAAATTCTCGTTTTTCGTTGAACTCATCGGTAGTTTGATCCTGGATATTTGTATGTAAGATGAAACATTAGTTGTAGATAGGATACATATGCCACTTTTAATTTTTGCTAATGTCAACATTCCTGACATGGGACGTCCCGTGTTCTTTTTTATTGCCTGATTGAAAGCAATCTCAAAACCATCTGCAATAGGAATATCTGTTAGCCATGTCTCTTGTAGGCATAATAAATCAATATCTTTTAGTTCACTTGGGATTTCACTCAGCAAATGCACGTAGCCTCTTGTATTCCATGATGCTATGCATATCTTTCCTGACTCGTATGATTTTCGGCATTAGCTGATATCGTGGTTATTGATGGTTTTCGCAACCCATGTCCAGTCGAGGTCCTCAGTTCTCAAATCGAATTTCTTCGGACCTTGGGCATCCGAGTATCTACCTCTTGTTCTAGTTGGCACAATCTTCAGTTCTTCGTTCTCAGCAATTTCCCTCTCAGGGGAGACATGTTTGTTTTTTGGGACATTTTCTTCTACCTCGGTTACGGATCTTTTGTGTTCCGCTTGTTTGTTGTCAGAGAAAGATCTTTTTCTCCTTGCTAATTGTCTCTCCTTTAGGTCACCAATCTCATTTATGTCAAACCCTAGGGAGTTGAAGATATCACCAGTCTGTAAGAGGGAGTCTCAAATGAGTTTAGAGGCTATGTGGAGTATCACACGGTCATTATATTTTTCATCCTCAAATTCGACCACTTGGATATCTTCAGAGGTCACTGTTCTAAGTTGCGGGATGTGATGTAGTAGTCTCATCACATTTTTTCTATTTAGTAAGAGACCATCTTTTTCTCTCACTATTCGCTCCACTCGTAGAAGGTATTTCCCTTATTTGGTGGGGTGCTGATTTTGAGGACAGGGCTCCTTCTTGGGCATTTTATTTATTTTTGCGTTGGTCTGGGTTTTCTCAGACATTGCTTGGCGTAAGTCAAAAGGTATCTTTGAGTCCATCATAAGTCCCTGCGTCTGTAGCAACGGAATTGACTCAATTAAGTTATCATCTTTATTTCTGGAGTGTATTTCCGTAATAATCTTAGGGGCGATAAGTCCGGCATCCATTAGGGCCATCTTGGCTTCCAGAGCCTCAAATTCTTGTTCATACTTCCACAGATCCTGATTTCGGGATGTACGTTTTGAGGTGGAGTGTTCCCGGTTGTTGCTGGCTATGGTTATCGCTCTTTTCTCCTATAGCGTTATACATGCTGCTGGAGCTTTCGCTGTAAATTTTCGAAGGGAACTATCTTGTTTTACTGGTTGTCTGATGACACATTTTTGCTGATGCTCAGATTCATTCATTATCGCCCCACTGATTATACCAGTTGGAATATCTTGGGGGATATGGGGCTTCTTACAATTTTTCTTGCCCTCGGATAATTTCTCTTCATGCGATGTTAATCTGAGGTCAATGCTAGTTACAGCTTCTACTGTTATAGACTCTTCATTCGGGATTGAATTAGGAGTCTCAACCCAGCTATCACTTTCGCTCTGCTCGTATATCGAGAGATCTAGTAGATTTTCTAGAGAATTTTCCTATTCCGTCATTGTGCTTTTTTCACCTTCATGATTCACCTGTTGCTCAGCAGGTGGCTTTGGCTTTTGTGTGCTAGGGTGATCATTAGTGACGGCTCCAGAGAGTTGCTTAGTAGTTGTTGTAATACTGAAGCCTTTTATATTTCTTAGAAAAGAACGCACACTAGATCGTTGTTGGTTTTTACGATTTCTCATGTTCTTTGATTTTTTCGAGGCTATCATCACCTCTGTGTTTTTTTATTTTTTGGATCTCTGATTGTTTCGGTCCGAAGATTGGAAATGCAGCTTTAGCACTAGTTAAGGACTGCTTTTGTGGGGCTGCTTCAGTGTCTTTCAAGTCGCTGCCTGGAGCTGGATTTAAGAGGTCCTGTTCCGTCAATATGGGCTGCTTTTGTAAGGCTGCTTCAGTATCTTTCAGGACACTGGCAGGAGCTGGATTGGGATGGGCCTGATCCAGCGAGATAGCTTTAAAGTCTGGCAGTTTCATTGATGGCAGGTCTTTATTAGACTGGGTCAGATCTATTTCCTTGATGGGGCTATCGCTGACATGTTGCTCCAGTGTAGCTTCCTGGACTCTTTTCAAAGAGGCTGCCGGAGAATGGACTAGATCTGTATTATCAGTAATGATAAATCCTTTCTCAATTTCTTTGGTTCTTTTTAGTTTTTGTTTACATTTGGACGGAGGATCATTCATGCATCCATTGTCCTGACCTGTCTTTTGTGTATTTAAGTTTGAGTCTTTATCAGTCTCAGTTTCCACAGTTTGTTTGACCTCTTCTAGTATATTAAGTACAGATGTTATCTCCTCGCGCACGTCAGTACATTCGCCGTTCTGTTTCAATGTCTGCTCCATAAAAATGGGGTTCATTTTTTGCCATTTTAGCAAGGCAATCGCTTCTCGTGCTACTTCTGCAAACAGTCGTTTATCAGTTGCGCTGTTCTTTGTGTGTTCTAGTATAATCTTCACATTTGCCTCAGATTTTAGATTTTCATTTGTTAGCATTTGTTGGGTTCTCGTCAGGTCTTGCTCTACGGTTCGCATTTTGGTGTTCATCATGGCCAGGAGTGTTGTTTGGTCCTTTATATTGTCATTCAATTGTTCATATAACTTCATGTATGGTGACATCGATATCGTATGCGCAGCCATTATTAATGTGTTTAATTCTCTGGTAATTTCTTTCGTTAGGCATTCTGCCAAGTTTTGAATCTGAGGTTTCTTTTTTTCCTTGCAGTCTTTGGTTTCAGTCTGACTGTTTTTGACTTTGGCTTCCAGAGAACGCTTCCTTTGGTAGAGATTTTATCTATATTAGGACCAGCTGTCAGGATTGATGTTAAATATGACTCGTCCCCAAGTTCGTCTCGACCGGTTAGGTGTCTTTCTTCAGTATGTCTCTTCTGGGATACAAACAGTAGATCAGTTAGGTCATCATTTGACGAGTTGGATCTTTTTCTTTTCGTCATGGGTTTTAGCCACGGGTTCCGTTTTTCAACATCCTCCCATGTACTCGGTAACTGCTTTGGCATATTCCTCGGTAAAGACATATTTGCTTCTACAACCCTCTCGGGCGCTGTTGGAAATCCCGTAGATGATGTTTTTACCTCATTATGAGAGGTTTGCTGGCTTGTCAATCTCGCGTTTATTTCGATTAAATCTTTGAGTATTTTATCAGCTGTGGCAATCGAGCTTCGCCGGTTTGGGCTCCTTGCTTCCTTGTTAGTATTGACAATAGTACCTGATGATTCCTGTGTTTGTGTTTCAACTACATTATTACCGATGTCGGTTTCAAGATCAACTGCCATATTTCTATTATCTTCTGCCAAATCGCTTTTCTCGGCTCGAGTTGGAGGGCTAGGATTATGCAAGTGTAGCTCATGGCTACTAAGTAACTGTCCTACAGTGCCAACATTTCCAGCTTGATTGCACTCCTTCGCTTTCGTATGATCCTTGTCCTGATCCCGCATGCAGCTCTCTGTGACTGATAAAGATCTCGTCACCGTCTGCTCTACATCTTCATATGGGTGAACTTCTATTGTGGCAACCATTTGATGGATTTTTGGATCTATGTCACACTTCGTGACAGCGGAGTCAAATTCTGAGAATGCTACCGGATAAACCTCCGGATGCATCTCGGACACAGTTTGACTTATAGTCCTTACAGTATCTTCTTCTAGGATTGTGCCATAGGGAAAACAAGGGGTATGGACTGTCTTCGGTGTTCTAGTGATATCATGTGGGGGTGAGTTGTTTACTTGGCAATCAAAGAAATTTTCAGAACTGGATGATGAGATTGAGGTACATGTTCTTTTACGAGATCTGTAATCACTTACTAGGGATGTTGTGAGTAGTTCGACAGGCTCGATTCCTCCAGCGGCCAGAAAGCGATGCTGCCGTCTGGTGAGCGGATGTACTCCCCCATCTTCACTACTGGATTGACACTGAGTAGCGACTTCAGTCAATAAGAGCCCTGAGGGTCCCGGCTCCATCCCGGCCACTCGGGGCCTGCTGTAGTATCGCTGTGCCACGAGTAAAATAAATGAGATCGATTGGGATCAAAGAGATAAACTCTGCAGTCTCCCAACCTATGTTCCAGCCACCAGCGCCTAATAGTCGCTCAACAGTCACTGGGCTTTACTCCTGACGGGCTTAACGCCGCAAGGGTGGACTGGTCCTGTTCTTATGGGCAGAGAGCGTCACGTGAGCAGTCACCTGACCGCCGCAATGCTCCGCCCCCTCCTGGAAGCGAGCGTTCGGTAGGCGCGAGTTCAGAGAAACTCCCAGCGCTGAATTACAGCCAGCAGCAGCAGCAGCAGGTAAAAGTGTTTGTATCCTGAAATGAGCTTCTTCACTAGTGCGAAGAAGTCCGCGCCGCTCAGCTGTACTGGCCCTGTTCTTATGAGCAGAGAGCGTCACGTGAGCAGTCACCTGACCGCCGCAATGCTCCGCCCCTTCCTGGAAGCGAGCGTTCGGTAGGCGCGAGTTCAGAGAAACTCCCAGCGCTGAATTACAGCCAGCAGCAGCAGCAGCAGGTAAAAGTGTTCGTATCCTGAAATGAGCTTCTTCACTAGTGAGGAGAAGTCCGCGCCGCTCAGCTGTACTGGCCCTTTTCTTATGGGAAGAGAGCGTCACGTGAGCAGTCACCTGACCGCCGCAATGCTCCGCCCCCTCCTGGAAGCGAGCGTTCGGTTGGCGCGAGTTCAGAGAAACTCCCAGCGCTGAATTACAGCCAGCAGCAGCAGCAGCAGGTAAAAGTGTTCGTATCCTGAAATGAGCTTCTTCACTAGTGAGGAGAAGTCAGCGCCGCTCAGCTGTACTGGCCCTGTTCTTATGGGCAGAGAGCGTCACGTGAGCAGTCACCTGACCGCCACAATGCTCCGCCCCCTCCTGGAAGCGAGCGTTCGGTAGGCGCGAGTTCAGAGAAACTCCCAGCGCTGAATTACAGCCAGCAGCAGCAGCAGCAGGTAAAAGTGTTTGTATCCTGAAATGAGCTTCTTCACTAGTGAGGAGAAGTCCGCGCCGCTCAGCTGTACTGGCCCTGTTCTTATGGGCAGAGAGCGTCACGTGAGCAGTCACCTGACTGCCGCAATGCTCCGCCCCCTCCTGGAAGCGAGCCTTCGGTAGGCGCGAGTTCAGAGAAACTCCCAGCGCTGAATTACAGCCAGCAGCAGCAGCAGCAGGTAAAGGTGTTCGTATCCTGAAATGAGCTTCTTCACTAGTGAGGAGAAGTCCGCGCCGCTCAGCTGTACTGGCCCTGTTCTTATGGGCAGAGAGCGTCACGTGAGCAGTCACCTGACCGCCGCAATGCTCCGCCCCCTCCTGGAAGCGAGCCTTCGGTAGGCGCGAGTTCAGAGAAACTCCCAGCGCTGAATTACAGCCAGCAGCAGCAGCAGGTAAAAGTGTTCGTATCCTGAAATGAGCTTCTTCACTAGTGAGGAGAAGTCCGCGCCGCTCAGCTGTACTGGCCCTGTTCTTATGGGCAGAGAGCATCACGTGAGCAGTCACCTGACCGCCGCAATGCTCCGCCCCCTCCTGGAAGCGAGCGTTCGGTAGGCGCGAGTTCAGAGAAACTCCCAGCGCTGAATTACAGCCAGCAGCAGCAGGTAAAAGTGTTCGTATCCTGAAATGAGCTTCTTCACTAGTGAGGAGAAGTCCGGGGAGTGTACTATCTGGGGGGCTGCCTGGGGTAGTGTTGGAGGTGAAGGGGGCTGGTGGCTGGTGTCTGGACTTGAGGGAGCTGCCTGGGGTGGTGTCAGAGTTGAAGGGGGCTGGTGGGTGGTGTATGGACTTGAGGGGGATGCCTGGGGTGGTGTTGTAGGTGAAGGGGACTGGTGGGTGGTATCTGGAATTGAGGGGGCTACCTGGGGTAGTGTCGGAAATGAAGGGGGTTAGTGGGTGGTGTCTGGACTTGAGGGTGCTGTCTGTGGTAGTGTCAGAGGTGAGGGCAGTGTGGGGAGGGTAGTGTACTTTTGGGGGCTGTCTGGGGTAGAGTTGGAGGTGAAGGGGGCTGGTGAGTGGTGTCTGGACTTGAGGGGGCTGCCTGGGTGGTGTCGGATGTGAAGGAGGCTGGTGGGTGGTGTCTGGCCTCGAGGGGCTGCCTGGTGTGGTGTCGGAGGTGAAGGGGGCTGGTGGGTGGTATCTGGACTTGAGGAGGATGCCTGGGGTGGTGTCGGAGATGAAGGGGGCTGGTGGGTGTGGTCTGAACTTAAGGGGCTAGCTGGGGCGGTGTTGGAGGTGAAGGGGCTAGTGGGTGGTGTCTGGACTTGAGGGGGCTGTCTGGGGTGGTGTTGGAGATTAAGGGGGCTGGTGGGTGGTGTTTGGGCTTGAGGGGGCTGCCTGGGGTGGTGTTGGGGGTAAAGGTGACTGGTTGGTGGTATCTGGAATTGAGGGGGCTACCTGGGGTAGTGTCAGAGGTGAAGGGGGCTGCTGGGTGGTGTCTGGAATTGAGGGGACTGCCAGGGGTAGTGTTGGAGGTGAAGGGGGCTGGTGGGTGGTTTCTGGACTTGAGGGTGCTGCGTGGGGTGGTGTCAGAGGTAAAGGTGGCTGGTGAGTGGTTTCTGGACTTAGGGGGGCTGCCTGGGGTAGTATTGGAGGTGAAGGGGCTGATGGGTGGTATCTGGACTTGAGGGGGCTGATTTGGGTGGTGTTGGAGGTGAAGGGTGCTGGTGGGTGGTATCTGGATTTGAGGAGACTGCCTGGGGTGGTGTCGGAGGTGATAGGTGCTAGTGGGTGGTGTCTAGATGTGAGGGGGATGCCTGGGCTGCCTGGGGTAGTGTCAGAGGTCAAGGTTCTGGTGGTGTTGTCTGGACTTGAGGGGGCTGTCTGGGGTGGTGTCAGAGGTTGCGGGGGCTGGAGGGTGGTGTCCGGGCTTGAGGGGGCTGTCTGGGGTGGTGTCGGGGTAAAAGGGGATGGTGGGTTGTGTCTGGACTTGAGGGGTTCGCGCTTTGAGGCACTTGTGTATAGTCGTGTTATAAATGCCATATCATATCATATGTGCAGCAGGGGTATATGCCGGCAGATTAGGTATTTAGGGTGTAGGAGGTTGGACTTGCAGTTTTGCAGGGGCCCCTTAACAAGCGAGGGAGCCCGTGCATTTTCGTTGGGGTGCCACCTTAGCTTGCGAGGGAACCCGTGCATTTTCATTGGGGGGGTGCGGCCTCGATTTACGAGGTAGTAATTGCATTTTCGCAGGGGTGCCGCCTTAGCTTACAAGGGAGCCTGCACGTTTTCATTAGGGGTGACGTCTTAGCTTACGAGGGAGCCCATGCATTTTCACAGGGATGCTGCCTTAGCTTACGAGGGAGCCTGCGCATTTTCGTTGGGGGTGCTGCATCGACTTACGAGGTAACTCTCGTGTTTTCGCGGGGGTCCCGCCTTAGCTTATGAGAAACCCCACACGTTTTCATTGGGGGTGCAGCCTCGACTTACAAGAAAGCTCTCAGGTTTTCACAGGGGTGCTGCATGCTTATGAAGGGGCCTGCCATTTTCCACAGTGGTGCTGGATGGTGGCTCAGGGCTGAATGGGAGGTTTGTGCTTGGGATGGGGTATGGCTTGGGTTTTGGTTTGCGTGGGGGCGTGTTGTGGGCATTTCTCCCGCAGCTCCATTCCCTTTGCGTGTAAACTGGAATTGCACGTTTGGATCCATGAATATGCTGAGCATGCAGATGCACTTAATCGTGCATGCTCGCGCACTGTTCTTTCTCAACACGCAGCCTTTGCAGGATTTCTGCATGCATTTCCATGAATCGGGCCCTCCGTGTTTTTATTTTTTTCGTGTTTGCTTAGTCCATCATACTGTGCAGGTTTTCATGTGGGGCTAGTGCTTTCTCGTCTGCTGTGCTCTCAATAAGGGCCTGATTCATGGAATTTTTTGCACGGTTCAAAGTAACTTTGGACTGTGGAAAAGTGTATTTTTGCAGTGGAAAGTCTGAACAAAGTCAGTTGATGTTTACTTTCAGTTTGGGCTTGGATTCTTGGATTCTTTTGAATTCTAAATCAAGTCTCATCTTCTCAAGAGAGACAAACTCTGGACTCAGTACTGGACCTGGTAGGGTCCCTGTGGCAAAGGGTTGAGGCCTAAGAGCAGGTAGAGGTAAAGTGAGGCCTACATCTTGAGACTCTTCTGCCTCATCTAACTCTTCAATAACATTTGAGTTAGACTCTGAAACATTATCATCCTCATCATCATTTTCCACTTTTTCATCAGAAGTAGGTACAGCAGACCTATTTCTTTGACTTTGGCAGTCCAACAACGTTTCTATCAATTCATTCGTTTTGCCTTTAACAGTGAGATTCCTAGCTTTACACATTTCTCTCAGCTGATCAACTGTTAAAATGACTAGGGTCTCCTGCCTGTAGCTATCCATATCAGGCATGATAAAACAATTGCTTTTCTAGTGGTGCTTAGCCTTGTGAAGGTTATTTGAACAAAGGTAAGAGCAGCACTCTCAGTGTAATAACTATACTTTATCCTCACCACTTGCCACCAGTGTTAGGCAGAATTACATGCAGTACCCTTTGGGAACACTACACACAATTAAGACTACAGGTCTAAGCACAATCTCACCTTTGGTAGAGGCCTGTACTACACAGTTATGTGGTAGCAATGGCTGAGCAGCCAGACTTATCTCAAGAGGGGTGTGAGCCGTACAAGATGTTACGCAAAGGACTTGCAATCACAGCAGTTCAAACACACACTTACTTAAGGTTTCTTGATAAAAGAATATACATTTATTTACACAATTAGTTAGAAAACATTCCACTTGCAAGAGGCAGCTCAATATCACACTATAATACTCTACAGTACACAATAATAGGTTTCTGAACAAGTTAGACTCCCCTGAAGTGGGAGCAAAATGGCACTTCAGTAACTTTCAAAAGGGGTAGAAAGACAAAGGTTATAAGAATCAAAACACAATTACTTTCAGAGGCAGGGCAAATAGTTTCAGTTCACTACAAGAGGCAATTCTATTCAATAGGCCTGGGCCAAAGTCAATGGTTCAGTGTCTTGGATAGGATAGCACAGTTCTGGTAGTAAACAGTTAAGTCTTTGCCAATGTTCTTAGAAGTAGTTTGCCAGAAAAAGAGTTATATGTCGTATTAGGAGCGAACAAGACTCCAAAGTTGGGAAAGTTTCACAAACTTTCACCACGGCAGAAAGGATTTCCACATCGCGTTTCCACAGTACCTAATGGATGAAGAAAAGCTGTAGGTGTTCCTGGCAGTTCCTGCAGATCTCGCTGTTCCTGAGCTTCAGTCGTGGGGACAAGAAGGAGGACGTCAAGAGGTTCCTGCACTGCCCAGGGAAGAAGCCACAAGCTTGGCTAAATGTCAGTTTTAAGGTGTGAGTGCCTTCAAGTCCACAAACTGGTACCCTTCTCACTGGCTATTCCGTTTTCAACAGCACTCTGAAGAAATTTCGACCAGTATGGAGACGGTGTCCAGGTGGCTTGCAAGTTGGTTGTTCCCACCAGCTCAAGGGAAGAAGTCGTCCTTGAAGGGGCTTCTCTGTCGAGGGAGTTTCAGGCAATTCAGACCTGCAGGAGGGCTTCACTGGGCAAACCAACGGTCCAGGAGTTGCAGCAGTCGTCTTCCTTCAGCTCGTCTTCGGTTCTTTCATTCCAGTGATCGACTCTGCCTTCCAAGTTCCAGAGACCTGCTTTTAAACAGTTTTCTCCCATTCATTCCAGCCTAGCTGCCACTCACCCAGCAGGGTGTCTCTCCTTGCCAGACAGTCAGCCAGCCAATCACGCCAGAGTGCATACAGGTCTCCTAGGAGACTAATCACAGGGAGTTCCGGGCACCTCCCTCACATCCTGTGCACCCCAGACACTGAGGCGCCAGAGGAGGGCTTCAGCACTGAAGTTCGCCAAAGGCCGTCGAACAAAGGGACGAAACCTGGTGTGGCGCGCAGAGACAAATACTAGAAGGACCTTTCCTAAGAGAAACAGCCAAAAAAGATGACCAGAGTATGTTTTTAAAAAGGGGTCTTGGGCGCCATATTGGAAAACATGGCTGACCCGATTTTTAGTGACCGGTGTTCGCGATCGGGAAAAATCATGGTAGTCTGTTCTAAAACCACTGCCAACAGCCATTTCAAGAGGAAAGGGTAACATTTGACTGTTACATGAGTGTTTAGACACAGGGGATGCTAGGCAACCCCACCAGCACTCTATAGGAAAATAGGATGTGCTGGGTCTATGAATTTAAAAAGAGTAGCAAAGTCAATTTAACTTTACATGTCCTGGGAGACAGTAGTCAGTCCCAGAGAAGGTATTTAAACCTTGGGAAGTCTGAAAGACATCCCTGTGCCACTGCACTGAAGGTGCTGTGTGACACACAAGAAAAAGATGATGCCTATGGAGTTGTCTATAACTCCATATCCAAAGAACACACAAGTAAAACACACATAAAAATACATGGAAGAGTGGGAAAAAAGGCTCACACTCTTTCCAGGTGAAAATTTAAATCCTAGAAATCAAGCAAAGTTGCTGGGGTCTCAAAAGGTAAGGGAAATTAGCACATTATTGAGAATACTCCCTAACAAGGAGGTTGAGAAGGAAGGGTATAGTGCTTGTATGGTGGTTGAACCAGAAGGCCCAATGGGGGTTTGGGGGGAGCAGAGGGAAGGCTCCTTGTTTGGGTGCCCATCCTTTTGGACACCACCATAGTTATGACTTGTGGCAGCATTCTCCATATATGGCTGACTGCCAAAAACGGTAGGAAAATGGTAGGGAATGCGATATTCTGTACATCTATAACACGGATGTCAATTGACACAAGGTCCCAAAGTGTGTGAGTGCCGGATTGGTAATACTATCAGTATTTCTGATATTGGGATATAATTGGCTTATTTTAAGAGTCAAGAGGCACCTGTTGGAAAAGGTAACATTTACCCAACACTCTTCAATGATGAATTATTTTGAGCTTTTGCATAGAAGTCTTAGAAAATGAATGAATGGTGTGCCATTGAAATGTTTATACAATCTAGTGTGAAAGAGTACAGCTGAACGCTCTATGCTGGAGTGGGTGTAGCTAATCACAGGCAGCGTTTTTCTTCGGTGAGTCAGAGCTCTATTTTTAGTATCCTCTGATATCACTGCAGACTCCACGTCTGTCTGATTGTGCAAGCCTCATACACAGCAGAGGCTTCAGTTTCTGGGTCAGCTGTAGCTCAGGAGTTCCTTCCCACATTTACAAATTTGCAACATGTTCAATTTCCGGGGTTCGTGTCCCGCTGGCGCCCACTGACCATTTTGTTTACATTTCTACTATTATATCATACACTTATATATTATTATATATTATATTGTGTATTATTGTCTGTATAGGTTTTTTTTAAGGTCTCCAACTTTACCTATTCTTTCTCTATTACATAGTCACTAATAAAGGTTAATTAATTGTACATTTCTCACCAATAAAGTGTATTAAATCTGCACGTATAGTCAAAACAGCTGCTCTTTGCTTCTGTTGTGCCACCACCAATGATCATTTAGTAGAGAAAAAACAGACCTGCTTATAAATAAAACCAGAACATAACCCCTTGATGTAGTAAGCGTCTTCCATGAAACTCTTCGGCTATTGGTCAAGAACAGACAGATTAAGAGACAGAACCAAGGACAAGAGGCCAACCCTGGAAGGGGCTCTTTCATGATGATGTACTTCCAACCACCAGAGAACTGTTCCGTGAATGCAGGGCCGGCCGTAGAGGCAGCAGCGCCATGGGCGAATTGGCGCCCCCCCTTCCCGTGCGCCCCAGGTCAACAGGGTAACAGGCGGGGCGGGGGGAGGGGTGGCAGGAGCGCCACATTTGTTTTGTCCCTCCCTGCTCCAGCGCCTTGCAGGGGATTAATCACTGGAAAAGTTTGCTCATGCATGAAAATGCATGAGCGTCCTGTTCCAATGAAAACCACCTGGCATTGGGTGGGGTGCGTCCTCGATTTACGAGGAGGAGTTTGCGTTTTAGCAGGGGTGCCGCCTTAGCCTACGAGGGAACCTGCACGTTTTTTTGGGGGGTGCCGCCTTAGTTTTCAAGGGAGCCTGAGTGTTTTCATTGGGGGTGCAGGTTCGACTTACGAGAAAGCTCTCAGGTTTTCACAGGGGTGCTGTATGCTTATGAGGGGGCCCGCCATTTTTCACAGTTGTGTTGGAAGGTGGCTCAGGGCTGGATGCGGAGGTTTGATGTTGGGTTGGGGTATAGCTTGGGTTTTGGTTTGCGTGGGGGCGTGATGTGGGCATTGCTCACGCAGCTCCATTTCCTTTGTGTGTAAGCTGTAATTGCACTTTTGGATCCATGAATACGCCGAGCGCGCAGATTTATTTAATCGTGCATGCTTGTGCACTGTTCTTTCTCAACGTGTGGGATATCTGCGTGCATTTCCATGAATCGGGCCCTCTGTGTTTTTATTTTGCATGTTTGCTTAGTCCATCATACTGTGCAGGTTTTCGTGTGGGGCTAGTGCTTTCTCATCTGTTGTGCTCTCAATGAGGGCCCGAATCATGGAATTTTTTGCATGGTTCTAAGTAACTTTTCACTGAGGAAAAGTGAATTTGCACTGCTGACCCAAACCCTGATTCATAGAACTGTGCAAAGTGTATTTTTGCAGTGGAAAGTCCAAACAAAGTCAGTTCATAGTCACTTTTGCAGTACAAAATGACTTTGCACGGACGTTGCACTGCAAAAAAACACTATGCACAGTTCCATGAATCAGATTTTGTGTCGGCAGTGCCAAGTCACTTTGAACCTTGCAAGAAATTCCATGAATTGGGCCCTTAGCCTTCTTCTCCTAAGGTTTTGTTGGCATGGCAAACAAAGGTAGAGGCAACAAAAGAAAAGCTCATGGAAGCCTCGTTGGCCAATCACATGTCAATAGTGGAAGAGAGAGAGAGAGAGACCATCCAAATCGTGGTGTTACCCCTGCAGCTGACCTGCCAAAAGTATAAAAACGAACCTTCTTTAGCACTTGAAGGAGGTTGCACTGTGCGGCTTTGCAGCCCTCCTAGGAGGAATACCCCTCAGTGGAGCATATGGCTAGGTCTTGGAACTCTTCCGTTTGAATCTTTAACACCCTAACACCCCGCTTCCCACCACTCTGCCTCATCTGCAGTTCAAATCTTTCCTAGGGTATTTCTGGCTTCATCTAGTGGTGCATCCTGTGGAGTAGACCTAAAGATCAATGAATCCAGGGGTGCCTGGCCCACGTTGTTTTGTAGAATTGGCCCAAGAACCTCCAACGTCTTTATTGGCTGGTGGTGTTGCCACATTGAGTAGAACCCAAGTAGGAAATAGGTTCCTTGGCCTATCTAGACACCGATTTAACCAGCAACAATGATGGAATGTGGATGTGTGCGTAGGAGGAAGCTTTGTGCTCAACAGTTAATCTTTAAGAGGCAAGTCATTGACTTAATGAAATCTTCCCTGGATGAAGCACGTGGGCAAAGTCCTACAAGAGTTGAAACTCCATGTCTATAAGGCTGGCAAGACTGGAATTGTATGGAGACTCCGAAACGGTGCAGTCAGAGTGATCAGAATGCCAGCCTTAGAGGACTGGAATTAATCTTAAACAGCCAAATTCAAGAGGCAATCTGAATCAGATACTGCCTTGGGTAACACCCATTGGCACCCTTCCTTCCTACCTCTCTAGCCTGTGGCCCTGATGATCCTATGCTCTGAAACTAATGCGGCTGTATCATCGAGTATTGGGCGATATTCCATTTGCCTGCAGAGGCAGACGCTCCCGCCAACACCTGGTGAAAGTGTTGACCAATGCTCATAGTTTGCATGAGGAGCAGATGGAAGCAACTCAGACATGGATTTAGAGTGAGGGCGGAACTGAACTCAAATGCTGTTAGTATGTCTCAGAGAGTCTCTTCGTTGGGAAAAGAGAAAGAATGTGTCTGGCGGCAAATGTGTAACGTTACATTTTTATGACAACGATGTGGATTGAATGGCTTAGTGTAATGGACAATTGGCACGGTCATAGGGCAGGTATACTAATCCTCCCTATAAACTGTTTCTACCCAGCCCCAAAACCATCCACCGCCCTTTGCCTGACCACCCAAACCGACTGAGAAGAAAGTGTGTGTGCGATTGCTCCTCGTGGCAATGTGCCTTTCTTTGTTCAGCGCAATGATTGACATGTTTTGCAGAAAGATGGGGGTTTAGAAGTAAGAAGCCCCCTTACCTTCTGTGAGGGTCTTGCCCCTAATCTGGATCTGAAGTGGGGTTATACTCAGGGTCTCAGGACGTTGAATGACTTAGGGTGCTGGATCCTCTGTTACCGTTGAGCATGGTGGTCACAGCTATGAGCCTGGAAGCAGGATTGGGGACCTGTCCACAGTCGCCTGTGAGCCAGTGTTGCCCACCACTACTCGAGCCGCCGCATATTGGCCTCCAGGTAAGGAGTGCCTCCTCCGACGAGCAGTGAGTGTCTGTTTGGGGCAAAGGCGGGGAAAAGTGCAGATAGAGGTGTGAGTGGAGGGGAGGTCGGCAGTGAGGTAAGAACAAGTGGGGTCGAGAATATTAATGAAAGGAGGGTGAAGGAGTCTAGCACGCGGGGATTCCACGCTGCACGAGCTGGCACAGAACATTGCTGGACTTGGAAACAGGGGATTCTGTTTGCAAGATTGTGTGCCTTCAAGTAACTTGAATGATTGGGAGGGAGGGGGTTGAGAAGAAAAGGTATAGTATGTTTATGGTGGTAGAACCAGAAGGGCCAAAAAGGGGGGGCAGAGGGAAGGCTCCTAGTTTGGGTGCCCGTCCTTTTGGACGCCACCAAAGTTATGACTTGTGGCAGCATTCTCCATATATGGCTGACTGCCAAAAACAGTAGGAAAACGGTAGGGAATTCGATATTCTGAACATCTATAACACGGATGTCAATTGACACAAGGTCCCAAAGTGTGTGAGTGCCAGATTGGTAATACTATTAGTATTTCTTATTTTGGGATATAATTGGCTTATTAAGAGTCAAGAGGCAGCTGTTGGAAAAGGTAAAATTAACCTGACACTCTTCAATTATGAATTATTTTGAACTTTTGCCTGAAAGTCTTGGAAAATGAATGGAGGGTGTGTCATTGAAATGTGTATACAATCTGGTGTGAGAAAGTACAGCTGAAAGCTCTATGCTGGAGCGGGTGTAGCTAATCACAGGCAGCGTTGTTCTTCGTGAGTCAGGGCTCTATTTAGTATCCTCTGAGATCACTACAGACTCTGCCTCAGTCTGATAGTGGACGCCTTATATAGAGCAGAGGCAAACGTTTCCGGGTTAGCTGTAGCTCAGCGGTTTCTTCCTGCCTTTATAAGGGTTTGAATCATGTTCAACCTCTCGGGGTTCGTGTCCTGCGGGCGCCCACTGACATTTTTGTTTACATTTCTATTATTATCTCATATGTGTTGGGGGTTTGTCGCGACCCCCGGCGCCTTCCGTAAACCCCAGAACCTGAAGGACTCACTCCGACAGGTCCTCTAGGTTCAGGCTTCCCGGTCGCTCTGACGTGGCCGGGAACGCCCCGTTTATTTATATTGCACGGGCGGCGTGCAACGTCACGCCGCCGCTTGCGCGCCCTGTCATCGGGCAGTGCCACACTCCTCCTTTTTCCGGGAGAACAATAACAATACTAATACTAGACACTGCAAACCAAACCAAAATGGATCATAACATCTCACGAAACCCCATGTTCAAAACACCCCTTTATTGACATCCACCCGGGTCCCCTTACTTAACAGTTCTCATCATTAGGACAATCAGCCAGGTGACCCAACACGTAATCGCTGAGGTGAGCAGGTTTCCCTCGCCCAGCCCTCTGGGGGTACCTCCTGCTCACCTCCGGCACGGGTGATCTGTCCACGGGCATGCCCCGGGCCGGGGACTCAGGCAGACAGGGTGTTTCCCCTTCGTCCTCAGGGACCTCTCCTGGGTCTGGATCAGGAGGTGGATCAGTTCTTGGATCCCGCAGCTTTTTGAAGAAACTCACGTTGCGAGTTACCACAGACCGGCCGTCCGATGCAGTCACCTTGGATCCCCGGACTGCGACGACATCCAGCGGTTCCGGCTCATACGGTAGGGAGAGCTTTCCATGGGGATGCCTATTTCGAATGAGGACATCATCGCCTGGCTCCAGCTGCTGCGGGCGAAGCCCTCTCCGAACGTTCTCTTGCTCGATCCTCAGCTGCCGGTCCATCTCGACCTGTTGGTCATTGATCACCCCAGGTTCTTTCTCTCCTACCTCCGGCAGCAAGCCCCAAGGACACTGCTTGAAAAATGCCTCTGCCGGGGCCACTCCAGTGGATGCATGTGGCGTGGTGCGGTACACTCTCAGAAACTGGTACAGGGCTCTCTGGAGTGACTGCCCCTGAGCAATTCTAAAGGTCTTATTTAGAGTCCTCATGAGCCGTTCTGCTTCGCCATTGGCCCGGGGCCAGAGAGGCATGATCTTCCTGTGCACCACCCCATAGCTCTCCATCAGCTCCGAGAAGCGTTCGCTCTGGAAGGGCGCCCCGTTGTCCGAGCACAGCATGCGTGGGAAACCATGGGCCACAAACACCTTTTCCACGGCCACCACGACGTGCTCATACGCCACAGAGTCCACAAACTCCACCTCGGGGTACCTAGAGTACTCGTCGACCAGAACTAGGAAGTGGGTGCCCATGGTGGTGGACCCAAAGTCTGCATGAACAATTTCCCAAGGGCGCGTCCCCCTAGGCATTGTCTCTATGGCAGGTTCACGCTGCAGGGGAGATGCCACCTGGCACCAAACACAGGCCGCCACGAAGTCATCCACCTTGCATTCCAGCTCAGGAACCACACCTTCAGCCGTAGGCGTTCCTTGGTCTTGGCGGCGCCCTGATGACCACGGTGTGCCAGGGCGATCACCTCGTCCACCTTCGATTGGGGCACCACAATCTGATCTCCGCGGAGCAGAAGGCCTGATGTTGAGAACGATAACTCCTCCTGGACCTTCCATAGTTGCTCAAGTCCGGTCCTGGCCTCCTGAGTGCGCCCCGCCAGAGCCTCCAGCACCGACTTCCAGGAGCCCTGTTGCATAGAGTGTCTTAGGATTTTGAAGCACTCATCCTCCGCTGCAGCTGCCTCCAGCTCCTGGAGAGGCATGGCATTCGGCGTGGCCGCCTCCACCACCACCTGGACGTGCTCCTCTGCCTCTTCTGCACAGGTGTCATGGTCTTCTCCTGCGGACGCCCCAGGGTGTCTGGAGAGGTAGTCTGCAGCGTTGTTCGCCCCTGGCCGGTTTACCAAGGTGACTCCATATTCCAAAAGGGCAAGCGACCCTGCTAGGATGGGAAGCAGCGGCTTGTGGTCAGTCACCACCGTCACCGGGCGTCCAAGGACGTAGAGCCAGAAGTGCCGGCATCCCCAAAGTACTGCCAGCGCCTCGCGTTCGATCTGCGAGTACTGCTGCTCCGCATCGTACAGGGCCTTGCTGGCATACGCCACCGGGCGGACACCCCCATCATGTCAATCTGCGTTAGCACGGCGCCCAGGCCGAATGGGCTGGCGTCGACGATAATTTCTGACGGTAACGCAGGATCAAAAAACGACATGGTGTCTTCAGCTGCCAGGGCACCCTTTATGTCATCAAAAGCCGCCTTTTCTAGCGGGCCCCAGTTCCAGATGGCATCCTTCATTGTCAGTGAACTGAGTGGTTCCGATCTGGAGGCCAGATTTTTAATGAATCGTCCACAGAATGTGACCATGCCCAGGAAACTTCGCACCTCAGACACGGACTCCAGAGGCTGCGCCTTCTTTATGTCCTGCACCTTCCGGGGATCAGGAGACACCCCCCCCTACTTGAATACAAAGCCAAAGAATTCTATTGATGGTTGCAGAAATTCACACTTCTCTTTGTGGAGGGTGAGTCCCAAGGATTGTAGTTTTCTGAACGTCTTCGCCAACCGCCTCAGATGGTCTACCTCTGTTCTTGCAAACACCAGGATATCGTCGCTTATGTTCAAAACGCCCTGTAGATCAGCCAGGGCACCCCAAATAATGTTCTGGAATACCTCCGCCTCCGAGGACACACCAAAACTCAGTCTCTTATAGCGGTATAGCCCTCGGTGTGTCGTGAAGGTGGTAATATACCTCGACTCAGGGTGGAGGACAACCTGGTGATAGCCCGCTCGGAGGTCCAGTTTCGAAAAGAAGCGAGCACCCTGTACCTCCGCAATGATGTCATCGATCGTCGGGGGGAGGTGCCACCACTATCGGGGACACCCAGGGCGTCGGGCCCTCAACCTTTTCTATAATGTCAAGATTGACCAAATTGTCCAGCTCCTTGTCGACATGTTCACAGAGGTAAAACAGTACCCTTCGATGTTTCATGGCAATGGGCTGTACCGATTCATCAATGTGTAACCTCACTGGGTCACCGGCCATCTGCCCGATCCCCTTGAACAATGCGGCATACTTCTCGAGCAAGTCATTGATATCCTCTAAATAGACAGAGTATGTGAAGCTGACGATGCCGAGGACCTCTGCTGCAGCATAACTTAACAACGTATTGGTGCTCTCCGGTGTCACGTAGAATCGTGCTGTGATTTGGGAGCCCTCATGTTCTACTTTTGCCACAAACACACCATCCAGAGGGATAGGGCAACACCACCAAAGGCAAAGATGCGGGCCTTGGGAGCAGCCAGCTTGGGGGGCTGGTCCATGGCATCACAGGCCATTACATTCACCGACGCCCCAGTGTCCACGAGGACCGGGACTGGAGATCGGTTCACCTCGACCACGCACCTTGGCTGTCTCCTGTTCTTACTTTTCAGGATCCCCACACTCGAGACAAAGAAGATGTTCTCTTCCTCCTCTTCTTCTGCTTCCTACACCTGGGCATCCTCCTCAGTCTGATCCACCTGAGCGACGTTGGGTGGTCGACCCTGGCGATTGAGACTGGACCGCCCCGGGCCCCTCGGTACCAACAGCGGCATTGCTGCTTTGGATACTCTCGAGAAATGATCCGGTAGCCCACACCGTCCACAGGTCTTTCTAGCCGAAGGGCATTCAGCTGGGTGGGGCAGGTCATACCCACATATTTGGCAGATTTCTCTTGCCCTCCCGGCTTGATCCTGGGGACCACTGCCACCTCGCCACATCGCACATACCTCTTCGGTCTTGATGGGGCGCGACAGCATGGTTGCCAGCCGGGTGTCATCATCCACCACCTGGGTAGCCCGAAAGTACATGTCCAGGCGGTCCACCCACTTCCTCCATCTGGGCCCCAAACTGGAAGGCGGGCCCGATACATCAAACTCCGGGATGGGCTGCAGAGCTGCCTGTGCACATACCTGAGCCATGGCGGGGGGAATCTGCTGAACAACTGGTGCTGCCACGGGCTGTGCTGGAAGTAGAGGACCCTGAAGACCTGCCTGACCACCTGGAGGCTGCTGTGCCGGCTGCACTGGAGGCAGCAAACCTTGAAATGCTGCTGGCGCACGTGGAGGCTGCTGCACCGCCGCTCCGTCCTGGTCCACAGTATCACTCATCAGTTCGAGTGCACAGGCACCCCCAGCGTGGAAGACAAGGGCCGCAACTCAAACACCAAGTCCAAATAACTCCAGCATGCACCATTGGAGAAACAGCTGCTGCAACACACCTCTGTGAAGATGAAGAGGATGAAGATGAGTGGGACCACCAGTCTGATGATGAAGAAGATGAAGAGAAGCCTCAGCTTCCAACTGCTCCAAAAATTAGGACAAGAAAGAAATGTGGGCTATACAGGCCCAGCCATTGTAGCCCTCCTCCTTGCTTGTACTCGACGTAGCAGACCCAGTAAAATGCAAAATCACCAACTGGGCATAATCACATGCAGGTATCACTGCCTGCTGAGAGGATTGCCAAAAATTAGGCCTGGATGCACTTCTCAGCTCAAACCGGAGCTTGGAGAAGTTTCACGGCCTGATCTGCAAAATGGGTAACGCTCGGCCTGCGGGCCGGAGCTAAGTCTCAAGACAACCTCGCTGCAACAAGAAAAAAATTGCTGGTCAAGTCACCGCCGGGCCCAGGCATCGTTTCCCCCACTCGTCACCACTGTTGGGGGTTTGTTGCGACCCCCGGCGCCTCCCGTATGCCTCAGACCCCAACACGTCCTCTCGGTTCGGGCTTCCCTGGTCGCTCTGACGCAGCCGGGAACGCCCCGTTTATTTATATTGCATGCGGCGGCGTGCAACGTCACGCCGCCGCGTGTGCGTCCTTCATCAGGCAGCGCCACAATATGCATATTTATTATTATATATTATATTGTGTACAATATGTCTGTATAGGTTTTTTTGAAGGCCGACATCTTTACCTATTCTTACTCTATTCACATAGTCAATAATGAAGGTTCATTAGTGACTGACAGCTGTATGACGGTGCCAGTCTACAATCAATACACTCAGGGCCTTCAATAAAGGACCCCTTGATGGAGCCCGCCATTTCGTAAGCCTCGAGGGAGGGTGAGCTGCAAGTTACAGGGTACAGAATGCATTAAGTAGGGCACTGTATGTCCTGCAGGACGTGTTCACGTGAGAGTATGTCCAAGAATCCCGAAGCGTGCCAATGTTGTACATTTCTCACCAATGAACGTATAGACAAACCAGCTGCTCTTTGTTTCTGTTCTACCACCGCCTATGATCATTTAGTAGAGAAAAAGCAGCCCTGCTTATAAATAAAATCATAAAATATCCCCTTGAAGTAGTAAGCGTCTTCGATAAAACTCTTCGGCTATTGGTCAAGAACAGACAGATTAAGGGACAGAGCCGGCGACAAGAGGCCAACCCTGGAAGGGGCTCTTTGATGATAGCGCCTTGAGATGTGCTTCCAACCACCAGAGAACGGTTCCTTGAATGATACACATAGTGTGTGCCCTCAGTAGAGAACAAACTGCCCCGCGGTGCTGCACAATGCAGACTGACTGGATAGTGCGACTAAAGGGGAAAGGCTCGTGCAGCGCCTTAATGCATAAGCAGGTACTGCTTCAAGGCACTGCTTTCAGCGAGATCCCTCCCGGGCAAACCGCAGTGCTGTTAGTCCACTATGGAGGTGGGGTGCAGTATACAGTCTTAATATGAGAATTTGAGTGGGGGGCCCAACAAGTCATCCGTGTCTGGCACACTGCTGCCACACCAAGGCAGAGTGATGAAATTGGGGGGTGGGGGGGGGGGGTTGACATCATTACAGGGTGGAGTTTGGGGTGAGGCTAAGGGTGCCACGCAACAGATTTTAAAGCTTACATCGAATAGCATTTAAACAGCGCATTTGAAAGAGCTGCCTCCTTTTTTTAAACCAATAATTATTTTAATAAAGTTTTGGAACTCTCCAGCAGGACAGCGCATGAAAATATCATCAAATATAACACATGCCTGTGGATGAGTGACGGCTCTTAACATGAGCATACGATGATGGGGGCATGAATTCATCCCATTCTGCTGCATTACATGTTCATCTCGGTTAGATAGCTCAGTGCCGCCCCATGACCCATTCAAAACTCCCAGCCTTTGGTCTGACTTCGCGACTTCTGCAATGGCCTATTCCATTCAATGTAGCACTGTCCAGGTGACATCATGTAGTCAACATGATTAACTTGCTGCTTCTGTATTATCTTTTTAGGAAAGTCCCTCTCATCATGCTGCCCTCCTTGTAAGGTGTGCCCAAACACACATTCGGAATCATGTCCAATTATTGTATGCTAGCATTGCCACCGTAAATCATGTCCATGCTACCTGTGTAAGAAAGACCATCATGAGGCTTTCCTCAATAATATATGCCCCTGTTACACCGCTTCATGCTGCTCTGTTCTTGGAGTCTCATTAAGTAGAGAGTGATAAGAGTGAGTGATGCATAGCAATACAGAGTGATGTGTGAGTGGGAACATGAAGGCAAGTGTTATTCAAAGGAGGTGATCAAGGAAGACAATGTGATACTTTTGTTGAATTTTTACACAGAACATAACTATTATTAAGATAATGGCAGGGGTACATAATCCAAAAAAGTGCAAGAGGACAAGCTCGTGTGCACAACAGTTTGCAATGCATTCGCCGTGCCTTGATGGGTGTATGTGACACAGAGCAATGTATGGAATCCAGTGAGCAGGTTTCAACACAAAATGTTTGTGTGGCAGTGAGTGTGTATGTATGATAGTGTGTGTGTGTCTGTGTGGGTGCCTGTGTGTGATTTGTGTGTGTATGTGGGAGTGTCTGTGTGAGAGTGTGTGTGAGTGCGTGTGAGGGACTATGCACCAGTGAGAGTGAGTGTGTTGTGTCATGGGACAATTTGCAGTGATTAGCCTTTTCCTTTCTCGGACAGCACATCAACAATGACGTTTGCCTAATCAGAGTGTTTTGTGTACTTGTTAATTGTTGAGGCCATGTATGGCTTGCAGCTCAGACATGATTTTTCAGGATTTATAGCTGCTTACACATTTGACAGGTATGTTTGTTAGTCAGATCAGCCAGAGCGCCAGTTGACCACCACAGTGGGGATAGTGGACGGTATAAATATCCTTTAACAATACATATGGGATTGTTTTGGTGCCAAAAAGGTGATTAAATTAAATGGTTGGCATGGTGGTAGTTGTGTCCTACCTCTTCAATGTGTTTCTTTTGGAAACACAAAATGAAATGTCTTTTAGTTCTATGGGCACTTTCTCAGGGTGGTTTTGTGGACAAAATACGTTGGCCCATTGTCATCATTGAATGTCACCTCGGCTTTCGCAGGATTGTGTGCACTCCACAGAGGAGGGATTTTAGGTGAAATAAGATTGCACAAGCTGGGTACATGCAGGCCCACCACATGCCCTTTGCCCAGCCATACGCCAGCGGTGTGCCTGTGGGTGTCGATGGGGTGTCACCACCATGTCCATCAGGAGGCCACACCTTTCTTTATTTGTTTGTCATGCGTCATAGCCTGAAGGTATTAGGGCACGGTACACAGAAGACACTTACAATACAGTGATGTGACGAGGGGCCAGACACTTAGTTGAACAGCAATCTTTTGAGCTTCCTTCTAAATTGGGCAAAATGTTCTTCCGCGCAGAGCGGTTCGGGGAGGGCGTTCCACGCCATGGGTGCTTTAACGGCATAGAAGATACCTTTACCTCTTGCTCTTTTTACCCGTGGAACTGCAAGCAGGTTTGCAGTACTTGACCGTAATGCACTTGGCGGCACGTGTCTGGATAGCGCCACCCCATAGAAATCCTGGACCACTGGTTGCCATACTGACGGTGTTCTGGACATATAGATATGCCAGCGGACAAAAGGACGTTCAGTTATGATTGCCAACACCTGGTGAAAGCAGCGTGAATGCAGGGCCTAGGAGATAACACCTACTATGGCGGTGGTCCGCTGGAATGAACCAGTGGCCAAAAAGTGCAGAACAGTGAGCCCTTTTTGCAAGGATCAGTGCTTGGGAACACATGGTGGGTGATGTGAGGTCATCTTCCCACTTCATGACCAGGTTGAGGATGATATGGGGGGGACCTAAACCTGCCATAGAGTTGGTCGTCAGGCATCCCAAAAAGGCTGGTCCCTGGGTGGAAGATCCGGGCCCTGGCCATCCTCCTCCTCCTGCCGTGTCACAGGATGACTGCTGCTACAAATGGTGCATTCTTTGTGGCTGTATCCATGTGTTTGTTGATCATGCATGCTTTTTATACATTTGTTAGTGTGCACTTTGACGTTTACACCTGCTGTCGCATGGCGTAGGTGTTTCTGAATTTGCCCATGGTTGTTCACGCAACAGCGCTCCCTGTTCAATTCTATGAATGCGTGTGTTTTGCGCACATATGGGCTCTGCGATTATTTGATGGTGGAACGTCCCTCGTAATGCCCATATTTTCGCTTGTTCTTCCTTATTCCACGTGTTTCTCCTCCTTTTCAGGTGACTGCCCACGACCGGCCGGCCCTTCATTTGGAGTTTCGCGCATGGCGTTCGTCATATCAGAGTGATGTGGTGGACCAGTGCGGATTCTTCGCAAGTCCCGGGTAAGCCCCACACGATTTCACGTGCTAGTGCAATTTTTTCAGCTCAGAATTTTCCATGAATCGGGCCAATTATACATAAGTAACAGGAGCTTGGGGTATTATAAAGAGAAGAAGTAGTTACCTCTATTCTTGGTTCCACGGGGATGGAAGGATATGCACTAAAAGACTTCAAACAGGGATGTTAAGGATTCCTGAGGCTAAGCCAATAAGAAGAGTCTGTATCATGCTCCAAAATGGGGCACAAGTGGGATGAGATACATTTACTAACGATAGTAAAGGAAGGTGTACGCAGAAGAAAAATATATTAAAAGTGCACATGCGTGGGATTATAAATATGTCAGTATAAATCTTTTGGTGTGTTAAACTAATAGATATAAAAGGATAGTAAAAAAATAAGGTGATTGGTAGATTTTTTGACCAAGAAATTGATGTCAATTAGGAGGGTAAAAATCAAAGGAAATTCATCATTAAATAAAGGAGAGACTCTTAAAACATCAATTGACCGAAAGTATAAACGAAGGAACAAAAAGAACACAGTTAACTATATTTTTGAAGACGATTACAATGTTTTGGTTTTGAATAAAAAATCAGCGATTGATGGTGCCTGCTCAAATTGATATGGGTGGTATATTTGATAAAATAAAAAACCAAATAAAAAGTAAGGTAAGTATCGACAGTCGAGATCGACTTGTTATCATGGAGGACACCCCCCCGTTAAATGTATGCAGGACGTTGCCAAGATACACAACTAAGATAAGGAAACATCTTTCAGAATGGGCAAGAGTAATAAAACACTTGTACCGTGGCCCCTAGATGGTTTGATGCCAAAAACAATATTGCAGCATATAACGACATATTTGCATGCCACATAATAGGGAAAACAGTTACAGAAAAGGCTGGCTGTTTTAAGGTTATGGGAGATGTATCAAACTGAGAAAGAAGACCCAGCCGAGAAGGAGTGGATGCTTAACCCGCATAAGTTGGAGGGCGTAATGCCTTCACCTCCCTTTTCCCCTCCTGAAAACAAAAGTGTAGATACAGCGGACAAGGGATTTTATCCTTTAAAGGAATTGAAAGCAGTGGCGGGGTATGTTAATCCAACCTATGAGCCCCCCGCTTATAATAGTGAGGATAATGGGGAAGAGAATAAAGGTAGAGAATTCAAATATACATCGACATGCAATGAAAGTAAACAGCGTGATGAGAGAAAGGACAGGCAAGGCCGACAAATGGAGATAGAGGAAGAAGCAAAGATGAGGAAAGAAATAAAGGATAAAGCTAATGGAGTCGCATTAGTGCAGAATGAATGGATGGGAGGACAAATACTACATAAGCAAGACGATAAGGGCACTGATGGGGTTCGAGAAAGAGAAGCGCTGGAAAAGAAAGAGAAGGAAGAAGAGAGAGCATATATGTGGCTGGGAGGATAGCTCAGGAGCAACGCGCTCAGCGCTTAGAAGCCTCTCGGTATGAAGTGCGTTATAAATAAACAATTACATGTATATAAAGAAGAGAGGGACAAAGTATACTGCTGAAGGGAAGAACAAAGAAGGTATGAGGCTAGGAAAGAGAACGAGAGACTAGAAGAGAAGAGACGAGATGAGAAAGAAGCCCAAAGAATGCAACTAGGTAGGTTGCAAAGCAGAAGAAAGGAAGAAGAATTAAGGGAGATGAGGAAAAGGGAAGAAGAAATGAATAGAAGCAGGGGATTAAAAGATGATGAGATCGAATATTTATGCCACAGAAGTATAGTGCCGATTGAAGCACGAGAACGATTTGAGGAAGAGAAAGGAGCGTAACAATAACAGCCCCCTAGGGAGCTACAAGGGATGCCGAGAGTATCGACATTGGCTGATGAGCGAGACAGAAGATTTAGGGACAAGCTTGAGAATATGTATAGGCATATGAGGGATAAAGAAGGGTATAAAACGCAAGAGAATATAGAAAGAAAGATGTGTGTTAAAGGAAAAGGGAGGAAGGATGGATAACAGACGATCACAGGACATTGTCCTTAAGTAGATTATATCTTGATGAAACAGAAAGGGATAACAGTCATACAAGATGGAGCATAATGATGTCAGACAAAGAAAGGGAAGAAAATTAAAGAGCGCAAAAGGAGGGTTCATGCAGATTTTTAAAACTATTGAGCTAAGATAAAGGGATAACATGATCAGATCTAGAGGACCCCAAAGAGAGAACATCAGAATCGGCAATCTATGCTGACTGACCAAACACACGATTGCACAGTATAGGTATGATGATTGACGTACAATAGTGCACTTATATTGTTATTAACCAAACATTATGACTGACCTGAATCAAAGGCAGCAGTATGTGGATAAGAGAATCCTCCTGGTCACCCTATTCCCCTGCTCCTGTAAAAGGTTCAGGGAGAACATAACTTCTAGGGAAACCCTCTGGGGTAGAAAACCCTGCAAATCTTTTCCGGATGGTTTAAGAATCCCTCTGTGGGCAGGTCGACCGGGCATAGGGGGATCTTTACTGCTGTGGTCACTTCTGTGTCTTTACAGAAGAGGCGTGGAAAACTGAAGAGGATGAGAGTAGAATGGAAGATTACTAAATGAGTTAAAGGATAGTTCCGGGACTTTTTTTTTATTGTCCCTACGGTTCGGCCATGTGTTTTTAAGCATAACTCGGTAGATCGTAGAAAACTTTCCTATGGACCTTACCCGACTTTTCGTCCATTAACGCACTCGAAATCAGCCGCCATTTTCTGATAATCCTATCATTTCCCCCCATCGTCCTGGCTCACCTGCGTTTGCGGCACTAAATCAAATCCCCCGCCCCTGAAACAGACTTTATCAAAACATTCATATTCCCCGCCTCTATCCGTGACGTGACTGTGCTGCGTAGGCAAACGCGCCCAGGCGTCTTCTACGCGACTCCACACAGAACCCGGAAACCAACACAGATTAGCTCACAACACAGCGCGCCACAATTCGCAATATGAAACTGTACTTTTAAATCAAACCGCAAGATTGTAAATTTGGTAAAGTACATTTATTTGACATCAAATGTTTAGAGAATATTCAGCGATTTGCATTTTTATTTGCTCAGGTTCCAAAAAGTTCGTTTTGAGGCACACGATGTTCCTTTGCTGTACACAGGGTCTTAGATCATCTCACAATACAGCGCCACAATTCGGAATATGAAACTGTGGTTTAAAAGCAAACTGCAAGATTGTACATTTGGCAAAGTACATTTATTGGACATCAAATGTTTAGAGAATATCCAGCGATTTTCATTTTTATTTGCTCTCGATCCAAAATAGTTTGTCTTGAGGCAAGCGATGTTCGTGTGCAGTAAACAGGGTGTTGGTTAACGGTAAAATAAGCTCTTCGGTCGCACTGATAATCGCATGGCTGTTCCAACAACGAGGCACTAGGCCACCACAACGGTCTGTATGTTGCATCTAGCCGTTAGTACCGCGTAAGGGCATACTTGTACTTGGCGATCGTCCCATAAAATGGTCAGGGTGGTAACGTTGTTCACGCGGAGAAGCAACTGGCGGTTAAAAAAGCCGTCCGCCGGTGTCTGGTACTCGTGACACATGCAGTAATGCATGATGTACCTGTTTGAAAAACATAAACAATGAAATTAGTCTCACCATCAGATCTTTATTAAAATTATTCATTTTATATATTCGGTCGGGAAATTATTTCATAGCTAGGACAGTGCAACTGGGTTTTAAACGTCAAGGGGGGGCTGTAGGATACTGAGACAGTCCATCAGTGCAGGGGTTGACAGGGAGTGCAGGTGGAGAGTGGAAGGGCCCAGGACCGAGATCGCAGACAGTGGACCAGTTGTAGCAGGGGAGAGGGAGAGAGAAAGCAGAAGCAAAGGTTTTGAGGTGCTTCCGTAAAAGTAGACGGTTCTCCCCAAGATAGTGCGCGGTACAAAACAATATGCCACATAGAACGAACAAGTACAACTTAACCCGTCTTTAAAGCTACTGTATAGTAATTAAATTGCGGTATAAACTCATCTAAAGAGTTACTTACATTATATTTGCATTTTCCATTGTGTCTGTGCGTAGGGCAGCCCCGAAATACCACTCCTTCTATGCCGACGTTATTTCTTCTAATGAACGAACATGAAATGGCTTTCGTTTCTGAAATTATATTCATTATCGTTTCTTACGTGGTCCCGGCCTGTCAAGGTCAAAATACAATAGAACCTTATACTGAGTCGTGGGCCATTCTGGCACCCGAGAAAAAATCAAAGCAGCTGACCTTCACTTTGAACGAGCACACATTCCTAGTTAGCTACATTCAGTGTAAGGCATTCTCACAGGACTTGAAATTTACACTCCATCTTTGCATTTTGTCTGCGTGCTTTGCAGCCCCACAGAACCATAAATACGGAGACATTCTATATTTTTTGAAAAATGATTTATATTACTGTTTGGTTTAATTTAATGCGCAAATGAACAAGGTTGGATAGATACACATATTCAATGGGCCTGCGACATGAGGAGACTCGAGAGAACAGACAATCAAATTACAATCATTTAAACCGTGATGTGTATTTCTCAATGAGTTCTTCTTTAGGTGGACATGGAACAGAGGCAATGTTGGGTGGCAATGCAGTTGTCCCCTGCACAGGTTCGTTCACAACTCCATTTATGTGCCTATCTAGGACGTCAACAATAAGTTTCTCAATAAACTCATATTGCATATCCTCAAACACTGGTTTGATCACCCATTGTTTACTTCTTTTAGTGAAGGCCTTATTGTAGCGAAGCGTCCCTAAAGTTCCGGTCGTCCTACTTTGTTGACGGCCAACATTATGGTTATGTGCCAAGACCGCTAAAAGAGTCCGATTTATCATGCCCTCCATGCCAAAATGCAATCGTTTTGGCCTGTACTTTAGGCACATATTGTGAAACACCTCCAAATCTCCTGTGTGGCAGAATTCCGTGAGTCCCCTCAAAGCTTTTGTTATAGTTTTATCAAATACAATCTTTTCAATGGCTTTGTGAGTGGGTGATGAAGGAATCAACCACTTCTTCTTCCGTGCCTCCTCTGTGGACAAATGGCCATGTTCACAATTGTGGAAATGTTGGTTCGTGTTCCATCGGTGAACGTTCGTACAGTGTGGCATTACTGACCGCCATTTTTCCAGTAGAATTTCCAACGACCCTCCACATGTTTTTGAGCTCCACCAAAGATGGTTGCTGATTGACTTGGACCACTGTGAAATACCTTGCAATTCTTTTTTTTTACCTGCAGCCGACAATTTTTTATTGATTGATTTTGCAAGATGCCAAACGTCAAATTGGTGATTTATATTTTTGTACTGTTCTCTCATTGTCTTGGCAATTGAAACGTGTCTGTCCGTGGCTATCAGGTCGATCACCATTCCCCGCGATTGTAGTTCTTGCAATGATGCTACAAAGCCAACTTTCTCCATGGCCACTGAGGATGTACTTTGTGACACCTGCACGACCACCGAACTCACAATTTTCTTACTTTCCATGTCCTGAAAGTGGTAGGTGCAGTACTTGGCTGAAAATCCTGGGCTGTCGCACTGTCCATCACCGGCTAGCCTGAACCGTTTGCCCGCGAATGTACTATCAATAGACATTTTTTCCATTCTCCAAGCTTCGCTAATGGCTGGAAATAGATAATCGGTTTGGTATTTGTAGAACTGAGTTTTCGCAATGAAATGGATTCCCACAAACTGAAAGAAAGACTCTAATTTTTTAAAACTTGAACCACTAAAAAGTGCAGCCGCTGCACAAAGTAGATTGCCTGCTGGCAGTTGTCCCAGCATAGGTTGTGCAGACCATGAGAAAGGATGATATTTTGTACAGGTGGCATGTATTTTAAGGTTAGTGCCTCGAATTGCACGAGTCACATTAATGAATGGCTCCCCACATACTTCCCCACCAACCGAATGCCCACATTTCATCCGAATAATAATATCAATCAAACAACTATCGAATACAATGAATTTGGCCTCTTTCCTTATACTGTCACTCTGCATCCCAGCTGGTTCGGCCTGTAACGTTGAGGACATGTCACTCACATGAAAGGTAGAATCTCTGATATCGTCTTCCGCTATGTTCAGTGATATTGATGGTGTTTCATTGTCGTCCACTTCATTCTCTTCCATTGCAACATCTGTTCCTTCTCCGGAGATGGGTGAATAAAACAATTTCTTCAACTTTCTCGCGGTCTTAGTTTTTGCGGGTGTGGATTCTGTGAATTGATCTCCGACTGCATCCGAACTACCAGGAGGACATTCACTATCAATGGCTGGTGGTGGTATAGCTCCGTTGTCAATCACTTCATATTCTTCCCATTGGCACGATGCATCTCCAGTCTCAAGTCCCTGCCAAAAGGTTTGACAAGCAACATCTCTCGTTCGCTTCACTGTCTGTGTAGATCTAGTTCGTACACCCACTCGCAACTAGAGGACAGATTGGAAAAGGGATGTTCAGTTTAAACACAACTTACAGTATTGAACTATTAACAGTGAAAAACAACATAATATAGTGACCAGGACACTAACCTTCTTTTGCTTTCTTTTCTTTGAAACCTTCTTGCCTCGAACTTCAACATCAGGACGCTGTTGCTCCGACTCGTGTGTGCATGTCTCCACTTCCTCTTGCGCTGCAACGACTATATTTTCATGATAAGCACATCCATCACGCACTGACGCTCCATCGACTCCCTGAAACATAGAACTTTCATTAGTATGTATAATAATATCGAAAACACAAAATGTACTTGGGGACCAATACCCACGTACATCTCAATAGCAAAACACGAATGAACGCTTTGTGTAGAACATTCAAACGACAATTATTCACGCATTGTTGATCTAGTTAGATGGAACTGTCAAGATCCATACCTCGGGCTCCTCATAGACTTCCGTTGATGATATTATTGAAGATGATGCTTCAGTGACTCCCTGAAACACAGTAATTGCATTAGTATGGTTTTCTATTTTGATAAAAAGAACAGAAACTTTGTGCAGGCGTGAACGGCTCATCTAAATAGACCTGCACAAATGATCAGTTGTCTAAAATAAATAATGGATATGTAAATATGATTCGATTTGCTCGATCGTTGGAAGTGTCACCACCCAGAGATCTGCATCAACTACTAGGGGTGATGTTCTTGTAGAAGAAGCTCCGTCATCTCCCTGAAACATAGTACTTGCGTTAATAAAGAAGGAAGTATAGCGGATGTAATCACGTCATATGATTTCGCTTGATCGAACTGTCAGTATCCATACCTCGAAATGCATAAGAACATCAAGGGACGATGTAACTGCGGTGCACACTTCTGCAAGCTGTTGCGCCGACCCGTAACTGCACGCTCCCCCTTCTTCTTGGACTAATGCTCCATCGACTCCCTGAAACATAGGACTTTCATTAGTAATGAACACAATATTGAAAAAAGAAGACACATAGGAGGGCGACGACAGAAGGACATATCAATGGCTAAAAACGAAAGAAACATTGTGTGTAACAATCACGCTACAAGAATGCAAGATCTGATGATCTCCATCGATGGAACTGTCCTGAAACGTACCTCGAGCATCTGAGTGACATCAACGGTAGTCGTCAATACGTTGGACTCCTCAGCATCTCCCTGAAAGACAGTACTTGCATTATTTTGGATAACAATAATTATAACTGAAAACAAAGACTAGAGGACGAGTACAAGGGTGTACCATTAGGTAAAATAATTACATGATAAATTAAAACTATTGATTTACATGCCTAAAACAAGTCAGTGGCAGAATAGCCAAGTAAGATTACCCGATAGGCGCTTGAAGTGGCTGATGACTGCAATAACGACACGGATGGAGAATCTTCCGCCTTCATATTGAGTGGATACATAAATGGGGAAATTATTGTTAGCTAATGCTACACACTACCGCAAGGCCGAGAGATAAATACGTAAACTTGACTCACCAGTGGAGGGATGTGGACGAATAGAGTGGGAATAGCGGTTGAGAGCAATTTTCGCCTCGCTCGCGGTGTGTTCTTCTTTATTAGCAATGATGTGGAGTACATGTCAGAGCTAAAGTGCCTGCTGCAGATGCGGTATCGATCACCCCTCTTGTCCGCAAAGACTTCTAGGACTCTACTTTCAAGCTCAGACGGTGGATATCCGCAATATCGGACCCATTCTCTTATCTGATCTATTGTCTTAGGGAAAACATGCATTATAGTACCTTCAGATTTATTATGGGTCTTCGAAGGGCAACCGCCAATGGAACAGGCAGGCATTGTGGAAAGTTCTGAAAAGTAAAGATCAACAATTCTCTATGAATACCAATGTGTTAAAACATTAAATGACACATAAAAGGCTCAATGCAAGGTTCGTTTTGGTTCTTGGAACTATACACGTTATTCACATGCAGATAAGTATTTGAATAACTTTAAAAAAAATAGAAAAATAATTTGACTAAACTCAGAACATGTGACTAGTTCCTTGCATGTACTGTCTTGAACGAAAAGAAATTGGACGCAAAATGATTATGGTACATGGCCTTACCTTGACGAACAAACAGTTAGATTCCGGGATCAGAGTAGTTTCTTGTCGTAGAACAGGGAGCAGTTCACAGGTTGCAAACTGACGAGTTTCCTCGAAGTGGTCACGGAAGTTCACAGAGACGAAGAGCAGATAACCAGCACCTTCACGGGTTGACTAGCAAAGGGCAAAGAAGTTCTCATTAGAAATATGAAGTGGGTTATAAAGAATTCGAAACAGGGGTGTGTTTGTGAATGAATGACGTGTATATGTCGTGGCATTATGCGGTTTGCAGGGGGCCGTCCAGCGTGAGGGGGGATGCTTGGCAGGAGACACGGGGTCTGGAGGTAGACATGGGAACAACAACCCATGCTCTATAGACCACTTTGAAGTGTACATGGTCTTTGGCACCTCTTGGCCTTTATCGCTCCCTGACAGCTCCACTTGCCAGCACAAGTACCCCGGTGCGAACTGCCTTTGATAGGGCGGGGGGTGGATTGGGGCGGTGGTCGTGCAGACAAGACACAGGAAGACTCGTGAATGGAGACACACTTATGTGGATTGCAGGGGGCCGTCCAGCATGAGGGGGATGCTTGGCAGGAGACACGGGGTCTGGAGGTAGACATGGGAACAACAACCCATGCTCTATAGACCACTTTGAAGTGTACATGGTTTTTGGCACCTCTTGGTCTTTATCGCTCCCTGACAGCTCCACTTGCCAGCACAAGTACCCCGGTGCGAACTGCCTTTGATAGGGCGGGGGGTGGATTGGGGCGGTGGTCGTGCAGACAAGACACAGGAAGACTCGTGAATGGAGACACACTTATGTGGATTGCAGGGGGCCGTCCAGCATGAGGGGGATGCTTGGCAGGAGACACGGGGTCTGGAGGTAGACATGGGAACAACAACCCATGCTCTATAGACCACTTTGAAGTGTACATGGTCTTTGGCACCTCTTGGCCTTTATCGCTCCCTGACAGCTCCACTTGCCAGCACAAGTACCCCGGTGCGAACTGCCTTTGATAGGGCGGGGGGTGGATTGGGGCGGTGGTCGTGCAGACAAGACTCGTTTGCCGCAGGGCCTCACCAAGGAGAGGCCATCTAACTGCATGTAAGAGGCAGGCTGCAGGATCTAGTGCATGGAAGGCAGGGGGGTGAGTTTATAAATACCTCACCCTCCCAGGAGAATATATGGGTGCAGTTCACCCTGGAGACCCTGGATGCCTAGGCAGTTAGTCAGCAGCAGGCAGGAAGACTATTCAATGGAGACACACTAGATTCATTTAAAAAATCAAAACAACCATTGTTAAAATATATGTTGGGTTTTATTTTAGATCTTAATTTCAATTGAACATAAATAATAAACATTACACATTGTAAAGTTGCGGTTGCAGCACATCCAGGGAAAATCCGCGGTATTGTCCACTGTCGCTGGGGAAATGTTGTCTAATGGCAAGTACCGCACAGGCAGGTATTACTCTCCGAACGCGGTGTCCGAGCCTCCCGTGAAGCCACCAAGTGAAGCAACGATAGGCCACCAGCCTGTACCACCTGTGAAAATGAAAGATGCAAACTGTATTAAAATGACAACTTTCTTATCACTGTCGATTCAGGTAAAAAATGTCATTCTGCTTTGAAAAAAATTCTATCTAGAAAATGCACAACATGGAACCAATTTACATGCATTCGAATGATGAGACGACCATGAAATAGTAGTGGCATCACTGACATCACAACCAGAGTATACTTACTCGTTGCTCGGATTACGCGGACGAACAGTGCCGCAAAGTTCGTGCATAAGCACCATCATCATCCTCAACACGGTCCGTGAGAGGCAGGCTTCCCTGAACTCTGGCAGCTCGGTGATGCATTGCGGACTTGGCTCGCCTTCCGAAATGTAGGCCAGGCATCCCGAGTTTTCTCGGCAGCAGCAGTTCTCCTCCTCAGTTGGCATTAGCTCGCACCGATTGCACGTGCACCAGGTGGAGACGCCGTCCATGCGACATGGTCCAGGCTCTTCATCCGTTGACTGGTCCTCCCAACTGCCGTCCGAATCCCCATCGTTTTCGCGTGCTTGCCTTTCCAGTAGTTCTTCCTCGGTGTACTCGGGCTCGTACATATACGGCATTATTGTAGCCATTGTGTGGTAAAGAAAGTAAAATAATTTACAGAGATGGTACAGGTGTTCACAAGGCCGAGAAGCGGCGAAGGTAGCTGACCAGAGCACAGAAACGAGTCACAGAATACTCAAAGTAACACAGAGAGAGTAATGGAATCGAAAATCTGCTGCTGTGTGTTGTGAAACGGTGTGTTTATACTTATTGAGGAAAGAGGCGTCCTGCCATTTCCATGGCGACACGTCATTAGCTGAGGCGCAGCGATTGTTGACACGAAACGTGCTTTGGCGTTGGGAAATGGGCGGTACGCGTCTGCTGATGTCAGGCTCAGGGGCGGGGGATTTGATTTAGTGCCACAAAAGCAGGTGAGCCAGGGCGATGGGGGGAAATGATAGGATTATCAGAAAATGGCGGCTGATTTCGAGTGCGTTAATGGACGAAAAGTCGGGTAAGGTCCATAGGAAAGTTTTCTACGATCTACCGAGTTATGCTTAAAAACACATGGCCGAACCGTAGGGACAATAAAAAAAAAGTCCCGAAACTATCCTTTAAGAGGAAAGCTGTGAACACTCTGTAGAGAACAAATCTGTACTTAAGGATGGAGTAAGTTCCCAGTCTGATTCTAACGGAGGAAGATAAAAGATTGGATGCCAGGAAACAGTGTGGATCGATTTTCGATGCATACCTGAAAACAGTTTGAAGACACAGACTGTAAGCAAGGTAGCTCAGAGGGAGGTGACAGAGGGTGGAAACCCTACCTACCCGTTGCTAACCAACATTGAGCTGTGTCTGCGATGGCTGCGGAACGGCTGTGTTTCTCGCTGTTCGACCAACACCACACTGAGCGGGGAAATGTTACAAGATCGGATCATGTCAGAATTTCTGATGCAGACAATAGAGCCTCTGCGAGGAAATGACAATATAAGAGTGAATACATTGTCGAGAAAACAAAGCAGTTGCTATGGGGAAGTTTGCAATGTGTTCCTACCCGAAAGAGCAGGATAAGCCAAAATGGACTGCAACGATCAGGAGATCTGCAAAGGGGGAGAGAGAATCCTATGAGAGAGAGAGAACAGTAAATAGCGAACAAGGTATCTCAAGGATAGCTTTAGAAACAAAGGACAGAGAGCAACAAACTCACAAAGTGTTCGCTAGGAAACATAGCAACGCAGAGTACTTCAGTCCGAGTAGCCACAAGAGCACTTTCCCTGGTGGGAGGCAGAGTCAGAGAACAGTGTGAATCCCGGATGACTGAAATGCTGCAGCAACTGACGGGCGCCATCCTGGGAGTATCCCACAACGTAGAGCCAACCTGCTTCCACCTGTGCCATAAGGGCCAGCAAAATCTGTTCCTCGTGACAATAGGGGATGTATCCCTGCCTTATGTCAGCAGACTTAAGGCACTACCAGGACGGATACTGATGGGCAAGACTATCCCCGCCTGGAAAACAAGAAGTGTAGGGGTGGGAATGAGTATGGATTGGTATTTTCACAATTCCCATTATTAGAGAAAGGGGGAGGAAGACAACAATATATTCCGTGGCCACAGATGAATAAATACAATTTAAAATGTAAATTATGGATTTAATTTCTGGTGGGAGAAAATGGATTTATGAGTTAGAAAGAATGACATCAGGAATGATGTTAGCTATAGCTATAAGTGACGTAAAAGGCCTGCTAGCCGCCCTTCTAGGGGAGAGGGCTGATGACATTTGAGAAAGAGCAGGATACGCCGGTGGGACCGCACAGAACAAGCCACATGATCTGAATCATATATAGATGATTGTGCCTTGGGTAACACCCATTGGAACCCTTCCTTCCTACCCCACTAGCCTGTGGCCCTGATGATCCTATGCTCTGAACCCAATGCAGCTGTATCATCGAGTATTCGGCGATATTCCATTTGCCTCCAGAGACCCTCCCGCCACCCCCTGGTGAAAGTGTTGACCAATGCTCATAGTTTGCATGAGGAGGAGATGGAGGCTACTCAGACATGGATTTGGAGTGGGGGCGGAACTGAACTCAAATGCTGTTATTATGTCTCAGAGAGTCTCTTGGTTGGGAAAAGAGAAAGAATGTGTCTGGTGGCAAGTGTGCAACGTTACATTTTTATGACAACAATGTGGATTGAATGGCTTAGGGTAATAGACGATTGGCAAGGAGATAGGGCGGGTATTCTAATCCTCCCTATAAGTTGTTTCTACCCAGCCCCAATAACCATCCACCGTCCTTTGCCTCGCCACCCAAACCGACTGAGAAGAAAGTGTGTGTGCGATCGATCCTCATGGCAATGTGCCTTTCTTTGTTCAGCGCAATGATTGACTTGTTTTGCAGAAAGATGGGGGTTTAGAAGTAAGAAGCCCCCTTACCTTCTGTGAGGGTCTTGCCCCTAATATGGATCTGAAGTGGGGTTATACTCAGGGTCTCAGGACGTTGAATGACTTAGGGTGCTGGATCCTCTGCTACCGTTGAGCATGGTGGTCACAGCTATGAGCCTGGAAGCAGGATTGGGGACCTGTCCACAGTCGCCTGTGACCCAGTGTTTCCCACCACTACTCGAGCCGCCGCATATTGGCCTCCAGGTAAGGAGCGCACCCTCCACGAGCAGTGAGTGGCTGTTTGGGGCAAAGGTGGGGAAAAGTGCAGATAGAAGTGTGAGTGGAGGGGAGGTGGGCAGTGAGGTACGAACAAGTGGGGCAGAGAATATTAAGGAAAGGAGGGTGGAGGAGTCTAGCACGCGTGGTATCCACCCTGCACGAGCTGGCACAGAACATTGCTGGACTTGGAAACAGGGGATTCTGTTTGCAAGATTGTGTGCCTTCAAGAAACTTGAATGATTGGGAGTTAGGGGTTGAGAAGAAAGGGTATAGTAGGTTTATGGTGGTAGAACCAGAAAACCAAATGGGGGTCGGGGGCAGCAGAGGGAAGGCTCCTAGTTTGGGTGCCTGTCCTTTTGGACGCCACCATAGTTATGACTTGTGGCAGCATTCTCCATATATGGCTGATTGCCGAAAATGGTAGGAAAACGGTAGGGAATTCGATATTCTGAACATCTATAACACGGATGTCAATTGACAAAAGGTCCCAAAGGGTGTGAGTACCAGGTTAGTAATACTATCCGTATTTCTGATTTTGGGATATAATTGGCTTATTTATTTTTTTTAAATTTGATTTTATTAAGTTTTAACACATAACAGTTCTCTCAATGAGAAAAGAGAAAAATGAAAAGTTACATATGCATCCATATTCGTTACACAGCTGGAAGTAATTCCAATATACAGTGCTTAGTTTCATTTCTATACATCCAACCATATAACAATGGAAAAAAAACAACATATTTTTCTCGTTCTCTTTATACTTTTACACCTTCCCCCCACCCCTCACGGACTAAGAAATCGTGTTACCAAGGAGTTGTGTGTTCATGGTCATGCGCTCGTTGTCGCAGGCTGAAACTGTTTCAATGTGGTGTGTTCAGGGGCTCGCCATAAGGATGGTGTCTTGTCATGGTTCCACTGATGCCTGACAGATAGTGTAGAAGCGGTCTCATAACGGGTAGAGGGGGAATGGTCCCACGAGAAGAGGGACCTAATCGGGCCCTATGGACAGTGAACCTTACCTCCATTTGGGGTTGGATGTCTGTTCGTTGTGTGTTCGGTGTGTGTTTGCTTAGGAAATCTGCCCACAGGACTTCACACTGTGTTGCCCTGCCGTGGAGTGATGCAGTGATTTTCTCCATAGTACATATGTTCATTGAAACATTAATCCATTCATTCTCGTTCGGTGTCGTAACTGATTTCCATTTGGTGGCAAGTACTGCCCGAGCAGCGAGCAACAGATGGGGAGCTAGGCCTTGGACTCTCTGCCACTCGTCCTCTATTTTCTCGAGTCCGAACAGGACAAGATGGTGGGTCTGCTGTTCTTTGAATCCCGTCCAGGTGTCTAATCCACCCCAAGACCTCATCCCAATAGATTTGAATCTTAGGACATCCCCACCACATGTGCCAATAGTCTGCGACTTTTTCCACATTGACGCCAACAGAAGGAGGAGGATGATTGATACATTTTGGATAGTTTGTAGGGGTCATACTGCCAGCGGTGCAAGAGTTTGATGGAATGGAGTTTATATTGGCATGATATGGAAGTGCGTGTTGCCATGCGGTGAAGGGGGTCCCTAGGGGTCCCTCGCGTTATGGAAACAAGGCAAGTCACCACACACGATAGATACGCCAGACACAAGGTTGTATTCCCAAAGCTAGGGTTTATTGCAAAGCAAATAGTCTCAGTTGGCCAACTCGGTCTCACGGCCCGCGACGTGTATCTCTAGACCTCGAGGGACGCAAGAGAGTGAAATACGTACATCAGTTACATATATACAAAATGCATATCATACAATCAGCTGTGACATGTTTAACACCCCCCTTGGGTTTCTTTGAACTCGGTTTGATGATGGACACTTCCGACGAATATGACACCTTCAAATATCTATTCTAGTAACAATATGCAACCTTGCAAGTGCAGAGACCTCTTTTCTTTGTTGAACAGAACACAGTGGTTCTGTTCTTGTAAGCGAGCTACATACGGGGGAAGAGTCACATTCCAGACCTTGCTATCTATGAGGTGCTATTCGTGTCCTGGGAGCCGACACGCTCTACAGGGCTCGGAAAAGGGGGGCCGTAAGAAGAGCATAATTCAAGCCTTTAGCTGCTTTATTCTAACATATTCTGCCATATAACGAGACTGGCTGGCAGCTGTGAAATGATTAAATGCCCTGCGGCTCTGCTTCAAGGCTACTTTCGGGAGGGAGCCGGGCATTCTACGTTGTGTTTCAACGAACTCTTATTAGCATCGCGGCCTTGCGGCCTTGTCCCTTCACGTTCAGACAACAATGTTAACAGTCGAGCAGTGTAAGCAGAAATGTGCTGCGAAGCAATTTGAACAGAAAGCAATGAGCAATCGTTAGAAAACAGAATGGCGATCCTTGTTACATCAAAATGGCTGTTCATTGCTCAAACTCGGAAACCTGTATTTCTATCGTTTCGTACATGAGACGGTTGGCCTTTGGCCACCAAAATGTGTTTGCCGTCCATCGTGAGAGGTGTCCATTTTTCCTAGACCGACAAACCCTCCTTTTGGCCGTATGCCAAACTTCTCATTAATTCATGGTATCCTCCTCTGATGACGATAAGTCTGAAGTACTTATGTCTGAATTTTGCATGCTATTATAAGCATCATCATCGTCATTAATATCTATAGCCATTCATTCTTTCACTGTTTTCATTTCATTTGTGTCTCTGTCATTCCGGCCATAAGTTTGTTTTCTTTTTGTTATCATATGCATACATCCCTTAGTACATCCCTCAGTTATCTCAGTGCAAACTATCGCTAGGCAATGTATGCAACAACAGCACGTTATGAATATTCCAAACACTACTACTAATATCGCAATCAACTTCCATCCTCAAGAACGCAGTATTCCCCAAAACCAGGACTCTATTCCCCAGCCCCCTTCTTTAGTAGGGAGTTCGGAGCTTAGGACATGCATTTTCTTTATTGCTTCAAAAATCGTAGGGGAGTAGTCATCTACGAATACGCAGCACGCTGATCCCACAATCTTGCAAATTCCCCCACGATCAACCAGGATTACATCGAGAGCCATTCTATTTTGCAGCGTCATTAACCTAATTCCTTTTTCTTCCAACGTCATGTTAAATAGTATATCTGTCGTTGCGTTTATGGTATCTTTTAGTATTCTGGACAGCTGCCTTATGTTATAGGAGTTCACTATCTGCGACAAGAATGGAATGAATGATTTTGCTACGCCCTTCACTATCAAAACACCTTCGCTACTCCTTTGGGTTCTAGATCTGGATAGCCTGGCCATGTCTGCTGTTTCTAAGAGGAACACTCCCGGGAACAGTAGACCTAGGTAACATGTACCTCCCCAGTTTCTGGGCAACCAAGGATTTTTTTTCATTTGATGCATCATTTTTAATGATATAGGTAATCTGCTCACTGCAATCCTAGCAAGCACTTATGAGGAATGAACCCTTTTTGCTCCCCAAAACTGTGTTTGCTAGCTGTAGTATACACCATAGTGCCTAATTGCAACTGTAAGTGTTGAATAACACACTGAATACAAACACACTGAATACAATGTTGTTCATTTTCCTAAGACCAAATATAGTGCCCAGGTAAAGGGTAGGCCCTAATTACAGGGGTATCCCCAAAAGGTACCCCTAGTCACGCTCGCACCAGAGTAAATGCACCCCTCTAGGGAAGCCAGGTCTTTAAATCTGTTTTCATTGTTTACAGTATTCCAATAGCGTGGTTACTCAACGATACAATAATACAATACCACCCTCCCCGCCCTCCCTCCCTCCCCCTTTCTCAACTGTCCGGACCATAACGTTCTACACCACAAGTTTCATCTCTGTGATTATTTTGAGTCATTTGTGTCGTCGCCAGAGGAGCCTTCTGCATTGGGGCAGAACAATGTAACTATTAGTGCCACCCATTGTAGTAGGTCGTCCGAGGTGTCCTGTCTTTGTTGACTCTGAGCCATCTCCCAAGCAGCAGTTTCGGCATTCGTCCATTTGCGAAGGTCTTCCCACCATGTTGACAAGCACGGGGCCTGAGGGCGCTTCCAGTTCATGGCAATACGTCTCTTTGCGAGTATATACATTAGGTCTTTTAATCTGTTTAGCGATCTGATCTTCTTGCTTCTGGGATATCTGCCGAGGATGCATGCTTTTGGCGTGTGTACCTGCAGGGTGACGTTCGCCTCGGCCACCCTGGCTTTGACCTGTGCCCAGAAGGACTATATGGTGGGGCATCCCCAAAACATATGTGTCATCCCTGCTTGAGGTTCATTGCATTTGGGGCATCCCGTATTCTCGGCTCCGCTAAATCTGGAAATGATGTCTGGTGTGAGGTACGCTCTGTTCATGATGTAAAATTGAATGAGCTGGAACCTCGTGTTCCTGGATACCTTCTTGTGGTATATCATTGTGTCCTCCCACTCTTTGTCTTCGAACTGCGAGCCAAATTCCTGTTCCCACTTTTCCTTACACTTAAGGCTTTGTTGGGTGGTGCTGTCGGGCAGTGTTTCATATATTCTGGAGGTCTCGTGGCCTCCCTCTGCTGCCCCAAGCAGGCCCTCAATGCTTTCGTCTCCGGTATCCAAGTTCACCATTGTGGGCCAGCGGGCTGCTAGTCTCTTCACCACCGCGCTGTGCAGTAAGAACTGTCCCGTGTGGATCCCAGAGGCTTCATGTAGCTCAGTAAAATGTAAGATTCCCTGGTCACCTAGGGTGGCGATGCCGCTTGGTTACCATGTGCCTCTTATTACCTTTTGGCTTCCCGACCTGTTTGTCATAATGGCAGCTATCGGGATCTGTGGGGAGTAGGGATCCGGCAGCTTTGCGGCCTTGCAAGCTCTTTTCCATATCTGGGTGCCTAAGAGGATCAAGTACGAGTGTGGGTGTTTAGTTCCCGGTTCAATCCATAGCAGGTCCCTTAGTAGCAATTGAGTGATTCCAGGCTGCAGCAGGCGAGTGTCTGTTGAGGCCTCATCAGCCATCCATTGTATCACATGCTTCAACTGTCCGGCTAGGTAATACAGTTTGAAATTAGGAACCTTGAGGCCTCCTTTGTCATAGGGTCTCTGCATTGTTTCCAGGGCAACTCTGCGTCTTCCATCTTGCCACAGAAATGTCCTGCACAGCTTGTGTAGTTCATTGAAGAATCGTTGTGGTATGTTATATGGTACGTTAGTGAAGAAGTAAAGAAGTCTGGGTAACGCCACCATTTTTAGTAGTCCCACTCTGCCCGCCACCGATAGCGGCAGCCTACTCCAGAACTCCATTGATTTTGCCAGCCCTTCCTTTGCCCTAACTGTATTCAGAGCGTGCTCTGTCTTGGGGTCTCTGTGCACCCTAATGCCCAGGTACTTAAAGGAGGAGGGTTCCCATTTTAGGGCTAGTGTTGGGAGAGCTCCAGCCTCTTCCTTGCTCAAGGCAGCCAGGGGGAACAGGCAGGATTTGTTCTGATTAATCTGGATCCCCGTATATCTGTGGAATCTTTCTAAAGTTTCTAATATGTAGGGCAATATGTGTGCGGGGTTTGTTAGATAGAGGAGCATGTCGTCAGTGTACATAGAGATCAAGTGATTCTCCCTGTCTATCACTATGCCCCCATCTCCATATTCTTGTCTAAGGTATGCTGCCACTGGCTCTATAGCCATAATGTACAGCATGGGTTATAGGGGGAATCCTTGCCTAGTTCCCCGGGATAGCCTCCATTTGTCTGAGAAAGTGTTGTTGGTGCGTACTCTGGCCTCGGGGTTAGTGTAGATGAGTGTGACCCACTTAATGTAGCTAGGCCCTATACCCATCTTGGACATGGTAGCCAGGAGCTATTTCCAGCATACCGTATCGAACGCTTTGGAGGCGTCCAAGGACGCCACTGCACATTCGGTCTGTCTACCTTCGGTACTGTAAATGACATGGTGCAGTCAACGTAGGTTTTCGGTGATGGTTCTGCCTGGCACATATGCCATTTGGTCTTGGTGGATCAGGGTCGGGATGACTTTACGCATCCTCATAGCCAGTATTGCCGTTAGTATCTTACTGTCTCTGTTTAGTAAGGACAAGGGTCTATATGAGCCGCACTCTGCGCTATCTTTGTCAGGTTTTAAGAGTGGTATGATGACCGCATCCCTCATGGTACCAGGTAGTTGGCCTGTTTCGTATGACTCGTTGAACACCTGGGAGAGTAACGGAGCTAGTACATCCTCGTAGGCCTTGTAGAACTCGCCTGGGAGTCCATCTGGTCCCGGTGCCTTCCCGGAGGGAAGTGTTCTAATAACAACTGCAACCTCCTCAGGGGTTACCGGCCCTTCCAGGGACTCTGCTACGTGTTCCTCAAGGTGTGGTAGTCTAATGATGTCCAGTACATCCTCTATTTCTGTGTCTGTAGGCGGCGGGGTATCAGTGTAGAGGGCCTGGTAATACTCGGCGAATGCGTGGTTTATGGTGGCTTGTGAGTGCATGTCTGTGCCATTGGCATCGCGAATACGGTAGATGGGTGTTCTGGGGGCTTCTCGCTTGTAAAGCCACGCTAGTAGCTTACCCGGTTTATCTCCGAGGGTGTGGCTTCTCTCGGTGTATTTGGCGTAGCTGAGTTTTCCGAGGGTCTCCCAGTGCTGTAGGCAGGCCTTCTTTAGTTCGACTATTTTGCATATGTGGGCTGGGTCTGAGGAGGTTATGGATTCTAGTTGCTTCAGCTCTTCTTCGGTGCTTGCTAACTTTGCTGTGATGGATTTTTGGGCTCCCCCTGTGGTGGCTATCATTTCCCCTCTGATCACTACTTTGTATGCTTCCCATGCCGTGCTGATGTGCTGGACACTATCCATGTTCGTCTGCCAGTAGTTTGTCGTACATTGTCTAATCTGCTCACGGAATGCCTTGTCTAACAGTGCTTCGCTTCTGAGTCTCCATGTGGGTATGGGGGGTCGGGGTGTCATTGTTGTCCAAGAGCTAACTATGGGGGAATGATCTGATAGCACTCTGGCCAGGTATTTTGTGTCCTCAAATGTGTCTAAGTGTTCCTCGCTCATCAATAAACTGTCAATTCTAGTGTGTACTGCCTGTGGAGGTGAGTAAAAGGAATAGGCTCTGCCCTCTGGGTGCTGAGCCCTCCAGAGATCTTGTAGGGCGTATTGTTGTAAGAGGGCTTTCAATATTTTAGCGGGAGGGGAGGCGCGGGTGTGTTTACTATCTGATCTGTCCATGCGTGGATCTAGGGTGCAGTTGTGATCCCCTCCCCATATTAGCATGCCGTCTCTACTTGGACTGAGCCGGGTGTACAATGAACGGAAGAAGACCGTTGCATCGTGGTTGGGGGCATATGTGTTCACTAGGCAGATTCTCTGCCTTCAATGGTGCCTTTTAACAAGGCCATTCTACCTTTGTTATCGATGTTAGTGTATGTCAGGTTGATGGGAATGGAGGGGACGATCCATATTAGTACTCCACGTGCGTAGTTGGAATGCGTGGTGCCTATCAGGGTTCCTCTTCAACTCTTAGCCAATGCTGCTAGCTTTTGTGCGGTCAGATGAGTCTCCTGCAATAAGGCAATTCCTATCTTGTGGCGTTTAAGGAAGGTGTGGCCTCTGTGCTGTTTAATGTAGCTGTTCAGGCCCCTGATGTTCCAGGACATGACTTTGACTACGTTATTCATGAATGTGGCGTGTGTGTGGGTATATGGGCGGGCTGTGTAGTAGCGTCGCCCTCTGGCCTATCCATATGCGGCACGGTGGCCTGTTCTGGCAGGACCCCCTGCTGACTCTAGATCGGTCTGGTAGTGTGTGGTGATCGAGGTGGTCCTGGACTTCCCCTTTAACTTACTGAATCGGGATTTCAACAGATGGGTTCCCTTCCCTTTGAACTATAAACTTGGCGTTAACCGCTAACAAAACTAGTCTAGCGGGATATACACCGCCCGTTCTGACATCCCCGTTTCCGCTCCATTAGACCTACGGTCTCTTGGTGCCCTACGGGCGGGTTAGTTACCCAAAGAGATTCGGGGGTGCGGGACAATCCCTTTGGTAGTGTCCGTTACCGAGCGGTGCACATTCGGCCAGCTCCAAGACACTCAATGGTGCCACAATCTGCGAATCAAGGTTTCTTCATGTGCTGTCTCAGAAGGCGGTTTCAGTTGGTTTTCCTGGGGGTGCCATTTTCTCGTGTTTTGCGTTGCCTTCCCTCTATGTCAGGAATCTGCTCCCTATCCATCTATTCGTTTACTTCTGCGGGTGATTCAAAGAGGTGCGTTCTATTGTTCCGAATGACCTTTAGTCTGGCCGGGTACAGCAGCATATATCGCAAGCCCGCATCTTTCAATCTAGCCTTTATCTGGGCATATTGAGCTCTGCTCCGTTGAACCTGGAGGGTATAGTCTGGGTAGATTGCAATTTTGGCGGAGTCAATTTCTATGTGGCCGCCGGTCCGTGAGTGGGCTAAGATCGTCTCTCTATCTTTATAATTGAGGACTTTGGCAATTATCGGCCTTGGCGGATTCCCTGGTGGTGGGCGTTTAGTGAGGGATCAATGCGCCCTTTCGATGGTGAACCCTTGTGATAATTTCCCTGCTCCGACCCCCTGCAGCAGCAGGTTCTCAACAAAGTTCGTGGGGTCATTTCCTTCTGTTCCCTCCGGCAGTCCGATGATCCTGATGTTATTACGGCGCACACGCCCTTCCGCCTCGTCCTCCCTGTCTTCGAGGTTCTTCACTTTTTGGGCTAGGGCGTCTACCTCTCTCAAGAGGTGGGTTTTGGCTTCAGTGTTTTCCTTTACCTGAGACTCTAATGCTTCTGTTCTGCCTGCGATGGTGCGCACGTCTTGTCTCAGCAGATTTAAATCGATGGCCACGGCATCTATTTTGCCCTCCATGGTTTTTTGGAGCGCCAAGATGGCTTCGAGTAGTTGCGAGTTTGCGGGTTCGGGAGGCCCCTCTTCAGCAGCAGCCGAGGTTGTGGTCGTGGCGTCTGGCTTGGTGACACCTGTGGCTGCAAAGGCCTCCATTTTTGTCTGCCTTTGCTTGTTTCTGGCGCCTTTTACGGACATCTCTTGGTGTGCTGGCGAGCTTGTGATAGCTGCCAGTGGTTCTGCAGTTGGGGTCGGGTATGTGCCCCGTGGCGTGGCTCGCGTGGCTGTTCTGTTGTGTTGTGGTGAGCTATATATGGGTCGCAGCTCTTCACGTTGCCCCAGCGCATGTGGCCATGCAGTGCAGTACTTGTGTGTGCACCGTGGCGCGTAGTGCGTAGCAGCCTTATTTCAGAGGTTTTTATGAGGGCACCAGTGAGTGGCGGTCCTGGAATGCCGGGCTCAAGCTTGGGGTTGCAGTCTGGGCGGGCCCCTGATGTCCGGAGCTCCAATCTTTGTTCCAGAGCCTGCGACCAGCACTGTGACCTCAAGCTCTAACCGGCGGCGGGGTTCGGTCCCTCCCCGAGGTTTTGTCGTGAGCCTTTCCGGTCCGCTTAGCAGGGAGCCGCAGGCTCACACAGTCGCGCTGGGCTGATTGTGAGTGTGGGACTAAGCGAAGGGGCGGGCTGCGTTGTTTATGTCTCCCCTGCCCCCCTTCCACTCCGTACCTCTTAATGTGGTGCCGCTCTCGGGCGCACCCAGTCTCCGGGTCCCGGCCTTTCGATATGTGCCTCCGGTGTCGACGCCGCGGGTCTCGCGCCGGAGAGGCACTCGGAGGCGGACACGGTATCCAGCTGCCGGTCGCAGCGCTGCGTGCCCGTCGGACGCCGGGGTCAGCTGGCCGGCTCCTGCTGTCCGCTTTCCTTTCCTCGATCAGCCGCAGCCGGGGGCAAGCCTCCTCTCTCGCTCTGCACCGCGGCGCTCGTCTCCCTTGCTGTCAGCAGGCAGCCGCCATTTTCGGGCTCACACTTTCACCCTTCGCCATAGCGTTTCTCCTCGTTGGAGGCACGCACAGGTCCCAGGCTACCGTCGGAGGGTCAGCAGGCGATATTAAGTCGATCCCTGGGTTGCTGTTATAGTTTCCTTCAGTTAAGATGCAGATTGTAGGCAATATGATGGGCGCATCGGCGGAGCTGCAACGAAGCACGGCTTACTCACATGGCGGTTGGCCACGCCCCCCCGGCAACCAGGGATATGCTTTTCCTCCAAATATGAAATAGACTGGACCTCCCACATATACTGGTTCTATTTCCCATTTTAGTACCGCTGTATTCATGCATCCAGTAAATGTTCCTACTGAATAGGAGCCTTTCTTTTTCAGACAAAAGGGACAGTTCTCGGGTTGTAATTCACTGTGTAAGAAGGGGGAATTGCATCTTTTTTCCCGTCTGTTCTTACACGAAACGTCATCACAGATGTTTTAACTGGTGGGGACAATCTATCTTGTCTATTTTGTCGTGTTATTTTTCGCATACTTTTTGGCGTAGGTTCTGGGATCATCACTTGTGCTTTATGGAATATGGAACAACCCACAGGCCTCATAATTATTTCCTCAAACTCATTTATGTTTGTTCTATCTAATTGACCCGTACTACTCTTATTCCACTTCCCATAAAACATTGCACTTAAAGGTGCACTGCATGCAGAACTTAATGGTAATGGTTGTACATACCACCCTATTCCTTTCCCTGCATGCTGCGGTAAATGGGTGCATACCCAACAATTATTTTTCTTTAGAATTGCATGCGTCATGTTCATGATGAGTAATAGCGTATTGTTCCCGTAGCCTTCTCTGTGTCTCTCTTCCATTGGGGACAAGGTATAAGTAATCACCTGAACCAGGCTTTCAGTAGTGGATATGTTAACCATTGGTAAAAACATTCCCAATGGGTGTATAGACTCCACATACCATAACACAAAGCCTGTCGTTATTGGTGCTACCACACTCATGAAGCACATGATTATTGTCAAAGCCAGCATACCATTTTTTTTACAATCAGTTTTCCCTATGTTTACAGTCTTTATAAGTAACTCATTCTCAGCAGTGGTGCAGGAGCAGGCTGAAACCGGTCCCGACATTTTTCTCACCGTCCTTCTTCTTCCAGACAAAGTTTGTTGTGGATATCTCTCTTCGTCGCACTTGTCCGGATGTCAATAAGTTCAAAGGAATTGTCAACAGTTTAGTCTGCCAGCCCTGTGCAGTCTGGTTTGCTTATTCGTTCTAGGCAAGATCACTTATCCTCTCTCATACTGCTCAGAGGACTGATGAACAGTTCTCTATTGCCTTTGTACCATGTGCGCCCAGCTTGTCCGCTCTGGTTCAGGACACATGTACTTTTTATGATCGCACCGAGGAGCCGCGAGTCTTGAATTGTCCGACTTGCACAATTCTCACGCTTCTCTCCTCTACACCTCTAGTTCCTTCTCTGTCCATGAGCGGAACCAGAGGTTAGCATAAACACCAAAGAACTGTGGATCACTCTGTCTTTCGAGGCCGCAAATCATATCGCCTCACTCCTGGTATTGTGTGATCCGTGAACAGTGCTGGTGCATTTCCAGATCTAGGCTCAGAGTCAGCCTGCGGCGCAATGGCAGATGCTGGTGTGCGCCGCGGCAGTGATGCGGATTCGGTCTTTGGCTCTGGTGCAATGGCAAGTGCTGGTGGGTGCCTAAGGGGTACACGTTTCGTATCTGTCGTTATTTGCAATGCAGATTTCATGTCGGCCAACAGTGATGTAGGTTCTGCTGGGCAACGTTGGGGCACTCTTTGCCTTTCCCCCTTTTTGGCAATCTTTTCAGGCTTTGTTTCGAGTTTCACTTCCCGCTCGGACAGATTTAGCGGCGGTGGACTGGCAGCAGTTTATTTCGTTTCTGGGACCGCTGTCTCTGTCCGGTCGTCCGGATTGGCAAGTCTTTCAGTGAAGATGGGATCTTTTTGGCATGGGTGGCATGGATCCACGACTTCCTCCCATCCACCCGTATTGCCGTCTGCGTTGCCAGAAGCACTTGATAGGGACCGCGCCACCTGGGTGCTAACAACGATTTTCTCTCAAAGTCTCCTGGCTCCAGCACGTGCCCCGGACCAGTATATCTTAAGGGTAGAGCCTCCTGCACATGCTGATGAATCAAATGCAATTTCTGCATTAAAAGGCCACAATAAGTGCTAAGTTCAGGATGTTCCACTTCACTCAGTCGCTTTGGCTGAGGTGCGCACCAAACATTCGCCGGCCTCCCCATCACAATCTCATATGGGGAGAGCCCAGTTCTAGCCTGTACAGACGTACGCATGCACAATAGCGCTATCGGTAATGCATCCACCCAACTCAACTTGCTCCCTGCACATATCTTGCTAATTTTTAACTTGAGGATTCCGTTGTGCCTCTCAACAAGACCGGCCGAACTCGGATGCCTTGAACTATGAAATCTCTTATCAATCTGAAGACCTGCACATATCTGTAATACCACTGCGCCCACAAAATGTGGACCGTTATCTGACCATATGACACGGGTCAAGCCAAACGGGAAAAGTATTCTTTAAGCATTACTTTTGCCGTACTCATTGCTGTGCAGTCTCTTAAGGGATATGCCTCCACCCACTTGCTGAATGCACAGATCACCACTAAGACATATTTCAAGTTTTGGCACTGCTCCATCTCTATGAAATCAAAATGGATTACCTCAAAAGGCATAGAGGGCGGGCCAAAACTGCCTATTGGAGTCACTGTTCCCTTTCCTACATTGTGTTGTAAACACGTAATGCAGTTCTGCACCAACCTCTCTGCATTCTTCTTTATGTTTACATTCTGCCATACCGTAGATAGGTGCTGTATTATTTTTTTTGCACAGATGTGGGTAGGGCTGTGAGCCATTGTGACCATTGCAGTCACATAAGAATTTGGCAACAACCAGTTTTTAGTTCCCTTGTCCACCCAACAACCCTCTAAATCTAACTCAGCAGAGCCCTCTGCCCACCCTTGTATCTCATCAGCCGTGGCTTCGGCCTGCATCTCTTTGACAGTGGCAATTCCATCTTCTATCATACAGGGTACTTCCTCAGTCTGGACTGTCATCATTTTATTATTCAAATCAGTGGCAGTTTGTTTCGCAATTCTGTCTGCAAATGCGTTTCTTTCTCCCACTTTGCAAGTTATCTTTTTATGTGCCTCGCATTTTACTATTGCTAGGCGCTTTGGAAACATGAGTGCAGACAGCAATCGTACAATCGAAGGGCCATTTTGAATTCTGGCCCCATGCGATGTCAAGAAACCCCTCTCAGCCCAGAGTCGACCAAAGTTATGAACCACCCCAAAAGCATACTGACTATCAGTATAGATATTCACGTTCAAATTTTCAGAAATCTCACAGACTCTGGTCAATGCTATTATTTCTGCGGCTTGTGCCGAGTTGTAGGGAATTCTTTTGCTTTCTACAACGCTCTCTAGGGTAGTGATAGCGTAAGCGGCAGTTGACGTGCCATCAGGTAGTTTAAAACAAGAGTCGTCACAAAATAACTCTCCATCTGGCTCCTTTTGTGGGATGTCACTTAAATCAACTCTCCCCTTCGTTTCTTCCTCAGTGACCACTAAGCAATCATGGGGTGGTGATTCGTTGTCACCAATTTCTTTTATGGGCAGTGGCATTAATTCTGCAGGATTCAAAGCACTACACCTCATAATTTGGATATGGGGCGCGAATAAGACTATTTCATATCTTGTCAGCCTAGCAGAGTTGAGGTGTTACGTCTGTGTCCTATTTAATAGGACATCTATGGCATGTGGCACCATCAGAATTAAAGTATGCCCCAATACCATCCCTTCCGTTTCTTTCACCGATGCAGCAGCTGCCGCGACAGATCGCAAACATTGTGGTAGTGCGCGCGCTACATGTTCCAGTGCAGAAGAAAAATAGCCACACAGCCTATTTCTTCCACCTTGTTCCTGTGTCAAAACAGCTAATGCACATCCTTCATTCTCGCATACAAATAATCTAAAAACTTTTTCATAATTCGGCGTGCCCAGAACTGGAGCAGAACATAATGCAGTTTTCAATTGATCAAACGTTCTCTGACATTCTTCATTCCACTGCAAAGGCATCACCGCATCCTTCTTAGTTAAAACCACCATTGGCTTCACAATTAACGCAAAATTACCGATCCACTGCCGGCAATAAGAAGCCATGCCTATTATGGCCCTGACTCCTTTCTGTGTCTTTGGAATAGGCATACAAGAAATACTTTCTATGCGTTCTGGCGTTAGCCTTCTCCCTTCTTTCGAAAGTAGGTAGCCCAAATAAACTACCTCCTTTCGAATATATTGAAACTTCTTCAAACTAGCTTTATGGCCATGTGCTGCTAGGTGTAACAGTAGTAATACGGTGCTCTTTTTACAAATCTCTTCTGTATCAGCAGCGATCAACAGATCATCTATTTATTGCAATAGTACACACCCCACTGGTAATTCTAGCATGTCTAGCTGCTTTTTTAACGCTCTACTGTAAATACTCGGACTTTCCGTATATCCTTGTGGAATGCGCGTGAATGTAAATGATCGTCCCCCTAATGTGAACGCGAACAAATATCTACTGCCCTTGTCCACCGGAATGCTAATGAAAGTGTTTTTTAGATCAATTACGCTAAAGTATTCTGCTGAGGCAGGTATCATTGTCAATATTGTAGTGACGTCTGGGACCAAAGGAAATTGTGGATCTACTACTTTGGGCTGTTACATGTACTGCCTGTAATTTCTTCAATTACCCCTAATTTTACCAAATCTGAAACAATATTTTTCAATCCTTTCTCTCCGTTTGCCGAAATTTTATACTGGGGAATTCTTGGCAGTGTAACTCCTTCTTTCAAAATGATCCTCACTGGCTCTATCTTCAATCATCCTACATCGTTGTCATGCATTGCCCATATACAGGTTGGCACTTTTCTTAACTCTCCTGGCAAGGTTTCAGACATGAATTCTGACACAGGGGCATCTTGTGGCCAAATCGTTAGAAACACCCCGTCTGACGTACAATGTATAATCGCACCTAGCTTTTTCAACAAGTTCAATCCCAACAAGTTCTCCCCACAATTTTCTATTAGGAGAAAGGGACAATGTTCAGGGAATGGTCCTATAGTAACTGGGACTGGTTGGGACACTGGGTTTATGACTGGTGTACCTGCGAACCCTACGGAAACATTCTTTTGCCCTGACAGTGGTATATCCGGACCCAAGTGATGGTCTATTGAACACTTTTGCGCTCCTGTATCTACAAGGAAGCGGTGCTCCTTATTCCCGACTCCCATTTCTACGTAGGGTCCTCTCTGATTCACGGGAATAGACACTGGTTCCGACCCTTGCCCTGGGCTGTCCTATTGGGGAAATAACACATCATCCGATGTGTAGTCACTACTATTACTGTAATACATATTTGGCTGCGTATTGAAAATGTTCCCATTCTTTCCTCTATTTCCCCCACTCTTATTCCCATACTGGTTTTTTTCTGACCCTGACTCTGGTTAGGAGCACTTTGGTTTTGGGCTTGGTTTTGATTACCTTCATTATTGTGGTGCTGCTGCATACTATTCCTATTTGATCCATTCGCTCCTTGGTGCCCTCTGTGCTGTCTTCTCTGACCAGGTCCATTTCTATTCTGTAAATGTGGACATTGCGCTCGTCAGTGTCCTTCCTCCTTACAGGATGCACACTGATTTGGTCCCACTGGCCCCCCATGCATATTCAAATTACTCCTCCCTTGTGCGTTCCCTCTTCCTCTATTATGTCCTGCTACTTGCTGCAGTAACACCCTTGTTTTCAGTATGCATTCTTTCAAGTCTTCCCCCACCTGTTTTATTAACAATAATTCGTCCACCATCGCCTTTCGCCCCGGCGATGGTAACTGTTGCCGTCGACTGTGTGGCCCTAGCACTTCCTTCCTATCTCTCCCGATATCCTTACCCCTGCACCCAGGTGCAGTAAACATTTCAGCATAATTATTGTCCAATTCATTTTTAAGCTCAAAACGTCCATACACATGTTCCGTCACTTCTTCATCTCTTTGTCTACAGCGTGCTAATGCATTTAAGTCTAACAATCGCTGCGGTGGTAATTTCCCAATTAACTGTTTCCATCTCTCCACCATATATTCACCCAGGCATTCCAACACTACCTGTCTTTCGTTGCTTCTTCGGAAGTTATATATCAAAGCCAATGCTGCCGTCCCATCATTCCCGTCTATATACATTTCTGCCTGTTGCTGCAATTCCACCTTCCTTTCTTTGCAGATCGCACTGCGAGTTACCCTCGTGCATCCACTTTGTTCAGTTCCGCCTCTTGCCGCTGTGGTTTCAACTTCAACCCCTGGAGGGACGGACGGTACCGAGTCTGTATCTAAGGCGGGAGGTGCGGATGGGACAATAGGAACGGGGAGTGTCTGCTGTGGGCCTGGTTGGCTAATAGGAAGTGTTACGTGCATGGTTTGTGGCTGTGGGAGGGCTTGAGCTACGGGAGGGAGAGTTTGAGCTACGAGAGGGGCTTGAGCAATAGTTACTGACGTGTTTGGCCTCGCTTCTGATCTTGGGCCTTGTTTTGTATGGATCAATATGTTTTCCATCACTTCATCTGTTATGTTCAATTCTCGTTGTGGGTATATTTTTTCTATATTCAACTGGTCACGTCTACCTGATCTCCTTAGACTCTCAGTCCACTCCTCCTCCTCCTTTTATTCCTCTACTTCACCTTTCAATTTATGCCTGCGCGCATGCTTCGCTCTACTTATAAATCGGAGCATTGCTTCCCTTCTCCAGTCCTTAACGATATCAAATGCTGCGGGACGCGCTTTCTTTCTTATCAACACCCTTTCCAAATTATCTATTCTCGCTATCTCAAAACTAGCATTTATCGGCCACTGATGGTCTTGTTGCTTTCTGGTTTGCCTATGCCAAGTCTCACAGAATATTATCACTCCCACACCATACTTCACATACATCTCATACGCTGGCGTTCCCCCAGGTGGTGCAATTTGGCCATCTTCCAAAGATTGTCTACCGCAACGGAAAAACCCTATGAGGGTGGACAATACCCCAGGCATGTTTCAACCTCCCCTTGGTTAATCAACCTTATCTAGGGCGTTTGATTTTGCAAAGTCAACTCTCAACCAATATCAGAATTATTTTGAATCGGGGTATGACTCACCTGATAAATCAATTTGTCCTCCAGGACACAATTCGTCTGTATACTGACGCAACCAATGACGTCGTGTCTGTGTTTCTTGGCTTCTGCCTCGTTTCGGGACCCTCGCCTCCTTGTTCTGTGGCCAGATACGTCGATCAGGGATCAGATGTGTGCAGATCTGCAAAGAAATCTCTCATCACTTCTACAGGGCACCCTGAACACCTTTTGATCCCGGCTCGATCGTCCCGTCCTTGTCGTTCTCCGCCTTTACTCAATTACAACGTACATGATGGAACAAGTGGGGGAGGGTCCCTATTCGGGCACCATCTTGAAAGGGGCCCCTAGGGGTCCCTTGCGTTATGGAAACAAGGCAAGTCACCACACACGATAGATACGCCAGACACGAGGTTGTATTCCCAAAGTAGGGTTTATTGCAAAGCAAATAGTCTCAGTTGTCCAACTCGGTCTCACGCCCCGCGACGTGTATCTCTAGACCTCGAGGGACGCAAGAGAGTGAATTACGTACATCAGTTACATATATACAAAATGCATATCATAGAATCAGCTGTGACATGTTTAACATCCCCCTTTATTGGGTTTCTTTGAACTCGGTTTGATGATGGACACTTCCGACGAATATGACACCTTCAAATATCTATTCTAGTTACAATATGCAACCTTGCAAGTGCAGAGACATCTTTTCTTTGTTGAACAGAACACAGTGCTTCTGTTCTTGTAAGCGAGCTACATACGGGGGAAGAGTCACATTCCAGACCTTGCTATCTATGAGTTGCTATTCGTGTCCTGGGAGCCGACACGCTCTACAGGGCTCGGAAAAGGGGGGCCATAAGAAGAGCATAATTCAAGCCTTTAGCTGCTTTATTCTAACATATTCTGCCATATAACGAGACTGGCTGGCAGCTGTGAAATGATTAAATGCCCTGCGGCTCTGCTTCAAGGCTACATTCGGGAGGGAGCCGGGCATTCTACGTTGTGTTTCAACGAACTCTTATTAGCATTGCGGCCTTGCGGCCTTGTCCCTTCACGTTCAGACAACAATGTTAACAGTCGAGCAGTGTAAGCAGAAATGTGCTGCGAAGCAATTTGAACAGAAAGCAATGAGCAATCCTTAGAAAACAAAATGGCGATCCTTGTTACATCAAAATGGCCGTTCATTGGTCAAACTCGGAAACCTGTATTTCTATTGTTTCGTACATGAGACGGTTGGCCTTCAGCCACCAAAATGCGTTTGCCGTCCATCGTGAGAGGTGTCCATTTTTCCTAGACCGACAGCGGCACATTTTATCCCACACGTCTTCATCAATTTCCAACCCCATGTCATTCTCCCAACGTGCTCTGAGGTTACGTGTGTTCCCTCTACCCGCCTCCACTAGTAATTTGTACATGGCGGAAATCAGGCCCTTCCTGTCAGTCCTGGAGTCCAACAGTTTTTCAAAGGGGGTGAGCTCCCTACTCAGTTTTTCCTTCCATGCTGCCTTTGTCAAGACCCCTTTGATCTGTAAGTAGTGGAAAGTGGACAGCACACCTATATCCAGGGCCTCTGTTAGCTCCGGGAGAGTGATGAAGGAATCGTTTCGGAGAAGCTGGCCCACCCTTTCTATTCCTGCTTCATACCACGCCTGGAATCTTTCAACATTGGGGATGTGGTTATTTATGCCCGGGGACCATAGGTGGCTCAGTGGAGACGGCCATGTTGTGATTTCTCTCATCTCTGGACCCTCCCTCCATATTTCCCATATGGTGGCAAAGAGCGGATGCTCCTTCGTCCTCCTCCACACTCTCTTTCGTGGGGCCCATAGCCATTTCGAGAGTGTTGCTGGGTCTAAATAGTGGTTGTCCATTGCTATCCACTGTGGTTCTTTTTGGTTACGTAAGTGAGGGACGAGCACCCGTAATTGGGCAGCAACAAAATACTTCTTTAGGTCTGGGAGGCCTACCCCTCCTTTATCTTTGGGCAACGTTAACGTGTTGTAGGCGATCCTGGCTTTTCTCCCACGCCACAAGAATTTCTGGGTCGATTTTCTAACCTCAGTGAAGTATTGCTCTGGTATTTTAATGGGAAGCATCTGAAAGGGGTAGAGAAACCTCGGGAGACAAGTCATTTTAATGGCGTTAAGCCGGCCAAGCCACGAGATTGTCAATTTGTCCCACCTGGCAAGATCTGCATGGTATTTGGCAAGAAGCTGTGGAAAGTTCGCTTCATAAAGAGTGTCTATTTGTTTCGTAATTCGAATCCCTAAATATCGCATGGTGTCATGCTCAAGCGTCAGGCCAAGGGAGGAATATTTTGTTTTGTTTACCTCTGCCGCCGCCTGGAGGGGGAACAATATGGATTTGGACCGATTGACCTTGAACCCTGATAACAGACCATATTCTTCAAGGAGGGATATAGCTCGGGGAATGGATCTTTCAGGATTGACCACATGCAGGAGAATGTCGTCGGCATACAATGCCAACTTATACTCTGTGTGTCCCGGGTGCATCCCTTCTATACTGGTGTCCGTTCTTATCTTGTGTGCTAATGGTTCAAGTGATAAAGCAAACAGGATGGCCGACAGTGGGCATCCCTGTCGGGTACCCCGCTTCAGTTGGAACCACCTAGAATATACCCCATTTACAAATACCGAAGCTGTAGGCATCGAATAGACCGCCTGGATGCCCTTTCAAAGCATGTGGGCCCATCCCAATTTTTCGAAGGACTCTCATTAGAAAGTCCCAGTCTACCCTATGAAATGCTTTTTATGCATCGATGGAAAATAGTGAGGGATCAGTGTTCAGGTTGTGGGAGGCATGTACCAAGTGCAGGGTCTTGCGCATGGTCTCTGCACCCTGGCTACCCAGTATAAAGCCCACCTGGATGAGGCGGGGCATGTATGTTTCAATTCTAGCTGCCAAAACCCTTGTGTATATCTTTACATCTAAGTTGAGTAGGGAGATAGGACGATATGATCTGCATTTCTTGGGATCTCTCCCTTCTTCCGGGATGACAGTTATGAGTGCTTTGACAAATGAGTCTGGAGGTTTCCCCGTCTCAAGGATCTCATTAAATAGTTTCATTAGAAAGGGTGTGAGCTGTGAGGCAAATGTCTTGTAAAAACCTGCAGTATACCCGTCTTCGCCTGGGGATTTACCTAGTGTTAGTCGTTTGATGGCCTCCTGAATCTCCTCCTCAGTTATGGGGGCGTCCAGGGTCTCAGACTCAATGTATGTCAGTTTGGGCATATCTATATCAGCTAAATAGGATCGAATGCTAGACCGGTCCGATTCCGTCTCTGGGGTATACAGGGCTACATAGAAGTCTGCAAAGGCTTCGGGGATGGTGGTCCTACTTGTAACCGTGTTGGGTCCTCCATCAACTATTTCCTGTACTCTGCGTTCTGCCTGCTGTGCTCGTAGCCTGGCCGCCAACAACGCGTCTGCTTTGTCTCCCTTCTCATAAAATTTTTGTTTTAGGAAAAGAAGTTTACGAGCTATTTGGTCGTGTTCTAGGAGACGGAGTTCCTCCCTTTTTTTCCTTGCTTCACTGACTTTTTCATGGTCCATTACGTCCCCTTCCTTTCCTTCATTATCTAGTTGGGTGATTTCTCTACGGAGTCTATTTTCAATCAGGGTTCTCTCTCTCTTTTTATTGGCTCCCTCCCTCATCAGGACACCCCTCCAGGTCGCCTTGCCCGCGTCCCAAACCCCTTGTGTAGAGACCTCCCTGGTATCGTTCAATCGAAAGTAATCAGAAATTTCAGTTTCCATCTCCGATTTAAAAACAGGGTCTTTCCATAGGGTCTCGTTGCATCTTCATTTTCCACCTCTAACTGGTAGGGATTGCCATATTATATCAGCGGTCACCATGTCATGGTCAGACCATGTGATCGGTGTGATTTCTGTGTGTGAGGCCGTATCGCATAGATCTCTTGAGAGGTAGAGGTAGTCAGGGCGGGGGAGTGTATTGTGTGGGGCTGAGAAAAAGGTGTAAGCTCTCACCGTGGGGTGCATTTGTCTCCACACATCAGTCAATCCATACAATTAAATCATCGCCCTGAATTGGGCATGGTCTCCTCCAAGTTTATCACGTGTTTCTGGGTTACCGGGTTTCCAATCTAACGTGGGATCTGCCCATGTATTAAAATCTCCTCCAAGGATGATATGGCCCGTTGACTCTAGCATGATTTTGGGGATTGTTTTGGAGAGGAATCTAACCTGCCCTACGTTGGGGGAGTATACCGTGGTGATCGTAGTGGACACATTCCCAATGGTCCATGAAACAAGCAAGGCTCGGCCTTCTGCGTCTGACCAAACCTTCGTGGTCTTGAAGTCTATCCCCTTCTTAATGATTATTCCCACTCCCCCCCTCTTTAATGGTCCAGAGCCCCAGAATTCAATCCCGGATCGCCTCCCCAGGACCGCCCTCTCCTCCCCCTTCAGATATTTAGTCTCCTGCAGTAAAAGGATATCGATATTTGATCTGTGAAACTCTGTAAAGACAAGTGACCTCTTGGTCGGTGAATTAAGACCTTTGACGTTCAGGGTTCCCACCCTTATGGCACCCCTGCTATATGGTTCAGCGGTCATCATAACAACAGAATTTGTGCCTATACATACTCTCTGACCATTTCAACCCGCTTTCTCGGTGTTTAAACAACCACGTAACCATTGTACTGTTCATAGTTCTTGAATACCCCCTTGATTTGACACGTGCCCCTGTCCGTCTTCCCTACCCCCCCTCCCTTCCCTCTTCCTGAGTTCGGTGGCGTCCGATCGAGCTTAGTTAAACGCACTAGCCCGGAACCGAACCACCAGTGGAGACCGTTACCTCACGGTCCCCTTGCAAAATAAGCATCAAAATAACTAATGAGCCCCCAGTAACCTCCCCCCCAGAGCGAGCACATTTATGCAAGATAAGTGGCGGTCTCAATCACGTTACCCCAATAAACACCCATGTTTACCCCTTATCAAAAGTCAATTCAAGTAAAGAGTACCATACTTGTCGAGGGTCAGCTGCCCCCTTCTGGGGAGCCGTTTCCCCTACGATATTTCCTCGAGCCTTTCACCTTCTTCCTCTTCGGGCCCTGTATCTGCCATTCCCTCCCGTCCTTGGGGGCATGGTCACGGGATTCCTCCCAATCCTGCGGGCCCAGTAAGTCAGATATGCAAGCTTTGATTTGTTGCTCAGAGCTCAACCTGATCCTTGTGCCTTCATGTTCGAAAGAAAGAGAAAAGGTGTATCCCCATCTGTAGCATGTGTCACGAGATTTAAGCCATGTCGTGAGTGGTTTGCACATTTTCCTCAGGGCCAAGGTCAGGGAGGAGAGGTCATCATATATTGTTATTTGGGATCCGTTTAGGGAGATGGTGCTCCCGCTCCTCGCCTTTTCTAACACTCTCATCCGATCCTGATAACGGTGAAATCTTGCCAGGACTGATCTCGGGCCGCCAGGTGGGCCTCCCGCTCTATGAATGCGCTCTGTCTTGGGTTCATCAATGTTGTCATCGGAAACCAGGAGCTTGATGATGTTGTGAAGGGTTGTTTTCTGGTCCTCTTCTGTTTCCCCTTCTTTCTCGGGAATCCCAAAAAAACGTAGGTTGTTTCTCCTTTCACGATTCTCCAAATCGTCCATCTTAAGTCTAAACTCCTGCTCTCTTTGTTCGAGCTCAGTTATTCTGTGGGCCAGTTGTGTTTCCAAGACTTCGATTGAGGCCTGGTTGTTTTCGACACCTTCAACCCTATCCTCTATGTTGTCAAGGCGCTGTGTAAGTTTATCAATCTTTCCTCCTATATTGGCTCCCATGTTCCTTATTTCAGCCAGCAAATCTGCTTTGTCTCCTTTTGTGGCGGCGGTTTCAGTATCTGTGATTGGCGATGTGGCCATTTCGGAGCCGACGTTGATTCGGGGTATTGAACTGTATGCGTATATGGCAAGTTTCTGTAGGGCATTCATGCGCCTGATGTCGTAGTTTCGACGTGTCAGTCCTTGCCACTGCTGGAACGCCTGTTGCCACAGAGGAGGCACACGCCCCAAGGTCACTTATTTCGTGCCTTTACTTTCCATCCCAAGACAGACCGTTTTAAAAGTATCTCCAGGGGCCTTTCCCTCTGTGAGGTAGATGCATCTGTTATTACGGTCTGGATAAGGTCCTCGTCCTCTGGCGGGTGAACGGGGGGGACAAGGGCAGACACTTACTTCTCTTGGGCCGCGGAGAGCGCCAGGACCTCACCGCGTGCGTCTCAGGCCGCACCCCAGCCCAGTGGCGGGCCCGCCTCACTTGGTCCGTCAGGGGGAGGCGATCTGATCCCGCCGCAGAGGTTTGTTTCAGCAGAAGAGGAAGCACGGGGCCTGTGCCTCTGTTTTCTTCTCGAGGTGCCCGGCGTCGGACCGCCTCCAAAGTTCTCCCCGCTCCTTTCTCCACTATTGCGGTCTACCGTCTGCTCCGCCGGGTCCACCCATCCAGGAGTGGCGTTGTATGGACGCGGGGGCCCAGCCTCCAGCGTGCGCTCCACTGGGTGTTGCTCTCAGCAGGCCAAGAGTTCCAGGCAGAGTCGAGGCCGATTCTAGTTTCGTTTTCACCTCCACCGTTTCATGACGATATTTGGTGGAAGCCGGGCCGTTTTCGCCCAGGATTTCTTCCATACGTGGCGAGTATCTTCACAGACCTTTGTCTCGAATTTCCACCCAAGGGGGGTTCAAAAAACGGGGGCTCATTCCGTTTTTCGGGACCTCGGCCCGGGAGCTCACACAGGAGAGGATCTCATCCGCACGCCCCCTGGTGGCCACCTCAATTGGCTTATTTTAAGAGTCAAGGGGCACCTGTTGGAAAAGGTGACATTAACCCAACACTCTTCAATTATGAATTATTTTGAACTTTTGCCTGGATGTCTTGGAAAACAAATGGAGGGTGTGTCATTGAAATGTGTATACAATCTAGTGTGAAAGAGTGAAAGCTGTATGCTGGAACATGTGTAGCTAATCACAGGGAACGATTTTCTTCGGTGAGTCAGAGCTCTCTTTTTAATATCCTCTGAAATCACTGCAGACTTCACCTCTGTCTGATTTTGTAAGCCCTATATACAGCCGAGCACTGCAATTTTCGTGTCAGCTGTAGCTCAGCTGTTCCTTCCCACGTTTACAAGTTTGCAACATGTTCAACCTTCATGTCCCGCAGGGCGCCCACTGATCTTTTGTTTACATTTCTACTATTATATCATATACTAATATATTATGATATATTATATTGTGCACAATTGTCTTTATAGTATTTTTTTTAAAGTGTCCATCTTTACTTAGTCTTTCTCTATTCCATAGTCACTAATGAAGGTTAATTAATTGTACATTGTTCACCAATAAAGTGTATTAAATCTGCACATATAGACAAAACAGCTGCTCTTTGCTTCTGTTGTGCCACCAGCGATGATCATTTAGTAGAGAAAAAGCAGTCCTGCTTGTAAATACAATCAGAAAATAACCCCTTCACGTAGTAAGCGTCTTCCATGAAACTCTTCGGCTATTGGTCAAGAACAGACAGATCAAGAGACAGTACCGACGTCAAGAGGCCAACCCTGCAAGGGGCTCTTTGATGATAGCGCCTTGAGATGTGCTTCCAACCACCAGAGAACTGTTCCTTGAATGCAGAGCTGGCCTTAGAGGCAGCAGCGCCCTGGGCGAATTGGTGCCCCCTCCCCGCTCGCCCCTGGTCAAAAGGGGAACAGGCGGGGCAGGGGGCGAGTGTCAGAGCGCCACATTTGTTTTGTCCCTCCCTTTTCCGGCCCCTCGCAGGGAGTTAATCACTGGAATAGGACTCTCATGCACGCTAATGCTAATGCATGAGCGTCGTATTCCAACGAAAACCTCGTGGCATTGGGGGGGTCCGGCCTCAATTTACGAGGAGGCTCTCGCATTTTATCAGGTGTGCCGCCTTAGTTTACGAAGGAGCCTGCACATTTTTAGTTGGGGGTGCCGCCTTCCCTTACAAGGGAGCCTGAATGTTTTCATTAGAGGTGACGTCTTAGCTTAGGACAGAGCCTGCGCGTTTTTGTTGGGGGTGCGACCTCGACTTACGAGTTAGCTCTTGTGTTTTTGCAGGGGTCGCGCATTAGCTTATGAGAAAGGCCACATATTTTCATTGGGGGTGCATGCTCGACTTATGAGAAAGCTCTCAGGTTTTCACAGGGGTGCTGCATGCTTATGAGGGGGCCGCCATTTCTCACAGTTGTGCTGGATGGTGGCTCAGGGCTGGATGCAGAGGTTTGCGCTTGGGTTGGGGTATAGCTTGGGTTTGGTTTGCGTGGGGGCGTGTTGTGGGCGTTGCTCGCGCAGCTCCATTCCCTCTGTGTAAACTGTGTGTAAGCTGTAATTGCACTTTTGGATCTATGAATACGCTGAGCGCGCAGATTTACTTGTTCGCGCATTCTTGCGCACTGTTCTTTCTCAGCGTGTGGGATTTCTGCATGCATTTCCATGAATCTGTCCCTCTGCGTTTTTATTTTGCGTGTTTGCTTAGTTCATCATACTGTGAAGGTTTTCGTGTGGGGCTAGTGCTTTCTCATATGCTGTACTCTCAATGAGGGCCCGATTCATGGAATTTTTTGCATGGTTCAAAGTAACTTTGCACTGAGGAAAAGTGACTTTGCACTGCTGACCCAAACCCTGATTCATAGAACTGTGCAAAGTGTATTTTTGCAGTTGAAAGTCCAAACAAAGTCAGTTCATAGTCACTTTTGCAGTACAAAATGACTTTGCACGGACTTTGCACTGCAAAAAAACACTTTACACAGTTCCATGAATCAGAGTTTGTGTCGGCAGTGCAAAGTCACTTTGAATTGCAGAAAATTCCATGAATTGGGCCCTCAGCCTTCTTCTCCTAAGGTTTTTTTGGCATGGCAAACAAAGGTAGAGGCAACAAAAGAAAAGCTCATGGAAGCCTCGTCGGCCAATCACATGTCAATACTGGAAGAGAGAGAGAGAGAGAGAGAGAGAGAGACCATCCAAAAAATCGTGGTGTTACCTCTGCAGCTGACCTGTATAAAAACGAACCTTCATTAGCACTTGAAGGAGATTGCACTGTGCGGCTTTGCAGCCCTCCTAGGAGGAATACCCCTCAGTGGAGCATATGGCTAGGTCTTGGAACTCTTCCGTTTGAATCTTTAACACCCTAACACCCCGCTTCCCACCACTCTGCCTCATCTGCAGTTCAAATCTTTCCTAGGGTATTTCTGGCTTCATCTAGTGGTGCATCCTGTGGAGTAGACCTAAAGATCAATGAATCCAGGGGTGCCTGGCCCACGTTGTTTTGTAGAATTGGCCCAAGAACCTCCAACGTCTTTATTGGCTGGTGGTGTTGCCACATTGAGTAGAACCCAAGTAGGAAATAGGTTCCTTGGCCTATCTAGACACCGATTTAACCAGCAACAATGATGGAATGTGGATGTGTGCGTAGGAGGAAGCTTTGTGCTCAACAGTTAATCTTTAAGAGGCAAGTCATTAACTTAATGAAATCTTCCCTGGATGAAGCGCATGGGCAAAGTCCTACAAGAGTTGAAACTCCATGTCTATAAGGCTGGCAAGACTGGAATTTTATGGAGACTCCGAAACGGTGCAGTCAGAGTGATCAGCATGCCAGCCTTAGAGGACTGGAATTAATCTTAATCAGCCAAATTCAAGAGGCAATCTGAATCAGATACTGCCTTGGGTAACACCCATTGGCGCCCTTCCTTCCTACCTCTCTAGCTTGTGGCCCTGATGATCCTATGCTCTGAAACTAATGCGGCTGTATCTTCGAGTATTGGGCGATATTCCATTTGCCTCCAGAGGCAGACCCTCCCGCCACCCCTGGTGAAAGTGTTGACCAATGCTAATAGTTTGCATGAGGAGCATATGGAAGCAACTCAGACATGGATTTGGAGTGGGGGCGGAACTGAACTCAAATGCTGTTAGTATGTCTCAGAGAGTCTCTTGGGAAAAGAGAAAGAATGTGTCTGGTGGCAAATGTGTAACGTTACATTTTTATGACAACTATGTGGATTGAATGGGTTAGTGTAATGGACAATTGGCAAGGTGATAGGGCAGGTATTCTAATCCTCCCTATAAACTGTTTCTACCCAGCCCCAATAACCATCCACCGCCCTTTGCCTCACCACCCAAACCGACTGAGAAGAAAGTGTGTGTGCGATCGATCCTCATGGCAATGTGCCTTTCTTTGTTCAGCGCAATGATTGACATGTTTTGCAGAAAGATGGGGGCTTAGAAGTAAGAAGCCCCCTTACCTTCTGTGAGGGTCTTGCCCCTAATCCGGATCTGAAGTGGGGTTATACTGAGGGTCTCAGGACGTTGAAAGACTTAGGGTGCTGGATCCTCTGTTACCGTTGAGCATGGTGGCCACAGCTATGAGCCTGGAAGCAGGATTGGGATCTGTCCAAAGTCGCCTCTGAGCCAGTGTTGCCCACCACTACTCGAGCCGCCGCATATTGGCCTCCAGGTAAGGAGTGCCTCCTCCGACGAGCAGTGAGTGGCTGTTTGGGGCAAAGGCGGGGAAAAGTGCAGATAGTGGTGTGACTGGAGGCGAGATGGGCAGTGAGGTACGAACAAGTGGGGTCGAGAATATTAAGGAAAGGAGGGTGGAGGAGTCTAGCACGCGGGGTATCCACCCTGCACGAGCTGGCACAGAACATTGCTGGGCTTGGAAACAGGGGATTCTGTTTGCAAGACTCTGTGCCTTCAAGAAACTTGAATGATTGGGAATTAGGGGTTGAGAAGAAAGGATATAGTAGGTTTATGGTGGTAGAACCAGAAGGCCCAATGGGGGTTTGGGGGGAGCAGAGGGAAGGCTCCTAGTTTGGGTGCCCATCCTTTTAGACGCCACCAAAGTTATGACTTGTGGCAGCATTCTCCATATATGGCTGACTGCCAAAAACGGTAGGAAAACGGTAGGGAATGCGATATTCTGAACATCTATAACACGGATGTCAATTGACACAAGGTCCCAAAGTGTTTGAGTGCCAGGTTGGTAATACTATCCGTATTTCTTATTTTGGAATATAATTGGCTTATTTTAAGAGTCAAGAGGCACCTGTTGGAAAATGTAACATTAACCTGACACTCTTCAATTGTGAATTATTTTGAGCTTTTGCATGGAAGTCTTGGAAAATGAATAGAGGGTGTGCCATTGAAATATGTATACAATCTGGTGTGAAAGAACACAGCTGAACACTGTATGCTGGAGCGGTGTAGCTAATCACAGGCAGCGTTTTTCTTCAGTGAGTCAGAGGCTTCGTAGTATCCTCTGAGATCACTGCAGATTCCTCCTCAGACTAATAGTGTATGCCTTATAAAGAACAGAGGCCATCGTTTCCGGGTCAGCTATAGCTCAGCGGTTCCTTCCTGCATTCTCAAGGGTGGAATCAGTTTAATCTCTCGGGGTTCGTGTCCCGTGGGCGCCCACTGACCTTTTTTTGTTTACATTTCTACTATTAAATAATATACGTATATATTATATTGTGTACAATTGTCTGTATATTTTTTTTGAAGATCGACATCTTTACCTATTCTTTCTCTATTCACTTAGTCAATAATGAAGGTTCATTAGTGACTGACAGCTGCATGAGGTGCCAGTCTACAACCAATACACTCAGGACCCTCAATAAAGGACCCCTTGCTGGAGCCCGCCATTTCGTAAGCCTCGAGGGAGGGTGAGTTGCAAGTTACAGGGTACAGAATGCATTAACCCTTTTACTGCCCTTAAGACCGTAAGATATATATGAAATACGGGAATGCAATAGGGCACTATCGGTCCTGCTGGACGTGTTGATGTGAGCGTGTGTGCAAGAATCCCACTAAGCACGCCAATGTTGTACATTTCTGACCAATAAAGTGCATTAAATCTGCACGTATAGACAAAACAGCTGATCTTTGCTTCTGTTGTGCCACCAAGTATGTTCATATAGTCGAGAAAAAGCAGCCCTGCTTATAAATAAAATCAGGGGGAAAAACCTTGAAGTAGTAAGCCTCTTCGATAAAACTATTGGCTATTGGTCAAGAACAGACATATTAATGGGACAGAACTGGCGACAAGAGGCCAACCCTGGAAGGGGCTTTTTGATGATAGCGCCTTGAGAAGTGCTTCCAACCACCAGAGAACGGTTCCTTGAATGATACACATAGTGTGTGCCCTGAGTAGTAGAGAACAAACTGCTCCGCGGTGCTGCACAATGCAGACTGACTGGATAGTGCGACTAAAGGGGAAAGGCTCGTGCAGCGCCTTAATGCATACAAAGGTACTGCTTCAAGGCACTGCTTTCAGTGGGATCTCTCTCCTGGCAAGCAGCAGTGCTGTTAGTCCACTACTGTTAGTCCACTATGGAGGTGGGGTGCAGTATACACATCTCTTAGAATGAGAATTTGAGGGGGGACCCCAGCAAGTCATCAGTGTCTGGCACACTGCTGCCACACCAAGGCGGGGTGATGAAATTGTGGTGTGTGGTCTACATCATTACAGGGTGGAGTTTGAGGTGAGGCTAAAGAGTGCCACGCGACAGATTTTAAATCTTACGACTAATAGCATTTAAACGGCACATTTGAAAGAGCTGCCACGTTTTGGAATTCTCCAGCAGGACAGCGCATGAGAATATCTTGAAATAGAACACATGGGTGATGGCGGCTCATGACATGAGCATACGATGATCGGGGCATGAATTCATCCCATTCTGCTGCATTACATGTTAATCTGGATTAGATAGCTCAAGGCCGCCCCTTGACCCATTCAAAACTCCCAGCCTTTGGTCTAACTTCAGGACCTCTGCCATGGCCTATTCCAACACCGCCAGGTGACATCATGTAGTCAACATGATTAACTTGCTGCTTCTTTATTTTCTTTTTAGGAAAGTGCCTCTTATCATGCTGGCCTACATGTAAGGTGTGTCCAAAGAAACATCAGCAATCATGTCCAATTATTGTATGCTAGCATTGCCACCGTAAATCATGTCCATGCTACCTGTGTAAGAAAGACCATCGTGAGGCTTGCCTCAATAATATATGCCCCTGTTAGACCGCTTCATGCTGCTCTGATCTTAGAGTCACATTAAGTAGTGATGTGTGAGTGGGAATATGAAGGCGAGTGTAGTGTTATTCGGAGGAGGTGATAAATGAAGACAATGTGTTACTTTTGTGGAACTTTTGCACAGAACATAACTATAATTAAGATAATGGCAGAGGTACATAATGCAAAAAAGTGCAAGAGGACAAGCTAGTGTGCACAATAGTTTGGAATGCATTCACTGTGCCTTGATGTGTGTATGTGACACAGAGCAATGTATAGAATAAAGTGAGCAGGTTTCAACACAAAATGTGTGTGTCTGTGTGACAGTGAGTGTGTATGTATGACTGTGTGTGTATGTATGACAGTGTGTGTGTGTGTGTGTGTGTGTGCTTGTGTGTGTTGTTTGTGGTGCGTGCGAGTGGGTGTGTCTGTGTGCAGGTTTCAACACAAAATGTGTGTGTCTGTGTGACAGTGAGTGTGTATGAGTATGTGTGTGTGCTGTGCGTGCGTGTGTGAGTGTCTGTGTGAGAATGTGTGTGAGTGCACGCGAGGGACTGTGCACCAGTGAGAGTGTGCTTGTTGTGTCATGGGACAATCTGCAGGGATTTTCTTTCTCGGACAGCACATCAACGTTTGCCTAATCAGAGTGCGTACATGCACCGTTGCGTTGCATTTGCTGCCCCCTCCCCCCCCCCACTCTAACCTCCCGAGACGCGGCTTTAGTCACACAGGCCCTCTGTAAACCGAGCAAGTAGAAGGCAAAAGGAACGTGCGCAGAATTGCATTTAAAATTCCATTCGAGGGGGCTATCAGCTGGTTTTGTGAGGGAGGCAGTGAGGGGGATCACTTGTGAGTGGGGGCGCGTTCAGCTTGAACAGGCGGCCCAAAATAAAGATGTAGCACGAGCTGCAGGTGCTGCACCTCGAGCGCCCACCATTGGACTAGCAGCGCCTGAGAATAACAGCCAGCCAAGGAGCCCTTACAAGAGGCCTGGCCGATGTAAACAAGCAGCCGCGTAACAGCACCCTCACGGCGCCCGACTTGCTAGGAAAAGAAGGAACATCGTTTTTAATATGTGTCCAAAATAGAACTGCTCGAATGAAAAAAAAAATCACATTTTAAAACCAAACCAAAATAGATCCATTCGGGAACCAATTTTTTAAGATAACTACAGAATGTAAAGATGCGGATGCCTTGTGCCCCATTGAATACCTTTAAACAAAGTGCCGATTATATTCTGGGGGAGTGCCCAGGAAGTGGGAGAACTGACAGACCCCAGCCCATGTGAGGAAAACCTGTGTTTTAAGGGACTGGGTGAAAACGATGGAAAAATTAGGTCCCTAAAACTGTATAAAACTCTATCCGTTTTAGATAAAGCTCTGGGAGCTATCCCGCGGACGTCATTTAGGGGTCGCCAGAGGTCATAACTGCGACCTCTGAGGTCTCCCTTGCTACCCCTGTGGTCTCCCTTGCTACCCCTGAAAAAATAAAAAAAGTTCCCTTTTTTGTTTTTTGTTTTTGTAATGCAAGTTCCTGGGCTGTGGCCAGCACCATGTGGCTCTTTACTTCTGGAGTGGCTGGCTTTCTTGTTCAGGCCTCTAAAAAAAAGAAGAAAAAAAAGAACAGGGGTGCCACAAGTCTAACACTTTCAGCACTGACCATAAATAAGACAGAATAGGAAAACCAAATAATGTGTCTTTCTGGAATTCTATACAATAATTGCTAGACTCATTAAAGGTTCATTTCAGGCACACTTCAGGGGGCGAGTCACTGATTTAGTCTGTTCTTAAACACCTCAACTCAGCCTTTTATCCTTCTGAGGTTGATATATGAGTACCAACACAGGTTGGGTGATTTTGGGTGTGTATTGTTTCTATATAAGCGCTTAAGCGTAAGTACTATATAATAAAACATCATTATCAATTGGCCATGGACGTCTGCTTGCATTTACAGTAATTGGGTAATATGGGTCTATACACACTGATCCTAACGATACATATGGCAATCCATTCTTGTATGAAATGTGCATAACATTATAGTGATATCGTAAACATATTTTTCGTAGCGTACTTAGGAACAATGCTATGTGATGCCACTTCCTGTTTTGTTAAAGGGTGAAAGGTTTAGTTCCATTGCTTCCTGCGATATCACTCCGGGGTGGGGTCAAATGGCATCCCCTCCTGTGATGTCATCAGAGGTCAAGGTTCGTGTGATGTCACTTCCGCTACCCCAGGCGTTTTGGTGAAATGACATCCCTGAGCTATCCATGCGCATCTAAAGCAATTCCTGAATGCCTATTGGTGGAATCAGTCCCTCCAATATACATTACGTATATTGCCAACAGGGGGTGGGGGTAGATACGCCAGGTTAGGGCAACATCCAAAAAGATTGATGAAGGCATATTGTACCTTGTGTAAATAGGAGGGTGTTGTGCAAACGAGAGACCACATTTCACTTTGCTGGACCACTCGTCAGGACTATAGAACTACACTGTTGCGAAACAATGTACATAACGGTTTTTTTATTTAAACACAATAGCATTTTTCGATAGGCTCTCAAGTGGGGAAGAGACCTTTTTAAAAATGACCATGGTAAAACTTCTCTATCCTGCTGGTCTGATGAAAATTACTTGGTAATTGATTTGGTTCTGGAAAATCAGATGAACTGTGCTTTTGTAATGTCTATTTAGGCAAATAACACATTTGCTGGTACTTATTTTTATATATTTGTTTTATTGTAATATGCCGCTTACTTACACTTTGTATAGTGCTTATGTATTTTTTTTACTATTTATATTGTGTATTAATGATGTTACCGGATTAAGGGTTCACCTTTTGTGTGAGAATTGTATGGTGTGATGCATTTTGTGTAAGGCTGTCTTAATGCAGCCAGTATCACAATTAAAAAAATATAACTCAGCGGTCAAAGTCCCTGCTGCAAAGATCATAACCAGCCCTGTAAAACAGATGTTATTTTGCAGTTTTCAGGGATCATAACATAAACTCTCCAATTTACGGCTCATGGAAGTACTGGAAAAAGTCTCCGCTCAGAAAGGCGGAATAGGCATTTCAACAAGACGAAAGCTTTCCTTCTTGCAGCACTCTGCAGTGATTAGTGGCAGGAAAGTGTTGTCGTCCACTATGTTGCGATTCGGCACCTCAAGACATTGAAGGTTTGTCCCTGCCTCGGCGGAGGCAGCAGCATCTCGTGGTAGGATCAGAAAAACTGCCAGTGGAAGGCAGCTAGAATGGCCCCATAGTCCATCGAGGTCGGCAATATATTGAAGAGCTTGGGGGCGAGGACATAACCCTGGCGCATCCCAACGAACATCTCAATGGGACGCGACCATAAACCTGTTTTCATGAAACTTGGTTTTTATAGTCGAATTCTCATGCAATACCATTATCAATTTTAATAATACTCTCGGAATCCCCCAGGTCCTCAACTTAGACCACAGTCTCTCCCTAATCACCCGGAAAGCACAGGTCATTTCCATGCTAGCAATATAAATGTTTTTACCCAAATTCAAGTGGTAAAGAAAGAGCGTGGAGATGAGTTAGCAAAGATCCATTAAGTGAAGTGTCCTGTAATTTCTGAAAACCCTCCTGGAACGTTGGGAAGAGCCGCAATTTCTCAACCCAGGAATCCAGCTCTTTGAGCAACAGAGCTGCGAAAACCTTCCTAGAGGCGTCCAGGATTGCTATCTTTATATGATTTCCGGGCATGCCTCTATCTTCTTTCTTATAGATAGGAATGATATAAGAAAGGTTCCACATAGGAGCTAAGGTATCTCTGTGAATGATATCATTGAACAGAATATGCAGGATCCTGGCCCACAACAAAGGGTTCGACTTGAGGATAGAAGGAGCAAGATAATCTGGCCCAGAGGCCTTTGAAACCTTCAACTTTGTGATTGTTATAAAAATGTAATTCACAGAAAAACAGCCTTCCCCTTTGGGAAGGGTATGTCTTGCTAACACCGCCGTTTGGGTGGAGGAGTCGATGGCAGCATATATGGACTTAAAATGAGATGCCCACACCCCCTCCGAGATCTTACAAACAGACAGTGTTGACTGCAGAGAATGAACATTGTTGGTAACTTCTCAAAGGTATGTGGTTCTCTTGCCATTAAGTGTGTTCAAAATGTTCTGACTGTCGACCATATCAATAGAATAGCTCATACTTTTACAGAAATGACGACATTCATTTATTTACATTCATAAAGCGCACAAGCAGCCCTTGGGCATCGTGGCGCTATTACAGTAGGCTTACTTAGTTGCAAAGGAAGTACAGAATAATGACAGTGAAAACAAAAACGTATAATAACTACAGAGCTGGGTGAAAGTAAAACGGTGTGGTTGGACAGGTAGTTCCTTGGTTACAGTGGAACTAGATTTTGGTGGCTTATGCCGTGGAGAGGTTTAAAAATGCAAAGGGGACACCTCTGTCAAATTCTCTTATTAGCTTGAACAAAATCATCTTAATTCATAAGTGGTCTAATCCCTCAGAATACATTTCAACTCAGTTCTTTTCACTCTTTTGGATTTTGCTATTTTCTCATTAAACACATGTTGGGCCCTTTTTCTTCCCACACAAATACCTCTTCTTAGGAATCTTCAGAGGCAAGCATAGATATGTCTCTGATTTTGGTGGGTTCCAACATAAACTGAGCTAATTTCTACAAGGTGAAGTGAGAGTTAAGGACAGTTCCCATTTGAGGCCCGTGAAGGAAATGTCGAGTTTAAAGATAAAAGGCACATGATCACTAAGAAGATTGGGCTGAATGAGTAAAGGGGAACTGATATTATGAATTGCCCTGTAGAGAAAAACTTGGTCTATCCAAGAGGATGATTTTCCTTGCTGCCAGTTTACGATATGAGCATAAGAAGAACCCTTTTGTGACAGTAGGAGTTCAATGCCCCAAGAACTCATAATTTACCCAGATAATGCCTCTTTTACCATTTAATTCTCTAGTCATCGATTTTATAAGAGAACAAGATTCCCTATAATATGATGCGGCGCAATCCGAGTTAAAGTCACCCACTATAATAATGTTTCCATTAGGAAACCACATCTCCAAAATAGCACCTTTGTCATTAAGTATGGAATCACTAGAAGGTTTTACGGCATTCCAATACAAATTAATTACAAGCAGCTCAGTTGTAGCAATTAACATGGTCTCTTATAGTAAAAAGATGCCAGCATCGCCAAAGATCAAAGCTATCGAAGACGAGCCACACAGGACAATTTTTTATAACCACAACAATACCATGAAAACATTTGTCCATGCTTATGGCGATATTTGCAGTGGAGAGGGCTTCGGCCTACTGTTTCTATAAAGAGTGCCAGCCAACCAAGACCAATCTTCAACACTTTTGTTGACCTGCTGTCCATCATTTGCATTCCCCATGACCACTCTCGCACTTGATGACTGCAGATCACATTTCATAGTACGGGATGGATACAAGATTTGAAAATCTTATCTCAGTTACTGAAGACTTTGCACATTTATCATGCACATGTTGTGTCGATAAATTGTGAAGGTCTATGCCCATTATCCTAAAGTGGTCTCGATTATCCCAAATGAGACCCACCAACAATAGGTGAGAAAAAGTGGACCACTGCTTTCTCAGTTCCATCATCCAATATGTCAACCCAGTCAAAGGGCCTCATTACGAGGGGGGCGGTAAGGGATTACCGGCACCGGTAAGGGCACTGGTGCTGGGAATCCCTTACTGCCCTACTACGAGTTCCCTTTGCGGGTCCTCCCTTAACGCCTGGTTTTTCCAGGCATTAAGGACGGGACCCGCAAAGGGACTCTGGAGCTAATAACGGTACCGCAATTTGCGGTACTGTTATTAGCACCTTCCCCATTCCCATTGAGCCCTATTTGGGCTCAAATGGGAATGGGGAAGGGCCCTGGTGAATGGGGAATTACCGGTCCCGCCAACCTTGGAATGGGCCGGTAATATCTTCATTCACCAGGGCGGAGTCGGTAAGGTTTTGGAGGCATCCATGGTTTTACTTTCTGGGACCCCTTAAGGTGGTTTAGATGTATCAAGCAAAAACAATGTTGTAATTTTGCCGTGACACGTATTGCTAGCTTCTTTTCTATTTTTCTTGTTATTGGTTTGGGGAGGCAAGGCGGAACCTTGGACAGTGGAGTCAGAATAGATTATAGGTGACACACAAAGATGTCGGGGGTCATGCTTAATCTTGCACCTGGATCAGGTGACTCATATTGACCTATGGAAGAACTGTCTAGCTCCAGCGGCACCACCAGTGCTGCCAGTGGTGGACTAGACTTGTGGTTGCAATAATCTAAATCTTGCATAGATATGACACACCCCTCCCCACTGGATCTTTTTCAGTACTGAGTTGACTACCATTTAGTTTTTTGGCAATTATGGACAACAAGGCGCTGTTATGCTGTACTGCTTCCTTGACGTTTTCATAAAGCCTAACCATATACTGCAGGACCAATTGCAAGGTGTACATTTAAGAAGTACCCACACTATCAATTGGGGAATTATGCAAGCCAGTCTTATATTTATTTCCATTATGGCCAACTGTCAGAGTGGTTACTCCTAGCTGGTTCGTTGTAGGTGAGTTTAATACGACTCGCAACATATTAGCCTTGGCCTGGACTGATTGGTTATCATCTTGTAGAGGAGCAGGTGGATGCTTTCTCACTAGCTTCCCGCCCCCTCACCACCATCATATTGGAATAGCAGGAGAAGAGCTATAAATGGGACCCCATGTGTTATTATGATAGCGCTTCGAGTGTATGAGAGACGATATGCACTCAGACATCCATATAGAATGTACCCTCGCACTGAGCAAGTGGAAGGATATCGTGTGGAAGGATGGCAGCACGCACCAATGAACATTATGGAATACTAAATGAAATCGGAAGAGGGCAGAGTGATGTCATAAAGAAGATGTATGAAGCTATTTAGAAAAGATATGAGATAACTAAGAAGTGATGATGTAAATGAAGCATCAAGAGAAACGTACCTAAAGATAGAGTTATCATGAATACAATGTAGATGAAGTTACTTACTGATCAATAACTGTAAATACACAGTAACATAATGTAGAAGAGACATATAGAGGCTTACTATAAAGGTATGTATATATGACATGGTAAGGATGGCCATGATAGGAAAATGGACGATCGGCTCGTGTCAGATTCAGCCAAGCTACCTCAGAGACAGACAAAGGCTGCAGATCAGGAGATGCTGAAATGTCCTGTGTGCTGAACAACAAAAGGGCTATGTTGGCCCAGGATCAAGGATGCTATTTTAAGGAAAAATTGCAAGGCACAAGGAAAGTTAACCAGGATAAACTATGACCAAAGGGCACATTTCTTGAAGATTAAAGAATAAGAAAACATTTGCAAGTGTCAAGTATTGGACAAATTAAAACTGCAGAAAGTTCATATATGATGGAGTGAGAAAGTCTCCAGAGGCCAAAAGAAGCAGCGGCACCCAGCATAATTGAATCAAATAGCAGTAAATAGAATTTCGAAAATGGACAATTTTGTGGTCTCCTAACACGTGATTCAGAAGTCGAGAGCAAAAGCTATTCAATAAGCCACAGACGAACATAGTGGTGTGCTCACACTCCTTCAAATGTTCCAGGACAGGGAGCAAGCTACAAGGTCCACTACAAACAGAAGACTTTGGATTATGGACTAACCGATGAGGGATGATAGATTAATTGGGAAATATGGGGAGTAGTCTGACGTGATTCAAAGAATCTAAGTTTTGTTTCACACACGTGCTGTAGCGAGCCGAAAGTCCAAGATTAGGTAGAAATGTCAACCAATCAGTGGGTCTACGGTGCAGCCTGCTATTCAATATGCGCCTTGTAGATGAGGTCCCAAATAAAGCCTGCACTCCAATCGCCCATTTTGAAATACCAGGAACGTTCACACTGAGATATGTGACGTATGATGAGCAAATAAACCAGCAGAGAGCCGCAGTAGGGCTCTGTCCAGTACCTATCAGAAGAACAGCACCTATCGAAGTACCAATACCAAGGAAACCATAGACAGTAAGGTATCTATTTAGGAAACCCTATCAACAGATGAAGCATAATGAAGATCATCTGTGTACAGTCCCCTAAGAAACCAAAAAGGCCTTAATGGAAGACGAATGGTGACGTCACGAGGGCCTGGACCGACTCACAGATAGAAAAAATGACAACCAGAGAATGATGCAAAGAAACGAAACGCCATGAACAAGGATATCGTGAACCTAAAGTGACAGGACGATGTCAAAATGCAAAAAGCTTAAGCTGTAAGCGTAGCAAAGATATTTGACCAGTTTACACCTGTAAATATGCTTTGAACCGCAAGAAAGCTAAGAAAACAGTGTCTCTTGCTATGCTTAGTAGAAGAATAGTGCAGCAAGCACCATTATACATAATCTACCTCAAACGAAGCACCTTATTATAAGTATATTTCCACTTTGCACAAGAAGCAGAATCAATCCAGGTTACTAAAGGCCATACGAGAAAAGCTTCACATTTAGCAAAAACAAGAAGAGACGGCTGAAACAAAACTTAGCAGAGGCAACTCTTGCCAGAAGAGCCAAGGTCATACCAACAGAAGAGACGAGCAGTAGCTACATCTAATTGAAACTAAGAACAGAATATCCTGCCTCTGAAAGGTCGAGATAAGAAAGCGTAGGCAGGTGGCGGGTGAAAGGAAAATCAAATACACTAATGGATGGAAAAGAGGCAAATTCACGGTGTCTGAATCACGTGAGCAGCCGAGAGAGAAGAAACGAGAGTTCACACCTAAGCATGGCACCAGGCCAGATGATGATATCAGAACCTTTTCCAGACAGAAGATGCGGTCTCGAGGCCAACCGCAGTGAAATAATTGACACATGGCTACTAAAGTTATGATTGATTGTAGCAAGAACGGGAGAAAGGCAGGGTAACTAAGGGGCACCTCGCACCTGGCCGACCATTCTGCGTGCTGCTATGCAGAGTGTAAAAGTATGCATGTGGTTGGTGTCAACCCAATCACAGTGTACAAAATAATCTAGGGTCCTTTAGTTAATAGAACCAATGGGACGTCATACTTTTAGTGACGTCTGCAGTAGTCATTTTTGAAGGAAGGTCTTAGATGCCCACCTAGCAGTGTTTACCCAATCCCCTCACTCCGTTACCATATACAGATTGTGGGATTTATAGACCCCCTCCGCCGTGCTATGTGGCATGACCCTGCTAGTTATGGCACAAGAAACAGCAAAAATGGTGGCAAAACTCTTGTGTGCACCAAAAACCTACAAATACTGTGTGTTTTAACACACAAAAAGATGGATGCACAACCGGCCACCCATGGTGCATGTGTGATGAAATAGAGCACACACTGCAGAAAATGTGCCAGTGGGCTCCATGACCAGCAAACAGAGTGCAGAGAGAGAAGCAGCGCTTTGCAAATGAAACTCCAAAATGTGCCTATAAATGACAATTGCTTTGTTGCTAAAAACTCCAAAATGCCTATACACAACACTTCTCAACATTCAAAGTCTTGCTTGGCATTAAAATTCATGTAATCTAATGAAGCATGGCGAATATATAAAGTCCTAAAGTGTAAAGAGTAAACCATTTCCTCAGACAAACTAGATTGTCTGTAAACTGACAGCCCCTGTCAAAATCTGTTTGCAGTACCCTGGGCTACCTGTAAATGACAGCTGTCAGATGAGCTCCTGATGAAACTTCAAAGTGATCTAAACTAAAAGTGTGCCGGATCAGCAAACATAAAAGGATTGTGGCTAAAAGGAATACAGATCTTAGTTGTGTTTTTGATCCCACAGATGTAAAGCTAAGAAAGTATTTTTGTGATTTGATGCAACAAGTTTGGTTTTTGCTGGATTTCTAATGAAGAATAAATTAGCCTGGCTGAGCTGCAACCCTTTGGTAGTGGAAAAACAGGTTTCTTCCAAGGGGAGGGGAAATCCTCTCAGCAGAAACTCACTGGTAGATGATAATTGTGGGTTAGCCCAGATGTTTGTCTACAGAAAGAGAATGAACAATAGCAGAGCCTTCAGCCCAGGAAACGGAGGTGTGAAAGGGGTCATGAACTGCTCCTGGAAGGAACTCCCAAAGGAGGGGGCTGCTCCTGGACTGCAGGGAGAGACAAAGGGGCAGGACCATTTGCTGTTAAGCATGAACAATGAACAATTTTTAAAGACTCATAACTTGTGATTCAAAGTGGTGAAAAATATACAAAGGACAGATCTGTTAATCTAAACTTTTGCAGCACATTTTAAGAGGCGGTAGAACTGTGTAACATGATCTGGGCAGGAATGGCAATATATCTGGTTTTATGTGGTCTGTGTTAATGCTAAAATTGTGAAACTTTACACGCACATCCCTATGGTAAACACACCCATTTGTGGAAAGTTGCAGAAAGTTTGGAAATTGTGTTCATGGTGAAAAGGACACAATTCTGTAGAAAGGTGAAACAAGATCCCACAGCTACGGGATTTTGAGGAACAGCTACTACATAAAATATGGAATCTTGTGTGTGATTTGTGAAGAGGTGACCAATGTAGAAATATGTATTTAGTATAAAATCTGATTTTGAGACCAGTGGCTCAAGGGAGGTTTCTAAGGACTGTAAAGCAAACAATAAAATGCGACATCATCCGGCCTTGATCCAATCACTCAGGTGCAAGGCGGAGATGAGGTTTTGCTCCAATCCCAGCTCACAGGGCCAAGCTTACTTAAGCCGGCCCATACCCCCATTTTGTGATGTCATCTGAAAGGATAAATAGAGACAGCAGACAACACATAGGGACTCACTGATCCACTTACTTTCCTGATTCCGGCAAAGCACTCTGATCCAGCATTCTACATCCAGCCTTTAACATCCTTCCAGATCCAGATGCCAAGACACTTGCAAGCAGTAGAGAACTATTGACTTTCTGCAAGGCCTAAATCTCAAACTCATTCTTGCAACCCAGTGAAGTGCTGTGGTGTGAGAAGGCCTTTTGAACTAGTATCCTGAAATTCTCTTGCTTGCTACCACAAGGCTTGCCTGAGGAACTCACTATCCAGCTGATTGAAATACTCAGAAACAAGAAGGGCAGATCCTGTGCAAATCCGGTGGCTGGCCTAGCTGATCCAGTCCCATGCCTGATGTGCTGTTCTTCCTTGACAGATCCAATCCATAACCACAACTGACGGTCCAATTCAATAATTTATTCTGTGAGTATTAATAGGAAGAACAGTGACTCCTAATGTATCTGCATTGTATGATCCCAATCTCAAACCCATCCCATCTTTTATTCAGAACCATAGTATTGCTAGAACTATCTTTGTACTGACTCTTTTCTCATCTGTGTTATTAATCCCTAACTTCTTATTGATTTGATTAAGAAAGGTAAATTCCAGGAAGAAGTAGAGTATCCACAACAGGCGGGTTACGCTGATCACGTGACTGTAAGATCCATTGTTGGCATTCGCATTTTCATAGTCATAATCTGGTGTAAGCAAACCCATCTGTCATTTTCAAAGTACATTTCTGTTTTCCATTCTCGCACCTATTTTGCAAAAATGACGATTTGACATTCTAAGAAACTTTACACGTGTGAAGTAGCTTTCAATTATTTCCCACTTGGACTTTGAGATTTCAAATGTTTTCTTCTGACTAAGTCATTGCTTGTGATTGTGTGTAACTGTTCAAAGCGGCTCCCATAGGAATTTATACTAATTTAAACATGTTTTTGACCATATTTGGTGTTTTTGCTCAGCCAATTCCAAAGACAAATTCAAAGCCATTCTGACAGCTGAAAAGTCAATTCTGTTTTTCTCTTGTGTTTGAAGGGGGAAGGTGGGAGTGATATTCTGTCTGCTTTGTGCTATTCCTGAATACCTGCTCTCTCCTCACATCTATTTAATTGCCTATTGGTGGGTTGAGGGGTGTTGCAGGGGGAACCCCTAACCATAGTGCCATCTGTTCCAAACCAATCCAAAAGTATTGTTTTCCATGCTGCATTTGTTTTTGTGCTCAGTATTTGGTTCCTAGTTCATTTAAGATATTATTCTGTGTTCTATCACCCCATTGGTGATTGTTGTTACCTATTAAAATATATTGTGATTACATTTTAAATATATAAATAAATATTTACGTTTGCAGAGTAGCCTGATTCCTGGTTCAGTGTGGCCGGGGGGGGGGTCTCAGGAGAAGGGTGTGATATATGAGTGGTATATCATTCAGAATATTGAACTTATAGATACAAATAAATAAGGGTTTCATTTGCACACTACACGCTGAGCGTGACTTGGGTGTGTGCCGGATTGGAATCACTTACAGCATGGGGGCTCGGTGCCGGGATCCTGAATTTGACATACCACTCATGACAGTCTAACACAGCGTGCTAGCCGACGGGGTACATACACCTTGTTGGGTTACCATACTGTGCTATACTGTACAAGCACCCCTCAAAAGAAATACTCAAAGGAATTGGGCCTGTTTGCAAAAGTAAAGTAATCCTGAGATAAGTCAGAAGGAAATTAATATTTCCGAAATGGCGACCCCAGTGGAAATGTATATTTCAAGGAAACACCCACTGCACAAATTGTTTGTCAGGGGTGAATGGCCAGAACAGGATGAACAGGTATGGCTGCAGGAAATAAAACAGCAAATCACTGCAATCAACCTGGATACTTGACAAGACAAGGGTCCATTACATCAAGCACTTAGCGAAATGTATATGGCCCCTAAAATAAAATAGGAGCAGTGCAAAATTGCCAAAATAGCGGCCTACCTGTACCTCCACATAGGAGTCATACAGGAAAAGCATGCAGACTATATGGATCTGGCAAAGAGGCAAGGGGAAGCACTGCAGAAAATCCAGAGCAATCTGGACTCTGCAGAGTAAAGGCTCCAGGATAGACAAGAATATGAAACAGAGCCAAGGCAGTATGCCACCAAACTCCAAGAAGATTTAGCTCTCTTACTGCAAAAGAATGCAGAGCAAGATATTCAGGGGCAGACACTGCAAAAAGAGTGTCATGAAAGGTTGGACTCTCTACAACAGAGTCAACAGAAACCCGAGCATCAATTGAATTATAATAGAGTCTGTGCAGAACAGATAGTCACCTTACAAAACCGTCTAGAATCCTTAAAAGAGGAAAATAATAAATTAATTATGAAAGACCTAGAATCCCAAGCAGAGTTTGATGAGGAGCACCAGAAAGCTGGGGCAATTAAAAAGCAAAGGGACGACCTGACTGAGCAGAGGGGCACTCTAAGTCAGGAGAGGGACGACTTAGGCCAGGAAGTCAGCCATTTAAAAACAAAGCTAGAGGAAAGAAAGCTGGCCCTTCAGGACTTTGGGAAAATCAAAACTGATTATGAAAAGCTATTAGAGCACACCAGGTGGGTGGAGGATTTGCAAAGAATGATCAGACCCATAAGGACCAAACTCAGGAGGTGAGTCTCCTGAAGCAGAAATTGGCCCTGTATTCCCAAACCAGGCAGGAAGCACAGAGAGACAACGAGGCCCTCCGTGAAAGGAATGACAGGCTCCACAAATAGATAGCCATGCAAGAACAAATCATAGAGACCAGTAAGGCCTTAATAGAGGAGCAAAAGGGTCAGATGTTGGCATGTCATCAGGGAATATGGGCTGAAAGAGATGAGGTAAGATGGGAAAGAGAAACCCATGAGCATAACCTCAGGAGACCTGGCATCAGGGACTTTAATCCCTTCAGTTCCATGGACTCTGCCACCCTCTTGTCCACCCTCTCATATGAACCAAGGGCCATGGGAATGGTAGACTTCAACACAATGGGAAATATGGGACTGACAAATCAGCACTTCCCAGAAATGGATGGGCGGGCATCTATGTACAGGTTCCCAAATATTAGGGCCAGCCTCGCTGATCAGGGTAACTCCAGTGAGGGGAGAATCAGAGAACTGGGTCCACAAATATATCACCTACCAAGAGATCAGTCAGTCAAATTTGGTGGGGAATTCCATGAAAATAGACACACAAAGAGCATCTTAAAAACCTCTTCCCAGCTCGGACAGTGGAGGGATGGGTATTCAGACAATCCTGGGAGCAAGGGAGAGTCAGAAGACTCTGCTGAGCACCACAGGTTTCAAGAGACTAGCCCCCCACATTCTGCCAGCCATTCCCAAGCCAGCAGAATCAGGGAGAGCCTAGAGGATCAGACAGCCCCCTCATGTAGCAGTGCCTCTGAGTCAGAGGATGAGTGGACAAGGGTGACCAAAACTAAAAAGGCCTACAAAATTAATAGGGCTCTACTGAAAGATCCCCTGAAGCAAATCAAGGCCATTTGGCGCGTCATAACGCCCTACCATAGAAATGCTAACTCTTCAGTTTGGGAGCACCTTGAATTGTATGAGCAAATGATGGATACTTTCCACCTGAAGGTTAGCCAAAGCTGTATTCAGTATGTCAAGTGGACATTTTCACCTGAATACTCCAGCTTCTTTGCTGGGCTGGAGGATCAGAACCATTCAAGATGGTCCACCTATAGGGCGGCCATCTTAAAGCATTTCTCAATACACAAAAACCCTCAAGAGGCCCGCAAGGTGGCCTACAAGCTGCAATGTGGGGAAGAGCAGGCCCCACAAGAATTTGTCCAAGAGCTGAAACGTGCCTTTGCGCAGACCACCAGAAGGGTGCACACAGACAGTAAGGAGTTCATCAATACTTTCCTTCATGCACTCCCTAAATACATTATGACCTAGCTGGCGAGGGACTTTCATGAGAAAAGATCACTAGACTGGGTTATTGAACAACCAACTCGTATTTACAAAGTGCAGAAACCAGTAGAAAATAAAAGTGCCAATAAAAGCCCAAAACCAACCAACACCCCTGCTGCTGCTAAGGTGGCGAAGGTGAAGGTTGCCCCCATTTTAGATCTGGAGATGGGGGGGCTAAAAACATTCCTGCACAAAATCCTACCAATCAAAGACCCAGAAGGCCCTCGGGCCAATCCCAAACAGGGAATCAGGGAGGTAACCCCACCAATGGGACCCCTGAGTCCCCTGACTACATCAGCCCCCGATACAAGGGCAACAGACCCATTCTGGGATATATGTGGACTCCCCCAGCCCAAGAGGGGGGAATCCAACCAGGTAGCTGCCAACCCAGGAAACTTCCCTCCTCACTTTCCCCAGGAGGGCAGCAATCCCCCAAATGCCGGGTTGAGTTTCTTTCCCCGGTACCCACCAAACCTCAACCCCCAAAACAACCCTTCTTTCTTTCCCCACTTTCCTGAGCTCAGACAGCCCAATCCGGGAGAGGGGAGGCCAAGGGTGGAGGGGTACCAAAACTATCCCAACCAAGGGTATTATGGGAGAAGTGACAGTTACGCTTTCCGTGATCAACCAAGGGTAAACCAGAGTACCCCGTACCAGCCAGAGCGGGTGTCCCAGCTGGAACGCCAGGTCCAGAAGTTAGCACAGGATCTGGGTTGCATGTTGAGGGCTCAGCAAAACCCTCAAAGGAACATGGCGACTCAGAACTCCTCAAATCAAGGGTTGGGTGCTCCAGAGCAATGACAGGGAGAGAAACCCGACAACCCACCGGTTCCCAGGGAGGAGGCACAGGGGTAATGGGTTTGTAAAGCCTTAGAGGAAGCTTCCTTCCCCACTTGTGAAAAGCCCCTGGAAATCCAGGAACTGGAACCAGAATCTCCTGCCCCTGAAAGTATGCAACCTAAGGAACAGAGGGCAGGTAGGAGAAATAAAGACCCTAAAAAGACCCATTTTGTGGAGGAGGTTAGAATCTTCCAATTTGAAGGAGATGGGTCCTTAGAGGATTCTGGGAAAAGGATCTTCTCCTTCAGGGATGGGGGAACTCATCCCAAAGAAAAATGGGTCCCAAGTGATCCTGATCAAGACTGGGTAGATGTGGGGACCGAGTTAAACCACCCAACATTGAACCCAGAATGCCCAGCAAGAAAAGCTCCTTGTTCAAACCATTTATGGTGACTGTCTCCAAAAAGGGGGGGGGCAGCCCAGAATCAGAACAAGGGGAGCCCAAAACACCCCCCTTATCCAACGGTCACCTTTTTCCTACAGGTTCCCAAGATCCCAAACAAAATCCTGCCCAAACTACCCTCTGTCAGAATCCAGAGCAAAGAAACTAACCCACCAATTGGCCCAAAATGCACATTATCTTTGCCCGCTTGAGGATAAGGAGGGAAGATATTATGCCCCGGTCCAAATACAGGGGCAATGTAAATTTTGTGGCACTGGTGGACACTGGATCCCAAGCCACCCTTCTGTCAAAAAGGGCCTTTGATCAGCTGAATTCGGGAAAGGGGGAGAAATACCAAATCTCTCTCATCCCTCTTCCTGGACAACTTCAGAACTTCGATGGGAATGAAATTCCTGTCGAGGGGACTGCAGATTTAGACATTAATATTGGGCGACACAAGGTGAAGAACCCGGTCATAGTTATGACTCCAGAGGGCACACCATGTTTACTAGGGAATGACATTGGGCCTCATTACGACCCAGGCGGTAAGTTACCGCCTGGGCCGTGACTTTACCACCATGGCGTAAACTACGTTTACGCCATGGTGGTTGGCGGACTTACCGCCCCATTCCGACCTAGGCGGGGCGGTAAGTCCCCAATCCCCATTTACCCTTCCCCATTCCCATTTTTGCCCCATAGGGCATAATGGGAGTGGGGAAGGCGTTAATTACGCCACCGTAAATTACGGTGGCGTAATTAACTCCATGGTCCCTTAGCGCCATGGATTTTAACACCCGCTAAAAGCAGGTGTTAAAAGCACCATGGCGCTAGGGGAACTCGTAATTGGCGGTAAGGGGTCGGCGCAGCTAACGCTGGCGTTAACCCCTTACCGCCAGGGTCGTAATGAGGCCCATTGTGTGTAAATTGTCTTCCCTCATAGATTGTGTAAACAAGGTACTTTGGACACAAACTAACCGACCAATAAAATTAAAACATAGTGTCAATAATGTTAGTTTAAATGGCACATGCCACATGGTTGAACAAAAAGCTGGCCAAATTGAATTCCATTTCCAAAATAACCAAATGCCTGACATGACAGTAATTGCAGTAGGACAACAAACTGGTGATGGGAAGTCCTCTCTATTTCTGAAAATCAACCTTTGTTCCAGTCTCAAGTGGCATTCCACCCTGGAAGGGAATACTCTGAAATTCTATACAAATTCACAATCAGAAAATCCCACTCCTATAGTCCAAAATGATGAGAAACCAGCTCAAAGCTTGGCTGACATTCAGAAAATTGGAGAGCAGTTGTTCATCCCTATTCAGTTAAATGAGGGGAAGGACTCTGTTCTCGCTCGAGTGTGTATGAACAACCGTAAGAGCTTCATCAGCGAAGCCATGTTCTGAAAACTCCCAAAAGATCCAGCCATTCCCACATTTAAATTGTTAGACAAATGGCAAATGGTCCTGGAAACACCCAATTCCAAACATCTCCTGCCTAGCAGGTGTATGCTCAAAATGTCCATAGGCAACAAGAGCATATTCCATAATTGTTGGGTCGTGCGAGATGTCCCTGCTGCATTTTATTTAGGCAGTGACATTCTCAATTGCTTTGCCATTAGTTTGGACCTAATAAACTTCAAAGCCTGGTCCCGATTAGTGGGTAATCCCATGGACTTTGATGACCCAGAGAAAGCATTTCAGTCAACTCAACTGCTGCCATATGAGGTTGAAATTCAGATTGGAGAGTAAGTCACCATCCCAGAACAGACCCGACAATTCACACTTGAAGTAAAAATTAAAAGAGGACAGAAGCTGAAAAATCCTGACACCATGTTCATCACAATGCTCATTTCCAACAGCAAGGGTTGGGCTTAAACCCAACACCACTAGACAATACAGAACACAACACCATTCCAATAGAGGTGGATAACAGCGACCTTAGGAGTGTCACTCTGGGCGCAGGCACCATTATTGGAATGGGGGTTGATGACTGACATTTTTCCATAGATTTAGGTAACAAACTGGTAGGACCAATCCCCACTGTTTTGACAGTGATAGCGACAAGGACACAACACCAGACAGGATCTTCACCCGCCATGGGGGGAATTTCCTGGTGTACTCTTCCTGACCTTATGGTAAGGAAGATGTGACCTGTGACTTCAGGAGGGATGAGGTGATCTTTCAAGTCCACCAGGACTGCCTTCCCGACCTGAAGCCATCAGTCCAAGTCAGTATTTTGACCAGGGACTTCTTCACCCAGGTGGAGGAGGCTGCTGAGATAGCCAAACCAGAAGTCTTTCCGGGCTTCAGTGAGATGGTTGAGGAGAGAGCCAACCTACATGATGCCTGTGAGACTCTGGAGCAAAAGCAAAAATTGAAACAAGTTTTCTTAGATTTTCAAGATCTCTTTGCAGTGAACTTATATGACTGTGGTCGCACCTACATCCACACAACAACAATTCCCACGGACCCTGGCATGACTCCAGTGTTTGTGAAGCAATATCGCTTGCCTGTCGCATCAATGGAGTCCCTTACTGAAATAATTAACAACCTTGAGTCCCGTGGGATAATTCGTCCAGTCCACAGCACCTTCAATAATCCGGTGCTGGGGATTTTGAAACCAAACGGTCAGTGGAGACTCTGTGCTGACCTAAGGGAGCTCAACAAACAGGTCCATACTTCCCGATGGCCTCTTCCCTACATTGACCAAGGGCTGGCCGAGATCCAGGGGTCATAGGTATACACTACCATTGACCTGACCAATGGGTACTGGACTGTACCTGTCAGTAGGGAGGACCAATGCAAGCTGGCCTTTACCTTCAGGGGGTAGCAGTACACTTGGAACAAGACTCCCTTCAGATACATCAACTCCGGCAATGAATTTAACATCTTTCTGCATAAGGCCATGCCCTACTTGGGTGAAAGAGGTAACCTGGCCTATATATATGATGTTCTAATCAAAAGCTCTTCTGTGGATTGTGGAGGAACACATAGCAGAGATCAGTCATGTTCTGACACAGTTGAGGGCTGCCAGAGCAAAACTCTCTTTCCAAAAGGCACAGTGGTGCAGGACCCGTGTCAACTTCTTGGGGCATGAGATAACTCCTGAGGGTCTCTGTCCCCAGGAAAAGAAAGTGGAAGCACTCCAGAAACTAAAAGACCCCAAACTCCGCGGGAGCTAAGGAGCCTCCTTGGACTGACCAAATTACAGTAGAAAGTTCATTGAGGATTACGCAGAGATCACGAGACCCCTGATCCATCTGTTGAAGGGGGGGTCAAGTGGGAGTGGGGTCCAGAACAAGCCGAGGCAGTAACACAACTCAAAACAAGCCTCTCACAAGCGCCTTGCCTAGCTTACCCTGTCAAAAACAAGGAGTTCTTCTTGGAGACAGGGTTCTCAAATAAATGCTTGACTGCAGTATTATATCAAAAGCATGACAATGTCAATAAAGTAATCTCCTATGCGAGCAAGACTTTATCCTCTGTGGAGGAAAAATTCAACGATTGTCAGAAGGCACTCCTAGCAACGGTGTGGGCGTTGAAGAATTACCGCCCGTTTATCCAGGGGGAACACATCATAGTGGAGACTTCACACCAGCCTCTGCAATATCTTCAAAGTGACAGAATCCGGGCCGGAAATGTGAGTAATTCCCAAATTACTTCCTGGATTCTGTCAATGCAAGGCTTTCGTGTGGCGGTCAGATATGGCCAAAACAAGAAGAGTCCTCTTGTACAAGGTCTGGCTGACTTGCATGATTGTGCCTTGAGGACGGAAGTCTTAAAATGAAGGACAACATGGAGGCATACCTTAATTCCCCACACAAGGTCTATGAAGAAGACAAGTCTGAGGGAATGCCCACTGTCTATGTGGATGGGTGCTCCTACCATGTTGACAACAACGGGGAAAAAGAACTTGTGGCCAGCGTAGAGAATGCATGGGTGAATGATGCCCCAGAACCCTCCGCTGGGTACAAAATCGGTCCCCGAAGTAGTCAAGTGGCAGAGCTGATGGCTGTGCATCAAGCCATCCTCACTGCTGTCCAACACCAACTCCACGAACTGGTCATAATCACTGATTCAGATTATGTACAGAACGGTTTTGTGGAGCATCTGGTTAACTGGAAAACCAGAGGCATGCTATGTGCTAATAATGAACCATTAAAACACAGAAAATGAATACAAAATATTGATGATCTGGTCACCTCTAATGGGATGACCATCTACTGGAAAAAGATTAAGAGTCATTCTAAAATAGAGGGACCGGACAAAACTGGAAATGACCAAGCTGATCAGCTGGCCAAAACCGGAGCCATCCAAGGGGAGCTACTTGAGATCGAGTCCCTACTGGGGGAAATCCAGGTCACTGCTATCACTAGATCCCAGACAAATGCTCACAATGAACGCTCAACTGCACAATGGAGTAAGGAGACCCCAAATGCTGATTTGATTACGGCTCAAAAAGGGGATCCAATAATTGGGAAGTTTTATCAACACATTGAGGACCCTGAGAACTTTCCCCTGATGAATACCGATTACATTGGGAAAGAGGACCTCAGAGTGTTGATGAAATGTCCAAAAAATTTCCAAATCCAAGACGATTTGTTGGTGAGGAAATCCATATCTGGCCATGACCAGTGGGTGGTCCCTACCTCATTCCGAAGCCTGATGCTAAATCACACCCATGATGCGGTCACAGCCGGTCATCGGGGGTTTCACACAACATTAGAAATCTTGCGAGAGGTTGCATACTGGCCACACATGGGGCAGGACCTCGACCAATACTTGAAGGGGTGTCTTGTGAGTGCACAATTTCAGCCAACATCACTCACACACCGTGCTCCCTTCCAAAAGAGGGGGATGACACTGCCTTGGTCAGATTTGCAAGTTGATTTTATCAGGCCCATGATTTGCTCCTCTAGGGGGAACAAGTACATTTTGACCATAACATGCTTGTTTACTAAATGGGTGGAATGTCTCCCGGCCAGGCAGAAACAGCAGCTGCCCTAATGATTAATCACATCTTCTCGCATTTTGGACTACCGCAAAGGATTGAGTCAGACCGAGGTAGCCACTTCAATAGCAAAGTGATGACAAAGATGTGGGAGATACTTGGGGTCAAACGGAAACTTCACATTGCATACCGTGTGCTCTAGTGGTGGAGTTGAGAGGTACAATAAAACTATTGTGAGCATATTAAAAACGTTTGTGGCACATTCTGGGCCAATTTGGGACATTTGATTACCCCTTGTCCTGATGGCCATCAGATCTACCCCTTCCTCTGCAACAAAAATGCCTCCATTTGAGCTGATGACTGGACGAAGGATGGTGCTACCCCAGCATCTGCTCTACAGAACCCAAGAGCAGACCTTGATAAATGCCTCCACAACTCATGAGTATGTTGAGAATCTGAGAAAACACCTTCAACATGCTTTTGCCTACGCTCAGCGGAATTTAGAAAGATCTGCAGACAGTATGAAGACCCACTATGAACTTGAGACAACTAAAATGGAATATCAAGTAGGAGACCGGGTCTACTTGTACAATTTCCAAAGGAACCAAGCCAAAGAGCGCAAATTCCTCCCAACTTGGCGGGGTCCTTTTGAAATTGTGGACAGAATCTCACCAGTCGCCTACAGAATCTGCATCCCCAAGGGCAGTTTGACAGAAGGGGAGGACAAGTGGGTCCACATAAACAAACTAAAAAGTTGCCATCCCTGGCATACTTTTCAGCAGAGAGAAGGGCTTACCGGAAGCCCAGAGGCGGAAATTCCGGATGCCTAGAGTAAACCTTCATTGATTGTACCTAAGAAAATGAATAAACCATCACTGAAGAATAAATGGGGAATATTGCCATTTGTTAACTGATGCAAGTATCTTTCCCACTGCTGACATCCCCCGAAAATGTGTGGAAACAGTAGTGGGAACATTTCCATAACCATGCTATGTTCTATCTTCTAGTATGGGAAATCAGAATCATCCCAAGAATCACCAAGGAGGACCACTCGGGGACCGGGAGGAAAAACCCAAGGAGTCCGGAGTATCATCCTATCCTAATCTGAACTGGCAATGAGACGGGAGAAGCGACTGAATCCCTCCATGTGGACAGAAAAAAAAGAACATCCCAATCTCCCAACTTCCCCTTGACGGGAGGTCAAAACCAAGTCGGGAGAGGGGCTCTGTGGGATGTATTGACCCACTCTGCTGTGGTATGTGGCATCACTCTTCTAGTTATGGCGCAAGAAACAGCAACAATGGCGGCAAAACTCTTGTGTGCGCCAAAAACCTACAGAAACCGCGTGTTTTAACACATAAAAAGATAGATGCACAACTGGCCACCCATGGTGCATGTGTGATGGAATACAGCACACACTGCAGAAAATGTGCCAGTGGGCTCCATGACCAGCAAACAGAGTGCAGAGAGAGAAGCAGCGCTTTGCAAATGAAACTCCAAAATTTGCCTATAAATGACAATTGCTTTGTTGCTAAAAACTCCAAAATGCCTATACACAACACTTCTCAACATTCAAAATCTTGCTTGGCATTAAAATTCATGTAATCTAATGAAGCAGGGTGAATATATAAAGTCCTAAAGTGTGAAGAGTAAAACATTTCCTCATACAAACTCGATTGTCTGTAAACTGACAGCCCCTGTCAAAATCTGTGTGCAGTACCCTGGGCTACCTGTAAATGACAGCTGTTAGATGAGCTCCTGATGAAACTTCAAAGTGATCTAAACTAAAAGTCTGTCAGATCAGCAAACATAAAAGGATTGTGGCTAAAAGGAATACATATTGTAGTTGTGTTTTTGATCTCACAGATTTAAAGCTAAGAAAGTGATGTATTTATGTGATTTGATGCAACAAGTTTGGTTTTTGCTGGATTTTTAATTAAGAATAAATTAGCCTGGCTGAGCTGCAACCCTTTGGAAGTGGAAAAACAGGTTTCTTCCAAGGGGAGGGGAAATCCTCTCAGCAGAAACTCACTGGTAGATGATAATTGTGGGTTAGCCCAGACTTTTGTCTACACTAAGAGAATGAAGAATAGCAGAGCCTTCAGCCCAGGAAACTGAGGTGTGAAAGAGGTCGTAAACTGCTCCTGGAAGGAACTCTCAAAGGAGGGGGCTGCTCCTGGACTGCAGGGAGAGACAAAGGGGCAGGACCATTGCTGTTAAGCATGAACAATGAACAATTTTTAAAGACTCATAACTTGTGATTCAAAGTGGTGAAAAATATACCAAGGACAGATCTGTTAATCTAAAATGTTGCTGCACATTTCAAGAGGCGGTAGAACTGTGTAACATGTTCTGGACAGGAATGGCAATATATGTGGTTTTATGTGAACTGTGTTAATGCTAAAATTGTAGAACTTTACACACACATCCCTATGGTAAAAACACACATTTGTGGAAAGTTGCAGAAAGTTTGGAAATTGTGTTCATGGTGAAAAGGTCAAAATTCTGTAGAAAGGTGAAACAAGATCCCACAGCTGCGGGATTCTGAGCAACAGCTGCTACATAAAATATGGAATCTTGTGTGTGATTTATGTAGAGGTGACCAATGTAGAAATATGTATTTAGGATAAAATCCATTTTTGAGACCAGTGGCTAAAGGGAGGTTTCTAAGGACTGTGGAGCAAACCATAAAATGTGACATCATCCGGCCTTGATCCAATCACTCAGGTGCAAGGCGGAGATGAGGTTTTGATCCAATCCCAGCTCACAGGGGCCAGCTTAGTTAAGCCGGCCCATACCCCCATTTTGTGATGTCATCTGAAAGGATAAATAGAGACAGCTGACAACACAAAGGTACTCACTGATCCACTCACTTTCCTGATTCCGGCGAAACACTCTGGTTCAGCATTCTGCATCCCGCCTTTAACATCCTTCCAGATCCAGATGCCAAGACTCTTGCAAGCAGTAGACAACTATTGACTTTCTGCAAGACCTAAATCTCAAACTCATTCTTGCAACCCAGTGAAGCTCTGTGGTGTGAGAAGGCCTTTTGAACTAGTATCCTGAGATTCTCTGGCTTGCTACTACAAGGCTTGCCTGAGGAACTCGCTATCCAGCTGATTGAAATACCCACAAACAAGAAGGGCAGATCCTGTCCAAATCCAGTGGCCGGCCTAGCTGATCCAGTCCGTGCCTGATGTGCTGTTCTTCCTTGACAGATCCAATCCATGACCAGAACTGACGGTCCAATTTAATAACTTATTCTGTGAGTATTAATAGGAAGAACAGTGGCCCCTAATATATCTGCATTGTGTAATCCCAATCTCAAACCCATCCCATCTTTCATTCAGAACCATAGTATTGCTAGAACTATTTTTGCGCTGACTCTTTTCTCATCTGTGTTATTAACCCTAACTTCTTATTGATTTGATTAAAAAAGGTAAATCCCAGGAAGAAGTAGAGTATCCACAACAGGCGGGTTACGCTGATCACGTGACTGTAAGATCCATCTGTGGCATTCTCTTTTTCATAGTCATGATCTAGTGTAAGCAAACCCATCTATCATTTTCAAAGTGCATTTCTGCTTTCCATTCTTGCGCCTATTTTGCAAAAAACGACTCCTACTAAAACCTTTATAACTCCCTCAATTTTTATGATACAAATGAAATTTCAACTCCTACTTGTACCTAACATCCCTAGCTATCCATAGAACCCTACATCGCAGTGCGATTGGCCCGTTGTAGTGAATATCGCGCAAGGAAAAGTTTGCCCCAATTTGACATTCTGAGAAAGTTTACACGTGTGAAGTAGCTTTAAATTATTTCCCACTTGGACTTTGAGATTTCAAATGTTTTCTTCTAAGTCATTGCTTGTGATTGTGTGCAACTGTTCAAAGCGGCTCCCATAGGAATTTATACTCACTTAAGCATTTCTTTTAACCAAATTTGGTGTTTTTGCTCAGCCAATTCCAAAGACAATTTCAAAGCCATTCTGACAGCTGAAAAGTCAATTCCGTTTTTCTCTTGTGTTTGAAGGGGGAAGGTGGGAGTGATATTCTGTCTGCTTTGTGCTATTCCTGAATACCTGCTCTCTCCTCACATCTATTTAATTGCCTATTGGTGGGTTGAGGGGTGTTGCAGGGGGAACCCCTAACCATAGTGTCATCTGTTCCAAACCAATCCAAAAGTATTCTTTTCTGTGCTGCATTTGTTTTTGTGCTCAGTATTTGATTCCTAGTGCATTTAAGATATTATTCTGTGTTCTATCACCCCATTGGTGATTGTTGTTACCTATTAAAATATATTGGGCCTCATTACGACCCAGGCATTGGACCATAGTGCTAATAGCACCATGGTCCATGCCAGTAACTTACCGACTCCACCATGGCAGAATAGGGAATTACCACCCCATTCCGAGGTTGGCGGGGCGGTAATTCCCCATGCCGCCATGGCCTTTCCCCATTCCCATTTTTGCCCCATAGGGCTCAATGGGAATGGGGAAGGCGCTAATTACGCCTTACGGTGCCGTAATTAGCTCCTAGGTCCCTTTGCAGGTTGGTTTTTTAACGCCTGCTAAAAGCAGGCGTTAAAGTGCAACCCGCAAAGGGACCTCGTAATCAGGCATTAAGGGTTTAACGGCGCCGACACCTTTTACTGCACCGTTAACCCCTTAATGCCTGGGTTGTAATGAGGCCCATTGTGATTACATTTTAAATACATAAATAAATATTTACCTTTGAAAACTAGCCTGATTCCTGGTTCAGTGTGACCGGGGGAGTCCCAGGAGAAGGCTGTGATATGAGTGGTATATCGTTCAGAATATTGATCTTATAGATAAAAATAAATAATGGCTTAATTTGCGCACTACACGCTGGGCGTGACTTGGGTGTGTGCCGGATTGAAATCACTTACAAGATATAGTACCTATAGTAAAATTACCTTTTCCTAACCAATAAAATTGCATGTTAACTTTTGAGTGTTACACATAAAAGATGATGAGTTTTGAGTATAAATGTTACAACTTGTATGAAGTTCGTTGGAGTTGAAGCGAGAAGGAAGATCATTGCTGATATGCATAACTCCCTGTTTTCTGAACTTGTCATTAAACGGACTCACTTTGATAAACTGTTTGAGTTGTCCTTATTGTTTGGTGTTGAAGTATAAAATCTGCACCCCCATCCATCTCATGGGTGCTGCTATCTTGTCTTAAAGTGCTTCTGAGCAAACTCCGACTCTATGGGCTGGTCGGGGGTCTTGGAATACACTTGGTAGCAGAGATCGGATGGTTATCGATTATCGATTAGAATAAGACACCCATTGGCCTTTGACATAAAGTAACTCTGGGTCATCGGCAATATCATGAGTCCTTTGCCATTCGGCTGAATAGACTGTGAAGCTCCCCGTAGACAATGGTAGTGTAAAAAATAAAATCTACAGAACAAGGTCTGAAGGGACCTGTGCTTCCCCGCGTAACCCCGTACCACTTCTACGGGAAGCTGAGTGGGAGAAAAGCCAAAGAAGGCGGTGACGAAGGCGGTGATCCCGAGGGTCCAGAGAGGAAACATGCGAACAGTGAGTGAAAAAGATTAACGCTTTGGCAAAAGTGCATGCCTTAGAAACAAGTAAGGGAAAAGGTAATGGAGGGAGGCGGGAAAACAAAATATAGTCAGAAGTAGAGAAGAATGTATGTATATAGGGGGAAGGAAATAATGACTCATGAATAATTACGTAGATAGAGGGAAGATATCAGGGAGGACACCTGAGAAGAGAGAGGTTACTGGGGAGGACACCCGAGAAGAAAGAGGATTCGCCTTATTCCTATGCTCTTTATACAAGCGGCTAGAAGAAACTTGTATCCAGAGTCCCAAATAAAGGGGAATGAATAGGCTACCACAGCGATTAAAGGCGCAGCGAAAGGGATATGTTTAAACTCCATGTCGGGGTAATACTAGAGGCTGAGATGCATGAGACCAGCTGGAGTTTGTCTAGTATGTTAACATCTGTTTTATGTGTTGATTGTTGTGATGTCATTGGACGGAACATTTTCCTTCAAGGAACTAGCATAAAAACTGTGCGATTGGATATTTGGCAGGTTGTAGAAGACAACCTGATGTTTTTTTAGTAAAATAGATTATATACAATTTTGTAGAAAAACGGGATTGGAGCTTGCAGTGTTTGGTGCTCGCTCATATTGTTGGAATTGTTTAAGTGACAAAAGTATTAACAGGTGATACATTAAAGGGAAAGTGAATAAAGGTTAATATGGAAGGTATAACCCCCTTAGCACACTTGTGCAAACAGTTGCCAAAACATGCATCTAAACTGAAAAAATACAGCACAGAATGGGTTAAAGGAACCGCCCATATGATGTTTATGCCTTGGCCACAGGGCAGGTCATTATCTAAAGCTGTTTTGCAGCATATGACGACATATTTGCACGCCACATACTCAGGCAAAAAGTTGGACAAACGCCTAGCTATTCTAGAGCTTTGGAAAATGTATGAGCAGGAGAAGGAAGAGGAGCCGCCATCAGATTGGATACTTAACATATGTACAGAGGGGGGTGAGATGCCCACAGCGCCACCCACCCCATCTGAAATGAATATTGAAGGCAATGAGGATGAGGGGTTATACCCACTGAGAGAACTTAAAGCAGCCACAGGATATAGTAACCCAGCATATGAGTCACCTACACAAAGTAGTGACGAAAATCAAGGTAAAGATAAATATAAGGATATCACAGCCACAGTCCCATGGGACAAGGAGAGACGTGATGACGAAAGAAGGGACCAGACACAGACAAGTGCATCTCTCGAGAAGGAGAGAGAAGGTAAAAGATGGAAAGGAAGCGAATATAGAACTGATGAGATAGCATTCGCAAAGAACAAATGGATGGGAGGGCAGATTTTATTGAGACTCCATGGCAAAGGCATTGATGATGCAAAACAATAGGAGAGATTAGACAATGTACAGAGAAAGGAGAAGGAGAAAGAAAAAGGATTGAGATGATGAAAGAATAAGGAAAAAAGATAGACAAAGACGAGAACAGTTATATCGTGAAGAGCAAGAAAGGCAGCACAATTGCAAAGAAGAGCAGCCAGTGATCAAGACAGACAGGAGCAGTGTAGGTTGGAGGAAGAGCAAAGAATACGAGAGAAAAGAATAAAGAGACACTAGTGAGTCTGCACCAAGAGCATCAGAGTTAGCCACACAGACCAACATGAATTAGTATCTCACGGTCAGAGAGGGGTGTCTCCACCGCCCTATGTGAGCAGGCGTAGGACATTGCCAGGCAGGTGGCGATGGAGGAATATTACCCCTGCACTAGACAGGAGAACAATGAGAGAAGAGAGAGAGGGCTATTCATCCCAATTTCCGTTACTCGGGAAAGGGGGAGCAAGACCACAATATATTCCATGGCCACACATGGATCGAGAAAACTGCTGAGTCACAGAATGTGGCGAGAAGCTGGCTCGTAACTCGTGGACCAGGAAGCACAGCGTTGCTAACCCTTGCATTCCCTGCAGAGTACATTGCTCGCAACAAGCAGTATGCGAGTGCACAGATCATTGAAAGAGGACACCAATCCTGTGACATCGCACCCCGAACACCACAGCCCCAATTTAGAGGAGTCCAATGGGACCTTCCCCGATGAGAATTTGTTTCTACTAGAACACATGTGGCAATTTCTTTTCCACAGCACTCCATGAACATCCACCTCATACAGCCCCCGGTCCTGAAGAAGGCCGTGTCATATATGAGGCATATCCAGGCCCTATAGACGGCTGAAACACCCCGGTGTAGACGCACCTTTTAACCGCCGTGTCACCAGTGTATTGACACTGTTCAAAAGAAACCTGTTGTTTGTATCTTTGTTGTAAATGTTCACTTCTGTTGTTTAGATACTGTTCTCCATGTATCGACAGTAGATGATGTATGCATCATTCAATGCACAAGCAATTGTATTGACTTAGTGTTTATGTTCTTGTGTTTTATTTGTATGACCAACACTTAGTGTTCTGTGATGTCCTACATTGTACCATACTTCTTGCAAGTATATGCTAATCTATAAAAACCAAGCATTTACCATACCTGGGTATAATGTGTAAAGTGTTTATGTATTTTCCACAGTGACTGGACAAACGGAGAGTGCATGAGTAAATCAGTGACCCATTCATTTGTATCCTTGTTTCATAAGAAGCCCTCCTGTGCAGAAAAGGGTCTTTTCCAGGGGCCCTGATTTAAATCGGAATTGATGCCCAGACAGCACACTGTCTTTCACACGTAGCCATGTGCAAAACCAGAGGCCAGTTCATGGGCAGTGATGCCTCATTAAAATGGGCTACTGAAACAGCTTATCCCAATGAAGATGATTATGTTGAATACATAAAGACAAGAAATAGAGCTCAAACTAGAAATCACGTGATCAGATACGAGAAACCTGGAGTAAAAGGAGCTGAGATTAGATGGGAAGTAAATCAGAAGCTAAACGTCCAAGGAAAAACTCCAGAAGAGGCTCAAAGTTGGAAGAACAGAGGCCAAATGCAGATTTGGGGAACAGTGCTTTCACCAGATGGATGGGAAAAAGGAGTAGAGATTTGCAGAGCATGGATCGTCCTCAGAGCCTGCAAAGAAGCAATTGAAAATTCAAAAAAGGTTATGCCAACCATTGTGGCCAAAGCTTGCAAAACTGCTGACATGGGTTGAAGACAGAGCAGGACCCTTACAGATAGTACCACTGGAAAGCTCAAAATTGTGCTTCAGAAGCAATGGTACAAGAAAAATGGGAGAGAATCAGAACTGTGGATGAATCGTTGACGGCCCCAGGCATGGAGCACGGAACAGCAGTAATTATGGATCACTATTGGGCATGTGGATCCAAAGCATACATCAGACTGCCAAGAAACTGGGGAGGTATATACACAATAGTAAATGTCCACGTTCCAGTGTTGGTGATACCGAAAAGCGATTTGAATATTGACAGTTTCCCGAAAGCAGATGCTCACCTGCGGAAGAAGAGATCTGTGGAACTGATGACTCGACTGAGGAGGGAAAATTACTTCTCTGCCAAATCTGAAGAAGTCTTTCATGCAATCCCATATGAACATAGGCTGTTTAGCCTCACTTCATCAGTATTCATGACAATCTTCTGCCAAGATTACAAGTTGGAGCAAATACTAAATGGTTACAGATAACCAGATGGGAGTTACTGCAGACCATCAACACCACCATAAAGGCATTAAATGCAATCAAAGAAGAGTTAATAGCCATCCGACTGATGACTCTCCAGAACAGATATGTTCTTGACATGATCACAGCTATGGATGGAGGTGTTTGTGCAAAAATCAGAGAATCGTGTTTCACATTTATACCATCTCACGATGAGGATAATGGAACCTTAACAGAAGCCATAGGTATGCTGACAAAACTACAGAACCAGATGATTGACGAGACAGACGAAGTTGATGATGACAGTTGGTTTGGATCACTATTCTCATGGGTTCCACAATGGATGGCAGATGCATTCAAGATCATGGGAGCCATACTAGTGATGATGTTACTAGGCTTCTGTGTTATTAAGATAATAATCTCCGAATGCCAAAAAACTGCGAAGAAAGCCATAGGGAGGAAGATCATGATTGACGTCAAGCCATGATGGAAGCCCAAACACCTGACTGATGAGGAAATAAGAGACTTTGTGAAATCTAGCATCCATGCACCTGAGGGAACAACATTTCTCTATCCCAGGAAACATCGAAACTATGTGGGAAGATGGGTTTACTGCAGCCCAAATGGACAATGTCAACTGATGACATGGAATAAAGATGAACATATAAGGACAGCAGGAAGTCTGAAAGGAGTCATAAAGATATGGACTCTAAAGAGACACTTCTTCAGACCATCATGTATAGACCCAGATGATGAAGAAGGAATGAACCCAGGCGATGAAGTGAAGCTAAATACAGAAGAACCGAGTAAAATGGATCCAAAGACGGAAGGGAAAGTGGTCGATGAATGGCCCAGAGGGCGGAGTGTAGAGGAGGTCCCAAATAAAGCCTGCACTCCAATCGCCCATTTTGAAATACAAGGAACGTTGACACAGAGATAGGTGACGTATGATGAGCAAATAACCCAGCAGAGTGCCGAAGTTGGGCTCTGTCCAGTACCTATCAGAAGAACAGCACCTATCAAAGTATCTATACCAAGGAAACCATGGACAGTAAGGTATCCATTGAGGGAACCCTATCAACAGATGAAGAGAAATGAAGATCATCTGCGTACAGTCCCTGAAGAAACCAAAAAGGCCTTAATGGAAGACGAATGGTGACGTCACGAGGGCCCGGACTGACTCACAGATAGAAGAAATGACAACCAGAGAATGATGCAAAGAGTCAAAACGCCATGAACAGGGATATTGTGAACCTAAAGTGAAAGGACGATGTCAAAATGCAAAAAGCTTCAGCTGTAAGTGTGGCAAAGATATTTGAACAGTTTACACCTGTAAATATGCTTAGAGCTGCAAGAAAGCTAAGAAAACAGTGCCTCTTGCTATGCTTAGTAGAAGAATAGTGCGGCAAGCGCCATTTTATATAATCTACCTCAAACAAAGCACCTTATTATAAGTATATTTCCACTTTGCACAAGAAGCAGAATCAACCCAGGTTACTAAAGGCCATACGAGAAAACCTTCACATTTAGCAAAAACAAGAAGAAAGGGCTGCAACAAAACTCAGCAGAGGCCAGAAGAGCCATGTTCATACCAATAGAAGAGACGAACAGTAGCTGCATCTAATTGAAACTAAGAACAGAATATCCTGCCTCTGAAAGGTCGAGATAAGAAAGAGAAGGCAGGTGGCGGGTGAAACGAAAATCAAATACACAAATTGATGGAAAAGAGGCAAATTCAAGGTGTCTGAATCACATGACCAGCCGAGAGAGAAGAGACGAGAGGTCACACCTACGCATGGCACTAGGCCAGATGAAAATATCAGAACCTTTTACAGAGAGAAGATGCAGTCTCGGGTCCAACTGCAGTGAAATAATTGACACACGTCTACTAAATTTATGATTGATTGTAGCAAGGACTGGAGGAAGGTCGTGTAACTAAGGGGCACCTCGCACCTGGCCGACCATCCTGCGTGCTGCTAAGCAGAGTGGAAAAGTATGCATGGGGTTGGTGCCAACCCAATCACAATGGACCAAATAATCTAGGGTCCTATAGTTAGTAGAACCAATGGGACGTCGTACATTTAGTGACGCCTGCAGTAGTCATTTTTGAAGGAAGGGCTTAGATGCCCACCTGCCAATGTTTACCCAATCCCCTCACTCTGTTACCATATACAGATATAGTTCCCATAGTAAAGTTACCTTTTCCTAACCAATAGAATTGCATGTTAACTTTTGAGTGTTACACATCAATGATGATGAGTTTTGAGTATAAATCCTACAACTTGTATGAAGTTCATTGGAGTTGAAGCGAGAAGGAAGATCGCATCATTGCTGATATCCATAACTCCCTGTTTTCTGTACATGTCATCAAACGGTCTCCCTTTGCCAAACTGTTTGAGTTGTCCTTATTGATTGGTGTCGAAGTATAAAATATGCACCCCCATCCATCTCACGGGTACTGTTATCTTGTCTTGAAGTGCTTCTGAGCAAACTCTGACTCTATGGGCCGGTTGGGGGTCTTGGAGTGCAGCCTGGATAAAACTACCAACATACGAGAACAACCAACATTTCATAGCCCTTTCCAAAGAGTACAAAACATCCATTTTGCAAACTAAAAGTGCTACATATAACATGAGAATCGAAAAATCAAGCTCAGGCTCTAGAGAGCTTTTCACTATCCTACAAGAACTTGAAACACCAGCTCAATCACCTGGCAACTGTACCAAAGAACTCAGCTGGTGCAAGAACATCCAAAACACACTCCTTGACAAAATCTCCCTACTCCAAACTAAAATCACTGCAAAAAAGTCAAACTTTCGCAAACTAACCCGCCCTTTCACCAGAGGCCTCCGACGCAGCTCACCATCCCTGGGTTCAAATTCACCCAGTCACGAAATCATTAATGGTCTGAAACCCTCCAAATGTCAAGGAGATTTATGCCCAGCCACCCTCATAAAGACTGTGTGGTAGAGCTTGCCCCGTTCATCACAGTGCTAATCAACAACTCCTTCTCAACTGGCAATGTTTCAGAGAATCTCAAAGAAGCCTGGGTACTCCCCCTGCCCAAGAATCCCACATTAGATGTTAACATTCCCACCAACTACTGCCCCGTCACAACCATACCCTTCCTCCTCAAAACACTAGACAGAGCCGCCTATCGGCAAATCCAAAACTATCTGGAAACCCACAAGCTCCTTTTCGTCCGCCAATCGGGCTTCTGCTCTGGTCACGGAACGGAATCTGCCCTCTTTGACTTTCAAATGGATTAAATCAAGGACATAGCAATGTGGCCATCCTTCTCCTACTTGACCTCTCAGCGGCCTTTGATTTGGTCAAGCACATCATCCTCTGCCAACACCTCCCCTCAGCCGCCCACTTCTCGGCCAAGGCCATAGCTTGAAAGAATCCATACTATCCAACCGCACAATAAGAATATTCTCGACATCAGGAGCAGCCCCCCCGCACCAGTCACCTGTGGTGTGCCACAAGGCTCTTGCGTCTCTCTGACACTGTACAATATCTTCACCAAATCTCTCTTTGACTTCCTTGATGACCTGAGCATCACCTACGTTAACTACGCAGATGACACCCAAATCCTCCTACCCATCTCAGGCAACTACGATACCAACTCAAATACATTAAGTGATATACCAAATCATTCGGGCCTGGGTGGCACAACGCGGTCTCTGCTTAAATGATGAGAAAACCGAGCTACTCCTCATTGACACACAATCTCAACTAAACAATCTCAATGAATCCTACAAATCCTTTGCATTTGAAAGGAATATCATCACAGTTTCCAAGGAGGTAAAAACCCTGGGAGTATACCTAGAATCATCGTTATCATTATCCAGACAGGTAAACACTATCGCTTCAGCAGCAACTTACATCGCAACATTGATCAATGTCTGCAGGCCATTCCTAACTACTGACAGCTGCATCACATTTGCTAGAGCCCTCATACTATCCAGGATCGACTATTGCAACTCACTCTTTGTAGGAACCAATGCCCGCAATATAAACAATTGACAGATAATCCGAAGTAACACCGCAAGGGAAGTGTTAACATATCCAAAAAATACCACATCTCCACAGCTAGACGTAACATCCACTGGCTCCCAGTCTAAGAACGCATCATGTTCAAAACACTCTTCCCTTACTCAAGAAATGTATCTCAAACACTGCCCCCACCTACCTGTCCAGAAAAACCTCTAAGGCCCAATCGTCCCGACCCACTCGAGCTGCCTACTCGTAATTACTCAACATTCCTAAATGTATGCAGCAGAAGGTGGGAGGCAGCAGTTTCCCAGTGATTGCTGCCAAACTCTGGAATAACCTCCCTCTAGTCTTAAGATCTGAGGTCTCCGTCTGGTCCTTTCGCAAAGGGCTCAAAAATTGGCTCTTTTCCCAAGACCAACAAAACTAATTGAATCCACCCAAATTGACTAACATGTGGCTCTGCCACCCCCACCCAGCTCAGTAACCCACACCTAAGCCTCTTGCATGTATCTTTTTTTGCCCATAATGACTGTAACCATTATTTGTATACCATTGTACCACCTATATTTGTAACCATTTTGTAACCAAGCATAACCACTACCTTTATGAAAACCAGCACCCAGATTTGCCTGGATTCGGTGTGCTTTAGAAACGACAAACGAAATAAATAAATAAATGTTGCACGACCAATCCACTGCTATTTCGTCTGATATAATTAGTACTGTTTGCATTCAGAGGCACTTCAAGGCGTGCCCTACAGATAAGGAATAGCCAATGAAGCACTAATCCATATATGTTTTATAAGTAGATATGTTCCCCTAATTTATCCCACCCCTCGATAGGTTTTATGATTTGCCACGTAGGAAGACGTCATAGATGACACATATTTGGGTATAAAACCTCTCTGTAATCAAGGTTATATGTGAGCGTGCATGCATCAGTCCAATGTCTGCCAGGTCTCCCTTCTTTATTAAATGAGAATTAAGTAGCATTTTGCCATATTCCATGAGTCTGTGCAGTTATTTGGGTTTTGATCTTTATATGTAATTCCATCTAGCACAAGAAACACTTCAAGGTGCTAGAGCACATTTGGTAGTAGTGCGGACGGTTACTGGTCCAGTCAACCTAGGCCCAGATCCAGATTCCCAGACTTTTGGCTTCTCTCGCCATTAGCCAGAAGACTGCAGAGTTTCCTCCGGAGAGCGATGCACAAAAATACACATGTAAGAAGATTTGATTGGCAGGTGCCCCTTTGATGAAATTCCTGCTCGATCCCCGCAGTTGCCCCATGGTCAAAAGGCGAACTGGTCGGTTGAGGGAGAGTCGATGCCGAGGGACTCGAGCTGACATGTGGACGTAAGTAGTACATTGAGAATGGCAAAAATAGGAAGATGGACTGTATTATGAATATTTTGGGCCTGATTCATGGAATGTGGCGCAGAAATGGGGCAATGTTCATTCGCCGAGAAGGACCCTGTCCAAACTGTGGCATCCCGGCAGGCACATGGAATTAAAGACGCATTAATACCCGTCGCACAAGTTAAAACAAGCTGAACGAGGAACGCCCACAACAGGCCCCCAAGCACACAGAAAAGATAGCAAAAGGACAAAAACAGCGGAAGCGTCCGCGCCACCCCTGACCCACTATCCAGTACCCCTGTGAGAAAGAGCGCCTCATCTCGAAAGTGCAGACTGCACCCTAGCAAAAATGCGGGTCCTCCCTCACAAGTCCAGGCTGTACCCCAGTGAAAACGCGGGTCCTCCCTTGCAAGCCCAGGTTGCACCCCAGTGAAAATGCGGGTCCTCTCTCGCAAGTCTAGACATCACCCCAGCGAAAATGAACACCTCACCTCGCAAGCCCAGGCTGCACCCCAGCAAAATCACGTGCCTCACCTCGCAAGCACAGGTAGCCGGTCAGCGAAAACACGGTTCCTCCCCCGCGAGCACAGACTGCACCCCAGTGAAAACCCGGGTCTGCCCTCGCAAGTCTAGACAGCACCCCAGCGAAAACGCGCACCTCACCTCACAATCCCAGGTAGCCCCCCAGCGAAAACACGTGTCCTCCCTTGCAAGCACAGGCTGCACCCCAGCGAAAATGTGGGTTCAAATTCACAAGACCAGACTGCATCCCAGCGAAACACGGGTCCTCCGTCACAAGCCAAGCCTGCACCTCAGCGAAAACACGTGGCTCACCTCGCAAGCCCATGCTGCACCCCAGTGAAAATGCGGGTCCTCCCTCGCAAGCACAGGCTGCACCCCAGCAAAAACGTAGGTCCTCCCTCGCAAGCCCAGGCTGCACCCCAGTGAAAACGCAGATCCTCCCTCGCAAGCACAGGCTGCAACCCAGTAAATTCACGCGCCTCACCTCGCAAGCACAGGTAGCCCCCTCCAGACTGGACACCTCCCAGAGGCAGCCCCCTCCAGACTCGACACCCCCCACACTCAGCCCACTCCAGACTGTCGACTATCACTACCTTTGAAGACACACCATTAAATACTACTGAGGACATCCTTGTCAGTGTGGACATCAAAGTACTGTACACTAGCATTCCACAGGAACCAGCCCTGGAATGTGTGAGGAACCACCTCACCCATCACATGACCCAAAGAAGGGTCCCTGTCAACTTTATTATTGAATTGCTGGCGGTAGCCTTTACCAAGAACTACTTTACTTTTGATGAGTCCTTCTACCTTCAGATCAATAGTACTGCGATGGGGGCGGGGTTCAGGCCGAGCCTCGCCATTATCTACATGGCAGAATTAGAAGAAACATATGTTCTTGATATGATCAACCCATTGCACAATAACATCAATACATGGTGTAGATACATTGATGACTTCATCTTTATTTGGAAAGGGCCTGCCCAAGAACTCCTGGATTTTTATGCTTGACTCAACACTCAATCTGTAACAATACAATTTACCATCTCAAGCAGTCCTTCTGCCATTTACTTTTTAGATCTTACCATCAAGGTACAAGATGCCAAATTAACATGCACTCTATACAAAACGGAGAATGATTGTAATACATTACTCCACTACAGGAGCAATCATCCGCAGAACCTAGAGGACAACCTCCCATTTGGACAGTTTCTCAGACGGAGGAGAAACTGCTCTCAGGTACAACAATATCGACACCATGCCCAACAATTGGAGTCCAGACAGCTAGCAGGTGGCTACCCTAAACAGGTGCTGAAAAATACCTGGAAGAGAGCATTGTGCACCCCCGCAAAACACTATTACAAGCAAGGACCAAGGACTCAGGTCAGGACATCATCACATGTGTCACCATGTTCAGCCCAGACACCAACAGAATCAAGCGTATAATAGTGAGTTCTAGACAAAGTGCAGGACAACACTATCGCCAGCAATGCACTGAACTTCAAGGAACCCTGGTGGATGTTCAAGCTTCAATGCATCTCAATGGGCCTGAATGAAGCCAAAACAGTGGGCCCATATGCCTGAAACCGTGTGTCACAGAGCTCCCTTTTTCCCTTTTTCCAACTACCAGGGTTTGCCCCTCTGGCCTTTCCCTGACACCCAGAGTATTGAGTGGCTTTGCTCGAACTTTGAATTGCCTTGTCCAGTCCATATCTCTTTGACTACACCAAACCCGGGCATTTTCAGACAAGTCTGCACTCACCAAGTGGGCCTGTCATCTTGACTACAGCCCTTTGTCCAAAGTGCGCTTGCTTTAAAGTCATAATTTCCATGAAGATGTATGTTATCTAGTGGCACTCTTCCAACTAATTGCGCTCACTTCAGGGTTACTATTTTTGTGAGGAAGAATGCTGTTCAGCGGCACGTTTTCACAGATTTGCCGCTTTTCACAGTGTCACGCCTCAACTTCAATACACTTAGGATGGTACTGGGCACCACTATCAGCTAACTTAACCATACAGCTTGCGCTTTACACACCGTTATCCTGTCGTTCTAATCCATTCCTATGGGCATTGAGACCTAGTTACCATAGCAACGTCCACCAACACCCTTCTTTGTCTTTTTCCTGCAGTACTTTGATTCACGTTCTGGTACCAGAACACAGTGCCTTAATGCGATACTGAAAGCTACTTGGAATTTTTCTGAGTTACCACGCGCCAAGCCACGTGTTGCCTGAGGTAAGCCTGTCACCATTACACAAAGGACACCCTCCTGTCCACATTTATTCCCCCTCCCTACCCCATCATTGAATAGAGGTTTCCCTCTATGTGGCATATCTAACTCTTGCCTTCCAGACCCACAGACTGACACTGCCAACTGGGCCCATTCCACGTGCCCTCTGCAGCCTGACTGACCCCGGCATGAAGACCATCATTTGACGCACTTTGCTGCCATTTCTAACCTTCTACTCTGCACCTACGGGCTCCCTGTTGAGTTCAGGGTTTGGCCACAAATGACTCTGACACTCCAGTGAACTGTTAACTTATTTACTTAAGTTTAGGTACACCAAATACAGTTCTTAGAGTCAGGTAAGTAAAAGGGGACATAGGACACCCACCGGCATCCTCTCTCAGGGCTTACATCCTTGCAACTAACAAACCTGGAACTCACTCATAGATAAACATTCTAAGCCCTGCATTCCATCTCAAGATTCTAGTCACTTGCACCAGATGAATGCAAAGTTAATCACAACACTCCCCTCCAAGTCCCAGGACCCGTACACAAGGTTTGTGTTGCTGATCCAGGAAGCCTAGTCTTCCACTTTCATTGTTGTTTTTACCCATCCACTCAGAACCCTCTGAGGTTTTTACCTTCTTAACAGTCCTTCCTATGTGTGCTCTAACTTAAAGGGAGACACAATCCACACCCCTGGAGAAGTCACCATAAATTGGAGCCGAAACGTCCAAGGACTTTGCCCATATCCAGCTAGTCCAGACCACCTAGGGAACCTAACCCCGACATAGACCTAGGATTGGTCACCATTTGACTGCAGCCAGACACTAATTAGGGCTTCATTAAGGACATAAATTTTTTTTTAAAAAATTCTTTTTTTCTTGTTACTACTAATTGAAATATGTATTTGTTTTTGTTTTTACCCTTGTTAAATAATGCTTTGCACTGCTCTCCGTTTGAACAACTATGTACTCAACTGTGGAGCTATGACTTTATGTTTGTCTAATATGTTGTCCATTGAACATAGAAGACATAAGCTAAAATAGTAGCAATTTGTTTGTATTACCTTAATGTCTTACAATTGCCACTGAAGAATAAAGAATAAAGCCAATGGCATAGACAATTTAATCAGACTATCCCTTGAATACATTTTATATAGTATACTTCACTTTATCTGTAACCCTGTTTATCCAATCGCAGACTGTGGATGGGTCTGAATGGCGATTTATTTATGTGAAAACACTTTAAAAATAAAAGAATTCATACAAAACTAGAAGTATGACCAACTGAATGTTGGTGGAATCCCCCCTTATGTTACAGCCCACTCCAGACTGACCCGCCTGCCCCAGCATCCCCCTCCAAACTGGACCCCCCCCAGGGACCACCTCCAGACTGTACATCCACCCAGCACAGCCCCCATCCAGTCTGGAAACCCCCACAGGCAGCCCCCAACGGACCGGGCACCCTATCCCACAGGCATCCCACTCCAGACTGTACACCCCCATCCCCCAGGCAGCCCACTGACAGTCTCCTGAACCTACATGTTATGACAGCACCATGAAGGGCAGCACCAACATGTACACTGCAAATTTGACCAAGTAGAAGCACTGGATGCCGATCCATGAGTGCAGCATCTGCGCACACACCCTTCCAGGCCTTCATCAGCCACCCCCATACACATGTGACAAGGGAATGCAAATCCATGCGCATGGTGTCCATGGCACATTTCCAAGGCATCAAAGCACAGTAACTGAATTTGTGCGCATGACAGAAGGAAACCTACCAAAAGATTTTGCGACATACACCAACAATGGCCAGGCGTGTCACAGCCTGACCATCATTGACCTGGGTGGAATGGGTGGCCAAATACCTGTCAGTGAACAATCACATGACAGGGCCATGCATAGGTGAATGTAGGGCAGTCAGAGAGAGCATGACTCACAGAGACAGGAGAATTGTGCTGCCACTCCGGAAGAGCAAACATGGCACACTACTGCATCCAGTGGTAGAGGTTGAGCGACACATAAGAGAAGGCAGTGTGTGACTGCACATGCTGGTGGGGAGGTCTGGATGACATGGGTTTTACACAGCAATGCAAAAGAAACATGCTTTTAACGTGACCATGAAACTCCTCCACAGTAAACACACCTCCCTCCACCCCAACCACACTGATGCTAAACACACAGTGATGCTGCACAGGTAAATGCTAATTAAAACATACAGTGCAGAAACAGCCTTCTGATGGACCCATCCCCACATGTCAGGCACATGTGCATCCTACCATCCACATCCATCCCAGCAACAACAACACAGAAGCAAGCATGCTACAAGACACATGAATTGCAATGGAGAGATCTACTGGCTGAAAATAGAGCTATCAAAGAGACAACACACAAATTAACTGCATGAGGAGTGGAATGTAACAAACAGAACAATGTATTGGACATAATTGTGTACAAAAATAAACGGGGAATCACCAGCGAAGTACCTGAAAAGTACTGTTGGCTGTTGTTGGCTGTTGTAATTGAGGCCGAGCAACAAACTATTCCCGCACTGCCTTCTCGTCCATGGAGCCACGACCAGCATTACAAGGCGCTGTCAGTCCGTCTTCCGGAGGACGTCCTTAACTGCTGCACACAACTTGCCTGACCCTGGAAGAGGAAGAAGGAGGAGCGAACGGCTGCATCTGAGTTTTGGCGGCCCGCCCCCCATGATAGTCACACCCACATGACTTCTTTATAATCAGCGAGCCCAGCGCACTCGCTCTGCGCACCAGCGAAGTACCTAAAAGTACTGTTGGCTATTGCTGGCTGTTGTAATTGAGGCCGAGCAACGAACTATTCCCGCACTGCCTTCTCGTCCACGCAGCCACGACCAGCATTACAAGGCGCTGTCAGTCCGTCTACCGGAGGACGTCCTTAACTGCTGCACACGACTTGCCTGACCCTGGAAGAGGATGAAGGAGGTGCGAACGGGTACTTTTCTTTTAAACACTTGTGGACACTAAGCATTGACTAGTGACATTGTGTGTCCACAGCCCGGACCAACTGAGCACATTGTGTGTCCATAGACTGGACTTTTAATCATATTGTGTAGTGGCAGACCTCACCGCTAAGGATATTGTGTGTTTATCTTAAACTCAACACGTGTATTAGCTGAAACCGTTGCATTCACAAACTTATCGTTTGTTTTATTTTAAGGTGCATCTGAGTTTTGGCGGCCCGCCCCCCATGATAGTCACACCCATGTGACTTCTTTATAATCAGCCAGCCCAGCGCACTCGCGCTGCGCACCAGCAAAGTACCTGAAAAGTACTGTTGGCTGCTCGCTGGTCAGTCTGGTCTGTCTGGGGTGTACGCTTGCTTTCAACCCATATAACGTCGGGTCATCTTTCACTTGATTAGGCTGGCACCTTGAAATTATCTGGTTTTGAAGTAGGAAAGGTGCTCTTCTTGTAGTTGTTTACTCGCAAAATAAAAAGATCTAACGTTTGTTGTATTTGCATATTTTACTCTAATTGTATTTTAGCCCACCACCAATGGCTAACGTCTTGCGAAGTGGGCGTCGCACTGAGGCACTAACTAATGTTTTAACATCTTCTAACATTGACTCTATGGTGTGCAAAGGTCGCACTTCATACCATGAATCGCCATTAATGGACGCTTTGGCTGGGGGTATCCCCACCGACCCTGTGGGTTGTTTAGATACTGTTAACTATGCTACTCATTTAGCTCAAGTTCATGCTGTCTCTTCTGTTTGTATGTATGTCCCTATAAAGGTTGAGGAAAGTGATTGCGCAGAGGTGAACACGAGTGACTGTACGATTAGATCAGCTCCTTGCACCCCTAGTAAAGAGCAATCCAATACCACCATGCATAAGATGGCCACATTAGATGCACAAGTCAACCAATCTATTAGCATGATGACTCCATTAGTATATGGTACATCAAAGATTGATATTTCTGGAAAATCTAATAGTAGTTATTTTATCAAGCCAGATGATGACGTACCAAATGAGGTACATATGGGAGCAATTCCGCATGCACTTTCATACTCTCCTGATCAGATTAAAGTCCCAAACAAATCCCTACAGGACGATTCTGAAGTAGGTATGAATAGTATGGGCGGAATCGAACATCAATCCCCAACCTCCCTTCCAGTGAGTACCAAAATTTTAGATCTTCTTGACAAGGGCACAAGCTCACGCACCTCGAATTATAGGAAACTAAAGCTATTTTGCATTATCTCTGTTCCAAAATGGACAAAATTGAGGGGTTTATTACTGCAGTCGATACCCTTAGATCCATTCAATCTGAAATCAGTGGACAAGGAACTAGAGATGCAGGTGTAGTAAACCATGACAAATGCACGAACTGCCTGCAACGAACTAGTCAGGACATATTATTTGAACCTGTGAAGTGCAAATGTGACAATGATTTGAAAGAGATCAAAGCATCAGTTGATGCATTGAATATTACTATTGCAACTCACTTTTTCAAAACGGAACCATCATTACAGATACCTGACAGTCCATCTGTATTAGTGGAAGTAATTGAACAACAAAAAAAGTTAGAGAATGAGAACTCTGCATCTGAGGAGACATTTACCTTCATGTCTCGCCGAGCTAAAAAAACGCACTTACGCGCTGTTAAGAGATATGCCAAGCGAAGGAAGGAAGCACTAACCCACAACAAAGGCGGAATAGGAAAGGATATTAGATCAGTTCCTAGCTTAGAATTAATCTATGATGAACACATTGATGTAGAACAATTGTCCAAAGAAAGTCAAGATGCACTTACACCTGTCACTAACATATCAGAGGAAGCGAGTCAAAATGGTAATTTAACAAATTCACTAACGAAGGCCGCAGTTCCCCTCAAGACTGCAAATTCTAAATCTGGCAGCATAAATCTGGAGAAGAATCCATCTGAGAAAATAACAAGCTGTAAACCCTTAACCAAACTAAAAACATGTAAGATGTCTTTAAAGGTTTTGGAAAATCAGGATAAGGGATGTGAAGTGTCTGTAAGTGAACCTATGATAGGCATCAAAGCAAAAACCAACCTAAATAATTATTTCCCGATTGTAGGGAGAAGTTGTACGACGAAAAGTGATACTATATACTCGAGCTTCTGTGGTTGCGATAATTTGAATCTACCAATAAGGAAATCCTATAGTGAAGCATGTATGAATGATGCGATCATGGAATCCATTGTGAACAACAAATGTGAGCAGACCACAAACAAGACCCTAGTTGTAGTAAATGGTATAGGTAAAACAACAAAAGTTGAGGCTGCCGAAATAATCAATACCATAGAAGAGGTTGCAAATAAGACTAGGTTGGTAACTACAGTAAATGGTTTGGGGAAAGAAAACAGCATTGGTTGAGGTACCGTCCATGCCCCCATTGAGAGCCCTAAGATCAGTCGTTCCCATCATGCTGAACCAATTGATACTGGACAGGTCCAAAATCGTATATTTATACATGGTCCTTCGCAAAGTAGATCATTATCACAAAATACTAACATCAACCCACTATTGTATAATAAGCATGAAGCTCATGAAGCCCTGAGTAAAATTTCTCATGTGGATACTCAGAATGTAAATAGCAATAGCAGGATCTTATTAAATCAACCTCATCATGCACTAACTAGTACTTCCCTGAAAGTAGTAACTCCCGATGTTCCAGCGCTAAACTCAAATCCAGTCAGGTCCTCACTGCTTGATGCGAAAAGGCAATATATTATTGGCTTCGAGGGGAACGCTGAAAAACTGATAGACAGGTGCATTAATCGTTCATTCATATTCTCCCTATTCTCCAAAATACCCCAATTGAGAATGGTGAAATCTGATGATATTATCAGGGTTTTAATGGCTAGATCAAATAATTTCAGGGCTGTATGTTATCTTAGCTCTGAGCCCGTAATGAAATTTATTTGGTTTAGCCGGGAGGAAATAAAAAGTGAGGGTCTGGCATTGCTGCTGTATTTTTAGAATAGAGTGCTTGATGTTAATCGTTTTGACGTGAGTGGACCTAGTATGAAAACGAAAGAGGGATCTGAACCGGATTTGGTTGAGCTTTTGAAAGTTGTAGCAAATGCAAAAGGCCTCCCCTGGCTGGAACCAATGCTTGCGGCCATTTTGTGTTCCAATACTTTGGGCCTCATTACGACCCAGGCGGTAAGTTACCGCCTGGGCCGTGACTTTACCACCATGGCGTAAACTACGTTTACGCCATGGTGGTTGGCGGACTTACCGCCCCATTCCGAGGTTGGCGGGGCGGTAAGTCCCCAATCCCCATTTACCCTTCCCCATTCCCATTTTTGCCCCATAGGGCATAATGGGAGTGGGGAAGGCGTTAATTACGCCACCGTAAATTACGGTGGCGTAATTAACTCCATGGTCCCTTAGCGCCATGGATTTTAACACCTGCTAAAAGCAGGTGTTAAAAGCTCCATGGCGCTAAGGGACCTCGTACTCAGGCGGTAAGGGTCGGCGCTGTTTACGCTGCCGTAAACCCCTTACCGCCTGGGTCGTAATGAGGCCCTTTGTCATTAATTAAAACACCTGTTACATAGCCACCCAACCATAAAGAACTCAAAATTATAACTTGGAATTGTTGTGGCCTCTGTGAATTTAATGAAATGGCACTCCAATCTTACCAGTGATGAACAACCAATGATAATTATTGTTCAAGAATCGATGAAAATCGAACCTCTGTTAATGGCTGGCTACTCTACTTTTAGCTCGCCATCTAAGAGACATCAACAAGGCCGCCCCTTTGGGGGTTTAGCGATCGCAATCAACACCTCTCTTAAAGTTCAATCTAAATCAGTTTGGGATTCTGCAAGTTTACTAGCGATTCAACTTGATATACTCTCAATTAGATTTTCCTCATTAATTGTCATCTCTTTATATTGGAATACTGCCAATTTAACGATCGATGAGATGCTTGACGACCGTGACGCATGCTTAGAATTTATCGCTGGCAGGTATCAGACTTGTGAGATCATTGTAGGTGGGGATTTTAATTGTGACTGCAGAAACCGGAATGAAATAGGCTTATCTAATTTATCAACTTTAGCGTGTATTAGAGGAGCAAAGTTCAGAGAACTTCTAACTGACTGGGACATGGATCTCCTTGTGACTAATGATATGAAATCAAAAATAACATGGGAAAGAGGAGCGAAGAACTCAATGATAGACTTTATCTATGTCACTCGCAACCTCATAACTCATATGGCTCCATTAGAAATAGACCAGATACTGATTGGTGATCATGCGCAACTTACTACATCTTTTAAATTGAAATGCCAACAGCTCCGAGCAAATAGTACATTAGCAGTGGTTGAAATTAATCATCCCCAGCATGCCATCAGGTGGAACAATGGGTTATGTAATCAGATCGTTAAACAGATATCGTTAGAAACAGGGTGGCTTGGGCAGGATGGTGTCAATTCTAAAAAACTGACTGGCACTGAGTACTCTGAAATAGTTAATACCATATTGACTAAATTCTGCAAAAATCAAAGCAAGGTGAAACACACTCACATTTACAATTATAAATGTAAACTACTGAAAAGGGAAAAAAATAAATCCCTAGGATACTTGAAACAAAGTAATTTAGGTAGCGAGGGATTTAGGGAAAGGCAGAGTCAAATCTTGTCTCATTACAAACAAAATTTAAGATTTGCCTGCATTTCAAGATACAACAAGGAGAACTGTGCATTAATACGTGCCATTACGGCACATGATACCCGTGTAATATGGCGCTCTTTAAAAGCTGACTCTAAAAATGTTCTGCTACCTATGCCAAATTGCATCTCTGATCCGACATGGCAAAAATACATAACGGCCAAATATCAATTGCCTTATATATTTCGGTTTGGTCCTAGCTTATCACTGGACCTTATTAATATACCTCGGCTTAATTGGAGCCTTAGTGACATTATTTGGGCAATCTCATGGCTGTCGTACTCTAAGGCCGCAGGACCAGACGGGCTTCCCCCCTGTCTTTACAAAGCAGATCCTGTTATGTGGGCAGAAAACATAAACATCAAATTTGAAACCATTTTTAATTCTGGGGAAATTCCACCATCATGGCTAACTGCAAATATAGTCCCGATATTTAAAAGGGGTGATCCTTCTCTTCCTGGTAACTATCGCTCGATTTCTCTAATTGATACTGAGGCAAAAAAATGTGCGATCTTACTCTTATACAATCTTGAGAAATTCATTGAGACAAAGGGCCTATATTCTAAATTCCAAACTGGTTTCAGGAAGAGTATGAGCACAACCTTAAATGCAGTTATCCTTGCTCATGTTATTGCTGGGGCAAAAAATAAGAACGCTAATCCGGTGTACATTGCAATGATTGATATGAGTTCAGCATTCGATAATGTTGTCCGCAACTTGTTGTGGATGAAAATGTCAGAGGTGGGAATTCCGAGTGTTCTGATGTATTGGATTATGAAACTGCACACAAACACATTGTATAGAATAAAAATATCAACGGATGGGGGTACTACCGCTCCAATAGGAACAGCATTGGGTTTGAAACAGGGATGCAATCTTGCAGCAACCCTGTTCAACATTTATTTGTCGGATCTCGACAAGAACTGGGAAAACAAGAACCTGTTCTCTGTGAAGGTTGGGTGTGTCTCCCTGCAATGGATTGCCTTTGCAGATGATATTATTTTGTTTGACCCCACTCCGGTAGGGTTACAAAATAAATTAACACTCTTTGAGGAATTTGCAAAGGAGCATAATCTAACTCCAAACCCGGCAAAAACTGACATCATGAAATTTGGAGTGAAACAGAAAAAAGGCAACTTCAGATGGTATATCATGGACACACAGATATCTTGCATTAATAATGCTATTTACTTAGGGTACCATCTCTCAGACCAGAATTCTATTAAATCATGGACAGACATCATTAAGTGTAAGACCAGGCCACTTCTATCGCAAATGAAAAAGATTTACACTCGGTTTTGCAAATTTTCATTAACAACGTTAATTGAATTTATGTCACTGAAGACTGAGAGTGTTATCCTATATGCATTGGATATTTGTCTGTGTGACATGACTATTATGCTGGATTGCTTACAAGGTTCACTTTTGAAAACTGCAATGTTTTTACCAATGTCTATTCCAAATGCCATTATCCGACATGAACTGGGGTTGGTGGCACTATCGACCAGATGGAAATGGAGACAGCTATCCAATTACGCGAAAATGCATTATCCACCCACAAATTCGTTATATGTGGATATGAATAAGATGCTGGGTATACACACTTCCCTCTCTTTTCATAATCATCACTTGAAAATGCAACAACTTTTGAGTGAAGTGAATATTATAGTGAATGATGTTTACCATCGCCCATGCTATGCGAAAAAAAACCCATTTTGAATTAGACTGGTGTGTAACTATCGATCGGATTATGACTTATAAATCATATAAGGAATATGGCGCATTCGTTAAGCAGTGCATTCCTCGATACGCACATATTACTCTATTCCCTTGTGAAATTACCAGGAAAGCATACATTCGTTTTCGATTTAATCTTTATCACACTAGAGATAGAACTAAGAACTGGCAAGTAAATAACATAAAACTCTCTGTTGGATGTAGATTTGATGACTGTAATGAACCCTATGAAACATTGAAGCACCTCATACTCTATTGCCCCCATTTTAAAAAAACGAGGACTGCAAGATTGATGAAATTCGTTAATATTGAATATGAGGACTGCCTCGAGTTTTTATGGTCTCGAATGATGCAAGGGGTTCATAACCATCTAATCTATGAATTGGTTAGCTTCTGTAAGCATATTGAAAAAGAACTTACATTGTTTGATAAATGAAATGCTTACATGGCAAATTGACTGGTGAACCTCTGTTTTAATATGTTATTGTGGTACTGCAATGAATTATGTTTAGATATGAAATAAGTAAATGATGACTCTGATAATAATACTGTTTAAATGTTATCATCCACTTTGTATTTTTAAAAACAGAAATTTTGAAAACGATTTACAAGATTTAATTTATTAATTTTCTATTTGTGAATTTATGAAATTTTGTATATCGATTTTATATTCTTTTTGCAAAGGTTCTACATGAATTTATTCTTGTAAATTAACTAAATGCAAATAAAAAAAAATTGAAAAAGTAGTCCGGGGAAATATGAAATAACACAAATAACCTATGCCTAAACAATACTATATACAATAAAAGCTTGCAAGCAAAGCCTTCAAAGTCTGGGGAAAATTATACATAAAAAAGGAAAACTACATCCAAATAACTATGTACAAAGGTAGCGGGCTAGTCCTCATCATCTCCAATCTCACTAAGCCTTTCCACCCGGCTGAGTCCAGCGCCACGCCCTCACCCCTCAGGCGGGCCTCCGTTGTTGCTTGGAGAGCTTGCCGGGTCTCCAAGATTTGTGTCTCTATCAATCAGGCATCTCTGCAAGTGGTTTTCATGATGGCAACCCACCTCCCTGCCCAACACAGCGCAATTTCAGTCTTGTCCAACACAACCATCGCTTCCCGAGCCCGCTGCCTCTCTGCTCTGATTGGCACTTCATATCCACAGAACACGGAAGACATCCTGTCCCTCAGGTCCACGTGTGCTTCCTGCCTCACATTTCGCACCTCCCTCTTTACGGTGGTCTTCCCTGAAACAAATAGCCAACTCCTCATTGCCACCTGCTGCCACACTGCCCGGTGCCTGCTATGTGGGTAAGCCCTCCGAGCAGATGACCATACCCGGGGGCGTACAGCACCTGCACTGCTCATGGGTGCCTGCTGTCCCTCCATTGCCGGAGCCCCTGTCGGTGGCTAAGGGGTGTCGGTCTGGGTGGACACATCAGCCAACACCGGGTGATGGGTCTGGGTTGGGGGATCCAGGCAGGCGCATACTGCTGCATCCGATGGCCCATGGACTAGATTTTGCACAGGCACCTCCTCGGTGGCCTGCACAGCCTCATGCCCCTGGGACAGGACTGCAGTAGGCACGCCCACCTCAACACCCCCACCTGACCCCATGGGCTGGGCTGCAATGGTCGCCTCCTCCCTCTCCCCCTCCGCCAACCTGGATGACTCCGGTGCATTTCCGTAATGGTTGGCCCCTGTGTGGCATCACCTGTCCCCTCCACAGCTGAGGAGTCCACTCCCACCTTCACCTTCTTGGACTTATCCCCAGCAGCCATCCCCGATGTCACTGGCACTACCACAGCCACATCGTTCTCCGAAATAGGCTGTCACAGGGGCATGGCTGGGCCCTGCGCATCTGCCTGGTGGAGGCATCCCTGCTGCTATGCTCCACAGCAATGCTTCCAACCTCTTCATCAGATGCAACTGTAGAAAAGGAGACAAAGAACAGAAACAGCGGTGGACTGCACCAAATCATGCGTGGCAACACCAACATTCGCATGAACATGACTAGTCAAGGGAACAACAATCAACCTCCACATCCACACTGCCTGCCCATCACTCCACACATTCACATCAGGCTACTTGCCACTGTCACAACCAATCAATTGTGTGTGCTATACACACATGCATTATTTTCACGTGCACATGTGAGCATGCCACAACAACAAGCACATACACATGTCCTGCAGACACATCAAGTGAGAGGCCCCAAGAAGTGTGATGACCAATCACATCAGTGTCCTGTGAACTGCAATGCTTCTATATGACTAAGCTAGACATTCAAATGCACGTGTTGAATCCAGGCGTGAGTTATGCCCAGTCATACATTCCCATCTTTGGCACATACACATGAACATCATGCATGCACATGACACAGGCAACTCTACCTCAACTGTCACACTTGTCACCCTGGCACTCTCAGATACAAGTAACATTGCATGTGCAAGGTCTGAAAGGCAGCACTACAGCACAAAATGCAAGTGATAGCACATTCAAAACATATATCGGTCTGAATGCACACATGGAGAGCAATGTCTGAGGCATGCACACAGACACCCGTCTCAGACAAATACTTTCTGCAAGCCTAAGGGGGTCACTGACAACATGCTGCTACATGCACAGAGCACATGCACCCTAGAGAATTGCACCACATGGCTACTCACCAGTCGACTCCAGATGTTCATGTAAATCACAGACCTGGGTGAGCAGCGCCAGGTAGAACTTCTCCAGGACCTGTATGTTTTTAGCCGACATCCGGCACCTGCATGCACGGTGCATCTCCACAGTGGCATCGGCCTGGACGTAGCACAGGGCTTTGCTGTGGGTCCTAGATTTCAGGTCCTCCCAGCGCTTTTGCACCGTCTTGAAGGTGCGGGATGCCACCCCTCCCTGTTGATGGCAGCCGTTACCCCATACCAGATCTGACGTCCTTCCTTGCGGCGTTGCATCACAGGGTTGAAGAGGGTATCATAATGCTCCAGGACCTTCTCCACCAGGATGTCAACTGCCCTGGCGGTGAAGTTGACAGCTCTCTGCCTCTCTGCTGTGGGGTTGACGTGCTGGTCTGATGAGGATGATGCAGACTTGGCAAACCCTGAGGCAGATGCCGGTGGGCAAGGTGGTCCTGGAGCTGGGCTGTGGAGCGGTGGTGGTTGAATGGCACAGTGAATCAGCTGAGGTGGTCACAGGGCCAAAAACAGGAGCATAGGCTATGGGTGGACAGCAGGCATTCCAAACCCAGTGCAGGTGGGCAGCAATCACACACACTCGACAGGCCGCAAGTTGGAGGCAGCACAAGGCAGTAGGAGGCAGATAAAAAGGCACAGAGGCAACAGCGTGGGTCTTCCGTGTAAATCGATGATGGCAGCCGGAAACAGAGTGACGGGAATTTGCATGTAAAAAATGAGGATGAACATGTGAAATCCAAGGAAAGGCCCTTAGCGCATAACTTATGTTTGGGGATACATTATTACGTGTGGAAGCAACTCTGAACATGTGTGCGAAGGGGAGGAGATGGACGAGTGGAGTACTGTGTATTTTGGGGTGCCACGCAATCCGTTCACTTCAGGGATCGTACAAACTTCTTATTTTGATCGGGGATTTGCCTCCGCGAATATTTGCATCTACTTTTGAATTTTACGATGCTAATGGTTTAATGGTGAGTTAAATATGCATTTTCCAATTCTGGGTACCGCTGTGTATCGCCTACCTCTAATCTTACCTTTTGGGTAGCCTTACGGGGTTCACATGCGCATTTTTGTGTTGCTGGGTGCCACTGCGTATCACGTACCACTTTTTTTATTTTTCTGAAAGCTCTGCTGGTTTCGCGTATGCATCTATTTTTTTTGGGGTTGCCCGTGCGTTACGCATACCATATTTTTCACACGTGGCGTACTTTTGAGCCTTGCTGGACCACAGAACTAGGTCTTCCATCATGTAGACTGCCCCCTCACTCTAATTGCCCAGGACAATTGCTTGGTGTGCCTTCCAATTTTCCCGTACACCTGGAACATGAGTGGAAAGGCCCCAAGAGGGAAAGGGGGCAGACGTGGCCGGGGTCGGGGATGTCCGGCAGAAGCAGCTGCCCTAGGCCAAAAGGGTATGGGACGTCCTGCGGAAGCAGCTGTCCCAGCCCAAGGGGATCAGGGACGTCCTGCGGAAACAGCTGTCCCAGCTCCAAGGGTCCATGGACATGCAGTGGAAGCAGCTGTCCCAGCCTGAAAGGGTAAGGTATGTGCAGAAGAAGCAGCCGCCCCAGCCCAAAAGGGTACGGGACGTGCAGCAGAAGCAGCTGTCCCAGCCCAAAAGGGTATGGGACTTGCTGCAGAAGCAGCTGTCCCAGCCCAAAAGGTTAAGGGACGTGCAGCAGAAACAGCTGCCCCATCCCCAGGGGGTAATGCCATGCCCCATGCCACTAGTGGTCCGGCATCATGACCCCAGAGTGATCCCACGTAGTCAATGATATAGGTGTATCCCAAACGTGTAGCAAAAAATAAAAAATAATAAACCTTATTTGTATGACTATCCCACATTCATTTATGGGTGTCAATTACAGTATTCGAATGTCCAGACTCCTTATTTATATTCGTCTATGGGCAGTATTAAGCTAATGGAGGAAAATTCCCTATAAAAACATTCTCAATTATTCATTTGTATAAACTTAAAACATGTGCAAGAGAAATATCAAATGGAAAATCACATTTTATTTAATTGACTTGTATTGTGAATAGTAAATAGTAAATGTTTTTTTTAAAAAGAATAAATACAAAAAGAATACAAAATTACAATGTTACAACTAGGTGCAGTTTCTGAAACAAAACAAAACAAATCATCACACCTCGGATTCACTAGCAAAAGACTGTGCAGCATGCAACATGAAACAACTAATTGCCTAATTATTTACATTGATCAAAGAACTTGTCAACCAGCCAAGTATCACTGGGAAACCATTTCCTGTTCTAAAGGTAACATTTAGTCTTTCAATTGTAACAATAGGCAGAACTGTTCCAATATGTAAGGTAGATACTAATGGTTTGTGGATTTTCCAAGTTATCCTCTTTTATCTTGTGGCTATATTAAGCCTGTATCTGGGTCTGTTGGTAAAAGATATCTTTGCCTACGTGGTGTTTGATGGCAAACCAAACTCTTCACGTTTCGGCAGTCATTGAACTCGATGGAACTGCCTTCATCAGGGAGTAAATTTGGAGACCCTGTGTGAGGATTATATGAGTAACAGTAAGGGAGGATCCTCTCACTCAGAGCTTGTGATTACTAAGCAATATTGAAACAAATTGAAACTCAAAGTGCCCGGCTCTTATTTTACCTGCCGGAAACTTAGATTCCAATTGTCGGGTCACGTCTGGATGGAGGGACACAAAGCACCTTGAAGACAAACGTTATATAGTTCCAGCACTGTGTAGACTTATGTGTGTGTCAGGCATGTAGATTACTCATGGACTGGCACCCTCAGATGTAGCCTATAAATGCAAACATTGTATGTGACATGTTAGAGGAAGAGTAGAGAACCTCAAAGGTATCTTGCAAAACTTTGGGTCTTTGTTAGAAACTGTTACCTGTGAGTCTAGAGAACCGTGGCTGATTCTGGTGGGGTCAAGCGTAATAGGTGAAACTGATGAGGTGACACCTCTAAATAGAGAGCGAAGTAGGTGGAGAGCTCAGCCATGTCTAAAAAACATAAATCAATACATGTATATACGAATGTGTCGAAGTGGGCAGGCTCGAATCTCTTCAATTAGATTGTATTAATTGTAACTGTTCATATAATTCACCTGAGTGGTTACCTGAGAATCAGAATTCCAACGCTCATGATTGACCAGTTTGGCTCATGGTGATGTTAAATTTCATGCTTTCTCTTCCTGTAAGAAGAACAGAAAGCTGTGGTATATCTAGTTCTCCATACAGGTGAAAGAGCATTAGGTTACCATATATTTCAAATATTCATAATTAATCCAAGGGTACTAGCTTTTGTAGTGGAGAAATGTATAGGAAGGTAATTAAAAACCATCTTATGTCGGTACTATTTGCCGCTATGTTAGCAGATCTCGTATTTTTATAAGGGACACTTACTGTCCCTAACAGTAGGGTGGCACAGCTCGATTTGGATGCGCCCTCTGGTACTATTGAGATTAGTAACTAGCGGACGTTGTAACCGAGTAAAAACTACTTACCATAAGGCCATGGAAGTAGGAGCTGTCGAGCCTCGGCTTTCTCGTTGCTCGTGTCTCTTCCGAGAGATAAAAGAGTTCGCTCCCGGTGGAATACATGCTACTTACACGGTCGTCATGGAGATGACGCTCCGGGTAGCGGTTCCTATTGGTGCATGTGATGCAGAAGTGTTGACTCGGGATGATGAGTGTATCCTGTTTCTGTGGTTGTCCTGGCAACCGTGTGTGAAACAGGATGGCGTAGTGTCCTGAGTCGCCGCAGAGAAGCATACAGACTTATGATTCGTATTTCCTACATTTTACGCTCGCCACGGACAATATTGACAATCGTGGCGGGCCTGCGTAGGGAAAGCGCTTGGAAACCAGCATGTTCCATAATTGTGAACGCAGCTTGAGAGGCTCGAGTGCGTATACACTGCCATGGATGTACAGCGTATGGCAAAGCGAGCGCTAAATGTCTAACCAACCTATTAGTGGGCACCTCTAATAACTAAGTTCCGAAAAATGTATATTCTGGCAAAAATGGCTAAAATGCCTGGGTGTACACAATCGAAAAGAAAAGACTTGCCCTGTGTGTGGATATATATGTGATATATATATATATATATTTGTAAACGGGTTAGCCATTGTTTGGCCATTGGCTAAAAATGCCAAGGTGTGCTCAATAGTAGAGAAAAAAGACTTGCCCCGTGTGTGAATATATATATATAATATATATATTTGTTTGGAATCGGGCTGGCCATTGTGTTGGCCTAATGTATGTGGACCATCTTTACATTATCAGATTAGCCAGTACATGGGCTAAGGAGAGCTGTCATATATCAATGTACTGTCGGTTAAAATATTTCATTCAGCCCATGATGATACGTATCCAGGCGATGAATCCATCGCGATTCCTCATGGAGTAGACTATGTTAAAGGTCTGCCCCTCCTTTGACTTTTTTCAGTGCCCACGACCTGACATCATTCGGAGAATGTCTGGCTTCTAAGTAATGTGATACCAGTGGTGCTGTCAAGTTCTTACATCGGATCTTCGACCGATGTTCAGATATCCTTAAGTGAATGGCTCGGGTTGTCTGTCCTACGTATCTTAAGACACAAAGACATTGGCTACAATAGCTGACATTCAAACATTTACAATTTGTAAAGTCTTTAAGTGTCCATTACCATTGTCCAATTGGGAAAAGTTTCATTTTTTTGGTGAATTTGCAAGCTACACAATTCCCACATGGTTGATGTCCTTGTAGTGGGCGCAATGTTCTTTGCCCCGTGTGTGTAGAGTCAGATTGAAAGAGGGAATGAACCAGATATTCTTGGATGTTCTTCGCTCTTTTGTAAGCAAACCTGGGTGGAGGGTCCTCTGGCATGTTAAGTGTGGTAATATGCAAGTGCTTATTAATGATCTTCTTAATCTGTGATGTATGTATCCCGTGAGTAACTCCACAGGTAAGACGGTCTTCACTCTGGGTAGCTGTGGTGATAGGTGGTTGTAGCAGCACTTCTCTATTGGTACTGAGTGCTCTCTTCGCTGCCCGGTCCAGTAATGGCTTGGGGTGACCTCTAGTATGTAATCTGCTGGAAAGGGACATCGAATGTCTTTTGAAATCTTCAGTTGAGGTACAGTTCCTACGGATTCGTAGGAATTGCCCGTAAGGCAAATTCTCCTTCGTGTGGATCGGATGGTTGTGTTATGATGCCTACCCCCTGGCATCCGGACCAGGCACTTCAGTCCCAGGAGCAGGCATCCAGATGCTTAGAAAAAGCCCAGCAGCCCCGGCTAGGGGCTATCTGGGTACAGTCATGGCGCCGTAGGCACCAGGCTCAAAAAGGGATCAGTCCTGGCGCCATAGGTGCCAGGCTCATATGCTTACACTTACCTCATGCAGACCATGCTGCTAAGAATCCAAGCCAACATGAAGCCTGAAGGGAACTACTTTACTTCAGGGACTATTTTCTTACTCGAGTGTGGTCTTGGGGGAACTTCTTGCCTGGGACTACTTTGAAGGCTATTTAAACCATGCCCGAAGAGCAGCACACGCTTTGCGTTATTCTGCATCCAGCAGCATAACGCTCACCGTGCCTGCAAGTCAGCATCCAGCCTTCTGCCACGCCCGCCTCGAGTCTGGAGCTCCTAGAAAAAAGGGGAAGACGGAGGAAAGATTAGAACAAGAATATTACTTCTATTTCTCACCTGATTCCGGATCCATTGCGCCTTCAAACAAGGAAAGAGACGTTCATTCGATACGCGTCGCATCGCCCTCTGTAGCGCAGCGCTATTCTCACCAGCCTTTGCAGCACCTCCACGATCCGCCGCAGTCTCCATCACATCTTCGCCGAACTCCGGCACCTAAGGGGGACAAAAGAACAGCAAGGTGAGCCGAGAGAATAAACAAAGGCAATCTCTGTTACCACCATAGACTTACCTGATTTTACCGCCGGAGGTATTTTTCATCTCCACGGTCTGGCGCAGTCTCCATCTCATCTTCGCCGAACACCGGCACCTAAGGGGAACAAAAGAACAGCAAGGTGAGCCGAGAGAATAAACAGAGGCAATCTGTTTACCACCATAGACTTACCTGATTTTACCGCCAGAGGCATTATTCATCAAGACGTCTTAATTTCTCACGCCGCACCTGTAAAAGGAGGGAAAGCAACAGATTAAACACAGTTATCTTTTACCGGACAGTGTTGGGTAATACAGACTCTTACCTGAACTTTACCAGCTGCCATGAGGCAATGTTCTCTTGGGTCAAGCTGCAAGATAAAAGGAATCGGACAAGAGTGAATATAAGACATTTTGAACTCTTATGAACTGTATACTGGTTCCTCGCCAGGGACCTCAGAGTCAATATTGGTCTGGAACTCTCCCAAATCCTTTGGACCAGTGAAGTAACAGGTTATCTACGCGCCCCTGCATTCCACGCATGATGGAGAGCTCATCTTTTATAAACATAAGGTGAGACTAGGAAAGGAGATATCAGAGGTGATTAGTGGGAAGAACAGTGGGGTGTTATCACTCAAATCCACAGGTGGCTAATTCCCTTTCTCCACTTTCAGGAAAATACTTCTACGGATCAAGCAGACGAAATTAGGTGGGCCAGTCCAATCTGTCATCTCTGCACTACGCGTCACGTTGGTGGAGACCGCAGCTGCCCAGTTCCGATCAATGCCCCTGTGGGAGCCAGGTGAGCGTAACAGAAAGCGAAGCCTCCCTACAAATTCCCACCCGGGCGTTATGGAGACCTCTGAAACTGACCAACTGGCCCAATTATTAGGGGAACTTAGGGCTGAAGTACATTCCGCCCGCCAAGAAACTAATGCCCTCAGGAGAGAACTGATTGTATCAAAGGAGCGCACTGATGACCTTGCTAGACAACTACTGCAAAGCCAGGCTGGGCAAACACCCCTACCTGGACTCGGGGGAAACCCAACTCCTGTTTCATCAAGCAACCCTGTGCAAGTAATTCTACCAGGAACTATTCCTTTAGCTCCACCCAAACGCTTTGTTGGGGACCCCAAAAGGTTCGCTGTGTTTATGAACCAATGCCGCCTGCACTTTTTATGCAGACCTGGAGCCTTTCCAAATGACCAAGCCAAAGTAGCCTTTGTACTATCATACCTCAGTGGTAGCGCAGCTGATTGGTCAATTCCACTAGTCAACCAGGATGACCCTCTTCTTCGGGATTTTCAGGGTTTTCAAACGAGCATGGAAAGACTATTCGCCCGACATTCACAGGGACAGGCCCTGGATAATGAAGTCTTGTCCCTGCGACAGGGTAACCAGGATCTGCTAACCTATATCGCTACCTTCAATAGGTTGGTGGTGGAAACCGGATGGCCCGAGGTAAAACGAATTACATTATTCCATCGTGGGTTGCGAGGAGAACTCAAAGATGTTTTGGCTCAAGTTGTGAACCCACCTCAGGATTGCGCTGAATATATAGACTTAATGGTCCAGATAGATCACCGACTTCAGAATAGAAAGGCTGATCGAGCTAGGTTCGAGAATCGATTGTTGGTTAAACCCAACGTTACCCCCAAAGGAACAGATGCACCAGAACCCATGCAGATCGGGGGGGTTAAAGGACCTTTAACTAAGAAGAAAAGAGAAAAGAGACGGCAATTGCACTTGTGTCTGTACTGTGGAACCTCAGGACATTTTCTACAGGATTGCCCGGTAAAACCACCCAAAAAACGTGGTAGGAGTTGCGGACAAAAGCCATACAGTGTCTGATTCAGGAAACGACCACGCCCGACAAGCGTAGAAGTCCGCTTGCCGAGCTTAAAGAAGGACACTCAGACCTTGCACCTAATCATACCAATGGTCCTTATTGATCCAAGGCAGCCATCACGTATGCACGCAGTAAGAGCATACATTGATAGTGGGGCCATAGGAAACTACATGGACCACGAGCTGGCTTCAAGGATGAACCTATCTCTTTGCAAAAAGACCACCACAGACGTCATCACTACCGTCGATGGAACTGAAATTGCCTCTGGGCCAGTAACTCATTCCACTACAGAGATGACACTGTTGGGTCAAGATGGGCATCGAGAAAGTATTGTGTTTGACCTAATCAAGGCTGCGCAATTCCAAATAATTCTGGGAATGCCATGGTTGGAAACACATAGTCCTTGTATCGAATGGAGAGAGAAGAGAGTGACCTTCCCAGAGTGTGCACACACCTGTTACCCAGAAAAAACCTTGAACCAAGGCCTGGCCACAGTCACTAATCCAGTCGTGCAGTTACCTCAGGAATATCAAGAATTCCAGGATGTTTTTCAGAAAAAACAGGCAAACACCTTACCACCTCACAGATCTTACGATTGTCAAATCGATCTCTTACCCGGTGCACAACCCCCACGCAGCAGGATCTACGCCCTTACGGAGCCCGAAAACCTTCACCTACGGCAATACTTGGACCAATACCTTGCTAATGGCTTCATTCGCCCATCCAAGTCTCCTGCATCCTCAGCTCTATTCTTCGTACCTAAAAAGGAAGGTGACCTTAGAGCGTGTATAGATTACCACGCATTAAACCAAATTACGGTAAAAAATCGATACCCATTGCCTCTGATCCCCGAATAACTGGACCAAGTTAAGGATGCTTGTATCTACACTAAGTTAGATCTCCGAGGGGCATATCATCTGGTACGTGTGAAGAAAAGCGATGAATGGAAAACTGCCTTTCGCACCAAGTACGGATTATTCGAATATCAGGTGATGCCTTTCGGGTTGTGCAATGCACCTGCAGCCTTACAGTATTTTATGAACGATGTCTTTCGTGAACTCCTTGACGTCTGTGTTGTCGTATACATAGACGATATTCTAGTGTACTCCTCCTCAAAATCAGACATTGTTAAGCACGTTCGTGCAGTCCTTGAGAAATAACGTCAGCACAAGTTATATGCAAAATTGGAAAAATGTGTCTTTCACTCTACAGAAGTCAAATTTCTTGGATTTATCCTGACCCCAAAAGGAGTCTGAATGGACTCTCGGAAGGTGGGCGCCATTCTCAAATGGCCATCACCCAGTTCAGTCAAAGGAGTACAAAGCATGCTTGGCTTCGTTAATTTCTACCGAAGATTTATCCTTGAATTCTCACATATTGTACATCCCATCACAGCACTCTTGCAAAAGAACAAGCGCTTCTTGTGGACCGAAGAAGCTGAAAGAGCCTTCCAAGATCTAAAATTGAAATTCACGTCTGCACCTGTCTTAAAGCACCCACGCCCCGAGCTTCCATACGAAGTTGAAACGGATGCCTCCAGTTTAGCCATGGGAACTGTCCTGTCTCAGAAGGATCCTGAAACCGGCTGACTTCATCCAGTAGCATTCTGTTCGAGAAAATTCTCGGCGCCCCAATTAAACTATGCAGTTACTGATAAAGAGTTATTGGCCATCAAATCTGCCTTCAAGGCTTGCCGGCATTATCTTCTCGGCGCCAGGCATACCATTACTGTAATCACCGATCACAGGAATTTGCAATATTTGAAGACAGCCAAGGCCCAATCATCACGTCAACTTAGGTGGGCATTATTCTTTGCAGAATTCGATTTCGTGATCACTTATCGACCAGGTGGTAAAAATGGCAAGGCAGATAGATGCCTTATCCCGATTAGGAATGGGAGAAGCATACTCGAACCCAGAACCGGTACCTATAATTTCAGAAGAAAGAATTCTTGGCATAACTACTCTACAAACTCTAGAAGATATTCATCTAAAAATCAAGCAACTTTTCGATCCAGCAGCCCTACAGGACTGGGTAAAGAAAGGCCAAGATTATTCAGTCAACAATGACCTACCTTACTATCAAGGTCGTCTAGTCATACCACACAAGGAACTACAAGAATTGGTTATCTCCAATTATCACGATGCGCTGATTGAAGGACATCCAGGAGTCACAAAAACTGAAGCTAAAATTAAGAGACAATTTCGGTGGCCCACCTGGCGAAAAGACATAAAGTCATTTGTGCTATCTTGTGGGATCTGTGCCCAAAACAAAAGCCTGAAGAAAAGACCAGCTGGTCTTTTACAACCTTTGGATATTCCACCTACACCATGGCACACTTTGTCCATAGACTTCATTACTGATCTGCCTCCATGTAGTGGATTTAACACCATTCTAGTTGTAGTGGATCTTTTTTCCAAGATGGCCCACTTTATTCCTTTGAAAGGATTACCTTCTGCTTCGATTTTGGCCAAGGAATTTCTTAAAAATATTGTTCGACTACATGGATTCCCTTCCGTATTGGTCTCAGACCGAGGTAGTCAATTCATTTCGCAATTTTGGAGGAAATGCTGTCAATTAGCGCAAATCGACGTGAGGTTATCTACCAGTCACAATCCACAGAACAATGGTCAGATGGCGAGAACCAACCAGACTCTTGAGCAATACCTACGTTGCATGCTACACCAAACCGAAGGCAATTGGAAGGATATTTTGTGGATTTCCGAATACGAATACAACAACTCTGTACATTCAGGAACCGGACAAAGCCCCTTTTATACCATATATGGGCATCATCCTCGAACTTCAGAACTCGATTCGCCCCAACACCTAGAAATGCCAGCGGTGAATCATCTGCACTCTACTATTACACAAGCCTTCAAGGAGGCAACAGAACATTTAAGACAAGCAAAAGAAAAATACAAAAAAATGCTGACCAACATAGGAGTGATGCTCCACAATACCAGATTGGGGATCAAGTTTGGCTGGCTACAAAATACATACCCCTAAAAGGAACTCAGACCTTTAACCCTAGATATTTGGGACCTTACACTATTAAGGCCATCATCAACCCGGTGGCCGTCAAATTGGAATTACCTTCTAACATGCGAATCCATCCCGTCTTTCACGTTTCACTTCTGAAACCAGTTCAACCACGGAACAAGATTAACCAAACCACCTGACCCCATCCTAATAGATGGGAAACCCGAATTTGAAGTTAAAAATATCCTGGACTCTAAGATAGTGAACTCAAGACTTTTGTATTTAATTAACTGGAAAGGTTACGGACCACAAGAAAGGTCATGGGAGCCCAGTGCCCACGTTCATGCACCTCGATTGGTGAAAAGATTCCATCGGAACTTCCCAGACAAACCAGGGCCAAGAGGAAGAACGTCCTTAGGAGGGGCATTGGGGGGGGGGGGGTGCTGTCATGATGCCTACCCCCGGGCATCCGGACCAGGCCCATCAGTCCCGGGAGCAGGCATCCAGATGCTTAGAAAAAGCCCAGCAGCCCCGGCTAGGGGCTATCTGAGTACAGTCCTGGCACGTAGGCACCAGGTTCATAGAAGGGGTCAGTCCTGGTGCCATAGGCGCCAGGCTCATATGCTTACACTTACCTCATGCAGACCATGCTGCTAAGAATCCAAGCCAACATGAAGCCTGAAGGGAACTACTTTACTCCAGGGACTATTTTCTTACTCGGGTGTGGTCTTGGGGGAACTTCTTACCTGGGACTACTTTGAAAGCTATTTAAACCACGCCCAAAGAGCAGCACATGCTTCGCGTTATTCTGCATCTAACTCTCACTGTGCCTGCAAGTCAGCATCCAGCCTTCTGCCACGCCCGCCTCGAGTCTGGAGCTCCTAGAAAAAAGGGGAAAAAGGAGGAAAGATTAGAACAAGAACATTACTTCTATTTCTCACCTGATTCCGGATCCATTGCGCCTTCAAACAAGGAAAGAGACGTTAATTCGATACGCATTGCATCGCCCGCTGTAGCGCCGCGCTATTCTCACCAGCCTTCGCAGCACCTCCACGATCCGCCGCAGTCTCCATCACATCTTCGCCGAACTCCGGCACCTAAGGGGGACAAAAGAACAGCAAGGTGAGCCGAGAGAATAAACAAAGGCAATCTCTGTTACCACCATAGACTTACCTGATTTTACCAGCGGAGGCATTTTTCATCTCCACGGTCCGGCGCAGTCTCCATCTCATCTTCGCCGAACTACGGCACCTAAGGGGAACAAAAGAACAGCAAGGTGAGCCGAGAGAATAAACAAAGGCAATCTCTGTTACCACCATAGACTTACCTGATTTTACCGCCAGAGGCATTATTCATCAAGACATCTTAATTTCTCATGCAGCACCTGTAAAAGGAGGGAAAGCAACAGATTAAACACAGGTATCTTTTACCGGACAGTGTTTGGTAATACAGACTCTTACCTACGCTACCAGCTGCCACGAGGCAATCTTCTCTTGGGTCAAGCTGCAAGATAAAAGGAATCGGACAAGAGTGAATATAAGACATTTTGAACTCTTACGAACTATATACTTACGGTTCCTCGCCAGGGACCTCAGAGTCAATATTGGTCTGGAACTCTCCCAACTCCTTCGGACCAGTGAAGTAACTGGTTATCTACGCGCCCCTGCATTCCACTCAGAATGGAGAGCTCATCTTTTATAAACATAAGGTGAGACTATGAAAGGAAATATCGGAGGTGATTAGTGGGAAGAACAGTGGGGTGTTATCACTCAAATCCACGGGTGGCTAATTCTCTTTCTCCACTTTCAGGAAAATACTTCTACGGATCAAGCAGACAAAATTAGGCGGGCCAGTCCAATCTGTCATCTCTGCACTACGCGTCACGTTGGTGGAGACCGCAACTGTCCAGTTCCGATCAACACCCCTGTGGGAGCCAGGTGACCGTAACAGGTTGCTTGTATGGTGTAGCAGTGTATTCTTATCTGTCGGTTTTCGATGGAGGTCACATTCCAGTCTGCCATCTTTATGGTGAATGAGCAGATCTAGAAGGGGGACTTGTGTAGTACTGTGTTCTATCGTGAACTGGATGTCATGGTTACAAGTATTACGCCACTCCCAGAATTGTAGATTTGGTCCAGATGGCCCGTCCAAATGAAGATCACATCATCTATGTATCTATGCCACTGACTCACTTGGTCCTGCCAGTTGTTGAGAGGGGAAAACACATAGTCCTCTTAATATTTTGCCATATATAGGATTGCTAGACTGGGGGAAAATGCTGCCCCCATCGCTGTCCCTTTAATCTGTAGATAGATTTGTCTTTCAAATGTAAAAAAGTTTTTGCAAAGGACTATCGACATTAGTTCCAAAAAATGTTGTTAGGCACACGGCAACCAGAGTGATCACAGCCACACAGGGGCAACACCAACACCTTGTGGCAAGAAAGCAAAGCCTGACCAGCAGGAACAGGCTCAAACCCATGGCACAGCACAGGACAGTGGCACATTGAGGAAGAGGAACTTCCATGATGAAGAACTCCAGGTCCTCATGGACTACGTGACCATGCACCACTGTGATGTTTGGCAGCAACCGAGGAGCACACATACACCTGCTCACCGTATGGTGCATTGGCAGCATTTCACGGATGAGATCAATACCTTAGGGTTTGAGAAACGCACTGCTGCACAGGTAGTGAAGCGCTGGAATGAGCTCACCTGTCGCACCAAGTCCAAGCTGGGTGCCAAACTCACCTCTGCTCTGGCAAATGGAGGGGGGTCACAAGAGGAGGAAGAGCTGACCGAGCATGAAGAGGCTATGAGCTAATTCATTTTAGTGGAGCAGGTACAAGGCGTGAGAGGCCTGGAAAATTATGAGGACTCGTCTGGTGAGTGACCAAGATTGTGCATCCTGAGTACCTGTATTGAAGCATCACCAAGATGTATAATTGTTGTGCACATCTGCCTGAATTTGAATGACTGCCCTGGGTGAACCATATAGTGGTACTGACTCCTGTCCAGTGTAGACAAGAGTGGATACAACCCATATGTTGTACATCAGTTGAACAAGGCCGTGTGACAGTACTCATCCCCCACTAGCATACCCCCCAACATCTGCAACATGATACCACAACGTGCCCTCTTGTTAGCTGAATCATTGATGACAGTGACTCTGCCCTGCTGGACATGTGCTTGTGTCTGAAATATGAGTTACACTTCATGCCCTGCAGGGTATGGATTCTCTTTTCATACATGGATGTAGGTGCTTCCATGCTACATAGAAAATCCAAGATGAAAACCAACATGCCTTACGGCATGCCCTGAGAGAGTTTGCATACGTCTAGACTGTGCACATCCATGCTTCCCCAATGGAAATTACTCCAGAGGCAAATCATTGTGAGGCCTTATCCCTGTTACCCCCCCCCCCATACTCAGCACACACTCCATTGGTCCATGCCCCTCTCACTCTTGTGGGTCACTGTACCTTGTTCATATCTACAACTCCATTGACTTACTCTCTCCACTTCACAGACCTCGGCTAGGAGGGACCTTTACAGCCATACATCGACTGGGACCATTTCCTTCTTCACACACTTACGGCATGTTCCCATTGCATAAAGTCCCTGTACCAGGTGAACACTGGTGTGGCATTTGATGGATGCAGACTTGGATGTAGATATGTGTGTCTGGCTGTTGCCATGTCGTGTAATTGCACGTCACAGAGCCACATGGCCATGGCCATTTCACTGGTATTAGTCAACAGTTAGCTGTGCCATGGGCCATAATGTGCTTGTTAACGACCCTGTTTGTTGGCAATGTGTCCACTGACAGCATGGCCCTCAGCAGGGAATGTTGTTTCCAGTCTGCATATGCCATGATCAGATAGCTTCTTGTACATAGTGTGTGGATGCTGTTTGTCTTATGGTGACATTCCCAGCATTTTGTTGCATGACAGCAATGTGATAAACATGTTTACTGTAGACATGTTGCACATGACTCGACATGTCTTTTTCTGTCCATGTGCAGGTGAGGAGGCACCAGATGCAGAGGAGTATGAAGAGTCTGTGGTGTTTCAGACAAACAGTGGAGGATGTGGTGTGGCAGGCCGTGAGAATACTCTTGTGCTATAGGCCATCCTGAGCCATGCTGCAGACAATTCTGGCTCTTTGGCCCCTAGTATCTCTGATGCTGTACCCGATGTGCAATCCTCAATGCTGGCAGAGATGAGTGCACCAATGGGTGGAGCAGTTAGGGCCCGTGAGTCTATAGGGGGTCAGGTGCCATCACAAGGCCAGTCAGTGGTGTCACACGGTATCTAGTATATCCATTGATGGACGTTCCATCGAATTCATTTGCATCGAGGGATTTGCATTGAAAAAAAATCATCGAATGCATGTTTTTGAAGGGTAAAGGGTTAAAGAAAATGTTTGGGGGTTTTAAAGGGTAAAAAACATTCGATGGAAATGTCCCTTGATGCAAAGAATATGATGGAAAGACCATAAACCGTGTCACACGCATCTGTGGTTACGGCTGCAAACCCGCACTCCCATGTATTGGTTTCTGGTCCTCGGGCAGATGGCTAAGGGACAGTGGCATCACAGCAAGGGCCATGCTCCCTTGGATAAGGCAGGTGTGGGCCCTGCACATGTGGGGGACAAGTGTAGGCTGGGCAGACAGTGTGGGAGCAGCAGATGTTGTGTTCTGCACACTGACAGGGTGCTGCCTATGAAAGTTTGGCTGAGGGAATTGATAGGGTGGCCAGTTCCATGATCCACCCAGCAACGCAGTTGGAGCAACAGCTGTAGGTCATGCAGTCCACATGCCGCTCCCACAGGCTGTGCATGGAGGCCAACATCAGGGGCCGATGGGCAGATCTGCAGTGTCTGCAGACATCCCTGCTTGCAGAGGGTCAGGCACACAGGGAAGACCTGAGGTGTGAGTTGTTGGCCCACAGAGCTGCAATCGGTGAGGAAGAGGCAGCCAGCAAAAGACTGTTCTGCCAGGAGATGTTATCATTGAGGCAGACAATCACAGTGTCAAATCTCTGAGAGTACTCCAATACCACAATGAGGAACTTTGTCACAGAATCACTAACCTGGTCAGCAGAGGCGTACAAGAAGATTGTGAGAATCCCCTCGAGGTCCCTACCGTTCCCAGCCTACCAAAGGGGAGGAACTGGGCACTGCAGGAATCTCAGGGAAACCCTCTGGGGTAGAAAACCCTGTTGTTGCTCTTCAGGAGACTGGTGGAGTGTCTTCCTCGAAACGTGGAGTCCTGAAGGTTTACTGGGTTGAGTCTGGTAATGCGGACGACAGGCGCGAAGGCTGGAGTCTAATGTATGTAAAAGAAACAGGTTAGAAATGGGAAAAGATGGAGTAAGCAGCAGGTTGGAGGTTTCTAGAGAGAACGTAGTGTACCTGAATAGGAACCCAGAGGAGGTCACAATTTCATTCCGTAGCTCCGAGGGTGGAACTGGAGGATGGAAACCATGGGAGGAAGGAGGTGAAGTCTAAGGACAGAATGAAAGAGGGTTGAGTAGGAAGCAGGTTATAGCCGCAAAGCCCCCGGAGTGTTTCCTACCGTTGCGGGGCAGAGTACTGTCTTGGATCGCGTTGATTCGCCGAGAGGAAGAAACAGCGGCTGACCGCTGAACGCGGTAACGGATTCACACGAAGAGCGGGGATGGTAGAAGTGTTTGCAGGTTAGATTTCTGAAACGATACAAGGTATAGGTAGTAGGCAGAAAAGAAAGCACATAGAGCTAGGAGGCTGCACGAAGAGGTTCTTAGTTGCGAAACTTACGGAGCGTCTGTAAACGGAGTAGCGACGCAATGCTGGGATTGCGTTCCTGCCTGAAATACGGTCACCTGACCATTCGGGGGCGGAGACTCCTCCGCAGTAGACACTGTAGGAGGCTGGTTCGGTACAGGTCCGTAAGGTTCCGCCATCTTGGGAGGATCTTGTGCAACATAAGCCCCTGAATGGATGCAACGGACACTCACATATCGCCGCTGATTCCTCCGCCACCACGACCACCTGGATAGCAGAGTCATGACACACAGAGGAACTACGTGCAACCCGTGAGGTTGTGTATAGTGACCTCCAAGCCCTCAGTCTGCTGGTGCATTCATCAGTGTCACGCATGGCCGCTGCCACTGAGGATCAGGCCAGGACACTGTGTGGTGAGCATCCAGCACCACTTCCACCTTTGGATTCAAAGCAGGATGGTGGTGTCAGCAGAGACCTGCCTCCCGGTCCACTGTAGGTGTGCAGTCCATGAGCCCATGGAGGGGAATGTTATTCTTTTTTTTTTTACATACACCCATGTGTAAGTTGACATGCACCCTGCCCCTCCCCCCTCCTAGGTGTACACCCCGCCCACTTCCGGTCCATGATGGACAATTTTGATTTTTTTGTTAATTGTGTCATACTTTAGTTGACCCCAGGCCCGTATGTTGACATTTTATTTTTGAGTTGCCCATTATAGGTTTTATTTTTATAATTTTACTTATTTTTTCCTTGAGTTGTGCTGTTAACCTCTCAATTACATGACGTTTGCAGTGGTGGACATACAGGCATGCATAGTGAGGTCAACTTGCATGTTTGCATGGTGGTGCACAGGATGGCATGTGCATGTAACTATGGGTTCAGTGTTTCCTCGCACATGTGTGCCTTGTGAATGGTACTTCACTATGCCTGTTGTAATGTCTTCTCCCATGTTGTTTCAGTAATCCGTGATCTGGCGGTGACTGATGTCCCAGGGGAGACACCCTGACCCTTTCATGTTCATGCTCCCTATGCTCTCCATCAGGCACCTTCCCTCCTGTCCCTAATTTCCCTCTTGGTGCCCCAATCTCTCCCTCTCTCGGTTGTGGTATGCTGCACTCATGGGCAGATCACAATCTATGTCCTGTCACCCCCTGCCCCCTGTGGTGCTCCTGCAGTGGGTGCTCTTTGCATATTTTCTGGATCAATTCATATGTAGTCATGGATGTGCATGTTCTTTCTGTTGTTACTATGCATGTCATTGCATTTAGGGGATGCGTAGCACTGGAAGTTGGGGAGAAGGAGGCAATGACGCGTTCCAGCAGGGACATGTATATGTTAAAGAAGCAGGGCAAAAGAATGGAGTCCTGGCCGACGCCACAGGTGGAGGAGGAAGTACGGGAGGAGAAAGGGCCCAGAATGGTTTTTGAGGAATGGTTGGTTAGGAATGAACTAAGCCTGTCCAGTGCCCGCTATGAGATACCAAGGGTATCGTGGAGCCTTTTTATGAGAATTGAATGGTTCACTGTGTCAAATGCAGAAGCGAGATCAAGGAGGATGAGGGCTGCATGGGATTTGGAATTGAAGGATGTGAGAAGTTCTTCACGGGTGTTCAGGAGAGCAGTGTACATTGCTCTGGAAGCTTGGAATCCACACTGGTGGTCATGTAGACCACCAACAAGTTCGGTATGGGCGTTGAGTTGGGGGAGGGCAAACTTCTCGAGCTGTTTTCCCAGGAAGGGGGATGGAAATCGGACGGTAGTTGGCTGGGCAGGAAGGGTCTACAGATTGTATTGTAAGCATGAGGCGCACAAGGGAGTGCTTGAGGGAGGATGGAATAGAACCAGTAGCAAAGGAGTGGTTGCAGAGATCAGCAAGAGCAGGGGCGAGAGAGGAGATGTTGCCCTTGATGGTTCTGGAGGAGCATGGGCCAACCTGTTTCGAAGAGACCTTCATTGAGTTGACAACTCTGGTGACTTCTTCAGGGGAGACAGGAGCAAAGGAGGAGAAGGAGGAAGGAGGAGGGTGAGTGGTAGGGAAAGAGGGGCGAGGGTTGTGTTGGAAGGGTGTGTGACAAGGGTGTTCAGTATGTCCAGGGTTTTCTAAAAGAAGGGAGAGGCGAATGTATTACAAAGGGACTGGGAAGGAGTAGGGGCAGAAATACTGTGGATGGGTTGGAAAGTTCACAGCAGATTTTGTAGAGTTCAGCTGTGATGCAAAGCACAATAATGCAAGTACACAAACACTCACCTCCTGCACTCCAGGCAGGATCATGCTTGATGCATCATTTCACAGAGGTTGATGTCAGACTGGAAGGCTGGCCACGGAGGCAACTGGCAGTGCTACGCTGATCGCACACAACTATTCTTCAAATTTCCTACAGACACACCTGCACCTTCCTTCATCCCTGACTGCCTCTATGCCATCCAGGCCTGGTGCACTGATAATGACATCTGCTTCTACGCCAGTAAAACAGAGAGTCTCCCTATTGGATCCCCTGCACCCTACTTCTTCCCTTCACTCTGGCCTTCGTCAATGGGATCCCCCCTTGCACCCTCCTCTGAAGCCAGGAATCCTCAGTTGATGGTTGTCTTGTGAGTTATTGTTTGCATGTGGTGCATGTCACTGAGGGGTGCCTGTGGGTCTTGGATTTTGGGTGCATGGTTGTGTTAGCTGCACTATGTTTCATTTTGGTCATTGTACGCAGATCCTTCCGTCAGGGAATGATGGCTATTTCATTGGATGACATCTGACTGTCGACTACATGCCAAGGGGTCAGGTAGGATGTGCATTTATTTTGATCGTTATGGAATGGCTACTTTAGTTGTTGCATGTCTGGATGTGGTAATTCTGGTGGGTTGCACTCTTTGTCACAATTGTCTATTACCTCTTGTTAATGTTTTTTTAGGGGATGGGGATTATTGTGGTCAGGTTGCCATGTTGAGTAACATGTGGTCAATAATGCACCGCTTTTCTACACCCCACAATAGGGAAATGTGTGTGCGGATCATGCACATTCCAGGACATGTGTGCAGGTATATGCAACAGTGCTTGTTGTGTTTTGTGTACATGTTAATTGTTGAGGCCATGTATGGCTTGCAGCTCAGGCATGATTTTCCAGGATTTATCGCTGCTTACACATTTGACAGGTATGTTTGTTAGTCAGTGGTGTGCCTGTGGATGTAGATGGGGTGCCACCACCATGTCCATCAGGATGCCATGCCTTTCATTCTTTATTTGTTTGTCATGCGCCATAGCCTGAAGGCATGTGGGTGCTGTACACAGAAGACACTTACAATACAGTGATGTGTCGAGGGGCCAGGCACTTAGTTAAAAAGCAATGTTTTGAGCTTCCTTCTAAATTGAACAAAATGTTCTTCCTTGTGGAAGGGTTCAGGGAGGGAATTCCACACCATGGGTGCTTTAACCATAAATGAGATACCTTTACCTCTTGATCTTTTTACCCCTGTAACTGCAAGCAGGTTTGCTGTACTAGAGCATAATGCACTTGGCGGCACGTGTCTGGATAACATTTGTGTGAGGTATGTAAGCGCTTTGCCAAACAGGCATGTATGAGCTAAAGCGAGTATCTTGAACCAGATCCTCTCTGCAACGGGCAGCCAGTGGAGATCTCTACTATAGCCAGAGATATGCTCCCTTCTGGGAATTTTACAGACTATTCTCACTGCATTACTTTGTACGATCTTGGTTCTTTCTATGTTGCAACATTGTGCAGGACACTTGCTGCCACAATGATCCTGCAGACTACTGGTGGTGCATGTAGCAACACACCACCAGAGTGGTCAAAGGAGCGGAAATGGGACTTGAGCACTTCGAATGTGCGCTCCACTATGCCCAAAGTTGCAATATGGGCAGTGTTGTACCGTACCTCGGCAGGTGTGTTGAGGTTGCGTATGGGCGTCATCATGTATGTACTCAGAGGGTAGGCACTGTCCCCAGTAGAGGTGAGAATGGTTGTCATTGTCATTTGCTGACAGTGTCTATTGGTCTGTGTGCAACATGCATGCATGTGCATGGCCATTCATACTCACCAATGAAGCATGTGTTGCCATGCTTCCCAGCTTCCAGGGCCCAGTGTAGCGGGGACATCCTGAAGATGTTACTATCATGTGTGCTGCCAGGATAGTTGGCATACACTTCAGTAATGATGCCCTTGGCATCACACAACCTGAACATTAATGGAGTTCCAATATTTCTGGTTGCAGTAGATGTGCTCTGTTGCTCGAGGTGGACGTAGAGCAACATATGTGCAATCAATGGCACCTAGCACTTTTGGAAAGTGTGCCACCCCATAGAAATCCTGGACCACTGCTTGCCTTTGTGACGGTGTTCTGGACATATAGCTATGCCGGTGGACAGAAGAACGTGCAGTTATGATTGCCAACAACTGTTGTAAGCAGCGTGACTGCGTGGACTGGGAGATAACACCTACTATGGCGGTGGTCCGCTGGAATGAGCCAGTGGCCAAAAAATGCAGAAAAGTGAGTACCTTTTGCAAGGGCCTTAGTGCTTCGGAGCACATGGTGGGGATGTGAGTCCATTTTTAGGTGACTGCGCAAGCCCGGTCGGCCCTTCATTTGGAGTCTCGCGCAAGGTGTTTTTCAGCTCACAGTGATGTGGTGAACCGGCGCAGATTCTTTGCAAGTCCCGGGTAAGCCCCACACATTGTATTCCATGAATCGACGAACAGGGACTTGCGCACGACTTATCACATGCAAGTGCCATTTTTTCAGCACAGATTATTCCATGAATTGGGCCAATTGTATAAAAGTAACAGGAGTTTTGGGGATTATAAAGAGAAGAAGTAGACACCTCGATTACCGGTTCCAAGGGGACAGAAGGGTATGCAGTAAAAGACTCCAAATAGGGGTGTCAAGGATTCCTGAGGCTAAGCCAATAAGAAAAGTGCATATCAAGCTCCAAAATGGGGCACAAGTGGGATAAGATACATTTACTAAAGATAGTAAAGGAAGGTGTACGCAGAAGACACATGTATTAAAAGTGCACATGCGTGGGGTTATAAATATGGCAGTATGAAGCTGTTGGTGTATTTAAACTAGTAGATATAAAAGGATAGTAAAAAAGTAAGGTGTTTAGTAGATTTTTTGACCAAGAAATTGACGTCAATTAATAGGGTAAAAATCAAAGAAAATTCATCATTAAATAAAGGAGAGACTCTTAAAATATCAATTGACAGAAAGTCTAAACGAAGGAACAAAAAGATCATAGTTACATATATTTTTTAGGACGATTACAATATTTTGGTTTTGAATAAATAAGCAGTGATTGATGGTGCCTGCTCAAATTGATCAGGTTGATATATTGATAAAATAAAGAACCAAATAAAAAGTAAGGTAAGTATCAACAGTTGAGATTGACTTGTTATCATGGAAGACATCCCCCCCGTTAAATGTATGCAGTACGTTGCCAAGATACACAGCTAACATAAGGAAATATCATTCAGAATGGGTTAAGGGCACGACTAATAAAATACTCGTACCATGGCCCCTAGATGGTTCGCTGCCAAAAACAATATTGCTGCATTTGACGACATATTTGTATTCCACATAGAAGGGAAAAAAGTTACAGAAAAGGCAGGCTGTTTTAGAGTTATCGAAGATGCACCAAACTGAGGAAGAAAACCCAGCCGAGAAGGAGTGGATGCTTAACCAGCGTAAGGGGGAGGGCGTAATGCCTTCACCTCCCTTTTCCACTCCTGAAAACAAAAGCGCAGACACAGCGGAGAAGGGATTTTATCCTTTAAAGGAATTGAAAGCAGCAGTGGGGTTTGTTAATCCAACCTACAAGCCCCCCGCTTATAATAGTGAGGATAATGGGGAAGAGAATAAAGGTAGGGAATGCAAATGCACGTCGACACACGATTAAAGTAAACAGCGTGATGAGAGAAAGGAGAGGCAAGGCCAACAAATGGAGATAGAGGAAGAAGCAAAGAAGCAAAGAAAGAAATAAAGGATAAAGCTAATGGAATAGCATTAGTGTAGAATGAATGGATGGGAGGACAAATTCTGCTTGAGCAAGACGATAAGGGCACTGATGGGGTTCGAGAAAGAGAAGCATGGGAAAAGAAAGAGAAGGAAGAAGAGAGACCATATATATAGCCGAGAGGATAGCTCCGGGACAACACGCTCGTTTTGGAAGCAAGATGACACAAAGCAACACAGGTTCGATCCCTGGGTCCACGCTTAGAAACCTATGGGTATGAAGCGTGTTATAAAACGAAGAGAGGGACAAAGTATATAACCGAAGGGAAGAATGAAGAAGGTATGTGTCAGAAGTAGGTTCTGGGGCAAGGCCAGGAGACAGTATAAGAGAAAATGAGGAAGAAACTATGATTCCCGCATGCTTAAGGGGCGAGTTGTAGTCTATGCACTTCGCGCCATTGAACAGCTGAGCCATTAAGAGAGTATTTAGCCATTGACCGCCCGGCCACAGGCGCCGATAATTAAGGTTATGCAGCACGGGCGGTCATGACGGCGTTTTGAGGAGCATTGGACGAGCTGATGGCGAGCGGGGAAGAAGCATTCACGGAGGCGAACGAAACGGAAGGCAACACAACAGGGAGAGCGAGCGTTGCCGGTTCGCACTCGCAGACCCTTGCGGTCTGACTCTATTGTTCACGTGAGTCCCACAGCAGCCTCCTGCAAGTTCGTTTTCTACGTGGGCCGCGGCGGTGACTTCATTCCTATCGCTGCCTGCAGACTATGCACGACACTAGCACTCTGAGGCTACGGCGCTTCACGGCGAAAGTTCCTGATGTCGGGGGGGTTCTTACGAGGCACCCGGACGCTAAGATAAGTACCTCCTAGTATTCATGTGAATCTTGAGAACACTATATGGTGTGCTATGTTTGAGAGATTTATGAGTTAATGTAAACCAGTGCAAGTTACATGGGTTACACTGGGAGTATGAGGCAATACTCTCAGTGCAGAGAAGGTTTTCTATCAATGGGAAGGGGCAAGGTGGTCCAGTCCTATTATGACAGGAATGTTACGCTTTATGTGCTTTGCTTCTGTTTGCTTATGTTAAATGTCAGCCCACTGGGCCATGTGTCATGTTGAATTCATGTAGGGAGTATTCCCTGGTGTGTACCATACAGTTGGTGTTGCTTTATGTCTGCTATATGTGAATCTCCATGGTCAGAGTCATGGTTATGGTCAGGGGTATGGTGTAGGGTAATTAAGAACCCAAGTTCCGACTTTAGTACATTCAGGCAGTAGACAGGTATTCAGGGGTTTCAGTATTTAGTATTCTGTGTTATATATATATATATGCTTGCTCTCTATTCCCTACCTTCCTTTTGTCATTCCACCCCCTTTCCCTAACTCCGTCTTCCCCCCATTGGCTGCCACGTGGTTATCTGTGTTTTTAAATTCAGACACCCGTGCCAACCACGGTGGGAGGGTCGATCTATTCGGCTTCTGTGGTTTGGGAGAGGGGGTTGAAACCCTTTCATCCCTTCTTAGACTTGACAGAATGGGGCTAGAGAAGAGAAGGAGAGACGAGGCGAGATGAGAAAGAAGCCCAAAGAATGCAACTACGTAGGTTACAAAGCAGAAGAAAGGAAGATGAATTAAGGGAGATGAGGAAAAGGGAAGAAGAAATTAATAGAATCAGGGGATTAAAAGATGATGAGAATATTTATGCCACAGAAGTATAGTGCCGATTGAAGCATGAGAACGATTTGAGGAAGGGAGAGGATTGTAACAGCCCTGTAGGGAGCTACAAGGAATGCCGAGAGTATCGACATGGGCTGATAAACGAGACAGAAGATTTAGGGACAAGCTTGAGAATATGTATAGGCAGATGAGGGATAAAGAAGGGTATAAAACCAAGAGAATATAGAAAAATGAGTGTTGTGGAAAAAGGGAGGAAGGTTGGATGATATCATAACAGACGATCACAGGACATTGTCCTTAAGTAGATTAGATCTTGATGAAACAAAAAAGGATAACAGTCATACAAGATGGAACATAATGATGTCAGACAAAGAAAGGGAAGAAAATGAAAGACCGCAAAAGGAGGGTGCATGCAGATTGTTTAAAGAATTGAGCTAAGATAAAGGGATGAAATGGTCAGATCTAGAGGACCCCAAAGAGAGAACACCAGAATCGACAATATATGCTGATCGACCAAAAGCACGATCAGACAGTATAGGTGTGATGATTGATGTACAATAGTGCACTTATATATATGAACCAAACCTTATTACTGACCTGAATCAGAGGCAGAAGTGTGTGGAAAAGAGAATCCTCCTGGTCACCCAATCCTGTAAAAGGTTCAGGGAGAACAGAACTTCCAGGGAAACCATCTGGAGTAGAAAACCCTGTGAATCTTCACCAGATGGTTTCAGAATCCCTCTGTAGGCAGGACTGCCAGGCATAGGGGGATTTTTACTGATGTGGTCACTTCTGTGTCTTTACAGAAGAAGCGTGGAAAACTGAAGAGGATGAGAGTAGAATGGAAGATTACTAAATGAGTTAGGAGGAAAGCTGTGTACACTCGGTAGAGAAGAAATCTGTACTTAAGAATGGAGTAAGTACCCAGTCTGATTCTAACAGAGGAAGATAGAAGATTGGATGCCAGGAAGCAGAGTGGATCGATGTCGATGCATACCTGAAAATAGTTTGAAGAAACACACTGTAAGCAAGGTAGCTAGGAGGGAGTAGGCAGAGAGCGGAAACCCTACCTACCCATTGCTAAGCAACATTGAGCTGTATGCGATGGCCGCAGAACGGCTGTGTTTCTCACTGTTTATCTGACACCACACTGAGCAGGAAATGTTGCAAGATCCGATATTATCGGAATTTCTGATGCAGACCATTGAGCATCTGCGAGGAAATGACAATATGAGAGTGAATACAAGGTTGAGAAAACAAAGCTGTTGCTATGTGGAAGTTGGCAACGCGTTCCTACCCGGAAGAGCACGGTGAGCCGAAATGGACTGCAATGATCAGGAGATCTGCAAAGGGGGAGAGAGAATCCTATGAGTGAGAGAGACAGTAAGTAGCGAACAAAGTATCTCAAGGATAGCTTTAAAAACAAAGGACAGAGAGCAACTAACTTACGAAGCGTTAGCTAGAAAATGTAGCAACACAGAGTGCTTCAGTCTGAGTAGCCAGAAGAGCAGTTTCCCTGTTGGGGGTCAGAGTCAGAGAACAGTGTGAATCCCAGATGACTGAAATGCTGTAGCAACTGACGGGTGACATCTTGGGAGTATCCCACAACGTAGAGCCAACCTGCCTCCACCTGTGCCATAAGGACCAGCGAAATCTGTTCCTCATGACAATAGGGGATGCATCCCCACCTTATGTCAGCAGACTAAGGGCACTACCAGGCGGAGACACATGGGCAAGACTAGCCCCGCCTGGAAAACAAGAAGTGTATATGGGTATGAGTATGGATTGGTATTTTCACAAGTCCCATTATAGGAGAAAGAGGGAGGAAGACCACAATATAGTCCGAGGTCACAGATGAATAAAGAAAATTTAAGATGTAAATTATGGGTTTAATTTCCGGTGTGAGAAAATAGATTTATGAGTTAGAGAGAATGACATCAGGAATGACGCTAGCTACAGGTGATGTAAAAGGCCTGCTAGCCACCCTTCTAGGGAACAGGGCTGATGACATTTGAGAAAGAGCAGGATACGCACGTGTGACCGCACAGAACAAGACACATGATCTGAATCATACAAAGATGATCCTGCCTTGGGTAACACCCATTGGCACCCTTCCTTCCTACCCCACTAGCCTGTGGCTCTGATGATCATATGTTCTGAACCCAATGCAGCTGTATCATCGAGTATTGGGCGATATTCCATTTACCTGCAGAGGCAGACGCTCCCGCCACCACCTGGTGAAAGTGTTGACCAATGCTAATAGTTTGCATGAGGAGCAGTTGGAGGTAACTCAGACATAGATTTGGAGTGGGGGCGGAACTGAACTCAAATGCTGTTAGTATGTCTCAGAGAGTCTCTTGGTTAGGAAAAGAGAAAGAATGTGTCTGGTGGCAAATGTGTAACATTACATTTTTTGTGGATTGAATGGCTTAGGGTAATAGACGATTGGCAAGGTGATAGGGCGGGTATTCTAATCCTCCCTATAAGCTATTTCTACCCAGCCCCAATAACCATCCACCACCCTTTGCCTCACCACCCAAAACGACTGAAAAGAAAGTGTGTGTGCGATCGATCCTCTTGGCAATGTGCCTTTCTTTGTTCAGCGCAATGATTGACATGTTTTGCAGAAAGATGGGGGTTTAGAAGTAAGAAGCCCCCTTACCTTCTGTGAGGGTCTTGCCCCTAATCCGGATCTGAAGTGGGGTTATACTCAAGGTCTCAGGACGTTGAAAGACTTAGGGTGCTGGATCCTCTGTTACCGTTGAGCATGATGGTCACAGCTATGAGCCTGGAAGCAGGATTGGGGATCTGTCCACAGTCGCCTCTGAGCCAGTGTTGCCCACCACTACTCGAGCCGCCGCATATTGGCCTCCAGGTAAGGAGTGCCTCCTCCGACGAGCAGTGAGTGGCTGTTTGGGGCAAAGGCAGGGAAAAGTGCAGATAGAAGTGTGAGTGGAGGGGAGATGGGCAGTGAGGTACGAACAAGTGGGGCCGAGAATATTAAGGAAAGGAGGGTGGAGGTGTCTAGCACGCGGGGTATCCACGCTGCACGAGCTGGTACAGAACATTGCTGGACTTGGAAACAGGGGATTCTGTTTGCAAGATTGTGTGCCTTCAAGAAACTTGAATGATTGGGAGTTAGGGGTTGAGAAGAAAGGGTATAGTATGTTTATGGTGGTAGAACCAGAAGATCCCAAAGGGGCGGCCGGAGGGAAGGCTCCTAGTTTGGGTGCCCGTTCTTTTGGACGCCACCATAGTTATGACCTGTGGCAGCATTCTCCATATATGGCTGACTGCTAAAATCGGTAGGAAAACGGTAGGGAATGCGATATTCTGAACATCTATAACACGGATGTCAATTGAAACAAGGTCTCTAAGGGTGTGAGTACCAGGTTGGTAATAATATCAGAAGTTCTGATTTTGGGATATAATTGGGTTATTTTAAGAGTCAGGGGTTACCTGTTGGAAAAAGTAACATTAACCTGGCACTCTTCAATTGTGGATTATTTTGAGCTTTTGCATGGAAGTCTTGGAAAATGAATGGAGGGTGTGTCATTGGAATGTGTATACAATCTGGTGTGAAAGAACACAGCTGAACGCTGTATGCTGGAGTGGGTGTAGCTAATCACAGGCAGCGTTTTTCTTTAGTGAGTCTGAGCTCTATTTTTAGTCTCCTCTGAGATCACTGCAGACTCCACCTCAGTCTCATTGTGTACGCCTTATACACAGCAGAGCAGTGGAGCTTCCGGGTCAGCTATAGCTCAGCGGTTCCTTCCCACATTAACAAGTTTGCAACAAGTTAAATCTTTCGGGGTTCGTGTCCCGCGGGCGCCCACTGACCTTTTTTGTTTGCATTTCTACTTTTATAACATATACGTATATGTTATTATATATTATATGGACATGTTGATGTGAGTGTGTGTCCAAGAATACCACTAAGCGTGCCAATGTAGTACTTTTCTCACCAATAAAGTGCATTAAATCTGCACGTATAGACACCACAGCTGCTCTTTGTTTCTGTTCTACCACCGCCTATGATCATTTAGAAGAGAAAAAGGAGCCCTGCTTACAAATAAAATCAGAAAATATCCCCTTGAAGTAGTAAGCGTCTTCGATAAAACTCTTCGGCTATTGGTCAAGAACAGACAGATTAATGGACAGAACCGGCGACAAGAGGCCAACCCGAAGGGGCTCTTTGATGATAGCGCCTTGAGATGTGCTTCCAACCACCAGAGAACGGTTCCTTGAATGATACACATAGTGTGTGCCCTCAGTAGAGAACAAACTGCCCTGCGTGCTGCACAATGCAGACTGACTGGATGGTACGACTAAAGGGGAAAGGCTCGTGCAGCGCCTTAATGCATAAACTGGTACTGCTTCAAGGCGGTGCTTTCAGCGAGATCCCTCCCGGGCAAACCGCAGTGCTGTTAGTCCACTATGGAGGTGGGGTGCAGTATACAGTCTTAAAATGAGAATTTGAGGGGGGACCCCAGCAAGTCATCAGTGTCTGACAGACCAAGGTGGAGTGATGAAATTGGGGGGTGTGGTCTACATCATTACAGGGTGGAGTTTGGGGTGAGGCTAAAGAGTGCCACGCAACAGATTTAAAGCTTAAACAGCACATTTGAAAGAGCGGCCTCCTTTTTTTTTAAAACCAATTATTATTTCAATAAAGTTTATGAATTCTCCAACAGGACAGCGCATCAAATAGAACACATGCCGGTGGATAACTGACGGCTCTTGACAAGAGCATACCATGATCGCGGCTCTTGACAAGAGCATACCATGATCGCGGCATGAATTCATCCCATTCTGCTGCATTACATGTCAATCTGGATTAGACTGCTCAGTGCCGCCCCATGACCCATTCAAAACTCCCAGCCTTTGGTCTGACTTCGGGACCTCTGCAATGGCCTATTCCGTGCAATGTAGTACCATCCAGGTGACATCATGTAGTCAACATGATTAACTTGCTGCTTCTGTATTTTCTTTTTAGGAAAGTCCCTCTCATCGTGCTGCCCTCCTTGTAAGGTGTGCCCAAAGAAACATCAGCAATCATGTCCAATTATTGTATGCTAGCATTGCCACCGTAAATCATGTCCATGCTACCTGTGTAAGAAAGACCATCATGAGGCTTCCCTCAATAATATATGCCCCTGTTACACCGCTTCATGCTGCTCTGATCTTAGAGTGACATTAAGTAGAGAGTGATAAGAGTGAGTGATGCATAGCAATACAGAGTGATGTGTGAGTGGGAATATGAAGGCGAGTGTTATTCAGAGGAGGTGATAAATGAAGACAATGTGTTACTTTTGTGGAACTTTTCCAGAGAACAAAACTATTATTAAGATAATGGCACAGGTACATAATGCAAAAAAGTGCAAGAAGACAAGCTAGTGTGCACAACAGTTTGTAATGCATTCACTGTGCCTTGATATGTGTATGTGACACAGAGCAATGTATAGAATAAAGTGAGCAGGTTTCAACACAAAATGTGTGTGTCTGTGTGACAGTGAGTGTGTATGTATGACAGTGTGTGTGTGTATGTATGACAGTGTGTGTGTGTGCTTGTGTGTGTTGTTTGTGGTGCGTGCGAGTGGGTGTGTCTGTGTGCAGGTTTCAACACAAAATGTGTGTGTCTGTGTGACAGTGAGTGTGTATGAGTATGTGTGTGTGCTGTGCGTGCGTGTGTGAGTGTCTGTGTGAGAATGTGTGTGAGTGCACGCGAGGGACTGTGCACCAGTGAGAGTGTGCTTGTTGTGTCATGGGACAATCTGCAGGGATTTTCTTTCTCGGACAGCACATCAACGTTTGCCTAATCAGAGTGCGTACATGCACCGTTGCGTTGCATTTGCTGCCCCCTCCATTTGTGATGTCATCTTTGATGTCCTGGGTGTTAGTCTTAGCAGTGCACGGTGGTGGCGCGAGTTATGGTTGCTTAGCTTACCATAACTGGCGAATTTCAGGGGTTTTTAGGTTTTACTTGGAACCATAACGTCCCTTTAACAAAGTTTTTTCACTGAATTTCATAGGTTTTTAGTAGCACAACTTAACCATAACGTCCCTTTAACAATGTTTTTTCACTGAATTTCATAGGTTTTTATTAGTGCAACTTAACCATAACGTCACTTTAACACATTTATTTTTACTGAATTTCATAGTTTTTTATTAGTGCAACGTAACCATAACGTCCTTTTCAATTGAGGAAGACCACTAGCATCCTAGGTTCTCAAAGTGGGAACCCGGAGTGGTAAAAAAAAGATTTTTCTTCCCAAACCGGTACGCCTGCAGCGTCCCGGTGTAGGAAGGAAAATCTTTTACCAAGATGGACACCATGGAAAGGGAAGGCGGGGTGTATAAAGAGAACACAACAGGGCATCGGCGGGAGGTCGGGAGGACCAGGAGAGACACGGGGCATGAGCAGGGGGTGGGGGGAACAGGAGAGAGACACGGGGCATTAGCAGGGGGCGGGGGGTACAGGAGGGAGACACGGGGCATGAGCGGGGGTGGGGGGCAAGAGGAGAGAGACACGGGACATGAGCGGGTGTGGGGGGCAACAGGAGAGAGACACGGGGCATGAGCGGGCGTGGGGGCAACAGGAGAGAGACACAGGGCATGAGTGGGGGGGAACAGGAGGGAGACACGGGGCATGAGCGGGGGGTGGTGGGGAAAGGGAGGGAGACATGTGGCATGAGCGGGGGGTGGGAGGTAACAGGAGGGAGACACGCAACATGAGCGGGGGGTGGGCGGCAACAGGAGAGAGACACAGGGCATGAGCGGGGGGTGGGGGTACAGGAGGGAGACACGGGGCATGAGCAGGGGGTGGGGGAAACAGGAGAGAGACACGGGGCATGAGCAGGGGGTGGGGGAACAGGAGGGAGACACGGGGCATGAGTGGGGGGTGGGGGAAACAGGAGGGAGACACGGAGCATGAGCGTGGGGTGAGGGCTACAGGAGAGAGAAACAGGGCATGAGCGGGGGGTGGGGGGTACAGGAGGAAGACACGGGTCATGAGCGGGGGGTGGGGGGTAACAGGAGAGAGACACGGGGCATGAGCAGGGGGTGGGGGGAACAGGAGGGAGACACAGGGCATGAGCGGCGGTGGGGGAACGGGGGAAACACGGGGCATGAGCGGGGGGTGGGGGGCAACAGGAGAGAGACACGGGGTATGAGCGAGGGGTGGGGGGAATGGGAGGGAGACACGGGCATGAGCTGGGGAGGGGGGCAACAGGCGAGAGACACGGGGCATGAGCGGGGGTGGGGGTTACAGGAGGGAGACACAGGGCATGAGCGGGGGGTGGGGGGCAACAGGAGAGAGATTCACGGGGCATGAGCGGGGGGTGGGGAGGAACAGGAGGGAGACACAGGGCATGAGCGGAGGGTGGTGGGGAAAGAGAGAGAGACACGGGGCATGAGCGGGGGGTGGGAGGGAACAGGAGGGAGACACGGGGCATGAGCGGGGGGTGGGGGGCACCAGGAGAGGGACACGGGGCATGAGCGCAGGGTGGGGGGCAACATGAGAGAGACACGGGGCATGAGCGGGGGGTGGGGGGTACAGGAGGGAGACACAGGGCATGAGCGGGGGTGGGGGCAACAGGAGAGAGACACGGGGCATGAGCAGGGGGTGGGGGGAATAGGAGGGAGACACGGGGCATGAGAGGGGGGTGGGGGAACAGGAGGGAGACACGGAGCATGAGCGGGGCTGGGGGCAACAGGAGAGAGACATGTGGCATGAGCGGGGGGTGGGGGTACAGGAGGAAGACACGGGGCATGAGCGGGGGGTGGGGGTGCACAGGAGAGAGACACGGGGCATGGGCGGGGGTTGGGGGGAATGGGAGAGAGACACGGGCCATGAGCAGGGGGTGGGGGAACGGGAGAGAGACACGGGGCATGAGCAGGTGGTGGGGACAACAGGAGAGACACGGGGCATTAGCGGGGGTGGGGGGAACAGGAGGGAGACACAGGGAATGAGCCGGGGGGTGGGATAAACGGGAGAGAGACACGGGCCATGAGCGGGGGGTGGGGGAGAATGGGAGAGAGACACGGGGCATGAGTGGGGGGTGGGGGGTACAGGAGGGAGACATGAGGCATGAGCGGGGGCGGGGGGAACGGAAGAGAGACACGGGGCATAACTGGGGGGTGGGAGGGAACGGGAGGGAGACACGGGGCATGAGCGGGGGGTGTGATGCAACAAGAGAGAGACACGGGGCATGAGCAGGGGGCAGAGACAACAGGAGAGAGACCGAGGCCATGAGCGCAGGGTGGGGGGCAACAGGAGAGAGACACAGGGCATGAGCGGGGGCGTGGGGGGTACAGGAGGAAGACACGGGGCATGAGCGGGGGTGGGGGGAACGGGAGAAAGACACGGGGCATGAGCGAGGGGAGGGGGGAACAGGAGAGAGACACAGGGCATGAGCGAGGGGTGGGGGAACAGGAGGGAGACACGGGGCATGAGCGAGGGGTGGGGGAACGGGAGAGAGACACAGGTCATGAGCGGGGGGTGGGGGGAACGGGGAGAGACAAGGGGGATGAGCGGTGGGTGGGGGGCAACAAGAGAGAGACACGGGGCATGAGCGGGGGGTGGGGGCAACAGGAGAGAGACACGGGGCATGAGCGGGGGTGGGGGGAACAGGAGGGAGACACAGGGCATTAGCGGGGGTGGGGGGTACAGGAGGGAGACACGGGGCATGAGCGAGGGGTGGGGGAACGGGAGAGAGACACAGGTCATGAGCGGGGGATGGGGGGAACGGGGAGAGACAAGGGGGATGAGCGGTGGGTGGGGGGCAACAAGAGAGAGACACGGGGCATGAGCGGGGGGTGGGGGCAACAGGAGAGAGACACGGGGCATGAGCGGGGGGTGGGGGACAACGGGAGGGAGACACGGGAAATCAGCGGGGGGTGGGGGACAACAGGAAAGAGGCACGGGGCATGAGCGGGGGGTGAGGGGAACAGGAGAGAGACACGGGGAATGAGCGGGGGGTGGGGGGACGGGAGAGAGACACGGGGCATGAGCGGGGGCAACAAGAGAGAGACACGGGGCATGAGCGGGGGGTGGGGGCAACAGGAGAGAGACACGGGGCATGAGCGGGGGGTGGGGAGAACAGGAGGGAGACACGGGCCATGAGAGGGGGGTAGGGGGTATGGGAGGGAGACACGGGGCATGAGCGGGGGGTGAGGGGAACAGGAAGGAGACACGGGGCATGAGTGGGGGTAGGGGGAACAGGAGGGAGACACGGGGCATGAGCGGGGAGAGGGGGGAACAGGAGGGAGACACGGGGGATGAGCGGGGGTGGTGGGGAAAGAGAGGGAGACACAGGGCATGAGCGGGGCGGGAGGGAACAGGAGGGAGACACGGGGCATGAGCGGGGGGTGGGGCAACAGGAGAGAGACACGGGCATGAGCAGGGAGTGGGGGGAATGGGAGAGAGACACGGGGCATGAGCGCGGGGTGGGGGGCAACAGGAGAGAAACACGGGGCATGAGCAGGGGGTGGGGGGAACAGGCGGAGACATGGGGCATGAGCAGGGGGTGGGGGGAACGGGAGAGAGACATGGGCAATGAGCGGGGGGAACAGGAGGGAGACACGGGGCATGAGTGGGGGTGGGGGGAACAGGAGGGAGACACAGAGCATGAGCGGGGGATGGGGGGCAACAGGAGAGAGACACGGGGCATGAGCGGGGGTGGGGGTACAGGAGGAAGACACAGGGCATGAGCGGGAGGTGGGGGGGAACAGGAGAGAGACACGGGGCATGAGCGGGGAGTGGGGGGAACAGGAGGGAGACACGGACAATGAGCGGGGGGTGGGGGGAACGGGAGGGAGACACGGGGCATGAGCAGGGGGTGGGGGGCAACAGGAGAGAGACATATGGCATGAGGGGGGGTGGGGGGCAACAGGAGAGAGACACGGGGCATGAGCGCGGGGTGGGGGGCAACAGAAGAGAGACACGGGGCATGACCGGGGGTGGGGGGAACAGGAGGGAGACACGGGGCATGAGCGGGGGTAGGGGAACAGGAGGGAGACACAGGGCATGAGTGGGGGGTGGGGGGAACAGGAGGGAGACACGGGGCATGAGCGGGCATGGGGGGAACAGGAGGGAGACACGGGGCATGAGAGGGGGGTGGGGGGGTACAGGAGAGCAACAAGGGGCATGAGCGGGGGGTGGTGGGGAAAGGGAGGGAGACACAGGGCATGAGCGGGGGGTGGGAGGGAACAGGAGGGAGACACGGGGCATGAGCGGGGGGTGGACGGACAACAGGAGAGAGACACGGGGCATGAGCGGGGGGTGGGGGCAACAGGAGAGAGACATGGGGCATGAGCGCGGGGTGGGGGGCAACAGGAGAGAGACACGGTGCATGAGCGGGGGGGTGGGGGGTACAGGCGGGAGACACGGGGCATCAGCGGGGGTGGGAGGAACAGGAGAGAGACACGGGGCATGAGCGGGGGTTGGGGGAACAGGAGGGAGACATGGGCATGAGCGGGAAGTGGGGGGAACAGGAGGGAGACACGGAGCATGAGCAGGGGGTGGGGGGCAACAGGAGAGAGATATGGGGCATGAGCGGGGGGTGGGGGGTACAGGAGGAAGACACAGGGCATGAGCGGGGGGTGGGGGTGAACAGGAGAGACACGGGGCATGAGCGGTGGGTGGGGGGCAACAAGAGAGAGACACGGGGCATGAGCGGGGGGTGGGGGCAACAGGAGAGAGACACGGGGCATGAGCGGGGGGTGGGGGACAACGGGAGGGAGACACGGGAAATCAGCGGGGGGTGGGGGACAACAGGAAAGAGGCACGGGGCATGAGCGGGGGGTGAGGGGAACAGGAGAGAGACACGGGGAATGAGCGGGGGGTGGGGGGACGGGAGAGAGACACGGGGCATGAGCGGGGGCAACAAGAGAGAGACACGGGGCATGAGCGGGGGGTGGGGGCAACAGGAGAGAGACACGGGGCATGAGCGGGGGGTGGGGAGAACAGGAGGGAGACACGGGCCATGAGAGGGGGGTAGGGGGTATGGGAGGGAGACACGGGGCATGAGCGGGGGGTGAGGGGAACAGGAAGGAGACACGGGGCATGAGTGGGGGTAGGGGGAACAGGAGGGAGACACGGGGCATGAGCGGGGAGAGGGGGGAACAGGAGGGAGACACGGGGGATGAGCGGGGGTGGTGGGGAAAGAGAGGGAGACACAGGGCATGAGCGGGGCGGGAGGGAACAGGAGGGAGACACGGGGCATGAGCGGGGGGTGGGGCAACAGGAGAGAGACACGGGCATGAGCAGGGAGTGGGGGGAATGGGAGAGAGACACGGGGCATGAGCGCGGGGTGGGGGGCAACAGGAGAGAAACACGGGGCATGAGCAGGGGGTGGGGGGAACAGGCGGAGACATGGGGCATGAGCAGGGGGTGGGGGGAACGGGAGAGAGACATGGGCAATGAGCGGGGGGAACAGGAGGGAGACACGGGGCATGAGTGGGGGTGGGGGGAACAGGAGGGAGACACAGAGCATGAGCGGGGGATGGGGGGCAACAGGAGAGAGACACGGGGCATGAGCGGGGGTGGGGGTACAGGAGGAAGACACAGGGCATGAGCGGGAGGTGGGGGGGAACAGGAGAGAGACACGGGGCATGAGCGGGGAGTGGGGGGAACAGGAGGGAGACACGGACAATGAGCGGGGGGTGGGGGGAACGGGAGGGAGACACGGGGCATGAGCAGGGGGTGGGGGGCAACAGGAGAGAGACATATGGCATGAGGGGGGGTGGGGGGCAACAGGAGAGAGACACGGGGCATGAGCGCGGGGTGGGGGGCAACAGAAGAGAGACACGGGGCATGACCGGGGGTGGGGGGAACAGGAGGGAGACACGGGGCATGAGCGGGGGTAGGGGAACAGGAGGGAGACACAGGGCATGAGTGGGGGGTGGGGGGAACAGGAGGGAGACACGGGGCATGAGCGGGCATGGGGGGAACAGGAGGGAGACACGGGGCATGAGAGGGGGGTGGGGGGGTACAGGAGAGCAACAAGGGGCATGAGCGGGGGGTGGTGGGGAAAGGGAGGGAGACACAGGGCATGAGCGGGGGGTGGGAGGGAACAGGAGGGAGACACGGGGCATGAGCGGGGGGTGGACGGACAACAGGAGAGAGACACGGGGCATGAGCGGGGGGTGGGGGCAACAGGAGAGAGACATGGGGCATGAGCGCGGGGTGGGGGGCAACAGGAGAGAGACACGGTGCATGAGCGGGGGGGTGGGGGGTACAGGCGGGAGACACGGGGCATCAGCGGGGGTGGGAGGAACAGGAGAGAGACACGGGGCATGAGCGGGGGTTGGGGGAACAGGAGGGAGACATGGGCATGAGCGGGAAGTGGGGGGAACAGGAGGGAGACACGGAGCATGAGCAGGGGGTGGGGGGCAACAGGAGAGAGATATGGGGCATGAGCGGGGGGTGGGGGGTACAGGAGGAAGACACAGGGCATGAGCGGGGGGTGGGGGTGAACAGGAGAGACACGGGGCATGAGCGGGGGTTGGGGGAACAGAAGGGAGGCACAGGGCATGAGCGGGGGTGCGGGGAACAGAAGGAGAGACACGGGCCATAAGCGGGGGGTGGGTGGGAACGGGAGAGAGACACGGGGCAAGAGCGGGGGTGGCGGGCAACAAGAGAGAGACACGGGGCATGAGCGGGGGGTGCGGGCAACAGGAGGGAGACACGGGGCATGAGCGAGGGGTGGTGGGGAAAGGGAGGGAGACACAGGGCATGAGCGGGGGGTGGGGGGTACAGGAGGGAGACACGGGGCATGAGCAGGGTGTGGGGGGAATGGGAGAGAGACACGGGGCATGAGCGGGGGGTGGGAGGGAACAGGAGGGAGACACGGGGCATGAGCGGGGGGTGGGAGGCAAGAGGAGAGAGACACGGGGCATGAGCACAGGGTCGGGGGCAACAGGAGAGAGACACGGGGCATGAGCGGGGGGGTGGGGAGTACAGGAGGGAGACACAGGGTATGAGCGGGGGTTGGGGGGTGCAGGAGGAAGACATGGGGCATGAGCAGGGAGTGGGGGGAATGGGAGAGAGACATGGGGCATGAGTGGGGGTGGGGGGGAACAGGAGAGAGACACGGGGCATGAGCGGGGGGTGGGGGAAACAGGCAGAGACACGGGGCATGAGCGGGGGATGGGGGAACGGGAGAGAGACACGGGCCATGAGCAGGGGGGTGGGGGGAAATGGGAGGGAGACACAGGGCATGAGCAGGGGTGGGGGGCAACAAGAGAGAGACACGGGGCATGAGTGGGTGGTGGGGGCAACAGGACAGAGAAACGGGGCATAAGCGGGGGGTGGGGGCAACAGGAAAGAGACACGGGGCATGAGCAGGGGTGTGGGGAACAGGAGGCAGACACAGGGCATTAGCAGGGGGTGGGGGGTACAGGAGGGAGACAAAGGACATGAGCGGGGGGTGGGGGGCAACAGGATAGAGACACGGGACATGAGCGGGGGGCAACAGGAGAGAGACACAGGGCATGAGTGGGGGTGGGGGCAACAGGACAGAGACACAGGGCATGGGCGGGGTGGGGGGGAACGGGAGAGAGACACAGGGCATGAGCGGGGGTAAGGGGCAACAAGAGAGATGCACGGGGCATGAGCAGGGGTGGAGGCAACAGGAGAGAGACACGGGGCATGAACGGGGAGTGGGGGGAACAGGAGGAAGACACGGGGCATGAGCAGGGGGGTGGGGTGAACGGGAGAGAGACACCGGCCATGAGTGGGGGGTAGGGGAGAATGGGAAAGAGACACGGGGCATGAGCGGGGGGTCTGGGGTACAGTAGGGAGACACGGGGCATGAGCGGAGGGTGGTGGGAAATGGGAGAGAGACACGGGGCATGAGCGGGGGCTGGGAGGGAACAGGAGGGAGACACAGGGCATGAGCGGGGTGGGGGGCAACAGGAGAGAGACACGTGGCATGAGCGTGGGGTGGGGGGCAACAGGAGAGAGACATGGGGCATGAGCGGGGGGGTGGGGGTACAGTAGGGAGACACGGGGCATGAGCGAGGGGAGGGGGGCAATAGGAGAGAGACATGGGGCATGAGCGCGGGGTGGGGGCCAACAGGAGAGAGACACGGAGCATGAGCGGGGGGATGGGGGGTACAGGAGGGAGACACAGGGCATGAGCAGTGGGTGGGGGGTGCAGGAGGATGACACGGGGCATGAGCGGGGAGTGGGGGTATGGGAGAGAGACACGGGGCATGAGTGGGGGGTGGGGGAACAGGAGAGAGACACGGGGCATGAGCGGGGGGTGGGGGAAACAGGTGGAGACACGGGGCATGAATGGGGGTGGGGGGAACGGGAGAGAGACACGGGCCATAAGAGGGGGTGGGGGAAACGGGAGGGAGACATGGGGCATGAGCGGGGTGAGGGGGGCAACAAAAGAGAGACACAGGACATGAGCGGGGGGTGGGGCAACAGGAGAGAGAAACGGGGCATGAGCAGGGTGTGGGGGAACAGGAGGGAGACACGGGGCATTAGCGGGGGGTGGGGGTACAGGAGGGAGACACGGGGCATGAGCAGGGGGTGGGGGGCAACAGGAGAGAGACACGGGACATGAGCGGGGGGTGGGGGGCATCAGGAGAGAGACACGGGGCATGAGCGGGGGTGAGGGGTACAGGAGAGAGACACGGGGCATGTGCGGGGGCTGGGGGTGAACAGGAGAGAGACACGGGGCATGAGCGGGGGGTGGGGGAAACCGGAGAGAGACACAGACATGAGCGGGGTGTGGGGGCCAACAAGAGAGAGACACGGGGCATGAGCAGGGGGTGGGGGCAACAGGAGAGAGACGGGTCATGAGCGGGGGGTGGGGGAACAGGAGTGAGACACAGGCCATGAGCGGGGTTGTGGGGGGAACGGGAGGGAGACACGGGCCATGAGCGGGGGTTGGGGGGGAACGGGAGAGAGACACAGGGCATGAGCGGTGGGTGGGAGGGAACAGGAGGGAGACACGGGGCATGAGCGGGGGGTGGGGGTACAGGAGGGAGACACGGGGCATGAGCGAGGGGTGGTGGGTACAGGAAGAAGACACGGGGCATGAGCAGGGGGTGGGGGGAACAGGCGGAGACATGGGGCATGAGCAGGGGGTGGGGGGAACGGGAGAGAGACATGGGCAATGAGCGGGGGGAACAGGAGGGAGACACGGGGCATGAGTGGGGGTGGGGGGAACAGGAGGGAGACACAGAGCATGAGCGGGGGATGGGGGGCAACAGGAGAGAGACACGGGGCATGAGCGGGGGTGGGGGTACAGGAGGAAGACACAGGGCATGAGCAGGAGGTGGGGGGGGAACAGGAGAGAGACACGGGGCATGAGCGGGGAGTGGGGGGAACAGGAGGGAGACACGGACAATGAGCGGGGGGTGGGGGGAACGGGAGGGAGACACGGGGCATGAGCAGGGGGTGGGGGGCAACAGGAGAGAGACATATGGCATGAGGGGGGGTGGGGGGCAACAGGAGAGAGACACGGGGCATGAGCGCGGGGTGGGGGGCAACAGGAGAGAGACACGAGGCATGACCGGGGGTGGGGGGAACAGGAGGGAGACACGGGGCATGAGCGGGGGTAGGGGAACAGGAGGGAGACACAGGGCATGAGTGGGGGGTGGGGGGAACAGGAGGGAGACACGGGGCATGAGCGGGCATGGGGGGAACAGGAGGGAGACACGGGGCATGAGAGGGGGGTGGGGGGGTACAGGAGAGCAACAAGGGGCATGAGCGGGGGGTGGTGGGGAAAGGGAGGGAGACACAGGGCATGAGCGGGGGGTGGGAGGGAACAGGAGGGAGACACGGGGCATGAGCGGGGGGTGGACGGACAACAGGAGAGAGACACGGGGCATGAGCGGGGGGTGGGGGCAACAGGAGAGAGACATGGGGCATGAGCGCGGGGTGGGGGGCAACAGGAGAGAGACACGGTGCATGATCGGGGGGGTGGGGGGTACAGGCGGGAGACACGGGGCATCAGCGGGGGTGGGAGGAACAGGAGAGAGACACGGGGCATGAGCGGGGGGTGGGGGAACAGGAGGGAGACATGGGCATGAGCGGGAAGTGGGGGGAACAGGAGGGAGACACGGAGCATGAGCAGGGGGTGGGGGGCAACAGGAGAGAGATATGGGGCATGAGCGGGGGGTGGGGGGTACAGGAGGAAGACACAGGGCATGAGCGGGGGGTGGGGGTGAACAGGAGAGACACGGGGCATGAGCGGGGGTTGGGGGAACAGAAGGGAGGCACAGGGCATGAGCGGGGTTGCGGGGAACAGAAGGAGAGACACGGGCCATAAGCGGGGGGTGGGTGGGAACGGGAGAGAGACACGGGGCAAGAGCGGGGGTGGCGGGCAACAAGAGAGAGACACGGGGCATGAGCGGGGGGTGCGGGCAACAGGAGGGAGACACGGGGCATGAGCGAGGGGTGGTGGGGAAAGGGAGGGAGACACAGGGCATGAGCGGGGGGGTGGGAGGGAACGGGAGAGAGACACGGGGCATGAGCGGGGGTGGGGGGTACAGGAGGGAGACACAGGGAATGAGCAGGGTGTGGGGGGAATGGGAGAGAGACACGGGGCATGAGCGGGGGGTGGGAGGCAAGAGGAGAGAGACACGGGGCATGAGCACAGGGTCGGGGGCAACAGGAGAGAGACACGGGGCATGAGCGGGGGGGTGGGGAGTACAGGAGGGAGATACAGGGTATGAGCGGGGGTTGGGGGGGGCAAGAGGAAGACATGGGGCATGAGCAGGGAGTGGGGGGAATGGGAGAGAGACATGGGGCATGAGTGGGGGTGGGGGGGAACAGGAGAGAGACACGGGGCATGAGCGGGGGGTGGGGGAAACAGGCAGAGACACGGGGCATGAGCGGGGGATGGGGGAACGGGAGAGAGACACGGGCCATGAGCAGGGGGGTGGGGGGAAACGGGAGGGAGACACAGGGCATGAGCAGGGGTGGGGGGCAACAAGAGAGAGACACGGGGCATGAGTGGGTGGTGGGGGCAACAGGAGAGAGAAACGGGGCATAAGCGGGGGGTGGGGGCAACAGGAAAGAGACACGGGGCATGAGCAGGGGTGTGGGGAACAGGAGGCAGACACAGGGCATTAGCAGGGGGTGGGGGGTACAGGAGGGAGACAAAGGACATGAGCGGGGGGTGGGGGGCAACAGGATAGAGACACGGGACATGAGCGGGGGGCAACACGAGAGAGACACAGGGCATGAGTGGGGGTGGGGGGCAACAGGACAGAGACACGGGGCATGGGCGTGGTGGGGGGGAACGGGAGAGAGACACAGGGCATGAGCGGGGGTTGGGGGCAACAAGAGAGATGCACGGGGCATGAGCAGGGGTGGAGGCAACAGGAGAGAGAAACGGGGCATGAACGGGGAGTGGGGGGAACAGGAGGGAGACACGGGGCATGAGCAGGGGGGTGGGGTGAACGGGAGAGAGACACCGGCCATGAGTGGGGGGTAGGGGAGAACGGGAGAGAGACACGGGGCATGAGCGGGGGGTCTGGGGTACAGTAGGGAGACACGGGGCATGAGCGGAGGGTGGTGGGAAATGGGAGAGAGACACGGGGCATGAGCGGGGGCTGGGAAGGAACAGGAGGGAGACACAGGGCATGAGCGGGGTGGGGGGCAACAGGAGAGAGACACGTGGCATGAGCGTGGGGTGGGGGGCAACAGGAGAGAGACATGGGGCATGAGCGGGGGGGTGGGGGTACAGTAGGGAGACACGGGGCATGAGCGAGGGGAGGGGGGCAATAGGAGAGAGACATGGGGCATGAGCGCGGGGTGGGGGCCAACAGGAGAGAGACACGGAGCATGAGCGGGGGGATGGGGGGGTACAGGAGGGAGACACAGGGCATGAGCAGTGGGTGGGGGTTGCAGGAGGATGACACGGGGCATGAGCGGGGAGTGGGGGTATGGGAGAGAGACACGGGGCATGAGTGGGGGGTGGGGGAACAGGAGAGAGACACGGGGCATGAGCGGGGGGGTGGGGGAAACAGGTGGAGACACGGGCCATGAGAGGGGGTGGGGGAAACGGGAGGGAGACATGGGGCATGAGCGGGGTGAGGGGGGCAACAAAAGAGAGACACAGGACATGAGCGGTGGGTGGGGCAACAGGAGAGAGAAACGGGGCATGAGCAGGGTGTCGGGGGAACAGGAGGGAGACACGGGGCATTAGCGGGGGGTGGGGGTACAGGAGGGAGACACGGGGCATGAGCAGGGGGTGGGGGGCAACAGGAGAGAGACACGGGACATGAGCGGGGGGTGGGGGGCATCAGGAGAGAGACACGGGGCATGAGCGGGGGTGAGGGGTACAGGAGAGAGACACGGGGCATGTGCGGGGGCTGGGGGTGAACAGGAGAGAGACACGGGGCATGAGCGGGGGGTGGGGGAAACCGGAGAGAGACACAGACATGAGCGGGGTGTGGGGGCCAACAAGAGAGAGACACGGGGCATGAGCAGGGGCTGGGGGCAACAGGAGAGAGACACGGGTCATGAGCGGGGGGTGGGGGAACAGGAGTGAGACACAGGCCATGAGCGGGGTTGTGGGGGGAACGGGAGGGAGACACGGGCCATGAGCGGGGGTTGGGGGGGAACGGGAGAGAGACACAGGGCATGAGCGGTGGGTGGGAGGGAACAGGAGGGAGACACGGGGCATGCGCGGGGGGTGGGGGTACAGGAGGGAGACACAGGGCATGAGCGAGGGGTGGTGGGTACAGGAAGAAGACACGGGGCATGAGCGGGGGGTGGGAGGGAACGGGAGAGAGACACGGGGCATGAGCGGGGGTAGGGGGTACAGGAGGGAGACACGGGGCATGAGCGGGGTGTGGGGGGAATGGGAGAGAGACACGGGGCATGAGCGGCGGGTGGGAGGGAACAGGAGGGAGACACGGGGCATGAGCGGGGGGTGGGAGGCAAGAGGAGAGAGACACGGGGCATGAGCACAGGGTGGGGGGCAACAGGAGTGAGACACGGGGCATGAGCGGGGGGGTGGGGAGTACAGGAGGGAGACACAGGGTATGAGCAGGGGTTGGGGGGTGCAGGAGGAAGACATGGGGCATGAGCAGGGAGTGGGGGGAATGGGAGAGAGACATGGGGCATGAGCGGGGGGTGGGGGAAACAGGCAGAGACACGGGGCATGAGCGGGGGATGGGGGAACGGGAGAGAGACACGGGCCATGAGCAGGGGGGTGGGGGGAAACGGGAGGGAGACACGGGGCATGAGCAGGGGTGGGGGGCAACAAGAGAGAGACAGGGGGCATGAGTGGGTGGTGGGGGCAACAGGAGAGAGAAACGGGGCATAAGCGGGGGGTGGGGGCAACAGGAAAGAGACACGGGGCATGAGCAGGGGTGTGGGGAACAGGAGGGAGACACAGGGCATTAGCAGGGTGTGGGGGGTACAGAAGGGAGACAAAGGACATGAGCGGGGGGTGGGGGGCAACAGGATAGAGACACGGGACATGAGCGGGGGGCAACACGAGAGAGACACGGGGCATGAGTGGGGGTGGGGGGCAACAGGACAGAGACACGGGGCATGGGCGGGGTGGGGGGGAACGGGAGAGAGACACAGGGCATGAGCGGGGGTTGGGGGCAACAAGAGAGATGCACGGGGCATGAGCAGGGGGTGGAGGCAACAGGAGAGAGACACGGGGCATGAACGGGGAGTGGGGGGAACAGGAGGGAGACACGGGGCATGAGCAGGGGGGTGGGGTGAACGGGAGAGAGACACCGGCCATGAGTGGGGGGTAGGGGAGAACGGGAGAGAGACACGGGGCATGAGCGGGGGGTCGGGGGTACAGTAGGGAGACACGGGGCATGAGCGGAGGGTGGTGGGAAATGGGAGAGAGACACAGGGCATGAGCGGGGGCTGGGAGGGAACAGGAGGGAGACACAGGGCATGAGCGGGGTGGGGGGCAACAGGAGAGAGACACGTGGCATGAGCGTGGGGTGGGGGGCAACAGTAGAGAGACATGGGGCATGAGCGGGGGGGTGGGGGTACAGTAGGGAGACATGGGGCATGAGCGAGGGGAGGGGGGCAATAGGAGAGAGACACGGGGCATGAGCGCGGGGTGGGGGCCAACAGGAGAGAGACACGGGGCATGAGCGGGGGGATGGGGGGGTACAGGAGGGAGACACAGGGCATGAGCGGTGGGTGGGGGGTGCAGGAGGATGACACGGGGCATGAGCGGGGAGTGGGGGTATCGGAGAGAGACACGGGGCATGAGTGGGGGGTGGGGGAACAGGAGAGAGACACGGGGCATGAGCGGGGGGGGTGGGGGAAACAGGTGGAGACACAGGGCATGAATGGGGGTGGGGGGAACGGGAGAGAGACACAGACCATGAGAGGGGGTGGGGGAAACGGGAGGGAGACATGGGGCATGAGCGGGGTGAGGGGGGCAACAAAAGAGAGACACAGGACATGAGCGGGGGGTGGGGCAACAGGAGGGAGAAACGGGGCATGAGCAGGGTGTGGGGGGAACAGGAGGGAGACACGGGGCATTAGCGGGGGGTGGGGGTACAGGAGGGAGACACGGGGCATGAGCAGGGGGTGGGGGGCAACAGGAGAGAGACACGGGGCATGAGCGGGGGTGAGGGGTACAGGAGAGAGACACGGGGCATGTGCGGGGGCTGGGGGTGAACAGGAGAGAGACGCGGGGGGTGGAGGAAACCGGAGAGAGACACAGACATGAGCGGGGTGTGGGGGCCAACAAGAGAGAGACACGGAGCATGAGCAGGGGGTGGGGGCAACAGGAGAGAGACACGGGTCATGAGCGGGGGGTGGGGGGAACAGGAGGGAGACACAGGCCATGAGCGGGGTTGTGGGGGGAACGGGAGGGAGACACGGGCCATGAGCAGGGGTTGGGGGGAACGGGAGAGAGACACAGGGCATGAGCGGTGGGTGGGAGGGAACAGGAGGGAGACACGGGGCATGAGCGGGGGGTGGGGGGTACAGGAGGGAGACGCGGGGCATGAGCGAGGGGTGGGGGGTACAGGAAGAAGACACAGGGCATGAGCAGGGGGTGGGGGAACGGGAGAGAGACACTGGGCATGAGCGGGGGTGGGGGGCAACGAGAGACACGGGGCATGAGTTGGGGGTGGGGTCAACAGGAGAGAGACACAGGGCTTGAGCGGAGGGTGGGGGGAACAGGAGGGAGACACGGGCATAAGCGGGGGGTGGGGGGAACAGGAGGGAGACACGGGGCATGAGCGGGGGGTGGGGGGAATGGGAGAGAGACACAGGCCATGAGCGGGGGTTGGGGGGAAACGGGAGAGAGACAAGGGGCATGAGCGGGGGGTGGGGGGCAACAAGAGAGAGACACAGGGCATGAGCGGGGGTGGGGCCAACAGGAGAGAGGCACAGGGCATGAGCAGGGGGTGGGGGGCAACAGGAGAGAGACTCAGGGCATGAGCACGGGGTGGGGGGCAACAGGAGAGAGACACGGGCATGAGCGGGGGGTGGAGGGTACAGGAGGGAGACACGGGGCATGAGCGAGGGGTGGGGGGTACAGGAGGAAGACACGGGGTATGAGCGGGGGGTGGGGGGAACGGGAGAGAGACAACGGGGCATGAACGGGGTGGGCAGAACAGGAGGGAGAGACGAGCATGAGCGGGGGGTGGGGGAACGGGAGAGAGACACAGGCCATGAGCGGGGGGTGGGGGGGAACGGGAGAGAGACACGGGGCATGAGTGGGGGGTGGGGGCAACGAGAGACACAGGGCATGAGTTGGGGGTGGGGGCAACAGGAGAGAGACACGGGGCATGAGCGGGGGGTGGGGGGAACAGGAGGGAGACACAGGGCATAAGCGGGGGGCGGGGGGGAACAGGAGGGAGACACGGGGCATGAGCGGGGGGTGGGGGGAACGGGAGAGAGACACAGGCCATGAGCGGGGGGTGGGGGGAACGGGAGAGAGACACGGGGCATGAGCGGGGGGTGGGGGGCAACAAGAGAGAGACACAGGGAATGAGCGGGGGTGGGGGCAACAGGAGAGAGACAGGGGGCATGAGCGGGGAGTGGGTGGCAACAAGAGAGAGATACGGGGCATGAGCGGGGGTGGGGGCAACAGGAGAGAGACATGGGGCATGAGTGGGGGTGTGGGGAACAGGAGGGAGACGCGGGGTGGGGGCAAAAGGAGAGAGACACTGGACATGAGTGGGGGGTGGGGGCAACAGGAGAGAGACACGGGGCATGAGCGCGGGGATTGGGGGGAACAGGAGAGCGACACTGGCCATGAGCGGGGGTGGGGGGCAACAGGAGGGAGACACTGGCCATGAGCGGGGGGTGGGGGCAACAGGAGAGAGACACGGGGCATGAGTGGGTGAGTGGGGGTACAGGAGGGAGACACAGGGCATTTTGAGGGGGGTACAGGAAGGAGACACTGGCCATGAGCGGGGGGCAACAGGAGAGAGACAGGGGCATGAGCGGGGGTGGGGGCAACAGGAGAGAGACACGGGGCATGAGCGGCGGGTGGGGGGGGACCAGGAGGGAGACACGGGACATGAGTGGGGGTGGGGGGCAACAGGAGAGAGACACTGCCCATGAGCAGGGGGTGGGGGCAACAGGAGAGAGACACGGGGCATGAGCTGGGGGGTGAGGGGTACAGGAGGGAGACACGGGGCATGAGCAGGGGGTGGGGGTACAAGAGTGAGACATGGGGCATGAGAGGGGGGTGGGGGGAACAGGAGAGAGACACGGGGCATGAGTGGGGGGTGGGGGAACAGGAGGGAGACACGGGGCATGAGTGGGGGGTGGGAGGAACAGGAGATAGACACTGTCCATGAGCGGGAGTGGGGGGCAACAGGAGGGAGACACAGGCCATGAGCAGGGGGCGGGGGGCAACAGGAGAGGGACACGGGGCATGAGCGGGGGGTGGGGGGCAACAGGAGAGAGACACGTGGCATGAGCGCGGGGTGGGGGGCAACAGGAGAGAGACACGGGGCATGAGTGGGGGGGTGGGTGGTATAGGATGGAGACATGGGCCATGAGCAGGGTTTGGGGGAACGGGAGAGAGACACAGGGCATGAGCGGGGGGTGGGAGGGAACAGGAGGGAGACACGGGCATGAGCGGGGGGTGGGGGGCAACAGGAGAGAGACACTGGGCATGAGCAGTGGGTGGGGGGCAACATGAGAGAGACACGGGGCATGAGCGCGGGGTGGGGGGCAACAGGAGAGAGACACAGGGCATGAGCAGGGGATGGGGGCTACAGGAGGGAGACACGGGGCATGAGCGAGAGGTGGGGGGTACAGGAGGAAGACACGGGGCATGAGCAGGGGATGGGGGAACAGGAGAAAGACACGGGGCATGAGCGGGGGGTGGGGGGAACAGGAGAGAGACACGGGGCATGAGCGAGGGGGGGGACAGGAGGGAGACACGGGCATGAGCGGGGGTGGGGGGTACAGGAGGGAGACACGGGCATGAGCGAGGGGTGGGGGGTACAGGAGGAAGACACAGGGTATGAGCGGGGGGTGGGGGGAATGGGAGAGAGACACGGGGCATGAGCGGGGGCTGGGGGGAACAGGAGAGAGACAACAGGGCATAAGCGGGGTGGGCGGAACAGGAGGGAGATACGAGCATGAGCGGGGGGTGGGGGAACGTGAGAGAGACACAGGCCATGAGCGGGGGGTGGGGGGAACGGGAGAGAGACACGGGGCATGAGTGGGGGGTGGGGGCAACGAGAGACACAGGGCATGAGTTGGGGGTGGGGGCAACAGGAGAGAGACACAGGGCATAAGCGGGGGGTGGAGGGGAACAGGAGGGAGACACGGGGCATGAGCGGGGGGTGGGGGGAACGGGAGAGAGACACAGGCCATGAGCGGGGGTTGGGGGGGAACGGGAGAGAGACACGGGGCATGAGCGGGGGGTGGGGGGCAACAAGAGAGAGACACAGGGAATGAGCGGGGGTGGGGGCAACAGGAGAGAGACAGGGGGCATGAGCAGGGAGTGGGGGGCAACAAGAGAGATATACGGGGCATGAGGGGGGGTGGGAGCAACAGGAGAGAGACATGGGGCATGAGTGAGGGTGTGGGGAACAGGAGGGAGACGCGGGGTGGGGGGCAAAAGGAGAGAGACACTGGACATGAGTGGGGGGTGGGGGCAACAGGAGAGAGACACGGGGCATGAGCGGGGGGTGAGGGGTACAGGAGAGAGACACGGGGCATGAGCGCGGGGGTTGGGGGGAACAGGAGAGCGACACTGGCCATGAGCGGGGGTGGGGGGCAACAGGAGGGAGACACTGGCCATGAGCGGGGGGTGGGGGGCAACAGGAGAGAGACACGGGGCATGAGTGGGTGAGTGGGGGTACAGGAGGGAGACACAGGGCATTTTCAGGGGGGTATAGGAAGGAGACACTGGCCATGAGCGGGGGGCAACAGGAGAGAGACAGGGGCATGAGCGGGGGTGGGGGCAACAGGAGAGAGACACGGGGCATGAGCGGCGGGTGGGGGGGACCAGGAGGGAGACACGGGACATGAGTGGGGGTGGGGGGCAACAGGAGAGAGACACTGGCCATGAGCAGGGGGTGGGGGCAACAGGAGAGAGACACGGGGCATGAGCTGGGGGGTGAGGGGTACAGGAGGGAGACACGGGGCATGAGCAGGGGGTGGGGGTACAAGAGTGAGACACGGGGCATGAGAGGGTGGTGAGGGGGAACAGGAGAGAGACACGGGGCATGAGTGGGGGGTGGGGGGAACAGGAGGGAGACACGGGGCATGAGTGGGGGGTGGGAGGAACAGGAGATAGACACTGTCCATGAGCGGGAGTGGGGGGCAACAGGAGGGAGACACAGGCCATGAGCGGGGGGTGGGGGGCAACTGGAGAGAGACACGGGGCATGAGCAGGGGTTGGGGGGCAATAGGAGAGAGACACGGGGCATGAGCGGGGGATGGGGGTACAGTAGGGAAACACTGGCCATGAGCAGGGGGCGGGGGGCAACAGGAGAGAGACACGGGGCAGGAGCGGGGGGTGGGGGGCAACAGGAGAGAGACACGTGGCATGAGCGCGGGGTGGGGGGCAACAGGAGAGAGACACGGGGCATGAGTGGGGGGGTGGGTGGTATAGGAGGGAGACACGGGCCATGAGCAGGGTTTGGGGGGAACGGGAGAGAGACACAGGGCATGAGCGGGGGGTGGGAGGGAACAGGAGGGAGACACGGGGCATGAGCGGGGGGTGGGGGGCAACAGGAGAGAGACACGGGGCATGAGCAGTGGGTGGGGAGCAACATGAGAGAGACACGGGGCATGAGCGCGGGGTGGGGGGCAACAGGAGAGAGACACAGGGCATGAGCGGGGGATGGGGGCTACAGGAGGGAGACACGGGGCATGAGCGAGAGGTGGGGGTACAGGAGGAAGACACGGGGCATGAGCTGGGGATGGGGGAACAGGAGAAAGACACGGGGCATGAGGGGGGGTGGGGGGAACAGGAGAGAGACACGGGGCATGAGCGAGGGGTGGGGGGAATAGGAGGGAGACACGGGCATGAGCGGGGGGTGGGGGGAACGGGAGAGAGACAGAGGCCATGAGCGGGGGGTGGGGGGAACGGGAGAGAGACACGGGCATGAGCGGGGGTGGGGGGCAACGACAGACACAGGGCATGAGCGGGGGGTGGGGGAAACAGGAGAGAGACACGGGGCATAAGCGGGGGGTGGGGGGAACAGGAGGGAGACATGGGGCTTGAGCGGGGGGTGGGGGAACAGGAGAGAGACACAGGCCATGAGCGGGGGGTCGGGGGGAACGGGAGAGAGACACAGGGCATGAGCGGGGGTTGGGGGGCAACAAGAGAGAGATACGGGGCATTAGCGGGGGGTGGGGGGCAACAAAAGAGAGACACAGGGCATGAGCGAGGGTGGGGGGAACAGGCGGGAGACACGGGGCATGAGCGGGGGATGGGAGGAAACAGGAGGGAGACACAGGACATGAGCGGGGGTGGGGGCCAACAGGAGAGAGACACGGGGCATGAGCAGGGGGTGGGGGCAACAGGAGAGAGACACGTGGGATGAGCGTGGGGTGGGGGCAACAGGAGAGAGACACGGGGCATGAGCAGGGGGGTGGGGGGTACAGGAGGGAGACACGGGGCATGGGAGGGGGTGGGGGCAATAGGAGAGAGACACGGGGCATGAGCGCGGGGTGGGGGGCAACAGGAGGGAGACACGGGGCATGAGCGGGGGGTACAGGAGGGAGACACGGGGCATGAGCGGGGGGTGGGGCGTGCAGGAGGAAGACACGGAGCATGAGCGGGGATGTGGGGGGAATGGGAGAGATGTATGAACAAGCGTGCCACTGAATACAGCTACCCGCCTACACACATGCTAGGTGTGACTAGTTGCAGCAAGTGTTAACAAATCGTGTTGGTTTATAAATCCAAACAGGAAAAAGAGATAGAGATAAACATATTTTAATCAGTACATGAGAAAACTTGACATGTTAAAAAAACAACAATGCATTTCGTTTACACAAAACATAAAAACATGGTTTGAAAATCAGCGTGTATCCTAACCAGAAAGACAACAACTGCAAACATCATTTTTAAACAGTGTTGTGAGGTTAGTACAAGTGTGGTATTGACAATTCGCATATCCTCAATGGTTGTTATTATTATTTGTCCTTGACTCTGTTGGGAATGGGAGAGAGACACGGGGCATGAGCGAGGGGTGGGGGGAACAGGAGAGAGACACGGGTCATGAGCAGGGGTGGGGGGAACAGGTGGAGACACGGGGCATGAATGGGGGGTGGGGGGAATGGGAGAGAGACATGGGCCATGAGCGGGGGGTGGGGGGAACGGGAGAGAGACACGGGGCATGAGCAGGGGTTGGGGGTACAGGAGGGAGACACGGGGCATGAGCGGGGGGTGCGGGCAACAGGAGAGACACGGGGCATGAGCAACAGGCCAGGGTGCCTCTGCTAGTTCCTGTTCACACCAGCCTGTCAATCTCTTGGCCAAGGGCAGGGGAAGCTTCCTTTGTCCAGGGAAAAGGTGTGATGGATTCTCAGGGGAAGCAAGCCTTTTGGAGTTTTAACGGCATCAGGTTACTTTCTGATCAATTGTAACATAGTTCCTTGTGAAAAAAAATAACATTTATAAACTTAAAATAAGCAACATATCTTTAAATCAAGTCTTTTTCAACATGAAGACACTGTGTGGCACTCTTATATGGCATTTTGTTGGAATTCTCTTCTTTGGCATAGTTTGGGTTCAATTGTTCAACTTTACACAAATGGTTTTAAAACGCCGGCTTTCTGGTAGAGGTGAGCAACGGTATTACACCCATTTTGACATCTGTCTTTCCATCAAGTATCTTTAAAATAGGATTTTGTTCTGAGAACATATGATTCTTGCTGACATTGTATTTGTGTGGATTCTTGCAGTAAATGATGTGGAACACCCAGCAAAGAGGTTGGATCTTTTAGGTGATTTGTGAGCCATGATTCTAGCAATTTTTGACAATCAAGAAAACGGATTTTCAAACAGCTCTGTGTTTCTTTTTCAATCAGCATTACTATTTCCAAGTGGTTTCAGGCTACTTTGTGGGTAGCCCAATGGTGGTTTTTGGCAGTGATCTCATGTGCTCACTAAAATAGGCAAAAGTGGATGGTGGCCTATTTTTCAGGTTTTCACTGCGCATTTTCTGGTGATTTCTGGAGAGCAGCATGCTTTCCGGCGGCCATTATGATGTTTCTGCTGCCAGCAATGCACAGTGATGTTGCAGGGCTTGGATGAGTGGGTTGATACATCCCAAAAGCCCCCCTCTTGCGATGGCCGTTGATCTTCCATCAATGGAACTTCGCAAGACTGGGATGTAAGCCTCATCTCTCCGGATTCCACAAATGGCAAAGTTCATCGTCTTTTCCTCCATCAGGGGTGGATCGATCTGTTCTCCTCGCCAGTCCTGATGGGAGAATTGAGCGATACCCTGGGCCCCTCGGATCTTTGCTCCCGGTCCCTGGGTCGTCCGCTTTGGTTAGTCTCCATGGTTTCCAATCAACTATAGGTTATCTCTCTCCTTTCTCTCCTAGGATGACAAAGCAAAAACATATTTGTAGACATTTCCCCACCACTATTAATGTAGTGGGGCGGACATTTACATTTTATAAATCAGGAGACATTTGCATTATTGTATTTTATAGACTATATAGGGAATATTTTAGGGTTGGAATTTTATGGATCTGGAGTGGCCCTCTGTGGGGTTTCAGAAGACTCCTCCAGTTTCCGCAGAGTGTGCCTAGGATGTCAACACTTTAGCTGATTAATATGGACCCACTTGTCTTCCCTTCTGCCAAACTGCCTTTGGGGATGCAGATCTTGTAGGCGACTGGTGATATCTTGTCTACAATTTCAAAAGGTCCCTTCCAGGTAGGCAGACATTTTCGCTGTTTGTCCTGGTTCCTTTGGAAATTGTATAGATAAACCCGGTCTTCTACATTGTATTCTTTTCTAGTACTCTTGAAGTCATAGTGGGTCTTCATGCTGTCGGCTGATCTTTCTAGATTTCGCTGAGCATAGGCAAACGTATGTTGAAGGTGTTTTCTTAAATTTTCAACATACTCACGAGTTGTGGAGGCATTGATCAATGTCTGCTCTTGGGTCCTGTACAGCAGATGCTGGAGAAGCACCATCCTGCGGCCAGTCATCAGGTCAAACGGTGACATTTTAGTTGCAGTTGAAGGGGTAGATCTGATAGCCATTAGGGCAAGAGGTAATCGGATATCCCAACATGGCCCAGAATCTGCCACAATTTTTTTTAATATGCTCACAATGGTTTTGTTGTAACGTTCTACTGCACCACTAGAGGCTAGCCGGTAAGCAATATGTAGCTTCCTTTTAACCCCAAGTGTCTCCCACATCTTTGTCATGACTTCGCTGGTGAAATGGCTACCTCTGTCTGACTCAATCCTTTGGGGTAGTCCAAAACGCGAAAAGATGTGGTTGATCATCAGGGCAGCTGCTGTTTCTGCCTTGCAGTTTGGGGCCAGGAGACATTCCACCCATTTAGTAAATAAGCATGGCACAGTCAACATGTACGAGCGAATCACGGGCCCGATAAAATCTATTTGCAAATCTGACCATGGCAGTGTCATCCCCCTCTTTTGGAGAGGCGCACGGTGTATGAGGGATGTTGGCTGAAATTGTGCACACACAAGACACCCCTTCAAGTATTGGTCGAGGTCCTGCCCCATGTGTGGCCAGTGTGCAACCTCTCTTAAGATTTCAAGTGTTGTATGAAACCCCCTATGACCGGCTGTGGCCGCATCATGGGCGTGACTTAACATCAGGCTTCGGAATGAGGTAGGAACCACCCACTGATCATGGCCAGCTAGGGATTTCCTTACCAGCAAACCGTCTTGGAATCAGAACATATTTGGACATTTCATCAACACTCTGAGGTCCTCTTTCCCAATGTATTTGGTATCCGTCAGGGGAAAGCTCTCAGGGTCCTCAATGTGTTGATAAAACTTACCAATTATTGGATCCCCTTTCTGAGCCGTAATCAAATCAGCATCTGGGGTCTCCTTACTCCATTGGGCAGTTGAATGATCATTGTGAGCATTTGTCTGGGACCTAGTGATAGCAGTGACCTGGATTTCCCCCAACAGGGACTCGATCTCTATTAGATCCCCTTGGATGTCCCCGGTTTTGGCCAGCAGATCAGCTAAGTCATTTCCAGTTTTGTCTGGTCCCTCTACTTTGGAATGACCCTTGATCTTTTTCCAGTAGATGGTCATCCCATTCGAGGTGACCAGATCATCAATATTTTGAATTAACTTCCCATGTTTCAAGGGTTTGTTATTAGCACATAGCATGTCTCTGGTTTTCTAGTTAACCAGGTGCTCCACGAACCCGTTCCGTACATAATCCGAATCTGTGATTATGACCAGTTCCTGGAGTTGATGTTGGACAGCAGTGAGGATGGCTTGATGCACAGCCATCAACTCTGCCACTTGACTACTTCGGGGACCAATCTTGTACCCAGCGGAGGGTTCTGGGATCTCATTCATCCATGCATTCCATATGCCGGCCACAAGTTCTTTTGCCCCATTGTTGTCAACATGGTAAGAGCATCCATCCACATAGACAGTGGGCATTCCATCACACGTGTCTTCTTCAAAGACTTTGTGTGGGGAATTGAGGTATGCCTCCATGTTGTCCTTGATTTTTAGACTTTCGTCCTCGAGACAGTTTTCTCTGGCACAATCATGCATGTCAGCCAGACCTTGCGCAAGGGGACTCTTCTTGTTTTGGCCATATCTGACCTCCACAGGAAAGCCTTTCATTGACAGAATCCAGGAAGTAATTTGGGAATTACTCACATTTCCGGACCGGATTCTGTCACTTTGGAGATATTGCAGAGGCTGGTGTGGAGTCTCCACTATGATGTGTTCCCCCTGGATAAACGGGCGTTAATTCTTCAATGCCCATACCATCACCAGGAGTGCCTTCTCACAGTCGTTCAATTTTTCCTCCACAGAGGATAAAGTTTTACTCGCATAGGAGATTACTTTATTGACCTTGTCATGCTTTTGGTATAATACTGCAGTTAAGCATGTATTAGAGAACCCTGTCTCCAAGAAGAACTCCTTGTTTCTGACAGGGTAAGCCATACAAGGCGCTTGTGAGAGGCTTCTTTTGAGTTGTATAACTGCCTCGGATTGTTCTGGACCCCATTCCCACTTGCCCCCCCCCTTCAAAAGATGAATCAGGGGTCTGGTGATCTCTGCGTAGCCCTCAATGAACTTTGAACTATAATTAGTCAGTCCAAGGAGGCTCCTTAGTTCCTGCAGAGTTGTGGGGTCTTTAAGTTTCTGAAGTGCTTCCACTTTCTTTTCCTGGGGACAGAGACCCTGAGGAGTAATCTCATGCCCCAAGAAATTAACACAGGTTCTACACCACTGTGCTTTCTGAAAGGAAAGTTTGGCTCCGGCAGCCCTCAACTGTGTCAGAACATAACGGATCTCCGCTATGTGTTCCTCCACAGTTGAGCTTTTGATGAGGACATCATCTACATAAGCCAGGTTACCCCTTTCACCCAGGTCGGGCATGGCCTTATGCAGAAAAATGTTGAACTCATTGCCGGAGTTGAGGTATCCGAAGGGAGTCCGGGTCCATGTGTACTGGTGGCCCCCAAAAGTAAAAGCCAGCTTGTATTGGTCCTCCCTACTGACAGGCACAGTCCAGTATCCATTGCTCAGGTCTATTGCCATGAATACCTGTGACCCCTGGATCTGGGCCAGCCCTTTGTCAATGTAGGGAAGAGGCCATCGGGAAGTATGGACCCATTTGTTGAGCTCCCTAAGTTCGGCGCAGAGTCTACACTGGTCGTTTAGCTTCAATATCCCCAGCACCGGATTATTGAAGGTGCTGTGAACTGGTCGGATTATCCCACCGGACTCAAGGTTCTTAATTATTTCAGTAAGTGACTCCATTGATGCGAGAGGCAAGTGATATTGCTTCACAAACACTGGAGCCATACCAGGGTCCGTGGGAATTGTTGTTGTGTGGATGTCGGTGCGACCACAGTCATATGAGTCCACCGCAAAGAGATCTTGAAAATCCAAGAAAACTTGTTTCAACTTTTATTTCTGCTCCAGAGTCTCAAAGGCATCAGCTAGGTTGACTCTCTCTTCAACCATCTGCCTGAAGCCTGGAAAGACTTCTGGTTTCGCTATCTCAGCGGCCTCCTCCAGCTGGTGGAAAAGTCCCTGGTCAGAGTGCTGATTTGGACTGGTGGCTTCAGGTGGGAAAGGCGGCCCTCATGGACCTGGAAAATCACCTCATCCCTTCTGAAGTCACAAGTCACATCTTCCTTACCATAAGGGCAGGAAGTGTACACCAGGAAGTTCCCCCCATGCCGGGTAAAGATCCTGTCTGGTGTTTGTTGTCATCACTGTCACTGTCAAAACAGTCCTTGGGGATTGGTCCTACCAGTTAATTTCCTAAATCAATGGAAAAATGTCGGTCATCAACCGCCATTCCAATAATGGTGCCTGCGGCTAGAGTGATACTCTTTAAGTCGCTGTTATCCACCTCTATTGGAATGGTGTCATGTTCTACATTGACTAATGGTGTTAGGTTTACCCCCAACCCTTGCTGTTGGAGAGAAGCATTTAGATGAATATAAGCAACAGGGTTTTTCAATTTCTGTCCTCTTTTAACTTTCACTTCCAGGGAGAATTGTCGGGTCCTTTCTGGGATGGTGACTTCCTCTCCAATCTGAATTTCAACTGCATAAGGTAGCAATTGAGCTGACCTAAATGCTTTCTCTGGATCATCAAAGCCCATGGGATTATCCGCTAATCGGGACCAAGCTTTGAAGTTTATTACGTCCAAACTAATGGCAAAGCGATTGAGAATGTCACTGCCTAAGTAAAAGGCGGCAGTGACGTCTGGCACGACCCAACAATTATGGACTATGCTCTTGTTGCCTATGGAGATTTTGAGCATACACCTGCTTGGCAGGAGATGTTTGGAATTGGATGCTTCCAAATCCATTTCCCATTTGTCTATCAGTTTGAATTTGGGAATGGCTGGATCTTTTGGGAGTTGGCGGAACATGGCTTCGCTGATGATGCTCTTACTGTTGTTCACACACACTCGGGCGAGAACAGAGTCCTTCCCTTCATTTAACTGAACAGGGATGAACAACTGCTCTCCAATTTGCTGAATATCAGCCAGGCTCTGAGCTGATTTCACATCTTTCTGGACTATTGGAGTGGGAATGTCTGATTGTGGATTGGTAAAGAATTTCAGAGTATTTCCTTCCAGTGTGGAATACCACCTTAAACTGGAAGGAAGGTTGATTTTCAGAAATAGAGAGGACGCCCCATCACCAGTCTGTTGTCCTACTGCTATTACTGTCACGTCTGGAATTTGGTTGTTCTAGAAGTGAATTTCTACTTGGTCAGATTTTTGTTCAACCATGTGGCATGTGCCGTTTAAACTAACATGGTTGACACTCTGTTTCAATTTTATTGGTCGGCTAGTCTGGGTCCAGAGGACCTTGTTTACACAGTCTACTAGGGGTGACAACCTTCTCAGGGGGTCATTCCCTAGTAAACAAGAGGTGCCCTCTGGAGTCACTACTATGACCGGGTGTTTCAACTTGTGTTGCCCAATTTTAATATCCAAATCCGCAGTCCCCTCGACGGGAATTTCCTCCCCGTCAAAGTTCTGAAGTTGTCCAGGAAGAGAGGTGAGAGGAATTTGGTAATTCTTCCCCCTTCCTGAATTTAGTCCATCAAAGGCCTTTTTGGACAGAAGGGTAGCTTGGGATCCAGTGTCCACCAGTGCCGAAATTGTACCCTGCCCCTTTTCTTGAACGGGGGCATAGTATCTTCCCTCCTTCTCCGCAAGGGGGCACAGATAATGCACATTTTTGGACAACTGGTGGGCTATTCTTTTAGTTTTGGCCATGGAGAGAGAAGAGATTTGGGCAGAATTCTGTGAGGAGTCTTGGGAATCTGAAAGAAAAAGTTGGCAACTGGAGATAGGAGAAGTTTTGAGTTCCCCTGGTTCCAGTTCTGGGCCTCCTCTGAGGATCCCTCTCCTTCAAATTGGAAGATTTGTACTTCCTCCACAAAATGGGTCTGTTTGGGTCCTTTGTTTCTCCTACCACCCCACTGCTCCTTGGGTGACAGACTTTCAGGGGCAGGAGATTTTGTTTCCAGTTCCTGGGTTTCCAGGGGCTGTTTACAAGTGGGGAAGGAAGCTTCCTCCAAGGCTTTACTCCCCCCTTCCCCATGTGCCTCTTCCCTGGGAACCGGTGGGTAATTGGGGTGCTGCCCCCATCATTGTTCTGGAGCACCAGGTCCAGAGTTTGGGGAATTCTGTGCCGGCATGCTCATCTGAGGGTTCTGCTGAGCCCTCAGCATGCAACCCAGATCGTATGCCATATTTTGGACCTGGCGCTCAAGCTGTGAAATCTGCTCAGGCTGATACGGGGTTCTGTTTTCTCCCCTGGGCTGATTTCGTGAAGGGTAGCTATCCCTTCTCTGGTAGTACCCCGGGATGGGAAGATTTGGGTACCCCTCCACCCTTGGCCTCCCCTCTCCTGGATTAGGTTGTCTGGGCTCAGGGAAGTGGGGAAAGAAGGATGGATGATTTTGGGGTTGGAAATTTTGTGGGTACCTAGGGAAAAAGTTCTGCCCAGGATTTGGTGAATTTCTGCCCTCCTGGGGGAAGTTAGGGGGGAAGTTCCCTGGGTTAGGTGCTTGGTTGGATCCCCCCTTGGGCTGGAGGAGTCCACACATAACCCAGGATGGGTTGGTTTCCCTTGTAGCGGGGACTTACATAGTCAGGGGAGTGAGGGATCCCATTGGTGGGACTACCTTCTTGACTCCCTTTCTGTGACTGGCCCGAGGGCCTTCTGGGCTTGGAATTATTTTGTGCAGGCAGGTTTTTAGCCCTCCCCCCCCATCTCCAAATCTAAAATGGGGGCAACCTTTACCTCTGCCACCTTAGCAGCGGCAGGGGTGCTGGTCGGTTTGGGGCTTTTCTGAGCATTATTTTTCATTTCTATGGGCTTCTGCACCTCATATATTCGGGTGGCCTGTTCAATGACCCAGTCAATTGACCTTTTCTCATGAAAATCTCTCACTAGCTGGGTCATGATGTATTTCGGCAGCGCATGGAAAAAAGTTTTAACAAACTCTTTGCTCTCCGTGCGCACCCTTTTGGTAGTCTGCGCAAAGGCACACTTCAACTCCTGCACAAATTCTTGTGGGGCCTGATCCTCCCCACATTGTAAATTGTAGGCTGCCTTGCGAGCCCCTTGGGGATTTCTATGAACAGAAAAGTGCTTTAATATGGCCGCCCTGTATGTGGACCATCTTGAATGATTTTGGCCCTGCAAAGAAACTGGAGTATTCTGGGGAGAATGTCCATTTGACGTACTGAATGCAGCTACTGCTGTCTTTCAAATGGAAAGTCTCCATCATTTGCTCAAAGGGCTCTAAGTGTTCCCACACAGAATACTTGACGTTCTTGTGATAAGGCGTGATGACACTCCTTATTGCCTTAATCTGTTTTAAGGGGTCCTTAAGCAAGGCCCTTTTCACCTTGTTGGCCTTCTTGGTTCGGGTAACCCTGGTCCATTCATCCTCTGACTCAGAGGCACTGCTCCCAGAGGTGCCCGTCTGATCTTCCAAGTTTTCCCGGATTCTGCGAGCCTGGGAATGGCTGGCAGAATGTGGGGACCTAGTCTCCTGTGTCCTGGGATGCTCAGAGGAGTCTTCTGATTCCTCCTTGCTCCCAGGATTTGATGGGTACCCCCCCACTGACCTAACTGGGCATAGGTTTCAAGATGCCCTTAGTGGGCCTACTCTCCTGGGGTTCTCCACTAAATTGCACTGTACTTGGGTGCCCATGCCCGGATGCCCGCCCATCCATTCCTGGGAGGTACTGGCCTATGAGCCCCATTCTTCTGACTGGATGGTAATCTGCCATCCCCGTGGGCCTGGGCCCATGTGCGCCAGGGGACACGGGGGTGGCAGAGTCCAGGGACTGGGAGAGATGGAGGCCTCTGGTACTAGGGCTCCTGAGGTTATGCTCAGGTGTTTCGCTTTCCAGCGAACCTTATCTCTATCAGCCCCTGCTCCCTGTTGCCCTGCAAGAGCGTGAGCTTTCTGTTCCTAAATCAAGGCCTTACTAGACTCTATCAGTCTCTCTTGCAGGGCTACCTGTCGATGGAGCCTATCATTGTGCTGACAGAGAGCCTCATTTTCTCTCCGTGCCTCTTGGTGTGTTTTGGAGTACTGGGCCAGTCTTTGCTGCAGGAGGGTTACCTCCTGACTCCCATCCCTACTGGCCTGTTCATTCCTTGCCAGAACATCTTCCACCCTCCTGGTGTGCTCTAACAAGTTTTGATGCTCTTTTTGGAGGTCACCCAGTCCCTGGAGGGCCAGGTGATTTTCTTTCAGCCTCCCTTTTAAGTGAGAGACTGCCTGGCCTAAGGTATCCCTTTCCTGAGCAAGAGCCTGCCTCTGTGCCGCCAGGTCATCCCTCTGCCTTTGAAGGGTACCAGCTTTCTGGTGCTCTTGCTCAAATTCTGCCTGGGTGTCCAGATCTTTCAGAAATAATTTTTTGCACTCTGCCTTTTCTCTATCTAGGTGGCTTTGCAGGGTGACTACCTGCTCTGCGCATACCCTATTGAAATCCAGTTGTTGCTCCAGCTTTTTCTGGCTCTGCAGTAGGGAGTCCAAACCTTCTTGGTACTCCTTCTGCAAGGCCAGAATTCTGGTATCCTGGTCTGCCCTTTCCTGTTGTAGGATACCCATATACTCTTTGATTTTAACTGGATACTGCCTACTTTCGTTTTCTGACTCCTGGCTCCTCTGCAGCTTCTGCTCAGAAGATTCCAGATCAGATTGGGCCTTCTCTAATGCCAACAGTTTCCTACTTGCCAGATCTTGGCCTTCAGCACATTTATCCTGTATGGCTCCCATAGATAAATATAAATATGCTGCTACCCTGGCAATCTTGTTGTGCTCATCCTTGGCCTTAGGGGCCATATATAGTTCACTCAGGGCCACATGTAAGGGACCCTGATCTCTCCAGATATCTAACCCGGTTGCAGTGACCTGTTGTGTGATCGCCTGCAACCACGCTTTCTGGTCCTGCTCAGTCCACTCACCTCTCACAAATAGCTTATGTAAGAGATGCTCTTTAGCTATCTTGATGTCTACCAATGTCGCCATTCTGGAAATTGATTTCCTTCCTGACTTACAGAAGTTTATTATTTCATTTTGCAAAACAGACCGTTTTCTGAGAGCGTTCCCTTTTGAGGGGTGCTTTTACAGTGTAACACAGCGTAGTAGCCAAACAGTATTTATGTATCTGGTCAGTTAGCACACTGTATTAAGTTGCACAAGTGGTAGATCAAATCCAGAAGTCCCGGCTACCGAGCCCCCTATCTGTAAGTGACTTCAATCCAGCACTCCAACCAAGTCAATGCCTAGTCTGGGATGCCCAATGGAAGCCCTTATTTATATATTTTTTATGTCAAAGTTCTTTAAATCTGGATGATGAACCCTTATATAACGCCCCTCTCTTTGAAACTCCCCAACCTCACTGAGCCAAGAAGAAGGTTTGTTTTGCAAATTAAAAGGTTTATTTGAAGAATTGAACAATATAGATATCAGACGTTTATGAATAGAGCAATATCTGAATAGCACACTTATGAATATGAACAGTAATCAGTAATGGGTAATATCACAATATCAACAATCTCTTTAATCAGTAAGGAGTAGGAATAGGAAGGATAAGGTAGCAGAGAATACTTTATATGATTCAAGGAAATGCAAGATGGGAAAGAATGCAACACAGAAATAAACTTGATATAATTTCAATCAAAAGATAATATGATCACTTGTTCCCCTGTGACTACTTACTCCCCCCCCTATGCAATATGAAGAGATAGAAATGAAGGCACACAGGTTTCAAGAATACAATCAATAATGCAGTTCAATCCCAGTTCCCCCAACAAGCTTAGAGAGAACAGGTCTGACTTTAAATAGGCAAAAATACTTTTGAATGTGATTGCAATGAATGTGAAAATATGCTAAAATTATTTTTATTCACTAAAGAAGATTCAGCACTAGTGAGAATGACAGTTAAATGTCGGTTCTAGGATGTACGGTTCAAAAGTTACGGAGGTTTTTGTGAAGGTAGATTTTTCAGAAATAAAGTCAAGATTTCAAATATGACAGATCGCGCTTTAAAGAGTAGGAATCAATATGGACTTATGCTAAGGAGCTATGAAGAAGCAAGACACTCAACGGGCAGCCACCAGAACAGTGGCGCCACCGCTCTGATTTCCGTCCCTCAAAACACTTGTCCCTCTTCAGAAATATCAGCGCAAAGATGATTATTGCTACACTTATCACAGATTTATGTGGAGTAGAGAAGAGTTTAGGATAGACAAAAGAGGTTCTGTAATGCAGTTCTAGGTAGGTTAAAATGGTTGGAATAAGATTACTTTAAACTAAGAGATGACTATGCACAGTTCTAGACTAGATACTCACTCCTAGGCTTTAGAATGGAGTGGGCCTCGTCAAACATCTGGTCAAGGGTTTGGCTTCACTCGCCACCGGACAGGTCTCAGGCACTCTGGGTTCTGCTCTCAGCACTGCACTGCGGTCTGGATGGCTTCTTGGACTGGATCTGACGGCTTCTGGATACAGCTTTGCTTTCTGGGTCTGGACCTTGGTTCTAGCACAGGGTTCTTAGCTAGAAGCAAAACAGCTCAGCCAGGCTGTTGGATTTTGAGAGCCCCTGGGGAGTTTAGGGGTTAGAATCAGGTTGCTAGATTCTGCAGGCCTGCTGAGAAGGGTTCAGCTTGTGAATTAGGCCTGTCTGCTTCAAAGTTCTAGAGTTTGGTTGTAGAGTCTGGTCTCTGGATCAATCTGGAGTCTAGAGCCTTCCTGCAGGGTGCTTCGCCAAGAATAGTTGAGTAGTGGAAAATAGTGTGTTTCCTATCTGTCCTAGCAGTCCTTATTTATGTTTTTCCAAAGTGGGTGGGGAGGCTGATTCTCTATGCCCAACCCTCTAAGGATTGGATTGGTCAAAGGATTTCCTGTCCCCTGACTGGAGAAAGGCTCAGCGTGTCACTCGGTGTCATGTTTATGGCTCAGGTGAAAACACTCCCCTTTGTGTCTTTACAGCATATCTGATTTTTCATAAAGCACATATTGACAATATACACAACTTGTTAATGCTACCTAAATTGCATGACAGATTGCCTAAGGTACATTTCTGTCCACTCTTAACTTCCTAGGAGCTTTGGTTCATAAATGACCACTTTTCGCTCTTTTGGTGGGTTTCCCAATATTTTTCTGCACCCATTTTTTAGACATGCATTCATATCCTCTCTGGGCATATTACTGTAATTTCTTATGTTCATAGCAACAACAACGCAGCTAAAGATAAATAAATTCTGGGGTTTGGTCTCAGAACATCAAACGGCATCCAGCTTAGTCTTAAATCGTGAGGGAATTTTTCATTTTAAGAACCTCAAAGTTTCCAATTTTTGTCAGCTTGGTACAATTTGTTATAAGCATTTTTATAAAACATACATTTGCTTTCAATTCAATTCACATTTCAGTCTGGTCCACCTCCTAGAGCTGAGCTGACTCAGAGGGTCACATGTCTTGTTTCCTGCCAACACTTTGTTGACAGTTACACCCAAATTTAGCATATTCCTATTCCTCCCAAAGAATCTATTGTCATGACTGATAGCAACAGGCCAGGGTGCCTCTGCTAGTTCCTGTTCACACCAGCCTGTCAATCTCTTGGCCAAGGGCAGGGGAAGTTTCCTTTGTCCAGGGAAAAGGTGTGAAGGGTTCTCAGGGGAAGAAAGCCTTTTGGAGTTTTAACTGCATCAGGTTACTTTCTGATCAATTGTAACATAGTTCCTTGTGAAAAAAAATAACATTTATAAACTTAAAATAAGCAACATATCTTTAAATCAAGTCTATTTCAACATGAAGTCACTGTGTGACACTCTTATATGGCATTTTGTTGGAATTCTCTTCTTTGGCATAGTTTGGGTTCAATTGTTCAACTTTACACAAATGGTTTTAAAACGCCGGCTTTCTGGTAGAGGTGAGCAACGGTTTTACACCCATTTTGACAGCTGTGTTTCCATTAAGCATCTTTAAAATAGGATTTTGTTCTGAGAACATATGATTCTTGCTGACATTGTATTTGTGTGGAGTCTTGCAGTAAATGATGTGGAACACCCAACAAAGAGGTTGGATCTTTTAGGTGATTTGTGAGCCATGATTTTAGCAATTTTTGACAATCAAGAAAACGGATTTTCAAACAGCTCTGTGTTTCTTTTTCAATCAGCATTGCTATTTCCAAGTGGTTTCAGGCTACTTTGTGGGTAGCCCAATGGTGGATCTCCTGTGCTCACTAAAATAGGCAAAGTGGATTGTAGCCTATTTTTCAGGTTTTCACTGCGCATTTTCTGGTGATTTCTAGCGAGCAGCATGCTTTCCGGCGGCCATTATGATGTTTCAGCTGCCGGCAATGCACAGTGATGTTGCAGGGCTTGGATGAGTGGGTTGATACATCCCACACTCCTATGATGAGAAGATCAGGGAATTAGACTGGCAGAAACACATGTTACAAATGGAACATCTGGTCCACTTTGCAGATAAAGAAGAATCAGAGTTCAGGCCTCGAAAGAGCATCTTGAAAACCTCCACCCATTCAGGGAGGTGGGGGGAGTTCTGTACCACACCCCGGAAAAAGGGAGGAGCAAGATGAGTACTCCCCTGTGCGAAAAAGGGAGCCCAGGGGAAGTGACCCAGAGAGCCGAAAATACAGCAGGGGAGAAAAGACTAGACCCTGTCATTCTGGGAGGGACTCCAAGTCTCAAAGGACAGGGAGTGGACCACAAATAGTAGCATCTCTGAGTCTGAGGGCGAATGACTCAGGTGCAGCCGAAAAAGAAGGATGCCAAACAAAAGAGAACCCTTGTAAAAGACCCAATTAGGCAAATAAAAGCCATCAGAAGCTTCATGATGCCCTACCACAAAAATGCCAAGTACTCAGTCTGGGAGCATCTAGAGTTGTATGACTAGATGATGACATCATTTGGCCTAAAAAATTACCATAATTCCATGGAGTTTGTCAAGTGGCATTCAGTGCGGAGAGGATCAGGCACCGAGAGAGTTTGTGCAAGAATTGAAACAGGCATTTGCCCAGACCTCTAGACGGGTGCGCACAAGTAGTAGGGAGTTTATCAATTCTTATTTTCATGCCCTCCTTAAGTACATCATGACACAACTGGTTAGGGACTTCCATGATCAAAGGTCCCTGGATTGGGTCATGGAACAGCCTACCTGGATCTATGTAGACCAAAAGTCAATGGAAAACAAAAATATTCCAAAAAATCCCAAACCATCCAACACTCCTGATGCTGCCAAGGTGGCGGAGGTGAAGAATACCCCCATTTTGGACCTAGAAATGGGGGGGCCTAAACATACTGCTCCCTCTAATAAACCAAATGAGAGGCAGAGGAGACCTTCTGATCAGTCCCAAGTGGATGGTAGCCAGGCAGTGTATCCACAATGCGTCACCTGACTCTGCCACCTACATTAGCCAGAAGGTACAAGGGTAACAGACCCATTTTAGGGTATGTATGGACTCCCCCAGCACAAAGGGGGGTGGGTCCAATCAGGTAAGAATCACGTAAGTATGGCCCCAGGAAACATCCCTCAAAATTTCCCTCCAGACTACCCACAAAACGTCCCCCAGAACTTCCCTCTGGAAGAAAGAAATATTCCATCCTCCAACTTAAGTTTCTTCCCTAGGTACCCTCCAAACCCTGACTTCCAGAATAGTCCTCCTTTTTCTCCCCGCTTTCAGGATTCTAGATCCCCAAATCAGGGAGAAGGGAGACCAAGGATGGAGGGCTACCAGGGAACCCCTCAATATTCAAGCTACTCTGAGAGTAGGGACAGCTACCCTGCCCGAGAGTCGCGAAGGTATGACTCTAGACCAACCTGAGAGGATGTTGCAACTGGAGCGCCAGGTCTAAATCTGACCCAAGACCTGAGTCATTTGTTGAGGGCTCAGCAGGGCCCTAAAATGAATGTGACTGCCCAGAACAGCTCAAAACCAGGGTCTGGTGCCCCGGAGCAATGACGGGGAGAAAACCCTGACAACCAACAGGTTCCAAAGGAGGAGGCCCGGGGGGAAGGGAGATGCAAAGCCCTAGAGAAAGCTTCCTTTCTCACCCGAGAAAAACCCCAAGAAACCTCTGAACCTGAACCGAAATCTCCTACCCCCGAAAAGCTGCAACCTAGGGAACAGAGGGTAAGTAGGAGAAACCAAGGGACAAAGAAAACCCATTTAGTGGAGGAAGTCTGCATCCTCCAGTTTGAAGTGGAAGAATCCCTGAAGGATTCAGGGAAGAAAGACTTCTCTTTCAAGGATGGGGGGATTTCTCCCATAGAAAAATGGGTCCCAAAAGACCCTAACTTAGATTGGGTAAGTATGGGGGCTGACCCAGAACCACCAATTCCTGAACCCCAACCTTGTCACCCTGATGACTCTGAAATAAATGAGGGATACTCCCCCCAAACCAGTTCAAGTGACTGTCTCCAGGAAAAGGGGGACAGCAGAGAATCAGGGAAAAAAGGGGATTTCCAAGTGCCACAAATATCAGGGTGCCAAATTTTCTTGACAGATTCCCGGATTCTGACACAGCAAATTGCCCAAGATCACACAGTGTCAGAGTTCAAAATAAAGAAATGACTTGCAAAGCTGTGTTATGCTCACCTGGACCCCACAGGGGTGTCGATCTGACGCGGACAGCTGCGGTCTCCTTCAACGTGATGCGTAGTCCAGAGATGACTGTCTGGACTGGTCCACCTAGTCTTGTCTGCTGGACCCGAAGAAGTATTTTCCTGCAAGTGGAGACAGGGATTAACCGCCTGTGGGTTTTAGTGATGGCCTCCCAACTGTTCTCGCTCTCCCCCACTAATCACCTCCGATATCCCCTTAGTAACCTCACCTTATGTTCGTAAAAGATGAGCTCTCTATCCTGCGTGTCTTGCAGGGGCGCGTAGATACCAGTAACTTCACTGGTTTGAAGGCGTTGGGAGAGTTCCGGTAAGTATTGACTCTGAAGTCCTTGGCGGGATTGGTAAGTATCAACTTCAAAGTGTTCAATGTGCCCGATGTTCACTCTTGTTCCCCTTCCTTCCTTAAGCTGCAACTGAGTTCGTGAGAAGAAGGTCTCGTAGCTGCTGCTGGCGTTCAGGTAAGAGTCTGTGTTACCCAACGCTGTCCGGTAACTATTGCATGTGTTAACGTGTTGTTTTTCTCCCTCTTTACAGATGCGGCATATGAAAATGTGGAGAGTTATGGAATAATACCGCTGGTGGTAAATCAGGTAAGTCTATGGTGGTTAGAGGTTGTATTTGTTGATTCCCTTGGCTCACCTTGTTTTTTCTTGTGTCCCCTAGGTGCCGGATTACGGCGAAGAAATGATGGAGACAGTGCCGGATCGAAAGATGCTGTGAGAACTGGTGAGTATGGCACCGTGCTGGAGCTGGCGAAGCGACGCGTGCAGGACTGATGTACTTTCCAGGTCCGGATATTAAATGGTTCTGGAATTAGGTGAGGAATTTGAAATAAGTTTGTTTTCTAACCTTGTCCTTTTCTTCTTCTTTATTCTAGGAGCTCCGGATTCGAGGCGGGCGTGGCAGAAGACTGGATGCTGGCTGCAGGCACGGTGAGCATCACGCTGCTGGATGCAGAATAACGCGAAGCATGTGCTGCTGTTCGGGTGTGGTTTAAATAGCCTCCAAAGTAGTTCCAGGTAAGAAGTTCCCTAGAGCCACGCCTGAGTAAAAAATAGTCCCTGTAACAAAATAGTCCCATCCAGGCCTCATGTAGGCTTGGACTCTTTTGCAGCATGGTCTGCATCAGGTAAGTAAAGTCTATGAGCCTGGCGCCTATGGCGCCAGGACTGATTTCTATGATGAGCCTGGCGCCTAAGGCGCCAGGACTGAATCCAGACAGCCCCTAGCCGGGGCTGCTGAGGTTTAAACAAATGTCTGGATGCCTGCTCCCGGAGCTGAGGGCCTTGGTCCTGATGCCCGGGGGTAGGCATCATGACAGCACTCCCCCCCAAGGCCCCTCCTAAATTTGTTCTTCCCCCTGGCCCCGGTTTGTCTGGGAAGTTCCGATGGAATCTTTTCACCAACCGAGGTGCATGAACGTGGTCGCTAGGCTCCCATGATCTTTCTTGTGGTCCGTAGCCCTTCCATTCGATCAAATAAAAAAGTTTTAATTTAATCATCTTAGAGTCCAGGATATTTTTTACCTCAAATTCAGGTTCTCCATCTATCAAGATAGGGTCAGGTGGTTTGGTTAATCTTGTCCCTGGTTGAACTGGTTTTAGAAGTGAAACATGAAAGACAGGATGAATTTGCATATTAGAGGGTAATTCCAATTTGACAGCCACTGGGTTGATAATGGCCTTAATGGTGTAAGGTCCTAAATATCTAGGATTAAAAGTCTGAGTTCCCTTCAGAGGTATATGTTTTGTAGCCAGCCAAACTTGATCCCCAATCTGGTATTGTGGAGTTTCACTTCTATGTTGATCAGCATTTTTCTTGTATTTCTCTTTTGCTTGTTTCAAATGTTCTGTGGCTTCCTTAAAGGCTTGTGTAATAGTAGAGTGCAAATGACTAACTGTGGGCATTTTAAGTGCTGAGGCGAATCGAGTTCTGAGGTTCGAGGGTGATGTCCATATATGGTATAAAAAGGGCTTTGTCCGGTTCCTGAATGTACAGAGTTATTGTATGCGTACTTGGAAATCCATAAAATATCTTTCCAATTGCTTTCGGTCTGGTGTAGTATGCAGCGTAGGTACTGTTCAAGGGTCTGGTTGGTCCTTTCCGTCTGACCATCGGTCTGGGGATGGTGACTTGTTGATAGCCTCACGTCGATTTGTGCCAGTTGACAACATTTCTTCCAAAAATGCGAGATAAATTGACTACCTCGGTCAGAAACCAATACGGAAGGGAATCCGTGTAATCGAACGATGTGTTTGAGGAACTCCTTGGCCAGAATCGAAGCAGAAGGTAACCCCTTTAAAGGAATAAAGTGGGCCATCTTGGAAAAATGATCCACAATAACTAGGATGGTGTTAAATCCATTACATGGAGGTAGATCTGTAATAAAGTCTAAAGACAAGGTGTGCCATGGTGTAGGTGGAATATCCAAAGGTTGTAAAAGGCCAGCGGGTTTTTTCTTCTGGCTTTTGTTTTGGGTGCAAATGCCACAAGACATCACAAATGTCTTTACATCTTTTTGCCAAGTGGGCCACCAGAACTGTCTCTTAATTTTCGCTTCAGTTTTTGCGATACCTGGGTGTCCTTCCATCAGGGTGTCATGGTAATTGGAGATGACTAGTTCTTGTATTTCCTTGTGTGGTAGAAATAGTCGTCCTTGATAGTAAAGTAGGTCATTGACGACTGAGTAGTCCGGGCCTTTCTCTACCCAGTCCTGCAGGATTGCTGGATCGAAGAGTTGTTGGATTTTTGAAGGAATATCTTCTAGTGTCTGTAGAGTAGTTATGCCAAGAATTCTTTGCCCGGGAATTATTGGCACCGGTTCCGGGTTTGCATATGCTTCTTCCATCCCTATTCGGGATAAGGCATCTGCTTTGCCATTTTTACAGCCTGTTCGATAAGTGATCACGAAATCGAATTTAGAAAAGAACAATGCCCATTGAAGTTGTCGCGATGATTGGGCTTTGGCTGTTTTTAAATACTGCAGGTTCCGGTGATCATGGTAATAGTGTGCCTGGCACCAAGAAGATAATGCCGCCAAGCCTTAAAGGCGGATTTGATGGCTAATAGCTCTTTATCGGTAACCGCATAGTTTAACTCAGGTGCTGAGAACTTTCTGGACCAAAACGCTACTGGGTGAAGTTGACCAGTTTCAGGATCCTTCTGGGACAGGACAGCTCCCATGGCTAAACTGGAAGCATCAGCTTCTACTATGTATGGAAGCTCAGGGCGTGGATTCTTTAAGACAGGTGCTGATGTGAATTTCGCTTTCAGCTCTTGGAAGGCCTTTTCAGCCTCTTCGGTCCACAAGAAGCGTTTGTTTTTTCACAAAAGTGCTGTGATGGGGTGTACAACATGCGAGAAGTCTGGAATGAATCTGCGGTAGAAATTAGCAAATCCGAGCATGCTTTGTACCCCTTTGACTGAACTGGGTGATGGCCACTTGAGAATTGCATCCACCTTTCGAGAGTCCATTCGGACTCCTTTTGGAGTCAGGATAAATCCAAGAAATTCAACTTCCGTAGCATGAAAAACACATTTTTCCAATTTTGCATATAACTTGTGCTGGCGTAGTTTCTCAAGGACTGCACGCACATGCTTAACATGGTCTGATTCTGAGGAGGAGTACACTAGAATATCATCTATGTATACGACGACACAGACGTCAATGAGTTCACAAAGGACATTGTTCATAAAATACTGGAAGGCTGCTGGTGCATTGCACAACCCGAAGGGCATCACTTGATATTCGAATAATCCGTACTCGGTGCGAAAGGCAGTATTCCATTCGTCGCCTTTCTTGACACGTACCAGATGATATGCCCCTCGGAGATCTAACTTAGTGTAGATACAAGCATTCTTTACTTGGTCTAGTAATTCGGGGATCAGAGGCAATGGGTAGCGTTTTTTTACCGTAATCTGATTTAATGCGCGGTAATCTATGCACGTTCTAAGGTCACCTTCCTTTTTTGGCACGAAGAATAAAGCTGAGGATGCAGGAGACTTGGAAGGACGAATAAAGCCATTAGCAAGGTATTGGTCCAAGTATTGCCGTAGGTGACGATTTTCAGGTTCCGTGAGGGCATAGATTCTACTGCATGGGGGTTGTGCACCGGGTAGGAGGTTGATTTGACAATCATATGATCTGTGGGGAGGTAATGTATTGGCCTGTTCTTTTTGAAAAACATCCTGAAATTCTTGGTATTCCTGAGGTAACTGCACGATTGGGTTGACTGTAGCCAGGCCTTTGTTCAAAGTTTTCTCCGGGTAACAGGTGTGTACACAATCCAGGAAGGTTATCCTCTTCTCTAGCCAATCTATACAAGGATTATGGGCCTCATTACGACCCTGGCGGAAAGTTACCGCCAGGGCCGTGACTTTACCGCCATGGTGCTAACTACGTTAACACCATGGCGGTAAGGGGATTTACCGCCCCATTCCGACCTTGGCGGGGCGGTAAATCCCCAATCCCCATTTACCCTTCCCCATTCCCATTTTTGCCCCATAGGGCATAATGGGAGTGGGGAAGGCGTTAATTACGCCACCGTAAATTACGGTGGCGTAATTAACACCAAGTTCCCTTACCGCCATGGATTTTTACACCCGCTAGAAGCAGGTGTAAAATCCGCCATGGCGGAAAGGGAACTCGTGATTGGCGGTAAGGGGTCGGCGCAGCTAACGATGGCGCTAACCCCTTACCGCCAGGGTCGTATGTGTTTCCAACCATGCCATCCCCAGTATTATATGGAACTGTGAGGCTTTGATTAGATCAAACACAATAGTCTCTCGATGCCCATCTTGACTCAACAGTGTCATCTCTGTAGTGGAATGAGTTACAGGCCCCGAGGCAATCTCAGTTCCATCAACTGTGGTGATGACATCCGAAGTGGTCTTTTTTCAAAGAGGTAGATTCATCCTTGACACCAATTTGTGGTCCATATAGTTTCCTACGGCCCCGCTATCTATGTATGCCCTTACTGCGTGCATACGTGATAGCTGCCTGGGATCAAGTAGGACCATTGGAATGATCAGATGCGAGGTCTGAGTGTCCTTGTTTAAGCTCGGCAAGCGGACCTCTATGCTTGTCGGGCGTGGACGTTTCCCGAATCAGGCTCTATGTGGATTTTATCAGCAACTCCTACCACCTTCTTGGGTGGTTTTGTAGGGCAATCCCGTAGAAAATGTCCTGAGGTTCCACAGTACAGACACAACTGCATCTGTCGTCTTCTTTCTCTTTCCTTTTGAGTTAAGGTTCCTTTAACTCCGCCGATCTGCATAGGTTCAGATGCATCTGTTCCTTTGGGGGCAACGTTGGGTTTAACCAATACCCGGTTCTCGAACTTAGCTCGATCAGTCTTTCGGTTCTGAAGTCGGTGGTCTAGCTGGTCCACTAAGTCTATAAATTCTGTGCAATCCTGAGGTGGGTTCACAACTTGAGCCAAGACATCTTTGAGTTCTCCCCGAAGTCCACGATGAAACAATGTAATTCGTTTTTCCTCCGGCCACCCGGTTTCCACCACCAACCTATATAGGTTAGCAGATCCTGGTTACCTTGTCGTAAGGATAAAAGTTTGTTGTCCAGGGCTTGACCCTGTGAGTGTCTGGCAAATAGTTTTTCCATGCTCCTTTGAAAACCCTGAAAATCCCGAAGAAGAGGATCATCCTGGTTGACTATTGGAATGGACCAATCCGCTGCGCTGCCACTAAGATATGACAATACAAAGGCTACTTTGGCTTAGTCATTTGGAAAGGCTCCCGGTCTGCATAAAAAGTGCAAGCGGCATTGGCTCATAAACATGGCGAACATTTTGGGGTCCCCAGCAAAGCGTTCGGGTGGAGCTAACGGAATATTTCCCGGTAAAACTATTTGCACAGGATTGCTTGATGAAACGGGGGTTGGGTTTCCCCCATATCCAGGTAGGGGCGTTTGCCCAGCTTGGTTTTGCAGTAGTTGCCTAGCCAGATCATCCATGCGCTCCTTTGAGACAATCAGTTCTCTCCTGAGGGCATTAGTCTCTTGGTGAGCGGCATGTACTTCCGCCCTAAGTTCCCCCAATAATTGGGCCAGTTGGTCGGTTTCCGAGGTTTCCATAACACCCGGGTGGGTATTTGTAGAGAGGCTTCGCGTTCTGTTACGCTCACCTGGACCCCACAGGGGTGTCGATCGGACACGGACAGCTGCGGTCTCCTTCAACGTGATGCGTAGTGCAGAGATGACTGTCTGGACTGGCCCGCCTAGTCTTGTCTGCTGGACCCGAAGAAGTATTTTCCTGCAAGTGGAGACAGGGATTAACCACCTGTGGGTTTTAGTAATGGCCTCCCAACTGTTCTCGCTCTTCCCCACTAATCACCTCCGATATCCCCTTAGTAACCTCACCTTATGTTCATAAAAGATGAGCTCTCCATCCTGCGTGTCTTGCAGGGGCGCGTAGATACCAGTTACTTCACTGGTTTGAAGGCGTTGGGAGAGTTCCGGTAAGTATTGACTCTGAAGTCCCTGGCGGGATTGGTAAGTATCAAGTTCAAAGAGTTCAATGTGCCCGATGTTCACTCTTGTTCCCCTTCCTTCCTTAAGCTGCAACTGCGTTCGTGAGAAGAAGGTCTCGTAGCTGCTGCTGGCTTTCAGGTAAGAGTCTGTGTTACCCAACGCTGTCCGGTAACTATTGCATGCGTTAACGTGTTGTTTTTCTCCCTCTTTACAGATGCGGCATATGAAAATGTGGAGAGTTATGGAATAATACCACCGGTGGTAAATCAGGTAAGTCTATGGTGGTAAGAGGTTGTATCTGTTGATTCCCTTGGCTCACCTTGTTTTTTTCTTGTGTCCCCTAGGTGCCGGATTACGGCGAAGAAATGATGGAGACAGTGCCGGATCGAAAGATGCTGTGAGAACTGGTGAGTATGGCACCGTGCTGGAGCTGGCGAAGCGACGCGTGCAGGACTGATGTACTTTCCAGGTCCGGATATGAAATGGTTCCGGAATTAGGTGAGGAATTTGAAATAAGTTTGTTTTCTAACCTTGTCCTTTTCTTCTTCTTTATTCTAGGAGCTCCGGATTCGAGGCGGGCGTGGCAGAAGACTGGATGCTGGCTGCAGGCACGTGGGCGTGGCAGAAGACTGGATGCTGGCTGCAGGCACAGTGAGCGTCACGCTGCTGGATGCAGAATAACGCGAAGCATGTGCTGCTGTTCGGGTGTGGTTTAAATAGCCTCCAAAGTAGTTCCAGGTAAGAAATTCCCTAGAGCCACACCTGAGTAAAAAATAGTCCCCGTAACAAAATAGTCCCATCCAGGCCTCATGTAGGCTTGGACTCTTTTGCAGCATGGTCTGCATCAGGTAAGTAAAGTCTATGAGCCTGGCGCCAGGACTGATTTCTATGATGAGCCTGGCGCCTAAGGTGCCAGGACTGAACCCAGACAGCCCCTAACCGGGGCTGCTGATGTTTAAACAAATGTCTGGATGCCTACTCCCGGAGCTGAGGGCCTTGGTCCTGATAACGGAGGGTAGGCATCATGACAAGCTGGCCCAAAAAGCACAATTCCTCTGCCCCCTTGAGGAGAGAGAAGGCAGATTTTATGCCTCATTCAAGGCACAAGGCCAATGTGCCTTTTCAGCGCTAATGGATACGGGATCCCAAACCACCCTTCTGTCCACAAAGGCATTTGACCAAATCAATTTAGGAAGGTGGGAGAGTTACCGAATTCCCCTCACACCTCTTCCTGGACAACTCCAAAACTTTGATGGAAATGATATTCCCGTCGAGGGGACTGCGGATCCTGGAGATCAAAATTGGCCGAAATAGAGTGAAGCAACCAGTCATAGTCATCACTCCAGAGGGCACACCTTGTCTCTTAGGGAATGACCTCCTTCGGAGGTTGTCACCCCTAATAGACTGTGTGAACAAGGTCCTCTGGACACAGACTAAATGGTCAATAAAACTAAACAGAGCACACACTACGTGAATCTAAATGGCACATGCCACATGATTGAACAGCGGTCTGACAAAATCGAATTTCACTTTAGGAACAATCAAGTCCCTGACATCACTGTCATATCTGTAGGAGAACAAATTGGTGATGGGAACCCTTCTACAATTTTGAAAATCAACCTTGCTCCCAGTTTCAAGTCGCATTCCACACTGGAAGGAGATACCCTGAAATGTTATACCTATCCACAATTTGAAGACAACACAAATCCCATGACAAAAGAGGATGAAAAACCAGCTCAAAGTTTGGCAGATATTCAGAAAAAGGGTAAACAGCTGTTCCTCCTCATTCAGGTAATGAGGGGGGAGCCTGTTCTTGCCAGAGTATGCCTGAATAATGGAAAAAGCTTCATCAGCGAAGCGTTATTCAGGAAACTCCCAAAAGGTCAGACCATCCCCACATTTAAGTTGATTAATAAATGGGAAATGGGCCTGGAAACTCCAAATTCCAAACATCTCCTGCCTAGCAGGTGCATGCTAAAAATGCCCATTGGTGACAAAAGTATAGATCATAATTGCTGGATTGTGTGAGAGGTCCCCGCTTCATTCTACTTAGGTAGTGACATTCTCAATCGATTTGCAATTAATTTGGACCTAATTAATTACAAAGTCTGGTCCCGACTGGGGGGTAACCCCATGGGCTTTGACAATCCTCAAAAGGCATTTCGGTCAGCTCAATTGCTGCCGTATGCAGTTGAAATTCAAACTGGAGAAGAGGTCACCATCCCAGGACTGGTCCGACCATTCACCATTCCCCTAAAATTTAAAAAATTAAGCAAGGACAGAACCTCCAAAACCCGGAAGCTTATATAAATTTAAATTATCACCTCCAACAGCAGGGGTTGTATTTGAACCCGACTCCACTAGTTGACCTGGAACACAACACCATTTGAATATTGGTGGATAACAGTGACCCTAGGAGTATCACTCTGGGTGCAGACACATTTATTGGAATGGCGGCTGATGCCCAATATTTCTCCATTGACTTAGGGAATGAGATTATGGGACAAATTCCAAACGACTGTTACCTCTGTGACAATGACTTACCTCCAATAAAAGATTTTCACCATTTCTTGGTGTACTTTTCCTGCCCTTACGGAGGGGAAGAGGTAACCTGTGATAACGGGAAGGATGAGGTGGTATTTCAGGTCAACAGTGATTGCCTCTCCCACTTGAAACCTCCTGTCCAGGCCAACACCATAACAAAAGATCTTTCCACGCAACTGGAGGATACTGCGGAAATTGCAAAAGAACTTCATGCAGATGATTGAGGAACGAGTCTACCTCGCTGATGCCTGTGGGGCTGAGGAGCAGAATCTGAAAGAGGGTGTTTCTGGATTTTCAAGAAATCTTTGCCGTGGATTCGTAGGACTGTGGTTGCACCGAGATACATTTTACCTCCATCCCCACCGACCCTTGGATGGCTCCCGTATTTGTGAAGCAATATCAGTTGCCCCTTGCATCTATGGAGTCATTCACAGAGATCATGAAGAACTTAGAATCCTGTGGGATAATTCGTCCAGTCCCCGGTAGGGGGGATACTAAAAACCCAATGGCCAATGGAGACTTTGCCCAGACCTTAAGGAGTTAAACAAATGGGTGCACATGTCCCATTGGCCTCTTCCCTACATCGATCAGGGACTGGCCCAGATCCAAAGGTCAAAGGTGTATACCGCCTGTCAGGCTCCTGTTGTCTGGCGCAGAGGCAGCACAAACACCTGCCTCCCCGTTGGGTCTTAGCACCTGGGATGTAAAAACCACAGGCCACCTTGACCCGCCGGGGAAAGAGGGTTAGGGTCCGTTGGTTTGGATGGGTAGAGGGAGTTCAGGATAACCGGAAAGAGGGTTAGGAGGCTGTTATGGATAGGTGGGGGTTTTTAGGGAAACATACTCCTCGGCTCCTGTGCGCCGCTCCGATGGACGTACTCCGCCCATGCACTCATGCACCCCACCCACACTGTGTGCCCTCCGAAGGGAGCCTTTGTACTGGAGCTCCTGAACCAGGACACTACGACATTAAAGTGCTGACCAGTGTAGCAGGACACTATGACATTAAAGTGCTGACCAGAGTAGCAGGACACTATGACAGTAAAGTGCTGACTTTAAAGTGCTGACCAGAGTAGCAGGACACTATGACATTAAAGTGCTGACCAGTGTAGCAGCAACATAAAGCACACCGACATTTACTCATGCAGCACGCTTTCCCAAATCATGTGCGTGAACACCAACCCCCTCGCATTATTCTCATGCACAAAAAACGGCACTTAGCTCTGATTGCTGGCTGGTGCCTCCGATCCTCCTGACTTCGTGTGCTCAGCCAAAGTACGCTCAGCCAAAGTACGCTCTGCTTTCACTGCAAAATACCAAAACACATTGTCAGTGCGGGCGAAAACAACTCGTAGTTGACTTCACTCCGAGTTGCCTCAGGAATGTTTTCCCCGCATTCCGTGCGTGGGCAATTAGTCACGGCATTGCCCAAATCATGCGGGGTCTATGTATTGATTCCCAGTTTACAGGGGACTCGTGCGCGATGCTTCTCGTGCCTCTGCCCCAGTTCGCGGTTCGGTATCTAAACCGACAATCCCAGCCGAAAGTACAGCCGACAACAAGTGCTTCAAAAAGAGAACTTATCTTTTGGTTGTGCGCGGGGCCTGGGGTGTTCAGGCGGGAGCTTATGCCCCGCGTAGGCGTGCCTGCCGGAGCTCGGATGAAACACGTCTTCTCTCCTCTGCATCCGGAATTGCGAGCGTCGTCCCGATGGCGCGGCTCGCGCATGCGCATTAGCGCGGGCGTGGCATTTCCTGACAGCAGGCTCGTGCAAGGCACGGCCTGCTGGGAAATGTAGTTCCAAGGCGGTTCTCCATCCCAGGGACTTCTTTCTGCAAAAGGGATGGAGAACCCGCCTTGAGTACTGGGTAGAGCTTTTTAGGGGGGCTATCACCCCTTCTGCAGCCCCCACAGTGGCTGCAATCTGCCTTTTGGCCCCAACACGTGGCCCAGCCCTGACAGTACTCCCCCTCCCTCTCGCAGGCCCTGGTTTAGCGGGGTACCTAAGATGGAATTGGCGAAGGAGTCGAGGAGCATGAATGTTTTGTGCCGGTTCCCAGGATTGATCCTCAGGGCCGTACCCCTCCCAGTCTATGAGGTACCATGGCTTTCCCAATCTAAAACTTGAATCCAAAATAGCCCTTACTTCGTATTCCGGATAACCATTCACCAACATGGGTGGGGGCCGTTTTGTTTTTACAGAAGCCGGGGCTGGTTTTAATAAGGCCACATGGAATACCGGATGTACCTTCATATGTTGTGGTAATGATAGTCGAACCGCCACTGGATTGATGATTGACGTGATCGGGAACGGGCCAATGAAACGAGGTTGGAATTTGCGAGGCCCTTGTAGGTGGAGGTTTCGAGTTGAAAGCCATACCCGATCCCCTGTCTTGTAGGGTGGGCTCACTCTCCTTTTCTTGTCGGCATAATGTTTATATGATGATTTTGCTGAGTTCAAGGTATGTTGTATGGACAGCCAAAGGGTTTCAAGCTGTCTTTTTCGTTCCTGCGCAGCCGGTACTTCCGGTACATCGACCTGCGGTAATGGCTGGAAACGTGGATGGTATCCATATGAACCATAGAATGGTGTTACCTTGGTTGACGAGTGGACAGCGTTATTATACGCTAGCTCCGCCAGCCAGATGACCTCCGCCCAGGTATTGTCTTGGCCTTGAATGAGACAACGCAGGTATTGCTCCAGTGTCTGGTTTAAGCGTTCCGTTTGTCCATCCGTCTCTGGATGGTAAGCAGAGGACAAACGTATACTCATTCCTACAGTACTACAAAATGCTTGCCAAAAACGCGAAGTGAATTGTGGCCCTCTGTCCGAGATTACATTATAATGGATTCCATGCAGTCGGACTATGTTCTGCAGGAACAAATCGGCCAGTTCACTAGCTGTTGGCGTGCCCTTACAGGGTACGAAGTGAGCCATCTTGGTGAGGTAGTCTACGACTACAAGAATGGATGTGAATCTGTGGCTAAGGGGCAACTCCACTATCAAGTCTAAAGAAATGGTATGCCAAGGAGTTGGCGGTGTTGGCAATGGTTGCAAATGTCCCGCTGGTTTCTTATGTTCGGATTTGTTTCTCATACAAGTATCACAGTTGGAAATGTAACGTTGCACATCCCTCTTCATACCCGGCCACCAGAAGTGCCTCCTTAGTAGTTCTATGGTTTTTGTCGAGCCAGGATGACCTACAAATGGCGAGTCATGACACCACTGGATTGCTTGTCGTTGAAGTGGGGTAGTGGGTATGTATAGGGCCGTTTTGAAAAAGGGCAATCCATCCTTGATTGTCTGATCCGAATCCTGCGCCGTCCATTGCGCTAAATCCTGTACAGACATTGCTTTCCGGATATCTTCAAACATGTTGTCTACTACAATGCTTCCTACAATGCAACTTGGTTTTATTATTGGTTTGACTTCTTCCTTTGGTTCTGAGTGTTCAGTGGTGGGCTCGGGATATCGTGACAGAATGTCCGCTTTCCTATTGTCTATCCCTGGACGATATGTTACAACGAAGTCAAACTCTGAAAAGACATGGCCCATCATAGCTGTCTGGGGCTAAGGGCCTTGGCCGACTTCAAGAATTGTAAGTTACGATGGTCAGTAAATATAGTGATGGTGTGTCGGGCCTCCATTAGGTAATGGCGCCATTCCCCAAAGGCTGCTTTGATGGCTAACAGCTCCTTGTCTGCTATTACATAGTTCCGTTCTGTGGGTAACAATGTCCTGGAGTAATAGGCAACGGGGTGCAACTGTCCGTTGTCATCACGTTGTGACAGGATGGCGCCGATGGCATAACTTGATGCATCCGTCTCTACTACATAGGGTTTGGTTGGATCTGGATGCATGAGAACCGGAGCTGTGATGAATGTGTCCTTCAGGGCTCGGAACCCTGCTTCTGACTCTGCATCCCACTGGAATGGTATTCCCTTTCGTAAGAGACGGGTAATAGGCTGAACCTTTTTAGCAAATCCCTCTATGAAGCGGCGGTAGAAGTTTGCGAAGCCTAGCACCGTCTGGACGTCCTTTACTGAGGTTGGGGATGGCCAGTCGATGATAGCTTGTACCTTCTTCTGGTCCATATTCACTCCTTGGGGTGACAAAATGAATCCCAGAAACTCTACCGTGGATTGATGGAACTCACATTTTTCTAATTTAGCGTAGAGCTGGTGTTCCCTCAATCTCTGCAATACTGCCCTCACATGGCCCCGGTGTTCTTCTATACTTTGTGAATAGATTAGTATATCGTCGAACCACGCACCTGGTCCAATAACACTGGAATCAAGGGAAGAGGGTAGCGGTTTTTGATGGTAATGCGGTTTACCGCTCTGTAGTCGATGCATGTCCTGAGTTCTCCGGATTTTTTGGGCACGAAAAACAGGGGCGATGAGACTGGAGATGTTGAATGCCTAATAAATCCATTTGCCAAGTTGGTGTCAATGTATTCTTTTAGATGTTCATTTTCTGACTCCGTAAGGGCGTAGATTCTACTGCAGGGGAGGATCGCACCATCCTCGAGATCAATCCTGCAGTCAAACGATCGGTGTGGAGGCAAAGTCTCAGCCGCCACTTTACTAAAAACATCCCGGTAATCTTCATATACTTCCGGCAACACTGTCTCCACGCCTCCTATGAAGTGAGACGAATCCCACGGCGTTCCGCAGGTCCTACGGCAATGTCTTGACTGGAACAGCAACGTTCCCGTACTCCAGTTGACGGTGGGGTTATGGAGCCTTAACCATGGTAACCCCAAAATGAAGCCGAACTGTGGAGCGGCGATAACATCGAATTGTATTGTCTCTTGATGACACTTTCCGCATTCCAGGCGTAAGAGATGGGTTTGCTGGGTAATGGGTCCTGAGGTTAGGGGTGAACCATCCACCGATTTAACTTCTTCTTTCAGCGCCTTGTTGCTCAATGGAAGACCCAATCTTAGCGCTACCTGCTCGTCTACAAAATTGCCCGTAGCTCCAGAATCTACCATTAAAGACACAGGAATGCGTTTACCTTGCCAACTTAGATTGCCTGCAAGCATGACATGTGCTGCCTGGTTGTGATGAGTGTTGGCCAGTAGTCTCGGGGTGTTTTTAGTTTCGCTCGTCCTTGCCACCCTCATGGGCGAGCTGCGGCGTTTCCCGAACCCCCTTCTTTAGGTGGTTTGGCAGAACATTCACGTACGAAATGGCAGGCCTTACCACAGTGCAAGCATAATTTTTCTCGTCTTCTTTTGTCCTTTTCCTCCTTGGACAGCGGGCCGCGAATCGTCCCGATCTGCATGGGTTCGTCAGCAGCCCTTTCCACCGCTCTGTAAGTTTTCTGCTGATCCAGTCGTGCCAAGGGTTTAGTATCCCACTTACGTTTATCCTGCCGGCGTTCATTCTGCCGTTGATCCAGGCGGAGTGCTAAATCTATCATTGTAGAACATGTTTCAGGCTGCGGGTCCACCTGAGCAATGAGGTCTTTTAAATCTTCCCTAAGGCCTTGATAAAACAGAGCCATTCTTTGGTCCTGTGGCCAATCAGTCTCCATAGCCAATCGGTTGAAGGCTGTTACGTAAGACAATAGGTCTCTGCTTCCTTGCCTTAAAGTGAGTAGTTCCCTGTCCTTAATCAAGGATGCTGAACGTCGATTGAATATTTTGCCAAACTCCTCCAGGAACATGTCCCAACTGTATAGCAGGGCGTCATCTTTACGAACCAAGGGTGTGGCCCAAGAAGCAGCATCCCCAGTGAGGTAGGAGATTACAAACGCCGTGCGCGCTTGGGCTGTCCTGAACACAGCTGGTTTAGTCAGAAAGTGCAATTGGCACTGCATGATGAATTGGTTGAATTGTTGGGGTTCTCCATGGTACCTTTCTGGGGGAGCTAAGGGTAAGGGTGGCTCCGTGGACACCTGCACCTGCACGGGGGTTGGAGGGGAAACTCTGGGTAAGGGGGTTGCTTTGGCCTGGGTTTGAATCGTCAGATTATGTACCTGCCCCGCCAGGTCTTGATAATCCTGTCTAGTTGCGGCTAATTCCGCCTTTAGTTCCTGAAGTAGGGTCACTACGTCAGCCATGGTTGTACTGCCCGGGCGCCTAGTATACTTGGGCTCGCAATTCTGTCAGGCTCCTGTTGTCTGGCGCAGAGGCAGCACAAACACCTGCCTCCCCGTTGGGTCTTAGCACCTGGGATGTAAAAACCACAGGCCACCTTGACCCGCTGGGGAAAGAGGGTTAGGGTCCGTTGGTTTGGATGGGTAGAGGGAGTTCAGGATAACCGGAAAGAGGGTTAGGAGGCTGTTATGGATAGGTGGGGGTTTTTAGGGAAACATACTCCTCGGCTCCTGTGCGCCGCTCCGATGGACGTACTCTGCCCATGCACTCATGCACCCCACCCACACTGTGTGCCCTCCGAAGGGAGCCTTTGTACTGGAGCTCCTGAACCAGGACACTACGACATTAAAGTGCTGACCAGTGTAGCAGGACACTATGACATTAAAGTGCTGACCAGAGTAGCAGGACACTATGACAGTAAAGTGCTGACTTTAAAGTGCTGACCAGAGTAGCAGGACACTATGACATTAAAGTGCTGACCAGTGTAGCAGCAACATAAAGCACACCGACATTTACTCATGCAGCACGCTTTCCCAAATCATGTGCGTGAACACCAACCCCCTCGCATTATTCTCATGCACAAAAAACGGCACTTAGCTCTGATTGCTGGCTGGTGCCTCCGATCCTCCTGACTGCGTGTGCTCAGCCAAAGTACGCTCAGCCAAAGTACGCTCTGCTTTCACTGCAAAATACCAAAACACATTGTCAGTGCGGGCGAAAACAACTCGTAGTTGACTTCACTCCGAGTTGCCTCAGGAATGTTTTCCCCGCATTCCGTGCGTGGGCAATTAGTCACGACATTGCCCAAATCATGCGGGGTCTATGTATTGATTCCCGGTGTCCTGTCAATTGGTCGACTGCAATTTGGTCGACTGCAATTTGGTCGACACCATTTGGTCGAATGCCAAATGGTCGAATTTTTTGTTTTTTAATTTATATATATTTTTTGTGGGTTTTCGTGTGGGGAAATAAAAAAAAAAGGAAAAAAAGGGGGTTGGGGGGGGGACCCCCCCCAAAAAAAAAAAGGGGTAAAAAAAAAAAAAATTCGACCATTTGGCATTCGACCAAATGGTGTCGACCAATTGTCCTGTCGACCAAATGTTTTCGACCAATTGACTGGTAACCTTGATTCCCAGTTTACAGGGGACTCGTGCGCGATGCTTCTCGTGCCTCTGCCCCAGTTCGCGGTTCGGTATCTAAACCGACAATCCCAGCCGAAAGTACAGCCGACAACAAGTGCTTCAAAAAGAGAACTTATCTTTTGGTTGTGCGCGGGGCCTGGGGTGTTCAGGCGGGAGCTTATGCCCCGCGTAGGCGTGCCTGCCGGAGCTCGGATGAAACACGTCTTCTCTCCTCTGCATCCGGAATTGCGAGCGTCGTCCCGATGGCGCGGCTCGCGCATGCGCATTAGCGCGGGCGTGGCATTTCCTGACAGCAGGCTCGTGCAAGGCACGGCCTGCTGGGAAATGTAGTTCCAAGGCGGTTCTCCATCCCAGGTACTTCTTTCTGCAAAAGGGATGGAGAACCCGCCTTGAGTACTGGGTAGGGCTTTTTAGGGGGGCTATCACCCCTTCTGCAGCCCCCACAGTGGCTGCAATCTGCCTTTTGGCCCCAACATGTGGCCCAGCCCTGACACCGCCATTTACCTGACCAACGGTTACTGGATAGTACCCGTGAGTAGGGAAGACCAGTAGAAGCTAGCATTTTCCTTCGGGGGGCAGCAGTAAACGTGGACCTGCACCCCCTCTGGATACATAAACTCTGGCAACAAATTCAACCTCTTTCTGTACAAGGTCATGCCCAACTTGGGTGAAAGGGGAAACCTGGCCTATGTAGATGATGTTTTAATCAAAAGCTCAGCCGTGGAGGAACACATAGCTGCAATACGCTATGTTCTGACCCAGTTCTAGAAAGCCATAGTGAAATTGTCATTCCAGAAGGCGCAATGGTGTAAGACCTGCATGAAATTCCTGGGGTGTGAAATCATCCCTGAGGGTCTCAGTCCCCAGGCGAAAAAGGTTCAAGCATTACTGAAATTAAAGGACCCTACAACTCTTTGTGAACTAAGAAGCCTTCTTGGAATGACTAATTATAGTAGAAAGTTTGTAGAGGACTACGCAGAGGTCACAAGACCCTTGGTCCATTTACTAAAGGCTGGGGTCGAGTGGGAGTGGGGTCCAAAGCAAGCTGAGGCAGTAAAACAACTCAAGAGAAGCCTTTCACAAGCGCCTTGTCTGTCTCAACCCATCAAAAACAAGGAGTTCTTCTTGGAGACGGGGTTCTCAAATACGTGCTTAACAGCAGTATTATAACAGAAGCATGACAAGGTCAATAAAGTAATCTTGTATGTGAGTAAGACTTTGTCCTCTGTGGAGGAAAAATTCAACGATTGTGAGAACGCATTCCTGGCAACGGTGTGGACATTGAAAAATGATTGCCCGTTCATCCAGGGGGTGCACATCATTGTCAAGACTCCTCATCAGCTCTTGCAATACTTCAAAAGTGACCGAATCCGGGCAGGGAATGTGAGTAATTCTATAATTAATTCCTGGATCCTGTCTAAGCAAGCCTTTCCTGTCGAGGTCAGATATGGCCAAAACAAGAAGAGTCCCCTTGCGCAAGGTTTGGCTGACTTACTGATTGTGCTCAAGAAAACTGTCTCGAGGACGAAAGTCTAAAAACAGAAGACAACATGGAGGCGTATCAGACTTCCCCGCACAAAGTCTATGAGAAAGACATGTGCCAGGGGATACCCACAGTTTATGTGGATGGGTGCTCCTACAATGTTGATAACAACAGGGAAAAGGAACTGGTGGCTGGCATTGGGAATGCCTGGGTGACTGATGCCCTGGAGCCCTCTGCTGGGTACAAGAACGGTCCCCGAAGTAGTCAGGTGGCACAGTTGATGGCGGTTCATCAAGCCATCCTTATTGCCGTGCAACACCAACTCCAGCAACTAGTCATAATCACTGATTCAGATTATGTCCAGAATGTGTTCGGGTAGCCCCTGATAAATTGGAAAAACCGAGGTATGCTGTGTGCAAACAACAAACCACTCAAGCATGGGAAACTAATACAATCAATTGATGATCTGGTCACCTCTAATGAGATGACCATCTACTGGAAAAAGATACAAGTTCACTCTGAAGTAGAGGGACCAGGCAAAACCGGAAATGACCTGGCTGACCAGTTTGCCAAAACCCAGAGCCATCCACGGGGATCTCATAGAGATTGAGTCCCTGTTGGAGGAAATCCAGGTCTCAACTGCCCAGTAGAGTAAGGAAACCCCAGATGCTGATTTGATTATGGCACAAAAAGGGGAGCCGATTATTGGGACATTTTATCAGCACATTGAAGACCCCGTGAATTTTCCTCTGACCGAATCCAATTACATCGGGAAAGATGATCTCCGGGTGTTGATGAAGTTTCCAAAATGTTCCGAATCCAGGAGGGGTTGTTGGTACGGAGATCCATCTCTGGATGTGAACAGTGGGTGGTACCGACCTCATTCCGAAGCCTGATGCTAAGTCACGCCCATGATGCAGCCACAGCCGGTCATCGGGGGTTTCATAAAACCTTGGATTTCTTGCGGGAGGTCACATACTGGCCACATATGGGTCAGGACCTCAACCAATACGACCATTCAAGCTAATGACTGGACTTAAAATGGTGCTACCTCAGCATCTGCTCTACAGAACTCAAGAGCAGACCCTGATCAATGCGTCCACTACACATGAATATATTGAGAATTTGCGAAACACCTTCAACATGCTTTTGAGTACGCTCAACGAAATCTGGAAAAGTCGGTAGAGGAGATGAAAACCCACTACGATTTAAGGACCACTAAGAAAGAGTACCAAGCAGGAGAGTGGGTCCATCCCTCTGGGCACGGTGACTTTGGAATTGTGAATAAAACCTCACCTGTCACACATAAGATCTGCATCCCAAAAGGAGAACAAACGGAAGACAAATGGGTGCACATCAATCAGTTGAAGAGCTGTCATTCCAGGCAGAACTTGAGACTGATTGAAGAACCCAGTGAGTGTAGAGCCTAGGAATCCTCCGAAGAGTAAAGGTAAGAAATTGCAACCTGGATGAAGAAAACCAAACATTTACAGGGAGTAGAACATTTATTCTTATTTTGAGAAGATGATGAAGGATTAAAATGTAAGGAAAGAAAGAATTTGTTTGTAATGTATATCTGGTACGTGTCGTTTCTCTTGTTCTTTTGTTGTCCATTTTAATGTCCCTACCTGGGAAAATGGTATTGTACGAAAAGTTTAATCTCTCCATTGTTCTTGGCAGATAAACTAACTCCTTGCGTCTTCAGGCTGAAGGGGAGCCGCTGAAGCGGGAGAGACCCAGGATAAAACCCTAATGGAAAAAGAAAAATCCGTAGAGTGGGGGCAGCCCAGTGCATCACTACATTAGGACCAGGATAAGAGCAGACGCGCTCTGAAGGAGAGTCCTGGAACAAACCCAGGAGAATGCACGCTCTAAAGGAAATCCCTGGGGTGAACCAAGGCCATCAAGAAAAGGACACCCCACTCCCTCCTAGCTCTTCTCTCTGTATAAAGCTATCAAAGAGCCAGGAGGGGGTATTTGTGGGGTGAAATTGCCCCGGATGTCATGAGTAAAAGGCTGCAGTCAGTTATGAGGGCTCCCCAAATGGAAAGGACGGCCTGGAACTAACATGGAAATAAGGCCCTGCACATTCAAAGCAAAAAGGAGTGAATCTGGGCCAAAAAACCTGGAAAGGCATAGAAATGTAAATTGCCCGGCATAAGGGAACGATATGAGACACGAGTGGCCAAATTATGGAAAAGCTGAGGTAACAACCTCAGAAATTATAGTCTACAGAACCCTAAATGGGATTTCAGAATTGTGAGCTACAGTTGCAGAGAAGCAGATAACATTTTGGCAGAAGCATTAAAGAAAATATGCAAATTTGTTTTTTCCTTTAAATTAAAGACATGCTCATGATAATGTGTGCAAGATTTGTAATATATGAACTTGGGTTCTGTCCATCATGAGCCCATCACAGAGGAAACAATAATTCACAGAATCTACAAGGAGAGGTTGAATTGCAGCAGAATGAAGGCTTTTTCACGGCTGACACTTCACAAAGTGACATTGCAATTGTGCCTTTAAAATGACGCTCTGAGCATCCTGATGTACAACTAAAGTCTCTAAATATATCATTATGTTGTCTTTCTGTAACCACTGTGTGCAGGGAACTACTTTGCAAGTGTTTAACATGTTAAAATTGTGTTCATTTCCCAGAGTTTATTTAAAAGTAAAATGCATTCAGTGTGTGGCAGGCCTAATCTTAGTTTTCGTTTTTCTGCTATGTCTTCAAATCTGAAACTAGATTTCGAAGCCCATAGTCATGGGGATGTAAGTCTGGTTTCCCTTCAAGCATGAGTGCTTATCTTATACATACAACCTTAAATTCCAGTAGAGATCAGAATTGTGGTGGAGGCAAGATAGGGCAGCTCTTCTCTCCAGCAGTTTATGACCCAAACCACTTAGGCTGCAATAAAACTGGCCGTAGCTGGCAATTAGCTTTTGAAGCTCTGAGCTAATCTAAACACAGGACACCCTCTTGATGTCACAGCCACAAACAGACCCATCCCAAGGGTGGGGGCCAGTGTTAAGGAGTGGTTTCACTCTCATTGTGCAAAATGGGAGATATACTTTTTATTGTATAACTTTGGCAATAGTGGTCGCACAATAATTAGGGTAGGATTTTTGAAAAGGGGAAAGTTGACTGTTTCTGGTCAACCGAAAACAATTTTGGTGGGGCCTACATACCCAAGTTATTTAGGAAAACATCATGGGGCACTCATGGTGTGGTTGGGAGATATGAAAATTGGAGAAAACCTGCAAAATATGACTCATATTCCGCCCACTGAGCACCATATTTTTCACAGATATAGTTTGGTAGGAAGTGAGGGAAAACCATAGCTCTGCATTGGAATAACCTACAAACTTCTAAGTAGGGTTGTTTGTTTCACCATAAAATATAGTGTTAAAAAATGCTATCACATGTCTTGAAATATGAAGAGTAAGGGCACTTGTCAGACAGTGAGGTTTGTATGTCCCCAAACCAGACCGAGCCCTCCTACCAGAGTAAGTAAGAGTCTCCTCCCCTGGTTTCCCAAAACACTCCTATATTTTCTGGACCTATCAGCCCATAGATGGGAGTGAACTTTGTAACGGTGCCCAATCCATTCTGCAAGAACTATGACACTAGTGATGTCACTTGCCTTATAAATAAGTCACTCTGCCTCAAATCAGGACTCTTCCGACTACATCCTGAGGTGTACAGCTGCCAAAATCTGGAACCATCCAAGCAGTGAGGCCTAGATATTGCAGAGGAGCCAGGAGGTTTAGTAGCTGCCTTGGGACCCCTTGGAGGACAGAGGGAATCCTTGACTGACCCCTGGACTGTCCCAGCAGTGAGTGGTGCTCTGGCACTCCCTTATGTTCCATCCAGCCCTCTCTTATAACTATAGATACCCCAAGCCTTAGATTGCACAAGCCCCATATTGTTTCAGCACTGCACAGGAGCTTACCCCATTGAAAAAACCCCATTGAAAAAAACAATTGTCTGTGCATTTGTCATTTTCCTATTGAAGAATCCTTTCTTTGCATGGGCACCTAAGCCATTTTCCCAGTGAACAATCCTTTATTTGTCTGTCTTGTAGTCATTTTTGCATTGAAGAATCTCTTATGTGTCTGTGCCTTGAAGTTGTTTTCCCATTGAAGAATCCTTTGTTTGCCTGTGTATTTCAGTCATTTCCCATTGAGGAATCTCCAGTTGCCTGTGTAGATCCTTACTATATTTTTACAAGTAAATCAATTCATTTCCCCATTTATTTCACAACATCTGTATTGTGGAAGTTCGAAATTCACCGTCTCTTCTCAGTGCATTGCAAATGGTTATAGTCATAAAAGTGTTGCCCAAAAGGATGAATCCCATTGTGAGCTGAAAAACGAATTTGTCCCTGTGTTTAAATGTGCCCTACAAAACGAATTTTAATCTGAAATTGTATTTTCTCCTGTCTCTGCCATCCTGATCCTGAAACCGATTTTCCTTTTGTGAGCTATTCCTTGTCCCAGAGCCTACCTGTTACGTGCATCTGTTATTCTACCTAAAAACCAATTTCCCTATTTTGAGTTCCCCATTGCCCTGACCTTGACTGTCATTTTCAGCCTCAGTAAAAACGAATTCCATTTGCATTTTGTTTCGATTGAAAGTGAGCCTAACCTCCTAAAAATTGTATTTCCTATTCTGTTCCTCTTTCCCTATTGTGTTGTGAAAACGAATTTTCATTTGCATTCCCTTTCCATTGTCCAAGTGTTGCATATCCTAAAATCGATTTTCCTCTTCTGTGCTAGTTAGTATCCCCCAAAGCTCTGCCTGTTTCCAAAGTATAAGCAGCACAAAGTCCCTTCTGTGCTGTCCCATAGCAGTTGTGCTAAATAAGTAAAAAACAATTTTTCATGGTAGAAAAACGAATTGTCCCATTCATTGCTGGCTCCCCATATTGTTTCTGTAAGCACTACTCAAAATCCAAGTTTAACCTTGTGTTCCCATTCCTTGCCACTGCCTTCCATCCCAAACTGACAAGCCTAGTGGTGGTCTAGGGGGGGATGAGGGTTGCTGGGACTCAATCACCATTTTGTGTGCGCATGCACTTTTCCATTGGTTGCATTCATTTTCTTGTTTTTTTTAACTGTTCATTGATGATAGTAGTAAAGAAGTAAAGTATATCCATCTGCTCTATATATTTGAGTTGTCTCAGTGTTCCGCTTGACCAAAAAGGATTCTGCAATCTGTGCTGCCACACCTTAGTGGCTCTGTAAATGTTTATTCTAATTTCCCATTAAATCATAAATTAATAAAATATTCATTGATAACACACCGGCCTGGTTCCTAGTCTACTGTGACATGGGGTGCTTGTGGAGGTTGGGTGCGAGGCGGGTTGGAGGACTCCTTAAGAAAGAATCTATGTAGCAAAAATAAAATGCGGTATTATTGTGCGCCACATTCATTGTAGGGAAGGGAGATCCCTGACTTGCTTGTACCGTATAATATATTGTGACAATTATACCCCAGAGAATCATTGATGTTCCATCTTGGGGGATAGCGGGGGACATGAGGGTGGTCACGTATGTGGAAAGTGATCTCGTCTCACTCACAGTGTTACTAACGGGATGGGGAGAGACCATGGTCGCGGCAGATCTTGATTTGCCTGAATGTGTTGGAACTTGGGACCTAACACTTGAGTAGTTAGATGGGGGCATTTTAAGAACATAGAACTCCAGTTCTTGCATAAGAACCCTTCCAGCACTGAAAAATGTGCTGGCAGCTGATGCACAAGATGTGGATGTCATGAAAGCCTTTGACAATTTAGTGAATGCTATCTGACCCTGTTCATAAAAGTCAACGACCGCCAGAGCTATGGTGGTCCACAAAACAGAGAGCCTAGTCAGGAATGGAAGAATACCTCGACAAAAGACTGTGTGCAAAGACTCCTTTTGGATCATGATGAGAAGGAAGCATTTTATTAAAAGGGCCTTTGCCCCTAGCACTGGTGTAACAGGGGCCCCCGCAGCCCCCACAGTGCGGGGGCCCCGCTAGCCCATGTCCTGGGAGGTGACCCCATTGGAGAAAAAAAATGAAAATAAATATTTTTCCAAAATGTTTTGGAACTTTTTATTTTTATTTCACTCTGCCTTCATAAAGAAATTATTTCTGTAACAGAAATAATTTTTTTTATGAAGGCAGAGTAACTACAAATAGAAACGTTCTTTTTGAAGTCCGAGGGCTCCCCCCCCATGACATGGAAGACCCCAGGCCGGAGGCCTCCATGTCATGGGGTGGGGGAGCCCTTAGACTTCAAAAAGAAATAGTTTATTTTTGAAGTCACTCTGCCGTCATAAAGAAATGATTTCCGTTATGGTTTGGTCCTTAATGGAATTAATTTCTTTATGAAGTCAGAGTGACTTCAAAAAGAAACAATTTTTATTTGAAGTAATAGGGCTCCCCTCAACCTCATGACGTTTGCGTGTGTGAGTGTATGGTGAAATGGTGTACACTTAAATGTGTAAGTGGCTGCCTGTGTGAGTGTATGGTGAAAGGGTGCACACAAAGGTATGGGTGGCTAGGTGTGCGCGTGCACGTCTAAAGTGAAAGGGCGCGCCTGCATGGTGAAAGGGTGCACACTTAATGTATGGGTGGGTGCCTGGGTGTGTGTGCCTCTATGGTGAAAGGGGGCACACTTAAATGTATGGATGGCTGGGTGTGCGTGTGTATATATGGTGAATGGTGTGTGTGCTTGTGTTCAGGGGCGCAACAAAACCTACAATCCTTCAAATGTTGGGAGAGGCACTAACTTCACGGGTGGTGGGGGAGGAGTACACTTATTTTTGAGGGGGCATCTAACTTCTATGCATTTTTATGAGACTAGTCTAGTGCTGCATCAATGTTACAAGTAGTTAACTCTCTATTTTAAGTCTGAAAGCACCCACTTATGGACTGCTGTGAGAAGGAGCAGTCTCCTGTTCCCTCTCTACCCTTCCAATCACTAACCTGGCATGCAAGTACTAAACCCACATCACGATTTAAATTGCCTAAAGAAATTGGCATGAGAATGCACGTACTAACAGTTTAATGCTTACGTTAGTAATTGCTGGGCCCTTGTTAACAGTGAAACCCCGGTGCTGTTTAACATTTGTGTCCTGTTCAGTCCGGCAACTGCTCTGAAGGTCAGCCAGGTTGAGTCAACATAGCCCAAAATTTCAGGGTGGGGGGAGTGCTGAAGCCCAGTCAACTCAATGGTGTTACGCCACTACTTGTGTTTAATGCCTTGCTTACTTATTGGTAATCGTCATTACTCCTAGCCCTATTCTTCCTCGTCCCTGTACTTGTATGAGGCAGTACTTGTGCATGAGGCATTCTGCCCAAGTACTGGGATGAGGTAGAAGTACATGGAGGTAGTGCCTGACTTAGCTACCTGTAATCTTTATAACTCCTAGTCCCAATCTTCCTCATCCCCGTACTTACCAATGAGGCAAGGAGCCTTATACGATACGTAAGCTCTGGGACAGGGAAGAGGCATGTGAAAGTAATTCTGTGCCAAGGAGCTGATTTTGGAGGTTGTGGTAGGGGGTGGGAGGGAGAGGGGATGTGTGGGGGGCAGGATTGTGCGATAACTCCTAATGGTTGTCCATCTCCAGGCTAAGCATGCATGATATTTGGTATTAGTGGCTAGAGAGGCATTTTGGTGCAGACAGTCTAGCCATTCCTCAGTTTGGCATGACTTTTTTTTAACTGTGCATTTCTGATAAAACGGTCCTGCTAAGTGTAATTACCTGGCTAGACTGGCATTTGGGTGCTGGCAGTCTAGCCGTTTCTTACTGCAGATTTGTATATTTTTCTGGGCATCTGTGATAAGATGATATGATATAAGTCATTTATATCACGCCTGTACACAAGTGTTTCTAGGCATGACAAGACAAGGGTGAGAGCATAGAGCCCTGGGGAACGCCATAGGTAGACAGAGAGAGGTGGCAGAGAGAAAGGGACCTGGGAGGGGCAGTCCTAGAGGAAGGAGGTCCACCACTCCAGGTCCTGACCTCTGATGCCCAGGTTCTCTCATAGTCGATTGATCAGGACGGCGTGGTTGGCTGTGTTGAAAGTAGAGGAAAGATCAAGGAGGATTGGGACAGAAGGAATGATGGAATCAAGGTTAGAGAGCAGACCTTCACGGGTGTTCAGGAGAGCAGTTTCCATGCCTCTGACAGCTCTGAAGCTAGACTGATGGTCATGGAGCCAACCAACAGATTCATCGTGGAGAGTAAGCTGGGAGATGGCCAGCTTTTCCAAGAGTTTTTCCAGGAAAGGGGTGATGGAGATTGGGTGATAGTTTGCGGGGCAGGAAGGATCGGCAGATGGCTTCTTGAGGAGTTTGTGCACAGGGGAGTGCTTAAGGCGAGAGGGGAACGTTCCAGTGTCGAAAGAGTGATAACAGAAATCAGCCAAGGCTAGAGCAAGGGTGTCAATATGGTCCTTGATGGTTCTGGAGGAGTAGGGGAGCACCTGTTTGGGCGATACTTTCATAGATCAGACTTGTCCAGAAAACTTGTCAGGTGTTGTCAGAGAGAAAAAGGAGAAAGGAGGAGGAGAGGTAGAGCTAGCCAAAGGGGGGTCAAGAGAGGAAGAGGAGAGCGAGGAAAGGATGTCTTGAGTGTTAGCAGAGAAGTGAGAGGCCAGAAACATACAGAATGCCTGGGAGGGAACAGGGGAGGTACAGACCGCAACAGGATTGACCAGTTCATTGTAGATTTTAAAGAGTTCAACCATGTTGATAGAGACCACAGAGACCCGGGCTTGAATGTGTGCTCTCTTCTTGATGAGTGTTATTGCTTCGACTGGCATTTTGGTGCAACCGGTCAGGTATATCTAAATGTGGCCTGTCATGGTTTACTGTAATGTTATTACGTGTCTACCCTGGTCTACATTGTGCAGCCAGTGGGACATGTTTTCAATGTGGCATGGCCTTTTTAATAGCAAAGCTCTAATGTTCCTGTGCACGGTTGGTGACTTGCATGTATTGGATTGGTGTTGCCCTACAAAACAATTTCAAACACTCTGGCTTTTAAGGCAATTTTTCTCAGAAAGTGTGTTGTATGTTGCATTAAAACACATATTTATATCTTTTTCCTAGTACAGTTTGTGGCATAGCCCTTCAGCAGCATGTTTGTGTGTATTGTGCAAGCGTGATAATCGAGGCTCGCCCAGAGTGTGGCACGACCCGTGATTTGTTGCCGAGTTAGGGTGTGGGGGCCCTCAGCATGGCTCACAGGGGGGCCCCCACATTTTGTGTTATGCCACTGGCCCCTGGGTTATGGTTGGGGCTACTGCCGGGGCAGTCTGTCAGCCCACACGAGGAGGCTGTTATGAGACATTCATAGCATATGTTCTGAAGAATAGGGGATGCATTGTCATTGATTGAGATGTGGGGGTTATTTATTCTAGACTGTTTGATGATGAGTACTTGGCGCTTTGAAACAGCATGTTCTTATTGGAGAAGTGCCTAAGAAGCAAAGCATACATAAATACAATATTTAGTTGCTTTCATTGCTTATGCAAGAGTTTGTTATACCCATGCTTTATTTTCAAACTGCATTGCTGGGAATTTTAGTGGGTTTTCTTTGTTGTTTTTATTACCCATATTCGTATGCATTGCTCTTTTATGGGATTAAAGTCCTGAAATAAGCTTGGTTTCATGACGATGATGATATAAATATTGCTGTCGGGTCTTCTGGTGTTTTGTTTTATTCCTTCTCTTGTCTTCTTTTGCAAACAATTAGTTGGCATCGTTTTTTTAATTAGTTGTAATTGTCTCGTATGTTGTGTCTAGTTCCAGAACCATGCAAGAGATGTCTTGACCTCACGCACTACAACTGAAACTTCGTAGGCAACTAGTTTATCCCCTGACACTGAGATCCCTGAAGCTGGAAAACGCCCTCGGTGATGTTGCGCAGACTTTAGTTTTGAAGAAAGACACACCTGAACACAGGGTCAGTGGGAAAAAGGGAAGGAACATCCCATGGTATTCATTAGGGGCCATTTGAAGCCCAGAAAGCAGAACTTGACTAGTATCGAACATTCGAATCCATTCTTTTGTTAATAAGCGCTATTTGGTTGGGTCTGCTTTTACCACTCAGAGGGACCATAATGCCCCCCAACGTCCCATGACAGTAGAGAAAGAAAACATCAAGTGTTAGATTTTACAGTATGCCACAAGGCAGGAAAATCCCATGGGACATATACATACTTTCTTGGAAGCTCTCCCAATTAGAGACTAAGCCTATACTTTATGCAGATAAGCCTCTGAGCCTTGTGTAATTTGGGAAGTTTATGTTGTGAGACCAAAAGTCTTAACCCCTTAACTGCTAAGGACGAGTATGCTTGTCCTTTTTGCAAAGATTTATGTAAAGCTCAGCAGTTAAGGTTAAACTGTGATGTAGTTTACTGTGTCCGCTCCGACCGGGCTTGCACCATGTATCCCTTCTTCACTAGGTGAGTAACCTCACCTCGCTGGTTGTGTGCGAGTACCTGGTTGAAAACACCCATCAAGTAAGGGAAGAGATGTAGAGTTTTGTTTGTTTGTTTCATTACTTATATTGCGCACCAGACCCATTTTATAAGACAGCTCAAAGCTTAGTTACAAGATCACATGGCAAGTAGAGCAGCAAAAATAAGATACAACAATTAAAATAAACAAATGTACAAGAATATACAGCAAGTAAAAAGTGTAAAAGCATGTATTTACAGTCCTGAACAGAAGTTCCTAGGATTGAGTAGGTCCAGGCAGTGGATGATCTAAAGTGTGTCTGTATTTTTGATCCACATTATAAGGTTGTGTCGGAAGGTGAGGTAGGGTTGGTCAGTCTTCAAGGTGGATGGTAGTTCCAGAGTTGAGCTGCTTTCACCTGAAAGCTGCAGCCACCGACTTTGGTCAGTTTGACTCTGGGTATAGATAGGTTATTGGAATTAGCAGATCTAGTAAGTCTTATAGGTTTTAGTTTGGTGAATCTAGCAGATAGATACTGTGGTGCGGCGTTGTTAAGGCATTTGTGGACCAAGGAGGCAACTTTTAGTTGGATTTTCTCCTGCGTAGAGAGCCAGTTGTTAGCTCGTCTGAGAGCGGTGGTGTGGGCTCTCCTGGGAATGCAAAGAGCTGCTCTAAGCGCGTTGTTCTGCAGAATTTGAATTCTTTTGATGATTTCCTTGTTAGCCCCAATATAGAGCGAGTTGCAGTAGTCCAGTTTTGATAACACGAGCGCCCTAGCGAGTGTGATGCAGCTATCGCTTGATAGGAAGGGTTTGCCTGCTCTTATCAGTTTACAGGTGTAGGCGGTTGCCGAAGCCATCGCATTGACCTGCTTGTTGAAAGAAAGTGTGGAGTCCAGGTAGAAACCCAGTGTTTTTACCGCGTTGGCGGTCGTGATTTGGTTATTGTCGATGTTAAAGGAGGAGTAGTTGGGGCCCAGTTTTTTAAGGGTGGGGGGTGTGCCCAGGATGATGATTTCAGTTTTGTCGTCATTCAGGCATAGACCGTGTGTGGCCATCCATGCCTGGATAATGAGATAAACTCTGTTCACCAAGGCCAAATCCTTGTCGTAATCACCGGTAAGTGGTAGGAGAATCTGGGTATCATCTGCATAATTAGTGTAGGTGATACCAAGAAGGTCCAGATCATCGAAAAGGGGCTTAGTAAAGATGTTGTAGAGTGTAGGCGAGACACAAGATCCTTGGGGCACACCACATGTGATGGGGATGGAGTCTGCTGCCGCGGTGGTGGAGAAGACTCTCATAGTCCTGTTATTGAGGAAGGATTGGATCCAGTTTGTGGCTTCTTCTGAGAAGTGCGCGGCTGTATCCAGGTGCCTGCAGAGGCCCTTGTGGTCAACAAGGTCAAATGCGGCTGATAAGTCCAGAATGAGGAGTAAGGCTGGTTTGCCTTGATCCCTTAGCTCATCAATTTGCGCCTTTAGGTCTAGGAGGGCAGTTTCGGTTCCATGCTGGGGACGGAAGCCGGACTGGCGTACTCCTAGTAAATTGTTGTTTTCTAGGTGTTTCTGTATTTGTGAGTACGCAACTTTATCTATGATTTTTAAGAGGAATGGCACAGTGGTGATTGGGCGGTAGTTTGTGGCTATGGCGGGATCAAGAGTCTGTTTTTTGAGCAAAGGGAGTACCCAAGATTCTTTTAGGTTACTCGGTATGGACCCTGTAGCGAATGAGGCGTTAATGAGTTTTGAGATAAAGGGCGACAGGTCTCTATCTGCGTCCTTTATCAGTTGAGGTGGACATTGATCCCCCTGGCAATTAGATGGTTTGAGTGACAGTATGATTTTTTCTGTCTCAATAATAGATACTTTGGAGAATTTGAAGCAAGGGTAGTTGGTGTTATTATTAGAAGGGGTGGTGGCTGTTTTGGGCTTTGTGTCGAGACTCAGTGAGGATTTTTTCATAGCGATTTTAGATTGGAGAGTTGTTACTTTATTAGCTAGGGCTTGCTGAATGTTGGTGCACCATATTTTGTCTTTGACACAGTTGTCGGGCACTGGGATGGGGGATTCTATTTCCTTTAGGATAATGAAGAGTTCTTTCATACTAGAGTTGGCTTGGGCTATTCTAGTGTTATAGGTTTCCCGTTTGGCCAACAGTATTTCCTTTTTGTAGAGGGTAGATATATCTCTCAGTGTGCTCTTATTTTCTTCCGAAGGTTGTAATTTCCAAGTGACCTCGCATTGTCTTTTTTTGGTGCGAAGAGTTTTTAGATGGGGGGTGTACCAGGAGTTGAGGTGGGCTTTGGGTTTGCTGCGTCTCACTTTGAGTGGTGCAATTATGTCCAAGGCAGAGGACATAGCTTTGTTGTACTTGTTCACTAGTGTTTCAGGGTCCAGGTTGTCTGGTAGTGAATTGAGTGTGGGGAGGATGAGCGGGAGTAGGTTGTTCGGGGTGATGTTTTTCTTGTTCCTGGTTAGGATGGATGGTGCTGGCTGGCCTGGGGTGGTAGTAGGTCTGATTGTTTCTAGAGCAAATGTTATAAGGAAATGGTCTCTCCAAATTAGTGGGGAGATCGATAGGATGGAAGCATTGCAGTTATGGTCTGCCACCCAATCGAGTGTTCTACCCTTGTTGTGGGTAGGGTGGAGTACTTTTTGTGAAAAGCCTTGTTTAGAAAGTAGGTTGGCTACTCTACTTGCCCGTGGGTCATTTTGGTCATTGAAGCCTAGGTTAAGGTCCCCTAGTAGGATGACTTGTGAAGATTGTTTTAGGTTATGCGATAGGATGGTAGAGATGTCCTCCTCAAAGGTTCCAATAGGGCCTGGAGGTCTATAGATAAGATGGATAGTGAGGGTTTGGGAGTTGTTGATAGCTAGTTTAGCTGTTAGGCTTTCGCATGATTTAGTGTCGTTCGAGGGTGCTAGCCTGATGGATAGGTTGGATTTAATGATAAGGGCTATGCCCCCTCCGCGGGCTTCGCCTCTGTCTGCCCTTAGGATGGTGTAGCCGTTAGGGGTTGCTAACATAATGGCTGGTCCTGCGGCGGCATGTAGCCATGATTCCGTGATGGCCAGGAAGTCAAAATTTGCGGTCTGGATAAGATCAGCGATCTCAATGGCATGAGCAATTAAGGACCTAGCATTAACTAGTGCACCTTTTAGAGGTGGGCTGGTGGGTGGGGGTGTGCATGTCTTTTCATGGGTTGTGGAAGAAGTGTGCATATGTGCATTCTGTGTCTTTGGGTAAAGGCTGTGTGGTTTTTCTATGCCCCAATTAGGTATGGGTTTGCTGCGGTTAGATGTGGTCAGTGTTCTGGCGCGTGGTTCATATAGTTTTGCAAGTCTGGCTCGGAGTCTAGCATTTCTAGATGTGGCATTGCATGGTTTAGATTCGAAGGTTTTATGTTGTTGAGGTTCTTCAGTTTGGTCATTACAACTCATTAGTGGTTGAGGTAGAGTCTGTGTCATGACAGGGGAGTGAGCTGAGCGTTGGGGGGTGGTGTATTCAATGGTGGGAGTGAGTCTGGGTATGTGGACAAGGAGTGTTGTTAAAGTGAGAAGGGCTAATGTGTCTTGTAAGGTTTGCATTTTGAGATATCAAAAGGTAGGCTAAGTTCAGCTTACAAAGCACAGCTGTCAATGGGTAGGCTAAATGCAGCTAACATAGACGGGCTGAATGCAGCATGGTATCATAGGTAGGCTAAATTTGAAACAGGGCAGCAGGCTAAGTGCAGTTAAATTTGAGACAAAACAGCAGGCTGAATGCCTCTGTCATGCCAGAGAAGCTAAATGCATAGTGCAAACAGTTGGTTCAGGTGTGGCATGACTAAATTCCCTAGTTCAGCACAGGTAGGTAATGCAGCAGTACAGATCACAATGGGCGCATGGGCTAAAATCACTAGTTCAGCACAGGTAGGTAATGCAGCAGTACAGATCACAATGGGCGCATGGGCTAAAATCACTAGTTCAGCACAGGTAGGTAATGCAGCAGTACAGATCACAATGGGCGCATGGGCTAAAATCACTAGTTCAGCACAGGTAGGTAATGCAGCAGTACAGATCACAATGGGTGCATGGGCTAAAATCACTAGTTCAGCACAGGTAGGTAATGCAGCAGTACAGATCACAATGGGCGCATGGGCTAAAATCACTAGTTCAGCACAGGTAGGTAATGCAGCAGTACAGATCACAATGGGCGCATGGGCTAAAATCACTAGTTCAGCACAGGTAGGTAATGCAGCAGTGACCATTATGTTCTTGATTTAGTCATAAAATGGCCTGGCGCCAATTTAAAAGGTTATCAATTTGACCACATTACAGAGATTGTTTGTGATGGTAATGTGATGGTAATACTACCAAAAGATTGAGATTGTCAAGGAGTTCCCCCCTTCTCACCTGGGTCCGGTGTTTGCCGGTGTCTTCGATCGCTGCCTTCTTGCGAACGCTCCTGGTCTTGAACAGCACTGCTCGAGTCTCGTCTGGTTCCAGGTTGCGTTTAGTTCCGGGAGCACGGAGTCCAGGAATCCGGGAGTCTGGGAAAAGCTAGTAATGCTCGGAATCAGGAAGGGGGAAAGGGTCAGGAGCGGGTTATAGCACTGGGACAAAGGAAACAATACCGCGAGCTACAAACACACGTCTGAGGCTACTCTGCAATAGCATTGAGACGTGCAGAGCCGCGGAAGGCGTGGTCTATAAATAGATCACGCCGCGTTCAGCGCATGGAGCGAGCAAGGGCTTCAGCTCTGGACGGCCATGTTGGAAGTAGTACGGAATGTAAGCCCCATTGAGACAAGGACCGGGAGGTCCAAAAGGGGCGTGATCAGAAGTTCATGACAGCATGCCCCCTCCGAAGGCCTTTTCCTCCAGGTTTGCCCGGGTGTAGTAGGTGAAATCTTCTGAGCAACCGAGGAGCCTTGATATTTGAAACAGGTTCCCAGGTCCTTTCGCTAGGAGGATATCCTTTCCACTCCACTAGGTATTGAAGATGGCCCCGCTTATACCTGGAGTCACAAATCCGGGACACCTCATATTCCAGTTGGTTGTCAACCAGTAGAGGAGGAGGTCTACTGGATTTTCGAGAGGATTGGATGTAGGGCTTCAATAGGGATGTGTGAAAAACTGGATGAATTATTTTCTAGGAGTCAGGTAGCTTGATTCCATATGAGACAGGATTGATAATCTGCTTGATGGCAAATGGGCCATAGTAGCAGGGAGTCAGCTTGTTTGGTCGCAAGTGTCGGGGGAGTAGTTCTGATGACAACCACACTCGGTCACCAACTGTATAGAAAGGACCTGGTCTTCTCTTGGAATCCACATACCTCTTGGTCTGTAATCTGGCTTTCTCTAAGTGTTCTTTAGTCTCCTGGTGAATGTTGATAAGAGTTTCGATCCAGGAGTCAACAGTAGGTACTGGTGTAGGGTAAGGAAGAACCAAGGGTAAAACCGATGGATGGAACCCCTAACTACAATAAAAAGGGCTGGTCTGTAGCGCTGAGTGTTCGGAGTTGTTGTAAACGAATTCCGCAACGGTGGCGAAACATCGGAGATATTGTTCCAGGGTCTGATTTGCACGTTCTGTAGCTCCGTTGGTTTGGGGGTGATATCCTGAAGAGAGGGCACGTTGGATTCCTAGTACCCGACAGAGGTGTTTCCAGAATTGTGAAATGTATTGGGGACCCCGGTCAGATATGATCTTGGATTGAAGCCCATGTAGTCGGAATATGTGTTCCAGAAATATTCCAGCTAGATCTGAAGATGAGGGTAGTTTCATCAGTGGCGTAAAATGGGCCATATGGGTAAACAAATCTATGGTGACCATGATGGTAGTATATCCTTGGGAAGGTAGTAACTCCACTGTGAAGTCTGTAGCGATGATTTCCCATGGTTTAGAGGGTAGAGTGGGCTGCAGAAGAAGACCCGCCGGTCTTTTGTTATCATGTTTATTTTGGGCACAGGTTATACAAGCCTGGATGTATTGCTGTACGTCAGACTTCATTTTAGGCCACCAGAACTGTCTCTGTATAAGACAGAGAGTGTTGGTGATACCTAGGTGCCCGCAATGGAGTGTGTCATGACAAAGGTTTATTATTTTTTGCTGTAACTTCCGTGTAGGAATGAGTAGTGCATTGTCCTTGAATAAGTAGCCTTCCTTGGCTCTTAATTTCCAGTGATTTCTTGTTGAAATGTCCTTCCATATTTCCGAGGATTGGGTTTGCGATCAGACTTCTTCCAGGAGATCAACTGCTTGGGCTACGAAGATCATGGGAGAAAACATTTTAGGAAATGCCTTATCTTCAGTGGTCACGTAGTCAGGACGGCGAGACAAGGCGTCAGCGATCAGGTTCTGTGATCCAGGGTCATGAGTAATGTGGAACTGATACTCGGCAAAAAAGTAGGCCCGATGTGCCTGACGACTGTTCCTGCACTTCAGTGACTGAAGAATCTGAAGATTTCGATGGTCAGTACAGACTTGGACAGGATGTCTGGCTCCCAGAAGTAGGTGTCGCCATTCAGTGAAGGCTTGGCGAATGGGTAAGAGTTCCTTTTCCAGGACGGAGCAGTGTGTTTCACTCTGAGTTAAGGTTCTTGAAAGATAAGCAACGGGGTGTTCCAAATCGTCCTCCATTTTCTGCTTCAACACTGCTCCTATAGCGTAATTAGAGGCATCTGTTTCCACTAAAAAGGGTCAACTTGTATCGGGTTGAGCCAAAATGGGAGCTTGTGTGAACTCGGTCTTCAAACGCTGGAATGCAGTTTCTTGTAATGTTGACAAGACAAATGGGGTATGCTTCTTTAGCAGAGCCACTATAGGTTGTACAATCTTGGAAAAGGTGGCTATGAACTTTTGGTAGAAATTCGCTAGTCCTAGGAAGGATTGGATTTGTTTCACGGACGTGGGAGTAGGCCAGGAGAGATTGGCCTTTACTTTTGAAGGGTCCATGCCAATCCCCTCTGGACTAAGGATAAATCCCAGATAGTGCACAGAGGTAACGTGAAACAAACATTTTTCAGGCTTGGCTAAGAGGTGATGTTCCCGTAGTCTTTGTAGAACTACCTTAACATGTCCTTCATGCTTCAGACGGTCCTTGGAAAAAATCAATATGTCGTCCAGATAGACAATGATGAAGAGAAACAACATATCAGAGAACACCCTATCCATAAAACGTTGGAATACTGCTGGGGCATTGGCTAGTCCAAAGGGCATGACCAGGTACTCGTAGTAGCCAAAGGGTGTTCTAAAGGCGGTCTTCCACTCGTCTCCTTCCCGGATACGGATCAAATGGTAGGCACCCCTGAGATCCAATTTGGTGAATATTACGGCTCCTCTCACAGCTTCCAAGATATCCGAGATCAGGGGCAGTGGGTACCGATCTTTGAGGGTGCATTGATTTAAGCCTCGATAGTCGAGGCAAGGTTTGAGTTCCTTGGTATCCTTCTTGGGAACGAAGAACAACGAAGCACCCGCTGGAGATTTCGAGGGTCTTATGGTGCCATTTTCAAGATTAGTGTCTAGGTATTCCCGAAAGGCCTTTTTCTCAGGTTCGGAAGGAATGAACATTCTGCCGAAGGGAATTACAGCTGAGGGATCTGTATCTATGGCACAGTCTTCGGGCCTGTAGACTGACCAAGGTAAACTTATTAAGTTTACTAAAAAAGTAGAGAGTCCTAAGAGGGAGATCATTCAGGCTAGGGTCAATTACAAAGAACATATTAGAAAACAGAAATTAATGTTGGATAAACAAGCCTGGGATAGGCTGGAGAGAGCGAGTAAAAACAATGATTCACAACATTTCTGGAAAGACGTCAATGGCCGCTCCATGTATATAGAAAAGTCAGCAGGCTTGGAGTCTAGTATCCAAGATCATATATGGGTAGACCACTTTAGCAAAGTTTATCAAGCTCAAGGAGGGGAGAATAATGTGGAGCTTGTTACTTTGTCAAATTTGCGACAAGTGGATAATTCACCTGGTGAAGTTTGTCTATCGCTTGAAGACGTGCTTATAGCTATTCAAAGTGCAAAACGTAGTTGTGCTCCTGGTAGTGATAGGATATCAGTTGAGTTTTAGCCAGGTGTCCTCTTTTGGAAAATGCATGGCGTTCCCTGTTTTCCTTGCTGGCTTCGACACCCTAGGCCCATATCTGTATGTTGTGCCGGTCGGCAGAGCGTCTCAAATTACGGTCTGAAAACAGACTTGGGGTTACTTGTGTTTTAGGCTTTCCCCTTGGCGGCCAGGTAGGTGCACCCACACATGTGAGGTACCGTTTTCATCGGGACACCTGTGGGAACGCGGGATGGTAGGCCATGTGTTGTTGGGGGGGGGGTGTTTCGATGGGTTAGCCGAGCGAAATGTGCGGAAAATGCATTTTTTTCCCCACATTTCGGACTTTGCGGGGTGTCTGGGTAATAAATTCTGGGGCGATTTGGGTTTATCATACCTCTGCGTATTCCCACGGGTGTCCTCTTTTCAGAAATGCATGGGGTTCCCTGTTTTCCCCGGTGGCTTGGACACCCGAGGCCCATATCTGTATGTTGTGCCGGTCGGCAGAGTGTCTCAAATTCCGGTCTGAAAACAGACATGGGGTTACTTGTGTTTTAGGCTTTCCCCTTGGCGGCCAGGTAGGTGCACCCACACATCTGAGGTACCGTTTTCATCGGGACACCTGTGGGAACGCGGGATGGTAGGCCATGTGTTGTTGGGGGGGGTGTTTCGATGGGTGAGCCGAGCGAAATGTGCGGAAAATGCGTTTTTTTCCCCACATTTCGGACTTTGCGGGGGTGTCTGGGTAATAAATTCTGGGGCGATTTGGGCTTATCATACCTCTGCGTATTCCCATGGGTGTCCTCTTTTCAGAAATGCATGGGGTTCCCTGTTTTCCCCGGTGGCTTGGACACCCGAGGCCCATATCTGTATGTTGTGCCGGTCGGCAGAGTGTCTCAAATTCCGGTCTGAAAACAGACATGGGGTTACTTGTGTTTTAGACTTTCCCCTTGGCGGCCAGGTAGGTGCACCCACACATGTGAGGTACCATTTTCATCGGGACACCTGTGGGAACGCGGGACAGTAGGCCATGTATTGTTGGGGGGGTGTTTCGATGGGTGAGCTGAGCGAAATGTGCGAAAATGCGTTTTTTTCCCCACATTTCGGACTTTGCAGGGGTATCTGGGTAATAAATTCTGGGGCGATTTGGGCATATCATACCTCTGCGGATTCCCACGGGTGTCCTCTTTTCAGAAATGCATGGGGTTCCCTGTTTTCCCCGGTGGCTTGGACATCCGAGGCCCATACCTGTATGTTGTGCCGGTCGGCAGAGCATCTCAAATTCCGGTCTGAAAACAGACTTGGGGTTACTTGTGTTTTAGACTTTTCCCTTGGTGGCCAGGTAGGTGCACCCACACATATGAGGTACCGTTTTCATCGGGACACCTGTGGGAACGCGGGACGGTAGGCCATGTGTTGTTGGGGGCGTGTTTCAATGGGTGAGCCGAGCGAAATGTGCGGAAAATGCGTTTTTTCCCCCACATTTCCGACTTTGCGGGGGTGTCTGGGTAATAAATTCTTGGGCAATTTGGGCATATCATACCTCTACGGATTCCCATGGGTGTCCTCTTTTCGGAAATGCATAGGGATCCCTGTTTTCCCTGGTGGCTTGGACACCCGAGGCCCATATCTGTATGTTGTGCCGGTCGGCAGAGCGTCTCAAATTCCAGTCTGAAAACAGACTTAGGGTTACTTGTGTTTTAGGCTTTCTCCTTGGCGGCCAGGTAGGTGCACCCACACATGTGAGGTACCGTTTTCATCGGGACACTTGTGGGAACGTGGGACGGTAGGCCATGTGTTGTGTTTGTGTTGTTTTCATAACGTTTTGACCCATTTGCTGGTGGCCTTTGTCACACAACCCTTTCATTTCCCAAATGTGACCTACATTTATTTGCTGCTTTAGGCACCATACACTTTTGTAACCTGCACAAGTCACCTACCCTTGAAAAGGTCTGCCTGTTCTTTTTAAAAAAATGTATGCTTGCCGTTCCTCACCACATTGGTTTTCCCGATTTACACATGCTAAGTGCGTCTGTTCAGGCCATGAGCATAAAACTCCTGTGTACCATGGCTCAGTGTTTGGCTTGTGGTATTTCTTGTTTTGTAAAACACTACAAAAAATGTGTGCTCTCCTAACTACAAGAGTCGGGGGAATGTAGTGGAGTATTGCTTTTCTCAAAATTCATAGAAGCCATTGCCGTACCAAGCCAACCATGTCCAACACATGCCTTTTTTTCGGTCATTTTCTCGCTTTTCCCCCAATCTATGGCAGTTTCCCCTACCTAGTTGTTGCCTGACCTATGCAAATCACCCCTTCCAAAACTTGGAATTATGTCTAATTTTCAGAAATACTTGCCTTTCTGTCCTCCAATTCGGCTTTCCTATCCTTTTCTTCCATTCCGTCCATGCATGCCCATTTGGCAAAAATGGCCAAAATAGCCTACCTCTCACAAAACAGTTGATAACCAAATCAAAATATTTTTTTTTTGTTTCCCCTCAACCTGTTCTTGAAAGCCAGGAAATTGGGGAATTCAGCACAGCAAACCATTTGTTCATAGCTTTTACAAGGAAAAAACCACAGGCTTCTTTGTACATCATTTTATTGGCATTTTTTGAAAAAACCCAACATTTTCACATTTTTTGCTTATTTTCTCTCACCCCCCCTAAAGCAACCTAGGATTCCTGGGTGGCGTTACGACCACCTACATGTGGGAAAAAAGGAGCCAAATTTGGCTGAGATACCTCATGTAACAAAAAAGGTACAAGCCATTGAATGGCCACATACCGAAATCACCAAAAAAGGCCCTGGCACTGGGGAGAAATACCCATGGCACTTAAGGGGTTAATAAAAACAAATTTTGGGATTCTACAGACCTCAGTGAAATAATAATTTCTTCTTTTCTTATAGTGCATAGTTTACATGAAGAAAAAACACCCCATTTTAATTATGGAGAATCCCAAGAATCACAAAGACAATCTACATCCCTAACTGTACGTAACAAAATCATGATGTCTGCAAATTGGAAACACTTAGTAATTACTTTAAGGAACCTTTAAATTATGTTAGAAATGATGTTATTAAAAATGTTGATTATCACTGTCCTTCCTGCACCTGTCCCCCTTGTCCCCAGCAATCACCCCCATCAAATTCCCAAATTATAAAAGAAAGTTGCTTTGATGAAACTTCACTCCCTTCCTCCCCTGATCATTATTGTACAGAAATTCAAAATTCTCCCATTTTTGTTTCCCATTCCGATACCCCATCCCTTTCATAAATAAATGTGTTTTTGATGCTATAAATGTCTTGTATATTATTCTCTCATAATTGTTTTTTAAAACCCCACGTGGACCACACGACTGTCTGGGGGATGTCTGTTTACAAAATTGAGGGTGTACGCGGCCAGCGTGGCCTGTCCAGACAGGTCCATTCTCGCATGACGCACTTTTAATAATTCAGCGGATAGCACGCCAGTTCTACGGCCACCAACATGCATACGCCCTGCGTCTCCCGCCCAATGGATGTCCTGGAATGCCCATCAGCACCACAGACATCCCCGGCCATCATCATGTGACTGCACCCATGCAGCATGATGGCCTGAGCATAGACAGTGTCTGTGCTCCATGGACAGTCTAAAACTGCATTTTCCGCCAAATCTAGGGTGTGTCAAGTTGAAAGTTTAGGACCCACCCATTACTTTTAGTCCTTCTCAATATGGCAGCCCAAGATAGAGCACCTGCTTTGGAGAGCTGTTAGAGAGAGCTGTAATCTTGCTGGAAATAGCATCACTCATGGCCATCTCTTCTCCCCAGCCACCCCCACCACCACCATCACCATCTGGATGGCTTGGAAAGAGGAAAAGCGGCAGGAATGTACAAGAGGAGGAGGTGGAAGACGAGGATGAGGTACACGAAGTACCTACCTCCAGAGTTCAGAGTGAGTCCTGGGTGCGGTGGTTTTTGACCACCATTGGAGGTGTACCAAAGACTTGTGCAGCCAAGGTTAGATGCACTGAGTGTAAAGTTGTACTCAGTCATGGAAAACCTGGTCTGTACTCCTCAGTGGCAACAAGCCTGCCTTGGAAGGAAGATGACACGGAGCAACACAGGTTCGATCCCCGGGTCCACACTTAAAAACCTCTGGGTATTAAGCGGGTTATAAATAACCTATCATATCATATCATATGGGACCACCTCATGCACCACCATACCAGATCCAACCACCCGGGTGCTCTGAAAAAGGCGGTACCTTTTTCAGGGAGAAGCAGGTTGGCCGCATCTACCCCATCTTCCTTGACCGCTCCTGTCACCAAACAGACTACTCCTGTGGGGCAGAGGATCCAAGTGGCTGCCTCGCAGGCCATACAGAATGCTGTTGACCCATACCTTTCGAGGATCACAGTACTATGTTTGTACTGCAACACACCAATCTGCAGGGGAGAGCAGTTTCGTAGTGCTTTCAAGGCCGCAGTCAAGGAGCACAAGAAAGACTGCCCCCACCTTAAATTTAGGGCCTGCCCAACATCTTCCTGTGTCCACCTGCCCCTCCTTCTCTGTGGTTGATTCTCCTTCCCTCCCTTCCCTCACCCACCTTACCTTGCCTCTCCTGAGAAAAAAATAAAAAAGCCCAAAAAAATACAAGATCAAAAAAACAGTTCCTTTCCTTTAGGAGCCACCTTTCACAGTTAATATATAGAACTGAAAAGAAACTCACAGGCCCCATTGCAGCCTACATAGTCCGCGGACAGCATGCTAATCCACAGACAACTGGAAAATTCCAGGCATTGGGGAATCAAAATCATTTTAATTGCTTTTTGCAAAAAATGGTGGCTCTTAAAAATAACCTTTTTTCTTTTTCTGATGTATATATTTTTTTAATTATTTCATTTCATGTAATAAACTAACAAATATTCTACAGAACGTAATTATTTTTTGTAACTTTCACAGAAAGTGCTTCTAATTTCTTTTGTCTATTTTTCATTTTTGTTTAATGCAACTTCTAAAAAATACTTAAATCCATATTTTATGTGTTTACAGAAACTGCTTCAATGCATTTTGTACATTAAAAAAAATCTGTTTGCCCAAATCAGTTAGATGCACTCCATCTCTTTGAAAAATCTTGACAATATCAAATGTAACAGTTTCATTATGAAAAGATGTTTTGCCAAAATCCAGCAAAAAGGTGCATGCAATCTTGTTCACATTGCAACTTGCTTTCTCAATTTGTGGACAAAAAAAATTCAAACGCATCCACATTTGTCTCTGAGCTACTCAAGAAAAAATTATTTTCGAATGTGGAAATAGTTGCATCAAATTTCCCTATGTATCCTTCATTACAAACTGTAATGTTATTTGGGTTACATTCCCAAACTGTTGCCTCCACAGTGTACTACAATGATATCTGGATGCTTCAAGTGAACCATACTCTCACAAAACAGGAGAAATCCAGCCCACTTCATTTCTCGAACTCCGTACCATGAAACTTGGAATTCTTCGAATCCAAGATTTTCAGACAATCCACAGTGCTCAGAATACACCTTCAGCCGATGGATCCATGAGTCTCCCAGAATCCATACACTCTGCTTCCTCAAAGTCAAGTCATAGCCATAGCCATCTTCAGTGCATTCACCAAACAAAACTCCTGCTACCCTCTCTCCTGTACACCACATCCAAGAAACCTGATTGACTGATCCCCCGATGTCTGTGGACACCACGACTGTCTGCAGTCTCTGCAGTCCCTTTTCCATGCCAGGCATCCTTAAGAGACCAGGATGGCACATGCAGTGTCCGCTGACTACTGCAATGTCCACGGACAGGATGTCCAATTGAAGGGGGTGGGGCGGTTTACACTTTATTAAAAAAAATTATTGTACAATTCTGGCTCTTAAAAGAGCCTTTTCTTTGTTTTAGTTTTGATTTATTTTTTGCACTTTCTGATTTGTGTTTCCTAGAACTACTTACAAATGTTTTCATATGCACTGTTTCATCTTTTTCACAGAAACTTTCTCAGTGCATTTTGAATATTTACAAGAAACATCTGATTCCCAAAATCAGTCAAATTAACTCCATCACTCCAAAATTCTTTGCATCATCCAACTTGATGTTTTAATTTTCAAAAGATGCCATTCCTGGACCATTCATAAAAATACATATGCCTTTATTTGCAAGGTGCCTACCTTCTTTTAGTTGTGCACAAAACACATCTGGGCATCTCCACACTTCCTTTGGATGTATTTGTGAAAAAATAATCTTTCCACATGGAAATAGTTCCATTAAGCCTCAGAACATATCCTTTAATGCAACCTGCAAAGATAGTGGAGTAACGTAGCCCAAAGTATTACCTTCACAATGCACAATAATAATATCTGGACATTGAAAGTGAGTCATAATGGGTCATTACGACCTTGGCGGTAAGGGGTTAATGGCGCCAGTAATGGTGCCGGAGCCGTCAACCCCTTACCGCCCCATTACGAGTCTGCTTGCGGGACCTGCAAAGGGTGTCTGGTAAAACCAGGTGCCCTTAGCGGGTCCCGCTAGCAGACCAGGGAGCTTGGCTCCCTCCCCATTCCCATTGAGCCCTATGGGGGCTCGAATGGGAATGGGGATGTACCGGGTCCGGGTTCCTTGAATGAGGAATTACCGGGTCCTCCAAGGTTGGAATGGCCCGGTAATTCCTCATTCAAGGAACCCGGACCCGGTACCCTTTAAGGGGGTAACCATGTTGCAAATTGCGGCATGGTTACCTCCAAGGTCGTAATGACGCCCATAGTCTTACAAAAGGATAGTAAACTCACCCAGTTTAGCTCAGACACTGTATACCACCAAACCTCCACTCCCTCCAATCCAATAGTACCAGAGATGCCACACAATTCAGTTTACCCTTTCAAATTATTCATCCAACAATCTCCCAACATCCACACAATGAGCTTTTTCATAGCTATAGTCATATGAAAACAATCAAAACACCTGCTACTCCTCATTGGCTTATACCCACAGTCCCCTTTCCATGCCAGGCATCCTCAAAGGACCCGGATGGCATGCCCGCTGGCAGACCTTCTACCCTTTCTACTTTCATGTTTGTAAAACTCCCTCATTTTCTGCTTTTAAACAGTCACACATCTATCCGCCAAACACATCCAAAAACTCTTCATGTAACCCTGTCATCTCAGTTCAGCCCTTCAGATGTACTCCTGAACTCTGAGAGTACATGTCTCCTGTTACTCATAGCCAACTGCCTCAAAACTACAGTAAAACTCTCCAAGATTTCTAGTTGCAGATTCAACAACATCTGCATCTAACAATACGGTGGTCAGTCAAAATGTCGAAAAAAAAGTCGAATGACAATAATGTCGAAAAATAAATGTCGAAAAAAAAAGTCGAATTCCCTCTTTTTTAATTATATATTTATTTTGGGGTCAGGGAATATAAAACAAATGGGTAAAAAAAGGGGGGTTTGGGGGGAACCCCCCATTTCATATAAAAAACGTCATAAAAAATGCGCCACTTTATTTTTTGACATTTTGTTTTCGACATTTTGACATTCGACTTTTTTGTTTTCGATTTTATCACTATAAACCTAACAATACATAGTAAAGGCATGCTTATATTTTTTAAGTATTTTGTTCAACTCTTTTACAAATGTACATATACATGGTTCCTGCCTCATATCTTGTAATAAGTTTCTCAATGAGCATATACTCGTTTTCGACCACCCTATCAAATGCCATGTATTACAGCATTTAGCACCTGCTCACATCAAGGGCAGTTACTTGCAATACTGTACGCTTAAAAATGTTTCTTATTAGAAGCATTTTCATAAAAGTAAAAAAAATGCATATGTGCATTTATAGCAGCACAGTGTGTGTTTTTCTAAAAGGAAAGGAAAATCAGATAAAAATAGATGTATACAACATTTTTAACTAGCACTTGGTGTATGCACCTTTAATATGTTGCCAATACATGCATACTTGCCAACATAACCCATTCCAAACTGTACTTGCTAATCAAGTATTAGTTTCTTTATTTGCATTCTGTGACTTCTAATACCACTTCTCCCAGTACACAACTTGCACTACAAATCCCAAAATGCCAAACAATAAAATAACCAGGCCTAGACTGCAAGATTAAAAAGTGCCACATTTAAATTCAATGGAAAATTGAAAATATGGAGCATTTAAAACATTTTCTCTTTAGGGTCATTTTCACTAAACTTACGAAATGCACATATACATTTAAAGCAGCACTGTGTGTAACCTCTTTGTAAAACAAACAAAAAGCAGATGCAAAACATTTATCCAACATTTGAAAGTGCAACTTAGTGTGTGGAAGTTCAATATCTTCACAGTAAATGCATACTTGCTACCATCACCCATTCCAATCTGTAGGTGTTTGTTCAGTCAAAGTTTCTTCTATGCATTCTGGGACTTGCAGTCAAATTTTTCGAATTGAAAAGTGCAAGTACAACTCCCAAAATGTAAAGGAAAATGGCAAGACTTCAAAAGCACCTACATGTTGCAATGGGTCATGTTGGCAAGTGAGCATGTACTGCCAACATATTAAACTTCCACACACCAACTGCCACTTAGAAATGTGCTAGAAATCCTCTCAGTCTGCTTTTCTTTTCTTTTCCAAAAAAGTTACACACAGTGCTGCTATAAATGCACATCTGCATTTTTTAACTTTCATAAAAAGTCTCCTAAAAAGATTTTTTTTAAACGGTCAGCATTTTCCATTTTCCATTCCATATAAATGTCACACTTTTCAACCTCACTCATTACAAACCTTACACTGCCACCATTCTCCATCTCATCACACATGTGTATACCACCAAAGTATGTATATTCAGCCCTTCACCTTACATATAAAGGCCCCAATTCATGGAATCCTTCGCAGAAGTAGCACCAGCGCTGCACGCCGAGAAGGAGTGTGTGCAACGCGTGCGCCAGCCCTGGCGCAAAGCATCAATTGTGCGGCACGCGTATTCATGGATCCTCCAAGGCATCAGTAGCCGTGGCGCAATGAACATCAAGCAGTGCCAGTAACGCCCCCAACAGTCCCCCGTGAGCAGGAAAAAGCCAGTGAACTGCCTAATATGGCGCAAGGCCCCGCGCCATCCGTGGGCCAGCACACAGCCCCCCCATCATAATCACGTGAAAAATCAGCACGTACCCTGGTCACACCAGCCAAATCGCTTGGAAAGGGCCGCAAGTACCCTATCTGCACCCTAGTGAATTTGGGTACCCCGGTCGCGCCAGCCAAATCACGTGCAAAGGCCTGCACATACTCCTTCCGCACCCCAGCGTAATCACGTACCCTGGTCGTACTAGCCAAATCGCATGGAAAGGCCCATCTGTATGCCATCTGCACCCCAGCATAATCGCGTACCCTGGTCTCACCAGCCAAATCGAGCGGAAAGGCCCGCGCGTACCCCTTCCGCACCCCATCGTAATCGTGTGCCCTGGTCGCACCAGCTAAATCACGTGGAAAGACCCGCGCATACCCCTTCCACACCCTAGCGTAATCGCGTACCCCGGTCGCACCAGCAAAATCATGTGGAAAGGCCTGCACGTACCCCTTCTGCACCCCAGCATAATCGCATACCCCGGTCGCACCAGCCAAATTGAGTGGAAAGGCCTGCATGTACCCCTTCCGCACCCCAGTGTAATGGCCAACCCGGTCGTACCAGCCAAATCACGTGGAAAGGCCTGCGCGCACCCCTTCCGCACCCCAGTGTAATCGCATACCCCAGGCGCACCAGCCAAATTGAGTGGAAAGGCCTGCATGTACCCCTTCCGCACCCCAGCGTAATCGCCAACCCCGGTCGCACCAGCCAAATCACATGGAAAGGCCTGCGCGTACCCCTTCCGCAGCGCAGTGTAATCCAATACCCCGGTCGCACCAGCCAAATTGCGTGTAAAGGCCCGCACATGTAGCCATCAGCGACGAACACACCACGCAGGCAGCCCACACCACATGGTCCCCCCACCACCCATGACCATACTCCGCAGGCAGCCCACACCACATGGAATCCCCCATTACCCATGGGCATACCCCGCAGGCAGCCCACACCACATGATACCCCCACCACCCTTGACCACACCCCACAGGCAGCCCACACCACATGGGACCCACCATCACCCGTGACCATACCCCCCAGGCAGCCCACACCACATGGCCCCCCATCACCCATGACCATACCCCGCAGGCAGCCCACACCACATGGGATCCCCCCATTACCAGTGACCATACCCCGCAGGCAGCCCACACAACATAGCCCCCCACCACCCATGACCATACCCCGAAGGTAGCCCACACCACATGGCACCCCCATCACAATGTGACCATACCCCGCAGGCAGCCCACACCACATGGCCCCCCCATCACCCATGACCATACCCCACAGACAGCCCAGGCTGCCTCCGGGGTATGGTCACGGCTGATGGGGGGATCCCATGTGGTGTGGGCTGCCTACAGGGTATGGTCATGGGTGATGGGGGCGTCCCATGTGGTGTGGACTGCCTGCGGGGTATGGTCACGGGTGATGGGGGGGCATGTAGTGTGGGCTACCTGCGTGGTATGGTTACGGCTCATGGGGGGGTCCCATGTGGTGTGTGCTGCCTGAGGTGTGTTGTCACAGGTGATGGGGGGTCCAATGTGGTGTGGACTTCCTGTGGGGTATGTTCATGGGTGATGGGGGGCCATGTGGTGTGGGCTGCCTGCGGGGTATGGTCACAGTTGGTGGGGGGCCATGTGGTGTGGGCTACCTGCGCGGTATGGTCACGGGTGATGGGGGGCCCTGTGGTGTGGGCTACCTTCAGGGTATGGTCACGGGTGGTGGGGGGCCATGTGGTGTGGGCTGCCTGCGGGGTATGGCCACGGGTGATTGGGGATCCCATGTGGTGTGGGCTGCCTGCTGCCATTGACTTCAATGCGGCACCAGTCTCTTCCTTGGAAGATGACAGCACCTGGGAGGATGACAAGGCCTTGAGTCTATGCCTGGTGGAGGCATCCCTGCTGCCGTTCACCACAGCGCCTTGTCCGCCCTCTTCTTCCATGGTCGCTGTGGATGGGGAAACACAAACATCAGGGCACTGAACACATGTGTGGTTGTCACAATGCTAATGTACATTAGTGGCAATGTCAGAGGTCACACGCATCATCAGCATCCACTACACACAGGGAAGTGCTATTTACCGACATACACAATCATGTCTGTCATTCCCAACAGACATTCACATCCTTGGACAAGGCACTGGCAGCATCTCCAAATTGTGCCTCCATCTCACATGCATCATGGGTCATACACTTCCCATTCACACACATCACCTGACAGTCATGAAGCAGGCCATGGCGTTATCCCATCAGAGTGCACTGGAGGTCAAATTTGCAGCATGAGGCAATCACACAATCAAAAACTCAAGTAATACACATCCCAGAGTGTTGGCCAGTCACACACTCACTACTCAGACACATGCACATGTACACCATGCATGTCATGATGCTGACATAAGCACCCATATCTCACACCTCTCGCATGCCCCCAGTCCAGACACAGGGATGCAAACATGTGCATGTCGTTACATGCCGGTGCGCATCATGCCTTGCACCACAGACACCATTGATGTTGCACACGCTTGAATGGACTCATATGCAGCAGTTTCAGAGACATGCACACAGACATCTGTACAGGAGGAATGCCAGACATAAGGCCAAGGTGCACACTCAAGCTACACGTCAACCTGCACATGCACTATGGTGGACAAAAACACATGAACATTTACCAGTCGATTCCAGGCGGAACACCAATTCCAAGACCTGCCCATGCAGTGCTAGGTAGAAGCGCTCCAGGACCTGCATCTCATCAGTGGTTAAGCGGCCACGGTGCCCCCCTCGGTCATCACAAACCTTGAGGCAGGTACATTGGCTGGTAGGCAGGAGCGTGGGTCTTTCATGTTACTCGAGTGGCCAGCCAGAAACAGAGTGAATCTGCACGTGCGGAAACAGCATGTTAGCGTGGAATCAGAGGAAAGGCCCTAAGCTCATATGTTATGTGACATGTGCTGTACGTTGGGCATTGCCGTTCAGTATCGGGTTAAAGGTGAGCGTAGGGCAACAGTGCAATGTACCTGCATTTCGTGGGGACGGATGCGTGGACTTCAGAGTTCTTTTGGGGTCACACGTGATCTGTTCACTACTGTGACAGTACGTACTTCTTGTTTTGGCAAGGAAGCGCATGTAATTTTGTTTTGTTTTTTTACGAGGCAGACGGTGAGTTAGACGCATTTTTCATACTGTGTTTGCCCTTGTGTGACGCGTGCCCCATTTTTGAGGTCATAGTACCCTACCTGTTCCTCGCGTATGCATTTTTTGTGTTGCTGGGTGCCACAGCGTACTGTGTGATGTTTTTACTTCACACATGGGCTACCGAGGGGTCGCGTACACATATATTGTTGTTTTTTGGATGCCTGTGCGTTACGCAACCTGTTTCTTTTCACCAGAGGTTACATAGAGCCTTGCTGGAGTACAATGGTATGTATTACATCACGTACCCTGCCCCCTCACTCCAATTGCCCAGGACAATTGATAGCTGTACCTCCCCATGCGCTAATCCATCAGTGCCATGACTGGGAGGGCAACAAGTGGGAAGGGAGGCAAAGGTGGGTGAGGTGGCCGAGGTGGGCAAGGTGGGTGACGTGGGCAAGGTGTCCCAGGTGTCCAGGCCCATTCAGGGAGAGCTATGCCCCCACCCAACAGGGTCATGGAGATGCAGCTGATGCTGACTTCCCCAGCACCCAGGGTCACAGACCAGCAGTGTCATCTGCCGTCCAGAGCTGCCAGAATGTTGAAGCTGCAGGGGCAGCTGTGGCTACCCCCATCCATGCTCAGGGTCAGCCAGCCCGGACTGTAGTGGTCCCGGCCCAGGCCTGCAGTGACTCAGGTACAGATGTCCTTGTCCCATGGGCAAGGGACGTGCAGTGCAAGTTACTGGCACCAGCATCCAGGGTCACAGACCAGCAGTGTCATCTGCTGTCCAGAGCTGCCAGGGTGTGGAAGCTGCAGGGGCAGCTGTGGCTACCACCAGCCAAGCTCAGAGTCAGCCAGCCCGGTCTGTAGTGGTCCTGGCCCAGGCCCGCAGTGACTCAGGGGCAGAAGTCCTTGTCCGTAAGGGCAAGTGACGTGCAGTGCAAGCTACTGTCCCCAGCACCCTGGTACGGATAACTGCAATCCATCCTACTGTCGTCCCATCAGTGGCTGATGCCATGGGCCAGTCCACCAGTACTCCAGCCCCTACTGACCCACGTGGTCCAAGCCACTCTGGGTCTGCACGACTTGCAAAAAGCAAAAGCGTGCAGTAGGGGGACAGGCTCCAACCCAAGGCACGGCACAGGAGTACCACACGTCGAGGAAGAAGAGCTTCTGTAATGAGGAACTCGACATTCTCGTGGACTATGTGTTGGAGCATGAACGTGATTTGCTTGTGCCTGCAGGGAGCTGGAGTACTGGTGGACTGGCCCATGGCATCAGCCACTGATGGGACGACAGTAGGATGGATTGCAGTTATCCGTACCAGGGTGCTGGGGACAGTAGCTTGCACTGCACGTCACTTGCCCTTACGGACAAGGACTTCTGCCCCTGAGTCACTGCGGGCCTGGGCCAGGACCACTACAGTCCGGGCTGGCTGACTCTGAGCCTGGCTGGTGGTAGCCACAGCTGCCCCTGCAGCTTCCACACCCTGGCAGCTCTGGATAGCAGATGACACTGCTGGTCTGTGACCCTGGATGCTGGTGCCAGTAACTTGTACTGCACGTCCCTTGCCCTTGGGACAAGGACATCTGCACCTGAGTCACTGCAGGCCTGGGCTGGGACCACTACAGTCCGGGCTGGCTGACCCTGAGCATGGATGGGGTAGCCACAGCTGCCCCGGCAGCTTCCACATTCTGGCAGCTCTGGACGGCAGATGACACTGCTGGTCTGTGACCCTGGGTGCTGGGGAAGTCAGGGATCTAGCAAATACCCCCGAGGTTCGGGTTATGTCTGGGAGCCAGTGCCATCATCACAGCCCTAGGGAGATACCTGGCCCCAAAACAAAAGGACCATTCACACAGTCCAGTCCTGGATGAGTTGCAGAGGGAAGAGAGTAAAAGCACTGAAATATTTGTATAGTCTGTCGCAGTATGCCAGCATTTGAATGACCAGTCCCCTGGAGACAGTGAGCTGCTGGGGGAATGAACTGAAAGGTAGGATACCTCTGGGGAGGTACAACCCACTGACGACACTTGATGCCTGATTCATGCACTTGCCCTTACACTGCCATCAGCCCGCAACTTTGCATTTCTGGATTATATCGTTGTATTGTACGTTGAGCACATTCCCATGTACTGCAATGGCCTCGCCCAGTTCCAAACCCAGTTCTCACCTTCTACATGCCTATCCCCTTGCGTTCTGTCAATGTGACCTGGACTCATGGAATCAGTGTGCTTGCCTTCACTCTGTCCCACCACCCTAGCATCGTAGCACTGTGTGACACTTGTGTTTTTGGTAATTGGTATTTCCATGTCATGTCACAAGCATTGTACATGGATCAGGGACAGTAGGCATCAACTTACATGTCATGCTGTTTGACGGTTCAGGCATGGCCATACTAGTGGCATCTGTGTGTGTGCATCAGTGATGCTGGTGACTCAACTATGCCAGTCTGGTGCTTGTGTGTGCAGCAGGTGCTATGCACCATGCACTACATGTGGTGTTGTGCCCTTTGACACATATCCATGTCTACTTTCATGATACCCTTGCCTTCCAATGCCACTGCGTACATGCCAGAGTTTGTTACCTCACTGACATGGCAGGTTGATGTATAGCATAACTACATTGTGATACCTATGTGTGTGGGCTATGCTATTTAAAAGTGTCTTCATGTATTTTTCTGTCCTTCTGCAGATGATGAGCCACTGGATGCAGAGGAGGAGGTGGAGGAGGTGCAGGAGAGTTGGCCACAACCAGGCACCAGTGGAGGACGTGGTGTGATAGCTCATGAAGATCCACTGGTGCTACAGTCCATCCTGGCCAGTACTCACTCTGACTCTGCCTCTGAGGAAGCCTATGGCTCTGGTGGTGAACAGGACATGGATTCATTGGAACTGTCGCAGGTGAGTTAATCAACTGTGGGTGCTGGCCTAACCCAAACATCTGTAGTGGGGGAAGACCCCTCACAAGGCCAATCAGAATTGGAACATCGGTCTGTGGTGGTTACGGGTGCAAGGCCACGCTCCACAGTATTGGCTCCTGTTCCTGGGACAGCTGTTCAAGGGAGGGATGCAGTCCTGAAGCCACAGACAGCATCAGCACATCAAGGGCCAGGTTTCCTTGGGACAAGCCAGCGTGGGGCACACCAATGTGGTGGCTGTGTGCCAACAGGCGATAATGTGTGGGAGCAGTCCATGTATTCTGTTGCACAAAAGCAGGGGGCTGCACATGAGATGTTGGCTCAGGGTATGGATATGGTGGTCAATCCATGCTCCCCCCAGAAAGACAGATGGAGCTCTGGCAGCAGGCATTGCGGTCCACATGCCTCTCACACACGCTCCAGTTGCAGGCCAGCAACAGGTGCTGACAGGCAGAAATGTGGTCACTGCGCACAGCCATGGCTGCAGAGGGTTGGGCCCACAGGGCTGCCCTAAGGGAAGAGGGGCTTCACTGACAGCACTCAAGGTAGCACGCAGTAGACGGTCAGAAGAGCACATGCAACAGTTCACGCACACCATCTCTGAGGAACTGCGAGCAACCCGTGAGGTGTTGCAAGCAGAACTACGTGCATCCTATGAGGTATTGCATGCAGACATCCGTGCCATCATGTTGCAGATGCAGATGTGCACATCTCAGTCCCGCATGGCTGCTGCCATGGAGGACCAGGCCAGGGCTATACGTGGTGAGCCTACCTTACCAATCACACCTATCGCTACACCAGAGGGTGGCAATAGCACCGACAGCTCTCCCAATTCATGAGGGCGGTGCAGACCACGAACCGATGGAGGGGTTTTATTTTTTCCTCAGCATCAACACATTTGGGTGTTGAGGTGCACCCTTCCCCTGCACCCTCCTGGGTGGTGCTCCCCTCCCCGTGGTCCACCATGGGCACTTTTGATTTCTTTTTACATATTTTTGTCTATTGTGCATTTATGTAACAGTGTGTTGCTTTTTGTGACTTCCAAGGGCATTCAATGTAGGTTCCAGCTGGGCCCAGACAGGCTTGCCTCGTGTTGGTACTCTCCTTGTTTGTGCCTTAGGGTCCAGACACATATGCAACTCCTGCTTCCCCTTTCCATGGGCTTGCAAGGAGTGCAGAGTGTGAAAGTAACTTACACAGAGGCATTGACGTTCTGTTTCATCTGTGGGCAGTCTCAAGTCCAAACTGTGTATACATCCACTATTGGGATTCTTGATTGTTTGTCCAGTGCATGGTTGCCATCCCTTTTTGTTTTGACATTGAGATACATCCTTTGTTCATGTTCCATCTTCATCTATTTGCTTGCCCGTCTTCATTGTTGTTGGCCTTCCTGCTGTATGTGTTTCCATGACACCTTTAGTTGGCAGGCCAACACTACGAATGGAAGGGTGCCATGTGGTAGTTAGGGCACATTGAGGCACTTGTGGGGTTCTGATTGGTGACTGTCAGACATATTCACTGTTGTGCCCTGCGTTTCAGGTATGTCATATTGGCCAATTGCTGTTGCTGTGTACATGATTGTTTTGATGTCTGAGAGTGTGTTATTTCTGTATTTGTTCAGTTTATCGTTGGGTGCTTTGTGACAGTACTGTTATGCGTTGAGCATTTATGTGTCACTGTTGGCATTGCTTGGCATGGCGTGCCAAACAGTTGACATGTAGTTTGGGAAGCTTTAGGTGACATACCGTCATTTGGATGTGTATTTTTGCATGTGGCTGGTGGCATACTGCATGTTCCATGTGTGCCTTTTGTGCACACAAGATTAGTTTTGTTTTAATTGAAAGGGATGCACACAATGTAGCACTTTCAAGGACAGATTCTCAGGGTGGAAAGGTTGTGACAGATGATTGTCCCTTTGTCATCATCGATTGTCACCTGGAATGTGCCAGGCCTGTGTGCACTCCGGAGGGGTTGGATATTAGGGGAAAAATTGTGCCACAAGCTGGGTACGGGCAGCCTCGCCACGTGCCCTTTCCCCTCCCATGCAGAGCGGGCGTGCATGTGGTTGAGGATGTGGGGGCACCACCATGTCCACCGGTACGCCTCGCTGTGTTTCAGCATTGTACAGGACACATGCTGCCACAATGATCCTGCACACTACTGGTGGTACATATAGTAGCTCTCCACCAGAGTGGTCAAGGGAGCCGAAGCATGACTTTAGCACTCCACTATGCCATTACTTACAATATGGGCTGTGTTGTGTTTTACCTGGGGTGGTGTGGTGGGGTTCCGTATTGGCGTCATCATGTAGGTGCTCAGTGGGTAGGCACTGTCCCCTTTGGAGTTGAGATGGTTTGTCACTGGTGTGGTTTAGTCTGTGTGAGACATGCATGCATTTGCAGGGCCATTTGTACTCACCAATGAGCCATGCGTTGCCATGCCTCTCAGATTCGAGGGCCCGGTGTAGGGGTGAAATTCTGTATATGAAACTATCGTGGGTGGAACCTGGTTAGTTAGCATATACAGAGGTAATGATTCCCTTGGCATCACATACAACTTGCAAGTTGATGGAATGCCAGTGCTTGCGATTCTGATAGATGTGCTCAGTAGCCCTAGGTGAACGTAGGGCCACATGTGTGCAATCAATGGCACCAAGCACTTTAGGGAAGTGGGCAACTCTGTAAAAGTCCTGGACCACAGCCTGCCTTTCTGTGGGTGTTCTGGGCATGTATATGTGACTGCAGAGTGAGGGGCGTGTAGTCATGATTGCCAGCACCTGGTGTAGGCAGCATGACGGCGTGGCCTGTGAAATGCCCCTGACAATGGCAGTTGTCTGCTGAAATGACCCAGCGGCTCAGTGCCTAGGAGATCAAGGTGGGTGATATGAGGTCATCTTCCCACTCTCTGACCAGGTCTAGAATGAAATGAGGTGGGAACCTATACCTGCCATAGACCTGGTCATCAGGCATCCCAAAAAGGCTGGCCCTGGGTAAAAAATGCGGGCCCTGGCTATGCTCCTCCTGCTGTGGTGTCCCACGATCCCTGCTGCCAGAAATGACACATTGATTGTAGCTGCATATGAGCGTTTGTATTTTGCGTGTCTATGCATTGTATTTGTACGCGGTGACGCTTACGCCAACTTTCACTTGGCGGACGTGTTTCCGGATTAGCGTGTCTTTTCCCACGCGCCGGTGAACCCTGTTTGATTCCATGAATACCTGTTGTAAGTACGTGTGTGGGCGTTGCAAGTATTTTACTGTGGTACTTCCCACGCAACGCCCACATTTACGCTTGTTTTTCCCCATTCCACGTGTTCCGCCCCCTTTTTAGGTGACCGCGCAAGACGGTGCACCCCTTAGCTGGGAGTCTCGCGCAAGGCGTTGAAGTGTTGCAGTGACGTGTTGGACCCATGCGGATTCATCGCAAGTCTCCGGTAAGCCACGCACATTGTGTTCCATGAATCGACAAACACGCGTAAATCCCCCTTTTTATCGCAATGAATTTCATGAATCGGGCAGAAAGTACTCTTCTTTCCCAACCTCTACTATAAGACACCAAACACTACTACAACAACAATCCACCATTGCATTACTACTAGGCGACAGTTTGTCTATTCTTCGGAAATACTGCAACACATTATAAATATATTACACCACAAAGACAGCACTTGTTGTATCAAAATTATTAGCACGAAAATAATCTGGATATACGCCGTTTTCTCACACCCATTTTTGCCCTGTTCCTTCGAAGGTGCCAAACAGCAGTACTCACACTGCAATTATTCTAACAATGTAATTAACACACTTTAGTACACCACCCATAACACAACTACATTAACTTATTTTCCCAACAACTCCTCCTACCTTAATAAATAACAACCTTGCTTACTAAAAGTACTTCACCATTACCACATATACCCACTAACATTCTTTTACAATTACAGGAAAGAAGAAGATTGCCAAAGACTGCTATCGAAAACAGAACACTCTTCACATCCTACAAAGTAAGTACATTAAAATAGCATGTATAACTTTTTAAATGTAACAATGTACTTTCACTATATATTAGTCTACAGTTTTTCTTTTCAAATCAACATTTATTTCACTCTTCCTCATATTGCAACATTTACACTCTTTCTATTCCCATCTAAAAACCACCATTGCAAGACCCACTGTTTGCCTCAAAACATCATAATGTCCCTACTTATTCAATCACACCACCACTCCCTTACTCACTAACCCAAGCCCATCACACCTGGACAGACTCTTACTAACTACACCTATCATCCCACTACACAATCACATAGCACTCTCTTCATCTCTACAGTCACACCCACACACCCATCCACAATACATACATATACATTCCACAACTTTCAAACCCAAACTTCCATTTTCCCAACAGACAGAACAGAATGACAAAACTACTGCTGAAGACTAATCCTCGAAGGTCTAATTAACAGTGCATTTCTACTAAGGACAAAGTTGTTTATATTAATTTTAACCACAATGAAACCCCTAACTAAATTAATCAGTAATTTACAAAAAGGACTTCAAAACATGCAAAATGTCAATATAGATACCTTTTTAAACTCCTGTGAAGGTGAATGGATTCACACAAGCAGCACATAACTAGATGTTAATGGAGTGGCTTATAAACAAGAACAAAAAAAAACAATTGCCATAGACAGTAATGGCAGAGGGTATGAAATGGTAGGAGACAGCTCTATGGCAAAATAAACCCTTATAGAAAAACATCCCCAACACACTTTCAATCAAATATTTATGCCCAAACAAACCAGCCAGTGTATAAATGGACATGCAGTTCAAAGTATAATGTATGCAGACAATCCTTTAAGGGGGTAATTCATAGAATCCAGTGCACAAGTGGCGCACAGTGTGCGCGTGCGATAGTCTGCGCCAGCCGCGTGCGCTAAAATCCATTTCCGCGCACAGCGCATTCATGGATTTAAACATCCAAAACCAGTCGTGGCGCAGCGACCCTGCAGCAGCGCCAGCTACGCCCACAACCCCTCCCCGTGCGCCATGCACAGCGCACAAATCCCGTACATGGCGCACAGGCCATTAATTGGCCCTGTGCGAGCGGGGTACGTGTATCACTGGGGTTCGCTGGGAGTTTCACACGCGATTGTCCCTGTGCGAGCGGGATACGTGTATTTCGGGGGTTCGCGGGGAGATTTACACACGATTGGCCCTGTGTGAGCGGGGTACATGTAGCCAGTGGGGTGCACGGGAAGTTTAACACGCGATTGGGCCTGTGCGAGCGGGGTACGTGTATTTCGGGGGTTCGCGGGGAGATTCACATGCAATTGGCCCTGTGCGAGTGGGGTACGTGTATCCAGTGGGGTACACGGGAAGTTTCACATGCGATGGGCCCAGTGCGAGCGGGGTACGTGGATAACTGGGGTGCGCAGGAAGTTACACACGCGATTGGCCCTGGGCGAGCGGGGTACGTGTATTTCGGGGGTTCGCAGGGAGATTCACACGCAATTGGCCCTGTGTGAGTGGGGTACGTGTATCCAGTAGGGTGCACAGGAAGTTTCACACGCGATGGGCCCAGTGCGAGTGAGGTACGTGTATTACTAGGGTGCGCGGGAAGTTTCACACGCGATTGAGCCTGTGCGAGCGGGGTACGTGTATAACGGGGGTGCATGGGAAGTTTCACATGCGATTGGCCCTGTGCGAGCGGGGTACGTGTATTTTGGGGGTTCGCGGGGAGATTCACACGTGATTGGCCCTGTGCGAGCGGGGTACGTGTATCCAGTGGGGTGCGTGGGAAGTTTCACACGTGATTGGGCCTGTGCGAGCGGGGTATGTGTATAACTGGGGTGCGCGGGAAGTTTCACATGCGATTGGCCCTGTGCGAGCGGGGTACGTGTATTTCAGCGGTTCGCGGGGAGATTCACACGCGATTGGCCCTGTGCGAGCGGGGTACGTGTATCAAGTGGGGTGCGCGGGAAGTGTCACTTGCGATGGGCCCAGTGCGAGCGGGGTACGTGTATTACTGGGGTTCGCGGGGAGTCCCACACGTGAACAGGCAGTGTGGCTCCTCCCAGGTGTGCCCCCTACCCCCTCCATGGCCCCTGCAGTCAGCCCACACCACAGGGGACTACCCTGCACCCCTGGTCATGTCCCGCAGGCAGCCCATCCACCATGGGCATGCACCCCAGCCAGGCCACATGTCACCTTGCACTAGTGATCACCAACTCATGTCCCCCTGCACCCCCAACCCCCAGCAGTGAGGGGCACCTGCCAGCAGGCCCCCACTCATGTCCCCCAGCACCCCCACCCCCCAGCAGTGAGGGGCACCTGCCAGCAGGCCCCCACTCATGTCCCACTCATGTCCGCCAGCACCCCCTGCACCCCACCAGCAGTGAGGGGCACCTGCCAGCAGGCACCCACTCATGTTCCCCAGCACCCCCACCCACCAGCAGTGAGGGGCACCTGCCAGCAGGCCCCCACTCATGTCCCCCAGCACCCCCCCCAGCAGTGAGGGGCACCTGCCAGCAGGCCCCCACTCATGTCCCCCCCACATGACATAAAGATGCACAATCATGGCCCACTTCTACACCAAAATACCACAGCATGCCACCCCATTCTTGAGAAGCAATGATTTCCCAATCCACCCCACACTGACATGCCTATCTCAAGACACAAACCAAAACTCAACTATGTACACCAACACATGTCCGTCACACACACTGGTTGGCATTGATTGTGTAAACCCACATTTTTACATGCATGAACCCAATGAGCGAATTACACACACAGAAGTAAAATATCAAAATGTATTATGGACAAAAAAAAGCAATGAAATGAAAGCATAACATAATAGCAAACATGAAATCAAAAGCATGTGCAAAAGATGAGTAAATGAAAAGTATAACCAATCCAAAGAAATACAAAAGAAAAATAATCCAAACTCTCCTCCACCAAAGCAAATCAAAGGAAAAGTAAAAAGAAAAATCCATTAATTCATGGTGAAATCCAAAGAAAAAGTTCAAAATAATCCATTGTCCAACTATATACAATCCATTGTCAATAAGAAAAATCCATGAATCCATGGTCAAATCCAAATAAAAATTCCAATAAATCCAATGTCTAACTATGTACAATCCATAGTCAAGGGTCCATGAGCCCAACGAAAGAAATGAAATCTACCTATGAAACTACCTAAGAAAAAAAATATATACAAATGTGTGGGGCATAGTCCAATCACCCAAAATGAAAGGAAAACGAAAATGAAACCTAACACTAAAAACTATTTACAATGGCGGCAGGCTAGTCCAACGGCTCACTTTTCGATGTCCCACGCCAGGGCATCATCGAACTCCCGCTCAATGTCCTGGAGGCGGTCCTCTTCCATGGCTCCGAGGGTTCGCAGGGACGATGACATGTTGGACTCCAACTCCCTGCGAATTGCCTCAAGGCACTCGGCCCGCCTCAATGCCCTCCGCATGGAGTTCTCTGCCCTGACCATTGTGAGCCGTGCCTCTTCCTACCAACGCTGCTCCGCACCTATGACCTGGCCCAACCGCTGCCACACGGAAGACATTTCCAATCCTGGGTCCTCCTGCCCTCTGGCCGATGCCTGCCCCTCCGATGTCGATGGCCCCGAGCCATCATGGCTCCCACCTTGTTGCAGCTGCTGCTGTGCCTGTGCCCCTGCTCTTGCTGCCTGCATGTCCTCCTCTGGCTGGGGTGCAGTTGTCGTGGTGGCCACACCTGCTGGACGTCTGACTCCCGACTGCGGCAGGGATGTGTCCTCCACCAGCATGGCCACTGGGTCAGAGGCAGCTCCACAGGGTACCGAGGTGATACATGGGTGGGAAGATGGCATGGAGGACGACTGGCACGTAGGGGGTTCAGGTGAGGAGGGGGTCGCAAGAAGGTTCAGCACACGGAGGAATCCAGCACTGGTGACCCGTCCCAGTAGGTCAACGCGGTCAAAGAGGCATCCGAGATGACGTGCAGTGTCTTCACGAAAACACTGCAGGTCCCCTCGCATGCCCCGTTGACGCAACGCTATCCCAGCAAGGACAAGCTCAACCCGGTCCCGGATAGCCACGTCCGCAGGGAGAGGAAGGCCAGTTGTTGTGCACTCATCCCCTCCCTGAAAACGGGTCTGGACGTAGGTATCCCTGCTGGTGCCAGATGATGCAGTCACAGGATCACTGACAGGATTACACACAGGCACCTCCGCGGCGGCCTGTGCTGCCTCCTGTCCCTGCCCCTGCATGGTACCACTAGCACCAGTGGAATCCCCACCTCCAGACCCCGTGTGCGTCCCTTCCACGGCCTCATCCTCAACCAAACCCCCCACCAACCTGGATAACTCCATGCCATCTTCCTCCGTCGGACCCTGTGGGGTCTCGGCTGCCGAGGAGTCCATCTGCGACCTCCGCCTCTTGGACCTACCCTCGGCAGCTACGGCCTGGGACACGGCACCAGACTCCTCACTCCCTGACGAGATTTCAATCTGGGAGGGGAGCCGGGCCTTGCATCTCCAGCTGGTAGTGCGATCCCTGCCGCTTTGCTCCACAGCACCCTCTTCGCCCTCTTCATCAGTTGACGCTGCAGACAGGGAGAGATAGAACACAGGCATCAGGGCACTGTACAATGGACAGATACACACATGACCGTTGTACATGAGTGGCAGTGTTAAACTTCAGACATGGCATCACACTCCCCAACACACATGTCATTTCAACTCACACACATGAGCAATTCAACAGCAATATTGCACCAGGCAGCACCATCCATACACAAACAACAGCACAAGCAGATGAAGATGAGCCTGATGTCACATGAAACACGGGGAGTGCACAGCACATGCACACATGCCACCAGACCTACATGCATGTGTACATCTCCACAAACTGTCGCAGTGATGACATCCCCATCCATGTCACATCTGGCATTCTGCCTTCTACATGTCAGTGTCACATGCATCCATGTTGCATCACAGTTGCACACTTGTCAAATACACACACATGCACATGTACACAGTGCAGATACATGCAGCAGGAACCACCATCCATGTGTGACACCACAACCATGCCAACATACATACACAGAAATTCAAACATGTGTGCTCCCACACCTGCATTTGGCCAGCATGCTTACCAACACATACACCATCGATGTGTCTCACACATGAGAGTACCCGCATGTGTAAGCCTCACACCCCTGTACATACACATCCTACATGGCCCTACAAAAACACATGTGCAACCTGCACACTACTGTCACATCACAACACGCACAGCGTCCAATCAGCATGCATGTACACTTACCGCTCGACTCCAGACGGGTATGCGTCTCAAGGACCTGGACGTGGAGCGCTGGGCGTATGCGTTCCAGGACTCTCATTTGGTGGTCTGACAGCTGGCCCCGGCGCCTCTTGGCATCCACTGCCTTCAAGAGGCGCTGGACCTTGTCGAGGGTCCTGGACCTGAAGTCCTCCCAGCGCTTCCGGACATGTTTGATGTCACGGACTGCCACCTCCTCCTCGTTGATGGCATTCACGATATCCATCCAGATCCTGGTCCGTCCTTCATTGTCGGTGCGCGAACTTCCAAAGAGGGCATCATACTGCCCCAGGACTTGCTCCACCAGGACAACAACTTCCCTGGCACTGAAGCTGGTGGCCCTCTGCCTCTCTGGCTGGGGGTTGCCAGTGGTACCAGATGGTGTTGTGCCCGACATGGCAACCCCAGAGGCAGGTGGGGTGGGCAACTGGGTCCTGGGGCTTGGCTGTGGAGCGATGGTATCCCAGTCGGGAGTCTTCTGTTCCAGCAGGGGTGGTCACAGCAATTGCACCCCTGGCTGTCGTGCAGGCAGCAAATAGCAGGGCAGGCAGCAGCAGATGGCATGTGGGAGCATGCTTGGGGCTCTTGGGGGCAGGAAAATGGCCTTTTGGGCAGGAGCGTGGTCTTCCATGTGTTTTCGCGTGGCCAGCTTGATACAGAAGGATTTGGCACGTGAAATAATTGCACGTCAGCATGTAATTTGAGGAAAGGCCCTTAGCACGTAAGCGCATCTGTGATGTGACGCGCAAAGGCGTTTCCCTCAACACAGGTGCGTGTTCATTGTACACGTGCAAAAACTGCACGTCCGAGTGTCAGCTCGTGTAATTGGAGGAAAGGGCCTTAGCGCGTACACGCGTAAGTGACGTTGTACGTGTGGGCTGGCTTAAAAGGTACGTGTAGGACGCCATTTTCTTGTACGTGCTTTTCGTGGAGAGCGAGTGGGTGAATTTTGTACTTCTTGTCAGTTCACACGCGATTACTTCACAACGGTTCAAGTTCGTACTCCCTGTCACCTCTGACAGCGTTCAATTCTTATTTTGGCCTGTTTCCTCAAACAGCGTTCACTTCTTCTTTTGTCCTGTTTCCTCAGACAGCGCACAAATCTTCTTTTGGAGGGGGTGTTGCCAACGCGCACACGTGAGTCTTTTTCACTTTCTTTTTCCAGGCATACGGTGAATCGCACACGTATTTACCAACTGTGCTTGCCCCATGTGTCGCGTACCCCTTCAGAGGTCATTGTAGGCTGCGTGTATTACGCGTACGCTGATTTTTGTGTTTCTGGGTGCCACAGCGTAGTGCGGGTTCATTTTTTTCCATGCACGTGGTCTACGAGGGGTTGCATGCACGTGAATTTTTGTTTTCGGGGTGCCTGTGCGTTGCGTGACCCATCATCTTCCCCCAGGGGTCACGGACAGCCTTGCTAGAGCACTAGGGTACGAATTCCATCTAGTACCCTACCCCTTTCACCCCCAATTGCCCAGGACGATAGTTTACTGCATCTCCCATATGGATAACAACATCAGTGCCATGGTTGGGAGGTGACCAAGTAGTAAGGGAGGCAAAGGTGGCCAACCTCCAAAAGGTGGGCGTGGTGGGCACGGTAGGGGACGTGGCCAGGATTTGCAGGGTGACCCTACACAAAGGTCCATCAAACCAACGTTGGTCCTGCCAACATTACACTGCAGCCAATGCCTGCACCAAGACCTATGGTCCTTGTGCATTGGTACACTCCTAGTACCCAGTCCACCGGCGCTTCTGCCCCTACTGAACAGAGCGGCGTAAGCCACTCAGGATCCGCACCACCTTTGAAAAAGAAGAAGAAGGGTGCTCTGGCACTACAGGCTGAGACCCCAGACATGGCTACACACTCTGGCACGTCAAGGAAGCCTAGCTTTAATGACGCCGAACTTGATGCACTTGTGGCCTATGTGTCGGCACATAGCCGCGAAATGGTGGTGACTGCAGGGTGCAAGACCACTCCTGGTCAACGTAAGGCACACTGGCAGACCATCGCAGACATCATTAGTGACCTTGGATTTGTGAGGCCCACAGCTGATGATTGCTACAAGCGGTGGAATGACCTGAAACGCAGAGCAAAGAACAAGCTCGCCTCAAATCATGCATCTACTCTGGTGACTGGCGTTGGGTCTCCACCAGAGGACAACCAACTCACTGAACATGAGTCTGTTGCTGGAACCTTCGTCACAGAGGAACAGATCCAAGGCGTGGGAGACCTACCAGATTACGACGCATTGTCCGGTGAGTGCCCATGCATGTGTGTGTAATCCATATGTATGTTGTTTGGGTGACGGGTTCTGATTGAGTGCCAGGTGAGGGTGTGTACTCCGGAGTGGTATGGGTCACCCATGTGCTTCCTCCAAAACATTCACCGGCCTTGGATATGGGTATGAAAGTATCCCTTCTGCCCACAGTAGCCAATTAGCTCCACATTACTGCAGTTGCCCTTGAAATGTCATCTTGCAACAACATTGTTCTGATTTTTTCAGTGTTCATTCAGGCTGATTGTTTCAATTCTCCCATTTTTGCAATGCATTTTTCAGCACTAATGCCGCATATGTGACATGCTTCTGTCATTGATTACACCCCACATTGGCCCACAATTGTTACCTTGTTATGTGAATGATTAGACCATTCAGGCCGATTGAGTATTGGCCTGCTCACATTCATTTTTGGGGCCTGTTTGAATGTGGTACATGATAGTTGTTTCCTGTCATGTTGAAGTGACCAACCATTGATGTGTACATCTGCCTGCCATCACTGTATTATTGTAAACTGGATGTTTTGCAGTGTGTGGCACATGCGTGTTTTGTCACACTATGTAGCATTTTTCATCTCATCATGTCCATCTCACATGGATGGGTGACAGTACTCATTCACTGACATTTGGCTGTACTTGTCAAATGTACCATGACTATGCTACATGCCATCTGTGTGCTGGCATGTGTCATGTATGTGTATTGGACATGCCACTCACAGGCTAATGTGTGATGCCAGTGCTACCCAGCATGCAGCAAATGTGTTGCTTTTCCATCTTGGTGTCCTCAGTGTCTGCTTTTTGCCTCCCCTTCCAACTCATTGACAGTGCATGCATGCCAGGGTTATAGTCATGTGGGACATGTGTAATTCATGTACTGGATCTCTGGCTTGTCAGGCCTATGTGTGTGCTATGGTGCTCATGTTGTTTCCATTTGTTGTCTTTCATGTTTTTGCAGGTGATGACGCACTTGATGCTGTTGAGGTTGAGGAGATTGTGCAGACCCAGGAGGAATCTCAGGCACGACCGGGCACCAGTGGGGGACGTTGTGTGGTGGTGGGTGAAAACCCAATCTTACTGCAGACCATACTGTCCAGGGGTGTCTCTGGGTGCACCTCCCCAGACCTCTATTCAGGTGCTGAATCGGATGATGAGACTTATGTGCTGTCGCAGGTGAGTGGTTCTGGCAGGGATTCTGTTCTGTCCAACCCATCTGCACCAGGGGTAGAACCCTCTATTGGGATGTCAGTGTTGGTAAGTCCGCCTTTGGCGGTTACGGATGCAGGGTCACACTCCACAACATCTGATCCTGTTCCTGGTCCAGCAGGCAATGGAGAGGGTGGCCACTTCCATTCTCCCCCATGAAAGGCAGATGGAGCAACAACAGCAGGCAACAGACTCCATTTGCCAATCACACAGGGAAGACATGTTGGCATCCAACAGGGACCGACGGCGGCACTGGAGACTCTGCGCAAAGCCATACCTATAGAGTCACAGGGCCACAGGGAAGCCCTGAGGGTAGAACTCCATAACCTCAGGGAGACTCTGGGTGAACTTGAGGCTTCCCGAAATTTTAGGTCAGAACAGCAGCTGGAGCAGCTCACACGTTCGCTCTCAGCTGAGCTGCAGGCAACTCGGGAGGAGATCTGGGCATCACGGGAGGCCATGCGTGCAGAAATGCAGGCAACCCGTCAGGTGCTGCATGGGGATCTCCGTACTATCATCCTCCCGAACGAGACCTTCCACACCCGCATGCTTGCTGCCATGGAGGACCATACCAGGGCTTTGCGTGGGCTGCCTCCCATAGCACCACACATCCTGATGCAGCAGCAGAGGGTGATGAGAGCGACAGCAGCAGTTCTCCCACAGTAGCGTAGCCGTGCAGACCATGAGCCCATGGAGGTATTTTTTTCCCAACATCCATGCAGGTGGGTGTTGGTGTGCACCCTGTCCTCGACCCTCCTGGGTGCCCCCCCCCCCCCTGGCCCTCACATGGCCATTTTTTTTTTCTTTCTTTTTACAGTGTATTGCCTTGTGTGGCTCCCGTGGGCATCTACTGTGTATTCCGGCTGGGCACATGCAGGCTTGTCCTGTGTTTGGGTTAGATGCTTGGGTTCCTGACACACACACCCTTCCTTCTTCCCGTTTCCATGGGCTTGCAATGGGTGTGACCAAGTGACAGTGACTTACACAGTGACATTGGGCTCCCATGAGCTGTGTGGGAAGTCTGTAGTCATAACTGTGTGGACATCCCTAGTGGGGTTTGTTTTTGTATTGAACACTGCATGGTGTATTGATATGGGCTTGTGCATCCATGTCTTCCTCCTTATTCGCAGGTACCTTCTTCATGTCTTCACAAGGCCGTCTCCTTTGCAGATGCAGTTCATGTTGTATGCAGTACACTGACACATTTGCCTGACAGAAACACTCTGCAGTTGGAAGGGGTCGATGTGCTGGCTTATTCAGGTTGTAAGACTTGCACTACTTTGAGTTTGTACTGTCATATTTTGGCAATTTTTCATCCTGTGTTGCTGTATTGTATTGCTGGTAAGTATTTGGTCATGTGTGCTGTTTGTTATTGATTACTGGGAGCATATTGTCTGTGGCCTCTTTCCATTTGGGACAGTGCACTTTGTGACACTTGTGTCATGTGTTGTGCATTCCTTTGTTTGCTTTCACATTGCGTGACATGCCATGGTGTGTTGGGTGGTGGAGATGGGGAGGGGTTGGGTGACATGGCACTATTTTCATGTTGTATTTTGCAAGGGGGTAGTCATTCATTCAGCATAAATGTGTGTCTTTTTGTGACACAGCATTGGTTGTCTTTCGGTAGGTAGGGATCCACACAATGTAACACTTCCAGGTGACCACTCTCAGGCTGTTATGGTTGTGACAGTTGACTGTCCCTTATGTCCTCATCATTGATTGTCAGCTGGCATGTGCCATGGCTGTGTGCACTCCACAGGGGTGTGATTTTAGGTGAAGTAATTAGCCACCAGCTGCATACGGGCTGCCTCACCACGTGCCCTTTCCCCTCCCATGCGCAGCGGCCGTGCATGTGGTTGGGGATGTGGGGGCACCACCATGTCCACCGGCAGGCCCCGGCGGGTTGCAACATTGTGCAGGACACATGCTGCCACTATGATCCTGCACACTACTGGGGGCGCGTATAGCAGCTGCCCACCAGAGCGGTTAAGGGAGCGAAAGCGTGACTTGAGCACTCGGAATGTGCGTTCCACTATGCCCCTGGTTGCAATATGGGCTGTGTTGTATCTTACCTCGGGTGGTGTGGTGGGGTTCTTAATTGGCGTCAACATGTGGGTGCTCAGAGGGTAGGCACTGTCCCCTGCGGAGGTGATGATGTGTATCATTAGTGGGGTTGTGACATTACTCAGTATCTGACATGCATGCATGTGCAGAGGCATTTATACTCACCAAGCAGCCATGTATCGCCATGCCGCCCAGCTTCTAGGTACCGGTTTAGGGTTGACATTCTGTAAATGAAACTGTCATGGGTGGACCCTGGATAGTTGGCATATACTGAGGTGATGATTCCCTTGGCATCACATACTACCTGCACGTTGATGGAATGCCAGTGCTTGCGGTTTCTATAGATGTGCTCAGTTGCCCTGGGAGGACGTAGAGCCACATGGGTGCAATCAATGGCACCTAGCACTTTGGGGAAGTGTGCCACCCCCTAAAAATACTGCACGTAGCCCAGGATGACCAAACAAATGACAAAAGGTAAAAGTCAAGGCTCTGGTGATATCAAAGCCATGCTGCAGACAGCGGACACCCAGAAACGCAATCAACTGCAAGCAATGGCCCAAGTGCACAATCCCCCTCTGGAGGGGGCAAAAAAACTCTGAAGATCCACCTATCCGGAAATCGGACCTACTAGAGGTGCTGTTTGAACTCAAAAAAGATATAAAAGAAAGCGCAACCAGCCTGGCTAAGTCCATCGCAGACCTCAATAAAGGAGTCCTAGCCGTGGAAAGGAGAGTTGACAAAATAGAAAACGGTGATAACTGAACAGGGTCATGATCACGATGATTTGGCAAGCAGGGTCATGGAATTAGAACAGCAGATGGAGCAAGTGCAGAGCAAGCAAGAAGACGCCGAAAATAGGTCCAAGCGAAGCAACATACGAATTCGTGGAATTCCGAAATCCATACCGGACTCTGACCTACAGCAATACGTGATTGACCTGTTCCGTCACATCTTGGACACAGAAGAAAATAAAGAAATAGTGCTCGATCGGACACACAGAGTATACTCCACATTTCAACTTAATAGGAACCTGACTCCTGATGTTCTAACCCGGATACATCTGTACACACTGAAGGAGGACATTATGCGGGCAGCCCCGAAAAAAGAACCCATCAGGTTCCGCTCAGTCCCGATTCAGCTGTTTTAGGATCTGGCCCAAGCGACGCTTGCCAAGAGAAAGAAACTGAGGGTAGTCACAGACTGGTTGAGAACTAAGGGCGTGCGATACCAATGGGCGCACCCAACATGCCTCCGGTTTGAATTGAAGGGCAAACAGCATTCTATTTCTAAAGAGGAAGAGATGGCGGACCTCATGCAAGAGGACGAAGGAGGCAATTTCACCGAAAACGAGGAATCCCCATCCCGGAGCGGAGAATCAGAAGGCAGACATGGGATAGGCCAAAGGAATCTGAGACACTCCCGTCCGTGGGGACGTAACAAAGAACAGAAAACTTCTGAGCCCACCTGAACAACAGCTGAACACTCGCGATGTGGGACCATCCACTTAAAATCTGAGATACGGCAGTCCTTAAAGAGAAGGATGGACTCTGCAACTGAAAGTGCCTATGCATTGACTTTATTGCCTGAAGTAAGCTCACTTTACGCAAAAAGGAATGAATACAATGAGGTAGAGAAGAAAAGGGGGGGGGGACCGGAACCCAAATTTCCCGGGTGAGTAGAACCCAGTGATTTAGTGTGAACATATTATGTTGAGACAGTTATTTGAAAATTTTTGTTTAAAAGTTGGGGGGAAAATGGGTATTCGTACTTTCTATTCTTTGGTGAGGAAGTGAATGACATACATGCTATATCTACAACAGTGTTCAGTTGGATCATAAAGAAAGGGTCTAATGTCTAATATACGATAATGGTTGAATTAACTGAATAAACACTTGTCTCGCTGAATGTTCAGGGGCTCAACTCCCCAATTAAGCGGAAGTCCATGCTGACCAGGTTGGTTGATATGCACACCTCGGTGGTATAGCTGCAGGAGACACATCTGCTTCCTGAAGATGAGCTGAGGCTGAGACACAGAGCCTTCGCTATACAATATCTAGCTTCTAGTGGAACTAAAAAGCAGGGATTGGGCATTTTAATAGCAAACAATTTGAGAAAAGATTTGTTAAAAAAGACCCAAATGGGTGTTTCCTGATGTTAGGGGGGAAACTGATGGGCCAGCTGGTGACTTTGATCTAGATCGATGCCCCCAATATAAAACAAGACCACTTTATACTTGACTTGCTGCCCAAAATAGCACAATGGGGAATAGGGAAAATGTTGATCGGAGGTGACTTTAATGGGGTGATGGATGCAACAATGGAAAAGACTCTACCGGCTACCCCTAATGATCACACATTTAGACAAGCCCTAGCGAAATTTCTGAGAGAACTGCACCTTTTAGAATCCTGGCGTTTATTTAACCCACAGAAGAGGGCATATACCCACTACTCAGTGGTACACAGGGGTTACTCCCGTATCGATATGATACTCATCTCCGAAACAGTTGTCCCACAAGTCACGGGCTTAGAAATTGGGGTGCGTTGCCTCTCGGACCATGCCCCGGTACTCCTAAATGTAGAATTGGCTTGCTCACAACAACCGTCTCGCAAACCCTGGCGACTGAATGAGGTAATATTGAAGGGCCAACTGGTCCAGACAAGTATTGAACAAACCCTGCAGAACTATTTCCGGGAAAATAAGACCCCGGGGATGGATTGCTCAACCATTTGGGATGCGAGCAAGGCGGTAGTAAGGCGGGAATTCATTGCGTAAACCTCGAATTACATTAAAAGTCGGGAGAGAGTAAGGCACAACATGGAAGCCAAGATACATGAGGCAGAGGTGGTCTACAAGGACAAAGGTTCACAGAAGGCTTGGCGGGATTTGAAAAAAGCCAGAGCGACCTTAGAAACTCACCTAGCAGATCACGCAGCACGCCTTTTGGTACAAACTAAACAATTTTATGACATACGCGGGGGCAAAGCTAATCGGTTTCTTGCTGCTAAATTGAGACACCGGACCCTTAGGAATCGAATAACTCAACTTCGTAATGGCCACGGGGAGGTAGTGAGGGGAGAAGGAGAAATAGAGGAAGTCCTGATCTCATATTACACCAATAACTTAAAGAAGGAAAACCTAAAGGAGGAGGAGCAGATTGCATTCTTAGACCAGGTAGACTTACCACAGATTGGTGAGATTGATAGGCAGCAATTGGAAGGCCCCATAACGGAGGAAGAGGTGGGAGACGCTATAAGGGCACTGAAATGGCACAAAACACCAAGCCCAGATGGCCTTAGAAATGCATATTATAAAACCTTTAGAACCACGCTGACAGGCCCCCTTACCTGCCTATTTAATTTTATTAGAGATAAGGGGCGTACATCTGGAGAAATGAGTCCAGCAACCACAGTATTATTGTTGAAACCAGACAGGGATCCATTGGACTGTGCTAACTACCGTCCGATTTCTTTACTAAATGGAGACGCAAAGATATATTCCATGATATTGGCCCGGAGACTGGCAATGATATTACCTGAAATAATTCACTCAGATCAAGCTGGGTTTGTGAGGGGGCGGCACACATACGATAATATCCGCAGGGCCATAGATGTAATCGACTGGGGACGGAGGACAGGCCAGAGATTTTCAGTGGCAGCTCAGGACGCCTCCAGAGCTTTTGATAGTCTACACTGGGGCTTCCTATGCCTGACCCTTGAAAAGTTCGGGTGTGGCCCACTCTTTATCCGCATGGTAATGGCTAATTTCACTGACCCATTCACTAGGCTATTGGTTAATGGAAAACTCACAGGGAGCATCCCCATCCAGAGAAGCACGAGACAGGGATACCCATTTTCGCCCCTGGTCTTTGCTATGGCTATGGAACCATTTGCATGCCAAGTTCGTAGCTATCCAGATATCCAAGGGGTTGAAGTGGGCAATATAGGTCCGCAGAAGGTGGCACTTTACGCGGATGACATTCTCTTATTCTTAAAAGACACCGCAAATTCTCTACCAGCAGCCATACACCTACTGAAGAAATTTGCCAATGTCTCTGGGTTCCACATTAACTATCCCAAATCTAAAGCTCTTAATATTACAGAGAGGCCATAGCAAATCGCGATTTGGGAAAACCTATACCCCCTGAAGTGGGAACACAAGGCAGTTAAATATCTTGGAATTCAACTGACCCCCAAATATGATAGGTTATACGGAGCTAATATCCCAGGCCTCCTGAAAACATTGGAGAAAGAATTAAAACGTTGGCAATTACAGGAACTGTCCTGGTTGGTACGCATTACCGCAGTTAAGATGACCCTACTTCCTAAATTCTTATATGTAGTCGGCGCTCTTCCAATACGAATCCCAAACCCAGCCATACAAACACTACAGAAAGAGGTGATGAATTTCATCTGGGGGGGTTTCATCTGGGGGGGGAACCGAGAGTTCCCAAGAAAGTATTATTTAGGCCGCAGATCCTGGGTGGTTGGGGGTTCCGGATCTCCGTAGGTACTTGTGGGCAGCACAGATAGCTCCTATGCTGCAATGGTCTGCGGCGGAGGCACCGAACCAGTGGGTTATACTTGAAAATTTGGCAACTAAGATAGCCCTGGGAGGTATTGGCTTCCTCGCCACACGACATAGGGAAAAGGGGGGCCAACTGTTGGAATCAACCAGAACTACCCTGTGGTACTGGGACAGAGTCCTGAGAAACAAAAAGATTAAAGGAGGGGGAGGGCCTCTTACGCCAGTAGCTGACAACCCAGAATTTACCCCTGGAACACATGCTAACTTCTGGGCTAACTGGGGTGGCAGGGAAGGCAGCATGGTCCTAAGAGATCTCTATGCAAATGGGATACCCCTGACATTTGAAGAATATAAAACCAGATTAAATATCCCGGAACAGGAACGATTCCACTATTTTCAACTCAAACACTGGGGCTCAAATGCAAGGGTGAAGGAGGGGGCAGCTAGGAACCCTACAGGAGTGGAGTTAACCATACAGGAAGGCCACCCAGATAAGGGAATAACTAGATTATATCGCCTGGTGGGAGAAGGGGACCCAGAAGAGAATCTCACTTATATGCAGAAATGGGAAGCTGATCTGGGAAGATCAATTGCTTGGGACACATGGGGCCGAATTTGGCATCGAGCCGCAAAGAGTTCTAAATGCACCTTGATTAAGGAAGCAGCATATAAACTTTGTCTTCGGTGGTACATGACGCCCACACGCATGCATGCCATTAATCCAGAATACCCGCCTGAATGAGAGTTGTGGACAACCTGGAGACCTTATACATATGTGGTGGTCCTGCCCATTAACGGAAACCTACTGGAAAGAGATCCTAAGTCATATCAAAGACATAACCGGCGTAGAGCTCCCTCTTGACCCGCTAGTGGTGCTCTTGGGAGAAGCAGTGGAGGGTTGCTATGCAAACTCAGGGCCGACAGCCACCTGAATTACGCATATGTTAAGTGCAGCCAGAATTACAATCGCCCAGGCATGGAAATCTAAAGATGGACCAGTGGTGGCCATGTGGTGGATGCGGCTATGGGGGGTGATGGCCATGGAGAAGGTGACTGCTTTGGCCCACGGCTCTTATTCCAAATATCTGAACATTTGTCTACCATTGCATGAATTCACAGATGACAGAGAGCAGATGTACTTCAAGCCCAGATTGCTCCGTGCAATACCTGTTATCTGATGGAATCGAATACTGAACTTGAAAGGATCCATCTGACTGAAATAATAAGACAGATCAAATCACTTCTTCACCTTAAGTTGGGGAGATAACTTTTGGGGGGTGGGGGAGTTCAACATTTATATTATTATTTTATTCCTTTCCTCTGTATTGTTATCATAAATGAGCACTGGCTTTGAAACGTGCTGAAACCCCAAGTAGGGGTAACGAGGAAGCGACATGTAAGAAGTATTACATATATGCTATTGATCGGTTTATTAATGTATGCATGTCTATGTGCTCCAAAATTTAAATAAAGTTGGTAAAAAAAAAAATCCTGGACGACAGCCTGCCTTCCTGCAGGTGTTCTGGCAGGTATATGTGCCTGCGGACTGATGGGCGTGCAGTCATGATGGCCAACACCTGGTGCAGGCAGCGTGACTGCGTGGCCTGTGCCACCCGCCCCCCCACTATGGCACTTGTCCGCTGAAATGAACCAGTGGCCAAGAAGTGCAGTACATTGAGCACCTTTTCCAAGGGGCTCAGTGCTTGGGAGCACAAGGTGGGTGATGTGAGGTCATCCTCCCACTCACTCACCAGGTCGAGTATTATGTGAGTTGGAAACCTGTACCTCCCATACACCCGGTCATCAGGCATCCCAAAAAGGCTGGTCCTGGGTGTAAAAATTCTGGCCCTGACTATCCTCCTCCTTCTGCGGTGTCCCACGACCACTGCTGCGAGGAACGTTATATTCATCGTAGCGTCTGAGCTTGTTTGTTGTTTGCGCACACTTAGCGCTCATCCCAGAATTGACACGTGCACGGACTTCCATGAATCGATGTGTGCGGATTTTGCACGCTTGCACTGCGATTTCCGCACTTGCGCTGCGATTCGCACGCTTTTGCGCGCTTGCGCAGAGATTTTTGGCGCACATTAATTTCATGAATCGGCTTGAAAATCTTTATGACAATTCCTCACTATGTATGTGAAACTAAAAGACAACACTAAAATGAAAACCTTACACTCCACAGCCACACTGGACTTCGAGGACATTCATTAGCCTGTATTTCAGGAACTGCTTGCAAAGCACCTTCCATCACATCACAATGTTAGCAACACACCATTCTGCTATACAGAATCTTGTGCATAGACTATACTATGCAAAATGTCCTGCTCGAGAACTACAAAATTTAAATAACATTCTCTTACAAGGAACAGCCAAAGAACTCCTTCGAGAAATAGAGCACATCCACTTTGGAACTGAGGTTGACTTAGTCAACATTAGCTACTTCAGAAAAAATCCTACACTTCCAAACACATAAGCGTGGCAAATACTACTGACGTAGATATACAAACGAAGTAAATACTTTAACAAATGTTGCTTTGGCTTCCCTGGACCAGTTTGCAAAAAAGGACAAGTAAATATCGTGATATCTTCTGTTAGACACGGTGTTAAAGGCAAATCCCCTAAAAACACATACAACATTAAAAGGGACAAAGCATCCAAGTACATCAATGATTACAATGCAATCATTGCCCTCTTGTGGAATGCAAGCATAGACATACAATACATTGCAGACAATTCCACTGCAGTTGCAGGATATGTCACAACCTATCTCACCAAAGCTAAGTAAACAGAGCTAAAAGACCTATGAGATGGCATATCAACTTACAATTTTACATCTTTGGTATAAAAATGCTGTCCCATAGAGAATGCGGGTGCTACGAAGCTGAAGACTGTTTAACAAGTACAGCCTTACATGGCAAATCAGAATATACAGTCTGGCTAAATCTTGGAGCAGATTCATCCCAAAAAAGAGTTCTAAAATCCTACCAAGAGAGAGAGACAATAGCCACAAACGATCCCAACAGCCAGGACACATATTCAGTCTCTACTTGTTAAGGAACCCAAGTGAAATTTACCAAACCCAGCCTAATTAATCATATAAAGTTATCATTCAAATCTGTGCAACACAGAGAACTTTATTACATGGCCCTACTTCAACTTTTTAAACCTTGGAGAAAAGAAGAAGATTATTAGGTGACTATGACTCATCTGAAGCTGCATTCAAAGCAAATGAAAGCAGTATAACAAATGCCAATTTCAAACAATACAAAGAAAGGTTAGACAATGAACACCAATAAGAGGAGGACATTGAAGCTGAACTAGATAAAGACACTCCTGGGGGAAGTCAACCTTCCCTTACAGGAAGCCAAGAACCACTTGGAGAACCACTCATTCTAAATGAAGCAGAAATAGCAATGACTGAGGTAGAAAATACCATGTATCAATATAAACAATCTGCAGAAAACTTGTCAGTGCTAAAATCACAGCTAAATGATGAACAACTCACCATTTATCTAGAAGTCACTGAAGAAATTGAACATGGTTTTAAACACGAAACTAAAACTTGTAGCTGTAAAAATGTTACCTCTCGGCTCCTGTATGTAAGTCGTGAAGCTGGGTATGTTAAAACGTTCTTAATTAAAATACTCAGCAAATGTCTACAAAACATAACAAACAACAATGTTACAGCTGTTGTAACAGCCTCCACAGGTTTAGCTGCCTACGACATAGGAGGTGTTACTTTAAACAGACTACTGCTCCATTCAGTAGGACACCAAACAAATTAGACTACTCATATTATCAGCAGAAGCTGCTACTGAAGTATGCAGAATTTTGAAACAAATGAAAGTCCTCCTAATAGATGAAGTAAGCATGGTTTCCAACCTCCTGTTGGCTTTAATTCACTGCAGAATGCAGACTATGAAGAACTGTTTGGAGGAAAACACATTATTATTTTTGGAGACCTCCTACAGTTAACACCAGTAAAAGGTCATCCTATTTTCAAAACATTAGGACACAAACAATGCTGTAATACACTCAGCAGCATTGGAAATGTAAATCTCTGGCAATATTTTCACTGCAAAGAACTAACTAGAAGCATGTGTCAGTCTGCAGACCTCACCTATGCTAACATTTTAAAAAGCCTTAGAACTGGTCTGCTAACTAAAGATGCAAAATCTATCTTAAATAGTAGACTAATCCATGATCTGCGTAACACATCTGCTCCTGATGTCATGGAACAATTAACTCAACAAAATATAAAATGCATGTCCTTAATGCCAAGCTGTATTCAATTCGAGACATCCTTCAAAAAAGAAATGCAACCCATACTGCATATCAGCTCTACAGACAAGCTTGAAGTGAACAGCATGACACTCCCTATGTGTCAAAAAGTGACAGCATGACTAAATAGCTTTGAAAAATGTATCTCCAACACAGATGGATTGGAAAAAAATATTAACTTTGGGCCTCATTACTAGTTGGTTGGTAGCCCTTTAATTCGACAGTAACAGGATTAGAGCCAGCAATACCGCTCTGCCGGATTACAAGTAGGCCCGAAAGGATCCAGCGCTATTACAGCTGGGGCTATTACAGCTGGCGCTATTACAGCCAGTGCTAATACCGCCGACAACACAAAGCACAATTACAGCCGCATCACAGGTGAATGTACGGCAGTATTAGCGCCGAAAACCTGTGCTAATACAGCAGAGAACTAGCTCCAGCCACCAGCTAAAGGTTAATTAACAGAGGTGACAGAAGTGAAGCGACAGGTGCACCCATTCCACCCCAGAGGTCTACATAAGATGCACCCAATCCCCAAACAGTGTTTCCAGCACCATGCTGCCATTCATTGCTACAAGCTGGGACAGGCAGCTGCTCATGCTGTGGCTGGGCCTTCATATGCTGGACAACCAGGAAGAGCCCAGGGTCATGCCAAATGCTGGGCCCTCAGCCACACCCGGTTGGTTAGTAAGTACCTGTTCAACATGGAGACCATCACTGAGTTGCTGGCCACTCTCCAGGAAGACATTGGGAGCAGTATCAATATCCGTACAGCTATGCCCCCACTAGTGAAGCTGGTGTCAGTCCTGCTGTCCTTGGGGACGGACACCTCCAAGCACCCTGTGGCCATGATGCACAGCATGGCACAGCCCACATTCTGTGCAGTCCTGGCCCAGGTGCTGGATGCCCTCCTGCGCCATATCAACCAACACATTGCAATGTCCACCACCCGGGCCCAGGTCAACGACATGAAGGCAAGGTTCTATGCCACTGCACAACTGCCTAATGCCATAGCAGCCATTGACTGCACGTATGTTGTGTTTGGTGTGACCCCAAGCCCCTGGGGCCGAATAGAGGAACCGGAAACACTACCACTCCCTCAAGGTGCAGGTGACTTGCGGGCCTGACCTCATCATCACCTTCTACTGTGCCCACTACCCAGGTTCCACCCACGACTCCATAGTCCTATGCGACAGCACAGTTCCCGGGTAAATGGAGATACACAGAGGACAATGGACCTGGATATTGGGTGAGACAAATCCCTGCCACATATGCACAGAGAAGCACCAGACCAAAAAGGTGGGGATGGCAACCCTGAAAATCAGCATGGCTTGACAACTGGATGCACTGGCAGCACCCGGGCAGCACCTGCACCAACGACAGGGTGCATCCAAGAGAGCATGCACATGTTGGGCACACACGCTGATGTACACACAGCGCTGACATGACTTTGACATATTGTACTGCATGTACCACAATGCATCAGGAATGTGGCACTGTGCAGATCCACACAGCAGCACGCAACCAACAGCATAACCACCCGTGCCACAGCCATGTGTCCATTTTCAGTTACCTGGGACATGCCACAGAACACCCGCCACATTTCCACAGGGTGCGTGTACAGGCAAAGCTATGCATGTCACCATCCACAATGGCTGCAAAGATACCACACATACACATCATGTGTGGGATGTGCATATGCATGCACACGACTAACAATGACATGATACATTGTGATAGCAGACTCAAGTATGCAACAACTAACTATGTCTCTATCCCACCCCATGCTGGCGACTCTAGATATCCGCAGCTGATGTGGTTAATTACCCCTGTGCATGCCAGTTTACAACCATACCAAAAGCCATACATGTGTATGTATAGAGTGTACCTTTGGACTCCTCAAGTCATGATTCCGTTGCCTCGATCACACTGGTGGAGCCCTAATGCATGCCCGTGACAAAGTTGGGAAAATGGTCCTGGTGTGTGCAATGCTGAACAACATCTCCTTGAGGAGGAATGTGCCAGTACCCCCCCCGATCTGGACAGGCCACACAGAGAGGAAGAGTCAGATGAACAGCATGAGGCAGGAGCCAGAGCAGACACTCACAGGGATGATGTGAGGGAAGGTAGACTGGCCTGGCAGGCACTAATAGACAATTATTTCTAGAACACCCTTCCTATGTCCACTACCAGTACCGTGAATAAATTGCACATGTAGACAATCATGAATGTCCATGCATTATTGATGTTCAACTTACTTTTGACTAACAATATTGCACCAGCTAAACCTCCTCCCTCTCCCTCCACCAACTCCCAGCACACAATCCCCAATCTCCCTGCCCCCCACTAATTCCCCCCACCTGCCACCAACTCCCCAGCACAGCCACTCATGTCGGCCAGTGTCCTAGCATTCATCACTGTCGGGGCCTCTTCCCCCTTTGACAGCACCAGGTGGTTTTGAACACAGTAGGCACCGTGATTGGTGCCACAGAGTGCCCTCTTGTGATCCCTCCATGGGTGTCATAGAGGTGGGTGACAGGGAGGCGCCCTCAAGGTTCTGCTGGAGTTCATTCCTCTGCCGGATGGCTTTGGCGAGGGCAGACACACCCTCTGAGAGTTCTTGCACCTGCTGGGTATATACCACCAGAGCAGATGTGTTGGTACTTGTCTCTGCCCTGCTGCGCATCATTTGATACAGAGTCCTGCTTGTGGCCCCCTGGATTCAGTCCCTGATGGTCTGCAGGTCTTCAGAGTGTGAATGGGCAATGACCTCCATCTCCTACTGCCTATGATCCATGGTGTCAAGACTTTGATGTAACGGTGGACTGTGCGGTTGGAGACGGTGGCTAGGCTTCAGGCAGGTGCTGAATACAGGTGTTCCATGTGCTGGTATGTCCACATCAGTCTCTGGTGTTGCTACAGGGCTCCCTGGGGTGTGTGGGTCTTGCCCAGGTGTGGGCCTGGCCCTATTGTCCCCCTGTGGTTCCCCAATGTCACTTGCAGCAGCCGTTGCCTCCCTGTCCGTGCTGATGGCTTCAGGTGAGGTTTAAGCTTTGCCTGCACTTCCCTGCCTGTCTGCTGCTTTAGCAAAGGGCCAGTGGAGTTACCGCCAGCCTTGCCCTGCATCGGGTGTTCTACGGCGAGCCGTACACCTACGTGACAGGGTCCGGACCCTTCTTGGGGTGGTGTTGGTGGCAGACCTTTATTGCCTTGTGGCTCTGCTGCCTGATGGCTCTGCTGCCTTGTCCTCCTCTGGCTCCTCCTCATCCTCCTCCGCCTCCTCTGGTGCCTCTGGCAATGCATGCACACCTGTAGGGGATATAGGATATTGCGCCAGGTATGGTTCCACCATTTGATTTGGCATGCATTACATGATTGATATGGTACAGTGTGCCCTCAAAAATGTAGCCAAATGGGCATGCTTGGCCATGGGGGGGGTTGCATGTGGGCCCACCGACATGGGGTACTGGTGGCAATGGGTGTGTGACCCATGGCCTGTTTGCCGTTGGCCTGTGTGTGTGATTCCAAGGGGGCATAGTAGGGTTTTATTCCCATGACATGCATTACTGTGTTCCTTCATGATACCAGACATCCTCCCCGGGTGGCAGTAAAATGGCGGGGGGAAGAGGGGAACCTTCTTCCATGGCACCATCATGGCTCTGTGAGCCACTGCTGCATGGCCAGCAGGGCGGTTCAGTGGTGCATGTTGATTGCTAGGCTGTGGACATGTTTGGCGGGGGTTGTTCTTCCCAGTGGCTTGGCTGCTGTGTACTCATGTTAATGGCCTACTGGGTCCTCTACATTCAGAAGTGACTGATGCACGGTGTCATGGTTGCTAGAGCGCTGCAGTGACAAAGCAAAAACAAGAGGTGATGGCTGGAAGGTTTAGAATAAACCTTAACCTCTGGCATTGCTCTGGGCAACCATCCAGACCATCGTTCTTCACCTGTCAAGCCATTACAAAAGGGGAAAGACCATATGCAAATTAGGCTTGGTCCCACCCCCAAAGGGGTAGTCCAGCCCGAACTGCTCTATCACATCCCTTCTGCACAAGACCACAAGCATCCCCAGACATGTTTCAGACTTGTTGGGTGTCATCAGAGAGGAGTAGCTTGGGTCTGAAAGCCCAGCAGACATGGGGCCCACGTCTGGGCATACGCATCCCACTCGGGTTGACAAAGCAAAAACAAAGAGGTGATGGCTGGAAGGTTTAGAATTAATCTTAACCACTGGCTACTACTCACTGATGACGCGCAACAAGGCTGAAACATTGACTACCGCAACCAGAATTCCCTGAGGCAACACTTGGTATTAACCAGCAACACCTGAACAGACTGCCTTCCTGAAGATTGCAAGAGGCATGAAAGCGCTTGGAGGATAAGATCAACTGGACTGTGGAAGACATACTAAGCTAGGAACCAGAGTGGGCCCCTCACCCCCCTTGTTTGAAAAATTGTTTTGGGAGTTCCGGATTCCAGAGGTGGCAGCACCGGGGTGACACATGCCCCTACTCAGGAGAGCCACACTGCTGGTTTTCCTTCCTTCCCCCACTGTGGAATTTACATTATGTAATTGGAGGATGAGTTGATTCCTGGCTACCTGCATTGACTACAGCAACCAGAATTCCCTGAGGCAACGCTTGGTATTAACCAGCAACACCTGAACAGACTGCCTCCCTGAAGATTGCAAGAGGCATGAATGCACTTGGAGGATGAGGTCAACTGAACTGTGGAAGGCATACTAAGCTGGGAATCAGAGTGTGCCCCTCACCCCCCCTGTTTGAAAAATTGTTTTGGGAGTTCCGGACTCCAGAGGTGGCAGGACCAGGGTGACACATGCCCCTACTCAGGAGAGCCACACTGCTGGGTTTCCCCCCTTCCCCCACTGTGGGATTTACATTATGTAATTGGAGGGCGAGTTGCTTCCTGGCTGCCTGCATTGACAGCATCAACCAGAATTCCCTGAGGTAACACTTGGTATTAACCAGCAACACCCGAACAGAGTGTCTGCCTGAATATTGCAAGAGGCATGAAAGCGCTTGGAGGATAAGATCAACTGGACTGTGGAAGGCATACTAAGCTGGGAACCAGATTGTGCCCCTCACCCCCCTTGTTTGAAAAATAGTTTTGGGAGTTACGGACTGCAATGGTGGTAGGACCAGGGTGACACATGCCCCTACTCAGGAGAGCCACACTGCTGGGTTTCCCCCCTTCCCCCACTGTGGGATTTACATTATGTAATTGGAGGGCGAGTTGCTTCCTGGCTGCCTGCATTGACAGCATCAACCAGAATTCCCTGAGGTAACACTTGGTATTAACCAGCAACACCCGAACAGAGTGTCTGCCTGAATATTGCAAGAGGCATGAATGCACTTGGAGGATGAGGTCAACTGAACTGTGGAAGGCATACTAAGCTGGGAATCAGAGTGTGCCCCTCACCCCCCCTGTTTGAAAAATTGTTTTGGGAGTTCCGGACTCCAGAGGTGGCAGGACCAGGGTGACACATGCCCCTACTCAGGAGAGCCACACTGCTGGGTTTCCCCCCTTCCCCCACTGTGGGATTTACATTATGTAATTGGAGGGTGAGTTGGTTCCTGGCTACCTGCATTGACTACAGCAACAAGAATGTCCTGAGGCAACACTTGGTATTAACCAGCAACACCTGAACAGACTGCCTCCCTGAAGATTGCAAGAGGCATGAATGCGCTTGGAGGATAAGATCAACTGAACTGTGGAAGGCATACTAAGCTGGGAACCAGAGTGTACCCCTCACCCCCCCTTGTTTGAAAACTTGTTTTGGGAGTTCTGGACTCCAGAGGTGGCAGGACCAGGGTGACACATGTCCCTACTCAGGAGAGACACACTGCTGGGTTTCCCCCACTGTGGGATTTACATTATGTAATTGGAGGGCGAGTTGGTTCCTGGCTACCTGCATTGACAGCAGCAACCAGAATTCCCTGAGGCACCACTTGGTATTAACCAGCAACACCTGAACAGAGAATATTCCTACGGGCCAAGCAAACGAAGCTAGGTGGGCCAGTCCAGTCCGTCATCTCGGCACTACGCGTCACTTTGGTGGAGACCGCAGCTGTCCAGTTCAGATCGACACCCCTGTGGGAGCCAGGTGAGCGTAACACATATAGGCAATATGGGTGAGATGGTTGAGGTGGAGGCACTTGACTCTTCCCTCCACACTCCCCCCTCTGGGCAATTCATCGACCACTGTCCCATCATTCTTCACATCTAGACATACTTTTCTGAAGCAATGCTTCTTTGGGATCCAGATCTTGTTTACTCCTTTCAGGCATCCAGCTGATTTGACATGCTCATCCTTGTTCCAAGTCATGCGTATGCACTGACCACTTGGACTGCAATAGATCCATCTTCCCATATACTTATGGTTCTTTGGATATAGGAATTTCATTCCCTCAGGTGCATGGATGCTGGCTTTCATGAAATCTCTGATTTCTTCATCTGTTTTCTTCATCTGTCAGCTCTTTGGTCTTCCATCCTGAGTCAACATCAATAATGATCTTCATCCCTATAGCTTTCTTTGCAGTCTTTTTGCATTGTGAGATTATTATCCTAACCACATAGAATCCAAGCAATACCATCACTATCAGGGCTCCAAGAAATGTGAACATATCCGCCATCCATTGTGGAACCCAAGAAAAGAGCACTCCAAACCAGCTATCATCAGCAATGTCTTCCACTTCATCCACCATTTGGACATGCAGCTTTGTCAGCATCTCTATGGCCTCTGCCAAGGTACCATTCTGGTCATCATGAGAAGGTATAAATGTGCAACAAGATTCTCAAATTTTTGCACAAACACCTCCATCCATAGCTGTGATCATGTCTAGGGTGTATCTATTATGAAGAGTCATCAGTCGTATGGCTCTCAGCTCTTCCCTGGTATTTTGAAACCATTTAGTATTTGCTCCAACCTGGGTATTCGACATAAAGATCAACGTAAATATCGATGAAGTCTGGCTGAACAGACTTTGTTCATATGGAATGGCATCAAAAACTTCTATTGATTTAGCTGAGAAATAGTTCTCTCTCTTCATTCTACTTATCAGTTCCCTAGATCTCTTCTTCCTCATGTGAACATCTGTTTTAGGAAAGCTATCAATGTTTAAGTCACTTTTAGGAATCATCAACGCTGGAACATGAACATTTACTATGGAACATCGTCCTCCCCAGTCCTTGGGCAGCTTCATATAACCTCTGGATCCACACACCCAGTACTGATCCATTATCATTGCTGTTCGAATGCTCATTCCTGGTACATCAAATATTTGACCACAGTTCTGGGTCTCTCCAACTTTTCTTGTGCCATTATTTCTAAAGCACAGTTTTGCACTTTCCAAAGGCACTAACTGCATAAGTCCTCCTTTATCTTTGACCCATGACAGTAGTTTAGCCAGTTTTGGCCATAGGGGCTTGCATCCATTCTGCACTATGTCAATGATTGGCTCAGGGTGACCAATGACCACCCAGACTCTGCAGATAACCACTACTTCTTCCCATCCATCCGGTGAAAGCACTGATTCCCAAATCTGCATCTGTCCTCTGTTCTTCCATCTACACATTTCTTCTACAGATTTTCCTGGACTCTCTAGTCTTCTGTTTACTTTCCATCTGATTCCAGCTCCTTTCACCCCTGTCTTTTCGTATCTGATCACGTGATTCTTAGTATGAGCTTTTAGCCTTGTCTTTGTATCTTGGACATGATCATCTTCTTCTGGATCTGTCCATTGAGTTGCCCATTTGAGATAGGCTGTTCGGCCCATGAACTGACCTTTTATACGGCAGAGTGCTACGTGTGATAAACAATGTGATGTCTGGACATCTATTTCAATAGCTATGAAGATTTTAGACTTCCCCATGCTATAAGGCAGGAGTGCACATACCAAGCATTCCTCCTTTGAGGTTCTCCTTCCCACAACCTTCATATGCTGATACCAAATGTTATTCCCCAAGTGTGCTATACTACTCAGGATATCATTTAACTCATGTTCATCCGCCCTAGCACGTCTCTTAGGTCTCAATTTTTTCTAACGAGTTTCTATAATCATCTTATGAAGTATGTCAGCATAATTCCTTCTTTCTGGACCAATTACAAAAACATATGTCAGTGGACTTAGTGTTTTTACATGTACTACCTGAATAGGATAATGTTGCAGAAGCTTCATCCTATTAACATAATATGGAGGAAATAAGGTGTCTCGTATAATCTCCATACGTGACCTTCCCCTTAAAGGAAGCCTAGATGTATCTATCATAGGACTATGTGCCTTTGAATGTACCTCTAGATTAGGGACAATTACTCAAAGTCTCAGCTGCCTTGTAGTTCCCACATCTGTACCCTCCTCCTGCATTGGAAAATACACAGGAATCCTTGTCTTATTTGGATCCAAATAGTAAGCAGTGCGTACTGTGAGTGAAATAAGAATCACAATAAACAAGATGCATGTATAAATGATGAATAGGTAGGCCCACTTCATGCAGCAGTAGCTTCTTGCACATTGAGGAGGTCTCTCGTTGTCGGCCATGACATTATTACTGTTGATGCTGCCCTTTTCAATCTTTTTTAAGGAAGGAAAAATCAACTTTTATTCTGGAAATATCATGCAATACTGTGGTAATATCTGAATCTCATCAACAAGCTCCTAAAACAGCTGGCTGATTGCAGGACGATTAACAGGGTTCCTTATGTATAGAAAAGAGTCATCCTTTCGGCAAACAAAATGTGGATGCCTCTTCAGCAAGAAGTAGAAGACTGCAGATAGTGGGCTCTGGATCTCTTCCTCCAAAAGTCTCATTCAGGACATTTTCAGTGTTCGCTCAGAGTATAGATTAACTTGCTCAATTATGTCACGTAGCAATTTGATAAGTGCCACTGTATTCTTTGGATCTCTCAAGAAGGTGCGAATATCAGATTGTCTTCCAACAAGATGTGGCCATTCATCAATCAGGTAGTATAAAACCAACCCTACTAGTCTATTAGCATTTTCATCAGATAGGGGCATTTGTATTTTCTCCACTGTACTCAGGAAGCTGGAGAACCTGCTCTATTATGGCTGCGAGCAGTCTTCTCACGATTGGACCGTTCTTAGGATCTTGCGGGAAATTACCAACATCAGTAGTTCTCTCCACCAGGGAAGGACATGAACGAAGAATGTAGAGAAAAATAGCATGGATGATCCGATGAATGTTGTCATTGGGCACCACCATGGGGGCCTCCTAAGAGAAACTCAGTGAGAAAGGAATTTGGGAACTGTTCCCTTTTCCAGTTGTCGAAAAGGAAATCCAGATTTGGCATTCTTTCCTTCCCGATCAAGACTTAAACATGTCTCAGTCCATAGTTTAGCAAGCTCCTGTGGCTTAAGAACAAATAGCTTTCTTTCACTCCTTTTTTAGCAGCTTAAAAGAGTGTCCCTAAACAAGCCATAGTCCAAAGTATTCAGTATCTGTTTATTCAACAATTTCAGCATTCTTCTTCCTCGTCATGCATCTTGTCTGCACGTGCTGAGGTTCTTCCCCGATGCTTGCTTCCGATGGGGGTGGGGATGAAGTGGTTTCTCAAGCATAGATCTTTACGTCTCCAAGAAATATCCATGCATGTCTTCCTAGCACTTTCATTGCTGATGGCGTTACATCCTCCACGACAAATGGGCCGTTAAAACGTGGCTCGTGCCATCAAAGCGTAAAGTTCCTGATCAGGATCTGATCACCAGGGAAAAGTTTGGGAAGATGTAATTCTTCATATCCGGTTGTTGGATTGTCTCCATCTGTGTTCTGAGCCCCACATCCCTTCCGTTTGACTTGATCTGAAATGATAGAGATACTTGTAGTCATACAGGTTAAGTAATCACGTAACTCCTTTCTTAACAATTCTGCGGTCGTCTGGGCATCACTGCTTATTCTAGATGGAGGTGTGATGGGTGTCCTCATCTGCCTCCATGTCACTATTTCATGGGGTGTAAGATGGTGGTCGGAACCTGGTTGATTTCTCAATGCATACAATGCCAGTGGTAGGCAATGCAACCATCCTTTCTTCAAGTTAAGCTTGAATTTGGCTATTCTTTTTTTAAGAAAGCCATTGAGTCTCCCACAGATTCTGTTCACTTGCGGGTGGTAAGCCGATGAAAACTTGTGCTTTATACTGAGCAACAAGCTTATCTGTTCAAACACTTCATTAACAAAATGAGGGCCATCATCTGATCTTAATACTTCACATATTTCCCATCTAGAAAATACTTCTCGTACTAAAAATGTCACTGCACAGGTGGAATCAGGATGTGTACATAGACCAGCTTCAATCCACCTTGAAAAGGGACATACTACTACAATCATATATCTGTATCCATTACAGACTTGCAGCATGTCAACATAGTCGATATGTAAATACGGAAAGGGACCATTAAGCCTTGGGATAACTCCACTAACTGTTCACAGCGTGTACCCAGCAGTAAACATTTGACATACGATGCAGTTCACTACATAGAATGCAACGTGTTCTAACAAATTTGGAACAAACCAATCCTCTGCAATTGTTGCAGCAAGGCTCTCTCTAGTGACATGCGCATGCTACCCTTAATAAGGCTACAGGCATCACCAGTTTACCAGTGCTCTCCTGTCGCCACAATGATTCGGAAGAAGTTAAAGAACACCCCCTCCACGTCCACAGGTCTTTCCCATCCTGCGGTGCTTCCTCTTGAATTTCCATTAGCTGAGTTTTAGACAAATTGCTATAACAATCAGGCACACTCATCATTACCACCATACTTTCACTCACATCAGGCGTATCAAACTTCATAATATTGTCTGCACAAGCAACATGTCTTGCTTCTTCATCTGCAGCTTGATTTCCACGTGAGATAAAGTCTTCCCTTTTAGTGTGAGCTGCACATTTAACGACTGCAATGGCTATTGGGAGTTGTAGTGCTTTAATAAGTCTGTCCAATAAGGCACCATGCTACACTGGAGTGCCATCCGCTCAGAGGCAGCCCCTCCATTTCCAACATTCTAGCTCTGCGTGTACCGTTGATGTCACGTAGGAGGAGTCACTGTACACAGTAATGTCCTGGTCTGTGTGATTCAATCAGCACCACTAATTCTGGAGCCTGTACCAAAAAGTGAGACGGTAGTCATGTACTTACCAATACTTCAAACTCCCCATTGGCCTTGAGCTTCACCACAGCGGCACCTGTATATCCTTGTCCATCATTTTGATTGATTCTAGAAGAACCATCAATAAAGAGAATGTCCACAGCTATCAACGCAGTTTCTTTCACTCTCGGGTTCTCATCATAGAATTCCTCATAGTTCGAGCAATCATGTGCATGCTCGTCTTTTCCCTGTGGTTCTGCTCTAAACATGGCAGGGTTCACTATTCTACATCTGACTATTTTAATCGCTTGATTTGATATGACCATCTCATAGGCTGAAGCACTTTGAGAAGTCAACGTACCTTTTGGTTTTTCCAAAATGGCAAACAAAGCATGTTCAACAAATAACATCATGGAACATCTCACTACTATGCTAGCAACTTTCTCAATGGCGAACGTGGCGGCTGCCAAAGATTGTTTGAAGGGAAAGTGACCCCTCATTAGTGGGTCCAGGATCCCACTATAACATGTTAGAGGCTTGTACCCCAACGTGGTTCTCTGTGTGAGTACTGCCTTCATAACTGTGCCATTCATATGAGAAAATAAAAAGAATTCCTCAACATAATAAGGAATCCCTAGAACTGGAGCTGTGCAAATTATCTTTTTCAACTCATCAAACCTTTCTTCCATTTCCTCAGTCCAAACAATGTTTTCCCGAGTTGCCTGGGCTTTTTTCAGAGCCTGCATCAAGTGCCTTATATATTAACTATAATCAATGATCCATGCTCTCATATAATTGCATAGTCCCATAATGTTTTTGCTTATGCTTTATCGTGTGTGGCTTTGCTGTTTTCCAAAATATCCTCAGTTCTCTTGGGAGTACCTTTCGTTCCTTCATGCGAAATCAACTGACCATTGTACAATACTTCCTCTTGGCAATACTTCCTCTTGGCAATACTACTTTATATCCTTTGTCTGCAAGGATAATCATTAGCTGAACTGAATCACGTCTGTACTGTGCAGTGGGATTGAGAAAAACGCATTTTTCAAGCCAATCACTGTGAAATATGGTACCTCAACAGGGATACTACATAAGATTGTCGCAGGATTAGGAACTCGAGGGAACATAGCCTCTACAATCTGGTTAATCAGGCGTAAATCCGGAATTAAATGTCACGACCCCCCCTCAGATTTTTTGATAGGGTACACTGACGTATTACATGGTGACTCTGTCATGGCCACTGGACAAGGGCTCATGTTTCTACCACCTACAGGGTCCAAATGGACCCAGTCCTGGCACCAGGCACATGCAAAAGTGTGCTTTGCACACTTTATTCCTGAGGCACGTGCATCCAGGTCAGGCGTGGTTGTTAGGCAGAAACCTGTGCAGTTCCCTCTGGGACCACTGCAAAAGATTTAGGACTACAGGTGTTTGGCAGTAAACCCACTTGGTAGCAGTCTGTACCCCACAGATTCACTTGGTAGCTTTGGCTGAGCAGTCAGACTTCCCTCAAGAAGAGTTAGGCAGTATACAGAGTATTCACAAGGTCAAGAGAACACAGTAGAACAAGTAAACACTGACCAGGGCTTGGTGTAAAAGAGATATAATTATTTAGTTAAAACCACATCTAGAAAAACACACAGGCACTAATAGTAAGCAATTCAAAAACACAGTCATTAAAAGATATACACTCCCTTAAAAGAATATTAGACAAGTCTTAAGTAAAGCCCCACTTATTTTCAGGCAGCGGTGAGCGCTTAACCTAGATGGCACTCTAATAGTTCGTTTTAAAAGGGAGAGAAGAGCAGAGAACAAGTTGAAACAGATCCCAACACTTTTATCAGAACATAACAAGAGAGGAAGGCAAAGGAAAACCGTGAAGTTAGAGTTCAAGAGGCCGGATCCACTTTCAGAGGATCCAAGCGAAATGTGTCCAAGGTCACACGGTTGCAGTGCACAAAAGTCTTGTAAAGGTTCAAAAAGGAGTTGGACCAAAGAAAGGGACCAGTTAGAGGGTCAAGGCGGCCATCCCAGTCCAGAAGGTTAAGGGGTTATTATTACCTTGTAGCAATCTTTAGAAAGGGAGGCCTGGCGGACACGCTACCTTAAAGTGGTGAGAACTCTCCAGCAGGGGCAGTTGTTCCTGGCAGCGGATGCAAGTTGGTGCTTCATCCGGGGGAAGAGAGGATCTCGTCGTGGAGGAAGACAGGAGTCCGTTGCACTGCCAGGGAAGAAACCAGCCACGGAGTTTCTCAGGTACAAGGAGCGGTCCGGTGATTCGCGGTTCAGTGGTGAGTGGCTATTCAGCTTCCGGGGTGCTTGGCACGGGCAGTTCGACCACAAACCGGGCTGGGGTGCGAAGAAAGAAAGGTAAACTGGTTGTGCCCACCAGTCAGGGGAAGAAGCCTCTCCAGCCGGGAGATCTTCTCTGTCGTCAGGAAGTGGTGAGTCGGTTCTACAGGGCTCCACCGGTGGTGTCGTCGTGGTAGGTCGGCTCAGCTTCTCCCTCGTCGGATTCTCAGGTCCTGTGGCGACTTCTGAAGTTCCAGTCTCCAAAGCCCTGCTTTTATGCAGAAAACCCCCATTCACTCAGCCTAGCTGTCACTCAAACATGCTAAGTGGTGTTCTCTGCATTTTTATCAGCTGCATTCAATAATCTTGTAAGGCAGACCTAAATTATGTGTAGTGTGTTTTTGTTTTTCTCTTTTCTTAGTGCATCTACCATTATAGCACTGGTAATATGGGGAAGATTTTTAGACAGTGCATTTGTCATTTTTCATGTAGATAAAACCACAGAAAGAATAAACCAGCTAAAAATAAGACTTGGCAGTAAAATAGCTGTGTGCACGGTTCAACTCAGTGTATATATGTGTGTGTGACTCCTGAGTGGGGCATAATGAAATAGTTGCTGGAGGTACATGAGTCAGCAGAGAGAGAGGCCTCTGGAAATAGTTCACTAATGTAAATAAATTAGTGATTATACCACATGTTAGTTCAATTCTTTGTGGCAACCCAAACCTTGAAAACACGTGATTCACTAGCAACGTGGCTGCTGTTTGCGCACTACAATCTGGTGCAGGAATACATTCAATCCACTTCGACATCAAACACACCACACTTAGAATGTAACGGTTCCCTCTGCTCGACCTCTTCACAGGCCCTACATAGGCTATTTGTAAATCTGACCATGGAAGAGTTAGCCCTCTTTTCATTAATGGAGCTCTGTGCATTGGTGAAGCAGGTTTAAATTGTGCACATACTAGACATCCTCTAGTATATAATTCCACATCTTGGGACATATGTGGCCAATAAGCATAATCTTTTAGTATTTCCAATGTTTTTTGTGAACCTCTATGGCCTGCAGTTATTGCATCATGTGCATGGTGTAGCATTAGCCCTCTGAATGAAAGGGGTACCACCCACTGTATCTGTCCTGTTATGGACTCTCTAACCATGAGTCCATCCTGTAATCTAATTCGTTTTTTATTTTTTAATAGCACCCTCAGTTCTTCTTTTCCCACACAATCATCTTCTGTTAAAGGGTTTTGTTCAGGATCTATCAAATGATTATAATAGATTCCCAAAATTCGATCATTCTTTTGTGCCTCAATCAAATCTTGGTGTGGTGTATCGTAACTCCATTGTACCACTGGTTGTTCTGTCTCCTTTGGTGTTTTAGAACGTGTTACTGCATCAATTTGTATTTCACCCAGTAAATGTTCAATAGGTAGCAATTCTCCCATCACAGCCCCAAATTTGGCCAAAGGTTCTGCCTTAACATTTCCTTCTTTATCCTCCCCTGGTGTTTTTAAATGCCCACATATCTTTCTCCAGTATATTGTCAAATAATTTTCTGACACCAATTTGTCTATGGCTCGTGTCATTTTTCCATGCTTAAGTGGCTTTTTGTTGTATGTAATCATGCCTCTCGCCTTACAGCCAGGTAAATATTCCACAAAGCTATTTCGTGCATAGTCAGAATCAGTCACCAGGACAATTTCACTGAATTTATTATCAATTGCAGTAGCAATTGCTTTATAAATGGCTTCCAATTCCGCTACCTGACTGCTCCTAGCACCAATTCTCATCCTTATACTCGGGATGCCTTCACATTTCAACCAGACATTTCCTATTCCTGACACTAATTGTTTATTACTGTCATTTTCAATGTGAAAGGCACAACCATCAACATATACAGTTGGCAAATCCTTGCATGTCTTTTCATCAAAAGCTTTGTGTGATGATTGTTCAAATTCCTGTAAATTAGGTTCCACTTCCATTTCATTTGATGCTTGTTCAGCTGCACAGTCATGTAAATCTGCTAAACCTTGGACAATTGGTTTTTTTTTATTCTGGCCATATCTTACTTCTACAGGAAAACCTTGTAATGCTAGCGTCCATGAAGCGAATCTGGACCTTGCTAGATTGCCTGATCTAATTCTTTTACTCTCTAAAAACTGCAAAAGTTGATGATTTGTCTCAATAATCACCTTTTCTCCCTGAACAATGGGGCGGAAATGTTGTAGCGCCCACACAGTGGTTAATAGGTTAATAAGGCCTTTTCACATTCATTGAATTTCATTTCAACTTGGGAAAACGCCTTACTTGCAAAGGCAATGGTCTTGCGATTCAAATCATGTTTCTGTGATAATGCTGCTGACATACAATGTTCAGAGAAACCTATTTCTATAAAGAAATCCCTATCCTTTATGGTGTATGCTAAACACGGTGCCTTTACCAGACATTCCTTTAATTTAGCCACTGCTTCAGACTGCTCTCTCTCCCATTTCCAGGGTGTATTCAGTTTTAGTAGTTTAGTCAATGGTTGAGTGATTTCAGCATAATTTTCAATGAACTTTCTGTTATACCCTGTCATTCCTAATAAACTTTTTACCCCTTTCACATTTTTAGGGTCTTTTAGTTTCTGTATGGCCTCTATTTTCTTCTTTTGTAGATTTAGTCCATGTTCAGTTACTTCATGGCCTAGACAATTCACCTTTTTCTTGCACCATTGTGCTTTTTGTAAAGACACTTTGGCGCCTGCTTTGTGCAACTGACCAAGAAGATGTCTTATTTAATCAAAATGGCTTCTCAAGCTTTCATTTTTTATCAGGACATCATCTACATAAATTATGGTTCCTCTTTCTGCTGCATCAGGCATGGCCTTCCTCAAAAATATTCCAAATTCACTTCCACTATTGACATACCCGAACGGAGTTCTAACCCATGCGTATTGAGTTTTATCAAATGAAAAGGAAAATAAATTCTGTATCTCCTCTGCCAATGGCACGCACCAATATCCAGAGGTGAGATCTAATATGGTAAACACTTTTGAACCATGTACCTGAGCTAGGCCCTGATCAATGAATTGCAGTGGCCATTTGGATACTGGTACTCTTTTATTTAACTCCCTCAAGTCTGCACATAGCCGCCATTGACCATTGGCTTTAAAACACCTAAAATGGGCGTGTTGGATGTGCTATGGATAGGCCTGATGATTCCCTGCGGTTCCAAATTTTTAATAATCTCTGCCAATGATTCTAAACATGCCAGCGGTAGTCTATACTGGCGTACAAATACTGGACTTCTGTTACACCCTTTCCGGAAGTGTGGCCACATGTAAATTAGTTAGCCCGCAATCATAATTATCTTTTCCAAATACCTCTTTAAACTCCATAAATATCTTTCTCAATTCATTTCTATCTTCCTCGTTGTCACATGCATCCGCTGCCAAAATCTGCTCTTCTACCATTTTGGAAAATTCTGGAAAATGTTCTGGTATAGGAATCTCTGCGCTTTCCTCTAGTTGTGTGGCTGTGTTTCTTTGTAAAGCTGCCACTTATAAATGTTTTGGCATATCAGCTTCTATTTCATTGGGCTGATCTTCCATTTCATTTTCACTGAAGTTAAATGTTATAAAATTCTCTTGATGACAGCACACTGTCTCATTTGAATCATAAGGGTACACAGAATGAATTTTAAATATTCCTTTGGGCTGAGAGTCCAGGTATTCTGGCAACTCACCCTTGGCATCTACATATTTTTCAGGGATATTTCCAATCACCATGTTACTTAGATCTGCAGTATAATGTGATTTTTGTATGGCCATTCATAATGGGGAGTTTTCCTCTAAATGAATATCTTGACAACCTTTATTATTCAACATAATTTTTACAGAGCCTTCCCCAATATCCACCAATGGAATGCATTCAGAATCCAGGCCTTGCTGTTTTATGGATTAATTCAGGCACACAAATGCATCAAAATCTTTCATCTGTTGTCCATTTTTGCATTTCAGTGTTATTGTAACTTGTTTGGTAAATGCAGGGATAACAATATCCTTCCTCATTTGTAATTCAATTGCATATGGGACCATTTGCGCGCAATGAAAAGCCCTTCTTTTGTCTTCAAATGCAGGTGCAGGCCCACCTATGCACGACCATATTTTTTGATTAAGGAAGTCTAACACCATACACATTCTGTGCATGATGTCATTGCCCATGTAAAAGTCATTTTGTGCTCCATACACTATCCATACATTATGGTAAATTGTTTTCTGTCCAATACTAATTTTCAGCATGCATCTGCCTGCAATTCGGTTTTCAAAGACTGGACTGTCCAAACCAGAGACATATTGGTTTTTAATCCTAAATTTCGGTATCTCATCCCTCTCCATTATTTTTTGCAACAATTTCTCATTAATGAAACTCCTTTCCTGTTCAAGCGCTAAGGTGGCCTTTATTGTTTTAAAAGAGTCATTTATACTAACATGAACCCGTGGTTGCTCATCTTCCATGTGTATTTCAGCAAGAGTGGTAATGTGTTTTTCTGAATCTGTTTTAGGAGCAATATTCTGTTTGCATGTCTTCTCTTTTAAATAAAACATAAGGTGTGCTCATCTATGGCAGTATGCCAATTTTTCCTTGGGTCCAAGTATATTTGTACAGGTTGTTTTTCATTGTCGCTCTGCATTTTGTCTTGACACATTAATATAACAGTGACTCTAGGTATGCAACTATTCTGGAGATATACCTCCACTGCATCATTTGTTTTGGCAACCGTGTGACATTCATTTATGTTGCTGTTTTGTGATTTTAGTTTCTTACGTCTCAATGGTTTTTTGGTTAAGGACCACAGTACTCCATTTACCCGATCTATGAGAGGAGACAATCTTTTCAGGCAATCTGTCCCCATCAGGAATGGAATTTCCCAAATAGATGTGATCAATACCTCTTGTTTCATTCTGTGCTTTCCTATTTTTATATCAACCTCACACCTATAATGGGCACCTCCTCCCTGTTAAAATTATGTACTGGACCTTGATTTTCCTTCACTGTGATCTGATTCTGCTGGGATCTCCCTTCATTGATACTCTTTACCAGTTCCTTAGACATAATTGTGGCTTGTGCGCCAGTGTCAATCATTGCAAATGTTTGGCATTTTTCTTCTACAGTGATGGGAGCATAATACCTGTCTTCAACTTCCTCTAACACACATAAGAAGTGTGAATTCTTACTGATTTCAGGGCTCACCTTTCTCAGGCCTTTTTCACTTTTGGCTAAGCACATTGGTAAATGGAAAGACATTTTTCCCTCCTTTTTGCCCATTTCTGTCCGAGAGACCTTATTCATTTCTCCATGTTTAGAGGTTTTTTGGAGTGTGGCCACTGTTCGCCTATGCATCCAGGTATCATCAAGGACCACATTACAACCTTCCAACTGAACATGTGTAACAACATAATTTAGCAATTTGTCATTGTCTAATTCTGTGCATTTGTGATCATTTAGTGTGGTATCAGCCCTCTTAACCTCTTCAAAAATATGGGCTCAAAGAATACTTCAGGTGATTGACATGTACCCTCCTTTGGAGTATTTCTTTTTCTTGCCTGTGTTTGGCCATTGTTCTGATTGCCCAGCGAAGTAAATAAAGCATCCCCACTTACTCCCTGTTCACTGGTATTCCCCATGCATGAGTCATTTTTCTTAAATCTGTCTCTTTGTTCTTTCGGATTTTCAGGTTTTCCTGTTTCATTTGTACAAATCTCCAATGTTTGATTTAGCTCTAGGTTAAACCGTACCTCTCTTTAAGAAGTATTTGCACTTTCTGTTGCATGTTCATTTAATGGCATTTTCACTTTTAAATCATTAGACATCTCAGAGTCATCATGTGAAATTACATCAGAGCAATCTGTCTTTTTGATACTGCAGGTATCATGAGTACTTAGTCACTTTTCAGAAGCCCCCCGGTCGTTGCTATGGCCATCTGCCCCCTCCTTGGATGACTGTTTTTGAGCTGTACAGAGTTTTCCTATTTGCTCAGCCAACATCTTCACTTGGGCCTCTCCATCTCTCTAGAATCCTCTCTCTGTGGCCTAAATCGATATTGGTTGTTTTCTCCCTGATTGGATCTCTTCTGATATCTCTCAGGGGAATTATTTCTATTGGGATGGTTCCTGCACTCTTGATTCATTTGTCGAGGGGAGCGGGGTGCACCCATCCTTTGGTTGTAGTCCCCTGGTGGGGAATCATTATACTGACGTGAAGTGTAGTTCATATTCTGTCTCATGTCCTGTCTCTCATGTTGTGGGTACTGGCCCCTATGTTGATTCCCATTGTCAGCAAATCGATCCACATATCGGGGTCTATCCTGATTACCATTTATCATAGTATTGGGATCAAATCTGCTCTGTGCCCCCAATGTCTGGATGGACCCTCATTTCTTTGATCCTGATTTTGTCTCTGGTTATGGTTCAACCTGACATATCAGGCCGATAGCCTGCCCGGGGCCTATCTCCTAAGTATCTGGGGCTGATGTAGCTCTCCCTATTACTAGGATCATGTGATTGAAACATTGGTACAGGAAGTGATGATCTTTGTTGATTACTCCTTTGTTCAGGTGTTACATTATTTTTACCTGGACTTTGAGCAGACTCAAGGGACATCTTGGCTGACCTGATCTCCATCACTGTTGCTGGTTCTTTAGATTTTGGTCTAGTGTCTTTCATTTTATCACTTTCTCTACCCTGACAATAGAGTACTTCACATAGTTTTGTGCTTTGGTGCACAATCCACTCAAGGGACTTGTCACGATCAAATTTACGAACCAATTGGGATATGATGTCTTTCTGTAGCCCATAGAAGTAGGCAGTTTTAAACTCATTAGAATTGGGGTCAAAAGATACATCAAATCAAGAAAATGCTCTTTTTAAGTCTTGTAAAAACTGGCGAGGGGATGTATTAGGCCCAGCAGCGAGTGTGTAAGCAACCTTCTTTGCCTCTTGCAATGACTGAAAAGGAGAAAAATGACACCTAATTTCTTTTTCAAACTCTGCCCATGTCATATTCTGCTGTTCATTTAATCCCCTTATGATGCTGGCCGTCGGAGCATCTAAAGTTAAATGAAAATACTGCCTGTACTGTTCCTTAGGTATCTGGAGGGCTTTAAAAATGTCATGAACCGCTTCTAAGTGATCCTCTATGCAGCACTCCCCTCCCTTTTTAAATGGTTTGATCAGGGCTTTAATGGATTTCATTATTTTTATGGGGCTACTTGTTGCAATGCATGGAATTGCACTACTTGGTGACTCAATCCTGGTTCCAGGTGTGTGGGATTGGTGGCGGCCCCCAATGGGAGTATCAAATCCCCCAAGGGCACTGCAACCAAGTTCATTCACCGGCCCAGTCACTGGAGCGCTAGCTCTTTGGGTAGAAATAGAATTTACCTCAACTCCATTGAATGTGGTACCCTGCCGCCTCTCCTGGGACCTGGGAGTGCACATTTGTTGTTCTAAGTCCTTACACTTTTTAAGGAGCCTGTCTGCTTCGTTTTGCGAATAGTTGTTTTCATCACTCATTTTATTAATTACCTCCTGCATGTCGCACATTTGCATTTGGCATTCATTAAATTCCATATTTCGCTTGTCTCTTTCTTCAAGCATTTTCATCATCTGTTGTTCTACATTTTGTAGGTCACTTTCTTTTTCAAAATGTTCTTTTTGTAAAACTTGCATCTCTGAAACCATCTCATCTTTATCTTGCCTAATGTGGTCCACTAATGCTTTTAAGTGTACCAATTCTTGTTCACTGTCCTCAAACTGTTTTTTGCTTTTGGACAATTGAGCATCAAAATCTCTGCATTATAACTTCATGTCTTTTTGGCATACATCCAACTCTGTTCTTAACATTTCCTCTTTTTTTGCTTGCCCCATCTAAGTCCGTCTTTAACCTGTTAATTAGCTCGGTATCATTTTCTTGCATTCGCAGGGACCTATTCAAAATAAACAAGATCTTGGCGCATAGCCGTATTAGACAATCCTTCTCTGCATTTTTATCAGCTGCATTCAATAATCTTGAAAGGCAGACCTGAATTATGCTGCCTTGTACAAAAATATTGTCTAGTTTTTCTTTCTGTACCTCACCCTGAATGCGGTCATGCCATTCTGAGGTACTATTCGATGACCACGTCCCATGTGCAAATAACTTTGCCTCTAAATATTGCACTAGGTCTGAGAATGTGGTTTCCCTTTGTGACATTCTGAAATTCGTTTTTAGTGACACACTGCTATTATGAAATGGGTTCCCATTAATGTACAGATGGCAGTGTGAGACACACTTGCCACGCCCAGTAGGTGCTCTATGATCATGTTTCCCGGCCTGCAACGCACCATAAATATGTTGGGGATTTTGTGTAGATTTGGGGCCTAGCAGTATTTTCTTACCGCCAAAAATAAAAGTAATTCAGTAATAATCACTCATTGCATTCAGATTGTGTTTGGTATTATAGTAATATAGTGGATATGCATTATTTCAGTACACAGATATATTTAGTTAGTATACATTTTGTTGGTGGTATGCGTTGTTGATGGTATTTTTGGTGAGCATAATTTCTTTGTTTTATTTTTGGCCCCAATATCCAGATTCCCTTATTTTGTTTAGATTGTTTGTGTGATCGCTAGAGAGACCTCAGGCTTACATTTCAGAAACACCACATTTTCATATGGAGTGCCACCTACGGCTGTTATCACTGATTTATCTACAACAGTGAGCTAACATGTGGTATAATCACTAATTTATTTACATTAGTGAACTATTTCCAGAGGCCGCTCTCTCTGCTGACTCATGTACCTCCAGCAAACTATTTCATTATGCCCCACTCAGGAGTCACACACACATATATACACTGAGTGGAACCATGCACACAGCTATTTTACTGCCAAGTCTTATTTTTAGTTACCTTATTCTTTCTGTGGTTTTATCTACATGAAAAATGACAAATGCACTGTCTAAAATCTTCCCCATATTACCAGTGCTATAATGGTAGATGCACTAAGAAAAGAGAAAAACAAAAACACACTACCCGTCTGCTTTCAGATATTTTTGTGTATTATAAACAATTGCATTTCAACACCATTTTACCCATTTTACAGAGATAAATGGAAACTGCACAGCAGCAGAGATATTCACTTTACATTATCTGTAACAAAATGAAAAGAGACATGGCAAGAGAACATTCAATTTGCAACATTACATTATGTTAATTAAACACAGGAATTCCCTCTTCTACTCTGCCTGAATAGATTTCACACACACACACACCGCCCCCGCACTCTGCAAGATAATTACCGGCAAACTGTGGCTTGTTCAGCGCGCGAATTCTCCGGGCTGGTCGCTTTCTGGAAATAGCTCAGGGCTCCCTCTTAAAGCACCCCAGCGAGGAGATGCATTCCAGATCTGCAGTCTCTCAAGCCGGTGCTTATTGACTGGAATCTCCAGTCTGTGCAGCAGTGCACTGGGACCTTCTTCTCAATCAGGAAACTCCCCAGCCACATCAGCCAAGTCTTTCCCCAAGCTGTACAAAATGTCCACTAACACTCTCCTTCCCCGAGATTCTACAGGAAACCTCTGCTACCGCCTACAAAATGATGTGCAACCAATAAATTCTATCATGTCCTATCCTCCTTCTTTAAACAATGGCTTGGCTTATACAGTTTGGAAACTGTATCTACTCATTTCCTGGCACGCATATCTTGCATCCTGCAAATACTGTGGACAGAGCACAGAAAGAGAAAAAAAAATAATCTGCACACAGTCTAAAGTGAGTTTCAGCCTGCCTCATTTTGCACTGGAGAACACATTACAATATTAGAAGTTAGGATCATGTTAGTACTGTTAATTGGATTAGTTCATTAATCCTCTAATGTGTCTCCTGCAACAGAGGCATTTCAGATGAGAAAAAAAATGTGTGCATTTTGAATGTGAAAAAATTGATGAGTTTTTGACTGAGTAGCCTGTCTTCATTTAAATGTCCATGTCACACTGGCAACTCATGGCTTGCTGTACCACATTATAGCAATACATTAAACCCATGCAGTGGCGCTGCATAAAAAATGCCAATTAATCCTACAGTGTCCAAGAATATTCCATTGTAGGGGCCGCGGGTCTTCCGTCCAAGATACCTCAGACCTTACCATCATTAATCCTGCTGCCATAAAATTAGATCTACCTGCCAATATGCAGATCAATCCAGTATTTCACGTTTCCCTCCTAAAACCTGTGAAACCAGACACTAGGATTAAAAAACCACCTGAGCCTGAGATCATAGAGGGAGAACCTGAGTACGAGGTTAAAGACATCCTGGACTCTAAGATACTACGATCAAAACTGTACTACTTGATTGACTGGGAGGGTTACGGACCTCAGGAACGCACCTGGGAACCTGTTGAATTTGTCCATGTGCCGCGACTAATCAGATGGTTTTACCGTAATAACCCCGCCAAACCAGGACCGGGGAGAAGAATGCCTGTGAGAGGGGCCTTGAAGGGGAGTGCTGTCATGGCCACTGGACAAGGGCCCATTTTTCTACCACCTACAGGGTCCAAATGGACCCAGTCCTGGCGCCTCTGGCACCAGGCTCATGCAAATGTGTGCTTTTCACACTTTATTCCTAATGCACGTGAATCCAGGCCGGCATGGTCATAGGAGAACATTGGGGAGCACGTGCAAGAGCCTCTGGAAGTGGCAAGGTGGAGCCACAAGGCGGGCCAACGGGAGGGGGCTGGGGCCAGCCTATTTAAGGCCAACCCGCCCGCATCCTAGAGCTTCGCATTAGTCTGCTTTCTACAGCGTAACGCTTACCGCCGCCTGCAGAGTCCTTACCTGTTTTCCAGCTCATCACCTCGAAGCACATCTTACCCGGGTCCAGCTACACCATCGCTGAAAGCGCATCTTACCTGGTTCCGCTAGACCAATCACTGAAAGCGCATTTTACCTGGGTCCAGCTACACCATTGCTGAAAGCGCATTACCTGGTTCCAGCTACACCATCGCTGAAAGTGCATCTTACCTGGCTCCAGCTACACCATCGCTTTCAGCGCATCGCATTTTACCTGGTTCCATAGTCATCGGAGTTGGAGCGCATCCTTACCTGTTCCGGACATCCAGCTACGCAGGCGCTTCTTCCATCCATCCTCTTCACGGAGTCTTCCATCCTGCAACCGCGGACAGGCCATTGGACAGCCGCTTCCCACTTGACGTCGCCAGGCCATCCCTGCAAGAGAAAAGAACACACAAGGTTAGAAACTGCATAAATAACTTACGCTTGGCCACGCAGCACCTGAAAGCCAATTTACCACATACTTGGGAGCTTTGCCATTCTCTTGGGCTTCATTGGGGCTCGCTCTAAACACAGCAATTCTGTGCAGTCATCTTCACACCTATAGCGGAGAGAAAAGACATTGGCCCTCATTACGACCCTGGCGGATTTTTTCCGCCATCGACGGACTTTTCCGCCATGGCGTAAAGTCCGTTTACGCCATGGCGGATGGCGGACTTACCGCCCCATTCCGAGGTTGGCGGGGCGGTAAGTCCCCATTGACCCATTTACCCTTCCCCATTCCCATTTCGGCCCCATAGGGCTCAATGGGAGTGGGGAAGGCGTTAATTACGCCACCGTACATTACGGTGGCGTAATTAACACCAAGGTCCCATAGCGCCATGGATTTTTACGCCCGCAAAAAGCGGGCGTAAAAGTGACCATGGCGCTTTGGGAACTCGTAGTTGGCGGTAAGGGGTCGGCGCAGCTAACGCTGGCGTAAACCCCTTACCGCCAGGGTCCTAATGAGGGCCATTGCAAGAATTACGAACTATAATCATGGCAAAAAGACATTGCAATAATTACGAACTATAATCACGGCAAAAATGACATTGCATTAGAACAATAATCATTGTTAAAAGACTCTTACCTTCCAAGTGGTCGGTTGTAGCCGGTCTGGGCTGCCACATCCACGGACCAGTGAAGCAACTAGGTCCATCCAAGGCGCCCCTGCTAATGAGAAGCAGGATGGAGAGCTCATCCTTACAAGAAATCAGGTGAGCGTACATGGGCAAATGCTTGCTCATCTCGTTTTGGAACAAAGGGGTCGGGGGGAATCGCGATACCACCACACCATTCTCATTGCCTCTCGTATTCCTTCAGAGGCAGTACCAGCAACCGGAGCAGTCAACATTGCAGCAGCTGTGGGAGAGAACCAATCCAGGGGAGCCAAGTCCAGGGAGGGCTCCAACCGCACTCCAACGTCCCCGCAGAGACCAGGTGAGCGTAACAGACTCTGACGTCACTAAAATACCTTGTTCCATCATGGTGGATATGGTCTTGAAAATACCTTTGTCTGCCTCTCGAGACATGGGATACTGTCATGCTCGAGGTAAAATTGCTCCTGGTTTCAATATAATCTTAACTTCTCCTGCTCCGTTCAATAGGCCTATGTCATAGGGGCCTGTTGTCCATAATGAAGCTGCGACCTTTGCCATATCTTCATCGAAAAACTCAGGGCGTTTCAATGCTAGCATAATTTTTGTGGAACCTCGCGTTTAATTGCTCTTACCCAATAAGTAATACTCATTTCAAATACTACTTTGTCATCTGATGGAGGGTCTCTAAATATATCTTCATCAGTGATGTCAGTCAATCTATAACCTTCCCCAAAGGCAATCACTGTGCACCATCGTCTTCCTTCATAATCAGTTCCATCAAGCAAAGCCATTTCTCCCCGCACTATGGCTGCTTGTAATTCTAAGGGAAAATGTGTCCTCCCTCTTCATCTATAGGTATCTTTGGCCTGAATAAAAACTCATCAGGTATCCTCACAGTTTTACCCACTAAACCTGGTAGCCATGTTAACAAAATGTGTACCCCATAATAAAAAACCTCTGGTTCAAGCAGTACTCCTCATATGGCCATTTGTCCCTTGAATGCCATATTAAATTAATTCACGTTTAAATAATGCATTCCTGGCGTTGAACGTACTATGACTTCATCAGTAAATGAAATCGTCATGTTCAGTTTTGTCATTAAATCCCGACCCAATATATTAACAGGCATCTGTCTTGAATATAATAATGGTACAGACATGCCACATTTTCCTATAGAGACTGGCAGTTTTTCAGTAAAAGGAACTCTACTTGTAGCTCCTGTGAAACCTTGAGCATTCATGGCATTCCCAGATTATGTACATTTTCCCTCTCATATACATGAGCATGTTGCCCCTGTGTCATATAAAAAAGAAAAAGATGTTCCTCCTATATTGACGTCAAACCTCGGTTCCTCTTGGGAACTGGGAATCACTGATAGTATCGAACACATCAAATCTCCCAGTGAGCTGTTCTATTGTTGGTATATGCTTATTCCCGTACCTGTGAAAGATTTCCTCCTTCGACAGTGACACCCCCTATCCTAGGAATCATTAACTGTCCTGTGCTTGTGCACTGCTGTATCTGAATCGGTGAATGCTGTGACTGCCCTTGCAGCAGATTCATTGCTGTCTGCTGTGTTTGTAAACCTTGCTGCATTATCAGCGCTTGTGTTTGCTGCAACGTCTGATTTTGGGCGAGCCCCTCTCCATTCTGTTGAATGTATGCGGGCGGTAGGTAGTCCCCCCTCTTGAGAATTGCCCATTTTGCACGAACCCTTGACTTCTACTCATGCGTGCAAGGTGTGATGACATAACGCTTGTCCAACATACAGGATTTCTCCTAATTTGACCTTCCTGCATACCTTGACTATCATTCTGCATGTTTTGAAACCCACCCTGGTTATTCTGGAAATTGCCATGATTATTCTGGAAGCCTCTACCCTGGAAGCCTCCCCTTCCATGTTGCATAAATACATTATTACCTTGATCGAATTACCTTTGGTTATTCACCTGTGGCATGCCTGCCATTTGCTGTGAACTCGACCCGTCTCCGCTAGTCAACATCGCCCCTTCTATGGTGTATGTTTAAAAAAGATTCTGCACTAATTTTGCTTCTTCACCTTTGCTAGAATCATCTCTCTTTCTATTCTTCCCCTGCAACAGTCTGCAATAATGCGCAATGGTCAGCTGAATTTCTGACCATGGCTTCATTTCCATGCCCACCAATATTTTGAGCTGCTTCTGAACTCGTTCTGGCAGCCCTTGGCATTATATATGATAAAATACAGGTATAGATTTCCCCCGAGACTCGCGAGTTTCCAAAGACCACTGCTCCTGGAAATTTTGAACGTACACAAGAGGATCATCCCCTTCCTGCATCTTTTTCGTATTTATAACTCCCATATCTGATGTGTCCGGATACAGCACTCTGAGCGCTTTCCAGACTGCCGCTCTACAGTTATTAAATGGTGATCCATCATGAGCCATGTTCTGTATAGTGACACTCGAGTATCCTGCTCTCAACCAAACATCGTCTGCTCTCTCCCCAAGAATAGCAGCTAGAAGACCTTTAATGTCTCGTATGGCTAGCGTGTTTCCTCCTGTCATTTTTTCTAACTCATGTATCCATTTCCCAGCGCCAGAAGTTAAACTCGGGAGTTTACACCTTAAATTATCTTTATCCATCTGTAGAAATGGTATATATTGTGGTCTGGCTCCTCCTTTCTCTAACAAACGACTGCGATATCCCAAACCCACACTCATCCCCCATCGTCTGTTTGTCCATAGCAGGGACAATGGTTCTGCACTGTCTTCTTCCTGGCAGTGATCTTAAGCTGCTCAAATAAGGTGGCAAGTCCCCCCTCTCACTATGGGATCGCCCTCTAGGTTGATCTAGTCACGCCAGGGATCCTGACGACCTCGATTTGGGTAGATCTAGATCTGACCATATCACTTCTTTGTCCACTGGAGAACATCCCTCTGGACCACATGCGTTACCTCCCTCTTCCCCACGAAGGTTTCTCTGTCTTCGTCTGAGATATCCTGTCCCCAACTTGTGTGGCTTCCTTCCTCTCATCTCTATTCAGAGTTAGTCTGTCCGAAGACAACCCTTTAGGCTCAAAGCTACACAAGCCTCCTCCTCTTTCAGATAACTGCATACTCTCAAGTCGATCATTTTTAGCCTTTCCTCTAAATTCCTGCTTAGTCCTCATATCATGATACACTTTATCGATTGCATCACCAATGCTTCTAGAGTCAAATCCATCCTCTAGATTTGCTCTAGACTGACCTGGCATCGGTTCATGTGCAGGGAAGAATTGTTCTATGTCCTCCCATGCTACTACTGGATTTGGATCCATTAATTATTTTTCTACGCGCTCAATGTCTCGTGCTCTCTGCCTTCTCTTTTGTTCCACCTCTGTATTTCCCGTCCTGTATCTAAGGATGTACTCGGTCGGTCACTTCTCTCCTTGTTCCTACTCTCTTTGTCCCTCAGGTCTTTAGAGATCACATCTCTTTCAGGAATTTTCTCTGCACCATTGTCGCCGTTAGGCGCAGATGACTCATACGCTGAATTGCTGTACCCTGCCGCTGCCTTAAGTTTTCTTAATGGGTACACTCCATCATCTTTTAAACTATCGCCTTTTACTTCAGGCGCAGCAGGGGGAGCAGAAGGCTCATCACCCCCCTCTTTGCATATGTTAAGTGTCCAGTCTTCAGTAATTGGCTCTTCTCCTTCCTCCTGGTACATTTTCAAGAGCTCTAAGCTGGCTAGCCTTTTGTCAAACTTTTTTCCTGTGTATGCTGCGTGCAAATATGTCATCATGTGTTGCAAAACTGCCTTTGAAAGGGATCCCCCTTTTGGCCATGGCATGAACATCTTGTCTGCCGTGCCCTTAACCTATTCAGCACTGTACTGTTTAAGCTTATGTGCGTGTTTCGGCAACTGCTTGCATAGATATATAAGTGGAGTAACATCCTCCATTTTGACTCGTCACACTTGACTGTCAATACTCACCTTTACACTTTTTCAAATATACGTTTTTCAGAAAAATAATACAATATGAGCATGCACCAATCGTCGCAGCTCCAAACCCTTTGTATCACGTTTTACTCCAATCTATTTATTCACTAAACACCATCAATTCAATTTCAACAAAAAATAATGAACTCTTAAATATCGTGTTTTCTTTTTCATGTTTCTTAATTCATCTAATATTTCTTAACCACATAATTATCTATAAAATACATAAAAACCACAAACAAACTGACATACTCGACCGGCCACATTTATCTCAGTCTGCGATCCGCGAGACTTATCACTGCCCCTAAAAAATACCCTGATTGGGATGTGAATTGTTCTCTTTAGACAAGTCTTTAAACAAGCTTGTAGACTACGTCATCCACTAATGGGACTCTAGATACAACTCATTGTATTACGTGCTATGACGCAGGACACTGGGCTTATTGTACTGTGATGTTCCTCGTCTCAGTTTCTTAACTGCTTGGCTCCTCTCCTCAAGTCAATTACTTAATAACTCGATGCTCATTGTCTCGAGTTGTCTTTTACCCCAACCTCCCTCCATTCCTTGTTTCTCATTATCACTTTTCTCTACTCACTGCCCATTCACAATTTTTCCACCTCACTCAGTTTTACTCACCATTCGCTTTTTCGACTTCCGGCTCTCGGGATCGATGCCTCTTTATCGGCCGCTTCAACCTTCCGGCCGTTCAGCTTCCTGTAGAAGTCGGGAGGGGATTTCTTACAAACTGCGGGACCCGTCTCAACTAAGCTTGCAAGCCTTAGTTTAAAAACTATTCCCGCTATCTACAGGGAGCTTCTCGCCCTTACAGCCAAATGGCAGAGGACATTCGATATTGCAAGAAACCCAAAGCTTACTTAGGTCGATGGCTCTTTAACCATCATATCTGCTACCACGCAAACCGGGACAGCCGACCCACCCCTTTAAGACGAGGCAGCAATACCTTGAGATGAATGGGGATGCAGAAGTTACTCAAACATCAATAATCAAAACAACTCAGGAAGTTGGCAAAGTTGACTGTTTTATTAGCAATTATCTAAAAAAGGAAGTACAACGGATATCAACGGACGACTCACATCATGGTCTCTCATTGAATTTAAAAAAAAACATCATACTTATAGTAAACCTCGTCATTGATGACGTCAAACTATGTACTCACTAACGTCATCCTACGTGGCAAACTACAAAAACCTAGTGGCAAATGTGATAGGCTTAGAGGGAACATCTAGGTATACGTTCCATACTAGTCTAGAAAGGATCAGCTGGGACTACTAAACCCACCCTTCAAACAAATCACTACGAAAGTCACTAAATTCACAACGTCCCATTGGTTATACAAACTATAGGGCTCTTAATTACGCAGCCCCCTACAATTGGTTGGCACTCTTACATCCGTCAGTACTTTTGCACCCACGTTAGCAGCACGCAGGCTAGACTTCCAGATGCTGGTGAGCTGGTCATAACCATAGCTTCCCACTAATTAGCATATCATCTATAATCACCTCAGTAGTCTGCACGTCAATTAAGGCTTTGAACTTGGCCTTGGAAATGTTCTTTGCTCTGGAGGATACAGGGGAGTAGAGGCACGCTCTGCCTCTCTGCATAGGTGTGGTTTGTCATGTTTGTCCAGTTCCATCCATTCACGTGACTGAAGACCACAAATTTGACCTGTGGTGCATTTAAAATACTACTATTTAATGAAACTCTGACATCTTCCTTGATCTCGTCCATGTCTTCTGAACAGGAGTTTCCTTCTTTCACACAATTCTATCTAATGTATGCTCATCCCAGTTCGATAAGACCTTGGCTTCTTGAGGCTAATCCAACCTTGCCTTTCTGAGGTTCACTTCTGTAATTTCGTTGTTTTTCAACTGCGACACACTGGAAAAGGCCGTCCTTCTCTGATCCAGCTCTGCTATAACACGTTGTGGAAACAACCATTCTGTACTTACTCCTATATATGTATACATTGGCGCATGCCGCAATCTATTCACTACATAGCTAGCCTCAAGAATACTTTGCCTGCTTGCGTTTCTTTGCATCTGTACACTTGTAAAATGGCTTGATATCTTCATTGTTTCTGTAGCATAAGTTTCTTCATCTCAAGCCCGAGATGTCTCTTATCTTTGATACTTTCTTGATGACTTATAGAATATCTTCACCCTCTTATCTCTGCATCTCTTCCAAGTACACTAGTCTGGCTTTGTATTATGTCACCAATCTGCTCTTTCATGTGTTGGTCCTGCTTCTTCTGGGATTTCGTTCAAATGACCATCATACTGTCTTGTATGCAAGTATTGCTTTCTTAATGGGAATCTTGCCTCCAGGATTCTCTTCGGTATCAGTATTTTCACTGGTACTGCACGTGTCAATATGGCGAGATGGTTTAGGTGGGGGGACTTGACTCCTTCTCTACAAGCGCGTTTACAAATAAATCAAATCAAATTCCCCTTTTTTGTAGGGGAGCTCTGTGTGTGAGTGTAATGGGTTGAAATTGAGCACACACAAGACACCCCTTTAGGTAAGTGTCGAGGTCTTGGCCCATATGTGGCCAGTAGGCAACATCGCGCAAGATTTCCAATGTCGTATGAAACCCCCTATGACCGGCAGTGGCCGCGTCATGGGTGTGGTCCAACATCAGGCTTTGGAATGAGGGAGTTACCACCCACTGGTTACAGCCATATAAGACGCTCCTTACCAAACAAACCGCCTTGGATCCGGAACATATTGGAAAACTTCATCAACACCCAGAGATCCTCTTTACCGGCATAATTCGACTCTGTTAGAGGGAAACTCATGGGGTCTTCAATGTGTTGATAACATTTCCCAATGATCGGGTCCTCTTTCTGTGCACTGATCAAATCTGCATCTGGGGTATCTTCACTGCACTGGGCTGTTGAGAGTTCACTGTTAGCCCGAGTTTGTGACCTGGTGACAGCTGCCATTTTGATTTCACCCAGCAGGGATTCCGTTTCTATGAAATGCCCCTGCAGAGCTCTGGTTTTAGCCAGCTGGTCAGCAGGTCATTCCCAGTCTTATATGCCCCCTCTTTCTTGCAATACCTCTTATCTTCTTCCAATAGATGGTCATCTCATTGGAAGTCACCAGATCATCGATTGACTGGATCAGTTTGGCATGCTTTAGTGGTTTGTTGTTGGCACAAAGCATGCCTCGATTCTTCCAGTTTAACAGGTGCTCCACAGAACCCATTCCTGCCATAATCAGAGTCAGTGATTATGACCAGTTCATTGAGTTGATAGTGCACTGCAGGGAGGAAGGCTTGATAAACAGCCATCAACTCTGCAACCTGACTACTTTGGGGTCCTATTTTATAACCAGCAGAGGGTTCTGGGGTATCATTCACCCAGGCATTCCCAATGCCAGCCACATGTTATTTTTCCTCGGTTCCTAGTGACTATTTCGAAAACATTTTGTCGAATGACAAAAATGTCAAAAATAGTTTGCCGGAAAAAAATTTCGGTTGTCTTTTTTTTGTTATTTTTTGTTTGCAATGGGGGGTTCCTCCCCAACCCCCCCTTTTGTTTCTTTTTTTTAACCCTTTTTTTTACTTGTGAAACAAAAAAAAACATGTACATTAAAAAACAATACATTTGGAGAAAAAAAATGCAGTAAAATATTTTTGACATTTTTGTCATTCGACAACATTTTTTCGACATATTAACTTGATACCCTTTTTCCCCGTTACTATCAACATGGTAGGAGCACCCATCCACATAAACTGTCGGTATCCCATGACACGTGTCTTCTTCGTAGACCTTGTGTGGGGGAAGTTAAGTACGCCTCCATGTTGTTGTTGGTCATTAGATTTTTGTCCATCGAGACAATCATGCAAGTCCACCAACCCTTGTGCTAGGGGACTCTTCTTGTTTTGACCATATCTGACCTCCACAGGAAAGCTTTGCATGGACATAATCCAGGAAGTAATTCTGGAATTACTAACGCTCCCCGCATGGGTTGGTGGGGAGTCTCGACAATCATGTACTCCCCCTGTACGAATGGGCGGTCATTTTTCAGTGCCCACATCATTGCCAGGAGTGCCTTCTCACAGTCAGTGAATTATTTCCTCCGCAGAGGACAATGTCTTGCTTGCGTATGAGATGACTTTGTTGACCTTGTCATGCTTTTGGTACAATACCGCTGTCAGGCAAGTATCTGAGAACCCTGTCCTCAAGAAGAACTCCTTGTTCTTTATGCGGTAAGCCAAACAAGGAGCCTGGGAAAGGCTTATTTTCAGTTGTTTAATTGCCTCTGATTGTTTAATAAATGGACCATGGGTCGAGTGACCTCTGCGTAGTCTTCAATGAACTTTCGACTATAATTAGTAAGTCCAAGAAGGTTTCTTAATTCTCGCAGAGTGGTAGGGTCTTTAATTTTAATAAGGCTTCCACCTTCTTCGCCTGGGGATTAAGACCCTCAGGTGTGATCTTGTGCCCTAAGAATTTCACTCGGGTCTTACACCACTGTGCCTTCGGAAAGGACAGTTTTGCTCCGGCCTTCTGCAACTGGATAAAAATATAGCAGATTTCTGCTATATGTTCCTCCACAGTTGAGCTCTTGATCAAAACAGCATTCATATAGGCCAGGTTTCCTCTTTCGTCCAAATCGGGCATCGATTGATCGATGTAGGGAAGGGGCCATCTTGACATGTGGACCCGTTTGTTCAACTCCCTCAGGTCTGCACATATGCTGCATTGGCCATTTGTTTTGAGGATCCCCAGTACCGGGTTTTTGAAGGTACTGTGGATCGGACGAATTATCCCACAGGATTCTACATTCTTAATAATCTCCATGTGTGACTCCATGGTGTGAGAGGTAACCAGTATTGTTTCACAAATACGGGTGCCATCTCGGGGTCCATGGGAATGGTAGTTGAATGAATGAATGTGCGTCCACAGTCATATGAGTCCACTGAAAAGATAACTTGGAATTCCAGTAAGACCTGTTTTAGCTTTTGTCTTTGCTCCTCGGTCTCACAGGCATCAGCCAGATTGATCCTTTCCTCAACCATCTGCTTGAAACCTGGAAAGACCTCGGGCTGGGCAATTTCCGTGGTATCCTCCAATTGGGTGGCGAGACCTCTTTTGATGGTGTTGCCCTGGAAATGGGATGCAAGGTAGTGATTCTTGATTCTGAACACTACCTTCTCCCTCCTAATTTCACAGGTCACCTCTTCCAGACCATAGGGGCAGGAAGAGTACACCAGAAAATTCCCCCCATGCCTAGTAAAAATCTTTCTGGAGGAATACCATCGCTGATGTCGAAACAGTCATTTAGGATTGGTACAATGATTTCATTACCTAAATCAATAGAATAATGTTGGGCATCAACTGCCATTCCAATAAAGATGTCTCTGCCCAATGTATTACTTTGATGGTTGCTGTTATTCACCAATATTCAAATGGTGTTGTGTTCTAGGTCCACTAGAGGTGTCAGATTTAAATACAAACCTGGTTGTTGGAAATGGGAATTTATATTTATATATGTGTCCTGACATTTGAGGATCGGTCCTCGCTTAATTTTTAGGCAAGTGTAAATTGTCGCACCTGTCCTGGAATGGTAACCTTGTCTCACACTCGAACCTCAACTGCATAAAACAGCAATTGAGCTGACCGAAATGCTTTTAAATGTCGTCAAAGCCCATGGGGTTCCTCCCCAATCGGGACCAGGCTTTATTATTAATTAGGTCCAAATTGATTGTGAATCAGTTGAAAATGTCACTTCTCAGAAAAAAGGCATAAAGGACATCTCTCACAACCCAACAATTATGGTCTATACTTTTGTTGCCAACAGAAATCTTTAGCATACACCTGCTAGGCAGGAGATGTTTGGAATTTGGGGTTTCCAGGCCTACTCCCCATTTGTCAATCAATTTAAATGTGGGAATGGTGTGATCTTTTGGGAGTTTCCTGAATAATTCTTCGCTGATGAAGCTCCTTCCATTATTCGGGCCTACTGAAGGTTCCTGCCCAACGTGCACACATATCCTCTAGACCAAATAAAGGACACACCCCAATAGACAATGAGACCAGGAGAATAATTGCAAGTGAAAACAAGTGTATATAAGATATTACAATGCAGCAAAGAACTCTGCTGCCGGAGAGCACTCTGCCAAACAATACACGGGCAGCAAATTATGAATAGAAATAATGTCACAAGTGATGTCACTACATACAGTATTAAATAACAGTTTCAATTGGTTGCCCCCCCGGTGCAGGACTCTCTATAGGTGGTATCAGGCTGCAATTGGCTGATGTGGCTGGGTTGTTCGGCTGGCACGTGAGTCAGCTGGGTTCATCTCTGCGGTGTGAAGGTCGAACATAGTTCACGAAGAGTTACACTTCTAACTAATCTGAGCTAAACAACAATCATTAGCATACAGAGAATAATGGTAGACATAAACTATTATGTGGATAGGAGGCCTTTGTAAAGTACCGACAGCTATATGGGCATTCTAACCCTTGCATTTTTGGGTGTTTCGTGGCTCTGACCCCCTCTCCCAGGTGCCTTATCTGTGGGGTTGTATCTGCAATTTACGCTCCGTGGTGCCTCACAATTCAGACATATATATAGACAGATGTTAGTTTAGAGCAGAATATACTGCTGCATGGGATTAAGCATATAGTGGGTACTCTGGTGTGGCTGTTGGGAGGGGACCTGCCAGCGTTACTTTCAAAGAGAGTGGAGGGCAGGGGGCCAGTGGACCATGGCCTGGCACGGAGGGGGGTAGAGAGGGCATGAGCAGGTCAGCTAAGATGGATGGGCACAGGGTTTGGAGCTTGCCCCGGTCTCACACTATGCTGTGAGCACATTCTGTCGGCATTTGATACTGGCTAATTGCAACAATAAATGGCTGGACTGCCGTGAGAACAAGGCTTGTGCAGAGCTGGCAGGAGGTGGAGGTATCTGTGCCCAGCACTGGGGAAGGGACAACTGAAATCTCAGTGGAGTGGATTTGGGCTTAGCAAAAGATGGCGGATGGCAGGACACAATATGGAGTCTCTAATCACATGCATTCATTGGGTTATTTGCATACTAGGCAATGTTATAAGGTGTGAATATGTACGAGGGGGGTGGGGGCACGTCCCACCTTAGCTTACATGTGGTCTGCAGACTGTGTGAATGCTAAAGGGGTGGGATGATGCCACCTCTCCCCCAACATTCCCCCCTTCGGTTACTTTGTCCCATTCCTTCTCCCTCCCTCTACAACCCTTACTGTCTCGTCCCAGGCGGGGGTGCCCTTTATTGGCATCCAGGCTCTGTGCACGTTTTTTAGGCTTTCCCTGTGGTGGCAATATTCTTCATGAGTACATGACATATATATAATGATAATAATGATAATGATGTGTTATTTATATAGCGCCTTAATCCAAAGTGCTTTACAGAGCACATATTTACATACAATATCACCCAACCGAAATTGGTACTCATTTATCGATCTCAGAAGGATGAAAGGCTGAGTTGGCCTTGCCAGGATTCGAACCTACAACCTGCAGATCACGCTCAGATCACAGCAGCAAGCGCTCAACCCGCCGAGCTATTTTACTGGTATATATATATATATATACAATCCCCATCACTTTCTAGGTCCACCCACACCTCCCTGTGATTTTCAAGTTCTTGGGGCTGTTTGATCGTAGTGTGGTAGTAATTGTCTACTACATCTCTTGTTTGGTATATTGCCACCATACGAAATGTAGGCTTGTAACTTTCTCCTATTTGTACTTGGGCTTCTCTAGTTTCGTTAGGTACCTTACCATTACTATTTCTGCTACCAATAGTCACCATCATCATCGCACTAATAGGAATCGCTTTAGTACAGCATCAAACCCCTTACTGGCACACACAAAAAATCAGCAGGAGGAAGACAATGATGGGGACCAGCATTTTCATCAGTGTCCCAATCCATGATGGCACCCACTTGAATGCTGCACTGAACCAGTTGTTCTCCTGCATGCCACCTTCTTTCTTCATTCGCACTCCGAGTTCATGCACTGCTGATATTACGTGTGAAAGTGTCCCGTTCTCAGCATCTAAAGAAGGCATGAATGTGCAACATGCACTCCTGATTTTTCGGCAAACACCGCCCTCCATAGCTGTGAGGAGGTTGAGGACGTGGCGGTTTTGCATCATCATTAGTCTTAGTGCTCTTAGTTCCACCTTGATGACGTTGAACCCCTCTTCAGTGCTGTTTGCCAGCTGGATCAGCTCCCAGCATACAATCTGGAGCCAATTTGTGTTTGCTCTTGTCTGGATAGAGGGGATCAGTGATGCAACAAAATGTCTCTGCTGAGTTCAAAAGTTCATATTCATTCAGGATCTGTGCCAAAAGGTCAGAAGAGTCCTTAGAGAGATAGTTTGATGCTCTCTTTTTGCGTGACACATGATCCTGCAGCTTGTTCTCTGATAATATGTTGTAGATGGAGGGGTTCTTCATTCGCTGGTCGAAGTGCCAGTTGTTGTCTGTTAGGCACCCCTCCCCCTTGATGTGCTTCTCCGGTATCACCAGCAGTGCAGAGTGCAGTGTTGCCAGAGCACAGTAGCCCCTCCATGATGCCGGGAGGAGCAAGTATGCCTGTTTGCCGCACACCCAGTTGAGATCCATCAGGGCAGCAGTTTCTTTCCGCATGTCAGGGATGACGAAGGGTTCTGTTGCAGTGGGTGTTCGAACCTATGGGCACTATTCCTTCCCCATTAAAGCACAGTTCAAATGTTTCTTCATGCTGGATCTTGATTGGTTTTTCAAGTGCAGTGACCCATGTCAGCTTTGTGATTTATTGACTCCAGATCTGGGTAAATTTGTCATCCATCCATTTCAGTCTCTCATCCGATAAGGCACGCAGTGCTTCAGCTTTGCACATAACGGTTGAATCTTGCCATTTATTTTCTGCGAACATTGTTTCTTTTATTGCAAAAGCCGGCTCCTTGAAACACGTCGCACCTTTAGGTTTGCTCATGCAGATTTTCTCATTGGAAGGGAGCAGTTATAGTTCTACTCTGTGAGCCTGGAAGGTACTCCTGATTTTACATAGTGTGAGATGAAGAAGGTATTGGGCTTCTACTATTGGGGTCTTGTTAGGCACTAAGACCTAAGGCATCCCTGCCGCATGAGGTATCAGTGAACACACATAGCAGCTACCATTTATGGCCTCTTTCCCAGTGGCGCTCATGTCAGACTACCATTTGTTAGACTGGTCTGGATGGCAGAGGTCCTCTATTTTATCCAATCACAACCCATGATAGGCATCAACTATTTCATTTGTCATTTGTCTGATGTTCACGAGTCTGTTGTAAATAATGCTGCAAGTTTGGTTTGTATTGTTTATTTGTTTTCAAAATAAAAAAATTTAAAAAAAAGAAATATAAATTAAAAAAACCTATTTCATTTGTCTTCCTTTTCAATTTTTTGATAGAAGGGATTGGCATTTAGCTAAAGACCTTTTACATAACCTGTCTTTAGTACAGAGTGACCTTTGTGCATACACGGGTTGAGGGTGGTATATTGGGAATAATTTAATATCTATATTTGTATTTGGATCAGTAGTTTGTTGCCAATATGGGGTAACTGATAAGACATTTGGGGTTGAGGTAGGGAACATATCATACCATTTAGTAGGCCATGAGGTAGTTACAGATGTAGGTTGTGAGGTAGTTTGTAGTATAAACAAAGTGGGTGTCGGCCACATGACTATTTCTACATTAGGAACACTCTCATTTTCATTATATACAAATAATTCAGTCCCTGGGGTTGCTTTGGTTATGTTCTTGTGCAAAGTAGTGAGGTTAGGCAGCATTGTATTATCCCAAATCAGCTTTACCCCATGCCATATATAGCTTCCTCCTTCTCGTATTAATTGTCCCCCAAGCCCCTGTCTTTTATGTCACCAATAATAAAATATGCTCCCCAATAAATCCCCAATCCCAAAATAACAATACTAAACACAATGGCTACAAAATACAGGCCACAGTCATAACTGTATGACCTTGTGGCACTTTTCTATTCCTATTGCTATCTATCTGAGGTAGTTCAGTTGTAAGTGGCATAGTCTCCACCATCGTGGCACCTACAGAAAATAACATATAGTGACGGGGGTTAATAAAAGGTAGATGTTTAATAAGATGTAAGATGAGAAAGAGATGGAGAGAAAACATGGCAAAATATAAGAGAAGAGACATTTTCACAAAACAGTATAATCAGTTTGCTTCAAGTATGTATCATTATATATGTACTTCTATAGTTTACATCTGTATTTGTGCAAATAGCTTTTTCCGATAACCATTGATGAATTCTTTATGGCATAGCCGCTTCTCTTTTATTCTCCTGCGGCTCTTCTGTGAACACACTGTCATGGGCCTTCTTCACATTCGAGAGGTGCACCTAATATTTCAACCCCTTTACTTGTAATGCTAAGGCTGTACAATAGATCACCTTATAGGGACAGTGGAACCTTCGTGAGTTCCACCTTCTCACAAAGCTTAGATCCCCAGGCATTTTAGGTTTAGTTGGACTGTCAGGTACTGTGTTAGTTGTATCTGTTTTATTCTCTTGTGTAAAGGGTGGGGCAATTTGTTTGGCAATGCATCTTACTGCTCTTATTAGTTGGGTAAGATACTCTTTGAATTCCTCCCCTAACACTGTGGCAGTTCTGTGCGCATCTGACATTCTCCTTACTGGTCACATTGGCATTTGCATGCACCTCCCAGTTACTATTTCATGAGGGGACAAGTGGTGGTCTTTGCTAGGCTGTGTGCCCAACTGGAATAAAGCCAAAGGGAGGCAATAGACCCAATTATTTTTCAGAGTATGGCATAGTTTAGATAATCTGCTTTTAAGGAGACCGTTGATTTTCTCGACCACTCCGTTTTCTTGCAGGTGGTAAATCAAGCACATTTTGGTTTTATTCCCAGTAAGGTTGTTACCTCTTTGAAGAGATTATTTACAAAATATGTTCCGTTGTCGGACCATATGACATCACATATGCCCCAGCGCAGGAACACTTCTCTCACTAAAAATGTTGCTACACACTTCGCCCCAACAATACTCTGGTGTGCACTAGTTCCTCCCTCTGATTTAACTGAATGGGGAAAAACAACTGCTTGCCCTTTTTCTGAATGTCTGTCAGACTTTGAGCGGATTCTTCCTTGTCTGGTTTCACGGGACTCAAGGATTCTTTTGATTTTGGACTGGTGTAAAATGTTAGGGTGTTTCCTTCCAATGTGGATTGCCACTTAAAACTGGGCGGAAGGCTGATTTTCAAGAATGGAGAATTGTTCCCATCATGAGTTGGTTGTCCTACAGAGATTGCTGTGATGTCCGGAACTTGATTATTTTTTAAATGGAACTCTACATTATCAGAGCGTTGATCAATTACGTGGCAGGGACCATTCAGGCTTACATAATTGGTACTCATTTTTACACGGTCGATCAGAGGTGATAACTTCCTAAGGAGATCATTCCCCAGTAAACAAGGTATGCCCTCTGGAGTCACAAAGATCACTGGATGTTTCAGCTGGCACCGTCCAATTTTGATGTCCAGATCCGCAATCCCTTTGACGGAAATATCATTCCCATTGAAATTTGGGAATTGTCTGGGAAGTGGTGTGAGTGGAATTTGGTGGCCCTCCCCCATCCTGAGTTTAGTTGGTCAAAGGCCCTTTTTGACAGGAGGGTGGCTTGGGATCCAGTCTCCACCAGAGCTGATAATTCAAACTGACCTTGCACCTTAACCAGTGCATAAAATCGGCCTTCTTTCTCCTCCAAGGCGCAAAGAAAGTGTGACTTATTTGACAGCCGGGTGGTCATTTTCTTAATATTGAACTCCGGCACAGTGTGATCTTGGGCAGTTTTCTGTGTCTGAGTTTGAGAATCTGTAAAAAAGAAAATTGCAACTCGCAATGGGTGTTGTTGGGGAATCCTATTTTTCCCCAGCTCCTTAACTGTCCCCATTTCCTGGCAACAGTTCTCAGAACCTGTTTGGAGAAAGGACCCCCCCTCCATTTCACTTCTATTTGGCTCACATGTCTGGGGTTAAATAGTTTCTGGTTCTGGGTCAGTCTCCATACTTACCCTGTCCCACTCAGGGTCTTTTGGGAGCCATTTTTTGTCATTGGGAGGAATCTCCCATTTTTGAAAGAGAAAGTCTGCTTACCTGAATCCTCCAGGGATTCTTCTCTTTCAAAGGGGATAATCCGGAGTTCCTCCACAAAGTGGGTTCTTCTTTGGCCTCTCCTACTTACCCTTTGCTCTTTGGGTTCTAACATTTTAGGGGTAGAAGAGACTCTTTCAAGCTGAGAGGTTTTTAGGGGTTCTGTTTGGGCGAGAAAGAAAGCTTCCTCAAGGACTTGGCATCTCCCCTTCACCGGGGCCGCCTCCACCAGAACCTGTGGTTTATCAGAGGTTTCCTCCCATCATTTCCCCCCTGGGGCATCAGACCTGGATGTTGGGGAATTCTGGGAAGCAGGGTTAGGTTGAGAGTGGATTGAGCCCTCAGCATGTGCCCCAGATCATTGGTCAGTTGCTGGACCTGTTACTCCAGTTGCGAGACCTTGTCTGTGTGGTAGGGAGGTTTCAAGTCATACCTCTGCTGCTCCTGAAAGGGGTTGCTGTCCCTTGTCCCGGAGTACCTCGAGTACTGTAAATTCCCCCCATCATTTTCCATCCTGAATCTCCCTTCTCCCGGGTTCAGGGATCTATTGTCCTGGAACCAGGGAGAGAGAGGAGGATTGTTTTGGAAGTTCTGGTTTGGGGTATATCGGGGGAAAAAGTTCAGATTGGGGGGTGAAGTGATACTTCTCTCCCAAGGGAGGGAAGTTTGCAGGGAAGTTTCCTGGGGCAGTACTAACCTGGTTAGTCCCCCCCCTTGGGCCAGGGGAGTCTATACAAACCCCAGATTGGTTTATACCCTTGTAGCTAGGACTTATATAGGTGGCAGGGTCAGAGGGATCATTGTTCTGGGCTCCCACCTCACTACCATTCGATTGGGTCAGGTTTGGGGGTCACTTCGGCTTTCCATTTTGCTTGTTGGCAGGAGGGTTACCTTTAGCCCCCCCCCATCTCCAGATGCAATGGAGGGGTCCTTTTTACCTCTGCACCCTTTGCAGCAGCAGGGGTGTTAGATTGTTTGGGGGTTTTGGTGGTATTTTTACTCTCAGCAGGCTTTTGGACCTCATACATCCTGGTGGCTTGTTCAATCACCCAGTCCAGGGTCATAGACTCATGGAAGTCATGCACCAATTGAGTCATTATGTATTTGGGGAGAGCATGGATGTATGTAGTTATGAACTCCCGACTATTGGTGTTCACCCGCCCGGAAGTCTGTGCAAATGCACGCTTTAGCTCCTGTGCAAACTCCCTTGGTGCCTGATCTTCCCCACACTGCAAGTAACATGCAGCCTTATGGGCCACTTGTGGGTTTCTATGTGTGGACATTTTTTTCAATATGGCTGCCTTATTACTGGAACATTTAGGATGATACTGATCCTCCAGTCCTCTCAAATGAGAACGTCAATTTAGCAAATGCTATACAATTCACATCATTCCAGATCTGGAATGATGCCATCATCTGTTCAAAAAGTTCCAGGTGTTCCCATACCGAATACTTGGCATTCTTGTAGTATGGGGTCAGGAAGCTCCTTATGGCCTTGATTTGTTTTTTTGGGTCTTTCACAAAACCCTTACTCTTCCTTTCAGGCCCAGGATAGAACCCAGTTTCCTCATCCCTCCTACCAGGGTGTCTGGGGAATTGTCACACATTCCACGCCTCCCTCTGGGGGTCCCATTCCTCATCCCCGTGCCCCGAACACCCCTCGCCCTCTTGCCCGGTTCCGGGACTCACAGGTTCTCTCTTTGACCCAGTTGCCACGGCGCCGATTGCCACAAAGCTTGGGTCGGCATGCTGTTTGCCCGCGGAGACGTCTACCCCTTTGGCGTCTTCCGTGGCGGCTGCTAGACCGGCTTCTTCCGCGTCACATGACCGCCGCCTTCCGCTCACGTGTTTCTGGACTACACTCACGTGATGCGCTCGCGGGTCATGTGACCGGGAGGAAATAGCAGCGCCAGTATTTAAACGGCTCTGTTGGGGTGCTTCGGTGCTTCACAGCTGTTTCTTCGGATTCCTGTACGGCGCTACATACCTTTTGTCTCACCCTTTTTTGGATCTTGATCTCGGATTTGTTTCACGGACTGGCAACGGATAACCCTTGGCTTTGGTACTTGCTTTTGGATCATTGTTACGACCACGGACTGCTTCACGGACTCCTACTACGTTCCACCCTTCTTGTGCGGATTCTGGCATCAGGTGGGCCTGGCACTTGCAACATTGCTGGGATAGTTACATACTGAAAGAACAGCCTTGCTGGGTCTCGGAACCTTCCCCATAGGTACAACCGCCACTCCACAGACACCTTTTGGTAAGACCGTTCCACTTACTTGTTGATTCTGTTTTGGCTTGACACTTAACCGGTGTTTCCTTTACAGTGGTTCAGGGTTCCACGAGTACCGCAGTTCTGGAAGAACATCTCCCATCTGTGGCCTCAAAGGCTGTACAGAGAGTGACTTTGATTCTCTCTGTGCGGCACTTGTGGACAGAGGACTCTTCGGCTACACTACAGTCAAGACACAACAGGAATTCCCCATTCACCTGAATATACAGAGGTTTTTAGAATGCCCTTTGTAGGCTTAGGGTCTGGCTCTTCTCCTTCAGCGAAGTGGCCAAGGTAGTTTCTTTGTAGTCGCATATTCAGCCAATCTAACTCCCTGACTTTCTCCTCATAAGAGCTTTCATGGTCTGAGGTACTTATCGTATTATTCCTTATTTCCCAGTACACACTGGTACGCCCACTTTCCCTACTGTGTGGAAGAGATGAATACTCATAAATATCAGATAGGGACTGGCCTTCCTGATCAGTTGGACTAGGCCTGGGTACGTCGAACTGCCTCATGTTGCACTCTTCTGGATAGGTGGCATGCATGAGGTCAGTTCCCATATGTGCATGAGGGGATATAAATGACTGACCTGGGGCCCCTGTTGGGAAGTGTGCCTCACCTTGATCAGTGGGCCATGTCCCATACCCTGATTGGTCAGGGTGCCTAAGGTCCTGTTTATAATTTTTGATTTCCTTGGTGAGGCTCTCACATCCGTGTCTCTCTTTATTTATCTGCTGTTAGTAGTCAGAGAGCTGGCTTTTTAATTCTGACACTAAGGCCTGATTAATCTCATGCACCCTCCTCTGAGCTACCAACCGATGCTTTGTTTGCTGCACCTCCTGCTGAAGTGATTAATTCTCCCTCTGTGAGCCTTGTAAGCTGCGTGCATATTCAAGGTGCTTTTTCTTCAGGAGACTAATCTCTTTCTCTTGTTCATCCCTACATTTTGCTGCCTCTAATAGTTCCGCTTCTATTTGCCTAACTCGCTCTATGATCTCGTTCCATTCTTCTCTAATTCTAGTCAGTTCCTGGGAACCTGACTGTCCCTTTTTGTCACGACCCTCGCCCAAAACCCCCTCTGGCAAACCCATTGGCCAGGTGGAGTCAGGACTCGGCCTCTAGAGCCTGGCATCCTCTTCAAAAGCCCTCATGGGGCCAGTCCTGGCACCTATGGCGCCAGGCTCATACACCATGAAAGACAATGTGCTTAGGAACTACTTTATTGTATTGTCAGCCAACATGGAGGCATCCACATAGCTCGGTTCCTAAGAACCAATCTATGCGGTCTAGTGTTTTGGGTGTGGTAGCCTAGGGACTACTTTACCTGGACTATTTTGTTGGGCTATTTAAACCACACCCGAGCAAGACAACACGCTTCGCGTTACTTTGCAGCTTGCAATCTGATGCTCACCGTGTCCAGCTATTCCCTCGAACCTCGGAGAAGCAGAACCTGCAAGGACACAAAAGGAACATCATTAGCAGCAGCATCTTACCTGCAGTCTTCATCTTTAAACACTCGCAGCTACTGAGAACAGCTTCCTCGATTCTGCACGCCTCCCGGACAGAACAACCTGAAAGAGGAAGATAGAGACAACATTAAAGAAAGCAGTAGAGACATTTACAAATTACGAACTGCTCAAAAGGCTTACCTGGGTGGTCGCCTCTCGGCTGGCACCACTCTAGACATTCCACTCGCGCTGAAGAACACCACGACCTACAAGGAAGGAAAACACAGGTTAGCAAAGGCAAGACTTCACAGCGCTTTACTAACCGCATCATAGCGCTCTTAATGCGCCATCATTTACCAGCGGGGCTCAACCAAGCCAGTTTGCCACGCTGAAGCTCTGCATACCTAAGGGAGAAAAAAAACGACATTTTAAACAAAGAAAGGTATACAGGATAGCAACAAAACTAAAGAACAGCAATAAGACCTACCTGAACAATATCAAACGGGCCGGCGTCAGTGAAGTAACTGGACCGCACTCGCCCATGAAAGACAACGCGCCCCTGCAAAGAAGGCAGGACGGAGAGCACTCCTAATTCTACCACAAGGTGAGGAGAGGGCGCCAGAGGGACTGAAATCATACGGGGGTGGAGGGAGGATACATACCCCAGTCAGTCAGTCTTGAACACAGTCCTCCTGTATTTTCAGGCAGAACCTTCCCCGCAGACCACATCAGGGCAAAGCTGTGAAGCATACCAGCAAGTAACCCGGCTGGGTGGCATCCCTGTGGATACAAGGTGAGCATAACACTTTTCTACTTCCATTTCGAACTGATTTATCCTCTGTAATTGGACGCTGTTATCCTGATTCAAGAGGCCTTTTTCCTGAATCAGCTGTTTCAGAGTGCTTACCTGCTGATGTATCTGATCAAAGTCATTTTGGGAATCAACCCCTTTGATAATGAATTGACTATTTTCAGTTTTCAGTTGTTTTATTTCTGATTGGAATGCGAAAATGTCCCCCAAAACGACTCTATTATGAGCAGACTGGTCATTTAGCTTGTGTTGCAGTGCACTCAGATTTTCTACACACTCTTCATGTGCATTGTTCAGTGCAAAAACTGGGTTTCACGCTTTGCACTCTCTTGCTGCAGTGTTTTTAACTCAGCTTTCAGTTGTTGAAAGAGATCCTGGGCCTGTGACAGGTTTCCAGCCTGATTCATCCTACTAGCCTCACTATGTTGCCAACGCTCATCTACTATAAGCAAATGAAAATATAATTGAGCAGTTAGCTGAGCCATTTGTATTTGTTCATCACGAACAGTTGTGGTGATATAAAATGCCTCAAGTGCTTTGTTCAATATTCCGGCTTCAAGCCAACTATCATTGCTTACTGAGGTAATCTCCCGCACAATTCTGGGTTGCCAGTTTCCTGCATCATCCTCAACCCATTCTCCTTTGAGAAATAATTTAGTTAGGAGATGCTCCCTGGTTTACCCAATTTGTACAGTAGTCATTTTCACAATTGGCTTTTTGCACTTTAATAAAACTTTCTTTATGCATGGGCGAACTTACCCGGTTCCTACTTGGATTTCCTCGCCTCCCTGGAACTCAGAAGTCAAGTCCTACGGCACTTTAACAAAACAAAGATGACTTTCCCTCCACCTTAATGCAATTGCATCAAATTTAATAGACTGTCACAATGTACATGTCATGGGTCAGGAATAAGAAGCTAAATCCCAAGCCACGAGCCCCCACTTTGTAACGGTTTATTGAGAAATCACCCACAACACAGGGAGTTTCTTCCCTCCCCACTCACGTGGGTATGCACCAAACTGTTTAACATATTTTTTTTGCCCTATCTCAGACACATATCATGCCCCTTGGATCCCTCTCCCCTCAGCTAACAATGGGCCAAGAACCAGGCTGGTGTACAGGAAATATATTGGTATTCATTTAAATTAAAAGTAATAGAAATTAGCACGGAAATATTGAAAGCACCACTTTATCCGTGGCACAACATAATCAACTTCGCTCAGCATAAATAAATCCCAAACGTGAGTTAAAAATAACACAGACACAATTCTTCCCTTTCTGTAAATCTCACTTCACAAAATAATGACACTGATCAATAATATAATTTCACCCCAAACATTTGGATTAAAATAAAAACAGGGTGATTTATCACTTGGTTTTTCAGACACCCCCGCCCCCGCCCGCCCCTCTTGATTTGGTCTATGTTGGGAAGTCAGACATAAAAATGTGAATGCTTTGGGGAATTGTGGATTTCAGACCCCACTTACTGAAAGGCCTGTGTTGGGGAAGTAAGCTTTGCTAATTTCAAATTTTAACAAAATTCACCCCGTAGAGTTCTGCCAAATGGGGAATTAATAGATATTAATGGTTTTGTTTAAATAGGTTAAGGATCTACACAGTTTTGTCCCCCCCCGACCCATTATAAAGGGAAAGGATTCAAGGCAAGCAGACTCTCCTCACTTTTGAGTTTCTAGGGCTAAATTCTACTTACATAGCAAGCCTCTGTTTAAGGTTTCAGGAAAGCCAGCTGCATCTCAGGACACTCTTGAAAGATAGGGCAGGGGTCTGGTCACTCCATTCTCAAAGATGGCCTCCTGCTCTCCACCACAGGACCCAGTCAACTTTGGGGCCTTCCTAGAAATTGACAGCTCCACTCAGATGCACTCTAAGCAATCTCCTCTGTTGTCTCCTTACAGCTGTCAGATGGTAAGTTTCAGGAGCCTTCCTGTCTTTCTCCTTTTTCTGTCACCCGGTTTTTGTCTGTCCCCTGTCCTAATGCAGTGCCCGTTATATAGCAGAAATGGCATCACCAATTTTACAATCTTGGGGAAGTATCCTGCAATAATCCCTGCCACTAGGATTGGACAGTTATTCCTCTCTCTCCTCCCAACCCCGCCCCCAAGCCAGGATTGGTTTAGGGGTTTGGAGCAACATATGGCAATTGCTATTTGTAATCGCCCCTTTGTGCTCTTTTCAATTTTTTGGCAAAAACTAGTTATGTATCAAAAATTCATAATTTTACTAGCAGCTGCCATATCAAACTTATTTTCTGTTTTAGCTGATCATGGAGAATTAGATAAGCCGACCACCAAATCTGTACAATGTAGCATTGCCATGTGGCACATTTCTATCATTTCCATAAAAAGCACAACAGTTATGAAGATGTAAGTTATTACGCATATCCCTAATTTCATTTTCCACCTTTTCACCAACTCTCACATTTGCAACATGTTCAGACCAGCCAGAAACCTAGTCTGACTGGCCATTACAGTTCCCAGAATCACAAGTAGATGCATTTTATATCTCCAAAATCGCCTGGAAATTACATAAAAATTGTACAAACATGAAATCAATCCACAGTATGGTTGCTGTGAAAAAGGTCCAAATTATACTAGTCCTTTTAAATTAATTGTGAATGTTCATGTTCAGCAAATGGGAGGTCTGCTTCATCCAGCACAGCTATCTGTCTGCCTGGGCCAGCCTGTGACCAGTGGTTTTTTATGAGTCTCTCTGAAGTTGGTAGGTTGCGCTTTGAGGTGGGTGCCCCCATTTTCACACATATTAGTCGTGCTTCAACCAAGGGTGAATTTCATTTGAAGTCCCTGCTTTTGGAGCTAGCATGTCTGGAGGACAATGGGCTTTCAACACCTTCAGCAGCAAATGTTATTATGGAGGGGAGTCATTAGATGGGAGATGTGACATCTAGGCTGGAACGGGAGTTTTCCTTTGTGAAGTTTTAACCACAACCAGAAACCGGTTTTCCATGAAGACAAAGTGGCTCTTCAAATGTTACTGGAGTTTTGTAGGTGAAACATAATATACATTGCTTTTGTCAACTCACACATCATGTTTTGTTTTCCTGAAATATTTCTAAAAGCAGTGATATTTTTTCCACTTTGGCTTTTTAATGGCGTTTTTATTTGCAAACACATGTGCAGGCCGTTTTTTATTTTCTTGGCTAAAAATACTGTTTTCCATGTCACAGGGATTTTTGATTGCTCCTTCTTTTGTAAATTAAACTGCTGCTTGTCCATCGGTAATGACAGATAGGCCCCTTTCAACATGGCTCTTTAACTTTACTTGTAAAACAAAAACAAAAGCCATGCCATTTTTGTTTCAGTGTTTAAATGCCTACCATTGATGTGAAAGGAACTTCTGTTTGGGGCCTTTAAATGCACCCTACAGTCCTACCCTATCTATGCCTCCGCAACTCACAGGCTATCTAGTTAACGCTAATTATTGAATTATTGAAGGCTTGACCCATCCAAAAGGTGAGCTCAGCAGGTAAACTTTTAACTTCAACATTTCTGCATAGGGGCTCCCATAGGGGGTCTATTGATATTGCCATGACAGTCTTTTGTCCACTGCCTCTGTATGTTTTCTGCTGCCACACTCACGTGAATGACACTTTTCTCATCTCAGAGAGCGATGTATTCCCAAGCCCATGCCTGACGCCGCCCATGTATAACACCAGACACGGAAGCCTCCATAGAAGGCTTCCTCCCATTTGAGCGTGAGGAACGGGATTTTCGGGGTAGGTCCTGACACCCCCACATTATGAACCGTTTACACAGGGGCATGTATGTGTGCTCGGCTCACTTGGAACACTGCCTTACATTGATGGTTTCAGCCTGCAAACTGAGCAAACTGATTGGTGTATGTACCTGCGCCAGGTGCTAATCATGATGCCTTCAAAAGCCCAAATTCTCACATATTTCAAGACCTTGGGCCTCATTACGACTTTGGCAGTAGCCATGCCGCTATTGGCGGCATGGCTGCTGCCAAAATCGGGTCCAGGTTCCCTGAATGGGGAATTACCGGGCCATTCCGAGTTCGGAGGGCCCGGTAATTCCTCCCTCCAGGAACCTGGGCCCGGACCTTCCCCATTCCCATTTGAGCCCCCATAGGGCTCAATGGGAATGGGAGGGGAGCAAACAACGGGCCGATTACGAGCAGCCCGTTCTTTGCTCCCTCTTCCCCTCGCGGGACCCGATAAGGACGCCTGGTTACTTACCGGGTCCCGCGAGGGGAGCTTGTAATGAGGCGGAACGGGTTTAACGGGTCCGCCTCCTTTAGCGGAGCCCATTAACCCGTTCTGCCTCAGTCGTAATGAGGCCCCTTGTCATTAAACTGCCAGATATTCTCATAATTGAAAACCATTATATTACCATTAAAACGCCCATGTACTTGAACCAATAACATCCAAGAACTAGGTACGCAAACCATTGTGAAGAATATATGTAGTTGGCACAGTACTGCCAGATTCCAATAAGCCTGGCTAACAGAGCAATGCCCTTTTCCATGCATGCCCAGTTGGTAGTGAAATTCCAGGGCGAATTATGTCTAAGGTCAGGCAAAACCCTATCAGGTTGGGTCAGGGCCATTATTCCATGGGTCCTCCTTGAGCGGATCCCCTCTCCACTCAGGCTGCCTCTCTAAGCCCGATCTACCCATCCCCAAGCCCTCTACTGGGTCCCTTGCTAGAGTCCTGCCCTCTGCTCTCTGCATCCCCAAGGCACTTCTTTTCTGCCCATCCCTCTGCTGTTCCCGCGGTCAGCCTTTTTCCCCTTGCTTTCTTCTCGAAGGGGGTTCCTTCCACAGTCCCCTTCTACTCCTCTTCTACCCACCACCACCCCTCATCCAAGGCTCCTGCATATGTCCCTGCCACTGCGCCCGATTGTGAAAGAAAGACTAGTAGTTGCAAAGTAATGACTCCATCCCCTTTGATCAGCTGCCATCGCCACCACACTCCACTGGAGAGCATTCCCCAAAATACAAACCATATTCATTCAGGGCACCTTTATAGCAGTGAACATGATAAAAGCCTCAGTAACTTCTACAAGTCCTTGCGAGAGATTTGCATGACATGAGTGCCCGAACAATGACAGCTCTTGTAAATTGCTCACTCACATGGCACACCAACTGGCATTGGTCAAACTAGTTCATAAAAAACACCGCCATGTCGACACTTAACAGGATATGTTTGGCCATGTAGCAAGGTCAGGTCCCCTGTAAAAATGACAGACGCTCAGCGAACTGGACACTGAAACCATGTTGTATCTATTTTATATACCTGCTTTAAGTAATACTGTCCTCTTCTACATCCTTCACAAATACCTGAGGATCCCAAACTTCACGTGAAAGTTGCCCCTCTCCGAATCTTCCCGACAAATATAGCACATTCATCTGGGAGACTCCAGACTGGCGAGCATCTCTATAATCTGCAGACTGGTAAAAGATAGCACTCTCAGCCCCTCGTGCCTGTGGTTCATGCAGGCATTATCAGCCTCTGCAACCTGAAATTACAAGTCTACACAAATGACTCTGAGAACCAGCCGATAACAACAAGGTTATCAGCAGACCTTGGAGGAGCCGAACTGATGTACAACACAGGACGCCGGAATGTACTTTACGCCTAAATGTAGCAAAACTTAGATGCTCCTCTTAATCCCATCAGCCACACCCTATTCGCCTGGTCCATAAACTTTATAGAATGTTGGGTGGAATCCATCCTCAATGTATAAAGCCTGCAGTCAATGGCGGTCAATGCAAGTTCACTGGTCTGGGAAAAATGCTGGTATAAGTGGCAGTAATACTGTGACCGCACTTTTCCCGGACCACCAACCTACAGGTTTGCCGCTGGCTGTTCCCTGATTTAACTCCTGCCAAGAGCTTCGAATCAACATTACTGTGTTATTTATTAGTGAAAGTGATAATAATGTGTTTATTTAAATAGTGCATGTAGTATACTGCATTAATGGAAGACAGGAGACTTGCTGGTTTGCTGGAAGGGCTTTATTTATGAATTCCCAGCCGGCCCAAATACACGCAAACTGCGTGTCTCTATGAACTGAGGCCAACGGGCCTGAAGTGGCTGGGAGGTGCTGAGTGCAGCTCACGTCCTTAATTGAGCCGCGGGCCCCGTTCTCAGAGGAGCCGGCAGGGCGCTCCTATCTGCGTCCTCGGCCCGGCTCGTAATGCGCGCGGAGCGCGCGGGGGCGGGACTTCCGGTTTCGGCGAGATCTCGCGAGAGCGGGGCTCTCGCGACTTCTCTACACACCTCCCTTTTTCCAACGGATGATAGGGTCACTGTACAACATAGTCATTGTATCTCACCGGTCTTCTGTGCTCTCTTCTGGGCCGCTCCCTGGTTCCAGCGCACTCTTCTTGCTGCTCTGGTTCCGGGTCTGCATCGGGTTCTTCCGGTTCGATCTCGGGTTCTAACCTTTCTCTGTCGTCTCCTTCATGTTCACGTTCCTCGCTTCTCCCATAGTTCTTCTCAGTCTCTACTAGTGATCTCTCCGGAGACCTCTCTCTTTCTTGCCTCCTCTGGTACAGTGCTACTCTTTCAACGTTCCATGTGCGCCCGTCTTCCGTGCGAATGTAGTTTGTTCCTTTGTGAATTACCTGGCAAGGTCGACTGTATCGGGACCCTGTGATTTGATCTTTCTTTGGTAGTCTGATCTTAACCAGGTCTCCCTTTCTTATGTCTGGCGCTTGTTTGGCCCTCCTTCTCTCATCACTCCATGACTTCATACGTGCCTTGCTGCTTTGGATTCGCCACACTACTTCTGACATGTCCACAGCCTCATCTTCTCGTACTTTCGATAGCCATGGTGGACTCAGCGTGGACGCCGCACTCCTCCCTCTCAACATTTTGAACGGGGAAACCTGCGTGATGCCATTTGGAGTGAGTCTGTGGGCCGCTATGGCCTCTTTGGTGGTTTTAAGCGGGTCCATTCCTGAAGCTGTTGCCAATTGGATGGCGCCCTTTATGAACCTGTTTGCCCTTTCTACAAGCCCATTGGCCTGAGGGTGATACAGGGCAGCTTTCTTTTGTTTGATATGATTTATTTTTAGAAAATCTTCCATGTCTTTAGAGACCAGTTGCACCCCATTGTCCGTAACCACCTCTTTGGGGAGGCCTTCCCTTTGAAAAATTTCTGTGAGTACTTCTATGACCGTCTTGGTGGTTATATTCGGGACAAACTCTGCCTCCACCCATTTCGATAAGTAGTCCACCAGCACTATGCCATACCTATGTTCAGGCGACATAGCCTCCAGGGGTCCTATGAAGTCGATGCCTATTTTGGACCATACTGCTTCGGGTATTTCTGTGGGTATCAGGGGTGCCTGGCGGACCTTAAGTCTTTTGTCGCTGTTTAAGCATTCATGACACCGTTCTATCATGGTGCGAATTTCTTGGTCCATGGACGGCCACCAGTAGGCCTCTCTCACTCTGCGGCGAGTCATCGTGTTGCCGAGGTGTCCCGCGTGAGCCCTGGAGAGAATGGTTTTTCTCATACCTATTGGGGGAATGATTTGATCAGTTTTCATGACGATCCCTTCGATTTCGGACAGCTCATCCGACACTTTCCAATATGGTCTCATGCCTTTGGGCAGCGCTTTTTCACTGGGCCAACCTTCTTTGATGCATTCTCGAATCCTGGTCATGGTGGGGTCTTTCCCATCCTCTTCCTCCCAGTGCCTTTCACTGAGTTCTAGGTAGTCGGGTGCTCTTAAGTCCGTGACGGATGCCACGATGCATTCCCCATGTAGGAATGTGGTTGCTTTATCCTTATCTTCCGGCAGCCGCGACATGCAGTCGGCCTGCGTATTTTTCCAACCTGAAATGTGCTGGACTTCGAAAGTGTACTCCTGCAGTTTGGCTGCAATGCGTGCTAATCTGGGTGTGGATGTTTTGGTCCCTCCAGGGCTGAGCATGTGGATGAGCGGTTTATGGTCCGTTAGCAGCTTGAACTTTGTGCCCCACACGTATGTTCTGAAATGTTCCACTGCCCATGCACACGCCAGCATTTCCTTTTCAATGGTGGAGTAATTCTGTTCCGCTTCCGATAACGCCTTCGACGCAAAGGCTACCACATGTTCCGTGTCACCTTTCTTTTGAGTTAATACTGCTCCCAGTCCATACGCACTGGCGTCTGTGGTGATGACTGTCTCCCACGTTGGATTAAATGGTTGAAGACATGGGGCATCCATGATGTGTTGTTTTATGCTTCCCATCGCAATCTTTTGCGGTTCTTGCCACGTAAACTCCGACCCTTTTTTGAGTAAGTCGCGGAGGGGTGCCGTGGTTTCTGAAAACTTTGGTATGAATTTGGCATAGTACTCAGCAAGTCCAAGAAATGACCTCACTTCTTCTTTGCAGGTGGGTTCCGGAGCTTTACTGATGGCCTGCATGAGGTTCCGTTTTGGACTGATGCCTTTTTCCGAGATCAGGTACCCTAAGTATTCGACCTCTTTCACCTTGAACAAGCATTTTTCATGGCGTAAGCGTATGCCTGCTTCTTGTAGCTTGTTGAGGACTTTTCTCAACGTGGAGTCGTGGGTCTGCTCATCCCCTGCATACACCAGGATGTCGTCCTGGAAATATACTACGTTTTTAACATTGCGTAGCAGGACATCCATCATCCTTTGGAAGGCTGATGCTGCTGATGACAACCCAAAAGGCATTTTGGTGAATTGGTATGTCCCAAACGGAGTGATGAATGCCGTGAGGGGTTTTGACTCTTCATGGAGCTGTATTTGGTGGTATGCATTTCTCATGTCGAGTTTTGAAAATATCTTGGCCTCTTTCATTAGTAGAATGAGTTCGTTGATGCTTGGGAGAGGGTAATTGTCCGTGATGACTTCCAAGTTTAGGCTGCGCAGGTCTATGCACACCCTCAATTCCTGTGATTGGGGCTTCTTTATGAGAACCACCGGGCTCAACCACTCGGATGCTTCGATTTCTTCTATGACCCCCTCCCTCTTCATCTTGTCTAACTGTCCTCTGAGGGTATCTCTGGCTGTGGCAGGTACCGGCCTCACCCGGTGCTTGACTGGGACGGCATTTCTTTTGAGCACAATTTTGTGGAGAAAACCCTTAATGTGCCCCTGCTCCTCTGAGAATAGTGTTGGATAATCGTTTTTGACCACAGGTCCGTCCTTTGCACTGACTGACAGTACCTGGTCCTCTGTGCTGGGATCCAGTCTAATTTTCAGTTTGTCTTGGTCGTCCCAACCTAACACTGCTGGACCTTCATGGCTGAAGTAAACTCTAGTGGTTGTCACTCTCCCTTTGAATTCGACTTTACCCTTGATGTACCCCAAGAGTTCAACCGACGCCCCCCCCAAAACTGTGGGCTTGTGCCGCGTAGTCAGCACTTGTACTTTTTCTTTTCCCACCATTTCTTTGTAAGTCCTCAGGGGAATGATGGTTAGATCCGAACCTGAGTCTGCCATTACCCTAGTTTCCTTGCCGTCTATTTTAATCGTGCAATGGGGCTTCTCTCTCCTGGCTCTTGTGCTGTTCACCATTATAACTGTGGGCCTACCTTCATCTTCTGAGGATGAATCTCTCTCCATGATGCGCTCTGCGTTGAGACTGGTGACTTTCTTGTTTCTCCATCGACACACGATTGAGAAGTGACCAATGCGTTTACAGACTGAGCACTCCTTATCTCTGGCTGGGCACTCTCTGTCAAACGCTAGATGCTTCGTGCTAGTGCACCTGTGGCACTTGAGGGGTTCTTTCCTGTTTCCTTTCACATCTCTCATGTCTGATGTCGGCTTTTCTTTTTTTGTATGGAAGCCCACTGCCTGTATTTCAGCGGAGCTCTGGGCTCCTGTGAGCTCCTTCCGTCTTCCCGCCGTTTCTTCGACTGCTCTGGCAATTTCGATTGCTTTCTCCAACTGCAGTTCCTTTTCAATGATAAATTTATCTTGGACTTTCCTGCTGTTCGTGTGAACGGTCAACATGTCACAAATGAGGTTTTCCGCATTGTTGCCAAAGCTACATAACGCCGCTAGCTCCCTCAGCTTAGTGACGTAATCATCCACTGGTTCCGACATTTCCTGCTTCCGACCGTAGAACCGTATTCTATGAAGCACTGTGTTCTCTTTGCTGGCAAACGTCTTAATGATTCTCCTCACCGCCTCCTTGAACACGTCGTCGTTGTCGCCAGCAACCGGAATCGGGGTCAGACTTTCGAAAATTCTTTGTCCCTCTACCCCCAGGGCATTGAGTAACATGGCCCTGCGCCTTGCCGCCGAGAACCCTGCTCCACCCAGTGCTTCCACGTAGGTCATGAATAGGGGCTGCCATTGTGGCCACGGAATGGCAGGCCTACCTGGAGTTTGGAGGAAGGGTGGCGGTGGCGTTGCTCCTTGCATGCTTCTTCGTGGGTTGTGGTGATCCTCGTCGCCAATTTATGTAGTATACTGCATTAATGGAAGACAGGAGACTTGCTGGTTTGCTGGAAGGGCTTTATTTATGAATTCCCAGCCGGCCCAAATACACGCAAACTGCGTGTCTCTATGTACTGAGGCCAACGGGCCTGAAGTGGCTGGGAGGTGCTGAGTGCAGCTCACGTCCTTAATTGAGCCGCGGGCCCCGTTCTCAGAGGAGCCGGCAGGGCGCTCCTATCTGCGTCCTCGGCCCGGCTCGTAATGCGCGCGGAGCGCGCGGGGGCGGGACTTCCGGTTTCGGCGAGATCTCGCGAGAGCAGGGCTCTCGCCACTTCTCTACAGTGCATTAACCCAAAGTGCTTTACATACAATATCACCTAACCGAAATTGTTACTCATTTGTGGACCTAGGAAGGATGAAGGCTGAGTTGCCAGGATTCAAACCGGGACATGCAGATCACACTCAAATCATACTATCTTACTGGCTGTGCCACTGCGATCATTTCATTTTTGCATTGTGTGTGCATCTTGGTGTTTGTGCCACAATCCAGTCCAGGTAGAGACACATGTATGTACAGGTTCTTTTCACACAGGATAGCTCCATAGCCATACAGCTATAATACCTGCTGGTCTCCAATTCTCCAAAAGAACACACTTTGAGAAGTGCAACCTGCCTCCTATTTCGTACCATCACGCAGCTTGCTCACATACACTCTCCACACTTGTAGGGGGAGCACACTCGCCAAGCCATTTTCTTACACCACTCACTGGGCATCCATTGGAGCGCGCCACTCTAGACACACGTAGGGTGCAGTAGACAAAAACAGGTTGCCCAAGACTTTCATTGCAAACGAGGGCCTGGAATGCATTAAGAAGTAATGGTAGTAGAAAGTTGGGGGTGGGTGGGTGTAGTTTGAGTATGGGAGGAGGCACAGTGTTACAAAAAGGGAACAAACAACATGATACATTTGAATGCGCCTCATAACTCAGCCAGACAGAACTTTTACTGTGTTTATTGAATGGCCCGGAAGTGCTCGTCGTAAATAACCCTGGCTGTCCCTGCTGGGGCTCGCGACTGTTTGTAGAAAGGCCCTTTGCTCCGCTTCCAAAATCAGGCTCGTTTTGTACCGTTCCTTTGTAATCCTGGGGAGAAATTGTGACTTGCATAAGTGACGCGCGAGCAAATAACAGTGTTTATTTGTGTGCCCTGCTGCATTGCAAAAGGCCCAGTTGCTCGGCATTCTCTAGGTGGCAGGGAGGGGGTCTACAGAGGGCAGGCAATTTGACTCAGAGCTACAAAAGCCATTTCTTAATAGATTGTCCCTAGTCTTGTAGATGGCAGGCTATAGTTACGTGGCACAAGCGCTCATTTCCTGCCGTAGATTTCGGCTCCCTAATTTACATAGTTGCCAACTACATCTGTCGCCTGACTGCTGTGGCATTATTTAAAAAAGAACAGCGAATCCAACACTGTTTCAGTAGAAATTCGTATCTTACTTGTTTATTGGCTTTTAAAGGACATAGTCCAACTCTCGTTTGTTTGTTTTTTATTTTTTTTATTTAGGCGACTTATAGGACAGCACAGCAAGTGGGATTCATGCAAGACTTCCGGAAGACGCATTAATAGTCGTTTCATACAGGAGTGAAATGGCCACTGAAAGGCTTGGTGAAAGCGGCGCCTCTTCTGGGCCTTTGGATTGCTCCGCACTTGCTCCGCAAGGGTAGTTACTCACCACAGTGGAGGAAAGGAGCGACACAGGGATGAGGCAGTAAGTGATTATTTTCATTTCACATACACCATGGACCTCTGGCTAGCCCCAGGTCTATCATCACTCCCACCAAGTAAACCCATGTATCAACTCGCCACTCATAAGTATACATAGCTCTCAACCTTTTTTGTCAGCAAGGCGGGTGAAAACAGCCGATTTTCTTTTTGGCGGGTGAGAGGCCCATAGAAGTGAATGGGCGTATGAGGGACTTGGCGGGTGATTCCACTGCTTTCAAGGCGGGTGACACCCGCCAAAAGCGGCTGAGTTGAGAGCTATGAGTATACTACTGGGGCTATGTGCTTTCTAACCAGGACAGGGATGGACTCACCTCTGGCTCCTCCCTACAGGGGTCTACTTAGGACACAATATCGCCACCCCCCTGCTCAAAGATAAACTAGTTTCTTTAGTATTTCTTCTATGAGTTGGGCGGGCCTATTGGTCTCTTGTCTCAGCCTAGCTCCATCGGCCTCCCATCTCCTGTCTGGAGAACAGCAGCTTCGTTGCTGATGACAAGCTCTTGGTCAAGGTCATCGTCGATCATTGTTCTGCTTTCGCTTTCTTGAAGGGTGACCCATCATTTCAGATAGGGAAGTCACCATTGTCTCTTTGAATGGGCCTTCTTCGAACAGGGGGTAGAGCCGGGGGGGGTAAGTCTTTCTCATTTTGCTCCGTTTTACCATCACTTCATCTGCAGCTTTGTGGAGTGATCGTTTTGCACGTCTTCTCTTATTGGTGTATTCATTGCTTCTTTTTTGCACATATTTCAAAAAAGGTAGCAGGCGCTCCTCTCCAGAAAGAACATGGCATGGTAACCTGTTCTGAGATGAGAGTTTACAGCACACGCTTTTTGCTCACTGTACCTGTAGGGTTTTAAGCGGACCCGAAACCGCCAGCAGCAATTATCACATGGGAGCCGGGGATCAACATAACCTGCCTTTATTTACCCATGGTAGTAACTGCCGGAACTCGCTCACCCCCCTCCCGAACCCCAACGTCATATCCCTTCCTTCACGAGGAGGACCGCAACGGCGGTCCGCCCACATAACGATGTGGGCTGGCAATGCCAGTGTGGGGGACGACCTGACAGTACCTTTCACAGATGGGAAATATCCATTTGCATATCAGTCTTTTTCCCGCCCACATGGGCAGTCCAGCACCAAAATTCTATGGCAATTCCTCTCTGAGCAAAAGTACCAGAAGCAACCCCATACACGTGTTTCAGCCTTGTTGGGCCTCATCAGTGAGGTGAAGCTGTGCCTCTCTGAGCACCAGGAGCAGAGAGTCCACGTCTGGTTGCCCCCAGGTAACTCAGGGTGACCAACCCCAAGTTCCTTGCAAATATTTCAATAAAGGTAACAGGCGCTCCTCTTCAGAAAGAACATGGCATGGTAACCTGTTCTGAGATGAGAGTTTGCAGCACACGCTTTTTGCTCACTGTACCTTTCACAGATGGGAAATAACCATTTGCATATCAGTCTTTGTCCCGCCCACATGGGCAGTCCAGCACCGAAATGCTATGGCAATTCCTCTCTGAACAAGAGTACCAACAGCAACCCCATACACGTGTTTCAGCCTTGTTGGGCCTCATCAGTGAGGTGAAGCTGTGCCTCTCTGAGCACAATGAGCAGGGAGTCCATGTTTGGTTGCCCCCAGGTAACTCAGGGTGACCAACCCCAAGTTCCTTCCAAAAATACAAGAGAATGTAGAGTGACACACTGTGTGCTTCAATTTGATGGCATCCTTTTATAATGTCCAGTTTAGAGAACCAGGTGGCATTGATCAGTTTGTCAATCATGTCTTCTGTCCTGGGACCAGGGTTTCTCTACCTTTTGATGGTTGCATTCGGGACTCTCATGTCAACACATCATGAGATTTCACCACTGGGCTTGGGGACTACTCCTAGTCTAGAAACCCATGGATTGGGTCTGGTGGCCGCTTCCATTATGCCTTTGCAGTATCCGGTTAATAAATATGTGCAACTGAAATGTATGACATGGCTGAAGGAAATAGAGTTGAATGTTGGGAGCAATGCCTGGGTGGATGTTGGCTGAGAGTTCTGTGAGTTTAGCTGGTGCTGACCCTGATGGTGTGTCTGGTGGGGGTTCCACTCCTCTATGTGTCCTGACCTAGCATGTAACATGAAAGAAGAATAAACCATCCTGGACCTGAGACTCCCGTGTCATCAGATCATTTCTGATGGGGGGGTGTGCCCTCCCGCCTTGGGTGCTGTGCCCCAGGTTTGATTTTTCCCTTTACGTGGAGATTCAAAGAAGTCCCTTTTAATTAACCCATGCTTTGAAATAACTTTGGAGTGCATTGAACTATGTCTTCAAGGGTCACCTCCTTGGTGGCGACTTCAGCTTTGCTTGCATTGGATGTTGGTTCTTTCCCTGCGCTCCGTTATTGGTGGCTGCAATTAATTCTGATGAGACCCATGGGGGTGATGCAGAAGCTGAATAGGCTCTTTCAGACAGAGCTGCTTTGGGGGACTTATATATTGTTTTCATGAGCCACCTTTTAGTACCCTGGCAAGCATATAAAATTGCCCAATACGCTAAAATGGCTTGCATGCCCTCACTGATACATGTGTGCATGTTACTGTCTGAGCGCACACTGCCTGCCTACCCTGTAAAACATTGTTTTATACATGATGTTTGTTGTGGCGCTGATGTCTATAAGGAATACCACTCTGCATGGTCATTGATCCATGGGATGACTTCAGGACTTACCTCTTCGCCATCAGGTTGAACCATTACATATATGTAATCAGCTAGTACTCCAGATTTGCTGTTAGAATTTGACTGACTCCTCTCAGCATGTTTGATGGAAATATGGCTGCCATGTTGCCTCACTCGACTTAAATTTCCATTTTGTGGGATGCAGGGTTTGGAAGTCTGACATCTCAGTAGACTACCCTGAAGTGTTTCTCTCATCCACACCTGGTGCACCATTGTCCTATCATTGGGCAGGGACCATCATGAGAAATGAGGAGCCTCATTAGTCCAAGAAGCGCCTGTTCAAATGGTTGTCTCTTATCTGTCTTCTCATTCTTGATGACCTCCTGCTCTCCATTGACTGTTGTCATGGGCATTCACATGTAGCTGCTACTTCTTTTGTGCATGGATTCTCTGACTGTGTGTGCTACCTGCATTTCCACCCCCTCAGTTACTCGTGCTTTGTCTCAGATTTAAGCTAGGGGTAGTGACCTCCTCAGGAGATGCTTGCAAGGGTTGGATGCCAAGCACCATGGCCATATTGCTACTTCGTCAAAGAAGATATGGAATTCAGACTGTAGCACCAGCTTTCGCAGTCGCAGGACAAATTCATTGATGGTTTCATCTGGAAGCTGCTTGCATTAGTTGATAGATTAGCTGACTTTGATTTGATAAAAGCATTGGAGCACAGAACACAAAGATAACCTTGAAACAAAGAAAGAACTTTGATCGAGGCTAAATTACAACGAAAAGGCTTTAAGATCTTTGCAGAAGAGTAGCAGTGAGTGCTAAGCGCACAGTTGAAGGCAATGAAGTACAAACTCTTGACAAGGCAAAGGAAAAGACTTGCTTTGAGGTTTGGGACTTACACATTTTTGCAATATTTAAACATAATATGTCTGATGTCTGACCAGTCAAACCAATGAAGATAAGTTAAAATTAGCAGCTATTCAAGCCACCAGTCGAGCAAATGCGTGCAAGGAAGACTTAAGAGGTCAAAGAGCACAACTAGATGCCCCCGGGAGAATGGCATCACCATCATCAATATGAAAAGTAACAAGAGCCTTTATTACTGTATGGAAGAGCCTGGCCAGAACAAAAGGCTTAATTCCATGTAAACAGGATAAGGTATAATTGAAATGTAGCAGTCTTTTCGATGTGAAATATTACCTGAAATTTGTCATCCAGCTTAAAACCAAAAGATGTTGCAATGGGCATGAGTGTGTCATAATTTCATCTTTGGCCGCCCAGCTGTAATAGCGTTAGCGCCAGCCGGTCCGGCTGTATTACCGCCAGATCACGGGTTGTGCATTAACAGTCATCTCCATTCCCCATTGGGTCCATTGGAATTTTCGGTGCAAATACCACGCACTACTACCGCCGGTGGTAATTACGTTGAAAACAGGTTGCTAAATTGGATTTTCACCTCCAGAAAAAAAGGAGGTAAAACTGCCCATTTAGAGCTCAACTTGTGATAGGGCCAGCCCTTAAAAGTGGCGGTAATGCCGTTACCGGCGCATTTAAGGGCTTCAGCACAACTCGTGATGAGGCCCATTCTATTTTAAAATTGTTAAATTTGAGATTAGCAGACACAATCCATCTCTCAGTTTTAGACAAACAGGCCACCAAGTTATCAATAGCTTTGGCTTGTGATACTCAGAATTAAAGTTGAGTCTCATCAGCATATTGATCGGTTTTGGGCCCTAACTTCTGAATGAGGTCACTCAAAGCTTGAACATACGGGTTAAAGAAGATTGGGGGCAAAATGGAGCCTTGTGGCACAGCACAATCAACAGGAACATTGGATGATGTGATGGATTTAAACTGAACAGCTTTCTGATGAGATAAGAAGTAAATTAAGCTAAAATGTTTTCATCAAGTCCCATTCAAGTCTGAGGACTATCTAGCAGTGCATATTGATTGATCATGACAAAAGCTGCCAGCAAGTCACGCAGCAATTTTTGGAATCCTTATTGATAGAATTTAGGAACTTGTGATTAGCAATACAGTTTGTTAGTTGGATTGCTTCCAGCTAACTTCCTGAGGATTTGGCATAAAATGGGAGACTAGTAATTGAGCATTAATTATTGAATACATCTGGATTAAAAAAGTGCGTAGATACAGTCAATCTTAAAATACGATGGGGAAATTCCTTGAGTCAGAGACAAATTGATCAGGGTATTCAACAGTAAGAAGGTGAAAGGAGAGAGATCTTTCCAGAATTTTGCTGGAATAAAATAATTGGCAAGAAATGTGTGTTTCAAAGAAGTGATGATTGATGACAGATCCTTCGTAGATGGAAGTTGGAAGTTTTGCCAAGCAGATACATTACGAGGAGAACATAGAGGAAAGGGGGGATAGGATATTTTTCTGGACAGCTGCTCTGAAGTAACTTCATTTTTCACATCAAAGAAAGTGTTAAACAAATTACGTTTATCCTTCGAACACTCCAGAGTAGTGCAAGGGAGTGGGCTCAGACAACGCTCTAATGGTCTTAAAGAGGCCTTGAGATTTAGAATTGGTTTTAACAATAACTTGCGTGTAGCTAGTAGAGTTAGCATCAGCAATCAATTTCTTCTGACTGGTCCTACCTGCAGAAAATAGACAAACATAACCTTCAGGCTTGAAAATCTCTTTTTGACAACCAGTTCTTGTCAGTATCATGAATTGAGGTTCTTTTCGGGCCATTTGTCCACTCACTGACAGAGAAATGGAGGCATAAAAAGTGTTAAATAATGCTGCAATGTCATTATTTTTATTGAATTTGCAGGGCGGGAATGATTTTATGTTTTATGAAGCACAGAAGTAGTAATGTATACATTGTGAGTTGTTATTTTCTCTATAATAGCTGTCCCAACTTGATGGGAATATGGTGTAACAATAGAAAAGAGAAGAAGAAAATAGTAACACCAGACAATCAAAATATAAGCAATGTAAAAAAGAAAAAAATTCATTTAAAAAATGAAATCCACCATATTACCCTGCATATTACACTGCACATGGGTCTGACTGTGAACGACATGTTGCAGTGTAAAACACGGAAATCAAATCCTGAAATCTGTCTCAGGCAAATTGACATCTCCCAGAAAAATGTTCCTCGAATAATCTGCAGACAACTTTGAAATCAAATCATAAAATTCATCCCAAAATGTACCAACCCACCACAGAGGACAATAAATTACATGGAAAACAATGATATTTTAGGAGGAAAACTAAGGAAAAGGAAAGTATCTCAAAAGAAGAGAAAAGGATTATCAGTAGACATTTGTAAGAAATGTGATTTTTGATAGTCCAGTGAAGGCACACCCCTGCATGCTCACACCAGAAGAAATACAACCCGCTAGGGAAAAAAGGCCCAAGATACTCTTGCAAGGATAACAAGGGTTTATTTCCATGCAAAAGAAAAGCACCAACAAAAAACTCTGCTGCCTCAGAAGGTTCTGAGGTTCTTTGGCATGTGTGATATGTTATAAGCACAAAAAGCGTCATTAATGACATCAACATATATAGTACTATTCTACAACATGGATTGGCAGAGGCCTGTAGATGTAGGGCCTGCTCCATACGTGATGCCAGGCCAATGGTCCATCTTCATCGGTCCATCTTTGTTCACGTGGGTGCTGCGGGGCTCTTCATCCATGGTGAGCAGACCAAACAATTGATTAGCTTCTCTGACATACACTGTTATTCTTACGATTGTAACAACGCACCTGGCTGATACAGAGATGGGCTCGGGGGAGAAGCAAGGTCAAACTAACTCACACATACTTCACTCACTCCCAGACAGATCATCAACTGCCAAGATCCTCCACCTTAGTTTTAGGCTATAATTCTAATGCCACCCTACACCTCGCTGCACAAATCACGGGACCCATTTCTGAAGGCGCGATAGCCTTGCCTTCTGATCATAGTGATCGATTGAGGAGTGTAAAGGTTTTATGGTCGGTGGTCTGGGTTTGGATGGTGCCATGGCATGCGGGGGGTCATGGGATAAAAGCATGGTAAAGCATTTCTCATATAGGGATTGTTGGGGGCACAGGGCCTTGCTATCTGCTTTACAGGATGGTACTACCAAGGGGCACTTGGCTCCCTTCTCATGACCTTGCACGGCACATTCTTCCCAGGGCGCGAGGGCCTGTAACATTCTGAACAATGAAGGAGGTTGTGGCTCTCTAATACCTGGCCGGGATGGGGGTGGCGTTTGTGCTCATGCAAGGGGCCTTATACTAATGCACAAAATACTGTTCGCCACACTTGGGCCTAACTTCTAAGATGGCTGCCGTTTGCCAAGATGACGTTCACATCCTCATCTACCATGTAGTTTATAATGCATGCACTATGGTGATCGCGCACCCCTCTATATGTGCACCCCTCTCCCCCTGCACCCTGGATATGCTCTATTAGCATCTGGTTCCCATTTGGTATCAGCTAGGGGGGTGGGAAGACCGTCTTTCCTTCCCAACACTAGGTTTCCTCCCCACTGTAATTCCTCGATATATACAGAAAAGTGAATAATCTTTGGGTACCATTTCATCAAAAGGGGCAATAGACGAGGGGGGACACGACACCTCAGTTAAAAAAAAATTAAGGTAGAGAGAATGAATAGCATCTATAATTTCCAATGGGCATGATAAAGCCAACATATAGTTTAGAAGGGCGGGGGGGGGGTTCCTTTTAAGACATACGGGGACATCAAATATAATGATAACAACAGCGACTACGTTAGATATATGAACGCATTTCTGAGAAGTTTGTTGTGCAGGTCCTCTCTTCTGAATAAGTACCATGAGAATCCACATCAATGTCCTCTGCGTCAAAAGGAACACAATCAGAAATATTGTTCATAAGAGTATCAGGAAACCAAGAACCAAGATCCAATGGGTTAATCAATGTTTTAAGGGTTCATAAAACTTCGTGGTGGCACGTTGCATGTCAGAACAATGAGACTATCATGCAGCAGTAATTGTTTCATTCTGAATATTTAAGCACATGATTTGTGAATGTACTGCATCTTCAGGGGAGCCATCATCTGAGGAATATCTAGAGGCTTTATGCCAGGGCAAGGTGTAGAGGAAGGACTAGAGGAAGCAGATAATCATTTAAGTGCTAGTGGGTTATATTCTGTGAGAATGTCCTGCACATGTTGAGGAAATGAGGCCACCAGGCCGCCGTCCAATCTTGTTGCCAAAATTGAAGAGAAGTAACAACAAAAACTATAAAACACGAAGACTGTTTCTAATAGAACATTCCAGAGAAGGAGAGATGGACAGTGTAACGCACAACAGGCGCAACAATCGGTGTCTTACTGTTTTGTGCTGATTCAAGTCTTTTGTGCCTGCTGCTGCTCACAGGTGATGTGTAAGAGATGCACGCAGCAGAGAATTGCGGGAAACGTAGTTCAGTTCTTGCTTGGTTCCCGCACAATGGAGGATGCATGTGTGCGTAGTGGTTAAAAACCAAAAGCGTGCTACTAAATCCTAAAAGTATCTAATATGTACTATGAATATGGACGTAATTCGATATATCTACTAAAACATTGTAAATGCACAGCAAAATATTCTCGAGCAACTATAGAATTTTAATTGAAAGAGAATATAAAAAAATATGCAATAGGAGAGTTTAGCTGCAAAAAGGTTTTCATAAAACAAAGGAAAGCGTGATTGACTATCACTCATAGGGCCTGATTTATAGAATATTATGTGTGCTGAAAAGTGACTGTGCTTATTAATCAGCAAACAAACCTGTTTCAGTGATTCATGGAACAGACTTTACATGTATTTCTGGGACTCTGCGCAGATCTGTCACGTCTTTGCGTGCAGTTGAGCGCTTTGCGTGATACTCCACGCAAAGTGTGGGACGGTCCTACGCAGAGAAATAAAATAGGGAGCGGAACATGCATAGTCCCCATTCTCCCAGCAGAACGAGGAAGAATGTGGCCGTCTTGAGGGACGAGCCACGCAGTGAAATCACCCCCCCCCCCCCCCCCGAGTCAATCGCAAACTTAACCGAATTCATGGAATCCAACACACAACTTCACCTCAGGAAAAGTTACACACAAACCTCATGGACTCACCGCCACATGATTGGAGGCACTGCGCGTGTAGGATCCAGCGTGCAAAAGTACAATTAGGGGTGACAGCACGTAGTTCAGGTGCCGCTTGGAGTTAGGGGTGATTGTATGCAGATTAGCGGGGTGCAGTCTTGAAGTACAGGAGTTTGCATGCAAGTGTACCAGCCGCTGCCTTACATTACGCGAAATGGTGCGCAGATTGTCGGGGTGCAGTTTTGAGTTACGGGGCTTGTACGCAGTGTCACCGGGGTGCTGTGTTGATTGCAGGGGGAAAGGCCTGCAGTATTGCTGAGGTGCTTGAAGATGCATATAGGGTAGGCACAAAGGTTAGTATATGTCGCTGGTTTTGCTTTGCCTGGAGGCATGCCAGGGACGTTCCGGGCACTACTTGTGCCTAGGGTTACTTTGTGGTTGAAATTCCATGAATACGCGGAACGCGCAAAACATGCTTTTGCGTGCAGGCACAAAGTGGTTTTACGCTCAGATTGCTTTGCAGGGTCTTTGCTTTTTTTTCTATGACTCAGGCCCAATCTCTCTTCCTCTGTGCCACAAGCTTCTTCTGTAGTGTTGTTTTGAGCGTTTGCTAGTTTTGCCTTTCTTCTTGCTTGAGTTTCTTCATCACAGCTCTTTTTTCCCTCCCAATCTTGTGGTCAGAATTATGTTCCCCATCTGCATTCGGGAAGTCTTCAAATTCATCTATCCGCTCAGATCATCCGGACCACCTATTACTTGTAGGTGACCGTTCAAATGGGTTGGGATGCCGCACAAAGCTACCACTCTCTACAACTTCAGCTCACATTTCTAGTGTAACTGTAGCTGTGGTGCTGAAGGCTTATCATTGTAGGAACTTCACTGGCGACGTTGCCCTCTGTGTGTAGTTCTGCTGCGCATGCTCTGTTGCCAGTTTAACACAGTGTGTAATTCTGTTGAAGTAATTCTGGGGTTGAGTTTGTTCTAATGCTCGTGTGAGTGGTGGCTAGTCACTCTCACAGCGTCCCGTTGTTGTACCGTTGTTGTGGTGAACTCACTTGGCTTGATTCCTGGAATATTCTGTACGGGCCAGGCGACACGGCCGGGAGGGCTTCAGCAAACGGCCCCGGTCCCTTTCAGTGACTTGTTAGGATGAGCCGCTCCTTGCGGTTCTCAGGTGGCGTGGCAGAATTTCTTTTGCTGTGGCTTGTCTTTGGGTGCGGCAGAGGGTGCCCTGGTACCTTGGGTGTTCACTGTGAGCGCACAGCTTTTCGTGATGCTCTGTAGGGATCCGCCTGGGTGTGCCCTGCTGCTCGTTACTAGTTAGTACTTACTGCACTGGAAGAAATGAGTGACACAGGAATGGGGCAGTAACAGAATACTGTAATTCTGATTTCAGATACACCATGGACCTCAGACTAGCCCCCTGAGCCTGGCACTGCTCCGACCAAGTACAGCCCCCTTCATCCCCTCCAAATTATACTATAGGCTCCATGTGCTTTTTACCGCGTCTTTGCCTCCTCCCTAAGCGGGCCTCCTTGGGACTCAACAGTGGGGTTACACGTTTCTAGAACTGAGAATTCATGGAGCTTACCCCAATCATGAAAAATTATTCCATTGTTGTAAATTTCATAACCATTCCACATTTTAGGACCCAGTTTGAAGTGTATAAAAGGAACAGTTTATGAAGTTAATGAGGGCCTAACTCCTGTTCCCCCCAACTATTCTTTATGGACTACACGTAGGATTTCAGAAATAATTCTTTGTGGCAACGGAGCAAATACAGAACAGGTGCAAAGGAAATCCTTTAATAAAAATATCATAATTTCTAAGGTCTAATTAGTCTGATAACTAATTTAGCTGTTCTGAAATTGTAATGGGGTCCACTGACTAGTGCTCTGGATTACGTGGGGCCTAAGACATGCACCCTCCCTTTACAATAAGGTAACTGCAAAACAGTGTAATTGAGGTGATCTAGGATTAGACTCTCGTCTTCTGTACCAGAGCTGGTGCTGGAGTTCACATGCAGGAGGCAGTAGGCCTGAGCCCGTTTGGTTTGAAAATGCACACTGGGACATAGGGACATAGGCTTGGTGATTTCTTCCAGTGCAAACCATTGAGGGTGGGGTGCTGACTGTCTCTTATTTGTAGAGCGTTATTTTCCCCTGGAGGACTTTAAGGCTGAAAGCGGAGTGCAGGGCCGTGCTGGGCTTTGCTGCTTTCACCATGTGTTCCATGGAACATTGGGGGTCATGCCAGATGTGTTGCCTTTTTTCCTGCAGCTCTTCATGAACCCCACGGCAGATCCACCAGTCTGCAGACAGATCTTCTATTCCTATTCTGAAGTATGAAGTGAAAGAGGATACCCAACCCTGTGTTGAGAGTCACACAACAGAGTACCGTTGTAACTCTGAGTTGGAGCGCAGCGGTCCACTCCATATAATGACTCAGACGTGGGAGTGATCTGCACTGACCAGGTCCATGCCCCAAGCTGCTGTCTCTTTGTTTCTTCCGTCACCTGACTGCGCATGCTTGTGATGGGGACATTCTGCAAAGTCAGGGTGTCCTCCATCACAACATCCCATACCAGATAAAACAAAATGACAATAGACATCAATACATCCCTCTATCCCATATCCTTTTAACAAGCTGGGATACACTGTCCAACTCTTGGGGGATACCTTCACTGGTCACTTCCCGCTCAGTGCCATGTCAACATCATGCCTCAGTTCAGGACTCTGATCCTCAACCAGTGTCGGTGTTAAGCACCTCCTGGTCATTCTCTTCCTGGCTGACATCCTCAAATGGTTCCAACCTCTGTCTGTTTATCCTTTTAAACCAGCTCCAGCTCTGGGTCACTCTAGAATGCTCATCAGCAGCCATCACCATCAACCCCTGTTTCTCAATAATCGCCCAGCGATTGACCTCTTATGATAGATAGATAGAGTTTGTGCCCCTGATTGTGATTCCGGACCAACACCTCGTCCTCCACTGCAATAGGTGTCTCTTCGAGGCCTCGTTTGAGGTTTTCTTTACGGATGTCTTCTATTTGTTTCTGCCTTTCCCGATTTGTAACAATCAGTGCTCTTGTCTGCAAATCGTGTTCTGGTATAATGGCGCATACCTCTTGGTTCCACAGGGCGTCTGCGTGAGCCGCTCCCATGGCTGTGTGTGTTGTGGTTCGATATGCCTCAAGGATCAATGTCAGACATTTTCGAGGGTTTCCCCTAGTTCATGTGCTTTGCCGAAAGTCTTGTTGAGTGTTCTCTTGAACCTTTCTGTATCACTGCTGGCTCAAAGCTAACATGGAGATGTTCTGTCGTGGGTGATGCTAATAGCTTCACGAATGCTCCTAACTCCCTCCCCTAGAAACGGCTGTCCATTGTCAGATTGTAGTGTTTTCAGTCGGCCAATAAGTTTTTGAATACTGGTATTGCATCCAAAATCGATGCATAGGTCCTTCCAAGGCGCTTGGCTCCTCTCTGACAATTCAATGGGGGTAGCTTTTGTTGGATTCCAGCTTCTTGATACCATCTGTACCCTTGTAGGAATGAATCCACTTCTCTTTTCTTTGAGTCGGGCCTTAGTCTTGCTGGTCCCCAGATGGCCTGTGTGGGCCAGTGCTATGACTCATGAAATGCTCTCTGGAGGGATGACGAGGAGGGAGTCGTGCAGCCATACCCCTTCCGTACCTGCCGACAACTCAGCCTTTAAACTCAATAGGCCCTGGGGAAGCGCATGGGCTGCTAGTGTCCTGTGGCTATGTTCTGATAGAAAGTTACACCACAGCCCTGTTTTTAGTGGCTCCAACACCATCTGTATTTCTTGATGTTTGGTCATAACCTCTGTAATGTGTGTTGGTCACATAGTCTTGGGGATGACAGCCCCGTGACGACTCAAATGTGTTCCTCAGAAACTTCATCTACTGGTCACTCTTGAGGGCTGGATGCTGCAATACATAATCTGCTCCTGCCCTGAATGACAGCAGAATTCCGTAATCCTGTAATGTCAGCTGCCACCTCTCCAATCTGCTGGGAGGCTGAGGAGCTGTGGCCAGCATAATTGACATGAGTAGTTTGTGGTTACTGACCACAGTAAAAGGTATGCCGATGAAAGTGATTGCACCCCCACGGCACGGCTTTCCTCTACATTTGGGATTACTGCTGCTATCTGGCCGTCAATGCCTTGCTTGCATATACTATTGGCTTTGGCCATAACATCTCAATCTCTCTGCACCAAGACAGCACCAACCAGGATTGCAGCTTCTTTCTTGGGATAGAAAATGTCCATTGTAGTCTCAGCAAGCAGTGAGTTCTTTTTATTTCAAATGCTGCTTTTTTCTGAGAGCCCATTACCTTGCAGAAAATTGCAATAGGGCTTATCACACCTAATTTGTGTTAACAAGGGTACATGTAGGTCAATTCCTACTAGGAAGGATTTTCACTCTACTTAGGGTGCACGGGAGAAATATGCGACTCTGGCATGACAAGTCACTCTCTAAAATGGAAACACACTAAGTGTCCACAATTTATGGACACTCCTGTCCCATGCACACCTATATATGCTGAAGAAAACTTCAGTCAATTATTAAGTATGTCTTATATAACTTGGTAACAAATAGTTATTTCAAAGAGTACACTTTAAATGTATTTCTTTGTGTGTATAGTGGTTATTTTACTAAATGAAAACATGAGTAACAACTTGAGAACTCAGTAATAGATCATGTTATTAGTACCTAACCAAATTGGTTATAATTCAATATACAATAGTGACAGTAACAAAAAAGTTCTAAAGAAAGAGCTCTACACGTTTCGAGAATTCCATCTCTTCTTCAGGAGCAAAAGAACAATTTGTCTTCAGTTTTCAACATAATTTCTAAATTTAGAAATTATGTTGAAAACTGAAGACGAATTGTCACTATTGTACATTGAAATGTAAATTGAATTGTAACCAATTGAACCAAGGGAACACCGTAACCAAATGTCACCAGTGATGTAAGAATTCCAGATATGCAATGGTATGAGCCGTTGCTATCCAGGCATATAGACATGTTTCCTCACCACACTTTCAATCCCTTTAAATCCTGAAACACACTGCTCCAGGCCCATCGCAGAGCATCTGGACTCTCCACTTTAGAGATCTGCTCCTTTGGCCCCAGTCAGCAATATACACTCCAGGTTTTCAGGATGACCACTGATTATGCACGTAATATCCCTTTACATTCAATGCTTTGTTATTAATGTGGGTGGTTATTCAGAACACATGTAGTAGATTTGGCCCTCAAAGTCTGGGCTTGGAGAACCCTGCTCAAGAAATTAATGACATACCACCAAGTCCTCCTTTATATTGTGCATGACTCTCATCCTGTGATTTAGCTTCTCTGCCACCACACAACGATTACAAATTCCTGTAGAGTGGCCATTCTTATGTTCTCACTTTACATATATACAAACATACTTTACATCCATTCAAAGAAGCTTCTATGCCAAAAAAGGATAATTGTTACATCTGTCTATTCCTCACAGGGCAAGGCATGTTTGGTCTAAGCACTAGACATTTGGGTTCAGATAGCTTAAAGCAGTTATGTTATGTTAGCAGCATTTGTAGTTCTAGAAGGCATCTTGGCGCCAGGATGCAACTAACATGGCAGAACACCCAGATAAAATAATAGCATTTTAAGATGACAGTGAAATTAGAGATGATTACTGGTCTGTCTCAAACTGACCGGGAGAGTGTTCCATAGTTTTCTAGCAGCAACAGAGAAGGCCCGGCCACCAACTCTGCTCAAACGGAACTTAGGAATCATACCCAGATGGTCATTGCTGGACTGAACGGACCTGCCAGGAACATATAGCACAAACTTGTCCAGAAGAAAAACTGCCCCAACCTTGTAGTAATCCCAATGGACCAGACAGGGTGATTTCAAAATGATCCTTTTTTCCACTTGAAGCTAGAGAAGTGATGTGAGAATTGGACTGATAATAGAGCCATAAGGAGTGGCCATGGTTACTCGTGCCGCCAGATTCTGCAACAACTGGAGGCGATGAGTAAGGCCTCTAGCTTGAGCTAGATACAGCACATTGCAATAGTCAAGGCGACTAATCACAAGCGAGGACACAACAACCGGATGAAGATGTGTGGGCAGAAAAGGCAGAACTCTGCAAAGTGTCTTCAATAAGTAATGACCAGATTTGCAAACGGCTCGGAAAGCAGTAGGGAAAGAACTTAAGAGCAGGTGCAAAAGACTGAAAAGATCACATCACGGAGAGCAAATTGGTACAGGCGAGAGCATGGAATGCAAGAGACAGCATAAGGTCAATTGATCTAGAAAATAAGCTGTAAATGTAGTGACCATAAGGGGTGCGGTTAGACATTGATAGACATCACCTAGGCTATGGATAGAGCCGCTCCCAACCTTTAAGTAAAGAGATCTTTCCTAAATTATCACCAGACAACACATAGCTTCTATACAAATGTGTTGCTTTAAAAGGTAAATTTTTTTGTTTTGTTTTTTATTTGTAACATGTAGTTTTTACAAACTTTTATTACAACTCATCCTCAATTCATTAGTAACACTTTCCTTGTACATTTAAGTTCTTGACATTCAAATTAAGTTCTAGACATTCAGATTAAGACTTTATCGAGAAAATGTATCACTGAACAGATTAGATGTTCCGAGCTACCACTCAGTATCCAGAACCACAAACCTTCCATCATATCGTTTGCAGGCTTGAATTTACTCAGGTAGATGAGTTTCAACTCATTTATTGCCACACATTCGATTGTCAGATGTTTTCTTGACTCTACGTGGAGTTTGCAGTGCCGACAAGCTTCATCAATAACCGGTTTCATTTTTCTCATCACCATCATTTGGTTTGTTTTATGAAGGTTCAATCTAAGTCTGAGAAATTTGTATCTGTGATATCTCGAGGGAAATTGACACAGATATTTTGGCATATTATCCACTTTATTCTTTGTTGGCCCAAGATCTAACACTGTCGGCATCCTTGCAAGATTGTCCAAGTTGTCGATCCATAACCATTCTTTCAACTTAGTTCTTGCAATCTGTGGCCGATTTGTCAACGTGTCCATTGAGATATTTGCATTATGCATGATGGCTTTCAGTTTCTCTGACCATCTTAAAAGCAAACCTTTGTGATGATGTGATCCTCCTGATCTTAGTATTTTGTAAGCTGGTTCAGGATTCAATATTTCCATCTTTCGTAGTAGGGACAAGGATTTCCAAAGAACTGTTCCATATAAGCTTTCTAGTGCCAGTTCATGACGAATTGTGGTCATTGCGAGATACTTAGGTAATCTAAGTACTTGGCGCCAGAATAACCCTTCCAAAGTAGACCAGATCTTTAGGTCAATATTCCAGCCCGCCTCTGCCCCAAAGGTTATTGTAAGGACCACTTTTTGGAGGTAAAACGTGTGCAGCGGTATTACTGAAAATGTTCTGTATAGTGTGTGTAATCTTGCTCCTTGTAAGGCAAGCATTCGGGTCCGCTGGATTAGATCTTGAACCAAGCTCCACTCACAAATCGAGGTATTCATCAGAATTCCTAAATAATGAATTTCTGTAACTTCTTCAAGAAATTTGTTATCAATTTGCCATTTAAATTTCTTGTTTTTAGCGACCCCATCGCTGCCAAACTTCATGATTTTTGTTTTTATCACATTGATTGACAAATCATTGACAATCATGTAAGATTCGAGTGCTGACAAGAGTCGCTGTAATCCTATCCGGGTCTTATCGAACAGTTCTAAGTCATCAGCATAGATCACATAGCTTATTGGATGTCCATTGATTTTTGGAGGGAAACATTTGACACTTGCCAATGCGATTGAGATGTCAGCGATATAAAGTTTGAACAAGAGGGCAGCGAGTGGACATCCCTGTTTCACCCCTCTGGTGGTAATAATGGGTTTGGACAGGTCTCCACTTGCATTTAGTCTTACTCTGATTGTTGTATTGGAGTGTAATGCCTTTATTGGTTGCAGCAGGGAGTTTGGGCAATTTCTATTTGCCAGATTCTCCCATAATTTGTTTCGATTAATTGAATCGAACGCTTGCTGTAAGTCGATGAATACCATGAATAATTGCTCTTTCTTGTTTAGGGCGTCGAGTTTTAACAGATTTACTAGGGCAAGATTGTTCTCTGTTCCCACGCCCTTTGTAAATCCAGTTTGCCTGACGTCAGGTAGATCGACTTCTTTTGCCCATGCAGATAGTTTTTTTTGTAGAAATGTCGCCAACACTTTGCCAATAGTATCCAGGAGGGCAATCGGGCGATAGGTGGCGGGGTCGTCCCCACTGCCCTACTTGTATACTGGTACAATTATTGCCTCAGTCCATGAACTCGGGACCTGTTTTCTGTCAGCTATCACCGCAAATAGCTTTTCAATGAATCTTGACCACGCTAAGCTGTGCTCTTTTAACAGCAAATTACTAATACCGTCTGGCCCAGCAGCTTTCGATGTCTTTAGCTTTGATATGGCCATAAGAATGTCTTCACTGGACTCAATTATGTCCCAGGCTGTATCATCATTTCTGCTTTCTACAAGGTCTGGCAATTCCTTTCCGGTAAAGACCATTTGAAAGTGCTTTACCCAATCATTTTCGGACACTCCGTTTGATATTAGGGCGTCCTGATTAACCGTTCCTTTGTTTAAGATTTTCCATATTTCTCTAGAGTTGTTTTTTATGATTAATGCCAGCATTTCCTCACCACGCTCTTGATCTCTCTGGTAAGAGAAAGATTTTAGCCAATTTCGATAATATTGTTTTCTCTGTTTTAATAGGCTCAGGGCATTCGCTCCATGCTGTTTATTTTAATTTTATTAAGTCTTTCCTGAGTTGCTTTTTTTGATTTTTCAGAGTGCAGCTCCATCTATGTTTGTGATTGTTATTATTTTGGTATGCTTTTCCGACAAAGCCTCTTTTCAGGCTTGGTAGCAGCGGTATGTAATTTAGGGAATCAGCCTTATCATTGTTTGCTTCCTGTATCGCACTAGACATTTTGATGATTTGATATTCTTTTATTCTTAGACGATTTCGCCCGTGATTCACTTCAAGTGTTTGACTGTTGGTCGCACATTTCTTTTTGCGCTTTAGCGGCCAAGACATTACTAATGGGTAATGATCACTGTTTGTTGTTGGTATAATTTGTAAATTGTTAATGGATGCAAACATATTTCTCGATGTCCAGAAATAATCTAAGGTATTTTTGTATCCCATATTTTCCCAGGTGAAATTTGGTGGTATATCACCTCTCACTTGTCCATTTGCCATCATACAGTCTCGAGCTTCCAGTTCTTTGTTCCATTGCGTTCTTCTTTCATTTCTGGAGCATCCATCTATCGAGTTAACTTCGATAAGCTTCTTGTTTTCGTCAAACCAGGAAATGTTCAGGTCACCACACAAAATTATTGCAAGATCCAAGCAAGTGCTTTGGTGGTTGTCAATTATTTGCATTACTGCAGATATAAATGAATCAGCCGAGATTTTTATCGGATTCCAGTAAACATTCAACAATAAAAGGTGTTCTTTGTTATTGTGAACATTCATTAATTGTAGTAGTGTACCTTGAACATAGCTGTTGGGATTGAATTTTCCAGTTACTTCCCAGTTTGTTCCTCATTTTATCATTGTAATTAGCCCAGAAAATGGACGTCCCTTGTTGTTTTTTGCTGCTGGGTTTAGCAGAGTTACATATCCGTCTTTAATTGGTGACACCCGCAGCCAGGTTTCCTGTAAACAAATGGCAAAGTTATCAGTTAGGTCTACCGGAAAGTCATTATATAAATGGCTGAAGCCCCTTGTAATCCACGAGATCACGGTCGCAGGAGCATTGTTATTCTCTTTTAGGAGCTAATGCTTGTTTGACTTAGTGGCATCATTCCCATTCTTTGCACTTCGGAGTGGTTCGATTTTTAACTGTCTCCTCAGGTCATCACGACGCTGCTCCAAGGTTTCTTTCATTCTTTTGGAGTCAGATGTTGCGTTTAGTCCTTGTCTGCTTGTTGTATCGTAAAGTGAGATCTCAAACCCCAAACACATGAGATCTTGCTTTGCAGACAATAACATTGTGCGTACTGCTTGGGAGTTTATATGGAGTAGTACAATGTCTACTCGATCTTCCGATAGATATTCTACGATACGGATGTCATCGGACCTGAGGTTCCGTAGTGCTGGTACTGCATGCAGTAAGCACATGATGTTTCTACGGTTCAAGTTAACGTCTATTTCGTTTCTGAAAATATTTTCAATCTTGATCTTTTGAGAAGATGACTGCGGTGCAGTTCGGGAAACTTCATGCAATTCAAAGGAGGAATTGCGACTATGTGTAATTGTATGTTTCGGGTTCAGTACAGAACGACGGACGTTTGATGACTTAAAGTGAGAATCTAATAGGCCGCTTTTCCATTCAATTGAATGCTCATCACTTGTTCTTTCTTTCTCCCAGGCCTCTCCGCTTGCGATTTTCTGACCTCCTGTTTTCTTTAAAAGCGGTTTCTTTAGTTTAGTCGGTATTGGTGAATCTCCACTGCTTGTGGACATCTTTGTTAAGTCCGCAGCAGTACCTTGCAAGCTTTCATCAGCTTCATTGTCAGAATATGTAGACAGATTGCATAGTTCTTCCAATAAATCTCTAGAGAGGGAAGAGGTCTTGTCTGATTCAATTCTCATCCTCTTTTTTGGATTTGCAGACATTTTGCTTTTAGGTCTAACTCGCGTCTCTTCTTTTCCCTCCTTTTTATTTGCGTGTGAAGTACCAAGTCTTTTATTTTCAGTTAATTTTGGTTTTATAGGCGTGGTCAGATTGCTTATAAATTGCCTTGAGTTGCTTCTATGTTTTGTGATGGCCTGAGTATGCTTTTTTTTCTAGCTTTTTCTTTGAATAGCCATTTCTCTCAGCGGTCACTTTTCCTTTAGTTGTCGTAATCTTGAGGTTTTTAGCGGGACCGCTGAAAATTCCATATGAAGCCTTTGCAGTGGAGCACGATGGATTCTCAAAACACTTCCCCGGTATCTTATTTGTCTCACTACCTTTTTTACAGGAGTCGACAGTTGAGGCATCTGAACCCTTCGCCGTTGATTGTTTTGAGATATCAGCAATCTTATTTGCTTCAGGGGAAATGTTGTTTGTCAAGGGCCTTAACTCTTTTTTTTTGCTGTTCCCCGTTAAGTCGCTCTTGTTTGCTTTAGGGGCATTACCTTTTGTCAAGGGCCTTGACATCGTTATTACTTGGTTACCAGTTAAGTCAATGGGAGCGTGTGGATTAGACCCAGTGGCTAAGGTAATTTTGTCATTTGAATTATCTGTTCCATGTGTTTCTTCTTCTTTATTGCATTGTGTTCCTGCGTCTGTTCTACCATGGGGATTATTCACAGAGTGCTCTCGTTTCTTCAATGCATGTAAAGGCATTTGTTTTATGTTGCCAAGCACTTCCTCCAAACGCAGTTTGGTTCCTTTGTGTTCCAGCAGCAACTGATCAAAATTCTTGCTCATGTGTTCAATAAACTGACTGTTTTCAGCTTCTTGTCTTAGTTGGAAGGCCACAAATTCCTTTTCAATTTTGTTTATTTTGTCATTCAAATGTCTCATTATTGCTCCGTTGTTTTGGGATGATTCATTCAAGCTTTCATACAGCTTTATAAATGGAATTAAGGCCAATGATGTAGCAGCCAAGACGTTGTTATGAATCTGAATGGCAGCCGCAACTGATAGATTCGATTTTGAATCAGAATCTTTTCTCTGCGGACTGCCATTATTTTCCTTGCTTGGAATGCTCTGGTCGCTCCTGCTGGTTGATGAAATACATTTAGGCTGTGGCAGAATTTGTTCATCAAGGGCATATCCCATCTGGTTCTTTGTTTTTGAGCTGATGTCAGCCTTGGTGCAGAAGTGCCTTCCTTGACTTTTTGAGTAAGGTGTTATTGCAATAGCTGGATGTGGGTCAAGGCAATCTGTAATGTGCTTCTTTTCCGCGTGTTTCTGATTCGAACCTGACGCTTTGCTACTGGTGGTATACTCGGCGTCCCCTCCAATATTAGTGTCAGTGAAAGTTTCCGTCGAGCAGTTATTACTTAAAGTTCCATGAGAGAAGCTTGTAGCTAATCTCTCTTTTATTTCTTCAAAATCAGCTAGAAGTCTCTTAATCAGGTGTGCTTCTCACGCTGCCAAGTCAATCTCTTTTTGCGGCAATGCAATAGAGAGACCCTGTTGTAAGCCATTGGACGAGTTTAAGGTTACAGCTCCCGATACGGTGTTGCCACTAGTTGATAAATTAGAGGGTTTTAACACATCTCTATTGCATGAAAACATTGTTGGTTTGATTTGGTTAGAAGCCTTAGCGCCGTTTGTGGTTTCTTGTATTGGCGTGCTTTCTTTGCGTAGGTTAGCATGGTGTTTAGCGGACAATGGAAAGGTAAATTTCAGCAAGTGTGGATCAAGTACAATATTCGGAACTTCAAGTGCAAGCAGTTCGTTGTCTGTTACATCAAAGGGTGATTGAAATGCCTCCCCATTTATCTCAATCACATCCGATTCCACGTTGTCTCTGTTTAGATCAACTCCCCAATGATTTGTCTCATTGCTCGGGTTTCCGCCTGAATTAAAGCAATTCCTAACGTTACTGCCGTTAGTAATGTGCGAGTCCGTTGGTTCAAGGTGTATTTCAACGAGAGCCTTTTCCTTGTTAACCATTCCTTTCTTTAACACCGCGTTACTCTCAACCGCCACACAGGCGTTTTCGTTTGTTGCTTGGTCATGCAGGTGTAATTGTTGCAGTGTTGACAATAGTTCAACATCAATGTTCACTGTGCAGACCTCTTCCGGTGCCTGGGCTTGCACTAAGTCATTTGCCAGTTCAATTAACAGTTCATCAGAGGACGACACACTCGCCGGCTCAAGTTCTGTGAGAAGGGGGGCTTCCAAGGAGACCGGCGCTGCAATTTCTTTGCGCGCTTCTAATGTTGTACCTGTTATGCATTGGGTAATAGAGGTAGCGGGAGTGGCGGAATTTATCAGTCCATTCACACTACTTTCTCCTCCTCCCTTAATTGCGTCAAGGGGTATGTGCTGTCTTAGATCACCCTCGATTTCAAGGTCATTTCTAGTGGCACTGTTTAAATGCAGGTCAGTGTCCATAGTATTACTGTGCATTATAGATAAAAATTGCTGGGTTTGTTTTAACATAAGCCGAGTGAACGGCCTATTATCCCCCATGAAATTCTCTTACCTCTTGACTTTTATTCAGTCACAAGCCGCAAGCCGCTGCTGCCTGCTGCGGACTGCTGCAGACTGGACTCTGCTCATGGACTCTGCGCTCTTCTAATGTTTTTAAAGAAAATAGTGCTTTTTTTTCTTAAAGGCACACTGGAAACAAAGATCGGGGATCGTAGCTGCAGCTCCTCACTCCTGCTCTCTCTGCTGCATACTGGACTCTGCTCACGGACTGTAAATTGGTCACTGAGACCACAATAAAACTACAAATCTTCCATAAGTTGCACATATTTCAAAAGTAACCCTTTGATGGCAACTGTCCTTTTTGGCCTGGGGAGAACACCAAACAGTAGTGAGGAGACAGGATTAAGAGGGGCGTTCACCAAGATGAGGTGCAGCGCATCTGTTGCAGCTCATCTAGCTGTTCCGAATCGTAACGGAAGACCTTTGGCGACTCTGGAGTACTCACACGGATTGATAAGAATTGCATTACTCAAGGATAAGGTTCACCTATCTAGTTTTTTTCCTACACAGGATTGGGAAGGAATGCACGCCCAACGGGACTAGGTATGGAGCTAAACAGACAGTGTCCTGATGGAGGAAACAATACGGTGTCAGAGCAATTCTCATTGGAGGGAGGCTGCTCTCTCCAAGGATCTCTACATTTAACACAATCTCACAAATACAGCAAACAGCTGCTACTTCTCTCAAAACTCATTCTCAGGGATAAAGCACCCAACTGCTTCTTGAGTCAAAACTCACAGCCTCAGGGATATAGCACCAAGCCACTTATTTGCTCAGTTCACAGTCTACGGAATATAGCAACCAGCCACTTATCAGCTCAGCTCACAGTCTCAGGAGTCTCAGGTTTATAGCGCCCAGCCACTTACTTGCTCAGTTAATAGTTTCAGGGATATAGCATCCTGCCCCTTCTGTCCTACATATCATCTTTTCAAGGGCATAGTGCTGCACATGCTATTTCTAATCCACACCAGAAGGATGGAATCTAATGTTGTTTTCCCCTCAGCCCCACTCTCCTCTCTTTGTGGTATGTGCCGCTTCCCCAAATGGTCATTTTTCTCCGCAGCTCCGTCCTCTGACTTCTTTGACCCTCTCGGCTACATACAATATATGTTGCATGATCCACAGGCCATGATCCTCAACTTTCATATCGGCATTAAGACAATGCCCCAATAGCAAAGGGACGATGGATCCCTTGTGTCCTGATGTGACATCACTTATGCAGGAAGCCTGGTAGGGCAGCAGCTACCCTGGGCTGCAGAAACTCTCCAGGGTCTTGTAACGAATGTTGTGACTCGACTTGGTCACAGTGCCCAACTGTGCAAGAAAGTGGCTGCTGGTGATGCAGTAATACATTCCTTATGCTTGGTTGGTGGCAACCATCGTAGGCACAATTCCATGTTAAGCTCTCACTGTCAGAGGTATTATGCTATCAAGATTAATTGAGGCTTCCTACAGCTGCCTTGCAATGTATGTTCAATTTTGCTAATTTCTGTAGTCAAGTCTTTGGTTTCAAAAACAAAACAGAATCCTTCCACACAAACACCTCCTGCATCTTATCTTATCTTATCTTATCCAAACTTATAAAGCGCACCGTATGCCCGGAGGCATCATGGCGATAAAAGCTGCATCTGTGGTTAAAAGCAGGCTATGTTGTCTTAGAACGATTCACTGTTCACAAAAATATTGCAATCATGATATCATATAGCCCGAGGAGAGAATTGCTCCACTTCAAAGAAAGCATGTATTACTGTGATGTAAACAAAGGTGCACAACTTGCAGCTGCTCATGCATTTGACAGTAGGACATTGCATATAGTTCAGTGAACATTAATTGCTGCATAATGTAAGACAAGCAAACATGCACAGCCTTTTTCATTTATGGCAAGGTGACTTTACCACATACATGAGCTAAACCCAAATGTCTAGCACAGAGAAGCTTTATAAAAGATATGTTTCATTTCTAGCACAAAAAGACCTTGTGGATAGCTTTCCTCGACTGACTGGCAGAGGTGGAGGCGTCAGATACCTACTCTCTTCCCGCCTCAATGTCTTACAAATCTCAAATGCCACGTCCTCTCCTATCTCTTTTGAATTCACCCTCGCTACCATTGCTCTGTCGTACTTGGTTCACATCATCTCCATCCATTGCCTCCTGGTCCCACTGGACCATTCTTTGATGATCTTGGACAACTCCTTGATTCTCTTTCCACTAAACAGCACCTCATTCTCGTAATTCCCTACTAGGGGACCTCAACTTAGGACCTCAACTTAGGACTTTCTGACCCTAACGACCCATTAGCCACACCCCTATCTAGTGCACTTGACACACCAGGCTTTAACCAGTGGAGCACTATGCCGACCCACTGCAATGGACGCACCCTTGACTGGATCACAGATCATAATTGACACATTACCACCAGTACAACCACCCCGTGTCCCTGGTTGGATCACTTCATCATCCATTTTGCCATCCCACAGCCCATCAAACTCACAAACTCTCCTAATCCACTTCCACCACGCATGACAAGAAGCTCGAGAAAGCTCACAAGAGAAAACATCCTGCCAGTACTAAATACTCCTGCCCTCCAGACACCATATGAACCTTACCCCAACTCTATAGTGGATAAATACACCCTAATACTTTCTAAGGCAGTGAACATCATAGCCCCCCTAGCCTACCACAAAGCCAAAAAGGTCTGAAAATCTAACTCCGCGCCCAGACGTGACAAGCCAAGCAAACATGGCTTAAGGACCCAACTGACACTTTTTGAATTCAGCACGATTGCCAAACTCTACAAATCTGCCACCATTACTGCAAAATGGAACTGGTTTAACACTAGAATTAGCAATGCTAACTCTGGTGTAAAAGACATTTTCAATATTTACAGAGAACTTGCGGCACCAGCCCCACCTCTCACCACTCTCACCAAAGACACTTTGTGGTGCTCCGACATCCAGGCTGCATTCCTTGGCAAGACCAACAACCTCAATGCTAACATTACTGCTCAACAAGCCTTATTCAGCACCCACCCCCTTCCTACCATCACCAGTTGTCCCCCATCACGCAAACATGCACACAGTTCCACTTCAGAGAGCTCTCTGAAACATAAGTCACCAAACTGATAAAAAGCTTAAAGCCCACTAACTGCAAATGCGACATTTGCCCTGCTACTCTCATTAAAGAGAGTGCTGATATGTTAGCCCCTGTCATAACCGCATTCATAAATGCATCTTTTGGTAATAGTATTGTGCCAGCCAGCCTTAAGGAAGCCTGGGTCCTGCCTCTCCTAACAAAAACCCACCTTTGACCCCAACATTCCATCAAACTATATGCCTATTACCACAATCCCCTTCGTACTAAAATTCTTAGACCGTGCAGCCTATCTGCAAATCCAACATTTCTTGGAAGACAACCAAATCCTAGGGATGCGAAAATCAGGTTTCCACCCAGGCCACGGAAAAGAATCTGCCCTTCTCAATTTAAAAAAACAACTTGAGGAAATTTGAGACTAAGGTAATTCTGCACTGCTCCTTCTCTTAGACCTGTCTGCGGCCTTTGACTTGGTCAACCACCAAATCCTTTGTCAACACCTCACCGCCCACGCCAACTTTTCTCACTGCTTGGATTTCATTCTTTCTGGAAGGGAGGGTCATGAGGGTCTTCTCAAACACTGCACATTCTTCACCATCTCCAATCACCTGAGGCGTACCACAAGGGTCCTCCATTGCTCCAACCCTATACAATATTTTCACTGCGCCTTTTTTCAAAATCCTTGGTTCATTAGGCGTAGCCTACACAAGCTATGCCGATGATACACAAATCTTGATTCCCCCTATCAGGCAACTACACAGCCGACTCCACCTCCCTCAACAATATCTACTCTACCATACAGACGAAATTTCTAATTGTAGGCTCTCCAAATTCCTGATTGTCCCTGGACAAACAGTACTCTGCCTTCAAGAAAGATAACTGCACAATTCCCATCTCACCAACAGTGAAGACCTTAGGAGTCTACCTTGATGCCTCTTAACGTGTCAAGACAAGTAAGCGCCATTACCTCTTCAGCCACCTACTCCTCCAAGGTCCTGAACGCAGCCAGACCCTTCCTCAGCAAACAAAACTGTTTCTCTATTACCCGCGCAATCATTGGCTCCAAGATTGACTGCTGTAATGTCCTATTCACAGGTACATCAGCAAATAATATATACAAAGACTACAAGTTGTACAAAACAATGTCTTGAGAGCAGCTCTCCACAACCCAAAAAGAGATCACATTTCTCAAGCTTGAAGAAAAGCACACTGGCTCCCCATACAGGAGCCCATCAAATGTAAAACTCTCTCAATCACGCACAAATGCTTATCCAACACAGCTCCCCCGTACCTCACCTGGTGAATCTCCAAGGCGCCTACCACCAGACCCACAAGGTCCCCTTACATTGACCGCCTAGTCGTGCCCAAAATCAAAAGATGCAAAGTCGGAGATTCCAGCTTCCCATACATTGCTACAAAACTGTGGAACAACCTCCCTCCCTGCCTTAGAGCTGAGAAATCTTACTGGCTATTCCGTAAAGCACGCACAACAATCCCTTTGCATAATAAAGACCTGCATCTGTCAATTGTTTGCCGACAATAACATGCATGATCATACTGCTGCACAATAATGTTGTTCTTGGTTGAGCCTTCATTACTGATGTATCTCATGATAACTGCATAATAAGCTACACCTACCTGACATGTACCTGTAACAGCGGCCCAATGCCTCCGGGTTGCCTGTGCGCTTTATAAATGAAATAAATAAATACATAAATAAATAAATAAATAAGTGACTTTAACCTTTCCTCTCCAACCACTTCTCAGAAATCTGAACTTCAGTCTTTTCTTATTGACCACGCTCTCCACTCTATCCATAACCATAACTCTTTGGACCTCTTATAAATCGCCACCTCTCTCTCAGCCAATAATACTACTGTCACGCCATCCATATCTGATCAATCCATTGTTTCCAACACCATATCCTTTCCACCCTCTGGCCTTTCCTCACAACTTGCTTCACCTATTAATAAAAGGAAATGTAAATCTTCTGCCACTCCCCCCTTTCTTTCCGACAGAGTTCTCACTCTGATCCTTCTCACCTGATGCCTCTTCCACCATCACTGCCTTCTCCATCTTCAAATCCCTACTTTATGACTCATTTTCCTCTTACTTCCCACTGCTTACTTGCCCCCCTAAGTCTCAGCATTCTCAGCCATGGGTCACCCCATTCATATGCTCTCTCTGCACAGATATGGTTGACCAATACACAAATGGAGGCGTACCCACTTGCATGAGGACTTGAAACTCGACCTCTTTGCCCTGAACTCTCTCAAGTTTACTCTTGATAGAGCAAAAAGGGAATTCTGCTTAACCCTCACTGACTACCACTCCAATCATCCTCGCCAGCTATTTCTCCTAAGTCTATGACTATCGACGCCACTCTCAGAGCTAATGATCTAGCTGAAAACTTCACAGCAAAAAATTCAAACATTTGACACTCTCTCCTGGCCTTCCTCACACTCCCACCTTCTCCATTTTACACTCCACCTACCATCGTCCTCTGCCTCTATCTCCGACTTTAGTCACATTAATACTGGTGAATTTCTATCTCTACTGATGAAGGCTAGCCCCTCTTGTGCCCCATCAGACCCTCTTGATGCTCAGCTAGTCAAGCCTATTGCCCCTTTAGTGGCATCTCACCTCGCTGAACTCTTCAGCCTAATCTATCCTTCAACTCTGCTTGCTTGCCTCTGTTTTCAAGACAGCCACCGTCACCCCTCTCCTAAAAAAGCAAGGGGCTGATCGGAACTTACCAGCTAACTTGTGGCCTGTGTGTCCCCTTTTGCACTACTCTAAAGTGCTCGAAAGGGCTGTGTTTAACCATCCTACCAATTTCTTAGACATCTACAACCTTTGGGACCCCCTACAAGCATGTTTCTGCTCTTGTCACTCCACAGAAAGTGCTCTCATTAATGCGTCAAGCTTCATCACGTCTGCTCAGTACTCCAACCTATCCTCTATCCCAATTCTCCTTGACCTGTCTGCTGCCTTTGACACTGTCGATCACCCTGATTTTAATACTGTCTTTCTTTTAGGGATGGGATTTGTGATCAAGGACTTGCCTGGATCGAGTCCCACCTTGCACGTCGCCAATTCTGTGTCTCCTGGAGCAACAAAACCCGCTCAACTCACTCCTCTAGCTGTTAGTGTTCCACAAGGACGACACACAAATCTTCTTCTCTTTTCCTAAACTATCCTCTGATCTCTCTATCAAAATTTCCAACTGCCTCTCTGCCATTAAATATTGGATGGCTTTGCAATCTCTGATGTTAGACTCTACCGAAACAGAGGTGCTCTTCTTCCCTGTCGAATGCTCTCTCTCATCTCTTCCCCTGCCTATCCAGTTCCCACCTGATACTCTCCCCTTCTCTTCTTCAGCTAGAAACCTCTGCGTCATCTATGACCCTTCTCACACCTTTTCTACTTTCATCTCCAAAACTTGAACAGCAGCTTGCCTGAGCACCCTAAACATTAGGAAAATCAGGCACCTCCTTCCTTTCAACACCGCCAAGTATCTCTTAACCACTCTTGCGTTCTCTAAACTTTACTTTTGGCCCAGCTTCCTCTTTGGTTTCCCCAACTTTGCTTTCTGTCCTCTCGACAAGATCATTAACTTTGCTACCAGGACTCTCTTTGAACTTTGCCACTTCACACCTACTTCCTCGTACAGTCACCGGGCTGGATGGCTAACGATGTAAAACAGGGCCAGATTTAAATTTCTTCTCCTGGTTCACAAATCTATCTGTGGCAAGGCACAACTATTTCTTTCCTTCTACATCCAACTCTACAAGCCTTCTCAAAATCTCTGCTCTACCTCTGTGGCTCCTCGCCCACCCTGTGCTTCCTCTCGCTTCTGCTCCTTTTCTCTTCTTGCTCCACGAACATGGAATCCTCTTCCCCCAGGCATCCAAGAAACAGTCCACACTGATTTGTTCAAAACCAAACTAAAAGCCTACCTCCTCGCTTCTGAGTTACCCCCTTAACCTACCTCTCATCTGCCTGCTTGCTAACATGTTTCCCTTGCCTCTAACCTGCCTCTGTCCCTCACTTCTTCTGCCTCCACTCTAGCACTTCACCCATCATGGGCACATCCCGAGCACAGCTGGTCGTACCGCCTACCTGGACTTAAAACTGTCCAATGTTAATTGCCCTTAATCTATGTATGTCTACTTATTTATTGTCCCCAGTGACTGTTCCATTTACTCCACTCCACAACCTGGCCAGAATGTTGCTCAAACTCACCTATTGCAAGTAGCTCACTGCTTCCCATCAAATCGATTTCTTATCTATTGTACGTTCTTTTGCAAGCATTGATCCTCCTGTATATAAATAAATAGATATATAATACACAATAAACTTTCAAATAAAGTGAACTCTCAGTTTAATGATTGCTGTGTTGGTAAATAGCCAAATGGTCACATCGTTTTTTTCATTTATTCATTTTTCCTTGTAGAAAAATGCTGTACATTTGGCAGATGGCCGGGTTATATACAATGCACAGCATGCCTGTAATGTGAATAAAAATCCCTGGACAAAGTGAGGTTAAAATCGACGTTTGATTTCTGAATTAGAATGTTAATGCCATTGTGTATCTAACCTGGGTATGAGCAATATCTGCACATGCTTTTGATAAATGTGTGCCTCTGAAAAGCTTGTGCCGTTCATTCCCACCACTAGAAAATGACACACGCAGCCCTCAACTGCCCTCAAGATGAAGACACCAGGATTTTTTCTGAGACAGTGGTCCTCATTACAAATGTTGCGGTAAGGCAACAACGGCGCTGGTAGTGCTACCATGCTGCAACATTACGTGTTTACTCGCGGGGGCCGCTCTGCACGCCTGGTCAGACCAGGCATGCAGAGCGGCACTTGCGAGCAGACCAGGATGGGGGCTCAAATGGGAATGGGGATGTACCGGCTCCGGGTCCCGTGAAAGGGAATTACCGGGCCCTCCAAGGTCGGAATGGCCAGGTGAGTCCGCTTTTGCGGGACCCGGACCCGAGTTTGGGGCTACCTCCAAACTCATAATGAGGCCCAGCGTATTACCCACAGGGCCTGATAAAACCGGATTGTTCAGGCGCTGCAACAGCTCTGCCCTGGTCAAAAGCTAGACACCCTTCAACCTCTCAGCAGCAGACTCAAAGTGTATGCTAAACCAGTTAGTGGAGAGCTCGGCAGCATTACTCTATAGTGCAACAAGTTCAGAACAGACAGCTAGAGTGTGCAATGGAGCAGTTAGCTAAGTGCACAGATCAGCAACAAAGGCAACTATGGTCTCTAGGTGTCAGCCAGCTGAGTCCAGGCCACACTTTTCTTCGCACTGCCCCACTCTCCGGTCTCCCAAGTCCCTGCCCTTAGTGGCCCTCATTATGAGTCTGCTGGTAGTTACCGGCAATCGCACCTTACCGTTTCTGCCGCTCGATATCCCGGTTATACAGGGAATTCTACTGGCGGCAGAGGAACAGTATGGGCCTACTTACGACCCTGGCGGAACGGGTTAACAGGCTCCGTAAAATGAGGCAGACCCGTTAAACCCGTTCCGCCACATTACGTAAAACCAGGCATCGTTACCGGGTCCCGCGAGGGGAAGAGGGAGCAAACAACGGGCCACTCGTAATCGGCCCGTTGTTTGCTCCCTCTCCCATTCCCATTTAGCCCTATGGGGGCTGAAATGGGAATGGGGAAGGTCTGGGCCCGGGTTCCTGGAGAGAGGAATTACCGGGCCCCCCAAACTGGGAATGCCCTGGTAATTCCCCATTCTGGGAACCCGGACACAATTTCGGCAGCAGCCATGCCGCCAAAAGCTGGTAACTGGAGGGATAGCCCGACTAATGCAGAACAAAGGGCTAGATAAACTAGATCAACAGTGGGGGGTTGTTCTGTCATGTAACATTTTTGGAAGGCCTATTATATGACTTAAATAGGCCTGGGTTATTTTTTATGTCAGAACAGGTACACAAACACTATAAATGTGAGGATGTACCAGAAGAGGTTTCAGACACAAATCAATAATAATTTTACAGCTTTTATAGTTTATTTTGCTGCTAGATGCAATTAAACATACTGCATCAATAAAAACAGAGGAAAAGAAGGAAAAAATTAACATTTGTTAAAAAGATACATTCACAGGTTGCACAAAAGTTTCATTTAAAAAAATACAGAGTTTTTTCGAAACAAAGGAAAATAACTGTTAATCTTAATTTTTCTTTATGCATCTGTTTTTGACAAGCTGGGTTTTCAAGACATGCCAAAGTAGTGTTTAAAAAGAAACACTGTGAAACCACCACCTTAGTGATAAGTGATTTGCATGTAATTTATATATGACATCCAAGACACAAGCACTTAGTAAAAGAGTTCTTGGATAGGTGTAGCCAGGCTGGAGGGTGACCTAACAAGTGGTCGACGTCTAGATGACGTCTAGATATTGATCTACATAAAAGTTGGGACCAGGAAGAATTTAGTGATGCTGGTCGATGAGACGTTTCGGCTGGATGCCTTCATCTTGGGCCTGGGGTAGGTCTCCCTTGGAGGATACAGGATTCCCTTGGTCTGGGACAGTTGTGGCTTGCTATGATGTAAAATGGTTTTCTTTTTTCTGTAGTTGACTTATATGTGTTGTAACTGGGCGATAGAGCACCAGAAGAAACGTGGTTCCAGTGGGATGGCTGCTGACTGTCACGTAATGCAGCCTTAATGGATCTTATTTTCAGCCGCTGCCTCGGATACAGTTACTCGCTAGCATGCAGTGAGCTGCGTTTTTGTCACTTTCAAGGCAATTATGGAAAATAAGATCCATTAAGGCTGCATTACGTGCCAGTCAGCAGCCATCCCACTGGAACCACGTTTCTTCCGGTGCTCTATCGCCCAGTTACAACACATACAAGTCAACTACAGAAAAAAGAAAACCATTTTACATCATAGCAAGCCACAACTGTCCCAGACCAAGGGAATCCTGTATACTCCAAGGGAGACCTACCCCAGGCCCAAGATGAAGGCATCCAGCCGAAACGTCTCATCGACCAGCATCACTAAATTCTTCCTGGTCCCAACTTTTATGTAGATCAATATCTAGACGTCATCTAGACGTCGACCACTTGTTAGGTCACCCTCCAGCCTGGCTACACCTATCCAAGAACTCTTTTACTAAGTGCTTGTGTCTTGGATGTCATATATAAATTACATGCAAATCACTTATCACTAAGGTGGTGGTTTCACAGTGTTTCTTTTTAAACACTACTTTGGCATGTCTTGAAAGCCCAGCTTGTCAAAAACAGATGCATAAAGAAAAATTAAGATTAACAGTTATTTTCCTTTGTTTCGAAAAAACTCTGTATTTTTTTAAATGAAACTTTTGTGCAACCTGTGAATGTATCTTTTTAACAAATGTTAATTTTTTCCTTCTTTTCCTCTGTTTTTATTGATGCAGTATGTTTAATTGCATCTAGCAGCAAAATAAACTATAAAAGCTGTAAAATTATTATTGATTTGTGTCTGAAACCTCTTCTGGTACATCCTCACATTTATAGTGTTTGTGTACCTGTTCTGACATAAAAAATAACCCAGGCCTATTTAAGTCATATAATAGGCCTTCCAAAAATGTTACATGACAGAACAACCCCCCACTGTTGATCTATGCCGCCAAAAGCAGCATGGCTACCGCCGAGGTCGTAATGAGGCCCTATGTTCCCATTCCTGTTGGGGAATGGGAACACTGAAGCGTTCAGTGAAAAATGTGCCATGGGGCATGAAATACCGGCAGGCCAGGCCTGCCAGTAGTTCACAGCCCCTACCAGCAGACGTGTAGTTTGCCGGTCTGGAAACGGTGCCGGTAACTTGTTACCGGCACTTTTTTCTGGTCCGGCAAATATGTAATGAGTCCCAATATCTCCCTTCTAAAAAAAAATAAACGTTCCCGTCTGAGCATCTACTAGCTCATCCTAGAAACATTCATTTTCTCCAATGCTCTGCTTTACATCGAACCAAACCCTATGCCCATCTCTAATCGTGATGATGGAAACGGGGTTATGGGAGAAACCGACCTTGGTTATTAAATAGCACAAGGGCATTTCAAGTCGTATACTCTGCCCTCTCGCTATCCAAGGCATTTCCACAGCAAATCAAAACGACATTCATTCAGGGACAATGTCCTTCCTGGCTCCAGCACACAACCCTCGCTGCAATTCAGCTTTTAGAAAAATGTTTTATTTTCAAGCAAATGTGACTCTATTCATTGTTGCCTGCCTTGCACGTAGGCACTATGCAGAAACCTCAGTTCATCAAATATTTTTCTAAATGAATTCATGCTTTTCTGTGCTTCAGAAACTCACTTTCATTTTTGCTGGATGAAAAGAGACTGTATTGTATGCATTTGTACAGACTGCATGTTGTATATTTCAACTTACAATGCCTTGGCTTCTTACCCCAGGTGTACTGGGCTGGCATGTACATAGATCCTCAGGACGACAATATAATGTCTGTATTACCTGAAGAGTCTAGACGCATGTGGCCCCACTATCTCTTTGCGGTCCCCACACTATAGAATTGTAACTACAACTTGCACGTTAATAGTATTGTCCTTTCTTTATACTGCGGCGGTTCACCACAACAGTGGCCTCACAGGGCATGAATCCTGCCTGCGTCAAGGCGCGTTCTGTCCCACACCCAGGCACGTCATTTAGGGGTCGCCAGAGGTCGCAGATGCGACCTCTGAGGTCTTCCTTGCGACTTCTAAAAAAACTTCTGCAGTGGCTGGCTTTCTTGTTCAGGCCTTTTAAAAAAAAAGAAGAAAAAAAGAACACCAGTGTCAAAAGTCTAACACTTTCAGCACTGACCCTAAATAAGAAAGAATAGGAACACCAAATCATGTGTCTTTCTGGAATTCTATGCAATAATTGTTAGACTCATTAAAGGTTTATTTCAGGCACACTTCAGTGGGTGAGTCACTGATTAAGTCTGTTCTTAAACGCCTCAAATCAGCCTTTCATCCTTCTGAGGTCGATAAATGAGTACCAACGCGGATTGGGTGATATTGGGTGTATATTTATTCTATTTAAAGTGCTTAAGAGTAAGTGCTATATAATAACACATCATTATCATTTGGTTATGGGCGTCTGCTTGCATTCACAGTAATTTGGTAATATGGGCCTATACACACTGATCTTAACGATACATATGGCGATCCATTCTTGTATGAAATGTACATCACGTTATAGTGATATCGTAACCATATTTTTCGTGGTGTACAATGCTATGTGATGCCACTTCCTGTTTTGTCAATGGGTGAAAGGTCTTGTTCCATCGCTTCCCGCGATATCACTTCAGGGTGGGGTCAAATGACATCACTTCCTGTGATGCCATCAGGGGTCAAGGGTCATGTGATGTCACTTCCGCTACCCAACGCATTTTGGTGAAATGACGTCCCTGCCCACACCAAGGACGGCAGAGCTTTAATCTGCTGGACATCATTGAGTGGAAAATGAGTGTACATTAAACAAAAGAATACAAGAGTGTGTTTTGGCTGTAAAGGTGGGGTATTTCTTAATAACATGTAAATGAATGATAGAAGAAAAAAAAGAGTGTAGTAAGGTATATGTAGGGTATGGGTGAGTGAGGGGCTCGACATGTGCTCGGGCCATCCAAACTATTTTGTGGGTAAATGTTTTTTTCCAGTTACAGCCAAGCTAGGTTGGCTGGCCAGAGGTCCCAGAAGTATGTGTTGCATATGTAGAGCTCATTGAAGTAGAGTAAAGTGAAAAACAAGAAGGATACGTTGGAGAATGACAGGCATATGGTGATGGTTCAGGAATTGTGCATATATTTTAGGAGGCCGATGGGTGGAGGATCAGGGACAGTTCTGTGCTATGAGAAGGCTTACCTGAGGTATCTACAAAATAAACCGAAAATTGTTATTTTTCTGCTCCTATTTTGAGGAATATTAAAAAGCTTTGAAGCGAAGGATAAACAGACACATAGGATATGTGCAGGTTAAAGATTTAATGGCAAGGATAATTACAAAGTAACATTTCATCCTTCCTTCCCCTATGAGAGAACAGTTCTGCATCATTCGAAGGGCCAAAGTAAGCAAAACGTTTAAATGAGCTAAAACTACAGGGCATATTGTAACTACAAGATACACAGTTAGTTTACCAACTATATTGAAAATCCGGTGGAAGGATCAAAAAATCTTTACAGGCATGCAGAGGTGAGATGTGGGTGGATCCTTGGTGTGGTGAGCCCCTTGGCAGGTGTTCACAGAGGCTTGATTGCGAGTAGTGAGTGTTTGGTGAGTGAGCCCAAGGTTCAGATATCTAAAGAATAGTGACTTGCTTGTACATCTCCCAGGAAGGGAGGACAATACCCATGGCGTCATTAATGCTGGAGAGAAGCAGAGCCCTCCATGTTCTTTAAATGCTACTGCTTGGGCGAGAAGTGGTTCAGCGTCCAGTACCGGTTTGCAGTGGCTATGGTACATATTGACTACTCATAGCCGATCTTGCTTGAGGGAGATGCATTTTCTCTCGGTCTGAAGGAAAGACCCAAAATGCAATGGCTTTTTGAAAGAGCTAAATTCCTTTATTTCGCTAATGTAGCACGGAAGGCGTTCCAGAGCCTCGGAGCAAGGGTTGAGAATGTGGGGCCCCATTCCCATTTTACTGAACGTGGGGAAGGTCAGGGAGATATGTGCTGATGATCTAAGGCGTCTACTGGGGAAGTGACCCCTGATCCTTTCATTGATGAAGGATGGTCCCAGATCATGTCCTTTATTGAAAGTCATGCATAATGCTTTAAGGGCCATTCCACTGGCTACTGGAATCCAATGCAGTGGCATCACGCAGGGGCTAGGGGGTCCCTGCGTGATGATTGCAGCGTTTGCACTCTCTGCGGCCTGCCCAGCAGATAAGCTGGGGAACCTCGACATAGGCTGTTAGCGCAGTCACACCTGACGAGAATGATAGCAGAGGTTGCTGGGCATTTTGGGGGGAAGATATGTAAAGGGAAGATTTTCTTTAGTGTTTGGAGTAGGATGAAACCTCTTGTAGATAGGGTATTGATGTGGGGTTTGCAGTCCATCATCACTTCTAAGTTCCTCCCTTCAGTGCCCATGCACATCAAATGCAATTCTGAATTCTTCTGAACTTCCCTTTTTCCTTTATGAAGCACACTTGCAAACCCTCCTGTCCGTTAGCATTCCAGACAGTCACTGGTTTATATAATCCCAGGAACAGAGGTTAGTTCTCTATCGTGTTTCACTTGAATGCCAACTCGCCTTCATCCTGCTCCTTGAGCCCACTTTACACTACCAAGCGCTATCACTGTTAATCCATCTTGACCTACCACACGGCACATATTACAGTATATTACAGCACTAGACCTTTGAAGCATGATTTAGTTACATGCTCTAGAAATACTAACATCACTACGGATGTGGGCAACCCATGCACATCTTGAATACATCATCATATCCGAGCAAGGTCACACAGTTCCAAAGTTCACATGTGGCCTGTGCATTGCTTCCATATATGTTCAATGATTCACTCTTGGAAGTCTTCACCATGCATGTTGATATTCGTGTATATCCCTCTTCCTGTGACCTTTCCCTTTGTCTTCTTGTGAGCCATACGTCCTCCTCCCTTCATCTTGTTATTCTCTGTAGGATAACTCACCTTCAATCATTCAGCCTTTGCCATGCCCAGCACACCGTCTTTACTTTCAATAACACTGTATGTGGGGAGGTCTCCTTCTTGGGGCAAGGAAATGGGGCGAGAGCAGAGGTGTCGCTAAGGGACCCTGGGAGGGCTATAGCCCTGGGTCTTTTGGTTGTAGCCTCGTATAGAAGCTCAGGGGCTACAGACAAAAGGCTAGCAAGCCCTGAGTCCCGCCAGTCGTGACATTAGAGCAGCCCCATATCTTTTCCAGACCTAGCAACACCCCTGGGCAAAAGGGATCTGGGAGGCCACAGAAAGCCAAAGGTTATGTGATGCTGACCCCGTAGGAGGTATACGAGAATTCCTCATAGCCTCTCCCCGCTTCCCAACCACGGTATTCAGGACACCGCATTTCCCCAGATAAAAGAAATGTAGAGATTGAAGGTCCGGCCTGTGATCGCAGTGTCCACTCACGAGCGCAGAGCAGAGCATGGGGAGGAAGACATGCACGTGAGCACTGCCCACAGATTGCAGGGCAGTCATGAGTGTAAGCTCACCAGGCACTCACAGCTGCAGGAGAACAGAGAGGATTGAGATTTCCCATGAGCAGCAGGTAGGGAAGCGCAAATGAGACACGCATTGGCTAGAGGGAACCTTGTCAGGGTCAGGTGGCCGCCATGACAGGGCTGTCTGATTCCAAGCGGGTGGCCCCACGTTACATAGACTGGGTCCACGGGCCTGCAGTCTAACCAGAAGTAATAAGTACATCAGTACATGGGTCTGCAGAGTGGCCCATGGACAGTGTCCAATCCCTAGCTGAGGCCAATAGCTCTGCGCTGGTGTGCCCACTAAACCCTCATTATTCCAGTCACGGGTGTGAAAGGGTGAAGGGTAGAGGAGGGGGCGCATTGAGATGTGTTGGCAGTGAAGGCTGCTGCAGCCATTTGGGTGGGCAGGGCCAGGGGAGTCAGAGAGCAGGACCCTTCTGGCGTAAAAGATGGAGCAGAAGAAAAGCAAAGGAGAGTTGTGGGCCTGGAGGGGGCACCGGTAGAAATTAAATAGATGTGGCATTGGAGCTCTAAGGAGGAAGCAAGGCCATGAGTGAGGCTGTTAATGCTCTCACAGGGTGGCGGGGAGTCTGTGGATCTAATGTATGATGAGCAGACCACTTAGGGGCAGTTGCAGCGTTTTGCAAAGAGAAGCAGAGGATCTGGACTTGGCGAACTGAGATGATCCCCAATAAATGCAGATACCATCTACACAAGAGCGTCAGCGGCTGCTTCTTGCCACTTCCCGAGGAATGGGGCCTGGTGGTAAGGTAGGTCTCCTCCGTCTCTCCTCCGGGGTCATGGTGCTTCGGTGTCCAAGGGCACTGCTTACAATGTGTGCTGCAAGTGTGATCTCAGCCTTGTCGACCAATCGCTGGGGGCGGCGGGGCACTCTGAGCGCGAGGACGCTTTATGCACCAGCAATCCCAACGCCAACAGCCCCAGGGATCGAGGCAGCGGACTCGCCTACTCCGACAGACCTTTACAGCAGCGCGCCTTAAACACTGCTGCTCTTTTTTGATTTTCTTCAGAACATTAGCCAAGGCTTCGCGTTCTATTAACTGCAATTAAACAAGACGATTTAGCTGCTAAGCAGAACTCAAAGCAAAGGGTTTATCTAGGGAGTTTTAAGGTGTTGACCCGCGTGCAACCTTCATCAACAAACACACTCGAAAATGGGATTGTTGTGTCTTTTTAATGACCGAGTGGGATGCAGGAGGAAATTCATTTATCATGATCATTTGCACCGTATGCCGCGGCGACCAATGAGCCAGGACACGTGCTCTCTTAAATACGTCATCCCTACAGGGCTCTGTTTCTTGCTTTTTTCTGGGATAGCGCAGACTAAGCTTAGATTTATATCACAAGCAACTTTATAGGTTACACCAACATTCCTATGGTTCTCTGCCCAATACATTTCATAAAAACACATTGTTATTATCGCAAACCAGCTCTTGAAGGAGGTAAGGAGGGCTGCCATTATTGAACACTGCCTGTAAAATAGTTCATTTGGTTAATGCACCTGCGGTGGATCGTGTCCTAGATTTGAATCATAGCAGCCGATTCAGCCTTTCATCTACCTGTAAAACTGTGTAATTCAATTGGGGAATGGCAACCTCTATCCTTACAGTAAAGTAGTCTTGTATAGTGCACTTCTGTCATTTGGTGGCCACTCCCTGGGCGACCCTGCAAGAATATAGGGAGGTGAGTTGTTAATGGGATGAAGGGAGAGTCATTGAAGAAGATGTCATGTTGAGGCTTGCAAGCCTAAAGAACCCCAGTCTTGAGTGCTGGTGTGATTCGTAGTAGGATCTTTCATCCAGAAAGGATAACACAAGGTTGATCAGCTGGGATCAGCACTGCCAGGATCCGGGATCTAGTTATCCGCTGGTGTGGTGGTGGGAGGGAGGGAGGGAGGGTGGGGGAAGTAGTTATCTGTTGGTGGGGTGGGGGAAAGAGTTGAATGTGTGAATAGTGTACATTGGAAAGAGATGAAGATGAGATGAGATTTGGTTGTTGGGCGTCGGAAATGGTTAGCCAGAGGACTCCTTTTGGTTCAAGACTGTTGGTCTGGTGACTTTTGAGTGTTTGTTTATCGTCTCCCATTGCAATGTTTCTAGCTGTAAGGGTGAGGGTAGACTGACCTAAATGACTATGATTTCCTGTTCTTGTTGGCTGCTGCCTTGGGTGTTGGCCCTTTGCACGAGAAAGTCTGGTCATAAGGTGGCTGATTGGGCTCGGGCTCAGATAGTCATTTTCAGATGAGCTCTGTATGGATCCGTGGCATGTTTGTGTAATTATGTGCTGTGGATGTTCTGTTTCATTCACGCTCCCACCAGATGTTTGCTGGCTGAAGATTTTGTGCTGTTATCATTCTGGTGTTAGTTGAATAGCCAGTTTTTCAGGGATTTTCGGGCGGTTTTCCTGTGTGTGTGCAGACATTTGGGCTTCTAATTCCTGAGTTTGGTTGAGAAGGAGGAGGAAACGCATTGTGACAAATTAACTCCTGGTGCACCAGTGGTCCAGGGATGAATATCGATTTCTAAACCATCAATCAGCCCCACACCTCTAGTACACCAGAAGGAATCCGAACAGATTGGAAACACAAGCAAATTATAAACCTTCCAGTCCAATTTTGGTAACGTGGACGGAATGGCAGGCCTATTTTTACAAGTTCATGGATTGTTGGTTAGTTGCAACACAGCGAAAATACAATTATTAACCAATGATAAAAGGGACTATCCAGTCATGGTTGCTTTAAAATATATTCATTATTATCACAACAGAAATTTCTAACACATTACAAAATACAACCCACCCTGTAAAGGAATGCAGGGGACAGTTTCAAAAAAGGAAATAGGATGCACTCTGGATACTGACAGGAGCGTAGTCGGTATAGTAATTAATCGCAATAGTTCAAGGATACTTGGTTTCAACACAAAGGGAGCAATGGGTCTTAAAATGGCACTAGGGGCCTTTTGAGAAAGACGAGGGGGACAGAGGGGGACTGTACCCTTCTCCTGTAACCGGGTGCTGCTACTTTGCTGTTAATATCTATGTTAATATCACCTGTAACAGTATACTGTATCACCCCGGCTGTAACCTGTAACCTCCTTTCTGTAACTTGTAACTTCCTCCTAAACATGCGCCCGCAAGCCTCTGGGCAAGGTGCGCAATATAAATAAATAAATACAAATACAAATACAAACCATAATTAACCTTCTGCTTGTAGAGGTGTTTTGTGCTCGACAGTGTAGAGTTGGTTTCAGGGCGCTTGGCAGCTTCTGCGACAGAGTTCAAAACAGGAGACAGCTGCAGGTATCAGGACAGTTCGACGAGCGATGCTGGACTGACAGATTCAGGCTGGCCTACACAGCGGCTCAAGGACTCAAAGCTGAGGGGAGTGCTGCAGGCAACTTCCTTGTCCTTGGTTTGGTTCAGAGACACTCTGGCACTTCCCACCTAGGAAGCTTGCTGCAGAGCCTAGCAGGGCACGGTGTATGCTGGTTGGGTACTGGTTATGGAGCTGCTGGAGTGTCTACTGGATTAGGTTTCTCCCTCTGTTCCCTGGGAGATGTTTAGGGGAGGGATTTTGCTTCCCTCTTGGAGATCCTGGCCTTCCTTCACTGGCAGAAGATGTAAGGCAGACTGTACTTTCAGCCAAGGTCCAATGCTGACTTCTTTTTGCAAAGTCTTCAGGTGATCTGCCCAAAAGAGGGGCTCAGCTGTCTTTTAAAGCCAAATGGACCACAATGATTGGTGTAGGCTAAACCTTCCTCATTTAACCAATCCCTGGTCCCCACCAACAATCTCCTGTATTTACTTATTTTATTTATACTGTGCACAGAGACAAGCCCCGGAGGCATAGGGGCATACATACAACACGCAACAGAGAGAATCCACAGGGGTGGAGAATGAGAAGAGGGAGTCATGGAAGCCACAAGGTTAGGTCGTTGGCATTCGTTTACTCAAATAGATACGTTTTCAGCCTGCTCTTAAAGAGTTGCAGATTAGTGTAGGACCTCCGGTCTAGAGGAAGGTAATTCCATATCCGTGGGGCAGCATGAGGAAAAGATCTATGCTCCACATAGGACAAATGTGCTCTTGGTGTTTCTAAGAAGCCACTGTTGTTAGATCTCAGATAAGAGATACAGCTGGCCAGACACTTGGGGGCTTGCCCTGAGAGACAATTGTGCGTAATGCACAACACGCGGCAGATAATGCGGCTGTAAATGGGAAGCCAATGTAATGCTCTCCTAGCCGTTGTGACATGTTCTCTCCTTTGCAGACCTGCTACAATGCGCACTGCGTTGTTCTGAATCACCTGCAACTGGGTCATGTCTTATTTGGAGATTCCTAGCAATAATGTCTTGTGACACTGTGGCGCGAATGGCTTATGACAAAAAGGGCTGTAGCTGAGCTAGGAGCTTCAAATGGTAGCACGTACAGGAGACAAGACCATTGACCTGATTTTTCATGGACAATTCTTGGTCTAAAATCACACAGAGTGTCTTAACCTTATTCTCGGTATTGATATTTCAATCTGCAATTTTGAAGGATAGGTATTCCGGTATTCCGTATTGAGCTTCTTTAGTTGCATTGCAGTACCTAGCATCATAAGTTCTGTCTTTGAGCTATTTAAGGCCAGCTTATTGACTTGCATCCAGGATTGAAAGAGTTCATAGGTAGAATTTAACGAAGCAGAGTCTGCATAATTCACGTACACCACACCAAGTTTGTATAATTGCTCGAATAGTGGGAGCATAAAGATATTAAAAAGAGTGGGTGCCATGCATCAACCATGTGGGACCCCGCACATGACAGTGAACTCCTCAGCCATGACATCATCAAAAAAGACCCTCACTCTGCGGTCCGTCGGGAATGATTTTACCCACTCAAAGTCCAGAGAAGTGCGCTGATGTCTGCAACCTCTCTGCCAAGATAACGTGATCCACAAGATCAAACGCAGCAGAGAGATCCAGAGGCATAAGCATGGTAATTTTGACCACAGCCATGGCCTGCATTATTTTGGTCTTAAGCTCCAGAAGCGTTGATTCTATACTATGAGCTTCTCTGAAACCAGATTGTTTAGGTCTCAAGATGGCATGTGCGGCCAAGTAGGCTTTAATTTGAAGATGAGCTACTTTATCCAAGATCTTCAATTGATAAGGTACATTCGTAATAGGGCGATAGTTGCCTGCTATGCATAAGGTCATAACCAGAGTACTTTACAACAGAAAAGGTAAAGGGGTGAAAACATGTAATACTAAGTCCCACCCATCTTCCTGTCTGTTGTGGATCAAAGTGTCTCTTTAGTTAACAGAGCTCTCTGTGGTTCCTGATTAAAGTGGCAGGTCTTCCTTGAGGTTGCAGCGAGACCAGACTTTCTGACTTCTGCAAACCGTATTCTTGTCCCTTCTGATGGGATGACTACTGTAAACAGCTGTCTCAGAAATGACAGTTCACTGGCCTTGATACTGAGAGGTGGGAGCTGGCTTCAGGTTGACACAGATGCATATCAAACATTGTTGGGGTTTTTGAAGTATACTCTATTGCAGGGGTCTCCAACCTTTACGTTAGCTAGAGCTACTTGTAGTGGATGCCAACAGTGGAGAGCTACTAGCGGACGATATCGGGGTGGGGGTATTTATAAGCCTCAGAATTTTTACCAATATTTTTTTGGCTCGATTATTTCCCCTCTATAAACAGATGGAATAACTTATGCCTTCACGAATATATTAAGAACTTCAAAAACCTCTTTGTTGCATTATTATTTATTAGTAGCTGTCTCAAAAAGACAGATATTTGTTGGACTACCATACAAATATCCTGTAATTTTGTGCCCCTTCCTTTGCGTTTTATGCAGGCTTTCTACATGCTAGGCACACTATTATTTTCCAAATAAAAAAAAAAAGTAATTTCCAAATTGAAAAATGTTGCTTGCGTTCAAAAGTTTTCTTTGAAATGTTTTTTTTTCAGACACCACACATACTCTGTTATTTGCCAGTAAGATAGCTCAGCGGGTTGAGCGCTCGCTGCTGCTATCTGAGCGTGATCTGCAGGTCGCAGGTTAAAATCCCAGCAAGGCCAATTCAGCCTTTCATCCTTCTGAGGTCGATACACGTACCGATTTCAGTTGGGTGATATTGCATGTAAATATGTGCTCTGTAAAGCGCTTTGGATTAAGGCGCTATATAAATAACACATCATTATTATTTGTGTGCCCCTCTGTGTTTTAGCACAAGTTATATTTATAAAGATGTTATATGCTTGGCAAACTGGTTAATCACAAATGTTTCTGTTATGCTGACAGCAGTTTTTAGGAAATTAAACTGTGGGTTCATGGGTGCCAACTTTTGATTTTCACAGGGGCAGAAATATCCCCACCTCAGCCCTGAATTTAAGCAAGCAACCAGCCCAACCCATACCCTGGCCAAACACATTGTAAAGCACTTTTTATATAGTGCATTGCAAAAAGTCATACGATTAACAACCTGCAGTTTTGAATATATAACATCTCAGCATCGGTCTGTCAACCTGCTGAACTACCCTGGTAGGCTTCTACTGTACAGCGTGTCTATGAATTGCTTAATGTACTAAAAGTGGGTGTACTTGTGTCATGGAAGTGATTTAAAGTGGAAATGTACGGTGTGGAATTTGGAAAGAAATTGCACCATTTTTTAAAATATTATTTTGAACATTTCCAGGTGAGCAGCAGTGCTACTGTGATATTTTCATTGCGTGGTCACAATGATCCTCATCCTGCCCCAGCCCCTCCAACATCTCTGGCAAACAAGAGCAGCTTGCTTAAGAAAGACTGTCGTGGGGGCTCACAAGGCCAACTGTGGTACTACAGGCGGCCTGCACAAGCATAACGTGATATTGACATTTGTCAGTGGATTTGCAAGCAGTTCCAAGTGGCACAGTAGCCAAGCTCTCTGCCTGCGGACATGGCTGCAAAAATCACCATTAAATAATGTAATTTAGGAAAAATGTTTATTTTTGGTATCTTCAGCGCGGGTGACTGAAAAGGCTCAGGCGAGCTACTAGTCGCCCGCGATCGACTGTTTGGCGACCTCTGCTCTATTGGTATGTTAGGTATGTTAATTATGTTAATTGTTGCCACCACCTGCATTGGGTAAACAAACAAACAGGGCAGATCCGTGGAGCCTTTGATAGTTAATTAGGCTGGCCATGACAGAAGGAAGGTTTTGGCCCTCCCCCTTCTGAGATGCATCATGTACTCCACCTGTCAGATCCCAAGTAAATATGACAGGGAGGACTCTGCCTGTAGGCTGTGTCCACCCAGAGTACATGGGTATATGTGTATGTCGTGTGGTGGGCATAGGAAAATGTCTACGGCGTAGCTCCACACATTTTCCAGAGGTTGATCTACCATTATTCAATTTCATATAAAATTTAAAAAAAGCCCAGGTGAGCGCACACCCACCACGTGGATGGTCAAATTCCTCACATGCCCCCCAGCCTCAACATGTGAACTACCACCCTACTGAGGGTCTGGTTCATCATCAAGGTGAAAGTACCGGCTGAGGCCATCTGCATTTCCATTCTGGGAGCCTGGCTTGTTCTGGATGTCCATATCTAATCCCTGTAGCGATATGGCCCAACGCAAATGCTCAGGGTTCTCCCCTTGCATGGCCATTAACCATCAAAGAGGCCGGTGGTCTGTCTAGGTCATAAAGTGAGACCAAAAGATGTAGGGTTTCAGCTTCTTTACGGCCCACATGACCCAATAAGCCTCTTTTTCAAATACGGCCCAGTTCCTTTCCCTTTTTGTCTGCTAATGTAGGCGACAGGTTGCTCTACCCCATGAGAGTTCAGCTGAGCTAACACTGCTCCAATCCCAAAGTCACAGGTGTCTGTATGGATGATGAACTCCTAACCATAGCCTGGCACTTTCAGAACTGGGGCCCTGCACAAGTCATCCTTTTAATCATGAAAGGAGCTTTGACATGCTGCAGTCCAAGTTACCTTCTTCAGCATTTTCTCAGAAGTTACAGAATTCAGGGGCATGGCAATGGTTACATACCCCTTTATGAATGAGCGGTAGTACTCAGTGAGACCTAGAAAGGCTCTCACCTGTGTCTGTGTGGTGGGGGTCTCCCAATCCTTCAGAGCCTGTACCTTTGCTTCGAAAGGTTGTTTCTTTCCTCCACCAAACAGGTGGTCTAGATAAGTCACTGTGCCCTCTCTATCTGGCACTTTGTGGCCTTGATAGTTAGACCTGCATTCTGCAGCGCTTGAAGCACTTGTTTCAGGTGGGATAAGTGATCCTCCCAGATATGGCTGAAAACGGCAATGAGTATAAATAGGCGATACTGAACTTTTGCAGCCCAGACAAAACCTTGTTAACCATCTGCTGAAAAGTGGCAGGGCATTCTTCAATCCGAAGGGTATCACAGTGAACTGATAATGTCTTTCTGGAATTGAGAATGCTGACTTCTCTCTCACTCCGTCTGTCAAGCTGACCTACCTGTACACTTCCATGAAGTAAAAGGTACTCATGTACTTGGCAGGGCCGAGCTTGTCAATGAGCTCATCTGCCTGAGGAATGGGGTGAGCATCTGTCTTTGTGAGAGAATTTAGCCCCCTGTAGTCCACACAAAAGCGAACTTCAGTCTTCCCACCACTGGTCTTTATAGGGACCAGTACCACCGGGATAGCTCAGGGGCTGTGGGATGGCTCTATCACTCCTAGGGACAACAACTTGGAAACATCTTCCTTGATGGTGTCTCCAATCTACGCAACCTGGAGTCAACAAAAACAGACCGGCAAACTGTTCCAGTAACCGACGACAGTCTTTCAGTTGCAGCTTTGATAGGTCCGTAGCAAGGTTGACAACTTCAACTGACCCATCTGTGGCTTCAGTGTGCAAGAGGTCTGGGAGGGGTTTGGTCTCCTCCTCAGTCTCTCTGTAGGTCACTAATGCCATGACCAAGTCATCCCAGCTATAATGGGGTTTTAGCCAATTAACGAGAAAGACCCTTCACATCTGTTTAGGTCATTTCACGTCAATAAGATAATTTACTTGGCTGACCTTTCTAGCTCACTGTAAGGTCCAGTCCACTTGTCCTGACGGGCACTGGGTTTGACAGGCTCCATATTCCACACCCAGTGGCCTGGAGAATAGACTGTCACTGTGGCCTTCTGATCGAGACAGTGCTTCATCAGCTCCTGATTGCCCTTTAGGTTTTTCATTGACTGTTTCATGTACTTTGCCATTCTAGACCTAAGGCCGAGTACATGGTCAGTCAACCACATCTCGTGTAGGGGATGAGGTGTTGCCCTCCCATCCCTCTTTCACTAGACGGAGGGGACCTCAGACAGGGTGTCCAAACAGAAGATCAAAGGGGTTAAACTCTACTCCTTCAAGCCACCTATCATGACATTCTTGTTGAACTGCTCAGCAAGCCCATTTGTTTGTGGATGGAAGGCTGCAGAGACCCAGTAGGTGATGCCACACTCGTCCCACATAGCCTTCATATATGCTGATATGAGGTTTGATCCCCTGTCAGAAATGACTACCTTGGAGAATCCAACATGGGAGAATATCCCAACCAGGGGCTTTAAAGCTCCTCAGAGGGACAGCCTAAGTGTACCTTGTGGTGTGGTCTACCACAACCAAGATGTATGTGTACCCTGAGCTGGTTTGAGGTTCCAAAGGACCCACAATGTCCATGCCTATTCTCTCGAAAGGCCGCCCTCAGGACCGGACAAATTCCTTAACTTTTATGCCGAACTGCGGCCAGTAAAAAGTGCGCAGACTACCAGTCTGATGTCTTAGTCACTGCCAAGTGACCCGCTAAAGGAAATGGGTGAGCCAAATCAAAAGGGACTTTCTGTGACACTGGGGAATCACCAACCTTCTGGTGCCCTCACCCTCAGAGTCTTTTGGCTCACTGTACATGAGTCATTCTCCCAGTACACTTTGAACAGTCAAGGGGCCTCGCCCTTAGCCTGCTCCTCCGCCTGCTCTTTCAGGCCTGCCAGAGTGTTACACTCTTTCTGGGCTTTAAAGAAGTCCTTGTCATCTGGGCCCCCAGCTGATGCAAACTCATCCAGCTTGGGCAGGCCTTTTAGATCTGCGCTCACCTGGTCCTCCACCTCAGGTTCCTGCGCTGCGCCAGGCACCTCTGAGGTCACTGAGTCCCCTGCTACCAAAGTAGGGTCCTCAGTGGCTACTGGACCTTCTCCCACAGGAGTAGGCGACTCAGCAGTCTGTGGAACTGGACTAGGGGCTACCAGCCACGCTGGTCCCTCCAACAAGTACTCTCGAAGCACTCCAGGACCTGAGCGTGTTCAATCTGGTGATCTCTTTGGCCCTCGATCGGGTAGCCGCTGCGACTATCTCAGGATCAGGAAGATCATTACCCAACAGACAAGGAACAGGGATGGAGTCTTTCACTGCTACATAACGCTGGGTCATTTCACCTCGCCAGCTGAACTCTACTATTGCCAAGGGCCACTTACTATTTCCATCAAACCCACTGATGCAACAATCAGGCCCATCGATATACTAGCCTGGTTGTACCCACTGCCGGGTGACAGCACTTTAGCTAGCCACGGTGTCTTGGACTGCAGGAGTTTTGTTTCCATTGATATACACATTTTCTAAATAGAATTGAGTATTATTGGGAAATGGGATCTCTTCTGGAGACCAGGTACCGTTCCCACTCAGTGTAACCAATCCACATTCGGTCACTCCTTGGCCTAGTGGAAAGTCCTCCTCCAGAAGGCCCACACTGATGATGGCCTCTTCCATGAGTCCTTGGGTAAGGCCTTGCAAGCAAGACCCCCTTTCCTATGGCCCAGCTCCTTAAACACAAAACAACCTTTGGTCGTGAAAACATAGGTGTCCCAGTGTTAAGGGTGCCTGTGCTCTTCTTTTTCAGTGTCTACAGCTGAACTAAGGTTTTGGGATTTCCCTTCATTCTTTTTGGGACCTGACTACCAAGAGGATTGGGTTGGACCTTTGTCCTTCCTATTCTTGTTTATTTTTTGTTCGAAGATTTCTCTTCTGGTTTGGGTGTGCTCACCTGAACCTTTTTCTGGACTTGAGTACTCACAAACCTGTTGGCAGCCTTTGTAGGCTCCCTAGAGTCTGTGTTAGTCTTGTCCACAAGATGCTGGTCTAGATCAACTTCACAATTCTGCATTACACTTTCAGACACAATCAAATTTAACATCCCTTTAAATCTGTCAACTTTGTTACCAGACACCCACCTGCTCCGATATCTCAACACCAAGTGTCTGAGTGCTTCAAATGTCGGCCCACTTTTCTTTGCAAGCTCTCGGAAACTCTTGAGATATTGTTCTGCAGTTTACAGATCTTCCACAGGAAGGCTGTAAACAGGCCTTTCCTCAGGAGACAACAGAAGAATTGCATCAGTCCCTGGTGTTGGTAAGCGACTCATCAGGGCTGTACCCCACAGTACCTCATCCACCTCCTGTAGCTGAAAAGCAAGCTCAAGCACTTCAAACGAGTCAGAAATATCCTTCCCCACTTCATCAGCCTACACTAAGTCTTTGGGTATGTGCCGCTGGGGCTTATCCCAGGCTCTCTGGTTTGAGCCACTGATCCGTTGCCATCCTTCTTCTCTTCGAGTGCCAGTTTGCGCAGCTCTGTGGTGACCTTGTCTCATTGCTTCTGTTGTCTAGCACTAGTTTCCGCTCCTCGGGCAGGAGCCTTCTAGCCGCTACCCTGTTAACAGCTGGATCAATTACAGGGCCACTTAGAGACCGTGCCGAGGTCTGGGACCTGCAGGCTGCTGCACTAGCATCTGACCTCACTGACACTCTAGAGTGTTGAGAAACCATGCTTGCCACCCCGGCAGGATGGTTGGCGAGAAAAATTGTTCATGCTGTCTCGCTCGTCATCTTCCACTACCCCTCCTGGAAAGTCTTCTTCATTGAGGTACACAGGGTCTAACCCATCCCCTGGGGTCTTCTCCCCAACCGCCCTTGCTTCGACCAAAGCCTGGAGGCTAAACCATCAATCAACCCCCAACATCTAGTACACCAGAAGGAATCCGAACAAATTGGAAACACAAGCGAATTATAAACCTCCTTGTCCAAATTTGGTAACATGGACCGAATGGCAGGCTTATCTTTGCATGGTCGTGGATCGTTGGTTAGTTGCAATACCACGAAAAATACAATTATTACCCAATGAGAAAAGGGACTGTCCAGTCAAGCTTGCATAAAAATATCTACTTTATAATTAGCACAACATATTTAAACACAACATTGATCAAGACCAATAGTCTTGCCTGCCTGACCATCTGCACAGAGTTCATCATATAAACTGCAGTTAATGTTCATCTGGACCCCCAGTTCCTAACAACTAGGGGATCTCACATGCAGCTAAGGACAACCAGTACTCCCCAGCTCAGGGGCATAATCACACAGGTATAAAATATATAAAGTTAAGTCTTGCAAGCGCAGGTATGGTGATTAGTGTAAATGTGCTTAAAAGCATTTAGAGCATATGCACATATGAAATTGTGCCCATAGGTATAATAATACCCCTATGCTGACAGCACATTCAGACTCATGTGCAGGGGAAACCGCTAAGAAGTGAGTACCACGCAGCAGTCCCGTTTCTATTTCTATGAATTGGGCAGATAAATAAAGGGGCTGACCAATATGGCACCCATCGTAATTCAATTACCGCGATGTAATGGCAGCGCTCCACAAATGAAGGTAAATGTGTTTATACTAAAAGGATAACAGTGAAGAGGAGATGTATGTTGGAATTGTGACAAATGGTTAGACAACGCAATTAGTTCCTCACTCGAACAGCCAAGTAGGTTGGCCATGTTGTTGTGTAGGGGAAGAGAAGAGCGGGCTTTGAGACTGGGGTTGAATGATAGTAGCTGGCAGCGCCTCACGTGTGTGCTATGAATAAAGTCCATGTAGAAGGTAAGTGAGTAAGGGGGCCCTGGCCCTCTGTAGTCAAGAGCCGCTTGAGGTCTATACTAAGAGATCACCCGCTCGAGAGAATAGGCACTACATGCACAAGGGGTGACGCAAAGTATGCCTATACATGTAAAGTATGTCAGGAGGTATAGTGGGGGCCTACGTAGTTTAGAGAGAATAAGATTGCAGGGTATCTGCAATATCTAGTGGACCTGAGATAAAAGACACAGCGACTATAATGTGTGCCTTTTTGTATGCACTGCAGATTGACTGTTGCCCGAAGCAGCTCCTTTTTCACTGAGGGGAGAGTAGTTTACGAATGTATGGGCCCCACATCTGCGTCCTAAAGATTTGTTGGAGAAGGGGAATTAATATTTACCCATAAGTAAGTAAACTTACAACAGCAAATAGTTCCACCATAGCTCACAGTCCCATAAAGGTATAGAGATGGCTTACTTGTAGCACGATCTGTAGCATGTGGTTGTTTTTGTAGATTGGAACCAAACAAGGCTGTCATTCTTGGGCCATTTGCCATAAGGAAGCCAGGCAAAAGTTGGTGTGCCAAGTCAGAAGGGGCCCTGAACTATAGAGCTGTAGGTAAGGGCGCATACATCAAAGGCTATTAGGGGTCAGTATGCAACATAGGAATTGTGTCTCCAGGGGTGCTGATATATCTTTCTCTCTGCCTCTCTCTCTCTCCCTGTATCTTGAACTCATGGAAGAGGGTCAATTGCCAAATGCCAGGCAATGTAATGTGCCGGTGTAGGAAATTGAAGACATTTTGTGCAAAAAACAAAAGGTATGCACTAGCGTGATAAAATTAAGTTGTGACTTAATTGTATTAGATGATCTAGTCACTTAACGCAGTAGAGTACAGACAGAACTTGTACCCTAGTTGAATTTGTTTTTATTGTAGACACCCTGAATACTCAAGTAGAGTTGGAGTGGTACATTATTCAGATGCCATTCCTGTCCTGATGAAGGCCGGGGCAGTATTTAACCTGATTGTATGGCTAACGAGAACCGGCTGAAACACGTGTCGACAAAGAGTGCAAGAAATAGACATGTTTATGTTATTAGTTCTAGGTGGTGGTTAATAGTATAGTGATTGTATTAGTGTATTATTCTGGTCATTAGAATGGATGTGGTAGTGTAACCTGGAGGTTGTCTGTGGATAAAGGAATGTATGAGTATGACACATTGGAATTCAGTAGAATGAATAGAGGTGTATGGAGATACTAAATGCAATGAGAAATGTTATGTAATGCTGTACATTTATGAATTGTTAATGTTAATTGTATGTTTTAAAAAAATAAGGAATGAAAAGAGATATAATCAATTTTGTAAAAGAGAACGTGTGAAGGCATTTATTTAGTTCTGACAAGTTCTGTCTGGTACTATTGGTCTTGATCAATGTTGTGTTTAAATATGTTATGAGAGCCTGGACGATCAAGACCAGATCAGGTACCCTTGTTTATTTTATATTATCATCACAACAGACAGTTCTAGCACACTACAAAATGCAACCCATCCTGTAAAGAAATGCAGAGGACAGACAGTTTCAAAGAAGGAAAAAAGATGCACTCTGGAAACTGACAGGGGAGTAGTCGGTATAGAAATTAATCGCAATAGTTCAACGATACTTGGTTTCAACACAAAGGGAGAAATGGGTTATAAATTCTCCAAACCACTATGTACCTTGTGCTTGTAGAGGTTCTTGCTGCTCTACAGTGCAGAGTTGGTTCATGGCGTTTTGCAGCTTTTGTGACAGAGTTCAAGACTGGAGAGAGCTGCGGGTATCAGGCGGCAGGCAGTTCAGCGAGGGATACTGCGTGGACGGCTGCAGACTGGCCTCAATGGCGGCTCTGGGTCAAGAATCGGTGTCTCAGTACTTGTTGGCGGGTCTGAAGCTCTGGTTGAGGTGTCTCGGACGGAGTTAGCGACTGGGACGTAACAACAGTTCGTGGTACAGTCATTTGCAGCTTGAAGTGCTCAACTGGCTTGAAAATGTCCTTTAATGTTACACTCACCTGGTATCCACGGGGACGCCACCCATCCCTGGTTGGATGATTTGCACTCTCGAACAGTGGCGTCGCTAGGGAGGGAATGGGGGGGCAGGGCTCCACTCTGCCCCCCTTGTGCCCCTCTACCTAAGACGAGCAGTGACCATGTTCTCCCCCTACTTTTGTCTGTGCCCCCCTACTTTTGTCTTTGGCCCTCTCTGTGCCCCTTCTAAATCTGATTCCTGGTGACGCCACTGCTCTCGAACCCGCTCCCGGTCCCTTGGTAAGGCCTCTGGTTAAAGATGGGTCTCCATATTGTAAAAGGTGGATTCTCTGTCCTGCTCCTCGTGGCAGGGGCGTGTAGATGTGGGAGGCAAGCAGCGACCAAGTTACTTCACTGGTGCAAGCCCCCCTGTGGGAATCCAGGCTTGCTGCGACTCTGTAGCTTTGCTGCTTTACAGTCTTTATATGCAGTTCTTATGTTCCTCTTAGTTCAAATAATAATGTCTTGCTTCTTTCCTTTTAGGTATGGAAAGGTATTTTGGTGATGTCATGTAGTTTGAAGATGAGCATGGGCCGGTAGGCGAAAACGCGGTGTGCGCAATGCTGTCCGGTGAGTAATGCACGATGCGCTGCGCTGTTTCGCCTTTTATATTGCTAACCTGTGTCTTTTCTCTCCTTGCAGGTTGCAATGTTCCTTGCCGAGCACCTTAATGTTCCAGCAATGATACTGACCAGGAGGTGACTACCCAGATAAGAATTGTGTGGCTTTCTTCATTCGGGAGGAAACGTGAGTAAACGCTTACTAATGCTGTCTTTCTTTCTCCTCTTTTTAGGTTATGGTATTCCAGGATGCATGTGATGCCGGATGATGGAGTTTGTACCTTCAGGTGAGTGGAACTGAAGTCAGCGATGGATTGAAGACAGGATACTGTTCCAGGTAAGTTTCGTAGTGTTCTTTCTCTCTCTGCAGGTCCTTGGTTTCAGGTAAGCTGGCATCAAAGAACTGGACACGATGAGTGTTACGCTTCCCACAGCAGAATAACGCAAAGCATGTTCTGCTGTTTGGGTGCGGTTTAAATAGTCTCAGGTAAAGTAGTCCAGGTAAAATAGTCCCAGCCATGTCACATCCAAAGTAGTCCACGTAAAGTAGTCCCAAGCCTGCCACACCCAAAAGACTAGACCGCATAGCTCAGTTCCTTCTAACTGAGCTATGTGTGTGCCTCCATGTTGGCTGACCCCACCCCCCCAAGTTAAATAGTCCTATAGTCCCATTCTAATGTTGGTCTTCATGATGGTTATGAGCCTGGTGCCAAAGGCACCATGACTGACTCCAAGAGAGTCTTGGATGAGGGTTAAAGGCCTTTGACCTGGCCCTAACTGGAAGGATGACTTGCCAGTGAGGGTCAGGGCAAGGGTCATGACAGCACTCCCCTCAAGGCCCCTCTCACAGTGGCACTTCTGCCTGGTCCTGGTTTGGCTGGGTAATTCTGATGGAACTTTTTAATTAAGCGAGGGGCATGGATGTATTCACTAGGTTCCCATGATCTGCCTTGAGGGCCGTATCCCTTCCAATCAACTAAATAGTAGAGTTTGGATCCAGTGTATTTTGAGTCTAGGATATCCTTTACTTCAAAATCTGGTTCTCCGTCAACTAATACTGGTTTTGGTGGTGTTGTAACCCGAGTACCGGGTTGTACCGGTTTCAGGAGTGATACGGGAAACACAGGATGAATCCGCATTGTAGGGCTAATTTAACTGCCACTGGATTTATTATGGATTCAATAGAATAAGGTCCCAGATATCGGGGACGAAAGGTCCGAGTCCCTTTTATGGGCACATATTTTGATGCTAACCAGACCTTGTCTCCAATTTGATAGTCGGGGGCTTTACTACGATGTTGGTCAGCGAATTTCTTTTGTCTGTTCTTGGCTTGGAGTAAATGTTCTGCTGCTTCTTTGAAGGCCTGGGAAATAGTCGTATGTAGGGTTTTAACCGCTGGCATTTCCAAAGGGGTTGGGAGATCCAATTCTGAAGTACGTGGATGTGTACCATATATAGTGTAGAAAGGGGTTTGTCCAGTGCTGGTGTGTAATGAATTATTATAGGCATATTCAGCTATCCATAACAAGTCCTTCCAATTTCTTTCCACTTGATGTAACATGCAACGTAAGTATTGCTCGAGTGTTTAGTTTGTTCTTTCTGTTTGCCCATCTGTTTGAGGATGGTGACTTGTGGATAGTCGAATGTCAATTTGGGCCATTGAACAGCATTTCCTCCAGAAGCTGGATATGAACTGGCTACCTCGATCTGAGATCAAGACCGATGGAAAGCCATGTAGCCGTACGATTTTCTCCAGGAATACATTTGCCAAATTGGATGCATTTGGAAGACCCTTAAAAGGAATAAAGTGTGCCATTTTAGAGAACAAGTCTACAACTGCTAAAATGGTGTTGAATCCTTGACTGGGAGGTAGATCTGTAATTAAATCAAGGGACAGGTGTGCCATGGTGCGGGAGGAATTTCCAATGGTTGGAGAAGACCAGCGGGTTTCTGCTTTTGGGACTTGTTTTGTGCACACACACCGCAAGATTGGATAAATTGTATGATATCTTTACGCCATGTGGGCCACCAATAGTTTTGTTTTACTTTAGCTAGAGTTTTGGCAATTCCAGGATGACCTTCAATCAAGGAGTCATGATAACCCGAAATAACCTGCTCTTGTAAATCCTTACTTGGCATGTAAAGACGGTTCCTAAAATATGGTAACTGGTCTTTAATGGTGTAATGTTCTCCTTGAGTACACCACTCTTGTGAGAAAGTGGGATCCATTAAGAGTTGAATCTTGTTTTGGAGTTCACCCTGTGTCAATGTTGTTGTAAAACCCAGGAGTTTGTCTTCTGGAATGATGGCTAGTGGATCTGGAGTTATGTATACCTTTTCATCAACACCCATGTGGGACAAGGCGTCAGCCTTTCTGTTTCAGACTCCTGGCCGGTAGGTGATCACATAGTAATATTCAGCGAAGAAAAGAGCCCACCGCAGTTGACGGTATGATTAAGCCTTTGCTGTTTTTAGGTATTGCAGGTTTCGATGATCAGTTATGACCGTGACAGTATGTCTAGCACCAAGGAGATAGTGTCGCCATGCCTTGAAAGCTGATTTTATAGCCAAGAGTTCTTTGTCTGTGATAGCATAGTTGAGTTTGGGAGGTGAGAATGTTTGTGACCAGAAGGCCACAGGGTGTAACTGGCCAGTTCCTGGGTCCCTTTGTGAGAGAACAGCTCCCATAGCCATGCTAGAGGCATCTGTTTCAACTATATAAGGGAGGTCTCGGCGAGGATGCCGTATAACTGGAGCAAAAGTTAATTTTTTCTTAAGTTCTTGAAAGGCCTTCTCTGCTTCTTTGGTCCAATGGAATGTTTTATTGTTTTTTCTCAATAGTGATGTAATTGGATGCACTATTTGGGAAATATCTGGGATGAATCAGCAATAAAAGTTTGCAAAGCCCAACATACTCTGGCTTCCTTTAAATGACGTTGGTGTCAGCCAGTTAAGAATGGCATCTACCTTTTACCTATCCATTCTGATACCTTTTGGTGTGAGGATAAAACCAAGGAACTCCACTTCGGTGACATGAAAAGAGCATTTTTCGAGTTTAGCATACAGTTTATGTTGGCGGAGTTTAGTAAGGATGGAGCGGACATGCCTGACATGGTCTTCCTTTGTTGCAGAATACACTAAGATGTCATCAATGTAAACCAGGGCGCAAACATCGATTAACTCCCGCAAAACATCATTCATAAAGTACTGGAATGCAGCAGGAGCGTTGCAAAGTCCAAAAGGCATTACCTGGTATTGATACAAGCCATATTTGGTACGAAAGGCGGTTTTCCATTCATCTCCATTCTTCACTAGAACAAGATGGTGCGCCCCCCTAAGGTCCAGTTTGGTATAGATTTGGTGTCTTTGACTTGATCCAATAATTCAGGAATAAGGGGCAGTGGATAACATTTTTTTACTGTGATCTGGTTTAATGCGCGATAGTCGATGCAAGTCCTCAAATCTCCCTCCTTCTTTGGTACGAAGAATAAGGGACTGGCTGCTGGTGATTTAGATGGGCGGATAAATCCATTTGCCAGGTACTGATCAAGATAAGATTTCAAATGGAGGTTTTCTGGTTCAGTAAGTGCATAGATTCGACCACAAGGAATTTGCACACCAAGTATGAGGTCGATATGACAATCGTAGGGCCTGTGCGGTGGTAGAATATTGGCTTGTTCTTTCTGGAACACGTCTTGAAAATCTTGGTATTCATTTGGTAGAGTACTAGTCACACCTAGTAGAATCGCCGCCGTACTGGGCGTAGCTGATGTACATAAGTCTGTTTTCCCCTTTTCTTGGTAATAATAGGTGTGAGCACAATCATCGGAAAAGGTCAACTTCTTGGCACGCCAATCTATTAGAGGGTTGTGAGCTACCAACCATGGCATCCCTAAGATTAGTCGAAACTTCGGAGCTTTGATGAGATCGAATACAATAGATTCTCGGTGTCCATCCTGGCACAGTAGGGTTAGTGCTGCTGTATATTGGGTTACTGGTCCGGAAGCTATTTCTGTCCCATCAACAGTAGTAACTTTTTCAGTAGTCAACTTAGAGCATAAGGGAAGCCCCATCTCTGCTGCCAGATCTTGGTCTACATAATTCCCAACTGCTCCGCTGTCTATGTATGCTTCGACAGCATGCATCCGAGACGGTTGTTGGTGATTGATCAAAATTACTGGTAATGCAAAGTGTGAGGTCTGTGGCTCATCCTTCTCGCTCGACAAGTGGACCTCTACGCTTGCCGGGCTTGGTAGTTTTCCGACTCCTTGTTATTATCTTCCTTCTCTGTGGCTCCAACAGTTCTCCTTGGTGGTTTCACTGGACATTCTTTGAGGAAGTGGCCTGATTTTCCACAATATAAGCATCAGTTATGTTGCCTTCTCTTGTCTCTTTCAGTTTTAGTTAAAGGGGCCGTACACCTCTGATTTGCATGGGTTCTACCGTGTTTTCCAATGTAAGTGGAACATTATCCTTTGACCGGACATACACAGCTCGAGTGTCTAACCTTATCCGGTCTGCTTTTTGGTCTTGTAAATTGTGATCTAATTGCACCACAAGGTTAATGAATTCTCCACAGTCTTTAGGTGGCTTAACCACTTGAGCAAGGACATCCTTTAATTCCCCTCGTAGACCCCAATGAAATAGTGTGGTCCTTTTTTCCTCAGGCCACCCAGCTTCAACGACTAGTCTGTTAAATGTTGCTATATATGTAAGCAAGTCTTGACTTCCTTGACGGAGTCGAGATTCAATAAAGGGCTCCTGGCGGAGTCCTGATATGCCCAGGAGGGTACCTGTATGTAAAATGCTAGAAATCAGGATGGGAGATCCGTAGACAGCTGTCTTGTTTTGAAGCTATTTTATTTTGCCTTCAAAACGATTTTGCACAGATAAATCGAATTAAACATTTACCGGACTTTCGATAAGCACGAAAGTATGGACAGATGTTTTTTCTTAAGGGAAATACAGGTGAGTATATTCCTCTTCAATTATCGAGAGACAATTTCTACAGTGGTGCACAAGTATACAATACAGGTAGGTAGTGACATAGAACTTGTGCAGGGTGTGACCCAGGAATGTAGTAGGTCCGGGGGTATTCAACAAAATAGTGTACACAACACTATCCATCAACATATATATACAAAAGTTGTGCCACAAAACATCGACACAGAGGTGTTTCGGCCAAACAGGGCTGGGTAAGGGCCCATGGTGGTGGTGGCCTTCATCAGGATGTCTGCAGTGAGCTCTGGATCCAGAGCCACAAGGATTCAGAGCCATTTTTTGCATTCGCTCCTAGAGGCCTAAGGCTGTATTTATTGGCCAAGGAGACCCGAATCATACGAGTCTTCCCATGCTCACTGCAGACATGGTTCCCAGAGTCCAGTACCCATTACTGGACTCTAAGCACAGCGTCCCTGCTGCACCACTGCAGACTATTACCTATACAGACAGCACCACTACCAGTGATCATCCTGATGAAGGCCACCACCACGGGCCCTTACCCCGCCTTTGTATATATGTGTTGATGGATAGTGTTGTGTACACCATTTTGTTGAATACCCCCGGACCTAAAACGTCTGTCCATACTTTCGTGCTTATCGAAAGTCCTGTAAATGTTTGATTCGATTTATCTGTGCAAAATCGTTTTGAAGGGAAAATAAAATAGCTTCAAAACAAGACAGCTGTCTACGGATCCCCCATCCTGATTTCTACATTTTACATTCCTTGACGGAGTGACAAAAGTTTGTTGTCTAATGCTTGGACTTGGGTATGATGAGCAAAGAGTTTTTCCATTTCCATCTGGAAACCCCCAAAGTCATGTAACAACAGGCTTACCAATGGTACCAACCAATCCGCAGCACTGCCACTCAGATATGACAAGACAAAAGCAACCCACGCTTGGTTGTTAGGAAAAGCCCCAGGTCTGCAAAGGAAATGAAGATGACACTGGTTCATGAACATTGCATACTTCTTGGGGTCCCCTGTAAATCGTTCAGGTGGAGCTAAAGGAACTGCCCCAGGAAGGGTTATTTGTACTGGATTGGACAAAGAGGTTGGTACAGGTGCTGGTGGAATGTTACCAGGCAATGGGGTCTGTCCTGCCTGTGATTGGAGCAATTGTCTACTTATTTTGTCGGCACGAGCCTTAGTAACAATCAAATCCCTCCTAAGAGTGTTGGTTTCTTGCCTGGCTGAATGTACTTCAGCATGTAATTGTCCCAACAACTGAACTAACTGGTCAGCCTCTGAAGTCTCCATGACGCCCAGTTGTATAATATTATTGAGGCTTTGTGTTCTGTTACGCTCACCTGGTATCCACAGGGACACCACCCAGCCCTGGTTGGATGATTTACACTGTCGAACCCTCTCCCGGTCCCTTGGTAAGGCCTCTGGTTAAAGATGGGTCTTAATATTGTAAAATGTGGATTCTCCGTCCTGCTCCTCGTGGCAGGGGTGCGTAGATGTGGGGGGCGAGCAGTGACCAAGTGACTTCACTGGTGCAAGCCCCCCTGTGGGAATCCAGGCCTGCTGCGACTCCGTAGGTTTGCTGCTTTACAGTCTTTATATGCAGTTGTTATGTTCCTCTTAGTACAAATAATAATGTCTGGCTTCTTTCTTTTTAGGTATGGAAAGGTATTTTGGTGTTGTCATGCAGTTTGAAGATGAGCATGGGCCGGTAGGCGAAAGCGCGGTGTGCGCTATGCTGTCTGGTGAGTAATGCGTGATGCGCGGTGCTGTTTCGCCTTTTATATTGCTAACCTGTGTCTTTTCTCTCCTTGCAGGTTGCGATGTTCCTCGCCGAGCGCCATAATGTTCCAGCAATGATACTGACCAGGAGATGACTGCCCAGATAAGAATTGTGTGGCTTTCTTCATTCAGGAGGAAACGTGAGTAAACGCTTACTAATGCTGTCTTTCTTTCTCCTCTTTTCAGGTTATGGCATTCCAGGATGCATGTGGTGCAGGATGATGGAGTTCGTACCTTCAGGTGATTGGAACTGAAGTCAGCGATGGATTGAGTACAGGATACTGTTCCAGGTAAGTTTCGTAGTGCTTTTTCTCTCTCTGCAGGTCCTTGGTTTCAGGTAAGCTGGCAGCAAAGAACTGGACACGGTGAGCGTTACGCTGCCCACAGCAGAATAACGCATAGCATGTTCTGCTGTTTGGGTGCGGTTTAAATAGTCTCAGGAAAAGTAGTCCAGGTAAAATAGTCCCAGGCCTGCCACACCCAAAGTAGTCCAGGTAAAGTAGTCCAGGCCTGCCACACCGAAAAGACTAGACCGCATAGCACAGTTCCTTGTAACTGAGCTATCTGTGTGCCTCCATGTTGGCTGAACCCCCCCCCCAAGTTAAATAGTCCCAAGTAAATAGTCCCATTCTAATGTTGGTCTTCATGATGGTTATGAGCCTGGCGCCAAAGGTGCCAAGACTGACTCCAAGAGAGTCTTGGATGAGGTTTAAAGGCCTTTGACCTGGCCCTAACTGGAAGGCTGACTTGCCAGTGAAGGCCAGGGGCAACGGTCATGACATTTGAGGCGGATGTTGGTGGATGCTTGTTGATGCACTCATCCTAGATTCTTCACTGGGCTTGCGTTGTCCTTTAAGGCGGATGGCCCAAAGTTGAGGAGGGAGTTCCCTTGTCCTTGATTTGGTTCAGAGACTCTATGGCACTTCCTAGCAGAGCCTAGAATGTCACGCTGTGTGCTGGCCCGGGTACCAGTTCTGGAGCTCCTCTGGATTTAGTATGTCCCTCTGTTCAATGGGAGATGTTTAGGGGAGGGATATTGCTTCTATCTCGGAGGACCTGACCTTCCTTCACCGGCAGAAGATGTAAGGAAGACTATACCTTCAGCCAGGGTCCAATGCTGAGTTTTTATTGCTGCTCCTTACAAAGTCTTCAGATCTGCCCAAAAGAGGGGTTCAGTCCCCTTTTAAAGCCAAATGGGTCACATTGTTTGGTGTAAGTTAAGCATACCTTAATGAACCACTCCTGGGTCCCCATCAACAATCTCCTGTATGCATGAGGTCATAACCAGAGTGCTTTGCAACAGAAAAGGTAAAGGGGTGAAAACATGTGATACTAAATCCCACCCATCTTCCTGTCTGTTGTGGATCATTGAGCTTTCTGTGGTTCCTGATTAAAGCACCAAGTCTCCCTTGAAGCTGCGGCAAGACCAGACTTTCTGACTTCTGCAAACCACATTTTCCTACCTTCTGAATGGGGTCCCCTTGCAGGGATAACTACTGCAAACAACTGTCCCAGACATGACAGTTCAATTGCCTTGTTACTGAGAGGTGGGAGCTGGCTTCAAGTTGACACAGATGCATATCAAAGATTGTTGGGGTTCCTATCTCCTTTGTTAACCTGTGCAGCCAGGCCCCACGTGGGCCTGTTTGAAGTATACTCTATTAGTATGTTAATTATGTTACTGGCTGCCACCACCTGCAGAGGGTAAACAAACGGACAGGGAGGATCCATGGAGCCTTTGATAGTTAATTAGGCTGGCAATGGTAGGAGGAAGGTTCTGGCCTTCTCCCTTCTGAGATGCATCATGTACTCTGTCAAACCACAACTAAATATGACAGGGATGACTGCAACTGTAGGCTGTGTCCACCCAGAATACACAGGTCTATGTGTATGTCATGCAATGAGCATAGATAAATGTGTGCGGTTTAGCCCCACACATTGTTCAGAGTTTGATCTATCATCATTCGATTTCAAATAAAATTTCAAAAAAGCCCAGGTGAGCGCACACCCACTGTGCCGATGTCCAAATTCCTCACATGCATCCTCCATGGCTTTTTCCATTGAAGCTTGGCAGTGTTACTAGGGCAGTCTTGCCCGATCGAAGCATTCTCATTGGTTTGTAATGTATCAATTTCCTTGTGGTGGATTTTTGACCTCTACCATGATAGGCATGGTTGGCACTGCACAGGGTGTTCAAGTGAATACTCCATTTGACGGGGAGCTAATGTAGTACCCAGAGTACTCGGGTGAACATTACAATCTTTGAATTCCTAAAAGAAGTCTAGATGTGGAGTTTTGGATTCTTTGTAGCCTGTTCTGTGGGTAATCTGGAAGCCCCGACTACTGGCAGCTGGCATAGTTTTAATTTGGGGCGTACTGGAGAGATTACTGCCATGGGTCTGTGTGTGAAGGTCAGGCAAAGCATGATGCGTCCGATAATTCAGAGCTGAAAAAAGCAGCGCTCTATGATGGCTTTAACCTGTGATTCAATTGTGAGTTTGCTTTCGAACAATGTTCTGCGGTTTCTGACCATTGTCATAGGCAGGCCCTCTTTCGTCAGATGAGGGAATTTATGTAGGGCCCAGTGGTGTAGTACTGAATTTATTTTGTGAGCTCAGTTTTGGTTGGGATAAGTATCAGTACATTTGTCGTCATCCAGGAGATGGTCTTGTTTAGGAGAGTGTAGATGATTTGCGCATCATCAGAGTAGTTGATGCATGTGAGATGTGAGTTACCTATAAAAAGGGAGGTAACAGATTGGATTCATGGGGTACTCCACACAGGAGTTTGAGGGAACATGACCTGAAGGGGGGCATATGTATTGTTTCTGCCCTGTCATTAAGGAATGAAGTGATCCCCTGTAAATGGTTCCTTTCAATCCTCTTTCCTGTAATACTTGAGGCAGGATCTTATGGGTAATGGTATCAGAAGCATCAGAGAAGTTCAGTAGCGTGAACTAGAAGATTTGGCCTTTGTGGTTTTTATTGTGTGTAACCCATAAGGAGTGTTATGTGTATGTTGGGCCTCTTGTTTTTCTGAATCCCTCTTGTGTTTCAGAGATGAGGTTGTTGATTTCGATGTATTCCCATAGCTACTGGTAAATACATTTCTCATGGATTTTTTTGGTGAATGGTGTATTTCAAATTGTCTGTAGTTTGTGAATTATTGGGATCTGCTGTGGGTTTTTTGAGACAAGGCGTGGGCTGTTTTGAAAGTGTGCGGAATGATGCCTTGTTTGAAGAACTGAAGAGTTATTTCGGGTTACTTCATTTTTGTGTTATGAAAGCTGGTGGGGCACTGCTCTTCCAGCAAGCCGGCTGGATTTCTTCCATTGACTTGTAGAGGAGGTGCCAAGCTCGATTCACACTCCAACCAAACATTTTGAAGTACCAGGAACATTAGTTCACGCCGAAATATGTGACGTATGATGAAAAAATAAACCTGCAGAGAGCCGCAGTTGGGCTCTGTCCAGTACCTATCAGAAGAACGGCACCTATTGAAGTACCAGTGCCAAGAAAACCATGGACAGTAAGGTATCCATTGAAGAAGCCATAACAACCAATAAAACGAAATGAGGATCGTCTAAATACAGCCACTAAAGAAACCAAAGAGGTCTTGATGGAAGACGAATGGTGATGTCACAAGAACCTAGACTGACCCACATATATAAGAAGTAACGACCAGAGAATGACGCAAAGAGACAAAACGCCATGAGACAAGGATATCGTGAACCTAAAGTGAAAGGACGATGTCAAATGTAAGAAGCTTGAGCCACGAGCAAAATGAAGATATTCAACCAACCTGTTGAAGTACCGACACCTAAGAAAACCTGGACAGTAAGTTACCCATTGAGAAAACCATATCGACACGTGAGACAGAATTACGATTGTCAGAATGCAATTCCTGAAGAAGCTAAAAAGATACTGAACGAAGAAGAATGGTGACGTCATAAGAACCCAAGCTGACTCACACATAGAAGATATAACGACCTAAGAATTATGGAAAGAGATGAAACACCATGGATAAGTGACATCCTGAGCCTAAGGTGAAACAATTGATGTCAAGATGTCAGAAATTATGCCATATGCGTGATGAAGATATTCAGTTAGTTTAAACGTGTACATGTGCAAGGAACCGCAAGAAGCAAGGAATCGCAAGGCTTGCTTATGCTTAGTAGTAAGATAGATTGCGGCAAGCGCCACCTATACTTATCTACCTCAAAAGGAGCACTTTATATAAGTATACTTCCACTATGCACAAGAGCAGAATCAACCAAAGATTACTAAAGGTATCAAGAGGAGAGCTTTGCAGCAAACAAATCAAGAACTAAAGACAGAGAGAGACTCAGACGAAGGTAAATCGTGCCAAGAAGCCAAAGTCATATTGGCTAAAATAGACCAACAGTGGATACATTTAATGAGAAGAGGAACAGAGTATCTTGTGCAGAAAAGTCAAGATAAGCCACAGATGGCAGATGGCTGTCAGAATTCAATTAAATACATGAAATTGCATAAAGAATAAGACGATTTCACGGTGTCTAAACCGCGTGACCAGACGAGCAAGAAGGGATGAAACTTTCACACCTATGCATGGACCTGTGCCATGCACAGACGCCTTAACTTTTCCAGACCAAGAAGCAGTCTCGAGGCCAACCACAAAGAAATAATTGACACATGTCCACTGAGTTGATGATTGATTGTAGCAATAATTGGAGGTAAGCTGGGGGTGCAGACGAAATTCCCTGCAACTGGCTGGCTATTCTGCACACTGCTAAGCAAGTGGAAAACTTTGAGTGGGGTTGATGTCTACCCAATCATAGTGGACCAAGTAATCTAGAGTCCTATAGTTAGTAGAACCAATGAGATGTTGTACTTTTAGTGATGTTTACAGTAGCCATTTTGAAGGAAGGGCTCCGATGCCCCACCTGACATTGTTTATCCACCCATTCTCCCTGTTACCATATACAGATATAGTGCCTATATTGAAGTTACCGTCCTAGAACAAATCAAATTGCACGCTAAGTTTTGAGAGTTAAACGTCAGTGATGACGAGTTTTTAGTATAAATGTCATGTTTTTTCAGAAATTAATTGGAGTTTAAGCGAGAAGGAAGATCGAGCGGTTGCTGATGTTCATTGAACTCCCCATTTTTTGTACTTGTCATTAAATGGACTCCCTTTGCCAAACTATTGAGTTGTCATTATTGATTTGATGCGAGAGTATTAATCTGCATCCCCATCCATCTCACGGGTGCTGCTACTCATCTTAAAGTGCTGTTTGGGAAACCCCCAGTCCTATGGGACGGCTGGGGTCCCTAATGCAGAGACTGGTGTTGTCAGTGCTGGAGGCTGGCAATGCTGGAGGCTGCCAGTGTTGGAGTAGGTGGTCTCCTTCCTTGGCGCTGTTTCAATTTCCTGTATTGATGGTGGTCCTAAATGTATCACAGTTTGTTGATGGAATGTGCTGCAATGGAGTCATGCACGTCTTGAGATGGTGTTTGTGCTGTGTTACAGGCTTCAGGGTTATAGAACGCAATAAAATATAACTTGAAGCCAGGTTGCTACAACTCTATTTGGTGTGAGTAACATTTTTTTTGCTTTCAACATTTCTGCTTTGTATGTCTGCAGCTGCCGGTGGTAAGACACTAAGGGCCTCATCACGAGTTGGCCGGTAACGCCATCGGTATTACCGCCAGTGGTATTAGCCCTATCGCTAAACCCCGGCGCCATTAGCGCCGGATCACGGGTTTGGCGGTAATGGAATTCCCCATTCCCCACTGAGCCCATTCGGGAATGCCCCATTCCCCATTGGGCTCAATGGGGAATTTTCGCGCTCTTACCGCCGGCGGATTTCCCGCCGGTGGTAATAGCGTGAACTTTCGGTGGATTTCCCCCAGCTCAGAGCTGGGGAGAAATCCGCTGAAGCCCTGATTGGGCGGACCCTTAAATCCGACGGTAATAGCGCGAACGCCAGATTTAAGGGTTACCGCTAAACTCGTGATGAGGCCTGGTGGTAGGTCATTTTCTGTCTCCAGATCTTCTCAACTGTCAAGTGTTTATTTTGAGGCGATTAGGTTTGTGTGTGAACCATTGGGCAGCTTTTGTCTTATGTGAACATTTGAAAGGCTTTTTGGGGCACCATAGAGTCAAGGGTATTGTAACGCTCACCTGACTCCCACGGAGGCGCTGGCCTGGTTTGCGCTGCTGTGACATCTTCTAAGGTGATGCGCAGGGTTCGGAAGACGGTCTGGACCGGGCCCCCAAATCTGGCTTGTCTGGCTCGCAGAAGTATCCTTCTGTAGGCGAAAATAGAGGATTAACTGTCTGCGGGGTAATGCAATCGGCCTCCCACTTTCTCCTCTCACCCTCCTCGAAACCCTTCTGTAATTCCCCGTAGTGTCTCACCTTAGGGTCTGGAAGGACGAGCTCTCCATCCTGCTTCTGATGCAGGGGTGCGTTGGTATCCAGTTACTTCACTGGATTTTCGGATTGGTGAGAACCAAACTTGCTTGGCTTCCAGGTAAGTTTTTTGATAAGAGGTTCCCCTTGTGTCCATGCATTAATGTACTAATGCTAGTGTCTTTTTCCCCATAGGGGCCGGGGTACGGAATTCCGGGGAACAGGCACCGACCCGAGATGAGAGGTGAAATCCTTGTAGAAATCAGGTAAGTCTTTAATGAGCGTTTTTTGGTAATGTCTTTTCATTCGTTCATTAACGCTGATTTCCTTTTTCCCCTTAGGGGCCGGGGTCCGGAAATGCCAGGATGCGGCGCGGACCCGAAATGAAGAGGGAATGAATCAACAGGTAAGTCTTAACATGGAGATTTAGCTTTCCTTATTCCCTTCTCTCTCTCACCTTTAGTTCTTGCCTTTTTCTCCCCAGGCGCTGGGGTGTGACTGCGAATCGGGATGATCGCTGCTGAACAAGGAGGCGCCCTGTAAAGGTGAGTGGAATGCGGCGCTGCAGCAATCGACGCGATGAGCTTTTAAATAAAAGTCTTCCTTTTCAGGATTGTCGGCGAGATGTCTCCGGGATGCGGATTTAGAAGGTAAGGACTTTTCCTTCTTCTGTTCTCTTCTTCTCTTCCTTTGCAGGTATCCAGGATGCTGGCAGGCGTGGCAGAAGTCAGGATGCAGGAGCAGACACGGTGAGCGTCCAGCTGCTAGATGCAGAACAACGCGCAGCACGTGTGGCTGTTCTGTGGGGTTTAAATAGCCTTGGAAGAAGTTCTAGGTATGTATCCTTCCTCCAATCAGGTATGTATCCTTCCCCGACCACGCCCGGATGGTAAATTAGTCCCACAGGTAAAGTAGTTCCCTTCAGGCCTCAAGGAGGCCGGGATCCTGCAGCATGGTCTGCATCAGGTAAGTGCACCCAAGCACTCCCATAATGAGCCTGGTGCCTATGGCGCCAGGACTGATGTCTTTTATGAGCCTGGCGCCATAGGCGCCAGGACACTGTCCAAAGGGCCCCTACATGGGGTTGCTGGGTCTTTCCTTGGGGACTGGATGTCCGCTTTCGGGGATGCAGGGCTTGAACCGGCTCCCCGGGAGCGGGCATCATGACAGGTATCTTAAATCCAGGTTTGAATGTTGGTAATTGGTAAGTAATTCTATGGGTGTTCTCATCTCGTTTACACAAGTTGACTGAGGTTTGGAGGCTTCAAGTTTTTCAAGAAGCTTGTCCAACTTTTCCTTCGAGGGCCTGATTAATATTGGGGGGCATGACTGATCTTGGAAGTGGCAGTGCTTGAGTGAAGATGCAGATAGGGATGGACATGTGGTCACTCCTGGGTAAAAGAACTGGGAAGGGCAAAGTGGTGAAATTCATGTTGCAGAAGATGCCATCCCATTTATGTTCTTTAAATACTTGCTTGAGGCAAAAGGTGCCCAATATGGCAAGGTGTTGGTCTGCTCAAAGGTTAGCAAACGTATCTGCCAGGATATCTGCGAAGGAAAGGGTGTTTGAGGGTGGAACATAGATGAGAAGGAAGGTGAGCATGGATGGGTGGGATGTGGATGGGACTAGGAGAAGGAACTCTGCCATGTTGTTAGATGATGAGATTTGAACATCAATAGCCTTTGTGAACAAGTGCAACGCCTCCTCCACTCTTCTTCATTCTGCTGGTAGGTTTCATTTTAAAGCTTGTGGGGGTGCCTTTGTGTATATCCACTGCACAGTCCCCAGAGAGCCAGATCTCTGTGATGAATAATAGGTTTATTTTGTCCTCACAGAGTAAGTCCCAGATGTCTGAGGAGCTTGTGGCTATAGAACAGGAGATGAAGAGAAGGCACATGGTCCCAACATTTTCTTTGAAGCTCCTCTGTGTTGTCTAGTTTGCGGGGGTTAATCCTTCACTGGTGGTTGTGGGCTTCCATATGTTCTTGCATTTATCTTTGAGATGCTGAGCAAGTTCTTCTTGGGGGTCGAGTTGGTCATCGTGGTTCAGAGTGATGGTTTCCAAAGAAAGTCATAACCTGCTGAGATTCTTGGAGAGTGGCATTTCTGGTTATTCGTTTGTTTGGGGCAAAGGTTCCTAAAGACATCTGTGTAGGATTTTGTAGGTCAGTGCGTTTCTCTTGTTTTCTGTGCATTGTGTGATTGGCTTCAGTTGAATTGTCAGCATCAGTTCCCAGCACCGGGAGGTGCCTAACTGGTTGCATTGAGATAGGAGAAGTCAGAGGTCTTTCTTTGCGGGATTGTTCGGACTACAAATACTGTTTCTTGATTTGTTGGTGTCTTGAAGGCAGACTCCACTGCTTTCCTGTTTTCCTTCTCAGCTCGTCTCCTGCACCCTAGACCCCTGAGATCCGCCAAAAGAGTGCCCAGTATTCAGCCTTGTTCCAGCTTCCATGTAGCTATTTTATGCTGTTGTTAATTATGGTTGCAAAAGTAAATTCCTGAAGAAGTACGTGTAATAGAAGGGGAGACAGTGGTGTAATAGAGGATTTTGAGGCATCTAAAAAAATGTGTCGTGGGTCCCCTGATATTCCTGCCACTGAGAGAAATAGGAAGCCTGTGTGGTGCCTCAGAGCCTTCAAAAGAGGGGTCCCCTGCTCTACAGTGGGTACAGGGGTGTCTGCTACATGCCTTGGGGGACCTGGGATAAAGAAGGTTTGTCAAGACCCCGCCCATTTGCGAAATAGTACTCTAGATTGGGTTTTAACTTTGTATTTTGTAACTTGTAGTCCTTGATGTCCCATTATAAATACAAAAACTACAAATCCTGGCTGTAAAGGAAAAAAGCAGGACTGCACACCCATTTTCCCAATGGAATATTGGGGGCAAGTTGGCTGGGCAGTGAGGAGCCAGGCAGTGGTTGAAAAGGATATAAAGCAGTGACCCGCTGTACTTTGTGGCCGAACAATTCAGCGCATCTGGAGAAGGGCTTTGGGGGTCAAACCAGAAACGTGGAGAATACCGCCAGAGTCCTGAGATCCACGCCTTTGCTGAGAAATCCGTTTCTTGTTCTGCTTTAGTAATGACACAGAAATGACAGGCTTAAAATACAAATCGAACAACAATAACGTGAGCGTATCACTTTATTAACTTTTGACTCCAAGTTATAGCTGCACGGAAAAGGATCAAACCCAAGGATGCCAGCGAGTGGTGGGATTTTAAAAGTAAATTCAATTCGTCTTGTGAAAAAAAATACACAGTAAATGCATAATTTTGAATGAAGACTGTTAATAAGTGTATATGTAATCCCCTATGCTTCTTCGTAAATGAGGCGTCAGAGCCTTAAGTGGGCCAGAGCCTCCTGGGTGATGGTTGCAAGTTCTGCCTCGAGACATGGCCCTGCCAGAGCCCCCGACTCAGCAAGATTCCCCCCTCCCAACCTGAAGGTTACTCCGCTTCGCCCTCTCCTGAGATGCTGCTGCCTCCATTGCAACAGGGATGAAACTGGAAGGCCTGGAGCCCTGAAAAATCACCAAGGATCCAAGTGGACACTGTAGCACCTCATTAATCACTGGAGGGCGCCTCTAAAGGGAATCTCTCTTTTTCTAACAGGTTCTTACTTTCTTTTATGAGCAGCAAAGTGCAGAGTATATGTTTCAGTTCTGAGAGGAGCGTCTGGCCTGGTGTAGTGAGAGTGGCTCCACGGCGCTCCTGTTCTGGTGGAGGGTTCTTTGCCAACAACAAGCAGACAGATCTCTGCAGCAGGCACGTTAACAACCAGAGCTACCTCAAGGGGATGGGAAATTCTTACATGGGTTGCAGGCACCTCTTTCCCACCGGGATTGGAAACCTCACAGACATATTTTGATTTGATTTCTTTTTCTTCATTTGAATTGTGGCAATGGCGTGTGAGAGCAGATGGAGCGGGATCAGTAGAGAGGGCGGATAAGATGAGGGCGCTGGACCGGAAGAAGAGGCTGCGCGAGCTGCCATCGACGTGAGTCGTTGCGTCATGAAGGGCAGCGAAAGAGTGATTAGAGAATTCACGATCAAGCGGGGGCGATCACTATTTTGGGAAGGTTGAAATCTCTTAAGGGGACAAGGGGATCTCAGTGGGAGGGGTGCTCAGCTGAGAGCTGGATCCAGCTTGGGGAAGAAGTACTTCTGTGGTCTATAGACAAAGTCAACAGTGTAAGGGCGCGGAGATGCGTGGCAGTGTAATCAAAGGCGAAAAATACAAGCTAGATGGTGCAAGGGAGGTGGTAGAATTATCCTTGTTGGGCACGAGTGCTGCCACTCCACCAAGCCTGCCAGCCTGTAGAGAGTGGCAGAAGGAGCAGCGTGTGCCTGGAGGGCAACAAACATGGATGTGTCAAGAGGGGTGATCCGCATATCATTTATGGCCATGACAGTGTGCAGGGGTGTGGTCGGAGGTTGTAGGGGGGGTGCGAGGGTTGAAGTGGTCAGTAAGGGAGCACACCTTGTTGTAGAATGATTGGACATTTCAGGGGCCGAGAGTGAAAGTTGAAATTGGAAAGGAGGACGGGTAAGAATGCAGGGAGGGAAAGGTTCCGAAGGGGAGGCCAGCGGAGTAGATAAGGTTGGTGTGAGAGGGATATTCTGGGTGTCTTTATTGGATGGTGCATGCGATGGGGGGATCAGGAAGGAGAAAGCAATAGAGGAAGAGCCATTCTCAACGAGGATGGAAGCCCTGTGTGAATTGTAGGTAGAGGACCAAGTGTAGGAGTGTAAGGATGTGTAGGCAAGTGATGAAGATCAGGGTCTAGTGGGATGGGTGGGTTGAATAGCAATAAGCAGTGTCGCTAAGAGGGCCTTCATGGGGCAAACAGCTAGCATGAGTGTGTGCTGGGCAATGGAAAGTGCATCAGGGCAAGATTTGTGGGCTGTGCCAAGACTATTGGCCTGAAGGGGGATAACATCATCCAGTGGTGTCAGTAGATAACCCATCCATTCAATACTCATAATAATAATTGACTTCTTATATAGCGCTACACACCCATAGGTCTCAGAGCGCTCAAGTAACAGAAGACATTATTTTCCCACAGAGTAATACTCAATTTATCAACCTCAGAAGAATGAAAGGATGAGTTGACCTGCAGGCTGAGCACAGATATCAGGGGTTAGGGCTTAGCTCACTGTGCTATCTAACCTGCGTGTGGTCAATACACATTTGGTAGGGTTAGTAAGCAACAAACGCATGCAATTGGGCCAGTAGGAAATCCAAACATTCAATGTGGTCAGTAAGCAACCAACGCATTCAATGGGGTCAGTAGGCAATCAAAACAATCAATAGAGTCAGTAGGGAAACAATACCTTCATTGAGGTCAGTACTTGTTCGGGTGATATTAGCAGGTTAACTGGGAGAGATGAGAAGATGGGGCACAGGGAAAAGTCAGAGAGTACGGTGGAGAATGGTACCTCTGTTGGTTGGCGGAGGTATCAAGTCACCAGCACAGCCCTACGCTGCACTTCCATTTGTTCACGACTGCTCAGTTCAGAGTCTCACGTCAGCCCACATGCATGCAAATAGTCCCAGTACCTAAACTGCCACTCCTTCGCCATGCCAAATCTGATGTTACATACTACATGCATTGGTCACCCTGGGTGATCTCAAACTGCACATAGATCACCACAATGCATACATCCAATGATGCCGTGCAGCACAGGTGCCTGAATCCGATATTCACTAGACAATTCTACTGCAAATGTTAATGTTGAATCACAGGCTGGATGTGACTTCTGACTAGTCGGTGATAATGATGTGTTATTTGTATAGCGCCTTAATCCAAAGCGCTTTACAGAGCACAAATTTACATACAATATCACCCAACCGAAATTGGTACTCATTTATCGACCTCGGAAGGATGAAAGGCTGAATTGGCCTTTCTGGCATTCGAACCTGCGACCTGCAGGTCACGCTCAGATCGCAGCAGTGAGTGCTCAACCCGCTGTGCTATCTTGCCAGGCTAATTATGATATGATATGATATGATATTTTATTTATGGCGTGCCTATACACAAGTGTTTCATGTCATCCCTTTATTGTGACACTGATGTATTCGCCTCGAAACTTGAACGCATTCCCATAGCCATAGAGTCCTCAGGCCACATACGGCCTTACAAGCAAATGTTCTTAATCACCACTTTGTGTCCTAGGTACGAACAAGAAGTAAGGGGCAAGTAGGCAATTATTTTCCTGGGATCATAAAATAACATGATCAGATGTCTGCTCTGACCATGAAATTAAATGAATATGAGTCAACGTTGTGTGTTAAGGTTTTTTGGGATCACTCAACATCACATCTCACCACATCACTGAGCACTCTGCGCCAAACACAATGACCAGAAATAGCGCCAAGCCCAGATCAAAAACCAGCACAACCATCCACAAGCCAACCAAGCACTAGCCCACAGACCACTGAACATTGGCATAATGGTCAACTTTAACATAACAGACATTCACCAGATAAGCAACATGTGTATTGAACAGATAAGCATCACCCAGGCTGCTTCCAAATGAACTATATGCAAAAACGTCTAAAAACTCACCCACACAGAGTCAATCCCCTTCAGATCTGCCCCACGTGCCTTCCTGGTTGCTGCTCTTTTTCCCCACTTAGCAAGCCCCGCCCACCTGGTGCCTTCCTGGTTGCCGCTCTTTACCCTACTTAAGGAGCACTCCAGCCTCTTTTCGTTTGCTGATGAGGAGCAGGTGCAAGTGGATCTAGCTCACCTGGCCTAAGCCCTGCCAACCTGGTGCCTTCCTAGTTGCCGCTCTTTTTCCCCACTTAGAAATCCCCGCCCACCTGGTGCCTTCCTGGTTGCCGCTCTTTCCCCTTCTTAAGGAGCCCTCCAGCCTCTTTTCCTTTGCAGATGGGGAGCAGGTGCAAGTGGACCTAGGTCACCTGGCCTAAGCCCCGCCCACCTGGTGCCTTCCTGGTTGCCGCTCTTTTCCCTACTTAAAGAGCCCTCCAACCTCTTTTCCTTTGCAGATGGGGAGCAGGTGCAGGTGGATCTAGGTCACTGGGCCTAAGCCCTGCCCACCTGGTGCCTTACTGGTTGTCACTCTTTTTCCTCACTTAGCCAGCCCCACCCACCTGGTGCCTTCCTGGTTGACACTCTTGTCCCTACTTAAGGAGCCCTCCAGCCTCTTTTCCTTTGCAGATGGGGAGCAGGTGCGAGTGGATCTAGGTCACCGGGCCTAAGCCCCACCCACCAGATGCCTTCATGGTTTCCGCTCTTTTTCCCCACTTAGCAAGCCCCACCCACCTGGTGCCTTCCTGGTTGCCGCTCTTTTCTCCAATTAAGGAGCCCTCCAGCTTCTTTTCCTTTCCAGATGGGGAGCAGATGCAAGTGGATCTAGGTCACATGACTTAAGCCCCACCTACCTAGTGCCTTCCTGGTTGCCGCTCTTTTTCCCCACTTAGCAAGCCCCCCCCACATGGTGCCTTCCTGGTTGCCGGTCTTTTCCCTACTGAAGGAGTCCTCCAGCCTCTTTTCCTTTGCAGATGGGGAGCAGGTGCAAGTGGATCTAGGTCACCTGGCCTAAGCCCCGCCCACCTTCTTATCCCTGCCTCTTCCTTCCTGCTCTGAACTCTTAGATCAAGGGCATCTCTCACCCGGGCATCCGAAGCGAAGGGCAGACAAAGAAAAGAGCAATTCCTGTTTGGACCTGTTCGGACCAGCAGGACCCAGGGCCCGAACCCCTGCTCAGACAGCAGGTAAGCATGCACCAACATGTGTTTACTCAATCTGTCCCCAAAGGCCATCCCCAACCCCTCTGGCCCCCGGTGATGTTCTGTGTGCTCCCCCTTCGCTCACACAGGTGTTGCCTGTTTTACTTGATTCTTCTACCCAGCTCCCCCCCCCTCCTCCAGCCTATTTCTGCAGTAGTCTGTCCTGATACATTCTGGTTTCACCGTCTTGTGGCCAATGCTGGATTTGACTTTTATGGACTTCAATGATTCACGGTGCGTCACCCTTTCTCAACTCTCATGCTGAACTTCCTTTGCATCTTGTACTCATGGTGGCCCTGAATCATGCTGTTCCCATCTTCATCTTGTATCCTGGCTTGCAGCATTATGAGTTACTACTGACTTCTGCAATTGTATTTGCTCTCCCCTCTTGCTTCTCTACTCTTTTTGACGGCTTGCTCTCTGTTCTCTCCTCCTCCCCCTTTCTCCCTTTTCCTATCCCCCTTCCTCCTCCCCTTACCTCCTTCTATGCACTTACTCTATCAAAATTGTCCCTGGACCTAGTATGATAGCAACCCTGTCTGTCTCCTCCCCCCTCCCCTAACTTTTTTTTTTCTTCCGCCCTTCCCTCTCCAGCACTATCTGAAATGTTGTCAGGCCTAGTATGATAGTCACTTGTTTTGTTCCTCCCCTCCCTTTCTGCACCCCTCTCCCTCACCTTTTGTTTTTCGCGGCTCTACCAGAAATGTCATCAGGCCTAGTACGGTAGTCGCCTGTCTGTTTCCATTTCCTTCCCACTCTCCCCCTCCCTTCCTTATCTATGTCTTAACTCTTGCACTATCTGAAACGTTGTCAGGCCAAGTACGATAGTTAATCTCACATCCTTACTTTTCATGACCTGTAAGAATGTCATTCTATTTTCCCTTGTTCCCTCCCTTGCCTTGAAGAGCTTTGAAACACATTGTGTATAGGCGCTAAATAAATAAACTATCATATCATATCACATCAACACAACAGCAAAGCAATCTTGCACTGCTCCCTTTACTTCTGCTAACCAAAACCCAGCACATTCCCTTGCAGGTCTTAATAGTGATAAGAGGCCGTGAAAATGACATAATTTAGGCTACATTATTCCCAATGTTAGAACATAACACACACACTTCTCCACTCCCATCGCTTCTCGATCATAATTGCCCTACAGAAATCTACTCACACCCTTATCTTGACAAAAAGAATCTCTCAAGAAGTAATCTCGATTTGTTAATCTCTGTGTAAAATGCTCCCAATACTTTAATCTCAACACAAACTCTCCATAGCACATTATTAATGTACACATTGGGTCAAAGTGGCCATTAAGCACTCTCCACCTATTCTAGGACCGGGGACTTTTTTACTTTACAGCGCATCATTGTGTAATAATTGGTGGAAAGTGCCTTCATGAGGACTGTGATGCTGGAAATGCATCAGAGGGACAGGGCTTCTGAATCCTTGTCCTTTATTGCTTCATCATGTATGTTCTGACTTGTTTTCCATGCAGGAGTTCATGTGGGACTCCTGGCGGTGCGGCTCTTCCTGTATTTGGTTTGCTGAACAGAACCTTGGGCTACCCTTATGGCACCCATGGGTGGGAGTACAACCCTGTACTCCTAGTGTATGATTTTGGGCACTTGTGTGTGGCCCACAGAGCAGGGTAGGGCTGGTGGCAGCTCTGTGCTGAATTGACAGGTGCCCTGAGCGTCCTCCATTTTCGGGATGCCCTTGCCTTGTCATTGGAATCCGTGGATTCCTGATGGAGACAAGATGGCCCCTATGGTCTCTTGCCACCCATCGTCTGTTACCTTGGTTTTCCCGAAGTCCCGGGAAGCCCTGACTCTGTCCCTTCCCCCTAACTGGCTGTTGGGAGGAAGTTCCATATATGGTAATCTGGGGAAGTGCCGACCAGGCTGTCTGGAGCCTTCCCAACAACCGCATATTGCGGGTACGCCCGTGGGGTGGGACCTGGGTGAATGGAGTGTGTGACAAATATGCATTCTATGTTATGGGTGTCAGTATCTTGTGTTTGACACAATGACTGAGACAGCCCTGCCCCAAACTGGTATGAATGCAGTGTCTAGTGCTGAATGGCAGAGTGCTTGTCCAAATCCACATTCTGTGTTGTGAGTGTCTGGATGGAGAAGAATGGCCTGAATGCACTGTGCGCCTGATTGGCTGCCTGACTGCCTGAATGCCCTTCTGAGTAATTGGTTACCTGAGTGTGACCCAGCAGAATGAATGGAAGATCAACAGTATATCTGGAGGCCTCTCAGTGCTAGAAATCGTTCAGAAGCTGAAGTTGATACTTGATGCTTATTCTCGAAGCCTAGCCGGAAGAAGAAGGTGAACCGCTGTTCCCCTCCGTATAATCTAAAAGCTGCTGTGTCTTCAAAAACTGATCCCAGAGAGGACCTGGTAAGGAGACCTCTCCCCGAGCTACGAGGGACCACCGTGCACCAGCTGATGTTTGCCAAAGCTCCCTGGTAAACAGACCTACGAAAGGCTGCCGACCGGAGAAGGGGACCGCTGAGGAGAACGCCGTGCTCCTGTTTGCCTACGAACATTTGATCCAAGGACTCCCTTGTTCATCGTTGTCGACCGCTTTTATCCTGCTGGAGAAAGTCAAGGCCGCTGACGAGCGAGGAGTATCTGCCTGTGGGTTTTCCGCCACCCGAAGACCTCAGAGACGCAGACGAAGCTACTGAAGCCAGCCGTAGTCACGTCCCGTTTGCCGATGCCAGACATTTGGGTTGCAGAACTACAGAAGATAAGACTCTAATAGACAATATATGGACTGGGAGTGTACGATATATCTTTAATTACAGGTTGGCCTGGTGGTGGGATCCTCATACAGAACTGTGCTTTACGGTAGGGGCTCAGTATTCTGCCAATTGTCTAATCAACCTATCTTCCTCTTAAGTCCATGGTTGATATCGTTTTACTGTGTTGATTCGTATGCTATTTGAACTGAGTACAGTTGATGCATTTTAATGGAATCAGAGTAATCGTGGTACCACCTAGAACTGTATATATTTACCATTTTAGAATTGTCGGAGCACAAAGTGTATTATCGTGATAGTGTATATAACATTGAACCTTATTTATACAAAGACTGTGTTTTAACTAATACAGTGTATCGACATTCCTTTGTGGGGGCTTGGGGATTAGACTGTACTTAGGAACCAGCCTGCATCACCTCCTGAGAAGCTAGGCCTTGATTGCTCGACCATAGCTACCTTATAGAGAATCTTGGCTGGGGTCCTCTGTGCCTCTCCTCTACCATATAGAGAGCAGGAGTACAGACACCCCCCTCCGGTCTTTACAAGGACCTTGTCCAATTCACAACAAGACATCATCAGTATTATGCCTTGTAGATATCTGTCATGGTTTTTTTTTAGATTATTGAGGTGAAGATGTTTGTGTTGAGATTATGGCATGGCGATATTTTGGGTGAATGTGTTATTCTGAGCAACATAGGCGGTATAATCGAACACTTTGCTGCAGGTAGAACGCACAGAGAGCACCTGCTTTCGCACTGCACGAGCCACATTTTCCTGAGCACTGAGCATGTTGCATGGTATTATTAGTTCACAAGTAAATACACAAAATGTGCATGCGCTAATTGTTTCACATGCACACTGCACGTTACTGTGAAATAGAAAATATGCAAACATGTGAAATACGCATACATGCAAAGCCAGCTTGCTTGTCATATTGCAGTGCTGTTTCACTGATCATTTCTCAGAGCATTCACGCAATAATCCTGGGGGTACGTTAATGGGTGAAAGACCTGCACATTACACGGTGAAGACTGCATTCTATTGTAGGTGCAATAAAAGCCCAGCTTCCATTACATAGGTTCCAACTACCATAAGGTCGGTGTATTTATTTAATGGAACAATAGCTAATCCACACTCTCCATCATTATTATTATTATCATGTTTGTTATTATTGTCACCGCTATTATTATTATCCTCATCATCACCTGCTCCCCCCTTCTACCCTTAAGAAGGTTCACACTGCGAAAGCAGCTGTACTAATAGGGTCCGATGTCTTCCTGGAATATGTCCAGGTTATGGCCAAAGTTGAATATTAATATGCACAGTGCTCTTGATGCTCTGGGTACTGTTTGTTCTGCAGACATGATTATGCTAGTGTTCGCACGAGAATCATATGACGAATACCAATGTAGATTTTACGACAGTAAAATGCATCCAGTGTGGAAAGTTGAAAAATGAACAACCAAGTAACGAGAGAATTGACGATTTTGCCAGACGACATCAAAATGTTACTCCCACTGTAGTGTGAACCCCACTGGCCTCTGATGTTTTTAGATGTTGCACACAGTACTGTGCAAATGGCATTTTGTATGGCAATGCAAGCATATATTCGGTGAAGCAAGAACAAAATATATATTTACAGTGACATGCTGGCATATAATGGGCACAGTCAGTATAACAATATTTTGCTGGGGCAATACTGACAAATTTTGGGCACAAGCAGCATGTAAATAATTTCTCACAGTTGCGTTCTAGCCTGTATATTGAGTACAGCCAATGTGTTCTTAAAGTGGATGCAGGCACATTTTAGGAACACCAATCATGGAAATGGTTCACAATGACAATATTGCAATACATTGGACAAAGCCAGCACGAAATTGGGTTTTTAGAGGTTGGCATGCTAACATATGTTGATCACAGCAAGTATGAACATCTTTCACGGTGACAAAACTGGCATATATTGGGCTCAGCCAGCATGGCAATGTGTTATTACTGTGGCTTTCTAGCATGTACTTGGTACATGTTGCATGAAATGTGTTCTTACAGTGCCCATACTGATATATACATAGGCCACAGCATTGCTACCATTACTATTGAATCTGTGACAGTACATTAATATATTAAGTAAAGCAATCCTAAAATGTGTTTTGCAGTGGTATATAGGTTATATGGGTCATGGCAATAGTTTACATTGGCAATACTGACATACTTGGGCACAGGTATCATGATGAAATGTACTTACATTAATTTGCTGGATTGTATATTGAGTATGGCCAGCATCAAAATGTATTCTTACATTGGTATGTGGGTATATTTTGGCAGTAAATGTTTTAGAGTGACAGTGCTGGCATACATTCTTGTTAAGCTGAATGAAAATGTAGTCTTATTAGTGCCTATGCTGGCATACATTGGTCACAGACAGCATTAACATGTGTTAACTGGCAGCATGACATTTTGTTTTCCAGCAGCACCTATTTTAGAAGAACGAAAACATGTTCTGGAGTGTAGAGGGAAAAGTAACCACCAGCCTGGATTGTATCAGGGTCCTATTTTCCAGGAGAGCTTCAGGCTGTAGAAAAAAAAAGCCTTGGCTTCTGGCTGCATGAGCGGCTGGGGTTATAAAGGGACTTTAGGGGGCGCTGCAGTGCCCCGTCTCAGAAACACTTTTCGGAGTCTGCTGGGGTTCAGCACTAGCTAGCCCCAGCCCACTTAAAGCCCTGCTTGCAAACATTTCCGGGTCACTTCTTCCAAAATTCGGTGAGCATGACATGTGAATTTTCATGTGTCAATCTTGGGGGACAGACCCAACAAGCCCAACCCCACAAACGACACTTAAAACTCCTCCTTCCCACAGCTTTCCTGGCTTCATTTAAAACCAAACAACCCCATGAAATAGAAAACACGTTTAACATGGCATACTACCCTTCAGCGGCCTTCAGGGGCTACTTGCCCGTAGTAGGACATTGGGGCATGTTATAGGGCCCTGTATGGGATAACAGTGTAGTTCCCTCGCTCACAAGGCCTTTTTTCCCCCCACTAGTGAACTTCACATTTTTCCGGATGCATTTCCTGATTAGTTTGAAAGTTGGCAGAATTTTGGACCATCCACATTTCAGTGATACGAGTTATCCATTGGTACTCCATTACTACTGCTGAAATACAGAACTAGAGTTGATGATGTCAGGCATAACCATTTTGTAAAACACCTCCCACTTGCAGTGCTTTGAATATTTATGCAGTCAGATGCCCCTGGCACAGGCATCTAGCCCGAGGTACCTTTGAGCATTGCGAGTGGGCTGAAAAGGCCACTTGGCCCTCTTTTTGCAGAGGACATGTTTAAGGATGCCGACGACGCCATGCCCAGCACTTTGGCATCGGGATCCACCAGCCCCCAAAGGGAACTTTTATTTGGCTCTGCGCCTGTCGCCACAGCCCCTTTGGTGGTGATAGGTGGCTGTGTTGGTTTCTGTAAGCGGTTTTATGGCTCATGGGTTTTCGCCGCTAGGAAGGCTGTCCAAGAAAAAGTTGCTGGGCGGGAAGGTTTAGGTGACTGAGTGTGCCACATTTCAGCGCTGATTGGGTGATACCACTTCAGATCACAGGGATAGCACCAATGCAGCTGGGTCTCAGAGGGGGTCTGCTGGACAGTTACTGTCAATGGAATTACCTGTCGTGGGGGGCGCAGCCAACGCACACCCTTTGCATTTAGCATTGACCCTCAGCTGCCTGCTATTTATTGACAGGTGTGTCGTGAGATGGCACTAACTGAATAACTAAAGGGGGAGCTTTTCCTCGCCAATTGGGAACTCCCGTTGTATGATATATAACTGTGTACACAATTTGGGAATTTGGATTCCTGTATAACAATACATTGGGAATTGTTACTATACAGTTGGTTGCAGCCCATTGTAGGTCGACCATAAGTTTGTAGCATCTTTATGGAGTAGGTGCAAGTTATTTTATATGTCCACGTTCCTGTGTGTAGGTACGCCCATCATGGGCCTTCTCCTCTCTTCCCATGGCAAGGATAAGGCTGCCGAGAGCTGCCGTCTTCTGACAAGTTTCAGTTTCAAATGTAGTGGTGCCAATCTTTAAATTGGCCACATGTGTTCACATGTGCAGCATGAGTTCTGTCTGTTTCCACAGCATGGGCGTCCGCTGACAAGCAGTGGGTTGTTTGGTCTATTTTTAGGCAGGTGGATCGATGAGAGCAAAAGCAGGTGAACGTGAAGCGAGGGGGGCGCCTTATTAAGGGGAGACAACTGCCCTTTTTCTGCTGGCTGGCCTTATTCACATTAATGCTCACTACTGTGCACACACCTGTTCCCCTCTGAACTTTTAAGAACAAGGCTTAAACTCCTCCATTAATTCATCTTTTAGAAGCACTCAATACTGGAGACCAATCTCTAAGCACCGACTAGGATTCGAACTTGTCTTGCTCTGCGTTGTCTTGATTCCAAGACAAACGCTTTCCCCTGAGCTATCCTCCTCACCTCGGCACCATTCAATGGAAAGAGCAGCACAAGACCCTCCAGCCTCCTATCCAAGCTAACCCGCCAACCCACCTCTCCTGCATTCTGCCCTCAGACTGATCTATTAAATGTATCAATAGTAAAATATTGTCATCATGCTCCCAACGTTAACAAAAATGCTCTGATTACTTACCGGTAATCTTCATTACTCCTAGTCCTACTCTTCCTCGTCACAGTACTTACTTCATGAGGCACCCGCCTCCGACACAGGACCTTCTTCTATTTCTTTAAATCCCTATAACTCCTCCCCCACATCCATGTCACTCAGTTTCATATTACCAAGCCGGAGCATGGGACCTTCCCCGCAGGGAGGGTGAGGAGGGTCGTCAGTACTGTGACGAGGAAGAGTAGGACTAGGAGTAATGAAGATTACCGGTAAGTAATCAGAGCATTACCTCCACGTCCACTCTTCCTCGTCCCAGTACTTACTTCATGAGGAATACCAAAGCATCAACGGGGAAAAGGTCCCAATGAGACAGAGCCAAAAACAGTGCAGCAAAACACACCCACAATAACTCTTAAATCACATCCCCACAGACAAAAACTCCAACCACGAAGGAACCAACCCCCGAGTGGGAGAAACTCAACCCATAGCGGTTGATGAAAATGCCTAGACCAGCCAAGGCGGCAGCCATACAAATCTCTTGCAGAGAAAAACCCTCCTTACATCGGGCCAGGAAGCCGCGAAACCCCGGGTAGACCGCCCCGGATTGTGCGCAGGCACAGGCAGGCCAGAAGCCACACAGGCCCTAGAGATCACAACCCGGAACCACCGGAAAATGGAAACCACAGATGCGTTATGCCCAGCCCCAGCCAGACCACAAGCAATCAGAAGACTATCAGATTGGTGGAAAAGGCAAACCAAGCCAAATACTCCAACGCGTCCCGCCGGACATCAATGTTAAGCCGAGCCACCTCCTCAGGCGTTCTTGGATCATGAAAGAAGTCAGGGAGAACCAGACCCTGAGAGGTGTGAAACCCGAGAGACAACTGAAGGGAGAAACTTCGGACCACACCCCGGCACCACCGAGTCTGGCAGCACCCTCAGGAAAGGAGCGTGACATAAGAGAGCCCCAATCTCCCCAAGCCTACGGGCAGAAGTGAGGGCAATAAGAAAAGCAGATTTCAGTGTAAGATGTTTGATATCAATCTCGGAAATGGGCTCAAAAGGAGGCCCATGAAGGAACCGTAATACAAGAGGGAGATCCCAAAAGGAAAGCCCTTTATCAGCACAAGGAAGGGAAGAAGAAAAACCCTGGATCAACTTCCCCACCAACACCTCCCCATCCAAGTGACCGTCAGAGTCCCCCAAAAGGAATTTCATGGAGGCCCGCTGAGAGCAAAGCCTGGAAAAACTGCCAGGCCCCTGTCAAAACCCCTCCTGGAGGAACCGAAGGATAGCAGAGGCCAGAACGCAGGGGAGGGATCCCAGACTGCCCATACCAGTCTCGGAAATGGCCCCAATGTCTGCCTAACACCTTCAGAGTGGAGGGTCTAAGAGCATCCATTTGGACTCAACTACAGGATCTGAGAACCCCTGAGATATCAACCTAGACTGAGCAATAGCCACACCGCCCATTGCATCCGGTGGAATTCTAACCGCAGATCCCCTTGAAGGGGACACGGCCACCTCGGAACCAGCCAAGGTTCCTAGGAACGAAGCTCCAACAGAGAGGGGAGCCAACTCCGGCGGCACCAGAACAGAGCTAACAACAACACAGTCACCCTGGACACTCAGATGCGCCAAACCACCCGGGGCAGAAGGGGAATAGGCGGAAAGGCATAAAGGAAAACCCCAAGGCCACTGTACAGAGAGGGCGTCCATCCCCCAATCCCCTCAACCTGAAACCGAGAGCAGAAGAGGGGAACTTCTGCTGAGGCCGGGGATGCAAACAGGTCTAGAACCAAGGACCCTAATCTGACACAGGTCACCGCAAAGACCTGGGCCAACAGGACCAGTTCTGCAGAGGAGTGAAAACCGGCGTCTGAGAAGATCCGCTTGAACATTGTCCACCCTTCTGATCCGTGAGGCCAGCAGATACACCAGATGAGATTCCTCCCAGGTGCCTATCAGCGCTGCCAGAGCATTCAAGGAACAGCCGGAACCCCTTTTGCAGTTCACATATGCCAAGGCCGTCGTATTGTCCTGATCGGACCAAAAACCGCCGACCGTCCAGCAACTCCTCGAAGTACACCAGAGCTTGCACAATGGCACAACTCTTGCCAATTGGATGATCACTGGCTCTCCCCAGATCTCACAACCCATGAGCTGAGAGGACCCCCAATGTATACCCTTTCTGCTGGTGTTGGTAGTAGGAGAGGTCACAGGAGGAAGGACCATGCACACCTCAGCCTGTAGACCTGAAACCCCCCGCCACCATAGCAGGGACACTCGCAGCGCTGGGGACACTGAAAACAAAACTACGAAAGCCGAGATGTCGGGATCCAGTGGGAGAGAGTATAAGACACCAGGAGACGTAACCGAAGACAGGCTCAAGGAACTGGAAAACATGCAAGACGCCACGTGCCCCGAAACTTCAGCAACAGGTGAGTCGAGACATACTGCCTTCTGAGAACCCAGCCCAGAACAGCCAGCAAGCGCCCCCCCTGCACAACATCCAGAGTACGCTCTCCCCAGACGTCCGGACAAGCAGTGCAGGGTCTTGAGACCCATAAGCAGGTGACACATCCTAGAAGGCATTGGGACCAGGAACACCCGCAAGTAGAAAACTTGACCCTGAACAGGGAGAGGAACGGGCAAGACGGTAACCCACAACAACTGTTCGGAGAGAACGGATCCCATGGCCAACTACTTGGACCGTGAGCTGGGTACCAAAGTCCTAACCATGCAAACCTGGACAGGAGGAGACAGGAACGGCAACTGATACCCCCTCCAGACGGATCCCATTACCCAGGAAGCCGAACCCCACCGGTCCCATACACCTCCGAGAAGATAGAGACGAGGAGCCAGGGAAAACCGCCAGTCACTGCACTTGCACCAGAGGGAAATCACAGGACGTTGGAACAGGCCTGCGCCACAATATAACAGCATGCTTGTCAGCCCACAAAAAGATTTGACCTATCAAAAGGAAGATACTGGACAGCCCAGAAGTCCAGCAGACTATGGCCCCCTCAGCCGACAGAGGAGCCACCAGGCTGGCGTCAAAAGGGCAGAGTACTGTCACAAAGCGGGGCAAAGCAATCCATCCCGGATAGCCGACATCAAAGGCAACCCCCTACCTGAGGTATGCCTATACTGGAAAACCCACTGAAGTGACATCCCCTCCACCGGCACCAGGGGCTCTGAGAACCCCTCTAAGCACAGACATGTGCCACCATGTGCCCTATCACTTCCCACAACTCTGAGAGGAGGCGTGAAAGCAACACGTCAGCACCGGAGGACCTAGGGCCTAAAAGAAGAGACACTGGGAACCCCCTGCATGGCCGTTACTTCCATGATCATTTTCCATAATCCCATGCCGGACAAGGAAAAGCAAATCAACTCCTTTAACTTTCCCTTGCGCAGTTTAGAGGAAGAGGACAGGACAAGGAGTCTGCGTCCATAGCTAGCACAGACCCAAACACACCACATGACTGAGAGGTGGCTTGAGCCCTGTATCCAGTAGCTGGTAGCCCCATGCTCTAAATCGTTCCAATGCATCGGTCTAGGAAGGATGAAGGACCGAGTCAGCACCACTGAGACTCGAACCCGAAGTGTAGACTATGCCAGGCCGGTACCCTTCCGGCCGCTTGCAGATGGTTCCAAAATCTGCGCCGTATTCACAGGCAGCACGCAAGGAATGCAGCCAACATCCGGTGCATACTGGGCTGTGTGTGTCTGAGGAGCTGGTGGTATGTGACATGTCTGTGACAGAACAGAGCCCCGCACTTTCAAATACTCTGTCACAGTCACCCCACGACAAGAAGCAGAGAGTCCTCACAGCAAAAAAGGGAGGCTAGCCCATACTGCCAAGTGCTTGCCATCATTTCCAATAAAGATGTGTACACAGAGCACGAGGTAACGGCCTTTCAAAGGAGTCAAGATGGCCATACCAGCAAGAGAGGGGAAAACATCAAGCACAGTCCTCCCCTCTCCTTACCTTCCCCCAGAGAATGCAGCTGACATCCGGTGCATCCTGGGCCGTGTGTCTCTGAGGAGCGGGTGGTATGTGGCATGCCTGCGACAGAACAGAGCCCCCGCACTTTCAAATACTCTGTCACAGTCACCCCACGACAAGAAGCAGAGAGGCCTCACAACAAAAGGGAAGGCTTAGCCTATACTGCCAAGTGCTTGCCATCATTTCCAATAAAATGTGCACAAAAAGCACGAGGAAAACGGCATGTTGAAGGAGTCAAGATGGCCACACCAGCAGGAGAGGGGAAAAATATCAAGCACAGTCCTCCCCTCTCCTTACCTTCCCCCAGGTAATGCAGCTAACATCCGGTGCATCCTGTGCTGTGTGTGTCTGAGGAGCGGGTGGTATGTGACATGCCTGCGACAGAACAGAGCCCCCGCACTCCCAAAGACTCTCTGCCACTGTCACCCCACGACAAGAAGCAGAGAGGCCTCACAACAAAAGGGAAGGCTAGCCCATACTGCCAAGTCGAATCAAGATGGCCAAAACAGGAGGAGAGGGGAAAAACATCAAGCCCAGTCCTCCCCTCTCCTTACCTTCCCCCGGGCCGTGCAGGACCCGGGACACAATGCTCACGCTGCGGTCCGGAGCCCAGCAAAGAACCGAGCGAGGCAATCCAGCTCAACTATGACCCCAAGCCCCGCAGGGGGCCCAGGAGCAGTGCCGCACCTGAGGGAGCCGAGGGCCCCGCCACACAGCCCCCCCCCAGGGGGCCAGCAATCGGTGCTCCCCAGTGCCCCGCACCGGGAAGAAAAAGTCCAACCTGCCGGAGGCAGGAAAAATTTAAACTGAGTGACATGGATGTGGGGGAGGAGTTATAGGGATTTAAAGAAATAGAGGAAGGTCCTGTGTCGGAGGCGGGTGCCTCATGAAGTAAGTACTGGGACGAGGAAGAGTGGACGTGGAGGTAATGTAAGTCTGCAAGTCCCTATGCCTGGTATATATGCGATATTCCTATTCTTATCACTTCACAACCCTGCATGCGTCATTCAGTACAACAGTGCTCTTATCTCCATACACCTTATCCCGAGACTGCCTCTGCTCTCTGTTATTCCCTCCCTCATAAGCGATTTCTGATCAAAATGGCAGCCTGTTTTTAAACAAATATGAATACAAATACGTGTGTATGTGTACATTAAGAACGGTGGTGGGTCAAAAGGCCGAAAAAAAAATCTCGAATAACAAAAATCTCGAAAAAAAAAGGCCGAAAAAAAAAATATCTAATTTGTTTTTTTTTTTAATATATGTATTTTTTGGGTCAGGTAAGTAAAAAAAAGGGTTAAAATAAAAAAAAATAGAAAAAAGGGGGGTTGGGGGGAGAACCCCCCCCATTTCGAAAAAAAAAGTCCTAAAAAAAAATTCGATATTTTTTTTTTGGCCTTTTTTTCGAGATTTTTTTTTTCGAGATTTAGAACTTCGGTATTATGCCGCGTGTTTAGGCTGAGGTCTATCATGAGGACTTCCTGAGGTCATCACAAACCCCGCCCTTCTAAGATGCCGTAAAGGTGTTAAACAGGTTGGACGGTGTCCACCGCCGGGTCAGCTATAGCTCAGCGGTTCCTTCTTCAACTTTGGCAAAAGGTGTCTAATCCTCTAGGGGGTTCGAGTCCCGCGGGCACTCTCTGGCTCTTTTATTTCTGTTAATCCTAATATGCATCTCTCAAGGTGTGTATGTATTTGCAGATTGTGCTATATGGGCGAACATAATTAATTTAATACATAATTCGTTCCACTGCAGGTACAGTGCAGCGCTTGTTTCAGAAATATGCTGTTCATTTTTTTTCTGGCGGGGGTCAATAGGAAACTGGCACGTACAATGTTCTTCTGAGGCAGTGTAGACTCTAGAGAAGTCGTGCCCCCAGTTGAAGCAAACCTGGTCAGACGCTGTAGAAACGGGCATGTCAATTGTCGCAACTCAATGCAAACAGCCAAGGCACAATGTGATTTAACTCGGGGCCATGCTAAGCTAGCTCTGTTAAAACTGGCTTGACAAGCGGAACATTTTGGACATGCATTGGAATGCGGAAATTGACTTACAGTGTCTGACAGGCCGCATGGTACCGCAGGTGAGGTGAGGAGCATTCGCTCGCAGGTGTATCATTATTTTAAGTGCAACCCCTTGCATTGCTCAGACTCCGCCCCTCAATTACGGACAGTTGCACTTCTCCTGAATGCACCGCTCAACTGCAGACCCTTTAGTCACCCCATAGTCTCCCAAGTAAAACCCCCCATGGCTAGACAATGTTGGCCTCTTCGTGCCAATTCATTTTTATGAAACAACACTTTTCATTTTGACTATTCTGTTTTATTGTGTCAGGAGCCACGTGTCAGGATTGTGTGGGATAAACTGTCCCATACACAATGCAAGGTGTGCGACCATTGTTTAACGCAGTCCGTGAAATAATACTTCATTCTTTCCACTGAAGAAACACTTTTATTATATTTAATTCCCCTATGTCTTCTGCAGGCACGAGCGTGACAAATAGTGTGTGCGAAAGCAAGCGCCTGGTGCTGGGTAGGTACTGTAGTATTAAACAAAGCAAGCAGGCAGTGGGCACGCTTAAAAGGGTGATACTTTGTTTAAGGGCGCCTTTCTTTACATCGCCGCATTCCGCATCGGTCCTTCCTCGGGCAGGCAGGCATCATAGAGTCCTCGACGGGTCATTGGAATACTCGGTAGGCAGACCTGGACACCTGAAATGCCCTTACACAGCATGTAACTCTGGTTACATGCCGTGCCGTGTGGCTGACTGTGCTCTCCCAAAGAGACGTGGCACCGAGGATTTCAAATAAAAAAGGAAACCGCGGTAACACGCGAAATGGCGCCTTTTGCATCATGTCAGTGGGCGCTTGAGAGGGGTTTTCTTTGGTAGCGGCGGAGACATTATGCAGTGCTGGAGCCGCAGATAACAGATGCCTCCTTTAAACAGGGCGCCTTTCTTTGCCCGCACGGGCCTCCATGTGTGTGCTACAGTATTTTTTATAATCTGCACCTGAGGACGTGAAGGTAACAGCGCTCTGACACGCATGCATATTCGATTCGACGCCATGAACGTAGAGGGTAACATGTTGAAGATTGCCCACAGAGAGGAGCAGCATGTGGGGGATACACAGCCTGAGGCTTATGGCGCTGTACCCCAGCACTCGTCTCTCGTTCTTGGCCACGGACTCAACCAAGGAAAGGCGGTGCTGGTAGTGAAGCAAGGACTTTGCTTTTGTTCTGATGAATAAGGCCAGGTCAGTGCTCGAAATGGAAATACAATACTTTGGGCAGTTTCTCCTCACCAGTGTTCTGTCCCTGTGGAGGGGGTCGCCAGGGCCTCAGGTGATGGTATAGGCCCGCGGTAAGGGGGGCACGCTCGGGCCTTAACCAGTGGCGCGCAGCAATTGTTGGCAGTGTCCAAGCACTGCCGTCCGTGAGCCCCGCACCCACCGTGATACAGAGACACAGAGACGGAGCTGTTTCTCGTGTGGGCTCCCTGGTGGTTGTGAAGCCACCAGACACGCCCCGTTTATTTAACAGGGCACGCGACGGAGTGAACGTCACCCCGTCGCGTGCGCGCCCTTAAAGGGCCAGCGCCACACTTCTCCTTTTCCATAACAACAAATTGGACAAAAGAAGATCTAACTATCAAACTTCTACACATCACACCAAATACACACACAGTGAACCCCCGTTTATTAGCAGCCACCCTGGAACCCCCGAGGGTACCTGCCACGGCCTGACCATGTCCCCAGGTCAGCCTCCCAGTTCAGTGTGTCACATAGTCCGTGAGACGGGCAGGTCTCCCACGCCCTGTTCTCAGGGGGTACCTCCTGCCAACGTCTCTGGCCGGTGTATTTTGCCCTGGCCCGCCCCGAACAGGAGAGTCCACAGCGGGGCCTTCACCTCCGCCTTCATCCAGCGCCTCCTCCCCTCCTCGGTTGTCCGGGCTATCCACTCTCGGCTCACCGATTTTCTTGAAGAAGCAGGCATTTCTCGTCACAGATGACGTTCCATCAGAAGCAGTCACCATAGAGCCCTTCACCGCCACGACATCCAGAGGGGCCGGTTCGTAGGTGAGGGACAGCTTGCCTTGTGGGTGGCGATTCTTCACCAGCACCTCATCCCCCAGAGCAATGTGTGGGGGTCTTAGCCCTCGCCTGATGTTTTCCATCTGCGTCCGCGCTCGTCTGTCCTCCTCGACCTGTTCATTGTCAATCACGGCGGGCTCCCTGTCGCTCAACTCCGGTATCACGTCCCTCAGGCATCGTTGGAAGAGAGCCTCTGCCGGTGCCACCCCCGTTGACGAGTGGGGTGTGGTTCGATATCCCTGCAGGAACACATATAATGCCCTCTGAAAGCACTCGCCCTTCCCTTGGGCGATTCTGAAGACTTTGTTCAGTGTGCGCATCATGCTCTCTGCTTCACCATTGGCCCGGGGCCAGAGCGGGGTAACTCTTCGGTGTTGGATGCCATAGTCCTTCATGAGCTCAGCGAAACTCTCACCCTGGAATGGTGCCCCATTGTCAGAGCACAGCACGGAGGGCAGGCCATGGGTGGCGAAGATCTTCTCCAGCGCCACCACCACGTTCTCAAATGCAACGGACTCTATGAACTCGACCTCCGGATACCGAGACCACTCGTCCACCACAACCAGGAAGTGAGTGCCTCTCGACGTGGACCCAGAGTCCGCATGCACGACTTCCCATGGCCTAGTCCCTCTTGGCATCGTTTCAATGGACGGTTCTCGCTGGGCCGGTGCCGCGGCCTGGCACCATACACACAATGCCACAAACGCCTCCACCTTCCGCTCTAGCTCCGGGAACCACACCTTCTGGCGGAGGCGAGCCTTGGTCTTGGGGGCCCCTCGGTGGCCCTTGTGCGCCAGGGCGATGACCTGCGCGACTTTGGCCTGGGGCACCACGATCCTCTCACCCCTTAGTAACAGCCCAGACTCCGAGAACGTCAGTTCTTTTCTCACTCGCCATAACTGCTCCAAGGCCACCCTTGCTTCACATGTTCGGCGTTCCACCGCCTCCAACACCGTCTTCCAGGCACCTCGCTGCATGGCCTCCCTCAGGATGGCAAAACACTCGTCGCTTTTTGACGCCAGCTCGAGCTGTTCCACCTGCATGGAGTTTGGGGTGGCCGTTTCTATGACCAGGCGAACATATTCGTCGGCCTCATCCGCCGACATGGCCTCCTGTGAGCCTCCCCTTGGGTGTCGGGAGAGGTAGTCTGCCGCATTGTCAACCCCAGGGCGATATATCAGCGACACAACATACTCGAGCAGAGCGAGCATCCAGCGCTCTATCCTCATTGGTGGTCTGGATGATGAGCCAGCCATTATCGGCAGCAGCGGTTTGTGGTCCGTGACGACGGTCACGGGGCGCCCCAGGATGTAGAGGCGAAAATGTCTGCAGCCCCACAACACCGCCAAGGCTTCCCTCTCAATCTGAGAGTATCTTTGCTTGGTGTCAGAGAGCGCCTTGCTGGCGTATGCTATGGGCCAGATCTCCTGGTCGCTCCCCACCTGAGTCAGCACTGCCCCCAGGCCATAGGCTGGCATCCACTACGATCTCTGTCTGCAGGCTCGGATCAAAAAACGCCATGGTGTTGTCCGCCGCCAAGGCTCTCTTGATATCGTCGAATGCCGCCTGCTCAAGGGGGCCCCACTGCCAGACGGTGTCTTTTTTTGTCAGAGATCTCAGCGGCTCTGAGCGGGACGCCAGGTTCCGGATGAAGCGGCCACAATAAGTGACTATGCCCAAAAAGCTCCTCACCTCCGCTACATTTTCTGGCGGACACGCCTCTTTGATGTCTCTCACTTTGCGGGGGTCAGGCGACACTCCATCCGCCTTAAATACGAACCCGAAGAATTCGATGGTGGTCTTCAGGAACTCACACTTGTCTTCGTGTAGGGTAAGTCCCAGCGAGCGGAAGCGCTCAAAGGTCTTGGCCAGTCATGCCAGGTGCTCTGTTTCTGACTTGGCATACACCAGGATGTCATCGTTGATGTTAAGAACTCCATCCAGATCAGCCAGTGCTCCTCTTATGATGTTCTGGAACACCTCCGCCATGGAAGATACCCCAAAACTCAACCTTTTGTATCGGTACAGACCTCGATGAGTGGTGAACGTTGTGATGTAGCGGGACTCGGGATGCAGGACCACCTGATGATAGCCTGCTCTGAGATCCAGTTTGGAAAAGAATCTCGCCCCTTGTAGCTCCGCTATAATGTCATCGATGGCAGGGGTCAAGTGTCGTTCCCTCTTTATAGCCTTGTTGGGGAATCGCATGTCCACGCAGATCCTCACTGCGTCAGGCTGTTTGGGCTTGCATGCGATGACAATGGGAGACACCCAAGGGGTGGGGCCTTCAACCTTTTCAATGATGTCCAACCCCACTAGATTGTCCAGCTCTTGATCCACCAGATCCATGAGATGAAAAGGTACTCGATGGTGTTTCAGCACCACCGGTTGGATGGACTCATCGATGTGTAGCCGAATCGACTTGCCCACCAACTGTCCAATGCCTTCGAACAGGGAGCTGTGTTTGGCCAGGAGCACCTGGATGTCATCCAGATATACCGAGTACGCGAATGTCACAATCCCCAGAGCTTCAGCCGCAGCACAGCACAGCAGCTAGTTATTACTCACCGGCGTGACATAGAATCTGGCCCGTATGTATGAGTCCCCCTACCGAACATCTGCCACGAACACGCCGTCCAGAGGAATGGGCTGGTCGCCTCCAAACGCGAAGATGCGTGCCCTTGGCGTCGCCAGCGAGGGCGGGATCTGCATTGTGTCATAGTGTTGTCTAGCCATGACATTCACGGATGCACCGGTGTCCACTAGCATTGGAATAGAGTCCCCATTGACCAGCACGTCGCATCTGGGCAGTCTCTTGGAGCGAGTTCTCAGCATGTCACACTGGACACAAAGAAAATGTTCTCATCATCCTCCTCCTCTTCTTCCCCCTCCTGAGGGGCCCCTTCATCACCCTGGTCAACCTGGGCAACGTTTGACGCCCTCTGGGGCGGAACGCACCGGCTCGAACAGGCCCCCCGGGCACTATCTTCGGAGCTGCAGTCCTGCACATCCTGGCGAAGTGATCTGCGCCACCACACCTGCCACACTTCACCCCCGTCGCAGGGCATTCAGCGGGGTGCGGGAGGTCGTACCCACATTTGGGGCACGATGGGGACATTCCTGGCGGGTGCAGGCTCTGGGTGTTCATGTGGCACTTCGCTCCGCGGCCTCTGCCGACCACGCAGACTTCCTCCACCTTGCCTGGGTGCACATTTGCTTCCATTCTTGTCGCCCGCAACTCAGGCACCTCGTGGCATCTTCCCAGTTCGAGGATGGGAGGAAGGGTGATGCCCGGCTCGCGCAGTATCTGGCGCCGCAGTTTCCCAGAAGCGCACCCCTGAATGAGCTGATTGCGGATCATGACATCCGGGTCGTTCCATGCACATGGCGCCGCCAGTCTGCGCAGCCGCCCGTAGAAGACATCAAGAGTCTCGTCATCTTTCTGTCGAGCAGTCCCCATGAGAAAGCGTTCATAGTCAGCATTGGCCATCGGCAGAAAGTGATTATGGAGTGCATCTTTTGCTGCTGCAAACGACCCATCCGCTGGTTGTAGGGACAGAAAAATCTCATGCACAGCCGGGCCAGCCGAATATAAGAGAGTAGCCAGCTTACTGTCATCACTCGTCTCCATCGTGGCCCTGAAGTACATCTCGAGCCTGTCTATCCACATCTTCCACCTCTGTCCCAGGCTTGATGGTGTGCCCGAGATATCAAACTCAGGCATTGGCTGTGGGGACCCAGGAGGCTTAAGCAGAGGTCTTGGCAAGAGGGCGGGCGGAGGCTGAACCGCAGGAGCAGCAGCAACAGCAGCAGCCGCAGCGGCACCTTGGCTCATGGTGGACAGCGCACAGGCACCCCAGAGTATTTGAGTACTGGGGGCGCAACTCACCACCAGATGCCACCAGCACCTTCTCCAGCAGGGAGTCTCCTGATGCGGTCTCAATTGCCACCAATCTTCAGATGGGCCCCTCGTAGATGCACCGCTCCGGCCAGCAGGCAGGAAAATGAAGAGTCCAAAAATTGAGCAGAGCAGTCCTCCACTCGGATTTGGCAGGCTTCCTATGGAGTCTCACCCATTCACTCGGTGACAAACAGTGAAAATGCCAATGGATCCTTTGAAAATTGACACGTGCTGTTTCCAGTGGCTATCCGCCACAGGATGTTCCAAAAATTGTGGCCAGATGGCTCACAGGGGCTTCGTTACGAAGCAGTGAGCATCCGAGGCCTATTCATCAAAATGGCTGCCGGCCGCGTGTGCCTCTCCCCTCTCCGCGGTCAGATTTCGCTGCAGCGCTCACTTGAGATCATCTGCGCTGCACGCGATAATCTCCGCCTGTCCCAGGAAGTGGTCCGGTCCTCGTTGCCACGGTTGGCTGTGTCCAAGCACTGCCGTCCGTGAGCCCCCCACCCCCCGTGATACAGAGGCACAGAGATGGAGCTGTTTCTCGTGTGGGCTCCCCGGTGGTTGTGACGCCACCGGATACGCCCTGTTTATTTAACAGGGCACGCGACGGAGTGAACGTCACCCCATCGCGTGCGCGCCCTTAAAGGGCCAGCGCCACAGCAATCATGACACTCAGTCGCTAGGTGGGCTGCATAAACCCGGACGTGCGCTTCATGCGCAATTCCAGTGGTTCTTTTATTTACCCGGTCTGCCCCTGTCACGTAACCTCGCTTCTCCCGCGATGCATGTGACATGTAAACATAACACCCAGTGGTGGCAGTCTCCGTCTATAGTTGTACCCAGCCGTGCCTGTAGCTTTTGAAAACCCCACATTTCCTCGTTTTGAACATCAACATTATGGCGCCTTATTTCTGGAAACAGGGAGTCAGTGACATGCGGTACACCACCCGTATGCTTCAAGGTGCAGATGGCCATACATAAACCTTCAACTGAAGCAAGACTACTCATCAGAAGCAGCAGAGAAGCTGGGGCATCTCTGGCAATGAAACCGTGGCATACTTATTGGACTCCTCTTAATCTAAACTCTCAACCTTTTGGAATAATTGATTCATCTGAAGCTGCACTTGGCTTATGAAAGCACCACCTGCAAATATAGGGCTACACCCAGGGCTTTAAGTGGCTCAGGGCTAGCCTGCAGTCCTGGCAGTCTCTGAAAAATGGTTCTTAGACGGGGCGCTGCCAGGGCGCCCTAATGTCCCCAATCAGCTGCAGCTGATGAGGCCTACTGCCAAGGCTTTTTTTTTATAAATCCTGAAGCTCTCACTCATGTGCGAGAGCTTCAGGCTTTAGAAAAAAGGAATTTTCTCCATAATGGTGGCGCTTCCATTATGGAAGAAAAGGTGAGGTCGCTGGAATCCAAGGCCTTTTTTTAAAAAAAAAATAGTGAAGCTCTTGCTCATTTGTAAGAGCTTTAGATGTTAGGAAAAAAGGTGGTGGGCTTCTAGCAGCTTTGCATTTTCATCCTTAATGGGTGGGTCCGCCCCTGCCAGGCATCCCTTTAACTAGGAGATGCAGCGATCATCCGAGTTAAAGGGATGCCTGGCAAGGGTCCGATACTAACCATTAAGGATGAAAACATGTAGCACTGTCCTCTGCCAGGCATCCCTTTAAATAAGACATGCCGGGATGATCACCGTTGCACCCTGTGGTGTGAGGGTGATGATCCCTGGTCAGGGTTGGCGCCACCATTAAGGAAGAAAAAGGGTGGTATCGAACCCCACTAGGCATCCCTACAATTAAGAGATGCAGGGATCAGCACCCTCTCCCTCAGAGGGATAGAGGGTGAGGTTTGCTGCAAAGGGCTGCCTGGCAGGGGTCGCCTGCAGCCCTTTAGGCCATTATGCTGGAGCTTGTTAAGGGGTGGGGGCTTACGGGCTGCAGGCGACCCCCGCACCATGAGGCACACCGCCTTGACGAGCTCCGGCTCATTTTCTCATGCCACTTAAAGCACTGGCTACCCTTAACATACAGCAGCCATGTGCCCAGGTACTCACACGATTTGGAGTTTGACTGTGCTGCGGCCTGCCCACTCACCGAGAGAAACCTTTCACTTGCATGACAATTAATAGCAAATGATGTTACTACCTGGGCATCAGATGGAAGAGGGAAAGAACTGGCAAATAATTCGAGTGCTATGAACAAGGCCTGGAAATGCCTAAAGAAAAGCACCCACCTCTTTTGCCAAGGTCTGTTTGTATCTCCACAACCGCTATGTTACATGAGAGTAAAGGAGTAGATATCTCAATACACACAATAACATATTTTGCGTTTTTCTATTGCGCTTCTTGCTGGATGCCTGAGGGATTAAACCCACTTCTAAGCACTACGATTGCAGCTGTTATTGTGAGCCAAGGTAATGGTACTCAATGTAGCTAGCGTAGCAATGTACCCAGAGACTTGATGGACATTATTTCAGTGGCTGGGGTAATGTCCAGCCAGTCATCTGGAAGATGAGGTGAGCAGTGATGGGCTTTCATGGTGGGGTCATTAGTACGTGAGCTGCCACTTCTGCATGTCCCAAGGTCTCTTCTGTCAGCCTACTCAAAAATACTTTGAATCGTTAACCACTCTATTTGATCCTTTCTGTTGTCCATGATGACTGCCTGTTTTAAAAACCAACATGGCTATACCTTTGTTTTTCTGGGACTGTCGATGTGCATAACATCTTTCATAGCAACAATCCACTTACATGCGTTAAACAATGGCAGAATCAGGTAACGAGTGAACCGGTTCCATTGTGGTTTGCCTTTAATCCTCGAAACTACTACAACCCAAAAGACAGTTTACACGGGCTTCAAGTTCCCTAACCCAAACCTTCCCTGAAAAATAAGTCCTGGAATTAGATTCGCACCATATTGCATTCTGGTACTTGCAGTCTTACATTTAAAATGTGAAAACACGAAGGAGCTCATTTTGTGAAAGAGCACCTGTCTCAATGCCTCCATTCACGATACGAGGATTTGGGCCTCATTACGAGTCTGTCGGCAACCAGCCGGTTTTTCCGGCTCGGTTACTGCCGGACTCGTATTACCATTCCGCCTCCGTGACTCCCGGAATTACCAGGGCATTACGACCCTGGTGTCCCGGGAATTCCGGAATTCAGTAAATCCCCATTCCCATTGAGACCCATAGGACTCAATGGGAATGGGGAAGTGGAAACACCGGCACTATCTCGTGATGGTGCTGGTGTTTCCACGTCCGCCTGCAGGCGTGCGGTGTTAAACCCGCCAGGTCAGACCTGGCGGAAACACCACCTCCCGCCTGCAGGACTCGAGATCGGGCGGTCCGGAATTAACAGTGGCAGCGGGTTTACCGCCACTGTTATTTCCGGACCGTCTGACCCGTAATAAAGCCCATTGTCATTGTTTTTGAAGGCGGTGGCGTAATGGGAGTTACATTTCACCCTCCTGTTTGCCCTCTGCCTTCAAAAACAACTTGGTTTCACACCAACATGAGATTTTCATGCTGGCGTGAAACCAATGATTTCATATGGCAGCCGCTTTCTTTTTGCATCAGATTATGGCGGGTTTCCATAAGAAATCATTGTAAACGCTGTCAGACATGCTGGCATTGTTTTACATTCTGAACACTGCTTATCATACATGCATGGTAAGCAGTGTTCACAATGAACATTAAAAGCTGTCCGGCAGGTCTGCATGTCGGACAGCGTTTCATTTGAATTGTGATCGCCACATGGCAAGCGATGCTCACAGTTAAAAGGTATTTAGTGGACCTTCTGTTAACGATAATTCTGCAGCAGTAAATCGGACGATTTTTGGAGAAAAAGTTGAGGAATCTTCTCTAGGTTGTTGCTGGAGGTGAATCCTCCACTTTACCTCCAAAATCGGAATTCCGTGGTGCGGTTAAAGGGGTTGTGATTCTGTTACTGCCAAAAAAGGGTCAGCAACAGAATTTCCACCACTTGTTATCGTGCCGTAATGACACCCTACAAGTAAAGGAATGCAAAATAGTGCGTCAAAAAGCCAAACCGTGGACCCGATTCTCAAGTTGGCGCAGTGAGCATAATAAAGAGCATGAATCACGGCGCCAAATCAGGACGCCCAGGCTCCATCACCATTCTCAAGTGGGCCAGGGCGCCCTCGTAGTGCACGACAGTGCACCGCGTTCATTGCACCTGTTTTTGGGCGCAACGGGCGCAATGGAAAAATCTCTGCAGCACTTTTGTGAAATAACGACAAAATCATGATTTTACGAAAGTGCTGCCGAGAACACAGGAATACATGAGCACTTTCCTTAAATAGCGACATATTTGTTATTTAACGAAAGTGCTGCAGAGAACACGGCGGCACACACAGAGAATCTTTGTGCTTCAAAATGACATTCTTTACGCCACAAATTGTCCCATTCCATGCTGCAGTACTCTGGGAGAAGGAGGGATCACCACAGCAGCATGGAATATGAAATTTGTCTATGCTGTATTTGCGCAGTACTGCCCCATCCCACCCCCAAACAATAATGTTTGGCCACCATCCTGCACTGCGACCAGCTTCCTGTGGCACTCCTCCACAATACCGGCACCAAAATGGTACCGTATATGAGTGCCACTTTAACAGACATTTAAAAGTGGAGGAGTGCCACAAGAATATCCGTCTTACATGGCAGATAATGAATGTGGCAGTTGCTAGGTTGGTTTCTCCATTGCTTTTTTAAGTCCAGCCGTAACGAGATGTAAAATTCCTTTGATTCTGTGTTTCTTGGAGCGAGAGTTGAACATAAGGGTGTGAAATTTTGCAAGCCACTTCCAAAGTGTTCCAAGAGTAATCCTACTGCTCGATCCTCATATAGCCAACAAAGACATAAGGCCTTTCTCAGGTGGGAGGGAGGTTGAATGAAATCCCTTTCTGGCGACTCCTTGTTCACCAAGCGGTAGTCACCGCCAATGGGATCCTGCTTGAACCGTGCTGTAGGGGGTGTTAAGCGTAGCGGGCTCACCTCCCTACTCCCAAAGGGGGTAGCACCCCCTTGGAGAACAGGCACGAATGCCCTGGATTCATCACAATAGGCAAACCTTTCAAGGAGTGGGCTACTTGGGGGATAAAAAGTCACTTGTCGCCCTCGATTGTCCACATGCACACAACCCACCATTTCTCACGAAGCGTCCATTATCATTTGCCATTGGCTATTAGAGAGTGCAGTTAGAGGTCTGATGGATTGTGGTGGCACATTCTTTTTAAAAATAGGTTTCATTAATTTATTTTTAAGGATACTGCCTTCATAATCATGGCTTTTCTTTCTAAATAAATGTTTGAGGATTTCAAGTACAATGCATATCGCCAGAAACATTTGTGAAATACAGTCTGCTTCATTCTAAGTCACCCGGTCCGGTAAAAAACTGCCGGCATTCATGTATACCGGCACTTTACCCGAACGGCCGACTATGAGTTTGCCAGCGGAGTGCCTGCGTTGCCTCCAGCTTAAAGCTGGAGGTAAGACAGGCGATCTGCCTGCAAAAAAAGCCCTCATTACTGGCAAAGTCAGAATGAGGCCCAGTGATTGGAATCCCTCTAGAGATATTGGGCCTGATCACAGGTTGGGTGGTAATCCTTAAATACAGTGATAACGCTATTGCTGCCGCATTTAAGGGTCCTCCCAATCCCGAGTATGGCCACATTTACCTCCACCTCAGACATGCGCTGGGGGAATGGCCATTTTTGGCACTATTAGCGCCCCAGTCCAATTGGGTCCAATGGACCCAATGGGGAATGTGGAATAACCGTTACCCCGCTACTCATGATCCACCGCTAATAACGCCGGACAGAGTAGCGTTAACACTATTTGCCCTTGCGGTATTCTGCCAGTATTACAGCCAGGATACCGCCAGACCCGTGATCAGGCCCATTGAGCTACTATTTGTTAATTCTATTCAATTTTGCTCCCAACTCCCACATCCAGATGCCTTTTCTAAAAGTTTAGGATCATTTTACGGCAACAAAAGGATTGTACCAGGGTGCAAAATGTCAAGTTGTGGGCTATTAGCCACACATAAAAGTCACTCGCCCCCACTTTTGAACGAAGAGCAGTGCATGATGAGAAGAGCAACTGTAACCCAATCTTCAACAATAATGTACAGGTATCACCAAGCATGAAAAGCTGGCAAATCCAACAGTTTTGGATTTTGCCATATGATTGGGTGGGCAGCTTGTCACTAACAGTGTGTCAGATTCCTTATTAGTTATCAAATGGATCATACATCAGAAGATAGCTCAGCGAGTTAAATGCTTGTATTAGGCATGGGGATATCCTGCATGTAAAATATTCAGATCTTGGCAGCAGCAACTCTGTCCCTTGTCCTTCCGAGGTCAATAAAACGAGTACCATTAAATTGGGTAATAATAGCACACATTTTTTTCAATTCAATTTGTGTTTTCATTAGCCTGTGCCTTTTTCTCCCCAGAGCCTCCCCGCACCCAGCATTTTTCATTCCCGCCCAACCCCACTCCACCTGCCTGCCCCAGTGCTGGGATTGGTGAGGGGCTATGACCACGTGACCAGAGGATCCCCTCATAAGAGACCCTCCGAGGGCAGCTGGCGAAGGGCTCAAGACAAAGGGAATCTCCCATCCCCTGTTTGCCCATGTCAGCCCAGCCAAGTCCCAAAACTGTCTGCAGCAACCTTCAGGTAAGAGATGACAAATGCTTTTTAATGCAGTGTAAATAACACAGCTGAAGTTAGGTGCTTGACGTTTCGTTAGATGGCAGAGCATACCCTCAGTACTAAAGTTAGGTGGATATCTAGTCCATAGCCACTGCTTAAATTCAGTGCACACTGCACTTTAGAGGATTTTGTGGGGGTAGCCAACACTTTCCACTGAGATGAATTGTGGGGGTGGCCAATGTGTTACACTTAGAAGAATCTGTGAGGGTTGCTAGTGTATTGCACTTTGGAGGCATTTTTGGACGTAGCTAATGTATTACACTTATTTATTTTCTTTATTTAATTGGTTATTTATAACACACTTAATACCCAATGGTTCGAACCCGGGGATCGAACCTGTGTTGCTCCATGTCGTCTTGCTTCCAAGGAGAGCGTGTTGCCCCTGAGCTATCCTCAAGGCCCCAGACTCAGAATAATGTATGGGGTAAACTATGTATTACACTAAAAATAATTGTAGCCAATGTGTTTATTTAACTCTAGTTTGAGGGTAGCCAATGTGTTTACACTTGGATAAACTCTGAGGGCAGTCAGTGTGGTACATCGGTGTGACCTTTGGGTGTGGCTGGTTGGAGTGCATTTGGATGAATTTCAGGGATGACTAATGTATTGCATGTAGTTGAATTGTGTGGGTACAGAATGTATCTCCTGCTCTAACACACTCCCCAGACCACCTCTTAGCATCCTTCTATAACACACACCCTACTCTAAGACGATGTGATAAATCGACTTCCGGGGACCAGTGGTCTAGGGATGAATATAGGTTTCTAAACCATCAACAAGCCCCAAACCTCTAGGACACCAGAGGGAATCTGAACAGATAGGAAACACAAGTAAATTATAAACCTCCTTGTCCAATTTTGGTAATGGTGATGGAACGCAAGCCTTATCTCTGCAAGGTCATGGATCATTGGTTAGTTGCAACACAGCAAAAATACAATTATTACCCATTGATAAAAGGGACTGTCCAGTCAAGGTGGTATAAAAATATATACTTTATTATTATTACAACAGACAGTTCTAGCAAACTACAAAATACAACCCACCCTGTAAAGGAACACAGAGGACAGACAGTTCACGAAGGAAAGAAATGCACTATGGACACTGACAGGAGGGTAGTTGCTAAAGCAATCTGTTCAAGTTTATTTGGTTTCATTGCCAAAGGAGCAAGGGGTCGTAAAAATCACTAGGGGGCCTTTGCAGAAGGACCAAGGGGACAGAACCACAATGTGCCTAGTGCTTGAGATGATCTTGATGCTCAACAGCATAAAGTCGGTTCCAGGATGCTTTGCAACTCCTGTGACAGAGTTCAAGATGGGAGACAGCTGCGGGTATCAGGCGGCAGGCAGTTCGGCAAGTGAGGCTGGACAGACGGCTGCAGGCTTGCCTATGCGGTGGCTCTCCGTCAAGAATCGTTGTCTCCATGCTGGTTGGGAGATCTGGAATGCTGTTTGAGGCATCTCGGATGTCTTTAGTGACTGCAGCATGACAACAGTCAGTGGTGCAGTCGGTCGTGGTGCGAGGGCTCAACTGTCTCAAGAATGTTCTTGAAAGATGGACGCTGGGCGATGCTTGTTGAGGCACTCCTCCTAGCTTCTTTGCAGTGCTTGTGACATCCTTTAAAGTGGACGGCCCAAAGCTGAGGAGAGTGTTTGCAGGCAATGTCCTTGTCCTTTGTTCAGAGACTTTCTGGCACTTCCCATCTAGAAAGCTTGCTGGCAGAACCTAGCAGGGCACGCTGTGTGCTGTCTGGGTACCGGTTCTGGAGCTGCTGGACATGTCTTCTGAGTCTGGTATCTCCCTCTGTTCCCTGGGAGATGTTTAGAGGGATTGTGCTTCCCTCTTGGAAATGCTGGCCTTCCTTCACTGGTGGAAGCTGTAAGGCAGACTGTACCTGTACCTTCAGCCAGCTTCCAAATGAGTCCTTCTTCTTACTCCTTTTGAAGTTGTTGCATGATCTGCTAAGTGAGGGGCTCAGCCCTCTTTTAATGCTAAATGGGCACCAGTGATTGGTGCAGGCTAAGCCTACCTTAATGAATCAATCCTGGGTCCCCACCAACAATCTTCTGTCATGTGTGAGGTCATAACCAGAGTACTTTGCAACAGTAAAGGTAAGGGGTGACACATGTACTACTAAGTCCCACGCATCTTCCTGTCTGTTGTGGATCAAAGTGTCTCTCTGGTTAATTGAGGTCTTTGTGACTCCTGATCAAAGCACAGGTCTCCCTTGAAGTTTGTGGCGAGAACAGACTTTCTGTGACCATCAAATCACATACTTCTTCCCTCTGAAAGGGGTTGACTGCAGGGGTTGCCTACTGTAAACAGATGTCCCAGACATGGCATTCACTGCTCTTCATACAGAGGGGTGGGAGCTAGCTTCAAGCTGACACATTGCATATCAAAAAGGTGTTGGTGTTTCCTGTCCCTTGTGTTAGATCTGTGACCAGGCCTCTTTGCAGGCCTGTTTTCATTTAACTGTTATCAATATGCGCTGCAACCACACAGAACTTTGACAATAGAAAAGGGCAGATCCATGGAGTTTTTATATTTTAATTAGGCTGGCCATGGCCAGAGGAAGATGTTGCTTTCCCCCTTCAGCGATGCTTTGATGTACCCATGGCTGTCACATTCCAGCTAAATGTGACAGAGAGGACTGCGCCTGTAGGCTGTGTCCCCCCGGAGTACACTTGACTATGTGTTTGTTGTGCAGCGAGCATAGGAAAATGTGTCTGGATTAGCCCCACACATTTTTTAAGGTTGATCTCCAATCATTCATTTTAATGACTCCCGTGTGGATGGTCGAATTTTTCACAGACACAGTACACAACACCTCTGCCATTAGAATGCAGCTATACCCCACAGTAAAATGTGGTCTAGCTGCACACATATTACCTCTCTTGCATGCTCAACAGACTACCTCTCTGCACCCACCCACATGCCTGCTCAACATGGTGACTAGCAGGGACTTGGCCAGCCCTACCTACCTTCGTACCGGCTAAAATTCACACATGCATTCTATAACTCTCTCACGAATTTCCCGTACTTGGACATCGGTCCCCCAAGGGCGTTCAACCTATAGCATGCTAGGAGAGCACATTTACCACAGCCAATTAAGTGGGTTGGGACGGGAATGCACAGTAAGGTAACTCATTTAGTGAAACTCCTCCTCCAGACATAGTATTCAATGCTACTTAAATGGCATATTTTTCTTGCTGTACCCTGAGCCTGCCACATTTATCTTTTGCCTAATAGGTGACCTCCATTAAGACATGTGAGATGGCCCGCAGAATCACAGTAACAATGCATATCAGTGGAGGAGTTGGTGGCTGAGTAGGGGGTTGCCTTGGTGTCGAATTAAAAAGCAATTTGGCTTTTTTTTTGTACACTGGCAACCCCGGGATGTGCTTGGTGCCGATTGATCCAAACCCTCTTGCTGCACTTGATAAAATGGCCCCAGCATGAGATTCTTTTAATTGTAATTCATTCTGACCAAAGATAAAACACAAAGTACTATGCTTTTTTCAGGGCACTTTTACAAACCTTAAAAAAGGAATCCATTGCACGTTGGAATACTTTAATTTTTACACCTTGTTGGTGCATATTGGGATACTTTACTTTTTACACCTTGTTGGTGCATATTGGAATACTTTACTTTGTACACCCTGTTGGTGCATATATGAATACTTTACCTTCTACACATTGTTGGTGCATATTGGGATACTTTTCTTTTCACACCTTGTTGGTGCATATTGATATACTTTTCTTTTTACACCTTGTTGGTGCATATTGAGATACTTAACTTTTTCGACCTTGGTGCATATTGGGATACTTTTCTTTTTACAGCAGTAGTTTTCAGGATGAATTCCCGGGAATTCTGTATGTTCACAATACAAAGCGCTTTGCCTGGGAAGAAATGCGGATAAGGGCAGGCTCGGATGTGTGCCAAGCCTCTGACCATACAAGCTCTGGGCGTCAGCTTCTCCGGCCGGGGGGCGGGAGGCGGGATAGATTGGACAGCCGGCGAGCAGCACGTTAAACCCAGACCGAAGTACACAGCAAGACTTCAAGAGGACTGACGCGAAGGGGAAAGGCGTGAAGAGGCAATTTTACCAGCCTTTTCAGCAGAGACCCCGTTGAGATGCTAATCTATGAGGCTAAATACAGGTGGGGAGGACTGGCGGGGGTTGACCGAAAGCAATCCAGGTACGCCCATTCATCTTTCCCTGCCAAACCTCCCAATAGCACGCACAGGAACAAAAAATGAACATTTTTTGTAGCAAACAAAGAAAGCAGATCTCCGCAATGTAAACAGAAAAAAAACACCAATTGCCCGCATTTTTTATAGATGCAGATGCTATCACACAAAAAAGAATGAGTGCCACTAGAGAGCTATCCTCCTTGTGGGGGTGGGGCTGGGGGAAGAAAGAAGAAGTGGGCCGAGTGGTGCGACCTCAGACCAAGGCAATACAGTGGGCCTCATTCCGTGTTTTGCGGTAAGTATGGGTTTTTGCCGGCATGGCGGAAAGACCGAGTCCGGTCTGGTACGACACCGCAATTTAAAGGCCATTCCGACTTCGCGGGCACAAGCTTTCCGCCATGCCGGTAAATCCCCTAGCGGCATACCGTTAAAGGGCCCGTAAAACCCCTTAGCGGCATGAAGCGAGACGGTCATTACAACACCGCCACCGAAGCTTCGCTGTCCGTTATTAGCGGTGACCGTAAATTACGGTATCCGTAAATTACGGTCACCGCTAATTAACGGATACGGAAATTACGTCATCGCACAGGAACGGGAAGGAGCGCGGCGGCCATCTTTAAAAACACAAACCACTGCCATCCTATTAATACAGTACCCCGAGGTATATTTCGACCCTCAAAAAACCCATCAGTGACCAGTATCATGCCGAAAGCACTGAAGAAAGGTGCCGCCCGCATCAGGAAGGAGCGTTTCACGCAGGACGAGCTCCAGGTCCTGGTGGACACCCTGCACGCAAATGCTGAGACAGTATTCAGCAGCAACATGCGTAGGCCGACCATTGCCAGGAAGAAGGAGATCTGGGACTTGGTGGCACAGAGGGTGAGCGCCGTAGGGAACACCACCGTACGACGAGGGACTGCAGGAAACGGTGGGATGACCTCCGTCTCAGGGTGCGGGCCATCCTATCGGCCAACCGAACACAGGCCCTGGAGACAGGAGGAGGCCCAGCTTCTCCAATCAAGATGATGCTCTGGGAGCAAACGTGTGCGGACATGATGGGCACTGAAGCCATAGAGGGGGTCGGCGAGATGGAGTGCGGTGCCCCGTCATCCGCAGATGGAGGTGAGTGTCATGAGTGAAGATAGTAAATGCATTCCCAATGTAAGGCACCGCCAAGGGCTGGGCAAGCAGTCACATCACGTATGGAACCCCCCCCCATCAAATCATGCCGTCACAAGTAAGACCCAGGCTGATGCCAGGTGCAAGGCTCCAACCCATATTGGCCAGAGCACACAAATAGGCAGTCAATGTGAGTCAGCACAGTACTCCACCAACATGAGTGACCCAGACACCTGCATGCATTTACTGTCCAAGCCCACATCACTGTCCCACTCCCAACCCAAATGTCAACAAAACCCTGCAATCCCATTGTCATACCATAGGCTTGAAGAAATGCTGACCCCCAAATCATAGCTCATGCCATCTCTCTCTTCCCCCCCACAGGCAGCGGCCATGAAAGTGAGGGCCAGGAAGCCACACAGCCCTGTACCTCCAAGAGCACAGCCAGGGGACAGCGTAAACCTGCAGGAAGGAAGAAGGCACAGGCAACACCACCTGCACCAGCAACCCCCATGGAGGCTGCACAACCCACACCCACACCCCTACCCATGCCTGCACTGCCGACGGAGACATGCCCCACAGTGCACTCAGAGGAGTCCAGTGTGGCAGGGGATAATGCTGCCATGTGCCTCCCCGAGGAGCCAGATAGCCCGACATCAGTTCCCGTATCCAAAATGGAGGAGCCCCATGACATCGTGCACAGCCCAGACACCCCATCCTACAGTCAAGTTGCACACAGCGACTCCGGGGAGAGTGACACCCCAGGCCTCACAGGCCAAGGAGCACTACCTGCCAGTCCTGGATCCACCTCCCCTGCAGAAAGCCCCTAAAGGGCTGCAGGCTCAACACCACGGCTGCCTAGCACATCTGCTACACCGGCCATGGATGGATTGCACTCCCAGCGCCTCACGGGCCTGATTGAGGACTTCATCCGGGACAACCGTGAATCCAGGTCGGAGTGGCACAATGACCTGCAGGCCCTGGGCGAAGTCATCACTGCCAACACAAACCGGCTCTGTGAGGTGCTGGGCCGGATCGCTGATGCCCTGGAGGCAGCACCCCCCAGACCACAGCCCCAGTGGGAGTGCCCACCCTCACAGTGCTCCTCCACGCAGACCAGCCCTGTCCGTCGGTCAATGCGCACACTCCGCCGCCAGAACATGGATACCCCTGGCTCTGGAAGCACACAATGACCATACTGCCACACACAAGTGGCCTATGTTGCACTGATGGGACTATTGTAGGGTTGTTGTGGGGGGAGGGGGAGTGGGGTGAGGGTGTGTGTGGGAGTTGGGGGGGAGGGGGAGGGGGGTCAGGGTGTGTGTGGGAGTTGGGGGGGAGGGGGAGGGGGGTGAGTGTGTGTGTGGGAGGTGGGGGGGAGGGCGAGGGGGGTGAGGGTGGTGGTTTAGTTGTACACGTTCCTACATAAATGTTGAATGCACTGGTTGTTCATTCCCAAAATACAGAGTGGACATTGCTCATTTTGCTTGTGTCTTTTGATGTCGCACATTGCATGGTGTACATGTATCCCCACACCCAGTGCCCAATGTCCTCTCACCCTCACACCCTCAGCTGACTTGTGAGTCAGAAATATTGTCCAATGAATGATTGACGCACTGAACGTCCCTCCTGTGCATCGGCACCATGATGCTGTCCTGCCATTCCTCCCTCTTCCCCCTCATCATCATCTGGTGGTAGCAGTTCCACGTCAGGGGGCAGTGGCACGTTCCGACGGATGCACATGTTGTGTAGCATTACACATGCCATGGTGATCTTGGACACCTTCTCGTGGCTGTAGATGAGTGCCCCACCAGACCGGCTGAGGCAACGAAATCGTGCCTTCAACAGGCCGAAGGTCTGCTCTATCACCACCCGTGTACGGGTATGGGATCTGTTGTAGTCCTCCTCGTGCCTGTTCTGTGGGTTGCGGACCGGGGTCATGAGCCACGGCTTTAGAGGGTAGCCAGCATCACCTGCATGGAAGTGGAAAGGAGGTAATTGTGTGTGCATTCATGGTGGAGAATTGTACTAGTCTTACATGGCCGCAGATGATTACTGGGATGAGTGTGCACCCCCCCTTTCCCACCCAGGTGGGTTATGCATCCCCCCCCTTTCCCACCCAGGTGGAGTATGCAGGCGACCTACTCTCAGCCCCAATGCACTGGCATGGCCCATTCAGGTTACTCACCAAGCAGCCAGGCACGTCGTCCGGCATGTCGCTCCATGTAGCGTGGTAGTGTTGAGTTCCGCAGGACCAAGGAGTCATGAGTTGATCCGGGGTATCGGGCATTGCAATGTGTGATGGCTTTACTGGCATTACACACCATCTGGACGTTGATGGAGTGGTATTGCTTGCGGTTGCGATACGGCACCTCCATGGCATGCGGGACCACTAATTCCACGTGGGTGCAGTCGATGGCACCTATGCAATTTGGCATGCCTGCCAGTGCATGGAAGGCAGCTTTGGTGTCATATATCTCCTGGGGAGTACGGGGTAGGGATATGTATTCCCTTGTGTGGGTGAGGAGGGCATCCAGCACTTGTTTGAGTATCCGTGAAAATATGGGCTGTGTAATGCCATGCATGTGCCCCACTGTATGCTGGTAGCTGCCTGTGGCGAGGAAGTGGAGCACAGACACTACCTTCAGTAGAGGGGGGATGGCAGTGCGGATTTCTATGCGGCTCACTGTATCATCATGTATCATGTCCACTATGCTGGTAATGGTGTCCCAGTCAAGCCGGTACAGGGTGTGGATCTGCTCTGGTGTGAGGTTGAAGGGGGTGGCTCTGATGCAGGGGATTGGGGGCTGCCAGCGTGGTAATGGTGGCTGCACCGGTAGGTCATGCTGGGCCTGTCTCACCCTCCTTCTCCTCCTGTGTATCCTCTGTGGTGGGGGTTGTGGTTGTTGTAGTTGCTGTTGTTGTAGTTGCTGCCTTGCAAGCAGGGCCTCCAGCTCCAGGAATGCTGCTACAATTGGTATCATCTTGGTGTGGGAGGGGGTGTGGTGTGTGGGTGTGCTCCTTTTGTGCTGTGCCAGACTCCATTGCCTCCACCTGTGCTGATTGAGTGCACCTGTTCCTCTTGGAAACACTGCTCATGGTCCTTAACACCTTCTCAGCGATGCCGGTATTTACTCCATGGCGGTAAGGTACTTTGCGGTCTTGTGGAGGCCGTTTTTCCATGTCCGCTTTACTTGGGATCAGCTCCGGTTTACGCCATGCCGCTAATTACGGCATGGCGTGTCGGGCGCGCGCCACTAAACCGCTATTTACGGCATCGTACTTTACGACGCCGTAAAGAACGGTCTGGTGGGTCAGAATAGGCCGTAACGGGAAACGATGCCGGTATTCCTTTACTGGCATCATTTTTCCCTTACCACCCAACTCGGAATGAGGCCTAGTATCTCTCCATGGAACTCAAGCCTGTTGATTTGCATAAAAGCAGATAATTTTGGGAACGTAAGAATGCCCACCATTTTAAATTGGAAACATGTCTTGCGATTCAGTAAGAAACCCTTTTGTGTGAGTAATGGAAGTTGGACTCTGCTCTTTTGATTGGTCACAATTCTCACCCTTTCCAAAAACATCTATATATTGCAAGACATATATATGCCAATTTATACAGCTTCTGAAAACCAAAAAGAAGATCAAGGAGCACCAGCACATCAGCCTCAACTGGGAGAGCAGCAGCCGCTACCTCGGTGTGACCCTGGACAGCAAACTCAACCGGAGAAGCCATATAGAGAATACTCAGCAGAAGGCAACAGGAAAGATGGCAACGCATTACCGACTCCTGAAGACCAAGACCATGCCCCTCCCGACAAAGAACCAACGTTTACAAGGCGATCATCAGACCTACCCTGACGTATGTCTCCCCAGCATGGATGACCAGCCATGATCGAAACCGGAATAGTCTTCAGATAGTCCAGAACAAGGCCCTGCGGATATCGTCTGGAGCTCCAATCTTCACAAGGATAGCTGACCTTCACAGAGAACTGGACATCGAGATGTTGGACGAACATCTAGCAAAGCTGAGTAAGAACTTCTGCCAAGGACTGTATCAGAACCCGAACCCTCTAATCAGAAGACTCCCTGCCACCACTGCAAACCCCTTCGACTGCTACCCGCGGCCCATCACAGCAAAGACCATGTGAAACCAGCCCTATTGTGAAAAGTCCACACAGCTTCTGAATACTTTTGGCATGTGGTCTCCCACTACAAGTATTCTGAGAGCTGGCTTGGCAACAGATGTGGGCGTTTCCAGCGCTGGGCTCGAGACAGGGCAGAGTTCAGGCAAGGAGTCTTGTTCCAACTGATTTCCTACTGTGGGACAGACTATAAGGGACAATTATATATGCAACGAAATTTATATTTTGCAGTTCTATGTCAACTTCTAAAGAGATTAATGACTTACTTCCTTGCCAGAACAAGTGTTAGTGGGGTTCCAGTGGACTTGTAACGTGACGTGTGTTGATCCCACAGAAATCCTCGAAACATATAGATCTTATCTCTGCCTAAATTGGTGTTTTCCACTGAGCACGTCATGTGATGCTACCATGTGTGCATTCGGGAACAGCGTGCGTGGGCAACATTGTTACACTGTTGATTACAATGCTTCACATGATCCCCTGGACTTCCAGGCCCAGTTGGACTCCATCTTTCTAATCTTGAGCTCAGAGCTACTGTCGAGTGCATCAATGTGCAAACCGAATATGTACTCAATGGATAAAGAGAGCCCGACTCTGCGCAAGGACCTCTGAGCGCGTGGGCGGGGCTAATGCAGCCATCCCTGCCCCCCCTCACCCTGCAGGAAACCTAGCATCTCAAGCACTTCAGCCCTTTGGCCAAGTGAAGGGGGTGGGGAGAAAAGAAGACGTCCTGGAGAAGTTGTGATAAGGAAAATTGCATAAGAAACTAGAAGGGGGAGAGGGGACAGGAAGATGGATGAGTGTATAAAACAGAAGGAGAAAGGAGAGAGGATTGGGGAGAACAGACGGAGAAAGGAGAAAGTATACTGTAGATAGGATGTTTAATTAGAGAGGGTAGAAGATTACAAAGCCAGTGGGGAGGGAAGAAGAAAAGTAGAAGGAAGAGGGATGGAAAGAGGACAAGAGTAGGAGATGAGAAGGAGTTTGTGGGGAGGCAATAAAGCAGGATAAGAGACAGTAGATGAGTATAAGTAACAATGGGAGGAGAGAACTCGGAGGGGAAAGAACATACTTGAAGAAGTGAGGAGAAAGGGAGACGAAAAGTGAGGGAGTGAAAAAGTTGCCAAGGAAAAGATAAGGAGATAAGTGAGGAATGCATGGAAGAAGACAAAAGGGGAACAGGGAGAGGAAATGTTGACTGAGAAGTCAGCAGTTGCAGGAAAGGAGGAATGAGAAATTGAGACGGGGCAATGCGAGGGAAAGAAATCAAATAAGGAAAGGAAACGGTGTAAGATAATTAGTTTAGGCAGATAATTGCAGTGGGGAAGGAGGTCACACATGCAGACAGAAAAGACAGCACCGGGAAACTAAGAGTTGAAACATTTACAAGTCACAAAAAAGCACTTTCAGGCGTACATTTTCATATTGGAACATCCCCATCCACAGCCCCCATCCTGATCAATTTCACCAAGCGTGCCCATAGTGGAAATGCACATGCGAGTTGAGAATGCAATGGGATGCTCATGGGGTTACTGGGTCTACTTCTTGAGGCCATCGTATCTGTATTATTTCTACTTAACATATATGAGGCGCTTCATCAGGTCATAGATGCTGCATCTTAAATACTGTAGTTCTGTAGGGCAGATCTGAAGCATTGTTCCCAATTCTGGAATCCACTTAGGCAGTATTGTGTCCAGTCCTAAAGGCCTAATTTCCAGGGTTATGTCTAATAAGAGAGGCAAGATGTTAGGTACTGTGCCCTTTTCTAGAGGACACAAATAGGATGTGGCTTGTAGTGAAGGCTTTATTCAGGTAGTACGTCTAGTCCTAGAGGCCAAATCTGTGATATTGTGTCTGAACTGGATGAACCTGAGCCGGCCCATAAGACTGGGGGTCTCCAAACAGCCCTTTAAGATGAGCAGCAGCACCCTCAAGATGGATGGGGATGCAGATTCGTACTCTTGCATCAAATAATAATGGCAACTCACTAGTTTGTCAAAGGGAGCCCGTTTAATGACAAGTACAGAAAACGTGGAGTTCAAAGAACATCAGCAATGGCTCGATCTTCCTTCTCGCTTAAACTCCGCTTAATTTCAGAAAAACAACATCATTTATACCAAAAACTCATCATCATTGACGTGTAATCTTACAAACCTAACATTCAACTTGATTGGTTATAGGAAGGTAACTTTAATATAGGTACTATATCTCTATACGGTAACGGGGAGAGGGGATTTGATAATACTGTCAGGTGGGGCAACTAAGCCCTTCCTTCAAACTGGCTACTTTAAAGGTCACAAAAAGTATGACATCCTATTGGCTCTTCTCTCTCTATAGGACCCTAGATTACATGATCCACTGTGATTTGGTTGGCATTGATCCCACACATTCTTTTCCACTTACGCTTAGCGGCATGCAGAATAATTATCCAGGTGCAGGGAGTAAGCCTGCACCCCAGCTTCCCCTCAATTTATGGTATAACCATTCATCACCTCAGTGGCCGTGTGTCAATTACTGCTTTGTAGTTTGGCCTTGAGGCTGCCTCTTGGTCTGAGAAAGTTTAAGGAGTGTTGGAACGACAAGGCTCCATGCATAGGTGTGAAAGTCTCATCTCTTTCTGCCGCCTTAGCACGTGAGTAGGACACCGTGAAATCGGCCTCTTCTTCATGCAATTTTGTGTATTTGATTTAGTCCTGTCAGTCGTATACCATCTGCAGCTTATCTCGACCTTGCTGAACAGGAGACTCTATTATTCTTCTCTTTTAACTGTGGGCATTGCTAGCCTGTTCCAGCCTGATAAGACTTTGGCCTCTTTGTAGGGTTATCTTCAGCTGAGTTCCTCTCCGTCTTTCCTTCTTGATTTGTGGCTGCGGCCCTCTCCTCTTTAGGCCTTTAGAAACCTCTAATCAATTCCACTCATGTGCGCAGTGGATTTTTCACTCATCTATAAAGTGCTTTTGAGGTAGATATATGTATAGTTGGCGCCTGCCACAATCTACTTTCTACTAAGCATAGCAAGCTGAACGATTTCTTTGCTTCTTGCGGTTTCTTGCGTATGTACACATTTAAACTGGCTTAATGTCTTCATCCTGCATCTGGCAAAGGTTTCTTCGTCTTGAAATCAACTGTTTCACCTTAGGCCCACGATGTCACTTATCCATGGCATTTTGTCTCTTTATCCGCATTCTTGGGTCATCATATTCTATATGTGCGTCAGTTCGATTTCTCATGACGTCACCAGTCGTCTTCTCTTAGTATCTTCTTGGCTTCTTCGGGTATTCCACCCTGACAAATGTCCCTTTGTCGTGTCTGTAGGTATGTATTTCTCAGTGGGGACCTTGCTGTCCAGGTTTGCTTAGGTGCTGGTACTTCAATAGGTGCCGTTCTTCCGATAGGCACTAGGCAGAGCCCAACTGTGGCTCTCTGCTAGTTTAACTGTTCTCCATACGTCACATATTTTGGCGCGAAAGTTCCTGGCACTTCGAAGGGGGTGCCTGGGGTGCAGCTGACACTTGGCTCTTCCTCTTCATGTCCATTTATGGGGCATTATTATCTCTAGGTTGACAATTAAAGTTCTATATTCAGACATGGGGCCACATCTGCAATATTTGTTTCTAGTGTAGGAGGCCACATCTGGCATAATTGAGCTACAAAATGAGGCATAATTGAAAACAAATGGACAACAATCCTGCCATGGCCTCCATAACTGGACACAGTGCCACAGGCATAGCCTCCAGAACTTGCCAGAGTACCTATTAAGTGGCATATTGAAATGGGCACATATCTGATATGCAACCTCCAAAACTGACCTCTGGACCTAAGATGTGGCCTCATACGTAGATACAGCAGTGTAATGTGAAATCTAAAAAGTGATACAGACCCCGCAGGTGGCATGCAAAATTACGAAGAATACTCAAAATGAGCGCTCTTCATTACTGCAGATGAGGCTGTCTGGACTCCATGTGTAGCTACAAATTAGGCCTTCAAGACAAGACACAACACTGCAGATATGGTTCCCTGAACTTGACACAGTCCCCTAATGTGGCATCCAGAAAGGAAAGGTGGGATGAGAAATTGAGACAGGGGGCAATGAGAGGGAAACAAATCAAACCAGCAGCTCATACAATTTCCCAACAGATTCTATTCCACCTACTGGGAACTCATTAAAGAGTCATCACTCTAGGCCCCATCTAGTGTTAAGCAGACAGAAAAGGATTCATGTTACATTAGTACAGATGTAGCCTCCAAGATTGGACAGGGTACCTCATATATGGTGTCCAGTAATAGATATTGCACACAAAGGATGACCTCTAGATATGACACACTGACCCATATGTATCCTTAAGAAGTGACTCTAAATGAGGGTTTTTCTCACCCATCCATTTAAAGCTTTTATGGGACCAGGATCAAATTCTACTTGCATGGCCCCTGGCATTTATACCCTAGGCTTGGCTGCTACAGTTTGTCAAGGTGGGGCTGTGGGTGGGACATCTTCATTCAAAACTAACTGACAGGTTTTTCTTTCAATTGGGTTTTCTCCATGCAATCTTTTGTCTCTGCCCCAGAAGCCGCCTTCCATTCCTCAGTTCCCTCACTATTCTGTCCCCACCATCTCTCACTCTTTCCTCATTACTCATCCTCATTACTCTCTCTGAGAACGTAATTATCTGTATGTGTGAGGGGCTGGGGGTCTACTGGGCAGGCATGGCTTTTCTTTACTAGACATCTATGACACAGCAAGCATGATATGTGTTATGTGGATAGACTGACATTTTGATTAAGCCAGTTTAGCCCTTTCTTACTGTGCCATGACATTTTGTGTTGGGCATCGTTGATAAAGTAAGCATGGTGATAAGTGTTACTACATAGCCGGACTGGTATTCTGGTGCAGCCAGCCTAGCCATTTCTTACTGTGGCATGACATTTTGTATTGGGCATCATTGATAAAGCAAGAATTATAAGTGTTATTTACATAGCCAGACTGGCCTTTTGCTGCAGCCAGTCTAGCCATTTCTTACTGCGGCGTGACATTCTGTATTGGGCATCTTTGATATGGCCACACTGGCATTTTGGTGCAGCCAGTCTAGCCATTTCTTACTGTGGAATTTCATTTTGTAATGATATAACAAGCATGATGAGTGTTATTAAACTAGCATTTTGATGCAGACAGTTTGGACATGTTTTCATATGGTGGTATTACATTTTTTATGACAAAGCCAACTGGAGTGTGTTCTTACACGGCAATACTGCCATAAATTGGCAGAACCAGTGTGGACATGTTTTCGTTTAGAATCATGACTGGGCTTATGCACAAAGCAAACATGAGTATGTTCTTACATGGGGATACTGCCATATATTGGCAGAACCAGTGTGGACATGTTTTCTTATAGTATCATGGCTGGCATAATGCACAAAGCAAACATGAGTATGTTCTAATGTGGGGATTGTGACATATAATGGTGTAGCCAGCATGGAAATGTATGGGCACAGCCAGCATGAACATTTTTTTATACAGCCATATATTGTGGGCAAAGGCATCATGACAATGTGTTGGAAAAAGCTCCTGTTCACATTTTTTTACTTGCATCTATTGGATGTATTCATGAGCTACCCTACAAAACCAATTACAAACATTTTGACTTTTTACACAATTTTTCAAAAGAGTGTGCTGTAGAACGCTCCCTTTTAACCCATTATTTGCAAAGATTTCTCAGGGAGTACCCCAGGATACCGTCCTTGATTAGTTTGGGCTCTCAGACTACACTCAGTCGCTTAGAGATATTTGTGGTGAATTTTTAGACCCCTCCAATTAAAGAATTCACCAACCCCCACTGACCCTGCCATCTCTTTTCTGTCTAATCTAATGCCGCCATTTCAACATAAATTGGGCCTCATTCCAAGTTGGGCAGTGCATTAAAGAAATTCCAGTAATTCGGTTACTGACCCTTTTTTGGGCGGTAAAGGAATTACCGCAATTTTTACGGCAACGCTGAATTCTGAGTTTGGAGGAAAAGTGGAGGATTTGCCTCCAGCTTTTTGCTGCAGGTAAATCCTCCACTTTTCCTCCAAAAATAGGTGGATTAAACACAGCGGAATTACCGCTTGCACTAAATCAGCCAAAATCCCCATTGAGTCCAATGGACTCCATAAATGGGGAATTACACCGCCTTACCACCACTCCTAATCCCATGGCAAGCACACAGGACACAGTGGCGGTAACAGCAAATTGTTTTGACGGTAATTTAGCAGATTTGCAGCCAAAGTGCTGCTAAGCTCCTAATGAGGCAGGCTGTGTTCTTTCTCTCCCTTTGTCTCCCCACTCCGCTTCCTCACCTCTTTCTCCTTCTGCTTCATTCATTCATTGGCCTTCCTTTCTCCTCTCCCACTTCTAGTTCCTTCTCTGGCCTTTATAAAACCTCCTCTCCAGGCCCCTTCTATTCTCCCCACTCTCTCGTGCTTGGCCCAAAAGTCTCTAATGACGGAGGTGCTTTCTAGCGGGCCAAGCTCTGCTGATTGCTGAATCTGGTTCCTAACGTGCCTGTGCATGCTTACCTGTCCAACAGCCCAGAACCTGGCCACATCGCTGTGAGGTAGTGACTGCTTGGGTATGCTCATGAGGAGGGCCTCCCTAGTAAGCTGACTTGCATTCTGCTGCAGCACAGGTCTGGCCACACTGTTCTAAACAGCTCTCTCATGGCACTGAGCTATGTTAGTTTGCATGCCAAGCTATATACATGAATAGGGACTTAAAAACATTATGCATTTGCCATAGCCTAAAGTTCCAACGTTATAGATGAAACTGATTCAGGAGCAGGTGGTCATAAACAGCTTCATATGCATTAGAAAAATATTTGAAATAAGGTAAAAAAAATGTCTACTTATATCTGACTGTACAGCGCAAGCCATTGTCTCCAGAAAATCACCAGTAATAATCACTCAAGAACAAGAGATTCTTGTCCACAGAAACACAGACTTAAAACTACCCTTTGCCCACCTTTCAATGTTGATACATTCAGGGACTGGTGTGCTGACAATGACGTTTCCTTTGCACCCAAAAGCTCCAGCAGTGATACTCTGGGAACCACAAACCAGCCCAGTACAGCCAAGGGCCGAATCTTCTAACAACTGTCGCACAGGGACCGTCCTTTGAAGAGTCTGCTCTCTCTAACTGCTCTCTCTAATGCCCCCAAAGCAGTCTCATGACAACCCACTGCAAAGTAAAACAAATCGGAGAAAAAAAAACATTTCCTCCTGAGGGCCGGACTGCAAGTCATGTGATTTGTTCAGTAGTGTGCGTATAAGATAGATAGATAATAGAAATAGTGAGCCGTTTCACTGTGTAATGCGCAAGCTTCTCAGTACAGGGTATATAAAGAGCTGTCAGTATAAAGCATTAGAAATTTCTTATTATATCATATATGCACTTCAGTATGTTATTTATTTAATATACCACTATATCTCATTATAAAATATGCACAGCTTACAGTACAATGGTTGTATTCCACAATGCACCGTATGCATTTCAACATGTTAAATATGCGTCTCAGTAGACAACGTATCTCAGCGTACAGTGTCTCCAATTCAATATTTGTGGTGGATTTGTAATATGCTTGCGCTTCTCAGTATCAAATATATGTATCTCAGTGTAGAGTGTATATATTTCAATACACAATGTACGGATCCCAAGATCCTGTATATGCACTTGAGATACAATCTATGTATCCCAGTGAACAGCATACATGTTTCAGTATATAATGTATGCATCTCAATGTACAGTATGTACATTTCAGAGTACAATGCCTGTGTCTCTGTGTACAGTGTGTGTGCTTAAACATTTCAATTTATGATGTCTACATTTCAATCCACTGTGCATACAGCTCAGAATAAAATGTGTGAATCCCACTGGATATATGTTAATATAAAATGGATACAACTCAATATATGATATATACATTTCAGTAGGCAATATATGTATATCAGAGTGCAGCATATAGATTTCAGTATACAATGTATGCATGTCAATATGTGATATAACATCTCAGTATGTAGTGTATACATTTCACTATGTAGTATATAGCTTTATAATTCTTTAATTATGTCCCTAACGGCAACCATATCGCAGGAGCAGGCCCTATTCTAATCAATCCATCTGAAACATATTTGACTTGAGGTCCAAAAATGCATACTCAGGCCTCGACGGTAGTGTAAGGACCATTGTCTCTTGAAAATCAAGAGTAATAACAGACCAAAAACAAGCTCTTCTTGTCTTCAGAAAATCAGACCTAAAACTGCGCTGTGTCCGCCACTCTATAGTTAAAACACATATTTACTTTGCCTCCAAAATCAACAACAGTGATTCCCAGTCAGCCACAAACCAGCCCAGCATAGTCACTTGAAGGTCCGACCCTTGAAAAACTGGCAGGTAGGAAATGTCTTTTATAGAGTGTGCTTTGTCTAAAGGTCCCCGAGAGACGCTTGCCTGAAAACCCTCTGCAAAGTGAAACTAAGACGAGAAGAACAAGCCACTGCCTCCAGTGGGCAGGACTGCAGGTCATATGACATGTTCAATAGTGTGTGTATAAGAAACAGTGTTTATGTGGGAACAATTTCACCATGGCTACTAGAAATTGCCCTCTTAGCCTGTTCCACATCTAGATAGTGAGCCCATGAGATTACTGTGTTGTTTTCTGCCTGTCGCATACACTTAGCATTGTTACACCTTACTTACTACTGTGTTGTATTCTGCCAACCTAAAACACCTAGAATGTGTCCCTCTTAGCCTGCTCTGTGTCTAGATAGTGCACTCAAAGATTACTGTGTTGTATTCCACCCTCTTAGCCTATCTCGCATCTAGATAGTCTGCCTAAGAGATTACAGTGTTGGATTCTGCCAGTCTAAATGCTTAGAAATTGTTCCTGTTAGCCTATCTTGCATCTTGATAGTGTGCCCAAGAGATTACTGTGTTGTATTCTGCCAGTCTAAACGCCTAGAAATTGTTCCTGCTAGCCTATCTTGCATCTTGATAGTGTGCCCAAGAGATTTCTGTATTGTATTCTGCCAGTCTAAACGCTTAGAAATTGTTCCTGTTAGCCTATCTCGCATCTAGATAGTGTGCCCAAGAGATTACTGTGTTGTATTCTAACAGTCTAAATGCTTAGAAATTGTTCCTGTTAGCATTTCTCGCATCTAGATAGTGTGCCCAAGAGATTACAGTGTTGGATTCTGCCAGTCTAAAACGCTTAGAAATTGTTCCTGTTAGCATATCTCATCTCGCATCTAGATAGGGTGCCCAATAGATTACTGTGTTGCTAGGGCCTGCCTTTCTCACTCACTTAGGATTGTTGCACCTTAATTACTACTGTGTTGTATTCTGCCAGTCTAAATGCTTAGAAATTGTTCCTGTTAGCCTATCTTGCATCTTGATAGTGTGCCCAAGAGATTACTGTGTTGTATTCTGCCAGTCTAAACGCCTAGAAATTGTTCCTGCTAGCCTAGCTTGCATCTTGATAGTGTTCCCAAGAGATTACTGTGTTGTATTCTGACAATCTAAATGCTTAGAAATTGTTCCTGTTAGCATTTCTCGCATCTAGATAGTGTGCCCAAGAAATTACAGTGTTGGATTCTGCCAGTCTAAAACGCTTAGAAATTGTTCCTGTTAGCATATCTCATCTCGCATCTAGATAGGGTGCCCAATAGATTACTGTGTTGCTAGGGCCTGCCTTTCTCACTCACTTAGGATTGTTGCACCTTAATTACTACTGTATTGTATTCTGCCAGTCTAAATGCTTAGAAATTGTTCCTGTTAGCCTATCTTGCATCTTGATAGTGTGCCCAAGAGATTACTGTGTTGCTAGGACCTGCCTGTCTCACTCACTTAGGATCGTTGCACCTTAATTACTACTGTGTTGTATTCTGCCAGTCTAAATGCTTAGAAATTGATCCTGTTAGCCTATCTTGCATCTTGATAGTGTGCCCAAGAGATTACTGTGTTGTATTCTGCCAGTCTAAACGCCTAGAAATTGTTCCTGCTAGCCTATCTTGCATCTTGATAGTGTGCCCAAGAGATTACTATGTTGTATTCTGCCAGTCTAAATGCCTAGAAAATGTTCCTGTTAGCATTTCTCGCATCTAGATAGTGTGCCCAAGAGATTACAGTGTTGGATTCTGACAGTCTAAAACGCTTAGAAATTGTTCATGTTAGCATATCTCGCATCTAGATAGTGTGCCCAAGAGATTAGTGTCTTGCTAGGGCCTGCCTGTCTCACTCACTTAGGATTGTTGCACCTTAATTACTAGTGTTGTATCCTGCCAGTCTAAATGCTTAGAAATTGTTCCTGTTAGCCTATCTTGCATCTTGATAGTGTTCCCAAGAGATTACTGTGTTGTATTCTGCCAGTCTAAACGCCTAGAAATTGTTCCTGTTAGCCTATCTTGCATCTTGATAGTGTGCCCAAGAGATTACTGTGTTGTATTCTGCCAGTCTAAACGCCTAGAAATTGTTCCTGCTAGCCTATCTTGCATCGTGATAGTGTGCCGAAGAGATTACTGTATTGTATTCTGCCAGTCTAAACGCTTAGAAATTGTTCCTGTTAGCCTATCTCGCATCTAGATAGTGTGCCCAAGAGATTACAGTGTTGGATTCTGCCAGTCTAAAACGCTTAGAAGTTGTTCCTGTTAGCATATCTCATCTCGCATCTAGATAGTGTGCCCAAGAGATTAGTGTCTTGCTAGGGCCTGCCTGTCTCACTCACTTAGGATTGTTGCACCTTAATTACTAGTGTTGTATCCTGCCAGTCTAAATGCTTAGAAAATGTTCCTGTTAGCCTATCTTGCATCTTGATAGTGTGCCCAAGAGATTACTGTGTTGTATTCTGCCAGTCTAAACGTCTAGAAATTGTTCCTGCTAGCCTATCTTGCATCTTATAGTGTGCCCAAGAGATTACTGTATTGTATTCTGCCAGTCTAAACACTTAGAAATTGTTCCTGTTAGCCTATCTCGCATCTAGATAGTGTGCCCAAGAGATTACTGTATTGTATTCTAACAGTCTAAATGCTTAGAAATTGTTCCTGTTAGCATTTCTCGCATCTAGATAGTGTGCCCAAGAGATTACAGTGTTGGATTCTGCCAGTCTAAAACACGTAGAAATTGTTCCTGTTAGCATATCTCATCTCGCATCTAGATAGTGTGCCCAATAGATTACTGTGTTACTAGGGCCTGCCTTTCTCACTCACTTAGGATTGTTGCACCTTAATTACTACTGTGTTGTATTCTGCCAGTCTAAATGCTTAGAAATTGTTCCTGTTAGCCTATCTTGCATCTTGATAGTGTGCCCAAGAGATTACTGTGTTGTATTCTGCCAGTCTAAACGCCTAGAAATGGTTCCTGCTAGCCTATCTTGCATCTTGATAGTGTGCCCAAGAGATTACTGTGTTGTATTCTTCCAGTCTAAATGCCTAGAAATTGTTCCTGCTAGCCTATCTTGCATCTTGATAGTGTGCTGAAGAGATTACTGTATTGTATTCTGCCAGTCTAAACGCTTAGAAATTGTTCCTGTTAGCCTATCTCGCATCTAGATAGTGTGCCCAAGAGATTACTGTGTTGTATTCTGACAAGCTAAATGCTTAGAATTTGTTCCTGTTAGCATTTCTCGCATCTAGATAGTGTGCCCAAGAGATTACAGTGTTGGATTCTGCCAGTCTAAAACGCTTAGAAATTGTTCCTGTTAGCATATCTCATCTCGCATCTAGATAGTGTGCCCAAGAGATTACTGTGTTGCTAGGACCTGCCTGTCTCACTCACTTAGGATCGCTGCACCTTAATTACTACTGTGTTGTATTCTGCCAGTCTAAATGCTTAGAAATTGTTCCTGTTATCCTATCTTGCATCTTGATAGTGTGCCCAAGAGATTATGTGTTGTATTCTGCCAGTCTAAACGCCTAGAAATTGTTCCTGCTAGCCTATCTTGCATCTTGATAGTGTGCCCAAGAGATTACTGTGTTGTATTCTGCCAGTCTAAATGCCTAGAAAATGTTCCTGTTAGCATTTCTCGCATCTAGATAGTGTGCCCAAGAGATTACAGTGTTGGATTCTGACAGTCTAAAACGCTTAGAAATTGTTCATGTTAGCATATCTCGCATCTAGATAGTGTGCCCAAGAGATTAGTGTCTTGCTAGGGCCTGCCTGTCTCACTCACTTAGGATTGTTGCACCTTAATTACTAGTGTTGTATCCTGCCAGTCTAAATGCTTAGAAATTGTTCCTGTTAGCCTATCTTGCATCTTGATAGTGTGCCCAAGAGATTACTGTGTTGTATTCTGCCAGTTTAAATGTCTAGAAATTGTTCCTGCTAGCCTATCTTGCATTTTATAGTGTGCCCAAGAGATTACTGTATTGTATTCTGCCAGTCTAAACGCTTAGAAATTGTTCCTGTTAGCCTATCTTGCATCTTGATAGTGTGCCCAAGAGATTACTGTGTTGTATTCTGCCAGTCTAAACGCCTAGAAATTGTTCCTGTTAGCCTATCTCGCATCTAGACAGTGTGCCCAAGAGATTACTATATTGTATTCTGACAGTCTAAAACGCTTAGAAATTGTTCCTGTTAGCCTATCTCGCATCTAGACAGTGTGCCCAAGAGATTACTATATTGTATTCTGACAGTCTAAACGCTTAGAAGTTCCTGTCAGCCTATCTCGCAGTGTGCCAAAGAGACTACTGTGATGTATTCTGCCAGCCTAAAACACTTAAGAAATTGTTCCTTTTAGCCGATCCCACATCTTGATAGTGTGCCCAAGTGATCACTGTGTTGCTTCTGCCCGCCTCACTCAATTAAGATTGTTGCACCTTAGTTACTACTGTGTTGTATTCTGCCAGTCTAACCGCTTAGAAATTGTTCCCTTTAGCCTATCTCACAAGTAGACAGGGTGCCCAAGAAATTACTGTGTTGAATTCTCCCAGTCTAATTGCTTAGAAATGGTTCCTGTTAGCCTATCTCGCATATAGATAGTGTACCCAAGAGGTCTACTTGGGCCTTAGTTACTACTATCTCACATCCAGATAGTGCACCTGAGAGATTCCAGTGTTGCTTCTGCCTGTCTCACACACCTAAGATTGTTGCGCCTTGGTTACTACTGTGTTATACTCTGCTGGTTTATATCAACCAGAAATTGTTCCTGATATGATATGATATGATATGATATGGCATTTGTAACGCGCCTATACACAAGTGTTTCGAGGCGCGACGAGGCAGGGAGGGGGGAACAAGGGGAAGACAGACAACGATCCTACTAGGCCAGGTAACATTCAGACCGCGCAAGTGCAGGGGTAGGGGGAAGGGAAAAGTGCAAGGGGAAGGGGAGAGGGGAAGTGCAGTACAAAGTAAGTAGAATAAAATATAAATAAATAGGGCCAGCTGGTGGCAAGTGCAAGGTAAGTGCAGAGAAGTGCTGGGAAGGGGGGGCTGTAGGGATACAGAGACAGTCCCGCAGTGCAGGGGTTGCTAGGGAGGCAGTGCAAGTGGAGAGTGGCTGGGCCCAGGACCGAGGTCGGTGAGAGTGGCCCAGTTGCAGATTCAGTGTCGTTTCAGTGAAGAATTTAGCAGGGGAGAGGGACGGAGAAAGCAGAAGCAAAGAGGAAGGTTTTAAGGTGCTTCCGGAACCGGAGATGGTTCTCCTCAAGTTTCAGGGAGGCGGGAAGGCTGTTCCAGAGGGAGGCCCCTGCCGCGGAGAGAGATCTACCCCCAGCTCGTTGCTTCGAGAAGCGGCTGACCCTGAAGGAGTTGGAGACGGATGAGCGGAGGGCTCGGGAAGGAAGATATTTAGGAAGAGAGAGTTGAAGGTATTTAGGCCCCAGGCCCCAGAAGGCCTTGTGGACAATGCTAGCCTATCTCGCATTGTCCATGTTAGCCTATCCCGCATCTACTTACCATGCCTTATAGATTACTGCGTTGCTTCCCCTACAACTACAAGTGCCACTGAGATAGTACTGTCATTCACTTGATTACGTTTCAAAGCGCCCCTCCCTCACCCTGACCTCCACCCTATCCCAACCTCTTAACCATCTCCCAAGCTCATGGCGCCCTCATCCTAGGCACAGGTCGGACATCTAGGACCCATCTACCACCATCAGCTCATCAATCCCTAGCTTCCCAACACCAGATGGTGGCACCGGCTCGCAAGAATCCCCCTCTCGCACCTGTCAGTATCCCTAGAATCCCCCGCTGCCCCCCCCTCCTCACTCACACATCACGGCGCATGGCCCGTGCTGTAGCACCCACCATATCGATCCCCCGACCATTCCCCCTGAGTACAACCCTAGAACCCTTCCCACGCACTTCACTGCAACCTAACACCACGCGCCACCCTCCTTCTACCACCCTGCATCCAACTCTAAAATCAGAGGGGCACTCTGGCGTGCAAATCACATCCCACCACTGAAGCCTATTCCCCTACCCCCTTTCCACCAAAACTCATCGACCTCCACCCTCCCTCTGTCCACTATTGAGAACTCCCTAATACCCCACGCCAAGACACCTCGCCCCCTATCAAACTCCCAAGGCACAGGAGCCCGCTGGTGCTCCAAACAGCTCAACCCCTCATCTTCTTCCGCTCCTTCCTTGCATACTCCAATGAACATCACTCCCTCCCTTTTGCTCCCCCATGCCCCCAAGTCCCTCTCCCCCAACCTATCACGGAACTGGCCACCCTCTCGCCCACACCCCTACCTCCACCTCCCACCACCTTAATCCCCCTTCAACTATAACTCCCCTTCATATCCTTTCCCCTCTCTAAAAGCAGCAGGTCTCACCCTCGTAAGAACGGTAGCTTCATCTCCATCACCTTCCGACCCTCTACCTTCTCTCACAGCCCTATTGCACCAAAACCCTTGAAAAGTAGAAAATGAGGCTGGTTCCCCTGCCCGACTCTCTACTCCTCACCACTTCTACCTCACCACGGCCTCCCAATATCTGCTTCCCCTACCCGATCACAATCCCCCTGCCGTCGCTCGGCTTCCACCTCCTCTATCTCGACTTCTCACCCTACACACTGGACCCCCCGAACCCTTTGACACTCACCCCAATTTATAACCCCCTAATTCCCCTCAAACCCACTGACCATCTGGCTACTCACCCGCTCCTCCCTGACTCAACCCACACCCCTCACATATCCTCCTCCGTCCGCCTACTCTTCCCAGCCTCCACTGATGTAACCCCATCTCCCATCACTCAGAATCTGCTGGCATCCTACGCCCTCATTACCCCACCTCTCCCTTCCTCAACGACCCGGAACATCCCAACCCACCGCTCCAATCCCCCAAGCTCCTCCTGCTCACACCCCGATGACCTCATCCATGACCACACCCCACACCGAAGTCCACTGCATCCTTTTTAATGCCCGCTCCGTAGCAAAAAACAGATACAGCATTTTCGACCTCCTCTTCTCTGACAAACCAGACCTAGTCTTTATCACTGGAACCTGGTTCTCGGACGACTTTGCCCTTGTTGCACATGAAGCATTGCACCCCCAGCTACTCGCTCATCCTGCACAACAGACCTTCCAGAGGAGGCGGCGTGGGAGTCCTCTTCAAATCTAATTTCTTTGACTCGCTCATTGAATCTCAGACATACATTCCATCATGTGAATCCCTTATAGTTAAGCTCTCCCTACCTCCAACATTCTCCACACCTTCCTACTCATCTATAGAACCCCTGGTTACGACAGACATTTCTCAAACAACCTCTGTGATTCGGTAGCCACCTTTCAAGTAAATCATCCCTCTCTGACTCTACTAGGTGACTTCAATATCTGGTTGGACATTCCCACCAACCCCATGACCCATCCACTGGACGACAGTCTTGATGCGCTCAACCTCTCCCTCCATGTGAACGGTACAACCCACTCAAGGGGGCACACCCTAGATGCAATCTTCAGCTCCCACGACCTGATTCATCTATCCATTCTATGTATCTATGGTTTACAAGTCTCCCATCAGTATGAGGAAGGGGGGACAGGAAGTAGGATAATATAAAAGTTACTCCACTTCCCCCCATACGCCCCTCCCGCCATCCCCTCTAACCCTAGGCCTGTCCAGTGCCAAGGTGGTATTAACGTGCAGTGGAATAAAGTATTCTTGAACAATGTTAAAGTTATGTATGTTGCAAATTTAACATTGGCTGGAAACTTGCCTTTCTGGTGCACCGTCTAATGATGACCCCGCAACCTGAGGGGTGGTGACCATTGCTGAGGGAATGGCCTATGTATTTGAATTAGAGAAGAAGGTTAAAGGTGCTTTAAACACAAGAGGGTGACTTAAGCAAAACAAAAGGAGAGGTGGCTGCAAGGTTTTGAATAATCTGAACCTCTGGCTCTGGGCAACCCTCCAAACCATCATTCTTCACCTGCCAATCCATTACAGATAGGGGGTTGGCCATATGCAAATCAGGTATGGTCCCACCCCAAAAGGGGCAGTCCCGCCCAAACTGGTAGGTCACATCCCTTCTGCACGAGACCACAAGCAACCCCACATATGTTTCTTCTCCATAAGCATGATCCAAGAGGTGAAACTTGGGTCTGTAGGCCCAGCGGGCTCAGGACCCACATCTGGGCATACCTGCTCCACTTCGGGTGACTTAAGCAAAGCAAAAGGATTGTTAAGTAAATCCCTCTTTAATTGCCGTAATTTCCATCTCTGATCCCTCTCCACAACCCCTATTGCATCCTCATGGTTAATAAAGATCTAGCTGTAAGACTTGAGATGAGAACTCCCCATTCCCACCCTCACCTCTTCAGAACGACATTGCTGACACAGAGCATGTAGTAAAAGGAAAAATAAGGAAGTAGTAGATGCGAAATATATGGCAAGAGTATCCTTGAGGGCAGAGGTCATATTCACCAAGGCAAGGACTCTATCCTGTAAGTGTAGGGATGCAGGACGATGCAGGGTTTTGAAGAGCGGACGGTAGTGATACCTTAAGTGTGGCGGCCCTGTAGCCGGGCAGACAACTGGGAGGTAGGCCTTGAGACTGTGCCTGTCATATGAAGCAGCAGCTGTCTGATAGGGTGGCATTGGATGGCACTACTGGGGCATTTGTGACTGCACTTGTCGTACGATGTTAGAAATTGGACTTGCGAGGCTGTATCTTCAATGTGGCTGCTATGCCCTGCATATGGGCATTGATTGGCATTGGTCAGGATTACTATGTCCCAGCGTAATGGGACGCCATCCTGGCCGCAATCAGCAGCGCTCTGACATTTCTGCAGTTCTGAGGGGACCTGAAGACCCTGCTCTTCAGCGAATAACTAGGGGGGGGCACTTAGGACCTGCTAATCCTAGGTATATACCAGCGCTTTAGTATGGGATATGCAAGTTACCTTACCTTGTCACCACTTTAAATTAAAAATCTGCAGAATTACCACTTTCGGTAATTCCGCCAAAATCCCTGTGGAGTCCTGTGGACTCCAAAAATGGGGATTAACACCACCCTACCCGCACTTGTAATCCCGTGGTAAATTCATAGGACCAAGTGGCGGTAACAGCAAACGAGCTTGGCAGTAATTTAGTAGATTTATATCAGGTACCACTAAACTCGTAATGGCAAGCGGAGACTTTGAAACATAGATATTATTAACGTCAAGCTCAATTGTTTTTAATGTAGACTCTTCTGAAGGATACAAGGCTGTGCTGTCCCCACCTAGAATGAAACCTGTCACCTGCAGTTCACAAACACTTGTCTGCAGGAGGCACGTTAACGGACCATGCTATCTCACCAGAAACCGGCAGAAGGAAATCAGACAGAGCGGCTATTTTCATAGTGCACATCACAAACTAAATGGCTTCTTGGCTAATGTATGATTACGTGTTATTTTTCTCAAATACTCTGGCACCCGTTCTTTCCCGCTTCTGGCTTTCTTCCATGTGAAACCGTTTCGCTTTTATTTTATAAGACTGCTGTACAAAGATATTTGTGATGTATTCGTAAGAGCCGTGTCAGTCAGTTCAAACTATTGTCATTATTTCAAAAGCATTATCTTCCCGATCAACTGAAGCCCTTTATAATGCAATCAACGAGCCTTTGTGTGCCCCCGTGCAAGAGAGGCCTTGCTAAAGAGGCATGTGAATGGTGTGTGCTCCCCATGCAAGAGAGGCCTTGCTAAAGAGGCATGTGAATGGTGTGTGCTCCCCATGCAAGAGAGGCCTTGCTAAAGAGGCATGTGAATGGTGTGTGCCCCCGTGCAAGAGAGGCCTTGCTAAAGAGGCATGTGAATGGTGTGTGCTCCCCATGCAAGAGAGGCCATGCTAAAGAGGCATGTGAATGGTGTGTGCTCCCCATGCAAGAGAGGCCATGCTAAAGAGGCATGTGAATGGTGTGTGCTCCCCATGCAAGAGAGGCCATGCTAAAGAGGCATGTGAATGGTGTGTGCCCCCATGCAAGAGAGGCCATGCTAAAGAGGCATGTGAATGGTGTGTGCTCCCCATGCAAGAGAGGCCATGCTAAAGAGGCATGTGAATGGTGTGTGCTCCCCATGCAAGAGAGGCCTTGCTAAAGAGGCATGTGAATGGTGTGTGCTCCCCATGCAAGAGAGGCCTTGCTAAAGAGGCATGTGAATGGTGTGTGCTCCCCATGCAAGAGAGGCCTTGCTAAAGAGGCATGTGAATGGTGTGTGCCCCCGTGCAAGAGAGGCCTTGCTAAAGAGGCATGTGAATGGTGTGTGCTCCCCATGCAAGAGAGGCCATGCTAAAGAGGCATGTGAATGGTGTGTGCTCCCCATGCAAGAGAGGCCATGCTAAAGAGGCATGTGAATGGTGTGTGCTCCCCATGCAAGAGAGGCCATGCTAAAGAGGCATGTGAATGGTGTGTGCCCCCATGCAAGAGAGGCCATGCTAAAGAGGCATGTGAATGGTGTGTGCTCCCCATGCAAGAGAGGCCATGCTAAAGAGGCATGTGAATGGTGTGTGCTCCCCATGCAAGAGAGGCCATGCTAAAGAGGCATGTGAATGGTGTGTGCTCCCCATGCAAGAGAGGCCATGCTAAAGAGGCATGTGAATGGTGTGTGCCCCCATGCAAGAGAGGCCATGCTAAAGAGGCATGTGAATGGTGTGTGCTCCCCATGCAAGAGAGGCCATGCTAAAGAGGCATGTGAATGGTGTGTGCTCCCCATGCAAGAGAGGCCTTGCTAAAGAGGCATGTGAATGGTGTGTGCTCCCCGTGCAAGAGAGGCCTTGCTAAAGAGGCATGTGAATGGTGTGTGCTCCCCGTGCAAGAGAGGCCTTGCTAAAGAGGCATGTGAATGGTGTGTGCCCCCGTGCAAGAGAGGCCATGCTAAAGAGGCATGTGAATGGTGTGTGCTCCCCATGCAAGAGAGGCCATGCTAAAGAGGCATGTGAATGGTGTGTGCTCCCCATGCAAGAGAGGCCATGCTAAAGAGGCATGTGAATGGTGTGTGCCCCCATGCAAGAGAGGCCATGCTAAAGAGGCATGTGAATGGTGTGTGCTCCCCATGCAAGAGAGGCCATGCTAAAGAGGCATGTGAATGGTGTGTGCTCCCCATGCAAGAGAGGCCTTGCTAAAGAGGCATGTGAATGGTGTGTGCTCCCCATGCAAGAGAGGCCTTGCTAAAGAGGCATGTGAATGGTGTGTGCTCCCCATGCAAGAGAGGCCTTGCTAAAGAGGCATGTGAATGGTGTGTGCCCCCGTGCAAGAGAGGCCTTGCTAAAGAGGCATGTGAATGGTGTGTGCTCCCCATGCAAGAGAGGCCATGCTAAAGAGGCATGTGAATGGTGTGTGCTCCCCATGCAAGAGAGGCCATGCTAAAGAGGCATGTGAATGGTGTGTGCTCCCCATGCAAGAGAGGCCATGCTAAAGAGGCATGTGAATGGTGTGTGCTCCCCATGCAAGAGAGGCCATGCTAAAGAGGCATGTGAATGGTGTGTGCTCCCCATGCAAGAGAGGCCATGCTAAAGAGGCATGTGAATGGTGTGTGCTCCCCATGCAAGAGAGGCCTTGCTAAAGAGGCATGTGAATGGTGTGTGCTCCCCATGCAAGAGAGGCCATGCTAAAGAGGCATGTGAATGGTGTGTGCCCCCGTGCAAGAGAGGCCATGCTAAAGAGGCATGTGAATGGTGTGTGCTCCCCATGCAAGAGAGGCCTTGCTAAAGAGGCCACCCTTGCCTTATGTCTAGTCCTCGCCATTGCCAGGGATGGACTAGGAACCAAAAGAGGCCCTGGAAATAATGTCCTAAGTGGCCCCATATTACACATTTTCAGCAAGCCCAACCCTTTTCCTATGGGAACATTTGGAAATACCACCCACAAGATTCCCAGGGTGCAGAGGCCTGCTGGGAAATCCCCAGAATTCCCTATAGGCCCGTCCAACCCCTGCCCATTGCCCCCGTTCAATGTCTGCGTCAGTGAACGTGTACCCAGCTCAAGCATTCAGAGACCATGAAAGCAGCTCCGTACCTTATACTCTTCGCGCGTCGCTAATGCGTACATGTCTCCTCCTCTGGCTCCCATCTCCAGATGTTTAAAAATGGCAACACTCTTTATAAATCCACATAATGCACTGGGCATTTATCATAAAGTATCGCGAGCTCTAAACGGGCGCCTGTCTCCTGCGCCTCTTCAAGACCTACAGTTAAAACTATGATTACAGCGTTTAGATGAGGTAAGAATCAGCATGAACCGCTATATATACACGAATGTTGCATTATTGTATGATTGCATGCTCTGCCCCCACGCAGAGTGCCTCGCCCGGTTTAGCTAGCCACTTGAATTGTAAACTAAGCATTTCTCGGAGTCCTGACGCTCTTCTCCCACGTGACTCGGGGCCGTTCCAAGGCAATTCCTGCATCCCTCCATTTGAAAGTGACATTTGTCAGAAGCACATCTCGGGTATAGGCGAGACTGAACCTTCAGAGGCGCTATTTGTCATTTCACCAATAAGAGGCTACTTGTCATTCAGCAGGAATGGAATCAGGCGCACCTTCGTGCACCAGCCTCCCCCACACACTCACCGTGAGACGCAGGCAGACTTTCCAAGCGAGGGGAATCATTTCGCGTGGCAAGCTACCAGCCAGCCATAAAACGTCACTCGCTACCTCAATTCTACACGTGCACGCAGTACTCCATTTCTCACTAGCCAGGAGTCTGTTATCACTAGCCAATGGCTAGCGCTGGCGCACATTTTGAGCCCTGGTTTCAAGCACAAAACATGAGCATTCAGGCAGCAGCTTGTCTCTGTAAACAGCGTTGGCTGTGTGGTGGAGGGCCACACTGGTGCACCAGTGACACCTTGTGGGCCAGGCTTCAAAGCTAGTATGAGCCTCATCAACTGGGCCAACGCCCGGGATAGGTATTGTGTTGATTTATCGCTTGCTCTTTTATTGGATTTAATTTTATACCTTCCAGTTGTTATTGTTACGTGTTTATTATTTATTATTTGTATGTATCCCTTGCTATTTAAAATGTATCGTATGTATTGCTATTAGTGTTCTAATAATGATTGCTTGTTTTTTTAGCTCCAGACTCGCACAGCTGCCTTTTTCGTGTTCCCATCCGATAAATGCATGCGGGATAATGCATGGAGTATGTTGGCATCGCACATGCGTCCTGTGTTTTCGGAGGCATTTGAGGAGGTATACCAACCTGTACAGGGAAGCAATATCCACTTCTCTAGAAATTCTATTTCCCATCATATGTGCTGTTCAGCCGAAAGCTGCCCGCCCTTTGCCCCTCTCGCTATTTCTACCCATTCACACGTGACAGAGTGCTGAGTGCCAATGTCTATAACACAATTTCCAGCCAATCAGGGACCATCAAAGGTGATCACGTGGAATCGGCGGGCACGGTGGCCTGGTGAAAGCAAGGTAGGCATTTGTAAGAGCACCTTTGCTGCTGTTTCAATTCTGAACGCAGTCTTAGGCCAGACTCAATCCGATCCAACAGAACCCATCTCCAAATGGTCAGCAGCACACCATGCCATGCCTGACCAGTCTTGTTTTCATCGATAACTCAATGTTGCGACATCCAAACTCTTCCATTAAATGAAAGCTATGTCAGAAGGCAAAGGGGATTGTGATCCCAAAAGGTAAGAAAATCTCAGGGCCTAGAGAAAATAACCAGGTCCTATTATATGATGCTCTTTCTAATTTAAATCTACTGCATTGCTTTTCCCTTTGCTATTGGCAATGCGGCAGGATGATACTGCATGAGGCACAATTGCCTGTTGTGCACTTCCCATTACAGACATCCCCATTATAAGTGTCTCATAAGTGCATCAGAAGGCTTTGGGCCTGTATGGGGCTACAGTACTGCCTGTTGTGTTCTTCCTATGACATCCACAGCCTTGTCTGTCACACATTTCTCATTCAGCCTTAACTGGGATTGAAAGGGTTTAATGCTCTACTGTTGTCCTTTTCGCATCTGTGAGAGCCCATGAGATTAACACCATGTATTTTCTTTTCTCTAGGGCCAACACCTCTTCCAGTGCTCAACATCATCCTGCATGAGTGACTAGCACTTAATAACACCCTTGAGAAAGGTCAGGGCCCAACCAATCTGCCTACATAGACCCTGGGGAGCGCCAAAAGGAGGTGGTGCAAAGAGTGTCCGATGAAGCTGATGGACTTTCAGGGGTCTGCAAAATAGTACAGACCCTGTACTAAAAACAAACAAGGGACATTACCACTATACCGTATGCAGGAATACAGCCTGCATCTGAAGCTGAGGAAATGTGTATGCGTGGCTACAGTCCATTGTGTTGTCCCCACCTCCCCACTGCCTCCTAACCAGCCATACAGTACAGGTAACAGATTGGCAGCGCTTACTTTATCTACAGAACAACAGGTACCCCATATTCATTGTCATGCTTTATGCTGTACCATAATGTATCGTAACAAAAAAAGTCTGGAGTCATGTAGGAGAACAATTGGGCTGGAACAAGTTGGAGCACCGTTCCTGCAAAGGTTGTCTTGCTGTAGCACCATTCCGTGGAGAGCCAAGACCCAAACTCCTAGGGCTAGCAAGCCTCCCATATCTGCCTCTGAGCCAGGCTCTCCCTGTTACCTCTAAACAGCGCATTTGCAGTAAGCAAGAGGGACGGAGGGATTTTCAAGCTCCGCGTGAAACCAGCCCAGCCCTCACATCCCTAGACATGCACTGGCCAAATGAACATATGATGTGTGGTTTACAGACATTTTTCTGTTAGGGTGAGTATTGTGACAAATAAAATGATTAGATATCCCAGTTCGCATTACTTGCTAAAAGGGTATTCATGCTTGATTCCCTATCACAGACCTTCATTAAATATAATATTCTGTCATTATTCTTATATTTGTATGTTCCCAAAATTCTTTTTGCTTTTATGCAAATTAACAGTACTCAGTCCCTCCTTCAGATGCACCTCAGCTGAACTTGAATTCATTCCTTTAGTAGAACTGGTGCTGCTCAAACCAGGATGGAGTTCTACCCCCTCAGGTCTGCCCACATCACTCAGATCCCCCTCACACAAAGGGGGGTTCCCAGAATACATTTGGTCAATTTCCAGTACTGGGGCATCACAAAATGGACACAAGTTTGGGAACTCACGGCCACAATGAATGTGTGTTATAACTAACTGCTATAAACTGATGTGCATACACAGCCATTGCTGCAGCTACAGCACGACATTGTAAGGCTCAGAAAGATGCCGTGCCTTTTGGGTAGGCAGAAATGGGCCACTGAAAAACACGAATCCACACCTTTACAAGACCAGGCTTTTGTGGAAGGCTACCATAAAGCCCCCTGAACCCCAATTATGTATTAACAAACAAGAACTGACAGACCCATTACACTGCAAGGTGTCTAGAGGAGGTCAGGCGAGAGAGCTGAGAAGTGTACTCTTCACACGAACCTAGCCTTGGCACACTAAGATTCTAAGGGTGCTTCAGTGACTGCACAGCAACTCAAACCAAAATTCACACAAAAGCTACTATATACTCTTGAGGCTCATAGGATTGTCCCAGTGTGAAGCATTCGACAATCTGCACGCAGAGTGTGCACTCGCCCAGGCTGTTTTGATATTTCTTTTAAAGAAATGGAATGTTGGTAGATAAATCTCTGGGAAATGTGTGGGGCTAATCCGCACACATTTCCCAATGCTCACCACACATCAAACACATAGGCCCTCATTCTGAGTTTGGAGGTAAATTCCGTCCCTTACTGGCATGGCACAAATTGCGTGTCCGAGCTGGCAGAAGCCTGCTAAAAGCGGGCTATTACGACTTCGCGGGCACGAGCTTTGCGCCATGCCGGTAAGGTACCTAGTGCCATGCATAAGCATAAGGGCCCCAAAAAGCCCTTACCGCATGAAGCGCACCGTAGATAACACTACTGCCATAGTCCAAAGCGGCATTAGCAGTGACTGTAAATAGCGGTGACCGTAATTAGCAGTCACTGCTATTTACAGTCACCGTTAAATAGCACAACCGGAAATAGCGTCATCGCACAGAAACGGAAAGGAGCACGGCGGCCATCTTTAAAAACACAATCCATTGCCATACTCACCACACAGGACCCCTGGGACACTGGTGATCGTCTGGAAAGTTAATCAAACCATCCAGGAATGCCTAAAGCACCCAAGAAGGGATCTGCCCGCCTCCGAAAGGAGCACTTCAGCCAAGATGAACTCCAGATGCTCGTAGACACCCTACACGAGCATGCTGGGACTGTGTTCAGCAGCAACATGAGGAGGGAGGCCGTGTTGCGAAAAAAGGAAATTTGGGCACTAGTATGCCAGAAGGTCAGCGCAGTGGGCAACACCCCCTGCACAGTCAAGGATTGCCGCAAAAGGTGGGATGACCTGCAGCTGAGGGTGCGGAACATTCTTTCTGCAAACCGTGCCCAGGCCTTGGAGACCGGACTAGGACCAAGTTCTCCAATTAAGCTCACACCGTGGGAGGAAACATGTGCGAGCATGATTGGGCCAGAATCCATAGAAGGGGTCGGAGAGATGGAGTGTGGCGCCACGTCATCAGCTGATGGAGGCGAGTGTCCAAAGCAAAAGTTGCTAATACAAAAGTGATGAAAGTCAATGCCAATGTCTTTCCAAAGAGTGACACCACGGTCAGCCACACACACACACTCCCTGGAAAGTATGCCGAAGCAAGTGAGACACAAGCCGGTGCCTGGTGCAAGGCTGTAACGTACATGACACATACCACACAAAGTAGCAAATTCCATGAGGCACACAGCGTCCATGATCTAAATAGTGTGCATGTCAGACAGCACAGTATCTGGCCAACATGAGTGACACCGACAAATGCCTGCATGTACCACCCATGTATGTAATGACGTGCCGTTCCCCACACAAATGCCTATTACCCACAATTGTGCGGATGTGCAATCGTACCGGTGTATGTATGCTGGCTATCCAAACATCACTCATGCCGTCCCTCTCTTTCACCCCCACAGGCAGTGAGCATGACAGTGAGGAGCAGGACAGCAACCGTCCCTCCACATCCAGGGGCCAAGCCAGGGGGCGCTGTGTCCCAGCAAGGAGGCCACCATTGGGACATATACCACCAGCAACAGCAAGGCCCGTGGAGGGCACACCACCCCCACCCCTCACAGCACTGCCTGCAGAAACCTGTCCAACGCCACGTTCAGAGGAGTCCAGTGTGGCTGGGGAGGTGGCGGCCACGGTCCCCCTCGCAGTTGAGGACAGCCCCAATGACATCTGGGGAACCATTGAGGACGACTCAGTGGAAGTATTCCACACCCCAGCACAATTGTCTACCCCCCAGTTATCCATGAGTGACACTGGGGATACCAACACACTGGAGCAGTCTGGGCAAGAACAGACACAGGGACATATCAGTCCCGTGTACAGTCCCGGTGAGGATGAGCCAGCAGGACATGGCAGCCCGATCCCCAGCAGGGCCACTGGTGCAGCCGCAGGAGCACAGCGGGCTGACCAGCTCTCTGCCCTAATATCGGAATTTGTGCAGGACAATCGGCAGGCCAGGGAGGAGTGGCGTGTGGATTTGAGGGCAAGGGGCCAGTCCATCACCGAAAACACAAACCATCTCTGCGAGGTGCTCGGCCGCATAGCCGATGCTTTGGAGGCAGCTCTTCCCAGTCAACAGCCTCAGCATGAGGACACACCGTCCACAAGCAACTCTACACAGACCAGCCCGCTCCGCCGGTCGCTCCGCGCGTTGCGCCGACGGGACATGCCTCCCCCTGGCTCCGGGAGCACAGAGTGACTGTGCTGGCAGCCTCATGTGGGCTCCGTGGACCCTATGGGACTTGTGTGGGGTAGTTGTGGGGGAATAGGGGGAGGGTGTGTGGGGGAGTTGTGGGGGGAGGGGGAGGGGGTGAGGGTGTGTGGGAGATTTGTGGGGGGAGGGAGTGAGGGTGTGTGGGGGAGTTGTGGGGAGAGGCGGGTGGGGGTGGTGGTGGGTTTATTATTCACGTTCATATTATTACTTTCAATACACTGGTTGTGTTACAAAAAAAACAGAGTGGACATTCATCATTGCGCACGTGTCATTTAATCTTGCACAGTGCATAGTGTACCTGTATCCCCACACCCAATGCCCTATGTCATAACATTATGTCACCCTCTGCTGACTTGTGTGTCAGAAATATTGTGTGATCACTGACTGCTGCACAGCACGTTCCTCCTGTGCATCGGCACCGTGATGATGTCCTGCCACATCTTCCTCCTCCCCTTCATCATCATCAGGTGGTAGCAGTTCCATGTCAGGGGGCAGGGGCACGTTCTGGCAGATGCACATATTGTGCAGCATTACACATGCCATGGTGATCTTGGCCACCTTCTCATGGCTGTAGAGGAGTGCCCGACCGGACCGGCTGAGGCAGCGAAATCGTGCCTTCAACAGGCCAAAGGTCTGCTCATTTACCACACGTGTACGGGTATGGGAACGATTGTAGTCCTCCTCATGCCTATTCTGTGGGTTTCGGACAGGGGTCAGGAGCCATGTCTTCAAGGGATAGCCACCATCACCTGCATGAGAGGGGAATGAAGGTAAATGTTCGCACATTCATGTTGGACAACTGTACTAGTCTCACATGGCTTCAGGTAATTTGTGCCCACATGCACATGTCCCTGGATGCATTCACCCCATTTCAGGTCCCGCTATGTGTCCTGTGCAATGCACTAATGGTGTGGGTTGCATCTTCAAGATGATTCATGGTGTGCACTGACATCTTGTTGCACGTGCATCGTATATGCATACAGCAGTGTTGGTGTAAAATCAGTGATGTGTTGTGTTCTGTGAGATTTAGTAGTAGGGAGCGTTGCCTGTATTGTGTACAATATTGGGCATTCTGCACTGATCATTTCCATGGTGACATGCAGCACTCCTATGGGTGTGCCGAACCAGTGACACACTGTGGAATCCCTGGTTTGCTCACTTCAATGCACTCCCAGGGATGATTGTCCTGTGTGGTGATATGCTGGAGACAGCAACATAGTGCAAATGCACTGCATGGTGCAGGATGGCCTTATGGTGTGTGAGGGCCACTGATGAGTGGTGCATGTGTTGTGGGATGTGGGCTGGTTACCTGTTAGTCATGTAGTGATAGGTGTCAGCCTTACTTCATCACTATGGGATTTGGGTGTCATGTACCATTTCTGATGCTTTGGGGCACAGTGTTCGTGCACTGACATCAACATTCCCACCCAGGTAGAGTATGCACCCCCCCTTCCCACCCAGGTGGAGTATGCATCCCCCTTCCCACCCAGGTGGAGTATGCATCCACCCACCTCACAACCCTGATGCACTGCCATGGCCCAGTCAGGCAACTCACCAAGCAGCCAGACATGTCGTCCAGCATGTCGCTCCATGAAGCCTGGTAGCGTGGAGTTCCACAGGACCAAAGAGTCATGAGTTGATCCGGGATATCGGGCACAGCAATGTGTGATGATCTTGCTGGCATCGCATACCATCTGCACCTTGATGGAGTGGTATTGCTTGCGGTTGCGATACACCACTTCCATGGCATGCGGGACCACCAACTCCACGTGGGTGCAGTCGAGAGCACCTACACAATTTGGCATGCCTTCCAGTGCATGGAAGGCAACTTTTGTATCAAATATCTCCTGGGGAGTCCGTGGTAGGGATATGTAGTCCCTTGTGTGCTTGAGGAGGGCATCCAGCACTTGGTTCAGAATCCGGGAAAATAAGGGTTGTGATATGCCATGCATGTGCCCCACTGTGTGCTGGTAGGTGCCTGTGGCAAGGAAGTGGAGCACAGACACTACCTTCAGTAGAGGGGGGATGGCGGTGCGTATTTCTACGAGGCTCACTATGTTGTCGTGTATCAGGTCCACTATGGTGGTGATGGTGTCCCGGTCAAGCCGGTACAAGGTGTGGATCAGCTCAGGGGTTAGATTGAATGGACTGGGTCTGATGCGAGGGATTGTGGGCTGCCGGGGTGATACCGGTGGCTGCACTGGTGGGGTATGCTGGGCCTGTCTCACCCTCCTTCTCCTCCTGTGTCTCCTCTGTGGTGGCGGCTGTTGTTGTTGATGTTGAGGCATTTCAAGCAGGGCCTCCAGCTCCAGTAATGCTTCTACTATGGGTATCATCTTGGTGTGGGAAGGGGTGTGGTGTGTGGGTGTGCTCTTTTTGTACTGGCCCTGACTCCATTGCCTCCACCTGTGCTGATTGTGTGCACCTGTGGCAGTTGGAAGCACAGCTCAGGGCTCTTTACGCCTGGTCGGCGATGCCGGTATTTACGCCATGCCGGTATGCACTTTTTCCGCCTTCATGCCGCCGTGTTCGGGGCCATCTCCTTTTCCAAGTTTCCAGTGCGCTCTGCAAGCGTCCTCACATCCTGTCTCAACAAATTAACTTCCTCCTGGACCGCTCCGATCTTAAGGTCGAGTCCCACTTTCAGTTTGTTCATTGCCAGGCCCAGTTGGGTCTCCCAGGCAACTTTCAAGTCTGCAATCGCTGCCAGCACATCCTGGATCGTGCCCGGTGTCTCCGCTACTGCCGTGGTAGCGTTTTTGCTTTTGTCCCCTTCTGCACCTGGAGGCGTCTTGGCATAGGCATCCAGCGTGGGCTGTGTGTTCCTGGGTCTGACAATTTTGTTAGACATCTTGCTATGCAGTCCGGGCGTAAGCCAGCAGCGCCACCCCACGTGCGAAAGTCAACGTGGCGTCAGGCCACTCTTGGCGTTTAGGGGCCGCTTCAGCTGTATTCAGGTATATCCTTATTGCTCGCCCCCCACCTAGAATGGGCTGTGTTCTCCCACGTACCTGCGCTCACGCAGTGTCGCTCCACTGGCCCCTGCTGTATTTCCTTCAGTAGCCGGTGGTCATGTGCACACACTGACCCAGCGCTCTCCCACTCCGGCACTCTGTTGGCCCCAAGGCCATCCGGCCCACAGTCTTGCCTTAGGTGCTTTTCTCACGCTCCTTGGCTAAGGAAGCTGTTTTATACTGACCAGCAAGTGCTCCGGAGTGAGCATCCTTTACTGTCTTACTCCTGCAGCCCGTAATAAGGTCCCACCAGACTCAGACCCTGTTCGCACAACTCGGTGCGTTCTTGCACTCAGTTTGGGCTGCTTTGTGCCCCAGCTTGGGTGCAGCCCCACACCATCCGCAGGCCAGGGTGCGCAGTCCGAGCCCCTTACCGGCTCCTCTGTTCATGGATGCCAGCCCATGTGCAGCGGGCGTCCCCCCGCACTTCTTGGCCTCCCCCAGGGCCTCATTTGTGCCCTCTCGGGTTCCATACACGCTGCTCAGGGAGGCAGCCAAACACCCCCCCTCGGGGTGCGTCCAACTCCTCTTGATGCCTCAGTGCTCGGGGAGGCAGTTCCCAGCCGCTCCTGCACTCCGCTTCTGGGTTTTTCGACCCGCTCCGGCAAGTCAGGGCCCACGTGAGCCCCACACCGGCCACTCAAATCACCCCTGCCAGCCTGTGTGCAGCGGGCGGCCCGCTACACTCCCCAGCCCCTCCTTGGGCCGCGGCAGTATCTTCGGGCTCGTATAATGCTGCCGAGAGGGTCCGCCAGGCACCCCCCCAGGATGCGTCCGTATGCCGATGGTGCCCCGATGCTCGGGAAGCAAGTCAGGGCCCCCGCCGGGGATGTCCCAGCCCTGTTCTGGCCCATGGCCGGCGTTGTCTGGGTCTCTGCCGGGGCTCGCACTTCTCTGCTCCCTGTCCTCCGCCTACAGCTCTAATGAAGGGAAAGCCACCCAGCGGTAGCCTTTGTTTACTACAGCTGGCTGGCTTTTCCTTCATTAGTGCCGCAAAAGCAAAAGCCAGCACAGGAGGGCCTCCATTTCACAAAATGGATGCACCCATGTGCTTGCTTTTGCGAATTTTGAGCTTGAATAGCTCAAAATTTTACATAGGAAGTTTTAAAACGGAGAATGCTAGTATTTTTTTTTTATGTTGCCTATCTATTTTTTAAATAAACATTTTTACTAGACCATCCCTTTAATTCACAACAGCCGACACGTGTTTCGACACACAGGTCGTCTTGAAGGCTGGTAAATGTGTAGTGATACAGGATTGAAACTACACACAGTAGCAAGATTGAAAATACACACAGTAGCAAGGCATATCAATAAATGCGAGCAAACAATAAATGATAAAATGAAATACCCAACACATTATATCACATGAATGTTAAGGTAAACACAAGATGCAATGTATCAGTTGCGTTGCATAATTAAACAGTAGATATGCCAATAAACGTGAACAGCCCAGAAAAAGTGTGGGCAAGTACAAAAAATATACATAATAAATAATATAACACATACCACATGTCCAGTTGGGAGGGAGGGACAGGACGCAGCGTGGGAAATATCGGGAGACAAATACGGTTTGTTATAATGAAATAAAGTTACGCGTAAGCATCATATTGAAGTATATAAGTCTGGAATAGTAGATCAATTCACGTGAAAAAGTAGTATTGGTAATGGTGGGTTAAGCATCTAGTGAATAGTAAACAGGAGTATCGCCCAATGATGTCAAGGCAACCGTTAACCTCCAAACCGACTGTCAAAGCACCAGACACCAGTAAAGTGATATTCAAGCCAGAGTACATAGTAAAAATTAACTGAAGTGCCAGGTTGGCTCAGGGCAAATAAACAAAGGCATATGAATGCCATATGACGTGCAGATATCAGGAAGGATATGAAAACAAATAATATAACGTGCAAGGGTGCTAATCAAAAAGGTGGTGTGCACGTGAAAGTAAGAAAAATGTAAAAACAATGAAGATCCTTACCGCACTTGTTACTTGCAAAAATATAAATACTTTTGACAATATGAGCTCAAAGCTTAAGTATATACGGAGCAGAAATGTTAACACGGCTGGATGGCAAAGGGGAAGTGAACCCACTCTTCTAATAATGCTGGGCACGCTTATGTAATCTGTCCAGAGATCAAAGTGCACAGATTCAGAACCCTTTGACAACCTACCCTGCTTTTTGGTTCCCTCTCCACAAACTACCACACCCTTTAATTATTGCACATTTAAAACACCACAATGGTCGATTATTTTAAATGTGCTGATTTGTGTCACCTTTTTGTTACTAGCCAGAACCACAGCCATTGTATAATGTGCAATGACGCCCCATGTTGCTGAAATCATTAGGTCTTCCAGAGGTTCACCTGGCATGTGACTGACTCTTTCCCAGCCAAATTACCCTCTTGTCTTGGTACAATATGTACCATAATTATTACCAGGACTGGGTGTGACGAATAAACTTCCGGGGCACCAGTGGTCCAGGGATGAATATTGGTTTCTAAACCATCTATCAGCCCCACACCTCTAGTACACCAGAAGGGATCCAAACAGATTGGTAACACAAGTCAATTATAAACCTCCTTGACCAATTTTGTTAAAATTGACGGAATGGAAGGCTTATCTCCGCAAGGTCATGGATCGTTGGTTAGTTGCAACACAGCAAAAATACAATTATTACCCAATGATAAAAGGGACTCTCCAGTCAAGGTTGTATACAAATGTCTACTTTATTATTATTACAACAGACAGTTCTAGCACACTACAAAACACAACCCACCATGTAAAGAAACACAGAGGACAGACAGTTTCACGAAGGAAAGGGATGCACTCTGGATACTGACAGGAGGTTAGTCGGTAAAGCAATCAGTCTTAACTGTTCAAGGTTATTTGTTTTCAGCACCAAGGGAGCAAGGGGTCATGAATGTCACTAGGGAGCTTCGGAGAAGGACCAGGGGGACAGAACCACAATGTACCTGGTGCTTGAAATGATCTTGAGGATCGACAGCGTCAAGTCGGTTACAGGGCGCTTTGCAGCTCCTGCAACTGAGTTTAACATGGGAGACAGCTGCGGCTATCAGACAGCAGGCAGTTCGGCAAGCAAGGCTGGACGGACAGCTGCAGGCTGGCATACATAGTAGCTCTGGGTCAAGATTCATTGTCTCTGTGCTGGTTGGCAGGTCTGGAATGCTGGTCGAGGCATCTCAGATGGTTTTATGGACTGCAACGTGACAACAGTCAGTGGTGCAGCTGTTTACGGTTCGAGGGCTCGACTACCTCGAATATGTCCATAAAAGATGGATGCTGGTTGATACTTGTAGCTTCTTCGCAGGGCACATGTCGTCCTTTAAGGCGGACTGCCCAAAGTTTAGGATGGTGTTTGCATGCAACGGCCTTATTCTTTATTCAGAGACTCTCTGGCACGTCCCACCTAGGAAGCTTGCTGGCAGAACCTAGCATGGCACGCTATGTGCTGGCAGCTTACCAGTTCTGGAGCTGCTGGACCGGTCCTCTGAGTCCGGTATCTCCCTCTGTTCCCTGGGAGATGTTTAGGGGAGAGATCTTGTTTCCCTCTTTGAAATCCTGTCCTTCCTTCACTGGCGGAAGCTGTAAGGCAGACTGTACCTTCAGCTAGGGTACAAATGAGTCCTTCTTCCTATTCCTTTCGAAGTTGCCAGATGACCTGACAAAATAGGGGCTCAACCCTCTTTTAAAGCCAAATGGACCCCACTGATTGGTGCAGGCTGCGTCTACTTTAATGAATCAATCCTAGGTCCCCACCAACAATCTTCTGTTATGCATGAGGTCATAACCAGAGTGCTTTGCAACAGAAAAGGTAAAGGGTGACAACATGTACTATTAAGTCCCACCCATCTTCCTGTCTGTTGTGGATCAAAGTGTCTCTCTGGTTAATTGAGCTCTCTGTGACTCCTGATCAAAGTGCAGGTCTCCCTTGAAGTTTGTAAATTTCTGTCTCCATCAAATCACATAATTCTTTTTTCTGAAAGGGGGTTCCCTGCAGGGGTTGCCTACTGCAAACAGTTGTGCCAGACATGACATTCACTGCCCTTCATACAGAAGGGTGGGAGCTATCTTCAAGCTGACACATTGCATATCAAAAAGGTGTTGGGGTTTCCTGCCCTTTGTTAGTTCTGTGACCAGGCTTCTTCGCAAACTTGCTTCAATTAACTCTCATCAGTATGCACCACGGAGAACTCAACAATAGGCAGGGTGGATCCATGGAGTCTTTGATATTTTAATTAGGCTGGCCATGGCCGGAGGAAGGTGTTGCCTTCCCTTTCTTGAGATGCTTTGATGTACCTGTGGCTGTCACATTCCAGCTGAACAAGACAGGAGGACTGCGCCGGTAGGCTGTGTTACCCAGAGTACACTTGACTTTGGCCCTCATTCCGAGTTTGCAGGTAAGGGAAAAACGATGGTTTGTAAAGGATTACTGGCATCGCTTACCACTACGGGCTATTCTGACCAACCAGACCGCTATTAACGACATCATAAAGTACAATGCCATAAATAACGGCCTGGACGCGCGCGCGCAACACACCATGCCGGCATTAGTGGCATGCAGTAAACCAGAGAGGGTCACAAGTGAGCCGGACATGCAAATAACGGCCTCATGAAGGCGGAAAAAGTGCATACCGGCATGGCGTAAATACCGCCGCGGATCGCAAAGATTCTGAACTACCGGGATCGGGAGAAGATACTCGAATTCTTCCGGAAGGGAGGAACGATCGAAAGGGGGCCGGCGAAAATCACGGCGTACCCGGACTATACTTTGCACGTACAGCGCAGCAGGAAGAACTTCGGGGCGGTGAAAAGGAGGTTGAGAGAGGCTGGCCACAGATATATGTTGCTTTATCCGGCCAAACTGAAAGTGTTCTACAAGAACAAAACTCTGTTTTTCGAAACGCCGGAGGATGCTATGGAATGGCTGGACATGCATGGTCGCCCTCAAGAACCGAATATCCAAACGGGAGCCGTGGAAGAAAAGTAGCACGAAGCTGGGTCATCTCTGGTGACATAGCACAAGACATTGGGACTAGAATATAGTATTAAATAAAGCCTGTGGGGAATGTGTTGCAGGAAATACATGCTGGCAAGATCCGCCAGAAGCAACAATCCTAATCAGATAAGTGGGAGTTCCTGGGAGACAACCCTTGAACCCCATAGTATTACGCTTAGTTAGGTTACTGTTAGTTCCGTGACGCCCCGTGGGGTCCTAGCCCTCGGTTCACGAGAAAGGACCAGACGCGGGTGGGCCTGAGATCCAGGGATGGAGCTGGGCATTTGTTGGGGTTGGGTAGGGTGGGGGGAGGGGAAGGGTTGTGTGCAGTGGGGCATAGTTGGGGAAAGGGGGTGGGGGGAAGTTGTTGAGGTTGGGAGGGATAAGAGTCAGAAAACGGGCCATCAAGGAAGACATCAGAGGGGGAGGGGAGGGGGAGAACATCAAGACGATGGCATTGGGTAATCTCAGAGTGGTGACCTGGAATGTGCGGGGCCTCAATAGTTATCTAAAACGTAATAAAGTGATGATGTACCTAAAGACGATGCAGATTGACATAGCTCTGCTACAAGAGACCCACCTCACCAAGGAGAAGTTGGAGGTGGTCAGGAGAAAATGGAAGGGTCACGTCATAGGAGCCACATACTCGGCATATGCAAGAGGGGTGATTACATGGGTGGCACCGCATGTGCCGTTTCAGCTGCTCAGATCAACGACAGACCCGGAAGGTAGAATAGCAGTGGTGGTGGGACTCCTGGAGAACAGGGAAGTGAACATTATAAATGTATACGCCCCTAACCATGATACAGCGGCATATTATAGGTCCCTATATAGTAAAATGTGCCCCCTGTTGGGTGGTGCAATAGTGTGAGGAGGGGACTTCAATTGCACCCTGAACCCCGGGATAGACAGGTCAGATGACAAGTCAGATAAGCCGACGCCGGCAGCTAAAGCGCTGAGGACACTGTTGACAGACCTCGGTCTAGAGGATGTGCGGAGACGGCTGCACCCAATGGACAGGCAATACTCGCATTACGCAGCACCACATGACCTGCATACGAGGCTGGATTATGTGTTTGCTGCCGCCGAGATAGTGGAAGAAATGGTGGGCGCAGAATATAAGGCCAGGGTACTTTCCGACCATTCGCCTTTGGTTGTAGAGTGGCGACATCAACCCCCCAGAGCACGAATCCCGACGTGGAGGCTTAGAGCTGAGGCCCTATGGGATGCAGGATTTCGAGAGGATTTCAGGGAGGCCATCGAGGAATATTTTGATATCAACACAGGCAGTGTACGATCCACGGGGACAGTATGGGAGGCATTTAAGGTGGTGGTGCGTGGGGTAGCTATATCAAAATCCAAAGGGCTCCAAGGGGGTATTGAACGGGAACTGCAGGAAACAGAAAGAGAGTTGGAGAGCCTGATACAGAGGGGGGCACCAACCGGGAGGACAGCGCTAAAATAAGGGACTTACAGATGACCTGTAGTGAACTCTGGGAAAGATTATGCAAGTTAAATTATAAGAAATATACAGAGAGGCAACATGCGGGGGGGATAAGCCGGGCAGACTACTGGCTTGGTTATACAAAAATGAGACCCCCCGCCCGGTGATCAGAGAGGTCAGGGACGCGGAGGGTCAAATCTGTAATACCCAGGAGGGAGTAAACGAGGAGTTCCTCAAGTATTATAAACAATTATATGAGGACGCAGGAGAGGATATGGGTCAAGAAATACTGGAAACAATAGAGGACATAGGGCTGCCCACCTTGGATGACTTAGAACGCGCAGACCTAGATGCCCCATCACATCGGACGAACTGGAGGCGGTGATCCAACACCTGCCCACATGTAAAGCGCCCGGGTCGGATGGGTTACCCAGTGAGTTTTATGAAACATATAAGCAGGAGCTACTCCAGCCGCTGCTGGCCATGTTCAATGAAGCCTATGAGAAAGGGGAACTGCCTGAGTCCCTTCGTGAGGCAGTGATCATCCCGCTCCTGAAACTGGGCAAGCCGGACGTGGAGTGTGGGTCTTATAGGCCCTTGTGTATGCTTAATCAGGATAGTAAAATACTCACAGCAGTGCTGGCCAACAGACTTAAGAGAGTAATAGGCAAGTAGATACACCCGGACCAAACAGGCTATGTCCCCTGTAGAAATATCACAGACAACCATAGGAGGCTGCATCACATCATTGATCAAGCCGAGAAAGACCCGGGCGAGTTGGCCATCGTGTCGCTGGATGCGGTTAAAGCCTTTGATTCAGTCAGGTGGCCATGGTTGATGGCGACCCTGAAAGGATACGGGATGGGACCGGGATACATTAGATGGGCCCAGATGCTATATAGCTCCCCGATTGCGAGAGTCAAAACAGGAACTATAATCTCAGATAAATAGCAACTCAGTAGGGGGACCAGACAGGGTTGCCCCTGGTCGCCCATGTTATATATCCTGGCATTAGAGCCGTTGGCAATTTGCCTGAGGCAACAATACAGGAAGGTGGGGATTCGTACAACGGGAGGCTCACACCTGATATCACTGTATGCAGATGATATGCTCCTCTACTTGCGCTTCCCGGAAGAGAATCTGCAATATGTGCTGGAGGTGATGGATCGCTATGCCACCCTCTCGGGCATATCGGTGAACCCCGGGAAGTCTAGTGTGTTCCCCTTGGGAAGGCATAAAAGTATCCCACTGGGAAGGCTGCCCATCCTGCAGATACCCAGGCAGACCGAGACGTTCAGATATCTGGGCGTAAATATTTACCATAAGATAGAGACTGAGCACAAACATAACACGGAGAAAGCAATTGAAGGAATTAAAAATAGCATGGTGTTCTGGTCTAGATTACCCCTTGCTATGATGGGAAGAGCAGCGCTGCTCAAAATGGTGGTTTTGCCCAGACTCTTGCATTTTTTTGTGAATGTTCCGTACCTGATCCCCAGACGCTTTTTTGTGAGACTTCATGGCCTGTGCAGGGGCTTCCTATGGCACAACTCCAGGAATAGGGTGGCCCTTTGGAAACTACAGAATACATGTGATAAGGGGGGCATAAACCTGCCGAATTTTGAATTGTATTACTTGGCGGGACAGTTCTTGTATGTGGCTAGGTGGTTGTCTGCAGAGGACTCGGCAGAAGCTAGGCTTTTGTAGGGTGACTCAGCCCAATATTTCCTAAGAGAGACGGTGTGGCTGCATAAAACTAAAATGGCGGGATGGGGAGACTATTGGTGTTGGGCTGGGAAGTTTGGCGCAGAGCATGGAGAACTGTGGGCGACCCAGACCCGCTCTCTCAGCAGGTCCCGCTGGTGGTGTTATGCGGGGAAGACTCCCAACTGTTCAAAGGGGTCCGCAGATATTGGGAACCGGTGGGCCTAGCCACCCTCAGAGATGTATGGCAGGAGGGGGAGGCACAGGAATTCAAAAGGTTGCAGGATGAGACAGGGGAGCATAGGGGCAAATATATAACTTATACCAGGCTCATGAAACGGGTGAGGGAGAGGTGGTCTGAGACGGTACTAGCGGAAGAACCTGATGCCACCCTGGAAATGATGTATGATGTCTCGGAGGGTGGGCACGAAATATCTCGGATATATGAGCTCCTGAGTGCGAAGGCAGGGAAGGAGCTGCTCCAACTGAGGCTTGACTGGGAGGAGGAGGTGGGTGAACCCATGACAGAGGGACAGTGGGATAGAGCCCAAAGGTATCATAAGAAGGTGTCCGGGAACGCGAGACTCCAGCAGATCCAGCTGTATGTCACCCACAGAGCTTATCTGACCCCCGGAAGAGTAGCCAGGTTTGGAGGTCGACTATACATAAATGCACCAGGTGTGGGGAGGAGGAGACAGGGCTGCTGCACATGTTCTGGGCCTGCCCAGAGGTGCAGAGATTCTTGGAAGAAAAAAAGACGAGAATGGCCAGTGGGGGAGTGGTGCTTGACGTGAGGTCTACTTGGGCATGCATGCTTGGGAGTTTTCCCAGGCCACGTAATTTAAAACATATCAGCAAGATGAAGGACCTGGCCTATATTCTAGCCAAGTGCAGAATTCCAATGTGCTGGAAAGCGGCCCATAGGCCTAGGGTGGAGATTTGGTGGGCAGACCTCTTGAAATGGGCAGAAGCAGAAACTGCTGTATGGTATGAAGCAGTCACTAGGGGGGAGAGGAGAAAGTGGGCCCCTTGATAGCCTGGAGGCAACTAGTGACATCAATGGCAAACCCCCACCAGGTCAATCATGAAACGGAAGACTCGGACGAGTTGACAAGCATCGAGATACCTGAAAATGCTCATGCAGATGGCACGGATAAGACGGCTCGAGTTTGTGGGGAGGGAGGGGGTAGGACAGAGGATAATACTGAATAATGTGATGCTTTGAAACTGATTACGAACGTCCTAAATGGTTGTAATGTTTGGTGTGTTGTTTGTTTAAAATAATAAAAAAAATAAAAAAAAAAAATACACAAGGCCAATTAAAACATTTCTTCGGCAGAGTTATGTTCAAACCCAGCTCTCAAGACTCCCTCCATTCAGAGGACTTATGACTTTACAACAAATTCCATAAGCATGATGTCTGTAGAAGTGCATATAAGCATTAATAGATCCTCACGTAGTGTGGTGTCTGTGTCTTTAAGGAAGACACACGCGACGGAGTGATGTAACTCCGCTGGGTGCGATTAATAAAAGGGGCACGTCATATGCACACCGGAGCGCCATTGGAGCCCGGACGTATGCCAGTGCCTGTAGTCTGCTCTGTTGGCCATGGGGGCTTGCAGCACATTACAGGGGCTGCTCCATGCAGCTATACAACATTGGTGACAAGGTAGTTGCATCCGATCACACAGATCGATGGGATCATTGTGGCGGTGAGTTCAAAGCATGTCGGTTGTTTCAGACGTTTTTCTCACACCACGGGGTCAGCACCTGTTACGTGATCTGCCACCATTTTGGCGGCAGCAGGAGTACTTGTGCGCCTCCCATGCACCAATTTTCTGAACCCCAGCTGGGGGTGGGGGCTATTTCATCAGACAGGAGTGTGATCCTCATGTCACAGCACGACAAGGAAGAGAATCATTGAAGGAGGAAAAAAAGGAGAGACAAAGTGTGTACATTCACACCGTGACGAGAGAAGGCAAATTTGAAGCTTTAATCAAATGCACCCATCCTGAGCGTGGTCGTGCAGACGCAGTGGGTAGCAGTACCAGTGCCCACAGGCCTGCTAACACTCTCATTTTTTCCAAGTGAGTTGTGGCCCTTGGGCAGTGTAACAAGGGTGCCTGTGCGCTCATCATCATGGCAGACGACCTGCAAGCTTCAGGAGCACCAGCAGTAGCAGCCCTAGGGGCACTGGGTGGTGCGCAAATCCCGTGTCAACAAGAGGCATTAGTGCCCATGCCGGAATTTGATGTGTCACAGGCCCCATCGAGCTTTGGCCTGAGGTGGAGAACCTGGATAGATCGAATGGACATTTACTTCAAGGCCACAGGGGAGACGCATGATGAGAGCAGGGAAGCAATGCTGCTGTGCTCTGCTGTACCAGCGGTCCACCAAATTTATCAATCTCTTCAGCTGCCCGATGAGACCTATGAGGGGGCAAAGAATGCACTGCAGGAGCACTTTATGCCCCTTGCAAATATAGATTATGAACAATTCATCATGTGTATTGTGAAATAAAAGTACAATGAATCCCTGGACACTTTTCATGGTCGCCTCTGATGCATGGCAATATCCTACGCATTGGACAATGAGCAGAGTATGATACGTAACCAGCTCATGCAAGGGTACAAGTCTGGCAAACTGTGGCGTCAAGTGCTAAGGGAACCTGGCCTCACACTGAGACGGATCGTGGAGCTGGGGAGATTGCATAAGGTGGTGAAAATGAGGGCGTCCAAAATGGATTCTGCACTTAGACCTGTGAAGAGTGAGGAAGTCTGTGCGGTGGGGCGTGGCCAAGGCATGAGAAGAGCATGTCGACTAGCAAGTCAGCTCAAGGACAGAGTTGGTAGGAACCCCGAGTCATGCCTGAAGTGCGGTTATGATCTGCCACACCCCGCGGAATGCCCCACTCAAGGAAAAGCATGTGGAAGGAGTGGCGCAATGGAACACTAGGCGGGTATGTGCCGTGCACCATTGCCGTTGGTGGTACAGCTTCAGGCAACATCCGTCTACCATGGCTCTGGTGGACCAAGAGGAGAGGGCCAATGATGTTCCCGAAGAGGATGAGGATGATGAAAATATCTTCTTCATCTCAAGCGTCCGTGTGCTAAAGTCCAAGGCCTGATGACAGCCGAAATGCAATGTGCAAGTGGATGGATCACTGGTACCAGTCGCGGTGGACATCAGTGCCTCTGTAAACGTGATAGCCAAAGTACACTATGAGGCAATGGTCAAGCCCCCAGGGCTGTATCAGCCCAAGGCCCATATATTTACATTTGGATGAGAACAGCCAATCCCTCTGGTGGGGGTCTTTGTCGCTAAGGATGAGCATGCCGGCAATTCAATCCAAGCCTGCTTCTACGTCACGGAGGTGAGCCACAACATGTTGCTGAGTTGCGCAGTTGCAGAGGCCTTAGGTATTGCCAGCTATGCCTATGGCATGTACGCCAAGGATGTGCAGGATGTTCTTCGACGATTTGGAGGACTCTTTGAAGGGATTGGCCAGTTGGTCGGCAAGCCGGTGAGGCTCCACATCAATGCATCAATCCAGCCAGTAGCCCTGAAACGTCAAAGAATTCCATTCCACCTGTGTGAACTAGTGAACAGAGAACTGGAAGACCTAGTGAGATTAGATATCGAGAAGGAGGATAGCCCGATGCCCTGTGTGTGCCCCATAGTAGTTGCTCTCCAACCGAAGCAGGCTGACGCGGTTAGGATCTGCGTTGACATGAGGCTACCCAAAAAAAAGCCATCAGGAGGGAGAGGCACCTCACACCAACGATAGATGACATAATTGCGGAGTGACAAGGAGCAACATTTTCTCCAAGCTTGACCTGCGAGCGGGTTACCATCAGGTCATTTTGCACCCAGACTCAAGATACATAATGACTTTCGCCACGCACCAGGGATTGTACCGGTGCAAGTGCCTGAGTTTAGGGGTGTCGTTGGCAGCCAAGGTTTTTCAAAACATAATACGTGGGGCCCTGGCTGACTTGGAAGGGGTCCTGAACATTAGTGACGAAATTGTGGTGTTCACGAAGTAAGACATGAACACATGGCACTGCTTGTGAAGACCCTCAAGTGCATTCAGGAGTTGGGACTCACCTTACACCAGTAAAAGTGCAAGTTCGTGCGAACGAGCATTGAATTCTTTGGATTCGTCTTCAAGGATGGTGGTGTGTCGCCAGACCCCAGGAAAGTCAAGGACATTGTGGAGGCGAAGCCACCGGAAAATGTGACGGAGGTCCACAGCTTCCTGGGCATGGTCACGTATTGTGGCCGTTTCATCAAAAACTTGGCCACATAATCTGAACCCCTGAGGAGCCTCATCAGAAAGGACTCCACCTGGCAATGGGGCCCTCTAGAACAGCGGGCATTTGACGACGTGAAAAGAGCACTAACGGCAGAGGACACCATGGCATACTTTGACCCCTCTTTGCCATCAGAGGTGGTGGTGGACGCCAGCCCATTTGGGATGGGTGTGGTCTGAATGCAGAAGGACAGCAGTGGAGAGGACTGGCCCATAGCCTAGGCAAGTCCAGCGCTGTCTGATACTGAGCAACGGTACTCCCAGATAGAACAGTAGGCCCTGGCAGTGCTGTAGGGGTGCCGGCATTTCCGACTGTACGTGCTAGGCCGGCCAGTAACCATTGTGACAGACCAGAAGCCCTTGCTGCCGATCATGGCCGGATCATCGTCCAAGCCACCAGCACGGATCAAACGGTGGATGCTTGTCCTGTTGGAGTATGGGGTGTCGCTGATATACCGGCCAGGAACCAACAATGCATACTATCTGTCGTGACATCCCCGGGCCAGAAGAGTAACAGGGCCTCATCACGAGTTGGGCGGTAACGCCGGCGCTATTAGCGCCAGCGCTAATAGCCCTACCGCCAAACCCCCGGCGCTATTAGCGCCGGATCATGGGTTTGGCGGAAGGTTTATTGCCCATTCCTCATTGGGCCCATTCGGGAATTCCTCATTCCCCATTGGGCCCAATGGTGAAAATGTGCACTATTAGCGCCGGCGGATTTCCCGCCGGTGGTAATCGCGCTGAAAATCGGCAATTTTGCCACAGGTTTCCCCCCAGCTCAGAGCTGGGGGGAAATCCACCAAAGCCATGATCTGGCGGACCCTTAAATGCGGCGGTTATAGCGCTACCGCCGCATTTAAGGGTTACCGCCAGGCTCGTGATGAGGCCCACAGAGGAAGAAGCAAGTGTCGAAGAGGTCAACGAGTATGTCCAACTCCTGGTAGAATAGACAACCCCGAACTCCATGCCCATCCAAGAGCTGGAGAAGGCGTCCGAAGGTGACAAGTGTTTTCAAATCTTGTGAGATGTGCTCCGACAGGGAGACTGGAAGTCAGTGCTGGAAGCAGGGGCGTTGCTAGGGGGGGGCTAAGGGGGCTATAGCCCCTGATCTTTTGGTTGTAGCCCCGGATACAATCTCAGGAGCTACAGCCAAAAGGCTAGCTAGCCCCCGGTCCCAACAGTTCTGACATCAGCTTAGCCCCGGGTCTTTTCCAGACCTAGCAACTCCCCAGGCTGGAAGGCTTGGGGAAGAGGACGCAGGAAGCATGTATGACACTAGAGCACCTCTGGAGAGTGAGGGAGGAACTGACATTTGTGGAATCAGGCCTATTGCTCCGGAGAGACCGGATGGTCTCCCCAGCCGGAAAAATACACCAAGGCACGACTCTATCTCAAGGTGTGGTTCCCTGACCTGGAGAGGCGAGTGGAGGAGTTTGTGGAATCATGTGTGTGGTGCCAGGCGGCCTCGCCAGTGCAACGTAACCCACCCATTGAATGCATGCTCTGGGTAACACAACCGTGGGAGATGGTGCATGCAGATTTCCATTCCACAGAGAGGGGTGTCCACTTCCTGGTGGTGGTCAACCAATGGTCAAGATACCACGAGGTGGAGTTTGTGGATTCTGTGGCCTTTGAAGATAGAGCAGTGGCTCTGGAAAAGATATTTGCGACACGTGGACTACCCCAGACTATGTGTTCAGACAATGGCCCGCCGTTCCAGGTGGGAAGTTTTGTCCAACTAATGATGGAAGAATATGGGATACATCACTGGAAGGTTACACCAGTATGGCCATGCGCCTATGGTGAAGCAGAGAGATTTATGAAAACACTAAAGTATTCTGCATTGCCCACGGACAAGGCCAGGGCTTATGTTGAGCATTGTATCAGTTCCTTCTGGAATACAGAGCGACTCCTCAAGGCTCCTCTGGAGTTGCCCCTGCAGAAGCTATGTTCCAAAGGTGGCCGAGAGGTCTTCTGCCAGAAGCGGTGGCGAGGGAGCCGGCGATAATCGACGATGACCAGGTGGAACGAGAAAGAAGGCAGCAAACAGAGTGTGAGAACGTGAGAAGGGGCACCGCCAACATCAACTGGCCTTAGGCGATGAGGTGCTGATAAGAAACCGCCACCCTCAAAGAAAGATGTCGCTGAACTACGAATGTACTCCCATGGACATTGTGGATGTGAAAGGGTCGATGGTAACAGCGTCAGATGGACGATCGACAGTCACCAGAAATGCCAGTTTCTTCAGGAAGGTGGGGGGGCTGTCCAGCCGCAGGCCATCCTGAGGAAAGACTGTGCTGAGGAACCAGATGAAGTGGGAGGTCCTGCAGGTACACTGTCTCCTCGGGATTGAGGGGACACAGGTGAGGAGAGTCCATGCCGGGAGGGCGGCAGAAGGTATACTATATACTGAACTATATACTGAACTCGTGAACTGAGCGGCATGGTAGTATACGGACGGGGACCCAAGCCACTTGGTATGGTACTACAGAAAAATGTACTGTTCACGTTAGTTTGAAAGTTGAATAGTGTTATATTGTGTGCTGTGTTTTGTTGGTATGATGAAGGAGGGGTGTGGTGTCTGTGTCTTCAAGGAGGACACACGCGGCGGAGTGACATAACTCCCCCAAATGGGATTAACAAAAGGGGCACATCACGTGCGCACCAGAGCGCCCATGGAGCCTGGACGTGTAACAGTGTTTGGAGTCTGCTCTGTTGGCTGGGGAGGGCTTGTGGCGTGGCGGTGGGGCCTGGAACACTCAATACAGCTATACAACCCGCGTCGCCATGCGCTCGGCTCAGCCAAAACCTTGCTCACGGGCTGCATGATTTCCTTCTAGCACCACACTGCGAGGGTAATGCAGAAGTCATGTTAGTTTCTCTTTCGGACTATTGGTCAACCTTCCTCATACTGGGCCACGGATCAGATTGTGTGTCAATCGAGCTTGCAGATACTATCTCCCGTAATGCCAGGCACCTTCCCTAAAACATGCCAGTTTCTTGCTCACCGCTATACTCTACCTTCCTCTTATGTTTCAGATGAATATGGTTACTTGAAATTAAACCTGCTCCCTTTTCTCCGGCAAGGTTGCAAGTGAAATGCTCCACTATGTTCTAGTGTCTCTCTGCACTATATTCCACTCTCACATCCTACTCTTCAGGAAGAAAGGTTTGATTCATACATTCTTTAAACCCACCATAACTTTCATGGTGTTTGGCGCACCACATGAAACACACAAATAAATGAACAACCCGCCTTAGCCTAACATATCACACTCCAAACAAGCGTGCTTCATCTCTTCGCTAAACAGTCATACTCTCCCTTCAACAAACATCACTCTTATAAGAGTGCCGCACTTACTCACAAAACTCTACCAATTTATTCCAAACTTCACACTGCATTTCAGCCTTTGCCACAATCAACTATGGCAACACCTCTCTTCAGAAAATAAATGCCACACTCAAAGCAAGGCACAGCTGAGCCCTCTTCACTATTTTAATTGTGCTGTGCACCACCCAAAGAGCCATTGGGAAGTAGCATGTACTAGCCAGGCCAGCATAGAGCGGCCAGATGGATTACATACGTGGCCACAGAACTCTCCCTTCACTGCAACAGCTTCCGAGTCCTGGACGGTGGCACGAGGCTGCCAGGTTAGCTTCTGCGACCAATAAGAGAGCATGCGCTGCACCCCTAAAACACTGTACTTGCCCACCCAGAGGCCACCTGCCCCAGGGCATGAAGACTTCACATAAAGGAGCTCGTGCAAGGTAACAGAGACCAGGAGCAGAAACAAGTCTGGCCCAGGTAGATAATAAATAGGAAGGCTCCTTTACTCTTCTTAGTTACAGTTGCTGGTAGAAATACAGGAGCACAGGGCATAGGCTTCCTTCCGGTTCCCCTCTCACACTCCACGTCCCCAGCCGACATCCTCGGAACCTGGACCACCCACAGGTTCCACGTGCATCATCACATTCCACAACCTCACATCACGAGCACCCATCATACGTAGACACCTAAACTACAACACCAAGATAATGCAAATAGCACCATTTTGTACTGCTTGCAACTTAGCCTGAGGTATTTTGTCAGGTGGAACAATAGTGAGCAAGCAATAGTGCTACTAGTGGCACTCACATTTCCACAGGGAGCACACTCAGCATGGGGCAAATCCTGGACTGGTTCAAAGGATGGAAGGGGGAGGTCTCCAGTACTGCCGGGAACATGAGCTTCAAGAGTCAGCTGACTGTCAAAGATCACCCCTGAATTTCGCACTGACTCAACAGGCTTTGGTGCAAGACCCAACCTATTTGGCCAGGGGAAAAGGCAAAGACCCTAGCCTGAAACAGCCCAGCAGAGGAAACATTGCATTAATCTTTTCACCCTTCCCAGTCTCCACATCATGGAGGTGGAGCAGCATCTGGTTTCACTGGCGTACATCTGGAAATGTAGACCAGATTCCTGGATCAACTGAGACGCTGGGACATGCAGCTATTAAAAGAGCGTGATGACAGTGCTGATCTCAGGGACACCACAAATGTCAGGGTTGACAAAGGACCTTCTGCCCCTTTCCAAAAGAAAGGGCTGAAGTCAGGTCAGCGCTGTACTTGCAATCCATGGCCCCAAACCTGATCCAAAAACGTCAGGACAATGCTGTGGTGCAGGGCTTCCAAAGGCAGATGTTTAAAGTTGTTCCCCCTTCTTTCCTTATGCATATCACCATAACGAATGAATTAATGAACTGTGCCACTTATTTAGCACCAGCAATCATCCATAGAGGCTTCATAGTGCTTGAAGATAAGTGTAGCAGTCTGTAATAAACCACAAGGGTAGGAAAGGGGGTGGGGTATAGTGAAAGGACAAAGTCAACGACAAGCAGAAAAAAAAGATTATTGAGAAATTAGTTTTAAGACTTGATTGAAAAATAAATCTGCAGATCATCACTTCAGAAAAAGCCCGGATATGCACATAAGAAACCAAATTTATGGAGAATCTCAAAAGCACATCTGCCATGAATGACTAATACATCAAATGCCGCTGAAAATGAGCGGCTGGTGCAATTAAGCTGCCAGCATCTCCGGTGCACTGTGCAAGAGGGGACTGTGGTGCTGCCCCTTTAAGGGGCAGAGTGACGTTGCACTCCGTTGTGTGCCCTATAAATTAAAGGGGCATTCCTGGCCACTGCAGAGCGACCGGGGAGCCGGAACCAAACACACCAACATCTGCCTGAGTCTGTGGGCGGGAGGGGGCTCACAGGGATTCTGGAGGCGGCCGTAGACCTGTAACAGTGGCGACGAGGTCCGATCTGAACACCCGGGCACGGCGGTGAAAGGCAGTGAATCTCTTTTTCTCTTTTGGGCTGCTTTTCACTGTCCTGAATGCCGCACACAGGGGACGGACCACGTGATTTAGCAGACATTTTGGATGACAGGCCCGGGATGGTCGTAGCTCCACTATAGAGTGCCTGTGCACCATCCGGCCTCGATTTTTGGAAATACCTGCAGCAGGCAGCTGATATTGCACGCACTGCACCTTGGAAGTCATTTTGATGCTTTTGAAATACTTTTTCGTCGAGTAGAGGTGAGGAAATGGGGGAGGCCTGCTGTTTTTCTTTGTTTATTCCTCTGGGCCCACCCAGCTCAATTTTTGGGAGCTACTGAGGTGACTCATTTGTTCTTTGGCAATTACATCTTCCCATCCTGAACTCTTTGGACTGTGGTGCATGTTTGATGTCCCCCTATTTTTTCATTTTGGACATTTTGGGATTGCATTGAGAAGGGCAATACTCTGCTGTCTACATAGGAGTGGAAGGTGTCCATCAACATCCGGAGGGGTCGTCCATCTTTGTTACAACAACATTGTTTGGGGACTGTCTGGGTGAGTTGCGGCCCCATTTTAACAGGGTGGGGTGCCTGTGCGCTCACCGCCATGAGCAAACCCAAGGACCAAGTGGCACCTGCGGCGGTGCCCCCTCTGCAAGGGCCTCAAGCCCCAGCGCCCCAACAACTGCTTTGAATGAGACAACCTGGCGCTCTACAGCCAATGCCTGAATTTGACATCTCGGGCACCCCTTCCAGCCTGGGGCCCCGCTGGAAAATGTGGATTGATCGGCTGGATATGTACTTTAGAGCCACCATGGAAACCAATGACAACAGCAAACTGGCAACACTGCTGTATTCCGCTGGGCCTGCAGTGCATGAAGTATTCCAGTCTCTTCAAACCGTCGACAACTCTTACAATGAGGCAAAGGCTGTTTTACACAATTACTTCCTGCCGTTGGCGAACATTGACTACCAACATTCTGTTATGCGTTCTACTCGCCAAAAGGATGACGAGACGTTGGACACTTTTTATGGTCATCTACGCCGACTAGCAGTGTTGTGTGCATGGGACAACCCTGACCTAATGATCTGGGACCAGCTGATCCAGGGGTGTGCATCAGGCAAGCTACGCAGACAGGTACTGCGGGAGCCCAGCATCGCTTTTCCTCGCATCCTTGAGTTGGGTCGGTGTCAGGAAATATCAGAAGTTAGAGCATCCCGGATGCAGGCAGAGATGCGCCCTGGAAAGGCAGAAGAAGTCCGTGCCGTAGGCTGTGGCATGGGTAGTAGGGGTGCCAGGCGGTCAGGTGGCAACCAACGCGACCGGGGAAACAGGTCGTGGACTCTTGTTAGAAATGTGGGTATGACTTCCCACACCCAGCAGACTGCCCGGCGGTAGGAAAAGCATGTGGCCGCTGTGGGATTACGGACCACTATGGCTGCATGTGCAGGGCTCCACTTCCGCTAGTAATTCCACGAGGTCTTGTCAGAGCGGGATTCGTTCGCGAGCTATGCCTGCCCAACGTTGCCCAACTGGATCAAGGGGAAGAAGGTGTCTCGCTGGAAGAGGAGGAAGAGGAAGAAGAGGAGAATATCTTCTTGGTATCCAGTGTGGGTGTCCTGCGCCCAAGGAGCAAGCGCCAACCAAGATGCCTAGTAAGGATGAATGAATCATCGTTTCCCATACTAGTGATTGATTGATTGATAGATTGATTGATTGTTTGTTTGTATAGCACCTATACACAAAGTGTTTCAAAGCGCTTCAAGGAGGTAGGGAACATGGGACAATACAGTTACATTCTTACAGGTCCTTGAAACAAATCAAAATGTCAGAAATAACTATCATATCATAACAGATAGTACAAGTGCATGGAACAAAAAGGGAGTGATGAGGGAGGAAAAAAGAAGACAATACTAGCAGTAACATTACTATGCCTGATGGCAATTGTTGCAGTGCAAGAGTGACAAAAGGAGGGGAAGAAAAGGGAGGTGTGGGGGAGGGGAGGGAAGGGAGGAGGAGAGGAACAAACAAGTGACTATCTTAAATGGTCAGTGACCGATCAAGGTAGTGCTGGGGGTGGGGGGGGGTAGAAGACAAGAAGGAGGAGGGGGGAAACAGACAACCTGTTATCAGAGGTCAAGGGCCGGTGATAAGAGTAAGTGCAAAAAATAAAAGGAAAAGGGGAAAAGGAAGGGAAGATGGTTGCAGAAGGCAGGTAACTACAATTACTATGCCTGACGGCAATTGAGGCAGTGGCCAAACTTATAGCAGGACAGGGGGTGGGATAGAAGGAGGGGAGGGAAGATGCTGCAAAGACAGGCAATTACAATTAGTATGCCGGACAGCAATTGGGCAGGTGCCGGAGATTGACAGAAGGAGGGAAGGAGGGGATGAAGGGGGGAGGGCGGGTGAGGGGCATGGACACCGGAGCCCCTGTGAATGTCATGGCGAGAGAACATTATGAAGCCATGGAGTGTCCGCCGAAGCTGGTATTCCCAAAGGCACACATATTCACATTTGGGGGGCACAACAGATACCACTGGATGGGGCCTTCATGGCTGATGTGGGGCATGGTGATTCCTTGATCAGAGCACGCTTCTGCGTTACAACAGTGAGCAGCAACACCCTGCTGAGCTGCGCTGCTGCGGAGGCATTGGGAATTGTCAGTGTTTCATGCTCAGTGTATGTGGAAGACATCCAAATGCTGCTGGACAAATACTCCCGCCTATTTGAAGGGATCGGGCGAATGGCAGGTGACCCCGTAAGACTGCATATAGATGAGTCAATCCATCCCATTGCCCTGAAACATCGCCGGGTGCCATTCCACTTGCGAGATTTGGTCGACCAAGAGCTGGACAATATGGTCAGGCTAGACATCATTGAAAAGCTGGCAGGCCCAAATCCATGGGTATCCCCAATTGTCATTGCTAGAAAACCAAAGCAGCCTGATTCCGTCAGAATATGTGTAGACATGCGGCTCCCAAAGAAAGCAATCAAGATGGAACAACACGTGACGCCTACCATTGACAACATCATTACGGAGTTGCAGGTTGCCAGTTTTTTTTCAATGCTGGACCTAAGGGTGGGATACCACCAGGTGGTGCTGCACCCTGAATCACGGTACATTACCACGTTCACCACCCATCGTGGCCTGTACCACTACAAGAGGCTGAGCTTCGGGGTGTCATCTGTAGCCGAGGTGTTCCAGAACATCATCCGTGGGGCCCTTGCTGATCTGGATGGTGTACTCAATATAAGTGACGACATTTTGGTGTTTGCCAAGTCTGAGGTGGAACATCTAAACAAGCTGGCAAAGACCTTTGAGCGGCTCCAGTCGCTGGGCTTAACCCTACACCGAGACAAATGTGAGTTCCCAAAGACCACGATCAAATTCTTTGGTTTCGTATTTAAGGAATGGGGTGTGTCACCTGACCCAAGAAAGGTGAAGGACATAATATAGGCCCGACCGCCCGAGAACATCTTGGAGGTGCAGAGTTTTCTCTGGATGGTCACCTACTGTGGCCGGTTCATCAAGAACCTGGCATCTCGGTCGGACCCACTGCGAACCCTCACCAAGAAGGATGTCACCTGGCAGGAGTCTCCCTCATGTACCGGCCTGGGAGCAACAATGCGGCTGATTACCTCTCTAGACAACCGAGAGGTGAGTCTGATGGGCCGCTCAACATCTGTGCAGTTGAGGCTGATGCTCACGTTCGACTGGTGGTGGAAGCGGCAACTCCCAACTCAGTGCCGGTGGGCGAATTGGAACAGGCTGCAGCGGAAGATGAATGCTTCCTCATCCTAAAGACGGCCATTTAGCAAGGTTCTTGATGAGCTGTACTTGACACTCTGGCCCTTAGGACTGAAGAGGCCAAGGCCACACTGGAACAGCTGTGGAGGGTGAGGGACGAATTGACGTTCTCTGAGACTGGCCTGTTACTCCGAGGTGACCGGACCGTGATCCTGCGAAGGAAAATACAGCAGGTCATTGAACTGGCCCATCAGGAACACCAGGGCACTGTCAAAATGACGGCCCGTCTGCGCCAGAAGGTCTGGTTTCCAGAGGTGGAGAGGTGTGTGGCAGAGTTTGTCGCATCATGCATGTGGTGTCAGGTGGTGTCACCTGCACAGAAGGAGCCCACCATAGAGACAATGCCGCAAGGCACCAGACCATGGGAGGTGGTCCACACTGACTTTGCCTCTACAACCCGGGACACGCATTTCTGGTGGATTTTGTGGAGTCAGTGGCATTTGAGAATGTGGTGGTGGCAGTCGAGAAGATCTTTGACACTCATGGGCTGGCCAAGGTACTGTGCTCAGACAATGGAGCATCCTTTCAAGGTGAGAGCTTTGCCATATTGATGGAAGACTATGGAATACACCACTGAAAGGTCACACCGCAGTGGCCCAGGGCTAATGGCGAGGCAGAGCGGATGATGAGGACTCTCAATAAAGTATTCTGTATTGCCCAAGGACAAGGTCGGTGTTTGCATAGGGCCCTGTATACATTTCTGCGTGAATACCGAGCCACCCCCCATACATCTTCTGGGGTGATGCCAGCAGAGGCGCTGTTCAAGCAATGTCCAAGAGGCTTGTTGCCAGATACGGGGGAGCGTGAGCCCGCCATTATTGACAATCAGCAGGTGGAAAGGGAAAGGAAGCAAAGAACTGAACAGGAGAACGTTCAGAGGGGACTCAGGCTTCAGGAGTTTGTCCCCGCCGATGAAGTGTTTGTAAGGAACCGGCACCCACATGGAAAGCTGTCCTTAACGTATGAGCTGGGGCCGATGGATGTGGTGGCCGTGAAGGGATCGATGGTGACTGCCTCGTATGGAACTGCGTCCGTCACTCGCAACGCCAGCTTCTTCAAGAGGCTGGGTGAGCATAGGGCAGAAGCGGTGCAGAGCAGAGACATGATGGAGGTTCCAGATGAGGGTGGGGGTGTCGTTCTACTACACGGCTTTCCGGCTCGCAAGAGTTCAAGCGAGGGAGTCCCAATCCAGGAGGTCGGCAGGAGGTACCCCCTGAGGACAGGGTGAGGGAAACCTGCTCACCTCACTGACTATGTGCTGGAATCCTGAACTGGAAGCAACAATCGGGGAACTGACAGTTAGTGCAGGGATCCAGGGTGGTTGTTATTAAAGGGGTTCTTGTGGTTTTGGTTTGCTGTGTGTTAGATGTTTTAGCAAGTAGCGATCCTTTGTTCATTGTTGTTGTTATGAAAAAGGAGGAGTGTGGCGCTGCCCCTTTAAGGGTACCAGCATGCGGCAGAGTGACATTGCACTCTGCCGCGTGCCCTATAAATGAAAGGGGGGCTCTGGCCGCTGCACAGCGACCGGGGAGCCCGAACCGAACACACCAGCATCTGCCTGAGTGTGTGGGCGGGAGGGGGCTCACAGGGGTTACGGAGGTGGCCGTAGACCTGTAACAGGGTCCAGGCTGCCTAGGCAGGACCTGTGGCTGTAAACAGGGTCTTGCTAGCACCTGAAGCCAGGCCACAACCTTCCCCAAAGATCTGTCTGCCACACTCTCTTGCCAACCTCGCTGCTGGCAGTCCCATGAAATCCCCCGGTAGAAGGCAGGCCTTGCTCGTCTAGCACTGGCTGTAAACAGGAGACAGTGGGCCTCATTACGACCCAGGCATTAAGGGGTTAATGACGCCGTGAAAGGTTGCGATGCCGTTAACCCATTAACGCCTTACTACGAGGTCCCTTTGCGGCTCCCGACCTTAACGGCTGGTCTGTACCAGCCGTTAAGGTAGGGACCTGCAAAGGGACCTTGAAGGTAATTACGGTACCGTAATTTGCAGTACTGTAATTACCACCTTCCCCATTCCCATTGAGCCCTATGGGGCAAAAATGGGAATGGGGAAGGGCCAATGGTAAATGGGGAATTACCGCCCCGCCAACCTTGGAATGGGGTGGTTATTCCCCATTTCACCATGGCGGATTCGGTAAGTTACCGGCGTTAACCATGGCGCTAATAGCACCGTTGGTTAACGCCAGAGTCGTAATGAGGCCCATTGTCTCGGTGAATATGTGCATGTGTTTGTCTGTCTCTACTGGTGAATTGTTCGTGTGTGTGTGTGTGTGTGTGTGTGTGTGTGTGTGTCTATCCTGCTGTTTCCGTGCCAATGTGTGTTGTGCAAAATAGCAATGTGTATTTGCTGAGTATTTATGGAAAGTCACAATGCATGGCGAGTGGAGCATTATGATAGCTTACAATACTAGTTTACTGGAGCATCGTATAAACTAACATTGTACTCTCTGAAGCATTGTCTTTTGTGGCAGAGTCCACTAATGAGGTATCGCAAACATTGACAATGTGCATGCATAGGGCAGTGTAGAAACTGAGATTGTGTACTCATTTGTGAGGGGGTGCATTACCGGGGTTTAGTTGACATTAGAAATGTGTACTTACTGGGGAATTATGCAACACTGTAGAAACTAGCGAAGAGAACTTATTGAAGCACTAGAAATTGGCAATTTTTGTTTTAATGGGCCACTCTGGAGATAGCCAATGTGTAATGAGTGTGGTATTGTAAAAAGGGCAGTAGGTTCATTGTTGCAGCATGGTGGAAACTGGCAATGTGTGCCTGATTTGGCATTGTGAAGACTCCAAAGGGCGTGTACCATGGCTCTGCATAAATTGACCGCCTGGAGCATTGTGGACCTGGATATGTGTGGAAACGTGCACTGTGTATTTACCGTATCAATATATACCATTGGCAGAATGCAGTAGTGAAGCTTTGTGAAAACTGACAATTTATGTTCACTGGGGTATGGGGGAAACTGGCAATATGTGTCAAGGGCCCCTTAACCAAACTTGCTAGTAATGAGAAAATAGAAAAGGGTATTGTTAGCAATATTGCTTTGAATACGCATTATACCAGTCTGAATCATGAGGCCACGGCGGCTGTGCTGCGCTTCCCTATCTTTCGAGGGCCTGTCGCATCCAAAGGGGACAACAAAGTACTCAAGGGGCAGTTCAGAGATTAGAAATAGGTTTATAGGGTTGAGCACACAAGTAAACAAGCAAAGCCAATGTTGGATATGTCTCAAAATTAATTGAAGGACAGGTGAACTGAAATAGGTGCAGGGGGTGTTCATAATGCTCATCGCCAGTCTCTGTCTGGCTGGCTCCATGTGATAAAGTTCAAAGTTCAACAACGTTCGTAGTCAAGATGGTCAGGATTGGCAGGATGGTTGAATCCGGTTCAGCCCAAAAAGGAAGTCCTTCACAGTTCCTATGGGAATGATTTTTCATCGGGTTGGATTTCTTCCCCAATGGTCTTGCGTGGATATTAAAGCTGTCATAATTATAGATGTGTGCTAAGGGCATTGTGGCCCAGAACTTCTCCTCTTCTGTTCTGGAGCAGGAATTATCTTTAGTGTTGGTGGTTGTCTTGCCAATGACTGCAGATCCAGATTTTATATCCACGCCTGCTTGTCTCTGGTCTGCTTTGCTCCTGTTCTCATCATGAGCCTGCCTGTCTTTGACTCCCAGACAACCACACCCATAACCGTCTCAGTTTTAGTGGCTGGGTTCCTTTGGCCCCACTCGCTCAGCTTTATACCTCTTGGTTCTCCCTTTGGCTGTTGGCCCTTTTTCCTGATCCAATGCTGGGTTTCTTCTCAGAACCTTATCTTCCTCCACATCCTTGAAATCTCATCCTTCTGCTGGTGCTGTCTTTCCTTCGCCCTTCTACACCTCTCCTCACTCCTGTCTTCATCCTCCTGTTCTGTTTTCTCAATTCTTCCATCTTCCTTCTCATCTTTCCACTCTCATACACCTCCTTTTCCCTGCTCCCCTCATCACTCTACTTCCTTTCTCTTTCTTCCTGATCTCTGTCATTATCTCACCCTACTGCCCTCTGCTCTCCTTCTCTCTGCTCTGTACTCTCTGACCATCTTAAACACTTACTTCCTATCATACTCAAGGGCTGAGGAAAAAATGGATGTCATAATGGGTTCACTTGGAGCACCTGAAGGGAATTATTATCAAGCATATTTCTCAAGAGTATTCAGCCTTGTCGCCATTCCCAGTACAGCTAATGGATTCCTTACTGGTAATGTGCAGGCCACTACTCCACAAGCCAAGCACATAAGGCACTGGGTAATCATCCTGAAATGAAGGGACTGGTCCAGAGCAGAAACTATGTCAGTCAAGATGCTGCATGCTTCTGGGACTCTAGAGACCATGATCAAAGAAGACACCTTCACACGTGCCCTGGGAGAGAAAAGGCCAGACATAAAGAAAGCCTTAATCAAGTCAACAGGTGCATGAGCCCATCCATATACTCAGTTTTAACTGGATTACTCTTAAATTCAAAGATTATCCCATGGCATGCAAGCTGAATGTAGCCACTATGAGGTTTGTTATTGTAGACCACGATGAACAAGCAGCCTTGAAAGTAAATATTCACAGCAGAGAAGAATGCCCAATTTTAACCATCACTTATAGGATTGGTAAGGATGTAGGAAATCTTCAGGAAGACTATCCATACATCTTCAATGATGGGATAGGCCTGTTGGTCAGATTGAAACATAAAATAGTACTCAAGAGAGAGGCGCACGAAAAGGCCCATAAGGCTCGGGCAGTATCTGTTGGACAAAGTGATGATTTGCGGAAAGAACTGCCAACAGTTGTGCAGAAAGGATATCATACAGGCCACGAATTCTTCAAAGTCGCTTTCCCCAGTTGTCATCATTAGGAAACCCCACAAGTTGATCTGGATGTGTGTCTACCTCGAAGGCTTCAATTCCAACATATGGAACACCCAACGCCCACTGCCCAAAATTAGCAAGATTCTTAAACACTAAAGCAAGCAACTGCGTTCACCAGACTGCATTTGACATCAGCATACCATCAAATAGAAGTGTGCAAACAGCCCACACCACTCGCCTCCCTCATGACACCACTGGTGACGTGGCCCAGACAGAGCCTAGCGTCAGCTGCTGCTGTTTTGCAATGACTCATGCATCAGTTGTTTGGTGGGATAAGGGGACTCTACTTCTTCCAAGATGACATCCAAGTCACAAGAGACGAACGGTTGGTCAGGGTACGTAGTGTCATCAGGGCTCAGGGTTTTACCATTACAGTTCAAAATTGTCAGAATTGGGTAGATGAGCGATCTTATCTGGAACACAAAATGTGTGCAGCAGGCATCAGGGCTAAAAACAATTGGAACATATAATATTGAGAGTTGCCCCAACAGAGAATCAGGTCAACCTAGATATTTGTGGGTTGATGGAGTAGTCATTCAAATTCATAGAGAACGTGGTAACAGGAGAGAACTGCAAAACTAGAATGCAAAATTCTACTAGTCTGAAGACTACAAGAAGAAGTTTGAAGCACTCAAGGGAAACATCAATTCTCTGAGCATGCTTAACACCTGAGCTCACACTTTGTGAAGGCAGGTGTCAGTGAGATGGCGTTGGGGGTGTTCTCACTTAGGTACATCACGGAAAAGAAGTAACCATAGCTTTTGCACCCAGGTGGATGTGGAGAGCAGAAAGAAATTAGTCTATTATGGAATGAGCGTCACTAGGGTTTTTTGATTTTTTTGTGACGTTCTTAACATAAGCCACTTATCCACATGCTTATTTCAAAAGTTTTCACCACTACTTCCTCTCACCTTGTTCGCGAGATTATAGAGATCCTGAAATACAACATCAGAGTAGTTTATGCACCTGGACATGGTGTCTTTACTGTCTTTCTGTACTATCTGGTAATGCTGATAAAGAGGAAGCACACACAACGAGGGATGCAGAGTAAACTGAAGCACGAGGTGGTGTTGATAAAGTCAGCATCTCCAAGGGACAAATGGGAGAGGAGCAGCAAGAGGATGGTGAAGTTACACTCATCCACAAGGGAACCAGGTGTCAGGAATTCGACCATCCACATGGGAAACGTGGGCTCGCCGGGGCTTTTTTTGTTTGTTTAAAAACAATGAATGATGGTGCCATTCCTGCGCACATTTTCCACGCTCACCTCACAGCAGAAAAATACTCATGTACTCTGGGAGGACACAGTTTACCATCGCTACCCTCCCCTGTCATGTAGCTGACACCTGACAGCTGTGGGTACATCAAACGCCTTTGGCCATGGGCTGCCTAATTAGAATTTCAAGGCCCCATGGAATTGCATCTCCATTGTGAAACCTTGCTGGTGGCGGCGAAAACTGAATAATGCTAATTAGCAGCTCTCAGGGAAGGCCTGGGTGCAGGGAGTGACAATGGAGACCAAACGCCAGACACCTCTTTGTATTTTTTGTATTTGTATTTTTGAATTTGTAACATGCACAGGACAGAATAAACTTGTTAACGGCACAGTTGACAATCACAATAGATAGAGGATATAACTGGATTCATATCAGACCCCCATAATAAAGAAGGTTATCTATCTAAACAGGAAGGTCTTTAATGCTTGGTGAAACTGAAGAAGTGAGCTCATTGTCCTAAACTCAAGTGGCAGGGAATTCTACAGCTTTGGACCAAAGACAGAGAATCTTCTGTCGTCCCGTGATTTGTATACTGAGTGAGGGATAGCCAAAAGATGACCATCACCTCTTTGTAATGCAATGTGTCAACTTGGTACTAACACCCCTCCTTGGTTTGAAAGAGCAGTGAATGTCCTGTCTGGAACCACTCCTTTCAGAGCAGGGAAGTATGTGGATTGTAGGAGACGAAATCTGCCTGCAACCCCCTACCTCAAAGGAGACCCATGTTGTGATCAAGCGCCGCATAGGACTCAGTTAATTAGGGAGACACTTTGATGTACAGCAGACAGGAAGATGGGTTGGGCTTAGAAGTATATGGTGTCATCCTTCCCCTGTCTGGGGCCAAGCATCCTGGTTCTGACCTAAAGCATCACGGAAGATTGTTGGTGGGGACCCAGACTCCTTTAAGGTGGGCTTAGCCTACACTAATTGCTGGGGCCCAATTTGGCTTTAAAAGAGGGCTGAACCCCTCACTGATCAGATCATCTGAAGGCTTTGCAATTAGTAAGAAGAAGGACTCATTTGGACCTGGGCTGAAGGTGCAGTCTATCTTACATCTCCTGCCAGTGAAGGAAGGCCAGGAGTTCCAAGAGGGAAGTAAGATCCCTCCCCTAAAACAACTCCCATGGAAGAGAGGGAGATACCGGACTCAGAGGACCCATCCAGCAGCTCCAGAACTGGTACTCAGCCAGCACACAGCGTGCCGTGCTAGGTTCTGACAGCAAGCTTACTAGGTGGGAAGTCTCAGAGAGTCTCTGGACAAAGGACAAGGCTGTTGCCTGCTAACACCCTCCTGAGCTTTGGGCCGTGCGCCTTGAAAGGACACAAGCCCTGCAAAGAAGCTAGGTGGAGTGCCACACAAGCATCATCCAGCATCCATCTTTTTAAGGACAATTTTCAGACAGTCAAGTCCTCGAACCTCATCCGGCTGCACCACTGACTGTTGTCACGCCGCAGTCACCAGAGTCGTCTGAGATGCCTCGACCAGCATTCCAGATCAGCCAACCAGTGCAGAGACAACGATTCTTGGCCCAGAGCCGCCGTGCCAGACATCCTGCAAATGTCCGTCCAGCTTCGCTTGCCGAACTTCCTGCCGCCTGGTACCCGCAGATGTCTCCTGCCACTAACTCTGTCTCACGGGCTGCGGAGCACCCTGGAACCGCCTCAACGCTGTCGAGCACCAAGAGCTTCTTCAGCACCAGGTACATTGTGTTTCTGCCCCCTCGTCCTTCTCTGAAGGCCCCTAGAGACAGTTACGACCCTTTGCCCCTTTGGTGTAGAAATCCAATAATATTGATTTATAAGACTGATTACTTTACCAACTACCCTCCTGTCAGTATCCAGAGTGCATCCCTTTCCTTCGTGAAACTGTCTGTCCTCTGTGTTCCTTTACAGTGTGGGTTGTAATTGTAGTATGCTAGAACTGTCTGTTGTAGTAATAATAAAATAGATATTTGTATACAACTTTGACTGGACAGTCACTTTTATGATTGGGTAATAATTGTATTTTCGCTGTGTTGCAACTAACCCATGATCCATGACCTTGCAGAGATAAGCCTGCCGTTACAACCATGTTACCAAAATTGGACAAGGAGCTTTTATGATTTACTTGTGTTCCAATCTGTTCGGATCCCTTTTGGTGTACTAGAGGTGTGGATTTGATTGATGCTTTAGAAACCGATATTCATCCCTGGACCGCTGGCGCCCCGGAAGTTGTTCCGTCACATATTGGATGGGTGTGAGGTTAATCAATGACCTACCAGGCTATGAGCAGGTTGACGCAAAACTGCCAGAAGGACTTTAATGAATCAGGCGAGGAGACAGACTGATTCTCACTTGCGAACTTTGCAGTAGGGCCATAATTTAGTGGTGGGTCATTATCCCGCGAAACTGACCACGCCCTCAGTCTATAACACTATATTAACGGATCTAAATTAGAGGTTTTTCCCCTGGGTACGTCAAAGACTTCTTACATCGCAGGTACAAATTCCTCCTGGTAGCCAAATTGCATTAGGTATGTGGGAATTAAGATGTTTTGCTCTGAGCAAGAAAATATAGACCACGTTATTCTGGTATTGTTGGATTAAATCCTACACAATGTAGTGCAATGGGTGAGCTGTCTGCTGTCGTCAGTGGGCAGGGTCACACATGTTGGGATGGTGATCCGGCCTCATGTGTTATATGTGTCTGCTAATTTGCCATGTGCCGCATGTTAGAAAGTCCTCACCAGATATAAACATGCTGGGGACATTCATATGGGTAGAGCAACTCTCATTCATAAGCACAGATACAATTACTACACCTGGTAACAGAAGGGTTCTTATGGTGCCTGATCTGCACAGATGCTACCTAGTAGAGCAGGTACAAGATGTGGTACTCTGAGCAAGGTGTGAAAGCGCAAACCCTCATGATGAAAGCGAAACGAAACAGTACGTCCCATTTAATGACATGCTAATACCTTACTATCCTGGATATGTGGAAGGATAGGGAATGAAATCCACTAGAAGTAGGCATTGAAATATATAGGCGTTGAGACACCATTCTGCCATCTAGTAGACCTGAGAAGATTCCAGTTTACACACAGCATCATCATCCGGGTACAGCAGCGTTCAGCGCAGCAGACAGAACCAGAAGGCTATAAGCCTACTGGGTGTATATTAACAGAAGGGAAATACATACTCTTCCGAACTGGGAAGGGTAGGCCTGGTGTAGCCACAGTGGGATATGCACAGTTAGGTTCCATTAGGAGAGCGAGAGTACCAGACTACTCCACAGCACCAGCCACAAGTCATTTGCTCCAATTCCTCTCGTACGTCGACGGGTGCAGACGTTTAGTCACAGCTATGCGCACGGAAATAAAGATCGCTAGGTCCAGCAAACCCATTCCTGCTAAGTCCAAGTGGCAAAGGAAGTGCAATTCCCCCATCGCAGACGCACACTGGACTGCAACCTGTGACCAGACTGGCGTGGTCTCAACACATTTTTGGTACAACCTAATATATCATAAAATATGACATACTATATGACCCCTCTGCTGATCCAAAATGCCTCACTTACTATGGGACTGCTCAGTTGTACCCACATATTTGGGTAAAGTATTGAAGGAAGGGGCACTGATAGGCATTGACTGGCGTTGAGGATTCCAAAAGAACTCTTCCACTACCTGATAAAGCTCGATTTGGGATTACCCTTGATGTAAGAGAAATTAGCAAGAAATTAAGAAATTGACAAATGTATCATCTTCAGTAGATTAGAAAACAAGTATACCTTAATGAGATCGAGAAGATTTACAGGGTTTCGGGCCACCCAAAATCATGACTGCACGATGCAGGGGCAGACTTTCAAGCTCACAAGCGAGTGAGGCCAGCACTATCCCATGTACAGAAGATGAGGACTAACAGTATCACGTCTAATGACCTAAAGCAAGATTGAGGTGACCTAGCCCTCCTTGCATGGAGAAATCAGTGGACATACAGCCCCGTTTTAGTACAGGTGAATTGGTTATGAATTACTATGGCAAGATATGGATTTGTTAATATTGTACATTTCCCTGAACCAATGAATGACACTGTTTATTGAAATGCATCAATCTAGATATGATTGTTATGTTATTTTTTTCTTTCTATATTCGGTAAAATGATCAACAAAAGCTGTGGTTTCATATTACACCATGGGCCTCATTACGACCCTGGCAGCCGCGGTATGAACAGCCGGTAAGGTACCGGCACCGTTCATACCGGGCCACCACATTACGAGTTTGCTCGCGGGTGGCGGTATGCACGTCTGGTCTGGCCAGACTTGCATACTGGCACCTGCGAGCAGACCAGGATGCTAACAACAGACCTGTCATTAACGGGTCTGTTCTTAGCATCCTCCCCATTCCCATTGAGCCCTCTGGGGGCTCAAATGGGAATGGGGACGTACCAGGTCCCAAAAATGGGAATTACCGGGCCCGCAAAAGTCAGAATGGGCCAGTAATTCGCTTTTTTTGGGGCCCGGACCCGGTCACGAGTTTGGAGGTAGCCATGCCGGTAATGACGGCATGGCTACCTCCAAACTCGTAATGAGGTCCCATGTCTGCTCTTGTGAGTGCAAACACCAAGTCACCAAATCATATTTAATGAGTGCTTTCAATTTTCTCTGTCCTTGTATCGTGTGGTCTTTTTTTAACACTATGGTCAGTATGCTGATTGCACTAACAGGCTTCTCTCTAGGACCAATTTCTTTTCAGATTGTAGGATCTCATTAGGATTCACCTCCAGCTAAATAAATCTGCCCACTTTCTGCCAGTTTTCGGCGGAATAACTGCGGGGGAATTACTGCCATGGTAATTCTGTGGAAAATGCCCCATTGAGTCCAATGGACTCAAATTAAATGGGGATTTACACTGCCACTTGTAATCCGGTGGTAATACCGCCAGACCAAGGGGTGGTACAGTAATTCAGTTTGGTGGTATCTGGGCAGATTTACCGCCCAGATACCACCAACCTTTTAATGAGGCCCACCACCAAATTACAAGTTTCACTTGAATTACCACTGGTGGAATTGTGAGCGGTAATTCTGCCAATTTTGGGAGGAAAAGTGGAGGATGTACCTCCAGCATGATGCTGGAGGTGAATCCTCCACTTTGCCTCCTAAAAATCGGCGGAATTACCACTCGTAATTCCACGAGTGATAATTCCACCAAAAATCCCCAATTGAGTCCTACGGACTCCAGAAAATGGGGAGGTTCAATATTACATTACCCCATTGCACATATGGCGGTGCAGTAAAAACAGTGGTGAACAGTGGTGAAGTGGCAGTAGTTCTGTTTTTGCCACTTTACCTCCACATTATACCACCACAGTGCAACAGAATTGGAGGTAAAGCAGAGGAGGAACCTCCAGGATTTGGTACATCCTCTACTTTACCCCCAAAACCCAGCTGATTTACCATGCCGTATGACCGCTCACAATAGATATTTTGGAATTCCCCACTGTTTCCCATGGTCTGCAAAAATGGGGATTTACACCACCCTACCATCAATCATAATCCTGTGGAAATTCCACAGAAGTGTCAGTAACGGTAACCAATTCCAACAATTTACCCCCAGATTTCCACCAAACTCAGGCTAAGGACCATTATGTGTTAACGGCAATATTCATTTCAGCAGGCAAAATGGCCGCCCTCACACCAAGATCTAATCAGTCATAATTTTATATAGTCCTTTCATGCTGGGGCTCCTTTACCCGATCCTGTCCAGGTCACTCCTCCCCCTTCTGTGGGATTGAGGAGGGGGCCCTATAGATCAGACACCAACCTCTCTCGGGTGCTGCCACAATTTAGAGATGGGCTCTGTCAGACGGATTGGATTTTTAGATTAAGTAGGAAATTCACATCGTGTCTTCGTGGGAAGGCACGTTCACTTGAAACGTAAATTTGTTAGCAGAAATCAGACATTTCTCAGAGATGGTCCAGCAGCTCAGGCACGTTTTGTGATGTCGCTGGCACGCTCCAGAGTAATGAACTCCGGGAGTGACTCATACCAGACAATCTGAAGGTTATGTCTTTGTCTGGCAAAATAATGTTTAAAGTGACATTGCCGGGGAGAGATTTTGACATATTTGCGAGTTTTGCTTTGGAGTCTGGAAGCTGAAAACAATGTGTGCTTCTGTATGTGCATATCCGCAGCTTCTGCTTGTACCCTGGTCCAGTGTAGGCCCCCAGGTTTGGACCGAACTGTGCATGGATGCATGTTTCCCTAGTGCTGAACTAGTCCACAGTGTAAGGAAAATACCATGTAATCTCCTATTTTTCTGAGATCAGCAAAGAGTCCTCCCAGACTGACAGCGAATGCGTATTTCTAGACTGCATGCGTTGCATGCCGCTTGGCTGAAGCCTAGCAGATACTGCACATATATCGATCACAGAGGCATCGCTAGTGGGGATCCGGGGAGGCTATAGCCCCGGGTCTTTTGGTTGTAGCCCCAGATAGAAGCTCAGGGGCTACAACCAAAAGGCTAGCTAGCCCCAAGTACCGACAATCCCAACATTGGGATAGCCCCATATCTTTTCCAGACCTAGCAACACCTCTTATCTATCACATCATTTTATCTCATGCAATATACATTTATATAGCAGAACTGATCACCCCAGAGAGGCACCAATTCCCTGGCTGATTTCACTGCTTAACGTGTTCTGTATACGTTGTAAAATAAGAGTAGGTATTACTGTTTGAAAAGATATGTTTTAAAGACTTCATGAACGTTTAGATGATCATGAGTGTTGCAAATGTGTCTGTAACAAATTCAAGAGTGTGGATGCCTGAACGGGTGTCCATCTTTTGTAGTAACTTGTCTGATAATGAAAACAGGGTAGTTGGCAGCTTGAGGGTTGCAAGAGGAGTGAAACTGTTTTAGTTTGTCGTTAAGAAATGGGAAGTCTTCATGAGCAATCATGATCTCACACTCAAGAAAATGACCACCAAAGTTCCATCAAACCTGGACGGTCTCTGGGTGCCGCCTCAGCATCAGAAGCCACACAATTGCAGTACAATAGATTATGAGAGGCAAGAAAGCCCTAGCCAGAAAGCAGGCCTACCCGCTGCTAGACACCGAGGCTCTGGATTAATATATTGACGCTCATAAAACTGGTCCCATCTTTCCAGCACTTCGAAAAGTAATGGAGGAGCCTGCTCCTTAAAGAACATCTCAACATCTGTTGACCCCCAGTTAAAAACTCTTACCACTCTCACCCCATCTACCCATCATGTACCCATTCTCTGACTGTGAGGAATCCCACTTGAAGAAATATATAAAAACGTGACATTATTAAGATTAACTCCCACTTCTACTAAGACTAGCACTATGACCCCATCAACCCCTCAACCCATGGAACATCAGTTAGAGAAAGGGAAAAAAAGCGCACTAATGTATGGAGTCCCCATTCATGTGACCAGTCTCCAGTTCCGCTGTGCAGCAGCCTCAGGAGGCACACCCACCAACCAACAACAAAGCTTTACTGAGTCGGATTCCTCCATTAACAAATAATACTTCACACAATGAAAACCTGTCGTAAAGAGACACTGCAAACCTACAAAGATTTAAAACAGACCGGGGTGCATAGGTAAAACCATGTTGAGAAAGTCTCCTTAATAAATGGGTGCAAATAATAGTAGAGTTGATGATTGGACGTGGCTCAATAAATGTGCCCGTCTCAAAAGAGCCTCCTTCACAAATGCATATAGACTGTAGATAAAATGTATGTCATTACAAATCAGTATGAAAATAGCACATCCCGATAAAACCTAATGTTAAATCTCCTAAAATTGTTCCATCAAGAATCCTCTGGGAAAGATTGGCCAATCTACATGACCTTTACTGACCTCTCGAGTGCTTTTGATATGCTCAATACACATATATTATGGGGAAAGCTTAAGAATTGGGGAATGGCGAAAACCTGTTGGGTCTTATTGTACATCTATATAGCAATACAGTGATCAGCATCAGACTGAATCATTTGGGCAGGATATCAGACCCCATTGACACCTATAGGGGCCTACAGCAGGGGTATGTTCTGGCCCCTGCCATCTTGAACCTTTAAATATCAAACATGAGAACAAAGCAAGATGTTGTTAAGACATTTCGGACTATACTGGGTCCTGAGCAATTATACTATCTCACCTGTGCTGTTGACTTAGTGATCTTGGATAGAACCAGAATTAGCCTTCAAAGAAGCCTAAATACCCTTCAGCACTTTATGACTCGTAATGACCTGAAAAGCAATAGTAAAACATCTAAGATCCCCATTTCTGGCCAAAAAAAACAGCGCCATTACTGTACTTGGTACTTGGACCATAAGAAATTGGAGGTTGTGGATAATTTTAACAATTTGAGATACACTTTTGATAAAAAGCCTAAGTCCTATCTCATGACAATTAGATTATGTAGAAGCTTAATGCCCACATGAAGACCATTAATAAGAGGTTTTGGCACGTTTCCACAATCCCACTTATAACATATTATAAGACAAATGGAATTCCAAGTTTCCTGTATGACTCTGAAACATAATTTTATAAGAAAAATATCCCTGCATATCCCTGGCTCTCTGTAGGAACATTTTGTGTCCACCAGAAATGTCTTTCTTTGATGATGGTAGTCCCACATTCTGATTCAGATGGTTTTATTTGCAAGTAGTTTTTCTAAAAGAGACCAATATTTGGTTATGTTTCTGTTGACTTTATAGCATATGAAGACTGCCTTCTAAGTGAAACATTGTTTTTTGCTTTATTCAGTTCAGTTTCTATGGAGGGCAGATGATCTTAAAAAGCCCCACAGGTTCTTGGTAGATGATACCATAGGCAAATGGTATATGTAGGTGGGTACAATTAAAACATGATGAATGGACCGGAGTGTTTTCATAACCAAATATTGGTCTCTTTTAGAAAAAATTCTTGCAAATAAAACCATCTGAATTACAATGTGAGACAACTATGACTAAGGGAAGATTTGGGTGTTAGATTACCCTTCAGGTCCAACACGTGGACATCTTTCTTTGATGATGTACATACAATGATTCTAGGGAGTGACCCTGTACTCAGTAATTGGGTAAAACATTTTAAACAAATACTGAGTACATTGAACCATAGATCTAAAACATTGCTTGATAGACATGCGGCCATTAAAATAACTATTCATGATTTGGACTTGTGTATAACCAGAGTCAGGATTGGCCTGTATCGCCTCTGATATATAGTAGCTGCTGATTAAAGGCCCTACAATAGCTTAAAACCTTACCTGATACAATACCCTTACCACAAGTGAAGGGCCTTATTTTTAAGATTTTGTTTAAATATATTGCCTACTGGGGAGGTTTATGGGCTTAGCTCTAAAATGTCCTCTGGTGGCCTCACTTGTCACTTTTTCAGCAATGTGTAGTACATAGGGACACTGCAACACCTTATTATTTACTGAACAAGTTTAGAACTGATCCGATACGAATATTGTAAACACCTATTTGAGAAGGATAAATCACCTGGTTGTGCCCAATTGTGGTCTAATATTTGTGAAGTCTCTGAACTCACCTTAATACTGGCAACATTAAGGTTGCTAAGAAAAATCCTAGACCTTCATATCTAGGACTTGGAGATGTTCTCAGTACCCATTGTGTTCCTTGTAATGATGAGCTTTTTTACGCTAAAATAAGCTGAATCTTACATTATAAAAGCAAAGTGTAGTTTGATGAACTGCTGATGAATTGCATTGTAAAACTGTTGCTCTATTTTACTGACTACTCTTTGATTAATTGTATTTAGAATCCATAAAATTGCAATTGATGAATTGCATAATTTATTGAATAATTGATTAATGGATTGTGATGAATTTGTATTTTGTATTAATATATCATATGTTGGATTGAATGTGTAAGGTTACATTAAAACCTCAGCACTAAAAGGAATCTTCTGAAATGGGAGTTTAAATGTTTTCTGTGTATGTCAGTACATTTTCTACAAAGCAATAGAACATGGCAAACCTTCTCAACAGCACCTGTATTTTATATACATTCCTTATCAATCTAGACTTATCCCACTTTCTTCGATCATTTAAAGGGAGCATATTCAACCTGGTCATTAGAACCAAACCCCTGCACTTTGCAGATTTTATGTCACAAATTTAACCTCCATGCATCATATCTACGCGATAAATGGCATAGAGTTTCAGTCACGATAGGATGCTTCTTTTTGTCTGCTCAACTCATAGTCGTGCCTCCATGCTTTCTGCTTTACCATTTTTTTTTAACATTTAACATTTTTTTAACATGGGTCAGAGAGGAATACTAAGTGATGTCCACATTTTAAGTCCCCAAACTGGCCGTTGGTATGACATCTTCCCTGTACCAAACATATCTATTGACCGCATTACAGTTTTTATATTTGGATTGTCTGAAAGGCCGAAATTCGCCTTAAAAAAATAACAAGCACACCTCACTCTTGCCTGTGAGGCCATGGTCGGCGTTGCCAGTTCCAAGCGGAGTGCACAATTCGGGATGCTTTGCAGGAGAGTTAGTAATTTTTTATTTTTTTATTTTGTGTCACCTCATTCTGTGAACAATTGGAATATCCCCAATTCTCGCTCCCATAAAGCAGGAGAGTGCCCAGCTTGGCTCTATAGACACTAAGGGCCTCATTACGGGTTTGGCGGTAGCCATGCCGCTATTGGAGGCATGGCTGCCTCCAAAACCGGGTCCGGGTTCCCTTAATGGGGAATTACCGGGCCATTCCGAGTTTGGAGGGCTCGGTAATTCCTCCCTCAGGGAACCCGGACCCGGAACTTCCCCATTCCCATCTGAGCCCCCATAGGGCTCAATGGGAATGGGAGAGGGAGCTAACAATGGGCCAATTACGACCGGCCCGTTGTTAGCTCCCTGGTTCCCTTGCGGGGCCTGGTAAGGACGCCTGGTTTTACCAGGCGTCCTTACCAGGTCCCGTGAGGGGACCTCGTAATCAGGCGTGTAGAGGAGGTCCCAGATATGACCTGCACCCCTGCCCCCCAGTGCGAGTTGCCAGTAAGGTACTCACCGTGGTATGTGACGTACGAGGAACAGCTGAACCAACAAAGGGCGGCAATGGGCCACTGCCCTGTGTACATCAGAAGATCAAAACCTGTTGAAATGCCCATAACCAGGCAACCCTGGGCAGCACGGTACCCAATCAGACAACCGTACCTGCCATTGGTACGAAACAACGAGTATTTACAGACTGTCCATGAGGAGACCCTGAAGGCCTTAATGGAAGGCCAATGGAAATAGACTAAGGGGCTAGGCAGCCCCGAGAACAACCAGAAGTGGCTACTGAAAGCTATGCATGACAATATCGACAATTGCGAGGAGAATTGTAATGGACGAAGGGGAGAGACACTGTGAAAACGTATGAGAATGGTGCCATGAGACAAGACGGAGGAAACCGCCTTATTGAACATGTGTGAATAAGCTTGAAACGCAAGATACTAAGTAATCAATACCGCCTGCAATGCTTAAGTAGAAGAATAGAGCGGCATGCTCCAACTATATATGTCTACCTCAATACAGCACAAAGTACACGTGCGACTCCATTTTGTTTGAGCAGAAGAAAGCCCAGGCGGCCCAGGCCCAACTGACTGAGTTTCACATCTAGGTCCAAGCTGAGGAAAAGAGCGGGATCGAAACTTAACAAAGGATGGCTCATGCTGGGGAAATTGAGGTAAAAAAACACAAGGCTCCAACTTCAGAGCACGCCAGCCCGCCCGTGAAGGTCAAGATAAGAGAGGCCCATGCAGGTGGCCAAGCGAACACAGAATCAAATGCACGAAAAGACTGAGAACTGAAGCAGATTCACGGTGGACCAACACGTGACCAGACAGGCGCGAAGATGTACCACCGCCTGATGTCATTCAGAACCAGAGGGTGCCATAACTTTCCCTGCTGAGAGACTACAGATCCGAGGCCATACCTAGCCAACTAATTGACACATAGCCCTAAACCACTGATTGATGGAAGGGAGGCAGGGTGAATCTTGGGACACCAGGCACCAGGGTGTCTATTCTGCATGCTGCTAATTAAAAGTGGAGATTTATGTTTAGGGGTGTAACTCGCCCACTCACAAGGGACCATGTAATCTAGGGTCCTATAGACTTTGTAACCAATGAGACGTTGTACTTGTAGTGACGTCAATCATGTGTTCTGTAGAGGGATGGGCATAGACGCCCACCCAATAAGAGTTATCCAATCCGTATGCCTTATTTTCATATACAGATATAACACCTATACTTAAGTTACCTTTCCCAGCCAATTATATTGCATGAGGATTTTTTATAGAAGTGTACGTTGTTGTTGATGAAGTTTGCCCATAAAAGATGCTGTTGTACTGAAGTTCGAGGAAGTCAGGGTGAGACAGGTGTTTGCGATGCTGCTAATTTCCATAAGCTGATGTATATATCATTAAACGGACTTCCCTTTGCCAATTTACTGAGTCCCTAGTATTGATTTGTGCTGGAGTATGTCAGTCCTGCACCCTGTCCTCATTCAGTGCAGCTATCTTGTATTACAAGTTTTCGAGGGTGAGTGCTGACCAATGGGCCCGTCAGTAATTACCTCTCCTCGTCAACACTTGGTAGCGTGAGGATGGTTTCGGCCATCGATTATTGATAATCGATTAATATAGTCACAAGACACCTTTAAACCGACGGCGCGAAGTAACTCTGGATCTTCGGTTACATCGCGAGTCCTTTCGCTATGCCGGCTGAGTAGGCCGAGAAGCTTCCCGTGGACAGTGATAGTGTATATACTCCCAAAAAATCTGCAGTGGGTCTGAAGGAACCCGCTTTTCCAAGCATAACCCTTTTCATTCCCACGGGAAGCGGATCGGATGAAAACCATAATGCGGGACGAGGAAGGGGCGGTGATCCCGGAGATCCAGAGAGGAAAAGAGACGATCGTTGAGTGAAACAATGAAACTCGTTACCTTGGCAAATGACTCATAGGCATTAGAGCAAGTGGGGGAAAGGTAGCGGAGGTTGGCGGAGAAAGATAAATTAGTTAGAGGTAGAGAAGACGGTATATATATATAGTGGATTAATGACTCGTATATAAAAGGAAGACATATATAATAGGATTCCAGGGGGGCACCTGAGCTTAAACATAATAGAATACCAGGGGGGCACCTGGGAAAGGTAAAAACGTAAAAGTATACCGGGGGGACACCCGAGATTAAAAACGGTAAGGAATACCGGGGGGCACCCGAGAGAAAACTGTAAATTCGTCTTGTTCCTGCGCTTTAAAGAGTGGTCAGAAGGAACTTGAACCCAGAGCCCACAGAGAGGGGGACGCTAGGCTACGATGACGTTTAAAGACGTCATAAAGGGGTAGTTCAAATCCCATGACAGGGTAATAATTAGAAGGCAGGTATATGTTGACCAGCTGGTGTCTATCTAGTCTGTCAAGCGTCTGTTATAAGTGTCTTGTTATATGTGAATTTGCAATAAATGTATTGATGCGAAAAATGTGTTGATGCTTGAGTGAAATGCATTTTGATTTTTGCGATTCTGTTACTGAGAGGGGATCACCAGTAAATTGATGCTTTCTGTTGAGTAAATTGATGGTATAAATTTAGGCGGAAAAAGTGGAGTGGAGCTTGCGGTTGTGGTGCTTGCTCATATTGGTGGAGAGACTTAAGTTATTGTGTAAACATTGTGGGTATTGAAGTGAAAAGATGGAGGAGGTCACCCCGCTTATGCATCTCTGTAAGCAATTGCCAAAACATGCAGCAAAGCTGAAGAAATACAGCCAGGAGTAGGTTAAGGGCACCGCAAATAAAATGTTTATGCCGTGGCCCCAGAATGGGTCATTGTCTAATGCTGTCTTACAACACATGACCACGTTCCTACATGCCACATATAGCGGGAAGAAACTCGAGAAACGCCTTGCCGTTCTCGAGTTATGGAAGATGTTTGAACAAACAAAGGAGGAAGAAACACCTGCAGACTGGATATTAAACGTATGTACAGAGGGGGGTGAGACGCCTACTGTGCCACTGGTCCCACCGGAACCAGTCATTGACGGAAGCAGGTCAGAGGGTCTTTACCCGCTAAGAGAGCTCAAAGCAGCCACGGGGTATAGCAACCCCGCGTATGAGTCACCTGCATGCAGTAGTGACGAAACTAATGAGAAGGAGCGGGATACCGTTCCAGCCCCACCGTCCCGAGGGACAAGGAGAGGCACGGAGATGGACGAAAGGATCAGATACAGACTAGTGCACCTCTCAATAAGGAGAGAGAGGTAAAGAAGCGGAGAGAGAGTGATGAGATGACATTTGCAAAGGACGAATGGATGGGAGGACAGATATTGTTAAAATTAGATGAAAAGGGGAGTGAGGATGCAAGACCAGGAGGAAGGCCTGACGAAAAGCATAGAAGGGAAAAGGATAGGGAGACAAGGGATGAAAGAAATAGAAAGAAGGACAGGCTGAGGCGAGAACAACTTTATTGCGAAGAGCAAGAAATAGCGCTCAGTCGCACCCAGTAAGCAGCCTACGAAAAATACAGACTGAATAAGTTGAAGTTAGAGGAAGAACATAGGGTGCATGAAAGGAAGGAAGAGATTAGAAAGGCAAAGGAACGTAGAGACAAAAGGATGCGGGAAGTAGATAAGATTAGAGAGGACGCAAGGAAACGCAAGGAAACAGATGAGGAAATAGAACGAAAACATAGACAAAGGGCGCAAGATTTAGAATATTTGCAGCAGGAAGTGAAAAAACCCAATCCTGTTGTAGACTGGGAAGACATAGAAGAGTTCTTTCCAGCAAGTGATGCAGTACCAGGTACAAGCAGGACAATTCTTGATGATGACTTCGAAACCAGAAGCATCGGGGAAACGATTGATAAAATATATGATGAAATGGGACTGGAACGAATCTCCCAAGAGGGAAGGGAAGATGAGAGCTTAAAGAGCACTCAGTTATATGACACTGAGGATGTCACCCAAAGTAATGAGAGTAGGGGACGTTCCCTAGATAGACTAGAAGATAGGCAGAACGAAGATGACGCAAGAAGTTGTGCAAACTGGGAGTATTCGGAGTATGACTCTGATAGGGACACGGAAGAAGTGATGTATGACGAAGGGAGACGGCGCGAAAGGCGGCTCTCAGGGAACCGAGGGGTACAATGGTCAGAGGCTGGCGAGTCCATAAGTAGGACATCGAAGTCCGCTGGACAGGCCAGCCGACATGAAGAAACACCCCACAGTCAGAGGGGGGCGTTGGCACCTGCCTATACAGATAGGTTAAGGGCACTGCCAGGTAGAAAGCAAGGCAGGAACGCCACCCCAGCAAGAGACCGAGGAGGTAAAGAAAAGGGAAAGGATGATTGCACATTCCAATTCCCACTGCTAGAGAAAGGGGGCGTAAGACCGCAATATATTCCATGGCCACACATGGACCAGGAAAATTTAAAGAATAAGCTTCCAATGTTGACATTGGGAGCCAGGAAGTGGATACATGAGCTAGAAAAAATGACAGGGGGAGTCACTCTAGCCATAGGGAACATCAAGGGTCTCCTAACTGCGATACTCGGAGTAAGAGCCGACTATGTGTGGAAGAGGGCAGGCTACCCTAGGGTAACCATAACTAACACCTCTCATGACGGAGCGCCATTTAATAATTGTGAAGTCGCAGTGTGGAAAGTGCTGCGAACGCTATACCCTGACACATCAGACATGGGAGCCATTATGACTCAGAAGATGAAAGAGTCAGAGGATCCATTGCTTTATATCCAGAATTTTCAAGACGCGTGGGTGCTTGAAACACATGAGTCTTGGACAAAACCTATCCCTGTATTCTATCATATACTGTGCCAAGGGTTACCAGAACCGGTGCAAAAACAACTCAACAAAATTGGTAGGAATAGAAGCTAAACCGTGGGCCGAAATCCAGTTGACACTTGCCCATTATTGTAGGCTGTTGCAAGAAAAGAATCGAAAGAAAGAGGCAACGCGTAAGGGAGAAGAGGCGAAGCTGGTGCAAAGGAAGCTCACGAAGTATGCGCTTGAGGGAGCCATGCTAACAAGCCCTGCCGATTCGAGTGCGCAATGTGCCACTAACCCGCCGCAGAACAATCAGGGTAACGCGGGATATTATCCGAGAGGAAGGGGATTTGGAGGAAGAGGATGGCAGAGTAATCAGGGAGGCTTTAGAGGTACCCAAGGTTTTAAAAATGTTCAAGGTGGTATCCAGAGCGCACCAATGGGCAGTCCAGCTATGCCAGATGGACAGATGGCCCGACCACTGCCAGTGTGTTGGCTATGTGGAGTGACAGGACATGTGGCACACATGTGCAGAAGCCAAGGCATGTGGCAGAACAATCCGGGGATGGGGGCAGGCACGGTAAATCAACCGGCTACCCCACAACAGGGCAATGCACAAAACTATACCGTGCAGCAGCAGGCAGCTGGCTTGCAGCAAGGTGCACAGCAAGGGTTTCAACCCTCGAACTTGGGGAACTTGCAACAGGGGCAACCCCAGCAGGCACCGCCGCCGGTACCACAAGGGATGAACAATGGGGGTGTTCCGCAAACTTATAGTGGGCCGAACCTATACATAAAATAGGACAGCTCACAGGAAACTTGGATGTGCTCTATCCTATCGGTGACACCAGACCCTAATAGGGAACCAAGGGTAAATGTCACCATAGGAGGAAAAGAGTATTCCTTCTTAGTTGACACGGGTGCGACGTGTTCGTGCATAAGAGAAGGCAAGTTTTCTTTGTCCGGCGAGGCAATAGACACGCAGAGTTTCACTGGAGCTCATAGTAGAGTTCCCTTCACAGATGCTCTCCCGGTCTCCGTGGGAGAGCATGAAATGAATGTGCCTTTACTGTACTCACGTCAGTCCCCAGTAAACATCATGGGTCGAGATCTAATGACAAAGCTGAATATGTCAATCTCATTCACTGAGCATGGCATACTGTGCTCTACGCCATGAATGCATTATTCCAACGTATGCGAAATGATCAGAGCATACTCGGGATGTACAGCTATGAGAGCTTTACCGCTGGAGCCGGAGGTCTTCGAATATGGCGTGCAAGTGCTCACGGTGGGATTGCCGGGCCTCTCAGGCAAAACTATGAGGACCCCTGACGAGTTTCTTTTTAGACCAAGGATACCCATGCATGAAGAAGAGGGACAAATATTTCCTTTGGCAATACAGTTTGCCACAGTAAAGGGGAAGGTGGTTTTAGTAGAAGGATACGATGATGAAGGAAGGCAATGGTGCGCAGTTATCGCCATTGAAGAAGGGTATCGAGTGACTGACGTCACAGATGATGATCTGTTCGAAGAGCGCCCTGACTTAGAGGAGACACGGGTGGAAGTAAGTCTCAGATTCTGGGTCAAAATGATCAAACGAGAAGTGCCACAGCGAATGATGCCAGTGATGGCACGACCAGAATACTTTGAGGAGGACATGGCCAAGGTGCCAGTCACAGCATGGACAAAAGGGCCTTATGACGTAGGGCTCCTGAAGAGGGCAGGAGAGGTGAAGATTAAACTCAAGCCTGGAGCGATTCTACCAAGAGCGCGACAATACCCCATGTACAGAGAAGCGGACGAGGGGATTGCGAAGACAATCTCTGCCATGATGGAGCAGGGCATTCTGGTAACGTCAGAATCACCTTGTAACACAGTGATCTATCCTGTCAAGAAATTGAAGGGAGGGTCTTGGCGTTTAATCCAGGATTTACGAGCATTGAACGACATAGTAGAAGCCGAGTTCCCTCTAGTACCTAATCCATCCACTATTTTGTGCAACATACCCACGGAGGCAAAATATTTCACGGTGATCGATTTGAAGAATGCATTTTTCTCGATCCCATTGCACCGTGATTCACAAGACCTAAGGTCATTTACTTTCAGACAAATGCACCTGAAAAGTACAAGGCTGCCACAGGGGTATTGTGAATCTCCGTCCATTTTTAACCGAGTCCTGCAAATGGACCTAAGTAACATTGCGGCATACATTGTTGTTTTGCAGTATGTAGATGACATTCTGATCTGCAGCACCACTGAAAAGCAATGGCGACACGACTCTGTTCAGCTACTGACCATATTAGCTGAGAAGGGATACAAGGTGGACAAGGACAAGTTGCAATACTGCCAACAGGAGGTGTTATACATAGGGCAACTAATCTCACATGAAGGGAAAAAGGTAACACCAGACAGGGCTGAAGCTATCATGAACACGGCTAAGCCACTCATGTTAAAACAAATGCAGAGCTTCTTAGGCCTATGTAATTATGTCAGAGGGTGGGTCTTCGATTACAGCTCATACACCAAGCCCTTGCTCCAGGCCTTAAAGAAAGCCCAGGCAACAGAGGGAAAAATTGAATGGACTGAAGAAATGGAAAAGGGGTTTGCAGAACTAAAGGGGCGTGATGCCCCACCCTGTTCCCTCTGTTTAGCAAAAGCCCTCAGGCCCAATAGCATGGATCTCAGCAGCCAACTGGGTAGCAGAGCAAGCCGTCCATTTGGCTATTCGAGTTCAGAGACTGGTTCCAGCCAAACCCTCTCACATTTAGTGACACAGCAGCGCTGATTGCCCGGTTCGACCTGTCCAGGGAGCCTGCCTCACAAGCAAGATTCATGACAAGGTTTCAGTGGGAACACCCATTTGCCCTGATGAAGGCGGTTTATGTAGAGTAATACTGATCCGGCTGATGCATTTGGAGCCGGATACTTCCTCCGCCGAAACGTGTCCGTATGCAAGGGGGACATTTTTTGGGGTCTATGGACTACTTACTGCCAGGCCCACATTTGATACTAAGAAATTTCACTACGGTCCCCCTGTCACGTTGGCACCTGTAATATGAGATGCTTCAGGCATCTGAAAGATGAGATGCTTTATTGAATACGGGGGTTGGGTAGTATCCTACACCCACCCTTGCACTGTAGCATAGTCCCTATGATTTCACCAGTGATTTATGCCATGTTACATGATGAAGGACTTCAAACTGATTTATGTACTGAAGCAAAATTGTGATTCTTGATCTCTTTATTCATTTATGTTCAGACTATTTGAGTTTTTCACATGCAAATTGTCTATAAATGTTTTCTTGTTCATGTCTGAATGTTTTTAATGTTAATACAAACCACGTTTATTCACAATCATGGTTGTATGTGATTCTTCTTGTTTAACCCCTTTCTCCTTTCTGGACATTCTCATGGGATATAAACTTAGAGGTTTTTCCTATCAGTACCAACAATACCAGGATTCCCATTACTAGGATATAGTTGTTTCATTCATTGACAACAAGTAGGAATATACCTGGCCAGTAGCAGCACTAACTTTTCTTGGTTTTTGCAGAACTAAAGGGGGCAATGTGTAAGGCCCCAGTTCTCGGGATCCCCAATTATGCAGAGGAATTCTATCTCTTCTCTCATACCGATGGCAATTTTATGACGGCAGCCCCTAGCATATTACAGTGGGAGCTTGGACCCGGTCATGAGGGGCCACTTCCCATGCGAGCAAAATTTAGCAGCCGCCGCGTTTGCCATCGAGAAAGCATCATCCATTGTGATGGGATGCTCCGTGACATTATATGTTGAGCACTCATTTTTTGCCATATTGGAGAAGCCAAAGGGCACCTTGACGTCACAGAGAGCATCCGCATATGAGGTGATTATCTCAAATCCATCGATCAAAATAGTGCGATGCAAAACTGTGAACCCTGCTATGTTTATTGCTGAGCCAGTCACAGAGGGAGAACCTGTGCATGACTGTGCCAATTATGAAGAGTTTTATGATGAAATCCCCAGAATAAGCGAGAATGCTCTGCCGAGCGGAGAAGTCGTCTTCATTGACGGATCATCGAGAATTGACCAAGAAGATGGGCAAAGGTACACAGGTGTGGCCGTGATCAAACACATGGCAAATGGAGAGTTCCAAGTACTTGTCAGTGCACGAATACCATCCCACTATTCAGCACAGGCTGCAGAACTAGTGGCATTGATACTCGCCATCGAGAATCACGCACACCAGGAAGTAACAGTGTACAGTGACTCTGCCTATGTGACGTCCACCGTGCACGCAGGCCTGGCACGATGGAAAAGGAGGGGCTACCTCCGAGCAGACAGCACGCCAGTGCAACATGCAGCCTTGTTGGACAGGCTGATAAAAGCACTACAGCTCCCAGTGTGCATAGCGGTCGTCAAGTGCGCCGCTCACACCAAGGGAACAGATTTCGTGTCACGTGGAAACCATGAAGCGGACACGGAAGCCAAACGCATGGCATCCAAGGGTGAGACAATCATGGACGTGGAGGTGGCACGTATCCATGAGCGAATGATGATAGCCCGAGCCACTCCAGAAGCCTATACCAATATGGGGCAGACACAGTTAATGGAACTCCAGGGGGAGGCACCTCAGGATGAGAAGAATTTATGGAAGCGTCAAGGGTGTTCTTTAAACCCCTCTGATGGGTTATGGAGGCAGGACAGCACTAGTAAACCAGTACTGCCTGTCACCATCCTAAAGGTAGCGTTAGAACAGCTCCACTACCCTTTCCACATGTCAAAAGAAAATCTTGCTGCAACACTCTCAGAAGACTGGTTTGCACCGAATTTAGCGGAGCATGTTGCATTCTTTATGGTCAATTGCATAATTTGCCAGCAATTCACCTCTGGGCACACATTGAAAGTGATGAGAGGAATCATTCCCAGACCTGAAGGGCCTATCTAGCACCTACATATCGACTATGTCGATATGATTCAGGTTTGTAATGGGTACAGGTATTTAATTGTTGTGGTGTGTCCATTCACTAGATGGATAGAAGTGGGGCCCTGCACACACCCTGACGCTGCCTGTCCTGCAAAGTTCCTGGTGAGGGAGGTTTTCCCCAGGTGGGGGGTGTGTGAGGTCAGACAACGGGCCCCATTTCGTAAACTCAGTATTTGAACAGATTAGCTTGTTGCTTGGTATAAAGCACAAGTTCTCGTCGGCGTATCACCCAGAAGGAAATGGCATATGTGAACGCCTCAACGGCCTGTTGAAAGAGAGGATAGCCAAACTGAAGCTCACATTAAAGAAGGGAGTGCTGCACTGCCTACCACTGGCATTATATGCGCTTCGGAACCAGCCAGGCTCTGACCATCACCTCACGCTGCACGAGATTATCACTGGTAGAAGAATGAGAACCCCTCTTACCCCCCCAAGATAGAGCTAGATGTGATGCCCAGCCCGCTAGGGAGGTTCTGGGAGCAGAAATGAAGAATTACCATGACTGTCTTACCTCTAGTACATCTGTCAGTTCAGGCCAGCTGCAGCGACGGTGGAAAAAGGGACAGCACAGCACAAACCACACCAGACAATGCTGATGCAAGCGCAACACTCAGCCTAGGCGCACCCCTTGTCTTCCCGGGGGACAGAGTTCTAGTGAAGAACTTTACGAGGAAGAAATGGGACGAACCACGATTTAATGGCCCTTTCATCGTAGAGGACTGCACCCCGCCCGCTGTCAAGCTCCAAGGAAGAAGAGCCTGGATCTTCCTGAATGACGTCAAACCCTTTATAGGAGAAGACGCGCCTGCTGCATCCACCGTGGAAGCTAGAGACAATGGGGAAGGACCACAGCACGTGCAGACAAGGACTAGGGTGAGGAAGAAGGACGCACAAGCAGAAAAGACAAACTGAATAGCTCGCTGTGAAAGCTGTGGCTATACATTGAACTTTTCTCTAAGCACTGAATGAGATACAAGACTTTTCAAACAAACGCAATGTGCAGTGGAAGTCGCAGGGCAAAGAAAAAGGTTGCATACTTTGAACCTGCAGTGACACTGGTAACTTAAACACGTAGAGCCACAGAGTAGTGGACAAAGAACTCTAAGACTCTGGTAAGCAACAGAACCAGATATTCCTGAGAACTGAAACTGTTATCCTGAAGGACCCAGCATAAAGACTTTGTTCACAAATTTATGGTACACCCCAGCAGAAGCCTTAAGTGGGATGTATTCATCTACTTCCAATTAGTGACATTGACTTATCCATCACTCATAGGGAGAGAAACAAGTGTCACAGAATTCATCAAAGATCCAGAAAATAAGAAAGTAATCAGGCAACTATTGACTGTCATCGCAGAGGTCTTCGCCGAGTTGCCTGAGCACAGTGACACAAAGACCAATGCTCCCGCCTCAAGCAGTCATTGACGAAGTGACCTACACGTTATTCTTTCGAATCATTGAGGAGTGCCCAGAACTTGTCGGGAGGACCACAGATACACTGACGTTCATCAGAGATCCCCAAAACAATCATTTTCTAAACCAGATATGGAGTAAACTAAATAATGTGGTAGCCATCCACGCAGCAGGCAAGTGCAAAGACTGCTCAAAGCAAAAGCGAGGCGTGTGATTGAGACTCTGAAAAACAAATAAATGTCCCTGTCCCCTGAGGACAGCCAAATAGGGAATTTCGGAGAGAATTCCAGTGAAACTTTCGGCGAGGGACAGATCGAGAAGGCAAGGACTGATCACACTGCAAAAAGACCGGTGACCTAAGAGACAGAGAATCAGAGCAAATGTCATTATCACCTGAAGATAGCAGAATTGCCTTGACAGTCTTCTTTCACCTCATCGAGAACTTTCCAGGGCTAGTGGGTAGACCCATCACTTTCGACGTGCCCACGTTTCTCTGTGAGCCAGCAAAAAATGCACAACTCAACAGACTCCTGAGAGCTATTGCATCACAGCTGAGAAGCAATCATGAACATCCGCTGCTGAGAAGAGCCTTAGAAAGGAGAGATCCAAGATAAAACCCTTTAGAAGCCCCAGCCGGGGGCAGAGCAAGGAAACAAAGACACAGTTCTTCATGCTTCCAACGTAGAACGAATCTAAAGGGGATAACTACATCCTGAACTTCTTTTCCTATTTTTCTTATTTTTCTCTGTTTTTCATCATCATCCCGCAGTGGAGTAAATGGGGGGGAGAGAGACTTTGCAGCAACTCGACCTCGAAGAACCAAGCGAAAGGAGCAGAGCAACGAACTTCACTGCCGTGTTTACTTTTTTCAACCTTTTTCTTATTTTTTCCTACCTTCTCATATGTTCACTGTTATTAAATTTTTGTTTTAATTTTTCAATGGTTTATCTATGCGTGATGTGCAGCGAAGCCATCCTTTTATGGTGTCACTACGAACAAATTCCTGCATGTCCTCAGGGCCAAGACGAATTGGGAAGGGGCCTTGGAAATGTGTTGTATACACAAATGCAGGAAGAATGTGATGTGCTAAAAACGGTAGTCTAACCTTTTGCCATAGTCTAGCAAAGGATCTGTAATCCATAACTAGAGACGTCCGTCATCACTCGCAAGAGGGGGGACATTAAACTGCACCCGCCATTTTAGTGTTCGCTGAACTTTTAAGTAACGAAAATCAAGATAAGAAAATAAATAAACTATTGACTATGGACTTGTTCGAGATGGGGGCCCAAACCAGTAATTTAGTTGTGCCACCAGTGGAGGGGCGCCCCCGGTTTCCTGGAAGAAGATGCTGTAAAATGTCTTCAAGGCCGTCATATGTATATGCATAGTGATTGTTGTAGTATTTTTGTCTCTAACTGTCAGAACTGCCTTTCTTATTGGTGCACGAAGCATCACAATGTCCGTGCTTCCACCAGGTAATGAACATCTGGGGCCCACAAAAGCACCCAGACCGTATATTGTCATCCCTGTTCCAAGAAAAACTGATGATAAAACAAACAATTTACAGTTGAATGTAATTAGCAGCAACACGTACACACTTGAAGTAATGAATGATGAGAAAGGCTGGAGACAGGGTCAGCACGGAATGAATGATAACATAGCACTGTCCACGGCACGCACCCATACACTGAGTGCACACAAACAAGGGCAAGTGTCAATGGCTACAAAACCGCAGGCCAAACTAACTGAAAGGGAGAAATTCCCGGTGGAACAAGCAGCTCCAGAAAGCAGAGAGCAAAGTGAGAAACCGAACCGAAGTGAGATAGCACAATCACTCAATGAAACGGAGGAAGCCGCAAAAGAAATAACTGAGAAAACGCATGCGGTAGTCAAGTATGTGTTCCCACTCATACGTAGAGCAAAGAAACTACATGAGGAGTTCAGCAAGAAAACCACAGAACCTGTAATAACGAGCACGTCTGCTCCAACGCCACAGATAAGCAACAGGCCTACAATGCCACCACGCGTTGGGAAGATAACAAGCCAATGGTGGTGGGAAGAGTTCTACAACAGAGTGTACGAGGGAAAGAAAAGAAATGCAAGCCCTTCCTCTACTATGACAGTGCAGGAAGTGAGAACTGCCCCACCAAGGATAACGCCCAAGAGACTGCCTGAACAAAGGAGCAGTACAGACGCATTCAGAGACATAGGGCCTCATTACACGGTAGGCGGTGAGCCATGGCGCTATTAGCGGAAAGGGGATTTACCGCCCCATCCCAAGGTTGGAGGGGCGGTAAATCCCCCTTCCGCCATTGCCCTTCCCCATTCCCATTTCTGCCCCATAGGGCTCTATGGGAATGGGGAAGGCGCTAATTACGGCACCGCAATTTTGCGGTGCCGTAATTAGCTCCGAGGTCCCTTAGCGGGTTGGTATTTAACGCCTGCAAAAGCAGGCGTTAAAACTCCAGCCCGCTAAGGGACCTCGTAGTAAGGCGGCAGGGATTTACCGGTACCGGTATTTTACCGGTGCCGGTAAATCCTTACCGCCTACCGTGTAATGAGGCCCATAGTGTTGGCCAACTACAGAAAAACATTAAGAATCAAGAGAAGCCCATATGAAACGGACACTGAACTAAACGACTACCTGGACAGCACAGCCCATCTTGGAAACATATGGTACCAGCACATGAAGGAAGTTGGACGAAGCAAAAAATCAGAAGGAGAATGTTTTGTCTGTGCACTCCTGCCATACAGCATGGGCAAGTCCAAAATCTTTGTTGCAGTAGAAGTTGACGTCCCCACGGCACACTGCATGTCTCACGTAGCAATGTGCAACACCAGAGGGCAGTTTATGGGAAGAGACGCCTCACTGATATGGCCCAACGAAAAAGTCTTCCCAGGACATCAAAACAAGAAACAGGGCGCACACCAAGAATCACGTTATTAGATATGAAAACCCTGACGTCAAAGGATCAGGAATTAGATGGGAAATAACCCAAGACTGAACGTCCAAGGAAAAACTGCAGAAGAGGCTCAAATCTGGAAGAACAGAGGCCAAATGCAGATCTGGGGGTAAGTGGTTTCCCCAGACGGATGGGAAGAAGGAGTAGTAATCTACCAAGCTTGGATGGTCCTTGGAGCCTGCAAGGAAGCAGTAGAAAACTCACAGAGGTTATGTAAACCTCTATGGCCAAAATTGACAAAGCTGTTAACATGGGTCGAAGACAAAGGAGGACCCCTGAAAATAGTACCATTGGAGAACCCGAAACTGTGCTTCAGAAATAATGGTACAAGGAAAATGGGGGAAAATCAAAACTGTGGATGAATATATGAGGCACCAGGAATGGCACAAGGAACCGTAGTCCTGATGGACCGCTATTGGGCGTGTGGATCCAAAGCGTACATAAGACTGCCAAGAAATTGGGGGGACATATGTACATTGGTCACTATCCATGTTCCCGCACTGGTGATTCCAAAAAATGATCTGAATCTGGACAGCTTCCCGAAAGCAGATGCTCATCTGAGAAGGAGGAGATCCTCAGAACTGATATCCAGAATGAAGAGAGAAAACTCCTTTTCTGCCAAATCAGAAGAAGCATTCTATACGATTCCATACGAATACAGGCTGTTCAGCTCAGTTCAACAGTATTCACCACAATGCTCCTGCCGCACATCCAAATTGGAGTGAATGCTAAATGGTTGCAGATAACCAGATGGAAGTTACTGCAGACCATCAACACCACAACAAAAGGATTCAATGCGATCAAAGACGAGCTGAGAGCAGTTAGACTGATGACCCTCCAGAACAGATATGTGCTTGACATGATCACAGCAATGGATGGAGGTGTTTGCGCAAAAATCGGAGAATCATGTTGCACATTCATACCATCACAAGACGAAGAAAATGGAACCCTCACAGAGGCCATAAGCATGTTAACGACCCTGAAAAACCAGATGACTGAGGAAACAGATGAAGTAGATGATGACAGCTGGTTTGGGAACCTATTCTCATGGGTCCCGCAATGGATGGCAGATATATTCAAGTTCCTGGGAGCTTTGCTAGAAATGGTGCTGCTAGGATTCTGTGTTATCAAGATAATCATCACACAGTGCCAGAAAACTGCAAAGAAGGCCATTGGGATGAAAATTATGGTCGACGTTGAACCAGGCTGGAAGCCCAGAGACCTGAAGGTTGAGGAAATAAAGGACTTTGTGAAGGCCAGTGAATTTGCACCAGAGGGAACAAAATTCACTTATCCCAAGAAACGAAGAAGGTATGAAGGCAAATGGATTTACTGCAGTCCAAATGGACAATGCCAGTTGATGACCTAGAACAAAGATGAGTACGTGAAAACAGCAGGAAGCTTGAAAGGGGTGATAAAGATATGGACACCAAAATTGCATACTTTCACGCCTTCTTGTGTACACCCAGGAGACGATGAGCAAGAAGCTGAGGAATCAAAGAAACTGAATATAAAGGAGGAAGTGGGAGTGGTCGATGAACCGACCAGAGGGGGGAGTGTAGAGGAGGTCCCAGATATGACCTGCACCCCTGCCCCCCAGTGTGAGTTGCCAGTAAGGTACTCGCCGTGGTATGTGACGTACGAGGAACAGCTGAACCAACAAAGGGCGGCAATGGGCCGCTGCCCTGTGTACATCAGAAGATAAATACCTGTTGGAATGCCCATAGCCAGGCAACCCTGGGCAGCACGGTACCCAATCAGACAACCGTACCTGCCATTGGTACGAAACGACGAGTATTTACAGACTGCCACGAGGAGACCCCGAAGGCCTTAATGGAAGGCCAATGGAAATAGACTAAGGGCCTAGGCAGCCCCGAGAACAACCAGAAGTGGATACTGAAAGCTATGCATCACAGTATCGACAATTGCGAGGAGAATTGTAATGAACGAAGGGGAGAGACACTGTGAAAACGTATGAGAATGGTGCCATCAGACAAGACGGAAGCAACCAACTTATTGAACGTGTGTGAATAAGCTTGAAACGCAAGATGCTAAGTAATCAATACCGCCTGCAATGCTTAAGTAGAAGAATAGAGCGGCATGCGCCAACTATATATGTCTACCTCAATACAGCACAAAGTACACGTGCAACTCCATTTTGTTTGAGCAGAAGAAAGCCCCGGCGGCCCAGGCCCAACTGGCTGAGTTTCACATCTAGGTCCAAGCTGAGGAAAAGAGCGGGATCGAAACTTAACAAAGGATGGCTCATGCCGGGGAAATCGAGCTCAACCAGAGAAGGGGAGGTGAGCATGGGCTCACGAGGCTCCAACTTCAGAGCACGCCAGCCCACCCGAGAAGGTCAAGATAAGAGAGGCCCATGCAGGTGGCCAAGCGAAAACAGAATCAAATGCACAAAAAGACTGAGAACTGAAGCAGATTCATGGTGGACCAACACGTGACCAGACAGGCGTGAAGATGTACCACCGCCTGATGTCATTCAGAACCAGAGGGTGCCATAACTTTTCCTGATAAGAGACTACCGATCCGAGGCCATACCCAGCCAACTAATTGACACATAGCCCTAAACCACTGATTGATGGAAGGGAGGCAGGGTTAATCTTGGAACACCAGGCACCAGAGTGTCTATTCTGCATGCTGCTAATTAAAAGTGGAGATTTATGTTTAGGGGTGTAACTCGCCCAATCACAAGGAACCATGTAATCTAGGGTCCTATAGACATTGTAACCAATGAGACGTCGTACTTGTAGTGACGTCAATCACGTGTGGTGTAGAGGGATGGGCATACACGCCCACCCGATAAGAGTTATCCAATCTGTATGCCTTATTTTCATATACAGATATAACACCTATACTTAAGTTACCTTTCCCAACCAATTATATTGCATGATGATTTTTTATAGAAGTGTACGTCATTGTTGACAAAGTTTGCCCATAAAAGAGGCTGTTGTACTGAAGTTCGAGGAAGTCGGGGCGAGACAGGTGTTCGCGATGCTGCTGATTTCCATAAGCTGATGTATGTATCATTAAACGGACTTCCCTTTGCCAATTTACTGAGTCCCTAGTATTGATTTGTGCTGGAGTATGTCAGTCCTGCACCCTGTCCTCACACGGTGCAGCTATCTTATATTACAAGTTTTCGAGGGTGAGTACTGACCAATGGGCCCGTCAGTAATTATCTCTCCTCGTCAACAGGCTGAATGGGAATAACGGGTCCTCACCCATTAGCGGACCCCGTTAAACCATTCCGCCTGACTTGTAATGAGGCCCTAAGAATTTCATAAAGCATACAGATGCCATACATATGAAATAAATCCGAGGAGACTTGCTAACTTGCCGTTGGTTGAGTAGCAATAATTTTATGTGCTTTGACCATTTCTCATCTTTGGAAAAAGGCACGCCCAGATAAGAATAGCACTCAACCGCTTCAATCTTTAGAAACCATGGGAAATAATTCCAGAAATACCAAACACCACCAGCTTAGTTTTGATCATATTCAGGTTATGGCCGTGGGCACTGAAGTAGTCATTTGAATAAATGAGGGCTTGCTGTAGTCCTCCAGGGGGCAGATCTAGTAAAGCAGGCAGGTAGAAGCACCCCAAAACAAGTGTTATGCTGCATCAGGGGACTAGCCTGTGTGTGCATTGAGGGTCAGGGGTATGAAAGTTGAAAGGAATAATATAAATAAAAGTGGAGCTAATGCACAGCCTTGCTTAGCCCCTTTGGTTGTTAGGACATTTCTCACTGGCTAACAGATCTCCTAATTCACACAGCGCATGCGTTTCGGAATAGCAGAGTTGGACTAAGAATAAGAGTACCACAGGCATGAGCTAACCCACCCCATAGCCCCTCTAATTGAACGATATTTGTCAATAAAATATTTAGGCGTAAGCTGTGATCCAGTGTAGAGAAGCCTTTACAAAAACCCGCCTGTGTGGATGTCAATAGATTCCATGGAAATGCCCACTCCGCCACGCTTGTGAGCGAGCATTTAATGACTGTTGCGACTGGGAGACTGTTTTGGGGAGGAGAGTGACAAGCTGAGTGTTGGATGGGGCACAAGGCATGGCGTCGAGACTGTGGCTCTGGCGCATATTAGAACGCTGTGCCCTGACCCTTACTCTCTCATCACCTATACCCACACATTGGCACTGTGCCGCCGGACATTTTACCCTTAAGTGATATTGTGCCACTGGGCATTTTCCTATGTTTATATCACTCAGTTTATCAGCGTGCCCACTGGTGCTCATTTTAGCACAGGAGATTTTTTGGGGTGTTCTTGTGGCAAATAGTCAGAGGTGTCCAGAGGCTGGTTTCTGAGTGGAAAAACAGGTGGAGTACCCCTATATGATATGTCTAAATTTAAGAAGTCAACTCCGGGAGAAAGAAACACGCTACTTTATTGATGATGTGGAAATAACGAGGGCAAAGTTAAACAGGGTAATGGAGATGGGAACTGGCTGACGGATAGCCTGGATCATCTGGGCCCACCCTTGCTATGTTCCGACTTCCTTCTACAGTCTTGTGGAGAAAAAGAAAAAGAAGCCCTTTTGAACTCCTCCTCACAGTCCTTGATGGATCCAGCTGGGATATAAACGTACAAGCTGATGATATTGACCGAATGTGGCACATCGTCAAAGATAAAATAATTGCCAACTTTCAGAAATGTAGTAACTTTCATGACTTCAGTATATGGCTGGATTTTTTAGATAAATCGGCACAATATGTTATCCCTGTTAAGAGAGACAAATCATGTCAATCGGATTTGTATTTGAATGCTGAAATAGTTGATAAGAGCTGCCAAACCTTGTTGATGGACTGTAGTGAGCTGGCAGGTACATCTAATACGGAAGTCCAGTTAGTGGATCCAATTAATCAATGTACAAGGGTGGAGGAAAAAACCTGTCAGACAGAGTGGCATGCTGTGCATATGGCTGTACTCTTAGAAGTGGCAAAGAATCAGAAGAAGGATGAGCAGAAGATCCTCCACTTTAAGGTCCCAACCGCAATGGCTGTAGCAGAAGGGTGAGCTCATTCATCTACAGCTGGGTGCCATACCACAGATGCTCACCTGCCATTAACCTCATTATTGGGTGCCCATACGATGATAGTAAGATTAAAATTAGGCCCACTACGAGTATTAGAATTGCCAGCGCACAGAGGCCCCTTATTCCAGATGATTCCCAAAGAGAATGTGTCTTAGACCAGAAACATTTTATTATTTCCAATGTCAAGACATCAGTAGGCCTTGAACCCAAGGAAGCCCTCAGGAATAAGGTTATGGCCTGGCTCAGTCAAAGGATTGGCCCTGGGATTTTAAGAACTTTGGACTTTGAAGTCTTCCGGAGAATTAAGATTAACCAATGGTGCTCACATGTGGACAGAGACTGTATATTGGTCGGTTGCGGTCGTAGTAACCTTCCATTGTTTTTAGCTAAGTGTTACAGCTTCATTAATGTGCCATCTGAGTTTAATTTGATCCTAAACTCCACTACATAGTGTTCTTATTGGAAATATGTATTACATCTGTCTTGGTTTTCGTCCACATTATTTCTTTGCATGGGCGAGTGTATTTATTTTGTTTTCAGGGGGGCATACATTGATTTGTATTGAAGGCTCATCTGTGTTTTGTAGCCTGGGTTTTTGGTTTGTTGCCTGTTATGTATTCATACTGTGTTTGTCATTCATGTTATCACCCTTATGCCTACAGGCCATTTCTCTAGATAGCTGTCCGCTTCTTATCATTTGACGATGCTTGCTTGATATTTTTGAGTTGTGACGTTCTTGGACTACCTGTTTATTGTCTTTGTTTGTTCTGTGCCTGTATGCCTCCTAAATGCAAGCCCTTAGAGCCTGCAGCTTTACCGGAGGCGAGCACTTTTATGTTCTTGGGGATCTCTTCCGCGCTATGTCTCTCGCACTTAGATCAGTGCCTTTATCTATAATCTCCTGAGCCTCATGAAAGAAAATCCCTTGAAAATGGGAAATCTACAGATGAGGAGAGATTTTTGCATCATTCTTTCTTCCTGGGCTATCAAACCTCGTAGCCAGCCTTCAGGGCAAAAACAGTCGCTGATCACATGACAGGTTCCTGTTCGTGCATCACTGCCAGGACCTGGTGCCTGCATCAAGCCTACAGCTGCAACCCATGCCAGCTTCCCCTTAAACATCAGTTGCAGGGAGGGAACACCAGAATCCTCATTGGTGGAACCCACAGTCCCCTGCTATTTATCCCAGACTCCCTCTGGTTTCCTGTCCCAGGTGTCTTTGATTATGGCAAGCGGACAAGAATGGATCCTGGTTCGTCCTGTTTAAACCAAGAGGACCAAGGGCCAGAACCCCTGCTCATCTCCCCTAGGATAGGCGCAAAGCCATGTTCATCATGCCCCTCTGACACAAGCATGCAGAAACACATTGCACACTCATAACTGCAACCTACACAATCCCATCTACATCTTACCATCATCAACATAACTTTATTCAGCCATCAAAGAACAACAAAAGCATACACAACACTCATTTACATTTATATTGTCCCACAAAAGCAGCTGGATTTCCAGGTCTGGAAAAAAATAGTATCAGTAACGATAACTGCCCCAGCCCTAGTCAGCTAACGTTCCTTCCAAGGGGCGTTCGATCGGTTGACTGTATGGGCAGCCAACCCACTTCTCATATTAGGTCCCCCAGATCTATCCCTGAGTGGGTCTGCATTGGCCCCTGAGAAGAGGGAAAACTGTGACATTGGTTCATAGGAGGGAACTTGGGAGGGTTCCATGTAATAATGTCGCCACAAAAATATCGCCATACAAAAATATCGCCGAAAAATTGACGTTTTTTTGTGGCGACATTATTGCATGGAACATGCGGGGGAAACACCCCCGCAAACCCCACATTTTTGTTTTAATGAATTTTTTTTTTATTTTTTATTTTTTTTATTTTTTTGCCCCTATCGCCACATATATGGTCACCCAAATAATATCGCCATGACATTTTCCCGGTGATATTATTTACGGCGACCATATATGTGGCGATATTAATACCTGATACCCTTGGGAGTGGATAGGCGCTAGTTTCGATTTTGCTTGGTGTTGACACCGTCTCCTGGACATTTTCAATATTCTGTTTGTCACTCTTGGGTCCCTTAGTTCAATGCAGATGGAGTCAAGGGAACCTCCATTATGAGGTAGCCTAATGCAACTAAAGATGTTGTCTCAGATTAGAGAATGGCACTTCCATACCGAGCGCAGCCAACGGGTACATTTGTTAATCAAAGAGTCCCTACTTTCTCGCTGATTGTTGACACACTTAGGGGCTCTATGTAAGAATAACCGTCCCACCTCAGGTATGCCTCCTATATAATCAGAACTCTGGGCTTGGTGTAGTTGGGTCCTTTAACCACTGTAGTTGATCTTTCGTGGGCAAATACGGTAGATGCAGACCCTGCCCCACGTCAGAGGTGTAGCCAGTATTGTCTAACAAGTGGGGCCTGAAGCTAATGTAGTTAACATCTAAAAATGCCCACAGATTTTAGGTGAGCCTTGCCCGCTCAGGCCCTACCCTGTCTACACCTCTGCCCCTCGTGCGTCTGTATCACCCTGCGGCAAATTTCTCAATACCCCGTCCGCTGGCTAGGGTCCTGCACAGGCTGCAGGGTGGTTTAAATAGTCTTTGGCTGCTGGTTTAGGGATTCTAGGCAGATGGTAGGGCAGATGATAGTTTCAGCTAGCATTGAGGGCCTCTTTCCAGGCACCACCGTGCATGTGCCCAAATTGACACTCAATTTGGGTCCGCTGGCTGACTGCTGTGCGGGTTCACAGAGACTGTTTGAGTGGGCCCCATGATCACCTCCAGACTAGTTTGGCAGGGTTTCCGGCCACCCCTCAAAACATCCCCAGGCAATCCTCCAAGATAAGCCCAAGCAGCCTCTTGATGACTGGCAGGTCTCTCAGAACTAGGTTGCACTTACAGTCAGTAGCAAGGCCCACATTAACAAGGGCCACAGAGAGGGTAAAAGTCATAGCTATCTGGGAGGGGCTTGTTAGACAGGCAGGGCTGGCAATCCATTGATAACCTTTCTCAGCAAACATGGACGGTTCCTCAACTCTTAGGGCCGTCGCCTTGTCCATATGGGCCTTGGACTCTCTTGGGGCTGATGGTAATAAATTAGACAATGGCGACAAATCCCCCCCACCGCCTGCAGTCTTTTCGGTGGGGAATTATGGACTCCAGGCAATCCATGACACCATCAAGATGAACAGATATTGGGTTTGAGCCATCAGATCTTTTGAGATGGTATAAAGGGGTGACATTCCACAACAAAGTTGGCATCACCAGGTGCTATGGCGGTGGCAGGTAAGAATAGGTGGTGGGTCCCTACATCGGCCATGTGTAGATCAAACTCTTCTCCACTGGGGGAAGTACCTGGTGCAGTACTTAGGGTGACCCTTTCATGGGGGGTAGTAGTTTGGCAGCCCATAACCTCGAAAAGGTCCCCCCCCCAGAAAATGGTTTATTTCCTTTATCAGTTGACAGGCATCACCCGTAAATTTGATAGGGCTGTGGGACCATATTTTTGGATTGGCACCTTGCAGTGAGGGCAGCATATTACTTTTAACTGTCAAGCTTTTCCTCTTTGGAGGTTTGAACATGGGGAACGTTTGTGAAGATTGGGAAGGCGATTTGGGGGAGGGAAATCAAAATGGAATGGGGTATCCAGGTGAGTAGGTAGATTGAGGCAGGGTAAATACAGACTAGAAACGATCGTTAGCAGCTTTGGCCGAGTTCAATCAGTTTAATCAGTTCAGAGTGGGCCCCTCTTGGTGCCCCCTGGCTTCTCCTCACTGTCTCATCACAGTGCCTCCTTCCCTTGATGATATTGGGGGGTCTGCCAACGCTCATGGAACTCCCTTGTTCCCCATGGGTTTCCGCACAGTAGGGGGTGGGATGCAGACTTTGAAGATGGGGGTTGGCCTCTCTGCTCCAGCAGCAATGGTAGCCCTCCAAGGCAGGCAGACTACCACAGGAGAGTGACACTGCCACGCCCTTGTTCCCCTACATGTTACTCAATAGCAACCTTCTAAGAATTCCTGTAGCCTCATGTTCATCAATGCACACTCTGAAATGTGTATTACGGAGATATTATCAACCTCATCAACACACACAATCTAGATGGACTCTTCCTTCTTTTGCAGCTTATCGTCTAACAACCACATAAGGAAAACAAAGGAGGTCAAACTATCATCCACAAGACTGCATGGGCCTGAACAATGCAGAAAACCGCCATGTTCCTCTCCATGGAGCTCCTCACTTGCACCTTCCAACTCATTCACACTCAGACAGCCAGCTTACTCCTGATCCACCAACCACCAAAGGAAAAAGAGCCTTCCCTGAGGAAATCAATGACCTCATCACAACACTCTAGTAACATTCTTCTTTCAGGCTTCCAGCTTCTAGGCACCCAAATCACCTGTCAGAAATCAGTGAAGTTCTTCTCATGGGTCATTGAATCTGTGGGGTTCTGTGTTCTTTCGAGGTACAGAGGGGTTACATCTATTTAAATTTCGTTACACAAGACCAGCCATCAACGAAAAGATGTCAGCCCATCTGTGCATGCATCAGCCTATAAAAGCGGTCTCTCTGCCCGTGGCCCTGCTTTGCAACATAATTCACCATCAGTACCTCATTGGACTGCCGTGATTCCAGTGAAATACTGTCCGGCCATGCTTTGTCTCTGTATCCCATCCCTGCTGTTGCCTTCAACCAGGTTCATCTCATCGCATGTCAGTTCCTGCCTGCTAGTCCACCGTTTCTTTGACCTTGTGGTTGCTTGTTGAACTGTCCACCTTGGTGAGTCTGAGTTCTGCGATGGGCCTGCACTCCTGGGTGGTGCAGGTGCTCTATGCAAGCAAAAGTACTGATTGTTCTTTATGTCTCCTCTGCCCCACTGGTGTTCCACTGTGCAGATGCTGTGCCAGCCATTCCTCTCACTATGCCTCATTCTTGAGAGGATGCGCCTTCATCTTTTCCGACTAGCTAGCTCAAACAGTCCTGTCTACTTATCTTTTTGACGCACCTTGGCAATACGTTCAAACGTGTCCTCTCTACATTTGCTAAGATCCACTGCCTACCTTTCCTGCAACTGGAATTACTGTGCTGTAATAACTATCCAGCGTCTTCACTTAAGCTCCAATCATTTCAGTCAGCGCATTGTAAGGCAATGTCACCACCTTGGCGGCTATTCAAGACTTTTAAATGCACATACCCTCACCCTAATGGACACAGTTAGCACCCACACCACACTAAAGCCATGACTCATCAGACTGAAGCCATCTGCATCATGGTATTCTCAGGATCTAACAGCACATGTGCCTGTAAGCATTAGAATATAACGTGGAAACCACTGCTATAAGAAGACCTCACCTCCCTGAAATTCCTACACTCAAGCAAACTCATCTCAACATTGTCTGAGCCTCAAATACAAGTATAGCTCTCCTGAAAGACGACGAGCACTGCATGAAAACACTGCTAGGACCCACAATCCCTAAATCCACAGACAAGTGCAATGCCACGAATGACTTCTTCACTGGCAAAATTGACAAAATATTGAGCCTCATTTGCAGCGCCAGCCTCAACTCAGACATCCACTCAACCCTTTCAACCCTCTATGAGGCAGCCACCGATGTACCACATTCAGGTCTATCACAGTGGAAGACCTGAGCAACATCCCCACAGTTCTCAAAGCAATCCCCTATTACATTGACATCCATCCTACTTCCAGGAGTAAATCCATCAAAGGCGAAGCCCTCACACCATTCCTACAAATACTCAATGAATCCGTCTCACAAGGAACCTTCCCAGCTGCTTTTAAGTCTACCCAATATCTTTCACTGCTAGTCAAGAAGACCTGATTTACTATGTGCCATCACTCACCTGTTCTTCATTGATAAGTTTATCAAGAAGACCATATCCCTTTAGTTACACAAGGTATTCCTACCCATAACTTCTGACAATAATGCCAATCCTGACTCAGATCCAGCACTGAGACCACCACCATCCTGATCATTGGCAATTTTCTTCACATCACAGGCTAGGAGACCTCTGACTTCTGGCTGTACTCGAGCTCGCCTCTGCACTTGACACAGTCAATTTCAAAGCACTACTCAGCATCCTGACCATGCTGGTGGAGGATTTGAAGCTGTCTTGTGCTGGTTCATGTTTTACGTAGGTAACAGACGGAAGCTCAACCAGAAGGGAAGATTCAGTGCCCTATGTAGTTCCACAGGAGTCCATGCTCTCTGCAGTTATCTCCAGTTCCTCTATAGTGCCACTCGGGGGAGTACTGGACAGCCATCACATCAAGAAACACAAATAAGCACAGCTCTGACTATTTTGTATATATTGTGCCCTATACCTTTTGGGTGAACTACAGACGATAGCAGTAAACAATTGACTCCATCGTCTTGAATGGGTCTAATTTAGATTGTGGTAGATTGGAAATCTGCTAATTTTCCACCAGTTTTCCACAAGCAGAAAGGACTGTATTGAAAGTGTGCACAGCCTTGGCTTTACACCGGAAATCTACTGGTGGATAGCTGGTGGACAATCCACTAGTCCCTATGCATGGAAATGGGAACCAGCATGTTTTCCACCAGCTTTCTCCTGGTGGATTCCAGCCCTATGCATGGAAATGGGAACCAGCAGGTTTTCCACCAGCTTTCTCCTGGTGGATTCCAGGTGTAAAGCAAAGACTTGTAATCTTTAAATTCAATCATTTATGTGGCTGGAAAACTGGCGGAAATGAACACATTTTTAATCCGCTACACTGTAAATGAGTCAATTTTCCAGATTTATGACACCTGGAAACCAGTTTCATTGGACTAAGAGTAACCAATGCCACAGCTTTTATGGTTTAGAGCTCTGATGGTGCGGGTGTGTGCTAAGTGCTTGCATATAAAAGTTAGGGTGGGGATAAGCTGAGGTGTACAATCTGTAGTGCATGTGGTGCTAAAGCCCTTTCCTTGCCCTAAGAGGACCAAACAGATGTTGTACTGGTTGAAGCCCGTGTGTCTGTAAGCCCTTTGCTCAGAACGCCCGGGCAAGGGACACCCCAGTGAGGAAGGATTTAAAAGCAGCGAGGGGAGGAGTCACATGGAGGGAGGGAGGACACGGGGCAGTCACAGGAGCATGGGGCTACAGGACAAAAGCAACCCAAAGACATGGAGACACAGTGGAAACAAACTATTGCAAAACAAAGCATTGGGTTTTAAAGGCAGAGAGTGGGAGGAGTCACACAGAGGAAGGTTATGGAGGCAGGAAGCAGCCACAGGAGTAGGGGAAAAAAAGTAGAAAATCAGTCAAAAAATGAAGACAAAATGGGGACGAACAAGTATGATACAGGGTGTTAAAGGCAGTGAGAGGGAGGAGCCAGGCAGAGGTAGGCTGGAATCGCTTACAAGAGCATTTCAAATTCAGCATCAAAATCCACCAGTATGCTGATGACACACAGCTATACCTTAAGGTTTTCTGCCTCGATTACATTCACCAATTGAAGCACTGTCTCTTCACCATTAAGGTATAAATGCCTACCTAAACGTCAACCCTACCAAAAAAAGGTTCGTCCTCTCCAGGGACACCACCAAACTCATCCAAATTCATAACCGGCTGACACAGATGGATCCCAATGGCTTCTCCCCCCTGCTTGCCCCTAGTGTAAAGTCCCTTAGCTTCACCACTGATTGCAAGCTCTCCTTCAAAGCAGACATCACCAAGAAGACACACAGCATGGTACAAGCTGTCACTCCTGTGCTGAATGAATCAATCCCTTCTTACCGCTTCAGACTTCAGAACTGTTGTTCAGGCAATGATGATCTCCCAATTAGATGGTGGCAATGGCCTACTCGCAGGTATCCCAACCACTACTCGGGCCCAGCTCAAAGCTGTCTAGGATGCCACAGCATGCAGGAATAAAGACATTTGAACACGTTTCCCCCACTCTCAAGTAACTACACTGGTTACCCCTCCAAACGTGCATCACTTTCTAAGGTAGCCTCCATCACTAGCAAAGCTCCAATGTCTGAGACACCATCATACATAGTTGGAAAGATCACCATCTCATCACCATCTCATAACTTCAGCACAACACCAAATGTCAATATATAGCCACGGGTTTGCAAATGGGTTCAATGTTGAGAGTAAAGTGTCTGTAAGGCTGATTGTCGAATTGTCAGAAGAAGTCTTGAGAGGTGCAGCTTGACGACCATTCACTGCGTTATGAGGTCCATTTCCCTAGCCCTCCTGGTGTTGTTCTGCTGCAGGAGCACATCTCAGCTGTGAGTTAGGGTGCGAGCCATGCTGTGAAACCCAGGGAGAGTTAGTAAGCTCCTTTTCACCCCACCTCCAGCCCCCACTGGGGTAATTGTGCCTGCTTAGTGAAGGGCTTGAGTCGTTCTGCTTCGCCCTCCGGTAGATTTTATGAGAACTGAGACTGGGAGAGGCCTGAGCGAATTTAGGCCATTGTGTGGCCTGGCTGTCTGTCTGCAGGGTTGTTGATTATTTGATCCTCTGATAGGACGACAGGGTATTGTTCTGGTTTTGTTCGCATTGTTCTCTACTTACCATGTGATTCTATGAGTACACGTATCCAAATGGAGGCAGCACGCCGTTACAACAAACTGAAGACGACCGCTTCTGGCAGTCGATAGAGACAGAGATAGACATAAAAGGTGCAGTATAGTTGCTTTGCAATTCCACTTCCAAACATGTACAATTTGAGGAGCAGTTCAACCAACATCGAGATAATGATTCACGCTGTTGGTTCAGCGACTACGCCTTCACAGCCTTTGAGCTGCAGACTTCACCGAAGGAGGTTACAAAGGAGTCAGGGTCTAATATCACATCTAAGTAAGGCACCAGCAGTGGATTCAGTGCTAGTAAATTTAGAATTACAATCAGCAATGTTAAAGGCGAAGGATGTAATGTTACATCTGCTGAGTTGGTTATTACGGAGAGCCTACGCTTGGCGACTCAGTGGTGCTAGATGAATCATTCCTCAAGATATGCCAAGCACTTGCTGATGTCTCGCCACCAAGGTCACCCATAAAAGCACCCAGGGACTCCTTGAATTTCTCTCCCAATCGATGGTTGCAGACTCCAATACATATGGCTGTCACGGGGCATAATTCAAATTTGAATTAACAGAAAAAACTATTAAATGAAGTCATAATGTTGCAAAATGTGACCCTGGATACATTGCGACCTTCTTCAATTTCCGATCTTCATCTTGCATTACAATCGTTTTTAAGGCTGTATGATAACAAAGGAGATTGTCCGGGCAAATGCTAGACAATTATCAATAATTACCAACAAACTAGATAAAGAGCCTAAATAACGTAAAAGGATAAACTCCAATACATCGACGGTCCCAGTTCTCAATTTAGAAGACTTGCTTCCCTGAAACCAAAATGCTCTCAGAATTTATACATCTCACCTCTATTCCAGATGAACAAATAGATATAACAGGCAGATTAAGTACTTCCCCTGAACTGTTTGATACAGTTGACTCACCATTGGATGTAGGCATACAACTTGTGTTGCAAACCAATGAGACCACGACTCCTATTAATTCTCCAGAAGGCACCCCACAGAGGACAACACAGAGGCCAGATCTCACTTGGCAAAAACAGGGCAAGAAATCGAAAAATGTGGCAAAAACTAAACCACTTAGTAGGTCATCATCCAGGAAATGTATAAGATCTCTTCCTGTAGTCCAGGCTATAATAGATTTAAATGAGAACAATGGAAATAGTCTGGCTGAAAGAATCGGAATGCTGATAGGTTTGATGCTACTGAAGAAATAGAGAACTTGGTTGTTGTAAATACTATTGAAACTTCGATCCCCAAGTATAAAGAAAAGAAAGTAAAACTGAAAGAAATCTTCAAAACTAGTACAGGAGAAAATAAGTCATTTTACAAATCATAAGTTAACGGTTCCCATAATATCTCCCACGAGAAACAGGTGCTGATTCATCTGAGGTAGTGATTCAACCTTGACATTTGGATTTGACTACATCGGGTGTCTCTCAAGAAGTGTCACGGTTTGAATGGTTGCCTTTAAGACATTCTCCAGATTGTTTACATGAGGAATTCCTACAATCTAATCAAGCAAGGGCTATGGTTGGAGGCATGAAGGCAACTAGTGAAAGTACCACACCATCTACACCTTGTGTTGCTCAAAATAACTTTCCCTCGAGCAACATTGGATGGTTAAAACACCTACCCCGTTGGTGGATGCCGGAGACAAGCAAATAATTGGATCTGAAAATCTAAGATCCGTAAATGAATCATTTTTTTTCAATTGCTCAGTCTTGTTGCAAATATTCTCAACAATATTTTTTCACTAGGGTGATATTGACTGGGTGGATATTCCACATGAGGGGAGTGAACGCATTGTTATCCAATTCTATTCTAAGGTCATTTCATGTAACATATGGAATCATCTGGACGACTTCAGGACAATGGGCTTGGATTTTCTGTCATTCCTGAAGCCCCAGTCATGCAAATCATTAGTTGAAGGGCTGTGTCTGGAGGTTCAGGAACAACACCAAAGGTCTTGGGAAATCTAAAAGTTCCTCTCAGTTTACAGAATTTGACTCTCTGCCTTCTACATTTCAGATATCAAAACAGGAGGATTGGTCTTGGCTCATGAAAGCTTTGGTGGAGAAGTTGGGTTTAAATTGGCCGGTACCTTGTCTTAGTCTTTGGAAATGTTCCCCTGGAATTGTTGTGGCTTTTCCAATATAACTAATTTATTTAATACTGGTCATAGATTCAATGTGGGCATAATTGTTTTCCAGGAGACCATGCTTACTGACTCTTTTGAGATAGAAGGATACTGACATATTATACCAGGGCCTCATGGGATCAGAGTGAGTGCTCAAAGGGTGGGGTAGTGATGGCTATAGACCTGAAGTTAAATCTTGATTCAAGTCTGATAGTGTCAGTTGCAAGCCTTACCTGTGGACTTCACTTTGTCTTTTCAGGGAAGAGATAAGGTCTGTCACTTTGGGCAGCCAGCTTGACCCCTAATTGTCCTAGAGCCAAGTCCAATTTCAGGGGACAAACCCACATCGGAAATAAAACCTGTTGATGAAGATGGAAATTAAAGGACATTCAGAGATGAGTTCAATCCTTGGTACAGATGAGAGCAGCAATTTGCAGTGGCAGGCAGTCAATGGATGGAGTTTCAGTGGAGAAGGCACTAGGAATGAGAGCCAAGAGCGAACTATCTCCAAAGTGAGGCACAGGAGGAAAACAGCTGGTAGATGTAGAGAAGTGGGAAAACTGAATCAGGGCAGGGGCTCCAAGGGTAATTGCTGATCGTGTAAGCTAGGATATGCAGTGTAGCGGGAGTATAGGAGAAGGCAAAGCAGCAGAGCAGAGCTTGGTAATTGAGTAGCGGATGCACAGGAGAAGAGAGGTGGGAACGCTAGAACAGGGTGGGTTCTAGCAGCCTAAACAATGGAAGTATAATGAGAAGAATGATGAAAGCCGGGAACCAGCGGAGCGAAAACAGATGGCAAAGGAATGATAAGTGCAGAGGGCTGGGTGTGAGAAAAGAGAATTTTCACGTAAGGAAGGAGCGTCCAGGCAACAGAATAAGCAGTTGCAATGCGTTGGCTTTCTGGGAGGCATCCATGTAAATAGTGATCAAAACAGATGGAACATCTGAATGCCGGTCTCCTCCCCTCACGCAATGTGCGCATTAGTGGCTATGTTAATATGGGCAAAAGCAACCAGGCATGGACGCCATGGTGGAATGGGCATACAGCGCTTCAATCTATAACATAAAGAACAACTGGGCAATATTCTGACTGGTAGCTTTGTTTGAAAACATATTGTCAGTACTCAGTATAACCTTTGGTCAGCGTGTTGATTTTAAGGACAAACTAATACTGAATGTAAATTGCAATCCATCAAAAACAGACATTGAAGTTCTCCATAGACAGATTGGGGAGATTATAAATACATGGGTAGGTTCTGCACATAAGAATAACATTTGAATTATAGGAGATATTCATTCTAAATGTGCAGTATTTTTAGCTGAGGACACAAGGCTGTCAATTTAAACTGAAAATAATTTAAAATCTTCCACTAACAAAGCTCTTCTTTGGAATCATTTTGTGGAATATTTCCTTTCTCTAAACTTCAATCTGAGAAGGTGATTTCTTGGAGAAGAGGCACATTGTCTTCCAGGATTGATCATGTTTTTGCTTCTTTTCCTCTCTCTCGCATCTCTATTTGAACTATCAAATATCCTTTGGAATTGCAACTGGTGGTCCCGAATTCAAAGTTAGACTATAAGCCATAAGACCCTCTTTTAAAATAAATTCATAACCCAAATAGTGGGATGGTGGTAAAATGGAATGGTAGGTTGATTGTGAAATTTACATGAACACTTGCGGGTTTGCTGGTATAAAAAGCAGCCCACTGTTTAAAGTTTGGGTTTAACATTTATGGGAACTCGGAGCTGGTAACTTAATCCCTAGCCCCAATTTATAGTAAAGGGAAAATTCATGTAAATGCTTGTACTAGACATATAACTAATCATAAAGTAACCTCTGCTAAAAAAAGAGAACTCTTAATTAGGCATTTGGTGAATTTTCATCGTAGGAAAGATAGATGATGTTGGAGGCTTTCAGGGACACTAATATGCATAGGTTTTGGGGATTGACAAATGATGGTCATGCTTTTAAATATGCTAATTTGAATGGGATTTATAAGGAGGTATGGGTGACTTATTACTCTGCAATGTTTCAATTGGCTACACCTCAAAACTATGACCCAATTCGAGGAAGGGACCGTGGTTATAATTGGTAAGACATATTTTCTATATCAAATGTGCAGGAAGTTATAGTGAGAGTCAATTCATCTATGGCCCCCAGGTCAGATAAATTGGCGCCACTTATACTTAAGTTTAATCTTGCCCTTTGGTCTCAATTATTGCATGTCTTATTCCTTGAAATTATACGAAAGCAACTTATACCTTCTTCTTCGCCTGCGGCTTATAATTTACCGATTTATAAAAAAGGGGATCATTTGGCTCCTGAAAATGGCTGCCTCATTGCCACCCAGCAAGGTTTTTGTTGCAATAATTTTGGAAGAATTGGCTAACTGGGTGACTGATTTTAACATTATTTCAAGATTTCAGGTGGGTTTCCGTAGATGTCTGGGAACATCATTGAATGGTTTGATCCTAACCCACCTGAATGCTCAATCTAAATCCTGGGAGAGTCCCCTACTGATATTGCCAATCTTGACCTGTCAAGTGCTTTTTGACAGAGTAGATAAGGATAGACTGTGGTGAAAAAGGTGTTTATGGGGCTTGCCCGAATTTTTTATTGGTTTAATTGTTTAACTTCATTCTCAAACTAAAATTAGAGTTGGTTAACTGCAGAGGAGCACCTAACAAGACCTATTGATACACGTCTTGGACAAAAGCAGGGCTATTTACTCACCTCCTTACTTTTTAATTTGTACTTATCAGATATAGATGCATTATGGACCAATTCCGGAGCTCTTCCAGTGGGGTGGGATCATTTGAATTTACTGTGGTTTGTGTATGCCGACGATATCCTTCTTTTTGACCCTACTCTGCTATGATTTCAGAGAAAGTTGGCCTTATTTTTTAACTTTGCTGTGGAAAATAATCTCCTTATAATTGGTTTGAAATATATGGTTTTGATTTTCTCAAATAAAAGATCCCCCAAACAATGTTCTTAGTCTGTAGATGACCAAAGATTGGAGACAGTAAAACCTTGAAACATCTTGTCCTACTCCTGCATCCATCTCCAGCGATTCTTGGGATTAAAACTATGTTTAGAGCTAAGGCCTTTGCTATGACTACACAAATGAAGCAATTTTATATAACGTTTTGTAGGTTCTCCATTGTTCCTTTAAGGAAGCTATATTGTGCCAAGGTATTCCCTTCAGTTACATATGGTATTGAGACCAGTATGTATCCCTTAGAATCTACTCTTTTGGGGGCATAGTTCTGTGGTAAAAATGGGAATGCTAGCAACAATATTAGATGTTGACCCTTTGACTCTTTTTAGTGGTATTAAGAGTATAGTATTTCTTAGTCATAAGTCATCATCCTTAAATGTTTATGTAGCTCAGATGATAAAGGTGTTGTTGAATATTGATGGCGATTTTACCGAGCTTATAACAAATCCATAAAAAACAAAGCAGAGAGATTACCAATATGTTATGTTATGTTAAAGGTATTTGTATAGCACACCGTCACCAACGGAATTGGTCCCCAGGCGCTCAGGCAGATCTGTAAATGAGAAGGCGGGTTGGGTTAGTAAGGTGAAGAGGGAGTAGGATAGTGAGAGAAGTGGTGTCATGTTTGCTGCTTCAGTTCGATATACACCGTGTGCTGAGCTTTGGTTTGAGTATTGGATCGAAGTCAGGCTTTGTGTGCTGTTGGTACGGCTTATGAGTTGTTTGTTTGTTGTTGCAGTGTGGTGAAGTGCATGCGTCTTGCTGTGCGAGAGGTGGTTGTGTAGGTTCCTGTATGAGTTAGGTATGCAGGGTTTGAGCTTTTTTGGTTAGTGGGTTATATTGAAGGGCCAGATGATAGCTTGTCGAAAATATTTGTATACGGTAATAATGGGTCATTGATCTTAATATTATGTAGATTTTTAAATCAGATTTGTGTATAACTGGTTGATGGGAAATTTTTAATGTATTCTGTAATTTTCTCTTTCTCCTCTCTTGAATAAATTCCTCTTGATGATTAGGCTCTTGATGCTGTATTATTTTATTGTTTACTGTATAAAAATGATTTGTGGAAGGTTTACTATATTCAAACCAATACACAATACACCATTTATAAAAAAAGAAATAGCAACACTGGAGAAGTACAAGAAGGAAAGAACCGTTAAGCAAGTATTCACTTCTGTGCTCCTACACTCTCGAAAAGCCTTCCTGTTAACATTAGGTTGGCTTCCTCTCTCCTGAAATTCAGGAAAGATCTGAAAAACCTGATCTTAAAATAAAAGTAAATTGACAAATGAGGGCCAGAGACACAACAATCCCTCCCTCACTGTGTTACACTTAACCTAATCATACCGCACTCCATTGCTTTCCAGCAAGGTTTGCGCTGTGCAAATAACCTACATACATACAAACTAACATTTTCTTCCAGACCTGCAATATAAAACAAGTCCTTTATCCATGCTGGAGACTTCAGAATCATCAGTCGAGCCCTATCCCTTTCCCAACTTCTTTGCTGGTCCCACAGAAAGCTTTCCAGCATACCATACTCATTCTAATAACAGAACTTAATAAATACAAACACATCACTCCGACATTCAAAGAGCAGCACTTCATAACTCCCACAGCCGGCATCGCTTTCAAAATGATCTGCATCACCTATAAGGCTATGGCAAACATAGTCCCCATCCTACCTTGCTGGAAACTCAACATCTCTGGAGGGCTTCACAGCCTCATAAGCCATGACATTGCCAGACTAGACTCAAGGAGATTCAAGGCGGACATAACAAGAAAGCAGGCCTTCTGTTACTATGCACCCGCACTCTGGATCAACCTACTGGCACACATCAAATTGACCCCATCTGTCTTCTTGCACTTTAGGAGGAAACTGAACATCCTACCTCATGGCCAGGGAACCCTTGATAACAAATCGTCCCCACACACCCTTCTTCCATTGCCCCTGCTTTCTTTGTTCATCTCTCTCTGTACCAGCTCCCTTTTTTGTAGAGCGCTCTTGTTTTCCTAGTTCAGCTTTCACAATTTAGATCCAATACATAATGGAGAACACTGGCATGAAATGAAGAAAGGCATCTCAATGTTATGGGGGCAATGTTGCTGCCAGCAGGTTTGTGTGTTTAGCATTGTTGATACCGTTATCATAATTTTTTAACAGAAATGTATACACCACTATGAGATTGCTGATATTACACTTATTTAGACTGTCATCACAATTTTTGGGGACAATTGGCAACTTGTGATGCCTGGTGGAGAAATGTCATGCCAATGTTACCCCAGTTAAACAAAGGATCATGCTAGCATGATCATGTGTTTTAGTGTGGAAACAATGGCATTACTTTGTTTAGAACGTCATCACAATTTACTGGGGCAATATTTATCCCAGCTGGATGATGTCTTGTATTTTGACAACACTTAACTGCATGTTGACAATATGTGATTAACTGGAGCAGTACGAAACTTGCTTGGCAATGTGAAAACGGCATGGCTGTAGTCAAACATACATTCATGCCGCGTCATCGCACTTGCAGCTAATTCTACATGGATATGGTGTTCTGGCAATTCTGATTGTAATTTAGGAACTAGCATAGGAAGAATGCTGAGCATTAACTGATACGTTTTATTGCCTTTATTTCAGTGCACAAAACCCAGAGGCATCTAGGCTCTAGTTACAGAGCGTGCATAGTACATTAGTGAAGTGCATGAGTATGCATATTGGTTACAGAAATAAATTGGTATGTGTATATGCAATATTAGTATGGGTGCAGAGATTGGGAAAGCCTCACCTCATGGTGCAGGGGGCTACATCAAGTATGCAGGTACAAATAGGTAATATGCAACATTAGTATGGGTGCAGAGATTGGGAAAGCCTCACCTCATGGTGCGGGGTGCTACATCAAGTATGCAGGTACAAATAGGTAATATGCAACATTAGTATGGGTGCAGAGATTGGGAAAGCCTCACCTCATGGTGCAGGGAGCTACATCAAGTATGCAGGTACAAATAGGTAATATGCAACATTAGTATGGGTGCAGAGATTGGGAAAGCCTCACCTCATGGTGCAGGGGTGCTACATCAAGTATGCAGGTACAAATAGGTAATATGCAACATTAGTATGGGTGCAGAGATTGGGAAAGCCTCACCTCATGGTGCAGGGGGCTACATCAAGTATGCAGGTACAAATAGGTAATATGCAACATTAGTATGGGTGCACAGATTGGGAAAGCCTCACCTCATGGTGCAGGGGGCTACATCAAATATGCAGGTACAAATAGGTAATATGCAACATTAGTGTGTGTGCAAAGATTGGGAAAGCCTCGCCTCATGGTGTGGGGTGCTACATCAAATATGCAGGTACAAATAGGTAATATGCAACATTAGTATGGGTGCACAGATTGGGAAAGCCTTGCCTCATGGTGCATGGGGCTACATCAAGTATGAATGTACATATGGGTAAGATGCAACATGGGACACAATAGGTGCCAGTACACAGACTGGGAAAGCCTCATCTCACGGTGCGGGGCCTACATCAAATATGCAGGTACAACTAGGTAAGATGCAGCATTAGTATAGATGCCAACTGCGAATCCACTTCCTCAATTTGAGATCTTGTCAACAATAAACAGAACACAAAAAGAAACCATCTTAGCCCAATGGTTTGACCAATATCCTAAAACAACTAAATGTGGATAACCATATCTTGTAAACCAACCGGAATGCAGTGAAAAAGAAACTGAGCACTGGGTCAACACCATTGAGCAACGTTGGCTTCACAGAGTGATGGATAACGATGCTGTTGAAGCAAGAAGATTCAATGAATTGCTGAACTATTTGGAAAAATTCCCTTCAAAATATCATACAACATTATTTACGAACTTTCGGCTAAACTTGTTCAATATTAAAGAGAGGACTTCGGAGTGGAAGTCAAACAGCCAAGACGATGGGAAATGCAAACTGTGCAAAAGAGCTAAGGAAACCTTAAAACATCTAACACATCTTACACTATTTTGTCCAGTCCTGAAAAATCTGCTAACAAAACACTTGAGAGAACTGATTGTGCAAAGTACATCACTTTGTGCAGATGAGTGGTGGATCCGCTTTATGGTGGGAAATGACAAAAAGTAATCTTTGCTCTTACCTGTTATTTGGACAACATGCAAAAAGTGCTAATGAACTGCCATGCATGATGCTAGATACTGATGAATTGTGATAAATGATGTTGAAAGGACAGTAGTGACATAGCCATTGCGCCTAAATGTATCTTAAAAAAGTTTGTACTAAACTAAAGAAGGATACCTAGGTTTATTATCACAGACCTTGGGATTGGTGGTGGGCCTACATTAAAGGGCCAGTTGTAGAGGTACCATTGTGTTGAATGAGGGCCACATAACATAGTCTCTGTCTTGTAAGCACTAAAATGAGATGCCATCTTGGTGTTACGAATGCGGATGCGGGACCCCATGCCGTTATTAGGGCTGCAAGACCTTGTGTGCCATTCTCCATTCTGTATAAAACTCGGCGCTTCGCTGCCCTGTTCCTTAGGCATTGGAAGTTGCCATGGAGACGAGCTGCGGCAACACTCTAGTCCAAGAGTGCTGTTGCCATGGCTACCCCACGTTGCCTGTGTCACATGGCCGGAACAGCCGGTGGCTGCCGTAGGTGCCGCCCCCGGCAAGGACGTAAAAGCTTAGCAAACCCAGAGCAAAGCTGCTTCTGTTTGCAGTTAGCTCGCCACATTTTGAATCTTTGTCTTGGCCTTTCTCGTTAACTTCAGACCATTGCCTGTTCAGACGGACTTCTGCTGCATTCCAATTGTGTACCTCTCTGGACCACCACTGCTGATCTTTGCCTTGTCCTAGGGATTTCTGCTGCCTTACGATTTTGTACCTCTCTAGGCCGCCACTGCTGACCTTCGCCTGTTCCTACGGACTACCACTGCACTACAAATGTGTACTTCCTGGAACCACCGTTATGTACCATTGCCGGCATCACAGGCTCCTTCCGCTCTGCCCATTGGACTTCCTGCTACGGTATTATAGATTGTGCCTTCTTCAAAGGACACAGCTTTCCTTAGCATCATTGAGGCAAAGCCCTTCCGTTTCTCCTGCCGGAGGCCGCCACACAAGCTCTTCTCATCCCTCACAAACATCTCCGGACCAACTTTGCTGACACGCTGAATCCAACGCAGGACCTCCACGTGAACTACTGCTGCCGGGTTGAGAAGCTTGGTTATCCAGACCTTGTGCACTCACAGGACGCTCTGCAGACTGTGCACCATCTCGACACTAGTGCGTCCCTTGTGCCGCCCGGGTCAAGCCATCCTACTACTAACCTCCCTTTTTATTATTGGCTCCTGTTTCGTTTTGTTGCGCAAATGGATTTCCTTTATCTACGATCATCCTCCAGCCTCTGCCCTCGCTCCTTAGTGGGAAACGGTAAGGGTTCTCTTATTCCTTCCTACTGTCCCATACAGTACGCTAGTGTCTTTGCCTATCTAGAAACCCTCGGTCACACCTACCTTGCTCTTTCTCTAGGAACCATGTGCTCATAGTGCTGCATTTTCAGATTAACCCTGAACACTCGGCAGAGGTAAGACAGGTTGTTATTAATACCTGAATGAGCATACATAGGAACTAATCCGTATACACTATTGATTTGTATTTGTTTTCTCTTTTCCGCCTGGTACCATGGCAGTGTGTTCTCCCCGCTCTTTTATTTGATCTACCCCCCTGTCTGTTCAATTCTCACAGCAAAGGGGCGTATCATAGAAAAGAGTTCCCTCAAGTGGGAAGGCCTGGGTTTAGGAAAAACCCAGGCTCTACTATCAAGTCAGAGTACGAGGAATCCATCACTAACCTCACTCCTCCATCTGCTCCCCGGGTCGGTGAGTAACACTTGGCTGTCATGTCACTGGATGTTGTCAGGGTACATAAACAAAACCTCATCCTGAAGGGATGCATTCATTTAAGCAGAGGTTGCATATAGCGATTGAAGCGTGCAAAGGCTGAGCCCTGGTGGACCTCACATGACATACTACCTGTATGGGATTCACAACCTGCAATCTCCACAGATTAGGTGTGGTCATGCAGATGCGAGTGGCTCCATTATAGTGCCAGTTTCATTATTCCTAAGAGCTGCAAATGGACTAATAGAATTGTGTGGCTCACCATTTGAAAGGCCACCAACAGGTTCGACAAGATTAAGGTGCTGGACCTGCCCCTGTCTGTTACAAATCGAATTTCATTGGTCACTGTACTCAGAGGTGTAATGCAACCCTGTGCCAGCAACCTGGGTCGACATCGGGTGAATGAATCGCATTTCAGAGTTCAAGAAGAGAACATCTATCTTGAGGAAGTTAATCAGGCATCATCAAGTATGAATACTGGAAACTTCACATGACCATTTTTTTAGTTGTTGCATTTTTAAAGCGCTCACACAGCCCAGGGCATGAGGCACTGTTACAGGAATATGTCTCTTAGTTGCGTGCTTAATACCTGGAGATTTCTAAGCACGGACCGAGGGATCGAACCGCTGTTGCTTGGTGTCATCTTGTTTCCAAGGCGAGCATGTTGCCGCTGAGCTATCCTCCAGGAACTACCATATATGGCCTAGCAACCGAATTTGGTTGTCATTGGTTGTCATTTTGATGAGGATCTGTGAACATCCCTAGATGAAATGCTTACAGAATGCTGGTACCTCACATTATGCTCTGTGAAAAAGAAATGTTCATTAATTGCATTGATTAATTTAAAACAGTTAAAGAGCCACCATCACGAAGCACTTACCTTTCGATTTCACCCCTCATCGTGGACTATAAGATCGATCATCACTGAAGTCCTAGTGACCCTCTGGGGAAAAGACCCAGACAGCTACAGACCGGCTGTTCAAGGGATGCCATCTTCTCAATAACGGGGTAGATAAAAAGCACACATACAAACAAGGAGCAATGAGACATGCCCTGCAGCTAGTCTAAGCCTTGCTCCATAAAAGGCCTTTGATGATGTTTTCTGCACACAGTACTGGTATCAAACCTTTGACTAAATTTATATTGGTGCTATAAGCTTCTTTATACAGGGTAGAGGGGCAACAGTGTATGGATCGAGACCAATCCAGCAGGCTGAGGCTGCACAAGGGACCGAAGCGAGGCTCCCCCTCGTCTCCATTACTCTTTGATCACACCATGGAGAGCCTGGCCTGTGAACTAAGAAGAAGCTCAGAGGTTAAAGTTGCAATGGTTGGGGAGTGTCCATGCAAACTATTGTTGTTTGCTGTGTATTTGCTAACAACACTGCTGGAACCAGAAATCTCAGTACCAGCAGCAGTGGAGAGTATCAACCAATTTAAAATATTTTCTGAAAAGAAGGCATATTGGATGTGATCCAAAATGATGCTGCGTTCAGGAACTATGCACAGGGAAAGACTAGTCCGCAGGAGGATTGAGTGGGAGAACGAGAGTATCAAGTACAATACCTAGGCATCTTATTTCCGATCAAAAACTCTAATATACTCGTTCACAACATTCTGCCTTTGTGTACCTTCTTTGAAGGGGACTGAGGGAGATGGTGAAGTGTGAGCCTAGGTCTGTATGCAAAGCTGAATGTTCAAAAAATGATAATTGTCCTGAACATCGAATACATATTAAAGAATATGCATGTCAGAATCCAATCCATTCTTGAGCACATCATCTACAATTCTCTAAAAGTTCATTTGAAATGAAAAGAAACTAATGAAATTACAGAAGCAGTTGCAGATGCTTCTTCAAAAGGTGGCTTGTACCTACTGGATATTCAGTTGTACCAACAAGATTTTTAGTATTCTAAAAGGTCCCCCGTTTATATATTGGCACCCCTCTTGTTGGGCAGTTTACCCCCCAGAATTGCCTTGCAAAATGTTGAGTTCAAAATGGCAGAGTACATTTTCCTGCTTTCCGCACATATCCCTATTCATTTCGAATTGGGCAGGTGACACTTGATGCAGCAATATTTCCAATACCCCCAAGTGGCTATTGACTGAAAGGGAGCTTTTCAGTTGGGAGAATCTTGCTGGCTTAGTGGCGGGATATACCCCTAATGCAAATGTATTAACACCGTTACTAAATCCACAGTGTCTGCCAGGGTCGGACTGGGACAAGAAATAGGCCCGGACACCCCAAAAAAAGTGGCCCACCCCATCGCCTCAAAAAAGTGGCCCACCCATCACCTAAAAAAAAAGTGGTCCTTAAACCATCATCCGTGAATCGCGTCAATTCACGACTTTACAGAAAATGCTATTTATGGAGGGTTCATGTGTCTGTTACATTACAACATAACTCATAAAATAACATAACTTTGCATACAAGAATGGATCACCATATGTGTCATTAATATCTGTGTGTTTAGATCCATATTGTCAAATTACTGTGAATGCAAGCAGACGTCCAAGAGCAAATGATAATATGTTATTGTATAGCGCATACGCTCTTTTTTATGGAACAATTATGCATACAATAGCACCCAACCTGTGTTGGTACTCATTTATCAACCTCAGAAGGATGAAAGGCTGAGATGGCCTTGCTGGGATTCAAACCTGTTACCTGCAGATCACACACACATCGCAGCAGCGAGCACTCAACCCACTGAGCTATCATATCGGCTATAGTAAAATGAGCAATTATTATGTATGGGATACAATTAAACTGGTAAGTGAGATTTAACAGCAGACCAGTTAAATTCTGTTGATTATTTGGCAATCACTAGCTATGGACATCATATATTGATCTAGATATATGTAATCCAAGGCCGATATTCACCTACCCCTCTTAAAATTACCCCAAGATCCCTTTCCATACTAACATGCTTTTTAAGAGCCCCATTTCCTATGGGCTCTTGTAATAAGAACATTCCACATTGAAAAACCACACCCAAGCTCATTGAACATTGTACACTGAACTGAGGCTGCCAACAGCACATCATTGCTCTATTGCACTCCTGCTCGGTCCCACTAACTCACCCGACCCCCCCTTTCCTTTTCAGATCCGCTAGAGCGCAAGGGACCATTTAGTGTGTGATACAAATATCCTTTAACACAACATCTAAGAGACCGTGTTATAGCACCAGCCACCTGAACTTCCTGTGATGAGAGCATTCCCTTTGTTAAAGCTGCTGTTCTTCGAACACCCGCTCCTGGATGGCCACCACCAAGTAACATTCCCGGAGCTCAGACATATGTTTGTAATGGTACAGCCTCGAATAGCAGCTTCTGCCATTATTGTGGCTTCTTGGTGCTTGGTTCTGAAAAGGGGGATGGTAGTGGGAGCAGGTAATGTGGAAACAGTGATATGTTTGTGCGTGCAGATTCAGAACTGTGCGCTGTGTGCTGTTGAGATTCTAGGTGAATTGGGTAAAGGTTTGTGTTGCCAAATGGACCCAGGGTACGAACGCGATTCAACTTACGTATGGGGGTGTAACATGGTTGGGATGACAGAGCAGATAAGAGTGCCAAGTGGGCTTGGGAAGCTGCTGTATGAAATGATGGGGGACCTCTGCTGGGTGTGTTTTAGCTGAGTGGTGTCTGCATGGAGCAGAAGAGGAGGTATTAAAATGCTGCTGAATTTCTTTGTAGATGGTAAAGATTGGTCATTTGCGTCCATGTCTGGCCCCTGGGTGTGAGATTTGGGCATTATTGTGAATTGTTAAATCTGCTTTCCATAGATGCAAGTGTGTGTGCTGAGATGCTGGTCCAGATGAATAAGCAACACAGAGTATCCACGGGTACGGAATCACGGCCTTTCAACTTTTTTGTTGACATGGGCACTGAACATCGGGAGGGAGGGTGGGGCAAGCAGCTGCGCCCGTGTTGGCTGTGTTCCGACATAGCAAAATGTTCTTTAAATCAGGACATGAAACGTGCGCTGCTAGTCTGGTGCGTATTTGGCCGCATTTCAAGCCTGCGTGCATTTACTTTTCAGGCTTTCTAGGAGTGCCGCACTATCGCTAACAGCTGTCCGTGTGTCCCAGTGTTTCAAGCACCCACGTTTAGAGCGGTCTGTGTGTACTTCACCAGGAGCATAAATCTTACCAAAGCATTGTTTTTCAGATGCCAAAAAAAAGCTCTTTCTCGGCCAATTATAATGTAATATCCCTCAATGGGAAAAAGGTTGTTGGAAATCTTTCAAAGTGTAATTCACTGCATTCAAACTTTAAAACTAGCAACATTACCGCCATTTGCCACTGACCTCAGTGGTCTTCTTTTACAATTTGTGTACAATGATAGTAAGTACAGACAGTGTTTGGATATGTTAAAGAATAAATAAATAATAGCCAAGGCACAACTATTTCCTAACACACCTGTGCCGTGTCGAGCCAGCAGCACACCACACACTGTAGCCCCCAACATTATCAACATATCTGGGGTTGCAGATGACACTTCCGCCAGGCCAGCACATTAGGGCTGATGCACTACCATGGGTCATGGCAGAGGTATAATTAACAAAGACCAATCAACATAAAAAATGATACAACATACTAGTTACGTGAGGCATGATGAGCATCTATGCACAGAAAATAGAGTGAAAGCGCTTCTTCCGATGGTAAATTCAAAGTGACAGAAAAATGCAGACAAAATCAATACAGAACGGATGGCCACACCTGCCAAACTATGCAGCAAGATGTTTTGGTATCAGTCAGCTCTCAGTCTCAACACAACCACTTCACTACCGTGGCCTTTTAACTGGCCTTTCCCATTTGGTGCTGCTGCTGGCTAGTATCAGGGGGGCATGTCTCTTACCTCAGCTCAGGGCCCCGGCTGTTTGCGTCTCTCTGTCTCTCTGTCTCTCTGCTGCCAGCATCAGCAGGCAGGCAGCCTCAGCCTCAGCCTCAGGTGCGCGCATGTGTGATGATGAGTGGGCTGTGGGGTAGGGGAGCTGCTCTGGTACTCTTGAGTCCTGGACTCCTGGGCCCTAGCAGTGGACTGGACAGTGGTCCTCCATTCTGTCTGTGCGTGAGTGGCTGAACCGAAGGAGCTCTACAAGCTGCAGCCCGACCTCTCCACACTCGCTGTGAGTCTGTGTCAGTCAGGGCTGGCTTTTCATCTCAACACAGTCGACCGCAGTGTCAGAGAGAGGCTGCAGGTCCCAAACAAAATATAGTCAGTAGGGGGCGGCCAGTGAGGACTGGTGGCGGCACGGAATCTCGCTGCATTTTCATTGACATAATAGTTGCTTTCAACTTTGCAAAGTGGCGCGCAACAAATTAGTTGATTGCTTCCTGCAAAGTTGAAAGCAACGTTAATGTGCGCGCTTCATGCACCTTGCCCAGCCCAGCTCTTCAGGCATGGCTCCAGGCTCCTCCAGCAGCTTGCACTGCTGTCTCAGCCAAGTGTGACTTCTCACACTACACATTGCAAACAAACACCACACTGTCTGAGCCGGGCCCGAGCACAGTCCGGACCGCCCCTCTACTTTGTTTGCATTGCATAACCATAATTGCATGCATGTTGGTGCATGCATCATAATTTATGATGCACTCTACACATCATGCATGCATGCAAATCAAAGCAAGTAACACTAAGTGTTACCTTGCTTTGATTATGCTGCCCTGACCCCAGCCAGCCCAACCCCTCCCCCTGCAGAGCACACGGTTGATGAATCATCCAGAGGCAAGGGGCCAGCCAGCCAGGCCCTGAGGCCCAGCCTACTCCACTCCAGAGAATCTTAACCTGCAAGCGGCCCCGGGCAGCCCCTCCCCCCCCCCCCCCCCCCGTGAGCATGACTGCTGGTGGCAAAGGCAAGCCTTTATTGGAAACAAACAGAAACAAATAAACATCAATAAAAGGCACAATGTGGGCCGCCGGCCTGCCGCAGGCAGGCACACACGATTCAGAGTTTACAGTGAAAGTAAACATAGATGTGTCATAATAAAACCGGCCCAGCCCAGCCCATAAAACCGGCCCAAGTCCTCAAGATCCTTCGGCCACGGGCCGAAAGACCGATAGTGCCAATCCGACCCTGGTGTCTGCACTATGGAGCATGACTCGACTCCAAGCATTCACATTAGGTGATCATTCCTTTGGAAAAATCCGGCAATCGAACGTAGTGGCCACTTGCTTTATTGGGATTCCTGGATCTCAAAAGGCATCTGTTCCACTGGAAATATTTGGGGTGCTGCAGAACTTTCCTCTCTCACACAAATGCAATCCTCCTTTGATGTCCCCCAGATGAGATGGATCGGTATGTCCACTGCTAGTCCTTACCAGGCTTCCATGTTCAGCCCTAGCCATACACTCACTTCAGGAATACCTGTGGAGGCCAGATCAAATCATAACTGCACAGATAATGTTTTCATGCAAGCCTCAGGAATCACTTCAAAGTCAATGGATTGATGATTTGGCTACCAGTGAAGACCTCCTTATTAGCAAACATCACATCAATTGGAGCAAAAGCCCTCTCACAGACTAATTTCGTCATTTTGCCCGATGCCTTATAAACTAGGCATTAGTAAATTGATCCTGTCACTGTCATGCTGGCTTTGTCAATCAAGTCGAGAAACACTAGAACTCATGCTCTTACAATGTTCTTGCATTTTTCATGTATGCACTGTGCTCTTTACTAGCTGATATTTTCTTCACTACAGTTAGAACCAACACATTTAATTGTAAATCTAGGAGCACCATCTCTGTACATACTTAGTCGTCTTTACAAAGAGTGGAATTGACATAACCAAAAGTGACAAACTCATTAAGTAGATATATATGTTTTTGGGGGACGCGTCAGAGCATATCTGAGTATGCATAGAGCTTCTCACATCGCAGCAGTGAGCGCTCAACCCACTGAGCTATCTTACCAGCTATAGTAAAACTAGCAATTACATGCCTCAATGTTCTCAAAGTCAGAAAGCAAATTACACTCTGTAGTGGATACAGTTAAACAGGTAACTGTGAACAGCAGGCCAGTTCATCTGCAGGTCTGGTGCAAATTTGGCAACATGTCAAGCTTGCATGGATCTACTTTTCAGGCTCCATAGGTTGGAAAAATACATACTATTGGGAGGGTTCATAACTGTGTTTTAATGAATGTAGCGTAGCACAGGGAAAGCAGCCAACTCACATGTAATGTCGGGTTTCGGCTGAACTTTTTTGGTGAGGAAGGATAGCTCAGGGGCAATGTCAACGCGGCGCAATACAGGTTCGAATCCTGTTCCCGCGTTTAGAAACCACTTGATGGGAGTAAGCCAGGGAAGTCATTTGACCAAAATGCCAGGGGTAGCAGAAGTGACATCACACAACCCTTGACCTCTGGTTTCATCACAGGAAGTGATGTCATTGGACCCCAACCTGAAGTGACATCACGTGAAGGATTGGCACATGACCTTTCATCACACAGCATTGGCCCTAAGTACACTACATAAAATATGGTTACGATATCACTGTAATATGATATACATTTCATGCAAGAATGGATCACCATATGTATCGTTAATATCAGTGTGTATAGGCCCATATTACCAAATTACTGTGAATGCAAGCAGACGTCCAAGGCAAAATGATAATGATGTGTTATTATATAGCACTTACGCTGAAGCGCTCTATATAGAACAAATGTACATACAATATTACCCAACCTGTGTTGGTACTCATGTATCGACCTCAGAAGTATGAAAGGCTGAGTTGGCCTTGCTGGGATTCAAACCAGCAACCTGCAGATCAGATACACATTGCAGCAGTGAGCGCTCAACCCACTGAGCTATCTTACCAGCCATAGTAAAACTAGCAATTACAAGCCTGAATGTTCTCAAAGTCAGAAAGCAAAGTACACTCTGTAGTGGATACAGTTAAACAGGTACCTGTGAACAGCAGGCCAGTTCATCTGCAGGTCTGGTGCAAATTTGGCCACATGTCAAGCTTGCGTGGATCTACTTTTCAGGCTCCATAGGTTGGAAAAATACATACTATTGGGAGGGTTCATAACTGTGTTTTAAAGAATGTAGCATAGCACAGGGAAAGCAGCACACTCACACGGCATCCTGTACTCTGGGCAATCGTTAGCCCATACATGCAAACAAACATCCTGAGCAGCATGCCAGGGAGATAGGAAAGATAGACACATTACAACAAAGCATTAATTGTGGCACAATGACATCAGGCGTCACTATGTGCTATGGTCAAACATTTCTACACAAGCTTTTAGGCACAAGGATTTTGTCAAGTGACTGAGGACACTGAGGTGGAATGTCTTATCATGATCGTAACAGAGACAACGGCAGAAAAACATGCTATAACTGCAACTTCTGAAAAGCAAAATACATAGTACGAAATGGATGTTTATCATACTCTAAATGCTTTTTGGACGTTTTGTCTCCATTGTGAATTTGAGGTGTTGAAGAACAGACAGGGAAAGCAGCGCACTCAGTGACTGAACCCCTGAAATGCGCCTAAAAAAAACTTTTAGGCGTCTAGCAATTATTGTTAAGAATTCCAGAAAGACACATTATTTACTATTCCTATTCTTTCTTATTTAGGATGACTGTTAGACTTGTGGAACCCCCTGTTTTTTGTTTGTTTTTTTTAAGAGGCTTGAACAAGAAAGCCAGCCCCCCCAGAAACAAAGAGCCACATGGTGCTGGCCACAGAACCAGGAGCTTCGGTTTGAAGAAAACTTTTTTATTCTTTTTTTTAAGGGGTTGCAAAGGAGACCCCAGGGGTAGCAAGGGAGACCACAGGGGTCCCATTTGCGACCCCCGGCCACCCACCCAAATGATGTCCCTGGAATAAGCACGTTATAAATGAACAATTAAATAAAAACAAAGTGGCATGCTTCTGGGGTACAGATAGGGCTTTAAGTGGCCCGGGGCCTGCCGGTGCTGGGCCCCGGCAGGCTCCAAAATTTCGTTTTGAGGCAGGTCTCCTGCCGGGGCCTACTAATCTCCCCTGGCAGCCCCGGCCACTACATGAAAAGGCTTTTTTTTCTACAGCCTGAGGCTCTCGCTCGTGTGCGAGAGCTTCAGGCTTCAGAAAAAAATGCCTTTCAGCCATAATGGTGGCACCACACCTGCGAGGCATCCCTTTAGTCAAGTGATGCCCGTTGGCCAGCACCACCATTAAGGAGATAACGTGAGGCCGCTGGAAGCAGAGGCCTTGCTTTCTAAATACTGAAGCTCCCGCGGATTCGCCAGAGTTTCAGTCTTTAGGAAAAAGGCCTCAGCTTCCAGAGACCTCACTCTTTCAGCCTTAATGGTGACGCTGCCCCTCCCCAGCTGGTGAGGGGCAGCGCCACCATTAAGGCTGAATAGGCGAGGCGCTGTCCCCTGCCAGGCAAGCCTATAAAAAATAAATGTAGAGATCAGCACCCTCTCCCTAATAGGAAGAGGGTGCTGATCTCTACAAAAGGCTGCCTGGCAGGGGTGCCAGTAGCCCATTGAGCCGAGGCTCGTCAATGGGGCGTGGCCTAACGGGCCAGCAGGGCTCCGCTGTTATGCCACGCCCCCCATGAGCCACGGCTCGATTTGTAGTGCCACTTAAGGCACTGGGTACAGAAGGTCCAAGGTGGCCAGTCTTAAAAATTCGGAGCATTAGTTCTGTCCCGCGAAAGATAAGCCTAATGTAATCCCAACAATTGATTATGAAGTTAGAAATCTTAGGAGGAAAAAAACGAATATGTGCCCATCCCCAGCTTCATGAGTGCTAAGTGGTCCCGTGTTGTGTGTGACATCTCCTCGAGGAAGTCATACAGCACTTTTTATTCTGGCATTTGTAGGGGGGGGGGGTTTATTTTATTACAAGTGAATTTCTTGATGTCCTTAAAAGTGCTGTTATTTAAAAGCCGTGATCAGCTGACACTGCAGGCAATAGCATGACTCAGTTTGGCAGCTTTACTCGAGTGAGAGCTGACACATGAAAGTCCAAATCGTGGTGTGCTTCAACACATATGTGCTGATTGGGTAAACCAAGAGGACATTTTTTAAAACGAGCAGGGTCTGAACCGTAAGGGGGGAGTGGGGGGGTTGGGGGGGGCACATGAGGCGGGTCGGGGGAACGGTCGCCCCCAGGATTGGACTAGTCTATAGGGAACTCTGGAGATTTCCGGGTAGACCTCTGCAACCTGGGCCTCTTTTGTATGGCAATCTATTTTATTTCCAAATGTTCTCATAGAAAAAGTTTTGAGCTTGCTGAAAATGTGTAATGTGGGGCCACTTTTAAAATTAGTTCCAGGGCCCCTTTTGAGTCCCAGTCCACCCATGGTCACCCCCCCACCCCCCACCTTGGGGCCTTCTTCCAAGCCGATGTGCCGCCACATCAGGATTTCCACCGGACTGAGCGCTTCTCGTTTCATAAAACAAAACAAAAATTGCTTAGTGATGGGCCCCATAGGTGCTACTCAACTAAAGTTCAAGTGTTTTTCGGGTTGGTGTATTCTTTCCGACCCTGCCGCTGGACACTTGAAAATGAAAGCCTGCTGTTGTGGCTTCACTGTTGGGGTTGGACCAAGCCTGATTTGCATATGGTCTTTCCCCTTTTGTAATGGCTTGGCAGGTGAAGAACGATGGTCTGATGGGTTGCCCAAAGCAATGCCAGAGGTTAAGATTAATTCAGAACCTTCCAGACATCACCTCTTTTGTTTTGCTTTGTCACGCTGAGTGGGACGGGTATGCCCAGACATGGGTTCCGTGCCTGCCGGGCCTAGAGACCCAAGCTACTTCTCACTGACCAGGCCCAACAAGGCTGAAGCATGTTTGGGGATGCTGGTGGTCTTGTGCAGAAGGGATGTGACCAAGCAGTTTTGGCTGTACTACCCCTTTTGGGGTGGGACCAAGCCTGATTTGCATATGGTCTTTTGTAATAGCTTGGAAGGCGAAGAACAATGTTCTGGAGGGTTACCCAGAGCAATGCCAGAGGTCCAGATTAATTCAAAACCTTCCAGCCATAACCTCTTTTGTTTTGCTTTGTCACTCCAAGTGGGACAGGTATGCCCAGACGTGGGTCCCAGTGCCTGCTGGTCCTAGAGACCCACGCTACTCCTCATTGATGAGGCCCAACAAGGCTGAAGCATGTTTGGGGATTCTCGTGGTCTTATGCAGAAGGAATGTGACCGAGCAGTTTTGGCTGGACTACCCCTTTTGGGGTGGGACCAAGCCTGATTTGCATATGGTCTTTTGTAATAGCTTGGAAGGCGAAGAACAATGTTCTGGAGGGTTACCCAGAGCAATGCCAGAGGTTAAGATTAATTCAGAACCTTTCAGACATCACCTCTTTTGTTTTGCTTTGCCATCCCAAGTGGGACAGGTATGCCCAGACGTGGGTCCCATCCCTGCTGGGCCTAGAGACCCAAGCTACTCCTCACTGATGAGGCCCAACAAGGCAGAAACATGTTTGGGGATGCTGGTATTCTTGTGCAGAAGGAATGTGATCAAGATGTACGGGCTGGACTACCCCTTCTAGGGTGGGACGAAGCCTGATTTGTATATGGTCTTTCCCCTTTTGTAATGGCTTGGCAGGCAAAGAATGATGGTCTGGAGGGTTGCCCAAAGCAATGCCAGAGGTTAAGATTAATTAAAAACCTTCCAGTCATCACCTCTTTTGTTTTGCTTTGTCACCACGAGTGGGACGGTATGCCCAGATCCCGTGCCTGCTGGGCCTAGAGACCCAAGTTACTCCTCACACTGATGAGGCCCAAGAAGGCTGAAACATGTTTGGGGATGCTGGTGGTCTCGTGCAGAAGGTATGTAACCAAGCAGTTTGGGCTTTACTACCCCTTTTGGGGTGGGAACAAGCCTGATTTGCATATGGTCTTTCCCCATTTGTAATGGCTTGGAAGGTGAAGAACAATGGTCTGGAGGGTTGCCCAGAGCAATGCCAGAGATTAAGATTAATTCAAAATCTTCCAGCCATCATCTCTTTTGTTTTGCTTCACATGTAACATAACACAAGGTGTTGATTGAAGGGCTTAATGACTGCATACAAATCAAGTGGCAAAGGCACAGTTACATCACTGTCATTAGGGTTATAATATGAACAAGCTGTAGTTACTTCACTACTGATAAATATAATGAGTTCAGTGGAAGTCTTTAGTCTCTCAAGTATAAACATTAAAGGCCCAAGACTCTGCACAGGAGGAGCGCCGGGGAGCATTTGCTTCTTCCCACGGTCGCTTCCGTCCCCTCGTTATGCACTCCAAGCTTCGCGCAAGCTCATTTCAGTCTTGCGAGATCATAGCGGTCGCCATGATCATGCAAGTCTGTATCCCCACACCTGCCCTGGGCCTGAAGTGAGCTGCCTGTGTATGTGTTAAACTGGCTTCTGCCCTGCATGATTACAAGGATGAGTAGAGGCTAAAACTCCTACTCAGCCCACACACTTCTACAAACCAAGAGGCCAATACAATCAAAAGTGTAAAACAGCCACAGTTCAGAGATATACCTCCTTCATTGGGGAGAAGGAAGGCTTTGCTCTTAAAAGTGGTTTGAATGTTATTTAGTAGGGACCCAAAACGCAAAGCATAATAGTCCAAAATAAAGGGAATAGTCAGTCAAGTTTCTGAATATATTTGTAATAATACATACCATCTGCAAAAATAATTAAATAGAAAAAAGCTACACAAAAAACAACCTGAAGAAAGAACAAAGAATGAGCAAAGATAGTGCCATGCAGCACCCTGATTAATAAATCAGCAGTGTAAGGCAAGTCATAACCATAATGTTCTTTTAAAGGATATGTTTCTTCGACACAAAATGGGACTTAATGACCTAACCAGTGTCTATGGCACATCACTGGACCAAGGGGGCATTTACTAGTCAATAGTACCGTCTTGCGGTTCTTGGCGGTTCAACAGAGTCAAACCAGGCTTCAAGTGTTGTGAAAGCGGGCCCAACTAAGTTCGACGACTGTGCATTGTAGTTGATACAGCACTTTAAGACAGGGAAGCTGCTAGTTAGGGTTGATGAGTAACGCTGCAGCTGTTTAAGTGTAAGCTCCAGTATGCATAAAAAAGCTGTGACCCTGATATTCCAGTATGCAGTTCAGTGAGGTGGTGGTTACGAGGTTGACCAGGTTCAAATCATTTGGTAATAGCTGAGGGAAGTCAGCAAGTGACATACCAGTGGTTTGAGTCCAAGTCCGGTAAGGAGCATTTGCTTTGAGCAGGTGATGGGCTCAGCAAGGTAGGAAGCAGCGTTGAGCTGGTTAGACAGGTGAGAGCCCATTGAGTTGAAGAATTCAGGTGCGGCAGCTGCATATTTCCAATCAATGAGCAGCCAGATCGAGCAGAAGTGCCTTGCACTTCAAAAATGGTGCTCGGATTGAGGATCGTGAGGGTCACCAGTGTCGGTTCGACTATCCAGGTGACAGTGAGGATGCTGGTGACTAGCGCGGCCGGTCAGAAGAAGGACATGGACTCTCTGAGGACATGGTGTACAGTATTTTATTAAAGTAAACTTGTAAGACCTAACTTTTCATATCGCTATGGGTGGTCCCTACCTAAATTCTAACTAAAGTGCTTGTTTGTTAGTCGTAAACGCCCAAAGAAATAAGTCTGCTGTCCAAAACGACCCTCGCTGACCATACAACTATGAAAAACGAACTTAGGTCAATAGCATGGCCCCCTTCTCCCGAGGATACTTCTAGTATCTGTCTCAATGATTCTCTTTAATATACAATCCGTAAATAGTCTTCTTGTATCATCTTCTTTAGTTCGTTGATTGGGCTATTGAACTTTCTCTTCTCTTTAGTGCTCCCTTTTGGGTTTCTCTTATAGCAACTATGTTCGTGCCTATTAACCTAAATATATCATGGGAAGGTATTATTGCTCTTGTGGGCCTTCCTCCTTGTATGATTACACTTCAACTGGTTTTGATTTACCATGACTTTGTTGGTGGTTCAATTTCCTAGACCCTCTATCTTGGCTGTGAAATTCATGGTATCCAGGGAAGGTCTTATTGCTCTGGTAGACTTTCCCTCTTGGATGATTACAATTCAATTGGTTTTGGTCTATGTGACTCTGCTCAATCACCTAGTTCCTATAAACTCTGGCTTGTATCTTTCTTTCACTCTGGTATTATATATTTCTTTCTCTTTGGTATTGTATCATCCTTCCTCTACAGTATTGTATCTTCCCTTCTTTTAGATTTTATGTCTTTCTGTCTCTTTCACACTGTATTTTTCTTGTACCGAATATTGGGTTATTTCCCCTTTCTCCTGGGAGCTGTATTATCTACCAATCTTCTTTCTCATTATTCAGCTTTTCAACACTACTTTCGCTTAAATCACAATATTTGCAGTTTATTTGCTTCCAAGATAACTCTGTTAAATAGCCTCTACAAAGGCAAGTTACTTGTGCGATATAATGATTCCCTTGAGGCCTCCGGTGCTTCCGTTCTCCTGTTACCTTCGTTCTTGAATGAAAACATCTTCGGAAGCCCTCTTCCTCTGGGATCTTTGCTCTGGTCATGGACCGCCAATGGTGCCTTCTCTCTTCCGTTTCCCTATTTATACTGTCACACTTCTCTGTGGTGTCCCAGTGCTACGCTGTACGACCAGACACACTGTGAATCTCTTTTTTCAGTGGTATCTGTGATGGCTTATGGACCCGCTGTCCACAACTGATTCTCCCTTATGGTCTTGCCAGCACCTTCTCTTGGGCTCCTGCCCTGTCGGATTCTCAGGTTTTGGATTTGCCATAGCTCTTGTGTCCCGTTCTGCAATGTTGAGCGAGTTTGATGTAGGGAGTGGCTCGCGGGTACAGAGTCCTTGACCGCTAAGGGGAAGTCTGTCCGGTGAAGTCGCAGTTGCCTCTACCCCTAGGGAGGGTATTGCCAAGCGGGCTCACCTCACTAGCTTCACAGGGGGGCTCCTCCTTGGTGAAAAGGGACAAATTTACTCGATTCATCACACTAGATACGCAGATTGGTTTGAGTGGTTCGATGCAGTGTTCGAAGATCACCGAATGCATCCCGCAGGGTCTGGTTGACTATCAATGAAGATCGGCAACGAAGATGCTAGCGGTTCGAAAGTGGTTCGAGGAAAGTGGCTACAATGAAGTTCTTCTGTTTGGAGCTGAGGCAATGACATACTCAGCTGGTGAAGTGCTGTAGCGAATTGGTTTGAACATGCAGCACAGCATTTCAAGGTGGTAGAGGGCCAAAAGCAGCCCTGGTGGGTACTGTAGATTTGGAAGTGTCAAACAGACATGGACCACTGTTCGAAGTAGTTTGACTGAAGGAACACCGTTTTACTGGCTGTTGTGGTCCTTGGGTTGCTGTGAGTCCCAATGCAGGTGCTCAAGGACAGTTCATTCCATGTTCTCAGTCTCAAAAGCACTAGGGTGCCTGGCCCACAACTGTGAGGTCCTGGGTACTGTTGTGGCTGACAGAGGCAGGTCTTTTCCGAGTAGGAGTTTACCCCAATAGTCCTTGATGATGATTAGAGGACAGAGCTCGCCTCTGCCTTGGACACTAAGTCTTCACCTCACTGGCAGAGGACTTTGGAGAGTGCCTGTCTGCCACTATTGGTGGACTCACTGTGCTTGGCTCTGTAAGAGAAAAGGGGAATGGAGTTTGTTAGTTGGACAGTGGGACAGTGAGAAAGGCAGATGCGAAATCTGTGATGTTGATGGGTGCAGATCAGAAGTATCTGGTTCCTGACTGCTAATCTGCTTCCTGTGTGTTTGGTTGAAGAAAGTTTGGATTATGTTATCCATAGGGAAGAGCTCACCAACTGATAGACTACAGTGCTTTGGGTCTGGTTAGCCACTGATGTGGGGGAGTGTGACAGGGTTAAAAAGGAGAGCTTAGTCATGGGTCAGTTAGTGCTGATGTGCTGCAGACATCGCAGACCCGGAGATCTTAGAAGTGAGTTGGAAAGTCAGGGGAAGGCAGGAGTAGGCCTTATAAGGCAAAATAGCCTTTAACCCTGCACTCCTACCACAGGTCATTTGCAGACAGGTCCCATCTCTCTCTCTCTCACTCTCTCTTTCTTTCTCCCTCTCTCTTTCTCCGTCTCTCTATCTTCCCTCTCTCTCCCTCTCTCTGTCTCTCATGTAGTGGGCCTCATTACAAATTCGGCTGTAATTTGTTGCCGCCACTTGCTCCCATGGGTTTACCAAGGGATTACAAGTAGTGGCAGGCGCTGTAAATCCACCTTTTATGGAGTCCATGGGACTCTCTTGGGGATTTTTGGTGGTATTACATCCGGTGGAATTACAGGGTGGTAATTCCACTGATTTTTTGAGTTAAAGTGGAGGATCTACCTCCAGCATCATCAGCGGAATCCGTCGCAGGTAATACTGCCAATTCTGGCAGTGCAGGAAAAATGGAGGTAACAGAATTACCTCCACTTTTTTCCAACACCACCAAACTCATAATGAGGCCCTTATACCCCATAGCAGGGTTCGAAATTGAAGGGAGCTGGGAGCTATTTAGCTCCTGCTTGTAGCCTAAAATACCCTTGTTAGCTTGACAGCAACAGCTCGCAGGAGCTACTTTTGGCTCCCCAGGCCAACAGATGCCAAACAAACACACCTATGTTAATTTACCTTTCTGCATTTGGTACAATCTAAAAAGAAACATTAGGACACATCTATGTACCATTTAACGCATAAGGGCTCATAAATAATGGCCAAAATTATATGTTTCCATCTTATGTGGAAGTTAGATTTGCAGAACTCTATGTACTAGCTTCTCATTCCCCAGTGGTAGCTCCTGGTTACTGGTAAATGCTGGATACCCATGAGCAGCTCATAGCTCCTGTTTATCAAATCTTAATGTCGAGCCCTGCTATGAGGAAAAAAAAAGCATCTCCAAGCTGGCAGATGAGGCATAGGGGCAGTGTTAAAACTCAGACTTTACAATAACCTGTGAAGACTTATGGGAGACAAGAATTTAGGGTTCAGTGGAAGGGCACCTTACAATTTGAGGACCACAGTCACCCATTTCACTTTCATCATCATGTTGGTTAGAAGGCTGAGAATTGCCTCAAACCTTACACTAACATTTGCTTGTAGAGTCAGGGCAAAGCGTTGGTCAGGTGTCTATCAGGGAATTTGTCAGGGCAGGGGCCAGAAACCCTTCTCATTTTCTCCAGAGGTCTATCATGCTGTCTCCCAAAAGCTCCAAACTATTCTCACACAGTCCAAAATTAAATCCCCTCCGGCGGAGTGAGGCAGCAGAGTGTTGCAGACATTGCAGACCCGGATATCCTGAGACTGAGGACAGTCTTTCTACGCTCTCTAACCTGGTGTTTGGCTGTTTTCTGCTTTCACTCCATTTAACCTAGGGCGGCCGCGGAGCGGGCCGCGGAGTGAGGCAGCAGAGTGTTGCAGACATCGCAGACCCGGAGATCCTGAGACTGAGGACAGTCTTTTTACGCTCTCTAACCTGGTGTTTGGCTGTTTTCTGCTTTCACTCCATTTAACCACCGGGCGGCCGCAGAGCGGGTCGTGGAGTGAGACAGCAGAGTATTGCAGACAACGCAGACCCGGAGATCCTGAGACTGAGGACAGTCTTTCTACGCTCTCTAACCTGGTGTTTGGCTGTTTTCTGCTTTCACTCCATTTAACCTCCGGGCGGCCGCGCAGCGGGCCGCGGAGTGAGGCAGCAGAGTGTTGCAGACATCGCAGACCCGGAGATCCTGAGACTGAGGACAGTCTTTATATGCTCTATAACCTGGTGTTTGGCTGTTTTCTGCTTTCACTCCATTTAACCACCGGACGGCCACGAAGCGGGCCGCGGAGTGAGGCAACAGAGTGTTGCAGACATCGCAGACCCGGAGAACCTGAGACTGAGGACAGTCTTTCTACGCTCTCTAACCTGGTGTTTGGCTGTTTTCTGCTTTCACTCACTTTAACCAACGGGCGGCCGCGGAGCGGGCCGCGGAGTGAGGCAGCAGAGTGTTGCAGACATCGCAGACCTGGAGATCCTGAAACTGAGGACAGTCTTTCTATGCTCTCTAACCTGGTGTTTGGCTGTTTTCTGCTTTCACTCCATTTAACCACCGGGCGGCCGCGGAGCGGGCCATAGAGTAAGACAGCAGAGTGTTGAAGACATCGCAGACCCGGAGATCCTGAGACTGAGGACAGTCTTTCTAGGCTCTCTAACCTGGTGTTTGGCTGTTTTCTGCTTTCACTCCATTTAACCACTGGGCGGCCGCAGAACGGGCCACGGAGTGAGACAGCAGAGTGTTGAAGACATCGCAGACCCGGAGATCCTGAGACTGAGGACAGTCTTTCTACGCTCTCTAACCTGGTGTTTGGCTGTTTTCTGCTTTCACTCCATTTAACCACTGGGCGGCCGCAGAACGGGCCACGGAGTGAGGCAGCAGAGTGTTGCAGACATCGCAGACCCAGAGATCCTGAGACTGAGGACAGTCTTTCTACGCTCTCTAACCTGGTGTTTGGCTGTTTTCTGCTTTCACTCCATTTAACCACCGGGCGGCCGTGCAGCGGGCCACAGAGTGAGACAGCAGAGTGTTGAAGACATCGCAGACCCGGAGATCCTGAGACTGAGGACAGTCTTTCTACGCTCTCTAACCTTGTGTTTGGCTGTTTCCTGCTTTCACTCCATTTAACCACTGGGCGGCCGCGGAACGGGTCGCGGAGTGAGGCAGCAGAGTGTTGCAGACATCGCAGACCCAGAAATCCTGAGACTGAGGACAGTCTTTCTACGCTCTCTAACCTGGTGTTTGGCTGTTTTCTGCTTTCACTCCATTTAACCACCGGGTGGCCGTGGAGCGGGCCGCGGAGTGAGGCAGCAGAGTGTTGCAGACATCGCAGACCCGGAGATCCTGAGACTGAGGACAGTCTTTCTATGCTCTCTAACCTGGTGTTTGGCTGTTTTCTGCTTTCACTCCATTTAACCACCGGGTGGCCGCGGAGTGAGGCAGCAAAGTGTTGCAGACATCGCAGACCGCACAGGACCACGCGCTATGCGGTTGGGAGAGGGCAATATTGACAGTGAAAGGGACCGCATGGAACTTATGGCAATGAACGTGGAGAGGCAGCAAGAGTCCAGCAGAGGTAAGCAAGTGGGTGAGAACCTGCTGGCTCCCCCTGCCTGTTCCCCTGCTTGTTCCCCGGGTGGCCAGGAATTAAAGTCTAGGGAGGGATATCCCTCAAAATGTGTTTTAAGACCTCTTAAAGACTTAAAAAATCTGACTCACCCCAAGATACAGGCAAAATTAAAATGGCCGAGTGCTAAAAGACTGGCGAGCTCCCAAGTTCCAACATCAGCCACAACGAGTTTGTTGGACCTGGTGGTGCAAACCGCTAACGTGAGGGAAAGTACAACAGAGCCTTTAGCAGCAAAACCAACACAGCCCATGGAACACAGGAAAAGCTCAATCAAGACGAGGGCTCGGGCATGGGAATGTTCTGAAACAGAAGTGGACCTCTGTGACTCTATGAAATATAAAGCTACTCTACTGGAAGTTTTGACAAAAGAACGACTCCTACCTGAGGCGGGGGGATTGAAGTGCGCGGGAACCTCGTCGGGGTTTGAGGTGGAGGCACCGGTCTCCAACATGGCGGCGGATGGATCTCTCCCTTCTTCCATTTTGAACGGGGATGCGGGCGGGGGGTTGCGATCGCCCATGGAGCCCGCTGAGCCTGGGGAACTGTGTGGGGCGATGAGCACCGCCGAGCCGCCTGGGGCGGGGGCCCGGGCGGCGCGGGCGCGCGGTGTAGGCAACTGCCCAGTGGATCATACGAGCTGGTGAGGGGTAGGGCCTCTCTCCCCGTGCCGGTGGCTGAGGTGGGTGTCGTCTCTACAATCGCTGAAATACACATGGCTGCAGACCGGGATCTTATTTATGGCTCTGCTGAACGTTATGGTTCCAATGAAGCTGGCATTGAGGATAGCACGGGCTCTGTAGAGAGTGGTGACAGAACAGAGCATTCTCAATGGCAAGAAGTACATGGGGACCGGGAGGAATTAGCAAATAACACTCTTGATTCAAATGTAAGTCAGGAAAAAAAAAAAGACAAAGGGCAACGAGAAGTCGAAAATAGCATCAAATACTGACCAAAGGGCAAAGATAAAGAGAACATCCTTGGTCAAAATGCCTAGTAGCCAACGCACAAAATTAAAAGTCCCATTAACGAAAAAAAAAATAAAGAAAGCAGCTATTAACACTATCTGGACCAAATCAAATTCAGCGAAAAACGTACTTCACGCAAAGAATGGAGTAGTAAAACACACCTTAAAGGAAATATCAGACGCAGATTTTCTGGACAGTTTGCTGCAAAATGAGAGTGCCCTTAATGGATCTAAACATGACATAGAGATGGGCGCTTATAAGCCTATCTACACTCCAGGAATCCAAATAGAAACCAGTTCTACACCTATAAAATGGCACTATAGGCAACTCAACAAACATCCAAACGAGCTATTGGGTGATCACCAGCTGCCGATCAGGGAGGAGCCAAGCAAAAAAACAAATGGCCGTTTGCTGCCCTGATATAAGGAAGGAACAGCAAAAAATAGCATGAACTTGGAAGGCCACAAACGAACACGAGAAAAACAATATTGGTCAGAAGAGTGTAGACCAGAACAAAAAACCTGTTGGAAAACCACTGATTACACAGACAACATCTGTGGAAACACAATGGGAGTCACAAATCACTGGCCAACCATTGGTCAACAAAACACCACTGTCGCCCCGGACGGTGGAGGGAAAAACAAAAAACGGGGCGGACAGCAAAGAAGAATGAACAGGAATTTTACAGCAACAAAGGAAGGTTAAAGAATCCCAGTGACTTGAATTTAAGAAATTCAGACTATCAGGTAACAGATGTAGATGGAGCGGACATTAAAAAAGGAAAACATCAGGAACATTTAGATCTTGGGAATGGGCAAAGTAAGAGCAGAAATTAGCCCCCCAGAGTGTCAACGGCTAGAACGCACAGATTTTTGTCAATAAAGAAGCAAGATTTCAGCTCTCAAATAAAGGAAGCGAAAAAAGTTCCTCTACCAAGGATTAAAAGTGCATACACCTTCAGACTGAAACGTATCAGGAGGGAGAACGACAGTCTGATCCTTAACAGGAACACAATCAGAAAAATATTCAAGCAGGTCCCAAGTCTTCGACAGCTTCAGAGCAGCGATTTGTGGATAGTGGAGCCATGTGAATCAGGGAGGGCTGATGTTTCATATCTACACATCAGGTCTCCAGTAATTAATGAGATACTATGGAAAGAAAAAGATAGTTTGGAGACACTAGGCATGTCGAAAAACGAGAGTGCATATAGTGACCATAAGAAAGACCAAAGAAGTCTGTGTAGTTCGGAAAGAAGTGGCCAAAATAGATCTGGGAGCTTGGACGGTGATGCCAGAAAACGCAAGTTACAACGAATATAATTAATCGAAAGGAACCCATGGACCAAGGAGGAAAAAAATTAGATGCTCAGAGGGACCAGGTGTACTGGTCCCATCATAGCCAGGAAAATTTTAATGGGTCTAGAAGACCTATGGCTAACGATAACATCAGATCAAGAGCAGATGATGAATCAAACCTTCCTCGGAATCCAAAGGGACCATCTTTCCAGCGTAACAGCAAACAGGAACCGTGTGCGATCACAAAATATCAGGAAAGAAAAATCAAGATTCAAGGAAGGGGTACAACCATCAAACCCCCAGATCAATGGACATAGAACTCGACGGCTCAGTATATTAAATCCCGAAATTAACAAGAGACCTTCATACCCTGCATTGGTTACGCACAAAAATTAACAGATCGATTCCGTCATGGCAAAGAGAATCCAAAACCGCGACATTCGATCATACATATGTGGCGAAAGAACTGTTAGGCTTGGTTGTAAGCTTTGCAGTACTGAAGACTGTTAACAGTGACCATAATTTACTATCTACAAGGTGGACAACACTACAGAAACAGCATTTCGGCCTTGAACACGAGCTAGAAGTAAATACAGGGGGAACTCAACTAAAACTCTCAGAGAAGGCACTCAAATTAATTTCTGAAAGTTATACAGTACCATCGGCAAAAAACACCACTAATATAGAGGATAAAATTGGAGCAGTGGATTATATTCCCCTGTTAACAAAGTACACAAAATCTGTACACAAATCTAACCACAAATCTAACCAGCCACTTGCCAACTATCAACACACATATAATACAGAAGTTGCCAGCAAGTGACGCCTTGTAAATAAACTAAAAAGAATGACAAGGGCGTCAGGATTTTTGGCCCATGTAGAATGCTGGAAAACAGCCAAGCAGGGATATAGAACATGGATATTGCAAAAGAGGCATCGATTATATCAGGCAGATGCCGAATTGATGCTGAAAACAATATGTGGAAAGAAGACTAGTGAATTCTGGTCCTTGATAAGAGGAACTGCAACAGCAAATAACAACGCCCTCCAAAATAGTGTAGGAGAAGAGGCATAGCTGACTCATTTTTCAGACTTGTACAAGCCAGTGGCGCACAAGAAGGGAGACCAGACTGCGATGATACACTGTAAAACCGGAAATGGGCAGACATGGGAGATTCCATGGGACGAAGACATACTGCGAGATAAGATCTTAAAACTAAGCATGTCGAGGGCTCCTGGGCCCGATGGAATTTCTAATAATGATTTGAAACAACAGTGGACATTATGGGCGGGTCTCATCAGCAAAATATTCCAAAACTGCAACCAGGAACAAACCATTCCGCCATCATTGCGTACAGCCACAGTGGTCCTGATTTTCAAACGAGGGGACAGTAAATCCAAATCATTATCGTCCAATTTCACTTCTAGACGTGATTGGGAAAAATTTTGCAGGCTTTGCCCTTGAAGCATTCCAAGGATGGCTGGCTTCTGCAAAGTGTAGTGACCCTTTTCAGACAATTTTTGTTAAGAACTCAGGAACAGCCGTTAACATCATAACGCTGGGTACAATAAAGACTAAAGGTTTTAAAGACGGCCAGGCAACCTACATGGCTTTTATTGACCTGGTCCAGGCCTTCAACCAGGTCAATAGGGCCCTCTTATGGCAGAATCTTGAACAGATGGGACGCCCGGAGAATATCACAGCCCCGATTCAAGAACTTTATCGGGAAACGTCAATGACCGTAAGACTGAGTCAACAAGACCTTTTGTCGAAAGTGATTACTATGGAGAGAGGTGTAAAACAGGGGTGCCCATTGGCACCAGCACTATACAACGCCTATATGGCCGATTATGCAGACACAGAATCTACAATCAGAATGTTTGCGCCAAAACTAGGGGGAACGGAAATTTCCCGTCTTTTGTATGCGGATGATATTATTCTTTTAGACAGGCCACGGTAGGGCTCCAGCATCAGCTGACGAACCTGAATGAGTACCTTAAAACAAACAACCTACAATTGAACTCCTCAAAAACGAAAGTAATGGCATGGGAACCACCGGGTAGTAAGAAATATCCGCAGGCCAACTGGTTTGCTGATGGACTGAAACTGGAAAGAGTAAGCTCCTTCAAATATCTAGGAGTTATGATAAGCCAATCGATGAAAGAAACAGAAATGCAAGATCTGCTGTGGTCCAAAATAAAGATCTTAGCAAACCAAGCTAAAGCAGTGGACCGAAAATATGGAAGATTTCGGCAGTGGCCGTACTTAACTTCTATAAAATGAAGGTAGTTCCAGCTGTGCTATATGGGACCGATGCTATCCTTTCACTTCCAGAAAAGTTGTGGACGGGTCTGGAGAGTTTTTTCTGGAGAAAAGTATTAAGCTTGGCACAATGATCACCAATATCGCTCATTAGACGGGAACTGTGCCTGAATTCACTGAAGGCTATCCAAGAGAGAAATACACTGAATTTATACCGAAAACTCCTCTTGGACACTAAACCAAAAGCATTAGAACTGGTTAGCAAAGAGGAGGAAAGGAGGAAACATCCCTGCTCTAGAGTTATGGAAAAACTACTTCTGACAAATCATGACAAAGTAATGAAGAAGCATTTTGAGGTTGATTGGATACGCACGGGAGAGTTGGCAAACGAATATAAGTTGACAAAAACTTTTCCAACTACTCAGGGGAAGAGAAATGTTGTAATAAGCTAACTGGAAAAGTTTCCGAACAAAATTCTAAGTAGGCTCTTCATGCGCTTTCGTTTGAACCAAGTGAAAACAAACGAGATATTGTTCATACGAAACCCCTCACTGATGAATAAGTGCAGATACTGCAACATTGAGAATGTGATAGAAACAAGCAGGCACCTTCTCCTTGGATGCAAAGGGCGCGAGGGCAGCTGCTCTGGGAAAATTCTGAATTTATTTACCACATTAACAGAAGACGATTGGTGGTCAGTCCTGACGAGTGGCGATGACACTCGTGTGATAGGAGTAGCCACATTTTTCAGATACATTGACCTGGAGCACCGAGGATTTGACGTACCAGAAGATATGGGGAGGGAGGAGAAGTGTCAAAAGCAACAGTAATACATGCTGGATGGCGCAAAAAATTACACGAAAAACTATATGCAATAACTCCCCATGTCTACTGTTAGGATATTGAACTGGCTATCTGGCTGCTATTTTGTATAAATTGTTTTTCAATTTAAATCAATAAAAAATAAAATAAAAAAAATCCCCTACCCTGCTACCAACAGCCACAACTCATGTTCTGATGTAGCACCAGGCTTTCGGTATCCGTGTTGCTGCAACCCTGCAGGGGATCCCTCATGATGAAATGAGGAGCAGAAAAGAAGGAAAGTGGAGTGTGGATTCTTCAGAATGTGCAGCAATGTGCTGACAGTGGCATCCATGGCTTTGGGGTGTGGTGGATGTGATGGACTTTCCATTAAGGCTGCAATCTTGAGTTTGCAGTATTATTGGCCACTTGCTAGCTACGGGACTCAGGGATTTCTTGACTTAAATTATGGGAAGAGGGCAAAAACAGTCATGCTTTATTCAGCCACACTTTAAGGGCTGTCCTTTACTTCCAAAGTCCCTGTAGGATTTGTCCTGGATTGTGATATGCACAAGGCGTGAGCTGTTCCCCACAGTGGGCCTACTGGTTCCTCAGCCATTAACTGCTATTTACACTACAGAAGAGGAAGGACGGAAGAGGCTGCTGGGCTTTCTCCGTGAAGTAGGTGGGGTGTTGACTGAAATTGTGTTCTTACATTTACAACTTTTACTCCGGTAGGTTAGATGTCTTAGAGAATTATCAGAAAATGCAGCAGAAAGTACTCCACATTCACTCCTAAACTGGGAATCTGCTGTGTGGGCCCTCTGAGCCCAGAAAAGCAATGGTACATTGCCCTCCCCCAGTCTCACGGTAAAACAGCTAAAACATGTAAACGGGGGATGCGCCCCACAAATAAGAAGCTTGCATAAGCTTCTTATTTATAAGAACCCTGTGGCATTGCTTGCATATATTATGGAGGCAGCGCCATGAAAGGGATGTAAAATGCCCCTGTGTACAAGTGGGTGAACTGGCATCTATTGGATTTTGGCATGTTACATTAGGGAAGTAGCTGTTAATTGTCTGGCGTTTTACCTCCTTTTCCTTAAAAAAATGGTGCATCAAAAGGCATTAATTGAAGGTCCCCACACTGAATTGCTTAGTGCTTCCTCGGGGGCTTGTTAATGTTGTTTCATTAAAAAAAATAGTAACCAGCTGACAAGGAGTTGCGTCCAATGTTAGTGACGCCCTCAGTACCCACCCCCGGAAAATGATATCAAAAGCTGCCCCTGCCAATGAAAATGAGCGGCAGGCCTCTGCTTCAACCTGTGAACATTTCATCCAGGCGAGATGCGGCCAGCAGCAATGTTTGCGTGGGTTTCTGATCTTAATTATCCGGTTTCACCGTTCACATTTTCCTCCGGAGTAAAGTTATTTTAAATCAAGGTTGGCGCTCCCCCGGGCCAAGATTTTTAAAATCGTTTTTCAATGGCAAAGTGCCACAGAAAAACGCTTTGTATGGCAGCCCTGTTGTATCAATGTTCGCTTTGCCGCGGGTTGTTACTTTGTATCGAGCTCAGTGACTGGGCCCGGTCAGGCGCTTGGCAGCTGTGCTTTCTTGTCATTTTTCGTAAGATGGTGTCAGTGCTGTGAACTCGGAGGACAGACACTGCCAGAGGGGAGCGAGTTTTAATAAACAGACTGTCTGCTGCAGACATCATGCCTGCTCCTAGGCGAGAGGTCCAAAAAAAGAGCTCCCAGTACACAGAGAAGATTACATCAGGTCAGTGCCATGGGGGCCTGCACAGCCAGCTTTACCTGCCTTTCAGGGGCGGCAGTGGTGCGCGTGCGCCCCACCAGGAGATCCACGCCAAGACAGGATGAATGGGAACTCAGGTTTGAGAAGAAAACCACTATGTTTCTTATTGAAAGCTAAATGAGCATTTAATCTGAACACCTCATGCTTAAACAATAGCAGATGATTACATTATAATTAAGGAGGATATTGAATAAATTCAACTTAAGTGTAATGTGCCTGGCAGCCTATTTCTGCAATCTAGTAATCATGTGGGTTTATGTCTGTGTTCTATTGTGAATTCAATGTGTCCAATTCATACACTAACCAAGAAAGACTCTACTTAGCTTTAAAGAGAGGAAGGGACCAGCCTCCACAGGCCATGTTGTCCGATAAAAAAATCCTAACTTACAAGACTACTTAGAGGAATGGGCCAGCCCTTTTCTTGCTTTGAAGCTAGGCAGGGTCAGTCCCAGTTACTACATGGATGGGCAACCGAGTGGGCATCTGAATTATTTACTTTTTTAAACCGTGCTACTGTCAGTCCTTGAAGGTTTTGCTCTCAGAGACACATTTTTGCCTTTTGCTGAATTGCATTCTGGTATTTGTAGTCTCCCGGTCAATAATAAAAAAAACAGCTATTTCTGCAGCAACAGTGGATTTACCATCCCTGCAGTAACTGGGATGAAGCCTGCTTCAAAGTGAGGAATGAGTCAGGCCAAGTCGGCTGGATCATTCCTCGCTTTTAAACTAAGCAGGATCGGTCCCAGGTTACTGCATGAATGAAAGACAGTTCACGGTCCTGAATGGCGTGTGTTTTCTTAGTTTTAAATATCTCATAAAACACAGCATCTGCATTTTTATAAAACAGAAAGAACCCTGATCTTAAGGATTTCGAGATGCAGCACTTAACCATTATGCTACAGGGATGCTTTTGCTTGGATTTTCACAAGTTTCATACCTAGCCTTTTATAATTTAACATATCAAATGATAGGCTAAGCATGAAATGTGTGCCCCATAAAGCAGCAAGCCGTTGTGGCCTAGTGGTTAAATGCTGTTCCTTGAACTCTGACTGACCACACAGAATCCACATTCTTTCTTTTAAACCGTGCTGTCAGTCATTGAAAGTTTTGCACTCAGAGACAATTTCTTTGCCTTTTGCTGAATTGCATTCTGGTATTTTTAGTCTTACAGTCAAGATGGGGGGAAGAATGCCACAATTGTGCACTTTTGCATAACATAGTTCTATAAGGATTAATATATTTCAGTGACAATATGGTATGTGTACTTTTGAAGTTAGCTTAATAAAGCAGGCTATTGTTGAAAGACAGACATGGGGATGAGAAGGGGAAATGATGAGAGGGCAAGTAAGTCATGAGTTTTTTCCCCACACTGTTGCAAGAGAACTGGTGCAGTTATTTCCACCTGATTGTGGTTGCTCTTCAGGGCATCACTAAAGGATACGTGGGTGGAGAGTGTAACTTTTTTCAGAGGACGCATGTAACCCCTTGGTTTTTTTTACGGTTGGTAAGCTTGCTCAAGTATTTGGATACCAGAATTTTACTCAGGTTGTCATGTTCCCAGTGCAGAGGCTTACCCACAAGACCACAAGCACTTATTGGGATTTTGATTTCCCTACAGATTGCTGGGTTTAAAAGGTGAGCATATTTATTGAAAGGCTTCCTCTCTCAGGTTATTTTTCTGGTGTTCATTACTTTTTTAAAAAGTCTGATGCTATTTTGTCTTGCGAACTTTCTTCTAAGGAGAAGGTCAATTGAACTACATTTGTATATTTCACTTTAAAATATGTGGCCACTTACTGTGTGAATATTCATGGGTGCCAGCTTTTGATTTTTGCTATGGGGGCAAAAGTACCTGGGCATATTTTATTCTTGCAGCTGATAATTTTTTACCCTTTTCTGTGCTGCTTAAATGCGGGTAGTTGGGGTCGCGCAATGTATCACAACAGTCACCAAGAGACCAGCCATAAAACAAGGGGCTTGTAGCATGCTGCTTAACCAAAGCGCGTGATCCTCGGCAAATGATATAACCGCACAGGGCATTAACTAAAACATTGGGAGTGCTCAATGCTTGCAATGTTTTATACATAATAATCCCCCCAGGTCCCCAGGTCCCACATCCATGCAGTAACCAGGACTGACCCTGCTTAGCTTCAAAATGAGGAAATGGCCAGCACTCCCAGGCCATGGTGTCTAAAAAACAAGACAAATTTACAAAACCACTTCGAGCAACGTGGCTTGAGGGGGCTGGCCCCTTCCTCACCTTTGATAATTTTTTACCCTTTTCTGTGCTGCTTAAATGTGGGTAGTTGGGGTCGCGCAATGTATCACGACAGTCACCAAGAGACCAGCCATAAAACAAGGAGCTTGTAGCACGCTGCTTAACCAAAGCGTGTGATCCTCGGCAAATGATATCATCGCACATGGCATTAACTAAAACATTGGGAGTGCTCAATGCTTGCAATGTTTTATACATAATAATCCCCCCAGGTCCCCAGGTCCCACATCCATGCAGTAACCAGGACTGACCCTGCTTAGCTTCAAAATGAGGAAAAGGCCAGCACTCCCAGGCCATGGTGTCTAAAAAAACAAGACAAATTTACAAAACCACTTCGAGCAACGTGGCTTGAGGGGGCTGGCCCTTTCCTCACTTTTGATCATTTTTTACCCTTTTCTGTGCTGCTTAAATGCGGGTAGTTGGGGTTGTGCAATGTATCACGACAGTCACCAAGAGACCAGCCATAAAACAAGGAGCTTGTAGCATGCTGCTTAACCAAAGCGTGTGATCCTCGGCAAATGATATAATCGCACATGGCATTAACTAAAACATTGGGAGTGCTCAATGCTTGCAATGTTTTATACATAATAATCCCCCCCAGCTCCCCCAGGTCGCTCATCCATGCAGTAACCAGGACTGACCCTGCTTAGCTCCAAAATGAGGAAAAGGCCAGCACTCCCAGGCCATGGTGTCTAAAAAACAAGACAAATTTACAAAACCACTTCGAGCAACGTGGCTTGAGGGGGCTGGCCCCTTCCTCACTTTTGATAATTCTTTACCCTTTTCTGTGCTGCTTAAATGCGGGTAGTTGGGGTCGCGCAATGTATCACGACAGTCACCAAGAGACCAGCCATAAAACAAGGAGCTTGTAGCACGCTGCTTAACCAAAGCGCGTGATCCTCGGCAAATGATGTAATCGCACATGGCATTAACTAAAACATTGGGAGTGCTCAATGCTTGCAATGTTTTATACATAATAATCCCCCCAGCTCCCCCAGGTCGCTCATCCATGCAGTAACCAGGACTGACCCTGCTTAGCTTCAAAATGAGGAAAAGGCTAGCACTTCCAGGCCATGGTGCCTAAAAAACAAGATACATTTACAAAACCACTTTGAGCAACGTGGCTTGAGGGGGCTGGCCCCTTCCGCACTTTGAAGTTAAGCAATACTGTGCATATATTCATAGGTGCCAGCTTTTGATTTTCGCTATGGGTGCAGAAAGTACCTGCGCGTATGTTATTCTTGCAGGTGGTCATTTTTCCCTGTTTCCATGCTGCTTAAATGTGGTTAGTTGGGGTTGTGCGATGTATCACAAAGGTCACCAAGAGAGCGGTCATAAAACAAGAGGCTTGGAGCACGAGACAAGACATTTCGGCATGGTCAGTTTGGTACACACTATTATGACGTGACATTTTCGCTGTGGTTTCTGTTTCTGTTTCTCCATGCGAGGATGTTTTGGCCTGAGAGGTCGCAATTGACGCGGCATGAACCTGCAGACACTTTGCATTTTGTACCTCTCAAACAACTTTACACCATGTAGACACACACATGCTTCCATAAAATGCACAAACATTGCATGCACACTCTCTCAAATGACATACACACCCTCACGCCACACATTCCCCCTTAGACTGCATATATATTAAAAAAGAAGAGGACTACACTGTCTCTGGGCAACATTATAAAACAGAAAAAATGAAAAAAAAACATTTATGCTGGTTGCTGCTATCAGAGAACCCTAGCCTTAAGGAGTTTGAGATGCAGCACTTAACCATCATGCTACAATTATGTTATTGTTTGAATTTTCACACGTTTCATCCCTAGCCTTTTATCGTTGAACATATTAAATTATAGGCTAAGTATAAAATGTATGCCTGTTTCAGCACCAAGCCATTGTGGCCTAGGAGTTAAATGCTGGGCCTCGAAATCTGGCAGAGCAGGGTTCAAGACTGTATGTTTTTTTAAAACATAATTATTTTAATTCAATTTAAAAAAAGCAACACAGGTGGTAGGTGGCGAGGTTTGTTGCAGTGCAGTCCTGTGATCTTATTTAGCATGAGTGCATTTCGACGTGGCCACGTTCAAACATCCCTTGTGCAAAAATAACGGTGCCAGAATTGCTTTCTCGCCAAAAAGGGCATGCCAAAATGGGCGCTGCAGTGGAATGGCCATGCCAATTCGGCCCTCGCCAAAATGGTGTACTGCTTGGAGAACGCTGCTTAACCAAAGTGTGTGCTCCTTGGCAAATAATTTTATCTCACTGCGCATTGCCTAAAAACATTTTGAGTTCTCAAAGCATGCAATACAAAGGCCATAGCTAGTGGTCTAGTAGAATTTTAAAAAGGATAGTGGACACGGCCAAAGTCCATGCACACTGACCATGGCTGAAGACCATGCTAATGGTCTTGAAGCGTTCCAAAATCTATCGACTAGCAAAACCCTTGAAGCTCAAGGAAAAAACTTTAGTTGCAGGTATTTTAAGGTGAGCAATACTTTGTAACAAAACCTTTGAAATTCAAGGAAAAACTTTAGTTGCAGGGGTGTTAAGGTGAGCAATATATTGTAAGAAAACCCTTGAAATTCAAAGAAACAACTTTAGTTGCAGGGACGTTAAGGTGAGAACTTAATGCAACAAAACCCCTGAAATTCAGCTAAAGCCACCTTAACTTTGAGCCCCCTGTTACGCAGACTATGATCACAGATCACATCACTAATGATATCACTAATTACATGTTGTATGAGAACACGGATGACAATACAAATCACATCACTGATGCCATCACTGGTCACAACACTAATTACATTACAACAATAACTGGCCTTAAGCATGGCCTTCAGCCATGGTCAGTGTGCATGGCCAAATATGGTTTATAGTCATAATGTCGAAAAAAAAATGTCGACAGACAAAAATGTCGAAAAAAAAATGTCGAAAATAATAATGTCGACATCCTATACTTATAATGTAAAAAGTCATTTTTTCGAAAAAAAAATGTCGACATTTTTTTTTTTGACATTATGACTATAAACCCTTAAAACTATCAACACCTCACCCAACACCCCCCTGCCACCCCCCCCACACCCCCCAACCACCCTTTCACCCCTCATACTCAACACATACCAATTATTTATTTATTTATTTATTTATTCAATAATTAAATAAATAAAAATTGTATTTACTATGGGGGGGTCCCCCCCCAACCCCCCCTCACCCAACACCCCCCTGCCGCCCCCCCACACCCCCCCAACCACCCTTTCACCCCTCATACTCAACACATACCAATTATTTATTTATTTATTTATTTATTCAATAATTAAATAAATAAAAATTGTATTTACTATGGGGGGGTCCCCCCCCCAACCCCCCCTCACCCAACACCCCCCTGCCCCCCCCCACACCCCCCCAACCACCCCTCATACTCAACACATCATATATATATTTATTTATTTATTTATGCATACACTAAATTAATGTCGAAAAAATATCGAATAATGTCGACATTTTTGTTTGTCGACATTATTGTTTTTCGACATTAATTTGTCGACATTTTGACTGTCGACATTATTGATGTCGACATTATGACTGCACACCGCCAAATATATTTTAACACATGAATGGGTACAAGTCATGCCCTTCAGTTATGGACAGTAGTGACAACCTTCACCCATATGCACTGAATATTTTAAAACACTAACAGTTTACAAACCATAGATTTTGGACTTTACCAGTGGTACAGCTTTCAACCTTGTCCAATGAATATTATATACACTGATCAGGCACTACCCATGGACATTACCACAATACAGGCACTGGCCACTGGGCCACTATCTTTGGCTGTGACAATGTCCTGAGAGAAATGAGTGGGCGCTACAGTAGTTCTTTATTAAGTTAATCAATTCCTGATTTTGAAAAAAGGTATTTGGTCCTGTCGCCAGAATCCTCCCCGTTTGTCTGGGGTGGGGAGAAATAATGATATACTGTTGGCTGGATTGGTTATTCCAGTCTGCTGGAAGGACCCAAGTGCAAACATTGTGCAAACATTTTATCATCCAATGCATTTTGGTCTATCTCAGACCTTCTTCAGGGACTATTGACAATGAAAAAAATAAAAAAGTCAAAATAAATAAGTAAATAAAATATTCATCAGTATATGCATTCAAAAATCCACCAACCGTGTATTGTACATTTTACTCAAAGTTAGCAGTGCTGTAACTGTTAAAAAATGAAATTGTTTCCTAATAATACCTTGAAAAAACATAAATAAAATTTGAAATCAACGTGTTTTTATTCCTTAGGTTGTTTTAGATTATTGGTTATTTCCTCACCAATTAATATGAGGCAAAATTTTCAGCAGAACATGACTGTATGGCCAATTCATTTCGGATTAAATCCTTCATCAGAGCCCAGTCTTATCCCAATACTTTTCTGTACAGAGTATACCATAAACATAACATCATGCAATTTCATTGTAATCTGAAAACAAGGTACCCACATTAGAGAGACACAATAACACATAAGAGAAAACATAAGAGAGAACATAAAGAAAAGTACATTAGCATAATCAATATTGGTTGTCTGAATCATAAATGTCTAGAGGTGATCACTACTCAGTCGCGCCTTGAAACACTTGTTTCAACACTTGAAAACCTCGAAACAAATGCTGTATCATATCATATCATATCATATCATGCTATGTGCACCACCATGTCAAATGGTGGATCAGCACAAACTGAAAAATAGGTTGATTTCAAATATTATTTATTGTTTTTCAAGGTATTATTAGGAAACAATTTTAGAAAAACTCTTTGTAAGGAGAGCAAAGAGTTTGTACAAAAATGGGAGCACATTCACAACAAATGTTCTATTGATTTGATATTGCTGATTATAAAAGAGCTTTCTGCTAACTTGTTGAACTTGGAGCAAGAAATTCAAGATCTGACAACAGAAATCACAGCACTTACTATTGCAGAAACATTAAAAGAAATTTTGACAGATATCAATAAAAAATTGGATGGATATAGGGCAGACTTGGAGGCCAGAAAAATAAGAAAACTCAGATGAGACACGTTTGATTACCTGCAAGACGAAGTATACACATGGGCTGATAAGTATCAAAATCAACTGCCACGTCCTAGAAGCCCCAACTCTTACAATAGTAGCTCTGACACTTTTTCTAATAGAGACAATGGTAACCCTCAGCCACAACCACAAGGGGCAGAAGGCGAGAGTGCAGCAAGTGGTACATCATCTGGAGCAAGTAGAACTAAACCACAACCTTTTTTAGACAGCAATCAAAGTGGAAGAGAACGAGGAGGGGGAAGAGGAAGAGGCCTAGGAGTGACAACGAGATATCAGGCTCGAGGAACTTAGTAGTGAATATTTCGGATCGAGTGTTAAGCAAACAGGAAGACACTGTAATACAAAAGGGCCTCAAATGTGTACCCACTTTTGGGACTAATTTGTTTAACACAAAACTAGACTTACATAAATTAATTAGGAAATTAAAACTTAATGTTTTCTTTGCAGAAATGGACAATGAAAACACAGCAATACTTGAACAACCTGAGCTAGTAGAATTTAAACCAAAAAGCACATTTGTACCTCCTATTAATGTACCATCAATTGACATTTTCAAAAAAATTGTACTATCAGATCTTTAAAAAATCCAATTTGGTGCACCGAAAAACAAAAACCTCATCAGAGGAGAAATGTCAATCATCCAAAGTTTGTATTCTGATGATAAGATCACAGTAATGCCAGCTGACAAAGGTGGAGCGTTGGCACTTCAGAATACACAAGATTATGTAAATGAATGCAAAAGACAACTCAATAACCACACTGTTTATGCCAAAATTCATCATGACCCTAGAGAAGAGATCCGCAATAATCTCGAAATACTTTTAACAAAAGCAGAAGAAAGAGAGCTGATTACAAACAAAACAAAGTCATTCCTACTTATTTCAAAACCAGCAATACTGCATTTGTATCTTTTACCAAAAATTCATAAGAGCTGTGCTCCGGGACCCCCAACTGGCCCAAAGAGTTGGGGTTTGCCTAGAAGCACTTTAAGACGAGATAGCAGCACCCGTGAGATGGATGGGGGGGTGCAGCTTTAATACTCCAACACCTACTCAAAAATGACAACTCGACGGTTTGGCAAAGGGAGTCCGTTTAATGACAAGTACAAAAAACGAGAAGTCTCATGAACATCAGCGGATGCGTGATCTTCCTTCTCGCTTCACAACTCCAATGAACTTCATAAAAATCATAACATTTATACTGAAAACTCGTCATCATTGACGTGTAACGCTTAAAAGTTGGCATACACTTCTATTGGTTCAGGAAAGGTAACTTTACTATTGGTACTATAGCTGTATATGGTAACGGAGTAAGGGGATTGGGTAAACAATGTAAGGTGGGGCATCTAAGCCCTACCTTCAACTAGCTACTGTAGACGTCGCTAAAAGTACAACGTCTCATTGGTTCTACTAACTATAGGACCCTAGATTACTTGGTCCCTTGTGATTGGGTTGGCATCAACCCCACTCGTACTTTTCCACTTCGCTTAGCAGCACACAGAATAATGAGGCCAGATGCAGGGAGTAAGCCTGTGCCCCAGCTTTTCCTTCAATTTATCTTACAGCTATTCATCACCTTAGTGGCCGTGTGTCAATTACTGCCTCGTAGTTGGCCTTGAGTCTGCCTCTTGGTTTGAGAAGGTTTAAGGAGGATGGGTACGATAAGGCTCCATGCATAGGTGTGAAAGGCTTACTTCTGCTCGCTCGGCTGGTCACGTGGTTCAGACACCATGAATTTGTTTCTTCGTACAATTTGTGTGTTTGACTTTCATTTCACCCACCTCCTACCTACGGCTTCTTATCTTGGCCCTTCAGAACAGTGTATTCTGTTCTTTGCTTCAATGAATTGTAGCCACTGTTTGTCCATCTTGACATATACAACCTCGCTTCTCCAGGCACGATTTGCCTCTGCTGAGTTTCATTTCTGCCGCTGTAGTCTCAATTTCGCCAAATATGAAACTCTTCTTGTGTGGCCTTTTAGTAACCTTTTGGTTGATTCTGCTTCTTGTGCAAAGTCGAGGTATACTTATATAACGTACTTCTTTGAGGTAGATTATGTATCGTGGCGCTTGCCGCACTATCTTTCTACTAAGCATAACAAGCCGTACGAATTTCTTAGCTTTCTTGCGTTTCCAAGCATATGTACACGTGTAACTTGGTTGAATATCTTAATTTTGCTCGTGGCTCAAGCTTCTTACATTTGACATCGTCCTTTCACTTTAGGTTCACGATATCCTTGTCTCATGGTGTTTTGTCTCTTTGCGTCATTCTCTGGTCGTTACTTCTTATATATGTGGGTCAGTCTAGGTTTGTGTGACATCACCATTCGTCTTCCATCAAGACCTCTTTGGTTTCTTTAGTGGCTGTATTTAGACGATCCTCATTTCGTTTTATTGGTTGTTATGGCTTCTTCAATGGATACCTTACTGTCCATGGTTTTCTTGGCACTGGTACTTCAATAGGTGCCGTTCCTCTGATAGGTACTGGACAGAACCCCACTGCGGCTCTCTGTTGGTTTATTTGCTCATCATACATCACATATCTCGGTGTGAACGTTCCTGGTACTTCAAAATGGACGGATGGAGTGCAAGCTTTATTTGGGACCTCCTCTACAGAGCTTAATGAACCCTCCTGGAAGACCAATAGTAGCTGCAACAGGAGGATTACTACAACCTCTTGGCACATACATTGACTACTTTCTCAACCTATAATACAAAAAAACAGCAACATATGTCAATGACAGTACCCATTTTTTGAACATTTTGGAAGACATACAACTGACTGAAAAGGACATTCTCTTCACGATTGATGTTAACAGCTTGTACACAAGCATTCATCACGACTTGGGCCAGGAGGCTGTATAGTGGCTCCTCTTACAAGAAGAAGAGATAGGAGCGGTGAAGGAATTTATACTATCATTATTGATTTTCATTTCAACCAACTCGTACTTCAAGTACAACAACGAGTATCTTTAGACACCTGGTACAGCCATGGGCGCAACTATGGCTCTGGTATATGCAAATGCTTTCATGTACTGATTTGAAACAACTCAGAAGACTGATTGGAAAGATAAGCTAAAAATGTTGATACACTATTTCGATGATACCTTTGGTATATGGCAAGACACAAGCAAAACACTCAAACACTCAATGATTTCCTGCTGTCCATCAACAGTATTGACCAATGAATTCAATTTATCTCGGAGATAGGGAATCCCGGAATACACTACGTGGATGTGAAAGTGAATGTGCATAATGAAATGATCACAACCTCCTTATTTACCAAACCCATGGGTAGAAACAATTTGCTACACCATATGAGTTTCCACCCGCAGAAGACTCTACGGAACTTACCCTATTGGCAGATGCTATGTCTAAAAAGGATCAAAAGTGACCAACCAGAACTTGAAGAAGAAGTTACAAAACTTCATAGAAAATTACAGGAACGTGGTTACCCAGAAGAAGATCTAAGAATGGCATCTGACAAAGTGGCAGCAAAAACCAGATCTAGCACCCTGATATCAAAAGACAAACCAGAAGCACCAGCATCGGTATACGTATCGAAGTTTTCAACCCAGAGTTCACAAATTAAGAGATGTATTAACAAACACTGGTCGATTCTTACTAATGACGCAGGACTAAACATCTGTTTCCTAACCGACCAGTGTTCGCATACCAAAGGTCAAGCAACCTCAGAGACTTACTATTAAGCACCAGAGATGAGAAAACAAAGAGTAAGAAAATTGGACATAAAAAAGCTGGAAACACATCCTTGTTTGAATTGCAGCAACTGCAACAATATAGTGAAAGGTGGAGTTGTCTTACATCCTTACACAGGAGAAAAGATTGTATTAAAACTCTATGCAATCTGCAACACAGAGAACTGCATTTATTGTATACGCTGCCCCTGTGGCCTATACTATGTCGGAGAAACAGGTCGGAAGTTAAGAATACGTATGAATGAACATAAATCATGTATTCGTAATAAAAATAGCAACTCAGCAGTTACCAGACATTTTAATGAGAAAAAACATAATATATCACAACTGAGGTTTCAGGCCTTGGAAGTTATTGAGGCTTCTGAAACACGAATAGACATCAAGAAAAGACGACAACAAAGAGAATCCTACTGGATTGATCGACTTGCTACTTTGTCACCTCGTGGAATGAATGAAGAATTTGATTTGAACTGTTACTTATGAACCTATGAACTTGAATCATAGGATCAAGCAGTTGAAGAACTTAGTTGTGGAAAGAAAAAGGGTGCATCAGCATACGCTTGAGTGGACATGAATATGTTTGCTTATATTATATCCTAAACTAATATTTACATAAACTGAATAGGTTCCTATAGTGATTTTACATCAATGCAATTAAATGTCAAAAGGGTGCATCAGCACAGACTGAAACGCACTGAACTCATAAGTACAGTGCATAAGTAAACTGAATAGGTTCCTATAGTGATTTTACATCAATGCAATTAAATGACAAAAGGGTGCATCAGCACAAACTGAAATGCACATGATGATGCATGAATATACAATATTTCCAGTTGATGTTTGCACAATTCGGAACTGCACATGATGATGCATGAATATACAACATTTCCAGCTGATGTTTGCACTATTCAGAACTGTACTTATGAGTTCATTAGAGCATAGATACCCATTATAGCCATTGACTTTACAGCTACAAATGCATTTCAAACGAGGACCTTTCCAATACACATCCATTAACATTGATTTAGGAGAAGGACTTATGTAAGGTAATCAGACCGCCTTTTTACACATTGGAGGTTGGGGAACAACATAGCGAACATCCGATACAGTAACATGACCATTGCATAGAGCTATTCAGGGTTAACATCGAATATAGAGTTGATTTTAATTTTAGACAAAATACGTTACATTCATTTTTTCTTAGAGGGGAATAGATGTGAAACAACATCATAACGCACATTTGAGCTTATATTGCCAAAGGAAGATTAATATCTCATTTACAATTATCTTGCCTAGCAATCACTTTTTCGATCGAGCACAACAGTGCTCGAATGTTATACATTGACCTTGAAGGGTTGCCCCTTCCAAGTTGGCAGGCACAACTAGTTGCGATCGGCCATCTTGTAACACAACATTGCCATGACAATGCTGTAAGCATTAAGATGCACACGAATGCTGCAGCGATTCAAAAGCAACAATACTTCTAAATAGGTAAGAATTGAACTTATGGGACACATTTAAACATAATCCTGACATTGATGGATGAAAATACTAGATCCAAACCAATTGGTACCGTCTGTTTTCAGAAGGACTTTAGGCCTCATTACGAGTCCGGCGGTAACCACGGCCGTAAAACCGCCTGGTTACCGCCAGACTTGTATTACCATTCCGCCTCCGTGACTCCCGGAATTACCAGGGCATTACAGCCCTGGTGTCCCGGGAATTCCGGAGGCGAAATTCAGTAAATCCTCATTCCCATTGAGTCCCAGAGGACTCAATGGGAATGGGGAAGTGGAAACACCGGCACCATCTCGTGATGGTGCTGGTGTTTCCACGTCCGCCCGCAGACGGGAGGTGTTCAACCCGTCAGGTCAGACCTGGCGGGAAGATCACCTCCCGCCTGCAGGTCTCGGGACCGGGCGGTCCGGAATTAACAGTGGTGTGGGTTTACCACCACTGTTAATTCCGGACCGCCCGACCTGTAATGAGGCCCTTTCACTTTCATGAACACTACAAACCACGCGCTCCAGAGCAGGACAGTTCCCTGTACACAGGTCAGTGGAACTGACACGATGTAGGAGTTTGAATGGGCAATGTATACATGAACTCTCACGAATTATGAGAATGTATATAGAAACACATGAACACTGATTGAAAAGACACTGCATGGGAGGCACATGTTTGGCAATAGGTGAACAATAATAATGGCAGAATATCACACATGGAGTGCACTAATACACAATAAACCTAAATAGCACACAAACAAAGGCTCATGAGATAATCATTACGATACTGGCGCTAAACCATGGCGCTATTAGCACCATGGTTGGTGCCGGTATCGTAACGAGGCCGCCAATGTTCAATGGGGAATTACCACCCCATTCCAAGGTTGGCAGGGCGGTAATTCCCCATTGAACATTGGCCCTTCCCCATTCCCATTTTTGCCCCATAGCACTCAATGGGATTGGGAAGGCGCCAAGTACGGTACCGCAAATTGCGGTACCGTACTTAACACCAAGGTCTCTTTGCGGGTCCCTACTTTAACGGCTGGTCTAGACCAGCCGTTCAAGTCGGGTCCCGCAAAGGGACCTCGTAGTAAGGCGCTATTGGGTTAACGGTGCCGCAGCCTTTTACGGCGCTGTTAACCCATTAGCGCCAGGGTCGTAATGAGGCCCTTGTTTGAAAGTGGTGCACATAGCATGCAACTAAGTAGTGATCAACTCTAGACATTTATGATTCAGACAACCAATATTGATTATGCTAATGTACTTTTCTTTATATTCTCGCTTATGTTTTCTCTTATGTGTTATTGTGTCTCTCTAATGTGGGTACCCTGTTTTCACATTACAATGAAATTGCATGATGTTATGTTTATGGTATACTCTGTACAGAAAAGTATTGGGATAAGACTGGGCTCTGATGAAGGATTTAATACCGGCTCTCCATCCTCATCAAGAAGAGATCTCATATCCAAGCCTGCGTCTCCGCAGCATCTAACAACTCGGCTGAACTCTTTAAAATCTGCAAGGAACTGGCCAATCCTGTCACTGTCTCTACCTCCCCTGTCTCTTCCCAGGACCTCTGCACGGCACTGGCTTCTCACTTCATTTCAAAGACTCAGGACATCCTGTCCTCACTCTCCTCTTTCTCCCCTCCCGCTATTCCCTGCTCTTCCTCTGGCCCTTCTGCAGCCACCCCTCCTCCCTCCTTCTCGGCCTTTCCCCTTTTCTCTCCAGACGAGGTTTCTAGACAAGTCTGATCTATGAAAGTCTCGTCGAAACAGGTTCCCCCCTGTTCCTCCAAAACTATCAAGGATCATATCGACTCCCTGGCTCCTGCCCTGGGTGATTTCTGCAATCACTCCTTTGCCACTGGAGTCTTCCCTTCCCCCCTGAAGCACTCCATTGTGCACCCTCTTCTTAAGAAACCCTCTGCCGACCCCTCCTGCCCGGCTAACTATCGCCCAATCTCCATCACTCCCTTCCTGGGAAAGCTCCTGGAGAAACTGGCCATCTCCCAGCTCAATCTCCACACTGAATCTGTTGGTTGTCTTCATGACCATCAGTCTGGCTTCAGAGCTGCCAGAAGCACGGAAACTGCTCTCCTGAACATCCGTGAAGACCTTCTCACCAACCTCGACTCTAACACCCCTTGCTTTCTTATCTTGCTTGATCTCTCTTCTGCCTTTGACACTGTCAACCATGCCATCCTGCCCAACCGTCTCCGTGATAACCTGGGTATCACTGGTCAGGCTCTGGCGTGGCTGACATCTTTCCTCTCTTACCGACCCTCCCAGGTCCAACTTGGGTCCTTCCTCTCCGACATCTTTTTCTCTACCTGTGGTGTCCCCCAGGGGTCTAACCTCTCTCCCTGGCTGTTCAACCAATACCTGGCACTCCTTGCCCACCGCATCGCCGCTCTCTGTCCCAACTTTCAGTGCTATGCAGATGATACCCAGCTCATTTTCAGGCCACCCTCAGCCTCCTCCTCTCCTTCCCTCATCCTTGACTGTCTGTCTGCCATCCAGGAATGGTGTGCTGCCAACAACCTCTGCCTTAATGCCAGTAAGACTGAGATTCTACTCATCAGCACACCCACTCCCTCCTTCCCTGCAGCTCTCTGGCCGGCCTCTCTTGGCCCTCCTCCCACTCCCACCTGCAAGGCTAAAACCCTTGGGGTCATTTTCGATTCTGCACTCTCCTTCTCCCCTCACATCTCTGACATCTCTAAGAAGTCACACTACCAGCTGCACCTCCTTAGAGGTATTTTTCCTTTCCTCTCCTTCCCCTAGAAGCTCACCGTCTCCAGAGCCCTGGTCCTCTTTAAGCTGTATTACTGTAACAGCCTCTATATAAATCTGCCTGCCTCCACTCTCCGCCCTCTGCAACTTATCCAGAACAGGACTGCAAGACATTTCCTTGGCCTCAAGCCCAGGGATCGTATCTCTCCAGCACGGAAATCTCTACATTGGCTCCCAGTTGCTGTGAGGATTAAGTTCAAAACCCTCTGCATTGCCCACAAGGCCTTCTGGGGCCTGGGCCTAAATATCTCCAACCCTCTCTTCGTAAATACCTTCCTACTCAAGCTCCTCCACCTCCAACTCCCTCAGGGTCTGTTGCTTCTCCAAGCAACAAGTTGGTGATAGATCTTTTTCTTCAGCTGGGGCCTCCCTCTGGACCAGCCTCCCTGCATCTCTGAAACTTGTTGAGAACCATCTCTGGTTCCGGAAGCACCTCAAGACCTTCCTCTTTGCTTCTGCCTTCTCTTTACCTCTCCTCTGCTGATTTCCTGTCTGTTACTGCACTGGTCACCTGGCTGGCAACCCTCTGATCTCTGGCCCAGGTCCCTGCCCGTCCAGTTGCACACCTGCACTGCCCCCGGCAACCCTTGCACATGGGTCTGTATCCCTACAGTCCCCCTACCTGCAATTTGGACACCTGCTGTCTGCACTTACCCCTGCACCTCCCACCCGTTGGTCGCATTTCTTGTTACTGTTTGATGCCATGTTCAGCACTTCCCCCTCTCCTTTCCCCTCACACCCGCTCCGCTCTGCCCTCCACTTGCGTGATCTCACTGTCACTTTGCCCAGTAAGATCGTTGTCTCTGTCCTCCCTCTGTCCCCCTCCCTGCCTCGTCATGCCTTGAAACACTTGTGTATAGGCGTGTTATAAATGCCATATCATATCATATCATATTAAGGTAATCAAACTTTTCATGAGCTGACTTATAAATTATGTTATGTCTAATTCAATTTTTGATGTTATCAGTTATATTCAATGTGATTAGTGTTGTCACCAGTAATGGCATCAGTGATTTGATTGGTAATATCGTCAGTGTGCTCATTTTTCCTTGAATATATACATTCAAGGAAAACACTTTAGTTGCATGGATGTTAAGGTGAGAACCTAACGCAACAAGAGCGTTGAAATTCAGCTAAAGCCACCTTAATTTCTCACCCCTTGTTGCGCAGCCCATGACCACAATGATGGCATCACAGATCACATCACTGATGACATCACTAATTACATTTGGCCAAATATATTTTAACACATGAATGGGTACAAGTCATGGCCTTCAGTTATGGACAGTGGTGACAACCTTCACCCATGTGCACTGAATATTTTAAAACACTACCAACAATAGATGTTGGCCTTTACCAGTGGATACAGCTTTCAACCGTGTGGACTGTACATTATGTACAGTGATCAGGCACTAGTCATGGACTTTAGCACAATACTGGCCAGTGGCCACAATCTTTGGTTGTGCCCACTATATATTCTAATATATAAATGGGCTTCACTAGCCATGGCCTTTGACCATGAGCAGTTTGTACATCTTTTGATCATGTCCACTGTATATTTTAAAATACTAACATGACATAAGTGATGCACTTCGGACGTGCCCACTGTATATTATACAACACTAACAAGCCCCTACTATGGCCTTTGCCTGTGCCCGCTGTATATTATATATACTAACCAGCCACTATCCATGGTTTTCAACACAATACTAGTCAGTGGCTATGGTCTGTGGCCATGCTGATTGTATATTGTAACATACTGACTGTATATTCTAACATATTAATGGGCACTAGCTATGGCCTTTATCTATGGCCACTGACTACAGCTTTCAGCGTTGCACACTGTATATTCTAAACCAGTGATGGGTCACTCAGCATGGCTTTTAACCATGCACATTAGTATTTTACAACACTAGCTGACCACTAGCCTTGGTGTATGGTGATGCCAGTGACCACAGCCTTCGCCATGGCAAAGTCCACGGCCTAAATTGTTATTAAGGTAATTAAAGTGTTCATGAGCTAACTTATAATTGATGTTATGTTTAATTCCATTATTGATGTAATCAGTTATATGCAGAGGTCGAAGTTGGCGGGAGCGGTCGGGAGCAGTGCTCCTATACTTTTTATTTTTAAGTTACACTGTTCCTATACTTTTATTTTAAAAAGAAACCATTATGGAATGGTTTTGTTTTGAAATAAAAGTGTAAGAAGAAGTTCAAACCTGATCTTCAGTGCATCCCATAAATAGCAGGTGTATTTGTTTGGGGGTTTGGATTGTGTGTCGGAGGGTGGTGGCAATGGGGTTTGTGGAGAGCGGGGGCAGGCCAGCAGGGAATATAGTTCCAGTACTTCTTTACGTACACTTCGACCACTGGTTATAGGCAGTGAAATTAGTGTTGTCACCAGTGATGGCATGAGTGATGTGATTCGTAACGTCAACAGTGTTCTCATACAACTTGTAATTAGTCATGTAATTAGTGATGTCATCAGTGATCTAATTAGTGATGTCATCATTGTGGTCATAGGCTGAGCAACAGGGTGCACAAGGTTAAGGTGGCTTTAGCAGAATTTCCGGAGTTTTGTTGCATTAACTTCTCACCTTAACGTCCCTGCAACAAAAGTTTTTTCCTTGAAAATATATATATATATATATATATAATTTAATAGTAGCATGCAGCTTCAGCTTATTCCAAAAAGTGTTAATGTTGCTATTATGTTTTCAAGCAATTCAAAACTCTGTCTGATGTGTGTGAAGGCATCCTTCTCCCGAATGATTCACACACCACAGTTAAGATGCACACAAACTCCAAACAAGAAGAAGCAGGTCTAATTCACCAGAGATCATCTTTGCCAGATTGATTCAGCAAAAAATTCAAACAATTGTAAACAAGTAACATTTTTAAAATGTGTGACTAATTAAGAGCCAAAGCCCCTCATTACGCGTTTGGCGACAATTGGTAAAATTGGCAATAAATCAGTTATCACCAGTTTTACCACAAAAACAGGACAAAGAAAATTGGCACTAATTCTGGCGGCGGAAACTCAGCCAATACTTGGCAGATTTAGCCCCAGAGAAATTACTGATGGAGGAATTACCGGCAGAAACACAAATGCTAATTCCGCCATATTACAAGTGAAATTACCACCGAAAATACTGCCAAAAAAGTGCAGTAATTCCGACAAATAAACAGTGCAGTTACCTCCATGCAAAAGGTGGAGATAAAAGCATCCAGGTGATGGGAATCAAGCACAAGTGACAATAATAGCCTGCAAAAGTGAAGCAAAATGACAGAGAAGACAAGTGTTCCGGAGGTCACCCATAACACGTGTCCATCCATCCCCCTGGGCTCTGACAAATGGACAATTGGTCTTGCTGTATCACTTTGACAGGAACACCACAGGAGAGCTGCTGACTCATAGGGGCAGATCGCCAAAAGGCCATACACATCAGAACTGCAATCCCACCACTGCTGGAGTTGGTGTCCATCCTCCACTTCTGTGCCACAGGCAAATTCCAGCAGGCTCTCGGGATGCAGCATGGCATGTCACAGCCAACCAGGGGTTGCTCGTCCATAATCAGTGAGGTGCGTCGAGCCACCGGGTCTTGGCCCCTTCTCACCCATTATGGAGGAGCCAGCCCAGTAAAATATGTGCACTCCCTCAGCTGTTTTATTCAACTGAGGGTGTACTCTTAGCTCACATTTCCTCAGCCGTGTAAGCTCAATGAGCCATGCAAGGCTGGGGCATTTGCCTCCTAAGCCTCACATGGCTCATTTGAAATACTGGCTGGGGCACTGCATGGCTGTGTGTGCAAGGGGGTGCTCCTGTGCATTCTCTCACATACAGACAGAGCATGCTGGAGTGAGGCATCTCCGGACCCATGCTTAGGCCCCTTGTAATCATGTGCAGGGACCAGGAAACTTCCTGATTCCTGTTTATGCTTGCAGGGGACTGGAGCACTGGAACCTCCGGAACCACGGCAGAAGGTAAGTTTATTTATGTTCATTTTTTTAATTTAAATTATGTGTATGGATGCGTGTGTTGTTAGGTGAATGTATGATGATGGATGCTGGTGTAAGTGGTTTCTGTGTGTATTTTGTGTAAATGTGAGTGTTTGTATGTTTGTTTATTTAGTATTTAAATATGTGTATGGATGCTTGTGTGCTTGTATTATGAGTGAGTGCATGATGGATGCTCATGTGAATGAAACAGAGTGTCTGCTGCATATGTGTTGTGTAAGGTGTGTTTGTATGCTCATTTATTTAATATTTAAGTATGTGCACAGATGTTATGAGTGTGCATGATGGGTGCTCGTGTGAATGAAAGAGTGCTTGCAGTGCGTATGTTGTCTAAATGTGTGCGTTTGTATGTTCATTTATTTATTTAAATATGTGTATGGATGCGTGTATGCTTGTGTTTTGAGTGAGTGCATGATGGATGTTCGTGTGAATGAAACAGAGAGTGCTTGCTGTGTGTATGTTGAGTGAATGTGTTTGTATGTTTATTTATTATTTAAATATGTGTATGGATACATGTATGTTTGTGTTATGAGTGAGTGCATCATGGGTGCTTGTGACTGTGAATGAGATAGTGAGTGCTTGCTGTGTGTATGTTGTGTATATGTGTTTGTGCTGGTCCGACATGATTTTGGCCAGTGGGAGTAGGATGTTTGTACAACAAAGGTATTTTAAAAATGGCTTTGTTGCACAAACCCCTTCCCCACTGGCCAAAATCAGATCTCTGTCTGAGGTGCTGTGAGGCCCACGGGACAGGCCTTGTATTTTTTTACTGGACATCTATAATAGATGTCTAGTAAAAAAATACCATAACTGCCCCTCCCCTTAACCCCAGCACCTTGCATACACACATAAGCACTTTGATTGTGTGTTTGTGGTTGGTGCTGTGAGACCCAGGAGATAGGCATGTCTTTTTTGTACTGGGCATCTATGATATATGGGGGGTCATTACGACCCAGGCGGTAAGTATGCCAACTTTACCACCATGGTGTAAACTACTTTTACACCATGGTGGATGGCGGATTTACCGCCCCATTCCAAGGTGAGTGGGGTGGTAAATCCCAATTTCCCATTTTACCCTTCCCCATTCCCATTTTTGCCCCATAGGGCATAATGGGAGTGGGGAAGGCGCTAATTACGCCACCGTAAATTACGGTGGCGTAATTAGCACCAAGGGGGTTTAGCGCCATGGATTTTAACGGCTGCTAAAAGCAGCCGTTAAAATCGGAATCAGGCGTTAAGGGTTAACGACGGCGTTAACCCTTAACGCCTGAGTCGTAATGAGGCCCATGGGCAGTAAAAAACATGCCTTACCTCAGTGTCTCCCAGTGCCGCGCAATCACACATAATCACGTTCATCATCATTGTGATTATGTCTGACTGCAAGGCACTGGTATGCCATGGAACAGGCATGGCATGTTTTATTGTGCATGCTTGATAAAGCAAGCATGATAAGTGTTATTATGTAGCTAGACTTGCATTTTAATGCAGTCTGTCTAGCCATTTCTTATTGCGGTATGACATTTTGTATTGGGCATCTTTGGTAAAGCAAGCATGATATGTGTTATTATGAAGCAATACTGGAATTTTATGTGCAACCAGTCTAGCCTTTTTTTATTGAGGCATGACATTTTGTATTAGGTATCTTTGATAAAGCAAGAAGGATCAGTGGTATTATTCTTACTGCAACATGCCATTTTGTATTAGGCATCTATGGTAAGGCAAGCATCATAAGTGTTATTACGAAGCAAGACTGGCTTATTTTATACTGCCAATCTAGCCATTTCTTACTGAGGCATGACATTTTGTATTGGGCATCTTTGCTAAACAAGCAGGATCAGTGGTATTATTCTTATTGTGACATGACATTTTGTATTAGGCACCTTTGTTAAAAAAAAAAGTGTCACTATGTGGTTAGACTGGCATTTCAATGCAGCCAGTTCAGTCATTTCATATTGTGGTATGGCCTTTTGTATTGCCCATCGTTGGTCAAGCAAGCGTGATAAGTGTTATTATGAAGCAAAATCGTCACTTTTATGCACTTAGTCTAGCCATTTCTTATTGTGGTATGACATTTTGTATTGGTCATCTTTGCTAAAACAAGCAAGATAAGTATTATTATGTAGTTCAACTTGCTTTTAGTACATCCAGTTTGGACATGTTTTCATACTTTGGCATGCATTTTAATGGTAAAGCCAACTGGAGTATGTTCTTATGTGGTGATACTGCCATATAGTGGCAGAACAAAAATGAACATGTTTTCTTATAGTATCATTCCTGGCATTATGCACAAAGCAAACATGAGTATGTTCTTATATGGGAATAATAGGGTATAATTTTGCAGTCAGCATGGAAATGTATAGGCACAGCCAGTGAGAAAATGTTTTATACTGGCACATATTGTGGGAAAAGGCACCATGAAAATGTGTTGGAGAAATGCTCCTGTGCACTGTTGGTGACTTGCATCTATTGGATCTTTTTCATGAGTTACCCTACAAAACCCAATTGCAAACTGTTTGGCTTTTTACCCAATTTTTTCTAAAAAGTGTGCTCTAAAATGCACCATTTTCACCCATTATTTACACAAATGTCACAGGGGAGAACCCCCCCCAAACTCACCTTGAGTGGTGTGGGCTCCATTGCTACGCTCGGTCGCTCAGCCATATTGGGGACTAATATTTATGACCAACCAGTTAAAAAAATGACCAGCCGCCACTGCAGCCAACATTTTCAATAGTGCTGGTGCAAGTTTTGGACACTGTTGAGGTTGTTGATAAGGGTCCCATGGTTAAAGAGAAGTATGAATTGCATGCGCCATATGGGTGGCTGGGATGACAGCGATGTTGACATAATGTGGCAATTTAGTATGAATCTAGTGCAGCTAATGGAAATGAGATATGCATTATTTTTATTGTTGCTTGTGTTTTAGTTGATACATTTTCGAATTGCATGTGCACAGCAAGATAAGTGTCAAAACTACTGATACAATATAAATGCAATACAGGTGTGTCATGTCACATAGTGCTTAACAATCAGGCAGCAGCAAGCTCTACATGTGCATGCGAGGTAAGACATTTGCAATGGGAAAATCAGTGTGAGGGGATGCAGTAGTCCTAAATATACATATATAAGTACACATGCATGGGGGTCTCTATGGAAATATGTTTTGGGTAGTATGAATATAAAGATTTGATTTGCCATAGAGTACTCTGACAAGTTAGGAATTGTGCTGGCTGAAAACCTGAGTTGAGCAATTAAACTCTGTGTGACTGAACAACTAGTTTTACAAGGTTTGGGTAAGACAGCAGCAGTTGAGAAGAGTATCAGATGGTCAGTTTTGGGCAAGTCTTTTTTATAATCTAGGTGCATTGTAAAGGGGAGATCCAATCTCTGTACGTATATAGGAGTCTGTTATTGAAAAATAACTCCAAAACCTCTACTCACACCCCCAACCAAGGTATTACACCAGACAACACACTGTCATATGCCCCCAAATCCACTCTCAAAGGCGCTCTCATCAAAGCACGATCACTCAGAGCTCACGCCATAGAAATCCATGACCTCATTGTGGACCAACAACTTGATATCCTGGTAGTCACCGAAACATGGCTACATCCTGCTGCAGGCCCACTTCTAGCCATTGCTATACCTTCAAGGTTCAGCATCCTCAGGACAGATAGCACCGACACTCAAGGAGGTGGAGTCGCCTTAATAGCCAGAACCACATTGCAAATCAGAGCCTGCCCAATGGAATCCATGCAAGGCTATGAACTATTACTATTAAAGTTCACATCCAAACCCAAAACCACTACCAATTTCCTGATAGTGTATAGATCACCAAACAAAAACACTCACCCCAATCTGGATATCCCATTACTATTAACTCCCATCATAAAGCCCAACACCAAATGTATCATCCCCGGAGACTTCAATTTAGGTTTTAGAGATCCATCGGATCTTGACGCTTCAGCCTTCCACACAGCCATGTCAGACATGAACTTTGTACGGCTGATAAACCAACCCACCCATTCCAAAGGGAGAACTCTGGATTGGATCCTCACGCTTAATTCACAAGTCACTATTGACTCCATCCTCCCCGTAGAGTGGTCAGACCATTGTGTCATTTATTTTACATTAAACAATGACTCCATTGACCACACTACCCCCAAAAAACCAGATACTTTTGAAATCAAAATTATCAAAAAGCTCTCAGCAGACAACCTCTCCCCCACTCTGAATGTAGCACTAGCCGATATGACTCCAGACACAAAAAACCCGGATTACCTAGCAGAACGCTATCAACAAAGCCTTACCCAAACTATCGACTTACTCGCCCCCATCATTGCCAAAACCTGCAGGCCCGATAAACTATCCTGTTTTTGGTTCAATGAAGAACTAGTGACCCTGAGACACGTAAAAAGATCACTTGAGGACCTCCATAGGAAAAACAACACCCCATAATCAGCCATAGCCTTCAATGAAGCCAACAAAAAATATAAATCAGCCATAATTGTACAAAAAGCAAATGCCTACAACCTTTGCATCACCAATGCCTCCTCAGATACCAAGGAACTGTTCTCTACCCTTAGAGAGCTAGAAAATCCTTGTCCGGTTCTAGCACCCACTAATGCTAGCAAAGACTGGTGTACCAAAATACAAGATGCTTTAGCATCCAAAATCCTACTGCTACAAAAGAAAATTGATAGCAAAAAAACTCTCCTAGTGGAAAAAACCCCACCCACCATTACAGTTAATCCAACTAACACCACTCCCAACACCCCTTTCTATTTCACCCCTGTCTCACACAGAGAAGTGTCAGACACCATAACTAAACTCAAAGCCTCCAACTGCAAAGAAGACCAATTCCCTTCCCACTTAGTCAAATTCTCTGCTCCCACCCTAACACCCATTATCACCGAATCTGTCAATGCTTCCTTCTACACCAACACAGTCCCCACCAGCATTAAAAAAGCGTGGATGACCCCCCTCCTAAAAAAACGACCTTGGATCCATCGATCCCTACAAACTACCAACCCATCACAACGGTACTGTTTCATCTCAAAATAATTGATAAAATAGCTTATTCCCAAATACAAAACCACCTAGAGCTTCATCAGTTATTGGGGGACCAACAGTCAGGATTCCGCCCCAATCATAGCATAGAGACAGCCCTTCTCGATCTGAAGATCCAAATGGATGCCTCCAGAGAAGCAGGCAGACTCTGCCAACTAATGCTCCTGGACCTCTCGGCGGCTTTCGATTTGGTCAAATGTGACAAACTCTGTCACAAACTTGCCAATAGTTTTAACCTGTCTAAGGATGCCACTGACTGGATCAAATCCTTCCTGGCAGAAAGGACATCACGAGTACCTGTAGGTGTCCCGCAAGGCTCCTGCCTATCACCCACATTGTACAATGCCTATACCAAGTTGCTCTTTGCAGCCCTGGATGCTATGGGTGTCATCTACACCAATTTTGCAGATGACACCCACATCCTTATCCCACTAACAGGAAACCACGAGCAAGACACACTGCTCATCAACCAAATCTACTCAATCATCCAAAATTGGATGGCTAATAACCTTTGCCTCAATGATGACAAAACAGAGCTACTTATACTAGGTTCATCCTCCAAAATCGACACTCTTCAGCCTGCTTATAAATCATTCATCATTGATGGCACCACGATTCTAGTACTTAAACAAGTTAAGACTCTTGGGGCCTCATTAGGACTCCGGCGCTAAACCATGCCGGAGTCCATCATGGCGGAATGGGGAATTACCACCCCATTCCGAGGTTGGTGGGGCAGTAATTCCCCATTCCATAGGGCTCAATGGGCATGGGGAAGGTGCTAATTACGATACCGCAAATTGCGGTATCGTAATTAGCACCAAGGTCCCTTTGCGGGTCCCTACTTTAACGGCTGGTAAAACCAGCCGTTAAGGTCGGGTCCCGCAAAGGGACCTCGTAATTAGGCGCTAAGTGTTTAACGGCGCTGCAGCCTTTTACAGCGCCGTTAAACACTTAGCGCCTGGGTCATAATGAGGCCCTTGGTGTCTATTTAGACGCCACTTTAACAAGTCAATACCCTAGCCTCCTCCACCTGCTATACCTCCAAACTCATCTCCCTTAGTCGTAAATTCCTCTCACCTGATAACTGTATTACTTTAGCAAGAGCACTTACACTTTCTAAGCTCGACTATTGTAACATCCTCTTCCTCGGCACTTCCAAAACCAACATAGCCAAACTCCAACTTATGCAGAATAAAGCCCTCAGAGCTGCCCTAGGCATAAAAAATGTGACTACATCTCCAATACCAAGAGCGATAACCACTGGCTCCCCATCCAAGCCAGAATCCTATTTAAAACATTAAGCATTACGCATAAATGCATTACTAACAAAAGCACCTAAATATCTCACCAACACAGTCATGAAGAAATCTCAGACCAGACTTCTCAGATCCAACAACAACTCACACCTTGAAATCCCACGATATAAAAAAGAGAAAGTGGGGGTAGCAGTTTCAAAGTCCTTGTTCCCAGACACTGGAACTCCTTACCCACTAACATCAAGAATGAAACATCCTACCCACAATTCAAAAAATCATTGAAAACCTGGTTATTCAACCAATATTAACTATGCCAGGATCTCCAACCCGACTGAGTTGACTCCCCCTACTTGTTTATACACTGTACGTAACATTTTGTTTTGTTTTATTGTATCTCTCATATCTCTGACATAATAATGATTGTATTTTACCCACTGTCTGTAACCACGCCGTGATACCTTCGGGTCTGGGCGTACAACAAATGTAATAAATAAATAAATTGAATCACAGGAGGTTTCCGGCCATCTGTTAGGGCTGAACAATTAAACCTGTTGCAGGCTGCTTTTGGGGAAATGACGATACTGGATATTTCACTGAATCCAAATTCACCTAATCAGAAATCTTAGATTTATTTTTTTTCGGCCTAATTGCTTAGGCATTTTAAAACATAGATGGGGGTGGGGTAAGGGGATAGGATATGGTAGGGGAAAGTGTGCTGCGGGGGGTCTCCCCACATAATAAAAAGAACATTAGAAGAAAAAGAAATGTGAAGATTTCTCCTTTAGGTGAAGTGAATTCAGTGAAATCACAGACATTCGGGAAAGGAGCACCGATAGATCATTGATTTTCAATGGTGTTCTCAAGGTGTGAGTTGGAGCCATGTGGCCTGGAATGGTAGGTCGCATAGTTTTTAATGAAATGTGGGCACCAACATGTTTGGGTGATAAAACCAGCAACAATAGATCCAAAGGAAATGTGTTCGCTCTCCTCCTCTTTAAATCAATGGCTTTTCCATAGAATAGTCATGTGCATCACACGTAGGGGTAATGGTTTCTAACCAGATGGAACCTGTGATAATTGAAATAGTTTGTAAGTTGTTTAAACTGTGTAACTAGGAGATGGGACTATGACCAAATATGGAAATGCCCCAGAGTCGATTGTATTGTAAAAATGAAACATGCAGCAATTATAAGTTAAAGAGGATGGTGCTTAGATGAATGTATCCAATAAGAAGTGTGGGAACTAAAGTGAATATGGTTCCATTGTATGGGTTTAACCAATCATGTGAGGGGGTGGGGTGGAATGACTCTGTAACAAAACCTTTGGAAGTGTTTTAACTGTTTCAAATTGTATACAAAACATAGGGGGTCATTACGAGTCGGGCAGTAAGGGATACCGGGCACTGGTAAAGAGACCGGTGCGGGTAATCCTTTACCGCCCGATACCGAGGTCCCTTGGAGGGAACTGGAAGGAACGTGTGGTCTGACCACACGTCCATTACGGGTCCCGCTAAGGGACCAGAGCGCTAATAACGGGCTTGCCATTCGCAAGCCCGTTATTAGCTCCCTTCCCATTCCCATTGAGCCCTAAGGGGGCTCAAATGGGAATGGGGAATGGTTTGTTCAATGGGGACTTACCGGTCCCACCAGGGTCAGAATGCACCGGTAAGTCCCCATTGAACAAGACCGGACTCGGACACGGTATGGGAGGCAGCCATGGTGCTAATAGAACTATGACTACTGCCCATCTCGTAATGAGGCACATATTCTTTGTGTGGCTCAGGGAGACAGGTTAGTTTGACTATTTGATGTAATGTAACCCCTACCGGCCAGTTGTACAATAAACTTGCTTTGCGAACAAAGCCTGTACCTACTCTTTAAAAGTGTGCCTGTTTTTGGTTACAGTGATTAAAGGCCCAATCCTACAACACGCTTCTGCAGCATGCCCATGGACACATCTCACTGCCCACCACCCAGGCCAAGGTGCATGCAGCAAGCGCCGCCCATTTCCCGAATGTCAACACTTGATGGCACACATGTGTCACTGGTGCCCCCCGGAATACAGGAATCATAAACAGTACCATTTCATAAACACCCAGGTGACCTGTGATGTGGGTCTGACGATCGGCCACTGCAGCACTTGATGCCCAGGTTCACAAATGATTCCATGGTGCTGAGGAGAAGCACCCTCCATGTATATATGGGCACACATCGAGAACAGCAAGGCTGACTTTTGGGTAAGTTTGACATCTGATGATGATGCCGAACAGAGACACACATGGAGACAGGCATGAGATCATATGTGAGGAAACTACAAGCCCCATGAACTTAATACTGTGTGGCACTCAGTAGCCCATGGCCCATAATCCAACTAACACTGGGCACAGAGACACCAGAGAACATTCTGCCTGCATACTCATGCATGTGCCCACTGTGAGAGGTCAAAAATGCAAGAAGGACACAAAGGTATAGTTTTATCACAAACTGCCATTTTATTAAATAAAAAAGGGGTGAGGCAAACACCTATTTTTCCCTCAGGTAAAAGGATGTCCCTGCCTAACCAACTAAGGCTAAAGAAAAATGACCTAGTGTCCAAAACGTATCTGCCCATCACACTAATATACACAAAAAATGGATCAAGCGTTTGTTTAGCTGCATTAAATTCCATAAAATAACATATCAATTAAAACTCAAGATCTTTAAGCAGTAATCCTTGTGACCAGAGTTGGATACCGTTCCCCAGGATTAATTCAGGAATATCCAAAACAAAGTTTAAGTTCAAGAATGTTCTGTGCAATATCAAAATTCCATTCAGAATAGCATACACAGTCTTTCCCATTCTATACATATCCTTTCACTTGGCAAAGTAAATATCTCTCCTCCAAAGGCTTGTTTATGAATCAAAACAACTGTCAGTCTTTTCCTCAATCTCCTGCTTGGCAAAGCAAGAGTCTTTTCCTCGAAACACAAACTCATATAGTCTTTTCCACAATCTTCTGGTTGTCAAAACAAAGGTCTTTTCCTCAAAACATAAATTCATAAGTCAGTGCAAATGTTCTTTTCTCAAAGACCAAGCGATTGTTAGCACATTATACTTCTTCAAGAGAGAAACACTGTAGTTAGAACGGTTCAATAATCACTTTCTGAAATGTAACAGCTCATCAAGACAATGGGCCTAATTACGACCCAGGCGTTAAGGGTTAACGCCGTCGTTAACCCTTAACGCCTGATTCTGATTTTAACGGCTGCTTTTAGCAGCCGTTAAAATCCATGGCGCTAACCTGCCATGATGCTAATTACGCCACCTTAATTTACGGTGACGTAATTAGCGCCTTCCCCACTCCCATTATGCCCTATGGGGCAAAAATGGGAATGGGGAAGGGAAAATGGGAAATGGGGATTTACCGCCCCACTCACCTTGGAATGGGGCGGTAAATCCGCCAACCACCATGGTGTAAACATAGTTTACACCATGGTGGTAAAGTTGGCGCAATTAGCGCCTGGGTCGTAATGACCCCCAATGTGATGGAATTAACACGTCCTTTTTCGACCACACCGTTTTACCACCATCACTGTATTTTACATAATCTCCTTCTTTCCTGATACACTCACCTGCCAGCACTAGCTGCAATTGGTCCCTTTCCCGGTTTACTTGCCTGCAAGGATAAAACTCCTACTTCTACAATTGTACTTTGTGGTAATGCTTGTTCCAAAACTCTCCACACCAGAATCATCAATGAAGAGGTTTAAAACAACGACTGCTTCTCTTTAGAGCCTTTCGACTCTTAACAAAGTGTGTTACATCTCTTCCCAAAGTGGTATTCCTTAAAATGATAAGTGTTCACCTGCTCGCCTTTTAGCTGTAGGCAATGCAGGTTATAGTTCTCTCCCCTTGATCTCTCTTACAAGGAGGGCTTTGCTCCTGCAGCCTTTGTTTTCTGGCTATGCAACCTATTGGCTGCTGGCAATGCAGGTAACAGTTGTCTCCCAGTTGGCATCCTTTTTTAGGAAAGTTGCAACCTTTTTGCCCTTGTATCACTCTTCTGCTGATTTGGCAACGCAGGTTACAACTGTCCCCTAATTGATATCCATTAGTAGGAGAGTTGCGCCCAGTTTGCATTAGTTCATTTGTCCCGGTATTCAAAATAATGACTTTCACCTATCGGTCTCCTTCAGAGCGCACCCCGAGTCACCTGCTACAGGCCAACTCACTGGTATGCCTTGGCGTCTCCTTCTGACTCACTGGTGTCGCTGCAGGTTTCTTCGGCACCTTCTCTGCCAGCTCCGGTTTGACTGCCGCCATGCGTGCAGTCTTTTAATGGCTCTGATTGCACCATGTGATCTCCGGTGCGTCTTCAATACTAGAGCAGTTCATGGTATTTCAGGACCTCGTCTTCCACGCGTCTTGGCTTGCTTCAGAACTGCTTTCTCCTGCGCAATCTCTCCATGGCATTCCCAGCATCTATCACATCTTCCACACAGCGTCCTGCTGCCTTCATGACTACGCCATCAGCTTCCTCCTGCCTCTGCACCTGAAGTCCATTTATATTTTAAAAAATCCACTCAGGTGCTTTCTCTCTCAACAACTAGACTGCTCATAATACTTCATCGACTCTGAGTGCCTCTTCCTATTCACAGTACAATAGGCATTATGGGACTTGGAGTACATAGTTGTTTTTAGGTCAAAATTGTTAGTTTGTTTACAATAAGTCATTAATGCATTGGGAATGTTAGGGGAATCATTTAGATATGTCTTCCACTCCCCTTGACATGAGTACCCTCCCATGTGATCCTCCCACATAATACCACCCCTAGGGTCAGGTAGCGGCTGCCTTTCCCTGGCCACAAGAGAGGAGGCCCAGGCCTGGGTCATAGGGATGATCTCACTAGATTCATCACACCACACACAGCCATTACAACCCCTCCATGCCCCTGTGCAGTACTGTGAGTCAGCTGCATTTGAGCATGCAGAGGCCACCCGCACAATACGACCAAAACAGGAATGTGTAAAACTCTTCTCCCTACCTTCAGTAGGTAACTCAGGCTATCCGCTGCTACCATGGTTGCTGACACCGGTGAGGAACCCTGGTACACCTCAGGAGACAGCGTACAATGAGGTACACCTAAGGACCAGGACATAGATAGAACGCGCATTTGGACTACTCAAGGAAAGGTTCAGGTGCCTCCACCAGACAGGTGGGGAACTAATGTACACTTCTGAAAAAATTGGTACATTTGTTGTCACTTGAGCTATGCTACACAACACGTGCATACGCCGGAATAGAACCCTGCCTCCAGATGAGGACATATCATGCCCCGATTCAGATGGTGAAGAAGATGTAGGTGATGACAGGGCACCTCACAATCGATGTGAGGAATTGAGGAAACGAGGTATGATCGTGCATGACACTGTCAGTCCAGAAAAACTAAACACCCCTTGAGGGTCCGGAAATGAATGATACTTGGTTGGCCGAAGACCAACCGCCTCATTTACAGTGTTAAGAATATATATTCATTAGTTATTACGTAGCTATTAGTTCAACTAGAGTGAGGCCATTTTAAGATGACCAGAATAGCCGTTTTGTTTTCTCTCTCTGCTCTCTCTAACGTTGCCACTTTGCCTCATGTAAAACTGCTTTGCTGTAGATATTATTTCGCTTCAATGGTCCAAGGCTGAAAAACATGTTGAAACATTACACTGGAGAGCCAGACAGAAATGCCCGATTCCCTCCCTCACATATCCTTGAAGATAGGGAGCAAGGCATTTAATCAGTACACGAATGCCAGCGAGTCTCCTGAAAGAATAGCAATGTACGAAACTAGCATTTAAAGAGTTGAATTATGCTCTTCTTTGCGGCCCCCCTTTCTGAGCCCAGTGAGGCCCCGGAGAGCGGGCTGACCTCTAGAGCGAGAATCGAAACTAAGAGATAGTGAGGTCTGGTATGTGCCAGTCACCTACGCGCAGCCTGCCCATGAAAAACAGAAATGCTGTGTTCTCGCAAATAAAGAATGGTGTCTGTAAAATTGAAGATTGCAAACCGTTACTAAATATGGTGGCCTAAGGTGTCATATTTGTCACACTGGTCAATCATCGCCTCTAATTCAAAGGGAAATGAATTGGGGGCTGCATCAAATGTGTCATACTGTGTCATTGCTGATTGTAAGGTGCTCGGTTTGTATATATGTAACTGATGTACTTTTCATTCTCTCTTGCGTCCCCGAGGTCTGTTAGACACACATCACGGGGCGTGGTACCATTTGGCCAACTGGAACTTCTTTGTATTGCAATAAACCCTAGATTTTGGGAACGGAACCTCGTGTCTGGCGTATCTATTTGAGTGTGGTGACTGTGCCTTGTTTCCACATCTGAGGGTCCCTCAGGGGCCCCTTCAACACCATTGACAACTATTTCTGAAAGCACATATAAACACCTGTCACTGAACATTTAACTGCCACTGTCTTCACATGTATCACTCTAATGAAATGAGCACTGGATCCAGCGGCTGTAGTATAAAGTGGTTAATTGTACTACAGTGCACCTCATCCCCAACACCATGACCCTCCCCACACCCTCACCCTACACCATAGCAATCCTATTAAGGAGAAAGCAGTCCTTGTGGAAGATGGTGGTGTGCCGCGTCTATCACACATGCACATGCGGAACACTGCCATCTTCCATGAGGACTGGTTTCTCCTAAACAGGATTTATATATGTAATTAACCTGGAAGCACCCCAAAGGAACATATCTAGTCAAGGAAAAACAAGACTGCTATTTAAAAGATACATTTTGGAAACCATTGAAAAAGGACTCTACTACTAACTGTGTTCATAATAGAGCTTATTTACATGCAATACATGGATGCACTTGTATTCAAATTCAAGGCAACTGCCAAAACTGTAAAATGATTTCATGATTGCATATAACAATTGTATAAATGTGTACAAATGTACTAATTTGCAACAAACCTTGACATTGCTCATAGGAATGGATGTATTAGCACAATAATTGAAAATAATTAGACCACCTAATGGCTACCATCATTATAAATTGTGAAGTAACAATTTATAAAGAATAGATTGATGATAAATCAACGTTGACTTATACAACAGGCTTTCCTGTTTTGTTTTGATTCTGTAAATGCCTTGATAAAGACTGATTAAGAGAGAAACATTCGCACGTGCCAGCATCAGGTTAATGTTGGCTCAAAGATAGGTTTCTAATAAGGCCTAACACGATTAAGGACTGAGGTCCAGTACCTAATGACTTTAGATTGGTGACTAATAAATCTATTTTTAATACAACTCTCTGGTTTTGAGTTTCTATAACCTTGGCGCAGTACACCTAACTAATTTGCATTATACTTATATTCTGCCTCCTCCTCTTGTCCCCTTTCCTTGTAGGCATGCTTGCGCGACTTGTGCAGCACTGCGAGTGCCTTCGTAGCGTGCTTACCACTGATCCCTAAATTAGGGTGGCCGACATGGAACTGGCAGGTTCACTGCCCCTAGGTGCTGCATCGTGAGGGTGATGGCCCTGGACATTGTCTCATGTGTGGTAGATATGTGCTCAGCCAACTCCCGTACCCTTTGCCGATGGCGGTGTGAGTGCAACATTAGGTGGGATACAATATTGATGGAGGCCTTGCAGCCACTGGTCTGCTGCACTTGTCAGTTTGAGCCACATGTCTAGAGGTGCTGATTTAGTGCCATATGTTTCATGTGTGGCAGCAATTTCGCTGATGCGTCTGTGCATGGGTGCTCGAAATACTGGCACAGGGTGGTGGCGATGTGACATATGATTGGGTGACTGTCCATGATAGTTTCTGTTGCATGGTACTTGTATGGATCCTACTTCATGGCCTCCTCCTTCTCCATGGAGAATATTTAAGGGGGTTCACACCTTCATGCCTGCTGATGTAGTGTCCTGAGGTGTCACATTGATTACTTGTGCATTGTCTGGGTTACTCTCAGCTGGATTCATGGAAGTATGTGTATGTTAACATGCTATTGGTGTTGTACAATGGGCCCATTATTCACTCATGTACTCACCAGTGTCTTCCTGACTACTGGGTCCGACCTTTGCCAATCCCACACCCTCCCGGCCTTCCATGTTGAGCATGCTGTTCATCGTCTCCTTGAGGGATGCAGTGGCAGCGGGGAAACAATTCCTCCACTAGTGGCTGCTATCTCCTGATGGTGATTGGAGATTAGGGTGCAGACTCTGGCTTTGAGGTCACTCCAGCTCTTGCGCATGTCCTCACTGTCCCCTGGGACATGTCCTACAGCCACCATATTGTCCTGGATTTCAGCCCAGATAGCGTTCTGGTCCTGGGACGTTTTGAAGTTTTCTGACCGATACAGCGCTTCTGCATGGACCACAACATGCTCCACAAGCACAATGAGCTCCTACTCAGTGAATTTCTGCTTGTGTTGCCACATTTCAGGCACCTTTCCATTGCCTTTGCCTCCTGACATCATTTTTGTGTCTACTTGGGCTGGATGGCACTTCTTTAATGGTGATCTAGAGTGGATTGAGTTTTTAAGGATGACTGGCGGAGAACTCCCCGGTCAGATCATGACGACCTCCCTTTCAGCCGTAATCCTACCAATTTATGGTGGTAACGGTAATTCTGCCAAAAAATTGCTCAATTTACCTTTCTTTTATTGTTTTTCTGTGGTAATTCTCAGGGAATTACTGTTACTGCTGATGGGTGATGCACGCGCCCACCTACTCACGATTTGGCAAAATTCTGTCCGTTTCTGTGTTGGTAACGGTAATTAATTACCACCTTTCTTTCCGCCAAACTCGTAATGAGGGCCAATGTCTTCCTATGACATGCCGTGGAGGTCTAGCATGAATAAGCGTTGAGCATTGTTTGCCTACTTTTTCTTCTGAGGATGTTTGTGAAGAGACAAACATTAACTGCTGATCTTGAACTTTGACAACATCTTGGGGAAATCTCAGGAAGGTTGAGAATGATGAACACCATGCAGTGTATCTAGAAGCTATTAGACTGTGAATAACTATGTTTTAAGGGAATTGTTGGGAGGGATAATACTCACCAATGAACTAGTGTGGGAGACCAAGCATTCGACCACGGTTCAAATTATGCAAGTTTAAAGCATAATTGACTCTTAACACATTGCCTGCGTATAACATATATATATTACATCGCCTGCGGTAGCGGGCATGTGGTTATGGTTAAGTTGCTAAACCCATAGGAAGAGCACTTTTTGGGTGGCTTATAACTTTGCTCCCACTGGATGAATCCTCACCAAACTTTGCAAAAAACGTTTGCAAAGTTTGGTGAGGTTTGGTCAAGGGGGAGCAAAGTTATAGGGGTGTCCCAAAATGTCTTTTTTTTCGATAGACATAATAGGAAAGAATTTCCATCATGCCTACAGCCCAAACTGGTGGACGGATGTTCACCAAATTTGCGGCAGGAGCAGCGGCTTGGTCCCGAAATTTGGTGTAAATCCGGCCAGTATTTTTTTTTAAACGACCAAAACGTAAGGCAAAAAAATGTGTGATATCTATGTCTGCTCCGCTGACTCATTTCCCTGTTTGGTCCGCGGACTGGCCTCTGATATGCCAGAAAAATTCACTGACTTTTGCGTGGTCCGCGGACATCGTGACGCGGCCGCCGATTGGGTGGTGAGAAAACATGAAATGTACCGGTTTTCCTGAACGCCCGCCATCTTGGATTCACTGACTTTTAGGGGTCCGCGGACAGCTGAAAGCATAAAAAAAAAGCAGCATGCACTTCAAACACAAAACAAAATCTCTGGGGATGTGGGGGGGATGAGGATTGCATTGCATATGGCCATAAGAAGCCAAAAAACTGGTTGTTTCCCCCCCCCCCGAAAGTCTGCGAACACTCCAGATGTCCTGGGGCAGTCCTGTGGTGTTCACAGACACTTCAGACATTTGTACCTATTTCTGCATTACAGGGTGTATTTATTTATTCACATTTGTAGAGCGCACAGCAGCCCTTAGGCAAAAAGGTTGGGGAAAAGCAGTTTCTGGATGGCTTATGACTTTTGCGCCACTCAATGAAACTGCATGTAATTTTGCAATTTTATTCTAGAACTAATCCAGAATGGTTTAGCAAAGTTTTGTGGGATTCTGTCAAGAGGGGACAAAATTAGAGGGGGGCTCCCAAAATATTGTAAAGGCATATAAATGTGGTGTCATTTGACGAATCTGCACAACATTTGGAAAAACGATTTTGGATCTAGATGTAAATGGTTTTCTAAAGTTTGGTGGGATTTTCTCCAGAGCGGGTGAAATTAGAGCGGGGGGTCACAACATTTTTAGATTGCTTATAACTTTGTTGCTATTTGACGAACATGGACAAAAGTTTTGAGAAAGGTTATAGACCCAACCTTCAATGTTTGTGTAAAGACTGAATGGATTTTGTCAAGTGGGAGCTAAGTTATATGACTATTGTATGTACATACATTTTTATACTTTTAAAAAAATAAAAATTGGGCGGATTTCAAGCAAACCCGTGAGGAGGGTTGGCAAGTACATTAAAGCATGGTTTTGCAAATGTACCCGTGTTTTATTTTTTGACAAGTGTCATAATGTAGGTACAAAGAATAGTCATATACCTTTGGTGACTGAGGGATAGCCTGTGGCCGTGGGCAGTAGCCAGATTGTCTGGGTCATGGCATAAGGTCATGACGCGGACAATCTGGCTACTGGCCATGACCGCTTGGGACGAAAAATGGTGTTAAAGTGGCTATGTCTACCTGGGACCGGCTAAGTGGTAAAGTTATTCATGGGTAGGATAGGTTTGAAAGGGAAAAAAGTGCTTGTGGTAATATGTTCATAGGGTTTTGCAGGCTGCCATGGCAAGGGAAGAGGGGCTGTGTACGGAGCCCCGCCTTCTCTTTCCATGTTGGCTGTCTAAAAGGATTTTCCTTCCTTCGTACAGCAGCACGCCACAGGCGTCCCTCTATAGGAAGAAAAATCTATGGTTTTTTGGGAACCAGGGGTGCTAATGGGCTTTCTCCCCCATTTCAGGGGCTGCAATGGACGATAATGGTCTGTAGCCCTCCTTATTTATTTATTTATTTATAAAGCGCCTAAGCCCGCAGACATCAGGCTGTGTGGTTACAGTATTTGTTGAGGAAGATGAGGTGGAGAAAGACAGCACAACTTGCTGATAAAGGAACAACCTTTCTGAGAGTATTGCGGTTATTGGATTTGGTGTGGCGGTGCATGGAGGTACTCCTGTAGGAGTACTGTCCGGTAGTCTGCGACTGAGTACAAAATTGCACTCAGTGTATTTCACTTTGGTAGATTTAGCCTTTGGTACACTCCCAACAGTAGCAAACAACTGGCACACCCATGATTCGATCTTGGTGCTAGAAGTAGCCACTTCCTCTACCTCATCTTCGTGGTCCTCTTCATTGTCTTTGAAAGAACTGTGCATTTTTTTGTTGTGAAGGTCCTCCAGTTGGTGGCTGTGGTGGCTTTTGGGGAGGAGGGATGGCAATAACTGATGCCATTTTTAAGATAAATAGCAGTTTTGACAAAATTCTTCCAAGTATGTACTGTGTACTAGATTGGTAATGGATAATGAGTACAAAAAGGTGTAAGAGGTGTGCAAGGGAAATTTTGAAGTTGAAAGTTCCTAGATCAGTAGAAAAAGCACGGATCCAATCACGAAGTGCAGACGCCTTCGCGAACACGTCACCATGCCACGCGCAAACGTATGGTCACGTGGCACTGTCCAGAAGGCCTGCGATTAAGTCAGATGTTCCCAGACATCTACGGATGCAAAATTATTTGAAAAAGTTGCAAAAAGTGTATAGATATGTTAAAAATTATTCTACAAGTTGGGAAATGGCAGAGTTTTAAGGTGAAACTTTGTAAATTGGACAAAAATATTGCTTATTGGCAAAGTATGATATTAGTAAATTGTAGGAAAATAGCATGCACTGGTAAAAACTCATGAAATTCACTGAGAAAGCTTTGTTAAAGGGACGTTATGGTTAAGTTGCACTACTAAAAACCTATGAAATTCAATGAAAAAACTTTGTTAAAAGGGATGTTATGGTTATGTTGCACTAATAAAAACCTATGAAATTAAATGAAAAAACGTAGCTAAGGGGACGTTATGGTTAAATTGCACTAATAAAAACCTATGGAATTCAATGGAAAAACATTGTCACATGGAGGTTATGGTTATAGGTAAAACCGAAAAACCTCAGAAATTTGCCAGTTATGGTAAGCTAAGCAACCATAACTCGTGCCACCACCGCGCACTGCTAAGACTAACACCCAGGACATCAAAGATGACATCACTTAAACTGAAATATCCTAACGATTGCGGTGATGCATATCTTTTCTGAAATTTGTGAATTTCGATCTAAGTAGTCTAAGCAGCAATCTTAAGTCTCTAATTTAGTGGATTTTGAATTATTGGATTCTTATAACATAGCTGAAGAGCTTAAATGTTTGTGTTGAGGGATACCTCTCTGAAAACGTATGTTTTTTTAATTGGAGAAGTCTTGAACATACATGTTGCATTGTGAACATACGGCTGTAATATGAGTCAGTGACATGGCAAAACACTAAAATTCTTTCTGTTTGTTATATTCTCTTTCTGTATTATCCTACCCATTTCCAACCCCCTTTTTTCTCTCTATATCCATTACAAATAAAGTTTCACCTATCTGTATATACTTTATGGGAAATACAGTTAATGTCCGGGTTTTAAAAAGGCCAGGGTACAAAACACATGTAGCCAAAGGGCATACCAATGAATAAAACACCTTTATCTTGCGCAATCTGTGTGGAGGCAATCTATTTTGTCGCAACATACAAGAGAGTAGTGGGTCTACTTTAAGCCTGCACACAATGAGACAGGTGTTTCGATTATGGACATAGTTACAGAATAACCAATTGATTCCAAGTCACAGAGAGATCTGCCTGATTTAAACCCACATCCGTTTGAAAGAACGGGGATTGCACCACTAAGCCAGTCTAGCTTTAGTCCAATCACCTGCTGGCTTTTACCTTTAAAAGAAGGGGGTCTTCCACCACTTATTTGAATAATGTTTTAGACTCCAACCTTTCAAGAAGATTTCAATGGACCTCTGTTGGGAGAGTTGATCTTTCCAAAGTCCTCCGCCAGTGAGGTCAAGACTGAGTGTCCAAGGCAGAGGGATGCTCTGTCCCTTAACCATCCCTAGAAACCAGTGGGGGTGAAATGCTGTTGGACAAGACCTACCTGCCTGCCAGCCACAGGACCTCACCATGGTGAACGATGCATGCAGTTGTGTGCCACCTGCCCCTGTGTTTGGGAGTCCAAGAACAAGGACCTGTTTTGTGCCTGAATCCCTGGACTGGGACACACAGCAACCTGAGAAGGATTCAATGGACCTCTTTTGGAAGAGCTGCACTTTCCAAAGCCATTAACCACTGAGGTGAAGGAGCAGACACAGGCAGAGGATATCTCTGCCCCTACCCACTTCCTGGGCACATTGTGGGATGACGCTTGCTGTGGATCAGGACCTGCAATTCACAGAATCTTCCAGGGATGGGAGAGAAGACCCTGAAAGGACTCGCCCTGTCCTCTGGCCTCTGAATTCGCTCTCAAAGCATTTGGAGGACCAGATCTACTAAGGCTCCTCTATACAGTGGCTCAGAATGGGTCAAACTGATGTTGAAGCCGAGATTTATGCCAAGGGATCCTGGCCGCAATACTTTCTGGGACTCTTCTTAACACTCTAAGAATTGCTTGCACATTGAGCCCACTCAATGCTGCATCGTGCCCTTACTGATCCAATCACCTGCTGGGCTCGAACTGACCACTTGGCTCTAGGAGCCAACTCTAAACGCTAGAGAGTCACTCACTGACTCGAACCAGGGCTTCTGCTACAACTATACCCGACTCACCCCTGGAAACTACCGCTTCACCAAATCTCACATTGGAGCAACAGGGGCACCATTTTGACCTCTTTCACAGAAATGCTGGAGTGTCACACATCGACCATACTTGACCCAGCCCAACCTCAAAGAGATCCTGATGAGAACCCTGATCTGCATCGCCATTAGCCCCCTTCGAGCCGCACAACGCAACTGCCTTTGAACCTGCTAGACGCCCACTTGCTGCTTGGGTCCACACAATCCACCATACCCGCACAGAGCTTGATCCGCTCACACCACTGGTTTGGAAAAGTCGACCCACCAAAGAACCTAAACAAGGTACTATCAATCCATAACTGCCCCCTTGGTCCCTTTTGCGCCCTAGAGACTGGTTAGGTCACTTTTGCACCTTTAGCATCCAAGAATCACAACCTTTTTAAGCACATTGTGGTTCACTTGCCTCACACCCCGGATTCATTACTCAGTTAGTGCTGTATTGTGTGATCTTTGCTTATTTTTTGTTCTTAATGTTAGGTTTTGAGTAGTGTTTTTATATTTAGATATTTTTGCAGGTGGTGTTTTATTAAAGTATATCTATTTTCATATAGAATCTTGATTGGACATGCCCTTTCTTTTGAACTGTATTACTTTGCTCTATGCATTGCGGCTGAATCCCATTCACATCTCTCTTAAGAGCATAGCTTTCCCTCGGCCCACGTTAACACACGTTAACACAAAAGGTGAAGGTGGTATATATCTTAACTGTGCCCATTCTACCTTTGATTGTGTCAGCTCCTGGTTTGTAGAGGTGTGAGGGCTGATTGGGCTTTTTAGCCTCTATTCATCCTTGTACTTTTGTAGGGCAGAATCCAATTTGTCAGTGTGCATTCAAGGCCCTATGTGTATGCCATGTTTATTTTGGTGGAAACAACCATCATGACAGCATCAAAGCGTAATAATGACTCTGAGTTGCCGTCTGGTTGCATATTGTACAATCTGGAATGCTATTTTTAAAGACATATTTGTTTCCATCTGGTATTTTTTATTAGAAAATCAGTCCACTCTCTAGGCCATCATTAAACAGTAAGGATATTAGCTCAATCCTCACCCATGCAGAAAATGAGAAACATGTGGGTGACTGCAAAGATTTTCTGACCTTTGCCTGAATACTGAAGCTGTGGGCAAGGCAATTGTCAAACCCCAAAAACCTGTGTCCTCCTCATTGAAAATCTAATATCTGCTAATTGGCAGGCCATTAGAAGGATAGTTTTCATATGAATGTCTGCAGGAGCTGATTTCAAGTCTTGTGGTTTCAGTGTTTTTAGCAAAACAAAGAGGTGATGGCCTGGAAGTTTAGAATTCAACTTAACCACTGGCATTGCTCTGCACAACCCTCCAGACCATCGTTCTTTGCCTGCCAGGCCATGACAAAAGGGAAGGACCATATACAGGCTTGGAACACCCTGAAAGGTGTTTTTAGGACAGCAGTTGATTCAAGGAACTCATGTGAACCAATTTGCCCTGCATCCTGTTGTCAGGAAATGGAGTGTGAAATTAGTCTTCTTGTAGCTTCCCTATATATATCAAATGTCTCTGGCTGGCTCGCTGGGTTGCTGGCTGGCTGGCTCACTGGGTTGCTGGCCAGCTGGCTGGCTGGGTTAACGGCTGGCTGGGTTGGTGGCTGGCTGTCTGGGTGGCTGGCTGGCTCTCTAATTCCCTGGATGGCTGGCTGGCTCTCTGCTCTATGGCTGGCTGGCTCTCTGGCTTGCTAGTTGGCTCTCTGGGGTGGGGGCTGGTGTTATGTTCTAACCTATCCTGTGTCTGTGGCAATTCCCTATGTATGTGTGAGGCTGAATTTGGAATGTTCAGTGTGGTGTATTCCATCTAGAATTTGATGGTATGAGTGCCAAGGTTCTCCCTCTGCCAGTTGGAAAATGATCTGGGCAGAGGGGGACCGGTGGATGTTTCCCTCCCTTATAGTCTTGTCCTACCTGTAACCTTATTACCTGTATCTTGTACTACGAACCCACTAAAGTCTCCTAACCTAACTTGGACTCCTGACTCATCATTTCAACGCCTTTGCATGCATCTTAACAGCTGGCTTGCTCTCTGGTTATCTGGGTGGCTGGATGGCTCCCTGGATGGCTGGCCGACTCTCTGGGTCACCTGCCGGCTCTCTGAGTGGCTGCCTGGCTCTCTGGTTGACATCCTTTCATGGAAGGCTGTCTGGGTGGCTGGCTGGCTCTCTGGGTTGCTGGCTGGCTGGTTCACTGGGTGGCTGGGTGGTTGGCTGGTTCACTGGGTGGCTGGCTGACTCTCTGGATGGCTGACTGGCTCTCTGGGTGGCTGGCTGGCTCTCTGGTTGCTGGCTGGGTGGCACCCTGGGTAGCTGGCTGGCTCTCGGATTCTCTGGGTGGCTGGCATGCTCACTGGTTCTCTGGGTAGGTGGCTGGCTGGTTCTCTGGTTCTCTGGGTGGCTTGCTGGTTCTCTGGTTCTCTGGGTGTCTGGCTCGCTCTCTGGGTGGCTGACTGGTTCTCTGGGTGACTGGCAGGTTCTCTTGGTGCCTGGGTGGCTGGCTGGTTCTTTGTGTTGCTGGCCAGTCTCTCCAGTTGGGAGGAGTCACCTTGTATGCCCTCTCTCAAACCAACTAATATATTAAGTGATAAAAGACAAAATCTTCCCCCTCAACATTGAATGCTGAGGGACTGCTACTCTGATGCGCAACCCCACAAACATTGCTCAAATGTTCAACCCAAGAACATCATTACTGGAGGGTTTTGACAATGTAGACCCAGAGGCCCTTATGAGCCTAACAAGTGGTATAACAACAGACAAGGTATTGGTTCAACCTCTGCACATAGACCATTGATCAATCATCTCCTTAATATACAGTTGTATCAATAAGTATCAGTATTCTTTCCAATTTTTCGCAAATGAGAGTTTTCAACAGATTCTTCACGTTCAAATTTCATTTCAATTGGTGATTAATATGCTCCTGCTAACACGTGTTTCAGCCTAACAGAACACAGCTCTTCCTCAGGGCCAATGTATCACATTTCTTCTTTTTAAATATTCTAACTAAATGATTGAATGATGTTCAGAAGCTTACATATAACCTTGCTGGCTGGACTAAGGGCCTCATTACACGGAAGGCGGTAAGGGTTAACGGTCACCGGTAAGGGTACCGGTGACCGTTAACCCTTACCGCCTTACTACAAGGTCCCTTTGCGGGACCCGACCTAGCCGTTAAAGTTGGGAGCCGTAAAGGGACCTTAGTGCTAATTACGGTACGGCAAAAATGGGAATGGGGAAGGGCCATGGAGAAAGGGGGAATTACCGCCCCGCCAACCTTGGAATGGGGTGGTAATTCCCCTTTCCTCCATGGTGGTACCGGTATGGTACCGGCGGCAACCATGGTGCTAATAGCACCATGGTTTACCGCCTACCGTGTAATGAGGCCCTAAGAGTTCTAATCCCCTTTGTTTATTCAGAAAAACACATTTTTCTCCTTGGATTGGAGTTCTCTTCTTAACCTTTATAATGCTTCCAATAGCATGTTGATGCTACCTGCAGTGGTCTGAACCAATACCTTGTTTGTTGATATATTAGGTGTCTCATCCTCTTTTGGTTCAGAAGTAAAAAAAGAACCAATTACCTTTGTTAATAAGGGTATCTTGATTAGCTGTAGTTGGTGACATAATTGACAAGGTTTTCAAGAAGACACTTGTGTTGTTTTTGTTGCAATTGCTGTATGAAGTGCTTCCTGTTTTATTGCTTTCCCCCTGCTTTTTCCCCCTGCTACGTATAACTTTTCCTGATCTTGGCAAAAATATTTAATTGCATGTTTCTAGTGGTAGTGTGCAAGTTATTTGCTTTCCCAATAATTTTAGCTAACCTTGTTAGGTCGGACTATTGGGTGGTGTCATAGCACTGCATATAGCCAAAGTTAGTGCATGGAAGTACATAAGAGGGAGACAACCTGTGGATACTAATGTAGCAATCCTTTGGCATGCCTGTTGAAAACAAGCATTGGCAAAGTCAACAGTTTTGGCTTGCATAAGATATTTGTTAGGCTCGCTCTGCCTCCTCCCTTGAAAGGATGACGGTAGACCTCAAGTCTGCATGCTGCTGTACTCCTTTGAGATCACATGTGAACAGGCCCCTGGGAGCAGGTCCACCCTTTGCCTTCCCTCCTTGGTCAATTGACTCTCCTTTCTGTCTCTCAATACAGAATCTGGAGGGGCTAACCATCCACAGCCTGAATGTGTAATTTTGAGCACTACTCTACAAATGCAATGAACTAGCACCTACATAACACCCCCTTGCCCATCATCATGGCCAAAGTCCAGAGAAAAGTAGGTGAAGGCAGCTATGATGCATACAACAGCCTATCAACTGCATCCATACACAAACTAGACATTTAGTCCTTTAACACCAATCTCCCTTTGTTCCACATCTTTTCATCGTTGGCCACAACTGCAGCCACGAATCTGAACGGCCCAGTGATTTCAAGAACTCCTACTGTGGTTCTGAGTGAATATGAGTAAAGGGGGTGAAAGTGCATACTGGTTTTGCCCCTCACCTGCCATCTCCATTAGGTTGTGTGAGCTTGAATTCCTTGCTTATACATGAATTTTAGTGTACTGGCACCCTCCCCTGGGTCTCCCCAAAGGTGGCTATATTGGGAGAGGGCCTATATAGACTTTACTTTTTGTTTTTAACTGAACTTTTTAACACTTACAACTACTTGTCGGCTCAAGCAACACTTGTTAAATCTTCCTAAAGCGACTACTAGGTTCCTGAAAATACATTTTGGGGGGCTCGTGAATCGAAAAGCAGTAGGCCCCTTCTTTTCTAGCCAGGGAAAGACTTTTTTAGGCTAGTACATGTTAAGATGGATTTCTAGAATTCTGGCCTTGTGGACACTTATGAGGCCACCCTAGTTATAGTGAACAGGGAACTCTGAGAGGTTAGCCAAAATCCAATCAGTGTAGCAATGGAGAGCAGTAATTCTTTATTCTCAGGAGTGAGATTGGGGTAAGGGCCTGCAATGAGTCCAGAGTATGACACACAATAATTCAGTTCAGACAGTAAGTAAAAACATAGTTATTTACTATAGGCCTTCTGAATACTGACAAATGAATCTAACTGGTAGTATCGCACAATATTCTGATAACTCTGAATAAGTCCACACGTATTCAGTCCACTGACTCTGTGCTTGCCTCCCTTCCCAATCTCCATTCGGAGGGAGGTCTGCCCTCCATCAGCCACTTTGACCCGTGGCTCTCCAATGCCCTCAAACCCCTCCCACCCCCACACCCTCCAGATCCTCCTCCCACAGACAAGGCCTCACCCCCAAATGGTTTACCCCTTATCTCAAATCCTTCAACACACTTAACCACACCCTGGAGCGCACATAGGAGGACAACCCATCTCCCCAAAAAAGAGCTGCTTACACCATTCAGATCAGAGCCCAAGGGCATAAATCTGGAAGGCCAAATAATCCTTCTACTGGAACAGAATCACTAATGCCTGCAACACCAGCAAGGAACTTCACAAGATCATCTCAGAATTCAAGGCCCCTCACTGCACTCCCCCCTCCTCTCCCAACTTCCATGCCCTCTCGAATCACTTTTACACTGTTTCTGTGGAATGAACCGCAGCCACGCAAAAAATGAAATCATGATCTGCGGGAAGAGGGCACTCTTCCCCAAACCACCCCTCCTCCCACCGCATTCAACTCAGTAAAGAACCTGGGATGCACCATGGATGCTGACCTGATACTTTCACACCACATCAACTATTTGTCTACATCTTGCTATCTACACCTCTGAATTCTCAGATGCACCTTCCATTACCTCTCCTACCCACACAGAGGCCCAGCAATCATGGCTATCGTCCTCTCCCACCTATACTACGCTAAATCCCTGCGTCCCTGCATATCATCTCTAACACTTCAAAGGGTCCAAAACACTGCAGCTAGGCTCCTCCTGGTCCTTGGTCCCTGAGAGCACATCACGCCCACCCTCCATGTCCTCCACTGGCTCAATGTTGGGCGACGGCCCACTTTCAAAGCCATGTACATCACCCACTGTACCCTCCACAAGACAGGGCCAGAATACCTTCAACACAAACTCACCTGTTACCAACCCAATTGAACCAGCGATTAGGCACAGCATTCCTCTTTGTGATCCTCCCTTCAAACCGACTAGAATAGGGGGGTCCTCCTTCTGTGTCCAAGCTCCCACTATCTGTCACTCAATTCCCCTTAGCATCTGCTGCTTAGAGGATCACTTCACCTTCCACAAGGCCCTCAAGACCTGGCGTTCCCTCCCCCGCATCGTGACAAACCCTTGCCACACTTCGGGTTATTCAACGACCTGCCAGATAGGTCGACGCAGCAGTGAACCCCTCATGAACTGTAGTGAACGATGGAGGGAATCAACTCCAGCAGACCACAGGACAGAACCTGTGCCACATCTACGAAACCAAGAAACCAGGCAGGACACACAGTTGTGTGTCGATAGCCTAAGGCATGGCCACCCACCCGCATGCATCTGCTATCATACACATTTTTAAGACACATCACACAACACTCTGCCATAAGAATACAGCTACGTCCCACAACACAAATTCAGTCTAGCTGGACACTTAATGAGTCTCCTGCAATTGCATACTCTCCTGAATACCTCACAGCACCCATCCACATGCCAGCTCGATATGCGTAGCTAATCAGGTACTTGACCACCCCTACCTACCTTCGTACTGCCTAAAATGCACACACGCATTTTAAACTCCTCTGACAAATGTCCCAAACCTTGGCCTTCGGTCCCCCCAAGAGTGTTCGCCTACAGTGCTTTGAGGTCATACCATGGGAAAAGGAGCTATACAAATGGCAAATGACATTACATTACATTAAGTTACATTACTAATATATAAATTCATCATAGGTTCAAACATTCATCAATTGACTTATTCAGCAAAGCAGGTAAGTAGATTAGATCTAATTAATGATGAAGTCAGATCACAAGTCAATAACTCAATAAACTAACTTAAGCATTCCAAACCCTAAGAAGAATGGGGCTGTGTGCCCAAAAGTCACAAGAGCCACAATGTTTCTCACCAGAATAGTGCCTTCTTCAGGTAAATTGTAATTTACCTGAATTGTGTTGGTGAGTAAGGTAAGCAAATGTGTTATTGTATTTCAGGATACTCTACCCAGACTTGGCAACCAAAAGGAATCTAGGAGACAAAGGTACTTGTGGCCAAGGTTATCCTATGGGGCAGGTGGGGACAGATGCACTGCGTTTACTTACTACCCCCTAACTGTGTTTTTTTCCAGATGGGGTTGTAGATCATCTTGGGGTGCTTGGAGGCTGCTTCTTCCGCCATTGGTTCCACTGAGTGGTGCCCAGGTGTTGAAGGTTTAAGGAGACTTGCGTTTGGGTGCAGCTGCAAGATGCAACCTCAGTCCATAAAGAAATGCAAGAAAGACTGATCCAGATTTCTTCAAGACACTTCATAGGTTGGAGGAAGGTGAGTTCCAGCAACAATCTCTGCCCACAGGCGGCAAAAGGCATCCTTCCAGTTGCAGTCACAGAAGCTGCTCTAGGACAGGTTCCCTTGATGTTGGGTTGCTGAAATTAAGGTAGAAGGCGACTTGTGGCACAAGCTGGCCGCAACTGAAGTTTAGAGCTTGAACACAGAATGGAAATGATTCTGGTGAGGTAGCCCACGAGAGAGTTGGTCAGTCTGCTGGCAGTCCAACGTCACTTTCCAAGGTTCAGAAGGGAATGATACTCAAAGATGCCAAGACTAGTTGGTCTCACTAGTCCAAAGACTGAAGCACCACTCAGGGTCTTCGGAGTTCAGGTCATCAAACAAGGCTTTTCTGGGATGGACACGGAAGGGATGCTGAGTCACTTCAGGAGTAGTCTTTAGACCTTCAGCAGGCTTTTCTATGAGGGATTCTTGGCTCCAACGAAGATCTGAAGAAATTGCTCCAGAGGTCCTCCTTCCACCCCAAATCCGAGCTGGAAGCAAGTCCTAGCCCACAGATGTGGAGTGGGGCTAGAGAGTCCCACCCCCTTCCAGGGCAACAGACAAAGGCATCACTAGCCTGCGAAAGCAGCAGCCTTCCCTGGCAAGTGCATGACCTTATAATGGATTTCCTGACCTAGCAAGGCAGGACAAAAGACAAACAACAATATGGCTTAGTAAGCAAATGAAAATCTTGTGGTCATTTTTGGACACTAGCCATGTTTAGTAGCCATACACGGTAAACGCAAATGTTCACTTAAATAAGACAATTGTAAACATGTATCTGCTGCCACAAGCTTGTCTTTGGGCACATGTAAAAGTAACCAAAAATCCCAAGTTTAAAAGGCTAGGGTGATACAAAAGTATCCCCATTTCACTGTACAGTAAGGGGCTATGTGAAATGTTAAAATGTACAGGATTCAAAAGGGTTTGTACAGAAAGCCTACCATCCTTTTTGATAAGTCAATCTGTTAAGAGAATGTCTTAGGTATGTGCTGTTAAATGTAAAAACTAAACTCCTTCTAAATGAGATATGTTAAATAATGTCTGTCTGCAGAATCCTTCTATGTTGTCCATATCCTCCTAATCTTCATTTTTTTGGCTGTCCTACTGGAGTATTGTTAAACTGTTAACCTGTCTATTTAAGCCTTAAGTTGCTTTGGATCTGATTAATTCCTCCTTCCACTTGATAGGCCATTTAAAGCCTCCTGTTTGTTGATTTCTCAGTGCTGGGCACCAGTTTCAAGGGTTGGGATGCTTTAAAGATGGGAGGGTGTAGGGGATTGATAACAATTGTAGGGTTGCTGCTAGGCACAGTATTGGTCAGTGGAAACACTACATAGTGCTTAGTCTACATTAGGTTTTTCACCTAAGATGTCATTCTGTGTGCATTTTTATCAAAAACTGTCATGATCTCTGCTTCCAAAAGGTCAGGGTTTTCCCAACTCCCTTGGAAGCAGATCCATAACCCAGGTTCCGAGTGCCAACCAGTCCCAATTGGGACCTTTTGGACCCAGTCCTGGCGCCAGTGGCACCAGGCTCATAAATATGCCCAGTCCCAGCGCTGGAAGCGCCGGGCTCATAATGCTTGGGTGGACTTACCTGCAGCAGACCATGCTGCTTACTTGCCTGCCAGTTGAGCCTCTGATCCTCTTCTGTTTGGAACTACTTTTCCTGTTGGGTGGGGCTGGAGCCACTCCCTAGTTTTAGAACACTGGAACTCTTCTGGAAGGCAGGAACTCTTTTCTTACCAGGAACTCTTTTCTTACTTAGGCGTGGCTGTGGAAGGAGACACCTAAGCACTACAGGAGGCTATTTAAACCACACCCGGTGGATGAATCTTGCTTTGCGTTATTCTGCACCCTCTGCAGCAGGACGCTCATCGTGTCTTCTGCATCCAGTCCTGGGCCTAAGGAAAAAGGCTTACCATCCTGAATCCAGTCTTCAGCAACACCTATAAAGACAAGAAAGAACAGGTTAGCATTCCGGCATCTGAAAGGCAAAGGCTTACCATCCTGAATCCAGTCTTCAGCAACACCTATAAAGACAAGAAAGAACAGGTTAGCATTCCGGCATCGGAAAGGCAAAGGCTTACCAACTCTTCGCACGCTCCGGAGGCCTTCGGCGCTGCATCCGCATCTGAAAGACAAAACAAGGTGCGTTTAAAGACATTGGGGAACTTTAATACTCACGTGCCATTACTCCTTTCCACATCTAATCCAGTGGGTATTCCGGCACCCTGCAGCCGCTCCGAACTCGTACCTGCAAAATAAAAAGACAGTTAGAGCGCATCGTGAAGCAGGCAACAAGCGCTTACTCACGTGCTTCCAGGCGCTTCTATTCATCACACGGGCTCCATCTTCAACTCACTTCAGCCCGTCATCCGCCATCGCCGGAACCCTGCAAAACAAGAGACATCATTACTAAAGACTTTAAAAAGACATTTGAATGACTCGAAACTTACCGTTCGTGCAGTAAACGACGGACAGCAGTCCTCTGAGGTCAAGAGGCCTGCGCTACCTATCCAGTGAAGAAACTGGCTACAGCACCCTGCCCCGAGGCAGATGGAGAGCTCGGCATTCACTTACCTAAGGTGAGAGCGTTAACCTTTGGGGTCTACAGGAGAGGAGAAGAGGAAAGAGATAGGGACACCCCAATAACCCCAGTTCATTAACCCCATATTTTCTATCTGCAGACATCTTACTCTACACGTCAGGCATACAGTGCACAGAGGTCCAGCCCAAAGAGCCAACCGGGTGCTACACATCACCTTTGAAGATACGGTAGTCGCCCAGTCAAGACCGGCGCCTCTGCGAGAATCAGGTGAGCGTTACAGAACGCAAAGCCTACCGCAAAACTCTCGCCCAGGCGCTATGGAAACCTCGGATACTGACCCCCCTAGCCCGGTTACTTGGGGAACTAAGGGCAGACGTGCATGCAACTCGTCAGGAAACGAATGCTCTAAGAAGGGAACTAATTATTTCCAAGGAGAGAACAGACAATCTTGCTAGACAAGTGCTACAGTCACAAGCCGGACAGACCCCGTTACCCGCATCAGGGGCAAATCTTCCTTCAACATCCTCTATGAATCCAGTGCAGATCAACCTACCTGGGAATGTACCTCTGGCTCCCCCCGAGCGATTTTCTGGTGACCCAAAGAGGTTTGCAGTATTTATCAATCAGTGCCGGTTGCACTTCTTACGCCGGCCAGCAGCCTTTCCAACTGATCAAGCTAAAGTAGCTTTTGTACTTTCGTACCTTAGTGGCAATGCGGCAGACTGGTCGATCCCTCTAGTTCATCAAGATGATCCGGTTCTCCATGATTTTCAAGCCTTTCAGCTTAGTATGGAAAAACTGTTCGCAAGACATTCACAGGGACAGGCCTTGGACAATGAGCTTCTTTCGTTGCGACAGGGTAATCAAGACCTTTTGGCTTATATTGCATCTTTCAATAGACTAATAGTGGAAACTCAATGGCCTGAGGACAAAAGGATTACGCTGTTTTATAGAGGTCTACGTGGAGAGCTCAAAGACGTTTTAGCCCAAGTAGTGAATCCCCCACAAGACTGTTCGGATTACATAGACTTGGTTGTTCAAATAGATCACAGGCTGCAGAACAGGAAGGCCGATCGTTCCAAGTTTGATGCTCGAGTATTTTCCAAACCGCCAACTCCTTCCAAAGGAGTAGACTCCGGGGAATCCATGCAAATAGGGGGTCTGAGAGGTCCTCTAACACAACGGGAGCGGGAAAGGAGGAAACAGTTGCAATTATGCCTATATTGCGGAAACTTAGGGCACTTTCTTCGAGACTGTCCGGTGAAACCTGCCAAGAAGGCAGTAGGAGCTGCAGTTACCAAAGTTACAAACTCTGAGCAGGGAAACGACCTCGCCCGACAAGAATAGAGGTCCTCTTGCCGAGCGTAAAAACCAGTTCCGTGACCTCGCAATTCATGATACCTATGGTCCTCATTAGCCCTGATAATCCGGATCGATTACATGCAATTGAAGCTTACGTCGACAGCGGTGCCATCGGCAATTATGTGGATCATGAAATGGTTTTGAGGATGAATCTAACTCTTTGTCCCAAGGCTGTAAAGGACGTCATTACTACGGTGGATGGTACGGAGATAACGCATACCACTCAAGAAGTGACGCTAGTAAGTCAAGATGGACACCATGAGAAGATCGTGTTCGATGTGATCAAGGCCCCTCAGTTTAAGATTATTCTAGGAATACCTTGGTTAGAGAAACACAATCCTCTGATCGATTGGCGAGCAAGAACGGTCCAGTTTCCAGAATGTGTCTCTACTTGTCACCCTCCACCTGGTGTTGCACTGGCCGCAATTTCTTCAGAGACTCCCCAGTTACCTCCCGAATACCTAGAATACCAAGATGTTTTCCGGAAGGATCAGGCTAACTCTCTACCTCCTCATAGGTCTTATGACTGCCAGATAGACCTGATTCCTGGATCTACTCCTCCTTGTAGTAGAATTTATGCCCTCACCGAGCCTGAGAACCTTCACCTTCGACAATACCTGGATCAATACCTGGCAAATGGGTTTATTCGTCCTTCCAAGTCCCCTGCTTCTTCAGCTTTGTTCTTCGTTCCAAAAAAGGAAGGAGACCTTAGAACTTGTATCGATTATCGCTCCCTGAACCAGATCACCGTTAAGAATAGATATCCGTTACCTTTGATCCCTGAACTCCTGGACCAAGTCAGAAAAGCATGCATATATACAAAGCTGGATCTTAGAGGAGCTTACCACTTGGTACGAGTAAAAGAGGGCGATGAATGGAAGACGGCCTTCCGCACCAAGTATGGGCTATTTGAATATCAGGTCATGCCCTTCGGACTTTGCAATGCCCCGGCCGCCTTTCAATATTTTATGAACGATGTCCTCAGAGAGCTCATAGATGTATGTGTTGTTGTTTACATTGACGACATCCTCGTTTATTCTTCATCGGAATCTGAACATCGGAAACACGTGAAAATGGTCCTCGAAAGATTGCGTCAACACAAACTTTTCGCTAAGTTGGAAAAATGTGTTTTCAACGTGACTGAAGTTGAATTCTTGGGATTCATATTATCACCTGGCGGGGTGCGTATGGATTCAAAGAAGGTCGATGCAGTTCTCAAATGGCCATCACCATCCTCCGTAAAAGGTGTGCAAAGCATGTTAGGCTTCGCTAACTTTTACCGCAGGTTTATCCCCGAGTTCTCTCGAATAGTCCAGCCCATCACTGCCTTGTTAAAGAAAAACAAACGTTTTGAATGGTCTACCGAGGCGGTACAAGCTTTCCAGGATTTGAAGACTAAATTTATCTCTGCACCAATCTTAAAACACCCTCGCCCCAAACTCCCCTACATCGTGGAAACTGATGCTTCAAGCCTTGCCATGGGGGCAGTTCTATCACAAAAGGACCCGGTAACCAATCAGTTGCATCCCGTGGCATTTTGGTCCCGCAAATTCTCGCCTCCTGAAGTCAATTACACGATTACTGACAAGGAACTTCTGGCTATCAAGTCTGCCTTTAAGGCTTGGCGGCATTATCTGCTGGGGGCCCGACACACCGTTACTGTGATTACGGATCACCGAAACCTGCAATATTTGAAAACCGCAAAAGCCCAATCCTCTAGACAACTCCGTTGGGCATTATTCTTTGCCGAGTTTGACTTCATAATTACCTATCGACCAGGTACAAAGAACGGTAAAGCCGATGCCCTTTCTCGGATGGGAGTGGAAGAACACTTGATCAACCCTAAAGCTGTACCAATCATTCCCGAACAAAGAATTCTGGGTGTAATCGCCACAGAATCCATAGAGGAAGTTAAGGATAAAGCCAGGCAACTTGTAACTCCAGCAGATATACAGAATTGGCATCTGCAGGGAAAGGACTTTGCAGTAAAGGACAACTTATTGTATTTCCAAGAACGATTATACCTACCCAGCACAGATTTACAGAAAAAAGTAATCTCTTGTTATCACGACTCTTTAATGGAAGGTCATCCCGGTATAGCCAAGACCTCAGAAAAGATCAAGCGCTACTTCTGGTGGCCGTCTTGGAAAAAAGATATCAGAGACTTTATAATGTCCTGTGGAGTATGCGCCCAAAACAAGAGTCAAAAGGAAAGACCAGCAGGCCTCTTACGCCCTATTGACATCCCACCTCGCCCTTGGCTTTCTATGGACTTCATCACCGATCTACCTCCATGCTCCGGATACAATACGATTCTAGTAATCGTGGACTTATTCTCCAAGATGGCGCATTTCATTCCGCTCAAAGGCTTGCCAACAGCAGCAACTCTGGCCCGAGAATTTCTCGAAAACATCGTCCGACTGCACGGTTTTCCTTCGATTCTAATTTCGGATCGAGGTAGTCAATTTATTTCTCATTTTTGGCGAAGTTGCTGTCGGTCGGCTCAAATTGATGTGAGACTATCGACCAGTCACCACCCTCAGACTGACGGACAAACCGAGAGGACCAATCAAACTCTGGAACAGTATTTACGCTGCATGCTGCAACAAACTGAAAAAACTTGGAAAGATATCCTTTGGATAGCCGAGTATGCCTACAATAACTCTGTCCACTCGGGAACTGGGAAAACCCCGTTTTTTCTTTTGTACGGCAGTCACCCTCGAACCTCGGAGTTGGATCCCCTCCAAGATCTTGAAACACCAGCAGTAGACTACCTGCATTCTACAATCACCCAAGCCTTTAAGGAAGCTGTTTCTCACCTTCAAAGGGCTAAAGAACAATACAAGAAAGGAGCAGATCAACATCGGAAGGAAGCCCCTCACTATCAAGTAGGGGATCAAGTCTGGTTATCCACCAAATATCTATCTCTAAAAGGGCCACGCACATTCAACCCAAGATACCTTGGTCCCTATTCCATCACTACCATAGTAAACCCAGTAGCGGTCAAGTTGGACTTGCCCCCGCACATGAAGATACATCCGGTCTTCCACGTCTCTCTATTAAAACCCGTGCAACCTCAAACCCGACTAACCAAATCTCCAAAACCTATCCTAGTGGATGGAGAACTCGAGTTTGAAGTCAAAAGCATTCTGGACTCCAAGATCTCCAAATCTAAACTATTCTACCTAATTGACTGGAAAGGCTACGGCCCCCAAGAGAGATCCTGGGAACCTGCTGAATATGTCCACGCTCCTCGCCTAATCAAAAGATTTCACCGAACATTTCCTGACAAGCCAAAACCCCCGGAGAAGCCCGGTTTGGGAGGGGCCTTGAGGGGGGGTACTGTCATGATCTCTGCTTCCAAAAGGTCAGGGTTTTCCCAACTCCCTTGGAAGCAGATCCATAACCCAGGTTCCGAGTGCCAACCAGTCCCAATTGGGACCTTTTGGACCCAGTCCTGGCGCCAGTGGCACCAGGCTCATAAATATGCCCAGTCCCAGCGCTGGAAGCGCCGGGCTCATAATGCTTGGGTGGACTTACCTGCAGCAGACCATGCTGCTTACTTGCCTGCCAGTTGAGCCTCTGATCCTCTTCTGTTTGGAACTACTTTTCCTGTTGGGTGGGGCTGGAGCCACTCCCTAGATTTAGAACACTGGAACTCTTCTGGAAGGCAGGAACTCTTTTCTTACCAGGAACTCTTTTCTTACTTAGGCGTGGCTGTGGAAGGAGACACCTAAGCACTACAGGAGGCTATTTAAACCACACCCGGTGGATGAATCTTGCTTTGCGTTATTCTGCACCCTCTGCAGCAGGACGCTCATCGTGTCTTCTGCATCCAGTCCTGGGCCTAAGGAAAAAGGCTTACCATCCTGAATCCAGTCTTCAGCAACACCTATAAAGACAAGAAAGAACAGGTTAGCATTCCGGCATCTGAAAGGCAAAGGCTTACCATCCTGAATCCAGTCTTCAGCAACACCTATAAAGACAAGAAAGAACAGGTTAGCATTCCGGCATCGGAAAGGCAAAGGCTTACCAACTCTTCGCACGCTCCGGAGGCCTTCGGCGCTGCATCGGCATCTGAAAGACAAAACAAGGTGCGTTTAAAGACATTGGGGAACTTTAATACTCACGTGCCATTACTCCTTTCCACATCTAATCCAGTGGGTATTCCGGCACCCTGCAGCCGCTCCGAACTCGTACCTGCAAAATAAAAAGACAGTTAGAGCGAATCGTGAAGCAGGCAACAAGCGCTTACTCACGTGCTTCCAGGCGCTTCTATTCATCACACGGGCTCCATCTTCAACTCACTTCAGCCCGTCATCCGCCATCGCCGGAACCCTGCAAAACAAGAGACATCATTACTAAAGACTTTAAAAAGACATTTGAATGACTCGAAACTTACCGTTCGTGCAGTAAACGACGGACAGCAGTCCTCTGAAGTCAAGAGGCCTGCGCTACCTATCCAGTGAAGAAACTGGCTACAGCACCCTGCCCCGAGGCAGTTGGAGAGCTCGGCATTCACTTACCTAAGGTGAGAGCGTTAACCTTTGGGGTCTACAGGAGAGGAGAAGAGGAAAGAGATAGGGACACCCTAATAACCCCAGTTCATTAACCCCATATTTTCTATCTGCAGACATCTTACTCTACACGTCAGGCATACAGTGCACAGAGGTCCAGCCCAAAGAGCCAACCGGGTGCTACACATCACCTTTGAAGATACGGTAGTCGCCCAGTCAAGACCGGCGCCTCTGCGAGAATCAGGTGAGCGTTACAAAAACCTTTAGTTGGTTCTCAGAATTGACTCCAGTTTAAATATTCTGCATTGTTTTCCTGCAGCAGTATCATCATTATGAAACTGCAGACCATAATTGCCTTCTCAACTTCACATACTCACACCACCATTCATGGACTGCTTAAAGAAAGCCAAACCTGCTGATAGGTGGAGCAATGGGAGGGAAACCGATGCCAGTGTTTTTAAATCCTGCTCTAAAGGCAATAAAAACTTGCCTCATTAATTCAGCAAACTAAGCAACTCGCATGTTCGAACTTCCCAGCTCTCCTTAACCTGCCACTGTCAAGCTCAATTTTTTGTTTGTTAGTTATGTCTTGTTTCTTGTGCACTCTGAGGCCTATGGGCATGTAGCTGTAAGGTAGGCCATAATTACAGGGGTACCTCTTAAGTATACAGGTACCCCTAATCACTTTCACACCAGAATAAAGTTCACCCCTCTAGGGAATTAAGGCCAAGAGTCTATCTTGCAAGGATAACAATTTTATTCTATTCAGACATGAGGATAGGAGCAAACAACTCTGATGCCTGAATGGTGTCCCTCAACCGTCCCATTCTCCTGCAGACGGGAGCCAGGCAGGAGCTTATATACTCTTAACTTGCTTTAGCGGCATCTCTGGATATGGGCATGGCTCCATCCAAAATGGTCCTTCTTCCCTACAAGGGGTGCTGCAGTCTTCTACCTTCATGGTCATATTTCCGTTTAGGACATACTACTTAACATACTGCTAATTAATACACTGTAGCTCCTGTTTTTCATCATTTTGCTACATTATGAACATGTAAATATGAAAATATTTTTCTGTCATGCTCTCCATATTTCATTCATTAGACTGATATTATTGATATGGTCTTATAATCTCCTCAAAACCTTGTTTTACATATTTCTGCATTGTGTGCATGAACCTTAGCCTGCCTGGGCTCTTTGACAGCCAGCAAACAGCTGCTGAGTTACGTGCTGGCCTGCCAGAGCTAGCAAACACCACAGCAATCCCTGCAGCCTATTTTTTGTGCAGGCCACATTCCTTTTGGAGAGATCCTACTTCTACCATGTTTTTTTTAACATTTAACAATTTATTCAGTTTATAGTTATGTGCACCTTACATTTAAATAATAATTGCCTTTTCTCAGTGCCCCTCCCCCCCCCTGGTCTATTGTAGTGCATAGAAATAGTTAACAGAAGTTTTGCCTAATTCTAAAGTGCTTGGAAATGAAGGAAGGCGCTAGCTCTTTCACAACATCCCCCCTTTTGTTACTTCTACAGTAACAAACTCATCCCCACCCGACATATCTATAACCCCGGAAATATTAGTTTGAGTTTCGCTGCTTATTGTATGTCAAGGTGTTTTAGATCCCCCAATCGATACCTTCATCTTTGCACTATTGGAGACTCTGTTAACACAACATTGGAGACCAAATTGGCACGTGCAGAAGAGGACCAAGAAGAATATGATAACAGCAACCAATATTTTTACTGCTGCCCCCAGCCATGACGGGACCCAATCAAAGGCAAGTGATAGCCAATCAGTGTTCTGAACTCCACCTTCTTTCTTCATTTGATTGTGCACTGCCTCGATGACGTGGGATAGAGACCCATTCACAGCATCCTTTGTGGGTCTAAAAGTGCAGCAGCTGCTTCCCAACTTTTTGCACACTCCTTCTATAGCTGTTAGCAAATCCAGCATGTAGCGGTTCTGCATCGCCATGAGTCTCAATGCACAAAGCTCTACCTTGAACCCATTATCTGTGTTATTGGCCAGGTGGACTAGCTCCCATCGGAAGATCTGCACCCACTTGGCATTAGCATCTGCTTGTACCCGAGGAGCCAAAAAAGATGAAAAGAAAGTCTCTGCTGAGCTAAAAAGTCGATATTCATCAGGTATACCTCTGAGCAGTGCAGAAGAGTCCTTTGAGACATAGTTTGATCTCTTCTTTCTTCCCCACCATTGAAATCGTCCTTTTTCTGGCAGCATACCAAATTTGTGTGTGATCTGCAAGTTTCTTTCTGCTTCTTTAGGTGCTGGAGTGGCTGTCAGCACCTTGACAGGCATTTCTTCTCCCTTGAAGTGTTCTTCTGGGATTACTAGTAGCACTGAGTGCAGGGTGGCCAGTGAACGCTTGCCCCTCCTTGAGGGTGGGAGGTGCAAGTAGGCTTGTTGGCCACAAACCCAGTAGTAATCCATCACTGCTGCCGTACCTTTCGTCATATCAGGGATCACAAGAGTGTAGTTGCACAGTGTTTTTGCACCAACAGGAACTGTTCCTTCATTGCTAAAACACAGTTCATAGTTTATGTCTCTATGTATTCGCACTGGCTTCTCCATTGTTGCTATCCATGTCAGCCTTGTGATGTAGTGGGACCATATTTGCACACCCATACTCTATACTTGTGCTATTGCTTCTCTGCTGTACTCAATCAGTCCATCTGCCGGGCATGTCAAAGTGGTGCCCTGCCATTCGGCGTTGCCATTTGAGTAATCTCCCAATGAAAAATATGGTACTTGTAGACAATGGCCGTATTTAGAGATTGGCAAGGCATAACGCTGGGTCTAGATCAATGCTCCTCAAATGCACGCTGTGTGCCTGGAATGTGTCCTTCATCCTTCATAGTGCAAGATGTACTAGGCATTGTGCCTCTGTAATTGGGACTGGATGTGGAACTAAAACCTTAGGAGCCCCGGATGCGTGTGGGATAAGTGCACACACTTAACAGCTTTAATTGATTATATTTCTTCCTACAGTGGTGTGCATATCAGAGTACTAGTTATTCAATGTTTCTAAATGCTGGATGTCAGAATTGGCATCAAAGCCCAATCCCTTATACAAATCATACGTCACCAGGGCCGAACGGGATCTGGACCTTCAAAAATTGAAAAAAATTTGAAAAAGATCACAACAAGAAAAAACAATACAAAATAAAAAAAATGAAAAAAGAAAGAGAAAAGAAAGAAAATAGAAAGAATCAGGCGTGTGCCACAGCACACCATCCTGGAATGGATCCTCTAAAAATGTCTCTTCTTTGGCTATGTCCTTACTGAGCTTTGCCTTGTCTCAGGTGCTCTTCAGACATCCGAGAGATGCACTCAATATTTAACTCCTTCATACGGACGGCGAGAGGCATACAGAACACCACCTCATAAGGACCTTGAAACCTGGGGCTGATCAGTTCCCCAGGTAATAATGGTCCAGTTTTAATATGGGCAGTGCTGTTAAAAGAACTGTGGTCTCGCTTTCTACAGTGTTAGTCACTATTTCACCCTTCCTTTACCGAGCACCACTGCTGCCACTGTCTGCCTCCTTCCTGTCTCCTGGTCAATTATTGATAACCCATCAACATATAGTATGCCTCATTTTGTCAATGCATGAGCCGTTCATCAGAGTGGGAAAATAAATAAAACTCCTGTATATAATCCAAAGTTGCTAAAACAGGGGCCATGCAAATAGCTCTGTTTAAGTCCTCAAATTGTCTATTTATTTTGTCTGTCCATTCCAATTTACTTTTAAGTCCTCAGTCCTTCCCTGAGACTTTGTAACAGCGGCCTTGTGTAGACTGCGTAGTCTAGGATCCATGCTCTACAATAATTACAGAAGCCGAAAAACTGCTGCATTTCCTTGACAGTACTGGGCCTAAGGGTGGTGTGTACTGCCGCCGCCCTATCTGGTAATATTGTTTTTCGCATATGCAAAATGAGTTGTCCCAAGTATAGTACCTCCTGTTGCCAGTATTGTATCTTCTTTTTATCTGCCTTGTTCCCTTTGTGAGCCAGAAATTGCAATAATGCAATAGAATCCCTCCTGCACTGTTGTTCATTTTCACTACATACCAGCCGATCATTCACATACTGGATGATTGTGCTAGGCACCTGACTTCAATGTAATCTTTACTGGGGTCACATCTCTCAGTAACCCAACATCATGTGGCTTAACAGTCCATAATAGGGCTGGCACATATCGCATGTCCTCCTCAAAAAGACGGGGTCACGACTGTCATCAGGGGGCACTGTACCTTCCTAAACTGCACCATGATCTCACAGGGGATGCAGATTTCCAAAATAATCTCCCCATTTTGCTCACTGTCCTCAAATAACTCCTCATCAGTCATTTCCTTTAACTGTACTGTCGGGTCTATACTTAATACTATGCGCCACTTGCACCCGTCCTCCTCTGTTCCAATCAGGACTACTCTTTTGTCTGACACTACTAGTCCTTGCAAATCTAATGACAATAATTGTCCCTGCCACCATCTCGGGTAGCACCATGGGTCGGAAAATAACTCCTGTGGGCACTCGCCAACATTTTGTCGCAATTTGAGGCACTGCTTTTACTAATGCCTTAATGCCATAGAAGAATATGCCCGAAACCACAGGAACCCCACAGACTACTGACTCCCTTGCCATTGCATTGATTATTACCATTGCTCGAGCTGCACACACCCCTGGAGTGGAACACACTACCCCTTGATTTGTGAATGGTATAGTTACATTTAGTTTACTGAGCAGATCCCTGCCCAACAAGTTAACTGGGGAACTCTCTGAATATAACAAGGGTGCTCGTACTACCTTTACTCCCAATTATATATCCTGCTCCTCAGTGTATGGAACTGTAGAAATAGCCCTAGAGAGTCCTTGCGTGTCAAGAGTTTTACCTGATACTGGAAAGAGCCCCTGCATAATGCATGATTTAGTTGCACCTGAATCTACCATAAATATAAATTGCCTCCACCAAGGGCTCTTCTCCAGGGTGTGCGGTTGATAATAGAATTGGGCACGCGAGTGCTCTCTGTGCGCTGTCCTATCACAATACCTATTTTGTCCCGGGGAATGAAAAAGGGCCGCCCCCACCACTGTAACTCCATGGAATGGGACGCTTGTTCCCCCTGCCATCCTGTTAAACTGTGTTCCCTCACCCTGCTGTTGTTGTTGCCCACGTTACCCTTGCCTGTCAGCCCCATAAGGCAACTGGTTTTGACCCCCTCGCCCACATTTCTGTTGTCCCATTCCTTGAGGCCCTTGAAATCCTTGCCCCGGAGGTGATGGTCCATAATTAAATCCCATCCCAGGCCTGTTCCTGCATTCCATTGGGAAATTCCCCCATCTCCCGCAATACCAGCACTGTGATGTTCCCAATCCTTCTCCCCGAGGCCCTATCCCCCCAAAGCCTTCTGCTCTTGCTCCTCGAAATCCTCCCCTTCCCCTTGGTGCTCCTTCATACTGCCCCTGTGGATTGGGGTACTGTCCCCCCACCAGATTGTCCCTGTCCTCCTTCGCCCCATAGTGCCGCAATTGTGGCATTCACAATTTGTTGAGTGTCTCCTGTCCTCCCCATGAGCCAGTGCCATCACTGGTGCTTGGACGACAAACTTATTTAGCTTCTGTGCCACTGGTTTTGCCTCGTCCGTTTGCCGCTTTTGGGCTGTTTCCTTGTCCCGCTTCTTGATTCTCTTACAATGGTGGACTATTATGCTTTGTATCTCTGCCCACCCCTTTAATTCAATTCCCATAATTTTATCTAGTGCCTTCTGGACCTCTTTCGGTAATCCCCTCTTTACAATAAAATAGAAAAATTGTACCAAAGGGTCCCATTGCCCCCCTTTCTCACCTCTTCATATTTCCTGTAACTTAACAATAAACCTAACTGGGTCCTCATCATCACCCATTGTCTATTACATCAGGGGAATCTGGGTAAATTCCTTAGTAGGACCTTCTATACCCTTGCCCTTACCTCATTAAAGGCTGCTCCATCATGTTCATTATCTGCAAGACTTACCACAGAGTAACCAGCCCTTGCCCATATGTCCCCAACTATGGCGACTAGTAAATTATTTAAGGTCTCCTATTGCTAAGGCTACCCCTGCTGTTTGTTTTTCAAATTCATAGATCCTTTTACTAGTTCCGGCTATAAGCTGGGGGAGAACTTTAATCAAATTATTTTTGTACATTTGAGGCCATGGCACACATTGCGTTATCCCTACTCGTTTATGTATAAGAGGTATCTGCATATCTATTTTGTTTTCTACCCCTTTTTTCTTCTGATTTTGTACTACCACCATTAATTCTGGTCTATTTCTTGGTCTGTTCCTCCTCACCGCCTCTTGTGGCAGGGATGGGTTTCTCGCCACCTCCTCTCCTTGATCTCCTTCTTGCCCTGCCTCTTCATTATTTCTAACACCTTTATCTTCCCCTCCATTTTCCCTTGCTTGTTCTACTTGTTGTCCCAGGACTGTCCAAACCCTCTGCCCATCATCGTTTTCAACACAAACATTTCTAATTGCCCATGGTTGAATCTTACCAAAAAATTTCCTGACTTCCAATCCCCTATTTTCTGCACTTGTACCCTTATTTCTGGTAATACTTCTTCAGGTTCTTGTAACCTGACCAACCTTTAGCACAATGCTCTTAACTCATTATTTATATCTGCTTGTGGACCCTCTGGGTACTCTAATGCTACAGGCATGTCAGCGCTCGTGGATGGGTTATATTGAGGTTGAGGTGCAAAAGCTCTTGCGTTCCCCCCACCGCAGTTGCTAAACCTGATAATCCTGTTGACACTCTCTCTACCACTGGAGGCTTATAGACTGGGTTTGTATACCATGCCCACAGGTTTAGGCTTTACGGGGTACATCCCTTACATTGGATCTCTTTTCACCTTCCTGATGTTCCCATACCCTTTATACGCCGGGCCTCCCTTTCCTCTCAGTCTTTATATGCTGAGAGTCCCTTTTTCAATTATAAAACGAAGAAAAACAGAAATACTTGACCATTTCAACACATAACCCACCCCCTATGCAATCTACTCCTTAACACATCACTTAAAATCCTATCCAATCTATTCCTTAACACTTCACCACAAATCCTATTCCATAATACATCAGCAAAAGTCCTATTCCATAATGCATCACCAAAAGTCCTAGTCCATCTATTCCATTGACCTCGTACATCATCCACATCACCATACTATCATACATTCATACACACATGTTCCAATGATGTTGTCATTTGCAAGAGTATACTCACATGCGCGTTGTTCACTCGAGTTTCTGCTATTACGAAGCTGGCCTGTCTTTTTGGAGCCTAGCCCTGCTTCAGTGAGTGGAGAGGATTTCTTTTAAAATGGCTTCTACTAAAACCGCACAGGATACACATGTTTTTTGATTTGGGGGACCAGTCTCTGTAGCTGGGCGTGACTCCTGGTGACTTTAGGCCTGGGGCTTTGCAAAGTGCAGGGTCGAAACTGAGATCACGTCCGGGTCACCACTGTAAGGTGGGCCCTAATTACAGGGTTACCCATTAATTATACGGGTACACCTAATCACGCTCCCACCAGATTAAAGTTCACCCCTCTAGGGGGTTAAGGCCAAGAGTCTATCTTGCAAAGATAACACGTTTATTATATACATACATGAGGATACGAGCAAAATCTCTGCTGCCTGAATGGTGTCGCTCAACCGTTCCATTCTCATGCAGACTGGAGCCAGGCAGGAGCTTAACTTGCTTTAGTGCCATCTCTGGATATGGGCATGGCTCCATCCAAAATGGTCCTTCTTCCCTACAAGTGGTGCTACAGTCTTCCTTTCTTCATGGTCATATTTTCATTTAGGACATACTACTTAACATACTGCTAGCCTATGCAAGAATACACTGTAGCTCCTGTTTTTCATCATTTTGCTACATTATGAACATTTATATATAAAAATATTTTCCTGTCATGCTTTCCATATTTCATTCATTCGACTGATATTTTTTATCTGGTTTTATAATCTCCCTTTTTGTCCATAATTCTGCATTGTGCGCATGAGCCTTAGCCTGCCTGGGTTCTTTGACAGGAGGTGGAAGGGGCAAAGTAGGGACCCTTTTTTGTTTTAGGGGGGCCTGACTCTGGAGGGTGTATGGAGGATCACAATTAAGGGAAAGAGAGTCAAAGGCTACCCCTATTCAAAGACGCAATCAAGCTATGTTCTGGATGCAGCAAAAGGCTAGGTTTCACAAATACTAGCCAGAAAAAGGGGGGTCACAAAGGATTCTAGATCCGTAAGAAGACTTTAATTGATATTTGACAGACATTTAAAATGTAGGCCTATAACTAAACATGAGGCCATAAAAACATGAACATAAACCAAAGAAAGGGAATAAATACAATTACACAATTAGCTACATATTGTTGTGTAGCTCTTTCCTTTAATTGGGCTCTTTGACAGACTGCAAACAGCTGCTGAGTTACTTGCTGGCCTGCCAGAGCTAGCGAACACCACGGCAATGCCTTTAGTCTATTTTTAGCACAGGCCACATCCCTTTTGGCAGAGAGCCTGCTTCTACGGTGCTTTTTAACATTTAGCAATGTATTCAGTTAGAAGTTTTTGCACCTTATATTCAAATACTAAGTGCCTACTCTCAGTGCCCCTCCTTCCACCTGGTCTTTTGTAGTGCCTAGAAACAGTCAACAGAAGTCTTGCCTAATTCTAAAGCTCTTGGGAATGAAGCAAGGCTCTAGCTCCTTCCCAGCATAGCACATTATAAAAAATAAAATAAATATATAACCAGGGCTCCAGGCCAAATTTTGAAGTGAGTATTTTACTTCCTATTTTTATTTTTATTCGAGAGTAAAATTACTTTTTCCTTTCTGAGGACCATGCTCCCAGCACAGGACCATCAGCAGCCCAAGGTACCCTGTCCGCTGAGTGCTTGGATATTTTTTGATTTTACAATGATGCAGCGCTCCACACAGCGGCCCTCAGGCTGGTGACCCTGGCTCTCCCCCAACTTCGCACAGCCTGCCCTCGCCGCCTCTTATTGGTGCTCTAGGGCACGAGACCCAGAACACCAAAAAGACACAGTGGAGGCAGACAGAAAGGCGCCTACTCTGCCTTTCTGAGCACTGTGCTCCGAGCGCAGGACCATCTGTAGTCCAAGGTACCCTGCCCGCTAGGGGCTTTGATATTTTTCGATTTTACAGCGCTCAACGCTCCACACAGTGTCCCCCGGGCCAGTGACCCAGCCTCTCCACCCACTTCCAACAGTCCGCCCTTGTTGCCACTGATTGGTGCTCCAGATCACGAGACGTGGAACAACAGTGAAGGTGGACGGAAAGGTGCCCACTCCATCTTTCTGAGCAGCGCGCTCCCATAAGCAGGGTATCCAGTGATTTTACCAAAACATTTGTATTCAAGGTATTTTATTTACCAAAAAATGTTTTACTGAAAAAAATACTGTCTTTTAAAAAATATATATATATGGGGTAAAAGGGGTTAAAACAAGGGGGAAGATGGTTGGGGATTAAAAACATGGGGAAACAGGGGGCTTGTGGAGTGAGCCTCCGCAAATTAAAATAAATAAAAAGATTCAGTATTTTTTCGGTGAAAATGTTTCAGTAAGAAATACCTTGAATAAAACATCTTCGGTAAAATGACAATAAACCCAGAGCAGGACCACCAGCAGCCCAAGCTTCCCTGTACGCTCTGTGCTGGGATATCTTTTTGATTTTACAGCGCTGCAGCGCTCCACACAGTGGCCGTGGGCCGGTGACCCAGTCTCTCCTACCACTCCCAAAGCCAGCCCTCACTGCCGCTGATTGGTGCTCCAGGGCATGAGACCCAGAACACCAAAAAGACACGGTGAAGGCGGACACAAAGGCGACCAGTCTGCCTTTCTGATCACTACGCTCGCTTCCCTCCAGGATACACCCTTATCATGCACAACAGAACCAGCAGGGCAAGCAGAATTACCATCCTCTACAAAACCCGCCTCTCCATTTCACACTCCAAGGAACAAGCCTGCAACCCAGACACTTAGTGAAATTTTTCATCACCCCTACACTCGCTCACAGCTTCTTACTCATACACAGACACAGGCTGCTAAACACCTCAGCGACTTCTTAGCTGCGTCTTCTTTATGCACCCCTCCCTCACCATGCCAGGGGATTTCAATATATGGTTCGACGTCCCCATGACACATCCAATCCTGGACAAACTGGACTCCTTTCATCTGACACACCTGGTATCAGGCCGCACACACTCTGAAGGTCACAACCTAGATGCAGTCTTCAGCTCTTCCAAACTGATCTCCACACTCCCTCCTCGGCCTGAAATCTGGATGAGCAATGAGCATGCAGCCATTGTCTTGACAGCAGGCCCTCCATCCTCACCCAGGACTCGTCTCCCACTTCCCTCTATGGAACAAACTCAAAGCAACCCCAGACTTGGCTGATTCCCTGCTTGCTTCCCTACCCTCATCTCACTCCAGTCCGATCAACTCTCCATCAGCCATTTTGACCAATGACTCTCTGAAGCTCAGACCTCTCACCCCTATCAGACCCTCCTCCAACAGATAAGGCCCCTGCCCCAGATGGTTCAACACAGCGCTAAAATCTCTCAAAACCCAGAGCAACACTCTAGAATGCAGATGGCGGGCGGACCCTTTGCCACAGAATAGAAAATTGTCAGCCCAACAGACCAAAGACCACAGGGCAGAAATTCGAAAGGCCAAAACCTTCTTTTACTGGAATAGAATCACCAATGCCCCCAACAGCTGCAGGCATCTCCACAAGATCATCTCAGAATACAAGGGCTCCTCTTTGCACCTCCTCCTCCCCATCCTACACCCAAGCACTCTGTGAGTCTCTCTCTGACCACTTCCACACCATAGCCCAGGAAAGAAACCTCACCATTGGCTCTAAAATAGCGTGGCTCCCGCCCCACTCTATGGGATCTACGTCCAGGCTCTCAGACTCACCTGTCCACTCTTCTCTTCCTTCTCTCCTATCTCCCACCCTGAATTCCTAAAGCTACTAGCCATCAGCCATCCCTCAAGATCCCCTGGAGATCTCTGACCTCCTTCTCTTCTAAAAGAAACATTTTCCTCAACCTGTACCGGCAGCATCGCAAGATCGATTATTAATACATCTCTCACTTCAGGGACTTTCCCAGAAGATTTCAAGACATCCCTCATCAAACCCCTGCTCAAAAGTCCCTCCCTTGACCCCCATTCTACCAGCCAACTACAGACCTATCTCAAACAACCATTTCACAGCCAAACTAATTGACTGAACCACCTACACACAGTTATGCCTTTTCACAGAATTGAACCTCCTCCTCGACCCCACCCAATTCGGCTTCAGACCCCTATGAGGAACTGAATCATGTCTAGTCTCCATCTGGGATTATCTGAAAAGAACCTCAGACTCGGAAGGTTGAGCCACAATAATCATTCTCGACCTCACAGCAGCTTTCGACACCATTGACATTCCGCCCCTCATGGGCAGACTCTACTCTCTTGGCGTCAGGGATGCAGCATTGAAGTTTATCTCCTCCTTCCTCTCTGACAGATTCCAAATTATACACGTGCATCCCTTCTACTCAACTCCATGCCCTGTCACCACCTGAGTGCCACATGGTGCCTCTCTCTCACCCTGCTCTTTAACCGCTACCTGAGCCCCTTTCCCAACTATTATCCATTCACATGGCCTGTCTTGCTACAAACCATGCAGATGACACATAAATCATCTTCAAGACACCAAAGGACCCTCCATCTCCTCCCTCAACCTCGCTTCATGCCTCACAGAAAGTGACCACTGGATGACAGCTAACCCTCTCCTTCTCAACTCTGGAAAATCTGAAGTCATGATCTGCGGGAAGGCTGCCCCCTTCCCCATCCAACCCCTTGACCATCCTCTCTAGGTCCTCGCCACTCCCCCGTCTACCACCAACGCGCTAATAAACCTTGGATGCACCATGGACTCACATCTGTCACTTTCACATCATATCAACTTGGTGTCAGAATCCTGCTTTCTACACCTACGCATTCTCTGACGCACCTTCCCCTTCGTTACCTTCCCACACAGAGTCACTGCAATCACATGCATCGTCCTAGCTCGCCTAGACTATGCTAACTCGCTATACCTGGGTACCCCTGCATCCCAACGGGTCAGAACCACTGCAACTAGGCTCCTTCTGGCCTTAACCCCCAGAGAACATATCACACCCGCACTCTGTGTCCTTCACTAGCTACCGATAGGGCAGCGGTCCACCTTCAAGGCTATGTGCATCACCCACTGTGATCTGCACAATACCGTCCCAGAATATCTATAACACAAGCGTACCCCCTACAGGGCCAACAGAAACCTGAGATCAGGCACAGACTTCCTCCTTGTCATCCCTGTTACCAAATCGACCAGAATGGGGGAACCTCCTTCTCCGTCCAAGCACCCACCATATGGACCTCTATCCCTTTTAGCATCCTTTGCAAAGAGTATCACTTCACCTTCCGGAAGGCTCCGAGGACCTGGCTTTTCCTTCCTGCATCATGACTGACCTAATCCACCTCATGCGTGAACTATCATTCCCAGACAGGTGGATGGGGGCATCGATGATTCACGTAAGGACTCAACAAGACAGTACCGAGCACTCACATAAAGGATTCCGATCAATATGTATGAAATGATCTGCACGTCCTCATCGCAACTACATATCACCGATGACTCACTGGTACGTATCGCACTCCATCTGAATTGAAAGATAGTTGTATCCCTTCCGTGGCGAGGTCACCCAATGGCATACATCTGGAACAATCCACTACCCAAACTTATATCGCACATCACCTCTGCCACTAGAATGCAGCTAAGTCCCACGAGAAAATATGATCTAGCTGGACACATATTCGGTCTTCCTTGGCTTGCATACTCTCCCAAAAGCCCATAACATCTCCCATCCAATAGCTATATCTCCATGGGCCGTTAGCAGTGACTTAGCCACCCCATCTACCTTTGTACTGGCTAAAATGCACACACAAATTCTAAAATCCTCTTACAAATTCTCATACCTTGGACTTTGATCCTCCAACGGCATTCACCTAAAGCACTTTGAGGCCATACCAATGGCACTGGGCACTATACGAATGCCATATAACATAGCATAACAGTGCATCAATTCTTGGGTGATTGGCTCATAATGGAGCACTGTCAAACTGTCATCACAACCTGCAACACCAACGAGGCTGCTCAATAAATGTAGAAAGTCTTTTATCCAGTCTCCAAGTTCTGTTAAACAGAGCTTACCATAGCATATTCCTCCAAAGAGGGCAGTTGGTGAGCAGGTGCAAGTGGATCTAGGTCACATGGCCTAAGCCTCGTCCACCTGTCAATCACCTTAAACTCTTGTCGCCCTCCTGTTTTTCCCACCCTTTTTCCTTTCTAAAGCAGCCCTCCAGCCTCTTTCCTTTGCAGTTGGTGAGCAGGTGCAAGTGGATCTAGGTAATATGGCCTAAGTCCCGCCCACATGTCAATCACCTTAAACTGTAGACCCCTTCCTGTTTTCCTGCCCTTTTCCCCTACTTAAGCAGCCCTCCAGCCTCTTTCCTTTGTGGTTGGTGAGCAGGTGCAACTGGATCTAGGTCACCTGGCCTAAGCCCCGCCCACCTGCCAATCACCTTAAACTGTTGGTGCCTTCCTGTTTTCCCAACCTTTTTCCCTACTTAAGCAGCCCTCCAGTCTCACCTCCCTCCTTCTCTACTTGTTCCCCTACTTCTGGCCTTCCTGTGGCCGACTTTCCTCCACCTTCTCTTCCTTTCCTTTGTTCACCCCTGATGAGGTTTCTAGACAAGTAAGATCTAACAAAGTCTCATCAAACAGGTTCTTCCCTGTTCATCCAAAACCATCAAGGACCATATTGACACCCTCCCTACAGTCTTGGCCAACTTCTGCAACCATTCTATCACCACTGGAACCTTCCCCTCCCCCCTAAAGCACTCCCTTTTGCACCCTCTTAAAAAATCCTCAGACGACCCCTCCTGTCCGGCTAACTATCAGCCGATCTCCATTACTCCTTTTCTGGGCAAACTCTTGGAAAAGCTGACCATCTCCCAGCTTAACCTTCACACCGAATCTGTTGGTTGTCTCCATGACCATCAGTCTGGCTTCAGAGTGACCAGAAGCATAGAAACTGCTCTCCCGAACATCCGTGAAGACCTACTCTCAAACCTTGACACTAACCATCCTTCGCTCCTCATCCTACTTAATCTCTCTCCTGCTTTTGATACTGTCAACCATGCCATCCTGCTCAACCGGCTCTGTGATAACCTGGGTATCAGGACCTGGCCTGGCTGACCTCCTTTCTCTTTGACCATCTCTGCAAGGTCCTACTTGGGTCTTTCCTCTCCTCTACCTCTCTCTCTACCTGTGGTGTTCCCCAGGGGTCTAATCTTTATCCTTGGCTGTTCAACCAATACCAGGCAACTCTCGCCCACCGCATAGCTGCTCTCTGCTCCAACTTTCCGTGCTATGCAGATGACACTCAGCTCACTTTCAGGCTCCCCTCAGCCACCTCTTCTCCCTCTCTCATCCCGAATTGTCTGTTCAAAATCCAGGAGTGGTGTAACGCCAATGATCTCTTCCTTAATGCCCGTAAAATGGAGGTCCTCCTCATCGGCACACCAGCACTTTCCTTTCTTCTCACTCTCTGGCTTCCCACTCTGGGCCCTCTTTCTGCTCCTACTTGTGAGGCTAAGAACCTGAGGGACATCTTCGACTCCACACTCTCCTTCTCTCCTCACATCTCTGACTTCTCTAAGAAGTCAAACTACCAGCTGCACCTCCTCAGCGGTATTCTTTCCTTCCTCACTTTCCCCCAGAAGCTCACTGTCTCCTGAGCTCTGGTTCGCTCTAGGTTGGACTACTGCAACAGCCTCTTTCTAAATCTACCTGCCTCTACCCTACATCCTCTACAACTCATCCAGAGCAGGACTGCGATATTTGTCTTTGGCCTCAAGCCCAGGGATCGTATCTCTCCAGCACTGAAATCTCTTCATTAGCTCCCAATGGCAGCAAGGATCAAGTTCAAGACCCTCTGCATTGTCCACAAGGCTTTCTGGGGCCTGGGACCTCAATACATGCAACTCTCTCTAAGAAAATATCTTCCTACTCGAGCTCTTTCTTCTCCACCTCCAACTCCTTGAGGGTCAGTCCCTTCTCCAAGCAACGAGTTAGGGGCAGATCTCTTTCTTCGGCTGGTGCCTCCCTCTGGAACAGCCTCCCTGCCTCTCTGAAACTTGATTAGAACCATCTCTGGTTCCGGAAGCACCTCAAGAACTTCCTCTTTGCTTCTGCCTTCTCTCTTCCTCTCCCCTGCTGATCTTCTGTCTGATACACGCACTGGTCACCTGGCAACCCTCTGAATTCGGGCCCAGGTCCCTGCCAGTCCAGCTGCAAACCTGCACTGCCTCTTTGCACTCCCTGCACTTGTGGTATGTATCTGTAACGCTACAGTCCCCTCTCCTGCACTTATTAGACACTTGTCTGCACTTCTAACACTCACACTTGCCACCCATTGACTGGACTTGTCTCCTGTTTCCTTGTCCTGCACTTGTCCATCCTCCTCACCCCCCTGGCACTTCTCCCTTCCCCGCACCCTGCACTTGCGCAATCTGCATGTCACTAGGCCTAGTAACATCATTGTTTTTGTCCTCCGTTTCCCCTCCCTTGCCTTGTGCCTTGAAACTCTTTTGTATAGGTGCTTTATAAATGCCATATCATATCTTTCCTTTGCAGTTGGTGAGCAGGTGAAAGTGGATTGAGGTCACCTGGCCTAAGCCCCGCCCACCTTTCAATCACCTTAAACTGTTGGCGCCTTCCTGATTTGCTGCCCTTTTTCTCTACTTAACCAGCCCTCCAGCCTCTTTCCTTTGAGGTTGGTGAGCAGGTGCAGCTGGATCAAGGTTGCCTGGCCTAAGCCTTGCCCACCTGTCAATGACCTTAAACTGTTGGTGCCTTGCTGTTTTCCTGCCATTTTTCCCTACTTTACCAGCCCTCCAGCCTCTTTCCTTTGCAGTTGGTGAGCAGGTGCAAGTGGATCTAGGTCACTTGGCCTAAATCCCACCCAGGGATGTCATTTAGGGGTCGCCAAAGGTCACAACTGTGACCTCTGAGGTCTCCTTTTCGACCTCTGTGGTCTCCCTTGCGACCTCTAAAAAAAGAAAAAAAGAAAAAAAAACTGTTTTAAAAAAATAAAATTGAATGTGAGCTCCTGAAGAAAAATAAGAACAGGAGTGCCACAAGTCTAACACTTTCAAATAATGTGTCTTTCTGAAATTCTATACTATAATTGCTAGACTCATTAAAGGTTTATTTGAGGCACACTTCAGGGGGTGAGTCACTGATTTAGTCTGTTCTTAAACGCCTCAACTCAGCCTTTCAGCCTTCTGAGGTCGATAAATGAGTACCAACACAGGTTGGGTGATATTGGGTATATATTTTTTTCTATATAAAGCGCTTAAACGTAAGTGCTATACAATAACACATCATTATCATTTGGTCATGGTCGTCTGCTTGCATTCAAAGTAATTTGGTAATATGGGCATATACACGCTGATCTTAATGATACATATGGCGATCCATTCTTGTATGAAATGTACATCACATCATAGAGATATCGTAACCATATTTTTCGTAGTGTACAATGCTATGTGATGCCACTTCCTGTTTTGTCAACGGGTGAAGTCATGTTCCATCGCTTCCCGCAATATCACTTCGGGGTGGGGTCAAATGACATCACTTCCTGTGATGTCATCAAGGGTCAAGGGTCATGTGATGTCACTTCCGCTACCCCTGGCATTTTGCTGAAATGACATCCCTGGTCCCACCCACCTTCTTATCCCTGCTGCTTCCTTTCTACTCTTAAATCTTAGATCAAGGGCATCTCTCACCTGGGAATCTAAAGTGAAGGGCAGACTAAGAAAAGTGTGGTTCCTGTTTGGACTTGTTCAGACCAGAGGACACAGGGCCTGAACACCTGCTCAGACAACGGGTAAGCATTGTGCTGACATGTGTTTTCTCCCTCTGTCCCCACAGGCCATCTCTACCATCACCAGACAACGCCGTCATCAACATCCCCCCTCCTCTAAGGCATGTACTCTGCAATGCAGCAACCTCACCCACATCAGCCTCAAGCCCATCAATACGCCCCCATCAGCCACAACAGCAAATTTGATGCTCTCCAATGTACGCTCAGCTATCACCCATGCAGCAGATACCACCGGCCTCATCCCTACACATGACCTTGATGCCATCTTCATCACCCAACGATACCTGGCTGACACCCACCTCCTAGACGTCGTTGTCCCCGATGGCTACAGCATCCAACAGAGAGACTAGCCGAAAAAGACCGGCGGAAGCCTTGCAGTCATAAATAAGACCTTGTGGCCCTGCACCAGACTTGACGATGACAACATTGGCTCCTTCAAAGTCCTCTCCTGGGGCTTCCTGCTCTCCCCAATGGACACAGCCACCTTCCATCTCATCTACAGACCACCCAAACGCAAAACTGCCTCATCTGAGACTTCAACAACCTGGTCACCACCATGTCCCTCATGCATGCAAGCAACATCTTCCTAGTAGAATTCAACCTCCCAGGCAGCAAGACCACTAAACCGATGAAAGAAGCTCTCCTTAGCCTTCTCGACACCCTCAGCCTCACACAACACACGAAAGACCCAACACACGAGAAAGGTAGCCTCCTCGACCTAATCTTCACTGCTCTCCTCTCACACTTGACTGGTCTGACCACCTAGCCGTGCCTTTCAACACCCTGCACACCACCCCAGTAAAGCACTCCCAGCAGAAACCCAGAAGACAAACTATCAGGTCCTTCAAGAAATTCCCGGTAGAAGTTCTCATAGAAGACCTCGCCAACCTACAACTTACATGGACCAAACAACCCCAACCGAAATGCGACTCTTACTGGAATCACTCAACGCCACCCTCTTACACTCTATCGACCGACGCGCACCTCTGAAACAATTCACCTGCAATCTGAAACTGTCAGACCACTGGTACACGCAAGAACTCCACCTCAGCAAAAGAGTCATCAGGAAACACGTGAAAACCGGGCTCTGCTCCAGGACTGCATCCAACCTGGAGCTCCTGAAGGAACTCAGAGCAACCCACCGACAGTTAATAAACACAGCTAAGGCCTCCTACTATCAGAATATCATAGCAGAAGCCAACAACAAAAGCAGAGCCATCTTCAAAGCAGTCAAGCAGTGCGTCAAACCGCTACCCAACCCTGCCATAACACACTCCATCGAATGATCCACTGCCATCAACACCTTTTTCATCGATAAAATCAGCAACATTCGCTAGTACATAGACACCAGCTCTGCATCCACAGACCCACCTCATGTCCCTCCTCACAAAATCTCCACACCCTGGAAAACATTCAAAACACTCTTGGCAGAGGACTTGGTAAAACCCTGGTTGCCCTCAAAGCCACATCGTATACAGATGATATCCTCCCAGCATCCATCATCAAGACCCGCACTGCAGAAGATCTCCTTCCCTACCTGGAGATCATCAACAGCTCCCTAACTCAAGGCACCTTCCCATAGACCCTAAAAACAGGACAAATCCACCCTCTACTAAAGAAATCCACTCTGGTGCCGACAACCTAGGTAACTATTGCCCCATCACCCATCTTGCCTTCCTCTGAGAGTTCATCGAGAAAGGGGTAGCCACAAAACTGCAGCAACACATCGACACCAACAACCTCCTCCAAACCTACCAATCCGGATTCAGACCCAGATGCAGCACGGAGACAGCAATCATACCTGTGGTCGATGACGCCCTCAATATCCTTGCGTATGGCCATCCCTGCCCCCTGGTTCTACTCAACCTCTCAGCCGCTTTCAATGCAGTAGACCACCAGACTCTTACGGACACCCTACATCAGCACATGGGGATCACCAACCTTGTCCTACACTGGTTCAAGTCCTACCTCGCCAACCGCAAGCAGTTTGTTCAGATGGAGTCCTCTAGATCGCCAATACTACCCATCACCTGTGGAGTCACGCAGGATTCCATCCTCTCCCAGTGATCTTCAATTCATACATGGAGCCACTGGGAGCCCTCCTAGACACCCATAACATCCACATCCACCCATACACTAAAGACACACAGCTACACCTCAAGATTGACTCCATCAAGGACATCCATACGCTAAAAAACTGCCTCTTTCTGATCCAGTTTTGGGTGTCCATTGCATACTTGAATATCAACCCCTAAGACTGAATTCCTACTCCTTAACAACACTGAACACCCAGACATACAGACCTGGCTATTAACCATGACCTCTGAGAGCTTCACACCCAAGCGCACCTCCTGTGCCAAGTCCCTTGCGTTCCACATCGACAAACGCCGTTCCTTCAAAACACACATAGTTAAGAAAACTCAGACAGCTTGGTATCATCTCTTCCTCCTGCGAAAAGTCAAACTCTTCTTCCCTCCGGACAGCTTTAGATCGACTGTTCAAGCACTAGTGCTATATCACCTGGATGGGGGAAATGCACTCCTCAAAGGCCTCCCGTCATCCTCCCTTTTGCCCGTGAGAAGTGTCCTTGTCCTTCATGAGGCCATACTCCTCATCAAGGATCTGCGCAGATACAATCACATCATCCCGGCCCTCACCGACCTTCACTGACTCGCACTGCACGCACAAATCACCTTCAATTGTTGCTGCATCACCTATAAGGCAGTCGCACTCAAGTCACTCAGCTACCTCGCAGAGAAACTCAGCATCTTCAGCGGACACCGCACCACCAGAAGGCAGGATGCGTGCAAACTTTAAATCCGCTGCTGCAAAAAGGAAAGCACCGGAAAACAAGCCCCAAGACTATGGAACCTCCTCCCCGTCAGCATCAGACTCGCCCCCACACTCCTGCAATTCAGAAAAGAACTCAAGATCCATCTCTTCAATGAGTCTCTCCTCCTCAACACCTATGCCATAATGTCACCCGTCGCGCCACCTGACTCGCTGGACGCCGCCAGCCTCCCTGCTCCCTGCCTGACGGTACAGCTGTACCCCTCCTCTGTCTCCCGCTGTATATCTGTTCTGTTGTTACCACTGAAAAGCACCCTGTTATGCATCTGTACTGTTGCACACCTCTGTAAAGCGCTCCGTTGCTTCTCGAAGCTAGGTCCGTGCTCAATAAATACCATAATAATAATAATAATGATAATGATACAAAGGGTGGTAGCCCTTCCATAGCAAATTGGTTTTACTAGCCCTAAGAGTTAATCGTAGTGGAGACTCTTCGGAATGATGGTGTCCTGCACCCTCCTTGTTCCTCCTGTATGCCTACAATGCATCCTCTAAGAAATGACCACTAGTGATCCCAGCTGCCTGTTGCCATTAGTGTAATAGATAATACAAAGATGTGCATCAACAAATGTTGGTGGGGAACTCACCGTCAAACTGTCCAAGGAAAATGCTCTCCACATATGGCGAACCTCCATATAATTGATACTGGAGCTGTTGGCTTTAAAGAATACTTTAAAGAATGCGCTATAGTTTCCACACAATTATGACGTGTGTGTTAACGGACAACGATCACCAAACTTCCGTATCACAAGTTGTGCAGGTGCGCCGAGGATATTCCACTTCCTAGCTAGCAGATGGAACGAGGGGTATAAACACACACGCACATTTCCCAAAGGTGGGGATTTCCGAATATGCACTTAGTTCCAATGGGCCCCGATGCTAAATTCCCAGACTTGGCATGCGCTTCCAGGGTTGCAGGCCAAGCTCTACGGGTGTATTTGTCGGGGTGTTCGCCGACGTCCCTGCCGCTCTCTAAATCCAACCGTTCAAGTTATGAGAGAAACTGATTGATTTTCATTGCACACATGGCACCATCACTCTGCAGTCTCCAGTGCTTGCAAGACACATGGGCCTCATTACACGGACGGCGGTAACCATGGCGCTATTAGCGCCATGGTTGCTGCCGTTATTTTACTGAGTCCGCCTTGGTGAATGGGGAAATTACCGCCCCATTCCAAGGTTGGCGGGGCGGTAATTCCCAATTCACCAAGGCCCTTCCCCATTCCCATTTGACTCCCCATAGGGCTCAATGGGAATGGGGAAGGAGCAAATAACGGTACGGCTATTAGCGGTACTGTTATTTGCCCTAAAGTTCCTCAGCGGGTCCCTTCCTTAACATGTGGTCTGGCCACACGTTAAGGACGGTTCCCGCTGAGGGACCTTGTAGTATGGCGCTAAGGGATTACTGGCACCGGTGCCGGTAATCCCTTAGCGTCATCCGTGTAATAAGGCCCAATGTATCTGGTGTTTGTGCCGTTAATCCACCTCGGGAGTCATACAATGGGCCTCATTAGGACCCAGGCATTAAGGGGTTAACGGCGCCATAAAAGGTGTCAGCGCCGTTAAACCCTTAACGCCTTACTACGAGGTCCCTTTGCGGGACCCGACCTTAACGGCTAGTCTAGACCAGCCGTTAAAGTAGGGGCCCGCAAAGGGACTCTCAAGGTAAGTACAGTACCGCAATTTGCGGTACCGTACTTACCGCCTTCCGCATTCCCATTATGCCCTATGGGGCAAAAATGGGAATGGGGAAGGGCCATGGTGGCATGGGGAATTACCACCCCGCCAACCTTTGAATGGGGTGGTAATTCCCCATTCTGCCATGGCGGACTCCGGCATCGACCATGGTGCTAATAGCACCATGGTTTTCCGCCGGAGTCCTAATGAGGGCCATTAATGTGTACTCTAAACCTCCCTCTGCTTTGCATGGGTTTCCAAGGTAACAAGGGAAGGGTTTGCAATTTGGTGCAAAACGGAAGCCATCCACCTAATTTCTTTATCGGAGCAGCCATTCTCACCCATTTCCTTTTCCTTCTCTCCTGTTAAACTCGCTTTAAGTACCGCCTTGCAGCTCTTTCAGCATATACTAAATGGCACATATGGTGTTGTGGTGGAAATTGGCAGTGGTTACTCACCCCACCCCTTTTTGTATCAGTTTATCTACCAGTTGCTCATGCTGCACTGGGCTGGGATCTGGTCCGTTGGTGTTCAGGCGGAGTACCCCATTGGAGCGAGCACAAAGACCCTCTTGCAACATGCAAGGTGATTTTTCTCGTGCCCTTCGCGTCTATTTGTAGAGGAAGCAAGATACAGGCATTCTGCAGACCACTGCTTTGTGTCCATTCACAAGAAGAATGTGGCTTTTAGAACACTTGCATGCTGTTCACCAATGTTTAGATATTGATTTCCTGTCTTATCAGTTGAACTTCCAACCATTTTCACTTGATCCTTACTCATGAGGAGAAGCAGCATTTACATGCATGCATTGTATCAGCAGTCTTGGCCTGCAATTACAGAACAAAGGGGCTCATTCCGACGATGCTGGTATCCCGGCGGTAGAGCCACCAGGATACCGGCAACCTTTACTGGCTTTTACCTGTGTCGTCCGAGCGGTGTAAATCCCCATTCATGGAGTCCCGTAGGACTCCATGGAGGTGGCGGTAACGTGGGCTTTTTTGGCTGGTAGGGCCCCTGCCTTACCCCAGAAGCCCCAACGGCTCTCCCGTAGTTGGGCGGTCCGGTAAAGTGGTGCTATCCTCTGATACCCCACTTTTTTCCCAGACCGCCTGGCTCGGAATGAGGCCCGAAGTGTCCGTAGTTTCTTTTGGGGCAGGTGAAGTTGGGATCCCTGTAACCAAATCCACAATTGCACGATGTATGGTGCGCTGTATACAAGAATCGAACAACATAGCAAGCAGACTGCTAGCGTTCTCTCTAAAGCCACTCCACGCATTGCATGGATCACATTAGCCTTCATTAAGTGGTCCCGTGGATGCCATACACAAAGCAGCTACCTGGATTTTCTGCGTAAGCACACAAGCTCACCCACGTGAGAACTTACTCCAGGGCTCAGAATTAATATTGAAGTACCAGGAGCTAAAGGCAGCTACCTGGATAACAAGTATTAACCAGTGACCAGGAGCTACCACTGGCGAACAAAAAGCTAGTACTTCGCGTTCCACAAATCTAACTGCCACATAAAATGGAAAGATAGTTGTGCCCATTATTTAGGACCCCATATGCGTTAAATGCAATACACTTATCCCGCTGTTTGTTTATAGATTGTTCCAAATGCAGAGTTAAATCCAGTGGTTGGTTTTTTCAGCATCACTGGGGCTGGGAGCCAAAAGAAGCTCCTGGTAAATGATCTCAAACTAACCAGGCTCTTCTTGGCTGCAAGCATAAGGTAAATGGCTCCCAGCTTTCCTCAATTTATAACCATGGAGGCTCTAGGAACCTGTGACAATTAACACTACCATATTTAATTAAAAATAAGATTCCCTCTAAACTCTTTTGGCCTTTGATGGCATTCAGTGTATTATTCTTAACGACTGGACTAATCTGCTGAGCAGGACCAACACCAGTAGCAAACATCTTGGAAAGTATCAGTTCTATCTGAACTCCATCTGCAATTTTTCCAGGAGTTACTTTGCTGCAGCAATGTGTAGATTGTGAGTCTAGGTTTGCAATTCAAGTCCTAGTTGGCAAACAGGCGATTTTCCAGCCTAGTTTGCCAATGGGTACCCCCAGTGATTACCCTCTGGCCCCATCTCACCTGAATCATTACACATTTAGCCATTGTATCGCCCTGTGCTTACAGGCAAATATCCTTAATGCCATAATAATAATGTGCATTTATATAGCGCTAAGAACCCTCAGGCATCTGAGCGTTGCTTATTATTACCCATGGTGTGCGATGCTCATTTTATCGACCTCAGATAGCTGTGCTATCTGACTGGCGATATGCTTATTGTACTGCTTTGATTAGCCTTTTTAGAGCTATAAAGGTAGCTTGTCTATTGCACTCAGAGAATCCCATTGGCCTAGTTTCTTTGGTATCCTGTGTGTCCCACCGACAAGAAGTTCTACGTCACCCAATCTATTGTATTTGGTAAACTAGTAGGGTATGATGTCCATAGTGCTCAGAAAGTCTACAAGGGTAGTTGCCTTTTCTCTCCCTCAGAAGATCGGATGACACAGCGACATGGAGGATAAGCTCCATCTGAGCTTAAGGTATGTGTAAACCCACATCTTTGGTGCACATTTGCCGCAGACACGGCTATGCATCCACACACTAGAATGCAACTACGACCAAGTTAAATTCGGTCTAGCTGGCCGCATAACGGTGACATACTGGTTTCGCACTGAAACACCAGACTTGCCTGACCATCTCTGCCATTAGAATACAGAAGACAAGCTATGAAAAAAATCGGTCTAGCTGGATGCACACTGAGTCTCCTGCACTAGCGCTCTGTCGTGAGCTTCAGCAGCATCGGCCCATGTGCCTGACCTCCTGGGTTGCTTAATGGAGCCTCGCCAGCCCTCCTATGTCCTAATCTTGGCCAAATGCACACATGCATCTTAAGCCTCTTAGAACTTTCCCATACCTGGACTTCGGTTTCGGAAGGCGTTCCAACCACAAAGTGCATTGAGGCCATACAAATGGGGAAATGGCGCTATATAAAGGAAGAATGCAATACAACAATACAATATAGATATGGGATTTACAAAACTATATTGTAATCGGTATAGAAAGTAGGGGACTACATACAAGAAATGACTGGGAGAGGACAGTTTAGGGAATTCAACCAACTGGACCAGGAATAAGTAGATGTAGATTTGCAGACATTTCTGTGCGTCCTCTGTGAATATGTTTGAATTCTGGCAATGCCCTTTTTTGCCTTTCATCAACAATCAGTCGATAACATTAGAACCATTTTGTTGGTTTATTGTAAGGTGTCATCTACAATGCAATGAAAATATCCTATGAACACAGGCTATTGGGCCTGGTCGCTGGAGCAGCCGAATGAAAATGAATTAAATATGCTCCTTAATTTGTGGGGTCCCTGCCCTAGGCCCACGTGAACATGTGTGCCCCATGCAGGCCCACACTGTGGTGACATTCTGGCTACAACACTGAGTGCGTTCCAGAAAAGTGGTAGGGAAGGTCAGACACCAAGGGTCTCAGAAGGCGAGTTTCTGGGCGTAAACACGATGGCTCGAGGGACACCTGCTCGCCAGGGTGTCTGTCCTGCAAGGGCCGAGTCACAGGGGAACCATGGGGCAAGAGCTTAGATCAAAAGAGAAAAAGGCCAAGCCAACGTAGAAATGCCTGTTAGCAGGGCGCACCAACCATTGGGCAGATTGGGCTTTAGTCGTAACCCCCCTCCGGGCGGTGTTGAAGTGATCTGGGTCTCCTACAGAGTTGTGTCAGGGCAGAACAGGACACAGAAGGTAAACAGTTCCTCACCTGCAGTTAATCAAGGCCTAGCAATTACTAATGTAAAGCGCGCCATTGCTAGCAACCGCATGTGTATGCATACTTATTTAGGCAATTGAAATCATGATTGGGAGTTAGTAATTGTTTGTCAGGGGAGTGTTTGCAAGGGTAGGGGGAGACAGGAGACCGCTTATTCTCACAGCAGTTCTTAAGTGTGATGTTTCAGACGTGAAGGAGAGAGTTAACTGCTTGTAACATTGAAGCTGCACTAGAATAGACTTATTAGAATGTGTAAAGAAGTTAGATGCTCCACAAAGGTAAGTTTGCACCTCCCCCACAGTCTCCGAGGTTAGCTCCATCGCCCATCATTTGAAAGGTTATTCCGCCGGCCCACCTCCCAACCCCCCGCCCCCACCCCCGTTCCCCTAGCGCCACTACCACCCCCAATCGCACATTGATCAAATAAAGGGATAGAGGATACTCAGGATGAATTATTTTGCCAGCGAGCAGCAGTTAGACACTGTTCGCCACTTATCGTCCGCGGGATCACGTGTCGTGTGGTCACGACTCCAAGTTATAAGAAGACATTTTTCTTTGAAAGCCCTTTAACTTGGAACAGTTTTACTGGGTTGAGGTTGTGCTGCTCGCATTTCAGCCATTAAAGGAGACATCGCACAGAGAAGCCTCGCGCTCTCTTGCAGAATCGGTCACGATCCCCAGAGAAAGACGGGCACTTAATTGGCTCTGAGCTGTGGATTGACTTCGCCTCAAATCGATGGATATTTTGAAGGGGCCTAGCCTGGGTGACAGCAAAGCAATAGCACAAGCGCACGGGGCATAACGGGGAGGGCTCGCGCACCTGTTTAAATAAGAGCATACGAGGAGAACCAAGGAATGTCTGTGGTGGACACCTGTATGTTTGCAAGAGCGTCACAGGGCAGGGATTTCATCCCAGGATGCCATTAGACCGTTTAGGGCTAGATGGTTATTTAAGAAGGATTAGATTACGCAGCGCCCTCCCTTCCCAGGAGTAGTGTGGTCCCTGTAGTACTGCTATACTCGAGCCTTCGGCCGCCCTGGGTTCCTTATGGAGCTTGAATATGCTTGCAGAGCAGGATATGTCTCTGGCTGCCATGTCTGAGCAGCACACATGGTTACCATAAAATATTGTGGGTTGCTCTCACAAATGGGTACATTTCCAGTATTAAGGTGGCCCAAATACACCTGCGGCAAGATAAATAACTACATTCCAAACACTAGCTTCATAAAAAATAAATATAATTCTGTACAACCCATAAGAGAACCACCATCCTGAAGGTAGCATTGGACTTAAAATCTCTCCATGGAGGTTTGGCTGGCAATCCCAAAATAAATGTCCCCTGTGCTGCAGGTGATTTAACCTGATAATCTCTGCTTTAGTTGGGTCCTTGCAGAATTCCAACCATTCAGGCCCCTACAGTGCTCTCGTAGGTGTCGAAAGGTGCTCCTACACCTGCCCCTAACTTTGTCTGTTACCTCGTTCCATGGGCAGGTGATCTGGCACATAACACCGGTGGGCAGAGGTAAGAGGGTAGGAGAAAGAAGTTGGGGAGTGGGAGGACAGCATTTCGTTGCCATCAGCAGATAGGAGAGAAGGAGGAGTCCTGCGAGAACTGGAGGACAACGTTGGAGAAGCTGCCAGGAGAGCTGGGGCTTGAAAGTATCACCAGGAACACAGCCTTCTTATTTCTGAGGCACAGTCTTTGAGAAGGAGTGAGGACAAGTAACCTGGTCTGTGTCTGAAAGCAGACCCATGTGGCAGGCAAAGCGGGCAGCTGCCTGGGGAGCAGAGCTAATTAGTTCATGGAGGGGGTCACAGGAAGGGTCCCACCCAGACAGCTGCCTCTGAGCTTCCCGCTAAGAAAAAACTCCGCAGCCGCAGAGTGTGTCTCCAGAGCAGTACGGATATTCCGTACTGCTCTGGAGACACACACCATGCACCCTCACTCTTTGTGTTGACGTCCTTTAAAGTGGGGGCAATTTATATAAGTGATGGCTCATTCAACAAGCCATTGTTTTTACACAGTGTTTAGCATTGAACATGCCACACAGAAAAAGTTTTAAATACTGTTTTTTATTTTCATGTCTTTTTTTGACACACTAAAACGATTTTTTTGTATATTACTTTTTAATTTAATATGGCACATGCCTGGGAAGGTTAACTGTCAAAAAAAGTTTAAACTATGTTCTTTATTTTCATGTCTTTTTATTTGACACTCCAAAACGTTTTTCTTTGTATATTATTTTTTAGTTATAAATGGCACATCACTGGGAAGGATAACTGTCATTTTTTAAAAACTTTTATTTAACTTGCGCAGATTACCACATTACATTACTTGCAATTGTAATACTTGTCATTACAATTGGTACATTTTGTACATAATTGGATTATACCATATTACATTTCACAATTCGGCATGTTCTTCCTCTCTCAGACTTTTATCTGCTAGGTATTGCCTGAACTCTCCCCAAATGTCTTTCGGGCGACATGTCCCTGGCAGTAGACCAGAGTATACCTCTTTGTTGTCGTTCGGCCAGGTCATATCTTTCTCACAGTCTCGCAGCACAGGAGGTTCCCTGTTTTTCCAACGCATTAATATCACACACTTTCCTAATATTAACGCCAGATTAAGAAATTTGCGCCGGATTGGTCTAAGGTTACAAACATTTTAATATTAGGGTGCGTGTTTTGGACAGTAATGTGAACACAATCCATGTGTCTGTTATGTATTTAGAGAGTCACACATACAATCCTTTTATTACAGATTTGTTTATCAAATATGGTGATTTCTAATCACTGTCAAATTCCTGCAATTATCTGTAATTTAAAGTGAAGCAGAGAGGAACAATCATTGGTGCTATTTGTCTCCTTTCCCACTTTCATAGAAGTATTTTGAAAGAGTAAAATAGGAGTGTACCAGCCTCTCCATCTTGGAATGATAACGTTCTATCAGAAAATCATTCATATGGTTAGTCTAGCATTACCCCTTGCGAAAAACAAGTGAGGCGGTATAAACAGAACTCCTGCAACACAGGACCAGGGGTCAGTGGGCCATCAGACCCTGACAGGCTGGTCTAACCGAAGTGTGCCAGTGTGGACAGTTTAAAACTGCATTCAGGCAAGGCCTTCCCTAAGAGCAGGTGACAGTAGAACCATTTATTTGGGCAGCAACAGCTGTGATTTCACATTAGATTTCTTCTGTAAAGTACTTAAATTACAATGTAATGAAACCAGCTTCATTTGTATAGCAATCATTTATTGATATGGAGGAGGGGTTTTGTCGCGCGACACAGAGGTGCAGTTTGGGAGTGACGTGTGCCAGTGAGGGGTCGCAGGGGGACATTCTAGTGTTTTGCCATGGGCATCATGTTGGCTAAAAACTGCCCAGTCTAAAAGCCATGTGAACAAATCTATGTGATCACTGCGACGTCCGAAAATACAGACTTTTTTTTAACCCTTTACACCACATATATATGCGGGGGGAGACGCCCGCAGCCCCTCCCCCACTTAACCCACCCACATATATATATGGTGTAAGGGAGGGGTTAAAAAGAAGGGAAAAAAAGTCGGCATTTTCGGCTGTCGCAGTTCCTAGGTCGACAGTTTTGTATGATTTCAGGTGAACCAGTTGGGAGAGAGGAGGCGCAGAGTGAATCTGACCGCTAGTTGGATGCAGAGCCACCAGGGAACAAGGACTGTAGAAGCCTGGAGTGAAAACTGCAGAAAGAGAAGCAAAGAGATCCAGCAAGGAGGTTGGTCCGACCGCTCAGAAGCTTCTCCAAGAGAAATTCCGACAGGAAGCCAGAGACAGGAAGCCAGAGTCCCAGCAACTGCCATCACAGAGCCTCGGGCTGCACCAAGGAAGCAAAAGAGAGGAAAGTAGAGAGGAACAACAGAAATAGAACTCAAACAATTGTGGTACCTGGAGGAGCCTGAGCCAGAGAAAGGACGGAAAGGAACATTTCCCAACCAGGGGAGGAGCTCAGACTGAAGACAAGGACTCCCAGAAGAAACTGCTGCACGTTTGATTGCCTCGTCCTTAAACTCACATGTGTGCTACCGCTAGAAAAAAGCACAACGAAGAAACAGTTTATTTGATTGTGAAGTTGTTTGTTTATTGTTGCTCTGTAGAGTGCTAGTTGCAATGAATATGACTTCATGGCACCCAAGGAGAGGGAGGAGCAAATGGGAAGGATTTGCAACAATCTGGTCATGGGTAGACCGTGGCACCTTCAGATCAGTGGAGTGCTGGATGGCGAGAGAGGAGGGAGAAGAGCATAGCATTGAGAACCTGGTGGCTTAAGAAGTGCTGCAAGGAGCTGCTCTGGGAGGAAAGGATCCAGCTGGAAGTGCCAGGCCCAGTCAATACTTCTTTGCTGTCCCGAACAGTATGGCAACTGCTCCACAGTGAAATGCTTTGGAGTCTGCAGGGGTGTCCAACCGCAGGTCTCGAGGACCTCAAACCTGATGGGTTTTCAGGGTAACCTTCATTCATATTCATGAGATGAACGTGCATACATTTAGAATCAGTATATGCACATTTATATCATAACTATTAGTGTGGGTGGAATATCTTTAAAATCTGAAAGCTTTCCGCCTCTCCAGGCCTGGAGTTGGGCATCCCTGTTGTAGGGGGACAGGGAGGGCTGAAAAGCAGGTTGTGCAATGTTCTGAGCCCACTTGCTCTTGCCAGGTGAGGGGCAGATTGTGGAGAGCGGGCCGTTCCAGTGGAGTGCCCACCACGCAGCGTGTAAGTGGCAGAGCTTCCAAGTGGAGCCGCTGTAAGGAAGGGATTGCTAGAAGAAAGGGGGTCAGAGTTGTTCTAAGTGGCTTTCTGAATTTGAGGTGGTTTTCTTGAGTTACCAAGTAGGGGGACAGATTTTTGCAAAAGGTGAGACTGCTGCTGCCAATGGTTTTCTAACGTGGTCTCTTTTTCTTGTAACGTTATCCCATTTTTCAAGGCCTATTTGCTAAGATGTGCAGGGCAACTCTGTAGGTCTGACCGGTGCATGATGATACAGAGGGTCTTGGATCCAATCCATTTCCACAGTGGCAGCACAGCGCAGCGCTCGCAATGTTGTGCTGATAGGTTCATACGTTTGAGCCTCAAGACAGGCACCATCCCCTTGGGGGGGATTTATCTGCATGTCCATACATGGCCCTTTCGCCCGTGTCTCACCTCTGTGGGTTCCCCTTCATTCAATTGCACTTAGATCTGAATTGCACACGCTATGAGAAGCGTTCTCCTATCACACTGTTTCTCTTTTTCACCATGCACTAGACACCTACACCCCTTTACTCTCCTTTTCACCACTGGGTCTTTCTGTCTGCTTTCCTCATGTCCCACAATTGCTCCTATTATGTCGGTCCACGTATCTTTTCTGTTCTTGTTGGCGGACAACAGCTTTCTTGCCACTGCCGTCTGTCTCTCCGCACTACCTGGAGGCCTGTGTCAGAGTTAGCACATTGTAATTGGTTATTTATAATGTACTTAATACACAGAGATTTCTAAGCGCGGACCAGGAATCGAACCTGTGTTGCTCTGTGTAGTCTTGCTTCCAAGGCGAGGCGTTGCCCCTGAGCTATCCTCCCGAGAAAATTTAAACAGCTCATAGTTAGGCATCAAGGGTGCCCGGTCTCAATCGTAAGGGCTGCAGCAATGCATCCGTGCATTGCAGTGAGCTTTCTGCTCTAACTGCAGGTTACCTTTCCGTCCTCTCTTCCTCACCTGTGTTGGGTACTAATAGCTCTATAGCCCACAGTTTAGGGGTTACGGTGGCCGGGAAAAGCCCCAACACAGCCTTAAAGGTCCGTAATTTCCTATCCCTGGTAGCTTGGGCACCCAGGCCCTTAAAAGGTGGACCAGGCAGTGCATTTGCAATGCCAAAATGGAGCCCACGCCTTTGATCAGGGGTCTATTGACTCAATAATCCTGTGCGCCATTTCCCTATGTTTATGAAGGGCTTTTCTAGTGAGGACAAAGAAATAGAGCCCGGGGGCAATATAGAGAGGATCGAAGGGAAAGAATCTGCTCTTTAAGCAGAATTATGTTTTAATTCCTCATAATATCCCAGTGGTGGTGCATTAATGGGTCGTGAATGCCTAATGAAGCTGCCTTTAGATTATTACATTATTTTAGAATTGTGCTCATAAATTATGAAGTTAAAATAAAGCTGTGCCTCTCAGTGGAAATGTGCATGCACACATCTTCTGCTTGGGCTTTGTCTCTGGGTTGAAAACTCTTCGCAAGGCGCTGTGTGTGTGTGTGTGTGGAGTAGGGAGGGAAAGACTTCATTTCTACCAGACATCCGTTCCAAGAGGATAGCTCTTGTGCACCAGTGCCAAGAGGTGAGGTGTGTTACAGTGTGCGCTATTATTCAAATGGTCCCCCTCAGGGGAGCCGATTTATGAATTTCCCAGTGGGGCGCGGGGGGGAGCGCCCAAATACAAGAAGTGACATCACTGGCAGTTATATGACCGCAAATTTGCATGTAGTCGCCAACTTGGTGCAACGGTGCTCGGGGGGGCGGGTGTTGGCGCGCACAGCGCAGAACAGTGGAAACATTGGCTAGCATGCACTGCATATACTAAAGTTAAGAAAGAAGGAGATTTAAGCCTTCGAGTTGCATTCCAGTAAGACATCACTGCCCTTACTCCACCGCTCTATAATCGTCCACCAACACAACTAGGATGGGAGAATGAAATGCTTGCTAAACAGAAGGTACAGCTGCAAGGTGGAGTACCACCACCACCACCACAAAAAAAAAAGTTCCCAATTCAAGGGAAACGAGAAGTAAAGACGTTTCCCGAACTACCAAGCAAGACGTGTGTGGTGCCATAGTTCAGTAAAACATCAACAATTCAAACTTACAATAGTGCTGCTGTAGATTGGCCAGCCACAAGTGACATTTGCTAAGATGTTACCTCTGGGTAACCAGATAGAGTTAGGGATGTAGCTTAATCTTAAACCTTTCAGTGGACACATCAGATGTGCTGCTGAAGTATAATGCAATCCTGGCTGATGTATAATGCAATCAAGTGTGGTTTCAGACTTGGGGGGAAGAGTGTTAACTGCTTTTAACATTGTAGTTTACCAGAAATTCTGGTAAAGTAGTGTAGAATGTTAAAAAGCAGTTACCCAGGCTCACCCTGCACCCAGGTGATGTTTGGGACTGATGGAAGCACTCGCGTCTAAATGTTGTAGCCATGGTTGTCTCCATGTTTTAAAAACTCCCACTTTCCGGGTTTTCAACATTCATTTGAAACACCCCTTATTCAAAAAATGAAGGAGTCAGTAAAAAAACCAATGCTGAAAAGCCTATTTCGCACAAGTAGTAAGACCCAAAGGGTAAGAGCGACTGTATAGCAGATCATGCCAATGTAGGATACTCCAGGATTACCTTCAGTCAAAATTCACCCACTGGAATGTTCCTAAATTCAGATTGCAGAGTAGTGTCCGTCTGAACCTCAATCAGCTCTTCCTGGGAATCAAATGGATGATGCACCACCTCCTCTGCCAGAAAAGTCTGCATCACCCAGTCATTAATGCCAGCATTTACTTCAGGGAAGTATTCATCAAAGCTGGACCTTAATGTTGCTAGGTGGCTTGCCCAGCTCCAACTGTTCTTTTGCAAAGGTTAGCTTCCTCTTGAAGGCAAATACTTTTTTATTCATTCTTTCCTCTGCGTTCCCATGTCCACAGGAATACACCCAAGGGTGGGATTGGGAGTTTCTGGGGTGGTGGGTTCTAGTGGTCTTAGTTTCCTTTATAAAATACACAAATCACATAGTATGTCAACCAGACAATGTATCATTGTGTACAGCTTAAAGGGGGCCATCTGACCCAAAGCAGCACACTAGGAGATGTATTTTGGAACAATCAACATTGTAAGCACACCACTAGTTTAGATTGTAAAGAGTGCTTGTGCTGCAATTACAAGCACCCAGTTATTAAAGTCCAGACTTAAAACACTTGATCAGCATTCAGTGAGTAAAATAACCTTATAAAAATAAAATGCAGCTTTGCATAAAATTACAGAAAATTTTGGGATTATCAGCCACTGGCAAGCGGGCTCTGCTGTTGCTGTGGGAGAAGTGAGACTTGCAATGGCGACAAATTTAAGGTTAATAGCTGCCGTTTATCACAAGATGGCAGGCCAGCGTAGATCTTAACAACTGAATGTCCACTGAACAGCTATAAACCCTTCTATGTCAGCAAGAGGCTGATGTAGAGGAACTAGTGTTATAAAGCAATGAGGTAATTATACTGTACCATATCCCGTTGGAGGTGATGCCCCCCCAAGACTCAGTGAAGGCCCATCGTGTCAAAAGGTTGAAAAGTCCTGCCGTCTCAGTCCCCACAGTCCTAACTTCTCCCCCGCTTAGAGTGGAAGCAGTCTGCGGCACACAGCTTGTAATGCAAATCGCACATTTTAAGCGTCAGGACAAAAAACAGAGAACTGAATACATTGCTGAGGTAAATGAGTTCTGACTGGCAACACTGGTAATACCGTATAGAGCCACATTATCGCACCGCCCAACTATGAGTTTGAGGGCATAGGTGGAGGAAAATCCTCCAGCAAGAAGCTGGAGGTATTTCCTCCACCATACCGCCCAAAATAGAACAATTTGGGATATTACCACCAGCAAAATTACTACCAGCAGTAATACCGCTGAAATCCAATTAATGGGGACTAACACTGCCTACCACCACTTGTAATCCGGCAGTAATACCGCCAGACCAAGTGGCAGTAATGGTAGTACAGTTTGGTGGTATCTCGGCAGATTTACAAGCCACACAGAGACATCACCTCTCTCCATGTTGTCTTTTATTGTAAAGTGGATTACCAGGTTTCAGACCTGTAAGATACCCCTGTCTCCTCAGGTGACTCAGATCCCCACCATTCCATCCTACATAAACTTGATGCCCCCAGGCAGTTCTTCTAGTCTACTTTTATTCTATCCATGTAGATCCAGGAACGTCATACTCCTGTTACTTTCATGGATTATTTTACTTCCTGTTCCTTAAAGCCAGGGTCTTAAACATGTGGCTCTCCAGATGTTTTGGACTACGACTCCTATGATCCATCACCATTGACTATGCTGGCTGGGGCTGATGAGCATTGTAGTCCAACACATCTGCAGAGCTAAAAGTTGCAGAACCCGGCGTCCAAGCAGAGGCCTGGAACTCCATACTGCCACAAGCACCTTATCATTTGACTCTGGCTCTGAAATAGAGACTTTATGCCGGCCTTTTACCCACAAACACTGGTTGTTAATATTATACCTTAGAGCGGCATGCGTTAATAGCACTAGTGCAAGAAACAGATGTTCAGGACGGGCGGTAAAAAGACTTCTGTGGGTCTTATGTGGCCTATGAGTTCGCAGGGTTTGGTTGAACAGGGAATAGCACACGAGGCATGGAGTTGGAACAGGATGGCAGGTTAGCTGCTGGCAACCTTTCAGGTGGCAACCGTAAACCCATGAAGAGGGAGCGGAGATGTGCAGTGCTTCTTTGCCCCCCTGATTCTCTGATTTGTCAGAGCTACATTTTCAAAGCCTCTCTCTGAATGGAGCATGAGTGCATTCATCTCTCAGTTGACTAACACAGTTATTGTTCTGTCTGCGTCTTTCATTTCTTATAAAACAGCACCCAAGGTTGGTGGCTCTCAGGGGGTAGGGAGCCTGGGACACTCCAAGGAAAATGAACTGGCAGGCAGGGGGTTTTAGCAATGTGCTACTTTTGCAAACAAAATGGACCCCCAAAAAATCTTATTTTTGTGACTGCACCAGTAAATCATGAAGAATCGATGACTGGGAGAGAGGCTGCAGGAGAGCGATTCCCCCTTATTTGTATGGTACAGTAGCACAGATAGGAGAAAGAGGTTGGTTGGCTCGCGACTTACATCTACCTGTTCAGTAGCACACCTGGGAGTGGGTAGTTGAACTGGCTTTGGGGTCCCCGTTTCTCTGTGATAGCATACTCTTGAGGGCATACTTTTTTAATGAACATTTAATTGCAACTGCATGTGTATACCAAGTGCTTAATTAATCCAGGGTCGGACTGGGACAAGAAATAGGCCCGGTCACCCAAAAAAAAGTGGCCCACCCCTCGCATCAAAAAAGTGGCCCACCCCTCGCCTCACGACACTTGACCTCTGATGAAATCACTGGAAGTAATTTGACCCCACACCAAAGTGACATCCCGGAAAGTGATGAAACACAACCTTTCACCCCTTGACAAAATAGGAAGTGGCATCAAATAGCATTGTTCCTAAGTAAACTACACTACGAAGAATATGGTTATGATTTCACTAAGGTGATAGACATTTCATACAAGAATGGATCACCATAAGCATCATTAATATCGGGGTGTATAGATCCATATTTTGAATTACTGTGACTCCAAGCAGACGTCCAAGGCCACATGATAATATGGTATTATATAGCCCTTACCCTTAAGCTCTTTTTTATAGAACACATATGCATACAATATCACCCAACCTGTGTTGGTGCTCATATCGACCCAAGAAGGATGAAAGGTTTTTGAAGAATAAAAAATGAAAAAATAAATTTGAAAAAAATGAATGTTTCCAATTTATTTTTTTCAAACCGGCCCAAGCATGGCCTGAAACCAGCCCTTACTCCCCAGGGAGGATCTCAGCCTGGCCAGGGGCCAATCCGACCCTGCTGCCACCACCCATAGGACAGAGGCCGGGCCTTTGTGAGGTCTCAGGCTCCATTAGGAGCCTATTGATGAAGACAAAAAAAAGCACACACATTCTTTTGCCGTGATGACCATCATCAAGGCAAAAAGAAGGTGTGCTCTTTTTCTTTTGTCTTCATAAATAGGCTCCTAATGGAGCCTGAGACCTCACAAAGGCCCGGCCCCAGTCGCACTAAGCATGTGTGGCAGGGTTTCATGGAGGATCGGGCTGCTGCTTGTTAATGAAGCAACAGCCCGACCCTTTGGTCATTTAACCTTTTTTCTTTTCAAACTGTGGATGCGCTCAGCCCCGACTTGATTTTGTGGGGGGGGGTGGAGGGGTTCGGGCCCCAGAGCCCCGTACTCGGCGCCCCTGGTCCCCCTCACTCACATTCTGCATCAAAGCGTTCTACCGTCAGGCCCCTCACTGCTGCTGGCCCTGCTACTTCCCTGCAGGCGGTACGGCTATTCCAAGGCAACAAGGCAAGTGCTCTTGAGAGGAATTCGCCTTGTCACCGATGCCAGTACAATCCGATGAGTGCCCGAGGCCGACCGGCTTGTTGGGAAATGATGCCAGACAGGGTGGCACCTCTGACGGATCGGGAGGGCTGGCTGGGCCACTGTTGGACACAGAAGGCGAGGTGAGGATGCCACAGTTGTAGTGGTGATGATCTGGATGAACTTCCACAGCAATGCTGGCAGGCGGAGAGGATAGATGAGCCTGGATGCTTGTTCCAAGTCACCAGTCCAGCTTTTGCCACCCCCCACCTTCTTGGGCATCTTGCAAATCGCCCGACGCGAATCGTGGACAAGCAGAGGTTTACCTGGACTAGGTAGGGAACGTAGGAAAGAGGTGAGTGGCTCGACCGCACGTACGAAAATAGCCGACTTTATGTTCACACGCGGGCTGTTTTAGTTATTACAATAGCAGCAGTTTATGCATGCTATGGGCACAAAAGGATTGGGGCTTTGTTCCTTTCACTTTCTAGTATAATGTGATTTACACCAGCGTCCCGAGCGGGCTACTCACTGTGAGATAATGATCTGTGTTCTCTGTTCACAAAGAGGGCGGTTTCGTGTTCTAAAATGAAAACTTGTCTGCACGTTTATTACATGGAAAGTGGGGCTGACGATGGCATATTTCGCCCATATAATCGCAATATACCTGCGCTATCAAACGCTTATTTCTTTATTGAGTTAGAATAATGATCAACATGTGTTGTGCAAAGCGAAAAAAATGGGAAATGTTCCTAGTGTGATAGTTATGTGCTGGTTTCCATTCAATAGAGCCGCATCTATGAAATACAAAACCGAGATTGGAAATCCAGTCCAGAAATAAACTGTTTATCCATTGGGATAGCGACACAGCGCTACAGACCATCATTCACAGTTGTGATGACCACATGGGTGAGTCTTTTTTCACATCGTTTTTCTGCACACAAGAACTTAGGAGCAAGCAGGGCCTGAATATTTAGGGACAGTGAAAATCCTACGCTAAAATACCTCACTAGTTATGCCATTTGTCTAACAGACAAGTGATACTACGTGATCCATTTGGGACACCTCAGTGAAAATACAGTCGGAAAGTGATTTGTAACACCGACCACCTTATAGAAGGAATTGACCCTACCGAAGTAGAAGGTAAGAGATTTTCCATAATCCATTTTGATTGTGAAGACCCTGAGAGGCACTGCAGCTCACCTTGTGCCTGTGCTCTCTCCTCGTTTCATTTCAGGCTTCTTGTAATTCATATCCCTGGAGCACTGAGGAGCTGATCCATAGCTGACACTACCGCCTTCAAATATTAGTGGAGGTGAGTGCCAACCAGTATAACCAATTGAGGTGTATACACACAACTAATGTGTGTTAATATGAATAAGAGGTTGGAACAATGTGTGATGTACTGTTTGTTTGATTTGTAGATTTTCTTGCTGAAAAAACATCTTCCACCTGCTGATGCCAATCCTGAAGAAGGTCGAGGAATATCAGGCCAACTGAGAATAGGCCACTGTCGAACGACCGAAACAAATATCGATGATACAAATAAGCTTAGGAGCTATTTGACGAAAGAATACATATTTACAGTTGATACAGATGTAAGGCAATGATTTAAGTTTGATGTTAAGTTGAAGGTTTGGAATTATCCCCCTTTTTTATGTACATAAGTGACCATTGGATGTGTGTGAATGCAAGTTTGAAAGTAAGGTGGAGTGAGTTGTGTGATGTGTAGTGATAAGGAATGATGTGCTCTCTGAGCAAACAGTGTCGAGAATATTGCAACAATTGATATTGAATAAATTTGATTTTGAAAATAGTATAGTTATTTTGTTGTTAAAGTTCTTTTTTCAACCTCACCTTCCAGTGTCCATTTTTTAGATTTGCACCAGTACAGCTCATACAGCAATACCAACATGGACCCAAACAATGGTGGATTGAATGTAAACAAAGGGGGTTGTTTATGTGTCTATGTGAGGTTATTTAATACTGATGTATAATGAGGTACTGGATGACTGGTGCATCAGAGTCGATCCAACTGCTTTATTTAACACCGAACATGTCACAACTCATGGATGCATTAAGTGCCCTGATGAAAGCCAGCAATAAGTGAAGTGATGGAAACTAGTCGGCCATGGAAGCGAGTGCTCTAGATGTGGCACCTGATCATGTTGGGTATGTGTACCCTTGAAGTAGGTAGTTGTGCAATTAGTACAATTGCATCGCAGCCTGCCTGGCTTCATAGTTACTGGATCTTATTGGCTTGGGTGACTGACAGAGTCGTGTTCCTTTTATAGAGTGGAGTTCTGTGGTGTGCTTTCTTACAGGTAGTTTGCTGTACTTGGGATATCTATCACACATGGGGCATTCCTATACTGATCGCATTAGTGTTCATAACTAATCCGCGATTTCCATATTTAGGTGAACATATGCAACACAAGAGTGAATAACACACAACATGCATTGAAGTGAAATGTTGGGCCTCCTCCTTTTCTGTTTTCTGACACTTTTGGCCATGCGTCCACCAGCGCTTGTGAAGTGGAGGGGGAGGGGGATTTAGAGTATGTTATTTGTATTCCAGTGGCTCTTCTTTTAAACCAATGATTTAGCCGAATGTAGGATTGCCACTGTATGGAATCAATAAAGGCACTGTCAAAAGTCTCCTCTGTAAGATTCTCTATTTGAGAATCTGTTATACCCATTATTGTGTCCTGTGGAGTGACGTGGCACTCCAGCATTGGCCATTTTCAAGGCTATACGAGCCAGTACAGCTCTACATATCTGTATAGCAGGGAGATTAGCCAATAAGAGAAGGCCTCACAATTCTCCCGGGCTTGCTGCATGGCTCTCAGCACAGCACGCTCTCATCACGGGACGCTGCGCTGACTGCCAGTGCCTGCATGGCTCTTCGCACAGCGCTCCCTCTCGTCACGGGAGGGCCATGCTGAGGGCCATGTGGTAATGCCTCTCAGCGCGGTGCTCCCTCTCTTCACTGGAGCGCCATGCTGACAGCCAAGCTGGGCCTAGAGACACCCTGTGATCTAATGGTTAGGAAGGGAAAGAAAGGGGCGGAGCTATGAAAAAGATGTCCAATAAGGGCCGCAAAACATTAGCAGTAATTAGCAAAAAGATGGGGAAGAGGTCACATGGCCATATTTCTACTACCCTCTTATTTTCCCACTGACCATAGCATTTTCATTTCATGGCGTTCTCCATCTCTGTCCTTCCTGCCAGTTTGGCTGGCTCTCACAGACTCATTAATATTTTCCACTTATCTCTAGCTTTCCTATGTTTCCCATTCCCACTCTCCTCACCCCTCGTCTTTCACCTCTGCAGAAGTATAATTTCTCCACAGCCCTCCAATGCTGTTATTTTCCCACCCTTTCCATCTCGTGCTCTTAGGTAGCCCTTTTTAGTTTTGGTTCTTAGTTTGTGGTTAGGTGCCACCTACGGTCCGAATAATTGCATTGGAGCACACATTGGAGCGAGATGGGATGTAAGGAGGCACACAGAGCTTGTGGGAGTTGTTTGGTTGGTAACCCACTCATTGACTGGCCATGACTACACTAATCCCTATGCCCATCCCCACCCACAACATGCTCCTCCCCACCCAAAACACGCACTCATGGGATCCCTTGGAGCTAGCTCTATGAAGCAGTAACATAATACACTGTGCTGTATAGAGCATAGAAGTAACCTATGTTATTTCCGATGAGTTTCCTGAGTGTTAATGGCTTAATTGAACCTGTAAATATGCCACTGGTGTGATAAAAATGTCTTAACCAAGTGTGCCTTCTGCTACTTGATTCATGAGCAGTATGGGTGTCATCACATCTGGTGCTTGAACTTAAGTCCTGTTAAAACCATTATTGGCAAAGCCAACAGTGTCGCCTTGAAAATAGGCATTACAAGGACATTTTCCAGACACTGCTGTAGTATCCCCAGGTGCTCACACCATTTCCAGCTGCTGCCATTTTATAGCCAGGTAGCACCATTATGTCAGGGCCTGGTAATTGCCTATCCTATGCTTACACAAAAGCCCAAACTGTTGGCCTTGCTAATGCATGTGTGCTCTCTTTTGTCGTTTTTTCTATCTGCATTTGCCTAGGCCTCCTCTGCATGGAGACCCTGGTTTGCACGAATATCCCACCCTTACTGTGAACAGACCAAAGCCGCAGCAGAGCCAGCAGGGCCCGGGAGAAGCTGCAATGACACCGTTTAGTGATTGGCACAGATCTCCTGCCCCTGAATCAGGGAGTCTAGATACACTCACCCAAAGACCTGTGTGAACTCCCAAAGCCTCTGGGAAACCCCAGACAGAAGCTGTTATGTGATAAGCCCTAAGGTCTCTACTGCACACGCACAAAGCATTGCATGGCACAGCCACTCAAGTCAATGAACTAAACCAGTGAGATCAAGTAGCATTCAAGCTGGCTGCATTTATGTTCATAGGAATAATCATTTAGAGTGCACCATCTACCACCGTAGTGGTCTCCCAGCATGGTGGCTTAGAGTGGAGGTTTAAGGGTCAGCAGGACACACAACTCTCACCTATGTTCCAGGGAACCACATCCGTGCAGAAAGTGTTCTTAAGACATAGGGCTTGATTCACAGGAGAGTTTTGTAACGGCGCAATTCTATAGGAAAACGATCTGTGAATCGGGCCCCTCGTGTTACAGTGGGGCCCAAAATCCCACCACATTTAGTCACACAAAGAAATGTGCAGGAAGCCTGACTCTCATACAGGTTCCTGTGCATGACCTAGAGGTTATGTTATGTTATTGTGCTTTAGTTTTGGGCCAAATTACCATGACTCTATTCTCAAAGTGCCTATCCTTGTCTACGATATGATATGATATGTTATTTATAACACCCTTAATACCCAGAGGTTTCTAAGCGTGGACCCAGGGATCGAACCTGTGTGGCAATGCGTCATCTTGCTTCCAAGGCGAGCACGTTGCTGCTAAGCTATCCTCCCGAGACTCCCGCTATAAAATGGCGTATTGTGCTCCCGCCCGGGGTACCCAGAGCTTAGTCTGCTGAAGAAAGAGAATGAATGTGGGTAAGGTCAGAGGAAGGAAAAGCAGGCAAAGAGGTTGCAAAGGGAGGAGATGCAGCAGGGGCAGCATGTTTAATGGTACAGAGGATGAATGTTAGCCCAAAATGTATGGACTCAGTAGAAGAGAGAAGCCATGCAATTAATGTGTCCCAAGCCAAGAGTAAAAAGTGTAGAAATGTGAATGTCGTTGCCAACAGAAGGAAGAGGAATAGGAAAGACAAACTAATAAAGTAAAATATTAATAATAAAAATGCACCAAAACAGTGTGTTCTGCGTGAGTCTAAGTGCAAATATATACTGGAGAGATGGTGAACAAGAATGGGAGGGCAATGCTCCTCTTTCCTTTATACTCTCACCCATTGTTGTAAAAGCATTGCCCTGCAGTGCATTGTTGGCTAAGCTTGGTTTAGACCAATATTCCATGGGCTTGTGCCCTGATCACGTGGCACCTAAAGAGCAAGAGCCAAGAGCAAACCCACCCACACAGAATAGCAGGGGCTTGTTATCCAGGGACGAGGTGGGTGGTGGGGTGGAGAAGGCACACAATATTTCACATGGGAGAGCTGATCGGTTTCACAATAGAGATGTGTGCCATTGTCACGACAGGACGTGATTGGGGTGCTTAGCAGAGATCCTAGAAGTCTTTCAAAGGCTGTTAGGATTTCAGGCATGGGGATATATATTGGAAAATGACTGAGGACAGTAAGGGCCAGCAGCTGTACACTGTTATACATTTTAGGCATGTAACATCACTTCTGCCATAGGTATGCAGCTACTTTTTATGACACAACATTCGAACTGTAGCTACACACGTTAATGACTATCCTCTTGCATGCCCCCTCCAATCCACCTCTCTAGTCTACCTCTCTCCCCCCATCTGTTGGCTTTGGTACACCATAGAGGCTGGGGCCCACACTACCAGCACACCATTCCTGCTCCCAGGGCCCAGCAAACCCTCCCCCAGTGCACAGAAGGAGGACTCAGCCAAGGGCAAGTTAGAGCTGTCGTTTATTACACAAACAGACAGGGATCATACAGGAAATTGAAAATCTCCCAGACTCACAGCTCCAAAGCCCGTGCTCAGCCATTTTGTTCGATTTCTACGTCACAACATGGGGCTCTTCCTCAAAACTTGCCAGAAGACAGGATTGGGTAGTTGGGGTGGTAGTGCCTATGCATGGCACATGTAGATGTTACTCCATTGGTCCGCACATGTCAGGTGGCTTGCCTCCCCATTCCCCAAAAACGATCTGTTACATTGTTGCAGGGTCGCGGGATTACCATTGCCCTTGCCCTCTGCAATCCACCCCTGGATAACTGTTGCCTGATTGGCTGGAGCTGATATTCCCAGGCCTGGGACCCAGCTCTGTTCTCAGTGCACCTTCTCAAGGTGATGAGAAAGACCATGGGCCTCATTCCAAGTCTGGTGGAGCCGTGCCGATAAAACCGAATTTTTCCAGCGCCTGGCTTCACGGAAACACCGGGGCATTACAGCCCAAGCGGTCCGTGAAGTCAGGCGGCGGAAAATGTGAATCACCATTCCCATTTGAGTCCCATAGGACTGCTTACTGTGGCCGCTGTGCCCAGCGGTGTCCGACCTGCCGGGCACAGCAACTCCAGCAGGCAGACCCGTAGTGTGCCGGTCCAGTAACAACGGTGCCGGTAGGCTTACCGGTACTGTTGTTACCAGACTGGCACACTTGGAATGAGGCCCTATGTGTTCCCAATGTAACCGTCAGTGCTACCACTTTTGCCTGTGAGAGTGCCCTCAGTGTTGCAACGCTGTTAAAGAATCCATGTTTCACTTCATGTCTGTGTTGCTGAGAACTGTTCGTCTTCCCACCGCGGGTGAATAACCATTGTCTGGCGTGGCTGCACCACGTGTTCAGGACCCTGAAATCGAGCTCTCTGGTCTCCAGCTTATGAGGATTTATTCTGCTTTTTTGCAGGCGGCTCCTCGTCTCTTAACTTTGAAATGTGCTGGTTGTCTCTGACCTTTGCTGAAAGCCCTGGCCTGCTGTTCTGTGCAGCTTAGTTCTGCTTTTCTTCGCCACTCATCCCAGGGCCTGTGGCCTCATGTAACCTCACTACAGTTATTCTATGCTTTTTATATGTCTATATTGTGCTATGTTTCTTATGGGTTGGTAGTATCTGGCCCTTCCAAGCTCCTTATACGACCCTGTTGTTCCATATAGTTAGTTGCAATAAACGTCTGCAAGCCTGCTCTGCATCTCTTCTTTTCCTTGCATTTTGCGTTTCTGCATTTGGCTAATGAGAAAAAAAATAAAGGCTTTCGATAGTACGTCGATGTATCTGTCCTCTCTTTACAAAAATGTGTAAGCATGTTCTTCGTGTGTGCACGTGTGTGCCCGTGTAACTTCGAGCATGGCTGCGAGTTTGCTTCATGACTAACATTGTTATGTCGTGGTGTCACTAACGACATCAGCACAATGGTTTTCAATTGTTAGTCAATCTGATCCATCGAGGCATTTGGACCCATGATCAGGGTAGGGGCACCTTTATCCATAAATAGATTCACTGGATAAGGTTTTAATGGCTGTCTAAGAGAATATCTGTTCGAATATGTGGATGTCACTGGCCATCCTGAGGGCTGTCCAAGCAGTGAGTTGCTTTGGGCGTTCTTGACTCTTCGTGCTGCCATGTTTATGGGGGTGAGGAGGGGCATTCCTGGGACCCTCTATTCAGTCCCTCTCTGGTCAACATGTCGACCAAACCACCATATTTAGTCACTGTTGCCTTTGATAACCATAACCGTGAAGACCTGCTCCTGAACCTCGACTCCAACACTCCGTGTGTTCTCATTCTGCTCGATCTCTCTTCTGCCTTTGACACGGTCAACCATGCCATCCTGCTCAACCGTCTCCGTGATAACCTGGGTATCATTGGTAAGGCTCTGGCGTGGCTGACCTCTTTCCTTTCCAATCGACCCTCCCTGGTCCAACTGGGGTCCTTCCTCTCTGACATCTTTTTTTTCCACCTGTGGTGTCCCCCAGGGATCTAATCTCTCACCCTGGCTGTTCAACCAGTATCTGGCACTCCTTGCCCACCTCATCGCCGCTCTCTGCCCCAACTTTCAGTGCTATGCAGACGATATCCAGCTCATTTTCAGGCTACCCTCGGCCTCCTCCTCTCCTTCCCTCATCTCTGACTGTCTGTCTGCTATCCAGGAATGGTGTGCCGCCAATGACCTCTGCCTTAATGCCAGTAAGACTGAGATTCTACTCATCGGCACACCCAATCCCTCCTTCCCTGCAGCTCTCTGGCCAGCCTCTCTTGGCCCTCTTCCTGCTCCTACCTGCAAGGAAAAAACCTCGGGGTCATCTTCGACTCCACACTCTCCTTCTCTCCTCATATATCTGACGTCTCTAAGAAGTCACACTACCAACTGCACATCCTCAGAGGTATTCTTCCCTTCCTCTCCTTCCCCCAGAAGCTCACTGTCTCCCGAGCTCTGGTTCTCTTAAAGCTGGACTACTCTAACAGCCTCTATCTTAATCTGCCTGCATCCACTCTACGCCCTCTGCAACTCATCCAGAACAGGACTGCAAGACTTGTCCTTGGCCTCAAGCCCAGGGACCGTATCTCTCCAGGACTGAAATCTCTACACTGGCTCCCAGTGGCTGTGAGGATTAAGTTCAAAACCCTCTGCATTGTCCACAAGGCCTGCTGGGGCCTGGGGCCTGAATACCTTCAACTCTCTCTTCCTAAATATCTTCCTTCCCGAGCCCTTCGCTCATCCGTCTCCAACTCCCTCAGGGTCAGCCGCTTCTCGAAGCAACAAGCTGGGGTAGATCTCTCTCTGCGGCAGGGGCCTCCCTCTGGAACAGCTTTCCTGCCTCCCTGAAACTTGAGGAGAACCATCTCCGGTTCCGGAAGCACCTCAAAACCTTCCTCTTTGCTTCTGCTTTCTCTCTCCCTCTCCCCTGCTAAATTCTTCACTAAACTGCACTGAATCTGCAACTGGGCCACTCTCACCGACCTTGGTACTGGGCCCAACCACTCTCCACTTGCACTGCCTCCCTGGCAACCCCTGCACTGCGGGACTGTCTCTGTATCCCTACAGCCCCCCTTCCCAGCACTTGTCTGCACTTACCTTGCACTTGCCACCAGCTGGCCCTATTTTATTTATTTTTTACTACTTACCTTGTACTGCACTTCCCCCCTCCCCTTCCCCTTGCACTTTTTCCCTTCCCCTTACCCCTGCACTTGCGCAATCTGAATGACACCTGGCCTAGTAGGATCGTTGTCTGTCTTCCCCTTGTTCCCCCCTCCCTGCCTCGTTGCACCTTGAAACACTTGTGTATAGGCACGTTACAAATGCCATATCATATCATATCATATATATCTTTGTTACTCCTCCAAGATGCCCATAGTAATTTGCATGGTCATCGAAACTCCATGTCATGTAACTGCAGTCTCCTTCCGGGTTGCACCATACCCATTTTGCCCAGTACTTGTTGTTATCAAAGGGATTGTCAAATGTTACCATCTCAGTCGGGAACAGTGGGCATTCCTTTAGTTTTTCCCTCAGGCTATTACGCTCTTCTAGTATCTTGTTCTCTTCAACATTTAGATCTACCAACACTTTAATCCCTATTGTTTTCTCAGTCGTTTTACACCATTGTGGAATGCAGATCTTTATCACACACAGTCCTACTAGTACTAGTGTAACACACAGTCCTACTAGTACTAGTGTAAGTGTTCCTAGTAATAATTTGACTCCGTCTGCCATCCATGTTGGCATCCAGGACTATATATATGACATCCAGTTCTGATATTTTCATGTTCTTTCGGCTTACTCCTCCATTTTGGCGTGCATTTTCGATAATCTTGTTACTGCTTCTGTCAGTGTGCCATTTTCTCCATCATTTGCGGGCACTAACGTGCAACAGGAACTCCCGTTCTTGGCACAAACTCCTCCTTCCATTGCTGTGAAAAGGTCCAAAACAATTTGAAGAGCCATCAACCTTACTGCTCGGAGCTCTTCTTTTATCACATTGAATCCATTTACCGTTGAGTGTATTGTCTGCATCAACTCCCATCTCATTATCTGAAACCATTTTGCGTTTGTAATTTCGCGCCTCAGTAAGTGGCCTTTGGAAGTGGCGTGTTGTGCCTGCAATGCTTGTGGAATCCCTCTGGAAGCTCGTGCTATGTATTTTGTTGCTGGACTTTTGTTGACTTTGGAATTGTGGAGAATATACATACTACATAGGCTATGATTACACTGGACTTTAATATCAGTAATATGTCCAGAGTAACGGAGTAAACGTTGTTTTATTTGTATGTTTGTAGGACACAACCATTTCCGACGCACAACGTATTTAACATCAGGCTCACGCGCCATCAGCGTGCGCGCCTCAGTAAGTGGCCTTTGGAAGTGGCCTGTTGTGCCTGTTAGGCCTGTGACCTAGTCCTGGGGCATTGTTAAACTCTGCTTTATTTATTGCCAGTAGATTTAATGGAGTGTTCAAATGATGGTTTCAGCACACGCACTCAGGATCATCAGGTACAAACTGATCTGATTGTATGTTTCTTCTATTTCCCTTTTCATACAATCATGTACACTCAAACCGCATCGGGTATACTGGAGTGTTGACAATCCTGTGTACGGGATGTAAACTGAAACCTAGCATAGCGCCTTGAACTGTTCTATCCCTACAGCATATGGTATAGGGTTTGTGCTGCATATACACACAGTGTATTTGCACTGATATTCATACTGACACCGTTTTGAGTCCAACCTTACATCAAGCTTGCATTTTTTGGTTTGTATATCGCACCTGTGAGCACTATATTCACCAGCCTAAAAGTGCGTTTGTATCCAGATAAACGTGTGCGTTTTGGTTTGTCATTTGTGATACAAGGGCATTTATATTTTTAGGAATAATGCCTCGCAAAAATGGAAAGGTGAAACAAAATAATACTTACTCATACTCAGCAGTAACAACTAGGTGAATGAGCCTAGCTAGCATATGCTGCTGTGTTGCCACTGCCATGCTCATCGGATACAGATGAGGACCTGATTGAATGCGCACAAATATGTTCCCACATGATGGAAGCCTCAAAGTCCCCTAATGTAGATGGTAAAGTGGTAGAGTTTCTTAAATCATCACAATCTTAGTTTGGTGACGAACGTGACATGGCCACCATATAATATGGGAAACCCAATATGGTAAATACTATTATGCCTAAGGTACTCAATGCAAGTGAGTTATTTTATGACACTCCCCCCAATAGTTTGTTCAGGCGAGGTAACATTACTTGGTCTTTCACAACATCAGGACCCGATTTTAATGGACTCTGCAATATATTGACAATGTCACTGCGTCCCAACGGCAAGATTCTAGCAATGTAAATAACTTGATGCTAATAGAATTTTAAAAAGCACTCAAGACTGTTGAATGAAATTGTGATTGCAATGACCGCATTGCCTGAGTTGTGCAGGCATCCTGCTGAAGGAATGAGGGCTGAGTCAAATGTCATCTCAAGCCCAGCATCTCAGGCTAAGGAAACATCAGATAACATAGAAAACACATTAGCCTCAGTAGTGGTTGTAGGAGTGTTAAATAATGATATAGGAAAGACAAATATATTGCAAAGAAACAATTGCTAACATTGGTGATTGGTGTGAAAAAGGTACTGTAGCACCGCCGTTTGTGGAAAAATTATCAGAAAAAAAGAAAAACAAATTCAGGCGCAAACTTGCTAGTGCTTCTAAAGTCTCAACATTGTCTTCACACAAGTTTATGCGCACCATGGACCTTTGTGATGTTATGACTGTGTGTCAGAAAGAAAAGGAAGGCATCACCCATCCGATATATACCTCTGAGAGTTGCAAGACATCTAGGCCAATAAACGAGGAAATAATGAGCGAGAATAAGATTCCTGATGGTATGCGTGTTGAGCATTCTGAAGGGATCTTGAGGTTGTCTGATGCACTTACGCACAAAGAAACCTCTCAAATGATCTATAGGAACCTAAAAATCATGAAAAGAGGGGTTTTAAACATATTTGATATTTTTAAAAATCCTGATGTAGCGTCACGCACCAATACCTCCACATCTGCAGGACCCGGTGGTTTGAATCAGACACAAATTACGATGGATCAAATTTCTACCAGTGCTGTGCATGGGAATTATACCGGTGTGACTAATAATACCATCAATGCTGATAGGGGCAAGCAATATACCCAGGGCTTTGGGAATAGATGATATGAAGTCTGGCAAAATAGAACATTTGTGTAAACAAGACTTGAAATCTGTACAGATGAATGATCTGACTATTGATAATGGTCTATCACTTGCATCAGTTAGTACTCTTATAGAGAATCTAATGAACAAAAATTTGCAAGAGATGAACCAAACTATACCTAGCATTCAGATGCCCTCATTAGGTAAAGAGATTCTGGATATAAACATGCAAACAAGCCATTACTTGAGTGGGGAAGTTAATGGTAGTAATCAGAAAGATCTCAAGATGAATGAGGGTGACACACGATGCAGTAACATGAAATCCACAGAGGTAAAGGAAATACAACAAATTCTACACATTTCATTAAGGGAGAATGATTCTAATAGGATACATTCAGATTGCTTTAAAGCACCTGCATTCCCCAATGAACCAAGTCTAATTCTCTATAGAGTGTTTGAAGAAGGTGGACCAAGGTCACTTAATAGGCCATACATATTGAATTTGTTCCATGAGATACCAGAACTTAGTCTGATATCTTTGGCTGATATTCAAGTTGTTGATTTCATTCATAATTTTAGGTACGATTATGTCAGATTGATAATAGTATCTCCATTGGTGAGGTCCCTCATTGTTAAGGAGGTGGGACCCCTACAAAAAAAGGGTTTTGATGTCATTCCATTTCGTGACCAAATTAATACAAAACCGCCAGATAACCCAAATACAGGCACTCTGAGGAGAGGGGATGGCTTAAACCACAACTATGAAGCAGAATCTTCGGTTGTGGCAGAAGCAAGGTCCCAATTGAAGGACATGCAAGAGTGGCGATGGCTGGCTCTCTCCTTGAGGGAATCCATTTAGCAACTTAAATCAGTCAATAAGCCCCTTTAGCGCAAATATCCCATATAGTCTTGTATCCTGGAATACCAGGGGCTGTTCTCAAATTATAGCAAACTGTAAGATATGTAAAATACTTGAACAGTTTGATTTTATTCTCTTACAAGAGTCATGGGCCATTGGTTCTTTGATGTGGGATGGTTTTTCTATAATTTGTTTACCTGCAAAAAAAGGTACAAGAGGACGTCCCAAAGGTGGTATGGTATTAGCATATTGGGATGATACATCCATTGTGTTGGAGTCAAAAACAGTGATTATAGACTGTGCCATTATAGCAGCATTTAAACTTATAATCAAAGGTGGAGAATTCCATATCCCAATGATAAACATTTATTGGAATACTGCAGAATCACCTGATTCGGAATTGGAACATGTGTTTGTGAAGTTAAGTATACTAATAAGCAAATGGTTTGACATCAATCCCAGTGGTAACATAGTTCTAGCCGGGGATCTGAATGCTGATTGCAATATGCTCAGTAGTGATGGTATATGGTTCATGGCTTCCATAGGGGCTTTTATTCGGACAACTGGGAATAAAAAACATAGAGGAAGCTTATGGTTAGACTTTGCAGGAAATTGGGGGCTGCAACCATTGTTTAATACTACCCCTACATGGTATGCGAGAGGGTGCAGTTCGATAATTGACTACATATTCGTGAGTAATGATTTACAGGATTCCATAGGTAATATGTGTGTGCAGAGATATGATGTGAGTGATCATGCAATGTTGACCATAAAACTGCCCTGGTAAAAGACAAACAATGATGCTTGCTTATTTGTTGAGCAAGTTGAGGTGGATACCTCAGGTACACGTGTTAAATGGACCCCATATAATATAGTGAATCTAAACAATAACATGTTGCATGACTTCAACACATATCCACTTGAACATAAAATTGAGACTTTTTCAGCCACTGCCTTTAATGATTACAGCAAAGTAATACTACAGCATTCTAAAGTCATGTCTCTTAGTAAGGCTAGTATGGTAAAATATAATAAACATGCATGTGATATTGAAATAAAAAATCGTAAAAACTTGTCTAAGGAAAAAAGTCCATGAACTAAAAAAAGGGTCTGTTATTACAAAAGAGGTGATCAATAAGATAAAACAATGTAAGCAAACATATAAAAACTGTTTGCATAAAAACACAGGGAATTAATGTTGCAAGTAATGAGAGGACACGACTCACAGAAATTATGGTCAATTATAAATAGCACTGAAATTAGTCAGATTCAACTTACTATAAATCCTATTGACTCTCAGGTGTGGAAGTCATACTTTGAAAATGTATACAAAACTCCCTGTAGCATATATCATCTATCATATGGGGCGGATATCATATGGGGCGTTTATGCCTGATGAACTACCATCCAATAACATTGATGAATGTAGAGTCCAAGATTTTTACAGGAATTGTCCTGGAGCAATTAAATATGTGGATTACTGAGACATTCTAGATTGTAGACAAATAGGGTTTAGGAGTACAATGGGGACGGATGTAGGTGGGGCGATTGTGGCACAACTAATTAGTAAGGCACATAGGAAAGGCCAACAGCCAATATATATTGCCTCTATGGATCTAACAATGGACTTTGATATCGTCGACAGGCCTACTCTCTGGAAAACGATATTGGATTTAGGTTTGGAAAGAGGGTTACTCGATTTGATAATCCACTTTTATTCCGATACGGTTATGAGAGTAAGGTTGAATAACATGGGTCTGCTGTCAAATGGAATTTGTACATATAATGGTTTAAAGCAAGGGTGCAGACTTGCTGCTACTCTTTTTAATTTATATGTTTCTCAAGCAGGTAGTGTATTAGATACAAGTGGCCTGATTGCTCCCAGGATCGGTAGTGTGTACATGAAATGGGTTGCCTACGCAGAAGATTTTCATTTAATGGATTGCACAAAGGTAGGCCTCCAGAGAATGATCGTTGTTTTTGAAAAATTCATATGTGAAAGGAAATCATTAATAAATCCTAGGAAAACAGTTATAGTCCAGACAGGTGTTAGAGTATGTAAACCTTCAACTCTGATATGGAGTTGTGGAGGTGTAAGAATCAAAAATCATTCGTTGTTGAGGTATCTAGTTTATATATTTACAAGCTCTCACTCGTGTAATACTATTAAAAATAATTTAATAGCAAAAGCAAAGGTATCTGCAAACCAAATAAAAATGATTGAAAGAAGATACAGGAAATTTTGCAAACCAAATAAAAGTGATTGAAAGAAGATACGGGAAATTTACAATGATGCCTTGTATAAACTTTTATCAAATGAAGGTGATTTCCTGTCTATCATATGGCTTAGAATTTTTACCTGGAGCCCTAACCCCATTCCTAAATAGAATTGAAGCGATGATATGGCGTAATGTCTTATTTTATTTACCAAAATGTGTTCCTCTTGAAATGATACAATACGAATTAGGGTTGTGTTAAAAGCTTCATGTATTGGAAAATGTTATCCCTGCTGAGGAAATGTTTACTGTCTGACAAGGAATCAATGTATCATTACTTAGGTAACAATTTGAATGGGTATTTTATGGCAGCCTTGAAAAATGAGGGTGAGAACAAATTAGTAAATTTGGGTTTAACAATTGAAACTTTGATGAAAAATCCTGCAAAAGTAAAAGAATTAGTGAAAACATTTGACTGGTTAGAAAATAACGCAGTTGTGCTGAACTTGAACCTGTATTGTCAACTTATTTCGTTTTGGAAGTGGTTGCCAATCCCAGAAAATTATATTGTCAAATATCCATCTCGGTCATTTAGAAATAGCACCATTCGATTTAGATTCAATGTGTTAAATACATATGAGGTTATGAACATTCACGCAGATCCTGGGGTATTGACCAAATTCTGTTGCTTTTGTAAAAAGAAAGGTGCAGTTGAGTCCCTAATACATGTCTTACTGATTTGCCCGAATCTTTTGCCTCAGAGAATATTGTACTTCTCACAATTTGTGGCTGACTTATCAAATGTGAGCTGTTAAAATGTATGGCACGAAATGTTGCATAGTAATTCCGTGGCCATGAAAATAAGAGTAAATGCATTTCTGAAAAAGATATGTGCTATAGAGTAATGAGTAGGGAGATAAAATGTTGGGTATTATGTGAAAAGTGGTATTGTTTGTAAAGTGTAGAATGTAAATGTAAAAAATGTAAATGCGTGTAAATGTTCTCAGTTTGTGTAAAATGTGGTATTTTATAATGTGATGTTTTTAAAGGTTTTGTAAATTGGAATATTTTACCTTTCATATGATTGTAGTTGTGTTATAGTAATTTTGGTAAAGGTTTAAAACAAATCAAAAACAAATAAAGAAATGAAAATGAATATTGAAAGTACAAAGGATTTCCCCTTTCCAGGTGTGTATATACTTGGGACCAATACGCTATGAAGACGCAGAAATACACGTTAGGGAGGCGTCTTCTGGTACTGTTGGACCTCCTAACGAATTGGACAAATTGGCCTTGGAAACTTTCAGGTTGAGGATCACAGGGAATCATGGAACAAATGCAATAAAAACAGTTGCACGTTCACGATGAATGTGTGCAGAAAAAAAAAATAACAGACAGTGTGCCCTCACTCTGGATATTTAGAATGTCCTTACCCGATCTCTCCTGCACGTGAGCGGGTAACCATTGGATGTCCTCTGCTGGGCTGTGCTGATTCCAAGTTATTGTTTTGCTCTTCTGTTTGTGGATCATTGGCCCCTTTGATATTGGTGCTAGGAAAGGCCACTGCTTTGTAGGGCTTGATGTGCCTAAGGTGGTTCCAAGTGTTCTTCCCAACAAGTTTGACTGCTCGCTCAGTGATTAGTTCAACCGGATGCAGTCCTGTGAAATGCAGTGTGTTCCACTTTTTTAGAAAAAATGCGTAAGAGGACTTGGTCCTCCGGATACAAGGGTGGTTGCTTAAGTAAGCCCATGTATGCTTCGATGCTGTGGCTCTCTTCTCCTGCTGCAGGCCTCTCCCATTGTCTCTGCAGCTGGCGAGAAATAAAAAAGGCACTAGCAATCAAGGAAGTGATATACTCATACATTTCCTGACCCAACACATCAGATGCATTCTCACCGTCTCTGATCACCCTGGTGGGTGGAACCTGGGAAAGTCGCATGTGCCATCCTGTTACCACCTCATGTGGGGTTAAATAGTGGTCGGATCCAGGCTTATTGCGCAGTGTGAACAAGGCTAAGGGGAGGCAATGGAGGCAATTTTTGTTCAGTGTCTTTTTTGTTTTGGCTATATTTCCCTTGAGCAAGCCATTGGGGTGCTCACACATCCTGTTTGCTTGTGGGTGATAGGCACAAGAGAAATTGTGTTGGATTCCTAACAAGCTTGTGATATGTTGGAACATCTCATTGGCGAAGTGAGGGCCAGTGTCAGACCGCAAGACCTCACACATGCCCCACTGTGTGAATATCTCCCGGTCCAGGAATTTTGCTGCTCTAAGGGTGTCAGGATGGGAACAAGGCCCGGCCTCGATCCAACAGGATAATGGACATACAACCACTATCATGTAGCGGTAACCTTGGCAAACTTGGATCATGTCGACGTCGTCGACGTTCAGGTGTTGGAATGGACCCACTGGGTGAGGTATGGCTCCTCTCACTACCCTCAATGTATGACCTGCAGTAAATTGTTTACACGCTAGACAATTAGTCATGAATTCAACCACGTGTTCCGCCAAGTTAGGACAGTGCCATGTTTCTCCAATGTGAGCAGCAAGCACCTCCTTCCTTGTATGGGTCGGATAGTGTAAATGTGTCAGTGTAGTGTGAAATAATAAAAATGGCATTACCACCTTCCCTGTGTTGTTTTGCCACCATAAGGCGTCGGTTGGAGACTCTGTATATCCCCTCTTTATCCACAACTCGTTTTCTTCCCTGGGTGCAGCTCCCTGCAGTTCCATAATCTGTGTCACTGGTAATGTGTTGTACCCTTCCTCTAGTATCATTGTTCGGGCGTAATCGCACGTGTTAGACAAAGCCTCCATATCTAAAATGCCCCCAAAGTAGGCCGCGCACTTTGCATCCACGTCTGCTGCTTCGTTGCCCCTTGAGATGGGATCTTCCTCCCTCATGTGTGCTTGGCACTTCGCTACTGCTAGTCGGTCAGGGAGGTCTATTACCTCTATCAATGTGCCCAAAAGCAGTATGTGCTGCACCCGTGACCCATCAACATGCCTGAAGCCCCTCCTAAGCCAACGTGACTGTCCAGAATGCACTGTGGATGTCACGTAGTGTCATGATTCCTGCCCCTCATGTCCCCAGCCCTCCAAGATGTCAGGCTGGAGCCAGGCGACGATCACCTACTTGGCCCTCAAGGGCCTCTCCATCCCTCCATAGATCCACTTGGAGTCAGACTTGGCACTTGTGGCACCAGACTCACTCACTCCCATAGGATAACATTGGGGATTGGACTTGCAGTGCATTGATGGGGACAAGATGGATGCCCCCACATATTTCGGTTCCCAGAACTGCATGTGCAGTCTAGTCTTTTGGGTGTGGTTCAGCCCAGAGACACTTGGGATACCCAGAGACTATTTAAGCCACGCCCAGGCTGAGAAACATGCTTTGCGTTTTCTGCACCTGCAGCATGACACTCACCGTGTTCAGATCGGTCTCCAGTAGGCATGCATCTTTCTTCTGCGCTCAGCTCCTGCAAGAACAAGAACACCGTTAGGAACAGCCTTACCTTGCAGCACTTCTGCCCATCATTCATCGCTCCTTCTGTTCTGCGGGCATCTTCGGCGGTGTCTTTCCCATCCCGGCATGCCGCTTCCTAAGGAAAAGGGAAAAGAACAGAGAAAGCCATTAGTAAGCTTTCTGCAAATCTTCGCTTATTTTTTAAATACTGTTCGAGCTCCAAATGCTTACCTGAATCCCAGCCACTCTGGGGGAACTCTGTCTCTGGAACTTCTCATCCATCTGCAAGAGTGGAAAGACACTCCAGGTTAGCGTGGAAACATCTAGAGGCACCGCATACCGTGCTTACTCACCGCATTTGTTCTTCATAACCGGCATCCATGCTGAAAACGTTGCAGCACCTAAAAGACAGAAAAATAACTCAGTTCAATACAAATATGAAAGGGGTGCATCGTGCTCTCACTCACGTTCAGCGCTACTCATCTCAGCAGCACGCCGCTATCCCCGGACGCTGGCCATCATCTAAGGAAGGAAAGGAACAAAGTTAGACAACTGTTCAAAAGACTCATTATACTTACCTGTCGGACTCTTGCCAGTGAAGTAACTAGGCAGCAACAAGCCTGCATCAATCAACGCGCCTCTGCACTGAAAGCAGGACGGAGAGCACACTATCCAAGAAAACAAGGTGAGCTGTGGATCAAAGGGAAGGGTTGGACCCCGGGAAAGAAGCGGTTCAAGCACACAGAGACAATAGGGAGTTAAACTCTACCAATCCTGTGTTTCAGGCCCAGTCTCCAGTCAAATAGCCTCAAGGGAAGGGTTTGAGGTCGTAAGAGGTCAGAACAGTGAAGTGGGAGAATGGGAGAACAAGCTCCCCCCAATCTCATCGCGACCATGGCCTAGAGGATCGTGGCCCAGGTACCCACCACGAGATGAGTTCCCCTATCTACCAGATGACAAAATACCCTGGTTCAAGAACATAAGGATATGTCCACCAGCCTGTCCCACTCAAGCCGACACCTCCGGCATGGATGAGCCAACTGCCAAGAACACACGTGCCACCATGCACACTGGTCACTCACGCACCAGCCTACACGAAGAACATATACAGCGCTATGACGTAGATGACGGATACACCCACTGACGCGCATCTTTTTTATTTTTCACATAGGCCCCTTTATAGTAATGCAGAAACGCAAGACGCCTGAAGGACTCGCGTATACGCTTGCTGACGCTTCTTCCACCTCTCGCATCGTGATGAGAACATAATGTAGACATAATATTGCTTATGACGCCATGTCAAACCGCGACATAGGTACCGTGGATTATGCATCCCCACCCATGAACTAGGCCCAAGTAGGCCGCAAGCAAGAACCGCCATTAACACTGTATATGAGCAAGAGTACAAGTGCTGATCACGCAGAACAAGCCCAGCGAGAGCTCATAGCCAATAACGCAATGTTGCAACTCGTATGCTACCAGCCGGCGCCAAGGTCACACCTGTAAGCAAAGCCAAGCACACAGAAGCAAAATACAACTTTAAATGTGCAGAATTCCGCTCCAGCTACGGTTTCTCCACATGTGACCAAGCCGACCTGACAAGATGCCAGACCCACGAGACAGAAGTCGCCTGGGTCCCACGTCTGGAACACAGGTTGCAACAGCGAAATGGCAAGATGGACACCTACGGTGATGGGAATGGCCTGCTCTCAAGCCTATGAGCAAACCCGCACATTGTCTGCACAAACACATAGTTACACATTATTGCTAGTGACAGGTACACCGCGAGCTGGGAACGACGATGGTCCCAGACTTGGGGGCTCGCGGAAGGACCAATCAGAACATGAGGGGACGCATCACTGACGCCACTAACATTAGCCAATCATCAGGGGTCTTCGTGTAACAATTTTCAAGTATCTAATAGAAGGGACAGCCCAAGTATACCACCTGACTCATCCTTAACCACTAATATTCTTCTCTATATGTATCCTATACTAACCCTACCACTCGAGGAACCAATCCGAAGTGGCAATAGGTTTTTCGCTAACTTTCCCAGGTGACGCAAGTAGCGCGTCATACTGCTGTAAAAAGGGCCTGCGAGCTCCACGAATTATGAGAGTCTGGACGGACGCGTACGATCCTAGACCCATCCCTGCCGTTGCCATAATAAACAGCAGAACCACCTTGCTCCTTGTCTGTGTCTCATACTCATTTTTGGGAAGCACCGGAGGAGTTGGGGCCTCCCAGCCCGGAGGTCCGCGGACGGCTCAACCGACCCCGGGATAATCACCCCGACAAGTTGGAGGCACTGCTGAGATCAGTTTAAGGTCTACATTTTCAGTTTTTATTTAATTTTATTTTTTTTCCAAGGCCTCTCGTTGCGAGTAGGCCCGGCGGTGCGGCCCCCTCTGCCGCTGCCCCCTTTTTGAGGACTACAGGACCATCACGGAACTGCGAGAAGACCGGACAGCGCAATCGGATATTGGCCCTCGGGAGCCGGTTGAGAAGTATCCCGCCCGGGGTTGGCGAGGGTCCAGACATGGTCCAGATGTGGTCCAGACGAAGGGAGGTGGCGAGCCGCTTGGAGGGGTGCACGCAGTCGAGCGGCCCCGCATCAAGAGAACTTGGTGCGTATGTCACACCCAACAAGCAATGTGAGATTGTGAGGGAAGGGGGAGAAGTTGTAATAAGGGCAGCGGGAGGTGTTACTAAGGTGTGCGGCGAAGATTTGATCAATCAGTGTTGACGGAGAAGTGAGTGGTAACGGGACAGGCACGAGAGCCGTCCTCTACCACGTCACGGAAGAAGGGTGGGTGGAGCCAGAAGGCACCACGTGCGGTTGCTCGTAGACACTGATTGGCCTAGGTCATGGCCACCTGTAAAGGGTGTGTGTGTGTGTGTGTGTGTGTGTGGCTTTCCTACGAATTGGCGTTTTCGATCAATGAGTAGATGAGGATCCCTATTGATCGAGCAGTGAAACTCGATAGATAGATGATGTTTTCCTGTAGGAGGTAGCTAGATTGTTGCCAAGTACGGAAGATAATTGGCTGGTTAAGCCCTCCCGGCGAGGGGCGTGTCACACGCGAAGCGATGCAGCGGGCGCAGTCCGATTATACGAGTGTGTTGTTGGTTACCATGTTCCGGGCGTAACAAGAGGACAGCTGTGGGGATAACGGGGACAAGCAGTTAAAACTTATTGCACGCTCTAATGAAATGTAAAAGATCTTACCGGTAGTTGTTCAAAGAGGTTGGTGACGTCACCCGTAGGGCCTTCATAGGACACCTTGACCACACAGCGTTGTTGAAGGGTGGTGGTGGGGAAGTAAACCGAGGACAAGGGCAGTGAAACAGAGGTGAGGGAAGTGGATGGGGAGGGGGGTGTGCATGGGGACCGCCGGCCACCCCAAATACGGGATAGGTGGAAAGGGGGAAGTGACCGCGCACGGAGAACGCCGGCACACTGAGTGAGTTGGAAGGAGGAGGGGAGGAGACAAAGTGGGATGGCTGTATAAGCACATCACACAGGGCACGCAGCCACAGGGGGCTTCGTGCGCCGTGGCCGCAGGGGGCTGTAACGGTATTAAGGAAGAAAACAAACACAGGAAAAGACTGTATATTTGCAATTGTTATATTTGGCTGTTTTTCTTTTAGCGGGCGGTCGAAAGTCCCCAAACTACGGGGCCAGGTAACGACAACCGTACTGAAGGGTTCTAAAAACGCAGTGTAACCATGTCATACGGGTTAGAATCAGGAGGGTGGGGGAATACCCTGACTACCCCCTCCAGCATATTTGTAAAACACTATCACCCCATAGGGAAAAACTGATCAAATACAGCACAGAATGGACACAAGGGACAGACAACAAAATGACAACACCATGGCCGCCTAACGGCAGTTTCGACCCATACGTCCAACACTCACTACTGACACACATACATAACACGTACAAAGGGAAGAAGTTGGCGCATCACGTGGAGGTGTTTAACTTATGGAGGATATTCCAGGGGTCCCGATCAGGGCCAACCGGGATGTTCACTGTGGAAGGGACGGCAGAAGTAAAGGGGAGCGAGGAAACAAAGGAGGGGAAGAAGATTAAGGAGGAAGAGGGAAACGGAGAAAAGGAGATCGGTAGCGCGCAGTGCGTGGGAAGAGACAGAAAGGGGGACGAAAGGCCTGGCACTGTAAGTGAAGTAGAAGTAAAGAAGGAAGGGACCGACAACATGCCCCTAGCAAAAGTAGTGAAGGAGGAAGGGGGGTTATATCCTGTGACAGAGCTACGAGAAGCAGCAAGGCAACAACTAACGGCAGCTGAGGGATATTCGAACCCCACGTACAGCCCACCACCATATACAGCCACAGGTAGCTACCCCGGGGGGAGGAGGTGACAAGCACGGTAGGCCCAACCTGTACGAAGGTGCGTGCAAGGGAAGGGAAGAACAGCGAAGAACCCATCCCAAATATAGGACACGACGAGTGGGTAGCAGCGCATGTGCTGTTAAAATTGCGAGGGACATTAACAGGAGAAGAAAAGGAGGTAGTACGGAGAATGAACAAGGACGATGAGGGTAGCACTGGAATAAGAGGGGAGGATGGTAACACGAGAGAAGGGGAGCTGTCACAAGAAGAGGAGGAGATGTTGGAGTAACGATTGGCCGAATTAAGGAATGAGCGAAATGCACTGATCAAACAGCTTGCGAAAGAGGCACGAGGAAGAAGGCGGGAAAGGAAGGAAAGTAGGGATGAGTTAGAGAGAATGAGGGAGCGAACTGAAGAAAGGAAAAGGGAAGCTGAGAGAATGAAGGCAATAGCAGAAAGGGTATCCCGAGCAGCACAGCGTGACAGGAAAAGAGAGGAAGAAGAGAAAGAAAAGAAAATGGAACTATGGAAGAAGAAAATACTCTTCAAGAGCACCAGGAAATACGAAGAAGGTAAAGTAATAGAAAGCATATTAGAAAGGGAGAGAGAGAAATGGGAAAGGAGGAGAGAGGAAGAAAGGATATTAGAGAAGGTAAGTAATGAGGTGATGGAGGAATTGAAAAAGAAAATAGACGAAATAGGTGGTGAAATAGTAGAGAAGAAGGAAGAGGAAAGAAGAGAGAGGAAAGGGGGGAGTGGGGTAAGAACATATGTACGTCGGGATGCAGAAGTAGCCACAACAGCAGCGCAAAGGGGAGCAATTGGTAAAGGAGAACAGGAAGGAACGGATTTAATAGACCTAAAAACGGTGACGATTAGGGGGAAAAGGACAGATTGGGGGTTGTCGCTCCTGGATGAATTCTGAAGAAGAGGGAGTGGGGGAGAAGGAAGAAGCGGCAGTAGGGAAAGCTTAGACAACTTGTACATCACACGCACAAACAGGGAATCACCATGGGCATGCAGAAAGAAGGAAGAAGTGAAGGGAAGTGAGGAGCAAGAACGAGAAGTGGCGGGAGGGCAAACACGTGCAGTTACACCCACATCATTCCACCCAACATGCCCACCCACACCCGCTCCTGAACACACCCCATACGCCGACAGGCTTAGAGACCTCCCGGGACGCAGGCAGGAAGAACGGACACACACACCTGCAGTAAATAAAGAAAGCAATAGGAGAAGAGGGAGAAATGAAGGAGAAGCTACAACAAGCAGCGGTAATATGGACATGGCAGATGATCTAGTTGACACAGAGGAAGAGGAGGAGTATACGGACTCCGCCCCGCGACAACTGGGGGTACAGATGGGGCACAATCTAATGCCACTATTGGAGAGGGGAGGGGTTAGAGCACAATACGTCCCTTGGAAGCATGCCGATAAGGAAAATATAAAGTGCAGGCTCCCATCACTAAGCGGAGGAGCGGGAAAATGGATATACGAGATGGAAAAACGCACTGCAGGACAGAAACTAGCAGTAGGAGACGTGAAGGGCCTATTAATATCAATATTAGGGGATGCGGCAGACGACATCTGGAAGAGGGCAGGATTCCCCGGGGTTACAATAACGAACACATCACATGACGGGGCGCCATTTGCGATCTGCAGGCATGCATTATGGCAAGCTCTGAGGGTACAGTATCCAGACACCTCAGATATAGGAGCAATTACGTCATGCAAGATGCGTGAGAATGAAGATCCTGTTGATTATATCCAGGAGATTCAGGAGAAGTGGCGCATGGAAACTAGAGAGCAATGGGACAAGACACCGGCAATCTTTTACCACATACTAATACAAGGGCTTCCGGAGGCAGTACAAAAACAATTGAAGAAGATAGTGGGGATGGAAGCTAAGGCCTGGCCGGAAATACAATTAACAATAGTACACCATTGTAGGATGTGGCAAGCAAAGATGAAACAAAAGGAAGAAGATAGAAAAGCGGAAGAGGCAAAATTAGTGCAGAAAAAACTGACTAAGTATATCATGGAAGGAGTACTAATAACTACACCAACAACAATGACACCAAACCCCACGTAAGTAGTGGCTGCACAGGATCCCTCACAACTACAAATAGCACCACTACCACAACCACCACGACTTATAACACAACAGATGCCACCACCCCCACCATACACGGCTCCCATAGGAGGAGAGTATATGCTACCGTAAAATGGATATTATAACAACATCAGGGGAAGGGGAGGAATGATGAGAGGGAGGGGATATGGCCAACCTGCACGACAGCAAGGGGGAGGATTTCAGAGTTTCTACCCCAATGGGCAACCAGGGTACCAAGACAATGCAGGAAGTTTCCCATGGCAGACCAGGGAACCACCTGTATGTTGGGTTTGTGGAATGTTAGGACACATGTCGCGTACATGTAGAATGAGACCCTCCCCACCAGCATGGGGGGAACAAGGACCACAAGGGCCTATGAGGGAGCAGCAGGGTTACCAACAACCACAGGGAACACAACAGAGCAGCACACATCAGCAATTAGCAACACAACAACAGTTGCAGACATACTCACCACCGCAACAACAGGTGGCAATAACACAACAACACCAAGTACAACCAGTGCAACAGCTCACTCAAATACAGGACCATAAGTTAACCCCCATCGATACACAGCTACAACAAACACAGTTGGGGAGGGTGACTATCTTGGGACACAACCCTTACACAGGAAGCGGTCAGTCACTGTACCCACAATAGGACAGCCCACAGGCGTCCTTGGTGTGTCCCATCCTGTCGATAACACCTAATAGTGCGGAGGAACCACGCATTGAGGTAGCGATAGGTGACAAAAAATTCTCCTTCCTTGTTGTCACTGGGGCAACCAGGTCTTGCATAAGGGAGGGTTGATTTAAACTGTTTGGTGAGGCCATGAACACCCAAGGATTTTCTGGGGCTAGAGGGTTGGTTCCCTTTACTGATAACATCTCCTTATCTATAGGTGATTATGACATGTCTATCCCACTCCTGTACTCAAGGGAGTCGCCAGTGAACATACTTGGAAGGGACATAATGAGCAGGTTAAATATGACAATCTCCTTCATGGAGAATGGCATAACTTGCTCCACACCAGGAATAAACATGCTGACCGCACGACAAATACTACAAGCGTACTGTGGCCAGACAGTAGCTCGAGCTGAGCCTGTGGATGGCGAGCTGTTCCAGTAAGGAACAGACATGGCATTTGCATGGATGCCAGGAATAGAAGGAAAGATTTGGAGGAGGCCAGCAGCATATTTGTTCATGCCTGAGACACCAGCTAGTGAACCAGAAGGGAAGGTGATTTCGGTGAGCATTGAGTGGATCATAGCAACTGCTGATTACATCGCAGTACATGCCCAAGACAGGGAAGGGAGAGCATGGAGAGCAGTGATAGCCCTGGCTGAGGGATGCAGGCTCACCCAGGTGTCTGATGAAGAGCTCTTTTCAGAAGAGAGGGGAGAAGGAGAGATGGTATTTATGATGAGTGTAGATATCTGGCTAAGAGTGACATACAAGCAAGTGGCACAGAAAATGGCCATGGCACTCGAGGCACCCGCATCTACCCCAGTACCAGTCTACGAGGAAGATATGTCTAAGGTTCCAGCATCACTGTGGACCACCAGTCCCTATGACGTGGGCTGCATAAAGAGGATCGGAGGAGTAAAAATAAAGCTGAAAAAGGGTGCAATACTACCTAGAGTGAAGCAATACCCGCTATCAAAAGAGGCAGATGAGGGCATATATGAAACCATAACAGCCCTGATAAATAATGGCATATTGGTACCATCAGAATCACCATGTAGCACAGCCGTGTACCCAGTGTGCAAGGCTAAAGGAGGGTCTTGGCATTTCATCCAGGACCTCAGGCCCTTGAATCACATTGTAGAGGCGGAATACCCCATAGCAGCAAACCCACCCACAATACTATGTGGAATTCCGGCAGAGGCATCACGGTTCACCGTGATTGACCTCAAAAATGCCTTTTTCTCAATACCTCTGCACCCAGATTCACAAGACTTGACAAGCTTCACATACAGGAACACAAAATGGAAACACACCAGGTTACCACAAGGGTACTGCGAGTCACCCTCAATTTTCAACAGAGTAATACAGATGGATTTGGGGAACATTGAATTGGAAAGTGCGGTGCTGCAATATGTTGACGATATAATAATTTGCAGCACAACTGAGGAAAGCTGCAGGGAGGACTCAGTGAAAATGCTGAGAATGTTGGCTGAAAAGGGGTACAAGGTAGACTAGGAAAAGTTACAGTACTGTCAGGAACAGGTACTATACATTGGTCAACTAATATCCCAGCACGGAAGAAAGATTGCACCACAAAGAGCACAAGCCATATCCAACATGCCATAATCACAAATGGTGAGGGAACTGCAGCAGTTCCTGGGCTTATGCAACTACTGTAGAGCATGGGTTTTTGACTACAGCTCATACATAGGACCCCTACTTGAGGCATTGAGAGAAGCACACAAAGGGGACAAGACATTGGGATGGACAAGAGAAATGAAGAAGGCGTTTGATGAGTTGAAACACGCCATATCCACAGCTCCTGTACTTGCCACGAACGGCAATTCTTCATCTTTTCACATTGCGACTCAGCAGTAATGAAAGCAGTATTGACTCAGAAAACCAGCATGGGACACAAGCCAATAGCGTTCTACAGCAGTCACTTGGACCCTGTTATGCTAGGACATTTCCCGTGCGAACAGGGTCTCGCCGCAGCTGCATTTGCGGTGGAGAAATCATCATCGATTACAATGGGGTGCCCCACCACACTATTTGTGGAGCATATTGAATAAGCCTAGGTCCACACCAACCACACAGAGGGTGTCAGGTTATGAGATCATCTTATCTAGACCCACATTGTCAATTGTCAGATGCAGTACAGTAAACCCAGCCAGATTTATAGCGGAAGTTATTGAGGAAGGTGATTATGCTCACGGTTGCACACAGACTATCGAAACGTACTCATGCACAAGAAAAGTTGAGGAGGATGCACTTTAAGGGGGGGGGGATTTTGTACATTGATGGTTCGTCAACAATAGACTAAAGTGATGGGATAAGGAGAACTGGGGCAGGAGTTGTAAAAATTACAGAAGATTTGATGTATGTCCCGGTGAAATGCGTGCAGTTACCACAGCATTATTCGGCTCAAGCAGCGGAATTGGTTGCACTGAATTTGGCGTTGAAGGAAAGTGTTAACAAAAGAGTTACCATATATTCTGATAGCGCATATGTCAGATCAACCGTCCACTCGGGGCTGATAAAATGGCGGAGAAGAGGGTTTAGAAGAGCTGATGGCACCCCAGTGCAACATGCCCTCTTACTAGCAGAATTAATTGAAGTAATTAATGACCCCCAGGAGATAGCTTTGGTTAAATGCCCGGCACACACTAATGGAGACGACCATATCTCGAAAGGGAATGAAAAAGCAGACGCGCATGCCAAGCATGCAGCATACTTTGGTGAAATATGGAACCCCCCAGAATCAGAGAGAGGGAGAGGGAGGGGAATGGCAAGACAGATGATGATGAAGGAAGGGTACACTCATCTCCCCGCAACACAGATAATGGAATTACAGGCAGCCGCACCAATGACAGAAAAGGAACTATGGGTAAAAAGAGGATGTATGATGTCCCCAACAGACGCACTATGGCATCAAAATAATACCGGAAAAGTGGTCATGCCATTGGCACTGTTGAACACCACCCTGGCCCAGCTCCATCATCCAGCACATACAGGAAAGGAAGTGATTGCAGCACGAATTAGGGAAGATTGGTTCTGCCCCGAGTTAAATTCTCATGTCACCAATTTCATTAGCAACTGCCTCACATTCCAACAGTTTACGGCCGGTCACACGCTGCAAGTGATAAAAGGTACTATACCCCGGACCGAGGGACCCTTCCTACACCTACATATTGACTATGTTGATATGATCAATGTATGTCAAGGACATAGGTATATGATTGTAGTGGTATGTCCATTCTCCAGGTGGATCGAGGCCAGACCCTGCTCACATGCGGATGCGTTCAGAGCAGCTAAATTTTTAGTGAGAGAGGTCTTCCCCAAGTGGGGTGTTTGCGAAGTGCTGCGGCCAGACAACGGCCCACACTTTGCTAATGAAATGTTTCAACACATCACATCCTTGCTGGGTATTAAGCATAAATTTGCATGTGCAAACCTCCCACAGGCCAACGGTATATGTGAACGCCTGAACGGCCTATTGAAAGAAGAGATCACAAAAATTCAGCAGACAACTAAGAAGAGCTGTTGTACTGCCTTCCGCTGGCTCTGTTTGAGCTGAGGAATATGCCAGGGTCTGATCTCCACCTTACTTCCCACGAGGTAGTGACAGGACGTCAAATGCGCCTTCCTCTAATGCCAGCATCAAGAGCATTCACGGACTATGAAAACACTGCAACTGTTCTTGGTGATGAAATGTATCAATATGTGTCTTCTTTGATTACTAGTGTCGCCTTTGTATCTCAACAGCTCGAGCGCACGCGGGGCGGGTCGAAGAGTTCTCAACAAGAAGACACCAGCAAGGAACTGGGAAAGGAAGGACTATGCACTATTGCTGAAGGTGACCATGTGCTACTCCGCAACTTTAATAGAAAGTGGAACGGCCCACGCTTTACCGGACCTCACTTGGTAGAGGAGGTGGCTCCTAGAGCAGTGAAATTGCAGGATAAGCGCGCCTGGAATCACCTACACGACGTAAAGATCTACAAACTCCAGACCCGCCCTAGCGTTAACGACAGGGCCATTGGAAGAACAACGACATCAACAGCGTCGGCTACAGAGAAGGATACATCGACCACAGCTGAGGACAATAGTGTCACTACAATTGATCACACCCCAGATTCCCCAGACGCAACCACTGCCATAGACATTAGACCTTGCCCACAGCCCATCCCATGGTCACGAGATCACAAAGTAAACAAACGTCTGCCCAATCGAGCCCCAGCCCCCTCCCCTCCAAGGCCACCACTGATTGAAGGACGTTGTATAACAAACTTGGATATTGCACACACATAAAACACTTGTATGTTTTCTCTATTTTCTTCTCTCGCACATGCAGGTACCATTTATAATTGTACTGTTTAGAAAATAAAGTGTGCTCTGCCCAGGAGTAGATGCTGCCCACGGATGATAACACCCCTGAAGCCCTATCACACCAATTTGTATATCATATAAGAAGGCCAAAGTACCTAAAAAGAAGAAGGGTACGCATATATTATACCGCATTTGTTTTGGCCATAGGACAATCATTTCCCCATCTTCACGAGCACTTACCGGCTCTAAGAGATAGATCTCTAAGATTAGCGTGGGAACAGCTCTTTGCCTGGGCACTGAATGATTACTTGATAGGGAGAGCTTAATAACAACAACTAACAATAATAACAAGCATATTGAGGATTTTCAGGCGGGTACCTTTAACGTCGCAAGAATAAGCTGCCGGACTCCAGCAAGGTAAGAGCAAAATGCCGGTGAGACTAGCCCTTGTAATAAAAATTATAGCAGTGTTGGTCATCACTGGTCTGTTGGCTGCCTCTGTATGGCAGAAAAGTTATGCTATCAATATTATGGCTGCACCCAAAACTAACATGTCCCCTCCTACGGCTGCAACAGGTATGACGTCGGGTGGTATTAGCAACCCTAAGGATAAGGGAAGTAGAGTTAAACGCAGCACATATACTGATAACAAAGGTATCGATAATTACATAACAGATTCAGCACATGTCTCAAACAACATGTGGTACCAGCACATGACCCAAATTGGTAAGCAGACAACAGAAGATAGCTGTTATGTGTGCTCATTGATCCCATACGCCATGAGCGCTTCAAGGACATTCGTTGCCACAGAAATACAGGAAAAGACAGCGCGATGTATTTTATATCTGGCACTATTCCAAATTAGAGGACGATTCCAAGGAACGGTGGTGAGGATGCCGTGGGAGACAAGGGACACATACCCATACGAAAACAACTTCCTCAAGTCATATTTGAGCTACAATAAGAGCAGTTTTCACGCTGAGGCATTCAGATACATGACGAGTGGCCCTGATAAAGGAGAAACGAAGAAGGTAACGCTAGAATACCTGCCATGTGATTGGTACGCCACTGAAGTTCCTGGTGTACAGGGATGTTGGGAAAGGCCACTGATAACAATAACAGGGAAGATATACTGAACAATGAATGGGAAATAGGAGTGGTTGGGAGCAACATGATAACAAGAGAAAATATTACCACCATACAGGAACACAACGACAAATGCTGGACAACATGGGGCAAATATGTACCCATGCTGACATGGATGGAGAAGGATGAAGACCCAATAAGCATACTACCTCTGACCGCACCCAAGTTATGCTACCAACACAAAGGAGATGTGGAGGTGGGATATAACACCAACTGCGGAAGCGTGTTAGAACTACCAGAGGGGGCTGCTGGAACGGCAGTAATAATGGATCACTATTGGGCCTGCGGAGATAAGGCATACCACACCTTGCCTCCGTTGTGGAATGGAATATGCACAATGGTACACATCAATGTACCATCACTAGTGGTGCCCCAAAAACATGTGAACATGGCCAATTTCCCCAAAATGGACGAAGGAAACAAGAGGAAGAGAAGGTCCGTACTATCACAAGAGGGAGAGAACAACAACAACAACAACAAAAACATCCTAAAAAGAATGAAAAGACAAGGAGATCCCCTGACAGGAAACTACCTCTGGGCAAGGTCGGAAACAGCACTCACCTCCATTCCACCAGAACATAGATTATTCAGCAGGGCTGCAATGTTCTTCTCGTCAATAATACACCCAGGACTACAAGCATATGCGAATGCGAAATGGCTCCAGATCACCCGATGGGAACTAATGATGATGATTAATTCAACAGTAAACTGATTCAACGCCTTAAAAGAGGAGCTGTGAGCGGTAAGATGGTAGCACTGCAGAACAGATATGTACTGGATCTTCTCACAGCAATGGAAGGAGGAGTTTGTGCAAAAATAGGACAATCATGCTGCAAATGTATTCCTGCTAACGATGCAGATAATGGAACACTTACTGAAGCAGTATCACAACTGGCCCAGATGCACTCCAAAATGATGGAAGAAAGTAAAGGAGTGAAGAAGGATAATAGCTGGTTTTCATTGTTATGGTCATGGATGCTATCATGGCTGTCAGACGGGCTGAAAGTGATAGTTGGATGCATAATATTGGCTGCAGCAGTGTTGATTGTAATAAGGTTCTGGAAGGCCAGGAAGGCGCGCACTACAGACAAAATGATTGAAATGGTTGGCATGCACCCCTTGATGCCAACTGATGATGACCAGCACACCGACGTGATAATAAAGGAAAGAGAGAAACTGCGCAAACAGATAATCACTAACGACTTGGACCCACCATCTGTAAAGTTGGAGAACCCAAGAAACCCGAGGAGCTATGTTGGAAGATGGGTATACTGCAAACCAGGAGGGAGCTGTGTTTATATGTACTGGTCATTTGAAGACCATGTCAACCACTATGGACACCTGGGTGGAATAACTAAAATATCGAGATTAAGAGGAGATAAAGAAAAGGATATGTTTGTGGTCGACAAGTCGACCTGAGGGGGGACTGAAGTGGGAGAATGGAAGAACAAGATCCCCCCAATCTCATCGCGACCATGGCCTAGAGGATCGCGGATAAACATCAGGGCAAAATACGGTCTCTTCTGACCGTGAAGCATTCGTGCCATCCCTAACCGTAGGGTTATAGTAGTTCACAAAGAGACGGTTACTCGGGGGAACAATTCTGCAATGGGTTAACTTGCCCCTTTTAGACTCCTTGAATTTCAACGAAACTAAAAGGGGCAAGTTAACCCATTGCAGAATTGTTCCCCCGAGTAACCGTCCCTAGAGGATCGCGGCCCAGGCACCCACCACGAGATGAGTTCGCCTATCTACCAGATGACAAAATACCCTGGTTCAAGAACAGCCTGTCCCACTCAAGCCGACACCTGTGGCATGGATGAACTCGACTAAGACATTAACAACGAGCACCCACATCATTAGAGATGCCACAACGACCTAGCCAACTGCCAAGAACACACATGCCACCATGCACACTGGTCACTCACGCACCAGCCTACACGAAGAACATATACAGTGCTATGACGTAGGTGACGGATACACCCACTGATGCGCATCTTTATTATTTTTCACATAGGCCCCTTTATAGTAATGCAGAAACGCAAGACGCCTGAAGGACTCGCGTATACGCTTGCTGACGCTTCTCCCAGCTCTCGCATCATGATGAGAACATAATGTAGACATAATATTGCTTATGACGCCATGTCAAACCGCGACATAGGTACCGTGGATTATGCATCCCCACCCATGAACTAGGCCCAAGTAGGCCGCAAGCAAGAATCGCCATGAACATTGTATGAGCAAGAGTACAAGTGCTGATCACGCAGAACGAGCCCAGCGAGAGCTCATAGCCAAGGCCGCGATGTTGCAACTCGTATGCTACCAGCAGGCGCCAAGGTCACACCTGTAAGCAAAGCCAAGCACACAGAAGCAAAATACAACTTTAAATGTGCAGAATTCCGCTCCAGCTACGGTCTCTCCACATATGACCAAGCCGACCTGACAAGGTGCCAGACCCACGAGACAGAAGTCACCTGGGTCCCACGTCTGGAACACAGGTTGCAACAGCGAAATGGCAAGATGGACACCTACGGTGATGGGAATGGCCTGCTCTCAAGCCTATGAGCAAACCCGCACATTGTCTGCACAAACACATAGTTACACATTGTTGCTAGTGACAGGTACACCGTGAGCTGGGAACGACGATGGTCCCAGACTTGGGGGCTCGCCGGAGGACCAATCAGAACATGAGGGGACTCATCACTGACGCCACTAACATTAGCCAATCATCAGGGGTCTTCGTGTAACAATTTTCAAGTATCTAATAAAAGGGATAGCCCAAGTATACCACCTGTCTCATCCTTAACCACTAATATTCTTCTCTATATGTATCCTATACTAACCCTACCACTCAAGGAACCAATCTGAAGTGGCAATAGGTTTTTCGCTAACTTTCCCAGGTGACGCAAGTAGTGCGTCATACTGCTGTAAAAAGGGCCTGCGAGCCCCACGAATTATGAGAGTCTGGACGGACGCGTACGATCCTAGACCCATCCCTGCCCTTGTTATAATAAACAGCAGAACCACCTTGCTCCTTTTGTGTGTCTCATACTCATTTTTGGGAAGCACAGGAGGAGTTGGGTCCTCCCAGCCCGGAGGTCCGCGGACGGCTCAACCGACCCCGGGATAATCACCCCGACAACAGGCTGAGTGACGTCCCCGTGGATACCAGGTGAGTGTTACACATAGGCTTAATCTGACTACACTGTCACTTCCTTTCCTCTGCTGTGTTCTAGTGCCAATATTAAGGCAGCTCATTCTGATGCTTGTGCTGAATAGGTGACGACAGAGGTGCGCTTGTCACCACCTTGCCTGTCCTGTCCTCTCTCAATCTCACCACTGCTGTACCAGTATGTCTTTCCCCAGTCGTTTGGTCAATTGTTGACGACCCATCCATGTAAGGCACGTCTCCCCCCTCAAGTGCGTTTTCCTGTACGTTTGCGAGTGTCACTGAATTCTTCTAGGTTTGTTGTCCAGTCGCGTCCATAGTCACCCTTCTGTAAGACGTTGTTGATGAAAGTTGCCGGGTTGACAAGTACTTTTCGATCTTTCCAGTATTGCAAAGAGGACATTCTCCACATAAAGAGTGGTGCTTCATCCGATGGTAATACTTGTTTATTTGTCCCCTGTGAATGCGGCGGCAGCCAATGCCTGTTCGCATGCATAGTATCCTCTCATTACTGGGTCTAATTTCCCACTGTAGTATGCTAGAGGCTTGTGCCCCAAGCTCGTCTTCTGTGTCAGTACTGCAGTCACAACCACTCCATCGGAGTGTGAGAATAGGAAAAAGTATCTTTGATAATCTGGAATCCCGAACACTGGAGCTGTGCGTATTGCTTCCTTCAGCTCGTCAAATGCCTCAGTCATATCTTTTGTCCATTGTAATGTCTTCTCCCATCTTTGTGCTTCCTCCAGTGTGCTCAATAAGGGCCTAGTGTATGTGCTGTAGTCAAATACCCATGCCCTGCAGTGGTTACATAGTCCTAGTAACTGCTGAATTTGTCTCACAGTCATGGGATTTGATGTCCTGCGTATTGCTTCTGCATTTTCTGGTGTTACTCTTTCACCATCTTGGGATATAACTTGTCCTATTTACAACACTTCTGTCTGGCAATATTGTCATTTGGCTTTGTCTAACGTGTACCCTTTTTCTGCTAATACTGTTAACATGTGTACTGAGTAATTTCTACACTGTTCCTCAATCTTGCTGCAAACCAATATGTAATCCACATACTGTATAACTGTGTTCTCCATCTGAATATTGCCTTAGTCCATTTGAAGTACCTTGTTGAATATGGAAGGTGACTCACAGTACCCTTGAAGAAGTCTTGCATGTTTCCACTTCTTAGTTCTATATAGAAATTAAGTTAAGTCCTGTGAATCTCGGTGTAATGGTAAAGAGAAGAATGCATTCTTCAAATATATGACTGTGAAGTAAGTGGCTTCCGTGGGAATGTTTTAAACAAGATTGTCGCTGGGTTCGGAACTAAATGAAATTCTGCTTCTACAATGTGGTTAAGAGGGCGCAAGTCCTCTATAAAATGCCTTGACCTCCTGTTGCCTTTCTGACAGGATACACAGCCGTGTTGCATGGTGATTCTGATGGCACTAGGATACCCTGCTTCACTAATGCTGCAATGGTCTCATAGATACCTTCCTCTGCCTCTCCCTCTCTCTCGCTAGACAGAGCGAGAGAGAGATTTGCCAAATCGTCCTTGAGAAAGGTCGGCGGTGCTTTCAGAATCATTGCGAATCTCTGCGGTACCTTTCTGTAATCTATTCTGACCCAATATGTAATGCTCATTTCGAACACCATCTCGTGATCTGATCTGCTGTCTTTGAATAGTTCTATATCTGTAACTGTAGTCAACTTGTATCCTTCTGCCCTGGCAATCACTGGCAATCACTGCTTGCCATGGTCTCCCTTAATGATGATTAATAGTGATTAATGCCTCTGATTCTAGAGGCTCTATTGTCCCTTCCTTCTTATTTTATGGTATTTCTGGCCTGAATAAGTACTCATTTGGGAGGCGCCACATTTTCCCCTGAATCCCTGTGAGCCATACTATTATTATGTCAGTCCCATACTGAAACAACAGTTCCTCGTCTACTGGCACCCCCCTCTGTACCGTCCTTCCTCAATAGGCTTGAATGATCTCCCTCACGTTGAGAAGGTGTATCCTTGGTGTGGAACACACTATGCCCTTGTTGGTGAATGAACTGGTCATGTTAAGTTTGCTCATGATATCTCTCCTCAGTATGTTTAAGGGTGTCTGTCGAGAATAAAGTAGGGGCAAAGCTCAGTCGTATTCCCCTATGGAAAGTGCAATATCTTCTGTGAAAGGAACCAATTCCATCACCCCAGAGAACCCTTGAGCATTCATGGCATCGCCTGACATACTATATTCCCCGTCCCGGATGCAGAATCTAGTCACCCCTTTGTCTACAAGAAAGGAAAAAGTGTTGTCATCTATCGTCACCCGTATACGTGGTTCCTCCACTGGGTTGAGTGTAATCAATAGGATGGAACACATCAAGTCTGTCTGTGGGCTGTCCTATTGAGGATATAATGACATTCTGTTTCTGAAGAATGGGTTGCCCCCCACTACAGTGACCCCCCTAGTTTCCTAATGGGAGTCGTTGTCATGGAGTACGTGCATGCCTCTGTCCTGTTGTTTGGTTGTGTGCTGTTCTGCATCTGCGGTATCTGCTGTGCCATGTATAAATGGTGTGTGTTATCCTGCATCTGCAGTATCTGTGATGCCTGTGTCATGGGCTGGTGTGTCTGTGGATATGCGTTCAGTGGCTGTCCTTGTTGTTGTGTCTGGTCCTGGGTATAAAACCCATCTGTATATTGCCTTAGTCCATTTGAGGTACCTTGTTGAATATGGAAGGTGACTCACAGTACCCTTGAAGAAGTCTTGCATGTTTCCACTTCTTAGTTCTATATAGAAATTAAGTTAAGTCCTGTGAATCTCGGTGTAATGGTAAAGAGAAGAATGCATTCTTCAAATATATGACTGTGAAGTAAGTGGCTTCCGTGGGAATGTTACACAAGATTGTCGCTGGGTTCGGAACGAAATGAAATTCTGCTTCTACAATGTGGTTAAGAGGGCGCAAGTCCTGTATAAAATGCCTTGACCTCCTGTTGCCTTTCTGACAGGATACACAGCCGTGTTGCATGGTGATTCTGATGGCACTAGGATACCCTGCTTCACTAATGCTGCAATGGTCTCATAGATACCTTCCTCTGCCTCTCCCTCTCTCTCGCTAGACAGAGCGAGAGAGAGATTTGCCAAATCGTCCTTGAGAAAGGTCGGCGGTGCTTTCAGAATCATTGCGAATCTCTGCGGTACCTTTCTGTAATCTATTCTGACCCAATATGTAATGCTCATTTCGAACACCATCTCGTGATCTGATCTGCTGTCTTTGAATAGTTCTATATCTGTAACTGTAGTCAACTTGTATCCTTCTGCCCTGGCAATCACTGGCAATCACTGCTTGCCATGTCTCCCTTAATGATGATTAATAGTGATTAATGCCTCTGATTCTAGAGGCTCTATTGTCCCTTCCTTCTTATCTTATGGTATTTCTGGCCTGAATAAGTACTCATTTGGGAGGCGCCACATTTTCCCCTGAATCCCTGTGAGCCATACTATTATTATGTCAGTCCCATACTGAAACAACAGTTCCTCGTCTACTGGCACCCCCCTCTGTACCGTCCTTCCTCCCTGCGTTCTCTTGCATTAACCTGCAGTAATGTACTATTGTAAGTTGCATTTCTAACAATGGTTTTGCTTTCATTCCCACTAGCTTCTTCGATTGCCTTTCCAGCTGTTCTGGCAACCCATAGCATAATATATGGTAGAATAATGCCACTGTTTTATCCCACGATTCTTGCATTTCAAGGTGCCAGAGCTCTTGAATAGCCTGAACATATTGTAGCGGGTCTTCGTCTTTCCCAATTCTGCATGCCATAATCGCACTCATATCTGACGTGTCTGGGTACTGCATCCGCAGAGCTTGTCATGGTATTCAGTCACTGCATCGAATACAAAGCATTGAATGCCAAAAGCATTAAAAAAAGCAACAAATGCATTTAATTCAATGGTAAAGGTTTTTATTCGGAGCGACCCCCCCATTAAAAAAAAAGAAAAAGAAAATGCATTCGATAATTTTTTTCTGTTGCTGTTTTTTAGATGCTAAGGCATTCGATGCTTTGGCATTCGATGAAATTACTATAAACCCTTGCCATACAGCTGCTCAGCAGTTAGCGAACGGCAAACCATTGTGCACCGTGTTCTGTGTTGTTACTCATGGGTACCCCGCCCTTCGCCATACATCATCAGTGGCCTCTCTGAGGGTCACCACTAGTAAACCTTTTACATCCCCTACTGTTAATTTCTGTCCTGCCGTCATTCTTTCCATCTCGTATATCCATTTCCCTGCACCTGCGGTCAATGATGGTAGCATACACCTCAAGTTTTCCTTGTCTATGTGTTTCCATGCTATGCACTAAGGTCGCCCCACTCCATTTGCCAGTAAGGGCATCTGTGTGAACCCAACCTCCACATCAAGTCCTCTTGTTAACTTGATTTTCCCCTCTGACCTCCCAATGTCTTTGGTGGCAGTAACTTGCCTCCCTGTGATTCCCCTCAAGTACATCAGGTTCTCGCTGGCCCACCTCATGGAGGACCATGTCTCGGTTCTGTCTGGCAGCACGGCTGCTTTTGCATATTTCTTGCTGCGATCCTGCTCCAATTGCCTATCTCTTCCTGCGTTATCGCCAGATGCAGTCAATCCCCATTTCAGTCTTGTGTCTCTCACTGCGCTCTCCTCCTCCTCCTTGCGTTTGCGCTCTCTTGTGAGTCACTCTAGTTCCCACTTTCTCCTTTCCCTTCTTACCAAAACTTGCTTTTCCTTCTCGTCTTCCACTCTTTGTCTCTCTATCTCCTCGAGCTTCCTATTTCTCCTCATCTCTTGCTGTTCCCGCTTTTTCTCTTCTTCCCTTTGCTTTTCTCGTCACAACCTCTCGCGTTCCTCCTACTCTTCCTTCTCTTTCCTTTCTACTTCTTCCATTATCTCTACCCACTCTTGTGCCTCACTGCTTCCCTTACATCCAGCTACTTCCTTACTTGCCCCTCCTTTCTCTCCTGCTGTCTTCCCATCTAATTTCAATAATATTTGCCATTCTACCCACTTGTTCGATTTTATTCCTCCCAGCCCCTCCTTGGCGCTTGTCTGGGTCTCGCTGCATGCCCCTTTCTGCCCCTCCTCCTTGGTAGATGGTGGAGGTTGAAATGTTGGATTTGTTTACCCCTCCACTGCTTTTAATTCCTGTATAGGGTATAATCCCTGCGTTTCTGCTGCTGCCCCTTTGTTCTCATGGTCATGGTCATGGTGGAGGGGGGAGGGGGCCGAAGGCACTGCATGCAGAGTTTCCTGCTGGCTCAATCTCCTTTGGTGCCTCGATACTTGCCCCTCATCCTCCTGAAACATTTTTCAGAGCTTGAGTATTGCCATACGACTGCTCAGCTTTTTCCCCTTATAGGCCTCTTGTATGTGTGTGTGTGTGTAATGATTGCTGTAGGCATTTGGAGAAACTTCCACATTGTGGCCATGGCTTAGTCGATTAACATACTGTGTTTTTCATCGATTCCACGCTAAATTTACAAATCTTGTCTTTGTATCTCGGAAGGGCCTTATGTAGGTGCTGTAGGGGCGTACCCACCCGCACTTCCCCTGATACATTGCTTTATACTCACTTGACCTCAAGTCTTGACTTTCAACACTTCTGTGATTATACAAACACAAAATACTCTATGATTCTGTTTTTCTCAAGTTCACAAATACCAGTTCTTGTCAATTATCCTGAGCCTCTCTGGGTCCCAACAAACCTTTCAGGCATGCTCGGCACACCGCTCTCTACAACCCTCTGCCTCATCAGACACACCCACTAATCTTGCGCATTCGTCTTCCGCGCACCGCCACTGAACAGCTTACCCTGTCAAGTGTAAACTGCAGCCACCAAATTCTGTACCTCCTTGTGCTGTCCTAGTCCTATGCATAGGCCCTATGGGTGATGGCACCTTTACACTACATAGGGAAAGGATAGAAATCACTAACAGAGCTCACAATGCTATTGTTCCATCACACAGACATTTTAACGAACCCGACATATGCCCACAGATGTCTTCCTGCCTCCTAACAGCGGATACCAATATTTGTTGTGCTCCATCTGTACCTACAGCATCCCCTTGTAGATAAAACACCTCTGTGAGACTAAATCAGAAGAACACTTTCCGCAATTCAAGCTAGCTCCACTTGCTTACTGTTTACACGGTGATACCATCATTCATGACCCGAGCTAAAACGCCCAATCCACAGGTAATCCAATATTTAGATACCTTTGATCATCTGTACCCTTAAATCAATAGGCTAGGCTATTCGCCAGAATCTTTTTCCTTAAGACTGAATGCTCCCTAACCACAAAACGACATGTGCCTCCACTCCATCCCCTACCGTACTTCACACTACTCGACACTACTAAACGAAACTCAACAACACTTCAAGGATACTCAACAATGCTCGTCATCACCCCACACCCGACATTACTTTACCACCTCCTCAGTTGCCGTGTGGCTGAGTCAATACTTACACTCCGTGATCCACTGACGCTGGTCGGCTACTGGCACGCCCAAAGCTGCCACATCACCCCTGTGGTGTGCTGGGCTCCTCATGGACTGCAGGCAGGATATTCTCCAAATTAGCTCCTGACAGCCTCTGCACGGGGGTGCACCTCCCATTGGTCTCACTTTCCGTAAGGCGCCTTGCAGCCCTCCATGCACTGCAGCAGAAGAGGCAGCTTATGCTGAATGGGCGTAGTCAACCATACCTCTGCTACCAACATGTTGGCTTAGGTATACAAGAGGGACTTGGGGTCACACTAGTAGCACACTGTTCCGGCTCCCAGGGCCCAACTACCCCTCCCCCAGTGCACAGACTGAGGACTCAGCCAAAGGCAAGTTAGAACTGTTGTTTATTACACAAACAGACAGGCATCAGGCCATTTTGTTCAATTTCTACATCACAGCATGGGGCTCTGCCCCAAAACCTACGAGAAGACAGGATCGGGTAGATGGGGTGGTAGTGCCTAAGCATGGCACCTATAGATGTTATTCTATTGGTCCGCACATATCAGGTTCCTTGCCTGCCCCTTCCCTGAAAACTATCTATCACATTGTTGCAGGGTCACAGGATTACCATTGGCTCTTGCCCTCTGCTGTCCACCCCTGGTTTTCTGTTCCCCGATTGGCTGGGGCTGATATTCCCAGGCCTGGGAACCATCTCTGTTCTCAGCACTCAGTGCACCTTCTCAAGGTGATGAGAAAGACTGTTCCCAATGTAACCATCACTGCTATCACTTTTGCCTGTGAGAGTGCCCTCAGTGTTGCAACGTTGTTTAAGAATCCATGTTTCACTTCATGTATGTGTAGCTGAGAACTGTTAGTCTTTCCACCACGGATGAATGACCATTGTCTGGCTCGGCTGCACCACATGGTTGAGGACCATGAAATCGAGCTCTCGGGTCTGTCACGACCTTAACCACAGACCACAGGACTCCGGCACCATGGCCCCTGCCACAGTACTTTAAGAAGGCCAGAAAGGCCTACTTCAGCCCGTTGCGGGTGCCTTGGATGCAATCCTGGCGCTGTTGGCATCAGGCTCACTTGGCGAGTATGGGTTCCAATAGACAATGGGTGAACATGGCTGCCCCCACGAGGATCATCGGGGAACTGCAACAAGTAGTCTAGGATCAGGGCGGGGTCCGCCCCCAAGGCACCTGGGATACCTGCTGGGTATTTAAACCACACCCGGCTTGAGGCACGCGCTTCACGTTATTCTGCTCTTGCAGCGTGACATTCACCGGGTCCTGCTCTGCATCCTGGCCTACACGGGCGAGAGACGTTTAAGAACACTGCCATCCTTATCAGTTCAGCTTCAGCTCCTCCATCCAGTCGGAGCCTTCGGGAACTTCTCCATCGTTCTTCAGCTACATCCCTAGGAAAAAAAGGCAAGAATCAGAAGCTACTTACTCAGTTCTCCTGGAAGGCCTCCGCATTTTTTCCGAACATTATCCTCGGCGTTTGGTCCCAATATATCGCTGCTTCCAGGAATCTTCCGCGACCTGAAAAGAACAACAGCACAGGTCAGTCAACTTGCAAGGACGCTTTCAGCACCGCGTCTTGCGCATCCTTACCTTCTCGAACTCTGCAGTCAGCCTTGGCTCACTCTATCAGCCCCTGCAAGACAAGAGAAGAAGGTTATTGGAGCATTCATCAATACAGACACTACTCAAAAGACACTGAAAAGACTTACCTGAAAAGTGGGGTCACAGCCGGTCTGAATTCCAGGCAAAACGGCAGTGAAGTAACTCGGCAGATCAGCCAACAACGACGCGCCCCTGCCCAGCAGGGCAGGACGGAGAGCGCAACTTTCCGAAAATCAAGGTGAGCGAAGTCCCAAGGGGAAACCGCAAGGGGAACGCAGAGAGCAGGGTTTCTTGTGGGAAGGAGAAGTCGCTAAATCCACCTCCTGTCTTCTAGAACTGATTCCTGGCAAAACAAACCCCGGGGAAGGTGCCGTGTACCCAGAAGCGTCCCAGACCAGTCGAGAGGTGCCCCTGTGGATGCAAGGTGAGCGTTACAGGTCTACAATTTATGAGGATTTATTCTATTTTTCTGCAGACGGCTCCTCGTCTATTAGCATCGTAATGTGCCGATTTTCTCTGACCTTGGCTGCGAGCCCTGGGCTGCTGTTCTGTGCAGCCTAGTTCTGCTTTTCTTCATCTCTCGTACCGAGGCCTATGGCCCCATGTAACCTCACTACAGTTATTGTATGCTTTCTATATGCCTATATCATGCTGCGTTTCTTATGGGTTACTAGTATCTGGCTCTTTCAGGCTCCTTATACGACCCTGTAGTTCCATATGGTTAGTTGCAATAAGCGTCTGCAAGCCTGCCCTGCATCTCTTCTCTGCCTTTCATTTTGCATTTCTGTGTTTGGTTGATGAGAAAAGAATAAAGACTTTCGACAGTATGTAGATATATCTGTCCTCTATCTACAGAACTGTGTAAGCATGTTCTGCGTTTGTACACGCATTTGTCCATGTAACTTTGTGTATAGTTGCAAGTTTGCTTCATGACTAACGTTGCTATGTCGTGGTGTCACTAACAATGTCAGCACAATGGTTTTGCGTTGTTAGACAATCTGATCCATCGAGGCATTTGGACCCATGATGAGGGTAGAGGCACCTGTACCCATAAAGACCTTGACTGGATAAGGTTTGAATGGCTGTGTAAGAGAATATCTGTTCGCAGATGTGGATGTCACTGGCCCTACTGGGGGCTGTCCAAACAGTGAGTTGCTTTGTAAATTCTTGACTCTTCGGCTGTCGTGTTCATGGGGGTGAGGAGGGGCATTCCTGGGACCCTCTCTTCACATCCACATGCCAATTAGACATGGGTGGCTAGCAGGTACTTGGCCAGCCCCTCTTAGCCTCATATTGGCTATAATGCACACAAGCATACCAGCACCTCCTCAAATGTCCCATACCTTGGGCTTCGGTCCCCCCGAGGGCATTCAACCTACAGCGCATTGTAAACATACCGATGGTGAAAGGCGCTATACAAAAGACGAAATGAAATGTGTTGTACTGGATAGCTCTATATCTGTAATTTTCCTTACAAATCCAGCATGGACAACATCACTCTTTACCAGTGTGGAAAGAGCAAGATGGTCACTCATTTTGTGGCCCACCGGATGTTTTGGGCTTCAACTTCTTTCAGCCCTACCAAGCATAGTCAATGGTGAAGTACCATGGGAGTTGTAATCCAAATCATCTAAGGGGCCACATTATGAGTAACTATGAAGAAGAAAGGGAAAACCTAGTATCAAACATTGGCCTGTAAATGGGTTCTGGTTGAGTGGAGCTGGCAATCAACTGTCCCTCTATCTTTTCCCCTTCTCACAGTGCTGCATTATCCCGTTACCTCAACTAGACTGTGATTAAATGTACCCATGCCTGTTATCTACTTTCTGTCCATGGTGGTCAATGGTGTGGATTAAACATTCAGGAACTAGGATCAAGCACTCCTGGGTGGAAGGTTTAAGTACTCTGATGGATTTACACTGCTCGAGGGTGGCTATTACAACCATTTGGGAGATGCACGTATTTGTATGTTTGATAAAGCCACATTTAAGATCACATTGCCTGAGTATTTTGAATATGTTCTGAGGTTTTTCTGTGAACCACCAAAGGATAAACGTGGGGGGTGAGAGCCTGTACATGCATTGCTCCAGTGCACATTAATTCTTAAGTCAAATCCTCTAGTGTAGGTGCAATTCACACCCCTGAATGGATCCCCCCACATCTTCATCCTAAGCTCCAAGGGATCTGAGTACCGAGTAGATTGTATGTCAAGTCTGGATGCTCTTTAATTTCCCTTCTCTAGCTGTAGCAAATACATTTGCAAATCTTTGACCGCAGGCCAAGTTAGATACATTCAGAAAATATACCAGTGCATCAAAATCGATGCACCCCCTTGCTCACAATCGCACCTCACCCAAAATAGCCTTTCCATCCCTCACCCACAAGGACCTTGCTCATACTCTCAGGTCACCTAAACCTGCCTCCTACCAAGATGGCATCCTTCTCGCCATCATTGTGAAACAGATCTCAGGATCCACCCTTAAGTCCCGTCCTTAACAGTCAATATCTTGCTCAATCAGGGCATTTTCCCAAGCACCTTAAAAAGGTTTAATCTGCCCACTCCTAAAAAAAACCTTTACACCCAGGCAGTCTTGCTAATTACCAGATGATCATTCGCCTTTTGTTCATTGGTAAAATCATTAAGAAGGCTGTTGCCTCCCAACTGCATGATCGGATTAACCAACATGACCTTTCCCATTGCATGGGATTTAGATCCAGATGCAGCACCATTCAGTTCACAGATGATGCTCTCCAAATCATGTATGAAGGTAATTCCTGCCTCTTTGTCCTCCTTGACCCATCTGTTGCTTTTGGCACAGATGCCCACTTCATACTTAGAAGCCTACTTGCTGGTGGAATGGACGTCACAGGCACAGTCTACAACTGGTTCACCTCCTACCTCTTGGGCAGATACCCAGTCTAGATGAGTAACTACAGTCACCTGTGGAGTCCCACGGGGATCAATGCTCGAACATTCTCATTTGTTTGTCATTGCTGCTGCGTGTGTTGCATTGCGCATTGGACTCACTTTGATTGCGAACTACACTTCCCAGCAGCCTCTACGTTGCTGAAATAGAAACGTCAGGCGCTTCAGCGCCGGTGCTTCTGGGACGGTGCCGGTCTACGCCAGTCCTGGTGGGCTCCCTATTTAACATCTCCACTTCCCTTGTGGACTCAGGTTAGTCAGGGCTGCAAGATACAGACTAAGTACTTTGCGTAAAATTGAAACGTTAGTTTTATTAACTGCATTTGAATTACTTGAATAAGGACTGCTGCCTTTGAATTGATTCTTTTTGAATTGTGAAATTGGGATTTACCAGCATTTACTTTGGATAGCGTGCTTTGCTTGCTAAAATTGTGTTCAACCACGAGCTTTTGCAACTTGCCAAGCTGTGCTACTTTCAACAACAAAACTTCTTGAACGCTTGAACGTTCTCATTTGTTTGTCATTGCTGCCGCGTGTGTTGCATTGCGCATTGGACTCATTTTGATTGCGAACTACACTTCCCAGCTGCCTCTACGCTGCTGAAATAGAAACGTCAGGCGCTTCAGCGCCGGCACTTCTGGGACGGTGCCGGTCTACGCCGGTCCCGGTGGGCTTCGGCCATCGGCCTTATACTCTGTCCAACCACTAACGGGTAAGAAATGGGTTACCTAAAGTTCTTACAGTTGCTAACTGATGCTAACAAACTGGAAAATGAAAGGACGGTTAGAAGCTTCCTTGACAATAAAGCCATTTCCTCGAGCCTCTATATCCCTGACAAAAACCTAGGCACTGTCATCTTGCCGAAAGAAGCACATTTTAAAACCAGCTCGAGACCGTCCACATCTGCTATTACCTGCCCGGCACCTACTTGCCCAGAAAATTCCACCCTGAAAATAGCACTCCTAAATACTAGGTCACTCAACAAACAGTCACTTGATGTGCACGACTACATCATCCAAGGTAACCTGGATATACTCTTCCTCACAGAAACTTGGTTACAAGAACCAGTAGGCCCAACCATTGACAGCGCCGTTCCGCTTAATTATAACATCTAACACGAAAACAGAACATCAGGAAAGGGCGGGGGGGTAGCTATAATAGCTAAACAGACGTTGAAGCTGTTCACCACAAATATTTCTTGCACGGGCTGTGAGGTCCTTCATCTTAAATTCACGCCCTCTAACAATCACTGTATCAACTTCATCATTCTGTATAGGCCTCCTTCACTGACTTACGACTTCAATGACGACTTATGCCATATTTTGAACACTTTGAAGGGAACTAATACTGGGACTATCCTTTTGGGCGATCTGAACAGATGGCGAGGTAACCCCTGTGACAAAGTGGCTATAAGCCTAGAAAACAGTCTAGCAAACATTGACTACCACATTGCCAATAAAGACCCCACTTGTATCTCTGGTAATCAACTTGATTGGATTATCTTTCATAATGTTCAACTGACAGTGACCAATACCATTCCATGCATTTGGACAGATCATCATGAAGTTGAAGCCACACTTTCCTTCACCTCCAAACTCGATCACCTTGACTATTCCCCTAAATCAGTCCTAAGCAGAAACTTTAAAAAAATCACACATGACATTCTTAATGAAGGACTTATATATGTCATGAAAAAAACCACTGATAATGACTCTTGCGAGAACATCATCTGCAAATTTAGTAATCACTTCCTGGAGCTATTTGACACACATGCACCACTTAAAAATAAACAGGCTCGCCCTAATCCCAACCACCAGCATTGGTTCATGCCTGACCTGAGCATTCTCAAGACAGCTAAAAGGAAATTAGAAAGAACATGGCTTAAAACCCCTTCAGAGGAAAATAAAGACAATTGGAAAAAATGCAATCTCTTATACAGAGCTAAACTGACGGAAGTAAAAAAAGATTTCTACAATGCTCAAATCACCAGTGCCTCTAATTCCACCGGGAAATTATTCCAAATCCTAAAATCCTTCGAAAAACCACCTACTCTTTCCTCTCCCTTCCAACCAACTTTGACAGACTGTGAAGCAGTTCAACTTGCCTTCTCAAATAAAATTAAAAAAGCCAGAGACTCCATCATAAGTTGCAATGTATCGATCCCACCTCCATCTGTGCACCCTAGGATAACGAACCCTGACTTAAACATTCCTAAATTCCTATTCTCCCCAGTTTCTACTAAAGACATGAATGACACTCTTTCCGCCATGAACTGCACCACCTGCGCTGAAAACATCGTACCTCCAAAACTGATTTTGGACAACGCTGAAATCTTTTCCCCTTTTCTCTGTCGTATGACAAAAGCCTCCTTTAGAGATCGTAAGGTGCCTACTGGAATTAAAACTGTCACAGTCACTCCCTTAGTCAAGAAACCCGGACTAGATCAACAAGACCCCACTAATCTAAGACCCATTACCAATTGTAATTTTCTGTTGAAGGTACTTGATAAAGTAGCAACCAAACAACTGCAAGAGTATGTAGACCAACACAGCCTGCTACACCCCCAACAATCGGGCTTTAGAAGTGCTCACAGCACAGAGTCAGCACTGCTGGACTTGCAGACCGAAATGTTGAGCATTTTGGATAAAGGCAAGACAGGACTGTTAATCCTCTTGGACCTCTCGGCAGCTTTCGATTTATTAGATCATGAAAAGCTCCGAGAGGCCCTAGGTGTAGCTGGAAACTGCTCCCAAGATGCAATAGATTGGAGTTCATCTTTCCTAGAAGACAGGAATTCTAAAATCAATTGGGGAGGCCATTCCACCTCACCCAAACCTGTAGATTGTGGCGTCCCTCAGGGAGCTAGTTTTTCTCCCTTACTCTTTAATTTATATATTCGTTGCCTCTGCAACATTCTATCACAACTTGGAATCTTCTTCACTAATTTTGCCGATGATACACAGCTCATTATGGAATTGAGTGGAAATCATTCTATAGACAACTACAAGCTATTGGTCATCTATAACACCATAGAAAACTGGATGTTAACACACTGGATGTGTCTCAATAGTTCCAAAACGGAACTCATGACTTTTGGAAACGCAAAAGCCTTAAACAATCTTGGCCCGGACTACTCCGAATTCTCTATAAAAGATTCCACCATCAAGGTATCAAATAAGGTCAAAACCTTAGGTATTTACCTACAATCCTCCCTAGGTGCAGAAGCCCAGACCGCTTATCTTAAGCGAAATTGCCAATATTATCAAAGGCTCCTCTGCCGTATCAGACCATTCCTAAACACCAAGAATAGTGCCACGATAGGGAGAGCCACTATTCTGTCTCGCTTGGACTATGGAAATGCATTAATGCTTGGCGCCAGTAACAACTGCCTGAAACAATGCCAGATTATCCAAAATAATGCTGTCAGGTCCATTGTAAACAAACCTAAGCGAGAACACATCACTAAGGACAGGAATGATCTTCATTGGCTGGCAGTGAAAGAACAGATCTTTTTTAAATCACTGATCTTAACCCACCAATGTCTCTACGGCACGGCGCCAGCATATTTAAAAAGAAAATTCAGCTGGTCTGAGCCAAGTCGCTGCCTGAGACCTACCAAACACAGATTGATCAATCCCTGTCCCCCAGGCAAAGCCACCGGCCTAGGTCGAGCTTTCCCAAACCTGGCGATCTCTCACTGGAATAAACTGCCGTGCAGCCTTAGACTGGAAAGCAACATTCTATTTTTCAGGAAGCAATTGAAGACCTTCCTTTTCAAATAACTAGGCTTCTACTTCATCGCTCTGGGTCACTTCTCTTGCTTCTCTTCCCCCTTCTTTTGTGTTGTCCCGTGAAATTATTGTCCCGGAGTCTTTTGTCACGCCCTGATGCTTGCGAGCTTCGGCGCATAATAAATAAATAAATAAAAATAAAAAAATAATGCTCTCCTGAGTTATCCTCCACCCTTGTATGGAGCAACTCGGGTTTCTTCTCAATGGCACTAATATCTCACAGTATCAATGCACCAACGTTACTCAGTTATACCTCCGCGTGAATTGTACGCAAGAGATTTCACAGCTCCAGAAATGCCTCACCTCCATCCAAGCTTGGGTGTCATGTACCTACCTGAAATGTTTCCAGCCAAAACAGAACTTGTCCTACTAAGCCATCCAACTAAAGAAGAGGCAATAAAGGGTGGCTGAATGACATGCACCTTGATGGATTCACACATCAGCTGGCTGGGCGTTAACTACTGAGGGGCTTATTATTAACATTAATCTCTCCTTCCTGCAATATATCAATAAAAAAGCCAAAGCCATCTGGTATCCAGCAGTTCTCCTGTACAAGATAAAACCCCCTTCCTCCCATATGAACATTTCTGAAGCATGGTCCAGGCCTTGGTAATCTCACACCTCAATGGAGGGAATACCCTGCTAAACGGCATCCTGGCCATACACCTGAGCCCCATTAAAGCCATGCAAGCCTCATAATGGGAACATAAACATTTGACATCTCCCCCACTGAAACAAAATTACATTTGCTACTCATTCTAGTCAGGATACTCAAAACTGCCCCCATTACGTATAACACAATTAACGCCCGAACACCAGCCTAGGTAGCCACAAACATTGTGGCCTCATGTGTGACGTGCTGATCTAGGAGCCCTAACATTGCAAGGCTGGAGATAAAACTTGAACGCAAAGAGAAAAGCCAAGACTTGTCTGTTTGTAAATCTAACCTTGATTGCAACCTGATGATTATCACAGCACGCGCCAGAAATGGCTGATCGCCTCTTTCTCTCTCAGTGCAGCTTGGCACATGTTGCTGATGTTTTTTGTGTCTGTTCCAAACGCTCCTCCTCTAACACTGCCTGGACTTTCATCGTTGGTGAAGAAGAAAGGACTTGGACGTGCAGAGCCTGGAGCTTGGGCGCTGGTGCTTGGTTGCAGTGTGAGCAGTGGAGCAGTGGCAATCCGGTAATCCGGTAATTCGGTAATACAGAATGTATAGTTTTATTGCCGTTCAGTTTGGCTTTTGGGCATTTGGGATTGCTGTACGTTGTTCCTTCTGGCCCAACTAGCCATCGTATTGTCTTGGATGTAGGTATGGTTTCCTCAATGGGTACTTTACTTCACATATTCTCTTAGGTATAGATATTCTTAAGGGTAATGCACAGAGTTGTTGCTCTTCTTCTTGCTTTCTTATTCGTGTAGTATAAGTCACATACTTTGGTTCATACTTTTCAGGTAATGTAGACGGGGCCAATGGAGTGGGGGTACTTGGCTCCTCCTCTACACTGGTAATTCAACCATGTCGTCTATAGGGGAGAATGAGGTGGAGGAAATATGGGCTGACTTTACCAGGGATGGGAAAATACAGCCCTTATTAATGGGTTCCATAGACTTGGCTCCTGGTAGTATTAGACCAGTAGCCCCAACCAAACATTATGGAGCTATGAAATTACGTCTTATGGAATTGTTTGCCACAGACGACAGCCTCTATTTAAACAGAGATAAAGTTTTGCAATTATTACGCCTTATACCTCAACTTGACTCTATCACTACGAAGGATATTGCTCTGTTGGAGATTCCAAAGAAGGACTATTTGACTAATTGGTCTATAATTCATTTTATTTCTTCAGTGGCTGTTGAGCTTTTATTTTTGTATGCAGCAGACTTCCTTAAAATAGGATATGAGTTTGAGGTTATGGTTGACCAACAGAAGGGGGGCCATACTGTATCTGGTGTACAGGCGAACACACCTTGACCGATATCTGGTTCAATTGAGGCGAACGATTTATCACTTATGGGGCTTAGTCTACATTTCTTGGAATACCAGAGGGTTTGGTTCTTTTTTTGGAGAAACAAGAGGGTCAGGAAATCGTAACCAGTGCTGATATATTTGCTCTCCTAGAAATCCGGACTACGGAAAAGGTCTACCTGGATGGCTATACTATTGTAGGTAGACCTGAAAAAGAAAACAACTGGGCAGACCTAAAGGGTGCTTAGTTATTGGCGTAAGATCTAGCATGAGGATATGTGAATACTCGCCACTTTTCAACAATTATAATGTATTGGCTGCTGTTAATGTCCCTTTGACAAACCACCCTAACCGGAAATTCCTTCTAATTCATATTTATGTTCGTGCAGAGGGTAATTTATTGAGTCGTATTGCAGATTATGTTGAAAGAATTCTCACTCTATGGTTGGAGGAAGCATTGGATGCATTATGCCTGGTCGTAGTTGATTTTAATTTGTTCTTCTATAATAAAGAAGAGAGCGATGCATTTAGTCGTATTGTCCTCTGCAAGAAAGAAGTTTGGTGGTCTTCCTTTTTTAGGCTTTTGGCCTAGAGGTATTGGAACAGCGACCTTTTGAATATACATTATTTACTTGGATAAATGATCGTCCCACTCTCACATTGATTATATTTTTTATTAATTACTTGCTATATACCGATTGTGACAATGGCCAGGGATCATGTTCTTTGACATTTTATTTGAATTTTAGTTCCTGTAATAATATACAGAAGATGCTTGGACTAGTTAATTGTAACCTGAAGGGTAATAAATTTAATGGTATGTTGGAAATACAGAGCATTTTAATAAATTGTTTAGTTACTACTTACTGGTAGCGACTTTAAATATGTTTTCTAACTATGGTTATTACTTTCAGCTGGCTGGCCGAGCATATTTTACCTGTTATTCAGACTGTTAAAAGTCATATGGAAAGGACCAAGGAAAATGTCATTTACCCAAAATTAAACCAGGTTGCCCATATGACACTGCAATTGCTGCTCGGAAGCAGCAGGTGCGGCGTGAGATTAGAAACATTTATAGAACTACCTTTTACCTGAACGTCAAACTCCAATATGTTGAACAGTTAAGAACCAAGTATAAAAAATGGGTCCGTGGGCATAATCTCTTTATGCATAATGACTATTGGAAGATTGTTTTTCTGGCGATACAGGACAGGAGTGGCCAAACATTTTGGCATTTTGCAAACAAACACACGAAGAAAGGTTGTACCCATGAGGTTAACTCGAGTTCAGAAGTGGTATAGATAGAACATATTAAATTGATGTATCAAGATCAGACTGTTGAAATGCACTATTCGAATCAAAGTTATACTGTTAGGTCCCACAGATTGGAGACTTCTTGGGATTGGTTCACCTTCACAACTGAGGATATATTACATATATCTAAATGAAAGGCCTTCGATAGCGACGGTACCTGAGAGCCTGGTGAATGTTGTCATTAGGGCAAATTAATTACTGGGCAACATTACAACATCAGGTATTCTTGTCTATTTCTCATTCGGGTATTGTACCCTAGAGCTGGAAGAAGGCAAACCTGATCCCAGTATTCAAAAAGGGCAATAGAGAGCTACCGAGCAATTTTCTTCTGCTAGCCTTAACAGACTCCATTTCTCAAAATCTACTCTACCTGCATCCTTGAAAAACTAAATGAATGGGTGTTCGAGAAAAGGCTGCTTTCTTCCAAGCAGGCAGAATTTCGTAAAGGCTTTGGAACCCTGCTTACTGTTCAGTGTCTCATAAACTTGATTGTTGCAATTATTGGCACTAAAGGCTTGGATCTTTATATCTGCTTTGCTGATTACTCTGCAGTTTTTGACTCAGTGGTATGTCCTAGACTTTGGGAAAAGAGCAAGGCTTGGGGCTGTAACCCTTCCATTTTACATTTGATCCAACAGCTGTACTCAGATACTACTGTATTGTTTAGATTGGACATGGAGGGCCGTGTATCGGCAGATGTAGCTATCAATAGCGGTGTCAAACAGAGATGCATGTTGGCCCTGTTACTCTATAATCTTTATGTAGCGGATATGAGGGATTTCCTCGTCCAGGTGTTTTGCCCCTACAGTTGGGGCTGACACGCTTCCCTGGTTGTCATACGCTGACAATACTAGCCTCATGGATAGAACACCAGTTGGGCTCCAGTGGAGTATGGATACTTTGTCCTCCTACTCAGCTGAAAATGGATTGAAACTCAATGCCTGTAAAACAAAGGTTATTAATATCACGAATACATCTGGTCCAAAGTTCTGGTTTGCCAGGAAAATTGAGGAAACTGTGGTGGAAGTAGTGTAAGATTATATTTCCTTGGGAGTTCTGGTCAACACCCGTTTATCCTGCTTATCCCTTAAGAATTATATTGTTCGAACATATTAAAGAAAATTCAGTTTATAAAGACATGTATTGCCTCTATGGGTGGCTACTCCATTGAAGGGTTTATTGTGCTATATAAATCGAGCCTGGTTCCCAGTACCCTTTATGGCTTGGAGGATTTCCTGCTTAAGGATGTTAAATGGCTTGAGAAATTAGAAGGACAAATCTGAAAAGAAATTCTAAAACATCACCAACGTGTGCCCAATGAGGCAATATGCTGTGAATTCGGGTTCACATCTCTGCTGACTCATTGGAGGATTGCTAGGAGCACTATATATATGAAAATTATTAGTCACTCAGATGTTGAGTCGTTGTGTGCTCCATATGTGGCCAAGCTAGAAGGTTCTGTGGTACCTAATCCCCTTTTAAACACTTTATGAAGGAAGTCACCAGTTTTCACTCTATTATTAATTATGAGATTGAACTTCCATTTAACCTGGGAAATAGTCTTAAACAAATGAAGGCTAAACCGGTGCCATGGGACAGAGGTATGCTAATTAATAATCTTTGCTAGAAATCCACATTCGCAGAATATGCTAAGCAAGGATTTCCTTTCCCCCAGCCGTTTTCATATATTTTAAAATGACAATGTTTTGCATTAGGGAATTTTATCACCTGATTAAGACTTAACCTTTTACCTTTTAACATGGTACGTGGGGGGTGGAAAAAGATTGCATATGATAAAAGAATGTATAGGATGTGTAATTTGGAAGCAGAGATGGCTAGGCATATATTTACCAACTGTCCTCTTCTCTATAATAGATATGTAAAGGTGTAGTCCTCTTTTGTAAGTGAAAGATCTTCCATACAAACCGATCAATTTTGGAGGATGATTTTTTGAGGGAGAAACTCTTGTCATCACTTCATCTGTGTATTTTATATGGAAAGAATTAGAAAAACTGTTTTTTTTTCTTTAGAGTATATTTATTGGCATTTTGAGATGAAACAACATCAGTCTCCCCAAGTTCAGGTACTCCCACCAGATGTGTCTCCAATACCCTTTCATGGCACATTCCCTCCAGCACTTCTCCATGGTTGACGGAAACATTTTGTGCAATCTCTCTGGGGTATAGTGCCATTGGGCCATTATTTTATAGGACCCCTCCCTGACCTGGATCAACCTTGTGAGTTTGGGGATATTGACCCATATATGTTCCCAGTGCTCCCTTGGGAGGTCCATCCCCAATGTCTTTTCCCACCTGCGCATGTATCCCTAAACCTGTACCGACTCCTCTTCCATCAAAATCGAATATAACTTTCACACCATTTGTCTGTTGCGCGGGTGTGTGGTAATACATTTTGCAAATGCCGTAAGCTCTCTCCCCACTACTGCTTTTCTCCTTGAGCTGGCTATCCAATGTCCCATTTGATAGCACCCCAATCTATCCTTCTCAGAAAAACCCACAAGCTGTTTACATTCCTCAAACCTACGAATACCAGTTCCCTGCACCATATCTCGCAACTTTGTACAACCCACTTTTCACCATTGCCTAAACGCTCCCTGTACCATCCCTGGCCAAAACAGCAGATTCCCAAATAGTGGGGTAAACGGGGATGGGGCATGGATAGAGTTCCCTTTTCTAATAATCGCTCCCATACATCACACACCACGGCCAATACTGGCTGATCTGTGTGTTCTGGGGCCTATCCTGTGTATGTAGCCAGAGAACCCCCTCCAATGGACACCCCGCCACCACCCTATACACCCATGCCCAGGGTTTCGAGGTATCTCCCATAATCCATTCACAGAGTACATGCAACTGTGTGGCTTTGTAATATTTTATAAAATTCGGAAGGTCCACCCCCCTCCATCACTTGGTGCCATTAAAGTAGTATGTAGTGCCACTCTCAGGGTTTTATTTTGCCATAAAAATCTGGAGACCACTTTATTCACTGCCACAAAAAATGGACGTGTGACCGGTATAGGGAGAGCTTGGAAATTATAAAGTACTCTCGGGAGAGTCACTGTCATGAACCGTTGGACCCGTCCCTTTTGGACTTCCTGGTCCCTGACACATCGGGGCTTACACTCAGCAGTACTTCCAACATGGCCGTTAAACACAGAACGTTGTTTACCAGCTTCCGTGTCAGACGTAGCACGTTCTATAAAGAAGCCACTGCCCGCGCGTCTCAACGCTACCGCTTGCAGTGGCTAGACATGTGCTGCAGTAGTTTGCTCTCGCTGACTTCATTGATTCCTGGTTCCTGGCTCCTATTTTTCCTTCCTCATTCATTCCCTTCCTCTTTATTATCTCTTGTATCCCGGACCTCCGTGTACCCGTCTCCGAGTACACTCTTCATCACTTCTAGGATTTCCCGGACATTCTGAACGTTCCAGGAGTCGGAACGCTGAACGCACGCCGGAACCCGAGGACTTTCGCACAGGGTTATACAAGAGCCGAACTGTACGCAAGAAGAATCCTTCAAAGAACTCCAGTAAACAACATAGACAGGTGAGAAGGGGGAAACCTGTGACAGGTTGAGACGCCAACAAACTGAAATTGATACGGACATGGAAGCGGCAGTTCAAGATCTCATGCGCGGCATGCAGGAGTTAACAACTGAAGTGCAGAATCTTAAAGTCGAGAATGCCGCATTAAAACAATTAGTCTTGTCCCGTGATTCCACGACCAAGGAAAGCGTATTATTGGGCGGAGTAGTAGATAAATACGACGGTTCTTCAAGAACCCTTCGCGGATTCCTTGACTCGTGCTTAGTCCACTTTACCTTTAAGCCCTACTACTTCTCTACCCCCAGGGCAAAGGTGGGCTTTATGATTTCGCATCTTTCCGGGAATGCATTAACTTGGGCTACGCCTTTAGTTAATTCTGGAGATGCCCTCCTGGATGACTCCGATGGATTCGTACAGGCTCTAAAGACCATGTTTGACCGCCCAGAACAGGTCTATAGTGCCCAGGAACGCCTACTAGATTTCCAACAAGGTTCCCAGAATATGCTTACATATGTGACACGCTTTAAACGACTGGCTAAAGAAGCAGATTGGTCCTCAGAAGCCTGCTTTACCCTTTTTTGAAGAGGACTAAATGAAGAAATAAAAGATGAGCTAGCCAGAGTGGCTCGCCTACGTTCATTCCAGGCTCTTATGGACCCCTCTCTACTGATAGACTTCCGTATCCAGGAAAGAAAGGCAGAAAAGAAGAAGACTAGAATGCCTTTCCAAAAGACCTCCATAGAACCTTCCTCGAAGGCTGAGCCTACTCCTGCCCCCACTAACGACCCAGAACCCATGCAACTACGGGCCTTCCGTGGACCCATATCCCCACAAGAAAGAATGCGACGGATTCACACTGGGCTATGTATGTATTGTGCCTCAGACAAACATCTAGTGAGAGAATGTCCCTTAGCTCCTCCACGGCATTCGGGAAACGCCAGCTCCTGATCCTAGATGGAGCACAGCTTCGGGAGAGAGATGTTTGCTCCACATCTATTACATCCTTGAACTCTCCTGGACAAAACAATCTTGTGATTTTACAGGCCTTTCTATCGCCATGCAAGATCGAAACCTACCCCATTTTGGCATTGGTGGATTGTGGAGCCATGGGGATATTTATAGATCAAGATTGGGTCACTACCCACCACATTCCATATGAAACTCTAGGCATCACGCAACCTGTAGAGGCTATTTATGGAATACCTCTCTTTTCAGGACCCATAACCCTACAAACCAAGGAGATCCAGCTCTCGATAAACCATCATCGAGCGGTGATCAAATTTGACATCATAAAGTCTGCTCATTACCCAATGGTACTGGGTATGCCCCAGTTACAAAAGCACAACCCATACATCAACTGGGCAGCAGGATCCTTGTTCCTTGGTTCCGAGCATTGTATGTCTCATTGTCTATCCCTGGATCCCTCGCCGACATCTTCTGGAGTTACGCTGACAGACCAGCAAGGCCCATTCATGGTCTCAAATATCATCCAGGTTCCTAAGGCCTATCAGGATTACACTGATGTGTTCACAACTGCCATAGTTCATGCCCTACCCCCTCACAGACCTGAACACTGTGCTACTGATACTGAACCCTCAGCCGTGATTCTTTTTGGAAGAATGTTAATTTTATCCGAACCAGAGAAAAGGGCCCTCCGTGAATACTTGGATACCAACCTTGAAAATGGCACCATACGACCATCTAAATCACCAGCAGGAGCTTCGTTGTTTTTTGTTCCTAAGAAAGATACTAAAGAGCTTAGGCCTTGTTTTGATTATCTTGGTTTAAATCAGTGCACCCTGAAGGACCGCTACCCATTGCCCTTAATCTCAGATATCCTGGAAGCGGTGAGAGGAGCTGTAGTCTTCACGAAATTGGATCTCAGAGGTGCCTACCATCTGATCCGTATTAGGGAGGGTGACAAATGGAAAACAGCCTTTAGAACACCCTTTGGTCACTTTGAATACCTGGTCATGCCCTTCGGACTCGCCAGTGCCCCAGCGATCTTCCAACGTTTCATGGATCGGGTGTTTTCTGATATGCTGTTCCTCTTCGTCATAGTTTACCAGGACGATATCCTAATATTCTCTAAGAACCATCTTAAGCATGAAGAGCGTGTTAAGGCAGTGTTACAGCGGCTATGTGAACACAAGCTCCTGGCTAAACCAGAGAAATGCCTTTTCCATGTCTCTACTGTTCACTATCTAGGATTTGTCCTTAGCCCAGAAGGAATCGGTATGGACCACTCAAATGTATCCTGGCCTGTTCCAACTACCGTGAAACAGATTCAATCCTTCCTGGGACTTGCCAACTTCTACCGGAAATTCATACCTTTCTTTTCTGAGATAGTTCAACCGATCATTACATTGTTGAAAAAAGATACTCCCTTTCTCTGGACAGCAGCCCAAGATGAAGCATTTCAACGGTTAAAGACGGAGTTTACACAAGCCCCCATCCTGGCTCAACCTGACATCAATTGACCTCTCCTAGTGGAAACGGATTCCTCTAACTACGCCTTTGGAGCAGTTCTAAAGCTAGAATGCAAGGATAATCTAGAACATCCCATTGCTTATCTTTCACGAACTCTAACTCCCAGCAAAACCCATTATTCCGTTTTGGAAAAGGAACTGTTAGACATCCGTCAAGCTTCACAGAGTGGCGTCATCTACTTCCGGGAGCTAAACATCCTGTTCAGGTCCGCACGGACCACCGGAATCTTCAAGATTTACAGTCTCTGGAATGTAGAAATAGCCGTCAAGCCTGTTGGGCCTTCTTCTTTTCCCAGTACCAGTTCCAGATCCATCATGTCCCTGGAACACAGATCATAATTGCTGACGCCTTATCCCGACGTCCCGACTACGAAACTCTTGATGATCGGTACTTCCTAAAGATGTTTCCCCACACAATTTTTGTAGCCCAAGCAATCAGCCTCCTGGAAGACATTTGGATGCAAACCCAGTCCTCTGAGCTCTGGAAGGAATTTACAGGGAGGAATCGATGGAATCTAAGAACAAAGGACAGGTATCTGTTCAAGGATAATGGCCTGGTCATTCCCACCCAGAGACTACAACAAAGGATTATAAACCTCTGTCACAATACCCTTCAGTCAGGACATTGTGGCATCACCAACACCCTCCGTTTAATACAAAGACAATTTTGGTGGCCAAGAATGAAAACTGATGTTCAACTGTACATCCAAGCCTGTGCAGTCTGCAATCAAAACAAACATGATAACAAAAGACCGGCGGGTCTCCTACTTCAACCTACGCTACCAACAAGACCCTGGGAATTCATCGCTACGGACTTCATTGTGGAATTGCCACCTTCCAGGGGATACACGACTATCATGGTCACCATCGATTTATTCACTCATACGGCTCATTTTACACCATTGTATAAACTACCATCTTCATCAGAACTTGCTGGAATCTTCCTGGAACACATATTCCGACTTCATGGACTCCCTTCCAAGATCATATCAGACAGAGGACCTCAATACATTTCTCAGTTTTGGAAACACTTATGCCGTATAATAGGGATCCAACGCGCCCTCTCCTCAGGTTATCATCCACAGACTAACGGAGCTACTGAACGTGTGAACCAAACCCTAGAGCAATATCTTCATTGCTTCACTACCAAGGTACAGGACGATTGGTCACTCTTAATACCTGTGGCTGAATTTGCCTACAACAATTCGGATCACTCGGCTGTCAAGGCCAGCCCTTTTTTTTGCAGCCAAGGATTTCACCCGTCGGTTCTGCCTTCCATTCTCCCACATCCCACACCAGTGCCTACAGTTGACTCCTGGATTGAAACTCTCATCAATGTACACAAGGAAGCCAAAGAACACTTAGAAAGGGCCCGAACTCACACCAAGCATTATGCGGACTCAAAAAGAAGACCAGGACCTTCCTATGCAGTGGGTGATAAGATCTGGCTATCCTCGAAACTACTGCCTCGACATTTACGACCAAATAAGTTGGCTCCCCGGTACTATGGCCCCTTTTCCATAAAGGAAATCATAAACCCAGTGGCCTTCTGACTCAAACTACCAGACTCTTGGAAGAGGATCCATCCAGTGTTTCACACGTCCCTAATGAAACCATACATCCAGTCCACCCGGATTTCCCTTAGGCCTAACTCTGTAATTATCAATGACCAGCTGGAATACAAAGTGTCCAAAATATGTGACTCCAGGTAAAAACGTGGTCAGCTACAATACCTGGTTGAGTGGAAAGGGTACCCTCCTAGTGAACGCACCTGGGACCCAGTCTCAAACCTAAATTCCCCCAGATTACTCCGAAGGTATCATCTCATACACCCAGGCAAACCCGGAGGGGCAGGCCTTCGGAGGAGGCATGCTGTCATGAACCATCAGACGCGTCCCTTTTGGACTTCCTGGTCCCTGACACATCGGGGCTTACACTCAGCAGTACTTCCAACATGGCCGTCAAACACAGAATGTTGTTTACCAGCTTCTGCTTCGGACGTAGCACGTTCTATAAAGAAGCCACACCCCCGCGGCCCTGCGCGTCTCAATGCTACCACTTGCAGTGGCTAGACGTGTGCTGCCATAGTTCGCTCTCGCTGACTTCATTGATTCCTGGTTCCTGGCCCCTATTTTTCCTTCCTCATTCATTCCCTTCCTCTTTATTACCTCTTGTATCCCGGACCTCTGTGTACCCATCTCCGAGTACACTCTTCATCACTTCCAGGATTTCCCGGACATTCTGAACGTTCCAGGAGTCGGAACGCTGAACGAACGCTGGAACCTGAGGACGTTCGCACAGCGTTATACAAGACCCGAACTGTGCGCAAGAAGGCTCCTTCAAAGAACTCCAGTAAACAACATAGAGAGGTGAGAAGGGGGGAAACCTGTGACATGAAATACCATGAAATATGCAGCGGGGTCAACCTCCCCAAATCCTCCTTCTCCTGTCGGAGCACTTGTGGGTAGTTTGTATAAAACATCGGCGAAACCGCCTTAGTTATATTAACCCCTAAGAATCTAATGCAGCTGTTTGCCACCATGAACGGGGAATAGGAAGATAGAGCATCCCTCTGTGTTGGAGAGAGGCCCATATCTAACAACTCTGACTTACCCATATTAACCTTGAGACTCGCCGCTGGCTCTATTTCTGTCAACTCCACCACCAGTGCCGGTATCGACAGTTCCGGGTGTATCAATGTTATTAGCATATCATCCATGAAAGCCACTATCTTATTCTTCTCCGCTCCGAAATAGATGCCCCGCATCACTGACCTGTGTCTAAGTTTAACCAAAAATGGCTCCAGGTATATTGCATATAGAAGCGGTGACAAGGGGCATCCCAGCCTTGTTCCACGACCTATTCCTATATTTTGGGACACTTGCTTATTGATCGGCAAACGTATCTTGGGGTCCTGGTAATTTGCCTGTACATCCGTATAAACTTAGTTCCCATTCCCATCTGCTCCATATCAGCAAACAAAAAGGGCCACTCCACCCGGTCAAACGCCTTTTCGGCATCTAACGACACTAGTACTTATGGAATCTGCTTTGTGTTGACCTTCTCTAGTAAATGGATAACCCTCCTAATGTTGTCCCAAGTCTGTCTCCCCACAATAAACCCCGATTGATCAGTGTTTATCAGGTCCGGAAGAAGATGCACCAATCTCGCTGCCAGAATACCTGTATACAGTTTTGTATCAATACTCATCAATGTGATAGGTCTATATGACCCGCATTTTGTCAAGTCTTTGCCTGGTTTCCCAAATAGCACTTTTGCCTCTGTCATGGTCAGTGTTACCGCCCCCCCGCCTAACCCCCAAAGTCCCCCTAAGCCCCCGCTAGCCACCACTGCATTGAACAACCCTGCCAATCTTGGGATCAATTGGCTAGCGTACTTTTTGAAAAAAGCTGCCGGGAATCCATCCGGTCCCGGCACTTTATTCAATGGTAGTGCCCTAATGGCTTCCTCCACCTCCTCCTCCTTAATATCACCGTCCGGCTCTTCCTACTCCAGGGACATTATCTTTGGCAGAGATATATCTGAGAAATGCTGATCTACCGCCTGAGGGTCCGGGTGCTCCGAAACATATAATGATTCATAGAATTTGGCAAAGACCTTTATTATGGCCACCGATTCGGTAGCACTCGAGCCATCGGGCTGCGTAATCTACAGAATCGTCCTACCTGCCTCTGAACCCTTCAGCTGCCGAGCCAACAGCTTCTCCGCTTTATTGGCTTGCACATAATACCTCTGCTTAGTCAACAGCGGGGATCTCTCTGCCCTACGAGTCCGCAACAATTCTAGTTGACTATGGAGTTCCTTCAACCTTCTATACAGGCCCTCGTTCTACGCTTCGCAATAGCATGTTGGGCATCTCACAATTGAGCTTCCAGGTCCCTTTCCTTTTTCTCTCTCTGTTTCTCACACTAAGATTACAACGCAATAAGTTCCCCCCGCATCGCTGCCTTAAAGGGATCCCAGGTCCCCTCTGGTGAGACAGCTTGGTTGTCATTAACAGAGAAATATTCATCAATCTTGTCTCTAATCACCTCTACTGCCGCAACAATTTGTCTAGAATCGTCTAGGCCCATAGCCCCATGCGTGGACCTATATCCCTAACCATCAACAGCTGAGGGGCATGATCGGACAGTGATATGGAGCCCAGATCTATTTCCCTTACCTCCCCCATTAGTCTAGCTGTTACCCACACATAATCAATTCTGGACAGGGGTATATGCGAAAAACAGGTATAATAGGTGCATATACCGTTGCCAAGGTAATTTGCTGTATTGTAGCTGAACTGGTACAAATCGACCCCCCCCCAATGTCCGCTAAGGACTGCATGATCATAGCCCTGAGTGAATCTTTGAGCCCTATTAAAATCCCTGAGGTCTTCCCCATAGCATTGGACTTAGAGATTCGGGAGAATTGCCACCATTTCACCGCAGATTTATCTGCCTTCTTGATGTGTGTCTCCTGTAGCATAATGACATCTGAACTTTCCTTTTTCATTAAGGCTTCCACCTTTTTACGCTTTACACGAGAGTTCAACCCCCTCATGTTATATGACACTACCTTGAATGCATCGTATAGGCGGACTGCTTAATGCCCTGCTTATGTTAATCTCCGACAATGTCCATTTCTCCACAACCTCTGCCCTCCCACCCCAACCCCCAACTTCCACAACCGAACTGAACAACAAACCATTTTAGGACTAGGCCAAAGATCCTATGATACCGTCGGGGACCATCCCCAAAGCTTTGGCCTAAGAAAATACCTAAGATCATCCCCACTGGGAAGTATCCTAACACCTCCCCCTGATTCCAAAACATTGCCCACCAGCCCTCCGCTCCAGGTAAAGTGACCAGTATCCAACCCCACATTGTCTACCCACCTCCTCCTTTACTTAACTTCACTGTTTACTACCATGAGACACCATCCGCTCCCCCGTCCGCTACTCCCCCTTGACCTCTCCCCAGCGGACCTTTTAATTTTCCCCCACTGCCTGCCCTCCTCCCCAGCACTGTAGACCAGTCCCATTGTCGCATCCCATGCTGGGAGGATGGCCGTGTTCATCTCTGTCCATGCCCTTCTTCTTCCTCCAGATTCAGCAGTGCCAGACCCTCCGCACATGATGTAATTCGATGCTGCGCGCCCTCTAAGTTGAAAAGTAAACCAAAACTGAAATGTCCACTTAGGTGGAATCTGTTTTGTGATTAGAGCCTGTGTCACCTGACCCATGTCTCTTTGCTTTTACATTATTAACACAGCCAGGTCTTGGAACAGCTGCACCTGTGCCTCATTCACTGAGATATTCCCATCAATTCTTGCGCCACGCAAAATGTTCTCTTTTAAACCATAGCAAAAACAAAGAGGTGATGGCTGGAAGGTTTAGAAATAATCTTAACCACTGGCAATGCTCTGGGCAACCCTCCAGACCACCGTTCTTCGCCTGCCAAGCCATTACAGAAGGGAAAGACCATATGCAAATCAGGCTTGGCCCCACCCCAAAAGGGGCAGTCCAGCCCGAACTGCTAGGCCACATCCCTTCTGCACGAGACCACAAGCATCCCCAAACATGTTTCACCCTTGTTGGGGCTCATCAGTGAGGAGTAGCTTGGGTCTCCAGGCCCAGCAGGCACGGGACCCACGTCTGGGCATACCCGTCCCACTCGGGGTGACATAGCAAAAACAAAGAGGTGATGGCTGGAAGGTTTAGAATTAATCTTAACCACTGGCAATGCTCTGGGCAACCCTCCAGACCACCGTTCTTCGCCTGCCAAGCCATTACAGAAGGGAAAGACCATATGCAAATCAGGCTTGGCCCCACCCCACCAGAGCATTGCCAGGTATGCCCAGACGTGGGTCCCGTGCCTGCTGGGCCTAGAGACCCAAGCTACTCCTCACTGATGAGCCCCAACAAGGGCGAAACATGTTTGGGGATGCTTGTGGTCTCGTGCAGAAGGGATGTGGCCTAGCAGTTCGGGCTGGACTGCCCCTTTTGGGGTGGGGCCAAGCCTGATTTGCATATGGTCTTTCCCTTCTGTAATGGCTTGGCAGGCGAAGAACGGTGGTCTGGAGGGTTGCCCAGAGCATTGCCAGTGGTTAAGATTAAGTCTAAACCTTCCAGCCATCACCTCTTTGTTTTTGCTATGTCACCCCGAGTGGGACGGGTATGCCCAGACGTGGGTCCCGTGCCTGCTGGGCCTAGAGACCCAAGCTACTCCTCACTGATGAGCCCCAACAAGGGCGAAACATGTTTGGGGATGCTTGTGGTCTCGTGCAGAAGGGATGTGGCCTAGCAGTTCGGGCTGGACTGCCCCTTTTGGGGTGGGGCCAAGCCTGATTTGCATATGGTCTTTCCCTTCTGTAATGGCTTGGCAGGCGAAGAACGGTGGTCTGGAGGGTTGCCCAGAGCATTGCCAGTGGTTAAGATTAAGTCTAAACCTTCCAGCCATCACCTCTTTGTTTTTGCTATGTCACCCCGAGTGGGACGGGTATGCCCAGACGTGGGTCCCGTGCCTGCTGGGCCTAGAGACCCAAGCTACTCCTCACTGATGAGCCCCAACAAGGGCGAAACATGTTTGGGGATGCTTGTGGTCTCGTGCAGAAGGGATGTGGCCTAGCAGTTCGGGCTGGACTGCCCCTTTTGGGGTGGGGCCAAGCCTGATTTGCATATGGTCTTTCCCTTCTGTAATGGCTTGGCAGGCTAAGAACGGTGGTCTGGAGGGTTGCCCAGAGCATTGCCAGTGGTTAAGATTAAGTCTAAACCTTCCAGCCATCACCTCTTTGTTTTTGCTATGTCACCCCGAGTGGGACGGGTATGCCCAGACGTGGGTCCCGTGCCTGCTGGGCCTAGAGACCCAAGCTACTCCTCACTGATGAGCCCCAACAAGGGCGAAACATGTTTGGGGATGCTTGTGGTCTCGTGCAGAAGGGATGTGGCCTAGCAGTTCGGGCTGGACTGCCCCTTTTGGGGTGGGGCCAAGCCTGATTTGCATATGGTCTTTCCCTTCTGTAATGGCTTGGCAGGCGAAGAACGGTGGTCTGGAGGGTTGCCCAGAGCATTGCCAGTGGTTAAGATTAAGTCTAAACCTTCCAGCCATCACCTCTTTGTTTTTGCTATGTCACCCCGAGTGGGACGGGTATGCCCAGACGTGGGTCCCGTGCCTGCTGGGCCTAGAGACCCAAGCTACTCCTCACTGATGAGCCCCAACAAGGGCGAAACATGTTTGGGGATGCTTGTGGTCTCGTGCAGAAGGGATGTGGCCTAGCAGTTCGGGCTGGACTGCCCCTTTTGGGGTGGGGCCAAGCCTGATTTGCATATGGTCTTTCCCTTCTGTAATGGCTTGGCAGGCGAAGAACGGTGGTCTGGAGGGTTGCCCAGAGCATTGCCAGTGGTTAAGATTAAGTCTAAACCTTCCAGCCATCACCTCTTTGTTTTTGCTCTTTTAAACCATACCACGTTAGGGCAACCAGAACGTCTCTTGGTCACGCTCCCGGCTCCCTTTTCCTTCGCCCCACTCTATGCACTCGGTCAATTCCAATGTCTTCCGGCTGTATGTCCGTCAATAAGTTCCCAAAGCATTGTTGGATCATACTCTTTAAATCAGTATCCAGTATTGACTCACTTAAGCCATTACCAGAATGTTAGACATACGTGAGCGGTTCTCCAAGTCCTCTGCTTGCAGTTCCAAGTTATGTGAGACCCTGGCCAGCTGATCTAGCAGTTCGCTATTATGCCGTACCTCATCCGACATTTCCGAAAAGGCCCTGTTCAGTGACATCCACCCTCTCCCCCAATACTTTCACTTCCCCTTTGACTCCAGTCAGGGATTTTCTCAATTCATCCCACAGCAAAGTAAACTGTTCCTGGAAAGCATTTGTGATTCTCCCTTCCATGTCGTTGAGGCATTCCTTAAGGTTTTCCTTACTGAGAGCCATCTCCCCTCTGTCCAGGACATCCCCCTTATCCTCTTCAAGGTCCTTTTTTTAGCCACTGTTTTACCCTCACCACGCTGCTTCCAACAGTGCTCCAATTGTCCTTCCTGTGCAATTTGGAGTTGCCTTCTTCTGGCCGGGGTGCCTTTCTCTTTAGGTTTTGGCCCCCCACCTATATTTTATAAATGTTCCTCAACCTCTAGTGACAGGGAGCTGCTGGCTGTACTGTATGTGATGCTCTCCCACTTCCTGACATCCTATGTTTATGTAACCATCACCATCCTTTCCCCTCACTCTCTGGCCGAGGCTAAGAACCTTGGAGTCATCATTGACTCCACACTTTCCTTCTCCGCCCACATCACTGAGGTCTCTAAAAAGTCAAATTTCCTACTGCACCTCCTCAGAGGTACTCTGCCTTTCTTCCCCTTCCCCCAGAAGCTCATTGTTTCCCAAGCTCTGGTTCTCTCTAGGTTGGACTATTGTAACAGCCTCTTTCTAAATCGACCTGCCTCTACCCTCCGCCCTCTGCAACTAATCCAGAACAGGACTGCAAGACTTGTCCTTGGCCTCAAGCCCTGGGATCGTATCTCTCCAGCTCTGAAATCTCTCCATTGGCTCCCAGTGGATGCAAGGATTAAATTCAAAGCCCTCTGCATTATCCACAAGTCTTTCTGGGGCCTGGGTCCAAAATACCTTCAGCTATCCCTCTGCAAATACCTCCCCTCTCGAGCTCTTCGCTCCTCTAACTCTAACTCCCTCGGGGTCGGTCGTTTTTCAAAGAAACCAGTTGGGGGTAGATCTCTGTCCTCGGCTGGTGCCTCCCTCTGGAACAGCCTCCCTGCCACTCTAAAACTTGAGGAGAACCATCTCCGGTTCCGGAAACACCTCAAGACCTTCCTCTTTGCTTCTGCCTTGGCTCCCCCTCTTCCCTGCTGACTCTGCTCTCTCTTGGCACTGTGCACCTGGCCACCCCCTGTCCCTGGGCTCAGGTACCTTCTCACCCTGCCACCCTCCTGCACTGCCTCTTGGCTGGTGACTGTATCTTTACCCATACACTCCCCCACCCAATTTTCTTGTTTTTCTGCACTTATTCAGACTTACCCAGTCTGCTGTCGTAAACACAGCACTTGCCACCTGCTGGCTGCACTACCACTGTGTATTTCCTCTATTACCTAGTTAGTTTTATTTATTATTATCTATTTATCTGTTATCCTCTGCTCCGCACTTTCCACCCCCGCCCCTTCCATGCACTTTTCCCTTTTCCCTTTCCCATGCACTTGTACGTTCTCAATGTCACTGGGCATATTAAGATCGTTGTTGTGTTCTCCCATGTTTCTCCTCCCTCGCCTTGTCGCGCTCTGAAACACCGGTGTATGAGCGTGTTACAAATAAAATATCATTCATTCATACTGCCTATATTGAATGCGCGCCGGTCCATCAATGCTCTCTGTACTCCAGTGATTCTTCTCCTTTTCACCACTTTCAACCCCACGCATTATCTTCTTTGAGGGGTGTCCCCAAGTAACATCCCACAAGGATCTGCCATACTTTTACATCCCCTTATGCTTCCAAAAGGGCCCTCACACTCCCATCACAAGCCAGGAAAAGGACAATGTTCATGCCACAGGGTACGCTTCTGGCACTTCTTTCCTTCTCTCTCCATATGTTATATACCGGCAACGTCGCCCGGTCTTTAGCTCGCCCCCCTCCTCCTCAAGCTGTTTTTCTACTGACAGGCACCAGCAGGGAGTAGCCCCAGTCTATTTCATTCCCAGCTGCTTACTTTATATGTCCGCTGCGAGGCTGCCTACCTTACCGGAGGCATTGTTCCCTCAGTCACGCCAGTGCCGCCTGAGTCTCTATGCCTCGCTTCAGCACCGCATCCAAGTTCGGGGCAACCTCCTCATTCATAGCCACACCTCCAAACACCATGACCCTGCAGCGTTCACCATCCACTTTGTCGGCTCCACGTGCCTCTGATTTTCCATATCTGCAACCCAGCGGGATCCTTCCTTTTACGCAATGGGGGGGCAAGCATCTGCTGCCATTGGTCAATGCCTCAGTCCTTCGTTTTGTGGTTATTTCTGTCGCCCAGCCCATCTCCGTGATCGGATGAGCACGGCTTGCTTAATCAGCCCAGAGTGGAGTAGAGAACTTCATGTCCACACTCACTGGCGGCGGCCATTTTGGAATGCTCAGAAAAACTGCTTTTAATACCTAGATTGACTCGAGAACTTATACATAGTTTTTTTAATGTTCAGAATGATTTGAGATGTGGTGTTACACCATTTTATGTGATCATTGTGTTATATTTTTGTGTGATACCTTGTGCTTTTTTTTGGCAACTTGTATACATTTTGTATCTATTTTGATGTGTAAAGGTTTGCATGTAACCAAATACACTAAGAAAATAAAATAAAAAAGAAACAGCCCTGCTCTTACTACTCCCCATTATACTGGAACACTATCCAGGGTGCAATTAGAATCACTCTCAATGCTCCTGCTGCAGTTGAGGAAGAACTCAAGACCATGCTCTTCAGGGAATACCTAGGAGTCACTTAGGAGCTTCTCATAGGTATACAGCAACCCTCTAGTGTGGGATATCCAAGCTACACTAACAGGTAACATCCCCTTCATCCGAACTCTGTCAACCCAAAATGGCGTGTACGCCGCTCATTGCTTCCTAGCTAAGTTTGCCTTTTATAAAGCCAGATACAAAAAGACAAATACGAAACACATGGGCCTTAAAGCGGTGTTCCCTCAGAATATTCCCATTACATGCTAAATCCAATGATAACATCCACAAATCTAATAATAGTTCAGGGAGAGTCTCAGCCCAATGAGAAAGGAAGGAGCTGGAAGTTTCTATGGGTATCTTCCATGATGCCCAAGAGCATGCCGCTATTTAGCCCTCCACAGCAACGCATGCCTCCATCCCGATATTATTTCTGGTGTGGCATGAAATAGAGGCAGACATATTACGCGGAAAAGTGATGTGATACCAGACGTACAGACAGAACCAATTTATCTTAATTAGTTCACTCTGCCGAAAATCACTCTGGGGCCCGAGTCACTCGGAGCATTGCTTTCCCCCGTCTGTGGTAAATATAGCTATTGAATGGAACATCTAATGAGCTGCTCTGCAAATATGGCTGCGAGAAGTGTCTGCCTGAGCTCGCGTGGAAGTTGTTCTGACAAGTGTCCTATTGTAAGCGAGGCAGACATAATGCAAAGTAAAATGCGCGACGAAAACAGCTTAAATCAATTTTCTTAATACGTCATCGATTGACTGAAATTGTAGCCTTGGTCTGCAGGTAGAGAGTGGGGCAAAAGGTGGAGTTTCTCGCTGGTTCCACGCAGCTAAATAACCTTCTTTTTTTTAATTATTTTTTAAAAATATTATCAAAGGCGCTGTTGTGTTTTTCCAAGCACAGTAGGTCAGCCTGACAAGGACATAGGCCACCAGGCAAACGCCGGCGGCCCCACAGCATCTCGGTGTCTTGTGCATGGATTATAATCGGAATCGAAGTGAAAATATTTCAGGCAACGAAGCTGTCATGGTTTGGAAGTGAACAAATGCAAGTCAGCTGCAAGGAATTGTGGGGTGCAGACTAAAATTAACTGCAGCCCTGGCCCAAAAAGATATGACATATCATGGCCCCACTGTTGTGCACAGACTCACGAAGAATGTCAGCAACCGGGAGCTGTGTGTGTGGGTGTAACATATGCAAATGGGGGGCACAGGCCCACATTTTGGCTTACTGCACAAAAACCCAGACTCATTTAAAAGTGGAAAAGGTCGCTTTAATGTGACAGGCCAAAGCTTACAATTCAACGCTTACCTGGCTCCCTGGCCTTACAAACTAAAGACATATTTAAACAACCAATTAAATAATTAAACATTCTCAGTTTTTACCCAACAATTAAATAATTAAATAAAGCCATTCCCTCCCTAACTTTCCCTTGGACCCTGCCGTCTCCTTACCCCTTTTCCAGGCGTCCCGCTTTCTCCCCGGGGCCATGCCCCTCCAGGCTCAATACCTGTTCCCCCGTGGTGGCCCGCTTGTGCAAACAGCGCCACCCCATCCTTTCCCGTGTCATTCCCCCATTGTGCTTCCCTCCCCCCCACATCCAAAGGGGCCATGCCCCCAGAGCCCAGGACCACTTCAATACCCCTCAGAGTCCCCTCTACACCAATCTCCCCCTTCCTATGACCTGCAGCCAGGCTGACCTGCCACATCAGCAACAACATTTTACATTACAACTTCACTGATGCCCCGACCTGTCACACTAAACTACCATATTATAGCTCCTGAAGCGACCAAAAACCCCGTAAGAACTTGACATGGGACGTAAAAAACCCCCACAGAAACCAAGTAAAATGGTCCCCCATCCCCATTTAATAAAACCAGACACCAGACCTAACCCAAAATGAAGGGGTGGGAGTGCGGGACAATCACCAAGTCCAACCGTCGTCTGCCTCCCGAACCTTCCCTGGACCCTTAAATACCCTAGGGAGGCGCTCTGCCCCACACGGCCACTCGCTGGCCATGTGCAGCGCCGAAAACCTCCCTGGGGGAAACGCTTTGCGTTCCCCCTGGTGCCCCCCTTTTGGTTTACTGCACAAAAACCCAGACTCATTTAAAAGTGGAAAAGGTTGCTTTAATGTGACAGGCCAAAGCTTACAATTCAACGCTTACCTGGCTCCCTGGCCTTACAAACTAAAGACATATTTTAAACAACCAATTAAATAATTAAACATTCTCATTTTTTACCCAACAATTAAATAATTAAATAAAGCCATTTCCTCCCTAACTATCCCTTGGACCCTGCCGTCTCCTTACCCCTTTTCCAGGCGTCCCGCTTTCTCCCCGGCGCCATGCCCCTCCAGGCTCAATACCTGTTCCCCCGTGGTGGCCCGCTTGTGCAAACAGCGCCGCCCCATCCTTTCCCATGTCATTCCCCCATTGTGCTTCCCTCCCCCCACATCCAAAGGGGCCATGCCCCCGGCACCAGAAAAACCCTCCCCTGAGGTGTTCTTTCTGACCCCCCCCACCAATTTTCCTACCTCCAATTCCTCAACCAATCTCCCATCCAAGAGCTCAAATCCGCCAGATGATTGTTCCCCCAAAAACCGGAAAGTTTACCCATCCTCTCTAAATCTCATCAATCCTTCCTAAACCATCTCCTTACGGTCCAAAACCTGTACTGCCACCGACGTACAAAATTCTACCATCTCTCTGTTTATCCCCTTCCTTACCCGCTCTATCGGACCCTCATTTCTCGCTCCCCTCCCAACTCTCTGTGGCAAACACTTAGTCCCCACTACAGTTGCTTGAGGCCACACTTGTCGGACCCATAACAAAAAACCCTTTTTATTTTCCTAAGAAGAGCCATACCCGTATCCCTTACCAGATCATTTTCCCCACCAAGACTAATCCCCCCCCATCTGGAGGGCCATAGCTTTCCCTCAACCCAGCCAACATAGGAAGCAACTGATCCCAGCCCAGTCCCCCAAACCCGGACCATTTTACCACAACATCTTTATAGTTGCAGCCCAGTTGCCTGCCAACAAGTCTTTTCTCAGCTTCTTTCCCCGCCCACTTAACCCCAGAATGTCCCAAAAACCAGATTTTTGACATCTGACCCGACCTCCTAGCAGCATCTGAAAAAGAAATTACAAAATCACTTACAAATCAACAACATCCTAATAAATGCAACACTCCTGCTACCTACTGAAAAAATTCTATAAAGACATTCCGTTTGACCCGGTCCCTAACATACCCTTTGTATCTCCCTTAGTCCCAGCGTCCCAACCTTTTCACCTACTGCTCTGAATAGCCCAGCCTGCTACTTTCAGATGCTGAACCCCTCCTAAATGAATGAGTTCCAACCTCCTAACCTTTCCCACACCACTAGTAACACCTTCCTCAGTACCCTATCCTTTCTGGCCATCTTCTTAACCCTCTCCAGAAACACCCCAGGTCCTCTCCTACCTGTCCCCCTATATTTTGCCCCTTTCACCTAACCTTTAAACAATACACCTAAACCCACTTAGCCCCCCTTTTTCCTCTAACTATTACCCTCCTGCTCACCCTTGCCCCCCACATTCCATCACCACATTAATTTGGCCCTGCGTTGCCCCCCCTGCAACGGGGGCCCACATGCACCCCCATCCATGCAGGCCCTTTACTTTATTACACCTCTCGCCAGTGCACCAGGGGCCAAACCTGCACCCCCGTCCATGCAGTCCCTACCATATAACTAATCTTCAAGCTCCTTGCGTCCATTTCCACCTGTTTCCTACCTGCACCAGGGGCCCTAGTGCACCCCTGTCCATGCAGGCCCTTTTCTTCCTTACTCCTTTCCACCGCTGCACCAGGGGCCAAACCTGCGCCCCCGTCCATGCAGTCCATTCCACATAAATCCTCGTCCAGCACCTTGCTTCGTTGCTCCCCTTTTTTGTTTTTCCCCAGCTGCACCAGGGGCCCTAGTGCACCCCCGTCCATGCAGACCCATCTCATCACTTCCCCCTGCTGCACCAGAGGCGCTCCCACACCTCCGTCCATGCAGCCTGAAGCTTACTCACCTTGTCGTGCGGCAAGCGTGAGGGATTCGACACCGTCGTCCATGCCCTCCAAACGACGGCCAACACCCCTTAATACTTTCCACAGTTACATCACCCTGCGGCCCTCCCCTACCTACACGTCTTCCTCCTCACCCCTCTCCTACCCACTTTAAATCGCCCCCAAAACCTTTCATCAAACCTTGTGCCACCCCCTCCTTTTACGATAAACTGAGCCCGACCTACCAGCACACCCCAATTTACCTGGCATGCGGTCCTTCCCCCCCACCTCCTTGCCCCGCTCGTCGCCCTGACCCACTGTCCCCTTCCTGAAAACAATCTGTAATCGGATGCCGACCCGCACACCTGCTGCACTCGTGTTTAAATTTGCACATCCACCTCCTGCAGCCTTCTTTATTGAACGCCCAACATGATGTCAAGGGCTGTCCTCTAACTCCTCCCCCCTCCCCCTCATGGGCGGGGTGACCAAGAAAGGGCCGGTAAGGCACAGGCAGCCCACTTGCTGTGTGCAATGTCGGGGCAGGCCTCGTTGGAGCCATCCATTGCAGCCAAAGATCCATGTCTATCTCCCCCCAGACCTCCTGACTGTCCTCCGCCATTCTCGCTCTGAATTCCTCATCATAACGTACCCAGGCAAAACCCCCAAAACTCGCGAAAGCCTTCCTAATTACGTCCATATATTTAAGCAGGGCGACGCAACGCTCCGGGAATTTTTCACAATAAACACTGCCCTAAATGATAAATGCTGACGTCCAATTCTCAATAGTCACCGGGACCCTTGGGCGCGAAGCCAGTTCCCTCTCCTCTTCTTTAGACCCCTCCTTTGCTCTCACTTCCCTATGGAGCAACTTAAAAACATCTACAAATTCCCATGCCTGAATCTTCTCCCTGGTCGCTGCCATCAAGTGCACCCCCAATGGTTTTGTTATACCCATGTATGGCAGTTTTTTCTCCTTGCCTTTCACTTCAACCTCCTTTTCTTTTCCCACTTGCACCTCGAGCACCACTGGCTCCACCACCTTGTCAGTTTGGACCTCCACTGAGCAAATGCTCTTCTCATCCCCCAAGGCTCTAAAGGCCTGTACACCAACTTCTTTCCTTACCCCTTGCAGTCCAGACCCTTAATTTCCCGTCCCCCTTCTCGTGTCCCCTCTCTGCCATGCAGAAGACCATTCCCTTTCCTGCTCACCTCTTTCAACTCTTTCAACACAGGCCGTCTGCGGTCTGGCGTCCACACCGATGCGCCTCATCTCCTTTCTTAGAGGGCTCCTACTGCGGGGACAAAACATGTCAGCAGACTCACCCAGCCTATAGTTCCCCCGACCTCTTGCCCCCCGACCACCCTGCACCTGCCTTTCCATATCCCACCTCAAACTTCTTCTCTCCTCCCCCCTTCCCCTTACAGCCCTATAACCTTCTACCTCCCACTGCCCCACATAATCCTCCAATCCAACTTCATCACCCATTAAATACCATTGTGGATGCGAGCTCATGCCGAGTTGAGTTGATCTTCGTGCGAACCCCTGCCTGGTCCTCTTCTCTCGGGCGAGCCGTGCCATCCTCCACCCTGGAATCCTCATTGCTAGGGGCCGTGCTGCACCCTCTAGGCTCTCCTTGCGCTGACCTAGGAGGGGCCGTTCTAAAACGCTCTACCTCCACCTGAACAGCGGGGGCTGCGCAGCGCCCTCCGCCCTCACTCCTCCTACCCGGGCGGGCCGTTCCGCGTCCCACTCCAACCTCCTCAATTGATGGGGACCTCTCCCTCCTTCTCCCGCCTGCACTCTTCTGCAGGTATTTACTCCCTCTCACCCTCTGCCCTGTCACCCCCTTCTGCGCCCCCTCACCGCCCCCACCGTGGTTCCCTTGACCCACCTCTTTTTGAGCACTCCCAGCTTCCCTAGTGCTATCATTCACTCCCTCCCTCACTGGCTGCCCACCCGAAATAATTTCTCCCCTGGACGCCCTCTTGTCTATCTCCCTCCTCATCTTCCTGCCCCTGGATTCCCAAACCTCCCCTCTCCCCGCCGCGGGCTCCCCGCCGCGGGGGTGCAAGCCACCACTGCCGCGAGAGCACCATCTGCCGCAGCTCTACGCTGCGGTCTACCCCCACCTAACTCTAACTCCCCCGTGACCTCCCCCTCCGCCCCTACCAGCTAGGCCTTAGACGCCCTGCTGATGATTTCCAAGGCCTCCCTCAGAGCCCTAGCATCAACCAGCCCCTTCTTGCTTGCTCCCTGTCCCACCATTGTGCACCAAATAATCTGGTTGTGCACTAAGATATGCCCCCGAAAAGTTAAACTAGCTAAACTAAGCCCCCGAGCCCGCTACCTACCCGAGGACCAATACCCTTATGCTGGGGAAATCAGAAAAGCAAACTAGGCTATAACAACTAACACCTTAAAGTGTTAATCAAACTCTCTATTCCGTAATGCTGGTGAAATCAGAAAAACAAACTAGGCTATAACAACTAACACCTTAAAGTGTTAATCAAACTCTCTACTCCCAAAATAAGAAATATAGAAAATTATTCCTCTAAGAGAAATGAATATTTTTTTTTTTATAAACCCCTTTTTTATACAACCCTTGCCCTAAGAAAAAAACCCCTTCCCCTAGCCTGGCTTGTCCCAGAGAAGAAAGAACACCACAACTAAAGCCCACAAGCAATTTGGGGCCTAACAAGGGACTGAAAACACTGCCCCCTAGCTGCTCTTATGCCGCACCGGCACAGGAAAAACAACACTGTCCCTTTAAGGGAACTGCAGTGCCCCCTCACGTCTCAATGCTACCTCGCAAACACGCCTCTTGGACTGAATCAGACCAGCCGTACATGAGGGGCCCAGAGAAAATGCCGTGCTGATCCACCCCCACCTGAACAACAGACCTCCCCACTCCCCAGGCAACGGATGACCGCCGACCCAACAAATAACTTCCTGCTCTCACAAACGGAGCTGTGATGTCCGCCCTGCTGCAGAAAGCAACAGCTTTTATTATCCCCCGCCGGCAGCACTCAGGTAAGAAAAGAGGGGTGTCTTATCTTCGGCACCCCTCACTATAAAATGTACAAATATATATATATATATATATATATATATATATATATATATATATATATATATTTTTTTTAACTAACTCCTACCCGCCCAATCTAAACACACAAACCCTACCTCACCTGCTCTACACTCGCCCATGCACTAGGCCCAGCTGTCTCAGGGAAGGCTCGGGAGCAGGCGACAGGACTGATACAATCACCAAATCCAACCGTCACCTGCCTCCCGAACCTTCCCTGGACCCTTAAATACCCTAGGGAGGCGCTCTGCCCCCCACGGCCGCTCGCTGGCCGTGTGCAGCGGCAAACACCTCCCTGGGGGAAACGCTTTGCGTTCCCCCGGGGCCCCCCTTCTCTGAGGGAAGGCACAGGGCCTCAAATTCGACATACAAATCGGTTCCTCTTCACGAGTTATGAGGCTCTACGAATGGTGAAAGTTAAACCGGTGCAAAAGAGACCACCTATTGTATTTGAAATTGTAAAATTATTCCATATTTTAATTTGGTAAGAGTACTAATGATAGCAAAACTACAGTGCAAGAAAGCATCACTGCTCCATGGTTTGAAGGTTCATCACTGTTTAAGTGGGGGGGGTACGGGAGGGGTGGAGGGGATGAGGATGGAGAGGGAGGTCTACCATTATTTCTGGAGCGGCTTCAATTTAAGGACACTAGGCTGCCCAAAGGAAATGTGGCCATTATAAAAAATAAAAAAGGCTGAGGCAGCCAGCCTTGATTGAGGGGTTGTGCTGAACATACACCTGAGGGCCATGTATGTCATTTCATTCAACATGTAGTGGCCCATCTTGATTGCAACAGGTGAGAAGCTGTGTGAAAGCGCCGTGAACAGTTGCCATGGCAATGGCTCGCATGTCTGCAGTAGTCCTTGGACGGTGGACCTTTTAGGCATAGATCAGCGTGTCACTTATTCCAAGCTCCTCTGCTCTTGTGGCACCAAGAAATGGTCCTTGTCAGTGGTGGACTGGCCTATAGGGAACTCTGGAGATTTTCCAGCGAGCCTCTGCACCACTGGCCTCTTTGAGTTGCATAAGGTAAAGAATGTGCTTCAAAGCTTCCAGTATGCTTTAATATGGGGCCACTTTGAGAAACTTTCCCATGGCCACTTTTGGTTCTTAGTCCAACCCTGGTCCCAGTTCTGAAGTCCTGCTGCCTTGCCGCGGCCCTCACTCAAGTGGCATGCAGTGGGCTATATAACCATGTCTCCCTGAATTTGGCAGGTCACTGCATTCCCACCCTGTTGGCTCCAATCCAGAATGTGATGGAGTAAATTCGCGGAGAAAGCATTTGGGGCTCTGGCCAGGCCCCAATCACTATCCAAATGTCTTTCAAGGACCTAGCTCAGGTCTGTCTGGCCTATAACCTTTAAGGTGCATCCATGTATTGTACCCGAGGGCCAGGGCTGAGGCTGATGGCATCCTGGTCACAGCATCACTGGCAAGAGAGAAGACGAGCTTGCGTGGCCCTGCAAGTATGGGTGCTGGGGTGCAGCCACACACCCTCGATTTCTGTCCCATTGTCTAAGGTGAGAGCAAAACAGATGAAGCATCACATGCCCATAGCTCTGCTTCCATACAGTCAATATCATGAGGGAAGACCTGAAGAGAGTGAGACAATTATAGGCCCAATTAACAACAACAAAAAGAAAACTCATTTAATTTAAATAACAGGTCATTATTAGGATAAGTGAGTTAATTAATTTGTTCTATGTCATGTTATACAATGTTTATACTGCACTTGTCACCACCGTAGTGGTCTAACGGTGCCTAAACCTTGTCCGAGGGTTGGTGTATTGTGACTCCGCCCGGGTGTACCAAGACCGTAGTCTGTTCAAAGTGAGCACGAAAGGGGCTATGCCAGTAAACAAACCACTACAGTACGGTATATTAGTAACATTTATATCAAAAAAGGATTATTTTTATTTTGCATTGTAAAAATTGTCAATTATATTTACAAGCAGATGATTCTCTCAGTAAAAACATACCAAATGATCAAAAGTAGATCCAATTTATGATGATACAAAATAGTAAATCTAACACCACAAACATCTCATATACGTGTTTTGATGGAAAAAAAGGACAGGGCACAATTAACATGAGGTCTATGAAATTCAAAAGATCCTATGGCTCCTACCAGTATCTTCATCAGGGCTAGTTCTGTGCCATCGTGCACAAATTGGCCAATCAAAGCTTGACAAGTAGTAATTGAGAGTGTATTTGTAGAAGCAGATAACAAATCAGAAAATTAGGATAAGCGTGGTAAAATGGTAATCCAATATAAACAAGTTTTAGATCTTTCAAAGCCTAAAACCTTTGGGTAAAATCAAGAGATGGCCACATTCAATTGCAGATAAAGGTCTGCAAGGAAGCAAAAGCGAGAATCACATGTAAGTCTCAGTTCTGCTTCTGCTTTTCCCAGCAATCTTATAGTTGAGCAGAGAACCTAGGCAGCGAGTTAGTGTGCATATGCTCAAATGCTGGCCTGTCCTGTTTCCTCTCTCTGTCACTGCTGCGTGTGCGTGGAGTGTCTTCAATGCTGAAATGAACTGGAGATTTCTCATGGGAGATATTACAGCTTTCAGATCATGGGTTAGAATCTAGGTGGCCCACCAGTGTGGTGGTCTTCAGCCAGATCACTAAGTACCTTGTGCATAATGGTCTTGGAGAGCCACTTCAATCTGGTTCCCATAGTAAACGCTCCACCAAGACTGCACTCATGCATGTCTCAAACCTTCTCTCAAATGCTCACCACTCCAAACGATTTTCCATTATCATCCTTTTGGACCTTTCTGACGCTTTCAACACTGTTGACTACTCCTCTTTCCTCCTCAATATGCTGGACTGTGGGTTTCGCAAATCTGCTGTTGCCTGGTGTGCCTCCTACCTGGTAGCTCAATCCTTTAAAATCTCTTGGAACTCGCAAACCTCTGACTTCAGCTTTCTCTGTGTGGGCATCCCCCAAGAATCAGCATTTGGCCTTCTGCTCTTCACCCTCAGTACCTCTGCCCTATGCACACTTATCTCATCCTTTGGCTTTCACTATCCCCTTTTTACTGATGGCACTCAAAATGTTTCTTCTTTCCCTCCTTCACCCCAGCCAATCTCGGAACGGATTACGAACATCCAGCAATTCAGCACTGGATGGCTCTCCACTGCCTCATGCTGAATGCTTCAAAGCCGGCTTCCAATGCCATCCCTCACATCCCACCTTCTATCTCTTTCCAAACTAACTTTCCTGCACCCTTACCCCAGCCGCGCAATCTTGGGGTCCTCTTTGATAGCAACCTACTACTGCAACAATTCATCACTACCACCACCTCTGTTGCACGTATTAACCTCCAAAACATTTGGAAAATGTACCCTTTTCTTACTATCCATCTACAAAAACTCTAATCTCCACTCTGGCACTCAGCAAACTTGACTACTGCTCAAGCCTACTCCTTGGCCTTCCTTTCTACTCGTTCTCTGCAACCTACTCAGATCCTCTTCCACCTCTACCTACCAACAACATGCTGGTTGGCTCTCCATGCACAACTGCTCTCTTTTCAAGTTCCTTCTCCTTGCCTACAAGGCGTTCAATGGTATTGCTGCTCAGTACCTGTCTGGACATATTTCAGTTTACTCACCATCTTTTTTGTTTTGTTTTATTGTGTTATAGTCAAATAAAATGTTTTGACTGTTCATAGAATCATAACTTACATAAAATCAGATTAGCAACAAAAAATAGAAAAATGAAAACGTGAAAACAAAGCAAAAAAAGAAAAAACATCTCTTTCTCTCCAATCCTCCTCTTCACTCAACCTCATCATCCTATACCCTACCCGTGTCTCCTGCCACTTCCTCTGTTTCTCCCTACTTCCTTGGCTCCACTGCAATCCACTGCCCATAACAATCAAAGCCAGCCCAACTATGAATCTTTTCAAAGTTTGATTTAAACTCCATTTGCTTGCTAAAGAGAGAATTCCCCCGGTTTTCTCCCTCATCTTCCCAGCTTTACTCCACCACTGCCTCCAGTGACGCTTAACAATGTTATTTTGTATATTTAAAGAGTACCCCTCTTTAGTTTGAAACATTTGCCCCCGTAGGTTGTTGTTATCATTGTAAGTCATCTGGTTTCTTATATTTATATTGTATCTGTTTGTTTTATTATCTCCCTGGTATATGTCCCACTTTGGTAAACCCTCATAAACTAGCACGCCACTTGTTCACTGGCGCCGTCAAGGGACAAAGGAGCGCAAGATAAGTGGGGTGGGCATGGGGGATATGGAAGTTCGGGTTGGAGTGGGGAATAGGAGGAGAAAGGGTGCATGGTGGGTGCACTTACCTGATTAACAGTGAGGAAGATGGCAGCCTCCCGCTTCTGAGGAGACTCAGAATGGGGATTTTACCCTGTGGTAAATCCCCCCACTCTGAGCATCCTGATTGGCTGGGAGTCCACCAGACCCCCCTCGCCAGGTACTAATATATGTGAGGACCAGGTCACATTTTTCACTGTAGGTTTTTGGGCATGGATCTTCTGGGGAGGAAAAAGTCTGGATCCGCTCAGACATTGAATAGTGGGTCTTCATGTGTTACTAGGGTTTGAGAAACACAAAAGCCAATGAGACATTGTACAGCAAAGAATGTAGTCTTCATGAAACAGATAGCAATGGCTGGCGTGGCACTGCTCAGGGTTGCGGCACCTTGATTTTCCAAAGGCACTTCATGTAAAACAATGAATTAAAATGTATTAAGTTGAAGTAGTATATACCAGTGCATATATCACAAAATTACGCAAGTCAGCTATATAAAGCCTTTGTTTAAAGTTGGTTTGGTTGGCTGTCAAATATGTTCCCGCTCTGGCCCTTGTTAAAAAAAGTAAATGTGAGCATCTCACAGAAACACAAGCCTACAGCTCTATTTCTCCGCCATCAGCCATCAGCAACACAGACTCTAACAGGGCTCCATCTGGACCAAAAGAGAAGCAGTTCAGCACATTGCAAGACCAGTGAAATACCATTGAAAGGTAAAGTATACAGTGGTATCATTCTGTACATAGGGACAGAACATGAAGTTCTGAATAGTACTATTTCTGAAGAGCTCTGAGATTTCCAGAGTGAGGGATATGGCAACAACACCAGGCGTTCTAATGCTTGCAAAAATGTAGAAAGCCCTCTGCTTAGAACAAACATTACCAACTCACCTGTTTACTGAGATGGTGCCCACTCAGAAGGGTCTACAGTCACATTTTAGCTCACTATACTTTTACTTGAGAAGAAATATTAATTTGCATGCCAATCTTCTACTGCCGAAGGTGATGGTCCAGCACTGACATGCAAAGCAATTCTACTCTGAACAAGAGTACAGACAACAACTACATATATGTGTTTCAGTCTTTTTGCTAATTCTCAATGAGGTCAGGGTGGGATTATCTGCCTGGCTAGGCACAGAGAGCAAGGAGTTCATGTCTGGATTATACTTACTGAATGAGGATGAAACCCCAAGCATTTCAAAGCTTGTACAAATGTGAGAGCCCATCTACTGAAAGCAAACACAGCCAAATAATCCGTTCTATGTGATGGTATCCACTCACCCAGCCCAGATTTAGCTCCTTGTACCTTATTAGGAGAGGAATATCCGTTTGCATGCCATCTGGTCCAGGCCCACAGGGCAGAAACATGCCTGGGGTTGGTGTTGGTATTCCTGTTCAGTAAAGCCTAGCATTTCAGTACTGTCCTTGTCCTTGTGGCCGGTACCAAACTATAGTAAAGTAGAGTACTGAGTTGTAGCCATAACATAGAACATTACATAGAACAGTTTACTTGGTAATATGCATTGTCAGCAGAGGGGCTCCCACATTTATGGACGCTCCAGTATTCACAGCATTGCCTTCACAGTATATAGAACCAACATGACATCAAATGTTGTCAAGTTGGCACTGTGACTTTTTCCTTACATGTGTGATAATGTACACACCTCCATGTTCATGAACACATCACTTGTTTCCCCCGTACTCCTCCCCTGCGATCAAACCGCTGCTCTTCGGAAGCTGCCAAAAGGACTTCATTGCAGTCTTATTGCATGCTGCCACTGAGAGCAGATCTTTCTCAGCCATGCACAGACTATTTGTATCCTCTCTGGGTATCCTCTTGAAACACTTGTGTATAGGCGCGTTACAAATGCCATATCATATCATATCATATGCATATGTCTAACCCTATGCTGGCTCATATTCATCAGGTCTCTCTGCCCTAATAAAATATTGAAGCGGGATTCTATTTTTTTTGGGCTACAGCCCCTTAACAGAATGGTTCCAGAGAGGGTGAGACACCTGAGGGTATTCTCACTCCTATTCCCCATGGGTCCTCTGCACAGGGGGCAGGGAAAGGCCATTGCTTTTGGATCCTGACTCTCGGGGTGGACAAGCGAGGGAGGAGGATCACCTGGATGGAGGGTCCTTGGGGCCTGGGAGTGGGATACCCTTGGGAGGGACATGGTATCCCCCTTTTCCTACTAACGACCAACCCAACCCTTTCCCCACCTTCATGGGTTATTGCGGGTCAACTCCCCTCACTTCCTCATATATGACCATGGACAGTACTGGGACAAAGAAGAGGCAACTGGAGTATGAAGACTAGGTGCTTTTACCACTCTGGTACTGGGCCGAGGAAGAGGCCCACTGAGAGTTGTAGAGGTCAGGCATGTCCCCTCAATGATAGTCAGGCAGGGCGTATTGCACATTCGCACCTTGCAGCCTGTTAAAGGGCTGCAGGTGTATAAAAGAAACCCCAATCAAATGGTGTTAGGAGAGGCGGTGGCAGTGGTGTAGAAGCAGCAGAAAGGCAAAGAGAAGCAGCACGGAGCTGTATTTGTGAAGCATGCTGATGGTTCATGGAAGTGTGTCCCGGGAGCTGGGGCTCCGTGGAATTCACTGGATGCTGGAAATGGACCCATGCAGAGAGGCTCTCCCCTTTTCAAGTGTTCCCAGTGGTTGTTCAGAAGCCGACCCAGGAGTGGCAGGAGATGGAGTCCTGAGGCGGAGAACAGAAGGCTGAGCGATATGCTTTGCAGGTAGACCCGTGGACTCAACCAGGTGAGTTTGTATGGAAGAATAAACCCGGTATCCGAGTGTTTAAACTGACGGAGAGGATAACATTGCATCAGAGTGATTGCGTGTGTGATAAAAGACGTTTTCAAAGGTCACTGATCTGAATCCTCGTTAACTATTGAAAAATTGAGAATACTGTGTAGCAGAGTGGTCACTTGTATAAGAAAGCACGGTTTGGAAAATCTCAGAGAGCTGGGCATGTTATAAAAGACCAAGATATGAAACAACAGGGTGACTTACATGAAAACTTTAACAAATATATCTTCATGATTATAGAATTCAGAACTGAATGAAACCTTAATGAATAAGCAGCACTGTTACCTATAAGGATTACAAGTGGATGGAGCTTTACATTCAAATAAAACCACCATGTGCCAAACTCTGAAATGAAGTCAACTTTAATCCAAGTGAAATCTATATATGCTGAACCTTCAAGTGAACAGAACTTTGAATTTAGGTGAAACAAATAACCTTCAAGTGAACAGAACTTTGAATTTAAGTAAAGCCACTACACATTGAACTTTAAAGTGAAGGAACTTTAACAATGGCTGTGAGCCCACTATATGTTGAACCTCAGGGTGAATGGAACTTTGGAGGTGAACTTTAACAATGAACCAAAGAGAGACATATTAAACAACAAAGTGGGAGAAATTGTAAATAATAAAATATACTCTGAAAGCTGAATGAACTGTATTATCAGTCAAGATGTTTTTTTGCAAAGACCAATCATATAAAGAGGGTGCAAGTGTGGGGCAGAACTTTAAGAAGACTGAAAATACTATTGTGACATTGAAAGTGAGTCTTGGGGAAGGGCACGCTGAAGCTTGACCCACTTATCGACTTGAGGACCGAGACTCAAGATACCTTTGTGTTTGGAACTGTGTTATTTGGAACTTGGGGAAGGCAACCATGTGTATTGGTTAAAACTATATCATCCTGAACTTAAGGCAATTCTGAGACTTTTTTTGGAACTGTTTTACACTTGGGGAAGGGAGCTAACAGGAAGCTGTAAGCTGTACTGAGCTCTGTTTGTGTTTACACTGTTTTGTCAGTTTCCGACATCCCTACACATTGTATAGATTAGTTGTGAGGGCAAGTATAGGTTTTGGACACAGACTGATTCCCAAGTTGAACTTTTTGACACTGACCTTCCTTAGTTTTATTTTGCTAGGCAAATCCCATCATAGTATAGGGCAAGATAGAGTATAGAAAGAGATTGTGGATGATCAATGACCAAAAAGAAAGAAATCAGGAATCCTGGTTGAAGAATGATTTGCATTGTTACAAGAACATTCAGGTATTGTAACAACTTTTGTGAACTCCATTTGTACAACTTCTAAAATATTGCTGAAACATTGTTTTAGTTCTCTAGTTTTGCCCCTTAGCTTGAAGATGGAATGTGGAAGACACGGGTAGATCCATCTTCAACAAACTACTCACTTCTCTAGTAAACTCGATCAGCGAAATTCCATGATAATATCACATTTCTTCAAGAAAGACTTCATCCAAAGTTTCTGCTAACTATAAATCCTTCAATGCAAAATAATGAATAATTTGGGGAAAAAAAGATTTTACACCATCAAACTTCCTGTATTCTACTGTGAAACCAGAAGTGCAGGGATGAAATTCAAGAGCACTGTATGCAATGATTGTTTAGAAACAACACAAATCAACTTTTGTTTCACCACAGATGACGTAGAGTGGCTGCAGGCACCACGTGATTTAACATACTCCTCAGTTTCTTTGCCCATGGGTGACACTCAGAACGAATCCATGAGCCATGAAATTGCCTTCAGCCTTTCAGGATGTCGTGCTATCATTCTGAAATGTTCAATTTAACGGCCTCATCTTTATCTTTATTTTTAGTACACACAAGTGTTTATTTGTCCACAAATGACTTCTCTCATTCTAATAATGATCATGCACCATATTTCCTATGCTAAGGGGATAGCTTCAGCATCACTAAGAAATCCTAAATATCTCGACTGATATAATAAGTCTATTATATATATCTTCTATATATATAAAACAAAGTCGTGTTTGTTTATGGGTATGTATGTGGCGTTCTCGGGGACGTAACTCCTCATGAACAGTGAGGTCTGGTGTCATGAATTTTGCATGGAATAGTCTGTATTCCATTGCCGAATTAATGCAACTATTTCTGGCTCGATTGGTCATCCCGTTCCTGAAATAATTCATCTTTTTGTTTTTTTGGCTTTGTTTTTCGGCATTACGCTTTGTGGTGTTACACCGCCATCTACAGGTCATTTGTAGGAACTGCTCATCATCGCGCATCGAAGCTGAAACATGATCAACATTCCGAAGAAAGAAGATCTCAAGACCATGAAGCTGATAGAATTCAACATGCTTTGAGACAGAACAAAGAAAGTGCTGAAGAACCTGAAGCAAGACTTACTGATCATGGAATTTGTGCTACTAAAAAGCAAAGCAACAGAACTGCTGAAGAAACTGAAGCACGATTTGCTGTGAAGAGAATTAGTGCTGCTGAACAATGAAAGCATGAAACTGCTGAAGAAATTCAAGTGACACTTATCTGAGAATGTGTGCCGCTAAAAAACTAAGCAATGAAACTGCTGAAGAAACTAAAGTGAGACTTAATGATCAGAGATTTAAAAATCTGAGAATTGAAATGCCTGGCGAAGCCGGGTAGTTCAGCTAGTACTATATAATAGATGGTGCCGGGCACCATCCAGGGACCTAGTTGGTGCACTGCAGCCAAACATGAGGGCTCTGTATTGAAGTCATCGGATTGACGCCTTCCGTTGCTGTTTTCTGAATACCTCTTCTGTCTTCTGTTTTCTGAATACCTCTTCTGAACCAGGGCCTCTTTTGATTTAAGTGGACTGTTTTAGAACTTGGGCATACCTTACAAAGTATTAACAGCTTTACATCCCCATCTGTCCCTCAGCCATTGTTAACACTCTCACTTAGCTCAGGCCGTTAACTGGCTCATTTAGCTCAGGCCATTTACTGGATCTTCTGGGTCATGAAAGAGCCAGTGTAACCCACATATATAGGCAATAAGTCTTGAAAGATTCCTCTCAAGTATAAATCTATGGTTCAGATTTGGAAAACAAATCAGCCTTTTCATTTTATTAACTGTAAGAAAGGCTTGCACAAAACGGGCCTCTTTACAAGTGTGGCCGGGCTGCAAAAAGTGGTGGTAAACTGGTGATAATTCCATTACCGCCACTTGCCACCACATTACTGCATCAGTGCACTATGTGCTTTAGCGGTTAATTGGAGGATGCACCTCCAGCAAAAGGCTAATGCTAAATCATCCACCTTGCCTTATAAAAAATAGGCCGATTTACCTCAGTGAATTCCCACTCACTGTAAATCTGCCAAAAATCCCCATTGAGTCCTACGGACTCCGTAAATTGGAATTTAGACTGTCATGCCACACTCATAATCCTGTGGTAATGCCATAGGACCAAGTGGCAGTATCAGTAAACAATTGTTGTGGTACCTGAGCAGATTTAATACTGATTTACCGCCAAACTGGTATTGATGCCATTAAAATCTGCAGAAGAACATCAATCACCTTCCCTGCCTCTGATTTAATGGCCTTCAAAAATAACAAATAACTACGATCAGGAATTATCTCAATCAGCTTCCAAATATTGCCAGGGGCAATTACATGTTCTCTTGATTATGGCTGGTTGTTTTTTTTAAATAGCAGACTTGCGCTTACTTGTATTTAATCATCTGAAGAAATGAGCTTCAGAATGCATACTTGCAATTTCATATAACTGTGACAGCCCTGTTCCCAAAACAATATGTGAATTACATGCCCATAGAAAAACAGTGTTAGGATTCTAATTGCATGACCGTGCTGTACAAAAAACTGAAATCAATAAGTAGAATACATAAATGGGATGTTTTCTCTGCAGTGACACATTTGCAGAACAAAAGCTTTTTCAACAGCGAACTCTTGAAACTTTCCCCACACAAACATTACCTTTGTTTCTATTGATCTTGTCAATGGTTGTGTCAAGCTTTGAACAAAACAGAAGGTTATAGATCAGCTTACAAGTCAGTCTACCTCCCACCTTGTTATAGCACTTGTTGAATTAGGTGCTGGTCTGGGTTGCGGCAGCACAGAAGCCACCTGCATGCTATAATGAGTAATATTGAAGCTAGATAAAAGGCATTCTTCCATTTCTCTGAAGTGTGACGGGTCAGTAGAAGACCACAGAGTCTGCTTTTCCATTTTACTGTAATGGTTTATTAAAGAAAAAGTCATAACTCCTAACCTTCCCTAAACTACGGGCGTTCCCTACCTAACAAACTAACTAAGGTGCTTGTCAGTTGTCGGTGAAAGTCCCAAATCAGATTCAGTGCACTGTCCAAACCGAATCTATCCTGACCCTACCACTATTAGAACAACTAAAACACAGGCAAATGACTCCCTTCTCCTGTAAACTGGGGTCTCCCCAGTTCAAGTTAATATAGGATTTGAAGGCAACTTTTGGCCACCATTCTCATAAAATCACACAGTTCAGATACTGGATTCTTCCAGGTTTTGTCGCTTTCCTCGGCTTCCTTTCTTTTCTTTCTCTTGTTACTCTCGTTGGCTCTGATTCTTCTTATTTGTTATGAGTTTACTTTCATAGGATGCATGAGCACTTTTGTCTCTATTTTCACTTAAATTCCTCCAGGCCCTTATTGCCCTCTTTTTAACTTGGCTGGGATGAGTATGAGCATTCCAGTAATTATTCTCACGCTCTTTAAATAGTCTCAATGCTTCGTCTTGACTGGGAAGAGTATGCAGGTTTCTGTAACTGTGCTCACTCTCTTTATGTATTCTTAGTGCTTTGCCTTGACTGGGACGAGTAGGAACATTCCAGTAATTATTCTCGCTATCTAAGTATTCTCAATACTTTGTTTAGGCTGGGACGAGTAGAAGCGTTTGCAGTAATTATTCCCGCTCTCTTTAAGTGTTCTAGTTTCAGAATGTCTTCTAGCCTTTCCCGGAGTTCAACAGACTGCTTCTCTGTTCCTCAATGTTTGCTCTAGTCTGCGACCAATTTGCTACTTTTGTACCAGCATTGTTCATGGACCTACAGGTCCACTGCATCTCCTTAGCGGTCACATCACCACTTTTCCTCTTCTCCAACTCAGGAGGCTCCTCAGCACGTCCTCTCTCTGGTTCGGCATTCTGCACCTTTTCCCAATGCTTGCGGTTGGCAGCTACATCTGTCTCTCTCACATGTTGGACGCTGCGCGTCCAGTGCTCCTTCAGTGTGTATCGGCAAGCTGATTCGAAACTCCCAGGCTCTCTCTCATTGCAGGGTCTCGCCTCTTAGTGTTATGATGTTCTCAAGGGGTTCCCTGGTTCCTTGTCAAAGTCCCTCTTTTCTTTCATATTAGTACTCTCCATGTTTCCAATTATCTTCTTCGTCCCAATTTTCCTTAAGTTTCCTTTCAGGGTTCAAAATTGCTGGAAGCTGGGAGCTATTTAGCTCCTGCTTCTAGCATAGAAGAGCCTGGTTAGCTTGGAACCAACAGCCACCAGTGTAGCGTCCTTCTGATTATGTGTGTGATCACCTGGTGTGGGAGGGCACTGGAAGGCACAGTGAGCGGGGTGGGCGCAAGTGGAGGTGTTTTGGTATGTAAATCGATTAATAAAGAAGTGTTTGAAGCTAGCTGGTGTCTGTGCCGTATGTTCAAGATGGCGATGTGCAGGATGACGAGTAAACAAAGTGGGATTACCAGGTGGTAACGATCTGACACTGGCAATGAGGATGGGATGTTCTCTGTTGTCATGTTTTTTCAGGCTGAAATTTACAATGTCATCAAACACATCCCCAACTGCCTGAACTATGGTTATGATATACTAGTGTTCGGAAAGGATCAGGAGCAGCACAATAACACCTTGGCCCAAGTATGCATGGCCCTAGAGGTAACCAATCTCACACTAAACAAGGAGAAGTGTGAATTTTGCAAAGGAACTCTACAATTCTTTGGACATATATTCTCTGCGCAAGAAATGATACCAGACCCAGAAAACAGGGCTGCCTTCACCAACGCTGAGCCACCCACAAATGTGCCCAACTTATGCTCATTTCCGGGACTCACGAGCTACTGTATCCGATACATACAAAACTTTGCATCCATGACCGACCCCCTCCACATGCTCAGCAAAAAAGAGGTGCCTTTCATAAGGTCAGAAGCCTGCCAGGAAGCATTTGATACCATCCGGCTGAACATTTCATCAGCAGACAGCATGGCTTACTTTAACACAGCTCGGGAGACGGAGCTCACAGTCGATGCCAGTCCAGTTGGACTCAGGGCCATCCTAGCTCAAGTGGACCCAGAATCATCAGATAGATGGTACATTGTATCATATGCTAGTCTGAGCCTCTCTCAGACGGAGCAGGCATACTCACAAGCCAAAAAAGAAGAATTGGCTGTGGTGCGGGTCTGTGAACATTTTAATTTATTCTTATATGGGAAACCATTAACCGCTGTTACTGACCATCAAGTGCTCCTGTTTATCTTTGGAAACCCACATGCCAAGATGCCTCCTCGAATTGCTAGGTGGTGCTTCCGACCACAGGACTATCAATTTCGCATTTCCATAGGGCTGGCAAGGAGGAGAACTCAGCAGACCTGTTATCCCGTCACTCAATCACTTCAGCAGCAACATCTCCATGATTGCGGACCAAAACCTTCATTACGGGGTCCAACCGCCCACCCTCGACATTCGAGTCGAGGGGTCGACATTACTGAAATTTCTCAGGAATCGGAGAATGACCCAGCTGTCCAGATCATCCTGCTATGCCTAAAGTCAGGTAGATGGATGCAAGCCAAGCAGCTGGGCAACGGTACCTGGCACGAGGTGCAAAGAGACATTAAGGGATTACTCCTAGTAAAAGAAGAACTAACGTGGGCTGAAGAAGGTTTACTGCTGAAAGGAAGCAGGATAGTGATACCCCAAAATCTGAGGAGGAAGATGCTGGGACTAGCGCATGAGTGACATGGGCATCGTATCCACTAAGAGGGTCCTGCACCAAAAGATTTGGTTTCCTCACCTGCATGACCAAGTTGAAGCCTTGCTCAAAGATTTCCCCACTTGCACCATCTTGAATCTGCACACCATACCTGAACCTCTACAAATGACAGAGCTTCCCGAACATGCATGGGATGTAGTAGCCATTGGCCATCATTACGTGTTCGGCGGTAACCATGCCGCTATTGGCGGCATGGCTGCCGCCGAAATCGCGTCGGGTCCGGGTCCTCGGAATGAGGACTTACCGGGCCATTCCGAGTTCGGAAGGCCCGGTAATTCCTCCCTCCAAGGACCCGGACCCGGTCCTTCCCCATTCCCATTTCAGCCCCCATAGGGCTGAATGGGAATGGGAGAGGGAGCAAACAATGGGCCATTACGAGATGGCCCGTTGTTTGCTCCCTCTTCCCCTCGCGGGACCGGGTAAGCACGCCTGGTTTTCCCAGGCATGCTTACCGTGTCCCGCGAGGGGAACTCGTAATGCGGCGGTACGGAGTGAACGGCGCCGGCACCTTTTACGGCACCGTTCACTCCGTACCGCCAGGGTCGTAATGAGGCCCATTGACTTCTTTGGTCCCATTGCGGGTGGTGAACACATACTCATGGTCATGGACGAGTACTCCCTCTACTTAGGCATACAGCTAGTGTCTTCCACAACGGCCTATCACACGATCCCCACCCTGGACAAGATGTTCACAGCGTATGGGGTACCACGCGTAGTGAAATCTGATAATGGTCCCCCTTTCACGGGACAAGGTTTCAGGACGTTTGCGGAAAATGTGGGCTTCGACATAGAAGATTTACCCAGCTATGGCGACAAGCCAATGGGACAGTAGAACGCTTCATGAGTAACATCAAAAGTACAGTCCAAATTGCCCATAACTGGAGAGCCAGTGGAAAATGTACTTTATCAACTCTTGAGGGGTTACAGGAATACCCCACACAGCAACACAGGGAAGACTCCATCGGAAATAAAGTTTGGCCAAAATGTCAGAACTCAACTACCGCACATCACACTACCCGAGGAAAGATTCCCTGAAGACCAAGAGATGTGAGAGTGAGATACTTCTGCAAAAGCAAGTATAAAGAACCATTCTGACATCAGACGGAAAGCGAGGGAAGCGGACATCCAGGAAGGAGATACTGTAGTAGTGAGACAACCTTGCACCCACAAACACACGGCACCATTCAGCAGTGCCCCGCTGACTGTTACCCGAGTCAAATGATCATTGACAACAGCGGGGGATTGGTGGCGGCAAGTGAGTAGGAATTCATTGCACTTCTGGAGATTCCAAGAGACACTGGAGGGAGAACTGCAAAGAGGTGACGCAGAGATAGGAGATTCAGAAGACCCCTATGAAGGTGACGGTAAAGAGTCTGGGGGTGATGGTTGGAAACCACCTGTATATTCCAGTCCAGATAGGGTCCTAGCAGACTCCCCGGGACAGCCCAAGCAAGCCAGAAACAAACCGAAGAGACTGACTGAAGAAATGGAGTAATGTTGACTTTATGTTTGAAAAGGGGTGTAGTGTCCTACTGATCACGTGTGTTATCACCTGGTGTGTGAGGGTGCCAGAAGGCATGCAGAACGGGGTGGGCAGAAGGGAAGGGTTTAGGTCACGACCAGTTCATGCATGTAAATCGATGAATAAAGAAATGTTTGATGCTAGCTGGTGTCCACACCGTTTCTTCGAGACGGCGCCGTGCTGGACTGCGAGTAGATGAGCTGGGGCCAGGTCGTAGCGATCCAACAACTAGGAGCTACTTTTTGGTCCTAGGGTGAACTGATGCCTTACAAAAATGTAAATGTGACATTAACTTTTGAGTAATTGAGAATGCTAATAAAGAAGAATTAGAGCACATCCAATACACAACAAACAATGTTCAAACATAATGGACGAAAAGATAAAGGAGCATCTCTGGTAGCTCCTGGTTCCCCTGCAGTAGCTCCTGCCAACAGGATGATGCCGACACCCAGGAGCTTCTTTTAGCTCCTGTTCATTGAATCTCAATTCCGAACCCTGCTTTTCATAGACATTAAGGAGGTATTTGGTTGACAATAACAAATCTTGACTTGTTTTTTATGTCTTCCTTCATAAGATGTTATTGAAGAGGGTGTATTGATACTGTGGGGAGGGAGTGCCTCGCAGGAACGGGAGTCCTTGTCCCCAGCCGGGGAGGCTCTCCCGGTGAGGTCCTGCTTGCCTCTACCTCTAGGGAGGGTATTGCATAGCGGGCTCATCTCTCTAGCCTCACAGGGCAAGGCTCCCCCCTCGTCCCAGAAGCCAATTGCTCCTTTTAGTAGCCATTCGAATCTGGTAATAAATCTAATTACAGAAATGTGCAAACCCCATGAAAGTTTATATGTCTTTAAAATTCTAAGGGTATTCTTCATTTTTTAGTCTGTACTCTATTGGGATCCATTTTGCCAACAGAGCGATGACAAAGCACCACACGTTTCTCAGATTTAACCTATTAATTGTATTGAAAACTGCAGAACCATTCGCACAGCTTGCTGACGTTTTTTTAACGCATTCGAGAAATGCAGAATACTAGCTGTACCCAGAGGATCATACACCAGTCCAGCGCTTCCTGTCTATCGCTCTCTGTCACTCTCTTTCTCTTTATCTCTATTTCCTTTTATTTCTCTCCTGCTTTCTCTAGCTCTCGTGTTCATGTCTCTTGTGTGAAGCACACATTTGATAGAGCCCCCCACACGCCCCCAGCCATTGCTGACAGCAACTCAAGTGGAGAAAAAACACATATCTTGAAAGACGTGCTGCTGATTTTATGCTTGAAAGTATGAGAGCAGCAGTGACCGGAGCATCAGGAGGCTTGAAGTATTTTGTTTTATGGAGACATAGATTGCCATTTGTGTGTCCTGTGGGAATGCTGCCATCATAATGAAGGTGCATTGCCCATATGAGGAGAGGGGATGGGAATGCAGATTCTGCAGAGAGGTCCTGGGGTTCGAACAAACTGTGTAAGGAACCAGAAGGTGAGGCTACATGTTCTACAATTGCATTTATTTCTCTTGCTTGTTAATTATAGAAACAGGCCATTGGTTATAATCGTAGCACAAACCTTTTCAAGAAGAAAGGGCATCTTGAGTGACAAAATGATGTGTATTGTCTGAAAAAAAGCTAATTTAAAAAAGGAAATATTTGACTACACGAAATTGTAAACTAACTTTAAAATCTTAATTTCTAATGATCACTTCCAGTGTATATTTTAATTATTATAGGGAGATTAAACTTGCCTGACTGTGTAATTGTTATCAAAACATAGAATGTCAGTTATTTTCTTATTGAAGGTTATCACTCCAAGGTGGGCAGTCTGGGACACCTGCAATGAACTCCTTTAGAATATGCAATTGTCGACATGATGGAGACAAATAGTACCAATTAGGGGTTCTGGCTTATTTGCATAAAATTAAAGAGAATGTATAGAGCATACAACTGATCACAGACAAATGGTTATATTTGACAAATATATGTGATAAAAAGAGTTGTATGCTTGAAGAAATGATTATATAGCACACACTGGGCTTGGTGCACACTTAATTTTTCACAACACTAATATGAATGTGTTTGTAACTCATTTGGACAGCCTTAGATTTTGCGGTTAGGGTAAAATATGGTTCCAACATCTGTCCCTATTTCAGAGTCCGGGGTTGTCCTGCTTCGTGTTTCTGCAAATGTTTCCTCTTCCATATAAGGAGAGTCTTGCTAGGCGCCGGAGCTGCAGGATTTTGTGCATGCAGAGACATCCTTAGACAATTACATATATATATGATTCAGTGAAAAAACTTTGTTAAAGGGACGTTATGGTTCCAAGTAAAACCGAAAAACCCTTGAAATTCGCCAGTTATGGTAAGCTAAGCAATCATAACTCGCGCCACCACCGTGCACTGCTAAGACTAACACCCAGGACATCAAAGATGACATCACACATGTCATTGATGACATCACTGATGACATCACATGTCTGGCTCACTATTTTTTTTTTTGCTGACATATCTAGGCCACATGGGTTTCTTCAGTAACAGTCAGAAACTAAGAATTTTATTTTATTTGTAGACGTATCCTTCTAGTAGGCTCTTACAGTAATTCCCTTAGAGTACAGTCACATCATATGAAACATATATATATGGGAAAACACAAGCTTGAAAGACAGCAATCCTTTTTGTGCATAAAGATAATCACTATATTTATGAGCACTTTCTGATAGTTCTGTTTTTTTTATGGCTGTACTTTCCCTGTATATGGTCATATTTGTATACATTGTACTCACACTACTTTCCTTAGGGTCCAATCACATCAAGTGATACATATACATAGGGTAAATAGCAGCTTTGAAACAGAGCAATCATTTATTTGCATGAAACTAATCAGTTAAGTTATGAATTGTTTCTGCTACTACTTGTGCTTTTTTGCTAACTTCACTTTCCCTGTATATACCCATATTGGTATGTGTTCTTGTGTCTTTGTGTTTTGTCTATAGTAATGCAATTATGTAATACATGGGTTTTATTAGCTACTTATTACATATTTCACAGTACACAAAAATCTATTAAGAAAACAATTATCATTTCATTATTCAACATATTAACATTACGAATATCATACCTTCATCTTGTACGCTGCACACAATGTTATGTTTCTGTATGAGTAGCTTAGTATACTAGATAGAACCCCATAATAGGAGGCTATTTATATCAATGCATCGTTCAATGCACTTATTAGGGTATATTTCTTGCAATGATTCTTGCCACTTTTTTCGCAACATAATAAGAATCCCTTCTACACATACTTCATGAGAAGTACATACACATGTGATGTCATCAGTGATGTCATCAATGACATTTGTGATGTCATCTTTGATGTCCTGGGTGTTAGTCTTAGCAGTGCACGGTGGTGGCGCGAGTTATGGTTGCTTAGCTTACCATAACTGGCGAATTTCAAGAGTTTTTCGGTTTTACTTGGAACCATAACGTCCCTTTAACAAAGTTTTTTCACTGAATTTCATAGGTTTTTAGTAGCGCAACTTAACCATAACGTCCCTTTAACAAAGTTTTTTCACTGAATTTCATAGTTTTTTAGTAGCACAACTTAACAATAATGACTTTGACTTTATATACATGTCATAAGGAACTGACTAGATCTCTTCTTATGAACTTGATGTCCGCGAACTTATTTAATGTTCGCGGACATGTTCGGGGAACAGTACCACCACCTAAAAACTCTGGGGAGGTATGATGTGTAATAGTTATATCATAACATAGGAACATTTAACAAATTCACAAAGCAGCACACATACAAAGTATATGTAGTAATACTTAAAAAATGTTACCCATATATGTAACACACTAACCATTCATGTAAATACAATATGTTTTAAAATGGAATATACCAAAAGAAGATAAAGTGGCTTCCACCATAATTACCTCACAGACACTCCACAACCAACAGCAAGACCAGACGTATACACTACTGATTACATATCTCACCAGACATTGGGCCTCATTCCGACTCAGGCGTTAAAGGGTTTACGGCGCCGTAAACGGCGCCGACCCTTAACGCCTGATTACAAGGTCCCTTAGCGCCATGGTGATTTTAACGCCTGCTTTTTGCAGGCGTTAAAATCCATGGCGCTAAGGGACCATGGAGCTAATTACGCCACCGTAATTTACGGTGGCGTAATTAGCGCCTTCCCCACTCCCATTATGCCCTATTGGGGAAAAATGGGAATGGGGAAGGGTAAATGGGAAATGGGGATTTACCGCCCCACTCACCTCGGAATGGGGCGGTAAGTCCGCCAAAGTAAAGGTAACTTACCGCCTGGGTCGTAATGAGGCCCATAGTAAGTGCACTTCTTTTTACTCATATATTTATAAACTTTCTATATTAGAAAAAAAAACATATTACTTCTTTGTTTTCTCACAGAAATGTGTAGTACTCTGGACTGGCTAGAGGACCATTTCCCATGAGACGAAATGTTAGAAGATAGTCCACCTAATGGTACACACTTTACTGTATAAACCAATTGATAAATATTATTTTGTATACATTCAACATATAGATTTTTTTTACAGGCCCTACAAAAATTGCAACTTCCAAAGAAAAAGAAGTGGTGGATAGCACTCTTGAACACATTACCCACAAAATGGACCAACTTATGGCAAATTTTATGGATTTAAAGAACTTTGTGGAAGATCACCTAAAACCACCAACAACATACCATTGTCCCACCTGTACTTGTACCCCCTCACCATATCCCATTCATTTATCCCCAAACTCTCTCCATGGCCCACAACGTTTTGATGAGATTTCCATCCGTTCTTCACCTGATCCCACTAATATTGAAAACCCTAATTCTCCTGTTTGTGTTTCCGTTTCTGCCCCACCTTTTCAGTCATAAATTGTTTATATATGTTAAATAAAGTTACTTTTTTATATTGTGTTGTAATTACTTTCAGTTCCTTGTAATAAAACCAATTTAGGTGTCCACGGACACCGCGGTTGTTCGGAAATGTTCGTAAAGAAACGAAAATGTAACTGTCCTGAGGACACTACATCTGTCCGTAATGTTCTCATGCAAGTTCAAAATGTTCTAAGAACACTCATAGTGTCCTGAAATGTTCGTAAAGAAACAAAAATTAAAGTGTTCTAAAGAACATTATATCTGTCCGTAATGTTCGCTATCAACTTAAAACTGTCCTAAGAACACAATTGGTGTCCTGAAATGTTCGTAAATAAACAAAATGATGTGTCCTGAACAACAGTACAACTGTTCGTAGTGTTCGCTACCCAATTGAAAGTGTTCTAAGAACACAATTGGTGTCCTGAAATGTTCGTACATAAACTAAATTACACGTGTCCTGAAGAACACTATATCTGTCCTTACTGTTCGCTACCAAGTTTAAACTGTTCTAAGAACACACGCGGTGTCCTGAAATATTCGTTTCACATGTGACGCACTTTTAATTACTTCAGAACCCGAACAGTGTCCGTAGGACATCAATGCGCATGCGCTAACCAATCTCCGTACACTTGGTGTCCTGCGAACAGGCGCTTCCTTCGCAGACTAGTTCGCAAACAGATCATATGACCGCGCCCACGCTCATCGTGTGTCCTGAAATGCGGACACTGTTCGTGTCCCCGAACAATTTAAAAGTACATTTTCAGTTAATCCATAATATTTTTCAATAAAATCTCACCATGCCACAAGTCCCACATAGCAATCTTGAGTTTCTATATACCTTTTGAAACTTTCCGATCCTTTTTTTGTGTTCGATCTGTCCGCGCACAGTGCGCATGTCCGCGGACCGTGCACAACCACCCCTATAAAAGACCACGCCCAAGAGCTTATTCCCATTGTGTTTCTGGCTATTCTTCAGAACACAGTGATTTTTGCTGCCACCTGCAGACTACACCATCATCGACATGGCATCCTTGGCTGCTGAACTGCCACTTGGTGCTGCACCTGCTTCAGCACCACCACCACCCCCTCCACCACCACCACCTCCCCAAGGGTCTGAAGGGTGGAACAGGACTGAGGATGCTGAGGAGGAAGAAGAGGATGATGAGAATGAGGTAGAGGAAATCCCTACTACCCGCACTCGGCGTGAGTCTTGGGTGTGGCGGTTATTTACCATTCATGGGAATGGCCCTAAGGCTCGTGCGAACCATGTTACCTCCAATGAGTGCAAAATGATACTCAGTCGCGGGAAGCACGGTAACTACAGCTTTGGGACCACTACTATGAAGCGACACCTGAGGTCATTTCACTCTGGGGCTATTAGCAGGGTTGTACCTTGCGAAGAACGTAGCAGGTTGATTTCCTATAATTCATCCTCTGTTTCTGATCCTGTCACCACACAGACCACCTCTGTGGGACAGCGTCTTTCTCAAGCTGCCTCACAGGCCATACAGAATGCTGATGACCCTTACCTTTCGAGGGTCATAGTTGTATGTATGTACTGTGACACAGTACTCTGCAGGGGGGAGCGACTTCGGAGTGCTTTTGAGACTATCGTCTCAGAGCACGAGAAGACCTGCTCACTACCCAAATAAAACCCACTCTACATCTTCCTCTCTCAGCTCGCCCTTTCTTATCCCTGTGGTTGGTGTCCCCCCCTTTACCCTCCTTTACCCTCCTCTCCTAGTGTGTCGTGTCTGAAAAACCAAAAAAAATACAAAATTACAAAAATCAAAAAAAAATAAGGCTCTTTTCAGAGCCACCTTTCCCAGTTAAAAAATAGAAGTGAAAATAAATGAAGCAGGGCTCTTTGTATTTTTTAGAAGTCCGCCGACAGTTCGCGAACATTAAAACAATTGGGTTACTACTCCATCACAAACATTGTAATTTTCTCTGGAAAGAAGTGGTGGCTCTGAAAAGAGCCTTTGGGTGGTGTTTGTAAGTCAAACATTGTAAATGCTTAACATCTACTTCAAAATCGTTGTTGTAATTCCAAAAAAAGTCGCAATGCATTTTGTACATTTCTCAGAAAAATCTGATTGCCAGCATAAGTAAGATGGACTCCATCTCTGCGAAAAATGTATGTACTACAAAACATAATATTTTCATTGTGAAAAGAAGACATGCCAAAATCTCTTAGAAAGCCACAAACAGCCTTATTAACATTGCGCTTTGCTTTTTCCATTTGTGGACCAAATGAAGAAGAACGAAGCCACATTTGTCTCTGCGCAATCCGTGAAAATATCACTTGAGAATTAGGAAACATGTCCATAACCTTCCTCAGTCCTTCTTTCATAGCAAATTGCAAAAAAATTCCAGTCACATGCCCTAAACTGTTCCCTCCACAATGAATTACAATTATGTCTGGTTGTTGCTCTGTCTCCAAAGTAGCACAGAGAGGTAGCAAATCCAACCACTTCATTCCACGTACTCCATGCCAGTGTACTTCCACATGTGGGAATCCAAGATCTACAGCTACTCCACAGCTTTCTGCATGCACCTTCAACCAATGTATCCACGAATCTCCTAAAATCCAAACAATCAGTTTTCTGAAACACACATCCATCACACAGCTATCTTTTGTTCTCTCAGCAAAAAGAGTATCTCAGAAAATCTCTCCTGGCACAACACACCCACCAAACTTTCCTGACCAATCCCTTTCAGTGCTTATTCTCATTTGCATGACTTCTGAACCCAAAAATCCCCGGATGTAACTCCCGATGTCCGGGAACTACCGCCATGTCCGCGGACATATCGTTTATTTATTTTATTTATTTATTTTATTTATATAGCGCAAACCAGGCCCTGAGGCAACCGGGCGCATATCTTGGCAGAAGGTTACAGGTAAAACATATCATCACAATGGTATCAACAGATTGCGAACAACATATACAATATATACAATATAAAGATATACAGATTATACAATTGACGTTACCAAATACAGTTGACGTTACAAAACAGGGCAACAAGCGGCACAAAGGTGCCAGGGCAGAGCAAAGCTAAGTCGCAGCTAGCCTGTCAGGGTCAGAGGGCAGTTGTTAATGAGAAGTAACTAGCCAGAGCTTGGCTTTGTGTTTGAATAGGTTAAGTGATGGTAAGGATCTGATGGTGAGTGGTACCGTGTTCCAAAGCTTGGCTGCCAGGACAGGGAAGCTAGCACCCCCAGCTGTATGAAGCTTGAATCTGGGGATTTCGAGACCGTGGGACTGTGCGGATCTGAGTACTCGCGTTGGAATATGTTGAGTGATTCGAGAGGCTAGATATGAGGGGGCCTGGTGGTTAACACATTTGTATGTAAGGGTGAGTGCTTTCAGTGAAATCCTTTGGGCGACTGAGAGCCAGTTGAGGTTCTTTCTGGTTTCTGAGATGTGGGCAGATCGGTGGATATTGAGAGCCGCTCTAATGGCGTTGTTCTGGGTAGTCTGTAATTTGTTAAGGTTACTCTGGTTAGTGCCTTGGTACAGTGCATTACAATAGTCCAGTTTGGACATGACCAAGGTCCTGGCCAGGGTGATGCAATTCTGGGCGGTAAGGAATGGGCGACAGGCTGAGATCAATTTGCAGGTGTAGGCAGATGCAGCAGCCACTGCATTGGTTTGTCGGGTGAGATTCAAGGAGGCATCCAGGTAAATACCCAAAGTTTTGGTGTCTTTAGATACTTTAATTAGATTGCCGTCAATGTTAAAGGAGCCGAAGAGGGGACTTAGTTTGTTAAGTCTCTGTTGCGTGCCTAGGATGAGAAGCTCAGTCTTGTCATCATTGAGGCACAACTCGTGCTGGGCCATCCAAGCTTGAATGACAAGGTAAATGTCATTGAGGGCTTTGGAGTCAACAATGTAGTCACCAGTAATAGGTATGAGTATCTGGGTGTCATCGGCATAGTTCGTGTAGGTGACGCCCAGATAGTCAAGCACATCAAATAGTGGTTTGGTGAAGACATTATAGAGAGTAGGGGAGACACAGGACCCTTGCGGGGCTCCACACGGGACTGGTGTAGGGTCGGCCGATGCGGTAGGTGAGAAAACTCTCATGTGCCTGTTGTCGAGGAATGACCTGATCCAGTTGGATGCATTGTCAGAGAAGTGAGCAGCGGACTTTAGGTGCCGACATAGTATTTGGTGGTTGACCAAGTCGAAAGCGGCGGATAAGTCCAGTAGTAGAAGAAGGGCCAGTTTACCGTTGTCTTTAAGGTCCTCAATTTGAGTTTTGAGGTCAAGAAGAGCTGTTTCGGTCCCATGTTTGGGTCTGAAGCCAGATTGTCTTGAGCCGAGGAGGTTATTAGTTTCTAGGTAGTTCTGAATCTGCAGGTATGCTGCTCTGTCAAGTATTTTAAGTAAGAAAGGTACAGTGGTAATAGGTCTGTAGTTAGTTGGTATTTCAGGGTCCAGATTCGTTTTTTTTAGGAGAGGGATAACCCAAGCGTCTTTTAAATTGTTGGGTACCGTTCCTGTTAGGAATGAAGAGTTGATGAAGGAGGTTATAAAAGGAGCAAGGTCCTGTGCCGCTTCCTTAATGATAGGTGCTGGGCAGGAGTCACCTTGACAGTTCGAGGGTTTTAGGTTGCGAATGATGTTTTCGACCTCGAGGATGGTGAGAGGGGTGAAGCTGAAAGGGGTATGAGTAAAGGAGGCCGTTGGCGTAGTGGGGGGTTTAATGGGGGGGTTGGTGAGTAGAGTAGTTTGTTTGGCGTTAATTTTTGATTGCAGGGTGGTGATTTTGTTGAGGAGAGCGTTTTGGATGTTATTGCACCATTGGCTGTCTTTAGTGCAGGTATCAGGGATGGGGGAGGGGGCTTCCAATTCTTTAAGGATTTTAAACAGCTCCTTAGTGTTGGATTCTGCTTGTGTGATACGTTGGTTGTAAGTCTCCTTTTTTGCCTGTAGGATTGCTTCCTTGTAGTTATGGGTGGAGATGATGAGGCGTTCTTTGTTAGGGTCGCAAGGGTGGCTCATCCAAAGTGATTCAGCCTTGCGTTTTTCTTTGCGTAAGGCTCGTAACTGCGGGGTGAACCAGGAATTCAAATGGGCTTGTTGTTTAGCTTTCCGTAATTTAAGCGGAGCTGTATTATCAATGGCTTTGAGAAGTGTTTGATTGAAGATGTCTACTAAGACTGTAGGGTCGTTGTGTTGTGACACACATTTGTTCAATAAAGGAAGGATGAGTGGGAGAAGTTTATCCCTGGTGATGTCTTTTTTGTTCCTTGTGGGAATGGCTGGAGCTATCGTGGGAGTGGTAAGAGGGTTGGTCGCTGGAAGGTGGAAAATGATGATGTGGTGGTCAGACCAGGCACAAGCGTGGTTAGAACTTATGGTAGTGTTGCAGTTGAGATCATAGATCCAATCAAGCGTTCTATCGTGACATGAACAGCCCTTCTACCATTTCCACTACACTCTCTCTGCCATTCCCTCATTGGATGTACCTCAAAAATCACATGACCATGCACCAATCACATTCAAGACCTCTACATCTAACTGCATCATCATAGATCAGCACTGCAAATGTACTCTGAATCTCTCTGAGTACAAGTGTCATATCATTGGCAAGCAGCATCTACCACAAAATACTGTACAAGTCTTCAAGATTTCTACTTGCAGCTCCATGCATATCCATATGTATGAACACAAACTTCAGGTATGCATATTTTCTGTATAGTAGATGACATAGCTCTCAACCATTTTTGTTTTACAGGTGGGTGAAATCACCCGATTTTGTTTTTGGCGGGTGAGACGCCCATTGGAATGAATGGGCGTGCAGGAGGCTTGGCGGGTGAGTCTGCCCTTTACAAGGCGTGTGACACCCGCCAAAAGCGTGTGAGTTGAGAGCTATGGTAGATGAACACATTTTCAAACAGACTTTTACCTTGTAAAATCTGTAAAATGAATTTACTGTACTTTTTTCAATTTCCTAAAATCAACTATCACTTATACACCTTTATACTTTTTACTTTCTTTATACACACACACTCAAATCATGTTAAACTAACATTTTTTAAATGAAATATATAGACTACATATATTCAAACAAAATTGCATGCAAACACAATCTATGTTTAAACCTTTATAAAAATACTTATACAATTTCATATTTTTTGTTTTTATTTATTTATTTACTTAATTACTTTAAATTAGACATGACATTGAGGCGCTATTACCTAGAACAGTTTACTTACAGAAATAGTGGTATTCACTAATATATTATAAATTTCACAAGACATAGTAAAGATATTTTACTTTTGCTACAGTTAGTCATTCAATACAATTTGTTCATTAAGAACATATCATATGTACTGAACTGATGCAATGTATCTTATGTAAATACATTAGTTTAATGGTTTTACAGAAGGCACTGAGGATTTCAATTAAAAAAATCAATATCTAAATTAAAAACAGTGCTATATACAAACAAAGTTACTAATTTGAAGCTTTTACCGTTGCAGTGAAGACCAGTTTCCTGAAAAGAAGCAGCCGAATTCGAAGAAGAAAGAAAAACTAAGAAGTTACCTGTTAATTTTAAAAAGAAAGTAAGTAAAATATCACCATAATATTTATATTATTAATCAAATATACTATAACATTAATACCAGCTATTTTGGTTTCTTAAAATAGAGATTTTGTACCATTTTGTCCAAAAATTTCCATGTCGTAAACAGCGATTTACAACCAGAATGGCCCACACATTTCTATTTTTGGACACACAAATTAGCCAACTGAACCACTACAATTTTCATATTATAGAACAAACAACTGTTTTAATTGTATACATTAGATTTACTATTTGTACTTTTCCACACCACTAGCTTACTTTTTTTTTGTCATCTGAACCCCAGTTTAGTGACACATAAATTCAAGAATACCTATCCCTACTAGTTTTAGTTCCCAATGCACAATCACACACCATTACATACATCTTTATCATCTTACTCAAACACTCATGCACACAGCACACATACATTCCAGAACACCCCAACCCATATCTTCTTTATTTTTTTCAACAGACCCTAAAGAATGCCTACCAAAAGACAACTCCGTAGAAAGCAACGCAAAATTAGAGCAAATGAAAATAAAGGAGTCCAACATAAGCATCCATCTCTAGCAGAATGTGTCAAAAAAGTTGAAACAAAACAGCTAATACAATCATTTAGTGAAACACAAGAAGTTTCAAGTACAACAACTTCGCTTCCTCTATCAAAATGTAAAACAAACCAAAAAACAATTAACAGAAAATCAGCTATCAGTACAGATAAAACTACTTCTTCAAATTTTAATATAGTGCAAAGTAAGCATACCAAGAAAAGTATTTTAGCCAAAATATACCGTCACAAAGTCCTTCAAAATCTTATAAAAACAGGAGAGAAATCAGGTTCAAAGCTTAAAACCTATCGTAGAAAATTAATCTTAGAAGCATTGATGGACAGTGCAATTCTTTTCAAAAGAAGTTTATTTATTTTACTGTTAAACAAAATGAAACCACTAACAAAACTAATAACTAAATTACAAAAAAGACTTCTCAATAAGCGAAATGTCAACAGAAAGAACTTCTTAAGTATCTGCGGAGGTGAATGGTATCACACTACGAGCACAGAACCATATTTTAATGAAGAAGCGTACAAACAAAAGCAAACGAATACAATTGCCATAAATAGCAGTGGTCGAGGTTATGAAAAAGTGAATAATACCATAATGGAACAAGAAGTACTCCTTACAAAAATATGCCCTGAAAACTTAGAATTACCCCTCCATTCAACTGAATCAGAACGTCTAGTGTACAAATGGCCAGGCACGTCAATGTGTAACATTCCCAAACAATGTTTCAAATCTTTACACCAATTCCTCAATAAATATGTAAAAAGCAAAGACAAAATCAAAATTAAATTACTGCAAAATATAGATACCTGTCCAGTGCGCAAGTACACAGGTCTGCAAGGACATTCATTGGCCTGCATTACAGGACCTACGTGTAAAACCACTTTCCATGATATCAAAAGGATATCAACACATCATTCAACTATAAGAAATCTAGTCTATAAACTGTACTATGCTAAAAGTCCTGCTTTAGCACTAGCAAAGTTAAATAACATCCTTCTACATGTTACAGCAAAAGACCTACTTGAAGAAATTCACTATATCCAGAAAAAAAATTTTGGAAGTGAAAGCCATTTACAAAATGAAATAGCTTTAAACCAATTAAGCAACAATTCTACACATGGCAACCTTTTGCTAAACACATACAAAAAAGAAATACTAAAATTTAAAAGTACATCAGCTGAAGTACCAAACCATGTATGTGTATGTTGCCGTAGAATTTTTTATAAAAGTAACACAAAAACTGTGGATCTATCATACAAAATAGAAGACAATGAAGATCTAAATGGTTTGAATTAGCTCTCTACCTTCTAGCAGAAAACAAATATGAAATAACTGAGCCCTTAATACTTTGCAGTTATTGCACTACAAAACTTGACAACAACCAAACACCTTCACGTTCTATCACAAATAATTTGGAATTATACCCAGTACCAAAACCTCTACAACAACTTAATTTATATGAGAGCATCATAATTCAAACAGTACACCCATTTCAAGCAATAATACGCCTTCAACCAAAAACAGCAAAATTTCCTCCCTCTGAATTGGTAAAAGGCATTTGTGGAAAAGTAGTTTATTTACAATTAAATCTAAAAGAAAATGTGCATACTCTAGGAGTGCAACGTCCAATGCAGCAATCTTTAATTATATTAGTAAATGGAGTACCTACAAAAGACAAAAAAATATGGCAACAGCTGGTAGATTTATATAAAGTTAGACAAGCCTTCCAATATCTTAAACAGAATAATGAATATTACAAAGAAATTAATATTGAAGAAAACTTGAAAGATACAACTGAAATAATTCAAGAAACACAAGAAGCTGGTCAATTTGAGCTACTAGATCCTGCTACAATATCAAATACTTTAGACCATTATACAATTCATCCTTTGCACTGTAATGACACCGTACAAGATGTACTAGAAACTTACCAAATGCGTCAAACAAAAGGATCGCCAATCAGTATATGGGAAAAAAGTATAGAAGCACGTGCTTTTCCTCTACTCTTTCCTACTGGCAAAGGAGGAAGGTATGATGATAGACCTATTCAAATATCAGCTTCAGAATACCGCTCATTACGGATGTATTCTGAAGATCCCAGATTTAGACAAAATGTGGAATACATATTCCACCTACTCTTTGAAAGTGAACTAGCAACTTTATGTTACGGAGTTGCACACATTAAAATCAGGATCACACTTTCAAAATATGACAGCTACACAATTATTAGAGAACGTGCAACAAAAGGATGAGGTTTTACACTCAAATATTACAAATCTATTAGCAAATATGCGTGGTACTAAAGAGTACTGGTTTCAACGTCATGGAGATGTACGTTGTATGATCAGAAACCTTGGCCCACCCACTTGGTTTGTTACATTAAGTTGTGCAGAATATGCATGGGAAGATTTACATGATTTCCTACGCATATCAAATAAAAACAAAACAAACATAGATATTCTAACACCTGGAGAACTTTGTTCTTTGGATCCTGTTAATGTTTCAAGATATTTTCACCATCGCTTCATTGCTATGCTACATTTTATTTGTAATAAAACTGTTCCTCCCCTTGGAGAAGTGCAACACTTCTTTTGGAGAAAAGAATACCAAGCCAGAGGAGCACCACATATCCACATGCTTTTATGGATTAAAGATGCTCCTAAATTTGGTCAAGACAGTGATACCACTGTTTTATAGTTTATTGAAAAATATGTCACTTGTGAAATTCCATCAGAAGCCATAAATAGTGATCTTCATGCACAAATTTTACAATTTCAAAGACACAAATGTGGAAAATATTATCGTCGCAAATACAAAAACAAAGGCAAATACTACACCAAATGCCGGTTTCCCTAGACCAGTAACAAATAAAGGTCAAGTGAACAAACTCATGTCTTCAGTTAGACATACTGTTAAAGGAAAGTCACCTAAAAATACATATTACATAAAAAGAAAAGAAGAAGAAAAATATATCAATGATTATAATGCAATCATTGCCCACTTATGGAATGCAAACATAGATGTGCAGTACATTGCAGACAATTCTACTGCAGTTGCACGATATGTCACAGCATACTTAACTAAAGCAGAAAAGACAGAGCTCCAAGACCTCTGGAATGACCTGTCATCAGATAAAACAGTATCTCAGAAATTATACAGCTTGGGCATAAAAATGCTCACCCATAGAGAATGTGGATCTTATGAAGCAGCTGATCGTTTAACTGGTACTTCATTGTATGGTAAATCTGAAAATATAGTATGGCTAAGTCTTGGTCCAGCTAAATCTAGAAAAAGAGTTCTAAAATCATATGAAGATATAGAAACAATAGCCAAACATGATCCCAACAGCCAAGACATTTTAAAAAACAATTTATTGGACACATACTACCCAAACAGAAGTAATACTTTGGAAAACATGTGTCTATACCAAATAGCCCAAAACTACACATACAAAAATAATATATAACCCGATGAAAAAAAAGGTAAATATAGAGTGACAGACTGTGAAGGCAGCTTAGTTAAACTCACTAAACCAAATTTAATTAATCATATCAAATTGTCATTGAAGACTCCTCAATATAAAGAAGTATATTACACGTCCTTGCTAAAACTATTCAAACCATGGGGAAAAGGAGAACAATTACTAGATAACTATGACTCATATGAGGATGCTTTACACAGTACAAAACAATATTGCACAATGAACAGCAACATGAAGAAGAACTCCAAGCCCAACTAGATAAGGATACTCCTGACAGTAGTCAACCTTCTGTAACAGGAAGCCAAGAACCACTGGGAGAACCACTAATAACAAATGAGGCAGAATTAGCTATGATAGAAGTAGAAAACACCATGTGTCAGTATGAAGATAAGGAAGACTTAACTATACTACAATCAAAACTAAACAATGAGCAAAGTAGCATTTTTCAAGAAGTAACAAAACAAATTGCACATGGTGTAAAACATGAAAATAAAGAATGTTCCTGCCATAATTATAAACCTATACTACTGTACATCAGTGGTGAAGCTGGTTCTGGCAAAACATTCCTAATCAAAATCATTAGTAAGTTCCTTCAACAATTGACAAAAACAAACTGTCAGCTGTTGTCACTGCCCCCACAGGTTTAGCTGCCTACAACATAGGTGGTGTTACATTACACCGATTACTACTATTACCAGTAGAACACCAGAACAAATTAGACTATTACAAACTTTCTGCAGAAGCTGCAATGGAATTACGCAGAGTATTGAAACAAATGAAAATGCTACTAATAGATGAAGTGAGCATGGTCTCCAACCTGATGTTAGCTTTGATTCACCTCAGATTACAAGAAGTACTCAAAACAGACTATGAAGAGCTCTTTGCAGGAAAACACATTATTGTTTTTGGAGATCTGCTTCAATTAACACCAGTAAAAGGTCAACCTATTTTTAAAACATTAGGGCACAAACTCTGCCGTAAAACTGTTGGCAGCATTGGAAATGTCAACCTTTGGCAACATTTCCAATACAGAGAATTAACAGAAAACATGTGCCAATCTGCAGATCTAACTTATGCCAACATTTTAAAAAGTTTGAGAGTTGGTATACTTTCTAAAGAAGCAGAAGCAACATTGAAAACCCGGCACATTAATGCACTTTATGGCGATAATGCATGTGCTACAGATGTTATGGAACAATTAGCCCACAAAAATGTCAATTGTATGGCCTTAATGCCAACTATTGCAAGCTGTTTCAAATTCAATGAATTCATGCTAAGTAAAGAAATGCAACCAATAATGGAAATTAGCGCCACAGACAAACTAGATGTACATGGTATGACACTACCCATGTGTGACCAAGCCACAACAAGACTAAATAATTTAGAAAAATCAATCTCAAACACAGCAGGCTTAGAAAAGATGTTAAAATTATCCTTAAATTGCAGAGTAATGCTTAAACGTAACCTTGACGTGGACCAAGGACTAGTTAATGGAGCACTGGGTACAGTTGTTGGCTTTCAAACATACCCACGTGACAACAAAATTCAGTTTGTCAATATACTCTTTGACAAACTTTCAGAAGTAAAACGGATAGGACGCTCAACAGCTAGATTCCTTCTCTTCAAAGATATGTATGTACGCAGAGAACAATTTTCTCTAACTCTTGCATACGCAGTCACAATTCATAAATCACAAGGTCTTACCCTAGACAAAGCAATGATAGATATTGGTAACACAGTCTTTAAAGAAGGCATGAGCTACGTAGCACTATCACGCTTACGTACACTTGACGGCCTATTTCTAATCAACTTTGATGCAAGTAAAGTAAACGCTGATATTCCTTGCATTTTAGAATACAATAGACTACGTACACTATACACCCCCATCTAAACACATATTCTGTTCCACAAAAACTAAAACGTTGTAAAAGAAAACTAAATCAAACAGAAATGCAATAGGACGTCACTGCAAATCCTCCAAAGAGAGTAAAAGAAACTAATACTTCATCAAGTACCACAAACAAAAAAGAATCAATTAGAGAAAGTAAACCAGGTACTTCTTTAAAGAAGGAAGACAAACTCCAAAAAATGCAGTTAGATACAGAACTACCTGGACCATTTAAATTCTCAAATATAGTTGGTGTAAGTTGCTATGCAAATGTAGCAATGAATATTCTATTCCAATTACCACCAATTGTTGACAACATTTACTCACACAGTACAGACCCATTGTGTTTGCAAATGTTAGTACTTCACAGAAATGCAGCAAACAATCCTGACAACACATATAGTGTTTTTGGAATAAGACGACAATTGGACTACTGTGCTGGAATGGTGAAATTCACTATAAACTCACAGGAAGATCCACAAGAATTTCTAATGTACTTACTACAAGTACTGGAAAACAAAAACATACCTATAAATGAAATCTTTTAGATTTCATACATGTGGAAACATACATGCACTCTCTGCAACAATGTGACACAAGAAGAAATCCCCAATGAACGCTTCATATATATATCAATACCAAATTGTGAATCCATTCCATTTCAGCAACTTGTACAAATTGCAAACCATGGTAGATTATGCTCTACCTGCAATTCAGATAATCGCTCCACGTTAGTAATACAAACACATGTATGCCCTGGCAACTACCACCGCAGCATATCACATCCATAGAGTCAAACATTTCAACTATGATCTATGGGAAACTTTTAATGTCTGCGAACAATGCGAGTGTTCTTAGAACACTTTGAACTTGCCAGCGAACAATACGGACACCGTTTTCAGGACACCCCCTACGAACATTTCAGAACAACGCGATAGTTCTTACAACACTTTCAACTTAACAACAAACAATACGGACAGCGTCCTAAGGACACCCCCTACGAACATTCCAGGACACCGGGAGTGTTCTTAGAAGCGTCTTCAGAACACCACCATCTTGTTTATTTGCGAACATTTCAGGACACCGCGAGTGTTCTTAGGACACATTCAACTTGACAAAGAACAATATGGACAGCGTCCTCAGGACACCCCCTGCGAACACTCCCCGGACACCGCGAGTGTTCTTAGAAGCGTCTTCAGAACACCCCCATTTTGTTTATTTGCGAACATTTCAGGACACCGCGAGTGTTCTTAGGACACATTCAACTTGACAGAGAACAATACGAACAGCGTCCTCAGGACACCCCCCTACGAACACTCCCCGGACACCGCGAGTGTTCTTAGAAGCCTCTTCAGAACACCACATCTTGTTTATTTGCGAACATTTCAGTACACCGCGAGTGTTCTTAGGACACATTCAACTTGACAGAGAACAATACGGACAGCGTCCTCAGGACACCCCCTACAAACACTCCCCGGACACCGCGAGTGTTCTTAGAAGCATCTTCAGAACACCCCCATTTTGTTTATTAGCGAACATTTCAGGACACCGCGAGTGTTCTTAGAACACATTCAACTTGACAGAGAACAATACGGACAGCGTCCTCAGGACACCCCCTACGAACACTCCCCGGACACCGCGAGTGTTCTTAGAAGCGTCTTCAGAACACCCCCATTTTGTTTATTTGCGAACATTTCAGGACACCGCGCGTGTTCTTAGAACACATTCAACTTGACAGAGAACAATACGGACAGCGTCCTCAGGACACCACCTACGAACACTCCCCGGACACCGCGAGTGTTCTTACAACAGTTTCACTTTGCTTGCGAACAAAACGGACACATATTGACTCCTTAGAACACCCCCTAGTCAGTTTATTTACAACATTTCAGAACACCCGTGATGGCCGCAAACAAATCGAACACAAAAAGAATGTCTAACACATAAAAAACACAACTTTCATCCTATCTCATACACTCCCACCCTCCCCAAACACTCCTACACACCAACACACTCTACAAAATACACATTTTGAACAAAGTTTCACCGCGCTGTCCGGGGACGTCCGCGAATCCAATATGGCGGGCGCTACCGAAAAATCTGACGCGCTTCACGCTCCACGCGGTCCAATCAGCGAACACTTTGCATGTCCGCGAACATCACGCAAGACGATTGGCCAATAAGGACACTTTCCTCGGAGCGAACAGGGAAGTGTATCCGCAAACCGAACACAGATATCACTCATTTTTTTTTACCTACTTTTTGGTCATTTTAAAAAAAAACTACTGGACGGATTTTCACCAAATTTGCAAAAGCACGCTTTCGGGACCAAGCCGCTGCTCCTGGTCCAAATTTGGTGGAAATCCGTCCAGCGGTTTGGGCTGTATGCGCGAGCAACATTTTTTTCCCATTCACTCTATAGAGAGTGAGTATAATGTATACAAATATGAGCATATAGAGGGAAGGTAGAGTAATAAAAATAAAACTATGAGAAAGTGCTGATAACCATAATGATTATCTTCATGCACAGAAAGGATTGCTCTCTTTCAAGCCTGTATCTTCCGCTATGTACATGTTTCATATGATGTGACAGGACCCTAAGTCTACAAATATAGTACCTTTTCAATTTTTACTTCCTGACTGTTACTGAAGAAAACTATGTGGCTTTGATATGTCAGTAAAGGATAAAAAGGGAGAGCCAGCCATGTGATGTCATCAGTTATGTCATCAGTTATGTCATCAATGACATTTGTGATGTCATCTTTGATGTCCTGGGTGTTAGTGTTAGCAGTGCACGGTGGCGCGAGTTATGGTTGCTTATGTTACCATAACTGGCGAATTTCAGGAGTTTTTCGGTTTTACTTTGAGCCATAACGTCCCTTTAACAAAGTTTTTTCACTGAATTTCATAGGTTTTTAATAGCGCAACTTAACCATAACGTCCCTTTAACAAAGTTATTTTAATATCACGCAAACAATATACAAACATGGCGTGCAAAAACCAACTTCTACAGATGGCTTTACACAAAATGTTGTAAAGTAAGAATTTATGCTCGTTCACAGTGAAGGTCAGCTGCTTCCACAACTTCTACAGATGGCTTTACACAGAATGTTGCAAAGTAAGAATTTATGCTCGTTCACAGTGAAGGTCAGCTGCTTCCATTTTTTTCTCGGGCCCCGGAGAGGCTCACGTAGCGGACTATAAGGTTGTATTGTGTTTTGACCTTGACAGACAGAGATTGTGATGAAAGACTTCTCTTGAAGGAGTGTTGCTAAAACGTAAGAGAAGATAAAGATGAAATTTCTGAAACAAAACCACTTTTACATATTATATCACTATACAAAAGATCGTTGGCACACGCAGAGTCGTATTTTGGGACTGCACCACTCGTAGACAATGGAAATTGCAATTGTACTGTAAGTAACCCTTTAGATTACTTTATACCAAATATAATTACAATAGCGTAGCATTAAAGACCGCTCAAGTTGAACTTGTTCATTGAAAGTGGCATAATGTTTTCTACCGCGCACTATCACTGCCGAATTGATCCCCTGTCGTTTAGAGGGCTCTGAAAAAGGCAGACGACACAGGGTGGGTTAATAGAAATAATTTAACCGGTCTATAGGCGGTCAAGCGCTCTACTCGCTGTGCCACTTCACTGTAGCCTGTCAAGTGGCACAGCGAGTACAGCGCTCGCTTTGACATCCGTGCACAGCTTGCTAACGCAAGTTTGAATCCCGGCAAGGCGAAACTCAGCCTTTCATCCTTCCGTGGTCGATAAATGAGCACCACACACCGTGGTTAATAATAAGCACCGCTTACATACCTCACGGTTCTTAGCGCTATATGAATGGGAAAATATTATTATTTTATTATTAACATACTCGTTGCACTATCTTCGATAGCAAATAGTTTCACGCCCTAATAAATAAAATAATGATTTTTAATGAAGATCGGCTGGTGAGACTAATTTATGTTTTTTAAAACAGGTACGTGTGCCCCATTTTGTCTATGTCACGATTTACAGACTCCAGCGGATGGGGTCTTCAACTGCCAGGTGCAAGTCCAAATACGCAACTTCATGACCCTCACCATTTTATGGGACAATCGCCAAGGACCCTTACGCAGTACTAGCGGCTACAAACAACATACCAACCAATAGGGTGGTCTAATGGCTCGTTGTTGGAGCAACCTTCCGATTATCAGAGCGACCATTTACTGCTTTTATCATAAACCAACAGCCTATCTACCGCAAAGGAACAACGCGTGGCTCCAAATAAACTTTTGCTGATCGACAGCAGAGACAATAGCAAATCGCTGAATATTCACTAAACATTTCATGTGAAATAAATGTACTTTACCAAATGTACAATCCTGCTGTTTACTTTTAAACCACAGTTTCATATTCCGAATTGTGGCGCACTGAGTTGTAAGCTCATCTAACACTCTCTGTACCGCAAAGGAACATCGCGTGTCTCAACATGAACTTTTGCGGATCGACAACAAAGACAAATGCAAATTGCTGAATATTCTCTAAACATTTGATGTCAAATAAATGTACTTTACAACATTTACAATCTTGCTCTTTGCTTTTAAATCACAGTTTCATGTTCCGAATTGTGGCGCGCTGTGTTGTGACATAAAGTGTGTTGTCTTCCGGGTTCTGTGTAAAGTCGCGTAGTACTGGAGACGACTGGGCGCATTTCATTACGCACCCTGTAACGTCACGGAGAAAGGCGGGGAATAGGAATGCTTTGATAATATCAGGCTTAGGGGCGGGAGATATGATTTAGTGTCGCAAACGCAAGTCAGCCAGGTCAATAGCGCCAGTCATAGGATTATCACATAATGTCGGCGCACACCAGCCGGATTTATCGTTTCTTTAGTGGACAAAAATCGGTTGACGCCCGTAGGAAATTGTACTATTAGCGAACAAAAGGAGTGCTCTTAAAACACTTTCACCCTGACAACGAACAATACAAACAACGTTCTCAGAACACCCCCATTTTGTGTAATTGCAACCATTTCGGGACACTGCGAGTGTTCTTAGAACACATTCAACTAGACAGATTACAATACGGACAGCGTCCTGAGGACACCCCCAGTTTGTGTATTTACGAACAATTAAGTACACCGCGAGTGTTCATAGCTCATTTTTACCTTCCTTGCGAACAAAAATGACACATACTCCGTCCTCTAAACACCCCACCATTTAGTTTATTTACAAAATGTCAGAACAGCCGTGTTCTCCGCGGACAAATCGAACGCAACAAAAAGGTCTAGCACATAAAAAAACAAAACATTTAACCTATCTCATACTCCCCCACCCTCCCCAAACACTCTTACACACCAACACACGGCACTAAATACAATTTTTTATCCACGTTTCACGGCGCTGTACGCGGTCAACTGCGAATACAAGATGGCGGGCGCCACAGAAAATCTGACGTGCTCCACGCCCCTCGCCGTCCAATCAGCGAACACGTTGCATGTCCGCGGACATGACGCAAGCCCATGGGCCAATCGGGGTGCTGTCCGCGGAGTGAACAGGGAAGTCCGTCCGCGAAGCGAACGCAGATATCACTAATTTTTTTGCCTTACATTTTGGTCATTTTTTAAAAAACTACTGGACAGATTTACACCAAATTTACAAAAACACGCTTTTGGGACCAGGCCGCCGCTCCTGCCACAAATTTTGTGTAAATCCGTCCAGCGGTTCGGGCTGTAGCCGTGCGCAAAGTTTTTTCCCATTCAGTCTATGGGAAAAAAAAAAGTTTTGGGACCCCCCTATAACTTTTCCCCCCCCCGTGGACGAATCCTCACCAAACTTTGCAAAGGAATTCAGAGTGACCCAACTACTATTTTTGCAAAGTTTGGTGAGGATCCGTCCAGGGAGAGCGAAGTTATAAGCCGCCCAAAAAGTGCTCTTCCTATGGAAACAGCAACTTAACCATAACTACATGGCCATGTAATATGTTGCATGTTTTCATATAGTGTGTGCATTTCTGTCGATGTAGATGTATGTATTGTTTTGATGGAAATAGAGACATTAGATTTACTGTAGATCATAATAATGATAGCTGGACGTGTAGATATCTGGAAACCCTGAATTTCCCAGGGGAATCCTGTATTTGTGCAGTAGAGTCGGTTTAAAATGTCAAGCCACGTAGACCAACATACCCACAGACCATTAAAGCAAACCTTTTTAAAATACTCACGTAGCAAAATGAGTTCCCCTTTAGTTTTGAAAGAATTGATCAGAACATAAATATGCCCTGATAGCTGACCTAAATGGAAAACTAGGATCTTTGTAAATTTGATAACATCAGCCATATTATGAAATGTATTCAGGATATCGGGCATTTCCATATGGCTTTGTTGTGGTGTTTTATCATTCCAGGTGAATTTAGTACTTTGAGTGTCATTTAACTTGATTAGTTTATTCTGAAGTTCCTTAAAGATACACATGAATTATTGGTAGTCTACTCAATTAAATAATGTGAGATTGGCCTGCTAGCGTGATAGGTAGATTGGTCTATTTCTAAAGGGACAGTTTTGCCTGTTATACGGTTCATTGTCAGCTCTCCTATGATTCAAGCATATTTCACTAAATTGATATGTATAAATCTAGAGGTATACAATGTCATGTTACCTGGTTCTACAGCAGAGAAGGGAGGAATCTGAGTGTGTCTACTGGAATGCATGACATGATATATGATATGATATGATATGATATTATATGATATATGATATGACACAATAGGTTATTTATATGTCAGGGATAATCGATGACATTAAGAGACACTGAGGGGACATCATAAGGATCTGTCGGTGATCTCAGTTCTGTAATAAGAGGATCTATTCAAAGCCTTGGAATTGTTGGAATGAGGGAAACCAGGGCTCGGGTACATACAGTGCCAACACATAGCTTGGGATATCTCTGCCCAGGAATGGGATTCATTCTGGTCATCACACGGGTCCAAACACATAACCTGTCTCAGAGACACTAACCTCCTGTTTACATTTCTTCAGCACAGACACCAGGAAAGTCAGGGAACTTTTTACTTTCTGCTACAGGAAGAAAGCTGGCTCAGTAAAAGCGTGGATCCAGAAGCACTGCCCTTAGCATGAATGTGAACATGGCAAAGAAGGTGGCATTGAGTGTTGGGGGGAAAATGATTGTTTCTTCGAAGAACACGCTGCTTGCCATGTAGATTCTCGTTAGGGTTCCTTTTCATCGGCGTTATGAACTCATTCGGATACCTTTGAAGTTGTGCCAAATTGATTGACCTAGAAATTATTGTACTTCAAGGAGCTGCGCACGCAGTCAGATACACAACACTTTGCGCCAGTTCTATTTATAAAGCTGTAGCAGAGCTCGCACGCTCTTTTCTCCTTTTGCTCCAACAAGCAGACATATTGCAACCATCACAATATTTTAAATATAATTCTCTCCTAGAGTCAGCACAGCAGTTTAAAAAACGCAGTTATTTGTATATATTTATTGAGGAAGGAAATACCTGAGCCAGAAAGCACCATACAAAGGTTGTGTTGATGACTACACCTGTCCCATTGTTGGGTGCTTTGCAGAGTCATGAGACAGTAGTTAATGCATGAAGCCGAATAGTGGTAGGGAGGGAGCTGAGAAAAGAAAACGGGGACAGCGAGAACTGGAACCTCTGCACACAAGAGAGAGTACACAGGGGAAAGAAATTAATAGATAAAAAGCACAACCAAAACACACTATCACTCTCAAGTCGAGGGTACATGCGGGAGAGGGTGGGGGGGGGCAGAGTACACCCACTTTTTTCAGAGGGAAGCTCAGTACCCCCAGCTAAAATGAGAAACATTCATTGAATGTCCTCTTTGAATTTATGCATTAAAGCCGACCTGAGGGAACAAACTGCAGTCAACTGGTTTGGAAGCCGGACTCTTCACCACTGCACTTTATAACCAGATGGAAAATAACAAACAACTAAAGGTAAATGTCCCATTTCGGTACTGAAAGTCCCAGGAAAAACATTTGTATTGGTTCTTAGAGTTTTAAACAAGCACACCTTTAACGTTTTCATGAACACTGTTAGAGAAAAATATCCTCTCATAGTTATGTGTGTGTTGATTTTATGAAAGGCAAATGCCATTGTCCTGTGCAATTTGGGTGGCTATGCAAAGCCAATTTCATGAAATGTGCATATTTCACGTTGATCTGCTCATTTCTGTTGACGTCACATCCCATTGTATTTGTTGATGAGTCCCCCCACTTTCATTTTTAGGACTTGACCTCTATGTACAGGTATGATTAAAGAAACCAATTGGGCTACTACCTGTCCATTGAGCACATTTCTAAACAAAAGGTTTTAAAATCCTTTCGAAGGAAACTACAGAGACAGTCAAATTCCAAATTAATTTGGAAGATATTCCAAAAGAGTTATCTGAAAGAGAAGGCCTGGTCCAGCCCTCCCTTCTGCTGATTCTTTGGCATTCCTGGTCTTTGGAATTTTCAGCAGGAATGTTTGGACACTGCCACAATGCAGCTGCAGGTATAGCGGGACAGTTTGGGCTTAAAACAGATATGATGTGGGCTCCTGTGCGCCACTTTATAAAGCAGCTAGCAAACCTTGAACAGAATAAGACTTGGCTAAAAAAGCCAATGCATCTCTCACAAAATACACGTGTTGTCCTACATATGTGCACCCTTAATAAAATAGGCAGATGATAGAGAGCCTCTACTAAGAGCAAAGAGGCGAGTTTGAAGTATACCAGTTGTAATATCCGCTTGATGTGTAGTCCACATCATTAGGGAAAAGACGGACCTTAATAGATGGGGAGGAAGGAAGTGACGTGGGCGGAGGAGGCAGGAAAAGGCAGTACATGTATGCCGGGGAAGAATGAAGGAGTTGGAAAGTAATCCTCTGTGCCTGTGTTGTATTATTTACTTGAAGGGGTCCGCCAACCCCAGTGAAGGGCTACATTTGGCGACAAGTGAGGTCTGCACACGTGTGTACCAATGTTCCCTCTAATTATTTTTCTCTGTGTGCAGAACTGGTTGGCTGTTGTGCGCACATTATTTTCCATGTGCGCAACTGACTGAGGTAAGCCACTTTGTAAGCATGTGTATTTAGTGATCTACCGTCGCGAAGAGCGGTTGAAAAGAAATGTCCTCTTCCCAGCAACTGCAATTCTTGACAAATCTTGCAATAATTTTTCTAAACACACAGGCTAAAATAAAATATGGCATATGTGATTATACAGAGAACTCAACCAGTCCAAGACTTCTACATCTGCCACAGTACTTTGCAAATGTTTTATGCCACTGGATAATCACTCATGTGTACTACAAAACACACATATCTCTTGTCATAACTGATGTGGCCGTCAAGAAATTCAGACAGAATACAACATTTGCAGATCAATTAATGGTAATTAAAAGAAATGTGCCAAACATGCTGATAGGAGTTCAAGTGCCACTTTAAGTAATTCAAGGGCCAGGAGAACATGCTTCTAATATTTTGTGAAAGGATGAAAATGACATCAGAATAACTGCACCTCGAAATATGATCATAAATTCCTGTGCCTGTGCTTACTATCCACATTACGTTCACCTGCGGGGAAGTTATAACACCAGCCTACAGCTAAGAGACATATGCACCATCAAGTGCATAACAAAAAATGAGAAACAATGAACATATTGTTGATTCAACCCACAAAGCTCCACTGATATTTTTTCAATTAGTGACCATGTACTTCAAGCCGTGAGAAGCACGGGACTACAGTCTCTCAACCGGGAACAGCGCAGTTCACGGACGGCCCACGACGCAGATGCTTGTCTCCCAATGAAGGGGGAGTGCTCCCTAGCCTTCCAGGGCAGCCGTGCTCGGAGCGTGGTCCGCAACAAGTAGGCGGATAGCATGATCCTCTCCAGTGCTCGACGAGGCAGTCAAGGTACTCGAGGAGGGAGCGCACACACTCCTATCCCACGCCTGCACGTGCTGGGGTATGGTAAGGAGTGCAACTCCTTGTAGGGAAGGCTGCAGTGAATGAGTGCCAGCTGGTACCAGTGCGGAATACTGCGAGAGTGCTGCTGCTTCCCTTATACAGTTATTGTGACCACAAAGGTGCATGAAAGAGGGTAAAGGAACTGCAGCCGAGTGAGGAGGTCTCACTATGTCAGATCAGGAGATTCCCTCCTCTGTGATGGTGTCATCGCCTTGGATGTTTCCACATCTAGCAGGCGAATCTCTAGCCCCTGTACTGCCTAAGGCTTTTGATTTTATGGACACCAGTAACATGGGCCCCAGGTGGGTGTGGTGGCTAAGAGATTTCACAGTGTGCATCGATGCTCTGGGTCACACAGAGGACCACAGGAAAAAAAGAGTCTCTTGATGCTGGCCATGGGCACGTCTGTGAAGAACATACTTTATGAACTGCCCAAAGAGTCCATTGCCTCATTTCAAGAACTTGAAGATACACAGGCACGTCTTCCATTCTACCATGCAAGCGAAAGATGGATGCATTCGTGATACGCCTGAGAACGCTACTGAAGCATTGTGACTTACACCGGTACTCCAATGACGAGGCGCCGGGATCCCAAATTATAGCTGCATGTGAATCCTGTGTGTTTAGAAACAATTACTACAGAAGCCCCACTCTTTAGAGGAGATTTTGACAATGGCAAGGACAGGCCTGTCGACAAACTGAAAATCACACCTCACCCAGTGGAACAATCATTGGTGCATCGTGTGATGTCTACTCTGTCAGGGGTGAAGTGAATTGACAAATCATGCTTTAGATGTGGATATAAGCGGCATGTGGGGGAGAGAACCATTTTCGCGCAGAGTGCCAGGCCACAAAATATCAATCTAGGATGACAACGCCCGCCCATCTACCGATGAGACACAAAAGTAACAGACCAAGCCACACCTACGCTGAACAAGATCTGAGGCCTAAGATGTCCTAAGGCAGGTTGCGTGATGACAGATAGGACAGACGATCACTAGAGCGCAGACATCGTCCCAGAGCCAGGCAAAATGTCCGATATATAGATGCTAAATCCAACTCAGGGAGTGCTTCGAGATCTAGTTCATCGCAAAATAACCGTCGGAAGAAGGGATACGTTTACGCGCTGGGGAATAAGTCGGCAATGGAAAACAGCCCTGCCATGCTCTAGTTCCTCAACGATTTTCAAACTGAATTTCTGATTGCCACAGGAGCAACTGTGAATGTCATCAGTGAGGAGATATATAGGCAGCTGCCCTGACCCCCAGCACCTCAACCCATCACAAGTGAACATATGGCACGCAGACACCATAACCCTGCAAAGGTTCCTTTTCAGCCATGTGCTGATATAAAACACATTCTGTCGCCGTACAGATCCATGTGCTGGAGGCTGCTGCGGACTGTGGATGCATATTGAGCTTCAAGGCGGCGCTACACATGGGGCTAGTGCATATCATATACAAACTGATGCCACACAAGTATATGACAGGAACCAACATCATAGAGCATGTTTCCCTCATTGGTCAAAGGGTGGGGAGAATGAGAACCTGCCAAGTGCAGCTACACATTGACAAATCGGTGAAGCTGGTAGCCAAACACTACAGAGGCATCCCCATCAATATCTAACAGCAAGTACAGGCAGAACTGAACAAGCTGTTAGAATATGACATTATTGAAACAGCCACAGGACAATGCCGTGGGTGTTTCCAATAGTCCCAGTGCCAAAGAAAGACACAGCATAATTCATCCTGCTATGGTTGGACATGAGGCGCCCAAACCAAGCCATCCAGAGTGAGTAACACCAAGCACCCCAGATCATGGACATGATTCATCTGTTAAGCAACACCATGACCTTCACCAAGCTTTATCTGAATAAGGGATACCATCAATTGGAGTTAGCACTGGAGTCCAGGTATAGCACAACTTTTTGGATACATCTGGGCCTGTTCCACTCAAGCGACGCAGCTTTGGGCTGTCATCAGTGGCCGAGATTCTTCAAGAGGAGGTGCACAAAATCATCAGGCGCTTCCCAAACTGGAAATGTGGGCACACTATGATTAAAGCTACTCAGCCCAAAGATACAAAAAATTATTGAATATTAATTACTGCACCACATCAACTACAGTGTTGGTATTCTGATATTTGGCACGACTCGGGATCATCACGATGATACTCTCCACAGGGTGTGCATGGCTCTGGAAGCAGTGCACCTCACGCTCAGTATGGAGAAGTGAGAATTTGGAAAGAAAACGCAGAGTCTTTTAGGTCACATCTTCTCAGAGCAGGGCATGAGACCAAACCCAGAGGAGGTGATGGGGTTGAATGAAGCCCATGCCCCAGAATATGCTGAATCTGCAGTCCTTCCTGGGTCTTGCAAGCTATTGCCCCTATAAACGTAAGACTTTGCAACAATCAGTGCCCCTCTGAGATCCTCCACGAAAGTGAGAGTTGAATTAATTTGGACTCCGAAGTGTCAAGAACCATTTGTGACCATTCGTGGAAACATTGTGTTGGCTGAGGATATGGCATACTTTAACTCAAACCGCTGCACAGAACTCACAGTGGATGTGAGCCTCGCTTGTTTTGGGGGCCATTTTGGCACAGTTTGACCGGCATGAGCCTCAACACAAATTCATCATTTCGAATGCTAGCAGGAGTCGATTGGACACAGAGCATGCTTATTTGCAGGCTGTGAAGGAAGTGTTGCCCGTGGTATGGGCGTGTGAACATTTCCACCTGTTCCTATAAGGGAAACCATTCACAATACATACCATCTACTGGAGCCAAAAGTCTTGCATGCCTTCACGCGAGGTGAGGGTTGCTTATGCAGGACTATGACTTCATGTAATGCACACTCCGGGCAAGGAAGACAATCCGGCAGACTTCTTGTCCAGATACCAGACATGTTCTCTGAGTGTGAGGCGATCCATCGTCGACCGATACATCAACTACATAATTCATCAAGCTACCCTTGCACACTTGGATATGGTCTTGATACATAGTGAATCAGAACTGGACATGGATAAAGGGAGATTGAAGCACACAAAGCAAATGGCATGGGTGGAAACGGCAGCAGTTCAGGAGGAAGTCGCATGCCTACTGCTGGTAAGGGAAGAGCTCTCCAGGACAAAGGATCACTTACTACTAAAAGGCAACAAGATAGTGATCCCCTCATCTCTATGCTAGCAGGTTCTGGAGCTGGCTCATGAAGGGAATAAGGGAGTGGCATCAAACAAGAGGTTGGAAATAGCATTAAAGGATTGCCATACATGCGCTGTGATCGCACCTTTCACGAAACCTGAACCACTGTGCATGTCAGCTCTGCCGGACATGGCGGCAATTGACTTCTTTGGGCCTACGTGTAATGGGTCCTATGTTCTAGTGGTGGTAAATTAATATTCAAGGTTCCCAGAAGTGCAATTGGTAGCCTCAATGGATGCTTCTAACATCATTCCAGCACGGGACAGGATCTTCACAGCCTATGGGCCCCCCAGGGTTGTGAAGTCTGACAATGGTCACCCATTCACGGGACAGGGCTTCAGCATTTCGCAGAATAAATGGGATTCCATTATCTCCGAGTAACATCACTGTGGACTCGGCCTAATAGCATGGTCCAGAGAATCATGGCCAAAGTAAAGAGGTCACTTAAGATCTCACATCTAACCAGTCCTACATTGGAGCAGGTACTCTACCACTTGTTGTGGGACTACCATAATACAGTGCACTGCTCCACAGGGTACTATCTATCAGATGTGATGTTTGGACGCCTGGTCAGGACGAGGTTGCCACAGGCACAAGTGGAGTAAGGTGGCTATCTGGATAACTCTGACATGCGCTGGAGAGATACGAGATCAAAGAACAAGCTGGAAAAGGAATGCAAATTGTAGGAGGAAGGCAGAAGAGTCATAGTTCAGCACAGGTGATTAGGTGAACATAAGGCAGACACAAAGCATAAGGAAATGGCTCCATTTTGTCCTAAACCTTTGACGATCGTTCAGCGAAACGGTTAAATGGTGAGTCAAGAAGGGAGAGAGACCACACAGCATTCATCTCATTTTAGAGCAATGGTGGGAGCCCAGGAACATAGCTCTCATGATGGATGTCTTGCACAAAGGCGACTGAACTGTTAGACATTGGGCCTCATTACGAGTCACCCGGTATGGAAATAACGGTGGCGGTACACCCGCTGTCACCGTTGTTTCCATACCGGGTGATCTCGAGTCCTGCAGGCGGAGGTGTCATTCCCGCCAGGTCTGACCTGGCGGGTTTAACACCACCGCCTGCAGGCAGACGTGGAAACACCGGCACCATCACGAGATGGTGCCGGTGTTTCCACTTTCCCATTCCCATTGAGTCCTATTAGACTCAATGGGAATGGGGATTTACCGAATTCCGCCTCCGAAATTCCCGGGTCACTGGGGTCGTAATGCCCCGGTAATTCCGGGAATCACGGAGGCGGAATGGTAATACGAGTCCGGCGGTAACCTGCCGGAATTTCAGGCACGGTTACCGCCGGACTCGTAATGAGGCCCATTGAGTGGAACACGACTATGACAGGCCTAGCGCCAGAAGAGAGGTCATTTCTGGTGAGGGTGAGGTACAAGCCAAACAGATTGATCAAGGAAATGTACTAGCAGAGTCAGAATTCAAAAAGGGGGGGAAGATGTAGGATCCGCTTAATGTGTAATCCACATCATTAGGGAAAGGACAGGCCATATGGGAGAGGGAAGGACAGGAAGTGACATGGGTAGTGGCGAAGGAGGAAAAGGCAGTACGTGCATGCCATGGAAGAATAAAGCAGGGGTGTGTATGTGTGTGCGTGCGTGCGTGTGTGTGTGCGCGTTGCTACACTAGTGGGAGAGCACAACACCAATCAATACAAATGGGCATAAAAGATTGCACAACAGTGGGAAAATCACATGTAAGACCTGCACTCGTTATGGCTTTCTGCAATCAAAGCACCAAAGGCACCGCCTTAGTACATATTGAAATATGTGCATTTCTTTGGGAGAATATTTCTGTAAAAAACTGATTTAACAATAACAACCACAATACTAATTCACTTCCCAATCCTTGTAGGCAACATCCCAAAACTTGAATACCATCTCAATGGAAAAACATCCCTCCAAGGCCCCTCATACAGCAATAACATCCTCCTGCATTCCTGGGTAAAGCCATCTTAGGACAGAAGGCAACTTCCTAGATTAACTGAAGAGAGGCCCATCCTGCCTCCACTACAGAAACCCCACTTTACCCAAACAATATAGCTGCCTTGGAGAAGCATACTGTTATAATTTGAGTTTAGGCTCAAGCTGAGAGTGTGGTCGTGTCATGGCTTAGAATGTGGCGATGTCATGACTGGACGTGGAACGTGAGGGTTGTTGTGTTCTGTGGGTGACTGTTGGGCTTGCCAGTTAGAGAGTGTTGTGCATGGGTGTGGGGCAAGCCCTGTGTCTCTCCTTCCTGTCGGCTCAACCGTGTCCCCTACTATCCTAATGTGTTCGTGAAGCGGTACAGGACTTAGACAATAAAGCTACGTTAGTCGTGCCTTGGAGTCCTACGAACCTTACTTCTTTACACATACATCTGCCTTCAGCGCTGCCAGTCAGGCTTCTGTGCGACGTGAAGCATAGAAATGGCTTATACTCCAAATCACTGAAGATGTGCTGCACATCCTGGATACTGGTCCTACCTGATGTCTCTGCTGCATTTGACATAGTCAACCACAGATCTTTTTCTCAAAATCATTGCTTCTCACATTTGAACTGACAGATCAGTACTTTAAAGGTTCACCTGAGACCTCGCCACCAGGCAAAGCGCCGCCAAATGAGCTCCTATCGACATCTCTGCCATTCAGTCACCTGCGGCATTCCCCAAACATCCTTACTCTCACCCATCTTCTGTATTCTACCCCATCTCCTGCACTGATTCTATAAAATGGAGTGCTGGCCAGCAGAGGGAGTTTGTAGTTTGTTAGTTAAATTTCACTCAACGGGCTAGTGGCTGTTACCTCTGACTGTGGCCCTGTTATGCTTCCATTTTCTGCAATGGTGACAACTTGTTCCTAGGACGTACTCAATTCAAGCATGACGTGATTCTATACTACGGATCCCTGGTCAACAAGTGGTGTTCACTGAATGGCAGGCAAGTAGATGTCCACTCAGTATGCTGATTAAAGTACCCACTGACCTTGGTCCTGCCATACCTCTCGTATCTGCACCATTATCATCAATCTCTACATGGATAATATGCTACTTAGTCTGCTCCCTTCCGGCTCTCCTTTCTTGTCAGCGCCAAGATGCCCTCGGGTGAACGCCGCACTCTACAAATTCCTATAACATAACATGCAGATGACCCCTTTCTGTACTGGACGATTCCCCCATCAATGACACCCATTGCCCCAGACAAAGCATTTCCTTCCCTCATTCAAGCAGGGATCTCAAGCGCTTACCCCAAACGAAACCCAACAATGAAGCATTCATCCACCACTGCCACTGTGCTAATGAAGCACAGGTCCAGGCAGGGCTCACATACATGTAACTAGAGATAATCCCAACCATCCAGGCACATCCGACAAACGTTCAGCCTCTTCACCATCAACAGCCACCTCTCATTTAAGATTCATGTCATGAAAACCCAAACACTATGGTGCCAGCTCTAACTGATCAACACAATCAAGCCCTTTGTGACCACCATTGACCACTTTAAAACTGCCACTAAAGCCCTATTTTTCTCTCACCCATATGGTAGCAATGCCACCCTCCTAACAAGCATTGGTGCAGCCACTCTTTAGGCAGCAGCAGGACTTATAACAGTCACTAAGGAATTTGACCATTGCAACAGCGTTACATTATTCCCCCTCTTTAAAGCTTAAAGGGGCTCTGGGGACCAGCAGGGCCTGCCCACTGCACAATGTGTAAACTGCAGGCAGTAAATGAGGTATTTCCCAGAGCCTTCCTTCTCTCCAGTTCCACTGTTATCGTGTTCCTGGCACATGTTGTCTGGAGTCAGGCTAAGCACCACTCACAAGTGAAATACACCAAACCCCAGCACTTCCCTCATTCTTTAATGTCACCCTTCATTCACTCAGCCAGAACAGCACAGTGTAAATCCTCCCCCCTCCTAGACATTCATTCAGCACCAGGGCTTGAATGAATAAAACACTCATCTGCCCCGAAAACCACACTGGAAACACCAAGGGGCAATTCGCAAGAAAAAGGGAAGCAAGCAGGCCCCAGCTGTTCAACATTTCCTAGGTTTAGACCACTGCAACTGCAAGGAAACAGCAAGCCAGGAGAGATGGAAGCAGCCAACACAACAAACACGCACCGAAAGCACATGGAATTATTGATAAAATGTCCACCAACCCTTTTGAAGCCCTCCCCTAGGTTTTGAAAGGCAAAGTCTCACTGTAACCCCATTGCTGGGGGAAGAAAATAAATGGATAAAAGGGTCCCCAGCATGAGGGGATCTTTCAAATTTCAAAATGAAAAGAAAAACAGATACTGTAAAGGACCCTCGCGTGTGGTCACGCAAGTGATCCTTTACTCTAGCGGAGTGCCGTTGGCTCAACGGTTGTGACGTGGCCCGGGTTGAGGAGTGTTGTGGGGCCCCCCAATTGCTGAAGTCAATGCTGGGCTGCCAAATTCAGCAAGAGACACCCGTGAGCTGCTTATAATTGCTGGGCTGCACCTAGCGTACGCAGACTTTGGGGCACTCACATACATGCTGCTTCCTGCCCCCACAAAGAATAGTTTTACGGACAGAACCATCAACAGAAGAATATCAAGCAACGGCAAGGACCATGAGACAAACCCTGGCCAGGCTGTTTCCCAAGTAGGAAGCATATATATATTGTTTATTTCTTTTTTTACAGTGCACTGTGTACAGACTTTGTGCATATTTTAAAGACTTTTGAAATATTTTTAAGGAACTGTTTTATATAGGTGAAATTACTCTTTATATTTTTTAAGCTTTAGTTATGCAGCTACTTAGGGTTAGTTAATATTGTAAACAGTGTCTTGTGTTTTCCCTCTTTTCTACAAAACTCATAAAATACCTGCTGGTGTTCCGGAAGAGAAAAGTATAGACAGCCAAAGATATGATATGATAAGTCACTTATGACGCGCCTGTACACAAGTGTTTCCAGGTGTGACAAGACAAGGAAGAGGAGCCAAAGAGAGGACAAAACAATCAATCTTACTAGGCCTTGTGTCATTCAGATTGTGCAAGGGGAAGGGAGAGGTGAAGTGCCAGGGGGACGGAGGGGGGAGTGTGCATTAGGCAAACCTCAAGTAAGTGCGTTGGGGTGGCCGGCTCTAAGTAAGTGCAAAGGAGGCAGGGGACTGTACAGTTGCCGATACAGGCCCTCAGGACACGGTAGGCCCGGAGGCAGTGCATGGGGCTACTGGTCGTGAAGGAGCCTAGTGCCCATTAAGGTTCAGAGGGTGGCCAGGTAACCAGTTACCACAGCAGACAAGTACATCAGCAGGGGAGAGAAAGCGAGAAAGCAGATGCGAAAAGGAAGGTCTTGAATTGCTTCTGGAACCATAGGTGGTTCTGCTAATGTTTAAGAGAGGCAGGGAAGCTGTTCCAGAGGGAGCCATAGCCGAGGAGAGAGATCTACCCCCCACTCTCTGCTTGGGGAAGGATCTGACCCTCAGAGAGTTGGAGGTGGATGAGCGGAGAGCTCGAGAACGAAGATGTTTTGGAAGATAAAGTTGGATGCATAGCGGTCCCAGGCCCCAGAAAGCCTTCTGGACAATGCAGAGGGTCTTGAAGTTGACCTTTGCAACCACAGGGAGCCAGTGAAGAGATTTCAGAGTTGGAGAGATACGATTCCTAGGCTTGAGGCTAAGGACAAGTCTCGCAGTCCTATTCTGGATAAGTTGCAAAGGTCGAAGAGTAGAGGCAGGAAGATTTAGAAAAAGGCTGTTGCAATAGTCCAGCCTAGAGAGGACCAGAGCTCTGGACAAAGTGAGCTTCTGGGGAAAAGTGAGAAAGGAAGAATACCTCTGAGGGGGTGCAGCTGATAGTTTGACTTCTTAGAGATGGCAGAGATGTGAGGAGAGAAGGAGAAGTGCTGGCTGCACTTGTGCGTTAACTGCACTTCCCCCTTCCACTCCCTCCTGGCAATTCACCCCTATCCTCTTCCCCGCACTTGCGCGATCTGAATGACACAAGGCCAGTAAGATTATTTTGTCATCCCTTGTTTCTCCCTCTTTGTCTTGTCACGCCTAGTAACACTTGTGTACAGGCGTGTTAAAAATGCCACATCATATCATATATCATCTCATATCCATTGAGAGAACCTTACTGAATGTACCCCCGAAGTGGCGACAACTTGCAGGGGGAACTCCCTGAAGAAATATGAGAAAGAGCAAAGAGAGGAGCTAGTGACGTCATAAAAAGTGCCAGGATACTTGCTGAAGATGATGTATGGATTCTAGAGGGTTAATGATGAAGTAAGGATCGAGTGAACTCTCAAATGCAAAAGAAAAATATTGCACGTGCACGAAGTGCTGCAGAAAACATCTGTTAAATAAATGTACAGCCGCTGAAAAGCAAGCTAGAGTAAATCATCATAGAAGCTAGCTATGAGTAGTGAATAGAATGCAGGCAAAGCCTCCATTGTACAGAAACTGGACATAGGTATCATGAGTATCAAGAAAGCCAGATCCCATGAAGCGGGAATGGAAAACTGTGTTGCAGCAAGAATAATAGGCTCATGGAGCTGCAAGCCGAGGCTGCCTGGCCTAAAGACAAGATTCTAGAAAGCAAGGTCAGCTATCTCCTCTGAAGAAGGCAGAGAGTTCGGAGGATGAACCTTCTTCCGTTAAGGTGCAAGAAAGAACACAAAGGATTCCAAGCTTTAATTCATTTAGAACATTTAAAGGCTGCAAAATGGACCAAATCGTGGTCTCCTGTCACGTGAGACAAAGATGGAAATAGAGTTTGAACTTGGAGTTCCAGACACAATAGCGAGTGCCCTCACTCCCGTGCATTCTCAAAGACAATGATACTCTGCAAGGCCAAGTACAAAGACAATTTCATGGCAGAAGGCATGGGTGTTGAGAGATGCTGGGCTGATTGGGTGGTGAGGTAGCTTCATATCCTATCTCCCTGAACCTGGGTCTGGGCTTACTTGCCGCTAAATGAACCGAATGTTCCAGACATGGCACAAGCGTGCCAACCAATTGTATTAGTCCATATAACGAGGGACCTTATAGTTTGAAGACCAATAAGAAACTGTGTATCTTATATTTTGGAAATTAGATGTTTTTAGAGGTATGCATAAATTGTCCATCTGCCAGCAGGCAGCCAATGATAATCCTAGTTCATATATAAATGTATACTTATATGTTTCCCTTAACCAATCCCGATCCTTGATAGGTTTTTCACTATTGCCACGTAGCATGATGTCACTCTGATGCATTATTTAGTATAAGAACTATATTTTGTATGGAGATCATTGAGAGATCAAGCGTACGTCTGTTGATGACCGCTGTAACATCACTGTTTTAGATAATTGTTAATAAAACAGTATTTTGCCATCTTCCTGAGTTGGCTCGGTTATTCGGACTCAGAATTACTCTGGTGTAATCCCAACCATTTCATATGCACGTTCCTAACGGCCATATGCTCACGTGGTGGCAGAGAATGATATGCTATGATAGTTTATTTATAAAGCGCCTATACACAATATGTTTCAAAGCACTTCAAGGCAAGGGCAGGATCAAAGGAAAATACAATGACATTCTTACAGGCCATGAACAACAAGAATGTGAAATTAACTAACATACTCGGCCTAGCGACATTTCAGATAGTGCAAGTGCTAAGACACAGATAGGAAGGCAGTACGAAACAGAAAGGCGACTACCGTACTAGGCCTGACGACATTCCTGGTAGAGCCGGAATATAACAAGAGGTGAGGGAGAGGGGAGGAGAAAGGAGGGAGAAGAACAAAACAAGTGACTATCGTACTAGGCCTGACAACATTTCAGATAGTGCTGGATGGGGGTGGGTGGGCGTACAAGTATAGAAGACGGGGAGACAAACAATTGTTGCTATAGTACTAGGTCCAAGGACAATTCTGATCGAGTAAGTGCAAAGAAAGAAGTAGGGGTGGGAAGAGAGAGGGAGAAGGTGAGGAGGAGAGAACAGAGAATAAAACAGTGAAAAAGAGCCAAGAATCAGAGGGGAGAGCGAAATACAGCTGCGGAGGTCAATAAAACACAAAATGTTGCCAGGAACAATACATTTAGGCAAGGATTCAAGAAGACGATGGTCACAGCATGAATCAGGGCCAACCTGAGTACGAGATCCACGGAGGTCCAGCATGAGAGTAGAGAAGGTGAAGCACCAAAGTCAATGGGCCTCATTACAACCCTGGCGTTGGTGCTATTAGCACCATGGTCCATGCCCGATATCGCCATAGTGGATGGCGGATTTACCGCCCCATTCCAAGGTTGGCAGGGCGGTAAATCCCCATTCACCATGGCCCCTTCCCCATTCCCATTTGTGGCCCATAGGGCTCAATGGGAATGGGGAAGGCGCTAATTACGGCACCGTAAATTACGGTGCCGTAATTAGCACCAAGATCCCTTAGCGGGTTGGACTTTAATGCCTGCAAAAAGCAGGCGTTAAAGTGTGAATCGGGCGTTAAGGGATTAACGGCGCCGCAGCCTTTTACGGCGCTGTTAACCCCTTAACGCCAGGGTTGTAATGAGGCCCAATGTGTCCATAAAGTCAAATCCAAGCGTGGGCAACAGGTCGGAGATGGTGAAACCATAATGAGTCAATCAAGACAACTCCTGCAGTGAATAGGTGATGGGGGGAATTGGTGGAAGATGGGGAGAGGGGGGGGGGTCAGCGGGAAGAAGAGAATTGAAAAGCATGGGGGCAGGGGGGAATGTACATAGGGAGCCAGGGGGGCACAATGACATCACGAGGGAGACTAGGGACGGGGTTGGGGGGCACAGAGAGACATCACAGGGGACCAGGGGTGTTTGGGGGGCACAGAGAGACATCACAGGGGACCAGAGGGAGGTGGGGGGCACAGCAAGACATCATGTGAGACCAGAGGGAGGAGGCACAGAGAGACATCACGGGGCACCAGAGGATGAGTGGGTTGCATGTAATAATGTCGCCACAAAAATATCGCCATGCAAAAATATCGCCGGAAAATGGTCGTTTTTTGTGGTGACATTATTGCATGGAATATGCGGGGGGCACCCCCGCAACCCCCACATTTTTTTTTTTTAAATTTGATTTTTTTTGCCCCTGTCGCCATATATATGGTCACCCAAATAATATCGCCACGACATTTTACCGGCGATATTATTTACGGCGACCATATATGTGGCGATATTAATGCCTGATACCGGTGAGTGGGGGGCACAGAGAGACATCACGGGGCACCACAGGGGGGGGGCACAGAGACACATCATGGGGGACCATACAGGAGGAGGCACAGAGAGACATCACGGGGGACCAGAGGGTTGTGGGGGGCACAGAGAGACATCAAGGGAGACACAGGGAGGTGGGCAGCATTACAGCAATGGACAGGGAGCAGACAGGGGCCTTCCATACGGGCCTTGTAGGCAGGCCAGCATTCGCCTGCCAGCTCACCTGACTGGTTCAGAAGAGTCTTGATTGGGCCAATCGCAAAGCGCAGGCAAGGGGCAATGCAAACAGGCACTGAGGACAAAAGGCAAGCAGCCATGTTGGAAGGGCCTGCTTGGGGGGCATAGAGTTATGGAACCAAGCACAAAATGCCACAAAACATGATGCAAACATCGCTGTAGAGCGTAGGAGTAGTCGAAATTCAAATCTCATCATTTCGGGACACGATGGCGGCAGAAATACAGATAATGTGGAGCACCATGTGCGCATCGAGTGATGGCCCATAATTAGCCCTTAGGGCTTACCTTTCATCTGGTGGCAAGGGTGGAGATGTCCAAGGCCTCCAGGCCCCGGAGTGGAGCCCATCCACAGACAAGAGAAGGGAAAAGTGTGGCTCTAGAGTTTCAGACGATCAGGCATCCTCCACCATTAGCTGGAAGATTGGGCGTTTCCTGTGGAGAGCGGCCAATAGAAATAAACTTGCAAGCAGAATCATGACGGTGGGCAGGTCGCCCTTTGAAGAAATCCCTGCTCGGTTTCCACGGGAGCTCTGCGGATGGAAGGTGAAGTGGTTGGATTGAAGGAGGAGTCGATACCGAAGGCCTCCAGTTGGTTAACGAATGTAAGTAGACTAAGGGAAATGGCAATATAAAGGGGCGGGATTGTGATATTTTGAGTAACGGGAAATCTTGTGTAAAGGAACGCCTAAGAATCCTATTTCAAGTGAGATAGAAGAAGACATCTCAAACACCAAGTATTAAGAAAGGGAATACACACAGTCAGGACTGTGAAAGGTGACGTATTAAACCCTGTATAGGGTAAAATAAGTAGAGGCATGGAAAGTATACCCCTTATTATAAAAGGTTCATAAATAAAGGGAAGGTGATCACAGGGGTTATTAATGTGTAGGCTGTTTGTATTTTAAGTATTATTTGTTGTGTGAAGTTTTAAGAAAAAACAAGCTGTGAAGGTTTAAAGTGATGTTGTTTGAAGTAAGGTGTAGTAAATGATTGGTGCCAATCAAAAGACAGATAGGTTGTTGAAACAAAAGAGTATTGAGCGAAGATTGATGGTGCTGGCGTATATTTGTTGTTTTTAAAGATTAAAGGTGGGGGCTGAGATAGAGATTTTATTAACGATATAGTGAGTATTGACAGTCAATTGCGACTTGTCATTATGGAGGACACTCATCTCATGCATCTTTGTAAAACACTACCAAAATATGCACCCAAGCTCAAACAGTACAGTGCAGAATGGGTAAAAGGCAAAGCTGATAACATTTTCATCATATGGGCACAAAGGGGATCATTGTCAACAGGAGTATTGCAACACGTGACCACATACGTACACGTGCCGTATATGGGAATGAAATTAGAGAAAAGGCTGGCAATTTTAGAACTTTGGAAAATGTACCAAGAGGAGAAAGAGGACCCACCACCGGAGGAGTGGATGCTTAAGCAGCATAAGTGTAGGGCGTGGAGCCCTCAGATCCTCTTACCTTGTCAGGGATTAAGAGTGTAACTACAGAAGAGATAGGAGATTATCCTTTAAAGGAACTGAAAGCAGCAGCAAGGTATGGTAACCCAATGTATGAACCCCCCGCTTACAGTGGTAACGACAGTCCAGAAGAGAGCAAAAGAAAGGAAGATGCCTGTAAGTCTATACGAGATAAGGAAGAAAGAGGTGAGAGATTGAATATATTGACAGATATAGACCGAGAAATTAATTTATGGAAAGGAGAAAAGGACAGGGCTGGTGAGGTAACGTTCATACAGAATCAGTGGATGGGAGGACAGATACTACTCAAGCTAGATCGGAAAAGCATTGAGGAGGTTAGGCAGAGAGAAGATAAGGATGAGCAAGAAACAGAGGACGGAACGAGAAAAGTGATTGAGGGAGGATGAGCAAGGAAGAAAAAGCAGGGTTCGACGGGAACATATACATAGAGAAGAACAAGAAAAGGACAAAAAACAGGCAGAGGAACAAAGAACAATAGACAAGAAGAGATAGAAGAAAGGGAAAGGAAGGAAAGAAAGAGAGAGGAAGATGAAGCACACCAAGAGAGGGTAAGAAGGGATGCAAGAAAATGAAGGGAAATGGATTAAGAAATAAAACAGAATAGGAGGCAGCGAGGTCTGGATGCCAGTCTCATCCTTAATGAATGAATGAGGCCCAGCAAAGAAATACGATGGGATAGAGTAAGAGAGATTCTCCCGATAAAGGAAACAATGCCAGAAATACCTACAGTAGCACTAGAAGAATAACGACATGATGTACACAATATTGGAGAAAGGATTGATAAGGTCTATCAGCAATTAAGGCAGAACAGCGAGTATGGAACTCAGTGGAGCGGTGACCGATCCCCGGTACCTCCACTATGAAGTGAGGAGGAAAACATGTTCAGTGATGAACGCTGAACGCTGTCTTTGAGCAGATCTAATTTAGAGGGGGATGAAGGGGATGATAGCCACACTAGTTGGGATCTAGCAAGGTCAGATGAGGAAAAAGAGTCAGGTTTTGAGACAGGACGCGAGAGTGCCAACAGATGGATGAAGAAGTAAAAAGGTCAGATCTGGAACACCCTAAAGATAGAACACCAGATCCCATATCATATACTGAGCTTTCCCAAAGACGATTATGTAGTGAGAAAGGAGAGTTTCCACCGTATGTGAGTAGGTTATGGTTGTTACCAGCAAGAAGACGAAGAGGGATGAGAACCCCTGCCATAGATAGACGACTAGTGGGATCGGACTATGGGATGGGGTTCTTGCAGTTCCCCTTGATACAAAAGGGAGAGCAAGACCGCAATACATTCCATGGCCACAGATGGATAAGTATAACTTAAAATGCAAGATCCCTAGTTTAACTTCGGTGGCTGGGAAATCGATATACGAATTAGAGAAAATGACAGGAGAAAAGACGATGCCCATAGGAGACATAAAAGGTCTACTGGCAGCTATTCTTGGGGAGAGGGCTGACGAAATATGGAAGCGAGCGGGGTATGCAAGTGTGTCAGCACAAAACACAGCACATGATGGAGCACCATTTGATAATTGTAGGGCAGATGTTTGGAGGTCTCTCAGGGTATAGTATCCTAACACATCAGATATGGGTGCAATCATAACACATAAAATTAGGGAAGATGAAGACCCTATTGCTTACATTCAGGATATTCAAGAGAAATGGCAGCTTGAAACGCGTGAGTCTTGGGAAAAAACAGTGTCACTATTCTATCATATTTTGTGTCAGGGATTGCCAGAACCGGTACAGAGACGGATGAAAAAACAAATGGGGATGGAAGCAAAGCCATGGCCTGAGATACAGTTGACTATTGTACATCATTGTCGGTTGCTACAAGAGAAGAACAAAAAGAAAGATGAGAACAGAAAAGTGGAGGAAGCTAAGTTAGTTCAGAAAAAGTTGTCAAAGTTTGCCATAGAAGGGGCAGTAATGACGAGTGGAGAAGGAGTAGGAATGCAAGAAGCAATAGGTATGTCGCAGGTGAATAATTCACGTTTGATGGATCAAAGTGGGTATGGGTTTGTGCCACGAGGTAGAGGTGTAGGTTTTAGAGGAAGAGGAGGCGGATTCCAGAACACCCAGGGTGGATTTCAGAACACTCAGAATGAGAGTTAGAATTCTCAGGGAGGATATAACCAAGGAAGGTTTGCCAGAGATGCACCCCCAGTATGTTGCAATTGTGGAAGGACAGGACATATTGCATGTGTATGTAGAGGCTGAGGGAATGCACAACAAAATGGACAGTTTTCAAGAGGGGGACAGTTTATCCACCGCCATACAGCACACAAACAAGAGAGGGCTTTGCCCAGGATCACACATCCTATCAGGCACAGCCGCTGCAAGTACAGCAGGTAGAACAGCAGGAGCAGTACAAATGCACCCACCGCAAGGGCAGTCGCGACAAGCACCTATGCAAACACAACAAAACGTGAATACAGGACACACACTGACAGCTAAGATAGGGGGTGTCACTGTGGTAGGAGGGAATCCTTTCACGGGGACAGGGATGTGTGTATACCCTCAAAAGGACCGCTCACAGGGTGACTTGATGTTTTTAGTACTATCTGTGACACCAGACCCCCAAGAGGAACTGTGGGTTCGATGTGACAATAGGGTGGAAATCAATTTATTTTCTTGTAGACACTGGGGTGGCCCGCTCTTGTATACAGGAGGCAAAATATCCAATGTCAGGTATTGCAATGAATGCTCAAGGGTTCTCTGGGGCTACACATTTGATTCCTTTACTGATACATTGCCTGTTTCCATAGGGGAATGTGACATGTCTGTCCCTTTGCTATATTCATGACAGACGCCAGTTAATATCTTAGGAAGAGATCTGATGACGAAACTCAACATGACAATTTCATTTACTGATCAGGGAATAGTGTGCTCCACTCCGGGAATACACGATTTAAATGTAGGAGAGTTCATATTGGCATTTACAGGGAAAGTGGCTCTACGAGGAGTCCCGGTAGATCCATAAGTCTTCCTGTATGGAGTGAGCATTTTATTGACATGGCTACCTGGACTAGTAGGGAAGAGTGTGAGGATACCTGATGAGTTCCTATTTAGATCACAAATCCCTATGGATGAGGAAGGCGGACGGACTATTTCTTTAGAACTGGAAGCAACTATAGTATGAGGAGAGATAGCAATGCTTGAAGGGGTGGATGACGAATGTAGATCATCGAGAATGGTGATAGCTCTTGAAGAGGGATACAGATTGGCTGACATAACAGATGAAGATATGATCAGAGAAGAACATATCGATGATGAGGTGGTGTTTACTATGAGCATTACATACAGGATAAAGATCGAAAAAGGAGAAATCCCACAGCGAATGGCGATAATGTGGCAACGACCAGCATTTTTCCAGGAATACCTAGAAAAGGTGGCAAGTGTCCTTTGGACCACAGGCCCCTATGACGTAGGTCTATTCAAGGGAATAGGGAAGGTTAAAATAAAGCTTGAGCCAGGAGCAATTTTACCCCAAGCAAAACAAGAAGCTGATGAAGGCATATTCCAAACTATTTCAGCACTGATGAACCAGGGAATTCCAGTACCATCGGAATCCCTGTGCAATACTGTGGTGTATCCGATTAAAGACTCTAAAGGGGGGTCATGGAGATTTAGGATTTACGCCCTCTAGGATTGTAGAAGCAGAGTTTCCATTAGTTCCTAATCCTGCAACAATATTGTGTACTATCCCAGTTGTAGCTAAGCATTTCACGGTGATCGATTTGAAAAATGCATTTTTCTCAATCCCGTTGCTCACAAGACTTGACTTCCTTTATGTTTAAACAAAAGAGACTAAAACATACTCCTTTACCTCAAAGTTATTGTGAGTCCCCATCACTCTTTAACAGGGCCCTACAGATGGATCTTGGTAACATTGAACTTACCAGATGCAGCAATTCAGTACGTAGATGACATATTGATTTGCAGTATAACAGAAGATGAATGCAGACAAGACTCTGTTCAGTTAATGACTATATTAGCAAACAAGGGATACAAGGTGGACAAGGAGAAACTACAGTACTATCAGGTTTGAAGTGATGTACATAGGTCAATTAATTACACTTGAAGGAATGAAAGTGACACCTGAAAAAGCTGAGGCTATTATGAAAACATCAAAGCCAAACACAGTGAGGCAAATGCAGCCATTCCTGGCCTTGTGCAATTATTGCAGAGCCTGGGGTTTTGATTACAGCATTTATACAAAGCCACTTTTGCAAAAGTTGGTAAAGAAAAGATGGAATGGACTGAAGAAATGGAGGAAGGATTTGAGGAGTTGAAATGAGCAATATGTACAGCTCCAGTTTTAGGGATTTCCAACTACAGTGAGGAATTTTATTTGTTTTCAAACACACATGGGGCAGAAATGGGGCAGTGCTCACACAAAGGACAACGTTGGGGTATAAGTCTTTGACAAACTACAGTGGAATTTTAGACCCAGTTATGAGAGGACATTTTCCATGCAAACAATCTTTGGCTTCTGCCGCTTTTGCAATTGAGAAATCCACAAGTATTGTCATGGGCTATTCCATGACTCTTTATCTGCAGCATGCCTTATTTGCCATTTTGGAGAATCCCAAGGGGATATTGACATCCCAAAGAGCTTCAGCTTATTAATTAATGATTTCCAATCCAGCGATTAAAACAGTAAGGTGTAAAATATTGAACCCAGCCACATTTGCAACTGAACCTGTAGAAGAAAGTGATCATGTGCATGACTGTGCAAACTCTGTTGAATTCTATGGTGATATACCCCATGTGAAGGAAAATGCTTTAGCAGGAGGGGAAATTCTCTTTATTGATGGTTTTTCAAAAATTTACCAGACTAGTGGGAAGAGGCATTCAGGCTCTGCAGTTGTAAGACACAGATTAAATGGTGAATATAAGGTAGCAGCGAGTGCAAGACTACAGTCTCACTTTTCAGTGCAAGCAGCAGAATTAGCAGCGCTTATTATCATGCTCGAGAAACATGAAGGGCAGGAAGTGACGGTGTACAGCGACTCTGCCTATGTGATGTCAGTACACGCAGGGCTGTCATGTTGGAAGAGGAGGGGGTATCTCTGCGCAGACAGCTCTCCAGTGCAACATGCATCATTATTGGACAAGCTCATTAAGGCACTACAACACCCAGTAGCCATAGCAGTCATAAAATAATGAACAGACTTTTTATCTCTCGCAGAAACACAGCTGCAGACATAGAAGCCAAAAGAGTTGCATATTCTCCAGACATTTTTGAGTTTTGATACTGAAGATACTAAAGAAGTTTTGAATATAAGCATGCTAGTTCGGGAAGGGTTTAATATGCTGTCAATTACGCAACTATTAGAAATTCAGGGCAGAGCCCTACAAGAGGAGCAAGCACTATGGAAATGTAAGGGGTGTTCTTTATCCCCCACGGAAGCATTACGGTGACAGGAAAGAACTGGAAAGCCAGTGATGCTAGCAGCATTATTGAAAGTCGCATTCGAGCAACTGCATTACCCCGCGCATATAACCAGAGAAAGTCTTGCTGCCACCATTGCAGAAGACTGGTTCATTCCCAATCTGCTGGAACACGTTTCACAGTTCATGGTGAATTGCATCGTGTTTCAAATGTTTACTGCTGGGCATACACTGAGAACAATCAGAGGAGTAATACCTCGACCAAATGGTCCATTACAACATCTACATATCGATTACGTTGATATGCTGCAAACGTGTAATGGGTAGAGGTATCTAATAATGGTGGTGTGTCCCTTCTCTAGATGGATCTAAGCTGGTCCGTGTACATACCCTGATGCCACTTGCGCAGAAAAGTTTTTCCAAGGCAAGGTGTGTGTGAAGTACTAAGATCCGATAATGGGCCACATTTTGTCCATGAGTTATTTGAACAAATAGGGCTTCTATTGAGCATAAAACATACGTTTTCATCTGCTTATTATCCACAAGTAAACGGCATATGTGAGAGACCCAGCGGCCAGGATTGCCAAGATCAAATTAACTTTAAATATGGGATGGCTATATTGCCTACCCCTAGCCATATTTGCCCTTCACAATCAACCAGGTTCTGACCACCACCTCATTCCTCATGAGTTAGTGACTGGGTGTCGCGTGAGAATGCCTCTTATGCCTCCATCCAGAGTAAGGAGTGATACCCAGAGTGTAGTTAAGACTCTAAGTGATGTGATGCATGATTAATTGACATGGATAACTACCAGTGTTTCTTTCATTTCAGATCAAGTCAAGAATCGGAGGGAGGAGTCAAGGAACATGGAAGAGGACAATCCAGCGACCAATCCAAGTGAACTATTGCCACTGCCAAAGTTATACGTTGGTAATATAATTCTCATTAAAAATGTTACTTGAAAGTGGCACGAACCTAGGTTCAATGGTCCCTTTAGTGTTGAGGAAGTCTCCCCTTCTGCAGTTAAGGTATCGGGAAGACAAGCTTGGCTGCATTTAGTTGAAGGAAAAATCTATAAAGGCGAGACCCTCCCTCCGGCGGTTACTCACCCAGAAGCAAGACAAGAAGAAGAATATCTGCATGTGAAGACTCGATCGATGACCAAGAAGAAGGATGATAAAACAGCAAGTGATTAGCACATATTTCCTTTTGGACTGAAATTCAGTGGACACTCCTTATATATATTTGAGCAGCAAGTACATAGAATGCAGAGAAATTCCAGTGGTTGAAACAAACTTTTAGAAATTAATTGTAGGAATAAATATTGCATCAGTATTATGCCTAAACATAATTTTCTGATTAGAAATTGGAAGAAAGATCAGTATCCAGATTTCTTTCATGGAGAATATCTATTTTAATTGATAAAATACATGATACCTGTCGACAGTGACACACATCGGCTTGTGGTTGTTATCTTTGTGTTTATACTTAAGTCTTTCCCTGCTCTTGTCAGAAGAGACATCCATATTCATACATTTTTACAGGATCCCAAAAACAGTCCAGTGATAAGAAGACTCCTGATCGCTATAATTGAACAGATTGTATTGTATTGTATTTTATTTATATAGTGCACCGGGCCCAGAGGCAACTGGGCACATTTCTTGGGTACATATGAAGATACATTATTTACAGTTACAGTCATATTCAATCAGTAGATTATACAATTACGCACATAGATTAAACAGTTTACAGACATGGTGTTTGCACGCTTTCTATGTGATACAGGATATTTATATGGTAGGATCAGATGTAATTTACATAGTAGGATTAGATATAGGCGAGAGTAATCAGTGGCAAAGCCCAAAAAGCAGCCGGACCTAGTTTTCATTCACAGTGAGCCAGGGTATAGCATCGTTCCTGAATTTATGGAATGAAGGTTCTAGTCTGATGTTGGGTGGTAGGCATTCCAGGTTTTAGCTGCGAGGACTGGGAAGCTTTTCCCTCCCGCCTTTTGCAATTTGAACCTAGGAATGATAAGGTAGTTGGATAGCAAGGATCTAGTTTGTCTAGCTGAGCTGTAGATAGAGGTATTTAGGTGCTTGGTTGTGAATACATTTGTATGTGAGGGAAAGAGTCTTGAGCTTGATTCTTTGGTTGATTGAGAGCCAGCGAACTCTGCGCCTCATTTCTGAGATGTGTAGTTTCCTGGGGAAGATAGTTGCTGCTCTGAGTGCATTGTTTTGATAAGTATGAAGTTTGCATAGATTATGCTGACTGGTGCCTAGGTATAATGCATTGCAGTAATCTAGTTTGGTTAGTACAAGAGCTCTGGCCAGGATGATACATTTGGCAGGTGTTAGGAAGGGTCTACAAACGTTAATGAGCTTGCATGTGTAGACCGTAGTGGATGCTGTGGCATTGGTTTGTCTTGCCAGTGTAAGAGTGGAGTCGATGTACATACCTAGCGTTTTGACGTCTTTAGAGACTTTGATGTTATTGCCGTCAATGCTGAAGGTGTTAAATTTGTCGTCAAGTTTGTTGATTCTAGCTTGGGTGCCTACCAGGAGAAGCTCAGTCTTGTCATCGTTAAGGTAGAGACCTTGTTGTGCCATTCATGCTCGGATGATGAGATAAATGTCATTTGAGAGTCTATGTCATGGTTGCCTGTGATGTGAAGGAGGATTTGTGTGTCGTCAGTGTAATTAATGTAAGAAATGCATAGGTGGTCAAGTTTGTCGAATAGGGATTTTGTGAATATATTGTAAAGTGTAGGGGAGACACAAGATCCTTGTGGTACTCCACAGGTGACAGTCGATGGGGATGCAGAAGCTGTAGGTGCAAACACTCTAGTTGTTCTATTGTTCAGAAATGATTGTATCCAGGCAATGGCGTTGTTAGAGAAATGTGCTGCTGAGGACAGATAGTTACAGAGGGTTTTGTGGTCACCAACATCAAATGCTGCTGAAAGATCTAATAGGAGCAAGAGGGTGAGGTTGCCTAAATCTTTAATGTATTCAATTTGCATTACTAGGTCTATCAGGGCGGTTTCAGTACCATGTCTTGGTCGGAATACGGATTGTCTTAGCCCTAGCAAATTCTTATTTTCCAAGTGGTGCTGGATCTGCAAGTAGGCTGCTCTGTCGATGATTTTCAGGAGGAAGGGTACTGTAGTGATTGGTCTATAATTCGTAGGGTTATTGGGGTCGAGTGTTGGTTTCTTGAGAAGTGGCATGACCCATGCGTCCTTAAAGTTAGCAGGAATTGTGTTGGTCTTGAAAGTAGCGTTGATTAGAGAGGTGATAAATGGGGCGATCTCCTGTTACAGTTACAAATGTAAACATTGTGCAGTTACAAATGTAAAAGAAATGAATATTTGTATTAAACATGATTCGTGAGGAGGATAATGTGATTATAGAAAGAACACAAGTTCAGCAAGTGTTGCTATGGCACACCAAATGTTTCTCCAGACTTCTATGCTTGATATACATATGCATGTGTATTCTCTTTATCTTTTTTAATCTTACATTTCAAAATTTCTATTATCGTAATGGTCCTATTGAAGAAAGAGCACCTATGATTGTTTCTACTATGAATACAAAATAAGACCATTTCTTTGATCTCTATGGGCATGTTAGACAACATAAAAGGGATGCAGAAGAAGATAACCAGTTGACCCATGCCTATCTAGATAATTCAGCTCACCTGGGGAATAATTATGGAGTAGAACTCTGCGCCCTCCGTATTAGTTCAAACACTTGAATTTAAAGGTCGCATTGGCCCGGGTAACAATGGAGTCCTTGATTCCTCTACTCCATTCGGAAAGGCCAATTCTGAAAAGGGTTACCCTTGGGGTATATTCATGCGCCCAATTCTTTGATTTCTATTGACAGAAACGCTTCACACAGTATTGATTCATATAGAAATGTAATGCCCTTTGGTGATGAAATGTTTTCGACGTATAAAACGCCTTTCTCAAATCAGGGCTTCAAAATCAAAAAAATGTAATGAACATTCACAATTATAGTTAACAAAAAAATATATAAATAAAGTATAGTAAGTTGCCACATTATTTTGTGAGCAACAAAATGAAAACATCAAAGGAGCATTTTTTTGTAAAACATAAAAGTATTGGTAATTGTTTGTTCATACATGAAATAAAAGGAAAAGACATGGCCATGTATAGGGAGGGAGAAAGGGGTAGGAGGTTTATGGGAAGTCAAAGAGAAGAGAAAAAGGAAAAAAAGGGGAAATAATATCATTGGTAAGTATGATATGGAACTTAAAAATAACCACATTGTCATCCTCATGATAAGTAGCACTTGCATCAAAATGTAGTCCTTACCCGGTAGTTATTGTTGCATAAAATATCCTCACAGTCTCTTCATCCAGTCATGGGATAATCCCTGTCATATAGAAAAATGCGCCCACATGCTCTCAGTCATTTAATCCATATTGTAACGGTAAAATCAACATTATTTTAGTGTTTTCCTATATGTGCGTTCACTGTTTCTAGGATAATTTCAATTCCCAGGTCCTTTTCCAAGCAAACTTCCCTGATGTTATCAGGTATGTTTGCGTAAACATTATTTCATGACCAGCTTCGGCATGACATTCCCGTAGGGCTGATCCGCGTTGTACGCTTAATATTAAAAAATTACATGGGGGATTTCTTTTCCTCTTCTTTTTATGACTTCGCACGGGCAGTATATGTACTTAAAATTCAAAAGTGACTTGGGGTGGGGGGTTCTCTGTTTTGTAAATTCACACAGGCAAAGGTATATGCCTGCACAGAACCTTGCTGCAACATAATGCTCGGCGTAGGGCTAAGCCGCGTTGCGCATGTTTACATTATGGAAATGAGATCGACGATTGTTATCTCTTACTGTGAAGGGGCAGAAACCACGAGGGTCCGCGTGCCACTAGTCCCTATTCAATTCCTAAGTGGGCTAATCATGCTGTGGAACTCACCTCTGTTTTACTCGCGTAATGCTTTCCTGTCCTCGTGCAAGTGTGTCCACGCAAATCCAGTTTGTTATGTGCTTACGTTGCTAGGTGACCGTAGTCCTTCTACTGTTTCCCATTTGGCCGCCATGTTTTGGGCTGATCTACTTCTATTGCAATATGTAGTGCGTGTTACTTGTCCCATTGTGCTCTGTTGGGTGTTTGGGTGAATTGATAACTGTGACTTATAATTACTTATGGCTAAATTCGAATACTAATATGGCACAAGCTAATTCTTTGTGACTGAATTCCTATGTTGAACTCAAAAATGTTTGTTTTTTTAAATAATTTGTACGACACGTGTTTCGAATTATAACTGAAAAAAGTTTAAAAGCGCTTATTCAAAATGTTGTGTAGCTCGCTCCTGCTATATGAGATTTACTTGATTTTTTGGAAAAGTTTAGTTATATTTCTCTGGTGGATATTTAACGGTCCCCCATAGATCTAAGGGGCAAGGTCCCTTGTGGATGTCTGCTGTCCCTATTGCATGTGTTGGCCAGAAGACCTTGGTCAATGCTCCGTTTCGTGCTGAAAGCCTCACTTCTAGTACTATGTTCTAATCTAAATTGACCTGAATGGTGAAAAGATGTTGGATAGGGTGTCGGATTATTAGACATTCACCTATATGAAGCAATTAAAGGACGATGTGGCATGCCCTAAAAAGAAACACAGTTGATAATAAAAAGGAGGGGGGGTTCTAAGCCAATGGTTTGGTTATACTGCCTGGATTCTTATTTGTGTGAATCTAATGAGAGGTAATTTGCTTGTTCTGTCCTTTAATTTAATTCTTTATTTCTTTCCTCAAATTCCAGATGAACAGATTAAAACATTAAAGACATTTTACAAGAAGGAGTACATCTCATTGTCCGAGTTTAAACCTCTTTCCACTGTGCAGAATTTACAAATCATTTTTGCTTCTTCCTGTCGCAGTTTAAGCTCATGCTTTCCTCCTCTCGGTCCTAGGGTTACTCGCTTCAAACCTGCAAATTTTAAAGTTCTTTTGTCATTGCATTGGTGTTCCTTTTGCCAATGCTGGGCTAATGGTGAGGTTGTGTTTTGATTTCCTATGGATGAGAAATGCTCTCTTATCCGGGTCCTTAATTCTCTTATGGTGCTCCCTATGTAAATCCTGTGGCATTCACAAATAATAACATATATGACATATTTGGTTCTGCAGTTGATATGTTCATAAATGTTATGCTTTGTGCCATATTTGTCTTCAAAGCTTGATGTGCTGTCCATGGCATGTTTACACATTGTGCAGGTCCCACATTTCATAAAGCCCCTTGTTTGTCTGTGTAACCATATGGTTGAATTCACTGTCTTTAGGTCCAGAAGTAAAGATGGGCTTAGTATATTTTTAATGGTCCTTGCTCTTTTGAATATGATCATTGGGCTGTCTTTAATGTAATTTCTGACGTGTGGATCCAATTGTAGAAAGTGCCAATTTCTTTTGAGGATGTTCCTCAAGATTCCATTATTTTTGCACTATGTCGTGATGAAACTGACTTCTTCCATGTGGTTGTTGGTTTTGGTTTTTGAAGTTAAAGTCTCTGTTCTGTTCAGATTCCTGACTTTCTTTTGAGCCTTGGTAATGGTTTGAGTGCCATATCCTCTAGCTTTAAACCTTCTCGAAAGTCGGTGACATTCTTCCTCAAAAGTCTCTTGGTCTAAGCAGTTTCGGCAGGCTCTGACATATTCTCCACTTGGAATGTTCTTAATGACCGAGTTGTGGTGACAGCTGGTTGCGTATAAGGTTGAGTTTGCCTCTGTTGTCTTCTTGTCATCAATTGATTTTCTTTCACGTAAATGTTAAGATCCAAGAAATCTATTTCTACTTTACTAGAGTTTCCAATAAATTCTATCCCCATGGAGTTGATGTTTGCTCTGGTCCTGAATTGTTCCAACCCGTCCTCTTCTCCTTTCCATATTAAAAGAATGTCGTCTATATATCGAGTCCAAAGGATCACATGTTGGTGAAATGATTCGTCTTTATACACATGTTGGTCCTCATGCATCGCCATCATCAAATTGGCAAGTGCAGGGGCAAATTTAACCCCCATTGCCACCCCTCTGGTTTGTCGGTAAAAATCTCCATTGAACATAAAAACGTTGTTTTGCAGAGTTAGGAGTATCATTTCCTTTAGCATACTAACCGATTGAAATTTAGATGGATTTTTTGGAGAAAGTGTAATCTATTGTTTCAATTGCTGTGTCGTGTCTGATAGATGTGTATAGTGACTTAACATCCCAAGTGGCTAATATATAGTCAAATTCCCATTTAATTGAAGCCAGTTTGTTGATTGCAGAAGTGGTGTCCTTAAGAAATGCCTTAGTTTGGTTTACCATAGGGCTGAGTATGTTGTCAATAAACTCTGCCATATTAATTGTTGCCCAGTTAATCCCACTTAGAATGGATCTCCCTTGTGGTATTTTGTCAAATGCCTTGCGAATCTTCGGTAGAAAATATATTGTAGGTAAAGTAGGTTGTTGCATGTCCAGGAATGATTTTTCCTCATCTGTGATTAATCCTTGTCTATGCCAGTTTGTTGTGGCATCTCTTAGTTCAATTAGGATTGGCTGTTTCGGGTTACCATCAAGTTTATTGTAGCATAAGGCGGTATTTAGATGATTTGTTGCCATTGCTACATAGTCTTCTCTATTCATAACAACAATTATACCTCCCTTATCTGCTGCTTTTATAGTCAGGTTGTGAATTTCAGTTCCTGCAGTTCCGTTCTTTCTGCTTTTGGTTGTCCATGAAATCATTGAGATCTTCAGTGACTGCTTTATAGAAGGTGTCCGCAAGATTGTCTGGCACTAGTTGCGGTGTGAACCTAGATTTTAGTTTCATGTATTTTGTCTGAAGGCTGGTCTGTTGTATCTGTAAATCCCAAATAGTTTCATGAATAGGTCGCTCTAACATGTCATGCAGTGAGCTCAAAAGGTGGATGTTACTTAGATCTTTAATTGTATAATCATTGTCCTCAATATCTGGTTCTTTGGCATGGAACATCGAAACTTGTGTTACAAAGTACTTTTTTAATTTCAGTTTTCTGACAAATTTAAACAGATCTATGTGCACATCAATTTTATCAAAATCGGTTGAAGGGGCACCTGCCATTCCCATCCAATCAATGGACAGGCACCTGGCGCAGGCAATGTAAAGAAAGGTCCTTTTCCTCAGTCCCGGATAAGGACATCAGGCGTGCAGACATGGGTTGGAGAGCTGGGGGACCAGAATCAATAGAAAGGACAGGAGAGCTGAGAATACTCGGAGAGATTACGGGCCTAGATAAACTGCAGCTGCCAGGTCAACACTGAGCTCTATGTGCTGAGAAGGTTACTCTCTCTGCTGAAGATTGTGAGAACTCAGAGAGACAGACTCATTGGGATAACTGGAACCTGGGGGCGGGCGCTGAACAAAGGGGAGAGCCGATCCTTGGAGAGAGCTAGAAACAAAGAGAGAACTGGATCCTGGAAAAGAGCCAGACTCGAGTGGGGGCATGCCCTGGAAGAGAGATCAACCAGGAAGGAGACCCGAAGCTCTGCGAGAATAGAGAAAACCTAAGCATAGGATTGGATAACCCTGCGCTAGTGGGTTAAAATAACAAAGTCTGACAAATAGCATAAGCAAGGGAGTAGAAATCCTTGCTGGTAGGGGTGTATTAAAGGCCTTGCCACTGGTCCAAGATTGTGACCCATGGCCAGAGGGAAAACATATCTGAGCCACACATGCACATTAAAGCAACAGGGAGAAGTACTTGTTGGTAGATAAGTCAAGAAGCTAGCTGGGTGCTATATCCATGAGAATGAGGAATCGTGACGCGAGATGGGTGCTATATCCATGGGACGGAGAAGTCAAGAGGTGAGCTGAAGGCTATATTCCTGAGATTGTACGTTTGAGCCAAGAAGTGAGCTGGGTGCTATATTCCTGAGATTGTGTATTATATTAGAGTGTCATGGTTTGTTATGAAAAGAGACCCTATCCTCTTAGTGGTTTATCCCAAACCCATTCTGATCATGTTAATGAAGGTTTTGAAAAGTAATTCTGTGTCAAGTGTTTAATGGGTCCATCGCACCACATAACACCAGTCCTGTGAGAATTATATTTGGTCAGACTTGAAGCATGCACCAGCTTCAAAATAATTCGACCCATATTCAAGGTGATCCCATCCAGCACCCCTTCAAACTTGGCAGAGAAATATGAGATTTCTGGAGGCCGATATATCCTTTGAAGCCAGGAAATCTCCAGGCTCAAAACAAACAACTTCAAGAGAGTCAAAAATAAGAAGCTATGCATCTCCTAGTAGACACTCACTATTGAAACTAGCTGCAACCCAGTAGCAGGGAAGCCCCTGTATCCAACACCTCGGGAAAGACACGGAAACCCTCCTCCCCAGACAACACCTCGCCGACACTGTACTCCCACTACACATTCCTTGATTAGAAAACACAAATGAGAATATATACTTATCTACATTTCACCTTTTCTGTAGATTCTTAGGAACAGAATATTGTTGAACAGCCAGTGTGGAAAATGGAGAAACATGGCTTCAGGAAACCAATTCTAAATCAAACATCATAGGAATGTGCAGAGTTCTATTCCTTGTTCTATAATGTTTTATAGATCTTATGTTTGCCACAATGTGTTTTTTGGTGCTGGCCCTATTAAAACAAAGCAATAATAAACTAAGGAAGGGAAGTGATTGAAAACCAAGTATCGATTTTGTACGGGAAAGCAGAAAGAGCCTTCTATTTACATTTAGAAAAATCAATTACATGACTTAATTGGAAGGTTCTCACAAATATCATGGACAAGGATTAAGGATTCCCCTGTTACAAATTGGCCAAGTAGGGGTACTAGACGTGTGGCAATGGAAAGTAAATTGGGAACTGGCTATGGAGTTTGTTGGTGGGCTTCTAAATGTTAATTAAGGGTTGTTAATTGAAGTGTTTTTCTTTTCCTTTTAATATACAGCATCAACCATGTACAGTATGACAATCAGTCTCAATGGGTGGTTCTGCTACCTCAGACAAAACAATGTTTCCAGTGAGAATGCACAGAGAGATAAGCATTCAACACAGTTTAAGTAACAGAATATGCAAAAGCACACCAGCAATTTCAAACGTAACATTGGAACTTGGGTTCCTTTTAATTTAAAGTCAACTCGAATGCAACTTTCAGAGCTGCAATTGGGATGTATTTGTTTACTAATATTAAAATTAATTTGACTACAACACAAATGGAACTTTAAAAGGTGCAGTTCAAATTCTGTTCATCGATTCACTTTTTCTTGTAGTCTTGTTGGGTCTGGTCCTCAGTAACCCTAGTTTGCTTATACAGCATTGCCTCCAGGGATGATAGGATGGCCTGCAATGATCCATGAACCCTTTGCGCCATCAGGGCTCAGAAATGCACAAGTGCATATGTACCCCTGCAGCCCCTAATGGCCTCCCGGGTGTGGTTGTCCTTAGATCTCCACCCTGAACAGCATAATTCTGGCTAAGATGTTCTCTCTTCCACCTGGGTAATAACAGTAGAGTAGTGCTGATGGCCTGCTCCCTGCTACCCTAGTCAGAACCCCACCCAGTATTGCCGGTATTGCTGGTCCTAGGTATATGGTTCCCTGCTTGCTTTGGCAAACCAATGCGTATAAAGTGACTCTGACTAGGTTCAGTAACCTAAAGGGGATATAGCACCACCGACATACTTCTGCAACATCTCTACCAGTTCCTGTCTGGCATCTGGCAGCTTATTTACCCAGGTCCTCAACAGGCCTCTTCCATGACCTGTAGTCTCTTCTTGGACCATGAATAACTTTGGTTTCCTGTTCTCACACCTTCTCCTCGTCCTCCTCCTTCTACTGCTGTCACTCCTGTTTCTTCACCTCCTTCTGATCCTCCCACCACTCCTGTTTTTCGACCTCCTCCTGCTATCCCACTCCCTCCTTTTTTTCCACCACCTCCTTCTCCCACTCTGGTCACACTCTCTTAACACTGTAACACAATACTCTTCCTCACAAAACGAATGGAATCCACCTGGCTTGTATAGGGTAGGTAATAATGTAATTGTGGCAAAAGTGATGTTGATTCGCTATTGCAGTCGTTCCTGACTTTCTATATATTTGATTGGCCTGGGGCCCTTGTACCCATCTTCTGCCCACTTAGTGGGTAGACCCTTCCCACTAGCCTGAGCTTGTGTAAAACAGAAACTTTTGGCTGTAACATAAATGCCACACAACACAGGGGGTCAGGGCCAATTCACTTTCAAGCTGGCTGTACAGAGGTGTACTAGTGTGTGAGGTACCAGGTGTTACCCAGTGGCCAGGTGGTGGTCGGGGCTCATGTGTGTCTCTTGCAGTGTGTGTGCTTGGGTGGGAGTATTCCCATCAACATCTGCACTAAAAATCAGACCACACAAAGTCACACGCTATGGTATTTGATATTTAAAAAAAAATCTTTCAAGGGCAAGGGGTCCGTGTTACTGCAGTGCCAGTAGGGGTTCACAGGAGTTTGTGTTTTTGAAATTTAAGTCGTGTAAGTGACAAGTCACTATATGGCAGTGCCAAAAATCGTAACAAATGGGAATGCTATGGTTAGGGGGGCCAGCACGGTGGGGGTGTACTCTAAAATCTGGGACCGGGAGAGGAGGTGGGACATATGTGGTTAGGATGTGGTTATGATTGGGGTCTCCCCTCTAAAAGAAAGGCAGAGGAACAATATTGATATTGCGGCAAACAGTATTGTCAGCATTACATTAAGTGTCACATTTACAGTCATGATAGTGTGACATATGTCCGTATGAGAGCATGGTGTATGGTGAACTAATATGGCGCTGTTTCAACGTAGGGCCTCCAAGGCCCTGAAACTAAACTGTATCAACATGAATTGTCTTGAAGTTAAAGTGCAGGCTGGGCCTAAGGACCTGAGTTGGTCCAGTCACTGTCCTGACACCCCGCAGCCAGCCCTGGACTTTGCAGTGCTTTTGGGTTTGGGTGCACAGTTGAAAAGCCAGCCTGGGAGAGGCGGTCCCACTGCCCATTCGAGAGGAGAGTTAGCTTCTGCGACTGTGTGCTTAGCCGCTGTCCTGGGAGAAACGTGGTGTAGACAGCGCTACTTGCAGCTTCTGCCCCACTCAAGGTTAACTGGGCTGGCAGACATCTTTGTCACATGTCGTGTTCCAGTAAAAGGTAAGCGAAGTGCTGTCTCGCTATCATCCGGCAGCACATTTGATGCAATATTTAAAGAGCTATGATTATGTATTTGTTCTTTGTAATTTAGGGAAGCCTGCACTTCAGCCGCCTTTGCTAATTGTGTAGGAGTGAAGCTTCTCCATCTGAGCATGCGCATTGTAGAGTTATCAACTAGGGGTCGTCATGCTGCATCTGTCCTGGGTGTTAATGGGATCCTAGAACTGTACCTGCCCATTCTTTGTGCATTTGAGTGACGCCTGCACTGAAGCTATATGCATACTAAAACTTCCCTGGGGTTTGCAGGTGTCGCCCACAGCAATAAAGCCACCAGGCAGGGACGTGATTTACGGGTCACACAGCTCACTAAGATGTCAGATAGCTTGCTGTGTTCGGTGATTGCGGCTGAGATCCACAGGTCACATGTTCAACTCCAAGAGAGCAATCGTAGTTTTTCATCATTCTGGGATCGATAAAGTGTGCACGATTTAGATGGCTAATTTTGTCACGGGAGCTGTGAGTCAGGATAGCAAGCGCTATAAAAAATATAAACTATTATCTGCTACATTTATTTTGACCACAGCCCATGCACAATGCATTTGTGCATTTTTTAAAAATTCTTTATTTTTTTGTTTTTATCAAATCAATGATTTTACAAAATTGCGAATTCAGTTGCAGATGAATCTTTTGCTTTCTTATTTCTTGTTTCTGGTTTCTTGTTTGATTTTTTTCGTTCGTATTTGTGTCTAGTTCTTGTTTAGTTCAATACTAATTGTTCTTGTTGACTTCTTCCTTCCTCACAGGAGAGTTAGGAGAGGTTCAGTGCAGTGCATTCATCTAGAGCTGCTTTCAGAATTTTCGCAGTGGCCATTGAAGTTTTTTCATCGCTTAGTAGGCGACTCCCCCAAGCTTCTTCTTCACACAGGGCACTCAATTCTATTAGCGGCCCGAGGTAAGCTTTTCTGAGTTTTTGGGTCCCCGGACATCTCATCAGGAGGTGCCTCACCGATTCGATTGCGGACTCATCTTTGCAGAGGCAACAGTGATTTGTTGGAGATAGACCTCTTACGGTGCAGATTTCATTTGTAGGGAGTAGGTTTAGGCGAGCCCTTAGAAAAATGAGCCTCAATGATTTGTCCGGAAACCTTTTGACAATTTGGACAGCAAAATGAAGTTTTGTGGACTGCAAAGGAAGGTGGGCAAGTAGCCTGTTTTTCTCGGCCAGTTCTTGTGTTTCGATCTAGTCCGCCTGATCCATTTTCTGCTTCACTTTTGTTGGGTTCTGTATCAGGTCATCTTCCGAGCACGCGATGTTGTCTAGTTGAGATCTTTTCCTGTCTGCCCATGTTGTTAGCAGCTTACAACCGCCACCCTTCATTTCCGTGTTTATCATCTTGTACAGGGGAGGAGATTCCGGTATTATCACTTTCCTAAACAAAGCCATTTCACTAGCTTCGATTGTCGCTTTCAGGGAAAGGAGGCCCAGTTCTCTCCTGATTGCCGGAACCGAAGTTGAATTTGGTGATTGAAGGACCTTGCGCCAAAAGTGGCCTTCGAGTTTTTGCCATAGGCCCGAGGGAATTGTTGGCATAGCTTCACCTCCATACACCAGGCTTGGAACGACTTTAGCCTTGTAGAACTTTAGGACTGGTACCAGCGAGAAACGCCCATATTTTCTGTCTATTAAGCAAACTTGCATGGTTAATTTTCGCGTCTTCTCCCATAAATGGTTCTGCATCATTATCTCGCATTTTCAACTGTCCACCATCACGCCCAAGTACTTGAAGTCTTTCACCATTTAGATGTTAGTGCTTTCGAGGTTCCAGCGGGGAGTCTTTGTTTTTCTTTTTGATGGTTTTTCTAAGATCAGTATCTTCATTTTTTCTTTATTTATCTCCAGATTGTTCTTTGATATATGGTAGGCCAGGTTATTCAGTTGTCTTTGGAGGCCAATCGAAGTCTGATCTAAGAGGATAATGTCATCAGCATAAAGTAGACGAGCCACCGCTGTCTGCCCAATTTTAGGCGGAAAGGCTCTGATGGAACTGCTCTCTTCTTTATAGTCCCCCAAAAAGGAGATAAACAATGCAGGGGCAAGGGGGCCTCCCTGCTTTACCCCTCTGTATGTTAGTATTTCGTCCGACAAAAGGCCTTTTTGGTTTAACTTAACTATCATTGAAGTCGAAGAGCGTAGGGCCTTGATTGGCTATAGGATTTGTCGGGGACAGTTCCAATATTCCAGTTTAGACCACAGCATCTCTCTGTCGATCTGGTCAAATGCCTGGGTGAGGTCTATAAAAGCCAGGAACACCTTCCCTTTTCCAGTCAAGATTTTGTTTTTTATGATGCTTCGCATCATAATGTTGACCGTCGTGCCCAAGTTTTTCATGAACCCGGCTTGGAAAGGTCGGCGCTTGGCGAGATTTTTGCCCATTTTTGGAAGCTTCTCTGGTGGAGGGAGCCATAGATATTTCCAATCGTGTCCAGCAGGGCTATCGGGCGATAGTTGCAGGGATCCGTCCTGTCAACCCTTTTTGAAGATCGGGACTGCCACTGACGAGGTCCACGACCTTGGGATAGATCTTGACTGGCAGCATTCTTTGAACACCTGGGTGATGAAAGATGCCCATTATGCCGGATGATTCCTCAAGTCAATGTTGGTAATCCCGTCTGGGCCCGGGGCTCTAGAGGGTTTGAATTTCCTTATGACCTCCTTGATGGCATCTTTGTTTGAGAAGTCTTCCCAATTGGTTGTGCTGTGGACCTTTGAAAAGGTGGTTGTCAGAGGTGGAAGCTGAAATATACCGGTAAAGTGGGATTTCCAACACTCCTCAGACACACTGTTTGCCAACATGAGGGTCGGAGAGTGACCAACCTTTCTGACCAGTGACCAGAAGTCTCGGGAATTTCTGCCTGCTAACTTCCTCAGCATCTCCTCTGAATCTTGCTGATAGAGAAATCCTCAATAAAATCTCAACCAGGATTTGTACTTCTTTTGTTCTTCTAGAAATACTTTCTGTAAGAGATTAGAATTGGAATTTGCTGCCTGTCTCTTTAGTTTCCTGATGGTTCGACATTTGACCGCCAGCACTTTGTCGTACTCGTGGAGAGGTGTTTGCTTTGACCTCATCATTTTAGGAATACTGGACTGGTACGGTATTAATGGTGGTTGGTAATCAATTTGCGGTACAATCTCCTGCTATTTCGTGGAAAGTTGACTTGCGTAATTTTCTGAAAGTTCTTCAATTCTTTCCACCGTTAATCTCAGGCGGTTTCCTTGAGCTGTGGGTTCGATTTCATTGGACGACTGTAGTCTGATGAGGCTCTCAGTAAGCCATGTTATTTTGAGGATATTGTGATCGCTAGCCTCAGCCCGTGTGACCTTGAATGATGTTATCACGTTAAGCATAGATTCTGACATGAAGATATAGTAAATTGTGGCTTTTTGGGCTCCTCTTTCCCATGTTGGAATTTGAACAGCTGAAGGAAAAGACTGCTTGATGTTGTGGAGGTTTCTGGAGTCCATTAGCTTTTGCCACTGTTGCCCGCACGAATCCACCAAAGTTTTTGGACGTGTTGAGTCAGAGGGTAGATGGCGTCTCGTGCATTTAGCATTCAAGTCTCTGCTTATTAAAATGAGAGCCTCTTCAGAGCCTGCGATGATTCAATCTATTTCCATTTCAATAATGTTTAGAAACTTCTTGTCCGTGAAAGTCTGAGGGTTCCAGTAGGTTGTAATTATAGAGAGCCAGGAGGTCGCGATGGGTCCAGAGCGAGAGACGGAACGCTCCCACTTCACCAGGACTGATAAATGGCTCTGGGTGAACGAGAGGGGTTTTTGTATTGAAGGTCCACTGCCTGATCGAACCGCCACTAATAGACCAGCTGATGGGCAGCCCAGGCGGCCTTTTGTGCTGGTGAGGCAGCTACAGAGAAACCGTCTATCGATGGAATATCTAGAAGCCACGTTTCTTGAAACATTAGGATGACGAATTCCCCGAGATTTACGTCTCCCGCTTTTGTCAGATGATTATGGTCCCTGGTGTTCCACAACAACATTTTCAACGGAACAGGAACTGAGTTTTTTCCATCGTAAGGTCATTCTAGCGGGGGGACTTCTGTATTTTCCATCATGTTTTTGCGGGATAATATAGGTTGCTATTTACTCTAGGTATTTGTCAAAGCTTTCAGAAGTCACGCCCAGAGTTGTTTAATCGGGGCGAATGTTGAGGAATTATTTTGTGTAGTTGGAAGTACTGGTGGTGAAAAATTGCGGAATTCCTTGTCTGTCTGTCTCTGGCCCCTCATCTTGGCTTCAGCTTTGCTGAAGGGGCTACCTTCATTTGTTAAATGGTCGATTTTTTTGTCCACCCTGGCTTTTTCTTGGCGACCTCGCTGTTTTTTGAGAGGCTGTTAAATTAAGGGCCTCATTTGTAGTGGGGTCGTTGATGTGTTTGTGCAAATTGCTCACGTACCTTTTTTGGCGTTGAGTACAGCTCCTGTTGTAGGCCTCTGTTTTGGACCTATGCTGTGACAGCTGAGACGGGAGATGACTGCCCACAGTTTGTTATGGTGACTCGTGTGTGTTCCCTTTCATCTCTGTGAAATAGTAGCCTCTTTTGAGGAGGTCTTCCACTCCTTCTTCGATCCGCGGTCCTGGAGCAGTAGCTCTTGTATGCAGGTAGGCCTTTGCCTTCTGTGCTTTGTGGTATGGCTCGACTAAGATAAGATTGTCTGTCTTCAGCTCTTTGAATTGTCTGACATTTTTCAGGACTTTCAAAACAGTCCCCTGATTTAAAGTTAGAGCTTCAGAGTTCTTCTGAATCTGTTCGAACTTAAAGATTTTTTCAGAGGTGGCTGACGATGGCGAGTGATTCTAGCCATGGGGTCCTTTGATCTATGTGGACTTCTGCATTCTGTCGATGATTTTCTCTTATCCGCCAATCTGTGGTATGTGCGCCCCTTTGCTCTTCTCTATCTGTTTGAGTTGAGTCAGTGCCTTTGTGGTGTCGACTTTGCGTAGGAAGCTGGTTTTTAAAGAAATATGGGCCTCTTGGGGATCTAAGGTTTTCCTCCCAGTAAGAACGCAGTCTGTTGACACTATTTCACCTGCGTTCTTTGGAGGCGGAGGTGCCGGCCTTTTTCAGAATCGACGTCTGTTTTTCTTGTCAAGGGTTTATCATGGACATCTCTGACTGGTGATCGATGTAGCGTAATGTTCATAAGGTTGTCATCCCCCAGGAAATCGTCAACAGTAATTGGAGATTTTTGTTCGAGGAGTTGTGAGGGCCTCCGAGTTGATCGTGAGCTCACACTAGATCTTGGGGTTGTCTCAGGTTTCTCAGTAGACTTTTTCGTTACAGCCGCCCTTGTGATGTCAAAAGATGCTCCTTTTTCCATTATTAGGACAGTTGGTTCCAGCGTTTTCTTTGATAATAAGGCCTTCTTTGAGTTCAGATCTTTTTTTGTTTTTATTAGAGAATCAACAAGAATTATGGATTGATTTGCTTGGTCCAAGTTTTGAGGGTGTCCTGCTTTGTTCTCCTCTTGGAGGTTTGTGGCAACCCTGTTGGTTTCCTGCAAATCTAAAGAGTCGCGGTTCGTCAGTATTTTCCTTATTATGCAGTTTTTGGGGGAAATTGAAAAAGTTTGCAGTAGGTGGACGAATATCGACCTCTGGCTGTAAAGGCGTTTGATGTTTTTCTTTGAACAGATTAAGATCTGTTTGCGTAGCGATGTCTGCTGAATCTTTGATGAGGATAGCTACAGGCGGTGGTTCCGTTGTAATTTGTGGACCGAGAGTTGGAGCAGACAATGTTTTTTCATGCAGCTCTCTGTCAGCCTTTTCTTTGGCTGTAATATAGCCTTCAAGATAAGTCAATTTGGTGTGCATCATGGCAATTAGCATGGTTTGATCCTTCAGTGTGTCATTTATGGCCTCATACAGTTTTCCGAAAGGAGCTAGACCTATTGTTATAGCTGACATTAGTGTTGTCAAGTCAGGTTTCTTTGACAGTGTTTCTTTTGCCCATGCATAGGCAGTTTCTCCAGCCTGACTTTTTTGGCGGGGCGTAAATTGTGAAGGGTTGTGGCACTGATAAGAGGATTGGAGCTTCTTCGGAGAAAGGTGTTCACTGCTTAAGAAGGGGGAGATAGGCTCTGGTGCAGGCTGGACTTTCTATGGCACGGGATAGACTTGGCCAGTTTCCTCTACAGCGAGTGGGTGGATAAGCTCCTCCGTTGTAGCGTCTTTTAAGGAGCGGCTTGATGATGGTCCTTTGATAGGGGACGTCGGCTCCAGATTTTCTGTTTGCAAAGGCTGTGCAGTGGATGGTGTAGGCTCTGCAAGATGAGGAGTTGTGGGTAACGGTTCCAGGGACTCCTGGGCTTCTTCAGCAGTCCGGTCAATGGCGTCGTTTGAGGCAGAAGGCGGCATTGTACTGAGTTCCTTTAGGGGACAAGCCAAAGATGCCGGAAGGACTTTCAAAAGGGATGCAGTTTCAGATAGAATGCCTTTGCTTGGAATGAAGGGTGTTTTATGTGCTTTTGGCCTCAGTGGAGGATCTGTTATGGCATCCAAAATCTCAGCATCTGTTAGTTCTACTAGGACGTCATATTTTCTTTTTCCTTGTCTGGAAAAATAGTCCTTTAGAGAGTTGTGTATCGATGTTTTGGAAAGGAGATTTACTGGTGTTTTCTTTTTATTAAGGGCTGGCTGGTTTGCAGGTCTTTTCTATTTTAAATGTGTATAATGTTTAATTCTTCCCACATTTTTATTTTTTAAAGTGGATGTTTGTTGTGACTTTGATTTTTCTCCAAATGAGTCTAGCTGCTTAGATGCAGGGGCTTGTTCTTCGCAAGCGCACTCCCGCAAGCGGACGTTCTTTCTTTCTTCTGTTTTGTCCACACCGCACCAAGGCGGAAGTAGAGCGTCGCTCTTGGCTGCATGGACCAAAGCCAGCACCACCCTGGGCTCCGATGACGCAGCCGTAGCCGTGGGGAAGGAGGCAAGGAGGCACCCAGGCCGCCGCGGCCCAAAGGAAGGTCATCCAGATGCCACCGGGACTCGAGGCGCGAGCATCCCCACAGCAGCTGGGCCCAAGGTAGGAGCCGGTTCGATGCAGGCACCTTTCTTTGATGCCTCGGGATCCTCGCCTGCAGAGCAGCGACTCCGGCAGCCGATTCACTCGCTGTCCGCCCTTCGGTGGGCCGCACTGGGCGGCCGCCAGCGTCGAGATGCTCAGGCGTGTTTGCCGACAGAGGTTTAGCTGCTGGTTGAAGGTAGGCCATGGGCGTAGAGGCCAAAGTCATTGAATCTTTTGATGGAATTGCGCGCTGAACAGGTTCAGTTGGGCACTCCTTTGCTGGTAGTGTGGTTGGACTTTGTTCTGTTTGTAAGTTTGTCAGCATACACGGCTCCTGCTGATGCAAGGTGTCTTTACAGAGCCCTGAGGCCGATGGGAGGCGAACTCTCGAACTCGAAGCTGGATGAGCCAGGGCAGCAACTTGTCTCGGTAGGCCATGCCTAGAGCTGCGCAGCCAGCGCCTCTCCTCGTCATCTCCAGCAGTTAGTATAGTCTCAAATGGAAAAGTCTCTTTGAAGCTGCCGGCCTTCATTAGAGGGGAGTCTGCCAGTCCTGCCACGGACTGCAACACATTGCATTACCTCTGCAGCTAGCTCCGTGGCCACTCCATGGCTTAAGGCAGTATTTATGGGTCCTCCAACAAACAACAGGAACAGTAGATAGACTCAGGAGCTCAAGCAGAGTAGACTGCAACAGAATGCACTACCTCTGCAGCTAGCTCCACGGCCGCTCCGTGGCTTCAGGCAGTATTTATGGGTCTTCCCACAAACAAAACGAACAGTAGATAGACACAGGAGCTCAAGCAGAGTGGACTGCAACAGACTGCACTACCTCTGCAGCTAGCACTGCGGCTGCTCCCCGGCTTCAGGCAGTATTTATGGGTCCTCCCACAAACAACAGGAACAGTAGATAGACTCAGGAGCTCAAGCACAGTGGACTGCAACAGACTGCACTACCTCTAGCAGAAGGTACTGCATTTTTCCAGACCAAGGTTTTTGAGAGCGGATATAAATACATTACCCAGTGGGAGAACCGTTTTTGCAATAGTTGAAAAGGCCTTCTTTTCATGCGGCAGTTACATCTAGCCTGTGTATTCCGAGAAAGCCTACATGTCCTCTGCCCCGGATGTTCCTGCACTGCACAGGGGAAGGAACTTTGCTCTGCACTGCTGGCCGTGCTTCCCCTGCTCTGTGTATCTGATGAACATTTGCACTGCAGCAGTCTTTGCTGCACATGTCTGAACGCTGCATGCAGGCTACTCCTTCAATGCTTGGCCATCACACTTTCTCTTCGCTCCTCTTTTCACTCCTGTGTAGTCTCACTTCCAGAATAAAACATGACTTGATATGGTTTGCCTTAGTAAGAGACACGTTTACACTGAGACCCAGCCTCTCCTCTTCTAAAATGTTGCAAAGCTAGCATGAAAAAATAAGCACAACAGCTCAGACCCCAATCGAGGCCACAGCCTTTTTATGCTCACATCAAAACCCTGAAGCTGTCCCCGTGAGTGTATATGGTTCATGGTTAGAAACACTGCAAAGTTATGGTGTGTGTTGTGAAAAATTAAAAGCGCGCAGCCCCCATTGTGCTTTATGCGCTTAGTGATTCAAGTCCAAAGTCCATAACCTTTAGCATTCGTCAAGGGTCAAGTCCCTCCCTGCTCCACTTCAACATCTACATGGCTCCACTGATGAAGAGAATGAATAAATTACACACCAGCCCCACCCTCAGCAACTGCCTCACAAATAAGCAAATGGATGCCAGCTAACAACCTAAAACTCAACCCAGACAAAACTGAAATAATGATAGTTCCGCCTCATGCTGCTCCTGAAACACCTTTGCAATGGCCACTGGAAATGGGCAACTGCCCCAGAATATTTCAATTAATTAAGACCCATGGCATCTTAATGGACAATGGGCTCATGCTGAAACTATAATCAAAAAATGTGGCTACCATCTATGTGCAATCAGGCAGATCATGCTATAGTTCACGGTCCCACACAGAATTCCGGTGGTGATGTCACTGGTTCTCCTTAAAATAGATTTCACAAACAGCAAATAACTAGGTATGGCAGAATACCTCACAAAAACGATGGAACGAATCCAAAACAGCAGCTAGACTGCTTCTAAGACACAACAGAAGAGAACACAGAATACAGTCCCTTAGAGCACCGCATTGGCTACCAGTTAAAAAGAAATCCACTTCAAGGCCTTGAGCATTATCCACTGAGCCCTCCAAGGTCAAGGAACATCATTTATTCAACAACAAAAAAAAACAAGATCAACCGACTATAGACCTAAGATCAAGTAATGACAAGCTGAATGAAATCCAGAGGTTTTGCAAAGACATGAAGGCTATGCCTTCTCCACTATGATTGCTAAACTTCGGAACACTGCCATTGGAAATCTGCACTTTACAGGACTGCCTTAAATTCAGGAAAAACATAAAAACCTGTTTTTTCAACATGTAATTAACAAAACGTTCCCCTAATTTAAGACACAGCGGAAGTATCCAACCCATCACCCAGACAGACAAGGGAATGCCACACTGCCTCCTGACAGTCTAATCAAAACGTATGGCACCTGCACAAACCCACCATAAACAAAGGATATAACATTTTTGTACATGGTTAAATCCAACACCGGGGATCCAGTAGTCACAAATCCAACAAAACCTAAGTGGCATCAAAATCTCCCGAAGTCCTACAGAACAAGCCTAGACCCCTGAACTAACCATCAATGTTTGCATCTTACTACACACAAGCTTGTAACAGCCTCCAACACATGGCTTTTCTCTCCCCATACTCTAATAGCATATCTCTTGATCTATGACTCCAATTTACGCACCTCAGCCCCAGCCAACACACGTTCACCACATGGACATGATATTGTCCTCTCTGGACACAAAGCCCTTGATGCTCCTTGCACATGACACCTAGAAAGGCATCACACAAACAGTGTTCAGGGCTCATCCAATCTGCTCAATTAACATGAAGCTCTGTGACCTTGCCTTTCCCTCTAATTCCATCTAACCAAACACACCTGCTCTATTTCAGATCAGTCAGAGCCCCCGGAGACCATGCAAATGGGAGTGGTGTACAGTAGAAATCCTAGTAACATAGCAAGAGAGGTTAAAGATGATAGGACCACGTTCCCACCAACTTGGCAGGAAGCAGGTCCCACTGAGTCAGCTGCCACACCCAGCATCACGGCCTGTGAGCTCCTCCAGGCAGTCATCAGTTCCAGGTCCTGTTTTTTTACTCTTGAGCATTGCATTACAAAACAGTAACTCATTATTTGTGTAAGCAGATGAATAACGTTACTTCTTTAGCATTCACCTTGTCATACATTCACTTTGCCACCTTTACCTCTTCATACCTTTACTTCGGGCAGTGTTTCACTTCTTCTAACACTCAATTTTTCATTACTATTCTAACCCATACTCTTCCCCCTAACCTCTCCTTTACCCCGACCCTAACTTTACCATATCCATTGCCACCTTGACAATGTGAAAATGCAAACGAAGTAAAGGGGAAAACAAAGTAAATGCAAGTCAATCCTAAAGACGTAAGTGTTGTAGAAGTGTTTTTGGCGAATTAAAGGGGGTATACCATTTAAGCATCAGTCATCCTACGCGCACAATGTGTGTAAAGGGGCAGGCAGCCAGATGCTACCATGAAATTGTGTGAATGAGCAAAACAACAATGGGCAGCCGCTGCTGTTATTTTATACCTTATAAAGCAAACATAGTATTTGAGGGGACCACCCAACCCCCACATAGCTTTTCCTAAAATCGATTTGCTTTGACAAGAATTATGTCAGCTCAGACGTTCTTTAAACGTGCACCATTCTGCTTCTACTTTATAAACACATCTTTGGAGAAATGCCCCTAGCCTTACATGGCCATGCAAATTAAACCAGTATTGCTCCTAGAACACCCAGGTTATGGCCAGGCCTAGCAGGACAAAGGACCGCAGGCTCGGACTGGCCTATAGGGCCCATAGCCGAACCAAAAACACAAAATGCTGGTGTGCTTGGTCAAAGTGGGCAACTTTTTTGGACAATTTGATGAGTTAATTCACTCTGCGGCTAGTAGTTTTGACCAGTGTTGCTGAAGAAATATTGTTTGAAATGCACAATTTGCATCACACTTTATTTTTTTTAAAAACTCCCCCTTGGTTAATATTCAAGCAGTGTCACAAAGGGAATGAAAAGGCATTTGCAACTGTGGGCCACTTTTTCATTGGTGCCCGAGGCCATTTTATGGACCCTGCCAGCACCCAATTAATTCCTAGCTCCACCCCTGTTTTGCTGCCAAGGATACTGGTTTTAGAAAGCACATTTTCTCTGTTTTACCGGTTTAACAGATAATGCTAAATCGCGGGCAAAACACGCTTTCTCTATTTCTAAGTAAAGAAAATGAAGCAAAATCAATTTGCTCGGCTTTGGCCTGCGGCCATGTTTGGCAGGTTCTCTAAAACGTTACAGCAGTTGGCGAATAAATCTACCGATAAGCTCACACATCTACTACGCTCTTTCAAGGCTCAGGGAAAATAGTGATTCCATGATGCTCCTTTCCCCGCGGCCATTACGCCCTCCTACGCTTGAAAGTGCGTTTGCGTGGATGAGAGGGAGGCGTGCTTCGTGCTGAGGCGCCGCTGCCGCTGGGCGCGCGCAACCAGTGCTTGCTGCCGAGGTTGATGGGCCATACCGCTTCCAGGGCAGCTCTGAAAGCCACGCAGCTTTGGAGGCCTTCGGCAATGGGTACCCTACTCATTCGGAACCAGTTCATGTTTTTTTCAATATAGAAAACCAAATGAAAAGTAAGCTGCTTTTCGCGCTTCCTGATGTGCCTGCTAAGATATTGTTTTCGTTGGTGGTCAGAAAGAGAGAACACTTTTAAAACCATATTTCAACCCCTTACAAACCAAACCACTCTGCGCGACTAATTACCGCATATCTTTCTTATGGCGAGTTCCACTCTCCTCATCTCAGTCATTTCCCAGGACTGCGAGGAGGAATTGGACGTCTTCTTTTCAGTTCTGGCGTACTTATCATAGTCGAGATGCCCATTCGTATCTTCGTCACGCCTTTGGGCACTCGCATTTGGTAGCTTTTGTAAAACAGTGAGCCAAAATGAATTAATGTGAATAATAATATGTGGTGTCTTCGTGGCGGTAGAAGAGCGCCACGGGTCTGGGTATGCGGCCACTTGAAAATTATGCTAAAGCACTGGTTAATATGTTGTAATATGTTGTGCAAATCGTTTTAAGGAGTTCTACAAATGATACAAAATAAAACTGACTGCACAACAGTCATCACAAGAACCTTGTCTTGCATTTTACATCTTCAAAATGGGGAACGTGGGAATGTGTGTGTGCGATCGCGTGTCAGTAACCTTTTCTCCTGCCCTCATCACCACCGTAGCACCGCACCATCGGTAAACAAACCATAGTCTGAGGGGTAAAAGAACAGGAGGAAAAAGTGACAGGAAGTTAGGAGGAGTAGGATAGAAACACACAGAACTAACAATTGGAAAAACGCCAAAGGTTTAAGGGACAGGGTGTGCGATTGTGGAAGTAGTTTTACAGTGCTTTGTAGAGATGTTTGCCAGGGCTGAGCTCTGGAACCTATTTATGAGTATTGGCAGCAGTGGTCAAGGGGCGGCGAGGGGGTAAGCTGCCCCCCCAGAGGCTCTTTTGAGAGCCTCACTGGGACATTTGTCAGTAGGACACCTCTACCGTTCGGCTCCTCAATGAGGGTGCCCAACGGGAAAGGTGTAGTGCTGGCATGACAAGGAGCCTTGGGCAGCAGAGTGGCTCTCACGTTGCTCTGTGTCAATAGAGCATTCATTTCATTGTGAGTAATTAGGCACTGATGGCAGTGGGGTGAGGCTATTAGCTGGGACTTTTGTTCCTTTAGAGATGGGATTTGGAGGGAGTGATCAGAAGTGAGAAGGGTGCATAATGCTGCATCATTCGTAGACGTATTTACAACAAGGCCAACTAGGCCCAGGCCTAGGGCAGCAGATTGCCAGAGGAGCAGCATTTTATTGGTTCCATGTGTCAATATCCCTGCAAAAATATCGCCATACAAGAATGGCGCCATTTTTGCTGTGCTATTAACGCATTAAACCTGCGGTGGACGCCCCGGAACCCTTATATTATTTTAAAAGGAGCAGGGGACACCCCCGCAACTCCCACTCCCATTTACTCCAAAAATTATCCCAACTAAAAATACTGCTTATGGCCGTTCCCAACGATCATATATAGCCATATTATTGGTGGGCATAATATTACCTGATACCATTTTATTGCAGTTTATTTACTAGTTGTCATTTTTTAAATATAAAGCCAATTTGGTTTCTCTGAGTCTGGCTGATCTAGAACAGTGTGAATAATTTTGAGCTGTTGGCAGTAACTCCACGCTGGCAACTAAAGTTTTTGATGGCCAAACTTATTTATATGCTTGATATTTGCAAAAGCTTTACTGTTAGGGTGACTTTTGTTTATGAAAAAAAAAGGAAATACGTATCGAACCCAGCGTGCTTTAGGTATTTAGTGATTCAGTCATACAACTTTCACAGTCATATATGGCAGATATGAAGCTCTTTGGTCATTCATATCTTCCCAAGATGCTCTTTAATATGCACAACAACTGAAACCTCATTGAGTTTATTGGTGCCACTTCACATTATTAGTTCTTTCTAATCAATGAACACATACACTGTGTCAAGCAATCACATTCAAATACACAACGTGCATTTTTTAAACCGTTGCACAAATGAGGGGTTTCCCTTCAGAAAAGTAAAGGTTAAAAATGATGCATCATTTTGCAATATTAAACACATGCCTATGCTTATGTTAAGCATAGAGTTCCTACAGGTGGCACTAAAATGATGTTCAGAAGCAAGCACTCATTTCCCTCCCGGCCCCACGTTTCAGATGTCTCTGGCAGCCCAAAAGGTGCAACCGTGATATAGATCATAGATACGTTAAAATGGTGAAGAGTAAATCTGAATTCGCAGGTTCATGAAGAAACCTGTGAAAGGATACCCAAAGGAAGGACGAGAACAAAAACTGAGAACAAAGGTGCACACTGTTTCACAGCTTTAAAGGTGTCCCATAAAGCTATCCATTCAGCCATCTTTACAGAAACTGCTCAGTGCTAAGCAGGCAAATGGCAATCCTTCTGGGTTTATCATGTGTCTTTGATGACATTCTGCTGCACGCTGAGTACTACCAGGATAACCAATTGCAAAATATGTCACACAATGCAAAACTGTGATGATTATAAGTAATCTTTACATTCGTTATATTTTAAATAAAAGGTAGGACTTTTACTGTGAAACAGTACTTCAAACAACAGCAGGACATCTATATCTATACTCACACATCTCAAAATGTTCTATGTATTGTACAGTCCAACCCACTCTATGGAATTAACAAACATTTTAAATTACCTTAAAAGTAAGCTAGCAGGACCCATAGCCTAAGCCACACCCGCAAAGGTAATATTGTACTGGAACGCCCGGTCCATTGCTCACTTCTACTCTTACACCCTGATTCATGGAATTATTTGTGTGTAAAACAGGGATTTGCATGCCATTCTGCCCGCAAATCCCCATTCGGCAAACATGGATTTGCGGGCAGAATGACATGCAAATCCCCGTTTTGCACGCAAATAATTCCATGAATCAGGGCCTTAATGTGTTAGGTATTTTGAGCAATTGCACAAACCACAATGATGTAAACTGTATGTACCACTTCATTTGTTATGAAAGGTGCCTGCATTGTGCAGCTACGAGGAATGCTGTTGCTTCCCACACAGGAATGTTCAGGGTCGCCCTTACCCATTACTCCACAGTGAGAATGCACAGCTAAAGGTTCCAAGAACCTTCTCCAACTGTCTTTACTCTTCTGAGGTGTTTATGCCCAGGCAGAGTTTACACATTTTACTTATGATTTTGCCATGTAAGGGATTGGAGGTACTTCGCCTGCAGCCCATGTTGGGATGCATGTTCAAATCACAGCTCCTCCCAAACGATTTAGAATGCAGAAAATATACTAACACACGGGGAACGTGTCGAGGGTGGTATATGGGGGAGAGGGGAACCTCATGGGTGGAGGTGACTGGTGAGAGTCATATGAACTGTGGAAATGTATACACATTTATAAAAGGAAAAGTAACCATTTGCTTTGTGACAGTGTTGTGTAAAATACATTGCGCATGTGCGTGATACCTATAGCATGAACTAACACTGTATTTGAGAGTAGGCCTGAATCCTCGCAGGCCGTGTTGGAAACACAGAACAACGAGGCCCGTTCTCTTGCTTGATTATTACATTACAATTCCCAGGCACAGCAGGGAACAGGTACGTACACCCACATACAAATGTCTCTAGCTAGAACTTTGTACAATTTGGTAGGAATGCCAGCAGCCAAACAGGAAAAGGCCTGTGGCCCAGTATGAAGGCCACACTCATGAGAGCTAGGGCAGAGGCCTGGAGCTGCCATAACATGAGCTGAAATTTAGGACACTATAGCCCAGATGGATTAGTGGCACTGACATGGATTTTAGGGCTATCCCTTGGGAGGAGTAGCCGATAAACGGGGGAGCAGAGAACAACCAGGTCCATGATTTGTACCAGGCGGCGCAAATGGTGATGCCAATGCTTCTGAAAGTGCAGCGGGGAGGCATGATGGAGGTGCCTGCGTGTCTGGGATGAGAAAAGAGTTGATTTGTTTGCAAGGACCAGGCTGACCTCAAAGTTATCTGCCAAGCTCATGTTGACAACGAGGTGCACATCACATGGTTGGGTTTTAGGACAGGGTGGTGCATTTTAAAGTCTAACCAATCACTTTACAGTAACTTGAGGTGAAGAGGCTGTTACCCACTTGTGGAGAAGATGATAAAGCCAATCGCAGAGGGGTCCATATGTCAATATTAGCATGTAAATAGGCGGTATCCAATGAGGGTGGGGGATGAACACTATATGGAATACGTCATGAATGATGATTTCCATGCTTATAATGTGATATTTGCTTTGATGAAGTCAGAGGTCTCTGTGGAAGTGGACCTGTCGCCATTTTCCTTTTTGTATACAAAATAAAGCTCTTTTCCTTCTTGAAAAAGGGTGCATCGAGCCTTTTTCCCTAGCAGGTTGCTTCTTCTATGTCTGGTTGTTGTGGAGTTGCCCTACACCAGTATCCTGCATTATTTCCATTTTGCCTCTGCTAACACCTGGGCTTTAACCATGAGAAGGGGGTTGAGTCCTTTTTATTCCACATTTTTATAAGATGTGCCTGTATCAACTGCATATATTTCGTACCATTTGACAAGACCTGATGTAGAAATTTAGTTATGTTGCATTAATATTACAGACCAGTCTACGTGCTTCTCATAGTGTGACTGCAGGAGGCAATTTGTGAGAGAAAACAGATATTAGCAGTGAAACCAAAATTCCTCATTCCAACCTTCTCTCACTTGTGTCCATTTGGTAGACAGCTTTTGTTTGCATCACTTCCTCCAAAAGATTGCTTTTGGACTTAACCGAAAGTAGGCAATTAGCCGTAACAATTACCTCTAGTGCACTCAACTGTAGAACATACTGTCTTCTCCAAATCTTGGGCAGCAGAGATCTGAAAACACTCTTTCAACTAACATAACACAGAAGATAACAAGCTTGATTTAATAGAGAGGACGAAATAATAACTTTATAATGCCTGCAACCTTAAAAACGTCCTTATAATGTTATGGAGCCAAAATGGGGTGAAGGGCATCATTTGGACAGGGTTTGTTCAAGGGGCGGAATCTGGTAAAGATGTAGAATCTGTCAGAGGTGCAGTAAAGTTGGGGGGGGGGTCAAATGCACTAATTTGGGCCTCGGGAAGCAGAAAGCCTAAATATGCCACTGGCCGCATGGTTTATGAAATAATGACTATGGCTTTAAAACCCAAAGGGGATTTGTTAGGCTCACATTAATCTGCATAATGATATTGTGACTTTGCATGCAGGATGGGGAGAATTAAGGTAAAGCCATGCTCTTATTGCTCAACATATTTCTATGACAATGTATATAGTGCATAGTTATTTACTATGAAAGGATAGTTTATTATGTAATGTGGATTGCTTCCAAGGCATTGTTATAAACAAAGTAGTATTTAAGCACATGAAATGCAAAGCAAAACCTTAATACATATCTATATCAACTAAACATGGGAAGATGTGCTCAGTTGCTTAAAATGTTTTACCTGCAGCTCTGTAAGTGATTCACTTCATAGCTTATGTTAATCCCGGGAGGATAGCTCAGCGGCAGCGTGCGCGTCTTGGAAGCAGGACGACACAAAGCAACAACAGGTTCGATCCCCGGGTCCGCGCTTAATAACCTCTGGGTGTTTAAGCGCGTTATAAATACGCAACTAAGAGAAAAAAAAAACAATTACGCAACTAAGAAAAAGCAAACAATCCCTGTAACAGCGCCTCGATGCCTGCGGGCTGTGTGAGCGCTTTATAAATGTTAAATAAATAAATAAATATCATGCGTTTATTTAAAAAAAGCCTAATGACTATAGAGTTGCCTAGACGCCCACAGACCTTAGTTTGTGCTTTATACATTTTTTTAATAATAATAATAATAGTGCAATTTAGGTATTTTTCACCACAGAGTTATTTGCCACTTGGCTTACTTATGGCTACTTATTCTAAAGTAAATTTCATGGTGCCTCCAAGTATCAAAGACCAATGATGCTCCTTGCAATGTCCTTTTCTGTGAAGTCATTTCTGTGGGTGCATCCAAATTAGGAGGTTTGCATGTATTTTCCCGCAAAGCCCTTGGACAGAGCTCTAATAGCATGGGTAGGCGGTTTGGGGGCACGAATGAGACTGTATGGAATTGCGCACGCTGCATTTGGGGGGGTGTAGCAGGACTTTTGTTTGTGCCCCTCCCCCCGCCCCACTCTTGCAATGCTGGATACTCCCCTGACTGGCACTTACTCACTCCGGATCACTTCAGTTATGATGTGGTGTTTAATAACTTTATTTGTCAGTCAGTCTTTGTCACACAACAAGCAACAACAGTTTGAGCCATGCCAACGCTGTTGCGCTAGTTATTGAGGGGGTAATTTTAAATATAATGGTAATTGCATGCAGGTGACCACATACACTTGAATTTGCTTGTTGGCGGTTACCTGTGTGTAATTTTAAACACTCCCAAAGCAAGTGCAAAATTAAAGAGTAAATGAATGAGAAATCTCCTTTACTCTTCATTTTTACTCTCCTATTGGGGGCACGGGGGTCCCCTGCATGCAATGTTGCACTCTGCCATTGAAGAGGTCCATTCCAGGGTCAAACAGCATCCTTGGTATGGGTCTAGCGAGTTGACTAGCTATTGCATTTTCTCAGTCCCGATTCCGGAAAGCAGAGACAAAGCAGACAATCTCTTGTTGGATTGTTTGGTGTATTTCAGAATGTTATGAGATGACAGGCAAGGAAGTTCCACTGGGTCTGTGGGCTCACTCTACCAGGAGGTCTGTCTTGAGTACTGCACGTGCCTCTTCTTGAGCTAGAACTTCATCACATTTTCTAAGCGATCCCAGTGAGTAGTCTTTGCTTTCAGCTGAGCGTGGAAAGCTTGACTGGGAACTTCTACAGAAAAGCCAAGACAAATAACTTCTAGTCCAGATGATTGTGAGAAGATTTCAAAAGCTCACAGTAGGCTGGATGACATTGATTATGATAAGTATCACGTGCAATCATGCCTAACAAAGAGCCTGTGTTGCCCTTAGCCCATATAATTTTTGCATATAATTTACATTGCAAAATTTGCCAACCTGACAGCAAGGAGGTAAGGCTTTAATTTGCACCTTAAGGCTTCTACCGGGATTGCCATTGGAAGACCTAGAAGAGAAAAGAGTATCCTTCCTCACTGACTGTTGAAAGGTAGCCCAGCTTACAGGGGTGCCCCTTAAGTATACGGGTACCCCTAATCACGCTCACACCAGATTAAAGTTCACCCCTCTAGGGAATTAAGGCCAAGAGTATTTATCTTGCAAGGATAACAAGTTTAATCTATACAGAAATAAGGATGAGGGTGGGGGGCAAAGAACTTTGCTCCCCAACCAGCATTCTGTCCCTCTTCCGTGGCTGACTCCTGCAGACTGGTGCCAAGGAGGAGCCTTATATACTGTTTAACCTGGATACTGGATACTTTTATGGCTCATCCAAAACTGTCCTTTTTTCCATAAAATGGGTGCTGCAGACTTCCTTCCTGCATGGCCGGGGTTTCCATTTAGGACAAACTACTTAGCATACTGCTAGCTATGCAAGAATACATTGTAGCTTCATTTTTCATCATTTTGCTATATTATGAACATATATAAACAAAACCTCCCGCCATACTAGCCACACTTCACTCAATATACTCATATTGTATCCAGTAATTGACCTTAAAACCTTATTGTCCCATACTTTTACATTGTGTACATGAGCCCCAGCCTGTCTGGGTTTTTGATGGACAGAAAACAGCTGCTCAGCTACTTTGTCTGCTCTACCAGAGCTAGCATCGGTGACACAACACTGCATGCTGTGCGATACATTTTTAGCGCAGGCCACATTCCTTTTGGCACAGAGCCTACTGTTCTTTACCGTGCTTTGAGAAAAACGAAATACAATTAAAAATGTTTACAAATTAATTCAGTTAATATTTATTTACACCTTATATTTAAATACTAACTATTCATTTAGTGCCTGGCCACGTCTGTGGGTGATTATTTTTGCATGAAAAAAGCTTTTCCAGTGCTCTAGTGCTTAGAGAAGTCTTGCTAATTGTAAAGTGCTTGGGGTGCAGGAGGGCGTTAGCTCTTCCCCAACATTCCCCCCTTTCGTTACTTCTACAGTAACAAACTCATCCCCACCTGACATATCGACAATCCCGGAAATATTAGTTCGAGTTTCACTGTTTATTGTATGGCAAAGTGTTTTTAGATCCCCGATTTGATACAACAATCTTTGCACTATTAGGGACTAGATGAACAAAACATCGGAGAACCAATTGACACGTGCAGAAGAGGACCAAGAAGAACATGAAAACAGGAACCAGTATTTTTACTGCTGCCCCCAGCCATGACGGGACCCAATCAAAGGCAAGCGATAGCCAATTCGTGTTCTGAAATCCACCTTCTGTCTTCATTTGAACACCTAGATTGTGCACCGCCTCGATGACGTGGGATAGTGACCCATTATCAGCATCTTCTGGGGGTATAAAAGTGCAGTAGCTGCTTGTACCCCAGGAGCCAAAAAAGATGAAAAAGAAAGTCTCTGCTGAGCTAAAAAGCAGATACTCGTCAGGTAGTCCTCTGAGCGTGTGTAACAATCTTTTGAGACAGTTTGAGCTCTTCTTTCTTCTCCGCTGTTGAAATCGTCCTTTTTCTGGCAGTGTACCAAATTCTTGTGTGATCTGCAAGCTTCTTTCTGCTTCTTTAGGTGCTAGAGTGGCTGTTGGCACCTCGAAAGGCATTTCTTCTCCCTTCAAGTGTTCTTCCAGGATTACTAGTAGCACTGAGTGCAGGGTGGCCAATGAACACTTGCCCCTCCAAGATGGTATAAGGTGCAAGTAGGCTTGTCGGCCACAAACCCAGTAGTAATCCATCACTGCTGCCGTACCTTTTCGTCATATCAGGGATCACAAGAGTGTGGTTGCATTGTGTTGTTGTGCCAACAGGAGTTGTTCCTTCATTGAGTCTATGGCTCTATTTATTCGCACTGGCTTCTTCATTGTTGATGTGTCAGGACCATATTCGTGCACACATAGTCTCTATTTGGGATACTGTTTCTCCGCTGTACTTGATCAGTCCATCTGCCGGGCACATCACTGTGGTGCCCTGCCATTTGTCGTTGCCATTCGAGTAACCTACCAAGGAAAAATATGGTGCTTGTAGACACTGGCGGTATTTAGTATTGGCATTGCATAACGCTGGGTATAGATCAATGCTCCTCAACTGCACGCTGTGTGCCTGGAATGTGCCCTTTATCCCCTCATAGTGCAAGATGTACCAGGCATTGTACCTCTGTAATTGGGACTGGATGTGGAACTAAGACCTTAGGAGCCACGGATGCGTGCATTAAGTGCACACACGTAACAGTTTTCATTTATTATATTCCTTCCTGCAATTCATATATCAGAGTACCAGCTATTGGAGGATTCTGGTTACCCGATATCAGAAATGACGGCAAAACCCATCCGCTTATATAAATCATATGTCATTTGTACTTTCTGTTTCATTCGTCTAAGAAAACTTGTAGGGGTGGCCGGCAAAAAGTGAGCCATTTTGTATTTCCTTTTTTATAGACATATTTGCATTATTTTCCAACTTTCCATCCCCCCATTTATATGACCACCCCATATAACAGACATACCTTCATCCACTCCAACAACCACGACCAGTTCACACAAAACAATTATACTACTACATTCCTAGAATAAATAACATCTTTATTATCATTATCCCTACATAACAGAGAGGTTTGAACATGTCGGTGTCAGCCATCCTTACTTATTCCTGGAGAGGAGAATAAAGGTTATCAGGAAAGAGAGAAAGAAAGAGAGAGAGAGAGAGAGGGAGAGAAAAAAGAGGGAGAAAGAGAAAGAAAGAGACAGAGAGAAAGAGAGAGAGAGAGAGAGAGAGAGAGAAAGAGCACGAGAGAGAGAAAGGGAGGAGTGAAGGGAGAGAGGGATAGAAGGGAGAGGGAAAGTGAGAGGGAAAGGGTGATGGAGGGAGAGCGAGAGAGACCCTTTTTCCACTAGGGCCAACCAGGTTCTGGCTCTTCAAAAAATGGAACTGCACACCACCCTGGCATGGATCCTTCATCTTACTCTGTTGTTTGAGCTTTGCCTTGTCTCAGGTGCTCTTCGGACATCCGAGAGATGCACCCAATATCTAACTCCTTCATACGGATGGCGAGGGGAGTACAGAACACCACCTCATATGGACCTTCAAACCTGGGGATGATCAATTCCCCAGTTAATAATGGTCCAGTTGTAAAATGGGCAATGCTGTGTATGAAACCATGGTCTCGCTTTCTACAGGGGTGGTGCCTATTTCTCCCTCTCCCACCTTTACCGCATGCCACTACCGCCCCTGTGTGCCTCCGTCCCGTCCCCATGTCAATTATATATGGCCCATCAACATACAGTATGTCTCCTTCCATCAATATATGAGCCGTCCATCAGAGTGTGAAAATAAATAAAACTCGCCGTGCAAATAGCTTCTTTTAAGTCCTCAAATTGTCTAGTCATTTTGTCAGTCTTTTCCAATTTACTTTTAAGTCTTCTGTCCTTCCCTGAGACTTTGTAACAGTGGCCTTGTGTAGACTGCGTATTCTAGGATCCATGCCCTACAATAATTACATAAGCCACAAAAAACTGCTACATTTCCTTCAAAGTACAGGGCCTAGGGGCGGCGTGTACTGCAGCCACCCAATGTGGTAATATTTTTTCCTGTTTGCAAAAATGAGTTGTCCCAATTATAGTCCCTCCTGTTGGCATTATTATAGCTTCTGTTTATCTGCCTTGTACCCTTTGTGAGGCAGTAATTGCAATAATGCAACAATATCCCCTCCTGCACTGATGTTCATTTTCACTACATACAAACCGATCATCCACATACTGTATGATTGTGCTAAGCACCTGACTTCAATGTAATCTGTACAAGAGTCACATCTCTCAGTAACCCAACATCATGTGGATTAACAGTCCATAATTGTGCTGGCACATATCGCATGCCCTCCTAAAAAAATAAAGACTGCGTCACCACTGCCATCAGGGGGCACTGTACCTTCCTATACTGCACCATGATATCACAGTGGATGCAGATTTCCAAATGAATCTCCCCATTTTCTTTAATTATATTTGTCGGATCCATACATAGGACTGTGCGCAACTCGCACCCGTCCTGGTCTGTTCCAATCAGGACTACTCTTTTTTCTGGCACTACTAGTCCGTGTAAATCTAATGACAATATTGTCCCGGCCACCATCTCGGGTGGCACCATGGGTCAGAAAATAAAATCTATGGGCACTTGCCAACACTTTGTCGCAATTGGAGGCACTGCTTTTACTGATACCTTAATGCCAATACGAAAGTATACCCAGGACCACAGGAACCCTATGGACTACTGACTACTTTGCTATTGTAATGATTATTACCATTGCTCGAGCTACACACATCCCTGGAGTGGAACACACTACCCCTTGATCTGTGAATGATATAGTTATATTTATTTTACTGAGCAGATCCCTACCCAATAAGTTCACAGGGGCTCATACTACCTCCCCTCCCACTTTTATATCCAGCTCCTCAGTGTATGAAAGTAGAAAATAGCCCCAGAGAATCCCTGCGTGTAAAGAGTTTTACCTGATAATGGAAAGTTCCCCACCAAGATGCATGATTTGGTTGCACCTGAATTTACCATAAATATAAATATCCTGTTTCCTATTACCTCCTCCACAAAGGGCTCCTCTTCAGGGTGTGTGGTTATCAATAGTATTGGACATTGAAGTGCTCTCTGTGGGCTGTCCTAATCAGAATATGTATTTGTCCCAGGGAATGAAAAAGGGCCGCCCCACTATCGCAACTCCTTGGAATGGGGTGCCTGTTCCCCCTGCCATCCTGTTAAACTGTGTTCCCTCACCCTGCTGTAGTGTTTGCCCACATTGTCCTTGCCTGTAAGCCCCAAAAGAAACTGATTTTTACTCCCTCGCCCAAATTGCTGTTGTACCATTCCTTGAGGCCCTTGGAATCCTTGCCCTATAGGTGATGGCCCATAATTAAATCTCATCCCAGGCCTGTTCCTACATTCCCTTGCAAAATGCCCCCATTTCCTGCAATACCAGCACTTTGATGTTCCCACTCCTCCTCCCCGGGACCCTTTCCTCCCAAAGCCTACTGCTCTTGCACCTCAAAACCTCCTCTCCTCTTTGGTGCTCCTTCATGCTACCACTGCGGGTTGGGGTACTTTCCCCCCACCCCATTGTCCCTGTCTTCCTTCACCCCATAGTGCCTCAATTGTGGCATTCCCAATATGTTGAATGTCTCCTGTCCTTTCCCCCTGAGCCAGTGCCGTCACTGGTGCTTGGACGACAACCTTATTTAGTTTCTTTTCCACTAGTTTTGCCTCTTCCGTTTGCTGCTTCTGGGCTGTCTCCATGTCCCGCTCCTTGATTCTCTTACAATTGTGGACTATTATACTTTGTACCTCTGCCCACCCTTTGGCTTCAATTCCCACAATTTTATCTAGTGTCTTCTGTACCTCTTTTGGTAATCCCCTCTTTACGATAAAATAGAAAAATGGTACTGTCTCAACTCTCCACATTTCCTGTAACTTAAGAATAAACCTAACTGGTTCCTCATCATCACCCATTGTGCACTCCATTAAAGAATGTAAGTCAGGGGTATCTGGGTACATCCTTCGTAGGGCATCCCATACCTTTGCCCTTACCTCATGAAAGGCTGCTCCATCATGTTAATTATCTGCAAGACTTACCCCAGCCCTTGCACATATGTCCCAGCCTGGTCCCCAACTATGCTGACCAGTAGACTCTTAAAGTCTCCTAGTGCTAAGGCTACCCCTGCTGTTTGTTTCTCAAATTCATTGATCCATTTACTAGCTCTGGCAATAAGCTGGGGGGAGGAGGAGCTTTAATAATCAAATTATTGTTGTCCTTTTGAGGCCTTAGCACATACTGCGTTATCCATACTCCTTTATGTATAAGAGGCATCCACATATCTATTTTGTCTTCTACACCTTTTTTCTTCTGATCTTGTACTACCACCTTTAAATCTGGTCTATTTCTTGGTTTGTCCCTCCTCACTGCCTCTTGTGGCAGGGACGGGTTTCTCACTACTCCTCTCCTTTTTTTTTTTTTATTTATTTATTTACAAGTATATATAAGAACAATATCATAGTACAGAGGAACAACAGGAAATGGAAACAAAAAAAAACGGATTACATAAAATCATTGAACATGTTCCAAATCTTTTCATATGAAGACAATTTACATTTCAATTTGTAGATCATTTTTTCTGTTCTAGACAGACTATGCATTTCTTGAACCCATTCCTCAAATGACGGACAGGTCTGGCCTTTCCATCCTCGAAGGATCAACCTTTTAGCTACAATGGTTGCTCTGAAGAGCCATTTCTTGAGGGGAGATCTGACTTCAGCCAACTCAGAATCTTCCCCTAGAATCATTGTCTTAAAATCCAGGACACACCCTTCACCCACAATTCTGACACACACCTCACAAATATCACTCCAGAAAGCCCTGACTCGCACACAGCTCCATAGCATGTGTTCCAATGATCCCACTTCCTGAGCACAACCCCAACAATCCGCATTGTCAGTCATGCCCCTTTTATGTAAGGTTTCCGGACACCAATACACACGGTTTAGGATCTTAATTTGTCTAGACCTTTCGCCCAGATTCAGCGAACATAATGAGACATTTCCGCATATATTCCGCCAGGCCTCTAGATCAATATCAGACCCGATTCTCTCACTCCACACTTCCCGTAAATTGTCATTGCTCCGAAAATACGATACAAAGAGTTTGTACAACCTACTGGCTAAACCACCTCCCTGCCCATTAGAATCCGTCAGAAAAAAAGTTATGTCAAAGGAGTCAGTCCAGTCCACTTCACCAACAGACCTCTTGAGTCGTCTATAAGCTGAGTCCGACAAATCCTCAAAACTCCATCTATCTCTCAGCTCAGCAGCAGTCAGCCACCGAACATCATTGCCTAAGTCAGAGATCTTTTTAACATGCATTAGGAACCAATCGGGCCAAAATATTGTCCTCGAGTTATCTCTAATCTTAGGATTCAGCCAGATAGAGGCATTCCTATACTTAAAAGCGTCCCTACCTAGCAATGTCAAGACCTCAATCCAAGAGCTGCGCAAAAAGGACGTAGTTAACAAACTACCACCCAGAATCTTTGTGTTGGTGGTCAACAGTGCCTCCGGGCCCAGTGGCCCATATGCATTCGACTCCGCCACCGCCCATCTGTCCAGTTTACCATCCAAAAACGGAACAAAAGAATGAGCAGAAAATGCTAAATGGTAGGCCTTAAAATTTGGAACTCCTAGACCACCGAAATGAATCGGGCGTTGTAATTTCCATAGACTAAGTCTGGGCGGTTTCCTGTCCCATAAAAATTCTTGAACAAGGCGGTCTAGATCTTTCCAATAACTACACTTTATTCTTAGAGGAAGCATACTAGTTATAAAGTTTATCTTGGGAGCCAGATTCATCTTCAGGGCATTGACTTTACCCCATAATGAAAGATTAAGTAAAAACCACCTTTCCAAAACCAATTTGCAATCTCGTACCACCACACTCATGTTTTCATCAACCATACGGGAGACCGGAACTGTCAACCATACCCCTAAGTAGCGTAAGCGTCTATCACACCAAGTGAACCCCAGCCCCTCAACCAGGGATTTATCACATCTGCTGGACAGAGGCAACACTTCTGACTTCAGGCGGTTAACCTTGTATCCCGAACAATCATGAAAATTCGACAATATCCTCAACAGGCAAGGCAGTGACACGTCCAAATTCTGCAACACCACTACTCCTCTCCTTGATCTCCTTCTTGCCCTGCCGCTTCATTATTTCTACCACCTTGATCTTCCCCCTCCATTTTCCCTTGCTTGTTCTACATCTTGTCCCAGGACCGTCCATACCCTCTGCCCATCATCTTTTTCAACACAAAAATTTGTTGTTACACCAGGGTTAAACCTAAACAAAACATTTCCTGACTTCTAATCTCCTATTTTCTGCACCAGTATCCTTATTTCTGGTGATATTTCTTCAGGTTCTTGTAACCTGACAAACCTTTCCCGTAATGCTCTTAACTCTTTGTCTATGTCTACTCGTGGACCCTCTGGGTACACCGATGCTGCGCGTATATCAGCGCTTGTGGATGGGTTAGATGTAGGTGTAAAAGCTCTTGAGTTCCCCCCGTAGTTGCTAATCCTGATATTCCTGTTGACACTCTCTCTACCACTGGAGGCTTATAGACTGGGTTTGTATACACTGCTGCAGGTTTAGGTGTTATGGGGTATATTCCCTTACACTGGATCTCTTTTTCACCTTCCTGATCTTTCATATCCTTGAATAATTCCCATAGAATTTAAATCTCCTTTATTTTTGGGGATGTGTTCCCTTTATATTTTGCTGCTAAAAAGATGGACATTTTTTCTAGCATGTTTCTGCTATGGGAGCCCTGCTCTGGCCAGGAGCATGACATCCCCCCTTCCTTTATTTCTACTATCCATTGTTTATTTATTCTGTCACCATGCAGTGGCAGAATCCTATGCATGTGTTTTATTGGGGTTTCTTCCTCCATAATGTTTTGCGCGTCCCTAATACTTTCCTTAGACCCTATTGCTATGCATGCCTCAGCTTTTTACACAAAAATACAGATCAACCCACTTTTTCCCCCACCCCATAACATGTTTTCCACTTTGATTTCACACTTTTTCCACTTTGATTTCACACATACACACACACACACCGCGACTCATCCACCTTCCTTTCTTTTTTACCACACAAAAGACAGCAAGAGAAAATATACAAAAAATAATTGACTAAAATCCAGGCCCATTCCTTATACCGAGCCACTATTTTTTTCCTTTTTTCCTTGTATCCTTTGTAATACCACCTATTGCTTTTATCGTCATAAAATAATAATGTGTGGGACTACCTTCTCAACCTGTTATGGCTGAGGATCCCTTACCTCCCAGTCCTTATAAGCTGGGGCTCCCTTTCATCTCAGTCTTTTGTACGGTGAGGACCCCTTTCATCTCAGTGTTTCATATGCTGAGACTCCCTTTTTCCATTATTAAAAGTAGAAAACTGAAATACGTGACAATTTCAATACATAACCCACCTCCTATCCAATCTACTCCTTAACACATCACCTGAAATCCTACCCAATCTATTCCTTATCACCAAAAAGTCCTATTCCATAATACATCACCAAAAGTCCTATTCCATAATACATCATCCACATCACCATACTATCATTCACATCACCATACTATTATTAATTCATCATACATGTATGTTCCCATGTTGTTATCACTTGCAAGAGTATACGCACATGGGCGTGCATCACTTGAGTTTTCCTTCGTTACGAAGTCCCATGCTGGCCTGTCTTTCTGGAGCCACGCCCTGCTTCAGTGAGCGGAGAGGATTTCTTTTAAAATGGCTTCTACTAAAACCGCTCAGAAAATACGTGTTTTTTTATTTAGGGGTCCGTTCATTATAGATGAGCATGGCTGACTGTCCTGGGGCTTCGCCAAGTACGGGGGAAAGAAACTAAGATCACGTCAAAGGTCACCACTGAAAGATAGCCCAATTTACAGGGGTACCCCTTAAGTATACGGTTACCCTTAATCACGCTCTCACCAGATTAAAGATCACCCCTCTAGGGATTTAAGGCCAAGAGTCTTTATCTTGCAAGGACAAAACGTTTAATCTGTACAGAAATGAGGATGGGGTGGCAAAGAACTCTGCTCCCCGACTGGCATTCTGTCCCTCTTCCATGGATGGCTCCTGCGGACTGGTGCCAAGGAGGAACCTTATATACTGTTTAACTTGGATACTGGATACTGGCATGGCTCATCCAAAACTGTCCTTCTTCCCTTACAAGGGATGCTGCAGTCTTCCTTCCTGCATGGCAGGGTTTCCATTTAGGACAAACTACTTAGCATACTGCTACCTATGCAAGAATTCATTGTAGCTTAATTTTTCATCATTTTGCTATATTATGAACATTTATATATAAATACACCTTCCCACCATATCTCCACACTTCACTCAATATACTCATATTTTATCTGATCCAGTGATTACCCTTAAAACCTTATTTTCCCATACTTTTACATTGTGTACATGAGCCCCAGCCTGCCTGGGTTTTTTGATGGACAGGAAATCGCTACTCTGCTACTTCATGGGCTGTGCCAGAGGTAGCCTCGGTGACGCAACACTGCATGCTCTGCGATCCATTTTTAGTGCACGCCACAGCGCAGGCCGCATTCATTTTGGCACAGAGCATAATGCTCTTTACCGTGCTTTGAGAAAAACTAAATACAATTTTAAATGTTTACACATTCATTCAGCTAATAGTTATTTACACCTTATATTTAAATACTAACTATCTTCATTTATTGCCTGGCCAAGTCTGTGTGTGATTATTTTTGCATGAAAAAAGCGTTCTCAGTGCTCTGGTGTTTTGAGAAGACTTGCCTAATTGTAAAGCGCTTGGGGGGTACTGAAAGGCACTAGCTCTTCCCCAACACCGTCCCTCTCAGGTTATCCTGGGTTTTTTCTCCTCACCCTCCTCTATCTCCACCTGTGGCGCTCCACAGGGCTCTCTCCTTTTGCCCTGGCTCTAAAACATCTATCTCACACCTCTCGCTCACCTTATCTCCACGTTTTCCCCAAGCTTGCAGTGTTATACAGACGACACACAACTCTTCTTCAGACTACCCGCTGCATCTCTTCTGACTTCCTCTGACATTCCTGATTGCCGGTCCGCTATCCAGTCTTGGTGTACCTCCAACAACCTCTGTCTCAATGCCACAAGACTGAGATTCTTCCCATTGGGACACCTGTTTCCTCTTTTCTCCCTTCACTCTGGCCACCCTCAATGGACTCTCCCTACTCTCCTTCTTCTTAGACCAGATCCCTGGGAGTTATCTTTGACTCCTCTCTCTCTCTTTCATTTCTCACATCTAGGACCTTGCCAAGAAGACCCTTTTCCAACTCTACCTCCTCAGGGGAACCCTACCCTTCCTCACTGTCCCCCAGAAGCTCAATGTCTCCAGAGCTTTGGTACTCTACAGGCTGGACTACTTTAACAGCCTCTTCCTTAATCTACCTTCTTCTTCTATCCGTCCCCTCCAGCTAATCCACAAGACGTATCCTTGGCCTTAAGCCCAGGAACCATATCTCTCCAGCCTTAAAATCTCTCTGCTTGCTCCTGGTTGCTGCAAGGATCAAATGTACACCCCTCTGCATCGTCCATAAGGTTGTTTGGTGCTGGGCATCACAATATCTGCAACTTGCTCTCACCAAATACTCTCCTTCCAGACCCCTCCGATCCCCCGTCTCCAACTTTCTGCTTGTCAAGCGATTCTCCTAGCAGAGAGCAGGTGGCCGCTCCCTCTCTTCGGCTGGCTCCCTCCTCTGGAACAGCCTCTCCCTTTCTCTCCATCTTGAGCCAGATCGCCTCAAATTCCACAAGCAACTCAGGACTTTCCTCTTCTCCTCCTCCTTCCCTCTCTCTCTCCCATGCTAAACCCCACAGTCGCTGTGATTGGTGGCCTGGGCCCTTATGTGCCCTTCGGGGTCCTGGCCTTCTATCTGATTGCCTGTTGCATACTCCTGCCCCATGCAATTGCCTTCGGACACCTCATGGCCTGTGCTACCTCACAGGCCTGCACTTGTCTCATGGGCTGGTGACCCCTCTTCCATCTAGTGGTCACTGCCTGGCACTTACCAGTTGCCTTCACAACCCGCTCTTGCACAATTACCTGTTGCCTTGCAAATGTCCCCCTTGGAACTTCCCCCCTCTGTGGATCTTCTAGCACTTAGCCCTTTCCCCTGTTCCCTTCTTCTCTCAGCACTTGCACGATTCAAATGTTCACAAGGCCTAGTATGAGCGATGCTTTTTGTATTTTGCATATTCCATTGTCTTGCTTTTTCCTTTGTTCCCTTCGCTCTGTGACCGCATTGAAACCCAATTCTTCTTGCCCAATAAAATAAATAAATAAAATATCTTTCTGTCTGCTTTATCCAGACAGAGGACAACACACTCCAGAAGAAGAACCTCCATATAAATGCTAGAAATCACACATAGCTTATATATTTCCAAAGTCCTTCGACAGAGTGACCTCCTTTTCTAGTCATAAAGTTCTTGATTACCTTCCATTTCTTCAATGTTTTCAGAGGAAGAGTATTGCCATAACATTAAATAGTCGGGTCGGACTTACCCAAATAAACATATTTGTCAACCACCTACAGGGATACTCCACCCATCTTCCAATCGAAAATCTTTTTGTTTCCAGGGTTTTTTACCCAGTATCATGATTTTAGTCTTTTTCAAATTAATTTTCAACTGTTGGCTGATGCAAAAGCATAAACCGCATCTATAGTCCATTGCAATCTGATCAAAGTGCGGTCCAACAACACCATATCGTCTGCGTAAGCGACCCATGGGCTCACATGGAACCAATTTTGCGGAGGAAATTCCAGCAAGACTTCAGAGTTTCCTCCATATCCGCAATAAGGAGGTTAAGAAGCAGTAGAGCAAGCATACACCCCTGCTTATACCTCTATTTGTTGTGATATAACTAGTCACCAGCCCATCCTGTTACAACCTAAAGGTCAATGAGGTATGAGTGTACAGCTGTTCTATAAAGTACAATATAACAGGATCGGCACCCAAATGCTCTAACCTTTCCCATAGTTTTATCTATGATAAACAATTAAGAAGCTGCAGCATAATCGCTGTAACATAAATATAGCGTCCTGACAGAGAATCTGGAGTTTCAGCAATCAAATATTCAAGCGTCCAGACGTTATGTATAGTGCTGCGACCTTTTCTAAAGCCTTTTGCATTTTTATCGGTTTGTTATCTTCAACCAACATATTTAACTGTCTGAAAAGTATTGAGGAGAACGAGTTGCTACTTGAATCGAGCATAGCAAGAAGTTGAAGATTGCTTGTATCCAATCTACTTCCCTTTTTATAAACTGATATCATGATGGTTTCTCGCCAACTGTGCAGGATTTTGCTCCGCCCAAGTATCTGCAAGAATAAACTATGTAGCAGCTGGGCCCAGAAAATAGGGCTTCCTTTCATCAGAACATTAGCTACACCGTCAGGTATTTCATTTCTGCAAAAGTGGAAAATTGCATGGAGGCATCGCACCAGCATTTAAGTGCTAATGTTCGTGGTCACTTGCATGTAATTTCCATTTTTAACAAAATGAGTCTGACTAAATTGAATTGTTCAAATAGAGTGAGTGTATTATTTAAAACCAGCGATATTTATTTATAATATGCAGAAAGAGTGTAAGCAAAGATCACCTGAGACCAATGCAGTGACCCAAATAAAGGTTTTCAGGGTCCCATGATATATTGTTTGGGGCGTGCCCCGCCACTTTGGGCAACGCCCACCACCCTTTAGGTCACCCCTCACTGTAAGGGACTTCCCTCAATTTAGCATCTACTGTTTTTTTTCCCTATCGAACCAATTGTAAATGTTATGGCTTTTTACCCAATTTTCTCAAACATTGTGCTGTAAAATGCACCGTTTTAACATATTATGTTGTAATGTAGCTTGGAGTGTGGAGTGTTGTGAGGTCATGGGTTGGTGGAATGTGATGGTTGGAGTGTTCTACAGTTGACCGTTGGGCTTGGACACAGAGAGAGAGCTGTGGTGTATGGGTGTGGGGGCAAGCCCAGTGTTTCCCGTGTCCCCTATCATCCCTCGTATATCTTGAAGGAGTACAGGACCAGGACAATAAAGCATCGTGAACTTACCTCGATATCTAGGATCCGTCCTTTATTACAAGGGCGACGAGGATGGGATGGTAGGAGGATGGGGCCTTCACCATCGGCGCTGCTGGGGGGGTGCAGCAGATGGCGGACACCGCCCCTTCGAAGTCCCCCACACCCAGACGGGCCTTGTGTTGGGGTTGGCCCCCCGGCGGCGCCTCGCAGCCGTTGCGGTTCCCATGAACAGTTTGGAAGCTGGGAGAGTCGGCTGGTCATCCCGCGTCAGTGTGCCCCAGGCCCCGTGCGGCACAAAGTGCGGCATGATAGAGGGCCTGGGGGGTTAGGCGCAGGGTGGGGGGAACCCAAACGGCGCGAATAATAAAGGGAGGGGCAGCCAGGCGGCGCCCCCACCCGCAGCGTAGCCTAGGCAACCCAGGCTCTTAGGGGAAAGGTGTGAGAATTAGCAACATGGGGGCAGGAGGAAGTCCTGCCCCCAGCTAGCACAATGGGCCAAGGGGGTATAAATACCCCAGAGAAAGAAGGAGAGCTACATTCAGGTAAGGAGCTCACCTAACACGCGTAGGCTCCCAGGGCCTGGCTCAGGGGGAGATAAGAACGTTTTTCCTTTTTTCGGTTTCGCCTCTACGGGCTTCTCTGGATTACATTTATCTTTCTCCCCTTCTGCAGCGACGAACCGCGGAGAGAACGCTGGGATCAGAAGCCGGGGCCGGAGCGGAGTAAAGAAGAGGACCACAGGAGCGGGCAGCAGTGCGACGCCAGAGCCACGTAGAGGAGACTGGGAGCAGGAGCCGGAGCCGTGGGAGAAGATTAGCGTCGGGTCCCTTAGCCGCGGGTCTTCGAGGAGCAGCGGGAGGAGCACCAGCAACGTGAAGACGACGTGGTTTCCTCGCGCGGCAATGGCAGCCGGCGGCAGTGGCCACGGAGTGGCGGAGTTCCCAGTGCAAGGCGAGCCGCGTCGGAAGGACGCGAATACAGGAAGTCGAGCGCCAATACAGGAAGTGAAGCGCCAGTCTCCGTGGTGCAGGGAATAAGTCTTTAAGCAGGCAATACAGGCGACCCGGGTTCTGGCCCCATGATAGGTGTGTCGTTTTTTATTGGACACTTTTAGATTTTGGGGGAAATATTTCTGCAGCAGCACGAGTTTGAGGCGGAATTGGCACTCACAGCTTTAGAGCTGTTATTCCTGCGGCAGCACGAGACTAATGCAGAATTGGCACTCACAGCTTTGGAGCCACTAAAACAGATTTGCTGAGTGCGAGGCACAAGGGAAGGCCTGGGAACGGCCAACCAACAGAAGAACATAACATAGAGAGGAAGATCCCAGAAAAAGCGTGTGAAGCAATGGCGGAAGCAAAGTCAAGAAGAGCGCAGGAATTTAGCGCATGGGCTAAAAAAGCAGAAAAGGAATATGGAGCACAATGGGTACTGGAGCTGATGCAGAAAGAGTAGAAGGCAAGGGCAATGTCGCCTTTGCTACTAGAGGAGTCCAGCAGCAGCGAAGATGAGGCAATAATACCGCAAGGCCAGAAACGGGCGAGAGAAGCGGCAGAGGGGCCGCAGGAACAGCCGACGAGCCCAGGAAGAAGCAAAAGAAAACCAACAAAAAAGGTAAAGAAAAAATTGATAATAACATTGGGGAAAAAATTGTCAAAATGTTAAAAGAATGCATAACGGTTCAGGGTAAGACGCCCAGAACTCAAGAGGGCAAAGAGAAAAGACGGAAAAACCACAGGGCTTAGCAAACAGCAGTAACATCAGACGAGGAGGAGAGTAGCGAGGATGAGGAAAGAGAACATTTAAAGGCGTGGGTGAGATGGAAGGGGGTAATACGCAAAGATAGGCAAAAGAAGACCAGGGCAGAAGGGCTGGTGGTGGTCAGGGAGCTGATGGATCAGGCACGACAGGCAGCGGGGCACCCATCACGCAGGGGGATGGACAAGGGGGACTACCAGGTGCTACCCCTCAAGGGGCAAACACTGGCATACCGATGGCACCGACTGGGCTCACAAGCATAACAGTACAAGAACCTGCCACAGTAATGACGAAATATGGCAGGGCCACGGTTGGGAAGGACGCACAGGGAAGTTCGATGAAGGCCCAAGCATGGTACATTAACGAGAAAGTGAAAGAGAAGATATGGAGGAAAGAATTTATAGATATCTTTTCATTGCTAGATGTACAGAAGAGAGGCCAAAATGTAGCACTGGAGGACATAAAAGAAGATGAGAAAGGATTACTGAAGAGGGCACCGGTAGCTAGGAATTTCGATAATTGGACAGCGGCTTTCCAAATTATGTCCACCATCATCCTGCAGAAATATCCAGAAGATGGGTTGTCACTGGTAACATACCAGGAGAGGGTGTTAAAGGTTTACAAAGCATTTGGGGGGGATGCATGGAAAGAATACGACCATGAATTTAGAAAAGAAATAGATTGCTTCCCAGACATAGGTTGGGAGGAAGAGAATTTCAACCTATACATATTTAATGTGCTAAAAGAAAAATGGGACGCTAGGGAGCAGAGCAGCTCGGGGGGCTATCAAAGGAGGCAATATTGGCAGTACGATTCCAGAAACGATTATAGATATGGGAACAGAAGATACGAGAGCAATTATGACAGATCAAGATAGCAGAGTTTTCGAGCAGGCAATACAACACACAGAGAAGTTGGCAGAACAATATATTGTCAACAGCACAAGGGGGTGGGAGAAGTGCAAATGGGCCGACTAGGACAGAGGCAGCACAATGTAGAAACTTTGAAAACGGGGTACCATGCAGCTGGGGCAAGAAATGCAAATTTAGCCACAGATGTGAAAATTGTAGGGGCGAACATAGTATAGCAAAATGTACCAGAACATCATCTAGCACACACAGGGCTCTGGAGAAACAGAACTGAAAAAAACATGGAAAAGGGGGCCACACCCGTTAAAATTGAAAGAATGGAAAAGTGGCTACAGGTATTCCCAGACAAAGAAATTGCAAAGACAATCAGAAGAGGCTTCCAGGAGGGCTTCAAGATACCTTTTGAGGGTCAGGGTTCCCAGAATATCCCAAAAAACTTGAAATCTGCCTTAGAAAACAGAGTGTTGGTGGGCCGAAAGATCAGGAAAGAAGTAGAACTGGGAAGGATAGGGGGACCATACAGGTCTCCCCCATTTGACGAATATATATGCTCACCATTGGGTCTGGTCCCAAAGAAGGAACCGGGCGAGTTCAGGCTAATACATCACTTATCATACCCCCCTGGGGCATCAGTAAACGATGGCATATCACAAGAGGCAGCATCAGTGACATATGCAGATTTTCAGGATGCAGTGCAGGTGGTCAGGAAAGCAGGGAAAGGGGCATGGATGGCGAAGGTAGATATAAAATCAGCTTTCCGCTTACTACCAGTCAACTGGGAATCTCAAAGGTGGCTATGCATGCACTGGGAGGGTGAATATTATGTTGATAAATGCCTGCCAATGGGTTGCGCTATCTCATGTGCATATTTTGAGAAAGTGAGTTCGTTCTTACAATGGTCACTCACAAAGGAGCTAGAGGAGGCACAAGTTGTCCACTACTTAGACGATTTTTTATTCGTGGGGCCGCAGGGTTCCGCGTTATGTGGGGCAACCTTAAATAAATTCATGTCATTAACGGAGGAGTGGGGTTTTCCGCTGGCAGAAGAAAAAACAATGGGCCCTACTCAGAGAATACAATTTCTGGGTATAGAAATAGACTCACGAAAAGGAGTGTGCAGGATCCCGGAGGAAAAAGTAACAGACCTCTTGAGTACAATCAAAAGCCTAAGGGGAAAAAACAAGGCCAAGGTTAAGGAACTACAATCACTGGCAGGAAAACTAAACTTTGCTGGACGGGTTATACCGCAAGGCAGGATATTTCAGAGAAGGATCGAACAGCGAACAAGAGGGGCAAAAGAAGGTCACCACAGAGTCAGAATTGGTGGAGGTATCAAGAAAGATTTGGAAGTGTGGGGTGTATTCCTGAAAGCATTCAACGGAGCGGTAATCTGGCGCTCACCACTAAACGAAGAAAGCAATAGGGTACTATTTACAGACGCAGCCGGGGGTTTTGGTTTTGGGGCGATCTTGGGTACAAACTGGTGCGCAGAAGAGTGGCCAAATGCATGGCGGGAGGCATCTTGGACGAGTAATATCACATTATTGGAGCTGTTCCCTATCTGGGTAGCTCTATGTGCTTGGGAGGCAGAGCTGAATAGTGTGGTCAGACAATATGGCGGTAGTACATGTGGTAAACAATGGAAGCACATCATGCCCGCTGGTATTGGAATTGATGAGGGCAATTACATTGGAGTGTCTGAATAATAATGTGGCACTAAAGGCGAGGCATATCGCCGGGGAAGCAAATGTGGTCGCTGACGCCTTGTCTCGTTTCCAGTGGGACAAATTTCGGGAGCTACGGCCGGACGCAAACAGGAAAAAAACGCCCACGCCGCTAAAGGCATGGGTCCCATTAGAAGCAATGGAGAAAAAACGGTCAGCTACCAGGTTGACTCAGAAGAGGAGGTACAAGGCCAGGTGATAGAAAGATTGGCCAGGAACGCCATAACATACAAGACCGGTAAGCAATACAAGAAGAATGTAAATAATGTGTTAAAAGAAACTCGTTTACAAAATGTGGGGGAGATCACAATCTCCAAAATGTGTACATTCCTGGAGAAAGCATTTGCGCAAGGGAAAAGAAAAAGCTGGGCGGCAGCTCATTTGGCCGCCGTCGCATACACAGCTAAGGTGGCAGGGGTGACAGACCCAACTTGCAGCCTTCGGAAAAAATATGCAATGAAGGGCTGGGCAAAATTGGAAGGAAAGAAGCCGGATGGGAGGAGACCCCTTAATTTTTGCAAAATGATAAATCTCTTGCAGTTGTTGGAAGGCACGTGCAGCGATAGTTATGAGACACAGCTGTTCAGGGCGGCATTTGCGCTAGCGTATTACGGGGCGTTCAGGATTGGGAACTAGTAGCACGCAACACAGTGGCAGGGGACGGCTTGGCAAGAGGAGACATCAGTGTGGGGTCCAGGGGCATGTCAATTCTACTTAGGAAATCAAAGACAGACCAAATGGGAAAAGGTAGAACAATAGAGCTGAATTGTATTAAGGATAGGGGGCACTGCCCCAGGTGCATTACACAAGAATTCATCGAGGTACGGCCCGACGTAGGGGGCCAACTACTAATCCATAGGGACGGCAGGGCTCTCAGCAGATACCAATTCCAGGCAGTGCTAAAGAAAACCATAGCCGCAGCAGGATGGGATGCGGCGGAATTTGGGACCCATTCCTTTAGAATAGGGGCAGCCACATCAGCATGGGCAGGAGGTTTGGGAGAGAAAGGAGTAAAAAAAATCGGGGGGTGGAGGTCTCAATGCTTTAAAAGATATGTAAGAGAACATTTGATATGATTTCTTTCCTATCCACCCCATGCAGATACGAGCCCATACAAGTCGGCATGGATAGTCGGCCATTCATTCGTATCCCGGGCAGGCAGGTGGATCGAAGATTTCAGAGAGGGTCTACATTTTAAAAGGACAATAACTTCCTGGTGGGGCCTTCCTGGGATGCATTGGGAGGACATCCACGACCGGTTGTCGGATTTGATCGGTTTCAGGGATCCACCCGAGTACCTGGTAATCCACCTGGGCGGAAATGATCTAGTCAAAACAAATAAAGGGGAACTGCTGCGCAACATGTGCGAGTCCCTAAGGGCGATAGCGCATTGCTGGTGGAAAACCGAAATTTTCATGTCGGAGATTATCACATGCAGAATTTGGTACGGCGCGCACAGGAGTCATGCAATCGAAGTTGCAAGGAAAAAGCTCAACAAAGCTGTAGAAAAGTACTGCAAAAGCATGGGGCTACATTTTATAAAGCATGGTTTGTCTCAGAACAATCCAGACCTGTTCCACCAGGATGGGATACATTTATCCAACAAAGGGATGGGAATTTTTACGGATAACATTTTTAGAGCTTTAGCAGAACGAGGTTGTAAGTAGGGACGCTTTTTGGGGGGGACCTGAGCGGCCGAGGCTTCACCCACTCAGGTGTGGCGGCACGTGTCCAGGATCGGATGCCCCGGGTAAATAAGACCAGCCAAGAAGTGGGAGGGGCATCTACACATCCGGGACACGATGGGCCCAAAAGCGAGTGGTGTCATTTATTACTTGTCATGATATTATTGGTACTATTGTTTTGTAGAAAATAAAATAAGCCTACGGCCATAATTTTTCCACCAACAAGAAACCCTGTCTGTTTATTACTGCAGTTTTTGGGGACCAGGGTTAGGGGATCTGAGCGAAGGGGAACCCACACTACTCAGCCTATGCCCCAGGCCCCGTGCGGCACAAAGTGCGGCACGATAGAGGGCCTGGGGGGTTAGGCGCAGAGTGGGGGGAACCCAAACGGCGCGAATAATAAAGGGAGGGGCAGCCAGGCGGCGCTCCCACCCGCAGCATAGCCTAGGCAACCCAGGCTCTTAGGGGAAAGGTGTGAGAATTAGCAACATGAGGGCAGGAGGAAGTCCTGCCCCCAGCTAGCAACAATGGGCCAAGGGGGTATAAATACCCCAGAGAAAGAAGGAGAGCTACATTCAGGTAAGGAGCTCACCTAACACGGGTAGGCTCCCAGGGCCTGGATCAGGGGGAGATAAGAACGTTTTTGCCACCCAACCCACCCAGCAAATGGGCAAGGAGAAAAGAACATGGAACAGGAACACCGAGTACTTCCTTCGGTACACGGTCACAGAATGTCGTAGGCGGAGGCACGTGTCCAGGATCGGATGCCCCGGGTAAATAAGACCAGCCAAGAAGTGGGAGGGGCATCTACACATCCGGGACACGATGGGCCCAAAAGCGAGTGGTGTCATTTATTACTTATCATGATATTATTGGTACTATTGTTTTGTAGAAAATAAAATAAGCCTACGGCCATAATTTTTCCACCAACAAGAAACTCTGTTTATTACTGGAGTTTTTGGGGACCAGAGTTAGGGGATCTGAGCGAAGGGGAACCCACACTACTCAGCCAATTGTCGGCAGTGGTAGCGTTGGATGCTGTGCAGGGAGCCTTTTGCGATGCTGGCTGGCTGGCGCTGGGCAGCAGAGTTGTCCCTTCCCCTGCGGTGTCGGTTGGTGGCGAGGTGCCGGAGATCTTCGGAAAGTGCATTGCTGCGTTTAAACAAACACCCGTGGCACCCTGGAGAAGAGCGTGCCGGCACTTGTGGGTGCCTGGGGCCTTTCCATGGCGTTGCGCAGAAATCAGACACAGCTGCCTAATGCCGGTTGGGGGGAGTGTGGAAGGAGTTTACAGGCAGCCCTGATGGAAGTTGCTGGGACAGCGGCTCGATGTAAACTGGTGACATCACAGCAGGGAGAGGCGTTGCTAGCCGGTCAAATGAGCGGTCGTCGTTGTTGTTCCTGCGTGTCATGCCCCGTTCTCAGCATGTCGGAGGTAAACAAGAATGCATCTATGAGAGGGCCTGTTATTGAAGCATAGACTGGCTGTAGTGACGATCGCAAGCCAGTCAAACCCTCATTGAGCAACTTTTGGTAACATATGCTGATTTTTGGATGAGGCAGAAGAATTTTCAGAGCCTGCCTAGTCGTGAGCCTGGCTAAGGGGACATTGTTCAGGTTAATGTTTCGGGCGTATGTGTGGGTGTGAGTGTTGAGTATATGTTGTGGCCCACGTTAATGTGATAGGTACTCAGTATCCTCATTTAAGTCCGTGGGGGTGCTCTAGGGGTAGTGTTATTGAAGGCTGTTGTCTGTTGCCTGTGGCATATTTCGTTGTGGCCTTCCGTCAGAGTTTAGTGCCCTGTATAGACTGGTAATTTTAGTGCTCTGTTATCCTATCTCCTCAGGTATGGGGGCGGTGGGGGTATGGGTCCAGCGTTTTGTCAATAATTACTCAATGAGCATGTATTGTACTATCTCGTGGTGTTCCATTGAGGGGGGACTGAACGCTGTTCCAACAAAAAGCGTTCCTTCAAGAGGTTTGAATGCAGACCTACTTGTGGATTGAGTATTATGGAACATAAGTTTCATGCGGCGTGCCGTTCGTTACCTGGAACATAAGTTTCATGCAGCGTGCCATCCAAGACCTATCTTCGGATGAATTTACCCTGTGACTTGGTGCCATTCCAGATTTATTTTTTTCCTGCATTTATATTTTTGCCATTGTGCTTATGTAACGTTAGCGGCATGTCACAGCATTGCATGGTTCAATGTTGTGTGTTATGGAGTGTGGAGTGTGGTGTACATGTGTGAGTACAGTGGAGTGGGTGTACGCGCGGGGTCGGTGGTGTAAGTTCTCAGTGGGGCTGATATTGTGTGTGAGCAACAAGGGCATGAGTTTGCCCATTTGTTTCTGCTATTAACCTAAGTTTTGTGAGTGGTACAGGAGAGTATGTTAGGTGTTCATCATTTTTTAGGCAGTAGCAAGGGGTTCCCAGGAGTCCCTGAGGTGCGCTTTGGAGCACGTTTAGAGCAGGACGCTCTGTTGTTCTCATAGTGCCTGGATCTAGTGCTGGGGTAAGTCGCTTTGTGTATGTGTGATATGCCTGAATTCTGGGTGTTTAGTCTGTGTGTTATCTGGTAGTGCTTTAATAGGGGTGATGCTCTGTCAGGTTTGTTAGACATGCAGGGATGCCTATTGAGGAGTGCCTGGGGTGCGCCTAATCAGTGTTGGTCTGTGGAGTTTCATAGCGCTTGGTCTAAGGCCGAGGTAGGTCGCTATGCCTGAGGGAGTATTGCAGCTTTGCCTGTTGTTTTCATACTGCCTGGTCTAAGGCCGAGGTAGGTCGCTAGGCCAAAGGTAGTATTTCTGTTTTGTGGTGCGCCACAGCAGTGTTGGTCTGTTGTGTTTCATAGCGCTTGTCTGAGTGCCTGGGTTGGTCGCTATGCCTAACGGAGTATTTCCGTTTTCCTGTTGTTTCATAGCGCTTGGTCTGTGTGCCGGGGTATGATCGCTATGTCTAGGGAGTATTTCAGCTTTGCCTGTCGATATCATAGTGCCTGGTTTTGGCACTGGGGTTGTTTACTATGTTGATCTGATGTATGTCAGTTTCTTACCTGATTTCTTAAGTTTTGTAAACCAGGGTGTCTGTACTGATGGTAGAGAGAAAACAGCCAATTGGTACGTGGTAGTGTGAAGGATTGTAAGATGGATTGCAAGTTGTTGTTGTTTCAGTTGGGTCACTCGGTTATTAGTTGGGCATTGGTTGTTGCTCCTTTTGGGAGCTGTTGGTTTGTGCTCAGAGGTGCAGCTCTGAGAGTCCGGGGGCACACCGGAGTGGGAGGTGTTTGGTGCGCAGGTGGCTAAGCTGGTTAGGTTGTAGTGTTAGTGTTCTCTGAACGTTAATTTGTCTAGGGGTGGCAGTCCTAGGTTCACCTCTTGCTTTTAGTCCTCGAGGGAGAGAGTAGAGGGGCATGGGTAATAGTGTTTTCAAGGTCGTAGCAAGTTTGTTGTTATTGGAGTGAGCAGGACGTTGGCAATTTCTATATGGTCCGGTTGGCCTGTGAATGGTTCCTTATGTGTATGGTTCCTTATGTGTTTTTGGGTTGCCAGAGTTTCTGGGCATAGGTGTCCGCTGTGTGCGGGATTTCTGGTGCTGTGTGTGTGCTCCAGATGATTGGGGTTTGGTGCTGGTCACGCTTCCCTTTTCATTCTGTTTGTGTTTTCCCTAGGGAGGGAGAGGTGCTGTAATGTAGCTTGGAGTGTGTAGTGTTGTAGGGTCATGGGTTAGTGGAATGTGATGGTTGGAGTGTTCTACAGTTGACCGTTGGGCTTGGACTGAGAGAGAGAGCTGTGGTGTATGGGTCTGGGGGCAAGCCCGGTGTTTCTCTTCTATGTCTTGTCAACCGTGTCACCTACCATCCCTCGTATATCTCGAAGGAGTACAGGACCAGGAGAATAAAGCATTGTGAACTTACCTCAATGTCTAGGATCCGTCCTTTAGTACATATTACTTTAAAGAGATCCTTTACATGACTTAGGGCAACGTTGCGCTCGATAACCCGCGCTAGTTCATTGGAGATGCTAATGATTCTCCACTAAAAATATTCACAAGCTGCCACTGACCTTGAATGATTAACAAGTGCAGTGCATCCTCAGGTGACACCTGCCCCCCGCTGGCACAAAAATCTGTCTCTGCACTGGTATAAATATAATAATGTTATTGGATGTGCAAAGTGGTGATGGGACATTTGCTGGCCAGTGGTCATGCATCTCCCCCTTGTTTCTACCAAAGGTGAAAGATGTAACCTGTCAATAAAAAACGTGATTACATCTTTCACCTAGTGCAGCATGTGGAGCGCCCTGTGGCAGAATGATCATCAAGCACATTGTGCATGGCGTAGTGTCGTAAACTGTCCATAGTATGTGTCTGAATGTCGGTTTTTATCACAATGTTCTCAGAAAGGAGACTCTGATGCCAGACATCTTATTACCCATTATTTCTAAATCAAAAGATTGGCAGGATACAGAAGTACTCAGAATATGGCAGTGGCATGATGCTTGTGCTGCCAGGTGTCAGGATAATAGGTTCTATACATGGCAGGATGGTAAGGTCTGCAGGTGGCTGAATTATATGCTCCAAGTGTCAGCAAAATAGAAGAAAAGAAGGACCAGTCTCTCAACAAAGCACAATTATCCCTTTTGATCCAAAGTTTTCCTCGAAACAAGACGCAGTCTTGCCAAAGTTCCAGCAAATAGTTTGAAGTAGTCAGAAACCACGGACCAACAGCACTTGGGCTGCCAGATGCTGTGGGGTCCTTCTGGGGTCCTTCTGCTTAATGCCTCTTAAGCAGTTTCGGTGGGACAGTCCTCTGATAGACGGGCAAGGACCTCCAGCCAGGCTGGGTTTCAGGTTGGTCCCTGAGCAAAGTTGTGTTGCCCCCTGGTGTGGCTTAATGGAGACTTGTGCCGCAAGTCTGAGCGGTAGCTGCTCTCGTCTTGCCTGTTTGCTTTCTGAGGGCCCGAGCCACTCCCCCTCTTTAGGCTTTCAACTTTTCTTTGCCTCTGTTGATCTACCTGTCTTTCAACTCCCAACTCTCTTCCAATCTCCTATCATTCTTTCCTCTCCAGATGTATCATTTTCTCTACCCTCTCTTCTACTCATTCCCTTATGTCTCTCCCTTTCCCAAGTGCCTCTGCCTCCTCTTTCACAAAGTCGCTCTTCTCCCATCTTACGTTCCCTGTCTTCACAACAACCGTGCTCTGCCTCTCTTATACTATTCTATCCCTCCTGTACTCACATCCTCCTGCAGTTGACTCCTCACACCTCTGTTAGAGGTCCAACTGGTTTTCCTTCCTGCCACAATCTTTTTTTAAACAAAGTGTTCCTTCTATACCTAACTTTACATTTCTTTATTTTTTCGCTTCAAGAAACGTCTTCCCAGCCAAATCTATTCCTTTCCTCCCAATACCTCCCCCTCTTCAAACTTCAATACACTTCCCTTTTAAAGGTCCCAATAATCCTCACACTTTTCTCATGTAGCCAATACCTGTTGAAAAACCTCTTTCTGTGACTTTTCTTCTTACCAAGTCTCCACGCTTGGTCTCCCATGTTTCTCAGCCTTCTGAATGACCGCTCTCCCATCGTCCGACAATCCCTGCTTGGGCTTGCTGTTTTCAAGAGGCCAGTTCATTGTCCTCTTGGTTGATGCATGGCGGCATTGGTTGCACCTGGACTGCCGGGGCTGGGCTGTTCCCTCATTTAGCCATGTGCCCAGGGTCATGCAGAATGTCAACAGCGTGGCCTAAGGCCTGTTGGAAATCTTGGGAAGGAAGACCAGGCCCCCAGCACTTTCGTATGAGGCAGAGCCCTGGGTCTGTGCAGTAGGGGTGTACGGAGGGTACAGGAGAGGAGGGGAGCGTTGCTAGAGACCGTTTTGCAGGGAGGGTAGTGTACTCTTCTACTCTTCAGACATGGGGAACCAAATGCCATCTTGGATAACAGCAGCCATATTAAGTTCGAAGCCCAGCGTTTCACTGCAGTTAGGACCACAGACCTCAAGGCACACATGGGGAAGTAGGTATTTGCATGCGAGCATGGGCTGTAGCATGGGAACCGCTGAGAAAGGCCAGAGCTGCAGGGATTCATAGAGCTTCCATTGTCTCATGTTACCAGTATTCGTATCCCAGAAAGAATATGCCCTGCATGGCCACGCGGGGGGTTGAGAACACTCTGTAAAAAGGGATCCCACGAGAAGGAAGGCACGAGCCTCCGACCTTCCCCGTTTTTAACTCTGAGTAATAGCATTCAAATGCCCCCATCGTAAGACCCCTTGGCATTTCGAAGTACCAGCCAGTCCCAGGCGACTGACCATAAAACTGTTAAGACCCACAATCCATCAGAAAAGATCAGAAAAACGGGACCAGTCGCCTTCACCATAGGTCCCGTGATTTGTGCTGTGAGGTGCCGGGAGGGATAAAACAACATAGCTAAAACGAGGGTGGGGAGTCTTGGGAGGGCGCCAACGTGTCTGGAATCGAGTTGTAGTTTGTTAGAAGCGATGGCCTCAAGGTCTCTTCTTAGCCCATGTCTGCAGTACCAAGTGCATGTTAGGTCATAGATAGAGAATTGAATGCTTTTTCCTTGCATAACGAGCAATTAATTGTAACTTTGTGCCTGCTGACGTGTGAGGAGGAGCCCATGTGGACGAAGATGGACAGATGGGGCTGGGACCAGTGGCCTGGCATCCCATATGCAGCAGGTTGCTCATGTATAGGGTCACACCAACCAGCCATTCAGATTTGTACCCTATGTAAATTACATCATTGATGACGTTGTGTGTCTTTATAAAATGCTGTTCGTACTAATTTTAGCCAGAACGTTTGGTGGCCGCAGAGCTCTTTGCTGGTGCATTTCTATTTTTGTGGAAATAAAACTTTGCTCTCCTTGCAAGAGGTGTGCCAGTCATTTTTCCCTAGTGGGTTGTATGCTTTCTGGTGTGAGCATTGAGGGGCTACTCTACAGAAGTGAGTGTTCAGTGGCTTGGGACCCCGTAAGGAGCTCTTGGAGGGGAGGGGGGGGCACCATGTGTTGTTCCCAGTATTTATTGACTGTGAACTCACCACGCCTTTATGGTCTGGAAGTTTGTGCTGTGGCATGCACACCTTCGAGGAGCTTAGAAGGACCCCCATCATTTGTTTTTATGTTACTGACTCACAGACTTTCATTATAATTGAAGCTCTGCGCTGGCCTTTTGATAATGCTTGCATGATGAAAAGAGTGTCCAGATCTGCTCTTCTTCCTTTCTACATGCTGGTGCATGAATTTGACTTATGATGAATGTTTAATTTATTGAACATCGACTACTTCAGCTGACTGTTACTTTAGAAAACTCAACACAGCACTCTGTGCAGAGGCCTGCCTTGAAACCAGCCTGGCACAGGCAAAATCGATACAAATGTTTCTGGGTTGGGCAGGATCATGCAGCACAGTCTGCTGGAATGAAGATGTAAGCTGGTATTCCACATCGTAAGTGTGCCCACCACCTCAGTGCGAGGTCACTAATCCAGAGAGAGAGGCAGTATCAGACATTAGCTTTAGGCAGAAGAGAGGCAAGACATCTGGACCCACCAACCCAGCAAACTCACCCTCCAGCTGAAAGAATCGCATCCCAAAACGTGAACCCAACAAAGCACTGCCTGAGCCGAGCATCACTTTCACTTGGTAAGTGTTCAAAGGTAAATGATGGGACAAAATCAAATGCTTTGGGGCTTCTCATGAGATCATGTTCACTTCACGTGTTTGCTCACAGCTGCAATTATAGCTAAGCTCCCAAAGTAAGACTGTTATGATGTTATGTTATGTTATGTTATGTTACTTGGCATTTATAAAGCGCTATATATATCATTGGTATGATCTCAAAGCGCTGGTAGGTCGAACGCCCTTGGGAACCGCAGTTCTGATCAGTGGAGGGAGATAGTGTTGTAGCGTGCGTGGGTGCATCAGATATGTGTGCTGCATCCTAGTGTAGGTGTGGTGCAGAAGATATCAGTTGGATGTGTGCAGTCTGGTTGGTGGACACCCAGACTGGGTTCTGGCTGAGTTAGGCCTGAAGGACGCATTATGTGAGCAGCAAGGCCGGAATGACATCGGCTAGCTGCGTTTTATTAGGGTGATGAAGTGTTCATGGGGTAGTATTCGTATGTGGACAGCTAGGCCAAATTTGTCAGGGGTATAGCTGTGTTCTAGTTGTGTAAATGGTGTATAGTAGAGAGTAAGCGTAGTGATGTGATATGATGGTTATCTTTAAAGCGCCCAAGGCCAGGCAGGTGAACAGGATGGCAGGGAACACAGCGACACACGGTGACAGGGGGTTGGGATTACAGCGACAGGAGGCGGGGCATACGGATATATAGCAACAGCATGGAGAACAGGAAAGCAGGGTACACAGTGACAACGTGTGAGGCTTGCTAACATTTACATTCACATTTCTATCTAGATGCGATTCTGGCTATCGTTCAAAACTCCACCCTAGTGAGGGACATGCCAACATTTGCATTTCTATCCGGATGCGACTCGGGCTAATGTTTGCGACTTCATCTAAGTGAGGCACATGCTTCCATCCACAAGTTCAAAGGTAGGGTAATGTGGAGTGGCAGGGGTTTTGGAGTAGAGTAATTGCTCTTCTCCCCACCCATGCCACATGGTTGGTGGTTGGTGCTGGTCGACGACTGGCCACTGGCTTCCCCTGCAGACACCTGCTGACACTTTCTGGAGCCGCATCTGCTGGAGCCGCCCTTTGCCTTGGGCCCTTAGCCGCAGGGGCTGCCGGGCAGAGGGCTGCCCTGGGAAGGTGGGTTAAGAGGGAGTAGTGGCCAATCACCATGCTGGGGGGCGGGTTGGGAAGGGGGAGTGGGAAGCAGGAAGAAGGCAGCTGGGGTGGGGAAACAAACACTTGGAGCCGTGTTTGCTTTTTTTTTTTTTGGCAAAATGGGTGTTGGGGAACGCGAGGGGCTGGGCGCCTTACCTGGGGCAGGATCAGGAGGACTGGTGTGCAGGGGGACTAGTTCCCCACTGCAAATTCGAAGGCCCTAGTGGCCATGCACCATGCTGGGGGGGCGGGACGGGGAGGGGAAGTAAGCAGGAAAAAGGCAGCTGGGGTCGGGAAACAAACGCTCAGAGCCGCGTTTGCCTATTTATTTATTTATGTATTTATTTTTGGGGCAAAATGGGTGCTGGGGAGGGCGAGGGGCTGGGCGCCTTACCTGGGGCATGATAAAGTGCTGCAGTTGTTAGACCCTAACAGCTCAGCTAGATTGGACTGGGCCCGTCCATGGAGAGTGATGCTGATGGATCAATCGAAGGGGGGTCATGTAAAGGAGTGGGCAAATAGCAGAGCAAGACAAACATCAGAGAAGATAAAGTAGGGCAGGGAGGCATCCCACTGATGGGGCATGGACTGATACCAGGGGAAATGTATGAGGAAACAGGGTGTGCACTTAGCCTTCAGATGCGATCTGTCCAGCGAGAGGACAAGAGCTGAATGTGTAGGAATACAGAACACCTCCTCTCTAGAAGGATGTGTGATGCAATAGAGCATGTATTCAAAAATCCTAGCATCCTAAGTCACACCCTCAGAGTGAAGCCAAAGAATGATCAGGTAACCTCAAAGGTCTCAATGCATGCCTCCAAAAAAGATATGATAGGCACATGATTGGTCAATCTGACTTCAACATTTCAAACTTTGTGGCAGTTATGCATACCTGTGCAATTCCAATAAATGCATCCAGTCTTAATTAAGGGTGGTGTTGCTAAGGATCGTGATCCATATGCCAATTCCTAAACCGCATGTTCCTTGGAACAGCTTTGAATCCATGAAGCCTCAGAGAGGGGACTTTCTGTTTCTTTGTTAAATCCTTTGTCCCATTCCAATTATTCTGGACCCATCCACTAATTGAGGTGAACAATTTTGGAAACCAGCTCTCATCCACTTTCGTGGTTTATTACGTGGTCACACCCAACTCAGGGAGTTCCTTTCCTCACAATGAATGTGGCGCACAATAAAGCAATAAAGCACTTTTAGTTTTTGTTTGATTCACTGTGGTAAGGCCTCCAACCCATCTCGCACCCAACCCCAATGAATACCCGGTGCCACAATGGACTAGGAACCAGGCCAGTGTGTATTTCAAATATATATATTTATTCATTTAGTCCAACCAAATTTCACAAATAGATTAACATCAGCCACCAACGCTGTGGCAACACAAGAACAAAATGACTTCCGTACAGGCACCAACACAGAGATAGGCACTCACAATTATTTCCTTTTAAATCACCCACCAATACAGGAAAAGAACAATTCAGGACACACAGCGATTGCAGATTTAGCTATGTTTATCTCCCAGCCACCATCACCCTCCAAACATCAATTAGACTTGACTCCTCTGAATGGAAGACCAGTGGCAGAGAGTGGGAACACAATGGAAAAATCGGTTTTGGGGATTTTTAGCACAGATGCAATGCGAAAGAAAGAAAAGCAATTGGAAATTCGTTTTGCCACATCTAAAAGAACAGGCAGGGCCTTGGGGTTTTGGTCAGAGCCCAATGGGAAAATAGTTTTTTGGATTTTTAGCACAGATGCAATGTGAAAGAAAGAAAAGCACAATGGGTATACAGGGGCAATTTTGTATTTACACCTTGCATATGCAAAGGCACTAACAGGCTTCCCCTTCTGATTCAAACTGAAGGGGATCAATGGGGAATTTTGTTTTGCACTCTGCACACTCACTTGGAAACAGTGTTTTGGGATTAATTCTTTTGGCAACTCTTTAGGTCTATACCGGTTCAAAACACACTGGGAAAAGATTGTTGGTTTGAATGCCAACAATACCCATCCCTTGATCCCTATAGGGGAATTAATTGATTTACTTTCATTAAATATGCTAGGGATCTACACAGATAAACATGATATTTTTCAAGGGGGAAATAACTAAAACAATTCTGGAAACATATAGGGCCTACACAATCTTTGGCTTTGGGGTAATTTTACTTACAGGAGAGGCCTTGATATGGGCATCAGGGAACATCAGGGCACCGCTGGCACAGCAAGGGGTCAGTCAAGGATCTCCTCTGAGTCCTCCAAGGGGTCCCAATTAGCTTCTATGTCTCCTGGTTCCTGTCTCCAATGCAAGATTAGGCCTCTCTGCTGGGATGTATTTCGCCAAAGTTCAGCAGCAGGAATAAGTAGACAAATGGAAGATCTCCAGTTTTGATGCAACTGGTTTATTTATAGGGCAAATTACATCACTAACTTGTCATGATTCTCGCAAAAGGGATTGGCTGGTTTTCACTACCCACCTCCCACCTGTGTGCTAATAGGGCAAGGGGATGGGGTAGTGATTTGGGGCAGCTGTGGGAGGAGAATGCTTCATCATCCCACTTTGATAGATGGGCCTGGTCATGTTTTGAACTCAAAAATCTCTCAACATGGCAAGTACCCTAAATTTTAAAATCTTTCCATATATGAATATATTTTTAAGAACTAGAACTGCATTTTAAGGCGAATCACATAAGGTTAGTCTGAAGTCAGCATGCCCTTCCTATTCAGAGACATAGATTTTCTTCATTTACTCAGGAGCCATATCAGTGAAAAATATGCCATTTTACAGTTTTCATGTTACTTATCTCCCTCACGCTCATACCAACCTTCACATCTCTCAGAATCAAGGGAAGGCCCAAATCATATTTCATTTCACTTTAGTTACGTTTATCCCACCAAAATCATTTTAGCATGGTTGAAAGGGGATGACTGTCACCTTTAATAAAAGCCTGGAATGACCATTGTGACATGCACGCTGCCCTTTGTATGCGATCAAATGTATTTGTCCCATTTAATCAACTGCAGTTTCACAGGCCTCTTTCACTCCTGCCCCCACCTTTTTTAAAGTTTCAATTCTCTTTAGACATGTGACTAGGCAGAGCCTGGCTTAGGTTTATGTTAGCCTATCCCTTCAAGGCATGTGATGCCCTTATAACAGTTCCTAATGGACACTTTATGGGATTTGTGACCTCAAGGTCACTCCTGCTGCAAGAACAGACATGGCTTATCAGTTTTCCATTGTGTTTCTGATCTAAGAAGTATATTTCTTTCTTATATTTTTAAGTAATGGCCCTGATTGATGATGACCACCAGGCCAGTCTTCAGGACACCAGAGGGGAGGTCCTGGAGCTTAGTTTCATATTGGGAGAAATGACCGTCCATGTACCCTGCCACAAATAGCCTTTAAACTCGCACATAATTGCAATTTTCCACAGCATTTTATAAGGCATTCACAGTTTCAACAAACATGAGTGTCACTTCTAAATTGTCCATATGTATAAGGCTGTTATATGAGAACACTATGTTCACACTTTGAAAGTCTGGTGAGCATTTCTGTTGGCATACTGTCGTGGGTTTGGGAATTATATATAAAGATTCCTTCAACATTTCTTATCTAGTACCAGTCCATTCACTGAAGATGGAATGCCTTCTCGCTACCATATCCCTATCAGCTACGACAACACTTACGGTCCTACTGGTATACCGGCCCCTGGGGGGTGATGCAACGTTCTGCACTGATTTCCCTGACCTGGTATCGGCTCTCCAAATTGACCACCCTAATCTATGGGTGTTAGGAGATTTCAATCTGTCTGCCAATTCCACTTCGGCTAGCCAGGTTGAACACTTTCTCTCTCTCATGATGGATCTCAATCTTCCTCAATTGATTCAAGAGCCCACTCATCAGTTGGGCAACACACTTGACTTTATTTGTGCTCCAAAATCACTCATTTCCACTATTTACTCTTGCCCTGTACTCTGGTCTGATCACTATTTGATCTCTTTCACTGCTGTTCTTCCTGGGCCTCGCTTCTCTCTCACTGTGCTCCCCCGAACTCCTGCACGTTGCAGAATCTGAGTGCGTCTTTTCTTGCCATAGCTGACCAACTTGCGCCGGCCAAGCTCGGTAGGGAAAGAGCCCAGGTGTCTGAACCCTGGTTTTCAGATGAGCTCAGAGCACTAAAACTCAGCTGCCGCCAAGCTGAACGTAAGTGGAGGGCTAGTTATACTAATGACACGAGAGCTATCTTTCGCTGCATTCTAACAATTTACCAAAAAGCAATTCTAGCCACAAAAAAGATTGAGGATGCGGTCAATAGGCCTAAGGTGATTTTTGAGCTAGTGCAGTCTCTTTCCAATACGACTAATTCTGGCCCTTCGATCGAGCCTTCACAAGCTCTGTGTGAATAACTTTCCTCTTTCTTCCATTCCAAAATCGCAACTATATGCAAAGACATCAAAGTTAATTTGGATGCTATGGCCAATAAGCAATCTTTCCCTGGTTTTACTATTCCTAGTGCATCATGGAACTCTTTTCCTGTGGTCTCTGAGCAGAATATTCTGAAAGCCATTCAGGGGCTCAAGTCTGCATCCCCTGCTGACGCCATCCCTCTAGACGTGCTTGAAGCCATTTCCCCTGACATCACCACCCAAATTACAACAACTGTTAATGTATCTTTCCAAGAGGGGTTGATACCAGGATCCGTGAAACACGCTCGGGTGCTTCCACTCTTGAAGAAGCCCTCTCTGGACCCTGCTGTCCTAGCGAACTTCCGTCCCATGATGAAAACTCTAGAGGCGTTGGTCTCTCCTCTTTTATCATCCTTTATGGAATCTTCAGGTTATTTTGATATTTTCCAATCGGGATTCCATCCTGGAAGAGGCACCGAATCAGTACTCAATTCCGTATTCGATGACCTCACCCGTCCAGTTGATCAAGGGGGCGTGGGAGCCTTGCTCTTACTCGACCTCTCAGCCGCGTTCGACACGGTTGATCATTCTACACTGATCTCCTGTTTGTCGGACGTGGGCCTGGGGGTACAGGTGTTGAGCTGGTTCACAGATTTTCTGACCGATCGGTCTCAATCTGTATTCCTGTCTCCCTACTGCTCGGAATCAGTCTCACTATTAAGTGGAGTTCCACAAGGGTCTGCTCTGTCTCCCATCCTTTTTAATATCTATATCCATCCACTGCTCCTTCTTATTCTATCTCACGGCTTTCGATTCTATTCTTACGCAGATGATACGCAGATCCTGGTACGCCTGGATCTCACTCGGTCTGACACTGCATCTCGTCTCAGGAACTGCCTCAAAGACTTAGGGGCCTGGATGGCTACCAACTTTCTCAAGCTTAATGGCAGTAAAACAGAGGTCCTGGTGGTAGGGACAAACACCCCCCTTTACTATTGGACCCCGGACTTCTGGCCCACTTCTCTTGGTCCCTTCCCCGTACCTTCTCCTATGGTGAGAAATCTGGGGGTTAAGTTTTCATCCTCTCTGATGATGACTGAGCAAGTGGACGCAATCTGCAAAGCCGGCTATTTTAAACTGCAGACTTTAAGAAAGGTTCTCCCCTTCATCCTGAGCCATGTTCATGCACCAGTGGTAGGAGCACTGGTCCTTAGTACAGTGGATTACTGTAACTCGCTATACTATGGCCAACCTCATTATTTGGTCAATCGTATCCAAATGCTTCAAAACGCAGCAGCCCGTGCTATACTTCGGCCTCCGGCATGGTTGCAAATGGCCCCCCTTCTAAGACAACTACATTGGCTCCCTATTGTACAATGGATCCTATTTAAGTCCATGTGCCTGGTTCACCGGGCCTTCTATGAGGTAGGAGCGGAGTATTTGTAGGAGAAATTTGTCTACTATGTACCTACCCGTTCCCTTCGCTCCCAGACTGCGCTACTTCTTCTGGTTCCTTGCTTCAAATGCGCACAAACTGGCGGCCGCGCTTTCTCGGTGGCAGCAGCCAAAGCTTGGAACCAACTTCCTCTGGCTCTTCGTGCTACCGCAAATCATCTGGCCTTCAGACGCGCTCTGAAGACTCTTCTTTTATAGTATCCTTTTTATCACCTGCTACCCCTCAACACCAAGATGACTTTGGCGAATGTTGCGCTTTATAAATTTATATAACATAACATCAATTTGGATGAGGGAAAAATGAAAATGACATTTTATTTATTTTACATGCAATGCTCCGTTTCACTTTAGCTGCTTGGAGCACAATTCTGGTATCCCATTGAAGATACTGTACACTGCGGTTTCTTTATATGTCAGTGCAGCTCTCCATGGATTGCCAACCACATGTCTTCCTTTTCCTTCCTAAAATGCATTGCGCACATCTTCGCACTTTTAATTGAGGCCCATTTTCTTTCCTTGTTGATTTAGGTTCAATAGGCCTTATGTCTGACATCATAATTTCTGTGCTGGACTTATTATTTCAGTGAGCATTTGCAAATGACTCTCGCCTCTCTTTCCTTGGTGATTTCGGTTCAATAGGCCTTATGTCCGAAATCATAATTTCTGTGCTGGCCTTATTATTTAGGGGAGCATTTACAAATGACTCTGCCCTCTTTATTTCTTGCTTCAGGGGCTACATTTCACCCCACAAACCCCCTCTCCTGGATCTTTGATTCCAATGAGACAGAGAGAAGAGCAAGGAGAGAGTGGGGTGTCCGTTTCCTTGTGGCCTGGGTTCGTTCCAGGGATCTCCTTGGGAGTATGTCTGCTCTTTTCCTTGTACTGAGGGAGTGGTGCTCCGGTCTGCACGCCACTCTTTTTGGATTTTGGGTTTTGGTCCTGGGCCCCTCCCTTTCTGGTAGCTCCACCTCCGGCAAGGAGTTATTTAATCTGCCGAGAATAAAAAAGAGGTTAGGTATTTCAGACAGTACTAATTTCCCCGGCATTGATGTGTGAATTGTCAAAAAAACTACGAGTTACATATCACATTTCATGGCATCACAATTTTGGACATGACAATTATTCTTGGTAACTTCATAATAAGTATAAATTGTTCTACTCCCCGTAAATGTGTGATTTTTCTCCATCCGAGTTGCCAGGCTTTACCTTTACTCTTCAGATGGTTCCTGGGCTCTACCCTCACTGGGTTCTTCAATCAGTCATAAGTTCTGTCTGGGATGACAGCCTTTCAACTGATTGATGTGAACCCATTTCTCTTCCATCTGTTTTCCTTTTGGGATGCAAATCTTATAGGCAACGGGTGTGATTTTATCAACAATTTCAAAGGCGCGTTGCTAGGAGGGGAGGAATTTCCGCTCTTTGGTCTAGTTCCTTTGAAAGTTGTACAGGTAGACCAAGTCTCCTACTTCGTACTCTTTTTTGGTGGTCTTTATGTCGTAGTGGGTTTTCATTCCCTCTGCTGACTTTTCTAAATTTCGCTGAGCGTAAGCAAAAGCATGCTGAAGGTGTTTTCATAAATTCTCAATGTACTCATGGGTCATGGACGCGTTGATCAGGGTCTGCTCTTGAGTTCTGTAGAGCAGATGCTGAGGTAGCACCATTTTTCATCCAGTCATGAGCTCGAATGGTGACATTTTTGTCGCAGAAGATGGTGTAGCCCTGATGGCCATCAGGACAAGCGGTAATCGGATGTCCCAACTAGGTCCAAAGTTATGTTATGTTACTTTGCATTTATATAGCACCTTATGTACCATTGGTATGGTCTCAAGGCGCTGGTAGGTTGAACGCCGTCGGGAACCGAAGTTCAGGTCAGTAGAGAGAGTAGAGAGAGTCAAAGGTGCGTGTGAGCACCGGATATGTGTTCAGATGGTGTGGCATTCGTGTAATAGCTGCTTCATAGCGGTAGGTGTGGTGGTTGAAAGATCAAGAGTATGTGTTCGTTCTAGCAGGTTTTATCCAGACCGATTTTAACCAGCAGTGTTTAGTTAGAGTGATGTGGAGTATGAGGCGGATGTTGGTATGAGAACAGCTATACCGAATTGTGTCATAGTATCTCTGTGTTCTAGTTGAATGGTGGTGTAAAGAAGAGAGTAAGCGTGGTGATGTGATATGACAGTTTACATGCTCTTACGATTCTATGCACTCCAATCCGTTCCATGCACTCCAGTCCGCTCCATGCACTCCGATCCACTCCACGCACTCCGATCTGTTCCACGCACTCCGATCTGTTCCACGCACTCAAATCTGTTTCATGTACTCCAATCAGTTCTGTGTATTCTAAGTTGTTTTATGCACTCCATCCATATATTTCACCTGTACCTTCCGCATATTTCACCCGTACCTTTCACATGTTACAGCAGTTTCATCCACATACGTCCCCGTTCCATCCACATACGTCACTCGTTCTATCCACATACGTCACTCGTTCTATCCGCATACTTCACTCGTTCCATCCGCTCTACGCACCCTTCCGCTCTACGCACCCGTCCGCTCTATGCACTCATCCGCTCCACGCATTCATCCGCTCCATGCACTTGTCCTTTGCACGTCCTCGCTCGCTCTAGGCCCTCGCTCGCTCTATGCCCTCACTCGCTCTATGCCCTCACCCGCTCTACGCACTCACCCGCTCTACGCACTCATCCACGCCATACACTCATTCGCGCCATACACTCATTCGCGCCATACACTCATCTGCTCCATACACTCGTCCGCTCCATACACTAGTCCGTTCTCTGCATTCATCCGCTCTTACACACTCATCTGTTCTTACGCGCTCGTCCGCTCTGCGCACTCATCCGCTCTGCGCACCCATCCGTTCTTCGCACACCTCCGCTCTATGCACCCATCTGCTCTATGCACCCATCTGCTCTATGCACCCATCTGCTCCACGCACCCATCTGCTCCACGCACTCATCCGCTCCATGCACCCATCCGCTCCACGCACTCATCCGCTCTATGCACCCATCCGCTCCACGCACTCATCCGCTCCATGCACTCATCTGCTCTATGCACTCGTCCTTTCCACGCACTCATCTGCTCTACACATTCCTTCGCTCGTACGCACTCATCCGCTCTATACACTCATCCGCTCTATACACTCATCTGCTCTATACACTCATCCGCTCTATATATTCATCCGCTCTACACATTCATCTGCTCAACGCACTCATGCGCTCTACACAGTCCTCCGCTCTTACGCACTCATCCGCTCTACAGTCATCCGCTCTACACTCTGGTCCGCTCTACACACTCATCCACTCTATGCATTCACCCGCTCTAAGCACCGTTCCGCTCTACGCATACATCCGCTCTACACACTCATCCGCTCTACACACCCATCCGCTCTACACACCCATCCGCTCTACACACTCATCCGCTCTACACACTCATCTGATGTACACACTCATCTGCTCAACGCATTCATCCGCACAGCGCACTCATCCGTTCCACGTGCTTCATCCATTCTACAGATTGCATCGGCTCCACTCACTTCGTTCATTCATCATGCTTTATCGGTTCAGGCCATGTCACTTGCCATACGTACTGGATCCGTTCTGTGCTCTCTATCTGTTTCATGCACTACATCCGTCTCATGTACTTTCCAATTATGCCATTCACTCATACATTCCGTGTCTGTGTACTCATCAGTCTCCTGTATTCATTAATTTTCTCCATTGCAATCTCATGTACTTTCCAATTATGCCATTCACTCATACATTCCGTGTCTGTGTACTCATCAGTCTCCTGTATTCATTAATTTTCTCCATTGCAATCATTACATCCATTTCATTAATTTAAACCGTATTAGTGTTTTCGTACTGTTTTATTCTTTTTATCCACTTCACTGCTTTGATCTACTTTATTCAGTCTATTCTGTTTGTCCTTTTAGTTTACATAAGCGGTTATTAGTTGTCGATTTCTCGCTTGGATCTTGATATTATATTGTTATTTGTCTTATTGTTATTCAAGATCTAGTAGTTTGTTGAGTTGGTGTCATTGAGATGCTGTTATTCAGTTTGAGTTAGTTTGAGTACAGGGTTGGTTTTAGGGGAAGAGCCAAGTTTTCAGTAATTTGCGGAGGGACATTAGATCTTCAGTTAGGTCTGATGTGCGGTGGGAGTTCGTTCCACAGCTTGGGGGCCAAGGCTGAGAATGATGATCTGCCTAACCTGACTGAGTTTGTTTTAGGTATTACTAGGAGGCCGGCTGAGCTTGATCTTAGAGTACGTGGAGGGTGATAGGGTTTTAGCTTGTCTTGAAGATATTGAGGTCCGGTTTTATGCAGCGCTCGGTGAGAAATGCATAAGGTTTTGAAGGTCATCCTTCGGGCCACCGGAAGCCAGTGCAGGGTTTTGAGGGCTGGGGAGATGTGGTCTCTCGGGCCGAGCGCTAGTAGCAGTTTGGCTGTGGCGTTTTGTGCTCTTTGTAGTTTGTTCAGTTGGTAAGCGTGGACTCTGAGGTAGAGGGGGTTAGCGTAGTCCAGTCTTGATATAACAATTGATTGGACCGCGGAGAGTCTGTTGGGAAAGGAGAGGTATGGAAAGATGCACCTAAGAGTTTTAAGGTGGTAGTAGCAGGACTTTGAGACGTTGTTGACTTGGCGTGAGAGTGTTAGGTCAGAGTCAAGAGTGCATCCAAGGTTGTTTACTGAATTAGAGGGAGTCGGTGAGTTGCCCATGGCAGATGGCCAGGGTAGCGGGTGGGGAAGAAGTTCGGAGTTGCCACATACCATGATTTCGGTTTTGGAAGGGTTTAGCAAGATGTGGTTTCTGGTCATCCAGAGCTCTATGTTGAGGAGGCAGGAAGCGAGGTCAGGTCGGCAGTTGGGTTTTGAGTTCAGGAGTTTTAGAATTAGTTGAGTGTCATCAGTGTAGTTGTAACACAGGATGTTGTGTGAACAAATTATTGGTGGGAGGGTGATCAAGTAGAGATTGAACAGGAGGGCAGATAGGCATGCTCCTTGTGGAACTCCCGTGTCGACTGGTCGGGCTTGGGAGGAATAGGTGGAGAGTATCGTTATTTAGTACCTATCTTTGAGGAACGAAGCTATCCATTTGAGAGCGGTTCCACAAATTCCTAGGGAGTGGAGGCGGTCAAGGAGGATTGAGTGATTGATTGTGTCGAAGGCGGCGGATAGGTCAAAAAGGATTAATGCCGAGAATCCCGTGGATTCTGCCCTGATTTTAAGGTCATCCCAGATTGAGGTTAGGGTGGTTTCAGTTCCGTGTCGGGCTCTGAAACCTGATTGTGCGGGGTCTAGGAGATTGTTGGCTTCGACAAAGGCATTTAGTTGGGAGTAGGCGGTTCGGTCAATGAGCTTGGTAAGGAACCTGGTGTTTGAGATGGGGCAGTAGTTCTTGGGCTCGAGAGGGTCGAGGGAAGGTTTTTTTATTAGAGGTTTGACATGAACCGTTTTGAATGCGTTGGGAAAAATACCTGAGGAAAGGGAGTCATTTATGATGGCTCTTGCGTGTTCTCCTGCACAGGTAGAGGCGAAAATTTCTTTGATGGTTGTGGCCGGGCAAGGGTCTAGCGGAGAGCCGGATGGTTTGCGGGCAGAGAGAAGTTTGAGAAATTGGTCGGGTGATATTGGACTAAAGGAGTCGAACGTAGGTTGCGTAGTGGTTTCAGGCTGTGGGTTGGCTGATATGGGGGGAGGGTTGTCTGGTGGGTGTAAGAGAGCCAGTTTGGTCGTTAGAGTGTTTGTTCTTTTGAGAGCCGTGGCGTAAAAGTGGAGAGAGAGTGAGTCGCACAGCGATTGTGAGGGTGTCGGGACGATGGTAGTGCATGATGGTTTGGTGAATTTGGTGATGATTGTGTGAAGTTCCTTGCTGGGGTTTTTGCAGTTTAGGATTCGGGAGTTGTAGTGGGCTTTTTTTGCTTTCCGGATTTCGGCCTTGTACTGATGAAGGTGCCGGGCCAAGGTGGCTTTGCTCTCCTGGGTTTTGTTTTTCCACCATTTGCGTTCCAGGTATTTATATAGTTGTTTAGTGGTCTTCAAATCCGGTGTGAACCATCTTGGGAACGGGCCACGGCAGGCTGATGGTTTGCAAGAGGGAGTGAGCCGCATTAGTGAGGAGTTGAGCGATGAGTCAAAGGCGTTGGGCGTTAGTTGTTTATTGAGTTGGCAGGTCGGTGGAGGAGTGCCTCGGCTAGGTCAGGATGGATTATTAGTTTTTTCCAGCATTTGCATAGATACGGAGGTTCAGGTTCGGGTACAGGAAGCGGGTCGGGTGAGCGAATGGCCAAAGAAACAATGAAGTGATCAGACCAGATGATAGGGGTTGGGGGGGTTTAGATGTATCCGGTTGTGGGAGCTGAAGATGGCATCAAGAGTGTGTCCTTTATAGTGGGTTTGGCCGTTTATGTGGGGTTGGAGGTTAATCGCATCTAGACCGTCAATCAGAGAGTGTGTCATAGGGTTGGTGGGGATGTCGAGCCATATATTGAAGTCTCCTAGAAGGGTGAGGTTGAGATGGTTTAGTTGAAGGGTGGCAATAGAGTCGCAGAGGTTGTTTGAGAATTGTCTATCGTAGCCAGGGGGTCTGTAGATTATTAGGAAGCTGTGTGAGAATGACGGGGAAAGGGATAGTTTGAGGAGTGATTCGCAGGAAGGAATGGAAGGTTGGATGTCGATGATTGAGGCGTGGAAGTGAGACTTGAAGACGAATGCTATTCCCCCTCCTATAGAGGGATGGTTCAGTGGGATGAGGGAGTAGTCAGGGGGGGAAGGCTTCATTGGCGATAGGGGCGAAGTCATCAGAGAACCAAGTTTCGGTGATGAAAACCAGGTCTGGTTTGTCAGAGGCGAGGAGGTCAAAGATGATGTGTCTGTTTTTTGCTACGGATCGGGCATTAAATAGAATGCAGTTCATTTCGGTAGGTGAGGTTGGTGTCGGATCTGCAGCGATGGGGGATAGGGGAGAGGGTGGAAACTGGAGAGGGGTGGGGTAGTTGATTATTCATGGGAAAAGTGGGCTTGGCGCAGGAGATTTGAAGGTGGGGTGTGGGGGGATAGGAGTTTCCGTTGCAGTCGGTGAGAAATCGAGGGAGAGGGGTTTCAGGAAGGGTGAGGCAAGGGGGATGGTGGTGATTGGGGGAATGAGGTGGTGGGTCGAGACAGGGGAGGCGATGAATGCTGAGAGAGTGAGGGGGACCAGGTACGTTTCCTCTTTAGTGTCTTTGTTGCGATTGGTGTGTGCGAGAGGGTAGGGGGGGTCAGAGGGGGAGAGGGGTGAGGCTTCAGTTCTTGCTAGGGCTAGGCGTGCGGTTTTTAGGGAGGGGAAGGGGTGTGGTCGGGGGGATGATGGTGGGGGTTAGTGGGAAAAGCGGGGGTGCATGATTGCTGGGCAGGGTGTGCCCGGTATGTTAGTGAGGGGAGCGGGTATGATCAAAGTAGTCTGATCGGTGGGGGGATTCGGGGGAGCAGTGGTCCTAGGCTGGTTGGCACGCCATCGTGCCCCTCTGGCTTGGTGTTTGGAAAGGGGATGGGTAGTGGATGAGGTGGAGGATGGGATGATTTGGGGAAGGGGGGATGGGAGGATGGGCGGCAGGGCTGGCCGGAGGGCGGAGGTGGTCCACGGTGGTCATTTCCGGCAGACCTTGGTGAATTGGGTGCACTCATGGTTAGTACCTGTTACTAGTTATACGTTAAGATGCAAATTACACTTTATATTTGGACTTTATAAGTTCGACTATATCACTGGGTGAGAGTATTCTTGGTTTCTCGGTTCCGCTAAGCAGGGTGATATTATTCACTTATTCTAGGTTTTAATGTACTAATTGTAACTAGAATATGCTGTTAGGCGGCCTATTTAGTTGCAACTACTGCACAGTTACGCTGATGGGTAGACTTTCTTCTAGCAAGCTGGAATACAGGTCAGCTATTAGGGAGAAATTTGAATGTAACAACGCCACAGATATCCTTTTAGGTTTACTTTTAAGTAAAATTTAGGAGGACTTTTTAATTGCAGTTCTAAACTCAATTAGGGCGCGCTAATAGGCACACTTCTAGATTCAAGCAAGGGGCGCTATTTGAATGTAACAACGCTACAGATATGCTTTTAGGTGGACTTTTAAGTGCAATCTAGGAGGACTTTTTAATTGCAGTTCTAAATTCAATCAGGGTGTGCTATTAGGCACACTTCTAGGTTCAAGCAAGGAGCGCTATTAGCAGGGGCATTGCTAGGTTTGTAAAAGATCCGGGGCTAGAGCCCATTGCAAGTTTGGACTTCACATAACTACATGATCTGAACGTACGCGTCTCGTTGCGATTTCAAGCGTTAATATTGCAAACAATACTGCTCAAAGTGCTCATGCTCATTGAAGATTTGCCACTCCACAACCTGAACATTCATCCAGTAGTGCCATGTAATACTTTATGAGGTTATATAAGACAAAGAAAAGCCTTTGGCCAGGACCGCCAAATACTTGGCATGGATTGAGAAATTGTATTTAAGCAGCAACTGGAGAGAAACACGTTTGCTTCATTAACCATACAGGCACTTACTGCTGTTGTTGGACTGACAGGGGCTAGCTAGTGGGCTTACGAAGTGGTGGGACATAACAAATGTAATTATATAGTGAGCAAGCGCAGCGAGCAAGCCTCAACTTGACCAGGGTGGTACAGGGGAGGGCCGGGCCCACAAGAGCATTTTTTTTTAAATGCTGTCAAAATCACACACATTTCGGCATGGTTTTTCCAAAATAACCAGCATAGTACATATGTTTCTTAGTGATCTAAATGGCTGCTGAATACTGTACCACTAATAGGCTGCAGCAAGCAAGTGGGATACAAATACCCAGCATAACAGAACATAACTAACAAATGGAAAGCATTTTTTTTCCAACATACATTTTTAAACAAGTACATTTGTGGTTTCATTCCATTTGCATTTGCATGTAGTTGCACTCCACACAGTGCTGCAGGCACATCATATTGCCACGGAAGCGGGTCTACAACTCAGCTCAGAGTGACACTAGGACTGCCCCTCCTGGTGCGTCACTGAGACACTGATGCAGAGAGCCAAGCAGTGGCAGGCTGCAAGGCTGCCCCGTACACCCAACAGAGGGTTACCCACCTCTCCCAGCACTGACACACCGATCACCTACACAAAAAACCCAACCGTGCCAGCACGGTTGGGCTGCCCCTCTGCTCACCACCTCACGTATTTAAACACTAATGTCATGTGGCTCAGGAGACGCACCTTATTTCCCAACATCCCAGAAGCTTTCACCACAGGTCGGCTCGGGGGAGTTCTTAAGAGAAATGCAAATATAAACCACAAAGACTGTCACATTCCCAAGTGACGTCAAACTGTCTAATGAGCCATGAAACACATTCAGTTTTAGTGATTCAAAATAACTTGTCATTCATAGTTGAAGTCGCTATGATACAAAGGAATGGACCAGGACCATATTACACTCAGGAAGTCACACCTGACATCTTGGGAAGGTTCGGCCTCTAATACTTAAATAGAAAGAAAAGGATAATTATGTCAAACATCTTGGAAAGGCTGCTAAGCATATGTACATGCTGAGCAAGGCCCTGGGGCATGGCAGTGTCACTTTGACCAGCAGATTCATAAGCCTTCAGATGCCAGACTTAACCCCAAAGGCCAGGACAGCAAACAAGGACCGAATACATCAACATTTCAAACTGTGCACAATGTATAACATGCTTGCCCTCAAAACTAAAGCTTCGGGCAAATGGCATGAAATCACGCACACTCGGAAGCAAGTTCCAAAGACCAATGAAACCAAAACAAGATGTCTCGCAAACATCCAGAGAGATGTGTGCATCACACATGCCAGAAACCTCAAACACCTCTTTACAGTTCAAACAGAGAAGTAGAAGGTGCCAGATAATGACAGGACACAACATAATGATCTACAGCCTTATGTTGAGATCTGAGAACCCAGATGAATCCTCCAAGTTCTGGGGAAGCAAATCTGAACAGCTGCAAAATAAACACACATTGATTCCTGGCGGGGGCTGGCAGCGTGCACAGCTCTGCGCTCCAAGCTGAACCCTAATTGTGGGCATTAGTTTTTAAAAGCATCACAGTGCGCACTGCGTGCTGCTGACCATGGGTGCAATTATAAATTATTCTTAACCCACAGTCTGTCACAAAAGGAATGAATTGCCATTTGCAATTGTGGGACACATTTTCATTGATGTCCGATGCACTTTTAAGCCCCACTGCCCCAGTAGGACTCCGTTTGCAGGTTGCCGAGAGTACCTGAGTGAGTCCTCAAGAGGCACCAGGGAGGCGCGGATGCCGCCTGCAGCGCCGAATGCCATCTCCTCTTCTCTGAGTGAGCCCTAATTGTGGGCATTAGTGCTTAAAAGCATCACAGTGCGCACCGCGCGCTGCTGACCATGGGTGCAATTATACATTATTCTTAACTCACAGTCTGTCACAAAAGGAATGAATTGCCATTTGCAATTGTGGGACTGGGACACATTTTCATTGGTGTCACTGTCCGATGCACTTTTAAGCCCCACTGCCCCAGTAGGACTCCGTTTGCAGGTTGCTGAGAGTACCTGAGTGAGCTCAGCCAGCCCTCAAGAGGCACCAGGGAGGCGCGGATGCCGCATGCAGCGCCGAATGCCATCTCCTCTTCTCTGAGTGACCCCTAATTGTGGGCATTAGTGCTTAAAAGCATCACAGTGCGCAGTGCGCGCTGCTGACCATGGGTGCAAACCGTGCAATTATACATTATTCTTAACTCGCAGTCTGTCACAAAAGGAATGAATTGCCATTTGCAATTGTGGGACTGGGACACATTTTCATTGGTGTCACTGTCCGATGCACTTTTAAGCCCCACTGCCCCAGTAGGACTCCGTTTGCAGGTTGCCGAGAGTACCTGAGTGAGCTCAGCCAGCCCTCAAGAGGCACCAGGGAGGCGCGGATGCCGCCTGCAGCGCTGACTGCCATCTCCTCTTCTCTCTGATTCCTCCTCTCACCTGTGGTGTAGCGCTACCTGAGCTCGAGGCAGGCGTGCAGCGCTTTACAGCACGGACCCCCGACTGTAGCAGCAGTGCCTCTCGGGGTCCCCACGCATGGTGGAGGCCATGGGTGGGTAGTAGGGGGGGGGGCTGGGGTGGCGCGGTGTCCTCGATCTGGCAGTGATGTGGGAGAGGTGGGGAGAGGGCGCCGTGTACTCGATCCGGCAGTGATGGGGACTGGTCTGGATGGTGCAATGGGAGGCAAATGGGGACGGAATCACATCCAGGGCTGGAAATCGACACAATTGACTCATCCGCCCCAGTACCCCCCGCACCCTGTCTGAGCGGCGGGGACAGTTTTGTTGCATTAGTTTGGGCTTTTCAGTAAAGTATGGCTCAGATGAGTCTGGGAACATGTGCAAAGCTGAATTGGGGAAACTCATGCAGCCTGGGGCAGAGCTTCCTCAACTTGGGCCTTGAGAACAGAAGCAGAACGGAGCTCTGCGCTCAGTCTTGCTCCCGCCCAATTCCGCCTTGCGCATTCATTCCCAGTTCCCGAGATGGAGGCTGAAACGTTCCTGTCTGTCTACCTCCCGTCCCGTCCCCCAGCCCAGGGCCCGGGCCATGTGTCCTGTCAGCGTGCTGGGGACGGGGGACATGAGGCATCAACAACATGCAGTGGACCTGACCGGCGGTCCCTCATTCATATTGTGCTGTGCTGATAATGTTGGTATTCAAATTTCACACTGTGTGAATACCGCGACACACACGACAAACACACGCACACCTACCTAAGTTATAACAGTTAGCTGATGTGACGATGCTACGCCGGTCGTATGCTGCCACCAAATGGGCTCGGTCCTGGAGTCGGAGGGCCAGCACTGTCCACAGCTTCACTGGGGTGGAGGGGCGCAGTGACACGGCTAGGCTGGGGCCGGGGCCAGGGGTCGATGGTGCAGGTGGCGAGCGATTGGCGTCGTCGGACTCCTTGCTCGTGGCAGCTCGCGTTTAGAGTCTGCCGGCATGGGCTTGGGCGTGTCCGTGACCTGCTGGCTTGATCTGCGCATGCAGGGAAAGACACAGGGCACGTGCCTGGGCGGTGGCTCGGCTCCCTGCTGCCTGCGAAAGCGCAGGCGGTCATCATGAGGCACTGAGGCAGCAACCCAGGGCCAGGAGGCAGGCAGCCAGACAGAGTTATGTTCGAATCGTATCTTTTTTAAATTCAAATCACGAACGAACGTTGCTGCGCTGCCTCCTGGGCCTGCTGCCTGCATGCTGCATCGCCGTCTACTGTGCACAGTGCCACCTTTCCAGCATTGCCAGGCGGCAGGAAAAATGGGCGGATGTTCGACCCGGGGCTAGCCTTTGTTTGTAGCCCCGTGATCTTCATCAGGGGCTACAAGCAAAGGATCCGGGGCTATAGCCCCTCTAGCCCCCCCCTAGCGACGCCCCTGGCTATTAGGCACACTTCTAAATTTGAGTTTTGTACAGAGAGGATATTAGAGATGCTTCTATATTCAACTAATAACTCAACGCTAATAGGTACACTTTTCCACAGAGAGGGATATTATGCACACAGAGCGGCTATTAGGCACACTTCTAAGTTCAATTTGCACAGAGAGGATATTAGGGACACTTCTGAATTCAACCTGGGCACGTTATTAGGCACACTTCTAAATTAGGGCAATGTGCGCTATTAGGTCCACTTCTAAATTAGTTTTGCACAGAGAGGATATTATGGACACTTCTAAATTCAATTTTGCACAGAGTGCAGAGTGGACAATTCTAAATTCAACCAGAGCACGCTATTGGGCACACTTCTAAATTCAACCCGGGCATGCTATTAGGCACATTTCTAAATTCAACGTTGCACAGAGGGGATATTTATGCACACTTCTAGATTCATCTTTACACAGAGATGATATTAGGCACACTTGTAAAATTCAATTTTTCACAGAGGGGATATTTTGGCACACTTCTAAATTCAACCAGGGCACGTTATTAGGCACACTTCTAAATTAAACTTTGTACAAAGAGGCTATTAGGGACCCTAGTCAGTTCAACTGGAGCACGCTATTAGGCACACTTCTAAATTCAACTTTGCACAGAGAGGATATTAGGGACACTAGTCAGTTCAACTTGGGCACGCTATTAGACACAATTCTAAATTCAACTTTACACAGAGAGGATATTAGGCAAAATTCTAAATTCAACCAGAGCACGCTATTGGGCACACTTCTAAATTCAACCAGGGCATGCTATTAGGCACACTTCTAAATTCAGCTTTGCACAGAGAGGATATTAGGAACAAGTCTAAATTCAACCCGGGAATGCTATTAGGCACATTTCTAAATTCAACTTTGCACAGAGGGGATATTTAGGCACACTCACTTCTAGATTCACCTTTACACAGAGATGATATTAGGCACACTTCTAAATTCAATTTTGCACAAAGGGGATATTTTGGCACACTTCTAAATTCAACCAGGGCACGCTATTATGCACACTTCTGAATTATGCTTTGCACAGAGGATATTAAGGACACTATTCAGATCAACTAGGGCACGCTACTAGGCAAACTTTGAAATTAAACTTTGCACAGAGAGGCTATTAGGGACACTAGTCAGTTCAACTAGGGCACACTATTAGGCACAATTCTAAATTCAACTTTGCACGGAGACAATATTAGGCACAATTCTAAATTCAACCAGGGAACGCTATTGGGCGCACTTCTAAAATCAACATTGCACAGAGAGGATATTAGGGACAATTCTAAATTCAACCAGGGCACGCTATTAGGCACAATTCTAGATTCAACTTTGCACAGAGAGGATATTAGGGACACTTGTCAGTTCAACTAGGGTACGCTATTAGGCACAATTCTAAATTCAACTTTACAATGAGAGGACATTAGGCACAGTTCTAAATTCAACCAGGGCACGCTATTGGGCACACTTCTAAATTCAACCAGGGCATGCTATTAGGCACACTTCTAAATTAGGCTTTGCACAGAGAGGATATTAGGCACAAATCTAAATTCAACCCGGGCACCCTATTAGGCACACTTGTATATTCAACTTCGCACAGAGGGGATATTTGGTGCACTTCTAAATTCAAGTTTTGCACCGAGAGGCTATTAGGCACACTTCTAAATTCATCTTTACACAGAGAGGATATTAGGCACAATTTTAAATTCAACCAGGGCACGCTATTGGGCACACTTCTAAATGTGACTTTGCACAGAGATGGTATTAGGCAAAAATCTAAATTCAACTTTGCACTGAGGGGATATTTAGGTACACTTCTAAGATCAAGTTTTGCATAGAGAGGCTATTAGGCACACTTCTAAATTCAATCAGGGCACGCTATTGGGCACACTTCTAACTGCAAGCAAGGTATGCTATTGGGCACACTTCTAGATTCAACCAGGGAACGCTATTGGGCACACTTCAAATGGAACTTTGCACAGAGGGGGTATTTAGGCACACTTCTATATTCAGCTTTACATAGATAGGTTATTAGGCACACTTCTAAATTCAACCAGGGCACGATATTGGGCACATTTCTAAATGCAAGCAAGGTACGCTATTGGGCACACTTCTAGATTCAACCAGGGCACGCTATTGGGCACACTTCTAAATGCAAGCAAGGTATGCTATTGGGCATACTTCTAGATTCAACCAGGGCACGCTATTGGGCACACTTCTAAATGTGGATATTTAGGCACACTTCTAGATTCAACTTTACACAGAGATAATATTAGGCACACTTCTGAATTCAAATTTGCACAGAGGGGATATTTAGGCACACTTCTAAATTCAACCAGGGCATGCTATTAGGCAGACTTCTGAATTAAGCTTTGCACAGAGAGGCCATTAGGGACACATCTGGATTCAACCCCGGCACGCTATTAGGCACACTTCTAAATTCAACTTTGCACAGAGGGGAATTTAGGCACACTTCTAATTTCAACCAGGGCATGCGATTGGGCACACTTCTAAATGCAAGCAAGGCACGCTATTGGGCACACCTCTAAATGCAAGCAAGGTACGCTATTGGGCACACTTCTAAATGCAAGCAAGGTACGCTATTAGGCACACTTCTAAATTCAACTTTGCACAGAGGGGAATTTAGGCAGACTTCTAATTTCAACCAGGGCATGCTATTGGACACACTTCTAAATGCAAGCAAGGTACGTTATTGGGCACACTTCTAAATGCGACTTTGCACAGAGATGGCATTAGGCACAATTCTAAATTCAACTTTGCACCGAGGGGATATTTAGGCACACTTCTAAGAGAGAGTTTTGCACAGAGAGGCTATTAGGCACATTTCTAAATTCAACCAGGGCACGCTATTGGGCACACTTCTAAATGCAAGCAAGGGACGCTATTGGGCACACTTCTAGGTTCAATCAGGGCACGCTATTGGGCACACTTCTAAATGCAACTTTGCACAGAGGGGATATTTAGGCACACTTTAGGCACACTTCTAAATTCAACCAGGGCATGCTGTTGAGCACACTTCTAAATGCAGGCAAGGCACGCTATTGGGCACACTTCTCAATGCAAGCAAGGTACGCTATTGGGCACACTTCTAGATTCAACCAGGGCACACTATTGGGCACACTTCTAAATGCAGCTTTGCACAGAATGGATATTTAGGCACACCTATAAACTAAACTTTGCACAGAGATGGTATTCGGCACAATTCTAAATTCTACGGTGAGTGGCCCTTTCTATGCACAACTATAACACAGATATGCTATTCTGCACACTTTCTCAAAGCAACAATATCACAGCAATACTGTTAGGCAGGTTTTCTAAATGCAATGCTACCACACTATGACGATTACAGTAGTTTAGTTTCTAGGGTTGGGTGGTAGGGTAGTAAGGCGTGAAGTAATTGCTTCTGTCCCCGCCCTTGCCACACTTACTTGTTGTCGGGTTCTTGCTTCTCCTGCTGATACCTGCAGATACGATTTGGAGCCGTCTCTGTAGGAGCCGTCCTTTGCCTCAGGTCCTTAGCCGCAGGGGCTGCACGGGCATGGGGCTGCCCTGGGAATGGCAGTAATGGCTTGGGTAACACGGCCAAGGCACCAATCGGGGCACGGTGGGCAGGTCGGGAGGCAGGAAGGGGGAAGGTGACCAGGAAGAGGGATGGGAAGGAGAGGGTGTACAACGGGGCTATGGCCCGAAATTTGCTTCAAAATTTACACGGTGGAAAGGCCCAGAAGGGTCTGCTGGCCGATGCACTCACCTAGGCAGCAATTCCAAAGGAGGGGGATGGGAAGGAGAGGGTGTTCCACAAACTTCTTCAAGATGCCACAATCAATTTATTGTACCTCTCAACTCCCCCACTCGAGGATAGGGGGAAGGCAATGTGGAGTTTTCTCTTTACCCCTAGTATCTCCCACATCTTTGTCATCACTTCACTGGTAAAAGGACTTCCTCGCTCCGACTCAATCCTTTGGGGAAGGCCGAAATGCGAGAAGATGTGATTGATCATTGGGGCAGCAGCTGTTTCTGCCTTGCAATTTAGCACTGAAAGATACTCCACTCCATAAAGTTATTTCCTCTATAGGAGCTAATCACTGCCGTGATGAAATCGACTTGCAAGTCCGACCAAGGCAGTGTTATTCCCCTTTTCTGTAGGGGAGTGCGTGTGTGAGGGATCTTGGCTGAAACTGAGCACACACAAGACACCCCTTTAAGTATAGGTCGAGGTCCTGACCCATGTGTGGCCAGTATGCAACCTCTCACAAGATTTTAAAGTTGTATGAAACCGTGTATGACCGGCAGTGGCCGCTTCATGGGCATGACTTAACATCAGGCTTCGGAATGAGGTAGGTGCCACTCAATGGTCACATCCAGATATGGATCCCCGAACCAACAGTCTTGGATTCATAACATCTTTGAAAACTTCATCAACACCTGGAGATCCTCTTTCCCGATATAATTGGATTCCATCAGAAGAAAATTCATGGGGTCTTCAATATGTTGATAACATTTCCTAATAATCGAGTCCTCTTTTTGTGCCTTAATCAAATCAGCATCTGGGGTTTCTATAATCCACTGGGCGGTTGAGAGTTCATTTTGGGCATGTGTTTGGGACCTGGTGACAGCACCGACCTGGATTTCCCCCAACAGGGATTCAGTTTCTTTGAGATCCCCGTGGATGGCTCTGGTTTTGGCCAACTGGTCAGCCAAGTAATTTCCCATTTTGTCTGGTCCCTCTATTCTGGAGTGACCTCTGATCTTTTTCCAATAGATGGTCATCTCATTCGAGGTGACCAGATCATCCATTCCTTGGATTAATTTCCCATGCTTGAGCGCTTTGTTATTCACACACAGCTTGCCTCGATTTATCCAAATAATCAGGTGCTCCACAAACCCATTCTGACATAATCTGAATCAGTGATTATGACCAGTTCTTTGAGTTGGTGTTGCATGGGAATGAGGATGGCTTGATATACCGGAATCAACTCTGCCACCTGACTACTTCGGGGACCTATTTTGTACCCAGCAGAGGGATCTGGGGCGTCATTCACCCAGGCATTCCCAATACAAGCCACTAGTTCTCTTTCCCTGTGAGTATCAACATGGTAGGAGCAACCATCCACAGAAACTGTGGGTATCCCCTGGCACGTGTCTTCCTTATAGACTTTGTGTGGGGAAGTAAGGTACGCCTCCATGTTGTCTTGGGTCTTTAGACTTTCATCCTTGAGACAGTTCTCTTGGGCACAGTCATGCAAGGGGACTCTTCTTGTTTTGGCCATATCTGAACTCCACAGGAAAGCCTTGCATGGACAGAATCCAGGAAGTAATTCTGGGATTACTCACGTTCCCTTTTCGGATTTGGTCACTTTGGAGATATTGCAAGGGCTGGTGACGAGTCTCGACAATGATGTGATCCCCCTGGATGAACGGGCGGTAATTCTTCAACGCCCACACCGTTGCCAGGAGTGCCTTTTCGCAATCATTGAATTTTTCCTCCACACGGAACAAAATCTTGCTCGCGTATGAGATTGCTTTGTTGGCCTTGTCATGCTTTTGGCATAATACTGCTGTTAAGCAAGTATTTAAGTACCCCGTCTCCAAGAAGAATTCCTTGTTCTTTATTGGGTAAGCCAAACAAGGCGCTTGAGAAAGGCTTCTCTTTAGTTGTTTTACTGCCTCGGTTTGCTCTTGACCCAAACCTCTAGTAAATGAACCAAGGGTCGCATGACCTCTGCGTAGTCTTCTATGAACTTTCTACTATAATTAGTGAGTCTAAGAAGTCTTTGTAGTTCTCGCAGAGTAATAGGGTCTTTTAATTTCAATAATGCCCCCACCTTTTTTGACTGGGGACTGAGACCCTCAGGGGTGATTTCATGCTCTAAGAAGTTCATGCGGAGCCGTACACCACTGTGCCTTCTGAAAGGACAATTTTGCTCTGGCTTTCTGCAACTGGGTCATAACATAGCGTATTTCAGCTATGTGTTCCTCCACAGTTGAGCTCTTGATTAAGACATCATCTACATAGGCTAGGTTTCCCCTTTCGGCCAAGTCGGCCATGGCCTTATGTAGGAAGATGTTACATTTGTTGCCAGAGTTAATGTATCCAAAGGGGTTTTGCGTCCATGTGTACTGTTGCCCCCTGAAGGTAAAGGCAAGGTTGTACTGGTCTTCCCTACCCACAGGTAACCGTTGGTCAGGTCAATGGTGGTATACACCTTTAACCCTTGGATCTGGGCCAGTCCCTGATCGCTTTAGGGAAGAGGCCATCTTGACATGTGGAACGTTTATTTCACTCTCTAAGGTCTGTGCAAAGACTCCATTGGCCATTGGGTTTGAGTATCCCCAGTACCGGGTTGTTAAAGGTACTGTGGACTTGACGAATTATCCCACGGGATTCTACGTTTTTTATAATCTCCGTGAGTGACTCCATAGACACGAGAGACAACCGGTATTGCTTCACAAATACGGAAGCCATCTATGAAAGATTAAAGAAATATCGAGGCTTAATACCACTTAATAGAAATACGCCAGGCACGAGTACAATGGTACAAGTACACTTTTATTTTGCATAAGAGCTGTCTGGTCTCTCAACACCTCGCAATGTGTGGTAGCGGACACCGTGAGATGAGAGAGTGCTGGACATTACAAAGCATGCATATTTATACATTTCTCTCACAATCCCGGAGACATCGTCCAGCCCATCTTCGTGTTATCCATTCACTAGGGTTTGTGGCCAGTTCACATAACTAATACAGATTCAAACAACTATACATTGTTCAATATTTTCCTCAAACACTAGACATGTTTTTCTGCACATGAAACACAATGGTAACAGTCCTTGTTTCATTTACTCATATTTGTCTATCGTTTGTTCTTAAATTTAAAGTCAGCTTAGTTTCAAGGAGTGAAAATACAGATTTCTGCAAAAGCGCATATTCAGCTATTCAACATTCTGTTTTGCTGTTTGAACGGAGAAGACACTATTGATACAGATTGTCTCTAGATTACTGTCTAAATACGGCTCTTGTTTAGCTCCAAGGTTTCTTAGTGCAGGACAAACAATTCCACCTTAGCAGCTTCAACATGCTTATCTACGTTGACATAGTACAAAGTTCATGTTGCTCTGCTGGAGCCAAAAACACAATTTCTAGCATGGGGCAGAGAGCAGGAGTTAATCAAAATGGCGGATAACTTTAAGATGGCGGCGTAGACAACTTATTGCAAGTTCATTTAAATATGATTTACAGTACGATGTGAATGCGCTTAGGCCAATGTTGATTATCAGGCGGTTTTATGCGAAATATGCTTTTACAAACCCTCCTTTTGGCCTAAGCCAAGAACATTAAACATTAGCATAATCCAAAAACCATATCTCATCGTCTGAACATCATTCGTAAAATGCTCAAATGTACCCATTCGTTGGGAACCTTCTCTTTGTATGCAGAATGGAACGGAGTTTGGACTATGGTTGATGATATAGGAGGGAGGCATGGCAGCCCTATTACCTACAGGAGCCATTTTGAAGGTAATTATTGATTGGAAAGGTCTAGAGCGTCTGTCAGAAGGCCTAGTAGAAGCAACATTTAGCTTGCTCCTATTCGCAAACAGAGAACATCCTAAAGGTGTTAAGACTCGTTTCTCAAATTCGTTAAGATTAGTTCCATCAAAATTCCCAGTGACGCTATTGTTACATCGGCCAAAGAATAATGCCCTAAGCAAAGCATAACAAGCAGTAGTTAAAGGGAGAGGATGAATATACCAGCCCTGTCCCTTTCCCCCATGTTGTGGCAGATGTGAACATACCCAGCAATTGGTCTTATTTAAAATGGCATGGGTTGCATTCATGATCATTAAGAGTGTGGTGTTATGATAACCCCCTCTATGTTAGCGGTCTCCAGGATGAAGAGTGTGTAAATGCACATAAGGAGGAGGCACAGTGGAGATACTTGCAATGGCAATAATACATCAAGCAGATGGGCATTTTCCAGACACCAAAACCCAAATGTCAATGCAATTGTAATACAAGCTGCTATTGTGACCAGTATCCATTTGATCCTACGGGACCATGACTCTCGATGAACGGATTCATTATCAACAAAACGATCAAGATCCTTTTAAGTACGAGTGGTCTCTAAAATAGGCAAAGTTTCTGAGCGTCCATTAAGAAGCCTCACTGTTAGGCTTTTGTACATGACCACGTGGCCTATGTTGATTGAAGGTAACTTTGCCGGTCCCGGCCCCTTAGTATATGCAGTAGAGGAATGACGACGGTGTAGTGAAAAGAGGAAACCGCACCCCCTGGGGCCAACCCTTGGAGCAATATAACTCCTAATCACCTTCCCTCACATGTAAGAAACTATGCGAGACACAATGAGCTCAGTCTGGAAGAAAGCCACTCACTCAGAAGATTTTATGCTTGCATTTATTTACTACATAGACTAATTTGAATCAAGCAGCAGTTTTCAATAGTATGGGAATTAAAGTGCAAGCTAAATAATACGAATTATCAGTCACAGATGAATATGCAATTATTCTTACGCTCCTAGGAATCGTTGATGCTGATATCATAGAATCACACCCAGGACCCACGCCACTCAGTGCCCCGCACCGCTCAGGGGCTGGCCTAGCCCCCGAAGGCCTGCACCCAAGCGGGAATGTGATGCCAGGAGCCTCTGCCCTCTAGTGCTGGCTGGTTGTCCAGGCGCTGTTTCTCTCCGTGTGCGCATCTCACAAACAGCCCAGGAACAGTCCTCCTCTAACTGGCCCAGGTAGAGTTCTCTTATTGGGGGCTGCACGTCAATCACTATGACGTACCAGTTATTTGAGAATCTTCTAGGCTAAAACCTTCCATGCAGCAAAACATGTTTTTGACTGGAAAGTTACTGTCAGTTTAGTTTTTGGCTCTCAGGCTCCGTGTACGTTGTTGTGGGAAGCGCCTTTCTACATTCCTGTGTTATCAGTGCACCTGACTCGCAGAGCGCAGAAGAGAATAGCCGTGCCTGTCTCCTACAAGCTGAGCAGGGCTTCATTCAAAACTAGATGTTTATGTCTCGAGAAGGGCCTTCACAGTTAACCCCTTGCAAGCATGCTGGCTCACTCAATTCGAGAGGCCTGGCTGGTCCAGCATTTTCGTCTGCACTTCGAATAAGCTCTAAATAAACGCAAGATAGCTCAGTAGGTTAATGCAGGTACAGGTTACTGCTAGTGCCTAGATGCTTTTCACGACAGAGGGACTGGCTCAACGGTGGGTTTTTGTGGGTTTCTTGTGGGCACAGCCTAGCTGTACTTTCCTATCCTATTTACATTAATGTAATGTCAGCAAAATCCAAATCTGAATCCGGTCCTGTGGTCGCAGATCGTACCTTGTGACTCTGGGTACGGAATGATCAGTGAACAAAGCGTCATCCTGTCCTGAAGAAGATGAAGAAGCAGAAACAGGATCGATCGACAGTGAAGAAGAAATTGAAGAAGAAGCAACAATCTCCCCAGGCCCCACAGGCTCAGGAAGGACTTTCGTGACACCCTCTGTGTCGATCAAAGCAGGTTCGTTGTGAGCGTCGGGATCATCAATTCCCTTCTCCTCCCCTTTGTAATAGGGCAGAGGAAAAGGAATCCTCTTCACGTGTGTTGCGTAGATCCAGTGCTTCTTTCCAGCCACACATATGGCGGTTTGCGTAGCAAAAAGGATCTGATGCGGTCCTCTCCAACGAGGTGCAAGGCAGGTGCCCCTCTCAAAATTCTTCAGAATATAATAATTTTGCATTTATATAGCGCTACGAACCCTCAGGTATCTGAGCGCTGCTTATTATTACCCACGGTGTGTGGTGCTCATTTATCAACCTCGGAAGGATGAAAGGCTGAGTTTGGCCCTGCCGGGATTCGAACCTGCGTCAGCAGGCTCTGCACGGATCTGTACGGATGTCAAAGCGAGCGCTCTACTCGCTGTGCCACTTGACCGGCTTAGAAAGACCCACTGGCCAGGTCAAAGTCGATGACCTGGACCCTCATATTTTACAGGAAGGGCTGCTCGTACCTGTTGATGAATCAAACGCAAGTTTTGAGTCAACTGGTCACAATAATCAGACAAAAGCGGATAGTCAACATCTTTCAACTGCTTGGGTTTTGGTACATTCCATATATTTGCTGGTCTTCCCATTACAATTTCAAAGGGGCACCAAAACTGCCCTTTTGGTGCCGATGTTCCTTTCCCAATGTTGTGTTTCAAGAATATCATGCAACTTTGGACAAAACGTTAAGCAGTTTTCTGAATATTAGTATTATACCAGACAGGATCTAACTGTTTGCAAATCTTTTTGGCACATATGTGTGTTGGGCCACGGGCCATGGTAACCATAGCAGTGACAGGCATTGGGTAGCATCCATCTTTGTTTTTCACTATCCACCCAACAACCCTCATCATCTAGACCCGCTGGACCCTCAGCCCACTGTTTGAATTCTTCTGGAGTAGCTTCAGTCTGAATTTCTTTTATACAGCTAATCCCTTTGTCTATCATAAAAGTGTCAGTGACTGTCACGGCTCGCTCCCTTCGCTCCCGTTCCCGCCACTTGGGGGCATGTTTTGGGGCTTCTTCCCTACTGGACATTTCCTCCGAACCTTATGCTACAGTGTCCAGATGAATTGGGAGCGCTAAAACCTTATTTCCCAAATTACTTCCCTTCCGGATCCATTCCAGGTTTTTGGCAGCCAGCATGCTACTGCTACTATAATCAAATGACTATGCTTCCCAGAATGCCTGGCTCACTGCCTCACCTCCTCCCTTGCAGGACAAGGCTGGGTGGAGGATAGGCAACACCTGTGGCTGCAGGTGCAGCAGGCGACACGCCTGAGGGGTGTGCTCGTTAAGCAGCTTTAAAAGCCTCAGTCTGCTTCAGTCCAGCGCTGGTCATTGTTGCAGCGTTCCTGTCGTGACTGGTCCCTTGTCCCTTGTTCCTGGTTCCTAGTTTTTGTGCCCAGTTCTAGTTAGTGTTTCTTGTTCCTTGTCCTGGAATTCGTATTTGTATGCCTAATTGATTTCTGCCTTTTGGAAATCCCTTTCTCCCTTTCTCTGTCTGCAGGCAGCCTTTCTCTGAGCTTTCCTTTTGCTGTAGCCCAATTGCCTGTGTTCACTGTTTCCTAGAAATTGCCCTTTGCTACTGAAAGACTTGTTGCATTAATCTTTCCTTTACAGGTTTAGTTTCCTGCCTTTTCACCTTGGATGGGTGGGAAAGTTTCCCTTTTGAAATCGTTTTCACTGCTCCTGATCCTTGCCTTCTATTGGGATCCATGCCATGTTTTCCTTTACACTTTTACATTTATTTCCTATTTTATTATTAGGTATGGGAAGCTGTTGTAACTAGCCCCTGTGTGATTATCTTTTGTTTTCCACACTACTATTCCTTCTTGCCTCTTGACTTGGGTTTAGGTATTTAGTCATCCTCACTCTTTGCCTTTACTGCCTTCTGGGTTCTTGTTTGATTTACAGGGTTGTGGGTTAGTACTGACTTCTGAGTGGTCTTTCCGGTCCTCGTGAATACGGACATCCAAGTGGTCTTTCCGGTCTTCGTGAGTACTGGCATTCATGTGGTCATTCCGGTCCTTGTGAGTACTGTTTCCAAATTCCTTATCCAGTACCGTCTAGAGTGTCAGCTTACAGATTCTGTCCCTGCTTGCCCTCTACGTGGGCTTAGCGCTGTCAGTATCTGTAATAGCATAGTGGGTAAGGAGTTTGCCGACTTTCCTTTCAGTCATAAGGAGGTTCTAAGTGCTTACCCTACATTCCTTTTCTTAAAGTGGTATACACGAGTCTTGGGTATTGAATGCACGTTGTTATATTCAAGGTTGTTTACTGTGTATTTTGTGCACATTTCCCCTGCCATATCCATCGCCTTCTTCCTTTCCTGACAGAATGACCAGCCGTTGTTCCCGTTCGAACATGGCCAGATTACGAAGGAAAGGCAGCAAGGCCTCTAACAAGTCTATACAGAAAGCTTCCCTTACAATTACCCGTGAAAATCGAATCTCTGCTCCTGACTTAAATGAACTCCTTGACACGAATGGGTATTTACGTGCAAAGTATTTTTCCCACTGGGTGGCCCATCGTACATTGCCTGATCCTAGCTCTGTCTTTAATTCTGATCCAGAGTCTATGTCCGCACAAGCCTTAGCAGTGGAAAACAACACACTGCAAGAATGTATACACACAAGTACCTCTGTTATTGAACCCCATGACTCCGGTTGTGCTTTACCTCAGATTGAACAGTTTCATGATTCAAGCATGAAGAATGGAGGGGTTCCTTGCATATCTTCTGTTTTCTGCCCTCAGTCTACAGCTTACTCCTCTGCACAGATTCTTACTGTGGTCACTAATGCCAAGGGGTCTGATGCCAATAGTCTTCTTAAAAGAAACACAGACCACGTCGGTAAGAGAGAGTATAGATCACAAGACCTGCAAGCAGTAGATGACAATATACAATCAATGCACTTCCAGATGGCTAGTACTGGATCCAGCCCTGATGCCACCATGCCTTCCCCTGTGCCTACTGATAGGGATGTACAGTTAATGCGGGACATGCTAAAAACAGAATTTGAGGAGTTAAAACAAGAATACATTTCCTTAAAAGAGGAGAATAAGATGTTACAGTCTTTTCTGAATACACCTCAAACTTTATCGTTGATGAAGTGAATACTGTTCAGTCCCTGAGTGCGGAGACTTTTGTAAATCATGATACTTGTCAATATGTAAGATCTATTGGGAGTGAAAGTCTTTTTTCAAGCACAGCGCTTATTCAGGGCACAGGTTCTGACAACTGTCCTACCGTTTGTCAGGAATTGCTGTTAGTTGAAGATTCACAAGCCACTCCTTTACCTGAAGCTTCCTGTGTAGCAGTTTGTCATAACTCTGAGCTTGAACACATACATGCTTCTGATTTCCAAACACAATCCACAATGGTGGCATACACAGAATCTGTCACAACTGTAGGCATACGTTCTGCCCTTGATCTAGCTGCTGAGACTGAAGTAGACATTCAAGCTGATGTGGAAAACGATGCTGCCTCTGTGTTCGCTCTTCCTTCTGCCAATTTCGGTCACTACGAGCAGTCAAAGACAGTGCAGAATTCATGTTTTGATGGACTCATTCCACAGATTACTGAACCAAAAACCCGGCAGGCGATCCCTGAACTGTTGATTGTTAATCAGCCACTTTCAGAAGCTAAAACAGAGGAATGGTCAATTGACGAAATCCTGATTAACAGAGACTTTACTATGGTGATTCCTCTGGTTGATTTTGACTTCTACAAAGGAAGAGACTCTGTGTCATCCACTAAGGAGAGGGACGGCAGGGGTACAGCTCAGACTTTGGTTACTGGTGCCAAGGGGTCAACTGCCTTAAAGGGGCTTTCCATTTCTGAACCACAAGTGTGTCTGCCGACTTCTGGGACTTCAGACTGTCCTCCTACTACCATTGACTCTTCAATAATCCTGTCCACAGCTCTGCAGTCATCGTTGGCACACGTATCTTCGATCAATAAAGGAGTGCTATGTCTGCCAGTCACCCAAGAGCCTTCACCATGTACGCAGTCAGAGCCAAAGACCTTGACAAGTTTGTCTTCAGCTAACAAGACGGCTCCAGCTTGCATGCCCTCAGCCTCGGAATTTCCTTTGGCATGTTTGTCTTCGGTTACAGTGACTCATCCAGCAGATTATCCTTCAGCCATGGAGCCTCCGGTAGTACATTCTAGGTGCATGTCTTCGGTCCCAGAGCCTACTGCTAGTTTGGCTTCAGTTCATGAGAGACCTGTGACCTGCTCAGCCTCGCTGCCAATATCGGAGGTGTACCTGTCTACACTGTCAGATCCTGCTGCATATTCCTCTGCTCCAGAGATTCCTCCTGAATCCCAACCATTTACTGATGAACGTTCATCTTGCCCTTCTTATGCTTCAGGGGGATCACCAGAATGTCTGCCTTGTACACAAAACAATTCTCCCAACTACTTGACTGTAGCATCAGCGCCTCCCGAATATGCAACATCTGAGCCTGAGACTTCTGCCAGCTCTCTCTTCAGAAACATCAAGCCGGCTCACGACTCGGGAGGGCCTTACATGCGAGGCCGCTGGACTTGCCTGGAGTATTACGAGAGAGAAACGGATGCCATCCACCACGGCCCAGTCACCGAACGAGTAGCCGACCAGGATAGCGGGCTGGACGGTCCGCGTTTGGAGTCCGGTTTGGATCAACCGCTTGACAACCCTTTTGTTGCCGGATCCCACATGAGTCTGAGGGAAGGGACGGGCATGGCCCTCCAGCTGCAGCGCCAGTTGGGTACTAGTAGCCAAAGGAGGGGAATGTCTGCTGCAGTTCAAGATGTGCCTGTTTTTGCTCCCGCTGCTAGTATGCCTGATGTTCCGAGTACTGTGTCTAACACTCCTATCAGTATGCCAAACGTTCCTGCGGTTGTATCCCACGTGCAACAAGGTGGCTACTTGACTGGCTACATGACTGTCAATGGGAGTGCCAGCCTCGTACAACCCATTGGATCTCCAGACTTCCAAGGCAAGGAACTTATGCAGGCGAATCTTTGTCACTTTCAACCACAAACCTTTACCCAGATGGATGACAGAGTATTCGAACCTCTACCTCAGCCGCCACCTTCCTCTTCCGAACATAAACATTTCCTGAAACCTACTGTTTCCTCACCTCCTGTGTGTCCACTCTCGGCAGTGAGGCTAACAGAACTTCTACCATTGTCTAAGGCATGTAGCACCAGCCTGCCTCTCTCCTCAAGGATGTATGCATATCCTCTTCCAGTGACTAAGCTTCCTGGACCTTCCAACTCTGCTTCGGGTCCTGCAAGTCCTTCATGCCTTTCTTCGACCCATGAGTCTCTTCCTCACCGAAAGCCCACCTATGGCTCTTATAGACTGCGGCCTGCTTCTATTCATTCCAGCCCTTCTGCTTCTGCCCGTGGGTCATCGTTTCCGTCAGTGCCACTTCTGAAGACAAAGCGCTCCTGTCATGGAAAGAAGATGTTTTGTGCGAGTAACGGCCGCCTGGAGTCGGCTGTGGAAGGGGGTATAGTGTCACGGCTCGCTCCCTTCGCTCCTGTTCCCGCCACTTGGGGGCATGTTTTGGGGCTTCTTCCCTACTGGACATTTCCTCCGAACCTTATGCTACAGTGTCCAGATGAATTGGGAGCGCTAAAACCTTATTTCCCAAATGACTTCCCTTCCGGATCCATTCCAGGTTTTTGGCAGCCAGCATGCTACTGCTACTATAATCAAATGACTATGCTTCCCAGAATGCCTGGCTCACTGCCTCACCTCCTCCCTTGCAGGACAAGGCTGGGTGGAGGATAGGCAACACCTGTGGCTGCATGTGCAGCAGGCGACACGCCTGAGGGGTGTGCTCGTTAAGCAGCTTTAAAAGCCTCAGTCTGCTTCAGTCCAGCGCTGGTCATTGTTGCAGCGTTCCTGTCGTGACTGGTCCCTTGTCCCTTGTTCCTGGTTCCTAGTTTTTGTGCCCAGTTCTAGTTAGTGTTTCTTGTTCCTTGTCCTGGAATTCGTATTTGTATGCCTAATTGATTTCTGCCTTTTGGAAATCCCTTTCTCCCTTTCTCTGTCTGCAGGCAGCCTTTCTCTGAGCTTTCCTTTTGCTGTAGCCCAATTGCCTGTGTTCACTGTTTCCTAGAAATTGCCCTTTGCTACTGAAAGACTTGTTGCATTAATCTTTCCTTTACAGGTTTAGTTGCCTGCCTTTTCACCTTGGATGGGTGGGAAAGTTTCCCTTTTGAAATCGTTTTCACTGCTCCTGATCCTTGCCTTCTATTGGGATCCATGCCATGTTTTCCTTTACACTTTTACATTTATTTCCTATTTTATTATTAGGTATGGGAAGCTGTTGTAACTAGCCCCTGTGTGATTATCTTTTGTTTTCCACACTGTACTATTCCTTCTTGCCTCTTGACTTGGGTTTAGGTATTTAGTCATCCTCACTCTTTGCCTTTACTGCCTTCTGGGTTCTTGTTTGATTTACAGGGTTGTGGGTTAGTACTGACTTCTGAGTGGTCTTTCCGGTCCTCGTGAATACGGACATCCAAGTGGTCTTTCCGGTCTTCGTGAGTACTGGCATTCATGTGGTCATTCCGGTCCTTGTGAGTACTGTTTCCAAATTCCTTATCCAGTACCGTCTAGAGTGTCAGTTTACAGATTCTGTCCCTGCTTGCCCTCTACGTGGGCTTAGCGCTGTCAGTATCTGTAATAGCATAGTGGGTAAGGAGTTTGCCGACTTTCCTTTCAGTCATAAGGAGGTTCTAAGTGCTTACCCTACATTCCTTTTCTTAAAGTGGTATACACGAGTCTTGGGTATTGAATGCACGTTGTTATATTCAAGGTTGTTTACTGTGTATTTTGTGCACATTTCCCCTGCCATATCCATCGCCTTCTTCCTTTCCTGACAGTGACCCCTTTTGTTGGATCCAACATGTACATGTTTGAGTGCAAATCAGTAGCAGTCTGTTTGGCTATTCTGTCAGCAAAAGCATTTCCATTTCCCACATCGTCCGTCACTTTCTGGTGTGCGGCACACTTCATCATTGCTAACTGTGTTGGAAGCGCAATTGCTGAAAGCAACCGGATTATTAAAGTACCATGCTGAACTTTTGTTCCATGTGAGGTCAAGAATCCTCCCTCAGCCCAAAGTCGGCCAAAGTTATGAACCACCCCAAATGCATATTAACTATCTGTGTATATATTTACACTAAGTCCTTCAGAAATTTCACAACCCCTATTTAACGCAATAATCTGTGAGGCCTGCGCAGAATTATGCAGAATTCGTTAAGTTTCCACAACAATGCTCAATGTGGTGATTGTGTAAGCAGCAGTGGATGTACCATCCGGAAGTTTGAAACAAGAGCCATCACAGAACAGCTCCCCTTGCAGATTCTTTAAAGGTGTATCAGCTAGATCAATTCTGCCTTTCGTTTCTTGCTCTGTAGTATAGAGGCAGTCATGTGACATCTTGCCACTACAGTCTGTTTCTTGTGGGAGAGGCAATAGTTCAGCCGGATTTAATGAGAAACATCTCTTAATTTGGGTATGCGGAGCAAATAGAATCAGTTCGTACCTTGTTAGTCGAGCTGATGTGAGATGTTGCATCTGTGTTCTGTTTAATAGAACGTCTACAGAGTGGGGTAAAGAATGACCTAAAACCATACCCTCACTTTGTTTCACGGATGCAGCAGCAGCAGCTACAGCTCTCAAACATCTTTGCAAAGCGCATGCAACAACAGGGTCTAACGTGGAGGAAAAATAGCTGCATGTCTATTCTTGCCCCCATGTTCCTGTGTTAAAACAGCCAAAGCACATCCATCACATTCATGCACATACAACAAAAAGATCTTTTCATTATTTGGTGTGCCCAAAACCGGTGCTGAACACAATGCAGCCTTGAGCAAATCAAAAGCGTTCTGGCAATCTATGATCCACGGTCAATGCAAAGAAATACCCTTCTTTGTCAGTGCCAACATAGATTTTATTATCAAGGAAACATTTGGGATCCACTGTCTACAGTATGAAGCCATGCCTATTAAAGCTCTGACCTCTTTCTGTGTATTTGAGACAGACATACCAGAGATACTTTGTATCCGTTCAGGTATCCGTCTTCTTCCCTCCTTCAACAGGAGATAGCCTAAATAGGTGACCTCCTGTTGACAATACTGAAACTTCTTCAACAAAGTATTATGCCCATGGTCTGGTCTGCTAAGTGAATAAGCAGCAACACGGTGCCCTCTTTGCAAGCAACTTCTGAATCAGGAGCTAGAAGTAGATCATCAACATTTTGCAACAATGTACAAGTGGAAGGCAACTGAAGCGTATCAAGCTGTTCTTTCAATGCTCTACTATAAATGCTTGGACTCTCAGTGTACCCTTGTGGCACACGAGTGAATGTAAAGGAGCGTACTATCAACATGTACAGGAATACTGAAAAAAGCGCTTTTCAAATCCACAACACTAAAATGTGTAGGCGTAGCTGAATCATAGTCAGAATTGTGGTAACATCAGCCACAATCGGAAACTGTGGAGCAACAACCTTATTAATTGCGCGCAAGTCAATAATAAAACGAAAAGGAATCGTATTATTCCCTTTCTTATAGATGGGCAAAATCGGACTATTACACACGCTTCCTGCAATTTCCTCAATTACACCTCGATGCACAAAATCAGAGACAATACTTTTCAAAGCCTGTTCATCTTCAACGCAGCAATTTAACACCTGGTTTCAACACAATTTTAACTGGTTCAATTTGTAAAATTCCAACATCATTATCATTAACCGCCCATAAACATGTCGGAACCTTATTCAATTCAGTTGGTAAAGGCCTAGACAAAAATTGTGCAACAGAAGTTTGTTGGGGCGAAATCTTTAAGTATACTCCATCTGGAGAACAGTAAATCACAGCATTCAATTTCTTTAATAAATTCAATCTCAACACATTTTCGCCACAATTTGTCATCAAAAGAAATGGACAAGAATCAGTAAATGGTCCCAGTGAAATTGGTACCTGCCGAGAGACCGGACTTACCACTGGCGTACCAGAGAACCCTACAGAAATGTTGTTCTGCCCTGACAGTGAAATATTTGAAACCCGTGAATGACCAATAGAACACTTCTGTACTCCTGTATCTATCAAAAATAGATGCTCCCTACTCCCCACCTTCATTTCAACGTAGGGCCCTTTCTGATCAACAGGAATAGGTACTGGTTCCAGACCCTGCTTCGGGCTGTCCTGATGGGACAATATATCGTCAAATGCAAGATCCTCAGAAAAATAGACAGTCGAAGGATTATCAAAAATGTTCCCACTATTAACATTCTGTTGCTGACTATCTTGTGAAGGTGTCTGTTGATTTTGTGCAAACTGACTTCTACCAGGACCCCCTATCCCAGGACGGCCTCTGGATCGTCTATCCATGGCACCATATGTGCTATTTGATCTCTGCTGTAGGATCGGGCATTGGGCTCGCCAATGACTCTCCTGTCTACAATATGCACATTGGTTCATGTGTACAGGACCCAGTTGTGTGCTACCCTGTGGTGTTCACTGGCCTCTAAACTGTGTATTCCCACCTCTGGCTCCTCTAGCTATTTGCTGCAACAATACTCTAGTCTTCAGGTCTCCCTTCTTCTTTTCCACCTTCTCCTTTTCTGTATTAATCCTATTCTCATAGTACTGAGCCATAAGTAACACTTCAGATTGTGATTTCACTTACCAAGTACTCTCAGAAGTCATGATCTGTGATTGGTTTTCAGGCAGTAATCCACGCACAAATGTATCTACAAATAACCTTTTTCCTGGCTCTGTACTTAAATCTTGACCACTAAAATCTGAAAATACCTGCTCAAATCTGTTAAAAATATTCTGTTGCACCCTCTGACTTCAATTGTATGCAAGCTGTAAGCTTATCCCATATGATTCTTTTTTCAGGAACCAGAGTTTTCAATTTAGTCACTATTCTGTCTGGCAACACCAATATCACCTGTGGCGGCTTCTCACCAGCATTTCTTTCCCCATCTATTCGTATTAAGGCATCCCATGTATCACCCATCCCTGCCTGATCATCTACAGGTCTAATCTGCTTCCACAAATCAGCAGGCAGGATCACGGGAAACAACAAATCTATATCACTCAACGTGAAAACTGACAAATGCAAAACAGATTCAATTTCTTTATAAAATCCTGTTGGATTCTTCCTAATGTCTGGAATTGATTGCCTAATGGTATTCACTTCCTGTCTAGAAAATGGCACATGAACAAACTGTGAGACATAATGTGCTTCAGTAGTAGTAGCAGGTGTTCCTGCTACGGCATCAGCTGGAATCTCTACTTTCGGGACAAATGTCGGAGGAACCTCCCTCATCGGCAATTGTAAAGTAGGCAAATCTGAACATCTATTATGCAACAAGGCTATATCAAGTGACAAAGTAGTCAAAGCAGTATCGGGCGAAAATGCTCTCTTATAAATGACCATCAAATCTGGTGGACAACAAACCTTTCTCTTCATAAATTCATCTTGTAGATACTCTACCATCACCTGTAACACTTTCCTTTGCATTGCCAGAGCAGACTGACTAAACGTGTCATGCACTTCAATGGGAGAAATTGAAACATCCGAAATCCATCTAAGAGCGTTGTTATGTACAAAGGGAGGCTTTCACATAACCAGTAGTTTAAAGGTAAAGAACCTTTTATTTGTAAGTTGATGACATAAAACGACCCCCAGCAGGAGGAGTATAATCTTCCCACTAAGGCCCTGCTTCTTCACTGGCTCTCCTTGGAACCCTGCTACATAAGATGCAGTTCTATGTTCTATAGTATCTAAGTGACAATAGACATAGTGAAGGAAATATTATACACTCATGGTTTAACAGGTAAACATTGGAAACACTGCACATCCTAACACCTCTCCTCCTTAAACATAACAAGTAACTGTGGGTGAGGACCCACTAAAATTGAAACCTGTAAAACAAATATTATACACTCGTGGTTTAACAGGTAAAACATTGGATGCGCTGCAAGTCCTGGCACAAATCAAGAGCATAGATATAGGACATCTAGTGGTTGACTAGGTAGAGTCACAAGAAAGTCCCTGTCTCCAACTAACTGAAGACAAATTAACATTGAAACGGAAAAGCCACCCTTTCCTTATTCCAAATAGCTCCTCCTTTGACCAACACTGACGAACCCAAGTCTTTCACAACTTGCTTGGGTTCAGAAAACAACGAGGCTCCTTTACGTTATACACTCATGGTTTAACATGTACAAAGGGAGGCTTTCACATAACCAGTAGTTTAAAGGTAAAGAACCTTTTATTTGTAAGTTGATGACATAAAACGACCCCCAGCAGGAGGAGTACAATCTTCCCACTAAGGCCCTGCTTCTTCACTGGCTCTCCTTGGAACCCTGCTACATAAGATGCAGTTCTATGTTCTATAGTATCTAAGTGACAATAGACATAGTGAAGGAAATATTATACACTCATGGTTTAACAGGTAAACATTGGAAACACTGCACATCCTAACAAGCGTCTCTTGTGCAAATGCGCATTTCTTCACTCATTGATTTCAATGGAGGAAGAAATTGCTTCTGCACATATGAAGCTTGCCATTCATTACCATACATCTCATCTTTCTGTAACCAATCTAGCTCCCTTTTAAACTCAAATACCTTCTCTACATGCTCATATACTTTCTCCGCAATGTCCCTTGAGCAGGCGAGGACATTCAAATCCCTCAACCCCTCTGGGACATTCATGTCCGTCAAATCACTCCATATATCAACTAAATGCATTCCCATCCGTTCTCTTAAAATAGTCTGTTCAGGAATACCCCTTTGGACAGAAATCGCAACTAAAACAGCCGATTCATCACCCTCTTCTATGTACTTTTTAGCCCATGTATATAACTCTCTTTTTCTGTCTTTAGATACTGTACCACGAGTCACTATTCTTGAATCAGCTCCCGCCCCTTCAACCATTACAGGTGGAGCAGCACCACCTGGTAAAGAATCAATAGGTAGCGGTGGAAATACCGCTGGCGGTACAGACAGAATTATGGGGACGGCAACTGCCAGTATTTCAGTGGTGGTTGCTGCCCTGGGTTACTTGAGCATGTAGTACAGCCAGGCAGCCACAGTACCTGGTACAGCTCACTAGTTCAGCAGGCTGGCACGCTCATGTATGTGAGCCAGTATTAATATAACGGTGACATTGCTACAGCTCTGCAGGTAGGGACGCTCAGCAGGCACAGGCAAAGCTTTGTTAAGCTGGGGCTTCCCCCTTTTTCTTCTTATATGAATTCAGCATGGGGTGCACAAATGTGCAGGCATGTGCCAGGCCACCAACTCACTGAGTCTTAAACACACGCAGGCAGGGGAGGCGTGGCTATGAGGGCCATGTAAGGAGACGTGTTCCAGAGGAGCTCCCGCAATCCTGCAATGATCCTTACAGATAGTGCATACATGAATGCCTATGACCATTGAAAACCCACATGGCCGCTGCGGTGAACGTGCCTGGTGAACTTCTGGGGCCCACAGGATGCACTGAGACAAAGTTATGCATACTGCAAAGGTTGCGTGAGCCGGAGAAGAAGGGCGATACAAAATGGCAGACTGAGTGCGAGAACAAAGGAATCATTCTGCTGCGCGAGGGCAGTGCAACAATAACGAAGCGCAGGCACAGTTGAATGGTGCAACGTACTGGGACACACCGCGCCAAAGACACAGGCTTAGATGAGCCCGGATGCATGGGAGTGAATGCGGACAGTAGCGAGCGCGAGCTCGACACATGTGGGAGATCCCCTGAACGGACCGTCCCCGAGGCTCGCCGCAGCAAGGAACAGCTGCTAACCGCAGCTGCAGAAGACGTGTATACGAGTAGGCGGTGTCGGGAGCGGCCTGACTGAACAATTACAGCCCCAGCATCCACAAAGAGCTGAACAAGAAACAATGTGGCCAGCGAATGTGTAGCTCAGCGGGAACGGACCCGGCAAGAGCTTGGAAGGGAGCGTGTACGCTGCTTGCAGGGTCCAGGCTCATGAGGACACGGGACCAGAAATCGGTGGCCGAAACGAGATAAGTGAAGAGGAGCCCTGCGGTGCATGGGAAACGAGCCCGGCGTATATATGAAGGCAGGTTATGAATGGCAATAACAAGGACATCTACACAACGGCAGCGCAAGAAGCGGCCGCAAGAAGATGGGCTGAGGAACTGAGCCCCTGCAGCTGAGTCAGAGGCAAACTGGGGATCACAGACAGCTTGAACGGATGTGGGAAATAAGAACAGTGGGGCAAACGCATATCAAAGGCGAGTAAAAGGCGTCTGAACACCAGGCTGCCGAGTGCTGGGACCATGAGAAAACAGAGGCACGGAGCTGCATCAGGACACCAGCAAAGTAAGGAGGAAGGCACTGTGGGGGGACGCGCACATGGCCGTAAATGCCGGTGACGGCACAGAACGCTATATGTAGTAGATCAAAGCGGCCAACACAGGACACAAGCAACAGTCAGAGAAGGGGGAGCACCCTGAGAAACACAAACATCCAGGCATAAACACTATGCAGGGGTCGCAGACCCGAGGGCAAGGCAAAAGTGGGACACAGGCTCATACAAGTAAGGACGACCAGCAGTATCGGCTGCCGCCAGAAGGGGCGCCGCAAAGAGATACAGATTGAGCCATTTCGCACACCTGGCAACAAGGAGTGCTCCCCATAAGAAATGTGCTATGACCAAGGGCGGACAAGGGCAAACATGAACACCCAGCTGGCGAACCAAGCGTGAATCTCTGGGCACCCCTTGGGATGCACAGCAACCCATGGACAACAACAAGCAGAGCAAGAGGATGTGTGTGAGTGTACACAGTGGAACATTGCAGAGTGCCAGCCGAAAGGTTTGACCAGCGAGGCGTTGGGGACCACGCCCAACTGGAAAGCAGAAGGGAACAAAGCGCACAACCAATGTGAAAACAGAAAGCAACAAAGCCCTGGAATGCTGCGTGGCAAAAATTACATATAGACATAGCCAATGCACCTGCTGCCCTGAGACCTATTATAAGCACTAGACAAAGCGGATGTTCGGAGCATCCTGAACACAACCTGGGACTGCTGGGAGAAAGCAGACAGTGAATGCGCAAATAGCGAACGACACACAACAACAACAGAGCAGACAGTGCTGAAACTGCAGGCGGACTTAAAGGCATGGACATAAGGGGGCTAACGCAAAGCACAGGCAAACATTACAGGAAGATCAAGGAGCGGAACAGAGGGGCCTTGAAGCATACGAAGACCGTTGGGTCAGACACAAGGTCGACATACGACCACTAACCCTAAAGGGCAGAAGCGGCGACACGGCCCAACAAGGGCCGGCACACAAAGGCAATAGGAGCGGCAGCAACTAGGAGACGTGGGGGAGCACAACCCATTCACGATATAATACAAATAGCACACATGGATTTAAACCATAGCCTCCCACATGAATCACAGTTAACTGCATAACAGGTTCGCAGAGCCGAAGATCACACCCTTGACAGCCCGAACTGAGGCATACGAAAACACTGAGATGGCGAGTAAACAGACCAAGACAACTGACCAAGACAAAAGGGAAACAACCCACGCTGGCGGAATACGCAAGAACACCGCAGCCGGCAGAAGGGGCACGGAGTAAGGAGAAGACCCGCACCACAGTTACTACCATGGTAGGCAAAGATCAGCAGATCCTGGAAGCAATTGCGGACCTGAAACTAACGTGGGAAACCAAACTGGAGACAGCCATGGTTGAACTCAAAGCAGCACTGGAACTCAGAGATGGCGCAGTCCAGGAGGAAGTGAATCTACTTAGACAAGACATTAGAGTGTTAGCAGAACGCACAGGCGAACTAGAAAAAGAAGTAACCCCAAACACAGCGGCATGTGCGTCCCACACATCAGAGATTCACATCCTGAAACAACACGTGAGCAACCTGGAAAATAGAGCAGAAGAAGCGGAGGGACGCGCCCAGAGAAATAACATACGTATCGTGGGACTACCGGAAGGTGCAGAGGGTTCTAACCCAATGGATTATGTCGAGACGATGTTGCTGCAAGAAATAGGAGGGGCACTCACCCAAGGATTTGCAGTGGAAAGAGCGCACAGAGCCTTAACAAGGAAGCCACCGCTAGGAGCTCCCCAAGACCAATAATTGCCAAAACCCTGAATTACCGAGATAGAGAGAAGATCCTAGAACATTTCTGGAAAGGCGGCACGATACAAAGGACATCGGCGAAGATCACAGCATACCCGGACTACACACTCCTGTGCAGAGACGACAAATGAACTATGGGTCAGTAAAGAAAAGACTGCGAGAGGCGGGCTACAAATATATGCTGATGTACCGGGCGAGATTGAAGGTGTACCACAAAAACAGAGCTCTGTTCTTTGATACCCCAAGGACGCGACAGAGTGGTTGGATGCCCAGAACTGCCCGTCGGAAACAGACAACCAGAGAGAAGACAGATCAAATAAGTAAGAGAACGACTGCAATAATCGAGGTGTTGTTAAACTAGACATTGGGACTTGAATATAAGATAGAAGAGACGGGGCACGGCGCAATAGTGCAGACTTGCGGGAGGCTCGATGGACTCGCTCTTATAACCCCATAGATAGCTTAGTTAAGTTACCGATAGTTCGGTAACTCCCTGCTGGGTCCCTAAAATCGGCATCACAGAGAAAGGACCAAATGCGGGATAGCCTGAGATCCAGGGATGGAGCTGGGCAACAGTTGGGAATGGGAAGGGTGGGGGCAGGGGAGGGATTTGGGGGTGTGCAGTGAAGTTAGTTAAAGAGACTAGGGGGCGGTGTTTATGTTGAAATTAGACAGGGAACAAGCTCACATCCATGTCAAACAAAATCTGAGAGGAGGACAAGGAGGGAGGGAGAAGGGATAAGATATGGATGACAATGAGAGACCTTAGAATAGTAACCTGGAACGTCAGAGGCCTCAACAGTTATTTGAAGAGAAAAAAGGTAATGATGTACCTGAGAAGGCAAAAAGTGGATATAGCTCTATTGCAATAAACTCACCTCACCAAAGACAAACAAGAGGTGGTAGGGAAAAATGGAGAGGGACCACCATAGGGGCAATGTACTCGGCTTATGCCAGAGGGGTGATCATTTGGGTGGCGCCACATGTGCCCTTCCAGATGCTACAGGCCACGGTGGAGCCAGACGGATGTTAGAGAACAGAGAACTGTGTATCATAAATATGTACGCCCCTTACCAAGATACAGTGGCCTATTTTAAGACATTGGGCCTCATTACGACCCAGGCGGTCCGGAAATAACGGTGGCGGTAAACCCGCCGCCACCGTTGTTTCCGGACCACCTGAGTCCGACCCCTGCAGGCGGGAGGTGATGTTCCCGCCAGGTCTGACCTGGCGGGTTTAACACCTCCCGCATGCAGGCGGACGAGGAAACACCGGCAGCATTACGAGATGCTGCCGGTGTTTCCATGATCCCCATTTCCATTGAGTCCCACAGGACTCAATGGGAATGGGGATTAACACCATTCCGCCTCCGGTAATGCCCCGGTAATTCCGGGAATCACGGAGGTGGAATGGTAATACGAGTCCGGCGGTAACCAGGCGGTTTTACCGCCTTGGTTACCGCCGGACTCGTAATGAGGCCCATTATATAGAAAAATTAGTCCCCACATAGGAGGCGCGGTTATATGGGGCGGGGACTTCAATTGCACGCTGAACCCCAAAATGGACAGGTCAGATACAAAATTAGATAAGCCTACCCCAGCAGCGAAAATGCTACAAGCCCTGTTGAGAGACTTCGGGCTGGAAGACATATGGAGTCAGCAACACCCGAATGATGGGCACTACTCACACTATGCCGCCCCACACAATCTGTACACGAGTCTAGATTATATGTTCGCCACTTCGGAACTTGCTGGGGAAATGACAGGTTCAGAACATAAGGCAAGGATACAATCAAACCACTGCCCCCTGGTCCTGGCGTGGCGACATCAGCCCCTTAGAGCCAGGATTCCAACATGGAGGCTGAAAGCCGAGGCATTGAAGGATACTGCATTTCGAGAGGACTTAAGGGAGGAGATAATTGGGTACTTTGAAAATAACATAGGAAGCGTAAAGTCAGGGGGAACACTGTGGGAGGCCTTTAAGGTGGTAGTGAGAGGGACAGCCATATCTAAATCTAGAGGGCTCCAAGGGGGCATAGAGCAAGAGTTACAGGAGACGGAAAAGAAACTAGAAGCAATTATGAAAAGAGGGAGCACCTCACAGGAAGACGCAGAGCAGGCGAGCCAATTACAACAGGTTTGTGGTGGGCTCTGGGAGAGGCTATGTAACCTGAATTACAAAAAATACATTGAAAGGCAACATGCAGGAGGGGACAAACCGGGGAGGTTGCTCGCATGGCTATAAAAAACAAGACACCGAGAAAAGCCATTAGGGAGATAGCGGGGGAAGAGGGCCAAGTCTGGAACACCAAGGAGGGTGGGAACGAGGGATTTCTTAGATTCTACAAACGCCTCTACGAAGATGCAGGGGAGACTGCAGAGCAGGAGACTCAGGAGACGCTGGAAGATATAGGATTACCAAAATTGAACGAGGAAGACACAGAGAACCTAGATGCCCCAATCACAATAGAGGAATTAGAGACCGTGGTATTACATCTGCCCACGAGTAAAGCCCCAGGGACAGACGGGCTACCCAGCAAATTCTACAAAACGCATAGACAGGAAGTGCTCCCCCCGCTATTGGCAATGTTAAACGAGGCCTACGAGAAAGGGAGACTGCAGGAATCCCTGAGAGAGGCGGTAATCATTCCGCTTCTCAAACCTGATAAGCCAAGCACGGAATGCGGATCGTACAGACCCCTATTCATGCTAAACCAGGATAGTAAAATTCTCACGGCCGTGCTGGCGAACAGACTGAAGAGGGTAATAAAGAAACTCATACACCCCGATCAAACCGGATATGTCCTAGGTAGAAGCATATCCGATAACCACAGGAGGCTCCACCATATAATAGAACAGGCAGAGGGTGACCCAAGTGAAATAGCAATAGTCTCGTTAGATGCAGTAAAAGCCTTCGACTCCATAAAGTGGCCTTGGTTGATGGCGGCCTTGAAAGAATACGGGATGGGACCAGGGTACCTGCGGTGGGTGAAAATGATATATAGCTCCCCAATAGCCCGGGTCAAAATGGGGAGCGATAATTTCAGATAAATGGCAACTTAGCAGAGGCACGAGACAGGGATGTCCATGGTCCCCGATGCTGTAGATCCTTGCACTAGAACCATTGGTGATCTGCTTGAGACAGCAATATGAAGAAATAGGGGTCTACACTAAGGGGGGACCGCATTTGGTATCATTGTATGCGGACGATATGCTGCTATACCTGAGGTACCCAGAGGAAAATTTGCAATACATTTTGGAGGTGATGGAGCGCTATGCGACTCTTTCGGGAATAGCGGTGAATCCCAAAAAATCATGCATGTTCCCTCTAGGGAGATGTAAAGGAGTCCCACAGGAGAACTTACCTATCCTGCAGATAGCCTGGCAGACCAGAACATTTAGATACCTGGGAATTAATATATACCACACAACTGTAGACAAGCACAAACATAACACGGAGAGGGCCGTGGAAGGAATTAAGAACAACGTGGGGTTCTGGCCATGGTGGGAAGGGCAGCCTTGCTCAAAATGGTGGTCCTGCCTAGGCTACACTTCTTCGCAAATATCCCATACATGGTGCCCAAACGCTTTTTTATTAAACTCCAGAGCTTATGTAGAGGTTTCCTGTGGAACAACTCCAGAAACAGAGTATCCTTATGGAAATTACAGAATACGTATGATAGAGGGGGCATAAACCTGCCGAACTTTGAGATATATGACTTGGCAGGGCAGCTACTACATGTCGCTAGGTGGCTTTCGGAAGACGAGACAGCACAATCCAGATTGTGCAGGGGCGAATGCGACCCTTATTTCCTTAAAGAACTGATATGGCTACCCAAACCAGAGCTGAATGGGCGATCAAGATTGCTGGACCTGGGCTGGAAGACTTGGCGCAAGGCGTGCCGAGCTGTGGGAAACCCGACCCTGTGCTCCCCGCAGGCGCCACTCGTGGCGCTACACGGGGTGGATGAGCAACTGAGGAAAGGGATCCGCAAACACTGGGAGCCGGTAGGCCTAGAGACCTTGGGAGATGTATGGCAAGAGGGGAAGGCACTGGAATTCCAAATGATAGTGGACGAAACTGGGGTGAATACGGGGCAATATATCACATATACTAGAATAAACGGGTAAAGGAAACGTGGTCTGAAATAGCACTAGCAGAACAACCTGATACGGCCATAGAAACGATGTACGATATCTCAGAGGGGGGGCACGAAATATCCCGGATCTATGAATTGGTGATGTCTAGAGTAGGTAAGGAGCTGCTCCAATTGAGATGGGACTGGGAGGAGGAAGCAGGCGAACCTATGCAAGACGGCCAGTGGGAAAGAGCCAAAGATACCATAAAAAGGTGTCTAGGAATGCGAGGCTGCAGCAGATTCAGTTATATATCACCTATAGGGCATACATGACCCCCCCAGAGGATCGCCAGATTTGGGGGTACAGAAGTACCAAAATGCCCCAAGTGCGGGGAGGTGGATGCCGGGATGATCCATATGTTCTGGGCGTGCCCGGAAGTGGGAAAATTCTAGGGGGAAGTCAAGCTATGACTATCTGAAAAGGGGATTAAGCTAGAAGTGGAATCCATATGGGCTTGCATGATGGGGGGATTTAGCAGACCATGCAACCTGAAACATGTCTGGAAACTCAAGGATTTGGCCTATATTTTGGACAAAAGGAGAATAGCCATGGGATGGAAAGCAGCCCACACACCCAGATTAGAGATATGGTGGAACGATCTCCTGAAGTGGGCTGATTCTGAGACAGTAGTATGGTACGAAGCAGTCAGCAGAGGGGAGGAGGATGAAGTGGGACCTCTGATAGCATGGAGACAAATGGTAGCCACATTGTTGGGATCCTCCTATGCCAATTCCAGTGAATATGATACGTCCGAGAACGGCGAAGGGGATTAACCCCAAGAGACGAGAAATCTGAGGAACTGAGGTGGAAGCTCGAGTTAAATTGGGGGAATGGGGGATGACAGTGATTAATAACAAGTAATGTATGCTAAAAAGCTTGTAACTAGAAATGTCGGGTGTGATGGTTACGTTTTGTTCGTTGTAAAGATTTATAAAAATTATTATTAAATTAAACACACGCAGGCACATGCCTGCTATTGCTGCTGCACAGCCTCCAGTGCCACTAGTGTGGCAGAGGGGTACCCAGCACAGAGAAGACAACAACTTGAGTCACCAGCCAACAGCACCACTGTAGGGGCTAGGCCAGGGAAAACTGCCTGTGCTTATTGCCATTCTATAGAAGATTTAGCAAGGTGATTGACAGATAAGTTGATCAGTTTCGATAATAATTTGTCTTCCTATGTCTGCCACCTTATATGAAGAAAGCACAGTTGCTCCATTTTATCTGGATAGACAATGTTAATCTTAAAGGTATTTGTACCACGCACCGTCACCACCGGAGCAGTCCCCAGGCACTCTGGTGGATCTGAAAAGCAGGGTGTGAAAAAAGGGAGGGAATGAGGGGGATTAGTAGGGTGCAGTGGGAATAGGAAAGTGAGAGTTATGATGTCCTGTTGGTTGCTTCAGCTCGGTTTGCACCATTCGCTGAGTTTAGGTGCGGTTTTCGGGTCTGTGCGAATTCCCATGTGCTGTTGTGCTGGGTTATGTGTTGTTAGTCTGTTGTTGCAATTTGGTGAAGTACGTTTGGATTGCTGTGCAGAGAAGTGGTTGTGTGAGTTTCTGGATTTTAGAGTTAGGTTAGCAGGTTTTCTTTACCTCTTTGTCTTTGCGTTTCTGCGCTGAACATCTATGATTATCCTGTGTTATTGGGATTGTTGTTTGGCCGTCTAGTTGGTAGGGATGTTTACCTCTGTATTACTCTATTGGTGTGTGTACTTGGCTGATGCAGGCGTGTTTCCCGCGCCCTGTGTTGGCGAACTGTAGGTTAGAGGATGCTGTCCCTCCCTGCCCATCCCGTGTACGAACCTTACCTAGCTAAGTTTCCTCTGAGGACTAGCGGTATGTGGGCACCCTCTGGCTAGGAAGATTAAGTAGGGGTCATGGGTTCTTCCCTTGGATTCTTGTTTCCTGCTGGGTCTATGCTTCCTAGTCGTTTCCTTCTGGTTCTCAAATGGTAGACAATGAGAAAAGGCCTGGGTTTTACAAGGTGGTAGACATTGAAAGACGCACCTAGGTTTGAGAATTCCTAGACAGTGGGAGAAAGGCCAGTGGTGGACAGTGAGAAACTTCACAATTCTATCTAGATGTGACACCTGCTAGACTTCGCAATTGTATCTTTATGTGACACCTGCTAAACTTCACAATTCTATCTAGATGTGGTGCATGCTAAACTTCACAATTCTATCAAGATGTGACACCTACTAAACTTTGCAATTCTGTCTTGTTGTGACACCTGCTAAACTTCACAAATCCATCTAGATGTTGTACATGCTAAACTTCACAACTCCATCTAGATGTGGTACATGCTAAACTTCACAAATCCATCTAGTTGTGGTACATGCTAAATTTCACAATTCCATCTAGATGTGACGCATGATAAACCTCACAATTCTATCACGATGTGGCACATGTTAAAATTCACAATTCTATCTAGATGAGACTGGATACAAGATGGCTAACCTTACAGATGTGAGAGGAAAGCTGGCTGTGGCTGATAGGGGAAGAAGGCTAAGTGCCTGGGGGGTAAGAATATGTAGGAGAATATGAGGGTTGGTTATAGCCTGGCTAGCTAACATAATGGTTTAAATTTGAGTAAAGGCTACCATACCACTGTGGTCTAAACATGGGAATAAGCTATCGGGTACAAATAAAATAAATTGAAAGGTAAAAATGATAAGTAGAGAGATGGTTCCATTTAATGGGGTGTAGTGATTACTGTCACGCCCCGGCCGCACCCCACTTACCTTGTTAGTCGCTACTTGGTGACGGCTGCTCGCTTCCCCTCTGACATGTTCAGCCATTGTTTGTAGCCACTTCTACAGGACCTGTCCCCCATCTGGGCTCCTCCACCTTAGGGGCTACAATGGGCAGAGGGTTGCTGTAGTGTGATGAGTCTTGTGGGCCTCTGGTCCGGACATGACTTTGAGTGGGATTATGCTTTGGTGACTACCCAGAAGAGTAGTGGGGAGGGCATGATATCATGATGGGTTGCTGCTTGGAGTGGATTTAAAGGGAGCACGCCACAGTGATCACTCTCCTGCGCCTTGAGTTTAAGGTGGCGTAGAGATGTGTCCACTCAAGTGGCAGCGGGGGGTCTGAGATTTCCTTTTCGGTGGATGAATGAGAATGAAAGGATAATATGCTAGTGTGGCTGATTGGGGTGGTTCCTTTGGACAGTGTGGGTGGGCACTTGTTGATACGTGGCTGCCTGCTTCTCCAGCTGACACCTGCAGACACTTTCTGGAGCGGTCTCTGCAGGAGCTGTCCTTGGGTCCTTCGCAGCAGGGGCTGCAGTGGGGAGTGGGCTGCCCTAGCATAATGAATGCTATGGGGCTATGGACCAATCAGAGTTGGAGGTGGGGGTATGCCATGGCATCCACCTAAACGGGTTAGGGAGAGGGGCCTGCACATGATCTAAACCAATGCAAGGGGAGAGGAAAATGGGGCCAGAGTCTCTAAGCACCACCCATGTGCGCCGGGAGGCTAAGATGGTGAGGTGAGGGGCTACACACAAGGGTTTAACCCTCAGTGTTGTTCAGAGTGAGAAACCAGACAATCAGGGTTTGGGGAGGGTCAGGAGGTGAGAAGAGGTTTTGAAAGTGGGAAACAGGCTCAGGAGAGGGGCAAGGGGCCTTCACATGATCTAAACCGGTGCAAGGGGAGAGGAAAATGGGGCTGGGGTCTCTAAGCATCACTCAACTGCCCTGGGACGCTAAGATGGCGAGGTGAGGGGCTACACACAAGGGTTTAACCCTCGGTGTCTTTGGGAGTGACAAACCAGCCAATCAGGGCTTGCGGGGAGAGTCGGGAGGTTGGAAGAGGTTTTGAAAGTGGGAAACGGGCTCAGGAGAGGAGCCCTGGAGGGGGCAAGGGGCCTGCACACGATCTAAACTGGTGCACGGGGAGAGGAAAATGGGGCTGGGGTCTCTAAGCACCATTCACCTGCGCCAGGACGCTAAAATCATGAGGTGAGGTGCTACACGAGGGTCTAACCCTCTGTGTTGTTGGGAGTGAGCAACCAGCCAATCGGGGCTTGTGGGAGGGTCGGGAGGTGGAAAGACGTTTTGAAAAGTGGGAAACAGGTTCGGGAGAGGGGCCATGGAGGGGGGGCAAGGGGCCTGCACACAATCAAACCGGTGCAAGGGGAGAGGAAAATGGGGCTGGGGTCTCTAAGCACCACTCATCTGCACCGGGACGCTAAGATGGCGAGGTGAGGGGCTACACACAAGGTTTTAACCCTCGATGTTGTTGGGAGTGAGAAACCAGACAATCAGTGCTTGGGGGAGGGTTGGGAGGTGGGAAGAGGTTCTGAAAGTGGGAAACAGGTTCAGGAGAGGGGTCATGGGGGGGGCAAGGGTCCTGCACACAATCTAAACCTGTGCAAGGGGAGAGGATAAAGGGGCCGGGGTCTCTAAGCACCACTCAGTTGCGCCGGGACGCTAAGATCAAAATGTTCTACTTGCCACCTATACAATCAGAGGAAATTGACAATAATAATTCTAATTTGTTTGAATGTTTTTTTATAGGTCATTTATTATGCACCTATACGTGTGTGTCTCAAAGTGCAACAAGGCAAGGGGCGGGGTGAGGGTGGAAAGATCCTACTAGGCACATTCAGATCGTGCAAGTGCAGGTTATTTATAACGCCAAGTGCGGATCCGTGTTTCTAACCTGTGTTGCTCAGCGTGGTCTTGGTTCCAGTAACATATTTGAGGTCTCATTTCAAGACACAACAACATTATGTTATGTTATTTTCACTTGTATTTGTAAATCACACATCTACCGTGGTTGGTGCGTTGCTCATCCACAATGATCCGACAAGCCCAAATGCTGATAGAGTGGGGGGCAGAAGAGGGCGGCCAGCTGCCACCCTGATGTACCACAGGCCTGCTAGAACATATTTACAAATTAAGCAATGGTAAGTGTGCATGGTAAGTCAACAGCAGCGGATCAGAAGGAATACTGCTCAGGAAAGAGAATATAAAACCTCTACTGGTAACAAGTAATTTCCAGTGATGGCAGTTTTTAGCATCATGGAGGATGGAACCGTACCTAGAGAACGTATGGTTGTGTGAAGGACCTGGGTTGTGCTCAAGTGTACCCTAGTGTGCAAGCTGGATTGTCAGGTAGCGTTTTTCGGCATCCCCTGACAATTCCAGAGACTGCCAAGCCACATTTGTGAAGTGACAGAACCACCTTGAGCTTGTGCAGATAAGTGAACTTTGAGAAAGACCTTGTTTTTACCAAGATCATACAATCTGGACAGTGGGCAAGCTGGGATCATAGCTCGGCATCCTTTGATCCACAGTGAAGAGGTTAAAGCGCATTGAGGCCACACAAGTGGGGAGAGAGCGCTATATAAATAACCAAATACAATACAATACTGCATAACATCTGTATCCTCCTATCTCACTGCGTCCCTTTTAATGTTATGTTATATGGTATTTGTAAAGCGATTAATAGCCACTGGTATTGTAGCCTTACAGCACTGAGTGCCCATTGGATAGTGCACTGCTGCACCCAACGGTTTTATGGGAGACCGTAATCTGGAAAAAAACATACATTGCATTCGGGATGACAAAGTAATGAAGATTTTGAGGGACAGACCTAAGGGTGCTTGGTACATAGACTACCATTCTTAAAATGATGGGGTCTGACTTTCTTCTCTTAAAACACTAAATTAATAATAAATGACGAAACGGAAATGGAATGGAGTTTACCATGTCCTGATTCGTCATATGGTACTTCCCACTTTCATCAAATATATTTCCTCGACAGTCTGCCATCGCTGAACAGCGTTCTGTTTGGAAACCGTGCATGTGCTTACCGCGCATACGCAAGGAGGGAACGAGGAAGTAACGGAAGGTGGAGTGTTAGGTCAGGAGGGGACAGGGGTTAGGTATGTGTGGGAGTGTGTGTTAGCAGATGTGCGGGAAAGGAGAATAGAATGGTGAGCGGGCAAGTAGACCTGGGGCCAGAGACGTTTTTATGGGAGGGAAAAAGGGACACTTGCCCAGGGCCCTCACCTTGGAGGGGGGGCCCTCAGGGCTGCCTGATCTGAAGATGTAAAATGCCATTGAACTGCATGGACCCCAGCCGGACCATTTGACTGGGGGTCTCCAAACAGCCCTTTAAGATGAGTAGCAGCACCCTCGAGATAGATGGGGATGCAGATTCGTACTCTGGCATCAAATAACTATGACAACTCAATGGTTTGGCAAAGGGAGTCAGTTTAATGGCAAGTACATAAAACGGGGAGTTCAATGACCATCAGCAACCGCTCGATCTTCCTTCTTGCTTCAACTCCACTTAATTTCAGAAAAAACACAGTATTCATATAAAAAACACATCATCACTGACGCGCAATCTTAAAAACCTAACATGCAATGTAATTGGTTATAGGAAGGTAACTTTAACATAGGTACTATAACTGTATGTGGTAATGGGGAGAGGGGATTGGATAATCAATGTCAAGTGGGGCAACTAAGCCCTTCCTTCAAAATGGCCACTGTAAATGTCACAAAAGGTACAATGTCTCATTGGTTCTACTCACTATAGAACCCTAGATTACACGGTCCACTATGATTGGGTTGGCATCAACCCCACTCATACTTTTCCACTTACGTCTAGCATCATGCAGAACCACCAGCCAGGTGCAGGGAGTTCGTCTGCACCCCAGCTTCTCTCCAATTATGTTACAATCAATCATCACCTCAATGGTCATGTGTCAATTACTTCTTTGTAGTTTGGCCTCGAGTCTACTTCTTGGTCTGGGAACGTTTAGGGAGTATGGGTATGGCAGGGACGCAGGCGTAAGTGTGAAAGTCTCATCCCTTCCTGCCTGCCTTGTCACGTGATTTGGACACTGTGAAATCGACCTTCATCGTGTATTTTCCTGTATTTGATTTAATTCTGCCAGACTTCCACCATCTGTGGCTTATCTTGACCTTTCTGAACAGGATACTCTGTTCTTTTTCTCTTTAATTGTATCCACTGTTGGCCTTTTCCAGCCCGATTCGACCTTGGCTTCTTGGCATGGTTACCTTCAGCTGAGTTTCTCTCTGTCTTAATTCTCGATTTGTTTGCTGCAACACTCTCCTCTTAAGACCTTTAGTAACCTTTGTTCAATTCTGCTCATGTGTGTAGTGGACTTTCACTCATCTATAAAGTGTTTTTGAGGTATATATATATATATATATATATATATATATGTATAGTTGGCGCTTGCCGCAATCTATTTTACTACTAAGCATAAGCAAGCTTCACGATTTCTTTGCTTCTTGCGGTTTCTTGCATCTGTACACGTTTAAACTAACTGAATATCTTCATTGTGCATATGGCATACGTTTCTGCATCTTGACATCAACTGTTTCACCTTAGGCTCAAGATGTCACTTATCCATGGTATTTCGTCTCTTTGTCAGTATTCTTAGGTCATTATATCTTCTATATGTGTGTCCGTCCGATGTCTTATGACGTCACCATTCGTCTTCCTTCAGTATCTTCTTGGCTTCTTCGGGTATTCCATTCTGACAACTGTCATTCTGTCTTGACTGTAGATATGGTTTTCTCAATGGGTACCTTACGGTCCATGTTTTCTTAGGTGTCTGTAATTTAATAGGTGCTGTTACTCTGATAGGCACTGGGCAAAGTCCATCTGCTGCTCTTTGCTGGTTTATTTGTTCATCATACGTCACATACTTTGGCGTGAACGTACCTGGTACTACGAAGGGGGTGGCTGGAGTGTGGATGGTGCTTGACACTTCCTCTTCACCATTGTTCACCAGTCTTAAATTGCACACGTCAGGACACACGTCAGGATATTTCATGTGGTGCTGCTCACGCTCTAAACCCATTGCCTTTCTGTTTTGACAAGTACATTCTACCATGATCAATTCATCAAGTATTGCTTTCTGTGTTCACTGTGGTATACATAGTTTGTGTGTTCCTTATGGTACAACTCTGTAGCATTCTTTCCTTCCTGTGGGAATTATGTTGATTGCGTGCAATAGGCAACGGTGAAATGCATATTGATCAATTGCGTGCCACAAAGGTTCAGAGGTGAGCTCAGTGTGTGAAGCACTCATTGCAGAGATATGTGTTCATATGCAGAATTAGAATATCACATTCCAGCAAGGGTGGCTGAGCCTTTCCTATGTCTGAAGTTTATAAACCTGCATGCATATGTACTTGATTTTGCAGAGCAACAGGTGCTATTATCAGCAATGTACCTGCACCAGATAGGGGTTGCTATAAAAACTAACACATCATCCGTACGGTGAAGGTCTACAAATTGGTTTGTTCAGATGGGGTGTTGTAAAACCTAGGCAATGGCCTCCAACGATGGCATAAACTGTTAGTCCAAGAGGTGAATAAGTATCCAAATTCAAGACTATGGAACGAAAGCGTTCATGCTTGTATCCGGATTTACCAGTAGACGATACAGTGATCCTGGTCAAATCATCTAATATAACTTATATTACTGTGCTGTCTTCTGTGAGGTTTGCCTTCTCGCATGCTGGTGGCATCGTTTAGCCCATTACTTGATCTTTCTTCTCATGTAGGCTATTTGAGTGGAAGGGGTGGTAGACAGAAGAGAGCGAACCAGATTTTTCAGGCCTCGGGCAAGCATATTTTAAGGTCTGCTCGTTCGACACAAAAAAGGGTTCGCTTTTTGGTAAAAGACAAAGGTTTTTATGTATGTTTATAAATGAAAATGTCACAAGTCATTGTTTTGGAAGTATTTAAAGCTTTAAAATACAAAAGACAAACTCAGATTCAACGTATATACTACCCTTGATGATGGAGAGAATGAAGCTAGAATCATTCCCATTTTGGATAATACTGTTCTATAATATTTTGTTTGAAAATGGTCATGTTTGGTAATGTGATTTGTGTACTTTCCATGTTTTAGTTCATGGTAAGAACTAGAAAAGAAAGTGTTCAAATGCAGAAATTGCAGAGTTGGCACAAATCACAGCTTCACCCCTTCACCCCTTAACCAATGTGTGATCCTGGGCATCTCATTTAATGTTGTATTGCCTAACCTCTCAATATTGCCAGTCCCTAAACCTTTCAAAATTGTCAGCCATTCAGAGTGATTTCCTTCTCATGGTATGATCTTCATAAAAGCCCTATTCATGGTTTCACTGGCGATAGGGTTGCTTCCACTTTAATAGTGAGCATATTTATATCGCACACCACAGTCATTTGTTCCTTTGTTATCTAATGGCAACACTATTTGAAAACCATATCTCACTTCTTATCTCAGTCTGTCTGGATAAAGACACCTTCCTGGTAGCTTCTAATCTGCATCCACTGGCCATGCTACGGTATGTGTAGCTTTCTCCTTCCTTCCAATTGGTCTCCTCTTTACATGCATGATCACTTTTGCATTCTGTGAGGCAGCTAATGTGAGTTCTCTGTCTATTATGGGTTACATGTACCTTTTACATACAGGCCTGCATACCTTCCTGGATGTTATTGATAAAAAGTATCCTGTATGTACTAGAACAGTAACCTCTTCGTAGACTGCTAATGATGGTCTTCAAATGCTACTTGTTTATCATTCTGATTACAGCAAGAATGAAGAGGGTAAGGGGACTGAAAGGGAGTAAATGTGCTTATTATGCTGCAAGACAGCGCATCAACCTATAGGTTGTGAGCACGACCAGTGGTGGTCCAGGGGGCACGACCAGCATTCTTGAACCCTTAATTTCATTGTTTTGGTGGAGGGGGGCCCCAATGATGTCCGTGTCCAGGGCCCCAAAAGTGCTTAAGCTGGCCCTGCCTGGTGCTGTGGGAATGTCCCCCCTCAGACACAGGGTAAGTCGTCAGTGGATGGCAGGAGAGAGAATGGCAGTTACCAGTATGTCCCGCAACATAAGAGGAGGGCAGAGAGCCGGTCCGCAGAGAAAATGTTTCCCCGCAGCAACGAAACCGGGCTCTGTGAACGGCATTTGAAGAAAAAGGCTTGCGGCGCAACATCGTAGATGTCGTCATGCAAGGTTCCATCTTGTGAATGTCGCGGAGAGGGCTGGCATCTCCTGAGTGGGTTAGAAGGAGGTTTGGTAATTGCCAGGGTAAGGGTCACTAGAGTGGAGGCGCAAAGGGGGGGTTTGCTAGAGAATAGTAACAACATTCATGACCTTTCATCAAGCCATGCCCCACTGGTTCAATTGGAGACTGTGCAAAGGTCAAATCATGAAGGGACCCACAGAGGCAGAGATTTAAGGACAGAATGGTTCTTGCCACCTGTATGACAGAAGCACAGGGCCATTTCAGGTGAGTTTGCATCTGTACACTCCGTTTTATGGCAGTTCCTATAAGAAGCAAATCTATTTTAGCAAAGACAAATATTTTAGAGCAGCCCATTACAATGAACATCCATCTCAATGCATAGATATTTCAACAAAAACGCACACGGTGTGCTAGATAGAAAAAAAACCTCATTGTAAAAAAAGAAAAAAGACAAGAATTTTAAAGCTTAAAAATGTGGAGGACCTGATCGTCCACACCCGCATCCTTGCGTGTCACGCTACAAGTATGGGTCTGCACTGGGACAATAATTCCAGCCAGAGTCATGGGGTTACCTTTAAAAATAAAATTGAAATATTTGGATGACAGTTTCCAAAGGGGGTTGATAGAGAGAACAACGAGAAGGAATAAAGCAAGCATTATATAAAAAAGGTCAAAGGGAATGGGGAGATCAGCAGGGGCAATAAGCGGGCAACCAGGGATTCCCTCCGCTTTGCATCAAAAAAGAGAGGAAAGTAACTTAAGAAGCATATACTGAAAAATAAAACACACAGCTGTGAGTTTTGAAGGGAAATGTACAAAAAAACATTAATTTAAATGATTAGATGGGCCTTCTGCTAAGTGAACTGCATTGCAATGTCAAAGATCTGACAAAATCTCCTCACCGAGCAAACACAAATCTGTTTTCATTATTAAAGCAAGACATGATTAACTTGAACCAGTCTTTGCCCAACTAATGCCCAAGGAGAATCAGGGTGCACAATAGGTCAAGTCAACACGTTGCATGTCTGGGTAAACACGCCTCCGGGTCGGGATATATAAGAGAACCTTTGAATTTCCCTCATCCTGAGATCTGTTCGCAAATGATTTTATAGGAATGGTTGTGTGCATTCAAGAATCCTCGAGGTATGGTGTGAAGTGAATTCCCAACTGTAACCTCGCAACTCACAAAAGCGGACGTTTTTTGTAGTATATGTGACATAGTCACATGTGCAGTTGCCATGAAACATTGTCAACCAGGTTTTCCAACTTGCAAAGGTAAACTGCAGGACCTAAGGTACCAGTGGAATTGTGATGTACTTGATGAAAGGTAGGCGACCATTAGAATATGACCTCTGACCCCGAGTTTGAACCCAAATCTCACAAATCATGGCCAACCCCCTATACATTTCAAGCATGAGAATCGGGGGCAAAGTATACAGTCACCAGAAAACCATTACTAACCTATAACCAGGACATTGCTAATAGTAAGTGTGGCCACTACATTCCCAGTTCTCTTATATTTCCCGTGAAAGAGGTAGGCTCACTAGTGCTCAGTTTGGGGGAGAGGGAAATCAGGATGTTAATAAGAATCCTGGGATTAGGTGACAGGGTGCAGTGGGATCAGAGGCGCTGCTAGGGGCAGGCGGAGGGGGCTATAGCCCCCGGTCTTTTGGTTGTAGCCCCGGATAGAAACTCAGGGGCTACAAAACTGATTTAATAGCCTATACCTTCAACACTAAGGAATGTCATACTCTATTCTCAGGAAAGGGAATTGACAGAAGGGGGGCAGCGAGAGGATGTCCTGGGAACATCAGTATGCACCACTGCATTATCAGTTTTACTTTTGCTTCTCTCCCCAAAAACACTCCCCATGCACATGGCCGGTGCATTTTCATATGTCCGTTTGAGGTAAGCATGTCCTCGCCAAGCAGGGCCTCCAGAGGACTAGGGTCCTGATGAGCTCCTGTTGCGAAGGGGGCTACAGTCATGGAGATTAGCATCTCCCTCTCCAGACAAAGCAAAGTAAGATGAACTTGATGTTGGTAAGGGCACACAGCAAAGCGCGGCTGCAGAAAGTTGAAAGTTATTATTCCAGATATTAATTGAGTAAATGAAATTCAATATCTTGGGCCAGTGGTTCCAAATATACTAGCGTGGTTAACTTGAATTATTAGACGCAGCCGGAGGAGAAGCACAGTGCTATAACACAAATTGGCACCGCGTTACTTGACATCTACCTGCATACACAACATTGATCTGAACCCAATAACATTGGTTATTCTGCAGAAATATGCAAACGTTTGCCACAGGTAACGAGGGAATAAAAGGCTCCAGACTGCTACCCAGCAAAAACAAAAGATGATGTTTGAAATAATTGAACTCAAATAAATTAATTCAATATGGACCAGCAGAAAATGTTGCTGCTTTGAGAGACCAGGCTCAAAGGTTGTGCACTGGAATTGTATTACAATAATCTGTTTTCTCGTAATTGGTTCATGAATCAATCGCGAGCAAGACGGACCGATTCATGGAGATATGCTTACTCTAAAGTATATGGGAAAGGGATTTAAAATCCCAAGGGCTAATAAAATGGGTGTCAGTATAAATAGGGAACACCAATACTTTAAAACCTCAGTACAAGTTTGCCGGTCCGGTAACAATGGTGCCCGTAAGCTACCAGCCCCGTTGTTACCGGACCAGCAAACTACGAGTTCTGTGAGCGGGTGCCTTTCCGCCCGCCAGGTCTGACCTGGCGGCCGGACCGGCACCCGCGAAAAGACCTCGACGGATGCACCGGCACCATTCACGAATGGTGCCGGTGCATCCGGCCTCGCCATTCCCATTGAGTCCAATGGAACTCAAATGGGAATGGGGAGTAATAATTACCGGCACCCGGCAATGGGGATGTACCGAGTCTGCCGAGGCTGTAATGCCCCGGTAAGTCCCCATTGCCTGGTGCTGGTAAATTCCTGACTCCGACGGCAGCCGTGCCGGTATTTACCGGCACGACTACCTCCATGGTCATAATGACCCCCACATAGATTTGAATCCTGCTGGAACCAGATCAGCTTTTTATACTTGGGGCCTAATTAGGAGTTTTGTGGTAGTGGCAAAACTTGCAGTATTTGGAAATACTGAATGTTTTACCCCTCCACTAAATTGTGAGCATTGCTCATCGACTCCACTTGCTTTTGTGTGGAGTTACAATAACAGATGAGGCCTGGGAAAAATGTAGGTGTAAACTATTTAAGTCTTCACTTACAGCCAGGGTAACTAAGCCTTTTACTTTTTAACGCGCACAGATCTCTTTTTTACGCCTAAGGGACTGTCAAGATATTATACGAAAAGCTGACCTAAAGCATATGTTCTACTGTCCATATAATTGGTTTCTATTGCAAAAAAAGGTATGAGTTGGAATGGGACCTTTTTGGGACAAAACGGAGTCTGCTTGTTTACTGCTGGAATGAAATGGGGAATCCAGTGCTCTTAAACCTCATACGCTGCTGTATGTTTTAATATTTATAAGATGTGCCATATAATCTATTTTTTTTAATACGCTTTCCCCCTATTAACATTTATTATTACCTAATGGGTTTAAGATTAGAAGTGGACAGGTCTTTCTTTTTCATCATATTTTAACGGACTGTAAAGATTTAAAGATGTGAGAGAGGATTTCTTGTAAAAAATTGTAAATTAATTAAACAAGTTAAAAAAAAAGTAAAAAAATAAACATTTAATATTTGTGTTTGTTTAATTAATAATTATAGATACATTTCTTTCAAAAAAGTCCTGAAGACTAAAAGGGAATCCCGTTTGTGGACTTCCTGCCTTTACCATTCAAATATGTTCACATGATATTTCCAGAAAAATGTCAACAATTGAAATTATTATCATAAGTGATAATCACCCTGCAAAAGAATTTGCCCCCTTTATCACCTCTTTTATAAACGCCTCCTTTGCCTCCTGCACGGTCCCGAAAAATCTTAAAGATGCGTGGGTCATGCCGCTCATCAAAAAGACAAACCTTGACCCTAATATCCCAACCCATTTTAGACCAATTACCACTGTGCCTTTCCTTCTAAAAATCTCAGACAAGGTTGCATATATCCACCTTGAATCTAACCACCTCGTAGGCCTCAGACAATCAGGCTTCAGACCCAGACATGGGACAGAAACAGCCCTTCTGGATCTTAAAATCCAAATGGATGAGGCAAGGGATAACGGTAAGCCTGCTCTACTCCTCCTACTGGACTTATCGGCTGTGTTCGATTTAGTCAACCATAACATCCCAACTAACCATCTAACTATAGCTGCTTTGTTTTCTAGCCAAGCTGCAGCTTGGGTCAACTCCTTCCTGGTGGACAGATCCATGAGGGCTTCTCCCTTATCGCCTCAGCCAATGCATCCCCCATCACATGCAGCATCCCTCAAGGATTATGTGTATCACCCACCCTCTACAATATATACCATAAACTACTGTTTGACCATCTAGATGACTTAGGCGTATCATACACAAATTACGCAGACGATACGCAAATTCTCATCACTCTAACAGGCAACTACAAATCTGACACCACACTCCTAAATGAAATCTGCAGCAAAATACAGGGAAGGATGGCCAATCATGGCCTCTGTCTCAACAACGATAAAACTGAGATCCTCCTCATTGGCTCTAAGCTAAAACTCAGCAAACAAGTGCCTAAATATTCTTCATTCAATATAGATGTAACCTCATCAAAGTTGACAAGGTAGCAAAAACCTTAGATTTCTATCTAGATTCTGCCTTAAATCTTCAAAGACAAATGAATGCCAGTGCTTCATCAACGGCATACACATACAAATTGATAAATGCCTGTCGACCTTTCCTGAACACCAACAGCTGTCTCACCCTTGCTAGAGCCCTTATAATGTCCAAATTGGACTATTGTAATACTCTTTACCTGAGCACCAGCCAAACGAATTTGCACAAATTACAAGTAATACAAAACAATGCTCTCAGGGCTGCCCTTAACATCCCTCGATCTAGCCATATCACACAAATTAGACAAAATGCTTAACTGGCTCCCGATCGAAGACAGGATTACCTTCAGAACACTCATGATCACCCATAAGTGCCTCAACGACTCAGCTCCCAAGTACCTGATGAACACATTTTCTAGGAAAGAATCCACCAGGCCTACCAGATCTGCATACGCCCATTGTCTAAACATTCCGACTTTCAAATTAAACAAAGCAGGAGGCTCCAGCTTCCCAGTGGAGCCTCCTGCTTGGAATAAGCTTCCACTTGCTCTAAGAATCAACCCTGTGTTCCTCTCATTTCAGAACAAAACAAAATGTTGGTTATTCGCGCAATCCAACTAATAACCACCCTGCTCCATCGTGACTTCTAGGCCTCAGCAACTCTCTTGACCTTTGCCTAGTGCCCTGGTAGGATTCTCACTCAGGCAATCTATGGCTAGTTGTACTCCTACCTAAGCTCTAATTATGATCCTGTTTTTCTGTACATTCTGTAAAATTCCAAGACCTGTATATATATGTAAATGCTAATATTTTTTAGCCTCCACTGTTTAACGTACTGTATTTTGTATTGCACTGTATATAATGCTGTAACCGTGTACTTTAAGAAAAAGCGCCCAGGTACCCTTGGGCTCGGGGCGCTATATAAGCAAATAACACAAACAAACAAGTACAACAAAGGAAACAATTCATTATTTACATTTGTTTTATCAGAAATAGTTATTGTTTTATAAATGTTCATCCTAGAGAATCTCTTCTACAGCTTGTCACATGGCAGAGGGAACACAAAACTACTGATACCAGAATAGGGTTTAAGGGTTTTATTAAACAAAAATAAAACATAGGACTATTGCATGAAGATTGCTTCAGGGTGGCTGTAACATAAAACTTCTTGGGAAACATAGTCCTTGAACTCAGCAGCATAAATAAAATACAGCAAAAGAAAAGTATTCTGAAAGTTCCTGACAGTAAGGTCCCCTATTTAGGACGCTCTAGCATTCAGTCGTCATCACTTCTTCTGGCACCACAAGGACTTTACAAGTCCCTTGGGGTTTAGAGCTTCCTCTCTTTGGCAACTGTCCCAAAGTCTTCCATTTCACCGTGTCTCTCCTTCTCTCTGTTAGTTATTTCCTTCTTCCGGGGCCAATGGTCTCTCTCCCTCTGCCCTTTTACTCAGGCCTATGGTGCACTGCTCTGTGATAAAAGGCTTCTGCTTTCCCCACAAACCTTAACTGGCCTTGTAAGTCCAAAGCCGAATATAGACACTCAATGGCCAAAATACAGGCCTCTAAGGTGGGGAGGATCAAATGGCCCCTGCACCATCCCTTGGGAGTTGCAAAAGAAACACAGGAGGTTAGAGGACAAGTAGTGCCTTTTTAGAATCCAAATAATAAGCATGTAATGCTATATACCTTAGATATAAGTTTCTAGAATTCTGAAAAATGGTTCCTCGAACTGTGACCACAAGATGTGGAAAAGGCCCATAGTAACAAGAGATTTGTATTCTTTTAGGGATCAGTTGAATTCGTTCAGTCCATACAGTACGTAACAGGGGCGTGCTGAAAACATAGTCCAGTAATAAAAATATCCTGTTCCCCAATCTATATCCGTTGGGTGAAGAGCACAAATAGAGAAAAACTTCACAAATTGCCAGCAGCAGCAATGAAGGATCTGAGCTGAGCAGACTTCTGAGTCGGGATGCCATTGAGGAGCGCAAGGAAACTTCCTTGTTCCTAGTTATGCTGGTCCTTACTTTGCATAGCGGTCCAATGTTATACTATGTGACGCCAAGGCATTCTGGGTTATGTAGCTGCCACAATGGCTCTAATCCACTGCAAACATTGTCTCCAAATGTTTTTGGGAATATCGCCCGTCTCATCCTATACAGGATGACAATGGTCTGAGACCAGATACTCATTCTGCTGGCATGCTCACCCTTCCACACCCAGGGATACAGTGCCCTGCTCGCTCTCTCTTCCCTGTAGTACTCCCCCTTTTCTGTATTCCAGGGGGCTCTCCTCTTCAGTTACACATCCTCTCTTCTGAAGTCAAAGTCACTCACTCTCATACTACTTTTCACCCCTCCCTTCTCTTGGGTCAGGGGTCTCTTTTTTTTGGTGTCAAGAGGCTCCCCACTCCCTCACTGGATCTCACTTCATCCCCCTCAATGGAGCGGAATACATTTTTGGGATTCAGGGAGGCTCTTCTCTCTCTCGCTGGAGCACACCACTCTTCTGAGGTTCAGGGGACTATTCTCTCTCTCACCGGAGTAGACTCCACCTCTAGGGCTCAGGGGGGCTCTGTCCTCCTCACTGGAGCACACCTGTCTTCTGGGGGTCAGAGTGCTCCTCCACCTCACTGGAGCAGACACCTTTTCTGGGCTCAAGGGGCTCCCCAGCTCTGTTCTCTCCCACTTCCTCAGCAAACTCCTCTCCTCAGCTCTCAGCCCAAAAGACACTGGGCCTCATTCCGAGATTGGAGGTAGTCATGGCGCTATTTGTGCCATGTCTGCCTCCAACAACGGTACCGGCACCCGTCTCGTTCAATGGGGACTTACCGGTGTAGTCCGACCTTTGTGGGACCGGTAAATCCCCATTGAAAAAGCCATTCCCCATCCCATTGAGCCACCATAGGGGAAGGTGCTAATAACGGTACCGCAAACTGTGGTACCGTTATTAGCTCTGAAGTTCCTTAGCGGGTCCCGTCCATAATGCCTGGTCAGACCAGGCATTAAAGGAGAGACCCGCTAAGGGACCTCATAGTAGGGCGGTAAGGGATTACCGGCACCGGTCTCCATACCGGTGCCCTGTATCCCTTACCGCCCTACTCGGAATGAGGCTCACTGTTTCTCAGCCTTATTTAAAAGCCACACTGTTCTCCCATTGGCAAAGGTAAAACTGTACATTGATTAGAATAGTGGCTTCCCTTGTCAAGTGATGGGAAGGAAGTCTTTAAAAGGCTTGCCAACATCTTGGATTTATTTCAATTGGTTTCCAAGTGCAGGAGCTGGTGTTTGTCTGCTTCTCCTCTGCTGCCTTGCCACCTGGCTTTCCCCTGCACAGAAGTTCATTTATTAGGTTGCTGATGGTTAAAAGGCCATCCCAAGGGACAGGAAAACCTCTAGTAAATTTCCACCTGTGAAAAAACTGTTTTCCTTCCCAAGCCAGCGCTGGTGCTGCTGAGAGATCTGGGGAAGGGAGTTGGCATACGTTAGGTTTTCTCACTTTGCTGATAAGTACTTGTCTGTTAACTAAGGGGTCTCTCTGGATGTGCTACTATTGCCCCATAGTGTATTGTAGAGAAGGAGCCAAGTACACGAAATCGACCTGCCCCTCTTACCTGTATGCTGGAAACCAGAGTATGTATCATATACAGAACAGTTGAATCGACAATGAGCAGAATATGCACTCAGTCCAGTGCCAGTGAAAGGGCCAATACCTAAGAGAATCTGGGAGCCAAGGTACCCATTGAGAAAACCTTATCTGCCTACAAAGAAATATGATGGCCATCTGAACGAGGTCCCTGAAGAAGCAGAACCAATAAACGGCAAAGATGAATGGTAGTATTACTAGCCATTACCAAGTATATGTTATATGGAGCTGAAGATGAAGTACATGAAAAGATGCAGTGATCAGAGAATGTGGATATTCTACAAGGCATCAAGAAAGCAATAAGGATAAGTGACATCTTGGGCTCAAGGTGAAGAAACCTATGCCACAGAAACAAATGAAGATATTAAATCATTTTACACAGGTACAGATGCGATGCAGATGAAACGCAAGCAGCAAAGTAATGGTGAAGCTAGTTCTAAGCTTACAGTAAAATAGATTGTGGCAATCTCCAACGTATACATACATAGGAATGAGAGAATTATGGCTATTTCCACTAAACATATTAAAGCAGGTTGGACATTAGCAAAAAGGCCTCAGTTCAGTGTGGCGCAGTTTAAAAAGCAGACATTGAATTAAAGAAGCAGAGCTCAGAGAGGCGAGGTTGGATGAGCCCCAAGAAGCCAAGTTCTTATCAAACTCAAGTAAACTGACTTTGGATACAAAATCGTGTAAAAGAACAAACCTCCTGTCCAGAAGGAGTGAACATAACAAGGAAGACATCCGAGGTCTATTGGAATAAAATATTAAATACACGAAAAGGCTTGATTTTATGGTCTTTAGTCACATGGAAGCATGAAGTTGGACAAACAAGCTGGTCGCACCTACGCATGAAGGTAGACTGTGCTGCTCACTCCCTAATTTTCTCAGAGCTAAGAACACTCTCAAGGACAAAGTTCAAAGACCTAATTGACAGTAGACCACTGAGGTGATGATGGATTGATATGCTAATGGTGGGAAGCTAAAGTTAAGGCAACCTCACCCGCATCTGGACAGCCAGCCTGCAGGCTGCTAACGTAGGTGGAAAAGTACTGAAGATGGATATAGTGCCAACCAATTGTCGAGGACCTGCGTATTCCGGGGTCCTATAGTGTGTAAACCAATGAGACGTTGTGTATTTAGTGACGTTTGTAGTGGGCATTTTTAGATGAGGGCTTAGTTTCCCACCTGATGTTAATTAACCAATCACATAGTTACACTTTTCTAGACTAGTAAGGATCATATACTTAGATGTTCGCTCAGAGCCAATCAGCCATGCATATAGGTTTTTGTAGTTTGCCACGTAGGATGACATTGGTAGTGACGTAGGTCAACGTCATTGATGACACGTTTTACTTATAAAAGTACTGTTTTTCTTAAATGCATGGAGTTTGAAGATCGAGCGTTAGCGTTGATGTTCGTTATGCTCCCTGTTTTAGAAAATTGACATTAAAACAGTCTTCCTTTTTGTCAACTTCCTGAGTCGGCTCTATTATTTGATGTATGAGTAAGATCTGCATCCCCATCCATCTCAAGGGTAATTACTGCTCATCAAAGGGGCTGGTCTATCCAGTTCACTTGGTAGCAGACAGAGGATGGTTTAAGATCCATCGATCTGAGTAAACTTTAGAGTTTGGGTAATATTGTACAACCTTTGCCGTTCGGCTGAAAGAACGTGAAGCTCCCCATAGATAGTGGATAGTGTAAAGCCAAAGAACTGTCTTGCAAGACCAGGTGTAATGGGTCCCTTAATTTCAGATAGAATCCCCTCCCACGTCTATGCGAAGCGGATCGTTCGGAAGGTTGAAGAGGCGATAAAAAAGGTGGGCGATCCCGAGAGTCAGAAGAGGAAAAGATGATATCGGTGAGTAAAAAACTGAGTGAGCTGACAAAAGCATGGGTGATGAGTGACGAAAAAAGAGAGTAACGGTGGGAGGCGGAATAAAATATAATGTGAGAGTAAGTGTATAATGTATGTGGGGAATGAGATATTGACTCGAGTGCGGCTGAGCAATAATATAAATCGTGAGAGAGGCCACGATAAGAGAATGCGCCCTGGCATGTTTTATATAACGTAACAGAAGAAGTTTGAACCCAAAGTTCCATAGCGGAATACTAGGAGACAATCCTGGTTAAAGACGGGACCAAAGGGGTAACTTAAACTCCAGTCAGAGTATCTTCAGAGGGCTAATGAGTATTAAGAAGAGAATTATTGGAAATCTATGTAACCGGTTGAGTCTGTCTGTTTGTTTTATGTGGATTTTGTGCATGGTGATGTCATAAGTGGAAAATATTATTTGGTTGATTAGAACTGAACCTGATGGTTATTTTTAGTAAGATTAGAGTAAAAAATTGTGATTAGTGGGATTGGAGCTTGCAACGATTGGTGCTCACTCATATTATGTTATTTTTCTGAAACGTGTTTTTAAATCTGTGATTAAAAATAAAACAAAGTGCCAAACAAAGCTAAGAGTAGATGAGTTAAGAATGGAGAATATCACTCCAATTGTGCATCTCTTTAAGCAGTTATGGAAACATGCACCTAGGCTTAAACCGTGTAGTGCAGAATGGGTTAAGGGAACCACGGATAAAATGTTTATGCCGTGGCCACAGGGAGGTTTGCTATCGAAGGCAGTTTTGCAGCATATGACGACATATCTGCATGCAGCATACACAGGAAAGAAGCTAGAAAAGCGATTAGCTAGTTTAGTGCTTTGGAAGATGTATTAACAAGAGAAGGATGAAGAAACTCCTATAGATTGGATACTTAATATATGCAGAGAGGGGGTTGAGGAGCCTTCTGCTCCCCCAGCCGCAGCTGAAACAGGAGACGAAAGTAAGAAAGACGATGGGTTATATCTATTAAGGGAGTTTAAAGCAGCAACAGGACATAGTAACCCGGCATTTTAGTCATCTGTGCAAAGCAGTGACGAAAGCACAGACAAAGATACTGAGAAAGATGTAATCTCTAAGGTGCCAAGTGACAAAGAGAGACGTGATAAGGAAAGGAGTGATCGAGCAAGTACATCTCTAGATATAGGAAGAGAGATAAAACAATGGAAAGGAGAAAGAGACAAGGCTGATGAGAAAGCGCTTTTACAGAATGAATGGATGGGTGGTCAGATTTTATTAAAACTCGATGGTAAGAGCATTGAGGATGTAAGACAACAGGAAGATCAAGACAAACAAGACACAAAAGATACGGAAGGAGAGGAACCATTGAAAGATGAAAGAACGAAAAGCAAGGCTAGGCAGAGATAAGCAGGAAAGGTTAGAACAGAAAACAGAGGAACAGAAGATAAGGGATAAAACAATACAAATGCGAAAGGATGAGAAGATAAATGGGGCAAATGAGAGAAGGTATATCAGGAAAAAAGAGGAAGACAGAGTAAGAGAGGAAGCAAGAAAACGGAGAGAATTTGATGATATAGAACAAAAAAGAAGGCAGAGAGCCTGGAAAAGGAGATAAGAGATCCTGAGCCAGAAGTAGCATGGGACAATATACAGGCATTTTTTCCAGAGTACGAGTCATTACCAGGCCCGTCTAGAGTAAATCTAGAAGATGAGTTTGACTCAAGGAGCATTGGGGAAGCGATCAATAAAGTATATCATGAAATGAAAGCTCAGAAAGAGTTAAAGGGAAAGAAAATAAATGATCGACTCGAGAGTACTCAGCTGTATGATACAGAGGGAGCCTCATGTAGTAAGAGGCCAAAGAAGCTGTCTCTAGATAGACTGACTCTGAGTAGAGATGATGATGAGAAAAGTTGCACAAGTTGGACACAGGAAATGTCAGATGAAGACAGAGACACCTTCCATGGGGAAGGAAGAAGGGACGTATGTGGCCCTGAGGGATGTTTTTCAATGGAGAAAGAAGTCAGATGGCCAGATTTAAACACACCTGTAACCAGGGCGCCAGAGCCACTGACACAGTCAGATCGACCTAGGGGGTAATTCCACAGTGAAAGGGGAGAATCGTTGCCTTATGTGAGCAGATTAAGATCGCTAGCTGGTAGAAGGCGATGTGGTAATATCGTTCCTGCGGTGGACAGACAAATGATGAGAGATGAAAATGAGTTTGGGGCTTTGCAGTTTCCCTTATTGGAAAAAGGAGGGGGCAGACCACAATATATACTGTGGCCCCAGATGGATAAGGATAACTTAAGGTTTAAACTCCCGAGCGTAACTTCGGGCCTTGGGAAATGTATACATGAATTAGAGAAAATGACGGGAGGAAACACGTTAGCCATAGATGACATTAAAGGTCTCCTCATCGCCATACTTGGTGAGAGAGCTGATGGCGTATGGACGAGGGCAGGGTACCCTGGTGTGACTATAGTTAACACTGCTCATGATGGAGCACCATCCAATAACTGTAAGGCGGCGGTCTGGAAGGTGCTCAGAGTACTATATGCAGATATGTCCGATATAGGAACTATAATTACAAAAAACATGAAGGACGGACATAGTCCGTTGCTTTACATTCAACATTTTCAGAAATCTTGGGCTTTGGAAACACGTGAGTCTTGGGAAAAATCTATACCAGTATTTGATCATATATTATTTATTTCTTTTTATTTTTTACATTTGTAGAGCGTGCTACAGCCCGTGGGCATTGAGGCGCTGTAAACGGAGAATACAAAGGTTTATTTAAGGGTTACAAGAAGACGCCAAACAAAAGGTAATCTTAGAAATAGAGGTTACATATACATCGATACATCATTTAGCGAGGAGAACATACAGGTTACTTAGGATGCACATGGAGTGCCTTCAGGTTTACACGAAAAGCTTGGTTTTGATGGCCTTGCGAAAGGCACCATGAGATTCAATTTGCCTAAGGTATGGTGGGAGGGCGTTCCAGTCGGTGACAGCCATGGTGGGGAAGCTGGTGCCTCCAGCACGTGCTTTGTTCGTTTTGGGAACAGTAATCAAGTTTGCATATGCTGTTCTGGCTGGCCTGACGGTAGAGGGTTTAGAGATCCTTTGGACAAGGTAGGGAGGGGCCATGTCATGAAGGCACTTATGCGTCAAGGCAAGAGTTTTGAATATGATTCTTTCCTTGACTGGGAGCCAGTGGACTTGTCTTCTGAGACCAGAGATATGGTCCCTGTGTGAAGTGCCGGTGGTGGCCCTAAGGGCATTATTTTGAACCAGTTGCAGTTTAGCAAGGTTTTTGCCTGAGGTTCCTATGAGTAGGGCATTGCAGTAATCAAGCCTCGAACCAATTATTGCCCTTGTGATGGTGAGGCAATTCTGTTGGGAGAGGTAAGGTCTCACAGCATTAAGCAGTTTTGAGTGATAGGCTGAGGAGGATGCTATGGCATTGACCTGCCTATCCATGGTCAGGTTGGGATCCAAGTAGACACCGAGGGTTTTGACTATTTGAGATAGTGAGATGGGGATGTTGTCAACGGTGAAGGATCTGTATTGCTTTTCCAGCCTGCCCAGGGTGGATGGGGATCCAATCAACAGACGTTTGGTTTTCTCAATGTTGAGGCATAACCAGTTTTCTGCCATCCAGGATTGGATTGTAGAGTATATAGAATTGAGTTAGTGTATGAGTTAGTGTATGAGATGCCCAGGGGATACCAGAACCTGTACAGAAGCAGCTTAAGAAATTAGTGGGTATCGGAGCCAAACCATGGTCAGAGATTCATCTGACCATTGCACACTATTGCAGGCTCTTGCAGGAGAAGAATCGCAAAAAGGATGATGCCTGGAAAGGCGAAGAGGCAAAATGAGTGCAGAAAAAGCTGTCCAAATATGCCATTGAAGGTGCGATGTTGACGAGTGTAGATGGACCGAATCCACAGCAGAATACAAGTATGCCACAGGTGAATAACCAAAGGCAGTTTAACCAGAGTAATAATGGGTTAACTCCGCGTCGAAGGGGGGGATTTCGTGGAAGAGGTTTTCAGAATAATCAAGGAAATTGGCTGAATAATCGGGGAGGTTTTCAGAACAATCAAAGTGGGTTTCAATACATGCAGAATGATGGTCAGAACATACAGGATGGGCAGATTAGGAGGCCAACCCTATGTTGGACATTTGGGATGACAGGGCATTTTGCTCGCATGTGTAGAAGTCAAGGGTTTGTGCAAAACAACCCATTTTCAAGAGGGGGGATTTCAAACCCGCCTGCATATTCGCAGCAGTATAATGATGGGTTTGCTCAGCATCAAACGGTGCAACAGCAGCAAGTGCCGATAGTGAAGCAAGGCTTGCAGATACAGCAGGTAGCAGTGGCTCCACAACAAAGGCTGTCGCAGCAAGCGCCCATGCAGATTCAGCAGAGTACAAGTACAGGGTAGCTAACGACACCTAGTATAGGGAGTGTCACAGTTAGTGGAGAGAATCCGTTTTCAGGTAATGGAATGAGTCTGTACCCGCAATAGGACAGCTCACTGGGGGACTTGATTTGTTCAGTCCTATCTGTGATGCTGAATCCTCATGAGGAACCAAGGGTAGACGTCAACATGGGGGGCACATTTATTTTTTCGTTTTTAGTAGACACGAGTGCAACACGCTCATGTATATGGAGGGAACATTTTTAATGTCTGGCACTGTCATGAATACACAAGGCTTTTCAGGAGCTACAAGTGGCGACTGAAAAGTACTCGGCTGCCCCATCGGTATTGCGAGTCTGCATCGATTTTCAATAGAATCCTGAAGATGGACATGAACAATATTGATTTGGAAAGTGTTGTTCTGAAATACGTAGATGACGAACGTCTGCATTAGTTTGCAGTACTACAGAGGAAGAGTGCAGACGCGATTCTGTCCAGCTGATGATAATATTTGCTGACAAAGGATATAAGGTTGAAAAAGAAAAGTTACAGTATTGTCAACAAGAGGTTTTGTATATTGGCCAATTGATTTCATATGAAGGAAAGAAAGTTACTCCTGAGAGGGCTGAGGCTATTTTGAAAACCACAAAACCACTCACGATAAAACACATGAAAAGGTTTTTGGGATTATGCAATTACGTCAGAGCATGGGTCTTTGATTATAGTTCATATATAAGGCCTTCACTACAGCCTTTAAAGAAAGGACAGGTAACACAGGAAATAATCACATGGACTGAGAAAATGGAGGAAGCATTTGCAGAGCTGAAAAAAGCAATTTGTTCAGCTTCAGTTTTAGGGATTCCTAATTATGCTGAGGAATTATTTTTATTCTCGCACACAGATGGCACAGTTGTGACAGCGGTCCTCACGCAGAGAACCACGTTGGGGTATAAGTCTCTTGCATATTACAGTGGGATTTTAGACCCAGTAATGAGAGGTCACATTCCGTGCGAACAGTCTTTGGCTGCCACCGCGTTCGCCATAGAGAAAGCTGCGAGCATAGTGATGGGATGTTCCATGACATTATTTGTAGAGCATGAACTATTTGCCATTTTAGAGAAACCTAAGGGCACAGTGACTTCTCAAAGGGCTTCTGCCTACGAGGTAATTATATCAAATCCAGTGATCAAAATATTTGATGCAGAGTAGTGAATCCTGCCATGTTTGTAGCAGAACAGAGGCAGAGATAGAGCATGCGCACAACTGTTCAAACTATGAAGAGTTCTATGACGAAATCCCAAGAGTAAAAGAAAATGCCTTGCCAGGTGGAAAAACTGTTTTTATTGACGGTATTTAAAGAATCGATCAAAATGATGGACAGAGATATACAGGTGCCGCTGTGGTAAAATACACAGCCAATGGGGAGCTTCAGACATTGGTAAGTTAACGACTCCCGGCTCACTATTCAGCACAAGCTGCAGAGTTAGTGTCACTGATTGTCACGCTCGAGAATCATGCAGACCAGAAAGTAACAGTGTACAGCGACTCTGCCTATGTGATGTCAACAGTGCATGCATTGTTAGCACGTTGGAAAAAGAGGGGCTACCTCAGAGCGGATTGCACACCAGTACAGCACGCAGCCTTATTGAACAGGCTTATTAAGGCACTACAACTCCCAGTGGCCATCGCAGTCGTTAAACGCGCAGCTCACACTAAAAAGACAGACTTTATTTTTTTATTCTTTATTTATTTGTTTTTGGTTAGCAAAGCAAACCTTTACAAAAAAAGAAGAGCTTTTAGATACACAAATAACAATTCAAATTAAATCATAAAGGAATAAAATTACAAATTATTAAAATACATTTACATATAAATACGCCTAATAAAAGAGAAAGAATAAATGGTGAAATAAACACCCACAATAACACAAAGTATTATGCAGATGCCCAGAACATAGTGCTTTCCATTGATGCCCCAGTTTCCCATATCTGTGTAAAACATGGTATAAGCCCCAAACACTCATATATACACAATTCTGTCAGCAAACAGCATTTCCAATTCCAATGATAACAATGGTTACTGACAAATGATTGTCCATCACACAGGTATATACCCCTTACCAATTATTACACCACCACAAACTCTAGATAGAAAATCTACTATTGCAATTTTAAGAGATAGTGAAGGACTGTGCATCATCCTCCACCAGAGACTATCAGCATCTACCTACCCCTGGTTAAGCACAAAATGCCCAAATGATTTGATGTGTGCCAGTAGTAAGGCCTTACAATGAAGAAGCAAGTGTCGTAATGTTTCTTTCTTCACTGTATTATTACAAAAGCGACATGGATAACATATTCTCAAGGGCCCTTTACCGGATCTAATTTCCCTTATTTCTCCCATTGTACACACATTGAAACGGTATATCATATAACAATGTCTCCAATTTTTATTTGGGAATCTTTTTAGGTAGGTTTCCAGCTCACCTAGACCTTGTTGGTGGGTGACAAGTTGTGTAAACATTTTCGTTAAGGTAACCCCCATTGTTGTCTCAGACCAATCGGAAAATTGCAAGAATTTTTTTACCCTGATCGGATTCTCTATCAGGGTTTTACAGTAAAGGCTCAGTTTCTCAAGCGTTTCAAAGCTCAATATTTGCAATTTTACGAGCACATTGACCTTAGTACTTCGATGCAGAAGATCACCACCTATTATTCTATAAAGGTTATCCCCAGAGCTATTAATCTTCTGAACAGTGAAAGTTTGAGCCACAATACATGATATCCCAAAGACAATAGGCCTAACTCATGCCTAATTGCCACAATCGAAACAGCAGCTGGAAGGCAAAACAATACACATTTCCGAATTTTGGCTTCCAATTTTCCCAGCATGGATATTATCAACTCTGTATAACATTCCAGTCTGTATATAATTTTTGGTATAACCTTCAGGTTGTAATAGCGAATGAGGGGAATCATTGAGTAGAGACCATATTTCTTATCCACTTTCTTCATTTGGACAATCTGCAGGGATATTTTAAGCCTAAAATTTCCTTTCACTTTTGACATTCAGCTTTATGTTATCTATATGCCAAACATAGTTCTTTAAAGTTTTATTAGAGCTAAATTTCATGATTGTTGTTTTACTAGCGTTGATTTTCAAATGATTTTGTTTGGTATAAGAACAGAACGCTGTAATCATACGTTGCAATCCCTTGCAAGACTGATCAAAAAGAAGAAAGTCATCAGCGTAGGTACACCATGCAACCTTCCTTCCATCAATTTTTGGTGGCCACATCCAACACTCCCCTGCATCGGATACATATAAGTTAAACAGAGTTGGTGCAAAAATGCATCCCTGCCTTAAACCGTTGCTTATTTTTATCGGGCCAGATAACAGACCCTCCAAACTCAGACGCACCTTCACAAAAGAATCTATATTTAAGTGAATTAAGATGGAAAGGATATTACTTGGGAGACCTAAATCTTGTAGTTTTTGCCACAAGATGTCTCTGTCAATTAAATCAAAAGCCATTGATAAGTCAATGGCTGAAAGATATAAAGGTGGCGCTCCATTTTTCCACGCATTGTGCTAAAAACAGACTTTATTTCACTTGGAAACCAAGCAGCAGACGATGAAGCGAAGATCGCTGCATGTTCAGAAAATATAATGTCCTTTGAAACACTTGATGTAAAAGAATAAATGGTTGTGTTGATGAATGTGGTTGAAAAATATAGTGATTTGTCAAAAATGCAGCTTATGGAGGTTCAGGGGGGAAGCACGTCAAGATGAGAAAGATTTGTGGACATGAAGAGGGTGTTCTTTAAACCCCTCTGAAGCATTGTGGCAACAGGACAGCACTGGTAAACCGGTGATGCCTGTAGCTTTACTGAGGCTGATGCTGGAACAGATACACTATCCTGTGCACACAACTAGAGAGAACCTTGCTGCAACGATTGCTGAAGATTGGTTTGTACCAAATCTGTTAGGGCACGTTACCTTCTTTATGACGAACAGTATAATTTGTCAGAAATTCACGGCGGGGCATACACTGCGCACAGTTAGGGGGTTATCCCGGACCCATTGGCCCCTTTCAGCATTTGCATATCGACTACGTCGATATGATTCAAGTATGAATGGAAATAGGTACATGATTGTTGTGGTATGTCCCTTTTCAAGGTGGATTGAGGCAGGTCCCTGTAAGCATCCAGACTCCACCCGTGCAGCAACATTTTTGGTGCAGGAAGTGTTTCCTAGATGCAGAGTATGTGAGGTAATAAGGTCAGACAATGGTCCACATTTTGTGAACCGAACATTTGAGCAGATAAGCTTGTTGCTTGGTATAAAGCACAGGTTTTCCTCTGCTTATCATCTGCAAGGAAATGGGATCTGTGAGAGGCTCAACGGCTTACTTAAGGAAAGGATAGCCAAGTTGAAGCTTACTCTAAAGAAAGGGTGGTTGCATTGCCTACCACTGGCATTATATGCTTTGAGGAACCAACCAGGTTCTGACCACCATCTCACTCCTCACGAAATTGTGACTGAGAGGCGGGTGAGAACACCCCTAATGCCTCCATCCAGAGTTAGAAGTGATGCTCAGTCAATTGCAGATTTATTTGGAATGGAAATGCATGATTATTTGAACTGTATTACTTCCAGTATTTCTGTCATTTCAGGACAGCTGCAGTGACAAGGGTGCAGGGCAGTACAGAACACAGAAGGAGATGCTTCAACAAGTCAATCTAAAGAGCTTTGTCTTCCCAAATTATTTGCCAGAGATGAGGTCCTAATTCTGAACCACACAAGAAATAGGAGGGACAAACCTCATTTCAACGGCCTGTTTATAGTAGAAGACGTCACGACGTCTGCTGTCAAAGTGCAGGGCAGGCATGCTTGGATTTTTATTAGAGATGTCAAGATTTTTGCTGGAAAAACCTCTCTCTCCTCCGCACCCCACCGAGAAGCAATTACAAGCATCGGGGAAGAACAAAAGAACGTGCAGATGAAATCTATGACGAGGAAGAAGGACGCAGAAGCTGAAAAATAAGAAAGATAAAAAGTATTGGACTGTGGCTTGGTCCAGGACACTCCTTTCTACTGTCTTTGAAAAGGTTAAGGGAAGCAAATTCGAACACTCTGTGCAAATCTTAACCCTTTAAGGGAAGATCTACATTCGTAAAGCCACAGTAGCTTATTGACTTTAGACTGAAGCATGCTTAAACCTTGATAAGAAGAGAAATATGCCACACTGTGATTGTGGCTTTGATAACTGGAAGAGAGTGCAGTATCCTGATTCATTCCATACTGAGTTCTTGTTTGGATTTGCCCCTGGTGTTATCCAATGACAACGTTTAAAGGATCATATTTGAAGTTGAAGAAAATAATTATCCAAGTAAGCCTACATTGTGAGAGAACCCACAGGACGTTGGTGTGAAACTTTCCTTCGAGGGACAGATCGAGAAGGTTTCTGGCAAAAGACAGACATTTTGTTTTATGCTGAAAGAAGTTCATCATGTCGTCTGGCTTAAAGCAAATTCGAGGAGTGGAATGGGAGTTGATATATGTCATAGACTGATCTAGACATATTGAGAGCAGCTTTCTTTGTGCTGGAGACATTTATATTTCGCATGGTTAAAAACTGGTTCCAGAAAAACAAAGTTCAAGAGTTCATTTCTGTTATTCAGCAAGCAGACCAGTGGATCATGAACGAAGGTGCCAAGGCAGGATAGCAACTTCCAGGAGGAGTGTGTAATGCTGATGTATTAGAAAATTACTTTTTCCTTCCTTAGGCAATAGAAAATGGGTAGTACTAGTAGCAACTTTGTGATCCCAGATGTAGAAAGACATTTACGTTGTCCACGGAATAGGTGTTGTACATCAACATACCTTTGCCTTATTTATGGATGCATTCTGTTTATAATCATACTGCTCTCACTCACAGTCACACATCCTACTACCTTGATATACATGGGGCTAAGACTCCAGTGAATCTTCCTGAGCAGAAGGAAGTAGCAATTGTGGTAACTACGAAACACCCAAGGCCCTATGTAGTTATTCTTGTTCCTAAGAAAGATGACAAATTACCTGAATCTGAGATAAGCACTATTAGCAAACATTCACATGCAAGAAAGGTTGTAGACACTTTGATTGGACACAAGAAACAGGTCTCGCAAAATGGGCAAGATGAGAGGTTGCCAGACAATGCGCCTGCACAAGTAATGCATGCAAATACACCTGATCCTGTGGTGAAGAACCCAAAGGTAACTCCTAGAAGACAGACATATATGGAGTTTATGTGAGACATTGTTATGCCTCAATGGGCAGCTGAGCATTTTCTGAACTACTGCAGTCCAAGCGAACAGTGCCAGCTTATGACATGGAATAAGGATGAGCATGTGAAACCAGCAGGATGCCTGAAGGGAGTCATAAAGATATGGGTCCCAAAGAAGTTGTTCTTCAGGCCAAGTTGCCTGGATGTGAAGGATGATGTGGGAGTGGTCAATGAATCGCCCAGAGGGGGTAGTGTAGAGAAGGAGCCAAGTACCCCAACCTCAAACGACCCGCCCTTTTTACCTCTATGCTGGAAACCAGAGTATGTGACATATACAGAACAGTTGAATCAGCAAAGAGCAGACTATGGACTCAGTCCAGTGCCAGTGAAAGGGCCAGTACCTAAGAGAATCTGGGAGCCAAGGTACCCATTGAGAAAACCTTATCTGCATACAAAAAAATATGATGGCCATCTGAACGAGATCCCTGAAGAAGCAGCACCAATAAACAGCAAGGATGAATGGTAGTATTACTAGCCATTGCCATGTATATGTTATATGGAGCTAAAGATGAAGTACATAAAAAGATGCAGTGATCAGAGAATACTGATATTCCATAAGGCATCAAGAAAGCAATAGGGATAAGTGACATCTGGGGCGCGTGGCTAACTAGCCATGGAATAGGACGTGCCTTCTCGTGCAGCTCCTGATGATCCGACACTGATCCTGGAAATTACGCTGGAAAAATGACACATGCGCTCCATAAATGAAGATACGGATGTCTGAATATGTGCCCTGCAGCAATCTTGAAAAGCAAGTGCATCGCGCCTGGTACCCGGGCGAAAAAAGGCTTTTGAGTATGCAGCCGCGTGGATATATTGTCGCCAAGATGGCGGACAACAAAGGGAACGCACCCGCAGCCTCGAGGAGGACCGAATGCAGCTGAACGGTGCGGAAAACGAAGGAACTTAGCTGCCGCAGGACGCGCAACGCTCTGCTTTCAAGTCTTGCTTTTATTCATAACAACATTGTGGCAGCGCTTCGGAGCTTGAGTGGGCGAAACGATCGCCATAAGGGGATACAGTTGCCTCACGGAGGACAGGCACCTGATGTTCGCGTGGCTCCCAGCCGCTCACAAACGCTGCAACAAAGGACAAGGACCGCGGGCGGCAGTGAGATCTGCGGGGAGGACACCAACCGCGAGCGGTTTATAAATAACTGCAGCGGGGTCCTGGACGCCTGTTAAATGTAGCAGGTGACAGTGGAAGCTATCACGAGTAAAGAGCGAGCAGGAACAGAATGATGGTGGCGAGCCGCACAGGGCGAGGATGATGATGGAACCGAAAGTAAATATCCAATGATTACCGTAGTGCGCAGCAAACACGGATTGGTATGCTGCCCTGTTAAGATGCTATTTGGGAGAAGTGCCTCACGGAACGTAGTGACACACTAGCGCATGAAGCGCGCCAGAAGCCTGCCCTTCTATGATAGGGGCCCAGGAACTGATCTAACGTTGTGGGCCTTAAAAGTAGCCGGGACTTGCAAAAGGATACTGGACCCACACTGAAGCACTGCCAGGCGACACAGACACCTGGGTAAACTGGCATTTTAGCATCAGGAGCAAAGGCACTGTGGTAGTGGCGAGTAGGGTGTACTCAGTGGCCTCCAGAAACACGCTATTGGGACACTGACTACAGTAGCCAGAGGAGAGACGTGGGAGGACACAGCCCACTCGAAACGCAACTTTACATGCCACCACACAGCTCAGCCCACTGAGGAGGACGCTCCAGCACCTGACTGAACTGGTGAAGGCACAACAACACTGAAGAGCTGGTACCAGACACGTAGGAAGGATTGCAGGCCCAAGAGCAAACAACCTATAATGGAGACCTTTGCAAAGGCACAGCAGACCCCCTCGACCCCGGCACAAAGTGCGGTGGCGGCTTCCGGGGATGGTACCCCAGAAGGAGAAAACCATCAGGTCCTAGCAGCCATAACGGAACTGAGCGCTAAGTGGGGTACAGCAATGGCGGATCTATGGACGGCCCTGGAGAACAAAATAGATGATGTAGGAATCAAAGTCATCCTACTGCAACAAGACGTTAGGGCGCTGTCAGAAAGGACTAGTGGCCTGGAGAGCGCGGTGAAGACTAACACAGATGTAAGCACAAATAATGCGAAAGAGGTCTACGTACTAAAACAGCAGGTTGCTAACCTTGAAAATCGAGTGTAAGAAGCGGAAGGAAGGGCGAGACGGAACAACATCCGGGTGGTCGGCCTGCCGGAGGGAGAAGAGGCCCAAGACCCCACGGACTATGTGGAGAACATGATCTTGCAAGAGATAGGGGCAGACAAGCTCTCACAAGGGTTCACGGTTGAACGTGCGCATCGGGCCCTGATGAGAAAACCACGGCCTGGGGCCCCGCTGCGGCTGATAATTGCGAACATTTTCAGAACTATAAAGACAGGAAGGGAGGGGCTAGAAGATCGGATTGAGATTGTGGATAGGGCTCCGGATAACGAGCTAGAGGCACATGAAAGCTCACCTCCTATCCTGGATAGAAGGGAGCAAAAACGTACAGATAATCAGGGAAGTGGCAATTTTACTTTTCCCCTCCTATCTAACTTACATATTAGTTTAAATTTGGCACTTAAAACCCTGGGAGAGACAAAGGAAACCTCGGGAGGCGTCTGGGCTGGGCAGCAATCGGCCTTCAACAATTTAACCTTACAATTGGCCTTTCTGGAGTGCCTTATAGAGGGTAAAACAAAGAATGATCTAAATCTGAAAGAGGAGGATAGATTGAGGGTCGAACAAAATATTGGGCTGTCCACGATGGATGCAAAACTCACTACATTGCTAGAATTCATGATTTCAGGTGATCTCCATCCTACAGGGGGAGAGAGAGCTGAAGAAACGTCATACCCCTGTCGTAATATTGTAGAGAATTTTCAGGAAGGTGGGAGGTCAAAAGCTCTAGATAGTCCATCCCCTTTGTTAGATGTGATGGTACAAATGGAGGAGAAGGCAAACCACAATGTAGCCTCAGAACCACCTGAGATGGGTGATTACAAGCATTAGTAGCGAAGATCCAGGTGAAGTGCACCGGACTCCGCTGACAAAAGGGACCAAGTGTAAAGAAAAATCTAAAACACATTAGAAAAACGGCGGAATCACCACACGAGGAACGCTCCAATTCACCCAATCTGCAAAATTAGTGGGGAAGGGGTCTCATAAAGTATCTAACTATGACATTAATGAGGTTCCTCAGTACCCTGTGCGCAGGAGGAAAAAAGGGAAAAGAGGAGCAAGGATGCCTAAGAAAACTAAAAATATGCCAGATACCAAAATTAAGGGGAGGAATTCTAATCTTAGAGCAATTAGAAATATATCTACTCAAGGTGATCAATCCAAATTGCCTTCTATCGATAATAACCCCTCGAGTGGCGATTTGGCCCATCCCAGGGAAGTGTCTAATGGGGGATCCCCGGTTGGGAGGAAAACAAGTAACAACAGAGAGATGCACTTTTTAGATGAGAGGGATGAAAACCAACTTAGGGTACCGCAAGACCTTCCACAGACTAAACAAACCAAGATGACAGCCTTTGGAAAAATAGTTAGTACAAAGCTTGCCAGAATTTCTACCGGCTTACAATTGGGGGTTCTCCCCTCGTTGGGCCCACAGTCTTTGGTTCCAGTATTGAGTGAAATACTCTTGACAGGCCATCAGATAATTGGGGCACAGTCTACAGGCAGCAAAGACAGGGGGACGGTCCCTAATATCATGACTATGGGTGTAGTGCCCACACCCTCAATGATTACTTTGGGAGATATCAGAGAGGCTTCTTAACGGACACTGAGAGACTATGCCTCTGTTTGGGGTACGCAGAAGTGATGGAATGGAATGTTTTACCACTGGAATGACCAGGTGTAAAGGAGATAAATGTGTGATTATAGTTATTGTGGCATGTATCATACTTATATTGATGCCTATTTTATGGTTTCTGGAGAGCTCACACCCCCTTAGCTCACTATTGCCTACGGTCAGCTCCACTACTATGTCTCCTTTCTATGTACACACATACACACATTTTTCCCTTCATCTTGAACACTGAGAGGGTTATCACAATAACACCTTCATAAGAGTAATGAATGATACTCATGCAATACTGAACAAAACCAATTGTTGGGTATGTTCCCACCTTCCACAACATGGTGAGAAAGGGGTAGGGTTGATCAGCAGTTGCTTCTTCCTTTGGGATGCTCTGTGTTTACTAACAGGAGCACTACCAATACTCCCTCTACCAATGCTCAGACAGGAATTCAAGGCCATACCAATCAATGATTTTGTTTCAAATGGCACCCATAGGGAATAGGGAAGTGACTACTCTAGCATACAAAATTAACAATATTCCTGCCACAGTACCCTTTTGTGTAAGTAAGGCAGGTTCTAGGTACATGGGTACATATGACAAATGTATGAATACTGCCGTTTTGGTGAACGAAACAAGGCCCTTGCACATTGGGGGATCAATTTACTTTGTCTGTGGGAAGCAAGCATATCCATGGTTACCCAAAGATTGTAAAGGAACATGTTACTTAGGGATACTGTTAACAGGGGTTTATTTGACACCAATTTCAGAAATATTGAAACACCATCCTAGGAGGAATATCGATGACGATGCAGCTGGTCAAATATTAGGGGATGTGTCAAAAGTGATAATTTCCCTTTGGGGCCCGGCGATAAATTCTAGAGACATCAGAAGGTTGGCACGAGTGTTATAAAGAATGATTAATGAGACAACCGATATACTATTCAATATGACATTAGTACAAAGAGGTATTAGGCTGGGCATGGAAATTCCTAGAAACTCAACGGGTATTTAGACGTGCAGATGCAGCATTTGTAGAGGAGGCACACAAGGATCAGATGCGAGGGCTAGATACACTCATATAAGAGTTGCCTATTATCTCTGAGCCTTTGCATTTGCCAATTGGCAGGGACCTACGAAGCAGCATTTGTTTCTAAAAATGCATGCATAGATTTCCAAGACCTCTCTTATTCCTTTCTTCCAGGATTGGGCACAAGGGAGTTGTCCGTTCTCCATGGGCATGGGTTCTTCCATGATTACAATCTTGGCAGGAATCATTGGCTGGCAGGAAAGGTATGAGGTGGTCAAATCCTTTTGGTTATCTTTCACTCAAACCGATGGTCCTGAATTCACAGATCAATTTAAAGTATTAACTCAATAAGATTTTCCATGGAGGCTGGGGAAGGCTGAATGTGTACTAATGAATCATGGATTTTGTTCCGGAGTCCATGTTGGAACCTAGACATTTGAGCCTCCTCAGACTAATATTAGGCAAGAAGGTCCAAGGCAACTTGCTTAAGTGTCTGCATTTCCACTCCCTTTGCTTGAGATAAGGAACGTCTAGAATTGAATCCCAAGTAATTTCCGATGAAATCATCTGAATTAAGTCATGGGTTGGCCCAGGTCAAAGCATCAACTGCCAGATTGCAAACAATGAAAATTACTGTAGATTGCTCAGAAACATATGAAGGTTTCATTAAGAAATGGAAGAGATACTGTTTGTGTGAGCTCATATTTATTCTGGTCGCCATAGAAGCACTGAGGCGCGGGTAAAGTATAAGCAGCATCTTGGTTTCCCGGCTGTAGTCTTGGCATGGGTATGGAAGAGGAACCAGGTTTGCGTTGCTACAGATTTACTATCTCCCTTTTCTTGCAAGGCTTTGACTGAGTTTCTCATGGCAGAGGTTTCAATAGACATGGCTTCTACCTCTGTTAGTACTTTGCCCAGCTGGGCTGTCATCTGTTGGTGCATGGTTTGGAAATCCATCAGCTCATCTACAGATGAGAGTTAGCCTCACAATCTGTCAAGCTTTGACTCACCGGGACTGTACAGGAGCTGGCGTTAGCCATCAACAAACCTCGAACCTCCCAAGCACTCTCTAGGCAATAATGAGGTGTGTTGGAAAGGTGGATGGACAGGGACCACTGGGATGGGGGCCGGAGCTGGTGTTTTCCCTCAGCTGTGTAGCATGGAGACAAAAAGGTCTAGGGCAACCGCTCAGTGGAGTCCCAGTTGTGCTGGGAAGAGAAAAAAGGAATAATCAGTAAATTGCTAGCCCAGAGCTTTCCCGCACCCAGATACTTAGGTTCCCAGCAGAACCCTAAGTTTACCAATGTTGGATGGCAAGCAAGCAACACAGTGGGAGAGGGAAGAACTGGCGACCACAGGCAGGAACATGTGTACGGCTTATGAGCTTGGCTGCAGGAAACAGCAGGTTGGGCTCATGAAGACTGAGTGCGGGTAGGCAAAGTCTTTGAATAGGACCATGGTATGCTGGTGGGATATTGGCAATGTTGTGAGTCAGAGCGCAGGATTTTGAAGACAAGTGCATACACATCTGTGATGCATCTTTGCTGATATCTGGGCACATATGGAGAAGCTTGGCATTAATCCCTGTGGTTCCTCTAGAGAGCAAAAAGACCTGTGGAATCTGTGATCTGCGAGAGAAACTAAGTTTGTTCCGGACACCTGTAGCTCACTAATTGTCGTTAGCAGAGGTGAGCACAACCATAAAAGCAATCATCCAGGTTACAAGATTGATGTCTTTCATACACAATCAGACCAAATGATTTGTATGCGAGTGAAAATTAAAGCACATTTAGGTCCCGCTGTAGACCTGGGTTATTTATCTCTCAGGAGCATTTTAAGACACCATTAAAATGTGCCTGGACTACAGGATATTTCAGTGAAAAAACGATGTCTCCCAAGTTGAGATATGCACCCACAGCTGAGAGATATGCTGAGAGATATGCCAGACATGAATCCTGCTTGAGGCCAGATTTAGCTAAGCTAAAGATAAAGGAGAAGGCATTGTCAAAGGATGTATGCAGAGGATTAGACCACTTCTGTATGTGAGCAATGTCAGAAATCTAGCTATTTGCTGGAATACTGCTTTCTCTTGGATGGCTCCCAGGCAGCTAATAGGATCTCAGTGATTTCGGCAAATTGTACCAGGAAATCATAAACTAAGACTTCTGGAACCAAATAACTAAGCTGAGTCTTTAGGAAAGAGGTGAAAGATCAGACCCTACTGTTGGCTCGGGATTGTTGGAGCCACTGGAGGCATCTAGGAGCCCTCTCGGCTAGTTGTTGTATATCTGCGACCCAAAACCTTATTGCTATCAGGAGCACACTGAAGTTTGGGGATCAGATAGTCTGAGTTTGAGTACCACTATCCACATCAAAAGAAGAGGGGGGTGTAAATAAACTAATCCTCTCACTGGAGGAGGAAAGCATCCCCCAGCAAGAGGTCCCTCAGGGCTCTTTGCAGTGCATACAGGAGCATTCACCTCTGATTCAGTGTCAAGTTTCAACTCATGAGAGTCCTGCCTGCGTATTAAAGAGCTGGCCAAAGGGAATATCTTATGTGCAATAATAGCCCAGTGCCAGTGTTGGAGTGCCAAAGTCCACAATCCCACCAACCTAATCCGCGACCGGGTGTTTGTTGATGTTGCGAATGGCTGTAATGTTGCCTGGAAGATTGGCAGAAAAGCCTGAAAGTTCAAGATCACCTTTAGCTCCAAAAGAAACGATGCACAAAATGCTCCCCTGAGATGCCCATAGGTTGTGAACCTAAAGGTGGCTCAAGTTAGGGCCGCACCACAAAAGAGAGGCATACAAAGGTCATGAAACAAGAGGGATTTATGGAGGGGAAGGAGCCTCCCACTGAGAATTTAAACAACTGACGCCACCATTGACTGCCCCGTAGTAATGAATTGGAAATAAGAATCAATCAAACTGGAGAAAAGAGTTCTCTTTTCAGTAACTGGCTAGGTGCACCTTTGTCCGCCTTATGTGAAGTCTGGCATAAGGTACCTCCAGAACATACGATGACATGAGGCCCAAACGGTGGGCAATGCCTATTCTTTCCTCAGGAGGGAAGGCTCTATATGCATAGGTATCCCAGACATATCAATCCAGAAAGGACTTCCCACAGTTGATTTATTTATTTTTATTTTTTTTTTACATTTGTAAAGCACTACAGCCCAAAGGCATTGAGGCGCTGTTTACATGAAAGTGTATGTAGGCATGAGTACATATAGGATATAGAGGCCTAGTAAGGGATGTTCTAGTACACTTAACCTAGCTTGTTTACTTAATACAGGTGAGGGGGCCCACACCAGCCAGTCACCCAGGTAGGGACATATATGTATAATCTCCCAACGAAAAGCTCCAACCATTTCCCCACTAACTGTAGGGACCTCAGGAGTAGCGTGGGGGCAAAACTGGAGAAATTTAATTGAGAGAAACAGAAAATATTACCAAGGGTGGGGGCGGATTGGACCCATGGATGGCTCCTGTAGTTCCATTGCATAGAGCCAATCCTACCGCTGAAGGAATGATAGTATTAGTCACCATCTCCATTAGTCCTTCTCTTCCTTGCCTGGAGGAACTGAGGAAGAGGAAATGGTAGGGGACTTTGCCTGAGCAAATGTATTGGCGAAAATAGAGGTTTGCAGAGTGGGGTGAGAAGCTAGGCACAGTTTGTCATCAGTCTGTATCCTGTACTTTGCTTCTAAATGCTAATTTCTCTGGGGGTGGGGGTTGGGAATGTGGTTTATCCCACATCCTAAAGACACACAGAGGATGTCCTGTTGAAACTAGATTCCTGTATTTTTATCTCGCTAGGTAAGACTACCCTGAAGACTCCTGTCCTTACTGGCGCTGCAGCTGGAATATGTGAGCCCAAAAATGTCATAATGCCTGTGATGTGCTTGTGGGACAACTAAACAGTGGACAGTGCCTCCTCCTCATCGCCCCGGCCCATATCGTGGCATGCCCAAATAGGCCTGAATGTGTGTGTGGCGGTCAGGGGGACTAGAGTGCCTGGGGAAGCTCAGTCATCCCCCATGGAAGGAAGAGGTGGATGGAGTGGAAGAGTAGCGAGAGGTAGTGGCAGTAGAAGCGCCCATAGAAGTGGCTACTAACGCTGTGGACACCAACGCTGTGGACACCACAGGGCCTGGGACAAATGTTGTAGCAGGTATCTGCAGAGCTGCTAAAAGTGATGAGGAGACTGGTACCGAGACGGGTACTTGAACCACCAGAGGAGTTGGTAATATTTCTCTTACAATGTCGGTTGTCGGTGAAGAACTACATGAAGGTGTCACCATAGTTTGCATAAAGGTACCAGAAAACGACCCTTCTGCCTCTGGAGAGAATCAAGAGTGTTCACACGCCGGGATGAGGGCATACTAGAGGGTACCCAAAACAGTGAAAATAGGATGTGGTGGTGGCTGGGGATGAGGAACCTATTGCAGGCTATTAGATGGAATATTAATCCTTGTATCGCCTCTCCCTAGAACATTACTGGAGGCAAAGTCCACCAAAAAGGGCTCGTCTGCAACACCCCTAACACCAAGACTTTCAGAGGTGGTACCCATCTCCACATTGCGTGGCTCTAGCCTTCCCTAAGGAAGCAGAAGGATGCTTGGACACAGGTGCCATTACTTTGCGGAAGGTCTCCCAGAAGTGTTTGGAGCAACACCAGCAGCAACTAACTTGTGAGGAAGGCTAAGGCAAGGATGCTTAGAAATGCTCCTGTGCTGGGCTTAGAGGGTTTGACGGCTCTTGCAAACCATAAGGCGTGAGCTCAGACGAGAATCGACCCAGAAACACAAATGTAACCTTACACGTCAGTTATGAAATTTGGACTACACTGTCTAGGTGCCCCTTGCAGATTCCCCGAAGGAATTTGATGCCCTGAACAGTGGTGTTGCTAGGTCTGGAAACGATCAGGGGCTATGCTAATTTTTGGCCTGTCGGGACTGGAGGCTAGATAGCCTTTTTGGTTGTAACCCCTCAGCTTCTATCCGGGTCTAGAACCAAAAGACCCGAGGCTTTAGCCCCCCCACCCCTAGCAACGCCTCTGGTCATGAACCAAGAGGGAACCTCAGAATCACCTCCCGTGGTACACTTGTGCATGCAGATGGTCTCCATGCAAAGGACTTTGTGAGTCCGTGGCACTTTGACGAGACATGGGACATGTCTCATGCATGCAGAGCACGTGATTGAACAGGAAATTTGCCTTAACGTGGACAATATCCCAGAAGGTCTGAGACGAAGTCTCCCCAGCAGTAAAGCCCGAAAGTCAAAGAATGCATGCAGAAATGCAGACAGGCTATGCATGCTGAGGCCACAAGCACTCACGGCAGGGGTGCTGAAGACCCATGCTGGAACAGGTTTTGCCACCGGTGGACCGACAAAAATTTAAAAGGAATATATAAAAAACTTTGACCAAAATGGGCACGCAAAGATTTCTACGTGCTGTGCTGGAGAGTACGTCCTCAACATTTGTTTCCAAACTCTGCTGGGCAGATTGCTCTGATCCTGTCCCCATTGAACAACATTCCGCAAATATGGAGGAAAGGGTGCGAAACATAGAAGTTGGGAATGATGTTGTGAGGCAACATAACACAATGTGCTGTATAAAAAAACCCATATAAGGGGGCGTGGCTTGACGCTGAAGAAATTGGCCGCATATTCCTCAAGAATCCTCCCCCTCTCCTTACCTCGCTGCTGCGATGCTTACGGGCGGAATGCTTTTGTAGCTGGGGCCGGTGCCTCCTTTCACCCCCATGAGGCAGCTGTCTCTAGTGTGGAGAACCCCGGCGGCCGCCGGGACGCAACAAGTGGTTCGGGCCTGGTCGGCCTCCTACGTTGCTTCCACAGCACCACCACGTGGCTATTGATCATAACTGCTGAGGGAATACGAAAAAGAAATAACAATAAAAGCGGAACGAGGAAAAAAGGGATTTGCATATGCACTGGACTGTAGTTTTTGAGGTAACTTTTCTACTTTATCCCTCAGTTACCATTTTACGCCTATCCATTCATATTATTATTTTTCTTCTCCGCTGGTAGGATATTCCCATATTTACTACTTCTTTATCTTTTCGTCGTGTTGTCACTATTCAGCATGGCCTCTACTCTCCGGCACCTTATCACAAGGAAGAAGCACTAAAATAGTTGGTTCCGCTAGACAACAAAAACGGTTAGAAGAGATTACAAAAGAAATCACAGATTTTAAAGTGTTTTGTACCAAAGATCGCGTCCCAAGAATGAAAAAGGATCTCATCCAATTTACACACGAAAATGCGTTCCGGTACACAAAGGATGGATATATTCCGTCGCCTTTTCAACAAAGAGGACAGAACCACCATAGGCAGGCAAGATTTGGCAACACATCCTTTAGCTCTGGGAGCTCCAGTGACGGTAGTAACTACAGCAATAGGGGTCAAACACCCTACAGGAACCGTGGGAGACAACAAAGGGGTGGTAACCGGAATAGACGTGCCCAACGCGGTGGCGGTATGAATAATCAACTCCAACCCCAACTACAACAGCAAATGAAAACCTGCAGTCTTTTTTTTAGACCAACAAACAATGCCCGACAGTTGGCCACAGGAGGAAAGGAGAACACGCAGCAACCAGCCCCTTATTAGTCAATATCTCTACCTACGTACCGAATCCTTTTGAGGAGGCGGTACTTAACAAAGGATTGGGGTTTGTACCCACTGCCCGATATGACAAGTTTCAGACCCGAGTGGAGGTTGAGCAGTTATTTTTTTTTAACACATTTTTATTGGTTTTTACAACAAGCAAAACAAAACCATCACACCTGACATTTCCGGTCACAAGCCTCTTAGCATACATTTGCGTGTTATTTATTATTGTCTTCCCCCTCCCCCCACTTTAACTCGAGCTTCCACCTCAGTTCTTTGAACTTCCCTTCTCTTAGGGTTACTCCCTTTCGTCGTTTTCAGGCATGTCGCATTCGCTGGAATTGGCATGGGAGGATCCCGACAATGTGGCTACCATTTGTCTCAATGCTATCAGAGGTCCCACTTCATTATCCTCCCCTCTATTACTGCCTCATACCATGCTACTGTCTCAGTGTCTGCCCATTTCAGGAGATCGTTCCACCATACCTCTAGTCTGGGTCTATAGGCTGCTTTCCAGCTCATGGCTATTCTCCTTTTGGCCAGAATGTAGGCCAGGTCCTTGAGTTTGCATACGTGTTTCAGGTTGCGAGGTCTGCTGAATCCCACCATCATGCATGCCCGCACAGATTCCACATCTAGCTTGATTCCCTTTCCAGATAGTCGTAGCTTGATTCCTCCCAGAATCTTCCCACCTCTGGGCACGCCCAAAACATATGGATCATCCCGGCATCCACCTCCCCACACTTGGGGCATTTTTGTACTTCTGTACTCCCAAATCTGGCGACCTTTCGGGGAGTCATGTACGCCGTATGGGTGACATATAACTGAATCTGCTGCAGCCTCGCATTCCTAGACACCTTTTTATGATATCTCTGAGCTCTTTCCCATTGCCCGGCTTGCATAGGTTCTCCCGCTTCCTCCTTCCAATCGCGTCTCAATTGGAGCAGCTCCTTACCCACTCTAGACATCACCAGTTTGTAAATCCACGATATTTCATGCCCTCCCTCCGAGATATCATACATTGTTTCTATGGCAGTATCAGGTTGTTCTGCTAGTGTTATTTCAGACCACGTTTCCTTCACCCGTTTAACTATTCTAGTATATGTGATATATTGCCCCGTGTGTATCCCGGTTTCTTCCACTATCATCTGGAAGTCCAATGCCTTCCCCTCTTGCCATATATCTCCCCAGGTCGCCAGGCCTACCGGCTCCCAGTGTTTGCGGATCCCTTTCCTCAGTTGCTCATTCGCCCCACATAGCGCCACCAGTGGCGCCTGCAGGGAGCATGGGGTCGGGTTTCCCCTAGCACAGCACGGTTTGCGCCATGTCTTCCAGCCCAGTTCCAGCAATCTTGATCGCTCATGCAACTCTGCTTTGGGTAGCCATATCAGTTCTCTTAGGAAGTAAGGGTCGCATTCCCCCCTCAACAGTCTGGATTCTGCTGTCTCGTCTTCCGACAGCCACCTAGCGAAATATTGTAACTGCCCTGTCAAGTGGTATATCTCAAAGTTCGGCAGGTTTATACCCCCTCTGTCATACGTCTTCTGTAATTTCCATAGTGCCACTCTGTTTCTGGAGTTGTGCCACAGGAAACCTCTGCATAAACTCTGGAGTTTGGTAAAAAAGCTTTTGGGCAAACTGTGTGGAATATTTGTGAAAAAATGTAGTAACCTGGGCAGGACCACCATCTTGAGCAAGGCCGCCCTCCCCATCATGGCTAGGGGGAGCTTTGCCCAGAACCCCATACTGTTCTTGATACCTTCTACTGCCCTTTCCGTGTTATATTTGTGCTTGTCTTCAATTGTGTGATATATGTTAATCCCCAGGTATCTAAATGTTCTGGTCTGCCAGGCTATCTGGAATATAGGTAAGTTCTCCTGTGGGACTCCTCTATACCTCCCCAGGGGGAACATGCATGATTTTTTGGGGTTCACTGCTATGCCTGAGAGAGTTGCGTAGCGCTCCATCACCTCCAGGATGTATTGCAAGTTTTCCTGTGGGTACAGCAGGTATAACAGCATATCATCCGCATATAATGATATCAAGTGCGCCCCCCCCTAGTGTAAACCCCTATTTCTTTGTACTGCTGTCTCAGACAGATCGCTAGTGGTTCTAGAGCAAGGATGTACAGCATCGGGGACCATGCACAGCCCTGTCTCGTGCCTCTGCTGAGTTGCCATTTATCTTAGATTATCGCTCCCGTTTTGACCCTAGCTGTTGGGGAGCTATACACCATTTTCACCTACCGCAGGTACCCTGGACCCATCCCGTATTCTTTCAAGGCCGCCATCATACAAGGCCACCTTGCAGAGTCAAAGGATTTCACTGCATCTAGCGAGACTACTGCTATTTCGCTTGGGTCGCCCTCTGTCTGTTCTATAATACGGTGGCGTCTCCTGTGGTTATCGGATATGCTTCTACATGGGACGTATCCAGTTTGATCGGGGTGTATGTGTTTATTTATTACCCACTTAAGTCTATTTGCCAGCACAGACGTGAGAATTTTACTGTCCTGGTTTAGCATGGATAGTGGTCTGTACGACCCACAGTCTGTGGTTGGCTTGTCGGGTTTAAGGAGTGGAATAATTACCGCCTCTCTGAGATTCCGGCAGTCTCCCTTTCTTGAAGGCCTCGTTTAGCATTGCCAGTAATGGGGGGAGCACGTCTTGTCTATACGTTTTATAAAATTTGCTGGGGAGCCCGTCTGTCCCAGGGGATTTGCTCGTGGGCAGATGTATTACCACTGCCTCTAATTCCTCTATTGTGATTGGGGCATCCAGGTTCTCCCTGTCTTCCTCACTCAATTTAGGTAGTCCTATATCTTCTAGCGTCTCCTGCTCTGCCGTCTCTCCTACATCTTCGTAGAGGTGTTTGTAGAATCTAAGGAATTCCTTGTTCACAATCTCCTGGGCATTCCAGATTTGACCCGCTTCTCCCGTTATCTCTCTGATTCCTGATCTTGGTGTCTCATTTTTGTATAGCCATTCGAGCAGCCTCCCTGGTTTGTCTCCCCCTGCGTGTTGTCTTTCAATGTATTTTTTATAATTGAGGTTGCATAACCTCTCCCAGAGCCCAGCACATGCCTGTTGTAATTGGCTCACTCGTGCGGCATCCTCCTGTGAGGTTCCCCCTCTTTTCATAATTGCTTCCAGTTTCTTTTCAGTCTCCTGTAACTCTCGCACTATACCCCCTTGGAGCCCTCTGGATTTGGATATGGCCATCCCCCTTACTACCACCTTAAAGGCCTCCCATAGGGTACTCTATCACTCCACACTTCCGGTATTATTTTCGAAATACCCAATTATCTCCTCCCTTAGGTCCTCTCGGAATGCAGTATCTTTCAATGCCTCGGCTCTAAGCCTCCATGTTGGGATCTTGGCTCTGAGGGGCTGATGTCGCCACGCCAGGACCAGAGGGGAGTGGTCCGATAATACTCTCGCCTTATATTCTGAACCCGTCATTTCCACAGCAAGTTCCGGAGTGGCGAACATGTAATCCAGTCTCGTGTACAGGTTGTGCGGGGCAGCATAGAGTGAGTAGTGCCTGTCTTCCGGGTGTTGCTGCCTCCATATGTCTTCCAGCCCAAAGTCTCTCAGCAGGGCTTGTAACATTTTCGCTGCGTGGGTGGGCTTATCCAGTTTTGTGTCTGATCTGTCCATTTTGGGGTTCAGCGTGCAATTGAAGTCCCCTCCCCATATGACCGCGCCTCCTATGTGGGGACTGATCTTGCTATAAAGTGTCTTGAAATAGGCCACTGCATCTTCGTTAGGGGAGTATGTATTTATGATGCACTGTTCTCTATTCTCAAGCAGCCCCCGAATCACTACCATTCTCCCATCCGGCTCCACAGTAGCCTGTAGCATCTGGAAGAGCACATGTGGCGCCGCCCAGATGAGAGCTCCCCTGGCGTATGCCGAGTACGTTGCTCCTATGGTGGTCCCTCTCCACTTTTTCTTTACCACCTCTTGTTTCTGTTTAGTTAGGTGGGTTTCTTGCAATAAGGCTATGTCCACTTTTTGCCTTCTCAGGTACATCATTACTTTATTTCTCTTCAGGTAGCTGTTGAGTCCTCTGACATTCCAGGTTACTATTCTTAGGTCTCCCATTATCATCCATATCCCGTCCCTCCTCTCTCCCTCCTTGTCCTTCACTCCCGGTATTACAAGCTCGTTCCCTAACAACTACCACTGCAAACTCACCACTCCCCTCCCACTCTCCTCCCGTCCCAGCGCTCGCTCCCTTATTAACTTCACTACAAACTCCCCAACACTCCCCCTCACTTTGCGTCCCCAACTGTAGCCCAGCTCCATCCCTGGATCTCAGGCCTTCCAGCATCTAGTCTTGCCCTGGTTTACTCTGTGCTAGGAACCCCACAGGTGGTTGCCGCACTACTGGCAATCTAGCTAGTCTATCTAATGGGGTGCAAGTTGGGACCTCTGTGTCCCCCGCATCAACTTTGCTGTGTTTTTTGCCCGCCTTGTCTATATCCTAACTTCTAACTGACCTCTATGAATCTATATTCAAGTGCCAATGTCATTATGTATACAGCACCTCAAAGTTGGAGACCGATACTTCACTTTTCGTCTCTGCCCCCTTGTTGTTCCTTTGTCTCCTGTGGTAGTTCTGTGCGTCCAACCAGTCCATAGCTTCTTCTGGGGTTTTGAAGAACAATGACTTATTTTTATGAAAAATGTTCAGCTTCGCTGGGTACATCAGCATGTATTTGAGATTCGCCTCCCACAGGCTCCTCTTTACTGCTCCAAAGTTTAATCAGCGTCTTTGTACCTGAAGTGTGTAGTCCGGGTATGCTGTTATTGCTGCGGCTGCTCTACTTATTGTGCCCCCTTTGCAGAAATATTCTAGTATTCTTTCCCTGTCCCGATAGTTTGGTATTTTGGCAATAGGCCTTGGCGGGGCACCCGGTGCCGGTCTGCGTGTCAGTGCTCAGTGGGCTCTCTGCACCGCAAATCCCTGGGTGAGCGCCCCTCCTTCAATTTCTTGCAGCAGCATAGTTTCTATGTATTCAGTGGGGTTTGTTCCTTCTTCGTCTTCCGGGAGCCCAATGATGCGTATATTATTTCTCCGGGCTCGTCCTTCGGCCTCCTCTGCCCTACTTTCCAAGTTGCTTACTTGTTGGCGCAGTGTATGGATCTCGGCGGCGTTCGCCTTGCAGGTGGTGGTGTTTGATTGAACTTCTTTCTCCAGCACGCTCGTGCATTCTGCAAATGCTATTACGTCTTGTCGCAGGAGGGTGACATCTACTTGCACTGCGTCAATCTTGAATTCAAGTGACGTCTTGAGGTTTGCCATGGCTGCTTCTAGTTTGGTTTCCCACGTGACCTTTAGATCTGCTATCGCCTCCAGGATGTGTTTCTTTTCGCTACTCGCTGGTTCTGTGTATGTCTGTGGGTTTCTCTCCTTATTTCTGGCTCCCTCTGTTGGTCGTGGTGTTCTGGTGTATTCATATATGGTGGGCTGCTTCCCCTTCAATTTGGGGAGTTTTGATGCCATCCCATTATCCGCTGGAGTGTTTGCCACAAGTACCAGGAGCCCAGGTCTCTGCAGTGCTGGCTGCTCTGGTTCAGTTCTACCAGGCTATTCCCCCCCGCGGGGCAGGCGGTCTTGCTACCGCGGCACGGGTGCCTGCCTAATGTTGGTACCTCTCGGTCGAGTAGTTATTACGTAAAATACATCTTAGACAATTCTTTCACGATAAGTCTTCTGACACAGAGGTAAATGAAAGTGGGTTACGGAATCATTCCCAGTTCGATCCTCCAACATAAAGTTGCACTCCAGAAGCAGTGGTCTTTGGTAAAAGGGTATGGCGTTAAATTTTCCAGCTAGAGCAAAAAACTACACCTGACACTTTTCACAATTTCAGTACGGAAGAAAGAATGGCAATAAAAAATCTTTCCACCAACAGCGGGATCGTGATACGGAAGGTGGACAAGGGAGGCACGGTTGTATTACAGAATAGATCAGTATTGTTGCGAAGACATCGACAGGCACAGGTAAGTCTTCAGATATGAGTTTATTTAGGTTAAATAGGGAAAAGACCCCCAACATCAACATGGGCTCCCTACAGATACACTGAGCAAGATTAACTGACAAACTTAGAACACTGAGAGTAGCGCAGTCCATTGCACTCTCTATGACCTCATCAGAACCAGAGGCATATAACATTCCATTCCACCCAGCTTTATTATGCTAGATAGCTTAGGCTGCTATGTGAGCAGCAACATCATAACACATCTCCCTTTCTTTTTTTATAAAGCTACTCCACAAACAATACGTTTCACACATCACCTCTTTTCACTGTGGCCACTCTATTTTTATTCCAAACCTGGCCACCAGCCACTCACACTGCACCCTTCAATAAAGCCACAACTCTAAGTGGGTCGGAGTACAACATGTCTCCCTTCTTTTTTACCACTCCTTTCTTTATCCTCACCCAGTCACCACACTCCACACGCAATTCCTTTCTTCCTCTCTTCTTGTTTTCCCGCATGACCCATTCACTCTTCCTCTTTTTGAGAGACCTTCTCACTTCGTCAACCACCACATCGGACTCCCTGCTTCTGCCTAACCAAGGCGGACACGCCATGGAATAAGGTTTTCGACCTCTCATAAACTCAAATGGACATAGACCGGTGGAGGCATGGGGTGCCATACACAATGCCCACATTCTATTCTGAATGGTTGCCAACTTGTCAAAACCACACTCTTCCCCCATGCGAATACTCTCCATCACACATCTATTGAGTCTCTCAACAACTCCATTTGTTTCAGGGTGGTACAAGGCTGCCCTCTTATGACTCACACCACATTTTTCTAGATACTTAGGAAAACATCCACCGGTAAATTGTGTACCATTGTCTGCGAGAACACTTCCTGGAAGACCCTCACTTGCAAAGATTTCTTGCAGTACTTTGACCATACTTTCTCCCGTTATCTCTCTTACAATCCTAAAATCCACCCACCTGGAAAATAGATCAGCAACCACAACAACAAACTTTCCCCGACCATATCCCAAATCGACAGGTCCTAGTATGTCCATGGCTATATCACTCTAAATTCCTGAAGGAACTCCAACATCAACCAGGGGTTGCTTCTTAGCTTCAACTCCCTTATCACTTCTAAGACAAAATTGACACTTGCCCAAACGAACTTCAACTTCCTTGTCAAAGCCTGGCCACCAGTAATCAGTTCTCAATACTCCCTTTGTTTTTGCAATACCTATATGACCACTATGCGCCAGGTCAATAATCCTTCCTCGAATCCCGGCGGGAGCCACTGCTCTTTCCCATCTAAGCAATATCTCATCAGCAACTGACAGCTCATCTTTTACCTCCCAATATGGTTTTTCTTCCTCTAGTAACGTTGATTTGCTTGGCCAAACTGCGGAGACAACATACGAGATCACCTTTCTCAATACCCTATCCTTCCTTATCTCATCCAACCACTCTTGCTTGGAGACAATACCTTCTGTACTCACAAACACCATCTCCATGTTATCATCCTCTATCCTGTCCTGGGAATGAACCTTTATTCTCGACAAGTTATCCGCTAATGTGTTTTCTTTCCCAGGAATCACTTCCATTACAGATTTGTGGGTTTGCATCCTGGTAACCCATCCAGCCACTCTGCGTGATATTTTGTCCAGACCTTTCGTTTCAAAAATGACTTTCAAAGGTTTGTGATCTGTACGGATCACAAATTCCACACCCCAGACAAAATTCTTAAACTTCTCTACCGCCCAATAACATGCGAGAGCTTCTTTTTCAAGAACTGAATAACGCACTTCCGCACCTTTCAAACCACGTGATGCATGAGCTATTATTACTTCCGATCCATCATCTTGTTTCTGAGCTAAAACAGCACCTAGGCCGCCCTCACTAGCATCCAGCGTAATAATAGTTAACTTCCTGGTATCAAAACATCCCAAAGGTTTTGCCATATCTATTTCCTCCTTGATCCTGGCAAACTCAACATCACACTCACGACTCCACGCAAAAACTGCACCTTTCCTCAATATCTTTCTTATGTCCATGACCTTAGCAGCATAATTCTCTACAAACTTTTGATAAAACTCTGTCATGCCTAAAAATGAACCAAGTTCACTTTTGGTCGCTGGCCTCTCAATCTCTTTTATAGAGTTGATAATGCTTTCCTTGGGCTTCACCCCTTCAGATGATACCTCGTGACCCAAGTAATCTACCTTGGATACTGCAAATTTGCACTTCTCTTCCCTCAAAGTGATGCCTCTCTCTTCAAAAATCTTCAACACAGCATTCAGACTTCTGTCATGCTCCTCCAATGTCTCACCACATATTAACACATCGTCTTGGAAACAAAACACTCCTTTTATACATCCAAGTAACCGATCCATAATCTTTTGGAACACCGACGAAGCTGACGCCAACCGAACGGCATTCTTCTGAATTGGAACACGCCCTCATGAGTTATGAAAGCTGTGACCTTCCTACATTCTTCCGTCAACTCGACCTGATGATACGCACACGCCATATCCAGCTTTGAGAATATTTTCCCCTTTTCTACCAGGGTTAACATCTCACCCATGTTAGGCAAAGGGTGCCTGTCAACCATGACACACTTGTTGAGCTCGCGCATGTCAATGCGCAACCTCAAATCATCTGAACTTTTCTTTACCACAACAATCGGTGACACCGATTCAACACCTCCCGCTCTCTCAATTACACCCATTTGTGACAACTTCTTTAGCTCATTCCTTACTCCTTTCCTTAAAGAGAGAGGTACTGGCCTAAGTTTAGCAACAACTGGCAAGCTACCCCTTTTTAGTACAATCTGGTGCTGAAACCCCTTCACCTTCCCCAAACGTTCCTCAAACACTCCCTTATGCTTTGCCACATACTTGCTTGACTCCTCGCATAGCAACAACACTTGGAGCACTTGTTCGGGATGATTGGGGTCCAAACGAATACCCAGGCTTTTCTGTTCTCTCCACCCCAGCAAAGATTGCCCCTTCCTAGTGGCATATACTTTGCCTTTACACCTCCTGCCCTTGAACTCGAATTCACTCCACTCATACCCCAGCAACTCAATTCTGTCCTGATTGTACCCCCCGGGATTGATATCCGGATGAGTCAAATGATCTACCGCTCCACACATCTCCTTCTCAAACACATTTCTGGACACTAAGGTTATCTTTGGGCCTGAATCCGCCATCATAGAAACTTCACAACCATTTACATTCACAGTCACATACGGTCGCTCACAATCGTCTTCATCGCCCTCCATCGCAACTTTGACTGTATTGACAATGACATTCTGCACTGGAAGTATCACTTCTTCATCCGACGATTTGCTGTCCTCTTCATCATTGACATAAAGAACTTTTCTTTGATTGGACTGTCCAAACTGGTAGTTCTTACAACAGTTCGCAAAATTACCTCTCCTTTTGCATTTTGCACATGTCGCTTTACGGCCAGGACATACGATGGATGAAGCAAAATGTGTGCTACTAGCACATCGAAAACAAAGTCTGTCCTCTTTTCTCAGTTCTCAGCACTGTCTCTTGGTTCTTCTTCTCCTCCCCAATTTTATTCGACTGCTTGCTCTTTCCTCTTCTGCTTTTGTTATCTCCCACATTCAATACTTCAATCCTTGGAATCATTTGTCTCACCCTTTGACAATTTCGCGACACATGCTAATGAATGTTCTACGCGTTTCGCCAGATCTAAGACTTCATCCAGATTGGGGTCATCTTTCGACCACAATTCCTCACGTATCCTATTGGATCTACAGTGCGTCATAAACTGATCAAGAATATGTTCGTCGAATGTTCCTTGGAACTTGCAAGTCAATGCTAAATGTCGCAGGGCTGTTACATATTCCTCAACTGACTCACCCTGGGCTTGCATCCTCATACGAAAGTTATATCGCTCCAGTATTGTGCTGGTCTTGGGATTGAAATGCTTGTCTAGCTTCAACAAAGCAACGTCAAATTCATTCCTAGCATCACATTCACCACCATCTCCTGTTGGTTGGGGAAGCGTCTCATAAATTCTTTGGCCTTCATACCCCAAAAAATGCAATAACAGTGCCAACTTCCTCTCACTAGAATATGACATTCCGCCGGCAGCCTTTATATAGTGTGCAAATCCTTTACGCCACTGAGCCCATGGTATTTTTGCAGCTTCTGGTATCGGCATAAATATCGGTGGTCCGGCTATCCCCGGTAGACCTGCCAGGCATGGTCTTCAAACAGGGCGCACTGCTCTAGGAGACACTCCAGACCAGCTTTCAGCTACTCTCGCTCTTCAGCTCCTCCCGCCCTTCTCAGACCAGTCTTCAGCTCCTCTCGCCCTTCCCGCTGCGAAATTGTTTCCTTTTCGCGAGACACTCCAGACCAGCCTTCAGCTACTCTCGCTCTTCAGCTCCTCTCGCCCTTCTCAGACCAGCCTTCAGCTCCTCTAGCCCTTCCCGCTGCGAAATTGTTTCCTTTTCGTGCACACTTTCTTACTTGTTCCTTTCCCTTTTTTTTTTTAAGATGCAGATAGTGTGCCTTACACATGAAAGCAGGATGTGCTAACTCTCTTCAGTTGAGGGTGAGCCCATGTATTAGTGTAATGGCTCTAGTGCGCACTAACTAGCAGCTGTGTGGTGCCTTCCACTGGAACTCAAAATGCGCCTCTGCTCAGTACTGTATGACATCAAATCACTTGCTTCACCGTGCGCATTAACAAGCAGCTGTGTGGTAGATTGTTCCTTTAGAAATCTACATGCGCCTGTATTACGTGCTATACGGTGGCCTTTCCTCAGAACAGCCGCGCTTCTCCCACTTCTCCCCTTCCTTCAATTCTTCCGCGTACGGGTTGCAACACCCTGGCAGATGCCGCGTATTGCTGCAACACCGTCCCAGGTGCCAGCGATAGCTTTCCCCACGCAACGATGCTGGGGAAATGACAGGCGGGACGTGAGGGCCTACAGCCTCGTGAACGTTCCAACAGCGGAGCAGAGCGGGGCTCGATTTCGAGGGGAATCAGGGCCTGCGGGCCCACAGGGCCAGGCGGCACACTTACTTGGTACACGGCTGCCGGACTTAGTGGCCGTTCGACGATGGGACGGAGCGGAGCGGCCAGCACACGGTGTGACTGACTTCAGTTTAGGTCAAACTGCCGCTACCACGCCGGGGGCACGGCAGAGCGGCAGTGTCTTCAGGATCCTTGTTGGGGGTCTTCAACATCCCATCCGCGTCGCCATTGTTGCGAAGACATCGACAGGCACAGGTAAGCCTTCAGATATGAGTTTATTTAGGTTAAATAGGGAAAAGACCCCCAACATCAACATGGGCTCCCTACAGATACACTGAGCAAGATTAACTGACAAACTTAGAACACTGAGAGTAGTGCAGTCCATTGCACTCTCTATGACCTCATCAGAACCAGAGGCATATAACATTCCATTCCACCCAGCTTTATTATGCTAGGTAGTTTAGGCTGCTATGTGAGCAGCAACATCATAACAAGTATATATTACCGAATGCGACAGACAATTGACTGACCATTCCTTTTATTCACGCATCACAGAAGATCCCACCGAAAGGCTTGCCATTTTGATCCATGACAAATTAGACAAAGCACTTAAGAGAGATTGGATTTGTAAACAGGAACATGATGTAACGCTCTCCTGATTCCCACGGAGGCGCCGACCCGTTCTGGACTGCAACAACTTCTTCCACGGTAAAGCGTAGTGCTTGGAAGATGGACTGGACCCCCAAACCTCGTCTGTCTGGCCCGTAGAATAATCCTTCTGTAGATGGGAAAAGAGAGTTAACTGTCTGCTAGATTGTGTGTGAGATTCCCCCCTTTTTCCCCTTCTCACACTCCTCGAACCCTAGCTGTGCCTTCCGCAGACTCTCACCTTAATTTCTGTATGGACGAGCTCTCCATCCTGCTTCTGACGCAGGGGCGCGTAGATTTCCAGTTACTTCACTGGATCTCGGATTTGGCGAGGGTTCGATGTCTGCTTGCCTTTACCAAAATGCTGCCGTAAGTATATAGTTCGAAAGATCAAGTCTTATTTGTCCCTTGGCCTTTGTTTAATTTTCAGGGACTAGGTGAGGAATCCATGTGGAGGAATGGATTCGAGGTAAGCTCAGGTGAGTACTTTTAATGAAGGTGTGCCGTAGTGGTTTGCTCCAACACCTTAATGAGTGTGTCTTATTTCCCCATAGGGGCCGGGGTACGTAAAAGCCAGAAAAGCCGCTCCGACCCGAAAAGGGAACTGAGGTCCCAATAAAATTCAGGTAAGACTTAAGGTGAGTAATCTGTCCTTTTGCAATTAGTTTGTTGCTCACCTTGTTTTGTCCTTTTTCTCCGTAGGTCTTGAATGCGACCGATGTCGCCTATGGGCGCTGAAAAGGTTGCCGGCGCCACGTGAAGGTAAGTGGAAGCGGCGCGGCAGCGTGAGAAGCGGAGCGCTTCTAACTATTGTCTTTCTTTTCCGTAGGTGCTGGAATGCGGCCGATGTCGCCTATGACCGCTGAAGAGCTAGACAGCGCCACGTGAAGGTAAGTGGAAGCGGCGCTGCAGTGAGCGATGAGATGCGTTTCTAACCCTTGACTTTCTTTTGCAGGTGCGACGGAGTGAAAAATCCAGATGCTGGATGAAGGTAGGTAATGTCCTAATGCGTGCCTTTCACTCCTTGCAGGTGTTCCAGGTGCTGGCGGGCGTGGCAGGAGCCAGGATGCAGGAGCCGACTCGGTGAGCGTCCTGCTGCAGATGCAGAATAACGCGAAGCACGTGTGGCCATCCGGGCGTGGTTTAAATAGCCTTGGAAGAGCTTCAAGTGAGTGTTCTTCCACTGGCCCCACCCGAGTAAGATAAGAGTTCCTGAAAGAAAATAGTTCCTCCCCAGCCTTAGTTGGCTTGGAGCTTCAGACAGCATGGTCTGCCTCGGGTGAGTATGCAGCACGGTCTGCCTCAGGTGAGTTCACCCAAGCATTACCATATGTTCTGCCACATGAGCCTGGCGCCTATGGCGCCAGGACAGATGCCTTTTATGAGCCTGGCGCCAAAGGCGCCATGACAAGGTCCAAAGAGCCCCTATAGGGGTTTGCTGGGTCCTGCTTGGTGAGAATGAAGTCTGCTTCCGGGGACGCTGGGCCTGACCTGGCTCCTCGGGAGCAGGCATCATGACATATGAGTACCTGTTGGTGTCGAAACCATCCATGTCAAAATTGTATACATTTCCTAAAATCCACAATTCATTGGAAAATCGGCCTAGCTGTCCCATAGTATCAGGGACTGGTTCTTTATTGGAACCGCTTTCCAAATTTGCAGACAAGTATCTCAAATCATACGTTACCACCATGTTTTCATACATTCAGGACACGACTGAAGTAATCAATCTAATTGAAAACATGAGTTTTGATTCTAATATACAACTACTAGCAAGTTTGGACATAGTATCTTTATACACATGTATTCCATAGAAAGACACACTCGATGTACTTGAAGAAGCACTTCTTGTCAAACGTACTTCAGGCTCCACTCTGAACAGTTTCATTCTGTGGTGTGCAGAAATGTCACTGTCAGAGAACTTTTTCAGTTTCAATCAAGAACTTTACCACCAGATCAAGGGTACAGCAATGGGGTCTCTGGTTGCCCCGACTGATGCCAACTTATCTATAGCCCAACCAATCCTTTTTTTGACCAAATCATATGTTCATAGATGATATTTTAATAATCTGGGAGGGTTCGGAGAGTTCATTTCTTGAATTCACAGAGTGGATCAATCTGCAGAATCCTTTTCTAAAATTCACCTCCATGCACAGTAAGAGTGATGTCAACTTCTTAGACACCCCAATATGGGTCGACGACTTGAGTCACATGTTAAAAGTCAGACCTTTCCATAAACCCACCGACAGGAATGCTCTACTTTGCTTCGAAAGCTGCCATCCCAGACATACACGTGAGAACCTACCATTTGGACAGTTTTTGAGGCTGAAGCGCAATAGTACATATAAAAAATACCTTCTTGACAAAAGCGCAGATTCTAAGCTCCAAACTGCAAGCTAGAGGTACCTGAAAAAATCATCAAGAGAGCTTTTAAGAGATCAGTCAACAACAATTGTGAGGCATTATTGGAGTACCGGATTAAATTGGCAACTAACACTGAGCTGATGTTCGTGAGCACCTTTACAACTAAATCTAATGAGATCACAAAGATAATTAAAAAGAACTGGCACGTACTTGAAGGGGGAGAATTCCCATTGGCAGCTACATTGTGCGCATACAAGAGGGCCTCTAACCTCAAAGAAATGCTTACTAGGAATGACATCTCACAGAAGACTGATCAACAAAAGAGTGTCACCGTCCTCTGGGGTTTACCGATGCTGACAGGGCATTCACCGTGTGGCCAGTGTGTCAAGTGTAAATTTACGAGTAGGTCTAAGGAAGTAGAAATAGGTTTGTCGAGACCCTGGTCCCAGAGACGCTTTACCAATTGCAATACAGCTAATGCCATTTACACCATCTGGTGTCCATGCCCAAAGCTCTACATCGGAATGACCGGACACAAGGTGAAACAAAGGATTACTGAACACAGGAGCTGTATCAAGAAGAAAGTAATGACAGCCCCTCTTTTTAACCACTTCATGATGATGGGACATGAAAGAGTCTCACTGAAGTGGACAGTATTACTCCAACTGGATAGACCACACAATAGCGTGGCAGATGCTACTAAAAAACTCTTCTACAAGGAACAATTGTTAATTTTCTTGACCAATGCATCCGAATTTGGACTGAACAAACAGGTTGAATGGAATACTTTTTAGATCAGAGGGTGTATATTAAGATCTTACCCTGTACCAGCCACACTATGGCCACTTGGGCGGCACAGGACTGAGGTGAACCAGTGCTGAGAGCGACTAATTTACAAGGTCGGCTGACTTTGCAAGTGCTTGTTGTGCTCATGTGAGAACAGTACACCTGCATTTGTATGTGTTTGATCCTAGAGCGTTTTTTGTACCATAATTATATATACATATACATATATAGTTGGTCGGAATGTTTGTGGTAACCATATTCCAAACCAAGCTCAAAACTAGTAATGTTTGTTGACACAGAGCACCGAACCGTCTGTTGCCCGCTCTGGAGAAGTGGTTTTTAGAGGTGTAACAATTAGCCATTCTAAATAAGGAGGGTAGATTTATGGTGCCAACACTTACGTGGAGGTTGGGCGAGGATGTGTCCTATGACGAGCCGATGCCCCTTCTTGGTTGTTTCATGTACGTTGCCATGGGAGAACTTTGCGCCGCCCCTCGGGTGTGTCCATAGAACTTGGATACACATCGAGCCACCCTGATGGGAGGCGCCTGGAGACCACATTCTGATGGCGGGGTCCTGTGACCTGTGTCACGTGTGCCTGCGCAACCAGTCTTTAGTGAGCCTGGTTATATAGGAAGTCTGCAACCACCAACCAACGTGACACAAAGGAGTGAGATTGATACGCAAGACACCGGACCGCTGCGCCTAAGCTACAGTAAACTACATACATTTCAGTTGCCACCTGCCCGACGTCTGCTATAGGCTTTTGTACTTGGGGCTCACGTCATCACTTACACGAGGTGTCTGGTTTTGACAGGTCTACCTATGGGTAATTTCAGACGCTATCCAACAATATCACCACGGAAGCGGGTGAACTTTGATAGAAGACGCTGAAAGTTATTTAGTGCAGTAGCTGCCAGCACTCTATGGACGTATCTGAACAACTTTGCTACCCTTGCGTTACCAAGTGAGAGGAAAATGGCTTACTGTACAGGTTGTGTAGCTCTCTGACACAGAGAGAGATTTTTATATATATATCCCTCCTCCGATTTATATAAACCTGAGATAGTGTGTTGTACACTGAATGCCGGTCACTGTTTTTCTACATTTGCACTCAGGCTAACTTTGTTGGTCAGTGTCAGTATTAGGACATGTCACACTACCTCCGTCAACCGGATTATAGTAAAGGAATAGCATGCCCCCTACCTAAGAGACAGGTTAGGGGATGTGCTAGACAAGATGTATCTTTTAGTATGTTAATGGCTATGGTGGTCTATAAGACTTTTCAAGACGGCCCTGTGGTCTCTGATTGCAGGTACCAACATTTTAAGTGACTTCGACTCATACTGTTGTTTTTCATCATTCCTCAGATGATTTGTCTACTTGGAAGACACCTGAACCCATCCGTGTAGAGGAAACTGAGCATGCCTTGAGTACACGGTAAGCCTGATGCAGGTAGATTGTTGTACTCCTTAGGTATAGCAGCTGGTAGTTATATTTCACCTCTCATCGATGCTTTTTTCTCTCTCTATTCTCTCCTCTATGTTTGGACTCTCGACTTCTATCTATTTTTTTGGTTCAAGTTACAGTGTCTTATCTTTATATTGTATGGGCACTGCACCCGGTTGTATAGTGCGTTCTTGGTACAAAGTACAGTTGGTCCCCTTGAAGAAGTTCACGGCTAGCTTGTTCCCTAATAATCGGTTGAGCGAAACATGTTGGGTGTGTTTTGCACTGGAAGATAGAGCAGTGCTACCAACAACATATTGATTGTCTTTGGTCCCTTGTTGCAGAAAGGGGACACATGGTTGTAGACATAAAACCATTTTGTCAGGCCCAGTGAGGTATCCCGGATTAAACGGGCCCCCTGGTTCTGCACAGCAAATCTTTGTTTGCACTTTACTGATGTACTGTTTTACGTGTTTTGCACTATTGGTTTTAGTTTTGTATAGGAAGGGGTTTTTAGTATGACATTTTAGTACTAGGATTTTGTGGTTTTAGAAAAAATGTGAAACATATTTGTTTTGTACATGTTTTATGTCATCTTTGTGATTTGGTTTTAATGTGCATTGGTTCAATTTGCTTTTTCTTAATAAATGTATATGTGATTCAGATAACAATTTCAATTCAGTACCTATTTGGTCCATGGACTGAGTTGTCCAAACTTAGGTAGGAAGGGAGGTATTGAGTGACATTTGTATTCTTTAGTTTTGGAATGTCCATTTCTCTCAGTGGGGCTGGATCCCTGTGTCGATAAGCTTTCCCCCTGGTCTCTTCTTGTAATTGTTTGCTCTGGTAAAAATAATCAGAAACTGCCCACAGCCTCTAAAGATGGGCAAGCTCTGTCTGCCACTCACAGAAGACTCAAAAGTGAGTCGCCTCCTCAGACCGTGTCTTTGAGGCCATTTTACAAGAAATTAGGTCACTCAAACCCTTTATCGAAACCACCAACCAGAAATGACAGCAATTCGATGAAAGGTGGAATGTCTTTGAGAACACAATGAGTTAAATGGAAAATATAATTGGTTATGCGGAGGATGTCTCACCCAGAGTCACTCAGTTGGAAAATGAGGTCAGAGACCTCCAAAGAAATTATGAAGAATTGGAAAACGGAAGTAGGCGCAACAACCTATGTGTTAAGGGCCACCCAGAGGGATGTGAGGGGAATGATGCTATCCTGTTTCTTCATCATTTGTTATCGGCTCTACTTCATGTCCTAAAAGAAATCTCCCTCAATATTCAATGCACAGACCGCATTGGCCCAGTAAGAAGCTTGCAATCATCACAATATCCACCCACACTCTGATTTTTTTCTTGCTGGAATACACCCAACTTCAGTTCAACATCTCAAAAGCTGAAGAAAAGAATACCCTGGTCATGCATGGTAATAGGATTTTCATATCTCAAGATGAGGCCAAGAAGACAGAGGTCTCGAGAGGAGGAAAGGAGTTCCTCTCTTATCATCCTTTGTTAAAACAACTTAATGTCAGATATGAACTATATCATCCATGCTCATTTAATGTGACATATAAGGTCGTACATGAATGTTTGATGATCCGGCTGACCTTAAAGCTTACATCTGTTCCCTCAAGACTGACAGCATGGATAAGTCGCTCCCTACCAACTCCTCTTCTTCTGGATCTTGACTTTTTATTTTATCGTTGTGTGTTGCAGTCTCTGATTTTTGCCCTCATTGATAGTGGGCTGGGCACTGCTTGTGTACCCTTCTTCTTCCAGGGCTGGTTTAATTTTCTAGCCCAGCTGGTGTCATCTGCTCCTATATCTTTTTTCCCTCTTTTTTCCTTGTGGTAACTTGATCCTTTCTGGTCTTCCAATATTCTGTGTTTGTAACTTTTAATCTGTTCAATGTCATACCTCTTACTCTTAGCATACTCCACTTGGTCAAGTATCCCCTTCCCTCCCCTCTTTCCTTCTGTTTTGCCCTTGTGTGCTTTGCCTTGGTATTTTGGGTACTTATCTCAGCCGGAAATATCTATGTTCATATTGTTCTATTTGCTGCGTTGGTTCACAGTAATATATGATATTGTTTTCCCCATAGGTATTTTTACACATCTGTTCTAACCATGCTTCTTAAGTACAATGCTGTTTAAATGTGTAACCTGGAACATTAACGACTGTAATAACCCAATTAAGAGCTATAAAATGATCTCCCATCTCAAAAAGCTGAATCCATCTATTGCTTGTATGCAGGAAACCCATCTTTCTCTTACAGAAGCTATGAAACTTAAATCCTTTTGGGTCAAGGAGGTTATTGCTAATCCAGCTGTTGGGAAGAAAAAAGGGTGTGGCAATATTATTAGTAAAAGGCTATCTTACAAAATTCTATGTCAGGATGCAGACACCAATGGGAGATGGGTGTGGGTCAAATTGCTTATTGAATCAGACATTGGGCCTCCTTAGGGGTCTTGCGGTAACCCTGCCGGTGCTACCAATTGGTTGCCACTGGACCCATAAGAAATGAATGGCACCTGACTACCCGGTGCCACCTGGCTATTACAAGTCTGGCGGCCGGGAAGTCAGGTGCCGGTAATTTTGTTAACACCCATTCCCATATGGGAGTGGGGACATGGAAGCATGTGCTGGTGCTTCTGTGACGGCTTTGCCTACTGTGACCGCTGTGCCCAGCAGGGTCAGACCTGTCGGGCACAGCGGCTCCGGCAGGCAAAACCATAGTTTGCTGGTCCGGAAACAAGGCTGCCAGTGTGCTTACCAACACCCTTATATCTGGACCGACAAACTCGGCATGAGGCCCATTGTCACTTTTATGAGTATGTATGGCCCCACTCTACCTGATCCTGATATTTGGGATTCTATCATACAGATTATTCTCAAATAAAATTTCTCTAATTTAATTTTATGCGGCGATGTGAATCATGTTCTAGACCCCTTGCTAGATAGAGAATCCAAGTGTTCGTTTAAAAGTTCCAAGTCCTATAAAGCTTCGATACATTGCTTAACAGAAACTGGCCTCATCGACACCTGGAGACTATCCCACCCAGTTGACCTAGAGTACACATTCCATTCTCATCCCCACAACACCCTCTCACGCCTCAACTACATTTTCACAACCAAATCCCTCATTAATACTATTATTGATTCCTTCATTACTAAAATTATTATTTTTGATCATGCCCCTGTCATCATCTCTTTTGATCTCTCCGATATAAAACAAAACAAATTGTCTACTTTAGGACCAATTATTTATTCTGTCATTTGTATCCTTCCAACATAATTTTTTTGCTGAAAATCTAGATGAAGATACCTCGGTGAACACTAATTGGCATGCTTTTAAAGCTGCCTTAAGAGGTCCCATAATTGCTTATTTGTGTATGAAAAAGAAGTGATTTACAAGACAACTTGATGCCTTATACCTTCAGCTTTCTAATGCAGAAAAGCAATATTATTGCTCCTCTTCAAACATTGACCTTCGCACAGTATTATCCTTACGTTTTCAAATCAATAAAAAACTCACTGAACAAGCCTCAGGTGCTATCTTGAAATATAAATCCAAAATGTACACAAAACATCCAACAAAGCGGGCAAAGCTCTCGCTTCTTATCTCAAAGCCAGAAAGGAAAAAACACTTATCTCCCACATTAAAGATCCTTCAGGCTCTATCATTACAAATCCCTCTGGTATTATTAAAGTCTTTATGAATCTTTATACAGGTTTATATTCCCCAGAGACATCGGCCCCAGAGGCCAATCTTAAAGCTTTCTTTGAGAACATCAGTAGATGTTATTATCCCTTATTAGACCTTGGCAGTCTGGAAGGAGACGCCACTACGTAGGAAATCAACTAAGCCATCAAGGGTCTGGGAGGGGTCAAGGCTCCAGGCCCAGATGGCATTTCCACTGAATTTTGTTATCAGTTTTCTCGCTCCTTAACCTCTAGAGTTAAAACTCTATGCTCCTCTTTTAACTCCAAGGGTACTTCCTCTGGAACCTTCTCCAAGGTGCTCCTCATCCTATTCCCAAAAGCAGAAAAGGATCTGGATCTCCCTAAAAATTATAAACCCATCTCCCTCATTACTGTAGAGAGTAAGATGTTCGCCAAACTAATAGCCAACAGAATTGAATCTTACCTTCCAAGATTGATCAAACCCGATCAAGTGGGATATGTGAAAGGTAGAAACATCTCTGCCAACGCGAGGCTTCTATTTGATGCCTTGTACATTATCTCAAAGGACAAATTAGGCTATGCTGCAACTGCCTTAGAGCCGAGAAGGCCTTTGATCGTGTCATTTGGGAACATATGTTGTAGGCCCTGCATTGGAATGGGTGTGGAGAGGGCTTTAAATCTTTAGGTAAACTTCTGTATTCCAATCCTAAATCCTCTTGATGCATTAATGGTCAGTCCTCATCTTTTTTCCCTTTACAAAGAGGTTCCAGGCAGGGGTGCCCCTTATCCCCCATTCTATATGTGTTATCCCTTGAACCCCTTTTGGAACATATTAGATCTTTTAAAAAATATACCCAGGATCACACATGGTTTCCATGAAACCAAGATAGCGGCTTATGATGACAATATTCTTATTCTATTGAAAAACCCTAAAAAGTACTTTCCCCATTTGTTGGCCAAGTTACATGACTTTTCTTCAGTATCCGGATATAAGCTTAACAGAGACAAATCAGAGTTATTACCTCTCAATTAATTCTGCCCTAAACATGAATTGGAGGTCTTTGGTTTTAAATGGAGCGATGAATCCTTGAAATATATAGGCTTACGGTTTGCCTCCTTGGTCAGTGCCACTATCAAATTGAATATGGATTTCTTACTCAAGAGACTTAAGGAATTATCCTCTTCTTGGTCCCCTCTTTATCTTTCCTGGTGGGGAAGTGTTGATACTATCAAAATGATGTTATCTCCCATTGTTCTATTTTACCTACAAATGATTCCTGCACCTCTCCCAAATACATTTTTTTAAGTCCAAGTCCATTAACTCACTTGTACTTAATTTCATATGGGGAAAGGGTAAAAGCAACGGAATTGCAATTAACAAGTTTAAAACCCCTTTTCAAAATGGTGGTATCAGATTTCCCAACATCAAAAAGTATCACAATGCCTTCCTACTTAAGCAGACTATCTGCTGGTTTGCCCCACCTGAAGCTGGTGATATCCCTTCCTGGTGTAGACTTGAACAACAACTTGTTTCTCCTTGTGATCTTGTTGACATGTTTTATATTTTTGGACACTCTGCCGCCATATATTCTGACCCTATCAAGGCCTCCAGATCTGCCCTAAGAAATGTCCTTTTCCCATCAATCAAATCCCCTTCCCAAGAACTTTCACAGTATTTGTGGCTTAACAGGTCTATCACTATCAACAGTAGAGAATTGTATCGTAGGTCTTGGCTTAGCAAGGGTATCAAATTTGTTTATCAAATTGTACAAAAACACAATATCACATCATTCCAGGACCTCAGAAGATCTTTCTCCCTTTCGGATTCGTACTTCACCTTCTATATTACATTAGTTAATGCTTGTCTTGACAGCCTTCAGTCACATACAAGCAATGTTCTTACACCTGATACCTCTAGGCTTCAACTACTGACCACAGCATCAGATGTTAAAGCTGTCAAATTCTACAAATTGCTTGCCGCTGTTGACTCTCCTACCATCAAGTGGCAAGTTCAATCCCAATGGGGGACGCATGGTGGTTTAGTCCTCGATTGCAGTATTTGGATTCAACTATGGACAAGGATCAGGTGGATCTCCACCTCGGACAACATCACACAAAATATTCTCTTTTTCATGCACAGAGCCTTTATAACTCCTCAAAAATGTATCAAATTTAACTGTGAATCAGATGGGAATTTTTTGTCGCGAGTGGATGCCCCCGGTTCTTATAAGCATATGTTTTACGATTATCCTTATGTATTTAAGGTGTGGCAGGAAATTTGGAAATTCTTCAAAGCAATTTTTAAAGTTGACTTACCTCTCTCTTTTGCTAATGTTTTCCTCAGCAGTATTGCTATTAGAGAGGCTGGATTACTCCCGTCACCCATCTTATGTGACCTTTTTATTGTCATTGCTATCAAGCTTATTACTGCCAACTGGAAACATTTTCCAAAAATTTCTATCTAGGGCTTGTGGAATAATATTTACTATATACATTGAATTGATACAATACCCAAGTACAATATGAAATGCGCTCCTTTTATTCATTATTTAAATTATTATAACATGTCTGCTCATGGTTCATAATTTGTTTTATCTTTGCCTAAAGTGCATCAATTTCTACCAATGGTTAATACTTACTGCATATATTCATGTTGATCTATGAACAAATGTATCAAAGTGCCCGCTTTCCCTACCCCCATCCTTTTTGTATTGTGTCTGTCTCTCGTTTGTCCCTCTTTGAGTCCAATAATCAATCATTTCTCTCTATTTATACAAGCCACATATTTGTAAAAGTTTATTTTATCTATGGCATGACCTAATTATGTTTTCCCAATACTCATGTTATTAGGCACTAGCTTAATCTCTGTTTAATTAGGTTATATTAGTCCTGCCTCATATTTTGCCTCACATTTCGTAATCATATTGTTTTAAACTATTATATGCAATTACTCAAATGTTTTGCTGTTCACTTACAAAATCTCAATAAAAATTATTAAATAAAAAAACGAATATATTGTTCTTCATAAATATTGCACCAGAATAACTTCTGCAATGTTCTTCAGAATTACTGAGAATGGGAAATAAGCTTCAAGAGAAAGGTACAGATTTTAGTGCAGATTAAGGAAATCACAACATAGATGCATTTCAATCCACGTAGTTTCCTGAATAATTGCCTTTTCATTATTTTGCACGGGCTGGCAAATCAGGAACTAGTCCTCTACCGTTAAATGGTGGGAGAGCTAGCAGTGGAAGACCACATTCCCTCAGCTGCTCAGGCAGCCAGTACTGATTCTTACCAAGTAGAAATCCTACGTTACCAATAGTATCCTTGCTTCTAAAAATATCTCCAGTGTTTTCATCATAAACGACTTCCAGAACTCTGACGGCACTGACACAGTGATGATACCCTCCCAGGCACTGTGTGATTTGCTGCGGTCAACAAATATCGGCATTATGAGGACTGACCATCAGTTCCTGTGCTAGATCAAATGCCGTTTCCCATTTTGCTGCAAGTTCAATGCCTAGCTGGCACCCCACCTGCATGCCGCCCTCGCCTCCATCATTGCCTTTTCAGAGCTGTGACCACTAATTTTCCATGCTGCTTGCTTAAGCTAGCCCTTAGAGTTCCCCCAAAGGACCTGGCCAAGGTAAAGATGTGGCCCCTCCACGCCTTATCATAAACAGCTTGATATAGCCAGACTTGGTGCACGCTCTTTTGAATCAGGCCATGTTTGTTCACTACAGAAGTGTAACCTGTTAGGAAAGATTTCCATTTATGTGTAATTTTCCCTCCAGTTTTGAACCTGCCAACTTTTTGCTGTTGTCTGACAATCCTAGCCTGACTTGCCAGTGGAGCCCAGCCTTCTGCTGTACTCCGCTGAACTTATATAAATGTTATATATATGTTTAATAGTAGTGTTGTGTTGGTTTAGTTATTACTGCTCATATTTGCTTTGTGTATGATTTAAAAGGCCTTTAATAAATGAATTTGTATTTTTGATATATACACCATACTGAGAGTAATTTGTAGTGTCATTTACTGTGTGTGTTCATTGTGGGCTTGCGATCACCCTCACCCCTCCTGAGACCTAGTCTTGACCACCACCAATGCTACCTTGATTGGTCTGGCTTGTCCATAAGGTTACCCTGTTTCACAAAACTAGGCTGGCCTTCTGAACCTCTGCCCACCAGGTCAGAAATCAGAAATCCATCTTAACATAACCTCCCTGCCGGTTGCAAAGAAACAAAAGAGAAAAAGAAAGGAGAGAACGTAGTTAATGGAGTGAGAGGAGAGCTGTTAGATTCAGCTGCACCCCGACCTTCATGACGGAGGGTCGAGCCAGTGATCCCCTGAGCACCCCTGCCAGCCATTTCACAGCCGCTACCTGGGCTCAAAGTGTTGTGCTCCCCTGGCAGGAAGGGGAACGCCTAACCTTACTGACCCAGCTCCTCACTGTTGAGGGCCAGGGCTTGTTTATTGTCACTCCCCTGTGAGGATGGAGAGTGCCCAACAGTCACCACCGCACAGTGTTAATATGACTCTTTTTAGTGTTTTGAAATCTTCTTTTTTTAGTTACACAGCTGCTTACGTATAGGGATAGCTTATATAGTGTTTTGTGCTTTATAACAAAAGTTTAAAATCTGCTGGCGTACTGGGAGAAAGGAAATATCTAAATACCAACTAAAGGAATCATACACCAGCATCTTGTTGTCTGCCTTTCCTTCTGTGTGTTTAAATGTATTATAATCTAGTGTTTCTTTCAAACAGGGCTTTAAGTGAGCCAGGGCTCATCCCTGGCAGTCTCCAAATATTGCCCTTGAGCCAGGGCTGTGCCAGGGCTCTTCCGAACTCAGTGGCAATACTGCTCTTTGCCAATAGATGTCACCTTCAGTAACGTTTAGAATCACAACATCAGTACAGGAAATGTGAAACTTTTCCAACAGGAAAGGAAAATTATCAGAAATTACATCGTTGATTTTTGCCACACGTTGTATTCAAGTATTATCATTAGAATGCCTTTAATTAGTATGTACGAATAATGGATTTCTTTCAGAAGAACTGTGGGATTGCATGGTGTACTGATTGATCCCTTTCGATTTGATGTTCTGTATCATATTTGAATGTATTTATTTTTGTAAAAGTTTTACACACCTTAGGCGTGTTTAAATACAGCTTTTAAACCAGAATTATTTCACCCTTCATTGCAAATATGTAACTCGATTGGCTCTGTTAGGTCACCTAATTACACAAGCCACTCCTCTTTTAAAGCTATATTAGCTACTTGGGATTTGAGGCTGCCCGAAACCCTTTTTATCCCCCCCAAATATTGCATTGCAATGCATTAGAGCCCCCCCCCTCGATTGCTTATCCCACTTAAAGAACTGATGCCAGTCCTACTGCGGCAAGATAACACAGATCAAGAAGCAACCCTAACTGTGACTACGCTTTCAACCAGAGAAATTGGAGCAATGAGGCTCAGCATAGGTAGCCAAAACACCACTGACAGATCAAACAACCAGCAAGATAGAGCGAATGCCAACAGTGTCCACTTACACCAGTACCGCGTGGCAGTTGTATCACCTGTTACTTGAAGAACTCAAGGTGATTTACATGTAAACATAAACATGGTGTTATGAATCCAAATAAGCGCTATATAGTACATATAGATTCAACTTGGGTCCTTCCTCTCCTCTATTTCTATCTCTACCTGTGGTGTTCCCCAGGGGTCTAACCTCTCTCCCTGGCTGTTCAACCAATACCTGGCACTTCTTGCCCACTGCATTGCCGTACTCTGTCCCAACTTCCAGTGCTATGCGGATGACACTTAGCTCATGTTCAGGCTACCCTCAGCCTCCTCGTCTCCCTCTCTCATCTCTGACTGTCTGTCCGCCATCCAGGAGTGGTGAGCCACCAATGATTGTTGCCTTAATGCCAGTAATACTGAGATTCTCCTCATCGGCACCCTGCTCCCTCCTTTCCTGTCACTCTCTGGTCGGCCTCTCTTGGCCCTTTTCCTGCTCCCGCCTGTGAGGCTAAAAGCCTCGGGGTCATCTTCAATTCCACACTCTCCATCTCTTCTCACATCTCTGAGGTCTCTAAGAAATCACACTACCAGCTGCACCTCCTCAGAGGTATTCTTCCTTTCCTCGCCTTCCCCCAGAAGTTCACTGTCTCCAGAGCTCTGGTTCTTTCTAGGCTGGACTATTGCAGCAGCCTCTTTGTAAATCTGCCTGCTTCTACTCTCCGCCCTCTGCAACTCATCCAGAACAGGACTGCGAGACTTGTCCTTGGCCTCAAGCCCAGGGATCGTATCTCTACAGGGCTGAAATCTCTGCACTGGCTCCCAGTGTCTGCAAGGATTAAGTTCAAAACCCTCTGCATTGTCCACAAGGCCTTCTGGGGCCTGGGGCCTCAATACCTTCAACTTCGTCTTCCCAAATATCTTCCTTCTCAAGCTCTTCTCTCATCCGCCTCAACTCCCTCAGGGTCAGTCGCTTCTCCAAGCAACGAGTTGGTGGTAGATCTTTCTTCGGCTGGGGCCTCCCTCTGGAACAACCTCTCTGCCACCCTGAAACTTGAGGAGAATCATCTCTGATGCCGGCAACACCTCAATATCTTTCTCTTTGCTTCTGCTTTTTCACCTCCTCTCCCCTGTTGACCTCCTGGCTGAAACTGAAACTGGACTGGTTACCTGGCCACCCTCTGATCTAGAGCCCAGGTCCCCTACTCCTCCAGTCGCACACCCACACTGCCTTCCTGGCAACCCCCTCACTTGGGGACTGTTTTCTGCATCCCAACACTCCCACTACCAGCACTTACACCTGATGTCTGCACTTACCCTTGCACTTGCCACCTGCTGGCCGTACTTCTACTTATTGTCATTTATTCTTTTATCCCATGTACTGCACTGTCCCTCCCCCCCCACACTTTCCCCTTTCCCCATGCATAAGCACGATCTGATTGACAACTGGCCTAGTAGGATCGTTGTCTGTCTTCCCTCTGTTCCCCCTGCCTTGCCTCGTCGCGCCTTGAATCACTTGTGTATAGGCGCGTTATGAATGCCATATCATTTCATTTGATATCATAGGTCCACTGCAAATCACGGTAATGGTGTGTTTATCTTTCTATCGGGCAAAATGCCATTATATTAAAAGCAAGGCTACCCAGCATTGGAATGGAAAGGAGTGTAACACTGGATCTAAGAGCACACAACTTGCTTAAATACTGCAGCATCATCACAACATTGAAGGCAAATAATACATCCTTTCATTGAGAGCCTTCGAATTCTATTGTTTAATTCAAGTAACGCAAATTTACTTAACATTATCTTGAAAAAATAAGATTCATTTTGTGATATGGAGACCACTTTGTCCTTCACAGAAATTGAATATTTACAAAAATGATGAAGGGCTTTGATCAATTCAATGCAGTTACAATACTTGTGGTAACGGCAAAGAACAGACTCCAAACAAGTCCCATGTTTTGCAGGAGAGCAGCAGCAGCTGGTGCCAATGTTCTTGGACCACGCATCAAGGATCTTCAGAGTCCCAAGCCTCAGGGCGGGATGGCAACCACAGCAGCAGATAGTCCTAGTCAGTAGACGGTCAACCCACAGGATGGTTCTGGGGCACTTCTGATGTCCGCAGATGACTGGACAGTGTTGTGGGATGCAGTACCAAATGGCCCTGCCAGTTCAAGGGTAAAACGCACACTCAGGGTTCTGCCCTAGTTGCAAGACAGGCAGCATAGCTTCAACAGTAGTTGGCTTTGGCAATGCTGGTTGTCCGTAGGAGCAGTCTTCTAGGTCTGCCGAGCAATAGACAACACGTGGCTGAGATGTGAATTGGGACTAGACACCCCTAAGCATAGTTTCAACTAGTTTCGTCACTGAAAGCATTTATTCTGAGAGTCCAGGCCTTACCCTGTAAAAGTGCATGCACTTATATGGTAGTTTCCAACCTTAAAGGGCAGGAAGGCAGCCATAAAAGCAAGATGGCCAAAGGGCACTACTTAAAGCACATGGGAAAGCCATTTTCAGTATATGTTAAATGTTAAAGGTATTTATATCGCGCACCGTCACCAACGGAGTGTTAGTCGGGAGAAGAGGGAGTAGGAGAGTGTGAGTGGTGGTGTGTTGTTGGCGGTTCCAGTTCTGTATACACCGTGCACTGAGCTTTGGTGTAAGTATTTGACTGGGCAAGGCCTTGTATTCTGTTGGTGCTGTTTATGTGTTGTTGGTTTGTTGTTGATGCAGTGTGGTAAAGAGCGTGTGGTTTGCTGGGCGGAGATGGTTGCGTGAATTTTCGGGTGAATTAAGTATGAAGAAATTTGAATGTAGGGTTAGTGGGTAGTGGCTCCAATCCTGGTTATGGCACATCTTGTTTGATTTAATTTGTATTCCTATGGGTGGGATTAGTTGCTGCTTTCCTTTCTTGACCGTCTGGCTGTTGTGGTTATGGCGCTGCACACGCCCTGCTGTATTCTAATGAACTTTGTATAATGTGATTGGATGTGTCTGTTCTCCCCTTAGGTGTCGGGCTGAGGGTTGGGTGGCCCCTATTCTCTTGCTATCTGTGTGACATAGGTCTATTGGACTTGGGTGTGGTATAGGGCTAGGGTGCTATTGATGAATCGTCCCAGTGCCTCCGTCTAGGTCTGTCTATATATTCCGTCTTTGTGTCCTCCTATCATGGCTGTCTCTCATTATGTGGTTTGGTATGTCGTGGAGTGTCTTCCTTAGATTCTGTTTGTAGTCGAATTGCTTGGTGGGAGCCGGGATTGGTATCTTCATTCATCATTGTTTTAGCTGTTTGTTTGTTCCTGTGGGGGGTCTTCTAGTCGCGGAGTGAAGAGCAAGGATGTTAGCAGTTTCCTGAATAGTAGGTGGTTTCTTGTGTTCCGTATGTTCCTTGGTAAGGCGTTCCAAGTTTTCGGTGCCTGGGAAGAGAAAGAAGATCCTCTGAGTTTTCTTTTGTTGTAGAGTTTTGGTTCCAGGCGGATGTCGTTGCTTGATCTGAGCGTTCTTGATGACTGATGTAGGCGTAATTTGTCTCTCAGGAATTCTGAGTCCTTGGTTGTGTATTGCTCTGTGCGTGAGCACATTGTTTTATTGGTAGCCAATGTAGTGTTTTTAGCGGAGGTGTGATGTGTTCTCTTCGGGGTCATTTGTGAAGCAATCTGGCTGCTGCATTTTGTATGCGTTGTAGTTTATTTTTTAAGTCGTTCTGGCATACCCAGGTATAGGCTATTGGCATAATCTAATGTGGACATGACGAGAGCGATGATGGTAAGTGTTTTGTTGGCGAATGACAGGAAAGGTAGGATCCTTTTTTCTGCTCGCAGGAGAAAGAAGCATTTCTTTAGTAGAGCGTTTACTTGCGGCTCTAGAGTGAGATTGTTGTACATTAGGACCCCCAGGTTTTTTACAATCGATGATGGCGCTGGGGTTGTACCGAGTTCCCTTGGCCAAGGGATGTAGTTGTTGTCTTCTATATTTTTTGTGATGATCATTATCTCTGTTTTGCCTGGGTTGATTTTGAGGTAGTTCGAGTTCATCCAGTTCAATACATCCCGAAGGCAGTTCTGTAGTGTTGAGTTTCCTTCTTGTGTGTCTTGTATTTTGAAGATTATTTGTGTGTCATCGGCGTAGTTGTAACAGGTGAGTCTGTGTCTTTTGATGATATTGATTAGTAGAGATAGGTAGATGTTGAATAATAGCGGGGAGAAGGATGAACCTTGTGGTACTCCACATGTGGAGTCTCTTGGGTTGGACTTGAAAGGTTTCATCCATATGGTTTCCGTTCTGTTTGTTAGGAAGGATTTGATCCACAGTAGGGCGGTGTCTGTTATTCGAGTCCTTCTTATCTCATTATGAGGATGTCGTGGTTGACTGTGTTAAATGCTGCGGATAGGTCTAGAAGTATCAAGGCAGTACTGTTGTCTGAGTCTGCGTTTGCATTTAGACCGTCCCATATTGAGAGGAGAGCTGATTCCGTTCCTCTCATCGGTCTGAAGCCAACTTGTGCCTGGTCTAGTAGGGAGTGCTCTTCTATGAATTCTTGGGTTGTTTTGTATACGTACGTTTCTGGCAGTTTGGCTATAGATGCGATGTTGGAGATGGGTCTGTAGTTGAAGAGGTCCTCTACGTTTCCTGCAGTATCTTTGAGTAGTGGCCTGATGTACGCTGATTTAAAGGAGTGTGGCACTTTACCTGTTGAGATTGAAAGGTTGAGGATATTCCTGTGGTATTCAATGGGAGTTACTTGTTTGAGAATTGATTTGTATATGTCCGGGGGACACGGGTCCTTGGGAGAGCCTGATTAGTTGCTTTGATTTACCAGTTTTACGAAAGTCTCCACTGATATTTCAGGGAAGCTTCGTAGTTTGTTTGGATGTTCTTTGTGGGAGTAGGTGGGGTCTGTACTATGTTCGCGTGGTCTGCTTTGTATTGTTTGTTGGATGGTAATAATTTTGTTTTTGAAGTGGTCTGCCAGTTCGTTGCATAGTTTCATCGATGGAATTGGCGTGTTTTTGCAGCCCCGGAGGGTTTTTTATTTCATTTATGATTTTGAAGAGTTCTTTTTGGGTGTTTGGTGCTTTGAAGATTCGGTTGTCGTAGTGTTTCCTCTTCGCTTTTTGTATTTCCTTTTTGTATGAACGGATATGTTGCAGAAATTTCAGTTTATTTGCAGTATTGTTTCTGATCCACCATTCTAGTTTTCTTTTTTTTCTTTTCATGGTGCTGAGTAGTGGGGTGATCCATTTTGCCATTGTTCTTTTACGTGAAGGAGTGAAAGGTTTTTCTTTGGTGATGTCGTCGATGGTTGGTATGATCCAGGTGTGGAGTAAGGCTTCCTTTTTGTCCAGGTCAGCTTCTTGCATAATAGTTGCTTGTGGTTTGTTGAGTTCCAGAAGTTCAGTTAGGTTGGAGTTTTTGATGGTTCAACAGTTTCTTTTCATGGTGATCGGTAGTTTATCTTGTTGCTTGTTTATTGGAGTGGTCATTGTGATTATGAAGGGAATGATGAGGTGGTCGCTCCAGAGTATTTGAATTGGGGGTGCTGTGGTAATGAGATTTTTATTGAAGAAGATTGCATCATAGAATGCCCTGCCAAGTGGGTTTCTCCGTTGACTAGTTGCTGTAGATTAATTGCTGCTAGTTGGACGGTAAAAGATTTTTGTGTGGTTGTGGTTTCTTCATCGAACCAGATGTTGAAATCTCTGAGGATGATCGGATGATTATGCTTGATGGCTAGGATGGTGATTGCTTCCATGAAGGCGTCTGCGAAGGTTGCATCGTAGGTTGGTGGTCTGTATATCAGTATGAATTTCAGGTTTGTTTTGGGGTTTACTTATAGGCATAGTATTAAGGATTTGCATTTATCAATGTTTATTGGGTCTTCCATTTTAATAGCCAGGTGTTCCTTGGTTGTGATTGCCAGTCCTCCCCCTCTTTTGGATTTTCTGGTTGGACGCATTTGAAGCTTTCAGGCACGCAGTTGTTGAGGGTGATCTTGTAGTTTAGTAGTCTAGCCATGTTTCAGTTACAAATAGGATGTCGATACCTCTGTCAGATAGGAGGTCGTATATTTTGGTTGAATGTTTGGACATTGACCTTGCGTTGATTAAATTACAGTGGATTATTTTAGTGTGGCTTTGTTTAATGGTTGTTCCTTGTTTTGATTTGTAGTTATTCATTCGGGGTGCTTCTGTATTGATGTTGATTGGATGAAGATCAGCGACGACTGCTTCTTCATTGAAGCAATCCATTAGATTGATAGCATGGCTGTTCAATCGTGGTGCTTCTCCAGTGATTCCGATTGGTTGAAGATCAACGATGGGTTCTTCTTCGTTGAATTGGTCTGTTAGGTTAGTGGTTGGGTGGTTGGTTACCAGGGCTTTGCATACTTTCATGATAATGATGTGTTATTTATATAGTGCTTACACCTAAGTGCTTTACATAGAACATATGTGCATACAATATCACCCAACCAAAGTCGGTACTCATTTATCGATCTCGGAAGGATAAGATTTGAACCTGCGAAATACAGATTAGACACAGATCGCAGCAGCAAAGGCTCAGCCCAGTGAACTGTCTTACTGACATTAAATTGGCATTATGCAGTAAAGAAATATGGTGCATGGTGGAGAACCACAAAAATAAGGAAAACATGGTTCACTGCCACCAGCCTGTCCTAGTTACATGAAAACGTAATATAAACTATTGCTAGAAAAAAGGGAAAAAGATATTCAAATTATCCAGGCAACACTCCACTTACAGTGATGTGTTACAAAACGAAAACACAAGAATACATTTTTTTTGTTGTATTTTTTGTATTTATTTTATTTGCAGCACCCATAACACATAGGTATCTAGACGCTAGTTTCATTGAATTGTGGAAGTGCAGGTCATTCATAACGCACTTTATTTTTTCTAGCGCAGATCCGGGATTCAAACCAATGTTTGCTCAGCGTGGTATTGTTTCCAAGACCCGCTCATTGCCACAGAGGTATCCTCTGGATGACAAGGAGAAACAGTCTCACTGCACTGGTAGCCTTCAGGGGTGACCAGTGCCCTCCAATTACTGTGTTGAGCAGGTAAGTGAAGCAAACAAGGTTTTTGTTAGCTCAAATGCCACTCCAAATTATTCCAGGACATAGACATATATGTTGGGGTTCCATTGAAGTCGATGGTGGGAAGACAAAAACAAAAAAAGAAAAACAGCTATAGAAGTAAGTTTGAAATGCCATGATTGTCAAAGCCCCGGATGTCCGAGTTGTTATAGGTCTGGCCCGTCTACGGCCTGCAAGACTGCCAACATTTAAAGATGGCAGCATCAGAGAAAAGGCCTTTCCTTGACACTTGAGCAAAGACAATATCCTTGCTTCCTTTCTTCTCTTCAGAAGCACTTTTGACATCTATTCCTACTGCTATTCGGATACCCACGTCCCACTAAGGACTGATGGGCCAAAAGTGGTTTGAACCCATTAAAACCAATACAAAGACCAATAGCTCTGAGACTCCGGGAGGTAACGCGCATTCCTCGCTCTACCCACCTCTTCTTCAGCCTGGGTCAAGAACTTAAAATTCCAATATAAATGCCAAATAATCCTGCTTATTTGTCCTTAGTGCAGTTGCAAGTAAGCAAAGAATATAATTTGTATAGGTAATATTTTTGTTTTATATTACAATGTATCCTAAAAAGGTATATTCCAAGTAGAAATAGCAATGTTTAATGGCCACCAGAGGTTTTGCAATGTTGTGCTTTTTCAAGGCCAACACTCACCATCTGATACATCTGGGGTTCGAGTGTTACCACTAGTTAAGCATGTGTCTCCATCACCCTAATCATGTCAGTTGGAGATGCAGCCTAACTAGCGATCATATCATTTTACTGTGCATTATCCCTGTGCTGCAAGCTGCATCCAACAAACAATGCTACAGCCAGAGTACAGCATCCCTGTGCTGCAAGCTAGCCCTATCCCTCACAGAAACTGCATCCAACAAACAATGCCACAGCCAGAGGACAACATCTCTGTGCTGCAAGCTAGCCCGATCCCTCACACAAACTGCATCCAACAAACAATGCTACAGCCAGAGTACAACATCCCTGTGCTGCAAGCTAGCCCTATCCCTCACACAAACTGCATCCACCAAACAATGCAACAGCCAGAGTACAACATCCCTGTGCTGCAAGCTAGCCAGCTCCCTCACAAAAACTGCATCCAACAAACAATGCTACAGCCAGAGTACAACATCCCTGTGCTGCAAGCTAGCCCGATCCCTCACACAAACTGCATCCAACAAACAATGCTACAGCCAGAGCTAGCCCTATCCCTCACACAAACTGCATCCAACAAACAATGCTACAGCCAGAGTACAACATCCCTGTGCTGCAAGCTAGCCCGATCCCTCACACAAACTGCATCCAACAAACAATGCTACAGCCAGAGTACAACATCCCTGTGCTGCAAGCTAGCCCTATCCCTCACACAAACTGCATCCAACAAACAATGCAACAGCCAGAGTACAACATCCCTGTGCTGCAAGCTAGCCAGATCCCTCACACAAACTGCATCCAACAAACAATTCTACAGCCAGATTACAACATCCCTGTGCTGCAAGCTAGCCCTATCCCTCACACAAACTGCATCCAACAGACAATGCTACAGCCAGAGTACAACATCCCTGTGCTGCAAGCTAGCCCGATCCCTCACACAAACTGCATCCAACAAACAATGCTACAGCCAGAGTACAATATCCCTGTGCTGCAAATTCTTTGGGTTTGGTAGGTTTCAGACTTGGCCATTTCCTGTCTCTTGACTATGGACAAATACAGTATCAAACTACTTTTTTCATCTGAACCTATTGTGTGAGTTCCCCTAATCCCTGCGCCAACTATGCCCCAATTCCAAACAACTGAACTTTCCGGAAACTTCCATCTAAAAAATGACAAAAGGGATTGCTGAATAGTTTGTAAGCACAACACCACAAATCCTACACCATAAGATCCTGCTTAGTCGCTGCTAAGCAGTAACAGTTGGTCCTGGGGTATTCCTCATGGAAACCGCACACATATTTGCACAGCCGCACATGGGCTTCACAATTTAAGGCAGGCACGGTTATAGGGGAGGAATAGGGTTGGCACAGCAACACACCTTCTTGGGTTAGCCAAGCCAGTGAGGTTGAGGAGCCCAGTGGGTTACTTAGAAACCTCTCACTATTTGTTTTGAGCCGCGTTTCTATATGCACCTTTCCATCCCAAAGCCAACATTCTACATTACCCACAACTGGCTGCTCAAAATGCACCTGCGCCAAACAAAACCAAAACTGAATACAAATGAGATGCCGTTCAAAGTGGTGCCTTCCGTTTCCACGATGACTGCTTCTTTGACAGAAAATGAACAGATTTGTTCTGTTGACCTGGAGATGTAATCTCTTCTTGCATTGCAGCAAGATTCAGATCCCTGTCATAGAATGGCTTAAAGGACAGACTATCTGAAGTCTTTAGCATAGTAGTAGAGTACACGGAGATCTCAAGTTGTCCCATGTCAGCCGGAAGTTGCCAGGCTAGCCCTTGTATTAAACTCACATCACCTTATATTCCAAAACTTGCAGTGCTAAATTCATGCAAGGAAAAAAGCGCTGCAAATACAGAGATGCCCACTGAACCGCGACTCGCGGGTTTGGCCCGTAATAAAAGACACAACTCTCGAGGCCACATCCATGTAAAAAAGAACTTGAGCCGGGAAGGCTGATGAGCCTTTTACATACAAAGCGCGCCTTCCATCTCTGCACAATGGCTTTACTGGGGTCTGCCTCCGCCAGTGACAGAGCTTTGACCTCTTGTGACCTCCTAATGTTGCCAGATTTTGCCGAGCAGACGTGTGTGTGTGGGTATTTAGTCTTGCTGTCACATCTCCAAAAAAACCGATTTAAGTACTTTGGGGTCAGGGCGGCACACGAGTTATCAGTGAGGCTGGAAAAAAATGCAAAATGTCTTATTTCTGAAAATAAAGCATACACTGATATACAAGTGTTTACGGGTTGGTTAATTGCAAGCCCAGATAATTGTGTTTGCCCAATCATTACATATATTCATCACAGATGTTTCAATTTGTCAAGAAAGTCACTGCAAGTGAACGCACATTGCCAGAACAGTTTTGCCGCAGATCACAAGGCACTTCAGTGCAACCCCATCACTTCTGAATAAACTATGAAATGGTAACTCAAAGTGCAGAGTAAATCTTATAAGACGAAGTGCTTGTCTGTCAAACTGAGGACAAATCAGAGTCAACTAAAGGGCTGTCCCTCGCATCCACACTATTACTAAAAGGTAAATAAACGCGCGCTCTGCTTCTTTCTAATTCCAAGGCATTGGTCCGCAATGTGGGGTGTTCACAGCGTGTGTGGTTCTTTTAGTGCAGTGGGTGGGGCGATGCACATTATGAAGGCTGGCCCTTTGGCATGTGGGCAACGCGTAAGTGACCCTTGAGCCCACTGTGAAAAGTTGGCACCTATGTAAATAGGGAGGGTTGGCATGCATGATGACTTATTTTGGAGAGTGTGCCATCCTCCCAGAGAACCTCTGTCCAGCACGAGCACCTCTGCCTTACGCGAACTGCCACCGAGCTCCTCCAACAATACAACTAGTGCTTTAAATGGGCCGGTAGGCCCTCAGTACCTGCACTTCTTATTTTTGTGTATTTGAGTACCTGCACTTCTCAAATCCTGAATCTCAACTGAACGCACTTCATTTCACTTTATTGCAATGAAGGACCAAGCTTCTGCAGCCTTTGCTTAGGAAAGCAACGCCCTCCCCCACCTACTCTCTCCATCAGATGCACCCCCATAATGTCTCCTTCAGGGCCCGCCCTGCAACAAAAAAAGGAGAGATAGACATGTACCTCCTGCGCTCTCAGCACACTAGGTGTGGAACACCCACTAAATCGGCTTCACCTGTTTCATATGGAGCACGGATTAATTTGTATATCCTGTGCAATGATTTGTTTAAAATATTTATTTGTTATTAGCAATGCCTTTTCTAATATGCAAATGTAATTGGAGTTGTAATGGAACGTGCTGGACTGAAATCCAGCACACAGTCCCAGTTACCTATCAAATTCCTTTTTAAACAATGAAAGAGAGCAATACTGAAACTCCCCTTGTAAAGATAGGTTTACAGCTATGATCTGCTAGTTTGACAGACACTAAAAGAAAGTCTCATTTTATATGGCTATTGAAATTTTCTTAACACAATCCATAACAGCAAACTGGAAGTGTGTGTGAAAGAATCCCAAGTACACTGCTGAACCAAAGTGTGTGATCCTCGGCAAATAATGTAACCTTACAGTGCATTGCTTGCAAAAATTCAGAGTTTTCAAAGCCTGCTATCTTTTATGCATACCAATACTGGTGTCAAAACCGATCAAAATCAGTCTGTGATTTATGAGCGTCTTTGAGAGATGGTTCCTGAGATTTAAAGCTAATGAGCTAACAGTAAAACAGAAAACGTGGAAGGCAGCATTCACAGCGTGGTGCAAGAACAGTTATTGATACCGCCGACTACATGGGTAGCGTTGGCGTGGTTTCGAGAACACGCGGATACAGACTTTATAGCATGTAGAACCGCGTAGGATTAGGCGCAACCATTTGTGCACCACAGGCCCTCTAATGACAACAAGAACTAGCTCTGCCACTAAGTGCCCTGATGATGCACTTGCTGTCCAAAATGCATTGGCATAAGGGCATTGTGGCACAGGCCACTTACAGTGGTCATGTTAATGCTATTACAGCTTGGTCTTCTTGAAACTTGAATTTTGATGTCTTCTTTTTAACTAAATTGAACTGGCTAACATTTCAGAAATACATTTCTCGAAAACGTTATTCTAGCTGGACAGATAGACCAGGCTATTCAGGACTAGGTCCACATCACTAACAGTACAGCAGATTACAGTTAGATTCTGTTTGGAAGCACTGAGATGTTTCAGCAGAGCATGTCCCCAAGGCCAGTCTCCACGGCAAGTTAATGTGAAGTGGGAGTGTGGTGAGTGATGCACGAAAAGTGAGACACACATAGAAAGTGAGACAAATGGAGAGCAAGGGAAACTGGGTTGAAGGGCAGCAGTGTGAGATTAATTGAAATGGGTCAATGAGCCTCAGCGGGCTCTAGCGTGAGAGCGATTTTAAGACCCTCCCAGGACGAGCTGCAGTCGACTTGAAGTCTAGATTGATGAGCAGAGCCGGCCCGAGGCATGGGCAGTCCGTGCCATCGCCCCGGGCCCCACGCTCTGAGGGGCACCACAGCCGCCAGCTGCAGCAAGTATATGAAGCTGTACAAATAGCATTTAACGGGGGCGGTGCTGCTTTCAGACGCAGGGCTTTGTAGGCCCTCCTTAGCGAGACTGTGATGTCAGTAGCCAGCCCCATGTGACTCTTCTGGAGACAAGTGTGCACCCACCTGTCCAGCAGCCTACTAAACCCCATGGTGCCTTAGAGGTAGGACTTTTCACGCTCTTTGTTTTAGCAGAGCGTTTAAAGTGGAAGCTTTTTAGAAGTAATTGGTCCATTTAAGAACCATTGTTTTGTCCAAGGAGTTCGAAGGGGGTGTTTTATTCTGAAAGCACATATAAAAAATGTGTTTTATGCCCAAATCATCTTTTTTTAGGACAATTAAAACATGATAACAGAAAAAGTTGCAAACTATCTCGCTAGTTTTCATGTGTTCGCTTTTTGTAGAATATCACATTTCGCTCGCATCATATGAAGTATGTCTTTGTCAAATGATGCAAAAAACCCAGGTTACCTTTTCACAAGATCTTTTGTTATGAGTCTAAATCTTGAAAGAAAGCCTACACACCATTTTTTGTATCCTTTTGTTGAATTGCATTCTGGTATTTGTAGTCTTCAAGCTGGGGAAGTAACACAACAGTTGTATTCTTTATGTTTAGCATATTTCTATAAGTATTCCGATATTTCTGGAGTGATTTAATGATGATTTGTGTACTTTTCAAACCCTCTTTATAAAACAGAGTATTGTTTAAAGCCAAACGTGGCGGGGGGAGGAGGGAGTGGAGGATACATTGGTTGTGATGATTTACCAGACCCATGGAAATGGGTAGAGCAGTTTCTGGACTGAAAGTGTTGTTCGCCCTGGTCCAGTGCTGATTTTCAGGCTATAGGTTGAAAGTATATGTGGGTAGACAGCATCCGCCCACTTTTCACAGAACAGGCGCCACCCCCCTTAGGGGTTTTTGAGGCCGGCATGCAAATAAGACATGTTTGATCAAGCGTTCGGCCATCAGGATTTGAACCCAGGACCTCATGCTCTCAAAGCACACACTTACCCACAAGACGATGTGGAAATGTCTTCACAGCGCATGTTGTGCTTGTGTTGGTATTTTGCTTTCCATGGAATATTTCAATATAGATGTTTGTGTTTAAAAGATGTGCATTTTTTATACTTTGCAGGCAACGTTATAGGAAAATCTCCTCTATCTGGTTCTTTTACAGGTATTGATGGTTAATTTTTTGAAAGACAATGTTCATTTGTATTGCACATTTTCTTCTATTAGGAAAGGCGACTTGAACAAAATGTTCATATTTCACTTTAAGATACGTTCAGTCCCTATGTGTATGTTAATGAGCCCCCCACACACTATTCTTTGGACCCAAACTATATTGATAACATATGAAGACCTGCAGAATTGTTTACTCTGATTGCCTAAATACCTTCCCTTCAATTGCACTATAAGGCAATCCTGCATTAAAGGCACTTCGCCCTGTCTGGCCCAGACCCAATCCTCACCGGTGCATCCTTGGAACCTGCAGGAAACAGCACGCCATTGCTAATGGCCATACCTTTAGGTTCATTCCATGCAAGTTGGGCGGGTGGGGCAGGGTGCAAGTACTGTGACGAGGAATAGCAAGACAGGGAGTTATGAAGATTACACACAAGTAATCTGAAAATGACTTCCATGTTCCTCTTCCTCGTCCATATACTTACAAATATGAAACTCCAATCCTCATGGCAGGTCCCCCAAGGCCCAGCCAATAAGCTACGGCCAGAGGATCCATTCTTTTGGTTCCCCTCAAGGCCCAGCAGGGAGTGGATAGTAGTTGCATGAGACTGCTCCGCAGCTTTCCTGGGACCCTGCCGAAGGCTGGAACAATTTGAACTACAGCATGTCCAGACACTAGTGTGTTATACATTCAGTGGGAGGGGTGGAACATGAACAAAAAAGACAATATGGCCAAATATATACACCATAAAAATAAAAGCAATCATAAAACTGCTGCAAAAACAACAGTAACTTGAGTTAGCACAACACAAACACCACTTCTACACACTGCATGCCATAGTAAATCGTGTTTTCAAACCAAAGTTGCAAAAAGACCAGTCACAAACAATATTTCTACTATCTACAGCTGAAGATATATGCTCAAGTGTCAGAGTTACAGATTGGTCTCAAATTCTGGCTTAGCCACTACAAAATGTGTGCTGTGAACCCGGGCAAATTAATTTAGCTCACTGAGGCCCGGTGCTGGCCTTTAAGGTTTTGTGTGGTACGCATCATCATTCCTAAACACAAGGAAAAGTGTGCTTTCTGAAGTGTAAAACTCTGAGGGTTGCCGCTAAAATCCTGATAATGGGTTGTTTTTTTGTGGCATATTTCTTTGAAATCTCACCTTCTATTACTTGGCTGGGGCAGACACGGGTGTGCAATGGAGAATGCTAATGACCCCTTTTCCCTGACAAGTCCGAAGTAGCTGGGAAAGGCCCATTGGCATTACAAAGCCCAGCATTCTGTGTATAAGCCTCAGTAAATGCCTGAACCACATACGCCTGATTTTTTTCCAGCTAATCTGCGATATGTCTCAATTGACATGAAAACAGTGAGGTAATAATGTATACACACATGCAAGTTTTATTCAGAAGATGGTTGTGTGAAACAATTCTGTGAGTTAAGACAAGTAGGGCGGACTGCGCATGCGTGAGCCACGCATGCAGAGCTAACTACACCGGCTCCCGGCTGCCACAGCAATAATCCTGAAAATACTCCCGTTTCTGCATACCTACCCGGCCTCAAACGCTCCACTATAGGGTCAGACACTCTGGGGCGGCTATCGCTGCATTCGCAGGAAAAATCGGATTTGGAAACACCAGTTCCTGGCCCGAGATTGCCGGCGCGCGACCGACCGCCATTGCAGAGTGGCCGATCCGCCCCTCCCCACCAGCGCTGAGGCTCCGGAGAGAACGTGGTGGTCACGAGGGACGGACCGCACTGGTGCGCCCTGCGGAGGGAGGCAGCAAGAGGCGACTGCGCTCCTTCGAGACCGGCACCCGCAGGACACCTGAACATCCTGCGCTCACGTGCGCCCCGCGACCCCCCTTCAGCGACTGGCATGCAGTGTGCCCTTGGCTGAAGCCGCTGAGCTCCACGAACGTTGCGTGTGGCCCACAACAATCCCCTCTACGCAGCGGCCCTCTCTTCCCCCCCCCACCAGCGAGACTGCAGCAAACGGGGTTGAGACGCGGCACGACATGGGATCTCTGTGCCGCGCTCCCCCGCCGGTGAGGGAAACGCCAGAGGAAGCCCGGCGCTGACGAGGTACATGCAGGGGAGGTGGGGACCACCTCCTCCCCCCCCCCTTGACCACACCAACACCAGGGCCTACAAGGCTTTCTGGGACATCTGGCTCACCCCTCCTTGTACGCGGCTGAGGCACCGGACTGGGCTGCACTTGTGAGAACAGCAGGGGTGTCACCCTGCACCGACAGGGGACACCCACCGCACCTACATAGAGACTACACACATTCAGGGTGTGGTGGAGGGGCAGTGACTGGGGGCACCCTCCTCCCAACCAACATAAACACCCTGCGACCACGGCGGGCGCCCTCACGGCGCCGCGGGCTGGAGGCTGCAAGGACTGGTCAAATACCCCCCATTACACTAAGCACCATCCCAACGAGACAGGCAGCCTCGGAGGAGGGATCCATATCCAGGAGGGGCACACTCTACAGCTCTGGACACCGTCTGTACGCAGACACAACCATGTACACCCCTCATCAGCTGACGGCATAATAATTAGGGCCATGTAAGGTCCCCCCAACTCCAACACCAACCCTCCTTGGGGCGGCAACGTGAAATACCCAGAGCTGACGCCACACCGGGTGCACTGACAGCGATATGGGAAAAGAAAAGGTCAAAAGACAAACCCACCAAATGAAAATGGACCTTTACACGGTTGGGCCCCCCCCCCTGCTGGGAAACTCAGACTCCAGAAGAGGAAGGTGCCAGAGAGGAGCCCCACGACCCTCCTATCTCTCTGACTGACCTCATGAAAGCGATTGGGGACTCGAGAACATCTCTGGAACTCAAAATTGGAGGCCTATACACAGAGGTGTCCCTCATTCACCAAGATCTACGCAACCTGTCGGCCAGAGTCGGTGAAGCAGAACAAAGAGTATCAGACACAGAAGACACGGTCCGCCGACTGGAACAGCAATTAGCCGCAATCACCCAAAAAGTTACTCAGCTTGAATACCGCGCTGAGGACAGTGAAGGGAGGGCGCGACGCAATAACCTCAGGATTCTAGGGATACTGGAGAAGGAAGAAGGCCCCAGCGCCGAACTTTTCCTAGAAGACTGGCTGGCTCATGTCTTCACTCCAAAAAAACTATCCAGGTTCTTTTCCATAGAAAGAGCACACAGGGTGCCGACGGGAAGACCCACCCCTGGTGCCCCGCCTAGAACGATAATTGCACGTCTGCTGAATTATCGAGACCGCAACGCTATCCTTCAAATGGCACGGGCCTCCGGCCCAATCACATACAACGGCTACAGAGTTGGGTTTTACCCTGATTACACCAAGGAAGTCCAAAAGGCCCGGCATTCGTTCGACTCAGTTAAAAAGATACTCCAGTCGTTATCAATTAAGTGTGCTCTGTTCTTCCCGGCAATGCTTAAAGTCCATTATGAGGGCACCACTCACCTGTTCCACAACCCCAAGGAGGCTTGGGATTGGCTCGAAACACAAATCCTCAATGATCCTAGAGTGCGACACGCACCCCCTGGCCCATCCACACAAAGACCCAGGCCAGGTCTGCCCTCGTACCCTTTATCCCCGGCGGGCTCAGACGCCGAAACCACACAGCATCTTGCCAACAGCACCACAGAGAACGGATGAGGCCTCTACCCCACGGGGCCCGACCTACAGCATAACACCATGGGAACCTTAATCTAGCGGCAGCCGCTCAACATGCAGTGTAAGCACTAACCCAGTCCGGGTCACCACGAAGAAGTTTTCTAGTTGCCAGTTTAATGTTTGAGCGACAGGTGCTCCCAGTTGGGGGGGGAGGAGTACAGGGTGGGGGAGTTTTATGGGTGAGAAAACTCCCAGAACCACAGGATGAGAAGGCAAGACACCTACGCACACTGGCACAGGAATCCTAAACTGCCCACTGTTAGGGCCAATGATACCCGCACTATCCAGCTACTTGTCAGACAATCACACGTCTCCCTCCGGTGAATACTCCTGGATACTCCGAAAACACACTAAACCACCACTAATCCTCCCAGAGGCCCTACTACGAGACCCACGCAGATGGAGCAAACACCGACCAGCTCTCCTTATTGTCCTGGAATGTCAATGGCCTTGGCTCCAGTGTGAAACGAAGATTGGTGCTCCAGTACCTCAATCGATACTCACCAGACATAGTTCCCCTTACCGAAACACATCTGATTGGCACTGAAAACAGCTTCTTCAGAAGATCCAACTACCTGCAAACCTACCAGGCTGGATGCACTAAAGGCGCCCGGGGTACAATGATACTCGTCCATAAACGAGTTCCCCTGCAGGTCAGAAAAGTACGGACCGACCCTCGGGGCCGCTATGTGATATTGCTCGTGGACATCTGGGGTGAGAAATGGGGCCTGGTCGCGGTCTCCGCCCCCCCCCCCCACGCTCACGACGGAACTACTGGTTGAACTACAGAACTTACTCCTGGAGGAGGAAGCCAACCTGTGGATCATAGGAGGGGACTTTAACGAAGTTATGGATGTCACAGTCGACAGGTCTCATAGGCGGGCTGGGAGCCGACTCGCCCTGATATCGCTTTTCGCGTTCACCGAGGCATTGGGGCTAACGGACACGTGGCGATCACTGCACAATGACGAGGCCGGCTTCTCCTTTTTCTCCAGTGTGCACAAGTCATTCTCAAGAATTGATTATGCTTTCATCCCCCGTAACGCAACCCATAGGCTCCTATCAGCTGAATTCCTAGCAAGAGGCTTCTCGGACCACTCCCCACTCCTGATAACCCTGAAAAATGCCTGCCGACACCCGGATAGTAACTGGCGCCTGATCACATACCACTTGCGGCTCCCCGAAATCGCGGAAGAACTCGAGGAAAGGACCACAGAATACTTTTAATTAAACGAGGGCTCAGTGAAATACCCGATCTCGATATGGGAGGCATATAAAACAGTCCTCCGAGGGGAAGCCATCTCAGCGGTATCTGCCCATCGGAAACGACACACCCAAAAGATCAGGGAGGCAGAAACGCAGGTACAAGAATGTGAACAACAACTCCTGACACATAACACCCGTGACGCAAAGGAAGCCCTGGTCACAGCTCAGGAAGTCCTCAGCAATAAAGCTCTGGATAATGTGCAAACGGCCAACTGGCTGGTCCGGAGCCAAATCTATGAAAAAGGCGACAAGGCAAATAAAACCCTGGCCTGGCTAGAGAAACGGGAACAAAGCAAAGGACATGTGCTAGCTATCAGATCTCCGGAGGGGACGATGTTGATGGAAGACTTTGACATAGTGGAAACATTCGCCGCCTACTATAAGAAACTCTATACTCCACCAACCGAACACCCCACACTAGACCCCTCTCGCTTCCTTGACCGGATAGAGATCCCGAAACTGTCACAGCAACAAACAGATCTCCTTGACACCGAAATTACGGAGAAATAAATCCGGGAGGCGCTCGCAAACTCCAACCGGGGAAAACTCCGGGCCCCAACGGGTTCCGAACGGAGACCTGGGAATGCCTAGGTAGCACACTATCGGCTCACATGCATCGCATGTTTCTATGCAGTAAAGAGCAGGGCGCACTCCCCCCGGACCTCAGAAGGGCCTGCATAGTAGTCATATATGAAACTGGAAAGCCCCCGGAAGAATGTGCCTCCTACCGCCCCATTTCATTGATCAACGGAGAAGCTAAGGTCTTCGCCAGGGCACTAGCTAACAGACTGCTCAAGGTGATTGAGACACTCGTCCACCCAGATCAATGTGGATTCATGCCCAACAAATCCACCCGTATGAACTTACATAGAATTCAACTAGCCCTGAGCAGAGCCGCGGAAATACCGTCGCCACTGGCCCTCCTGGCGGTGGACTTTGAGAAGGCATTTGACTCTGTGGGGTGGGATGCCCTATGGGCAATCATGGCCCGAATGAACTTCGGGCAAAGCTTCATCTCGTTGGTTAAACTCCTCTATACATCAAGTCCTCCAGACCATTCCCTCTGGGCCGAGGAACCAGGCAGGGGTGTCCCCTGTCCTTGCTTCTCTTCCTCCTCGCTATCGAGCCACTAGCAATTAAACTTAGATCAAACAAAAACTGGTCTGGATTCGCCTGGCCAGGCCGAGGGGTAGGATCGGCTCTCGCTGTACGCAGACGACCTCCTTATATACCTTAGCAACCCGATCACCTCATGCCCGACTGTAACCCTTATCCTTAATGAATACCAAACCTTCGCCGGCCTAAAGGTAAATGAGGCCGATCCAGGGAGGCGAGTCTGCGATCCCAGAGACTTGCCCTTACCATGTCTGTATCAGGGAATTTAAATACTTGGACATATGCATTGACCCGACCCTAGACGGGTTCCTTCAACTCAACCTACAACCTGTATTAGAGAGGTTTAACAGAGATGTCCCCCACTGGCAATCACTCCCCTTATCACTAAGGGGCAGGGCAGCGCTGTTCAAAATGATGACACTCCCAAGCCTCCTATACATTCTCCAAAATGCCCTACTTCCCATCCCCCATGAAACCTTCACACTCATTGATAGGAATCTCTGCGCACTGCTATGGGGTGGGATACAACCCAGAATCGCCCTCGATACACTCCAAAAGATCAGTATGGGAGGGAGGCATTGGTCTACCCTGTATACGCACACATTACCTAGTGTCACAGATAGGTGTGGTAAATGACTGGTTGCACGCAGACCCCACACTACCACACATCCGCATTGAAATAGAGACCATGCCCTCAGTCCCGCCACTACAGGTCTTGTATGCTACTAATAACCAATTCCCGACACTACCGAGAATGTCACGCCACATCCGTCACGCCTGGAGAGACGCACACAAACTGGTTGGCTGGAAGGCAAAACCAACATTATCCCAACCCATATAGCACAATGCATATCTCCCGGAAATAGTGAAAATGGACTCTTTTGAACACTGGGGAACAAAAGCGATAACCACACTAGCGCACATGATCCAAGAGGGCCGCCTTCTAAGCTTTGATACCATGCAAGACAAATTTGGCTTGGCACGCATGGACAGGTTTCGACACGCACAACTAGCTCATGCCATAAGCACCCAGTTCTCAGACACAACAACCATACCCCCCTGTTCCCGCATAGAGACTAATGTTCTCCCGCAACAAATCCTCTCCAAAGTCACCTCCACCCTCTACCAGGCCCTTAACTCCTTCGGGGCTAAACCACTCGATAGGGTGAAGGAAAGGTGGGAAGGTGACCTGGGTAATCTGGAACCAGAGGACTGGATGGATGCAGTAATGTTCCCCCGAGAGATTGGGATAGAAGCCAAACTCAGACTAATACAACTTAGAATACTCCACCGCTAATACCACTCACGTACAGCCATGGCCAAATAGGGAGGGACCGAGGATGAGACATGCATTAGATGAAAGCATGAGCCCGCCACCTTCTACCACATGATATGGGACTGCCAAGTTTTACAAGTCTTCTGGGGGGACTGCATTAATACAATCTCCACCATCCTAGCGATGCCAATTCCTGTAGACCCTAAAATGACACTCCTGGGCATCTGGGGAGAAGTGGACTTGACAAAGTACGAAAAAATGTTTCTTGCAGTGGCGCTGGGTGCGGGGAAAAGGCTTATTGCTGCAAACTGGGGCTCTGCAGACCCACTAAACCCGAATCGTTGGAGCAATGAACTGAACAGATGCGCAGCTCTGGAATGCAGAATCTACAATGCCAGGGATTGCCCCCATAAATTTGAAAAGATATGGGGTAAATGGCTCGATGCTCACTGAGACTCAACCCCTCCCCATTTCCCTCTCTCCCCCACCCCCCCCCTCGCCCTTCCCCTTCACCCTCCCCTCAACTCAAGGACACAAGACGCAACCAGTGTCGCCAGCAATTACCTGTTTTGCGATTGTATCATTGCTTCCTTGTCTTGTGCCGCCTTTGCCACTGACTACACCGCCACGTTTTTCGTATGAATGCCTATGTTTATATTTATGTTGTTGTTGTACTGTTTAAATCCAAATAAAAGACAAGTAGGGCAATGCACAAAGATGCCTGGTTGTCTTGTGCAGGTTAGAACATTTCAAGCATTAGGGTGTTGTGATTTCGGGAATAATGGGTGTTTAAAATGAATGTTGAAAACAAGGAAAAGGGGTGTTTTCAAAAATTGGATACTAGCATGGGTACAACTTCAGCCTGAGAGTGCCATCACCAGGCACAGATGCACCTGCCAAAATTAGACTTGTCTACAAATGATTAAGATCACTCTGTCGACCACTCCAAAATAAGCCTCCCTCCTGATCTTGCCAAATACGTAATATCAACAGTTAAAATTCATATATTGGAACAGAGTATTTGATTCCCATGGATATTAAAGACTCATTTTGCATATTTGCCAACCCTACGGATGTAGGCGGTAGGCTACTACTTTTCAGACAGACTTACCGCCTATGGATTTTACCATCGTATCCTACCCCATTTTTAAACTGGTGTAGCCTGTGACACATCACATAATGACATTACCCTCTAGTTTCTGGTAACTACTGGTAGTGACTGATGGGCTGCACGCCTGACAGACTCTGACTAGATCAACAGAGGTGGGTTTAAGTGACAAGCAGTTTTCTCAACAAGCTAACCAAGCTTGCGTTATTAGAATGTTATTACCCTATCTAGTATCCAGGGTCGGACTGGGGAATAAAATAGTTTCGGATACCAATGAAAAAGTGGCCCACAGTTGCAAATGGCAATTCATTCCACACTGAATTGTACCCAAGAGGACGTCTTTTGATAAAAGATGATGCAAATTGTGCATTTTAAAGAATATGTATTCAGCAACAATGGCTGAAACTACTAGCCACATAGTGAAGGAACTTCTCAAACTGGCCCACACTAGCATTTAGAGTTTTTGGTTCCGGCAGTGCCCTATTCACCTATGGCCCAATGTGAGCCTGCTAGCATGCTGCAAGAAACAAATGTATTTTTTGCAGTGACCGGATGGCAGGAACTAAAATTGCACGCAGGAACTAAATTGCATCAAACAGACTTCTTTTTTCACAATGTCTGGTTTATTGTGGCGCTCTTGGTTTTCAGGCTAAAAAGGTAAGCGCATCGGTGTTTAGGAAGGAGGATATTTGGCATATTTATTTTATTTGTTCTATATTTGTTAAATTCTACATGACCATGTTTAAAAGAGGCTGATTTATACCATGGTGTGTGTGTGTGTGTGTGTTTGCTTGTGTGTTAGTGTGTGGATGGGGTGCACATTTTATGAATAAGTATGAATTAATGAGGTTACGGCCACCACAGTAAACTGAAGGCCTGACACTATCCTCTGTGATAACATCTCTGGCTGATTAATAGCATCCCACTAGGTCTTACTATATATACTGATGTTTATTCTGTGGGTTGGTTAATTCTTTTGCTTGAACTTCTGATAGTCTAATTTTCTTTTTGTTATGTAGTTATCTTTGAGCCTTTATTCTCTCTGCTTGAAAGGTTTGTGATCTGTATTTTTTTAGGCTGTTTGAATGGTTCTATAACGAAACATCATGTGGTTACATCCATTCCTTTTCTTGTGTTTGTATTTCGATTCCACACTAAATGTTTAAAGAAAAGCATTGTAAAAGCCAAATGTGTTTGGCTTTTCTGTAGACAGGTCACAGGCACTTTTCAAGCGCTTCCATGATGGTACTACCTACCGCCCATTATACATTAACATTTGGAAAATGGTAATACTGTCACACATTATGGCTGTGCATGGCAAATACCACGAATACCTGCACAAAATGCAAAACTGTTAAGATGTGCTTATAAGCAAATGTGTGTCCTAGAATATTTGTGCATTGCACTACATTCCTGTTGAAAACGAGCATTGGCAAAGCAATGCGTTTTGGCTGTTGTGTATGCATGCCATAGGCACGTTGCAGGCATTTCCATGATGGTACTGCTGCCTGCCATAAAACGTTAACAAACGGAAAATTATTTTAGTAATTGGGCACATTATGGCTGTGCCTGCTAAATGCTTAACTAATGTCTATAAAAGATCCAATACTGTTGGCTTTGCCAATGCTTGTTTTTAACAGGAATATAGTGCAAGGAACAGATGCCAGGACACCCATTTCCTTATATATCAAGTAACTGGAGGCATACTTGGATAAGATCTTTTTCTCACACTAGGAGCAATGGATTAGTCCATTGCCTTTCAACTGACTACTTAGTAATAATTTTGGAGTCACCTTAAAAGCACAAAGCTTGCTCATACAAACCCAATTGATGTGTATTGTGTACAGGCAGGGGCACGTAATGAGTGTGTATGGGCATCTGGAATAGCATGGTGAATGGGTTGGTTTGAAGTCAAACCTCCCGCCGACCCCCCCCAACAGGCTGTGCTTCTTCATAGCACATGGGTCTCTCCTATCTATCTTCACTTTCCTTGCCAATGGTTGACTTATAGGCAGCGCTCACAACACCCTTAATAGTCAAAACTAACAAGGTTTACCACAGTACTCACAGTCAATCCTCCGTTATGTGATTTCTCAAGAAATCCGACGATCACAGTTAGACATTACCTCCACGTCCACTCTTCCTCGTCCCAGTACTTACTTAATGAGGCACCCGCCTCCGACACAGGACCTTCTTCTATTTCTTTAAATCCGTATAACTCCTCCCCCACATCCACGTCACTCAATTTAATTTTTCCTGCCGCCGGCAGGTTGGACTTTTTCTTCCCGGTGCAGGGCACCGGGGAGCACCGATTGCTGGCCCCCTGGGGGGGCTGTGTGGCAGGGCTCTCGGCTCCCTCAGGTGTGGCGCTGCTCCTGGGCCCCCTGCAGGGCTTGGGGTCACTGTTGAGCTGGATTGTCTCACTCGATTCTTTGCTGGGCTCCGGACCGCAGCGTGAGCATTGTGTCCCGGGTCCTGCACGGCCCGGGGGAAGGTAAGGAGAGGGGAGGACTGGGCTTGATGGTTTTCCCCTCTCCTCCTGTTTTGGCCATCTTGATTCGACTTAGCAGTATGGGCTAGCCTTCCCTTTTGTTGTGAGGCCTCTCTGCTTCCTGTCGTGGGGTGACAGTGGCAGAGAGTCTTTGGGAGTGCAGGGGCTCTGTTCTGTCACAGGCATGACACATACCACCCGCTCCTCAGAGACACACGGCCCAGGATGCACCGGATGTAAACTGCATTATCTGGGGGAAGGTAAGGAGAGGGGAGGACTGTGCTTCATGTTTTCCCCTCTCTTGCTGGTATGGCCATCTTGACTCCTTCGACAGGCCATTTTCCTCGTGCTTTATGTGCACATCTTTATTGGAAATGATGGCAAGCACTTAGCTGTATGGGCTAAACCTTCCCTTTTTGTTTTGAGGCCTCTCTGCTTCTTGTCGTGGGGTGACTGTGACAGAGAGTATTTGAAAGGGCAGGGTCTCTGTTCTGTCGCAGGCATGTCACATACCACTCGCTCCTCAGAGACACACAGCCCAGGATGCACCGGATGTTAGCTGCATTATCTGGGGGAAGGTAAGGAGAGGGGAGGACTCTGCTTGATGTTTTCCCCTCTCTTGCTGGTATGGCCATCTTGACTCCTTCGACAGGCCGTTTCCTCGTGCTCTGTGTACACATCTTTATTGGAAATGATGGCAAGCATTTGGCAGTATGGGCTAGCCTTCCCTTTTTGTTGTGAGGCCTCTCTGCTTCTTGTCGTCGGGTGACTGTGACAGAGAGTATTTGAAAGGGAAGGGTCTCTGTTCTGTCGCAGGCATGTCACATACCACTCGCTCCTCAGAGACACACGGCCCAGGATGCACCGGATGTTGGCTGCATTCCGTGTGTGCTGCCTGTGAATACGGCGCAGATTTTGACAAGTCTGCAAGCGGCCGGAAGGGTACCGGCCTGGCATAGTCTACACGTCGGGTTTGAGTGTCAGCAGTGCTGACTCGGTCCTTCATCCTTCCTAGACCGACGCATTGGAACCATTGAGAGCAATGGGGCTACCAGCTACTGGATACAGGGCTCAAGCCACCTCTCAGTCATGTGGCGTGTTAGTGGTGTGTTTGGGTCTGTGCTAGCTATGGACGCAGACTCCTTGTCCTGTCCTCTTCCTCTAAACTGTGCAAGGGAAAGTCACAGGAGTTGATTGGCTTTTCCCTTGTCCGGCATGGAATTATGGAAAATGCATCATGGAAGTAACGGCCATGCAGGGGGTTCCCAGTGTCTCTTCTTTTAGGGCCTAGGTCCTCCGGTGCCGACGTGTTGCTTTCACGCCTCCTCTCAGACTTGTGGGAAGTGATAGGGCACATGGTGGCACATGTCTGTGCTTAGAGGGGTTCTCAGAGCCCCTGGTGCGGGTGGAGGGGATGTCACCTCAGTGGGTTTTCCAGTATAGGCATGCCCCAGTTAGGGGGTTGCCTTTGATGTCTGCTATCCGGGATGGATTGCTTTGCCCCGCTTTGACACTACTCTGCCCTTTTGACGCCAGCCTGGTGGCTCCTCTGTGGGCTGAGGGGGCCATAGTCTGCTGGACTTCTGGGCTGTCCTGTATCTTCCTTTTGATAGGTCGGATCTTTTTGTGGGCTGACAAGCATGCTGTTATATTGTGGCGCAGGCCTGTTTCAACGTCCTGCGATTTCCCTCTGGTGCAAGTGCAGTGACTGGAGGTTTTCCCTGGCTCCTCGTCCCTATCTTCTCAGAGGTGTATGGGACCGGTGGGGTTCAGCTTCCTGGGTAATGGGCTCCTTCCGGAGGAGGGTATCGTTTGCCATTCCTGTCTCCTCCTGTCCAGGTTTGCATGGTTAGGACTTTGGTACCCAGCTCATGGTCCAAGTAGTTGGCCATGGGATCCGTTCTCTCCGAACGGTTGTTGTGGGTTACCGTCTTGCCCGTTCCTCTCCCTGTTCAGGGTCAAGTTTTCTACTTGCGGGTGTTCCTGGTCCCTATGCCTTCTAGGATCTGTCACCTGCTTATGGGTCTCCAGACCCTGCACTGCTTGTCCGGACGTCTGGGGAGAGCGTACTCTGGATGTTGTGCAGGGGGAGCACTTGCTGGCTGTTCTGGGCTGGGTTCTCAGAAGGCAGTATGTCTCGGCTCGCCTATTGCTGAAGTTACGGGGCACGTGGCGTCTTGCGTGTTTTCCGGTTCCTTAAGCCCGTCTTCGGTTACGTCCCCTGGTGTCTTATACTCTCTCCCACTGGCTCCCGACATCTCGGCTTTCGTAGTTTTGTTTTCAGTGTCCCCAGCGCTGCAAGTCTCCCTGCTTGGTGGCGGGGGGGTTTCAGGTCTACAGGCTGAGGTGTGCATGGTCCTTCCTCCTGTGGCCTCTCTTACTACCAACACCAGCAGAAAGGGTCTACATTGGGGGTCCTCTCAGCTCAAGGGTTGTGAGATCTGAGTAGAGTCGGTGATCATCCAATTGGCAAGAGTTGTGCCATTGGCCAAGCTCTGGTGCACTTCGAGGAGTTGCTGGACGGTCGGCGGTTTTTGGTCCGATCGGACAATACGACGGCCTTGGCATATGTCAACTGCAAAAGGGGTTCCGGACGCTCCTTGAATGCTCTGGCAGCGCTGATAGGCACCTGGGAGGAATCTCATCTGGTGTCTCTGGTGGCCTCATGTATCAGAAGGGTGGACAATGTTCAAGCAGATCTTCTCAGACGCCGGTTTTCACTCCTCTGCAGAACTGGTCCTGTTGGCCCAGGTCTTTGCGGTGACCTGTGTCAGATTAGGGTCCCTGGTTCTAGACCAGTTTGAATCCCCGGCCTCAGCAGAAGTTCCCCTCTTCTGTTCTCGGTTTCAGGCCGAGGGGATTGGGGGATGGACATCCTCTCTGTACAGTGGCCTTGGCGTTTTCCTTTATGCCTTTCCGCCTATTCCCCTTCTGCCCCGGGTGGTTTGGCGCATCAGAGTGTCCAGGGTGACTGTGTTGTTGTAAGCTCCGTTCTGGTCCTGCCGGAGTTGGCTCCCCACTCTGTTGGAGCTTCGGTTCTAGGAACCTTGGCTGGTTCCGAGGTGGCCGTGTCCCCTTCAAGGGGATCTGCGGTTGGAAGTCCACCGGATGCAATAGGCACTGTGGCTATTGTTCAGTCTAAGTTGATATCTCAGGGGTTCTCAGATCCTGTAGTTGAGTCCATAATGGATGCTCTTAGACCCTCCACTCTGAAGCTGTTCAGCAGACATTGGGGCCATTTCCGAGACTGGTATGGGCGGTCTGGGATCCCTCCCCTGCGTTCTGGCCTCTCTGCTATCCTTCGGTTCCTCCGGGAGGGGTTTTTGACAGGGGACTGGCAGTTTTTCCAGGCTTCGCTCTCAGTGGGCCTCCATGAAATTCCTTTTGGGGGACTCTGATGGTCACTTGGATGGGGAGGTGTTGGTGGGGAAGTTGATCCAGGGTTTTTCTTCTTCCCGTCCTTGTGCTGATAAAGGGCTTCCCCCTTGGGATCTCCCTCTTGTATTACGGTTCCATCACGGGCCTCCTTTTGAGCCTATTTCCGAGATTGATATCAAGCATCTTACACTGAAATCTGCTTTTCTTATTGCCCTCACTTCTGCCCGTAGGCTTGGGGAGATTGGGGCTCTCTTATGTCACGCTCCTTTCCTGAGGGTGCTGCCAGACTCGGTGGTGCTGGGGTGTGGTCTGAAGTTTCTCCCTTAAGTTGTCTCTCGGTTTTCACACCTCTCAGGGTCTGGTTCTCCCTGACTTCTTTCATGATCCAAGAACGCCTGAGGAGGTGGCTCGGCTTAACATTGATGTCCGGCGGGACGCGTTGGAGTGTTTGGCTTGGTTTGCTTTTTCCACCAATCTGATAGTCTTCTGATTGCTTGTGGTCCGGCTGGGGCTGGGCATAACGCATCTGTGGTTTCCATTTTCCGGTGGTTCCGGGTTGTGATGTCCAGGGCCTATGTGGCTTCTGGCCTGCCTGTGGCTGTGCACGATTAGGAGCGGTCCGCCAGGGGTTTGGCGGTTTCCTGGGCCGATGCAAGGAGGGTTTTTCTCTGCAAGAGATTTGTATGGCTGCCGCCTTGGCTGGTCTAGGCATTTTCATCAACCGCTATGGGTTGAGTTGCTCCCACTCAGCGGTTGGTTCCTTCGTGGTTGGAGTTTTGTCTGTGGGGATGTGATTTAAGAGTTATTGTGGGTGTGTTTTGCTGCACTGTTTTTGACTCTGTGTCTCATTGGGACCTTTTCCCCGTTGCTGCTTTGGTATACCTCATGAAGTAAGTACTGGGACGAGGAAGAGTGGACGTGGAGGTAATGCTCTGATTACTTACCGGTAATCTTCATTACTCCTAGTTCTACTCTTCCTTGTCACAGTACTGACGACCCTCCTCACCCTCCCTGCGGGGAAGGTCCCATGCACTGGCTTGGTAATATGAAACTGAGTGACGTGGATGTGGGGGAGGAGTTATAGGGATTTAAAGAAATAGAAAATTGTCCTGTGTCGGAGGCGGGTGCCTCATGAAGTAAGTACTGTGACGAGGAAGAGTAGGGCTAGGAGTAATGAAGATTACCGGTACGTAATCAGAGCATTTCTTGCAATGTGATCAGGGGACATTTTGTGTGATGCCTTGTCCTGTGATGATACCATTTTGCTAATGACTATTTTTGAAACTTGAGAAATCCTACCTCTTTTTGGTCACAGATTTGTTAGCAAGCATAATTTTGTGACATTTTCTGTGACGCAAATAAGGAGGCCCAACACATCTTTTACCGCCCAGGGCCTCACAAAACCTAGATGAGTACTTGCACTTCTTTTTTTTCAATTTTTAGCACGAACTATACCACACTCTCTCGACTGTCGCCCTTTATCCGTTTCACGGATCACACAAGCTAAGCCCATACACGGCCTCCCGGAAGCCGTGCACCGTGCACTTGCAACGCTCCTTAAAACAGAGCTGCGTTTTCGCTCAGTTTGGGGCTGGTCATTGCGATGACACTGTTTTACAGGTGCGTTGTTCTACAACTCAAGATTAATAATGCCACTTGAATGAATTGCAACTGCCGTGTTACGTCTTCCGCTAAAACATTGTACTCCAATAAAAAAGTGCACACTGGTCCGTTTCAGATTGAGCCTCGAGCGCAGGCTGAAAAACCAGTACACAAATGTCTGCTTTGTTCAGCAGCAGGTTACATGGGAATGGGAAAGCCGCACAAGGGCAGGGAAGTAACGTGAGCCACTGCTGTCACTGCCCTCTGAAAACACCACAAGCTCCGCCTCAGTGTGAAGATGAACATTTCAAGATAAATGCAAGCTGTTTCCAGCAGGCCGGCTTTAGCTCAGCGGTTCCTTCTCAGACTTCACATGGTTTCCGAGTTCAATCTCTGGTTCGTGTCCCGCGGGCGCTCTCCGGCTTTTTTGCACCCATGCTCCCTCTATACTGCTTGTTAACATTTTACATTAAAAAAAAGATTCCATTTAATTTTAAGAATTACAATGTGATACTTTTCTACTGTTAACATAAGCAGCAAAACAACCTCTGATTGCTGTGTGTCTGCGCCTATCCATGGTCATAAAAAATTACGCACGTGCTAAATGACTTTCAGACACTTTAACGGGAGCATGAGCTGCAAGCTACAGGGCGTAGTAGAGTACGATACCCATAGGTAACAACTATGAGCAGGTAATTATCAGTAGGGGGACCAGCTGTCTCAGTTTTGCCGACCTGTTCCGGAATTGGACCATCTGCCTCCCACCCACGTTGGTGTTAGCAAGCTTATATTCACAGGCAAACCACAAAATGCATGCGCAGGAACAGTGGTGGAAATACTGTGGGATCCCATAGGGGAGTTGGGAGTGGGGTATTGCTTGGGTAGGGTGGGTGTGGGGTGCAGTCAGTAGTCCTACTTTAATGTTTGTGGGCAGTCTTGGTTTTTTGTTGTTGATAATATGCTCACCCTATGTGTTATATATAGGGACTCTCGTGGAGGGTTGGTAGCTCTCTGCCCCCAGAAGGCCTGTGTCTCAGGGCTTTAAGTGGGCCGGGGCTACCTGGTACATAACACCGGCAGTCTCCAGAAATTGTGTCTAAGACGGAGCCCTCCCTGGTCTCCCTGAAGTCCCCGGGGATCCCAGCCCACCAGGCAGCTAGAAAGCAATACCTTTTTTGTAAAGCCTGAAGCTCTTGCATATAAGCAAGAGCTTCAGCCTTTAGACAAAAGCCTTTCCTTTTCTTTCTGAATTGTGTGCCGACCCCCGCCAGGCACCCATTGATGCAGTGATCATCATCCTCCCACCCCAGTGAGATGGTAATGGTCGATGCAAAGTGGTCCTGGCAGGGTGTCGGCACACAATTAAGGGGCAATACTTACCTGAAGGCTGCTTGTTCGGCCATGCCTTGTGCAAAACGAGCCGGGGCTAGCGTGACCAAAAAATGGCGTGTCTTGCAGTGCAAACCCCTGCCAGGCCATGCCCATTTTCAGCCATGCCCATTTTCAGCCACACCCTGTAAGAGCCCCGGCTCGATTTTGCATGCCACTTAAAGCACTGCTTCTGGATGGGATTAGGGAATGCTTACCTTTGCCTTCTCATCTCACCTTTATTTCCCACAGAGGTGCATCAAGGTTATCTCAAACTCAGGTAAGTGGGTGTCACTGGAGAAAGGTAAGAGGTGGGCTAATTATTAAGACAAAGTGTCATAAAAATATTTTGCTGTCTCCACCTACACCTGTCTCCCATTCAATGCATTAAAACCATCCCCCTGCTAGACAAGAATACCATTGCTGACCAAAATGATCCCACTAGCTACTGCCCTATTCCCCTCTTTGCTTTTCTGGCAAATGAATTGTAGAAGAGGATTACCCACCAAAGATCACAGCTTATCACATCATTTCCAGGTGGGTCTAGACCATCTGCGAAGACAGAAACCATTCTCATTGCAGCGATTGCCAACAACCCGATAATGGACATAATGGACATAATCTGGGCAATACATAGACTCCAGCCATCTCAAGCCATCTCGTGCCCCGGGTCCGGATGAGATTCCTCCGTTCGTTCTGAAGGACTCTCCCCGGAGCTGATCAGCACTCTTAAAACCTATGTTTGACCAAATATACCTGACCCAGGCTATTCCTGTCTTCCAGGGCCCAATCCATTATGATTCCGATCCTAATAAAGGGTGATCCCGGGACCCCAAAAACAATAGGCTGATCACCTTCATCAACGCCACTAGCAAGGTCTTTGCCATACTGCTTTTGAGGGAGCTTAATCTGTTTATCGGATGGCCTCATGTATTGAGTATATTCCAGGTGGGGTTTATTCAACAATTGGGCACCTCCCTCAACGCTACCGTGTTGGTACATTTACGCCACTACGTTCATCACAGTCAAGCTGGGGCTGCCTATCTAGCTTCACTGTACATGTCCAGCACATTTGATTGTGTTGTTAGTTCAGTGTTGTGGTCTAAACCTAACATGAACGCTCCCAGAAAGTTAGTGCAATTGCTTGCTCTCCTACATACCGGCACTAAGCTATGAGTGTACATGACTAAAGAGGGTTTGTTGTCTAGGTCAGTTAATTCTTATGTGGGTCTCAAACAAGGCTGCACATTGTCCCAATCCTATTCAATCTGTATGTTTGTGACGTTGAACGTTTGTCGGGGGTGGCGTCTATCTCGCCAGCACAGCAGGCAGTCTTGAGTTGCATTGGCTAGCCTTTGCTGATTATTTCATCCTTTTTGATAGAATGGCAAGGGGCCCACAGTGCAAGCTGAAGCTTGTTATGAATATTGGCCTAAGCTCATTCGAGCTATTGTAGCGATTCTTGAAACAAGGCTTACTGTGGATCAGAGAACCAACGGCATCATTGTGACTTCATGGACATGCAAACTTGTTTAATCTGTTGTACAATATTGTAATATTTGACATGTGAACTGGGCACGAACCCTAGCATGTAACTTATTAGTTCAGAGAGGGGCTGGACAATGATTAGAAACTGTATAAAAATGTCTGTGTTAAGATGTCCAGCACTCTCACCCCTTACTGTGTCTGCTGGTACACACTGTGAGGTGTTGGGAGCAGATAGCTATCGGTTTGCTTTGATTCTGTACAGAAATAAAATATACCTGTATCTTTTTGACCCATGATTGGCGTATTTCATTTTGTGGTACTAAGCATCGATATTTCTTTGGTCTTTCACCCTGAGTAATAATCTCTCTTCAAATGGATCCAAATCCAAGGTGGTTGCTTTCTCCAGGGACTCTAAACCAATATTTTGCACTGGGTGATGGGCTCCGAACGAGTAGAACAAGTACTATCTGTGACGTATTTGGGATATAATCTCACCAACAAGGTTCAGCAGATCCGTGGAAGATCATTCTCTGCGCTAAAATGAGGAAACTTGCTTAAATGTCTGCTGGCCAGATTGTATAAATTCTCTATACTATCAATTCTCTGCTTTTATCTGGCCAATATAGAACCAGTGCTTCTATATGGTTTGGATATCTCCCTCTATGATCTGGGGAATTTGCTGAACACAATCCAAGGCAAATTGTTGAAGCAGGTTCTGAGTTTATCCTTGCCAATCCCAAATTCAGTCATCAGGTATGATTTATGCCTGACCTCCTTGAAGGCACTCTTTGTGTGGAAACAATTACTGCACTATAAGAAACTTCTTGACCCCCTGGAGAACTCACTGTATGAGGACCTAAATCGAGTTATGAGGAGGAAACAAATGCTTCTTTTAATTCCTATGAAATTAGGATGCATGGCATCTTAATTTCAATTGGGGTGTCTCAGGTGAATCTAATACCTCGACCAGGGTTTGTAAAAAGAAGCCTGTTCAAGTCAGAATGGGCTGAAACGGTTGCTACTATTAGTACATATGACACATACGTGGAATATTCTCAGTTCACTCATGCGAGAGATTGTATTCCGCTGTATCTTCAATGCTTTCCATGTGAAAAAGCATGTGCAAACTATCTACGTTTTTGGTTGAACTAGTTCCACACAAGGGAAAGGACAAAGTACTGGAATGTCTTGCAAGTGCTTGGTAACCCAACATACTGCAGATTTTGCAATGATGTTGACACAACTGAAACTTTGAAACACTGGGTCATTGCCTGTCCATTTTTTGTTAATACTAGGTTGTGTTGTTTCAAGGGCAAAGGCGGTGACAATTCAGATTTTTCTATGAATTTGTTTTGGTGTGGGTTAATGTGGGGGATAAATGTTTCACTGATTTTAGCTCTGAATAACTTTTAAAAATTATTTTAGCTCAATTGATAGCTACACCATGATTGTATGTTCGGATCGTTGTTTGATTTGTACATTTTTCGATGTTGTGTAAGGTTTATTGCAAACCATAAACACAATTAAACATGGAGTTGAGGACATACAGACTGCCGGGAAACCCGGAAATCTTTAGCTCGGACTGGGGCAGCATCCTATTGGATCTGCAAAGCGACTATATGCTTCAATGGCGCCCGCACAACATCAGAATTCTACACATTTTGTGAACCAATCCACACCAATAAATCAAGATCCTGAGACCATCACCCGAGGGGGGTAGGGGGATGGGAAGAGAAGTTGGGGAGAAGTTGGTGTTGTTATTAAAACATGTAAAACCAATCAAAATGTATATTAAAAAAAACACTGCACCGGATACTTTGGAAACTTATCCCCATACTATAGATGAGGTTTGCAGTATTGGAGTCCCATTACACCCGAATCTATCTAATTAACACCATCATTTACCAGCTCAAATCTCTTTGCAGGGTGCAGCCATCGCCGGCATTCACACATAAAAGGTCTGTGTTTAATGCATTTGCATCCGCTAGATTAGATTGCTGCAATGTTGTCTCTCTGAGGTTACCTACAGTGGACATCTTCAGCGGGTACAGAATATGGCTGCTAGAATTGTATTGAAACTGAAGATTAGACAGAATTACCTAGCTTTTTGATCCTTGCATTGACTTAGTGGGTAAAGAATACGCATGTTTCAATGCTTTCATCAACCAGGCAATCCATCATCTTAGTTCTTCCTTTCAGAGTAATAATCTCCTTATCTACTCCCCCATGAAGCCACAGTGCTCAGTGGATGCAGACTTACTCATCGGTCCTCGATTTTCTTCAGGACCGGCAGTTTGGGGGCAGCGCATATTCCACATGTGCCCCCCTCCATGTGCAAAGCCTTACTTGAATCAATTAGACCCCAATATGATTGCCTCGGTGTTTCTATGCAAACTAAACAATGGTTTTCACATGGGTAGGCATGGCCTGGTTGTATGCAACTCTTTCCGAGCTCAGGCACCCTGATGCCTTTCCAGGTGAGCAAGCACTATGAGCCTGGTTAGATAATACATTAATATATATGCATTCTCTCAAATTTCTGTTGTGCTACTTCCCGAGTAAATCAGATTTATTTTGCAATAGATCTTTCCATGACTAGTTTACTCATATCTCAGGTTGATTTACTGTGTTTTGTAAATCAGTTTCATTAAACACCGATTACTAGATAAGCCCTTGAAAGCTCTGCTCGTAGTCCATAATAAATTGCCTTTTATAGATCCTTCTGGGTGAAAGTCCCTTGAGGGGAGGGACAGATGGGATGGGTGTATGCCCTGCTGTGACAATGATCCCCTCCCCAGTTTCACCTTTACACATTCTATGCGGACTGTAGCCTTGTGAAGAAAGGAGTGCACTGGGCATTACTCTGAGTAACTTGTTCTTACTCCATGGCCCACACTCTTTCCCCCATCATTATGGCAGATGCCTAGGCACCGATTAGAATGGGAGGCTGGTAAAAGCGAAATGGAAGAATCTATACAGAACCAGGAGATGAGTGAAGTACATTCTACAGAACCGCCTGCCCAAACTTTGTATCTGTCCTAGATCTTGACGAAAGTATGGACGGTTGCATTCGTGGCTCCTGTATGGGAGTGAGGGGTCCCCAGGCCCCCTCGCGCCGTACACTCCTCAGTACGAGGCTTGGACCACATGCCTCCGGTAGTGGGATTTCCCCTTGCCCTTATGTAAAGTTAACCACGGTTGACCGCTACATAGATGGGTCTACTGAGTAGGACACGGGGCATCCATCTTTTGTGCCCCCTTTCGACTCCATCTTGGGTAAACAGGCCTCACTGCGATAGTAAGGCAATGCTCAGCTCCCCTTCCACCGCAGCAGCCAAGGACAGACACACACACACACAAGGCGTGCAAGCTGCTGGCTGGCCCCCACCCTTGCACTCCCCCTGCGAAGGAAAGCTCTGTGCTCCCATTCTCACGCAGAAGCCGGAGAAAGTTGCAACAACCAATATGATACAGTTTTCTTCCTCTGAGATCACTGCTAGCATGAGAACCAGCTTGTGAACCAGGATGAGCTAAGCACTTTCTGCTCGTTCGCCCCCATAAACGTGCAAGCCACCCACCCCCATTTAGAACAATTTATTGCCATCTTGACCCTGCGCTCCCTGTAAGGTATTTCTTTCAAGTGCCAGACCCTCGCCTGTGGTGTGAAACCCACCCAACACACTCACTACTAACCTTAAGCATTTTACTACAATACATGTTTTTTCTCATACTAATAGGTTTGAACTTTAGGAGATATGTGAAACACAGCTTGATTCTTTTTACATGCACAATAAAGGTCAAGGCCTCTAATTAAAGCCACGAATGACCCAATTGTACTGACAATAATTATTATGTGTAACCTGTGTAGAAATATGAAAAGTAGCATAAAATGTTTTATATAATTTGTTATTTAGTGTTTTTCAAATGCAACATATTAGCTTAGGTAGTGACCACAGTGACCGGACCCTGACCTGCGTGGAGTACAAGATATTTGACGTCCGTCATCTCATCAGCTACTCAGCCAACCAGAAGGAAGAGATGCCACCCACACCTACAGCACCACACCGCCTGGCCATTCGGGTCCATTTAGCACTTTTTGGTAGAGTTACTTTAATTGATATATTTACGAGTATGATGTAAATGTTTGGTAGGGGTTTTTTGGGTTATTTCCTAGCTGGAGAAATAAACCATCCTTTGCACTCTTGCAGCCGGGTCTCAGTGCCTCCTTCCCCGACAGGGGTGGATAGTTTATTTTCTCTCACACGTAGTAAGCTGGGGAAAGGCAGCTACATTTTTGGTGACCCCGCGGCGTGATTTAGAGAGGTGCCTCGAGGCCTGCACCGCCCGGCAGCGAGATCCAGGGCCCCCCCCAGCAAAACCATCGCCTCCGTGGTTGACCAGACTGTGCACACCAAGAAGAAAGGGTCAAGGGTTCCTGGTTGACGAATACCCGATCGAAAAGGCCGCTTGCCAAGGCAGGCCACGGCTTGGTTGGGGAACGGACCTGAGCGAGGTCCGGCCGTGAGCGGCGACCCTCGGAGTACCTGACTGAACATGTGGAGTCGCGGTTGCAAAGACCCCCCCAAAGGAAGGTAAGTGGAAAATACGGGAAGAAGGGAATTAGCAAACAAAGGGAAGGTAGTTAAGAATAGGGTCTGTGTGAGTGATGGTGAGGCTTTTCTGATCTATCCTTTATATGGCCATTAGGTGTTGTAAGAAGTGAGAAGAAGAGAAGTGGTATCCTAGCCCGTACGGGGTAGAAGGCGGCGCCGCATAGCATTTGTCCCAACCAAGTGCAGAATAGAGATAAAGAGAAAAATAGTAGGCGTCTCGTATGTTGAGTAGACTCGGAGTAGTTTTTAGAATATTCTTTTTCCGTGGAAGAAATCTTGAGACATAATAGAGGTGGGGAGCGAATGCGAAATAGTAGGTAGAATAGGGAAGAAGAAAAATCAGGGACAGTAACGGGAATAGGGAAAGAACAAACGCGCGCAGGCAGTGCATGTGTATGTTGCATGATTATATGTTTGTCGGTCTGCTTTGTGTACATGTTTTGTTGAACACGCTAAAGTATTTCAGTACAAGTAACTTTTTTGATTAATGAATAATAGGCAAAGAAATAAATTGTGAGAGGTGACCAGGTAACACCTCTCAGAAAGAACAGCTAATGTGACATACCATAATTGCAAGCTTTGATAAAGAACGTATTTTTCACATATTGTAACTGACATATCAAGTGAGAGGTGGGAAGGGACTCAAGGGTACCAGAACACACAAGAAAGGAAAAGAAGCATTGCCATGGGGGGAGTAACGCCACTGGCACATATTTGCCAGCACCTTCACTATATAGTGACAGGATACCGAAGTATCAACAAATCCACCCGAATGAACTTACGTAGAATTCAACTAGCCCTGAGCAGAGCCGCGGAAATACCATCGCCACTGGCCCTTCTGGCAGTGGACTTTGAGAAGGCATTTGACTCTGTGGGGTGGGATGCCCTATGGGCAATCATGGCCCGAATGAACTTCGGGCAAAGCTTCATCTTGTGGGTTAAACTCCTCTATACATCCCCAGAAGCCACTGTGAGGGTGAACGGCAAGTCCTCCAGACCATTCCCTCTGGGCCGAGGAACCAGGCAGGGGGTGTCCTCTGTCCCCGCTTCTCTTCCTCCTCGCTATCGAGCCGCTAGCAATTGAACTTAGATCAAACAAAAACTGGTCTGGATTCACCTGGCCAGGGGGAGGGGAGGATCGGCTCTCGCTGTACGCAGACAACCTCCTTATATACCTTAGCAACCCGATCACCTAATGCCCGACTGTAACCCTTATCCTTAAGGAATACCAAACCTTCGCCGGCCTAAAGGTAAATGAGGCCAAAACCATTTTCTTCCCGATCCAGGGAGGCGAGTCTGCGATCCCAGAGACTTGCCCTTAGCATGTCTGTATCAGGGAATTTAAATACCTGGGCATACGCATTGGCCCGACCATAGACTGGTTCCTTCAACTCAACCTACAACCTGTATTAGAGAGGTTAACAGGGATGTCCCCCACTGGCAATCACTCCCCCTATCACTAATGGGCAGGGCAGCGCTGTTCAAAATGATGACACTCCAAGGCTCCTATACATTCTCCAAAATGCCCCGCTTCCCATCCCCCATGAAACCTTCACAGTCATTGATAGGAATCTCTGCACACTGCTATGGGGTGGGAAACAACACAGAATTGCCCTCAATACACTCCAAAGATCAGTATGGGAGGGAGGCATTGGTCTACCCTTTATACGCACATATTACCTAGCGTCACAGATAGGGGTGGTAAATGACTGGTTGCACGCAGACCCCACACTACCACACATCCGCATTGAAATAGAGACCATGCTCTCAGTCCCGCCACTACAGGTCTTGTATGCTACTAATAACCAATTCCCGACACTACCGAGAATGTCACGCCACATCCGTCACGCCTGGAGAGACGCACACAAACTGGTTGGCTGGAAGGCAAAACCAACACTATCCCAACCCATACAGCACAATGCATATCTCCCGGAAATAGTGAAAATGGGCTCTTTTGAACACTGGGGAACAAAAGGGATAACCACACTAGCGCGTGTGATCCAAGAGGGCCGCCTTCTAAGCTTTGATATCATGCAAGACAAATTTGGCTTGGCACCCATGGACCGGTTTCGACATGCACAACTAGCTCATGCCATAAGCACCCAGTTCCCAGACATAACAACCATACCCCCCTGTTCCCCCATAGAGACTAATGTTCTCCCGCAACAAATCCTCTCCAAAGTCACCTCCACCCTCTACCAGGCCCTTAACTCCTTCGGGGCTAAACCACTCGATAGGCTGAAGGGAAGGTGGGAAGGTGACCTGGGTAATCTGGAACCAGAGGACTGAATGGATGCACTAATGTCCCCCCGAGAGATTGGGATAGAAGCCAAACTCAGACTAATACAACTTAGAATACTCCACCGCTCATACCACTCACGTACAGCCCTGGCCAAATGGGGAGGGACCGAGGATGAGACATGCATTAGATGCAAGCGTGAGCCCGCCACCTTCTACCACATGATATGGGACTGCCAAGTTTTACAAGTCTTCTGGGGGGACTGCATTAATACAATCTCCACCATCCTAGCGATGCCAATCCTTGTAGACCCTACAATGACATTCCTGGGCATCTGGGAGAAGTGGACTTGACAAAGTACGAAAACAAAATTCTTGCAGTGGCGCTGGGTGCGGGGAAAAGGCTTATTGCCGCAAACTGGGGCTCTGCAGACCCACTAAACCCGAATCGTTGGAGCAATGAACTGAACAGATGCGCAGCTCTGGAACGCTGAATCTACAATGCGCAGGGTTGCCCCCATAAATTAGAAAAGATATGGGGTAAATGGCTCGATGCTCACTGAGACTCATCCCCTCCCCATTTCCCTCTCTCCCCAACCCCCCCTTACCCCTCCTCGTCCTTCCCCTTCACCCTCCCCTCAACTCAAGGACACAAGACGCAACAACTGTCGCCAGCAATTTCCTGTTTGCGATTGTATCATTGCTTCCTTGTCCTGTGCCGCCTTTGCCACTGACAATACAGCCACGTTTTTCTTATGAATGCCTATGTTTATATTTATGTTGTTGTTGTACTGGTTAAATCCAAATAAACAGAGTTATAAAAAAAAGACAAGTAGGGCAATGCACAAAGATGCCTGGTTGTCTTGCGCAGGTTAGAACATTTCAAGCATTAGGGTGTTGTAATTGTTTTACAGACTTCTTGATTTCGGGAATAATGGGTGTTTAAAATGAATGTTGAAAACAAGGAAAAGGGGTGTTTTCAAAAATTGGAAACTAGCATGGGTACAACTTCAGACTGAGAGTGCCATCACTAGGCACAGATGCTTACCTGCCAAAATTAGACTTGTCTACAAATGATTAAGATCACTCTGTCGACCACTCCAAAATAAGCCTCCCTCCTGATCTTGCCAAATACGTAATATCAACAGTTAAAATTCATATATTGGAACAGAGTATTTGATTCCCATGGATATTAAAGACTCATTTTGCATATTTGCCAACCCTACGGATTTAGGCGGTAGGCTACTACTTTTCAGACAGACTTACCGCCTATGGATTTTACCATCGTATCCTACCCCATTTTTAAACTGATGTAGGCTGTGACACATCACATAATGACATTACCCTCTAGTTTCTGGTAACTCCTGGTAGTGACTGATGGGCTGCACGCCTGACAGACTCTGACTAGATCAACAGAGGTGGGTTTAAGTGACGAGCAGTTTTCTCAACAAGCTAACCAAGCTTGCGTTATTAGAATGTTATTACCCTATCTAGTATCCAGGGTCGGACTGGGGAATAAAATAGTTTCGGATACCAATGAAAAAGTGGCCCACAGTTGCAAATGGCAATTCATTCCACACTGAATCGTACCCAAGAGGACGTCTTTTGATAAAAGATGATGCAAATTGTGCATTTTAAAGAATATGTATTCAGCAACAATGGCTGAAACTACTAGCCACATAGTGAAGGAACTTCTCAAACTGGCCCACACTAGCATTTAGAATTTTTGGTTCCGGCAGTGCCCTATTCACCTATGGCCCAATGTGAGCCTGCTAGTATGCTGCAAGAAACAAATGTATTTTTTGCAGTGACCGGATGGCAGGAACTAAAATTGCACGCAGGAACTAAATTGCATCAAACAGACTTCTTTTTTCACAATGTCTGGTTTATTGTGGCGCTCTTGGTTTTCAGGCTAAAAAGGTAAGCGCATCAGTGTTTAGGAAGGAGGATATTTGGCATATTTATTTTATTTGTTCTATATTTGTTAAATTCTACATGACCATGTTTAAAAGAGGCTCGTTTTATACCATGGTGTGTGTGTGTGTCTGTGTGGGTTTGCTTGTGTGTTCGTGTGTGGATGGAGTGCACATTTTATGAATAAGTATTGGCAAAGCAATGCGTTTTGGCTGTTGTGTATGCATGCCATAGGCACGTTCCAGGCATTTCCATGATGGTACTGCTGCCTGCCATAAAACGTTAACAAACGGACAATTATTTTAGTGATTGGGCACATTATGGCTGTGCCTGGTAAATGCTTAACTAATGTCTATAAAAGATCCAATACTGTTGGCTTTGCCATGCTTGTTTTTAACAGGAATATAGTGCAAGGAACAGATGCCAGGACACCCATTTCCTTATATATCAAGTAACTGGAGGCATACTTGGATAAGATCTTTTTCTCACACTAGGAGCAATGGATTAGTCCATTGCCTTTCAACTGACTACTTAGTAATAATTTTGGAGTCACCTTAAAAGCACAAAGCTTGCTCATACAAACCCAATTGATGTGTATTGTGTACAGGCAGGGGCACGTAATGAGTGTGTATGGGCATCTGGAATAGCATGGTGAATGGGTGGGTTTGACGTCAAACCTCCCGCCGACCCCCCCCCAACAGGCTGTGCTTCTTCATAGCACATGGGTCTCTCCTATCTATCTTCACTTTCCTTGCCAATGGTTGACTTATAGGCAGCACTCACAACACCCTTAATAGTCAAAACTAACAAGGTTTACTCACAGTCACTCCTCCGTTATGTGATTTCTCAAGAAATCCGACGATCACAGTTAGACATTACCTCCACGTCCACTCTTCCTCGTCCCAGTACTTACTTCATGAGGCAACCGCCTCCAACACAGGACCTTCTTCTATTTCTTTAAATCCCTATGACTCCTCCCCCACATCCACGTCACTCAGTTTAATTTTTCCTGCCTCCGGCAGGTTGGACTTTTTCTTCCCGGTGCGGGGCACCGGTAGCACTGATTGCTGGCCCCCTGGGGGGGCTGTGTGACAGGGCCCTCGGCTCCCTCAGGTGCGGTGCTGCTCCTGGGCCCCCTGCGGGGCTTGGGGTCACAGTTGAGCTGGATTTCCTCACTCAGTTCTTTGCTGGGCTCCGGACCGCAGTGTGAGCATTGTGTCCTGGGTCCTGCACGGCCCGGGGGAAGGTAAGGAGAGGGGAGGACTGGGCTTGATGTGTTTCCCCTCTCCTCCTGTTTTGGCCATCTTGATTCGACTTAGCAGTATGGGCAAGCCTTCCCTTTTCTTGTGAGGCCTCTCTGCTTCCTGTCTTGGGGTGACAGTGGCAGAGAGTCTTTGAGAGTGCAGGGGCTCTGTTCTGTCACAGGCATGTCACATACCACCAGCTCCTCAGAGACGCACGGCCCAGGATGCACCGGATCTTAACTGCATTATCTGGGGAAAGGTAAGGTGAGGGGAGGACTGTGCTTGATGTTTTCCCCTCTCTTGCTCGTATGGCCATCTTGACTCCTTCGACAGGCCGTTTGCCTCGTGCTTTGTGTGCATATCTTTATTGTAAATGATGGCAAGCACTTGGCTGTATGGTCTAAGCCTTCCCTTTTTGTTGTGAGGCCTCTCTGTTTCTTGTCGTGGGGTGACTGTGACAGAGAGTATTTGAAAGGGCAGGGTCTCTGTTCTGTCGCAGGCATTTAACATACCACCTGCTCCTCAGAGACACACGGCCCAGGATGCACCGGATGTTACCTCCATTATCTGGGGGAAGGTAAGGAGAGGGGAGGACTCTGCTTGATGTTTTCCCCTCTCTTGCTGGTATGGCCATCTTGTCTCCTTCGACAGGCCGTTTCCTTGTGCTCTGTGTACACATCTTTATTGGAAATGATGGCAGTCACTTGGCAGTATGGGCTAGCCTTCCCTTTTTGTTGTGAGGCCTCTGCTTCTTGTCGTGGGGTGACTGTGACAGAGAGTATTTGAAAGTGCAGGGGCTCTGTACTGTCACAGGCATGTCACATACCACCCGCTCCTCAGACACACACAGCCCAGGATGCACCGGATGTTGGCTGCATTCCTTGCGTGCTGCCTGTGAATACGCCGCAGGTTTGGACACGTCAGCAAGCGGCCGGAAGGGTACCGGCCTGGCATAGTCTACACTTCGGGTTTGAGTCTCAGCGGTGTTGACTCGGTCCTTCATCCTTCCTAGACCGACGCATTGGAACCATTGAGAGCAATGGGGCTACCAGCTACTGGATACAGGGCTCAAGCCACCTCTCAGTTATGTGGCGTGTTAGTGGTGTGTTTGGGTCTGTGCTAGCTATGGACGCAGACTCCTTGTCTTGTCCTCTTCCTCTAAACTGCGCGAGGGAAAGTCACAGGAGTTGATTTGCTTTTCCCTTGTCCGGCATGGAATTATGGAAAATGCATCATGGAAGTAACGGCCATGCAGGGGGTTCCCAGTGTCTCTTCTTTTAGGGCCTAGGTCCTCCGGTGCCGACGTGTTGCTTTCACGCCTCCTCTCAGACTTGTGGGAAGTGATAGGGCACATGGTGGCACATGTCTGTGCTTAGAGGGGTTCTCAGAGCCCCTGGAGCCGGTGGAGGGGGATGTCACTTCAGTGGGTTTTCCAGTATAGGCATACCCTAGGTAGGGGGTTTCCTTTGATGTCTGCTATCCGGGATGGATTGCTTTGCCCCGCTTTGACGCTACTCTGCGCTTTTGACGCCAGCCTGGTGGCTCCTCTGTCGTCTGAGGGGGCCATAGTCTGCTGGACCTCTGGGTTGTCCTGTATCCTCCTTTTGATAGGTCAGATCTTTTTGTGGGCTGACAAGCATGCTGTTATATTGTGGCGCAGGCCTGTTTCAACGTCCTGTGATTTCCCTCTGGTGCAAGTGCAGTGACTGGAGGTTTTCCCTGGCTCCTCGTCTCTATCTTCTCGGAGGTGTGTGGGACCGGTGGGGTTCGGCTTCCTGGGTAATGGGCTCCTTCCGGAGGGGGGTATCAGTTGCCATTCCTGTCTCCTCCTGTCCAGGTTTGCATGGTTAGGACTTTGGTACCCAGCTCATGGTCCAAGTAGTTGGCCATGGGATCCGTTCTTTCCGAACGGTTGTTGTGGGTTACCGTCTTGCCCGTTCCTCTCCCTGTTCAGGGTCAAGTTTTCTACTTGCGGGTGTTCCTGGTCCCTATGCCTTCTAGGATGTGTCACCTGCTTATGGGTCTCAAGACCCTGCACTGCTTGTCCGGACGTCTGGGGAGAGCGTACTCTGGATGTTGTGCAGGGGGAGCGCTTGCTGGCTGTTCTGGGCTGGGTTCTCAGAAGGCAGTATGTCTCGGCTCGCCTATTGTTGAAGTTACAGGGCACGTGGCGTCTTGCGTGTTTTACGGTTCCTTGAGCCCGTCTTTGGTTACGTCCCCTGGTGTCTTATACTCTCTCCCACTGGCTCCCGACATCTCAGCTTTTGTAGTTTTGTTTTCAGTGTCCCCAGCGCTGCGAGTCTCCCTGCTTGGTGGCGGGGGGTTTCAGGTCTACAGGCTGAGGTGTGCATGGTCCTTCCTCCTGTGGCCTCTCTTACTACCAACACCAGCAGAAAGGGTCTACATTGGGGGTCCTCTCAGCTCAAGGGTTGTGAGATCTAAGTAGAGCCGGTGATCATCCAATTGGCAAGAGTTGTGCCATTGTCCAAGCTCTGGTGTACTTCGAGGAGTTGCTGGACGGTCGGCGGTTTTTGGTCCGATCAGACAATATGACGGCTTTGGCATATGTCAACTGCAAAAGGGGTTCCTGTCATGATCTCTGCTTCCAAAAGATCAGGACTTGCCCGACTCCCTTGGAAGCAGACCCATAACCCCGGTTCCGAGTGCCAGCCAGTCCCAATTGGGACCTTTTGGACCCTGTCCTGGCGCCAGTGGCACCAGGCTCATAAAGATGCCCAGTCCCAGCGCTGGAAGCGCCGGGCTCATAATGCTTGGGTGGACTTACCTGCAGCAGACCATGCTGCTTACTTACCTGCCAGTTGAACCCCTGATCCTCTTCTGTTTGGGACTACTTTTCCTGTTGGGTGGGGCAGGAGCCACTCCCTAGGTTCAGAACACTGGAACTCTTCTGGAAAGCAGGAACTCTTTTCTTACCTAGGTGTGGCTGTGGAAGGAGACACCTAAGCACTACAGGAGGCTATTTAAACCACACCCGATGGATGAATCTTGCTTTGCGTTATTCTGCATTCCCTGCAGCAGAACGCTCATCGTGTCTTCTGCTTCTGATCCTGGGCCTAAGGGAACAAAGGCTTACCATCCTGGAATCCAGTCTTCAGCAGCACCTGTAAAGACAAAGAAAGAACAGGTTAGCACTACGGTCTTCAGTGGCAGCGCATCTCTTACCTGGTCCATCGGCTGTCACCAACGCCTCGCGCTGCATTCCGGCATCTGAAAGACAAAGGCTTACCTACTCTTCGCATGCTCCGGAGGTCTTCGCACTGCATTCCGGCATCTGAAAGACAAAAGCTTACCAGCTCTTCGCACGCTCCGGAGGCCTTTGGCGCTGCATCCCGCATCTGAAAGACAAAAGAAGGTGCGTTTAAAGACATTGGGCAACTTTATTACTCACGTGCCATTACTCCTTCCCACGCCGAATCCAGTGGGTATTCCAGCACCCTTCAGCTTCTCTAAAGCTCTGAACTTGAACCTGCAAGATAAAAGAGACAGTTAGTGCGCATCGTGAAGCAGGCTACAAGCGCTTACTTACGTGCTTCCAGGCGCTTCTATTCCTCACGCGGGTTCGATCCTCAACTCTCATCAGCCCGCCATCCGCCATCGCCGGAACCCTGCAGAACAAGAGATATCATTACAAAAGACTTTTAAGACATTTGAAGTGCCCAGAACTTACCGTTCGTGCAGTTAACGACGGACAGCAGTCCTCTGAGGTCAAGAGGCCTGCACCCTTATCCAGTGAAGAAACTGGTTACGGCACCCTGCCCCGAGGCAGATGGAGAGCTCGGCGTTCACTTACCTAAGGTGAGGGTGTTAACCTTTGGGGTTCTACAGGAGAAGAGAAAGGGAAGAGGAGAGAGGCACCCAATAACCCCAGTTCATTAATCCCATATTTTCTATCTGCAGACATCTTACTCTTCGAGTCAGACATACAGTGCACAGAGGTCCAGCCCAAAGAGCCAACCGTGTGTTACACATCACCTTTGAAGATACGGCAAGACCGGCGCCTCTGCGGGAATCAGGTGAGCGTTACAGAACGCAAAGCCTATCGCAAAACTCCCACCCAGGCGCTATGGAAACCTCGGATACCGACCAGCTAGCCCAGTTACTTGGGGAACTAAGAGCAGAAGTGCATGCAGCCCGTCAGGAAACTAATGCTCTAAGAATGGAACTGATTATTTCCAAGGAGCGAACAGACGATCTCGCTAGACAATTGCTACAGTCACAAGCCGGACAAACTCCGTTACCCGCATCAGGGGCAAATCTTCCTTCAACATCCTCTACGAACCCAGTGCAGATCAACCTACCTGGGAATGTACCTCTGGTCCGCCCGAACAATTTTCTGGTGACCCAAAGAGGTTTTCAGTATTTATTAATCAGTGCCGGTTGCACTTCTTATGCCGGCCAGCAGCCTTTCCAACTGATCAAGCTAAGGTAGCTTTCGTGCTTTCGTACCTTAGTGGCAATGCGGCAGACTGGTCGATCCCTCTAGTTAATCAAGATGATCCGGTTCTCCATGATTTTCAAGCTTTTCAGCTCAGTATGGAAAAACTGTTTGCAAGACATTCACAGGGGCAGGCCTTGGACAATGAGCTCCTTTCATTGCGACAGGGTAATCAAGACCTTTTGGCTTATATTGCGTCTTTCAACAGACTGATAGTGGAAACTCGATGGCCTGAGGACAAAAGGATTACGCTGTTTTATAGAGGTCTACGTGGAGAGCTCAAAGATGTGTTAGTCCAAGTAGGGAATCCCCCGCGAGACTGTTCGGACTATATTGACTTAGTCGTTCAAATTGACCACAGACTGCAGAACAGGAAGGCCGATCGTTCCAAGTTTGATGCTCGAGTATTTTCCAAACCACCAACTCCTACCAAAGGAGTAGACTCCGGGGAACCCATGCAAATAGGGGGCCTGAAAGGACCACTAACACAAAAGGAGCGGGAAAGGAGAAAACAGCTGCAATTATGCCTCTATTGCGGAAACTCGGGGCACTTTCTTCGAGACTGTCCGGTGAAACCAGCCAAGAAGGCAGTAGGAGCTGCAGTTACCAGGGTCACAAACTCTGAGCAGGGAAACAACCTCGCCCGACAAGAATAGAGGTCCTCTTGCCGAGCGTTAAAACCAGTTCCGTGACCTCGCATTTCGTGATACCTATGGTCCTCATTAGCCCTGAACATCCGGATCGATTACATGCGATTGAAGCTTACGTCGACAGCGGTGCCATCGGCAATTATGTGGATCATGAAATGGTTTTGAGGATGAATCTGACTCTTTGTCCAAAGGCTGTAAAGGACGTCATTACTACGGTGGATGGTACGGAGATAGCCTCCGGACCAGTAACGCATACCACCCAAGAAGTGACGCTAGTAAGTCAAGATGGACACCATGAGAAGATCGTGTTCGATGTGATCAAGGCCCCTCAGTTCCAGATTATTCTAGGAATTCCTTGGTTAGAGAAGCACAATCCTCAGATCGATTGGTGAGCAAGAACGGTTCAGTTTCCAGAATGTGTCTCTACTTGTCACCCTCGACCTGGTGTTGCACTGGCAGCAATTTCCTCGGAGGCTCCCCAGTTACCTCCTGAATACCTAGAATTCCAAGATGTTTTCCGGAAGGATCAGGCTAACTCTCTACCTCCTCATAGGTCTTATGACTGCCAGATAGACCTGATACCTGGATCTACTCCTCCTTGTAGTAGAATTTATGCCCTCACCGAGCCTGAGAATCTTCACCTCCGACAATACCTGGATCAATACCTAGCGAATGGGTTTATTCGTCCTTCCAAGTCCCCTGCTACCTCAGCTTTGTTCTTCGTTCCAAAAAAAGAAGGGGACCTTAGAACTTGTATAGATTATCGCGCCCTGAACCAGATCACCGTTAAGAATAGATATCCGTTACCTTTGATCCCTGAACTCCTGGACCAAGTCAGAAAAGCATGCATAAATACAAAGCTGGATCTTAGAGGAGCCTACCACTTGGTACGAGTAAAAGAGGGCGATGAATGGAAGACGGCCTTCCGCACCAATTATGGGCTATTTGAATATCAGGTCATGCCCTTCGGACTTTGCAATGCCCTGGCCGCCTTTCAATATTTTATGAACGATGTCCTCAGAGAGCTCATAGATGTGTGTGTTGTTGTTTACATTGACGACATCCTCGTTTATTCTTCATCGGAAACTGAACATCGGAAACACGTGAAAATGGTCCTCAAGAGATTGCGTCAACACAAACTTTTCGCTAAGTTGGAAAAATGTGTTTTCAACGTGACTGAAGTTGAATTCTTGGGATTCATATTATCACCTAGCGGAGTGCGTATGGATTCAAAGAAGGTCGATGCAATTCTCAAATGGCCATCGCCATCCTCTGTAAAAGGTGTTCAAAGCATGTTAGGCTTCGCTAACTTTTACAGCAGGTTTATCCCCGAATTCTCTCGAATAGTCCAGCCCATCACCGCCTTGTTAAAGAAAAACAAACGTTTTGAATGGTCTACCGAGGCGGAACAAGCTTTCCAGAATTTGAAGACTAGATTTATCTCTGCACCGATCTTAAAACATCCTCGCCCAGAACTCCCCTACATCGTTGAAACTGATGCTTCGAGCCTTGCCATGGGGGCAGTTCTATCACAAAAGGACCCAGTAACCAATCAGTTGCATCCCGTGGCATTTTGGTCCCGCAAATTCTCGCCTCCTGAAATCAATTACACTATTACTGATAAGGAACTTCTAGCTATCAAGTCCGCCTTTAAGGCTTGGCGGCATTATCTTCTGGGGGCCCGACACACCGATACTGTGATTACAGATCACCGAAACCTGCAATATTTGAAAACCGCAAAAGCTCAATCCTCTAGGCAACTCCGTTGGGCACTATTCTTTGCCGAGTTTGACTTCATAATTACCTATCGACCTGGTACAAAAAACGGTAAAGCTGATGCCCTTTCTCGGATGGGAGTGGAAGAACATTTGATCAATCCTAAACCTGTACCTATCATTCCCGAACAAAGAATTCTAGGTGTAATTGCCACACAATCCATAGAGGAAGTTAAGGATAAAGCCAGGCTACTGGTAACTCCAGCAGACATACAGAATTGGCATCTGCAGGGAAAGGACTTTACGGTGAAGGACAACCTATTATATTTCCAAGAACGGTTATACCTGCCCAGCACAGATTTACAGAAAAAGGTAATCTCTTGTTATCACGATTCTTTAATGGAAGGACATCCCGGTATGACCAAGACCTCGGAAAAGATCAAGCGCTACTTCTGGTGGCCGTCTTGGAAAAAAGATATCAGAGACTTTATAATGTCCTGTGGAGTATGCGCCCAAAACAAGAGTCAAAAGGAAAAACCAGCCGGCCTCTTACGCCCTATTGACATCCCGCCTCGCCCTTGGCATACGCTTTCTATGGACTTCATCACCGATCTACCTCCATGCTCCGGATACAATACGATCCTAGTAATCGTAGACCTATTCTCCAAGATGGCGCATTTCATTCCACTCAAAGGCTTACCAACAGCAGCAACTCTGGCCCGAGAATTTCTCGAAAACATCGTCCGACTGCACGGTTTTCCTTCAGTTCTAATTTCGGATCGAGGTAGTCAATTTATTTCTCATTTTTGGCGAAGTTGCTGTCGGTCGGCTCAAATTGATGTGAGACTTTCGACCAGCCACCACCCTCAAACCGACGGACAAACCGAGAGGACCAATCAAACTCTGGAACAGTATTTGCGCTGCATGCTACAACAAACTGAAAAAACTTGGAAAGATATCCTTTGGATAGCCGAATATGCCTACAATAACTCTGTCCACTCGGGAACTGGGAAGACCCCGTTTTTTCTTTTATACGGTAGTCACCCTCGAACCTCGGAGTTGGATCCACTCCAAGATCTTGGAACACCAGCAGTAGACCACCTGCATTCTACAATCACCCAAGCCTTTAAGGAAGCCGTTTCTCACCTTCAAAGGGCTAAAGAACAATACAAGAAAGGAGCAGACCAACATCGGAAGGAAGCCCCCCAATATCAAGTAGGAGATCAAGTCTGGTAATCCACCAAATATCTACCTCTAAAAGGACCACGCACATTCAACCCAAGATACCTTGGTCCCTATTCCATCACTACCATAGTAAATCCAGTAGCGGTCAAGTTGGACTTGCCCCCTCACATGAAGATACATCCGGTCTTCCACGTCTCTCTATTAAAACCCGTGCAACCTCAAACCCGACTAACTACATCTCCAAAACCTATTCTAGTTGATGGAGAACTCGAGTTTGAAGTCAAAAGCATCCTGGATTCCAAGATCTCCAAATCTAAACTATTTTACCTGATTGACTGGAAAGGCTACGGTCCCCAAGAAAGATCCTGGGAACCTGCAGAATATGTCCACGCGCCTCGTCTAATCAAAAGATTTCATCGAACATTTCCTAACAAGCCCAAACCCCCGGAGAAGCCCGGTTTGGGAGGGGCCTTGAGGGGGGGTGCTGTCATGATCTCTGCTTCCAAAAGATCAGGACTTGCCCGACTCCCTTGGAAGCAGACCCATAACCCCGGTTCCGAGTGCCAGCCAGTCCCAATTGGGACCTTTTGGACCCTGTCCTGGCGCCAGTGGCACCAGGCTCATAAAGATGCCCAGTCCCAGCGCTGGAAGCGCCGGGCTCATAATGCTTGGGTGGACTTACCTGCAGCAGACCATGCTGCTTACTTACCTGCCAGTTGAACCCCTGATCCTCTTCTGTTTGGGACTACTTTTCCTGTTGGGTGGGGCAGGAGCCACTCCCTAGGTTCAGAACACTGGAACTCTTCTGGAAAGCAGGAACTCTTTTCTTACCTAGGCGTGGCTGTGGAAGGAGACACCTAAGCACTACAGGAGGCTATTTAAACCACACCCGATGGATGAATCTTGCTTTGCGTTATTCTGCATGTCTTCTGCTTCTGATCCTGGGCCTAAGGGAACAAAGGCTTACCATCCTGGAATCCAGTCTTCAGCAGCACCTGTAGCATAGTTCTCAACTCACCCGCTTTTGGCGGGTGTCACCCGCCCTGTAAAGGGCTGACTCACCCGCCAAGCCTCCTGCACGCCCATTCATTCTAATGGGCGTCTCACCCGCCAAAAACAAAATCGGGTGATTTCACCCGCCTTTGCAACACAAATGGTTGAGAGCTATGCTGTAAAGACAAAGAAAGAACAGGTTAGCACTACGGTCTTCAGTGGCAGCGCATCTCTTACCTGGTCCATCGGCTGTCACCAACGCCTCGCGCTGCATTCCGGCATCTGAAAGACAAAGGCTTACCTACTCTTCGCATGCTCCGGAGGTCTTCGCACTGCATTCCGGCATCTGAAAGACAAAAGCTTACCAGCTCTTCGCACGCTCCGGAGGCCTTCGGCGCTGCATCCCGCATCTGAAAGACAAAAGAAGGTGCGTTTAAAGACATTGGGCAACTTTATTACTCACGTGCCATTACTCCTTCCCACGCCGAATCCAGTGGGTATTCCAGCACCCTTCAGCTTCTCTAAAGCTCCGAACTTGTACCTGCAAGATAAAAGGGACAGTTAGTGCGCATCGTGAAGCAGGCTACAAGCGCTTACTTACGTGCTTCCAGGCGCTTCTATTCCTCACGCGGGTTCGATCCTCAACTCTCATCAGCCCGCCATCCGCCATCGCCGGAACCCTGCAAAACAAGAGATATCATTACAAAAGACTTTTAAGACATTTGAAGTGCCCAGAACTTACCGTTCGTGCAGTTAACGACGGACAGCAGTCCTCTGAGGTCAAGAGGCCTGCACCCTTATCCAGTGAAGAAACTGGTTACGGCACCCTGCCCCGAGGCAGATGGAGAGCTCGGCGTTCACTTACCTAAGGTGAGGGTGTTAACCTTTGGGGTTCTACAGGAGAAGAGAAAGGGAAGAGGAGAGAGGCACCCAATAACCCCAGTTCATTAATCCCATATTTTCTATCTGCAGACATCTTACTCTTCGAGTCAGACATACAGTGCACAGAGGTCCAGCCCAAAGAGCCAACCGTGTGTTACACATCACCTTTGAAGATACGGCAAGACCGGCGCCTCTGCGGGAATCAGGTGAGCGTTACAGTTCCGGACGCTCCTTGAATGCTCTGGCAGCGCTGATAGGCACCTGGGAAGACTCTCATCTGGTGTCTCTGGTGGCCTCAAGTATCAGAAGGGTGGACAATGTTCAAGCAGATCTTCTCAGACGCCGGTTTTCTTTGCAGTGACCTGTGTCAGATTAGGGTCCCTGGTTCTAGACCTGTTTTAATCCCCGGCCTCAGCAGAAGTTCCCCTCTTCTGTTCTCGGTTTCAGGCCGAGGGGTTTGGGGGATGGACGTCCTCTCAGTACAGTGGCCTTTGGGTTTTCCTTTATGCCTTTCCGCCTATTCCTCTTCTGCCCCAGGTGGTTCGGCGCATCAGAGTGTCCAGGGTGACTTGTTATTGTTAGCTCCGTTCTGGTCTTGCCGGAGTTGGCTCCCCTCTCTGTTGGAGCTTCGGTTCTAGGAACTTTGGCTGGTTCTGAGGTGGCCATGTCCCCTTCAAGGGGATCTGCAGTTGGAAGTCCACCGGATGCAATGGGCAGTGTGGCTATTGTTCAGTCTAAGTTGATATCTCAGGGGTTCTCAGATCCTGTAGTTGAGTCCATAATGGATGCTCTTAGACCCTCCACTCTGAAGCTGTTCGGCAGACATTGGGGCCATTTCCGAGACTGGTATGGGCGGTTTGGGATCCCTCCCCTGCGTTCTGGCCTCTCTGCTATCCTTCGGTTCCTCCAGGAGGGGTTTTTGACAGGGGACTGGCAGTTCTTCCAGGCTTCGCTCTCAGTGGGCCTCCATGAAATTCCTTTTGGGGGACTCTGATGGTCACTTGGATGGGGAGGTGTTGGTGGGGAAGTTGATCCAGGGTTTTTCTTCTTCCCGTCCTTGTGCTGATAAAGGGCTTCCCCCTTGGGATCTCCCTCTTGTATTACGGTTCCTTCACGGGCCTCCTTTTGAGCCCATTTCCGAGATTGATATCAAGCATCTTACACTGAAATCTGCTTTTCTTATTATTATTATTGCCCTCACTTCTGCCCGTAGGCTTGGGGAGATTGGGGCTCTCTTATGTCACTCTCCTTTCCTAAGGGTGCTGCCAGACTCGGTGGTGCTGGGGTGTGGTCCCAAGTTTCTCCCTTAAGTTGTCTCTCGGTTTTCACACCTCTCAGGGTCTGGTTCTCCCTGACTTCATTCATGATCCAAGAACGCCTGAGGAGGTGGCTCGGCTTAACATTGATGTCCGGCGGGACGTGTTGCAGTGTTTGGCTTGGTTTGCTTTTTCCACCAATCTGAGAGTCTTCTGATTGCTTTTGGCCCGGCTGGGGCTGGGCATAACGCATCTGTGGTTTCCATTTTCCAGTGGTTCCGGGTTGTGATCTCCAGGGCCTACGTGGCTTCTGGCCTGCCTGTGCCTGCGCACGATCAGGAGCAGTCTTCCAGGGGTTTGGCGGCTTCCTGGGCCGATGCAAGGAGGGTTTTTCTCTGCAAGTGATTTGTATGGCTGCAGCCTTGGCTGGTCTAGGCATTTTCATCAACCGCTATGGGTTGAGTTGCTCCCACTCAGCGGTTGGTTCCTTCCTGGTTGGAGTTTTGTCTGTGGGGATGTGATTTAAGAGTTATTGTGGGTGTGTTTTGCTGCACTGTTTTTGACTCTGTGTCTCATTGGGACCTTTTTCCCGTTGCTGCTTTGGTATACCTCATGAAGTAAGTACTGGGACGAGGAAGAGTGGACGTCAAGGTAATGCTCTGATTACTTACCAGTAATCTTCATGACTCCTAGTCCTACTCTTCCTCGTCATAGTACTGGCGACCCTCCTCACCCTCCCTGCGGGGAAGGTCCCATGCTCTGGCTTGGTAATATGAAACTGAGTGATGTGGATGTGGGGGAGGAGTTATAGGGATTTAAAGAAATAGAAGAAGGTCCTGAGAGTCGGAGGCGTGTGCCTCATGAAGTAAGTACTGTGACGAGGAAGAGTAGGACTAGGAGTCCTGAAGATTACCGGTAAGTAATCAGAGCATTTCTTGCAATGTGATCAGGGGACATTTTGTGTGATGCCTTGTTGTGGCGACATCACATGACGTGCGGGAGCGTGTTCTCGCGAGATCTCGAGAGAACGGGATCTCGCGAGCCCACGCTCGACGGGACAACGCTCCCGCCAAGGTTGGCGCACCGGCAGCAGAGCTGGTCGGAGAACGGCGCTGCTCCTGATGAGGAGCCAACGAGCTCAGGCCCTGCAGAGCTTGGGACCACAGCTTCTAGGGCGTAAGTCCACAGCCACAGGAGGCTACATGGGGGCCCTAGAAGCTCTCAGCGTGCCGTCGTTGTGCACACCCTTCCCACAGTGAGTTAGCTGGGAAGCACTGAGAGTGAACTAAACTGAACTGTGAGTAAATGCCTGCCCTCAGTTAAGGCAACCCAGGTTTCCACGTTTGTCTTACAATACAGACACTTAGAACCCAAGTACAGCAGTGTGTCGTTTGTAAGGCCACAACATAATTGGCAACGAGGATATCTAAAGACCCACGGCCCACCATGCAAGGCGCCACACCGCCCCCTGCGTTTCTACCTTCGCCAGGGACCCCAGCAATTCCATGGACGCAGTGGGAGCCCCTCTTCTCCACCTATCTGGAGGCGGTGGGTGGCGCGCGATACGCCCCCGTCAGCAAGAGAGCGATGCTGTTAAATGCATTGGGCGTTGAAGGTCAGCGCATTTTTGCCGGCTTGAAAGCAATACCTGTGGCTGACGACAAAGACGACGTCTACAAGGAAGCGACTCGTCGCATTGAGAAGAGGTTCAAGAATAAGGAGAACGTGGTACTGCACAGGTTAAGGTTCTACACCCGCAAACAGGAAGGGAACGAACCCGTGGACGACTACATCACCAGGATGAGGGAGCTGGCTGCTTTTTGCGCTTTTGGCGAAAACACAGAACAAGTTATCTGCGACATGCTCGTCGTTCACACCAACTCTAGAAAAGTCCAGGACAAGTTCATCCAAGAGAAGGTCACCCTTGACAAGGCCATCCAAATTGCCAGGGCGGAAGAAGAAACCTCCAGCAGATGCAAAGAGGCGGGATGTAACCTGCCCGTGCTGGAACTTGCGGCGTTACAATGGAGAGGGCGCAGAGACAAGCATCCCGCGAGAGCCCCAGAGACAAAGGCCCCAGGCAGAAGGAAGTGCTGAAATGCTATAGATGCACCAGCACCAAGCACATGGCGAATGATCGCGACTGCCCCGCCAGGAATAAGGAGTGCTCCAAGTGCGGATGCATTGGTCACATGGCCCCGGCATGTACGTGGCAGGAGAAAACCATTTCCTGCGTCGACGAACTACGGGACAGACCCATGGTTATCATGGTCAACGCCTCCCATGCCAGGAGGGAAAAGCCCCACTGCACCATTAAGGTGGACGGGATGGAAACACGTGTCATGGCAGATTCGGGATCTGACCTCACTATCCTTCCCACCGACACGTACAAGGAGATGATGGGACAAGCACAAGTAGAAATCAGGTCGACCAAGCAATCACCAACGGTGTTTGGAGGTGGAACTGTCGCCCTCCTAGGCTACATCAGAGCCCGGATCGACTTCAAAGGAAGGTCTACCACCACCAAAGTGTACTTCTCATCCGAAGGCCCAGCCGTGCTGGGATGGGACGATCAACACAAACTCAGCATAAAACTAGATTCCAGCACTCCGGAACAGGTACTCATGGTCTCCTCAGGAGCAGCGCAAAATGTCAAGGAGAATTTCCCGAGCCTGTTTTCCGAGAAACCTGGGAAAGTGAAAAACTTTGTCCACAAGATTCGCCTGAAACCCAACGCGGTCCCCGTGAAACACAAAGTCAGGGCATTGCCTGCCACGGCGAGACCCGCGCTAGATGCCCACCTTCGGAAGATGGTCGAAGAGGGAACCATTGAGATTGTGGAATCCTCAAGAGTGGCTGAGTCCAGTGGTGTTGGTCAAAAAGAAATCCAGCAATGACCTCAGGATATGCATCGACCTGAGGAGCCTGAATCTAGAGGTAGTCACGGATAGCTTCCCGCTCCCCAGCATTAACGAAATTGTCCTCATGATGAAAGAGGCGGCAATCTTCTCGAAGCTGGACATGCGTGACGGCTATCACCAGATTCCCCTACATAAATCTTCACGCCCCCTGACAGAGTTCATCACTCCTTTCGGCACCTTTCAATATACCCGCATGCCTTTTGGGTTGTCGTCGGCAGCGTCCACATTACAGAGGATGATGAACCCACTACTCAAAGGACTCGCAAATGTCTCATTTTTCCAAGATGACATCCTTGTGTATGCCAAGGACAACGAGACCCATGACAAAGAACTCAGGGCAGTCCTGAGCAAGCTTCAAGAGGAGGGCGTTCATCTATGCCACGAAAAATGCATTTTTGGAGTGAGCAAGGTGGAATACCTCGGGTACTGCATCTCAAGTGAAGGGGTCAGCCCCAAGAAGAACCTCATGGAGGCCATAACAGATGCCCCGGCCCCGATGTCCAGGGAGGAACTACGCTCGTTCCTGGGCCTAGCCGAATACTATTCTAAATTCGTCCCGAGCTCTCCGAAACCACATCCCCCATGAGGGAGCTCCTGATGAAAGGGGCAGCCTACTCCTGGGGCCCAGAGCAACATGAAGCTTTCGAGGAAATCAAAAGGGGAATTCTACACGCACCATGCCTCAAACCGTTCAACCCTGAATGGGACACCGCATTACTACGGACGCCAGCGCATACGGGCTAGGGGCCACCCTGACCCAGAAAAAGGGTGACACTGAAAATATCGTGGCGTTTGCATCGAAAGCCCTATCATCGTCGGAGAAAAATTACTCCACCGTTGAAAAAGAAATGTTGGCATGTGCCTGGGCTGTCGACTACTTCAGATCTTATGTTTGGGGCACGAAATTCAGGCTGGTCACTGACCATAAACCCCTCATCCACATGCTGAGCCCGGGCGGCACTAGGACTGCCACCCCGAGGCTGGCCAGGATCGCCGCCAAGCTTCAGGAATATACATATGAGATAGCCCACGTTGCGGGTTGGAGGAGCGCACAAGCAGACTGCATGTCCAGGCTCCTGAACCAGAGTGCCCCTGCTACCACATTCTTGGAAGATGAATGTGTCGTAGCCTCCATCAGCGACTTGAGAAACGACGAGTACATGGACCTGAGTGAGCACCACTGGCAAGAGGAGTTCGAGCAGGACGAAAACCTACGGCGCGTAGCAGCTTGGGTCCGCGACGGGTGGCCCGACGAAAGAGCGATCCCTGAAGGCCTTCGCCCTTGCTGGAAGGTGAACCAGGAAATCACCACCATGAACGGCCTCATTCTCAGAGGCGACCAAGTCATTCCGCCCAGCGGAATTCGCAAAGTGATACTGTGCAGAGCACACTCGGGCCATCTGGGATGCAACATGACCAGACGGAGGATACACGACGCCTACTGATGGCCAGGCATGAACCAGGACATACGACAAATGGTCGAAAGGTGCCATGAATGCACAAACAGTGACAAGCGCCTAACAGTGAGGCAAGCCCCCATGCTGCCCACCGAAGTCCCCAAAGGAGTGTGGCGCAAGCCAGGGTTGGACTTCATTGGGCCCCTAGACAGCATGCCCCCGGAACACAAATACGGGATAGTCACGGTGGACTACTTCTCCAAATGGGTCGAAGTCGATTTCACTTCAGACATCACCACAAGCACAGTCATCGAAGCTCTCACTGCCATATTCCAGCGGGAAGGCCTCCCAGAAGAAATTGCCACGGACAACGGAGTCCAACTGGTCTCTCGAGAAATGGAGAAATTTCTCAAACTCCACAACATTCAATAGCGGAGAGCAAGTCCCTACCACCCACAAGCCAATGGCCTGGTTGAGCGGGCAAACCGTTTCATCAAAGGGGCGCTACAACTGGCGCATGCCTCGGGCCTAGACCCGTACAAGACAGTTAAGGAAGCCGTAGCAGCCCACCGCATCACCCCCAACGCCGTCACCGGTGTTTCACCATTCCATCTGCTGAGGGGGAGAAGGGCAGCATCCACACTTGTACCACCTTGGCTCCATCAAGTGAGGGCTGACGAAGACGTGGACATGGATGACGTGGTCTTTCGCATGCAGCGCAACAAAGAATCCATGAAGGCTCAAGGGGACTTGCGTCGAGCCGCCCACCACACAGCAGTTAGCAAAGGTGACCTGGTAAAGATACGCCTTCCCCACAAAGACACTGCGACTGGCTCCAGGTACAGCAGCCCCATAGAAGTCCTGGAGAAAGGGTCAAACCACATCTGCACCAGTGACGGAAGGAAATGGAATTTAGAAAGGGTGGCCATGTACCGCAGGAAAGGATCCATCAGACAGCCAGACTGGGAAGCAGGAGAAAATCAAGACCGCCAGGAGACATCCGAAAACCCTCGCCTCTCAGAAAGCGATGCCTCCGAGTCACACTACGGCAACGAGTCATCAAGCCCAAACTCTCCTAATCCACCCAGGGAGTCACAGCGAAGAGCAAGACAAGGAGAACCCGAATCTCCCGCAACCCCCAAGAGTATTCCAGCAGTCCTGCCCCATGTCCAGACCTAAGCAGACCCCAGAGAGAGAGAGAAGAAAACCCAGCAAGTTTGCAGACTTTGTCATGGAATGACTTTCCATCCTTTTCCCAGCAAAGGAGGTGTGTGGGGACATCACGTGACGTGCGGGAGCGTGTTCTCGCGAGATCTCGCGAGCCCACGCTCAATGGGACAACGCTCCCGCCAAAGTTGGCGCACCGGCAGCAGAGCTGGTCGGAGAACGGCGCTGCTCCTGATGAGGAGCCAACGAGCTCAGGCCCTGCAGAGCTTGGGACCACAGCTTCTAGGGCGTAAGTCCACAGCCACAGGAGGCTACATGGGGGCCCTAGAAGCTCTCAGCGTGCCGTCGTTGTGCACACCCTTCCCACAGTGAGTTAGCTGGGAAGCACTGAGAGTGAACTAAACTGAACTGTTAGTAAATGCCTGCCCTCAGTTAAGGCAACCCAGGTTTCCACGTTTGTCTTACAATAAAGACACTTAGAACCCAAGTACAGCATCCTGTCTGTAGAGATGTCGCGAGAGCCCCGCTCTCGCGAGATCTCGCCCGCGCCATCAGCTCAGCCCCCGCGCGCTACGCGCGCATTACGGGACGAGCTGAGGGCGCGGCCAGCGGCGTCTTCCCGGCTCCTCCGAGCACGGGACAAACTTAGCGTTCAGCTGCACTCTTTGAGCTACGGCAGCCCTGCCCAAGTTGGCCACGTTGGCCCGTGAGATCCTGGACAATACTTATGCAATATCTTATCCAGAGTTATCAGGAAATAAAGCCCTGGTGAAATCCCTGCCTGGCTCCTGTCTTTCTTCAGGCTTTAGTATACTACACTGTCGTTTGTAAGGCCACAACACTTGTCCTGCGATGATACCATTTTGCTAATGACTATTTTTGAAACTTGAGAAATCCTACCTCTTTTTGGTCACAGATTTGTTAGCAAGCATAATTTTGTGACATTTTCTGTGACGCAAATAAGGAGGCCCAACACATCTTTTACCACCCAGGACCCCGCAAAACCTAGATGAGTACTTGCACTTCTTTTTTTTCAATTTTTAGCACGAACTATACCACACTCTCTCGACTGTCGCCCTTTATCCGTTTCACGGATCACACAAGCTAAGCCCATACACGGCCTCCCGGAAGCCGTGCACTTGCAACGCTCCTTAAAACAGAACTGCGTTTTCAGCAATGACTGGTCGCTCAGTTTGGGGCTGGTCATTGCGATGACACTGTTTTACAGGTGCGTTGTTCTACAACTCAAGATTAATAATGCCACTTGAATGAATTGCAACTGCCGTGTTACGTCTTCCGCTAAAACATTGTACTCCAATAAAAAAGTGCACACTGGTCCGTTTCAGATTGAGCCTCGAGCGCAGGCTGAAAAACCAGTACACAAATGTCTGCTTTGTTCAGCAGCAGGTTACATGGGAATGGGAAAGCCGCACAAGGGCAGGGAAGTAACGTGAGCCACTGCTGTCACTGCCCTCTGAAAACACCACAAGCTCCGCCTCAGTGTGAAGATGAACATTTCAAGATAAATGCAAGCTGTTTCCAGCAGGCTGGCTTTAGCTCAGCGGTTCCTTCTCAGACTTTACATGGTTTTCGTGTTCAATCTCTGGTTCGTGTCCCGCGGGCGCACTCCGGCTTTTTTGCACCCATGCTCCCTCTATACTGCTTGTTAACATTTTACATTAAAAAAAAGATTCCATTTAATTTTAAGAATTACAATGTGATACTTTTCTACTGTTAACATAAGCAGCAAAACAACCTCTGATTGCTGTGTGTCTGCGCCTATCCATGGTCATAAAAATTACGCACGTGCTAAATGACTTGCAGACACTTAAGTTTAACGGGAGCATGAGCTGCAAGCTACAGGGCGTAGTAGAGTACGATACCCATAGGTAACAAATCATGAGCAGGTAATTATCAGTAGGGGGACCAGCTGTCTCAGTTTTGCCGACCTGTTCCGGAATTGGACCATCTGCCTCCCATCCACCTTGGTGTTAGCAAGCTTATATTCACAGGCAAACCACAAAATGCATGCGCAGGAACAGTGGTGGAAATACTGTGGGATCCCATAGGGGAGTTGGGAGGGGGGTATTGCTTGGGTAGGGTGGGTGTGGGGTGCAGTCAGTAGTCCTACTTTAATGTTTGTGGGCCGTCTTGGTTTTTTGTTGTTGATAATATGCTCACCCTATGTGTTATATATGGGGACTCTCGTGGAGGGTTGGTAACTCCCTGCCCCCAGAAGGCCTGTGTCTCAGGGCTTTAAGTGGGCCGGGGCTACCTGGGACATAACACCGACAGTCTCCAGAAATTGTGTCTAAGACGGAGCCCTCCCTGGTCTCCCTGAAGTCCCCTGGAATCCCAGACCACCAGGCAACTAGAACGCAATACCTTTTTTGTAAAGCCTAAAGCTCTTGCATATAAGCAAGAGCTTCAGTCTTTAGACAAAAGCCTTTCCTTTCTGAATTGTGTGCCGGCCCTTCACCAAGCACCCATTGATGCAGTGATCATCATCCTCCCACCCCAGTAAGATGGTAATGGTCGATGCAAAGTGGTCCTGGCAGGGTGTCGGCACACAATTAAGGGGCAATTCTTACCTGAAGGCCGCTTGTTCGGCCATGCCTTGTGCAAAACGAGCCGGGGGTAGCATGACCAAAAAATGGCGTGACTTGCAGTGCAAACTCCTGCCAGGCCATGCCCATTTTCAGCCATGCCCATTTTCAGCCACACCCTGTAAGAGCCCAGGCTCGATTTTGCATGCCACTTAAAGCACTGCTTCTGTATGGGATTAGGGAATGCTTACCTTTGCCTTCTCATCTCACCTTTATTTCCCACAGAGGTGCATCAAGGTTATCTCAAACTCAGGTAAGTTGGTGTCACTGGAGAAAGGTAAGAGGTGGGCTAATTATTAAGACAAAGTGTCATAAAAATATTTTGCTGTTTCCACCTACACCTGTCTCCCATTGAATGCATTAAAACCATCCCCCTGCTAGACAAGAATACCACTGCTGACCAAAAAGATTCCACTAGCTACTGCCCTATTCCCCTCTTTGCTTTTCTGGCAAATGTATTGTAGAAGAGGATTACCCACCAAAGATCACAGCTTATCACATCATTTCCAGGTGGGTCTAGACCATCTGTGAAGACAGAAACCATTCTTATTGCAGTGATTGTCAAAAACCCGATAATGGACATAATGGACATAATCTGGGCAATACATAGACTCCAGCCATCTCAAGCCATCTCGTGCCCCGGGTCTGGATGAGATTCCTCTGTTTGTTCTGAAGGACTCTCCCCGGAGCTGATCAGCACTCTTAAAACCTATGTTTGACCAAATATACCTGACCCACGCTATTCCTGTCTTCCAGGGCCCAATCCATTATGATTCCGATCCTAAAAAAGGGTGATCCCGGGACCCCAAAAACGATAGGCTGATCACCTTCATCAATGCCACTAGCAAGATCTTTGCTATACTGCTTTTGAGGGAGCTTCATCTGTTTATCGGATGGTCTCATGTATTGAGTAGACTCCAGGTGGGGTTTATTCAACAATTGGGCACCTCCCTCAATGCTACCGTGTTGGTACATTTACGCAACTACGTTCGTCACAGTAAAGCTGGGGCTGTATATCTAGCCTCACTGAACATGCCCAGCGCATTTGATTGTGTTGTTAGTTCAGTGTTGTGGTCTATACCTAACATGAACGCTCCCAGAAAGTTAGTGCAATTTCTTGCTCTCCTACATACCGGCACTAAGCTATGAGTGTACATGACTAAAGAGGGTTTGTTGTCTAGGTCAGTTAATTCTTATGTGGGTCTCAAACAAGGCTGCACATTGTCCCGATCCTATTCAATCTGTATGTTTGTGACGTCGAACGTTTGTGGTGGGGGCCGTCTATCTCGCCAGCACAGCAGGCAGTCTTGAGTTGAATTGGCTAGCCTTTGCTGATTATTTCATCCTTTTTGATAGAATGGCAAGGGGCCCACAATGCAAGCTCAAGCTTTTCTTTGGGTATGCCTTTGATAAACCATATTCGTATAATATCGCCTTGTTATGAATATTGGCCTAAGCCCATTCGAGTTGCACGGAAAACCGCGTCTGAAATGTTTCGATTTCTGATCAACTTCGCTGCCATTTTAAGAATCATCCACCATTTTGATTTCGACTCCTGCTGTGTCTTCTAAAATGGTGGACTGTGTTTTCAACTTGCAGCCAAGCCGAACAACCTTTCAGTTTTGTTAATGTTTAGGCTAACCGAGAGCAGACTGTTTGTTCAATGCAAAGAAACCTTGTGACTCGAATGAACTGCAATCCAAGTGCTGACTGCGCTCACAAACCTCATCCTCACATAAAAAAGGAGACAATGTAGAACAAACTCAGATCGTGTGCTTTTGCTGAACTGCATTGTAGCGATTCTTGAAACAAGGCTTACTGTGGATCAGAGAACCAACGGCATCATTGTGACTTCATAGACATGCAAACTTGTTTAATCTGTTGTACAATATTGTAATATTTGACATGTGAACTGGGCATGAACCCTAGCATGTAATTTATTAGTTCAGAGAGGGGCTGGACAATGATTAGAAACTGTATAAAAATGTCTGTGTTAAGATGTCCAGCACTCTCACCCCTCACTGTGTCTGCTGGTACACTGTGAGGTGTTGGGAGCCAGATAGCTATATGTTTGCTTTGATTCTGTACAGAAATAAAATATACTTGTATCTTTTCGACCCATGATTGGCGTATTTCATTTTGTGGTACTAAGCATCGATATTTCTTTGGTCTTTCACCCTGAGTAATAATCCAAGGTGGTTGCTTTCTCCAGGGACTCTAAACCAATATTTTGCACTGGGTGATGGGCTCCGAACGAGTTGAACAAGTACTATCTGTGACATATTTGGGATATAATCTCACCAACAAGGTTTCAGCGGATGCGTGGAACATCATTCTCTGCGCTAAAATGAGGAAACTTGCTTAAATGTCTGCTGGCCAGATTGTATAAATTCTCTATACTACCAATTCTCCGCTTTTATCTGGCCAATATAGAACAAGTGCTTCTATATGGTTTGGATATCTCCCTCTATGATCTGGGGAATTTGCTGAACACAATCCAAGGCAAATTGTTGAAGCAGGTTCTAAATTTATCCTTGCCAATCCCAAATTCAGTCATCCCTCCTTGAAGGCACTCTTTGTGTGGAAACAATTACTGCACTATAAGAAACTTCTTGACCCCCTGGAGAACTCACTGTATGAGGACCTAAATCGAGTTATGAGGATGAAACAAATGCTTCTTTTAATTCCTATGAAATTAGAATGCATGGCATATTAATTTCAATTGGGGTGTCTCAGGTGAATCTAATACCTCGAAAAGAAGCCTGTTCAAGTCAGATTGGGCTGAAACGGTTGCTACTATTAGTACATATGACACATACGTGGAATTTTCTCAGCTCACTCATGCGAGAGATTGTATTCCGCTGTATCTTCAATGCTTTCCATGTGAAAAAGCATGTGAAAACTATCTATGTTTTCGGTTGAACCAGTTCCACACAAGGGAAAGGACAAAGTACTGGAATGTCTTGCAAGTGCTCGGTAACCCAACATACTGCAGATTTTGCAATGATGTTGACACAACTGAAACTTTGAAACACTGGGTCATTGCCTGTCCATTTTTTGTTAATACTAGGTTGTGTTGTTTCAAGGGCAAAGGTGATGACAATTCAGATTTTTCTATGAATTTGTTTTGGTGTAGGTTAATGTGGGGGACAAATGTTTCACTGATTTTAGTTCTGAATAACTTTTAAAAATTATTTTAGCTCAATTGATAGCTACACTATGATTGTATGTTCGGATCGTTGTTTGATATGTACATTTTTCGATATTGTGTAAGGTTTATTGCAAACCATAAACACAATTAAACATGGAGTTGAGGACATACAGACTCCATGGAACCCCGGAAATCTTTAGCTCGGACTGGGGCAGCATCCTATTCGATCTGCAAAGCGACTATATGCTTCAATGGCGCCCGCACAACATCAGAATTCTACACATTTTGTGAACCAATCCACACCAATAAATCAAGATCCTGAGACCATCACCCGAGGGGGGTAGGGGGATGGGAAGAGAAGTTGGGGAGAAGTTGGTGTTGTTATTAAAACATGTAAAACCAATCAAAATGTATATTAAAAAAAACACTGCACCGGATACTTTGGAAACTTATCCCCATATTATAGATCAGGTTTGCAGTATTGGAGTCCCATTACACCCAAATCTATCTAATTAACACCATCATTTACCAGCTCAAATCTCTTTGCAGGGTGCAGCCATCGCCGGCATTCACACATAAAAGGTCTGTGTTTAATGCATTTGCATCCGCTAGATTAGATTGCTGCAATGTTGTCTCTCTGAGGTTACCTACAGTGGACATCTTCAGCGGGTACAGAATATGGCTGCTAGAATTGTATTGAAACTGAAGATTAGACAGAATTACCTAGCTTTTTGATCCTTGCATTGACTTAGTGGGTAAAGAATACGCATGTTTCAATGTTTTCATCAACCAGGCAAGCCATCATCTTGGTTCTTCCTTTCAGAGTAATAATCTCCTTATCTACTCCCCCATGAGGCCACAGTGCTCAGTGGATGCAGGCTTACTCATCGGTCCTCGATTCTCTTCAGGACGGGCAGTTCGGGGGCAGCGCATATTCCACATGTGCCCCCCTCCATGTGCAACCCCTTACTTGAATCAATTAGACCCCAACATGATTGCCTGGGTGTTTCTATGCAAACTAAACAATGGTTTTCACATGGGTAGGCACGGCCTGGTTGTATGCAACTCTTTCCGAGTTCAGGCACCCTGATGCCTTTCCAGGTGAGCAAGCACTATGAGCCTGGTTACATAATACATTAATATATATGCATTCTCTCAAATTTCTGTTGTGCTACTTCCCGAGTAAATCAGATTTATTTTGCAGTAGATCTTTCCATGACTAATTTACTCATATCTCAGGTTGATTTACTGTGTTTTGTAAATCAGTTTCATTAAACACCAATTACTAGATAAGCCCTTGAAAGCTCTGCTCGTAGTCCATAATAAATTGCCTTTTATAGATCCTTCTGGGTGAAAGTCCCTTGAGGGGACAGATGGGATGGGTGTATGCCCTGCTGTGACAATGATCCCCTCCCCAGTTTCACCTTTACACATTCTATGCAGACTGTAGCCTTGTGAAGAAAGGAGTGCACTGGGCATTACTGTGAGTAACTTGTTCTTACTCCATGGCCCACACTCTTTCCTCCATCATTATGGGAGATGCCTAGGCACCCATTAGAATGGGAGTCTAGTAAAAGCAAACTGGAAGAATCTATACAGAACCAAGAGATGAGTAAAGTACATTCTACAGAACCGCCTGCCCAAACTTTGTATCTGTCCTAGATCTTGCAGAAAGTATGGACGGTTGCATTCGTAGCTCCTTACAGATGTCCTCTAGAATCACGTGCCGAGGTGAGCCTGCAAACCTTTAGGGGGAGATTTCCTTTGACTTAGGCAGCTGTGATTGGGCAATGGGAGCCTTGGAACATCTTAACGTCTGGGGCAGATCCCTCGTAAGTGACAAACAAATGACCACAGAACATTGAGTCCTTTGTCCTAAATTGTAAGTCAAATTTTAGTGCTTTGCTCACATCAAGGTTATGTAGCAATCTGTCGGCTTCTGATAGAGCATTAGGGAAGTCAACTGACAAGTTTATTTCTTAATTCGAGTGGAAACAGACTCGGACTGGCCTATAAGGCAATGCCCGAACCAAAAACACAAAATGCTAGTGTCGGCCAGTTGTTTTGGTCAAAGTGAGCCACTTGTTTGCCCAATGTTGGCCAGTTTGACGAGTTACTTCATTATGCGGCTAGTAGCTTTGACCAGTGTTACTGAATAAATATACTTTAAAATTCCGAATTTGCATCACATTTTATCAAAAACCTCTCCCTTGGGTACTACTCAAACAGTCTGTCACAAAAGGAATGAATTACAATTTGCAACTGTGGGACACTTTTTCATTGGTGTCTGAGACAATTGTATGCCCCAGTGGGTGGAAATCTGATAATGTGAGGTAGGACACTTGGTTGGAACCTGATCACCACCTTGTCCCTGTGAAAGATGAGGTAAGAAGACTTGCAAGCCAGGGATCACAGCTCTTTTCCTGTGAGCAGGCGTGACCACCACCAAAAAGGCTGCCTTCCAAGCCACTAAACGTACTTCCATGGGCACGAATGGCTTAGCTGTCAAGGCGGAAAGAACTATGATCAGGTCCCGTTGCAAATAAGGCTCCCTAACCTGTGGAAGCAGGCTTTTAAGGCCATTGAGGATGTTTTTAATGATGTAGTTGAAGCGAGAAAGAGAGATTTACTATGGTGCTCCAAAGGATGTCAGATGTGAGCAAAACTGCTCCCCACTAAAGCATGAACGCACCAGATGGGGATAAATGAGAGTCCCCGAAAAAGAGAAGTCCAAAGTGGATTCATGTGGCCTTCTAAACACCAGTGACATGGCCTAGTCTACTTGCTTGCAGAATCTGGTCTTCCTCATGTTTTCCTGTCCGCATTCAACCTGTGTTAGGTTGTGAGAGGCCTAAACTGCTGAACATTAGATCCACAGGAGCCAGTCCCCTAAGGACACTGAATGAGGGAAAGGGTAGAGAACCCTGCCACTCCTGCCCTGTGAGAGAAGATTCAGCCAAAGGATCCAGCAAGATCCCAAAGGTCCAAAATCCAATGTCTGCCAGGCAAGTGGGAAACAATCAGGATCATGTTATAGCCTGGGTTTCGCCTCAGTTTCTGTACCACTTTGGATATGAGAGGAGTGGGCAGAACACATATGCCCTCTCTCTATTGCAAGGGAGGAGGAATGAATTCCTCTGAGTCCTGAAGCAAATGACGGGACATTTCTTGTTTTCTTTGCAAAAAAGAGATCCAAGGGGAGGCCCACATGACCGTAAAATGCATGATAACACAACATAATGAATTATGAAGTTATGAGACATAACTGGTTGTTGTCAAAAAGTGGCCAAGAGAACAGAGAATAGTAATAAATGCAAACAAACAGATGGTGCTCTCTTGCCTTGAACCAATCATGCCAGGCGGCGGAGAGCGGAATGGTAAACTGTCCTATCCGAGGGGTAGGGGTACGTATAGAGTACTCCCCCTAGATTGTAAAGTGAGTGATGTCATTTGTGCTATGTAAGGGGGACTGTACTAAGTCAAGACAGACACAAAGATCCAGGGAGACAGGAGAAGGAGGACGGAGAGAAGGCAGCTGTACCTTATCTTTGAGAGTGCATTGACCAGACCCCTTGCCTAGCTGTCCAGAGTGTCCTAGGATCCAGCTGGCTTTCCAGAATCCCAAACCAAGGCAGAGTGCAGTGACCAGACCCCTTGCCTAGCTGTCCAGAGTGTCCTGAGATCCTGAGATCCAGCTGGCTTTCCAGAATCCCAAACCAAGGCTTACCGTGTAAGTAGCAAATAACCCCAGCCCTAAGTTGTATAAGCCCTTCCTTTTGTAGCATTGCACCCAATAATTCACCCATTGAAAACCCCACATTGCTAGTGTAATTCGGTCACTTTCCCAGAGAAGAATCCTTGTTTAGCCTGTCTATGTTAGCATATTCCCTTTGGTAAACCTCTCAGTGTCTGTGTAAATCCTTAGCATATTTTTAAGTAAATCAATTAATTCCCCCATTGAAATTCACAGTACCAGATGGTTGAAATTCGAAATTAACCACATTGTCTCTGGTGTCTTTCTTTAATTATTATAGTCATTAAAGTGTTGCCTCAAATGATTTAGGGCCTGATTCATGCAACATTTTCCTATGGGATTGCGCCATTATAAAACATTTTCATGAATCAGGCCTTAGTCTCCTTGTAACTGAAAACCGAGTTTATCCGTGTATTGTGTGCATTAACCCACAAATTCCTATTTGCATCTGTCCTATTAAAACTCCAAACCATAGTCCCATTGAGAGCAATACCTTTGCCTACAAGTCTATCTGTTATATGCCTCTGTGCTTGTCATTGAAAACCGATTTCCCTATTCTGAGCTAAACCCGAGCTAAACCCCTTCCCTGAGCTGCCTGTTATTGTAAATCCATTGTAAACCAAATTTCCATTTGCCATTGTATGTTTCCCTTTTGCATTTGTTTTCTCCGAAAACCAATTTTCCTACTTTATTTCTAATTTGCCCTGGTGTGTCGATTAATATTATCCAAGATCCCCTATCTCCTCAAGTGTAAGCAATACAAATTTGCTTTCATTCTGTCCCCAAGCAGTTGTGAGTAATAATCAAAATCCCATTCTGCCATTTTGCTCCAAAAACGGGTTTTCACTTTCTTTGCTGGCTTCCCATCTTGGGGTGGTGGGCTTTACCCCAACTCCGATTCTCTCTCGCTATTCTTACTCCTTGCCACTGCCTTCTATTCAAAGGAACACAAGTTAGCTGATGTATGGGGGTGGGTGTTGCAGGGGGGAGTGCTAAACCATTGGTTTTATCTCTTTATAAAATTGTTCTTTTTCTGTGTTTCCATTAAAGATTGTGTGGCTTGTAACAGGATATCTTAAACTAATTGTTTTGTAGAGATTGGTGCATTTGTGTTACCAACACATTGGTGGCTGTGAAATTTTGGATTTTCCTTTTGCATTAAATAATACATTAATAAATATCTTATTGATATACACTGGCCTGATTCCTTGTTCATTGTGACCTGGGGTGCTTGTGGCGGTTGGGTGCGAGATGGGTTGGAGGCCTACTCAAAGAAAAAGTACCCGTGGTTTATTAAAAATATAAAGCGCTTCATTGTATGCCACATTCATTACCGGGGAAGGAGTCCCTGGTTGGAGTGTGCCGTGTAATAAAACCGTGACAAAGTTGGGGCTTGTGCTGGGATTGAGATAAGAGTTTTCACCCGTGACAGTGCAACACAGCAGACTAACCCGTTGAAGGTAGTGTTACTTTTAGTGGCTAGGAAGCTGGGTTGCATTGTAAAGACGCCATCCAAAAACGTGTACCCTAGGTATCAGGCCTGTGTCTCATAATAAAATATTGTAACCATAAGGCAGGAGCGGGGTGAAGATTTTGCACTTGCATAGATAACCAAAGGAAGAACACTTTTCATAATGAGCACTGTGGAAATTAATATGGCCAGACAGCACCTCCTATCCAAATTGATAATTAAAGGGGGATGAGCAGAACAAAGACATGAAGCCTGGCCATCTAGAATGATGCAAGAGGTGACCCCTATAAATATGGATGTGTGGCAGGACAGTGGCCTGTTGCATCAAGCCCTGACTGACTTCTACATGATGCAGAACGTCAAAGATAAACAAATTAAAATGGTCAAACTCACTGCATACATGTACTTCCATATGATAGTCATGGGAGAAAGGTACCAGGAAAGCGTAAAAATCAGTCTGAGCTAGTTAGAATTAGGAAACATCATCAAGCAACTAAAGGAGAAGTTGTCAGTACAGCAACAACATACTTTAGAGCAGGAGTCCCAATTATCTGCACTAAAAGAAAGAGGAGCGCCAAGGAAGGGTTGATTCCCTGAAAGAGAGTCAACTAAAATTGAGTGAACAAGGAACGTACAATAGAGCCTGCTTAGATGATATGTGCACTTTACAAAATCAAATCAAGCAATTGGAAGAGGAGAATAGCAAGTTAATCATTAAAGAAGCCCATTCCCAAGCAGAGTTTGACCAGGAACGCCAGAAGCTAGGTGCTATAAAACAACAGAGAGGTAACCTGACTGAACAGATTGGCACCCTGTATCAGGAAAAAGATGTCCTTTGCCAGGAAGTGTGCAAATTAATGACATACCCGGAGAACAGCAAGCCATGTTTTCAAGAACTGACATAAAATTTGAGAATGAAAAATGAATGGGGCATATAAGACAAATAGAATTTGATCTAGAGCAGACAATGCAGACCTAAAATGCACAGAGTTAGGAGATGCATCTCCTGCAAAAGAAATGGTCTGAGTACTCAGACAATAGAAGAAGCACATAAATGAGGCCCTTTGTGATGAGAACAGGGGACTCCAGAGCCAAGTAGTAGCACAAGGGAAGGTCATAGAAGTCAGTCAAGCCCTGATAGCAGAGCACAAGGCTCAGGCCTTTGCATACTATCAAGAAATAGGGGCTGAAAAAAATAAATTTAAGAGGTTAGTGTGCTAGAATTAATAAGGACTTGGGGAACCTCAAACAGTTAGAGAGTGGCCGGGCCACCCCTGATCACAAGGTGATGCCCTCTGTACCAAGGGCCTCAAGCCAACTTACCCCCTATATGCGATAGTTGCTGCTAACTTCATGTCCACGTGTTCACAAGAAACGGGAACCATGAGGCAGCCGGACTTAATTAGGCCCACCATGATTGAGTCGGCAGGCCAGCACCCATCAGAGATTGATGGGCGTGCATCCCTGTTTAGGTTCAAGAATATTGTGGCCAATATATCTGACAGGAAGACTCCTATGAAGAGAAAATCAATCAGGGAGTTAGACTGGCAGAAACATCAGCTACAAAGGAACCCCCTGGTCCACTTTGCAGACAAAAAGGATTCTTAGTTTAGGCCCCAAAAGAGCATCTTGAAAACCTCCACCCAATCAGGGACGTGGGAGGAGTTCTCCACCAACCCCGGAAGAAGGGAGGAGTCAGATGAGTACTCCCCTGTGCGAAAGAGGGAGTCGTAGGGAAGTGACCCAGAGAGCCCACAATACAACAGGGGAGAGGAGACTAGGCCCATCATTCTGGGAGAGACTTTCAGTCTCCAAGAATCAGGGATCACCTAGAGGATAGGGATAGGATTTAAAATAGCAGCAGCTCTGAGTCTGAGGGCAAATGGACTCAGGTGCAGCGGAAAAAGAGGGCTGACAAACAAAAAAGAACTTTGGTGAAAGACCCCATTAGACAAATAAAAGCCATTAGAAACTTCATGACCTTGTACCATAAAAATGCCAAGTACTCACTCTGGGAGCATCTGGAGCTGTATGACCAGATGATGACGCCATTTGTTATTAAAAATTATCAGAATTCCATGTAGTTTGCCAAATGGATATTCTCCCCAGAATACTCCAGCTTGTTTGCTGGGCTGGAGGATCAGAATCATTCAAGGTGGTCTACCTACAAGGCGGCCATCTTGAAGCACTTCTATGTGCACCAAAACCTCCAGGAGGCTTGCAAGGCGGCCTACAACCTGCAGTGTGGAGAGGATCAGGCCCAAGGGAATGTGTCCAAGAATTGAAGCAGGCATTTGCATAAACCACTAGGCGGGTGCGCACGAACAGTAGGGCATTGATCAATACCTATTTCCATGCACTCCCTAAGTATATTATGATGCAACTGGTTAGGGACTTCCACGAAGGAAGGACCCTGTACTGGGTAATGGAGCAAGCTACCCGGATCTATGAGGTCCGAAAGCCAATAGAAAACAAGAATTCCCCCAAAAATCTCAAACCAAGCAACACTCCCGCTGCTGCCAAGGTGGCGTAGGTGAAGGTTACCTATTTAACCAAAAAGAAGGGACACGTACATAATCAATCAACATCACACATTACCCTCAGTATTAGAAACACTACCAGCAGCCACTTAGCAAATATGAGCTGTGTATAATCTAATGAGACAATTACTCCCACTTCTCTAAAAAGTCAAGTTTTAATTCATAGCACAAGTATCAAAAGCATTAAAAAACATATACACCACATAAAAGTATACAATGTTAAAAAGTCGTTTTTCCACCACACAGAATCAAGTTCATAAATGCTTGAAACACAAACGTAGTAGCAACTTAATTTACTCTTGCTCCCTACTACGTAAAAATAGCCCAATTTATATAAGTTTCTGTCCTTGATGTTGTAAATAACTGGACATTCTTCAGGGGCAGAGGTTTGTCTTGTGCTTCCTGTAGGATTTTCTGTTCTTTCCTTTACAATTCCAGTTCCTATAGCTGAGGGTACATACAAACATATACACATTACTACATGGGCATTGTTGGTTCATTTGCTAAACCTAGCCATCCCTAATCACCACTAGGGTGTAACAAGTATACAATTCATAATATACCTGTTACGAAAACCTGTGGTCCTAACTGTTTACAAGTTCATTAACAATTACAACTATTGTTATACACCTATCAAATGGTAAGGAGAGTTTGCCTATACCCAAACACACCTCCTAGGAACTCATAAGTCCCTCATCCCGCCACATGGACGGTATTACCATGAGTCTCATTAAAAACTACCAAGGGGGAAAGCATAAATATGCGGTTTCAAACCTCACCTTGGTCACAAAGACTGGTCACTTCTCTCTCGAGGAAGACTATAATTTTTCTTTCTTTTTCTTTAGAGTGTACCACCTCCAATGTAGGTCACTTATCGGATTTTACCCCATCCATGGCTCTAAGACACAAGAAAAGGGTTCTAAGGGTTACTAGGATTAGGGGTGTGTAATCTATTTTCCCCTATAAGAGTGTGTCATGGCCCTTACCTCCATAAAATGGTATTAGCAGTGCCAGGGCTGCAATTTTCAGGTCCAATTTCCATATAAATTGTCCACTTTTCATTAAATGGATGGGTCAAGTTTCAATGCCTTGTCTGTAACACAAATTAGTGGTTTGCTATAGGGAATGAACCTGTGCAGTGAGCCTACACCTAGACCACCAAATCAGGGAGAAGGGAGACCAAGAATTGAGGACTACCAGGGAAACCTTCCATATCAAAGTTATTCTGGGAGAAGGGAAAGTTACCCTTCCGGAGAGCAGCAAAGATTTGTCTCAAGACCCCTGTATCAGCCAGAGAGAGTGTCACAACTGGAGCACCAGGTCCAGTGTTTTACCCAAGACTGAGTCACCTGTTGAGGGCTCAGCAGAACCCTCAGATGAACATGGCTGCTCAGAACAGCTCAAACCCAGGTTCTGTCACCCCAGAACAATGACGAGGAGAGAACCCCGACAACCAGCAGGTTCCAGAGGAGGCTCCGGGAGGAAGGGGGATGCAAAGCCCTAGAGGAAGCTTCCTTCCTCACCCGTGAAAAACCCCTAGAAACCTCTGAACCTGAACCCAAATCGCCTACCCCTGAAAAGCTGCAACCTAGGGAACAGAGGGTAAGTAGGAGAAACCAAGGGACAAAGAAGACCCATTTGTGGAAGAAGTCTGCGTCCTCCAGTTTGAAGGGGAAGAATCCCTGGAGGATTCTGGAAAGAAAGTCTTCTCTTTCAAGGATGTGGGGATTCCTCCCAAAGAAAAATGGGACCCAAAAAACCATAACTCAGACTGGGTAGGTATGGGGGCTGACCTAGAACCCCAGGAATGTCATCCTGAGAACTCAGCAATGAATGAGGGATCCACCCCCCAAACCGATTCAAGTGACTGTCTCCAGGAAAAAGGGGACAGGACAGAATCAGGGGGAAAAGGGAGTTCCCAAATCCCCCAAACTAATTCAAGTGACTGTCTCCAGGAAATAGGGGACAGCACAGAATCAGGGGAAAAGGGGATTCCAAAACTCCCCAAATCTCAGAATGCCAAATTCTAATTACAGATTCCCGAACTCTGATACAGAAAATTGCAGAAGATCCCACGGTGTCGGAGTCCAAAATAAAGAAATTAAGGTAGGTTTTATGCCCCCGTCCGGGTCCAAGGGCAGTGTGCATTTCCGGCACTGGTGGATACCGGGTACCAAGCCACCCTCCTTTCTAAAAAGGCCTTTTAGCAAATCAATTCAGCAAGGAGGGAGAGTCACCAAATTCCCCTCACACCTCTTCCTGGACAACTCCAGAGCTTTGACGGGAATGACATTCCCGTCGAGGGGACTGCGGATCTGGAGATCAAAATTGGGCGACACAAGGTGAAACACCCGGTCAAAGTCGTTACTCCACAGGGAACTGTGTGAACAACGTCTTCTAGACCCAGACTAACCGGTCAATAAAATTAAAACAGAGCACCAACTATGTAAGCCTAAATGGCACATGCCACATGGTTGAGCAGCGGTCTGACAAAGTTGAGTTTCATTTTAGGAACAATCAAGTCCCGGACATCACTGTAATTGCTGTAGGACAACAAACTGGTGATGGGAACCCTTCTCCATTCCTGAAAATCAACCTTCCTTCCAGTTCTAAGTGGCATTCCACACTGGAAGGAAAAACCCTGAAATTGTATACTGAACCCATATCCCATGATAAAAAGTGATGAAAAACCAGCTGAAAGTTTGGCCGATATTTAGAAAAAAGGTGAACAATTGTTCCTCCCCATTCAGGTAAATGAGGGGGTAAAGGGGTCTTTTCTCGCCAGAGTATGCCTGAATAATGGAAAAAGCTTCATCAGCGAAGCGTTATTGAGGAAACTCCCAAAAGATCAGACCATTCACACATTTAAATTGATTGATAAGTGGAAAATGGGGCTGGAAACTCCTAATTCCAAGCATCTCCTGCATAGCAGGTGCATGCTAAAAATCTCCATTGGTGATAAAAGTTATAGAGCATAATTGTTGGGTCGTGCAAGATGTCCCCTCTGCCTTTTACTTAGGCAGTGACATTCTCAATCATTGCGTAATTAATTTGGACCTAATTAATTACAAAGCCTGTTCCCGACTGAGGGGTAACCCCATGGGCTTTGACAATCCTGAAAAGGCATTTCGGTCAGCTCAATTGCTACCGTATGCAGTTGAAATTCAAATTGGAGAGGAGGCCACCATCCCAGGATGGACCCAACAATTCCCAATTCCTGTAAAAATTAAGAGAGGACAGAAACTCCAAAACTCGTACGCTTTTTAAATCATCATCTCCAACAGCAGAGGTTGGGTTTGAACCCGACACCATTAGTTGACTTAGGACACAACACCATTCCAATATTGGTGATTAACAGTGACCATAGGAGTATCACTATGGGTGCAGACACCTTTATTGGAATGGTGGTTGATGACCAACATTTCTCCATTGACCTAGGGAATGAGATCATGGGACAAATCCCCAATGACTGCTACGACTGTGACAATGACTTACCGTCAGAAAACATCTTCACCCGTCAAAGGGGGAATTTCTTGGTGTAGTCTTCCTGCCCTTACAGGGGGGAAGAGGTGATCTGTGACATCAGGAAGGATGAGGTGATCCAAGGGTCAAAGATGTATACCGCCATTGACCTGACCAATGGATACTGGACAGTACCTGTGAGTAGGGAAGACCAGTACAAGGTGGCGTTTACCTTCGAGGGCCACAGTACACATGGACCCGAACTCCCTTTGGATATATAAACTCCAGCAATTAATTTAACATCTTTCTGCACAAGGCCATGCCCGACTTGGGTGAAAGGGGAAACCTGGCCTATGTGAATGATATCCTAATTAAAAGCTCAACTGTGGAGGAACACATAGTGGAAATCCACTATGTTCTGACCCAGATGAAGGAGGCCGGAGCGAAATTGTCCTTCCAAAAGGCGCAGTGTAGGACCCGGGTGAACTTCTTAGGGCATGAAATCACCGCTTAGGGTCTCTGTCCATAGGCGAAATAGGTGGAAGCACTACTAAAAGTGAAAGACCCCATAACTCTGCATGAACTAAGGAGCCTTCTTGGACTGACTAATTACAATAGAAAGTTCATAGAGGACTACGCCGAGGTCACGAGACGCCTGCTACATTTATGAAAGGCCGGGGTCAAGTGTGAGTGGGGTCCAGAGCAAACCAAGGCAGTGAAACAACTGAAGAGAAGCCTCTCACAAGCACCTTGTCTAACTTACCCCGTCAAAAACAAGGAGTTGTTCTTGGAGACTGGGTTCTCAAACACGTGCTTAACAGCAATATTATACCAGAATCATGACAAGGTCAATAGTCATCTCCTATGCAGTTAAGACTTTATCCTCTGTGGAGGAAAAATTCAACGATTGTGAGACGGCACTCCTGGCAACGGTGTCGGCATTGAAAAATGACCGCTCGTTCATCCAGGGGGAGCACATCATCGTCGAGACGCCTCACCAGCCTTTGCAATAACTCCAAAGTGATAGAATCTGTACAGGGAACATGAGTAATTCCAGAATTCTGTCCATGCAAGGCTTTCCTGTCGAGGTCAGATATGGGCAAAACAAGAAGAGTCCCCTCGCGCAAGGTTTGGCTGACTTGCATGATTATGCTTGAGAAAATTGGCTCGAGGACGAAAGCCTCAAAACACAAGACAACATGGAGGCGTACCTGAATTCCCCGCACAAGGTCTATGAAGAAGACACGTGCCAGGGGATACCCACAATTTATGTAGACGGGTGCTCCTACAATGTTGATAACAATAGGGAAATGGCGGTTCATCAGGCCACCCTCACTGCCATGCAAAACTGACTCCACAAACAGGTCATAATCACAGATTCAGATTATGCCCACAACGGGTTTGTGGAGCACCTGATTAAATGGAAAACCAGAGGCATGCTGTGTGCAAACAATAAACCACTCGAGCATGGCAAACTAATAAAATCCATTAATGATTTAATCACCTCTAATGCGATGACCATCTACTGGAAGGAGATCAGGGGTCATTCCAGAATAGAGGGACCAGACAAAACTGGAAATGACCTGGCTGACCAGTCGGCCAAAACCAGAGCCATCCATGGGGATCTCCTTGAGATCGAGTCCCTGTTGGGGGAAATCCAGGCCGCTGCTGACACCAGGTCCCAAAAACTTGCCCAAAACAAACTCTCAACTGCCTAGTGATGTAAGGAGACCCCAGATGCTGATCTGATTATTGCACAAAAAGGGCATCCGATTACTGGGAAATGTTATCAACACATTGAAGACCCCGTGAATTTTCCTTTGACCGAAACCGATTACATCGGGAAAGAGGATCTCGGGATGTTGATGAAGTTTCCCAAAATGTTCCGAATCCAGAACGGTTTGTTGGCACGGAGATCCATCTCTGGATGTGACCAATGGGTGGTTCCTACCTCATTCCGAAGCCTGATGCTAAGTCATGCCCATGACATGGCCACAGCCGGTCATCGGGGGTTTGGAAATCTTGCAAGAGGTCACATACTGGCCACACATGGATCAGGACCTTGACCAATATTTGAAGGGGTGTCTTCTGTGTGCACGATTTCAGCCACGTTCCCTCACACACCAAGCCCCCCTCCAGAAAAGGGGGATGACACTGCCTTGGTCAGATATACAAGTAGATTTCATCGGGCCTGTGATTCGCGCCTCTAGCGGAAACAAGTACATGTTAACAGTAACATGCTTGTTTACCAAATGGGTGGAATGCCTCCAGGCCCCAAATTGCAAGGAAGAAATAGCAGCTGCCCTGATGATCAACCACATCTTTTTGTGTTTTGTCCTTCCCCAAAGGATTGAGTCAGACCGAGGAAGTCACTTCACCAGTGAGGTGATGACAAAGATGTGGGAGATACTTGGGGTAAAGAGAAAACTCCAAATTTCCTACCACCCAGCCTCTAGTGGGGTAGTTGAGAGATAAAATAAAATGATAGTGAGCATTCTTAAGATGTTTATGGCAGACTCTGGCCTAGTTGGGACATCCGACTACCACTTGTCCTGATGGCCATCAGGTCTACACCATCTTCTGTGACCAAAATGTGTCCATTCGAGCTAATGACTGGACAGAAAATGGTGCTACTGCAGCACCCAGCATCTGGTCTACAGAACACAAGAGCAGACACTGATTAACGCATCCACGACACACAAATACATTGAGAATATGAGAAAACACCTGCAGCATGCTTTTGTGTACGCTCAGCGGAATCTGGAAAAATCGGCAGAGGGGATGAAAATCCACTACGATTTAAAGACTACTAAAAAAGAATATTAAGTAGGAGACAGGGTCTACTTGTACAATTTTCAAAGGAACCAGACCAAGGAGCGGAAATTCCTCCCTTCCTGGCGCGGCCCCTTTGAAATCGTAGACAAAATCTCACCTGTCGCCTATAAGATCTGCATCCCCAAAGGAGAAAAGACAGAAGAAAAATTGGTCCGCATCAATCAGTTGAAAAGCTGTCATCCCAGACACGCTTTGCGACTGATTGATGAGCCAGATGAAAATCGAGCAGAGGAACCATCCGAAGTTAGCTGATGTATGGGAGTGGGTGTTGCGGGGGGAGTGCTAAACCGTTGGTGTTATCTCTTTATAAAATAGATATTTTTCTGTGTTGCCATTGAAGATTGTGTGAATTGTGTCAGGATATTGTAACCTAATTGTTTGTAGAGATTAGTGCATTTGTGTTACCACAACATTGGTGGCTGTGAAATAGTTTGTTTCCTTTTGCATTAAATAATACATAAATAACTATCTTATTGATACACACCAGCCTGATTCCTGGTCCATTGTGGCACAGGGTGCTTGTGGAGGTTGGGTGCGAGATGGGTTGGAGGCCTACTAAAACAGAATAGAACCTGTGGTTTATTAAAAATAAAAAGTGCTTTATTGTATGCTACAGTCATTGTCAGGGAAGGAGTCCCTGGCTGGAGTGTGCCGTGAAATAAAACAGTGACATGTGCACCTGTGCCTCCCCGCACATACAAACGGAGCGGGGCATCGTGTCATCATTTCTCTGTGTTGTGTTCGTGCTGGAGCTAGAGGCGGAAGAGTCTGTGAATATCAAGGCTGAGTGCAGGTAAGTTTTGAAAATCAAGTTTGTCATTTTCATAATAAACAATTGCTCAATAAACATCTTTTGCAGTTGAATAACAAATGGCTCTTGTCAATTTTGTATCCCACCATTCCCACCCCCTACCCCATACATTGATATCAAAATCATTGATAACCCTGTCACAACATCTACATACATATTCAAAATCACAGCTTTCCCACAGCAGGTTAACGTCCATATTTGTTGAAAAAAGGAAGCCACGCTCCCTCAATGTTCGTGTGTGCCTCGTCCATTAAGTGTGTTAGATACTCCCTTTCATATATGTTAATTGCTTTCTTTTTGTAGGGATTCCCCCTAGTTTCCAGTGCTGCCCACTGCAGTTTCTCGCTGGTACTAGCAAAGTTTGCACCATGTGGCCTTCCTTCTCGGCCTCATCATGGTTCCATGTGTTAATATCCCCGCAAAAATATTGTGATACAAAAATATCACCATATTTTTGCGGGGATATTGAGCCATGGACCCTTCAGGGAACACCCTCGTAACCCCTGGATTATTTTTAAATGTGCAGGGGACACCCTTACAACCCCCGCTCCCACAAATTATCCCCCCAAAAAATATCGCCTATGGCAAGACAAACAACCATATGTACGGCGATATTTTTGGTGGGGATAATATGCAGGGATACCCTCTACATGCACCCCAAACAACAATAGCCAGGGCAACAGTGCCCACTGTATCCCATCCCAATCTTTTAAACCAGTCAAGGACCTCTGTCCAGTACATCTGTTTGTGAGCACAACCCCACCACATATGATAATAGTTTCTATACGGCTGCCTACAGCACCAACAGCGCAAATCTGCCCCTGGATACATTCTGGGTAACGCAGCAGGGGGATAGTGCCCACAGTGCATTAATTTGTCTGCCTGCATTCTGTACTGCAGAGACAGTGTTGACAACTTTACCCTCCTACAAATCCTGGTCCATAAATGATCAGTTATATCTGTGTTCAGATCTTTGTTCCACTTTGCCCTTGTCGGCAGGATATAAATTGGGCCACCAAGGCTTAACTCCCCACATATTTTAGCTATGCAGCCCTTCATATTAGTATCCTGTAGCAGTATCTTCTCGAAGGAGGCGAGAGGTTGTCCCCCGAGCCTGGCTTTGTCTACTCCCCTTTAAACTGCAAGTTCTGGAACATCAAGAGTCTGCCTATGTGACAGAACTCTTCTAGTTGCTCTAGGGACACAAAACAACCCTCCTTCCACATCCGCCCCGATCATGATAGGCCTGCTTCGTACCAGACCAGGAAATGGATCCACAATCACGTTTCTCATGGGTGGGGCCCATACACAACTAAGGTGCGAAAGCCGTGTCCACAGCCATTATGTGGTTCTATTTTCTCACCATATCGACAGCAACACTTCTAGTATGGGATTTGTCAACATCCGTTGGGGGAACTCCTTCTGCAGTACCCACAACCACTCACCCAATGTAACCGATGCAAGAACCATATTGTCCATATGAACACGCTGTTTCCATGAGAAGGGGTCTAAATGGTCTACCATGATTCTCAGTTGTGCCACTCTATAGTATGCCACGAAGTCCGGGAATCCCACCCCTCCCTCATCCTTCAGTAGGACCAGCGTTCTGTAGGCCACTCTAGATTTCGCTCCCGCCCACAACAACCAGAGGAGAGCGCTCTGAATTATTGCAAAAAACAGGGTTGCGACCACTGCTGGAAGCATCTGGAACAAGAACAGCAGTTTGGAGAGGATCATCGTCTTGACACAATTAACCGCATCATCCATGAGAGATTGAGCCGTCCCCATCCCAGAGTGGGAGATCATTCCTGTCAAACAAATCGTTAGTATCCCTTGTGATTTCCATCCCCAGATATCTGAACCCTTGTGGCTGTATCTTAAATCCAGTACTCCTCACAAAGTCCCTATCAAACTGATACCAGTTCCCTGCCAGGAATACCATCGATTTGTCCAGGTTAACCTTGAACCCTGACAGCTAACAGTACTCTTCCAGCCCATAGAGCAAGGCTGGGACAGAAGCTTGAAGATTTGTGAGGTAGAGGAGAGCATCATCTGCAAAGAGGCTCACCTTGTATGTCTGACCTCCCAACTCCACCCCTGTGATTTCCTCATTAATCCTCAGTCCAATTACCCACAGCTCCATCACCATCACATATAACAAGGGTGACATGGGGCAGCCCTGTCTGGTGCCGCCACTTAACAACAATGCCCTAGACATTCCCCCGTTCACCACCACCCTGCCCCTTGGGGAAGAGTACAAAGCTGCAATCCATCCCATCCACTGTATTACCATACCAATTTTCCCCAGAACCCCCACCATAAAGGACCAATTGACCGGATTGAATGCCTTTTCGGCATCAAGGGAGAGGACCATCGCTCCACCCCGCTTCACCTCAAGTGCATGGAGTATGTGATGGGTCTTTTGTAAGTTATCTGAACCTTGCCTATTATGAATGAAACCTGTCTTATCTGGATGAATCAGTCTGGGGAGACATACCTCTAACCTCAATGCCAAAATCCTTGCATCCATATTTAGTAAAGATATAGGCCTTTAGGAAACACAATGCACATTATCTTTGCCCTCTTTGGGAATAACAGCCATCAGTGCTTTCAGAAAAGCAGGCGGCATATCAGCCAAGAGCCTTGGGGGACACTGCAAGTGAAGTGTGGGATAGGGGAGAGAAAAGGGCCCAGTTGAACCTGGGAATGTAATCAGAGACGAATGAGGTCAACCAGTCAAGGGGCAAGCCTGTGATGCCAAGGGTGTCATGCAGCCAATTTGCCAGGGTGGCATGATTGACTGTGTCGAAGGCAGAGGAACGATCCAGAAGGATAAGAATGGTTGGAGAGTTGGAATCGAGATTTGAGAGAAAGTCCTCACAGGTGTTCAGAAGAGCATTTTCCATGCTTCTGGTTGCTCAGAAGCCAGACTGGTGGTCGTGAAGACAACCAACAGATTCAGTGTGTAGGATCAGTTGGGCGATGACCAGCTTCTCCAGACGTTTGCCCAGGAAGTGGCTAACGGAGATAGGGCAGTTGTTAGCCGGGCAGGAGGGGTTGGCAGAGGTCCTTTTGAGGAGAAGATGCACAAGGGAGCGCTTCAGGGGTAGCGGGAAGGAGCCATGGCAAAGGAGTGATTACATAAATTGTCCAAGGCTGGCGCAAAGGAGGAGGCAATGTTGTCCTTGATAGTTCTGGAGGAGCAGGGGAGCACTAGTTTGGAGGATACTTTCATAGAGAGGACTTGTCTAGAGACCTCACCAGGTGTAACGGACAAGAAAGAAGAGAGTAAAGCAGAAAGGGGGGCCAAGAGAGGCCTGAGAGCTGGGGAGTTAGGGGGGAAGGGAGTAAAAGGCAGCGAGGACAGGATGTCCTGAGTTTTGGTAAAGTGGGAGGCCAGTAAAGTACAGAGGGTCAGGGATGGCAGGGGAGAAGTGGAGGCTGCAGTAGGCTTGGAGAGTTCCTTGCACATTTTATCCTTCATTGCACCTAAAAGTCCTGCATGGTCCTCCCTCGGTTTTGTTAGTTTCACCCTCATACCCGTATGTCCTCCTGCAGATGCCCCTCCCCAAAAGTCTCCCTTTTTTCAGTCCTCTTCCACTATGAGGTCTCATATCGTTACCTTGGCTGCTTCCCACAATTTTTCAAATGCACCTCCCCTGTGGCGCTGGTCACAAAATAGTGATTGATCTCCTGTCTCATAAAATCACGAAACGCTGGATCCCGAAGGAGACCATCATTGCAGTGCCATCTGGCCCATCCCTCTGCCGTGATCATCTTGTGATCCGACCAAATCATGGTTTCCACCCTAGGCGATGCCACCATTACCTCCCGTTCCTGAGGGACTAGCAGGAGGTCGATTCTAGTGTAGGTTTGATGTGGGAGTCAAAAGAAGTTATTACCCCTCGCCTGGGGGGAACTTGGAACTCCACACATTGCTCCAGAAATGATCCTGCAGCAGCTGTGCAAATGCCTTGTGCTCCCTGTCCGTTGTTCTAACTTTATCTCCCTGCACTGACCACCAGTGCACTGTTGGGTTTGTGATCACCTTAACATCCCCTCCCACCACCACTGATTCTTCAGCCCACTCCTCAACATCAAAAACACCCACTGAAGAAAAGCATCAGGTTTACATTGGGGCATATAGTGATGCCATGGTGAGCAGTCTCCCGTCTAGCCGGCCCTTAAACGCTATGAATCTACCTCCAAATCCCTGCCTAACTTATACCTCCCTCAGTTGCATAGAGCATGCTAGAACAATCCCCACTCTTTCCCTTTTTATTTGTTTTGTGTGAGGGACAAAACATTTGCCCTATTTCTGCCCCCTCAAAGCAAGCTCACCTCCTGGCCTACAATGGGATTCCTATAGAAACAACACTGCTAATGGGTTTTGCGGAAAAATGTTTGCCATGTGGGACCTCTTATTGTGGGAGTTCAACCCTTTCACATTTGGTGTGGCTACTTTTCAACTAGCCATTTTCCAACCACAAATGCCTTCCCCGGTCCCCTCCTGTGGCCGAGCTAACTCCCAACTGTAGTTATGACAAGATAATTGACAAGATAAGCTGTTTAAGCTCATAATGTTCTCCAATGTGCACGAAAGAGAGGGCAAAGGGGAACCACCACCAGTAGTGAAGCCCCTTCTCCTAAAGCCACGTCATCAGGGGTCTGCATTGTCTCCTCTGCTCCAAGGTATATGCATACAAGTCCTGGAATATCTTCACTGAGGCACCTTCCCATTCTATTGCTCCAACCTCGCACAGGCCTTTGCAAAAATGTACTCCTTATCCCTGTAGTAGTGACATTTAGTCACCACTGAGTGGGGCTCACTCACTGCTCCAGTGCCTCTATGGACCCTATCAAAGCGTATTTCTCTATCAAATGTCCTCCCAATGAGCTTCTTCAGCACTCGACCCAGCAGGAGCTCCAGTTCCTTGGGCGACTGCCTCCTTACACGAGAGACCCATACCCTTAGATTGTTCCTCCTTTCTCTATTCTCTGCATCGTCCAGTTTGCACCTCTCCTCCCTTTCTCTGCTCTCAAGCACTTTATTCCATTCCTCCAGGCTCACATCTGCTATGTCTGTTGCCCTCTGATTTTGTTCCAGCATCTCCACGCGCTCTTTCACCCTGGAGACCCTTGTCAGTGATGGTGCCCATAGAGGTTTGCACTGCTGCCCTAAATGCCTTGAGCTCTAGCAGAATCGTCTGGACATCTTGCTACAGGGTTCCCAAGCCGCCCACTGCATGGCTGCTTTCGGTCACTATGGCTGGAGCCCCTGTCATTTACATTTTGGAAACCCATCTGGGTGACTACATGCCCTGCGCCATCCGCTGCTGTTCTATTGCTGTAGATAGTAATTTGTGCACGCCAGGGAAGTTGCTGTCCATGACATGAGGTGTTTCCATCGCCCTACGGCCCACCTCCTTTGCAATGCATCTAAGCATGCCCAATTATCCTCCCTGCTCCCCTAGCGAAGAGGCTCCTTACCCCAGTGACTCAGGCATGGGAATGGACCAGCACTCTGCCTTCAAATCTCCAACATCCAAGCCGAGAGGACGGCGTGTGCACCTGCACCTCAGTGCACAGTCCAGCCATTGCAAGCACCGCCAGGCCCCAGGGTCTTAGAAAGTATAATGGCCTCCGGTATCTGGCTAGGAGGTGCCAGGCCCTCTCCAGTCCGAAGCATCCCGCATACACTCTTAGGACTCCCTCACCACAACTCCCATCCACTTGGTGCGCCGCTTACCAGCCCCCACCTCTCTCCTCCACCGAGGTCTAAAACCGCACCTTGCTGCTCCAGACTGTCAGGGCATATAGTGGGAGCCCAGCATGATCACTCCAAAGCCAGTCTGGCCAATTCTTAGTGTGGCAGTATTTATTTTTACTGGGCATCTGATAAACAAAGCATGGTATGTTTTGCTACTTAGCTAGACTGACGTTTTGGTGCAGCCAGTCTAGCTATTTAATACTGTGACATGACATTTTTTTACTGTGCATCAAGAATCAAGCAAACATGGAAAGTGTTAGTAAATGGCTATATTGGAATACATTGTGCAGCCAGTTTGGACATATTTTCCTATTGTGACATGGTATTTTTCTAACTGTAACGCCAACAGGAGTATATTCTTTTGCTGTGATACTGCCATACATTGGCAGCGCCAGTGTGGACATGTTTTCTTATAGTATAATTACTGGCATTGTGTGCGGAGCAAACACGATATATTCTTTTATAAGAAATTCTGTCAAATATTGGTGTATCCAGCATGGAAATGTGTGGGCACAGCCTCTGTGAAAATGTTTGTATACTGGCATATATGGTTGGCATTGTGAAATGCACCTGTGCACTGGTACCGGCTTGTATCTATTGCATTTTTGGATTGGCAATACCCTACACAACCAATTGCAAACTGCTTGGATTCTTGCCCAGTTTTTTAACCCAATATTATAACCCCAAACCCCCTCCCTGAACCCCCCCCCCATAGATACAGGCTTCCTTACTATAGCTACGGCTACAGACTTTGCCAGTAATGGCAACTTTATATCAGATGCATGAAGCTGCTGCCACAACCTAGCTATGCCAGTAATGGAATACATCACCACATTATCACGGAGAGGGTTTCCCTTAATTATTTAGGGCTCCCTCGCTACATTCAGTAATTTGAGGAAACATTTGGGACCCTTCACTGAAAACATTTATCCCACCCACCCCTGTGAGGGCCCACCCTTTAACCATTTAAAATCTTGGTGCCACTTCAGGAGCAGTCCCCCCCCCATGCCTGCCCTCTGCCCTCCACCCTCCCCACAGCTTCCCTTGGGCACCAAATGCTGCCTTGGCACTGATGGTAGTGGTCAGGGGAACCGTCAAACGATTCCGCCATGTGATTGCAGACCATGAATTGTGCCTGTTGCCTGCCTGTGGAATCAAAATACAACTTCAACATTAAAGAGAACTGTTGTTTCCAATGCTTTTTAATACATATGGACATACCATCTTGGCCATTTGTCTTTTGGGCATTATCAGATGATACACATTAAAAACAAAAACCATGGAAGGATATTCTTTGCATACCTATTGGTGAAAATGTGTTAGCTACAGCCAGGGGCTCCATACTCAGCAGATGTAGGATAGATTTTGTCTCGAAGCTAAGCGCACTGCAAACGATGGTTGATCGACTGCAGTCTCTCAGGCATAGGCAAAGCACAGATTGCATATCGATGCGTGGCCTTTTTTTCCCTTTTTCCCACTCTAGTACAGTCATCTACAGTCCCTACTGCCACAGAAAATTGATACAGTTAGAAAACGTTAAGTATGAACACTGCTGTTCAATAGATGTCAAGCAGATAAAGATTTTGCTGTAAAACGCTTGATGAAGTGATACATATTTTAGCGTTTCAATCTATTAATCAAAGTTTCAAAAACAAAAACAAAATTTGGAGTACTTACCTGAAACAGTTTCAGGAGGCGAACTACACCTTTTCCAGTATTTCCTCATTAAGCATTTGCAAGATGGCGGCATAGCGTGTTATGATCCACCAGGTCGAAGGCTGCAGATAAATCAAGGAGCAGAAGGAGCGCAGGTTTGCCTGTGTCTCTGAGATCGTCCATTTGATTTTTTAAGTCTAAGAGACCAGTTTCAGTGCCATGACATGGGCGGAAACCAGACTGCCGCAGGCCAAGGAGACGGTTATCCTCGAGGAATTTCTGGACCTGCAGGTAGGCTGCTTTGTCCAAGATTTTTAGTAGAAATAGGATGGTGGCGATGGACCTATAGTTCCCTGGGACCGTTGGGTCAAGGGACGTTTTTTTAAGGAGTGGGCGTACCCAGGCTTCCTTGAGTTCAGTTGGCACGTGCCCTGTTTGGAAGGATGAGTTAATGAAGGTGGTTTGAAAAGGGGCAAGGATGTGTGCCGAATCTTTGATAAGTTGGGCTGGACATGCATCCCAAGTTGAAGGTTTGATGGATTTGAGCAGGGCAATGACTTCCAATTCAGACATATCTTTAAAGTCAAAAGGTAAAGAGGATTTAGACTTAGTGGCCTCAGGCGAGCTACTATGCAGTTTGGCTATGAGTAGGTTAAGTGCCTTTTGATGGCCCTGGATTTTAGTTTGCAGGGTATTGAGCTTGTCTAACATGGCAGACTGAATGCTGTTACACCAACTTTCATTTTTGAGGAGAGTAGGTGGGGGAGTGGAGGGTTTTCCCAGCTCTCTAAAGATGGTGAAGATTTCTTTGGACCCTGATTTAGCATTATTAATCCTTGAGTTAAATTAATCAGCTTTGGCCTGGGTGATATTGGCTTTGTAGGTTTTGGAGATAGCCTTAAAGGCACTTCTGGTGACTTCGGAAGGGTTGGCTTTCCAAGCAGAGAGGGCAAGCCTCTTCTTAGAACGTTGGTCAAGCGGCTCTTTAGAGAACCAGGTGTTAGAGTGTTTGACTTTTTTTTTAGCTTTCTTAAGGGCGAGAGGGGCGATGGCATCAACAGCTTGGGTGACAATGAGTTTAAAGGTGTTGGCTAGTATTTCTGGGTTTTTGGAGAATGGGGCCTGGAGAGCGGGCACCGTTAGAAAGGGTGCAATATTTTCAGCCGTTAATTGACGAGAGCTTCTCGCGAAGGCTGCTGGATATGGGATAGTGGGTCTAGGGGATCTTTTTTTCATAGCAGGGTTGAATTGAATATAGTGGTGATCAGACCAGGGGCTAGGAGTATTGGAAGTGATTTGGATAGCACAGGTATGGTGACTAATCCAGTCCAACGTGCGTCCTTTGATGTGGGTGGGTTCAGAGATAGATTGCGAGAAACCAAAGGTGGATAGGGCTTTGTTGAGGGTTTTGGCATGGGAATCCTTAGGGTCGTTAAGGCCTAGGTTCAGATCATCCAAGAGCAGGGCTTGGGACGTCTTCTTAATGTTATCGGATAGGGAGAGGATGAGGGCGTCCTGGAATTCTGCGATGGGACCCGGGGGTCGATAGACAATGTGGAAAGTAATGATGCAGTTGTGGGAGAAGTTGATTTTGAGTGGGAGGTAGTCACTGTTGTGACCAAGTTGTCCTTCAACTTCCCTAATGGCAAGGGTTTCCCTGGCAATAAGGGCTACTCCCCCTCCTCTCTGGTGAGTATGGTCTTTTCTGAAGATCGTATACCCTGTTGGGATGGCGAGTGAGAGTGCTGGGCCCGAGCTTTCATTGAGCCAGGTTTCTGTCATTATCAAGAAGTCGAGGTGATCCTTGATGATGAGGTCATGGATGTCGAGGGCATAAGCAGGTACCGAGCGTGCGTTGACACAAAGCGTTGTTGTTAAGTTTACACACAAAAAGGTGCTGTAGTCTTTTTACCTAATGGGTTTTATTGAAATGTATATATGATTTTTTATATTGGCATCATGTCTGTTTTCGTTTTCTTTAACTTGATGTTGTTGATTATTTTATATTTGCATACCTAATGACATTTCGTCAAATCAAGGCAAATGACTGAAGGAATTCAAGATTTATATTGGGAGTGCATGATACAATACCAACTCAAAGAACTAAACGCCATATGAAAACGTTTAAAAGCAGGGCTTTCCGTTCTGCATTTTTGGAGTAGTTCTGTATCACTGTGGATTGTAGTTACTTCGCAGAAATACTCGATTTAAACAATTACTGGTGCTTTAAATTTTTGTCATGTAGCTTGTAACATGAAAACATATTCAAATCAGAAAACTGACAAGAAGGGTGGGTCCCCAAGAATTCTTTCCGCCTGTGAGTCAATGTGGTCCAGGTACAGCCCTAAAGGCGGTCAACTTATGCACTTGATGGGCCGCAGACCTGGAAGAGGAAGGCTGGCAGCTGCACTGCATTACAATAATTAGTACCCGGCGAGAGACAATCAGAATGCAACAAGCATTCTGATTGGCTCTCGCCGGGTCATTACGCAGCCAAGAATCCTTTGATTCTCGGCCGGGATTCCAGCAGCCTTGTCCTCGGTGGGGGGCGTGGCAGCCCCTCAGCCAATGAGGAGGCTCGAAGCGGGGCCATCCCCGCTCCGAGCCTCCCCATGGCTGGAGGCTTCCTTCGTCCCCCGCCGGGGACTCAGGTAAGATTCTTTTTTTCCCCAGCCTTTCTTCCCTCCTCTCTCCTCCCTCCTCCCTCCCCACCCCACTTACCTTCTATCCCGCGGTCTCCACACGGCTGGAGGCTTCCATCGTCCCCCGCCGGAGACAGCGGTACATTTTTTTTTTCTTCCTCCCAATCCCCTCCCGACCCCACTTACCTTCTTTTTTCTTCTGGTCTTGGAAGCAAACGCACTGGGAACACTTCTGTTCCCAGCGCGTCCGCTCCCGATGGCCACCATGGAAAGGGAAAACGGACTACGTTTTCCCTTTCCATGGCGGCGGCTATTTTTTTGCCTTTTTTTTTTCTGTTCCGAAACGTGTTTCGGAACAGAAAAAAAAGCAATTAGTACCCCGGTCTAACGGGCCAGGGTACTAATGGCAATAAGCCACTCGGTGGCGGGCCAATACCGCGCGAGGTAATGCCCCCGGGGCACCGTTAAGGCATTACCTCGGCGGTATTGGCCCGCCACCGAGTGGCTTATTGCCACAATAGACTTGTTCCAGGGCATAATTTTGCATAGGGGGTATTTTCCCGCCACACTATGGCCGGAAGACCATTGATGGGGAGTGGGGCCAGGAGGAAGGCAAGAAGTGGCATTAGTACCCGGCACGCGCGGCGCAAAGGGAATACTGTGTGGTGATTGGCTCATTTGTGAGCCATACCACACGGTATTCCCAGTCACGCTGTGCGTGCCGGCTGCTCTGTTCCAGGCGAGGGGCTTGGCAGCCCCTCAGCCAATGAGGAGGCTCGAAACGGGGCCATTCCCGCTCTGAGCCTCCCCGCGACTGAGAGGCTGCCTTCACCCCCCCTGCCGGGGACACGGGAAAGTCTTTTTTTTTTTTATTCCCTTCCCTCCCACTGCCCCCCCCAACTTCTTGTTCCTGCGTCCCCAACGGGGGACGAGGGAAGCTTCCAGCCGTGTGGAGACTCGGAGCGGGGCCATCAGTCTGGGGGGTGAATCAGTCTGGGCAGACATACCTCTAAGCTAAATGCGAAAATCCTTCCAAATATCTTAGCATCCATATTTAGTAAAGACTTAGGACTATAGAAAACACAATGCACAATCCCTGTTTGGGAATAACAGCCATCAGTGCTTTCAGAAAAGCAGGCGGCATATCAGCCAAGAGCCTTGGGGGGCAGCGCAAGTGGAATGTGGGAATAGGGGAGAGAAAAGGGCCCAGTTGAACCTGGGAATGTCAGCGGAGAGGAATGAGATCAACTAGTCAAGGGCCAAACCTGTGTTGCCAAGGGTGTCATGCAGCCGATTTGCTAGAGTGGCATGATTGTGTCGAAGGCAGAGGAAAGACCTAGCAGGATAAGAACGGTTGGAGAGTTAGAATCGAGATTTGAGAGGACGTCTTCATGGGTGTTCAGAACCATGCTTCTGGTTGCTCTGAAGCCAGACTGGTGGTCATGGAGACAACCAACAGATTCAGTGTGTAGGATCAGTTGGGAGATGACCAGCTTCTCCAGACCTTTGACCAGAAAGGGGCTAATGGAGAAAGTGCTTTAGTTAGCTGGGCAGGAGGGGTTGGCAGAGGGCCTTTTGAGTGAAGATGCACAAGGGAGTGCTTGAGGGGTAGCGGGAAGGAGCCAGTGGCAAATGAGTGATTACAGAAATTGTCCAAGGCTGGTGCAAAGGAGGCAATGTTGTCCTTTATAATTCTGGAGGAGCAGGGGAGCACCTGTTTGCAGGAGACTTTCATAGAGAGGACTTGTCTAGAGACCTCATCAGGCGCTATTAACGAGAAAGAGGAGAGTAGGAGGGAAGCACTGAGGGGTGCCAAGGGAGGCCTGAGAGCTGTGGAGGGAGAGGAGAGGGGAGAAGAAGGCAGTGAGGACAGGATGTCCTGAGATTTGGTTAAGTGAGAGGCCAGTGAAGTGGAGACGGCAGTAGGCTTGGAGAGTTCCTTGCAGATTGTATCCCTCATTGCACCTAAAAGTCCTGCGCAGTCCTCCCCCAGTTTTGTTCGTTTTGCCTGCATACCCCTTATGTCCTCCTGTAGTTGCCCCTCCCCCAGAGCGCTCTCCCTTTTTTCCAGGCCCCTTCCGCTATGAGGAGGCCTCATATCGTTGCCTTGACTGCCTCCCACACATTTTTCAAATGCACTTCCCCTGTGGCGCTGGCCACAAAATAATTGATCTCCTGTCTCAAAAAACCATGAAACACTGGATCCCGAAGGAGAACATCATTGCAGCACTATCTGCACCCCCCTCTACCCACCACTCTGCTGTGACCATCTCGTAATCCAACCAAATCATATTTTCCACCCTAGGCAATGCCACCATTACCTCCTGTTTCTGAGGGACTAGTGTAGGTTTGATGTGGGGGTCAAAAGAAGCTATACCCTCTCGCCTGGGGGGAACTTGGAACGTCACACATTGCTCCAGAAATGATCCCGCAGTAGCTGTGCAAATGCCTTGTGCTCCCTGTCCATTGTTCTAACTTTATCTCCTCGCACTGACCACTACTCCACTGTGGGTTTGTGATCTCATTAACATCCCCTCCCACCACCACTGATTCTTCACCCCACTCCTCCAACATCAAAAACACCCACCGAAGAAAAGCCATCCGGTTTACATTGGGGGCATGTAGGGGTGACATGGTGAGCAGTCTCCCGTCTAGCCAGCCCTTAAAGGCTATGAATCTGCCTCCATCCCCCTGCCAAATTTGGCATAGAGCATGCTAGAACAATCCCCACTCTTTCCATTTTTATTTGTTTTGTGTGAGGTCCAAAACATTTGCCCAATTTCTGCCCCCCTTAAAGCAAATTCACTTCCCTGGCCATAATGTGATTCCTGTAGAAACAACACTAGTAGGTGAGTTTTGCGGAACATGTTTGCCATGAGGGACCTCTTATTGGGGGGGGAGTTCAACCCTTTCACATTTGGTGTGGCTACTTTCCAACTAGCCATTTTCCAACCACAAATGCCTTCCCCAGTCCCCTCCCGTGGCCGAGCTAACTCCCAACTGTAGTTGTGACAAGATAATGCATGGAGATCCAAGCCCTCCAACCACCCCAAACCACAAATAACATACTCAGGTAATTACACCCGGCCGAGGCCCCCTGGCAGGCCTCCCTAAAATGCCCGGGCATGTACGGGTCACTAGGATAAAGTAGAGACTGCCATCCTGTCAAACAACATAATTAAAAATATGGTCATAAGTTTTAAATCCCCCAAAATACAGACTGAATACCATTCTACAAAGGGGGTCCACACTGCCAGGGGCTTACGATTGCAATGCCTGGAGAGTCTTAGATTTCCTGGTGGCTGTGTCTTTCTAATGCCCCTTTGGCTGTGCAAAAGCACTGTTGAAGCACTCCTGGAACTTTGGCTGGCCTTCACAGATCCTGTCGCTCCTTCCTTCTGCAGCTCCATCAGAATCTGGGATGGCACCTCCCCCTGTTTAAGCTCATATTCTTCTCCAATGTGCTTGAAAGAGAGGGCAAAGGGGAACCACCACCAGTAGGCAACCCCTCCTCCTAAAGCCACTTCATCAAAGATCTGCATTGTCTCCTCTGCTCCAAGGTATGTACGGACAAGTCCTGGAATATCTTCACTGAGTCACCTTCCCATTCTATTGTTCCAACCTCGCACGGGCCTTTGCAAAAATGTACTCCTTATCCCTGTAGTAGTGACATTTAGTCATCACTGAGTGGGGCTCACTCACTGCTCCAGCGACTCTATGGACCCTATCAAAGTGGATTTCTCTATCAAATGTCCCCCCAATGAGCTTCGTCAGCACTCGACCCAGCAGGAGCTCCAGTTCCCTGGGCGACTGCCTCCTTACACGAGAGACCCATACTCTTAGATTGTTCCTCCGTTCTCTATTCTCTGCATCGTCCAGTTTGCACCTCTCCTCCCTTTCTCTGCTCTCAAGCTATTTAATCCATTCCTCCAGGCCCACATCCGCAATGTCTGCTACCCTCTGATTTTGTTCCAGGGTCTCCTCCCGCTCTTTCACCGTGCAGACCCTTGTCAATGATGGCGCCCATAGAGGTTTGCACTTCTGCCCTAAATGCCTTGAGCTCCAGCAGAATTGCCTGGACATCTTGCTGCAGGGTTCCCAAGCCGCCCACTGCATGGCTGCTCTCCGTCACTATAGCAGGAGCCCCTGTCATTTACATTTTGGAAACCCATCTGGGTGACTATATGCCCTGCACCATCCACTGCTGTTCTTTTGCTGTAGTGAGTAATTTGTGCATGCCAGAGAAGTTGCTGTCCATGACATGAGGTGTTTCCATGACATGAGGTGTTTCCATCTCCCTAAGGCCCACCTCCTTTGCAATGCTTCTAAGCATGCCCAATTATCCTCCCTGCTACCCCAGTGAAGAGGCTCCTTACCCCAGTGACTCAGGCATGGGAATGGACCAGCACTCTGCCTTCAAATCTCCAACAGCCAAGCCGAGAGGACGGAGTGTACCCCTGCACCTTGGTGCACAGTCGCAACTGCAACCTCTGTGGTCTCCCTTGCGACCTCTGTGGACTCTCTTGGTGGGTTTTTTTGTGTGTGTAATGCAAGCTCCTGGGCTGTGGCCAGCACCATGTGACTCTTTACTTCTGGAGTGGCTGGCTTTCTTGTTCAGGCCACTTAAAAAAAGAAAAAAAATAAGAACAGGAGTGCCACAAGTCCAACACTTTCAGCACTGACCCTGAATACGAAAGAATGGGAATACGAAATAATATGTCTTTGTGGAATTCTATACAATTATTGCTAGACTCATTAAGGGGTCGATTCATGGAACAAACGTCCACCGAAAATCCCAGCGCATGCAGGCGCAAGGTGGCGCAAGCGTGAGAAACCCAGCGCATGCGCACGCATGCGATTCAAGGAAGACGCTGCGCGTGTTTCCCGCTGTCCGTGCGCCAAATCCTTGCAGGGCGCACGCGGGCACACACTCCACCAAACGGCGTGCGCTATGCGCACAGCAAAAGCGCACATAGCGCGGCGCACACAACCAAAGTGGGCGGAACAGTGGGCGTAACACGCGGAATGGGGAATAACGCGTGAAAAAGAAGGCGTAACTGGGGAAGTACTGCAGGGAACTACACGGAACGCCCACACGCACGCGAACAACCCGTATTCATGGATTCGAATACGGGAAACCCACGCACGGCAAAAGACGCACACAGGCATCAACGCGTCCGCCACACGAAGGCAGGCGGAAGCATCCCCGCGCACAGTATAAAAGTGCACGCAAACAACAAACACGTATATACAGCTACGATGAATGCCCCATTTGTCGTAGCACTGATCGTGGGACACCGCAGGAGGAGGAGAATAGCCAGGGCACGCATTTTCACACCACGGACAAGCCTTTTTGGGATGCCTGACGACCAGGTCTACAGCAGGTATAGGTTTCCACCCCATATCATCCTAGACCTGGTCAGGGAGTGGGAAGATGACCTTACATCCCCCACCCTTTGCTCCCAAGCATTGAGCCCCTTGGAGAAGGTGCTCAATGTCCTGCATTTCTTGGCCACTGGGTCGTTTCAGCGGACTACTGCCATAGTGGGGGGGGGTCTCACAGGCCACGCAGTCACGCTGCCTACACCAGGTCTTGGCAATCATGACAGCGCGCCCCTCAGTCCGCAGGCCCATATACATGCCCAGAACACCCGCAGAAAGGCAGGCCATTGTCCTGGATTATTACAGGGTGGTACACTTCCCCAAAGTGCTCGGTGCCATAGATTGCACCCATGTGGCCCTACATCCACCTAGGGCCACTGAGAACATCTACCGAAACCGCAAGCACTGCCATTCCATCAATGTACAGGTGGTATGCGATGCAAAGGGAATCATCACCTCTGTCTATGCAAACTACCCTGGCTCCACCCATGACAGTTTCATATACAGAATGTCCGCCCTGAACCGGGCCCTGGAAGCTGGGCAGCATGGCGACACATGGCTCCTAGGTGAGTACAAATGTCCTTGCACATGCATGCATGTCACACACACACACACAAATACAAAAACCCCAAATATCACAACCATTTACACCTCCCCAGGGGACAGTGCCTACCCTCTGAGCAACCACATGATGACGGCAATCCGGAACCCCACCACACCACCCCAGGTAAGATACAACGGCGCCCATATTGCAACCAGGGCCATAGTGGAGCGCACATTCGGAGTGCTCAAGTCATGTTTCCGCTCCCTTGACCGCTCTGGCGGGCAGCTACTCTATGCACCCCCAGTAGTGTGCAGGATCATTGTGGCAGCATGTGTCCTGCCCAATGTTGCAACACGGCAGGGCGTACCGGTGGACATGGTGGTGCCCCCACATCCCCAACCACAGGCACAGGCGCTGCCCATGGGAGGGGACAGGGCACATGGCGAGGAAGCCCGGACCCAGCTTGTGGCCACATTTTTCACCTAAACTCCCACCCCTGCGGAGTGCACACAGGCCTGGCACATACCAGGTGACAATCGATGATGACAAAGAGACAGTCAACTGTCACAACCTTACCACCCTGAGATTGTTGCCATGGAAGTGCTACATTGTCTGCATCCCTAGCTACTTAAACACAAGCTATCCTGTGTGACCAAAAGGCACACATATGACATATGATATGATATGGCATTTGTAACGTGCCTATACACAAGTGTTTCAAGGTGCAACGAGGCAGGGAGGGGGAACAAGGGAAGACAGACAACGATCCTACTAGGCCAGGTGTCATTTAGATTGCGCAAGTGCAGGGGTAGGGGGAAGGGAAAAGTGCAAGGGGAAGGGGAGGGGGGAAATGCAGTACAGGGTAAGTAGAATAAAAAACAAATAAATAGGCCAGATGGTGGCAACTGCAAAGGTAAGTGCAGACAAGTGCTGGGAAGGGGGGGCTGTAGGGATAGAGAGACAGTCCCGCAGTGCAAGGGTTGCCAGGGAGGCAATGCAAGTGGAGAGTGGCTGGGCAGGGACCGAGGTTGGTGAGAGTGGCCCAGTTGCAGATTCAGTGCAGTTTCAGTGAAGAATTTAGCAAGGGAGAGGGAGAGAGAAAGCAGAAGCAAAGAGGAAGGTTTTGAGGTGCTTCCGGAACCGGAGATGGTTCTCCTCAAGTTCCAGGGAGGCAGGAAAGCTGTTCCAGAGGGAGGCCCCTGCCGCGGAGAGAGATCTACCCCCTGCTTGTTGCTTCGAGAAGTGGTTGACCCTGACATGCAAGGTGTGAATCACACACACCTGCGAAACAGGCCATGACCATCACTGTTATGTCACTCAAACCCTCCCAAACCACAACATGACATGGCAAGCAATAGCCATACACCAACACAGTACCAATAAGGTACACATTGCCATGTTAAAAATGTACATTGGCATCAGACAATGATGACTGACATGGAATCAGATGAAATAACTGACCAACAACCTCCCACCCAAAATAAGGCATTCCCAAATGCATTACAAAAGTTGTAGCCGTAACATAACAATGAATGCCTGTCTACATGCACATTGTGCATTGCAAAATCAACACTGCAGCTTCTGTGTGCTGTGTCCAACTCCTGGATCACACTGCTCAGCGCACAGCACAGTGAACAGCCATTGTGTGTGATGCACACCCTGGGCATCACATCTAAGCGACAAACCACATCAAAAAGCAAATTAGGCATGTACAGGATCCATAATTGGTCACAGAACATGTGCTGCAGGGACACAGTGGGCACCAGAAGGCAAACAGAGTGTACACGTGGATATCCAAGGGTGGTTGTACATGTAGTGCATCATAGTGCGAGTGTGTGGGTCAGTAAGGACATGCACTCAACATATGCATGTGCAATCAAGTGACCATCAGTGTCCTCTACATATCACATGTGAAAATTCACCATGTGTACACCCCAGCATGTCAAACCACAACTATCCCCTCACACCTGAAAGGTAAACACAAGACATGAACAGGCATTGATCAGCAGAACACATCATCTACATAGGATACCACAATTACAATGTCAGGGTTCTCATCACACTGCAGGGCAAGGCAACTATCAACAACAAAACACCCCTCAGAAATCACCATGACCCACTGAACAACTGCACCTGGGTCATGGAGCCTTCAACCCTCAATTTCACCTGGCCACAGGATCACCCTTCCCCTTCGTCACCATCTCCCGCCTTGTGTGTAAAAAGTTGCCTGCACCCTCAGAGTCCACCTTCATTTGCAAAAACACAAAATCCAAGGCAGACAAAAGAACCAGAACAGCCTCCAGTAGATGACTTGAAGTAGCAGTACCTCACAAAAGCCAAGTACTACCACAATGATGTAACAACCAAGGTAGCACAGTAAAACAATGTCACAACAGGATGTGAACCATGTGTGGTACATAACATAGAATGATGCACCACGAACGGATGTGTACTGTCACAGCTCCCGTGTACAGGCGCAGGAGTGGCACGAACCAACCACCCCCACCGTGGCCCGGGTGCCTGCAAGGTCAAACTCACACAGGCCTCTGAGACCCTGGTGGGGAAGGAGGTTCAGGGATATGCAGTCGGGACAGGCGTTGGCACACTGGATAACTGGAATGAGTGGCAGGAGAGGGGAAGAGGAATGACACGTGAAAGTAGGGAATGCACGAAAATGTACTACCTCCATGAACACATACACAATCCTAACAAACTTGTACATCATTGTCAGGGCCTTCCGGAGTCCAGGCTTAGGAGTGGCACGAACCAACCACCCCCTCTAGTGTTTCGGTGCCTGCAAGCTTGGGGCTTACACAGGCATCCGCAACCCCAGCGGGGAAAGAGGGTTAGGGAACGTTGTTTGGATAGGTACGGGAAGCAGGAACACCGGGTAGAGGGTGCAGGGTTTAGAATTGGATAGGACTGCGGGTGATTAGGGGAAAAAAAACATACCAAATTGAATTACACATTCATCCATGCATTAGTGCACCCCCCAGCAAGCCTATGCAGAGCAGTTTGAAAGAAAAACAACAAGACACTTAGCTCTGGTTTTGAGTGCTGGCCTCCTTCCTGTGCACTCTCAGGTCCGGTTCAGGAGCACTTCAATGCTGCAAAGAGAGCCACAGTGCCCATAACACAAAAACACACCACCAAATATGCTCCATAGCAACAAACTACTCTACAAACAGACAATCTGGTGTGGATGCTTCGTACCCATATGTAACATTACCCCTGCGATGGGTCATACACAGTCAATGCAGTAAGTCAGCCGCCGGTGGGTGCGTGGCAAATGGAACACCAATGTGTCACAATTCACACAACATGCAATGTTCCCTGGGTAAGCAGACAGACCCATATAGCAAGGCATGACTTCAGAAAAAGTAGTGTTCCACCATGACCGAAACAAAGTAGGCAGTGCATGTTTCAAAATGTACATGGAAATGAAATGCACAGCACCCGAGTATGTCCCTTGCTGTATATCCCTGTGAGCTGCTCCTTTCCATGTCTCGGAAGGCTACATGGGTGATACAAGTGCCTCAATGGACCTTGGTGTACCGGAGGGTATGTGCCACTGCCCCTGCAGGTGCCCCAGACAACCTTACAATCAACAGCCATCAGCCCACCAACACATCTGAGCTGTATTGTGTGCTTCAACACCAATATTCGTCCAAGCTCACCCTCAGCGCTGCTACTAAGGCTGCATGTGCAACTGGCCTGGTGGAAGCTTTGCTGTGTTGTGGCCCCCCTGTGCTGCTCACCTTGCCTGGAGTTCCTTGGAACACGTCAGCAGTTCTAGGATGTATGTCTGCAATCCCTGTGCCTCTGCTTGCGCACACATGTGCATGTGGGCACCAACAAACGTGTCCAGAATCCAGACGTCCAATGGGCCATGTCTGCTGGCAAAGGTGGTCTGGAGGCTCATCCCCCTGCAGAAAGGGCATGAAACACATGATTAATGCTTTAAAGTAATTTGTGTGTGTCTCTTCAGGCATCTCATTACTGGACCATGTCAGAGACGTACATCAGAAATCACACCATCAGTCCGTCTTTCACATCCAAAGTGTGGAACACACTATCTATGGCATGAATTGCAACAACCACGTGTACAGTAAAGATAAGAAACATACTACACAATGCATAGCAATGAATGTACACATTAATCATGAAACACCCCATCTAGCAAAAGCAGAACAGTGGTCAATAACACCGCAATCATCCCCACTAGGGGTGTTAACACAAGTTACATAGCACCAGACATGCCACAGATATGACAGTCCAAAGCCCTTGTGTAATAGGCTGTTACACCGAACCATCCTTGCGAGCCCATGGATAAGGGAGGCAGGAGTGGCATAAGTGAGTCAAGGACCCCAAGCAGCAAACACATACACAAGACAAGCCTGAAGGGCCCAGCTGGAACAGACAGTGGATGCTTTCAAAAGCCACAAAGCACTGCACCGTAACATGAAAGCACAATAGACAAGCAATTTTAAACTATATTAACTAATTACACTAACTATGAAAAACCTACATTACCTAATTAAACTAACTATCAAACAGAAACTTAACTAACTAAACTAAAAGAAAAATCAAAAATGGCCACATACGACCCGGGGGGGAGGGGAGGCACCCAGGAGGGGGGGAGGTACAGGGTGCTGCTCAACACCCACATGCGATGATGCTGAGCCAAAAAAAAACCTCCATGAGCTCAACGCCTGCACAGCCCGACCTATGTGGGTGATAGATGGTCGTCCGAGTCTGGCTCATCCTGCAAAGGAGGATGTGGCACAGTAGCCTGGCCACGCCTAGCTGCAGCTTGCCCCTCGACAGCAGCAAGTCTGCCGGACGGGTGAGCCTGGTTCATTGTGGCGATGTGACGTAGGTCTGCATGCAGAACCTCACGTGATACACGTGCTTCCTCTTGCAAGGTAGCACGTGTAACACAGAGTTCCTCCTGCAAGGCCTGGCTGGACAACCACTGCACCTCCCGGCAAGCCTGTAGCTCAGCCGAGATGGTACGCTCAAGCTGTGCAAACCTCTCCTCTGCCCGCTGCCTCTGGGACATCATAAGGACATCCAGAGTGGATTTGAGGGAAGCATACTCCTCCCTCAGGGCATCCATGTGCGCCTCTGCGTGAGCAGCAATTGCTTTACGCAGAGACGACATTTCAGCCTGGAGTGCCCTGTCTGAGGCCGCCATGCCCAGCCTGAGCGAGCGGGCCGTGGACTGTGCCGCCTGCTGCTGGAGAAGCACCTGCCTAGCAGGGGGGAGCACAGATCGGGCCACACGCTCCATGCTCTCAGCGATGTTCTCCATTGCTGCCCCCTGCCATTCTGAATTGGGAGTCATGTCTTGCTCCCACTCAGTAGACTGTGGTTGTGCGCGGCGACCGCGTTGCTGGGCTTGACCCCTGCGGGACCCAAGGACTGGGTGTCTTCGCTGTGTTGGCACAGCCCGCGGCTGCACGACTACATGCCCCCGTCGACGTGATGTCCCAGGCACATCAGTGACTGGTGTGGAAGGTGACCCTGCATCCCAATCCACCACGGGCGGAGGAACCAAGACTGTCTGATCCCTCAGTACAGGTGTCGCGGACAGAGGAGTGTCCACATCAGAATCACTCACCCCTGACACATGGACTTGATGCTCATCCAACTCGACATGGACGTCAGAGTCGTCATCAGGGCTGGACTCATAGGCAGCCAGAGACAAGATGGACTGTAGAACTTGGGGGTTTTCGTGGCCTAACACCCCACGACCCCCATTTGTGCCGGGTTGATGTAGTGGTAACAACCCTGTGTCTGGCATGACAACACCATCCTCCGCCTCCATTGCGTCATCACCTGAAAAATAGAGAGAAAAAAGGTCACTACACATGTCAGAAGCACACAACACACACACACACCAACAACATACACATTAGGCAGACATGTGACACACAAAATAGAACCTGGCATGCATGCTGGGTCAACTTTGAATTGCTTCTGTGATCAGGCCGGTTGAAAGGTGGCAGTTTGCATAGAAGTGGGTCTATGCAGTGCAGAAAATGTATATGTCACTCACTACCTACATGTACAAGGACTCCATGGTGTGTGTCAGGAAATGTGAAGGCAGTGCAAGGTCAAATTCAGGCATCACATGCACTGTGCATTCAATGGGTAGCATATCTACAAGCAAAGCACCCCTCCACCCAAGTACAAAAGCAGGGATGCCTAGCATGGTATCAAAAGTCTGACCATAGACCTGTGTATTGACAGGCAGTGTTGACTGGCATCAACAGCTTAATGTGATTCAAGTGACAACACTGCAAATGATGATGGGACAGTAAGCAGGACACATGATGAAAACTCTGTAGGCCGCCCACGTGTGAAGAAGACACTACAACAGTCGGACAGAGTCATTGGCCATTAAATAGGCTGAGGCATGTGACCCACAAAGATTGTCAGACCCTAAACATGTGTGCAACGCAGTACTGAGCCAAAGTTGACATGGGAAGGCTGATGAGATGCCATGCAATGTATGTCACCCAGGACTTGTATTACAGTGATCATCCAGTAAAGGACACATAGGGGCATGCGTGCAATGGACATGGAGCATGAATGGGCACCCATGTCCCTGCGGGGCATCTGACCTATGCACAGTACAAGTGAGATACCCTGCATCAAGTACTAAGGCTGTACCACACAGCATATGTCTGGCAGATTGTACGCTGGAAGTTAGCATGCACACAGGACACATGAACAGGAAAGTACACAATGGCAAGATTGAAGCAGACCAGTGCAAAGGTGGAACTGGGGTGCAGAGTGGCGAAGGAGGGGCAAGGGAGCATGCCTACATGGAGTACCCGCATGCAGGCAGAGGACACATGCACGTCAGTCATGCAATGACATTGTGCCTGGGCTGAGAGGAAGGTCACCCCACGCCACATGCAGAAGGGCCAGTGAGCTGGAACATGGACCGGAGGGGTATACTGGTAACCAGCATGTGAGTAGGGTGCAATAGTGGTGATGCGGACAGTCCCCGTTTGCTCCACATGTCCAGCATCCAGCAGAGCAGACATGCATCACGGAAGCATTGCATTACTTACACATCAGAACCATGTACACGTCACATGTAGTGGCAATCATGCACAAAACATCCCACAAGTAAAACGAAAACGCCCTCAACAAACACACATCAACACTCACTGGACTGGGCATCAAAGTCCAGCATCTCTCCCACTCCTTCGACCGATTCAGGTGGTATGAACTCCACAACGAGTGACTCATGTAGAGTGAGCTCTTCCTCCACTGGTGAAGGCCCACCGCCAGTCACCAGAGTCAAGTTGTAATTTGAAGCACGCTTAGCCTTAGCGCTGCATTTGAGGTAATTCCAACGCTTTTGGCACTCTTGCGCCGTGCGCACCCCATGGCCGAATAAACTGACATGTTCCGCAACATGCTTCCAGTGGGTGTCACGGTGGGCAGCCGTAGTCTGACTATTGGCACCCACTACCATGTCACGGCTGTGGCCCCGCACGTAGTCCATGAGGAAGTCCAGTTCCTGATTGCAGAAAGGCTCGACGACGTGCAGGAGGTAGTGGCTGTGTGTGGGGTCTCAGCCCGTGCTGCAGGTGCAACCTTCCTCCTCTTGGACTGTGGCGCAGACCCTGGTTGGCTAATGCCGCCCTGACCAGTATGGCCAGTGGGTTCAGTGGATTGAGCCAAGGGAGAGGCAGGTGGAGGGACGACCAAAGGCCTGACTTGTGTCAGTGGCATCTGGGTGCCCTCTAATGGACCCTGCGCAGCAACATCCGCTGTGGCAGGGTCATTGACCGCAACGGTCCTGGTTGGCAGACTCACAACCGGGGTGTTGTTGGGTGCATCTGCCCCTGCACTTGCCAACACCCGGCTGTTCAGGGCAGCAGATGACATAACTGCCCCAGGGACACGTGTCTTGGTCAGAGCAGCCCTGCGTGCCCCTATGGTTTCCCTCCTGGCCTGTTGGAAATCTACCAAGGGCTCCTCAAGTGTCAATGCAGCCTGCGCTGGCAGACCCTGAGCCTGGGTGGCGGTGTCCACAGCTGCACCTGCAGCTACCACTACCCTTGGGCCTGTGGCAGTCGATGGAACGGACTGCCGGGTCACACGGGCGCCAGTGCCAGATGCAGAAGCTGCATCCCCCGGAACCACAGGGGGTGGTGGCATGACTGCACCAACACATGGCACAACATTGTGCTCAAGTGGCGCACCCCTGCCTCTTCCCCCTCTGTGGCTGCCCTGGACACCCTGGAGTCCCCCTACTCCCTGGTCACCACGGCCATGTCCCCGACCATGCCCGCCACGAGGAGTACGCCCAGCTGAGGCGCCCCTCACCTTTGGTGGCCTCCCAACCATGGCACAGATGTAGTAGTGCCGGCACAGATGGAGTAGTGCCAATGGGAGGTGTACACCACAATTGACCTGGGCAATTGGGGTGAAGGGGGTGGGAAGCAAGATGTTAACAGCCCCCCTGCACCTGCAAGGCTGTATGTGACCCCGGTGATGTAGTGACGGGTCACGCAACGCTCAGGCACCCCAAAACTGCAGTAAAACCGTGCATGCAACCCTGCAGCCTACGTGCGTGGAATCAACCTCCCGCAGTATGCGGTGGCACCCAGTAACACGAATAACGCGTACGCGTGGGACACGCAGGCTACTATGACCTCGAAAATGGGTGCGATACACAGGGGCACCCGCAGTGGGAAAAATAGCATGTGCGACTCACCGTCTGACTAGCGCAATGCAGAAAAACACGCGTAGCCAATACCCCCGCCAAAAGAAGAGATACGTCCTTGATGGCTGTGAAGTTGTGATGGCGCGCGAAACAACAGGAAGCAGCAACACACGTCGGTCTCCACGAAAGGCATGTACAACGAACTGCTGCCCCCGCTCACCTTTAACCCGTGCTGAGAAAAACCGCCAGCGCGCGTCACGTCACTTACGTGCATGGGCCCTTTCCTCGGATTACACGCATTCCCATGCGAACGTGCAGTTTTTCACGTGCGCTGAAACGCTGAAGCGCGCGTCACGTCACAGAGGCGCTTAAGCTTGAAGGGCCTTTGGTCCAATGAAATCGCGTATGCGTGCAGACACGCTTACGCGCTAAGGGCCTTTCCTCGAATTACACGCTGACGTGCAATTTTTTCACGTGCCAAATCACTGCGTATCAAGCTGGCCACGCGAAAACACACAGAAGACCACGCTCCTGCCCAAAAGGCTGAATCACTGCCTCCCAGAGCCCCGAGCACGCTCCCACCTGCCATCTGCTGCTGCCTGACTGCCTGCTGCCCTCGTGCCCTGCCATTTGGTGCCTGCACATCAGCCATCTGCAGGGGTCCAGTTGCTGTGTCCACCCCTGCTGGAACAGAAGACTCCCGACTGGGATACCATCGCTCCACAGCCCAGCCCCAGGACCCAGTTGCCCACCCACGCCTGCCTCGGGGGTCGCCATGTCGGGGCAAACACGATCTGAGACCACTGGCGACCCCCAGCCAGAGGGGCAGAGGGCCACCAGCTTCAGTCAGAAGGAAGTTGGTGTCCTAGTGGAGCTTGTCCTGGGGCATTATGATGCCCTCTTCGGATCATCACGCGCCGACAAGGAAGGACGGAACAGGATCTGGGACGACTTTGTGGTTGCCATCATCGCGGAGGGGGTGACAACCAGCAACATCAAGCAAGTCAAGAAGCACTGGGAGGACTTGAGGTCCAGGACCCTCATAAAGGCCCGGCGCCTCGTGGAGGGGGGCTGGGGCAGCATGAGTACCATCCAAATGAGGGTCCTGGAACGCGTACGCCCAGCGCTCCATGCCCAGATCCTTGAGAGGCAGACCCGTCTGGAGTCGAGCGGTAAGTGGCCAACCATTGCTGTGTGAGACAGGGCATGTTGCAGTGTGCTGGTTGTCTGATACTTGCCTGTATGTGTGACATAGGCCATGTACGCATGTGTGTGTGCAGGGACATCATGGTCATGCATGTGAGACCAGTAATGTGTGAAGCACACGGTTGGTGTATGTGTTTAAATGCAACATGGGGAGCCCTATGCGGAATGGACACATGAGAGCATGCCAGTCTCTGTTCCTGGACATGGGTGGGGGTGTGGGATGGGTGCTGATGCCATGTACATGTATGGTGTCCATGTCTGTGTGTCTGACCTGCGTGCCTGTGACTTGTGAATGCCATGGATGCATGACACATGTCTGTGACAATGTTCAGAATCACTGATGCAGCCTAGTTATCCTTGCATCCACTGTGTCTGGGGTGTACGAGTCCAGATGGATGAAACTACGGTGAAGTGTGTGCATGTGATAGGCATGACCCATGATGCATGTGAGTTCCAAAACAACATTGTATGTTTCAAGAGTCCCTTGGACATGTATGCTAATGTCCATAGCATGCGCCATGCTAGTTACTGCATGTGTTTTGCCTGCACTGACCCATGTGTTGTGGAGGAACATGATGGAAGGGCTCTTTGACAGTGCCACTCATCTGCTATGGCTTCTTGTCTAGGGGGCCATTGTACAGTACCCTGATGCTTGTGTTCTATGTCTCCCTCTACACAGCGCCAAGTGAAGAAGAGGGCGGAGACAGCGCTGTGGAGTAAAGCAGCGGGGATGCCCCCACGGCTGCAGCGGAAGGGGTGGGTGAGCCCCCACAGGGGCTTGCAACGGCGGAAGACGGGGTGGAGCCATCCAGGTTGGTGGTTTCCACAGAGGAGGAGGAGGCCGCTACTGAGCCGCACATGGGGTCTGGTGGGGGCATCCCTGCTGGTGCAAGTGGTGCAGTCCAGGGGCAGGAGGCAGCACAGGTCGCCGTGGAGGGGCCTGTGCATGTCACTGTCCCTGACACTGTGACTGCACCACCATGCACCAGCAGGGATGCCCCATCCCAGGCCTGTCCGCAGGTAGGGGGGATGTCCATGTCATCTGACTTCCCTCCACCTGCGGACGAGGGGACCCCTGGCCGTATGGAGAAGGTCCTGATTGGTGTCGCATTGCACACGGGTGTCATTCGTGATGACGTGCGTGCTTCCCGGGGGGAGCATGCATGTCATCACGAAGAGCACCGTGCCAACGTGGCCCAGTTGGGAGCGGCCGTGGTCGGGGGTGTTAGGAAAGATTTCTTAATTGTGGGTAATTTTCCTTCCATGTGGCAACCCCTAAACTTTTTGCTGTTGTTTTCACCATGATCTAGACTTTGCCAGAGAAGTGCAGCCTTCTGCCGCACTCCTCTGGTCTTTCGCTCCATTCTTACGGGGAAACTGACATGCCCTTAAGACAGTCAGTACCGGGAAATGCTGTTTTCTGTAGTTTCTTTATCATGTTGCAGCTTTCGTGCAACATGACACAAGAGGGCACTGTAAGCTAAGTTACTGCTCTCTTGGGTCTCTAGCCTTCTACAGGCCCTAGATACTCTTTTTGGATTGTAACTGATCGGTGCAAGTGAATCAGGGACGGGAATGGTGGCAGCGATCGTTTCTTGTGTTTTTGAGCTCCTTTTGGCGTTTTAAGCGTGTTTCTCACGCTTAGCCCAAAATGGTGGCCTGGCTCCCAAAATGGCCAGACCACGAGGCTCTTTGTCCTGTCCGCTGACCATCTTGCCCCCTTCACCTTCCCAAGGTCGAGCCGACCCGGGGCCTTCCTTATTTGGGCATGTACTTTCCCGCGAAACACAGATGATTTTGTGGGCTTCTACAGGCCTTGTGTGTGCCTCCAGGATGTGGGCTGGGATGTCTGGTCCCAATACACATCCTGGGTGCCAGAGAGTCTAGTGTGGTGTGAATGCCTGGGACCACCATGGTCTGTGATAGGTCCACGTATGGTGTGAGTGTTTGATGAGCGGATCTCCCATTGGATCCCCTCCGTTTTGGCGCGAAGGGAACCGTGGATAAGAGGGGGCTGGAAACGCCACTACCCTGTCGATCTCCTGAGTTCTCACGAACAAAGGAATACAGGAGCCAAGTATCCTGCAACCACGAGGCTGAACCGAGGAATCGCTGGTGATCCGCTGAAGGACTGCTCCTCTGCACTGCTGTCGCTTTGTGAAACCCTTTCTACCTCTGATCGAACCAGAAGGCCTGTACTGGTACTTCGACCCTTGGAATAGCAGGGACAGCTATTCTCGGCATCTTCACCATCTCCTGCATGTAAGCCTTCGGAAGTGTCTCTGGGCCATCCAGCAGACTGACCAGCCTACCCAGGAGTCTTGCTCTGTAACCGCCGCCAGGTTGTGTTGTATTTCGAGTCCTTGTCACTCTCACACGATTCGTACACTTGGCATTCCCAGGTCTGAAGTGAGTAGTGTACATTTGGCTGAGATACACACGGGCGCTCCGTTGCCCTGCTGTGGTAACAAACTGTGCGGGTTCACTTTGTTTGGGACATCTTTAACTCAACTCTGCTGCTGCAGAATCTACACGACGACGAGACGTCCCCTGCTGCCCTGAACCTGCCAGCACTGAAACTGACGCAGAGATGCCTGGGTCTGCTTGCATCGGGGACCGGTGAGTAGCATAGCTAGGAACTGGTCGCCCTCCTGCAGGAGCCCATAGCTTTTCCCCGCTGTGTCAAACAGCACACCTTTCCGTACTCGCGCTCTGCTTCTGCCCACAGTGGAGGCTGCGCTTGAGTCGCGGAACTCTGTTCTTCTTCATTTGTGCACCAAACTGAACTGCCTGATTCCCTTGAAGAAACTCCCCTTTTTGCCCGTTGGCACCAGCGTGTGCAGGTACTTTTGAGCACAAGGCTCCACTCTTCGTAGGGCTTGGACTTCCTTTTAGTTAGGTGCCTCTGAAGGCGGACTGGGTCTAATCATTATTTTGCACTGCCTGTTTTCCTCCCCTTATAGGTGGACTACACATTTCGTGCATTTAACGCTTTAGACTTGTTTGTATTTGTATATATATTGTATTGGTTTGGTATGTGTTGGTTTACTAAAGTTTTATTGTGATTTTCTCGCTACGGTCATTGTTGCAAAGGCCTTGGAATAAATGTGTATATATTTTTAATATAACACCTGTTTGGAGTAATGTGTAAGTGTCCTTGCTTTGTGTGCTCATTGCGGGCTTTCAGTCACCCTCACCCCTCTTGAGACCTAGTCTTGACCGCCGCGATCGCTACCCTGATTGGTCTGGCTTGTCCAGAGGTTACCCTGTTCCAAGTAATTAGGTTGGCCTTCTGAACTTCTGCGCCGCCAGGACAGAGTTCAGAAATCCGTCTTAACAAATTGGTGTACAGCGGTGGGATACGACTGAAGGTGTCCAGTGTTGCGCACAAACTAAGGCATTTCAAGTTATTCCTACCAGGATACGTAGTGAATTGTCGGAGTATAACTTTAAAAAGGCCATAGTTCTATCTAACAGTATGGAAACAAATACCTTGTTAACTTTAAATGCTTCCAAATCCGAAACATTGAAAAAGATGTGTGCGGAGAGTGTTTCCTCTCAAGGCACCAAATTGGATATGATCCAAAGAATCGTGGCGTGGCAAGAAGCGCAGCTTGACGCTATAACTTCTGAGGACAGTGCGGAAGAAGGTGGGGCTGCTCTCACTGGTAGAACCGACGGTTCTGCCGCTGCACTGATCCACCGCGATCACGAGGAAAGGGAGGATGAGATGTCTAATGTTTCCTCTGCCAGTGGTGATGGGGAGGCTATGCTTGAATTCAAGAAGCAAGAGCTGCGGTTTAGGCAGAAGGAGCTTGAGTTCAGCATAGCCAAACTACAAATCGAACAGGCAGAAAAACAGAAAGACAGGGATCACCAGTTGGAACTGGCCAAGCTTCAGGTTGCAAATGGATCCAAGAGTTCTGGACATGGGTCTGGGGCCTCCTCTGATCCACGGTTTCCAAAAGATCTGCTCAGTATGTATGAGGAAAAGAATGACATTATGGACTGGCTGAATAGGTTTGAGTATGCATGTGAAGTTCAAAAAGTTGACAATGCTGATAAGATTGCCTGGTTACTCAGCAGACGCCCCATTCTGACTGTAGTGCCATTATGGAAATGTCGAAGGCTGAGCGAGCTGATTTCGCAATGTTAAAGCAAACTCTCATTTTAAAGTTTGGAAAGACTCCTGCCCAATATTTAAAACTATTCCGAGAGTACAAGAAAAAAGAAGGTGGTACTTGGGTATCTTATGTAACCGAATCCTTAAAACTTGACTGGATGGGTCGAAGGTTATAAGGTTTTTACCTTTGAAGGCATGATAAATCTTGTCATGCTGGAACACATTTTTGCATCTTCTTCCCCGGAGCTTAAGCAGCATTTGGCCGATTCGAAGGAGATAGATCCTAAGAAGCTGGCCATTGCAGCACACTTATGGGTGTCACATCGAGTGTCCCATAAGGACAAAACCCATCCTGGTAAGCAGGAGGAAGGGAAAAAGTCCAAAGATAAGGAGGGTGGAGAATCTGATAAATCTTCTTCTCAAAAGGGCCACAAAAAGAAAAATAAGGGTAAAACACAAGAGAACTCACAGGGTAGTGGAGGTCAACCTCCGAAACAGAACTCTGGTCACAATTAGCCTCCCTATGTAAACAGACCCAATTGATCTTGTTTTGCTTGTGGAGCAACTGACCACGTGAAGGGGGATCCCCGGTGTAAGGTTAAACCTTTGGAGGTCCACTCCGCTAATCTGGCCTTCTCCTCCTACGAGGAAGAAGAGATTACAGGAGCATCCTTCTCCTCAGACTCATTCCCCAGCGGGATAGAAGCTGAGGTAGTTTTAGTTTCCCTGGGTTCCTGGGAGCCTAAAGTCGCAGAGGCTTATGCTAGGATTCCAGATAATACCAAGCACTACTTTAAAGACAGTGTGCTGATCAATGGAGTAGATACTCCAGCTCTTAGGGATAGTGGGTGCAGTCGAACTGTAGTGGATTCTACCTTGGTAGACTCAGAGGAAGTTGCTGGAGCTACTCTGATGCCCACTAAGTTGGCTGACGGCCCACTTTGCATGTTCCCAGTAATACCTGTAAATCTTACTTTAAATGGTACAGCAGTCAGGATTCCAGTGAGCATTCAGAGAAACGTCCCAGGAAAGGTCTTGTTAGGCACTGATCTCAAAGCTTTAGGGCTCATAGGAGACACTGCCGACAGACCCTACACACGGTCTCAAGCACGGGCAGCATTGGCCAAGACCAATACGCCGCCCCAGCCGAAGGGGAAACCCAAGGCGAAAGGAGTAAACAAGTCAAGACGAGGGAAAGAGAACATTCCCCCGAGCTCGCCTACCACTGCGGTGGAGGAAGTTGGTCAATCGCCCGGGCCTGACGAGGAGGTGGCGATGCATGAAGTATTTGACCCCAACGACCATCCTGAACTAAAAGACTTGTTAGTAGAAGGTGGTCCTGACAGGGAAGAATTCAGTAAAGGCCAACATGAGTGCCTATCTCTGGAAGGCCTAAGGAGACAGGCCTGCTCCCAGCTTGAGGGTGAACCTCCTCGGACGCATCAGATTTATTGGGAAGGTGGCCTCCTGTATAGTGAGCCCACAGAGTCTACAGAAGGAGACCATAGGAGGTTGGTGGTTCCCCTTGCTGTAAGACCCTTCATCCTGCAGTGGGCCCATGAAGTGCCCCTTGCTGGTCACCTTGGTATTAAGAGGACCAAGCAAAGGTTATCCATGCACTTCTACTGGCCCAAGATGGGGGTGCAAGTAGAAAGTCACTGCAGGAGTTGTGCCTCCTGCCAGTTATCTGGTAAGGTTGGCTCGACAATCCAAGCTCCATTGGTACCACTCCCAGTTGTGGGAATACCATTCGAGTTGGTCCCCTTGACCTGCCAACATCCTCAGACAATAGGTTTATCCTGCTGCTGATCGACCATGCCACCAGATATCGTGAGGCCATCCCATTGAAAACTGTAACTGCCAAGTCAGTTGCAAAAGCGTTACTTGGCATATTTACTAGGGTTGGCTTCCATAAAGAAGTTGTGTTGGATCGGGGCAGCAACTTTATGTCGAAGTATATGCAGGCTATGTGGAAAGAATGTGGGGTCACCTACAAGTTCTCTTCTGCATACCACCCCCAGACCAATGGTCTGGTGGAACGTTTCAACAGAACATTAAAGAGCATGATTGGGGCTCTGGAAGAACCTCAGAGAAGAAAATGGGATCTTCTTTTACCATGCTTACTGTTTGCCTACCGAGAGTTACCACAGGAGGGTGTTGGCTTCAGCCCCTTCGAACTTCTGTTCGGTCATCCTGTACGGGGATCCTTAGCCATAGTCAAAGAGGGATGGGAGATGCCCACTCCCCCTGTTACTACCAACATAGTAGATTATGTGCTGGGGCTCAGAAGACGGATGGTACTTCTGATGGGCTTGGCTAGTGATAAATTGAAGGCAGGACAAGCGCTGGTGAAACATTGGTACAACCAGAAAGCTTCCCTCATCAACTTTACACCTGGTCAGCAAGTCCTGATCATGAATCTTATAAGGCCTCGAGCTTTACAGGACAAATGGTCAGGCCCTTACACAGTGGTGGAGCCCCTGGGTGAGGTTAACAATTTAGTGGACCTTGGAAGGCCTGGACAGGCTCCAAAAGTGTTTCACGTAAATAGGCTGAAGGCTTTCGTCCCAAGAGTCGAAATCGCAGCACTGCTACTGGCTTCAGATGTTGAGGAAGAGGAGTCTGAACCTCTCCCCGACCTGTTCCAAAGCGGTCCTTCAGATAGCTCCTTTGAGGGTGTCCGAGTGGCCCCTCACCTGACTTCTGATCAGCAGGCTGAGGTGAAAAGTTTGCTTTGGCAGTTTTCCCCCCTGTTTTCACAGTTGCCTGGTTTGACACCTTGGTGCAAACATAACATAGACACAGGAGACAGTGGCCCTCATTACGACCCTGGCGGAGATCCATGGTGCAATTTGCACCATGGTCCATGGCGCAGAGCTGCCAACTCCGCCATGGGGGTTGGCGGACTTACCGCCCCATTCCGACCTTGGCGGGGCGGTAAGTCCCCAATCCCCATTTACCCTTCCCCATTCCCATTTTTGCCCCATAGGGCATAATGGGAGTGGGGAAGGCGTTAATTACGCCACCGTAAATTACGGTGGCGTAATTAACGAGAGGTCCCGTAGCGCCATGGATTTTTCCGCCCGGAAAATCCGGGCGTAAAAATCACCATGGCGCTACGGAAAGTCGTAATCTGGCGGAGAGGTACGCCATGCATTACGCTGGCGTAAACCCCTCTCCGCCAGGGTCGTAATGAGGGCCAGTGTACCTACCAAAAGTAGGGGATACAGGATGTCAGACAAAGTACGGTCTTATATTAAGACCGAGGTCAACAAGATGTTAGACCTTGGGGTGATTGAACCCTCTAGTAGTCCTTGGTCCAGCCCTGTGGTTTTGGTTCCAAAGGCAGGCACTTCTGAATTGAGGTTCTGCGTGGATTACAGGGCTCTGAATGCTGTCACCAAGACAGATGCACACCCCTTGCATCGAACAGATGAGCTGGTGGATACTTTGGGTACCTCCAAGTACCTCAGCACATTTGACCTCACTGCTGGCTATTGGCAAATAGCTTTAGCAGAACATGCCAAGGAGAAGACGGCGTTTTCTACTCCAGACGGCCTTTACCAATTCAGGGTAATGCCGTTCGGATTGAAAAATGCACCTGCCACTTTCCAGAGGCTTGTGAATCATGTGTTGAATGGGTTGGACGAATTCTGTCTTGCATATCTGGACGATATAGCAGTTTTCAGTGCCACCTGGGAAGACCATGTGAAACACCTCGGGATTGTACTCCAGGCTCTTCAGAAAGCACACTTGACCATAAAGGCTAGTAAATGCCAGATTGGACAAGGCTCAGTGGTTTACCTAGGACATGAAGTAGGTGGAGGGAGGATACAGCCTGTTCCCAGTAACGTACAAGCAGTACAAGACTGGCCTACCCCCACTACACAGACCCAAGTGAGAGCCTTCTTAGGACTCACGGGGTATTACCGCAACTTCGTGGCAGACTATGGCACCATAGCTGCCCCTCTGACTGCCCTCACCACTCCGAAGAAACCCAAGAAGGTACCTTGGACCGACGAGTGTGAGAAGGCCTTCAACGGCTTAAAAGACTCCTTGTGCCAGGCCCCTGTCCTCAGGGCCCCTGATTATCAAAGACCTTTTATTGTGCAGACGGACGCCTCTGACACTGGGATAGGAGCTGTACTATCGCAAGTAGATTAGAAGGGCAAGGAATACCCTATTGGTTTTATTAGTCGCCAGCTTAAGGACAGAGAGCTCAGATGGTCCACAGTGGAGAAAGAATGTTTCTTTGTTGTGTGGGCCCTACGGAAGCTGAGGCCCTACCTCTATGGGACCCACTTCACTGTGCAAACTGACCATAAGCCCTTAAAGTGGCTAATGAACATGAAGGGAGAGAATCCAAAGTTGCTTAGGTGGTCCATAAGTCTACAAGGCTTCAACTTCACTATTGAGCATAGGCCAGGTGTCCAACATAGCAATGCTGATGGGTTGTCCAGAATGTTTAACCGACCTGAACAAGAGACTCATCCAGGGGTGGATTAGTTCCCCCTGTACATAGTCTGGGAGGGGCGACTGTTAGGAAAGATTTCTTAATTGTGGGTAATTTTCCTTCCATGTGGCAACCCGTAAACTTTTTGCTGTTGTTTTCACCATGATCTAGACTTTGCCAGAGAAGTGCAGCCTTCTGCTGCACTCCTTTGGGCTTTTGCTCCATTCTTACGGGGAAACTGACATGCCCTTAAGACAGTCAGCACCGGGAAACGCTGTTTTCCGTAGTTTCTTTATCATGTTGTAGCTTTCGTGCAACATGACACAAGAGGGCACTGTAAGCTAAGTTACTGCTCTCTTGGGTCTCTAGCCTTCTACAGGCCCTAGATACTCTTTTTGGATTGTAACTGATCGGTGCAAGTGAATCACGGACAGGAATGGTGGCAGCGATCGTTTCTTGTGTTTTTGAGCTCCTTTTGGCGTTTTAAGCGCGTTTCTCACGCTTAGTCCAAAATGGTGGCCTGGCTCCCAAAATGGCCAGACCACGAGGCTCTTTGTCCTGTCCGCTGACCATCTTGCGCCCTTCACCTTCCCCAGGTCGAGCCGACCCGGGGCCTTCCTTATTTGGTCATGTACTTTCCCGCGAAACACAGATGCTTTCGCGGGCTCCTACAGGCCTTGTATGTGCCTCCAGGATGTGGGCTGGGATGTCTGGTCCCAATACACATCCTGGGTGCCAGAGAGTATAGTGTGGTGTGAATGCCTGGGACCACTGTGGTCCGTGATAGGTCCACGTATGGTGTGAGTGTTTGATGAGCTGATCTCCCATTGGGTCCCCTCCGTTTTGGCGCGAAGGGAACCGTGGATAAGAGGGGGCTGGAAACGCCACTATCCTGTCGATCTCCTGAGTTCTCACGAACAAAGGAATACAGGAGCCAAGTATCCTGCAACCACAAGGCTGAACCGAGGAATCGCTGGTGACCGCTGAAGGACTGCTCCTCTGCACTGCTGTCGCTTTGTGAAACCCTTTCTGCCTCTGATCGAACCAGAAGGCCTGTACTGGTACTTCGACCCTTGGAATAACGGGGACAGCTATTCTCGGCATCTTCACCATCTCCTGCACGTAAGCCTTCGGAAGTGTCTCTGGGCCATCCAGCAGAGTGACCAGCCTACCCAGGAGTCTTGCTCTGTAACCGCCGCCAGGTTGTGTTGTATTTCGAGTCCTTGTCACTCTCACACGATTCGTACACTTGGCATTCCCAGGTCTGAAGTGAGTAGTGTACATTTGGCTGAGATACACACGGCCGCTCCGTTGCCCTGCTGTGGTAACAAACTGTGCGGGTTCACTTCGCTTGGGACATCTTTAACTCAACTCTGCTGCTGCAGAATCTACACGACGACGAGACGTCCCCTGCTCCCCTGAACCTGCCAGCACTGAAACTGACGCAGAGATGCCTGGGTCTGCTTGCATCGGGGACCGGTGAGTAGCATAGCTAGGAGCCCATAGCTTTTCCCCGCTGTGTCAAACAGCACACCTTTCCGTATTCGCGCTCTGCTTCTGCCCAAAGTGGAGGCTGCGCTTGAGTCACGGAACTCTGTTCTTCTTCATTTGTGCACCATACTGAACTGCCTGATTCCCTCGAAGAGACTCCCGTTTTTGGCCGTTGGCACCAGCGTGTGCAGGTACCAGCGTGTGCAGGTACTTTTGAGCACAAGGCTCCACTCTTCGTAGGGTTTGGACTTCCTTTTAGTTAGGTGCCTCTGAAGGTGGACTGGGTGTAATCATTATTTTGCACTGCCTGTTTTCCTCCCCTTCTAGGTGGACTACACATTTCGTGCATCTAACGCTTTAGACTCGTTTGTATTTGTATATATATTGTATTGGTTTGGTATGTGTTGGTTTACTAGAGTTTTATTGTGATTTCTCGCTACGGTCATTGTTGCAAAGGCCTTGGAATAAATGTGTATATATTTTTAATATAACACCTGTTTGGAGTAATTTGTAAGTGTCCTTGCTTTGTGTGCTCATTGCGGGCTTTCAGTCACCCTCACCCCTCTTGAGACCTAGTCTTGACCGCCGCGATCGCTACCCTGATTGGTCTGGCTTGTCCAGAGGTTACCCTGTTCCAAGTAATTAGGTTGGCCTTCTGAACTTCTGCGCCGCCAGGACAGAGTTCAGAAATCCGTCTTAACAGGGGGTTTCGTACATGTGTCGGCCACTCTGGCGACCCTCTCCTCCTCTGTGGAGGCTATGTGCCAGCCGTTCTCCATGCCGTCTTCTGGCCCAGATGCCACCAGGGCCCCCTGTGGACCTGCCCCGACCAACGGAGCCAACTCGGTAGGGATCACAGTCGGGAGTCAGAGGTCCAGCAGGGGTGGACACACCAGCAACTGGACCCCAGCAGATGGAGGATGTGTTGGCATCATCGGGCAGGGCACGTGCACGATGGCGTCGGTGGATTCCATCAGCCTGGATGCCGTCGTGCTGGCACAGGCAGTTGCGTCGGAGGCAGCGGCAGGCTCGACGTGGGAGGCATCATGGCTCGGGGCCATCAACATCAGGGGGGCAGGCATCGGCCGGAGGGCAGGAGAACCCTGGAATGGGAGTGTCTTCCGTGTGGGAGCGGTTGGGCCAGCAGATAGGTGCGGAGCGGCAGCGGGCAGAGGAGGAACGGCTCACAATGGTCAGGGCGGAGAATCCATGCGAAGGGCGCTGAGGCGGGCTGAGTGCCTCGAGGGTATTCGCAGGGAGTTGGAGCTGGACACTGCATTATCCCAGCGAGACCTCGGGGCCAGGGAACATGCCCACCTCCAAGCCATTGAACAGGAGTTCGATGATGCCCTGGCCCATGACATCAACCAGTGAGCCGTCGGACTAGCCCGCTGCCCTTGTAAATAGTTATATAGTTAGTGTTAGGTTTCCTTTGCTTTTTTATTTATTTTGGACCTTTTAGACAATGGACCAAATTTTTGGTTATAGTTTTTTTATTAGGTAGTATGTTTAGATAGGTTTCATTTCTTCAGTTGGGATCATGGACCCTGGATTTTTTATCTTTATATAGTTGACTGTTGGATTATAGTTTTTCTTTTGGATTTACCCATGGAGCAATGGTTTTCGGTTTTGTTTTTCCCTTGGATTTACTTTTTTGAACTGTGACTTTGGACACCTTTCCTTTGGATCATGATTTGTTGTTTTTCATTATTTTACGGACATGCTGCTTTTCGTTTTTAATTCCCATTGTCGTTTGTATATTTTTAATTCCATTTATGTTGCTTTTAATACATTTTTATCATCAAACTTCAATGTGTAGTATCATCTCATTGGTTTCATGCATGTCATGAGATGGGTTTTGACATTCACTTACACCCCTTGTGTGTATGTGAGGGACATGTGTTCATTTGCATACTTGCCATTGGGGTTGTATCATGTAATTGGCATTTCTAAGTGGGTGGATGCAATACTTGGGTGGGTGTTTGGCATGTGGAGGCTGCCCATAAGGGCCAGGGATCTAGATTGTGATGACGTGTTGGCTGGGGGACATGTGTCGGGGCCTGCGGGCAGGTGCCCCGCACTGCTGGGGGGTGGGGGTGCAGGGGGACATGTGGGGGACATGAGTGGTGGCCTGCGGGCAGGTGCCCCGCACTGCTGGGGGGGTGGGGGTGCAGGGGGACATGAGTGGGACATGAGTGGGGGCCTGCTGGCAGGTGCCCTGCACTGATGGGGGGTAGGGGTGCAGGGGGACATGAGTAGGACATGAGTGGGGGCCTGCGGGCAGGTGTCCCGCACTGCTGGGGGGTGGAGGTGCAGGGGGACATGAGTGGGACATGAGTGGGGGCCTGCGGGCAGGTGCCCCGCACTGCTTGGGGGTGGAGGTGCAGGGGGACATGAGTGGGACATGAGTGGGGGCCTGCGGGCAGGTGCCCCGCACTGCTGGGGAGTGGGGGTGCAGGGGGACATGAGTGGGATATGAGTGGGGGCCTGCTGGCAGGTGCCCCGCACTGCTGGGGGTGGGGGTGCAGGGGGACATGAGTAGGACATGAGTGGGGGCCTGCGGGCAGGTGCCCCGCACTGCTGGGGGGTGGGGGCGCGGGGGGACATGAGTGGGACATGAGTGGGGGCCTGTGGGCAGGTGCCCCGCACTTCTGGGGGGTGGGGGTGCAGGGGGACATGAGTGGGGGCCTGCTGGCAAGTGCCCCACACTGCTGGGGGGTGGGGGTGCAGGTGGACATGAGTGGGACATGAGTGGGGGCCTGCAGGCAGGTGCCCCGCACTGCTGGGGGGTGGGGGTGCAGGGGGACATGAGGGGGACATGAGTGGGGGCCTGCGGGCAGGTGCCCCGCACTGCTGGGGGGTGGGGGTGCAGGGGGACATGAGTGGGACATGAGTGGGGGCCTGCTGGCCGGTGCCCCGCACTGCTGGGGGGTGGGGGTGCAAGGGGACATGAGTTGGTGATCAGTAGTGCAAGGAGACATGTGCCTTTGCTGGGGGGCATGCCCATGTTGGGTGGGCTGCCTGCGGGACATGACCAGGGGTGCAGGGTAGTCCCCTGTGGTGTGGGCTGCCTGCAGAGGCCGTGGACGGTGTACAGGGAACACCTGGGAGGACTCACACTGCCAAATCACGTGTAGGACTCCCCGGCACCCCCGAAATACACGTACCCCGCTGAAATTGCGTGTGAAACTTCCCGCGCACCCCAGTAATATACGTACCCTGCTCGCACAGGGCCAATCGCATGTGAAACTTCCCGCGATCCCCAGTAATACATGTACCCTGCTGAAATCGCGTGTGAAACTTCCCGCGCACCCCAGTAATACACGTACCCTGCTCGCACAGGGCCAATCGCGTGTGAAACTTCCTGCGATCCCCAGTAATACACGTTCCCCGCTTGCCGTGCTGGTACAGAGTTAGCGCAGCCCTTTGCGCTGGATTGGGGATTTTGATGGCTTTTCCCTGCGCGAGGGGCATTCTTGGGGGCGTAACTGGCGCTGCTGCAAGGTCGCTGCTCCACTGTGCGCCACGGCTGGTTTTGGTAGCTGAAATCCATGAATACGCTGTGCGCGGAAATGGATTTTAGCACACGCGGCTGGCGCAGAGATTCGCACATGCACACTGTGCGCCAGCCGCGTGCGCCACTTGTGCGCTAAATTCCATGAATTACCCCCTAAATGTTTATCTCAGGCACACTTCAGGGGGCGAGTCTGTTCTTAATCGCCTCAATTCAGCCGTTCATCCTTGAGGTCGATAAATGAGTACCAACACAGGTTGGGTGACATTGGGTGTATATTATTTCTATATAAAGCGCTTAAGCGATCCATTCTTGTATGAAATGTACATCACAGAAATGTACATCACATTATAGTGATATCGTAACCATATTTTCCGTAGTGTACAATGCTATGTGATGCCACATCCTGTTTTGTCAACGGTGAAAGTTTGTGTCCCATAGCTTCCCGAGATAACACTTCGGGGTGGGGTCACATGACATCACTTCCTGTGATGTCATCAGGGGGGTCAAGGGTTGTGTGATGTCACTTCCGCTACCCATGGCATTTTGGTGAAATGACGTCCCTGCAAGGACCCAGAGTCTTAGAAAGTATAATGGCCTCCGGTATCTGGTTAGGAGCTGCCAGGCCCTCCCCAAAGCAGCCCACATACACTCTTAGAATTCCCTCACCACCACTCCCATTCACATGGTGTGCCGCTTACCAGCCCCCACCTCTCTCCTCCACCAAGGCCTCAATCTGTACCTCGCTGCTCCAGTCTGTCAGGGCATATAGTGGGAGCCCAGCATGATCACTCCCCAGCAGCCTGCTCTGCTCTGACTGTCTGCTGAGAGGGGTCCGAAACAGAGTGTCTCTCCTTTCCTCACAGGGGACCTCCGATGCCCATCACACAGGCCCTGCTGGCCACCCACCCCTTCCTGCCGGTTGTGCTTTGCATCGCGGACTCTCCTCGGGTGCACACTCTCCCTGCTGGGCATCCGCTGCCTGCATTGTCGCTCCTGCATGCTCATTCACGGATGCAGCCCTCCCCAGGAGCCACATACCTCCGCTTCTCCCGCGGCCCTCCGCTTCATACAACGGGCCTCTGTGCCCAGCGAGGGCAGCCCACCCATTTGCCAGGCAGTTACCTCCTGTCAATCAGCAGGCACGTCATTTAGGGGTTGCCAGAGGTCAGAACTGCGACCTCTGACGTCTCCCTTGCTACCCCTGTGGTCTCCCTTGCTACCCCTAAAAAAAAAGAAAAAAGTGTCTTTTTTTTTATTGTAATGCAGGTTCCTGGGCTGTGGCCAGCACCATGTGGCTCTTTACTTCTGGAGTGGCTGGCTTTCTTGTTCAGGCCTCTAAAAAAAAGGAGAAAAAAAAGAACAGGGGTGCCACAAGTCTAACACTTTCAGCAGTGACCATAAATAAGACAGAATAGGAAAACCAAATAATGTGTCTTTCTGGAATTCTATACAATAATTGCTAGACTCATTGAAGGTTCATTTCAGGCACACTTCAGGGGGTTAGTCACTGATTTAGTCTGTTCTTAAACACCTCAACTCAGCCTTTCATCCTTCTGTGGTCGATATATGAGTACCAACACAGCTTGGGTGATTTTCGTTGTATATTGTTTCTATGTGCTTAGGCGTAAGTGCTATATAATAACACATCATTATCATTTGGCCATGGACGTCTGCTTGCATTCACAGTTATTTGGTAATATGGGTCTATACACACTGATCCTAACGATACATATGGCAATCCATTCTTGTATGAAATGTACATCACATTATAGTGATATCGTAACCATATTTTTCGTAGCGTACTTGGGAACAATGCTATGTGATGCCACTTCCTGTTTTGTCAAAGGGTGAAAGGTTGAGTTCCATTGCTTCCCGCGATATCACTTCGGGGTGGGGTCAAATGACATCCCCTCCTGTGATGTCATCAGAGGTCAAGGGTCGTGTGATGTCACTTCCGCTACCCCTGGCATTTTGGTGAAATGACATCCCTGTGTCAATGGGAAGCCTTCCTCAGCCCATAGGGCAATCTCCCTCTGCAAATTCAATGTGGTTCTTCAACGGGTGTTCCTCCACTTTGTCGCCATACCGGGGGCTTCCAGCAAGACATCTGGGGTGAAAAGGTGTCTTTAGAAATCGACATGGCGCAGAGCTCTGGTCTCATGCGCCCATCTTGCTCCATTGTCCCAGTTTCTTTTCTTTTTTTAAATGTATTGTGTGTGTGAATCATTCACATAAGTGTGGGAATGTGTATGCGCAAGTGTGTGTTTTATGCTGGCGTAGGAACAGGTGTCCTGGGTGGGGCAAGTTAACAACAAATGTTTTACCGGATCTACATTAGATGCCCAGGAAAAAGCACCATCCTTTCTTTTATCAACCAGTGGCTGATAAAAGAAAGGATGTTGTGCTGTTACTTGGCTAGACTGGCATTTTGGGGTAGCCATTCTGGCCATTTTTACTGTGGCAGCATGTATTTTTACTGGGCATCTGATAAACGTATGTTTTGCTACTTGGCTAGACTGACATGTTGGTGCAGCCAGGCTAGCTATTTAATACTGTGACATATGTTTTACTGTGCATCAAGAATCAAACAAATGTGAAAAGTGTTTGTATATGGCCATTTTGGAATACATTGTGCAGCTATTTGGACAAATATTCCTATTGTGACATGGTATTTTTGTAACTGCAAAGCCAACAGGAGTATATTCTTTTGTTGGGATACTGCCATACATTGGCAGCGCCAGTGTGGCCACGTTTTCTTATAGTATAATTACTGGCATTATGTGCAAAGCAAACACGAGTACGTTTTTTTAATAGGAATTCTGTCAAATATTGGTGCATCCAGCATGGAAATGTGTGGGCACAGCCTCTGTGAAAATGTTTTTATACTGGCATATATGGTGGGCATTGTGAAATGCGCCTGTGCACTATTACTGGCTTGCATCTATTGTATTCTTGGATTGGCAATACCCTACACAACCAATTGCAATCTGCTTGGCTTCTTGCCCAGTTTTTCCACAGAAAGTGTGCTGTATAACACAACCTTTTAACCCAATATTATAACCCCGAACCCCCTCCCTGGACACCCCATAAATACAGACTTCCTCACTATAGCTACTGCTACAGACTTTGCCAGTAATGGCAACTTTATATCACTTGCAGGAAGCTGCTGCTACAACCTATCTATGCCAGTAATGACATACATCACCACATTATCAGGGAGAGGGTTTCCCTTAATTATTTACGGCTCCCTCGCTACGTTCAGTAATTTGAGGAAACATTTGGGGATCTTCACTGAAAACATTCCTCCCACCCACCACTGTGAGGGCCCACCCATGAATCATTTAAAATCTTGGTGCCACGTCAGGAGCAGTCCCCCCCCCCTGCCCCCACCTATGCCTGCCCTCTCCCCTCCCCCCAGCTTCCCCTGGGCACCAAAAGCTGCCTGTGGCACTGATGGTAGTGGTCAGGGGAACCATCAAACGATTCCGCCATGTGATTGCAGACCATGAATTGTGCCTGTTGCCTGTCTGTGGAATCAAAATACAACTTCAACATTAAAGAGAACTGTTGTTTCCAATGCTTTTTAATACATATGGACATACCATCTTGGCCATTTGTCTTTTGGGCATTATCAGATAATACACATTAAAAACAAAAACCATGCAAGGATATTCTTTGCATACCTATTGGTAAAAATGTATTAGCTACGGCCAGGGGGCCCATACTCAGCAGATGTAGGATATCGAAGCTAAGCGCACTGCACACGATGGTTGATCGACTGCAGTCTCGCAGGCATAGGCGAAGCACAGATTGCATATCGATGCATGGGCTTTTTTCCCACTCTAGTACAGTCATCTACAGTCCCTACTGCCACAGAAGATTGATACAGTTAGAAAACCTTAAGTATGAAAACTGCTGTTCAATAGATGTCAAGCAGATAAAGATTTTGATGTAAAACCCTTGATGAAGTAATACATATTTTAGCGCTTCGATCTATTAATCAAAGATTCAAAAACAAAATCTTGGGAGTACTTCCCTGAAACAGTTTCAGGAGGCGAATTACACCTTTTCCAGTATTTCCTCCTTAAACCCGAGTCAAAATTTTAAAATGGACCTGGAAGTGTTTTTCTCTGGTTAAAGCACTATTTGGACGTTTCTTTCCCCACTCCCTCCTTTTCCCTCCCATGCCTCTGCCCGCCCTCTCCCGCCTGGATTAGCTAGTGTTCAGGTCATGAGGGCAAACCCCAGGGCAGCCTTGCCCAGACAACGGGCAGAGGCTAAGTGTGCGGCCTGTTTGATCTGATCCAAGCTCTACACCCTATCTCAATTAACAGAACCCTCGGGTAGGTGAGAAGAATCTACATGTTTTTATCATCTACATGTGACTGCCTCTTAGTGTTACATACATGCCTATATAGTATCACCTGCCTACTTAAACTCATTGGACCTGCATTGCAAAGCACCTTTCAAAGGGATAATCTCATTGAAGTAGGCCCACTGTGTTTATCAGCACAAACAGATTGACTCGTCGTATCACCTGCAAAGACTCATTGGGCTAGATCCCCAAATCTTTTTCTGGGCGCAAGTGAGAAGATGAACTAGCGCATCTCCGCACTTGCACCAAACAAAGGAGCAGCTCAATTCTCAAAGGGTATCCGAATGAGCGCACCTCGGATTCCACTTCTGCCGCCTTTGTGCAAATAAGTGGGCATTTATGCATATTTAAAAGTTAATCTCGAATTCACGAATGGGATATGTTTTTAAATGCGCAGAAACGAGGGTGTTTCTCCTGCGCTGTTAGGCAGAGGAGCAGTGTGCGGTGCAAATCATGGCGGGGTCATTTCTGATCCTGTCATGCTTTGTTTTTGACGTGTGACAACTGCGGCTGTCACACTTGCTTTGCCATCCCCGATGCTTTTTTATTTTCAAGCATTTCACCAAGACACGTCCTTTTAACGGCCCGACTTGGTGAAAAGCGGCCCCGGCAACCACGTGGTGGCAGGGAGTCCGTCATACATTAATGTTGGCAGCGCGTGCACACAGTGCTAATGTATGCAAGAGTGGTAGGCAGCGCAGCGTTGCGCTTCTGTCCAGCCCACCAAAATTGCTCAGGCCGCCTTTGAGAATAAGGTGGCCTGAGCCTTTCAGCAATGAGCGCAAATGAAACTAGAGCACTCTCTGCGCTCCTTTCATTTTGCTCATTTGATGAGAAGCTGGACTATTGTTTTTACGTACTGACATAGATTAATTTGGGCAGATTCTAAAAGCACAGCGCACTTGGAAAAATCATAGAGGACGTGCTTTTTTCATTTGCCTTCATAGCTGCAATGCACAGATCCCCTTATTCTCAAAGGTTACCTGAGCCTATTAGGAGGGGCTGGAAAGTGGTGCAAAGGGCGCTGTCCAGCACCCTTGCATACATTAGTGTCAGGAGGGGGCTCCTTCCATTAATTTATGACTCGCTCCCAGCAACCCCTTGGTTGCTGGGAGAGCATTTGTGAGAGTGACACTCTAACAAAAAAAAGTATTTCCATCCATGTTTGGGGGACGGAATTACAAGTGTGACCCGGTCAGGATTTGTGCATCTCCCTACAGTTGAATCTGACCCATTTATGCGCATTTAAAAGCGAGTCAAATTTGTGAATTCAGGATGCACTTTTCTATATGGAGAAATGCCTACTTATTTGCACAAATGCGCAAAGGGGTGACAAAGGGCATCTGAATGAGCGCGTCTAAGATGTACTCATTGACATGCCCTTTGTGGCTTGGATTGCACTTTTTATGGTGCAAGTGAGGAGATGCTGAGAATCTGCCCCATTCGGTTTACCTGTATTCCTAGATTGACTCACTGTGTTCCCTCCATCCTTAGATTGATTCATTGGGCCTCATTACAAGTGTGATGGTCTGAAATTATGGGTACTGGTCGCACCGTACCGGCATCCATTTCCGTACCGCCACACTGCAACTATGCGGATGGGTATAATGCTCCCCACCCGCAGAGTTTTCACGGAAACACCGGCACTGTTAGCAACGGGTGTCCCACGTCCCCGTATGGGGTTCCATGGGAATAGGGACTAACATTTTCCATCAACTTGCCTTCCCGATCCACCGGGACTTGTAATGTCCCGGTGGCACCGGGAAGTCAGGTGCCGGAAAAGTGCAGCAACCCACCGGAAGCACCGGCAGGGTTACTGCCAGACTCGTAATTAGGCCCATTGTGTTTACCTGCATACCGAGTTTGACTGGTGTTGTTTGCATAACAATTGCAAAGTTAGATGGACTCCTTTTGCCTATCTGCATAACAGCATATCTCATTGTGCTTGCATGCAAGACAAACACATAACTAGTTTCACTCTTCACCTTTGGCTCAATACCTAGCGCATACCTAGATTGACTCTAAATGCTTCACTGCATACCATTTCAACGCCGATTATGTTCTACCTGCATATCTAGCACACAGCTCGATTGACCCATTGACCGCATAACAATTGCATATGTAAGTTATATGCTTGCATATCTAGCACAAAGTTAGACTGAATCATTGTATCTGTCTCCACAACAAACGTTTACCTGCATACCTAGCAAATAGCTAGACTGATTAATTGCACAACTGCACATATATTGTTTAGCAAACAACTGAGCTTCCATACCTGGCATATACTTAGTATAAACCATTTTGTTTGCTTCACAACAATTCTATAACAAATGATATTGCTGCCTGAGATCGACTCATTGCATGGGTCTGTCTGCATACCAAACACACATCCACTGACTCATTGCATTGTCCGCATAATAATTACAAAACTAGATTGACTGTGCCTGCTACATAACAATTGCATAGCTCATTGTTTTTGCCTGCACATGCAGCATGTAACTAGTTTAACACATTGCATTTGCTTGACGGACTATCTTTGACGCAATAACATTTGCATAGCTGATTATGTTCTACCTGCAACCGAGCACATAAGCTACATTGACTCTCTCTGTGTCTGCCTGCATACATACCTTATAGTTAAAATGACTCATGTTTGCCTTCATTACAATTACATAGCTTTGAATGTTAGCTAGCATGTAGCACAACTGGTTCATGAGGTGTGCATGCACATTTTTGCCTGCATAACAGTAGCATTTCTAGATGTACTCTTTGCGTTTGCTGGCCAAATCGATTTTATAGGTAGACTGACTCATTGAGCCTGTCTGTAAAGCTAGCGCATGGCTGGATTTAATTATTTGCTTTGCCTGCCTAACAATGGCATAGCTCATGATGTTGGCCTGCATACCTATCACATAGCTTGATCGAATCATTGTGTTACCTGCATAACAATTGGGCATAGTTGTACCATATGTATCACGATCTTTCGCATAGCTAGATTAACATATCATTTAACCCCCTTAACTGGACTGTCATAGCTAGGCAGATCCCACCATGTGACCAACAAGCCCATTAAATAGATACAGCATCCCACACATCAGGCAATATTTATATTCAAATAGCTGAACACAAGGGAGGACTGGGTAGAGGGCAACTGTACCCCCACCAGCCCCCCTGGTCCACACCTCCATCCCCCACCCAGGTGGTTCAGTTGTTACTCCCAGGGCCAGAGCTGCAAAATGTAAAGGACAAAATCCTTTGGATTTCATCCTGCCTCAAAGAAATCGAATCCTACAAGGTCTGATTGGCTTCTTTGTAGATGGGCGAGTCCGTTGTCTTGATCTCTGAAATATTCCAGATGTGTCTGGGTGGCCCCCACAGATGGGCGTCGAGAGTGAGGGAGAAGAGCCTAAGCTACATGTTCATACCACAGCAATGTACGCATTTACATGACAGCTTCGGTGACCCTGGATGGTAATGTTGGCACCACTGCACCCATACACCATTGGTCTGTAACAATCCTCAGCAGCTTATCAAGACTCCTACTTGCCAAGGAAGTACAGGTCTTGTAACAATTTGTACAGTTTCATTTTCTAAAAATTCTTTCCCTATGTTTTAGTGAATTTCTTTATCACTAGTGAGTTCATTAGGAAAGGGGTTAATAGCGCCATCATTGGCACCCAGAGATGATACTATATGGTGGTTATGGAAATAGCTGTTGGATTGTTTGTGGTACTCACTTTTGGGCACAGTAAAAAAACACGCACAGGAATGTGAAACATTCTGGTATTCATTATTGGACTACAGACAAAGGGGGTCATTCAGAGTTGGGTCGACTTTTTAAAATAAAATATCGTATGAAAAATTACCAGCTCCACAGGTGGTTTTTCTGAAAATCCACGAAAACAAAGTAAGTTCCTAATAGAGGAAGTCCCGTCCCCTGCACACTTTCACTAGCTCAAATAGAGCCCAATTATTAATATGACTTAGATACACCAAATATATGTGTACATACTTTGCAATACTTATTATTTAGTTTCAAGCACAAAAAAACATTTTAGTATTCAATGAAGAACCTCCACACATAAATTGTAGGGATTTCCAGTTTCTTTAATTTTCAATAATTCATAGTTGGGCCAACGCGTTTCGAGAAGTTCATCTCTTCTTCAGGGGCATATTGAACAAAAGTTATCACATCTAAAGGGAAATTTCAACAAAACATGTAATTATCTGTATGATAATATATATTCAAAGTCAATCATAATTCAATATATTGTATTCACATGCATTCTCATCAGGAAAGAACCCAATGTACTTAGGTAAATATCATTAAAGTAAACATATTCACTCGGTTATTCAACTATAAAGTTGTTCGGTCTATTCAATCCTAGACAATCAGGTGTGTCCAACAATCAATATACCAAATTCAAAGTTTCAAGTAGTAGATATTCTATATATTTTTTTTAAAAAAAGACATTCAAGGGTCTGACCGCCAAATGGCGGTGTAATAGAGGCATTCAAGTGGGAGATATCATTGTCATTGTCGGTAGTTGACAAGAGAAAGAGTGGTTCATTCATAAATGGAGGGCTATTAATCAATGATTATTCATGTTGAGAGATATGAGACGGGCTGTATCTTTACAAAAGAATATTAGTCTCAAAAGGTTTTTGTGCTTACCCTTATGGTAAGGAAAGTAGTCAATGTGAAGGTAGAATGGCAACAATCTCAACCCGGAGGATCCAGCAGAACACGAGATGCTGTGACTTCTCAGTCGTCTGGGTCGTACTCTAATGTTTAAAAAGTGTAGAAAAAGGTGTTAGAGCCCGATCGTGTAGTTTAAGGAAGCAAGGTAGTGCAGAGGAGGATCTGCTTACCTTCTCAGTCCGGCAAGAAAGGAGAAATGGCGTGTCCATTCCCGTGCTCATAGTAAGAGTACAGGGTGAAGTAATGGCGCTTGACTATGACGTCACCGCGCAGTGGCGTCAGGTGACGTCACTATTGTAAACAAAAAATCGGGAAGAGTAGTGTACGTTAGTGGCGAGTGCAACAAAACATACGAAGGTAGAAAATGTATTAAGAATGTATGGAAGTGATCAAGTTCTGAAAGGTAGGTAAGACGTCAGAGCGGACGGACGTCTTGGGATAGAAAGATCCCTTAGAAACATAAGAGCAGAGTTGGAATAGTTCTCGAGTGGTAATAGTGTTCATGGGTGTTCCTAAGAGTAGGTCTCAAATGGCATTACAGTAAGGTAGATGTCAAACAACAGTAAAAAAAAAACATACTAGTGGTTCTGGGAAATGTGGTTGTGTAGGTACAAATGTTTCACCTGTACAAAAGTTTAGAAAAAACATACTTATAGTCCTTTTCAACGGTACTGCTTAAAGCAGGTGTATTCCTTTAAAAGTCCATTCGGGCTCACACTTTCTGATTCAGCTCGCCTGTTGTTTTGAGGCTTACAGTCTACATCACCCCGATATTTCATGGAAACCTTTGTATATATGTACAATATGCATGGGTACATATATCATTACATACAATGTTCTACATTGAACGTCTGTCTCAATGATGGGAGACTTACATTCTAATGAGTAACCAGTTCACCTTTGTTACATTGGAAACTTTGTATCATTCGGTTTTTTTGAAGTAACTTACATAAGTGTATATTGGACTAAATTTGGTTAGTACATTGGGTATTTCACAAAAATGGACCTAAGTAAAAGTCTTCGTTTAAGCCTAATGGAGTCATGGCATCCAATTTATGGATCCAGAATAATTGTCTTTGTGCCAATCGTTTGGCTAAGTCTCCCCCTCTTGGGGCTGTTCGAAGCACCTCTAGTACAACTAGTCTCAATTGAGATATATTATGTCCATGCTCTTTGAAGTATCTGGCAACTGGGGATTTAATGTTGCCCGTTCGTATATTGGATTTATGTTCCGTCCATCTCTCACGTGCTTTGCGGATGGTCTTGCCCACGTAATATTTTCCACATGGACACTTTAATCCGTAGATCACATTTTTACTTTCACAAGTGGCAAAGTCCTTTAGCATTATTTTTTTACTGCTATTAGGGTGTCTTACGTGGTCCCCCTTGATGAGGTTGGAGCAGTGTTGGCAGTTGAGGCAGGCATGTGTTCCAATCTTCTGTTTTCTGAATGTGGTTTGGGTTGGTTTCTTCATTCTTTCTGCCCTAATTAGACTATCTTTAAAATTTTTGCCCCTCTTATAGGCTAACATGGGCGGGTCGGGGAATAATCTGTTAAGATTTGGATCTGATTTTATCAGATCCCAGTTTTTGTTGATTATTCTCTTGATTTGGAAACTTTGGCTGGAGTATTTTAAGTTGTGAATGAGTCTCGTTGTGTTTTTCTTGGGTTTGTCCTGAAGTAAATCTTCTCTGGTTATAGCGTTAGTTCGTACTAATGCTTTGTCAATTATTTCCATTGGAAATCCTCTTTTCTTGAATCTGTCTTTCATGATTTCTTGTTCTGTTAGTAATTCTGTAGGGTCTGATGTGATTTTTTTCAACCGAAGAAATTGAGAAAAGGTTAGATTGTCTTTCAGATGGAGTGGGTGAAAGCTACCAAAGTGTAGGACACTATTGACGTCTGTTGGTTTTCTGTAAATTCTTGTGTAAAATTCTGTGTCTCTTCTTTCAACTTGTACGTCTAGAAAATGTACTCCAGGTGTTCCAATTTCTAATATAAAGGTGATGTTCTCATGGCAGTTGTTTATGTAAGAGAGGAACTCTTTTAATTCATTGGCGCTCCCTTGCCAGATGCCGAAGATGTCGTCTATGAAATGTTTCCAGAATTTGATTTTGCTTTTCCAAGGTTCTTTGTTCAAAATGTGATGGTGTTCAAAATGAAACATGAAGATATTTGCATAGGATGGGGCTACCGAAGAACCCATTGATGTACCGGATATTTGAAGATAATATTTGCTGTCAAATCTGAAGTAATTGTTATACAGGATGATCCTAATCAGTTCTATTGCAAAGACCTTGTTGATGAGTGTAGTATTATGCATGAGGAGAAACCATTCCATGGCCTCTATTCCTGCTTGGTGGGGTATTGATGTATATAAGCTATTCACATCCAGTGTGAATAGTATTCAATCCGTTTCATCAGTTCTTATTTCCCTTAGTAACCGTAAGAAATGTCCAGTATCTTTTAAGTAGGTAGTGGTTTTTTGTACCAATGGTTGAAGAGCCATATCTAAATAGATGGCAAGTGGATGAAAAATACTTTCGGTACCAGCTACTATTAGTCGAAAGGGCAGCTGTCTGAGATTTTTATGCACCATAGGAAGTGCGTAGAAAACCGGCGTAATAGGAAATCTTTTAATGAGAAAATCTCTTGTGGACTCAGTAATCCAATCTTCGTCGTGACCTTTGTCTATTGTTTCTTTAATCATGGTGCTGATAGACATGATGGGGTCATTATCCAGGACGATGTAGGTATGTTGATCTTGTAGAAGTCTGAGGCAGCCATCTTTGTAAAAGTTTGTGTCCATCAGGACTAAAGCACAAAAAAACACTACCTACTTAAAAGATACTGCACATTTCTTACGGTTACTGAGGGAAATAAGAACTGATGAAACAGATCTAATACTATTCACACTGGATGTGAATAGCTTATATACATCAATACCCCACCAAGCACGAATAGAGGCCCTGGAATGGTTTCTCCTCAGGCATAATACTACACTCATCAACAAGGTCTTTGCAATAGAACTGATTAGGATCATCCTGTATAACAATTACTTCAGATTTGACAGCAAATATTATCTTCAAATATCCAGTACATCAATGGGTTCTTCGGTAGCCCCATCCTATTCAAATTTCTTCATGTTTCATTTTGAACACCATCACATTTTGAACAAAGAACCTTGGAAAAGCAAAATCAAATTCTGGAAACGTTTCATAGACAACATCTTCGGCATCTGGCAAGGGAGCGCCGATGAATTCAAAGAGTTCCTCTCTTACATAAACAACTGCCATGAGAACATCACCTTTACATTAGAAATTGGGACACCTGGAGTACATTTTCTAGACGTACAAGTTGAAAGAAGAGACACAGAATTTTACACAAGAATTTACAGAAAACCAACAGACATCAATAGTGTCCTACACTTTGGTAGCTTTCACCCACTCCATCTGAAAGACAATCTACCCTTTTCTCAATTTCTTCGGTTGAAAAAAATCACATCAGATCCTACAGAATTACTAACAGAACAAGAAATCACATTTCAAATGGAAATAATTGACAAAGCATTAGTACGAACTAACGCTATAACCAGAGAAGATTTACTTCAGGACAAACCCAAGATAAACACAACAAGACTCATTCACACCTTAAAATACTCCAGCCAAAGTTTCCAAATCAAGAGAATAATCAACAAAAACTGGGATCTGATAAAATCAGATCCAAATCTGAACAGATTATTCCCCGACCCGCCCATGTTAGCCTATAAGAGGGGCAAACATTTTAAAGATAGTCTAATTAGGGCAGAATGAATGAAGAAACCAACGCAAACCACATTCAGAAAACAGAAGATTGGAACACATGCCTGTCTCAACTGCCAACACTGCTCCAACCTCATCAAGGGGGACCACATAAGACACCCTAATAGCGGTAAAAAAATAATGCTAAAGGACTTTGCCACTTGTGAAAGTAAAAATGTGATCTACGTATTAAAGTGTCCATGTGGAAAATATTACATGGGCAAGACCACCCGCAAAGCACGTGAGAGATGGACGGAACATAAATCCAATATACGAACGGGCAACATTAAATCCCCAGTTGCCAGATACTTCAAAGAAAATGGACATAATATATCTCAATTGAGACTGGTTGTACTAGAGGTGCTTCGAACAGCCCCAAGAGGGGGAGACTTAGCCAAACGATTGGCACAAAGAGAATTAATCTGGATCCATAAATTGGATGCCATGACTCCATTACGCTTAAACGAAGACTTTTACTTAGGTCCATTCTTGTGAAATACCCAATGTACTAATCAAATTTAGTCCAATATACACTTATGTTAGTTACTTCAAAAAAAACGAATGATACAAAGTTTCCAATGTAACAAAGGTGAACTGGTTACTCATTAGAGTGTAAGTCTCCCATCATTGAGACAGACGTTCAATGTAAAACATTGTATGTAATGATATATGTACCCATGCATATTGTACATATATACAAAAGTTTCCATGAAATATCAGGGTGATGTAGACTGTAAGCCTCAAAACAACAGGCGAGTTGAATCAGAAAGTGTGAGCTCAAATGGACTTTTAAAGGAATACACCTGCTTTAAGCAGTACCGTTGCAAAGGACTACAAGTATGTTTTTTCTAAACTTTTGTACAGGTGAAACATTTGTACCTACACAACCACATTTCCCAGAACCACTAGTATGTTTTTTTACTGTTGTTTGACATCTACCTTACTGTAATGCCATTTGAGACCTACTCTTAGGAACACCCATGAACACTATTACCACTCGAGAACTATTCCAACTCTGCTCTTATGTTTCTAAGGGATCTTTCTATCCCAAGACGTCCGCTCTGACGTCTTATCTACCTTTCAGAACTTGATCACTTCCATACATTCTTAATACATTTTCTACCTTCGTATGTTTAGTTGCACTAGCCACTAACGTACACTACTCTTCCCGATTTTTTGTTTACAATAGTGACGTCACCTGACGGCACTGCACGGTGAAGTCATAGTCAAGCGCCATTACTTCAGTGTGCCGCCCGGTACTCTTACTACGAGCACGGGAACGGACACGCCATTTCTCCTTTCTTGCCGGACTGAGAAGGTAAGCAGATCCTCCTCTGCACTACCTTGCTTCCTTAAACTACATGATCGGGCTCTAACGTCTAACGCCTTTTTCTACACATTTTAAACATTAGAGTACGACCCAGACGACTGAGAAGTCACAGCATCTCGTGTTCTGCCGGATCCTCCGGGTTGAGATTGTTGCCATTCTACCTTCACGGTGACTACTTTCCTTACCATAAGGGTAAGCACAAAAACCTTTTGAGACTAATATTGTTTTGTAAAGATACAGCCCACCTCATATCTCTCAACATGAATAATCATTGATTAATAGCCCTCCATTTATGAATGAAGCAATCTTTCTCTTGTCAACTACCGAGAATGACAATTATATCTCCCACTTGAATGCCTCTATTACACCGCCATTTGGCGGTCAGACCCTTGAATGCCTTTTTTATAAAAATATATAGAATATCTACTACTTGAAACTTTGAATTTGGTATATTGATTGTTGGACACACCTGATTGTCTAGGATTGAATAGACCGAACCACTTTATAGTTGAATAACCGAGTGAATATGTTTACTTTAATGATATTTACCTAAGTATATTGGGTTCTTTCCTGATGAGAATGCATGTGAATACAATATATTGAATTATGATTGACTTTGAATATATATTATCATACAGATAATTACATGTTTTGTTGAAATTTTCCTTTAGATGTGATAACTTTCGTTCAACATGCCCCTGAAGAAGAGATGAACTTCTCGAAACGCGTTGGGCCAACTATGAATTCTTGAAAATTAAAGAAACTGGAAATCCCTACAATTTATGTGTGGAGGTTCTTCATTGAATACTAAAATGTTTTTTGTGCTTTAGACTAAATAATAAGTATTGCAAGGTATGTACACACATATTTGGTCTATCTAAGTCATATTAATAATTGGGCTCTATTTGAGCTAGTGAAAGTGTGCAGGGGACGGAAATTCCTCTATTAGGAACTTACTTTGTTTTCGTATATTTCACAACCCATATGCCAGGGTTGACTGTTATCTCCCCTGCACCTTAAATTGTCCTAAAAGCACTATTGTGTTATTTAACATTTATCCAAATACACAAACATCATCAATAGGAGTGCATGGTGAACACAATTGTGGTTTTCTGAAAATCCATCCAATACAGAGTTTACCAATGGCAGATGTGGTATTTCTGGAATACCTCCAGAGGTAGTTCAGAAATCCTACCTCCTCAGTGGTAACATAAAAAGGTGTCCTAAAAAAAAAGGTATAGTTTTCTCCTTCTATGTGAAGGTGCAATGGATTAAGTACAGTACAGGCTGATACCGCTACTGAACAGTTTTTGTATGCACAGACGGGTGAATTCTGACCCTTTGATGCATTATATGGGTAAGGTGGTGAGAGGGGAGCATCAGAGAAGCTCACATTTTAACTGCTTTAACATGGCCATTTGTAACCGTATTGAAGGTAATCACCTGAGATTTCCTTATGTGCAGCAAAAAAGGTTTACAGGAAACTGCGGCCAATTTGGATTTTTTTTACCTCCACCTGTTAGCTGGCGGTAACAATGGGTGGAGTTTCTGCAGGAACCCTCCATAAAATGGCAGTGCAGTGAACCAATATTACAGATGGATTAGCAACATGGAGGAACCACACTCTCTCAATCCAGATTTTTTTTCCACTAAACGCCCAGAATGTTTTTCTCTCAGTCCTCAAGCCTACCAATTGCTCAAGAAACGAAGTACAACTCCAGTCCCAAATTAAGCTGCAGGGTAAGTATCACCTGTCTTTCCTCACTCTTGGCCCCTCCCTTCCCCTCCAAACCGCCTTGAAGTGTCACCGGCACAACCTATATCTTGCTAAAAACCCGACAACAAGATGTCTGGAAATCGCAAAGACAGTAGAATCAGCAAGCAAGAAAGGAAAATGAAAACATTGGAAGTGGCCCTTAGCACTGCATTAGACCACTCATCCAAACATTCTACAGGAATCCCACTTCCTCACTTAAGGAGACCATTAACAGTTTGTATTCATCTCCTCAAGCATCCATGCCCGAAACAAACTACTATGACAAAACATTGGTGCAAACAGAACTCACCACCGACCCAACACCCTCTCCTTTGTGTACCACGTTGAGGACAAATTAAAACTCACGACCCAACAGCAATATGAGACACCCACAATCTGAATTCCCCTTTCCTCTGGCTCCTGTGCCTTTATGCCCAACCAAGCACATGCTTTCCAAAGTAAGGGGTGGTCCCAACAGGTCACGGTTGCATACTAATTTCATCCTGCTAACAAAGACTCCTATCAGCCTTTGACACCAGCTGCGCTCCTTCCTCTAAGCCAGTCTCATCAATGAGGTCAACCTGTCATAACTCAGTCAAGGTGACCATACTCCTTAAAGATTCCCATACACTTTGAGGCAAGCAAGAGCATTAGCCATATGATAACTTCCACCACTCAGTGCCGCTTTTGTTAAGAAAGCGAGAGCCTAGACTCCGCTTGCATATTTTAAAAAGGAAACACGTCAGAAGCAAGAGGTGGGAAAGCGAGCATTCCAGCATGCTAGGCGAGAGGACTTCATTGCCAAGACATGCACAGCACATCCTACAGCTACACCTCGCATAAGCAGAAAGCAATGGTTTAAACATGGCAGGCCTACAGGGTCTATTCACCATAATACTGCAATGACAGAAAAGGGGAGTACATAAAATGTTCACGCCTCAATTTTCCTCCACAGTACCCTACCTATCAGACCTTCACTCCATTCTTATTACAATCATCTCAGGGCGAGCAAGCATTACATTCCGGTGAATTGTAACACTTTATGTCTTCGTCAAAATGACTATAAAGCACCTGTACAGGTGGTGACACTTTAGAACAGGTGTTACACAGTTGATAGTAAAGGCTTTCGCCCGCCAGTGACTGACAGAACAGCCCCAAGATTATAACAAAGACAAAAAGCAGGATCTGTCTGATAGACGCCCGCATTGATCCTAACTGCCGCTCAATCCACATCCCAAGGGACCAGGGCACTTCCGGCCTAGTATGCAGGAGGCTTACAGTGTGCCACATATGAGTAAAGATGTAAGATATATTGCTGGCGTAATCTGGTATAAAAGTACAGCAATCTTTCTTTATGTTAAGTTATGTTAGCAAATCTTTAAAGCACACTATCACCCAGGGGCATCTTGGTGCTAGGACAGCACACACACAGACCATGGCCTAAAACAGAAGTGTCTTCAGGGAATGTCTGAATTCCATGTGATTGGAATGCGCTGCCATTACCACCGAGGTGTGTTTCCAAAGTGTGGCCACAGCCACTGAGAAAGCCTGATCACCAACCCTGACTAGCCGTGTGATAGGGACTGATAGTAGGTAGGCAGACCCTGAACGAAGGTCATGGCGAGGAAGATAGCGCACAAATGTGTCCTGAAGATAGCTGGCTCCTTGGCCGTGGAGGGCACAGTGAATCAGACAGAGGGACATGAAGTCAGTCCGCCTGGCCACTGGAAGCCAGTGTAAACTGCAGAGAATAGGAGTGATACATACTCTGTATCGGGAGTCTGTGGCTATTCGAACCGCCAGGCTTTGCAGGAGCTTGAATCAATGTAGTAAGCCCTTAGGCTGGGCCAGATATAGTGCATTGCAGTAAACGATGCGGCTAAGGACTAATGCTGCTACTACCGGCGGACGAAGGTGGAGTGGTATCAAAGGGACTACCTTCAGCAAAATCCTCAGGTGAAAGTGCACTGCCTTACATACCACAGCAACCTGAGAGGCCATAGAGAGGGTGGAAGAAAATACCACTCCAAGATTCTTTGCCACCTTCACTGTGACAGGAAGACTCCCAAGTGTAGATGGCCAGAAGAAGGAACCCATAGTGAGAAAATAGGTGGGGCACCCACCACCAAAACCTCTGTCTTGTCCCCATTCAGCTTCAGCCAGTTGTGGTTCATCCACTCCACCACGGTCACCAGGCATCGACAGAGGCACGACACCAGAGCCTGGTCAAGATCTAACCGGACCAGGATCTGGGTGTCATCGGCATAGCAATGGCACCAGAGGCAGAATGAGCGGACAAGACATACAAGAGGCTGGATGTAAATATTAAATAGCATTGGGGACAAGGCGACGCCCTGGGGAACACTGCAATAGAATGAACAAGAATATGAGGAAAAAGGGGGAAGAGGGAGTGTTTGTCCCTCGTCAGCCAGAAAAGAAGTAAACCAGGCCAGCACAGGCCCAGAGTAGCCGGCATAGACCTGGCGCGACAGCAAGGGAGAGGGGTGAAAGGGGGTTCAACAGTGTTAAATGCCACTTAAAATGCCACTTAAAGATCTAGCAGAATCAGGGCTTCAACTCCACCATTGTCAACCAATCTGGCTCTGTCGTCCATAACTGACACTAGGACACTTTCAGTTCCCCCGGGCTGGGTGAAATCCTGGCTGAGAGGGGTCAAGAAATCCAGAGGTTAAAAGAAAGGAAGAAAGAGGAGGAGAGGCCATCGCTTCCAGCAACTTCAACAAAACGGACAGAAGAGAAATAGGCTGAAAGCTAGTGGGGAATGAGGGATCCAGAGAAGGTTTTTTTAACAAAAGAATGATGGTGGCGTGTTTTAGCTCTCTAGGAATATGGCTAGACTGACAGGACAGGTTAATGGCCCGAGTAATCCAAGACATAAACCTGAGGAATAGGATCGGAGGGGGCTGCAGATTTAAGTCAGCTAACCGTGTTGCTAACGGCTTCCAAAGAGAACTAGGGAAAGTGGACCATTTAGAAGGAGCCTCAGCCACACCAGGAGCACAGACAGGTGGTACAAATGCTACAGCCTGAGTGGCTAAATGGATGTCTGACAGAATAGTCTCAATCTTTGTCATAAAATATCTAGATAGGGAATAGCAAAGTTCCTGAGTTGGAATGACTGAAGTTGTAATCTTAGAAGCTGATGAAGGAGAGTTTACTAAATAGAATACTTCTCTGGGCTGATAGAGAGCTTTATCAATTTTCTGGGTAAAAAAAACCTGTTTAGCATCCTCAATTGCAGCATAATAGTGGCTTGCACACTGCCTATAGGCTGATCTGTCCACAGACCCATAAGGGCCACTTACGTGAAACTGTTGGGTAAGTTTAAAAGGGGCTACTGAGTCGGCTTCCAGTGTCAGGGATTGGGTCAAAAAAGCTAAAAATCGACTTCGGTGGTTGAGCCACACTTGGTGTTAACTAGGGCGGCCAGAGCATCAAGATCAGCAGAGCGCCAATTACGGTGCATAACTGATGGGGGAACAGTTTTAGGGTGTGGGCCAGTGAGTTTAAGCATAAAGGGCACTGGATGGTGATCAAACCACAGGATCGATTCAACCGCAAGAGCGCATAGCTGAGAGCTCATGGCAAACACCAGATCACGTGTATTTCCCAGTACATGAGTTAGCTCCATAAGAATTTGATGGAGACCAAGGTCAGAGAGACTATCAAAAAATTGCCTCAGCACAGTAGCCCGAGGCAGATTGAATTTGATATTAAAATCACCAAGGCATAAGGCAAGCGAATTTGACCTGGAGTTCAGCTACCAGGTCAAGAAAAGGATTAAAAAACCCTGCATGGGGCACAGGCATAGAGGCAAATAGATGACCAGAAAGTGAAGGGAGCCTGACACAGATACAGTAATCCGCAACAGCAGCGCTTCCATGGGAGCCACATGGGTAAGTGGGATCCTAGATACACAGAATTTAGATTTATAAATCATAGCCACACATGCACCTGGATGCAACTATACATCGATAAAAATTGATTGTTATAGTCAGTAGGTAAAGCCACAACCAACGCTGGCATGGACAACTCGGTGTGCCAAGTCTCAGACATAAAACATCAGCATACCATCCTTCAAAAGGTCATTGACAGAAGCACTGTGGGCCGGCAGCGATCTGCTATGTAATAGGAAGACGGTCAAGCAGTACTCACCATCCAAGGTGGGCTGTGGGCAGATGGCAGGGAGCAAACCCCACCCAGGATGAAAACTCGTTCTAGGTGGCGCAAGATCAAGTATAGCCTGGCACATCCCCCGCTGCGGTGCTTTTGGCCAAGCCCGTCCTTAGTCCGGACAGGCACAGACGGGCTTAACTTTGGTGTGGCTTCAGCGAGCGGAAACACGGCCGCTGCGCACGACCGCTGCGCTGTTATAACTGCACAGGCTCCTCCCTGGGAGGCCAGAACCACATCTAACATCAAATGGTTCTGAAGAATCATAGTTTGGAGGCCTACCTGTTCACGGGACAACATGGACAAGGAGTGGGCTATCACATTGGAAATATCTTCCACCAATAGTGAGAGCTAATTGATCAGATTTCTATTTATTTTAGTCCCGATAGCTGGTATCAGGTAACCCTGGCCTGCAACAATTTATTTCCATGAAAAGATTTGCTTAGCACAAAACTGTGCGGGGAACATAGAGGTGTGGCGCACTGCAGGCAGAACATATCCCATGTAACAGCTCCCTCCCCTATTAATAGGTAATCACAGGGATGCCTTATCTCCACAGATTAAAAACATTACCAGATTAGTGGCATATCCAGACTTGGAAAATTTGAAATTACAGTCAAAGGCAAATGTAACATTTGTAATTACCACACTAGTGTTAGTGGACAGGTAATACTGGCATCTGCTGGTTCACATATACACAGACCCTTGGTTAGTATAACACAGGAGTCCCACTGCAGGAGATGATCGTGCACCAAAACCCTGCTGACTTCCACCCAAGTTCGGCTCAGGGAAATTTGGAGGCCCTGTGAATCCCAATGTGGACTGGACATCCCTACATAGTTCTGGGCCTTGTGACTGATAGACCAACTTAAGATCCAAGCAGAGATCCCCGCCCTCCTACTTTAAGGGGATTGATACTATAGGGAATCAAGACAAGTCCTGGGGCAAGTGGGCACAGACCCAGCAATCGGTTACATTACAAATACATGCATACTGCCAGGAGAGATACAAATATGTGCTTTCACTGTGCACTCAAGGTGGGCGAAAGGCCTGTCCTTGATATGATATGATAGTTTATTTATATAGCGCCTATACACTGGGTTTCAAAGCGCTTCACGGCAAGGGAGGGAAAAGGGAGAAATACAATAACATTCTTACAGGCCACGAACAACAAGAATGTGAAATTAAAAATTGCGTCATTTCAGATATAGCAAGTGCAAAGACACAGATAGGAAGGAATGGGAAACAGACAGGCGGCTACCATACCAGGCCTGACAACATTTCTGGTAGAGCCGGAATTTTACAAGAGGAGAGGGAGAAGGGATGAGAAGGAGAAAGAGGAACAAAACAAGCGACTATCGTACTTGGCCTGACAACATTTCAGATAGAGCTGGAAGGGGGGGAGAGCAATTAGGGGAGGGGAGACAAAAGCTGTTTCTATCATACTAGGGCAAGAGACAATTCTGATAGAATAAGTGCATAGAAAAGAAAGGGAGTGCGGGAGGAGGGAGACGAGGAGAGAACAGAGAATATACAGTGAAAAAGAGCAGAGCAGCAGAGGGGAGAGTGAGTACAGTTGCAGTGGTCAGTAAAACACACTGGCACACTGGCACAGCATGACTCAGAGCCACCCTGAGTGCGAGATCCAGGGGAGGTCCAGCACGAGAGTTGAGAAGGTGAAACACCAAGTCAATGTGTCCATAAAGTCAAATCCAAGTGTTGGCAACAGGTCAGTGATGGTGAGACAATGGTGAATCGAGACAACTCCTGTAGTGAAAGCGGTGTACTGGGGGGGATGGAGGTGGCAGAAAGGATAAGGGGGAAGGGAAGAAGAGAGCTGGCAAGCAGGGGGGCATAATGAGGGGCAGGAAAGGGGCAGGGGTTTGGGGGGGGGGGGACAAGGACATCACAGGGCACATGGGATGCCTTCTCATTGCATGTTGTTCAAAAAGCCTCAGTAACCGTAAAAATCAATATATATATATATATACATATATATATATATATATTACATAGTAAGTGGCCCTGTAGTTATGGTTAAATTGCTTATCCCATAGGAAGAGCACTTTTTGGTTGGCTTATAACTTCGCTCTCCCAGGATGAATTCTCACCGACTTTGCAAAAAAAAGTATATGGCCGACTCTGTATATTTTTGCTAAGTTTAGTGAGGTTTGGTGCAAGGGGGGCAAAGTTATAAGGGGGGTCCCAAATTTCTTTTTTTCCCCATAGAGCGAATGGGGAAAAAACTTTGCTCACGCCTACAGCTCAAACACGCTGGACGGATTTGCACCAAATTTGCGGCAGGAGCAGCGCTTGGTCCCAAAAGCGTCCCTTTGTAAATTTGGTGGAAATCAACCAAAAAGTAGGTCTCAGAAAATGTGTGATATCTATGTCTGCTCCACTGACACATTTTCCTATTCTCTCCGCAGACAGGACACCGATTGGCTAATCGGCTCGCGTCATGTCTGTGGACATGCAACGTGTTCGCTGATTGGCTGGGGTGAAGCGTGAGGTGCGTCACATTGTTTTGATGCGCCCGCCATCTTGGATCCGCGGACAGTCCAACAACGTTGAACGGGGGAAAATACTATTTTGGGGAGTGTGTTGGTGTGTAAGAGTGCTTGGGAAGAGTGGGCAGAAAGAGATGGGTCAAATGCTGTATTTGTTTGTTCTCTGCGTTCATACATGACTTTGAAAAGAAGGAATCGGGCTGTTGAGCATCCTATCCTTTTAACTTATGATAGTTTGTTAACGACAATATTGACAAACTGAATGTTGTTGTCACGTGGGTATGTTTGAAAGCCAACAACTGCACCGAGTGCTCCATTAACTAGTCCTTGCTCCACGTCAAGGTTACGTTTAAGCATTACTCTACAATTTAAAGATAATTTTAATATTTTCTCCAAACCAGCTGTGTTGGAGATAGAGTTTTCTATGGTATTTAGTCTTATTGTGGCTTGTTGACACATGGGTAGTGTCATACCATGTACGTCCAGTTGGTCTGTGGAGCAAATTTCAATTAATGGTTGCATTTCTTTTTTCAACATTGTTTCATTGAATTTTGAACAGCTTGCAAGAGTTGGCATCAAGGACATACAATTGACATTTTTGTGTGCTAATTTTTCCATGACATCAGTAGCACATGAGTTAGGGCTATAGAGTGCATGGATGTGCCAGGTTTTTTAATATTGATTGTGCTTCTTGAGATAGTACACTGTAGAGGAGGTCCCAGACATGGCCTGCACCCCAGCCCCACAGTTTGAGGTACCAGGAACATACTTGCCAAGGTACGTGACGTATGAGGAGCAATTGAACCAACAGAGAGCTGCACTGGGCCGATGCCCAGTACCCATCAGAAGCGCAATACCTGTTGAAGTGCCTATAACCAGACAACCATGGGCAGCTCGGTACCCACTGAGGCAACCGTACCAGCAGATGACCCGAAATGAAGACTACTTACAGACTGTCCCCGAAGAGACCCAAAGAGCCTTAAATGAAGGCAAATGGTGACGACATAAGAGTCCGGACAGTCGTACAAATGAACATAAATGACAAGCGAAAAGGATGACACACAAGACGAAAAGTTATGAATAATGGTGCGACAGACTTAAAGGAAGAAACAACGTTGCAGCACGAGAAACGTAACCATGAAGTGAGATGAAAATATGCAACTAACAAACGCCTGTAAATAGGCTTGGAACGCAAGAAGCCAAGGAAACGGTGCTGCTTGCAACGCTTAGTAGAAGAATAGAGCGGCAAGCGCCAATTATATATCTACCTCAATAAAGCACACTATACAAGTGCAACTCCATTTTGTAAAAAAGAATTAAGCCCAGGCAGCAAGGGGCTAACAAGGCCAAGATTCATATTCCAGCCAAAGCCAAGGGAAAGAGCAGAATCGAAACTCACTAAGAAGCAGCCCATGCCTAGGAATTCGAGGTCAACCTAAGGAAGGGAGAAGAGCGGCAACCACAAAGAATCGAAACTTCCGAGCATAACAGCCAGCCAGTGAAGGCCGAGATGAAGAGGCCCTGGCAGGTGGCGAGGCTACGGAAGAATTAAATACATGAATACAAGGAAAATGAAGCAGATTCACAGTGAACAGACACGTGACCAGCCAAGGGCAAAGAGGTACCAACGTCTGATGTCACCCAGAACCCGAGGATGCCATAACTTTTCCTGATAAGAAGCTACAGTTTCGAGGCCATCCTCAGCCAACTAATTGACACATAGGGCCTCATTACACGGAAGGCGGTAATGGTTAACGGCCACCGTTAATGGTAACGGTGGCCGTTAACCATTACCGCCTTACTACGAGGTCCCTTAGCGGGTTGGTGTTTTAACGCCTGCTTTTTGCAGGCGTTAAAAACCAACCCGCTAAGGGACCTCGGAGCTAATTACGGAACCGCAAAATTGCGGTGCCGTAATTAGCGCCTTCCCCATTCCCATAGAGCCCTATGGGGCAGAAATGGGAATGGGGAAGGGCAATGGCGGAAGGGGGATTTACCGCCCCACCAACCTTGGAATGGGGCGGTAAATCCCCTTTCCGCCAAGGCGGTGCCGGTAATTTACCGGCATGGTCCAGGGTGCTAATAGCACCCTGGACCACCGCCTTCCGTGTAATGAGGCCCATAGCCCTAAAAGTACTGATTGATGGAAGGGAGGCAGGGTGAATCTTGGGGCACTCCGCATCTGGGTGTCCATTCTTGAAGTGGAGATTTATGCCTAGGGGTGTAACCTACCCAATCACAATGGACCAAATAATCTAGGGTCCTATAGCTTGTAGAACCAATTAGACGTCATACTTTTATTGACGTCTATCACAAGTGATGTAGAGGGATGGGCGTAGACGCCTACCCAATAAGAGTTATCCAATCCTCACACTCTGTTACCATATACAGATATAGCACCTATACTTAATTTACCTTTTCAGACCAATAGAATTGCATGACAAATTTATGAGTGTTACACATCAATGATGACGAATTCTGGGTATAACTGTTACTGTTTGAATGATGATCGAGAAGGTTGAAGCGAGACAGGCGATCGCAACACTGCTGATTTCCATTTGTTTCCTCGTTTTTTGTACTTGTCATTAAACAGACTTCCCTTTGCCAAATCATTGAGTTGTCCTTATTGATTTGTGTTGGAGTAATATAATCCTGCACCCCATCCTCCACAAGGTGCAGCTATCTCGTTTTAAAAGTACTTGAGTGTGAGCTCTGATCCCATGGGCCTGTCAGAGGTTGCTCCGCCCTCTTGTACACTTGGTAGTGGTGGGGATGGTTTTGACCATGAACTATTGATTAATTAGTGATAAGACACCTATTGACCGGTGACACGAAGTAACTCTAGGTCTTCGGCAATCGGCTGAGTAGACTGAGAAGCTTCCCGTGGACAATGATAGTGTAAGTCCATAAAAAAACTGCAGGGGGTCTGAAGGAACCTGCCTTACAGAGCATAACCCTTCTCATTCCTACGGGCAGCCGATCAGACGAAAAGACCGAAGGAGGCGGTAAAGGAGGGGCGGTGATCCCTAAGATCGAGAGAGGAAGCATGCGAGCAGTGAGTGAACCAAAAAATTCAACACTTTGGCAAATGTCTTATAGGCATTAGAACAAGTAAGGGAAAGGTAACGGAGGGTGGCGGAGAAAACAAAATAGTTAGAAGGAGAGAAGACTGTATATATATATAAGGGAATAATGACTCGAGTATAATTAAGAAAACAGAGGTTACCGGGTATAGACACCCGAGAGAAAACAGAGGTTACCGGGGTAGACACCCGAGAGAAAACAGAGGTTACCGGGATAGACACCCGAGAGAAAACAGAGGGGTACCGGGATAGTCACCCGATAGAAAAACAGAGGATACCAGGGAGGACACCTGAGATAAAGTGAGAGGATTTGTCTTGTTCCTGCACTTTAATATAGCGGTCAGATGAAACGTGAACTCAGAGCCCACTGAATTGGGGACGATTAGGATACAACCACGTTTAAAGACTTGGTTAAGGGGGTTTGTTTACAGCCCATGTCGGGGTATTGATTAGAAGGCAGAGATAAATGTGTCCAGCTGGTGTCTGTCTAGTCGGTCAAGTGTCTATTGTACGTGTCTTGTTGTATGTCACATGTAAAGAATTGTGTATCATTGATTGTTTGAAACAAAGTTTTGGGTTTTACGCGATTCTGTAACTGAGAGGGAATCGCACATGGATTAATGTTCTAGAGTAAATTGATGATATGAAAATTTTGCGGGAGAGATTGGTTTGGAGCTTCACGGTATTTCGTGCTCGCTCATATTGTTGGGGGTGGTGAAATTGCATGAAAGTATTGTTGGTAACAGAGTTCAAACATGGAGGAGATTACCCCACTTGCCCACCTATGTAAGCAGTTGCCTAAACATGCACCCAAGCTCAAGAAATATAGCACCGAGTGTGTTAAGGGTACCGCCCACAAGATGTTTATGCCGTGGCCACAGAACGGGTCCCTATTCCGGAAGGGGAGGCAACCCTGGAAATGGAGACAACACTCAAGTATACAGTGGACCGAACTTTTATATGAACTAGGACAACTCACTGGGAACTCTGATGTGCTCTATCCTATCAGTGACACCAGATCCTAACAGGGAACCAAGGGTGAATGTCGTCATAGGGGGGGAAAGAATATTCCTTCTTAGTTGACATGGGTGCAACTCGCTCCTGCATACGAGAAGGCCAGTTTTCCTTGTCCGGCCAGGCCATAGATACTCAGAGTTTTACAGGAGCTCACAGTAGAGTTCCCTTTAAGGACAATCTCCCCGTCTCTGTAGGAGATTGTGAGATGAATGTACCCTTATTATATTCACGTCAGACCACAGTAAACATTTTGGGTCGAGACTTAATGACAAAGTTGAATATGACAATCTCGTTCACAGAGGAGGGCATAGTATGCTCCACTCCAGGAATGCATTATTCAAACGTGTGCGAAATGATCAGAGCATACTCAGGACGCATACCCATGAGAGCTATACCTTTAGAACCAGAAGTCTTTGCATATGGCATGCGTGTGCTTATGGCAGGATTGCCAGGCCTTGCAGATAGGACCATGAGAACCCATGACGAGTTCCTATTCAGACCAAGAATACCTATGCATGAGGAAGAGGGACAAGTGTTTCCCTTGACGATACATATTGCAGTGGTACGAGGGAAAGTAGCATTGGTCGAAGGGCACGATGATGAAGGCAGGTAATGGTGCGCGATTATCGCCATTGAAGAAGGGTATCGAGTGACTGATGTCACTGATGACGATCTGTTCGAAGAACACCCTGACTTAGAAGAGATGAGGGTGGAAGTAAGTCTCATATTCCGGGTCAAAATGATTAAACTAGAAGTGCCACAGAGAATGATGTTGGCGCTGATCTGTCCCGCATACTTTGATGACGATATTGCCCAAGTGCCTGTCTCAGTATGGACTACAGGACCCTATGACGTAGGCCTCCTGAAAGGGGTAGGAGAAGTGAAAATTAAACTGAAACCAGGAGCAATTTTACCAAAAGCACGACAATATCCCATGTCCAGAGAAGCGGATGAAGGGATTGCCAAGACAATTTCCGCCATGATGGATCAGGGCATCCTAGTGATGTCAGAATCGCCTTGTAACACAGTGATTTACCCTGTCAAGAAATCAAGGGGAGGGTCTTGGCGTTTAATCCAATATTTGAGAGCAATAAACGATATTGTTGAAGCCGAGTTCCCTCTAGTCCCTAATCCATCTAGGATACTATGTAACATACCAATCGAGGTGAAATATTTCACAGTGATTGACTTGAAAAATGTTTTTTTCTCAATCCCGCTGCACTGTGACTCAAAAGATCTGACGTCATTCACTTTCAGACAAATGCGTCTGAAGAGCACAAGGTTGCCACAGGGGTATTGTGAATCCCCGCCCATTTTCAACAGAGTCTTACAAATGGACCTAAGCAACATTGCAGTAGACAGTGTTGTTTTGTAGTATGTGGATGACATTCTAATCTGCAGCACCACTGAAGAGCAATGCAGGCGCGATTTTATCCAGCTACTGACTATAATGGCTGAGAAAGGATATAAGGTTGACAAGGAAAAACTACAATACTGTCAACAAGAGGTGCTGTACATAGGCCAGTTAATCTCACAGGAGGGGAAAAAGGTCACCCAGAAAGGGCTGAAGCTATCATGAACATGGCTAAGCCACTCACGGTAAAGCATGTGCAGAGCTTCCTAGGCTTGTGCAATTATGTTAGAGCATGGGTCTTCGATTACAGTACGTATACCCTTGCTCCAGGCCCTAAAGAAGGCCCAGGTGACAAAGGAAAAAATTGAATGGACTGAGACAATGGAAAAAGGGTTTACAGAACTCAAGAGAGCAATTTGCGTGGCTCCAGTTCTCGGGATTCCTAATTATGCAGAGGAATTCTACCTGTTCTCGCACACGAATGGCAGCGTTATGATGGCAGTGCTCGCCCAAAGAACCTCGTTGGAGTACAAGCCCCTGGCGCATTACAGTGGGAGCCTGGAACCAGTCATGAGAGGCCACTTCTCATGCGAACAAAGCTTAGCTGCCGCAGCGTTCGCCATAGAGAAGGCGACAACCATTGTAATGGGATGCTCCATGACATTATACGTTGAGCACTCATTATTTGCCATCTTAGAAAAACCAAAAGGCACATTGACATCTCAGAGAGCTTCTGCATATGAAGTGATCATATCTAATCCATCGATCAAAATAGTTTGATGTAAAACAGTAAAGCCAGCTACGTTCATAGCTGAGCCAGTCACTGAAGGGGAGCCTATACATGACTGTGAGAACTGCAAAGAATTCTATGATGAAATCCCCGGGATGAAAGAAAATGCCCTGGCGGGAGGGGAAATCGTCTTTATTGACGGGTCTTCGAGAATCGACCAAGAAGACGGACAAAGATATACAGGCGTGGCCGTAACAAAACATATAGCAAACAGAGAATTTCAAGTACTCGTCAGTGCACGAATACCATCTCATTATTCAGCACTGGCTGCAGAGCTATTGACGCTGATACTCGCCATTGAGAATCATGCAGACCAGGAAGTAACGGTGTACAGTGACTCTACCTACATGACGTCCACAGTGCATGCAGGACTAGCACGCTGGAAAAGAAGGGGCTACCTCCGAGCAGACGGCACGCCAGTGCAACATGCAGCCTTATTGGACAGGCTGATCAAGGCACTACAGCTCCCAGTCGGCATATCGGTCGTGAAATTCGCCGCCCACACCAACGGGACAGATTTCGTGTCACTCGGCAACCATGCAGCAGACATGGAGGCCAAGCGTATGGCATCTAAAAATGAGATGATCATGGAAGTAGAAGTGGCACGCACCCATGAACGAATGATGGTAGCTCGAGCCACACAAGAGGCCTATAGTAATATGGGGCAGACTCAACTGATGAAGCTTCAAGGGGAGGCACCGCAGGATGAGAAGAACCAGTGGAAACGTCGAGGGTGTTATTTGAACCCCTCTGACGGATTGTGGTGGCAAAACAGTACTGGTAAACCAGTAATGCCTGTGGCCCTACTAAAAATAGCATTGGAACAGTTGCATTACCCATTTCATATGTCAAAAGAAAATCTTGCTGCAACGCTCGCAGAAGACTGGTTTATACCGAATTTAGCAGAGCATGTTTCATTCTTTATGGTGAACTGCATAATCTGCCAGCAATTCACCGCTGGGCACACATTAAAAATAGTGAGAGGAATCATCCCCTGGCCTAATGGGCCTTTTCAGCACTTAGATATCGATTATGTTGACATGATTAAAGTGTGTAATGGGTACAGGTACTTAATTGTAGTGGTGTGTCCATTCTCTAGATAGATAGAAGCAGGTCCCTGTACACACCCAGACTCAACCTGTGCTGACAAATTCCTGGTGAAGGAAGTGTTCCCTAGATGGGGGTGTGTGAGGTGATGAGGTCAGATAACAGGACTTATTTTGTTAATGCAGTCTTTGATCAGATCACCTTGTTGCTTGGTATAAAGCACAAGTTCTCGTCGGCGTATCATCTGGAAGGTAACAGTATTTGTGAGAGGCTCAACGGCTTGTTGAAAGAAAGGATAGCCAAGTTGAAGCTTACTCTAAAGAGGGGATGGCTGCACTGTCAACCACTGGCATTGTATGCTCTTCGGAACCAACCAGGCTCCGACCATCATTTTACGCCACACGAGATAGTTACAGGAAGGAGAATGAACACCCCCCTTACCCCACGTGGTAGAGCTAGATGTGATGCCCAGGCAACCAGAGAGGTCTTGGCAACCGAGCTGCAGGAATACCTGAACTGCATGACATCAAGCCTTACTATCATTTCAGACCAACTACAGTGACGACGAAAAGGGTGCAGCACAGCACAAAACACAGCAGGATATGCTGAAACAGACGCAGTTCAAGGTCTATGTGCGCCTCTCATCTTCCCTGGAGATGCAGTGCTGGTAAAAAAAACACACAAGAAAAAGGTGGGACAAGCCTAGATTCAACAGCCCTTTCATCGTAGAGGACTGCACTCCGTCAGCCGTTAAATTGCAAGGCAGGCGAGCATGGAGCTTCCTAAATGACATTAAACCCTATATTGGTGAGATCCCTCTAGCTGCACCCCACCGCAAAGAAATCACAGACAACGGGGAAGAACCTCAGCACGTGCAGACGAGATCCATGACGAGGAAGAAGGACGCATGAGCAGCAAAAGCCAAGAAAAGAACTCCTCTGCAAGTTGTGGCATAAACTGGACATTTCCTCCAAGCAAAAAAAAAGGCATAATGGACACTCTGTGCATCACAGTTGCAGGGTGAAGAAGAGAATTTCGCATCTAAGCCAAGACGCATTGATAAATACGAACTTTTGAATCAAGCCACACTTAAGCATTGTTGGAAAACAAGACTCTGATAGACTGTGAGCAAAGACATTTCGTTTAAGAGCGTAAAACAGTGTCCTGAAGCAACCAACACCAAGACTTTGTTTTGCAGAACTATGGTATCTCCGAGCAGAAACCTCACATGGGATGTGCTCACCTACTTCCAGTTAGTGGTAATATCATGTCTGTCACTTGTAGGGAGAGCCACCAGTGTCACTGACTTTGTTCAAGATCCTGCCAACAAGAAAGTAATCTGGCCACTGCTGACTGTCATTGCGGAAGCCTTCGCAGAATTACCCGAATACAGTGATAAGAACGCAAATGCTTCCACCACAGGAGATCATAGATGAACTCACATATACTCTTTTCTTTCGCATCATAGAGGAATGGCCAGGACTTGTCGGGAGAACCACGGACACACTTACCTACATTACAGCCCCAAGAAACACTGAACATTTGAACCAGCTGTGGATCAAGCTCAACTACGTGGTCGCAATCCATGCCGCAGGAAAGTTTAGAGACTGTTCACGTCAAAAGAAAGGCATGTGATCCAGAACCCAACAAAGCAAGACAAATGTCCCTGTCATCGAGGACAGCCGACTGGCTCACAATGTCCTGTTCCGCCTAGCCACTGACTTTCCAGAAATGGTGGGAAGACCTGCCGAGGTTGACGTCATCACCTTCATCAGAGATCCAGCTAATGTCGCACACATGGGAACTCTGCTCCATGGAATCATGCTCCAAGTGGAGCTGTCCAACTTTCAAAGAGAATATCTAAGGAGATTCCAGTGAAACCTTCCACCGAGGGACAGATCGAAACCAAGGCAGCTCTTCATCTTTCCCCCGAGGGACAGATCCAAGAGACAGAGCCACAGCTCTTCATCTTTCCGCTGAGGTACAGATCCAGGAGACAGAGACACAGTTCTTCATCTTTCCGCCGAGGGACAGATCCAGGAGACAGAGACACAGCTCTTCATCTTTCCACCGAGGGACAGATCCAGGAGACAGAGACACAGCTCGTCATCTTTCCGCCGAGGGACAGATCCAGGAGACAGAGACACAGTTCTTCATCTTTCCGCCGAGGGACAGATCGAGAGAGCTGAGACGAGAACTTCACTGTCTTATTTTTTTTATTTTTCTGACTTTGATTTGAATTGATTGCTACTTTTTCATTTTTACATTGAACAGGACCCAGCATGTCTTCAGGACTGAAGCAAATTCGGGGGGGTCGACTGGGAATTGACCTATTTTGAATATGCTCAGTAAATGTGACACACCAAAGGGGATAGTATAATCTTTTTCCATAGTCTAGCAAGTAATTGCATCCCGTAATCAGAGACAATTGTCACCCGCAAGAGGCGGACACTTACTTACTTTCTGAGAGACAATAATGGAGTAAATGAAATGAATAGAACTTTAACAATTGATATGATTGAGATGGGGGCCCAGAACAGTAACCTGGTCCTCCCGCAAACAGAGGGGCGTGCCCGCTTCCCTGGAAGGAAATGCTGCCAACTTTCATACCGCTCGATTATGTGTATATGCATAGTGATTATCATTGTTTTTCTATCATTAACAATCAGAACTGCATTCTTTATTTGTGCACGAAGCGTTCCAATTTCAGTGCACCCATCAGATAATGTAGGTATAAATCCCATGAAAGCACCCAGACCCTATATAGTCATTCCGGTTCCAAGAAAACCTGATGGCAAGGTAAACAAACTAAAATTGAATGTTATTAGCAGTCATTCATACACATTTGAGGTAATGAATGAAGAGAAAAGCTGGAGACAGGGTCAGCGCGGAATGAATGAAAACCTAGCACTGACCACTACACGCACTCACACACCGAATGCACACGAACAAGGGCAAGTGTCAATGGCTACAGAACTTTGAACAAAGACAACAGAAGGCACGAGACTGCCTACTGAACAACCAGTCCCAGAAAATAATAAAGGAGATCGAGAAGAATCAAGTGGAAGACCAACTGAAGAAAATATAGCAGAAACCCTCAAGAAGACAGAAGCGGCTACGAGAGACTTCACTGCAAGGACACAAATGCTGATAGACCATTTATTCCCATTTATAACCAGAGCAAATAAACTACATGAGGAGCTGAAAAATAGAACCGCAGAGACTGTAATGACAAGCACACCAGTTCTAACACAAGAGACAAGCACCAGGCCCAAGACGCAGCCATACGTGGGGCAAATGGTACACAGGTGGTGGTTGAAGGAGCTCCACAAGAGAATACAAGAAGAGAGGAAAAGAACCACAAAACCTACTCCTACCACAAAATTGCAGATAATGAAGCCTGCTCCACCGACAAGCTTGCCTGAGAGACCCCCAGCATGGAAACGCCGCACAGACGTATTCAAAGATGTAGTTATAGCTAACTACAAAAATACACTAAGAATCAAGAGAAGCCCACACGAAGATAGTAATGAATTAAACGATTACCTGGACAGTACAGCACATCTAGGAAACAACATTTGGTACCAACACATGAAAGAGGTTGGAAGAAGAAAATCAGAAGAGAATGCTTTGTCTGTGCACTTCTACCGTACAGCATAGGAAAATCCAAGATCTTCGTAGCAGTCGAAATAGATGTCCCTACAGCACACTGTATGTCTCATGTAGCAATGTGCAACATCAGAGGACAGTTTATGGGGAGAGACGCCTCCTTAATATGGGCAACTGAAACGAACTACCCAGATGAAGGCGGCTACGTTTAGGACATCAAGACAAGAAACAGAGCTCATACTAGAAATCAGGTGATCAGGTATGAGAAGCCTGAAATTAAAGGAACAGGAACAAGATGGGAGATGAACCCGAGGCTGAACTTCCAAGGAAAGACTCCAGAAGAGGATCAAATTTGGAAGATCAGAGGCCAAATGCAGATCTGGGGGACAGTAGTTTCCCCAAATGGATGGGAAGAAGGAGTGGTAATCTGCCGAGCTGGGATGGTTCTTGGAGCCTGCCAAGAAGCAATAGAGAACTCACAGAGGTTATGCAAACCTCTATGGCCTAAATTGGTAAAGTTGCTGACATGGGTCGAAGACAGAGGAGGACCCTTGCAGATAGTACCACTGGAAAACCCAAATTGTGCTTCAGGAGCAATGGCACAAGGAAGATGGGAGAAAATCAAAACTGCAGACGAATCTTTGAAGCTCCCGGTATGACTCAAGGAACCGCAGTAATTGTGGATCATTACTGGGCGTGTGGATCCAAGGCATATATAAGACTACCAAAAAACTGGGGAGGCATATGCACAATAGTGAACGTCCACGTTCCTGCATTAGTGATCCCAAAAAGCGACTTGAGTATTGACAGTTTCCCGAAGGCAGATGCTCACCTGAGGAAAAGCAGATCTGCAGAGCTGGTATCCCCAATAGAGAGAGAGAATTACTTCTCTGCCTAATCAGAAGAAGCGTTTTATGCAATCCCATATCAACACAAGCTGTTTAGCCTCACCTCATCAGTATTCACAACAATACTCTTGCCACACATCCAAGTTGGAGCAAATACTAAATGGTTGCAGATAACCAGATGGGAGTTATTGCAGACCATCAACACCACCATAAAAGGATTCAACGCAATCAAAGTACTAAGAGCAATCCGACTGATGACCCTCCAGAACAGATATGTACTTGACATGATCCCAGCGATGGATGGAGGTGTTTGCGCAAAAATCAGAGAATTATGTTGCACATTTATACCTTCGCATGACGAAGAAAATGGAACCTTGACAGAAGCCATAAGTATGCTAAGAAACCTACAGAACCAGATGATCAACGAAACTGACGAAGTGGATGATGACAGCTGGTTTGGAACACTAGTCTCATGGGTCCCACAATGGATGGCAGACATTTTCAAGTTTCTGGGAGCCTTACTAATAATGATACTGCTAGGATTCTGTGTTATCAAGATAATCGTCACACAGTGCCAGAAAACTGTGAAGAAAACCATTGGGATGAAGATCATGATCGATGTCAACCCAGGATGGAAGCCAAGAGACCTGACGGATGAAGAAATAAAGGACTTTGTGAAGGCCAGCGAATTTGCGCCATAGGGAACAAAGTTTGTGTATCCCAGAAAATGAAGAAAGTATGAAGGAAAGTGGATCTATTGCAGCCCCAATAGACAATGTCAGCTCAGGACCTGGAACAAAGATGAACATGTAAAAACAGCAGGAAGCTTGAAAGGAGTAATAAAAATATGGACTCCCAAGACACCGACATTCGCACCATCATGTACAAACCGAGAAGACGATGAAGAAGATACAGAAGAACAAGGTAACAAGAATTCGAAGGAGAAAGCAGAAGTGGTCGATGAACCGACCAAAGGGGGGGAGTGTAGAGGAGGTCCCAGACATGGCCTGCACCCCATCCCCACAGTTTGAAGTACCAGGAACATACTCGCCAAGGTACGTGACGTATGAGGAGCAATTGAACCAACACAGAGCTGCACTGGGCCTATGCCCAGTACCCATCAGAAGAGCAATACCTGATGAAGTGCCTATAACCAGACAACCATGGGCAGCTTGGTACCCGCTGAGGCAACCATACCAGCAAATGACACAAACTGAAAACTACTTACAGACTGTCCCCGAAGAGACCTAAAGAGCCTTAATGGAAGGCAAATGGTCACGACATAAGAGTCCGGACAGTCATACAGATGAACATAAACGACAAGCGAAAAGGATGACACACAAGACGAAAAGTTATGAATAATGGTGCGACAGACTTAAAGGAAGAAACAACTTTGCAGCATGAGAAACGTAACCATGAAGTGAGATGAAAATATGCAATTAACAAACCCCTGTAAATAGGCTTGGAACGCAAGAAGCCAAGGAAACGGTACTGCTTGCAACGCTTAGTAGAAGAATAGAGCGGCAAGCGCCAATTATATATCTACCTCAATAAAGCACACTATACAAGTGCAACTCCATTTTGTAAAATCAGAATTAAGCCCAGGCAGCAAGGGGCTAACAAGGCCAAGATTCATATTCCAGCCAAAGGAAAGAGTGGAGTCGAAACTCAGTAAGAAGCAGCACATGCCTGGGAATTCAAGGTCAACCTAAGTAAGGGAGGAGAGCGGCAATCTCGAAGAATCGAAACTTCAGAGCATACCAGCCAGCCAGTGAAGGCTGAGATAAAGAGACCCCAGGCAGGTGGCAAGGCTACAGAATAAATAAATAAACGAATACAAGGAAAATGAAGCAGATTCACGGTGAACAGACACGTGACCAGCCAAGGGCAAAGAGGTACCAACGTCTGATGTCACCCAGAACCCAAGGATGCCATAACTTTTCCTGATAAGAAGCTACAGTTTCAAGGCCATCCTCAGCCAACTAATTGACACATAGCCCTAAAAGTACTAATTGATGGAAGGGAGGCAGGGTGAATCTTAGGGCACTCCGCATCTGGGTGTCCATTCTGCATGTCGCTAATTGGTGTAACCTACCCAATCACAATGGACCAAATAATCTAGGGTCCTATAGCTTGTAGAACCAATTAGATGTCATACCTGTAGTGACGTCTATCACGAGTGATGTAGAGGGATGGGCATAGACGCCCACCAGATAAGAGTTATCCAATCCTCACACTCTGTTACCATATTCAGATATAGCACCTATACTTAAGTTAACTTTTCAGACCAATAGAATTGCATGACAAACTTATGAGTGTTACACGTCATTGATGAAAACATTTTGGGTATAACTGTTACTGTTTGAATGATGATCGAGAAGGTTGAAGCGAGACAGGCGATCGCAACACTGCTGAGTTCCATTTGTTTCCCCGTTTTTTGTACTTGCCATTAAACGGACTTCCCTTTGCCAAACCATTGAGTTGTCCTTATTGATTTGTGTTGGAGTAAGAGAATCCTGCACCCCATCCTCCACAAGGTGCAGCTATCTCTTTTTTAAAGTACCTGAGGGTGAGCTCTGATCCCATGGGTCCGTCAGAGGTCGCTACGCCCTCTTGTACAACACCAACTCTAATACTTTTTAAAATGTTGGCATATGTGACGTCTGCAGACTGGCACATGTTTTCTGTTAATTCTCTGTATTGGAAATGCTGCCAAAGGTTGACATTTCCTATGCTGCCAACAGTTTTGCGGCAGAGTTTGTGCCCTAAAGTTTTAAAAATAGGTTCACCTTTCACTGGAATTAATTGAAGAAGATCTCCGAAAACAATAATTTGTTTTCCTCCAAAGAGCTCTTCGTAGTCTGTTTTAGTACCTCTTGTAATCTGAGGTGCATCAAAGCCTACATTAGGGTGGAGACCATGCTCACTTCATCTATTAGTAGCATTTTCATTTGTTTCAAAACTCTGCGTAGTTCCATTGCAGCTTCTGTAGAAAGTTTGTAACAATCTAATTTGTTTTGGTGTTCTACTGGAAGGAGTAGTAATCAGTGTAAAGTGACACCGCCTATGTTGTAGGCAGCTAAACCTGTGGGGGCAGTTACAACAGCTGACAGTTTTTTGTTTGTCAATTGTTGAAGGAACTTGCTGATGATTTTGATTAAGAATGTTTTTCCTGAACCAGCTTGACCACTGACGTATAGCAGTATAGGTTTGTAGTTTTGGCAGGCACAGTTTTTATTTTCATGTTGTACACCATGTTCAATTTGTTTTGTTACTTCTTGGAAAATGCTACGCTGCTCAATGTTCAGTTTTGATTTCAGTACAGTGAAGTCCTCTGTATCTTGTTCATAGTGAAACATGGTGTTTTCTACTTCTGTCATCGCTAATTCTGCCTCATTTGCTATTAGTGGCTGTCCCAGTGGTTCTTGGAAAGCGTCTTAATAGGAGTCATAGATATTTAGTAACTCTTCTTCTTTTCTGCATGGTTTAAAAAGTTGTAGCAGGGTCATGTAATATAGTTCTTTATGTTGAGGAGTTTTTAATGACAATGTGATATGATTAATTAAGCTTCATTTGGTAAATTTCACTAAGCTGCCTTCACAATTTGTCACTCTGTATCTACCTTTGTTTTCATCTGGTTTTATATTATTTTTGTATGTGAAGTTTTGGGCTATGTGGTATAGACACATGGTTTCCAAAGTGGTAATCCTGTTTGGGTAGTATGCGTCTAGTAAATTGTTTTTCAAAATGTCTTGGCTGTTAGAAGCAACAGCCAAAAATGATCCCATGTCCTCATATGATTTGAGAACTCTTTTTCTAGATTTAGCAGGACCAAAACTTAGCCATACTATATTTTCAGATTTTCCATACAAAGCAGTACCGGTTAAACGGTCTGCAGCTTCATAGCAGTCACATTCTCTATGAGAGAGCATTTTTATGCCTAAGCTGTACAATTTCTGTGACAGTGTTTTGTCAGATGATAGGTCATCCCAGAGGTCTTGAAGCTCTGTTTTTTCTGCTTTGGTTAAGTAGGTTGTGACATATTGTGCAACTGCAGTGGAATTGTTTGCAATGTACTGCACATCTATGTTTGCATTCCATAAGAGGACAAGGATTGCATTGTAATCATTGATATATTTTGCTTCTTCTGACCCTTTTATGTAATATGTGTTCTTAGGTGATTTATCTTTGACACTATGTCTAACTGAAGACATGAAGTTGTTTACTTGAACTGTTGTTGTAACTGGTCTAGGGAAACCAAAGCAGCATTTGGTGTAGTGTTTCCCTTTGTTTTTATATTTGCAACGACAATATTTCCCACATTTGTGTCTTTGGAATTGTAAAATCTGTGCATGAAGGTAACTATTTGTTGTTTGTGAAGGAATTTAACAAGTGACATATTTTTCCATAAACTGTAAAACAGTGGCATCACTGTCTTGACCAAATTTAGGAGCATCTTTAATCCATAAAAGCATGTGGATATGTGGTGCTCCTCTGGCTTGGTATTCTTTTCTCCAAAAGAAGTGTTGCACTTCTCCGAGGGGAGGAACAGTTTTATTACAAATAAAGTGTAGCATAGCAATGAAGCGATGATGGAAATATCTTGAAACATTAACAGGATCTAGAGAGCAGAGGTCTCCAGGTGTTAGTATATCTATGTTTGTTTTGTTTTTGTTTGCTATGCGTAGGAAATCATGTAAATCGTCCCATTCATATTCTGCACAACTTAATGTAACAAACCAAGTTGGTGGGCCAAGGTTTCTTATCATACAATGTACATCTCTGTGACGTCGGAACCTATATTCTTTTGTACCACGCATGTTTGCTAACAGATTTGTAATGCTTGATTGTAGAACCTCATCTTTTTCTTGCACTTTTTGTAGTAATTGCGTAGCTGACATATTTTTAAAATGGCTATGTGATTTCAATGTGTGTGCAACTCCGTAGCATATAGTTGCTAGTTCACTTTCAAAGAGTAGGTGGAATATGTATTCCACATTTTGTCTAAATCTGGGATCTTCAGAATACATTTGTAAAGAGCGGTATTCTGATGTTGCTATCTACGTGGGTCTATCATCGTACCTTCCTCCTTTCCCAGTAGGAAAGAGTACAGGAAAGGCATGTGCTTCTATACTTTTTCCCATATGCTGATTGGTGATCCTTTGGTTTGTCGCATTTGGTATGTTTCCAGTGCATCATCTATGGTGTCTTTAGAGTGAATGGATGAATTGAATATGGTCTAAAATATTGGATACTGTAGCAGGATCTAAAAGTTGAAATTGACCAGTTTCTGGTGACTAATTATTTCAGTGGTTTCCCTCAGGTTTTCTTCAATATTAATTTCTTTGTAGTATTCATTATTGTCTTTTAGATATTGCAAGGCTTGTCTAACATTAAATAAGTCCACGAGTTGTTGCCAAATTGTTTTGTCTTTTGTACGTACACCATTTACGAAAGACGATTAAAGATTGATTTATTGGACATTGCACTCCCACAGTGTGTACATTTTCTTTCAGATCTAATGGTAAATAAACTACTTTGCCACGAATGCCTTTCACGAATTCAGAGGGAGGTAATTTTGCTGTTTTCGGTTGAAGGCGTATTATTGCTTGAAATGGGTGCACTGTTTGAATTATGATGCTCTCATATACATTGAGTTTTTGCAGGGGTTTTGGTAGTGGGAATAATTCCAAGTTATTTGTGATAGCACGTGAAGGAGTTTGGTTGTTGTCATGTTTTGCATGACAACAACCAAACTCTTTAGTACAGTAACTGCAAAGTATTAAGGGGCCAGTTATTTTGTATTTGTTTTCTGCTATAAGGTAGAGAGCTAATTCAAACCATTTGGAATCTTCATTGTCTTCTATTTTCTATGTTATTGTTAAACGGGAAATCATATTGTACCCCCTTCTGATGTATATTGGCCTAAGCCTAGTCGCTCTGCGAAGAAAACCGCGTTGCAAAGTTCCGATTTTAGATCGACTCCGCCGCCATTTTGGGATCATCCGCCATTTTGATTTCTGTTCGTATGTGATTCTCTGTTCTAAAATGGTGGACTGTGTTTCTAACTTGCAACCAAGCCTTCCTGACCTTTATGGTTAGACTGTCCGAGGGCCGACTGATTAGACTAGGTAACGCAACCTTGTACCAAGCATGACTTGTTGTCATAGGATTGTCTGCACTACAAGCCTCATCCACGAATACACATTGAGGACAATAGTATGTAAATGTCGAGCGTGGACACTGGCAGAACTACATTGTGAAGGGATATGTACTAAGGTTCACTGCTAAATCCAGGAATACACTTTGTCATTGTAACTTGTTGGAAACACAAACCTATATAATCCGTGTGCATATTATTGTATGAGCTATATGTGAACTCGGCACGAACTCTACACCGCAGATTCTTAACATGCAGATGGGCTGGACAATATTGTTGCAAATGTATATAAACCCAAATGTTTAGATGTCCAGCATTCTCCCTCCTCACTCTGACGGGCTGCTAATCATTGTGGGGTGTCGAGAGCCAGAGAGCTATCTGTATCAGATCTGTGTTTCTTTGTAACTGCGCAGTATTAAAGATCTGTGAATCTTTATTACCCGTGTTTGGTGTATTTCCTTTTGTGGTACTCAGCCTTGATATTTCCTTGCTTTTACATTATGACTACAGTTTCTGCGCTACTTTTATAAAAAAAGTTCTGCGGCAACACACACACACACACACACACACATGGTTTGGTACGTCAGTGTATGTACTTTTAAATTTTAGTATTTCTTTTTTGTATGTGTGTAGTAGAAGGTTGCCATCTGTACAATTGTTGCTAGTCTGTTGTAAAGCTATTGCATTTTTAAGTGGCTTTCACTTCCAAAATATTTTCTTTGGATATGCTCATTTCTTGAGTAGTTCTTTGGCGGTACCATGTAGAAGATGTTTATTTAAATTGGCTAGTGCGAAAGCAAGACTTTTAGCATAGTACAGTTTATGGACCAGATCTCTTATAGTTGAATGATGTGTTGATATCATTTTGATATGATAGAAGGTGCTTTTGCAAATAGGTCCTGAAATGCAGGCTAATGAATGTCTGTGTAGTCCTGTGTATTTGCATGCCGGACAGGCATCCATATTTTGTAGTAGTTTCATTTTTAATGTGTCTTTGCCTTTCACATACTGATTGAGGAACTGGCGTAAAGATTTGAAAGATTTTTTGCCAATGTTACACATTGACTTGCACGGCCATTTGTACACTGGACGTTTTGGTTCAGTCGAATGGAGAGGTAATACAGTGTTTTCTGGGGATATTTTTGTAAGCAGCATTTCTTGTTCCATATGGTATTATTAGGTTTTTCATCCCCACGTCCACTGCTATGTATGGCAATTGTGTTTGTTTGCTTTTGTTTGTATGCTTCTCCATTTAAATATGGTTATATGCTCGTGGTGTGACTCCATTCACCTTCACAGATATTTAAGAAGTTATTTTTGTTGACATTCCGTTTATTGAGAAGTCTTTTTTGTAGTTTAGTAGTTAGTTTTGTTAGTGGTTCCATTCTGTTTAAAACTAAAATAAATAACTTCCTTTTGAGAAGGACTGCATTGTCTATGAGAGCGTCTAAGATTAATTTTCTACGGTAGGTTTTAAGGGTTGTGCATGATTTCTCTTCTGTTTTTATAAGATTCTGAAGGAATGTGTGGCAGAACATCTTTTGTAAAATACTTTTTTTGGTATGGTTACTTGCCACTACATCAAGATTTGTAGGAGCAGTGTTAGCAGTAGTGGTAGCTGAAGTCTTGTTAATCACTTTCTGTTTAGTTTTACATTTTGAAAGAGGAGGCAAAGTTTCTGTACTGGAAGCTTGTTTTGTTTCGCTTAATGACTGTATTAGCTGTTTTGTTTGAACTTTTTGTACAAATTCTGCTAGAGATTGATGCTTATTCTGGACACTTTTATTTTGATTTGCTTTACTTCTGCGTTGCTTTCTATGGAGTTGTTTTTTCGTAGGCATTCTTTGGGGTCTGTTGGAAAAAAAGAAAGTATGTGTTGGGCTGTTGTGCAATGTATGTGTGCTGTGTGCATGAGTGTCCGAGTATGATGGTAAGGATGTATGTGGAGGTGTGTGATTGTGCAATGGCCAGCTACAACAAGTTGGGAAGGCTATTCTTGTATTTGTGTGTTACTATACTGGGGTTCAGATGACAATACAAAGTAAGCTAGTGGTGAGGGGAAGCACTAATACTAAATCTAATGGTATAGAATTAAAACAGTTCTTTGTTCTGCAATACTAACATTCTAGGAGCTGATTCATGGAATTTGTGCGCCGAAAAACAGGGATTTGTGTGCCATTCTGCCCGCAAATCCCTGTTTAACAAATGGGGATTTTTGGGCAGAATGGTGCACAAATCCCCGTTTTTCGGCACACAAATTCCATGAATCAGCCCCACAGTGTGTTTGAGTAACAGTTAGAACATTATGGTAGTATTGTACTTACTTTTTTGTATGGAAAGAGTAGGTTTCTTCTGAGTTGTTGTTCGTACTTCAGATGCTGTTGCTTTTCAGGAGAGTGGTCTTCACTGCAATTGTAAAAAAAAGAAGTTAGTAATTTTGTGTGTTTGTAGCACTGTTTTTAATTTAGACGTTGATTTTTATGTTTTTGTAGTAGTAGTGTTTTTTGATAACTAAACATAGTGTGTACATGCAGTTTCCTTTGCCTATGTGAAGCCTGTATATTTTAATGAGAATCGGTTAGTTGAACATACTTTGCAAATGAGTATAATACTAATCGTATGAAACTCACTTGGCTTCTTAAGGCTGTGTTATTGGATGTTAGGAGATAGAAGAAATAATCATATACTTATTTTGCTATTTCTATAGGGTAAATGGCAGAAACCGCATAGAAAAGCATGGAATGTATGCATTTGTGAAGGTGTGGGTAATAAAGCAGAAGGGTGTGATGTAGAGACAGTGGTGCTGTTTCAGCTGCAAGCTTTTCTAATGATAGTGTCTATCTGTGTGAGTGTATAAAGATGCATGAACTTATCCTGGCTGCGTGTAATATTATAATACACTAGAAAGTGTGTTTCTACAATTATACTTCTATTTCTCCCATCTTTAAATATGAAATTACACTTTTTTAGATAACTGTGTGTGTAAAAATAAAAATTGGAAAACAGACAGGTTTGCAAGTGACAGTTGATTATAGCAGATGGGAAAAATGACAGTAAGTTCATTTTGTAGGTTATACAGGTTAAGTGGCAGTTATCCTGTTCATATGTATTTATACAAGAGCTGTACATGTACTGTGCAGAAAATATGCATGCCTGTAGTTTGTATTCATGCATGTGGATATGCATGAAGCTGCAAGTAGAAATCTTGGAGACTTGTACAGTAGTTTTTGTAGTAGGTGTTTTCCAATGACATGAGACTTGTACTCAGAGTGATCAACAGTACATCTGAAGTGCTGAACTATGATGATGGAGTTAGGTGTAGAGTTCTTGGAGGTGATTGGTGGATGGTTGTGTGACTGCTTAGCTGTATCCAATGAGGGAATGGTACACAGAGTGAAGTGGAAAGGGTAGAAGGGCTGCCTAACAGTTACGCTCTCCGCTGACACTGCGGCTGTCCGCTGACAGGGCGTGCCACATTCAGGGTTTTTCAGCAAATCCAGCATGGAAAGGGGACTGTAGGGATTAGCCAATCAGGTGTTGAGGTTGTGGATTTGTGTTGAAAGAGGCTGTGTGTAGTGAAGATGGCAGAGGTGGAGAAAGTCAGGGTTTTGGTGGTTGGAGATATGTTTGTGCATGGTTTGGAGCAGTATGGCAAATGCAGGAATGTGGCAAACAATTTTGATGTTAAAGGAGTGGAGGTGGTTTGGAGCACTGTGCCTGATTTCAATGTGCAGGGAATTGTACAAGTTTGTGAAGATATGGGCAGGATGAACAGTCCCCATGTGGTAGTTTTGCACTGTGGTGCTTTGCATTTGGGCTATGTCAGTGCCCCTACTTTGTTGGCAGATTTGGAACACTTGGTTCAAGCAGTAATGAAAGTCCTTCCAAATGCCAAAGTAATTTTTTCTGGTTTAGTACTTAGGGCAATATGGGACAATAGTTCTGTTTTTTGTCCTCAGCAAAACATTGCTAGGTGTGCAATCAACCGAGGCATGTTTGCTTCCATGCTTAGAGCTGATATGTTCTTTTGTAATAATGAGAACATTGATTCTGGTAATGCTGTTTATTTGAAAGAAGATGGCTTTTCTTTATCTTGTATGGGAAATGCAATGCTGTTTTGGAACAGAAGGGTTGCTTTGGAGAAGCTTATGTGAAGATTTTCGGAGTAAAATAAGAAAAAAAAATACAAAATAAAAGGTGTCTCTCAAGCATCTGCAAAAAGCCAACCTCAAAGGGGAAATGGCGCACACTATTTAAATGTACATTCATCACACTCAGATTTTTCATTTTGTCCGCGGACACCGCGGTTGTCCACGGACAACATGTATTACATACAGGGATTTTGGGGTTGAGGGCCATGCAAATGAGAATAAGCAGAGCAAGGGATTGGTCAATAAGGTTTACTGGGTGTGTTGTGTAAGGAGAGAGTTTGTCAGTGGTGATGAAGCTGAACAGCCATGGTCGCCATCTGGAGGACAGCAGGCAAATGCAGTGAATGCAAGTCAGAAGCAATGCTCTGTCAGGTAGCCAGAAGCACAATGAGGAGCAATTCTAGGGTGTGGCCTTTTATAGGGGTCCTGGTGCGTGCTTCGCGGACAGCCGCGCTGTCTGCGGGCAGATCAAACACCAAAAAAAGGCTAAAAAAATATGTAAATCACCAGGGACATTGTCTGGGACATGTGCAATGATGAACTTTTACTGTAAAATACCTTGGATTGTCCAAAAAAGGTACTTTTAAAATGTTCGGGAACCCGACAGTGTCCGCAAATAAGGACACATGCTCAGCGTGGGTGCGGTCATATGATGACGTCGCGGACACGTTCGTGAATAGGAAGGCTGTCCGTAGGACACCAAATGCGCATGTTCATTTGTGCACATGCATGCGGGTGTTCTACGGACAGTGTTTTAGTCCCCTAATTTAAAGTGCGACGGACAGTTACGGACAGGCGCGATGTTCGTAGGACCCATGGGTGTGGTGCGCATGTGCGTAGATATTCTACGGACAGTGGAGACACTCCCATTTTAATTACGTACAGTACAAACAGGTATTGTGTCCTTAGGACACCTCCATTTTGATTAATTACGGACGTCCCGGACACCGGGTTTGTTCCAAGAACAGTTCCATCTTGATTGCGGACAGTACGGACATCAAGTGTGTTCTAAGAACAGTTCCATTTTGATTGCAGACAGTACGGACAGGTATAGTGTTCTTAGAACACCTCCATTTTGGTTAATTGCGGACATCCCGGACATCAAGTGTGTTCTAAGAACAGTTCCATTTTGATTGCGGACAGTACAGACAGGTATAGTGTTCTTAGGACACCTCCATTTTGGTTAATTGCGGACATCCCGGACATCGAGTGTGTTCTAAGAACAGTTCCATTTTGATTGCAGACAGCACGGACAGGTATAGTGTTCTTTGGACACCTCCATTTTGGTTGATTACAGACATTCCGGACAACCGCGCTGTCCAGGGACACCTTAACTGCCTTTTTTTTTAAAATAAGACACAGAGGAATACAGTAACAACACACATAATATTTTATTATTATATACAAATATAAAATTTATGAAAGAGAGGGGGGAAGCAGAAACTGACACAAATACAGGGGAATTAGGGGTTTGGAGATGATGGATGGGAGGGGATGAAGGGATGGAAGTCTCATCATAACGTTTTTCTTGGTGGTGAGGGTTTGGGGATGGTTGACTGGGACATGGAGAGGGGGAACAGGTACATGTGGGACAATGATATTTAATGTTTTCTTTTATGTGCTCCTCCACAAAATGTTTTAAAAGATTGAACATGCGCAAAGTCTGCGGACATCAATATCACTAGCTTGGGGTTCAGTACGTTCTATGTTACATGTATATAAAGTAAGGGAATCCTAGTAAACACCTATCAAATTTACACTATGTACATCTATATTCAGTAAAAAAAACGTTGGTAAAGGGAGGTTATGGTTAAGTTGCGCTATTAAAAACCTACGAAATTCAGTAAAAAAACTTGGTTACAGGGACGTTATGGTTCCAGGTAAAACTGAAAAACCCCTGAAATTCACCAGTTATGGTAAGCTAAGCTACCATAACACACGCCACCACCGTGCACTACCAAGACTAACACCCAGGACATCAAAGATGACATCACAAATGTTCACACAAGTTTTTTTTACTGTATATATATATATATATATATATATATATATATATATATATATACACACACACACACACACTATCCGTTGATGATCCCACTTTGGACGTTGAGCTGCACCCTCAGGACAGACAGTTCCTTTCTTAGTTTGTTGAGGTACAGCACACAGGCTGAAACTGTTCCGTGAACCAACCCTCCAGTCCAACCTCTTTATGCTCATCAACACGAGTATCAATATTCTGGGGATCCTCCACACTTATCAAGTGCCAGGCAGCGAAATCTCTAGCCTACAAGTCGGCTCAGAGTTTATAGTCAACTGTTCCACCTACAAGTCCAAGCAACAGACACATGTCAGAGTCCTGGTAACAAAAAGCGTGACCAATGCATGATAGCAGCATGGTCCATACTTGCAGGCACTGGGGAATTAGGAGCAGTAACGTCTGTTCTCCTCCATTGAACTGCCACCCCAGGGGGACTCATCGTCGTTGGGGAGACAAATCCAGAGGTGATCAGCTTGATCGCAGTGCATACCCCTGGTTGGTTGGGTTGTGAGGTCCAGCGGAAGCAGCTGCCAGAGATGGTATGCCAACAATGGGAACTGGCTCGGAGTGATCCCTTCCTGGGCCCCAACCGCCTGCCACAGGAGCCTTATCAGAAGCTCCTTCTGTGACCTTGCTGCGTAAAATAGGTTCAGAAGCTGCAGATGCTGCTTCAGTATGTAGGCATATTTACTGATCATGGGCCATGCCCTCACCCTCCGATACTGATCGCTTTGTTCTAGTAACCCAGAAATCTCTTACACTGGCATGCACTTGCCAGCATCACTGGTGGTGGTGTTGGTGGTCATGGGGGAACGGGATCTATTCCGCTGAAGATCAGTGGCAGGTCAGGTGATGTCTGCAGCTGGGGTAGCAACTTGCAGCAATGAGACATGTGAATCCAGGCCACGATGCTGGTGCACTTTTATGGCTTAGTTGGTGGTTAGCAAAACCTGAAAGGGACCACGCTACCTCGGCAGGAGGGCAGACTTCCTCTCATGAACTTTCACCAAGACCCAGTGTCCTGGTTGCAAAGAGTGGCAAGCCCCTGTAGCCAGTTAAGGCAGAGCTTCACAAACCTGAGCATGAAGAGATCGAACAGTTTTAATTAACATGCTACAATATTTCATCAAGGCCTCTTCCTCTAGTGATAAACTGTGCATATGGGGGGCTGCTGGGGGTGTAGTTCTCATTCTCATAGGGCGACCAGTAAGAATCATGTGGGGCAACAGTCCATGCTTACACTGGGGATTGTTTCTCATGACAAACAGAATAAGGGGCAGAGCATGAAGCCATTTAAACCTTGTCTCCTTACACACTTAAGACAGCCGATTCAGCGTTCTGCATATGCACTGGAACGAGGATGATAAGCAAAGTGGAATTGTTGTCTAATCCCTAATCGTGAACCACCTCACGGGCATATATGGAATCGGTGTAGTTCGTTGCCGATCTACCCCGGGCCAGAGTACAAGCACAGATGAGAGCCATGAGCTTGGCCACTTGAGTTGAATTAGGCAAAGGTAAACTGTGTGCTTATAATACAACATAGGGGATACATAGAAAATACCCTGCAACCAATTGCCCTGTTTCCGGCACACAAATGCATGATCTGTCCACAAACAGAATCAAATCAGGATTGAGCAACAGGACATCAGACAGGTCAACACTGGGATGTGTTACCACAACAACCCAACAGTCGTGGGGCTCCCCATCCTCCGGCAACAGTCACACATGGTTTAGACCTGACCAACAATTCAGGGTGACATTGTCAGCAGAGATGAGCAACTTCTCATAGCATGGTAGGCAGGAATTCGACACATGCTGTGTCTTTTCTAAGTAACAATGACAATAATGCATGAGGAACAAACTGTGACAGGGTGGCCTTGTACTAGGGAGTCTTTATTTTCCCACCGATAGTTCAGTGACAGCTCGCAGACACGCTGGGAGTCCTGTTGCTTTAATCCGGCAGCCCTAAGGCTGTAGCCATTGTGAGTGCTTGCTTGATAGAGCCCAGACTAGTCAAATCGCCTGTCAGGTATTTCATTAAGAATAGCCGGATTGTACGTGTCCAAAACATCTTCAGGATTTTGCTTTAATGGGGGCTCCCCTTGGAGTACAGGATGTAATTGTTGGTACCCCGTTTTATGTTTCAGTATTGGTCAGTTTTAAAACTATGTACTTGCTCCTGCAGCGTCTCTTGAGTATCATTCAGCACATGGGTCTTTTATTCAGTCTGTCTTTTATTAGCTTCAGTATAGCAGTCGAGATAACTACCCCATTGGCATTGGAGTACACTTGTACCTTACGCAAATTTGTTATCCTGTCTAAATAAATTAAAATGTTCCTTGCTGGGGAGAAGTGTCTTGGTTTATATTTGTGCCATTTATCCAGATACTTACATGCTTTTGGCGAATAGTGAGTAAACATGAAGTGTGCTGGACTCTCTCTACGAAGTGGCAATTATCTAGACTGCCCTGAGCGCATTCTCTTGGGGTAAGACAAGGTATGGCTTATTACGGATCCAGGGTCTGCATCTGGACGCTATAGTATACCTTGGCTGGTGGCATGGTTACAGCTCATCAGTTTTACCCCTCTGTGTTATATGAGTCTCTGAATAGACATGGCACACAGCCTCCGTTCCTCCCCCAGTACATACATATCAGAAACACCTTCAGATGTTGGTCAGATTCAGATGACTGCTGGTTCATAGCCCCCATTACGCTACCCCAATGCAAAGCGGTATTCAGTTTTTCAGAGACACAAAAGGGTAAGAATGAAAGACAAGACACATTCGGTAGAAACACAGCCTATTACAGCTCCTATACTAAGGGAGGAGAGTGTAAAATAAAAGCAGGATCGCAACCAGAGTTGCACATTTAGGGCTTCACACACCAAGGTGCAGGTTTAAGACACGACGATCATAGGGCTCTCATCCAAAATATTTTGTTTGCACTCATACAGAACACATTCGCCCTAATCTCTAGTTGGTGCTACACTAATTTGAACAGCACAATGGTCTCATGTTCTATTTAAATCAGTAGGGAGCATGGATATGCCGCTTTTAGACTGTGGTGGTCAAACGCTTTTATTATTTTTCTTCTTCAGATGACCACTCTATAGGCAGGGTACTTTTCCTACCGTAGCCTCAGATAACCACACCAGGTACCATACTTCAGATTCCAATTTAATTTTCTTTCAAGTTTTAATGACCCAAGTCGACCCTTCCCCCCCATTTCAGACACCACAATATGACAATACAGTGACACAATTACCCCTGTTCAACAAAACACATTTTTCCAGTCTGCTCTTTCTTCCGCGCCTGCTCTGCCTGCCCTTCTTGGGTCTCTGGGCGCTCTGGCCAGTTCACTCTGATGAAATGGTCTCTCATGGACACACAGGGATTACCGGGAAGTGTGCCCAGTGGCCCTTGGACCTGGCCACGAAGCAAATGGAGTTCGAGGTCTACCGGCAACAATCTTATTGAGGACAAATTATCACTCATGGCTCAGATGAATTGGTGAACACTTTATTAGGAGAAAGCATGAACCCAACAGTAACACGAGACACCTAAAATCCGAATTCCTTATTTCCTCATTTAAGGAGACCATTAACAGTTTGTTTTAATCTCCAGATACCTCCTCAAGCATCCCTGCCCGAACCAAACTACTATGACCAAACATTGGTACAGATGATAGTACTCACCACCGACCCAACACGCTCGCCTTTGTGCGTTGAGGAACAATGATCACTCACGACTCTGATGGATTGTTGAAAACTTTATTAGTAGAAAGCAGTGATAGCACGACACCCAACATCTGAATTCCCCTTCCTTGCGACTCGTGGCCCTTAATACTCAACCAGGCACATGCTTTCCAATGGAAGGCATGGTCCCAACAGGTCAAGAATGCATAGTAAATGTATCCTGTTAGCAAAGAACAAATACTCATTATTTCAGTGACACATCAGTGAGGTTAACCTTTCATAACTTAGCCAGGGCGACCATACTCATTAAAGATTCCCATACGCTTTGAGGCAAGCAAGAGAGTTAGCCATATGACTTCCGCACCTCAGTGCTGCTTTTCTTAAGACAAAATAAATATATTTTCAGTTTTATTTACAAAAAAAAAGTATTATACAGGGACAGACTATAAGAGTCTGTGTGATTATACCTCACACTTGAGGGGCTCCCACCTCCATAGCCTAGGTCCCCCTATGCCTACAGGTCATGATAGATATAGTTTCCCTAAAGCAGTGGTCTTCAGACTGGGGGCATGAGAAGAGTTTGAAAACAGGCTGGCGACTATAGATTCAATTAAAGTAGAGTTTTATATTGTAGGATTTCTCAAGACAATTTGATTCTTCATTCTCTGGATTCTTCTCTTTCTCCCGCCAAGGTTCACTGTGGTATCTCTGTTTCATTCTAGTCCTGTTCCTCTCCTTCAATAAGCCCACGTAAAGTTCGGAGGGTCCCACACAACCTCCTCCTTCAAAGGCTGGTAAAGGAATGACAGCACATCAGTTACAAGCGGGCCCTTCCAATGCCCTCGCCAACCTTGATTGGCTGAAGACCCAGGAAGTTCTCTCCCCTGTTGGGAGTTGACAAGGGCTGACTTTGTGGCTGGTTCTCCCTTTCGGACTACCTGTATGGCTTTGTTTCTGTTTGTCCAGGTAACATACTGAGGTTGCACCCTCTCCCCTTATCCTGTCTATAATGACTGGGCTCTGGCCTTTTATCTGTATTCTCTTTTCTTTGCACCCACGCTGTAATTGCGGTGTCTGGCTTTAGCGGCCCGATGCTCTCTGATGTTTGCCTGTTTTCTCCTGTTTGCTGTGCCTCCCAGCGTACAGGCTGTACATGCAGAGCGGCTGCAGCGTGTCCATTTGACGGCAGTCCGCCCCTGCCTGAAGTTACCTCGGCACCCCATCTGTACCGACAGGGCTCATCTGGGTGACAGCAGGGGGTTGCAGTTGACCGCTCAGTTTAGCTGCCTTTGGCCCCTGAGGGGCAGTACACTCCTTTAGGGGGGAAACACCAATCCATACCTTTCAAAATATTTAAAGAGACACCACCCCTTGCAAAACCATCAAAAAGACGCATAAACAATGGCCAGACTCTGAAAAGAAATCCAAATCAACACTCTGCTAGAAATATTAGATGCCTAACCACACTGGATGCGAAACTCCACAACATTCATAACTGTTTTATTTACACTTTGCACAGCGTCACCCCAGCGAAATGGTTCTTCTGACAACTAATATGCTTGAAAATGTAAAACCGTGACCGGGAGAAAAAAACAAATTATGAACCAGCTAATTTGCCTATTCTGTACAGTTACGCATTCACAGGGCAGAAGCTATTGAAGAAAAGAAAGCACCCTCCTCCAAACGCATTGAATCAGCACAAAATAGCATAAGGGAAGTATTTATGATCATCCAAGAATTCAAAAACCTGCCTGTCTGCAACACAACTGCTACTCTGACTCAAAAACTCTGATGAGATTGCTGCATATTTCAACAAAAATATTCTTTATATCCCAACACCTTGACAATGAAGGACACTCATGTTACCAGCGACACTCACTCACCATCCCCTCTTCAAACTCTCTAACCTGTTTTCCACTGTCTTGCTACAGATGACCTACTCAGTACCATGGACTCATGCAACCCAACCGGATCGTCAAAGAATTTGTCGCACGCCCTGTCACCCCCAATTTTACAAATCCGTCATGACATTTCCAAAGACAACGCATATTTTCCTATCCTTCCTCAATAACTATCAGCACTGGAAGTGTCCCAGCTCTTCTGAAATCTGCATACATCAGACCTCTGATTAAATGCCCAGCTAGCTAGTGCCCAATCTCAAACATTCCTTTCATCAGAAAACTACAGAAAAACACACACAGTCAATATCAGGCCTTCATTGAAGCAACTTCCTGTTTGAGGCATATCATTGATTCTGTCCGAGTGGGAAAGGTGGGCATAACCGGGCAATTAATGTTGATTCAGTTGATACTAGATTTCAATGCCGTCAGGTTCAATGAATAAGGTTAGTGCATGTAAAGGAGCTGCCTGGTGTAGAAGATCCTGTGACACAGTGATCAAAATTCAAATGGTCCAAACAGGGATTGGAACCACTCAGTAAACCAGACTCTCACAAGGTGCTCTTATATAAAAGCTGCTGTGCTTGTTAGAAATATTTTATTTACTACTGAGCTGAACAAAATAAGCTTCATGTGTCAATCAAAATTTGGACGCAATATCCTTTAGGCAAATTATTTATAATGGTAAGGAAAGGTGTAATGATTTGGTATTGTAGTTTCTTTATATTGTACACTTGTTTATATATGTTATACTTTTCATTCTTTGTGTCCGCGTTCAATCTGCACAAGCTCATGGATCTATTGAGTTCGTGGAGATGGAATGCAGACGAACGGACAGTTGATGGAGGGAGAGCCAGTGAGGGCCTGCTGAATAAAGCTTATGCTTATGTTACAATTACGTCTCTGTGCCTCATACCTTACATTGGCGACGAGGATATCTCCAAATCAGCATAGTGGGCCCACCGCACACCGATCGAGAGGAAGAGAGCGCACTGTGAATCAAGGAGCCGGAAAGTTTGCATCTTCCTGGGGCCTCCATCCCGACCGGAGCACAGCGAGCCTACGCATATCTCCAATGTCGCCGGTTGGAAACCGGCAAAGAGTAGACAGCCGCTCCACCTGACGGTGTTGCAGCGGCCACAGAAGTGGGCTGCTCACCCCTCACAGGGCAGCCACAAAAGAAGTTTGACTGCTCCGCCTCTCTGTCCTGCGGGCATGGAAGTGGCCAACCCCCTCACTGCCAAATAGTTCCAGAGAATCAGGCCACTCCGTCCCGCTCACATTGATGGGCGTAAAAGCAGCAGGAGAAAAGTACCATATTAACTTCCGTGGAAGGGCAGCAGCTTTTGGTAAATATTGCAGGAAAAGCCAAATACAAAAGAAGTTAGGACAAAGTAAGCAAGAGCAATCCTCAAGTACACCCAACATCAACATAATAGCAATCTTCATCTATGCATACATTATTTTGAAGAACTGCAATAATATTCACAATTCCTGATTGGGGAGTACGCTGGAAGATAATTATACAAGTACTGCTTTGAGAATTGGCAAGGTTTATATTAAGCATCCACTATGGCAGCAGCAAGCATGCACCACCCCCACCAACCTTCTTGTCAGAACCTGGTACTCCTGTTATAAGGTTGGACAGGTGGATAAGACTTTTCAACACATACCTGATAGCTATTGGGGGTGATAAATTTGCACCTGCAAGGAAAGAGGCAATATTATTGCATAATCTAGGAACAGAGGGGCGAAGTGTCTTTGATGGGTTATCTGACCCCACAGACATAGGACAAGGAGAGGAAGACCAGTTCACAACGGCCATCAGAAAACTGCAATTGCAGCTCGAACCAAAGCAAAATATCACTTTTGAGAGACACAGATTCTTCTCTAGAAACCAAGAATCATGTGAACCAGTCGAAGCATCCGTTGCAACCTTACGCACACTAAGTCACTCGTGCTTTTGGACCTCTAACTGACTCTCTTATTCGTGATCAACTGGTACGCTGTACCAACAACAACAGAATACAAGAAAAGTTGTTGTCAAAGGACCTGCCTCTAGAACAGGCAGTTGAAGTAGCCAGAAGTATGGAAGAAACCACTAAATATATGGCCAGTATGAAGTCGGATAAGAGTCACAGTGAAGTAGAAGCAATCAAAAATGGTAGAAGGCAAACCACGAGTAAAGGTATGAAGTGTTTTAAGTGCGGTAGCAACCGCCATGTTTGCTCGCATCCTTTCTGCCCCGCAAGGAATGTCAATTGCCTCAAATGCAAAAAAAGGGCATTTCGCTAGAGTCTGTAGAGAAAATTCGACAGTAGAAAACTTGAAAAACGAGCACCAGAAGTCCTGAGCAAGAGGAAAATATAGTAGAGCAGCAGAGCATGCAAGCCAAACATGTCTTAGAAATTGGAGATGTCTCTGGTGGAGAAAGAGGACCGGTAGATGTTTTTATGGTTAATAACAGAGTTGTCACGATGAAGGTGGACAGTTGCTCACCATGGACAATGTCCGAATGAACATTTTTGAATTGTGTAAAGGGCAACATGAGAGATCTGCATAAACCTACTATTGAACCGCATGCCTACGGTAATGTCCAAATTGAACTACTTGGGAAATACAATGCTGTCATCAAATTCAAAGGAAGAAGCTGTGAAGCCGAATATATGTAACCAAGGAAGGGTCATCATTATTGGGCTGGAATGAACAGAAAAAATTAGGAATAAGAATACAAGCCAATGCGGATTGTCCAGTTATGGTTGCTAAAATTAGAGACCAATGGGAAAAAGAATTTCCTAAAGTATTCACATATGACCTGAGAAAACTTAATGGCTATGAACACCAAATTAAACTGAAGAAAGATGCAGTACCAAGAATAAGTAGAGTTAGGTTGGCTCCACAGAATCTCAAGAGCAAAGTGAAAGCTGAAATGAATGATTGCTCCAAGGAGGAGTCATAGAGAGAGTGGAAGGTGCAGAATGGTTGTCACCGGTGGTAGTGGCAACCAAACCCACTGGTGACATAAGACTATGTGTGGATTTGAGAGAACTCAAAATGAGCATAATAGTTGACCGCCATCCTCTTCCGAACATTAGTGAGAAGTTGTCAACTTTGAGTAATGCCAGTATTTTTTCGGTCATCGATTTATCGCAAGTATACCATCAAGTTCCTCTTTCGGAGGATTGCCAACATCTTACCTCTTTCATTACACCGGAGGGGACATTCAAGTACTGTAGGATGCCATTTAGCTTGGCTTCGGCAGCCGCAGTATTTCAGAGGGTAATGGAAACCATTATGGAGGGTGTTCAAAATGTGGTAATATTTCAAGATGATGTCTTAGTTAATGCTGGTTCCAAAGAAGAGCATAATCAAATACTTAGGATGGTACTGACAAGATTGGGGGAGGCGGGCCTAACGGTCAAGAGAAATAAGTGCAAAATAGCTGTAAATAGTGTGGAATATCTTGGTCATGTAATATCTAACAAGGGGGTGAATTCTAAAGTGAGTCTGGTTGACGCAATTGAGAATGCACCATGTCCATCAGACAAAGACCAAGTTAGATAATTTCTTGGTCTAGCAGAATATTATCATAAATTTGTGTAGAATTTTGCAATCATATCCACACCTTTAAGGGCCTTGTTGAAGAAAGGGGCGAGATTTCAATGGTCCACAAAATGTGAAGCAGCGTTTAGAGAAATTAAAAACGGAATTGTGCGCACACCCTCTATTGGGAGGTTCAACGATGATTACCGCACCGTGTTTGTAGTTGACCCTAGCATATTGGGTCTGGGGCTACTTTATTGCGATACAATTCCAACAAGAGGGAAAGAGTCATAGCATTTGCCTCCAGAACCCTCAAAGGAGCAGAAGGGAACTACTCAGTTATAGAACGAGAGGCACTGGCTATGTTCTGGGCCATTAATCATTTTAAGTATTTTTTGTGTGGAAGGAAGTTCAATGTGCAATCAGATCATAAACCCTTGGTTCAATTATTTAACAGTGGCAGGTGGGCAGTAGGATCTCTGAAAATAAGTAGATAGGGTCTTGGACTTCAGGCGTGCAACTTTATCGTAGATTACTTATCTGGAAAAAATAATGTTGTAGCAGACTGTTGTAGCAGACTGTTTGTCTAGGATGCCAATAGAGGATAATGTAACAATGAATACTATGTGTGATGATGAATATGTTGTAGGTGAACTAGTGAGGGTGGACAAGGAGGAGTGGGTCAGGGCTGAAGCAACTCATCAGGATCTGGAATGTATTAAACAGTGGAGCATAGACGGATGGCCGGATAAATAAATTCTTGAAAGGAAATTTGAAGCATGGTGGGAAATAAGGTCTGAGATGAGTATTGTGGGGGGGAGGTTAAGATGAGGCAACTGTCATTCCCCCAGAGAGTGTGCGGAGGTGTCTCATAGAATTAGCTTGCCAAGGTCACTTATGGAAAGGTGCAACTAAGAGAAGGGTATGGCAAACCTATTGGTGGCCTAAAATGGACAAAATGGTAGAACATTTTGTAAAAATAAAAACTGCTATTCTTGTCAACAGAGTGACAAATCGAAGATTGTCCGTGAAGTACCAATGGTACCAAATAGTGTACCAACCCAACCATGGCAAAAGGTAGCCATTGATATTTTAGGGCTGGTAGCAGGCCTAGGAGACGGATTTAAATACATCTTTGTACTAGTTGATTATCACTCTAAGTGGGTAGAGTGGGAAGTATCCAGAGAGGTAACAGCCAGAGACTTAGTGTATTTTCTAGAGAAAGTATTTCTCAGGAAAGGGTGCCTGTCTGAATTAGTCTCTGACAATGGGGTGCAATTTGTATGTCAATTTATGAAGTCATTTTTGGAGGGTTATGGGATCAAACACATCCGGACTGCACTATACCACCCAAGAGCAAACAGATCGGTTGAGAGAGTCAATAGGCTTATAAAGGGAGGGATCCAGTTGGCGTTAAGCTCAGGTCAAGATTGGAAGGAGTTGTTAAAACACATGTTATGGAGTTATCTAACCACACCACATTCAGTGACCAAAGTATCTCTTTTTGTATTGCTTAAAGGGAGAAAACCTGGAAATAAACTTTGTCCTGGATGGTTGGGATTGGCAGGTACAGTAGTTGTTGATAGAGGTGCCATTATGAAATTATGAATCTCATTAAGGAAGCACAAAAGTATAATAAGGAATCTTTTGACAGGAGTGAAAGTGTAAAAAACAAGATGTGGAATGTAGGGGATAGAGTATTGGTTACAAATCCGAGGTACTCTCAAAAATGTGTAGAAAGCAAATACATTGGCCCCAAGAAATGTACTGAAGTGCAGAGAAATGTTGTTGTCTTAGATGAAGTGAAGTGTGGTCACAGGGTAAGTTGGCAGAAGCTAAAATGGTGGAAACTCAAGCTGTGGATGAGGAAAGAAACAAAAATGAGATTTCTAAGGAAAAGCCTTTTGTTGATGACAATGTTGAAGCCAAGGATGGATTCAGTTCTAAGAGACCAAAAAACAAGCCAGGATGGATGAAACATTTTGTGGAATGAATGATGTTTAAATTTCTTTAGAAGTTGTTAAAGTATTGGGGAGGGAGATATGTAGTGATTTGTTATTGTAGTTTCTTTATGTTGTACACTTGTTTATATATGTTATGCTTTTCATTCTTTGTGTCCGCGTTCCATCTGCAAGAGCTCATGGATCTATTGAGTTCATGGAGATGGAATGAAGACGAACGGACAGTTGATGGAGTGGAGGGAGAGCTGGTTGGCCTGCTGAATAAAGCTTATGCTTATGTTACAATTACGTCTCTGTTCCTCGTACCTTACAAAAGGTAAACCCCATTCTCAGCAGTGTAGGCTCATTAGCCAATGCATTTCGGAAAAATGTGTTCTTCAGGGTTGAGCGCTACATCATTATAACATATGGATTGCAAATAAGGTGTACATATACATGTCACTGTGACAAATTAATTTCCAATAAAGTGTACATATGACAGTATTCAAGGGTAACTGTATAGATACCGCAAATGTCAATTGAGAAAAAGGAAAAATAAAGTAAAAAAACATTAGCCTATTTCGTGATAAGACCAAAATCTTAGAGGTGAGTATCGTGTACAAATGCGTGATTCAGGAAGCAGAAAATCACAATAACTTTGACGGTGGACCTTGGTATCTGTAGGCATAATGGAGTGCATTACCACTTGTTGCATCGGAGCATTTCGGAAAGTAGAAATATGGGTGGCCAATTACCTGGGCTGCGTGGTCAACAGTAGCTGTGAAATAACAGATCTGCAGGAGATTGAGTGTTACGATAAGACGGATATCAGGATTGCAAAACCAAAACAGGAAAAGAAAGCAATACTCCTGTGGGCCGGATTGATTACTCACCTAGAATTGTGAGAGGGCATCTCATGTGTGCGCCAGTGGAAATGTTTATATGGTTGCCCTGGCTAGCGCCCGCATCATGATGTCACGCACTTGAGAGCGTGGTGATGTCATTGGCGCCTCGCGTCCTGGATCCTCTGAGGGGACAGAGGTGCCAGGAAGGGGCAGGGCTTGATGCAAGGCAAAGAATAATGGTCTATACAGACATACAAAGGAATCAATTAATAATGTAAAAGGTGACAAATTAAATGTACAGTAACCGTGATAGTATACAAATAAGATACACATTGATGCCTTGAATTAATGGCGTGATTGCAAGTTTACAGATCCAGCTCACACATCACAAAGTGTTGAGCTTCATACAGATCAGATTGTTATATATGGATTTATGGACCTTTATTTTATTTTTTATTTTTTTTTAAACTCACCCACACAGGCCTTCCTTCTAGGTAAACACAGATGGTTAAGTCACTTAACTTTAACTATTGTTCTCCTGCATGGGTCTGGATTCACATGCTCATAAATATTCCCAGTCGTCAGGCTGGGAATCCCCGGTACAAGAAAACACAGGTTCACTTTCAAACTATTTCTCCTCTAAACCAATAACTGTTCTCTGGGTCATACTTCCCCCATCCAGTGACAGTCCTCTCCCTAAGCTCCGCATATGGCAGCCATCTTCAGATTTGGTAAGCACGAAAAGAGGCAGTATGACCAAGAGACGCAGAGGGGCCGGCGGGAGGGTTTGCATGCGAATCCATGCCAGACCCATGCTGGAGAACACTAGTTACAGGTAAGTAACTTAACCTTCTCCAGCATGGGGTCTGACATGGATTCACATGCTCATGAATAATGAATACGCAGCAATACACATTACAGAACCACAGAAGGTGGCAAGGCTCAACAGAAATAATCAACACTTACACCCGGAACAGAGTCACCCCATGGGTGCGTAGCACTGCCTAGCCGACTCTGGGCTCCTCCCTGGAATCCCTGTCAACGCAGTAGAACCTTGTGGGCATGTGTGGACCTCCACGATGCAGCCCTGCAGATGTCGAGCAGGGGTACACAAGAAAGGAACGTCATCGTCGCAGAGATCGCTCTGGTGGAGTGGGCTCTCAGGCAGCCCCAGCAGAGGCCAGTTAGCCAGCCGATGACCGTGCATGATGCAGCCACAGAGCCATCTTGAGATGAAGCCTTGGACAAGGCCATCCCATTATTCACAGGTCCAAAGTTCACAAACAATTTAAAAGTCTTCTGAAAACTCAGAGAACTTCAGAGCACTGGAAACATGCAGCAACGCGATGTCCTCTCCACCGGCGACAAAGGTTTTGGGTTGAAAGCAGGTAACAGGCAACACCAGGGGTTCATTGAGCTGTAATTCCAACAGAACCTTTGGCATGAAAGGGGTGCGTATGCAGTTCCACCCTCGATTCGTGGAAAGCCAGATACGGCTGCTTGCAGGACAGAGCCTGGATCTCACCCACTCATCTGGCTGAGGTGATGGGCACGAGGAATGCAGTCTTCCATGAGAGAAACTTGAGTGGGGCTTGATGCATAGGTACGAAGGGTGCCCCCATAAGTCTTGTCAGGACTTCGTTGAGTTCCCAATCCAGGGCAGGCGCCTTCACCGGGGAAGAGAATGACAGAACAAGGGATAGAGAGCGACAATAAACTAAGTCGCCAGGGAGCTGCTGGAGTGGAGGTGACGTCACTGAGGTAGTTGCAGCGTTGGTTGTGTCTTCAGATTGTTGTGGTGCAATTTTTAGAGAAATACATTGTATTGCTTTTGTTAAAGCAGAAAGGTAATCCCTGAATTCTTCTCCCAGAAAGGATCACTTCACGTGATCGCAATTTTCAAACCCTAAGGGAGGAGCCAGCCTCGCGCGTTGGCTTGTTATCATATATACATGCGAGTGTTTATGTGGATCGAGAATAGCCTGACGAAGCACGGGAATCGGGCAGAACGTGTGGCGCTAGTCCACACGGAGGGTGAGTGTCTTTTGAAGACTTGTCTGTCATGTGAGTAGTAGCATGATTTGCCCCTGCTTGCATTATATTGTGTGTTGCACGCTGAAGTTAAAATAAAGACGATTTGATTTTAACAAAGATGTAGCAGGTTCTTGAGTGCTTGGGCAATTGTGCACAAGCTCTATGGTTTTTTGTAGTGCTACAATCATAGTAGAAGTATGTGTTTTTTTACATATTGAAGGAAGCAAGCCGTCTTTCAGTCCCTTAAGCGCCAGCTATATGCAGGCAAAGCACTAAATGGCTAATAACGTTTTTTACAAATAAATATATTAAATCAGTGAATTGAGCAGAACACGTGGTGTTTTTCCACCCGTTCGGAACTCAGAGTGTGCACACGTTCTGTATGTGGCTATTGTGAAGATCTATTCACTATTTGGAGCAGCTGAAGAGGCTCTCTGTTCTGGTGCGGCTCGTGCGTCTGTCTGAGTCCGAGCTTGCTGAGGAGAAACTCGGCTGGTTTCAGCATGCAAATCTGAGTGTTGCCAGAGCCGGCCTTTGGACATCGCTTCCTCTGCGCCATCTACTCGCCTATCAGGGTGCTGATGTGCTCTTAGAAGACCCTCCTCAAATGGTACTTCCATTCACATGTTGGATGCTGCATCTGCAGCTGGAGTATTCATTTGAAGAGACTTATTGAGTTCCTTAGATTTTGTAACATCTGCAGCAGAGTTAGCTGCTGAGTTAGTGCAGTCTGTGGCAGGCTACTCTACGACACTGAGACCCGAGTCTCTCTACTGTTCCAGTCTTTTGGTGGGAGGACCCATAAAAACCTTCAGTATCCGAGGAGTTAGCTGCTGAGTTAGTGCAGTCTGTGGCAAGCTACTCTACTTTACAACACTGGGACCTGAGTCTCTCTACTGTTCCAGTCTTTTTGTGGGAGGACCCATAGAAACCTTCAGTATCCGCGCAGTGGCCGCAGAGTTAGCTGCTGAGTTAGTGCATTCTGTGGCAGGCTACTCTACTCTACGACACTGAGACCCGAGTCTCTCTACTGTTCCAGTCTTTTTGTGGGAGGACCCATAAAAACCTTCAGCATCCGCGGAGTTAGCTGCTGAGTTAGTGCAGTCTGTGGCAGGCTACTCTACTCTACAACACTGAGGCCTGAGTCTCTCTACTGTTCCAGTCTTTTTGTGGGAGGACCCATAAAAACCTTCACTATCCGCGGAGTGACCACAGAGTTAGCTGCTGAGTTAGTGCAGTCTGTGGCAGGCTACTCTACTCTACGACACTGAGACCCGAGTCTCTCTAATGTTCCAGTCTTTTTGTGGGAGGACTCATAAAAACCTTCAGTATCCGCGGAGCGGCCGTGGAGTTAGCTGCAGAGTTAGTGCAGTCTGTGGACAGGACTGGCAGACTCCCTCTCTATGGAGGCTGGAAGTCTCGAAGAACCTCTTTTATTGCCTCAGGGTAGTGACGATAAAGAGGTGCTAGATGCGAAGCTCCAGTCAAGGTCAACACAGACCCGACCCTAATCGGGGCCTTTTGGCCCACCCCACCTCAAGACCACGGCTCTCTCCGACATCGAGGCCATCTAAAAACTCAGCTACGCAGCAAAACCTCTATATGCTCCAAATCGCCCAAACAACTGACGTTCGAGCGGAGGGTTCACTTGAACTCTACCAGAAACCATCCCAACTTGAAAAAAATGGACCACTAATAGAGGATTTCACACAAGTCCAAAACCCTCTGGAATACAAAACAGCAACGGAAGACCTGTGACTGTGTGTGCAAGCGCCGAAGCATCCTACTCCCGGCACGCCCCCAGTGCAGCCCGCCGAAGGGCGAACTGCGAGTGACACACCTGCCGGTTTGAGTAGTGCCAACACATTTGCTTTGCAAAAAGAATCTCTACATCACTCTCTGAATACCCCCAAACCTACCTCCAACACCGCGACCCAGGTGGCTGAATGCGGCCCTCGGTACCCGGGTCGGCCTGGCCCCTCCTGTGGGGCCAGAGTCGTGGATGAACCTGCGCCTCTTGTTCCGCGAAGTGTAGAGAGTGGGCGGGCACGTCATTGGACGGAGGTTAGTGGAGGCCTTGTTCCACGCGGCAGAGAGCGAGGCTCCGCTTCCGCATGGGGGAGGGGCCCAGGAGCTCTCTGGAGGCGGACTCCTGGCTCCCGGCGGAAGGCAGAGGGAGGCTGGGCCCCCTCCCTGTAAACACCGACCTGGAAGCCTCAACCATGGAAGAAATTTGTGGAGATGCTTCGCCTACCACTTTGTTTTCCTCTACACCACCAAAGAAGAAAAACAAAACAAGAAACGGGATGACAGTTTCTCATATATCAGTATAAAAAAAAAAAAATCAACGCACCCGACTTCCCAAAAAAGAAAACCCCTTTGAAGGTTTTGACTAAATCAACAATACGTAACTCCCAGAAAGAATACTTTGTGAGCCAAGGCAAAAGAAAATACGACGTCCTAAAAGAACTAACGGACGCTGACATTTTGAAAGTCACAATAGATCCCCAGTAGGTCCAAAAGCAAGTAAAACCTCCTTCATTCCAAACAAGGGTTTAGCAACAGAAAAAGGATCCCCCATTGAAACACTCTTGTTGGTAGAAAACAACACTCCAATTCCCCCTACTTCCATTCCTATTTCGACCGATGGCGCTACTCCTATTAATTCTCTTGAAGTTCCTCCGAAAGCTGGAAAAACGCAAGCCAAATCACTTCCTACTGACCAGCAATCTCTTCCAGCAGCAATCCCAACAGATCCCGAGCCCTTGGGGCAACTGTCTCTCACCAAAACACCACCTTCGAGAGACCACCAAAAACAACCCACGATGTCGGAACCATTAGTCTCTGCGATTCAGGCAGAGTCCGCTCCCCTGCATTTGATACCATCAATAATCGTCCCCGTCCTAGGTCCCTCTGCATCTTCAATGGCCAAGGACCAGAGGCCAACAAAAAATGCAGCACAAGTGTCAACACCCCAGGCTCATCTCCAAGCCACACCCGAAGAAAAAGCAGAACGGGAGAGCAACTGGACGACACACAGAAAGACACTCCGGCAAAAAAGCTCAACCTAACAACTTTAATGTCTGCAATAACAATTGTGCTCGCCCCGTTCGGAGAACTGTATGAGGCTATAAGTGATACACTAAAGGATCAAACTACGCTAATTGCAATGACCCACACCAAATTGATCTATCGGGAGGGGTACATTACAGCCAAAGAAAAACTGGACAGCGAACTGTTTAACAAAGTTCTAGCTGCCCCACTGGTCCTACTATAGAGCCTCTCTCACCGCAAACCATTGTCATCAAAGACTCATCAGACTTTGCTTCCCAAACTGACGTCAGCAACCCTAAAGAAACTCGGCCAGCTACCCAAATGCAAGTGGCAGAAAAAGTGAAGCCTTCTGGAAACTCTCCAGACCTACCAAAAAAAAAAAAGCAGCAAAACAAAGGAAAGATCGACTCAACCCACCTATTTACATTTGCAGACTGCCAAAAGGGGGCTTTCAAACCCCCTTCACATCTAAAGGGGCCAACAGTGGGTCTACCCCAAACCATGATAAACCCTGATCAGGGTGCGACACAGGTAGGTACAACACCTACCGTCAAGTCAGCCAAGAAACCAAAAACCTTACTACGAACTGCTAAAGCAGTAGAACAAATCGACCTAACAGCGGGAAAAGGTGGTGCTCCACTACTGGGGTCTACGGTTAGGCCAAAAGAAAAAGCCTAAGGAAAGCGGGTCCCTAGGCCCCTGTTGCAGTGTTCGGAGTCCGCCAGGAATCCTCCACAGGCCTCTCTACGACAATCGCCGATCACTGCAGAGGTCTTTATGAAAGATGAAATTTTCATGAACATAACCCTCCACACATCACCTTCGAGTAGCTCTGACCGTCAAAACTGGAAACATGGGAGACAAACCACGTCCACCAAACTCAATTGCACAGTCTCTCCGGTCTCCAAAAAATGTAGGAAACTTAGCGGCAACCGCATTGAAGAGAACCAAGTAAACAAGTCCAGATATCCGAGAGGGCCTGAATCTTTGAGAAATCACCTGGCATCTCCAAAAAGGCCCTATAAAAGCACTGACTCACATAACCGGGACAAAGTAGAGCCCAGAAAAAGAAGTAGTCCGGACAGCCACCAGAGAGACATTTGAACGAAAAAGCAGAGCAGCCCCTAAAGGTTAAAGGATACCTTCCAAAAACACACAAACCAGCGTCGCCTGACACCGTCCATCATCTTCAAGTTAGAACAGATCCCGCAAAACTCTGAGGCAATAACCCTGAACAGGGGAACGGTCCTGAAAGTCCTAAAACACACGAGAGACTTTAAAGACCTGACGACGGACGACCTAATTTTTGTCGAGCCCTACCACAAAGGCCACAAGGCGAAGGCCTTTCTTCATGTCAGAGTGAATGCTCTAGGTCGGAGGACTAAAGAAGGCAAAGGTGACCTCCTCAAACAAGGCTACCACATTACAGAGATGACAAGACCAACAGAGGAGCAAACAACTAGTCTTCTGGTCAGTCGCCCTTCAGGCCAGAAGCCCCAGCAAAGGACCAAAACAGCAGCCTTTCAGTGGAATCCATCCCAAGTCTAAAAACCAACGAGTCACCGAACGTCTGGTTTTCCAGACATCCAACCTGAGACCAAACACGCCAATAGGAAAGACACTCAAAACTCCCTGAGCTGGCCAAGTGGAAGTAGAGATCCCAGTCCAGAGCCATATGGAGAATCTGCAACGGCAATCCAAAACCTGGCCGAAAAGGAGCACGAAGCTCTGGGATACCTGAAACCTCCAGCCTCCCGGAAGATCTCGTCAACATTTGCCCCAATCAAACAACTTCTAGCGTGGTTGCTGAAAGCCCTAATGACTCTAACGAAGAAATAGCAACTAACCCCAACTAATAAGCCTTTGAGGAAAAGCCCAGTTTTCACAGAACCAACTGGCTTTTACAGGACAAAGACTCGACTTTGTGTAGATCTCAAAATGATGTCCTGGAACACCAGAGGACACAGCCACCTAACAAGACCTGGAGAAGTCAACCTAGGAGACTTTGCCATAATAACACTCCAAGAAACATGGCTCCTTGAGACCCCAGCAATTGACGGATTCTCTGTAGTGGTCTCACCAGCAATCAAAGGGCGACTGAGTCGACCCTCATCCGGTCTTTTAGTGGCAGTCCGTTTGGGATTACGGTCTGTCTATTAAGAAACACCTTGCTTCCACCCAGTGTTACCTAGCAGTACTAGTGAAGTGGGAGAGACCGTCTGCTTCCCCCCAAACTATGGAGACCTCTTGACTTGCGATAATAACAATGTATTGGAATCCGCAGACCATCTCGGATAAGAAATTCCTAAAAACCATTGAATCAGAGATCAACGGAATTATTGCAGTTCAGGACGATCCACTAATTATAATAAGTGGAGACCTAAACGTCAAATGACCGAGGCGTGCTTCAAACACCAATCCATCGCGCCCCAACTCCAGGCAGAATCCCGCGGACAGTTATGGCAATCACTCATGGAAACCTCCATAACATCGAGGAGGCTCTCCCCCCAGTCTGCCATATTCCAACTTGGGAAAGAGGTGCACAAAACGGGACTATCGATTACATTTTTACATCAGAAGGAATTCTCAACCGGATCACATCTTTCGAGGTCATCCGGACCGAGGCCAGTGACCACAACATCTTGAAAATTGGGTGGCCCATGAAAGCAGCCCAAGTCTTCACATGCCTGAAGAAACGGAGACAACAGCTCAAGGAAATTGCCTCAGACTAACGGCGGAAAGGCTCAAAGAACTTTCAAACAATTATGCCACGCAGCTCTCCAGGAAAGAGGGAGGCCTTACATCTTCCATGGACTACCAACCTCTCCTACTCCCGTACTACTCAAACTTACAGAAAAAAGCAAGGGGTAATCTACAACCTCTACATGAGTATGACAAGGAGCTGGTGCAGAAACGGCAAAACCTGAGGAAACTGAAGAGGCAGGCGGCAAGCTGAAATTCAAACTGTGCTAAGAAAGCCTACCTGGACGAACAAAAGAGTTATAAGTCCTGGCTGAGATTCCACCGATGCTCCCTCTATCAGCAAGACACAGAGGAAATGCTGAGAAAGTTGGTAGATAAAAACTCTGGAGCTTTCTGGCAACTGATAAAAAAAGATTGGCAACGCCCCGACTCTCATTGCATCGAACAGTGTTGCGGAGGATAGCTGAAAATCCCATTTTTCCACCATTTTCCAGCTCCCCATGCCGAAGGCCATCGTCATTGAAGAGGCTCCTGAAGTTACCAACTGGGAAGACTTCTCAGATATAGACAACACTGAGACAGCCATAAAGAGACTAAAATCCTCAAGAGCAGCAGGCCCCGATGGAATCACTAACATCGATCTGAAAAATCACCCGGCAGAATGGGCTCCTTTCATAAGCCAAGTCTTCAAAAACTGCTGCCTTTCAAGATCGATCCCGAGTTCCTGGACCTCCTCTGTGGTTGCTCCAATTTACAAGAACAGAGACAGGGCGGCGCCTGGCAACTACCGCCCTATTGCGCTCCTAGACACGATCGGAAGATCTATGGCTCGTTCCTTCTAAGGAGCTTTCAAACATGGGCAAAAACCGCTCCGTGTAACGACCCCTTTCAAGCGGGATTCATGAAGAACTCCGGAACAACAGTGAACATCATGATCCTCAGTATCATAAAAAATAAACTCGTGGAAGGGTCAGGAAAGGTGTTCCTGGCGTTCATAGACCTCACCCAGGCATTTGACCAAATTGACAGAGAGACGCTATGGTCGAAACTGGTCCATTGGAACTGTCCGAAAGCAATACTTGAGCCAATCAAAGCCCTTCACACCGGGACCACCATGAGAGTCAAGTTAAGCCAAAAAGGCCTACTATCCAAGGAAATATCAACATACCGAAGAGTAAAGCAGGGCTGCCCTCTCATCCCAGCCCTGTTTATTTCATGTCTGGGTGATTTCAAAGAGAGCGTCAGCCAAATAAGATCTTTCCAGCCCAAAATTGGCCAAATAGCATTGGCCCGTCCATTATACACTGACGACATCATCCTCCTCGACCAGACGGCAATTGGCCTCCAAAGACAACTGGATAATCTGGCCACATATATATCAAAGAACAACCTGGAGATAAACAAAGAGAAAACAAAAATCATGATCCTGGAAAAACCAGCAAAAAAGAAGTCGAAGAATCCAAGCTGGCACATCGAAAACTCAACCATCAAGGTAGTTAAAGAGTTTAAATACCTGGGCGTGATGGTAGACAGCTCCAAAACCGAAGTAACAATGCAAAAACACCTGTGGGAAAGACACGGAAACTAACCACGCAGGCCGGTGTAATAGACAGGAAATATGGACGATCTCACTGTTACCAGTGTTAAAATTCTACAAAGGAAAAGTTGTGCCGAGCCTGGTGTATGGAGGTGAAGCAATGCCCACGATCCCATCAACAATTTGGCCTTAATTGGAGGGATACTTTTGGCGGAAGGTCCTCCAATTCCCAAACTCGACCTCCATCGCGGCCATCAGAAGAGAACTGGGTCTACTCTCTTTGAAAGCAGTAAAAGACGCCGGAGAAATGGCTCTTTTCAGAAAAGTGTTAATGACTGAATCCCCTCCATTGTACAACCTGATAAAAATGGAAATGGTGTCCGGCAGTTGCAAGTCTTTGACAGCATAGGTCGCCAAACAGAGTGTGTGTTTGGCTAATATTGCATGCTCGGGCGAGGTCCTGATCCAGAACCCAACAAAAGTTAGATGCAAAATGGACCAGGAAGATTGGATCGAAACTCAAGCCCTAGTCAAGAAAAACAAACTATTGTCCCACTTACCTCTCCACGCTAAAAAACTGCACTTCACGACCGAAATCGTGAGAAGGTTCCCAGACAGAGCCCTGCGTCTCATCTTCCTAAGGGCAAGGCTAAATTTACTCCCAACCAAAGAAATTAGGGCCGTCAGTGGCCTATCGACAACAAATCACTGCCGCTTATGCAAAATCAAATCAGAAAGGGAATCGGTGAAACATCTCCTGTTAAGCTGCCCAAAGACCATCAAATGGAGAAGAGCGTTTCTTGGACCCTTAACCGATTCAAGCCTTCTGTTCGAAGAGGAAGTGTGGTGGAGGAGTCGTCTTCTGAGTGGTTCAAAGACATCATGGTCCCTAGCAGCCGCAAACATTTTAAGGGCAGCATTGGATGAATGCTCTCAACATGTGACTGATTAAACTCACTGCGAGTACGGTCTGTGAGACAGGCAAATCGCAATAGGACAAGGCCTAAAGAAACGAAAGAAAGTGACAAGTTACAAACAAGAAAGAAAAAAAAAACAGAATAAGTCATTAAAAGAACTTTTGCAAAATCATTGATTTGATAAAGGCAAAAAAAAACAAAAGAAAAAAATATGTATATATATATATCTCGATTGGGGGTCTGCCCCATTTGACGAACAGACGGTGCACCTGATCCTGACGAAGTTCCCCACTCGTGGCAGTCTGCAATGGTGATCTGGGCACCTGCCAGGTGGGGCAGGACAAGGAACATTCCCTGTCCGATGGCCCAGTGCCACAATCCCCGAGCTTCCTTGGAGAGCGCTGGGGATCGAGTGACCCCATGCTTCCTGATGTAGAACGTGGTGGTGGTGTTGTCTGTGAAGATCCTCATCACTTTGCCCTTCAGGGAAGACTTGCAGGCCCATAACACTGAGCCCTCAAGCTCAGGATGTTGCTGTACAGATCTTCTCCTCCGGAAGCTACAGGCCTCTGTTGTGTAGATGGCCAGTGTGAGCCCTCCAACCTTCCAGAGAGGCGTGGGTAGTGACAGTCTGGCCTGGTATGGCGGGGTTTGAAAACTCGCCCCCTAGGTGATATGTGAGTACACACTCCACCACTGTATCGCCCTGCTGGATCTCCCCAGTGAGGAGGATCTTGTCCGCAAAACTCCCGGACACTTGTATCCAACAGGCATCCAAGAATTCCTCTAGGGGGTGCATCTGCAAGCTGCAGAGAAAGACGAGGTAGACGCATGACAACATCATGCCCAGCAATGACTTGATGGCCCAAAACTTGGGCGTCTTTGCCGATGACAGTCACTGCACCTTCCCTTGAATAGCCGCTAACCTCTCTTCCGAGGGGGGTGCTAGGCAGGTCACTGTGAGTGTGGCGCTGAGGAACAGCTCGTTCTACATGGCGTCAAGAAGGGCTTTGGATAGTTTACAGAGAACCCTAGCTCTATCGTAGCCAGACTGTCTCCTTCTTGTGCTCGTCAGCCCATTACCAGGAGCGTATCAGCCAATCGTCCAGCTACAGGTATACGTGTATGCCCTGTAGGTGCAGAAGGGCCGCCCACCAGGGCCAGGCATTTTGTGAACACTCTTGGGGCCGATTTCAAGCTGAATGGTAGGGCCTTGAACTGGTAGTGCTGGCCTTGCACCACAAACCATAGGAACATTCAATGTTCCCTGTGGATGGGCATATGGAATTACACATCCTCTAGATCCAACAACGTCAAGAAATCCCCTTCCTCCAGTTGGCCGAGCATGTGCTGCAATGTGACCATCCTGAATTTTTGGGACTTCAGGTACATGTTCAGAAGGCGCAGATCCAGGAGGGGTCTCCAACCCCCCCCATCTTCTTCCTGACCAGAAAGTGTCTGGAATAGACTTCAGAGTTGTTAGGGAACTAGCTCTATCACCCCCTTCCGTAACATGGCTCACACTTCTTCCAGGAGCTGAGGCATGTGCTGCTCCTGACGGGGGAACTAGTGGAATACGAGAGCACCTGCGTTGGAAATCCAAAGTGTGTCGCTGGGTGAGAGTGCCCAGCACCCATCTGTCAGTGATCTTCCACTCACTGATGAACCTAGTCAGCCGGACTCTCCCTGTGGCGCATGAGTGGGGGCCCGACATCTTGGTCGGTTCAGACTTGCTTGTGCACCAGCGCCCGACACTCCGAGCAACAGACGCGGCCTGGGAGCGACCCCTGTAGGCTTCCTGCGTGGAGGATCGGGGAGGTTACCTCTATGATGTGGAGAATCCCTTGGATGATCTGCTCGATTTTCCCCTGGAGGAGCGAAAAGACTAGCAATGCTGCTGTAGAGTGCCAAGGGAATGTGCCATCTCTGTATCCGTCTTTATGGCTTGAAGGGATTCGTCGACTGCCTTCATGAACAGATATTCGCCATTGAACGGCATGTCCAGCACCTTCCAATGAACATCCTGGCGAAAGTTTGTGGCCTTCAACCATCTCTGCCAACAAAGGCAGACTCAGTTTCCCATCTGCCGGAAACCTGTGTCAGCGATTTACACTGCCACCATAATGGCATGGTCCGACGTCACCTCCCCTTACTGAAAGAGGGCGAGAGACTCCATTTTCTTGTCATCTGAGAGGAATTCCAGAATCGGGCCCAGCTTCTATCAAAGCTCCCGGGCCAAGCTAGCCAGAGAATTAGCCATCTTGAGCGTGGATGCCGCTGTGTATACAACTCTCTTCCCCATAGCGTCCCTCTTCTTTCCCTCGTTCTCGGGGGGGGGAAGGGAGTGGTGACTGAAACCAGGTTGGCCGAACTTTTCCTTGCAGCAGCAGACACTACTGAGTCCGTCGATGGATGTGACCTCAAGATATTGGGCGCATAGTCCGGAACCCTGTATTTCTTCTCCAACCGGTCTCGTTTGGAGCCGTGCATGGGTTCTTCATGAAGGCTAGGCCTTCCTCTCAAACGTCATTCAAAAAGGGTACTACCATGATAGTCTTCCTCTTGGGCACTCATTGCTGATATAAGATACCCTCCTTCATGGTTTCCTCTGGCACCAGCTGGAACAGAAAGGCTTTTGAGATCATTGAGTGGAATGATCCCACCTCGTCTGGCGGAGAGACTATGAGGGGCGTCCAGGTGCAGTGATTCGTTGTCTACTGGGACGAAGTCCTCATCGGTCAGTTTCCGTGGCTGTCTCTGTACCAGTGTCCATGTGTGTATCCGGGTCCGCTGGTGGAGTCTGGTCCCGACGTGGTGGAGGAGGCCGATGTGGAGGCTTTTATGGAGAGGCTGGTCAGGTGCCAGCGGCACCACAGGTGCCAGAGGCAACCTCTGCTGGATCTCTGTCACTAGGGTGTGGCAAGTTGACAGGATGTCCATGGATATGTCTGTCAGCTGTGGAGGGAACGATCGAGTGCTAGGCAGACTGGTTATGGAGACGGACAGCGATGGTGATCGTGGCCTATTCAACCTAGGACCCATATCAGCTGCGAACCCGGTGGAATGGACTTGCGGTTCTTGACCTTATCTTGGACCCCCACGGATGGGAGGGCTCTCTTGGGTTCTGGGTGAGGCATGACCCTGCTCAGAGCATGCTATACCAGTCTTTCTTATCTCACACCCATCCTCGCTGTCGTCCGGTTGCAGGCAGTATAGACATTTTATATGTTTGTCCTCCATGAAGACGTTCCGTAGCCCGCATTGGTTGTAGGGCCTGAATAGGGTCCTTCCCTCCTTTTTCTCCTCTGTCATGGCCGGAGGGCACGAAGTAGGCCCAAGAAGGCCTTCCAGAAACGTAGACAAACAACTGCCTTTTGGGGGCACGCAACTTCACAGACAACGGATCCCCATTGCTGGTGGATGGAGATAGGAGCACATGAACTCTGATGAAACAAAAGCAGAACGTTTCCGTAAAGAAACGTGGAAAAAAGTAAAGAATACTCTGAGACCAACTCGAGGACTCCACACTGAAGCGTGCGGTACAAATCTGAAGATGGCTGCCAGAGGCAGGTATTAGGGAGAGGACTGTCATTGGATGGGGGCAGTATGACCCAGAGGACAGTGATTGGTTTAGAGGAGAAATGCAGTTTTAAAGTGAAAGTGAAACTTTTTTCTTTTATCGAGGATTCCCAGCCTGATGACGGGGCATATTCATAAGCATGTGAATCCATGCCAGACCACATGCTGGAGAAGTTGTCATTAATGTGTGGTTCACTGGGATGGATAATGGGGCCTGTGCATTCCTTGTTTCAGGAGAGCCAGGCTCTATATAGACGAGCTGTTTAGGTGAAACAAAGGTCACAGCTTTAGGTTCCCAGTACACAAGATATATTTTGTCAGATGTTACAGAAAAGTGCTCATTTCCTTCTCAATTAATAATAACACTTTGCAGAGGCTTCTCTTCATGAACATACACCATTTTGCATCAGCTATTTTAATTTCTGAAAAAAACACTGTCTACTTAACATGATAATCAGCCGATCACTGTGAGACCAGCAGCGCTCTACAAACCCAGCCGGGCACGGATGCTAACCAGCCAACCACTTATGATCAACACCAAGACCAACACGGGAATTCAAACAAACAAATCTTGCCTTGAGAAAAACCTTTGGTTGGAACAAGTGTCGGCACTCAAACCTTAAGCAAGCAGCTTATGACTGTAGTTTGAATAAATTGGACACCAGGATGTATGTCACACAAGTGACAATTGTTGCTAACTAAGAAGTACAATTGACCAACTGACGCATTAAAACCAACCCTTTCTCAAAGCCTAAATGGTGTCAAAGATTATTGAAGAATGAATCCGAGTACTCCTAATGAAAACAGGTAAAAACCTGATCTAGCGCCAACGTACCACAGGGTTCCAAACCCCACAACAATACTTTACATGAGACTTCAATGCAAAGCCATTCAAAATGCACCTTGTTAAATGAAAAGCATTACATTCAATCAAATAATTTTGAGCACTTCTCCAATCGTGACTTCAGTTCCTGGCCGGTGGGTCACCCTCAGGAGGCAGATTATTCGGTTTACGGTCAACAGTATCATAGTTGGTCCGTGGTGAAAGTGCTCTGGGTCCTGAAAGTCACCTTGTAAGAGAAGCAGTTTACTATGCAAGTTGTTTCGAAATACCTGAACCTGCTGCTATGGCACTTACCCCTGGATTCTGGGCTGGTGGGTTGCTCTACAGGTGTACCCCATAAGGGTCCCATGCATCCATGGTAGTGGTGTTCCACAGTTGGCCTCATACTGCGTTTTGCTTTGACATTCAACGGCCTGAATACTGCATTGCTTCCTTTCTTCCTGGGGCTTCTAGAAATCAAACCTGGAATTGGAGCTCTTCATGAGGGTCTCCTTTAATGTCCCCTGGGTTTAATTACACCTCTTACCAAACCTGCACAGTAAAAATCGGACCTATCCGACTTTATCCTATAATTGTGCCTCTGCCTATTGGATTAGTCCTGTTGATCCCATTGGGGAACCTTTCAACAACTTTAAAACTCCACTAAAGTGACTTTTGAAGATATTTACATGAACACTGACTTTTTGTAGGACATCCTTGGGTCCCTGAAGTTTTAAGCTAAGGCAGTGGTATTTTCCTTGTACCACTGATTTACAGTGTATTTCTAAATCGAAGCCTACTGAAATGTACTGTCACTGTGCATTACTTTTGTAGTTCATTTCTAGCAGATTAATGAGACCTCAAGGGACAGGTATTCTGAGACTAATTGTATCCTAACTTTCCCTAGCCATCAGGGCACTTTTGTCTAAGTGGTGTAGGAGTGGGCCTTTTGATCACCGTAACCAAAAGCATGCACACCCTTAAAAAGTACGTACATGCTTTGTCCAAAAAGCAAGGCTATTGTACAAACGGCTGGGAGTGGTTAGATGACATCAATGAGTCAAACTAACCTGTCTCTCTGAACTACACAAAGAACACACATTTTACACAATTGTCTACAGTTAAAACACTCTCAAAGGTTTGGTCACAGTCAACCCCCCGACCCCCTCACACGATTGGTTAAACCTATACAATGTAACCATATTCCCTTCAGTTCCCACACTTCTAATTGGATACATTCCTCTAAGCACCATCCTCGAACTTATAATTGCATGCTTCATTTTGCACTACACCACTCTCTGGGGCCTTTCCATACTTGGTCATAGCCTCATCTCCTAGTTACAGTTTACACAACTTAAACAATTTCAATCATCACAGGTTCCATCTGGTTAGAAATCTTTACCCCTACTTGTGACGCACACAGCTATTCTATGAAAATACCATTGATATGAATAGGAGAGTAAATAAATGTCCCCTTGATCTATTGTTGCTGGTTTTAATCGCCCAAACATGTTGGTATCCATATTTCATTCTAAACTATGCGACTTACCATTCCAGCCCACATGGTCCCAACCCACACCTTGACAACTCTATTGAAAACCCATGATCTATCCGTGCTCCTTTCCCAAAAACAACCTGCATCGGGTTTAAATTGTCCGGCCCTAATTTTCAGCCCTACCAGGTGGCCGGAATACTCCTGTGATTCAATAACAGACTCCTACATACTTAAAGAGATTGCATCTCCCCTTCACAATGCATCTAGGCCAGAAAAAATGGCCTGCCCGAAACAGACTCTCTGATATTCATCGCAGCTGCTGCGGTCTTCCCCAACCTTGTAAAACTAGTTTCTCAGTCACACAAAGTTCAAGTGCCCAAGTGAGGTTTTCAGCCAGCACAATCTCCAACTTATCAGAGAACTCTGCGACAAAACAGATCTGTATATTCCTGCTGCCCAAAACCTATTTCCCTAGAGACCCGCATGTAGGTGTACCTATAAATGCATTTTCAGGACTACCGTATCCCCTCACACTGATTTTCCCATTGCAAATCTCCTACCTTGCATGCACATGTAGAGCTCCTCGCAGCCTGGTTGTTAAGTGCTATGTGGCCTGACACACCTATATTGCATTTATAAATCAGCAGTTTTCACATTTATCTTGCTGTGCACATGCAATTCGAAAATGTATTAACTAAAACACAAACAACACTAAAAATAACGCATAGCTCATTCCCACTAGCTACACTGGATTCATGTTGAATTGACATATCAACATCTCTGTCACCCCAGCCACCAATATGGCGCGTGCAATTCAAACTTCTCTTTACCCGCAGGACCCTTATCAACTACCCCAACAGGGTTAACCCCAATTCCTCCCTATAGGCACTACATGTGCTAACGGTGTAAGTAGTTACTTGTATTATTCATGTTTTAGCATTTTAGGACATGAACATGGCTAAGTGTGTTTTACTGTGGTCTTGGGTTCCCTTTTACTCCCAGCCCCATAGCCTTATAGATATTGTGCCTACCACAAGGTAGTGAGCATACATTTAGCTTAGCAGATTGGGTACATTCTCATACGGACCAAACTATTTGTATGCATGCCTGACAACATTATACATTCCATTCAAGAGATGAGTCTTTTTGGGGTTTAACTTTGCATTCGGTCAGTCCTGGAATTCCCCATTATAAATCTTAGGGCTGCCAGTCTCATAATGCAAAGTTAAAACCAGGACTGACTAGAGTTACCTGAATGGATTGCTTAATGGTAGCGTGCATGCACAGTGTGTCATGTTTAACGATAGGTACTTATTAGAGCACTTAGATGATACTTGTGTAATTATGTATATTTTTAGTATACCATTGTAGTGTATTCGCCAGGGATATCGATTGGAAATAATTAGGATGTAAAGTGGGCTATGTGTAGGGGACAAGTGGAGACGGGGAATGATGAGCTAGGGAACTACTGGTTCATATTGATTTATTTCATAGTTTTTTTTATAATACGCTTAATACTCGAGTTTGGTTACTAAGCGTGGATCCAGGATTCAAACTTTAGTTAGTCTGTGTGGTCTTGCTTCCAAGACCAGCATGTTGCCCCTGTGTTAAGCTCTCACAAGCACCAACTAATGTCAGCAAAGGACAAAGTCTGAGACAAATGACCAATGAAAATTGAGCTGTGTGTCAGAGGTGGATGACATGTGCAGTGAAGAAATATAGGGGGTGGCAGGCCAATATGGTGAACACTTGATGGATCACCTGAGAAATGGGAATTTGAATTCTACTGGCTCATTCGATGTAAAGGTAATTGTGTGTATATGGAAAAAACACAGTTGCAATTCATTTTCCTTCTGCCAGTTTTGGGTCTCCATCAGCCCCCTTGCTTCCCTCCCTGTTCCATCCTCCTACCATCCACCCACCCTCCCTCTTTCCAATAGGCCCCCTACCCGGCTCATGTGACCAGAACAACACACAAGCACCAGGATGCGTTTAACTGGTTTTCCCGGTGTGCAAAGCTCATTTCTCTGCAGCGCCTTGCCTGGGTGAGTGCTTATCTGCTCAGTGCAGTTTCTTCATTTGCACCCGTGAACTGGAGGCTCCGTCCAGCCCTTTAAGAGGAGTAGCGGTCCCCTGGAGATAGATGGGGATGCATATATTATTCATACATCAATAATCAAGACAACACAAATAGTTTGGCAAATGTTTGTCTGTTTTAATGTCAAGTATCTAAAATAGGGAGTACAACGAACATCAGCAATCGCTCGATACTCTTAACTACTTCATAAATAACTTGGGCTTTTGTACCCAAAAGTGGTCATCACTGACGTGGGGACCTGCGTCATATCCTATATGGCAAACTACAGAAACCTATTGGGAGGTGGGAGTGGTTCTAAATGAATAGCTAAGCATAGATCCTATATCTGTATAGAGTAACAGAAAGAGGTAATTGGATAGTTATCATCAGGTGGGGCAACTAAGCCCTCCCTTCAAAATGGACACTATGAACATCACTAAATGTATGATGTCCCATTGGCTACACACACTATAGGACCCCCAACTACATGGTCCCCTACAATTGGTTGGCGTCTAACCCTCATCAGTAGTTTAGCAGCACACAGATTGAACAACCAGGTGCGGGTGAGTTCGTTTTAGCACCAGCTTCCCACAAATTAAAATATCATCCATCATCACCTCAATGGTCGAGTGTCAATTAGTGCTTTGAAGTTGGCCTTGAGTTTGTACTGTTCCTGAGAATTTTTAACGAGTATGGGCACTAGCCGGCTTCCGTGCGTAGGTGTGATCATCTCGCTCGTCCAACTTCCTTCTATCACATAACTGGACACCATGAAATTGAGCCTTTTCATGTATTTCATTTTATTTTCAATAGTCCTCTGACGTCTTTGTTTTTGCTTGACCTCTCTGAACAGGAGGTTCTGTTCTTTCCCGTTAATTGTATCTAATGTCAGCCAAATCCAGTTTGATAAGACCTTGGCTTTCATGGCTCAGTGAACTCCTTAGCTGAACTTTTATTCGGTTTAATTTAATTTCTTTTTTCAACTGCAACACTAAAATGAGGCCTTCATGCTTCGTTCAGTACTGCTTATATACCTAGTGGAAACATCCATGCTTTACTTCTCCATATGTATCTATATATGTATATGTTGGCACTTGCCGCGGTCTAATCTATTTAAAAGCATGTGGCTAGCTTCATGATTGCTTTGCTGCTTGCGTTTCATTGCATCGGTACACGTTTAAACTAAGTATCGTCATCGGATCTGTAGCATAAGCCTCTTCATCTTGATCCCAAGATGTCACTTATCCTTGGTACTTCTTTGTTCTTTATAAATCATCTGCCTCTCTGGTCCAGTAATCTTTCTATATGGATGTCCTTGTCATTTAGTTTCTTTGCTTCTACAGGAATCTCGTTCAAATGGCCATCATATTGTCTTGGATGCAAGTATGGTTTCCTCAATGGGTACTTTACCTCCCATATTCTCTTAGGTATTCTTATGGGTACTGCACAGAGTCCACGCTCTTCTCTTTGCTGGTTTAACTGTTCAGTATACGTCACATACTTTGGTTCATACTTTTCAGGTAATGTAGGGGGGGCAGTTGGAGTGGGGGACTTGGCTCCTCCTCTACACTCGCTTCATTTTCCTTTTGCCTGTGTTGGGCCTCCATCATCCTTCGCACCAGCCTTGCATCCCTCCCTGTTCTATCGTCCTCCCATAACACTCGCGGTTTCCAATAGGCCCTCTCACTGGGGCCACATGACCAGAACACCACACAGGCATTGGGGTACTTGTAATCGTTTTACCCAGTTTGCAGCACTCATTTCTTTGCAGCACCTTGCCTGGGTGAGTGCTTGTCTGCTCAGCGCAGTTTATTTGCATCAACTTCATTTTCCGTTTGCCAGTGTTGGGCCTCCACCAGCTCCCTTGCCAGCCTTGCTTCCCTCCTGGTTTCATCATCCTCCCATCCACCAACCCTCCTCATTTCCAATGGACTTCTCACCGGCCCACGTGACGGAAACTACACACTTCAGATGCTCTATCAGGGCAGCCTGCAAAGGGCAGCTCCCATCCCTTTTGCCCATGGACACCTGGCAGGACAACCAACAGCTACATCCAAGCAAGGTGGTATGGGCCGGGAGTACATTATGTTATGTTAGTTGAATTTATTAAGTGCACGCACACCCAAAAGGCATCATGGCACTGACTGCGTGAAGAGTGATTCCAGTAAGATATCAGGATACTCTAGAACAATGAGGTTTTCAGTAACCGACGGAAAGTGAGGTGATCAACAGTCCCACAAAGAATAAAAGGGAGGTCAGCCGCCACTGAGACAGCTTGCCCACCCATCCGCAACAGTCTGATCCAAGGGACCACAACGAGAAGAGCAAACTGAGAGCAGAGCAAATTTCACCTGCAGGTATTCTGCCCCTAGGAAATAAAAGGCACAATGGACAACACAGAAGGACTTAAAGAGAATCCGAATCGGGACCAGTGCTGCCACAACTGGGGCCTGACACTTTACAGGAATAAAAGGGAGGACATTCCAAAGAATGCAAAGCTTAAAATTGACGTTTTGCAGACTGCCACAACTTGCGCGTCCATGGAAAGGGAGGCAGAGATCTTAACACCTAAATTCCTAACGGACGAAACAGGCGTAGGGAGAGGGGCAAAAATCGGCAATCCAAAACAAACAAGGGGAAGCAGTCCCAACTACCAGGACCTCGGTCTTACTGCCATTTAACTTCAATCAGTTGGTTGTCATCCAGGCCCCCAAATCCTCAAGACACTTCCTCAGCCGGGTAGCCGTATCCGAGTGGGTGAAGTCAAGGTAGACCAGGATTTGAGTATCATCAGCATATGAATAGTAACAAGACCCATGAGACAAAATGAGAAGCAGAATAGGCCTAATATAGACATTAAACAGGATAGGGGACAGCGCTGATCCATGTGGGACACCACAAGAAAGTGAGACAGTTCTAGAGCGAAATGTAGGAAGAAAGACTGACTGGCAACGATCAGCCAGAAAGGCCCTGAACCAGTCGAGGACTTGGTCAGACAGACCAGTGGCAGAGAGACGTGAGATCAGGGTGGGATGGTAAACCGTGTCGATAGCAGCTGAAAGATCTAACAACTGGACTACTCCGACACCACCCTGATCCACCAACCACACCAGGTCGTCCAGCATGGAATTCAACACTGACTCAGTGCCTCCCCCAGGTCATAACCCTGATTGAAACATGTCAAAGTACTGGGACGATTCCAAGAAAGTGGACAGAAAAGAGGATACTAATGCTTCCAGGACCTTCATCAAAAAGGGCAGAAGCAAAATTGGACGGTAGTTCTCCAACACTTCTGGGTCCAAGGAAGGCTTTTTCAGTAGAGGGATCACCAGAGCGTGTTTAAGTGAGGGCGGGACCACCCCACTCATAAATAAAGCATTAACTGCTGCAGTAATATGAGCAATCAGGTCCCCAGCAGCTTCCTTCCATAGGGCTAGGAGAATGGCACCCATGGGGGGGGGGGGAGTGGGCTGATTTCAGGCGCTGAATAGCCTCCAACACATCAGAGTCAGAAAAAATAGGTAAATTGCCCCATGACCCATTAGCAGGAGGGGGCCCCAGTGGGGCCTTATCAGCCAATGACTGCAACACCCCACCATTTCTATTGTCACGACTAGTGGATATTTTAGTCAGGAAAAATGAGGAGAGGGAGTCACACAGTTCCTGTGAGGGAGGCACCTGGGCCCACACTTTCTCAGGTCAAAGAGGGCCTTCAGTTTGTTGAGGGCCTGCTCTACCTTGACAAAAAAAACAAAAAACAAAAAACAAAAAAAAACTGGTTTTGCTTTAACGATTTGTTCATAGCAGTGAGAGAGTGGCAAAAAAATCAGCCTTAGCTTCAAACGAGTAGCTAGCCTGCCACTTTCTCTCAGCCTGCCTGTAACGCAGCTTACCCGATTTAAGTTCTTCCGAAAAACAGGGTACCAGGGAACAGCTTCTCTGTTTACATAATCTGAGAGGAGCCAGCGAGTCAACCGTAGCTTAAAAAAAGAGGCATCCAGTGCAGCCAGGGTGCAACTCAGAGTACAGCCATTACTCTGCTCTGGTAAAACCCTGCCACTCATTACTATTCACTGTGCCAAGCCTGATTGAACTACACTGCACTAATTGTTAGCCAATGTGTTGAAGTGAGAATGATCGAGGGTATAGAATTTGGAACTACTGTGAGGCTTAGCTATAATGGGACACTAGAACAACTGTGAAAGTGGCTAGGATTTTGCACTCGGAATAGTCATGGGGACGGCCTGTGTCTCGCACAGTGAAGAACTTTGAGGGCAGGCAGTGGTTGCCCTCTGGGAGTGGCCAATGTGCTGCTCTTTGATGGGATTGGAGGGTGGGCAATGTATTGCACCCAATAGGATATCTTGTCTATTATACTAGAGGTTTTATAGGGATATCCTGCCTACCACACTTACAAGATATGATTGTAGCCAGTCTACTGCACTAAGATCTATGAGTTACCCAATGTATTGCACATAGAATACATATGTATGTAGGCTTTATATTGCACCTAAAGGATTTTCAGTGGGTAGCCTGCCTATAGTGCTTAGAAGCGCTATTAGAATAGCCTGTCCTTTGCACGTTGCATGGTATGACACCTAGAAGATTCATGATGTTAATCTGTCTATTGCACTTAGAAATGAGGATAGCCAATGAACTGCACATGGAAGATACACGAGTGTAGCCTTGAAATTGTAATTCAAAGATTTGAGGTAGCCGGTCTATTGCACTTAGATGTATTAGGATAGCCTGTCCATTGCACTTAACCCTGATATTGCACTTAGAAGATTTATGAGGGTAGCCTGTCTATTGCACTCGCAAGATGCCTTAGGATGGCATGTCTAATACACTTATATCTATGAGAGTAACCTGTTTTTATACATCAAAAACAAACCCGCTCAGTGTAGGTAGTCACACATCACTACGGTGGACATTAGCTGCAGGCACTACTACCCACCCATGCTGGCTTGATTGACACATGTTTCAGCTTCATACACCACACTAAAAACAACGCACAACACCGCTACCATCAGAATGCAGAGACGACTTATGGCGAAATGCAGTCTAGCTGGACACATTGAGTCGCTTGTATTCACACACTCTTTGACCACCTCAGCACACATCCACATGCCTAATCTTCATGGATAGTTTACTGGAGCTCCGCCAGCCCACCTAACTCCCTATCTTTGGCAAATGCACATACACATTCTTATCTGTCTGACAATTTTCCCATACCTTTGACTTTGGTCCCTCAAGAGTGTTCCCACCACAAACGTGTTGAGCCCATACTAATGGGATAAAGGTGCTATATAAATGACAAATTGCTACTCCTTATTCCCGATGTATCTCTTCATCATCCCATTAGATCAGTCATTCGGCTTAGGTTCAAAACATATTCTGGTCATAGTCTGAGATGGCCAATATGGCAAAGCATTTAGGTTGACATAATAAATGGAGTAGTGACAGATTTTAGAAATCGTCTTCAATTGTGCGTTTTGGGACAGAACTTTATATTTAAAAGAATAAACGTAAAAATTAAGGTATGTTCCCACAGCAGCCTCTCAAAAAGGAATAGAATGACTTTAGATCTGAAAGTATGTTTGCGTGTTGTTTAGAGCCAAGGTTGTGCCCTTAATTTGTTTTCAAGAGCCGAGACAATGCCGCATACAGCCACGACGCAAAAGGCAAGGTACAAACAGCCACAGAAAACAGAGTGAACAACCGTTGGCGGGGAGGGGGTGAGGGTTGCAGTAGCCCATGAAATGCAGCTGGAAGTGAATCCTTTTCAGATGCAAGAGAACAGAATACAACGCTTCTGAATAGGTTCAAAATTAGTAAACATATCAAATGTGTCTTGCCTGGCTCTACATGGAGCAAGAATAAACACAAGGATACACCGTTTTTACCAGTGTAAACAATTGAAGAGTTGGTTACTTCACAGGAAAGCCCAGAGTACATCAAACTGGCAGTACGTGTTCGCTTACTTTATCATAATAACTTTAGTCGAAGGTTCCGGCACTTCTCTTTTCCAAAACACAACTGTCACACGTTCAACTCAGTGAAATAGCAGTCAACGTATTCACCTTTGAAGCATAAAAGGATTGGACTGCATTGCCAAGATCCACAGGTGTGACCACAGATTTCAGAGTTGCACACGTTCGACCAATTAACTCACTGAGACATCAGAAAAGCTTGACGATGTGAAATGCTTACTTAATGAATTGCTCACTTTCAATAATCTTTCCACACAATAACAAAAAATATGCCAATGGTGCAATACACCATTCAAAAAGATTTTGTAAAGATGGAGGGACAGCATGGGCTGGAGGGACAATGCCAACCCGTATACAGCATTCCCTTGTCTACAACGGAAATAAAAAAGTCTATTTTGACTGATTTTAGAGGTTTTAAAAAAATAGTTTTAGTCAATTGGCTAGTACTTTCATTGACCAGCATTGTGCCAGCATGTCTCACACAGGGGCAGACCTGTCACACACAAGCAGGCGCACATGCATGCCTGCCAACATTATTATTATTATTATTTTTTTGATGTTTGGTTTGCGCTTTAAACTTTTCATCTGACTTTCCTTGTGTTTATTGCTCAAATTGCAGAGTGTGGGCTAATGAAATTTTGTCCTTATTCTTGTTCTTTCTTCTTGTTTTGGTTCCGCGTGCTTATATTTTACGCTGTTCCTTTATTGTTCATGATGTTGTTCCAGAACGATGTTAGGGCGAATACTAGTTTTTTTTTCGTTTCCAGAGAGCATTCTTGCCCAACGATCTTCTGGTGTTAGAACAGTTTGTGTGTTCATGAACCATTCTCTCGATTGTTGTCAATTTTCATTCAGTGCCGGGCATATCATAATTATATGATGAAGGCTCTCGGTCATCTCGGGGTTCTTGCAAAATCGGCAGTATTGTTTGCATTTGGGCATTTGTTTTCTGGCTGCCGTTATTTCTTGGGTCGGGAGGATATTTAGCCTCAATCTCATAAATGTGTCTCTTGTTTTAGACGATGGAAATATTTGTAAGTATGAAGGGAGTTGATTGAGTCTTCTGTTGTCAGATGGATTTTGTATGTTGTGCCGGTATTTGTTTTTCTCTCGGTTGGTTTTCATCCAATCGTTTTCTTTTAGTTTCATTTTCGCTTTTTCTGGTCTCTCTGTTAGCATTTCCATCGATATTTCTTGCTCTTTTCTTTTCACTTCTGTCACTGTTTTCCATTTTTCCAAGAGATGATCGCAGTTGCAGCTGTTTTTGTTCTGAATATTTCCAAAGGTGGGGTGTTGGTTTTAGTCATTATTTTCCTGTATAAGTCAAGTTGTTTCCATAAAACAATGGACTCAAGCGATTGAAGTGCAAATTCAGCTCGGATTTGTATGATAGGTAGTGAAGCTGGCAAATTTAGCACTTTTTTCCAGAAGCTCCCTTCTAGTTTATCCCAGATGTCATTGTTGATGTTTATCATGCTTTCTGCTCCATATGTTAAGATGGCCGTGACTTTTTGTTTGTAAAATGTAACTACTGGGGTCATGGAGAATTTTCCATACTTTCGATGTATTGTTTTTGCTTGTCGGGCTAGGGACAAGGTTTTTTCTTTAAGATGTGCTGCCCATTCTTCTTCTGTTGTTGATTGGGATAACCATATTCCAAGATATTTTATGGTGTTTACTGTTTCCATTTTTTCCTTGCCTATATAAAAGGAGACGAGCTGACGATTGATATTGTTTTCTTTTTTTAGTGTCATGATTTTTGTTTTTTTCGTATTTATTTGCAGTTTGTTCTTTGTCATGTATATTTCTAATTTTTCAATTGCAATCTGTAAGCCTCTGAGTTTTGGCCAGGAGTACTATGTCGTCAGCATATATAATGAAAGGTGTCGCTGTGTTATTGATTTTTGGGGGGTTCGTTTGAGGTGTATAGATGTTTCGTTCGAGATCTGCCATATAAAGATGAAATAAAGTGGCAGCCAATGAGCATCCTTGTTTTAGTCCATTCCATGTTCTGATTTGATCCGTGAGTGCCCCTTCTTTCGATAATCGGACTCGAACGCTGGTTTCCGCGTATAAGAGTTTGATCGGTTCGATGATGTCTGTTGGACACTTCCAAGCGGTCAGTTTGTCCCATAGAATGTCTCTGTTGAAAGAGTCAAATGCTAGCCATAAGTCGACAAAAGCGGCATAGATTTGGATTTTGTTTCTTATGGCTTCATGCTTTAATATGTTTATTAGAAATAGGTTGATATTGGTGCCCAGTGTTTTAATGAAGCCAGTTTGTCTTGTAGCATATTTGTTTTCTTTTTTTGCCCATCTGTCTAGTTTATATATTAATATTTTTGCAAAAATGTTGCCCAAACGGTCTAGGAGCGCCAGCAGTTGGTAGTTTCGTGGATCTTTTGTGTCACCCTGCTTATATATGGGTACGATGGTGGCTTGCTTCCATGTATTTGGAATTGTTTTTGTGTTTTGTATCATTTGGAAGATGCTTTCGCATATTTCTGTCCATACTGCTGCATTCTGCTTGATTATCATGTTGGACAGGCCGTCCGGGCCTGGGGCTCTGGCAGCGTTTAGAGTATTAATCACCCTTTTTAGATCTTCATGGTCCCATTCCCCTTGCCATATGTGTTGCTGTATATTGTTTGCTTCTTTCGTTGGATATTTGCCCCCGTAGATCTCTGTGAAATATTCGGTCCAACTTGCTTCTGGTACATCAGTTACCATGTTGTTTTGTGTGTGGGTTTTGTCGTGTAGTAACGCCCATAGTTGTTTTGTGTTTCTGTTCTTTATTGTCAGCAGCATCTTTTCTGCATCCTCTTGTAATATCAAGGCTTTGTTGTTCTTTCGCCAATTTCTGTAATGTTGTTTTGCTGTTTTGATTTCTTTATATTTATCCGGTAAATTTTGTTTCATTAGTAATTTTATTTTTGTTCTCAATTCTCTTTTCTTGTTCATTATATTGTTGTATGCGTGGATGCGGTTTTTAGCTGTTGACTTTCCATTTTGTGTATTATTGCATCTGTAAGGTGACAGTAACCATCCATAGTTGATCTTTTCTAGATCACCTAGTGTTGAGTTATTCATTATTTTTGGCAATTCTTCCATTCTTTTCCTCCCAATTCTTAATCTGTTGCTGATATTTATTTTGATTTTTGTTGAATCAGCTTTATCTTTCACCATTTTTTCAGTATTCAGCGTTCTTTCCAGTATGTAATGATCACTTTCTTCCGTTTTGATATTTCTTGTTTCCCGCAAATCTTTGTGTAAATTTTCGGTCATGTATATGTAATCATTTATGGCGGTGGATTTGCCTCTTGCCCAGGTTTCCTTTTGTTTTCCAGTGGTTGTGTCGATACTGTCAGATCTCCTAATATTTCAGCAATATAATTCTTTAGTCCAGCATTTAGCTCGGGTGATAGGTTAGATTTTTCTATTTCTTCTCCTTTTGCATTGGATATATGGATGTTTAAATCGCTGCATAATATAAATTCTATCTCGTATTTTCCTTTGGTGTTATCTATTGCTGATGTTACTGTGTCTATACATTTCTGTCCATTATTCCTGCTGGGTTCCAATATAGGTTCAATAGGGCCCATAAGCATTCCTTCTTGTGATCCTTAGTTGTAGGTTCTTTCTCTTTATTGTCCGTACCTTGCTTAAGTATGGTAATTTGAGTCCATGGGTTTAAATTGTCGTGTTCTAGTAGGTCAATGTTTTGTCCATTTTTGATTAAAGTTAGGAGTCCGGCAGACGGTCTGCCTTTTTGCTTTTGGATTGCAGGGTTCATTAGTATGGTGTATCTATCTGCTATTGGTTGTTGCGTTATCCATGACTCTTGGATGCAGATTATGTCAGCCATTATAAGATTTGAATTTGTTGTATTGAATAAATGGCTGTGTTCCCGCGTGTTCCATGAGCAGATCCCGGTTGGATGTAGACTTTCTTCCTTTAATTGTTATCTTCTTTGGTTGTGTATATCTTCTGTATTTGTGAGTGAGTTCTCTGATTGCCTCCATATTCCATATTTTCTATAAAGGTCATGACGACTTTCATAATCTTTGTTGTCATTTGCTCTACTCTCATACATGTCGTCATCGTTCTTGTGTTCCGGTGATGTATTTCTATAGGCATCGTCCAGTTCGTATTTGCTTTGGTTCATTTCAGGCTGGTTCCAGCTTACTGTTTTTTGTTTTTTTCTCCTCTCTGTGTTATGTATTTCTTCGATCAGGGTCACTTCAAAGCCTAGCTGCTTATAAATATTTTTATTGTCTATCATTTTGTTCAGTGTTTTTTCAGAAACAAAAAATATCTTCACTTGGTCCAATGTTATTCCATCACAGAATTCGACTGTTCTTATATCTTTAGTTGTAATTTCTTTCATGTTACGAATGGCTTGTATCAATCTTAGTACATTTAAGCGGTTCATGATTAGATTATAAATTTTTGTTGTTATTCTTGATAATTTTATTTTCTTGACTTTTATTTCCCGCTGCTGTTTTTGTGGAAGCACAAAAATTGGCAGTTTTATTATTTTTTCTGTTTGTCCATCGGTTGTTTTATCATCATCGTGGCTGCTTTGGGTCTCCCTTATGGGTGAGGGTTTTCCCATTCTATTTTGGATATTTCATCGAGTGTCATTTCATATCCTGATTCTTCGAGGTTTTGGTCTTCTTCTGGTTTCTCACCTTCATATTCATCTACCGTAATCAATGATGCCTCTGCCATTTCGATTTGGGCTTCTTCAGATTGATCAATTTCGTCCTCCGTGTAGGTTGATAGGTTGATTAGTTCATCTAATTCTGTGTCTACTCCATTGTTGTTTGGGTTTTTTGTTTGTTTGTTTGTTTGTTTATTTATTTATATTGCGCACCAGACCCTTAGGTTACCGGGCGCAGCAACAAGTATATGCGAAGCTTACAATGTTGTATAAATGAATTTACAATATTACACAATATTACACAAATTACTAGAATGTACAAATAAACAATTGCCGTATTTACATGAATGTACAGTTAACAATATACAGGATTAGCAGTAATAAACATAAGGGTTAATGCTTTGCTTTGGGTTCAAGTTTGTTTTGTTTATTCTGCTGTGTTGCTTTGTTCATCTTGGGATATAATTCATTTGGAGGATTTGTTAGATTTCTCAAGAATGCTCGTGAGCCCCTTTGCTTTTTTTGTTTATTGATTATTGTTCCTTTTTTTTCTTGCTCTCTGTTGGGCTGTATCTTGTTTCCTTTGGAGAAGATTTCATACGTCACTTTCCCTTTTGAATGGGGTATAAGTCCCTCATCGTCAATCGGTTTGTTAATCTCTTTTCCTTTGTCTGTGTCTATATGGGTGTGTACCTTCCTTTCCTTGGAGGGTTCTCCGGTAAGGTCAATAAGATTTATTTCTGCAGGAATAAGGTTCCTATTTGCTTCATGTTTTTCCAGTAAATATGAGGGTTTGTTGTTCTCAGCCCATTCTTGCTGTTTTTTCATATTACTATGACTTTGGTATTTTGGATGAGGCATCGGTTTTGATTTTACTTGGTTAGTTTCTGTCATCATTTTAATTAGGGCGTGAGTGAGGTCTGTCTTTTCAGCTCTGTCGCTACGGGCAATGTCAAATAGCCTGCTTTGCCATAAGTGGCTATTTTGTGCTTCGTTGTCTAGTCGCTCCAATATTTTATTCATGCGTTGCTCTAGATAACTTTGTTTGGAGTGTATCAAAGCCATGAGTGTTTGGTCTTTTATTGAGTCTACTAGTGCCTCTTGTAGCTTAATGTACGGTAATAAAGATTGCGTTGTAGTTGTTATCAGCATATTTTGTAAGTCTAGCATTGAAGTTGGTATTGAAGTTAGCTCGCGGTCCGAGCGGAGGTCGCAGCTGCATTTATCTGATGTTTCTATGTTTGGAATTTGTGTTTTTTCCCTTTCTATATTCGTATTGTTTGGGTTTTGTGCTCTTTTATCTCTGCTATGGAAATCTTGTTCTTTTGATGTAGGTACTTTCCCTTCTTGTGGCTTTTGTATCCATGGATCTGAGTCTGTTTTCTTTGTCAGTAATGATGAATTTCCGAAGACTTCTTTTCTTCTTTCATGGTTCATCAGGTTTTCGATTTCCGTTATGTCAAGTGATAATCTTGCAGCTTTAGGATGTGTATTCTCATTTTTCTTTGGGTCAAGTTGTTGGGAGTGTCTGCGACTTTCATACAGGGCCTGCCATTTCTTTTGAGCTTTGGCAGCTTTTTCTTGTTGGGTTATAATTTTTCTTTCTTTGTCTTCTCTTCGTTCTTGTAGTGCCAGTAAATTGGGTGTCTTCTCATTACCCTTTGGCTCATCCTCCAAAGTTGTTTTTGTTTTGTTATTGGGCTTGTGGGAGTTCTGTTTTTATGTTCCACCTTTGTGGTCTCTATTTCCCCAAATGCTAAGTGGCCTGTTACAGGCTTCGCGTTTATTTCAAGTGCGTTTAAATCACTTTGGTCGGGGGTTTTCTGTTGTGTCTTCTTTCATGTTTGGAGATGGAGAATCACTTGCATTTCCCCTCATTTTCATTGTGTGTATGGGTTATTGAATTAATTTCTGTTTCTCCACATTTGTTGGTGTCACTTTCCATGCAGGTGTTTGGGGCTTCGGTATTACATTCCCTTAGGGTGGTGTCTCTGTTAATGGCACCTGATTTGATTATTGCGTTTCAGGCGTCTCCATTGACTTTCCTCTAAGATTCATATGCGGTGGTGTTAAGTTAGCGGTTTTTCCGCGCTTTGTTGTCCGAATCATTTGGTAGTTGTTGCCTTGGGTTCCGTTCACAGGGCCCTTGTCTGGATGCATCTGTCAGACCGTTGTATCTTGCAGTGGATCAAAGGCTATATGCCTGCAGTCTCCACTGTCAATTCTTGCCTAGTCCCTATTTGCTTTGTGAGGATTGTCTTCGCCAGGTTCTGTTTTAATTTCAGCTGCCTTGCACCATCACCACCAAACAGCCACACAACAGCCTCAGGGCTTTACTCCCGTCAGGCTTAACGCCGCAAGGGTGGTAGCCTCCGGTCTTTGAATGATCTTAGGATCACGTGAAGGAGTCACGTGTATTGACGTTGCCCTGCCTCCTCCAGGAAGCACGTTGGAAGGGCAGTTGCCGGCAAGAGCGTAGATGAGCTCACAGTGCCAGATTGATGTAAAAAAGTAAGTTCAGTCTGGGGCCAATGCACTCTAGCTACTGGGTAGCACACACTGGGCGGGCGGCAGCCTCTGGTCTTTGAATGATCCCAGGATCACGTGAAAGAGTCACGTGTCACGACGTTGCCCCGCCTCCTCCAGGAAGCACGTTGGAAGGGCAGTTGCCGGCAAGAGCGTAGATGAGCTCGCAGTGCGGGATTGATGCAAAAAAGGAAGTTCAGTCTGGGGCCAATGGACTCTAGCTACTGGGTAGCACACCTGCCAACATTATACATACCATACAGAAGAGTCTAGTCCAGTTATGGTTTTAACTTTGCATTCTTGCACTTGTAGCTCCGGATTTATAATGAGGAAAGACAGGATTACAAGTCACATAATGCAAAGCTCAAACCAGGGCAGGACCAGCAACTTCCAAAGTGAGTAACTGTTGGCATTCGTGCGTGTCACACACACACACGCACATTTTAAGCCTTTGTGTCTGTGGGGGGTAGCATTTCAGAGTGAGGTTCATGGAAAGTCCGACTTATGACTTAGAACGAGGGGGGCACTTAGCAGTTAAACCTGCCCTCGGCCATGCCGGGGCAATGAGTATCATCCTGCATCGGAAGTAGGCATCCTCTAGATCCAGCAACGTCAAGAAGTCTCCTCCTCCCAGTTGGCCAAGCACGTGCAACATGACCATCCTGAATTTTTGGGACTTGGGGTACTTGTTCAGATGTCGCAGGTCTAGAATGTGCCTCCAGCCGCCAGTTTTCTTTTTGACTAAAAAGTATCTGGAATAGACTCTAGCCCCGGCGTCTTTGGGGAACCAGCTCTATCGACCTCTTTTGTAGTATGGCCCATACCTCCTCCAAGAGCTGAGGTCTATGCTGCTCCTGCCAAGTCATGGGAGGGAATTGCTGACACCTGTGCTGAAACTCCAGGGTATGTCCGTGGGTGAGAGCGTCTAGCACCCATCGGTCAGTGGTGATCTTCTCCCACTCACCAACTAATCCCATCAGCCGGCCTCCCACCGGGGTGCATGGGTCGGGGCCCGACGTCCTGGCCGTTCAGGCTTGCTTTGGCACCTGCGTCCTGCCTGCAGGAGACGACAGTGCTGACCACTTCCACCATAGGCCTGGGAAAGGCCTCTAGAGGCTTCCAGGGTCGTGGACCTGGTGGTATGACCAGGAGAAACCTTTCAACGATCTGCTCAACTTTCCTCTGGAGGAGCAAAAATAAGAGCAGTGCTGCTGGAGCATGCTCAGGGAACGGGCATCTCTGTATCCGCCTTGATGGCCTATAGTAACTCATAGACGGCCTTCCCAAAGAGGTTATCGCCGAACGGCATGTCCAGTACCCTCGTCTGGACCTCCTGGCGGAAATGTTTGGCCTTCAGCCAACCTGGATGACAAAGGTAGACACCGTTCCCCATCTGCCAGAACCCTATGTCCTGTGCCACCATGATGGGGTGATCCGAAGCCACCTCCCCCTCCTGGAAGGGGGCGGTCGCCGCTATCCTCTTGTCAGGTAGGAACTCCAGAATCGGGCCCAGCTTGTACCACAGCTCAGTCGTACCTGGCTAGTATCACCAGTGTGCTGGCCGCCTTGATGGTGGACGCTGTGGTGTAAATTACCTTCCTTGCCATGGCGCCCAGTTTCTTTCCCTCGCTGTCTGGAGGGACTGAGGAAGGGTTCGCGGACAGCTTCCTTGCGGCCGCCAAAACCACAGAGTCCAGCAATGGTTGAGACCTCAGGCCCTTCAGTGCGGACTCCAGTACCCGGTACTTCTTCTCCAGCCTAGCCTGTTTGGCTGGAGAAGTGCAAGGGTTCTTCAAGAGGGCAGGCCCTCCACCCACACACCGTCCAGAAGGGGCACTGCCATGATGGTCTTCCTCTTGGCTTCGCACCTCTGCTACAGGAAACCCTCCTTCTTGGTTTCCCCGGATGTAAGCTGGAAAAGTTCAGAGGTTTTTGCGACCATGGAATGGAAGGACCCCACCTCATCTGGTGGGTAGGCCCCGGCTGAGGAGACCCTCCTGCCGTGACCATCTCATCATCGTCCGTCGTCACTGTGGCCGTATCCGTCCCAGTGTCAACCGGGGGTGCGTGAGGTAAGCATCAAACACAGATGTAGATGCTGAATTGGGGGTGTCGGATGACACTTCCTCTTCTGCACCGGAGGCTGATCGGGGGGGGGCTGTAGGAACCAGGACTTGCAGCATCCTCTTCTGGATCTCTGACACTAAAGTATGTAGGGTCGAAAGGATGTCCAGCAATACATCTTTCAGCTGAGCTGGAGTGATCTGCGCACTAGGCCCCGCGCCATTGTTGCTGTTCTCATCTTCCACGTCCTTGTGGACTGTGTGTGAGGACTCCAAGTACTCATCGTCCGTGGACAAACTTCCATGGCCTGGGGCACAGACTGGGGTTGAACCGGGGGTCTCCTTGCCTTTTTTCCATCCTGAGGGGTCAGAGCCAGGCTCAGCAACGGCATCATCTTCTCAGGTGTGCCAGCAAACTTCACCAAAGTCACTGCAGCAGTTTCCGCAGTGCGGGGGCTACCTTTACGGGGTCAGCCCCTTGTGCCTTCGTGAGAGCAGCCGCCAACAGCTCCATCGTCGATGAAGACCTCTCCTGAGCCGACGGCCTTCCTGGGCAGTCCGGCCACTTTTTCCTCCGTCCCTTGCTTCTCGGGCCTCACCCGCAGCTTAGCCGGGTTGGATGACTTCCGCTTGGAAGAGGAGCTCAATCGTTGGCTAGTGATGGAGGCAGATGGTGATGTTGAGTGCGCCCTGCTGAATGCAGGACCTCCTTGCGCAGCGACACAGATGCAAATAGCCTTGCAGTGCTTGGCCTCGTCTCGGCCCCCACAGGTGAGGCACCCTCAAAGGACTTAGAAGCTCACCCCTCGGACTGGCCGGTCCGAGTGAGGCATGATCCTGCTCAGAGCACAGGCCTTGGCATTCAGCCACGCCACCAATCAACTGTCGATCCTTCGTCGTCTTCTTGGAGAAGCAAAGGCAGATCTTGCATTCTCCTTCCTTGTGGTTCGGGTGAAGACAGAGGCACTGGAAGGTGCTTGTCCTCCACCAACACATTTCGTAACCTGCACTTGGTGCAGAGCTTGAAGAGGAACCTTCCTTCTCCTGCGTCATGGTCGAAGGCATGGAATAGGCCCGATGGCCTTTTGGAAACTTCAAAGAAAACTTCAACAATCTTTGCCCTTGAGGGGTGCTGAAATTCTCTGATAAACGGATCCCCGCTGTCGGCCAATGAAGAGAAGAGCACACCGGCTCTTTTGGAACAAAAATAGCTACTTTTTTCCTCGAAAAACAAAAAAAGCTCACAGAGCTAAATTCTAGGACTCCCACCACTCGAGTGTGCAGTAAAAATATGAAGATGGCTGTCAGAGAAGGGGCTTAGGTAGAGGACGGTCATTGGATGGGGGCAGTATGACCCAGAGAACAGTGATTGGTTTAAAGAAGAAATACAGTTTAAAAGAAAAACCGGTTTCACTTATACTGAGGATTCCCGGCCTGACGTGTGAATCCATGCCAGACCGGATGCTGGAGAAGAACAAGTTACTTACCCCTGGTAACGTTCTTTCGACTGGATGTTCCTCCAACATATTCCTCATCTTTGACATGTAATGTCCAGCTTAGGCTGCTTCAGAAAACTTTTTCGGCAGAGGGCACCCTGCGTCGATGGTGTTGAGTCAATGTCCCTCGAAGGCCTCCGTCAAGGGTGATGTCATCGGGGGTTATATATAGCACGAATAGCACCCGTTGGCCTCAGTTTCTGTTTTTCCCCTCCTCGTGCAGCATCAGTGCCCATAAATACAGGCACAACAGTACTCTGCCTTGTTGGAACGAAATCTGTAATAGAGGGGTAGGTTGGGAGGGCGATGAGGAATACGTTAGAGGAAAATCCAGTCGAAAGACCTTTACCAGGGGGTAAGTAACTTGTTCTTCAAATGGATTTTGTCCTCCAACGTATTCCTCATCTTTGACAGACTCCCAAAGCAGTACCCATGATTGGATGAGGGTGTAGAATTTATATATGCATAATTTTAAAGGCCAGAATAAAGTATCGCCCTACCAAAGGAGACATCCTGAGCATGGGCATCATCCAGAGAATAATGCTTTGCAAACGTGTGTACTGTGGACCACGTTGCAGCATCACATTTGTTCTTAATAGGCACACCCCTTTGAAGGGCTGTCGATAAAGCCATGCCCCTGGTGGAATGAGCACGTACACTCTCAAGAGGGTCTTTGCCTGCTAGTCTGTAGCATTCAGAAATGGTGATCCATGTAGACAAGGTCTGTTTGGTAACAGCCTGTCCTAGCTTGTGTCCTGTGTACCATACAAAGAGCAGGTCGTCCACTCTCAAATGTGACATTCCAGAGATGTAAAAGCTTAACACTCTCCTAGGTTTCAGCCTATGGAGCCTTTCCTCTTCCTTACCAGGATGAGGTGGCAGATAGAAAGCCAGTAGCACAATTTTCTGACATAAATGGAAGTCTGAGACTACCTTAAGCAAGAAGGAGGGTTTGACCCTTAACACAACCCTGTCCTTGTTGAACATGGTAAAGGGTGGCTTGGAAGAAAGTGCCTGCAACTCACTCACTCTACATGCTGATGTTATAGCAATCAATAGTATTGTCTTAAAGGCCAAAAACATCAACGGACATGTGTGCAAAGGTTCAAATGGGGCACACAAACTTTAAAACCAGGTTGCGGTCCCAAACCAGAACCTGAAAAGAAGGTGGAGGAAACACATGAGCCCTTTTAGAAATTGAGTCACTAGTGGGATCTTGAAATGGGAGCATTCTTCTGATGAGTGCTTAAAGATCAATAGCACCGTTAAGCAGCCCTTAATGGTGTCAACCTGAAGACCTAGATGTGCTAATGAAAGCAAAATGGATAAAACATCTGGAGTTTTACAATGAAAAGGAACAACATTCTTTTCTCTGCACCAGTCGCAAAACGTATGGCAACGATAGAGATTTTTTTGCTGGCCTTGCAGCACCTCCATTACGTCATCCAGGAAGTCCTAATCCTTATATCTCAGCCTTTCATAAACCAAGCATGAAAGTTGAGATTGACCTCTGGGTGGAGAACCGGACCATCCTCTTGTGAGAGAAGGTCCTCTCTTTGTGGCAGACATCACATCGGAGGACAGACGGGCATGTCCAGAAGGTCTGAATACCATGTTCTCCTGGCCCAATCTGGAGCAATTAGGATAATGTGTTTCCCCAAACCTTCACAACCTCCTGAGAACATGAGGAATGACGGGGACTGGAGGAAACGGGTACAGTAGTGGGAACTCCCAGTCCACCACAAACGGTCTCCCAGAGTTCCTCTTGGAGGAAATTCCCTTGAGCAGTAACTTGCACTTCCGGTTGGCATCGGTCTCGAACAGATCCACTTGAGGGGTTCCCCAAAGGGTGAAGATCTCCTGAAGGACTTCCTGAGCTAGTTCCCACTCGTGGGAGACTGCTCTAGTCTGCCTGCTCAGAGCGTCCGCCGCCGTGTTCTGCTCTCCGGTCAGGTGAACCACTGATAGGGAGATTACTTCTTGAATAGACCAGAACAAGAGCTGCATTGCCTCTCTGCACATAGGTAGTGACCCCACACCTCTTGTTGAGGTACAGTGTTGTCCGTCATTATCAAGGCATTTGTTCCCAGTGTCAAGGGCAGGAAAGCTTTCAGCGCTAGTCTGATTGGTCTCAGCGCCAAAAGATTGATATGTAGTTTGGACTCCGATGGAGACCAATGACCGCTAATGGTCAGATCGTTGGCATGAGCTCCCCACCCCGTGAGTTAGGCATCCGTCACTACAATCATCTCTGGCCATGGTTGCCAAAAGGGTTCTCCCTTCAGAATTTTCTCCTCGCAGGCCCACCACAGAAGAACTTGCGAGACTCTGGTTGGAATCTGAAGACTGTCAGACATCCTTCCTGAGAATTGTGACCATTGTGTTCTTAGAGCCCATTGAAGGGATCTCCTTCTCAGGCAGTCCTCTGGCACCAGAAAAATGTAGGATGCCATGAGGCCGAGCAACCTCAAAAACTTGAAGGCCGGAAGACTCTGGGCACTGACATTTTTTTACCATCTGAACAATGTCTCGAGCCCTCACCTCAGGCGGCGAGCTCTTCCCCAAGGATGTATCTAGCACAGCTCCGATGCACTGGAGTTTTTGGGAAGGTGCCATATGGAACTTCTTGAAATTGAGGGAGAAGCACAGACTGAAGAAAGTGGCAGGTAACATTGAGACGATCCAGGACTTTTTCGGGAGAACGTGCCCTGATCAGCCAATCGTCTAGGTAGGGGTAGACGTGAATCCCACCCCCGTCCCGAGACTTGCTGCCACCAACACCATCAGTTTGGTGAAAACCCTCGGGCGGAGGTCATTCCCGAATGGCAGGACTCAAAAGTGAGGCGCCAACTGCAAACCTCCGGTATTGTCTGTGCTTGAGATGAATGGACACATGAAAATAAGCATCCTGAAGGTCCAATTACACCAACCAATCCTGGAGTTGGAGGGCCTGAAGGATCTGAGAAAGAGTGACCATCTTGAATTGGTCTTTCCTGAGGAACTGTCAAGTATCTCAAGTCCAAGATGGGTCTCAGTCCTCCGTCCTTTTTGGGAATGAAAGAAATACAGGTCATACCAAGCCTTGTTCCTCTGTTACAGGCACCGGTTCTATAGCGCCTTTCTCTAGCAGGGTTAAAATTTCCTGCACAAGAAGCGGATCCGGAATCTTCAAAGAGTTTCCCCGGTGGATTGTTCTGGGGCTTCTTTAGAAAAGGAAGGCAGTAACCGTGGGCTATTGTTTCCAGAGCTCAAGTATCAGAAGCCTGCCCCCGACTGGCGAGTTGTGACTCAAGCCCTCAGAGTGGTTATGACACGGCTGGTGCAGCGGCCAATGGTAAATAGGCTGCTGGTTGAGCTGGCTTGGCACCTCTACCTCATCCACTACAAGGAAATCTTTGGCCTCCGACTGGCCAATCCTCTCGCCCATCCAAATGAGGAGTATTAGTGAAAATATCTACCCCTCCAATGTTGTCCGCTAGCACGAAAAGGCTGAGGTTGCCTAACAGCAGTGCCTAAAGACTTGGCTGCTGTTGAAAATTGTGATAAGTTTGAAGACCACATACAGGAGAAACTTATGGTGAGGTGCAGTCAAGATAAAATACTCTAGGAACTGTGGCTAACTGAGTCTTCATTGGATGAAGTTCTGGGAATAGCCAAAAGGGTTGAAAACTCAAATTGCTTTAGCGGAACTTGCCAAAGCAAAGATTCCTGAGAAGTAGAGTGTAAAAGGGGTGATTAAAGTCAAAACAAACAGCAAAGAAAATGTTTGTGCGATGGAAAGAAAAAAAAGAAAAAATTAAAGAAAAACAGTTGGAGTGAGTGTACCGCCAGAGAAATTGTGTTACAGATCCAGAAGTAAAGAGCATTTGTCCGGGGCACCGAATTGCCCAAGCAGGAAGGTAATGTGCAAGAAGTGTAATAGATCGGGGCACTTTGCAATACATTGCAAAACCTTTAAAGTGAATAAGAAAGGTGTCAACATTGTGTATAACTGAGGGCACAATCTGAAGACGAATGAGGATAGCGATGTTGCAGGGGCTGCTCTGAGTCCTGTAAGCGTAATTGGAGACTGATGTGATAGTGATGAGTCAATTGTGGAAGTGTGCATTAATGCAGTACCAACTATGTGATTGCAGATTCAAGGATAAAAATTACTTTAGTTTCAAAGAAGTATGACAGGGAAAGTTTGGAGGAAAGGAGAAAGATGTGATGTCTCCCGACATTAGACCAAATGGGAACAATATGGGCAAGATTGATATCCTCGGGTATGCCGTAGCCAAGCTGGAGTTTAAAGGCAGAGAAGCTGTATTTAAGGTGTACATTATGAAGAAAGGCACAACACTACTAAAACAAGGCTGGATCTCAACACATGTTAACAGCTATTGACTGATGGGTGATGTGATACTAGAAGTGTTGAGACATCCAATGTGTTTTCAAGTAAGGTTGGAAAGTTAAAGGGGATGGTTCATAAGATAATTGTAAAGGCAACACTGTGCCTGAGGTGCCGAAGCCACAAACCGTACCTATTGTGTGGAGGTCAACTGTTGGGGGAGGAACTGAGAAAGTTGCGATAATGGGACAACAGAGCATGCAGGGGCAGTAGAGCAGGTTCTTGCCTTTGGTTGGGACCAAAGAGAAGAATGGAGATGTGAGATTCTGTGTGGATTTCCATAGGTTGCACAAGGGCGTTGTGCTTGAACGACATGCTCTACCATTTATCGGGGAGCATTTGAGTCTGATTGGAGATGAAAGTGTTCACTAAAATGGACTTGGGGTGTAACTCAATCTGATGGTCGTCAGATGCCAAGTCAAAGAAATACACCGCGTTTATTTCCCATGAAGGGGTGTTCCAGTTTAAGCATATGCCATCCAGACTGGTGTCAACAGCGTCAGTTTTTCAGAAGATTATGTATATGTGAATTGGAGATGTGGAAAATGTCTCGTTTCCAGGATATTTTGGGATGTGGGAAGCTGGAGAGAGTATTGAATATATTGAGCGGAAGGGGACTGATGAATCGGATTAGTCTTCACTGATTTTGCACCGGTAACAACCTCCCATACGGCCAGGGGATGGCATCTGCTACCCCATCCCCGACTCTGAGGCGGCTATATGAGGGAGGACCACATGGGGTGAGAAATGGTATCCCACATTTTCTCTTGAAAATAACCTCCCATGTCTGAAACCCTCAAGGCCTATTGTCATGCATCTGCTCCTTTTCCTATGAAGAAAAGGGAAACCCCTTCTAAAATCTATAAACCAACATTGCCAACCTGATAGAATCACCTTTGACTAATCCACTTATCCATCAAAACCTTTTTATGCTTATTCAGTCCATAAATTGTCACGCATGCACTACAGTTCACAGAATCCTCGAAATACTGTGACCAAGAAACTAGAGCAAAAGAGATCACAAGCTCAACGAGCGCTTTAGTGTTTCCCATTGTACACCTGAGCCAGGGAAATTTGAATTTTAGCTGAAACTGCCAGATATTGACGACTGCTGTGGCAAATGGTAAGCTAGAGCGGCACCGCACTGCGAATAGCAGGAACCGAAGAGCCAGAACCAGCATGGAGAATCAGAGCGACTTGCAGACGGAGCAAACAGCTGCAGCGGGAAGACCCACTGCAGGAACGCCAGGAGCCAGTGAGGGAATCTTGGAAATTCGCAGAGAAAAGCAGCACATCGGTTACCGAAGCATAGAGGAAAGCAGGCGTGGCCAGCAGAAGCAATGGAGAACCAGCAAAAGAAGTGAAGGCGGCCACAATGAGAAAGCAGGCTTGAATCTTTCATTTGCAGACAGAGCGAATCTGCAACAGCTAAGAGCGGTGAGCCCATCCAGAAGCAGAGGGGACAGCAGGGCATAACGTCTAGTGCAAATGTAAAAAAAAAAATGAATTTACAGAGACAAAGTATGGACATATTAAAAAAGGGGGGGGGTTAAATTGCAACTAACCCCTCTCCTAATGTGTTGATGTGCGAAGTGCAAACATTTATACAACAGTAAGATGATAACTTATCGCAGGGATACGTTATCCAACCTTACACATAAGGACTTGTGGGAGCGGTCAAAGGCTCCAAGTGTGGGAAAACCCTTGCAAGAGGGTAATCCAGGTCTTCCAAGTGTGGGAAAACAGGGGGTCCTGGCAGGAGGGTATACCAGGCAAATTGGAAAAGACTTAAACAAGAAAGAAGAAACCACCTAATCTGAAATTAGAAACCACCTAATCTGAAATTGTGAAACGAAACAGTTTTGTGGTAGTAGGCCTAAAGAAGGCCTAAGGACTATTGGTGATAAGTCAAGGAATAAAAAAGGAACCTAGGCGGAAGGGCGGTATCCTCTGGAACACGAAACCCATTTATCCTTGAGAGGCCCAAAGAAGAAATGTGTGGAAAAAGCCTCCATGAGCAAGGAAGAATCAGGGGAAGAGGACTACGCTCTGGAACTAAGAACCTTCTTGTCCGAGGAACTTTGTTTGAATCATTTATTCTTTAACACTTTTTTCAGAACCTTCCAAGACATTCCCCTTTTCACATAGTTTGCAGTGCAAGGGTCAGAAAAGAACGTTTTGACACAGGACAGTTTTTTTTATATCCCAACACAGACCGATCCTTAGTTTTTGGTTTAGAAGGGGATACTCCTCTTAGAGCAGGGTCAGAGTCCTTTTCCCAACCCCTTTTCTTTGAATTAAATTCTTTAACCAAACACATGGCAAACCGGTATCAGACTTCCATTTCCGACTGCTCACAGGGCTAAAAGAAAAAATAAGAAAAGTGTGTCTTCAAATAGGCGCTAAACCCAACGAAGAGTTGGTCAACACCATAAGAAGTGTGAAGGTACCCCAGTCAAAGAGCGAGCTCGAGTCCTTTCTAGGGTTAATGGAATTTTATCAAAAATGTATAAAGATCTTTTCAGAAAAAGTGGAAGGAATGAGAGAGCTGAACAAGTTACTTACCAACTGTAACGTTCTTTCGATTGGATGTTCCTCCCACGTATTCCTCATCTTCGATATAGCCTTACCTTCAGCTTTGCTACTTCGGAAATTTTTCTCTCTCCACCAGAGGGCGCTCCACTCGAGGCGTCGATGTCCCTCTGCGGCAGCCGTCGAGCACCGACGTCATCCGTTGTATAAATGCCTCGAGCGCGCCCGTTGGCCTCAGTTCTGTTTTTTTGTGTATCAGAGCCCATGGATTATAGTTAAAGGCGTGCCTCTTTTGACCCAAGCCTTAAAAGAAATCAGAGTGTAAAGCACATAAACTGTACTGCGGGGTAGGATGGGAGGGTCGATTAGGAATACGTGGGAGGAACATCTAATCGAAAGAACATTACAGTTGGTAAGTAACTTTTTCTTCGAATGGATTGTGTCCTCCCACGTATTCCACATCTTAGATAGACTCCCAAAGCAGTTTTGTATTGGAGGTGGGAGTACAGACATCTTTTTAAGTCATGTACCGAATGGAGTACAGGTTTAGCAAATAGATCCCCTTGAGAGGTAGTTGAGTCCAGAGCATAATGTTTTATGAAAGTATGCATGGATGACCATGTGGCTGCTGCACAAATATCTTGTACAGGAACACCCCTTTGAAGTGCTGTTGAAGTTGCCTTGCCCCTAGTTGAATGAGCTCTTAATCCCTCGGGGGATCTTTTCCAGCTAGCCTATAGCACTCAGTTATGGCTAAAATTATCCATCTTGATAATGTTTGTTTGGTTACAGCTAGTCCTAATTTACGGCCAGTGTATCCCACAAACAGTTGGTCACACTGATGTATTTTTGACAATCTTGAAATATAAAAGCTAAGAGCCCTTCTAGGATCTATGTAGTCTTTCCGCTTCCTTACTTGCGTGAGGAGGAGGCTAGAAAGTAGGTAGTATTTTCTGTGACAGGTGAAAGTCTGAGACGATTTTTGGCAAGAAAGAAGGTTTGACTCTAAGGACAACTTTAGCTTTATAAAAGGTAGTGCGAGGACCACCACTAGAAAGTGCCTGCAACTCACTTACCCTGCGAGCTGATGTCAAAGCAATTAGAAGTATTGTTTTCAGAGTAAGAAGCCTTAATGGGCAGGAATGTAAAGGGTCAAATGGTGCACATATCAGAAACTTTAGTACCAAGTTCAAATCCCACACAGGAACTTGAAAATGTATTGGTGGAAATACATGTTTTAAACCTTTTAAACATTGAGTCATTAAAAAGTTATCTTAAAGTAAGATTCTTCCGACGAGCACTTGAAGATAGATAGCGCTGCTAAGTATCCTTTTATCGTACTAACCTGGATCCCAGATTAGCCAAATAGAACAGAAAAGATAATACTGTTGGAATATTACATTGCCAAGGGTCCACATTCTTATCTCTGCACCAGTTACTGAACTTGTTCCAACAACACCGGTACAGAGATTTAGTTTCTGGCCTTCTGGCCAAAAGCAAAATCTCTATATCATCATCTGGAAGGTCCCAATCCTTGTACCTCAACCTCTCAGAAGCCATGCGTGAAGGTTTAGTATGTTGACCTCTGGATGGAGAACGTGGCCTCCCTCTTGCGAGAGAAGATACTCTCTTTTTGGAAGACGTATTGGAGGGCAGATGGACATGTCAAGAAGGTCCGGCTACCACGTTCTCCAGACCCAATCCGGGGCAATTAGGATCATGGTTTTCCTGAACTTTCTCAACCTCCCGATTACTTGAGGGATCACAGGGACTGGAGGAAATGCATACAGAAGAGGAAACTCCCACTCCACTACGAATGCGTCTCCTAGAGCTCCTCTTGGGGGAAATTCCCTTGAGCAGTACAGTTCACACTTCCTGTTGACAATGGTCGCAAACAGATCCACTTGAGGGGTAACCCCAAGGGTGAAGATCTCTTGAAGGACTTCCTGAGCTAGTTCCCACTCGTGGGAGACTGTGATCTGCCTGCTCAGAGCCTCTGCCGTTGTGTTTTGCTCTCCTGCTAGGTGAATGGCAGACAGAGATCACTTCTTGTATTGCCCAGAACCAGAGCTGCATTGCCTCTCTGCACAGTGGTAGTGACCCTACTCCTCCTCTCTTGTTGAGGTAGTACATGGCCACTGTGTTGTCAGTCATTATCAGGACATTCTTTCCCCGTACAGATGGCAGGAAGGCCTTCAGTGCTAGTCTGATTGTCCTCCGCTCTAATAGGTTGATGTGTAGTCTGGATTCTGATGGAGTCCAACGACCGCTGATTGTCAACTCGTTGGCGTGAGCTTCCCAACCCGTGAAGCGTCCTTACTACTGTCATCTCCGGCCATGGTTGCCAAAAAGATTCTCTCGAGGATATGTTCCTTGCAAGCCCACCATTGTAGATCCTGAGCTACCCTGGTTGGAACTTGTAAAAGGTCTGTCATTTCCCCTGAAAATTGGGTCCATCGAGTACTGAGGGCCCACTGAAGGGATCTCATTCTCAACCTGGCCTCTGGCACCAGAAAAATGCAGGATGCCATGAGACCGAGCAACCTGAGAAAATCGAAGGCCGGTAGATACTGGGCATTCCGGAATATTGTTACCATCTGCAGAATGTGGTGAGCTCTCTTCGGGAGACGAGGCTTTGCCCGAACAAGTATCCAAGACTGCTCCTATAAACTGGAGCTTCTGTGATGGTATCATGTTTGACTTTTTTAAATTCAGAGAAAACCCTAGTTTGTGAAGGAAGTGGCAAGTCTTGGATAGATGATCCTGGGCTTGTTCTGGACAACGTGCCCGGATCATCCAATCGTCCAAATAGGGGTAGACGTGAATCCCCCCTCTTCTGAGACTCGCTGCCACTACCGCCATCAACTTGGTGAAAACTCTTGGGGCAGAGGTCAACCCGAATGGCAGAACTCGAAACTGATAGTGAGAATTGCCAATCACAAACCTCAGGTACTTTCTGTGCTTGAGATGGATTGGGACATGAAAGTAAGCATCCTGAAGGTCCAATGATACCAACCAGTCTTGAAGTTGGAGAGCCTGAAGGATCTGAGAAAGAGTGACCATCTTGAGCTTGTCCTTCCTGAGGAACTTGTTCAAGTTTCTCAAGTCCAAGATGGGTCTCAATCCTCAGTCTTTCTTTGGTATGAGGAAATATGGGGAATACCAACCCTTGTTCCTCTCTGCTAGAGGTACATGTTCTATTGCACCTTTCTGTAGCAGGGTTAAAACTTCCTGCAACAGGAGCGGGTCTGGATTTTTGGTAGAGTTGTATCCCGGTGGGTGATTCTGAGGTTTCTTTTGTAAAGGAAGGCAGTAACCTTGGGATACTGTTTCCAGAGCCCAAGCATCTGAGATAATGCCCCGCCAGTCCTGCAGATGTTTTGAGATTCTGCCTCCCACTGGGGTCTTGTGGATCAAAACCTCACGAGTGGTTTTGCGGCAGCTGCAGCAGCGGCTGAAGGGACAAATGCCACTGCTGGGACAGATCTAGCACCTCTTCCCCACCCCAGAGGAAATCTCCTTTGTCCTCTTTGACTGGCCTACCCCTTCCTCTCCCAAATGAGGAGTAAAAACGACAGGGATGACCCTTCCAGGAAGATGAGCCTGTGTAGGGGTGTTGATGAGGTTGTCTTATAGCTGCACTGAGTTGTTTTGCCGCTGCCTTGGAGGTCTGCAGCTTTTCTAAACTTTCATCTGCTTTGCTGCCAAACAACCTCAAGCCGTCAAATGGCATATTAAGAAGTCTAGATTGAACATCTGGTGCAAAACACTTGTACCCAGCTCGTTGAGTAAGTTGTTTTTGTTTTTTCCCCCTTTTTTTCCCCCTGGGAGCGATCTCGAGCTTTTGGCCATTCCAAGACTTAACTCACGACTGAGAAGGAAGAGGACAACTCCAATTGGGGAGTGCCTGATTTTGGAAAAAAAAGGGGAAAAAAAACAACTTACTCCACGAGCTGGGTACCCTGGAGATTTTCTCCCAGATACTGTTTTACAAGGAACAGACAACATCTTGGAGAAGTACAATATATTTTTGAGAAGTAGGAACACACCAAGATTGGATGGAGTGACACTTTGAACAATATGGTTAGAAGATAGAGGAAACAGGGCGTCAATTTCTAAAATAATTGGAATTTTCCCGTTACACTAACCAATTAAGGTTAGAGAAGACTCTAGGATATTGAACCCTCGAGCTAGAGAGGGTGCATCTTCTTTAGTAGAAGACGGAGGTTTAGTAGTAGTTTCATCTTGAACAGAATCGGCACGATACTTCATACCCCTGAAGAATGTCCGACATCGTTGTGCTAATGGGACAGAAACTTGTACAAGTTGGGAATCTACAAATTCAAAATACGCAATAGCCATTTATATCTAAGGCTAAGGGATCTCAGTGTGATTAGACTACATGGGTTTGACCCAAGATTGAATTTATGAATAGAACCCACTTAGGTTGATTCACTTGTGTTGTTTTAAGGTCATTTGATTTTTTTATGTGATATGATTACTTTTTTCATTGACTTTGTATGACTAATAAAATTTGTATTTCTTGAGTACTACAGTATTACTTAACCACGAGATGGGATACCCATGTGTGTTTGGCACCTTTAAGGAACCGAGTTTCTAACCCATCCCATAAATTCTGTAACTCTATTCATTAGTTTTCTATAACCCAAATCAGCATGCTCTGCTGGATCAGTTTTTCAAACTCGTATTCAGGGGACGTATCTAGTCCACTTGCAGATTGTAAACATTCATAAAGGTCTTGCATTTTAGATTGAGGATTAATTCCTCAGGGACCTCTCGTGAACCAGAGGTTTCACCTCACCGGCAGGGCTAAAATATGGTACATCTTCATCCTCCTCTTTTCCGGACTACATTTCTCCATATATAGATGACATGGTTTGGAAAAAATCATGTCTGCTTTCTAGGTTAAACACCTTTTCAGGTATAGGCTTTAACATTGGTGTTGATTTCACCACTAACTGGTATCAACGTCTACAGAAGCGTCAATGGCGTCGATGTTGTGGCGGTATTCTTCAATGATTTCGAAGGAGTCTTCGAGACCATCAACACCGTCGAAGGAGTCTTCGAAGCCGTCGATAGTGTAATCGACGCAAATTTTTTCGGTTGGGTCGTCGTCCCCTTATACTTGACAGTCTTCGATGGAGGCTTCGAAGAAGTTTACGTCGAGGCCTTCGATGACGTATCGAAGTCTAAGGTCCTTTTCTTAAGGTTTGCCTCTTGTTTATGCACTGGAAGGTTTTTTTTTTTTTTTTTTTTTTTAGGTGTTTGGGAAGAATCCCTGGAAGACGCAATCGACAATTTGTCGGATTTTCTAGCCTTAGACCTTCCCCTGTCCCTTTTTTTTGTGCGTAGAGGCATGGTCATCAGACATTTTTGAGGGGGTCTGGGCCGCATTCTCAAAAATGTTTACGATGAGGGTCGGTCAGCGACATTTTTCTCCCACACCTTTGGCATTCTTTTTTTTTAATAACATATTTTATTTATTTTATAAACGTAAACATATACATACAAGTTAATAACAAGTCATCGCTCGGGCATACAGGCAATCACTAAGCATAGCTCTTCATGCACATTGCAAGTTTCAGAGTTTTAGGTCCTTCATGAAATGGGTTACTAGGCGTCCAAATTATACATTGTGCAGATGAGTCTTCGCAGGACTCCAAACGTTTATCAAGTCTATTCATGGGTTCGCAGATCCCTACGTGTCTTCCCATTTTTGCCAGATCTTGCGTGCTTTCCCTGTCAAGTCTATTCATGAGTTCGCAGAGCCCTACGTGTCTTCCCATTTTTGCCAGATCTTGCGTGCTTTCCCTGGGCACCCTCTGGTAGTGTATATTCTCATTTCCATTTGCACACAGATATCCACGTCTGTTATCCATTGGTCACATTGAGGGGATAAGGGTGAGCCCCACAATTGGGCCAGATTCCTCTTTATGAGTCCCGTGGTTGTTGCCAGCATGAGTTTCTCATATCGGAGGATGTCTAGGTCGTCATCCATCCCTAGTAATAGCAATTTGGGGTCCATGGGTATTCGTCGGCCGATGACTGCCGATAACCTGTCACAACATTTCTGCCAGAAAATTTGGATTCGTGGGCATTCCCACAAGATGTGAAAAAAGGTCCCCCTCGCCTGTTGGCACCTTAGACAGTTGGGATCAGTTGCTCTCCCCCATTGATGTAAAGCTTCTCTCGGATAGTATACCCTGTGTAGAATTTTGAGTTGGATCAATCTGATTCTAGCCGAGATGGCAATTTCCCTCGGATACATGAGTGCTTTGATCCATTCTTCCGGTTGTATTGGTCCCACATCTCTTTCCCATTTTGCTTTCAGATCTGTAAGTTCCGTTGTGGCGAAAGAGGCTATTGCATTGTACATTGTGGAGGTTATTTTATTATCGATACGATCTACCACGATGTTTCTCTCAATTGGTGTGCAATCTGGAATGTTCGGTGGGTCGATCTCACATGTGATAAGTGCGTGATGTATTTGTCTGTAATGGAAGTGTTCTGTGGGGGGTAGGTTGAATTTGTCCTGCAGGGTCTGGAATGGTATTATTGCTCCATCTTGTATTATGTCTGCTAGCCTTGTTATCCCAGCTGATTCCCAGGTCGCCCATTTTGGGATTTTACTTAGCTCCGGCAGACGTTTGTTACGCCATAGGGGCTGTGCCAGCGTGAGTTTCCCATCCCATCCCAGGTGCTTGTGTGCATCTAGCCATATTTGCGTTCTATGTGCTCTAATCGTGTTGGGGATCATGCGTACCCTACTATTGTAGAGGGTCTCTAATGGGGTGAGCCCGGCACTCATCTGGCTATCCGCTTTAATATGTGGTAGTTCAGGGTTGTTATGCAGGATATCATTTATCACCGGCATCTGGGCTGCCCAATAATATGTTTGTAGGTGGGGCAGTCCTATACCTCCTTCCCATGCGGAACGTTGTAGGGTTTTGAGCGCGATCCGTGGATGCCCTCCACCCCAGAGGAGCTTTCTGAGAGTCTCATCTATTTTTAGGAATTCTATCTTGGGTACATACAGTGGGGCGTTTTGGAGGATGTACACGAATCGTGGCAGAGTGAGCATTTTAAACATTGCCGCCCTTCCTAGCAGGGTGAGGGGTAGGGTCATCCAGTGTTTCACATCATTCGCGAATCTATCTCTGATTGGATGGAGATTTTGGGGAACATATTGCGTGAGGTCCGTCGCAACCTGTACCCCAAGATATCTGAAATGCTCGGTTTCTACTCTATATGGGCAATTGTGTAGAGCTGTCGTATCAGTTCCTTGGATCGGAAAAAGGATGGATTTGTTATAGTTTACCCGTAGACCACTAAATGCTCCGTATCTATTTAGTATTTGGGTGACGATGGGGTATGATACTAGTGGATCACTCATGTAGATCAGTAAATCGTCGGCATAGAGGGAAACCCTATCCTCCCAATCTCGGGCCCACCGGAACCCCTTCCACAACTGTGATTCTCTCAGCATTATTGCCAGGGGCTCGATTGCCAGTGCAAATAGCATTGCCGAAAGGGGACAGCCCTGCCTGGTCCCTTTACCCAGGTTAATACTACGTGATGTCCACCCGTTTACCCTTATCTCAGCTGTCGGTGTGTTGTAGAGCAGCTTGACCCAGCCTATGAATTGCTCACCCAACCCCATTTTACCCATAATGCTCCACAAGGCCTCCCAGTGGACTGAATCGAAGGCTTTTTCGAAATCAATCGCGAGGAGTGCTAGTGCATCCCGCAGCGATGGAGACTTCTCAATGGCGGCATGTAGCCTGTGGATATTCATTCGTGTGGATCTCCGTGGCATAAAGCCACATTGGTCTGGATGGATAAGGGTGTGTATGACTGTCTGGAGCCTGTTAGCCAGTGTCTTGGCCAGTATCTTAGCTTCTATGTTTATAAGTGAGATCGGCCTGTAGGAGCTGCATATGTTTGCTGGTTTGCCTTCCTTATGTATCACCACTATAGTGGCCTTTCTCAGATCCGGGGGCAGAATTCCTTTACCTTTGGCATATAGGAACATTTTATGCATCTGTGGTACTATGTGCTCATTGCCGATCTTTTTCCAAGCTTCCACTGGGAAGCCGTTAGGCCCTGGGGTTTTCCCATTTTGGAGTTGGGATAGGGCTGTCGACAGTTCTTCCTCTGTAATCTCTGTTTCCAAACTCGCTCTTTGCGTATCGCTTAGGTGTGGAATGGTGAGTGTGTCCAGGATGCTGGGATCCAGTGCAGTCGTCGGGGGAGCGTACAATGCCTCATAGTACTCTGCAAAGGTTTCAGCAATGCTTGAGTCGGTATAGGTCTGTTCTGCATTCCTGGTAGTGATACATCTTATCTGGTGTTGACCCTCCTCTCTTTTTTCCAGCCACGCCAGCATTTTGCCGGCCTTGTCTCCAGTCTCGTATAGCCTGGTACGCATTGTCCTGTGTGCCTGTTTCGCACAGGTAAGTGTGACATCATGCAGCTTCTTTTGTGTCGCTTGTAGGGCTCTGTTGTCATCTGATGCGCCTGTGTTTATATATCGCACTTCAGCGTTTCTGACCTCTGTTTCAGCGTCTTCAACCTCCTTCCTGTGCGCTTTTTTGTGTGCAGCAGTCCAGCTCAGTACTACCCCTCTCAGGGTTGCTTTGTACGCCTCCCATATGGTTCCTAGGTCCTCTATCGAGTCCTGGTTTGTTTCGAAATATGAGACAGTGGCTTCCTGCATCTTTTCTACTAACTCTTTGAACCCTAAATAATACGAGTTCAGGCGCCAAGTCAGTGGAGGCCTGGGTCGTTCTGTTTCGAGTAGGATCTTCAGCGGTGAGTGGTCCGAGATCCCCCTGGGCTGGAGTGTTGCCTCCGTTACTTTATGTATGTCTACACCAGGGAGGAAGAAGTAGTCTAGTCTAGACAACGATGCATGCGCGCCTGAATGGAAAGAGTATTGTTTCTCCATCTGGTGCAGATCCCTCCATGCATCCTTCAGTCCCAATGCTGTGGCAAAGATGGCTAATTTCGTCGGTATCATCGGATTTCTCCCCCTGATATGTGTACGATCTAGATTAATGTCCATTACATCATTGAAGTCTCCACCTACAACTAGTATATCCGCGGTGTTGTTGGCTATGATCGGTGTGATGTCGTCGAGTAAGGTATTTGTGAGCGCCGGGGGAGCATAGACCGCCAGTATGGCAATGGTTTGATTCCATAGCGTTCCATTTATGTGGACAAATCTCCCTCCGGTGTCCTGGGTTATGTTGGATATCTCTATAGGGATTCTTTTGTGTATTAATATAAGCACACCTCTCGAGCCCATCGAGAAACCTGCATGTATTGCTGTACGGTATTTGGTTCTTTTGAAAAATTGGCATCTTGTGCCGGCCAAATGTGTCTCAGTAAGCAGTATTAGGTCCGGGTTATTTCGATTCAGGTATTGTGTTACTAGTCTTCTCTTGATACTGCTTCCCAGGCCATTGACATTCCATGTCATGATGTTAAGTTTTTTGGTGTCTGTCCCTTTCGCACTCATTTCTTATCTTGTTCGTATGTCTGTGCCATTGGTAGCAGTTTAGACGAGAGGAGTCCTGCTCTATCGGTGTTTGGACTGCCCTGTTGTCTTCCCATTTCAGCGTGCTTGTCTAAGCCGTGCTTTCCTTGTTGCCAGCATAGAACGTGAACAAATCCCAACTTACCCCCCTCCCTATACTCCTTCCCCAACTGAAGCATCTGTCGCCCACACAACCAAACTTAATCAAACCGTTGAACTTGGGGTATCTCTTGTCACTGTGGCGGTGGAGGTGCCGTAGTGAAGAGTCCGTAACTTGCTTAGGCCGCCGTGGGTTGGTGGTACCACGGCGGGTGATTGCAGGGTCTGTTCTATACCGATTGCAATCGGGGGGGTGGCTTGCGTGATGTGTCTTAACGCAGCCGCCAGCCGTTCTGAGTAGTGTTCTTTCCTGCTCGTGCCTCCGTATGTTTGTCGGTTGTGTTTAGGCGTCGGCATTCTGTGCTATTTCTTCCATCGGTTGCTGTGGCGGCTCATTTGGTGGCCTGTTTGGTCGGGGTCTATTTCTACGGTTTTCCTGTCTTCTCCATGGGCCCCATTCACCTTCTAGGTTGCGTTCTGCCCAGCTCCATGCCTCTCTTGGATCAGTGAAATGCACAGTAGTGCCCTTATGAAAGATTTTTAGCTGGGCTGGGAATAGCAGACCATATTTCACATTCAGCCCTTGTAATCTCTTTTTGAGAGTGTCAAAGGATTGCCTTGCTCTTTGTACCTCTTTGGTGAAGTCGGGGAAGAAGGCTATCCTGGAGCCGTTATAGGTCATGGCTCCATTCGTCCTTGCCATGTGGAGTATCGCGTCGCGATCTCTGTAATTTAGGATCTTGGCTATTATCGCTCGTGGCGGTGCTCCGGGAGTTGGTCTGCCAGTTGGTATCCGGTGTGCCCGTTCAATTGAGAAGAAGTTTGAGAGAGATTTAGGAGCGAATAAATCGGCGAGCCATTGTTCGAGGAACAGCTCCATGCTGGGTCCTTCTTCTTTCTCTGGCAGGCCGAGGATGCGGATATTATTTCTTCTCGATCGGCCCTCTCCCTCTTCCACCCTCTCCTCCAGTAGTTTAATGCGACCTAGTGCTGCATTCATTTGCTGGCCCATGCCTCTCACATTGTCTTCTGCCACTGATATGCGCGCCTCCGCCTCCCCTGTACGAGATGATAATTTCTGCAGGTCATGGCGCAGCAGAGAGACCTCCGTACAGATGCTATCCATTTTGACTTCCATGGCAGATCGAGAATTGGAGATAGCATTCATCACGTCCCTAAGGGATATGTCGGCCTCAGGGTCTGGTGATTCATCGGTTCTATTCTGGGCCGTGGAAGATGTCGGGGCAGGCGTTGTGTATTGTTCCATTGTGTTCTGGGTTCCAGTTCTTCTAAGCCTATCTTTGCCCATGTCCGGTGTGTGGGGGGGTGCTGCTCTTGTGTTTCCCCCCGTTATTCTTGGCAGAGGTCGGGGAAGCGTAGGCGGGCTGGCGGACGGTAAGCCCGGGGTGCCGTTTGCTAAGTTTCGGTGTCTCAGGATCGCGTCTCCCCTCCTCCCCTTCCTCCTTACCGGCTCCGCCGTATACCGCTCACCAGGCTTCGTTCGGCACCGCAGCGGCCGTTGCTGCTGTCGAAGGATCGGAGCGCCCGCTCTGCTTGGTCTGTCGTGCTGGTCCCGCAAAGTCCGTTGTTGTTGCAGGCCTCGGCGAAGCCGGGGGTCATTCCGATAGATGGGTGTCCCAGCAAGGACCGCGGGGAGTGGGGGGGGTCAGCACTGATAGCTTGGGCGGCTGAGTCCCCCAGCGATGGTTGGCGTCGAATCTGCTGGATGGGCCCCTCCCAATTTCAGACGAGTTTCTTTCGATTTCCACGAGAGGCAGCGCCTGTGGGTCTAGATTGTGTCTCTGTCGGCCATTTTGATTTCCGTTTGGCGCCGATTGCTTCTCCTTCTAAATGCCGATATCTCGGGATTGGCGCTTCGGAATCAGCTCCAGTTGCAGATATCGTTCCTACTAGGGTTCCGCCACCCTGTAGGAACCTTTTTTGGGGCTGGATTAGCCCAAATTCGCAGGATATTGCAGGATGTAGCTGGCGGCTTCGGGAGCTCTACGGGCTCACGTCTTCATCGGTCGCCAGTTGGCCACGCCCCCCCTACCTTTGGCATTCTTAAAACCGGTTTTCGGTGTGGACGGGTTCAAACAAGACGACATAATTAGTTATAACTGAAGCGCTGTTTTACTCAATCCGAAGCGAAGCTAACGGAACTGAGGCCAACGGGCGCGCTTGAGGCATTTATACAACGGATGACGTTGGTGCTCGACGGATGCCGCCGAGGGACATCAACGCCGTCGCCTCGAATGGAGCGACCTCTGGTGGAGAGAAAAAATTTCCGAAGCAGCAAAGCTGAAGGTAAGGATATATCTAAGATGAGGAATACGTGGGAGGACACAATCCATTCGAAGTTGCATAGATGGGGCAGAGTTTCAGTGGAATAACCGCTGTAAAATAGAATGCTTAGCCATAACTTAGCAAAGCCTCTAGGTTAATTCGATACCAGAGATGTGACCGATTACCATAAATGGGAGGGATATGGAATTAGGCGCTGTGTTATCCCAGTTGAGGGAAAGTGGGTGTGATGTGGTCACTGCACACGCACAAAGGGTCCTGAAAAAAAGGAGGCTGTAGGATGTGTGTGGGGTATAAAGAAATGTTGGTGTTTTGTATGGGGTCAGAGATTTATGTTGAGGACGGACCATAAGCTGCTTAAGGCACGGTTTGAAAGTAAGGGCATGGAGAAGATATCTAGTTGACTTGCGAGTTGGATAACGTGACTGCAATATCATGATTTTGAGGTAGAAGTTGTGTCGGGGAAAAGGAATGTTTTTGCTGATCATTTGTCAAGGGTGAAAGTGGACGAAGAGGGAGGGGGTGAAGAGGTCGGGTGGAACGAGCAGGTTTATTCTACCCACAATCGGATCATAGGAAAAAGTGAATGGACAACAGTGAAAATGATGTGTCTATCAAAAAAGTGAATGAGTATGAAAGGGGGACGTGGCCTAGAAAAGGTCATGCTGCGCAAAGAGCAAAAGGGATTTTGGGATGTGAGGTGTGAACTTAGTGTAGAGAATTACTTCTTCTACAGGTCAGGGCGAGTGGTTGTACCAAGTGTTCTGAAGAATGGGTTTGTTGAAATAACATGTGATGGTCATATTGGTATAACTAAAACCAAGGTTGTTCCGTAGTGGATTACTGGTGGCCTGGTTTTAACAGACATGTGAAAGGTAGACTGAAAACATATTCAGGGTGTAATGACCCTGGGAAGATGTTGACAGCAAGGGAGGAACCAGTGATGGTGCCAGAGTTGCCCAGGGGCGTGTGGGAGGACCTTGCGATGGACATTCTAGGGCCCATATGCAGTGGGTCTTGTGTGGAAAAAGGAGTTGGTTGTTTTGGATTTGTGTTCCAGGCAGATAGAAGTGAAGGTTGTGAGGGAGACTACTGGTGGGAACATTGAGAAGGGATACATTACTCACCGTAATCGTATTTCTGATGCTTGTATCTGCTTAGATTCACATGCTGTGCATAGGCCGACATCTAGTGGAAGCTGCGGAGTATTACAGTTTGTTTTTCGAAACTCGAAAATGGGCGTTGACACAGGCGTGCCAGTAATACTATCCCTAGTGTGACGTCCACTGTACCCAAGATCCCTCACGCGTCTAAGATCCTCAGATTGTATTTTTTCTGACATTAGGAAGCATGAGGAGTAGCGTGAGTACAGATAATCCAAGCAGATAGACAGGAAGGTAAGACTACAAGCAATCATGCGCCTTCTCTCGGAGGGGAGGAAGGGAGGGTCGCATGTGAATCTAAGCAGATACAAGCATCAGAAATACGATTACGGTGAGTAATGTATCCCTTCTGAGGCTTGTGGAATCTGCTTAGATCACATGCTGTGCATAGATTAGCGAGCAGTACCAGAAGAAGGAGGTGGGATGTGAGAAGGGTCATGAGCAAACAGGTGTCTTAGAACCGCTTGTCCCACTTGTGTATCTGTCTTGGAATGAGTGTCAATGCAGTAATGCGGAGTAAAAGTGTGAATAGAGCTCCAAGTAGCTGCTTTACAAATGGTGTCGAGGGGAACATTTGCAATAAAAGCCAGAGTGGCCCCAATGCCTCTAGTAGAATGGGCCCTTGGCGTAAAAGGCAGAGTTCTTTCAGAAAGAGTGTAACACAGCTGTATACAGTTGATAATCCACTTCGAGATCGCGCCTTTAGAGACGCGATCCCCTTCTCTGCCTGTAGCTACGGAGACAAACAGTTGATCTGTTTTCCTTAGCGGTCTGGTTTTATTTACATAGTAGAGGACCGCCCTACGCACATCAAGGGTGTGTAGTTTCACCTCAGCTGAGCTTTGCGGGTTCTGGAAGAAAGCCGGAAGCTCGATGGACTGGTTTACATGGAACTTGGATATAAATTTAGGTGAGAACCTAGGGTGTGTGCGTAAAACCAGTTTGTCTTTGTGGATAGTAAAGAAAGGATCCTGCACTGACAGAGCCTGAATTTCACCGACCCTTCTTATAGAGGTAATGGCTACTAAGAAGGCCGTTTTATAAGTCAGGTGTTTGAGACTACTTTTATGCATGGGTTCGAAAGGGGGGCCCATGAGCTTAGCTAGCACCACATTGAGGTCCCATCCTGGCGGTGGGTTCGAAATAGGAGGGTGAAGTCTCTTTACTCCTTCCATGAAGGCTTTAACTACTGGTACTTTCCACCACAATACTTTGTTATGGGATGTGGTGTAAGCCGAGAGGGCTGCCAGGTGTACTTTCAGAGAGTTAAAAACCAAACCTGCGTCCAGCAGGTGGAGCATGTCTGTTACAACGTTGGAAGGAGTGCAATCAACTGGGTTGATTTGTTTATTCTGGCACCAAATAACGAATCTCTTCCACTTGTCAAAGTAACAGTGCCTTGTGTTTGGTTTTCTGGACTCTTTTAGGATGTCCATACACCTCTGTGGTAAATTGAGATGGCCAAACTCTATGACCTCAGGAGCCATGCTGCCAGGTTCATTGAGTTGGGTTCCTGGTGCACTGTTTGACCTTGTTGCTGGGACAGTAAGTTGTACCAGGCTGGGAGTTTGATGGGCTCGCACACCGCCATCCTGCGTAGGTGTGGAAACCATGGTTGTCTCGCCCACATGGGAGCAACTAGGATGAGCGTCATCGATTCCTTGTTCATCTTGTACACCACCTTCCTGATGAGAGGAGTTGGTGGAAAAGCGTACGCAAACATCCCTGACCAGTTCATCCACAGGGCGTTCCCTTGGGAGTCTGGCTGGGGGAACCTGGATGCAAATCCTGGGCATTGTTTGTTTTCGCTTGTGGCGAATAGGTCTATAGTGGGGAAACCCCACTGAGAGAAGAGATCTTCTACGATATCTCTGTGAAGGACCCATTCGTGTTCTATTGGGAGGGAGTCTCTGCTTAGGGCATCCGCTAGGGAATTGAGCTCCCCTGGAACATGTTGTGATGACAGGAAGATGTTCCGTCTGAGTGCCCATATCCAGATTTTCTGGGCAAGCTTGGACAGATTTGGCGAACGAGTCCCTCCTTGTTTGTTCAGATAGAACATGGCTGTCGTGCTGTCCGTCCGGATCTGCACCGACAAGTTTAGCAGATGGGGCTCGAACGCCCGAAGCGCTCGGAATACTGCCAGAAGCTCTAGCAGATTGATGTGGTTCTTGGCTACTGAGTGAGACCAGAGACCCTGAGCTGTGTGGTGGAGGTGGTGAGCTCCCCACCCAGTCAGGCATGCATCCGTAGTCACCACTGCCTGTACTTCTGGATCGTAAAAGGGTTTTCCCCTTGCGAGATTCTCTCTTGTCCACCAGTGTAAGCTCTGTACGAGTGTTGGCGAAACGACCACTAGATCGTCCCACTGTCCACTTGCCTGAGACCACTGTTTCGCCAACCATTCTTGCATGGGACGCATGCGCAGACGCGCGTGGGGGACCAGGTAAATGCATGACGCCATCATGCCCAGTAACCGCATTGCTTTGCGTACCGTTATTTGTTGACCTGACTGATAATGTGGAATTTGCAGTATTATATTCCGAATCCTCTCTTCCGAAGGGAAGGTCAACCCTTTCTGAGTATCTAGGATTGCTCCTAGGAACTGTTTTGAGGTGCTTGGCACCAGACTTGACTTCTTCTCGTTGATAGAGAAGCCTAATTCGTGGAGGAGGTCGATAGTCCTCTGAATGTTTGACCTGCAAATTCCTGGGGTTTCCCCCGTTATGAGCCAGTCGTCCAGATAAGGGTACACTGGGATTGCCTCCCTGCGTAGGTGTGCAGCTGCCACCGCCAGTACCTTGGTGAATACCCTTGGTGCTGAAGCTATCCCGAAGGGCAGTACCTTGAATTGGTAGTGGCGACTGTCCACCTTGAAGCGCAAGTATTTTCTGTGCGCTGGGAGCATGGAAATATGAAAATAAGCATCTTTCATATCCAAGGTTGCCATGTAATCCCCCTTTTTTAGGAGGGGGATTACCTCTTGTAGCGTGGTCATACGGAATTTTTGGAGCTTGACATACTTGTTGGCAGGCCGTAAGTCCAATACTGGGCGCATTGTCAAATCTTTCTTTGGCACAAGGAAGTAAGTTGAATAGATACCCTTGTTTACCTGGTGTCCTGGGACAAGTTCTATCGCGTCCTTTTCTAGCAGAATGGCGATCTCCTCGAGAAGGATCTTCTGATGTTCTAAGGAGTGTATTCTTTGTCGTGGAGGGTGGTTCCGGGGATGCTGCAGTAATTCTATACAATATCCTGTGGACACTGTTGACAGCACCCATCTGTCTGAGGTGATCCCTTCCCAAGCCTGGGTGAAGTTGGAAATGCGTCCCCCTACTGGGGTTGCGTGAGAAGGGACCCTGAACTGAGCTTCACTGCTTTGGTGGAGGCGTGCCACCTCCCTTGTTGGGGCTGCCTCTGCCTCTTCCACGACCTCTCTTGTTACCCCTGCCGTAACCTTGGGTAGACTGCTGGTTGTTGTTCCATTGTGTACCCTGACATAAATGCTTAACTAATGTCCTTGGACATAGTTGCCCCTTTGTGAATTTTGGCCGCGTGGGCGACGAAAATTACTGTTCCCCCTCTGGTTAGGGGGTTTGTTGGTAAGCTGGCCAAGGGATTTGAGAGTCTCGTATTCGTCCTTGGCATTCTTAAGTGCGTCTTCGACCGCTTTCCCAAACAATAGATCGGGTTCCACCGGCTTGTCTATTAATGAAGCCTGGGTTTCTGTCTTGAACCCCGACTGCCGTAACCACGCATGTCTCTTGATAACAGTACCTTCTGCTATCAATCTTCCTGCGTTGTCCGCGGCATCGAAGGTTGCTTTTAATATGCAACCAGACACGGCTCTCCCTTCTGCCGAGATCCGAGCCAACTGGCCCTTTACCGGTTCAGGAGCAGAGGCTATGAGCGCCGCGACCTCTTCCCATTGATGGCAGTTGTAACTTGCCAACAGGGTGGTGGAGTTTGCGATCCTTGCTTGGTAGGCGGACGTTGAGGCTACCTTCCTGCCAAACCCGTACAATTTTTTGCTCTCCTTGTCGGGAGGAGCTTCTGACGGCGATAAGGGTGTCCCAGCCCTCTTCCGAGTGTTGGTAACCACTAGGGAGTATGGTTTAAGATGTCCTCTTATATAAAGAGGGTCAGACTGGGCTGCCCGAAAAAGTTTTTCGACTCTGGGGTTGACGGCTCTGGTGAGGTTAGGATTCACCAGGGATGGATCTATTCTACGTTGGATGGATTTAAGGATAGGGATGGTCTGAGCGACCGGCCTCCTCTCTCCCACCAACTCTTCTGCGAAGTCCCTTTCCTCCTGTACACCGTGGGTGTCGATGTGAAAATGTTCTGCTGCGCGAGCGAGAACTTCATTAAGGAGGGGCTGGTTATCAACTGGCGAGTCGGTAACTGGGGCTTCGCTCTCTACCGGGGAATCTACTCTGTAAATTTCCTGCTCATCTTCTACCTCCTCCAGGTCCTCATCATCCGCATAGTATTCAGTCCCGGTTTGTTCCTCCATAATTTCAAACTCCTGGTCCCCTTCAGGGAAAGGTTGTCCTTGGTATCTGGGGTGTGGAGTAGAGTATGGAGTAGAGTAAGGCTGTACCTCGAAGGGTTCAGGTCTTTCGAACCGGGCCTTTTTACTTAGGGGGATAGGATCAGAGGAGCCTGAGGGTGTGGCCCCTTGAGGGTCATACGAAAGGAAATGTTCTGGGTTTTTGTCATAAAAATCAGCTAAGGAAGACATCCTTGACATGACCCTGTCTATGTCTTCACTGGACCATTCTTTGGAACAGGGTATGACTTTAGTGGGCAACTTAGAGGACTTATCAAGGGTACCCTTGCTGGATGTTGATGTCCCAGTAGATTTGTGTTTGTCTGTCTGCTTAGGGTGGAAGGATGGTCTTACAGGAGTGGAAGGCTGTGCTTTCCGCTGTTTCCCCCCCTCTCCGTGCGTGGAAAAATGTTTTCCCTGTCCCGTGGAGGCCCCAGAGACTTTCAACGCCTGGCGTCGAGGGTCTGGAGAGGTATCTGTGTGTTTCGAGCGTGGGGCCTCGCTGGTGTTAACTGCGGCCTCGGTCTCCTGGAGCGCGGCCTGGGGGTGGAAATCGTCTTCGTCTTCCGACGATCGAACTTCCGTTAATCTAGGGAGCGAGGCACTCTTGGCAAGAGTGGATGATTGTCTTGCGTCATGCGGCGATCTCGATCGAGAGCGCCCAGAGGACACCGAGTCGGACCGTTCTATCTGTGCCTCTTTCCGAGAAGTCGACGTCGTCGAGATTCGGTTGGACTTAGTGTGCTTAGTGTGTGTAGGGTGTGTAGCGCTTGCGTCGCCGGGGGTCTTCCCCATAGCCGCCCTGCCGGACAACCTTCCGAGGTCGGGGACCTGCGCTCGGCAGTCTTTCGACGCCGTAATGCCCTCGCCGTCCGAAAGTATGGCGTCGCTGCCATCGCTGAAGGCGCCCTCCGCTGCCATGGCCGCCTGCCTGGCGTGGTGGGCCCAACGCTTTGTCGAACGGTCCTTAAGTGTCTTAGGCTTAAACCTACTACACGCTCTGCAGTTCGCTTCGGGGTGGTCCCTCGGCAAGCAGAGATTGCACGTGGCGTGCCTGTCGACCCAAGGGTATTTGCGGTTGCACTTGGGGCAGAATTGGAAAGGGGTACCCTCCATACGCACCTTGAGGCAGCGGGCTGGTAAGTGTAGGAAATATATAAGGTGTACCTATATACCAAGAGTGAAGAGTATGTACCACCCCCCACTCTCCCTACTTGCAGGGCCGAGGCCAGCGGCCTACTAGGCCCGGGCCGAGGCCAGCGGCCTACTAGGCCCGGGCCGAGGCCAGCGGCCTTCCGAGGCCCAGATCCGTCGTGCAGCAGCCGACGGTCGATGTCTTCTCCAGCCGTCGTCGAGGGTCGACGTTGGGGTGGGGAAGGATGTTAATAAATAATTTTAAACTTCAATAATTAGCAAAAGTATGGCTAAGGCCAGGGGACTCCGCAAGATGCTTCCGACCAGTATGGCGGAAAAAAACAATCTGAGGATCTTAGACGCGTGAGGGATCTTGGGTACAGTGGACGTCACACTAGGGATAGTATTACTGGCACACCTGTGTCGACGCCCATTTTCGAGTTTCGAAAAACAAACTGTAATACTCCGCAGCTTCCACTAGATGTCGGCCTATGCACAGCATGTGATCTAAGCAGATTCCACAAGCCTCAGAAATGTAGTTACATTTTTGCTAGGAAAGGCGTGCTCAGTAGCATCTTAACAGAGAATGGTCCTCAATTCACTGGTGAAAGGGTAAGCTTTCTAGAAAAGCAGGGGATAAAGCACAAAAGAACAGCTTCATATTGTTCCACAAACAAATTGCGTGGAGAGGGCAAATTGATGTTTGATGGAAGGTGTGACAGTGGCTCAAGTGAGTGAGAAAGTGTGGAAAAGGGTGGCGGCATTAAGGTTTGTGCCTCATGCCATGAGGAGTGTTGTGCCTTTTGAGGTGATGCAAGAGGAAGGCATGATGTACCAGAGATTTAACTCTGTGGTTAACAAGGTCCTGTGTGACATGTCTGTGCAGTAGTTAGAGAGGGGTGAGAGGCTGGTTAAAGGGAAGGCTAAAGAATAGTATGACACAATGAAGTGTGGCAAAAGATTTGAGTTTGTGAAGGGGGGATGTGGGGAGAGTGAAGATGAGGACAAGTGAAGGAACAAAGTATGGTCATCTAGAGAAAATCAAGAAAGTGTTGAGTGGTGCCGTAAGGTAAGAGAATGGACAAGTGTGGAATTTGCAAAGAATTGTAAACGTATAGTTGATTTAGTTCTGTTTTGTTAACATTTATAGTACCAATGTATGTAACATTAGATGTATAGGATTGTAAAAATAGTTTGGTATGTTGTCAGGAAAGGAGATGTGTTGCATCTTACTTATGTTATAGGGAGGTCGTTCGACATCGCCTGGTCCCTGGTTACCAGAATTTTTTAAAACTTTATTTTCCTCCATTATTTTTATAGTTGCTTTGTACTTGAATACATAAACCAAAATAAAAGATGCATGGAGAGCAGCAATATAGCTCGAATTGTGTCCTTTCTTTTTCTTAAACCATGCACAAGATCCACTTAACCGCACAACCTTCAAACCAGTATGGCATACAACAAGTGGTCAAGAAAGAAAACACGTTCAATAATTCGTAGGGTGGTAGAGGCCATCAGTTTTCTATAGGTATCCTCATGCTCATTGCACCAAGTGAGGTCTCTCAGCCAGTAGCCTACCATCAGGGCCTGTTGTGACCACATCCCAAAGCAACATGATACTTCGCTATAAGCAAGGCACTGCCTAAGAACGATCATGCTGTGTAAAGCTCCTGGTTAGACCCAACATGCATACTTCGAGCTAATGATCCCATTCACACAAAGTAGATAATTTAGCAATATCCATATTTTTCTCCAGTATGCAGCAACCCTGCGCATTCCCAAGACATGGGGAGGAAATGTGCATCCTGTATTTTACAGCACAGGCACGCGCCCTGGAAGGAAGGGTCGGATTGTTTAATTTTGCATACATTTAAACAGAAGCAACGTAGGTTTGTAGTTCATAGACTCTCTCTTAACCAGTCTACATGTTTATCTCCAGTCTTCATCAAATGTGTCCAGGCTTATTGCATTTCCCACTTCCATCTGGCCCCCGCTGCACCAACTCTGTACCATATGGTGCATTGTAGAGATTGTGTTGCAACTGCTGATCGCTGCTCAGTAGTAGCTTCAATATGTTGGAGGGCTGAGGCAAATGTGGGAATTTATCAAGTGTCACCCAACTTCCCCTTTGACCCTGTGGTAGATCATTTACAAGTTGAGTGAACCACCACCCCCCCCCCCATTTCATATAGGCATCTACAGAGATGAATTTCCCCATTTCTGAACCAGACATCCATTTTAATAATACCCAGAATAGCCATTTCCCTGCGCACACCTGGGTCAAATGAGCTGTCTACTCCGCCAAGCCTATTGAAGAACATGTCAGCTGGCATAGGGGTGGGCTGGTCATACTTCACGTGTAGATAGCACAGTACAGTAATGGACGTGTGATTTGTGTTAATCATTATGTGGAGCACGTCTTTTCCCCCACAATTCAGCAGTAGGCCTATTCAGCGTCACAATGGCACTTTCAAGTGCCACCTGTTGAGCATATAATGCCTCTCCATACAAAGACCGGATGTGAGTTGCCTGAGCTATCCGATAGTATATGTCCAAGTCAGAAAGGAGGTCTTGCTGTGCCAAAGTGTGAGAACCTCCCCCAGGCCACTCTCACCTGTTTGCCTTCTCAGATTAATTTAAACAAAAGTCATTTTTTTAAAAGTTGTATCTCGGTGGCTTAGTTGGGATTTAATACGAAAAATATATCGAAATTTAGGAAGGATAACCATTTTAATGATCGATATACGAGCCATGATGGATAACTGTAGTGTATTCCACTTCACTAATTTAGCTTCCATGGAGGAACTGGTTGCAAGGTAGTTATCCTCGAAGAACCCGTCAGTCACTCTGTGGAGACCTTTATGCTCAAGTAGCTCACCCCTACCGGGCGCCATCTAAATCCCCAGGTTAATTGGTGATAATGGGCGTGAGTGGAAGGAGTTCCAATTTGGGCCAGTTTATTCTGAGCCCGGAAAATTCCCCCAAACTGGACGACTGCGTTTAAAATAGGGCCCAGATTGCTTGCAAGATCCAATAAAGCAGGAGATAGTCGGCGTTTAACGAGTACAAAAGCCAAGACTTCTTTATATAAGTTTCAAGTATACAGGCCAGTTACCAGAATGTTTAGCGATGATCTGTGATAAGGGAAAGAGCAGATGGGCTGGAGCGGGGGCTTGTATATCGTGCTTAATAAATACGGTTGAAATAACCTACCTGGGTGAGATTGCCGACAACAGTCCTCTGAGAACTGATAAGATTTATGGACCACACTGCAATAGAAAAGTTGTAATAGCTAGAAACATTTATGCAAAAGGGCTCCATACCACTTTGTATTGCCAAGCCCCAGATCAAATCCCGGGGCCCTAGAGCTAGTAATACGTGCATTTATAAGCAAGTGGACATTAAATTACTATTTAATGCAGACACTCGTTTTCAATAGCGGTTCTTGGACAGACCCCAACACAGTAGGTCGAATTTTTCTTGCAAAACCTGTACTTAGGAAAAAATATTCCTTTAACAGAAAATGATGATCAGGATACCAATTATCCAGATTTAAAGCCATAACGTGATAACAGAGGAAGCTTGGCAACACATGACATACTAGAACAAAGCATTGTTATATGTTAACATAATAAGTCAAAAATATTTCCAGTCACGTCGGGCATAAAACAAAAAAGGAAAAACACACCTAGGAAAAACCACTATACTTGTAAATGTCTGGCTAGGTTATTTAAATAACACTGCATTGCAGAAAAACGTGAGTTATTACATTATTTCATACTTGAATTAACAGCGCCGTTCATCATTCAGGCCTTGCCATCAGGATTTTATTAATGTTTATGAACACACAATGTACCCAACATATTGCATCAGACAAGGCCACGGAGCACAAACGGGGACAAACCTTCAGGACTCGCACGGTGAGTTATGTAGGGAGGGATAGTAAATTGTTTCCCATAAAACTGTTCAGCTCCAGACTCCTCACAATGGATGAAAATAATCAAAATCAGTAACCGTGACAGAGGCAATGAGTTTATTTAAAAGCGTGTGCGGGGGCAGGATCTGGACCGTACAACACAAGAAATGGGTCACTTCCAGCTAATTCAAAGATTTCGCTTTCATTTTCATCTCAAAACAACGTGCCACAAAATAAGGTAACGCGCACTCCGATACCGGGGGAAAGGAAAGCAACGTGGGCAATTGTTTCTGTGCAATCCAGTACAAAAGTAGAGATGCTGGGTCTTTCCTTACTGTCGTTTTTATCAGGCAGCACAAGAGACCATATTCTCCATTTAAAGTCAGTGGGGAGATGGGGATTTTTTTCTCAACAAGTACAAAGTCTGCTTTGTGAAAAATCATCAGCTCGATAAGTATTATGAAACGGCGAGAGGAAATGGAAAAAGCAGATCAGTGACCCTTGGTTGTGCCAAAGCCAGAGAAGCCCATTACAGCCGCCATTTCATCCTCATCTTCAAAGGATAAATCTTCTTCCGCTTTCCTTTTCTTCTCTTTTTGCTTTTCCTTTTTGTAAGCTTTTGCTTTTTCTTCCTAGAAACACAAGATGCAACATTACGGTGTCAGATAATCGCCAACTGGAAAAATGGAACACCACAACGACTTTTCTCCATCCCCCATCTCTCCTCCCACTTTGCTACGTTGGTGATACTGTTAACATGACCAGCATCATCGTACACCTCAACTCCCACAACTTCCAGAAAACATTGGCGTGCTTGTAGACATATTAACATTGCCTAAGTAACAACTAAGTCATTCCCCACTGACCCAACAAGAACTGGTGGAGCAAATGTATTATTCATGAAAAGTTTCTTTTCGGATATGATACGGCATTATAACGCCCCTCTACACAAGTGTTTCTAGGCAGCACAAGACAAGGGAGGGAAGACAAGACAAACTATCTTAGTAGGCCTGGTGACATTCGGATCGTGCAAGTGCGAAACGAGAGGCGAAGGGACAGTGGGTGTGGGGGAGAAGAGCGCAAGGGAGAGGGGTAAGGGTGTGGTCAGGGCCAATAAGGCTCTGGGTAAGTGCGATCAGGGCAGTGCGGCTCTGGGTAAGTGCAGACGGAAAGGGGGCTGTGGAGGTTACAGATTACAGCCCTCAAGTGGGCAGTAGGCCAGGTAGCAGTGCAAGGAGGACTGGTCGTAGAAGAACCTGGTACCCAGTGAAACCTCAGAGGGTACACCAAGCAACCAGTCAGCGCATCAGACAGGAAGGTTAGCAGGGGAGAAAGAGTGAGAAGGCAGAGGAGAAAAAGAGGGTCTTGAGCTGCTCAGATACTTCATGTGCTTCTGCTAATGTCTGAGAGGGGCAGGGAGGCTGTTCCGATGGGAGGCACCTGCAAAGGAGAGAGAGAGATCTACCCCCCCACTTTGTCTGGAGAAGTGTCTGAACCTTAGAGAGTTGGCGGTAGCTCAGCAGAGGGCTTGAGAAGGAAGGTACTTCGGCAGAGAGTTGGATGTAGTGCAGGCCCTAGCCCCAGAAAGCCTTGTGGACGATGCAGAGGGTCTTGAACTTAATCCTTGCAGCCACTGGGAGCCAGTGGAGAGATTTCAGGGCTGGAGAGATATAGTCCATGGGCTTGAGGCCAAGGATAAATCTTGCAGTCCTGTTCTGGATTAGTTGCAGAGGGCGCAGAGTAGAGTCAGGCAGATTGAGAAAGAGGCTGTTGCAGTAGTCTAGCCTGGACAGAACCAGAGCTCTGGAAACAGTGAGCTTCTGGGGGAAAGTGAGAAAAGGTAGAATACCTCTGAAGAGGTGCAGCAGGAAGTGGGCCTTCTTGGCAAGTCTGATGTGAGGAGAGAAGGAGAGAGCAGAGTCGAAGACAACACCAAGGTTTTGCCTCACAGGAAGGTGAAGGTAGAGGGCCCAAGGAGGGCAGCCAGAGTGAGAGGGAAAGCGGGAGCCGGGGTACCAATGAGAAGGAGCTCAGTCTTACTGGCATGAAGGAAGAGATCGTTGGGAAGAGCACAAAGACTGAATCATGGATAGACAGTCAGGAATGAGCAAGACAGGAGAGGCGGCTGAGGGAAGCCTGAAAGATCAGTGTGTCATCTGCATAACACTGAAAGTTGGAGAAGGTGGAGATCATGTGGGCCAGATAGACATTGAAGAGCGAAGGTGAGAGGATCGAGACCTGGGCGACACCACATGGAGAGTGGCGGTGCAGAGGAAGGACCCAAGTTGGACCTGGGAGGGTTGGTCCAAGAGGAAGGTGGTCAGCCACGCAACAGCCTGATCCTTGATGCCCAGGTTATCACAAAGTCGATTGATCAGGGTGGCGTGATTGTGTCGAAAGCAGAAGAAAGGTCACGGAGGATGAGGATAGAAGGAGAGAGTCAAGATTAGAGAGCAGATCTACTCCAAGAAGAGTCTGCATCTAAGACTGCGTCAAGGCGGCCTCTAACAGCCAAACTTTACAATCTGCAAGGAGCTGGCCAAACATACTACAATCTCCACTTCTCTTGTCCCCTTCCAGGCCCTCTGCAAGGCACTGACTTGTTCTCTCTCTCTCTCTCTCTCTGAAAGTTATTTCTAACCAGGTGCTCCCCTGCTCTCCTAGATCCATCAAGGACCACATCTACACCCTCGCTCCAGTCTTGACAGATTTCTGCAATCACTCTTGCCACTGGATCTTTCCCCCTCTCCTCAAGCGCCCCCCCCCTTGTGCACCCCCTCCTAAAAAAGACTCCTGACGATCCTACCTTTCCAGCAAAGTATCACACCACTTTTCTGGGCAAACTCCTGGAAAAGTTGTCCATCTCCCAGCTCACTCTCCACATTGAATCTATTGATTGCCTCCACAACCATTAGTCTGGCTTCAGAACAGCCAGATGTACAAAAACTGCTATCCGTCAATTTATTTAAAAAAAAAAACTAACCAGAATATTTCTGGCTTAAATCAAAAACTTATGATTTCAAAATCACGCTTTTTGAAAAAGAAACATTTGGATCAATCTACAAAAGATCTCTTTTTGTAAGAATAAAGAATTTGAGAGAAAAAAAAAACATGTATACATTGGAGACACTAGGAGGTGTGGAGAAAATGGTGGCCTAAGGATTTCGCTCTGAGCACCACCGTAAAATAAAATCTGAGAAACCACCTGAAACCCCTGCAAGACACCCGCGCGAGGGAGGGTAACGAGACACTGAGCTATCCGCGACTGGCTGGTAGAATTGGAAGTCTGGAAAGGACCCCCATCATGGAGTGACAAGGCGGGGTCCAATCGGCACCTGAGCGCCGGAAAGGAAGGCTTGAGCAGTCGAGCGGGTCCCAGTAATACGGGGCTGAGGAACAAGGGAAGGGATATGCAGCGACCCTCCACTCAGTCTCCAGCACTGGAGAGGAGCCGAGCCGGACCTTGCACCAATCCCAGAGGAAAGGGGAAAAAAGAAAGATCCGAAATGCCCATAGCAGAAGGACGGATGGAGGGAGGGGGGGGGGGGAGGAGGGCAATGTTGGTCCCACCAGGGGTCCAGCCTCAAACAAGACACAAGCTTCCCCGGGTAACCAGACAGCGGTGGCGCACACGGCCGACTGCAGCCAAAGGCGAGTCTATCCAGGAGGAGGTAAAAACCTCTCCTTCCTCAGGGGTTGGGCAGCAGAACCACCTGAAGAGCCCGTTTAGAGTGGGACAATTGACTGGCCTGGAGCTGCAGATGGGGTGCCTCATACGGAGGGGGAGGAACCAAGGCCTAGGCTCTCTCCCACTCAGATAAACTACGAGAACAGGTAGACCCGGGGAGGTCAGCGAAAGGGAGAAAGGTGCAAGAGATTTATCCCCCCCGTCCCCACACCCAAGAAAGAAGCCGTGGGAAGCAGGCCAACAAAGTGTATAGGAGCAATCTAACCTGCAATAGGTGGGTCCAGAAGAAAGAGGTAGACTAGAAACCAGCATGGGCAAGGATAGGCACAGTTAATTGAGAGAAATACACAATGGGCCCAGTGGCCCACGAACAACCTGCAGATCAACAGGAGAGACTGGGGGAAAGCAGGCGCAAAGACAACGGATACCACAGAGGCGGACCTCTCTGTGGCGCATATACTGCAAGCTGCCGGAGAGCAACGAGAAAGGCCATGGGACAGAGTGCCAAAAACTATAGTTTCAAGGTGGGAACAGATGGTATGATCAACAACGTGGATGTGGAACCACCAGAAGACGCAGGAGGCGTGGAGATCACCTCCCCGACGGAGACCGGGGGAACCCAGCATAGATACAGGACACGATTCTCATCTGGAGTGGAGGCAGAGGGGCCTGAGAGAAAATACCATAGGTGGGGGGTTGAGGAAAGCGGAAGCATAATCTGGGGTATGGACAGAGGGGAGTCTGTGGGGGAGGGAGTGGAATTCGGGGTAACAAGGCAAGGGCTACAACAAGAAGGGGGAGAAGCAGCAGCTTTCAGTTAAGCAGTAGGGAGGGCGACAGATGCTTCATAGTTCTGGAGGAAGTATGGGAGGGCACGTGATGAAGGGAAGGAGGGAAGGAGCATTGGGGGTTTAATGGTTTGGGGAGTTGGAGACGACAGGCAGACTCATGTTAAAGCAAGACAGGAAGGAGTGGGGATGGTAGGAATAGAGGACAGGAAGAAAGACAAGCTAATAGCAGGTCACTATGTACAGTAACAACACACTTAAGTGTATCTCATGGAACGGTAAGGGCCTTAACAATAAGATAAAGAGAAGTGCAGTATTTCAATACTTGAAGAGGCACAAGTCAGACCTGATCTTACCTCAAGAAACACCTGCTGGGGAACTGTTGTGGTCTGTTTGGGAGGGGGCCAGTATAAATGTGTTGCCCATGCAGGGTTCTCGAAGCGTTAGAGGGGTCAAGATCTTGCTAAAAAACAATTTCTTTAAAATCACTCTTGCTGGGGCATAGCCTTGAGCGCCAGCTATGTTGCTGCTCCTTTAGCAGCCGCCGTATGAAGCCCACGATTTCATCAAAATAACCGAGGTTCCCTGCCGCGGAACGAGTGGATGAAACATTCCCGAAGAACGGGAAAGTCTCGTGCACCACCAGCGGGACGATGAACCGCTAACTCCGGTCCTGTCAGCCTTGTCGTAGCGGTGAAAAACGGCGCCCATCAACTCCTAGCGAGCCAAGATGGTGGAAGGACCTTGGAGAAGGAAAGAGGCGGTGCTCCCACTGAAGACTGCGACATAGCGGGTCGGAGCCAGTGTGAACCTAGCCGATGCCAGCGCTCGACCCCAGCATGCAGTGGGCCCCCCCACCCCAAGACATTGATCCTCGCTGGTCATAACATCACCGGAGCCTCGCGGTCGGCGTGGGCTAGGGAGAAGCTCCCCCCTCCCAGCGTGGGCGCATGGACCCAGAGCCCCATTAGAAGCATGTCCATCCGAAGGGAGCAATCAGCCCCAGAACCTGAACCAGTGGAGCACACTAGCAGTGGCGCAGGGCCGCCACTCAGGCTGGGGAGATCTCTACAGCTGCTGGCGATACGCAACACACAAGCCCCAATACCATCGGATCACCGCAAGTAAGGCAAGAGCGGTGAAAGATCCCTCCGTCCTATGTGCTGTGCCGGGGGTGTTCAGGGGAGGGGAGAGGATTTCTCAAGCCTCTGAAGTTGCGTTCCATCAAGACATCTCTCTCTCCTTCGATCTGCGATTTCTTGGCCCCCACCAAACAACGGCCCCTCCACATAGGAGGGTACAATTGGCTCAGACACTAACTGCATAAAATAAGCACACATGAGCTGCAAAACCCCTACATGTGCCTCAAAGCCACACGCCACCATCAGGAGAGTTACAGGGGGGTGGCCCCCAACCTGCTCCAGCAGGAATTGTGGCCCGCTCATTGGGGGAGCAAACCAGTGCACCACAAAATTATATTATACCTGAAGAAGATGCCAGTAGAATGCATAAGAGGGGGACACGATAAACAAGCAGCTGAGAGAAGAACCCTAAGGTACATTAGCGCGCTGCACCACAAAAGCACACCAGAAAGGGGTGCCTCAAGTATGCAACAAAAGAGGCACCATGGAAGGGCATTCGCACTGGGCACTATGAAAGTCAATCAGGGAGTAGTCCCCTAAGCCTATATCTGAGAACATGACGGTGGGGCTCTGGGGCAGGGCATCACAGAGAGGAACGTAAGCGCACTTCAGAGAGATGGAGACTCCAGGAGAGTGCAAACACCCTGAGCTATTGAAGCTGGGAGAAGTGGGCCTCCCAACCACCCAGGTTGGGTGAAGCACCTGGCATCATCCTATTGCTCCCTTCCTCTGCTCCCTAAAGTGGACCCAGCAAGGCACCCAGGATCCCAATAACAAGGGCGAAACATCTTAAGGCCCCCAAAAAGCGCCGACATCTCCACAATGTTACTTTCGCCAGTCAAGGGAAAGAAACCGGAATCCTCCAAATCTGCGCCGCCAGCATCCCCGGAAAACAGACCAATTGCCCACTAAAGGTGATATCCAGGCCTTTATGTTGGACATTAAAACAGAATTTCAATCGTGCATGTCAGAACTCACAACCAAGCTGAAGCAGACGGACCAGAGAGTGCTGGAGGTGGAACAAAAAGTGGGGGAGATGGAAGACCTAGCCCAAGAATATGCACTTACTCTCCTGGCGGTGCAACGTCAGATTCAATCCCAACAGACGGGAACGAGATCCTGGATCATAAAAAGGAGGACTTGGCAAACAGGGCCAGTCGGAACAACCGATGTATACAGGAAGTTCCCTCCATGGTTCCGCACCAAAACCTGGCAGAATACGTGGGTGATCTATTCCAATCTCTTCTGCCGCAGCTTGAAAAATCCCACCTCATACTACACCGCACTCGCAGATTGCGTCCTCGTTGGGGAGTTGAATCGGACTCTACCCGGATGTGATCACTCGGGTCCACTTTTATACAACCATAGAAGCAATCATGGCGATACGCCGATCACAAGATGAACTGTCGTTTCAGGGAGCCACCCTGCAGATTTTCCAGGACCTGGTTGTGGCAATACAGAAGCAGAGGGCCGAGGCCACTAACGCCATTTCTTAGTGGTCAAATCATCAAGTATCATTGGCTCTTTCCGACCGCACTTCAATTCTCTTACAAAGGGGTCCGCAGAACAATCGGACACTTTGAAGATGCAAAAATGATTCTACATCCCACCTCCCCGGAGAACGAAGTCGGCGCCGCCTCATTCTCCTGACGGCAATGCCGATGATCTCCCACCTAAACCGAGATGGACAGCCTGGTCGAAAGTTCAGAAGGGCCGGAGAGCAAGATGACCGACCTCCATGTGCCAGCAGGTCGGGCACTTAGGAATGTGAATTGACCATGCCAAACTCCGAGGTGGATGTCATCTGTAAAGCGTCCACGGTTGCTAGTTTTGTTACAGTTTGCCAAGGATATTGCCAACTAGAAATAGTCGGTACCCTGGGAGTTCAGTTACAGCTTCCGGTTGGGAGCTTAAGTTAAAACCCTGGTTGTGCAACAGAATCAGAACTTCTGACACCATGAATGACGACTGAACGGCATGTAAGCACCACAGAGGAACGCCCGCCACACCAAAAATTGAACTTTATCACGCTGAATGTGAAAGTACCGACTGCTCCCCCCAAATGGAAGTCCATTCTGCAGCGCCTCCAGGACATGGAAGGCTCAGTGATCTTTCTGCAAGAGACATCTGCAACCGACAGACTTCAGCATAAACAATACCCTCTACAACATATGGCCTTTAGCGGAACTAAAAAAAAAGGGGGGGGGGCATTCTCCTAGCCAGAGGCATCCAGTGCAGGGCCCTTGAGACGAAATGCTGCTCAGAAGACGATAGACTGAAATCAAAGGCTTTATCTTTGGACAACTTTACGCTCTTATTTCAGTATCTGCCCCCAATGAAGGGCAAGACACATTTTACATAGCTCTAAGTACTAAAAGACTTCCCTTTGTTGAAGGCCAGATAATCACTGGTGGGAACTTGAATGGGGTCCCAGACCCGCTGCAGGATAGATCACTGTACGCTAAAGACTTTAAAACTGCTATTGGACTCCTCTGCCTCTTTGGGACGCTGGGAGTGGTGAACTCCTGGAGGCTTCTACACCAAGGAGAGAGATTTCCTTCTATTCACACGTTCAACGAATTCCCTGTGGCATAGATCTCCTGCGGACCTCTCCGCAGATTCTCTCCTTTGTGGATGAAGTAGCCATCGTTACAAGAATACTATCGGACCATGCCCCTGTCAAACTAACTCTTCGAGCACACAACCCAGAACCAACTCCTTGACACAGCTGGAATCTGTACGACCCACTTTTAAACGACATTCTGCTTAGGGACTCTATAGCCAAAGTAATCTGGAACTATTTTCAAGAGAACCCAGAGACAGACAACCGCAGCCAAAACCTGGGACGCCATGAAGGCTGTGGTTAGGGGTGAATTGCTCGCCCACAGAGCAGCATTCCAAAAACGAAAATGACAAGCCTGCATACAGATGGAAGAGGACGGCCAAAGGGCTGATGTCTGTCACAAACAGAAGGGCTGGACACCTAAGACTCATCGCGCACTACCAACAGCCCGAAGGAGACAGGAGGCCCACTACGCAGACGAGATGGCACACATTTGGCCAAATCCAAACAAGCCCATTACGCTAAAAATAACAAGGCGAATAGACTCCTAGTGGATAAACTGGCCAAGGCAGAGAAACAAAACACTAATAGGCCTGCGTGACCCACACAGTAAAGTCCACTATGCTGAACAGGCTAAACTACAACTGGCAACAGCCCACCTTTCCAAAAACGATGTCGGCATCTCCACAGAATATAGAGTAACAACTAAGCTACCTTCGGTGCTCTGCCCTGCTGTACCTGGAAGGTCCGGACAGGGAGGAACTAGACACCCTGATCACAGGTGAGGAGGTGGAGGCGGCAATTAAGTCCCTAAAGCCCAGAACCCCGGGCCTGGATGGGTTCACAACAAGGTTCTATATAGTGTTTCGCCCTCAATTGATTGCCCCGCTAATGGCACTCATTCCTTTAGCACCACAGGCTCAGTTACCCCTTCCATGCAGGAATCATTAACTATCCTTATACTTAAGCCCGGCAGGGACCCTAAGGAAAATGGCTCGTATAGACCCATCTTTGTTAAATATTGATGCCAACATTTACTCAAAAGTATTAGCAACCCATCTGGCCATGGCCCTCACTGATCAATGCAGATCAAACGAGCTTAATAACAAATGGGTCAACCAGAGACAATATTCGGAGAGCCCTCCACTTAACAGATATAGCGACCCAAGACTCACACAAACTGGCCCTATTGGCTTTGAATGCCACTAAAGCCTACGATAAAGTAGACTGGTCCTTACTACGGCCCACTCTAGAAGCATTCCGTAGCATGGTGCTAGCCAACTATCAATCTCCGAAAACCCTGCTTCGTGTTAACCACAATCTATCAGACCCAATCCCCTGACCTGTGGCACCAGACAGACGCCCCCTGTACCCTCTCCTATTTTCTCTGGTAATGGAGCCATTCGCCCAACAGATTTGACTGAACCTAATATTAAAGGACTTTCAACTGACTCCTCGCAGCATAAAATTGTATGCAGACCATGTATTGCTGTCTATAACAGATATCTGTCCCTCCTTAAGATCCTCCAAGAACTCCACAGGTTTCGCAGGGTCGCAGGGTCTACCATCAACTTTGGAAAATCTGCAGCAATGGGGGCAAGCCTAAAACCGGGGGATCTGGAGGCCCTCAAGCCTCTATGCCCCATTAAATGGAGCAGGAAATCAATACTTTACATAGGGGTCTGGATCGTGGCATGCTCAAAAGATGTATACTCCCAGAACTTCCCCTCGCTCTTTAAAGAACTGGAAAGTGGGCATCGCAAGAAATCTCTCTCATTGGGCGGATTACAGCATGCAAGATTAACCTCCTCCTGCGGTTCCTCTATGCTTGCGCCTCCCTCCCCACTACGATCCGACTGCCTTCCCTCCTACGACTACAAAAGGAACATGCTTTGGTTTATATGGAGAGGTAAAAAATATAGAATTCCCCGGAAGGTCATGATGGGCAATCCTCGCCTTGGGGGAGGTTGGGAGGGTCCCTAATTTACATAACTACTAAGTGGCCTTGCAGTTGGCACATTTCTTTCAAACATGGACCTATTTCAGGGGCTTATCCCCCATGCACCAACTAGAGCAGTCACGACTCTTGATGCCCCTTCGCTTTCTTCCACATGTCCACCCTCCCCGCTACGGAGGACATGGACTAGGACCTTGACCTCCACCAAGGCCACCCTTAGTATTTGGGACTCTGCTCTAAAATCTAAGGGAATCCCACGTGGCTGCAGTGTAAACTCCCCGATCTTCTATAACCCAGCCTTCTCCCCCGGAGCTTTAAAAATTGGGTGGCGAGAGGGTTGGAATCCTTAGGGCAGCTCTTTGAAAATGGCCAACCATGCACTTTCAAAAACTGCAAACTGGCCTCGCACTTAACCGAAACAGACAGATTCTCCTATGCACAGCTTCGGCACCGGTATAGGCATCCGTAGGTCCGACGGGAAGCCACTGCTTCCCCCAGTCCCCTTGAACTCACCTTGCAGGGAATGCCGGCAAGGGGTAGAATCACCAGTCTTTACAAACTACTACAAGATGATCTTCTCTCCCCTATACCCTCATATGACAGTGGGACTTGGACATGTGCATCCACTAGACGACCAAGTCTGGCCATATCGTTGTGCATCACTAATCGGGAATGTGCTTATAACTGCTCCTCCGTTGGTACTGCTACCCATCACGTCTTCATCAGTTTAATCAATCCTTTAGCCCCCTATGTTGGCACAAATGCGGACAACCTGGGTCATATATAGATATGTGGTGGACTTGCCCCACTGTACAAGCCTTCTGGATCCAATGCATAGCCACTATAAAGGACATCAACAATGTGATTTTTCCCAACAACCCAGAAGTAATCTTACTGGGCATGCCGGTGCCGGGATCCCATCCCAAGACTGGGAGGACGGCCACACTTTTTACCCAAATGCTATAAGCGGCAATGATTACAACGGCCTGCGGAGAAGGTCACCGCACCCAGAGCATGTCTCTTGCACCGGGTCACAGACATTTTTTTGCCCCACTTGTAGATTACGACCAGAAGTACCCAGCCCAAACCTACAAACCTCAGGCTGCCCAGCGGGCTTTACGGTATAACCCCGAACTTGCACCGAATGCTCCTGACTGATGCGGCCTAGTGGAGGCCTCAATCGGTGGACAGAGTGGGGGAGGGGTGGGGGGTGACTAGTGGGGCAAGGAAAAATTTCCTAACTTTTTGTGAATCCCATAAGAGGTGTACCGTGACATGATAACATGTATGCTTTGTGTCTATGTGCTATCTCTGCATGTGCAACCGTTTGAAAAATAAAAAAAAAGTTAAAGAAATCACTCTTGCTGCAGATCGTAAAATCGGTGAACGAAACAAGGGGGATGGTTGTGGGGCTCTCAAGGAAGTTAGTTAAGGAGTGCTCGACTTTTATTAATGTACAAACTGCCCCCACTCTACTTCTAGATGCTTTGGAAGCAGTTAAGAACATGCTCACTGAGGCACCGCAGGGACCAGTATTTTTAGCTGGGGATTTTAACAAAATGGTCCAGCCAATTTTGGACAGAGGGAAAGCAGGGTGTGGGGGGAACTAGACCAGCAGGGCAAGGTACAGGATTGTGAGATTCTATAAGAGCATTGGGTCTAACAGATGTTTGGATGGAGGTACACCCAACAGAGGCAGTTGGTGGAACACACTGTTTCCCAGATAGACCACGTCCTCTGCCCTGTAATGGACAGACACAGGGTAGTGGGAGTAGATCGCTAAGGGCACCTCAGACCATGCTCAATTGGCTTGGAGAGCCAAGCCGACAATCCAATCTTATGGGGGCATGTGGAAAATGAACACATCTCCTGGACAAAAAGATAGTGACCGAACTACGTGAAAAAACAGTACCTGGTTTCCAGACCAACGCATTCTCAGTTGAGTCAAATCAGGTTCTGCGGGAAGCATGGAAAATGGTCCTGCGAGGAAAGGTGATCGCAGTGATCACCACAGGGGTTAGAAAGAGGGAAAGACAACAAAAAGAAATAGAGGCTAGAGTGAAATGGTTGGAGGGTAGGTGGAGGGAGACAGTCTGAGATAGTTAAGGACACAATCATCAGAATCGGTGCCCTGGAACAAGCAAAGGAGGGGTGTTGCCATAAGGGTGCAAGCATATACGAATGGGGTGGAAAGACAGGGAAACTTAGCTTGGTTAACACAACGAGAGGAGGGGGAACAGACATACATGTGGTAGCAAGGGAGGTGACCGGGAAGAAACCAGGGGCCCAAAAGAATTGGGAAAACGTTGCAGCATATTATAAAGGGATTATACACAACCCGCGTGGACAAAAAGAAAACCAGCTGATGGGTAGGCTCTTTGCCATACACAGGGACTCTCTGGAGGGGGTAATCCATTTGGAAGAACTGGAAATGGCAATGATGCAGCTGGGAAGGGGTAAAACAGCGGGACCAAACAGGCTCCCTTAGACTGTGGCTAAAAATGAAAAGGGAAGTACTGGGACCAATAAGGGAGATGTTGCTGGAAAGCAAGGTAAAGGAGTATCTCCCCCCCCCATATTTCAGGGAAGAGATTGTGGGGATCTCGAAGTAGGGTAAACCCAGAAAACACTGCAGATCTTATGGACCCATCTCACTCACAAACATGGGAACTAAGGTCCTAGCGAAAGCACTGGCAAACAGATTGCAAAAAGTCATACACGTGATTATTTAAGGAGACCAATGTGGGTGTATTCCGGGCAGGTCCACGAGGATGAACATAAGGAGACTCAACCTGGTAATGGATTTGGCAAAGAGCAAACAACCAACCGCTGGACATACTAGCTCTTAACGCACAGAAAGCGTTTGACTCCATTAAATGAGCATATTGGGGTAATGACGAGAATGGGTTTGGGGCAGGAGTATATGGGATGGGCTAGACTTGTACCATTCCCCTACGGCGCAAGTGAAGGTCAACAACTTAGAGATTCGAAATGGAAGGGTAACCAGACAGGGATGTCCGCCGTCACCCATGTTCATGATGGCGTTGTTGCCCCTAGCGGAACAGTTTAGATACATGGATTTAGATGGCTGAATGGCAAGGAGGAACAAAACCTCACTATATGGGGATGACATACCACTCTACCTAACCAGTCCAGCCGCATCTATAACGAGGGCTATGGCCACCTAAGAGGAATTTGGGCAGTTTGTCGATTTAACAATCAACTGGGACAAGTCCATACATTACCCAGTCACATGGGAAACGGACGGGGGAGGGCGTTACCCGCCACGGAGGACATACGTAGAGAGGTTTAAGTACCTCATGGTGTTTGTTCAAAGAGAGGAAAGTATTTTCATAGAATTCAATCTTACTGTATAAGATGGTCACACACCCCCACCTCCTATATGTTGTTCAGCACGCCCGAGAGAAGTGCCAACAATTTCGACACGATTAACAAAATTCGAAGTGGGTTACTATGGGAGAAAAAGACTCCCAGAGTTTGACTCAAGACACTGCACAACCCTCAATGGGAGGAGGAAGTGGTTGGGAGGACTGAGACTCCTAAATCTCAAATGGCACTTTTGGGCCTCGCAACTAGCCATAGTGAATGCCCTGTTGTACAGGGAGGGCAAAGAATGCCTAATCGATTAGAACGTTTGCATCTCGGGGAGAAAATTCTTTACAGGGGCAGCCAACAATTAACAATATCTACAACTGCTAAAGATGTTGGCAAGGCTTGGGTGTATACAAACACGGGGCTTGTTTGGCCCAGAAGACTCACGGTGGCGGCCCCCGCTTTGGGAAAATGGTTCAGTTAAAGGGATACACCATCTGAAATGGGACGAGGATTGGAAAATAAGGGGTATCAAAAAAGAGGGAGATGTGGCGCATACCAACAATATCAAATCCTTCTAGGAGTTACAAGATGAAGGGGAACTGGAGCGGAAGGAACACTATAGGTAACTACAAACAGAGCATGCCCTAACATACAGAGATCCTGGGGTGATCCTCCCCATTGGAGAACATGCTGATGGGGTCATAGAAACAAAACGGGTCTAGAGTTTCTATAAGGTGCTAGTATTCCATTCCACGAGAAGGTTGAACTAAATACTGGATAAGAAAAAGAGGGAGGATTTCGACGCAGAGGATTGGAGGGAATCCCAGGAGAGAGCGGGGGGGTTGCTATGTCAGCGTTACTGAGGCTTATTCAATGTAAATGCTTACACAGAGTTTATTATTCTAGGGAAAAGGTTTTGCAAGGTGAGCAGTTTGTCTAACACCACGTACCCAAAATGTGATAGGAACAGAGACATTATTCCACATGGTGTGGTCCTGTCCCAAAATAAGGTACTGGTAGAAAGTGCAAAAAGAGAGAAATTAGAGGCCTGAACTTAGAACCTAGGAATGCAATACTGGGAATCTGGCTAAACAAGCTAGTGTACAAAGGGAGAGGTTGCCCAAACAAACATGAACAAATCTGGGCGGTAGAAGGAACTGAAAAGGGGGGAAAACATGGTGTGGAGGAATGCCGAAGGAACAAATGCAGAGTGGTTGCATGGTTGGGGAAAAATGGAGTAGTCCGGTTTGTACGATTTATTTGCACAGTATTGTATGAAAAGCAAGGTTTTATATGAACATTTGATACAAAATAAGTTTGTTAAATAATTACACCAATACATTATAGACTAACTTTGTTGTAGGTAAATGTCTAATGAAAAATTATAAATGGGAAATACATTTTTTTTTTAAAATGCAGCTCCTATGTGGCAGCTGCTAGCTTCCCTAGAATAAGGGTTATAACCTCTGGAATCCTGTGGACTTGCTGAGCTCAGGACAAGCAACAGCCAGTCCGTACATTATATATGGACTGGTTTTGAAAACCTTCCAGAGTAGTTTTACGGCTAAATGAGAAAATGATTGTATGGATAGTAAATTATTTCATCTTAAAAATGCAATTAAAGCCGTTCTTGTTCAAGTTATTTGGAGGTGAAATATCTCCAATTCAATTGGCAATCAATAAAATTAGGATGCTTTCTTGCAATGCGGTTTTAGAAGACAAATATTGACCAACTGACATGTTGTGCTGACATTAATGTTAAGGTATTTGTACCGTGCACTTTCACCACCAGAGTGGTCCCAGGTGCTCTGGCGGATCAGAAAAGGAAGGTGTGAAAAAAAAGGGGGGACTGGGGGAAGTTAGTAGGGTGTATTGGGAATAGCAAAGTGAGAGTTGTGATGTCCTGCTTACAGCTTCAGATCGATTTGCACAGTTCGCTGAACTTAAGTGCTGTTCCTGCGTCAGCGTGAATGCCCATGTGCTGTTGCGCCGGGTTATGCGTTTGTATGTTGTTGCAATGTGGTAACGTACGTGCGGATTGTTGTGCAGCGAGGTGGTTGGGTTAATTTCAGTATTAGAAGTGTATACGGAAAGTTGAGGTTTTAGAGCTGGGTTAGCGGGTTTTCCTTAGCCCTTATCTTAGCTTTTATGCGCTCAACATCTATAATTATCCTGTGTGTTTGGTATTGTAGTTTGTCCACCTAGTTGGCAGGCAAGTTGAGGAGTGGACGTTTCCTTTGTATTACTCTAGTGCTATGTATACCAGGCTGATTTAGTTCACATGTGCCCTGGGGTTGGCGATATTTAGGTTAGAGTATTCTGGTCACTCCCGGCCCATCCCGTGTGTGGTTCCTACCTGCCTAGATTTCCTCTGTGGACATGGGTGGTCGGGGAATACTCCCACTGCCCCATCCAATTAGGGTACATTAAGTTATAGCTCACGGTTCCACCCTGGGTCTGTTTCAGAGTCATTTCCTTCTGGTTCTGGAGCAAAGAGCCAGGTTTTGAGTCGTTATCGGAATTCCAGATGATCCCATGTCTTACGTATGTTTTTTGGTAGGTCATTCGAGGTTATTGTTGCCAGGTAAGAGAAAGATGATCCTCTGACTTTTCCTTTATCGTATGGTTTTGGTTCTAGCCAAATGTCCTTGCTTGATCAGAGTGGTCTTGTCGGATGGTAGACTTAATTTTCTCATTTAGGAACTCCGCTCCTTTGCCATGGATTGCTCTGTGCGTTATGCAGATCATTTTGAACTTTATTCAACGTTTTATTGGTAGCCAGTGTAGCATTTTCAGTGCTGGGATAATGTGTTCTCTTCGTGCAAATTTGAGCAGGAGTCTGGTCGCAGCGTTTTGGATGCAGTGAAGTTTAATAGTCGTTCTGGCATTCCTAGGTATAGGCTGTTGGCGTAGTCTACTCTGGACAGGAGTGCGATGATGGTGAGTGTTTTGTGGGTGAAAGGAATGGTAGGATCCTTTTTACCACATGTAGGGGGAAGAAACATTTCTTGATGAGTGTTTACTTGTGGCTCAATTATTAGTTTGTTGTCCATCACGACTCCCAGGTTCTTTACTATAGTTGATTTAGTCAGTGCTGTTCCTAGTTCAGTCGGCCATGGGATGTAGTGATCGTTTTCTCCGCTTTTGGAAATCATTATTATTTCTGTTTTTCCCCATGTTGAGTTTGAGGCTGTTAGTGTACATTCAGCCATAGAGTTCTTATAGGCAGCCTTCCAGCGTTGCGTTTTCTTTATGTGTATCTTGTAGACGATCTGTGTGTTGTCAGCATAGTTGTAGCATGTGAGGCTGTCTCTTTTAACGAGCTCGATTAGTGGAGTCAGCTATATGTTGAAAAGCAACGGGGATAAAGAGGATCCTTGTGGTACGCCACAGGTGGATTCCCTTTGAGTGGGATTTGAAAGGTTTGATCCATATTGTTTCTGTTCCGTTTGTTAGGAAGGATTTAATCTATAGTAGGGCTAGGTCGTGAGTCCTAGTTCTTCCAGTCTCCCGATGAGGTTGTCATGGTTGACTGTCAAATGCTGCAGACAGATCCAAAACTATTAGAGCTGTGCTTTTGTCTGAGTCTGCATTAGCCTTTAGATCGTCCCAGATTGAGAACAGTGCCGTTTCCGTTCTGCTCATCGGTCTGAAGCTTACTTGTGCTCAATCCAGTACTAGGTGTTCTTCGATGAATTCTTGTGTTATTCTATAGACTTCTATTTTGAGTAGTTTTGCTGGGTACGGGATGTTGGAGCTAGGTCTGTAGTTGGGTGGGGTGGGGGGTCCTCCACATCGCCTGCTAAGTCCTTGATGAACAGCTTGATGTATATTGTTTTGAATGATCGCAGTACTTTCCCTGTTGGAAGTGATTGGTTGAAAAGGTTTTTTTAGTATTCCATGGGTGTTCCTTGTGTGAGGATTGATTTGTGTATGTCGGGGGAGGGGGGCAGGGATCCATGGAGGAGCCTGCCTTGCTTCTATAGTTTACCAGCTTCAGTAATGTCTCCTCTGATATTTGGGGGAAGCTTTGGAGTTTGTTCTGGCAATCCTCGGATGGCAGGCTGGGTTGCATGTTGTGGTTGCTTGATCTGCTTTGTATGGTGGCGATATTGTTTTTGTAGTGATCAGCAAGGTCACTGCATAGTTTCAGTGAAGGTATCAGTGTGTTGTTGCAGCCAAGGGGGTTTCTCATTTAGTTTAGGATTTCAAACAGTTCTTTTTCGGTGTTGGCCGCTTTGGTGATTCGGTTGTCTTATCTCTTTTTGGCCTTATGGATTTCATTTTTGTAGGAGTAGATTTGGAATTGGAATTTCTTCCCCGGGTCTGTTTTTTTCTCCATTCTAGTTCAAGCTTCCTGTTTTTTCTTTTCATGGCGCCGATTAGCGGAGTAAACCATTTTGCAGTCGCTCTTTTGCGCGATGGGGTGAATGGTTTTTCCTTGGAGATCTCGGCTATTGTTCTGGTGACCCATTTGTGAAGTAGTTCTGTTTTTTTGTCAAGGTCAGCTTCATCCAGTGTCATTGTCGGTGGTTTGTTTAATTCCAGTTCCACTTAGTTGCTATTTTTGATGGTCTTCCAGTTTCTTTTCAGGATAGTGAGTAATTTGTCGGGTTGTTTGGCTGTTAAAGTAGCTAGCGTGATCACGAAGGGGATGATGAGGTGGTCGCTCCAGAGGATCTGCATTGGTGGTGCCGTGTCAATGAGGTTTCTGTTGGCAATAATTGCATCTAGTGTATGTCCCTGCCGCGTGAGTGGTCTCCTTGGACAAGCGGATGTACCAGTTGTTTGGCTGGTGATTTTTGAGTGTTGAGGTTTCTGCGTCAAACCAGATGTTGAAGTCTCCATTATTATCTCCACGATTATCAGGTGTTCCTGCTCCAGGGCCATGTTGGTGATGGCTTCAGTGAAGGCGCCCACGAAGGTTGCATAGTATGTCGGTGGTCTGTGTACCAGAATGAATTTGAGGTTGTTTTTGGGTTTGTTAAGTGAAGTATTAGGGATTCACAGTTTGATGGTTAGTAGTTCTTCAGTTTAGGTTTTCAGGTGTTCCTTGTATGCAGTCACCAGTCCTCTTGTTTTTCCTATTTGCTTGTGAGCACTTAAAGTTGTCAGGGAGGCAGTTATGGAGTGTGATTTTGTAATAGTCGTCAAGCCATGTTTTGGTTGTGAATAAGATGTCGATACCTCTGTCGCACAGGAGGTCATAGATCTCTGTGGCATGTTTGGACATTGATCTAGCATTTATTAGGGTGCAATGGATCTTTTTGACGTAGTTAAGTTTGTTTTTTGATCATTGTTTTGTCTTGTGTTTGTTCAGTTGGAGTGCGTCTGTGTTATTGTCACAGATTGGTTGACGGTACGTGGAGTCTGCTTCATCGTTGGAGATGGTCCGTTAGATCGATAGTTGGGTTGATGAATTCCTCTGCTTCATCATCCATGTTTTGATGTGGTTGCTGGCGGTGCTTTTGTGATGTACAGAGAGCCAGAGTGTTTATTTCGTATCTCTCTGAAGAGGAGTGCCAAGTACGAGTCGCACTCCTACTGCCCATTTTTAAGTACCAGGAACATTCACGCCGAAATATGCCACGTATGATAAGCAAATAAACCAACAGAGAGCTGCAGTGGGGCTCTGTCCAGTACCTATCAGAATAACAGCACCTATTAAAGTACCAACACCTAAGAAAACCTGGACAGTAAGGTACCCATTGACAAAACCATACCGACAAATGAGACAAAATGACGATTGTCAGAATGTAATACCTGAAGAAGCTAAGAAGATACTGAAGGAAGACGAACAATGATGTCATAAGAACCCGAGCTGACTCACTTAGAAGATATAACGACCTGAGAATGATGAAAAGAGAGGAAACGCAATGGATATGTGACATCCTGATCTTAAAGTGAAGAACTTGATGTCAAAATAACAGAAAATTGTGCCATAAGCACGATGAAGATATTCAGTTAGTTTAACTGTGTACATATGTAAAGTAACCACAAAAAGCACAGACATCGTGAGGCTTGCTTATGCTTAGTAGTAAGATAGATTGCGGCAAGCGTCACATGTACATATCTACCTCAAGGCAAGAGAGCACTTTATATAAGTATACTTCCACTATGCACAAGAGCAGAATCAACCAAAGGTTACTAAAGGTCTCATGAGGAGAGTTTTGCAGCAAACAAATGGAGAATTAAAGAGAAACTCAGACGAATTTAACCATGCCAAGAAGCCAAGGTTGTATCAGCTGAAATAGACCAACCGTGGATACAATTAATGAGAAAAACAGGGCATCCTGTTCAGAAAGGTCAAGATAAGCCACAACTGGCAGAATTAAATCAAATACACAAAATTGCATGAAGAATAAGACGATTTCACGAAATCGGAATCACGTGACCGAGCAAGCAAGAAGGATGAGTCACACCTATGCATGAACCCTTGCCATGCCCAGACGCCTTAACTTTCCCAGACCAAGAAGCAGACTCTAGGCCAACCACAAAGAAATAATTGACACATGACCACTGAAGTGATGATTAATTGTAGCAATAATTGGAGGGAAGCTGGGGGTGCAGACTAACTCCCTGCAACTGGCCGGCTATTCTGCATGCGGATGCCAACCCAATCATAGTGGACCATGTAATCTAGGGTCCTATAGTTAGTAGAACCAATGAGACGTACTTTTAGTGACATTTACAGTAGCCATTTTAAAAGAAGGGCTTAGTTTCCCCACCCGATATTGTTTATCCAATCCCCTCTCCCTGTTACCATATACAGACATAATACCTATATTAAAGTTACCTTCCTAGAACCAATCAAGTTGCAAGCTAAGTTTTAAGAAATTACACATCGGTGATGAGTTTCCGGTATAAATGTTATGTTTTTTCTGAAATTAATTGGAGTTGAAGCGAGAAGGAAGATCGAGTGTTTGCTGATATTCATGAACTCCCAGTTTTTTGTAATCGTCATTAAACGGACTCCCTTTCCCAAACTACTGAGTTGTCATTATTGATTTGATGCAAGAGTTAATCTGCATCCCCATCCATCTCAAGTGTGCTGCTACTCATCTTAAAGTGCTGTTTGGGAAACCCCCCAGTCCTATGGGCCGGCTGGGGTCCCTACTGTACATCTCTGTTCTGGGGTCCTCTTTTTTTTGCAGGGTTTCAATAAGTTCTCAGCGTGCCTGGACAGGTCAGTGGCGTTGAAGTGTCGAGGAGCTGCGGTTGTTGCAAGGTATGGTGTAAGATATAGGCATTCCCTTCTCCTGGTGTTTGTTCCGTGTGCTGTAGTGTTTGTTAGGGTGTATTCTGTATTCATGACAGTTTCTACTGGAGGAGGGTGGGGGTGTGGATCCATTTGGTTTGTTCCTTGTTCCGATTGTCTTTGGCGGCATCCAGCTCTGTGTCAGGGCAGTTTTGCGGTGTTTGGTAGTAGGATGGTTTGGGTATTGAGGTTACAGGGGCGGTAACCCGCCGGTAGGGCCTTGAGCGGTTTGGATGATTTAGAGTCTTATCCTCTTGCGCTGGGATAGCTGGATGCCCTCTACATGTGGCTGTCCAATTAGTGGGTTAGGTTCTGGGGTTCCTCTATCTATGGATGGAGGGACAGTCTAAGCAGGGCGCTGGCGGGATACTATGCGTTGGAAGAGGGTAGCGCAGTTGGATATGGGAAGTAGAAGACCGGTTCCTAGTTAAGCGGGGCAGTGGCCTGGCTATAGTTACTTGCTTTCTGGGTGTTCCTGGATAAAGGTAGGGCCTAGGATTTGCAGATGGCAGACAACGGGGAAACGCACCTAGATTTGAGATTCCAAGATAGTGGGAGAAATAGGCCTATATTATTCAGTAATATTTAGACACAAGATCTTTGCAAACCTATTTCAATGTTTGCATGAAGGACTATGGAATGGCTGGTGATCACCGGTGAGCCAGGACCGTTGTACAGTACAATTACAATCACGTTTAGAAGAAAAAAAAAATACATAAAAATCAAATTTCTCTCCACGCTACCAAATAATTTCTCAAATCAAATGGAAGCTACAACATACCATATATGACATGCACAACAAATGCCCCATTTAGCGTTAATCCAATTACTACCACCTTTGCCTGGCACCAAAAGGTAGTGAATTTCTTCTACAAAAGTGGCCGGGTGGGGCCCCTTTCCATCAGTCCCTGATAGGAGTAGTCGCTCTTAGAAGCCAAGCCTCCTCTGAGCACGAGCGGGCTACCATTGAAGCATGCACATGCCCGTCTGGCCTCACCACAGAGAGCCACAACTCGAGGCTGGCGATGCGTGGCAGTGAACAACCGAGCAACAGATCCTTAAGAAAGGCTGTATTGTATCATTTTTGAAGTGAAAATCAATGTCCAATAACATAGGCAGAATATTAAAAAGAGCAGCCTGCTTCTGCGTGCCATTGTGGTTGTTCTCAAATGAAAATATTTCAAGATGATTTTTTTCCAATAAACAACTTCAGTGACACAAACTACCAAAAAGGGCTTGAACTTGTTTGAGTAAATCACACCCAACTTGGGGGGGATGGTCATTGTTAATTTGGAAAAAAAAAAAAGACCACACAAGCACATCCAACACCAATATGAGCCCAGTATAAAATGTCAGGTGCGTTTCACAACTGTTTGGCATAATAAACTGTCTCACCCCCAACCCCCCCCATTGACTAAGTATGCAGACGGCATGAAGAAGGCTGGCTCTGTGTATGGTAGCATGATGCAAGAATAAGCAGGACCATTAGGTTTCCCCCATCGTGTGCGAATGCTGCATCACAGTGGCAGTAAAGGTCCAGATTCCTGTTCAGATTTTCTCCCCTCAAGTGGATTTTTGTGAACTATGTAATCACATTATTTGTTTGAAGGGATGTTTCTGGTGTACTGCACTGTACCATATTTTTCAAGAGATGTCATTTGAATGCAACACGGACAGCATCTTTTTAAACATTTGCAATTTAATGTATGCCAAATTGTAGAGAGAAAGTAAATGAAGATGTATTTTAAGATACTGAGTGAAAAGCGGAATGGGAGATATATGGATAAGTGGAAAGAAACTTCAACATTGGAAAGGCTGGCAGCATAAGACTGGAATGAGTAAAATCGCTCAACAGAAGGGCCGAAAGAACCTTAAATAGCCAGCGAGCAAGTTTCAGGAATAGATACTGGGGCAGAAAGAGTTCCAACAAGGCAGTGAAACACCCACTTAAACCGCACTGTGGCACAATATAAATGTTTTAAAAACTAAAATCACAAAGAAGTCTTATGGGACATTGTGTCCAATGGTCATTGCATTGGTTATTAACTTGCATATGTGAAGATAAACAATCCAAAAGCAGTCAACTAAAGCATGAGGCACGGGAAAACTCACTGCTTCTTTCAAATGTGGCACATAGGATGAAATTGGAGCACAAAAGATTGTGCAAGATTGCACAATTAAAACAGTTTGTCGTCACCTCATGTATTGGATACCAGCCAACATACGATAGATTTTGTCGCACATCAAGACCACTTCCCTGCACTTGTGCGATCTGAATGACACGTGGCGTAGTCAGATTGCCGTCTCAGTCTTCACTCTGTTCCCCCTCCCTTGATGCGTCGTGCCTTGAAACACTTGTATATAGGTGCTTTATAAATGCCAAATCATATCATATCACTACCGAAGTGTCAAAAATATATTGAAAGCCCACTGACTTGGTTCTGCCGGACAGCAAATTTACAATAAGAAATGCAGAAAGCCCCAGTTCAAAAATGGAACCCTGCAATCATGAAAACCGGTGCCCTTGTTGCACCAACACAATATATTACCAGAATCTGCAAATAAATGCTGGTGAAGAGAATAGAATAGTATTTCATCAGTTATAAATCATGTAATTGCATATCTAAAAAGGTGAAAACTCCAGTATGTCAGAAATATTACAGTGTAAACAGTACATTTCATTTTTTCAACAGCAAGTGAAAGCTTGGTTTATTCCTTCAAGAAAATACATATCTAAAAGAAAAGTGACTTTATAAATGCATGTAAAGCCTATAGTGATTGTGCAAGGATCTGCGCATTAAATGTTTTAAAACAGAAAATACATTACTGTTAAATGTGTAAGAAATCAATGGCTCTATGAAAGACTTTAGCAAAACATTTATTTTGTTCTCTAACCCTACTACTAACTTGTTCAACTAAGACTCTCAGTGGGTAGGGGCGCAAGTACGCAGGTGCTCAGGGGCCCTGGCACCCACTTGGAAAAGCCATCTTCACTAAAAGTCCCTATACTTTCAATAAGAAATCCTACAAATCGGTCCACCTGCACCACCAACATCGAAAGTCAGCTCTCCTGGCTGTGGAGAGGATTTAGTGTCAAAAGAGACTTGCCTTGCCTAAGGAGTGGAAAGATTTATTGTCTTCACCATGAAAACATTAGGGTCAAAGAAACACAAAGGTCCACTTGAATTAGGCACCTGAGGTAATGAGACTGATTCCACCCATTTCAAGTAAGTATATCTAATACACATTTTAAAATTCCAATAGTGACGGAAGGATGGGGATCAGGCTCATAACCATCAGGACTGTTCACATGATGATCCAGCCTGTGAAACCTGGTCCAGCATCAAAGACATTACTGCACTTAAGGTGTCACCTTTGACATCAGTTAAAGCATAAAGCCGCTCCAGATGCCCAATAATGGAAAATAGACAAAGGTCGCTGAGAACAGTTTGCGTGACTCATTCTGCTAGCATGAGGGCTTCAAAATCCTAAGAAAGTAAACCTAAGGCAGGAACGAAGTTGAAAAATATAATGGGCTAGTTGTCTAAACTAGTCCGGTATTTAAAAATGATTTCTGTTTATACACCCACAGCCATATAACCTAGAAAACAGACTAATCCATTATGATCATAGCATATGCCTCTATCAAATTAATCCAAATTGTTTTTAAATCATTTTATAAAATGATTCCTATCTTCAAGAACAATTAAGGCACATTTGCAGATATCCATCTAGGCCGGGGATCCCAGAAACATTTCATTGGTGTGGTATATTGCTACAGTAAAAAATGGCTTAAAAATCTTTGCATCAAAAGTGTTAAAAGCAAACTAGCCCCCACCTCTGATGTCAGAATTGGGTGCAGGGAGGAGGGGGGCGTACTCTGTGCAAGTGTGACTTAAGTAAACAAATGGAAAGATTTGATCAATCAAAAAGTGTGACAATGATGACAAAGCATGGCAATATCATCCATGATAAAAGCAGAAACACACTGGGAATAGCGAGATCTCAATCAAAAGCTGCATGGCAGGGATAAAACCTGATCCAAATGGACGGGAGCCGAGCCTGGTTATTAACTGGAGGATGTGTCCCATCTACGAGGAGACAATTATCTGGAGCATACCTGCTTTCCAAAAGGGAGAGGCAGACTAGGAATTTCTAGAAAACTCGTAAGTATCCATTCTGACTCACCCCCTTAAAGAATTATTTCAAAAAGGAATATAAAAAGTCTCCCAAATATAATTGGATAAGTACTGTAGGATCATTAACCTCTTAAGTCCCTGGAGTGGGCAGGCACTGTGGAGGCAATTTCCACTAGGAGACTAGTTCCAAATCGAATATCTTGTTTTTGTGGTAAATGCAACAGTGCTTTCCCAATAAATTTAAAGCAAAGAGGGATATGACGATGTAGAGAAGCAGGTAGACTATCCTGCCAGTTCCCAGCCCCTCACCACCGTTATATAGGTACAGTCAGAAAAACCATAGATGGGACCCCATACATAGTTCCTATAAAGCAATGGTGTATGAGAGACGTTATGTACTAAGCCATATAGAAGGTACCCTCACACTGAAAGTGTGGAAGAATGTCGTATGGAAGGATGTCACCTGCCAAGAGGTCAGAACACACCTATGGACATCATGGACGTACGTTAAAATTAAATCTGAAAAGGACAAAGTGATCTCATGAAGGAGATATATGAACCGATGGTGAAACGAGATGAATACTAAATAAAAAAAGGGGTTCGAGTCATTGGATTGCGCTCTTCCAAATAGATTTGAAGAGTCTTTAGGTTGGTTGAATTTTTTTATCAAAAGATGAAAGTAAAAGGATACAAATAAGTGGTTGTTAATATTCACTGGGTCGTAAATGGAACAACAGAGATAATAAAGGGATGTTGTTTTCATAGTTTCAGTGGGTTGCACCATACAATTAAGTTAGAGATTCACTAATGGTTGGTGTGTTTTGATCATGCTTTTATCCTCAAATAGTAATGAGTTCATAAAGTCTTCAAAGGTTAACCAAATGTTGTAGAAAATTATGTCTTTGTCTAGGATTATATCCATGAAAGTCCTTGAGAGTAAAGCTCTAGTCCTGAAAGTTCTTAAACCTCAACACGTGTTTCCCCGCTCTGAGGTTTGAGCGGTTCTTCAGGAGGTAAAGTAAAAAGGTGTGGTCTAGACTTGAGCAGATCTGAACGATCTGACTGAACTTCTGAATGGAGTTGTCCAATTTTGATTGTTGGTTCTGTTTTGCAAAGAAAGGGGTTGATGAATCCTTAGGTGAGGTTAGGACTGGGTGAGGTGAGATATAATTTTCTTGTTGATAATAGTAAGTAGAAAAAAGTTGCCCAAGCAAGACAGTATAATGATGGTTTGATCTTAGAAAATTGCTGCATTTGATTGTTGGCGATTGTGGATCATAAGGCATATGAGAAAAAGTGAAAGAAATTTTACAAAGGTACTCATTTTAAGTGACAACAAGGGACTTCTTGTGGAGTAGCTGTCTCATGGAAGCAGAATGAGGTTCTTCCCACTAGGTTTAAATGGCAAATTCGCAACAATTATGTGGTGTTCAGAGATCTTTTCAGGACAAGATCTACAAGCACAGCCGTCCACAGGGGAGCTACCACCATCCTTACGCAAACTATTTATAACACAAGAGAAACTTCTCAAACAAGAGTTATCTGCCTGGTGGGAAATTAAGTCCCTAGAAAGATATCTTGAAGTTGGACGCATACCACGAGGACTCCGAATTTGCATCTTAACCACGACATCCAATGCAATGATCTTTAAACTCCTCAACCACACCAAAAAAAAACACAAGACTAATAGGAGAGATTACTAAGGTCAAGGAAGCCATTGAAAAGCTTAACATTCCAGAAAAAAGCTTTAAAAACGACGAAATCTTGGATGAGATCATTAGCAAATATTTGATACAAATCCAAATTGAAAAACGGACAATTTCACAGAGACGAGTTAGACTATAAGTTTAAAAGAGTGTACACTTAAAACAAACACTCCTCATTTCCTCACCAACCATCAGCAAATAAAATAACAAAAGTATCACCTACAGACCCAACTTTGGCAGTGGAAACCCCCACAACATCCGATACGGACTCTGTATCAGACAGCAATCAACCACCACAATTGGAGCAACTTGAAACCGGAAGTCAACCATCACCTACTACATCATCAACTGTAATATCTAGTTCCTCTTTTTTAGAGTACTTCCAACAGCACAGATATATGCGAAATTATCAAAAACCGACGAACAGCAGAAGAACAAGTTACTTTCTTACCTGGTAATGTTCTTTCGATGGGATGGTCCGACGACGTATTCCATATCTATGACAGATAATGTCCACAGCTGTGCTGCTTCAGAAAATCTTTGGGGTCTGCGTTCTGCGTCGATGACGTCGAGGCGCCGTCCCCGAGGACCTCCTCCGACGGCCGACGTCACCCGATGTGATAAGTAGGACGCACGACGCCCATAGCCTCAGAACATGTGCCACCAGTTTTCTGCCAGTCAGACACCGGAGGCTTTGCGGAACGCAAGCTGCAATCGCAAAAGAAATTCTGCAGCGGGGAAGGCAGGGAGGGAGCGATATGGAATACGTCGTCGGACCATCCCATCGAACGAACGTTACCAGGTAAGAAAGTAACTTGTTCTTTGAGGGGATTGGGTCCTCCGACGTATTCCATATCTATGACAGACTCCCAAAGCAGTACCAAGCAAGGAGGTGGGAAATAATTTAGAATACAAATTTAGCATGTCCAATCAAATTGCGGAATAGAGAACTGCCTTGCCAAAGGCCAGATGTTGCCCCCTAGTGGAATCGAGGGAATAGTGACGTACAAAAGTATGTACTGAAGCCCAGGTGGCTGCATCACAGATGTGACGAATAGGAACTCCCCTCTGCAGGGTAGTAGACGCAGCCACTCCTCTGGTAGAATGGGCCCGCAAGCCAGCCGGAGGGTCCTTACCCACCAAGCGGTAACACTCGGAGATAGCTAAAATAATCCAACGAGGCAAAGTCTGTTTCGTCACAGCTTGTCCCAAACGCTTTCCAGCGTAACCAATGAAAAGTTGATCGTCCACTCTGACCCGGGACATGCGTGAGATATAAAAGCTCAATGCTCTCCTAGGATCAAGCCTATGGAGCCTCTCCTCTTCCTTACCAGGATGTGGAGGAGGATAGAACGCCGGAAGAACAACCTTCTGGCTCAAATGAAATTCCGAAACCACCTTCGGAAGAAAAGAAGGACGAACTCTAAGGACAACCCTGTCCCTGTGAAATACAGTGAAGGGTGGCTTAACTGAAAGTGCCTGTAACTCACTCACTCTGCGAGCGGAACTAACCGCAACTAAAAACAGTTTTCAGAGTTAACAGCCTCAAAGGGCAAGAATGTAAAGGCTCAAACGGAGCACCCATAAGAAACTTAAGAACAAGGTTCAAATCCCAACCTGGCACCAAAAAAGGTGACGGAGGGAACACATTAGTGAGCCTTTCAAAAACTGCGAAATTAAAGGAATCTTAAAATAGGAACACTCTTCAGACAAGCGCTTAAATATGGACAGCGCCGCCAGGTAACCTTTAATGGTCCCCACTTGCAAGCCCCTGTGGGCCAAAGAAAGCAAAAAAAAACAAAAGCATGGGAATGTCGCATTCAAAAGGATCCACATTCTGAACTCTGCACCAGTCGCAGAACTTTCTCCAACGGCAACGGTACAGAGACTTAGTTGCCAGCTGCCTGGCCGAGAGCAACACCTCCATCACGTCTTCAGGGAGGTCCCAATCCTTATACCTCAACCTTTCAGAAGCCAAGTGTGAAGATTGAGGGATCTGACCGCCGGATGGAGAACCTGACCCCCCTCCTGTGAGAGCAGATCGTCTCAGTAGGGAAGACGACGTGGAGGGCAGATGGACAAGTCTAGAAGGTCCGGGTACCACGTCCTCCGGGCCCACGCCGGAGCAATGAGGATCATCCGGGAACCAAACCTCCGTAACCTCCGCAACACTTGCGGGATGACGGGGACTGGAGGAAACGCGTACAGCAGTGGGAATGACCACTCCACCACGAACGCGTCTCCTAAGGCTCCTTTGGGAGGAAATTCCCGCGAGCAAAACCTTTTGCACTTCCGGTTGACACTGGAGGCGAAGAGATCCACTTGAGGGGTCCCCCCAAAGGGCGAAGATCTCCAGGAGAATCTCCTGAGCCAGCTCCCACTCCCACGACAGAAGGTCGCGGGCTACCGAGGGCGGCACCTGAACAGGGTCCGACAGCCTGCCGGAGGACTGAGACCACTGGAGCTTGTGCGCCCACTGCAAAGATCTCATTCGCAGACGAGCCTCTGGCACCAGAAGAATGCAGGATGCCATGAGGCCGAGCAGTCTCAAGAACTCGGACGCTGGGAGAGTCTGGGCAAACTGAAACTTGTGCACCATCTGCTGAATGTGAAGATCCCTCACCTGAGGAAAACACTGCCCCAGGGACGTGTTGAGCACTGCTCCGATGTACTGGAGCCGCTGTTTTGGTGTCAAATGGGACTTCTTTAAATTGAGGGAAAAGCCCAGCCTGTGAAGGGAGTGGAAGGTGACGGACAGATGATCCAGGACTTGCTCGGGAGAGCTCACCCTGATCAACCAATCGTCCAGGTAGGGGTAGACTTGAATCCCCCTTTCCTGAGATGCGCTGCCACCACCACCATGAGCTTGGTGAAAACCCTCGGGGCGGAGGTCAATCCAAACGGCAGGACCCGAAACTGAAAGTGCGAGTCGCCAACCGCGAACCTCAGGTACTTCTTGTGCTTGGGATGGATCGGCACATGGAAGTAAGCATCCTTGAGGTCGAGAGACACCAACCAGTCCTGAAGTTGAAGGGCCTGAAGGACTTGAGAAAGAGTCACCATCTTGAACTTGTCCTTCCTGAGGAGTTTGTTCAAACCGCGCAAGTCCATGATGGGTCTCAATCCCCCGTCTCTCTTTGAAATAAAAAAATAAGGCTAATACCATCCCTTGTTCCTCTCCGCTACAGGCACCAGTTCTATGGCTCCTTTCTCCAGCAGGGCTTGAATTTCCTGCACAAGGAGCGGATCCGGACTCTTCAAAGAGAGGTTCCCTGGTGGATTGTCGTGAGGCCTCTGCCGAAAAGGAAGACAGTAGCCGTGGGTTATGATCTCCAGAACCCACACATCCGAAGTAATGGCTTGCCACTCTACAAGATGCTGCGCCAGCCTTCCCCCAACCGGCGAACCATGTGACCTGGCCTCATGACGGAGTGGTAGCGGCTGCGGCGTTGCCTGAGGGCAAAGAGGCAACTGCCTGAGCGGCCTTGGCACCTAGAGTACCTTCGTTTCCACCTCTGGCACTCTTACGATGGCCTCTTTGACTGCTAGCTCCTCTCACTTTACTGAAGGATGAGTAATAGCGAAAGGAACCCCCCCCCATTGCTGTCCCCTAGGACGAAAAGGCAGAGATTGTCGAACTGCAGCGCCCAACGACTTCGCTGCAGCTTTGGAGGTCTGCAACCCCTCAAGACTCTCGTCAGCCTTGCTGCCAAAAAGGTGTTCACCGTCAAAGGGCATGTTGAGGAGCCGGGACTGCACATCAGGAGCGAACCCAGACTTCCTCAACCACACAAACCTGCGCATTACGGTGCTCGCCGCCATGGATCGGCTGACACAATCCGCCAAGTCCAAACCCGACTGAACGGCCTCACGCATGGCATCCTTGCCATCCTGAACCATAGCAAGGAAACCATCCCGTTCGTCCCCTTTGGGAATATGATCAGCCGCTAATGCAACACAGTTCCACAGAGTGTGCGTGAAACGAGACAAGGCACATATGGAGTTGGCCGCCTGAAGCGCCATACCCCCAGAAGAAAACACTTTCTTCGCCCAGCCGTCAAAACGTTTGTTGTCCCTATCCGGAGGGATGGTAGGATACAACGCCTGCTTTGCCGGGGCTGTAGCCCCCTGCACCACCAAACTCTCCGGGGTGGGGTGCCTAGACAAGTAGCAGGGGTCGCTACTGGCTGGTTGGTATTTTCGCGACAAAGACTTGCCCACTGCCGGGAGACACTCCGGAGCAGTCCAAGCCGCCACTTTCTCTGCAAAGCCATATGAAAAGGCAAAACCAGGTCAGTGGGTGGACCGAGATCAAGGATGTCCGTGAGATCATCCTGAACGAACTCCCCTGGGGGAGCCGACCAACCCAAGTACTCGGTAACCCGAGACATATCGGCATGAGTGCCAGGCTCCGGACGACAAAACTCCACCTCCGGAGAGGTCATCAAACTGACTATGGCCCGAGATAAGTTCATCCGGAACCGTAACCGGAACCAGACCGCCATCAGAGCCTTCATCACCCTCTGAAATGTACTCCAGGCGGGGAGAGGAAGACCTCTGCGGACCAAAGCAGTGCCAGACCTTAGCCATAGCCTTTTTAGGGGCAAACCCCGTGCCACGGGGCCCCTCCGACACCACCGCCCCGAAAGGCGTCGAGGGCACCGAGCGAGTCGGCGTTGACAGAAAAGGCGTCGACAGAAAAAGCGGCGACGCCGAGCGAATCTGCGCCGGCGTCAGCTGCAACGCCTCCAGCATCGGCGGCGTCGACAGTCCTCGAAGCCAGAGCTCCAAGTGTGTCGCTCGATAGCCTGGGCGCCGACGACCCCCTCGAAGACGGAACCTCGAGTGTAATCGTCGACGACCTCGGCGCCACAGGCGTCGACGTCTTCTTCGAAGATGGCACAGGATCACACGGTTTCAAGCGCGTCGAGGACCGGGACCGGGCATGGTGAGAACGGCTACCCTTGTCCGAGCGGGACCTCTCCCGCGAGCCTTGCCGACCACCCGAGCCCAAAAGCGTACAGGCGGTGTCTCTCGACCGGTGCCGACCGACCCCACTCGGAGGCGCAGACGGACCGGTGCCCTGCGATTCCAGAACCACTAGCATCTGCTTTCTGAAGGAAGCCCATTCCTCCGGTGTCGCTTGCATGGAGGGATAAGCGACCCGCCGACGGGCGGAGTCCTCGGAAGAGGACGGGGAAGGCGACCTATGCCAGCGCTTCCTGGAATGCCTAGAAGAGGCGGAGGAGTGGCGACACCGACTCCTGGAAGGAGTGAGTCCCACCGGACTTCCGACGACGACGCGGAGAGTCACCCCTCGGGTCATTGGTCAAAAGCCCCGCAGACCTCGACTTCCGGGGCTTAGACACCCGACTTACCGACAGTTTCTTCTTGCGTTCTCGCAAGGCCTTTGCAGTGAGCGACTGACAGTCCGTATCGTGGGCCTCCCTGAGGCACCAGAGGCAGGCGTCTTGCGAGTCCGTGACCGACATCTTGGACCCACATTCCCTGCAGTTCTTGAAGCCCGGACGCGGGGTCGAAGATGAAAAAGACATCGCCACAAACAAACCGAACAGGTTCAACAAACCGAGAAAGAAAACTAACTCCAACGAGTCGAGGCATACCGAGATTCACGAAGCGAACACGTTCGCGGAAAAAAACGGAACTGAGGCTATGGGGGTCGTGCGTCCTACTTATCACATCGGGTGACGTCGGCTGTTGGAGGAGGTCCTCGGGGACGGCGCATCGACATCATCGACGCCAAAGATTTTCTGAAGCAGCACAGCTGTGGACATTATCTGTCAGATATGGAATACGTCGGAGGACCCAATCCCCTCGAAACCCTATTTTGACACGAGATCCAAACATAGGAGAGGCAAGAGGGGCCAAAAACCAAAAACCACAATGAAGAAACCAAGAAAACACAGGAGTACAAACCCGATCTAGGACACCAAAAGAACAACGCAAGACAGTCATCAACCTCACGGGGGACGACCTCCCCAAACCTCTTTTCTCAGCACTAATCTAAGGACTTAATTTGTATCCCTCTAACAACTACGACTACTTCTCAACAATCGTGGATCTCTCCCAGTTCTGCAGAAAATTAAAATTGAAAACATATTTTCTACAAACGGAACACAAGAATAAAAAACCTATCAGCACACTCATGCCATCGGACCTTTCAGTACAACATGTAGAGCAAACTATAGATCTTTTAAATATACCCGATAGTGAAGATCAATTCACCTTGGAAAGATTCATCTCAGAACAATCAATCGACATGGGTCTTACAACCATCACTAAACTTAAACCCAAATCATCATTCATGCCATCACTATCAACGCACAAAGCCATAGACTTTTTTTTTAAATCGGTACAAAATGACCTCAGATCCATCTACCTCAACAGCAACAATAAACACCCTGTCCAACGGCATTCTCGCAACCTATCAACAACAAAGAGCAAAGCACTACAAGAATTACGGTTAAACTCTGACATCACAACCAAATCATCGGCTAAGGTGGGTAACATTGTCCTCCTCAAAACTAGAGATTATATCAGAATGGCCATGCAGCATCTTGAGGATAGAACCTGCTATGAACCTCTCTCATTTAACCCCTTGTCCAATATTCTTGACAATTGGAAAATCATGAATCAACACTGGAAAGATGAATCATTGCTCACTGATGAAGAATTTCTCTACATGAGCACCAAACACCCCATCATCTCAACCATCTACTTTTTACCCAAAATCCATAAACCATTTATCAACTTATCCACCAGTCATCCCATCATTAACAGTATTGGTTCTGTAACCGAGCATATTCCAGAATGCATTGACCATCAACTGCAACAATTAGCCACCTCTCCATCTTCATACATAAGGGACACCACTCACATCATTCAGCAACTTGAAACTATTCCATAGCAGAAAAACTTTTGGCTCATCACAATGGACATTTCAGCCGTTTACACCAGCATCCTCCATTACAAAGGACTCATTACCACTGAATACTTCTTAAAAACAAGATCTCTCGTGTACAATGACCAGAACATGATCCTTGAAATGCTTCAATTCACTCTCCAAAACAATCTTTACATTCAATCAGCAAATATATAGACAAACCCAAGGTACAGCAATGGGAGCCAAATATGTTCCATCATATGCTAATCTCTACATGGGTTATTTTGAACTTGAACATGCCTGGCAACACTCATCATTCGCACAAACTAACAATATTATATTTTGGGCACTGTACATTGATATCTTTCTTATCTGGAATGGACCTATTTACAGGTTTCATGAATATTTGGAATTCCTCAATCAGAACACCTACAATTTGAAACTGCCGATTTCAGTGAAAACAGCATCAACTTCTTGGATATTACCATATACATTGAAACAATATGATACATCCCAAACTATACAAAAAACCTACTGCATTGAACAGTTTACTTCACGCTTCCAGCAACCATCCCCAACACATTATTCGTAACATTCCCTTTGCAGAAATGCTTAGAATAAAAAGGAACTATACAGACAATTCAGAATTCATCAAACATGTCTCAACTACTATTGGCAATTTCATAGAGAGGGGCTACAGTATGAAACCCGTCAACAGAAGCTACAAGAAAACACACAATAGACCAAGACCGACTCTTTTACAAACCAATCAAAAAATTCACAACAAAACTATCGGACCAAAGAACAAATTTCATCACTACCTACAGCTTTGACAACAAAACCATTAGGAGAATTATTTCAAGAAATTGGAACATTCTACAAACCGATTCTGATCTCAACAAAATATTGGATGACCAAACAAAGTTAACCTTCAGAAAAGCATCAAACATTAAAAGCCAAATTAATCCATCCCATTTTACTACAATCGCCACTCAGAGGGCATCATAAATGTGGTGACTGCTCACTATGCAAATACTCGGACAATGCCAAACTAACCATATCAATTGCAAAAGTAAATATGTAATATATGGGATCAGATGCATTTGCAAAAAACTATAAATTGGAAGAATCAAGACTTGAGATCACCCTTGGCAACACACTTTTTGGCCGAACATAAACCTGAATAAATCATCAAAATGAGATTCTTTGGCATCAAAAAAATAAGGTCACCCCCCCAGAGGAGGCAACACTGAACTTTTATTGAAGAAAAAAGAAGCACGTTGGATGTGCAATATGGATACACTCTGGTTTAAATACAGATGAACTGTTCCATGTTGTACTCTAAAGGCTCACTATGTAGATTTTCTCATATCTAACAACCCTATTTCTTAACAGAACTCCATTAATTACACATCAGTATTTTGCCTTCTTTTCGCCTATACACGGTCAAATACCTTTTTTCTCCCTCTCTCACAACAAATCACTTAATAAACAAAGCCCTAACCATGATTTGCCCAAGTTAACCCCAACTTCAATCAACACACCTTATAGAGGTCCTTTGTATCTCAATTTTTCCTTTTTCATACTGTTTTAGATTAGCTTCCAATTGTTTGCCTTGGACCATCCTCTTGCTACGTCATTTAACTTTTCTTCGTACGGAAAAGGAGCTATCCAACATCATGTGACCCCTGCGGGATCCCTGCTAACCATAAAAAAGCTTCTACTTCACATCTAGTTTTCTTAAGCCAGCCAGTGTGTCCTTCCTATTTTTGAAGTATCATTAGACATTGGTTGATTTACAAAATTTCAAACCTTGTTGGGATTCTTTCTTACCACTGATTAGCTAAAATGATATATTCAGACAGGTTATAAAGCGAACAAATAGTATTTACAAAAACCGTCGTTTTTCAATATGCCATCACGATCAGGGGCCTCCAATTCATCTTTTTTGTGATGACACAACATGGGGCTTATCTCTCTCCGTTTACTTTGATTTACGAGTATGCAATACTTTTTGGCACGATCCACATAACATGACGGAATTGCGTAACTCAATCATCCTTAAGTAGCATCTTACTCACCGTCTCATATTTTGGTGTTTCAATTAGGGACAAATTAATATACGGTCACACACTAGATGTGGTTCAGTAATTTGTTTTATGTTTACTTACATAAATATGACACTGCCTTCTTCGATTCAATTTACCATTTAAACACGGCCGACTCGCGCAATATAACATGACGTCATCACGTTACGGCCGCACGGAATGACGTCAACAGCCGCTATTTAAAACAGCCCTAGTTTTTACATCAATATGGCGACTGGCCCATCGATGGAGCTTCATTACACCTCTGTTCATCGTGTAATCAAGGTAAACCTTGCCGTTTTCGAAATTTGCCTCATTTTCAGTGTATATGTCTTGGGAATTCCTTCCATTTAGTAAGCCCTTATCTAAACAAGGATATATTGTTATCCCTTTGCAATTCCATAGACTTCACCTCTCTGAACACCACATCATTGTTGGGAATTTACCATTGACACCTAGTGGGAAGAACCTCAATCTGCTTCCATAAAACAGCTACTCCACAAGAAGTCCCTTGTTGTCACTTAAAGTGAGTACATTGTAAAAATTCCTCACTTTTTCTCATATGCCTTATGATCCACAATCGCCAACAATCATATGCAGCAATTTTCTAAGATCAAACCATCATTATACTGTCTTGCTTTCGAAGGCAAATTTTTCCTACTTACTATCATCAACAAGAAAATGTTATCTTGCCTCACCCAGTCCTAACCTCACCCAAGATTTCATCAACCCCTTTTCTTTGCAAAACAGAACCAACAATCAAACTTGGACAACTCCAGGCAGAGGTTCAGTCATATAGTTCAGATCTGCTCAAGTCTAGAGAACACCTTTTACTTTACCTCCTGAAGAACCCCTCAAACCTCAGAGCGGGGAAACATGTGTCGAGGTTTAAGAACTTTCAGGACTAGAGCTTTACTCTCAAGGACTTTCATGGATATAATCCTAGACAGACAGAATTTTCTACAAACAAAACTTGGTTAACCTTGGAAAACATTTTATGAACTCCTTGCTATTTGAGAATAAAAGCATAATCAGAAACACACCAACAATTGGTGAATCTCTAACTTAATTGTATGGTGCAACCACTGAAACTATGAAAACAACATCCCTTTATCATCTCTGTGTTGTTCCATTTACGACCCAGTGAATATTAACTGACCACTTATTTGGATCCTTTTACTTTAATCTTTTGATTAAAAAATTCAACCAACCTAAAGACTCTTAAAATCTATTTGGAAGAGCGCAATCCAATGAGTCAAACCCCTTTCTTTTGCTTTATCCATCACTCAGGTCAGTCTCTGAGTCTATTTGGATGCTGCCTCTGTTGTGCCACATCTAATCTAAAAACAATAGGCACCAATCACTGCCCAATATGGTGAAATTTTTGACCATCACGAAAATACTAAATAAAGATTTAACTGAGGCACTAAGTGACATGTAGCTAAAGGCTCAAGTCATCATGGATCTAAAGAAAATAAAGTAAGTTACTGACCAATAACTGTAAATAAGCAGTAATGCAAGGTAGAAAGAAAACGTACAGAAGCTTACTATAGAGGAACATAGGACATGATATATTTTATTTGTATCACGCTCATACACAAGTGTTTCAGAGTGCGTTGAGGCTAGGGCGGGGAGCAAGGGAGGACAAAAGAACAATCTTATTAGGCCCAGTGACATTGAAAACGTGCAAGTGCAGGGGCGAGGGAAGGGGGGAGTGCAAGGGAAAGGGGAGAGTGCAAAGTGCTGAGCAAGTGATAAAAGCAGCAACAAATGTAGTGCTGCCAGAAAGGTGGCAAGTGCAAGGTTTAAAGCTCAGAAAAGGAGTGTCTGATAAGTGGCCAAGACTCGCTAGCTGCAGGAGCAGCTAGACATCGGATGACATCGACGGACGCTTACAGCAATCAAAGGTTACAAGCAGGTACTCCCCCCAGAAGCGGGCTCACCTTGCCGTGTGGCCGTATTTGTATTTATTTTATTTGTATTGCGCACCAGGCCCTGGAGCATCCGGGCACATTTCTTGAGTACATAGGTTACATATACATGATAGTTACAAAGATGCATAGTAAAACATGTACAGGTACATATACAGTATTATACAGGTACATGGGTTACAAGATGGTACATAATTTACAAAGCAATCGGTGTGATTACCAAAGAGGTGAACGTTCTGAAGTAGAGAAGCCCTTCATGCATAATTATAGCAGTATAAAGATTATGCGAGTTAAGCGTTTAAGTCAAGCTCATGAAGCCAGAGTTTGGTTTTGCTCTTGAATAAATAAGAGGGTTCGGACCCAAGTGTAACGGGCAGTGTCTTCCAAAGTTTAGAAGCCAGAACAGGGAAGCTGGATCCTCCAGCTTTCTGGAGCTTAAATCTGGGCATAGTTCGAGAGTAGGCTTGTGCAGATCTCGGAGGTCTGGTTGAGGTGTGTGCAGTAAACCCGTTGGACAGGTAAGCCGGGGCGTGGTTCGCCTGTGTTTTATGAGTCAATGCAAGGGTTTTAAGGGAGATTCTGTGTGCTACAGATAACCAGTCTAGGTTTCATCTCATGTCAGATATGTGCAGTTTCCTCGGAATGTTAAGAGCAGCTCAAATGGCATTGTTCTGGGTTACTTGTAGCTTATTGATGTTTCTATGGCTAGTCCCTAGGTAGACGGCATTACAGTAGTCAATTTTGGCCATAACAAGGGTTCTAGCGAGGATAATACAGTTGGATGTCATGAGGAAAGGTCTGCACGCAGTAATATGTTTGCAGGTATAGGCTGAGGCTGCTACCACAGCATTGGTTTGTCGTGTGAGGGACAGTGTAGAGTCGAGATATATGCCTAACGTTTCAGTATCATTAGAAACCTTCATGATATTTCCATCAATGATGAAAGATTTGAAGGCAGTGTCCAATTTGTTGAGTCTAAAAAGTGAACCAAGAACAAGTAACTCAGTTATTTCATGACTTAGGCAGAGCCCATGATGCGCCATCCAAGTTTGTAGGACTGTAAACTTCGTTAAGCGTTTTTGAGTCGGTTGCATAGTCCCCAGTAATAGGGAGGAGTATCTGGGTGTCATCCGCATAATTTGTGTAGGTGACAACCAGATAGTCAAGAATATCACAGAGGCTTCGTAAATACATTATATAGGGTAGGGGAAACACACAACCCTTGTGGGACCCCACAAGGAATGGGAGACATAACAGCGGAAGCAGAGGGTGAGAAGACCCTCAGGGTTCTGTTTGCCAGAAATGATCTGATCCAGGAAGTAGCTTCATTTGAGAAGTGGGAAGCTGTTTTCAGGTGGTGGCAGAGAGTTTGGTGGTTGACCAAATCAAAAGCTGACAGTAAGTCAAGCAGAAGTAGGAGGGATAGTTTACCCTTATCTTTTATATCTTGAATTTGGGCTATTAGGTCTATCAGGGTAGTTTCAGTACCGTGTCTGGGACGGAAGCCTGATTGCCAAGGCCTAGGAGTTTGTTAAATTCTAAGTAGTCCTGGATTTGTAGGTAAGCTGCACGGTCCAGGATTTTCACTGTAGTAATAGGTCCGTAGTTGGAGGGGTTACTAGGGCCGAGGGTGGGTTTTTTGTTTAAGGGGATAACCCACGCATCCTTAAGGTTATCAGGGACAGAACCTGATTTAAAGGATGCATTTATGAAGGTGGTAATGAAGGGCGCGAGGTCGTGCGCAGCCACTTTAATGACAGGTGCTGGGCATAAGTCACCTTGGCAATTGGAGGGTTTAAGCTTCCTAATAATGTTCGACTTCCCAGGTAGACAAGGTTGAAAAACTAAATTGTTTGAATGAATGCTCCGGAGCAGTAATATTATGAGTGGCAGAGTTAGATCCTGGATCTGAGAGTAGGGTGCATTTTTTAGTATTGATTTTAATTTGCAGCATGGCTATTTTATCGAGGAGTGCCTTTTGGATGTTAGTACACCAAATGGAGTCAGTGATACACTTGTCAAGGGCGGCTATAGGAGACTCAAGTTCTTTAAGGATCTTGAAAAGTTCTATTGTGCTACATTCAGCTTGTATAACTCGTTTATTATAAGTCTTTTTTTGCTAGAAATATAGCTTCTTTATAGTTGGAGGAGGCAGTAGTTAATATAATTTTATTGGCTTCTGATGGGAGACTTTTCCAGTGCTCTTCTGCATTTCTTTTCGCTATGCGAAGATCTCTTAAGTGTGGAGTGAACCACGAGCTGATTATGTGGGCGTAGTTTGGGTTTGCGCAATTTTAATGGGGCTATAGTGTTTAATGCTGTTAGAATGGCATGATTATAAATATCCACTATAACTATAGGGTCGTGATTGGAAGGTAGAATGTTATTGAGAAGGGAAAGGATAAGCGGGAGAAGATATTTCGGGTATGGATGGAGGGTGCAATGTTCGGTTTATGGCTGTGGGGTGGATTTAATAAGGTTATTTTAGGATGATCCGACTAGATACATGGTGAGACTGACATTAGGGTTTTTTTTAAAAAAAAAACATTTTTATTGGTTTTTACAACAGTCAATCAACTTTGAACAAAACCTCAAACAATATTTGTGTGTTATATTAACATCATATACACATCAGGTTTTCTACCCTCCCCCTGCCCCCAACTCGAGCCTACTCCATTTCGTCTTCCATTAGTCTTTCATCTGAGGGAACTTCTCCTTCTGCAGTCTCATGGGAACCATGCTCACTTGTGTCCTACTGGGCACTTCCATACAATGTAGCTACCAAGTGCCTCCAAGCCATCAGAGTTTTTTGTTTCCTCCTCTCCTCCCCTGTACAGCCTCCTGCCAGGTTGCCTTTTCTGCTCCAGTCCATTTCTGGAGATCACTCCACCACACTTCTACGCTTGGCCTGCTTTCCACCCCATGGTTATCCTGCGCTTGGCTAGTATCTAGGCCAAGTCTAAGCTTACTGATATGTTTCAGTTGGCGCGGTCTAGGAAACCCTCCTACCATACATGCCCACACCGATTCAATCTTCAACTCCACCCCTTTTTCGTTTAGTCTGTGGGCAACTTCTCCCCAGAACTTCCCAATTTCCGGACACGCCCAAAACATGTGCGTCATCCCTGCGTTTTCCTCTCCACATTTGGGGCACGTCTGTCGTCCCGCCTCCTTGAACCGTTCTATCCTCTGTGGGGTCAAGTATGCCCTATGGGTGACATAGTTGTATTTGCTGTAGCCTGGCGTCCCTAGATACTTTTTTGTGCTACTGTTGTACCCGCCCCCATAGTCCATCACTCATGACTTCCCCAGTTTCCTCCTCCCAATCTCGTCTTAGTTGAGCCACCTCCTTTCCCACCCTGGCCATCAACATCTCGTAGAGTCGAGAGACTTCATGACCGCCCTCCGCTAGATCATATATTGTTTCTATAACTATATCAGGTTGTTCTTCCAGCTTTGCTCCAGACCATGTATTCCGGATTTTCCGGACTAGTCTAGTACAAGTAATGTGCTGCCCTACGTGCAAGCCGGTCTCCTCTGCCAGCTTCCCAAATTCCCAAACCACTCCATCTTGCCATATATCCCCCATTGTTGCCACCCCCACTGGTTCCCAGTGCTTGCGGATAGTCCTCAGTTGTTAGTCTCCTCCGGTCAATGCCACTACCGGCACCTGCGGGGAGCACGAGTCCTGGTTCTCCATAACCCGACAAGCCTTCCGCCACATCTTCCATCCCAACTCAAGCATCCCAGGGCGCCCTGCTATCTCAGAATGGGGCAACCAGATCATTTCTTTTCGGAAAAACAGGGCACATTCTGCTCTCAATAGCCTGGACTCTGAAGTCGAGTCTTCGGTTAACCATTTGGCCACGTATTGCAGCTGACTAGCCAAGTGATAAATCTCGAATTGGGTAATTTTATGCCCCCCTTTTAATGCGTGTTTTGTAATTTCCATAAGGCAATTCTATTCCTAGTTCCGTGCCAGAGGAAGCCTCCAACACATGCTCTGGAGTTCAACAAAGAGGCGCTTCGGTATCATATATGGTATATTCCCAAAGAAATGCAATAACCTGGGCACACCACCATCTTCAACAACGCCCCCCTACCCATCCGGGCCAGGGGAAGCTTAGCCCAAAACTTCATACTGCTTTCTATAATCTAAACTGCCTTCTCAATGTTATGCTTATATTCCGCTGCTACAGTGTGGTAAATGTCAATCCCCAAGTATCTGAACGTGCTAGTCACCCACGGTATTTGCAGAACTGGCAGCTGTTCCTCCTGCATCCCTATGTACCTCCCCAGAGGGAATATGCCCGATTTTTGGGGATTGACTGCAATGCCAGAAAGTCATAGAACATACAGCCGGAGACTCGAGCGAGATTGCAATCATATCATTGGACGCAGTGAAGGCCTTTGACCCGGTCAAGTGGCCCTGGCTGATGGCATCTCTGAGTATGGGATGGGCCCTGTGTACCTCAAGTGGGTAAGACTGCTATAAACAACCTATTGTTTATAGATGTTCCCTTGCGGATACATTGTAATTCTCCAGGTCTCCGGCCGCTTTGTGTGCAGTATTTCCTTATCCTCCAGTGAACGGGCAGGTCACCCCGGCCTCGGCGTCTGCAACGGCCTGGAACACTAATATTCCTACGTTGGTTGCGCTGCCTTCAGGCTGGGGCATAGACCCAGTTATGCCTCCATGGGCGTCACGCAACACCACGACTCACTCCGCTGGCAGTTCGCTTCCATATTCGGGCATCCGTCAGCCAGTCCCACAATGCAGCTCTGGTCGCTCTGCCCCCATGGGGAGGGTAAATCCCTCTCAGTTTAAGCTCTCCTCTCCCCCCGCCCCCCTGATATTGGGCGGTGGATTCCTGCTCCAGCTCTCCTGGTCACGATCCACACCACTGCACCTCGGGGGAGCGATCCGCCGGGAAGAGCGATCCGCCCCTCTGTTCCCCACACCTCACTGCTGGGGTCTTTCACTCTGTGCTTTACTCCAATCTCGGGCAGTTCACGCTGCCATCTTATGTTCCTGTTAGTGTGTTGCCTGGTTGCGTTTATTGCAAGCAGTAGCCAAGATCCAGCGCTGTCTCAGCACATTCCGGCTCCCTTGTTCGCCGACTCGCTGTAGAGTCCTTTGTTGTGAGGCAGGCGCCATTTTCCTTTCAGCAGCTCTGGTTTCTTCTCCATTACTTTTCGTCCCAGCCATGGTCTTGCGCTGTGGGCCCTTACCACGAGACGCTCATCTTGTTCCCGGTTCCTTCCCACATCAGATGCTTCATTTTTTCTACGAGCACACTCGTTTAAGCGTTAGTGCTTGCCAGGATATTGTAGGATCAACAGGAGACTTGCGGAGAACCGTCCTAGTGCATGGCTACCAAGCCACGCCCCCGAGACTGACATCAGGTTAAGCGTGCCATACAAATCTGCAAGCCAGTCAAGGGCTCTCCCTTTGATGCGAGTGGGCTCCTGGATGTGGTGAGTAAATCCTAAATCTGATGGTGTACTAGCTAAATCGAGTGCTTCGATGTCATTCGGGTCTTGGAAGCCAAGATTGAAATCTCCAAGCATTATGCTTTGAGAATTTGGCTTAGTGTTGGCTGCGAGGAGTGGCATTATTATCAGTGACCATAGTAATGCCAGTAATGTTGGTCGCACTTGAAGGAGTTACCAGGTGCATGGGTGGTTTTCTATTCATGTGAGGGTGTTGGTGAGGTGCTTTATAGCTAAGTCTTGAACCTAATCAAAGATTTTGGAGGCCGGTAGTACTAGGTTGGTTAGGTAACAATTCAGGCTGATTAATATCAGGTTTGGAGTTGTGATGGTCCACGGATATGGGCATGGAGATTTTGGGCTAAGTCTAGAACCTAATCTCAAATTTCTGAGAAGGGTAGTAAATGGTTGGGTGTAGGTTTGGTAGTGAAGTGTTGAAGCCAGAGGGCTGGGTCGTTTAGATGGGGGTTAATGCCAGACATTGTGACTATGGTATTTAGGCTATGCGAGTGCGAGTTAAAGATAGCTGATTAAAAAGGAGGCCGGTATTGGGGCATTATAAAGTTGGGTGCGTAAGATGAGCTGACAGAATTGTGATGGTTCTTATATAGGAAGTCCAAATGGGGGTGCAGTATGAGAGTCCTAGTGTGTGAGGTGGACACAAAGTTGGGCCCTATGATGAGGAGCAGAGTGAGACGTGTCAAGTGCATGGTGACTTATCAGGGCAAGTAAACACATGGTTTACTCAAGAGCTACTTGAACTAAGATCCCAGAAGTGCTCTCTGTTCACCAAATGGCAAACCTGCCCTACTAACTCCACACTAGAGGCCTACAAAACACTTTCCACACAATATAAAAAGGCCATCACCCTGGCAAAATCCTCAGCCTACAACTCCAGAATCTCAAATGCTAAATCTGAGTCGAAAGAGTTGTTTGCAATATTCAAGGAGTTGGCCGCACCACCAACCAACACTTCATTAAAGATGAAGCCTAGTGTAACAACATCCAAACTGCCATGCTGAATAAAACAAACAACCTCCAGAAAAAAAAATCAACTCTCACTATAATGCCCTGCCCTAAAGGCAGCCTGCCCTCTGCACCAGTCATCATTCCGGACAACAAAGATAAAAAGTCTTTCGCTTTCAGAGAAGTAACTGAGCTGGAAGTTCTAGCTATCATGAAACATATCAAGCGGTCTCTCTACAAAGGCGATATCTGCCCCGACAGCCTCAAAAGACTGCGCAGATGCACTAGCCCCTTTCCTCACAGCATTTATCAGTGCTTTGTTCTCCTCGGGTATCGTCCCTGCCCAAAACCCCTCCCTCCGTCAAGGCGCTGTGGGTTCACTTGCTGCTAAACAAAAAAATAAAACCTTCCCTTCATCCGGACTCGCCAATAATTACAGACCCATTACTACCGTGCCGAAGCTGCATACTTACAAATTCAACACTTTCTGGAAATCAACAATATCCTTGGTAAGAGGCAATCTGGCTACGTCATGGTACTGAGTCAGCCCTACTCGACCTTAAGAACCAATTAGAGGAAACTATGGCCAAAGGCAAGCCAGCACTACGGCTGCTCCTTGATCTGTCAGCAGCTTTTGATGATCTTGTAGATCATAAGACCCTCTGTACACCTCAGGGATGCTGCCCAATTCTGTTTCTCCAGAGGCCATCCTTCTGCCAGGCACCGGAGCACCTCCTCCGAGGTCTCCCGATTGAACACTAAAACTTAGACTTTGTAAAAATACGCCATCTTACAAGGTCTTTTACATCACATGATGACAACAAATGCAAACTGATTAATGGGGTTTAAATCAAAAAATGTATGTTTACTGTTCTCTTATAGTGCTGACGACCACATGATGCTGTGGTCATTTTTCATGTTAATCATTCCTGCTGTAATTGTTTAACAGATTTGTGGTCATTGAAGTGTTTATTAGACACTGTTAACATAATTGGCACTATTGTTTGATGTATAGACTGGCACATTGTCAGCTGCTCCCCGTTTTCTTCTTCCTCATGGATTTATAACATGTTTAAACATATAAAAATATAACAGTTATATAATAAAGAGCTGTAGACGTATCAGTTGGTTTTGTGTATTTCCAGGTCGCATACCCATAAAATAAAGCTGTTCTTGCTCCATTGGATTTGGTTCAAATGTTTTTGCATTAAATAATTGCGAAGATGGACATTTTTGAGGGTATGACACCCCCACTGTTCACAATTCTCTCAGGAAGCCACATCTTCGATCACTTCCTTCCTGGAAGGAAGGCTTGAGAGTCTTCTCTGACCAGGCTTCTGCTGCCCCGACCCCAATCCACTGCGGAGTCGCATAGGGCTCCTGTACCTCGCCTACATTGTACAACATCTTTACTCTTACTCTCCTTCAATGACCTAGACAATCACAGCATAGCATATACAAACTATGCCGATGCTGCTCAAGTTCATCTCTCCCTCACTGGCTCCTATGAACAAGACTCAGCTACTCTCAGTAAAACATATGCCCTTATCCAGGGCTGGATGGCTACCAATGGCTGGGTCTCAATGGGGACGAAACAGAAATCCTCCTGGTAGACCCCAAGGAAATTCTCAACAAGCTCGACATTCAATACGGATCCTTCAGCATGGAGGATACTGTAATTACAGCCTTTGCAGCAGTCAAAACACTGGGAGTCTACCTTGACTCCACCCGCTCAATGACACGTCAAGTCAGCGCCATCTCATCTTCAGCACTTAGTACCACAATAATAAATGCGGTCAAACCATAATACTCATCCAAAAATTGCCTCACCATAGCCAGAGCCACGATTGGGGCCAAGCTGGACTATTGTAACATTCCGTTTCTAGGCACCTCATCTAAAAACCTTAATAGACTTCAGATCACCCAAAATAAAGCCATACTAGCAGCATTAAGCAATCCCAAAAGGGAGCACATCTCCCGGGCTAGACGGGACGCCCACTGGCTCCGTAAAAGCATTTACACTCTCTAAAACCCTCCATATCACACATGGGCCTCTCCCTCACAGCACCTCCCTACATATCAGAAAGAATTCACTATGCAAGGTCCTTTCCTAGCACTTAAAAATTGCAACGCTCAACCCCCCCCCCCCCCTTCTCTTAGGAAGTAGACCTCCCTCACACAGTGTTCCATAGAACTTTGAAAACCAAGCTCTTAAACTAGTCCGGCATTCCTTGAACAAAAGATCAGACAGGTCCCATGGTACCCTGGAGCTTATCTTGTAAGGGGCAGATCTTGTAAATGTCATCACAACTGTTCTACTGTATCTTTTTCACTGGACCATTGAATCTAAGCAAGTCCTTCTGTAACAGCGCCACGATGCCCCAAGGCTGCTTGTGCGCTTCGTAAATTCACAAATTCTATTCAAATTCAAGTACAAATTAGGGGACTGTAAGGTTACAGACCCAAGTGCGAGGGTTGCCGAGGCAGTGCAGGTGTGTGGCTGGGTGGGCAGTGACCTGGGCCCGAAATCAGAGGGTAACCAAGTGCACTGTACCAAAGAGGACAGATCAGCAGGAAGAGTGGAAGAGCGAAGGCATAAGCAAAGAGGAGGTTCTTGAGGTGCTTCCGGAACCAGAGATGGTTCTCCTCAGGGTTCAGAGTGGCAGGGAGGCTGTGCAAGAGGGAGGCCCCATCCGAAGAAAGATCTACCCCAACTCATTGCTTGGAGAAGCGATTGACCCCGAGGGAGTTGGAGAAGCAAAGAGCTCGAGTGGCATATATAACGTGTCAAGGACGGCCAGATTGGGAAAATTGACCCTGGCTCACGTTGAACATAACCAAGCTACCTGAGAGACAGGCCAAGGCTGTAAGAATCCGGCGACACATGAAGTTTCATGTGCAGAGCAGACAATGAGTCAGGGTTACCCTTGAGTTAACAATGCTATTTTCAAAGGATAAGTGCAGAGCACAAAGGGAGTACATGGATAAGCTCTGAATGTGGGGCATTCTTCATAGATGGAAAACAAAAACATCTGAGAGCCAAACTTTTGGTCAATTAAAAGTGTACAAAGTTCTTATGAGATGGAACGAGCAAGTATTTAGAGGCCAAGAGGAGCAACACCGCCTGGAATAAATTGAATCAAATAGCAGTAATGGAAGTATGAAATGGACACATTTGTGGTCTCTTCACATGTGACTCAGAAGTCAAAAACAAAGGCTATTCATTAGGTCCTTAAGCTAAAATAGTGGTGTGCTCACACTCCCTTGAATGTTCCAGGGACAGTGAGCAGGCACAAGGTTTACTGCAAACGAAGACCTGGCGGACAGCCCGCCAATGAGAGAAAATGGACTAATTGGGAAAATGGGGAGCAGTCTGAAGGGATTCAAACACCTTGGTTTTGTTTCACATACATGCTGCGAAGGAGCCAAAAGTACAAGGTTGAGATAATATGCCAACCAATCGGTGGGGTTGGGGGACAACCCAACAATGTTGCAGCAGCCAATACACTTATGTCCACCTTAATCAGTACTATATGTATTTAGAGGTAGTTCAAGGTGTGGCCTACAGCTAAAGGGTAGCCAATGATGCACTAATCCTTATATGTTCTATAAGTAGATATGTTTCCTTCACCAATCCATTGCCTTAATAGATTTTGTATTTTGCCACGTAGAATGACATTATAGATGATGCATATTGTGGTATAAAACCTCAATGTAATCAAATTTGGTTGCGAGTGTGCAAGCATCAGTCTGATGTCTGCCAGTTGACCCTGCTTTATTTAACTGATAATAAAGTAGTACTTTGCCAAATTCTTTGAGTCTGTCCGATTATTTGGTCTGAGATTTATTATTGAAATTCCATCTAGTACAAAAGACGCTTCAAGGTGCTAAAGCACATTTGGTAGCGTTGTGGATGGTTGCGGTCTAGTTGATCTAGGCCAGATCCAGACCCTGGATGCTCAGCTACTCCTGCCATTAGCTAGAAGACCAGGGTTTCCTGTGGAGATCGGTGCGCAGTGTCACGTGTGAAGATTTTGTTGGCAGGTTCCCCTTTTGACGAAATTCCTGTCCGGTTCCCCTAGGTGCCCCGTGGATGGAAGGCGAAATGGTCAGTTGAGGAGAGGCGATGCCGGAGGACCCCCAGTCACGGATCTAAGTAGAATAAAGAAAGTGGCAAAAGAGGGGGGGTGGGAAATAGTGTAAATAATGTGTGAGAAAAGTAACAGATTTTTGGGGAGATTATAAAGAGAGAGATACCTCGATTCCTGCTTCCATAGCGACAGAAGGGTACGTGCTAAGGTAAAGGGTATTTAGGATTCCTGAGACAAGGTCCACAGAAGAGTGCGCATTAAACTCCAGAAAGGAGTGAAACAGAAAAGATATTTACTAAGATAGTAAAGGAAGGCATACACAGTAAGTGCATGTGTGGGGTTATAAAATTGTCAATATATATTTGTTGCGTCTAGACTGATGAATATAATATGATAGTAAAAAATTGAGATTGGTGAAAAATGTAGACCAATAGATTGACACCAAACAGGGAAAAATCAAAGTAAAGCAATATATAGAGACTCTCAACATATATAATATAAATAGCTAGAACGTGTAAACGAAGGAGAAAAAATATTGTCGCATGGGATTGGGATTATTAACAGTGATTGATGGTGCCTGTGCCAATTGATCAGCATTTTATATTTAATAAAATAAAGAAATGAACAAAACAACGGGTAAGTATTGACGATCAAAACCGATCCGTCATCATGGGGGAAACACTGCTTACATTTATGTAGGACATTACCAAGATACACAGCGAAAATAAGGAACTACCATTCAGAAGGGGTTAGAGGCATTGCCAATAAGACACTCATGCCGTGGCCTCAGGAGGGTTTGCTGTCAAAAGACATATTACGGCATTTGACAACATAATTGAATGCCCCATTTAAGGGGGAAAAGCTCCAGAATTTTGGAACTTTGTAAAATGTACCAGAGTGAGAAGGAAGATCTAGCCTATAGGGAGTGGATGATCAATCAGCATACAGGGGAGGATAAAACGCCTTTGGCTGCCCTTTCCCCTCCTGAAGAGAAGAGTGCAGATCCAGAGAAGGGATGTTAACCCAACGTGTGCGCACACCGCTTTTAACAGTGAGGATAATGTAGAAGAGAGCAAGAGCAGAGCACGCAAGGATATATCAGCACGCAATGAAAGTAAACGGTGTGATGAGAGAAAGGACAGACAAGACAGATGAATGGAGATAGAGGAAGAAGCAGGGAAAACGAAAGAAATAAAAGATAAAGCTAAGAGAATAATAATACAGAATGACTGGATGGGATGACAAATATTGCTTAAGCTATATAAAGGGTATTGATGGGGTTTGAGAAAGGAGAGAAGAGCGGGAAAAGAAGGAAGAGAGAATGCAAGGAAGAGGGATAAAGAATGCAAGCGAAGGGAAGAGCGAAGACGATCTGGGTCAACGAAAGAAAGAAAATGAGAGATTAGAAGAGAAGAAACAAAAAGATAAAAGCCCAAAGAATGAAAGTACATAGGTTTTAATGAAGGCGAGAGGAAGATGCATTGAGGGAGATGAGAAGTAGACATTAACAAGAGTAGGGGATTAAAAGACTATGAAATTGAATATTTATGCCATAGGTGCATAGGGGTGATTGATGCACAAGAACGAATGAAGGAAGAGCGGGTCACAACAGCCCTGTAGGGAGCTGCAAGGAATGCAGAGATCAGTATTGGCTAGTGAGCAGTACATTTATTTAGCGCACCGAACCCATAGGTATCTGGGTGCATCTCTTACAGTTACGCATTACATATAAATGAGACATTACATGGCTTCATTAAAGTGCATCGCAGGTAGGTACAGACATGAGCAAGAAAGCAGACGGAATAAGACATTATGGTGCCTCCTGTGTGTGGAGCCACGTTTTTACATTTTTCCTGAAACTGAAGTAAGAAGGTTCTGCTCCTAAGGCTAGGGGCAGTGTATTCCATAGTTTTGCCACTAGAACAGGGAAACTGCTGCTACCTGCCTTCTGTAGCTTGAACCTGGGGACCTTAAGGCAGTGTAGTTGTGAGGACCTCGTGGGTCAGTCTGAAAGGTTTTGTGAGAATTTGTCAGCCAGGTATTTCAGCGTTAAGTTAAAGAGATTTGTGGGTGAGTGATAAAGTATTGAATGCAATACTGTCATTGACTGATAACCAGTGCGCATTACGTCTCGACTCATATATGGTGAGATCTAGGGATGTTCATTGCAGATCTGAGTGCACTGTTTTGGAGTATTTGCAACCTTTCTAGGTTGTGCTTGTTGGTTCCTAAGTACTAGGCATTGCAGTAATCTAATTTGGATAAAATAAGCACCCTGGATATAGAGGCACAGTTTGTTGTAGACAAGAAGGGCCTGCAGGCATGGATTCATTTTCAAGCATAGGCTGTGGCAGAAGCGGTCGCATTGACTTGTCAGGGTCAGTGTGGAGTCGAGGTAAATTCCTATTGTTTTCACATCCTTGGAGACATTTATGTTGTTGCTGTCAATGTTAAAGGAGTTCAACTGTCTATCTAGTCTATTTAGTCTAGTTTGGTATCCAATGAGAAGTAACTGTCTTATCGTCATTAAGACAGGCCAGGCATTGCCATCCATGCTTGGATGATTAGGTAGATATTGTTTCGAGTCAGTGTTTTAGTCGCCAGTGATGGGGATGAGGATTTGGGTGTCATCCACGTAGTTGGTATAGGTGACACCCAAATGGTCTAGGTTGAAGAGGGGCTTCTGAAAAGGATATAAAATGCTGGAGAAACGCATGAGCCCTGGAGAACTCCACAGGTGAGTGGAGTTGGCTCGGCAGGCGCCGTTGGTGCGAACACCCTCATGGTTCTGTTATCCAAGAATGATTGGATCCAGGTGGTTGCTTTGTTGGAGAAATTGGCTGCTGTCGAAAGGTGGTTGCATAAGACTTTATGATTGACTAAATCAAAAGGGGGCTATAAGTCTAGTAGCAGAAGGAGGGCTAGATTACCTTTTTCTTTCAGGTCATCCATTTGAGTTTTTAAATCTATCAGAGCCGTTTCGGTGCCATGTCTAGGTCTAAAGCCTGATTGTCCTAGACCAAGAAGGTTATGGCTTTAAAGATGTTCCTTAATCTGAAGGTAAGCCGCCCGGTCAAGAATTTTCAGGAGTAACAGTACTGTGGTGATCTGTCTATAGTTTGTAGGGATGTTTTAATCGAGGGTGTGTTTCTTTAGTAGTGGAATCTTTCAAATTAGTGGGGACTGTACTGGTTCAAATGATGCGTTTATTAATGTTGTAATTAAGGGTGCGAGATTCCTCGCTGCCTCTTTGATAATGGTTGCAGGGAACATTTGCCCCCCCCCCCTGACATCTTGATGGTTTCAGATTAATTATACCCTCTACATCCTTAGCGGTGAGAGGTGAGAAGTTTGAATAGGTTGCGTGGTTTGGGGGAGGATGCTTGAGGCATGTGTAGGTATGTATCAGAGGTGAGACTGTTTTTAGATTAAATTTTGGCTTGTAAAAGCACTATTTTGTCAAGCAGCACTTTTTGTATGTTGGCGCACCATGTGGTCTCTTTTGTACAGGTGTCTGGTGGTGGTATAGGAGATTCCAATTTTCTAAGGATACTAAATAATTCTTTGGTACTTGATTTGGTTTTAGTGATTATCGTTATAGGTGTCACACTTGGTCTGGTGAATGGCAGTTTTGTAGCTGTGGGAAGCTTTTAACAATTTTTGTTTGTGGAGCACTGATGGAAGACTCTTCCATAAGGTTGACATTTCTTTTGTATTTGCATAAGGTTCCGAGGTGAGGGGTGAACCACGAGTTGATGTGAGCACAAGGTTTGGCTTTGCGCATTTTCAGTTGCGCTACTAATGGCATGGTGTAGTGTATGTTTGTACAAATCTACTAGTGATAGGGTGACTTATAGTTTGCAATAAGGTGAGTAATTTCTCTGTTATATTATGGTCATTTCTGGTGAGTGCTGGTGGTTCCAGTGAATTGTAGTGGTTAGGACAGTTGCTGTCCTGTAGGGTGAATGAAATATGGTAGTCTGACAAGGCACAGGGTGCGTTGGAGTATATTAGTGTTACAACTGAGATAAAAATCAAATGTTCTCCCTTTGCTATGTGTAGGCTTAGTAATGCGATGTGAGAAGCCTAATTATGATAGTGTTAGCGAGAGCTAAAGCATTGCCATCTTGAGTTGTGGAGTACTTGATTGAGGTCTCCCAACATGATTTGTGATCCTGGTTTAGTGTTTGCATAAGAAGTAGTGCGATATCTTCCTCGAAGGTAGATGATGGTCCTCGTGTCCTATACACGAGGTGGATGGTTAATGTTCGAGATGCCGTGATGGCCAGCTTGATGGACAGAAGTTCTACTGAGGGGGAATGGTTGGTTAGGTGTAGACCTTCAGACCAATTGGGTTTAGGCAATAAAGGAGACGCCGCCTTTGGATGATTCTCTATCTAGTCTGATGATAGTGTAATTGTCTCGTAAGGCAAGTGAGTGATGGCACTGCCGCAGCGTGAAGTCAGGTCTCAGTTATGGCTAAGAAGTCAGGATCATTCATAGTTATGAGGTCAGCAATGTCTAGTGCGTCAGCGGTCAAGGATCTAGCATTTATGGACACTCCTTTGATGAGAGGGGTGATACTAACCAAATAACTCTTCATTAAGGTGGTGTTTTGTAGTGAGGTAGTATCATTATTTACTTTACTGTTGATAAGATTAACTGTTTTGTTTCTCATAGGCAAGGCCTTAGTGTTAGCTTTACTTCTACAGTTGATTAAAGGGGGATGAGCCATTTTAAACTAGAGCCTAGCCTTGAATTCCTGATTTTCGTCGGGCTAGGTTGGTTAGGAGTTGGTCTTGCAGCTAAAGAACTTGATCCATTGGGTTGGTGTGAGTGGGTGAGAATTACTTGGAACGGTTCATGGCAGTTGGGTTGAGTTTGGTTACCTCTTGGTGGAAGGATGGCAGGAATTTAGTTGGTGTAATAATACCAGGAGGTGGTAGTCTCAAGGACATTGATAAAGAAATGCTGGGTGTGCTAGGCATAGCGTAGTGGACAGTAGTCAGTAACGCAGTGTCATTGCTCTCAAAGTTTGCAGTGGTGGCTAGTGCATAGGATGCCATTCTGGGCAGTGGCAGGGAGTTAAATGCAAGTAGAATACACGTGGTAGTGAGTGAGCAGGTACATGACTGGGCAAGCTTGAGCTAGGAGAAGTTGTGTGTCAAGGATCAGGGATCAGTAGCTAATAAAGGCTGTTTGAGAAGATCAGTAGCTAACATTGGGCATATAGCAAGAGCAGTGGCTAGCATCCTGCACTATACACAGATATAAGGCTAACATGGAGGCTTTTGGCATGGATCAATGACTAACATGCTGTAATCGGCACAGATATAATGCTAAAATAAGGCAATTGATCAAGATGCACTGACTAGAATGCTGCAACAGGCACAGTTATAAGGCTAAAATAAGGCAATTAGTGCGGGGCACTGACTAACATGCTGCCTTAGTCACAGGTATAAGGCTAAGATGAGGCAATTTGTCAAACTGCCATGACTAACATTCTGCAAAATATATGGAACCAGGCTAGAATGGAACATTTTAGCATAGCCATGAGGTGACAAACGTTGGTCGAGATTGGAGCGTAGTCAGAGGAAAGCTAAGAGGAAGTTAATGATTATGAAGTGCAATATCATAATAACACTATCAGAGTATATACACGTGGCAGCCATTTTCAAGAGGCCGTATTCAACTGGTAAGAAGTAAACACAATTTTAAAGTGCCGATCCGAGGCTTCAGGTCCTAGCGTACGCTTAGAATGCAGGTGGAAACTGATGCTCAGGCAATAAATGATTTTAGGAGCAGAGGTAAAAAAAAAAAAATAGATGCATGTCGAGTCATGCGTTGCTTAGTCTCACCAGAGTAAATCTGGTATTCAATGTCGTGCTGCAGCTTCAGCCTCAAGTCCTGGTAGAGAGAGCTCTTGCCCACTCTGCAACTCCGGAGGATTAAATGGGCTGATGCAGCTTGTAACTCAGGCCTTAGAACGAGGGGCTGGCTTCCGCCTGCCGGGCGATGTGAGTGGCTGTTCAGAGTAAATCTGGCATTTGAAGATAAAGAGCAAGAAGTGTCAGGATGTTCACCGGCTGCTTTAGCATGGCTGACATCCTTCCTAGCAGACCGGAAATCCAGAGTGCACTGGGGCGAGAAGTTTTCAGGGCCACACATTGAATTTGGAGTACCACAAGGGGCAAGTCTATCCCCATTGCTTTTCAATTTGCACATAAGATGCCTTTGTGACCTTCTGTAAAATGCCGGTGTATTCTTTACGAAGTACGCCGACATGCAGGTGGTTTTTGAACTAGAAGATAACTATCCAAGTGACAGGGCTAAAATAACACATATATAAGTGGATGCAACTGAATTGGATGTGTCTTAATAACACTAAGACAGAATTACTGATCTTTGGAACACACCAAGCCAGAGCCAAATTAGGCGTAGAATATAAAACCTTCGCCATCAAGGAGGCAACTATCCCAGTAACGACAAAAGTCAAAACGTTGGGGATGAAGGTAGAGGAGTCAGTAGGGTCGGAGGTGCAGGTGAAACACCTCCACAAAAACAATGCATATTACCTACGACTCCTGAGAGCCATCCAACCATTTTTAAATGAGAAGAATACAGCAACGATTGCAAGGGCTATTTTATCACGGTTAGACTACGGAAATGTTTTGTTAGGAGCTCCTAAGAAAGAAATGGAGAAATGCCAGGTCATGGAAAACAGTGCCGTCTGCGTCATTAAACAGCACATAACAGAAGGAAGAATGTCACTGCACTGGCTGACAATAGAGAAAGAATTACTTTCAAGTCAATGACAATCGTTCATAGAGGTCTATATGGCTCAGCTCCCAGGTATCTGAAGAACCAGTTCTCTAGATATATCCCATCTAGACACCTTAGATCAAAAGACCAAGGTTGGTTGAATGTGTTACGCTTCAATCGAGTAACCGGTATGGGGAAATCCTTCCCAATGAAGGCAGCACAATGTTGGAATTAGTTGCCCCTAACCCTGCGACTGGAAAAAAAATTACCAGATGTTCAGGAGACACCGGAAAACGTACCTGTTTAAATAAGCCGCAGGTCCTGTTTAGATAATGACTAGAATAATACCCTAGAAAATACGAATGGGTCTTTCCATAGGTTGTCCGTTTCATGGTCACGCGCACTGATGCCTGCGGGCTTTCGGCACGCTACAAGTACATAAAGGGCTTGGGAAGATATACAGGTAAATGAGGGGCAGAGGAAGATACCAAAACCTAAGAACATAAATGTTAAAGGATATTTGTAGCACGCACCATCACCACTATAGTGATCCACAAGTGCTCTGGTGGGTCTGAAAAGGAATGTGGTTGGGGGGTGGAGGGGTGAGTTAGTGGGAACGAGCCGGGTGCAAGAGAGCAGTGATGTGTTGTTGGCAGCTTGAGTTCGGTTAACACTGTTCGCTGAGCTTGGGGGTGCTTTCTGGTCAGTAGCCGTTGTGTGCTGTTGTGCGAGGCTATGTGTGGTTTGTTTTGTTGTTGCGGTGTAGTGAGGTTTGTTCGGTTTGCTGTGCTTTAGGGTTATGGTTGTGTTTGGTTAGAGTTTGAGAGGTGTATGCAGAGGGGTGAAATTGTTAGTGGGTTGGTTATCGGCCTCGCTATTTAGAAGTGATGTATGCTGAATTTCGACGTTCTTTCTAGATGTGATGAATATCTCTGCATTTCAATATAGATCCGGCACTGGCTAATATTCATAATCCTGTCTATATATGGCGTGCAGCAATATTCACAATTATATCCAAATGTGGCAATGGCTAATATTCTGTATTCTATCCAGATGTGGCAGATCTTCCAGCTTAGTGCGGCACTGGCCAGCATTCGGCACTTCCAGCTAAGTGCGGCACTGGCCAGCATTCGGCACTTCCAGCTAAGTGCGGCACTGGCCAGCATTCGGCACTTCCAGCTAAGTGCGGCACTGGCCAGCATTCGGCACTTCCAGCTAAGTGCGGCACTGGCCAGAATTCGGCACTTTCAGCTAAGTGCGGCACTGGCCAGAATTCGGCACTTTCAGCTAAGTGCGGCACTGGCCAGAATTCGGCACTTGCTAGCATTCGCAGTTCTAGTGTGGCACTTGCTAGCGTCCTATCTAGATGCGACGCAAGCTAATGTTCATAATTATGTCCAAGTGCGGCACTTGCTAACATTCACAGTTCCAAGTGCGGCACTTGCTAACATTCACAATTCCAGGTGCGGCAATTGCGAACATTCACAGTTCCAGGTGCGGCAATTGCGAACATTCACAGTTCCAGGTGCGGCAATTGCGAACATTCACAGTTCCAGGTGCGGCAATTGCGAACATTCACAGTTCCAAGTGCGGCACTTGCTAACATTCACAGTTCCAAGTGCGGCACTTGCTAACATTCACAGTTCCAAGTGCGGCACTTGCTAACATTCACAGTTCCAAGTGCGGCACTTGCTAACATTCACAGTTCCAAGTGCGGCACTTGCTGACATTCACAGTTCCAAGTGCGGCACTTGCTAACATTCACAGTTCCAAGTGCGGCACTTGCTAACATTCACAGTTCCAAGTGCGGCACTTGCTAACATTCACAGTTCCAAGTGCGGCACTTGCTAACATTCACAGTTCCAAGTGCGGCACTTGCTAACATTCACAGTTCCAAGTGCGGCACTTGCTAACATTCACAGTTCCAAGTGCGGCACTTGCTAACATTCACAGTTCCAAGTGCGGCACTTGCTAACATTCACAGTTCCAAGTGCGGCACTTGCGAACATTCACAGTTCCAAGTGCGGCACTTGCGAACATTCACAGTTCCAAGTGCGGCACTTGCGAACATTCACAGTTCCAAGTGCGGCACTTGCGAACATTCACAGTTCCAAGTGCGGCACTTGCGAACATTCACAGTTCCAAGTGCGGCACTTGCGAACATTCACAGTTCCAAGTGCGGCACTTGCGAACATTCACAGTTCCAAGTGCGGCACTTGCGAACATTCACAGTTCCAAGTGCGGCACTTGCGAACATTCACAGTTCCAAGTGCGGCACTTGCGAACATTCACAGTTCCAAGTGCGGCACTTGCGAACATTCACAGTTCCAAGTGCGGCACTTGCGAACATTCACAGTTCCAAGTGCGGCACTTGCGAACATTCACAGTTCCAAGTGCGGCACTTGCGAACATTCACAGTTCCAAGTGCGGCACTTGCGAACATTCACAGTTCCAAGTGCGGCACTTGCGAACATTCACAGTTCCAAGTGCGCCACTTGCAAACATTCACAGTTCCAAGTGCGCCACTTGCAAACATTCACAGTTCCAAGTGCGCCACTTGCAAACATTCACAGTTCCAAGTGCGCCACTTGCAAACATTCACAGTTCCAAGTGCGCCACTTGCAAACATTCACAGTTCCAAGTGCGCCACTTGCAAACATTCACAGTTCCAAGTGCGCCACTTGCAAACATTCACAGTTCCAAGTGCGCCACTTGCAAACATTCACAGTTCCAAGTGCGCCACTTGCGAACATTCACAATTCTAGGTGCGGCAATTGCGAACATTCACAATTCTAGGTGCGGCAATTGCGAACATTCACAATTCTAGGTGTGGCAATTGTGAACATTCACAATTCTAGGTGTGGCAATTGCAACATTCACAATTCTAGGTGTGGCAATTACGAACATTCACAATTCCATCTAGATGCGACGTAGGCCAATATACACAATTCTATCTAAGTGAGGCACTTGCAACATTTGCAATCCTTTCTAAATGCGACACAGGCTGATGTACACAGGGCTAACTAAATGTGATACTTGCCATCCTTCATAGTTCTGTCTGGATCAGCCGGAGGCTAATGTTCACAATTCCATCTAAGTGTGGCATTTGCGAACATTCACAATCCTATCTAGGCGCGACACAGGCTAATGTTCACAATTCTATCTAATTGTAGCACTGGCTAAAGTTTATAATTTTGTTGGGTGTGACGCAGAGAAAGTGGTGTATTAACCGTATATAGAGGGGGAGGTTACGGCTAGATTAAGAGTCATGTGTAGTGGGAGGGAAGGGCCAAGTTTCACAATGCAGCAGGTTTCAGGATTATGGTATAGTAAGTGGAGTTTATAGCAGACAGAGGGTTTGATATACCTATGCTTGAGAGTAGAGTTGTAATGGGCGATTAATAGTGTTTTGTATTCCCCCAAGAGAGTGATGCAGGTGACATTAATCTGACAATCTGGAGTTATTGCTCTACTCCCCACCCACGCCACACTTACTTTTGGTGGTTACTGCTGGTTGACGGCTGGTCGCTGGCTTCCTCTGCAGACACCTGCAGACACACCTTGGAGCCGCCCTTTGCCTTGGGGCCCTTCGCCGCAGGGGCTGCCGGGCAGAGGACTCCCCCGGGAAGGTCAGTCAAGAGCAGTGGTCTGGCCTATCACGGGTAGGGGGAGGATCCGGGAGGCAGGCAGAGGGCGCTGGGGAAGCGAAACGGACAAGGCTGCATGCAGGGGCTGGGGGGCCTAAAACACGTGGAAATGGCCGAAAACCGAGGCTTAAAGGGTCGGAGCAAGGGTCAACTCACCTGGGACCTAAGAGGTGCACAGGTAGTGTCGCTGGAGACTACAGATGGATTTGGCCCATCAGGGGTAGGGCGAGAACTGGGAGGCAGAGGGAGCTGGGGAAGTGAAACACATGAGGCTGATAGAAGTATCCCTATTAAAGGGAACTGAAGGTAGAACAGGTGATGTCTCAGAGGAGTACGGAACATGGTCTTTAAAATGATTAGATCTGGAGTATGGAGAAGGAGCCAATAGCCATAAGAGCTGGGGCATAATGTCAGACGAAGAGAGGGTGGAGAATGAGGGTGCATGCAGGCTTTCAAAAGAATCAAGCACAGAGAAAAGGATAAAATTGTCAGATTTGGAAGACACCAGAACCAACACCATACCATGAGCACCACCAGCACGATCGCATAGTACAGGGGATGTATCCCAGTCATATGCAAGCAGGATCCTTACCAGGAAGGAAACAAATGGGCGAGGCTAGCTCTACTGTCAAGACGAGGATTCTAGGTAAATAAGATTATAAATCAGGATTTTCACAATTATTATTGGAGAAGGGGGAGGTAGACTACAATATATACCATGGCCACAGATGGATAAAGATGATTTAAGATGTAAATTGCACAGTTTAACTACGGTGCGAGAAAATGGATTTATGAATTTTAAAGGATATCAGGAATGACGTTAGTTCTAGATGACATAAAAGGGCTGCTAGCGGCTATTCTAGATGAGAGCGGACATTTGGAAGAGAGCAGGATATGCAGGTGTGACTGCGCAAAATACAACATGGAGCGCCATTAATAATTGCAGAGAAGACGTATGGCGAGCGCTCAAAGTGCAACATCCTGATACATGGCATATGGGTGCAATTATGACTAGTAAAATGAGAGGATGAAGATCCTGTCGATTTATTAAAGACATTCAGGACAGATGGCAGCAGGAGGCGCATGAAACTGTGGGATAAAACAGTAGCATTATTTTATCATATTTTGCGTCAAGGACTGCCTGAGCCAGTGCAAAGACAATCGTGAATCACTGCCGATGAATGCAGGAAAGGTATAAGAACCTGAGAACAGAAAGCTGGAGTAATTAACGTTCGTTCAGAAGAAGATGTCCAAAATAGCCACTGAGGGAGCAGTACTGACAAGTAATGAAGGAGGGGTGACACAGGAGACACAGTTAGGGTAGCAAAATAACACAGGATATCATGCAGATCAGAGTAGGTAAAACTTTTGTTTGGCCAAGAGTTAGAAGGAATGGCTCTAGAGGAGTAGGACGAGGTGGATTTAATGGTCGGCAGTCAAAACAATGTTGGAATTGTGGAAGAATGGCTACGTAGCTTGGACATGCATAGGAAGCAGAATTGCCAAGCTGCAAGAGGGGGGGATGGGTTATGCTCAATTTAATGCAGAACTTCAGGACTATTATACCCAGGATCACATGTATGCACGGACATATTCCCTGCAACACCAACAAATGCAGTCAGTGACGCTGCAAATGCAAGTGCTGAAAGGACAACCACAGGAGACGCCCATGCAAACAGGCACAACTGCAGCAAGCACAGATCCAGCAGGCTATGGTACCACAATGGAACAGGACCCCAGGAGTCCAACAGGCACCCGCACCCAAAACGGGGAGCGTGACTGTGATAGGAGGAAATCCTTTCACAGGTACGGGGATGAATTTATATCCATCCACAGAGTGACTTGATGGGTTCAGTGCCATCAGTGACACCAGACTCCCTCCCTCCCCCCCAAGAAAGAGGAACCAAGTGTCAAGCTGACAAAAGGGGGGCAAGACATTTTAATTTCTAGTAGACCCTGGAACCACTCGTTTATGTTTGCGAGGGAAACTACCCAATCAGGTACTGCAATGAATGCTCAAGGGTTCTCTGGAGTTTTGTTCCCTTTACAGACGAATTACCAATTTTTATAGCAGAACAAGTTAGGTCAATGCCATGGTTATACTCTAAGCAGACGCCAGTTAACATATTGGGAGGTGACTTAATGACAAAGCTGAACATGACGATATCTTGAACTAACGAAGGAATAGTGTGCTCTACTCCAGGGATACACTTTCTGAATGTAGAAGAGTTTATATTAGCCTTTACAGGCCAGAACACATTACAAGGGGTGCCTTTAGATTCAGAAGTATGTTTGTATGGAATGACCATTTTATTGTCATGGTTGGCAGGTAAAATATTGAGAATGCCAGATAAATGATTGTTTAGGCCAGAAATCCCCATGGATGAGGAGGAAGGGCAGATTATTCCCTTGGAGTTAGACACAGCAGTGGTCAGAGAAGAAAGGGTGATGCTTCATGTGACAGACAAAGGAAGGGGGTGGAGAACAGCGATAGCTCCTATTGAAGGATACAGGTTGGCAGATTTGACAGACTAAGAACTGTTTAGAGATGACTATTCTGACAATGAATTAGTGCTTTTAAAAGTATTCTTTATTGGATTAAAGTAAGAATATAGAAATACAGCAGAGGATGGCATTGGTAAAAAGAAGACCGTCACTCTTTCAGGAATACTGTGCCAGAGATTTTATGGACCATGCACCCATATGATGTGGGTTTATTAAAAGGGATAGGTGCAGTTAAAAGTAAATTAAAACCAGGAGCTCTTACCACAGGCAAAACAATACCCAATGTACAGATGTACAGACAGGTGGATGAAGGTTTATTCAAGACCATTTCCGCTTTAATGAAGCAAGGCATATTGGTGCCACCCGATTCATCATTCAACACGGCTGTGTACCCTGTGAAAAGATTCAAGTAGGGGGGGGGGTGAGGTCGTGGTGATTCATTCAGGACCTTCGCGCTCTAAACAATATAGTCAAAGCAGAGTTTCCTTTAATTCCAAATCCTGTGACAATATTGTGCGACATCCCATCTGAGACTAAATATTTTACAGTTATAGATTTAAAAAATGCATTATTTTCAATTCCCCTTCATGAAGATACACGAGATTTGACTTCCTTTTCCTATAGAAGGAGCCACCTGAAACATACTTGTTTGCCGCAGGGGTACTGCGAGTCCCCTTTCATCTTTAACAGAGTCCTCCAGATGGACTTGGGTAATGTCCAACTTGAAAGTGCAATAATTCGGTATGTGGATGGCATTTTGCTGTGTGTGAGATGGAGAAAAAGTGTAGAGAAGACTGTTAAACTTATGACCATTCTCTCAGAGAAAGGCTATAAGGTAGACGAGAAGAACAAGTTAATTTCTTACCTGGTAACGTTCTTTCGATGGGATGTTCCGACGACGTATTCCAAATCCATGACAGGTAATCACCACATCTGTGCTGCTTCGGAAAATTGACGTCAATACGCTGTCCTTGTGGGTCTCCATCGAGCCGACATCACCGGATGTTATAAGTAGGACACACGACGCCCGTAGCCTCGGTTGTAGTTTTTTCCCCAGAACGTGTGGCACCAATCTTCTGCCAATATGACCACAGAAAGCCTTGCGGAAACGTAAGCTGCAATCGCATAAGAAATTCTGTAGTGGACAGGCTGGGAGGGAACGATGTGGAATACGTCGTCGGAACATCCCATCGAAAGAACGTTACCAGGTAAGAAAGTATCTCATTCTTCGAAGGGATTGGTTCCTCTGACATATTCCACATCTATGACAGACTCCCAAAGGAGTACCAACGTATGGAGGAGGGAAAAGAATTTAGAATGCCCAATTAAATTGCAGAATAGCGGACCGCCTTGCCAAAGGTCAAGTCCTGCCCATGGATACAATCCAGGGAGTATTGTCTTACAAAAGTATGGACAGAGGCCCATGTGGCTGCTTCACAAATGTTACGAATGGGAACACCCCTCTGCAAAGCAGTACACGCAGCCACATCTCTAGTAGAATGGGCCCGTAAGCCTACCGGAGGGAGGGTCCTTACCCGCAAAGCGGTAACATTCAGAAATTGTCAAGATAATCCATCTAGAAAAAGTCTGCTTAGTAACAGCCTGTCCCAAACGCCTTGCAGCATATCCTACAAAGAGTTGATCGTCCACTCGGACATGCGTGATATGTATAAACTTAATGCTCTCCTAGGATCCAACCTATGGAGCCTCTCCTCTTCCTTACCAGGATTTGGAAGAAGATAGAACGCTGGAAGAATGACCTTCTGGCTTAAATGAAATTCCGACACAACTTTCGGAAAAAAAGAAGGATGAACCCTAAGGACAACCCTGTCCTTCTGAAACACTGAAGGGTGACTTAGCAGATAGTGCCTGCAACTCACTCTGCGAGCGGAAGTAACCACAACTAAAAATACAGTTTTAAGGGTCAACAGTCTCAAAGGACAAGAATGTAAAGGCTCAAATGGAGCACCCATTAGGAATTTTAGAACCAGGTTCAAATCCCAACCGGGCACCTGGAAAGGTGATGGTGGGAACACATTAGTGAGCCCTTTCAGAAACTGCGAAATTAAAGGAATCTTAAAAAAGAAAACTCCTCAGACGAGCGCTTAAATATAGGCAGCGCCGCCAGGTAACCTTTAATGGTACCCACTTGCAGGCCCTTGTGGGCTAACGAAAGCATAAGACAGAACCACACGAATGGCACATGAAAAAGGATCCACATTCTTGACCCTGCACCAGTCGCAGAACTTTCTCCAACAGCCAAGGGACTTTGTTGCAGGCCTTCTGGCCGAAAGCAACACCTCCATCATGCCTTCAGGGAGGTCCCAATCCTTATAGCTCAACCTTTCAGAAGCCAAGCATGAAGGTTGAGGGACTTGACCTCTGGATGGAGAACCTGACCCATCTCCCGTGAGCAGACCGGTAGGGAAGACGGCGTGGAGGGCAGATGGACATGTCGAAAAGGTCCAGGTACCACGTTCTCCAGGCCCATGCCGGAGCAATGAGGATCATTCGGGAACCGAACCTCCATAACCTCCACAGCACTTGCGGAATGACAGACTGGAGGAAACGCATACAGCAGTGGGTAGGACCACTCCACTACGAACGAGTCCCCCAAGGCTACTCTTCGAGGGAATTCCTGCAAGCAGAATCTTTCGCACTTCCGGTTGACACTGGTGGCGAAGAGATCCACTTGAGGGGTCCCCCAAAGGGCAAAGATCTCCAGGAGAATCTCCTGAGCCAGCTCCCACTTGTGAGAGCCTACGCCGCCTCGTTTTCGTCTCCGGCCAGATGAACTGCTGAGATCGAAATTTCCTGCTGGATGGCCCAGAACCAGAGCTGCATCGCCTCTCTGCACAGAGGGAGAGACCCAACCCTCCCCCTCCCTTTTTCTGTTGAGGTAGTGCATGGCCACTGTATTGACCGTCAGAATCAGGGCATTCTTCCCCCACACAGACGGCAGAAAAGCCTTCAGGGCTAGCCTGATGGCCCTCAGCTCTAACAGATGGATATGGAGTCTGGACTCCGACGGAGACCAACGACCGCTGACTCAACTCGTTGGCATGAGCTCCCCATCCCGTGAGGGATGCGTCCGTCACGATCATAGCCAAAATGGAGCCCCCTTCATCAGATTGCCTTCGACGGCCCACCATAGAAGATCCTGAGCGACCGAGGGCGGCACCTGAACGGGATCCGACATCCTGCCTGAAGACTGCGACCACTGCATCTTGAGAGCCCACTGCAGAGCTCTCATCCGCAGCCTGGCCTCTGGCACCAGGAAAATGCAGGATGCCATGAGGCCTAGCAACCTCAAGAATTAGAACGCCGGGAGACTCTGGGCATGTTGAAACTCGTGCACCATCTGTAGAATGTGATGAGCCCTCCCCTGGGGAGGGAAACACTGCCCCAGGGATGTGCCGAGCACTGCTCCGATGTACTGGAGCCACTGGGTTGGCGTCAAGTGGGACTTCTTTAAGTTGAGGGAGAAGCCCAGCCTGTGAAGGGAGTGGCAGGTGACTGACAGATGATCCAGGACTTGCTCGGGAGAGCGTGCCCTGATCAACCAATCGTCCAGGTAGGGGTAGATGTGAATCCCCCTTTCCGGAGATATGCTGCCACCACCACCATAAGCTTGGTCAAGACCCTCGGGGCGGAGGTCAAGCCGAACGGCAGGACCCGAAACTGAAAGTGCGAGTCGCCAACCGCGAACCTCAAGTACTTCTTGTGCTTGGGATGAATCGGCACATGAAAATAAGCACCCTTGAGGTTGAGGGACACCAACCAGTCCTGAAGTTGAAGGGCCTGGAGGACTTGAGACAGTGTAACCATCGTGAACTTGTCCTTCCTGAGTAGCTTTTTCAAACCACGCAAATCCATGATGGTCTCATTCCCCAGTCTTTTTTAGAAATCAAAAAATATGGCGAATACCATCCCTTGTTCCTCTCCGCTACAGGCACCAGTTCTATGGCGCCTTTCTCCAGCAGGGATTTGATTTTCTGCGCAAGGAGCGGATCCGGACTCTTCAAAGAGAGATTCCCTAGTGGATTGTTGCGAGGCCTCTGCCAGAAAGGAAGGCAGTAGCCGTAGGCTATGATCTCCAGAACCCACACATCTGAAGTAATAGCACGCCATTCTACATGATGCTGCGCCAGCCCTCCCCCAACCGGCGAACCATGGGACATGGCCTCATGACTGAGCTGAAGCGGCTGCAGCAGTGCCTGAGGGCAAAGAGGCAACTGCCCGAGCGGCCTTAGCACCTCGAGTACCTTGTTTTCCACCGCTGGTACTCCTACGTGGGCCCCTTTGACTTGCAGCTCCCCTCGATCTAACAGAGGTAGAGTAGTATCGAAAGGAACCTCCCCTCCATTGCTGTCCGCTAGGACAAAAAGGCAGAGGGTGGCGAACTGCAGCGCTCCACGACTTCGCTGCAGCTTTGGAGGTTTGCAACCTCTCAAGGCTCTCGTCAGCCTTGCTTCCAAAAAGATGGTCACCATCAAAGGGCATGTTGAGAAGCCGGGCTTGTACATCCGGAGAAAACCCCGACTTTCGCAACTACGCAAATCTGCGCGGTTGCGGATCACGGTGCTCGCCTCCATGGACCGGCTGACACAGTCTGCCATGTCCAGACCCGACTGAACAGATTCACACATGGCATCTTTGCCATCCTGTACAAGGGCAAGAAAGCCATCCCGTTCCTCCCCTTCAGTAATATGTTCAGCCGCCAATGAAACAATTCCACAGAGTCTGAGTGAAACGTGTTAAGGCAAACATGGAGTTGGCTGCTTTCAAAGCCATGCCCCCTGAAGAAAAGACTTTCTTGGCCCAACCATCAAAACATTTGTCGTCCCTATCAGGAGGGATGGTAAGGTATGACGCCTGTTGTGCTGGGGCTGTAGCCGCCTGCTCCACCAAACTCTCCGGAGTAGGGTGCATGGACAAGTAGCTGGGGTTGCCACTGGCTGGGCGGTACTTTTTCGGCAACGACTTACCCACTGCCGGGAGACTCTCGGGAGCAGTCCAAGCCGCTGCCACCCTATGGAATGGCAGTACCGGGTCAGTTGGTGGACCTTGGTCCAAGATATCCGTCAGGTCATCCTGCAGAAAATCCACTGGTGGAGCAGACCACCCCAAGTACTCAGTCACCCTCGGCATTAGCTGCCGGTACAAAGACTCTGCGTGCGTGCGTGCGTGCCAGGCTCAGGCCTACCAAACTCAACCTCCGGAGAGGTGTCAAGACCAGTGGCGTCGTGCAAAGCATGACGCAGGTCTTCCATCTGCCTATGAGCAGATAACAGTTCGTCAGGAACCAAACCTGCATCAGACCCTTCATCCACCTCAGAAATATAACTAAGAGGCTGAAATAAATCCCTGGATGAGGGCACAGAAAAAGGGACAAACACATTTTTCGACTTGGCTAGAGCCTTCTTCGGGGTTTCCACTGGTCTCCGGGGTACCTCCGATAAAGCATCCTCGAAAGGAGTCGAGGGCATCGACAGAATCGGCGTCGAGCGTGGCGCTGATGGCTTTGACACAGGCCTCGAGGGCGGTGCCCCGAGCGTGTCCTTAGACGGCCTTGGCGCCGATGGCGTCTACGTCTTCTTCGAAGACCTCACAGGCTCCGACTGCCTCGAGGTGGTTGAGGTGGTCGAGGACCAGGACCTGGAGCGGGCATGGCTAGAGAGATCCACCTCGATCGAAGGCTCCCGATGATCGTGCCGACCATCCGAGCCTGAAGGCTTGCGAGCGGTGGCCCCAGCACATTCCCTGACGGCTTCTTTCGAAGGCGCGGACGGAACAGAGCCCTGCAATTGAAAAATCGCCATCATCTCCGTACTAAATTCATCCCATTCCGCAGGAGAAGAATGCTTGTTGGGACAAGCAACCCGCCGATGGGCAGGTGACCGGTGACGGCGCTTCCGCGAGTGCCTCGAAGAGGCAGAGGAATGGCAGGAACCACTCCGGGACCGAGACCCCCTGGAATCGTCGATCGAAAGCCCAGCGGATTTCGACATTCGGGGTTTGGAAACCCTACCAACAGAAAGCTTCTTCCGCTCCCGCAAGGCCTTCAATGCTAACGACTGGCAATAATCATAGTCATCCGTGGCATGGTCCTCACCGAGGCACCAGAGGTAGGCGTCATGCGGGTCCGTAAGTGACATCTTGGGACCGCAGTCCTGACACTTCTTGAATCCTGGCCGCGGGGTAGAAGACGACAAACCAGTTCGAATAACCGATAGAATAACTCAGAAGAACTGAGGTGCGCCAAGATCCCCAAAGCGAACACATTTGCGGAAAAAACGGAACTGAGGCTACGGGCGTCGTTAAGGTTAGAGGACATTTGTACCGCGCACTATCACCACCGAAGTGGTCCCTTGGCGCTCTGGCGGCTCTGAAAAAGGGGAGGAGAGGGGGTGGGTTAGTGGGAATAAGCTGGAAAAGTGCAAGAGCAGTGATGTGCTGTTGGCAGCCTCAGCCCCGTGGATCCGTTGGCTGGGCTTGGGGGCGTTTTATGGTCCGTGGTCGTCGCGTGCTGTTGTGCAAGTCTATGTGTGGTTTGTTTTGTTGTTGCATTGCTGTGAAGTTTGCACGGATTGCTGCGTTTAAGGCTTGTGGTTGTGTGTGGCTATAGTTTGAGAGGTGTCTGCAGAGGGATGGAATTGTTAGTTGGTTGGTTAATTGGCATTGCTGTCCTTGCGATTGTGGGATTCCATCTAGGTGCAGTACATGCTAACAGTCACATTTCTATCTAGATGCGACACAGGCTAGGTTCAGAATTCTAAGTGTGGTGCATGCTAAGAATCACATATGCTAACAATCACATTTGTGTCTAGATTTGGCGCAGACTAAACTTGAGAATTCCATCTAAGTGTGGTGTCAAGGGTTTTGACCCATGTTGAATCCTTAGACTGGGTAGATGTGGGGATGAGCTGGCGCCGCCCATTATTCTATCCCAGAACAAACTAAATCAATAGACTGGGTGGATGTGGGGATGAGCTATCGCCGCCCACATTCACGCCAGAATCCAGGAGAACTGCGCAGTTGGCACAAGACCACTCAAAAGATACAACCTTCTTGTGGGGGGTTCCACATCACCACTCTTCTGTAAGGATGCCATCAAAACAATGTTAAGCAAGGGTCCTATACTATCAAGCAAAAGACCACTCTATTGAAATGCAGTAATTCAAGACAGATCCCAAAAATGGATGCAATACCGGTACTCACCACTATCAGAAAGCCGGTGTTTTAAAACCACCAGAATTTTGTGTAAAACTGAACAGTGGAACCCAAACCAGGCCAAGAAAGACTTGCTAAAAGGTGGACACAATGTAAAACTATATTCTGAAATGACTTGAAGGAAGTAATTATTTAATGTATACGTAAAAATTGTAAGTTTGATTTAAACTGGGAACTAAAGTGACATTTAGCTGAATTCTGCCTGACAACTACCCCCGACAGGAGAAACCTGCTCAGCCACTCTTCCCAAGCCTAGCTGCATCCTGCTTCCCCACCAAAAGGAGTGGACACCTCTCTGATTAGATTAGGGGAGGGGCACCTGCAGGAGATTGAACAAAGCCTTGTCCTGGACTCAGGCAAATGTTATATTGGGGGGGGCGTAAAATGGCTTCCTCTTGGGAGAAGTGGGAGGAGAGGTGCCTCTGGGAGCCACCCGAGCTGGAGGCGGGGGCAGACAGAAGCTTCCCCCATGTGCTTTGGAACCTAAACCACACCCATCTGGGCCAGAGCATAAATGTAAAAAGATGGATAATTCATAGTACGGATTTGTCAGAATTATATAAGTAATATTATTCTTGTGATTTTTCTGTGCACGTTTTAAGAGGTGTTAGGACCCTGTGGTGTATTCTGGGGGGTTGCTAGTGGAAAATAGGGTCTTACTCCAAATGTCTGCATGTTAAAAATCTGACACTTCATCAATTAATGTCCATACTCCTTGCACACATGTGTGTAATTTTTGGTAAATGTCCGATATTGGTAAACCAGTCAAAAAGCGCAAAATGTTGTCATTTTTTAATGCAAGCCCCCAGGAAGATCAGAGGCGGACAAGCATGGACCATAAGGAATATATAATGTGTACATGTAATTTCAACAAATTGTGTATCTGGGAAATATGTATTTCAATCAAATATAGATTTGTGGGCAAATTGACCAGGGGAGGATCCTCTGACCCATAAACAGACCTCATCATGATGACAATCCATTTCCTTCCCCCAATCACGGGAGAGGGGAGAATTGGGCCAATGACAAGTAGAGAGGGGCAGGCTTAGCTAGGCCCAGGCACACACCAATTTTCAAAACACATAAAAAGAGACTGCTGGGACAGGTAGAGACATTCAATTCCATTTGCTGCGGAGCGTGCTGACCGACGACTTCACATCCAGAGATCCAACACTTGGACTTCCAAGCTAAACAGAGACTACAGAACTTTGAACCTAGAAGGCCCACTGCAAGCAAAAGTATTCTCAGCAGGCCTTCAGAATCCAGCAAACCTAACTAAACTATTCAACAGCCGGGCCAGCTGTTTGAATTCTTTGCCAAGAACGTGTGCCGGAAACGCAGACCAGACCCAGACCGCTGTGAGCAGAACCAGAGATCCGGATCGCTGTGAGCAGAACCGGTGCCTGATTAGTCCGCCGAGCAGAGAGAACTGCCGCTGGACGTGTTGACCAGATCCGTGACGAGGCCCATTCATTTCAAAATTAGGAATGAGTATCCACCAGAACTGTGCAGAACCCAATCTCTTAGTTAAAATAATCTAATCCAAACTATTTTAACCTAATTAGAACAGCCTCCTAGAAATGTGTCATCTGTCATTTGTAAAGCTGCACAACTGTCACCTGTCAATTCTGCAGCTGCAAGCTGTCACCTGTCATTTTGAGTTTTACTTTAAATCCGAAAATCTACCTTTATTAAATCATCTGCATCTCCGAAAGATGTGATTCTAGGCTTTCCAACGAACTTAGAACTGACTTCCTACTCCCTATACTTTTTCCGCAATCGCGATTTACGCACTCGCAAAATTTACCGCGATTTGGGCTCAATTTCTCCACTTGTCAAAATAGCAGCTCCATTCCTTCCTTTGTTAAAATCCGTTTGCAACCTAGTAAAAACGCATAGAGCATTGCTAAAGTGAGCCTGAACTAATACCAACAAGCATCTCTCACTCACCCTGAATCTCTAGAGGGAATTAAAATCAGTTAGCACATTTTCCCATCCGTTGCCATCACATTTAAAAGCATTTTGGGCCCGTGTTTCAAACTTCTACCTGTTTCCTCTAAGCTTGCTTGGGGGGAACTGAATTTCGTATTGTATTTGATTGCATTCCTGAGAACTGTGTGCTCCTCTTTCCATCTCCTTCCATTTCTTACATTGCATGGGGGGGGTGAATTGCCAGAGAAAAAGTGATTACATTGTTGTTGGTTGAAATCATATCAAGTTTATTTGCTGTACTGCATTTTATTCCACCTTGCATTTCCTTGAAACCATAAAGCATTTTCAGCTACCTCATCCTCTATTCTACTCCTAAGTAATCAAGTGTACCACTGTAACATTACCCATTGTGGATCCACATCATATGTCTCAGTGTACTATCAGATATTCATGTATTATAAAAGTGTGATATATATATATTGTTTAATTTTTCAAATAAACCTTTTAATTTGCAAAACAAACCTACTTCTTGGCTCAGTGGGGTCAGGGGGATTCTAAGAGAGGGGTGTCATATAAGGGTTGTCATCCAGAGTACATGAACTGGACCTAAAAATATATCAATAAGGGTTTCCCTCAGCATCCCAGGCTAGGCATTGACTTAGCTGTAGTGTTGAAGTGAAGCCGCTTAACAGTGGCATATGCTAACATTCACATTTCGGAAATTCCATCTAAGTGTGGCATATGCTAACAGTCATATTTTTGTCTAGATTCGGCACAGACTAAACTTGAAAAATTCCATCTAAGTGTGGCATATGCCAACAATCACATTTCTGAAATTCCATCTAAGTGTGGCATATGCTAACAATCACATTTCTGAAATTCCATCTAGGTGTGGCATATGCCAACAATCACATTTCTGAAATGCCATCTAAGTGTGGCATATGCTAACAATCACATTTCTGAAATTCCATCTAGGTGTGGCATATGCCAACAATCACATTCCTGTCTAGATTTGGCGCAGACTAAACTTGAGAATTCCATCTAAGTGTGGCATATGCCAACAGTCATTTCTGTCTAGATTCGGCGCAGACTAAACTTTGTGGTTCTCTCAGGGTATGGTACTGGTTAACATTATACTGCAGACCATTCAAAGGTAAGTTAGAGTGGTAGGAGCTTTCTGGAGTAGAGTAATTGCTCTACCCCCCATTCATGCCAGCACTTAGTTTTGTCGGTGTGTGGTGGCTTCATTGGCTTCCCTTGCAGACACTCTCTGGAGTCGCCATTGTAGGAGCCGCCCTTAGCCTTGGGGCCCTTAGCCACAGGGGCTGCCGATTGTAGTGGAGCGAGGTGCCCAAGGAAAGCAGCAGGCTAAGGTGATTTGTGACCCTGAGTCTTGCCGAGATGCCCCCCAAACAGCCAGAAACACTGTAAAAGTGTTTAAAAAATGGCGATCCAGCGCGCTCAGCGCTACATGCACCTTTCCCCATGTCCCATTCCTGACCTCCCGACCCTCCCCCCAGCCCCATTGGTAATTTCCCCCCATATCATGAACCCTCCCAGGGCAGCCCTCTGCCCGGTAGCCCCTGCGCCAAGGGCGGCTCCTACAATGGCGGCTCCAGAGTGTCTGCAGATGTCAGCAGGGGAAGCCAATGAAGCCACCAGACACCGACAAAACTAAGTGCTGGCATGAGTGGGGGTAGAGCAATTACTCTACTCCAGAAAGCTCCTGCCACTCCAACTTACCTTTGAATGGTCTGCAGTATAATGTTAACCAGACATGTAAAGTCTACTGTACATGCAGGTTTGTCATGCTGGAAAAGGAGGGGCTTCCTCCACGCAGACAGCACTACAGTGCAACATGCGGCCCTACTGGATAGGCTTACAGAAGCATTGAGTCTCCCATTGACCCCGGCAGTCGTAAAATGCCTAGAGCATTCTAAACTGGCAGATTTAATTTCCCACGGAAACTAAGCTACAGGCGTAGAGGCCAAAAAAGCAGCCCATTATCCACTGAGAGATACCAGAGGGTGTTTTACCGTCTAGTCCCCAGGGATCTCTTGCTCGGGTGGCCAGGGCACGGCCAATGCTTTTGGATGCAGACCCTGGGGGTGGACCAGTGGGGGAGGATCACCTGGGTCAGGGGGTCCTCTGGGAGTGGGGGGTAAGATACCCAACAGTGAGACGCGGTATCCCTCACTTTCCAACACCTTAACCCCCATCCTATTTTTTAGGGTATTCCGATTTTCCAACCCCATCGCCCCCTTCCTGCACAAACACCGAGCCGAGGAAGAGAAGGTCTGAGCTAAGAAAGACTAACACTCAAACATTACACCAGACATTTCCTATTAGTACGGTCAGGCAGAGTCAGGCAATTGCATACACCCGATACCTATTGACTTTCCTCACACAGATAAAAGGTGGAGCACTGGGACACACTGAGCAAGGCACGAGAAGGAGCCATTCTTCCGGGGCAGCAGCAAAGCATATGGAGCAAGACGGCAGGCCGAGAAGCAGAATCAGGGAGTGGCAAGACCTTGGGCGTCCCAGCGAACATTGTTACCTCCAAAGAATCTTTAAGGCTGCACATGTGACCCCGACGGAAGAGAACCGTGAATCTGGCATTATGTGCTACAGCTACCAGCCGCCCTCGCAGGTGGGTAACCAAGTTGGGGAGGTGAAGCAGCAGCTGTGGTATCAACCTTGGCTCCTAGATCAAAGACACGAGCACAGAAACCAACACAGCCGAAAGGCTGGTCTGTGTTGAAGAGAACATTTACAAGTGGCAACAGTGTACCATGAGAATGAAGGTTACGCGTATACTGAGAAGACGCGAGTGAAAGTAAAATGTGATTAATCCGCCAAGTATTGCTGAACTGTGAATCGAACAAGTGAGACTTGATACGAGATAACAGTGATCCAGCATAGCGAAATTGTCCAATCAAAGGTCTGTTTAAATGTGCATAGTGGTGCAAACAGAAAAGTGAAAAAGCCGAGAAACCCATGAATGACAAATTTATCTGACATCAGTGGAACGATGAATTAGAAAAGTGAACTGTAATCAAAGTGGTCATGCTGAGGTATTCGTAAAACCCCCTGGCACATTTGTAAGTCTTCAATGAGAAAAGCAAACTGAGCAATTGCGATTCGGAAGGTTGGAGCCCAACAGAAGGAGACCTGTAGCGAACTGTGAGAAGTGTGAAGTGTAAAGCCTGAAGTTTGTAAACTATGAATCCTGGAGGAAAGGAACTTTTGTTTTGTTGAATGAACCCAAGGGATCCTGCGAATAAGAAACTTTGTGCGAACAAGAGACTTTTCCATGGAAGGCCCTGGTCCGCATCCTGAGCTGCATCCTTGTGTCTAAAGACAAGAGTGCGTTCTAAGACCCGAGTGTGCCACCTTACCCCGGGAGGAAGGGAGATTTGCTCTGTTACTTTGACATTGTTTTGAACACTGCTTTTTCCTTTACATATACATCTTTCCCTATACACATTTATTTTAGTAGAATAAGTGCAGGCATTTTTTTTAGAATAGACCATTTTTTTGTTTTGTCTGACAAAGGACCAGGACTGTTTTTTTACTTTGATGGGTGCGAGTACTCAAATCTTTAGTCATAGGTCAAGCTAGGAGTTTTTCAAACCCCGCTTTCAAGTTACAATAAAGTTGTTGAACTTGCCAATCTTACGTCTGTCTACTTGTGATACCATGCCTCCCTTACAACACCCACATCTAGGTTCGAGAAAGAAGATGTTAAAACAAATGACAGGATGATGCATGTTAGCAAAGAAGGGCCTTAACATGCAGTTTATTCCGTTAATTGAAATACAAGGTGGAGTTCCACAAGGAACAGCATTTGTGGAGAAAGCGTGGGTGTTCCTTATCCCCTTACTGAGGCAATTTGGAGGCAGAACAGCACTGGAAAGCCAGTTAGGTCTCTAGCATTATTGAGAGTAGTGCTGGAGCAGCATCACTACTCCGCACATGACTTGAGAGAGTCTAGCAGCAACAATTGCAGAAGAGTGGCTCTCACCCAATCTTCTGGAACACATGGCACAGTTCATTGTGAATTACATAGTTTGCCAGAAATTCACTGCAGGGCACACTTTGCGAACAGTGAGAGGAGCAATCCCTAGACCCAATGGCCCATTTCAGCATCTGCAAATAGATTAGGTATATATGCTACAAATATGCAATGGCTAAAGATATATGCTGGTCGTGGTATGTCCTATCTTTACATGGATAGGGGAAAGTCTATACGCACAAACCCTGGTGCCCTGTGCGTTGTCAAGTTCCTTGTACGCAATGTGTTCCACAGGTTGGGGGCACAAGGTTTTGCGGTCTGACAATGGCCCGCATTATATAAAATTAGTTATTTGAACAGATGGTACTTCTGTTGGTATAAAACAATTTCTCCTCTGCTTACCAACCACAGGCAAATGGGATCTACAAGAGGTTAAATGGATTATTAAAGGAGCGAGGGATGGCTACATTGCCTGCCCCTGGCTTCATATTCCCTTAGAAATCAGCCCGATTCAGATCACCATCCAACGCCTCATGAGTTGGTGATTAGACGCTGTATGAGAACTTAATGGACTCCTCCAACTAGGGTAAGAACTGATGCCCATATTGTATCAAAGGCATTAGGTGACGAGATGCACGATTTAATGTTTGCAGGTGTCTTTCACGCATCAATAGAACAAGTAATAAACACAATGGAGGACTCTGGGTGGGTTTTACACACCCTATACACAATCCCAAATACGTAGTCACACAAAATGTGTACGGCTATGGTCAACTAATATCTTATGATTTTCGGAGCAAATTCTATATGACCCTCCAACCAAACCAACTGTTCCCACCAACTAGAATCTATCCCTAGATGCCAGTGGTGTGTCGCCTATCTAGGGTAAGGGGACTTGCTGACCATATTCTCACACTACGATAAAAATGCAACAAGGAACTATTGTTAGTATATGTCCTTGTGGTAAGAATACAAACAGGAAACCCACTTCCTTTAATGTCCTGTTTCTATGTACTGCAGTCGCACAGCGTTGACCCAACATCTACAGGGATTTGTTTGCCCGTTTAAAAGCACGTTGAAGGTTCACCGGTATACCAAAATGTTGAACATCTAGCAAGACAGCAATGATAATGACAGCTATATTCTTGCCAGGACTTCAAACTGCAATAAATGCCAAGTGGCTGCAGATTACATGATGGGCACTACTGCAGACGATTAATGAAACAAAAGGATTCAATGCAATTGTAGAAGAATTGAGAGCGATCAGGCTGATGCCAGTTCATAACAGGTATCTTCTAGATAGGATTACAGCAATGGAGGGAGGCGTGCGCGCCGAGTTCGGGCCTTCTTGCTCTACATTTACACCTTCTCATGATGGAGAGAATGGAGCCCTGACAGAGGCAATAACTATGTTGACGACCCTGCATATGAAAACAGAGGATGAAGTTGATGAAACAATTGGTTTACATCTTTGTCGTGGATTCCAACTTGCCTGGCGAATGCTTTTAAAGTACTTAGAGCAATGCTAGTGTTTTTGTACTGCTAGAATTCTGTTTCATAAGGATCATTGTGGGACAATGCAAGAAGACCGCCAAGAAGGCTATTGGGTTGAAGATGACGACGCTGGAATGTGTGAGCAGAAGCAAAATGAAGACGGTGCCCGTGAGAAAATAAAGAAAAGTACCATTGCACCTACAGGAACCAAGTTCCATTGCACTAAGGATCAGAAAAGATAAATGGGACGTTGGATATTCTGTTCACCATCTGGAGAGTGCTGCCGAATGACCTGGACTATGGATGAATACAGATAATTCAGGCCACCTAAGTGGGGTGACAAGGATTTGGATCCCAAAATAGAAACAGGATGAAGATGCTGATAAATGAAAAAGGAGATAAAGACCATGAAAGCAGAAAATTTGGTCTAGAATTCGATCGGGGGGGGGGTGTAGAGGAGCAGGTAGACGCTATCCTGCCAGTTCCCACCCAATCACCACCGTTATATTGGAACAGTCTGAGAAAAACCATAGATGGGACCCCTACATCATTCCTATACCACATCGAGTGTATGAGAGACTTTATGCACTCAGACAGCCATATAGAATGTACCCTGGCACTAGTGTGGAAGGATGTTGTATAGAAGAACGATACCTGGAAGGATGTCGCCTGCCAAGATGTTAGAATGCACTGGTGGACATCATGGATTTACGTTAAAATGAAATCTGAAAAGGACAAAATTATGTCATGTAGGGGATATATGAACCTCTGATGAAACAATATGAAAAATACTAAGTAATGATGTAACTGAAGCACTAAAAGTAACATGTACCTAAAGCTAAAGTAATCATGGATCTAAAGAAAATAAAAGTAGCTTAGTGACCAATAACTGTAAATACGCAGTAACGCAAGGTAGAAAGAAAATTTATAGAAGCTGGCTATAGAAGAATATATAACTTGGCAAGGACGGCCATATTGGGAAAATGGATGCTGGCTCACATTGAACATAACCAAGCTACCTCGGAGACAGGCAGAGGATGTAAGAATCAGGAGACACATTAATTAGCTAACAGTTTCATGTTCAGAGCCTACGATGAGTCGGTACTGGAGTAGATCTGCTCCGGTCTATCCTCCGTATCCTGCCGGTCCGCATACCTAGAAGGCTCCACAGCCGGGACCGCATCTCTATCCCACTCAGGAGGTTGTTGGGCCGGAGTGGCCACCTTGTCTACCTGGCGCTGGTTCCTTTGCTGCTACTTCTTCAGCCGTATCTCGCCTTGGGGTTAAGGACACCCACTGGGCAGCCGCCACCTCTTTCCTGCACTATGGGAAAATCCTAAAATGCAGAGTTTAACCAGAGACCGTATGAAGGCTCGACACGTCATGCAAGAAGTAACTGCACGCACAACCATGTTTCTCATTTTCAACACATTTCTCCCATCCTCCAATTTTTTGGCAACTCAGGAGGTTAATATGGAGTCCTATTTACCACTAGTTGGCACTTTTGTGGGGCTTTTCTGGAAGCATCAGGCCAAATTCTAATTTGCAAGTGGGTAAGAGCAAGAATTGTGCAGATTTTGAAAATTCTTTAAAATAATGCATGTGGAGAAATATCTACTAACTTTACTGATTTTACAAATTCTGGTGCAATTGCCCACCAACAGATAGGGTGCCCCTTGCTTTAGAGATACCACGCAGGCTACTTATAATGCTCTGGATCCTCACCTCCTCACGAAGCTCCTTCAACCTCTCCTCAAAGTCATAATCTTTCTGTTTCTCCTCCATTTTTTTCTTGTTCGACTCAAATCGTTTCTTCACCTGATCAAGTGTCGATCTTTCCACTCTCATGGACATCCCCAGATTCCTCTGATCTGCCATGCAAAGAAAAAACAAAAAGGTGCTTTATTGTCTTAAAGCTGGCTTACTAGACAGCATTGCTAATTGTGGTGTGTGTATTTCACTAGTGGGCCATCTTCAGTTTCCTTTGAAGAATGAGATTAGCCAAAAGCACTAAGCTTACGTTTTTTGCCATTGATGTGGTCCAAGAAGTTGATGGAGTCCTTCACGACACAGTCACAGACGTTGCAGTAATAGCTGAAAGATAGCATGACACATGATCATTGGTACGCATTGCGGCTGCTTCATCCTGATTAGTTTACAAAAACATTCCCCCCTTCCCTATATGGTCATTAGACAGGCACCAGAACTTTTAGCTTTGACAGAGATCTCAAAGTAAGCAGACGTTTTCATTGAATTTGCTTTTTACTAGGGTTTATGAAGCACTGTGGGGAAAAGTAGGACATGAGCAAATGTCATCTTGAAACAGAGGTTCTTAACCCATCCAGGCAAGAGAATTATAGAAATTGGCATGTACCGGCAGAGAAAATAAAATGGAACAAGTGACTCACCAGCAACTACTATACTCCAAATGCATAGCTAGCTTTCCTTCATAGTTGTGAGAGTGACCAAAAAACAGCATGGATTTTACATTGAAGCTGTGTGTGCATGGCTCAGACTAAGGCTGTGGCCTTCTAGGAATGCCTCTGGGATTTACCTTCCAAGTACTTTTTTCATCCGCGACATCTTATGTATTGCCAGGGGAGGTGTGTGAGCACAAGGAATTGGATCAATGTACTAGGAGTACAGTAGTTATTATGGGGACCAATTTGTTATTCCCTTTTCTCCATAATTGTGAGATTCCCAAGCAAAAAAAAAACAGTTTGGTTGAACCAGTCTAGTCTAGCCAAAAAGGTCATTTAAAACTGCTGCACTTTTTACAAAGTATCACTAGCAGAGCACAAGTAGCAGCTTTAGCAAGAATATCCAAGGAATGGGCCTCTGAAAGTCCAATAGTGTTGATTTGCTCCAGACTGAATGGTGGGACGCTCCACAAGAGGAGGTGATCTTTGCAAGCAATAGCTATAGAAAATGCAAGACACTATGCAGCGGGCAGTGCTGGCTTTAAAAGTCTGCTTATCCTGCAAGAGGGCTTCATTTGTTGGTCAAAAAGAGTGTCTGATTAACAGATCACTTCCTCCGCTAAAGGTACATTTTTAACACCCTCTCGATTTCCAAATCAGAGAGTGTTTGCCTCCAATGTAGACTTAGGAAGGGATTTTGGAGGCACAGGCGTGCAAGTATTCTTTGTCAAAACCGTGAAGGGCTCAAAGGGTGGCAGGGTTTGAAATTCACTCATCAAGTGGGATGCTTGGACCACATTCAGCAAGGCTGTTTTCCAAGACACCTGCTTTTGATCTGCTGTGGCCAGAGGGCTTAGGAGAGAAGGTAGACAGAAAAACCATCAGGTCCAAGAAAGGCTACAGTCCCATGGGCGGAAGTAACAAATGAGACAACCCCTCTGACTTTTTACAACAGGATTTGAAAAAAACAAACAGGTTTCTGTAGGCAGCCAGCGCTGACAGTCCGGCAAGTCTATCTCCAAGCAAGTACTCTACAGTTCGGAGATCAAGGAGAGCACAATGTCCAGTTTGCAGGTCAAATAGTTAATCTTCCTCTGCAAACAAGGGCAAAACCTGGTCCAATTGCTTTTACATCAGGCACACGTGGAATCATTCCCTGCTGCTTTAAGGGTCTCTACTTTGTCAGCTAAGCGCCTCATGCAGTTTAGAGTGAGCTGCTCTGTTATCAAACAACCAAGCCAGGACTGTGGGGAGGGATGAATAACCTGACCCCCCCTCCTGCAACAATAGGTCCACTCTCCAGTGGACCTCTTCCTTCTCCCACCTGTGAGGCTAAAAACCTCAGGATCATCTTCGACTTCACTCTCTCCTTCTCCCCTCACATCTCTGACATCTCTAATAAGTCACTCTACCAGTTGCACCTCCTTAGGAGGTATTCTTCCTTTCCTCTCCTTCCCCCAGAAGTTCACTGTCTCCAGAGCTCTGGTTATCTCTAGGCTTGTCTATTGCAACAGCTTCTTTCTAAATCTGCCTGCTTCTACTCTCCGCCCTCTGCAAGACCAGAACAGGACTGCAAGACTTGTCCTTGGCCTCAAGCCCAGGGATAGCATCACTCTAGGACTGAAATCTCTGCACTGGTCCCCAGTGGCTGCAGGAATAAAGTTCAAAACCCTCTGCATTGTCCACAAGGCCTTCTGGGGCATGGGGCCTCAATAACTTCAACTCTCTCTAAATATCTTCCTGGTCAAGCTCTTCACTCATCCACCTCCAACTCCCTCAGGGTCAGTCACTTCTCCAAGTAACAAGTTGGTGGTCGATCTCCCCTCGGCTGGGGCCTCAGCTGGAAGAGCATCCTTGCCTCCCTAAAACTCCAGTTCCGTAAGCACCTCAAGACCTTCCTCTTTGCTTCTGCTTTCTCCTCCTCTCTCCTGCCGAACTCCTGAAACTGCACTGTCACCTGTCTACCCTCTGATCTCAGGCTCGGGGCCCCTCCCCCACCAGCTGTATACCTGCACTGCCTCCCAGACAACCCCTGCACTTGGGGGCTGTTTCTGTATCCCTACAGTCCCCCCAGCTCCCGACACTTGATGTCTGCACTTGCCACAAGCTGGCTGCACTTTTACCTATTTAATTTATTCTTTACTGTTGATCCTATGTATTGCACTGCCCCCTACCCCCTACACCCCCACTCCCCCCCCAAACCCCCACACTTTCCCTTTCCCCGCTCCCTGTACTTGCGCAAACTTAATGTAACTGGGAACCGGCCTTGAAAGATAGTTTTAGTCTTCCCTCTGCCCCTCCCCCCACCTCCTTGGCTAGTCGCACCTTGAAACACTTGTGTATGTTATAAATGCCATATCATATCCAGGGCAGCTAAACGGAGAGGGGTTGCAGGATTTGGTGGGGGGGGGGAGATGTTTAGTTTGAGGGCCCAGAGGAGATGAAAGGGCTGAACATAAAGGACTTATGTGGGCTGAAAATAAGAAAATGTCTGGCTACCACCCGACACTAAAGATCGATGAGCACAAAGCTGTTGTACAAATAGGAGTGACCTGTAAATCAAAAGCAGGGGACAGAAGATACACAGGGCCAAGCAACCCTCAGAGCATCAGGCCTTGACCATGCAATGAAGTGAAAGGAGTTTAGGATTTGAAAATGGTTCACTTGGGGAGAACCCACATTTTGAAAGAGGGCAGAATAAACGTGTGAAGTTCATACAGGTAATTAGAGGTGGACAACGAATTAAGAAAATCTGCATCTGCATTAATGTTAATGAGAAAAGCTTTCAGGATACAGAAGATTGGCATCAGCTCGAACACTTAAGTGCCCCCCCCCCCCATCTCTCCATAGTAGACGAAAGACTTTGTAAATATAGGGCATCCATTGTTGTGGCTCACCCTAAACGGGAGGAATCTGCTAGGATTGTGCAATATGATGTCAGATTTCAAAAGTGGATCTCTCCACCCACCAGGAGGTTGGACCTTGACTACACCAAAGCATGTCCCACATCAGCTTGAGTAGGATAGGACGGATTACTGACAGAGCTTTTCCACAAGTTTGGCAGGTGCAGCTACACGCATTGCTGACAGGGACGAGTATAAAGAAAAGCCAGGCCGCATGATACTAAGTCCCAAAAGCGCCTGCAACTCCTAGGTTGTTTGCCTCTCGGATTTGTCTCATCCAGTCTGTAGTCAGATAGAACTGAGCCACTGCAGTGTCCCACTGGAAGGCAATAATTATCAAACAGTGAAGTTAGACCATTTGGTTTATCAAAAAGGAGAGATTGGGGAAAGTTCCCAAAATGTTTACAGGGACTGCCCCACTGGTTGGGTACTAGCTGCTCATCAGCCAATTGTCTAAATATGTGTGATGTGGATGGCCCGATTTCATAAGGCCAACCAAGCAATTGTTTTATTTATAAAGCGCACAAACACCTCAGAGGCAATCGAGGCACTGTTAAAAGGCCAGTTACATGCAGTAGCAAGAACCCACCATCACAACAGTTGGTAAGGAAGTAAATACACAAAAAGGTGTCCCATGCTTGGCAAATAACCATGTTATGAGGGATTTGCGGAATACCCAGTAGGATGGTTCCGCTCAGAGTAGGAAGCAGGGAGTATGACTGTTTAGCTGTGATTTACAGGATGCTCAGACCTTTGGCTTTGGAGCGTCTGACTTTAGGCTGAGGATGCAGTGTGTATATGGGGTTCTGGCTGTCCTGGATGAGTGGGTTCTGGCGATTTTTTTGTGAAAGGTAGGGGGGTAGCAGAGTTGAAAAGGCACTAGTGAGTAATGGACATTGTTTGGAAGATGATCAGTTTGCGGACTGGCAGCCAATTAACTGCTTGCCTGGCTGCTGAAATGTTTTCCCGTTTAGGGATGTGGATGGTGCACAGAGAGCATAATTTTGTGCAACTTGCATTTTTTGTAGGTTTTTGGATGAGGTGCATGAAGAGGCCTTTGCAGTAGTCCAGCCTTGTCCCGAGGTCTGCTTGAGCGATGGTAAGGCAGCGGTCAGTGGTTAAGAAGGGTCTAGAGGCATTTAGGAGTTGGACTGTGTATGCCGCAGAGGACGCGATCACATTCACTCAGCGGGACAGAGAGTGTGGCGTCAAAGTAGACACCTAGTGTCTTTAGCCAGGGTAATGCGTGGATCACAATGTTGTCAATTTTGAAGGATGCATATTGGTTGTTGAGTTTGTGTAGAACTGCAGGAGGTCCTACTAGCAGGATCTCTTTCTCCCCATTTAGGCAGAAGCAGTTTGCTACCCTCCAGGTCTGACTGGTTGATTACATGGCATTCAGGGTATTGATGTCTTCCATGTAGTTGCCAGTGAGTGGGAGGAGAATGGGCGCGTCATTGGCCAAGTTGGTGTATACTATGCAGATGAAACTTAGGATGTCAAATAGGGGTCTAGTGAAGATGTAAAGCGTGAGTGAAATGCAGGACCCTTGTAGAACCACACAAGTGATGGGAGTAGGCAGGGTGCTGGCATTCTCTCATAGCTCTCCCCTCTAGGGGAGCTATTGCCGTCAGGGGCAAAGGTGGTAGAGGTGTTAAGGTGGTGTCATAGTATTTTGTGATTGTAAAGGTCACATGCCGCTGACAGATCAGGAGGAGGAGTGCTGGCTTCCTCATCTCATCCATCTGGCTTGGTGGGTGAGGATTTTTTTGTTGAGGGTCAATTTTATTGAGTATGGCCGTTTGCATATTAGTGCTCCAGGCTTCATCCTTGGTCAGGGAGGGTGGGGTAGTGGCAGGTGTTTTGTGTTCCCCAAGGATGAGGGTTCTCCCTCTGGTGTCTGACTTGGTATTAAGGATTCTAGCATTAAAGTGAGCAATAGCACCTGGAGTGTTCCAAGTGCCGAATGGGATTAGCAAATAAATGATCTCCAGTCCAAATAACCAGACAGACACAAAGAAAATGGCAAAATACTACTTTATTATCAGTGTAATAAAGTAGGGAAACCTGGCAAACAGATTTTAGTTCTGTCACTCACTAAATTTCAGTTCCACAGAAGTTTTATACCTCGTTATACATCAGCTATGATGTCATTCTACGTGGCAAACAGTAAAACCTACTAGTTGGAGGGATTGGTTAAGGGACAGGAATATAGTTTATAAGTGTTAATATCATAGAGCGCTAGGGGATCACTCTGGTAGTGATAGTGCGCGGTACAAGTATCCTTTAACATTAACATCGTTGATGCCCCTCATCTGGTAGGCACGCCTTGAACAACCTAACTATGTAAAATACAGATAACAGCAGCAGATAGGCTTCTGCAACAACGTATGGTCCACCATTACTTAGACCCTCATGGTTGGCAATCTCATCAACCTTGGACATTCGGCTTGTTAGCAGCACGTAAGCAACAAAACCCAGGTGCAAACTAACAATGTCAGACAACTGCCATTCTTGGCTAATTACCCAACCATCTCTCACCAGTTGGGCGCTAAGCCAAGGCTTATTTGTAGTGGACCTTGCTGGCTGTTCCCTTCCTCTGAACTTTAAAAAGAAGTGAAGGCACATTGCTATCTTCGTCTGGAGCTTTATGAATAGGTCTTGTTGTCTGGTCTTGCACCACGTGTGAGGAGACCATGATTTTATATACATTCTGTCCCTCAATTTAATGCTACTTGATTCAATTGTATTGAGTGCCATTATGCCTCTTGGCCTCTGGAAACTTTGTTGCTCCATCCTGCATGTACTTTCTGCATCTTTGATTGTTCAATACTTGACACTCAATTGTTCTGAGTGAAATGTCTTGCGTACATGGCTTCTCCTATTCGACTCCTTTTCGCGCCTCGCAGTTGCTTCTTGCTGTGGCATCCTTGATCCTGAGCCAAGCAAATACCCTTTGGTTCTTGTGCAAAGTGGTATTCCAGCGCCTGTCCGCTCTGCAGCCTTGTTCTCTCTCCGAGATTTCTTGCTACTATTATATGATGCCGACATCCATTTTCCCAACATGGCTGCTTTACTTGCGTTACATTTCCTACATTAGCAAGCTTCAACATAGTCTTATCTACCTTGCGTTACTGCGTATATACATCTACTGCATCGCTTGCCAAGTATCTTATACGTGTATATCATCTTTGCATGTATATTTACTTCATTGCTTCAGTTAAATCTTCATCCATACATCAGATTTAGTGTGTCCACGTATCTTCTCTCTTCATGATGTCACTTCTCTTCTGTCCGACTTTATGGTTCTTCTATATCCACTGGTGTCTGCAAGGTCGTGTCTACCGCATCAGTTCAGGGATTAATTTGGTATGGTTGTCTGAGAGCATAACGTCTTTCATACCTTCGATGTGGCATTGGGACGATACTGGGTGTTATGCACAGTGTTCTCTTGCTGTACTTCCAGTATGATGGTGTGTACATCTGCCTCTACATTACCCCCCCCTACCCCCAACTCTGGTCGAGTCCCTAACACCTCCTCAATTTTCTTCACACTGTTTTCTTCGGAATCCATATCTTCGTCACCCCCCTCAGGTCACCTGCATTTTTTATATGTTCATCCACACTCCAGGTTGTATGGCAACACTCCCCAGTCGCTTCACTGAACACCCAACATCTCACATAGTTCTTATGATCCTTGGGATAATAACATTTTGTTCCAGGGCCAAGGGGCTTTCTTACAGGTGGTGCGTTCAGTCTGCACGTGCTCGTCGGCCACAACATTCACATTGATCATTATCTTCATCCCAATAGCTTTCTTTGCGGTGTTCTTACATTGTCCTAGGATTATTCTTAGAGGACAGAAGAATCCTACCAACGCTAGTATTGCTCCCAACAAATTGAAGACATTTGCCAGCCAGGTTGGATCCCATGAGAACAGGGATGAAAACCAGTCTTCATCTTCAGTTTCAGCTACTTCTGCCACCATTTGTGTGCAGGGTCGATCGAGTTATAGCTTCTGTCGGGGTACCATTTTCTCCAATATTGGGCAGGTCTGAAATACAGCAAGAAGGCCCGATCGGGACGCACACGCCTCCTTCCATTTCTGTAATTAAGTTCAGGACATACCTGTTCTGGAGGGTCATGAGTGATGGCCCTCAATTCTTCTTTAAATTATTTGATTGTCATGTTAATTGTTTGTAACAGCTCCCACCTTGTGATTTGTAACCACTTGGCATTCACTGGCACTTGAATTCCTGGCATGAATATGGCTGTAAATATCACTGGCAAATTTGTGCTCTTCTGGGATATCATAAATTATGCATTTTGCCAAAAATAGGTCGCTTCTGCCGGCTGAGCAACCTCTTTTTCTTTGATGTGCCTCCATTTTCAGAAAGTCAGCGATGTAGAGATCACTTTGGGGGATCACTAATGCACGAACATGTTTTATCAATCTAGAACATATTCCACCCCAATTTTTGGGTATCTTCATATACGCTTTGGATCCATAGGCCCATGGTCCATCAGCTCTGAAGTTCCTCCCCTAAGTCCTGGCACATCAATTATTTGCTTGCAACCTTTATTTTCTCCAACTGGTCAGCCACTGGTTTCTGAAACACAGTGTGGCATTCTTCATCGGCAGCATGGATACAGGTCCTGCTTCCCTTTCAACCCATTTTAATCAATTTGAATACTTAGTCCATTCCTTAAGGCATTCATCATTCACTAGTGCCGTCATAAACACATGTGCACTGCATCCCATCATTCCTTCTTCTCATCCTGTACTGGTGGCTACTTGCCCATTTACCAAGAACTGAGGCCTCTCCCAGCATCCTGGTAATCCTAGCGTTTCCAATGTGTCTGCACAATCCAGTCTTTGTTCAACAATCCTCATCTCACCTACACTCAAAGCACTGAATGAGTACAGGAGAACTCTGCTCTTCCAACTCAGCCCATTAACATTTTCTGCATTTGTATGCAAGCATATCCACATGGGAACACCGACATCCATCGTAGGGCTGTCCATGTTCCTTCAAATTATCCTTGTCATGCATGCTGCTAGATGGTTAAGCCACTTTGCATACTGTGTCTCTTGCTATACATTTTCTGGCTGTGCTTATGGCATAAGGAATGTGAGAACATGCATACCAGCTCCAATCTGAAGTTCTTCTCCCCACCTCCTTAATGTGCTGATACCACATGTTATTCTTTAAATGGGCTGAAATATCAAGGTACGGATTTATAACCTGATCTTCTCCAGCATCCCTCTCCCTCCTAAGGCGGTTCATTTGTTTGGTAATATTTATCACTTGTGTTTTTGTTAAAGGAATAGTGTGCTCTAAAATATTATTGGCTAAAAAGATGGCCCATAATCAAAAATATCTACACAAATATTTTTAAACAAAGTCCCTATGTAAAGCTTTGAGCAAATGAAGCTCAAACTCAAAAATGTGAAGCACTAGGAGGCATCCATTTTGTGAAACGGATGAGCCTCCTGTGCTCGTCCTTGGGGCACTAATGAAGCAAAAGCCAGCCAGCTGTAAAACAAAAGCTACCACTGGGTGGCTTTTGCTTCATTGGTGCTGGAGACCAGAGAATGCAGGCAGGAAAGCTGCATCTAGGGAAATGCTTATTTCTTTTTTTAAATGAGCACTAGCTGCATTTTTCTTTCTAAGTTTTCCGGGCTGGAGGAGCCCGGAAAACTTAGAAAGAAAAACGCAGCTTTTAAAACATTATATTTATGTTTGCGGTGGCTTCAGCATGGAGTCCCTTGGAGTTGCTGGAGCCCAGGAGACTCCATGAAAAAGCCACTGCAGTCAGAAATACAACATTCTTGTATTTATGATTTCCGTGGTTTCCCAACCACGGCAATCACAAATACAATGTTTTATTTGTAATTGCCGCACCTTTGCTTTGTGTCTTCATTTTACGTTTTCTGTGCTTCCCTGGGCTTGGGGAGCATCGAAAACGTAAAGGCAGCCTCCTCAGCTCATGTTGAGCACTACACTGGCTGCAGTAAGCAAAATCTCCCAGTAGAGAACTTTTGCTGCTTGTTTAGTGTCGCCAGGGCAGAGCTTAACATGAGCTGACAGGGGTGCCTGAAATTACAAAATGGATGCTCCCATGTAAACGCTTTGAGCTTCGTTTGCGCAAAGGTTTATAGGAAATTTCATTAAAAATATGTTTAATGTTTTGGATTATTGCCCATCTTTTAAAGGCAAGAATATTTGAGTGCACTATTCCTTTAAGGATAGCAACAGCAGTTTGACTTCTAAGCAGTCCATCCGTATTCTAAAACATTTGGCGAAATGCTATACGAATAAGGAAATAAAGACTGCCCGTTGTACAAAACGTGGCTACAAGGAATATTGCAAAAGAAATAATATGTATTAATCGGTCTTCTTGCCAGCAATGTGTCTTTTACAAACTGGAAAATTCCCATACTCATTTGATCAATGTGTAGTTCCTGTTATTCTTTATAATAATCGCACTTCTGTAACAGAAATTGTAATAGTATTGCAATGACGTGAATAATAACGACTGCTTTAGGATTTCCAAAAAAGACAATATCAACATTTCACTAGAGCTGGATGGGATCGAACTATATGTAAAAACAGCATACAAGAATGTGTGCAACGTTATAGGCAACAAAATGTTGTATGCTAGTCTTGGTTTTTTCAAAACAATGTCTCTTTAACCGATCATGAATGTTTTTGTGAATACTGAAAAGTGGGCTTGTTTCCGTGAAATTTGGACAAATTGGAAGTTTTCATTGTTTTTATTTAGATGTTTCTTATTGGCTCTTAGTAGCCAATCTAGTCTGCATTCGTAGAACTTCTCTTGCTTCACTGTCAATGGGTGCCAGAGGGCATAGGGGTTTCTCCGTTGTAAGGCTTTACATCATTCAGATGCAGCCAGGCTCATCTTCCTTGGATCTTTACAGCAGTGGGGGTGACCTATTCTACTAGGTATGGTCCTTCAAAAACGGGGCTTATTGCAAGTGCGAACAAAACTCTAGACAAGCACTTGGTCCCCTGGAAACAAATTAGGTGTCTTTATGAGTTCTATAGGGTTAATTGATTGGCTGTCTTCAATCCTCTTCGACCCTTCCCTACGATTTTGATCTTTTGGGGGGGGGGGGGGGGGGGAAAGAAACACTAGTGGTCATATTTGTCAACTAATCATGCATCTCATCTAATGTTTTTGCTACACTATGGGCATCAGTTTGTACTCGAGTGGGCGGAGCAAGGGGGACTCATGCATTGTCCAATCACCAACTCATGAGGAGTCAAGTGGTGATCTAAGCCAGGCTGGTTTATCAATGCGAACAGGGCAAGGGGTAGGCATAGCCATCCCTTCTTCAAAGTCCTATTTATTTTAGCTATCCTTTAACGAGTGTTTAAACTCTCACAAATACCATTCACTTGTAGATAAGCAAATTAAAATGTATGCTTTATGCCTAATAGAACACTAATATGTTCAAACATCTATTTACAAAATGCATCCCATTATCAGACTGAAGGACTTTGCATACACCCCATCTAGGAAACACTTCACGTACGAGAAACTTGGCAGCATCGGGGTGTGTGCACGGACCTGCCTCAATCCATCGAGAAAAAGGGCACACTACTGGCATGCATCTGTAGCCATTGCAGGTTTGCAACACATCCAAATAATCTGTGTGTGAATGCTGAAAAAGGACTATGGAGCAGGGTATTGCTCCTCTCACTTCGCAAGGTATGCTCTGCTGTGAATTTGACAGACAATGCAATTTACAATAAACTGTGCAACATGTTCTAACAAATTTGGCGAAAACCAGTCTTCTGCGCTCATGGCAGCAAGAATGTCTGTGGTTACATGTGCAGGATAGTGAAGCTGATCCAGCACAAATCTCAATAGGGCTTTCAGTACTATCTTGTCTTCATTTAGCCCCGGTGGGGATAAAGAACACCCCATCTCTTCCATAAATCTTGCTCTTCCTGTGGGGCTCGACCTTGCAGCTCAATTAACTGAGCAATGGAAAACATGAAGGCCTTCTTTCATCATCATCATCATCATCATGCACCTTTCTGACATTTAACACTTTCTACTTCAAAATTAGAAATGTTTTTAGGAAAATAGGCTACTGCTTCAACTTCTGCGGCTTCGTTACCGCAAGAAAACAGGTCTTCCCTTTTAGTATGGGTTGCGCACTTCACCACTGCGATAGGCAATGGGAGCTTTAGTACCTTAAAACGTTTTTTCAGTAGCGCTGCATGTTGCACTGGAGTACCGCCTGCGCGGAGGAAACACCACCTTCTCCAGCGTGACAATCCTGCGTGTATGGTCGACATCACGTCGGCAGAGTCAGAGTGCACCGTCACTTATCCTCATACCTCTGAAGTGCAGCGATAAGTGTCACCAATTCTGCAGCCTGTGCTGAACAAACAATTTTGATCGCAGGGTTTGAAATTATCACATCGTATCCTGACACCATTTGGTCAACATACTTTTCTCCAAAAGGGCAAATAAGGAATGCTCAACGAACAACGTCATTGAACACCCCTTTGTAATACTTGTAGCTTTTTCAATTGCAAAAGCAGCAGCAGCCAATGCTTGTTTGCAAAGGGTAATGGCTTCTCTAATAATGCTGGGTCTAAATTCCTACTATAATAACTAAATCTTCTCTGCGTTTGTTTTCTGTCTCGCTGCACACAAATTTATGTCACCTATGTACTGAATTATTGTGCTCTCAAGTTGTACATTACCTTGGTCCATCTGAAGAACCCCATTAGAAGATTGAGGGGGACTCCCAGTACCCCTGTGGTAATCTTGTTTGTTTCCACTGCTGATTTCTATACTAAAATGAGATCAAATCCTGGGTATCCTCATGAAGGGGGATTGCAAAGAAAGCATTTTTTGAATCTAGTACTGTTAAATATTTGGCTGTAGCTGGGATGTTGCATAATATCATAGCTGGATTTGGAACCAGAGGAAACTCTGCTTCAATATTGTTTAGGGAGCGTGGATCCTGAATAAATCTCCATAACCCACCCCGGCCCGTTGATTTCTTTACTGGATACACAGCCGTGTTGCCCATATTCCCTGCTGTACTAAAGCAGACAGTCTCAAATATACCTTCATCTGCCTCTCTGGACATGGGCTACTGTTTTGCTCGTGGTAAATTTGCTCCTGGCTTAACCTTTAATTTTTACTGCTCCTGATCCAATCAATAGGCCCGCAACAGTCCATATGAAGTGGAAGTGATGCGTGACTGAGCTACCCCAATTATCTGGGGTGACACATGGTTAGCCTAATGCGTTACACATGGCTGGTCTTTGCTGAATGCATAAATGGTGTGCATGGGATGTCTTTTCCGGAATATGTCTGAAGTGAGGCAGGCTACTCTTTGCCAATCTCTCTAGCTGCTGCACTTGACTGGAGGGGAGGAGGGAGCAGTCCTTGATTTCGCCGCTATGGTCCTTAATTTTTGGCATTGTCCCTTAGTGCGTCTCTTTCAGTCCAGTATGCTTTGTTGCAGTTGTTCCTTTGTGCTCGGCATTGGCAATTGAATACCATGTTTTTAGTCATTTCCTGAAGGTGAGGTGGCCTTCTGTGGATCTAATTTCCGTGGGCAGTTTGTTCAATATGTTAGCAATTCGGTGCGAGAATGCAGTTCATCCGAATTTCCTCTTTGTTTTGGTCTTTAATTGTAGGTCATTGATTGATCTTAGGTATTTTCTTGGTTGGTAGCAGCTGATCTTGGCCTGGAGGAATTTGGCTCCTTGTCCGTTTAAGGATTTATGAGCAATACAGAGGGCCTTGAATTTCATGCATTTTCCTACTGGTAGCCAGTGTAGGCTTTCCGTTTAATCTCGGGAGAATCCTAGCTGCAGCATTCGGGACGCTTTGAAGTTTTTTGAGTCTCTTTCAGGCAGTCCTAGCTAGACACTTTGCATAGTCGATTCTTGTTAATATCAGGGATAAGATTTTAATGGGCTCTGTGTGGAAAAGAGGTATGGGAGCAACCCCCTGAGGATTCGCAGGAGAAAAACACTTTTGTGACTGCGTTGACTTGCGGTTCCAGGGATAGTTCTTTGTTCTTGCGTATTCCTAGGTTATTTACCAAATTAAAAGTTTCCGGTTGGGTTCCCATGCCTGGCAGCCAGTCCAGGGATTGGTTGCGTTGCTTTCTCAGGGTACGACCATCATTTCCTTTTTTGACCAGGTTCAATTTGAGGTTGTTCATGGTCATTTAATTGTAGATGTCTGAGACACAATTGGTGAGAGTGTTTGGTTCTTGGGTCGTGGTTAATTTCACACTCAGTTGTGCGTCATCTGCGTAGTTGTAAGCAGTCAGTACGTGGGTTCGAAGGATTTTCATCGAGGGGGGACACGTAGATGTTGGAGTAGGGCGGGGAAAAGCTGGATTCCTGTAGAACTCCGCAGGCGATGCTTTTGGTGTTTGATGCAAAGTTTTTTTCAGTTTGATTTGTGAGGAAGGAGGCGAGCCACCATAGGATGGATTCTTTTAGGCTACATTCCATCAGTATTTATTAAATGTAGAGTGGCTAATTGTGTCGAATTCCGCAGAGATGACCGGTAGTATGTTAGGAGCCATTGTCTGCATTTATTTTAAGGTCATCCCACATGAATAGGGGTGCAGATTCTTTTCCCATTATTGGTCTGAAGCCAACTTCAGAGGGGTTAAGTATTCAATGTGTTTCAAAGTATTTAAGTAGGAGCTCAGTTATCCGTCATGCTGCCAGTCTGTCAGTGTCGAAATCCACTAAAAGAAGTGCGATAAACTCCTGATGCCAGGAGGGCCACTAAATCGGGTTTAGCAGTGGACTTATTAAAACAATCTGTATTTAACATTGCTTGTGTCTGTCTTTTCGAACAAGTTTGTGGTCTATGGACAAGTGGAATAAAATCCAGCGCAAAGGATAAACCCAGGATGTTTTTCAGAACAGGGTGAGGCGACGGATTTTCAGAATCAGCCCTATGCACAGATTCTGAGAGGTCACCCCGTTATGGTGAATAAGTGAAGACACTATTCTCAAACCAAATTCAATGAAGGTAATGTGACTGAGCAGTAATGCTTAGACACAGGAGAGATTGGTGAAGGGTTCAGTTAAGCACACACAAAGGACTGCTAATAGGGCAAGAGGATGTTGCGCCCTATCCACCTCAGCACCTTCACATTAGCCTGCACTCAGAATCACAGACCATCACCAACACTAAGATGGTGCTGGAGCAACGCACCACCTTTGTCTGCACCTGTTCCCCTGATCAGATGCACTTATCAGCCCTCTGCTTCCCGATTAGCCAAGCACCTGGCTAATAGGAGTACGGCATCTAGCCGGGAGGCGAAGCCGGCCCCAGCTAAAAAGACCAGCTTTAAGGCCATACAGCCCATCTTTACCTGTCTTGCCGGGCTGCTGGTTGCGGTCCTATCCAGGTAAAATCTGCACCCTGCAGACTCGCCAATACGCTCTCCTCTCTGTCCCCCACCCCGTAACTGTCCATATCTGCCTCCACCCGCACTTTACTTTTGTCCTACCTTTTCATGGTAACGCGGTTGATGCGCATCTCTTTCTTGAACTTCTGATTTGCACCCCAATTGTTAAAGGCAAGCTGACTGTCGGTGCATGTCTGCAGTATGGCATGCCTTACTCAAAACATTGCACCTTACTTCAAATGCATGCTAGCCATTTCTCTGATCTTGCCAGAGATAACCCCTACTGACAAACTGCTGCAAACCCGAAGTCTAGTATGCGCTTCGCTTACGCTTAGCCACCTCGCCCCTGGTCCGCTCTCCGAAAGTATTCCTGCAACAGGTGCGAGTCGGCGTCAACCTGCTCAATCATCCCATCTGCCTTATCCACCTATCCACTCTGCATACACTATGTCTAATTTGCACATAACTGCAAGCAATTGCCTACCATGATCTACTAGCCTTGCGCTGCACCCAACTGTTCCATTACTTAGCTATTCACATGCTCGTCACTTGCTCCAACCTATTCTTCTGTATTGAAACTTGTAATCACCACGACCCTTGCATGTAACCCCAATGTAGCTTCTAGAACTATGAGAAACTGCTTTCCCAATCTGTATAGCTGTACCTACTATACCCTCTGTATGCTATCCGATGTAGCTCCCAGTAACATGAGTAGTTTTCCCAGTATGTATACCTGCACCTATTACGTCCTCTGTATGCAATCTGCTGTAACTCCCCGAAACATGAGGAGTAGCTTTCTCAGTCTGTATATCTGTACCTACTATGACTCAAGTCTTCACTTTCTGTAACTAGAACCTAGATGCCCCAGGGCTTTGTGCGCTGTAAATAAAATGCTAAAATAAATAATACAAGTTAAGCAGAATACATAAAAATACTTTATTTATGAGATTGAATCACCAAAGTGATTTTTACAAGTGACAAGCAGTAGAGTCGTAAAACAAGACAAGAGAAATTAAAAAAGTAAAAGTAAAAAGACAGTCAAATTGGAGCTGAAGAAAAATTGAAGAGCCCAGAAAAGATTACTTATCTGAAGGCGTTCAGCCGTTGTCATCACAGACAATCAACCCAGTAGAATATTTGGCACCAGGCAAGGATTCTCATCCTTGTTGCTGAAAATCAAGTCCAGGATTTTTGCTGCGGCTATCGCCCCATGAAGGTCTAAGGCCCCCTATTAGGCGGGCCCACCACAGCTCCTCTTCCGCTACGTATCCATTTGCTAGGTGCGATATCAAATACGGCGTTCTACAGTGCTTGGTTCCTGGGCATGATAGAAACAGGTGATGCAACGTTTCAGGGCACGTATTAGTGTTGCAGAAGCGACAGATGCAATCTTGCCCGCAGGAGGGTTGATCGAAGTTTTCTATTCGGATGTTTCAACAGGAAAGGTTGTAAGACATTTAGTTTTCGGACCGTTGGGGGCAAGTGGAAAGTCAGTGTATGATTTGCAGCTTTATCCAAGGTGGCAATCCAGTCAGACTCATCTAAACATTTTTTTGGTTTTGGTTGGATTCTGTAAAAGTTCCAATTGAGCTGCCGCACTCGACCAAGTTCGTTTTGCAGCCATTTTCCCAAAAATACATTTATTTAGGCCAGGACAACTTTTATTAATTAAAAACGACAGTTAAGTAAATTACTAAACATACACTATTATGTATAGAGATTCGCCTTTTGTTTGCTCCGACTACAGAGCCTCAACACTTAACTTTTAACCACAGTAAGATCATCAGTAGAACACTAGTGTAGCAAGGTAAGTGAAAGAGAGACAAGGTAAGTAATAAACCAATTTGAGAATACACAAGGAAACGCAATACAGAACCTTGTAAGTATAAGGCTCTACACTTTAATGGCTCTAGTCCCCATCACTTCTAGCAGAAGAGGACTTTTAGAGTCACAAGTCCCAATAAAATCCTTTGCAGGAGGCTAGGAGTCTTCAACATAGTATGAACAAAAGTAGCAATCCCACCAACAGAGGGTAAGCCCTAGGGAGGATCCTTGACCAAAACACCACCGATCACAGTGAACAAGGGAGAGGTAGGGTAAGGACACCTGTTAAAACCTACGATGTGGCGAGTGAGTATTAACTAGTATGTTACCTCACCCCCTTTACCCAGATTCACCATTTCAGATGCTCCCGAAATCGCTGGGCCCCCATGCTGCATGTCTTGGTTCTGTTGGCGGTAGTATGGCCATGCTGGTAAAGGTCACTTTTGGCATGAGGATTAAAGCTGGCTTAGTCAGCAGTTCCATGCTTTCATGAGACAGGTCCTGGCACTGGACAGCTGGATGACCTTTGCATGATAAAGAAAGGACCACCTCACTGGCATCAGATGACACCCAGGACACCAAGCAGGCAGAAAGCAGCGATGAAAGCTGCGATCAAACAGTGGAAGTCGACCCTTATGATGAAAGCAAAGAAGCTTGTCTAACAAAGAACCGCTTCATGCTCGAAAGCTGCAACTGTAGGTGGAGACCTATTTCACAAGTCAAGGGTTTGCCAAGTGCCAAGTCTGATACAGCTAGGTAGCCCACAAGGAAGCTGGTCAATCCACAGGATGGCTCCAGGACACTTCTAAAGGCTTCCAAGGGTGGAAACCTTCAGCAGGGATCGAGACTGGTCCAGGGATTAAAGCACCAATGAAGGCCTTCTGGAGATCATAAGCATGGCTTTGTCAGGATGGTTGAAGACAATGCTGGAAGGCTACAAAGAGGAGTTCTAGGTCTTCAAAGAGGAGCATCTCGCTGAAGGGGTCTTGGTTCCAACGCGGATCTGAAGAATGTGGCTGCAAGAGTCCTCTTTATCTAAACATCAAGCTGTTCATAGACAGCCTCAGATCACCACATCAGCCCAGCACAACACACTTTGGCTTGGACGTGAACAGGGGCCAGAGAGTCCCATCCCCCCCCTCCCAAATACAGCCACAGACGCATGCTAATGCTTTGCCCCCCACACTCCCTGATAGCCAAGGCTTTTCCTGGAGAAGGGTTTTCCATATATAGCAACTCCAGCCCTGAGAGGGCAGGAAGAAGGCTACAATATAAGATGAGCAAATGAAAAAGCAGAAGCCTGTGGCTTAGCCATTTTGGAGTATATGCTGCTCTAAAAAGCATTAAGCAGTAAAATGCATAAGTGCATGTGAGAATATTAAAAATAAAAAACAGCAGAATACCAGATGCCACCAGCCTGCCTTGGACACACCATGCAAGTAACCAACGTTGCAAACAAGCATTCCTACCGCACCACACTGTAAGGTGATGTGGGCAGAGTAAAACAGACAAGGAATCTCACAACAAAGGATAGAGTCACACCTACATAGCCATTGGGACTGATCAGTAGTTTAGCAAGGTCGGTGAAGCTAAAATACTTCACTTACCTCAAAGTCAGGAGCAAAAAAACAGCAAAACGTTAGAGGTGTGCATAGAGGTCTATGGAGGGAAAGCAGAAAAAGACTAGGTTCCTCACACAGGGTAATCTTGGAGTCCAGGCTTGGGGCCGGACGTCTGCCCCTCAGAGGCATAAGTAGTGCTGCTGTATAAATGTGGCAGACTGTAGATTTGAGGATGTCCAGAGTCACCTGGAGTGGCTCCATTAGCACAGATTTGCACCGGGGTGTATTTTTCAAACTCAGCAAGCTCCATCAAGATCTTCTGGTTTGCTGAAGTCAGTAAAGGGACAGTTTTAATAAAAGTTTCTGCCTATTTATTAGCATATTTTTAAGCGTGCAGGCGCCCGGAGGCATCATGGCGTTGGTTACAGACATTTTACTTCGTTACAGAAGTGATAAACAATTGCAATCATATATACAGGCAGGTAGCAAGGCATACAGGGTGTCAGATGGAGGAGGGTTTTGAGTTTTTTGCGGAAGGTGAAAAAGAGTTTTCTGTTCTGTTGTCTGTGTGTAGGGCGTTCCAGATTTTAGTGGCTATGTATGGGAAACCCAATCCTCCCGCTTTGGATCTGTTGATTTCGGGAGTGTGAAGAAGGTTGGTGTAATGAGTTCTGGTAGGTCTGGAATGAGTGGGTTTGGATAAAGTTTGTGCTAGATATGACAAGGCTGAGAATGAGAGGCATTTGTGGTTGAGGATTCTGAAGCTGATGCGTTCTTTAACAGGAAGCCAGTGGGCTGGCTGTCTAGCCTGGTTGATGTGTTCACTTTTGGGAAGGCTTAATGCTGCTCCGAGCGCATTGTTCTGCGTGATTTGGAGTCTGTTTAGATTGTGTTTGGAGGTGCCTTCTAGGAGGGCATTGCAATAGTCCAGTTTGGCGCCAATAGTAGCTTTGGCAATTGAAAGGCAGTTGGGCTTGGACAAGTATGGTTTTACTGCATTTCTAAGTTTCGTAGTATGGGCTGAGGCGAAGGCGATAGCGCTAACCTGTCGAGACATGGATAGCGTGGAGTCTACTTAGACGCCTAGGGTCTTCACCCAAGTGGAAACAGTCAATGGTGAAGTTGGAGTACAAATTGTCTAGCATGGCTAGAGTGGTTCTTGGGCCTAAAATTATGATTTCGGTCTTCTTTCCATTGAGGCACAGGCTGTTGGCTGCCATCCAAGCCTGGATGGTGGTGTATATTGAGTGAAGTGCTTGAGCATCTCTAGTGTAGGAGCCGTGAGTGGTAGGAGTACTTGAGCATCATCAGCGTAGTTGGTATACGTGATACCCAACGCGTCAAGCTTGTCGAAGAGAGGCGTCGTGAACAAGTTGTATAGAGTGGGTGTAGTGCACGAGCCCTGCGGGACTCCACAGTGGATGGTGGTGGGGGCAGCATGGGCTATGTCTGAAAATACTTTCATTGCCCTGCCCTCAAGGAAGGAAGGAGGTAATCCACTGTGCAGCTTCTTTGGAGAAGTTAGCTGAGTGGGCAAGGTGAGATGCGTGTGTCTTGTGATCTACAAGATCGAAAGCAGCTCAGAGGTCTAGGAGTATCAGGAGGGCAGGCTTGCCTTTATCCATGATGTGTGATCTGGTTTTCTCGGTCTACCAGTGCTGTGTCCATGCCATGACCTTTGCGAAACCCAGATTGTCTAGATCCAAGAATTGTGTGGATTTCAAGGAAATGTTGGATTTGGCTGTGGGCAGCTTTATCCAATATCTTGAGGAGGAATGGCACGGTGGTTATGGGTCGGTAGTTGTCCGGCTGTGTAGGGTCGAGGGTGTTTTATTTTAGAAGTGGGTGTTCCCAAGCTTCTTTGAGGCTTGCAGGGATGATTCCGGTTCTGAATGAGGCATTAATGAACGCCGTTATAAGTTGGACAAGGAGGTCTGCACAGTCCTTTATCAGTTTGGGAGGACAGAAGTCTCCTTTACACAGATGGTTTTAGGTTTTTGAGGAGGTTAGTGGCTTCCAGTTCTGAGATATCATTAGAGGTGAAAAGTGGTTTGGAATTGGTTGATGGGGGAGAAGGGTCAGGTTGTTTGGGCCCATGAGTGTGGGCTAGGGCTTTGTGAGGACCCTCAATTTTGCCTTGAAGGAGCTCTATTTTGTTAAGCATGGCGGATTGAATATTAGAGCACCAGGCTTTGTCGTCAGTAATCTCATCTGGTGTATTGGGGGGAGATATGACTTGGTTGAAAATGACAGATTTCTTTAGATTGAGATTTGCCATTGGTGATACAGACATTGAAGGAATTGGCTTTAGCGTTGGTGATGGCATCTTTGTATAGTCAGGAAATTTGGTTAAAGCAGTTTTTTGTAGCCTCGCTCTGGTGTGCTAGCCAGTTTTTATTTAGCCTCCCTTTTACGGGAGCGTAGGGACTGAAGTTCATCAGTGAAACACGAGTTATGGTGTAGAGTTTTTCTGCCTTTTTGGGTTCAAGTGGAGCTATGGCGTTAATGGCTGTGGAAAGACCATCTTTGTAAATGTCAGGTAGGGCGCTTGGGTCGTTAGAGAAAGGTGGGGCTAGTGCAGGGATGTTGAGGTGTGAGTGAAGGCAGTCCTATGCAATGGTGATCGGTCCAAGGTAGTGTTGAGTTGGCGATGATGGAGGTGAGGCAGTTATGGTCAGCGACCCAGTTGAGGGTGCAACCTTTGGTGTGCGTGGGTCCAGAGACTATGCAAAAACCTAGTTTAAGTTCCTTAGTGAGGGAGGTGGCAGCTTTATCTTTAGGGTCATTAGACCCTAAGTTTAGGTCTCCGAGAAGTAGGGCCTTTAATGATGTTGCTTAGTAGATGCAGGAGGTGGCCCTGGAAGTGCAATGGAAGGCCTGGAGGACGATAGAGTATGTCAATGTTGACAGTGCTGTTGGGGGACAGAGCAAGTTTAGCAGATAGCATGTCTAAGTTGCTGTCCCAGGGGTGAGTGATGGGTCTGAGGGAGAGTGTTTCTTTGGAGATGAGAGCTACCAGACCTCCTAAGCGTGCTGCTCTGTCTTGCCTAAAGATAGTATAACCTGGTGGGAGAAGGGACCTGATGCTTCATGAAGCCATGTTTCCGTGATGGCTAGTAGGTCAAGGTTAAGGCTGTCTAGGAGATCATAACTTTCTAGGGCATGCGCCAGGAGTCAGCGGACGTTCAAGAGGGCACATTTAAGGAGAGGTGTGGGTGTAGTATTGGGCTTGGGGCTAGCGCGGAGGCTGGCTGTTTGAGATGCAGGGAGTCCATACTGTGGTGGTAGTGATGGTGTGCAGCTAGATGAATGTGTGCGTTCAGTGTGTGGAGTGCCATTGAAGGTGGAACGTGATCCTACGCGTAGATTGCGGAATGCTGTAGGGTGGCAGCTGATATCAAGTGGTTGAGTGTGGGTTCTGAGTCTGGAGCGTCTGAGGTTGAGTGAGCAAGGTGTGGATCTGTGGATGGGTGGGAATGCAAGTGGGCATAGTAACAAGGAAAGGCATAGCAGGTGTGATGTGGTGAAGTGATGGGGTCATGCCGCTGATGTTGGAGTGTGTTATGATAGGATAGAGTGAATAAGGTGAGTGCATGGGCGAATATGGTGGTGATAGTGTTGGGGAGGAGGCTAGAGATCTTGGTGTTGGCTTTGAATAGCATAGCGAGCAGAGTGGTGCTGTGTGCCAGGTATGGGACCAAAAGAGAAACACTTTTACGTTGCAGTACAAGTAAGCTACAGTCAAATTTCTATGCCTTCTAGATGCTGGTCTTTGACCAATGCTGCTGGATGCACTGTTGAAACAGTTTGAGTAAGAAGTGGCAGCAGCCAGTCCAGAAGAGCAAGGATATCCCTCTATGCAGGCCTTCTCCGATGCAATGTACTTGTATCAGATCTGGTCTGCAGTGTCTCAGGTGCGGTGTTCACAATTTGAGAAGGTCGCCATGCATTCATGGAACTCGCTCTCTGCCAAGAATCTCTTCCTCAGGATTATGCGAGTGTCACCTGGGCCGTACCCACATTTGTCGGGTTTGATAAAGGTGGATGCCCAGCCAGCAATGGATGTTGAGCAAGAAAGGATGATCCCGAGAGAAAGTGGTTGGGATAGGTGGCATCAAAGATTTAACCAAAAATGTAGGGAGCACACAGAAGGCTCGAGGGAGCTCACAGGCAGCAGCCAGGTGTGTACAATATGGCTGAAACCACAAAAATAGGTTTGTGGGAAATGTTCATATTGAAAATGTAGTTTGAAAAAAAAAGAAGAAGAAAAAAAAAAAGATTACTGCAGCTTTGGCAACTTCCACTAGGGCCCTGCAACCTTTGGCTCCCAGATGTGTTTGGACTACCATTCCCATGATCTCCTGACATTGACTATGCTGTACAGGCCGGATGGGAATGGTAGTCCAAACACATCTGGGAGCCAAAGGTTGCAGACCTCTGCGGGAGCGGCAACATTAAAAAAAGTTTATGGATCCGTTGATGCGATCTGTAGAAAGGGTATATTGCGGCCTTTCAATTGAAAATGCCCCCCTCCCCCCAACCCAATGTTGGTCTTGGTCCAGCGCTGTGTCTCATGCCAAGCCCCACCATCCATGAGGTCACAAAAATAAACCAATTTAGTTCCTTTGCTGACTGCAGCCAGCTCGATATCTGCTACAGGGGGGCCTTGCACCATCATATAGGCCCACGTTTGAAAATCAAAAACGGATTTCTACTCACCATGACACTGGCTGCTACTCCTGCTCTTGTACCACTAGAAATTAAACGCCTGCTCATGATCCCCAATTTACAAAAAAAGCAGATCAAAGGCGCACGGCAGGAAAGCGTTTCACCTCGATGTCTTCCTCACGCCTGGCTATCCCGTGTAAACATAGCGTTATAGAGTGATAAGGGCAGCAATGTGTTAACCTGACAAAAATCTACGACCATAGATCATCTCACCAGTGAATTATGGAGGTTTTGCTAGACTGTCCTATGAAGCGTTAAGAGGAAGGAGAATTTAAAGCCTTTAGTGATAATTAAAAGTACAGAGCTGTGCAAAATACTTAACGACAATTTACACAGCGGTTTAGTGTAACAACGGTGAAGTCATGCACCTGCAATGGCAAACATATGCTGCTCCTTTGGCAGTCACAATAGACTTTCAACATATCTGTATATATTGGGGCAAAAACAGTTTTAAAAAAAATCTGTCAAATAACATTGCTCCTCAGAAGAAAAATCCCTCAATTATGACCTTTTTAAAATAGTTCCAAAAATATCGTAGCGCGTGGATTGCACTAAACCGAAAAACAATCCTTTTTTTGTTTCAAACATTCACTTTCCCTCCCTACATCAATGAAGTGAGACCATAGATGTTGATCATTCAAGATGCAACATCGCCATCTAATGGTGCAAATTGGAATTACACAAATGCGAAACAATACAATAACTGTTGATGTATTAATTTATTTATTCGATACCAAGGATCTCTAAAATCAATAGTTTTCAGATGTATCAAAAGTATCACCTTTCCTCCAAGACTCTCCCCCTTCCCCTGAAAGGGCAAGTACAGATAGGTCTACGATTCCATGAAAATTCGTTGTAACAACTGATCTTTGGTTGGGGGAGGAGGGGTGTGGCGGAGGAATCGGAGTGATGGGGTACCCAAGAGGAGGGTTGCACCCGTCCAAACGGAGAAAGCAGGAGCGGATTTGATTAATGGTCACAACGTTGTTTAGCTTATTCTTCCCATCACATTGTTTATGCTTATTCATATGCAGTTGTGGTCAGACACATTCTTACGCACGTAATTAGCACCGACGCCCAAAAAGCCTTAAAGTGCATGAATTTCATGCATGAGGCCTCAGATTTGGTGGCGCCACTGGAACCTACTCGCCTCAAAAAAATTCCCTCCGCTCCATGGTTCTCAGAATAACTTAAAGCAGCACGCTTGAAGTTAAGGCAAGCAGAACGTAAATGGCGCTCCGCCTAAAATTCTGATAAACTGGCCTATCGCCAACTCAGCAGATCGCATCATCTTCTCATCTAGGCTGCCAAGCAAGCCTTTTTTTCCCCCTGTGGTCGGCACTTTGCCAATCTAAATAAGTATTCTCAGTAGTGCAATAATTCTTATCTCCTCTCTTTTCACCGACGGTGACTCCCAGCCAACAGTTGTACAACTCGTTGAGCGACTTTTTTGTTAAGCTCAGACATCCGCAGTCTTATTGCCTCCAGTGCCCAGACTGGGCCATGCATTATGGCAGCCAACCTGCCCGCCTCCGACACCCTTTTCTGGCCTCACTTGACTACATTTTCTGCAGAAGATGTGTCCAGGGCAGCAACATCAACAATGTGTACCACTCCATCCTTGTGTCCCGCATGGCATCAGCAGGCCTCGCTGGCCCAGTCCTAGCATGGTTTTCATCTTTTCTACCCGATATGGGCCAAGCGCTTTCCACTCCGCCCTGGTCCTCCGTCTGTTCCCTTTCCTGTGGTGTCCCCCAGGGCTCTGCCTTGTCCCCAATGATTTTTAACATCTATATTCAGCCATTGATTCGCCTCATCCGCTTCCACGGCTTCCGGTGCTACTGCTATGCCGAGGACACCGAGATCCTGGAATGTTTAGATCTTGACCAGGATGGGATGTATTCCAGGCTGTATGAGTGCATGTTGGCAGTGAGGGGCTGGATGTGCTGAAATTAAATTGGGACAAGAAAGAGATCCCGGTGGCGGGTTCTCCTCTCGATTCTCCTCTCTGGTCTTCTTTCTGGCCCACTGATTTCATGGTCTTACCCACTCCTGTAACCGTGGTCAAGAACTTCGTGATGAAGGAAGATGGACCCATCTATGACGGCTCAGATTAACGCAGTAAGCAAGTCAGGACACTTCCTCCTGCGAGTACTCCTTGGGGTACTATCTTATCTCCCTATCCATCTTCGCCCCCGGGTCGTCGTTGAAGAGGTTATTAGTCGCATTGACTACTGCAACGCCTTGTTCCTGGCCCAGCCATTGGATGTGATCCTTTGGCTGCAACATCTCCAGAACCTGGCTGCTATGGTGGCCACTTGTACTCCTTACAGGGCCCATATTAGGCTGGTACTTCATGCCCTCCACTGGCTCCCAGTGGCAAAAAGGATGGAGTTCAAATCCTTGTGCATGGTGCACAAAGCATATTGTCACAGAGGGGCCGATTACTTGCAGGACAAATTCAAGCCCTATGGTGCCAGGGTGCTCTCTCCGATCAGGCGGTGTGCTCCATGTGGCTATTCCTGGGTTTTGTTTCGGAGCATTGGGGGCTGGGAGGCATGCCTTCTCCGTCTCAGCCGCTAAACTTTGGAATGGTCCGACTCCTCCCCTCAGACGGGTTGAGAACCATCTGAGTTTGTCAGCTACTTAAAACCTGTTTTTTTAAAATCCTTCCAGTGCTTTGATACTTTGTTTCCTTGCGCCATGCCGCCTTCGGGCGTCGGTCAGCGATACAAATGCTTTTGACCTAACAGTATGGAATTGTACGGTGGGTCAGCACATTGTGAACTGCTTACAAGTGAAGCATGTTGATTTTATTGGAATTATCTTGATGACAACCCATCTACTATATGCGAATGAAATCACATCACATAACATAACATACTAGGCCTAAACTTGTCATCAAGTTTTAAGGAGGCAGTTGTGTTTGACGATGCAACAGAAATAAGTTGAACACATTGATTCCATGGGACACTGGTTTCACATGTTGGTGGCCATGACACAGGCTTTGCACTAGCCTGGCACTGAGTTGTTCAATAGGCCCCAAACAGGGTAGATGGATGGATTCAAACAAACACCAATAACAGGCATGAACCTTAACTGAAGGCAACTATTTTCAGTTGATTTTCTCGATTTGCTAGTCACCTTGCATGCATGGGTCCCTTCTCCTTTCCATCATGTGGGGGTTGGGCAGGTCTGTTGATTATTTTATTCATACATTTAGAGCAGCGCGCACAGCCCATATGCATCTAGGCGGTACTTACAGGTGGAGTAGTGAGCGGATAGAGGGGAGGAAAGTCAGTTGAACAGTGTTGAGTTCCTTTCCGAAAACATTCTAAGAGGGTTCTGCACGCAGGTGAAGGGGGTAGCTTGTTACAGAGAGATGGCACTCGGACTGGGAAACTGGTGCTCCCCCGCCCGGCACGATTGAACCTTGGGGTGACGAGGCAGTGACTTAAGGCCACCCTAGTGGGTTTTTCTGAGGTGTTCTTTCTTAAATTGGCCGCCAGGTAGCCTAGGGTGTTAGTTGAGAGACAAGAGTGGGTAAGGGATAGGATTTGGAGAGTTATTCTTTCCTTAACAGGAAGCCAGTGGGCGCATCTCCTGACCTCCGATATGTGGTCCTGCTTGCCAATGTTCAGGGCGGCTCAGAGAGCATTGTTCTGGGTGGTTTGAAGATGCAGAGGTTTTTTCTGAAGTGCCTCAGAGCAGGGAGTTGCAGTAGTCAAGCTTCGAGCATATTCGTGGTCGTGAAACTTCCAGATGGTTCATGGTGGTGAGGAAAGGTTTGCTGACATTCACGAGTTTAATCGCATAGCCCGACATCAAAGCAATGTGGTTGATGTGGCGGGACATGGTAAGCAATGAGTCGAGGTAGACCCCCAAAGTCTTAACAGAGGGTGCTACAATAATTTTGTGGCAGTCAATGACAAAGGATGTGTAATCCTTGGGGTCACTCTTGAGGCGGGCAGGGGACCCAATGAGAAGCTCTGTTTTTTCATTGTGGAGGCAGAGACTGTGTGCTGCCATCCAGGCTTGGACAGATACGAACATTTCATTGATTCTCTGGGTGTCTTTCAAGTGGTCTACGGAAAGGGGGATGAGAATTTAAGTGTAGTTAGTATATGACATTCCCAAGATGTCACGGTGGTCGAACAGTGGCTTGGTATAGATGTTGTAAAGGGTGGGGGAGACACACAAGCCTTGGGGTACCCCCACAAGAGTTGGTGTTGGAGAGGCAGTGGCCTCACCCGCAAATACTCTGGAGGATCTGTTAGACAGGAAGGAGGCGATCCAGTTGGTGGCATCGGGGGAGAAACGGGCAGCCAATGTGAGGGCTTGGCAGAGGATCGTGTGGTCCACAAGGTCGAATGCCGCTGACAGGTCAAGAAGGAGGAGCAAGAATAAGGATCCCTCCTTGTTGGCGGTGTCGAGCTGATTTTTTACGTCAAGGGGCGATGTTTGTCCCATGCTTGGGGCTGAATCCTGAACAGATACCTTGAGTCAAAACCAGTGTTGGGTAAGAGTTCAAATACGCTGTATGGGTGTCTGAAAGACCGTCAGCAAAACCTGTATAAACGGGTTCCTTAAGACTTTCCTTCCCTTTTGGGCATCTTAACTGGGTCCACAAGGAGGAGGAACATTTAAAACAGTGCTCACTACAAATTGAATTGCCACATGGTGGAGTGCATCTCGTGATTGGAGTTGCAACATGAGGGAATGGAAATTTACCTATCATGCCTGAAAGTGTTGATGCTGCAGTCAGGTTTTGAATATTATGTCCTTTTTCAAAGATTTTGTGCACGCTCCGATGTAAAGGTAGATTATGTAGGCTGGGCAAAGGCTAACCACTGTATCCATCATCTACAACCCAACTGTGATGTAGGACTGTAATCCGTGAAAGAGCCCCAACTCCTTTACAGTTATGACCTTTAAAAGCATAAATGTTGGTAATGGCAGCATCAGGGTACTAGCAGCTAGCCAGCTCAAATTGTAGATTTTCTTAATGCGATCAAAGTCTACCATATTTCAAATTAAACCACAAGTGACTCTACAAAACTACTATACTATAGCACTGATTCAAGCTAGTCATGTAAGGCGATTTTGGGTTTAATATGATGCAACATACACTCCGAACTGAGTGTTTATCCCTTAAAGCAGCCAATTCTGCCATTAGTAGACTTCACCTTTTTACAGGTTGCAACATTAGCTCGCAAAATTAGAAACATTGTTGGATTTGGCAAGACAGTTCTTTTCCAAATTTAGTGAATCTACAAAAGTTAATGGTCATGTAACCAACTAGGTTTGCAGTTGGTAATCAGAATATTCAGTCACCAGAGTTGGAAATGGCTACCAATGACTCTGTAAATCCACCAATGCTGAGGTGTGACATGGCCAACACAAGATCGACCAGTAATATCTTGGGAAAGCAGGATTTGAACATATTAGATTTGCCATTTATGCACAATTCCCACATAAGAGTATCCTAACCACAGGATTCTTCAGCCATATTTTCCTCTTTCAGAAGCCAGGACCTGGTAAGGGGCCATATATACCAGTGGTGTTGGGACTGCACATCCTTGGACCACTTAATCTCGTTTTTCACCGTCGGGTTTTCTTCATCTCGCCCGAGTTGGAGCACCTCTTTTAGGTCAAGTGACGGTGAACCCTGCACAATCCTTACTCCTGACTTATATCACACTTTCTACCTTACCCATCGTATTCTCTATAAAGAACCTGCTGCAGAGTTTCAACAACATTCTGAAACGTATGTTATGGAGCTGCATCTAACACCAGGTGAAATGAGGTGGAGCCTATTGGCCTGTGGCTTGGTTATCTATCAGAGAGGCGGTTTGAGGCCTGTTTGCAACACTGCAGTAGACCTCTGCTAGGTGGTTGGGTACAGCCAGAATCTCCGGTAGTTTTTCCCCAAAACGCCATTGGTTGCCTTAGCATAAAAAGTCTAGGTATCACTGGGAACAGGAAATCTTACAAAAGGGGAACCCAGAACCTATTAGAGTTAAATACAGAACCAAGGAAAAAGAACCCGGCGGCTTCATATAACTACTACTGCTACTACATAACATCCTAAAGTTACAGGTTTCACAAAATACACTCCTTGATCAACAAAGAATACATCATGTATTTACACTGAGGTAAAAGCAAACTGGGTCTCTTGTGGTTATGGAGGTCAAGTGGTCCAACCAGCAATAGCTCAAGGGTATTTAATAAAACATGTATGATCTGGGTATCTCTTTACCAACGCCTTGGGAGAGAAATTATGTATCCAATCCCACAGGTCCCATTTATTGTTCAAGTCTCCCTTCAACACAAGGAAATCTAATGACCAATACGGGGGCCAAGCCAATCAATTTAAACAAGCCGTTGAGCGTTTTCCCCAAGCAGCTTGTCAAGACTTTTAGTATGGCTCCATATCATCTTACCCATACTATTTGAAAGGGCATTTGGGATCTTTGACAGCCTTTATATATAGCACTCCCTTTTTCCTCAATACCATATTCCCTAATGACCTCAACCCCAGCTCTCATTGTATCTGGTCTACTGGCAGATCAAGGGACAAATTCAAGATAGGCAAAAATGTACTCCACAATTTTTCAGCCACTGATGGTAATACTAATTGCTCCTGAGATGTAGATTACACCCGGGCTAAAGCTCTGCTTATGATTGCATGGTAATGCCTAGCATACTGTACTGGGCTGTTTCTAATGCAAACTTTGAAATTAAGGCAGATCGTATAACTGCTTTACAACATATTGCAGCTATCAATGTAGCGTACTTCCCATTTTGCTCAAACTCGTCCCAAATGCTTTTACTCGTGGACTTGGTCAACTGAACCCTGGACTAAATGGATAGGTGTTTTCCTACAACCCCTCCTCCCAAAACACATATTTGGTTCATCTTCGTTAAGGGCCAGATTTCTTTTTTCTTTTCATATAATGGTACAGTCTGATTGTGCTTCTGCGCAACGTAACAGAAGTGTAATTATTACAACATTGTCTGTGTATGATTACCAATCTATACGCGTATTCCAAATTTTGGGGCAGTGGTTATTAAAAGTGCTCAAGGCATTGGGCAAATCATCCATGTAATGACTGAAACTCCACTGGTTACCTTGCTACCTTCTTATCTGGAGCCCAGTTCCCCTCCCTGCTAGTTGCACACCTGCACTGCCCCCTGGCAACCCTTGCACTAGGGGACTGTTCTGTATCCCTACAGCCCCCTACCTGCACTCGACACCTGCTGGCCGGACTTTTTATTTATTCCCTCTATTTTTCTGCTTATCCTATGCACTGCCCACCCCCCTTTTCCTCGTGCACTTGTGCAATCTCAATGTCACCTTTCCTAGTAAGATTGTCTTCCCTCTGTTCCCCCTCCCTTGCCTCGTCGTGCCTTGAAACACTTGTGTATAGGTGCATTATAAACGCCATATCAATAGTAAGCGTGTCAGCACACAGCCCTGTTTAACCCCACCATTCGTTGGTACATGACTGTTCTGGCACCGTCACCACTCAACTGAACCTGGACATAGTAGCTGGATAATGATCCACACAAGCCACATGGGTGTGACATAGTACTTCACCCTGAGCTACAGCTTCGAGCGATTAACCATATCAAATACGGCTTCCAGGTCTATGTGCAGCACATTCTCAGCCCTGGCCCCCACTCTGTGGAACGCACTTCCACCCCACATCTGACTCACCGAGGACCTCATGTCTTTTTGGAAATTACTGAAAACATGGCTCTTCCCCTAAAATCGACTCTTAACTCAAACTAGATAACCACAATCAATGACCTTAGCACATAGCTGCTATATCATAAATAACAAATCGAGCATCATGATCTGAACGAGTAATCGAAAACTAATAACCACTAATGTAATTTAAAACGGATAAACTGAATAGAAAGAATGAAGTGGATGAAAGCAGTGAAGTGGATGAAAGGAATAAACTCAATTAAAGGAGTGAAGTGGATGAAATTAAGGGAAAGGACAATGAATGAAATGGACGAGAGGAATAAAGTGGACGTGAGGATGGAAATTACGAGTACATGATACGGATGGAGCGCACGGAATAGATTGAACGCATGGAACGGATAGATGGCATGGAATGACAGTGCATGGAATCAACAGAATTAATGGAATAGATAAACCAAGTGCATGGCATGGATGGAGAGTGTGGAGCGGATGGAGAGTGGGTGGAAAATCTGGAGAGCGGATAGAACTGACTGAACAGATGGAGTGCATTGAACTGAGGGATTACATGCGAAGGACAGAATGCTTGGAACAGATAGATGGCATGGAACGGTTGGGGTGCATGGAATACATGGTAGTCGCTATGGACCGCGCGGACTCCACGGATAGAGTTGAACAGACGAGGCTGACTGAACAGACTGAGTGAATAGAACAGATATAATAAATGGTTCAGATGTTCTCAAGCACCTACTGAAAACCACCATATGAAATCACCACGCTTACTCTCTTCTATACGCCACCACCCAACTAGAACACAGCGATACTATGACACATTCGGTATAGTTGTTCTCATACCAACACCTCCCACATACTCCCCATCAGCCTAACTAAACACAGCTGGCTGCACACCCTCCAGCCTAGGTGTTCTCCTCTGGCCTAACGCAGCCAGAATCAGTCTGGATATCACCCTGCCAGAACGAACACATACTCCTGATCTCCCAACCACCACACCTACCGCTAAGAAGCAGCTATCATACGAGTGCCACACCAGCTGCACACATAGCCAGTGCTCACACGCACCTTTTGACTCTCTCTCTCTGACTTGAACTACGGTTCCCGAGGGCGTTCAACCTACCAGCGCCCTGAGATCATACCAATGGTACATAAGGCGCTATATACATGCAAAGTAACATAACATTGCACAACCAAGCTTCCACTTACCCTAGTACTTCAATGGTCCAATGAAAAAAACACATCACTAAAAAATGCTTTGTACCATGCGTTCTCATTTTTCCTTTTAATAGATTAGCATCCGCCTGATCGACTGATTGCAGTGCAAAAAGCTTTATAACCTAACATGACATATGTCCAGCATTTGATCATGAATAGTTGCATGAGATTTGGTTAATACGCCCACATATGGACATGAAGGGACATATACAAACCTTCTTAAGCCAATGACTATGCTGTGTAAATAGGGAAATTTAATAAAGGAGATAACCCATGCACGATCACGGAACAAAAATGTGACCTGATGCTTACTGTTGGGAACCTGCATCTGATTATGTCCATGTCATGAAAATGTGTGTACTCTTAAGATGTGAATTGAAAGAATTATATTATAAAATGAATGCTCAGATGTTAGTGAAATGATTTTGCTAAAAGCCCGTGAAGGGAGGAAGGGGTGCGGGGGGGAATACAATCCGTCATACTACTTATCGATGTAACTTTGAAATAATTGCATACCCAGCATCTTTTCCTTGAAAAATGGAAGCCATTTGTCACGGTTCCAGTGTCTAATTTTAACCTATGGAACTGGCAGGTGACTTCCTGCGGCCACTTTCTACTACCCTTATTTGTTTTTTGGATACAAGCCTATGTAATTAGGCAACAAAGTTACATGGTAGAATGAAACCCAGAATGCTGTGTAGCCAGTGCTCCAGATAAGATTTTTAAGTTGGAGTATTTTACTCCCTATTTTTTGTTTTTATTTTGGAGTAAAATGATTTTTCAGAATAAAAAAAAAAAGTTAGTGCCATTTCCAACTGGAGTATTTTATGAGTCTAAAACACTTGGTTTGTAACACATTTTTACATGCGAGTGCAATGAAGAGAGCTACATTGCACTCACATGGCACAGGGAGTAGGTGACACACTCACTGGGGCTTCAGCCAACATGCCGGAACCCTGCGCTTCACCTAGGTCGTGATAACGGAACGGCCCAGGACGTCTCATCACCCAGGCCCAACGGGTTACGCAGGGCTTTCTACACCACCACGCCCACCAAGGGCACGCCAGACTACTCTCCCCCCCCCTTTACTGATTCACCCGGGACTGCTTGGCTTGTGCAGATTGGGACTTGACCTATGCCACCCTGCTCGATGTGGTGGGGCAGACTTGATGGCGCCTCCCTTCTCGCTTTCAGTCCCTTGTGCACACCTGGCATAGGCGTATTGTGAGGCATTATCTGCTGGGCATGGCCCACCTGGCCTCGGGACGGGCGCCACCATCCATACAACACCCAGAAAGAGCGGCACTTAATCTGCACTGCATATGCGGTCTGGGACTTCTATGTTAGGGCCACCAGGCTTGGGCTCCAGCCAGGTTGTCTGCTCCTTAGAGATCCACCAGTGCCAAAGTTGGTACGCAGCCAGGGCCCACTACATTGATGATGGGCCGCTCTCGCATGCAGTTAGTTTAAGAGTTATTAGGCCCTGCAGGGCCTCTCTAGGCCACAGTCCCCCCCCAGAGAGGTGTTTTTGTCTGCCTCCTTTTTCTCTTCTCTCTCAAGAAACTGCATTTCCCTTAACAGTTTCTTTTAGAACCTGGTCGCCCCTGCCCAGTCCATTCATCGGAGCACTGGCCTTTGCCTTTTATTTATTTTTTTATTTGATTTCAGATTACATCCTGCCCATGGTTCAATCCTTTACACCAAACAACATACACTACATAACACCATAGTATTTTTTCCCTACACCCTGGTATCTGTCTTTAATGTCTAGATTTCCCTTAGAGGACAAGCATGTAGCCCTGCCTAGTCAGGCTCAATTTGGACCACGGGGTACAATAGCAAGGCCATCATATGTTCAGAATCCGAGGGTGGTCGCATATGATAACTGGTCCCTCATTTTACTATTCTTTTTTTGAATTTTGTTAACCAACATACGTATTCGAGAACAAGGCTACAGGCAGCCCTGCAGATAAAGGGCGCACCAGCCACTTACTCCTTCAAAATAGGCAAATCCTCCCAACAAAGAATACAGTAAAAATACACCCAACAAATAGGAAACGGACACAGAAGCCTGTCTCGCATCTTTCAACCACACAGCTCGAAGGACATGTTTGGATCAGTAGAAGACGTAGTGCCACAGAAAACAAGCTCTACTATGATTACAGAGTGATCTGAAGAGACAATGTATCTTTTAATGCACAAATAACTAGGTGCAAAAAAAGGGTTACAAAAACAAGTGTTTTAGACTTCTAACATACTCAATTGGCAATTGCACTAACTTTGTATTCTGAAAAATCATTTTACTCCCAAATTTAGAAAATCGGGAGTAAAATATTCCCATTTCAAAATCGTATCTGGAGCACTGGCTACAAGGAATTCTAGGTTTCATACTGCCTTGCAACTTTGTTGGCCAATTACATAGGCTTGAATTAAAAATACAAATAAGGGGAGTAGAAAAAGTGACTGCAGGAAGTCACCCGCCAGTTGCACGGGCTCAAATTAGACAATGGAACCGTGGCCAATGGCTTCCCTTTTTCATGTAAAAAATTCTGGGTATCCAATTATTTCAAAGTTACATCGATAAGTAGCATGACGGATTGTCCCCCCCCTCACCACCATCACCGGGGTTTTAGCAAAATCATTTCACTAACATCCGAGCATTCATTTTAAGGGAGTCAGTCAATTTTAATATAATTATTTCAATTCACATCTTAAGAGTACACACATTTTCATGACATGGACCTAATTAGATGCAGGTGTCCAACAGTTTAAGAATCTTACAACCCAAGCATCAGGTCATAGTATTGTTCTGTGATCATGCATGAGTTGCATTCTCCTTTATTACATTTCACCATTTACACAGAATAGCGATAGGCTTAAGAAGATTTGTTTATGTCCCTTCATGGCCATATGTGGCCATATTAACCAAATCATATGCACATAGTCATGATCAAATGCAGGACGACATATGTCACGTTAGGTTCTAAAGCTTTTTGCACTGGAATCAGTTGATCAGGTGGATGCTGATCTAGTAAAAGGAAAGATTTTAAAAAACGCATGGTACAAAGCATTTTTTAGGGATGGTGTTTTTTTTCCAATCTGACCATTGAACAAGTACTAGAATAAGTGGAAGCTTGGTTGTCCAATGGCTCAGAGATATGCTCGGGAAGCCCTTGATTTGTAGTGGCCAGAATTGGCAGGTATAATGTATTGGGTGCCACTGCAAATCCCCATTTATAAATCTGGCAGTTGGCTTTGCATTTCCCATAAGTGACAAAACCAAGGATAGGCTTTGTAAAAAGGTGAATGTGGGGGATGAAGGGTAAGAGTCTGACACAGTGACATTATGTTTTTGGTCATAGACTTATTAAGATGAAATAAAAAAAGGTTTGGGAGAAAATCCTAGCTCGCCTTAACTCAACGAGGGGGTTTTCCTCCCTCAACAAAACTAAGGGCCGTCTGTCACGATGTTCAACCAAAAAAAGATCATCCTCCGTCCTGTAACCAAAAGCCCTAAACTGACCCTTACAAACTAAACGCAATATAATGTGCAACTGAGAGTTCTATAGACATATAACTTTCTTTCAAAGTCCCAAAACAAAGTTCTATGGTGCAGAAAAGAAAACCAAGTTCTACCAGGAAAAGGGGGTCCTCCCTTACCCTATGTTTCTTCGGGTCTTCGACTGTCTATGCGATACTTCCGGAAAGAGTCCATTTTCCACTGCTTCACAGTTGCAATTCAGTTTCAAAGCGGCTGACTCCTCCCATAAGTTTCCATTAAGCACACAGTTCTTTTGAATGTTTAAATCTATCACTCTGGATCTCAGTTATCCTCAAAGGGGTATAGTTCTTCCCTTTTCCACTGAATGTCACTGTTCCACAATTTCAATGCGTGGTTTTGACTCCTGAGTTTTCTCAGTGTTCCTACCCCTGGTGTACTCTCCTGCCAGTGTACTTGCAGCTTAATTACCTTTCTCATTGTCTGGGTCTCAATTATCTTCCAGAGAGGTGAGTCCCATTAACTGCCTGGTTCCCGCTTTGCTTTCCTCTGCTTTTGTTGGCTGCAGCTTCCTGTGGCAAAAATGCAGCAAAACTCTCTCGGCTCAGTTTCTCTGCAGACCGTTCTCATTAACCTTTGTGCTGCGTCCTGCAATCTGCTAGCCTCCGGTGTCCCAACCAGCATTAGTACAACTTTGTTTCAGCAGCAGTCTCCATCCCTCCCTTTCATTCTATTCAGCTGTCAGTTTTAAAATGTCCCAGCTTTGGTTCGCATTTTCCAAAAACTAGAAATGTGGTGTTGGTTTGCCACTTCTGGCCCTCATTACTCAATACCTCTTTCTCGTCTCAGAACTATAGAGGGGAGGGGTGGGTGAGTAAATGTTCTTGGTCATGAGAACCCAGGAATTCTACATTAACATCACAAAAAGACATACAGGAGTGTTGCAAAGGTAAATGGGTCTCAAAGAATTACAGCTGAAGGATTATTCATATTCAGTATTTTCCCATCTCCCTGGAGTTTTGATCTCCCCTACATGGTCCACCCGCAGATAGCCACCCCAGGGTCAAAGTCAGGTGGCTTCCGCCATTCCCTGGCCACGCAAGGAAGCTTCTCTCCAGGGAACCAGAGACTATATTGATAGATTTGTCACAGGAGCCCCAATAAGAGAAAGGAAAAAATATCTACCACCGTACAAGAGAAATCCGTGCATGGCCTCTCCATGAGGGGTGAATACACTAATGCAAGCTGTGGTAGATGTGGAGCTGATGAATTGACATTGTTTGACCACTGTGCCAACAACGCCACTACTGTAGGCAGAATGTGAGTATGCAACATATAAATGCTATACTAATAGATATCCAACAGCAAAGATGTACGTTGACAAGAGTACACATAAGTAATGAATCGCATGAAAAATATGAGTTCATGCAATATAAAGAATGACCACAGCAGCCATAACAAACATAAGAGCTGGTGGGAGACTTGTTGATCCCCTGAAATTTGGGATGCATGAACGGTTCTCCTTTAAAATAAACAATACAACCTATAAGACTAGTAAATAGACTAATGTAATAATTGTTTGATACACACTGGCACTTTACATTGTGGATTATTCGGGTCTATTTTGTAAACCATGGTTGCATTTACGAACCTTAACCTGTAAATGATATTTTGATACTTGATTGAACTGATCAATGAGATTTTAGACGGAAATAGCGTATGGAAATGTACTGCATATTGAGCGTCTATTGTCTTACTGGCCTGCAAGGTTTATGTTAATTTATAAGCATGTACGTTTATGCTTTGGTGGCTAAAATGCCAAAATAAAGCTGTTTTGAATGACTAGAGGGTGCAATTAAGAATTGGGTAAGCGATAAGAAAATAATGTTATTTACATCACCCACTGTGATGTGAATATGCTATGAATTTCAGACTGAGCAACACCTAGAAGAATTTAGTTTGTCTAAATCATTTTAGTGTCGGGAGGATAGCTCAGGGGCAACGGCTTGCCTTGGAAGCAAGACGACATGGAGCAACACAGGTTCGATCCATGGGTCCGCGCTTAGAAACTTCTGGGTATTAAGCACGTTATAAAAAACCAATTACAATTTAGAATCAGTTGATCAAAAGAAAAAAAAAAAAAAAAAAAAAAAAAAAAAACACTACCTCTTCGTTAATTTAACATTTTACCCAAGAGCAATAAACAGAAAAATACCCATGGTTTCTCGGTTTAAGATACAGGCCGACCTTCAGCACAACGGTGCCCATGCTTGTCAGATCTAGCATAGGGCCTGGCTACAGTAATGTTGATAATGGCTGTGGATGGTCGAGTAACAAGAAAGGACGAAGCCCTTTTCCAACAGACATTCTGGCCCACACAACATATCCCAATTTCGGTCAAAGTTCTCATATTTACACTATCCTTTCATACAATAGACATCAGCTGGAAAAGACAGTGGTAGAAATGGCCCTTTGCTTAAGGGCAGAAATGTCAAGCCAGTATCCATGCATAAAAAGTCACTCGCCCCCGGTATGCATATCCACAAAACACCCAATTTTTTAGTCATCTAGAGCGAATTATTCCGCACCGGAGTCTAGTGACGAGCGCATATTTTACAGCGAGACTTACTATTCACAGGAAGAAAAGAAAGTCTGGATATTTCAGGCCTCACTGGGTTCTACCTGGGCACTAAATTCCAGTGAAAAACAAGAATACAATCCCTGCCCGTATGCCAAAATCGAAAATACCACACTGGAAAGATGTAGATTACAATCCATGTGGCGGCAGGTGGGTGGAAGTTTCACACACTGTCTAAACATTCGCCGAAACAAATAGAATATAAACTACTGGAGGTTACTGTTGATTCTTCTCTCCCTAATCCCCCCTTCCCCCATCATCATTTTTCATTATCTGAATAGGATTCAAAGTCACAGGAGGTCTCTGTGGGAGAGGAAGATGGTCTAAGCAGGTGGCATACTCGCAAACACAGATTCTCTTTCATGGAAGCTGCACTCACTTTAGTCATGGACCTAGCACCAATAGGGGACCTCCGTGCTTCACCATTCACCTGCCCCCGGTTTAGCAGGCATGCTGTGGGTTTCTCTCGTAATGCATACTTCATTTGGTATTGGGTAAAGCTAGAGTGGCGAGTGTTGCCATGGAAGCTAATGATTTGGCCCGCTTCTTCCTCACTAGCTAAGATCACAGTGAGAAAGAGCCATGGTGGGTATAGTTAACCTAGCACTCAGAACCTTTGCCAAGCACTTACCCTGTGCTTGGGGTCGAGAGTACTACAGAAACGGGAGAATATCTATGGTTTGGAAATTGTGTGGTATAAGCAGAGAGGCAAAACACAATTGGTGTTCCATGAAGAATTAAAAAGATCTTTGGATCTCGCAAGCAATGTTTTTTTATCATCACATTTTGTTTGCCTAACGACTTTAACTTAAAACTTGGCTCCAATCTTCTTGGTAAGGGGAAGTCTTAAAAATTGTAATGACGACCAGGGGTCAAAAAAGTATCTTGCAGTGCTGCAACAGTGAGCAAGAAGTTTGAAATTTGCAGGTTTTGCAGCTTAATTTATTTTCTTTCAAATTCAATTTTTATTGGCACCGTTAAATTCGCAGTTCAGTGCAGGGTGCCTCCATACATCTTTGTATTACTCAATACCAACCTGATTTTAACACCCCCTCCCCCCAAACAGTTTTAAACATTCCCCTCCCCCATTCGCCCCCGCCCTATCTCCAACAGTGTTCTGGCCATTCTCTCCTTCAGTCCCTCCGGGATCTCTGTATCCGTTTTTCTATTGTGGTGTGAGGTTCAAGGGTCTGGGCGGCGGCACCCAGAATTCAACCAATTTCGGACCCATTCCTGTCCATCTCCGTGCCGTTCATGTCCCTCTGCACCCACTGGTCGCTAACTGAGCTGGCTCCCTGCTCAGTTAGCTTTCATCCCAGTTCATCGCCCGCTCTACCCAACTCACCCGTCTCTCTGAAGTGTTCTGGGTCATATTTTACTAAAAACGGGTCCAATTCAATGGCTCTCGTCGGCGATCGATTGTGTAATAGTCTCGTTAACTCCTTCATCCTGTAAAGGTTCAATGCCTTAGCTGCCCATTCCTTTTCACTTGGGAGGCTATCCTTTTCCAGCCACTTGCCAGACATGCCCTTGCTGCCAGTAGGAGATCCTGCATATGCCGCACTAGTTTCACCCAGTTCTCCTCTGCCTTTTCGGTTCCGAACAGTACCAGTATTGGGTCGACCCTTCTTTCTACACCGTCCAGGTCCCTGATCCACCCCAGAACTTCTTTCCAATACTGTTGCACCCCAGCAAAGCTCCACCACATATTCCAGTAGTTCGCCATGTGACCACATTTCTTCCAACAGTGGGGGTACGCTCCCGGGTACATTTTCTCCAATCTTGCCGGGTCCATTGCCACTTATATAACAGTTTGAGCCTGTGAAGTTTGTACTGGCAGGCCACTGATGTTCAGTGGCATTTATGCAGAGGGTCTTCCATAGCCCCGGATCCATCTACCTTCCCATGTCTCTTTCCCACCCTCCCCTGAGTGTGTGCACCTCATCCCCTCTTGCTTCCAGTAGCACCTGGTATAACCTAGAGAAGAAGGCCCTTAGTACCCTTCGCCGCGTCCAGCACCCGCTCTGTGTGAAGTCCTTCTCCAAATCCTGCTTCCAACTCTCCGACATCAATACCCCCTTCAGCTGTAGATAAAGATAGACATGTTACCCAACCCCAGGGCTGCTTCTAGGTCCGATATCCCCACAAATTCATCCTTCTTAAGAACCTGCCCCACCCTCTCTAGGCCTGCTTCAAACCAGTCTTGGAAGCGCCCATGGTCTAGTATATTATCCCATATGGGTGGCGCCCATATGTGGCTCAGCGGGGGAGGGCCACGTTGTAACCCCTTTCATCTCTTTTCTATCTCTCCATAGCGTCAACAACGGGCCTAGAGTTCCATGCAGGATGATTCTTTTCGGCATCGCCTTCATTGGAGCCCACAACCACTCCTCCAGAGTGGACGGGCAAAAGCAATGGTTTTTTATCCCTACCCATTGCTTGTCCTTATTCATACGCAGGTGGGGGACTAGAGCCCGAAACTGGGCCACTCTGTAATATGTTCTCATCTCAGGTAATACCACCCACCCTTCTCCTTTGGCTGAATCAGTAATTTTTAGGATACCCTCTGCTCTTCCCCCTGCCAAAGGAACCAAAGTATTTTCTTTTTGAATTCCCTGAAGTGCATCTCCTGTATGTCTATCGGAAGTACTTGGTATAAATATAATATTCAGGGAAGAATTACCATTTTGAGCGCGTTTAGCCTCTAGAGCCATGAGATAGTTAGATTCTCTCGATTCTCTCCAACCTCCATGGTATCCGCACCCCTAGATATTTTATACAGTCCCTTTCAATTGGTATTCCCAGGCCAGACCATCTCTGCAGCTGTTCCGGTGTACCCTCACCCAGGGGAAGGATTGACTTGTGATCGTTTATCTTAAAGCCTGATACCCTTCCATAGTCTCCTATGACCCAAAGTGCTCTCTGTAAACACCCTCCTGTGCCCGAGAGGTACATCAGAACATTATCTGCGTACATGCTAATTTTATGCATCTGCTGCCCCACTGCGATACCCTTTATCCCGTCGTCCTGCCTTATCTTCTCCCCCAGGGGCTCCATAGCCAGGGCGAACAGTAGAGGCGAGAGGGGGGCAACCCTGCCTGGTACCCCTGGTCAAATTAAATGTGTGCGATGCAGGCCCTTTGACCATCACTCTGGCGGTCGGTCCTGCATTGACTGCTCTGATTGCCCTACACGTCCTCTCTCCTACCCCTATTTTCCACAGTACCTGAAAGAGAAGGGCCCACTCCAGCCTATCAAATGCCTTCTCAGCGTCTAAACTTAGGAGCGCATGTTCCCCAGGCTGTTCCCCCACGTGCTGCATTAGATCAATAGTCTTCCTGATTGGGTCTGGCCCCTGCCTCCCCGCTACGAACCCCATCTAGTCAGGATGTACTGCACGTGGCAGTTTCTCCTCAAATCTTGACGCCAATATGCGGGTGAAGATCTTTTCGTCCACATTTAGGAGGGAGCTCGGCCGGTATGAGGAGCAGAGGGATGGGTCGCGTCCCTCCTTTAGAGATCAGGGCCTTACTGAATGATGCCAGGGCTTTACCTGTCTCCAGGATGTAATTATATAAAATTTGACCAGATGTGTCAGGGTCCCTGAGTATTTCTTGTAAAACCCTATTGTATATCTGTCTTCTCCAGGGGCTTTCCCACTGGGAGGGCAGGATATCGTATTCCGCACCTCACCTTCCGAGATCAGGCTCTCTAAATGTTCCATCTCCAGCGGTGCAAGTCTGCTCACATGCACTCCGCTCAGGTACGTCTCAACACCCCCACTCCCTACCCCTGCCTCCGTAGCGTATAACGTTTCATAGTACTGTACAAATCCTTCCGCTATATCGCTTGGCTGGTGCCTGTCCCCTTCCCCTACCACCAGACTACCCATTTTCGTGACCCAAATCTCTCCTCTCTGAGCTCGGAGTATGGCAGCCAGGAGTTCATCAGCCCTGTCCCCTTTTTCGTAGTATTTTTGTTTCAGGTATCTCAGTTTCCTTAACGTCTCACCTACACCCAATGCCCTCAACTCTGCCCTTTTCGCCAGTACCTTCTCTCAGAGTCCCTTCGTGTCTCCTCTCCCGACATGCATCTCAACCTCTCCTTCTGCTATCTCCTTGCAGAGTCTCCCTTCTATCAGGCCCCTCTCTCTTCTTCCATGCCCCCCCTCATCAATATACCCCTCCAGGTGGCCTTCCACGCGTCCCATACTGTTTCCCTACTCTCGTCCCCCTAAGTATTCCCTTATTCCCTCAGCTAGATGGTCAGAGTAGAGGGTCACCCCACAGTGAATCATTACATCGCCACGTACCCATTGGTCTGTATAATAGAGATTTCTAGGGTGCCGGGCACCATATCGTGGTCTGACCAACCCACAAGTCTTATATTACTTTCTACCAATCTCGGGCCCTGCTCCTTGTTGAGAAGGAGGGAGTCAATTCTCGCATAGGTCTTGTGCGAGTGGGAGTAGAAAGTGTAACCCTCCTCCCATGGGTGCTTCTGCCGCCAGCCACACATCTACCAGCACATACCGTTCCATTGCACGTCCCAGGTGACCCCATCTGTCTTCCCCCTTATCCGCACCATCCCAGTGAGAGGCAAATTCTCTGGGTCAGGTTTTCACAGTACCTCACAATGAAGGAAAAGATGCAGCTGAAGACTTCTGTTACTGGCAGTTCCTGCAGATCTTGCTGTTCCTGAGCCTCAGAAGTGACAAGAGGGAGGACGTCGGGGGACTCCAGCACTGCACTGGTCAAAGCTAGCACTTGGAAAATGTTCACTTCCAGTAGCTGTAGACAAGCACACAAACTTGTGTCCCACTCCCGGTTATTTGGTTTCCTTCAGCACTCTCAGGAAAATACAACCAGCTCAGAGAATGGTATCCAGGTTGCTCACGAGTTGATTGGTCCCACCAACTCAAGGGAGAAGTCGTCCTTGCAGGACTTCGGTTGATCTGAACTTGGCGATTCAGACCAGCAGCAGGGCTTCACCGGGCAAACCAGAGGTCCAGGAATTGCAGCAGCCGTCCTCTTCAAGCTCGTCTTCGGGTTCTTTCGTTCCAGTGCCCGACTCTGCCTTCCAAGCCAAGAGACTCTCCTTTTGTCCAGTTTCCTCCCAGTCATTGCAGCCTAGCTGCCACTCACCCAGCAGGGTGGCTGTCCTTGCCGGACAGTCAGCCAGCCAATCACGCCAGAATGTATTTGGGTCTCCTAGGAGACTAAGCACAGGGAGTACTGGGCCCCTCCTTCACTTCCTACCCACCCCAGACACTCGGGTGCCAGAGGTGATCTTCAGTTATGAAGCCCGCCAAAGGCGATGAAACAAAGGGACCAAACTTGTTTTGGCGCACAAAGCAAAACTCTAGAAGGACCTTTCCAAAAAGAAATGGCGAAAAAAAGACTGGGACCTGTTTAAACAAAGGGGGCTCAGACGCCATTTTGAAAAACATGGCTCCCGCGATTTAACGCTACCGGTGTTTGCGGTCATGAAAAATCATGGTAGTTTGTTGTAAAACCACTGCCACCAGCCATTGCGATAGGAAAGGGTAGCATTTGACTGCTACATGAGTTTCTAGACACAGGGGATACTAGGTAACCCTTCCAGCACGATTGTAAGATAGGGTGTGCTGGTCTAGGAATTTGAAAAGACTAGTAAAGTTAATTTTACTTTACTTTCTCTGGGAACAGTAGTTTATCCCATGGAAGGTATTTAAACCTTGGGAAAGCCTGAAAGGCTTCCCCGTGTCACTGCACTGAGGGTGCTGTGCGGCACACAGGAAAAGAGGATATGATGCCTATGAAGTTATCTAAAACTCCATAATAAAAGAACTCGAGTAAAACACATCAAAATACATGAGAGAGTGGGGAAAAAAAGAGGCCATACTCTCTCCAGGTAACAAAATCCAAGTCCTCAAAATACAGCAAAGTTGCCTGGGGTCTCTAAGGTGAAGAGAATGAGGGAGAATCATTTTTGAGAATTCTCCCTACCACATGCATCAACACAAGAGCAAAGCAATTGGACACGTCCCCCCCCCTCATCCAGACTAACCCAACCCACTCTCTTTCTAGACCATGGCATAAATCTTAACAATCTCATCCAAAAGCCCCTGGGGAGGCATTGGGAAGAAAATGATATGAGACGCAGAGTAAAGCCCTTCCACACCAACAAGTGGATCCATGGATTGGAGGAAATAAAAATCTTACCTTTCTATCTCTACTCAAGAAAAGGAAACAAAAAAAACCCCAATGAATTTAAAAACTGATATGGGAACTGCAGCCTGCGCACAGCATCTGAAATAGACACGTGCAAGGAAATATGCGATGTTCGCAGCCCACCTACGACAAAAGTATATGCTTAAAGTAGTTGAAAAGAGCCGAAATAAATCTTAGCAGTTAACAGAAAGTATCCAACAACTTTCCATTAAAGGCATAACAGTCCCAACAGATGGAAAGCATGGCATTTTATAGAAAAGTTAAAAAAAACGAATTTGGGCCTGCATTGTATCGGTTTTCCTTTGCAGGGTGGAGAATTGCCTTTGTATAAAGAAAAATATACAGACCTGCAATTTAAGTCTTTGACAGGAGTTGGATTACAAACATTGTAACAATTGCAGTGTAAAAGCGTATGAAGCATAGGACTAGACATGCTACATTGATGAATAAAGCCAGCAACATGGTATGGACAGGAAAAAAGTATTTCTTCCCCCAACATACAGGAGAGGGTTGGGGCGGAGAGGCTTGCTCCAAGGAAATGAAACTCAGGGCCCTTGAAAATGGGCTATAAAACTTTGACACTGCCTGGATCAAAGGACCAAATGTTTTTCTTTTGTTCTTTGAATCCAGGCCTTCCAGAGAAAACAAAGGTTTTAAATACAATAGATTCAGAGCAACAGTCTACTCTCCAAATAATCAGATCTTCCATCAGCCAGGTCCTTCAAGGAGTATGCTATTCACACCATTAGAGACCTGGAGTCTGGCTCAAGTGAATTAAGTGGCTGTAATCAGTCAAAAGGGACCTGTGTCAACAAATGGCACTGAGCCACCTACTTTCAAACAGCCTTCTGACTAAGACTCTCAAATATCCCATCTCCGAGCTTTAAAAGGGAATACCACCAAATGACATTTACCAGACAGAGATGAGAATGCCATTTCATATTGGGATTCAAATTGTTACATGTAAAGAATAAAAGTGAACCATTTAAAAATGTACATATGGAATCACATTTTCTTAAACGTTTTATCGGAGGGTCATAGAAATTTACCTTTTTTAAATTGTTCATAGTGAAAAGAGATCAGCTGAATGTAAAAAGATTTTGGTAATTGATTATGCGAATCAGATGAAAGTAGATATTTTCTGCGCAGACACTTTGCACTTCAATGATTGATATTGCAGCGGTTGTGCTGGCGAGGCCATTATTCTCAGCTGACGAAACAATTGTTGTGTAAAGTTATCATGGTGAAACAAGCAACAAAAAAACAAAAAAAATAAAAAAAATAAAAATCACACCCAATGCCGTGCTGAAATCAGACTAGCATCATTGGATTCACCCGAGTGAGGGTGAATCTGATGAACCAATTAGTAACATGATCACAGGTGAGGTACATGTGACAACTGAATAATGTAGAAATCACCAAGATTACTTCACATCAAATGGGAGGGAAACTGGTGTATAGGCTAATCCTATTTGACAGCCCTCTTTCATTAATATGCCCAATAAGTACAAAGGGGATGGTTTAGTGTGATGTCACTTTTATGAACATTGTCCAATCACATGCACTGACCAATTCGGATTAGAGAAACGACACCTGTAAAGGGATGAGCGTCTGATCTATAAAAGGCCAAATAGATTTGAGGGACTCACACTGGCCCACTCACTGACTGTTATGGACTGCCTGACCGAAAGGAGAATTGACCAAAAAAAAAAAAAAAAATACAATGATAATTGAATAGATTGCTTTCCTTTGGACCCATTTTGGAATACTAACAGTGCACTGTAAGAGTGCCACATTGAGTTAAAACCCCATGTCTCCTTCAGCAGAAAAGACAGCAGGCAGGCCCAACACAGAAGGAGGGTAAACAGGCTGTGGAGGAAAGCTGACCCCCATCTTGAGGACCGATGACCACCTGGTATAAATGGGCTGCAAGGAGTGGCACTAGCCTTAAAGAGGGTGAAAACCTGCATGTGCAACAGCCAAAATACATTTTTATGTGTGCAGACTGTTAAGTAGACATATGAAGACTAAAGGGAAATAGATTAAATCCAGCCCTTCTCACTTGTGAAAGTACTGAGGGTGTGGGGTATATAAACTGACTGTGCATCCTGGGAAAAATAGTAAATATTTCAGAAGTGTATGTGCTTACAGATTTGATAAAAATAGAAGATCGTAAGGTGTGTATATTGGGAGATCAGCCAACTCATTCTCTATGTAATGCGCAAGCACAAAAGAATATTTCATCACCAAGCAGTTCCGTTACTGGTGCTGAACCACAAAAAATGTAAATGTGCTTTCTGTAAAATAGTGCATGTCACCACAAACCCACTATGTTTGGCACACTGCTGCCACCCAGAAGCCAGCTTTGCAAAGTGAAACAAATTTTGCATTTATTGCAAAAAAAGTAAAATGTTACATAAAATGTTCAAACGTCCCCTGCAAATGGTACATGCCCTTCATAAAATCTACTGGACAAGGCGAGTCGACTTTGCGAGCTCTGTCTGAGTGTCTAAAATGTAAACGGTTAGCTGCATTGGTGGACACAAAAAAATAAAATGGATAGATATGATAAAAAGGCGCTGAAAACAGTTTGGCCAGGTCTCTCCCGCAGGTGCTAATATATGATGCAATCATAATCATAGAGCAAAGTGAGCTCCAGAGGCCAACTACAGTGTGCAGTATTACAGTAGATGTGTCGATGTATGGTCTGGATGGAACTATTGAATATTCAATTGCATAAACATCTAGTTAGCCTTGTGTATTATTTATATAAGAGGAAAGAATGTAAGAGACTAAGCAGAGTAGATGGCATAGCAGGCAGAGAACTGGCCAAACTAGGTTGAATACTGTAGTTTGCTGCCATATCACTTTCAGGGTAACCGCTATAAAACTGCTCATGCGTTGAGCACCAGTTGCACAGATCAATGCAGCCAGCAGGTCACAGAACTAGATTTGCCATTAAAAGTAGTTGACTGGGTGATCCATTTTCCAAAAAAGTTTCACTCAAGGCGATGCATCTTCCCCAACAGATTTATATATAGTAACCCACACTTTACTGTAAACCATGGACAAAATGCAGTGCATTATAGAAGCAATACTGTTGTTCTGCATTAAGCAACAACTTAACTTGCTAGGAATGGAATTGCATGACACATACCGGTCTTTGCCAAAGAGGATATAGTTAGCTTAATAAAAAGTACCATCCAGATTACTTCTGGTTTTCAATTGTTTGAAATAGAAACACAATCTTGCCTACCGCTCCCACACAAGCGTTTGGCACTTAAGAGTGAAGGAGATGGTTACTATTGCACTCTCTCTCCCCATTAGCACATATTTACTTGCAGTGAAAAGAGAAGAGGGTGGCAAGAGCCTTGAGAGCAAAAGAGGAATTCAGAGCGAGTGGTGCTTTTATTGAACAGGGTAACTTGATAATCTAACTTTGCTACACAAGTGTCAATTTAATAAGCAAACCTACAGAATTGCATAGCAAATTGCTATGAAACACTGCTCAGCTTATGCCTTGAGCTCAATCCAACACACACGCTCTGTACTTGCTCCTAGTTGGCCAGGTGTTGCTCCGGCGCACTGATTAATGCAGGATACCTAGGAGCTGCTTTTTGCTCATGCTCATCCAATCTTAAATCTGATCCCGGCAGGTAATGTGTGAAATTGTAACAATACAGGAATTCATAAAAGTGAGACATCTGTCTGAACTGACAGTCTTGGGGACCAGTCTGTTTTCCCATAAGAATGAGCAAAACAGGAAGGGGAAGTAAAGCAGAAGGCTTTACTTCCCTCTAAAAAGCCAGGACAGTGTTTAAAATCAAGCAAAAAGAACGGTTGCCCAAGAGGAGTCTATGGAGGAAAAGGCACAAAAGAAAATCTTTAACATCTACCACGCCACTAACATCTTACATCCTCCACCTTCACATCTTCGTGCCCAATCTCTTCCTTTACATTTCATTTTATTTCTTTAAAATTCAACCCATCTCATTTCTTATCCGGTACCGCCCACCTCATCTACTACTAATTTCTGGAGGATCTCGACTCTTCCCTTTTTTACCTGCGCCCTACTCCTCCTTTATCAGTGACTTCAATCACCATCTACCAACGGTACACGCTCACTTCCCTTCTCTCCCTGCTCAATTCCTGTCATCTTATTTAACACTGTGTTCCTCCCTCACATCAATCTGGCTCCCTAACCTAATTTTTTCCCCTCCCCCCATCTCGAATGTCACTGCCACTCTTCGCCTTCCTTTTCTCACCTTCCAACAAGCTTTTACCTTCCGATTCTCCCCATACCTTTCTACATCGTAATCCTAGCTCCTTAAATCTATCTTTCATAGTGCTACTATTCTGTTCCGAATTCACACTTCCCCCATTGATTCTGCTCTCTGCCGTTAACTCTGGTCTTACCTCAACTCTAGCCTCCCGCTTTCCTCTTCGTTCTTTTCACCCCTCTCAAACTACCCCAGCCTTGGTTCACCCCTAATCTTATTTCCTGTTGTTCACGGTTAAGACGTGTTGCGTGATGTTGAGAGGGGAAAAAAAAAGAAACCCCTCTGCAGGTCTTTTGTTATTTCATCTACATGCAATCTACGATTCAGCACTCATTGCTAAAATAAACTATTGTTCTGATCTCATACGTTCCAGTCAGTCCTCTTTTTTTAACTCCTCAAATGTATCCTCTCACCTGCCCATCCCTGACCCTTCCTAATCTTCACTCTCACACTCTTATGCTAACTTCTTTACTAGTAAAATTACCCTGCTAAGGAGATCCACTCTCTACCATCTTGTCACCTACCATCCTTTCACCTTCTGACATCCCCCATCTTTAATCCAATCTTCCATCTCTTTACTTCCCTCCCACCCCCAACCCTCAGACAGGATAACCACCCTACTCATCTTCATACTCCCTCTTTTCTAAGGCTATCAGGGACTGTCCTACAATGTGTAAAGGTGCAGAAGGAAGAGACTGGCACACTGGTGGCATTGTGATTGTTAAGACCTAATAGTCAAGAAAATAAAGAGAAAACCTAGGTTGGGTCAGAATGTCCGTGTAAATCAATAGTCCATCGTCTTATGTCAAAAGGCCTACTTCTGTCCCTTACAATTAAAACTAAACTAAAAGATAAAGTAAGCATTCTTGGTCCAGAAGAAGGACTCCCTTCATCTGGACTGGGGATTAAAGTTCACTTGCAGGTGTTGGTTTCTTCTTAGAAGGAATGGATCCCTTCCCGGGTCAAAATTGTCCTCCAGCACAAGAGGCAAAGATCAAACACTTCCCCTTGGCAAACACACACACTCTCTCTTAAGACTTCATATCAAAGTCTTTAAAGTTTGGGTTACCAAGAGAATGACTTCCTTCTCCTGGTATCTTGACTTCCACGTTTCACACAACCAGGGGGAATGACTCCCTTCCCCATGTCTTTCTTGGTTGCCAGAAGAATGCCTTTATCCCGATATCTTGGTTCAGGTTTGAACAACGCCAGGGGGGCGTGGCTCCCTTCCCCTGGCCTTTCTTCGATTTGCTTTACAAAAGTCACCACCAAGCTTTTCTTATGCTTTAGTTTTGGCAGACCCGGTTCACTCTCCTGTCAGGTACTGCCACAAAGAGATGACTTTGGATGGATCTTTTGTGGGTACGGGTCCAGGCCCTAGTTTCTCCATGGCTTACTTCAGGCAGACTAGGTACACTCTCCCGCCAAGTACTGCCCTGCAAAATTGGATTTATCATTTGTGTACGAGGGTCCCAGACCCGTGTGTGTGGTTTTCCCCAGGGATTCACTCCTTGCCCCTGCTTTCACGCCCTCACCAACTGTCCCAGCAACCCTGGTAACTTTCGGCTCTTGATGGCCCACAGGTAGGTCTGGGCTTCTCCAGGCTTAGTCTGGCACTGGTTTCTCTTGTTCTTTGGCAGGCTGCGGCAGCTCCGTAGCATGTAGTTTCCCTCAGTGTGCGTCTGCACTTGCGTGCACTGTGCAAGCTCCAAGCAAGCCTGGATCTAGGACTTGCCAGTCTTCCATGTGGTCCTTCCTCGTGGAACTGAATAGGGACATGATGGTTCCATCGTTCACATCCTGACCAGCAGTCTCTGCTCAGTCCTCTGCCGAACAGTTTCGTTGCTCGCGGTTCCTACAGAGAGGGTTCGACAAATAATTAAGTCCTTCCTTCCTCTTTATTCTGAAGGGGCACATACAACTAGAATGTCCATTCAAATTCTCATTATGGCTCTTATTTTTCTGCACCTTCTCCACGTCTCAGTGCTCATCGATTGAGTCATCCTTAGGAAGTCCCTACTCTTCCTCGTCTCAATGGATCTTAGGTCACTGGCCCTACACAATTACATGTGGGTACTAGATAAAGTGGGTAGGGTGTTGGGTGATGGGCGTCATACCGTGTTCTTTCGAGGTGACCTCCCTTGTCCCCAGAGGGAAAGTCTACTCCCATAAGAGCCTCCCGCTGAGTACCAGCTCCAGGGATACCATCGGCAAGCAGCCTCACCTCCCTGGCCTCACGGGAAGGGGCTCCCCCTCGGGGAGAAGTGACAGCATCTCGAAATACGTCACAAATGGTTGAATTGCTATTTAAGCAACAGCGCCATCTCCTGGGCTGGTAAACAATCCTCCACCTTCCAGTTACTACCAGGTTTAGCTCAGGGTTAAGTAGTTCTTTACTCTTCACTCTCCACTATGCTCCGTCTCATTTGTTCTCTCCTATTTCTACATGAACTACTCACAAATCTGTTTCTTGCTTCTCCGACTCATTTCATTCTATCACTTTTTGTCTGCAATCCAATCTTGGATACATGCTAACTTGTTGCACGCCAACCCCTCCAAAATAGATTCCTTTCTTCCCCTCTTCTACTATTTTGTCCACCCGCATCTATATTTTGACACCTCTCCTTCACCACAAGTGAAAAGGGTATAAGAAACCGATTTTGTATCAAGTGGCATTTTTTAAAGGTCAAACATTTTCCGAACAGGTTATTTATTATGTGCAGTTTCAATAGATTGATTTACTGGCTAGTGTTAAAGGAATGACAAAACACAGGTCCAAAGCACCCAGTGGGACAGATCAGGCAATTAACAGACCGACGGCCCAAAGAACAAACCCCATGGGTATTAAATTTACTCACCCTCCCATTTCCGACTGGGGAGTCGTTTTGGTGATGACGATAGTTTTTCCCAACTTGGACTCCAAGTCCACCTTGTAGTCTCTGTGGCGGAGGAGCTCTCTTTTGATCGGCGGTTGTAGAGGTTTTCCTTTTTTAAAATAAAACAAGATCTTTCATGTGAAGTATAAAGCATCAACTTCTTTTCTGCAGCTCACAATTTACAAATCCGCACTAGAACTTACATTGGCGAGTTTTGAACCGCTGTGACCAGAAACATTGAACAAAGGTTTACCAGAGGGTGAGGCCTTGGTCATACCCTTCATAATGCAGGGTTGACCCTGCGACCTATTGAATCATCATTTGTAAAATGTGCACAGACATAAGCTAAGCAAAGAGGTGAAGTCAATACGGCACCATTATTATTATTTTTCTTTTTTTTTTTTTAAACAAAGTTGGATCTCAGTATTGGGAATGTGGTGCCATGATACACAAATAAATAACCAACAATGCACACAACCACAAAAGGAATAAGTGTAGAAAGACTATCTGTAAGGAAAACAAATATGAGTAGAAAGGGGCAAGTGTTGGTTATGAAAGGGGGTGCTCATTTCTAAAGAGCTCATTAGATTTTTTACAGAACATATTTGAATTGTGAATATTTAAAATATTCTAATATTACGCACACACCTTTGTAAAGTGGCAGCTGGGCATTTAATTACCCAATTGTAATTGTGAACGTACATTGGCTATACAATACGACTGTTGCTCAGAGATCTTAATTATGTGCCCGAGACCCAGCTCATCCATTTGGAGTGTCATAGTCATGAATATAAACCATTACAAAAGATACATGTCCATCAAGTCTGCTGGTCTTATATTTTTGCACACTGAACTAAATGCTTCTGAACATTTGGTTTCAGTGATCATACAAGGAAGTAAATTAAGGGGACTAAAATATGAAATCATACATTGCAGTGCAAGCTCCCCACATTACCAATGATGCTTCAGTAGCCGACAAGGAGCTGTGTTAGGTTCCTAGCAAAGACATTAGTAGAAGTCAACCCATGGTTGAAATCCTTCCTTACCCACCAAACCGAAAGAACACAGATACCGACATTTACATCAAACACTAAAAATATCACTTGCGGTGTACCACAAGCATCAAACCTCGCCTCACTTCTTTTGAACATTCAAATGCCCCCACCCCCCACCTAATGAACCTCATTCACACACAGACTGATAGCCTACAACTACACAGACAACGCCAAACTCATCTTCAAGGAAACTTCGGACGAGGCCCTGATAACACCCTCAACAAATGCCTCACTGACAAACACTTGGATGACTAAAAACAATCTCAAGCTAAAACCAACCATCTCCCTGTCCGAAGACCATGCAACACAGGCATCCCTTACCTAGACACAGAGCATGGGAACCCAATCAGAGATAGACAGATAACAAATCTGGGCATTGTGATGGACAACAGTCTCTCTTGGGGACCACAAGGCCACACAATAGCAACACAAATGTGTCTACCTTCTGTGATTAATAAGAGGGATCCTCCCCTACCTCAATTTCCCCACACAGAACCCTTGCAGTCATCTCCTTGGTATTATCAAGAATAGACTACATGAATCGGCTCTACCTCGGAATGCCAAAATGCCTTACAATAAAACTACACTGCATCCAAAATAACTGAGCAAGACTGCTCCCGAAACTAAATAGAAGAGACCATATCACACCGGCCCCAAGAAGCATACACTGGCTATCAGTTAAGAAATGCATTACCAAACAAGACACCAAGAAAAGGAAATTAGGAGGCTCTGCCTTCTCTATCCGACAGCCATACTATAGAACTAGATAACGAAGGTAATGAGCACGATGAAAGATCACCGAACATTCAGGAAACTAAACAAAAACTGGCTATTCAACTCACCGAGATAAACATAGACGTGCGCTTCTACAAACGATACACCCGGACCAAAGCAAACAAGGGACAATACAGAATTAAGAACCAACAAACACCCAGAGATCACCAGAAGCCAACTAACCACTCCTTCTCTTTTCCACATCCCCATAACTGTCACGTACTACACACGTCCAGAGGGCTAATGAAACAACCCACCAAAAACATGCAAACCACAACCCCCTCTCTAATCATACTACAAACCCACCACCTCCAGACCACTGGACGCCACCCTTCCGGACATAAAGCACATCTAGAAAACTCACATGCACAGGTGCCTGGTTCTGCATGCATCTACAGAGGAGCACAACCTCCATCCCCATCTATTTTTCTCTCACCAACCACTTTTCGTTCAGAGCGATGCGAGCGCCCGGAGACCATACAAATCGTAGCAGTGCGTGATATAAAATCAACATAAGAAGTGACCCTTTCCAAAGACAGAGTGCTCAAGTCTGCCTACTCGTCTCTACATAGCCACCAAATGCCTAGTTATACAAGTATGTGCGTTAAGAGGATTTAAAAAAAAATACATAAATAATAAATCCAGTTATACGTGAAACGCAGCATCTGTAATAACACAAAATAGATTAATGTAACCTCAATCTGAAATGTGATAATCTTGCGTGATTAAGTACATTAAAAAGAAAATCGACATGTTATTGTGTAGTGTTTTCCCACTTATGTAGGGCCATCCTTTTCTTATACCAAAAATAAAGTAAAAACATACAAGGAGAAGTAGACCAATGAACATTTTTCCACTGTTTCAGTAAGTCTGCACCCATCAATTCTACATAAATATATTATATGCAAACTTCAGTTCAAAATGAAATGCATTTATAGTTTGCGGGGTATAAAATGAGCATGGTTCTAACTTTTTCTATTGTAGAAGGTGGTCATTTGGAAAGAGACAGTAAAGCCAAAATCCATAGACTGAGGTCCACCAAATGCTTAAATGATGCTACAAAATGTTAGACAAAAAGGATGGCACCTGCCTATGGAAAGCAGGATTAAGTGGACCTCAAGGGAACTATCGATGAACAAGTCTGAATCACAGAAGAATATTTTTTATGTCAGCAATTTTGTGAAACTTCCCAGTGTGTTGTGTACCCTTCGCTCCTATTTAGTTTTTTACTGTGTTTTGGTGCAGTTCAACAATAACTTACTGTAGCCTTATAGCGGAAAGGAGCAGGGGGGAAAGAATTACCAGAGGATGATGACCTCATCCCCAAGTTACTGTCTGTGGCAAAGCAGAGTGCCATAAATTGGGGACGGATCATTATTCCACGCAATAATGATTCCTCCAGAGAACTAAGGCTATAAGTACCCGGCAAGGGACAATCAGATAGTTATAAATTAACTGATTGGCCCTCGACGGGTACTTACCTGCCTGACAAGGCTCCCTTCGCTGCTGCGTCCCTCTGGTTCCTTCCAAATGGCCACCATGGAAAGTGTTCCATGGCAGCCATTTATTTCTTATTTTTGTCAGTTAAGAAACGCCAACGGCCTCTCGCAACTGCAAAAAATAGTATTAGTACCCCGGTCTGAATGGCCGGGGTACTAATAGCAATACGTCTGTTGCATGGGGGTGGGGCGTTACTGCTATAGGTAATGACCCGGGGCCTGCATTAAGGCCATTGCTTCGCTCTGTCCTGTAACTATGGGCCTCAGGCCATTACCTGAAGCGCCAATGCCTCCCCTGCTCGGGGCTTATTGAGTAATTAGAAGATACTTACTTATAAATAACGTCTCGAACTGCGGTGGTGAAGTAACACATTTTACTGTACTATTAACTACAGTGCACAAAAAGGGTTTGTAAATTAAAATGGAGTTTCATTTTGTAAAGTTAAAGGACTAGGTTGTCTTTGTGATTAAAGTATTTTAAAAAATGGTAAATCTGCCTGAGCTTGAAACGTTTTAGAATGAACAGGCATTAGGGGCAATATTAAAGTGGGCGTTTTTTCTTTACAGAAGTGAAAGCAATGGTCAACTTTTAGCTTTCTCTTGGAAGGCGGGGGTCAAATTAGGGGTATGGGTGCATTGTTGAAAAACATTGCTGTATAATTGCACCGATTTTTGTGAATGCAGAGAAATGATTTCCGTTTCCCCTGCTGCTTCTAAAGTCGTAGTCTGGATTGCTGTCAATACCAATAGTTATTGACTTCATGCCGATTCGCTAAGAGGAAGTCAATAACGGCATCCATGTGCTAATAGACAGTTTTCCTAGTCCCCCCCGTTCCCCCCCCCCCCCACACACACACAAGCTGGTGTGAAAGCACTCTGACTGGATAGCACTGGTTCATTGGGGGTGGCCGAAGGCACATACCATCTTTCTTTTCTCTTTCTTCCGTGATTCTTTTCTGAGCAAGCTTCTCATATTCATCCTTGTCCCACTTCCTTCGGAAGTCCATGTTCTTTGTCTGAAAGTGGAAGAACACATTATTTGGGTATCATTTCTGAAAATTGATTACTATTGAATACATCTGCCATGAAAAGAACGAAAACTGAGGTGCAAGAAAACGTGCAAGGTAATTCAAATGTCAACGGAAGAATCTGTTGCAAAACCTAGAACTGATGTTACGTCTGTTGCCCCTGACCTAAATTAATCCAACAAAGGCAGCCTGGTCCGATTTCAACAAGTCACAGCAGCCCACAAGTTGAACATACATACAGCACGTGTTGCGGAAAAAATATTTCATTCTGGCATCCAATGCCGCTTAGAAAAAAACAATATTGCTTGCCTACAAAAGTCTTTTGCAAACGTGGCTCATGTTGAACACAAAGTCAGGACGCAAAGCAGGTCCTTGAACTGAACTGAAGGGGCCAAATCACAGACACCCAGGTAAATGCTGCTTGCCTGCAACAGGTTGGGCTCTTCCCTCGCTTACCTGTCCCCTCAACTTAAATCAACATGCAAGGACCCTAAATTTACAGATGGGAACAAAACTCGCAGTATTTTAAATCAGGCTCTTACAATACCTGCAATTTCTAGACCCGCACATCATCAAATTACATCTGGTGAATCAGACACGAAATATTTGGAGGCATGATCTCCCTCATTCATGACCCCCCTCACCCCCCCTCCTTCAGGGTCATGGGACTAGGGAGGAGTGCGTTAAGGAGGCAGACCGGTTTTCTTTTACATTTAGATCAAACAAGCTCATTACAAATTAAAATGTGTAATGCTCAGCAGCAAGAAGACAGTTTCATAAAATGAAATGAGCTGCCATTTAAAGCCTCCAAGTCAAACATGGGGGCGTGGGACTGAATGAGGACTACAGACGCAGGCATACTGAGAGGAACGAAATCCCTCTAGTGGACGATTATGTACATAACTAGTGCAAGAGCCTTGTACAAGGGCCAAAGTGCAGGCTTTCATTAACACAATAGGACCACTATATATACTAAGGCAACAGCTCCCTCTAGCAGTAACAAGGGAAGCTACTGCATCCTGCAAACATACAGGGACAAGCATACATCAGGCCTTTTATTAGATTGTTAAATTTACAACATAATCTACAACCGGAATTTGGCTAGTGTGATAGTTGCCACATCAGAGTCTTGAAGACTTCGACACCGAGTATGGTGGCTGTTGACCGGGTTGGAGAAATGTAAGCAGGGCTGGATGTGACACTTAAGCGGTCCACAATGCCTTATAAGGAGCACACTTGATAGTGCCTCATCCATGTGCTAGACTCTTTATGAAATTCTTACCTTTTGGTTCGGAGTCACCAGATATTGAGGATCCAGCAGCTATTTACTAGATAAGTAACTCCCTGCACAGGCACGGCAAGATCCACTGGTGGGTTCAAACCCAAAGCAGGTCTTTTTGGAAGGTAAGAATTTCACTATGAATATACAATAGTCATTTCTTTTGGGCAGTAAATGTGACAAATCCCAGGATGTCGTCACTGCTTCTATGGGGGAAGCCCCTTCCCATGAGGCCAGGGAGGTGAGGCTGCTTGCTACCCGATAGTCACTCTGGAGGTAGTACTCCGTGGGTGGATCTCACGAGGAGGGGATCCTGACCCCCACTATCCCCCCCATTGGGACGAAAAATGAGACTTGGGAGATACGCAATATTATTCCCCTAGACGCCAACCTCCCTTACCCAGTTACCCTGCACAAGACATAACCCCACACACTTTCAAGTATGTCTGCAGAGTAGACAATGTAACTTCCCCAAGAAATACTGGGTGAAGGAAAAGGAACAACACAGTGAATACTATTAGGACAAGGAATAGCAACAACAACCTAGTTAGAAATGAAGACCTCACTACTGGGAAGAGGCATGGATCCACATGACCGGTGTCGCAGAACCAAGGTGCACGGACCAAATGCCATAGAACGGCTGATTCCCTTCGTCCTTCTTTTAATAAAAAGGGAAGGACTGCCAAAAGAAAGTCACTCCCAGGAGGAAGCGGCAGATTCGAATGCCAACAGTTGTAGACGAGACAGACACCTGGAGCGGGACGCTTACCCGCTGGTTAACAGTGTCCCTAGAAGATCCATTGCAGACAGACTTCTACGAGAGGAAGAAGGCCGAACTCATCCAGTCGGGAAGCCTAGAGCGTGTTAGGAAGCAGAGATGGGCAGAGGCGCGGAGCTGCCGTAAGCCGTGGAAGCAGTGAACTACTAAGAAGCACTGGTAAGCTCTGCAGAGGGGTGGGGAGACTGGGACGGTTGGCAAGAAATCTAGAATCATAAAAAGTGAGTTTGGGACCCACACAGAGTCAAAGCCTTGACACCAATCTTCATACTCACATTGCGCTGCAGGAGAGTACACCAGGTTGGCTCTGACCATAAAAGTAGTAGTAGTAGTAGTAGTAGTAGTAGTAGTAGTAGAAGCAAACTAAGAAGATCACATTTAAAACCAAGGCAAGTCTGGGACTTGCACCCACATGAAGAAAGAGCCAAAGCAATCTTCATATGCACAGCACCTGGCAGGAGAGTATACCAGGTTGGCTGTGACCAACAAAGCGGTGGTAATCCATTAAGAAAATGCAAAGAGCAAAAAAGTGAAGGAAAAGTCTAAGACTCACTCAGATATGAAGAGATAGCAAAACACTATTCATACCTGGCAGGATAGTGTACCAGGTGAGCTGTGAAACCAAGATGAAAATTCCCCCATTGAACATTCAGAGGGCATGACAACCTGGGAGTAAGGTTGTCCTTCTCTTCTGGAGTTTATTTGTTCCAACATTTTGGAACTTTGTTTTTGTGAGTAGAACGGAACTTTGAGACTAAAGATAATCATCTGTATACATTCAAGTTGTAAGCGGCAGGGCTGGAAATAGTAATTTTTGACACAATGGTGAACTTGTTTATTTGGATGATCCTGCCAAACTCATTAGAATATTGCTTTGAGGTAGGGAAACCCCTTTTAGCATTAGGGTCAGAAAGGTATTTCTCCAAACATCATTTGTTTAATAAACATCATGCCACCTATGTGTCAATCTCCTCCTTCCACACCCTCACAAAAAATGGAGTAATTCATTCAAACAGGACTGTGAAAAGTGTGAAAATAACAGTTGAGGCGTTTTTCCTAGGGTTAGTTCACAGAATGCACACAAAAAATACCTTTTATTCAAAACAAAGTCACCTGACAAAGAATCCTCTACTTCACAACAGAAAGGAAATCTATTTGAAAATTCAATGTGTTACTGGTTTGCTCTATTGCCGAACATATACCACGAAGTTCAGAGACTCGCGTACAAAGACAATCTTATGTACCTTCGATTATACTCCTGGTTTACAATGTGCCACGTTGTCTTTAAATAATGTTTTAAAAAGGAGAACGAGCTTGTACTTAACATTCCAAATACAAAGATCATTCCCTTCTCTAGCTCCAGGAAATCTACTGAGTTTCATTGGGTACTGCAAGGAAGAAGGATTGAGCAGCTTAACAAGAACATATTTGGCATTTCAGATTTTTAGCAAACCTAATGTACTTTCGCTCTATTCTATCCTAAAGGAAAGAAAGCTTATTTGCAGCTCAATTTAGGACACTATTGTTTAGATTGTGTTTTTTCCCTTCGCGCCGCTCTTACATTTTATAAGGCAAAGGTCATTCCTATCACCAATTGTCTAGAAATGTGGCATTTGTCTGACTGTAAACAACTTGCCACTCTTGAAGGCATTTTATGCAGGCATGCCATTTCACTGCCAAACTGTACCAATTGTGGCTAGCTGATATCATTTAGAGGATAAACTCTATCTGCCCGCAACTGGTGGAATATGCTAGTACTCTTTAGAAAGATCTTGATCCCAACTCAAAACACTATATATAAAGCTCTAAACAGTTTAGAGCTTAGCAATAAGATGCTTAATGACAGCTGAAAAATGTGATAGAATGCCGTTAGAATAGTAGATCAGAGATTTCCTCATCAGTAACTTTAGCATTGCTAAACGGAATGCATGGGAGGTGGCCTGGATACAAAAAATAAAAAACACAATAGATTACTTAAGTATAAACTATACTCTAACCCGACTCTTCAAGCAATGAAATTGGGTGAATTACCTACTGACCTATGCTAACGTTGCTGTCCACCTAGCAGACATTTTCCTTGGATGCCAACTGAAGATTTTATTAACAGACGAAATACATAATATTCGATCTGGGTCTACTAGTTTGAATACCTGTTCAACCTTTTTATAAAATCGCCAAGGACAATACGAATCTTTTGGACACGTTGGGGCACTGTTTAGGGGCATTAGAAATCCGTTGCGTACATCTTCATGCTTCAAGCCCTGATTTTCTAATTTTGGATTCATTTTGGCATCGGTTAAATTCAGGCCAACAGACATATTCGACAATTGCCAATGTTAAAGTTATCAAATTGATCTTCATGTAGATAGACGTTTTCTTATAGTTTTGAAGCCTAATAGTTTCAACTCTGGTCTTGGAAAAAAAAATTATTGTGTATAATTCAGTATAGCAGTTTTATTGTGAAAGGTTTATATCTAACAGGAACATAATTAAGTGACAATAAATACCACAGTGAACACAGCAAAAATGTGCATGCACAGGAGTACACAATGACTAGACCACCTATGCACAGTGCAGCACCCTAACATATTCAGCCCTGTTCTGTTAAATGTGAGGAAGCATGTAGAGTTCCTTTCAATGATGGAAAAAGCCCTCCTACCATCATCATGGGTAGAACCCTTATGGATCAGGTTGAATTAATGGATATGAGAATGTGTAGTCTTGAGAAGGGGTACAAACATTTAAATTTTATTTTTGGTTGGTCAAGCATAATCATCTTAACTCCTGCTACTGAAAAGCATTTCTTGACATGCCTAGGCATGTAAACCAATACACTGCACTAGTTGCAGGACTGGTTCCATGCTGAACATTTGCCATTGTAAAGAGATTTTGGTACCCAGTGTGATCAAGTATATGTCCCTGCCATATCCCTGCCTAAAGTCTCCTCCCAGGTGGCCAGGGAAAGGAAGATGCTTCCTGATCCTGACCTTGGGGGTGGTGCTCTGAGGGAGGAGAAAAGGTTCAGGGAGGTGAGAGCAATCGACAGTATTTATCCCTCCAAGGAAGAAGTATTACAAATGCCAAAATGCTTTTTGCCACAATAGTTTAACTGTTCCATTTGTGGAACTAAATGGGGGTAGAATCATACAAGGCTCTTGTGGTATACAGGTGAATAAAACCCAATCTCAAACCCATGAAGCTATTTCCCGAACTCAAAAGAAGGAAATGGACAGAAGTCTGTAAATAAGAATCAAACATTTAAAAACACTATGTTCCTCTTTTCATGCCAAAACGGTAACTTAATTATATAATGTTTGTCCAAAGAATGTTTATCGAAAATAGAAAACCAATTAGCAAAGCACAGAAAGTTGGAAAAACGAACTTTGTTGGCCAAGGACTTAAGGTCCCATAACTCCCTCAGTACTGGGAAGAGGAAGAGGGATACAGAGGAACAGTACTGTGGGAGTGATCTCGAAATTGGTGTAAATGAGCTACAACTGAAGAGGACTTGGAGGATTAAAAAGCCCCCTCAAGTGTAGGCATTAGAGAGAAACAGAGAGCGAGAGACACACAGACAGAGAGCGAGAGACACACAGACAGAGAGCGAGAGACACACAGACAGAGAGCGAGAGACACACAGACAGAGAGCGAGAGGCACAAGCAGAACTGTGAAAGAGAAAGAGAAAGAAGCAACACAAGCCGTGGTTGCAGCTGAGAGGGAGGGCCTGAGGAAACCAGGACCAAAGAATCACCAGAAGTTGTCGAGGGTCTAGAGAGAACCTTTGCCTGTGACTCTCCCTAATGCAGAGGTGGGGGAAGCCCGAGGACAAGATGCGTGCCCGATAATATTTTGTTGTGCATAGAGTTTGCGCAGCGGGAAGCAGTAGCCGCAAGTGAAGTGTTCCCTCTTGTGAGGATCAAGGTGACTGGATTGCACCGACCCTCTCTGGAGCAAAGAAGGCTCCAGTTGTCGGTGGTTTAAGAAGTGGGGGATCAGTGGAGGTCGTCCACCTGACCGCAAGAAGCCACAAGCCCTGAAGACCTGCGAACACCAAGTAGAGCGTACATGAGCGACTTACCCAGTGAGTTCATAGCTTGTAAGCGACTACGGAGAGCTCCAATGCTGCTCGCGTGTTCACAGCAGGCCACTTCACTCGTGGATGAGTGAGAGCCACAATACAAGTGATTTTGAATACCAAACTGTACGTAGCCAACAATGGTTATGCCAGTTAAAAGCAAGTGACTGTATAAATAAGCGCATGAGAGAGTAGAAAGCCCAAAAACCCCACAGGAAAGCTGTAATTGTTCCAAAAGCTTATAAGAATTAGTCAAGCCAAGAGTTTATAACAAACCAGTGTAACAAAAAGTGCTCAAGGAAAGAAGGGGCTATTGAGAGGTTTAATGACTATAGATCGTACTGCCTATGTGCTACAAAACACAAATCTGCAAGTGATATCCTACATCTCTCCAGCTCTCCGAACCCTCCACTGGCTCCCAGTCGGACGAAGGGCTACCTTCAAGACCCTGTGCATCACTCACTGTGCAGTGCACAAGACCGGCCCATTATACCTACAAGAAAAGATAAAACCATACCTCCCATCCCGCACCCTACGATCAAGCACTGCCCTCCTTCTACGGATTTCAACCTCTGTCATGATCGGAGGATCCATCTCCACAACCTTTGCCCAAACTCTGTGGAACTCACTTCCCCCCTCATATTCGACAGACCCAAGCCTAAATGAAGTTCTGCAAAGCTCTAAAAAAGTCTCTCTTTCCTTAATACCAACCACGACCTTCTGAAGCGATTGAACCCTAGCAACCCTAGGTCTAATCCTCAATGAGATTCCCAACATTTTCATCACTGAATATGCGCATAAATCGCCATTAAGCAACTGCACGCCTGAAATGCAGAATATCGATCTCCTTAGATCATAACTCCACGCAAACGCACTCCTTACTGTTATTCATATATCCTTGCCAGTATCCTTGCTGCCTTTGCACCAATGCTCCAGCCTTCCAACATGACCTCTGTTTCTCGTCTTCCCTGCCTGGCCTGCTCCAAATTCCTTTGGCTGCTCCTGGCTTGTTTAAGTCAATCATCGCAACCGGAAGGCTAGAGCCGGCCCATCCAAACAAGGCCCACAACGAAGGCCTCTGTCTGCTCCCTGTCCGCTTCAGGTATGCTTCCCACCCCTTTGATGTTGCTGTGTGCCCCCAGCCCCCTCTGGTCCCCGTGATGTTGCTGTGTGCCCCCCAGACACTCTGGTCCCCCGATTGGGTGGTGTGTCGTCCCCCTTGTGCCCCCCTACTTTCCCTGATCTCTTCTGCCTCCTCCCCCTCCCATTCATTACAGAGGTTGTCTTGATTCACGAAGGGTTCACCATCAATGACTTTTGCCAATGCTTGGATTTGACTTTTGGACACATCGACTCGTGGTGCTTCATCCCCTCCACTCCCATGCTGGACCTCCCCTGGATCCCGCACTCAGGTTGACCCTGAATCATGCTGTGCCCATCATCACTGAATCTTCGCCTACATTCTGTTCCCTTACAACATTGTGTTTTTCTGCACTCTCTCCTCACCCCTCTCCCCTCCCTTACCTTTTTCTCTGCACTTGCTCTATCAGAATTGTCCCTGGACCTAGTATGATGGTTAAAATGGTTTGTCTCTCCCCCCCCTTACTTTTTATTCCCCCCACACCCACCCGCCAGCACTGTCTGCAGTGTCTTCAGGCCTAGTGCGGTATTCGCCGGTCTGTTCCCGTTTCCTTCTTGTCTGTGTCTTGGCACTAGCACCATCTGGGGTGTCGTTAGGACGAGCGTGATGGTTAATCTTCACATTCTTGTTGTTCATGGCCTGTAGGAGTGTTTTGTCTTTTCCCTTGTTCCCCTCCCTTGTCGTGGGGTGTTTTGAAACACATTATATGTGGGCGCTGTATAAATAAACCATCATATATCATTATGCTTACTCTCTACTCTACACCATCACAATGATCAATTCGGCCTAGCTGTTCACATACGAACATTATCCCATGAACACCTCATCATTCTAATAAAACGCAGCTATATCCCACGACAAACTGGCCTAGCTGCACACATAAGCGTCCCACGGGCCTAACACAGCCAGAACCCAGTCTTTGGTGTCCACCTGCCAGACTGCACACATTGAACAGATATCAATATCATCACACCCAATGCTAGGATGCAGCTAGCATAAGGCAATTACATCAGCTGCACACTTAACTGGTGCACCCAAGCACCCTTCAACACCCTACTCTTGGTCCCCCGAGGGCGTTCAACCTACCAGCGCTTTGAGGTCATACCAATGATATATAGAGCGCTATAGAAATGCCAAATTAACATAACATTGCCAAAGCCATGGTAAAATAGAGAGACCTTGTGATCAGAATTTGGTTGTTGGAACAGAGGGGAAAGAAAGGTGGCCCTTCTGGAGTAGATTATCCAGAAGGAAAGGAGCAAAGCTGCCAAGAAGTCTTGTAGAGCACCAATATGGTTTCTCGTTTCCCCGATAATAGGTTTAAAGAGTTTGATGCTGAAGAAGTATAATGAAGTAGCCATGGAAGCACTTTTCTGTTCTTGTTGTTGAAGTAGATGGGCAGGCGAGTAAACTCATAGGGCAAGAGGCATTGCCCATAACAGCCCTGCAGAGTCATAAACCAGATAGTAGTTGATGCAAGTGCTGACCGGTTTCGGAATGCATTTGTTTGCGTTCCACTTCTCCTTACAATCTTATATGAGAACTTAAGCCGTCATCACGCTCATGTACTTCTGACACATCTTATTCTGACGTGGTCGTGTCCTTCATCTTAATCATGCTAATTACCATACATTTGCACGACGCATGTGCATGATGACGTCAGCTCCCGTTGACAGGATCACGCTATGACGTGTGTGACGTAGGACGCGCAATCGTCACCCTAATGACGCTACATTATGTGGACTACGATTAAAATCTTTACATCCAGCAGCGGTGGCGCCTGCCCCTGTGAATCTTTGCGTGTCGTGCGGAGAGACTTCTTTTTCGTGTAAATAAGTAAGTCTTGAATTGATTTATATTCTGGGTTACTTTAGACCCGGTCCATTACACAATGAGACTAAGAACTTTTTGTATACTCTTTTTCCCTCCCATACATTCGCTGATGTGGAGTCTTCTTGATCACTCATAGAAATAGAGTACGGGCTTCATATACATTCCTTTTGAAAACTACTGCGGAGGCTGGAGTGTCATCATGTGACAAACACCTAATAAGGTTAGCATCATCTTTTTAACATACATTTCTTTTTGTTAATTGTGCGTATTCAACCCTTAATATCCCTGATGACTATTTTTACAGGTAGTTTCCTGTATTCCCTGGGAGATAGCGCCTCCCACATATGATGCGGGATGTTTTTACATCCTTTTTAAGAAAACGTTCTATTCCAGTTTGAAAAATACAACCTAAACACAAGGTCAGCAGAATTCATTTAATTTCTCTTCACATCTTTTAATCATACACTTATCTACAGTTTTGGTTCAAATAAATAGTCCTTAGTCTTCTGGACCGATTGGAGTGTCGAATTCACGAATGCAATCTAAAATGTACATCATTAGGTTGATAACAATGTTGATGTCAATATTGAAGTACTACATAAAGGTTACCCATATCAAGTATTGAAGATGTATATTGTTTTGATTGCCACAAACTGTTGTTGCACAGTAGATTTGTTTAAGTTTTATAATATTACTCATGAATACTTTATTCCATAATTTGTTTTTGCTTTTGTAGAAACTTTGAAAATTGTGAATTTTGCCCCTGATGAAGAGTGAATACTCGAAACGTGTTGAGCCATCAAATGATGAATTAAATTGAAGCTCTTGTGTTAATCATGAAAGTTTTGGTTTTATTTATGAAAGAATTCCATTTCAATTATTGTTAATGAACAATATATAAATACATTTGAAGAGCATTAACTACATATGGTGTTTTGTATATTAGACACCATATGGTCAAAAAATTATTGGTCTGTTTTGACAGATCTTAAGACAGTGTGCAGGGGACGAGAGTTCCCCACTTTGGGAACATCCACTTCTTGTTTTGTTATTGTACCAACCCAGATGCAAAGGTTGAGATCATCTCCCCCGCACCTCAAAATATTTGTAAACATTTATTTCATAACCATTTGAGGATTTATTTCAAACCTATTCACAAATATTGTTACCATTAGGTGTGCATAGCGTTGTATCTCTTTTCACATAGTGAGGCATTTACCCAACCTTTTTATTTAATAACATTGCTCAAGTTGAACTCTTTACAAAGGTTGTCCGCCTCACATATCTGACCCGTCACACCAGTTACTATAAACTTGTTTAAGTCTACTGAAAGGGACGTGCTGCCTGGCTTGGTAACACCTGTAAATCCTGGGAAAGGAAATCCAGCACTTATCACATTCTGAGGTGGCAGCAATCCCCAAGATATATTTACATTGCACATCTACAAGAAAAAAAAAAAAACATTTTTACAAGAATGTTTTAGTGGCAAATACACAAAGAGTGCAGTCAAAAAAGCATTCTTCTAACACCCATCACCCCCACTTCCTCTCTACTCAATGACCTATATAAACACAAAACAATCCCCCAGAAAATAGATGAGCAATTGCTATACTGAAGACACAAAATAGTCAAGATTAAAATGTACCATGGAAAGTGGGGACCCAACAGAAGAAACGTAAAGAATGAATGTTATGGAAGTCACACCATTGCCAAGGACTGGTTTAAATTAAAACAATTAGGAGCGTATGCATTTGTTGTGAGGGGACTCTTATAGAATGCTGAGTTTGCTAAAAAAGAAAATAATAATAATAATAATCCGAAATCATGTCACACAGAGGATGAAATGGAAATGGTCAAAGAAGGCTCACATGAGGTTTTTTCTTCTTCTGAGTGACACCAGTAGCTGTGCTAGGATTAGGTGGTACTGTTCTGAAGACTGGTTGTCCACTACCCGTCGCCTACTATTCAGTAACTCAGTCTGAGGTTCAGCAGAACAGACTGCTAATATTGCCAAAAAAGTGAATGTAAGCACGTCCATTTGAAAAACCTAGTTCGCTTGTCCTTTCAATTTGCATTTCCAGCCTGATGAGTGTATCCTCAAAAGTGCTATACCTGTCAAAACTGGATGGGCGCTTTTTCTTGGGACCGGGACAACATAGTTCTTTTAATTAGGCGCAGTAAAAAGAAATCTTATGATCTGATGGTTTAACTGAACATTAAAAATCAGACATCCCTTTGTGGGCCCATCTTATGTTAAGATTTGGAAACAATTCTACTTGGAACTGCCAGAGTCGTGGGGTAACACTATACAAGTACTGATTTATCGCCATTGCGGTATAGGCCTCTCTCACTCTTGTATGCCTCAGCTAAACTCTTTGCTAGCCTAATTCTAGAAGAGCTTCAATTGGGGGCATGAAAGTCAAATTTCCTGGATTTGCACCAGGCTGGCTTTAAGAAGGGGGTGGGAACTGTGTTAAAAAGCTTTGTATTATCCTTACTGGCAAAGCAGGCAAAGAACAAAAGGAGGCAAGTTTATCTGGCCTTCCTGGATATGAGCAAAGCTTTTGACCATGTCCATCGTGCAGCTCTGTGGATAAAAAACTGATGTGAACGAATGTCCCCTCCCCTTTATCAGTATTTTGGAAGCCTTACATAGGGACATTTAAATAAAGGTCAGATTAGAGTTTGGGTGCTTTTGCACAAGGTGATAAGACACCAACCGGGGGTTACGACAGGGGTGTGTCCTCACGTCATTCTCATTTAATTTCTATATAATAGATCTGGCCAATTGTTTGAAATGGGCAAGGAGAAATCCACTGCTATAGGGTGCAATGAAGTTGCACTACCTGAACTATGCAGTCATCTGCGACATGACCCCAAATAGGCCTTCAGAGGGCCCTGAATTGTATTAGTGCCTTTTTAGACATGTTGGATCTGTCCATTAATACCAGCAAATCTAAAATCTTGGTATTGAATCCCTTAAAATCCAAATGGAAGAAATTCAGGTGGTCATTGAATGGTAAATATCTGGAAACAGTAAAACAAATACTTGGGGAATTTTCTCTATGCAAGTAGGGGGATTTATGCGCTGTATGGAGATTTGGAGGTACAATGTATGGCTCCTGTAGTTTTGTCCAATTTGATTTTAATTTTGGCAGATATATTCGGCTCTTCCATGGATTACATTTCATCGACAAAAAAAGAATTAAAAAAAAAAAAACTCTGCCAGCGTTGATCTTTGCCAGCGAGAGACGACATAATCATCCCCTGGCAGACGCTGGAGGATAAAATGTGGAGCAGGGTTTTGCGCCTACCAAATTCAGTACCATTTGTGGGTGTTGGGTATGAATTTGGGTTATTGTCATACAAAACCACATTGATTGGGGGGTTTTGCAATTGCATGCAAACATTTCCTGTCCCCCTTCTGCCTCTTTTATGTATACCTAACAATGTTGGGTACAGGCTCTTGTAGGGTTCTCGATAACGGAGTTATGACATATAATCTTCTGTTGAGAATAGAATAATCAGGTGAGGAACTGCAGTAATCCAGACAAGGTGAAATGGAAATTGTACAGGTTTTCGTGGATTATAAGTCAGCAGTGTTGGGATATAGTCGTTTTAATGACTACTTTACTTGGTCGATAAAAACTTCAATGTTGTGGCTCCATACCTAACGAAACAACGGTGGCAACAACAGTTGAGAGTTCCAATTGAAAGTGGCGAGGCTCAAATTGAATTTGTTACACACAATGAAAGTGCTGCGAATCAGGAGGAATATTGAGAAGGGTGCAAGAAACTGCGGCCACCGTCTACAGGAAGACGAATCGATAAAACATCTATGCATAAAGTGCCAAGATTTGAATTTGATTCAGAACAATAAAATAGCTCCTTTTATTAATATTTGGGATGGCGACTTGTGGATCAGGATTTTGAATATGAATGAAATTTATTTTACTTTGGTTGCTCGACTAAGTGATTTTAGTTATTTAATTTGTACTGAAGCCTATACAATGAATTTTAGTCATCTGTAGGATATTGTGTATGTCCATGTATTTTTCTGATGTGTATTCTGTGACATGTGTGTAAAGTTCAGTTTATGAACTAGAACGCACAATAAAATAAAATTCCAGCATGGTGGCCGCTAAAATGTACATTTGCTCATATTGCGTAAAGCTTTCTTTCTAGCATCTGTACATGCCTGAAATCCACCAGGGACAGGCAACCTTTTTCTATACATGGCACGTGCACATTTTAAGAGCAAATTATGTATGGAAACGTATACTAAGTAAGGGGGCCTGGCCACCTATGTTGCAGACAAGCACTAGGATAGCTGCTGTTTGTAGGTTTCTTCTGGGACCACACTCAGTGGTTCTTTGCAGAGTAATCCAAGTGGCCGGCTATTCCTCAAATACATTTCTACAGCTAGAGCTTCAGCCCAAATATCGAGTGCATTGTGGATACGATTGGTCTTATGAATCACGGGCTTCCTACTGCAGTAACAAAGCTTTTCTTATATTTGGGTGTGATGTCAACTTAAGACAGAGCATGCAGCAGGGTTGGTGCACCAACTGGAGCGGCAAGCTACTTTTAGCTTACTCAAGCTTTCCGTCTGTTAATGGGAGGCTTTGGGTCAGACAATCCGGGTCAGCCCAATTTCAGGAATAGCACATGTGGCTTTGCAATTGATTATTTTTTGATTCATGTGCGATTGACATCTGCTCAACCTCTCTGTGATGCAACATCCCAAGAATGATCAAACCCCACAAATTCAATCAAATCTCCCTTAGGAGTAATGAAGGAGTCCCATAGAGAGGTCAACGCTGCGTTGTAGCATACTGAAGCTGCGTATGCTGGTCAATGTAGAAAAATAAACCACTTAAGATAAGTTGATTACTGGTACTCTATCTGCAATAGAACTTTGTCTTGCTACATCCTTCACTTATACTTCGATCTTGGATGCCCATGATAAAATCCAGCAACAGCAAGAATGTTTTGAACGTTGTAGCCCTGAATTAATTCAAATCGAAGCATTATCCTAGTCGGTACAATAAAGACTGTAGGAGTATGAAAACCTTGCCCCTAAAAATACTAAAGGATCCATGCATAATTAACTTAAGTGGTTAGGGCAACACAGAATTATAAAATGGCACTACCAAAGTTAAAAAAAGAATGGAAGCAAGAAGCCTGGCGAAACCTAGACGTTGCAGCTTGTGAGAAAAACAAAAACCTAATTCTAGAGATTTCGGTCCAGCTGCCTAGGGCCCATTCAAAGCCATGGTAGTAATATCGCCAGTCGGGGTACACCACTTAACCAGCAGTGTAATACCTCAGTGCAACCTACTAATTCAACTTCAGTATGATTGCTATGTGATTTGCACGAATTGACACCAAGAGAGCATTATCTATTGAATTCAATCTAGATGAGATACCGACTGATCTCTTCATGCCACCGAATGGGAAAACAAAACCCCAGGCCCGGCTACAAGTCCGCTTGACATATTTTGATATAATAATTCTATTCCCAGTATTTACTAACATTTACAATGCAATTAACACAAATAATTTTCCAAAACAGTTGGTCGGAAGTCCATTATTGTCCCATTCTTTATGGGCGAGATCAAACCCAAAATGCAATCACCAATTTCACTAATCAACTTTCACCAAAATGCAGGGTTATTTAACCGAATCAAGGATTGGGTTAGAACCAATAATATTGCTGTGGAAAAATAACAGATTTACAGAAGGCGTGGAGACCATTGAGCAATGCCCCAAACCCCAGATTAATCCAAGACAAACATCTAGGACATAAAAGTCCAATGTATCTGAGGGTTCGGGATTTGAATGCAGCCTTTCATTGCTTCAAATCAGTAAAAACTCTACACTTTACCTGCTTGTTTTGCCAATTACTAAATATGCTGACTCCATTGCACAGCAATCTATCCGCACGGGTGTGATTGGACGACCAGTGGATGTCTCTTCACCATTCCGTTTATTCAGTGGGGTCAGACAGGTGGGTGTGCTGGCCAGCTTTTTTTCAACCTGAACGTTAACTCTCTACCTAAAGAGTTAAACAAGTTAGCTAAGGATACAACAAAAATTGCTGGCAGGAACATCTGTGTACTGGCTTACTTTGATGACACATTTCTATTGTTTTGAGGCCAGAGAGACCTTAAGGAACTTGTGATCATCTATACTGATTTCATGGCTGCTCACGGTCTTGTTCTGATCATCAGTATATCCATCTTAATGTCTGCAGGTTGGCCCAGAGGCAAATTATCTATAATATAACCAACTCAAGAGTGCTGTCCTGCTGGTCCTCCTGTCGCTACTCTGCACCACGCCTTGGATTTCAAATTGCTTGCAGACTGAACTTTGTAACGTTTGAGCATTACTCTTCACCTTGGAACACTCCGAGGGTATATAATATACCCACTTTGAATTTATTTTTATTTATTTGCTGTGTTTAAAACACTAATTTCCCCCTCATTTTCATTTATGTAGCCTCGCCTCCTAGTCACGTGATTTCCATAAATCCTGGCGAGCGCGCGCACCAGTCTGAGTGCCCTCAGACTGCTGAATGACGACAGCGGACAGCAATCCTCACTCTTATTGCCTTATCATAGCCCCCCCCCCCCCCAACGTTGACTCACTTCTTACCCCTGTTTGTCTGCTTCCTTTTGACTTGGTTTCCCCCTCTGCCCTTCAATCCAAAGGCGATGTATCGCCTTACCTCCGGCATGCCTCAACCAACGTGGGCTCAGCGGATTAATTAGTTACAAGCCGACTGGCAAACTGAACTCCAACCTCTGTGCGCATACACAACTACCCCCTCACTCCCACAACTCGGGCATCAGCAACTTCCTAGGTCCTAAAGACGACCTAGCACTTCCTCAAAAGCTCGAATCCCACAACTACTTAAACTCACGTTGCACCCGCAGTTTCATTTGCCCCGCTCTCCCATGCTGTTATCTACTGCAATTGACATCTACTTTATCTGACAGCACCATCAAACATGCATAACCCTGGTTCTACTTGATCAAGACAATGATCTCTTTCTCACCCCCAGCGCCATCATTAACTCAACGACAGGCCCCTAGATATGTGCAAGCGGTCATATGGCAGATTCATGAACGATCCCACCTCTTCACTCCCAGGTAGTCAAAGGTGCTAACTATAGGCCCATAGCCCTCCGTACCAGGAAAAAGCTTTGTCAGGCTGATTTTAAGTGAACTCATGAAATGGTTGAAACCTAACATCCTTCTCAACTCACACCAATCAGTTTTTATTAAGGGTGTAGGATCGGTTTTAAATGTAATGATACTCTCTACAATCAAAAAACAAGCTATCAATAATAAGCAACCTGCTTTTATTGCGCAGATTGATTTTAAACAAGCGTTTGACTCAGTCTCCCATGAACTCTTATGGACAAAGCTTTTAAATGCGAAATTCCCAAGATGGGGTGGCTTCTCAATGCTGATGATTTGGTCATCGTTGACATAACTCCAACAGGCCTTCAGAGAAAATTAACATCTCTACGGAACTATGCAAGTACTAACCATCTAATTATAAATACACCCAAATCTAACATTCTGATTTTTCATCATCACTTGCGAAAGGGTGGATATAAATTTAACTGGACACTCTCCAATGCAAACATCTCAATACAAATACCTTGGAGTAAATATGAATACTCAAGCCTCTCCCGTATAAAATAGAGCTTAAAAACAGAATGAAACTCCTCACAACTCAAGCTAAAGCTCTCCAGCAAAAAAAAAAAAAATGGGAAATTCTCGTATATGCCAGCCATAACTTACTACAAGCAGAAAGTGATACTGATAGTTACTTATGGAGCACCATCGAAATTTCCGGCCAATTCACCCAGATGGGATATGCTCGAAGGAGCGTTCTGAAGACTACTTTATCTCTCCCTTCTAGCATGCCAATCCTTATTATTAGATAGGAGTTGGGCCTCATCTCTCCATCAGCTATTGTATCGTGACAGACCCTGGCTGCACCCAAAAAAATGCCTTTCCGATGCGCTGAATGAAAACAATTTGTTTCCAACATTAAAAGCAGTTGTCATCCAAGCTACATGGTCCCCTCCAAGTCTGGGGAAAACGATGTCAATCTCTCCTTCTGAAAGCTGACATCACAACCAAATTATTATTAAAGTCGTCTGATAAAGCTAAGTTGAATATACGCCTATGGGACTAGAGGCTTATATGGGAAGCCTGCAACATGTATACCAGTTTCAAGGCGGGAGCTTTCTATTCAAGCCAATGCACCAATAACCATCATACCTAGTTAAATTTCCAGATCAAACGTATGCTATGCCGTGCTCTCCTTTGCCTTAGGCTGAATCTATGGCACATGAAAACAAGATTAGTGATGTTTGCTAAGAGCCCTATGATGGACACTTCATGCAGACTCTGCAAGGTGAAACAACATCAAGAAACCATTCAACGCCTTATAAAAGAATGCTCCTCCCTGACTGAACAACGAAAATTAGCCTTCTTTAAGTATCTTGGAAAATGTAAACCGTATAAAGAAAAAATGTGGGTCCATATACTCAACGCATCGAGTGTTTCATTGAACATTGCGACAGTTCGATTCCTTTCATCTCTGAATCTACTGAAGAAACACAATTTAATTAATCTTTTAAACCAGGCTCAACATCATGTCCAGAGACAAGTGCGAGACAATAACCATCTATAATTATCTATTTTTTTTTTTAAAACAATGACGTCTAATTTGATTTGCTCAGCACTTCAAATGATTGTATTCTTAACTCTCTACAACCATTTTGAGTCCCGTTTTATCCTTTACTAATATTTAACTACATTTTTCTTGACTTATTAGCAGTAGTTTTAGTTTTTGTGTATTCTTGTATTTAAGGACCTGGTTTTAAACGAATGACCCTTTTATTTAATCATTTTTAATTCCACGGATAAATCCATTAGCCTTAATGACAAAGCCACAAGGAAACTATTAATCTGATTGTATTTCTTAAAATCTTATTTTAATTGAATGGGCTCTTATCACATTTTATTACCAGGTGTTCTATTCTAATTTAAAGTTCCAATTGGAAGATAGGAAAAATTACTGGATTATCAAAATGTATTGATCTATTGAAAAAGTTGAATTATTTCAACAAAAACAATTTCTAATAAAAAATAATACCAATTCCCCTACTAAGAAATTACTTTTAGTAACATGGGCTGTAGTGACCAAATCAACAAATCAGGAACCAAATTGGCAGATATCAACGGCACCATCCTTAACTACGAGAAGGGTTTCGGTGGACTCAACTTTGATTCAATTCTACCCATCTACCATGCAAAGGCAATTGCAACAATCACTTATATTGCATACGTTTGGGATCATATGTCTGCAACCTTGATCCAAGCTAAAGTAAATTCATTCCTGCTTTGTAGCTTTGGGGTGGCGAAGGGTGTAGCATCATATTTGAAACACCTATACGCTGGTATAAATTACATCAGCGACTTACTAAGCCTAAACTATTACAATTCTTGTTAATTTGTGGGGGAGAAAAAAAACACCTCACTATTTTGTTTAGGACATGATGGCTTCTGAGGTTTTGTCCAAATGTCCATGGTTGTGTTCCCTAAAAAAGAAACTTGTTCTGCTGGGTCTGTGCACATTTTTGGTTCCCTCGCCAAAAGCATCTGAAATAGATTCCAGAGTGCTACGTGTCAAATGTATTGCACTGAAAAGCAAATAGCAGAATGCCAATTAGATATGTACGATCTCAGTGGAACATTATTTTAAATTTATTTATACTTCACAAAGCAAAAATCTGTAGGCTGGTTTGATAATGTATGCAAAACGTAGTGTGCTTTTTAAATCGAAGAACCAAATGCCTTTCAACTATTAGCATTGACTAAAGCCTGCGGGGCCCAAGAGAGCGGGGGGCATTGTACGCCTGTGGGGGATGCCTCAATTTCCTGCTTAGATTCCCCCAAACCACCTTGAACTTAAATAGAGCCAGCGCTTGGGGCGTTAGGCAGCTGTGGAAAATATGGTATATTGCAACATACTACCACCAGGAGAAACCTCCTGCTGTACTTGATCTACATTTGTCCGACAAGGTGAGGAGCTGCGTCAAGGGGAGGGGGCGGCTTTGTGTGAATTGCATTGGATTTGTGAGCCCTCCCGAGCATACCCATGACCAAATCCACTTGGACCAGTGCGGTGGCCATAATTGCCGACATGGAGGACACCCCCCCCCCCCCCACATTACCACAAAGCCCTCCCATGCCAGCTAAGTCAAAGAAGACAATTCTAACTCTCAAATTTAAATTGGGGAGTTGCCTGTACCCAGCCCAACCCAAGGCAGCGCGCCAAGGCACAACCACGAAGCCCTATCAAGATCACGGGAAGCTCATTGGATATTTGGGGCAGTAAACTGTTGGCAGTACTACCAAGGAAAACGCACCTTCTAGCAACCCACTTCCCAGCGAGCCACCTTTCAACAACCCCAAAAGAGGGGAACATTGAGCACTGGCACATACCGAATGGAGCAGAAACTGGATTGCACCACAGCCAGTTCTGCTACTTATGGAGGCACCATCACAGACATGTTCCATCGAGGAGGGGATGATCTGGTTGTAGTAGGATCCATGATCCAACTCCACCCATGCCTGCATTCCCAGTCATCTACCCCTCTACCTTCTCCATCTCTACTCAAAACCATGGAGAACATTACAAAAAATATGCCCCCCGGCAACTGGTCTCGGAGAGACAGTGATTATAGCCCCAAAGCTTGTGACTTCTAACATGATGGGCACTAAAGATGCCAGCCTTCCGAACATGGTGCCTGGCCTCTCTATAGAAGGGCCACAGGGGAGCAAGCCCTTATTCCCCAGGACCTGGTGCCCATCTATACAGAGACTGACCACCACCCAATTGATCTGCAGGCCAAGCCTGCCAAAATAGGTTACCACTTGTGCTTTAATTGTTCCAGCATAATGGCACCCCAGGGACTTCTCGCCACATCCGTCCTTACCAAAGTTGATGAGGCATAACCGTCGGGATGTTAATGCTCCACTGTTCTGACTGAACCGATGGCCCTTAAACTGCTGATGCTTGTGCTGCAAGATTGTAGAGGTCCAGATGAAGGTGTGGGTGGAGGGGGGAATTCAGGCCTCTAGCACTGAGGCCCATATGCAGGACATTCAGCCAGCTGTGAATAAACGCATTACCCCAATGGTGGTTGCTTCTCAGTCCGATACAACTGCCATTAGCATTAATAATATTGGTAATTCTGATGAATGAGACACACAAGAATACAAAGCCTCAGAAGCAAGTAGTCCCTGACATTTGTACTGTTACCAACACCCTGCAGCACAAATCTGCATATATCCCATTTCGGGCTGACTGTTGCGTAGACACTGCAGGGTCCAGATAATGCCCCCGGATGGAAGGCTGGGTGGCAGGGCTGATAATGTAGAATATAGAGTGGCCTTAGATGCTGGTAGATACAAAGTGCATGGGAACCAAAACGACCTAGGGCTTGGCCTAGAGGGTGGCCAACATGGGAAGGTCCTGTAGTGGAGGGGTGGTATTCCTGCACAGAGTCCAGAAAAGTACTGGTGACCAGCCTGAAACTAGGGAATCATTAATAACCAACTGGTTTAGAATGGTCCATGAGTATTGTTCCTTTATTAGAGAGGACACCAGATGTTGCAGAAGATTATGTCTCAAGGGAAGAGACACTCAATTCTATCCGAATTGAACAGCGGGAACGAAAAATAGCCCTGGGCATACTAGGGATTGGAAAGAGTTGTTGCCAACAGTCCATTGAAATTATTGCATCTTCATACTACAGTAATACCAGTCCCAGCCTCCCACACTTTCTGGAACCAATGTAGTCCCATTGGGGAAAGGACTGAAGGGAGCCAGCAATGGGGCTGGAATGGTTGCACATTAGGCTACTATAGTTGCTTCAATTGTTCCCCCAACTCTAGGTTGTGTACAGGGATACAATTATGTTGGATGTTGCTAAATGGCTTGGGGCTTTATTCCAACTATGAAATGCTTTAGGTTTATGATGTATTTGTGTACTTTGATGGCCTTACGACCGAATAAAGTTATGTTGACTAATTGGAAACGCAAAAAACGTTGTACGTTAATTTCAACCTGTATTTGGAACTGCACTATGGCAAGAGATCCTACACATTCGTTATTCTTTTATCCTATACGTAGAAAGTACAGAGTAAAAAGTATTTAGTACAAACATAAGGGGAAGGCAACAAATATGGACATCAAGAAATATTTACATTCTCTACTAAATAACAGGTTGCGTTTGCTACTGATCCCTACATTGAAAGAGCATTATCGCTGTGGGTTAAATGTGTTCTCATTTAACTAGCTCCTGTTAATGCCTTAGTTATTATTGCTTGATGCTGTATGTATGTATTCTTTCATGAAGGTCTTATTGAACTTTCAAAAAAAAAAAAAAATAAGGACTTCATGTACAAAGATGCTGAAATATCGAAACAGCGGTGTAAGTTTGGAATTACCTGTTGCAATAAATTACACCACACTTACCTGTACACAACAAACGTTATTTATCAGAAAGATTTGGAGGTAGACTGATTTCACAAAACTGCTATTTGCGAATCTGCAAACAGGAGAGCTTAAGCCTTTATGTGGTGTAAAATATGATGTAATATTAAATTGATGTACGAATGGAATAATGAAGGAGATTAGGGAAGGCAGACGTTTTGGGGCCTTTAGAGTGAGGGGATGGGGTGTATCAGACTATATTGTAATATGGTATGTTGAAATGCTAACAGACCCCTTGCCTTTCTACAGTTGGTAATGGATAATGCCATGGACGAAGAAATAAAGACCAGCAGCTGTGAGCAAGGACAGTGACTACATGAAAGTTAACAGTCGTGAGGATCTTCCATTGGGAGAAAAATAAAGAACGGTGGAAGGAGAGATGTACAACCCTATGGGGACACAGTATGCTAAGGATGCGGTTAGAAAGGGGAAGGACAGCCGAGGGAGAAACAAGGAGCCAGGTGAAATGCTGGAGAAAGGGCCCTGCAACATAACAGTGCGAGACAAATTGCCGCAGGGCCACATTCTGCATGATACAATATGATATGGCATTTATAACACACCTATACACAAGTGTTTCAAGGCGCGACGAGGCAAGGTCAGGGGGAACAGTTGGAAGACAGACAGCAATCTTACTAGGCCAGGTGAAATTGATATCGCGCAAGTGCAGGGGGGGGAGGGGAGAAGAGCGGAGGGAAAGGGGGAGGGGTCAGTGCAGTACATATGATAGCTGTAAAACTTAAAATAAGACAATAAATAAAAAGTGCGGCCAGCTAGTGGCACATGCAGCCAGCTGGTGGCAAGTGCTAGGGTGAAGGCAGACATCAGGTGTCAAGTGCTGGTAGGGAGCTGTAGGGATACAGAAACAGTCCCGAATGCAGGGATGCCAGGAGGGGGCAGTGCAGGTGTGCAACTGGCGAGGAGGGGACCTCGGCCCGAGATCAGAGGGTAGCCAGGTAAACCAGTGCAGTTTCAGCCAGATCATCAGCAAGGGAGCAGAGGAGAGAAAGAGGAAGGACTGGAGGTGCTTTCGGAACCGGAGAGGGAGAACTATGCAGAGAGCCTGCATGCACAGAAACACGAGTGATTGTGCTGTGGTTGTAACCAGTCAGTCCGACAAACGCAGGGTGTACACCATTATGAAAAAAAACATTTACATTATGATTCACAATGCCAACATTATCACAGGAGTAAGATCTGAAGTCTGCTCCTTTGCCGAAGGACTTCAAAGATTTGACAGCAATTGAGATACAAGATGGTCCTTTTTGGTTTTTACGTGTGCCGTTTGTGCTCAGTCATCAGTGTGAATGAATCAAAAACCACTGCGCACCCCTCTAAGCCATTGTTCATCAGCCTGCCATGACGCAACCAAATGGAAAAGACCAGATGCAAATCAGGCTTCGTCTGATTCTGCGGGAAAGCCTAGATATCGCAAGATAGGGATCACACCATCCTGAGAGCATTTTCCCAGCTAGAAGAATCAATCATTAGGGGACAGCAACTTTGCTGCAAATATTGATGTCTGAACTGCATCTTTACTGTAGGACAACCAGTGTGAAGTAGAAAGGGACTATGGTCCAGGAGTAGGGAAAAAAACTCCTTTGGTTCTTGCCAAGTTTTTTTTAAATTATTTGCAGGTTTGTAGCTAGACGGATCAGCCTCCGCCCACAGTCAAACTGCATTATAGGCCTATAATATGAACAGCTCTAAACAAGGTCACATCATTTGGTAGCCACATACAAAATTCCTGTTAGCTTTGTCGGGGATACATTACACAAATGTGCATTCCAACATGTACTCTTCTCAAGCACAATAGCAAATATACAAAACATTACTGAAACTTTTTGGATGGCATTATTGGGTTAATATGTTCCCTGGAAACCAAAAAGCATGATGAGTTTAGAAAATACATTTATCTCCAAGCCGGATTCACAAGAGATTACCTAAGCAACACGTGCATCCACTAACCTTGTCCATGTGCATTAATTATCAAAACTATCTTGATTTGCTTTAATGAGCGCTGTTACTTTATTATTCCATTGCGTGCAGCAACTTGCTAGCACCATTGTTTAAACAAAGAGCATAAGAACTCAAATGTGTGCAATATTTTAAACAAGGTAAAGCACCAACATCTTCACCTGTTAGAATGGGAGTGGCTAACAGAGAAACAGGATGAAACAGGATGAAACTCGGCCTTTAGAAAGAAGCTGTTTTAGCAACTAGAAAAAGAGTTCCTGAGATTTTACTGTACTACACGCTCAACCATGAAGGATCAGGGACTGTAGGAAAATGCTAGCCTACAAGACATTGAATTTCAAAGCAAGCAGATTTAAGGAGTAGTCCAAGACTAAGTCTAGACTTTGGGCCTAAAACTGCAAATGTTCCCCAAATTGTGATTTGTAATAGTGGATTCAATAATTTGCCAACAAAACTAATTTACAAATCTGAACTGCCCTGAAAGCAATCAACAAAACACTTTCAAATGACTTACCTCCTGAGACAGGAAACTGCTCATTAGGCTAAAGAATGGATCAATTTTTTGACCGTTTCCATATTGGGTGGGCTGAAAAGTTATTTTATCAAGATATATTTTTCTTTTCAATGTTCACACCGTAAATTATTTGCTAGGGACACATGACACCAAGTTGACACAGTGTTCATATATCAGCAGTGTGGCCCTTCGTAATGTGTTGACCAAGGTAAGTGGCCTTATCAAAGCACAGAGAAGAGTGAGAGGAATTCAAAAATGTTTCATCGATAATTCTTTTTTAACCATGGCTCTAGATTGTTTTTAGGCGGTTATTAAATAACAGCCCATAGAAGCCATGAACTTTTACAGCTTATAATCCTTTCCACCAAATGGGTAGCCAGAGGTTGGTCTGTATAACCTCATTTGTCCCCTACCTTGCCAATCCACAGCATCACAATTGGGAGTATGATGTTATGTTTTACTAGGCCACAGTGGCTACATACACATCTGTGATGTTAGTAGGTAGTTTTAACATTTCAGGGCATCTACTCCATTACCTTATTGCTAATATTAGGAACTGTATCACCGGAAGATGCCTTCCAGAACATGGGTAACTAAGATGCATGCCCCCTTGTCCTCTTGGCTGCATTTGTAGTGGTCAACCACTGCATCCTACTCTCCCTCCTTACTGACAGGGTGGGATTCTCTGGCATTGTCCCAAATTCGTTTTTACCTACTACTTCAAGCAGACAACAGATAGTCAAGATAAAGACATTGTGTTCTACCAGACTCCGAGTCTCTGCAGAGACCACCAAAACTCCAACCCTGACTCTGATCCTTGTTAACCTTTACATGAAGCCCCTGGTCACTTGCCTCAAATATCCCAATATAGCCATTCACCAATACAAGCACACAAGACCACCAAAGGACAGTCTGCGCAATGACAGTCATCATCCAGTCTTGGGTGTCGACTGCCCACCTCAAACTTATAACCCATACAAGACTGAATTTGTCCTCATCGTCCACAGCAACATGTCCAACAGTGGCTCACTGACATGCACCGAGAAGGGTTTGATCCACAAATCTCAGATTCAACAAAATGCTTAGGATTCACCATTGACAGAAAACTGTCCTTTCAGAAACGCATGCCTAGAAGGACCAAACAGCCTTGCTCCAAATTTCCATCCTTCGCCAAATCAAACTCTTCATCCTACCATAGGACTTCCAGACCGTAGAGTTAGACCTGCTGGTCTCTCACATTGAATGGGAGGGGAAAAGCAATCCCACTTGCATGTCCGATTACAGGTATGCGGAATTTGACTGAATCACACGTGTCCTGCGCAAACTACATTGGCTTCCTCTCCAGGCCAGGGAACTGTTCAAGACTGCATGCATCATCTACAAAGCAGTCAACAGTAGCACACCAGCGGGGTTGGCGGCTAAGTTTCACATATCTGGTGGCACACCCTCTTCATGGAGCAAATCAACCAACCATTTTGATCACAACTCATCCGCACCCTCAAACTATTCTTGTATCATGCACCCACTGGAACACTATCCCAGTTATCGGCTCAGAATGCCCCCCACAATTCTCCAATTTAAAAAAAACATGGCTTTTTCATGCACCACCTGGCCAAGGATTAATCTCAAATTGACACACATACTGATGATCAGACCGCAGCTCACAGTACTGAGCTACTGGTAAAAGATGCCAGCCCAAATGATGGCTCCCATGCCCTGTAGAGCACTCCGTTGCTCTCGAACTAAGTCTGCGTTGTGATCTAGCACCTTTAATCGTCTCATGTGCCAGATACCAATAACAGTCTCTGACTCAAATCGCCAGACAGACTCAAAGAATATGGCAAAGTACTACTTAATTATCAGCATAAAATAAAGAAGGGCAATCTGGCGAACAATAAGCGGTAGTCCACTTGCACCAAAATGTAATTATCCAAAAGGTTTTTATACCTCAATGTATATCAGCTATGACGTCATCCTACGTGGAAAACTGTAAAACCTACTGAAAAGAGGGATACACCTAAGGTATGTATAAATGTTAGTGACGCCATTGGCTGCCTCTTATCTGTTAGGCACGCCTCAAACCACAATACATATACTGATTATAGCAGAAAAACAGCAGCGGGTTGGTCTTTGCAACGTTGCATAGACCACCTGGTTGGCATGCTTTCCCAACCTTGGACTCCGCTTATTCGCAGCAACAAAGCAAAATTGACTGCAGGTGCTGAGAGTAACATCAGACTACTCACCACTTTTTCAATTAGTCCATTATCTCTCATTGGTACAGCCCCAAGCCAAGACTGCTTCTTTGGAGTTGACCTAGCAGACCGTTCTCTTTTCTGGGATTTTTAAAGGGGAGTGTAGTTACATCATTATCTTAGTCTACATGAATAGCCCTTGTTTTTGATGTCTGAATCAAGTGTGAGGAGACCACAAATTTGTCCATCTCCGGCCTTCTATTTAATGCCATTCAAATTGTACTGGGTGTCATTACACCTCCCAGCCTCAAGAAACGTGCTCACTCCACCTTGCATAGGCTTTTCGCATCTTTAATTGTCCAATATTTGGCTCTTGCGGATGTTTTCCTCTTTGCTCAATCTAAGACAAATAGGTCTTACATATACAGCCTATCCCACTCCTTATGCATCGCAATTATTCCTTGAAGTAGCATCCGTAATACCAGGCCAATAGGCTCCTCTTTTTTCTTCACACAAAGTTGTTTTTCCAGTGTCTCCTGACTCTGCAGCCCTGGTCTGGCTCCGAGGTAGCTCAATTGGTTTTAATACGAGTACAGCGTCCATCTTTCCATCAAGGCTGCTCTAGCCACGTTATGTTTGCCTCTGCAGCAAGCTTCTATTGGTCTGCGCTACCTTGCATTTCAGCGTATGTACAATTAGTCAGCAGATTACTTTATCTTCTTCGCGTTTATGATTTTCTTCTTACTTGATTACATGTCTCGTTACTTCAGTTACATCTTTATTGTTAAGTATTTGCATATCGTTTGCGTCTTCCTCTCTTCCCATCATGAAATCACTGTGTCGTCATCAGGTTTCACTTGTAGCTCTATGATCTCTAATGTTGTGTGCAGACATCCTTTCAGTGCAAGGGTACGGTTGTCTGAGTGCATATGGTCTCATACACTCAATGTGTTATTGGGATGATACCTGGTGTCCAACAGTGCCATCTCCTGATATTCCAGTATGACAGAGGCGAGGGGGAGGGAGCTAAGGAGGTAATGTCCACCTGCTCCTCTACAGCGCTTTGAACAATAAAACAAAATACTGTTTATTGCTTGCCTATTCTATTTTTAATGCTCATACATTATCTCTAAAAGAATAACTATACATAAATACAAGCGTGAGCATTATTAATGTGTTTCTATTCAGGAGTATAAAAGACACTATATTCCAACTGCAAACACTTGATTTAGTGATAAAACTGCAGGGAAAATTTTGATAGCATCGAAGGATCATACAAGGGTATTAGGCATTGATTCATAGATTAACCCAGAAGGTGGACCCTCAACAATATTCCTGTCCATATGTAAGCCAGGCAGGTGCTCTGGGGTAGTAGTTTCTCTTGAACTACAGTACAGAGACCCAACTTTCCATACAGTCTTGCTTCGGGTACAGCACTCTGTCACAGCACCATGGGGGCTTTAGACTACCTTTGGAGTGGAGGTTAGGCTCTGGAATGTATGTAATGATGTGAATCATGACAGTCTCCAGATGTTAGGTTTCACTGCTTGGGAATTGGGTGAGTTTTAGGGCTGCAGATACTCAAAAGAAGCTCCTAGAATGCTAATGGGGAAGAGGACCTGGTATTAATTTCTTAGAAGATGACTGGACATGTATGAGCTCAGATTCACTCAACCCCATTGTTGGCTAGTTTAATAGGAGACCTCTACTTCTTGATTTATCAGGCCTTATTGACGCTGAGCAGGTTATCAAAACAAGAAGGGAGAAGTCCAGTTCGGTCGCTTGTTTGGTGCAACAGGAATAGACTTAATACCATCAGCTGTTTGAGTGTAGTCCAGTGGATACCTTTTTGAAAGTATGGCAGATGCTTTAAAGTAATCTGCAATAATACAAACCAGGCAACCCGCCTCCTATGCAACTGTGATGGGGATTCATTAACATTAATTATGAGCATCTTTTAAGACTCTCAAAATGTGCTAATCAACTCAGTACACACCTTTTGTGGAATGCGCTCTGTGGCCTAACAGAGCAGAACAAGTACTCCCACAAAACCTGCAGTGGAACTCAAAATGTGAAGTGCAGAAATCTCAGCGGTATGCCTGACAGTTAGGCCTGCATGCAATCAGTCTGTTGGACTGCCGATATCACTGGGAGGTGTTCTGGCTCAGCAGGCTGTAATCATTACATTAGTCTCTTCTTAACATTTCTTCTTTGCAAGCTAGGGGTCTAAGAAGAAGCCACAATACTCCACCCTCTTTCCCCACCATTACCTTTGTAAGGCATCAACATAGTTAGTTCATGAATGTTTTTACTTTGCTGATCTATGTGTTATGCCCCTTAAATGCATTCAATCTCAACTGGTTGATGAATATTCTCACTAGGTAATACTTTTAACTAATGTTTTAACCGAGGCTCAAAATTTGCACTCGCATCTAGCCATTGGCTAGTGATAATTGACTTTGGCGACTAAAGTGATGTGTGTGTATGCGAATAACTGAGCGGCCGAGTGCCTTTACACTTGGCTAATAGCTTGTAACTTCTACCACTGTTTAACTAACGTGCTATGGCGATTGGCCATGGTAAACCATCATTTAATTTCTTGATAACTTTTCTTTTTTGCTTATAATTGCCTTCATGTGATTCATGATGAAGTTTGAAAAAAAAGGTTCCTTGATATAAAGGCATCACAGATTTAATTAAATGTGAAAAGGTTGAAAAGAGTTGTAAAATTCTTATGGAGTGATCAACATCAAAAGGATTTCGAAAACAGAACAAGATGTATTCAACTTCATCACACTGCTTGTGCAAAGCTGAGACTGTATAATAGCTGATACAAGTACATATGAAAAGTGTGAAGCAGCAGCAAAGCCACCAATAGAATTGAAAGAACATCATTTGGATCAGATACAGTAAAAAGGTTGAGAGCGCAAATATACTTCTATCGGGAACATGGCACTGCCTAGAGTAGTGGCACATCCTATTACAAGTTTGCTAACCAGTGACCACTTGTATTCCTAATTTGCAATCCCCTTTTGTCCATACTTTTGGGAGTTCGGTTCCACCAGGAAGGGACCAGGACTAATTTGTCAAGTACAATTAAACATTACACTTGCAATTAAATGCATAGCTGCGCTGATGAATGAGTCAAATTCCACTGCCTCAGCAACCGGTCCAGTTCCATTCTGTCACGCCACACCCATCTGAATGGCTGACACACACACACACACACACACACACACACACACACACACACACACACACACACACACACACACACACACACACACACACACACACACACACACACACACACACACACACACACACACACACACACACACACACACACACACACACACACACACACACACACACACACACACGGCCAGTCAAGGTGGGAGGGTATCTGGCGCAAAAGAGACTATGGACTAGGAGTACATGAGCCAATCAAGTGAGTAATGCCCTTCCCTCTTTCTTCCATACTTTTGAAAGATTACCAAGCAGAAGGAACCCATGTGGAGTTCGACTTAACCTAGACTACCTAAGCGGATTTTGAAGTACAGCCTGGCCAAACCGGGCATCAGCCAAGAAGACATTCATGGAGTAGTGTTTACAGACAGAGGGAGAGGACCCAGTGGCAGCAAGAGTGATAACTTCCCTTGGGACATACCTGCGAAGGCCTCAGATACTGCCTTAGCTCATACAGAGTGCAGATGTAGTCCCTTAGAATGGGAACGTCGTTGCCACAGAAAGTAACTTTCAGAAAAGATGCAACAGGCAATTGAAGCCATGTATGCCTAGAGACCGGCACCCACAAGAGAGAGACCGCCTGTCCAAAGATGGTAGCCTTGGTCCTAAAGAAGTAGCATTTTAAAGCCCTTCTAAAATCCAAATTATGGTGCACCTTTAGGATTGATAGATTGAGAAAGAAAGTAGGTAGAGGAATGTCTTGGCTGAGGTCGATGGTCCAAAAGCAAGAAAGCATGAACAAAACATGTGCATGCAACGCAGCCATGATCTTGCAGAAGGTTGTAAAACGTTTGAGGAAGGCAGAGTTTGGAGCTGGGTAATTCGTCAGAAGTGACACTAAGACCGATGGGTTTTCAAGAAAGCAGTCCGATGTTAGGTGTGGGCATTGGTTTAAGAGCTTATGGGCTGGGGTCAATAGAGAAATGGCTAAATCCCAGGGGAGTTAAAACTTGGGACATCCTCTTCAAAAGGCCTCTCATCCACCAATTTGAAGGGGATAAATACATTTCCCCCAACATAATTATGCTGAAAGATGGGCATATGCGGATCGCATCTGAATCCCTGTACAGAGCAGATCTGGAGAAAAAAAAAAAAAAATCAAACAAAAAAAAAAAACTAAATATCTAAGCTGCAGGACAGCAAACGGAGGTGCTTGGGACAACAGTGACAACCCCTGGTCTGCTTGCTCTTTTATTTTGCATTTATTTAGCACTTTACGCCAAAGCGCTGTACAAATATCACTGAACAGTACAATAAAAACAGTACAATGTCATGAAATCAAGAAATCAAGTGTACAACAGCTCAAGAATGAAGATTACTTTTTTGAAGCAGAACGTGCGCTAGGAAGACAGAAAGAAAGGGCATTCAAATGTAAAGGAGAAATTAGAGAAAGAATGGAAGCGGAACTGAGCACAGGGAGGACGAGGAACAATTAAAAGAAAAAGATTGAGAGCAAACAAAGAAACAAGGAAAGCCAAAAAAGAGAAAAGGAAGGAATAAATAGGAGTCCAGAAGGGAGAGAACAATTAAAAATATATCCAAGAAGAGCCAAGCGTGATGGAAGAATTCCAAAATTAGTACAAAAACAAGAATAAAAACAGTTGAGAAATATGGAGCTTAGTTGCTCCAGAAAAGGTAGGAAAAGGCCTTGCTTAAGGATATTAAAAACATGAACCGGGCAAGATCGTGAAAGTACCGAAATATTATAGGAAAAGGAAAAGTACATTATCAAAATAAAGGCCCAAATTATGGGCAGTGTTAGGGATAGGGAGATGAGAAGGGGGAAATGAAATAGAGCCAGACGGAGGAGGAATAGTAGTTGCAGGAAGAAAAAAAATAAAAAAGAAAAAATAATGAACTTTATTCTTAATAGAATACAAAACAGAAAATGGTCAGTCATCCTGAACCTAACTGACATAAGATGAGATGTCAAGGTATCATGAATTAAAAAGAAAAAAGAAACAGCCGAGTGTCAGAAAAAAAATGAGAAAAACCAAATTAATAATAGAAGCAAGATGAGAAGAATAAAGAGAAGAGAAAAAGCCCCAGAACAGAGCCTGGACGAACACCATGAAGGAGAGAAACCCTGTCAGAAGATTACACAGCCCACGATACAGAAAAAGTATGATTAGACAAGAAAAAAACAAGGTTAGAACGGAGCCACAGAACCCAAAATATGAAAAGACAAAAAGTAAGGCATGATCCACTGTCAAAAGCAGCAGATCGATAACGTAAGATTAGCACAGAAGAATGTTTCGAATAACGTGCAGACAACAGCGAACCACAGAAGAGCAGTTTCAGTAGAATGCATACAGCGAAAACCAGATTGAAAAGGAGGGAGAATAGAATTAAGAAAAAAAAAACTAAATAAATGAATTTGAAACTTAATAAACTAGACATTCTAAAATTAAGATAATGATCAAGGGAAGGCTTTTTCAAGAAAGGAAGAAAAGAAACATGCTTAAATGAAAAAGGAAAAGTAGAAGGAATAAGATGTTAAAAAGAGAAGATATGGTACTATGCTTTAGTAAAGTTGATCTAAAGAGCCTCGATTTTTTTCTAGATTGGCCTAGGCAGTTCACTACCCAGGCTGTGAAGTTCAGGGATAGTAGGCAGTGGTGGAGAACCTGTCCTTCTTTTGGAGCAGTAGGTTGGTTCGCTGACATATGCCTCCGACCTCTTCTAGCACACCCCCTCCATAAAGGGGCCACAAGCAGTACGGAGCAAGCCTGTGGCTCGGAATGGATGGCCCTGTGGACAAAATCAAAAAAATGAAGGAAAGCTTGCACGAAGAGGTCTTCCAGGAGATCTTTAGAGTTTTCTCTAGCAACTGCAGGTCTTTTCCCATGCAAGAGGTAAAGGGGGGGTGGGGATTTGCTGTTGTGGCAGAAGTAATTCAATGCAGGAAACTCCAAATTCAGACACACGGGTCGGAAGACATCTGGGTGGCACTCCAACTGACAACTGGCTAACATGATGCTTCTGAGAATGTCTGCATATGCATTAAGCTCCCCTGGGTGATGAACATTTTGAAGGTGAAGATTGGGCTCTTTTGCACAATCACAGATCCAACAGGACCATCTAAGGAAGACTTGGTACCCCTTGCTTGTGGTTATAAAACATGTCCGATTATGTAAGGACTAGCACATCCTTTCCTGCTATATTCAGGAGGTGGGCTCTCAGGAAACTGAAGATGGCCATCAATAACAGCACATACTGATGTGCAGTTGCCACTCACAAAGGGAACCGAGGTTGTGCATCAGGTCTACACAACCCAAACATTTAGACTTTGAGGTTCATGTGCAAGAGGTAGACCAACCAGTGATGGGCACTACCACTTCGAGGTGGAAACAGAGGCCACTCTCATTTAGCAGACTGGAGATGGTCATTGCTTGAGGCGGATGGACTGGATTCCAGCAACTTGCCAGGTAAAGTTGCACCTTCCGCATTTTGAGGAAAGCGTTATGCACTGAGGATAAGCAAGGATAGGCGCTCCTGCAGCCTCTGGAGCCACCAAAAGGCACAGGGAAGTAGGGAAGACCTGTAGTCTTTTCTCAAGCTTCTCCAGAGCAGGAACATTTGGGCGGCAGCTAGGTCTCCATGAAGGCAGAACATAGAGCTCAGGAAAGCCATCAAGGTTGACTTCTGTTGGTTCATGCATATGCCCAGTTGAAAAGGAGATACATAGGAATCTGAAATTAGCAAGTGTAGGGCTAGCTACATGAATGAGCCAGTCATCGAAATACTTGTAGATACGAACTCCTTCCAGCTGACTGTGTGAAGCTAACGCAGCTATCAATTTAGTCATTTTATGATTTGTTTAATTCAGGTCCAAAAAAAAGGGTGGATTCAAACCTCTTGTGGCCCAGTGTAATCCACAGGATGTAGAGGCAGGAAGACAACATGAACATAGGAAGTTATGTGTCCTTTAGATCCACCGCACAGATTGTCTCCTACTGGCAGAGTGAGAGGAAGATCCAAGCCAGGGTATCCTCTTTTCCCCCAGGGAGAAGCTTAACTATGAAAACCCCAACCAGTTTTCAGGCTTGCCTAGTTACTCTTTGGCACCTTGGCAGGAGGGTAGGGCGAATAGTTACAAGTGAGAGCCCCGACTTGCTGCAGAAAATACCTAAGAGTCAACAAATTATAAGGCCCTTAAGGCCTACTAGTGCAAGGAGATTTTGCCTCCGACAGGAAAGTCATGGGGCCAAGCCACCACGTCATTGCCTAGACTTCTGCTCAGAAGAGGAAGTTGAGGACCTTGGAGGAACAATCCCTTGGAGGTACTGCACTGCAGTTTAAGTGGAGCACTAGGGGATAAGTCTGGTTTTCTTACATGCCCGTACTGGAAACCCTAAATAATTGAGTGGGTTAAAAGGATTTGGCAGGCATAGCAAGGGCAGTAAATGACTAAATTGTCTGGATGTTGTCTTTTCAGTCAATTCTGGAATAATTAAATTGGTCCAACTTATTAAATAGGATATCAAGGATCTTATCCTTGATGTCCAGAACATTAACACCCTTATTAAGGCGGCATGCCTTATGGCAGCCACGACAAGCATCCCCAGAGATTATACAGCTGTTTGATTAACTCCATCATGCTCCATGTGCTTGGCTTCTGAAGACCTACTCCAAATTGTCCCAGTCTGTCCAAAGGCAAGAACCTCTCAAATTGTGTTAGCACTTTGCAGGGCTTTTGTTGAACAGCCGCCATCAGATTGGTCCGGAAGGAATTATGCTAAAACATACCAACTTCATGGAGCAGCTTCCCCTTTCACAGTGCCATGGGGAACACCACCAAAAGAAGTGGCTTTTTAGTAGTGTAGCTACTTCTGCTACTTAGAAAAGCATCTGCGGTGGGAGGCAACATGCCATCTCAGAGGTAAGGGGCCTGTAGTGCACATCCCTCCTTGTCCTGATGACCACCTGAGTGACCGGATCTTTAAAGATTCTGCAGGAAATTGTGTTTTTTTGGTTCTGTTTTTTAAGGCATCCCTTACCGTTCAGTGTTCTGGGCAGCCAAAACAGCAGAGAACCAAATCCCTCTGCAATTTCTGCGAATGGAGAAGAGGGACATGTACAGCCTTTTCTTTAACGAACGACAGAAGTGAATGTCCAGAATCGATACAAAAAGAAGTTAAAGAATCAAACAAAGTACAAAATGAAATACAATACTAGTTTATGTATTGCTTTGCACAGACAAATGTACTCCTGGCGAATTGCCAATCAGTCAAGACCCAGCACAGGTCGAACCCCAACCCTCCCAAAACCCTCCTTCCCAACAACATCCATCATCAAATCAATAGCCCATTTACTAAAGGTAGCAGTGCATTTTGGGATCCAAAAATGCACTTATAAGATAATGTCCCCATGGATAAATGAACAAATTGTGGGGGCCATCAACATCCCCTTGGAGGCTGTACATAGCAATAAACGGTTCAATTGGGCCACACTTAGAATAAAGCAGGGAAACCTCAGTAACTTTCCAATTGTCAAAATTCACATAATTACCATTGAAAACGTCAAGGATCATAAATCGCAAGTAGACTACACAGTGAAGGTACAAGAAGCCAGCAGTGAAGTGTAGATTTTAAAAAGTGATCAAACAGTGGAAATATCCAGCTGTTGATGCTCATTTCGTGGGACATGGGTGTTTCTACATTAAGTAATGTTAGTTTGTTATGTTGGGTACTCGCACGGAATCCGGTGGGTGCGACACCCATGCCTGGCCATCTTGTAACCCTTAACACACATTATTTGACTATGATCCATTTAAAAATAAAAAAACAGGATCATTTCCTTTTTTTAATGAAAAGAACTAAAGTATTCTGCACATATGTAATTTCTTGCCTTTCATCATTACTATTTAATTACGTACAATATAAAACCAATGTTTAGTTTAAATTGGGATTTTTAACCCTAGATTATATTAGCATGGAACCGTTCCGGTAAGTCAAAGTCTTCAACCCTTGAATACCATTATCATGACTTCTGCATTCCCCTACAAACAAAAGACTAAAAACCCTTAAAATACCGTAGACCATTACTGTCATCCTGTCCTCGGGTCAAACAACTTTTCCAATCTAAATGCACTGCTGTTCAAGCAACACTAACCTGTTTTTTTACATTTTATGTAGGTAAATTGAATATCACTATTTGCGGGTCAGATGCTATTCCAGGGTAGTGCTCATGGTACCAACATGAAAATGTGGGCTATATTTTTCTTTAAATTGGGATGCGAGATCAGCTAGCAGCAAGGAGAAGCTAGTCGAAGGCAAGCATGATAAAGATGTTGCTGCTCCCTTGGGGTCTCTGCTCTGAAGACTAAGTTAAAGCTTTTTGCAGGACCTGGGGAGATTACACCTTACAGGACCATAAGCATGCGTGTAGATTTGTTAGCTGCACATTTTAAGACTTGTTAATCAACTACTGTGTTAACAGTTTGCAAAGATATCCAGTACCTAGCCCAAATTGGCTTTTTGGTAACTCGAAAAGCATTTAAGTCACTTATAAACACATGTTTTTATTTGCTCAGCTGTGACTGGAGTTTCCTCCAATATAGCTTTTTACAGGTGACAGTTGTGATGCATTGACCTCTGCGAGACCGAGAACACCAAAGCAATGGCAGTCTGTCTTCCATTACTATGGCAGAGGCACTGCAGATCAGAAAAGGGGCGGAGAAGTCAGTGAAAGGGGTGTGAGGAGTGGAGCCCCGATGGAGAAGCAGCACAGTAGTGCAAGAAAGCTGATGAGTGAGAAGGCAAATGTCAGACATGGACCAATGAGCACAGCAAGGGCAAGAAAAAAGAAATGCAGACAGAAAGAGAATGGGAGCTGCTGAGAGAGGTTAAGTGGCAGAGGAGGAGTTCCAGGTGGTGGGATAATGTGGAACAACTAGGTGGGAGGTTATGTGACTGATCTGACCAAGAGAAAGAGGTGATCTCAGTAGAGACTGGAGAGAAGCTTGTGGACTATTCATTGTGTGGAGGGGAACTGAGATGAGGGCCATACAGCCAAATTATAATTGGTTATTTTTAACATGCTTAATACCCAGAGGTTTCTAAGGGCGGACCCGGGGAAATCGAACCTGTGTTGCTCCACGTCGTCTTGCTTCCAAGGCAAGCGTGTTGCCCCTGAGCTAGCCTCCCGAGACTATAGATGAACCAAATAGATGGAGCAACCCAAGAAGGCGATAAGGGGAAAGACTGTACCGGAACTCAGGTACAGGTCCTTCAGCAATTCCAGAGTGTGGTTGAAAGAAGAAATGCTGAAGCATGGGCGTTGGTTGGAAAGATCTTAGAGCCCTTTGTGAAAGTGATTGAACGCAGAAACACTGCATGCTGGAACATGGAGGTAATGTTTTGAATGCCACCTGATAGAGACTAAAGGAGAAGTATGGAACCCTGGAACTTTGATACCAATTCTTTTCATTTTCAGAGACTGACAACCCCCTACAACTTGAATCCCAAGACATGGAACGTCGGACAGGAGAAAGAAAAAAGTATGGCAAGCCGATTAGAGTCCCTACTACGAGACAATTCTTTTTGAACAATAAAACTAAGTTCTAGTCATCAATTTCAGATCACTGGGCCACCTGCCTGTTTCTGAAGAGGACTCCTTCCAAGAACAACTGCCAGTAAATGAGAAAGCACTTGACAAGCCCCAACTAGTCATAGGTGAAAGTAATGCAAGATATTTTTAAAGCACAATTTAAAAACAGCAAACCAACCCGCCACAACTAGCGTAGGTCTGCTTATGTTCAGATTGCCATGTCTTCAGGTCTTTACTTTGGGTCTGGTGATTTTGTATTAAGTGAGTAGAATAAAGAAAGTTGCACAGAGGGAACCCCAAGACCAATAAAGGTGATGCTACCTTTCCTCTTTATTTTAAAATGAGCAGTCAGCTTAATCTGGTTGTCCAATCTTGGGAGGCAATATGTAATGGATCAGCCCCTCTGTTGACAAGTCTAGGCTACATCAAGTCATGGTATTGGAGAACCAGTGACATTCCTGAGTTTATAGGAGATGTATTCATATTATAGCAGGTCTTGTGACTCCAATCAAAAGACAAGCTGAGAAGCCAATATTACCATTTAAAGTGCATAGTTGTAGTCCACTCATTAAGAAATTGCAGAACAGAGAAATGTGAGCAAGATCTGAAATGGAAGGAATAGATGCATGATACATTGATCGACTGACAAAAGAAGTGGGATCCAAATAGTATTTAAACCAATGTTCGTCATGCTGAATGTAGAATAAGATAGATGTACATCATACAATACTAGCATTCCAACAGTGACCAATGCCATCACCAATCAATCAATCAATCTATCGTATATCTCAAGGGCATGTATTCACTAAGTGCCGTCAAAAACTGCTCTAAGTGACCAACCCCAGATCAGGTCAGGATGGGGAAATATCTGGGCATCATCTGCAGATTATTGAATTGGGAATAGAAATGACTGGATAAGCACAGCCAATGATCTGAAATAAAGATTAAAATGGATGAGCGACTAAAATGTACAAGAGGCAATTCCAAAAAAGTTCAAATAGTTGCAGTTGAAAAAAGTCTATGCATGATTCACCATGACAGAAGTGGGTCCAGAGCCAAGCAAGAGGAGCAATACGAATGGAATTAGCCAAACATGGGTTATCCCCGAAACCAGAACACCAGGACATACTCATCAATTCACCTAGGTCATCACTACACCCAAGGTAAAACCCACTCAATAGGGATTAAAAATGCCAAAAGCCTCAGCATCAGAGGTCAACAATGCAAGTTGTAAAATACCAGTCGGGCATAAAAGGCACTTATCCTAGTCTGTAAACAAAGTGCAGCAATAGACATATGCTACAACATACACAACAAAAACTGCATTCCAATATAGCACCCCCACCCCAGCCCAAACCATGACAACTTTAGGTTGTAATCAAATACAACCCAGTTGTAAAATAGAAGAGCAAAAAAATTAGCACTCACCGAGACAGAACTAAGAAAAAAGTAGCTTTTGTGACTTTTGTTTTGCTTACAACTATTTAAGTAGAAGTCTCGGTCCTCATTTGTGTCTAGTGCAAAACTGCCAAGGATTAACATGTTCGTCCTACTTGCATAGGAATGCATAATAGCCCAGCACTTACAGCAATCAGTCATCTTACACAGGAGATATTAAAGTCTCATCCTCAAACAAGGTAGCTATTTTTCATGTAGCACAGATCACAGGTTTATACAGAAGTACGTGGAGGGCCGCAGACAACAAAATAAAATAGCTACCGCTTGGGTGACACAAATATACAAGCGTAGGCCTCTGTACTTGGCTATTCACGCAAGAGCGATAACCCTCACACTACACAACTCTGAAAGTTAAGGCTTCAGACAATAGTGCTGTTGCGCGGGTTATACAAGGGGCACGCCATCTTTTCACTCTAGTAGGTTGGGGTGGTGGGGAGTGTGCGTCTCGCTCGCTCAATTAAGAGACACATCCATTCTTTCAAGCAACACTTCCCTTTGCCAAATCCCTCATATCCTTCGTCTACATGCACTTTATCTCCTCTTGCATTCCTCATTTTTGGTCACTATTCCACAAGTAGACTACAGTCTGGAGCACCCCGGGTGGGGGTAAAATACACCACAGACAATAATCAGACTTCTACTGCTGTTGGGATTATGCACACTATAAAAGCAGAGTAACAGAACAGAACCAAATCATGTTTCAACTGAAGTTCTTTTCGTTTTTGGGCTAGGCATTCCTGTAACTATTGAACTGAAAGTAGCTGCGCTTACTGCAATTCACATCTGCTCCACACTGCAGAGCCAGTCTGCACGTGTAAGCAGGTTATGGGGACAGGAGTGCCAAGAGATCAGTCAGCATTGCACTTGTTTCATCACCTAACAAGAGTTATTACACAAGGGTCTGTTACTTGGTTTGCTACTAATTTGATAAAGCCTGCACCCTAGTTTACAGTAGACCCTGTTTTTAGGTTTTTGCCTTCTTTTAGACTGATTGTTTCCATGCTAGTCTAGCTATGCCTGCCCTAGAAGTGAACTTTACAACCACCACCTGCTCTGGAGGAGAATTACAAGTACTGACAGATTTGAGGGGTCAGAAATAAAGCCAGACACACAACATGATTTTGGTTAAAGACTACTAAATTAAATGGATTGGGAAAATACCTCTCGGATCCCGCACCAACAGGAATTTCCCTACCTAAAACCAAAAACTAAGAACTCTGTCAGCATGTCAGAAATCAAAAGCCGTCTTGTGTTTAAATGTTCTAACCTGACACTCCACTATAAACAAACTACACAATAACCAAGTGAAAAGGGAAATGCATTTAACCCAATGCTTGAAAACAAATGTTCATAAATACACGCAGCACAACAGAAATGTTCTCCAAGATGGAAAGACCTTTGTTCCAGAGGGGCTTGCCTTCCCCTGGATTCGGTAATGATTAAACAATGTCTCTTGGACTAAGTTCTTGTGGTTTCTCTTGGTTCACAACAATCCCAAAAGCCGTTTGATCTTATTAGTCCTTCAACACAAGTTCCTTTTTTATTCAAACACACACAGTATCATCAGGTGTTGCAGGTTTACACTTTGCCTGGTGTACTCTCCTCCGAGGATTACTTTTGCACTCACAACTACTTGCAACCTCCTGGTATACTCTTCTGCCAGGATTCTTGTTGCATTCACAACTGCCTGGTATGCCAGGACTTCTTTCTTTAGCTGCCTGGTATTTGCTGATCAGGACTTTCTCAACTTGTTTTACAGCTTCTCTTTATAAGCAAAAACCATATACCGTTCTGTCTTGGAACATCCCAACATTAAATTGGGGATCAAATTGGCGCTTCGACCTTTTCTTCAAAAACCGCACTCTTCTTTGTATTTCCTTTCCGTAAATGCACAATTTTCAGATTCTCTTAATGTTCAAAACTAACGTCACAGGGCCTCTCGCAGAATCACCAGTTATCTGTACCGTTTTCAGACTTCCTTGCACACTTACGCAGCATTTCTCAGCCGCTTCCTCCCCAGTCTGGGTGGCTCAGACGTGTCTACAACCTCCTCTGCAGTTCCGATCCTGCACGCTGGCTTCTCTTTGCCTGCCAGTAAGGACCACGCTGCTTCTCTTACCTGCCGCCCAGCCAGGGTTCCCCCTCCCGGTTTCCAGCGTCTCCACGGCAGGTCCCTCTGGCAGCACATCTCCGAGTTTCTCTGCTCCAGCACACCAGTTTATGCCTCCAGCTTCCACTCACCGACTTCCACAAAGAGGTCACGTCTTCTGAGCTGCTTTCCTTCGTTCTGTTACCATATTTAACAGTCCCGTGCACTGGTGTCTTTCTCCAGAACTAGCACACTCACTATGCTTGTTGTGCTGCAAAAATTCCCTCATCCTCCTCGTCTCAGTACTTGGTGGTTGTGGGAATGGAAGTCCACTGAGCTTATTTGCTGTTTCACATTCGTAATAATTCCACATGGGAAATCAGTTCTCAAAAAAGAGAAATTGGAGCTTGTGCTGCTTTGACCGGAAATGGAAGGTTGGGTTGGATGATATTGGGAAAAGATTGTACTACTCTGCAAAAGGGAGAGGGGGACAGATCCATGGCAGTATGCCATTAGGGTATTGAAGGGTCTTATATATCGGCAAATTGGGGATACCACGTCTCACCCGATGAAGACAAGATAACCCCCCGGAGATTGTCTCCCCATGTGATTTCCCCCAACCCCCTCAAACAGCCACCCCCAGGGCCAGGATCAGGTAGCGGCGGCCATCGCCTGGCCATATGGGAGGAGGTCACCGCCGGGAAAAAGGTGATGACTCCCATCTGATTCATCACACAGCCCACAGCCACAAGGACCAGGCAGCAACAACAAGGACAAGGCGAAGGTCCTCGCCGACACACTGGAGGCTTTGGTCACCCCCAAACAAGGCAAGCAAGCTTTCAGACAGAGTGGAGGAAGAAGTGACAAGCATCTCACATGGATGGGAGCAGAAGATCGAGGAGTACACAAGCTCTAATGAAGCAGGACTTGCACAGAAGCTGGCGAACGGCAAGGGACCAGGGAGCACCAACCTGGAAATCAACAACCTCCCGCTGACATCAATGGAACACCTCACAGAGATTTTCAATGTATGCACGAGACACCACTTCCCGAGGTCCTGCAAGAAAGCAAGGGTAATCGTATTCCCAAAAGCCAGCAAACCACTCAGGGATCCTGCAAACTACAGCCCAATCAGCCTGCTCTCTGGATTATCGAAGCCCTGTAGAAGGTCCTCCACAACCACCTCAGCGACTTTGTATCCGAAAGAAATGCACTACTAAAAGAATCGTTTGGATTTAAAAAGGAGCATGCAACGTCCCATCAGTTGGCGAGAGCGGCAGACACCATCAACCATGGAGTCAACATTTAACAAGTCCACATTAATCATCTTCTTGGATGTTGCCAAAGCATTCGACCGAGTCTGGCACAAGGGACTCGTGCACAAGATGATTAACCTGGGATTTCCAAACCACCTGTGAAGACTATTACGAGCTACTTGGGTGACCGCATGCAGTCCAAGATGTCCTCATCACATTGCATCCAAACATGTGTGCCGCAAGGATCGAAATTCAGACCCTTCGTGTTTAACATTTTCACCAACAACATCCCAACAGATCTCCACAAGATCAACATGGCACTGTATGTGGATGATGTTGGTCATTTCTCAATTGTTCAGCGAACAGGAAGTGGCGAAGAACGTACAAGCTTCATTGGATGCCAACTCGAAGTGGTACAGCGATTGGCGGATAGAACTGAAGAACCTCCACGACTCTGTGACCCTCTTGGGCCTTTATATTCTGGTGCTTAAACTTATTCCGTGCCCCCCCAGACACTGCGTGCAGCGTTCGCATCCCAGAGCCCTTCCTTCCCCCTTCCACTCCCTCTTCCCGCCTCCCAGCCCTCCCTCCCCCCGCGATTCTCCAGATCTATGGTCTTAACCACCCTCCCAGTGCAGCCCTCTGCCCGGCAGCCCCTTGCAGCTAAGGGCCCCAAAGGCAAAAGGCGGCTCCTGATAGGGTCTGGTGTCAGCACAGGAAGCCAGCGGCCATGAGCAGCGACTAGTACGGTAGAAGTGGCACGGGTGAGGTGTAGAGCCTTCACTCTACCCTGAAAACCCTGCCACATAGCAACCTTACACACACTAGAATGATACTATGATTATTAGCCTGTACCACTCAGAGACAACACTATGGTCATTGGCCATATTTAAATTGCATTGTGAAACGTAGGCCTTCTCCTACTATACAAGACTCTAAGACCTAGGTGTGTTAGATTTAAGTTGCGTTGTGAAAGTAGCACTCTCTTTATTTTGCCCTCTTAGCAAAGCATTCATCTAGAAAAGTGTTCTACTACTGTCTGAGCCTTTGTCGTTTTGTTCAATTGTCTTATACTGTCTTCTCTCTCCTTGTCTAGTCTGCTTGCACCCTTACCTAGTGTTCCCCCTGCCCCTAACACCCCCTTCCTCCTCTCCCAACCTACTCTGTGGTGCTCTCTGCCTCTCCTATCTTTTCTAACTGCTTCTCTATCGACTAACCTGCTCGCCTCAATAAATCTGGTAGGAAGAAGTTTAAAAAGGACATCCTGTTCTCCAACCCAGGCCTCCCTATGGCTGACACCTATACCAGTGCTTCCTCCAGGCAAACCCTCACTGACATCCTTGTTCGTTCCCTTGCCAGACCTATAGACTCTTCATATGGTCTCTGTGCTTTCTCTTCTCCTCCCATTAACGGTGGTGTCCGGTGGGAGGCACTCCTGGCCTCCTTCCACTCCTCCAAGGTCATCATTACGGTTTACCTGAATGGTACCATCTTGATCCAAGGCCCTCAAGCCAACAGTCTCCACTTTGAAAGACGCTTCCCGCGCCTCATCAACTTCTTTTTCTCCTGCTGGCCCCTCTCTTCCCTACACAGCTTCCTCGCCTCCACCGGCTGTCCCCTCCATGGCTACCTTGCCTTCTCCATCTTCCTCTTCTCCCCCCCCCTCATGCTTCTTCTACACCTCCGCAAGGTATTCCTCCGATTTGTACCCCTCCCCGGAAGTCTTTCAAGGACAGCAACCTTCTCCATATTGCCAATCTAAACTCGCTCAGCTGTTCTCAACTGACCTCTGCCGCCTCTATGAAAAACTTGACGTCGATCTCACCGAGAACTGGTTCACAGCCAGCTCTGTCACAAGCTTTGACACTCTACTACCTGATGGCTATAAAATCCTCTCCGTGCCAAGGTCCAATCATCCCGGAGGGGGTGTAGCCCTGATCTTCCCAGAGTGGATTCCTGCCTCTGTCATTCCTATGCACGCCTACTCCTCTTTCGAATGCCTCATCTGCAGGCTCTCTCCTAGCCATTCCCTTACTGTGGCTACCATCTATCGGCCACCTGGTCAGATCTCCTTCCTCTATGAGTGGGCTGGCCTCTCCTCTTCCCTCTTGGTTGCCACCACTCAACTCCTTATTGGAGACTAACATCCACCTGTATGATTCATGTCCTTCCTCTGGACTCTATCTCGACCTCTGCGACCCTCCCTCACTCTATCCTCCCCTCTGGCCGACTCATGCTGGATGCTCCGATCTCAACAGACCTTCACCCTTCTATCCCTCTAACCACTTCGCGCTCCTGGAGTGATCACTTTCTACCCCACTCAATCAATCTCTCAACCCCCTCAGGCCACGCCAACTCTAGCATGGCCACCTACCTTCTCAGTTATCTGACCAATGAAGCATGTGTCAGTTGAGGCTTCGATGCCACTTTCTCACCACCCTCAACCCCCTTCCGGCACACTCACCCCGACACAGGCCTTTCTATGCTATGTCTGATACTCAATGTTCTTCCCCTTGTCATGAGGATCGCCGAGTATTTGGCAGTCCTCGCCAAATACTCAAACCCTTAAAGGCATACTCTAGTAAAAAAATTTATTTCAAAAATAGATAGCCCACATTAAAAAAAAAAAAATACTAGCATCCTCCGTTTTAAAACTTCCTATGTAAAATTTTGAGATATTTAAGCTCAAAAGCAAGCACAAGGGCGCCGCCATTTTGTGAAATGGAGGCCCTCCTGTGCTGGCTTTTGCGGCACTAATGAAGGAAAAGCCAGCCAGCTGTAGTAAATAAAGTCTACCGCTGGGTGGCTTTCCCTTCATTAGTGCCGGGACTCGGAGGACGCGGACCGGAGACCAGAGCAGGAAAGCTGCAGCTGAATCTCAGTAAGTGCTATTTATTTATTTTTACAAAAAATAAGCACTAGCTGCGGTTTTTTCTAAGTTTTCCGGGCTGGAGGAGCCCGGAAAACTTAGAAATAAAACAGCAGCTTTAAAAACGTTGTATTTATGTATGCGGTCGCTTTTTAAGAAATAAAACAGCAGCTTTAAAAACGTTGTATTTATGTATGCGGTCGGAGCCCGAGAGCCCCAAATGGTAAAGCAGATTCAGGCAGACAACGCGGCGTTGCGGAAAACAACCGCGTTGTGTCTGCCTGAATCTGCTTTTCCATTTGGGGCTCTCGGGCTCCCCACGGGGAGCCCGAGAGCCCCAAATGGAAAAGCAGATTCAGGCAGACAAAGCAGCGTTGCGGAAAACAACCGCGTTGTGTCTGCCTGAATCTGCTTTTCCATTTGGGTCTCTCGGGCTCCCTAGTGGGAGCCCGAGAGCCCCAAATGGGAAATCAGCTGCAGGTAGAAACACTACGCGGCATGTAAACACAACCGCGTGTGTTTCTGCCTGCTGTGGATTTCACTTTGGGTCTCCGGTGCTCCCCTGAAAGTTTTCCGGGCTTTTTAGCGCTTATTTTTTGTAAAAAAAATAAATAGCACTTACCGAGATTCAGCTGCAGCTTTCCTGCCCTGGTCTCCAGTCCGCGTCCTCCGAGTCCCGGCACTAATGAAGGGAAAGCCACCCAGCGGTAGACTTTGTTTACTACAGCTGGCTGGCTTTCCCTTCATTAGTGCCGCAAAAGCAAAAGCCAGCACAGGAGGGCCTCCATTTCACAAAATGGCGGCGCCCCTGTGCTTGCTTTTTCGAATTTTGAGCTTGAATAGCTCAAAATTTCACATAGGAAGTTTTAAAACGGAGGATGCTAGTATTTTTTTTTAATGTGGCCTATCTATTTTTGAAATAAAAATTTGTATGCCTTTAAACGCAAGTGCAGGGTGGCTGAGAGTAAATGGCGTGCTTCCTGTACATCCTCTGACAAACTGGCCTGCTGCTTGCTCCAAAGGCAATACCGGCTCTCTGTCCGCACCAAGAAGAGATCACTCATCCAAGCCTGTGTCTCAGCGGCATCCAACATCTCGGCCGAACTCTATAAAATCTGCAAGGAGCTGGCCAATCCTGCTGCAGTCTCTACCTCTCCTGTCCCCCTCCCAGGCCCTATGCACAGCCCTGGCTGCTCAATTCAGATCGATCTCTCGATCTCTCAATCTCTCGATCTCTCGATCTCTCCTCTGGCCCTTCTGTGGCCACCCCTCCTTCTCCACCTTTCTCCCCTTCTCCTCAGACGAGGTTTCTAGACAAGTCCGATCGATGAAAGTCTTGTCAAAACAGGTTCTCCTCTTTTCCTCTAAAACCATCAAGAACCACATTGCCACTGACTCCAGCTTTGGCTGACTTCTGCAACCACACCTTCACCACTAGAGTCTTCCCTTCCCCACTGAAGCACTCCCTTGTGCACCCTCTTCTTAAAAAACCCTTAGCCGACCCCTCCTGCCCAGCTAACTACCGGCCAATCTCCATCACTTTTCCTGGGCAAACTCCTGGAAAAGCTGGCCATCTCCCAGCTTAATCTTCACACTGAATCTGTTCATTATCTCCATGATCATCAGTCTGGTTTCAGAGCTGGCAGAAGCACGGGAAATGCTCTCCTGAACATCCGTGAAGACCCGCTCTCAAACCTTGACTCCAATACCCCCGGTGTCCTCATCTTCCTTGGATCTCTCTTCTGCCTTTGACGCGGTCAAACATGCTATCCTGCTCAACCGACTCCGTGATAGTCTGGGTATCACTGATCGGGCCCTGGCCTGGCTGACCTCTTTCCTCTTCTATCAACTCTGATCGACCCTCCCAGGTCCAACTTGGGTGTTTACCTGTGGTGTTCCCAAGGGGTCTAACCTCTCTCCCTGACTGTTCAATCAATAGCTGTCACTTCTTGCCCACCACATTGGCGCTCTATGCCCCAACTTTCAGTGCTACGCAGACAACACCAAGCTCATTTTCAGGATCCCTTCCGCCATTTCTCCCTCCCTCATCTCCGACTGTCTTTCCGCTTTCCAGGAGTGATGTGCCACCAATGAGCTCTGCCTTAATGCCAGTAAGACAGATTCTCCTCGTCGTCACACCTGCTCCCTCCTTTCCTCTCTGGGCACTCTTCCTTCCCCCACCTGTGAGGCTAAAAACCGCTGGGTAATCTTCGACTCCACACTCTCCTTCTCCCATCACATTGCTGACGTCTCCAAGAAGTCACACTACCAGCTGCACCTCATCAGAGGTATTCTTCCTTTCATCTCCTTCCCTCAGAAGCTCACTGTCTCCTGAGCTCTGGTTCCCTCTAGGCTGGACTACTGCAACAGCCTCTTTCTAAATCTGCCTGCTTCTGCCCTTTGCAACTCATCTAGAACAGGACTGTGAGACTTGTACTTGGCCTCAAGCTCAGGGATCGTATCTCTCTAGGACTGAAATCTCTGCACTGGCTCCCAGTGGCTGCAAGGATTAAGTTCCTTCTCGGGTTTTTCGCTCATCCGCCTCCAACTCGCTTAGGGTCAGTCGCTTCTCCAAGCAACGAGTTGGTGGTAGATCTTTCTTTGGTTAGGGCCTAGGGTTAGGGAACATTCTCCCTGAAACTTGAGGAGAACCATATCCAGTTGCAGAAGCACCTCAAGACCTTCCTCTTTGCTTCCACTTTCTCGTCTCCCCTGCTGAACTTTTGACTGAAATGGCGCTGGTCACCTGGCTACCCTCTGATCTCGGGCCCTGGTCCCCTCCTCCACCGGCTGCACACCTGCACTGCTTCCTGGGCAACCCCTGCACTTGGGGGCCATTTCTGTATCCTTGATGTGGACACTTACCCCCTACACTTGCCACTAGCTGGCAGCACATTTTACCTATTATTTGTATTTATTACTGTTGATCCTATGTACTGCACTGAAAGCCACCCGCACTTGCCCTTTCCCCGTGCACTTGCAAGATCTCAATGTCACCTGGCCTAGTAAGATCATTGTCTCGGTCTTCCCCGTTTGACTCCCACCCTCCCTTGCCTCGTCACGCCTTGAAACACTTGCGTATAGGTGTATCCTAAATGCCATGTCATAACGTGCAAGCTTCATTAGACGCCAACTTGAAGTGGTACAGCGATTGGCAGATAGAACTCAAAACCAACTAGACAACTGCTACACTGTTGACCAGAAAGATCAAGGAGCACCCGCACAGACTCAACAGGGAGACCATCCAGTGGGAGAGCAGCAGCCACTACCTCAGTGTCCCTGGACAGCAAACTCAAGAAGACTCAGCCTAAGGAATTGGGAAAGCTGGTGGTGCTGTACCCACTCCTGAAGGCCAAGTCCATGCCCCTCTGTACAAATATCAAGTCTACAAAGCGATCATCAGACCTACTCTGACATATACCTCCCCAGCATGGATGACCTGCCAGGAGCGACACCGGATGATTTGTCAGATAGTCCAGGAAAAGGCCCTGAGCACAGCGGCTGGAGGTCCACTCTTCACAAGGACAGCTGAACTCCACGAGAACTGGACATGGAGATGTTGGATGAACATCTAGCGAAGCTGAGCAAGAACTTCTGCCAAGGACTGGATCAAAACACAAACCCTCTGATCAGAAGACTCACTGCCACCACTGCAATCCCTTTTAACCGCTACCCTCAGCCCATTACGGTAAAGACCCTGTGAAACCAACCTTAGTGTGACAAGTCGACACAGACCATGAAGAAATCCAACCCAGCAGCAGATTGCTGTTCTGCTGCTGCTTGGACCACTTCAAGTGAGACAGATTCAGTTCAGCCTCCATATCTACTACAACAGCTCCAGTTTTATTTTCTGCACTGCCCCTTGCTACCTGTTGAGGAAGCTTGATATAAATAAGCAGGCCCAGTTTTCCTGCTTAACAGCTGTTTTCAGTGGAGGAGACGATGCAATTGCAAGCAATACTTGCTCACTTATAACTGCACCTCTTTCACTGTGCAGCCACACTCATCCATTATTAAAAACCTCCATTGACTCGCGATTCATTTAATGAAGGTGTTTCCACCCCCACCCTCCATGTTTTTCTTTCTAAACCCCACCCCCATGGCTCAAAATATTTCATGCATCTTATGCAACATTTAGTGTGCAACCTATATGGTAACCTGGAGAGTTTCCGGTCACGTTTTCATCCAAGGATTATACCACTTTTTCCTGGGGAAGCCAGACTCCAAATTGGTTGTTGATGAACAGACTTGGGGAGTGTATAAATGGATGCATTTTCTTCCACCCAAAAAAAAAAACATTCCAAAAGTACATGAATTTAGAGCACCTAATGAAAAAAACCTTTTGCATGATTGAGTGGATATGTAATCATCCAACCTAGCTTGGTATTGTGAATAAAAGGACATTTTAACATAGGATTGGTGATTTGTAAGAAAGTAGCATTGTCCTCTGGTTCCAGAAATGTAAATGCATTCCTTTCTGAGCAGCAGCCGAGTGGAAGCTCTTTGCTGCTCATCAAATGGCAGTGAGATGGGGGCCAATCGACCCAGGACATGTTCCACCGGCATCCGTCACTCCAGCAGAGTATGCAGCAAACCCTTAATATGTATTTATTTTAGTATTTGTATAGCGCACTACAGCCCAGAGGCAACAAGGCGCTGTAAGAAGATTTAAAGAAAGCTTACTTGGGTTACAATAAGCGGCCCCAGAAAGGTATACTTAAGTAGATTCAGTTACATGGTTACAGAGGATATACAGTGAAAGTTACATTTAGTTACTCATCTTTTCTGGGTAGCACGAGGCATAACAGAATAGTGTCCTATGCAAGGTGATACAGTGGAGGTGCAAACCTGGCAAGACGGGCAATTTATACAAAGAGCTGGGTTTTCAAAGCCTTGCGGAAGGCAGTGTGAAAATCAATAGATCTAATCTGAGCTGGGAGGTTGTTCCATAACGTCGCCGCCATAGAGGGGAAGCTTATGCCTCCTGCACGCAATATGCGCGTGTGCAGGACAGTGATGCGGTTAGCATAGGCTACTCTAGAGGGTCTGGTGACACTTTGTCTGGTTATCCTGTGTCAGATAGGGGGGGGGGCCTGATCGTGCAGACACTTATGTGTAAGGGCCAAGGTTTTGAAGACCACCCTTTCCTTGATGGGGAGCCAGTGTACCTGCCTTCTGATACCCGAGATGTGTTCCTTGCGTAAATTGCCGGTAGCGGCTCTTAAGGCATTATTTTGTGCAATCTGTAGTTTGGCAAGGTTTTTTTGGGAGGTTCCAATGAACAGCGCATTACAGTAGTCCAGTCTGGAGCCGATGATGGTCTGGCAATTGAGATGCAGTTTTGCCGTGATAGGAAGGGCCTGATAGCATTTATGAGTTTGGAGCGATATGCTGCGGAAGAGGCGACGGCATTAACCTGTCTGTCCATGGTGAGGCTGGGTTCTAGATAAACACCCAGTGTGTTGATGGTTTGGGAGACTCTGATGGGAATATTATCCACGGTGAAAGATTGGTAGTTAGTGTCAAGTTTTCCCAGCGTAGATGGGGAACCGACAAGCAGGAGTTCGATCTTATCACCATTTAGACATAGCCAGTTAACCAGTTATCTGCCATCCATGATTGGATGGTGGCGTAAATCCTGTTGAGTGTGTCCAGGTCTGTGGTATAGTCACCTGACAGGGGGATGAGGACCCGTGTCTCATCTGCATAGTTTGTATATGAGATGCCCAAGGAGTCCAGTATCCTGAAGAGAGGCCTTGTGAAGAGATTGTAGAGTGTGGGGGCTATGCAGCAGCCCTGTGGGACTCTGCATTTGATGGAGCTGGGCGTCGTGTTAGCAGAGTCAGAAAAGACCTTCATTACCCTGAAGGAAAGAGGAGATCCAATCAGATGCGTTGAGAAGTGGGCCGAGTTTGTGAGATGGTGGCATAGCGTTTTATGCTCGACCAGATCAAAGGCCGCAGAGAGGTCAAGGAGTAAGAGGTGAGCTGGTTTGCCTGCGTCCCTTAGGTCATCTATTTGATTTTTTAGGTCAAGTAGTTCCGTCTCTGTACCATGTCGAGGGCGGAAGCCAGACTGGCGTAGCCCAAGGAGGTGGTTGTCTTCAATACATTTTTGAACCTGCAGGTAGGCTGCTTTGTCCAGGATCTTCAGCAAAAAAGGGACGGTTGTGATGGGACGGTAGTTCCCTGGGATGGAGGGGTCGTTCGCTGGGATGGAGGGGGTCGAGAGATGGGTTTTTTAGGAGAGGTTTGACCCAAGCTTCTTTTAGAGATGTCGGTACATGCGACGATTGAAAGGAAGCGTTGATGAAGGCAGTGATGATGGGAGCCAGGGCAGGAGCGCAGTCTTTGATAATGTGTGAGGGGCAGGTATCTCCCTTGCAGTTAGAAGGCTTAATGGATTTTATGAGTGCAATGACCTCTGATTGAGTCATGTTGGAGAATTCAAATTTTGGTACTTGGCTGGGAGTGTCTGGCGATCGGGCTAGAGGAGCTTTAGTGCGATCAAGCAGAGTGGATAGTGGTTTTTGGTGTGCTTGGATTTTTGAATGTAGGGCGTCTAGCTTGTGTAGCATGGCTGCTTGAATTTGGTTGCACCAGGTCTCATCTTTGGATATGGAGGGTGGTACGGACGGTGACTCAGCCAACAATGCAAGGTGTGTCGGTCCCTAACCATTCTTGTATTCCCCTGAGGCTCCTCCAATCCCATAGGCCCAGTAGATACAGTCGTCTTCGATCTACTTGCATTTACGGCCTGGACTGTCCAGCAACCAGGGAACCTTCCCTTTCAACATTTTGCACAGAAGTCCAATGCGTCCCCCCCATTATACCTCCCGTGACTCAGACTGACAGTGTGGCCGTTCCGCAAAGCCCTTGATCTCATATCACAAAAGCTAAGCAATAAAGTGCACATGGTGATAGTGCAGCAGCAGTTCTGCACACACCTGCAATTTGCCCAACTGTGGCTTTGTAACACGTTCACAATAACTAGCATGCATGTGCGCATTTGGCAAAGTGGCTAATCAACCTCTATAATACCAACTGATTATTCACTGCTGTGATCTTGCGAGGAACCGTCACGGTACGAAGCCATCAATGCTGTAGATCTTTCTACTCGGAGAACGCCCATCGTCAAGAAGCCTTACTTCAAGGACTAAGCTTGCATATTTCTGGGGCCACATGACTAAAGGGGCAAGAAAGAAAATAACGAATTCCACCTGCAAGACGTGCAGCAACACACAGACCCAAGAGACGCGGGTGGTACTCCTGACACAGTGAGTGCTACGGGTGTAGGACCCACAACCACCTGGCCAATCCCAACCACAGTGCTCGTCCTGCTTGCAACAAAGAATCCATTACCCAAGGCAAAACAGACCAGTTTGCAAAAGAAAAAGTAGGGAGGCACTACTGAAGATTTGGTATTAAAAAGGTTTTTTTAATAAAGCTTCAGATGCTCTGGGCGGGTCCCTGCCTCAGGACCAAAAGGTCGACTGGAAATAAAACCCATCGATCATTTATCCAGGAACTTGTAGGGATGATCCTAATATTAAAGTTATCCAAACATTACATTATAAAGTACTGATATTCAGAGTAATATTTAACTAAGTTCAAAACCCAGTTCCAATTGCGCGATCCAGTAAAAAAAAAAAATATATATTCACAAATGAATATGAATGGACTTCTTTCAAAGAGTATCTATCTTCAAACAACTTCTAAACATGCACTGGCAAAGCAAACAGTTTGGGCTGTGCACATGCTACTATCAGCGTCCATTTAATACCACTATGGCAGTGCCTGGTTTTTCAATAGTTGTGTGGTATGCAGTAGAGACGGAGCAAGTAGGAGCCTGCAAGTAAGTCTTCAATGCGAGTTCCTTTTTTAAGTTTATTGTCCTAAGTAAATATTAAATGCATAGCAGTGACCATACATGTATTTCACACCAAAGAAATTTGTTTTTCCACGCACTCATTGCAATTTCTTGTATGTCCTTTCTCATGTTGACATTAAGTAGAGCTGGCAGACGCAGGGAACACCGGGGTAGGGTCGAGCCAAGACCATGCCTTTGGGTCTGGCTCTAGAAAGGCAACGCAGGCCAAGCCGGAGTCACATGGTGACTGTACCAGGGGTGGAGGCCAAGGGAGATGGCAGCAGGCAGGGGGTGGTGGGTTAATGGGGCAGCATTAGTCTCTTTATGGAATGAGGGGCTGAGAAAGAAAAAGAGGATGTTGGTGCTGGGGAAGAGGGCAAGTGCTTCTGTTTTGGGGATGGCAGGGAAAGAAATGTGTGCCACTTGGGGTGGGCTGTGGACAGCATGAGTATTTTTTTCAAATAGTCAAGCTAAGGCTGGTGGAGTATGGTAAGGGGGGAAAAACACTGGAGGTAAGGCGGGCGCTCGACTTACCTTTAAATTCCCCCACCAGCCTTTTCCCAGTCATTCCAGGTAGTGCTCTGGCCCATTCCAGCCAATTAAGTACCTGGGGTGGGACAGAGGTCCAGCAGCCCAGGCAGAAAGTCTGGTGCCAAGCACCTGAACGTGCTACCAGCACGCCTGGAGCATTTCTTTTACCGATTTTCGGTGTTACAGGGCAGCAGGTGAAGCTCTTGATCAGCCCCTGACCCGATAGAAGGGTCAGGCCAGAGACCCAGGCCGGCCAAGCCAAACTGAGCTCACCCAGGTCCGTCAGTAATTATCAAAGATTGAAGATGCTCCTTGCAGTGCCCTTTCCTGTGAAGTCCCTTCTGTTGGTGTGAATACATAGGCAAATTAGGATGTTTGCATGTGGTCTGGATAGATCAACAACAGTTCAGGTTGTGCATGGATAATGGCCCTACAGTTTTGTTATTTGTTTGTGCTGCATATGTGCTAAAATGCCATATGGCACTTATGTTATTAAAAAGTTGATGGGAGGGGCATGGGCGTGAATTACACCGTATGGGTCCACATGCACTGCGCTACTACGTCTAAAGTAACCTGCAATACTACGTCTAAAGTAACCTGCAAAATAATTTTGTAAAGTTGGCCACCTTAGACATAAAAATGTTGAATGGGGAGGGGTGTGTGTGTGTGCGCGCGCCTGTGAGAGTGAGAAGTTAAATTATCAATGGAAGTTTCAAAGAGAAGCTACGTCCCAAAGTAGGCATAGGGCGAAAGGTGGAGCACTTCAAACAAATATAAAAACCAAGAAGTCTACAAAGTACTGTTTAGAATTAGGAACAAATTTTAAATTCACTCTTTTGACTCAGAAACGTATCTGCACTTCTCGCATACCTGAGCGAGCTTGATCTCTGTGCAGGCACCATGCCTCAGTTCAGTTCGATTGAAGCCTATTGCTTAAGTGTGTATCTGCTTACTCCATGTATTGGTTGGTTCCTCTGGAGTGAATAAACACAGCAGGTGACCAGACCCGCGCAGTAAGCGTCAAATGGCCGTGATGAGATCAGCTCTTCCCTCTCCACTTAAATAGGTTCTCCGCTTTCAAACAACACAAAAGGTCATTCAAAAAAAAAAAAAGTTTCTATAGGAACGCTTATTATGGTTAACATTTTTAGAGCATAACTTTCTTCGGTGATTTCTATCCCTTTAATGAAGAAAACTGATCAATGCAAAGGATTGGACTTGCATTGTATTCAGCAAAAGAAAGGGCAAACATTCTGAATACAGATCTGCCACGTGCATGGTATCTTTTGCATTCAAAAATTGGCACTAGTTTCGGCTTGTTTTCAGCTAGCTTTCTTTCAGACAGTGATCCAAGATGACTGCCTCCATGGAAGAGCTCAGAGTTTTGAGATGGGCCGGAATGGGTGGGATTAGCCGTAGGGATTACCATCGCTAGGAGCAGGAAATGGGAGGGATTCAATAAAGTGTGTACCCCCCCTCAAATGTCATCTCCTTTGAAATGCATTACAAACCCTCAGTCAAAGCCTATATCTGAAGCACTTTTGTTAAAGCTCTTATTTTAATGACAATAGTTACGGCTTGTAGGTAATGCTTTCTGTGCCATCTAATAACCCAAAAAATAACAATAGTGGCTAGTACAATCCCTTTTACAACAGCATTGGCAGTCTTCATGGTTTAAGAGAAGCTAACAATTATCTATGGAATGTCTCCAGTGTACTCTTGTGGTCAATGCTTTTTGGATTAATGCTCCTTTAGGTGAATATAGACTGCCTTCTTCAGGTAAAGCGCACAAATTTGTCAAGCTGCAGTAAGAGGGTAAGCTTTGTAGTTTGTGTTGAATTAACTGCACATAAGAAATGCTGGATGGCTTGGGCGATGTTCTTAAAATTAAGAGAGTTTCAGTTTAAATGTTTAGATTACTACTGCAGCTTGACAAAGTTCTGTACTGTACCTGAAGACACACGTCAGTGGTGTTAGTTTTCCGAATTAGTAGAAATAATTGGAAACCAATCAGTTCAACAGTAACACTTATCTTGAATTGTTACCATGGCCAAATTGTAAATGTCAAAAAATGTATTTGACACTTGTAGAGCGTGCCAAACCCATACATTTCTGAGCGCTGGACAAGCACGTGAAATACAGGTGCACAGTAGAAAATATATACATATTTACAGGTTTACAGTATGTACATGATATTCAATAAATACAGTATGGTTAGACGGTGCCAAAGGCAAAGCGCTAGGATTGAGAATAAGAGATGGCTGGGGAGCGTCCGAGACGTTATCGATTGAGTATTAGGAGCCAGGACTAAGGAAACGTGGGAAGGGTCAGTTCTGATGGCTAGTGGGAGGGTGTTCCATTATTTTGCCGCTGCTACCGGAAAACCTCGGCCTCCGGCTCTCTTGAATTTGGGCACTGTGATGTGATACGCAGCCGAGGCACGTGTTGGTTTGGTTGAGATATGAGTGTTGGAGAGGTATTTTGGTGCAGTGTTGGCCAGACATTTGTGGGTGATCAACATGGTTTTGTATCCGATACTGTCCTGGATGGGTAGCCAACGTGCTTTGCGACTTGTTTCAGATTATGTGCTCTCTTTTGGGAATACTTAGAGCGGCTCGTAGGGCATTGTTTTTTGCGACCAGAATTATTCTTTTTATTTTTATTCTTTTGAGGTTACTTGTTTAAGCACCAGTGAGGAGAATGCTCCGATTACTTACCGGTAACCTGCATTACTCCTAGTCCTACTCTTCCTCATCACAGTACTTACCTCATGAGGCTCCTGCATCAAAGGACCTTCTTATATTTCTTTAAATCCCTACTAGCTCCTCCCCCACATCCGCGTCACACAGTTTCGTATTACCTAGCCGGAGCATGGGACCGTCCCCTCGGGGAGGGAGAGGACGGTCGTCAGAACTGCGACAAGGAAGAGCATGACTAAGTAATGAAGATTACCGTAAGTAATCAGCGCATTACCTCCACGTCCACTCTTCCTCGTCCCAATACTGACCTCATGAGGCATACCATAGCAGCAACAGGGAAAAAGGTCCCAATGAGAGAGCCAAAAACAGAAAACACACATCCTTAATAACATCCCCACAGATAAAAACCCCAACCCCGAAGGAACCATCCCCCGAGTGGGAGACAATCAACCGATAGTGGTTGACAATGCTTTGAAAAACCCACCCCCATTGCAGCAGCCCAGGAAGCCGCCAAATCCCTGGTGGGCTGCCTCTCAATATGCACAAGTACCTGCAGCCCGCCATCACATAGGACATCGAAACAACAACCTGGATCCATTGGCCAGCAGAGACTACTGAGGCCTTGCAACCTGCCCCGGTAGGGCCAAAAACAACCAGTAGACTATCAGAGAAGCGGAAAAAGGCAGTCTCGCCAAATACTCCAACACCGCCCGCCATACATCAATGGCATGCCAAGCCACCACCTCTGGCGTTCGTGGATGCAGATAGGTGTGAAACCGAGACATAACATTAGGAAGGAACTTCGGATCACACCTCAACACCACCAAGTACGGCAGCACCCACAGGAAAAGAGGGGGGTGACAATATAGAGCCCCAATCTCCCTCAGCCTACGGGCAGACACGATAGCACTAAGAAAAGCAGTTTTCAGCATAAGGCATCTGATGATAAACTCAGAAATGGGGTCAAAGGAGGCACTACAAGCAATCTTAAAACAAGAGGGAAGTCCCAAGGGGGAAGCCCTCTATAAGCACAGGGACGGGAAGAAGAAAAACCCTGGAACAACTTCCCCACCAACACCTCCCAATCCAGGTGGCCATCAGAGTCCCCCCCCAAGAGGAATTTAATGGAAGCCCATAAAGAACGAAGCGTGAAGACCGCCAGGCCTTTGCCAAAACCTTCCCGGGGAACTGGAGAATAGCAGGAAGACCAGAACTCAGGGGAGGGATCCCAGACCACCAACACCAGTCCCACAAAAGGACCCAATGCCTGCCATACGCCTTCAGAGTAGAATGGCAACAAGCATTCCCAATAGACTAGACCACAGGACTTGAACCCCCCCCGCCCCCCCCCCCCGAGACATCGACCTAGACTGAGCACCAGCATACTGCCCATTGAATCCGTCAAGACTCCCAACCTCAGACCCCCCTGAAAGGGACACAGCCACTCGGAACCAGCCAAGAGCACCAGGACTGAAGCGCCAACACAGAGGGGAACCAACTCCGGCGGGGCCAGGACGCAGCTACCAACAACAGTCACCCTGGACACTGATGCGCTGAACCACCCAGGACAGAAGGGAGAAGAGGCGGAAAGCACAAAGGAGACCCTGAGGCCACTGCACCAAGAGGGCGTCCAACACTGCCCATCCCACCTACCCCCTCAAGAACCAATCCGAGCAGCCAGGGTATTCATGGAGTAGCTGGAAGCCCCCTGGCGGCTGACATATGCCAAGGCCGTCGTATTGTCCGTCCGGACCAAAAAACTGCCTGGCCTTCCAGAAACACCTCAAAGCATACCAGATCCCAGAGAACGGTACAAAAAAAACCCTCCAAATGGATGCTTGATGGCTCGCCTCTGGATCCCACAACCCCTGAGCATATAGGACCCCCAATGTTGCCCCCAACCGCTTCCGCCAGAAGAGTGGTCGCAGGAGAAGGACCAGGGACACCCCTGCCCGGAGATTCAGCACCCTCAACCACCACAGCACGGAGCCCCACTGCACTGGGGACACCAGAACCAAAGCCCTGTAAGGTTGAGATGTCGGGAGCCAGCAAGAGAGAAAATAAAACACCAGAGGACATAAAGGAAGACAGGCCTAAGGAACCACAAACACGCAAGAACGCCATGGGCCCCTGCAACTCAAGCAAAAGGCGAACCAAGACATACTGCCTCCAGACAATCCTGTCCAGCACAGTCAGGAAGTGATGGACCCATTCCTGGGACAGAACACACCCAACCTGGTGCAAATCTGAGCCCCGATGAAAACTAGATCCTGAGAAGGGGCCAGCTGAGACATCCGCCAGTTCACCAGAAACCCCCAGTCCTGCAAGGTCTGACAGACCAATTGGAGATCAACCATGATTGTCTGTGGGAGGGACGCCTTGGTCAACCAATCGACCAGGTAGGGAAAATTCTGAACTCCTCTCGGGAGCAAATGCGCCACCAGGGGAGCCACCAGTTTGGAAAACACTCTGCGAGCCGATTGCAACCCAGACAGGAGCACTAGGAACCGAAAATGCTGGGATCCCACTGAAAAATGGAAAAACCTCATGTGACGGGTCGGAGAGCCACGTGGTGGCATTCATCATGGAGATCCAGAGACGTCATTCAAACCCCCCTGTACAACATCAGGAGAACGTTCTGCAAAGTCTCCATGTTGAAGTGTTCCGCCTGGACAAAGCAGTTCACGGCCCCGAAAACCATAATTGGGTGATACTTCCTTGAAGGTATGGGGACCAGGAATACCCGCGAGTAGAAAGCCTGACCTCAAACAGGGAGAGGAGAGGAATGGGCATAATTCGGAGAGGGCGGTATCCATGGCCAACCTCTTGGTCCGTGAGCTGGGTACCAAAGTCCTAACCATGCAAACCTGGACAGGTGGAGACAGGAATGACACTTGATAACCCCTCGGAGTCCAGCACCCAGGAAGCCGACCACCACCGGTCACATACAGGAAAAACAGCCGGGTCCGCCCACCACTGGCCTGTCCAAACCGTCAGGACTTCTGTACTCTCGTCCTGTGAAGGGAGTGCGGAGGACCCTGCCCCACCCCTGATCTCCAAAAAGATTGAGAAGAGGAGCCAGGGAAAGACCAGCCGGTCACTGCACTTGCACCAGAGGAATATTCCTTGGACGTTGAAGCAGGTTCGTGCCGCAATTCATCAACATGTTTGTCAGCCCTATACCCTCCATGCACTTTATCCCACCAAAAAAAGTTGGACCTAACAAAAGGAAGTTTCAGGGTAGCCGCCTTCTGTTTCCCAATCCCGCATATGCATGTGCCTCCAGGCAGACACACCAACCCCAATGGCCATGGCTCCTCAGCAGACAGAGGAGCGACCCACCAGGCTGTTGAGGATACCATCAACCACAACAGGATCTGATAGCAAATAAATATATAAATCGCCCCCTCTCACAAAGCGGGGCATTGCAATCTTCTCAGGGTCACACTATTCCCAAAGGATTCTATCCCAGATATTAGACACCAACGGCAACCTCACCCTTGGGGTATGCCTATACTGGTGAATAGAAAGGTCAGCCCCCACCAGGGGCTCCGAGAACCCCATGCAGACCCAAACTTGTGTGCAAGGCCGTGACTCCCTCAATGAGGCTTTAGCAGCTTCCTCAATTCCTTTCTGGAGATAAGGAAAAACATATTAGCCTCCTTTTTCCTTCCCCCGCACAGCTCAGAGGAAGAGGACAGGACAAGGTGACAGCGTGTAGTAGAATGTATACCCATGGCCAGCACAGACACAAACAGAACACTAACTTGCTGCACATAGATATAAAGACCAACCAGAAGGCATCGACCAACAGGGAAAACCAAACAAACAATTCCCTTGGCAACGTTGGGAGAATACCATCAAGAAAGAGCCTGCATGATGCAATGAAATGCACGGCCCCATCGGCAGGAGAATCTAGGCACAAACATTCTCAAAGCGCCCAACTCCTTACCGCATCCCAGGCTCTGCAGGACCTAGGCTGTGGTGTCCTTGCGCCGGCCCCTAGCCCCACAGAAAATGGGCACGGCAATCCCCCTCAACCGGGACCCCAAGCCCTGCAGGGGGCCCAGGAGCAACGCTGCACCTGAAGACGCCGAAGGCCCTGTGATGCTGGAAATGCATCTGAGGGACAGGGCCTCTGAATCCTTGTCCTTTTTCTGTTTTTACCGTGTGTTCTGTTATGTTTTCTGCCCCGGAGTCCATGTGAGACTCCTGGCAGCGCAGCTCTCTCTTTTGGTTTGGTGAACAGACCCATGGGATACCCTTATGGCACCCATGGGTAGGGGTGCAACCCTGTGCCCCTGGTGTATGTCTTTGGGCACCTGTGTGTGGCCCACAGAGCAGGGTATGGGCTGGTGGCAGCTCCGTGCTGAAATTGACAGGTGCTCCGGGTGTCCTCCATTTTGGGATACCCAGGCCCTGCCATTGGGATCTGTTGATTCCCGATAGGAAACAAGATGGCCCCTGTGGCCTCTTGCTTTCTATTGCCTGTTATCTTGTTTTCCCAAAGTCCTGGGAAGCCCTGTCTCTGTCCCTTCCCCCTGACTGGCTGTTGGGTGGAAGTTCCATGTATGGTATTGTTGTGAAGGCCCAGCTAGACTGACTGGAGCCTTCCCAGTGACTGTATGTTGTGGGTACCTCCTGTGGGTGGGACCTGGGTGAATGGAGTGTGTGACCAATATACACTTCTTGTTGTGGTTGTCTGGTTTCTGGCATGAGAGACAAAGACCGAGACAACCCTGCCCGAAACTGGCCTGAATGCAGTGTGTAGTGTTGAATGGCTGGGTACTTGTCCCAATCCACATTTCTTGTTGTGAGTGTCTGGAAGGGAGGAGTGTGGCCTGAATGCACTGTGTGCCTGATTGGCTGACTGACTGCATGAATGCCCTGCAGTATGATTGGCTGCTGAGTGTGTGCCAGCAGCGTGGATGAGAGAGAGGATAGTATATCTGGGGACCTCTCACCACTGGAAAAGTGTTCAGAAGGGACCTTTGGTTGAGAAGCGACCATTGTGCTCCTACAGCAGCCAGGGAGCTGAGTCTCCACTCTACGAGTAACTGGAACTGCTGATCCTCGACGTCCAGCTGGAAGAAGAAGACTTGCTGTGGCATTTGCTTCGACCGATCTGAAGGCTGACGAGATCGTCGAGGGCTGACCCGAGAGAGGACCTGGTAAGGCGCCCTCTTCCCGTGCTCCGAGGGACCATCGAGCACTGCTCCATCTTCGCCGAAGCGCCCTGGAAGACAGACCCTCGAAAGGCTGTCGACCCGAGACGGGACCGCTGAGGAGATCGAAGTGAAGCACCCGGACATCGACGCCGTCGAAGTCCATTGCCGTTGACCAGGGTTCGCAGGTTTGTGTAACCGCTGGAGGCCCGTCGAAGTTGTGTTGCCCAGCCGTGGGAACCACTTGACGCCGTGCCACCGACGACCGGAGCCGTCCGCTCCTTTGCCTAAGAACATTCAATCGAAGGACTCTCTCGACCGCATTGTCGACCGCTTATCCTACCGGAGAAAGTCGAGGCCGACCAACGCGCTGAGGAGAAACCTGCCGGTGGGTTTCCCCGCCACCCGACGACCTCAAAGACTCGGACGACTCGACGCCCTTGCTGGGCTCCCGTCTCTACAATCTTTGCGGTCCAGAACTATTGTCATCGAGGTGCCCCGCACACCTCCGCCTTGCAGGACGCCGACGCCCCGACGCCGACGAGCACCGCTCGGACGAAGCTGCCGCCTCTTCGACATCGTTCTACCTCGTTTGTCGACGGACGTTCGACGCCCCGTGCCTCCCGCTTGAAAGGGAAGGCATTCAAGAAGGGCCGTCGATTCCCCGTCGCCGAACAGCGAGTCCCTCGACGTTTGTCGACGCCTTCGAGGAGCTCGACTCCACCAGGTACATTGGGGGGGTAAAAACATTATAGGAGAGAGTAAGACTTGCCGAGCAATATATGGACTGGGCTTGTGCTATATCTTTCTTTACAGGTTGCCCAGGTGGGGGGATCTCCACACAGAACTGTGCCCAGTGGTAGGGGCCAGTATCCTGCCTATTGCTCAACCATCTTATTTTCTCTCCTCTCTCTATTGCTGGTTTCACTCTATTGGTCTGTGTGGCATCGTACAGTATTGTTCATGCACTTCAATGAGATCTAGGGTGGTACCACTTTAGGATTGTAAATATTTGTCATTGTAGATTTTGCCGGAGTACAAAGTGAGTTATCATGATGAATGTACATAACCTTAACTATTGATTATATAAAGACTGTGTTCTAACCAATACAGAGTGTGGATATTCCTTTGTGGGGGCTTTCGGGTACACTATACTTAAGAACCAGCCTGCATCACCTCCTGAGAAGCTAGGCCTTGATTGCTCGACCATTGCTACCGAATAGAGAATCTTGGCTGGAGTCTCCTGTGCCTCCCCTCCACCATATAGGGAGCGGAAGTACAGACACCCCCCACCGGTCGTAGAGGCCCGTCTCTCACAGGCCCCGCCACACAGCCCCACCAGGGGGCCAGCAATAATCATTCCCCGGCACCTTGCACCGGGAAAAAAGTCCAACCTGCTGGAGGCCGGAATTTATTCTTACTGAGTGATGTGGATATGGGGGAGGAGTTGCAGGGATTTAAAGAATTAAATAAGGTCCTGTGTCAGAGGCAAGGGCCTCATGAGGTAAGTACTATGACGAGGAAGAGTGGACGTGGAGGTAATGTTGCAATAGTCCAATATGGACAGAGTGAGGGCTCTGGCTCGGGTCATGCAGCTGTCAGGTGAGAGGTAGGGTCTGCATGCATTTATTTATTTATTTTTACATTTATATAGCGCACATAGAGCCCAAGGGCATTGAGGTGCTGTTACTTGTGAGTGGCTTGGTTACAGGCAGACTTATACATGTAATTCAGTTATGTTATGTGTTTGTTTCTAACGCGCCGATAGCCCGCAGGCATAAGGGTGCGGGAGTGTCCAGGGTAATTCAGTGTGCAGAATATTATATGCTGTAGAGGGCGGTCTGCAGAAAGATAATGAGGTTATCATTGGAAGAGGTGGGTTTTCAACGATTTCCTAAAACTCGGTAGTTCTCTTCTAGTCGTAGAGTTAGTGGCAATTCGTTCCAGCATTTTGCTGCCTTCACTGGGAAAGATTTCCCCCACCCTTGCACACGTTTAGCTCTAGGAATATTCAGATAAGCCTTAACCTCTGATCTAAGGTGTCTTTGAGGCAGGTACAAAGAAAATTGCTTCTTAAAATATCTCGGGGCTTCTCCATACAGACATCTGTGGACTGTGGTCATCACCTTAAAGTGTACTCTCTCTTCCACTCTTAGCCAGTGAAGGGATCTTCTCCCCATAGTCACATGCTCCATTTTTTTGATTCTCTTGGTAGCTCGGACTGCGTCATTTTCCATGACCTGACACTTTTGTATATCCCTCTTTGTGGCTCCTATCAGTAAGGCGTTACCGTAGTCAAGGCGTGACAGAATGACCGCTCTTGCTATAGTTGCTGCATTCGCTTCCTTAATAAATGGCCTTATGGCTCTCAGTAGGCATGGTTTTTCTGCATGTAGTTAACCTGAGCCTCGGATCCTACTGATGCTTCCACAACCATCCATAGGGTTTTTACATGGGGCACCACTGGGATTTTAGCCTGTTTGATAGTAAAGGTTTGGTATTCTGTCCCTAACTTGGATCTGGCCTGTTGCGTCCCAAAAATCATCAGTTCGGTTTTCGCATTATTAAGACACATCCAATGTCGTTGCATCCAAATGTCAATGCGATAAACCTCTGATATTTTTGTGCTGTCGATGCTGTATTCTCCCTTGAGTTCAAAAATGAGCTGCGTGTCATCGGCGTAGTTAGTAAAGAACACACCGATTTGTTCCAGGAGCTCACATAGACTTCTCATATATAAATTAAATAGCAGCAGTGACAGGCTAGCACCCTGGGGGACACCAAACAAGATCAGGGCAGCCTCAGAGAATGTGTCACCCCAGTGGATCTTAGCACTCCTGTCTTTCAAAAATGCTAACCACTCCAACGCCTTATGCAAGCAACCATCTGTTTTAGCCAGTGCTTCCTGCAGGAGTTGGTGATCTACCAAGTCGAAAGCCGCGCAGAGATCCAACAGCATAAGGATACCAGTGCCGCCCTTATCTATCAGGTCTAACATGTAGGTCTGAAGATCGAGCATAGCCGATTCTGTGCTGTGGGAGGCTCGAAAGCCGATTGCTGTTCATGCAGTAGGTGCCAGTCTTCTTCATGCTTTGGTAGTTGGTTTGTGGCAACTTTACCTAGGACCTTCAGGATAAAATATGAATTTGTTATGGGCCTCAGATTACTGGGGTCCTTCGGATCCAGCCCTGGTTTCTTCACTAATGGGGTAATAGTCACCTTCTTAATTTCCTTTGGTACTCCCCCCTCCCTAAAGGAGGCATTAACTCTGTCAGTACTAAACAAAAATGTCTTTATTGTCCAGTATGATTTTGGAAGGCAGAATATTCTCTGCGCAGGAGGTGGGTTTCATTTTAGCCAACACTCTACATAGCTCCTCCTCAGATATAGGGAGGAAGCTGAAATTCTCTCTTCCTTCCTGGTTACTTATTTCCTCTGGAAGGACAAGGGGCTCTCCTTCTCTTCTGGCTGTAATGATATTTCGAGCCTTCTTGGCAGCGAAAGCTTCTTGTACCCCATCACATTCTTCCCTAGTTGAAGTATTTGGACGGGAGAGTGATTTCGGCTTTTCAATCCCTTTAAGTATTTCAAAGATTTTACTGGATGTGTTGGTCGCTGCCTCTATTTCTTTGTTGTAATGATTCTTCTTTGCTTCCCCGATACCTTTCCTATACCTGTAATCGGCCTTTTTCCAATCATCTTTGTTTGCGAAAGTGGGATTTTGGCGCATGATCTTTCTTTGGCCCTCTTCTCCTGTTTTAGTTTATTTAGTTCTTCGCTATACCAAATCTGGTGATTACTATTTTTTCTCACCAGTTTGTGTTTAAGTGGGGCTTTCTCCTCTACCAGTTCTTACATGTGTTTATTATATTTTTTCCAACAAGGTCTCGCAGTTGTCATTTTCTGTGAAGGAGTCGGTGATGCTCTGTAGGTATGGTTTCAGAATTTCTGCTCCATACTTTAGTATGGGGATTTTCAATGTAAGATGCCGGTTGATTCAATTGCACTACAAAAGGTAACCAAGTGAGGTTCTGACCAGATACATGGTTCCGGGACAAAATTATATGCTTTCAGGTTGTTGGTAAACACCTACTCTAACTGGTTACCTTGGGAGGTTGTAGGTTTGTTGTTTAATACAGGGAAATCCAAGTTATTCATTGCTGTTTCCAGTATTATGGCCTCCTTGTCCCCTTTAGTCCCTCTCCACCTATTCATGTCACCAACTACCAAGGTGGATGTTTTATTAGATATAAGTCGAGAGGCTTCAGTTGTAACTTCTTTCTCAAAATCACTAATTAAGGAAGGTGGTCTGTATATAACAATAATGTTAAACTATCGTTTGGGGTATATGCAAGTTTTAGTTGAATGCTTTCACAGCCTGTGCATTCAAAATTGGCTCTGAAGAGGTTCAATGTTTTGCGAGCTATAACGGAAACACCTCCTCCCATTCCAGTGTCTCTTTTTGTGTTATACATGATGTACCCTTCGGGAACCACAGCTTTGCATACTGGGCCGATAGTTTATCAGAAACATTGTTAAAAGATCCTATCTAGAGCTTTCTCCTTTATCAGATCATTTACGTTATTTGCGCGTTTGTTCAAACATCGTGTGTTAAGTAGTCCCACTTTGAGACTACTCAATTTCTCAAGGCGATCCGTTTTCTTTTCACTGCCTTCCCGTTCTGTTTGTCTAGAAGGGTTGTTGTTCAGGGCTTGTTTCCTCTTTCTTGTTAAGCTACTGGAGGATGCAACCTTAATTTCTTCTCCGTTGCTCTCTCTAGCTTCCATGGTCCATCTCATCACCCAGTGAAGGTCTACTTTTATTTTTTTCCCCGCCGCCGCTCAGTGGCGCGTATTGGGTGGAGGACAGAGTAGTGATAGGGAAACTGTACTTACGTCTGTGGCCCCCTGTGCACTTCCTTGCACAGACTAACAGACTGTGCCGGCCAGTGTTAGACATTTCAAATGAAAAACAATTGTGAGATACATAGATACATAATACATTGCAAGACAGGTGCTGAAGAGTTTGTGAGGCAGAACTAGTCTGTGCTTATGTAAAGAGTAATATTTTCACGGCTTTGCGGAATGCTAAGAGAGAATCTTCTCACAAGGGTGGTGGCAAGGCGTTCCACAGTAGGGCTGACAGGTAAGGGAAGCTAGCGCCCCCGGCTCGGCACTCTTGACTCTGGGGATTGAGAGCATTTTGGTATAGGGTTCTCTGGTCGGTCTTGTGGAGTGTATTCTCTCTGAGAAGTATGGTGGGGCAGTGTGGTGGATACACTTATGAGTGAGAGCAAGGGCTTTGAAGAGGACTCTTTCTTTGATTGGGAGCCAGTGCGCCCGTTTCCTGGCGGCTGTGATGTGTTCCCTTTTCGGGATTCCGATGGCAGCACGCAGAGTGTTGTTTTGTATTACTTGTAGTTTGGCCATGTTTTTGGTGGAGGTACCCAGGAAGAAGGCATTGCAGTAATCTAATCTAGATCCAGTAATAACTCTTGCAATGGTAATACAATTGTCCTTGGATAGAAGGGTCTGGCTGCAGTCATGAGTTTGGAGTGATATACGGCTGAGGAGGCAGTAGCATCGACTTTCCTAGTCATAGTTAGATTGGAGTCAAGATAGATTCCCAATGTTTAAACTGAGTCAGCCACAGTGATTCTGATGTCGATCATAAAGTGACTGAACTGGGAGTCGAGGTTCTTAAGTGCTTCCTTGGAACCTACCAAAAGCAATTTGGTTTTATCCTAGTTCAGGCAAAGCCCATTGGCTGCCATCCATGCTTGGATAGTATTGTAAATGTCATTGAGGGTCTTGGAGTCGGTGTCACAGTCACCCGTCAGTGGGAGGAGAATCTGGGTATCGTCGGTGTAATTAGTGTACGAGATACCCAGCGAGTCGAGGATGAGGAAGAGGGACCGTGTAAAGGTATTATAGAGGGTGGGCGAGATGCAAGAACCTTGTGGGACGCCACATAGAATGACGGTAGGTGAGGCTGAAGCTAGGTCGGGGAAGACTTGCATGGTCCTTCCTTGCAGAAAGGAAGAGATCCATGCAGTGGCATTGGGCGAGAATTTGGCTGTGGTAGCTAGGTGGTGGCATAGGACCTCGTGGTCATCAAGATCAAATTCCGCCGATAGATCCAAGAGGAGGAGGAGGAGGAGGAGGAGAAGGAGAGCGGGCTTCCCTGCATCTCTCGCATCATCCATTTGGTTTTTTAGGTCGAGTAGGGCAGTCTTGGTCCCGTGTCCTGGCCGGAATCCAGATTGGTGTAGTCCAAGAAGTTGGTTTTCCTCAATAAATTGCTGTACCTGTAGATAGGCTGCTTTGTCCAATATCTTGAGCTTGAAGGGGACCATGGTAATGGGCCGGTAGTTAGGTGCGGTAGGGTCGAGGGTGGGTTTTTTGATGAGGGGACGGACCCAGGCTTCTCTGAGGCATGAGGGGACTTTGCCAGTGGCAAAGGAGGTGTTGACAAATGTTGTGAGAAAGGGGGTGAAAATGGTCGCACATTCCTTAATGAGTGCGGCTGGGTAAATGTCACCTTTGCAGTTAGATGGCTTAATGGATTTTATGATGTTAGTCACGTCGCATTCTTTAATTTCCTTGAAGGAGAAAGAATTGGAGGTGACTTTGGGAGGGGGGCGTAGAGGCAAAGGGGGCTATATTCAGGGATTGTCTGGTTGTCTGTATTTTGGTTTGGAGGGTGTTGAGTTTGTCGTTCATGACTGTTTGAATCCCGTCACACCAGGTCTGGTCTTGGGTGAAATTCTGTGGAGTGGCTCTCTTAAGTGCCTGAAGGTAGAAAATATCTCTTTAGTGTTGGATTGGGCTTCAAATGAAATGGCTTTGGCACGTATAATAGCTTTTTTGTACTCTTTGGCCCCAAGTTCGAAGGTAAGTTTTGCTTCATCTGTACGAGTGGTTTGCCATAGGGATAGTGCTGCATGTTTCTTAGATCGTAGTACAAGGAGGTCTGAGGTGAACCAGGCGTTGGTGTGACTAGTTAGTTTGGCCTTCCATGGTTTAAGAGGCGAGATAGCCATTAAAGCGGCAGTTGAATCTATGTCGTAGGTGCGAGCTAGGATCTCTGGGGCGGCCGAGAAGGGGGGCCTGAAAGCTGGTCCCAGTAGGAATGGGAGAGGTTTTTCTTTAGTGTGTTGGCTAGAGCTTCTGGAAAGGGGTTGTGGCAGAGGTGGTGCCTGGACATGCTTATTCCTGGCAGTGGGGATACTGAAGTGAATGACATGGTGGTCAGACCACGGTGTTGGTGAGTTAGCTGTGATGGTGCAGTTGTGTTGGGCTATCCAGTCTCAATAGTGGCCTGGATGTGTGTTGGTCCAATGTTAGTGTTGGTGAGCTTAGCTATGTATGCTGCAAATGAGAGAGTGGCATTGACTTGTCTAGGGAGCGATAATGAGTCGAGATACACTCACATTTCCTTTGACATAGTGATGGTATTATCGTCTATAGTAACGTATTCTGGTTTGAGTTTTCTGAGACAAGTCTGGTTGCCTACCAATAGGAGCTCAATTTTGTCGTCTAAGCACAGTTCATGTTGAGCCATCCAGGTTTGGATGATCTGATAGATGTTGAGTGATGTGGAGTCTCTCTCGTAGTTGCCTGTGAGGTGTAGGAGGATCTGCGTGTCGTCCACATAGTTAATGTAAGACACTCAAGATCATCTAGGTGAACAGTGGCTTTAAACAGATTCATTAAAGAAACCCCACAATGTTCACATGCTACAAAAAGGAATGGTAATCAGGTGGTTGAAAAGGTGCTTGAAGCTTTCAAATAGGGGCCAACTCTACGGCAGGTCATCTTGTTTCAACCGATATGGGGCTGTCCAGTCAACACCATGATGATTCCACGGTGAGCAAATTTTAAAATTCAACAGCCACAATGCACGTTGCTGGCATAGGAAATAACTACAAACTGCAGACAGCCTGAAAAGCTACTGAGCGTCTAATTTTGACTGAGCGATGGTAATGCAGCAAAGAAAAAACAAGGCTACTGCTGTAAAATTCAGTGAGCCACTGCAAGTATCTAACGTTGTCCAAAACGTGTTGAAAGAGAACAGATGTGGACATGAACAGAATGGAGCTGTACAAAACAAGGTCACTTGTACACACATTACAAAAGGCACAGGTCAAAGATCAAATGTTCATCTGCAGGCCACAGCAGTGACGCACAGCACACAAGTCTGAAACTGCCCCACAGAGTCTCAAATACCCCACCTACATCAGTCTGCCCAATGGTGCCCATCATCTCGCAGATGCAGCACGGCAGAAAGATAGCCTTTGCGCCAGCAGCTCAGACAAAAAAAAATCCACAAAATACCTCACCAGGGGAGAGAAAAGACCCCAAAGAAAAGCACCCGAAAAGTTTACAGCCTTTTAAAATTGATTAATTTACCAATCCCCCAATGCCGAACATCAACGTGGCAAATGTGTACAGCGCAGCACACAATGATTATGGACACATTAACCAGACCAAACAGCAGAGCATCAGGCAGAGCCTGGAGATTGTTACACTTGTTTATAGTTAAATAAAAGCTCCTTTATATTGCTGCATTTATGGCATTACCTTTGGTGCAGAAGCCGAGTATCGCTCTTTGCTGCTCACCCTTACATCCGTCAACCGTGAGAGCCCCCTCTATTTTGACAAAGTATGTACAGACAAAAGGGCAAAGCTGAAGACCATGTCGGGAGGGGGTGCCAATAGTAGGCTAGACATATGCATGCAGTATGGGCCATCAAGAAGCAGGCATGGGCAAGATGAGCTAATAATCATAAGGCGGCAGAAAAAGTCCAGGCAAACAAAAAGGAGGCCACATAGCCAAGCTTGCTTTTCATTTCTTTTGGAACAGCGTCATTTCTTTTGGAACCAGCGTCAAAACTACGCAAATACAATCTCTGAAAATGCTTCTGTTCAACTTTCTGCAGCCCTTGCACCTTCTTTAGGCCAAGGTATGGTGCACCAAGCTTCTCGGACACCACATGTTAGCTTTTTTGCTCCTTTCATCCGGAAGGACCACTGCAAGGTTTCTGCACCATTCTGAAATCGAAGTTAAGTAACGACTATAACACCACTTTAAGGGATGCATGTGGCTGTGTGCAGGGTGAGAGAATACTTTGAAGCATGTGAGGGGCTGGCCACGTCCCCTGAGAAATTCGAGCGAAGTTTGAGATAACACTCAGCCTGCCAACCTACATACTAAAGGAAGTTTAAATGGTTGCCCAAGTTCTAAAACTCTAAAGCTGCCTTTTCTCTTAACCAAACTTTCATGCTTGCCATAACTTAGATCAGCTAGTTATGGAAGGTGCTGCAGATAGCCCCTTTCCTTCAACTGCCAATTCCCAGGTCCTTTTGACACATAGGGTACAATGAGAAAACGAGCAACGGAAGCCTTTAGTAAGATACCAGTGGAAGAAGAGCAGGAAGACCATTTTCCTCGTCACTGTATTGCTTGTTATGCTTTGTGATGACTTTAATTCCTTGAAACATGGAATAGCAATCTGCTATAATAGATAGTCTGCGCTCCTCACCAGACAAAACTCGTGGTACTATCTTGCTGTTTCCCCCCTCTACTCAAGCCACTCTCCTTCAGATCCGTCTAATAGCCTGGATACCTTTAGAAGGGAGGAGAGCACGATATACACCCAATAATATAACCCAGACCACTATGCATATCAGTACCCACTTCCTCTGCCATCCCAGAAACCTCTACCAAAGTAAACCCTCCCTTTGACACCCCGGAGATCCTCTCTCTACCAGAGAACCCACACTTGCTATCCCATTCCCAGCCCATTTCCTCCCTACGCCAAGCTCTCACAAAATCCTAAACCCGTCCTCGATTTGGTCACTTTAAACCCGACCCACGTAGCATAGGTTATACGGGATTATCATGCTCAGAATCGTCCCTTTTCACCACCGTTCCCTGACCACTTACCCCGCTGCCTGACGCCATGTTTGGAGATGAAGTAACTACCACCACAATCAAGATCTTGAAGCAGGAAGAACCACAGAGTCTCAGTTCAGCAGCCAGAGCACAGTACTTCCAGCCATGGAGAGACAGCGAAAGGAGCGAGACCGGCGAAGCACCTTTTTGAAAATGCGCAAATTAGGCAGCCATATTGGAATTGTTATATTGTTTTGAGCTCTTTCGAAATATGTGGCAGAGGGCATGTATCCTCAAGAGCTTTCAAAAAATTGTAATATACTCTTTCTGTTTTATTTATGTATCAGTTTTGAAAATGATTATTAATTTATAATATGCACAATGAATGTATTTAATCAAAGTGACACAAAGTATACATTAGCGAAATTCACGGTCCTTAAAATATGTATATATTTTGTTTGCACGTACTGGCAGTTTTTAAATACAGATTTTTAACTCGGAAATGGCCTCGCAGGCTCGCATCGAAAGACTGCCTAACAAAGTGAACGTAAAATATGCCCAGTTCAACGTATTGGTGATCTTAAAATCAAACTGTGTGGTCACCTTCAACTCGCCACTGTTGCAAATTAGTTCAATCGTCTATTTTCTTTTACCGTTCACTGAAATCAGTTTACACTATTGTCGTCCTAGAGTCACACCGTCCCAAGATGTCCGCCCTGTTTATCCCATTCCAGACAGCGAGCACATTTCCGTGTTAGTCTTTCTCCTTGTGGTCCCTTCTCGATGTCCAGTCAAGGTTCAGTAATGGATGGATGTATGGTGCTCACGGAACACTACATAGCATTCACACATACTACAGTTTAATATCTTAGTTCGGCGATCATTTGTTCAGTGCAAGTGTTTTTCACTCTACACAAGAACTCCGTCTTCTTGAACTCTATTCGTTGGTTTTTATTTAGTGTTCTCTATTCCTGCTTTTTCGGGTTTTCCTATGTTCTTACCTTTACCCTGATCGCCGCATGCACTTTTTCTGCCACCTGTCATTGAGAAATGCAAACTGTTCCCTTTTAGGGCAGACTTTCTAAATATTGTTAAGTGGTTGGAGGATGTCTGTGCTTCAGTTAAGCCGATGTCCTGCCTAGACGGAATTAATTGAAGAGTTTTTATTCTCCGGACACAATGCTAGGATTCAGTTGTAGTTGACCGTTTCTTTTTGCCATCGGGGATTGCTCGAATCCAATTCTGAAGCCAAGCAATGACATCTGTCAGACGTCTTTTTGCAAAAAGGTGGTCTCTGAGCAGGATGAAGTTCACTTATATGTCTGGTCGGTACATGTCCTGCCCTCCCAAGAACCAGGTGAGATGTTTTCATTTTCGGTATTTTCTGCATTGCTTTGCCAGTGACTATGGCGAAAGTAGTTGTAGAGATAGTTTGCATAGCGTTAAAATCATGGAATTGATTTACTGTGGCTAATAACTGTTGTAAGCAGCTGAAGATCGCTTTACATAGCTGTCAAGTGATCCTCATCTGTCCGGCCCGAACAGCATTCTAAACCCATTTGGTTTTCTGCCATCTTTTCAGAATTACCCAACAAACGAAACCGAACTGCAACAATTCTAACCAGTCACTAGATGCACAATAATATATTACTATTTAAAAATATAACTATACCTTAGTTATTGATCAAATTACTTACTGGTCATCCTCATTGCTCCTAGTCTTCCTCGTGATAGTACTCACTTTGCACTTGTGTTGAAACATTCCAGAAACTGGGTCTTAAGCTTACTGTATGCCACAAACAAATTGTTAGAGTGGCTGAGCAAGAAGATTTTGTTTTACTGAAACCTACATCAGTACATGATACTGAGAGATCCAGTCTGTGGGCCACTTTTGATGTCCCCAAGGCTCCCACTAAGCCAGTAAGAGAGATCATTTGCTGGGTGCCTGATATTCTCCATCCATCTCGACCAATAGAATCTGTGGGGTCACTTGAGGACATAATTTACTTTTCGATCATCCTCCGGGCACAGCACAAAGCATTAAGCCTTTTGAATTGACATTTTTATCATGGAACACGCAGGGCCATCTTCATCGGTTTACTAATCCAGCTCCAAACCCCTTATTCAATCCGAATTTGGCAATACATCTTCAAGAAACGTGGCTTACGAATGCTCTATTGACAATGGCTATGGGTATTCCTTTACACCTGCATTAAAGGGTTTGGCAGGAAGACTGTATGGTGGACTCTTAACATTGGTTAAATATTCCAGTGTTTTATCTATAATTGCTAATGTTGATGTCTCTTTTGGGATTCTGGCAACCCATGTTCAAATTGCACTTGATTCCAAGAATTGAAGTTTTTGTCATAAATGTATACTGGCATGTGGGGATTTTCTAGGAAACATTTTGGAATGTATAAATGACTGGTTGGATTTCTGGAAGAGAGGAGTGATACTCTTCTCAGGGGATCTTAACGCTGTATGCAGGGCTCCTTTGGTATCATATAGAGGCAGAACAAAGAAACATTGAAAAGCTTATATGGGCCAGATTTGGTCCAAAGCGCTCAGTGGGATTGGACAAGTAATGTTAAATGGAGCAGTCAGGGATGTCCCGAGCCGGTACACATGGTTTAATGGCTCTAATCAATCACCACTGGACTACATCTTCGTTAGCCAAAGTCTGTTTGATAGATGTCACTCCTTAAATATTCGCCCCACAGAATTTAGTGACCACTGCACACTATCTTCAGGGTTTGTGATGGGGATCTCACTGGTTTAGCACTGGTTTAGCACTATCACAGGGGTTCTGATGGGGATCTCACTGGTTTAGAAACTGGAACCATTGCCATGGATTTGAGCGTGGATATGGCTGGAAATCGAGTTTGCTGGAATCCTTTATCAGTTAGAAGACCCAATTATATCTTTGCCATATTTGTCATCACTAACTCCCATGCCATTCGCTCTCCTGTTTCTCAGTGGAAACATTTGGGTTTCAATTGGCTCCTTACTTGAGCAAAGTATGCTGATGCATAAAACTTCTACCAAAGAGTCTTGAAGGAAACATCTGCATCTTTATGAGGGGAGGTAGTTGGCCGAAGGAAAAGTTTGAGGGCAGCAATTAGAGTAATAAAGAGATCCCCTAAGCCTTTAGTATCGGATAAAAATCAAGATTATAAAAAAGCTAATCAGACATAAAAACTTTCGATTAAGGGTCATTGATTTTTGAGGGGTACACATGTTGTCTTTTTTGGCCAATAAAAACTCTAGGATATTTAATGATATGGATTCCCCTGAATCAGTGAACATAATAAATCCTATTTCAGAAGCGACTTGGGTTTATCATTTTACTGCTCTCTTTGCTCAGCCTAGTAGCTCAACTGGCAAAGGAATCTGGGGTTATGATTACGCACAAAAGGATTGGATCCTGCCAGTTGTCACTAGTGAGATTGGGGATATTATAAGGAAAATTAGCCCCTCAAGGACCCCAGGCTCAAACAAACTAATCTGTTATTCGAAGGAAATCCAGATATTTTGGCAGTCCTTTTGATCAGATTGTTTATGTTTATAATGAGCAATGCGGTACCCAAGGGCTTAAGGGAGCAGACATAAAAAGAGATGCAACATGAAACATAGTTTAAATAGTTTAACATATGAGGCTGAAGTATCAGAGTAGGTTCTAAAAAGTAAGCACAGGCTAATAGAATAGTAGGGTCTTCAATGTTTTCTTAAAGACCTCTGTAGAGTCAATGCCTCTGATATCGGGGGATAATGCATTCCATGCTGCTGCCGACGCTGCCATAAATGCTCCATTACGGGTTTTGGCCAGTTTACAGTGAGGGGTGATCAAGATGTTCATATTATTTGATCTAAGAGATCTTGTGTATTGTTTCTTTTTAATCATTTCCATTAGATATAGCGGCATTTGACCTTTTTAAGGCATTTGTAAGTAAAGAAGGTCAGCCTAAAGCATATTCATGCCTGCACTGGGAGGCAGCGCAGGCTTCTTCTGGCCACCATAGATTTGTCGGCCGTGTTTGACGTGGTCCATCGTGGCCTTTTATGAGCCAAATTGGATCAATTGGGTACTCCTAAAGGGTTACTGCACCTCATGGGTCTTTACGAAGGATCAAATGTACAAATCAGATTGGATAAGCAGGGTTCCCTGTCTCACAAAATCAAGACATTTTGGGGTGTAAGGCAGGGGTGCGTGCTGGCGCTGACCCTTTTTAATGTATATATGTTGGATGTTGGCAAATTCTTAACCTCTGCCGTCCCCAAAATTTGCAACTTGATAGTTGCATGGTTGGCCTAAGCGAACGATTTTTATCATTTTCTACTGTACACAAATAGGACCACAGCGCGTAATTAATGCTTTTTGGCATTTTTTAAAATGCTCACTCTCTGAAGGTGAATGTGGAGAAAACAAACATGCAATGCAAGCGGCATAGGTTGGCTCAAAAAAAGTGTCTGGTATGTTGAAACTAGCCCTATAGCGTTGGTTGATCATTTTATTTACTTAGGCTTTTCTATTGTAGCGAGACCGCAAAGGGAATTTATTAAAGCATGGTTGAAGACGCGGATGATACATTTGATGAATCAAGTGCACAGAATTGATAGTAGGTATGGCAAATTCTCATTGAGTCCCAGCATTGAGATTTTATGAGGGGTAAATTGTACCCAAGATTTTATATGGCTCAGAAATTCAGGCAATTTGGGTGTTTTTTTTACACTCTTTGGAAAACTTTGTGGCGGCTACCAAATTGCACACCAATGGCACTGATTTGCTTCGAGCTGGGCATTTATTCTCTTAAAGCAAGGGGCAATTGGACATTTAACATTTTTTATTATAGAATTTTAAATCCGCTGAAGGATTCTTTATATGTCGACTTAACGCCAATTTTTTTTAGAATAAAGGTGACCATTTTTACGAATACATTTTTAACATTCTGCAGAAATATTAACCAAATTGGGTCATCCGTGACAGAATTAGCGACAAATCCTATGAAAGTTAAATTGGAGCTGTCACGCTATGATTTGGCTACTACTATGGGGGGGATACACACGCACAAATCTTTGAGCCACTTGAGTGCTGATTACAAAATAGCAGGTACGCTGGCTCCATATTTACCGATCTATCCCCACATTCGAATTAGAGATAACTTTCTCCGTTTGCAGTGGAATATGCTACCCACCAGGGATGTTTTAATTCGATGTGGGAAATTTCTCCCTTTGTAAAGCGAAAATGAAAAGGAAACTTTGAAGCATTTCATTACTCTCTGCCATGCATTGATGCCAAAAAGACACATTTTTCCGTAAGTGATCATGAGTCTGTGTGGCAACTATGTTTATCTGGGAGAACGACTGCGATTGTGATTGTAGTTAAACACTTCCTAGACTCACTGATATTAAATCCCCTGATGTTGGAATTTGTTTTAGTATTGCATTTTTAAGTGAGTAATGGGAACAGCACAGGGTTGTCTAGCCTTAATTGTTTTGAAATGGAAGGCTGTCATTTTTCTAAAGTAAGTTTTAATCTGAATTTTATTAGGATGTTCTTATTCGAGGTTTTAGGCTGTTAATGATTTGTAAAGGTTTTAATTAACAGATTCGTTATTTTTTCTATGAAATGCTGTATTAAAATATGGTAAGGCTTATTTATAACCAAATAAAAATGAAGAAAGGAAAACAAATAGTACTTACATTTGATTCACCAACCTTCATGGCTGGAACCTTTTTTTTTCTCCAATTGCCCTTCTTCTCTGAGGTAAAACGCATCCTTCCACCCATAAGCCTTAGCTAACATTTTCCCACATTGGTCCATGAGCCCTCCTACCAGTACTCCAGATAAGATTTTGAGGTGGTAGTATGTTTCTCACTATTTTTAAACTTTGAGAGTAAATGTGATTTCTAGGGAGTAAAAATGAGTTTTCTACTTCACATGAGAGTAAAACATATGTGACATCCAGCTGACACATGCAAAAGTTAAATGTATGGACATCATTATTTGGTCCACATCACCACAGATAAACAGATTTCTCTTGCTATTAACACATAAAGCGCACACAGGGGTTTCAGCGCACGAACAGGCAAAGGGAGGGGAACGGGGGAGAAAACAAAAACAACGATCTTACTAGGCCCAGTGTCCTTGAGAACATGCAAGTGCATGGGGAAGGGAAAAGGGGGGAAAGTGCATGGCTGGGTGGAGAAATTGGAAAGTGCAGAGCATAGAAGAGGACAAGATAAATAATAAGTCAAATAAATAAATAAGGTGATCCAAAGCAGTGGTAGTGCAGCCTGTGAGTGGCCAAGTGCAGGGTTAGTCAGGTAGGGAGTATCTGATAAGTGCAGAGGGGGGGCTGTATGGGTACAGACACAGGGGTGGTCAGGAAGCAGTGCAGGAGGGTGGCAGGGTGAGCAGGTACCTGGGCCCGAAGGGAAGAGGGTGGCCAGGTGCAGCATTGCCGAGAAAAAAAGCAGATCAGCAGGGGAGAAGAGGCGCAAAGGCAGAGGCGAAGAGGAAGGTCTTGAGGAGCTTCCGGAACCATAGATGGTTCTCCTCAAGTTTCAAGGTGGCAGGTAAGCAGTTCCAGAGGGAGGACCCAGCCGAAGATAGAGATCTACCACCAGCTTGTTTCTTTGAAAAACGACTGACCCTGAGGGAGTTAGTGGTGGAGGAGCAAAGGGCTCTAGAGGGGAGGTATTTACAGAGGGATAGTTGAAGGTAATTTGGTCCCAGGCCCCAGAAAGCTTTGTGGACAATGCAAAGGGTTTTAAATTTAATCCTTACAACCACAGGGAGCCAATGAAGGGATTTCGGAGCTGGAGAGATTTGATCCCAGGGCTTGAGGCCAAGGACAAATCTCACAGTCCTGTTCTGTATTAGTTGTAAAGGGCCGAGAGTGGAGGCAGGTAGATTCATAAAGAAGCTGTTACAGTAGTCCAACCTAGAGAGAATCAGAGCACTGGAGACAAGGAGCTTCTGAGGGAAGGAGAGGAAAGGAAGAGTGCCTTTAAGAAGGTGCAGTAAAAAGTTTGACTTTTCGGAGACATCAGAGATATGTGCGGAGAAGGAAAGAGTGGAGCCAAAGATGACACAGAGGTTCTTAGCTTCGCAGGTAGGGGCAGGAGGAGAGCCAAGGGAGGCCGGCCAGAGAGTAAGGGGAAAGGATGGAGGGGGTGTACCAATGAGGAGGATCTCGGGCTTGTTGGCGTTTAGACAAGGATCATTTGCGGCACACCAATTTTGAATGGCGATTAGGCAGTCGGAGATGAGGGAAGCCTGAAAATGAGTTGGGTGTTGTCAGCATAGCACTGGAAATTTGAGCAGAAAATGGAAATGCAGTAGGCGAGAGTTACCAGATATTGGTTGAAAAGCCAGGGTGAGAGGTTAGACCCCTGGGGAACACCATAGGTAGAGAGGGAGATAGAGGATAGGAAGGACCCAAGTTGTACCTGGGAGGGTCGATCAGAGAGAAAAGAGGTCAGCCAGGCAAGAACCTGATTGGTAATACCCAGGTTGTCATGGAGACGATTGAGCAGGGTGGTATAGTTGACCGTGTCAAAAGCAGAGGAGAGCTCAAGTAGGATGAGGACAGAGGGAATGTTAGAGTCAAGGTTGGAGAGCAGGTCTTCACGGATGTTCAGGAGAGCAGTTTCCGTACTTCTGGCAGCTCTCGCATGCAGAGAATAGGTACAACAGCATCATAAAACTGCCTAGCGTTTCCCTCACACAGAACAGGTCAGCTTGAGTAGGAGCCCTTCAGGCTTCCCTCACTCACAGAGAAGGCAAATCTGGACAACAGCAATGCATTAATCATGTAAAACAGGTGGAGTTAATCTATGGAAGGCAAAGCAAGGTTCGAAGATACCCACACAAAACAGATAAGGAATGGGTCTCTGCAGTAGAAGCTCACCTCACATAGAACAGGTGCAACATATTCTTCAGGAGTGCACACTCCCTAATATAGAAAGGGTATTTAATGTGTCTTAGTAGATAATTCTTTCCTCACATGGAACAGGAATGTTTTGGGTCTCAACCGGCACTATTAGCACAGATCTGGTCACAGCTGTAGAAGTTCCACTTGCATAGAGGCGGAACTTCATGGGGTGGAGCTGTGTAAGATTCCTCATGCTGAGCAGGTAAATTAATGGCCCCAAATACAAGCTAGACTTGCGTAGAGAGCCTAGGCCTCAGCAGTCCAAATTCCCATCACAAAGAGCTTGCCCAGTGTTAGGAAAGATTTCCATTTCCTGAGTAATTTTCCCTCCAGTTGTGTACCCCCCCAACTTTTCTTTTTTGTCTAAACACCATAGTCTGACTTTTCCAGAGGAGCACAGCCTTCTGCTGCACTCCCCTGGGCTTTTCACTCACTGTTTATGGGGAAACTGACATGGCCTTAAAAACAGTCAGTACTTGGGAGACTTTGTTTCCCTTAGTCCTTGTCAATGTTGCAACTTTTCTGCAACATATGACAAGTGCACAAAGTACCTTACAGTACAGTGCACTTGGGTCTAACAGTCATTTCCAAAGGCCTTAGATACTCTCGAAGGATTTTTTGGGAGAAGTGCAGATGTGCCTTGGACAGGGCTGGTGGCAGGTTATAATTTCGTGTATTTTTAACCCTTTCCTGCCAGATAAACCGCAGGTACCATGTTTGGCACAAATAGGTGGCCTGGCTCCAAAATGGCCATGCCAGGAGGTTCTTTGTCCTATCCTTTGGCCATCTTGCCCCTTCACGTTCCCCAGGTCGAGCCGACCCGGGTCAGTCCTTATTTGGGCATGCATTCTCCCACGAAATGCCAAGCTTTCACGGGCTTCTGCATCCCTTGTGTGTGTGTGCCCCCAGGATGTGGGCTGGACTGTCTAGTTCCAATACACATCTTAGGTGTCAGAGAGTTTGGTGTGCTGTGAATGCCTGGGACCACCGTGGTCCACGATTGGCCCATGTATGGTATGCCTGTATGTAAGCAAATCTCCCATTGGGTCCTCTTCGTTTTGGCGCGAAGGAGATTTTGTATAAGAGAACGCTCCAAACACCCATACCATGTCAATCTCTGGAGTTCTCACTGATTGAAGGATAGGATCCAAGTATCCTCAAACTAAGAAGCCGAGTTGAGGAACCATTGGTGACCCGCTGGAAGGTTTGGCACCCTGAGCCTGCTGTCGTCCCGTGGGACCCCTCTGCATCTGGTCATCCTAGAAGGTCTGCGAAGACGCTTCAACCCATTGAATAGTGGGACCAACTATTCCCGGCACCTTCATAAAAAAACCTGCAAGTAAGCCTTTTCGAAAGCTTCCCATGGTCAACCAGTGGGCTGACCAGCTTGCGCAGGAGTTTTGCCCTGATACCGCCGCTGTTTCGAGGAGGCCCTTGAAACTTGGTACATCGCAAGCTCTGTGTTCACAGCACTCTCACACCGAATTTCGTACACTTGGCGTTCCCAGGTCTGGAGTAAAGTTAGTGCACCCAAACCAGAGTATACGCGGTTACCGTGTCGCCCAGCCGTGGTGACAAACTTTGCAAGTTCATTGCAGCTGTGGTCCTCTATGCCCTGAAGCCTGCTACAGCGGAACTGGCCTGATCCATCCACCAGGAGCGGAGAAATCGCCACTGTCCCGTTTGGGAATCAATGCTGTATCTTCATCGCTGAAAGTCGCAGAGCTGCGAGATTGCCACATTTGAACCTGCAACCGAAGTGGACTCGACTGCCGAAGTTTGGTCCGAAGTGCGCTGGGGGTCGGTGAGTAATTGCAACCCTTACCGTTGCCCCCTAGCACATCCATCCATATTTACGCACAAGGGGCCCCTGATGTCCCCTCTCTTTTCCACTGTTAGTGAGAACTGGCAAACTATTCCCGAACTCTGGAACCTGCTCTGCCCTGTTGGCGAGACCCTTCATGAATAGTGGGAATTTATTCTTCATCACCTCACCCACCTTCCTGTGCGTTGGCTGGCCCGAGTTACCCTTAGATCCTTCAGAGGTCACTAAAGTATTGAATGAAGTAATAACAATTCCACTGCATAGAAGATGACGGAACCCTGCATGAAGCGCTACATAAAACAGTTTAATACCTATCTGGATTTCCACTAAAGTATGTGAGTTGGCATTTAATTACGAATGTAAGCATTTCATTTTTGTTTTGTAACAGTGCTTGCACTGACTGAAGATTCAGGTTTTGATAGTTTTAAGTGTAGTTTTGAAGAATTGTAAGGGGCTGTGATGACTATGATTGCTGTAATGACATAATGACAATCCCTCACCCTTGAGCAAGGACCTTGATGCTGCTGAACGTTTATTTTACCATTTACAACATCGATTGAATGTTGGTTTAATGGACATTCGAACTAGACATTGCATACTAATCCATGCCCCAGATAAGGGTTTGAGGTGGCAGTAATGTGCACGCTTTTATAAATAATTGGAATGTATATTAAATTAGAAGAGTACAAATAATTTGGCTTAGCGAGAGTGTAAATAGTATGTGAAAGGCAACCAGAATCGTACTAAACTTGAAAATGAATAGAGCACAACTAAAACAGTTTTGTAGTAAAGAGGTCTGGCTTCAAACAAGTAATAACATTTGTGAAAACCTTCTCTCAGACATTAATATGTATGAACACACAACATAGATATTTCGTGATGCATCATGTACCAGTACGATTTCTCAGCAGATTGAGCACTCAACACAATGTTCGAGATCTGCAGGTCGCAGGTTCGAATCCAGGCAAGGCCAACTCAGCCTTCCATACTTCTGAGGTCGATAAACGACTATTAACTTGGGTGATAACTGTATGTAAAAATGTACAGCACTTTGGCAAAAGCCATATACAAAAACCGCATAATTTACATTGATGATAAATGCACACAACACAGGAACTCTGACAAATACTTCGGTGCAATGCAAGCAAGCATTCACTAAAAAGTATTGTTTGTTTAAAGAATACTTTCCATCTTGTTACTGGTATGATCCTAAAATGCTAGGAAAATAAATATGCATATTGCATCATTTTCATGAGACTCTACAGAGCCAAAACACAGCAGAAGTTGAACATATAGAAACCATTCCTCTTGTCACTGTGTGCTGTTTCTGACAGGGTAGGTGTGTGTAGCACAGAGACAAATATCTGAACTGCTCCTGCCTGGCCTGCAATTTCATCCATGCAGATAAGAATCAAAAGAGGAGTTCTGGGTTCCATCAAGTCACTTGCTCTTTGCAATGCACTCTGCTCTAAATTGGTGCATATATGGTATGCATAGAAAGATAAAAGGTGTCGTATATAAAAGATTTTAATGCATAAAAAGTCCCAGTACGATGCTTATCTGGAGGCTTGAGCCCTACCAAAACCATGTCTTAAGTACTGCGACATGGAAGAGCAGGATTCGAAGTGATGGGGATTACCAGTAAGTAATGTGATCATTGTATCCTGCCGCTCTTCCTCCTCCCAGCACTCACATTTAAGGAATATTAAATATAGTAACAGTAGGGCCTTTGAAACACCACATGAAAGGCAATGCATGCTGCTGCACACCCCATCACCAACTTTATAAGAGCACTACCTTTCCCCAGTGTGTGCGTGAACTGAGCACACCGGTACCAAGGGAACAGGCTGCCTGACTGCGACATTCAGCCTACATTAATGTCTGATTAATGTGTGTAGGTAGGTGCATGACCACTTGTGAATTAGCCATGCCTCTGGGTAAACTTCCATTAACCTTCGCTGGCAGTGGAATTATGCCACCTTCATATGCCATGCAAATGGCAGATCATATCTGCCGGCCAATGGAATCACAGTAGCCCTCTTGCCATCACCTGCAGGCCCTAAAGTCACAAACGAGTAGTCCACTTTCCGAAAAACTGCTGTCCATCCAATGTACATGAGCACTATTACCCCCCTGAGATCCAGCTTATGACAACCCTCCTCTCTGGAGAAGATGGTTTCAGATTGTAGGACTGAATTTGCAAATCCTGTTACCCATGGAATTTGGGAACAGCCTTTCAGAGAAAAGAAGGGATACAATGATGCATTCAGACAGAATCCTCAAAAATGGCTCCATACAAAAATGTTTTTCAATCTTCCCATCCTGCGTGCTTATGTGATATGATGGTAAGAAAAAAAAAAGTGTTCAGCATTTCAAACCCGTGTGTCCATTGGAGTACTTTGCAGGAAATTCAGTACCAGTGAAAGAGCTCGGGGGGCCCTGAATACTCCACAAGTCTGGAGCGAGAGAGAAGCTCTGCAAAAGCACTGGTGACTGCCCTCGGAGTAGAAATGGGCAAACCCTTTCTGAATTTCCCCCCTGCCACTCCAATAAGAATTGCAACACAGCTCGGATGTCACAAATACGAGCCTGTACCATGGCACACATGATTTGTTACGGTTTTCTTAGGATAAAAGAGGGAAAACTCATGCTGCACCTTAATCGGGATAGGTTCTCTTTAATCAAGATGTTGGAATGGTTACAACTTTTAGTGCAGGTCAATTACTACATTCCCTGCTGTTAATCTTCTAGTCTTATTCTGCTCTCCTCTTCTACGTAGTGGTGGTTTTCACCCTGGATCTGTGCTGCAGGGCCAAGATGTCGGGGTTGGCTTCTGGCTCCACAATATGCCCAGGTGTAGCCTTCTTCCTCCTGTTGCACCTTCTCCAACATTTTCTGCAACATAAAGAAGCAGAAATTTTTTTTTTTCAAATGTTCCCATCATCTTCCCTCTTTTAACCACCCCGTACCTTAGTCATTGGTGGTTCCCCCAGCCCTCAGTATTCCCGCCCTTATTCCCCTGTTCATTAGATCGGGCATCCCCTCTCAAGAGGTCCTGTAAGCCGCTGATGGCATCTAGTTGGCACAGGTTTAAACCGCAGAATGACGCGATCACGCTACTGCATCATGGCATCATCATGGGGCGTGATGATGTCATCGGTTTTCGTTCAGTTTTTTGGGCATAATAAAGGCGGCAGGCATTTTGCAATGCTGCAAACTACCAAAGAGAAGAACAGGAGGAGTTTTGCTCGTTTCTTGTTGTAAGTAGAACCTTTTATGTAAAAAGAAATAAAGCCCAGGGGTAGACTTTGGGGAAAGTATTGACAGAGTGTTATGCTTTCCCATAGACACATAACCTTCACTACATGATACCATTAAGTGGACATTGGTGATCCTGGTTTTTGAACCAGGTTTTTCCGTCTTTGACTAAGGTGGAAAGAATCTAAGAGATTGGGCCCAAAGGTAAGAGAACTGGGACTGGAGGGGATTTATAGAGCCATTTGAAGAAAAGATTACTTAAAGATTCCTGACTAAAGGGTTTTTCCTTTACTGTAGGGATTACCTGTTTTTGTAAAAGGACTAGAGGTACCCAGTGGGGTGTAACCTGTCCAGCATGTTTAACTAATAGCACCTTGATGTAAGGTAAGCTTTCGTGGAGTTTATTGGTCTATGTATGATCTAGACTAGGTTGACTTTGGCTGCTAGAGTAACTAGGGGAGTAGGAATCTTGTCTGGTGGAATGGCGAGAGGGTGAATTATTTTGACGCACCGGTATTAATTAAGATAGCGTGAATAACATTTAAAGTTGAAGATAGTCTAAATAAATTAGTCGAGACTCACCTGTTAGATATGTAGCATTAATTGTACATTTACAAAGACTAAGGGAATCTTTCTGAGTGGTTTTGGAATTAATTGGGTCATTTGGAGACCCATTGTAATAAAGTATATCTGTTTTTATGTAAATAGGGACCATGAGAGGATTTAGATGCACCAATTGATCATTTCTTCAGTCAAGAATACTACACGTACACAGTCTATCAGCCCCTGACAAATGTCCGACGGAGTAAAGCCTTTAGGAGAGAAACTTGGACAAGTTGGGCTATTGGAGGCGCATTGAATTACATACTGTTTGTATTTTGCTTCCAAAGTTTGAAGAATAAAATAGTGCATAGTGACACTGTATGGTTTTAATCCTTGTGTGATGTTGATGGATGAATTTCTGGATTGTGAATTTTTTACGGGATATTTATTATGTATTTTGTCTGATCGTATGTGCATATACATTTAATAAAATGGATTTATATTACATTTAAAGGTCATATGTGAAGTACGTTTTTCGAGTCCCCTGAGTATTTCCCTAGATGGGGAAGCCATTGTTTATATTAGTGCCCACATTCAAGCAGCTGAATGTTACGTAATACAAACCTGTGTAATATATATTTTGGTTAATGCATGGCTTCTTCACTAAACTGGCGCCCTTGATCTAATACCACAATTCTATGCAAGAAACCGGCGGTTTGATCAAAAATTAATCAAAGGTGGTGCCCAAGCTTTATGTAGTGGAAGTCGTCACAATATTACACAATCACAGGCAGTGGTTCTACAAAAAAAATAAACCAGCCTGCTTGACTATCCATAGTTCGCACACCCAAACATCCTTTTACATAATCAAATCTCTATATGTTTAATTCTGACTAGCAATAGGCTTTCTAAACTTAATTCTGCCACTTGTTAGCCGCTAGTATTGCACAAAGTTACATTTACAAATTATTCCAAGATTTTTGTTTTCCCCAATAACACCAGTAATTTATAGAATCAAAGAACCGTTGCATAGATGAATTACATTTATATACATATTTGTACATCACTATGTTTTTATCCGTCCCCTAGTGTAAGTGTGGGGATGGACCTTTAGATTGTTCATGTAATTGAATGTAGGGTATTATGCATTCCATGTGAGTTTTGCAGATCTGGGTTAGGGAAGCAATGTTCTCAATTTAGAATACACAGAATATTTCAACCCACCCAACTTGGGAGAATGGTTTGGTAATTTATATCACAGATGTAAGTGTCCTTCACGTCACAAATAGAGTGCCACTGCAGTTTAAAAAAGGAGGGATATATGGGATTTACATTTTCTTTATTTTTATCGCAATAGAAATTACACAATCAAACTTGCTCTTATTTCCCTTGTATTAAATAGCCATGGCCTTCACAGAGCACACATTACCAAGCATATCTTCATTATCCTATGATACAGAGAACTCTTCTTATCACAGCTTAATGTTAACTACTTGTGTGAAAACACTATGGGTACAATTCTGAAAAAGGTCTGGGAGCCCCTCTACCGAGAACAAACACAGCCAGATAGCCTGTTCTCTGGGCAGGGGCCCACTCTGGAGGGTCTACTACCACGCTTTAGCTTGCTGTTCATTTCACAGGGCCTTTTCTCACTGTGCCTTAAGAGAGGATCAGCTTTGCCTCACTGAGGAGGCCCAACAAAATCAAAACACGTGTCTGGGGTTGCTGATAGTACTCTTGTTCAGAGGAAAATTGCCTGGCATTTCTGTTCTGGACTACCCTGGTGGGTGGCACCAGACTAATATGAAATAGATATTTCTCCTCTGTGAAGGGAGCTAAAACGTGGTTGTAGACCCTCCTGAGTGGAAGACATTCCATAGAACAGGTTATTTGAACTTTCTCAATACATGGGCCCTACACCCCTGTTCACTATGGGTACAATTTAATGAGATTATAATTTACAAACCATTGGGCACTTGCTGCATAAAATGCTATCTAGATCACAGGACACAGCTCAGAAATGTATTTTTGGTAGGAAATTACATTTCACTTGATTTTACATGTAGTGAGAATGCACTGTACCGTTCCCATTTAATCAATGTATTTTGGGATTACCTTCCCAAACCAGGCCCCTTCTGGATCTTATCAGGGGAATATTTTTAGAGAGCATATTATCATTTCTATCAGGGAATGTTCATACTCACTTTGAATTGATCTTTAATGACACTGAGCCAATAGAGACCCTCTCAGATTGGAAATGTCCATGTCAGCAGGCCCCTCCTGATCTGCTTCTATGAAGTTGGGACTGCCTCTACTTCCCTTCTCTACAAGTTCACTTGTGGAGGTGACTCATTCCATTGGAACTGGAATCTTCCCATTTGCAGCCCTTAAATTGGTCTCTTCTATTAATCTATCCATTGGGAACACATGGTGTTCTTTCATGTAGCTTTTCCCAGCCATAATCCTATCCCATCATGTCATGTTATGCAACATTTATATCACGCCCATCATCGCTGTAGTGCCCTTTCGATGTGTGGACTTGTCTGAAAGGTGGCATTTTGTGACCCAGCAACACTGTCTCCAGATCTTAGTCTGTGGAAAGGAAGAGAGGTTTGGGGAAGAGGTGATGGTAGAGAGAAATTAGACAACAGAATGACTTAAATCAGAGAGGAAAAACTACTGAGATGAGTGGAAGGGGATATGGTTGTCTAAAACGGGCCACCCTAGCACGGTGGCAAACATCCCGCTCTGGCAAAGACAAAACTGACTTTAATGATCGCTCAAAAGAGTACAAGAAGTCAATCATTTTCGCCAAAGCCAAAACTTTTGAATCCAGAATTTCCGATGCTAAATCCAAGATGACATTTTTTTCTCTATCTTCAGAGAGCTAGAGACCCCTACACCTGCCCCCCAGAACTTCACCAAAGATAAGGCATGGTGTGACGAAATACAAACAGCCATACGCAACAAGCTGGATTCACTCCAAACCACTAAACAATCGCTCACCAATTCTCCCACCCCCACCCTCCTGACACCTCCCCACTATTCTCATTTAAGGCCATACAAGAGCAAGACATGCTCAACATCATGAGAACCATAAAGCCATCCAACTGTAAGGGTGACTCCTGCGCTGCCACAATTAGCAAAGACTGTGCCGATACCCTTGCACCATTCCTGACCGCCTTCGTCAACGCCTCCTTTGCCACAGGGAAAGTCACCTCCTGCCTCAAAAAAAAAAAGTTTGACCCACCCTCTCACAATAACTACAGGCCCATCACCACTGTCCCATTCTTACTCAAGATACTGGACAAAGCAGCCTACCTGCAGGTGCAACACATCATCGAAGAAAACAAGCTCTTAGGACTATGCCAATCCAGCTTTTGGCCAATGCACGGGACAGAAACTGCCCTACTTACCTAAAAATAAAACAGATGCCAGAGACCGAGGCAAACTAGCCCTACTCCTACTTCTCGACCTCTCTGCAGCATTTGACCTTGTTGACCACAACGTCCTTTGCCACCACCTCTCCTCCACGGCCAAATTCTCACCCGACGCCACAGCCTGGATCACCTCCTTCTTGCAAGGCAGGACCATGCAAGTATTCTGACTTAGCCTCTGCCTCACCCACCATCATGCTATGTGGGGTGCCAAGAGGATGCTGCCTCTCTCCCTCATTTCCTCATCCTTGATGCACTGGGTATCTCCTACGCCAACGATACCCAGATCCTCCTCACCCTCACAGGGAACTATGATACAGACTCCACAACACTCAACAACATCTACAACACCATCCAGACTTGGATGGCAGCCAACAGACTATGCCTTAACTCTGACAAGACAGAACTCCTTCTGGTAGGTTCCTCTGACACATTTAAAAACCTTGACACCCAGTTTAGCCATTTCACCATTGACTCTATCAAAATCCCAGTATCCGACACAGTGAAAACCCTCGGAGTCTATCTGGATTCCAAACTATCCATGAATAGACAAGTCGACGTACCATGCTAAACTCATTAATGCAGCTAGGCCTTTTCTCTCCAAGGAGAACTGCACTAACATAGCCAGAGCCATCACTGGCTCAAGGCTAGACTATTGTAATGTACTATTCTTGGGGCCTTCCACTAAAAGCCTGGAAAGACTGTAAGTCATCCAGAACAATGCGCTCCGTGCAGCTCAAGGCATCAGCAAAAGAGAACTCATCACGGCCGCCAGAAAATCAGCCCGCTGGCTCCCAATAAAAGAATCGTAGTCAAAGTGCTGACACTGACCCATAAATGCATCCACCTCTCCGCACAGGACTACCTATCGCAAAGAATCCACACTTCCACCTCCACAAGGCCAAATAGGACACCTTATGCCAACATGCTTCGCGTGCTCATGGAAAAAGAGCTAGAGCAGGTGGCGCAAGCTTCCCCTACCTTGCACCCTCACACTGGAATGCCCTACCCCCTACTCTTCGAGGCAAGGTATCTCTCATGGCTTTCCGCAAAGCAATGAAAACAGCACTTTTTGCCTGATGTGCACCACACTCGTCACCTGTAATTGCTGAATGCATCTCATGGTAATCTACAAAATGTTATATGAGCTGTACCCCTATTGTATTATTGTACAACATGTAAATGCATTACCTACCTGTACCTGTACCCCGTGTAACTAAGCTCCCTGTAAGTAACAGCGCCTCGATGCCCAAGGGCTGTTTGTGCGCTATTCAAATGTAAAAATAAATAAAATAAATAAGTAGGGATGCATGTTTCTCAAATGTGTTATGGTATTTTCTGCATTAGTGTAGGGTCCAGGAGAGTACAGCTCAGTTTAGAGCAGAGTTTTATTGTGATGGCAATATCTAGAAGCATGGTACTAGATAAAGTTAGTTGGTGAATGGTCCGCCCACTTTTTAAAGTGTAAAATATTCCCTTAATTATGTTGCACTATTTGATTGGCCCAATCTTTCATTTGGTCTACCTCACAGTCAGATACTCCTATAGAATACAATCTTCATTGAGTGATTATAATGTCTATATTGGTGACCAGAAAAAGGGGGGAACCAATCTGTTCTTAACTTTAAATGCTATATCCTTTTTATTCTATAATTCACAGTAGCAACCTTTCACCTCAATGAAATAAGGATTTATGTAATCTGTCCTCGCAGACACACATCTGAGTATATGACATGAATATATAGCATTCATTTATACGGTTGGGAATATTTAATTATTTTAATAATTTTTGATAAACATAGGAAATACACATTTGGAGGCAAATTAAAGAGGGGAATCTCGTCTTCGAAAAACACACTCTGATTTTTCTCTACTTCATATGGTTCCAACACTATTAACTACATTTGTTTCCATGTCAGTCAAAATACTTACTTCGGATAAACACAATCTCCATCAAAGTACAAAGAATTAACCAATTACATAACAATAGAATGCAATAGTAACAATACAATGGTAACAACCAAATAAAACCAGCCTACAATGTTAAAAATAATTGAAACAGCACAATAAAATGTAGTCTTTAGAATTCATTAACAGCTTCCTTTGCTTTAACGCACAACAAAGGTAAGTAAAGCCCAGGTTACCGAGGGGGTATTTTTCATCAAGATGTAGGTTAATTGTTTCGATGTATAATGTGATATTTGAATCATGCCTTGCATTTGCTCGATGGACATCATCTGACTCGTGAGCAAGTCTATGTTATGGGTTCAGTGAATGTTTGATTTGAAATGAGAGGCCAGGCCTTCTTTATTCTCCTGCCTTAGCTTAACAGTTGTCTGGCATTATTACTAGGCAGAGGGCAAAGATGCCACATTAGCTGGAAGAATTTACTCTTGCGGCTCTGTAATCAAGCAAACAGGTTTGAACCAACAAATAATAATCTCCTGGTGGAACATAGATTTGATTTAGTTTTAAATCTTTTAAAGTATGTTTTTTATGTCCTCTTCTCTTGAGGAGTTTCCAAAGGTGGGGTGGCCCTGAGTTGAAACTCTGATCAGCCTGAAGTCAGCACAATATCGGGCTATTAAAACCTATACAAACAAACCACTGCTTTTCAACATATTTACACTATGATAAATTATGTAATATCTATCATGTTTTTATAAACATTGTACAATAATCGGATAGTTGTAAGAGAAATGAATACACTGTGTATTAAAGAAAACAAATACAGTGATAGTTCATTTGGGCTTCATTTTTTTCGAGTACAGCAGAGAATCTTCACTTCATAATGAGGATTTCTGTAACACATGCCAGGTTTAATTTATGATGGGCACGGTTTTCCATAAATGCAGAGTATTTCTACCTTGGAAGTTGTCAGCATTTCGTGTTGTCAAATTAAGTTATTCAAACTCCATCTTGGGGGTTAAATATACTCCAGCCCTACTATTGTTCCTAAGATGGTTTAGTTTGTGTCATTATCCATATCATGTGTCGAGTACGGTCTCTCAAGTGTGCATGTGATTACCTAATTGGTGCACCCTTCCGTAACAATGGAAGAAAGATGACAAGTGAAGGAGCATGAGGCACCATTATGGCACTTCTCACTTTCAATTCAGGCAGTCATCATTTGCCTTTGATTCTCCCCACACGAGCAATGCAGATGCTCATACCACAAAGACAGCGAACTTTCAAAGAGACTTTGTTTATAGCGTGCCACCATTGCAGAACCATGTTAAAAAGGGGGCAAAGCTTTAAGTGCTCCTATTTGATTTCTCATCTCTGTAACCTGGTCCCTGGAGAAGAACAAGCCAGAGATTGGCCCAGGTAACTAGCTCATTCGATAATAGGAGGAGGAGTGTAGTAGGGAGGGGAGAGTAGTAAAGGGAGAGGGAAAGTAGTAGGAGACAGAAGAACCTCCTGAAGGACAGAGCGAGGAAGAGAAAAAGGATTCTCGGAGGAAGAGAAAGGAGGAGAAGGGAAAGGGAAGAAAGAACATCAGGGCAAGAGGGTGTGAGGTTAAAAGACAGAGTGGGACCTGGTTGATGGGAAGGCACCACTTACGATAACCTTATTGTGGGACCCTGGTTTAGTTTCCACCTAGAAACTAGAACTTCACACTTTCAATATATATATATATATTATATATATATATATATATTTTTTTTTTTTACAATCTCAACATTAGCTCCCCAACTGACACCCTCCCCTTCTTCCCCAACTATGTTCACAGCACACATTCCCACTCCCCCCCTCCCTACCCGTCCCCAACTGGTGCCCACTCCATCCCTGGATCTCAGGCTCCCCCGCATTTGGTCCTCTCTCAGAATGCCGAGATCAGGTTCCCAGCAGGGTTTCACCGATCTACCGGTCACCTAACTAATCTATTTGTGGGGGTGTGAGAGCAGGTTCCGTTAGGCTCCTGTATCTTGCACTATATTCCCGTGCCCAAAGGATTCTGTTTATACAGACCTTGTTGCGCCTATCCCAGCAGTTTTAGCCCTGTCTTATATTCTAGTCCAGGTGTCTGAGTCTGCAGCACCGTGAGTACCGCAGCCTCCCTTTTACTTATCTGCGCCGTCTTCCTTCTGGATACCCGATTCCAATGGGCAGCTTTGTGTGTCAAGCCACTCTAACGCATCCTCTAGAGTATCAAAGAACAGTGCTTTGTTTTTGTGGTACACCTTCAGTTCACCGGGTATATTAACATGTACTTGTAGCCCGCTTCCCGCAATCTTCTTTTCACTGCACCATAGTTCATGCGTCGTCTTTGTACCAACAGCATGTAATCCGGGTATGCCGTTATGTTTGCTGATGCCCTCTGTATCGTTCCTCCCTTCCGGAAATGCTCCAGGATTTTTGCCCTGTCTCGATAGTTCAGGATCTTGCCTATTATCGGCCTCGGGAGGGTGGGGGGAGAGGGGCTCCTGGTGGTGGCCTCCTTGTCAGGGCCCTGTGCGCCAGTTCCACCACAAATCCATGAGTCAGCACCTCTCTGGTTATCTCTTGCAGCAGCATTGTTTCTATATGTTCCGTGGGTTTTGGTCCCTCTGCTCCTTCTGGCAAACCCACAATGCGTACGTTATTTCACCGGGCGCGTCCCTTCACTTCCTCTGCTCTGTTTTCTAAGTTAGGCTGGTTTAAAGTTGTTGCTTTCTGTGACCCTCAAATTGTGAATCACTGAGATGCAGATGATGCATGTCAGAGACCCGTCGCCTCCATAGCCAGAGATGAGGCCCACACTACATCCGATTAGGAATTTCACCTCTAGGCGCGTGCTCCCTAGGATAGGATAGGGGCATTTTCCTTAATAGCCTTGTCCAGCTTCTAAAAATCCCCCAAAACAAACTGGTCTGTGTAGGAAACTTATGTGCTTGCTCACAGAGCCAAATGAGCCTCAACGCAAGACTTCTTAAAGGCTGCATCTGCCTTCCAGTCCACTGGATCACACTGTGCTGCTTCCTCAGCCACCATGGACGACCTGCCCACCAAACTGTACAGAATTGGCTCTATCTCCACAGCTTCAGGCAAAAAGGATTCCACTACCCAACGTAAACAATTTCACCTTAAAGCAAGGCAACATGCTCTGCCTTGTGCATTCTCCTCAGATAACACTTTGTCCTTGATATCTGAAATAAGAGAATAGCTCAGGGGCAACATGCTCATCTTGGAAACAAGATTACACTGAGCAGCATTGGTTCGATACCCAGTCCCGAACCCACGCTTAGAGGCCTAATCTGGCATGAAGTGCAATTTAAGACTCCAATTTAATGTTTGTGTTGTTTAAATAGGCAAACACAGTTTGGGGACTTGTACATTGCCAGACATCTAGGTCCCCCAATGTCCCAGGTACCTCCTGGGAGGCAAACCCTATACTGTCAACGACCTGCAGCAGCACCCTCACCAAGACTGCCTCATCCAGGTACTTGCCCCAGGCATTGTGTCTTCCTCAGTGGTGCTAGATGCTCTAGAGGATGACTTGGACAAAGATAAAAACTGTGAAGAGTAAGTGAAAGCCTCTCCCTCTTTAAGACTGCGTTTTTGTGGCCAAGGGCCTCCTCCAAAGCTTGCTGCACAATCTTCTGTGTCTGAGAAACAGCAAGATGCATTTTGTGCTTATTCTGCCTCATCAATGTAGGAGTGGGAGACACCGAATACTCGAAACTACCACATGTGCCTCAGTTTACTGGACCTCTTCCTGCCATAACAACACATTTCCAGAAGTTAGCCATTCCTCTCAGTTGAGAAATGGCCACACCAGCCTTTTTGACACAACTGCGAGCCAGCACTGGCACACCCTAGGAAAAGCATATGCTATTTAACTTTAAATCATCATACCAACACACCTACCGAGGGGGCAAGGACCTCCTCCTCACAGTTGGGAATTCTTGAGTCTCATCTCGAAAACTGGGAGCACCGACAGTGAGTAATGCACCCCTGGGCTGCATTTGGATATCTGCTTCTCAGCATCCCACCTTAAACACAAGTATGAAAAAGGCAATTGCCTCTGCACTGGAGCACCAAACCCCCATTCCTCACCCTGATGAGGAGCAGGGTTGTCTCACCTCTTCCAGGGTGCATGATTTTTGCAGTTCCAAGATGCAGTCCATATGCACCATAGTTCATGCACTCCCTGCTCACATTCCGATGGGCTGCTACACGCAATGCCCGAGTCAACCAAGCCCGTTCATCCAAGCAAGGAGGTCAGGAGGCTATCCGTACAATTCAGTACCCTCAGTTTCCCCATACCTTCTCTGACATATGCAAGGCATAGTAGTCTCATGGATTCCCAAATGTTGTTTCTCAATTCCCAGCAGCTAGAGGTTGAAGGTCCCTGTCTTGAGGGTAGAACATTTAAATTTAGAATTATGGCTGTGAGGAGAGGATTTACATCTTTGGGGAGGAGCCAAACACTATTAATTGAAAAGAAAGGGCCCTGTCATGCTGGCTGGCCCCGCAAGAATAAGTGCTGGTGCAAGTAAGAGGGACATGGAGGTGAAAAGTTAATAGACACCAGCAATTACAGTGCTATTCTGTGGTATAGAGAAACGGCAGGCACCTCTACCTTCTATTTAGCATGGAAAATCCGCAAGCAGATGAACAATTAAGAATGGACACAAAAAAGGTGGTATGTACATTCCAAAAGACAGTGAGACCGGCATGTATCAAAAGTTGCTTAAGTGGATGGCGATAACACACATTTCTTCCACTAAAAACACGTTTTCCTGCTGTATCTATTCTAATGGGTGTCATGGGGCGACATAGGAAAGTGGATATGGCCAAGGAAATGTACACAACATTCCACAATGAATAGTACGTATCCAACAACATGCACTCAGAAACATGCATCCTAACCCCAGCATGTGCAAGTGGAACGTGATACAAATATATGAAAAGTGATTTGGGATATGCACTTGGAAGCTCCTCATGATTACAAAGCAAGCCTGCATGCTCCTCAACCACAATTGCTGTTATAGCTACTGTCGGCGCTAAGCCCACATACAAGACAATCCTTGACAGGGTATGTGAGCTAACACCCTTAATGATATTGTATATGGTAACTTAAACACAATACTCACGAGGACCAGAAACACAATCTGGAGTGTCGGCAAAGCCCACAAACTCTGCTGATCAAACACGGTCCCAGAAGACTCTTAACAGCAACGGGAGAGTAACTTAATACATATGACTCCAGATAAGGGACAAGTAGGAATAGTGCTTGCAGAATAGCGAGGAAAACCTAAGTATTCGCACAACAGCACAATGCATCTAACCATCAATAGGGAACAAAGAAAGAGAAGTGCAAGGAGAATAACAGGAAGAGACTTCAAGAGAAAGTCGAGGAACAGGAGCAGGGAAACATACATTACAAGTGCAAACCTCCCCACACCCCCAATCCCACACAGGGAAGGAAAAGAAAAGGATACACAATAGGAAATCTCTCAACAAGGTGTGTCTAAAGGGTACACTGGTGGACAGGGCAAGGTCAAATGAATAAAGAACACAGAATATGCTGCACAGGAAAAGAAAAGCACTGGGAAGTGCTGACTGCAAAACTGAGGAACACAAAAAGGAAATTCAGGAAACAGAAAATACTAATATGCACACTAAATTCAAAATCCAGGGATCCAGAAATAAGAAATTAGGAACTAGACACTAAGCACAAGGGGCTGGTCACAAACGGGAACACTGCAACAATGGCCAGCACTGGACTAAAGCAAACAGAGACTTTTTAAGCTGGCTAACGATTGCACACCTCAGGTGTGCAGTTTGCTAGTATCTGCCAGTCAAAGGTGCTCCTTATCCTTCGCCGAACCTTGCCCTTCAAGGGTGGAGAGGAGGCAGTGGGTTAGGTATTCTGTGAAGCATAGTCTTTTGATTAAAGCTGCGCACTGACTGCCAAAAACAATGGATCCGAAAGGGAAATTAAATGGAAAATATAGATTTAGAATCACCAAAGCACTGTTTCGTAAGATTCGGAAGGAAAGTCCAATGGGGAATAAATTCCAAATCAGGCCCCCGAGTGGTGGGAACGAGAACTAAGGGAGCAAATCATGACAATAGGCATGTTATCATTTTGCATTCAATGGAAATTGTAAGTTGAAATCTTATAACAATTTGTTTGTGTGTCCTAGTGACACATGTTATGGAATGACAGATACAATGCATATTCCAAACCTGGAATTAAAAAAACAGTCAAAAGTAGTTATCATACTTAAAGTATTAACTTCAAGAAAATAATTGTATATTGTGCCCTCCCCACATTGGAAGCCTAAGTAAACTTACTAAATTTGAGTTCTGATATCAGAAACCGCGTGTAACTTATTATAGTTAAACTTTGATGTCACAGTGCCTGGAGGTGGAGTTTGTATAAAGCTTTAAATGCATTTCCAACCCCTCCCTCGTGGGCCATTGCACCTAAAGTGCAAAACTATCTGCAGTGCAGTATGGATACACATAGCTAGTATGCCACACGTTTGCCGAATTGCAACGTTACCCAATGCATTTTGCCGAATTATTATTTTACTTTTTTACATTTTTTAAATTTTTTACCATAGATGTTAAGGTATATGAAGGGGGAAATTGAAGAGGAAGTTATGGGGGCTCCCTTTTCTTTCTGTGTTGACAAGAGGTAACAACAACAAAATATGCAAAGTGACCATTCGGGAAAAAAAGAATCGTCAAAACCTCATAGATCCCACTTATCTTACCTCATGTGTTCTGCAATCCTCATGTGTTCTAATCTGCAATGACGCATGTTTGTTCACCAAAAGGCAAACATCTCTGGCAGCATGTTTCTCCTTTTTTTCCTCAAAGTCAATTATTCTTAATATAGCACTTAATTTTATTCAGTCTGTTTCCAATGCTGCGGAATTTGACTTAACCAAGTCACATAGAGATAAGTGATTTGCATATTTCAAATATGCACGAATACAATAGGACAGATGGGTACGATAGGAAAGATATCATAGATGTTTTAGGAAAGATGCGATGGATACGATCAGAAATATATAGAGAAACAATAGGAAGATTGCAATAGACATACATATAGAACGGTAAGGAAATGTTAGACATCATATGGAAGATAAGAAAGATGGGTACTACAAAAATACATGCTACTTCTAGCAGGCCTCAAAATTTGCACTTGCCACTAGCCATTGGCTAGTGACAATTGACTCTTGGCGAGTGGGAAACAGTGTGCTGTTTCTGTGGAGAATTGAGGTGGCAAGTGACCTATTATGCCTGGTTAGTGGTCTGCAAGCTGCCATTCTTACCACTGGTTGTAGCTTGAAAGATCTGATATGCTAGAAAGAATGAAAAATATGATATAAAAGATTAAATGGATGCAATAGGAAAAGTACAATAGGTATGATTTGAAGAATGAAAAATGATAGATACAGTGAATTGGATGCAATAGATTATATGCTACTGGAAGGATGCAATGGGAAGAATGAAATAACGATATATTTGATATGTGGAAAAATGATGACTAATCTACAGAAGTACAGGATAGAGTAGTGGCTAAACCACCTATTCAGCTCCACACTACTACTTAAGCATTAGGAGAAAGAGGGACGAGAGGAAAGCTAGAGAGAAGAGAAGACTCGGGACAGCAGAAACTATGACGAGAGTTCTTCTCCCCTGACTGGGAACAAATCAGAGAGCCTAATAATAGACAAGGCGGAAGAGAAACTATTTAGAGGGGAAGAAGGGCATGAATTGAGAGTATGGCTATGCTCCTCCAGCCAATCAGCCAGACAAGGGAGAATATAACTGCCTTCAAAGTGAAGTGTGTGTGATCCTAATAAGATCACCAATTGTGAATGTGTATACATTTATATTATTGATTTAGAAAATATATATGGTAAGATTCAGCATTCCTCTCCAATCCACATCACACTCTCTCTCTCAAACAATCCTTGACCGATCTCCCCTTCTATTAAACCAAAAGCTCTGTGTGAGTGTCTGTCCTAATTCCCCATTGCACGTGTCTTTATCAGTCAGTTAGGCCTCATACTCAATCAGCAATACTCCCCTCTCAAGATCCCATCTCAAATGTGTCCCATCTCTCTCCTCTCCAGCTCCCTTGCAGCCAGCCGCTCAAACTGCCTTAAGCCTCTGCCAGGGCCTCTCATCTCTCTTCTCTCTCCTTGGCCCCTTAGCGGTCTGGCCTCCTGCCAAAGCTCTGCCAGAATGCTTCCCCAAGCTGCATGTCAGCCGATTCTCCAAAAGCCTCTCTCTCTCAAGCTGCATCCAAAACGCTACCCAAATGCCTCTTTCTCTCATACATCTACTGCTCATTTCAGGCTCCAAGTTATAGTGTCACATCACGTCACTCTTTCTCCATGGTTACATGTCAAACCTCTCTTAGCAAGCATTTCTCTAAAACCAAGCGCCTAAAGGTCTGTGTGTGTTCTAGTCACTGTGACATTTCATCATATCTTGTCTGAATTCTCTGGCCTTCTCCTGTCTGTGTTACGAAACACCATAACATCCTCCCATTTCTCCATTCATTGTCAGCTCTTAGCTTACTGAAATCCCTCTCTCCGTGTCTGTCTCTGTGCAAAGCACCTCACTCCCTGCGAATATCCCCCCCCTTCCTGTCGGCGAGCAAGCCAGCGATGCTGATATGCCAGGCCCTCTTCTACTCGGGCAATAGTTACATCTTATCTCTCTGTCTACCAGCCTTTGTTTACACATTCCTCGATTCACAGTGTACCATAACAATGTCTCTGCAGACCGAAGTGGAGCTTCTCTTCTGTGTCTCTTCAGAATGGCTTAAGAGCCAGCTACATGCTCTATAGTGCCTAACACATTCTCTCTCAAACCAAGCGCTATACCATGGCTCAATGCATACTTCTAAGTGCACATTCATGCGTGTCTAAATGCATACATAATAACATATATCTAAACATGTATAAGCAAGGCACTTCATATAACGGGGCCTCTTTCTCTAGCAAACCAAATGGCTGAATAATATGGATAACTAAATGTCACTACTCAGAATGAATGATGAATAAATGAATCCCTAAATGAGTAATGAATTTCTAATGATAACATACCAGGCCTCTATTCTCAAAACGGTTCTAAATCACAGGTAGGGATCAAGAGACTTCTTGCTCTCTGAGCATATAGTTTCTATATACAAGAAGAAAGTCCTATATTCTATTCGGTGTCACCTTATTCTCTTCCCACATAAAGTGGAATTAATTATCGCAAAATTTTATTAATCATAAAACAGTCAATTTCGTAAAACAATCATAAAAATGATCATAATACATAAAACACATACAATATGTTAAAACAACACAAGTAGAAACACCATGAGTGAGTCACGTTGCAATCATTTTTCAAGGATCTTAAATATGTGTAGAAATAACAGTCTGATTCCCCAAGCCTAACTACTTTCAGCCTATTTCCTGTTAGTATATTAAAAAAAAAAACGACTCGTACAAGTTTCTGTCCTTAATATACAACAATGTAGGACATTCTTCAGGGGAGTATGTCTTGTGCCGATATTAAAAATCTTCTTTGGTAGGGGAGAGTATCCTCTCTTTCCTAGTAGAAACTCTTGGACATTTTCTGGTTCTTTCTGCAGATTCCCAATTTCTTCAGGGAATTCTTGCGTTTCCTCTTCTCCTCTCTAAACAGTCTGGAAATCTCCAAACAAATAATTCTCTTTTCTCTGGGGTCCCTCAGATCTGGATCTCAAATGGTGATGGCCACCTTGTTGGTAGCTATGACTGCAATTACTGTAGTTCACAGCTTCATCCCAGTGAGATCCTGTAGCAGAAGCAATGAGACGCCTCAAACTACTTTCTATCGGTCAGGTTTTATGTAGTTGCCCAGGCCATCCAAACCGTCCTATTCAAGCGTTCCCGTTCTGGTATCATCTGGTATATAGAAACATACCAGGCCTCTTCATATAATATCTGGTTTTACAGCATCATGAAGCACGACACAGGCAACAGATTCAAAGTTAAAACAAAATCCCTTTTATTAACTTAAATGTCAGGATGGTGTAAGGCCTAACTTGCCCTATGCTAAGGTGGGATTTCCCTACCTAAAGAAACTAAGTATAGTTTAAGTCAGTAAGTTCATCTCAAGTCTGTGTCCAAAACCTATACTTGCCCTAACAACTAAAGCTGAAAAATGTGTAGGGATGTCAGTAATTAAAGAAATGGTGTTCCAAATAAAGTTCTGAGCTCCTTCCAGCTCTTGACTTTACTTTCCCACTCTCCTTCCCCAAGTTCAAAGGAGTTCCAGACCTCGGGGTTCCCTTCCCCAAGAAGACAGCATAGTTCCAAAAAGGGCCTTAGGGTTCCCTAGCCCAAGTTCAAAGCAATCTCCAAAAGGCCTTGGGGGTACCGTCCCCAAAAAATTACACATTTTGCAAAAGGTCTCAGGGTTCCCTTCCCTAAGGCAACAACACAGTTCCCGAAGTCTCAGAGTTCTCTTCCCCAAGTTCAAAGCAGTCTCCAAAAGATCTCAGGGTCTTCTTCCCCAAGAAGAAAACACTGTTCCAAAAGGACCTCCGTGTTCTTTTTCCCAAGGCATCAACTTGTCCAGCTTGCCAACTCACACTCAGTTCAAGACTCTTAATGTTCAAAACCAGTTCCAGGTCGACGTTAAAATCCTTCAGGCACTTCAATAGTTTACACAGATTGCTATTTTCTTCATTCACTTCAGCAATCTAATTCACAAGTGAAGATTCATTATCTTTACTTTTCCTTAGCTTTTTCAGACAGGTTATCCTCAGTCTAGGTGAAGTTGTCAGACCACATGGTCCACCCATTACAGGTCACGCAACCAATAACCCTAGGCTTTCTTGCCCACACAGGATTCTGTCACTGCACCTGTGCTCTGCACCCTCTTGGCTTTTCCACAGTGTGTTCTTCCACACTATTCACTCTGCGGTGCTCACTCTCTTTCACCCCTTTGCTTTCATACTCTTCAGAAGTATTCATAAAGGTTAATTCTTTGTCTTTAACTGTTCATTACATATGTTTCACACATGCTTTCATTTCATTGTAGGCTTATCAAAGCTTTCCTTTAGTTCGGTATTCAATAATGCTTGCTTTATATTTGTAGGCTTTCCTTTCCTTATAGTTCAGCCTTTGCTCGATATTCAAAACTCCTCACTTTGGGTTCACCATTACTTGCACACAGTTTCCAGTTCATCCGGCAATATTGTCTGCTCCGTTGTAGCCCCAGGAGCGCACCGGTAAGAGTGTTCCCTTCAATTCACTCGCCAGTCTTTGGCGGCTCCTCCGGGCGTTCTCTCTCTTCTTTCTCCTGGCTTCCATCAGCTGTGCGCACACTTTGCGGGAGCTACGCAAGCAGCGCTCTCATTCAGTAAGCTTCATTGAGGGTTCTGGTAGCTCAACTCTTCACACGCAGACGCCACCGGTGGCCTGCAGCACTCGGGAGTCTTCCATGCCCCACAGCTCTGGCTGTGAGCACAAGGCAGAGAGACTCCAACCGCTTCGCCCCTCTCACGGTCTCTCGTCTGCAATAGCCGGCGTCCTGGCCTCCAGGTAGGACTCTCCTTGGCAGCCTCCTTCTCAGCAGGAATTCTCCCCTCTCAGACCAGTCTCTCTCGGCCCGGCTTCTCTCTGGCTGGTTTCCACTTCCTCCGGGCTGCTCCACCTTTTATGCACCTGTGACCTGATAACAGGTTAACGTGCAAGCCCTGGAGTTCAATTGCCTGACTACAGTTTTTGTTTTTCTGTGGATATGCCTGACCTTCACAATAGTTTCCAGGCTTCTTCCTCACCAGACCAGAGTGGTGTAATTGCATGTTAGTGTATACAACTCCTAGTTGCCTCTTCTTCGTCCCAGTATTAGAGTGGGGAATTATGCACAAATATTGGTTGTTTTCTTAATAGTTTGGATTGATGTTTCTCTGACACAATATCAGGGCTTAGATATTTGTTTACCTTATTTGAATACGGAAGCCTCTTATTTAGCCTCTTGCTGATGTTACTACATTTATGACATTTTCCCAGGTCATCCTCAAAGGAAGAAAAGGGGAAAGGATGACAATACCCCTAAAGGTGGCTGGGACTGAAGGTTCATCATGAAATGGGGGATACCATGTCTTAACCAAGGACATCCCCCCCCATGTCCCCTCCACCTCACCCCTTCCCCCCCCCCAAGTCTCCTCTACCCAGATGGGTGGGGATCCAAAAGCGATGGCCCTTCCTGGGCAACCTGAGCATAGGATATCGGGAAGAAGGAACAGAGGACGTCCTCGGGTTCCTCACAACACCCATGTGTTTCTTTTTCTTTGAAGCTAAGGAACCTTCATTGTAGACCTAGGGCTTGTTGAGGTTTTCTTTTCTTTGATAAAAATCCTTGAAACATGCCTTTGTGCCAGTCTCCTATGTCTGCCTTGCCACAGGAACTGCAGGGGACAAGCATCTGTTGCCTCAACATAAAATGGATGCAGTAGTGTATATTTCCAAAATAATACAATGAACTGCCACATATCTGTGAGTTAAACAAGGGGCCTAGAATGGTCACATGCTCGGGGAAGTGAACTACCATATGCTGTTTTCCGAACCGTGACCTCGTCACCTTAGGATCTTCCAAGGACACATAATCTAGAGGTGCATCTTGAAGGAGCTGCTGGATGGGGTCTCACTTTGCAAAAACCAGCACGGAAATGTAAAAATGGAAGGGAATGCACTGTCGATCACATATTGGGACGTCTGTCCTAACAGCTGGTGTGAAAGACATTTAGAAGGCAAGGAGAACTGTTTTACTGTGGAAACGGATGCAGAATATGGAATAAACGACTCTTCTTCTTGACAACCATCTCCAATGCATCAATTAATGTATGTCAGGTCTAAGATCTTATCAAGCATGGTTAAATAAGGGTTTCTTGGTGGAGGCTCTCTTAATTGATTGTGAGCAGGCATTGAGTGGCCCTATTGTTCAAATGTAGTGGTTTAGCATTTCTAGTTGACAAGGCCATTTTAATTTGCTGTCATTCTGTTGATAGGCCCCTGAAGCAGTTGCAAGGAAACTGGAATGGAAGGCTCAATTGGGAACAAATGAAGAGAAGCAGAGTTTTGTTCTGAAGACACCAAAGGTACTGCCCCACTATTCTAGTCGTCTGAACCCAATGAAATGCCAATGCAAAATGTGTTTTACTTGGGTATGTTTAATTTGTTAGTGATGCCTCTGTCTATGGTCAATTTTACATGTATTTCTTTTTTTATTTGTTTTTACATTGCAGGGAACAAGGGACTACAATCCCAAGCAGATGGCAGTCCGTGAGCAGGTCTTTAATACCATCATCAACTGCTTCAAGCGCCATGGTGCCCAGACCATCGACACCCCAGCCTTTGAGCTGAAGGTACGTTTTTCAGATTTTAGTAATGGGATCTTGAGCCATAAATGCGGATGCCATACACCATACTCCATAGTTGTATGCCATAGACAAATGACATATATTCACACACCATACACTCCTAAACCATACAACCATTCGCTATAAACCTGACACTCATACACTAGACACATGTATGCCACACGCTCACATATCAAACACTCATACACCACACTAATATGCCATTAACTCATGCCATACACCATACCCCAGATGTATATTCCATACACTCCTATACATATACTCCTATGCCATACTCCTATTTGTATGCCATACTCCATATATGTATGCCATATGCCAAACACTCGTATGCCATACACATGACATACACTCACGCTCATAAGCCATATGCCATAAACTCGACACTCAAACGCCACACACTCGTATTAAAGGCGTTCACATACACTCATCAGCCACTAATCTGACATACACCATACTTCATACACTCCTACACCATGCACTCATATGCCATATATACACACGGTACATAAACACATGGCATCCACTTGCACGACTTAAAACATACACTCATAGACCCTATGCCGACCACTCACATGCCATACACTCATGCCATACTTCCTTACGCAATACATTCATACAACATACATATAGGTCATATGCTCTTACGCTAGTACACTAATATGCCATACACTCATGACCTACTTACATACACTAGACGCCATGATCCCCATCAAAAAGCACTGAAGTAAAATTGAAGAAGAATTCTATGAAAGAAATGTGTTACTCGAACAAAGAATTAAAGGTATGCAAACAGTAGAAATAATGTTAAGGTATAAAAGGGTCCAAAGGTACTTACTTCCACCGAAGAAAAACATTTGTCGTATTGCAAAATCGTGTGCAATATACTGGGGTTAAAAAACGTCCATGTGTTCAATTGTTGTACATACAACAATGAAGTGATGAGCTTCAGAATGTCAAAGGGGTCCTGAAGTTTTGGTTCTGATGAGCTGTTGCAGGAAGGATGGATCCTGAGGTCGATGTATAATATTACAGAAAGATTCATTCTTAAGAAGCACACGTCTTAAATCGCTATAAACATGTTTTCTGATTTAGGTTCTGATGAGCTTTAGTTTTTGTGTCTCTGACTAAAGACCCACCCACCTTCGCCAATGCCTTTTTCAGTATTGCATCTCCCCTGCACTCGGACTAGGGCATTGTCCAACTGCAACCACAAATTATTTAAATATTTCTGTGAGCCCCTGGTTTTTTTTTTTCCTGTTTAAGGGGCATTTTACAATTTAGTTTTCCCGTTCCCCTCAGCACTTCTTTGTCTTGCTATGGGAGGACGGACCTCAATATGACTGCTACCAAAAACAGACACTGGTGGAAGGGCTGCCTGACACATCGTCCGCACTGACAGACCACTGCCGCCCCCCCCAAAACCCTTAACAGTGGTTGGTACCATTCCCTCCAACACTTGAGGTATAGGACAGAGATTGTCCGAAGGCCTTTGGTGTAAAATTGATGCAGTAATGAATCCTTCCAAAAAAATTACTTTCCCACTTAGCTCCTTCAGGATCTGCCTAACCTCCCATAACTCAGAATTGAGGGATTCATACCCTCTATCCATAGTATCTAGAAGCCGCAACAGCACCGGGAAGGACCACTCATCCACAACCGTCATGCCCAACCCATTCCCGGCGGCCTCTGCTTATGCAAGGTTGAGCCAGTATGCTCCGAGACCCCCGACCGGCCCATAGAGTCAGAGTTTGCTCAGAAGCACGTTAAGACAAGATAGCAGCACCCGTCAGATGGATGGGGGTGCAGATCTATACTTCAACACCAATCAATAAGGACAACTCAACGGTTTGGCAAAGGGGGTCCGTTTAATGACAAGTACAAAAAATGGGGAGTCATGAATATCAGCAATGATGCGAACTTCCTCCTCGCTTCAACTCCAATGAACTTCATAAAAAAGCTAACATTTATACTAAAAACTCGTCATCATTGACTTGTAACACTCAAAAATTGATATGCAATTCTATTGGTTCGGAAAAGGTAACTTTACTATAGGTACTATATCTGTATATGGTAACGGAGTGAGGGGATTGGGTAAACGCTGTCAGGTGGGCATCTAAGCCCTTCCTTGAAAAATGACTGCTGCAGACTAAAAGTACGACGTCCCATTGGTTCTTATAACTATAGGACCCTAGATTACTTGGTCCACTGTGATTGGGTTGGCATCAACCCCATGCATACTTTCTCCCTTTGCTTAGCAGCACGCAGAATGGTCGGTCAGGTGCAGGGTGCCCCTCAACTCACCCGGCCTTCCTCCAATTAATCATCACTTTAGTGGCTATGGGTCAATTATTTTGCTGTGGTTGGCCTCGAGACTGCATCTTCTGTCTAGATATCTTCTCCTGGCTCACAGCCATACGTAGGTGTGGGGGTCTTGCTCTGTTCGTTCGGCTGGTCACGTGATTCATACACCACGGATTTGCCTTTTCTTCACAATTTGTGTATTTGATTTCATGTTCACCACCACCTGCCTTCGCCTTCTTATCTTGCCCCTTCAAAGCAGCATATTCTGGTCCTTGCTTTAGTTAATTCAAGCTACTGCTCGTTCATTTTGATGGATACGACCTTGGTTCCCTAGGCACGAGTTGCCTCTGCTGAGTTTCGTTTCTGCCGCTCAGCTCCTGATTTCATTGAATGTGAAACCGAATGGCCTTAGTAAATTTTGTTGTTTCTGCTTTTCGTGCAAAGTGGAAGTATACTTCATATAAAGTGCTTTATTTGAGGTAGATATGTATATGGCGCATGCCGCACTATCCCTCTACTAAGCATAGCAAGCTGCACGATTCTCTTAGCTTTCTTGCGGTTCCAAGCGTATGTACACGTGCAAACTGGTCAAATATCTTTGCCATGCTTACAGCTTAAGCTTCTTACATATCGCCTTCACACTCTAAATTCACAATATTCTTGTTCATGGCGTTTTGTCTCTTTGCATCATTCTCTGGACATAATTTCTTCTACATGTGAGTCAGTCCGGGTTCTCGTGACGTCACCATCCGTCTTCCATTAGGACCTTCTTGGTCTCTTCAGGGACTGTACTCAGGAGATCTTCGGTTCGTCTCATTTGTTGATATGGCTTTCTCAATCGGTACCTTACTGTCCATGGTTTCCTCGCTATTGGTACTTCAATAGGTGCTGTTCTGCTAATAGGTACTGGGCAGAGCCCTACCGCGGCTCTCTGCTGGTTTATTTGCTCATCATGCGCCACTTTCTTGGTACTTCAAAATGGATGGTTGGAGTGAGGACTGTATTTGGGACCTCCTCTACACCAGTTATGGGCTTCCTATTGGATTAGGCTATTTCTACATTAGGCATAAGAACTTCATCCAAAGAAGCACCCTCAAGCCTTTCCCCTCCCACACCCAAGCCGCCACGTATATTTGGCACGGGGGAACTCGCTGCATTGCATTTCTCAATTGTCTGACGTCCGGCTGATGAAGCATAAGCTCTGTTAAATCGTGGAAATTAAAGGTGGATTCCGGTATTACCCATTGATTTGATTTAAAGTCAAGAGATAGTCTGACACATTTCCCCCACTCATGAGAGATTACTGGAGCCAGCATTGATCCATCAGACACCAGGTACCCTTCCTGCCCATTTTCCACAGGGACCATTTACTGAATGTTCTCCTCTATTCTTGAGAGTACCTGGTCCAATTTGCCAATGCATACTGCAAATGTATCTCTCCCTTGGAAAGTTGCGCAGTCTGCGCATCTACCTGCTTCAGTCCTCAATAGGCTTTCCAATTGTAACGCTCACCTGACTCCGACAGAGGCGCTGGTCTAGTCTGGGTTGCTGTGGCCTCTTCGAGCTTGATGCGCAGAACTCGGAACACCGACTGAACAGGACCCTTAAATCTTGCTTGTCTGGCCCGTAGGAATATCCTTCTGCAGATGAGAAAGGGGATTAACAGTCTGCAGAATAGTGTGCTTGCTCCCCCCTTGCCCTCTTCGTTCTTCTCTAACTTCCTCCGAAATCCCTGGTTGAAGCTCACCTTATGGTTTGAAAGGATGAACCCTCCATCCTGCTTCTGGTGCAGGGGCGCGTGTTTGTCCAGTTACTTCACTGGTTTTCAGAATGGCGCTGGCAAAATCGACTTGACTTTTCCGAGCGGAATGCCGTAAGTATGAAGATTACAAAAGTTCAAGTGTTGATCCTCCTTTTCTGTTGCCTTCCTAACCTGTGATCTGTCCTTTATTTCAGGTGCAGAATGAAGGCGATGCGTTGAGGGATTGACTTGCCGATGGTAAACTCAGGTGAGTTAGCGATGGGGGCGATCCCTCTTAATGTCTTTATATTCCTCCAGTAATGTCTTTTGTCCTTTCCCCATAGGGGCTGGGGTGCGGTACCTGCCAACGTAGCGGCGCCGACCCGAAATGAGGAATGATCCACCAACAGAAGACTGGTAAGTGTTATGGTGGAAAATTAGGCTTTCCTCATATGTTCCTTCTGCTCACCTTTTGTCTCTTCTCTCCCCTAGGCGCAGAGATGTGGCGACCGGTGCAGACAGTAGCGGTGGAGCCAGAAGAACTCCCGAGGACAGGTGAGTGAAGCGTGGCGCTGCAGCGAGCAACACGGTGCTTTTAAATGAAAGTCTTTTCTCAGGAACGCTGGCGTGAAGGTTCCGGATGCAGGTAAGAAGTTTGATAAAATTCTTGGTTTTCACCTTTCTCTTCTCTTCTTTCCTTACAGGTTTTCCAGGATCGAGGCGGGCGTGGCTGGAGACCAGATGCAGGAGCAGACACGGTGAGCGTTCAGCTGCTTGGATGCAGAACAACGCGAAGCGTGAGCTACTGTCTGGGCGTGGCTTAAATAGCCCCCAAAGTAGTTCCAGGTAAGTATCCTTCCCTGGCCACGCCCGAGTGGCAAAATAGTCCCAATGAAAAAATAGTCCCTTTCAGGTCTCAGGGAGGCCTGAATCTTGCAGCATGGTCTGCATCAGGTAAGTGCACAAAACATCTTCCTTTATGAGCCTGGCGCCTATGGAGCCCGGACAGAGTCCAAAGAGCCCCTATAAGGAGCCGCTGGGCTTTTACCCGGGGGCATGATGCCTGCTCCCGGGGGTGCTGGGCCTGGCCTGGTGCTCCGGGGGTAGGCATCATGACACCAATTGAGGTTCATCCATTAATATGGATGTTTTTTCTGCTGCTGACGAGTCATAATGCAAGGTCTCAGAAGATGAACAAGCACTAGCAAAGTAGAGCTCGAACGGTGGCGGGCCATTTCCACACCACCCTGCCTTAGATGTTTAGGCTCTCTCCGGGACCACTGAAGGAGCATTAGGAAGGGCGAGGTTGTGGCCAACACCACCCACATACTTCTTAAAGGATGGAGATAAAGGGACCGTCAGTACACCGTCCCTTTTAAACACACAATCTCAAGAGAAAGAACAATTGTAAAAGCTGCAAGTTATACGGCTCATAGGACACTGGTACCACAGTCACCGTTATAAGGCAGTCGCTCCGTTCACACAGCCAGATGAAGTTTGTACGGCTCAAAGGGTACAGGTCCCTGAAATAAATACTGAGGCTGAGGTAAGAGAAGATGAGCCTTTATTTACGGCCCCCAGAGGCGAGGGCTGTCAGAAGGGGAATGGGTGTTCTGGGTTCCGGGGTGGAACGGGGAAGGGGAAACGTTCTCCATTCTGGATGAAGTGGAGTGGATAACAACATTATAACATCTCCTTACCTAAGGGAAAGCAAGGGGAGGAAAGGGGGGAGAAAGAACAAGGATAGGTGGGGTGGGAAAGTTGGCTAAAGGTATGTGATATGGGTTTGGCAGCTGCTGGTCAATGGTAGACGTGGTCGCTGTTGAATTTTCAGATGATCCTGCGATTTCTTCTCGACAGTCTCCTGGTGAATGTTTCCTTGTCGTCGGCACGGAGTTCACTGTTTCTTACCTGTTTGTGGTGAAGTGTCTCCTCAGGATAATGTCCATCTCTTGACCATGTGTTGGGTCTGTATGTGTCGTTGGTTGTTCTTACTAGATCATCATGGGACCACCTCTTTCCATCGTCCAATGTGACAGACTTTCCATGGCGATGTGCCACTATTTGCGGAGACTTAAATTCGGATTCGCTCTTGAGTGTTTTCTTCTGTACTCTGACGCAGACCCAGTCTCCTTCCTGAAGGAGCGTCTGTTTTGCTCCATTCCTCGAATTGTGATATGTTTTGTATTTCTTTTGCTTCTCCTTTATGGTTTCTTGGATTTGTTCTATGTCCCTTTTCGGTTCGATGTTCATTCTTGCCTCACCAGTGTCCATGAATGTCCACCCTGGTCTCATTTGGTTGGTTGTGGTTCTGCCCCGCATCAAGGTGAAAGGCTCCGAGTTGGTGGTGGAGTGTGGCGTTGTTCTGTATGCGTGCAAGGCCTCCTTGAGGGTTTCCTTCCATGGTAGAGCATTGGCTGTGGCTGATTGGAACACACTTTTTACCAGTCTATTGGTTCTTTCCACTAGCCCGTTGGACATAGGATGGTGAAGTGACGTGGTGATGTGGTTGATGGATCTGCTTCTAAGGAATTCTTGGAATCTCGATGACGTGAACTGGGATCTGTTGTCAGAGACTATGTCCTTGGGGTCACCTCCCTGTTGAATATTTCGGTTAAGAAGTCTGTGACCTTCTTTGTGGTTGCGCTGGTTTCTGTCACCCCCCCATTCGGTCCACCTGGAGGTATAGTCTACGATTACAATGATTAATATTTTCACTGCCTCTAGGTTTTCAAAGGGGCCCATGATGTTTATCGCCAGTTTCGACCATACATGTTTGGGAGGTTCCATAGGCTGGAGTGGGGTCTTACTTGAGGTTTTCGATTTGGGGAATTGCTCAGTCAAGTTGGACTTGATGTCGGTACCACTTTTAAGCACACTCAGCACCGGGATGTCCTCCCCGGGGTGAATTTTCACTTGCAGGGCTGCTTGTTCCTCCCAACCCACTACCGAGGATCCATTCCTGGCCACAAACAATTTACAGTATGTCTGTCTGTCATGAAATCTGAGCTTAATCCAAGTGTACCCTATGATATCAATAGGAGTCTTTCCATATCCTGTGGCTTTCACAAAGCACTTCCTTAGATCGTGGACTTTACCATGAAGCACTTTTAAAAATGTTTCGAGATCTACCATGGTGTAAGGGGACCCTGTGTCCACCATCCCCTTCAGTGGTATGTCGTTGACATACATGTTGACCCAGGGACCGCTGGATTCTTGTAGAGAGGTGACAGTGAGGATTTGCACTTGTGGGCATGTCTGATTGATGGACAACATGTTGACTGACATTTGGTCGTAGTCAACTGTCTTCACTGACCCACATTTGTTGAAGGGTGGTCTGTTGTTGTTGCCAGATCTTCGTGGTCTCCCTTGGGTGTTTCGGCAGACTCTGGCGAAATGACCCAACAGGCCACATTGGTAGCACTCAACATTATTAGCAGGGCACATCCTCCCAGCGTCATGGCATTTATACCAAAATGAAATAAATACTGAGGCGGAGGTAAGAGAAGATGAGCCTTTATTTACGGCCCCCGGAGGCGAGGGCTGTCAGAAGGGGAATGGGCGTTCTGGGTTCTGGGGTGGAACGGGGAAGGGGAAACGTTCTCCATTCTGGATGAAGTGGAGTGGATAACAACATTATAACAGTCCCACAGTCACTGTGTACCGGCAGGAACTCAGTTTGCTCAGCCCAGTCAAAATTTCAATCGAGGCATAAACACTCAGCCGTCGCTCGAGAGAAATCTCTGCAGGAACCACAGAAGCAGAGAGTTCACACAGGCAGCACAGCAGCCAGAGCGTGAGTCTTACAACATAGCTTTAGTAGTAATAATACAGTACATAGAAAGCAATTGCCAAACAATGTCCTACCCCTGCACCTTATACCTCGATGATCTATAGGGCTCAATCCGGCAGTTAGAAGAACGCTTGGCCGCCACTCTGTCGTCACTCGCCAGAGACTGCTGAAACTGCACACTTCTGCACAGCTCTACTGCGCTCTGCGTTGGTTGAAAGGCTTTGGAGCAAAGCTCTTCCTGCTGGCAGCCAGGGAAAGGAAATGACACTGAAAGCAGACTGGACGGCAGCAATGAAGCTGAGACTGCACACCTCTTGAACTACACAATATGAGTGGCTGTGTGACAGGGTCTGTGTTGTGGCCCGCCAGAGACCTTTGGGCTGCGTTCACACAGCGGACAACCAACACGGGGCACCCTCTACTCTCCGGATCACCGGAGATGGACACGTGGGCTGGGGGCACCCAGCTCACTGCAGCCCTGGCTCTGGGGCACCCAGGCTGGGGTTGCACAGACAGCCGTGGTCACAAGGCCAACATCTTACAGTGGGACGGTGTTGCCCAGCAGGGGCACCCTCCACATGCAGGGCCCCGAAATTGGGCTTCCTGCACTCAGTGTAGCACCAGCATGGTGCTGGAAACAAACACCGGAGTCAGCTCTTTGTTAGACTGACGAGCCGGAAACAGCTCGTCCTATTTATTGGGTTGGTCACATGGTTAGCACCATGTGACTATTACACCCATCCTGGGAGCTACCATGCTCCCAGGAGGGGGTGACACACAACACTCCTCCTTTTTCATAACAACCAAACAAATGAACATCACACCCCAATAATACTAATGCTATGCCCGCAACTAATCTATACACAACTCCACCCACACGCACACCCTTTATTAACCTTGTTGAGTGGTTCTTGCACCACTGACACAACACCATCGCTCATAGCTGGCACCCCTCACTACAAAACCCACAAACGCAATAACACAGCTTCACACTATCTTTTGGCTGAGCCAATTCAGGTCTGCGGGTGCCCAGCCTTCATGTGTATGATTACTGGGTCCACTTTGATTACCTGCAGGTCCGCAGGACACCAGTCCGACTTCCATTGAGAACTCTTCAGGACAGTTCGGGGTTCAAGGGCCGGTAAAGCCGCACCTGGAGGTGCCAGGGGCCACCTCAGCCTAGTCTATAGATGGTGGGGGTAAATAACCGTGGCAGGGTGCTGGGTTGAAGGCAGGATGATGGGCCACTATCTTCACTTCCCCCTCCACCCTGGGTTGCTGCAAGACACTGTTGGCGGCAGAGGGCGCACAAGCACTCGCGAGAGCTGCAACCCTCCACTCCTCCTCCGTGTTCCTTTTTCCGTGTTCAGGTGCATGATGTTGCTCCCACCTGGAGCCTGCCGCCAACAACCTTGATCGGTGGGCCCTCGGGGCGGCTGGGTTGACAGTGCCCAGGCCAGTGTTCCGAGGGCCACCCACTGGATGCGGGCCCTCTCATTTTGATGCTGTGGGGGAAAACGGGGTACTCTGGCTTCCCCATGCTCCCCACATATGACTTTTGTTACCCTGGGGGTGGGCATGCCCCCACGGCCTCACATGATGTGTCGCGGTAGGCCGGCGAAACCGGCCCAGTGTTGTTCCCCCCTCCCCCTTTCTTTTCACTGTGGCGCAGGCCCAGGGCTTGATGGTCCATCCCCCTTCCATTGGTTGATACAGGCCTCAATGTCCCCTGTTATTATTTTTTTCTCCACTGTGGCAGGCCCATGTCCTGATGGGCAACGCCCCCTCTATTTGAGGCCGCCATGGGCCTCACTGATGGTTGCCAGCCTTAATCAGTCCTCTTGATATCCCCATTTCCTTTGCCATGTCGCAGCTCATTCGTTTTTTTTTTCTCGTTCACCGCTGCTGGCCCGGTTATTATAGGCCACGGCCACCTCCTTTGTTCTTTTCGGGCCGCCGCAGGCCTCAGTTTCCATTTTGTCTTTTTTTTTTTTCACCACCATCGCGCGGGCCCGGGTTCTTGAAAGGGCCAGTGCGCGCTTCCATGCGCCTGAAATTCCTCCTGCCTCCAAGACTGCACAGGAGGTCCCGCCGCCTGCCTCTCCCTACTGCTGAGAAATTGAGAATCGGGGCTTCTCGCCGTGCGGACTCTTCCGCTTGTACTTTCTTTTTCCAAACGGGTGCATGAGGACCCGCTGCACCTCCCTGCAGGGTCGCAGGAATAACCAGCAGTCCCTGCATCTCATCTCCATTGTCCGCTCCTCCGAGCGAGCTCCTCTTTCCGTGGTGCCGGCCTCATGGCACTGCGGCCACGCCCCCCTTCCATCGCAGCCGCTTAAGCCGCTCTTGTTCCTCCAATGCGCGGCCGCCGCCTCCTCCTCAGTGGTGCCCGACCCCGCGTTCCATCTTGCGGGCATCAGGTGGCCCGTGCCAACACAAAGCACAGGGCACTGGAACACCCGCAGAGCAACCAACACCGCCTCTGCACACAGGCTACCAGCAGCCCGCAAACTCCCACTTGCGGTGCCCGGACCATCCTCGTCGCCATTATTGTGGCCTGCTCCCGAGGCACTGGAGTGAGCTCTTTGTTAGACTGACAAGCTGTTTCCGGCTCGTCCTATTTATTTATTTATTTATTTATTTTTTATTTTATTGGCATGAAATGCCTTTAAAAAACAAAGGAGATGAATATTTCACTACAGTTTATTCATTCTTCTCTCCTTAAGTGTTCGGGTATCTCTCGTCTATTGGCACCTTAACATCATGAGTTTGTAAGTCGCTTTCGATCCTTTGCCTTTAGTTCACTCTCACAATTTTGTCCTTGTTTTAGGTGTTATATCAGTAGTTTTTTCAACAGGCTCAAAAAGCGAATTAACGCGTAATTCAGGTGTTTTTCCCGACTGTCGAACAGAGCTTGCCACCAATCGTCCGCACTTGGCGTTTGAAATTTTGTTAATTGAGGCCCTAATGTCAGTGTTCTCTCCCGGTGTAGGCTTTTGCAATCGAGTGTTAGATGTTTTAAAGTTTCTTCCTTCTTGTTGCAAAATCTACAGGCTGCATTGAGTTCTTCTGTTTTGCGTTGCTCTCTAGTCCACTCTCTTGTTTTAAATGCATTTAGTCTGAAGTGTAGAAACAAGGCTCTGCTGCCGTTGTCTGGGGACAGTTCGATAGAAGGCTGTAGGGTGTTTAGATTTCTTGCTTCACTCGGCACCTCCTTCATTAAGTTGTTGGCTGATCTTAAGTTCCCAGTCACGATCCACTCTAATCGCCAGACCTTAGTTTTTGCAGCGTTCGGATTGTCGTGTAGGGTTTTTAGGTCGATGTCGTAAAAAGCCATAATTTCCTCGCAGCGTTTATACCACATTGATAGCAGACAGTTGGGATTTCCTTTGCTAGGATTTTGTAGTATTTCAAATTGCAAGGCCACTTTCTTCATGGTTATCTTTCTAAAGAGGCTCAGCAGATTCCAACTGACTCGTGCATTAATTGATGTTAAGTTTAGCTCGTATCTGATGCATGCAGTTGATGTACCCTTTGGTAGTTGCAGAACTCTTACCCAGAAGATGTTTTCTAAGGTAGACCAGACATCCGCGGAGCATCCGAGGGCATTTTCAGCCCCAAAGATCAGGGCCGGCACTACCTTTTGGGAGTAAAAGTTCCTTACCGGTTTTATTGAAAATTTTCCGTATTTCTTGTGTAATACGCTAGCTTGGCATGCAAATTGCCGACATTTGGATTTGGCTATCTGCTCCCATTGACTGTCGTTCAGGCTCGAATTAATTTGCATGCCTAAGTATCTTGTGTTTGTGTTGTTTAGCCACTCTTTTCCCAAATGCCATTTAGGTTTTTTGTGCTTTGTTGTTTTCAAGTTTTGCAATGTTAACACCTCACACTTTTTTTATTGATTTGTAAGCCATTAGCTCTCACGTATAGGTCTACTGCATCGATCTTTCGCTGTAGGCCTATGGGTGTTACGTCTAGCAATATTAGGTCGTCGGCGTAAAGCATCCAGCTTAACGGGGCTCTGTGTATTTTTGGAGAGAAGGAGCGTACGCTGTCAATTGCTTCTCCAATGTCCGATAAAAATAGATTGAATATTATAGCAGCCAGTGGGCAACCCTGTTTAACCCCACAATAGGTGTTTATCGCTTTGGACAGGGTGCCCTTTTGGTCCAGACGGATTTTGATGCTTGTGCCAGTGTGTAGCTCTTTGATGGCCGCTATCAGATCTTTTGGACATTCCCACTTCTTCATTTTCTCCCATAGTAGTTCTCTATCTATACTGTCGAAGGCATGTGAGAAGTCTATCAGTGCGAGATGCACTTGGGTTCTTGCTCTTATGGCTTCCATTTTAAGGAGGTTGATTAAGAAAAGATTTAAGGAGCAGCCTACACCCTTGACAAAGCCGGTCTGACGTGGGTCCAGATGTTTTGAATCAGCTGCCCATTTCACAAGTTGTTGTTGTAAGAGAGTCGCGTACACTTTGCCTAACACATCTAGCAGCGCAATGGGTCGATAGTTTGTTGGATCAGATCGATTCCCTTTCTTGAAAATAGGAATGATTATTGCGCATTTCCATGAGTCCGGACTCTTGCAGTTAGCTGCTATTCTTTTGAACATCATGTGGCATAGCTCTGCCCACAGCTCTGGGTTTTCTTTGATTGTGTGGTTTGTTAGACCATCCGGGCCTGGTGCTCTAGAGGAGCTAGCTCTTTTTATTATCTCCTCAATGTCGTTTTTGTCAAATTCCAGCTTCCATTTTTCTAAGGTAGATGGTGGTGTCTCTGCTGCAGTTGTTCTTTTGCTGTATAGCTTCGAGAAATGTTGTATCCACTCAGCTTCAGAAATTGCATTTGTAAGTAATGCCATTTGCGGGGCTCCTTCGTTGTTGATTATCTTCCAGAAAGCAGAGGAGTTTTTATTTTGCAGTTTTTGCATTATTTGTTCTGAATCGTTCTGCATCATAACTGCTTTGTGTGATCGTAACCAGTTTTTGTACTTTTGTTTACAGTTTCTTTTTGCAGTTAAGTAGCTATTGGAGTCAGTTTTCGATAGATGTCCTATTTGCGCTCTTAATTCTCTCTTTCTTTTTCTCAGCTCTAGATCAAATTTATGTCTAGCAACAAAGCCACGAGCTTTGGATCCTTGATGTTTTTCTTTGTAGTCGTCTAAGAGATGGATGTATTCAGTCTCCTTTTGATCGTCTACATATGTGGTTAGTATGTTTTTGACCTCTGTTTTCTTTAGTTTCAGTCTCACCCTGTTGGATTCGATCATTACCGGGAATGTCCAAGTTGTGGGTTTGACTCCATAATCTGTGGTACATGTCAGGATGACTAAGTCATGATCACTATTGGTCATAGGGTGCACCGTAAGTGATATTGCATGTTGATGTATTTTCTCACTGACATAAAAGTAGTCAAGCGTCGATCGTTGGGTGCCTCTAGACCAGGTAGGTTGAGCTGGGATATCACCTGCTAAGTTTCCGTTCATCAGCATGAGGTTTCTTAGCTCCATCTCTGTCGCCCATTGACTGGCGAGTTGTGTTTTGTTGGGATTTTTTGGGTTCGATTCGTTGTTTGCTGTTAGGCAGTCCATATTCAAGTCTCCACAGATCACAATATCAGCACCAACGTCTGTTTCGAACCAATCATCTATTATGGTTGTAACTTGATCTATATATCCATTACCACTTATAGTCTTGTGGTTCCAGTATAGATTCAGGATATGGATTTTCTTATTTTCTACGTAACTTTGAGCAATTGTCGTTGCCTGAATATATGGAGTCACATTTTCAGTGTTGAGGATTTGATATCCAGATCTTTTTTTGATCATAGTAATAAGGCCTGCTATGGGCCTACCCATCAGTTGTTTGATGGCTGGATTAAAGGCGATCTCGTATTCTCCGGCGATGGGGCAGTTATCCAGCCACGTTTCTTGGAGGCACACGACATCCAACTCTGGGAAGCAACTCTCTTGGAATAGGTGCACAAATCCTCTGGTGTTCCAGGAGCCAAACTTAATTGTTAGGGGCGAGTTTTCTAGTTTGCGTTAGCTTTGAGTTGTTTTGTTCAGGGCCTTTGCGAGCCACCCCCAATTGTCCGATGATTCGTGTTCGTTGTTTTCCAGTTCCACTGTGCAGTTTTTCTTGTTGAGAGCTTTGGTGCCAGCGACTGTGATTTGGATTTGTTCCACCGAGTCGTTTTGGACGTGTTCCACTTTTCTCAGGCCGCAGACGCTGTTGAGGCACTGATTTCTGTTGTGTTGGCCAACCTCTTGCATTTTCTCGGGGCTCTTCACTTCGTTACTTTTCTTCCAGAAGGATGAGACTGGCTGTGGTTCTGTAGTTTTATTGGAGTGGCTTTTGTGGGTATCTTCGTTGGTTAGTTCCAGAATGTCAAATCCGAGCGACAACAGCTCAGACATAGCATCCAAGATACTGTTGGTTATCATTTTTGATTTCAGATGTAGTATAACGAGGTCGTTTTGGCCTTCTCGTGGGAATTCTACTGTTTTGATGTCGTACGATTGTATCGTTCTCAGACGCGGGACGCAGTGGAGTAGTCGTAGAACATTATTACGATTCATGATCACGTCGTCTTGACTTTCTAGTCTTTCAATCTTTATTTTATAGGTGGATATGGGTGTTTTAATACCTAGCTGTTCGTTTTGGTGGGGTGTAATTCTTTTATAATCGCCAGGCACTTGTTTTGTTGCGGGAGCTTTGGTTGCCGAGGGTCCTTTTCCATAGCACTTATTTGGTGCAAACTTTCGAACATCAGCATAAGGCTCCCGATTTTCGTTCCTGCGATCTGGTTCTGTCAGGCTTTTGAGAGTTTTTGTCTTTTGACAGTCTCTATCCTCGTTTTTCTTGAGCAGCCTTTCCCGTCTTTCTGTCAGAGTGAGGAAGATAGGACTAGCCTCCACCGGTGAGGCTTTTTCGATGTTTGCATTCTTGGGGATCATTGTACAGGTTCCTTGTAGCATTGAAACATGTGAGGGCAACAATGTAGGTGTTGATTTTTGTTCAGTGATCCTATTTACTGTGTCTCGTGAAAGGTCATTAAGACTAGAAGGTGACCCAATTGAAGTCTTAGGATCGATTGGCTCCAATTCGTCAGTGTCCTTGTACGTTGACATATTTATCAACTCGTTCATTAGTTCAGCTTCCTTGTCAGATTCCTCGCTTTTTTGATTTGCGTGCTCGCCTATTGCCTCCTTTTCTATGATCTTTTTATTCAGGGTTGGATCCACAGATTTTATGTTCTGGTTTACAATTACATTTACTGTTTTTATGTTACGTAAGAACTTTCTGGAGTTGTTTCCACGTCGAGAGTTCTTAGTGCGTTGATTTTTTGTTTTTTTAATTTGAGGTTCCTTTCTAGTTTGGTTTGGATGTGTCCTCGTGGTCTGATTAGTATTTTGCTTGAAGATCGCAAAGATTCCTTTATTTCTTTCAGTTTCAGTGTCAAGGTGCCCAGAGGCGCAGTCTTGTGGTCTGGCACATTTCTCGATGTCAGTTGAGGTAGTCAGTGTTTGTGGATCGAGGGAGGCTGGATTCAGTATCGATCTTGTTTTATCTAGGATTGTTTGAAAGCAAGGCTTGTTAAGTTGATCCTGTGGGTGCATGTTAGATGGAATAGCTTTTGTTGCGTTATCGTGTACTTCAGGATTTCTTGTCTCCTCCGATCTTGTGTCATCGTGTAAACATATCTGCTGTGTGGCGTCATCTTTGGTTAGATCTGTAGGTGGAGGCAGGGGGCTAGTCGCCCCTTGGCTTTCGATTGTTGTGCTCTCGAATTGTTGCAATGGAGAAATTTGTTTATTCAAATTGGGCTCCAGGTTGGTGCACGCCTGTAGACTTGTTTTGTTGTTCATACATGTCAGCTCTTGAGAATCCGGACGGATACTAAAGTGTTCATCGTTGGCAGACTGCGTTGGAGTTTTCCTTGTTTTTAAGAGGTTGAGTGCTTCTTTAGTGATTTCTGCCAATACCTTTTTTTCCGATCCGTTGGATTTCCTTTGGTCCAGGAGAGTATTCAGTTGAGCCTCAATTCTTTTATTGGAGTCTCGTTGCGCTTGATTTGTTAATGTAATTTCCATGTCCAGACCTACCAGTTTTGAGTTGATCATTGCAACTAGTGTGGACAGGTCTCTGAGGTTCCCATCTACTTGCTGACTATTTCAGAAGAGGACTCCGCATATTTTCTTTGTGGTAGTTGGTGTATTCGAGGACTGGGGCAGCTTGGTTTGTTGTGCTGAGACTCTGAGTAAGAAGAGTCAGACGAAGATGACGAAAGAGGGGTGGGTGATTGTGTCATCTCTGAGAGGCCTCCGTGCCTAGATGGTGAAGTTGATGGTCTCATTAAAATTTGTGCAGAGATCTTAGTACCTTTTCTCTGTGAACGCGGTAGGGTAGGAGATAGGCTGTGATCAATGCGCCTGCGTTTCCCATGGGCGTTTTTCCATTGTGTTAGGGGCGGAGCTCCCAAGGTCTCCTTCATTACATCTACAATATCTTCAATGGCCTCAGAGACACTGGGCTCTTTGTTCAAAGTGACCAGTTTGTCTTTTGCTGTGGTGCCTCGTGCTTTATTTATTAGAGTGATGTCGTTTAGTATCTTGTTAACGACCTCCAGTGAGTTTCTCCTGTTGGATCCCGTAGCGATTGGCTCATTGGTGCGAAGGGTCTCGATTATGTCATGATGTACTTGGTGGAAGACCTCATCGTCGTTTGAGGCACCGACCCAATCGTCCATATGTCCCGTTTTTTGTTTTAAGTGCAGATGCTCTTCTCCGTTTGCTGGTGAGCTCCTCGGGGTGGATGTGGAGGAGTCATGTCTGTTCATGTGTGGGCTTTCCTTTGTCGCTTCCATCTCAGTATCCTGTGATAGAATGCTACATTCGTCGTGGATCGCGCCCTGGCTCCTGTCGCTTTGTAGAGTTAAATTGCAAGGAGAACCATTCGTGCCTAGCTCGGCGTCGCAGATATCGTTGTTCGAGGGGACGCTTGAGGGATCACTTTCTGGAACTCCTTTTGTGTTAGTGGGAGCGAGACCTATCGCAGCTGGGCAACTTGCTATCCGATTATGGCCCGCGTTCTGCACACTTATGGTATGTCGCTGGTTATTGATCCTATCATCAGGAATTTTTAGTAGTTCTTCTCTTGTTTGTGTTTGATCTAGGTCTTTATCTAGGTCTTGTCTATTTTCAGGCTCAGATGCTGATGATAGACGGCTTGTCTCCCCCGTGCAGTCACCGTCACAGTCTGACTTGCGTTCGGGTTTGCGATAGAGCTTGGTCGACTGCGGCCGTAGGGATTTACTTGAGGTGGCCAGCGAGTTCCATCTTCGTAACTGTGATCTTGTGTGTGGGTGTGTCAAGTTTTCCACATGTATGCGACCAGCAGACAGCGTTTTAGACGATGCTGCTAGGTCCGCGTTAAGTTTTCCAATATGGCCTTGTGTGTCAGCCATTCTCTTTTTGGTGAGAGTACTCGAGACTTTGCAAATGTATGGTTAACTCAGCTCAGTTTGAGAGTGTTCTCTGAACTGTGGGGGGTTAGGGATCGAAGGTGTCCGGCCTCCCGCAAACTCTCGGCAGCACCCCACCCAGGTGGTGAACTATTTGAATCCAACGTTGTACGCTATTGATTGGCGTTCGTTACTAAATAGAATTGAGTGTTTGCTAAGGGTGCGGGATTAGCTCACCTGGTTTGTCCGGTGCAGTGTGTTCAGCCGATCTCCGAGCTCAGCTCTGGATAAGATTACCCAGTTGTTGTTTATCCGTCAGTCTAGCATTTGACCTGTGCGCCTCCAGCGCCAAACAGCCGCACAACAGCCAGCGCCCTTTACCCCTCCGGGCTTAACGCCGCAAGGGTGGTAGCCTCGGTCTTTTGAGGGCGGCCTGTGTCACGTTTTGAGTCACGTGCCCGCTGTAGCCCCGCCTCCTCCAGGAAGCGCAGGAAAGCCGACAGGTGCTTCGTTCTTGCTCGCAGTGCCGGGTAGATGAGGGTAAAGGTATCCAAGTAAGTAAATAGACTCCTTCAATTAGCCAGAGCGTCCTATTTATTAGTTTGGTCACATAGTTATCACCATGTGACCATTACACCCATCCTGGGAGCTACCATGCTCTCAGGAGGGGTTTACACACAACAGTCGGGGGGACTTAACCTGTCAGGTGGGGGGGGTCGGGGACCCCTCCCAGCCTGGAGCAGGGGGTCATCCAGAGCCAATCCTACCCAGGAGATGAAGTGCAAGAGTTGTGAGGGTCCAAGCCTGTGAGCCCCCTGAATGTGCCTTTAATGTAATGAACGGTACAACATTTGATCACCCAATTCCATTCACCCTCCATTCTCGCCGAGTTCCCTTTGTGCCATTACAGAACCACCCAGAGCATCATGTATTCCCACACCAAGTAAACCCAGCCTGAAACAAGCATAACATCGACTTGTCATCCAGAAGGGACTCTAAATGAGACTGTAGACATTTCTGCAAACCAGAAAGGGGAGTTGGGGGAGGAGGGCGGCGGGGGGAGTGCTAGGAGGGGTTTCGGAACATTTCACTGCAGTGGCCCAACCCATGGAAAAGACATTCTCATATTCGGCCCTATAATTGGTGGGGGGTGGAGAAAACGGGTTAGGCAGGAAGGCACAGGTGAGGGAAGGGTGAGAGTGTAGAGGGTGATAGAGTAGAGAATAGGAGAGGGAAAAGACATTAGGGAGAGTGTCAGAAAGGGAGGAAAGGTAAAGGGAGAGTGAGCACTAGAGGAGAAGGAGTTGTAGAGGGGAATGTTGGAGGGTGGAGAGAGTAGTAGGTGGAGGAAGGAAATAGTAGAGATGGGGAGAAAAATATGAGATCAGAGGGAGAAAGGGGAAGAGAGGTGGGATGAAAGAGAGCACGAGAAAAGGGGAGACTAGACTGGGTGACAAGGCAGGTGGATGTAGGAGGGAGGAAGGGAGTGATGTGAGAAGAAGGTGGGACAGTATGAGGGAGAAAGCCGAGAGGGGATGTAGGAGTAGGAAGCGGAACAGAGAGTTTAGAGGGGTAAGATCAGGGAAAGGAGCTGGGTATTGAACCATACAGCTTACTACCAACTATCATTACTTGTGATGTACTTTTACATCCAGACTGAGTGGAGATACACATTTCAGCAACCAGAAAATGAAAATGACCCAAACCCTTGGAGGCTTTGTTTTGGTTTTCTCCCTTCATTAAATGCCAACCTATAGAAATTATGATTAGAGCATATCATGCCACAGTGACATCTGTAGCAAAATATGGGGCTGGTCTGTGGACTTGCTCTGGGGTGTCAAGTTTACAAGTAATAGAGAATGGTTTTAAAAAAAAATACTTTGTCTACCTAACTCAGCGTCAGCCTTTTCAGTTTATGCGGAATCAGGTTTATCCTAACTTGAAGATCAAATTGCATTAGAAACGAAAAGCTTTGGCTGAGAATGTGGTCAAACGAAAAAGCCACTTAAACACATTTAATTCTTAAACACATTACAAGATCGTAGGTTAATTCCCTTGTATCCATCCGGTGGCTATTTATTAAACGCCATTGAGTTTATCGAATTATGCCAACTATTTTACAGTTTATCTGCCAATTCTGCTTTGAATCATCTGACCCCGATAGCAAACTTTAAGCGTAGGTTGCTCATGAATCGTGAGCAGGCAGCATTGTGTAAACCTTAAAATCAAACTCATTTCATCTGAACAACTATGTAGTATTGGCAATTTGATTGAGGAAAATTGTCTTTTTTTTTTTTTGTAATAGCCCCCCTGAGTATATTATTCATTTAGAATTTTTTTGTCCTATTTATACGCTTGTGGTGAACAGAGCGCTTTAATCATTACGCCAAATGGGTCTAAGGCAATGTATACTTGCCCTAGTTTGCCTACTGATGGCTGCTACACCATTGGAAGGCTTGGTCATTTCTAACCTTTTTGCGACATGCTCTTAAATTAAGGAATGACTTGATGAACATTATGGTGTAACTGGATTGTATTTTGCTAATATATGTGTGATTTCATATGTGCAATTTTTTATAGTAATACTGATGTACTTGAATGTTTTTATCTTCATTGACATTTCTGTCTCTTATATCTTGCTGTTATAATTTGATATTTATTTATGCATTTTCTTTGATGGATATTGTGATGAATCGAGGGAGTCGGTTACTTTCCCCAGGGGGGAGCCCCTTCCTGTGAGGCTAGGGGAGTGACACCTCTACCCAACATTCCCCATAGGGGTGGTGGTAAGCGGCACCTCACTGGGAGCTACTCCCCTCTTGGGGATAATTACCCCCTTTCCTCTGAGGAACTCCCTTTGCATTATCCTCCAGAGCCTAATGTAACATCATTACTTTACAAACATCTAGACTCCTCTTACACATGTTACGGTGATATGACAGAGGAAAAGTATCGGTTCAGTACTGTGAAGAGTAAGAACAAAGAACTCCTAAAGAATAGTACTTTGACAAATACAGAGGCGAAGAAACCAAGAGGAGTTATGACAAACGTGGGCCAAACACAAAGGAAGGACTTTCCGGAGAAACTGGCAAAGCCCCAACACCACGTTATAAAAAGAGGAGGGCCAGGAGAACAAGGAAGTGAGACCTGGGAGGTTCAAAAAGGCCTGATCGAGGAGGCTGGGAAACCTGGAAAGATGCTGTTTCACAAGTTGAGAAACAGCTCCCAAAAAGAGGTTCCAGCAGTGCGCGGCACACCTGATAGACTGGAAGAAGCCTGTCAATGTCCCAAGTGGATCGTGCAAAGAGGGCCGGAGCGCAGCCCTGACGTTGGCATGCCGGACAGGAGAGACGCCAAGAAAAGACGGAAAGAGGTTGGTCTGCCAAAGGAGAACATGAGTAAGGAAGCAAAGCAGGAAGGTGGTGGCCTGGAAGGGGAACGGGTGAAGAACCTCTTCATTGCCGATACCATCATCAGACACAGAAGCATGTCGGAAGGAAGCCGTAGAGCAACTTTGATGGAACGGAAAGAGGAAAACAAGAGCGCTGTCTCAGTGACGCAGACCCCTTAAAAAGTAGGTAGCGTTACAGTGGGAGACCCGGGGAAGAAGTTGTATATGTACAAAGTGTGATGAATCCAATGTTGTCATCACTTCTGTTCCAGCGGTGACCTCTCTCCATGTGGCCAGGGGACGGCCGCCACTACCAGCTCCTGAGACTGGGGGCAGCTATATGAGGGGGAGACAACCCTCGGGGGAGTGCAGAGCATCATCAGACAAGGCATGGTATTCCCCTTCCTATCTTGAGGATACCCCATCCATACCCAATGGCTTAATGGGCTTAATGGCATATTGTTACACCTCCCCTCATTCACCTAGGAAGGGTATTGAAGACCTTCTAACAAGATCTGTCTGTGAGCCATCAAGATCTAACTTACCCTCTAAGACTCATAAAAATATCTTCTCAGACTCTTCCTACAAGTTATTCAGAACTAACCTGCCCTTCAAGCCTTGTGAGAACACTTATCCAGACTTTACATGTAAAACATCAAGAATCGACTACCATTCCCATAACCACTAGAATACTGGGATGAGGAAGATGAGGCGAGTAAATCAGAGTGGAAAAGACCAAGAGTACAGGCTGTGCTCTAGTTGTTGTGAACACATACCTGTTGCTGGGAGATTTAAACAGCAGACACAGCTGACTGGCGCTGTTGGAGGGAAAAAGGCGCTTCTCTCGGAACGGACCTGAAACCTGGAGTTGAGCCATCTGGCTCAAGGAGGCAGAAGAGGAAAGCTGACCGCGAGAAGGAACACGCTGTGGGAACGACAGAAATCCGTGCCGGGCTCCTGGGCGTTAGCAGGTGCTGAGCGTCACCGATTTCCTTACCAGACCCTAATGCGAAGCAGAGGCGCCCAGCAGGACCTGCTAGAGGCATATAAGTAGAAGAACGAAGGCAGCGAGGCGGGAAGAGTCGCTGAATGACGGCCACTGGCTTGCCGCAGGAAGCGGCAGAGAGAGTACACCAGCAAAAGCCAGTGAGACCCCGAAAGAGAAGCAGGGACACGGGGCGTATTGGCATCCATGCCGCATGCAAATAACTATTGAAGAAGCAAATAAAGGGCTTGAAAGAGAAGCAAGTGAGCATTTTGTTAAAAGAGGAAACTGAAGTAAAGTAAAAGACTTTCATCTTTCTAAGTGTATGCAATGACATGTAAGAAAAGCCCTGGCATGATGGTATACCAGGCAGATACAAGATCTGAAAAAGCAAGCATAAAAACATATCAAGTATGGACGTGTGTGCAGAGTTCACATGAGATAATCCCTGGAAGGAGAGTACACCAGACAAATTAAAGCTGCAAGTGTGTGTGCATTTAAGAAAGCCTTGCCAGCCAGCCGAGGACGCCGTTGGATGCCTCCTTGGTGAGCTCCGGGCTCCCTACCCCTTCTCGGACCCCCCTGAACCCCTTAAAATATGCATCTGAGCCAGTGAGTCCCTTCAACGGGTGTCGGAAGTTTTGGAGCACAAAAGAGGAGATGTGGGTGTCTCTCTGAACTTGGAAGATGGAGTTACACAAACTTCTTTACATCGGTTCCCCCGCAGTCAAAATGGCGGACGGGACCGAGTGCCTTCTCTAGGGGTCTCGCGACCCGACGGCAGCTAGGAAGTCAAAGCCCTGCGATGCAGCGAACCAGGCTAGGAGTCCCTGAACACACGCCAGGAACATCTGCAATGGAATTGCTTGATCTGGAGTATATGATTACGGCGAAATTCAGAACTCAAAGCGCTGCGCCGTAGCAGCCTACCCCACACCCTCCCCGCACTTCGAGGTTCCACTTCGGTGTAGCGCGAACTCCAACGGACCTGACGCGGGGCTGTGAGGAGTTGTCGGGGTACTGAGACCCAGTCGTGCCGCTACGGTGGCCACAGCTCCATTCCGGAGCGAAGAGAAACAAGCGTGTCTGTCCGCAGCTGGGAGACAGAAAAGAGGAGGAGCCGCACCAAGAGAATCTACCTCGTCCCTCCACATCGCTGGGATCCGCTCAGGCGCCATTCGAGTATCAATGCACTGGAGGGAGAGCCCCCGACTCGGGAAGCGGTGGGGCCGTTGGGACATCAGAATCCAGTGTGGTCATTGTTGGAGCCGCGGTGCCTTCTCCTAAGCAAATATACCAGCGGGCCTGCCAGCGGCTGAGAACCTGAGAGTTGGAGGAGCCGCTCCGGGACAGCTAATCTCCTCCCCCCGCCCCACCACATCTTGCGGACCCGCTCAAGTGCTGCCGGATCACCGGCATATCTAGAGGAGAGCCTCCGGCCTGAGAAGAAGTGGGCAGGCTGGGGGGGGGGCATCATAACCCTGGGGGGACGCTGCTGGGGCTGCGGCGCCACCCCTGGGCAAAGTCAACGGCGGGCCCACCTTTAACTGGAGCCATAAGGTGGAGAAGCTGTGCCGTGGCGGCCTGCCACAAACCCCCCACACCTCCAACACCTCTGAAAAAAAGCTCCTGACCTCGGAAGAGGTAAGGAGGCTGGGCGGGGGGGCGGTGATATCCAGTGAGGTTGCAGGTGTGACCACGGCGCTGCCCCCAGGCAAGTTTTGCAGCAGTCACACCCACATCAAATACACTACAGCTAGAGGGGTTAGATGATGCAGAGGAAGCCTGATAAGGCGGCAGTTGCCGGCTCTAGCTGAACCACCCACAACACTCGGAATGCCCATCAAGCGGTATATAGGGGGTTGAGCGACAGTATGAATACCTAACGGTTCGTCAGAATGCTTTGAAGCAACATTAAGTACCAGTGACAACAACAATAACCAAAATGCTGAGCTCAGGTGTATGTTGAGTGGTCCCACTTCGCCACTTATTAGTAATGAGGTTTACAGGCGGCTGATTCATAAACAATCAGGCATGAACTAAAATAAGCGACTATCCTCACACGGAGACAGAAAGTACAGGCACCCCCACAATACAACAAATTGAGGCATACAATCCAGAAAGTGCTGAAAGAAGGGAAAAGGCGGTCCCCTAGAGGCTACAGCTGGAAGATCAGAATAAACCACAGACCAAAGCACAAACGCATTGTAGCCAAATAGCTACACTCGGCCTCACAAAGACACTCCAAAGTAGTTGACGTGGGAAAGCCTTCCTGGGGGTTTGCAGAGGTGAACAACGCCGACTTTAACTCACCAAACCTGTTCTAAAGCGACAAAACTATTGCATATCGACCAAGATGTCCAAACAAACAACGAAAGCCAAAGGCCAAGGGTCTGGCAACATCAAAGCCCTGTTGCAAACAGCAGATACACAGAAACGCAACCAGATACAAGCGCTAGCCCAGGTACATACCATACCCCCCCTTCAGAGCGGGCAGGAACTCTTGAAGACCCACCCATCAGAAAGTCAGACCTGTTGGAAATGCTACAGGAGCTCAAGAAGGATATCAAAGAAAGTGCAAATGGCCTGGCCAAATCCATCTCTGATCTTAATAAGGGAATCTTGGCAGCAGAAAAAAGGATCGATGAGGTCGAAACGGTAGTAATGGAGCAGAGCCACGAGCATGACATCCTGGCAAACCTAGTTTATGAACTGGAACAGCAAATGGAACGAGTGCAAAATAAACAAGAGGATGCTGAAAATAGGTCCAGGCGTAATAATATTCGAATTTGTGGAATCCCGAAATCAGTAATGGACTCTGACTTGCAGTAATACGTGACGGACCTGTTTCGATACATCCTGAATGAAGAAGAGAACAAAGAAATGATGTTAGACCAGACGCACAGAACTTACTCCACATATCAAATTAACAAGAATCTGACCCCCAGATGTACTGAGTCGGTTTCACCTGTATCAACTGAAAGAGTACATCATGCGAGCCGCTTGTAAGAAGGAACCTATCAATTTCCGCTCCACACCAATTCAGCTGTTCCAAGATTTAGCCCAAGCTACACTTGCAAGGAGGAAAAAACTGAGGGTAGTCACAGACTGGTTGGGAACTAGAAAGGTGCGGTATCGATGGGGACACCCAACATGCCTCCGCTTCGAGTGGAAGGGCCAGAGGTATTCGGTTGCCAAAGAAGAAGAGATGGCAGAACTCATGCAGGAAGACGAAGGAGGCAACCTTACTGACGGAGAAGGATCCCCGTCCCGGAGCGAGGAGTTGGAGGGGGGGCCTGGAGGGGGCCAATGGAGACCGGGGCGACCACGACCATGGAGGCGCAACAAGGAATCGCAACCCACAGATCCTACCTGAAATGTCACTGAGCATCTAGAAACTTGGGACAATCTCTTCAAAGCAAGAGTATAGTGTCGACAATGGGGGGAGAAAATGGAGAAAAGGGGGGGACACCTGCACCTGGAACGTAACCCCAAGTCAAGTCAGAAAACAAGTAGCAATCACACAAGCTCTCATGCGGCAAAGAAAATGGTGGAAAATGGGGTGGGGGTAGGGGGCGAGGGATAGGGAAGACCGGATCCCAAACTTCCCAGGTGAGTAAAGTACCAGGTGACATATTGTGTACGTATTTTGCTGGAAATGCAATTTGGAAGTTATAATCCTGTTTTGGGTGGAAAGGTACAACACATAAATATAATACCTAAAAATACACTTGAGTTGGAACACAATGAGGGGGACAAATGGTTAAAAGTACAAGAATGTCTGATCTAACTTTTGTTTCACTAAATGTTCGAGGGCTTAACTCCCCAGTTAAGCAGAAATCCATGTTAAATAGGTTGAGGGATATGCGCGCATCGGTGGTATGGCTACAAGAGACACACCTACTCCCAGAAGATGAACAGAGGCTGAGACACAGGGCATTCCCAATACAATACCTGGCCTCTAGTGGGAATAAAAAGCGGGGAGTGGGCATCCTACTAGCAAAGGGTATCAACTTTGAGAAACGCTTTGTTAAAAAGGACCCGGAAGGTCGTTATCTGATGTTGGATGTGGGAACTGATGGGACAATTGGTCACATTGATTTCAATTTATGCTCCTAATGTAAAACAAGACCACTTCCCATTGAGCCTACTGCCCAAGATTGCACAATGGGGAATGGGGAAAATTCCAATTGGTGGCGATTTTAATGGGGTTATGGACGCAGCCATGGATAAAACCCTCCCAGCCACCTCCCATGACCACACATTCAGACAAGCCTTGGCCAAATTTCTGAGGGAACTACACCTGCTTGAAAAATGGCGATTCTTTAATCCTCAAGGCAGAACATGCACCCATTACTCTGCAGTACACAAGGGCTACTCCCGTATTGATATGGTACTTATCTCAGAAACAATAGTCCCACAGGTTATGGGCCTCGAAATTGGAGTGCGATGCCTATCAGATCACGTCACGATAATTTTAAAAATAGAACCAAACTACCCGCAACAGCAATCTCACAAACCTTGGTGCTTAAACGAGGTAATATTGAAAGATCTAACTGTTCGAACAGGCATAGAACAAACCTTACGGAACTGCTTCCGGGAAAACATAACACCCGGCGTTGATTGGTCGACTATTTGGGATGCAAGCAAAGCGGTAGTACGGGGGGAGTTTATTGCGCAAACATCAAATTACATCAAGAGTCGGGAGAGGGTGAGACGTAACATGGAGGCCAACATACACAAAGCGGAGGTGGAATACCAAAACGGGCTCACAAAAGGCATGGCGGGAACTTAAAAAGGCTAGAGCGATCTTAGAAACCCACCTAACAGATGACGCAGCACGCCTTCTGGTACAAACAAAACAGTTTTACTGAATACACTGGGTAAAGCCAACCGACTCCTCACTGCCAAACTAAGACACCAGAAACTCCGGAATCGTATAACTCAACTTCGTAATGGGAATCGAGATATAATGAGGGGGGAAAGGAAATAGAAGAGGCAATGTTCTCATACCAGTCCAACAATATGGGAAAAGAAAATCTAGAGGGAGAAGCACAGGTTGCTTTCTTAACTCAATTGGAGTTACCGCAAATTAAGGAGGCAGACAGGCAACAGCTGGAAGCTCCTATAACAGAGGAAGAAGTGGGGGAAGCAATAGGGGCACTAAAAGGACAAAATAAACAGGCCCAGACGGGTTAAGCAACGCATATTATAAAACATACAGAACTATCCTAACAGGCCCCCTAACACAACTATTTAACTTCATCAGGGATAAAGGGCAAGTTTCCCGGGACATGTGCCCAGCAACCACGATATTACTGCTGAAACCAGGTAGGGACCCAACTGAGTGTGCAAGCTACCCCCCGATTTCCTTATTAAATGGAGATACAAAGATTTACTCCATGGTACTGGTGACAAGATTGGCAGTGATACTCCTGGAGATAATCCATTCAGACCAAGCAGGCTTTGTGAAAGGGCGTCATACATACGATAATATTCGTAGAGCCATAGACACAATTGACTGGGGACGGAGGACGGGTCAAACATTTTCAATAGCGCCTCTGGCCACTTCCAGAGCCTTTGATAGCCTACACTGGGGTTTCCTACGGCTAACTCTAGAATGATTTGGATGTGGGCCAATATTCACTCGCATGGTAATGGCTAACTTTGCATACCCATCCACTAGACTAATGGTTAATGGGAAACTCACAAGGTAAATCCCCATTAAGAAAGGCACAAGACAGGAATGCCCACTATCGCCCCTGATCTTTGCCATGGCTATGGAGCCATTTGCATGTAAGGTCCGTGGTCATCTGGAGGGTTGAGATGGGTACTGTTGGACCGCAGAAAATGGCACTCTATGCGGATGATATTGTTCTGTTCTTAAGGGACACCGCAAAGTCTCTACCAGTGGCCATACAACTATTAGAGGAGTTTGCACAGGTCTCAGGCTTCTATATCAATTACCCTAAGTCCAAAGCCCTTAACATTACTGAAGAGGCATCCCGAATTTCGGAATGGGAGAACCAATACTCCTCACCTTATCCGGCAACTATAATTCGGACTCCAATTGGATCAATGAAGTCTTTTCCATCATTCAGGCATGGATGGCCACACATGGCCTCTGCCTGAATGATGACAAGACTGAACTGCTCCTTGTCGGCTCACCCAACGCCATTCGGAAACTTAGTCCCAGCTACACTAGCTTTACCATTGACGGTAACACCATCCCTATCGCCAAGAGTGTAAAAACCCTTGGTTTCTACCTCGACACGTATACCAATCTAGCCAAACAAATTAATATGACTGCCTCAGCCACGGCCTACACGGGCAAACTAATTAGGGCCTGTAGACCGCTGATCTCCCCTAACAACTGCCTCACCTTAGCCAGAGCACTTATACAATCTAAACTAGATTATTGCAATAGTCTCTATGTAGGTGCCAACAAAACGGTAATTAATAAACTGCAAGTTCTACAAAATAATGCACTCCGTGCCGCCCTGAATATTCCCAGAAGAGAACATATTTCGGCTACCAGAATTGCATGCAAATGGCTCTCCATCCAACAAAAAATAGATCTAAAAACCATCTGCCTCACCTATAAAGCACTCAACTGCCTTGCCCCGCCCTATCTCACCAACAAATTTACATTAAGACAGAACACTAGAACCACTAGATCCTCTAATACACTACAACTGACTGTGCCCAAATACTCCCTCAAAAGAGCTGGTGGTTCCAGCTTCCCAGTTCTGGCTTCACAACTCTGGTATTCCATTCCACTGGATATCAAATCCACACCTACCTTTCAGCCTTTCAGAACTAAGGTCATCACCTGGTTACTCAACAATTAACCTACCATGATTGAACGCATACCTACTGCAAGAATGTATTTTGCACTATGTCAGCATATTATTGTCTATGCACTAATTGCTGTCCTGTCAAGTATACCTTTGCTTCATCACTGTACTATTGTGACCTACTTTGCCTGTAACTCGAAGCTCAAGCGCCCATATACCCTTGGGTCAGGTGCGCTACACAAATCAATAAACAAACAAACAAACAAACAATACCAGTTAAACAATTGGAACGTAAGACATTAAAATATCTTGGGGTACAATTAACTCCCAGATACGACAGGCTATATGGGGCTAACATCCCAGATCTCCTCAAAACCCTAATAAGTGATCTAAAACGGTGGGAACTGCAGGAACTATCCTGGCTGGCATGCATTACAGCAGTTAAAATGACCCTACTTCCTAAATTTCTATATGTGGCAGGCGCCTTCCCGATAAAAAATCCGGGCCTAGCTATCCAAAAATTACAAAAAGAAGTGATGGCCTTTATCTGGGGAGGGAAGAGACTGAGAATCCCCAAAAAGGTACTATTCAGACCACAAACTTTGCGGGGGCTGGGAGTCCCAGAATGTCGTAGGTACCTATGGGCAGCACAAATAGCCCGATGCTACAATGGTCATCTGGAGAAGACCTAAACCAATGGGTAACGCTAGAAAGAACTGTGACAAAGACACCCTTAGGGAACCTTGGCTTCCTTGCCAAACGTCACAGGGAAAAAGGAGGTATGCTACTGGAATCAACTAAGACTACCCTATGGTATTGGGACATGGTATTGAGAAATAAGAAGATTAAAGTGGGGGGGGGTCCGATCGCTTATAACCCAGATTTTACCCCAGCAATGCAGGCCAACTTCTGGACACATTGGGGGGGCAAGGAAAGCAATTTGGCTCTAAAAGATCTCTACACAGAGGGGTCGCCCTTGATGTTTGAGGACTATAAGGCCAGGTTTAACATACCGGAGCAGGAACGATATCATTATGTTCAGCTTAGGCATTGGGTCTCAAACGCAAAAGTGAAAGAAAGGCCAACTAGAAACCCAACGGGAGTGGAGCTAACAATACAGGAAGGTCAGCCAGATAAAGGCATAACTAGATTATACCGTCTAATGGGGGTGAGGGGGAGGTGGACTCTGAAGAAAAACTCACATATATGCAAAAGTGGGAGACGGACCTAGGAAAATCAATCTCTGAGGAAAACTGGGGTTGCATCTGGCATAGAACTGCTAAAGGTTCCAAATGCACCTCAATGAAGGAGGCAGCATACAAACTCTGCCTCTGGTGGTATATGACACCCATACGCATGCACTCCATTAACCCAGAATACCCCACAGCCTGTTGGAGGAATTGTGGACAATCCGGGGACCTTATCCATATGTGGTGGACTTGCCCACTAGCAGCGACTTATTGGAAAAAGATTTTAAGACAGAAAATACTAGTATGGGGTTACCCTTCGACTTGCTTGTGGTACTCCTGGGAGAGGCGGTTGAGGGATGCTATGCGAACTCGGGGCCTACAGCCACGCTCGTAACCCACGTGTTGAGTGCGGCCAGTATTACATTAGCAGAAGCATGGATGACTAAGGAAGGTCCAATAACAGCCATGTGGTGGGTAAGTATATGGTGAGTGATGGCCATGGAGAAGGTGACGGCATTGGCCCGCAGCTCTTACTCCAGGTATCTGAACACCTGGCTACCACTACACGAATTTATAGACGATAAGGAACAGATGTTTTTTAAGCCAAGGTTGCTCCATGCAATACCTATCATTTGATAACCTTGAACTTTAAGCTGAGAAAGCGACTCAACCTGTTGAATGGAACAGATGTTCTTTAAGCCAAGGCTACCCCAAGCTATATCTATCATTTGATAAATTCAAACTTTACGTTGAAAGCGATCCAACCTGTTGAACTTATAAAATAGAACGCAATACCTTTTCACCCATAAATTGGGGATACGTTTGGGGAGGAGGGAGGGGACTAATTTGAAGGTTATTACATATGACCTCTTTCCTTTTGTTTTTCTTTTTCCTTTATGAGCAAAGAAACGTATTTGTATTGAAACCCAAATAGGGGCAAGAACGACTTGACATGAACAGAACATTGTATGCTTGGCATTAATTGCTTATCGATATACACATGTCTGTGATGCTCTAAAAATTAAATAAAGTTTTTAAAAAAAATGTTTTAAAAGAAAGCCCTGGCAAGAGAGTACACCAGGCAGTTACAAGTGTGTTTGTTCAAGAAAGACCTGGCAGGAAAGTATACCAGGCATTTGTAAGAGTGTTCATGTGTCCTGGTAGGGAAGCACAGCAGGCAAGGGCAAACTGAACAGTGTATTTGAAATACAACACCTACCTAAAGGGATCCTGAGAAAGGTATAGAAAGATATATATCGGGGCTAGCCCAAAGGGTGTGTGAAACCAAAGATGATGATAATAAAAATAAAAAGAAACTCAACGAACTGATATCTTTGAACAACCGAGGGAAGAGAAATCCAGGGGAAGGGAACCACCCTCTGGTATAAGGAACTCTATACTTCTGGAACTTTTGTATTGGAGTTGCACATTTTCCTTTTTGAACATTTATAATTCCCTCAAGGGCAAATACGTTACCCTTTCCTCCTTGGAGTATTTTGTTAGAATGTGAGGGCCAGAATAGTACTTTGGGCACAAGACGTTTTACTTTGGACATTCTGATATCCGACAGACTCTTAGTTTTGTTTGAGATGGGGAAACGCTTCAGTGTAGGGACAGAGATGCATTTTCCAACCACCTTTTATTTTGATCAATAAAAGTTTTTGCCCAAAACCCTATGTTTCTGTGGCTGTGTCAAAAGACATAGATTTCACAAGCCATAACCGGACCGAATATTATGAGTGGAGACAGCCCCCTCATCGCAGTGAGAAGTACAACAAAGAAAAGGGGGAGAATCGCTCACGGATGAATCGTACTCCTCCCAGTGAGGGGTACGAATATATCAAGTGTGAGCAACATGCAAGAACCCATCATACTCATCCCAGTGAATGGCGTCCCAGTGAGGCATCCTTAGGGACTCATCAAACTCGTCTCAGTGAATGGGAAAATCATAAGAGGAACACGAGTCAAATAGAATTTACCTGTATATCTCAGCGAGGAGAAACCCAATCACATGAACGAATTTTGATCCAACAATCTGTTGACCAAAGGATTCAATATCCTTAAAAAAAAAAAAAATCATCATCATAATAAAATCGCTATGACCAAATATTTGAACTTGTTGACCCTGATTGATAGTCAGATATCCATGATTTTCCAGATCAACAAGGTGTCCCAAGTGACCTTCTCGCCACTAAAACTAGTGTTCTATCATTTTTTCTTCTCCAACAATGCGATCCATGCAATAATTGCCTTAGGAATGGACTGTATGAATTCTATTTACCCTGGTCTGCCAAAAACGGACATTATTAGAATGCTTCAGTGTGTACAGAGCGCTCCAGCCAGAATTCTATGCAAATTGCCTAGAAGAGCACATATTACCTATGCCCTTGTCCTTTTATTGAACCCGCAAATCACGCTCAAGGCACATACATTGTTTGGTGCACAAAGCTCATCAGTGCACAAGCCTGACATTCATTAGGAAAAAAATAAAGCATTGCCGTCCCACATGAGCCTTGAGATCAGACAAAGAACATTTCCTGATGATCGTGAATTTAAGATGCCAAAGATGTACCAAATAGCTAAACTGTGGATCTCTGCCAATACAGCTGGGACACCTAGAAAATCTCCCATAGTTCAGGAAACTGACATTACCCCGGACTATAATCAAGCAATATGCTATAAGGAATCGGTTTATGAAGTCTGGAGTCAACAGTTTTGCTCCTGGAAGGCCAGAAGAAGCTATTTAGAAATTCTAGTAACATAGCAATTACCGTACAGTCAACTTCCACTGTCTTTGCACAAAATAAGTGATGATCCTCTACAAATACAAAAGACAATGCTTCCTTTGAAAAGAACTGTGTTGACTACAGGGTGGAGTGGGTGGCTTAGAACGTCTTCAATCAATTTATTTGGGATTCAAGTGGTTACTCCCACCTCTAACAGTATCACTTTTCCTTTATTGTGGGTATGCTTCATGTTCCTTATGGCTCTGCTTTTCTACCTCAGTTCTCCTTGGACTTGGGCATTTGCTGTCTTTTGTCCAGTATGTGTCAACAGATTAACCCAGTGTTCGCTTTCCATAGCAGTCATTCAGATCCTTTCTATAAGTAATTCCACTTCTTTCTTAGTCTTTCATATACTTCATAATTCTGATAATATAACTTTCATATATTCACTACAGTTGTTCTCAGTATATGGACTATCAAGCAGTGAGTCTGTTATCTTATCAGTTTTGTCATCTACTTGAAACAAATGGTTGTATTTCACTTTCAGTCTTTCACGTATTTGTAATAAATATCCCTCTATTAGTATGATACGGAGTTGCAACCAGGGGTTAGTTCCCCTTTCAGTCTAATCATGTACTCTTTAACACTTACAACATATTCTTCAATCTTCTCCAGGTTTGTAAAACAAGGTTTTCAGCAAACAGTATTGAAACTGGGCTGGGATATCAAACTTCATTTGTAGTTAGGGGTCACACATTCAAGTTGCAAGTTACTTGCCAGCCAATTCAATTAGATACATACGCAGCACACCATTTCTTCCTCGCCAAGTTAAGTATGGCTAGCCGATCACTAGTGACAAGCGTTAGGAAAGATGTCCCTTTTTGTAACTTTCCCGCCATAGTTCTTATGGACCCCCATTTGTTTTGCTGTTTTTAAATCTGTTCTGACTTTCAAGGAAAGCAAAGTCTTCAGCTTCACTTCCCTTGCCTTTTGCTCATTGTTATGGGGAAAATCATCAGTCCTTCAGACTATCAGTACTGGGAAACTGTTTCTCGTTTTAATTCTTGTACTTTTTAACATTGCACACAGCACCTTCCAGTGCAGTGCAATGGGGTTACTTTTGTATCACCCTCGTTTTACACTTGGGATTTTTGGTAACTTTTATAGGTGCCCAAAGACAAGCTGGTTGAAGCAGATACATCTTTACTATTTCTGCATTATTTTTAGTGTGCACATTCGTGTTTACCATATATGGCTACTAAACATGGCTAGTGGCATGAGATTTTCACTTGTTTCTTTGGCCATATTGTTGTTTGGCCTTCTTCCTGCTTTGCCAGGTCAGGAAATCCCTTATAAGGTGGTGCACTTGCCCGGGAAGTTGCTGCTTTCCCAGGCTAGTGATGTGTGTATGTCTGTCTCTGACACCCAAGAAAGGGATTGGGACTGTCTAGCTCCACTCCACATACATGGTCCCAGAAAGTCTAGATGTGGGGCAAATGTGACACCAATATTTGTCCCTGATTGCGCAACTACTGGCTGTTTGAATGGTGCTGATCCTTACCGTTGGTGGGCTTGGACCCATAAAAAGAGGCCATTTCTCCAGATCATCATTGGAGTCGAGAATCCTTCGAAACAGCACAGCCTGTTGAAGATGACTCCTGGAGTGGCTCAGCATCCCATCCTGTGTCTGGCCAATGAAGCCCTGTGCGACCTGTTAAGATTCCGGGATCCCGTGACCGGATCCAGGCTTCAGAACCTCCTGTAACACCGTCCACTTCACATAGGATTCGGTACTTAGCTGCCCTGTTTTTTTGCGGCATTGGCAGTTGCCTTGGAGACGAACTGCAGCGATGCTCTGTTCCGAGAGAACCGTTGCCATGACTTCCCCACATAGCTTGCGGCACATGAACAGATCAGCTGGTTGCTGCTGTAGGTCCTGCCCTCGACAGAAACGTAAAAGCCTCACAAACCCAGCCCGCGCTGCTTCTGATTAGTTAGCTCGCTACTCCTGTGATTCATTGTTTACTGGTTTTCCCGTGTAACTCTTGACCTTGCCTGCTTCAACGGACTTCTTTCCCCTACGATTCTGTACCATTTGAACCGCTGCTGCCAACCTGTGCCCATATTACGGACTCCCTTCATTTTGTCCCTGGTACATTCTTGCTGGGGTCTTGCCGACTGTGCATTCCTCATGGCCTTCCCTTGTTTTACCGTTACTAACTTGACGTATTCTATTGTGGCTAACCCGTGCTTCCACGCAGCCTTCCTCTGCCTTCTGCCGGAGACTTGCACAAGTACATTCGTGTTCTGATAGGGCTGCCTGTCATCTTACCTCCGACTACTCCAGAGAGGGGAAACACGTTGTTGTTAGTATTTAAATGAGTAGTCCGGAATTAAACCCTTAAACATTATTGACCTGTTTCTTTTCCTTTTCAGCCTGTTACTGTGGCGGTGTGTTCTCCCTGCTCTTTTATTTGATCTACTCCTTTGTCTGTTCTGTTCTCACAGCAAAGGGGCGCATCATACAAAAGAGTTCCCTCAAGTGAGGAGGCTTGGGTTTAGAAAAATCCAGGCTCTTCTATCAAGTCCAAGTACTAGAAATCCATCACTGACCTCACGGCTCCATCTGTGAACCTGGTTGGTGAGTAACACTAACTGATCTCCGAAGACCCTGAGCAGTGCTTCAACCCTTGGACTAGTGGGACCAACTAGTTGCAATGCCTTCCCGAGGATCCTGCCCTTCTGAGCCTTCGGAAGTGTCCCTGGACTGACTGGTAAGCCGACCAGCTCTCGTGTGGGCTACCTCACCAGAAGCATCAAAGTTCTGCGTTCAAGCCCAGTACTTTGGTCGCCAGCTCATGCAACAAGTCACCTTCTCCCCGAATGTCAGCTTCCCAACATCAATGGATCAGTTCCTAGAGCAGCTTCTGTGACAGCAGCTGGAAGGACACCTTTCATCGCCTGTGTGCGGAGAGAGGTGCTGAAACTTGCTTTTCTCCAACCTGTGAAGTGTCTTGATGAGGTCTGCAACCGTGTTTCTTGCATTTCTTCATCGCCAGAGATTGCACCTTGCAGCTGCACCCGACCGGAAGAATCATAGAGCCTGCAACTCCTATGCATCTGTGGTGGGTCAGAAGTACACACTTTTGTTAGACTTTCTCTTCTATTTGATTAAAGGGTTTTAACCACCGTCGAGTATATATTGATATTGATATTTTATTTGTATCGCGCTCGTACACAAGTGTTTCAGAGCGCGAGAAGGCAAGGGAGGGGAACAGGGGAGAACAAAACAGCGATCTTACTAGGCCCAGTGACATTGAGAACGCGCAAGTGCATGGGAGAGGGGGAAGAGAAAAGTGCATGGAAGGGGGAAGAAGTGGAAAGTGCGAAGCAGAGGAGAAACAGATAAATAACAATAAATAAATAATAAAGGCAACAAACAGTGGTAGTGCAGCCTTCAATTTGCAAGTGCTAGGTTTAAGGCAGCAGACAGGGTAGGTCTGACAAGTGCAGGGAGAAAAAGTGGGGGCTGTATGGGTACAGATACAGACCCCAGTGCAAGAGGTGGCCCGGAGGCAGTGCGGGAGGTTGGCAGGGTGAGCAGGTACCTGGGCCCGGAGGACAGAGGGTGGCCAGGTGCATGGTGCCAAGAGAGAACAGATCAGCAGGGGAGAGGGGTAGCGAAGGCAGAAGAGAAGAGGAAGGCCTTGAGGTGCTTCCAGAACCAGAGATGGTTCTCCTCAAGTTTTAGAGTGGCAGGGAGGCTGTTCCAGAGGGAGGCCCCAGCCGAAGACTGAGATCTACCCCCAGCTTGTTTATTTGAAAAACAACTGACCTTGAGTGAGTTGGAGGTAGAGGAGCGAAGAGCTCGAGAGGGAAGGTATTTGCAGAGGGATAGCTGAAGGTATTTTGGACCCAGGCCCCAGAAAGCCTTGTGGACAATGCAGAGAGTTTTGAATTTAATCCTTGAATCCACTGGGAGACAAGCATCCACTGGGAGAACCAGAGCTTGGGATACCATGAGCTTCTGGGGGAAGGAGAGGAAAGGCAGAGTACCTCTGACGAGGTGCAGTAGGAAATTTGACTTTTTAGAGACCTCAGAGATGTGGGTGGAGAAAGAAAGGGTGGAGCCAAAGTTGTCCCTGAGGTTCTTAGCCTCGCAGGTGGGGGTAGGAGGAGGGCCAAGGGAGGCCAGCCAGAGAGTGAGGGGAAAGGATGGTGAAGGTGTGCCGATGAGGAGGATCTCCGTCTTGCTGGCATTCAGACAAAGATCATTGGCGGCACACCAATCTTGAATGGCAGTTAGGCAATCAGAGATGAGAGAGGAGGGCAGCCTGAAAATGAGTTGAGTGTCGTCAGCGTAGCACTGGAAATTTGAGCAGAAAGTGGCAATGCAGTGGGTGAGAGTTGCCAGGTATTGGTTGAAAAGCCAGGGCGAGAGGTTAGACTCCTGGGGAACACCAGGTAGAGAGGAAGCCTGATCAGTGATGCCCAGGTTTTTCACAGCGACGGTTGAGCAGGATGGTATGGTTGACCGTGTAGAAGGCAGAAGAGAGATCGAGGAGGATGAGGACAGAGGGAATGTTAGAGTCAAGGTTGGAAAGCAGTTTCCGTGCTTCTGGCAGCTCTGAAGCCAGACTGGTGGTCATGGAGACAGCCAGCAGAATTGGAATGAAGGTTACGCTGAAAGATGGCCAACGTTTCCAGGAGTTTGCCCAGAAAGGGAGTAATGGAAATTGGGCGATAGTTAGCTGGACAAGAAGGATCCGCTGTGGGTTTCATGAGAAGAGGATGCACAAAGGAGTGCTTCAGAAGGGAGGGGAAGGATCCCGAGGCAAAGGAGTGGTTGCAAAAATCAGCAAGGGCCGGAGCGAGGGTGTCAATGTGGTCCTTGATGGTTTTAGAGGAACAGGGATGAACCTGTTTTGACGAGGCTTTCATAGATCGCACTTGTATAGCGACCTTGTCAGGGGAGAAAAGAGGAAAGGACGAGAAGGATGGTGGGGGGGTGGCTAAAAGAGGGTCAGCAAGCACAGATGGAGAGGCTGGACAGGATGTCCTGGGTTTTTTAAATGAAGTGAGAGGCAAGGGCATTGCAAAGAGCCTGGGAGGCAACAGGAGGGGTAGAGACTGCAGCAGGGTTGGCCAGCTCCTTGCAGATTTTAAAGAGTTTGGCCGAGTTGTTAGATGCCGCAGAGACACAAGCTTGAATGTGGACTCTCTTCTTGGTGAGGACAGAGAGTCTGTATTGCCTTTGTAGCAGGCGACAGGCCAGTTTGTCAGAGGATGAACAGGAAGTCCTCCATTTCATCTCAGCTGCCCTACACTTACGTTTAAATGTAGCTAGGTCAGAGTAATACCAGGAATTGCACTTGGCTTTGGACTTCAAACGGATCCTCATGACAGGGGCAAGTGCATCAAGCGTATCAGAAATTGAAGAGTAGAGCAGAGACAGGGCTTTGTCAGGATGTGAGACAGCCAAAGGTGGAGGGGGGGAGAAAGTGGTGGCAAAAGCCTCAACTGACACACGCTTCATGGGATGGATGTCCAAGAAGGTAGGTGGCAGTGTAGGGGTAGGCTTGGCTTGGGGGGGAAGAGAGGGAGAGGAGAGGGAGAGGAGAGGGAGAGGAGAGGGAGTGGAAAGGGAGTGGAGAGGGAGTGGAGAGGGAGTGGAGAGGGAGTGGAGAGGGAGTGGAGAGGGAGTGGAAGAGGAGAGGGAGAAGGAGAGGAGAGATCGCTCCAGGAGAGAGGAGTGGTCAGAGGGATGGAGAGGGGGAGGTCAGAGGAGATCAAGACATCGAGTGTGTGCCCTGCAGAGTGAGTCGGGCCAGAGGGGATGATGGACAGGGAGAGGGAGTCGCAGAGGTCACGGAAAAGTACAGAGGAGGAGCAAGGAGAGTCTAGATGTATATTGAGGTCACCGAGGAGGAGGAGTTGAGTGGTAGAGGCCAGGAGGGGGGAGGAGGAGAGGTCTGCCCACTCAGAGAGAAATGAGGTGATTTGACCAGAAGGCCGGTAAATGGTAACCACAGTAAGAGAATGGGTAGGCAAGAGAGAAAGCCTACAGACAATGCATTCAAAAGAGGAGTAGGTCTGAGTGGGAATGATAGAGGCAGGAATCCACTCAGGAAAGATCAGGACTACCCCCCCACCGGAGCGGGAGGATCTGGGTGCTGAGAGGATCTTGTAGCCATCAGGGAGGAGAGTGTCAAAGCTTGTGACAGAGCTGGCCGTGAACCATGTCTCAGTAAGACGAAGGACATCAAGGTCTAGTTCTTCAAGGAGGTTGCAGATGTCAGAGGAGTGTTTGACAGCAGAGCGAGATTTGAGAGTGGCAATATGAAGAAGGTTGCCAGCCTTAAAGACCTTCCGGGTAGGGGTACAGATCAGAGGTACGCCCTGCGGAGGAGAAGGAGCCCTAGGAGGGGCGGAGGAGGAGGAGGAGGAGGAGGAGGAGGAGAAGTAGGAGGAGGAGGAGGAGGAGAGTGAGGGCAAGGTAGCCAAGGGGGGAGACGAGGGGACAGCAGGAGATGAGAGGAAATTGATGAGCCGAGGGAAGCGCCTATCAAAGGGGAGGCGATTGGCCTGAGGGCCTTGGACCATGACAGTGCCATTTAGGTAGATATTAATGATGACTTTAGAGGAGTCGAAGGAAGCCATGAGAACTTCCCAGGGAGTGCCACCATTAATGGGAGAGGAGGAGATGGGGCAGACCACAGAGACCATATGAGGAGTCCATAGATCTGGCGAAGGAATGACAAAGAGGATGTCGATGAGGGTCTTTCTGGCGGAAGAATTGGAGTAGGTGTCGGCGATAGGAAGCCAAGGGTTAGAGGCCAAGATATCCTTTTTGAACTTCTTCCTACCAGACTTGGTGAGAAGGGAAGGATAGTCAATGGAGAAGCAGTTGGAAAAGATAGGAGAAACAGAAGGCGCCATTGGTGTGAAAGCGAGGAGAGGATGGAGATACTGGGGGAGCTAAGGCAGGTAGGTGTGGGACAAAAGAGAGTGGTGAGGTCACTGGGCTGGCAAGTTACAGAGAACAAACCGTATACAAGCAAAATACAGATAATTTTGCAATGGGCAGCAGGATTTGACTTTTTAGCACAAAGAAAAAACAGCAAGATTTGACTTTTTAATATTGGAATCGGATGTTGGCAAAGGGTTTTAGGAAGCACTGCGTATCAGGATGACAACATGGGAGTAACAAGCAGAAAGAACAGTGCTAGTCAAAGGCGGTAGGAGTGAGTCCATAAGGAGAGAACTAACCCATAGTTCTGGAGGAGGCAAAGTCAAGGCAGTCCGGATTTCTTAGAGGAGCAAGGTGGCAGCATCATTGTGTTTAGGGTGCAGGGCGGACCCCAATTAGCGTTCCGGAAGCAGACAGGGAGCAGACAGGGGCCTTAGACGTATATATCCCTTAACACTAGAGTACCTTTATTCTTACTCTGGGGATATCCTCTCACATGTTCTTTCCCTTGAATGGTGATGCCTTCCTTACTGTGACTATAATAAGTTGTATTACTGTGAGGGTTTTGCCTCAAACTCTGTCTCTTTTGATCATACTCCCAACATCTTTACTGAGACGAGTAGGAATAGTTTCATAACGATTCCACTTTTCTTCTCCTTTTCTCAGTGCTGTATTTTCATTATCTTCACTGTGACGAGTAGGAGTACTCTGATAGCGATCTTCTTTGCCCCCTCTTATTCTCCAGGCTATTTCCTGGTTATCTTGACTTTTTTAAATATTAATATTTTTATGAAGATTCTCATTCATTTCTCTTTTTGATATATTCCCATTATGTTGACTGAAACAAGTAAGAATGTTCATATAATGATTTCCGTTCACTTCTCATTGGTATATTCTCATTATATTGACTGGGATGAGTATGAATGTCCATATAATGATTTACTGTCACCTCCCCTGGTCTACTGTTTTCCCTGTTACCTGCTTTTCTCCAGGGTAATGTCTCCGGGTTTCCGTTTGGTTTGGGTTTCTCCTTCGTTCGTCTGCAGCCTTTTCCTCTTCTGCCCTCTCGGTCTCGGACTCATCCTTCCTGTCCGGTACTCGATATCTCCAGTACCAGTTTGTTTTGCGGTCTCATCCACATAGTGGTATCCGCTTGCTTGACATGACCTCCGGTCCACCACTGGCTCTCTGTGGCCACTTTTACTCCAGTAGTTAGGAGGCCGCTCCTCTCCTTCCTTGATTCTGCATGGCAGACTGTTTGAAAATCCTGAACTCTCGGGAGTTCTTAGTCTCCTCCCCTTGCAGAGATGACATCGCTGTGAGCCTTGCCCGGCTTAGCTTCTCATCTGCTGTTCTCTCCCAGGACCTCTTGAAGCACTTTGTCTTCATTATTCGTAATTTTCATCTCGGGAGAATAAAGCTCCTCCCTTAAAGGGATAGTTACAATTTCGGTTTCGCAGTAACATATATTGCTTCCTTCTTTGTATAAGTCCTTGCAGAGCATGGTTGAAGAGGTACATTTAGGAGACTCTTTAGAGAGATCCTACCTGCGCCATCGGCCCTCCGGTCAGTCGGGGCCCTGCCGCTCGCCTTCAGCCTACAGAGCCCTCCAGACCCAGCCGGAGAGAGAGTAACGTATTTGAACACACCACCGGCACCAGGTAGGAGAGACGCCGCCCCGGCCTCGGCCGCCCCGCCCCAGGTCTCATCCCCGGCCTGCAGATCCCCGCACGGCTGCCCAACCCCGCGGGAGAGACTTTCCACAGGCCTACGACTCCTCGAAATCCTAACGGCCCCAGCCACAGCCCCATCTCCAGCGAACAACCCTCGACATCAAAGACCGCTGTCGGACACCCTGCGCGACGAACAGGCGAGAGGCCCGCGCGGCTACCCCATTCAGGCCTTTCGGGCCCGGCCGTGGAAGTACTTTAAAACTCACAAACTCTCCAGCTTCCTAAATCCACACGGCCCGGGCCCCACCATCTCCAAAACGCCCTGCCGGCGGGGGCCCAGAGCGCGGTCAAGCGCGAACAAAGAACATAGCGGAAAAACTCACCGCTGGGGCCCACACCGCACTGCGACAACTCCTCGGCAGCAGCGACCTCGTGGAAGGCCCCTGCTGTTATTCTGAAACCCGACAACGGGACACGACGACCACAGCTCTACAAACTATCACTCAAGCCAGTCGAGCGGGCCCTTTGCCTCTACACCCAGCAAAGTCGGGAATCCATACCAGCATGGGCAAAACGGACAAATCGCAGCGAAAATTGATGTTTGAAACCGGGGCCATAGCCAAAATTCCCAAGCGGTCGAATGGAGAGATAGCGCCATCACCAAGCATGGAACAGTAAACCGAGTCGACACCCCCCCCAATCTCTCGACATACGAGAAATGCTGCTCGAACTCAAAACAGGCATAGGCAACCTTGATGCCAAAATTGACACCCTCTCATCCAAAGTCGACCAAATACAACACCGCCTTGATAAACACGGCGAGAGGCTCGACACCGTTGAACAGAGGGTCTCCGATCCTGTCCTCCAAAGTGTCATCATTAGAGCGCCAAGTAAAAGAAATTGTCGCCAAAAACAAAGACTTCGAAGGGCGCAGCCGCCGCAACAACATTAGACTGGTGGGGATCAGAGAGCAACAAAATCCTGCAAAAATAGAAGACTTCGTGGAACAACTATGCAAAGAAATCTTTGGAACAACCACCTTCTCGTCACTATTTGTGATTGAAAGAGCTCACAGGATCCCAACCAACCGCCCAATTCCAGGAACGGCACCTCGCCCCATTTCCGCCAAACTGCTGAATTTCAGAGACCGCGATCTAATACTCAGGTTGGCCAGGGACAAAGGTGACATTCAATTCGATGGCGACAAAATCCAAATCTTCCCTGATTTTTCACCAGCGGTGCAAGCGTCCCGAAGAGCCTTTGGTGGAGTTAAACGTCGCCTCAGAGAGGAGCAAATTCATTATCCAATGCTTTTTCCAGCCAAATAACGCATCCTCCATGCTGAAAAAACACAATTCTTTACGTCACCAGAAGAAGCCAACATCTTTCTTGATAATATTGGATGTCGCCCATTACGTGAAATGCCTAGACCACGAGGGAGAGTGAGGAATGGGAGCGATCCACCCTGAAAAGCACCCCACATTCAGCTAGACTTAGGAGATCGGGAAATGAGCAAAAGTCAGTTATATACACCTCGGGATGGGTGTTCTTGAAGGGCACCAGTGCCCCGTGCACAGCACTGTTCACAATGTTACTTGGGGTGGGGTCACATTCGGGCGGGTTGGGGGTTGCCCGACAGGGAGGGAAAAAGGGGAGATGGGACACAAGTTGGGGAAAGTGTTCCCAGGAGAAACAAGCCAACAGTTTTAGACGTGCACCGACCGGGGCCAAAATCAGCCCCACCCGAACCCGACTTAGACCAATGCCTCCACCTCGGATATACGAATATCCTTGTCAAATCAACATGCACTCCAAAAAAGCGGCCTTAAGCACTCAAAACCACCAAACAGTAATAGAGCAGCAGAAACAACGCAGCAACTCTAAGCAAATTCAAACTAGCTACATGGAACATTAAAGGAGGCAACCAGCCCTCCAAAACCAGGAAGTTGCTACACTACCTCCGACATCGCAACGTTGATGTGGCTCTCATACAAGAGACACACCTACGACCTAACTCAGAAAACCACTGGGCGAAAACGTGGGAATGCCACAGATACTTTGCCTCGTTTTCATCATACGCAAGAGGAGTCGTCATACTTATCAGCAAATCAACAAACTTCAGACTAATTCGGACCCAGAGCGACTCCGAAGGCAGAACACTACTCGTCCACGGAACCATAGACAGGGAAGAAATAATCATGATCAACTCCTATGGCCCCAACATCGATGGTTCCAACAATTTAGACTGGGTCCAGACCCACATTGCATCAAACAGGGAAGCCACAATAATATGGGGTGGCGATCTGAACACCCCGCTCGATCCTCATACAGACAAAACACACAAAACAACCGCCCCTCGCTCCAAGGCGAGTATGCAAATATCCGAAATATGCAAAGCACACGATCTCATTGACATATGGAGAAGCAAACACCGTGACTCTCAAGAGTTCACCTTTTACTCCTGGGTACACAAATCCAGCTCGAGACTCGATTACGTCTTAGTGTCGGCACATAGCAGACTCCAATGGGGCAAATGCCAAATCCTACCCAGGTCCATCTCAGACCACTCAGCGGTCACCTTAGTGTGCACGACATCTCAGAGCGACTTCACCAGGTCCCAGTGGAGATTCAAGCCCAGAGCCCTCCAAGATCAACTCTTTGCAGAGGAACTACGTTCCGAACTGAGCGCATTTCTTGAGACAAACCAAGGCACGGTAGCTTCGCCGGGAACACCCTGGGACACACTCAAATGTTTTATCAGTGGAGTGTGCCTAGCAAAAGAAAATGGAATCCTAAAGAGGTTGAGGGAAGAGCTAAACACATGCGAAAATCGCCTCAAAACACTTGAACAATCAGCTACAGTCACAAAAACACCCGGCTCGCTGGCTGCTCTCAAGGCAGAATTGGAAACCTTCAGATCACTAGCAGATAGAGAAGCCAAATTCCTAGCAAGCCACCACAAAATCCACCAGTATGGCGAGGGGCAACGACCCGGTACGTTACTTGCAAGACTAATCACCGCAGAACGAAAACCCACGACAGTCGAAGCGGTGCGGGACATGTCGGGAACCCTCGTGTACTCTGAAGACGACATATTGGAAACATTCCGCAAATTTTACCAAAATTTATATAACTTCAATTATTCCACGGAGCACGCCGAAATAACAGAATACCTAAATACAACTGAGCTATATTGGACGAGTGCCGAGTTACGCGAGCCGTTGAACGCACCCATCACCTCGGCAGAGATCCTAGAAGTCATTAAAGAATTACCGAGCACCAAAGCCCCAGGACCGGATGGCCTAACAGGGGAATTATACAAATTTTTCGCAGATATTCTAGCCCCGCTCCTGCTCCAAGTCTTCGAAGAAGCCATAGCCAAAGACCAACTTCCACCAACTCTTTACACGGCGAATATCATTCTCCTACACAAAACAGGGAAACCCAAGGATGATTGCGCCTCCTACAGGCCCATATCGTTAATTAATTTGGATAACAAAATCTTTGCAAAGATCCTGACTAGGAGGTTGATGCCACTCATGCCCGCAATGGTTATGGCGGATCAAGCAGGATTTGTTCCAGGTAGAAATACATCATTCGGCCTCAGAAGAATGTTTGGCGCGATGGAGGCCCTCAACCCAGAAAACCAAGCGGTAGCAGTACTTCTCGATGCCGAGAAGGCGTTTGACTCTGTGGAATGGCCCTTTCTATTTGCAATATTAGAACGAATGGGCCTCGGCAAACGATTCATCCAAATGATAGGCCTTCTCTACAAATACCCGACATCTAAAATCAAACTTGGAAACAAAAGCTCCTCCGAAATCCTCTTACGCAGAGGGACCAGACAGGGCTGCCCACTGTCAGCATTGCTCTTCGCCCTGGTCATGGAACCCCTAGCGTCCGACGTAAGGCTTTATCATCTGCACAGAGGTCTCGCCTTCGGCCCGCACAAAATGGTGGTTTCACTTTACGCCAACAACATAGCACTCTTCCTTCGCGACCCATATGACAACCTGAATCCGGTGCTGCGAGCAGTCCACAAATTCTGCAACTTTTCAGGACTAAAAATCAATAATGCAAAATCGATAGTTTTCCCTCTCACAGAATCAACCAAAGAATTTCAGGACGACTTCGGCTTCCACTGGCAATACTCGAAGGTCCGATATCTGGGGATCCTCATGTCCAGAACCAGCACTGACATCATGCAAGACAACCACGAGAAGACACTCGACACTATCCAAACAAAAGTGAACAGATGGAAAACGCTTCCCCTCACACTTTGGGGCAGAGTGTCCCTACCGAAAATGGTGATCCTCCCTAAATTACTCTTTACAAACACCCCCCTACTACTCACGCAAAAATTCTTACGGCGAATCAAGTCCATCCTTCTTGACCTTGTCTGGGCTGGCAAGGTTGCCCGAATAGCACACAGCACTATGATCCTGCCCATAACGCAAGGCGGACTGGCTTTACCCGATATAGAAAGTTACTACAGGGCAGCGCAAGCACAGTTCCTGAGCCATTGGTATGCAACACACTTCATCCGGCCACGTGTGCAAATCGAAAGAGCTCTGGCAGCACCCTATCTTCTCCGCGCAGTCATACTTAACGAACCACCAACACCCTCAACGCCAATGAACACAATGGTCACGACGCACACGATTTGGAAAAAAATCGCCAAAAGAAATGGAATCCAAACCAGATATTCTCCCCTCCTTCCGTTGAGAAGTATTCCAGGGATACCCATAACATCTGAAAAGGTTTTCCAGCTCTGGACCAAGAAACTGCAAATCCACTCCTTGGGCGACCTGTTTCCGAACGGCTCGTTCCTCTCGATTCAGGAAGCTCGAGACAAAGGTGGAAACAACGCCCTCGACGTTTTCATGCACTACCAAACTCGACACGCCATGCAGTCCAACTTTGCCACGTTCCCGCTCCAATCGCCGACCTGGCCACTGCTTCACGGAGTGATTCAAGCCCAAGGTGATGGCCGCCTGGTGTCAAATATTTACAAAGCCTTGCTAACAGAAAAACTCACTCGCTGCTCAAAAGCTTGAACAAGGTGGGAAAAAGCTCTGAACACTACGATACTCGACGAAGACTGGTCATACATACTACGACTCACAAAGAAAGTGGCAATAAACACAAGGTACAAAAAATTCACTTCAACTTTGTCCATCAGGTCTACCACACTCCAGCAAGACTTCATGGCCAGAGGACGACAATGTCCACCTCCTGCTCTCGCTGTGGGCACTCGGAAGCCGACTTTGTCCACCTGGCATGGTCGTGCCCCGAAATAGGAGCATTCTGGACAGCAATCCTAGAGAAAATCTCGGCTATAATCGGAGTGCAACTAGAACCTGACCCAACACTGACCATGCTGGGTCTAACCAAACAACTACCAGAACATACCAGAAAACTGGCAAACCTACTTTTAGTCCTGGCACGCAGACGAATAGCTTGCAACTGGGGCAGAGGACCGCCACCAAAACTAAAGCAATGGCTCCACGATGTCACCTACTGTCAAGATACCGAAATGAACTACTTACGAACTCTGCCCCTCCACGCACGCCCCCCCTGATATCTGGGGCCTCTACATTGCATACCTGTTAAATGCAGACGACAACTCGATTTCACAGTCTCCACCTCCAATACAAAACTGTCACAAGCAACCGGACACTTCAATAGCAGCCACGAGTGCCGAACAGCAACAACACTAGAACTGATATGAAACTGAACCCGATATCAAGCGGGGATCGTTCCGTGGGAGGGAGGGGGGGATAAGGGGTCTTGTGACCAGTGCACGGTCTTGTAATGTCTTACTATTTAATTGTTGTAAAATGAATAAAGAAAGTTACAAAAGAAAAACATCTGAAAAATCATAGTAGGAGGTCGGGGGGATTCGAGGGGGAACGTGGTAAGGAAACCCTGCGTATCTGTGTCCCACCGTCCACCATAGGATAACATTGAGAACAAGTACCTTTCCATTCCACTCACCTTTTGGTAGTCAAACCTGAGTGGAGTTACTTGACATTAGTTCAAAAGGTTCTTCAACAAGTGTACTATCACCAACACAAGTGAACTGCAACTTGCCTGAAGAGACACCGTCAGTGTAGAAACAATGTGACTCCTGTGACCTTTGGGCACAAGGCCCCATTCTTCATAGGATTTGGATTGCTTAAGTTAGCGAATTGGCTTGTGAATTGGTTCCATTAATTATTGCATTTAATATAGAAATCGTGCCCCAACAAGGGGGCGTTCATGGCCGGTAACAGCCCGAGCCTAGGCAGGCCCGGGCAAAGCAGCCCATTACTATTGATATTTCCAGCCTGGGGTTTGCAATAAGCTAATCTCCTGAGAAGGAAGAAAAAAAAAGAAAAAAAGATAGCCGCCATTGTAAAAGGGACCAAGTCCCTTTTCCATGTCTATGGCACATGGGAGCAGGAGGAGCCCTGGGACCAAAGCACAAAGCTCCCGTCTGGCAGGTAAGTGGGGAGGGTGTGGGGAGGCGACAGGCAGAGGCTCCCTGTTGCCTGCCCACATTAAAAAAATAAACACAAAAGAAATATGGCGCCACCCGGTGAAGGGCCTCGGGTGGCTGGAAACAACAGGCAGAGACTGTATTCTCGGCCGCTGTTCCAGCTACATGATTGGCGGAGCACCCGTCCCCGGGTGCGAATCTACTTACCTGCTTGCTGAATAAGTTACTTTTAATGCATTTATGAACCTATGGTGAATATATATATTTGTATCATAGAGCATTGTGCTATAATACTACCTTAGATCTATTTTACAGTGTGTCAAAAAGGCCTTAATGAATAACTTTGTTTTATACCTACTGTCTAAACTGAATTATTGTGTGCCATACTGTGTGGACTCATTGAAAGTCCCTGACCCCACTCGCACTTTCCTGAGAATAAGCCTTGACTGATCATCAACGTACCTTGATTGGGTTTTGGCAAACCTGTCGGAGTTCCCTGTTCACTATAACTAGAGAGGACTCCTAAAATCTGTTTACCAGGCCAGATTCTAGAAATCCATCCCAACAGCGAGTGCACATTTTGTGCCCTGTTTGCAGGCATGCATAAAAATATGTTGCCTCAATGGTTGATAGATCGATGAACTACTGGATTTCATTACTCATCATGCACTAAACCTTGCTGTCTCCAAATTATTCTTAGCCATGGGGAAACTTTGTTTCTCTCATGCATTCGATGTGGCTATCTCAATCATGCGCTCTTTGAATAGACTTTGTTTCCCACTGTGCTTTAGGCTTTGAAGTGCAATATGTAAACTACTGGATTAGAGTCAATTTAAGGATTTTGGGTCCGCGAGTGATGATTTAAATCTGGTGTCAGCTTTGTACCATTCCATCCCATGTGAGCTTTCTAATCAAACTGCTTAGGAAGGTTTGCATGGGCATACCCTCCATGTTTAGCAAAGTTCACAATTGTTACACTTTCCCCAAAGGCATTCTAACTTCCACTTTGTGTCAACAGACAGCATAAAGACAATCGTTTGTCGTTCACAATGTAATTTGCTAGAAAGTGAATCCTTTGTTGGTTCAGTATAGTGCTCATTAATAGGAATATGAAATGTCCAGCGTGTTTTGCCAAGTAAGGTAGGCTCATTTAAATTGCATGTTTAGATGGATTTCTAAAATCAGCCCCTTGGAGGAGGATTTTAAGAGGCCACACTATTTATGGTAAATAGGGAAGACACTGAGAGGTTAGCCAAAATCCAATCAAGATAGTGTGGATGAGCCGTCAAGTCTTCGGTCTTGATCACAAGTTTTGCGCAAATGCAGTAGGAATTCCGCCCCAGCGATATTACGTTACTGCCGTGATGACTGGCATAATTACCACCATGTCATTACTTGATGGCTTTGCGCATAGTCCCCGGGAGGTAACAGTAATACCGACAATGGCCATCTGGCGGTAATACCATCCAAATACAATGGTAATTCCCTTACTGCCAGCACACGTGGTGGTATTACTGCCGCCGTTATTGCTGCTGGCGGAAATAACGTCCCTGTCGGAACAGGAACCACGGCAGCAGCCACCTTTTAAAAACTCGATCTACTCTGAATGCCCCTGTGACAACCTGGGAGAGGCGGAGGGGGTCGAGGAGGATCCGGAAGCCACTTGGTGGGGCAGGGACTCCCACAGTACGGCAATGCTTTTGCCGACTAGTGTCACAGACCCAACCACTGGGAGTGGTAATACTCGACCAGAAGGCAGCAAGGAGGCTTATCAAGCTTACGCTCGATGAAGGGCCCTGATTGGTCTGAGACCCCAGCCCCTATATAAGACTGACAAAGAGAAAGGACTGACAGATACCTCTCCTTTATGTTGCAGAATCGAGTTGGAAGCGAGGCAGAAGCTGCTCCAATCCGCTGGGCCTATGAGGACTAGACCCAGATTCTTGCCATATTACTTGAGGAAGCCTGATTCCAAATAGCTTTTGAACTGAAAAGGAGACTTGATTCCAGTTTTTTTATTTTATTATTTTTGTTTAGTCAATAAAGACTATCCTTGGTTTATCAGAACACTGGGTCTGAGTGTTCCATCACAGTCCCATTTCATGTTGACATCAGGACCCAGGAGTAAGGGAAAATGTCAAAGGAAAAGCAAAAGGCATGCCTACCCAAACTGAGGCTGTGCAAGCCAAATACCAACATTAAATACCCCAGGTCTCATTCACTAGGCACCATAGAGGAGTACACTTCCACTAAATCCGGTGGAACAAATACCCAAAATGAACTTTGAAACAATAGAGTTGCAAGTACAAGTTTAGAGAAACCATTTAGATTCTCGCAACGCTAAATGCTCATGCTATACATTGCTTAGTATTCATTTCCTTTTCGTTTTACTATATGTAATGTTTTGTTAAAACACTTTATTTGTATCCACGTATGAATTGTCTGTCTGTATTAAGTGTTTTGGATATAAAGAACTCTTAGGAATGAATATACGTCACCATGTGTGAAATTTGGTTTAGATAAATATATGCAGAAGCATAAGTTGTTAAATGCTGCATATCCGGTCAATGTTTTGCACTAAAAGTAAAAGCAAGTTTTGTTGAAATAACTTGGAAAAATAAAAAAAGAAGGGGATGGGGATTGAGATAACATCGCTCTATTCTGAAATATAAAACAAGTTGAATCAGCTGGCAATTTGGAGACATTAAATATATACAAATAGTAAAAAATTAAATGCACACAACTGTGCTCCCAAACAAAGCAACTAGGAAAACCTCCTGTTCTACAGTATTTTTACCCCAGGTCCTAGCATTGGGGGTTATCCCTCTAGTTAAATATGCGCAATCCAAAGTTCAGAGTCTGAGCTGAACATACTGGCAGAGGAAGTTGTGCACCATGCAGAGGAGTTGTTTGGCAGTAGGCAATAGAAGACCTCTGCCCAGAGGAATGCTGCAATGTGGGCCTCCATCAAGGATAAGGTGACGGCTGTGGGCACCGTTCCCCGTGATGCGGAGAACTGCAGCAAATGGTGGAATGACTTGTAGTCCAGGGTCCGCAGCCTCATCTCGGGCCACAGGAGGGAGAGTGCAGCTACAGGAGGTTGCATTGTGAAACCCCTCAAACTCCTGCTGTGGGAGGATAAGGCCAGTTCCATCCTCCACAGGGTATTGACGGTATCAGGAGCAGAAATGCCAGTAGTAGGAAGCCACGATGATTGCAGCAAGTCTATCAGACCCCACGTACATGTGAATGCATGGCCAAACGCATGCGTCTTCCCAGCATAGATGAGCACAATCGGCAAACAGAATGGGCAAAGACATGGCAATCACAGCAAATGTGCAGTGAGTACACACAAGTACCAGGGGAGGCAGGAAAATGTAGTAATGCACATGCACTTTAGGTGAAATGTACATGCCAACACATGGAAACATCAGAAGCACCCATCTGCGCCATGATAGTTCATGTTGGCATGTGAAGCCCCAGCGCACCCACAACAACAAGCAACCTTGGCAGGCCAACAGGCAATGTGCACATGCTTGCACCATGTACACCCTCAGCAGGCACTACCTTAACCTGGAAGTAGCAGCACTCATTGGCCTCATTGGCCTAATACCACCTATATCAATCATATAACATGTGCATATGTAGAACACAGACGATGTAGCATGAGTGTCTTTCAAGCCCACTCACATGTCCGCAAGATGACGGACAGCATGTCATTATACTCCCAACAGGTACACAGTTCACTGACTGGCCGGATCCTCCACTGCTGCCACTCCTTTCACCTCCACCCATGCACAGGCCCGACCCGTAGCAGCCAGAGTAAGAGGAGGAGCAAGGCCACAAGATACCACCACAGTGGAACCTCTGGCAGGGACAGAGGAAAGCACCATCCCCACAGCAGTGGCACGGCTGCCACTGAAGCTGCCATAGCCACTCCACAGCCGGCCCCTGTTGCAATCCACATGGCTGCAGTACCTGCTCCAGCACCCATACATCAGGGCACCAGCAGCCCCTCCACTGCTTCAGCCCCAACCCTCCCTATAGCCCACTACCTCTGCCCGTGCACAACATGGCAGTAATTTGGGAACGGCTAGATGCCATAGTGGCGCTAGGTATCACTCGCGACACTGGCGGGCCATCTGGTGGAGCACATGGGGGACTGCCTGCAGTGGTCATGCCGCAGGATTTCCCGTTCCCTCTCGCAGGCCGCCGCTGCCATCACCACAGTCGGGCAGAGAATGAGGGAACATACTGAGGGTATGTTGGCCTTTACAGAGTCCCTGAATTCCTGCATTTTCCTGACCCTGCATCACATCTGCGGCCAGGTTCTGAGCCCTCCACCTCTGTCACCGCCACAGCGGGGTCAAAGCCAAGCCCCCCAAAGCACCGCCACAGAGGGGTCACAGCCAAGCACCCCAAGGCACCGCTCACAGAGCAGGTAAGGAGCAGGCTACCCAAGGCTAAGGGGCACCGGAAGTGACTGCTATTTGTTCAACATTGCAAGGGTGTCTTGGGGAGGGGAAGATGCAGGTAGAGTGTCTTGGGGAGGGTGTTTTGAAATGTGTTAATTAAATAGTTGTTCACTTTTAGCAATGCTAGGACTTTACTTATTTTGTGTAAGTGTTTAATTCATAATGTGACTGTATATAGAGATATTTTGCAAGTGCATATCAATTGTTCTAAAAAAGAATTGTCAATCAGTTCTTGACAAACCAGATGTCCATCCCTACACTCTTCCCACTCACTGCGTGGCAGCACAGCACTCTCAGGTAGTGGGTCCTCCTCTTCGTTAGGGTATATTCCGCCTGAGGCAAATGTTGTGCAGCATGGCACAGGAAACGACAATTTGCCTGACCTTCTCTGGCCTGTACATTAACGCCCCTCTAGACCGGTCTAGGCACTGTAAATGAACCTTCAACAGACCGGGGTTCCGCTCGATGCAGAGCCTGGTGCGATCATGTGCCTTGTTGTAGGCCACCTCCTGTGGCGTGTGGATTCTGCATGGGTGTCATCAGCCATGCTAGCTGGAGCTATCCAGAGTCACCTGCAAGGGCAAAGATCATAGGTGTCGGTCACAGAGCATTGTGGATGTGTTGGCTATTACAATGGCATGTTGACAGGCAGTCTGTGCGTGCGTTTGTCACACAACATGATTTACCATGACCGTACTTGCATGTTGAGTCATCCACTCAGGGGGAACATTTGCTCTGTCGTGTAACATCATGCACACAGCTCACAACCAGCACTCGTCGCTTTCAGGGTCTGTGACTGGCAGGACAGAATGCTATGGTGCCTGTGTCTTGCTCCCATGCATATGCCCTGATGGGTGATTAGTTGTACTTGTGCAGGTTGTCTAGGCCTATTCTATAATGGCATCACATACATTCTTACCTGAGTACATGGCATCACTCCTGCCGGTGTCACATTCCTTTGTTGCAGTGTTGAAGCATGTCATTCCATATATACGGATGCGGTATGTTGCATTGTGGTTCCTGTAGTCCTATGTGTGTGTTGCTAGCCTGTTGGGGCAATATGCATTGCCGATTTACTGCAGCATTGTCACTTATGTACTTGTCCTGTGGGTTGTGGGCTGTCATGTGTGGGGGGAGAGGGCAGGCCCTGCATGTAGAGGGCCTTGACAGGGCATGCATTCTTTAGGTGTGGTAATCCCCTCCCCCCCCACATGGCATTTCACTTGTGCTGCAGCAATAGGAGGTGTGATGGCACTTGTATTCTCCCAAATCCACGCCCATTGCCCTCTCTATGTATCCAGGCAGTGTGCTGTTCCTTAGGACCATTGCATCGAGGGTGGAACCAGGGAAGCGGGCAGTGTGCTATGAGGAGGTCAGGATCACAGGTGACCTGGACATTCAGGGAATTATACTGCTTCCAGTTGCAGTATACTTCTTTAGATGCCTGGGGGCCACCAACGCCACATGGGTGCAGTCCAGCACAGCTATCACGTTGGGCATGTATGCTGCTTCATAGTAACATGCCTTTGTGGCATTCTCCTGTGCCAGGGTGGTGGGCAGGGTGAAGTGCTGGGAGAAATGGCGATAGAGTGCTTCCAGCACCTGCATATGCACATTTGAAAATGTGGGCTGAGACATGCCGTCCAGCATGCCCACAATGTTTTGGAAGGTGCTTGATGCCAAGAAATGCAGGGCTGACACAATCTTGAGCAGCCTGGATCAGGGTAAGCAGCTCAGCAATGGTCTCCCTGTTCAGCTGAAACAGGGCGATTAGCTAAATTTCCATCAAGGTACCGGGTGAGGACCTGACCCAAGGTATGGGTGCTCGCCTTGCATGGCATCCCCTCCTCCCGCTCCTCCTCCTCTACCTTCCCATCCTCCTCTGTTCTGCCTCTTGTACCCTGTTTTGCTCTTCCAGCCTGTGCAGCTCAATGCAGAACTGGAGCAGCTGCACGTCCAATTTCCATGGTATTACCGCCATGTCCAACTTGTACTATGGCAGTAATACCGTTTTGTGATTTTGGCAGTAATTCTGTTGCCGCCGATGGTATTACCGTCAACCCCTAATTTGGTGGTACAGTAAAAGTTGCAGCAAAACTTTTACCATCACTCTTAACGTATACAGAGAGACTTGTAATGAGCCCCGTAGTCTCAGGAAAGTTGTTGAGTCCACACAGAACACCACCAATAATTGTTAGTCGGTAATTATATGAACATAATATTTATCAGTCCTTTTATGAACACACCAAGAATTAAAAATTAGACAAGTAATGCATTCACACTTAGAAATAAGATTGCATATGAATTATATTCCAGTATTCAACAAGTGAATAATCAAATGCAGGAAAAGCAGCTGGAATTGTTAAATAAGCACACACCCATGCCCCTCTGTCTTATGAAGTCCAGCTCTAAGATGTATGGGGCCTGTTAGGTCAACCCCAAACCTTTTTGCTTGGACTTGATAATTATTTGTCCTTGTTCCTAAGTGAAGGGGAATCTTTTTTCCCCTCTCACCTAGTCTTTTACTCTTTTTATGGGTGACCTTTTTAAGTCTCTTCATAGTGTATGATTGAAGTTATTGTTTCCTATAACTTTGTGTATGATGGCAGCACACAGATTTTTAAATGCAGTGGCTTCCTTTTAATTCTCTTCTTATTTATTTGGTGAATTACTGTTCCCAAGAGGTAAAGTGGGATTCACATCCCCTTTACATTGATTTTAGTGAGCCACCTTAAGTGGAGTGCTGGGGGAATTTTGTTAAAATTGCAGGTTTACTTGAATTGGCTGGTGGCAGTGGTTTTACCTTTATGAATGTTAGTCTTTATTACTCGCAGGCTGTCAAATCAGCCTCGGTAATGCACAGGAGGACCACCATTCTGCTAGAATGATGGGCTCCTTCTTTTTTAGCCATTTCTCATTTGCTTTGTATTTCTTGGGTCTTCTTCTGCCATTCTAGGCAGGAACGACCTCAGTTGAAGTTTTGTCTTCGGCGGCAATCCTTTGTATTCTTCGGAGAGGATCCCTAGTGTCTGAGAAGGCAGGAACCGATGGAGGATTCCAAAACTCTGCAGCCCTTTGTCTTTCACCTTGCCTGAAAGGAATCCATTCCCAATTCAGGGGCTGGCTGTTCTGATTGGGCAGCCAGCACACCCCTTTCTTTAAACTGCTGGGAGTGTTTGCAGAAGTAGTGCTGGAGTTACTGATAAATACTCTGAGCCTGGAAGCTACTGATAAGTCGACCACTGGAGCTGAATTCGAAGAGGAAGATGAAGAAAAGACATCTGTATCGATTTCCTGCGACCAGAGAGCCTGCTGTGTAACCGGAGCCTGATGCAACCCTTACTTACAATCGACCTCGGTGTCCCGAATGCGACGACTTCTACCCTGAGGCTGGTGTGATCCACGAGTCTTTAGAAGACCTTCATTTTGAGCCATCCCATGATGTGCTGCAACCTTGCTGGGCTGCAAACCGCCAATACCCTGGGACCTCGAGCCTAAGTGCAGTACATGGTCTTTCAAAGTCCGAACCTTGCTGAAACCTTGGTGGACTCCTGATGGATCTCCAGAGACACAATTCAAATCCCTGAAGTAACCTCACCAAAGTGCAAGACAGAGAGTAAAGAGAATTTAATCGAAGATAGTCATCCTTCTGGTTCCTGTAAAAAGGCGCCAAACCCACAGAGCCGCGAGGAAGCGTGAAGAGTCCAATGCTGGAAGCCTCCTCTGGCGACTTCTGCTGCAAGTTCCTATCCAGTGTCCAGTTCTTTCATCTCCAGACCAAGAATCTAGGGACCAGGTCCTGTGCTGCTGCATCCTGAAGGCATCCATTCTGAAGCTCTTCTTTTCTCCTAAGATACTGTGTTGGCTTGGGTAATACTTACCTTAAGTCTTGTGTGAATCCTGTAAGGCTGAGTGAGGTATTCGTGTGCTTGGGAGATTGCCCATATGACTTGCCCAGTCATAATGCTGGAACGCATGCAACTGGGTCTTTTGTGAAGTCCCTGAACACTTTAAATTAACTCTGTAGCTAATACTTACTTGTTAAACAAGATATTGTCTGGAGCTCGGACTTTCCTGCAACTGAACCCTATCCTGACTTGCCTACGGCTGGCTCTTAGACCACTGGTGTCCCTTTTCGGACTCTGAGATCACTCATGCTTAGAATGGGTAAGGACTACAAAAGCTAAGGCCTCTATCTTGAACAGCATAATAAATGTAAAAGTACTTAATTGTAAATGAGTTACAAAGTGTTGCAAAAGTTATTACTTACCTGTGGGTTGCATTCTGCCCTCTAAAAAGTATATACGCTATCTTAATTGCTTTGAATGGTGTCCCCCACCGCCTCCTTCTAAAAGTAATAAGTAATGGTACTGTTATTTTTTTAACGGAATGAGTGTAAAAGCTTAGCAATAGGGTTTACCTACTGTGAGAAATCTGAGGGTATCCCTCACACCTACTCCCCTTGGATCCTTTGTTCAGGTGGCCAGGGAAAGGCCATCGGTTTTGAATCCTGACCCTGGGGGCGGAGATGCAAGGGAGGATCACCTGGGTGGAGGGTCCTTGGGGATTGGGGAGAGGATATCCACAGGCGACACATGGTATCCCCCATTTTCTAGTGAGAACCAAATGTGCCCTCCCCTGACTTTATAGGCTGTTGTGAATCGGGATTGCACAAAAAGATCGAATCTAAAATGCTGAATGCATGTTTCGGCATGGTAGATTAGATTGAAGCCCATAATACCGAAAAGAGGAGCGGGGGTACTAGGGGTGTCCCCTAGTTCAGTATTATGCGTTGTGGGGGTGTCGCCCGCATACATTAAAGGCAGTGCGGGGGACAAACAGGCAAAATCCCAAACCATGGAATTACAAAATGCGGGTAAGTTGTCTCCGCAATTTTGGAATTGGATCTTTTGGGATATTTTAGCGTACATCCTTGTAAATCATCTCCACTAATTTCTCTGTATTTAAACCATGATAGTACTGGGGCGCGGAAGAGCTGACTAAGTGTAGTGAACACTAACAGCACATTTCACCACTCTAGTACTGAGACAAGGAAGAGGCCTGAGAAGTATTGTGAGGGTGTGGCATATCCCAATAACTATGGTCAGCAAAGTGAAACTGAGGGCCTGATTCTGAGCTTGTGTTAATTATAGTGTTGAAAGCCAACATTCTCCCCTCCAGTTTCCAGCACCACCATTCTGGGGTGGGTGGAAATACTGGACGCTAAATGTTGTGCTTCCCAGCAGCAAAAGCTGCATAAAACTACTGTTCAGATAGAAACATGTGCTCCAGTGGCAATGCAAGCATTTTTTAAAAGACTGCCACTTTTCTGGTTTAAGAAGGTTTTCGAACCTTTGGTGGTAGCATTGAAAAAAGAAACGGGGGCTGCGGGTGTGTCCACTGCATCGCCCCGCTCACTATACTTCATGGTATAGGGAGCGGGGTTTGCGGAGGACACCGCCGCAGCCTTCCGTTACAAAAAGAAAAGAAAAGGACCCTGCAGCGCCGGTTCACGATCATGGAAGTGAAGGGGAACTGGCGCTGCAGGGAACCAGCGTGAAGATGAAGGTAAGTGGGGTTTGTTTATGTTGGGGGTGTGCTGAGGGTGCGGGTGGGGGTGTGTGTTGTGTGAGAATGTATGTGTGTTCGCATGAGAAAGGTGCAAACGTTTGGTAGTACTTTCGGTACTTTCAGCCGTGGGCAAATCACTCGAATTCGTGCTGCAGACTCGGAAATGCAATTTTTATAAAGGAAAAAGTCTGAAGCAGCGTTTAACGGCACCTCACTGGTGTCATATTTTAACTCCTTTTATTGACGTGCTGAAGCTGTACTCTTGAGAGCAGAATCCCCTCACAGCGCTAGCCCTCCATTTGTCATGGTTGCTAAGGCTGTTGTCAAGCAGTAAATCAGGCTCATACCAAAGTTGTGGCTTTGATGCCAGACCACCACATTAGCACTTCATCAGAATAGGTTGTTTTTTTTAAAGAAAGTGTTCATCCTTCATGGATGAACATTTGTGTGTTTTTGCATGCACCTCATAATCTGGCCCTGAGTGTTCACACTGCAACCTGTTAAATGGTTCCATGTATATAAAGGGAGGCAGAGACAGCCGAGAGGGAGAGCAGCTGGACTGGAGAGTGTGGCCATCCAAGGCGGAGCAGGAAACACAAGCAGAGAGAAGGAAAGCCAGGAAGACACTGATGCCACTGTGTTCTGTGAGAGGGTCTGCAGCTGAGCAAAGCCTGTTGGGAGTGGGGAACACTGAGAAGCTGCTGACCGCTGCAGGAGAGACTGGAAAGAGCAAGCGCTGCTCGCTGGAGCCCCACAGTATTAGAGGAGGATTGAGAGAAAACCTGCGAACGAGACCAGTGCACCCGGAGGAGCGGCCACACACCAGTAAGTGACGGGGAAGATTCACTGAGGTCGGGGCGCCCCAGGGACATGGTGTGGGTGACGGCGAAGGCTAAGCAAATCGGAATGCAAGCTAAATGGGTCTGGAGACCGGAAAAGTAAACTATTGAATACCAAACTATTTGCCAAGCACAAAGTGAGTTTGAATAATAATGAATGGGTTAGAAGACCAAAGATGAACTGTTGCATACCAAACAAGGTGACAAGCATGAATAACTTTGAATTATAGTAAAGATATAAGCATATCGGATGAATGAAACAGAACGTGAAGAAAAAATTGTACAAAGTAAAGCACTACTGGATAGTGTGAAAGCAAGGTGGTAACCAGAAGAAATACCACAAAGGAAAGTGACAGTCACATTTTGATAAAGGCAAGAAGCCATTAAAGTGCATCAGAAGAATACGTAGACTTATAACACAGATGCAGAAAGGAAACCTGTGTTGTCAAGGAAGTCCTATGAGAAAGTATGAACTGTTTTAAAGTGCCATCGGTTGCACGACCTGTGATGGGTGTACTGTGTGGTCCGACAACTGCGCGTAGACGGAGGAACCCTTCCTTGGAGTGAATCAAGCAACTGAGGCTGGATAGCCTAGAAGGTGTGCAAGTGATGGAAATAAAAGGCAAACCAAACAAGTGGCTTTAACTGTGAATTTAAACCCTGTGTTGAACTTGGGGGGGAAGGGAACCCCAAGACCATCTTGTGGAACTGTGTTTAACTTGGGGAAGGGAACCCCGGGACCATCTTATGGAACTGTGTTGAATTTCGGAGAAGCGACCAGAGAGGGCATTTTGTTGAAACTGTTTGAACTTGGGGAAGGGAGATGGGAGAAGCTCAGAACTTTAGTTTGAACAGTGTTACGTTGGCTTGCGACATCCATACACATTGTTTAGCTTTAGTTGTGTGGGAAAGTTTAGGTTTTGGACACAGACAGACGTTTAAGTTAAACTTACTGACTCAGACTATCCCTAACTTATTTAGGTAGGGAAATCCCACCTTGGAATAGGGCAAGTTAGGCAGTACACCATCCGGACATTTGAGTTGAGAAGGAAATTTTGTTTGAACTTGAAACTGTTGTCTTTGTTTTGCTTCATGATGCTTTCCCATACCTTGAAACAAATTGTTTCTTTCTTAAAGTGTTGCATTGGGTTCTGCTTTCCCTGATCTGCTTAGTGCATTTCTAAAACAGTCTTGAAGTGTAATAGTTGTCTTTGAGTTGCTTGTAGCCCCTCTTAAACGTATATGGGTCTTTACTTGCCTTGAGCAGCTGCTGGTCTTCTAAACTTGTAACATTGAGTTTTGCTTTCCCGGAATTGCTTAGTGCATTCTAAAATAGTTATTATTGAGTGTTCATACTTATCATTGAGTAGCTTAAGCCCCCTCCAGGAAGTATATGAGTTACTTTATTAGGTCTGAACTGTGTTCTACAAAGTAATATCTGTTACAAGGAGTATACTTTTAACTGGGCTGGTTTATTAAGTGATTTCTGTAACGGAGGTTCGCTGCATGACTCACAGGGTCTACTACCCGTGAATTACTGATTGTATTCTAAAAGTATATGTAACCTGGTTTTACTCGCCATGAATAGCTGACTGCCATTCTGAATGTGTTGTAGGTTTGACTCCCCTTGACTTATTATAGTAATCTAAATAAGGTCATACGTTAGGTTGTAACCCAAGTATTGAGTTGGTTTTCATAATTTTGTTTAAATGAGATGTTATAGTACTTACACAAGATTTATCTTGGCCTACTTGTACTTAAGTGAACCATTTATTTTTACATTACATAGTGTTTCAGTGTTTCTTTGGACAAGATGTATGCTACAATTTCTTTGTACCAAGCTACATCCCTCTCTCCCTCCTAAGATAAGCATGGCTGCTCTGTCGAGCTACCAAACCTTCTCAGGTGGTACAGCCTTCTACTAAGAGTGGAGTTTAACACTGCCACAGATATGGTTTTATGAAGCCCTTATTTGGACTTTAGAAAAACTGTCCTAACCGGGCGTTGTGCCCAAAACGTCACAAAGTCCAACTATGGTTTCTTCAGGCAAGATATTTCAGAACTGAAGGAGTGGGCTGTGGCGGTAATTTGAAAGTTCTTTAAAGTAAGGTGAATATTTACTTTGTCGGGTAAATACCCCGCTCTAGCCTATTCCCAATGTAAGTCATAGAAAAGGATCCTAATTGCAGGTCCAATGACCAAAGACCAGGCCGTCGGGGCAAGGGCTCTACATCCAATGTTACCCCATGGGAGACAGGGGGGACAGAAAGAGGTATGTTCACATACCCCCCTGAATCTGATTCTTCCAGGTGACACTGCAGGTCTTCTGGAATGCGCTGGCGACCCAATCCTCTGTGCTTGGTTCAGGTGAGCAAAGTCCAGCGGTTGCAGGTGCATAGGTTACTTTTCGTGTCATGAGCTGGTTGCAGTTCTCAGCAAACAGTTGCAGACTTAGGCAGTGCAGACCCTTCAGGACACCTCACGGGATTGCAGCGAGATTGTTCCAATGGAGGTTACCCCACGGTCAGGCGGTGACAGGCGCTCTTCCAGCAGTGAACATAAAATCAGCACAGCTTCCGTTGTCGTGAAATGACTGAAAATGCGAGGATAAGTGACTTATGACATAGGCTGAAGATCTTGTAAGCCCCAAGACTGCTCCGAACAATGACAGCTGTAGTGAGGTGGCCCAAAAGGGGGTGGGGGGTCAATTACCGGGGTGGTCCAGGGACTCTTCTGAAGGCTTCCAAGGCATGGATCCTCAAGCAGGAATCGAGACTGGCTGTTCAAACCGGTCCAAGGGTCGAAGCACCAACGAGGTCAGGTAAAGGAGCAGGGCTTACAATCCTGGGCAACCACTGGTCATCACATCCATCCAGGAACAGACCTTTGGGCATCAGATATATAAGAATAGGTGCCAAAACGCAACCCTGGTGTACACCTCGCGTAACAGAAAATAAAGGGGTAATGTTAACAAAATAATCTATGCTTACAACTGCTGTGCTACCATTGTGTATGTAAATGAATACGTTAAGCAGATCTGGAGTCATACACAATGGTTTAGGGTAGACCACAATTTCAATCAACTGAATCAAAGCCCAGCTTCTCCCTTGATAAAAAAAAATCGATCTGGACACTAACATGTATGCATTCAAAGATTGAGATTTGGTGACTAGGTTTTCCCTAAAACCACATTGTGTGTCTGACAAGATGTTATTGTCAGTTATACATTTTATAAGACTGTTTAAGACCAATTTTCCAAATATTTTGAAAGACACATCTAAGTGGGATATTGGTCTGTAATACGCGGGGACCCCTTTGTCTTGTTTCTTAAAAATCAGGCAAATCACTGCAGTTTTTAGGGTATATGTTTGGGATCTGCGTGACATGACCGAATGCAAAAGTCTGACTTTTTATTTTTATTTTTTAATTTTTCCGCAATATATATAGGAGACCCCACCACAGCCCCCCAACCTTACCCCTATACATTTTTATTAACTTTACCCCCCCCCCCCACATATATATCTGCGGAAAAATGTGGGTCAGAATTTTGGGGGCTGGACTTCTTGCAATCGGTAATTTCGTACAATACCTACATTTGTACTTGTTATTGCTTTGAATACATTGAACAATAAAGGACCCTATAGATCAGGTTGATTTTTAAATAAATCATGCGGTTATGTAGTCCGGCTCTGGCGATTTGTGTGTCTTCATAGAGACCATGCACTTCTTCACATTTAAATGTAAGAAAAGCGGTTTCTGGCTGTTTTAGCCCTCAATTACATGTTTGGGGAGGTATCCTCTATCGGAGGTGCAAGGCCTGTGTATATTTTTGAGAAAAGGTGTATCCAATTGTTTGGACTTACGTGATTTGTTGCTTTAAACTTATAAGCGCGTTTGGGATCAGCGCGATGAGTTCCCAACATTTCTTTGAATTTACCTTTTTGGCAACTAATTGAAGCTCTTGTTCTCATAAGCTTTTGTTTTCTTTGTGAGGTTAAAACATAGTCTTTCCTCACTTTTAACAATTTGCAACGCCATCTATTTACAGATTTCAGTTCTGATAAAAAGAGCTTGACATGCTTGTTTACAGTTAGTCGAGCCATGACGGGCCATGTCCAGTGCGGTTACTAGATTGAGATGTTGTTACATAAGGAATTAAAACGGAACACTGTATTGTCAAGATTTTCAAGGTTGTCAAGACAGCTAATAATTACATTTAGACTATCATAACAGAGCACTGCTAATACGGTTTTGCTTAGGAATTTTTCCCAATTGATTTTTTTGCCAGCCCCATTTTGTTTAGGGATCAATACAGAGAATTATGTACTGTTTGATTGAAAATCCATATTTAGTAATAGTGCCGAGTGATCACTATCCAGCATAGGTATAACCTCAACATCCTTCATGAACGTCCAATCTTTAGATGTAAGCAAAAACAAATAAATTATTGAGCATTTTTTGGGACTGAAAAAAGTCTTGCTGGGATGTCCTCAGGGGAACTGCCCATTTGTGGTTCTTAAAGACCATTCAAACATGACATTAGTTAACATGAAAGCCACTAGAATCCATTCTGTCGTCATCCACCATTGGAGGGGGGTATTTCTGGCTATGTCTTCATTAGTCAAAAATCCCTTCAGGGGATTTCCCAATTTTAGAACTAAAATCTAAACGTTTATGCTAGAGTCATTTGATATTAATAATCTGTATAATGGTGAATAAAATACATTAATGAAGGTATTTTGTTTTAATTTGGTTGGCAGATTATAGCAGCTGATCATTATCCATGTCACGTCTGACTGCACCAACCATTCAGCAATTTGATAATGAGCATGGTTGCTAATACATTTAAAGGTGGAGCAGATTGCTGTTCTAAATAACAGCGAAAGACCTCCCGAATTTCTACCCCTCTTGCGGTACTATTTCGAGACACATAGTTATCACAATCTATAGGCACATTAGCCCATGTTTCCTGTAGCAGTATTCTATCATGTCTAAAAAGAAAGTCCTTAGTTATGGGATCATGCAATTTGTTCCCATTCCCTACGATATTCAAACAGAGAAAACAAATTGTTGTGTCTGTGATAGGACATACTGTGTCAGAGTGTACGCAAGGCAAAACCTTTGTAAAAAGGACAGAGTGGTGCTTTATAAATGGAATTGCATAATGCAGAGAGCCGTCCACATTCGTACTGGGAACAAAATCACAGCCTACATCAAGAAGAAAATCTTTTCTTTTAGATAGGCTATTATGAATGACAATCCAGGATAGGTTCCTGGGTGCCAAGTCGGTCTATCTCATCCAGAGTATATAAATGTAAAATCTATTCTGGAGAGGTAAGACATCTCTCGTAACGGTTGTGGAGTTCCTGGCAGTATCTATATATGACTTGCCTCTAGTGTAAGGATAGAAATACATGACTGAAACAATTCCAATTTTGGATGCTTGACAGGGTAATTAATTCTAATTTGAGTTAAGCTTTGGCACAGTTGAGGCGTTGCTAAATGTTGAAAAAATACAGTCGTAGTACAGATTTTTAGTAGGATAGCCAACCCATGGAGCATATCTCACCATAAGTAGTGATTGTCGATTAAAGGTTGAGCCCCTATGGTTCAAGTTAATCCAATGTATAATATCATTCATTAGTGTCACCCTACATTTCTAGGTATAGGTTTGCAGCCTTGGGGCTTGCGTTAAAATAACTTGCAACGGTGCTGCTTCGGTCAAAAGATTTACAATATCAACATTATTCTGAAAGGATAAACAATTTGAATGCACTAGAAACAAACTTGGTCTCTGTTCTTTCTTAGATCTTTGTTGTGGCTTATAGGATTGATCTGGTGTCTTTGGGCCGTCCTCTTCTGTAGTCTTAAGCACAACTCTTGATCTTGGGTTAGAAGGTGCTTTCAGGTTAAACAAGGTCAAGTTACTCAGCTTGGAATCTTTAGTGGGATAGCTCCCTTACTTGGTGAAATAACTATTTTGGATGGATTATTTTTAAGTGTCTTGTGCCCTGTCTTGATTAGTCTGTTTCTAAATTTATCAAGCCTTTCACTGACTGACATCAACACTGAAATTGCTAATTATAGTGCTTTAGCAATAGTTTCCTCAATGGTTGTCAATCTTTCATTAGTTCCATCAATGAAGGGGTTTTTAAGTTCTCACTTAGTGCAGCATCCTTTGCTGGATAAATGTTTTACATCCAAAAAGCTTAGCCACTTGTTTCTGCTTTTAGATTTAGCAACGTTAGTCTGGATGCCAGACCTTTTAGTACCGTTATTAGTGCCTACTGGTTGCTTTAATTATATTATCATTGTGTGAGGCTAGGGAGGTGAACCTGCTACGCAAGACCCTCCCTACGGGTCTAGGCAAGTAGGACCTCACTGGGAGAGATTTCGCTCTTGGGGACAAGGGCTCCCCTTCCAATAAGGAAATCCCAGTTCAAACCACCCTGCCTTCAAATATGGATGTTGGAAAGACTTTGGCATTCCCTGTTACAACCATAACTAACAGAGATCTTTCTTCGACTTTATTGGCTTCAGGTAATGCTGAACCTCCCTTGAGGGCCATGATCAAGGAAGATGGAAATAATTCCCTTTTCTCAAATGATGTGAATAGAGAGCGGACTGTGGCTGGAGGCAAGCCTTTCTAGCAATGACCTTCTGAAGGGGCGGAGCCACTTCGAGCCCCAAAGCCAGCTGTGTCGCGAGTGGAGCGATACCAGCTCGCTGGAGGCTGGACTGCGGGCGCCTTGACCAAGCAAGAGGCTGCGGTCAGGACACGAGACTTAGAGGTGGCACAACCACTAAAGAGCAGTGGTGGGCCTGGTGCCCAGCAACGGATGCCGAGACCACACAGTGGAGAGGAGCCTGGGTTTCCGAGCTTCAACTGACAAGCTCCAGTTCCGCTGAAAGTAGTACCAACCAGAACACAGACGCTATCGATTTGTGGATGCCAGTGTGTCCTGTAACGGTTGGGCTCATGGAGTACGGAAAACAGAGTGAAAGAGATACTAACACTCTGCCACAGCTGGAATAGCCGCTGAAATCACAAGAAGGAAAGAAAAGCTTATGGGTAAACGTTCCCACTGAAGCAGAGGGAGTGGGATCCGAACATTGTATAACCATGCTGGAATACCGCCAGAAGTACTAGAAAGTGAGAGAAGCTAATGGGCACACAGCCCCACTAAAAGTGAGTGAAAGAGATACAAACATTGTATGTCAAGGCTGGAATAGCCGACTAGGCTATTCAACATTTTAATTGTGAATCAGACACCTACCAGAGAACAGGAATTTGGGGAGTCCCAATATCACGAAGGTGGGAGACAGAGTGCCTTGTCCATTAATCCTTAAGGGATTTGGACATTTGAGAAAAGTACAAGAAGAAACCTTATCAAGGGGGAGAGTGAAACCCATACAGGTGATAGTTATAATTTTTACCAAGAGACTATCTGAAGATTGTTAATGTGGTACCATTGTGCACTAAAGGGACTTTGAGACTGAGAGCAAGTTTATTACAAGTTGGTCCTGGCAGAAGCCCACACTGAGGCTATTATGCAAGCCTCCCCTTTTTAGCTAGGAGTTTTCTAAAGTGGTAGGGCCAGTTAGTGCCTAGGATTCAGACAGAATACTTTTGCTTTGGACTTGACATGCACCCTTAGATTTAGTTTTGCTAGGTAGGGAAACTAGTAGGGCTAATTAGGCATTGTTCCTTTTTATTTTTAGTAAACATCTTTAACTATGACCCAGCATAGTCTAAATCCTTCTCCTGGTTCACCACAGTGGGATTTCCTTATTTGGTATAGGTATGGCAAGACTAGCATCATCAGGGAGCTCACCAGTGCATAGGGGTTGGTTTGTTGAAAGTGTTAAAAGATTACTGGATACATTGATAATGTCTCCCTCTTTCTCTTTTTGCCATTGTTGTCTGGATTCGGACAGTTCTGGATTAAAAGTTCTACTTTGGAAATCTGTGCCTCTAGGTCCCCCCCCCCAGTGCCCGCTTTAGTTAGAGATCCAAAGTGCTAGTAGCTGGAGGTCCTTTGTTTTCCCAGGAGGAGATTGATCAACTTTTTTCTTAGCTGTGGTTGTAATAATTCCACAGGTAGAGATTGTGGGTGAGGCACACCCGACAACTAGGGTGATACCCTTAGTCTGACTCCCCTTCCTCACCCACACTTTCCTCCAATGAATCTGATGGGTTTTAGCACAGTATGACGTATCAAAGTTGGGAGTCATGCAGTGCTTAGGTCAGTTGCTTGGCCTGGGAAAATATTTTACGAATTAATTAAAGTAAAAAATATAAAAATGGTGTTATCCCTCATAGCATTATTAATGAAAGTTCCAATAAACCAGCAGATGCCAAAATCCAGATACATGCATTTCAGGTTATGCCAGTTACTCTCAGCAAGACCTTTTCTTGTTGTGAATACTGTGTTGAATACAATGGAGTCATCGCGGATTAACCGGTGGGAACCTCCTCCCATGTGGCCAGGGGACGGCAGCCACTACCCTGGGGATTCCAGGAGGGATGGTAGGAGACAACTACCGAGGAGATGTTATTACTTCATTGGATGAGTAACCGTATTCCCTCCTTTCCCATGAGGAAGACCCCCCGGCACCCAAGACCTTAATAGCCTATTGTCAACTAACGTTTCACCCTTGTGGAGGAAGCCAAGAAATCTTTTCTCTAAACTACCCTAATCAGGCCTCCACCTTTCACCCAAACACCCACAACTTATACTTAACACCTTTTAGTTTGGATGCACCTTCATGTGGAATCCATGAATTAAAAGCCCAAATACAGTCATGGACTCCAACTCCCATAACCACCCAGGTACTGAGACGAGGAGGACGACAAGGCAGTTTGTGCAAAGTTACAGGAGCTCAAAGTAGAAAATTCAGACTAGTTGTTTTTACTAACTTTCAGTGAGTGGGCCATTCAAGGATGTCAACCGCACTATGGGGACGAGTAGTGCAGGAGGAGACATTGACATCCACGCTGAGCCATCTGAACGCGAGGCACACAGACAGGGCTCGCGAAATGGCAAAGACTGCTGGGACAGGAGGAGAAATGCCACGTGCGAACAGGAAGGGCTGTGGAGACGCTGGGGGCGTGGCTTGAGCGCCATGTGAAAGGCCGTGTCTGCAGAGGAGCTCCCGCTCATCCGAGCATTGATCCGACGGAAAAGTGCACTTATATACACCAGTGGCGGACGAAATGGAAGGCGTATGGTTATGAATCCATGATGCCTGTTATGCAAGCAGCAGATGCCCAAGAACCGTAATGATCATGGCAGTTCAAGACCCGATTGGGATTGCAGAGGACTGAACTTGCGTTGCCCAAGATGGCGGATGCTGTAGAACAAAGGGACTCGCGAAACGGCCCTGATGCGGACCTGTGACTCGGACACTGGAACGCTGCTGCAAGTCTGCTGCCTCTCCAAGACGGCTAGATTACTCCCTGGAAGGCGAGCACAATACGGCACTGAGTGAGAAATGGACAAATAAGAGCTCACGACGCTCGGGTGCACGCCCCGTCTGAACCCCAGCATCAGATAACACTGCGGGCAACGACGGCAGTGCCTCTGCCCAAGAGAGCGAGCAGCGCTACTGTAGCGAGAGCAATCGGAACAAGTAGGTAGCTGCAACACTGTTGCAACTGAAGATGGAACTCTGCTGCGAAGCGCGACGAATGGGCTGCGTGCTGCCTGAGACAACAGTGCCATGGAAGAATCCCATAGAAGAATCCTGCTATGGGATACAAACGGACGAGATGACAACAGAGTACGCAGATGGCGCACCAGATCTCGACGCAAATGATATCTTTTGACTACAAGGTGGGAAACTAAAGAGAGGTCAATGGTCCCTGAGCTGAGTCACATCCTCAATAGAGCCTCGCACATACGCATCCAGGAGAATACCAACCCCCTGATAACCACGGCACCAACTGATTACGAGACACATACTGGGGGACTGGCCACAAAGGCTGGTTTACCCTGGGAGCACACGAGACACTGCGGTCTGCCCGACCCCGCTCCCGGCATGGGGATGATGCTGCGAGGGAGCTAAGGGGAATGCGACCCGGAACGAAAAGACAAAACAACGGACGCCGCGCCTAACACGCACTGGAAAAGCAGGGGGAAGGGCTCCATTGCTGCATGCAGCGCGCACCCAAAACAACGGCTGTCACACCAAAACCTCCACCTGAACGGCAGACACTTTCCATAGTGGCGGAGAAACAGAGGCAGGATTCAGGAGAGGCCAAATGCATACAGCTGCATTATTAATGCCCCCAAACACACCGAGAACACAGTATTGATCGTCGGCGGTGACACTACTAGTGGGGACGGCTCCCAGACGGTGCAAGGTTTGCTGCCAGCCGTGGGCCAAACCAACGAGCCCCTGCAGAAGCACAAATACGATACCCCGCGCCTGCTTATGGTGGCATTGAAAAGGGAGGCTTGATGATGCATGAATTTCGTTCAGAGGGATGACTCACAGGTGACACTGGAATCCTGACCAGAAAGGAAGCGGCTTCTGATCTGCTGAGGAGACGCGTGCTGCACAAGCAGAAGTTGGAACTTTTTTTTCGCTGCACAGAGGAGACACAAGGGTGTATTGAGCCAGACGGCAAGGACCATCCGAGCAGTCAAGATATACCCTCTCAAGCCCACAAAAGGAGACAGATAGCCCACAGGCCATGTAAACAGCGACAGCTGCGCATATCATTGCAGCACGATGGTGTCCAAAACGAATAAACCAAAAGGGAAGCAGTCCTCGCTGGACATTTTTACCAAGCCCTACCAAACCAGGGAGGGAGCAAGTCCGCCAGTGCACTCTACGCCTGAGAAAGGAGAGCCGTCAAGAGGTGATCAACAGGTCCTCGAAGCTATTGCCGTGCTGAAAATTGCTTGGGAATCCAAACTGGACGACCTGAAAATATCCCTAGAGGCCAAGATGGACGCGGTAAGTGTCGACGTAAATCTCCTGAGGCAAGATGTTAGAGCCATAGCAGAACTAACTGGAATGCTGGAAAAGGACATGAAGGCTACCACAGAATCCAATAAAGAAAACAGCAGGGAGATACATATCTTGCAACAGAAAGTGGAAAATCGAGCTGAAATGGGGGCGGGCAAGTTATCCCAAGGATTCGCAGTGGAAAGGGCTCACAGGGCCCAGACTAGAAGACCACCGCCGGGAGCTCTGCCCCGCCCGATTATAGCTAAGATATTGTGTCATAGGGACAGAGAGAAGATCCTGGAGTACTTCCGGAAGCGTGGAACAATTTCCAGAGCCTCAGCGACCATCACAGCATACCCGGACTATACATTCCTGGTGCAAAAACTACGCCTGAACTTTGTAGCGGTCAAGAGGAGGATGCGGGACTCTGGCCTGAAGTATGTACTGCTTTACCCTGCAAGGCTTGGTGTCCAGCATAGCGGCAAAGCATTCTTCTTTGAGACTCCGGAAGACGCAGCGAGGTGGATGGACGGGATGAACTGCCCAGAAGGAACTGATGCCCGGAAGTCCATGGCGAAGGATAAGTGAAGTGCTGTTTCTCTCCCCGTGCAGGGCTAGAACTGGTGGGCTGGGGTTGAGTAACGTTCCATTGGTAGGCTAGACCGCGGCATATACAGGGCTCTGCTAGCAGTATTGATATAAGCGTACCGGGTACTGTACATGGGAGTAACACTGTAGAACACAACTTCACCCCCCACTGGGAGTTTAGGAGGGATACTGTAGTTTAGTATCCACCTGCAGCGACCTTGCACCGGTGGCAGCAATGTGGGGGTCGAGACGCAGGGGAGCCTGAAATGGAGCTGGGCAATTGTTTGGGAGAAGGCAGGGGCGAGGCGGGAAATTATGGGTTGGGTACAGTTGAGAAAGGGGAGGGAGGGAACGACAAGGGAAGTTGGGTGGGCGGGAGTAGAGTGTGGTTTGGGGAGGGCAAGGAAGGGCGGGTGGTCGTATTGATGACAATGCAAGGTAACAACCCGGTATGTCCACGAACACAACAAAAACTGTACAGGAGAAGGGAAGGGATGAGGAAGTGCGATGTGGAATATGGTTAAAATGGGGGACTTGAGAATTGTGACCTGGAATTTGCGGGGACTAAATACCTATATCAAGCGTAACAAAATTATGATGTACCTGAGGCGGCAAAAGATAGACATAGCGATGTTACAGGAAATCCACTTGACAAAAGAGAAACTAGAGTTGATGAAGAGGAAATGGAAGGGGACCACCATTGGGGCCACATACTCTGTGTATGCCAGGGTAGTCCTCATATGGATAGCACCCCATGTTCCCTTTAAATTGCTACAGCAGGAAGTGGGAGCGGATGGGAGAATAGCGCTAATCAAGGGAGTGCTGGGCAATAAAATAGTCAACATGATTAACATTTACGCCCCGAATAATGACACTGCGCAATATTTCAGAAATATATACACCACTGTTAGCCCATACATGGTCGGAACAGTCATAATTGGCGGGGACTTCAATTGCACACTAGACCCCGTGATGGACAGGTCTAATGACAAGATAACCAGACCAAATCCAGCGGCAAAGGCCCTTGCTTCCTTTAAACAAGATTTTCAGATGACCGAGATGTGGAGGGAGCTGCACCCGCAACGCCTAAAGTATTCACGCTATTCAGCTCCACATGACCTGAATACCAGGTTGGATTATATATTTGTGGCGGATTCCTTAGTAGAGGAGATCAGAGAGGCAGAGTACAAACCAGCAGTCCTATCAGACCACGCACCTTTGGTCGTGACCTGGCAGATCTTGCCGCCCAGACCGAGGATTCCGTCATGGAAACTTCAAGCGCAGACGCTCAAGGACACCATCTTTAGGGAATACTTAAGGAAAACCATACAGGAATATTTTGAGATAAATGTGGGAAGTGTTGAGTCGGCTGGAACCCTGTGGGAAGCGTTTAAGGTGGTAGTGAGGGGGGAGGAGATCTCCAAAGTGGCTAGTTTACAGGGAGGTATAGTGGCAGACCTGCAATCTACAAAAAGAGAGATCGAAGTTATAATGCTTGCACGGCAGGGGGGCTCCAGAGAGGGCGGAGACCGTGCAACGTCTAACTGAGAAGTGAAAGGCCCACTGGGAGAGATTGTGCAACCTAAACAACAGGAAATACGTGGAAAGGCAACACGCCGAAGGGGATAAACCAGTCAGACTGCTAGCCTGGCTGTGCAAAAGCGAAACCCCGAGACAAGTGATACGAGAGATGAGCCGCAAAGATGGCACACTTGCATTGCAGACACCCAAGAGGGGGTGAACGAGTGCTTTCAAAGATATTACCGCAAACTGTACACAGACATGAGAGAAAGTGAAGGACTCGACATGAATGAAGCATTAGACAAGATAATCCTGCCCAGGTTAGGGGACGTAGAAAGAGATGGGCTGGAAGCTCCACTTGAACTGGAGGAACTGGAACATGTAATCCGTACCCTACCGACTAGCAAGGCCCCTGGCGCGGACATGCCGGACCTGCTCCCACACCTGTTAGCTATGCTAAATGAGGCGTTCGAAAAGGGCAGGCTACCAGAGACCTTAAGGGAGGTGATCATCGTCCCACTCCTCAAACCGGGCAAAACAAACACGGACTTCGGATCCTATAGACCGATATCGATGTTGAATCAGGATAGCAAGATCCTCACTGCGGTGATGGCAAATAGGCTGAGACCACTGATCGATTCCCTAATACACCACGATCAAAGGGGATATGTCCTCCAGCGGTGCATCTCCAACAATCTCAGAAGATTGCACCACATCATAGATCTGACCACAGAGAGCACCCGAGAACTGGCAATAGTCTCACTAGACGTAGTCCAGGCTTTTGACTCAGTTAAGTGGCCATGGCTGCTGGCTGTCTTAGAGAAATTTTGAATAGGACCTGGGTATTTACAATGGGTGAAACTAGTGTACAATGAACCAATGGCCAGAGTCTGGACGGGACCCGTGGTTTCTGAACGATGGACTCTGAGCAGAAGCACTAGACAGGGATGCCCTTGGTCCCCGATGCTATTCATCCTGGTGATAGAACCAATAGCAGCATACCTCAGGTACTATTACGGGGAGGTGGGCATTAAGACGCACGGAGAGCAGCACCTGATATCGCTGTATGCAGATGACATGCTGCTGTATTTGCAATACTCGGAAGAAAATCTGCAATACATACTAGAGGTGCTAGAACGGTTTGCACAGTTGTCAGGTATAACAATAAACCCACGAAAATCTAGCATATTTCCCCAAGGTAAATATGTAGGCGTGCCAAAACGCGCATTACCTGTGTTACAGATCGATTGGGCGGTGGACACCTTTCGATATCTGCGCATTTATATATACCATAAACCTGAAAATCAACACGAAAACAACACAGTGAAAGCAGTGAAAGGAATCCAACGGAGTAGACATTTTGGATGAGGTTGCCCCTGAACATGATGGGGAGGACAGTTTTGCTCAAGATGATAGTACTACCCAGGTTGCTACACAACTTCGCAAATGTCCCATACTTAATACCCAAACGATTTTTCTCCAACTTAAACAGTATTTGCAGGGGGTTCATTTGGCACAATACCAGAAACCGGATAGCCCTCTGGAAATTGCAGAACCCACATGAACAGGCAGGGATAAAGCTACCCAATTTTGAGGTGCATTATCTAGCGGGCCAGCTTCAGCACGTAGCTACATGGTTATCTGATGACACTAATCCTGAGTTAAGGCTATTGATGACGGAAAGTGCACCTTACTTTCTAAACAAGCGGATGTGGGTGACTGACCCCCGAAAGAAAATAGATCGGCATTGCTGGCCCTGGGCAGAGAGATCTGGCACAGAGGCTCCGCCGTAATGGGGAAGCCTCAGCCGTGCTCCCCACATATCCCTCTTGTAACACTAAGGGGCATAGATGAACAATTGAGGCGCGCCGTTCGGGAATACTGGGAACCAGTGGGTGTGACAACAGTGGGAGATGTTTGGCGGGAATGGGAAAAGATGGAGTTCGGAATATTGATAGAAGACATGGGCTTACACAGGGGACAGTACATCACATACGCTAGGCTGATGAAGTTATTATTGAAGATGTGGTCAGAAACAGAACTGGCCCAACAGCCAGACACAGCTATAGAAACTTTCCAAACAGTGTCAGAGGGAGGTCACAAAGTCTCTAGAATTTATGAGATACTGATGTTCAAGGTGGGTAAAGAGGTGGTCCAGGTCAGGCAGGGATGGGAAGAGGAAAGTGGGGAGACCATAGATGATAGACTATGGGAAAAGATGCATGGATACCATAAGAAAGTCTTGAGGAATGCCCGGTTGCAGCAGATTCAGTTGTACATCACCCACAGAGCATATATGACCCCAAAGAAAATCGCCAAGTTCGCGAAGGCGGCTAAGCAACACTGCCCGACATGCGGGGCAGAAAATGTGGGCATGGTACACATGTTTTGGGCCTGCCCTAAAATCAAAAGATATTGGGAGGAGATAGCAGGCCGACTGGCGGACAAAGGGATTAGACTGGTGGTGGACTCTTTGTGGGCGTGTATACTGGGGGGGCTTCCCTAGACCCCGTAAACTTAAGCATGTGAGCTAGCTTAAAGACCTAGCTTACATTTTGGCTAAGCGCAGGATCGCCATGGGGTGGAAGGCACGGGAGAGACCCAACATAGGAACCTGGTGGAGGGACCTTCTAAAGTGGGCTGATGCAGAAACAGTGGTTTGGAGGGAGGTGGCTTGCAGAGGGGTTGAAGAGGAAGCGGGAACATTGACGGAGTGGCAGCACCTGGTGGCATCTTTGATGAGCACGGACCCCGAAACACTGGACACAGACAATTCAACGGATGATGATACCGGAGAGACAGTTGTGGACTAACGTACCACGGTTTTTTAACGTGGAATTGGACGTGGGGGTGGGGGATTGAAGTTTACTATGCACCATGTTGAGGTGCCCTGTTTATCGTTTGTGGAAAACCAATAAACATTTTATTTAAAAAAAAAAATGGGCTGTGGAGACGCTGGGAGCTGTGCAGGAGCTCCTGGACATTGGGCCGATTGATGAAACCGCATTCTCCAGTCTGGATGGAGAAGGAAAGCTGCGTGTGACTGCGGTGACGTGCAGAATGCTGAAAGAACGTCTGCACACTCCAAACTGGAAAGCGGTGAAGAAGCCACACCGCAGAGATGCGAGTAGCATCAGAGACGCTGTAAGAAACGGGTGAGCCTGCCCAAAGCTTGTGGGGACCCCGGTGCGTTCCGACAAGCATGCCAACAAGGGTTTGAATGGTACAAGATTGCTAATGCAGAAAATGCACAAAGTTTGTTTAAATACAGTCAAGACAAACCCAAGCCCCAATAAGAAGAATATTGTAATGCAGGCCAGGCGAAGTACAAATGCGTCTGAGCAAATACGTTTGAGCAAATATTACCACAGATAGATATACCAAGCACCTCATGATATATGCTATTGTAGTATATCAAGAAACTGTAAAATGCATAAGAGGTCATGGCAGGTGAATACCCCAGGCAGCTGAAGTTGTATCAAGGAATTGTGAAACACATAAGAAGTCCTGGCAGGCAAGTGCACGAGGCAATTGAAATTATACAATGATTCCTGGCAGGGAGTATAGCAGGTTATCTGAAAAGCCCTAAACTGTAGTCCTGACAGGCGAGAATACCAGGCAGCTGAAATTGTATGAAGATTCCTGGCTGGGGAGTATACCAGGTAATCTGCAAAGTTTTGAGAACTTCTACAGAATACTGGTACAGAAACGTTTGCTTGAATAATAATTTTGTGAGTCCAGTTAAGACACAAAGGAACTGTTAGCTAAAGAGACATTTTCGCCATCCTGTTTAAGAATCCAGGGGAAGGGGGCGAGCCTCTGGATCAAAGGTTCTTTACATTGGAGAACATTTTCATTGGAGTCCTTCTTATACTTTTGATTTTGAACACTTTTTCTAACATCAAGTTAAAGACATTTCTTTGCCCCTTTTGTTGTTTGTTTATAGTGTGAGGGTCACAATAGGATGTTTTGGACACAAGGCCGGCTTTTCAGTTACTGACATCCTGGCACAGAGAGATTCTTAGTTTTTGGTTTCTAGGTAGTGTGAGAAACCGGAAGGTGTCTCACCCGCTAGTCCCCAGGGTCTCTCTATCAGGTGGCCAGGGCATGGCCATTGCCTTTGGATCCAGACCCTGGTGCTGGACCAGTGAGGGAGGATCCCCTGGGTGGGAGGTCCTCAGGGAGTGGGAGACCTTGTGGCGAGATGCAGTATCCCCCACCCTTTAATCCTTTTGACCCATCCGAACAGGTAGAATATCTGGGGACTGTAATCCTATCTCCCCTTTCCTTCACAAACACTGCTACACAGACAGCCCGTTCTGGGAGAAAACCGACTAGTACCCAAAAAATGTACGGGACATTTCCTATTAGCATGGTCAGGCAATCGCCGTTAACGACCTGCACTTGATCTCCATTGAACTTCCCCACACGGATAAAAGGCAGAGCACGAGAGCACACTTTGAACGAGTCAGAGCACACGAAGGAGCAGTTTCTTCCAGGCCACAGCTGAATCGGTGGAGAAAGACGACAGGTTGAGAAGAGAAAGAAAGGAGATGCCCTTGAGCTTTTTGACGAGTGATCGTTATGGGCTTGAAGATTTTAAAGCAGCACTTGTAAAGCTGCGAAGCAAGAGAATCCTATTCTGCGTGTCCGAGATACCCAGGTCTCTCCATCATGACTGGCCGAGTCAGGGAGGAACAGCAGATGCCGTGGTATCTTCCTTGGCTCCCGGATCAAAGCCGAAACCAGAACCTTCAACACAGCCGGTGAGTCTGGAGGAACTGTACGAGGCCGGTCTGTGTATAAATGAAGGTTAAGAGCAGCGACAATGTGTCCTCAGAGAGCGAACGTTGAAGCGTTTGGTGATAAGTGTGTTAAACATTATATGAGAGAAACAAAAGATAAAAATTTGCAGAGTGGTCCGGCACCGCGTGGATACTCAATCGAAGGTCTCTGGTGAAAGGTGTCTTGCAAAGAAACACAGCAGCAAAAACTTTGATATTTGAATATGTGAAAATCAATGTGGTTATGCGAGGGTCTGAGAAAAATCCTTGGCACAATCGAAAGTCTTTGATATAAGTGAACCCTACCAAGGCCCAAGCCCAGCTGAGGGAGGCCTATTGGGGTTGCAAGTCACAAGTGGGTCCGAGACCAGCTGAGGGTGATCTATTGTACCTTTGACGTTTCAAAAAGGGATATGAGCTTGATCGTGGGAGGCCCAAAGTGAATGTTATACCTGAAAACTAAAGACGGTGAACTTTTGAGGAGAACTTTGTGTTGTTTTTGTAACCTGTGGCAGTCTGCGAGCGAAAGACTTGTGGAGAACAAGAGACTTTATCGCAGAAGGACCTATTTGATTTTTGAATTGCATACTGGTGCTCAAAAGAAGCTGGAGTGTGTTCCAAGCTCAGGTGTGACACCTTGTTCCGTGCTGAAACTTGGGGAAGGGGAGCTTATCACTCATGCGTCCTGACATACTGTTTCTTGAACACTTTCTTTTGCGTACATCATTTTCCCACACCATTTGTATTTAGAAGTAATAATTGCCAATATGTTTATTAGTATAGGCCCTTTTTATTTCAGCAGGACTCCACTAGGACTGTTATTTTTACTTTGGTGGTTGTAGCTTGCTCCCATCCTTAGATTTCGGGGTAGATAGGCATTCATCCAACCCATGGAAATTCAATAAACACCCTTGAACTGTGATCACTTGTGTCTGTCTTCACTGTTTGATACCATGCCTTCCTTAGAGTAGGGAAGTTCTTCTTTAGGATAGGGCTATAGAGGCATTTTCCCAACCCATTTTTAATTAATGAAAATGCCTTTAACCAAGAATATAGCACCCTTGTGTCTGTCTCTCATTTCTGACCCCTCACAACATAGTACAGAATACCACTCAAATACCTAGGTTTTAACACAGCTACAACTACTTAGTGCAGTTGTTCAATAACCCGAACTGCTTCGCCTCCATTCTTGAGATATGGGTTTCCTTTGACAGTCCCCAGTTGCCCTTGCTATTGCCCACAAGACTAGGGCAAGAGTAAATATGTACGGAATGTGGGGTCCTGGGAAAGTTATCAGCTTGTAGGTGTTGGATATAACATCTCATCCTATTGGAAGTGTCTCAGGTTTGATATTAGAAGCATTGAGATATCACATATCATACCTCTATCCTTTGGATGGAGGTTTGCAGCGTATTCTCGGGAGTTGAAATATAGTTTAGAGAAAAGGCTGGTAGTAGGTGGCAGTACTTGCTTGGTCTTGGGCACTGATGCCCCCACCTCAGCCATGTCTCCCAGTAAACGACTGTGGCACACACACAAGTGGGTCCTTACCCTCAAGCATGGAAAAACAATGTGAAGCATCTAGGGTGTCAAGAGCATCAGGTAAGGTAGCAGTGTTTTGTGGTTTGGCAATAGAAAAGTACCTCAAGGAATAGAAAACCATTCATTGAGGATTACTTGGTCTGTGGTCCAAGCCTTTTATGTTTATCAACATGTAATGACCCAAAAGCACTGCTAGCTAAACAAATATTAAGCAATGTTTGGGCCAATGGTCGGGCCTTTAAGATCCCATGGATAAGCGGTGGAGACAGATCTAGCGTAAGCTTTAAGAAGTATCTCCAACAGTCTTGTGTCTACTGGTGGTAAAAGTACAATGATGGCCATGAAGAGTATATTACTTAATCAATATTCGACCGATAGACTTTATCTTGAAATGACAAAACCTACCAATAGACATATTGAAATATCGGTCTTGTCGGGCATGGCCCCTTACTTAACCTTTTCCCCATATTTATATCAACGTTTTCTAATAACTACAGCACATTTTAATAGTACATTTGAATACATCTTTCGGAGTCTGGCATAATAGCTGTGTTGAGGAGAGACTTTATTCTTTTGAGTCTTCTTGAAAGAAAGGATAGAGAACTGGTCAGGACAGAGGCTCATGGGCATCTTGTGGGGCAAAGAAGTACCATTACTTAAACATGACGAGGGCCTGAGGGAAGCCAGCAACAGTGGTTCCCCTCAGGCCATTGTACCACCTCTGGGATAGGTCTGGCTCTGCCCTGGTAGCATGCCTCTATGGCGTTGAGAGTGGTTCTTGGGCACCTCTTGACATGGTCAGACCCAGTGACACTTCCCATGACTTCCAATCATATTCTCTTCTTTCCCCATAGGTGACTTCATTTTATCTACCAATACTGTGGTTATGATAGGGGCATAATCTTAGATGGGCTTAAAAAAAGAGGATAGTGTATCAGTATGCAGCAGGTATCCTCTCAGGATGCAATGGACTGATAAAGCCGCCATTTAGGCGATATGTTGGGTATGGCTAAACCAACCAAGATTGGGGGTGGAGAAGAAACACCCTGCCCCGGTGCAGTTTATCTTCATGCAGCTATGGGCAAAGAACTAGTCGCCAGAGATTACATATGTGCATGACAAGTACTTTGTTTTCTGGCATACATGCATCAATCGCTACCAAACGAATATTACTAGTGGTCTGTAGTATAGGTATGCCTATGAGATTTAAAAATCCATGCGATTTCATTCCATCGTCTGGTGATTAACATATTAATAAAGGTATGTTGAACAATGTACTCCATTGAGTGCCAGGGTGCTTCTCACCGTAAAGTTTGTGTGCTATTTTGCACATTTCATACATTTGATGCTGGAAGCTCTGGTAGAGCTGGTGATCTCGTTTATTTCAACAGATAGGGTACATTTGTCAAATGTGAGGCTTGTGTTCATGGAGTCTTACAGTTGTTTGGTCTTCATCAATTTTCCGAACCGGAAATAGTTATTCTAAGATTATTAATGTGTCCAAGAATTAGATAGCTCTTTATTGAATAAAGTGATTCAACGTGTTAGTTTAAAATGTTTTCAGAAACCATTTTATATGCAGAAATTATGACTGTGCCTCTCTAATTTTCAAAGGACCTCGAGCACCCTGATGTGTAAACTTTATATAAATGTTGATGCTTCTCTGCTCTTCTTAGTTGCATAAATACATGTTGGGCTTTGGATGCTTCCAAAACAAGCTGAACATCACTTATGTACGTTGTAGTGGTTAACGTGGATCAGTAGTTATGAAGAGATGTTAGACTTTCTCGAGGCTGTCCACAAGCAAAATATCAAAGCAGTCCTAGTGTGTTTCCATACTGGCTCTTTTTTGCAATAGAAAAACGTAATGCGTGTGACATGAGTTTGTAACTTACAGATTGACAAGCTTTAGCAGTCTTCAGGCAATCTTGTTGGGAGAAGCACCATTTTGAAAAAGTATTTTCTGATCTACACAGAATACTGCTGTAGATGACCTATTCAGAACCCCTTTTTCCTGTGTTAGTTTGGCAGGATCATTGTCTCTGCACTTCAACCTGCTCTGTTCCCGATTTTTTCATGCCTATATCGAAATTGCCTCTTTTGTTCTGCAGGAAACTTTAACAGGGAAATACGGAGAAGACTCGAAGCTGATCTATGACCTGAGTGACCAGGGTGGTGAGCTGTTATCACTACGCTATGACCTTACTGTATCCTTTCTGCGGGTTGAAAATGACCTCTCCTACCTGAATGGGCAGCTTAACAGTGGATACGGACCTTAGTAGTTTTTTGATTGATTGATATTTTATTTCTATCGCGCTCGTACACAAGTGTTTCAGAGCGCGACAAGGCAAGGGAGGGGAACAGGGGAGAACAAAACAGCGATCTCACTAGGCCCAGTGACATAGAGAACACGCAAGCGCATGGGAGAGGGGGGAGGGGAAAAGTGCATGGAAGGGGGGAGAGGTGGAAAGTGCGAAGCAGAGGAGAAACAGATAAATAACAATAAATAAATAATAAAGGCAACAAACGGTAATGCAGCCAGCAATTTGCAAGTGCTAGGTTTAAGGCAGCAGACAGGGCAGGTCTGATAAGTGCAGGAAGAAAAAGGGGGGGCTATATGGGTACAAATACAGACCCCAGTGCAAGGGGTGGCCCGGAGGCAGTGCGGGAGGGTGACAGGATGAGCAGGATTTGGGCCCAAAAGTCAGAGGGTGGCCAGGTGCACGATGCCAAGAGAGAACAGATCAGCAGGGGACAGGGGGAGAGGGAGAGCGAAGGCAGACGAAAAGAGGATGGTCTTGAGGTGCTTCCGGAACCGGAGATGGTTCTCCTCAAGTTTTAGAGTGGCAGAGAGGCTGTTCCAGAGGGAGGCCCCAGCCGAAGACAGCGATCTACCCCCAGCTCGTTTCTTAGAAAAACGACTGACCCTGAGTGAGTTGGAGGTAGAGGAGCGAAGAGTTCGAGAGGGGAGGTATTTGCGGAGGGATAGCTGGAGGTATTTTGGACCCATGCCCCAGAAAGCCTTGTGGACAAAGCAGAGGGTTTTGAATTTAATCCTTGCATCCACTGGGAGCCAGTGGAGAGATTTCAGAGCTGGAGAGATACGATCCCAGGGCTTGAGGCCAAGGACAAGTCTTGGAGTCCTGTTCTGGGTTAGTTGCAGAGGGCGGAGAGTAGAGGCAGGTAGATTTAGATAGAGGCTGTTACAATAGTCCAAGCTAGAGAGAAACAGAGCTTGAGATACTATGAGCTTCTGGGGGAAGGAGAGGAAAGGCAGAGTACCACTGAGGAGGGGAAGTCGGAAATTTGACTTTGTAGAGACCTAAAAGATATGGGCGGAGAAGGAAAGGGTGGAGTCAAAGATGACCCCGAGGTTCTTAGCCTTGCAGGTGGGGGTAGGACGAGGGCCAAGGGAGGCCGGCCAGAGAGAGGGGAAAGGATGGTGAAGGTGTGCCGATGAGGAGGATCTCAGTCTTGCTGGCATTCAGACAAAGATCATTGGCGGCACACCAATCTTGAATGGCAGTTAGGCAATCAGAGATGAGAGAGGGAGAGGAGGTGGCAGAGGGCAGCCTGAAAATGAGTTGAGTGTCAGCGTAGCACTGGAAATTTGAGCAGAAAAAGGCAATGCAGTGGGCGAGAGTTACCAGGTATTGGTTGAAAAGCCAGGACGAGAGGTTAGACCCCTGGGGAACACCACAGGTAGAGGAAGATAAATGAAAGGAAGGACCCAAATTGGACCTGGGAGGGTCGATCTGAGACGAAAGAGGTCAGCCAGGCCAGCGCCTGATCAGTGATACGCAGGTTTTCACGGAGACGGCTGAGCAGGATGGTATGGTTGACCGTGTCGAAGGCAGAAGAGAGATCGAGGAGGATGAGGACAAGAGGGAATGTTAGAGTCAAGGTTGGTGAGCAGATCTTCACGGATGTTTAGGAGAGCAGTTTCCGTGCTTCTGGCAGCTCTGAAGCCAGACTGGTGGTCATGGAGACAGCCAACAGAATTGGAATGAAGGTTAAGCTGAGAGATGGCCAACTTTTCCAGGAGTTTGCCAAGAAAGGGAGTAAGGGTAATTGGGCGATAGTTAGCTGGACAACAAGGATCAGCTGTGTGTTTCTTGAGAAGAGGATGCACAAAGGAGTGCTTCAGAGGGGAGGGGAAGGATCCAGAGGCAAAGGAGTGGTTGCAGAAATCAGCAAGGGCCGGAGCGAGGATGTCAATGTGGTCCTTGATGGTTTTAGAGGAACAGGGATGAACCTGTTTTGAAGAGGCTTTCATAGATCGGACTTGTCTAGCAACCTTGTCAGGGGTTAAAAGAGGAAAGGACGAGAAGGATGGTGGGAGGGTGGCTAAAGGAGGGTCAGCAAGCACAGATGGAGAGGGAAGAGGAGGAGTGTGGGTGGAGAGGGTGGACAGGATGTCCTGGGTTTTAGAAATTAAGTGAGAGGCAAGGGCATTGCAGAGAGCCTGGGAGGCAACAGGAGGGGTAGAGACTGCAGCAGGGTTGGCCAGCTCCTTGCAGATTTTAAAGAGTTTGGCCGAGTTGTTAGATGCCGCAGAGACACGATCTTGAATATGGACTCTCTTCTTGGTGAGGACAGAGAGTCGCTATTGCCTTTGTAGCAGGCGACAGGCCAGTTTGTCAGAGGATGAACAGGAAGTTCTCCATTTCCTCTCAGCTGCCCTACACTTACGTTTAAGTGTAGCTAGGTCAGAGTCATACCAGGAATTGCACTTGGCTGTGGACTTCAAACAGATCCTCATGACAAGGGGCAAGAGCATCAAGTGTATCAGAAATTGAAGAGTAGAGCGGAGACAGGGCTGTATCAGGATGAGAGACAGCCAAAGGTGGAGGGGGGGGGGAGAAAGTGGCGGCAAAAGCCTCAACTGACACACGCTTCATGGGCCGGATGTCCGAGAAGGTAGGTGGCAGTGTTGGGGTAGGCTTGGCTTGGAGGGGAATAGAGGGAGAGATGAGATGAGATGAGAGGAGGGAGTGAGCGCTCCAGGAGAGAGGAGTTATCAGAGGGATGGAGAGGGGGAGGTCAGAGGAGATCAAGACATAGTGTGTGCCCTGCAGAGTGAGTAAGGCCAGAGGGGAGGATGGACAGGGAGAGGGAGTCGCAGAGGTCACGGAAGAGTACAGAGGAGGAGCAAGGAGAGTCTAAATGTATATTTGGGTCACCGAGGAGGAAGAATTGAGTGGTAGAGGCCAGGAGGGAGGAGGAGAGGTCTGCCCACTCAGAGAGAAATAAGGTGATTTGACCAGGAGGCCGGTATATCGTAACCACAGTAAGAGAAAGATTAGGCGAGAGAGAAAGCCTACAGACAAGGCATTCAAAAGGGAAGTAGGTCTGAGTGGGAATTATAGAGGCAGGAATCCACTCGGGAAAGATCAGGGCTACCCCCCCCCCCCCCCCACACCGAACCGGGAGGATCTGGGTGCTGCAAGGACATCAAGGTCTAATTCTTCAAGGAGGTGGCAGATGTCAGAGGAGTGTTTGACGGCAGAGCGAGAGTTGAGAGTGGCAATATGAAGAATGTTGCCAGCCTTAAAGACCTTCCGGGGAGGGGTACAGATCAGAGGTACACCCTGCGGAGGAGAAAGCCCTAGGAGGGGCAGAGGAGGATGAGGAGGAGGAGGAGAGAGAGGGCAAGGTAGCCAAGGGGGGAGAGGAGGTGGGACAGCAGGAAATGAGAGGAAATTGATGAGGTGAGGGAAGTGCCTATCAAAGAGGAGGAGATTGGCCTGAGGGCCTTGTACCATGACAGTGCCATTTAGGTACACATTAATGATGACTTTAGAGGCGTCGAAGGAAGCCATGAGAACTTCCCAGCGAGTGCCACCATTAATGGGAGAGGAGGAGATAGGGCAGAGCACAAAGACCATATGAGGAGTCCATAGATCTGGCGAAGGAACGACAAAGAGGATGTCGGTAAGGGTCTGTCTGGCGGAAGCATTGGAGTAGGTGTCGGCGATAGGAAGACCAGGATTAGAGGCCAAGGTATCCTTTTTGAACTTCTTCCTACCAGACTTGGTGAGAAGGGAAGGATAGTCCATGGAGAAGCAGTTGGAGAAGATAGGAGAAACAGAAAGTGCCATTGGGGTGGAAGTAAGGAGAGGATGGAGATACTGGGGGGGCTAAGGCAGGTAGGTGTGAGACAAAAGAGAGTGGTGAGGTCACTGGGCTGGCAAGTTACAGAGAAGAAACAATATACAAGCAAAATACAGAGAATTTCGCAATGGGCAGCAAGATATGACTTTTTAGCACAAAGCAAAAACAGCAAGATTTGACTTTATCAATCTTGGAATCGGATGTTAGCAAAGGGTTTTAGGAAGCACTGCGCAGCAGGATGACAACATGGGAGCAACAAGCAGAAAGAACAGTGATAGTCAAAGGCAGTAGAAGTGAGTCCATAAGGAGGGAACTAACCCATAGTTCTGGAGGTGGCAAAGTCAAGGCAGTCCGGATTTCTTAGAGGAGTGAGGTGGCAGCATCATTGTGGTTAAGGTGAAGGGAGGACCCCAATTAGCGTTCCGGAAACGGACAGGGAGCAGCCAGGGGCCTTGAAAGTGGGCCTTTGCTGAGAGGGCCGGCTGAAGCCTGCCAGCCCCTGATTGGATGGAAGAAAACACTCAGCAACCAATGGGAGTGCAGCACAGGGAGAAGTGATTCAGCACAGCCTGCCTACACAACAAAGAAAACCACGGTGGCCATCTTGGAAGAGCCAAAACCAGTCAAATAAGCAGCAATAGTAGGAAAAAACGAGTGCTTTCAAAATAGCAACGCAGCTCCAGGTATTAAAAAGCTCAAAAAATGGCTACACGATGAAAATGGCAAATAAAACAGCCCTTTCCAGCAATATTATGCAAATTTCCTCTATTTTTCTTTTTCTTCTTTTTTTTCAAATTTTGATTTTTCAGGTTCAATAATTCCCCAGGAGGTGCAGTAATGCACAGAAAGTGCACCTCCCTAATGGAATGGTCGGCAGCCAGGCACAAACTTCACATTTGCAGGAGAACAACAGATGGGCAGGAGGGTGGAAACAGGACCTCACTCCCAGTGAGAAGCAGATGAAAGAAACCAGTTCCAGCCAGTGGGCCTTGCTGAAGGGCCGGCTGATGCATGCCGGTCCCTGATTGGATCGAAGAAAACACTCAGCAAACAATGGGAGTGCAGCAGAGGGAGAGGTGATTCAGATTTAGTTGGTGAAATCATCCGCTTTACAACATGGACATTCAATAAGGTACACAATATATTCAATAAGGTACACGTGAGTCTAGCTAAATAGCCAAGTATGTGCCCCTTTTATTAACCTACAAGTACTTCAAGCCAATATAGGCATTAAACTAAGGTCAAGGCTTTGATTGCTTACTTTCTCACAGGGCAAGCCGTATACTCTCGTTATTTTGCTACAATATTTGCACATCCCATATCCTACATCCCTTTACTGTAACGTCCCAGGTTGGAGATTGTGTTGCATATTCCCCGGATGTTATATCGTGCCAAAGGGATACCACATTTTCTTTGTTTCTGCTGCATCTCTTAAGACCCGAGGGAAGTGGAGGAAGACCACCATCCCTGTTGCAGAATCTGACTCCCCTGATGCTATGAGACCTGTGACTCTGACAGTTTGTCAAAGGTGTGTCTGCCCATGCCTGAATGGGAGCACTGGCTCTTGACACGCTGAAGGAGCGCGCTGGGAGGGAGGGAGCAAGGGAGGTGATGAAGCTGATGGTGGGTGGATGGCAGTACTCCAGGTATTCATTTATTTCCTCAATGGAGAGTTACGTTAAAATAAAAAGGGGATGGATGGATGGATGGATGGATGGATGGATTTATTTTGGCAAGACGCCAGCTACTATTGTTCCTTTGGTGAGGGGGATAAGTGACCGTGGGAGATAGTTATGCGGCTGTGAGGCATATGGGTGTCGAAGTCAGATATTTATTTTCCTGTTTGGGATGGGGTGGCAGGTTTTTTGTGTTTGGTGTAGTCCCCTCCTTTCTCTGCCCTCTGCAATGCTGGTCAAAGGGGACCGCACAGGGGGGGTGTACAAAAGAACAAAGGTCTGTTTGGGGTTCGGGAGGGAGATGTATTATGTTTGTAGACCCCCCCCAGGTCCCCTCTTTGACCATGGAAAGCTGGGGCATGGGGTCAGCGGAGAGGGTGTGAAAAGGAAATACAGAAAATGGAAATGTGGAAGGGTAGATATCTACTCGGAGGTATATTCCACCTCTGGTTTCCTAGTCGCATTACAGACAACTCGAGCTTCTTTTTCAATGTCTGTAATATGCAACAGAGAAACATTCACTAACTAGAATAGATACCTGTACGTCATTGCGCCACATCTATAATTATATATGTATTTTTTTTTACCTGTTTGGGATGACGTAACCAGAGGTTCCATGCCAGACCTCCTTCAAGCTGTCGTGGACACCCTGATAAAAAAAATAAAACATTATCGTATTTATCCTTTCAGTTTGTGTCTAGTAATAGATGTGAAACAGGCTAATTTCTCGATATAAAATCATCAGACGTTCTTCTGGTGTTATCTAACTATATTACAGGTTGGTTGCGTTGACATCTTATTCAGACTTTGCAGAGAAGAGTTGTTTTATCCTTAACCGTGTGCTGCCAGGTTCCCTTTGCACGATACTTGGCAATGAATAAAATCACCAACATGAAGCGTTACCAGGTTGCAAAGGTGTATCGCCGAGATGACCCAGCCATGACCAAAGGGCGATACAGAGAGTTCTATCAGTGTGTGAGTATGACTATTTTAACATCCCAGCTCCTGGAAATGGTCAATTGTGTGACTGCATGTACGTGGTGCAGCCTTTGAAAACAGTAATTCTAATCTCGCTTTGTTGTTTAAGTACAACCATTGTGATCCAAAAGGCTTCAGTTGTCTGATGCATATCCGTGTTGTAGAACTGGCTAATGCTAACAGTGTCATCTAATTCATGCATACACGGGTTTTTGCTTTTAGGGTATCATTTGTCTGTTTTTAAATTTAACAAAATTCTTTTTTGGGGGGAGCAACAAGGAGTAGAAAATGACTGAGCCAGGCCACATTTACGCCTGAGTTAAACCTGTGGGTCCATCAATTTGGCAGACCCCTCCTCCGTGCTGGTGCCTGAATACCCCAACCATATCCCTAATCGACCCTTTCAGCTTGCCCAGAAAAATACATACCCTGTCGACCATCAGATCTTTCCTCAATCACTGAGCAGAGCACACATTGTGACACTGCTGGCATTATCGTCGCAATTTGTTATTAAATAATGAAAGGAAGAAAGAAAAAATACACACAAACAATTGGTGCTTCAAATGTGAAAATCAACTACCTTTCACTATGTGTGAGTGAACGTGGAGCCCATCAGCTTCTTGTAGTTATTTAGCATCATTCCCTGTCCCTCTTAACTTCACGTTTCTGAGCCTCACAATGCTTTTTTTGGGTCCATCTCTCCCCCCCCCTCCCAAATTTCTCCACTTTGACATTTCTTCCAGAAGGGGTAGCATTTGAGCTCGAGATTCCTAGTGATTTGTTAAGCATTAAAGCTAGATTGTCCATTTCAAATATTTCTCAAGTTATCCTTGCCCATTCACTCAGTGTTGCAAGGAAAGAATCCTTCCATAATGAGATTGCACATGCTCCTGTCCCAGTAGGAGGTTGTGTGTCTAATGTAGTAAGGATCACCAATCCTTCCCCTCCTGTGCAATCACAAAGTGAACCAAGACCGTGTCGTGTCTTCTCAGCGCCCCATCTAGGTCCTTGATACAGCACAGGACTTCTTTCCAGAGCAGTTATGAAAGAGCACAGCACCACCACATGTGCTATTATGTTCCTTATGCTTTGCACCTCCTTCAACATAGCCGACTTGACCTCAAGAACATCCTTGCTGGAGTTCCTTGAAGGTATAGCTGTCTGTGCAACAGCTTGAAGGCATGCATTTTATACTAAGAAGCAATAGAAGTGTTCCATGCTCTATCTAATGCCCTAGAGCCTACTCCCACTGTACTCTGGCCACCTGCACAGTAGAACCTCCCCTGAACATCATGATCCTATATAGCCACAAAATCAGTCCTTCCATGTGTGAGAAATCGAAGGGTGTCTCACCTACTAGTCTCCAGGAATCTCTCTCAGGTGGCCAGGGCACCACCATCGCCTTTGGATCCAGACCCTGGGGGTGAACCAGTGCGGACGGATCACCTGGGTGATCAGGAGTGGGGGTGAGGCAACTGATGGTGAAACGAGGTATTCACCCCTTTCACATACCCATGCCTGATCCCATTTTATATGATTCTCCGATGTCCCAACTACCCCCCACACCCCTGCACAAACACTGGGCCGAGGAAGAGGGCGACTGAGGGTAAAGAGGATAACCCTTAGTTATCTCATTTACATGTCCCGCTAATCGGGTCAGGCAAAGTCGGGCACTTGACCTTAATCACATACATCTGATACCCATTAGCTCTCCCCACACGGATAAAAGGCGGATCATAGAGACACACTCTGAGCAAGGTGGACACGAGAAGGAGCAAATCTTCCGGGGCGAAGGCAAACCTACTAGAGCAGGGCGACCGATCAAGGGACTAGAGCAAAGGGTAGAGAAATCCTGAAGTTCCCCACAGGAGGTCCTTGCCTCCAGGAAGCTGTGAAGGAGAGGTGGCGAAAGCCAAATCGGAAACCAGAATAAACCTGCATTGTTTCAAGGATGCCAACGACCCTCCCGGCTGAGCGACAGAGTTGGGGAGGTGAGGCCAAGCCTGTGGTATTAACCTTGACTTCTGAATCAAAGCCGCAGAGACGAGAAAGGAACGCCCACAACCAGTGAGTTAGTGAAAGACATGAAAGGCCAATTTTGTGTCGAGGAAAGTTTGAAGCCGCAACAGTGTTTCTCACAAGTGAAAGTTGCGCACATGCTGATGAGACGCGAAAGAAAGCTAACCAGTGATGAACTTTTAAGTGGCTAGCTGTGAAGCCAGTGATGCCGAGCAGCAGGGTGGTCCGTTTTTGTTATAAAGCGGCAAAGTGAACAAAAAATGCGTAATGGTCAAAAAGAACCCTGGCAAAAGGGGACTGGAAAAGGCGAATGCTTAAGAGAAAGATTTGATTGAACATTTTGTGCTTACGGTACTGAACTACCAAGCCCAAGAGACACAAGTAATTGGTCTCAAATAGGTCATCAAACACTGTAAGCTGGATCCCAGGTTACCCTATGCTTCCCCTTCGTATTCTAAATGAGAAGCAATCTACTTGAGCACTACATTCGGCATGCAACCTCTCCCAAAGGAATCATCACTGATTTATTTGAAATTCATATTAAAACCGGATAGAGGGCCATAGTCCTCCAATTCGTGAAATAAATTTGGTATGTAGAACATCAGTTCTGAAATGTGTGCCAGCACAACTTCCGCGTATATGCAGCGCACGTTTTGGTGGACCCTAGGTTAAAATGAGGAAATTATGTAAATCATAACTAGAACCTACTCAAATAAAATACATGTTAAAAACCTGGCACTTTTCCAAGACTGGAAGTGCGAATATATGGAAACATATAGAAGTGCAACCATGACACCTACTAGCTATAGAAAAATATTGTACACAAGAAGGTGTAATGAAGTGAAAAGCAAATCGTTATACTGCACTGCTGGGATGGAGGGCAGTCGCGGGTCTCCAAAAGAGCCAGAAATAATAACGCAGCTTAGTGCACTAGAGCTAAGAGTGCCAACAAGTCTAAAACCACCTTTGCAAATGTACTGAGACCCTTGCCTTTAGAGAAGAAGCTATGACTAGCTTTATGTCAATTCACTGCACCTGGAACCTACCTGTACAACTCAAAGGAAGTCTATGTATCATGCACCGATACCTGGAGTTAAGTGCAAATCTGTAGACCAACAAGATATAAAGACAAGGGGAAAAACAAGGCTTGATTCAAGTTCATGTATAGCCATGTATGTACACTACACAGGCCACAGTGGTGCCATTGCATGGGCCCATGCTAGAATTGCCAAAAATGCTTACCTAATTGCAGGTAGAGACGGAGAAGGGAGAAGTACCCCAAACACTCATGTTTAAAATCACCTGCCGTCGCAAGTCGGCCAAACCAATTGTGCTGGAAGCCGAGAAAGATCTGCAAGGAATGGGTGGAACTAAGGGCACAAAAGATGCTATACCACCATGATGAAAGTCAGCCTTTGAAAAATGAATGTTGAAAGGTAGCTGCAAGGCCCAAATGCTAACATGACCAAACTGGTGCCTACCTCGCAAGGATATGGCTTGCCCACGAGAGAGAGCGGGAGGGGCAGCTGGGCTCCTCCAAAGGATGGAAAAGATACTGTGAAAACAGACACAGGGAAGGTGTACGTAATTACTTAACGCCCAGACATGCGCAATGTACCAAACATGCCAAATGCAAAACTACTGAGCCCATATGGGAGCACAGTAATGCTTGAGGAAAGCCCATATTAATGAAGTGTAAAAGCATATCATGCAAGAGCCTATTTGAGCAACAAAAGTAACAGGGGTGGAGCGTGTGTTACATTCCTACTGTCTGCTTGTGATCTGCTGTTAGCATCAAGCACAAACATGAATCTGCTTCATTCTGGAATCGGGAACGATTGACGACATGAAAGCTGTAGCTTTTGCTGTGCAAACAACAGTGTGTTTAATGACATCACCAGCAAAGTTGAAGGGCTTAAACTTTAAGAGGCGACCTTGGCGGCCATGTTTGAATATGGTAGGAACAATGGAAAGAATGGGGACTGAAGGAAGCTGAGTCTGGCAAGGGCCATGATACAAAGAGCAAATGAGTCCATTACAGATATAGAATAAAAACCGCAAACCTCAGGAGAATGCTGGCCCATCACTCCCAATATGAATGAGAAGGGTGCATGAATCATGGCAAAGCCTCACAGCGGCAAGGCTGCCCAGTTGGAACAGTAGCATGTCCAGAGAAAGAGGTGCGAGTGCCTCTGTGTCTGATAGAACGGCATGTCAAGGGTGCGGACTGTTTGTATAAAGTGTGAGGAGTAAAAGATAACAAAAACAGGGGTGTAATTGGCCCCATCTAGGAAAAGATAAATTGGTCATTGAAACCCTCCTGATAGGAATCAAGCCGATGAATCCATTGGGCCTCTTTATTCAATAGTGCCTGCTGGGCATTGGGGATATTTATGACTGTGTCCAAAACCCACCAACTAAAGTCTTCCGCATAGTGTTGAAACTTTAGGAAATGTAATACAAGAGGATGTGCAATGTTTTTACACCTAATGTGAGAGCGGTGCTCCGAGATTCGCACATGGACTGCTCGCTTGATTTGCCCAACATATCTGGGGCCACATGGACAATCAATGTACTAGACTGCTCCTGTTGTTTTGCAGTTGGTGAGGCTCCCATTGTCTGTGACCAATCATGAACGACTTGATCGTTCTGGTAAACTTGCAGACTGAGCATCCCCCACAAGGAAAGTATCCATTAATTGGATGTAGGTTCCAGTTGTGAGTTGTTTCTCTTGATTGCTTATGGCGGGAATGGACCAGAACGTCCTTTAAGTTCTTAGAACATTTGTAAGCAAACATAGGTGTAGGCTCTTGTGTCATATTGAGAAGAATGAGCAGCCAATATTTCTTGATCAATTCTTTTTTACATCAAAAACATTTATTGTTGTGTGTAAGTACACACACTAACTTGTCATACTTTTCTTGTTGAGACCTACGGGCTAGTAGAGTCTCTCACTGTAAATCTAGCTCTTTTGAGTGAGTGGGACACTCCATTTTTTCAGATAGTCCCTCACCTTTAACCGTTCACTAAAATTGTTGGCATGTCTGTTATTCCGAGTTGGAAGTACAATTCCGGCGAAGTCGCAAAAATTGCCCATAAGGCAATCCTTCCTTGACACTTTGTGGGTGAAAACTATAAAAATGTAGAAGGGTATTCCGATTGGTAGTTTTTTTTTTTTTAAAGAGAGCATTGCAATAGGCCACTGTTATGCCTTATCAATAGATCTAAAAAATGAATGTGGTGCTGGCTACGGTCCACTGGACGTTTGTTTGAGGTTTATCTAGTCAAGAAATTAGCAGAGTAAGTCCTGTGAAACTGTCCATATGAGTACTATGTCATCTATGTAGGGACGCCAGATTTTGATGTTGGCTCTATAAGTGTTGGTGACAGAAATGACAAATTGGTCTTCAAAATGTGCCATGTAAAGTATAGCCAGGCTGGGTGCGAATGCCACGCCCCTGGCTGTGCCACTAGTCTGCAGATCAAATTGGTTATCATAGGTAAAATAGTTCTTTTGTAGCGCCAGGGACATGAATTTGATCATTAATTCAATTGGAACGCGTTGTTGGTCGCTTTGTGTAAGGTGCTCTATCATACACTTGATCGCTTCACTCTGTGGGATGTTTGTATAAAGCAACCTGTTGTCTTTGATGACCAAAATATTATTTGCCAGATCATATGGCATCCCTTCAAATAATTGTTTAGCCGCTAAGGTGTCTTTTAAGTAAGTCTCTGTAAGTTGACATAGCGGTTGAAGAAAGATATCCACAAACGTACTAAGAGGTTCCAATATGAAGCCACAGCCAGCCACAATCGGTGCCTTAACCGGGCCCTTTTGTACCTTAGGGATAGCATAAAAAGATGGTATTGGTTGTTCTGAGTGGTTAAGATATTCGTACTCGGCACTAGCGATCCAATGTCGTCGTAGAGCATATTGTGTCTTCCACTATGTCCTGCATGAATTCAGCTGATGTATCTTTTCTGAGAGTGGTGTACCTTGTTTGGTTTTGTAATATGTCTAACACCATGTCCCTATATGACTACTATACCACTGCCCTGATCTACTGGCTTGATGACCAGTTCAGCATTAGATGTCAATGATTTCAATGCCGCTCTCTCCTGGTTGGTAGGATTGTGTCTGATATGGTGCATCTTTTCAAGATGCACCTTTCAAATATAATGATGTCTTTAGAGATTACGTTGCCTGCAGGTGTGAAGGTAGATGTAACCCTGAAGCCTGTATCTTCCTGCCTAGATGTAGATTTATGTTTGTGAAAGAAGGATTTCAGCCTAACCATCCTGAAGAATTTCTGCATGTCTGTTTCGACTAGAAAGCAATCAGTGGGATTGGTGGGGACGAATGACCATCCCTTAGCAAGGACTCTTGTTTTGGATTTCTGACAGATTGTGACCTGAGGTAACAGTGTTTCCAATTTTAGCGATGTGTCTTTCTCTTGCGGTGCCATTGTCGTCACGAAGGCCCTGTGGGGGAAACTGGAGAAAATATAGATCCCAGTATTGCGTGCTCAGCTGGCCTCTGCCTAAAAAAAGGTATTGTGCCTCGAGCAAGTGGTGGAAAAATAAGGGTTATAGTTGTAATACTCCTCTGACGGTGAGTCGCTGCTTGAATCTGAAAAAAGTAACGCAGCGTCTCCAGCCCCTTGGTTAGTGGCTAGCTGCTGGGGTCTATCAATATTACGGGTCTCTTGGTAATTGGAGGCCAAATATGGATAAGTAGTCTGAATCTTACATTCTCGAATATCTTTCGAAAACTTATTTGTTTTTGTTTTGTTTTGCGAGAATGGTTGACTTGAAATCATCAGACAGTGTAGCTATATCTCTAAGCTTGACCTGACTACTGAGATAGCAGAGTTTGACAATTGTTGTTCCTCTGCGTCCAGTTCACTTTGGAGGCCTGAGCTGATGTGTTGAAATAGTGAGGACCATTAAGTCGCAACTGCATTTTGTCGCAATGTGAATAAAGTGTGTTTTATATTCTCCATCCTCAAGAAAGAGGCAGGGCTTGTTGCGGACTACCAGTCCTGCCGGAATCAAACCTTCTCTGCGTCAAGTACAACAAGACTGGGTCAGCTATAGCTTCCCCCTTATGATGCCATCAAGTTTATTATACTATCACCTCCCTGATGCTCCCTTATGTAGCCATCTTGGTTGTTATGTACATATTTGGGCATAAGCAAGCTTAACGTTGCAGCTGGGATACACTATAGAATCTCAACATCTGCATTTAATAAAGAGATGAGCCTTTAGAGTCCAGTCACTACGGTCCTTGCTTTCCTTCAGAATTACAACGATCAAGGATTCCCAGAATTAATGTGGGACCCCCCCCCCCCCCATCCCCCTTAAGCCCTTAAACACTCTTGAACCCTTATGGTCCTTTTAATTAAGGTAACACATCATTCGATGGATGGGATGGAGAATAACACCAAATAAGAAGACTGACTCAGGAAGTTGGCAAAGTGTCCGTTTTACTCTCAATTGTCTAAAACAGGGAGTACAACGGACATTGCACAGCATTCAATGCATTTAATAAAAAACATCAGTTTTATAGCAAAAATTCATCATACGTGACCCTACATGGGATTGTGATTGGACCAAGAGGAGTATCTAAGTATACTTTCTATAAGGGATTGGATTGTGATTGGATCTCTATAGTCCGGTGGGCAACTCCTACCCTCCCTTAGTGCAAGTCGTCTTTGACAGCAATTAGAAACACAATCTATAATTGGCTCTCAAACTATAAGGCCCTTCGTTATATGGCACTCTACAATTGGTTGGCACGCTTGTACCCTTGTGGAACGTTTGATTCTCTAGCAGCAAGGAAGCTGGTACCCCAGATGCTGGTGGGTGGACTTCATTGTACCTCCCCACTCGATTAGGCCATCAGATCTCATCACTTATGCCTTCTGTCATTCAGATTGTCTTTGAACTTGTCCTTGTAGTTACTTTTCTTCTCTGGGAATATAAGGGAGTGTGAGCATGTTCTTATCAAGGTTCAGGCTTGCATGCCCACATCTATTTCCATTTAGGACTCACATGACAGGAGCCTGTAAATCGGCCCATTTTAAAGCATTTAATTGTCCTGAATAAAGAAACTTGGCACTCATGGTGTTCTCTCTTTGCGAATTTAACAAGGGATGCCTTGGTGTCTCAGTCACTGTTCTTCAAGGACTGATGACCAGTTTTGGCTGCTTTAGCCTTTGACACCAGGCCAATCCTTCTTTCGCCACGGGTTGAGCTTACTAAAATTGTGACATCGAATGTCCAGATTCAACATATATATACATTGGTGGTACCACCTGAAGTCTATTCACTACGTAAAGCCAGCCTTTTTGATTACTTAGTCGACTTGCGTTACAGCATCTGTACAGTTATAAAATGACTTTCATTTTCTGCAGTGCATCTTGACACGTGCAATCTTTATTGTGCACATGAAAGTCTTCTCGATTCTCTACTTCGCCATCAAATTCTATAAGTTCTATGCTTCCTCTTCTTTGGCCATCCTTCTCAGTGCATCACGCTCATTTCTTGTGATGTCACCAGCCTCTCACGTCTTCACACTTCTTCAGGCATCTCCCTCAGGAGACAGTCATCTCTTCGGGGATACAGCATGTAGGGTTTTCTCAGTGAATACCTTGTCTCAAAGGCTCTTCGTGGTATAGGTACCATTACTGGCGTTGCAATTTCCGGTTTCCAACATATAGGCAAAAAAAAGGGCGGGACTTCCTGCAGAGGCATTCAGCTGCTCCTCTACACTCTAATAAGAGAAAGAATCTGAACTCAAGCAAATCTCTTGTAGAGGGCTAGTGTAAAACCATCTGTCCCTGGGGCCATGCCTGGCTTCATTTTGTTGATTACATTCTGGACCCTGCATGTTATAAATGTTATCTCCACTTCCCCGTTTCACCCATACTTTGGAAAGTGAAGGCCCCTCAGACAATCCCTTGTCTGCTGCAGCATCTTGATCCTTACTGTGTATATAGTGATCTATAAAAGTGGCCAAAGTGAAGAATAGGGGTGGGCACCACTGTTGTTTATCAGTCTTTCAAAATGTGAGTTTCAAAAAACAAAACTGATCATGTTATTCTTGGTAGCTTTAGCCTGGAACTGCCAGTGAAAAATGGCCTATGACACAGGAACCATGATAATTGAAGGCAAACAAAAAAATAAGGTGACTCCACCCTATTAGTCCTCGCGCTCTCAGTTGGCCCCAAAAGGAGCTAAAAGAAGTTCAAACATTTGTTGTTTTAAATTCCTCCAGTGATTCTAAGTTCATTTGTTTGTTATCTTGACCCATATAGTTCCTTATTTAACTTATAAAAAACGTATTAGTGAACAAAAATGCCGGAACTCTTGTTGATGTATCAGGAACTGTTTAATGCACATTCCTGTGTGAGCCTTTTAGCTTATGGCGAGTAGAGAGGCAAAATAATAATAACAAAAGACCATTATGTGTACATATGCCAATACATTTTGGTAAATACCATCTTCAGTGCTGTACACTTTCGTTTTTATATCATACTGTAATTTTAAACCTTTGGGATTCAACAAACCACATTCACAGTAATTTCAAATATAATGCGCAATGACCAAGACATTTGTGAAATGCAAAATATAAAATTCAAAAAGACATACCAACAGTGCCAATTGTGTTTTTTGATTGATGTCATCACAAATCACAAGATGGGAAAAACAAGAGAAGTCCGTGTCAACTAAATTGAATTTCTGTTATTAGCCTGGTAATGCTATCAAAAGTAGATGTAAATCAGGTTGTATACGAATTGTTCGTATTACCACTGTTCGAATGACAATTGACATTTTCACAATTGACCGAATTGTGAAGGTCAATTCTAACATATATGCGGGGGAAACCCCCCGCAACCCCACACCCAACCCAAACCCGCCCAAAACCCCATATATATATTACCAAAGTGATATATATTTATATATAGATATATGCGGTCAATTGGGAAAAGCAGAGCGAAGCCGCGTTGCCGCAATAAAATGCCCTTGTGGCCTCTATTAGGTAGGCCAATCACAAAGGGCAGCAAAAATAAGATGGAATGAACACAGATTAGTATATGGAACCAGAATGTCAACTCAGCGGTAGCCAAACACTGGCAAGAAAAAAAAAGCATAATCTGTCGCAAATTAAATTTGTAATTTTGGAGGTAGTGAAAAGAAGAGATCTTTATGAGAATTTACAGAAAAGACTGGACCAACGAGAGACTTTTTGGATTGACAGGATGAGCTCACTGACACCAAAAGGGTTAAATGAAGAGATAAACTATATGTGTTACCTATAACCTTATGGGCTCTATTACGTTGTCACTCACTCTGTATATTGTGTATATTTAGTATTTCACGCATTCTCCAAGTTGATGCATTGATAACTGCCTATTCCCTGATGGCACCACATAACAATTTAAATTTCTTAGATTGATTCAGGAATGCAAGGTATTTACTTGTCTTTTTCAAAGCGTGCTTGATTTCTAAAGCAGGCATAACAATCGCAATTTTTATCGCCATTTTTATTTACATTTTTTGTAGTTGTTTGTAACTTAACACCACAGGGGGTGGGGCGTGAGGCGTATGTGCTCTGGCGATTTCATGATGACGCATAAATAGAAATTGAAGCCGTGCGCACCCACGGCAACGCGGCTTCGCTCGGCTTCATTCTGTGAGAGAGACTGATGAGAGGTGAGTGCCGGTCAAGCTAAAGTTAACGCTAGATACACACAGAGGATTTATAAACTAACAGACTGCGTATTTTCTAATAGATGCTGCTTCATTTTCAGTGTTCACACTGATCACACAAGAGGATACTTAAATCAGAGTAGAAAGAGGTATGATTTACATCTACTTTTGATACCATTACCAGGCTAATAACAGAAACTCAATTTAGTTGAGACAGACTTTCTCTTGTTTTTCCTATCTTGTGATTTGTGATGACATCAATCAAAAAACACAATTGGCACACGTTGGTATGTCTTTTTTAATTTTATATTTTACATTTCTTAAATGTCATGGTCATTGCGCATTATATTTGAAATTACTGTGAATGCGGTTTGTTGAATCCCAAAGGTTTAAAATTACAGTATGATATAAAAATGAAAGTGTACAGCCCTGAAGATGGTTTTTACTGAAATGCATTGTTATATATGCACACATAATGGTCTTTTGTTTTTATTATTTTGCCTCTCTACTCGCCATAAAATAAAAGGCTCACACAGGAATGTGCATTAAACAGTTCCTGATTCATTAACAAGAGTTCCGGCATTTTTGTTCACTAATAAGTTTTCTAGAAGTTAAATAAGGAACTATATGGGTCAAGATAACAAACAAATGAACTTAGAATCACCGGAGGAATTTAAAACAACGAATTTTTGAACTTCTTTTAGCTCCTTTTGGGGCCAACTGAGAGCGCCAGGACTAATAGGGTGGAGTCAACTTATTTTTTTGTTTGCCTATAAAAGTGGCCAAACATCTGCACTATATCCTGTGGGTGTAGTAAGGCTTTGCCTTCTTCATTCTTCATCTTGGGCACACCTCTAGCCATCCTCTGACCTTTGAGGCAAGAAGCTAATGGCTTTGTTGCCTTATCGCCTTTCGCATAGAATCATTGCTTAAGACAACATATGGTATGAAACACCTCACTCACTGGGGTGGAACCTCCGTGCCTTGCTTTTGGCTCAAGATAACAGGGTTTCTTGGCTTTCTACCCCAGTATGTTGATGACCCTAAAATTCTTGAATTTCCCTCTTGACCCTTGCCTCTGTCTTCTTTCCCCTGCAGGCTATTTAGGAGTGTATCAAACTTCATTTTAGATAGGTCGGCCCGCACATGGTCTTGTCAGCGGGCAGTTCACTGAACAAGCGTCTCAGCCCCTTTCACATCTCTGGACATGAACCTCCTTCCTCCCTACATCATCCCATCACTGGTTCACTTGGACTCACTGGCTGGTGTGTCCGGCTGGGAGGTAAGCCTCTCCTCTGGTACACCAGCCCACAGGATTAATTGCTGAACATCAGTCTCCCTTTTTTCTAGCTGTTATTTCCTGGGGGGCCTCAGGGCGATCAAGCAGCAAGATTTCGGTTGTGTTGGTCTGGGTTATTTATATTAATCTGGGAATCCAGGGAGGGTTTAGAGGAACATGATGATCATCTTCCATCTTGCCTGCACCCACATTGGTTTATAATTTATTTTTTGTCCTTCCTTGTGCCATTAGAGAGATTTCAGCTGAATCTCATTAATGATGTGTTGCACTTAATAACTTGTATGGCTTCCAGGACAGGGATGCTCATTAAGCACCTCGTTTTGTCCCTGGATAAGCTTTCTCTTACCGAAAGTCTGTTGGGGAGTAGTGTGGTGGCAGCTGCAGATTTTGTTTTTCGCTACACCATCATGTACAATTCTTAGTGTGTTGGTAGCCAAATGTGCGCACATATAAGAGCCATTTTGTTGTGTCTTTGTTTGTGTCTCTGTTCCACGAGGAATGGCCAAAATCACAGTCCTGCCTACTGTGAGAAACCTGAGGGTATTGTCACAAGCAGACCTCGAAGAATCCCTTATTCAGGTGGCCAGGGAATGGCTGGCACTCTCATATTTCAACTCTGGGGGTGGACAAGCGAGGGAGGATCACCTGGGTAGGGGAACCCGGGGTTATGCTCTGGGAAATACCCCAGGTGAGACGCAGTATTACACTAGGGAAGAGGACGAAGTCCCTGAGGCCTTTATAGGCTATTCCAAATCAAACCCTGTTCCCCCAGTCATTCATCCTTATCAAAATCCAACAACCCCTCCTTGACTGTGAAACCAATTCAGAACCAGAACAACGCTATCGTGGGTAACTACATCTCCCAGAGTCCCTATTTTCCGGTTACCTACTTGAGTATTCCCTGCTATTCTTTTCCCCATCCCTCTGATTATCATGCTATGAACTCCCAGTCGACTGTGACCAAAAACTATAGTTCCCACAATCCCTCTTATTCACTTCACAAACCCTACAAAACCCACCCTTCCAAGCTCACCACAAACTTTAGGACGAGGGATATAATTTCTTATTCCCCACAACCGACCCAGCAGGATATTTTGCAACTCTACGCCCCTCCTTTTCTACCGCAAACAACTTTCCCATACCATGAAAACCAACGGATTAACAACAGAGCCAAATACCTGACATGTCCCAATACAAGGGTCAGGCAATTGAACAGAACCACACACACCTGACGACCCTTTCCTTTCGCCAAAGGGCTAAAAGGTGTAGCACAAGAGCACACAAGGAGCAAGGCAGACTGCATGATGAGACAGCTATCCAAGCACGACAGTTCAAGAGGAGAAAGGTGGCAAGAGCTGAAGTTGCGACAAAGAGAGAAGCGACCTTGCCCTTTCCGACCCAGACCTGCGAAGCCTCCGCAAAAGGAATCATAAGACAGCGAACGATAGTCAGCGTGTATTGCAGCAGATGTCAACGGTACACAAAGCCCCCCTACACTGATAAGCAGGACAGGGAGAGATGCTAACTACCTTGGTACCATCCTTGACTCTGGAGTCAAGAAAAGCCAAGCGGTTCATCACAGCCAGTGAGTTGAGAAACCGGACTGTGTTGAACAAAAGTTGCAAATGAAGGAAAGTTCAAAGAACTTTTAACAAATTAGGGGAAAACCAGCTGCACAGGTGTCCGTCACCACATGGGTGCTTACTCGAGAGATTCTGGTTGATCTCCCTTTTCTTGAAATTACTGATACCAGAAGGCCTTAGGAGAGCCGCAAGGAAAAGGTCAAAGTGGTGATACAGGGGTCGAGCAAAATACTCTGTATAGTCGAAAGTCTTTGACCGATAAACCATTGGAAAGCTAAGGGAGATGTATCCCGAAGAGTGAGAAAGCAAAAGGAACATTGTGTTGACACAAGTGAACCCAACAGAGGGAGGTCGTTTAAAAACACATTAAAACTTGTGAATGTAACAGTTAAAATTGTTTTGAGGAAAAGCTGTAGTGAACCCGACGGAGGTAGTCAAACATTCGAGAAGGGACTGAGCGTGGAAGAGGGGGATCCAGGGGTGAAAAACCATCACCCATCAAAACGTGAATTCAACAGAGAAAATCTTTTGAATATAAGCCAGAGTGAACCTGATGACGGGAGGCTGCTATTCGAGAGGGGTATGTGCTCCGAAGAGGGGGGCTCAGGGGTAAAGAACCATCACCCTAGAGCAAGTAGAAAGGAACTTGTGTTTATTGTTTTGAACCTATCAGGCTCTCAGAAGCAAGAAACGTAAACCACCAAAGGCCCTGATATCACTGGGAACTTTTGTGGATCTGAGCCCGGAAGAGGGGCATCCGGGGGTGAAAAGTCATCACCCAACGTACATACGGAAAGGAACTTTTTGTTTGTTATTTTGAACATATCCGGTCCTCGGAGGCAAGGACGACTTTCTATAGAAAAAAAGGTCCCGACAGCTGAGAACGGAACTGTCGACTCGTGCTGGGAATGCTCGAGAGTGTGCTGCGCTCAGGTGTCCCGCCTTGTCCCGTGCTGAAAATGTGGGAAAGGGAGACCCCTGGCTACCACATCCTGACTTACCATTTGTGAACACTTCTTTCTTTCTTGTGAATCTTATCCCACACTCTTTTTTTGTATTTAGTTGTAGAGATTGGCAACAGTTATTTTTTTGTATAGGCCCTTTTATTTGACCAGATGCCAATAGGATTACTTTATTATTATTTGATGGTCGTAGCTTGCTTCCATCTTAGATTTAGGTTTAGATTAGCGTTTTCCAACCTGCACATACAGTTTAATAAACACCCTTGGACTGTGATCACTTGTGTCTGTCTTTACTGTTGCCTCCATGAGTTCCTTACACTTCGTAGGCTCAGTTCATTGTCTACTCGGGTACCCTATGTGTAGCATCCAGTTCTCACTGGATGTGAGTTTTCAGACACCCCAATCTACATCCCTGAGTGAATGCCAAGGAGAGGTTTGGCTGTCCAGTCCTGATTTGCGCCACACTTTGAATGGCGCATGAATTCTGATTGGTGGGCTGGGCTGATACCAAGCCCTGTGTGGGTGGTGTCAAGCAGTTGCTACAGATCAAAGAAGATTGTTCCTAGAGGTGCAGCCTTGCAACTGAATGAAGAGGCCGTCTTGAAAATTCTCATGGAACACTGCATCATTGTTAATTGCAGCCCTGTGTGTTATGATGTGCTTGTCTGCTGAAGCTGGTCATGTGCTTAGTGATGGCGTGCCAGTGTCAAGTGGAATGTTGATGTATGAGTGTGAGAATGCTGTGCTGAGTGTTCTGTAACGAGTTGGTCCCTCCCTCCCTGGGTGATGGGTGCCGTGATCTATCTGTCTTATTCATGATGTCTCAGTGTCATGTATCTGTAACTAAGAAACTGAAGTAAACTTACTAAGAAGTAACTTAAAGCCGCCTGGACTGTGCTTTATATTACATTGGCGACGAGGATGGGAGAGTGAAATGCACCTACTATAAAACATGGCCTATGTTTGATGTTAGAGTTTAAAAAAAAAAAGTCTAATGAAAATGTAGAAATGTCATGTATAACCACATACTTTAGTAGTACGGAAATGAAGACATGTCAGGAGTATATTTCCTAATTAATAGGTATGGATGTATAAAAGAATGAGTGGGAGCAACATTCGTTTTTATTTAAGTATAAGTTTTGAATATTGGGGAGGTAGCGCCTCCGTTGGTGTGAACAGTGGATAGTTCTGCTGTTTTGATGAGTATTGTTTGGTGGTAGCGCCACTCAATAGTGCACTCTTTTAGTGATAGTAGCACTGTTTGGGGTCACAGAGATTACGTTTTGTGATGCGACTAAGGTGAGGTAGTGCCTCTTTTGGTTGCCCATTGGTTTTTGAAATAAGGGATGGAAGTAATGTCTCAGTTGATTTTGACAGGAGATGAGTGTTTTCTTAAAGGTGATCAAGTGTTGCTGGGTGGTAGCACCCATAGTAGTTTTGGGTTTTGGTGCTTTGTATCCGAGGTAGCGCCTTGGTATGAGTTAACCGTTGTGAGTTAGCATCTCTTTTGGTGGTTATTGTGTCGAGTGAGGTAAATCCTGAGGGTAGCGCCCTGTCAGGAATTTTAGTGAGTGGTAAGTGAGATGTGCACTAAGGAGAATGGGAGTTGTAGGTCTGGTGACTTTTGGATATGGCAATAGTGCACTGTGTTGATAAGCCGACTCTTATTGTTAGGGGCAGCTGGTTAAGTTAGATGAAGTGTGTTACTGGTAGGGGACGCCCTCTAGTTAATACTATGTTAAAGTTAAAGATGCTGTCCAAGATGAAGAGTCGCATGATAATTTGTTTATCTTTGTGTTATGTATTAATCTTGGCTATTGTTTTCTTTGGTCACGGTTTGTTTATGGGACTTGTTAGTGCTGCCATTGAGATTAGCAGTTAGGTCAACCTCATGTTTTGTTGGTGGTTTTGGAGATGGATGGCCAGCATCTTCAAGTTTGTTGCAGGATCTGTATATCTTGGTGTGGTTTGGTGGGCTCTGTTGGCATAGTCCATATATGTATCTGTTTGTATGTTTGTGATGCAGGCATAGTTGGCGATATCTGGTAGCAGTGTTTTTAGCGGTTTATGGGGTCTCTTAACAGGTATGGTGATTCTGTTGTCATCCTGGATGACTAGTATTGCGTCAGGATGGCAAGTTGTGCTTCAGGGTGGCAGCCTGAAGGCTCGCCTGTGGCGGGGGCGGGCGGAAGGATATATGTAATTGTAGTCGTGGTTTGATTTGTAGGGTAGTCCTAGCCCTCTGTATGGGCTGGTATGTGTCTAGAGTGTGAGACTAGAGTCTGTTCGTGGCAGGGACAGGCAGAAGGTGATTTGTGTTATTGTTGAGGGTGACCTGGTTTTGTAGGTGAAGTTTGGAATTGTATAGCTGTGAGAGTATCTTGTGAAGTTTGATGGTGGATGATAATGTGACTTGCCTGAATGTAAAGTGCTTGTTGTTTGTGTTGGTGTTTCGGTAAGGAGGGAGATGTGTTATGATGTGCTCGTCTGAGTCTGCTGAAGCTGGTCACATACTTAGTGATGTCATGCCAGTGTCAAGTGGAATGTTGATGTATGAGTGTGAGAATGCTGTGTTGGGTGTTCTGTAACAGTATCAGTTGGTCCCTCCCTCCCTGGGCGATGGGTGCCGGTGTCTTTATTGCTTATGTCTTATACATGATGTCTCAGTGTCATTGTAACTGTAACTAAAGAACATGAAGTAAACTTAAGAAGAAGTAATCCAAAGCGGTGTGGACATTGCTTCTTAACACTGTGCCCCTCATTCAGTGTTCATGCCTCCTTCACCTCTTACTAAGATAAAAGTGCCCTGCTGCTGTGCTGAAACATAGTAGCCTGTTCTACTTCTCCACACAAATTTTCATAATTTTCATTGTGGTACACCTGGACTTGCACCCCTGCAGCTGCACCTCATTGTGGGACTTTGCCTATGCAAAGTCCTTTGTGCCTACCCGAGGGACCTCTGACATGCTTACTGTGTCAACCCTGTTCTTCCTGTCACTGTTGTGGCTTCTGCCCAGTCCTTCTCATTGTGGGTTACCTAGAAGCAGTCCTCTTTCATCTAGTGATTCTCAGCTAGGCACCTTCCGGGACTCTGAACTGAACCAGAATGTTTAAACCACTGTCTAGACTGTAAACCTCCACTTGTTCATAAGGTGATTTTCTCCAGGTTCTCTGGGTGCTGCGTACTTACTGTCCACCACTGTCTTTCTCCTTTAGGCTGTAGTTCCACTTTGCAACCATCTTTCTCTGGGATTTTGGTGGCAGAAACGTAATCGTTGGCGCCTCTGGCAGGGTCCACCTGACTCTTCAACTATATGGTTGGCACAGTCTCCAGACGTGTGGACCGTAAATCACATATTCTTACCTTTTCTTCAAAACCATGGCAGACATTTTGGGTTTGTCCCGTTAAACACTATTTTTTTATTTTATTTTTTTAAAATTAAAATTCTTTAGTTTATACATAAACTTTTCATTTCTTAAACATTTCTTTCATTGTTGCATTTAGTTTTAATTCTTAGTAACAAAACACCTGATTTCCATCTATCCATGAGTTCCTATCTGATGATTCAAGATGATGCTGATTTCATGTTTGTTTTATCCTGCCTCAGGAGTATTTGTGCCCATTGCTCTTCTGGGGTGTGGGCCTCTTAGCTGATGTTAAAAAAACAATCTACATTGGGCTCTGTCTTCCTGTAGTTTCGGACATGTCATTATGATGTGGTGTAGAGATTCGATGGTTCCTATCTGTTCACAAAACCTACATTGTTGTTTTCCTTGGTCTTGTTGTTTGATTACCGCCAGTCTCGATCTACTGGGAAGTAGGTTGAGGCGGAGCCTCATGTAGAGCGATCTTATTCTTGTATCTGGGAAAAGCTTCAAATACGCTGGTAATTGTATGATAGCCCTTAAACCCTATTGACAAACTCAAACTTTCTAGAACTCTTAAAACTCTCTAATGTAACAATTTAAATTACTTTTTTTTTAAATGTTATTAATTTTATTCAACCAAAAAAAAAACAACCAAACACGTAGTGTACATATGAACAGTTCAATTATACATTTCTTAATTTTAACCACTGCTCCCCCCATCCCACCCCCCTTTATGAGCCTGTTTATTCCACACAGTCTGTATCTGCTGTCCATGGTGGAGTCTCACTTTCCGTGGATTCCGTCAGGTCTTGCATTGTTCCAAACAATTCCGCTATTAACGATTTCCATGCCAACAGGGTTCCCGCTTCCTCCTCTCCCCCTACAGTGCTTGCCTCTTGCCATACCATGGTTTCCGCCTCTGCCCATTTCTGCAACTCCTTCCACCACACCTCCACCCGTGGACTATGGCATGTTTTCCATCCCATGACAATTCTTCTTTTGCTAGGTCTTTAAGTTTACCAACATGCTTAAGTTACTGCGATCTGGGGAATTCCCCCAGCAAGCAGGCACAGGCTGTATCTATGAAGATCTTGACCCCCTTTTCCGCTAGTTTCTGCGCCACCTCCCCCAGAAACATTCAATTACTGGGCATGACCAAAACATGTGTACCATGTCTGCCTTTTCTTCGTTACATTTGGGACATTGTCGTACAGCGTTTCCAAACCCAGATATCCTTTGAGGTGTCATATGCGCCCTGCGCGTAATATACAGTTGTATCTGTTTCAGTCTCGCATTTCTTGACACCTTCTTGTGTTATCCCAGGGCACGCTCCCACATCCCACCCTCTATTGGGGCTCCTACTTCCTCTTCCCAGTCTAGTCTCAATTGCGATAAATCCTTCCCAACCTTAGACATCACCATCTCATACAGTCTAGAGATCTCATGTCCCCCCTCTGATACATCATATATTACATCTATGGTGGCATCTGGTTCTCCTTCTAGTACTTTTTCGGGCCATGTCTTCCTAATTCTCTGCACCAATCTGTAGTATGTGATATATTGGCCCGTGTACAGCCCCGTTTCTCCTCCCAGCTCTCCAAACTCTATAATAGTCCCCTCTCGCCAGACATCTCCCAGCGTTACTAACCCCACCGATTGCCAGTGATTCCTAATCGTCATCCTCAACTGCTCGTCACCCCCCGCCAGTGTCACTAGCGGCACCTGCGGGGAGCATGGGAATGGGTTCTCCATCATCTGGCATGCCCGGTGCCACATATTCCATCCAAGCATCATCATTTTAGGGCGCTCTTTCATCTGTCTTGGGCAGCCAGATCATCTCTTAAATAAAATGGGGCACAATCCTGTCCAAACAACCTAGATTCAGGGGTCACTTCATCCGAGAGCCATTTGGGAACATATTGCAGCTGGCTCGCTACATAATAAACCTCATAATTAGGCAATTTTATCCCCCCTTTTTCATAAAAGTTCTGCAATTTCCATAGCGCCACTCTATTCCGAGTACCATGCCACAGGAAATCCCTACACATGCTGTTTAGTTTAGCAAAGAACTTCTTGGGTATCATGTATGGAATATTCCCAAAGTAATGTAGGAGCCTAGGCAGGACCACCATCTTCAGCATTGCGCCTCGACCCATCATTGCTAGGGGCACCCAGAATTTCATGCACTTCTCAATTTTTGCAATAGCTACCTCGGTATTATGCTTGTGTTCCTCTTCAACAGTATGGTATACGTCTAACCCAAGGTACCGGAAAGTACGAACCGCCCAAGGTATTTGCAACACTGGTAGCCATTCTACAGGGGTTCCCACATAACTGCCCAGCGGGAAAATACTGGATTTGTGGGAGTTCACTGCTATCCCCGACAGACCCGCATTTCTCTCCATCTCCTCCAAGATATACTGGAGATTTTCCTCCGGGTATTTCAGGTACAGCAACAAATCATCCGCATATTAGGAGATCAGGTGTCGCTCCCCTCCCACTGCAATACCTACGGTATCATATTGTTGTCTAAGGTATATCTCTAGGGGCTCCAAGGCTAGTATATAAAGCATTCGGGACAATGGGCACCGTCTATGGACACAATCGCCATTTTGCCCTCATTCTCACTTCCCCATTCAATCACCCATTGAAGCCATCTATGATTATGGGTAATATTTCTATTCTGGACATAGCCTGTCTGATCAGGGTGTATAAGTTTATCAATAACTCTTCGCAATCTATTTGCTAGGACAGCAGTCAATATCTTACTGTCCTGATTCAGCATCGACAAGGGTCTGTAAGAGCCACAGCTATGCCCAGGCTTGTTGGGTTTGAGAAGCGGTATTATGATCGCTTCTCTAAGTGACTCCGGCAACCATCCTACATCAAACGCTTCATTTAACATTTCTAACATTGGGGGGAGCACTTCCTCCTTGTATACCTTAGGCCCCAGGGGTCTTAATAGTAGGCAGCTGCCTCACCACTTCTTCTAACTCCTCCAGAGTAATCGGTGCATCCAGCTCCTCCCTCTCCTCAATGCTAATCCTAGGCAGTTCTATGTCCTCCAATGTTTCCGAAATCTCCTCGTGGCTACTTCACTCTTCATCTCCATATAGTAACTTATAGTAATCTGTGAACTCCTGATTAACTCCCACTTTGGTGTCTGCCACACTACCATCTTCTCTCGTTATAGTTCTGATCGCGTGTCTAGGAGTCTTGCTCTTGTATAACCATGCCAAAAGCCGTCCTGTTTTATCCCCTCCCGCGTGCTATCTCTCTGTATACTTTTTGTAGTTAAGGTTGCACAGTCTTTCCCAATGTTACGTGCATGTTTGCTGTAATTTAAGCACCAGCCCCATATCCTCACTTCCTCTCTTCAATGCCTTTTCTAGTTCCTTTTCTGTTTCCTGTAGGTCAGCCAACACCCCACCTTGTAGGCCTGTGGATTTTGCTATGGCTACCCCTCGCATCACTACCTTAAAAGCTTTCCATAATGTACTTGCCGAATCTACGCTACCCGTATTCGTCTCCAAGTAGTATGTAATCTCCTCTCTTATATCCTCCCTAAAAACAGGGTCCTTGAGCACATCTGCTCGGAAGCGCCATGTCGGAATCCGTGCTCTCGGGGAGCAATGTTGCCACCCGATTACCAGGGGCGAGTGATCCGAGAGGACTCTCGCTTTGTATTCTGCCTGAGTAATCTCTGTTATTACCTCCAACGAGGCAAAGACATAATCTAACCTGGTGTGTAACTGCTGCGGAGCGGAGTAGTGCGAATATTCCCTCTCTTGGGGGTATTGCGTTCTCCAAAATCATCCAGCAGTGTCTGCAGTGCTCTAGCCGCTGGGGCGGGTCTATCTATCTTGCCATCTGATCTATCCACCTTGGGGTTTAATACACAGTTAAAATCCCCACCCCAGATTACCGCACTACCCATACACATACCAAGGCTGGTGCACATAGTTCTGAAATACGCTGCTGTGTTCTGGTTGGGGCGTACGTATTCACAACGCTCATCTCCCTATTCTCCACCAATCCTCTCAATATGACCATCCTCCCATCTGCCTCTGCCACTTCCTGTATTAGTTGAAACGGGACATGCAGCGCCACCCAGATAAGTACTCCCCTAGCATAAGCAGAGTATGTCGAGCCCGCCACAACCCCTTTCCATTTCTTCACAACCATCTCCATCTTTTCCCGTGTCAGATGTGTCTCCTGCAGCAGCGCAATGTCTACCTTTTGCCTGCGCAGGTACAACATGACCTTATTCCTTTTTAAATAGCTGTTAAGTCCCCTGACATTCCACGTAATTATTTTAAGGCCCCCCATGACCCTTTAGAGTGCCCCTTCCCCTCCCCCCGGTGCGATCCAGATCCCATTTTCATCTCAATCTATTTAGGCTCATTCCCCAATTCAAACTTCCTACAACTACAAACACTCCACACACCCCTTCCCTTCCCCAACGAAACCCTCCCCAACTGTTGCCCAGCTCCATCCCTGGATCTCAGGCATCCCCGCATCTAGCCCTTTCTGGTAAAACCTGTACTCGCGGCTCAGCAGGGTGAGGCAGCCCTATTAGCTACCTTGTTACTAATTGTCGGGGGTAGGTAACCGCAATCCTGTTGCTCCTATTTGTTTAAAGTTGCAACGCCTAAAGCTCCCATGTTTACGTGCACCTGTATATCCCACATTATAGTCCACCAGAGTCATTAAGTTCGAAGGCCGCACCTCATCCATCAAGTACATGAAGGCTCTATGATGAATGCCCACCCTTCTATCCTTGCAGTTTACATAATACAATGTCTTCACTTATCATGCTCTTGGCCATCTTGTCCTCCATCTGGCGCCGGGCAGCCCTGCGAGTCCAACCACACGCTGTTTCCTCCGGGGTGTCAAAAAACAACGCTCTGCCCTTGTGCAAGACTTTCACCTTCGCTGGGTACAATAGCATGTACCCAATATCCGCTGCACGCAATCTTCTCTTGACCGCCACATAACTGTATCTCTGCTTTTGCACCAGCATAGCATAGTCAGGGTATGCTGTGATCTTAGAGGAGGCTTTTTCTATCGTCCCGCCCTTGCGAAAATACTCCAGGATCTTTTCACTATCTCTGTAATTGAGGTTTTTCGCAATTATCGGCCGTGGGGGAGCGCCGGGCTTTGGTTTTCTGATCAGGGCTCGGTGTGCCGGCTCTACAGTGAACCCCTGAGAGAGATTGTCCGCTCCCACTTCCTGCAGGATCATATTCTCCTCGTAGTTCGTAGGGTCTTGGCCTTCTTCTCCTTCCGGCAGGCCAACCACCTGGATGTTCCATCTCGCCCGTCGTCCTGCTTCCTCCACCCTGTTCTCAAGGTTGATGACCTGTTGTTTGAGCACATGGATCTCCTTCGCATTGTTTGTGCTTACATCCGTGTTAGTCTTCACAGCGCTCTCCAGGCCACTAGTTCTTTCTGCCAGCGCCCTGACGTCCTGCCGCAGGAGGGTAACTTCAATTCCTACTGCATCTATTTTGTTCTCCAGGGCTGTCCATAGTTCTGCCATTGCCGTGCCCCACCTGGTGCTTAGGTCCGTTATGGCCGCTAGGACTTGTTGATTTTCTCCTGCAGGGGCATCATGTCCAGATGCTTCCCCCGTTTTTTTTACTTGGGTCGGAGGGGTCAGCTGTGCCTTGGCAAAGGTGTCCATAATGGGTTGCTTACTCCTGGCTTTCTGCCCCTTCACCGACATCTTGCAGTCTCACTTTGAGTCCTATATCAGCCCTCGTATATTCCGTACAGTGTCTGGGGGCTCTCAGTGGACCATGCTACAGGGCGGCCCGCAAGAGCAAACCTGGAATGGGCTGTGTCCTCCCACGTCTCCTCTGCAAGCAGTATTTTGATTGCGAATTTCAGGGGCCACTGTTCCCAATCTGATTTTTTTCCCCCTTTCTCCTTAGCAGCGTGACACTTTGGACTCCCTGCACATGTTGGTCTCAATCTCTGCTAAGACCGCCGGTGGTGTGGCAGTCCATGGGTGACAGGCCAACTGTCCACCTCAAGTGCTTATTGCGCACTGCGTTGCACGTGGCCCTGTACAGTGCCACCATGTAGCTCTGAATCAGTTTTTACAGAATGTATCAGCCGTGGGTGGGGATAATTTCCAGATGCGTAATACACTAGGGCCAGCTCCTAGAACGCTTCAATCTGTTGTTTCCAAGTCGGGCGGCCCTGATTACATCCGTATTTTAAAGCAGTCGGTGCGCACCTCCGTGCACACAATACCCGTTCACCATGGAGGGGGACTCAATCCGTCATCCTGCTCTATTCGTTGCGGCCTCTGAGCGCCGTTCCATGTGCCCCAGGCGTGGCCGTACCGCTGCTGTCCATATTACTCAGGGCCACACTGTCTTCCAGCACATACAGCCTTCCGTTAAAGTTTCCCCCGCATCCTCTGCCTTTGCACACTCCTCCTACCGCAGCACCCGGCGGTCATCACGCTCAGCTTTGCCTTGATGAGCAGCTGAAAGCCGCGCTAGTATACAGCGCTCATTGTTACAAAGTATCCATCTGTGGGTGCTTCATTCATACAAGCCCGGGAGCGCTGCTTTCCCATCACAACAGTCAGAGCAACTTCCGACTCCTATTGCTGTAAGCCGACGCCCTCGCGCTCCGCGTGGGTTTGGCAGGATTCTGCAGCCTCTCTGGACAACCGAGAGCTGCGTTGGCACCCGGCGTTGTTTCGTTGTTAGTGTAGCCAACTCCGGTTGCTACATGTGTCCAGGCCCGGGGGCGCCGACCTGCTGTTACAGCACAAAGCAAGGCTACTGACAGCCGCCTCTCTCGCGTTCCAAATAATTCAGCGAGACTCAATTTGTAGCGGGGCTGCAATGACGCTCCCTTTGTTGTCCGCCATCTTGGCAACAAACTATTCACCCGGCCTTCGCTTAAAAAGTCAATTATCTGCTGATCCGCAGATTCAAATTACTTGCCCTTCAAGGTTCTTGCAGTGGATATGTTCCGACACCAGGTCCTTCAGTTTCAAGTGTCAAACAGCATATTTATAGCGTAGTTTCTCGTGTGGAAGTCGGATCAACAGGAGCACAGCACAGGAACACGACCTAGTCCATGGCTAGTTAGCCACGCCCCCAACAATTTAAATGACTTACTGGTAAACGGGCATTGTACATTTGTTCTTTTTTGGGGACTGGAAAAATTAGCTCAATCCCTGTATTTTCAGTACCTAACTGTGATTTTTCTAGGCATTTCTGTGTAGAAATGACTGTTGTTCACTCCTATACATTGTGTAAAGTAGCCAGTGTGGTGCTGTTTTGTTGTGGGTCTCTGTGTAGACACTCTTTCTTTTTTTTCTTTTTTTTTTGTATCACTTGTTCCTAGCCTGAGTACTTGCTTCTAAATGTATATATCCCTTACATGCATTATTTCTACTTAACAGTACATTTTACAGTAAGTGTTCTGTGAGGGCAGTCTTCTATTTTGTGCTCAGTGGTTAACAAACTTTATGACCACTATGCACCCCTCCTAATAGTCGGGTCGGGTTACTGTTTCAGTATGGTCTAACTTGATGGTAACCCCTGCCAAGCACGATAGGTTGGTTTTTCCAAAACCTTCAGTAGCGGACATTTGAAAAATCTCCCTATTACATGGTCGCTCCGCAGTCATATGTTTTTGTCGGAACCTCATTAACTGACGTCTTCCTGGAAACAGAGGTATCTGATCCTTTTTTACCCACCTTTCCTATTCTATTCCTTTACATGATTAGATTATAAGATGGTTAGCAAGGGCAGCAAAAATATCTGTGTGGTGTGAGGTGAGCTTGCTATGCAAAAACTCCCTGGGGGAATGAGAAGCAGGATCTCACTGGTGGGGACTCCCCACAACTCTTAGGGGACAAGTGAGCAGATTTGTAACATCTTCCTTAACACCATTGTCCAAAAGAGTTGTTGCATACATGGGGACTAATAATGATAAAGAAAGGGGGCCTTTAAATGTGCTGTTTGGCTGCTGATCCTTTCCTGAAACCGGAATCCAAAGACCAATGGATTTATGCCTCTTGTTGCTGCGAGAGAGACATATAAGCGACAGGTCCATTACCTGGAGAAGAAAAGCCATGTGGAACAAGTTGACTGCTTTGGGAGCAATCAAATTGGAGAGAGACTGCATAGAGCAGAAGCAGTCACTTAGCGCATAGCCAACGCATCCTGGGGGCAGGACCACAACACATATGTGTGTTGCTGAGTCCAGGAGTGCTGGAGGCTGCATGCTCCAAGTTCTCGGCAGGATCAAGACCGAGCCACGACCGCGGTGGAAAACGGGCGTGCCTGATCCGTGGCACCCGAAGGAAGAAACGTGGACCCATCGACCCGAGAAGCCCGGTTCCACCACGGAAGGAAGGAGTGACAGCTGTCCCCCAAAGAAGGCCACTGCGAAGAAGCAGGTGTGCAAGTCTCGGCTAGAAGGAGGATGAAGGAGGTTGAGCTCTGATAGGGTGCCAGAATGCTTAGAAAGTGAACCAAGTGGCAAAGAAATGCCTCGGAAATGCGCACTACGCCTCTAGGTGTTGTTGATCATCCACCTACCACATGCATATCCTTGTTTTTTTCTTCATCTGACCGTTTACGGCAGGTCAGCACCATCGATGGCCGGAGCAGCATTGGATTGCAGTGTTACACCGGCACCGCGTGACCCTTCCAATATGGGCACTGCTTTCTGAGGTTTTCAGTCAGGCACCCCTCCTGCCCTGTTTCCACCCTTGTGTATCCTGATTGGTTGACCTTTGCTTCTTATCCACCCGGGGCTAACCGGCAGGCTTCAGCTGGCCCCTACCAAAGGCCCACATCTAGGCCCATGTCTTCTCCCTGTCCACTGCATGGCCTGGTCCGGGGGACCGCTCTTACCCCCATCCCTCTTATGGAGGCTGAGGGGACCCCTACACTATCTGGACACACTGGCTCATGGAGCTTCCACGTTACTCCAAGGTCAGTTCCTTCTACGAACTCCCTCAATTCTGGCTGTATGGGAAACAGACCTAGTATGTAAATTCGATGTTAAACAGTGGGACACAGTACTATTGTTTACTAAAAACGTCTCCAGGAATGCACACTTTCGTCTATTACAGCGGAATGTTTTATATAGGACATACATGACCCCACATAGGGTTGACGCTTCAATAATCAGGTGACCCCGAATTTCCCATGGTGTGCTGGTGAACTGGCAGACTTCAAACACATGTTCTGGCAATGCCTCAAAGTGAGCTCCTTTTGGCTCCAAATTCAACCGGCCCCCGGTGAATAGAGGGATGGGCATATACAAGTGGAGCCCTGTGGAATGTCTATTTGGCATATATCCCTGACCAGAAATAGCTTTACATTTAGTCAAACATATGGACATTGCCTGTAAACTAGCTAAACGTAGAATTGTCATGCCCTAAAAGTTATGCACAGGCCCCACTATATCATATGGTGGAGGGAGTTGTTGAAGTGGTCCACTGCGGATACGGCAGTGTGGTACAGAGTTTTGAGGATAGGTATGATGAACCAACTCTGAACTCAGAAGCATGAGGAGCCCTCTTACAGGCGATGCTTTGCCAGTCCAATGATAAACCCCCTTGAGGGGCTGGAACTACCTCTGCACTGGTAAATGATGCCTTTACAGCCTGACATTTGGTCAAACCTGTATGATTTGTGATGCCTTTATCTATTGTGAGGAATCATGGTGGCAACAGTAAAGACAAACGCAAGTGATCACAGTTCAAGGGTGTTTATTAAATTGTATATGCAGGATGGAAAAATGCCTAACCTAAATCTAAGATGGGAGCAAGCTTCGACCATAAAAATGAAAAATAAGGCAGTCCTTGTGGCGTCTTGTCAAATCAAAATCTTGTCAACTAGAAAACCTATGGCCAAACCTTACAACTAAATACTAATAGGGTGTGGGGTAGAATTAATTAAAAAGAAAGAAGTGTTCATAAATAATATGTCAGGATGCAATAGCCGGGGTCTCCCTTCCCCACGTTGTGAGCACGGGACAAGGTAGGACCTTTGAGCACAGCACACTCTTGACCTTTCCCAGGACAAGACGTTCCGTTCTCAGCTATCAGTAGCCTCGATGACCAAATCTCTTTACTATTAAAAAGTCTCTTGTCTCCGAGGGCCTGATGTGTTCCAAAATAATAAACAAAAGTTCCTTTCCAATCGTACTTGGGGTGATGCTTCTCCACCCCTGGGTCCCCCTCTGCCAAGCGCAGACCTCGTTCCTTTCTTATGGCAGTTTAGGGTGATGGCCCTTCACCCATGGGTTCCCCTCTACCAGGCACAGACCCCTCTCGAATCTCAGAGCTTTTATTCCACGTGTGGTTGGGTGATAGCCTTTCACCCCGGATCCTCCTGTTCCGGGCTCATACCCCTCTTGATTGTTAACTTCTGCTCAAAACACTTGTAGCCATTGCAATCAGAAGTCTTAATGTCTTTTTAAACAACAAACTATTGACATGCCTCCGTCGGGTTCACCCTTGCCAAACACACAGTTCCTTCTCTTTTCTCATAGAACGGGATTTGTCTCCCTTAGCTTTCAATGGTTTGTCAGTCAAAGACTTTCGACTGCACAGAGGATTTTGCTAGATCCCTGCATGACCACTCTTGCGGCCATCCTATGGTCTTCTGGTATCAGTAGTTTCAACAAACAGGGGTGCGGGGGGTTTAACCGGAGTCTCGCGAGTGAACACCCACGTGTTGTCAGACCCCTCTTCAGCTGGTTTTCCCTTTATGTTAACAATTCTTTGAACTTCCCTTAAATGCTACTTTGCGACCTTCGTTCAACACAGTTCGGTTTCCGCTTGGTGTTTCTTGTATCTGGAGTCGAGGACGATACCACGGTAGCAAGTGTCTCTCTCTGTCCTGCTTATCAGCTTAGGCATGCTCTGTGTACCGTTGTATCTGCATGCAACACATGCTGGCTATTGTTTGCAGTCTTACTATTCTTTTCCTGGAGTTTCGCAGGTCTGGGTCAAAAAGGGCAAGGTCGCTTATCTCCTTGTCGCCCCCTTAGTGCTCACCGCCTTTCTCCTCCTCTTGAATTGCCCTATTGGGATAGCTGTCTCGTCGTTCGTCCTGCTTTGCTTGTAATGTGGTGTTGTGCTCCACCTTTTATCCCTGTGGGGAAGGGAAAGGGCCGTTTGGTGTGTGCGATTCTGGTCAATTGCCTTACCTTGACTGACCCTTGCTTTGGGACATGTCAGGTAAACGGCTTTGGTGTTAGTCCGTTGTCTGTCTTGGTATTCTAAAATGTTTGTGTTGGAAAATGGGGGGGGGGGCACAGTGTTTCTGAACGTCCTACGTGGTAGGATGGCGAAAAGGTGTTGAAAGAAGGGGGATACCGCTTCTCACCCATTAGTGTCCCACTTCCACTCCCCGAGGACCCCCATCCAGGTGATCCTCCCGCACTGGTCCACCCCAGGAACTGGATGCAATAGTGATGGCCATGTCCTGGCCACCTGGATGACAGATTCCCCGGGGACTAGTCAGGGAGACACCTTCAGGTTTCTCACACTATGTACCCCTTTAACATCCCGCTGTGTGATCCGTGTTTATCATGAACTTCATGCCTACATGTGAAGATTTGCTCTTGCTATCTATGTAACCCTGCAGTTTGCCCTGTTTTTGTGTTGTGTGTTTGTTTATTCCTCTTTGTTTCTTTTTTCTATGTTGTGCATTTCTGGGAATCAATAAAGATTTTAAAATAATACCCATGAGAGGTTCACAGAAATGAGAGATTAAGAGAAATACCTGAGAAGGGTTCAGAGAAGAGAAACAACCCAAAAGAGGGGAAAACCTTGCTGTGAGCCCGATCCTGGCCAAGAATCCCAGCCCATCACAGGGCGTGGAAATGTACAATATCAAAAAACCTCAGGTAGAGTCGGAAGGTCCCCGTTGGACCATAAGAACTTACTAATGGCATAAAACTGAGACACCCTGGAAGGCTGAGCAAGAGATTGCAGTTGAACAAGTGAAAGACCTACAAATCCAAGAGACTTGTTTGTTTGAACTGTGCGAAAGGTCACAAAATAATACTTGCTTGAGGGGCACAGGAGTGCACCCGTTGTATTTTTCTTGGAATCCAAGAGACTTGTTATTTGCTTGCACTGTATAACCTATGGGAATTCAAGAGGCACATTGCCAAAGATATTTTGAGGGGGCAGAGGGGGCATACACCAGCCAGCATAAGTCAAGGGAGGTGGAGTAAGAAGACTTCTCTGTGCTAAATTTATTTTCCTTTGTTAGTGGTAGGGTCAGTTCGAAATCTGGCATGGGTTTGGGCGTAGGACACATTTGAGTTCTGTATGACAACCTGACGAGCACCTTTTTTAAAATGTATTCTTTTAGTATGTATAGCCATAATTGTTTAGACAAGCATGCTCACTGACATTCTGTAGCAAACTCCAGATATGACCCGACATGTCAGATATATTTAAGTTGCTTATTTTCTTTTCAGGATGCTAGCAGGGTTTTTGAGTGTCCTCCCCAACGGTGTACAGGATGTCTTCTCCTTGACTCAACATTGTCTCTAAGTTCAAACAAATGTCTCTGGGGCAAACAAGGGTCTCTGTGTGCATTACAGTCTCTGGGGTGTAATCCTCAATTCAGGGATCGCTTTGCAGGATCTCCTCTCCCTCATCTGGCGCTCACTTTCCCCGCTTTGCTGCTCTATCGATTCAGCTCATCTGCTTCTCGTGCCTGTCCCTTTTGTAAGGGAGGCATGGTATCACAAGTATGACACTGACACAAGAGCTACATGTTTCAAAACCATTATTAAATTCTTGGGGTTTGGAAATGCTCCTACTTTGCCCTATAGCTATGATGGGAGTAGTCTCTACCATCCAATAATAAAGAAAACAGAGTCTTAGTCTTTGTCAAATCAAAATGGCCTATACTAACAAAACCTAATGCCTGCCCTATCGCTTATACGAAAAGTGTGTAAAGGGGAATGTGTATGCAAAGGAAAGTCAGTGTTATAACATAAAGGATCAATGTGGCTGCGTTAGCTCTCCTCCCCATGTTGGACAGCACGGAGTAAGGCAGACCCCGTAAACTGGATGACATACATATGGCTCGGTTACAAAAAAAAAAGGCAGTTCAGAACGTGGGTCGTGGCCCGCTTGGCCTTCCATGTTATAGTCACTCATTCCAGTTTTCTAAAAGTTCTTTCACAGTTCAACAAAAGTTCAAATAGGCTCCCTCTGTCAGGCTCAGGCCTCATGGTATCAACAGTGCACCTGGGTCTCCCTCAGTCAGGCTCGGACCTCGCAACCACAACACTTGCATGGGTTCCCTTCCCCCAAGCTTCATTAACATTCGTTAGGGGTTCCGTTCCCTTCCCACAACATATTTCATGTTTCCGGTCTCCCTCAGTTGGGCTCGAACCTTTCACTGATGCCAAAGACTTTCAAATGTGTGATGCTTTTGCCACATACCTCCACAGGGCCACTTCCACTTCTGCTCTCCCTTATGTTATTTGCCCCGTGTCTCTTGGTCTTGGTAGTTCCATACCACAATCGGAAAAGTTCAAAGGAATCTTCCTCTTAAAGCAATCACCTTTAACCTCTACTTTCGTCCGGGTTAATCTTGATCATTGCACATTTCAGAGTTTGTTCACCTTGCCGCTTTATATCAAGACATCAAACTTTTTGCGGGGACGTTCAATTGGGCTATTTCCATTCGCCGGACCACTCTGCTACTCTGTATCACTGGCTTCACAGTTATTGGTAACTTAAGTTCACTGGTGGTTTGCTTTCTTTCACCTCTCATCGGCATGTTTGCAACCTTCAATTGTGAGATGCACTGTTGCAGCTTCAATCTTTCCTTGACACAGACAAGGCTTTCATGCATTTTCGTTAACTCACCAGTTGTGTGCATTCCTTTCTTGTCTCTGCGGCTTTGATTCGCGAGTCAAGGTTGATACCACAGGCTTGGACTCGCCTCCCCAACTCTATCGAACACGCAGGAGGGTCGCTGGAGTCTTGTAGCACAATGCAGGCTTCTTCATGTCTGGGATTTGGCTTTCTCCACCCATACTTGACGATTTCCCAGAGGCAACAACCTCTGGCAGGGATCTTCAGGGTTTCCCTACCCTTCACTCTTCGGTCGTCCTGTTCCAGTGGGTTCGCCTTCGCCCTGGAAGATCTGCTCCTTCTCGTGTCTCACCTTGCTCTGCCTCTCAACAAAAATGTCTTTGATTCTTTAATTCTGGACTTCACATTCCACAATGATATAGTCATATGTTGCTCCTACTTCACCAGCTCCCCCAAACAGCTGTTGACTTTGGGAGGTGTAGGCTTTTAAATGGGATGTTTGCAGAGGCCGGGGTCTCACCACCTGCCCCTCAGAGGCCTGGGCTTCAGTATTTTACCCAGGGGAAGAGCTCTGGCTTGGGCACTGCCAGATAACCCCAGCTGCCCCTGGTTTTGCTCCCAGGAGTCAAAGCTCCCTCGCCACACTGCAGCCTCTCCTGTACTCACAGGCTCAGTGTTCTGGCAGTCCTTCTCCCTCCAAGCCCTCCAGGATTCCTCCAGCTGCTGTTCTCTCCTTCCGGCTTCGGTGCACCATCCAGCATCTGTAGCTCGCTCAGAGTGTGCCTGTGTGCTTCCCTCTTTTATACTTGCTGGGAAGATTAATGGGAGTCAGGTGTGATTGATTGTCCAGCCCTGCCTGACTCTGCCTGTCCTCGTTAAAGGAACAAGATGGAGACTGACCATAGGAATTCATGGCATATGGTTTCCTATGGGTAATCTTCACAGCTCTAGTCTGCCTCTTCCTCGTCCCAGTGGTTTTGGCGGAAAACAGTGAGGCAGGGGGGGGATTATGGGAGTTGTAGTATTTCTTAGTGTTTGTGTAACAATCATAAGAGATGTGGTTTGGAGAAGGGGAACAATTCTGCTGCTGTAAAACATAAGGTGATGTATGTGCTTTTCTTTTCCTGGATCTCCTAAACCTCCCTTTGGTTTTGGTATCTGTTGGCATTGGGGCAACAGTATAGGATCTAGAATGATGTATGACAGTGGAGGTAATGTCAGGCAGGGAGGTGTAAAAGAAAGGGGGACACAATGTCTCACCTTGGGATGACTCCTCCCTCTTTGGTCCACTCCCCGGGTCCGGACTCAACAGCAACGACCCTGCCTTAGCGGCTCCAGATGAGGATATTAAGGGGGTTGATAGGGAAAAGGCATTGGGTTTTTGGCACTTAGCAGACCCTCAGCCTCGGTCTTGGGCCATAGGTGCACTTGCATATTAGGCTTTGGCAATGGATGAAGCGAGCAGTGAAACAGTGTCTTTCACTAGGATGCTGGCCAACTCCGCTTCTCTACAGGGTTGTTTCTGCTTCTCCTTGCCAGCTTCCTATCTTATGTTCCTGGTTGTATTCCCAAGCACCATGTTCCCCTGCCAAAGCAGAACTCCTTTGTAACTCCTAGACTCTCCGCACCTTTGTTTCTCCTTTCTACCTCCTTCATGCTCTGCCACATGCTCGGATGCTTAGGTCTTACCCATAGCCTTCCTGGTCCCAAATATTTAAATGTGTTAGAAAAGTCAAGTCTGGGTTTTCCTTCTGGGGAGGAGAAGGATTGTGGGTGATGTAGTCCTCTCCTACTTCTGTTGGCAGAGCCCAGAAAACCTGGATTAGAAGCATTATTTATTTATTTGCATTTATAAAGCGCAGTGGCAGCCCTGGGGCATCGAGGCGCTGTTAAATCAGAGAAAGCTTAGTTACATAATACAGCATTGCTTACTGGTTATAAGAAGCGTATTAATTTGGCACAGGTTAAAGAACATGAGTGAAATATTGTGGAGATGGTCCGTTCCTTGGAGGAAAGGCAGTGAACCTATGGGCGGTAAGTTGGTTTAGTTGGTATTAGGAGGTATTATGAGAATTCATGCAGTCATCTTTTGATTTCCTTGCGGAAGGCTAGGTGGGACGAAATACCTGGTGGCAGGGAGTTCCACTGGGTTGCAGCAATGAATGGGAAGCTTGAGCCTCCTGCCGGCGCTCTAGAGACCTTGTGCAGTGAGAGAAGGTTGGTATACGGAGTTCTAGTTGTCCATTGTCCCTGCTGTTGTGCTTGGTTTCAGGTACCCAGTTAGGGGTTCCCCATAGTGTTCTTCATCCGGAACCCAAAGTTAACTCTCCTGGATCTAGTCCATGTTTTCTCTCTTACTAAGGGAGACATTCTGGGAGTCATAGTTCTTGACAACTAAGCTTTCAGAGAGGGGCTTGGTGACTGTGGATGAATCTGATGATGTCATCACTCCTTTCCTGGAGGTACCCTCTCCTCATGTGGCCAGGAGAACCTGACCCTGGAGGCAGCAATTTGAGGGAGGGTCACATGAGGGGAGGCTACCCTCAGGGGGGAGACTGGCATCATCAGATGAGACATGGTATCCCCCTTTCCCTTTTAGGGATACCTCTTCCATTACTCCAGTTTTAATGACATACTGTGATCACCCCCTTAAACAACCCTTAAAGCCTGCTGATAGTATCCCTACCTATTCTGCAACCAACAGGATATTAAAGACTGTGATGAGGAAGAGGGGCCGAGTAATGTTGAATTCTCTGCAGAATCAGACGGAGCAGACTAGTGTTTGGCAGAAGCTGATTGGCTCCAAGCAACTCCCTTCCTGGAAGTAAGAGTTTAAAGATGGAACTGCTGAAGGTAACTGTCAACTTCCTTTTCTTGTTGAGGCTGAGTGTCCCACTTTCCCTCCTCCACCTCCTCACCTGAGTAAACCGTGTCCTCTTCCACTGGGCTCAAGGATCGGTGGGATCTGTAGTTCTCCTTTTTGTTTTAAAGTTTGGGTCTCGCACGAGAGGAAGCCACAGTGAAGGCTACTAGAGAGCACTTCCCCGAGGACCCCCCTCCCGGGAGCGACAAATAAGGGGAAAAAGCCAAACGTGGCAAAAAACCCCTCTGAATTGTAGGCAGCTGGACTTGAAGGTGCAGGATTCGAGTGGAAGAAAGTATTGGTCCAAATGTGGAAACTGGAATCCGTAATTATTGGAGTAGAGTTTGGATAACACTGTAAGCCCAAAGCGTTAGGCAGCAGAACAGAAAGTGAAGGGAAACTAACTGAAGGAAAAAGAGGAGGCGGCGAGGCCACTAGGAAAGGAACCCGTATCGTGGCCCACGCACTGGAAAGTAGCATGAACTGAAAGGAGGACGGGCAGAAAGGAGGGAAGAAGAGTAAGTAAACAAAGAAAAGAAACCGGAAGAGTCGGGGACACCAAAGCGTAGCGTAACAACGGCAGCAAAGGAAAAACACAGCTGACCGAAAGGTTGCAACGCGCAGATGTCAGGAGGAGGCGTACCTAAATAGGTCTACGTGCATGCGACGTAAAAGAACTAGACTGCTGCATGTATGTAGTTGAAGGCGTGCTGGAAATCAGGAAGTGTGGTAGTGAATCCAACGGGGTCATAGACGCCAGTATCCAAGGCGTCGCATGACAGTAACGGAGAGTGTCAACTGTCTAGTTACTGCCAGAGAAGCAGACCTGAGAAGACCACTGATGAGCGGGGAGACAGCGAGAGAAGGATTGCAGGAGCTGGTTCACCGTGCTGGGATCGCAGCAGGAAGAGAAGAGCATCCTTCCTGGCGACCGTGGGAACTGAGAAGCAGTGCCTATGCCGCCCGAACACGAGAAAGGCTCAGGAGTGAGGCGGGAGCTGCACATGATGTGGAAGCTGCCAGACGAAGCCGGTAAGCCTGTGAAGTGGAGGCGGGACACTGGGACGCTTCTGTGTCCAAAGAACACCAGAGAAAGCCAGTGAGCCCTGTGAAAAACCAGAGGGTATTTCACGACCTAGTTCCCGCGGATCCCGTACTCTGGTGGCCAGGGAAAGGCCCTCGCTTTTGGATCCCGACCCTCGGGGTGGTCAAGCGAGGGAGGATCACCTGGCTAGGGGGTTCTCGGGAAGTGGGGGAGAAGCACCCGATGGGGAGACATGGTATCCCCCTTTTTCCACAACCAATCTAACCCCTATCCCTGCTTATTTTATGGGAAACTACAACTCCCACAATTCCTCCCTACTCTATTTTAACAACAGTAATGCACCGAGGAAGATGAGGAATGAGACCAGAAAGATCACTTCCCCTGACTTGCATTGTCCCTGTCCCTGTAATGAGGCCAAGCAGAGTCAGGCAAATAGCTTTAGCAGGGTACACCTGCCACTTGTTAACACTCCCTGTGAAGATTTAAGGTGGCGCACCCAAGCACACTTTGAGCGAGGCTGGGTACGAGAAGGAACAGCTTTTCTGAGGCTGATGCAAACCAGGCTGTGGAAGTTGGAAGGCCATGGGGCTGATCGGCAGTTGAAAGGATCAAGAGAAAGCCAAGCAAGATTTTCAAGCTTTCTGGAAGCCGTGAGCGTTCGAAGAGCAAAGACAAGTGAGCGGAGGAAAGAAACCTTCAAGTTGCCAGAGAGCGGCCTGCGACCCTCCCAGGTGAACCACAGAGTTTGGGAGGAGGCAGAGGCGTTGATATCGGCCTTGAGCTGCAGGAAAAAGATGAAAGAAATCCTATTAACATGATCAGTGAGTTATCGAAGGGAACAAAAGTCTGGTTCATGTTAAAGGGAAAGTGACTGTAATTTGAAAGTTGCGTGTGTGCCGATAAAACCCAAATGAAGAGAACAATTGATGAAAGGAAAGGATATAAAGTAGCAGAGTGGTGCTCTGAGGCAAAGTCGCACATTCGAAAGTCTTTGTGAAATGTTACGAGTTTTGAAAGATATTGCAGCAGAGATCAAAGAAAAGAAAGTAACTGTGACAAAGAAAGAAAGTTGAATAAGAAAGTGAAATATATGAACTGTGAATACACCAAGAGGGCAAAATCTAAGAACTTTGGAAAAGGCCAAGAAGGTCAAAGAGAATAAGAACTACAAGTACCAAGAGGCACTAGTACTACAAGAGAAGATTGTGAATTGAAGAATTGTTGTAAAACAAGTCGAAGTGGTCATGCAGAGGTTTATGTGAATTACGTGCAGTTTCGAAGTCTTCGACAGTGAAAGGATACTTCAGATAAAAAGTCGGTAAGGAAAACCCCATGAAGGAAAAACGAGACAGGCACAGGGAGGCCTGTGCAGAACTGTGTGATAAAGTGAAAATGAGACAGGCTCGAGCGTAGCAGGGGAAAGAATCTGTGGAACTGTGAGAGGTAAAGAAAGTAAAGGCTGGCTAAATATGGCAAGGTGGGCAAAGCATTAAGGAAGTGATTGAACTACCAGAAGATGGAAGCCTAAGATTGAACCGTTGAATTGTACCAGTAAGCCAAAGTGTGCGAGACTGATAGAATTGTACCGGCCACCTAGCCTTTGTATTTTAGAGACTATCTAGGCCCTGTGGGGTTGAACTGGAGGAAGTGAGTTAATGCTGAAACCATTCTGACATTTCTTTTTGGAGACACTATTTTTCTTATGTATTCCCTTAACACTGTAAACCCCTTTGAGTTAAAGGTTTTTGAAACTTGCATCCATTGTGTCAGTCTGTTTTTGATACCATGCCTTCCTCACATCTAAAAAGAGGCTAATAAAACTTGAGCACCATATGGTGCCATTTAAAAAAAACCTCCTGTACTTCTGCATACGGAAATGTTAGATGCGCTTGTTGTGCCTCTGTGCATGCCTTTATTTCACTGGCGACTGGAGCAGATCCCCTGCTGCTCAAGTGGAGCCCCCAGCAGTTGTCTGACCTCCAGTGCAACACTATGGGAATTGGAGACTGTGCATACACTGGCAAGGCTGTCCATTGTGGGAGCTGTCCTCCGCCCGCCCTACAGTCAGCCACGGCCTCACCAAGCACCCCTCCCCTTTAATCACTTATTCGATGCTGGGGAGAGCGACCTCCACAGACAGATAAAAAGGACTGTCGTGATGCGGGCGTCACTGGGCAAAAGGATGGCGATGCTGCTAGTCCGTACATGGATTGTGTTGACGGACTAACAACCAACAGTTGACTACATACGGCACAACGCAGCATATGGGTTATTTCAATTACCATAGTTTCGGCTTATAGGTGTGGCAAGCAAACTAATTAAAGCACTCGAAGAGGCCCTTATCTGATTGCCTGAAACAAAGAAGTCGGTGCACGTTGTTTATAAAACATAAATAACGCATTATGATATTTTATTATTTGCTGTTGAGGCTTTCCATGTGCTGTTTTTCACAGAGGTCTGAATTGATCACTTAATCGTGTATCAAGTTAAAGCGTTTTGGGTCTTGCTGTTTCTATGTTCAGGCCCCAAGTCTTTGGGATTCCTTACCAACCTCCATATGCAGCGCTTCATGCATCTCTGGTTTTAAGAATGCTGTTAAGACATTTCTCTTTCAATCAAACGATTAAGCTTGCTCCCCCCTACTGCTGACTCTTTGGTGTTGATCCATGAAATGTCTATACCTTTAGCGTACTGAGGACCTCGGGCATGTTGCGCTCAATAAGAAATGAATAGCATAACATTCACCATATCATTGATTTCACATTTTAACTTTCATGGAAGATATTGATCAGGTGCAATATCAAATTTTAAATGCGGGTTGATGAGTGGAGTGCCACAATGGCTCAGTAGATAGCTCAGTATGTCATCCCCTTGTGATGGAGATCTGTATTGAAATGCCATATAATAGTTATAAATCGTATAAAGGCAAATTAAATCTTTCCTCTCTCTCTGGGCTTGACAAACTTTAGCATATAAACCTTGGTGATACTTAGACCTCTGTACTACAGAAGAACGTACCTGCATCAGAAAAGGCTAGTTATGAGAAATTAACATAGTATCAGTATGGTGCAGGTCCAAATACACTTTGTAAAAGCTGTAGCCGCCCTCAGTAAAGAACATAATGCGTTAGTTGGACTTCCATTGTACCCACAGACAAACCGGTCTGTATCACTTTTGCTAAAATTACAAACCAAATGTTGAACTTTCTCCAGACTTCTCTGTGTCCAGCAGACCCTATTTCCACTGCAATTTATGTCCAGGTCGCCACCCATCTCTTGTAAGCCAGGTCACCCCAGCCTTCAATACTTAAGTTGAGGATTGTTAAGATGGCTTTCTGAACTCTGACCTGGTGGGCAGAGGTTCAGAAGGCCAGCCTAGTTTCTTGGAACAGGGTAACCTTCTGGACAAGCCAGACCAATCAAGGTAGCTTGGCGGAGGTCAAGACTAGGTCTCAGGAGGGGTGAGGGTGACTGAAATACCTTAATTAGTAAACAGAGTAAAGGACACTTACAAATCACTCCCAGTCAAGTGTAGATATATTAAAAATACATATACATTTATTTCAAGGCCTTTGAGTTTCAAACACACAGATCAAATCACAGTAATACTCATTAAGCCAACACAATACTATCTAGATACATATATACAAGACCAATGGGCTCTAAAGGGTTAATGCATGAAATGGGTCCACAACCTAAAAGGGGAAGGAAACCAGCAGTGCAAATAGTCTTTAGTCCCTTCTGCATCCAACACACTCCTAACTAAGAGGCAGTCCATTCCCTAAGAAGAGGGGAGCCTAATGCTCAAATCTACATGCAACGCAAGCGCACACAGTAGTTCAAATGGGCAAAACAGGGTCTCTTCAAGGGTCTGTAGCAACTCAGGAAGGTGGATGAGGCAATGAAGAATAGGTTCCCACTATTCGAGGAGGGTCTCCACTTGAGGGCAGAGTCGATTCCAAGAGTTGGGAATAGTTCGCTAGTTCACACTAGCAGTGGAAAGCAGAGGGGCCCTCAAGGGCCATTTGTGCGTAAAAATGTATGGAGGCGCTAGGTGCCATCAGCTAGGGTTGCGATTACTCACCGACCCCCGGCGCACTCCGGACCAAACTTTGGCAGTCGAGTCCACTTCGGTTGCAGGTTCAAGTGCAGCAATTTGGCGGCTATGTGGCTTTCAGCGACAAAGATACAGTGATGATTCCCAAACGGGACAGTGGCGATTTCTCCGCTCCTGGCGGATGGATCAGGCCAGTTTGACTGCAGCAGGCTTCAGGGGCAAGAGGAGCACAAATGCAGCGCACTTGCAAAGGTTGTCACCACGGCTGGGCGGCACAGTAACCGTGTATGCTCCGGTTCAGGTGCACTTGTCTCACTTCAGACCTGGGAACGCCAAGTGTACGAAATTCGGTGTGAGGGTGCCGTGAACAAAGAGCTAGCTATTTACCAAGCTTTGAGGTCCTCCTCAAAACAGTGGGGCAGACAGAGGAAAGGTCCTGCGTAAGCTGGTCAGCCCACTGGTTGGCCCAGGGACACTTCCGAGAAAGCTTACTTGCAGGTTTTGATGAAGGTGCAGAGAATAGTTGGTCCCACTGTTCCAATGGGTCGAAGCATCTTTGCAGACCTTCTAGGACGACCAGATGCAGAGGGGTTCCACGGGACAACAGTGTGCTCAGGGTGCCAAAACTTCCAGCAGTTCCTCGACTCAGCTTCTTAGCTTTAGGATACTTGGATCCTATCCTTCGTTCAGTGCGAACTCCAGAGATCGACATGGCCTCTCTTATCCAGAATCTCCTTCGTGCCAAAACGAAGAGGACCCAATGGGAGAGCTGCTCACATACAGGCATACCAATACGTGGACCAATCATGGACCACGGTGGTCCCAGGCATTCACATCACTCCAGACTCTCTGGCACCCAGGATGTATATTGGGGACAGACACCCCACCCCACATCCTGGAGGCACACACACAAACAAGGCATGCGGAAGCCCGCAAAAGCTTGGCGTTTCGTGGGAAAATGCATGCCCAAATAACGACTGACCCGGGTTTGCTCGACCTGGGGAAGACAAAGGCGCCAGATGGCCAAACGACAGGATAAAGAACCTTGTGTCATGGCCATTTTGGAACCAGGCCACCTATTCGTGCCAAACGTGGTAATTGCGGTTTACATGGCAGGAAAGGGTAAAAAATGACATGACAAGATAAGCTGCCACCAGCCCTGTCCGTGACACATCTGCACATCTCCTAAAAAATCCTTGAAGAGTATCTAGGGCCTTTGGAAATGACTAAGAGACCCAAGTGTACTGTACTGGAAGGATTCTACACCTGTTACATGTTGCAGAAAAGTTGCAACCTTGGAAAGGACTAAGGGAAACAAAGTCTCCCAGTACTGACTATCTTAAGGGTGTGTTCGTTTCCCCATAGAAAGTGAGCGAAAGCTCAGAGGAGTGCAGCAGAAGGCTGGGCTCCCCTGGCAAAGTCAGACTATGGTGTTAAAAAGCAGCAAAAAAGTTGGGGGGGGTGGTGAGGAGGGGTACACAACTGGAGGGAAAATTACACATAAATGGAAACCTTTTCGAACAAGGATGCAGTGATTGCTATGCTTACTCTTGGTGATATTTAAACCATGTACTAGAGGCAATACGTTTTGATTGTCAAATGCATAAAAGAGCGTTGCAGTCTTATTTCCACTGTGCCACGTGTACTGACCCGCACAGTCCCTATGCGCTCAACCGTTCATCACAGTGAAGCCCCAGTCATACAAATAACCACACCATAACCTTCATTGGCTATTAGCGAAAGGCTGAGTCATTACACTTTTACAATTAAGTCTCTGTCTCCATGCACTCTTTTCGACCAGTACAAGTAGCATTCGAATCCTTGTCAATTACAATCATCTCATTGCCTGCCGATTTAATTGCTTCAGTGAATAGGCAGGCTACCCTGTCAAACATATGGTCTGTGAAAGAGCCTCTCGGAGGGTCATATAATGACTTTGGTGGTACTTGCACCTCTGTGCTACAGAACAACGTACCTGCACCAGAAAAGGCTAGTTATGAAAAATGAACATAGCATTGGTGTGCGCATTTCTAGAGCTTGGACCCTCCAAATAAGGTTAGAAATGACTGTAGCCGCCCCCCACTAAAGAACATAATGCGTTAGCTTAGGATGTTGTAGCCAAATGTAAAGACATTGGAGCGAGTGTCCCCGCTTTGGCATTGAATGCTACTGTGATCCTGAGCAGGTCACCATGTCTCAGTGTCTAATACTGTGCTGTCCTTGTTGAAAGGATTTGCCTTCTCACATTCTGGTGGCATTGTTTAGCCCATTGCCTGATCTTTTTTCATGTATGCCCTTTGAACGAAAGCAAAGGAGAGAGCCAACCAAATGTCACAAGCCACTTGCAAGCTTATTTTAAGATCTGCTTATTTGACACAAAAACTGGTTTATTTTTTCTACGACTTCAAATGTTCCTCTTCACATCATGAATAACTACCATCTGTCAGTCTGTGTTGAAAACGACTATAAGCAAGTGAACTTACCACACACATTCTTTTGTTGCGCGTATTAAAATCTTTAAAATACAGTATTTAAGGCAGATGAGATCTTTAGGTTTACATCAGCAAGTATTCTAATACTTGTAGCCTTCCATTTATGGTGGAGAAGCTACACGCATTCTCCTTTTTGTTTTGCATGTTTCTACACAGATTTATTAAAAATATACTCATGCTTATTATGTGTTTTGTGTACTTTCCAAGTCTGGTCTAAGAAACAGAGTATTATGTTCGGTTGATGAAAGTCAAACATTCACAAATAATAACTCTTTCCTGTATGACAAGAATTTGGAAACAATGTGACCAAGTGCCAAAATTGTAGATTGTTCCCAAAGTGTGTGATCTTGGTCAATTAATATAATATCATTGTGCCTTCCCTGTCAAAATTGCCAGTCCCTAATATTTTTCTAAATTGTGTAAACCCTAAAACAAATGTATTTCTCAGGGTGCACTATTAAAACAAATATGCACTCATGGTTTACAGTGTTGTTTCATGCATAACAATAGTGACCATTGGTATATTGGCCACTACAGTTTGATTCTTGACACACTCTTGTCATCACCACTTCAATAAGCATGGCCTCTGCTAATCCCAGTCTGTGTTTGGGTATGTGCATCTTCCTGGTAACTTCCTATCTGTATCCTTTGTCTTTGCTGTGGTATGTGTAGATTACTCGTTGCTTTGAGTCGGTATCCCTCATTGACGCTTCTGCAGTTGTACATTCTGTGTGACGGCTAATCTGAGTTCTTGACCAATTCTCGGGTATGCGCACCTTTGTCATAAGGCTACTGATACTTGTCCTGCATCTGTAGTACAGCCTGTATACCTTCTTTGTGGCTGCTGGTGTTAAAGTGTATCCCGTTCCTGTGCAAGAACCCAAATACCCTCCTCGTGGACAGCTAATGTTACCCTTGAAATGCCACTTGTTTATTCTTCTTATTCCAGCACAGACAAATGAGGTATGGTGACTTTAAGGGAGGCCCCGTGTTCATTCTAATTGATACCATAGCCACATATCAAGCTATGGATTCTGATGGCAATGATGGGTAGTCTAGAGTCTTGGACTCCCTTCATTTTTGGTTCAGGAAATGAATGGTAGGCGGGAGACTCCAAAGTTGTCTGTGCTCCAGGCACCAAAATATGTTAAAATGGTCCAGACTTAATCTCACAGGCAACTGAAGACTGCATATTAGTGTTAGGGAGAATTCTCTGTTTAAGCTGAATTTCCTAACCTAGTGAGTCCCCCAGCAGCTTTGCTGGATTTTTGGGGTTTATTTCTTTCTCCTGCCAAGAGTGAGACTCTTTTACCCTCACTCTTGGACATGATTTGAGTGTGTTCCTTTGACTCTAGATGTGTTTAATGGGCTATGGGGTCTTTTACTCCATAGGGCTTCATGTGTTTTTGTGATGTGTGTTACACAGCACCCTCAGTGCAGTAACACAGGGGTGTCATAGTGACCCCCCAGTATAGACTCCATACCCTGGGACTGACTACTGTCTCCCAGGGCATGTAAAGTCACCATTGACTTTACTAATCTTGAATTCTGAACAGAACCAGTACAAACCATCATATTGTGGACCTACTGGCCGGGGCAATTCGATTGCCCCGGGGTCTGTTAGTCGAGGGGGAACGTCTCCGTCCCCCCTGATCGAGTTTTGGCTGGTGGCAGTGGATACTACTTTTTATATTCAACCGCAAATATTTCTCTATGGGATTTTCCCATTGTTCGAGGCTACTATCTTTATTTATTTAATTGCGATAGCCTCCAACATACCGCCGGTTTATTTATTTATTATTAATTCTCTGGTTGGTATTTTTTGCCAAATCTCGGTTCTAAAATGGCATTTGTGTTCTCTTCTGTGACTCCAACCCAAGTCGAGCCTTTGTTTCACTTTTTGGCGGGCTTCTCCACAGAAGCCCTCCGAAGTGGTGCCACTCTGTCTGGGGTACTTAGGAGGAGTGGAGGGGGATATAGGCACCCTGGACTGAGTTGCCTAGGCAACTCAAGTCGCACTCCGTCCTGATTGGCCCAAGTGGGGAGCCGGCCGGCTCACCACTTAGCATGTTTGAGTGACAGCTAGGCTGAGTGAATGGGGGTTTTCTGCATAAAAGCAGGGCTTTGGGGACTGGAACTTCAGAAGTCGCCACAGGACCTAAGAATCCAACGAGGGAGAAGCTGAGCCGACCTGCCACGACGACACCACCGGTGGAGCCCTGCTGGAACGTCTCACCACTTTTCCCAACGACAGAGGAGATCTCCCGCCGGAGAGTCTTCTTCCTTTGACTGGTGGGGATAACCAGTTTCACCATCTTTTCGCCTTCCTGATGCATCTCGTGGCCGCCTTGCCTGTGCCAAGCATCCCGGCAACCGAAATACCACATTTTACCACGACTGCAAAATAAAGGGTAATACCTTTAACCGGAAAACTCTGCGGCTGGTTTCTTCCCTGGCAGTGCAACGACCTTCATCTTTCCTCCAAGTCGAGATCTTCTCTTCCCCTGGACGACGCCGAGACTTGCACCCGCTGCCATGAGCAACTGCCACCGCGGGAGGATCCTTCCCACTTAAGGTACCGTGTTCCGCCTGGCTTCCTTTGTCACCGACTGTACAGGGTAGATTTAGCCCCCGGCTTTCAAACCTGGGTTAGCCTGGGACACCCTGGCTAAACTTTTCTGAGCCTCTCTAAACTCTTTTCGAACTCCCTGCAAGGCTTTCAAAGCCTAGTGTAACTGTGTGATCTTGGGCGCATTTGTGCTCTGCTCTCTCTAAGAGTGGGCCCAGCCTATGGACTTTGGCTCACAAGTGAATTTTGCTCTTCTGCCTTGCTAAAAGTGTTCCTAAATCTTAGAGTGGTGTATCTTCGCATATTCTGCCTTTTTCCCTCCCTTTTTCATGAATTTATTGGAGTGCCATCTATAGTTAAGCGCTCACCTCTGTCTGGAAATAAGTGGTGTTAACTAAGACTTGTCTGATAAGGAATAAGGGTTGTATATATCATAATAGTAACTGTGTTTAGAGTGTTTTACAAATAAGAGTGCTGGAGTGTTTCAAACAGTGTGTTTTTAAATAAATAATTATATACTTTGATACCAAAGCTCTGGTCAGTGTTTGCTTGTGCTATTGTGTCTGAGTGCCTATTGTGTATACTTTGCATACTGCCTAACTCTTCTTGAGGGAAGTCTGACTGCTCAGCCATAGCTACCAGGTACATCTGGGTGGTACAGACTGTTACCAAGTGGGTTTACTGCTAACACCTGTAGTCCTAAATCTTTTGCAGTGTTCCCAAAGGGAACTGCACAGGTTTCTGCCTAACAATGAGAGAAAGAGAACACCAAAGTTCCATCACCAGTTTAGTCCAGTCTACAATTTGGTTTACTATGTATGATCAAATAAAATCCTTTGACCAGTTTCTGTGCCTTCCGTGAATGCAAATGGGCCTTGGGTACAGGCGCGCAAACTCATTTTGTTGGGAAATATTTCCCTTCTCTCATAGAATATATATCACTTCTCTATACAGGATGTTGGTTGTTCATGATGCAAGATACAAGTACCCCTTCTCCTGGGTCTCAGGCCCTCTGGCCCTATGTTCGCTTGTATGTGCAGTTTTGGCAATTGTAGAAGTCGGCAGTTTACTGGGACCAGGAGGCTGGTCACCTGAGCTTCTCTACATGCTAAGTCTGTGTATCCTTGCTTCCTGCCTGTCTTGGGGTCCTGGTTCTAGTCCTGTGAGGAACTTCAGGGCGTCCTCACTTCGTTTCCCCATGGATCCTCCTCTCAGGTGACCTGGGAAAGGCCATTTCTTTTTGATCCCAACCCTGTGGGTGGATATGCAAGGGACGATCACCTGGGTGGGGGGAACTTGGGGTGAGGACATCCTTAGGTGAGACATGGTATCCCCCTTTCCCTTTTCACAATAAACCCTCAAGTGTTTGTAGGCTGCTGTCCACCCTTTCCCTTTTCTTCCCTTCAAACTGTCCCACAGAAACACCACCTTAACACTGGGATGAGGAAGAGACCAACTAGGAAGACACCCCCTCATTTGAAGGAGACACACATATATCAGCCCCCTTTTATTATTACAGACACATGTTAGCCTTTCTTTGTTAATACAAACACTTATCTGCCTCAACTGTGCACTGGGAGGACAACACAAGCAAGGGTGAACTTCCGTTCTACTAATGAGTGATCTAGTTGTTCATGGAGTCATTGTAGTGGCTGGCACTTTAAAACCTGACCTCCGTTTGGAAATGAAATCATCTGGGAGGGCAGAGTCGGCAACTCTGGAACAATGGCGTGATATGCGGCGCGCTCGAGACCCGTTGATGGATGCAGAGTTGTTGCAGCAGGAAGCGAGGCTACGGAAGGCTGGAGACCAGTAACAGACCTTCTGAGAGGGGCCGGCCTGACCGAGCAAAGGAGTCCTGGGCTGCAAGTAGAACATCGCTGGGGAACACCACCACAAAAAGCCGCTGGGAGAGGAGTGAGGTGCTGCTCGGGTAAGCGAGAACCCGAAGCGGCAGAGACCCTGCAGCGCTGTAAGCTCAGACCGGTGAGTGAATGGGAAACACCGGGCTGGAAGGCAAAGATGCATTGAACATTGTTGTTTTGGATACAGAACAAGCTGGAGGTTATTTTGAGTATTTTAGAATGAAGTGAACGTCCTTAAATGCGGAAACAAGTTGTCACGCCTGGACAACACCGGGGAACTCTTGCGTGGCCCTCCTCACTTCTTTCTTCCGATGAGCTGGTCTCAGTCTCTGTTGTCCCTTTTCTTCGGTTCCTACCTCCTTGGCGCTTCTGAGTCTTACTCTTCTTCTCGCGCAAGTAAGGACGAGCTCCGCCGGAGGCCACCTTGGCAGGATGTAAACACCTGACCAAAGGGAACCCCAGGGAGCCAGCCTCCGGAACAGGGAAAAAGCACTTGGCACCAAAAAACCCTGTAGTTAAGAGTCCTGCTGATGCACGTATGATGTCCTTGGGTACGGCAAATAATACAGGAGACTGAAGTCGGAAGACTCAAACAGATTCTGACTGGAGATGATCAACGATGGAGGCTGGATGCATATTGAGGTTTGAGCTGTGCGTATTCTTACGGACTAAACTAGGAGTAATACAGGAATAGAGTGGAATGAGGATACATGGAAAATAAATGTCAGATCGACTGAAGTAAGTGCAAGAGTTCAAGAAAAGGTAAGAACAGACACGGATGTGGAAAAGAACACCTTCCGTGAGAAAAGCAGCAAGGTAGGCAAGCGGAAGAGCCGCTGAATGTATAGCGAGAAGGCGTACCTGTAGAGCGGGTACCAGACGAGACGAAACTCGGTTGAAACAGAAGCCACAGAGTGCATGAGTGGCGAAAGAAGGCAAAGTCTGGGGAGGCAACAGAAAGAAGAAGCAAGGCAGGTACAACAAGGGGACTACTGAGTAAAAACAAACACTCAGGAGTAGGAGAAAACAGCTAGGAGAGCTGCAGCACGCACCGAGCCGTGACTACGGCATGTTGTTATAGCAACCCTACCATGCGGGGGCCAGGTTGGGAGAGGACTAGACCACATGTGGTCTTTCCCGGATTACCGTTCCCAGGACCTGATTCAGGACGTGTGATACAGTGCATCCTCCATGAGTGCCACAAGCGCCAGGGCTGCCGCATGACAACAAGTACTTTTGAATACTGAATGAATTGAAAGTCATAACAAGTACCTTTGTATGCCAAACAGAGAAAATGCAAGTGTTGAGCACTTGTGAGTGGAATGAAAGAAAGGTGGTGCATGTAGCAGATACCACGGGATGTAAATGTATGAAATGCAAGCAGTGACAATGAGGTGAGAAACCAAGTATTGGCCCAGAGCTAAAACCGCTCCAGAAACTGCAGGTTAAAGAGGAAACCTGTGCTGGCAAGAGCCAGAGGAATACAGAAAAGTGTGACAAAGTGCATGGGCCCAGTAGAGCGACTGTGCAGTGTCAGAAGAGTGTGACACTGAGGAATCAAATAACCTACACTGTCAAGCGGAAGCAGTGGCCAATTGTTGATGGAAGCAGTCAAGCAGGGGTATCGGTTGCGTGACCTGTAATGGGTGGACCGTGTGGTCCGACCACTGCGCCTAGACAGAGTGCCCCATTGAATGGAAAAGCTAATGAAAGTGTACATAAAGAAGTTTTTGTTTTGCAACAACCTTGCAAATGATCGTGAAATCAAGAAACGGAACTGCCTATGTGAACTGGTGAAAAGTAATCAAACACCTGGGAAGTATCCCACGGAACTGGGTTGTTTTGAAAGCTGGAAGAATTGAACTCTTGGGGAAGTGAACCCCAAGATCCTGTGAATTGTTTTGAAAGGGGGAGCAGATTATAAACCAAGAGCTGGAAGAAGCTCTCAACTTTATTTTTGACACTATTCATTTTGATGCTGACATCCCTGCACATTGAATACAATTAGTTGTGAGGACTGTTGGGCAGAAACCTGTGCAGTTCCCTTAGGGACCACTGCAAAAAGTTTAAGACTACAGGTGTTAGCAGTAAACCCAATTGGTAGCAGTCTGTACCACCCAGATTTACCTGGTAGCTGTGGCTCAATGGTGACTTTACATGCCCTGGGATACAGTAGTCAGTCCCAGGGTATGGAGTCTATGTTGGGGGGTCGCTACGACACCCCTGGGTTACGGCACGGAGGGTGCTGTGTAATACACTTACCAAAAACACTTGAAGCCCTATGGAGTAAAAGACCCCATAGCCCATAAAACACATTACAACGTCAAAGGACATTCTCAAATCATGCCTAAGAGTGGGAGAAAAAGAGTCTCACTCTTAGCAGGAGAAAAAATTAAACCCCAAAAATCCAGCAAAGCTGCTGGGGGACTCACTAGGTTTGGGAAATTAGCCTTTACAGAGAATTCTCCCTAACAAGGACAAGTATAGGTGTTGGGCACAGACTGACTTTTTATTTGGACCTAGTGACATAGACTATCCTTTAGTTTTCTTTAGGTAGGGAAATCCCACCGTAGCGTAGGGCAGGTTAGGCATTAGTCCATCTCACACTTTGAGTTGATAAAGCCTTTGAGAACCAGTTTTGAATCTGTTGTTTGTGTCTACTTCATGATGCCTTCAAGGTCCCCAGCACCACATTCTCTGCTACCTCCTTGACAAGTTGCAATGGTCTTATGCCTAAGGATACCTGGTCTAAACTCATCGACTCTCATCCGCACCTTTTCTCCATTCCAACTCCTTTCTGCGCCACCAAATGCTTGTACTGCCATTTCTCCTCCACGCACCTAAACCCCAAATTTATGGTTTGGGTGCTCCTTTCTCACTTTCCTCTGCTCTTCACCTCCAACCTTCTATCTTTTTTAGTCTTTCTCCTCAACTCTTCTTGCAACCAACTCCTGGATTCACATGTCATCCTTATCCTTGGTTTTACCTCCAACTTCATCTTCACTCCGCCTAATGTTCTCCTTTACCACCTCCCCATTCTTCACCATCTCCAACCGCCTTTCTTGTTCTCTGCCAATTCTCTCCTTCATCCTGCCCTCTCTAAAACATCTTGCTCCGCCGAAGTGTCCTGCCTCCAAACCCCACTCTGCAATTCACCAGCTCTTCACTGCTAAACTCCTGTGCAGGGACTCAGCCCTTATAAGGAGCCAAAAGCAGAATGGTTCTCCCACACTGTCTCACTTTTGCCCCGGGGGCAAACTTGTAGATTTTCCACACGTTTACAAGAAGCTGTGAAGGATCTGGCTGGTTCAGTCTCTGGGTGCTCTGAGGTGCGGGCTGTGGGGTGCCTGGTCCGGCGGTGATACTTCTGCCCTCACATTGATTGTTTTTCCAAGATCTAGGGGGGGACTGCCTTATGAAATGTTCCAGCTGCACGGTACTGGTCAGAGAGTGGATCCTGGTTGGCTGGGCCCAAGGGGTATGTGTGGGTAGAGAGAGGTGGCTCAGGTGTGTGAGGTACCTTTGCAGACCCAACATGGGCAACCACAAGAAACAAGCGAAAATGGACCAGTTCACCAAGGCAGATCAACCAATACCCCCGGTGGCCGCTTCTCCAGCCCCCTTGCAGATAGATGTGGTGGCTCTAAATAATACTCTCCTGGCCCTGAAGGACAGCACGGATACTTTAGGGACCAAGATCGACGCCCTCACCTGCAAGGTCGATGTATCAGCAGTGCAAATAAATAAATTATGTGGGCGTATGACAGAGGCAGAGCAACAGATTAGCGTCAGAAAAGACAAGTTGGTGAAAATACAGATGGAAGTCGCACTCCTACAGCAAACTATGAAGAGAGTTGTGGCTAAAAATGATGACCCGTGAAAGGAGATCATGCAGGAACAACCTTTGAATGCTGGGAGTCCCGGAATCCACCCATATCGACAGTATGGAAAAGTTCATAGATAAGTTAATCCTGGACTCTTTGTATTCTCCTCCTGACTCCAGTATGTTCCTTGTGGAGAGGGCCCCCGGCTACCCGCAAACTGGCCAGGATTTTTAACTACTGGTACAGGAATATGCTCCTCAGGGTGGCAAGGGAAAAGGGCAAACAATGTTTTTTGGCTCTGCTACAATTCGTGTGTTCCTGGACTTTAGCCCGCAAGTCCAGGAGCAGAGAAAGACTTTCCAGGCAGTCAAGAATATACTGCGGAAAAAGGAGGTCCGATATGCTATGCAGAGGTCGAAGTGGGCGGGAGCGGTGCTCCTATACTTTTTTTATTTTTAAGTTTCACTGTTCCAATACTTTTATTTTAAAAAGAAACCGTTCTGGAATGGTTTCGTTTTAAAATATAAGGGGGGAAGAAGTTGAAGCTTGCACTTCAGTGCACTGCACTGAACATTCCCATAAATACCAGGTGTGTTTGTTTGGGGGTTTGGATTGTGTTGTGGGAGGGGGCGCAGCGATGAGGTTTTAGGGGGCGGGGGACAGGCCAGCAGGGAACATAGTTCCACTACTTATTTTCGTACACTTCGACCACTGATGCTATGGTGTTCTCCGCAAAACCGAAGGTCGTCCATAACTGCAAGACATGTTTTTTTTTTTACATCCCTCGAAGCAGCAGAGCGATTTGCAGCAGAACTGCCGGATCCTGGCAGATCTCCTCAGAGACCGAATCGTTGATCATCGGCTTTTAGGTGTGGTTCCACTCTGGGTATCCGACTTTCCTGGCCCTTTTTACTTTTGATATAGATGGCCACGTTGTTGGTCCACAGTTCTTTTTTGACACCTGGTCACCACAGAAAAGTTTGTATGTTGTATGGGTCGTTTGTCACATGGAGTCAATGTGGCCACTGATGGCTCTCCATTTACGCAGGTGCTGCGTGCAAGGGTAGTTTATTAGAGGTTTCTTGTTCTTAGGAGGGGGAGAGTTCTAGGCAGTATGTTTGAGTTTCTGGCGTGGGTGGGAGGCGGTGGGTCAGGTTGAGCACAACATTATTGCTACAATTGTCAGCGCTATATACATTGGGTTCCCCAGTTATACAATCTGTCCAAGTAGTCTCCCTTCAGGACACCCATGGGAGTGGTTGGGTTTACACAACAGTGCTGATATATGTGCAGAGCGAGGGGCGGGTGAACAAATCACATTGATGAAATGGACAATTTGTGGGTTGGCAAATGGGAAAGCATAGCATCTGATTGTAAACCAAGCAAAACGGCAACAGCTAAACATGTTGTGCCTCCAAGAAACCCATTTGGCTAAAGGTGGGCTACTCCCTGGGGCCTCGGGTGGGAGGTGCATAGCTATGTCTTCTCGTACTCCTCTCATTCTAGAGGTGTCACAACGTATATTCATAGGTCCTTTGCATGAACGAATAGCTGATGAGGCGGCACGGACCCGTCTTCTGGCTGGTGAGTATGTATGCACACGGCTTTTCATTATAAATATCTATGCTCCGAACACAGACCCCTGTAAAGAAGGCATGGTATCAAACAGTAAAACAAACACAAGTGATCACAGTTCAATGGTGTTTATTGGACTTCAATTGGGTTTGAAAAACGCCTATCTAATCCTAAATCTAAAGATGGGAGCAAGCTATGACCATCAAATAATAATCGCGCAGTCCTAGTCGAGTCTGTCAAAATAAAAGGGCATATACTAATAAATCTATTGCCAATCCTTGCTTCTAAATACAAATAGTGAATAGTGTGGGAAACAATGTTATGCAAAAAGAAAAGTGTTCAAAAAATTATAAGTCTGGATATTCAAGCTGTTTGCTTCCCTTCCCCACTTTTCAGCACGGCACAAGGTAGCACACTCGAGCTTAGCAGACTCTCCGGCTTCTCAAGCATGAGAATGCAGTTCAAAACCTCAACATCGGAACCTTTTGTGCCAAAGTCTCTTTGCCTTCAAAGTCTCTTATTTTTGAGGGTCTGATGCAACACGACAAAATTAAACTTTCTTTCTTATTAGGATTTCACATATACAGCTTCTCGGTTGATTTACTGTTCAGCCCGGGTCCCCTTCCGCTGGACTCAGACCCACTTTAACACAAAACCTTCAATTGGTCTCCCTCTGCCGGGCTCAGACCAAATGTATCTACTTTTCCAAACTTTCTCTTCTTTATCAAAATCAAAGACTTTCGACTCAACTGTGTGCAGGATTTTGCTTGACCCGCTGCAGGAACACTTCGATTCACAATTACTTGTTCTCTTCTTGATATAACCTTTTTCTCACTTTCACTTTTGCCACTTGTCAGCTGGAAACCTTACAGAGACCTTTGATTGAGCACCCACACTGTGCCAAACAACACTGTCAAAGGTATTGCATCTTGCTTTTAAAGTTCAATCACTCTTCAGCAGTGCAAATATACTTGCGTCTCTTATCACACGCGTTTTAACAATGTTTGTTCCAGCGCTCGTCATACAATGTTGCTGCTTGCAACCTTAGCTTCAACACAGACCGGTCTTGTATCTTGGAGCCAAGGACGGTACCACGGCGGCTGGTGCTTCTCCCCACCTTGATTATTGATGCAGAAGGTCCGAGGGTATCTGCCACACACAATGCAGGAGTCTTACACTTTCTATTCTCTAGGTTTCTCGAACGTAACGGTTCCTTGTCGAAAAAGTCAAGTGAACGTCCCTCCTTGCGATCCCCTTCTGTTTTGCCGTCTTTCTTCTCTCGTTCGGCTGCCGTCTCGAAACTGCTGTTTCCTCGGGTGGTTTGCCTCACTCAGAGTGTGCTCTCGTGCTTTGCCTTTTCTGTGTGGGGAAGCTTAGTGGAAGTCGGTGTGTGTTATGGACAGTAATTGCCTGACCATTGTATTGGAACACGTCAGGAATACTGCCCGTGTATTAGTCTGTTTTCTCGCCTAGCGGGCTGTCCGTCTGAAAGTGTGCGTGTTGTAAAGGGGGGCTGTAGAGTTTCTAAAAATCCTACCTGGTTGGATGGGGTGAAGGTGTTATAGGGAAGGGGATACCGCGGCTCACCATCCAGCGTCCCACTCCCGAAGACCCCTTACCCAGGTGATCCTCCTGCACTGGTTCACCCCAGGAACTGGATCCAAAAGCGATGGCCGTGTCCTGGCCACCTGGATGACAGGTTTCCTACACTCCCCAGACCTTTTTCACAGCTGTGCGTCCCCATATTCATAAATTCCCTTCCTATGATCTTGTGTGGGCTGGGGACTTCCACATAGCACTGTCCTTATTGCTGGACCGCACTGCCTCAGCTCAGCAGGCCCTCTCAAGGGCGGCGGCGGCCTGTGGTTGCATAGCAGATTATTACAGCCGTGTGGATGCACAGCATCACCTTAACCCCACGTGGAGGGAGTATTCGTTTTACTCTGGAGTACATGACAGTGCATCTAGAATTGATGAGGTCATGCTTACGGCGGACCTAGTCAAATCGGTGAAGGCAGCCAAATTATTGTCACGGATGGTATTGGACCACTTCCCGGTGCTACTGGCCTTGACTGGGCAGGATCGGGCGACACACATGCTCAGGTGGCGGTTCAGATCTTGTGCCCTTGGGGATGTGGTATTTAGGGACAAAATCGAGCAGGACATACAGGTCTTCTTTCAGATGAATGAGTGATCGGTCCCTGACCTCAGATTGACATGGGAAGGTGTTAGGACTGATTTTCTGTAGGCTGGCCTCTAAGCCTCACTATACTAGCTTTTGCTCATCTGTCATGGGGAAATGACATGTCCTTCAGGCTGTCAGCACTGGGAAACATTGTTTCCCTTAGTCTAGTTACTTTGTTGCTACTTTTAGTAACTTGATCATTTGTGGTAACTTTTTATGTTAATGTTATGTTGATGTTAAAGGACATTTGTACCGCGCACTATCACCACTGAAGTGGTCCCCTGGCGCTCTGGCGGCTCTGAAAAAGGGGAGGAGAGGGGTGGGTTAGTGGGAATAAGATTTAAAAGTGCAAGAGAGCAGTGATGTGCTGTTGGCAGCCTCAGCCCGGTGGGTCCGTTGGCTGGGCCTGGTGTTTTATGGTCGGTAGTCGTCGTGCTGTTGTGCAAATCTATGTGTGGTTTGTTTTGTTGTTGCATTGTTGTGAAGTTTGTGCGGATTGCTGCATTTTAGGCTTGTGGTTGTGTTTGGTTATAGTTTGAGAGGTGTATGCAGAGGGATGGAATTGTTAGTTGGTTGGTTAGTTGGCATTGCTGTCCTTGCAATTGTGGGATTCCATCTGGGAGCGGTACATGCTAACCGTCATATTTCTATCTAGATGCCGCGCCAGCTAAAGTTCAGAATTCCATACCAGTGTGGCACATGCTAACAGTCACATTCTGTCTCGATTCGACGCAAGCTAGGTTCATAATTCTAAATGTGGTGCCTGCTAAGAATCACATATGCTAACAATCACATTTCTCTCTAGATGCGACGCGGGTTAAGCTTGAGAATTCCATCTAGGTGTGGCATATGCTAACAATCACATTTCTGTCTAGATGCGACGCGGGCTAAACTTGAGAATTCCATCTAAGTGTGACATATGCAGCAGTCAAATTTCTGTCTAGATTTGGCGCAGACTAAACTTGAGAAATTCCATCTAAGTGTGGCATATGCTAATGATCACATTTCTGAAATTCCATCTAAGTGTGGCATATGCTAGCAATCACATTTCTGTCTATATTTGGTGCAGACTAAACTTGAGAAATTCCATCTAAGTGTGGCACATGCTAGCAATCACAGTTCAGAAATTCCATCTAAGTGTGGCACATGCTAGCAATCGCAATTCAGAAATTCATCTAAGTGTGGCATATGCTAGCAATCACGTTTCTGTCTAGATTTGGCGCAGATTAATCTTTGTGGTTCTCTCAGGGTATGGTACTAGTTAACATTATACTGCAGGCAGTGTTTGCTGTCCAGCCATGAATAGGTTTAGGCTGGTGGTCACATATCTCTCTAATAATGCATGGTGTAGGTCTGTAGCAGTCTAGGCCATTGAAAGGTAAGTTAGAGTGGCGGGAGCTTTCTGGAGTAGAGAAATTTCTCTACCCCCCCACCCATGCCAGCATTTACAGTTTTGTCGGTGTCTGGTGGCTTCATTGGCTTCCCCTGCTGACACCTGCAGACACATTTTGGAACCGCCAATGTCGAAGCCGCCCTTGGCCTTGGGCCCTTAGCCGCAGGGGCTGCCGGGCAGAGGGCCGCCCTGGAGGGTTCGTGATATGTGGCCTGTGGACCAAACAGGGTGCGCGGGGAGGGTTGGGAGGCGGGATTGGGCTGCGGAGAGAGGGGGAGGATGGAGCACATACACACGAGATTTGAGTCATCTGATGGGACCAGTGGCAGAGGAGGCAGGTAAATGGGGCTGCAAGCACCTGGTGGGAGATTTAAATGCTCCGGTGCACTTTTTTTATTTTTCCAAGCTAAACGCACAAAAGGAGGGCACACGGACCAATGGGCTGCAGGGAGGGAGGGAGGGAGGCAACACGAACCACAACGGGGATGGCAGAAAACAAGGGCCGCAAAAGCAAAAAAAATGGAGCACATACACACAAGATTTGAGTCACCTGATGGGACCAGTGGCAGAGGAGGCAGGCAAATGTCATTGTACAATGCATCTTACAATGCAATACAATGGGGTACACCTTTTGTTTTTCCCTAGACTAACACTCAGAGGATTTTTGGTTACGTGTGCTAAATGGACGAGCTGGTGGCAGCAGTTAATTTTTACTATTTCTCTGGTACATTTCATTTTAGCCTTACTGAGTTTACCAAGTTTGGCTACTAACTGTGGCTAGTGGTCAAACATGGCCATGCCACGAGGATTTTCGGTTGTCCTTTGGCCATCTTGTGTTTTAAACACCTTCCTCGTCTGCGAGGCCAAGAAAACCCTTATATGGACTTATATGCTCTATTGAAACAATTCTGCTGCTTTATTCAGCAAAAATAGTTCCATGTATGTTGTATGGCACCGAGGTGTGGGACCAAAAGTACCAGAAGGCCATGAAATTACTAGAAGGTAAAATGCTGAGAATGCTATTTAGAATGCCTTGATCACTACCAATACAATATATACGCTTAGAAACTGGGCTTATCAGTGTGGTGGCATTATTAGAAAAAAAGTATTTATGTACGATTGGCGCTAATGGGAAATCTTGTGACTTACCATAGAAAGTGGGAAGAGACGGTAGTCAAAAAGGGTGACATTGCCACCGTTCTCATACAAAAGAAAAGAATTTAGATACCTTATAGAGGAATATAGCAAAGAGACTTATATGGTCGAACTTGGATCTGATATCAACAGTTATCCCTTCCTATGCTATTGGATGGAATGCAGACGGACCCCCCCGTGCGGACTCATCTTGCAATGTGAAAGCCTGCGATCTCTAAGAAATAAGGCAATTAAATCCTATAATAACATGTACCGCGTTGAGAACTCAGCTCAATTATGGAATATCCTAATGAAAAGAAATGATATGAACTGTATTTTTCACTTGCTCAAGTTTTATGAAAAATATCTGGAAATATTAGGTGATTTGTATTAACTTATGTTCAGTAATTTTTAGTGTTGTAGTTTTGCATTTATAGCTTTCTGAATTTTAGATTAAGACCTACATTGTAACCCTTATTTGTTTTAATCACGCGCTACTTTCATATTCTGAAGTATCCCTCATTTTTACATGGTGTATTTTATCCTGTGATGTAGTCAGATTTCTTTCTTTACCACATGATAATTAATAGTAGTTTTTAAACGTGTACTTTGACGGAGTGTTTTAAATGTTAATATGTCTGTATACAAAGTCATTCATGGCTATATGCATATTAATAAACAAATAACAAATTATATGAACTTCCAGTGCCTGGGAAAGCAGAGCTTTTGGCGGCTACTGGAGGGCTATATGCATTTGCTGCCAGGATATGGGTGTGGACTATCTGGTCCAAATCCACAAACTGGTTTCAATGTGTCTGAGTGATATGCATGAGTTTTGCCGCCAGCGGTCCTGATTGGACCACTACTGGGGTGTGTGTGTGGGCCAGATCTGTCATTGGCTAGTGGGGGTTTCAGCTCTTACCTGGTTTTTAGGATAAGAAGAGGACCCTGCACCCACGCTAGAGAGATCCTGGAAGAAACCGAAGGAGGCAAGACTCCTGTCCAGCTGCAAGACCCACAAGGAGACCGGAGACCCGGAGAAGAGAAGGCCTGGCAACCAGCTTCTACTGCTGTCCTGGAGGAGCCCTGTCTTGTAGGTGATCTTCAGCAGGCCTACGAAGGAGCTGCAACCCTTGGAGTGGAGGGAACATCCATTCCCGACGTCGGCTCGGAGTCCAACGAAGAAGAGCCTTTCGGAAGTGCCCCTGGACCGCCTATTGCCTGACCAGCTCTGAGTTTGGGCTACTGTGCTGCAGACGTTGCGGGTTCCGATTTCAGGCCTGGAACTTGGGGGATATTCATCTTGTGCAACAAGACTTACCTCTACACAGTTTCACGGCCCTAGCATCAAGGGGGCAAAGTCTGACCGCAGCAAGTGAATCCCTTTGCGTGGCCGTGCGTCAGTGTCCGTCATACGAAACTGCTTACCTGCATCCAGTCATGTCCTCAGAGGGGCCCTGCCTCGAGTTCTTTTTCATTTTTCAGCTGGAACCTGCATTAGTAGCCGACTGGCGAACTGCTTGAACCGTCAACCGCTTGGGATCAAGGGCCCTGGCTGACGGTGGGAAAAGCAACCCTGGAACCTCTTCAGCAGACCTGCTAAATTCCATGAAGAATCAAAGTATGGGGGGGTGAGTTGTAGCAAAATTTACCTGAACCCCTGACTCCATTTTAAACGTTTTGGTAACTTTTTATAAACGTATTTCTTTTGCTTTGCCATTGCTTGTTCACACAAGCACTCCGAAGGTTGGGGACACGTTTGTTAGTGATATATACTTGTCCCCTAACACTTGGAGCTGTTCATTTGACAACAGAGACCCTACCTTCATTGTTTCCATCTTCACAAAACTGTATGGAACTTTGCTGAACTTTTGGGCACAAGGCTGCGTACATTTTAGGGATGGACTTCTAGAGAGCCAGTGGTGCATGTTATTTATAGAGCCCATGCCCTCACCTCAGTCATACTGGAAGAACGGCAAGAAAACTCTGTACATGACACCTGGCATCATCCCAATACCACATCAGAGATATGAGAGACATTAAGCGCTCAGACAACGGTATCAAATCTATCCCCGTACTGATGTGGTAGACATGAGCAGACACCAATGGACAACCTATAAGTAAAGTTCAACAGATGTGAAGTGATGTCATGAAGAAGAGAAGATACGTACACGCACTGAACTCAATGTATGGACATCTAAAGAATGAAGATGTGATTGGAGTGACAAAGTAAACGTATGCAAATATGAAAAAAAACATATACCCTAAGAAGATAAGTGACAAGAGATGTAATAGATGTATATACGCAGAAATGCAAGGTAGATAAGACAACGTAGAAGCTGGCTAAAGTAGGAAATAAAATGCGGGTTAAGCAGCCGTGTTGAGAAAATGGACATCGGCATCGTGTAATAGTAAGCAAGAAGCCTCGACAGGAAAAAGACCAGGGCTGCAGAGCTGACGGGCACTGGAATACAGATTTGTGCAATAACAAAGGGTATTTGCTTGGCTCAGAATCAAGGATGCTAGAGCAAGAAGCAACTGCAACGCGTCGAAGAGGATAAGCTATCTACACATGACATATTTCTCTTGGATTAGGTAAAGTAGCAAAATATTGCGAGTGCCAAGTATTGTTCAAATACAGGTGCAGAAAGCACATTCAAAATCGAGTAACCAAGTCTCCAGAGGCGAAGGAGAGTAATAGCACCCAATATAATTAAATCAAATAGCACTAAATAGAAGGGCAGAATGGACAACCTCATGGTCTCCTCAAACATAATCCAGAACTGGAAAACAAGGCCTAGTCATAAGGCTACAGCCAAAGATAGCAATGTACCTTCACTCCCTTGAAGTTACAATCAGCAAGGTCAACTACAAAGAAATAGCCTTAGCTCTGGGCCTAACTGATGAGAAATAGTAGGCTAATTAGCTAAGAAAGGCATTTGTCTGATGTTGTTCCCTTGCATCTGGGTTTTGTTGCTTACGTGCTGCTAAACGAGCCGAATGTTATAGGTTGGTAAGAGAGTTCCAACCAATCATGAGGGCCTATGTAATGGTGGACCATACATTGTTGCAGAAGCCTATCTGCTGCTTTTATGCTGTTATCAGTATTTTACATAGTTAGAGGTGCAATGATGTTACTAATATTGATACAAACTATATGTATACGTTTACCTTAACCAATCCCTCCACCCAGTAGGCTTTTACCGTCAGCCACGTAGTATGGGCGTCATAGCGAACGAATATTGAGGTATAAAACCTTTTTTTGTAACTGAAATGCATTGAGAGTGTGTGAGATGCAATCTGTTGGTTCACCAGGTTTCCCTACTTTATTGAACTGATAATAAAGTAGTATTTTGGCATATTTGTTGTTTGTCTGGTTATTTGGACATGAGATTTATTGTGGTAGTCCCATTCAGCACTTGGAACGCCCCAGGTGCTTTTGCACAGACCTCTGAAGTGTTGTAGTTCTGTGGACTTGTAGTGCTTATAATAATCTATGCCTTCCTTTTCAGAGATGTGATGTGTGTTTTGCCCTACTCCTGTGATTGTGTATATGTATCTATTATTAGTGTTGTGTGATATTATTACATGTTAGTCATTTTTCATTGCGCTATTTGGACATAAGTAAAGATGTATTTGTATACCTATTTGTCTGTGTGTTTGTTGACTGTTTCACTGTGTGTGTCATTGATGACCCCTTACAAGCTCACCACCTCTTTAGACTGCCTAGACCACTTGCCTTGCTACCTTGAACTGGTTTGGCTACAGCTCCCAGAGTTGTCCCTGTCACAATACTAGGTTGCCCTTCTATACATCTGTCCACCAGGCCAGAGTATAGAAAATCATTCCTAACACACGTAGACCCTGCTGATTTTCTACATATGGTATGGATTGTAGGTATATAGAGCCCTTTTGGGAGCAAATACATTGGATCATGGGAATGTTGATCCGCGAGAGCCTCCCCACCCCAGCTCCTCTGAGGTATGACTCTTAGCCTGGTGCAATACACCTTCCAGGGCTGATAGAAAATTGAAAGGAATGTTATCCACTGTAGCACGCTCATTAATAGCTAAGGCCTAGGGGACACAGAGGGCGCCCAACGCACATGAATGGTTGTCTTGCTTAAACTCCTGTGAAAGGCAGGAGACGGCTTGTAACTCCACTCTGCCCAGTCGGAGTAAACCCTTGGACTATTGAGCTCCCCTACGTTGCTATATGTGCATGGACTTGGAAGATTCTGAAACGTAAAGGGTGTAACTGAGCTATTACAGCCGATCCACCTGACCGGGCAGGCTGGCGTGTAGTATGAGGGCTGGTTAGAAAGGTAAGCTTTGGGGCTGGAAAGGTGGGCCGGGAGAGCGGATTCGTTGGTTGTATTCTGTTTTCATTTTTCACTTTCTGTGATTTGAGAGTATTGGGTTTGGCAATGGCCTGGGGGAATTTGGGGGTGCTTGTTTTATCATATGCTGGACAATACAGTTATTTCATGTTCTCAAGAAAGTATTGTGCTCTACTGGGACTTAAGGGTGGGGTTGGGGCGCAGTTGGTTTGGGACTAGGTTGTTGGCTTTCTCTTAATCTTGCATGTTTTATATCGTTAAAACTTAATAAAGAAAGATAACAAAAAAAGAAAAAGATGACTACTTTCTTTACCCTCAGCAAAGGATAATCTATTTTGCATAGGTGGGAACTACCAGAGGTGTTCCTGAACCATGTGATGGTTTTTTAAACACATACATCTGGGAAACCATGCCAGTCAGAGTGTACTAAATGAATTAATTTACAGGGAGACTTGAAGTGTGCACTTCTGTTACTGAGTATGCATATAATTAAGTACTCATCTGGACACAAAACGACTAAAAAACTATTCAGTGTTACATGAAAAAAACGATATTGTCCTCTTAATTCATAACAACATTTTAACACACCACATATACAAAGAGGTAGGAATTATAAGGAATTATTACATTACATTAGGGGATTAAAAAAAAGAAAACATTGTGTATACAGTCCATTAACATTTCAACCTTGCATTTTAAAAGCCAGAAACTCACAAAACAAACTTCTCTACAGGTGGAGAGCTAGGAGGCAAGCCAAGAGCAGAGCCGCAGGCAACACCATCTCCTGCATGAGAAACAAACTGAAAGAAATCCAAAATGGTATCAAGCCTTTTAAAGACATGCCATCCTCTGGCTTACAATAGGATGCCAATCAAGCTGTCAATTCGAAAGTTTGCCACAGCCAATGGGAGGATGGTGAGGGCTTTAAAACTGAGGGTAAGATCCACAGACATTGTTTCTGGGCGTGGAGCTGAGGAGTGAAGTTTGTTGAAAAAGCTGCAAAGCACCAGGGAAGAGGAATCCCTTGATCGGTGGTGTGGTGTCCTACAGTGAGGGGGAGATGAGCCCCTTAAATCCCCTAAGAAGGGTATGCTCCAATGAGGGCGAGAAGACCCCCTTGAGCCCCAGAAGACTGGTGTGCTTCAGTGTGGGGGGGAGAGCCCCTGGAACCCCACAAGAAGGATTTGCTCCAATGAGGTGGCAGGGGAGAAGAGCCCCTTGAGGCCCAGAAGAGGGTGTGTGGGAGAAGAGCCCCCTTTTGCACCAGAAGGGGTATGCTCCAGTTAGGAAGAGACACTTCCCTGAGACTGCCGTGCACCAGTGAGGAGGGTGAGCACCTGAAGGGAATGTGCTCTGTTACGATCGATTTCCAAAGTCAGCCGGGGATATTGGATGGCCATCCTATCATGGTGAACAGGGAGACACTGAGATTTTATCCAAACACAATCCAGGTAAGGTAGCAGAGCTGCAAGGCTAAGTCTTGGGAGGGCTGTGAGAGTGGTCTAGGGTTACAATGACTCCATACAGAACAATGCCAATAATTCCAGTTAGACAGGTCAGTACAAAAATATACAATGATTTATTATGCCTTTCGAATACACACTAAGCAGGTTGAACATAGTAGTCAACTTCTGCCACACCAACACTATTATACAGGTATATACATTCACCCTTAGGAGATAGAAGAAAGCATTTGATTCAATGAGCAATGCAACATAGGTAACTACTCAGATGCATTAGAAGTAGAAAAGACACTTTAGAGTAACCATAGAACAGCTTCGCTAGCTCTTATAAATTCCAACCCTAAGGTGGTTTGGGGTCTTGTTCTCAAGGGTCGCCAGTTCCAAATTTACACTTTGCAGGTAGGTTTATTAAGAGATTGCCGGAGGTTATGAGTAAGGGAGTCGTTAGGTAAAGTTGAGGTAATTAAAGTTACTCAATCCCAGTCACTGGGATAGGCCTAGGAAGGGATCTTTGACGAGGCCTCCACCGACCAGTCAGGAAAGAGTGAAATAATACCATGGTAATTCTGCTGAAATGCCGCAAGGCGTCTTGTCGAATCCAAATAAGTGGGGACTAGCCACTTGTAATCTGGATGTAATACCACCGGACCAAGTGGTGGTAACAGTAATTGCATTTATTTTTTATTTTTTATTTTTGCATTTGTAAAGCGCACTGCAGCCCTTGGGCATTGAGGCGCTATGAGAAGGCTTTGGGAGGCTTGATTCAGGGTTACAAGAATGCCGCCCCAGCAGAGACTTAAAGACAGAACTAGTTACGGTTAACAATGGACATTTTCATGACCATTTGAACACAGTTTAGGCAAAAATATAGTACATTGTCAAAATCATGTTACAGTATACAAAACATAGGTTGTCAGACAAAGAGTCTAGTTTTGATGGCCTTCCTGAAGGTTGCATGGGAGTCAGTCCCCCTGATGGAAGGGGGAAGGGAGTTCCACAGTGTGGCTGCCATGTTAGGGAAGCTTGTACCACCCGCTTTCACTCTGCGGGTAGAAGGTACAAGGATTCTGTTGGTATAGGCTGCTCTGGTGTGCCTAATGGGAGTGTGCAGGCTGATCCTTTGAGCTAGGTACGGTGGAGCCCATTTGGTGGTTTCTTGGTGGATTTTCCGCTGAGATACCACCAAACTTATAATAAGGCCCACAGCGTTCTGTACTTGGTCCAATCGAGGAAGGCCTAGGCATCACAGGTGAAGAGGTCCCTTTCGGACGCATGTTTTAGTTTCGTTCTGTCGTGGTGCTTAGGAATCTGTACCAGACAGCTTCCAGCAGAACACCCAAATTTAAAAAAATATGAATGCTTCTGCCGAGCTAACTACCACAGGATGCCTTCAGTGAGCGAAGAAGATGAATTGCAAAGGGATTCACAACAATCAGGCAGCGACAGGTGATCTTTAATGGATGCACAAAGGAGCAGGCCCAGCACAGCTTCTGTTGATGCAAGAAGGCTGCAAATGCAGAAGCAGGTGTTTTGTTACAGAAGTTGAGATCCTCCAAGGTCCCAGGATGCACTTGGAACAGCGACGGCTCCATCGAGGTAAACCAGGAGATGGATAGCTGGTCGGTCCACCAGTTGGTCCAGGGACACTTCCAAAGGCATGGATCCTCAAGCAGGGGTCAAGACTGGTCTTTCTCACCGGTCCAGGGCTCAAAGCACTGCCTAGGGTTGTCTTAAGCTCAAGCTGAGGAGCAGGGCTTCACCAGGACTTCACTGGAGTTAGTGCTGATCATCTGCAGTGGACGTCCTCCGGTCATCGACTGGCTGCTCTTCTTCGTAGAGGATTTGCCTCGAACGATGATGCCAGAGCCCTTTCTTTATCTAAGATTTCAGCTGGGAGCTCGACCAAACCTACTTATGGTAAGGATATGCACCATTCAAACGCGCAGTGGCCATCAAATCCTGGATAGCCACTGGCCACAACGTCTGGTCAACAGCAGACATTCAGGCAACTAGATATGTACTGGGACCAGACAGTCTCTGCCCCACATCCAAACTTGCACACAAATCGCCCCATTGCCCACAAAAGTGGCAGCTTTCCCCAAGAAAGGGCATTTCATGTATGGCATTTCCTAACCTGAGGAGGCAGGAAGAAGGCCAAAGGACAAGTGAAAACATTGTGGAACGGCCATCCTTTATGATGTGATATGCTATGGCATTTATAATGCGCTTATACACAGTGTTTCAAGTTTTGTAAAGGATGATCCGTGGTACTGCAGTAAAGTCCATTAAGTTGCTTCATAATTTCTTTAAGTTACAGGACAGGAACTGTGATGAATCTTTGTATATCGTCCATTCTCCCCAGGGGGAGACCTTTCTCCTGGGGGTGGTGCACAGAGGGTGGATCATATGGGAGAAGGAACCCCTTATTGGATGAGGGACAAATATCCCCAGAGAACGCAGTATACCGCATATGGGCCCACCTATCCTGCTAAAATTATCACAATTCATCAGTTTCGCTGATGAATGACCCAGTCACTCTTTTCGAGGTCAACCCCTTCATGTATTTTACACAGAATTTTTTTTTTAATCACATAACAATACAAAGATAAATTATACCAAAAGCATTATTCCTCTCAATTCTTCATGCGGAAGAGACATGACCAATACATTCAACAGTTTTAGTTTTCACATGACATACATGGGAAATAATTTGCATACATATATGTAGATAGATAACAATTCTGTATACAATTCAAGGAATACCACATCAGCAAAACAAATGTTTTCTTAGTGAGATGCTCCCGTGTTGACACCACACTACGCGTTTCGGGACCCTCTGTCCCTTCATCAGGTGTAACTGTTATCGAGTAATCTATTACAAATATAGAAAAGCATACCAATCAGCTTATTGTACTATTGCACCAATTGTGTTCAACTATTTCAAATTGCCAGAGTACTGACCTGTCTGTTCATGGACTGCCGGAAAAACCACACCAATTGGAGAACTGGAGGAAATATAAATACATTCTCTCACCATCCAGAAATCTCACATTGCACATTTCACATATTGATGACACAAGACTTCACTTAATTGGTCCATCAACTGACCTGCTTCCTGTGTAGTAAGCATCCAATGTGTTCAATCAATTCCCAACCAGGCTGTCACCACTGGCTCAGTCCCTCTCTTTCCTGTCAACTCTACCGGTATACAACCAAAAATAACCCTTTACTGTTATGTTTGCATGCATATAAATAAATCCTACGTGTTTTACCTTTGTGCTGGTAGTTCAATGCCCGAAACAGGACAAGGGAGACAGCTGTAGGAACAGCATCCCGTCCTGTATCCGCATTATAAGATAAATCGTTGTCACATGACGTGGACATCATGTTCGACATCCCATGTGACATTTATTTCAGTTGTAAACTACTGCCACGCCACGATTGAGTAGTCAATTTAGCAGTCTAATTGTGATTACCCTAGCAGTCTCTAAGCCTAAATACTGTATATCTTTTCGCCAAACTACTATTCCACCTACCCTGCTCCCACAGAAGCAGACTCTTTTTAGATGCATTTCTAATCACGACCCACATCTACTTTTGTAAAGTCAATCCAGTTAACACAATGTATAACCGAAATCCTCAGAGAAATTGAACTCCTCTCCATTCCTATACCTTTAACTCGGGTACTGGGAAGAAGAAAAGAGTATGAAGATCATGCCGCTGAACTGTGGTGAGCTGTCTAGTACTCTGCGTTATCTCATTGGAGCAATGAGATACAAAATAGCAGAGGGAATCCCAAACTGGGAGAGAAACCCTCCGGGCAGGTGCCGTCAGGGAAGCCGACCCAGCAACCATTAAGCAGAGAGCAGAGACGCTGTCTGCCAACAGGGAGAGAGAACATAGCCCAAGACCTAGGTACAACACGCCTTGCTACCCGAGTAGACCCCAGGGCCTCCCATGGTCTCCATAGCAACGCAGAGCTGAGAGTAGACCGCGAGAGGGGCACGGAATGCCGCTGATGGGCAACTGACACGAAAACGAACCCGAACGCTACCGGAGCCTCGCGAAGGAGTCCAATGGCCCAGAAGAAGCAAACGAAAAGCAAAGGTACGGAGGCTGGTGTGAGGGGACAGGAGGTCCAGGGAAGCTGGGAGAAGCACATCGACAGCAGAGTGACAAGGTTGTGTGATGAATCCAATGGAGTCATAACAGATTCCCAGCAGTGACCTCCTCCCATGTGGACAAGGTATCGAGAGCTCGAAGCACAACATGCAGTCTAGTTGATTGTTCCGAATTACCTGTGCGCGGGACATTTAAAGATGGCAACTGCACTACTGAGTGTGGCAGTGCAGGAGAAGACGTTGGTCCCTATGCAGGGGCTCGCGGACAACACATACGGTGTGGCAGAGCAGAGGAGGCCCCCGAGACAAGAAGAAACGCAGTTCTCGAGCAGGAAGTGCCATGGAGAAGCTGGTAGCCGCAAGAGAGTTCCTGGGCACTCGCAGGCGGAAGAGGGAACGTTCTCCATTCCGTGACCTGAAGGGAAGCAGGCGTGTGACGGCAGGGCCGCGAAGGAAGCTGGAAGGATGTCTGCACAATCCAGAGTGGAAAGCGGATGAAGGAGTCATGCTGCAGAAGTGCAAATTGGACCGGAGATGCTGGAGAGAACCAGCGAGTCTACCCGAAGCCAGTGGGGACCCTGGAGCGTTCCAGTGACCACGCCAAAGACAATTTGAATCTGACACCATTATGATAAAACTACAAGAAGATTGTTTGAATGCAGAAAAGGCAAAGTACAAACCCCAATAAGCCACAGATGCATGAGATGCAAGTGTGGGGCCAAGTTTGAACAAACATTACTGCTGACGTATGTACCAAGCCAAGAGCAATTTATACAGTATTGGCGATACAGAGGAATTGTGAAACATGTACAAAGTCCTGGCATGGGAAGGAAACCTGGCTACTGAATCGCATAAGAGGTCCTGGCAGGGGGGGAGTATGCCAGGCAGGTGAAAACCACAAGTGAAGTCTTGGGAGAAGAGTACACCAGGCAGTGGGAATTGCAGATGAGGAAGGATAGCTCAGGGGCAACACGTTTGTGTTGGTAGCAAAACAACGCAATGCAACACAGGTTTGAATCCTTATTCCGTGCTTAGAAACCATTTGCTGGTATTAAGCGTGTTACAAAAGAACAATTTTAATTGTAAAGAGTCCTGGCAGGAGAGTACACCAGGCAGTTGGAATTGCATAAAGAGTCTTGGCAGGGGAGTATACCAGTCAATTTGCAAGGCTTCCAGAAATATAAAGAAAGACAGTGTTTTCTAAACGAAGGAGACATTTGTGTTAAAGAAAGACTGTTATAGAACGTGTTGCCTAAACAGGAACCTTGTGAATAAAGGAGAGATACAAATGAACTGTTAGTAAAAGAGACAATTACCATACTACTTAAGAATCCAGGGGAAGGAGACCACCCTCTGGATCCAAGGGTTTCCACCTTGGAGAACATTTTCGTTGGAACTATTCTTTTTTGCTAAATATCAAGTTGAAGATATTTCCTTTCACACTTTGTTTTATTTGTAGTGTGAGGGTCAGGATAGGACGTTTTGGATACAAGGACGGCTTTTCGGTTATTGCCATCCTGACACAGACAGATCCTTAGTTTATGGTTTTAGGTAGGGAAATTCCACTTTAGAATAGGGTCAGAGAGGCTTGTGCCCAATCCATTTTTATTCAATAAATGTATTTAACCAAAACATGACAACTTTGTGTCCGGCTTCCATTTCTTACTCCTCACAGTTGGGAAGCCTGGAAGTCAGAGAGTGCCACGGGCTGACACCCTGAGTGAAATACAGACAGAAAGAAGGTTGGATACCCTAGTTAACAGTGTAACAACGGCAAGAGAGAGCTTAGCTTGGCAGGAGAGTGAACCAAGCTTTCCAAGGGGAGAGTTGCGAGTCTGGGTCTCGCATCCACATTTAAAACGGAGAATAAGAGGGTCGGGGAGCCTAAAAGGAAGAGACAGGAACACAGAAGGAACACAGCCTTCGTCGGAGATTGAACCAGGCAGTCTGTGACGAATCAACTTCCGGGGCACCAGTGGTCCAGGGATGAATATCATTTTTTAAACCATCAATCAGCCCCACACCTCTGGTACACCAGAAGGGATGCGAACAGATTGGAAATGCAAACAAATTATAAACCTCCTTGACCGGTTTTGGTAACGTGGACGGCACTGCAGGCTTATCTCCGCAAGGTTGTGAATCGTTGGTTAGTTGCAAAACAATGAAAATACAAGTATTACCCAATGATAAAAGGGACTGTCCAGTCGAGGTTGTATGAAAATATCTACTTTATTATTCAACAGACAGTTCTAGCACACTACAAAATGCAACCCACCCTGTAAAGGAATGCAGAGAGCAGACCCTTTCAGGAAGAAAAAGGGATGCACTCTGGATACTGACATGCGGTTAGTTGGTAAAGTGATTAATCACAATAGTTCAAGGATACTTGGTTTCAGCACAAAGGCAGCAATGGGTCGTGAAATGTCACTAGGGGCCTTCGGAGAAGGACCAGGGGGACAGAAACACAATTTACCTTGTGCTTGTCGAAGTTCTTTCAGGGAGTGCTTTGCAACTTCTGCAACAGAGTTAAAGACCAGGGACAGCTGCGGGTATCAGGTGGCAAGCAGTTCGGCCAGCGGGGCTGGACGGACGACTGCAGGCTGGACTACACGGTGGCTCGGGGTCAGGACTTGTCTCAGTGCTGGTTGGTGGGTCTGAAGAACTGGTCGAGGTGTCTCGAACAACGTGAGCGGCTGCAGTGTGACAAGAGTCAGCGGTGCAGTCTGTTGGAGCTCGAGGAGCTCGACTGGCTTGAAAATGTCCTTTAAGGCAGACACTGTTTGATGCTTGTCGATGCACTAGCTTCTTCGCTGGGCTTGTGTCGTGCTTTAATGCCGACTGCCTAAAGCAATAGAGTGTTGCAGGCTTTGGCCTTGTCCTGGGTTTGGTTCAGAGACTCTCTGGCGCTTCCCACCTAGGAAGCTTGCTCTTGGAGACGCTTGCAGGGCATGCGCTGTGTGCTGGCTGGGTACCGGTTCTGGGGCTGCTGGAAGGTCCTCTGGATTCAGTATCTTCCTCTGTGCCTGGGAGATGTTTAGGGGAGGGGTCTTGCTTCCCTCTTTGAAAATCCTGGCCTTCCTTCACTGGCGGAAGCTGTAAGCGAGACTGTACCTTCAGCCGGGTTCCAAATGAGTTCTTTTTGTTACTCCTTACAAAGTCTTCAGATGATCTGCCCAAAAGAGGGGGGCTCAGCCCTCTTTTAAAGCCAAATGGGCCACAGTGGTTGGTGTAAGCTAAGCCTACCTTAATGAACCAACCCTGGTTCACCACCAATAATCTCCTTTATGCATGAGGTCATAACCAGAGTGCTTTGCCACAGAAAAGGCAAAGGGATGAAAACATGTAAATACTAAATCCCACCCATCTTCCTGTCTAATGTGGATCATAGAATCGCTCTGGTTAATTGAGCTTTCTGTGGTTCCTGATTAAAGCGTCAGTCTCCCTTGAAGCTGTGGCGAGAACAGACTTTCTGTCTCCATCAACTCATATACTCCTACCCTCTGAATGGGTGGGGGTGGGGATCGGGGGAGTCTGGGACCTACACCCATACTAGAAACCAGGAGTAAAAATTTGTTTGTCAATTCTTATAAATCAAACTTCTGGGTTTGTGAAGTAGAACAAGCCAAGTGCCAGGGGATCAGAGTAATTCCCGGATATTGGAACAACTCGTCATTGAAAGAGGACATTTCTTTTGATTAATTGCATCACTGACATTTAGAAATTTTCCTTTGATGAAGGTGTTTCATCAGCACCTTTTTGAGTGCAAAGTATCCTTGCACTTTAGATTTATGTTATTAGTTTGTTGGAGTCAGAAGTAGGGTGTTGGGGCACAACGCTGACTAATGTTTTTGTTGACATCCTGACAATTCCATGAGTTTCCTTTGAGGCAGGGAAACCCCTCTTAGTGCTTAAGAACAGTGAGGCATTTTTCCAAACCCTCAATTTACTTTAATAAAAGTTTATAACAACAAACCTGTTCATCACCATGTCAGACCCTTAATAATAATAATGTATTTCTTATATAGCGCTATACACCCATAGGGCTCAGAGCACTGCAATAACAAAAGGCATTATTATCCGACAGAGTGGTACGCAATTTATCGACTTCGGAAGGATAAAAGGCTGAATTGACCCTGACGGAATTCGAAAATGCCACAGCAGGCTGCGCACAGATATCCGGGACAAGCGCTTAGTTCACTGTGTTAGCTGACTGGCTATGCACCTTCCTTCTGCACCCTTACAGAACCCACTGGCTCTTGCCACCCAAGCTACATCTTTCCAACTGCCTGGGATGGAATGCCAGGGACACAGTCTTAAACTCACACATTCTAAATTTCCATCATTCACTCTGACCTCGTGCATTCCAACCTGCTTCAATTCATCCGTAAAACAAAGCACAGCACATCACAGCACACCTCCCTTCCTCTTGGAACACACACATCAATCATCCATCCACACACACACACACACACTCACATATCCTGCTCTGAGCTATCCATTAGATGGATACATGGAATTTGTGAATGACAGTTGACCAACACCTCTGCAGCAGCCAAGGACAAGTGGAGGCCATATTCCCTCAACCACACACACTCTAATGAAGATGCCGCTCAAACATGCAGACATGCCTCCCATACCTTTATATCAGGTGAAAACTCGGACAACTATAGAACGGACACCCACAAGAAAACTTAAACACAAACTCCAGCGCACAACAACCACGGCACCACTCGCCATTTATACCGGACTCACCTCCACTTGTAGTCAATGTACTTTAATCAATTTCACTGAATAACACCTGGCATGACTGAGATGCCTCCTGACACACCTCCAACATGTAATTATAACAACTAAAGCAACATATGCTCCATAACTCCTTGCTCTCCACCATGTTCCCTTAAAACTACATACTCCAATCCATACATCCGACCCTCCTCCACGTTTAGTCCAAACACTAAAAACCTTATGCACCGTAACACCTGGCACTACAACTGTCACACGATTCCTAAACCGGTTAATAATAAGTCACCAGCACTTATTTTTGCACGTGCACTTTGTTGTCAAATTACATGACACAAGTAGGACACTTTTCTTTAAAACATGCTGTGTCCTATATGTTGTAGTGGAAGCCTCTTCTGCAACTCAAGAGAACGATCTCTCCTTGGTCTGGCACACTCGGATCCGCCATTCCCCACGCATCATTTTGCCCCGAGACAAAATACTGTTGAAGACAGGTATGTCTGAGCACTGCATCATGCTTTTTTAATTACCTATCTAGTAGAACCTTTTAAACAACACACGTTCCTTTTCTTGTTCCTTATCCACAGTTTTTTCTGAACAACACACGAAAGACTACTACTCGATTCCTTCTCAATTTACAGTCCTGAGGAAAGCTATAGAACAACCCATCATCAACACCTGTGTTGTTACATAGCTGGAAACACATTTGAGTGTCGACTCATCTTCAGTGCATGCGCAGTAATATTGCACTTGATAACTATATTATACTAACAATCATGTGTTGACATTATATGCCGATACAATATAATGGAAATGCAATTTGTGAAAGTGGACTTTTAGTTTGTTTACCTATTATAAAAATAAAAAAAAAGGAAAACTTTGTTGTGTGTTAAATAAAGAAGTTTTTGCACTTTTGAAAAAGTTGTTGGGTTCTACTATAAGAAATACAAGTCCTATCAGTGTAGACTTGGTTTCATGTATGCCAGTGCGACACCTGTTAGTGTCTCAGAGGAAGAGGCAGCCAGAGCCCACCCCCTTTTGTCTGCACTACAACTGTGCCTCCTTAACATCCTGATTCCGCTCTATACCTGTGACCCATCTCAATGTGTAGTCATAACATCTAAGGTCCTTCATGCTCTTTTGGAAAGGATTTTCTTTTTTCACCTTTCCCCCCAATAGATTTCTAGGGAACACACTTCTTTTTGCTTGTTTTGAACGCTGACCTGACTTTTGAAGGGAAGTAAATCCTTCCGCTTTGCTTCCCTTGCCTTTTGCTCATTGCTATGGGGAAACTGACTAGCCCTGAAGACTGCCAGTACTGAGAAACTGTGTTTCTATTTGTGGAATGCTTGTATTTGTACAATTGCACACATCACCTTACAGTGAAATGCTATAAGAATATTTTGCATTGTTACAGCGTTTTACCTTTTGGGTCTTTGGCCTGTCTAGTCCCAGACAAGATCTATGTTAAAATACTAAATTCCGAAAAGCTTGAGGTTCAAAATTGCGATGCCGACATGCTCGCATTTTGAACCTTGAGCTTTTCGGATTCTGTTGGTTTGTCACCTACATCCCATTTAATGTATGCTGGGGACACCCCTGCAATACCCTAAAACCATAATGCCGAACTGGGTGAGAGGGGGACACCGCCGCAACCCCCGCTCACCTAGTTGAGTATGTTCAGTTTTGTCATTTTCTATCATACTGAATGCACAGTAAAAGTACAATCTGCATTTTATTTACGTTATTTTGGTGCAATACCCCCAGACCACATTCCCTGATGCCAGAAAGCATGTTGCATCCCCAGTACAATAGTACCCCTGGGGTTGGTGCACCGAGGGAGGATCACATGGGGAAGGAAGCCCCTTACGGCATTGGGGATGGCCATTCTCAAAGAATGCGTTATGGCCCTCCTTCCATACACCCAACCCCTACTGCATTGCCAAATCCTCCTCCCCCTCTCTAGATGGAGCCAATGTGTTCTGTTGTCCAGTCAGTTAACCTAATATACTTGACAAGACTAAATAACGGAGAATACAAAGTATGTCACAGATGGTTTTAAAACAAGTACTGCGGAAATGATGACCGGTAGTCCAAGAATCCCTCTACAGAACCGGAGTGAGCGGTCTAGCTTCTCACAGTATGTGATTGGCCCAAAGCAATGCAACAATCCAGCGCAGGAGTTTAAAGGCAGCTCAGCTGGGACGCTAAGAGAGACCAATCCTTCGAGGAGGATCTGCAGGAGCCGTGCACCAGGCGAGCATAAGAGCCCAGAAAGGGAAGCTGTGAATGGAGGAGACGCAGAACCTGAACGTGCTCCTGGATGGAAGGACTACTCTGTCTGCTGCTGAGTGGAACCTCTGGACACTCTAGGTCCAGCAACCCACTGGCGAGAGAGGACACGCAGCTGGGCAGAGTCGGGCATCTACAGAGCCGCTACAGACCCCGCCGGTTACCCAAACGCTCCCGGAGACCCGAAGGGACGCATCTGCTCTGGAAATGTTGGTACTCTCACGGAAGAGACAAACGGGTACATAGGCTACCCAAGAGGTGCTAGAGGTCCAGGGACGCAAGGGGGTGAAAGCGGAAGCTGGAATGAGAGGGTCTCAGACCCTGAGAATAGATTGCGAGTCTGGGACCCGCACCCATATGGAATTCAAAGCATAACAGGATCTGGGAGCCCAAGAATAACCAAGATGGAGAAAGAGAAATCATATGTTTGGTAGGAGAGGGAATAAATGGATATAGTAATGAATTGCATGACTGGGACCCGCAGCTATATGAGAAGCTGAAAATAACCAGGTCCGGGACCCTAATTGTAAAAGATGCAAACAAGGAAGAGTTGTCTGCTTGGCAGGGGAGTAAATCAAGCAGATACGACGCTACATTACAAGTCTGAGACCTGCACCCATATGAGAGACAAATGTCTGATGTAACGAAGAATAAGAGGGTCTGGTACTCTGTGAGAGAAAGAGAGAGTTCATGAGAGGACAGTTGCTTGGCAGGAGAGTAACCCAAGCCGTTAATAATAGTGCTAGTCCGGTACCTGCACCAATAAGAAAGACTGGGAATAATTGGGTCAGGAACCCTGGAACTGAAAAGGACCAATTAGAAGGAATTCTATGCTTGGTAGGGAAGTGTGCCAAGTTTGTGGAATAAAGAACTGTGAATCCGAGAAGCATATCCTTGTGAATTGCCCAGTGACTTTTACCTAAAAGTATGCTCTGCTCAGGACCCCAAAAGGAAGGAAAGTAAAATAAAAAAGACTAGGGGAAAGGAGCACAACTCTAACCTTGGAGTGTTGTGTCTGTGAACATTGTTTATTTCATCAGTTTTGATTGCCCAACAGATTAGGAACTTTTATGTTGGTTGGAACTACCATGAATGCTTTACTTTGGGAAGAGATCATCCTTGCACTGTTAACTTAAGTTATTTGTGTTTGGGACAGATGAAGGCTTTTGAGACACAACAGTGACAGACTTTTACATTTTGAACATCTTGACAATTTAACTAGTTTTCTTTCAGGCAGGGAAAACCCAATTAGCTTTACGGATAAAGAGTCAGCTTTCCAGCCCTTTCTTGATCAATAAAGGTTTGTACCCAAAAATAGTCCTTTGGTGTGTCTGAGCCTTACTTCTGCACCCTTATAGTGGGCTGATGCAGAAACCAGTGGTTGTCAATGATTGGACAACCAGTGGCTGTTTCAATGTGGCAGATCCTTACAGTGGTGAGCTCAAACCTGCTTCCAGCCCCAAATCTGGATAAAAGGAGGACTTCTGCAGCCATACAGATTCACGTTGTAACAAAGATTCCCATGAAAAGGACCAGCTGACAAACCGGGGACAACTCCTGCAGCTGACCATCAACTCCAGTAATTTGCCCAGTGAAGTCCTGTTCCTCTGCTTGACCTCAGACCATCATCAGTGCTTCAGACCTTGGACTAGTGGGACCAAATAAACTCGAAAAAACCAGCCCGAGGCACCCGCTCGAGGATCCATGCCTGCAGAGCCTTGGGCAGTGTCCTTGGACTGCCCGGTGGACTGAACAACTCACTCCTGGGATACCTCGCTTCAGCTGTTGCCGTTCCGAGCTAAGAGTTGGTGGGTACTCTGTTTGTGCCCAGGGACTTGGACTGGTCTAAAGCAGTAAGAACCAATATGGAGGCTGCCATGTGGGCTCACAAAGAGCCCAAGTGGCCAGAATGGCAATTTTAAGCCTACCTTGTGGTTGCCCCATACAATGGAAGCACTAAAATACAAAATGACTGTGAGCATGACTTAAAAAAATACATTGTCCCAATGGCTACCAAAAAGGTACGTTGGACTACTATTAGCAAAGTTTTCTCTTTTGACAACTTTTCCCTCCATGGTTTCTATGGACCCACATTCTTGTTGCTTTGTTTATTAACCTGTTCTGACTTTTTGAGGGGGAAGTAAAGCCTTCAGCTTCACTTCCCCTGCCTTTTGCTCATTTGTTATGGGGAAACTGATCAGTCCTTCCTTTACATTTTAGTATCTTTTTAACATTGCACACAGCATGTTACAATGCAGTGCAATAGGGATACTTTTGTATCACCCTAGCTTTTTATACTTGGGAGTTTTGGTTACTTTTATATGTGCTGTGACGATTCACTACCTGTCATCGCTTCTCCCCAGGGGGAACCCCTTCCCATGAGGCTAGGGAGGTGAGGCTGCTCCTCAAAAGTCCCCGTATGGGTGGCTTAATGCGGATGGACCTCATGGTGAGGAACTCCCCACCTGGGAACAAGTACCACCGCCTAGGGTATAGGCCCTCAGTTGACATTGCACCCCAACATTCTCTGCCCCCTCTTCTATCACAAACACCTTTCTTTAGGATAAACATATGTACTATTGTAATACCTTGAGTACAGCCCAGGTAGAAAAGACTAGGATGAGGAAGATCACAGAAGATGTGAAAAGTACCGGTCAGGCAAGTATTTGTACAAGGTGCCCGAGGAGGTATAAAGATGCAAATGTCTAAAGGAACAAAGGAATTTCCGCCAGAGAGGAGCTGGCAACAAAGTATAAGTAGAGACAAAGGACTATACAAACTGTCAAGCCCAGCTGGGTGAAGCCAGCCCGCAACAGCAAGAGGTGAGGACGCTGCCAAACGCAGGAGTCTAATTGTGGCAAAGACCAGAGACTGGAGGTCGCGAGCAGGAAGCAGAGAGCATCTCTACCGGGCACGACGGCAGCAGATCCAAGGAGCTGTGGATGAAGGCGAGACAGTGGCTTGACCTACCGCAGGGGGGTGGACCATGCGGTCCCACAACAACACTGAGACAGCAGGGAGCCAACAGACAAGGAAACGCTACAATGCCAGCCAAGTACGCAGGAAGCCAGAAAGAGACCGACATCAGTGCCTGCAAGAACCAGCGCAGTGCAAGTAGCACCCAACATGTAACAGAAGGCACGGGCAGACCGGTGAGGACAAAGGAAGCGTCGAGAGGTCCCAGCTTCTCGCCATCAACATGGCGGAGCGTGAAAGTGGGCCAAGAAGTGTCTGGGAGTATCCAAGGAGACCTTCCTTGTCTCTGTGGAGCGAGAGAAACCACTGACCACCAGACAAGGGGCCAGGACCCTAAAAAGTTAAAAGAAGCAACAGAGGAGAACGTCCTCAACCCAGTCACAGGAAGACCACTAAATAGTGGATAAGGATCGGGAACCCAAAGCAAAGTGCAATACACCAAAAGGAAATCTTTCCCCAATTAAGTGACCAGAGGGACGTCACTGAAACTCATAGAAAGAGTTGGGACACTGTAAGAGCCTGGTAACAGAAGCCAGCAGAATTGCTGAGTTGGCAGGAGTTACGAACATTGCAAGTTATATGTCGAAAACCAGGGGAAGGGATTCCTTCCAGTCCTTCCCCCGGTCCAAAGTGTGTGGACACTGATACATCTATAGACACCAAGAACATCGGTAGACACCAAGAGAAGGGAGGCATTCTCCTGGTAAAGAATCTGAAAGCTGAACTAATACAGAAGTGAACAGAAAGTCGGGGGAAGGGAGTCCCCCTGGCATGTGCCTTTTGTAAAGAGAACTTTTCTGAGTTTACCAGGAGAAGGGAGGCTTTCTCCTGGTGGAAGATCTTTTGTTTTTGAACTGTGCCAGGAGAAGGCATTATTAGGTTTGTCTAAGGGATAGAAGTAGGGTTTTGGACAAGGATGGTGAATATTATCATAGTTGGGATAGATATGTTTTTTGTGTGGTATATAAAAATAAAGGGTTATAACCAAAACCATGCCACATCTCCGTCTCATACTTCTACACAATTACAGTGCCTAAAGACAAGCTGGTGGCAGCAGATATATCTTTACCATTGTTGCATTATTTCTAGTGTGCAAATTTGCGTTTTCCACATATGGCTACTAAGGTTTTTGGTTCAACATACCCCCCGCCCCTCTGCCCTCCTCCCTTGAGACAAAACGAGTCACGGGTGTTATTCACAGGTGTGGTTGCATTCAGTTCTTTGGGGTATCCTCTCCCCGGCTTCATCTCGCATCATTTGTAGGCATCGAGGAAGGGTGCCCACTCCATTTCTCTGCTAGAAGTGATCTCGTGGAGGGCCCCTGTAATGTTCTCCATCTCATTGAGTTCTCCTGCTTTCTGGGCCCAGGTTGATTCCGATGGGAGAGTCTTCCAGGCCAAATAGTACCAGCCTAGGGTCACACTCTCTTGTGATCCCGTCTACAGCCTCGGACTGGCCTATAGGGCAATAGACCCATGGCCGAACCAAAAACACAAAATGCTGGTGTGGGCCACTTTTTTGGCCAATTTTGGCCATGTTTGAGGAGTTAATTCACTCTCTGGCTAGTAGTTTTGACCAGTGTTGCTGCATAAATATTCTTTAGCATGCACAGTTTGCATCACACTTCATCAGAAAACTCCCCTTTGGTTACTATTCAAACAGTGTCACAAAAGGAATGAATAGCCATTTGCAACTGTGGCCCACTTTTTCATTGCTGCCCGGGACAATTTTATGGCCCAGCCCGACCCTGCCCGTCTACCTTTCTGATCCAAGCTAGCACCTCTTTCCAATATGCCTGGGTTTTCAGGCATGACCACCACATATGCCACTAGTCAGCCTAGGCACTGCATCCTCTCCAACATTGGGGGGCATGTTTGCTTGAACATTTTGGAGTCTTTTGGGGTCGTATTGCCATCTGTGCTGCAATTCTATTCCATGGAGTTTATACTGGGCCGAAATTGAGGTTTTATGTGCTGATCTGCACATTTGCGACCATAGTCTGTCCGACATCGAGTCCATGTCCTTCTCCCATCTTTTTTTTAGGCCGTCATTTCTATTTCATCTAGGACTCAGTAGGGATCTACTCTCTGTCTCCTCACCTCCCGAGATTCCATCTCTACCTCCCTATCCTCCCTTGGCTGGCTTCCCTTTCACTCCCAACTTAAATTTAATTTTCTCTGCTTAGTCTTCAAATCTCTTCATGATCTCTCTCCCCCTTATCTCTCTTCCCTTTTCTCTTTCTACACTCCCTCTCGCTCTCTTCGCTCTGCTGACCACTTCCTCCTCACTGTTCCTCCTTCCCCTTGTGCCTGCTCCCATTTCCGCTCTTTCCAGCTCCTAGCTCCCCTTCACTGGAACTCCTTACCAGTCTCAATCCGCTCTATTCCTACCTTTTCCTCATTTCGCACGTCCCTTAAATCTCTCCTTCTCCATATGATTCCCCTCCCCCTTTCCCACCCTTCCCCTCTTCCCCCCCCTAATCAGCTCCATCCCCTTCCCCCTCCACTCTATCCTCATCCACACCTTCTTTCTCCCTCCTCCTCTTCCTTCCCATCCCTCCCTCTTCCTCCCAGGTCTACTCCGCCACTCCCTTCCCTTCTGTCTAATTGCTCTACATACTGTTTTGTTGGTCTGATTCTAAATTGTATTTGCTTCTAATGTCACTGTTATTTTGTTATTGTTAAATGTATTCTGTTGTTAAAATGTGCAACGCTTTGGTGTAAAGCGCTACATAAACCTAATAAATACAAATACAAATATAGCTGTGAGATGAGGCCCTTGGTTATGAGGGATTCACTTAATATTTTCTCCGTTGACGTGAGGTCTCTCGATTTTTTCCTTCCATTTCGAGGTTAATAGCGCTCCTTTTAGTTGAAGAAACATGAGCGCTCCCAGGGGTCTTGTTTGGAGGCCAATTTCCAATTCTTTACTGGAGATACATCCATTGGCTTTAATGAGCTGCCCCACTCTTTAAGACCTGCTTCATACCATTTCTGGTAGCGTTGCGGGTCTTGGATTATATATACAGCTCATGGGGAATGCCCACGTCGTGAGACCCTTCATTTCTCCCATATTCCACCATAGCTGCAAGAGTGATCCCATCGCAAAGTGGTTGATTACCCTCTTGGAGAAGGCCTTCTTTAGTGCCCAGAGCCATTCTCCAAGAGTTACAGGGCGCAATAGGTGATTTTCGATGGCAACCCACTGTTTTTGTTTGTCTTCTCTCAGGTGTGGCATCAGGGCTCTGAGCTGGGTCGCTCAATATGTGTACAGGTCTGGGAGCCCTGTTCCTCCTTCCTCCTTTGGTTGGATTAGGGCATTGTAGGCTATCCGCAGTTTTTCCCCCTGCCATAGAAATTTAAGGAGCATTGTTTTCATGTCTGCAAAGTGAGTTTGTGGGATAGTGATTGGAAGCATCTGATATTGGTATAGGACTTTGGAATGTATCACCATTTTTATGGCATTCAGGCGGCCCAGCCATGATATCGTTAGCTTGGCCCATCTTTCCAGATCTTTTGTTATTTCTAAAACAAGTGGTGGGAGATTTGCCTCGTATAGCTCTTCTGAATCTTTAGTGACATGGATTCCCAGGTATCTTAGGCTTTGATGTGTCGTCTGGATTCCCCAAGTAGTCATATGTCTTGTACGGGCAGAGCGTTGATTTTTCCGCATTAACTTTTAGTCCTGCCCATTTGCCAAATTCATGTAATGTCTGTAGCACTCTGGGTATGGTGGTCTTTAGGTCTGTCAGGTATATGAGTATATCGTCGGCAAACATAGCTAGTTGATGCTCTGTGCCAGACACTACAATCCCCTTAATTGTATTCTCTTTCCTGATAACATTTGCCAGAGGCTCAATGGATATGGCATGGAGGAGTGGAGATAGGGGGCACACCTGTCTGGTTTCTCTGGACATGTCAAATTCCTCTGAGAGTTTGTTATTCAAGCACTTTCCTCTTGGAGCTTTATAAATTGCCTGGATCCCATGTATAAATTGATCTTTGAAGCCCATGTTCCTGAGTACGGCCCAGAGAAAGTCCCATTCCACTCGATCAAATGCTTTCTCTGAGTCCATACTGAGAAGCGTATGTTTCCCGTCGAGTCCCCTGGAGTGCTCCATGATGTCCAAGGTCTTACTCATGGCGTCCGCTCCTTGTTTACCTTTTTATGAAGCCCACCTGGTCCGGATGGATCAGGGGGGGGCATTATCGCCTCCATACGTGTGGCTTGTACCCATGCGTATATCTTGGCATCCGTGTTCAACAAAGAAATCGGTCGGTAGGATTTACATCCTGTGGGGTCTTTTCCTGCCTTGGGGATTACCACTATGTGCGCCGGGGAGAACGATGGGGGCGCATGGCCGGACTCTCGAATGTGGTTGAATAGTTTGGCTAGGTGGGGGGTCAGGGTTTCGGTAAAGTGTTTATAGAAGCCCATACCGTAGCCGTCCTCTCGGGGAGCCCCTCCAGAGGGGAGTCTCTTCATTGCCGCTTTTACTTCCTCTGAGGTTCTGGCAGAATCTAGGAGCGATTGTTCTGATCCCTTTAAATGTGTTAGTCCCGCCCTTTCAATATAATCTTCCATTTCCTTCTCAGCTCTATTTCACTCTGAGGTGTACAGGTGTTTGTAGTACTTGGCAAATTGGCTGGCTATTTCCTCTGGGGATTGTAGCCAACCCCAGCCCCCCCTCCATTTCAATTCCTTCAACCCATCTGCTTTGTCGCCCTTTTCATAGAATTTCTGCTCTAGTAACTTAAGTTTTCTTATTATGTCTCTCTTCCCAAGGGCTTTGAGCTCCTCCCTTTTTTGTTTGAGAGTTTCTAGATGGTCTTTCCTATAGGACCCTTGGGTATGTAATCTTCCCTATAGGTTTGAGATTTCCTTCCCCAATTTCTTTTCCTGTAGCCTCCGTTCTCTTTTACGCCTTGCCCCTTCCCTCATCAGGTGGCCCCTCCATACTGCTTTTCCCACTTCCCATACCGTTAAATGTTTAGCTCACCGCTATCTGAAAGTATTCTTCTATTTCAGTTTTTAGTTCCTGTGAGTAGAGTTTGTCCTTCCACAGAAAGTCATTACGCCATTTGGAGTCTCGGTGGTTGAGCCCTTCCATTTCCAGCTTTGCTGTGACCATATCGTGGTCCGACCAGCCTATGGGGCGAATAGCACTGTCCCTAATTCTAGATCCGGTTTCTCTGTTGACCAACAGGTAGTCAATTCTGGTAAATGTATCGTGAACACCAGATCTGAACGTATACCCCTTTTTGTCTGGGTTAATTGATCTCCAGACGTCCACCAGGTCTTTGTCATTGAGGCTGGTTAGGAACTTACTGCCCTCCTCTTTGGAGTGATCCTTGGTTATCACCCGTGTTGCTTGCATGTCTATTTGTGGGTCAGCCCATGTGTTAAAATCTCCCCCTATTACCACTGGGCCTCTGCTATTTCCCATTATGGTGGACAGAGCTTTGTCATTGAACTCCCCTTGGTTCGGCGTGTAAACTCCTGCAAGGGTGATCATTCACCCTGAACGACCAGGAGCCTACCTTCCATTGGTGCTTTCACTACTGGGTTTTACACTCTGATTTGTTTAATCAATAGCAGGCCTACTCCCACTTTATTTTGTTCTGCAGATGTCAAAAATGTTTGTAACACCCTCCTCCCCCTTAGCGGCTTCTCTTCCCCCTGATTTGATCCTGGTCTCTTCGATAAAGAGGATGTCAAGGGCGGCCCTATCAAAGTCCCTCGCTACCAGAGATCTTTTAGTAGGGGAGTTAAGCCCTCTGACGTTGAGTGTGCCCACCTTTAACGTTCCTCTCCCCGGCCCTGCATTACTGCGAGCTTCAATCTCTATGCTGGGTCTCATCTTTTTCATCTGTTCTTCCCCTTTTGCCCCTTTCTTTTGAGTGAGCCCTTATTCGTTGCATCACCCTAGTAGTGTCACCCGTCTGTTTGTCTCCCTCTTGCCCCCCTGTTAACTGTAAACATAACTAAACCCTCTAGCTTAACCGCGGTCATCACAAATGTCCTAGGTCCTTTAGGTTGAGACGCCCCCTTGGAACTGAGGGCCGTTGGAGTTAACTCATCCCTTGCTGGGGACTTCCTCTGTTAATCCCAGTCCTTGTTCCAGTTTCTTTAAGTGTCTTGTGTATTCTTGTTCCTTGTTTTTCGTTCCTACTTGTGTCGTGTGCCCGTGGTATCAGCTACACTGAGGTTTTGTTGGCTATGCCGGACTCCGCTTGGCATACTTTCTCCCCATCTTGCTTCTTTTTCATCTATGCAGCAGGCCCTCCACTGCTTGCGTTTGGAGTGAGTGGGCGACTTGGGGGCCGGAAGGGCCTCTGTCGTCGTTTTGATCTGTCCAGTGTTTCAAAACTTGTTTCGCTTCCTCGGGCGTAACCACTCTATAGGCCTCTCCTTTGTACTCGAAGGTCAGCTCGAAGGGGTAGCCTGCTCAGTGAGCCACTTGGTGAGAGGCCTACATGCCCTTCTTCATCCGGGAGTGAAGCTTGATAGGTCTTGGAATATCCTTATCCTTGAGCCCTGAAACTCAATGTCGTGCATCTGCTTGGCTTTGATAAGTATTTCCGATTTTTCTTTGAAGCTGAGGTACTTCACGACTATTGAGTGTGGTCCTCCTCCGAACGCTCTTCTTCCCCTATGGGCCCTCTAAATTTGCACTTTCTTGCCTCCATCCGCCTCAAAGAGTTGGTTTATTATGTCTTGGACCCTCCTATCCACCTGTAGCGGGGGTTCTCCTTCTTTTTCTTCCAGACCTAGTATACATAGGTTTGACCTCCTTTCTCTATTTCCAGATTGTCAATTTTGAGTGACAGTTCTTCCTCTCAACTCTGTCATTCTTGCGTTTAACTTCATCTCTACCAAGTCCATGTTGTTCTGGTTGTGTTCCAGATTTTCTACTTTCCTTCGATATGTTCGACCTTCCCTCTTGTTTCCGAGATGGATGTTTGAATGTCTGATCGTAGAGCCCTAATTTCAGCCATAATCCCGGCAATGTCCTCCTTTGTAGATTCGTTACTCATTATGTGGAATCCTGTGTGGGGGGGGCCACTGATTTGTAAGGCTGCTGTCTTCGGTATTGGTGTAGCTTATCTAGGCTTCTTCCTTGAGGAGGCTCTGCTCTGTCTCCTTCTCGCACCTTGAAACACTTGTGTATAGGCGCGTTACAAATGCCATATCATATCATATCATTCTGGTCGTTTAGCCTTTCCGGTGTAGGGGGCTACCCCAGGCACCTCTGCTTTGTTTTCCAGGTTTCTTCCTTGCTGGGGTACGCTGGCAAAGTGGGCTCGGGGGGTCTCACTGGGTGGTCTTTTGCAAAGTGGTCCTTGCGATTATCCTTTTTTAAATGCTGCTTTGGGCTGTTTCCAATGCCAGCAGGGGATGACTCCCATGACCCCCACTGGGAGTCTTGATGGGGATCTTGATCCCAGTGTGCTCCTTTGGGTATTGCTTAGGATGCAGGCTCTGGTGGGGGCTCACCCGTGCTGCGGATCTGATTCTGACCTCACTTCCAGAGGCCTCTGGTATCACTGGATTCCTTACTATTGCCCTGCGTGCTGTATTTCCCCCATTGTCAGTGTATTTTGCTTTTAAAAGTTCTATGGGGGGGAAGGTCTCCCTCTCCCTGAGCTGCTGGCGTTCAGTACCGCCGCTGCCAATCCCTTTCCCTCCGTTACTGCGGACTAGTATCTTTTGGTCTTCCTTAGCGCTCCTTATGGCATTTGTTGGCTCGCCCGGAGTGAGGCGGGAAATGGTGGCTGCCCCTGTACTATACGGGCGGGATCTCCCTCTCTCAATAGCAGTGCCCTCGCCCCTCGGTTGCTGGTAGAGGGAAGGGGCGCGTCTCACCTCAAGTTCCTTTGGGGTTGAGCCCCTCTGCGGCTTCTCTGCCTCGGCTGTAGTCTGGGGTTTTCACCCCCTCTCCGGTCTTTCCCCATCGGGATCCCACGTCGGTTCTCTGGGCCTCCTCCTCGCATCGATCGGGGCTCCTAGTGGGTGCTCCTGATGGAGTTGCAGAACAGAGGCGGCTCCCTCGAGAACCACCTCCCCTCTTCTTGTCCTATCTAATCCTGGCCGCCTTCTCAACGTATTTCGTTTGAGGGTTGTTTCGGAGCGGTAGGTGGAGGAGCCCAATCACATGGGGCATTGCGGCTCCTCCGGATTGCTTTCTTCTAGTTGCTGGGGGCCTTATGCTGGCTTTATTGTTGCTGCTTCTCTGTTTGGTCGGCTCGGCATCAATCCCTCTGCATGCACACTATTCGGGGCACGGCAGGAGGGGGGCGCCTCTTCACGTCCTGCACTGGTTCTCCAATCTGTGGCAGCGGGTGCTCTCCCCTGTCCCTCGGCTCCGTTTCAGAACGGGGAACTGCTCGTCGTTCAGTGTCCCCGATTCAAGGTCTTGTCACCAGCCACCGGTTCGGCACCCCGCCTCGATCGGGGGGTTCCGGGGCGTTCCGCAGGGGGATGCGTGTCCGCCCGAGCTCACTTGTTTCTTCCCTTCTCTCCCTGGGCCTCAGCTTACGTGGTCTTGGGATTTCTCCGCTCTGACTCTTTGGGGGTTCTGCTTCAGTCGCCCTGGCTGAAAACATCTCAGTGGAGCCTGGCAGCACCTGTGGGAGTTTTCTCTTGTGCTTTAGGGGTTCCTCTTGCACCGCTTCACATTCGTCCGTTTGGTGCCTCTCACCATCTGGCTGCCATGCTCAAGGCCCTGTGGGGGAGGGGAACCGTGTTTTCTTCTCGATTTCCCCTCCGTTTAGTCATATACGTTTTCTTATGTCCCTGCGCTTCGATCCACTGTTTTCCTTGTGTAATTATATTCGGGATCATCTCTTTATTCCCCGCTGAGAGAGGAACCAAGCTTCATGCAACCATTTCCTTCTGCGCCCCCTAGCGGTCCTTCCATGTCTTTTTAACGAATAAATACATTTTTTATTTATAATGACACAAAAATAACGAACACAATAATGAAATTTGTTTTCCCTCTTTTTTGGGTGGTCCCCACTGGGGGGTCCCCCCTAAGCCCCTGTTTCCCCTTGCTAAAAACCCACACCAACCCCTTCCCCACAAGATTGAACCTTTTACTCCACTCGCACACATAGTTTCTTTAAAAAATGCATTATTTTTTGTTTGTTTCGTTATAAATGAATTCATTCTTTTTTTGTGTTATTAAAACTGTATACCTGCTACTAAATGTGACTAGTGGCCTAAAATGGCTGTGCCATAAGATTTACGCTTCTTCTTTGGCCATATTGTAGTTTGGCCATCTTCCTGACTTTCCCGGTCAGGAAATCCCATATGCGGTCATGCACTTGCCCGGGAATGCTTTTGCCTTCATGGGCTAGTGCTACCTTTGTGTGCGTGGCCCAGAAGCGGGTGGGACTGTCTGGTCCCACTACACATCCATGTTGCCAGTGAGTCTAGGTGTGGGGCATGCAGTAGGTGTCCCTGACTGGACAACTACTAGCTGTTTGAATGGTGCAGATCCTTATCATTGGTGAGCTTTGAATTGCTTCTGGGCTGGATTTGCTTCCAGGCTGGTTATTTGATATTAAGAGGACTCCTCCAGCCATTTCTTCAGATCAGCGTTGGAGCCAAAAATCTCTCGTAGACGAACAGCCAACTGAAGATCTGAAGAAGATGCCTGGCATACCTTCCAGAGTCTGGCCCGGTGAAGTCCTGTTGGACTACCTGATCTGCGAAGGCCTTGTCTGGTGCTTCAACCCTTGGACTGCTGGGACCAACCAGTCTTGCCGCCTTCTCAAGTTTCCAGCCATCCTGAGTTTTCTCATGTGTCCCTGGACCACCCGGTGGACTGACCAGCTCATTGGCCACCTTGCCAGAAGCGTTGCCGTTCCAGTTTGTGGTTTAAGTTTAAGTCGCTGTCTGTGAATTCCAGCCTCCCAGCCTGAAGGGATACTGTTCTGGAGAAGCTGCTGCAACCGCGAATGGAAGGAGGCCTGCCGTCATCTGTGTGCGGTGGCCCTCGTTGGAACGCTCCTTCCCACATCCTGTGAAGTGTCCTGAAGAGGCCTACATCGGAGAATCTTCCATATCTTAATCATCAGGGGTTGGGCACCACTCATTTACCAACGCTGTCCCCGCAACCAAGCCCTCCCCCCCCCCTGCCCCACTTGACACATCAACTCATCTGTGCAAATCAGGGGAAGGGGGTAAGTAAACACAACGCATTTGTCTGCACCCCCCCCCCCCCACCCTCCATAGATTAACTTTGAGAACCAGACTTTTTGTATCCTACCATTCCACTGCCTTTTGGTCATTGAACCTGGGTGGTACCATCTGAAGGATAAGAACACATTTTACTTACCTGGTAACTTTATTGCATCTCTTCTTTTGAACAGTCACCAACACAAGTAACTTACCTGCTACAGATACATTCTGGGGAGGAGCATTGTGGCTCCTGTGACTTTTTGGCACAAGGCCCCATCATTTTGGGGATTGGACTGCTGAAGTTGGGGAAATCGGCTTGTGATTTGGTTCCATCTCTACTGCATTCATTAGTGTTTGTCATTTTAATGCATTTTAAGAATTTATGGTGAATGTATATATGTTTATTATTGAGTATTGTGCGATAATATCACCTGCTAGTTTCTTTTTTTAGTGTGTGTTTCAGGCCTATAATAAATATTGTATTATACATTCCTGACTAAATTGAATGATTGTGTGCTTCATTGTGAAGAATCACCCATAGACATAATTTAGGGTCCTAAGGAAACACCCGCGGGCTTTGGAGCCTTATGGTGGCCCATGCACTATGTACACAAAAAGATGGGAAAAAAGATGCAAATTCAAAGGGGACTTTGGTAGAAGCCCCTCTGGCCACCTAAAATAGACCAGAGATCCAAAAATGAAAGGGAAGCATTCAAAGGTTAGAGTGGCCCTAGAATCCCTAAAATTGGAATTGGCTTAACATTTAGCAATGGGAATTCTAGTAGCCTGTCAACCATGGATGGCATGTCATTGGATTCCCAGCTATCTAGACTTCAATTACTCAATGGGTTGCACTCAGCATACTGGAATGCATTTTGCTTCCATATGACATCAATATGTATTAATTCTCTGCTAATGAAGCATTTGCTTTTGCTTTTCCGCAAATCCCCACACATTGGTAATCTTCCTATAGTAGACTGTTTGATGCTGCATGTTCTGGTGATGGTACACAGATTAACATAAACTGAGTATCAATTTCTTCCCTACTCGTTGATACACGCACATTTCCAAGAAAAGAAATTTAACAGTTGCAGATGACCAAAAGGACAGTGAAGCACAAAGACTTTTTTAAACATCATGGCCAGCAATTATGAGCACTGTAGTAAAATAAAGTTACCACTGCCACCAACGTGTCTGAGCTTCCTTTAATATGGGAAAATGGCAATAGGTAAAAAAAGAACCGGAACCAAGGTTTCTTACATTACTCTCCTTATTGTGATGAATCTGATGGTGTCATCACTCCTTTCCCAGCGGTGGGCTCTCCCCATGCGGCCAACGGAAGGCAGCCGCTACCTGATGCTGAGCATGGGGACGGCTATATGAGGAAGGATCAAATGGGGGAAGGCAACCCTCAAGGGATTGATATGGCATCATCGGATGAGACATGGTATCCCCCTCTTGCTGTTAGGGATACTCCCTCCATTCCCCAGGGATTACCGAGATTAAATCGAAGCTGAAATGTTTGAAGGAAGAAAAAAACATGTTATTTTACTGAAAATAACTTTTGGTGTTCTCTCCCCCTGACATTTCAGACTATCCCCTTGCCCCCCCCGTTCCCCACCTTAATTACCTGTAGGTGACTGTCTCCCACACCCCTTTGAGATGCCAGTTCCCTTCACTTGCGTGTGTGGGTACTGGCGCCGCAGGACCCGCTGTTCCTTTTTTTTTTTTTTACTTTATTGTGATGGGTGCAGGGGACTCCCCACAAACTTCACTGACATTACAGTGAACAAGGGCGTGGGGGACACACCCGCAGCCCCCGTTCACTGTAATGCCACCGAATGGGAGACTTGTTTGAAACTTTCAGCCTTGCATAATTTTTATACGGATGAAATTTGCCCAAATATCCAATTTGTTTTTTAAATTTTTTATTTGCATGTACGGATTTCATTGCCCATGCCTTAATGGCATATTGGCATGACTCCCCCCACCAACCCATGAAGACTCCTTTACCTTACTGTGCATACAAGTCATTAAGAGCTGACTCGCCCTTCCCTGAATACCAAAGTACTCTGACAAGAAAGCTGAGCTGAGTAATGAGGATTACTGAAGACCAGAAGCACAAGCTGTGCTCTAGTGGTTGTAAGAACATAATTGATGCCAGGACATTTAAACCAAGAAATAAGCTGACAGAGAGGAGTCGCTGACTGGGAGAATCGTTTGCACTCTGTGTTGTCTGAGGGAGCGTGACTCTGTCGAGAGGTTCGTGGAGCCAACCAGCTCACGCAAGAGACTGAGGAGGAGAGCAAACTGCAGAGACAGCGCTGCTGTGGAGACCCCACGAAAGAAAGGGAAGAGACTTCCTGGCGTACGCAGGGACCCGCAGGCAGCCTCCTCGCTACTCGATGCCGGAGAGACCAGAGCAGACAAGCGCGAACCACTAGAAACGCAGAAGACACAGAGCAAAAGCAGCAAGCAAGACAAGAAGGAACAGGAAGCTGGAGAGCTGCAGCAGGCCTGCTGCGGGAGAGCCACCGCAGAGAGCCGCTGAGTGTACCCACGGGAAGCTGCAACACTGGGCCTTTCGGCAACCTTATCTAATTCAAATCACATTAAATGAAGTATTTGGGATGGAACAAGAGACTCCATAGTTCTTAAAGAGACCTAAGTAAGTGAATCTAAGATATTGGCAAGCATGCAAGTGTGTGCAGTGAAATATGAGAAAGCCCTGGCAGGAGAATATACCAGGCAGGGTCAAGTTACAAGTGGATTAAATGTGGTGCCTGAGAAAAGCCCTGGTAGGTGAGTGTATCTGGCAAAGTTAAGTTAAACAATGTGTAAAACAAATCACATGAGGAAGTCCTGAGAAGGTCACATCGGATATGACCAAAGATTGTGGTAAAAATCATATTGAAAGAGGAGAAGAAACCTGGCAGGAGAGCATACCAGGTATACTACTGAACATTAAAACCAACAGCCAAGTGGTTTTGTCTACAAGTTGTTTCATTGAGCAAGAGAACTCGGGGAAATTCAGATCCTTAAAGTGTAAAGAACAGTCGAGAGAAATCCAGGGGAAGGGGAACAGCATCTGGAATTGTGAATGTTATTCATTTGGAACTTTTCTAGTATTGGAGCTACACCTCTTCCTTTTGAACATTTGTACACTTTACAAGGCCAAGTGAATTTTCCCTTTTCACATTAGAGTTAATTTTAGGATGTGAGGGCCAGAATAGTATTTCCGACACAGGACATTTTTTGCTTTGGGAAATACCTCTTAGAGTAGGGACAGCAAGATATTTTCCAACCGTGCTTTCATTTTCAATAAATGTTTATGGCCAAAAACCATGCATCTTCTGTGTCCGCGTCTCCTTCCTGGCTCCTTGCATTATGTTCTATGTCTTTACGTTGACACAAATGTGAAAGTGGTAAACTTGGCTGACCTTAATTCGGTTGTGGCATTTTGTTATTTTCATGGGTCGGATTTCCCCGTACCCTTCCCCCACCCTCTCCTATGACCACAACCTATATAGATACTTATATTTCTTTTATTATTAATTTTATATTTTCATATGTAATTATTGTATACCCCCTCCCCCACAAACAACCGATATTATATTTAAGGCTTCCAATTTTCCTATTTGCTATTTTTTACACATAAATACAGACGGAAATCAATCTGATTTCTGTCTGTATTTATTTAAAAAAATGGGGAAAAATTGTCTTTCTGTCTGGTTCTCGATGATGTCACTAATACATTGCAGGCCAATCGCATTGCAGATTGCCTGCATGGAGAGTGTAAAAGTTGTATATAAATAGCATTAAAGTTCTTCAAATTGCTGACAGCATATATATTAAGGCAGCAGCAGTCACAGAAGAAACCGTTGGTTGTTCTGGAAAAAAATGAACTAGCATTTCTTTCCTATATCGCTGCATGTGTGCTTTTAATAAATGCATTTTTTAAATTAGAATAAATGCAGAAAAATATTGATTGCGAATTATCCTTTTATATGAGAACAAATAAATGTGGATAAATACAGAAAAAAGCCCGAAAAATAAATATGGATAAATACAGACAGAAATGGTAGGAAAATAAATACCATAAAACCGGAAGCCTTAATTATATTTATATATTTATTTATTCCCCCACACACCAACTTAAGGTCGACCAAATTTCCCATTTTCAAATTTGTCAACATGACCACCATATGCTCTGTCCTAAATTAAGGTAGTAGTACTACAATAGACTTAAATGGTAGAAGTAACCCCCTGTAATTGGGTTTCTTGATGACTGAAAAGTGCCTAAAAAATGAAGTGAGTAAGGCTAAGGAGTGAGGTTTAAAATTACCTCACCGCCAAGAATTTGGTCCTTGTTACCAAAAAGCAGATAGGCTGGGGGGGTCTCATTGAAGTAGCTGGAAAGCTGCACAAAGAAACGTTTTTCCTAATGCCAAATATCCCTTTTCTATGTACCACTGCAATTGTGCTACATTAACCGGTTCGTCGTCACTAGTACAACCAATACAATTTTGTGAAGGCACCATTAACTTGACTGTTTCTGCTACACTTTTGTCCTATGGTATGTGTTTAAATAATCTGCAAAATAATTACATGTTACAACATTGATGGGAGCTATTTAGCTTATACGTGTAGTCAATGAGTGCCTGGTTGGCTTGGCACCAACAGCTACCAAGAGCCAGGCTTGGACAGGCAATCGGAAATGCCCGAAATGTCAGCCAATGATTCTAGGATGGGCCAATTTTTGGAGAGAATGGACCCCTTTTTTGACCAGAGCGGGCCAGTTTAACATAAGTTGCTACTCCTAATTTTAATCAATGTTACTAAGCCAATTTGTTTTCAAATGCATTCTGTGCAAAATATTTGACCAAAACACACACTTGCATAGTCCCTTGGATAGTACTCAAAGAGTCTTTTCTGGATAGTAATGAATTGTAAGGTGCGATTGATTGCCACTTTTCATTGCAGCCTGGTCCGATTATGCCCCAGTCGACCCTACCAAGAGCTACCTATGTCTACCCAGACTACCTTATCCTTTTCTAACATACCTATGTGACATTAACTCTGTGTATTTATGTATGTGCATGGATGACCATTTGCAATCATGAGCATAATGGCTCAAATGTAATGAATACAAATTTATTTTTTGCATGTTTTGTGGAAGTTAAATTTGTGGCACCTTATTTGCTAGCTCATGTATCCCCATAGGTACCCGGTTTTTACTGGGTGATGCCCAGAAATTGCTTTTTAGCTCCTGCTCATCAATTCCACATATCAATCCCTGAACTATATACTACAGATATGTTTTGTTAATAGTGTGCAGAATAATGGCAGGACATTTTGAAAGAAAGGGGACACCCTTCATTACTTTTGTTTATTTAGTTAATACGTTAGTCTTCTAAAATAAAAAAATGTGCTGTGGATGACCAGCAGAACAATAAATACATGGTGATGGATTCAAAGGTATACTCTTTTTGGGTCACGTAGCTGCTTTAATGAGATAGTGGAAAATAGCTTGCATGACCATGTCATACAGTGGAATGGAACCCTCTCGGCACTTGATCAAGTTGGCTGGTGTCACAGATTGCACCACGATTACCTCACACATCGGAGATGGTTCAATGGTTTTATGGACATCCCTCTTGTTTCAAAAAGCGCCTCTTCCCCTACCGAGGCGTCCCTGATGCAAGGTTAGTAGATACTGAATGTAGATCTCTAATGTTTAAACTCTTCCTTATAATGAATGTGATGACCTAAACGCAGGATGCCTTTTCTAAACTAGACTTCCTAAGACTGTACCTACTCTATATAGAGGTTAGTGTTCTACAGTAGTAGAGCCTTAGAGCCACCTTGCTTGATTCGTTCTTCTGTCTACCAGACTTATGTTCTCCTCTCCCTACGTCTCACTACTATTCTCAAACTCCTCCCTCTTATTTCATCCTTCCAGGCCTCGCCCCCACCCTTTGACATTAAAATACCTTCTGCTACTTGTCCTCCCTTCTCCATACTACTACTTCTTCCTCCCGCCTTCCACTCAGCCACCCTCCTTTTTTTATTTTTATTTATTTTTTAAATTATTTTGAACAACACACCAAATATTACAAACAATTAGGACTTCCATGTTTAAGTTTTACAACATTACATTACAGAATACACTCTTCTGTCCTCCCCCCTCCCACCCCATTAACTCGAGCCCCTGTGTCCATGTCATTAGGCTGTTCATCTTTAGGCGTATCTGCTGCCTTTGTCTCTTCCATGTCATCATCCCTTTGGTCGGCCTGGGAGGGACCCGCCATCGAGGCCACCAATTGTCTCCATGCTATTAGGGGTCCCACCTCCCCCCTCCCCCCCTGCTGACCGCTTCGCACCAGGCGGCCGTTTCTGCCTCTGCCCACTTCATGAGGTCTGCCCACCACATCTCAATTCTAGGCCTGTAGGCTGCTTTCCAGCACATTGCAATCCTTCTTTTGGCCAAGATGTAGGCCAGGTCCTTCATCTTGCTAATGTGCCTCAGGTTGCGTGGTCTGGGAAAGCCCCCAAGCATGCATGCCCAAGCTGACTCCACCTCCAGCGTGATCCCTTTCTCTGCCAAGCGCATTTTCAGTTCTGTCCAAAACCTTCCCACCTCCGGGCAAGCCCAAAACATATGTAGCATCCCAGCCTCTTCCTCCCCGCACCTAGGGCATTTCTGTATCGCCGGGCCACCAAACCTGGCAATTTTACTGGGGATCAAATATGCTCTATGAGTGACATATAATTGGATCTGCTGGAGCCTCGCGTTTGGGGACACCTTCTTATGATACTTTTGGGCATTGCCCATCCGACATGGGTTCTCCCACTTCTTCTTCCCAATCTCGCCTCCGTTGGAAAAACTCCTTCCCCACCCTGGTCCCCAGTAGCTCATATATGCGGGATATTTCATGCCCACCCTCCGAGATATCATACATCGTCTCAATGGTAGCATCAAGTTGTTCCGCTAGCACTACCGCAGGCCACCTTTCTCGCACCCGTTTGATGATTCTGGAATAGGTAATATGTTGGTCTTTGTGCACTCTGGTGTCCTCTATTAGCCTCTGAAAGTCCAGTGCCTCCCCTCCTGCCATATGTCCCCAAGATTAGCCAGGCCCATCGGTTCCCAGTATTTACAGACCCCTTTTATCATTTGGGAGTCCTCTCCGCATAGTGCCACCTGCATGGAGAGCGGGGCCGAACATCCCACAGTCTGCCATGCTCTATGCCACACCTCCCAGCCAAGCACCAGCAGCCTCGCCATTCCTAGTACCTTCGCTTTAGGCAACCACACAGTCTCTCTAAGGAAGTAGGGAGCAGGATCCTTACATAACAGCCTAGCTTCAGCCATTTCCTCCTCAGACAACCACCTGGCCACATATTGTTGCAGCTGTCCCGCCAAGTAATACAACTCGGAATTCGGTAGGATTATACCACCCTTGTCACACGAGTTTTGTAGTTTCCAGAAGGCCACCCTATTCCTGGAGTTATGCCATATAAACCCCCTGCACAGGCTGTGGAGTCTGACAAAGAAGCGCTTGGGGATCACATATGGGATTTTTACAAAGAAGTGTAACAGTTTGGGCAGGACTACCATTTTAATCAGGGCCGCTCTCCCCATCATTGCCAGGGGTAGTCTGGACTAGAATCCCATGCTATTTTTAAAACCTTAAACTGCCTTTTCCGTATTGTTTGTGTTCTCCTGTCGTGTGGTAAATGTCAATGCCCAGGTATCGGAACGTCTCAGTTCGCCAGGGTATTGGAAATACCGGTAGGCTTCTCGGTAGGACACTTCTATATCTCCCCAGGGGAAACAAACTGGCTTTCTTGGGGTTCACTGCTATGCCCGAGAGGGTAGCGTATCGTTCCATCACCTCCAGGACATATTGTAGGTTCTCCTCTGGGAAGCGTAGATATAAAAGTATATCATCGGCATAAAATATTAGATGCGCGCCTCCCGCAGTGTGGATCCCTATCTCCCCATATTGTTGTCTGAGGCATACTGCCAATGGCTCCAACGCTAGGATATATAGCATAGGCGACCAAGGGCAGCCTTGTCTAATGCCCCTGCTAAGTTGCCATTTATCTGAGATAGTAGCGCCCGTTTTGACCCTTGCAATTGGGGAACTATATAACATTTTAACCCACCTTAGGTACCCCGGCCGCATTCCATATTCTCTAAGAGTCGCTAGCAACCAGGGCCATCTCACTGAGTCGAAGGCCTTAACCGTATCCAGCAAAACGATTGCCAGTTCGCCAGAGTCCTTCTCTGTTTGGTCAATAATATGGTGGAGTCTCCTATGGTTGTAAGTTATATTCCTACCAGGGACGTAGCCTGTTTGGTCGGGGTGTATCAGCCTGCTGATGACTCGTTTAAGCCTGTTTGCCAGCACTGCCGTGAGGATTTTGCTGTCCTGGTTAAGCATCGAAGGGGGACTATAAGACCCACAGTCTGTGCTTGGCTTACCTGGTTTTAAGAGCGGGATGATCACCGCCTCCCGAAGGGTCTCCGGCAACCTACCATGCTCAAACGCCTCATTAAGCATGGCCAGCAGCGGGTGGAGCAGCTCTTGTTTGTATGTTTTATAGAATTTGCTGGGGAGCCCGTCCGACCCCGGAGCTTTGCATGTGGCCAGGTGCTGGATCACTATCTCTAGTTCATCTAAGGTGATTGGAGCATCCAGCTCTGCCCGTTCCAGATCGTCTAAAGTGGGCAAGCCTATGTCTTCTAGTGTGTCCTGGATCTCTTGGTCCCTATCTTCCCCTGTGTCCTCATAAAGAAACTTGTAAGGAACTAAGGAACTCTTCGTTTACTCCCTCTTGGGTATCCCAAATCTGGCCTTCGTCCCCCCTAATTTCCCTGATCACTGGTTGTGATGTTTCACGTTTATATAACCAGGCCAGCAATCTGCCCGGCTTGTCTCCCCCCGCATGCTGTCTTTCGACATATTTCTTATAGCTCAACTTACATAATCTATCCCAGAGCTCACTGCTGGCTTGTTGTAGCAGCCTCACCCTTACCCCATCCTCCCGAGTGGTGCCTCCCTTACGCATTATGTCTTCCAGCTCCCTCTCCATTTCCTGCAACTCCCGTTCTATACCCCCATGGAGCCCTCTGGATATTGATATAGCTACGCCCCGCACTACAACTTTGAATGCCTCCCATACGGTTCCCTCAGATTGGACGCTACCGGTATTAATATCGAAGTACTTGGTGATTGCCTCCCTTAGGTCCTCCCGGAATCCCGAGTCCTGCAGGGCCTCAGCTATGAGCTTCCACGTTGGGATTCACGCTCTAGGGGGTTGGTGTCGCCACTCCAGGACCAAGGGGGAGTGGTCCAAAAGCACTCTGGCCTTATATTCCACGCTCATCATTTCTCCTACTAGCTCAGCCACAGCAAACACATAATCCAACCTTGTGTGCAGATCATGAGGTGCCGCGTAGTGTGAGTACTGCCTGTCCGCTGGATGTAGCTGCCTCCAGACGTCTTCGAGTCCAAAATCTCTCAACAGGGCCTTTAACGCCTTTGCGGCCGGGGTGGGTTTGTCTAGTTTACCATCTGATCTATCCAATTTAGGATTCAGTGTACAGTTGAAGTCCCCTCCCCACAGGATGGTGCCACCCAACAGGGGGCTAATTTTCCCTTATAGAGTCCTAAAATAGGCCGCTGTACCTTGGTTAGGGGCGTATACGTTTATGATGCTCACCTCACGGTTTTCCAGCATCCCCCACACTACTATCATCCTACCTCCTGGGTCCCACATGGATTGAATCAATTGAAAAGGTACATGCAGTACCACCAAGATGATAACACCCCTTACGTAAGCCGAGTATGTGGCTCCCGTAACGCTCCCCCTCCACTTCCTCCTGACCACCTCCAGTTTCTCCCTAGTAAGGTGGGATTCCTGTAACAGTGCTATATCAATCCTCATTCTTCTCAGGTACATCATCACTTTGTTACGCTTCAGATAGCTATTGAGGCCCCTCACATTCCAGGTGACCACTCTAAGGCTACCCGACACCATTTATGAAGTATCCCACCTCCCCTTCCAGTTTCCCTCCTGCCTGATGTGACACAAACTTTGGCTCGTTCCCTTCCCATTTCCAACAAACTCCCCCCTAACCCCCTTTCCCAGCTTTAAACCAGTGCACACAGCCCCTCTCTCGCCCACCCCGCCCAACCCCAACACGTGCCCAGCTCTATCCCTGGATCTCAGGCTCCCCCGCGTTTGGTCCTGCCTCGGAATGCTGAGGCCAGGACCCCGGCAGGGTGTCACCGGACTACCGGTGACCTTACTAGACTTCCTGTTGTGGGGGTATGAGGGCAGGCTCTGTAAGGCTTCCGCCCTAATATCAAAGTTTCTCGGTGCCAACGGATCCTGCATACTTGAATGGCCCTAGCAACACCCACCCTTAGGCCATGTCTCAGACTATATTCAAGTCCCATTGTCCTTGGCTGTGACAGCCTAGGTGCCCCAGACTTCTCTTACTTATCTTCTCCTTCTCCTGTCTGGATATCCGGTTCTTGGGGACAGCTCTGCATGTCCAACCATCCCATAGCATCCTCCGGGGTCTCGAAAAACAAATTTCTGTTCTTGTGGAACACCTTCAGTTTTGCCGGGTAGATCAGCATGTACTTGTGGCCTGATTCACGCAATCTTCTCTTCACAGTCCCAAAGTTCATGCGTCTGCGCTGCACCTGCAAGGTGTAATGTGTGCCAACTCCCTTTGTATTGTTCCGCCCTTCCGAAAGTGTTCGAGAATCTTTTCACGATCCCGGTAGTTCAGGATCTTGGCGATCACCGGCCTAGGAGGGGTCCCCGGCAGCGGCCTCCTCATCAGGGCACTGTGCGCCCTCTCAACAGCAAACCCCTGGGTCAACACACCACCGGTTATCTCCTGCAGCAGCATGGATTCAATGTACTCCGTGGGGTTCGGTCCCTCAGCTCCCTCCGGCAGAGCAACGATGCAGATATTATTCCTTCGGGCGCGTCCTTCTGCCTCCTCTGCCCTACTTTCCAGGTTCCCAACGCGTTGTACTAGGGCGTGAAGTTCCGATTAATGGGTTGCGCAGTCCGCTGTGTTCGGGGGCCACCTCTTTTTCTAAGTTCCCTGTGCGTTCCGCCAACGACCGGACATCTTGTCGGAGAAGATTCACCTCCTCCTGCACCGCTCCAACTTTGAGCTCTAGTGCCGCTTTCAATTCGGTCATGGCCAGACCCAGTTTGGGCTCCCAGGCCACTTTCAGATCAGCAATAGCAGCAAGGATCTCCTGGTTCGTGCCCATTGTGGCTGTGCCCCCAAGGGGGGTTTTGTCTTTGCTCCTGGCTCCTTCAGCACCCGGTGATGATCTAGCGTGTTCGTCGAGCGTGGGTTGCTTGCCCTTTGTTTTTAAAGGTTTATCGGTCATCGTGTTGTGACAAAGGAGTGCAGGCAAGCCCCACAACTTGCGGCCCCTGGGCTTAGTAAAGTTTTAGGCTGCTATTAGTGTTAGGGCACGGCCGGCCCGCGCCAGGGACATCCCCAGGCTGTACTGTTATGTATGGGCACTCGTTCCTCGCTAAATACGTACGGGCTCGTATCCCTTTAAGGAAGGCGAAACCTGGTACCTGGAAATTGGCATGGCAACGCTGGCGTCCACTCTACTCCTCCCTCGGACCACGTCGAGTAGTGCGCCGGATTGTCACGTGAATTGCTTCCTTATTAGCACCTCCTCCTACTGGTTCGGTGCTTCTGATCACAGATTAGTGGCGTTTGGAATTCTGTTTACCCATATCTGGTCCTTGTTCTCCCCGTTCCTGTCCTTGTTACCCTGTTCTTTCCTCCACAGTGATTGATCACCTTGGCTCCTCGACGCGGACTGTTTATTGGATTGCCTTTTTCTTGTCGCCTTGCCTGGAATTGCCTAGTCTGGTTTCTTGATCTCGGATTGCTATTGGACCTCTCTTGCCTGCTCCTTGGATACCTCGTTTTCTTCAGGTCAGACCTCATCCTCTTCAGTATTTTGTTCTTGGGATTTCTGGAACTTTGAACTGTAGTAGTGGTACACGGACTAGAGACTTCCTGTGTGTACTAGCGTCCTCGTGCCGTCGGGTCAGGGTGTTATTAGGCGTCCTCGTGCCGTCGGGATAGTCTTGGACTGCTTCTTGTGGATTGCTTGGATTCCGCCTGCGAATACTATCCTTCTCCTGGGACACAAACACCGGTAAGCGGTTAACCTTTTTCTGATAAGACTGGGTAGAAGGAGGGGGGTGGTCTTTGTCTTATTGTTACTGGCAGTTGTTATTACAAAACCTTCCTTTTTGCATTGCATGGTATATCTTCGGTATCACATTTTACAAATCTTGTGGTTGTGGTGTGTTGTTATCTCACCTATGCAGGTTTGGTTCCGAATTGCTGCATGATACCCTTATCCAAGTCTCCTTGACATCCCGCATTTCAACCCGAGTTGTTCCACGGAGACTCCAGGATTTCCATCGGCATCCATTCTTTTCTCCAATAGATCGCTCTGGTTCTTTCTAGTCAAAACCAGAGGGGTACATTGGGAAGAAGAATTCATCGGCTACACTACGAGGGCAAATCTGGTATCTGACAGAATCAGAAGCCTTAATGGATGCCAATGAAGCATTGGCCACCATCTTGCAATTGGTGGCCGATCTCCGCAATGATATGACCGCTGCCCATACTGCTACGCAGCGGCGCATAGATGATTTGCAAGCAGGGTTGTCGCCTCGGGGGGCCGAGGCGGCTCCTTTGGCGGGTATTCCTGACGCAGCTCCTCTCCCATCTCAACAGGGCACGGGTCCTGTATATATGACGGCACAGTTCCCCTTGGCTCCTCCTGAACGGTTCCATGGAGACCCCAAAACATTCAGGACCTTCCTGAATCAGTGTAGACTGCACTTTCTTTGTCGTCCTGCCTCTTTTCCTGATGCAACTACCAAGGCAGCGTTTCTGTTGTCCCATTTAGGGGGCACTGCTGCCGCCTGGGCGAATCCACTGTTGGAAGAAGGGAGTCATCTTCTGTATAATTGTGACGCATTAATAGATGCCATGAGTCGCGTCTTTGACACACGTTATGCGACACAAGCTACTGACTTAGAACTACTCAATCTGCAACAAGGAGGTCTCTCTCTGCTAGCCTACGTGGCCAAATTTAACCAGTTGGTGGCAGAGACCGGTTGGCCTGAAGAAAAGAAGGCCTCCCTCTTCTATAAGGGCTTGTCTGATTCCTTGAAGGACACACTAGCTACTGTGCCAATGATACCCAAGACATTCCCCGAACTTTTGGATTTGGTTCTTCAGATCGATTCCAGACAGACAGCGAGGAAAGGAGAGAAAAGAACAGCTCCCCCGGTTTCTCTTGCTGTTCCTGTTCCTGCTTCGGGATCCTCTGAACCTATGCAAATAGGGGCTCTGAGAAGTCCTTTATCAGCAGAAATCAGAGAACACCGTAAAAAGAACGGTCTATGTTTTTATTGTGGAGCTTCCGATCACTTGCTCAGGGATTGCTCCAAAAGACCTACCAAGAAACAGGGAAACGCCAAAACCCGGTGACTGAAGGGATCCAGACGCCGGGTATTTCATCTACAGATCCTTCTTTGTGTAGCCCTTATTGTCTGAACGTGTCACTCATGGCCTCCGGTGTTGAGAGAAACCAGGTTAGCATGGTATTGGACTCTGGAGCCACAGGGAATTACGTGGATGCCTCCCATGCGAGGGCATTGGGTCTCCCGATTGTCCTTAAACCATGTCCGGAAATGGTGAATGCTGTGGACGGTTCTTCTCTGGTGTCTGGGCTAGTGACAGAACGCACTATTGACTTGGTAATGACCACGGATTGTGGGCATCAGTAAAGTATATCCTTTGATCTTATTGCCGCCCCACAGTTCAGATTTATATTAGGTCTGCCCTGGTTCAGACTGCATAACCCATCAGTGGACTGGTATTCAGGGGACGTGTGTTTTCTCTCTGATTACTGTGATACTCATTGTCTAAAAACCCCTGCCATGGTCAATCCAGGCCGCGTTCTCTCTGAACTAGCTGGTACCGTAGGGGCAGTTATCAATACTATGCTTCCTGTGGCTTACCAAAAGTACAAGGATGTTTTCGATGCTCAGGGGGCGGAGGTACTTCCACCCCATAGACCTTACGACTGTCCTATTGACTTGGTCCCTGGGGCCAAGGTACCTTCAGGACGCATTTACTCCTTGACCCCAAAGGAAGACCTGATTTTGAAGGACTATATTCAGAGTTCCTTGGACTCCGGATTTATACGCCCTTCACGTTCACCTGCTGCCTCCCCATTATTTTTCGTTCCGAAGAAGGAGGGAGACCTTCGTCCTTGCATCGACTATCGGGCATTGAACGCAGTCACAATCAAGAACCAATATCCGATCCCTCTGATTTCGGTTTTACTGGATCAATTGGGGTCGGCCAAGGTGTTTACTAAACTGGACTTAAGGGGTGCATACAATCTTGTACGGATCCGCGAAGGCGACGAATGGAAAACTGCTTTCAAAACCAAGTATGGTCTCTTCGAGTATTGTGTTATGCCTTTTGGCCTGTGTAACGCTCCAGCTACCTTTCAGTTTTTCATCAATGAGGTATTCCATGACATGTTAGACCATTACGTTGTCATATACTTGGATGACATCTTGATCTATTCTCCTTCGATTGCCTCTCATGTCATTCATGTTTCCAACGTATTGCAACGATTGAGGGAAAATCGTCTATACGCCAAACTGGAGAAGTGCATGTTTCATGTCACTGAGGTGGAGTTTCTGGGCTATAGCATTACTAATCAGGGTGTGCAAATGAGCCTTTCTAAGGTCGCTGCTATTTTGGACTGGCCGCGTCCCAACACATTGAAAGCCTTGCAGTCTTTCCTTGGTTTCGCAAATTTTTATCGGCGGTTTATTCAAGATTATTCTGCCCTAGCTTCTCCACTAACGGCTCTCACCAGCACGAAACATCCGTTTAAGTGGAATGCCCAGGCACAAACCGCATTTGAAGCCCTGAAATCCGCTTTCACTTCCGCTCCTGTTCTTCAGCATCCAGATATGAACACACCATTTGTTGTTGAAGCCGATGCCTCGGATATAGCCTTGGGCGCTGTTTTATCCCAACATTGTCCAGATACCAAGACTCTCCATCCAGTGGCTTATCACTCCAGGAAACTTACGCCCTATGAAAGAAATTACACTATCACGGAGCGTGAGTTATTGGCTGTCAGACGCATTCTTGGTATGGAGGCACCATCTGTTGGGTTCTCCCGAACCGGTACAAGTCTTTACGGATCACAGGAATCTCTTAGCCCTGCAGTCGGTGAAATGCACCACGGCTCGCCATGCTAGGTGGCATGAATTCTTTTCAATGTTCAATTTCACCATCACCTACCGTCCCGGTTCCTTGAATTCTAAAGCAGATGCCCTTTCGCGGCTTCATGGACCTCCGACTCCCTCTAACCTTCACGGCTCCATGTTACTGCCTACTCAAGTAGTGTGTGGTTGCACGTTACGTCCTCCATTAAACTTGGCAATCAAGGACTGGGTGAATAACCATCCATCCGAGTTGGCAAGCCTTGGTCTGGAGCTGGTTCATTCACTACCCTATAAACAGGGCAAGATATTTCTGCCAGATGTTGATACTCGGCGTACCGCCATGCAATGGTGTCATGATGCTGCTATAGCGGCCCATCCGGGGGTTGGTAAGACCTTGGACCTCTTGGGAAGGTGGTGCTGGTGGCCTTCTATGAACAAGGATGTGAGGGAATACATAGCTGTTTGTGCCGTTTGCGCCCAGTGCAAACATCAACGTGGTAAACCTGTGGGTCTACTACAACCCATGCCTATACCTGAAGCCCCGTGGAAGATGCTTTCCATGGATTTTGTCGTGGAGCTTCCTTTGGTGGAAGGTTACAACACTATCTGGGTAGTGATTGACTACTTTACCAAGATGGCTATGTTTGTACCGTGCCATGGTGTCCCTACTGCTCCGGTACTGGCGGATCTATTCCTGAAAAATATGTTTAAAAGGTTCAGCCTACCCACTATGATCATTACGGATCGGGGACCGCAGTTTACTTCTCGCTTTTGGAGGTCTTTGACCACAACCTTAGGTATCGATGGCAGATACTCCAGTGCCTATCACCCTCAAACAGATGGCCAAACGGAGAGGCTTAATGCCACCATGGAGCAGTACCTCCGTTGCCTCACTCTTCAACGTCAAGGTACCTGGGTCTCCGTATTGCCGTTGGAGGAATTTGCCTACAATAATTCCCTCCACTCCGCGACCCACATGTCCCCATTTTACGCTATGTATGGTCGACATCCACGGTCCTTGCCTCTTGATGCTGAGCCACCCTTGCACAATCCCGCTGCCTTAAATTGTTTTAAGAGACTCTCAGACACTCATGCCTTAGTAAAGAATCAACTGGTTCTGCCCCAGAAGCGTTCAAAGAAATATGCGGATGCACGACGCTCCTCGGCTCCTTTGTATACTCCTGGCATGAAGGTCTGGTTGTCTACGAAGAATCTACGATTGTCAGGTCGACGGACCTTGTTACCACGCTTTGTGGGTCCCTATAAGGTTCTGCAAGTCATAAATCCTGCAGTGCTCCGTCTAGCTCTACCTCCTACCTGGAGGATACATCCGGTGTTTCATGTATCCTTGGTGAAACCTTGTCACCCATTGACCAAACTGCCCTTACACCCGTCTCCTGTCAGAGTACAGGGGTTCGACGAATACGAGGTGGCTGCTATCCTGGATACCAAAGTGTGCAGGGGACGGCGTTTGTACTTGGTCGATTGGAAGGGCTATGGTCCAGAGGACCGCACATGGGAACCAACTGAAAACATTCATGCCCCTGTCCTTATGGCCCGTTTCTGGTCCTCTCGGGGGGTGAGGTCCCCTTTGCGGGAGGATACTGTTATGTATGGGCACTCGTTCCTCGCTAAACCACGGGCTCGTATCCCTTTAAGGAAGGCGAAACCTGGTACCTGGAAATTGGCATGGCAACGCTGGCGTCCACTCTACTCCTCCCTCGGACCACGTCGAGTAGTGCGCCGGATTGTCACGTGAATTGCTTCCTTATTAGCACCTCCTCCTACTGGTTTGGTGCTTCTGATCACAGATTAGTGGCGTTTGGAATTCTGTTTACCCATATCTGGTCCTTGTTCTCCCCGTTCCTGTCCTTGTTACCCTGTTCTTTCCGCCACAGTGATTGATCACCTTGGCTCCTCGACGCGGACTGTTTATTGGATTGCCTTTTTCTTGTCGCCTTGCCTGGAATTGCCTCGTCTGGTTTCTTGATCTCGGATTGCTATTGGACCTCTCTTGCCTGCTCCTTGGATACCTCGTTTTCTTCAGGTCAGACCTCATCCTCTTCAGTATTTTGTTCTTGGGATTTCTGGAACTTTGAACTGTAGTAGTGGTACACGGACTAGAGACTTCCTGTGTCTACTAGCGTCCTCGTGCCGTCGGGTCAGGGTGTTATTAGGCGTCCTCGTGCCGTCGGGATAGTCTTGGACTGCTTCTTGTGGATTGCTTGGATTCCGCCTGCGAATACTATCCTTCTCCTGGGACACAAACACCGGTAAGCGGTTAACCTTTTTCTGATAAGACTGGGTAGAAGGAGGGGGGTGGTCTTTGTCTTATTGTTACTGGCAGTTGTTATTACAAAACCTTCCTTTTTGCATTGCATGGTATATCTTCGGTATCACATTTTACAAATCTTGTGGTTGTGGTGTGTTGTTATCTCACCTATGCAGGTTTGGTTCCGAATTGCTGCATGATACCCTTATCCAAGTCTCCTTGACATCCCGCATTTCAACCCGAGTTGTTCCACGGAGACTCCAGGATTTCCATCGGCATCCATTCTTTTCTCCAATAGATCGCTCTGGTTCTTTCTAGTCAAAACCAGAGGGGTACATTGGGAAGAAGAATTCATCGGCTACACTACGAGGGCAAATCTGGTATCTGACATGTACAGTGCCAGCCGCGGCCTCATACCGCACCTCCACGCTCCATGGGCCCCAGCGCCAACATCCCGAATTGGCAGAGTCTCATCCCGTCCTCAAAGGTCCTCCTTCGCTGGCACACACGCCGGGCTCGGTCTCCGCTGCGCCTCGCCTGCCACCTCTCCCTGCGATGCAGCGGTCAGTTTATATGGCCCTTTGTTCACCGTCCGCCACTTTGTTCAGCCCCGAGACTCGAGCTACCCAAATCTTCCAGCATCCATCCCACGCCCGCCATGCCGCGGATCGGGCCCTCATTGCGCTCCATTCGTGCCCCCGGCGTTCATGCATCCATAGGTCTGCAGCAGGCTCATGTGGCGAAAGTGAAGCCCGTTCATATCCAAGGATCAATGTCGGATCTTCGGGAGCTGTCCAAGAACACGTCCACTCATGCGGCCATGTAGCCACGCCCCGCCACCCTCCTTTCACTCAGTCCCACACTTTTCATATTCACTTGTTAAACTTACTCACCTTACCAAACTTACTCACCTTACCATACAACACACAATTGCGCACCCTCACTCCGCAGTACCACTTGCACTCACCAACCAATACCTTACCTTCTCCAGAAATCACATCCACAGTCCACCGCTCCTTCCTTCCTCCTGCTAGTCTCTTGGTCCACCACCTTCACCTCCTTTTACCTCACCAGAACAACCCGCAACCTGCTTCCTTTCCTTCTTTTTATGTCCCCCTTCCTCCTGCCATTGGTTGTCTTTCCCTGTGCAATTGGATTCCTATCTTTCCAAACCGGGGTTGTGACATCCACAGAATCGTGACATAGTGGGATAAACCTTGCCCCTTTTTTTTTTCTCCATGTGGGCCCCCCACAGAAGAATGGTGGCGGCCTGACACACTCAGTGTTCCTGTTCGTGTTAGGGAGCTGGTTTCTGTGCTACCGTTGGGTAGATATAGTCTGTTTGGGCCTGCTACCCTATTGATAAGTCCTTGGTGGTCCAGGGCAGGAACTCACTGTTTGCAGTGTGTCTCCACCGTCCCTAAAGAGTGTTTTGCGGCTTCACTCAATGCCAGCATTGGAAAACACTGTGCAGCCTCTTTTGCCGCTGGCGCTGCAGTGCATTGCATGGCTTTGCTCGTTGCCACTGGATGACATTGAGCTTCTGTACTCGCACTGCGTAGATGTTTCTCTGCCGGTCTCTCTCACTTTGCAGTGAACCGCTGGTAATATTGGATGCTGGATGATAGATTTCTTGGATTGTTTTGGGTCCAGGTCTCTTCTATCCACTTGCGAACCTTGTGTGGAGCTAGAGTGGTACTTTCATATTTGGTGCTGCATGTTCTGGCTTTTCTCAAGTTTGTTGACTCTGCAAAAAACAAAAAAAGGAAGGTGAGTATTTTGTACAGGAAGTATGGTATAAGACAACTAGATACTGTATAACAGCATGCTGGCACAAAGGGGTGGATAGGAACTGGGACCCTCTCAACTTCCACAGTCCTCCCCAGGGGATGGACTAGCACTGGATTACACACTGGCACCCCTGGTTGAGTGGGTTTCCCATCCCCTCTTGACAAGGCCAGCGTACTGGCCTTGTCGCACTCAATTCATGAAGGCTTGCCACAAGGAGCGTTTCTCTGCATATGGGTTTAATTTTGCAGTGGGAAACTCAAAGCTACACCCATTTTTAGAGACAATACTGTGAGATATATATCCTTTGCTCATTAATCAGAAAAGAATGTTGAAGAAAAACCTTTATGTTGGGAGAAAGTGAAAATAATCTGGCACTATTTAATAAAAATGGGCCATTTCCTATATACTTGGTAGGATTATCTATATTGGAATACATTGTGGTCTGTTTTGTTTTCAGTAGATTTTCATCTCATTATCTGTATCCCCTCAGGATTTCGACATTGCCGGCCGGTACGACACTATGGTCCCTGACGCAGAGTGTCTGAAGATTGTTCATGAGATCCTGAGCGAGTTGAAGCTGGGAAGCTTTCTCATTAAGGTAATCCCTTATATTTCTTTAATATTCATGCTGATGAACTCTAGTTGAACTAAAGAAAACCAAAAGACTGACCCAATACAGATGTTTTTATGGTATGATTTATAATAATGTTTAGCGATTTGTATCGTCTCCATTTGAATTTCCTTTAACTAGGGTTTAGTGAAAGGGTACCACAGAACACTCTTTTCAAATTAAACAGTGTATAATTATTTTGTATGTCACTCACTATAAACCACAGTAATGCAGAACAGCTTTCTTGTTGTAGAAAGAAACACACACATCTAATGGATATGTTCCTCCTATTGATTAGTCTTCCTGTGAAATGTGCTTGCATCCCTATTCGTTCCAGAAATCCCCAGAGGTGGATCCTACTTACCGGGTGATACCAGATATCCAGTAGTTTCTTTTTAGCTCCTGTTTATCAAATCCTATTTCAATCCCTAAAATACAAATTCATGCTAGCTATAAGACTTGTGAATAGTGTGCAGGAATATGACTGGAAAACTAATTTAAAGGTGACACCATTCATTCATTTAGCTAATACATTAGAGTCTTCGAAAAGGAGAACTCCGGCTTCCTTGCTTCAGTTTTTTTTCAGTGCGTCACAGATGCCATGGAGGAAAGTAGCCACCTGTTATTTTTAAGGCTGTGTAACAGAGGCATTGTTAGGTGGGGGGGGGGGGGGAGCTAAGAGGGCTATAGCCCCTGTTCTTTTGGTTCTAGCCCTGGATAGAATATGAGGCGCTACAACCAAAAGGCTAGCTAGCCCCCAGTCCCGACAGTTCTGACATTGGCATAGACCCGGGTCTTTTCCAGACCTAGCAGCACTCCTGTTGAGTACCATGTCTTTTGAGACTGCTGTGCCTAAGAAAACTCCAGTGTTTATGCCATATCAGGATTGTGATATGTACATTTTGATGGATCCACATTGGTGTTGGGTGTTTGGGTCTTGAGCACAAAGTGGAAGCCTTTTTTTTAATGCCAGATTGTGACCTCTAATGCTGCCCAGACGTTTGCCAGTGAATGTGATGATTGACTTGGTGCTGTTGCAAAGCCAGAGGAAAAAATAATTTGTAGTGTAAGAAGTCCTATTTGTGTAGCAAGTCTTCCACCATGAAGCAGACAGAGGGATTTATGGAGCTCAATGGAGCATCCTATTCAAAGTTCAAGTGGGCTTGTAGGATAAGGGGATTCAAATCCTGTAGATGATAAGCTGGAGGGTACATTTTTCCTCTACCACATCACTCCAGCCAAGTTGGGTACATCCAGGCATTCCATGCTGGTGATTTTCCAACAAGATGTCAATTGTCTTTAACCCTGGCGCCCACCTCTCCTTCACTGGATGGTGCCCTGAAAGCCACTGAACTCCTCAATAATAGAAATGATGGCTGTATTCCCACTCTGAGGGCAGCTTTGGCACAGAGATGGATGCCAGCTGCACCGTACACAGTGTTGCATGCAAGGTTAATAATCGCCATATGTCGAACCTTTTACACCTCAACAGACCAAGATCATTTGGAAGCAGGCCTTGGCTCGTTTTAGAAATTATTTCACTGTACCACCTTCTGATATTGTTTAGGACATTAGAGCCGATCCTCTGGACCCGGATGAAGGGCTCTTCGGCCTATTAGCCATTGGGTTCCATACCTTCTATTGAAGATTTCTCTACTTGTAGAGTTATAGAGGCCTGTCATCCACATGTCCTGGAATTGGATTTTACAGTGTACTTACTAGACTTGTGGATGCATTAATGTCTTTCAATGCTGTAATGTTGAGAGCTGCTCATGGCTATGAAATGGCAGATTCATCCGTTGCAAAGATAGAGAAAATTAATAACGTTCTGGAATTTCATATCCAGTTGGAGGTGCTGATTTCTTTTAGTGGTACCATGAAATAAACCAGGCTTTAATTGTGGTGGAAACTAGATTCTGTGTGTGCAGGAATGTGGTAAAGAAGCACAAGCCAGCTCCTGGTGAACATTTCTCTGACTGCAGAAAGTCTGGTAGTCTAGACATGCAACATCCATTCAAAAGCCATATGCATGTCGGAGGGGGAGGTGCTGTTGCGTGGCAAGATGGAGTAGTCGACTCTCACCTCGCTCTGCTCCGGTGGGACTTTGGCTGGGCCATACTGAGCCCCCATACTGTGACAAATAGCGGGGAGATGTGTCGGAATGGAGGGGGCAGTGAGAGAACCCCAGAAGAGCCTCCGGTGCCACTCCAAAAGCGAGTGTAGGTTTCTGCACTGACTGACTGCTGCTGCAGCAGTGGAGAAATAGCGGCGTGAGCCAGCCTCTGAGGAGGAGGCTCAGCAGCTGCGGACACCAGGGGTGGCAAATGAGCGGTTCTGTAGGAAGTTGGTGGTGGGGGGGCAAGGCGACGGTGAAGTGGACCCCCTAAGCGGGCGGACTGCAGATAGTGACATGATCAGCGGTGCCAGCCAGCGGCATGTAACAGGACTGTGTGGTGGTCCGAGGCGGCGGCCCACCACAGATCGGACAGAAGCAGGCTGCGGAGGAGGCAGAATTTTCGCAACATGTCAGTGTGAGTGAGGAAAGCTGAGCAAAGAATCACTGACATGGAAGACTCAATGGGCCCGGTTCAGAAAGATATAACAGAGCTCAAGAATAGAACCGTGAGCTTGAAGCTGTGGGTGGAGGAGGCAGAGTGGCTGGCCTGTCGCAATAACATTCGCATCGTGGGCATCCCAGGGAGAAGTGAGGGACCCTCCATGGAACTATACCTGCAGGGCTGGCTGAAGGAATGGATGGAACCGCACAGACTATCACACTTCATCTCTGTGAAATGAGCCCACAGGATCCTTAGCAGAGGGGGCCTGCTGGGAGCACAAACTCAACAAGTCATTGCCAGGCTCCTTAATTATAGGGACGAGATGCCATCCTCCAGGCTGCACGTAAGATTGGTCCCATCCAGGTGAATGGCAGGAAGTGCTAGTGTTCCCCGACTTTACAAGAGCCATCCAGAAGGCGAGGCAGTTGTTCGATGCAGTGAAGAGAAGGCTGCGACTTGCAGAATACAAATACGCCATGCTTTACCCGTCAGAACACAGAGAGTAGAGGGATCCAAAGGGACGCTATTCTTTACTGACCCGACAGACGCATGGGACTGGCTGGACAGAGAAGGCCAACCCGCCGAAAGACAGCATCGCAGGGGGAGAGAGACTGAATAAGGCTTCCCTCGCCGGAACGGTCGGCATGCAAACAGTGGGGCAAGAAGGGGGAGTTTGCCCTGGCATTGGTAACATAAGCACTAGTTGCTGCCAGAGCGGAGCAGGGTATCTTGCCGTTAAGCACCCTTGGGACTCTTGCACGTGACGCTTGGTTACAGTTTTGTTTCAGAGGGTCCGACAGTTCATGTTGGGGCAGAAGCGTAGGATGGGGGGCAGGGAGGAGAGGCAGCAGGAAGAGTTTGGGGGAGTGTTCTTGGGGAGTTAAGGTACAGCCAGAGAACAATATGTGTGATTGCCAGTACGGGGAGGGGGTCTCTCAGGACACATCTTCCAGGAATGCCCGGATATGGTTGACTTAACAGATGGGCCAGGGTGACCAAGACTTGCCCCCTAATGTGTTTATCCTGGAATGTAAACCAGCTGCTTGACAAAGTCAAACGGGGGGCTAGTCTCCAACTTCGCACCTGTTGGGGTCGAACTGTGCCTTCCTGGGCCGGCCAAAATCTGCAGTGGTGGAGCATGCAGGATTCTCCCGTGGTTCCAGAGGGGTTGCAATCTTGATGAGGAAGTCCCTCCCCTTGGTTGTGGAAAAGGAGGTTCGAGTTGAGGGTGGTAGGTGCATGATTGTCACAGACTCACTACGGGGGGAGACAGCGTGCTTGATCTCGATATATGCCCCTCCTTCCGTCCAGGCAGACACATATACGGGCATTAAATTCCCGTTGGCAGCCCATGCAGGGATCTCAAGATAGTTGGTGGCGACTTTAATGACATGATCTCCCTAGAGAAGGACAGGCCGTCATTCACAGGGCAGGGGGCAGGTAGGCCTCACATGAAGCTTCACACCATCATTAACACATTGGGATTATGGGATGCCTGGCGGGAACTCCACCCGATGACGAGGGGTTCTCTTTCTACTCGCATGCACATAATTCCTTCTCTAGAATACACTACTTCCTGGTACCAGCCACGAATATAGATAGGGCCATCAAGGCCATCTTTTTGCCAAGAGGCATATCAGACCATTTCCCCCCTCGTTATATCAATGGGGGGAGGGTGAACTGGCCCATGGGGGCTGGAAACGAAATGCTTATTACCTACGCAACCCCGAGATAGCGGAACAGATTTACTATGTGTCCGAAGAGTACTACTCACTCAACGAGTGTTCGGTGGATAGTCTATCGGTGCTGTGGGTGGCCTAGAATGTGGTGATGCAGGGGGAGGTATAGATGGTGTGGGGCACACAGACTCCTCTCTCTACAAAACAGGTAAACTAAAATCCTGGTTAAGGTACTGGCCAACAGGCTCCTGGGGGTAATGAGTAAGCTGATCCATAGCAACCAGTGTGGCTTTCTATTGGGAAGGGCCACACGGATGAACCTTCATAGGGTTCAGAAGGCCCTGGGAATGGTAGACGTGTTGGAGGGGCCTCACGCTCTGATACCTTTACACTCAGAAAAAGCCTCTACCTCACTCCAGTGGGGTTTTCTGTGGGTGGTGTTAAACAAAAAGGGCTTTGGCGTAAACTTTCAGAGATTGATGAAATTGCTGTACGCAGGACCCACAGCGAGCGTCTGAGTAAACAGAGTATTTTCCAGGGAATTTCTGCTACAGAGGGGCACAAGACTGGGGTGTCCACTGTCTCCCCTACTGTTTCTTATGGCGGTGGAGCCATTGGCGGGCAAGATTTGGGGTGACCCCAGGATTAGAGGATTTTGATGGTTAGAAGAAGGGGGAGGACCAGATTTCTCTTTACGCCGACAACATAATCATTTACTTGGGCAAGTCTAGGGTCTCTGGCCCAGTGGTGATGGAACTAATCTGGAAAATCAGGGGCTTTAACGGCCAGCGGGTCAACTGGGAAACATGTTAGCTTCTACCGGTGAAGGGCAGGAGGGAGGCTGTACCATTGGGCTGCCCCCTAGAGATGGCACAGGAGACCATTAAATACCTAGGGATCCACATGGAGATGGACGAACACACCTTCCTGTGGTACAACCCAGAACGGATGCTGTCGAAAGCCAAGGCGGGCGTCCAGCATTGGAACACCCTACCGGTATCGATGCTGGGGCGAGCTAATTTTTTAAAGATGCTGACACTCCCGAGGATCCTCTGTTCTCCAGAACACGCCTTTGAGAATTCCATCTAAGGTCTTTTGGACCATCAAGGGGCTGCAGAGGGACGCGGTCTGGGGCAAAGAGACTCAGAGAGTAGTACTGTTACATTGGTCAGGTCGGTCTGGGAGAGTGGGTGCTGGTGCTCCCATACGTGAGGAAGTACTACTGGGCCTCGCAGTTGGTGGCCGTGAACGAATGGGTATAAGACGACCAGGGGACTTCCCATATTCAGGTTCAGAAACATACCATGGGGAATTACCCACTAGCACTCCTGCTGTATAGGTACCCGCAGAGAACTGCCCTACTGCCGCCGGGCAGTCGCACGATTGAGGCGTGGTGTGCAGCCCTAAGGGCGATGGGTTGGAGTGGGGTGGTGATGAGGGAGGGGTACATCTGAGGGAACAGAGACCTCCCCAAAGTGGGAAAGATGGGGTATCAAACCAGGTGGGCCACAGCAGAGGCGTTCTAAATTAAACACATTATAGAGCACAAACGTCTGACCCCCTTTTGCCGCTTACAGGTTTCCCACGGGTTAGGCAACAACAAACGCTTCACTTATACACGGCTGCACCACACCTTGAGTCGCAAGGGTGGGGATGTCTGGGACCTCCCCGAGCGCTCCACGCAGGAGGCTAATCTGTTCGATGGGAGACTGCCTGTGAAGGTGGTCAAAACACTTTACCAGGTGATCAATAACTTATCCACCTCCCCCCCTGAGCAAACTGAAGTAATAATGGGAAAGGGATCTGGGGGGTATCGAGTACAGGGACTGGGTGGGGGTACTGGGTTTGGCAAGGGACGCCAGGGTTTCTAGCATATTAAGGCTGGTTCAGTACAAGACTATCCACAGGGTGTATTACACCAGGGCCAGGCTCCACAAGATGGGGAGAGCAATGGACCCCAATTGTCTGAAATGTGGAGAGGAGGTCGACACCTTTCCCCACACCATATGGACCTGCTCCAGATGTCAGGGTTTTTGCGGTACAGTCCGGGAAAGGTGGGGGCTGTAAGGAAGGCATGGTATCATGAATGGACAGACGCAAGTGATCACAGTTCAAGGGTGTTTATTAAACTGTATAATGGGTGAGATAAACCTAAATCTAAGATGGAAGCAAGCTACGGCCATCAAATAATAATATTGTGGAGTCTAGTCAAATAAAAAGAGCCTATAAAAAATCTATTGCCAACCCATACCTCTACATTGCAAAAGAATGTGGGGCAATGTTCACAAGAAAAGAAAGAAGTGTTCTCAAAGTAAGTCAGCTTGGGATAGCTGGATTCTCCCTTCCCCACGTTTTTAGCACGGGTCAACGCGTGAGACTTGAGCACAGCACACTTCTGGATTTCTCTAGCACAAGCTCACAGTTCCTTTTATCAATATCAGGACCTTGTGTGCCAAAGTCTTTCATGCAAAAAGTCTCTTGGTTCAGAGGGCCTGATGTATTTAAACAAACAAAAGTTCCTTCAGTACATCGGATAGTTTCTCTTCACACTAGGATCCCCCTCTGCCGGATTCCGATCCTTCTCTCAGTACAATAAACAACAAACCAAAGTTCCTTTCAGGGATTCTTCATGTTGGGCGATTAATCTTCACCTTTGGATCTCCCTCAGCCGATCCTTCTCAGTGTTAGCCTCCCTTAGTCGGGTTCACTACGGCCTTTCATTCACCATATCACCACCTGGTAACATTCAAGAGTCTCAATATCTTTTTAAACAACCATTTATTGTGGACATCCCTCACCCGGGTACACGCTTGTCGACACAGTGGTCATGGGTGCATTCCTATTCACCTCGATTTGCAGGCATCCCTCAGCCGGGTTCACGTTTGCCAAATATATCACAGTTCACTCAGTGGGATTCACTTCCCTTGGCTTTCTCTTGGCATCCCTCCGTCTGGTTCGCATGCCTTCACTTGCCTTCTGGATCTCAAAGGATATCCTAAGGAAACCACTTGGGAAGCAGCCTTAGTCTCGTCCTGCTGCAGAGCGCGTTCAGAGTTCCGGGAAGCCACTGTTCCAGGATGTCCGGGAAAGTAAGTAGCAGTCGCTAGGAATGGGAATTCCAGGAGTCGAATTGAGGAAAAAAGGGGGGAGGAAGGAAACTAGGATCTTGGATAGAAGATTCGCCGAACAGCACACACACACATCAAGTCACTTCAGAAAGACAGCGTTGAGACGCGCGGGGCCGCGGGGGCGTGGCCAATTCATAGGACGTGCCGTGTGCGACGTGAAGGCTGGTGTGAGGCAAGTCGCTTGTTGCGGCCATGTTGGGAGTAACAAGGAATACAAGCCCCGGCGCGATAAGGACCAAGAGGTCCAGAAGGGGCAAGATCTATGGGTCATGACAGCATGCCTTCTCCGAAGACCTGTTCCACCAGGTTTGCCCGGGTGTATGAGATGGAATCTTCTAAGCAGTCGAGGGGTATTTAAGTGAGAAACTGGTTCCCAGGTTCTCTCGCTCGGAGGGTATCCTTTCCATTCAACCAGGTATTGAAGTCGACCCCGTTTATACCTGGAATCGCATATTCGGGACACTTCATATTCTAGCTAATCATTCACAAAAACAGGACTGGGTCTGCAGGATTTTCGGGAGGATTGGAAGTAAGGTTTCAATAGGGAGGTGTGAAGATTGTGTATTTTCTTCCAGGAATCGGGTAGCTTGAGTCGGAATGAGACAGGATTGACGACTTCCTTGTTTGGCCGTAGATGTCGGGGTAATATTTTCGAGGACAACCAGACTTGATCACCAACAAAATAAGAGGGCGCTGGTCTTATCTTGGAATCCGCATAGAGATTGGTGCGTGTTTGGGCCTCTTTCAATTGTTCCTTGGCTTCTTTGTGAATGTTGATGAGAGTCTGTATCCAAGAGTCGAGAGTAGGTACTGGAGTGGGGTGTGGAAGAACAAGGTAAAACGGACGGGTGAAAACCTTGACTGCAATAGAAAGGGCTGACCTTGAGTGCTGAATGGTCGGAATTGTTGTAAGCAAACTCGGCCAGGGGTATGAGGAGAGACCAGTCATCCTGAACCTTGGTGGCAAAACAACAAAGGTATTGCTCCAGAGTTTGCTTTACACGTTCCGTGGCTCCGTTGGTTTGTGGGTGATCACCTGATGAGAGAGCGCGTTGGATCCCTAGAATACGACAGAGATGTTTCCAGGACTGTGAGACATATTGAGGTCCTCGGTCCGATATGATCTTGGAAGGAAGTCCATGGAGACGGAAAATATGTTCCAGGAAGATTCCAGCAAGTTCTGATGAGGATGGTAGTTTATACAAAGGAGTGAAATGAGCCATATGGTTGAATAAGTCTATGGTTACCATGATGGTCGTGTACCCTCGGGAAGGTGGTAACTCCACAATGAAGTCGGTAGCAATAAACTCCTATGGTCTTGTTGGCAGCGATGGTTGCAATAGAAGACCCGCTGGTCTCTTGTTATCATGTTTGTTTTGACTGCAGACAGTACAAGCCTTGACTTACTGTTGTACGTCGGTCTTCATTTGAGGCCACCAAAACTGTCTTTGTATAAGACGGAGGGTGTTAGTTATACCACGATGACCGGAGTGAGGGGTATCATGCTAGAGGTTTATTATCTTGTGTTGCAATTTCTGCGTATGAATGACCAGTGCGTTGTCTTTGAATAGATATTCTTCCTTGACTCTTAGATTCCATGGATTCTTCCTTGAAAGTTCCTTCCAGAGCTCAGAGGACTGGGTTTGCACTCGGATTTCTTCCAGGAGGTTGATTGCTTGAGCTACAAAGATAGTTTGGGGAAGCATCTTTGGATAGGCCTTGTCCTCAGCGGCAGCGTAGTCTGGACGTCGAGATAAGGCGTCAGCAATCATGTTTTGCGATCCGGGAACGTGAGTGATTTGGAACTGGTATTGAGCAAAGAAGTAGGCCCAGCGGGCCTGACGACTGTTCCTGCACTCCAAAGACTGTAGGATTTGGAGTTTCCGATGATCTGTGCGGACCTGAACTGGATATCTAGCACCCAGAAGTAGGTGTCGCCATTCAGTGAAGGCTTGGCGGATGGCCAATAGTTCCTTTTCCAGGACGGAATAGTGAGTCTCACTGGGGGTCAGGGTTAGTGAAAGGTAAGAAATGGGGTGTTCCAGTCCATCCTCAAGTTCCTGTTTCAAGACCGCCCCTATGGCGTAGTTGGAGGCATCCGTTTCCACTAGAAATGGGCGATTTGTGTCGGGCTGGGTCAGGATGGGGGCTTGTGTGAACTCTGTCTTCAATTGTTGGAATGCCTTATCTTGCGATGTAGACCAGTTAAAGGGGGTGTCCTTCAATAGAGCTATGATCGGCTGAACAATCTCGGAAAAGGTAGAAATGAACTTCCGGTAGAAGTTGGCGAGCCCCAGGAAGGATTGCACCTGTTTCACAGAAGTGGGAGCGGGCCAAGCCAGTATGGCCTTTACCTTCGAAGGGTCCATGCCAATTCCTTCTGGGCTAAGGATGAATCCTAGGTAGTGAACAGAAGTAACGTGGAACAAGCATTTTTCGGGTTTGGCTAACAATTTTTCACAAAGTCGTTGTAGTACTGCCTTTACGTGTTCTTCATGTTTTAGAGGATCTTTGGAAAACATCAATATGTCATCCAGATAGACAATGACGAAGAGGAACAACATATCAGAGAACACCCTGTCCATAAAACGCTGAAAGACTGCGGGAGCATTGGCTAGTCCAAAAGGCATGACTAGGTATTCAAAGTGACCAAAGGGTGTTCTAAAGGCTGTCTTCCATTCGTCCCCTTCCCGGATTCGTATTAAATGGTAGGCACCCCGAAGATCCAGCTTCGTGAAAATTATGGCTCCTCTCACAGCTTCCAGGATATCCGAAATCAGGGGCAGTGGGTATCGATCTTTGAGGGTGCATTGGTTTAAGCCTCGATAGTCGAGGCAAGGTCTAAGTTTCTTGGGAACGAAGAACAATGAAGCACCCGCTGGAGATTTCAAGGGTCTTATGGTGCCGTTTTCAAGATTGGTGTCGAGGTATTCCTGAAGGGCCTTTTTCTCAGGTTCGGAAAGGATGAACATTTGGCCGAAGGGAATTGCAGCTGAGGGATCTGTATCAATGGCACAGTCTTCAGGCCTGTGAGGGGGTAATGCTTGGACTATGGCGGTAGAAAATACATCAGTAAACTCCTTATAGGACTCTGGAACTTGTATGATTTTGGAAACCATGAGCGATGTTTCTTGGTCTCTTGGAGGTTCTTCAGGAGTTATTGAGGAAGGCCCCAGGGATAGACAGTGCGACATACAGAACTCTGAGCCCAGGAATAATGATCCTGCAGTCCAATTGATATACGGATTGTGCTTTTGTAACCAGGGCATACCCAAAACCATGGGGTAATGGGCTGACTTTATGATGTCGAATGTAATCCGCTCTTGATGATGATTTATGGAAAGTTGGATCTCTTTAGTCTGCAGGCTTATGGGTCCTGAAGAGAGGGGTCTTCCGTCAATTGCTTCCACCGGCTGCATGGTGTTTCGTGTCTCGTACGGAATATGATGACTAACAACCCAGTCTTGATCAATGAAAATTCCCATAGCTCCGCATTCCACCAAGGCCAGAATGGGATAGGTCTTGTCTTCGGAGGGCGAGAGGAAGGCCTGTAATATCACCAAACTATTTTGCCCAGGAGAGTTCAAGGATGGAATTGATGTGGAGCAAACATCTCTCTCCCGACACCTCGCTCCATCTAGGATCGGGAGCTGGCGTTTCCCGAATGCCATGGAGGGGCTAGAGGGCATTCTCTAACGAGATGTTTATCCGAGGCACAATACATGCACAGGCCTGTATGGATCCTTCTCATCCTTTCCTGAGGGGAAATAGGCCCACGCAAGGCTCCGATTTGCATGGGTTCCGGACCTGTGTCAGGGGTTGGGTCAGAATTGGTTTCAAGGAAATTCTTTTGAAAAGGTGTCTTAGGCTTTCTCCTTTCAGCCTTTCTTTCCTGGATTCGAAAGACTATCTGCAGGGCTTCAGGGGACCAATCCGCTTCCTTGACCAGTTGTTTGAATCTAGTGACGTATGTTAGCATATCCTGGGAGCCCTGTCGGAAATCAAGTAAGCGTTCTTGAGCACTAAAAACCTATTCTGGGCGGTCGAACATAGTCTTGAGTGCCTGAATGAATCCATCATAATCATCCAGGAGGGCATCCCCTGAGTTGACTAAGGGCGTGTCCCAGGTCAATGTGTTCCCTGTGAGGAGCGAGATAATGAACCCCACCTTCGCCCTAGAAGTTGAAAAATAATAGGGCTTAAAGGTGAAATGTACCAAGCAGGAATCCAGGAATCCACGTAAGGATTTTGCCGATCCATCATATTTGTCCACCACTCCACCAAGTAACACACTGTCCTTGTTAGCGGGGTCGCGAGACAAAACTAGCTGCTTTAGCGCAGCATTCTCAGCCTTTAAGTTTTGTACTTCAGTTGTGAGCTCTTGCATGCCAAGCATAAGGTCCTGGACTGCTTTCTCCATAGCAGTATCAGTGTCGGTCGTTTGGCGTCTCAAACTGTCGTAAATCTCCCCCCCGTCTCACCTGAGATCCCTTCTTGCTCTGTTCCGCGGGAGGATTCCTCTTGTGGACGGATTGGGCCTTGTATAGACTCGCTCGTGTCTCGTCCCGCTGCAGAGTGCGTTCAGAGTTCCGGGAAGGCCACTTTTCCAGGATGTCTAGGAAAGTAAGTAGCGGTCGCTAAGAATGGGAATTCCAGGAGTCTAATTGAGGAAAAAAGGGGGAAGGAAGGAGGAAGGAAACCAGGATCTTGGATAGAAGATTCCCCGAACAGCACACACACGTCAAGTCACTACCGAATGATAGCGTTGAGACGCGCGGGGCCGCGGGGTACTTGGCCAATTTATAGGACGTGCCGTGTGCAACGTGAAGGCTGGTGTGAGGCAAGTCGCTTGTTGCGGCCATGTTGGGAGTAACAAGGAATACAAGCCCCGGCGCGATAAGGACCAGGAGGTCCAGAAGGGGCAAGATCTATGGGTCATGACACCCCTTGCAATTGGTTAGAATAGTCAGGTGTGTCTTTGCCTTGCTCCTGGCATCCATTTCTATTTACCTTGTGGACTTTTTTTTCATTTCTCTGCTGCACCTGCGACACCTCTCTCCTGCCCCTTGTCTGTGATTGGCTGTTTCCCTCCAGGAGGCAGGCTCTTAACCATACCCCCTAGAGCAGCCCACTGCCTGTGCAGCCCCTTCAGCTAAGGGCCCCAAGGCAAAGGGCAGCTCCCAAAGAAGCAGCTCCAGACAGTGTTTGCCCGTGTTCGCCTGAGAAGCCAGTAGCCAACTGTCAACCGGCAGCGACTGACTGATAAGATAAGTGTGGTCTGGGTGGGCAGTAGAGCAATCACTTTATTCCAAAAAACCCTGACTGTCTTATTACCTACACATTAGCATACCAAAATCAGCCAAAACTTGCAATTATTGCACCAATCACACACGCCCGTGACATCTTCTGGGAAGATCAGTGGGAATCCAAGCGCACTTAAATGCCCTTCATATTTTGAAGTCTAAGCCTTTCCCCCCGCTGTCTAGGAATCAAAAACCTAGCTGTGTTTAGATCTGCCATTCTGTGAAAACTAGACCTTTCTCCCACTATCTAGAAATCTCAAATTCAGCTGTGTTTAAATCTGCCTTTTTGTGAAAACTAGGCCTTTCTCCCACTATCTAGGAACCTCAAACGTAGGTGTGTTCATATCTGCCACTCTGGGGAAACTAGGCCTTTCTCCCACCATCTAGTAATCTCAAATTTAGGAGTATTTAGATCTACCTTTTCGTGAAATCCAGGCCTCCACCAACCATCCAGGAACATACGGCTACCTGGCTAAAAGCAACTAACCATAGCTTGATCACTACCCAACTAAGAACCAAGGTCAGGTCGTTCACCTCCCACAACCGACTGATAACCCAATTGCCTACCGTCTCTCCAAGGCTTAATATCCCAACACCACTGCACCTAGACCCTCCACCCACAGGAAAGAGAGATACGAAACCCAAATCCACTGTTTAGGCAGCCACCCGGGAAACCCCCAGCAAACTACCTGCATCCTAGAACAACCCAAGTCCACAATCCCCCAAATATCTCAATATCACTCATACCCAGACACCCCAGCCAGTCCACAACAGCAGCCCACTATATCACAACTACACCCAGATTTTAAATATGTACAAAAGAAGCAAGGCCACATAGTGCACCGCGCAATCACAAGGCAAAAGGACAAGATTCAACACATGCAAACCACAAGAGATCCTACTGGTGGACTACAGCCCCTGTAACCCAAACCAAAGAGGAAAAGAAAAAAATGTTTTGAGAAATAAATAAATCCAAGCCCTGCGAACACCTAGGGCCAACAAGATGCCGCCACACAGAACAGGACGCCTCCAAACAAAGACGGAACAAGGAACAATCCCAATGCAGCCGCTCCCTCTTCCAATAGAAACTGCCACAAATACAGAACGCACCCCTACAAACACCACAATGAACAGAACAAACGTCATGAGAAGAAAAAAATCCCTGTATCTAACACCGTACCTCGCAACTGCATCCACACCCCAATGCCACCAGCAGTTCTAGGCAGACAGAAAACCTATTGGAACCTCGCAGGAAAATAAGAGAAGATTTGAGAAGAGAAAGGAACGAAATCAATGCCCTCACTCCCTACACAACAAAAATACAAGGGCAGCGTCAACAACTACATCAAAACATAGATGATGAAGAAGTAGAAGATTTCTTAAACACAGCTATCAATCTAACGGAACAATTCAATGACGAAGCAGAGCCCACAGAGCTCCAATCAATTTGTGTAAGCAAAACAGGAGCAACCCAACAGAACTACTGCAAGACAAAACAGACACAAAATAAACATAACTCAGTTGAAAAGATCCATTGTAACTTAATCAACGCAAGATCAATGTCCAAACATGCCACAGAGATTTTTGCCCTCCTGTGCGACGGGGGTTTTGACATCCTATTCATAACCGAAACTTGGCTAGATGAAAACTACAGAATCACATTCCACTACTGCCTCCCTGAGAACATCAAGTGCTCACTGGCAAGCAGAAAAAAAAGAGGAGGAAGACTGGCAGTAGCTTACAAAGAACACTTGAAAATTAAAACGGATGAACCACGAAGCATCAAACTGTGAATCCCTAATCATTTACCTAACAGCAAACCCCAAAACTAACCTCAAATTTGTTCTAGTTTACAGACCACTGACATATGATGCGACTTTCGTGGACGCCTTCACAGAAGCCATTCCTAACTTAGCCATCGAGCAGGAACACCTTATAATCCTGGGAGACTTCAACATCTGGTTTGAAGAAGAAACCGCTAACTCAAAAAAATCATTAGCCAAACAATTGAAGACAATGAAACTACATCAGCTAGTCAAGGGAGCAACTCACACGGCGGGTCATACACTAGACGCAATCTTCGCCAACAAAAACCTTATCACCACGGCACCACCAATACAGATCCCCTGGAGCGACCACCTCATCATCCCTTTTGTAATCACGCTACCCAGGACAACAGCCAAACAACCTGACAAACTGACCACCATCATGAAAAGAAACTGGAGGACCATCAAAGCTAGTAACCTTAATAGAACAACTGGAAATCAACAAACCACTGACAAGGGCACTGAACGAAGCTGACCTCGACAAAATAACAGAACTACTGCACAAGTGGATCGCCGAAACAATCAACCTCTCCAGGGAAAACCCTTTTTTAAAATTATTTTTTTATTTTATTATTTTTTGCATTTTGTTTAAAGTGCTCACACAGCCCGCGGGCATCTAGGCGCTGTTACATGAATGCTTTTTTTTTGTTGGTCCTACTTGCCTATTTATAACGCGCTTAAACACCCAGAGGTTTCTAACCGCGGACCCGGGGATCGAACCTATGTTGCCTCGTGTCGTCTTGCTTCTAAGGCACGCACGGTGCTGCTAAGCTATCCTTCCGGGACACCTTTCACCCCATCACGCTAAAGAGCAACAGCAAAATGGTTTAACCCGTTTATCAGCGACATGAAAAGACAAAACCAAGACGCTTGAACTAGAGTGGAGGAAAAAATATGACCAGGCAAAGAAATTACAATTCCAACGACAAATCCGCTCATACAAAAAGGAAAACCACAAGGCCACAAAGAAATTCTACGACAACCGAATCTCCAAAGCTGCCAACACTCAAAAAGAACCGTTTAACATCATAAACAAAATGAGAAACCCCCCCTGGCTGCATCAACACACCCATGCCGTCACTGAAACTATGCAAAAACCTTGCAGATTACTTGAAGAACAAAATCAGCACCATCCACCAAATCATACAAAGCAGACCAATCTACCACACCATGCAACTAACCTTTCCAGCCGAGGATCGTCAGAACAAACTACAAAACGTTCCCCAAAAAATCAGCAGAGACATTTGTCAAGCTGGTAAGAAACAACAACAAAGCTGGCTCCCCCATGGATCCCTGCCCCCCAGACATAAACAAATCAATCCTCACGCAATGAGCACCCATGGAACACAACAGAAACCTTTTCCAAAAATCACTTAACAGGAAAAGTACAATGATCATTCAAATAGGCACACATCAAGCCGCTCCTCCTCGACAACTACAGACCCATTTCAAACATCCCCTATGCAGCAAAACTGCTTGAAAACTACGTATATAGAACAATACAAGATTACATAGAAGAACACCTTGTGCTGGACCAGGCACAAGTAGGCTTCAGACCGATCAGATTAACAGAAACAGCACTGCTCTCAATATGGGACTACCTGAAGGCTAATGTAGACTTGGACACAAGCGCAGCTCTAATAATTCTGGATCTCTCAGCAGAATTTGACACAGTCAACCATGACATCCTCATCAGGCGAGTGGAAGACCTAGGAATCACCAACCTAGCCTTGTTAGGCAGAAACCTGTGCAGTTCCTTTAGGGACCACTGCAAAAGATTTAAGACTACAGGTTTGGCAGTAAACCCACTTGGTATCAGGCTGTACCACACAGATTCACTTGGTAGCTGTGGCTGAGCAGTCAGACTTCCCTCAATAAGAGTTAGGCAGTATACAGAGTATTCACAATAGGTCAAAAGAACATACGTCAAAAGAACACAGTAGAACAAGTAAACACTGACCAGAGCTCGGTGTAAAAGAGATATAATTATTTATTTAAAATCACATCTAGAAAAACACACAGGCACTAATATTAAGCAGTTCAAAAACACGGTCACTAAAAGATATACACTCCCTTAAAAGAATATTAGACAATTCTTAAGTAAAGCCGCACTTATTTTCAGACAGCAGTGAGCGCTTAACGCAGATGGCACTCTAATAATTCGTTTTAAAAAGGGAGAGAAAAGCAGATTATAATTTGAAACAGATCCCAACACTTTCACAAGAACACATCAAGAGAGGAAGGCAAAGTAAAAACCTTGAAGTTAGAGTTCAGAAGGCCGGATCCACTTTAAGAGGATCAGAACGAAATGTGTCCAAGGTCACACGGTTGAAGTGCACAAAAAGTCTTGCAAAGGTTCAGAAAGAGTTGGACCAAAAGAAAGGGACCAGTTAGAGGGTCAAGGCGCCAGCCCAGTCCAGAAGGTTAAGGGATTATTATTACCTGGTAGCAATCTTTAGAAAGGGAGGCCTGGCGGACACGGTACATTAAAGTGGTGAGAATACTCCAGCGGGGGCAGTTGTTCCTGGCAGCGGATGCAAGTCAGTGCTTCGTCTGGGGGAAGAGAGGATCTCGTCGGGGAGGAAGACAGGGGTCCGTTGCACTGCGAGGGAAGAAACCAGCGGCAGAGTTTTCAGGTAAAAGGAGCTTTCCTTTTATTCGCGGTCCAGTGGTAAGTGGCTATCCGGTTGCCGGGGTGCTTGGCACGGGCAATTCGACCACAAGACGTCCTGGGATGCGAGGAAAAGAAGGTAAACTGGTTGTGCCCACCAGTCAGGGGAAGAAGCCTCTCCAGCCGGGAGATCTTCTCTGTCGTCGGGAAGTGGTGAGTCGGTTCCGCAGGGCTCCACCGGTGGTGTCATCGTGGTAGGTCGGCTCAGCTTCTCCCTCGTCGGATTCTCAGGTCCTGTGGCGACTTCTGAAGTTGCAGTCCCCAAAGCCCCGCTTTTATGCAGCACACCCCCATTCACTCAGCCTAGCTGTCAATCAAACATGCTAAGTGGTGAGCCGGCCGGCTCACCACTTGGGCCAATCACACGAGAGTGCGACTTGAGTTACCAAGGTAACTCAGTCCAGGGTGCCTAAACCCCCTCCCACACCCCCTGTAGTACCCAGACAGAGTGGCACCACTTTTGGAGGCTTCTGTGGAGAAGCCCGCCAAAAAGTGGAACAAAGGGCTCGACTTGGGTTGGAGTCACAGAAGAGAACACAAACGCCATTTTAGAATCGAGTCCTGGCAAAAAATACCAACCGGCGAATTAATATTAAATAAATAAACCGGCGGTATGTTCGAGGCTATGAGAATTAAATAATTAAAGTTAGTAGCCTCGAAACAATGGGAAAATCCCATAGGTATATATTCGCGGTCGAATATAAAAAGTAATATCCACTGCCACCAGCCAAAACTCGATCAGGGGGGACGGAGACGTGCCCCCTCGACTAACAGACCCCGGGGCAATCGAATTGCCCCGACCAGTACGTCCACAATATGATGGTTTGTACTGGTTTGTGTTCATAATTTGGGACTAGTAAAGCCAATGGTGACTTTACATGCCCTGGGAGACAGTAGTCAGTCCCAGGGTATGGAGTCTATGGTGGGGTGTCACTATGACACCCCTGTGTCATTGCACGGAGGGTGCTGTGTAACACACATAGGAAAAACACATGAGACCCTATGGAGTAAAAGACCCATAGCCCATAAAACACATGGAAAGTTAAAGGAACACCTTAAATCATGTCTAAGAGTGGGAGCAAAAAGAATCTCACTCTTAGCAGGAGAGAAAAAAAATAAACCCCAAAAATCCAGAAAAGCTGCTGGGGGACTCACTAGGTTTGGGAAATTAGCCTTACAGAGAATTCTCCCTAACAAGCCTCGTGCTGGATTAAATCTTCCCTAAACAGTCTGGATCAAACCCTTCAAATTCACTCCAAGGGAATCCACCAGTGGAGTACCACAAGGATTCTCCCTATCTCCGCTGCTCTTCAACATATACCTGGCTCCACTAATCAAGCTCATTAAAAGATATGGCCTCACATGCTACAACTATGCCGATGACACACAGATCTACAAAGTACAAAACACACGCAACGAAAACACAAACCTGCAAGAATGCCTACAAGAACTCTACGGCTGGATGAACACAAACAACCTCAAACTCAACCCTGGCAAAACAGAAATAATGGTTATATCCAAAAACAGCCACTACATCCCATGGCCAACAAAACTAGGAACAGCACTGACCTCATCATCATCAACAGTAAAGAACCTCAGAGTCCTGATGGACAACGAACACTTGAGCCGCAAGTAAATGCTATAATCAAGACATGCTTTTCCTCCTGCACACAGTACAAAGGGTCCAACCGTTCCTCTCCTTCACCCACAAAACACTCACCATCATCGCACTCATTATGTCCAGAGAAGACTACACCAAAAGCCTATCGCTATTGGATCCATTCCTGGGAAAGGACCAGTGTGCGAGTATCACTGGGATGGGGGGTGCTCGAGGAGTGGAAGTGGGACACCGACGGGCGAGACGCGCTATCCCCCTTTTTTCTAAAACCTTTTCCAATCCTGCTATGTAGGATACTCAGAAACTCTACCTTCACCTTCAGGTTTCTCACATACCCTTACTCCATGCCATGTAGCCACATTTGTTTCACATGGGAACTGGGAAAGAAAATCTACATTTTCCTGGTCTTTTCCCTTTCTATGTTCCACTGTTAAACAATAGGATTGTAGGTCTAGAAACCATTGCATGACCCGAGGGTTGGAGTCTTTGCGTTGGCTAATCCAAAGTAGGGATGAGTGATATGTAACAAGTGTGAAAAGTCGTCCTAATAGGTAGTATCTAGGATGGAGTATGGCCCATTTGATGGCCAGGGTCTCCAGTTCCAACAGAGAGTATTTTTTTTCACGTGGGTACAGTTTGCAGCTAGTGAATAATATGGGGTGTTCCAATCCCTCGCAAACCTGGGATAGGACTGTTCTTAACCCTGTAGGGGAGGCATCCGTCTGCAATGTGAGTTCTGTAGAAAAATCGACTACCTTCAGGATTGGGTTCTGGCACAGAGTTTGTTTCAAGGTGTTATAACAAATTTCATCTTTGTCATTCCAATGACATTTCTGTGGTTCGCTATTCTTAAGTTTATCTGTTAGCTGGGCTGTTTTGTCCAGAAAATGAGGGATAACCCTACTGTAATACCCTATCAACCGGAGAAATGCTCTGATCTCTTTTGATTTTGGGTGTTGGTGTATCTAAGACAGTTTTTACCTTCTCATGTTGGGGTTGTACCTTTCTGTTTCCTACAAAGAAGCCAAGGTATTTTACGGCTGACCAGGCCAGTCTGCACTTAGCTGTATTAGAAGTTAGGCCAGCGTTTCTGAGGACTTTCATGATGGTATAAAGATGGAAGAGATGGTCCTCCCAAGTCTTAGTATAAATGACGATACTGGCAATATAAGCTCCACAGAAATCTGAATAAAGTTGTAGGATTTGATCCATGAGGTGTTGGAAAGTGGCAGGTGCAAAGTGTAAGTCAAAAGGAAGGACTTTGAATTGAAACAGTCCTATGGGCATTGAAAACATGTTTTTTTTTCCTCCTGATCTGACCCATATACGGGAACTTGCCAATACACGTTTGTTAGATCTAGGGTAGATAGATAAGTGGCTGCTCCGAGTTTATCAATTAGGTCATCAATGCGTTGATGTGTGGCATGGCATCGAAGTCCGAAATGGCATTAACTTATTAACTTGACAGAAGTCTATGCAGAATCTCCAGGAACGGTCAGGTTTTGTGACCAACACGGTAGGAGAGGACCAAGGGTTTGAAGAAGGCTCGATAATATTGGCTTTCAACATTTTGTTGACTTCTTTAATCACTATCTGTTTACGGGGTTCTAGAAGTCTATATGGTTTTAAATGTACCACTTTACCTTTATGATATGATGTGATATGGCATTTATAAACCGCCTATACAAGAGTGTTTCAAGGCACGAAATTTTAGGTGCTCTTATATAGTTGTATGTGCCTTTTACTCTTCCTGGTTTTTCTGAGACTAAATCGGGAAACAAGTCCACTACACCTTTTAGGTCTTCTTGTTGTTGGACAGCTAACTCTGAGGAATTAAATCAAAGTTATCTATCTCGTCTAGAACCGAGCATGCTAGTATTTTGGCATGGCTGGCTGATGGGTTTTCCCTCCACTCTTTCAAGAGATTTACATGATACAAATGGACTTTCTGTTTTCTGTCCAGTTGGGCTATTTTATAAGTACAGGTTCCCGTTCGTTCTATGATCTCATAAGGTCTGTGCCACTTGGAGACAAGTTTGTTTTCTGAGGTGGGTAAGAGGACCAGCACTTCTTTCCTATAGAGAATGATCTTCACAAGAGGATAGCTCAGGGCCACCACACTCCTCTTCGAAGTATGACGATGCGGAGCAACACAGGTTTGATCCCCGTGTTTGTGCTTAGAAACCTCTGGGTATTAAGCGTGTTATAAATAACCCATTACAATCTTAAGCTTACTTTTTTATCATACGCGGATGTCTGTTGGCACTGGGCCTTTTCCAAATGAGTATGAACTAGGTCACGAACCAATTTCATATGTTCTCGGATTCTGGTAGCGGTCTGCGTGATAGGAATGGGGGCCTCCTCTTGTTCGTCCCATGTTTCTCAGAGCATGTCTAGGACATCTCTGGGCTATCTACTATAGAGTAGTTCAAAAGGAGAGAAACAGGTGGAAGCTTGAGGGGTTGTTCTTACAACAAATAGTGCCCATGGGAACATTCATTCCCAGTCTTTCCCGTCCTTATCTACAAGTTTTTGTAAGATTAGCTTCAGGGTTTTATTGAATCTTTCTAACAAACCATCGGTTTGAGGATGGTACACAGAAGTTTACAAGGTGGTAATGTGGAGTAGCTCTTTGACTTCCGACATAAGTATACTCATAAAATGTGAACACTGGTATGTTAGTATTTCCTTGGTAAAGCCGACCCTGGATAAATACAGTAGAAGGTTAAGGATTAGCTGTGTGGTATTATTTTGCATTGGGAATGCCTCAGGATATCGGGTTGCATAATCTACGATCACCAAGACATATTTATTGCCTAATCTGGATGTTTCTAGAGGTCCAATTATATCCATACCAATTCTTGAAAAGGGGATTTGTATGATCAGCAACAGTGCTCTGTCATGTTAAATCTGGTCAACTTACCTGCACTTTAACTAAAGTTTTTTCAGTGATATATATGGTTTGAAATCGTAATTGGAGAAGCAGAATATTAAACATTCAGGCAAATAAACACAAAGTGCCTGCAATTGAACTACATTGGACTGAATTGCATATTATTATAACGGCATAGGAACAGAAGCATCAAAAAAGGGAAAGGAGGAGGGAATTGCACATGCATGCAAGGAATAACTGTGCACCCTGCAGAGACCTTTCTGCCCATGCCTAGACAACATTCCATACTGTGGATAGAGTGGAAGGAATATTGATGGAATAATATGAAGACTGTAAACCAAGAGGGGCTCTGAAGATAAAGAGATCCCTGTTGCTACATGCTTTGGGCCCAGAGAGGCAGCAGAAATATATACAAATGCCCTTTTTGAATACAAACGAAGCGGGGTATTTAGATGTTCATGAAAGCACAATACAACAACTGGACTTATATTACGCTCCAGGGACAAACATTGCAATAAATAGATTTAATTTCTATTTAAGAATTCAGAAACAAGAAGAGAAAATAGGGACATACGTTTCTGCTTTGAAAACATGGTCATGGTCATTGTCATTCAGATTTGGTGCAGGAATAATCGTGGAATAGTTGAGCTGGGATCAAATTATAATTCATACCAATGATTCGGCAATACAAGAGAGTCTATGGATGGTCAGGGATCACAATTTAGCCAAAACGATTGAACACACCCAAATGTGTGCGATGGAGATTAAAACAAAGAAAAAGGAAGTGTTACAAAATAAAAGGGTGAGAAATACTGTTGCGACAACATATGGACAAAATAGAGTAAGACTGGAGGAAACCGACGTAAGAAAGATAACCAAAACATTCGGCAAGCTTGATTAATCGTTTTACGCTTCGCCCGAATATGCATGGATACTCGCAAGCTTCATGAACACAACAAGGAAGCACGAAAAACTCTCCTTTGAACCGATGCACATATACGACAAATTGGTGGTAGAAGCAAAGAAAAGGCTCCGATCTGACATAAGAAAGATTTGACATAGCAAAGACACGGACATGGCAACTGCCCTGAAAACCAGGAAACAAATGTGTACGAACTGGCTTATAGCAACCAAAGTACAAAGAGCCCAACATGGTACAGAAACCATCATGAGAAATATCACCAAAAACAACACCAGACAACTATGGGAACTCCTCAACAACAATGGCAAACTGCAACCAAGGCTTCTCACCTGCAATGTTGACGAAGAAAGTTGGGTAGCCCACTTTTCCACTCTCTATGCAGCACTCCCTCAAGGAACTCCATTGACAATAAACCAAAGCATGGATAAATTGGACCGGGATGACATTGAGATAATGATTACTCACTGAACTCGTCACAAGCGCCCGGCCCAGACGACATGACCAACTGTATCTTAAGAGTCCCCTGCGCTGATTTCTTTACCATTTTGCTGAGAAAAATTAGAGTCAAAAACGAACCTGAAATCATGGACAAATTGTTAGGCTCACCTGGTCTCGACAATGGCGCCGAACGGAACTGGACGGTCTGATGTTGAATGGCTCCTTGTGCCCCCTCTGATTCCCTCTTCCGTCACGGACACAGGTTTGCCTAAAAGGCTAAATGAAATGTTACCCAACCGTAAAGGGGAGGGCCAACGCCTGCCTCCCATGGCCTTCTTGTGCACCCCTATGCTATGTCTCACCTTAGTGTTATGAATGGCAGACTCTCCATCCTGCGACTGTTTATAGGGGTGCATAGTAGTTCTAGGATCTAGTTACTTCACTGGTCCAGCAGCGTTCCAGACAACTATGACCCAATGGGGTAAATCTTTATACCAATGGTATGGATTGCTTTAGAGTTCAAGTTGCCAAAGTTCACTTTTGTACCTCTTTCTTACAGGTTTCCCCTTGGTGCGAAAAGATGAAGCGGACTTCTTCCCAGGAACGTTGATTGAGCTGGATTCCAAGGTAAGTTTCACTCCAGCATTATGTGATAAAGTCTTTACATGCGGTATTGTTCTTTTGCGCAACTAACCTGTTGTTCTTTTGTATTCTGCAGGTGCTGTATCTCAGGGACGGAGATCGCGTGGTAATGCCTTGCGGGACCGCTAGGAAATGCAGCTTTCAGGTAAGCAGTAGCGCTGCATAAGAGTTAAATGTCCAATGAGGCCTTTCCCCAATGCGCAGCTAACCTAATGTCTTCTTTGTGTTCAACAGGTGCAGCACCTCCTGGAGCGGCGATCGAGTGATGGTGGCAATCAAGTGATGGTGCTTTGATGGATTGCTGGGATGAGCAGCCCTCTGGTGAGTATTAGCGCTGCGCAGGTTAGCAATGTAGTTTACGTGGTCCGCGTGGCTAACCTGATGTTTTTTCCTTTTCAGCTTAGCAGAAACGGAAACTCCAGAGCGAACGAGATGGAGCATCACGTAAGAGCCTTGTTCTGTTTTCTCTCCTCTCTCTTCATTCCTTTGCAGTTAGCTTGTGAAGAACGGGCGTGGCTGAAGACAGGCCTTAAATTAACAGACACGGTGAGCGTTACGCTGCAGGAATGCAGAATAACGCGAAGCGTGTTCTGTTCTGAGGGCGTGGTTTATATAGCTTTCAAGAAGTAGTTCCCAGGTAAAGTAGTCCCTCCAACCACATCCTAGCAAGTAGTCCTCAGGTAAAGTAGTCCCTTCAGCCTACCTCAGACTGGTCTGTACGTGGTCCAGGAAGCCCTTCGGGAATTCTTTGGGGCCTTAAAGGTCCCCATGGGTGCCAATAGCCTGGTCAGGTTGGTCTGTTCCTGATGTCTGGGGGCAAGTACCGAGACACAAATGCTGTCATTGTCCTGATCTTCAAGAAAGGAGATCGGGAAAATCCCAAGCACTATCGGCCAATCGCACTACTTGACGTCATGAGTAAGATCTTTGGCACTATTCTCCTACAAGAACTGACTGCATTGGCTAAGGGAAATGGCCGGCTAGATCCATGGCAAAAGGGGTTTGTCAAAGGAGCCGGCACAAGCTTAAATCTCTTTATCTTGAAACTACCAGCAAATTCTCTGGATCCTATATGCAGATGATATGGTTATGCTAGATCAGACACAGATTGGACTACAGCACAGATTGGATGCCTTTGTCAAATACACGACTACAAACAACCTGAGAATAAACCTAAAGAAACCTGTGTATTGAAATCGGGAACAAAACTGGGGAACAAAAGGGCAAAAAAGAAGACCTTCTGTTGACACATAGCGGGACAACCGCTTACACAAGTCAACTCCATTACCTATCTAGGCATCCTGCTCATCTGCAACATCATTGAAAAGGAGTGGTATGACATCTTGCGCACCAAGACCAAAAATCTAATTGCCAAAGCCATCTTATATCGATACGGGAAGTACACCCTGTCCCCAGTTCTTAACTTCTACAAACAAAAGGTGGTACCTATGCTGACATATGGAGTGAAACACTATTGAACATGACCTGGAAAACATAGCCCATTCTGGAAGGACTGTTTTGGAAACAGGTACTACATCTACCCAAGAGCCTACCTATCAGCTCCATCAGATATGAGTTGGGCCTACAATAAATTGAATCTCTAGTCCTATGGCAATCTTTATCGCTTGTTAGGAAATGCATAGCAACAGAAAACTCTCCTCCGTTTGAAATCCTCAGAACTGCAAAAAACTGAAACAAGGGAAGAATTGCTGGCCCAGTGGAAGGAAATAAATGTGAAATGGCTCAAAGAAATAGGAACCACAACTGATACATTGTTAGTGAATTATACCACCATGGTCCAAAAGAAAACAAAGGAGCATGATTGAATACAAACACAGGATGAAAAGGCTGCATGCCGACTGAACATCCTGCAGACCTTAGAGAGAAGAGCCCTGAACGACACTCTGAAATATCGGATTACATTTCCTTCGAGACACTACCAGGACATGTTCCTAAGATTTAGGCTTAACGCGCTCCCCGCGGTCGAGATTTTATGCATCTGGAAGCTAAACCCTACCGAGAACGTAAGATGCAGATTCTGTCAAAAAGACTACAGTGGAATCGTCACAACATCTCATGATTGACTGCCCGGCACTTAGAAACCTGAGACAAACGTTCTTGGGGAAACATGTGGACAAATCCAAAACATTATCAACAGAGGACCGGCGGGACATGATTCTGAGTGGCTCTAACGTGAGTCTAGCGGTGGCAACGATGACATTTTTGGAAAAAGTACTATATCAGACAAACATGATAACATAAGGAATGTCATGCATATAATACATTTCAAAGGTTTAAATAAACCATAATGCATTTTCTTTTTTTAAAGGTTAAGAAATAAAGTATATGTGAAGTAACCAAGGAAAATATGCAAGTGAAAGAATGCTCCAGAGGGTGACTTTGACAAAAATAGATGTTATCGGTGTGGAAGGATTGGGCACTATGCACATTCTAATCTATGCCCAGCATTGGGACAACGGTGCACTGCATGCAACATGAAGAGACATTTTGCCCTGTTCTGTAGAAACAAGAAAAGAGTGAACATGGTTCAAGAAGAGGATGAGGGTGAGGAAGACGAGAGACTAATGGTAGTGTGAAATGATGGAGACCTGGAGTGTCCAAGTTGCGAAGAGGTGGTCAGAAATTCAAAAGTAAAGATGATGGTTAATAGCTGCTCACCATACTCATTTGTCGCAGCAAATAAATGGAAGGAACTGCAAGGTGCAGGGATGCACCCAAACCTGCAGACACCTGAAATAAGAAACCCTGGGGGCTTTCGAAGGAACCCTGATTAAAATGCTGGTATGGTTCAGAGCAATGGTTTAAGTGAAGGTTAGGAGTGCAGAAATAAAAATATATGTGTCAAAGAAGGGAGTAAATGTGTTAGGATAGCTTGACCGAGCCACGTTGAAAATAAGGCTAGACCCGTGTTTGGTGGAACCAGTATTGAGCATTGAGGGAATGGAGAAGTCGGAACAAGACATGTTTCCATAGATTTTCTCTACAGGGTTGGGACGGTTTAAGGGCTATGCTCATAGTACTATTCTAAAGGCAGAAGCTCAAATGGTATTGGCCTGGAGTTGTGCACTAAAAGAGAAAGTGGAAGAGGATTTGAGTAGGTTGGAAACAGATGGAGTGATAAAGCAAATAGAATCTGTGGAGTGGGTAAGCCCGATTGTTGTGGCAACAAAAATATACGGGAAGCTGAGGATATGTGTGGATCTAAGAGATGTTAACAAAAACATATTAGTGGACTGGTTCCCTCTACCAATTATAGCAGATTTGTTAAATTGCTTACAAGGGGCACATCTATTTTCAGCATTGCACTTATCAGCGGAGATCATGCTCACAGAGGACTGCAAAGACATAACGTCGTTTATTACCTCTATTGGAATGTTTTGTTGCTGCAGGATGTCTTTCGGATTGGCATCTGCGGTTATCCGGATGATGACATATTTGAACCGAGATTTGCCAGGAACTGTGGTCCATCAGGACAATATTTTGGTCTATGGTAAAGGGAGCTATGAACATGATGGGAGGTTGTATGCAGTGCTGGAGAGGTTGAGAGGGAGAAGGGGTTGAAGCTAGAGGTAAACAAATGTAAATTCAGAGAGAAGGAAGTGGGATATTTGGGACATGTAATGAGTGGTCAACGATATAGACCAAAACGTGATGCCATGAAAGCAATAAAAAGAGCGCTGGTGCCTACAAGTAGAGAAAAAGTGAGATCCATTTTAGGGCTGGCTGATTATCCAAACAAGTTTATAAGACATTTTCCTAGCATTACTCAGCTGTTGAGATGGTTGTTAAAGAAGGAGGTCAAATTCATGTGGAGTCAGGAATATGAGACTGCTAAATGCGAGATTAAGGAAAGTATTTTTTTTACACAACATCCATATAAAAATAAAAAGAATAAAAAAATAAACATGTACATAAATAAATCAAAAGTCAAACAAGACCTCAAGTTACAAGAAAACAAGGCAAAAAGGACTAAAAAGATGCATATTTAACACCAATACTAAAACATCTTATACATTTCATAAAATAGTTCAATTATTTTAAAAATTCTCAAGATTCAGAAAAATAAGAAAGAAAGAGAAAAAAAAGACCAGCAGAGTGGAGAAAAAAGGAACACCAACCGTTGAATCCACTTCATTCTAATTTTTAGGATGGTAAGAGCCCTTTAGAAATGAATTGGTGCAAGAATCCCACTTGAGTACAAAACCCGTAGGACATTAATAGTTAACACTATTTCATGCCCATTTATGAGGCTGTCCCAGAACATTTCAGAAAGGAGCCACTCCTCGGTTTGCACCAACTGTCTGAAGCACCTATTTCTCACTTCCCAGGTGCCTTCACATTCCATCATTCCATCAAAAGAAGTCTAAGAGACTGCTTTTGGGGAAATTCCCAAAGGCTTTACACAGTTTTTTCCCCTCGTTACTCCGACCCCAATGAGACAAGACTGCTCCCGTATGTAACAGGTTCAGATGAAATCTTAAGAAATGTCTTCCTTTAGGATCTGGGAACTTTCTCAGATATCTTGGGAGAAAAGCCCTTTTCTTATCAAAAGGGGAAAGTGACCTTGCAAATACGAGTTTGCGCATTTGATCTATAGTGTGGATCCATTCCATCTGCATAAGAGCACCTTTGGTCTTATTTGGGTTGGCAATGAGAGTCTCCATATCACTGTTACAGTCCGTGAGAGCTCCCAGAACTATACTCTGAAGATTATCCAAGAAAGGGGACTGTCGTCGAATTTTGCAGATCTTCATAAATTATATATCGGTATAGCGAGGCGAGTTTCCAAGTGGCCTGTACCTTTTAAGGACTTAAAACCCAGCTTGTAGCGTAAACTTACTATAGGGAGACTCTGAGGAAGACCCAGTACCCTTTTCCATATAGTACTTTCCAAACATTGCCAATTAAATTCCCAAGCCAGTGGTTTCGCCTCCAGCCCATATAAGAGGATTGGGATCACCTTTGCCGTATAGTATCTAATAAGAGCTATCATTGAGAATTTACAATATTTCCTCTTTATTTTGGCAGATTATTAAGATGCTTTCCCCAAGAATTCTTGACTAGTTTGGGCCAGCCTCTGGGATGCGTATAAAGGAAACCCCAAATAAACATTCTCCTTAACCACCGGAATAACTTGCCCTTGAAGGGTCGAAACAAATTTGGTACCTTGTCTGCCTCGACTCCTAAGGGCAACTATTTTGGATTTGACTGGATTAACTAACAGGTCATTTTCCTTAATGTACGCCTCCATTGAACTCAACAGGTGCTGCAAGCCCACTTCCGTCCTATCCAAAAGGACTATATCATCCGCATATGTAAGGGATCTGATAGCACTATCGCCCACCCTTGGACTTCTTAGGACAGAGGTTTCCAGCTTCCTTCCCATGTCTGCTAAATATAGGTTGAACAAGAATGGTGCCACCAGGCAGCCCTGCCTGACTCCTCTTTCCACCTTGATGTAATCGAAAAGAGAGCCTCTAGCATCCAATCTGATTTGCACAGTGTTATCACTATACATTGCAATCAGAATGGCTAGTAATGGTTTTGGTATCCCCCAGCTGTCCAACTTAGCCCAGAGACGGTGTCTGTTTACCAAGTCGAACGCCTTTGACAAGTCTATACAGGCCCCGAAAAGACTCTCCCCCCCCCCCCCCTTAATACCAGACTTCTCCATTAAGGTCACTAATATGGTCCAATTGAGTGATGTAGAAATACCTTTCCGGAAGCCTGTGACTCTGCTTTGCCCACTTCTCCAAGTCCCTAAGCACTAGACCTGCGAACACTTTGCTCTCAACGTCCAATAGGGCTACCGGACGATGGTTTAACGCAGATGTCTGGTCACCCTTTTTGAATATGGGGACAATTATCAATGTGGTCCACGACTTCTGGAGAATTCCTTTGTCTAAAATGTCTTTAAAGAACTGTGTTAGGACTATCACCCAAAGATTTATATTTCCTTTGAGGATCTGGTATGTCAAGCCATTAGGATCCACCGCCCGGGAGGATGTGCCATGTCTTTTTTAACAGTTCTTTCACATCACTTTCTTCAAAGTCCTAAGTCCATAATTCATCTGAAGCCTTATAGCCAGAGGTGCCAAGTGGCCTTTGATATTACTCATCAGATGCTCTATCCTAGCTGTTTCTGATATTAGATTTATTAGACCTTGTTTTGAGGCAGCCTCATCCCCGTTCATAATTGACCAGAAATTCCGGGACGCATTTTCATTAAGTGCCTTGATCATCCTCTCACCGTCGTTCTGGAGGCACATAGCCTGATGTTGGCGGGACCCATTTTTATAGGCTCCTTTGATCTTTCGAGCCTTCTTTGCATATTCCTCTATTCCCAAAGATGTTGCCTTCAGAGCCCTAAGACTGTTACGCAGTGTTCTTTTTTCCCCCCCTGTTACTTCTTCAAATGCATGAAAGTGACTCTTCTGCTTGCTAATATCTTGGCCAGACGGCCTGTCCAAAGACCATAAATAATCATGAAAAATTAAAGGACTACATTTGTCCCTCCATTCCCAATCTGATGTATTCCTATAGGAATCTTCTAATTTATTATTCAAACGTCTGCCCTCGCTCTTGTATTTTACCAGTCTATTCTTGCCATTATTCAATACCAATGTTTGTTTTAGATGATCAACTTTCTTTGTGAAGCACAAAGACATTACTGCCTCCAAACCTTTGTGGTCACTCGTTCCTCCCCTCTTTAATCTCCAGATGCATACACATCTCGAAGATCCATGAGGAGAGGAAAATATAATCTAGAGTCGAGGACGAGCTTTCCCTACTCCATGTTGCTGCCAACTGGATATCCCCTTTAATGGAACCATTAAGCATCTTCAAATCCCATTTGGAGAGAAAGGCTAGCCATCTTCTACCCAATAGTGACATTCATTTTCCTTTACACCCCTCTCCAGCTGCTAAAGTCGATACACATTGGATGTTAATGTCTCTTGCTATTATTATTGGAGACTCCGGGAAGTCTAAATTTACACCTTTCATTAAAGCAGCCAGAGCCGCAAGAAAAAGTGTGAGATTGGAACAAGCAGGATTCCAGTACACATTCATTGCAATTGGTTGTTTCGGTCCATCTTCTGAGCCCCGGACCACCCTTCCCGCTAAAATGCCCTTCTGTGGTGAGGATAATTCATGTGCTTCCAAAATTGGAGAGGATCTACAAACTATAGAAAGACCCCCCAAAGGCCTTCCTCTCCCAGGCACGGACGCTGGTTGATGCAATATTTTAAAGCCCTCCAAGTTGAAGGTATTAACTAGCCATGTCTCTTGCAGGAAAATCAGATCGTTACTTTCAAAAAGGACCTCCATCGTTGCTTTTACTTTAAATGAGTTAGAGCCCTGCGTGTTTCAGCTCACAAAGTGCCACTCATCCCAACTAAAGAGACTCCCTCCCTATTGAGCAAGCGATTCAGAAACCGCCAATACTGCCCTAGCCCCCGTCTTAGATTTCAGTCCCACCTCAGCCACCAAAGAGGTATGTGGAAAAGGAAATTTGACAAATTCTATATCATCTGAGGCAAACAAATACAAGTCTGGAATTCCTTTCAAGAAAGTCAGAGTAGTAGTTCTATTCAATGATTTATAACTATTTGAATGTTTCACACATTTGAACCACAGCCTAGGAACTGCGTAAGGAGCTAGTTCCTCCATAAGACAGGATTGGTTCTATTTTGCTTAGGATGAAGCATGACATCTCCTCTAACTTTGAGACTCTTTCACTATCACGTTAGCCTTCATCTTTTCACGAATTTTACCTGCGATTCTCTCTGGACCAATGGGCCAACGGTTTTCATCTATTTCCTTTACCTACTCCTCAGCCAGTGTTATGTTGTCACTCTCTATCTGCAGCACCTTCACAGGAACTTGACCACAACAAAAGATCGGAGCCATTTTTAAAGACTGTGGCTGCTCAGATTTACTCAGTTCATTTCTTTTTCCTAGCAGATTCTTTGTTTTCCTGCAGTTGAAAATAGGGGCCCATTTTATTGAATCTGTGAGGATCTTTGGTTCCGGATAATTAGAAATCTTTTGTTCTCCTGTAATTGCAGATCTTTCCCTATTGTTGAAAGAGCAGGGTTTTCTTGTGTCCATTTTTATATCCGGTGTATCTTCTGTCTGCATCCCAATCGTTGCCATAGTAATTTGCAGATCTTCAGGCTCTTGGCCCTTAGGTCCTTTAGGTAATGCCTCTATTTTGTCTTTAGTCTACGTATGTGACCCCTTTTTTCCTTGCTTCTTTATAGCTTTCAGAGAAGAACCACAGTCATCCTTTCCACTACTATCCACATCCTTCTTACTCGGCTCACTAAGTGATTTGATGAACGCCGATGTACCCGTGTTTTTTAATTTATTAGCTTTTTTATTTTTAGATTTATTTGTTCTTCACTTCCTCTGTGATTGGGGGAGTCTTCCTCCACTTTAACATCGCCTTCCTTTTGGCTCTTTCTCTCCCTCGAGAATTTTGCTGTGCACTTTCCTGCCAAGCCTCTTCTCCAATCCTGGCTTCTTCTTCGGGAGAGGATTTACTGGATTTACTGGCACTTGATGTTCTACTGTTTTCCAGTGAGTCAGTCTCTACCACCTGAGCCACCTGAGCCATTCTGTGAAATTCTTCGAGAACCGACTCAAGAGAGAGGAGTAACATCAAAACTATTTAGCGGCTTCCCTTCTGTCCCTGTGGATCGGCTTTCTTGACTACTACACTTGTTTCTCCTTGTAGCCAGATTCAGGAGTTCTGTGACTTTTTAGCTTATGTCTCCTGTTCACCCAGTTTTAATTCCATCATAATCTGTCTTAATGTATTTGTTTGCAGGGTTTGTTTTGCCATTTCCTCTGTCAAGGATGAGAGAGTCTGTATTATTGATCTATTTATCGCATTTTTAAGACCGTCCATTGAAGATTCACATGACTCAATTTCTTTGGTCATTTGCAGCGGAATGCCTGTGCGAGTCTGGGTCTCCCCTTCAATAACTCAAATACATTGACTAACGAGTTTAAGTTGAGAGCTACCAGAGTTGTTTAGTTGGTTTTGGGATCAAGGGGGACCCTTTCTTGAGTACTTTTTCCTTGTAGGTCCTCCACTAAAGACCTCTAGACCTGTGGGCCAGATTGCAGTTGGTCTATAGAATTGGATTTCCAGCGAGATATTTTGCCTTTCGTCTGCTGGTAGTGGTGACAGATTCAAATCCTTAGGGAAACATCTACTTTTAGCAATGGAGTCCAGGTCTGTATCCAAGTCCGGTCTTGATGATGAGTTCCTATCATCCGGTGAGGCTGTCTTTAGATCCCCCAGACTCCGATGTCTCTTTTTGGGGACATTTTCCTTAATTTTTTTCTTGACGTTTGTAGCCGTAAGCGTAAAGTCTGATTCCATTAGGAGAAGATGCTGGAAATGTGTAGATCCGCTTGACTTCACCTCCCCTTGATGCTGATTTGGGAGAGGGTTAGAGACATGTACCTGTGCGCATGTGATCACATCTTGCCCCAGTGGCCTAACATGGTCTGGTTCTACCTCCGACAATACAGTGGTTGAGGTAGTTGTAACAAAAGAACCATCCCACTCCGGTGCACAGGATCCTACAACATTGTTCCACTGCACAGAAAGTATTTTAATGCCATTACTGCGACTTGTTTTTCTCTCAGCTTGCGTTATCCCTTTATTCTCTCTCTCCTTTTTAATCCTAGAACTTGTTTTTAAATGTCCTCTCCCTTTATCGTTTAATTAGAACACAAGCTCTTAAAAAAACTACATTCTAGTCCTTTGGTAGGCTGTGCGTAGGTAATTGTCCTTTAACACTGAAAACACCTGTTCGAGTCCTTATTAAACTCACATTACCAACCACTAGCGTTCAAGGGTCAGCGACTCTCCAATTGCTGTGCTAGTCAGACTTGATAGTGGGACCTAGCGTGGGTACCGTGATTTCTCACACCGTATTCCTGATTGCACTAATCCGTTGTTCCCCTTACACGTGCTTTCAGGGAGAAACGGTGTGTTTAAGAGAAACCGTGTTGTCAATTTCCCCCTACAAAGAGTCCGTCAAATCAAATGCACAGTCAATAGCACTCGACGGGAACAGAGAGATGAGCAGGTGCGCCCGCCCAGGCAAGAGACTCCATACACTAAACTTTGCAGGCAATCGCACCCGCGAGGCCTATGTCGCTTTGTCCCCGGATAGCCCGTAAGCGATTCGGGAGTGCTGCAGTCAGGTCTACCGTTCTTCCACTCAGCGATTCTTTCTCCCCTCGCCCACCGGCCAACGACCACGAACACAAACACACTGCAGCACACTGCGTGCGCTCTGCGCTGACCATGTGTATTTGAAGTGGAAAAGCTGCTGCTCCACCTCCTTAGCAGCACGATAGAAAGACTGAAAACAATGTCCAGGGTGTATGCTAGGTCACTAGGCACACCAACGCACTGCAGCACACTGCGTGCGTTCCGCGCTGGCCACAGGTATTTGAAGTTGAAAAGCTGCTGCTCCACCTCCTTAGCAACAACAGTAGAAAGACTGAAAACACACAACAGAACATCCAGGGTGTATGCTAGGTCAAAAGGAACACCAACACACTGCAGCACACTGCCTAAGGAAGGTATATGTTCAGCGCCTAACCTAGGAATGTTTATAGGGGGTAAAGCTCTGAAGTTGACGGTGGATGCAAGCAGCAAAGGGTTGGGTTCAGTGCTCTCGCAAAGGGTAGAGGGAGAAGAGAAGTGATATGTCATGCCTCCAGATCAATTATGTAAACAAAGTGAAGTACTCAGTGATAGAAAAAGAATTACTGGCATGTGTGTGGGGTGTGAGGTGCACCGTTCCCCATATGCACAGATCATAAACCACTGGTGGAGTTGCTCACAGTTAAGGGCATGAAGAGACTGTTGCCACGGTTGGCAAGGTTTAGTTTTAAACTGCAAGAGTATGAGTGTGAGGTTGATTATGTTCCTGGTGTCAGGAACAAAGGGTGTAAGGGTGTCAAAGAAGGAAGCTGACAAAAAGGTGGCATGGTGGTGATTATTCACTTTTATTATGAACAAAAAGACCCTCACTATCCCTATCTTCTCAGAGGTGTTTGCCTACCTCAAACGAATTCTAAAGGATCCATCAGAATGTCAGTCAAAATCAAACTGTCGTCCTGTGTCACAACCTACTTTTATCCCTTACATTACAACTAAAGAATACTCCAACAGAAAGTTCCTTCTTCAGGAGAATGACCCCTTTCACCTGATATTTGGGTAGTGTTCAAAGATATGTTCTCTTGCACAAAGGGTGCCAGGAGGCATTACTCCCTTCCCTTGGCTTGCGGGTTCCAAGTGTTTGCACAACTCCAGTTTTGGGCCAGAGGAATACTCCCTTCTCCTGGTATTGGTCTGTATAGTTCGCAGTAAGGCTGGCGTCTCTTGAGTAAGTTATAAGGGCTTTAGTTTCTTCTCCAGAAGAATGAATCCCTTCTACTGGTGCTTGAAAAAATTGTTTTCGTGTCTTTCCACTTGATGTATATTTTGCCACTCTCTCTCTGTATTAACAAAGTCCCAAACCCTTCTCTAGTGATCACAGGACTTATCTTTGCTACTCTGACAAGGAAGTCCTCCTCGAATGCCCAATTCACTTATGTTTGGGTCCTAGGCCCTTCTCTGCTGGTCAGTGGATTTATTGCTGCCACTACGATGAGGAAGCTCTCCATGGTTGCTTGGTTCGCAATTATTAGGGTTCCCGACCCGTCTCTGTTGGTCAGTGGGCTTATTGTTGCCACTGCAACGAGGAAGCGCTCCTCAGATGCTTGGCTCGCAATTTTTTAAGTTCCCTGACCTGTCTCTGCTAGTCAGTGGTCTTATGTCATCCAGTATTTCTTTCGTTACTACTGGGATAAGGAATGTTCTCCCTGATGCACTTTTCACTCTTCCAGTGTCAAGTAGCTACTTTGTTACTACGTGGATGAATGAGATCCCCTATAGCTGCCACTGGAGTAAGGAACATTACGTTGTGTCCCCCTCTCCACCTTCCCCATATCCCTAGCGGGTCTCCCGTGCCTCTCTTTACCTTCTCGTGGGATGTGGCACGTCACTGGTCTTTCCTGGGATGGGGTTCCTTGTCAGCAGCTTCCTCTGCTTTTCTCGGCCACTTAGATGGTCCTGATACACCTCTGCATTCCTCCGCTCCTTCCGGTTTTGGCTTCGCTCTTTGACCCGACAGACCATCTTGATGCGATCACGCCACTGCTTCTTCCATTCAACCTCGCAGTTGGGTCGGCTATCTTCAGACCTACGATGGACACTCGAGCTTGCAGCCAGCATCATCTGCACAGCCTTTCTTCCGGACCTCACTGGAGTTCGAAACTACCGGATCCACTGGGCTCCTGGCTTCCCGGCGATCGGACACACTTTAGTCCATGTTCTCTTTCCTTTTTATCCCTGGGACTCCGCCTCGGCTCAGTGTCCACACCTGTAGTCAATGTCTCTTTGGTATTACTTATGCCTCCTGTGAGCCATCTCGTGGCAGTACTTAAGAGTTGGTTATTCTTCATTCTTCTTGCGTTCTTCCTGGTCTCAGTATGTTCTGTTCTGGCTCTATCCCATGTACTGCACAAATACATGGGTTTACTCTCAATTACATGGCTCGGAATGGAGGGGCCGTCTAGAGAATGTTGAGAAGTGACGTTGCTCAACAGAGGTGATTGTCCTTGTCCCCTGCATTAAACCACCCCTAGAGGGACTGTTGAGTAGTGGCTGCACCTCCCTAACCTCATGGGGAGACATGACAAGAGTAGATAAATCGTCACAGTGGGCAGATTTTCTTTCAAGGTTGCCAATGGTAGATGGTGAGCGAGGGAAGGGTGATGAAGAAGGGGGTGGGGTGGCATTGTTGCATGGGGAGGTAGGTGGAGAGAGAATTGTACGATCGGACCGAAAAAAAAGGTCCAACTGTACACAGTCTGAAAATGCATACCACCATGCATTGTATGTAGGAAAAAAACAAAAAAAATGGGGGCTGCGGGGGTGTCACCCGCAACACCCCACTCACTATACTGTGTGGTATAGTGAGCGGGGTGTTGCGGGGGACAGCCCTGCAGCACACCCGAGAAAAGAAAAACGGGGTTGCGGGGGTGTCCCCCGCAAAACCCAGCTCACTATACTTTACAGTATAGTGAGCGGGGTTTGCGGGGGAAACCCCTGCAGCTGCCCGTAAAAAAAAAAAAAAAGGACCTGCGGCGTCAGTTCCCGATCACGGAAGTGAAAAGGAACTGGCGCCGCAGGGACACAGCATGAAGAAAAGGTAAGTAGGGTTTGTTTATGTTGGGGGTGTGGGTGCGGGTGGGTTTGAGGGTGAGGGTCGGGGGTGTGTCGTGGGTGTGTGGGTATGTAGTGATCTGCAGTGTTTGTTCACATGGGAAATGTACGAACCTTTGCTGGTGCGTACATTTCCCATTTTCCGTGACTGAAAAATCACGCAGATCCTTGGAGAGTAGGTTTAGAGAATGATGAGGACATGTGTTCACTGGTGAGGTTAATCGGTGAAGGATGGCCGATGAAATTGGAAGTGAATTAAAGGTTGTTGCCGTTTCGGGAAATAAAACATGAGTTGTCGTTAGAGGATGGCGTGGACATGCAGGATCAAAGTTTAGTTCCACCGGAGTTATTGGGAGAAAGGATCATACATTTAGCACATTAGGGACACCCCGGAATATGTGGAACGAAGGTAAAGGTAGGAGAGAACTATTGGTGGCCACGTGTTGATTTGACTGTGGAGAGATTTGTGAGGAATTGTTGGCCTTGTATTCATTCAGACAAATGTTGCCGAGTGATGAAGAGAAGCATAACACCAATTGAGGTTCCGAAGGGTACTTGGAAGATAGTAGATATAGATATTTTGATGCCATACAGGAACATTGGTGTGGAACCAAGGTTTCTCTTGGTGATGATTGATTATTGTTCAAAGTGGCCAGAAGTGAAGTGTATGCGATGGGCAAGTGGGCAAGAAGTGGTGACATTTTTGGATCACATCTTCTGTAAGGAATGGTATCCGGATGTTGTCATCAGTTGACAATGGTGCTCCAATTTAGAGCTGCTGAGTTAAAGGAATATGTCAGTAGGGTGGGATTCGAATGGAGGTTTTATGCAAATTATCATGCTGAGCCTAATGGATTGGTTGAGCATTTTAACAGGGTGTTGGTGGAGACGATTGTACAGGTGAAGAGAAATGGAACGGATGTGCTAGAAGCAATAGAAGAAATATTGTGTAGTGGGAGTATGTCGCCTAACAAGTTGATGGGACAGTCTCCTTTTAGGTTTATGAGGGGGAGAGAACCGAATACCAGTTTGAAGCCATCATGGGTTAATGACAATTACTGGGAAGGCAGAGGCCGATGCCGAAGAAGTGATGTGGCATATTAATTGTGGTCAAGATAAATATAGGAGGGAAGCAAATTGGGATGGTACATCAAGGAAGAAGTTGGTGGAAGGAGATAGGGTGCCGATAAAGAGTGGACGGCGTGTAGAGGAAAGTGAGTCCAGGTTTTCGGGTCCTGTGCGGATTAAGCAGGGTTTTTTTTCGAATGCACTGAGGTGTGAAGATGGTTTGATTTGGAATTGTGAGTTGAAATGGTGGTGTATTTGTTAAGTTGTGGCAAATAAAGATTTAGGGCATGGGATTATGATGATGATGTGAATTATGAAGGAAGTGGAAGCAATATTAGTGCGAGCCATTGGAGAGTGTCTGTGAGAAGTATGTGGGAAATGCGGATGGTGTGAAGAGGATGCAAAGGCCACTGTAGGGGAATACATGCTATCACAAGTATGACACTGACACAAAAGATACCATTTGTAAAAACCTTTATCTACTTCGTGGGGTTTGGGAAAAACTCCTACTTGGCCCTATAACTAGGATGGGAGTCATCTCAATAATCAAATAATAAAGAAAACAGTCTTAGTCGTGTCTGTCAAATTAAAATGGCCTATGCTAACAAAACCTAATGCCTGCCCTATCTTTTGTACAAAAAAGTGTGCAAAGGAAATAGATATATATATATATATTTCTGAGGCTGTGGAATCTGCTTAGATCCACATGCTGTGCATACGCCGACATCTAGTGGAAGCTGCAGAGTATTACAGTTTGTTTTTCGAAAGTGGGCGTCGACATAGGGCGTGCCAGTAATACTATCCCTAGTGTGACGTCCACTGTACCCATGATCCCTCACGCGTGTAGGACCCTCAGATTGTTTTTTTCCGCCATACTTGACGGAAGCATTGTTGCGGAGTTCCCTGGCTTTCAGCCATTTTGCAAAAAATCATATTTATTTCCCCGTTCTTTCACTCCCACGTCGAGATCTGAAGATTGACGCCGGTCCGAAGAACAAACAACCGTCGAGACTGCACGACAGACTTTGGGCCTCGGAAGGCCTCTGGCCTCGGCCCGGGCCTCGGAAGGCCTCTGGCCTCAGCCCAGCAAGTAGGGAGAGTGGGGGGTGGAAACATACTCACACTCGCTATTATTTCCTACATACACTAGCCCGCTGCCGTAAGGTGACATATGGAGAGTACTCCATTTAAATTTTGCCCCAAGTGCAACCGCAAGTACCCTTGGGTTGACAAACACGCCACCTGTAATCTCTGTTTGCCTAGGGACCACCCCGAAGATAACTGCAGAGCGTGGAGCCTTTTTAATGCGAAAACACTAAAGGACCGCTCCACTAAACGTTGGGCCCACCACGCCAGGCAGCTCAAGGCCATGGAAGCGGTGGGTGCCTTCAGTGATAACAGCGACGCCGCACTTTCGGACGCCGAGGGCACAGTGGCGTCGAAAGACACCCAAGCGCTAGTCCCCGACCTCGGAGGATTGTCTGGCGGGGCAGTTATGGGGACAACACCCGGCAACACAAGCGCTACCCAAACTACTACACATAAACACACTAAGGCCAACCGAGTCTCGACACGCATGTCGAGTTCTCGGAAAAAAGAGGCACATAGAGAGCGGTCCACAGAATCTGTGTCCACTGGGCGTTCCAGGTCGAGATTGCTGCACGACACGGCAACCGTCCACATTTGCCAAAAGTGCCTCGCTCTCCAAAGTCACGGAGGTATATTCATCTGATGACGAATCCGACCTCCACCCCCAAGCTGCACGCTTAGAGTCGGCTCTGGCAGCCCGTTCGGCGTCTGCCTCCGAAAGTCGACGTGCACACTCGAAAGATTCCGAGAGTACCCTACACACCCCCGAATCTCGACGCCAGGCGTCGAAAGGTTCAGAGAAGGTCAAAACATCAGGAAAACACTCTTCTACTCAAGGGGAAGGGGATAAATAGCAGAAAAAGTCATCACACTCAATTTCTGCACCCCAGGAACACAAGGACAAACACAAGTCAGATAAGGATACATCCAAGACCCCTGTCCCTGTCACTAAACCTAAAGGATTCCCTCCCACTCTAAAAGATATAGGAATAGGAGAGGAACCTCAGCAGGAGGTCGTCATCCCCAGCTCCAGGGAATGGAGCTCTGAAGACATCGACAGGGTGATGAGGAGAATGTCTTTTATGGCTGTTTTCTACGAAAAAAAAAACTGATTATTTTCTTAGTTATCAAAGTGACCCTGACAACTCTACTCCTTCAGGATCCAGGGACCCTGAGCCTCCTAATAAGAGACCTCGGTTTGAGACTCCAACTCAGGGCCTGATTTCAGACCCTTACTACATCCAACCTTACCAGCAGTATGGTGAGGCTCCAGACATAGAAATATTGGACGACGAAACAGGAGTCCATTATTATGGAGATGATGAGGGCCAAGATGGGGAGGAGGAAGACGAGGCAGAAGTCTACAATATAGACTCTCCTGTTCACAAAGAACCACAGGTTACTGACTCTCCAGTGGATAAACCAGCCCCTTCTCAATGAGGTCTTAACTAGAGCTGCAGAGCACATCCACATAGACACTCAAGGGGCGCAAGAAGACAGGGACTTTGCAGAGGAGATCATGGGGGACAAGAAACCCATTGCCCAAGCCATTCCAATTCTGAAATCCATCCAACGCAGAATTGATCCTTGATTCCTCACCCCTAATCTCATCAGGCCTGTACACCCCAGAATTGAAAAGATGTTCAGAGCCGCCCAGTCAGACCCACTTTATATAAGGGGTCAACTTAAGCCCGACTCGCTAGTAGTCACTAACACCAGGAAAAGAGCGGGGACGACTCTATCAGCATCTGAGGCTCCCCCAGACAAGGAGAGCAAGAGGATTTATGGGTTAGGAAGGAAAGTGGCCTCCACTTCCGCTTACCAGGCAAGAATCGCCAATACCACCACTCTGCTGGCAAGCTATAATTGCCACCAGTGGGAGCAGGTAGCTGCTCTCATTAACTCCGCACCGGAACCAGTAATGGGCCAGTTAGCCCAGATCACGTCGGAGGGTAGAGCCGTGTCCGCATGCATTCTAAAGACGACCTTTGACGCTGCAGATAATGCAGGCCGGCTCATAGCAGAGACTACCGTCATCAAGAGGTACGCTTGGCTTAGACAGTCAGGGTTTAAACCCGAGACCCAAGCTACCCTTATCGACATGCCAGTGGAACCAATGTCTTGTTTTGCAAAGCAGTAGAGGACGCACTCAAAACTTCCAAGGACGAGTACGATAACCTTAAATCCCTGGGACAATTGACTAATAAGCCCACGAACCAAAGAGGGAATAGTAATTTTCGTCGCTCACGCAGCCAAAATTCCAAGAGGGGCTCCAATTACGCACAGGTGCAGGGTACATCGTGGGGTGGCAACCAACAGACTACCCAAAGTTATGGCAGAGGTAATAAAAGGAGCCATGGTAGAGGAAGAGGCAGCCCAGCCAGAGACGGTACGCCTCCCGGCAAACAGTGACGTTCCACTCAGGGTACCTTCCCACGCATCCCCAGTAGGGGGGCGCATTTCCAACTTCACCCAGGCATGGCAAGGGATCACATCAGACAGATGGGTGCTGTCCAGTGTCCGCAGGATACTGCATCGAACTACGGGAGCACCCCCGCAACCACCCTCCAAGACAAAAGATACATTCCCTGGACCACCAAAAGATCCTCCTCGAGGAAATCGTCAATCTTCTCGCAAAGGACGCGATTGAACCCGTCCCAGGCAACCAGGTAAACAAGGGTATTTATTCAACTTACTTCCTTGTGCCAAAAAAAGATTTGACAATGTGCCCAGTATTAAACTTACGCTCTGCAAGTATGTCAAGCCCCAAAAATGTTGCATGACTGCTCTCCAAGAGGTAATTCCCCTCCTAAAAAGAGGGGATTACATGGCAATATTGGACATGAAAGATGCCTATTTTCATATTTCCATGTTCCCAGCGCACAGAAGATTCTTGAGCTTCAAGGTGGACAGTCAGCACTACCAGTTCAAGGTGCTGCCCTGCGGTATAGCCTCGGCTCCAAGGATATTCACCAAGGTACTGGCGGTGGCGGCAGCACACCCACGCAGGGAGGCAATCCCAGTGTACCCTTACCTGGACGACTGGCTCATCACAGGGGAAACCCCAGTAATTTGCAGATCCAACATCCAAAGAACTATCGACCTCCTCTTCGAATTGGGTTTTTCTATCAACGAGAAAAAATCAAGCCTGGTGCCAAGCACCTCCAAACAGTTCCTAGGAGCTGTCCTAAACACTCGAGAGGGGTTGGCCTTTCCATCAGTTGAAAGAATTCGGAATATACTGCTACATATTCCTCAATATCAGCCTGGTCGTCAGATAACGGTGCGCAAAGCGATGTGTTTGCTAGGCCTGATGGTGTCATGTATTTACCTGGTTCCCCACACACGCCTGCGCATGCGACCCATGCAGGAATGGTTGGCGAAACAATGGTCTCAGGCAAGTGGTCAGTGGGACGATCTAGTGGTCGTTTCGCCAATGCTTGTACTAAGTCTTCACTCGTGGAAGAGAGAGAAGCTGTCAAAGGGGAAACCCTTTTTCGATCCGGAGATACAGGCTGTAGTCACTACAAACGCATCCCTATCGGGGTGTGGAGCACACCTCCTTCACCACACAGCTCAGGGTCTCTGGTCTCACAGAGTGGCCAAAAATCACATCAATCTGCTAGAGCTTCTGGCAGTCTTCAGAGCGCTTCGAGCGTTCAAACCCCACCTGATGAACCTGTCAGTGCAAATCTTAACAGACAGCACGACAGCCATGTTTTACTTAAACAAGCAGGGAGGGACCCGTTCGCCAAATCTGTCCAGGCTTGCCCAGAACATTTGGACATGGACACTCGGACGGAACATTTACCTGTCATCTCAACATGTTTCAGAGGATCTCAATTCACTGGCAGACGCTTTGAGCAGAGATCCCCTCCCAGGAGAACACGAATGGTGTCTGCACAGAGAAGTCGTAGAAGACCTCTTCTCACAGTGGGGTTTCCCCACTATAGACCTATTCGCCACAAGCGAAAACAGACAATGCCCAGGATTCGCATCCAGGTTCCGCCAGCCAGACTCCAAGGGGAACGCCCTATGAATGAACTGGTCAGGGATGTTTGCCTATGCTTTTCCACCATCACCGCTCATGAGGAAGGTGGTCAACAAGATGCAAAGGGAATCGATGACTCTCATCCTAGTTGCTCCCATGTGGGCGAGACAACCGTGGTTCCCACACCTGCGCAGACTAGCAGTGTGCAAACCCATCAGACTCCCGTGCTGGCACAACCTACTATCCCATCACCAAGGTCAACAGTGCATCCTCAACCCAGCTCAATGAACTTGGCAGCATTGCTCCTGAAGTCATAGAGTTTGGACATCTCAACCTGCCACAGAGATGCATGGATATCCTAAACGAATCTAGGAAACCAAACACGAGACACTGTTACTTTGATAAATGGAAAAGATTCGTTATCTGGTGCCAGAATTATCAAATCAACCCGGTTGATTGCACTCCTTCCAATATTGGAACTACATGCTCCACCTGCTGGACGCAGGGTTGTTATTTAATTCACTCAAGGTACACCTGGCGGCGCTGTCAGCCTACACCACCTCCCATAACAAGGTGTTGTGGTGGAAAGTACCAGTGGTTAAAGCCTTCATGGAAGGGGTAAAGAGATGCCACCCTCCAATTTCAAACCCACCACCAGGATGGGACCTTAATGTGGTGCTTGCTAAACTCATGGGCCCACCCTTTGAACCCATGCATAAGGCTAGTCTCAAACACCTGACCTATAAAACTGCCTTCTTAGTAGCCATTACATCCATAAGAAGGGTCAGTGAAATTCAGGCTCTGTCAGTGCAGGATCCTTTCTTTACTGTTCATAAGGATAAACTGGTTCTACGAACACACCCTAGGTTCTCACCTAAATTCATTTCAAAATTCCACGTTAACCAGTACATTCAGCTACCGGCCTTCTTCCAAGAACCTAAACACACTAGATGTGCGAAGAGCGGTCCTCTACTATGTAGACAAGACCAGACCGCTGAGAAAGACAGACCAACTGTTTGTCTCCATAGCTACAGGCAGAGAGGGAGATTGCGTCTCTAAATGGATAGTAAACTGTATCCATCTGTGGTACTCGCTTTCTGAGAAAACTCTGCCTTTTACGCCAAGAGCCCACTCTACAAGAGGCACTGTGGCCACTCTGGCTTTCATTGCAAATGTACCCCTTGACACCATTTGCAAAGCAGCTACATGGAGCTCTATTCACACGTTTACTCAGCACTACTACATTGACACTCATTCCAAGACAGATACTCAAGTGGGACAAGTGGTTCTAAGACATCTGTTTGCTCATGACCCTTCTCACATCCCACCTCCTTCTAACGCTGCTCGCTAATCTGTGCACAGCGTGTGATCTAAGCAGATTCCACAAGCCTCAGAAGGGATACATTACTCACCGTAATCGTATTGCTGATGCTTGTATCTGCTTAGATTCACATGCACCCGCCCTTCCTACCCTCTCAGAGAAGGCGCATGGATGCTTGTAGTCTTATCTATCTATCTATCTGCTTGGATAATCTGTACTCGCGCTACTCCTCATGCTACCTCATGCCAGAAAAAATACAATCTGAGGGTCCTGCATGCGTAAGGGATCATGGGTAGAGTGGACGTCACACTAGGGATAGTATTACTGGCACGCCCTATGTCGACGCACATTTTTGCGTTTCGAAAAACTAATACTCTGCAGCTTCCACTAGATGTCGGCCTATGCACAGCATGTGAATCTAAGCAGATACAAGCATCAGAAATACGATTACGGTGAGTAATGTATCATATATACTTATATGTGGCTGAATCAGCTCTCCTCCCTGCGTTTAGGGGAACATGGATCGAGGCCCGCTGGGCCTTCCACGTTAAAGGCTCTTGTTCCAGTCTTCCCCAAATAACAAAACAAAAGTTCACACCGGTATCCCTCTGGCGGGCACAGACCTTGCAAAGTTAAAAGTTGGTCCCCCTTTGCTGGGCTCAGCCCTTTCACAGTTCAACAACACTTGCTGGGGCTCCCTTCCCTAAGCTTTTTACACTTCGGGTCTCCCTCTGCCGGGCTCAGACCGCTTTTCGGATGTGTGGGCTCCCTTCAGAGACCACCTCAGGATCACTTTGACTCAGAACTATGTTTAGCTTTTCCTCTACCCTTTTCTCGGGGTTAACTTCATTCACTTTCGCTTTTACAGTTCGTTCACCGCCTCAAACAATGTACCTTTCACAGAGACGTTCGAATGGGCTACTCCTTTTCGCCGGCTGTCTTTATCTTAAAGTTCATTCACATGTCTGCCTTTCCTCACGTCTCATCCACATGTGTGCAGCCTTCACTTGCAATATATTGATGCAAACATCAATCTTTCTTGGCACACACCGGTCTCTCAGGGCGCTTGCCAACTCACCGGCTGTGTGCGGTTCTTTCTTGCTTTTTCGATTTGCAATTCACAAGTCGAGGTTAGTACCACAGGCTTGGCCTTGCTTCCCCAACTCTGCCGTTCACCCGAAGGGTCGCTGGCATCCTTGAAACACAATGCAGTCTTCGATATTGGGATCCGGCCTTCTCCACATGTCTTTCGCAGCCTTGTGGAGGCAACAACCTCCTCTAGAGAACTCTTGGGGTTTTGACTCGCTGCTCTCGTCCCTTGGTCCGTCGCTCTGCTCCAGTAAGGTTGTCTTCGCCCCAGAAGTTCTGCTCGTACTCATTTTCCACCTTGCTCAGAGTGTGTCTCTAGGTTCCGTATTTTATCTGTGTGAGAAGAGCTAATTGAAGTCAGGTGTATGCACTTGAAGTCAAGTGCCTGACTTTGCCTGAACAGATTAGCAGTGCATGTCCAGTATGATGTATAAGAGTTAGTCTTGTTACTCTGTCGCCCTCTTCCTCAGCCTAGTGTTTGTGCAGACGGGGGGAGTGTGGGAGTTGGGACATAGGATCCTGTTAGGGAGAATTCTCTTTTAAGGCTAATTTCCCAAACCTAGTGAGTCCCCCAGCAGCTTTGCTGGAATTTTCGGGGTTGTTTTTTTCTCCTGCTAAGAGTGAGACTCTTTTCTCCAGCATGGGGTCTTGCATGGATTCACATGCTCATGAATATTCCCCGTCGTCAGGGTGGGAATCCTCGGTAAAAAACAGTATCAGTTTCGTTTCTGATCTGTCTTTCGTAGTAATAACCAATCACTGGTCTCTGCGTCATACTGACCACAGCCAATGACTGCCCTCTACCTAAGCACCGCCTCTGGCAGCCATCTTCAGATTTTTACCGCACGTTCATGTGTTGGGATCCTCGTGCTATTGCTCTCGAGCGTTAGTGCTAATTTTTCACGTTTTTTTCTCAAAACTTCGTTTTTCCCGGTCAAAAGAGCCTCAAGCTCCACCGACTCCCCATCCGATCAACGGGGACCCGTGTCGGATTCGTCTGCGTCCCTCAAGCTACGTTTTGGAGGACTACAGAAACTTCTCAGGCCCGGACATGGCCCAGGAGAAGGGAAGCTCGACGTCCGGAAAGCTGTTCAGGGTCTGTCCTGGATGCCAGCTGCAGAACGTCTTTAAGGAGGACGAACACTCCTTTTGTCTCTACTGCTTACATGAGAACAAGACGCACGTGGAGAAGGACTGTGCGTTTTGCTGCAATATGTCGGAGCGGACCATGAAAGACCGCCACCAACGCCTCGCCAACTGGCTGGAAGGGAAGAGCCCGTCAGGCGAGAAGAAGAGGAAGAAATCCGAGCGGTCTTCTAAGACCTTTGAGGACGCCCCGGCGACGGGGCTCCAACACAAGGCCAAGCACCGCGAGTCCGCTGGCACCGGGAGCGCCGAACGGTCGGGCTCTACGGGCGCCAGGCAGGGCGCACCCTCCCCGGCACCTTCAGCCACGAGCCAACGCTCTGGGTTGGGTAAGAGGAAGGGCGAGCACCCGGCGAAGCTCCTGGAGAGGCCCCGGTTGAGCTCGAAGGCCCCATCGGATGGGGAGCGAGGTAGTGTCCCCCCCCTCAAGGATAAGGCAGTGAGCGCACCTAAGGTGGTGAAGACCTTAATCCATCCGGCCAAGCCCTCTATCGATACTGTCGCGGCGGCCCTGGCTCAGCCTGTGGAGGCTACACCAGTGGTGGCGACCTCGGGGCTCAGAGTCTCCCTGCCACCTCGGAGGGAGCCCTCTTTTGTGCCCATCGATAGGACCCCCGTGAAATCCCCAGCGGGGAAGAAAAAGGGGGGGCAGGGCGTCGTCGTAGATTCGGCTTCAGAGGAAGAGCTGATCGAGGTCTTAAGCCACGGCCTTGGCGTGGATGAAGACCGGCCCGTCGGGATGGAGCCTGACGCAGGTGACGACGACAGCGTCGAGGGTGCCGACGATTGCCCCTGATTGCCCGTCGGATTCCCCTCTGCCAGCGCCGCAAGACAACTCGGCGGCCATTTTGTTGGCTATACAGTCCTTATGCTCAGAGATAAGGACGAGACTACCGTTGCCGACGGAGGAGCCTCTCCCGTCGGGGGATCCTGATCCGGGACCTTCGGGTGTTCCCCCTCACAAGAAAATAAGGATTCACCCTCCACCTCCTTTTCAGCCGTCGCGACCCGTCCAGCCCTACTCCCCGTCCACCCGAGGGTACTGACACGGCAGCGACGGGTACGGGCGACGAGGTATACGACGAGGATCTCCCGTCGTCACCTCCCACCAGGGCCTCTCCGCCCGACGAGATTGGATCGTTCCACTCCATGATCGCCAGGGCATCCGAGCTTTTCCAACTCTGCCCTGAGGAGAAGAAAAAGGAAGGATTCCTTTATCAACGGTGCAAGGCCAAGAGGAAGACGGTCCTCGCGGTGCCTCTACTGGACGACATTTGGGATGAGGGCCTCGCCCTCCTCAAGAACCCTTCCACGACGCCAGCTAGAAGAGACCGGTACGAAAAGAAGTACCGGGTCCCGGACGCGGCCCCCCTGTGCCTCCGGGCGCAGCCTACCCCGGACTCCGTCGTCTCCGCGGCGGCCAGGAAGAAAGCGGGGGGGGGGGTACGGCCTCCACTTCGACTTCCCCACCGGACGGCGAGGGAAAGAAATTGGACGCTATGGGACGCAGGGTCATCTCGTCTGCAGCGACGACGATTAAAGCGGCCAACGCCTTGGCTATTGTGGCCCGCTACGACAGGGAGCTATGGTACAAACTGGCTCCCCTGCTGGACTTCCTACCAGACGACAAGAGGGCGGATGCCCTGGAGATCCTACAGGAAGGTGAGGTGGCGTCGGACTACGCCATCACTATTGCGACAGACATCGCCGACACTGGGTTTCGGCAGTTGGGCAACGGCGTGTGCCTTAGGCGGGGTGGATGGCTCAAGGCTACGGACTTCCGTCAAGACGTACAGACCAGAGTCCTGGACATGCCGTTCGATGGGAACAACCTGTTTGGGAAAACAGTGGACGATTCCCTTCAGGCCATTAAAGCGGACACTGAGACGGCCCGGGCCCTTGGGGTTCTACAGCAACGACGGACGCCCTTTCGGAGCAGCGGAGGCAAGGGCGCCTCCAAAGGATCCGGCGGCGGTTTCTCTACCTACCGTCAAGCGGCCCGCTCGTCGTCTCAAGAGGCCTACAGAGGACGAGGCAAGTCTGGAGGACCCCGCCGTCGTCGCCAAGGAGGTCAAGGCGGCAAAGCCTCATCGAAACAGGATTGAACCGGCCATGGGTCGGGCCCCCACCGAAGCACCCCGGTGGGAGGCCGGCTGGCGAGTTTCGTCAGCGTGTGGGATTCCATCTCCACCGACCGTTGGGTGCTGGACGCCTTGGCCCGGGGCCACGCACTCGAGTTTCAAAGAAGGTGCCCGCGCGTGCCCCCCCGTGGCCAGGAGAGAGCTTCACGTCCCTCAGCTTCTCCTGGAGGTAAAGGCGTTGCTCAGGAAGGGCGCCATCGAACTCGTCCCAAAGAGGCTTCGGGGCTCCGGAGTTTACTCGAGATACTTCCTCGTGAAGAAGAAGACGGGAGGATGGCGCCCCATCCTAGACCTGCGACGTCTGAACAAGTTCATCAAGGCACAGAAGTTCCGGCTGGTCACCCTCCAGCACGTCCTGGGTCAGCTGGAGGAAGGAGACTTCCTGTCGTCGTTGGATTTGGAGGATGCCTACTTCCATATTCCCATCCTAAAGGGGCACCGAAAATTCCTCAGATTTGTGGTCCAAGGGCGTCACTACCAGTTCAAAGCCCTCCCCTTCGGACTACGGTCGGCACCCAGGGTATTTACCAAGTGCCTTGCACCGGTGGCGGCGCAGCTGCGCCGCAAGGGGATCCACGTCTACCCCTACCTGGACGACTGGCTCATCCGAGCCAAGACGAGGGAGCTCGCCGTGGACCACACGGCAAGGACCGTCCAACTTCTCACGGACCTGGGATTCTCCGTGAACTACGCCAAGTCCCACCTGGTACCCGCGCAAAACGCACTGTTTCTGGGAGCGAAGCTCGACACAGTGTCCCTTCTGGCCTCCCCGTCGGAGGAAAGGACCAGGTCCATCCTGGGCAAGGTACAGCGGATGTTGGCTTCCGACGCGGCCAAGGTGAGGTCCATCAAGTCCCTCCTCGGAATGATGTCTTCTTGCATCTACCTCATTCCCATGTGCAGGCTCCGGATGCGCCCGTTGCAGGAGTTCCTGGACGCGCACTGGATCCAAACGACGGGCGGCTTCGAGGAGAGGATCACACTCGACGAGAGTTTCCGCCGAGCGCTCCGGTGGTGGGGCACCCGTGCGCATCTGACGGCGGGCATGGACTTCCGGACCCCAGACCACCAGGAGACAGTGACCACGGATACCTCCCTGGAAGGGTGGGGAGCGCACACCGAAAATCTGCACGCGAGAGGCCTCTGGCTCCCGACGGAGAAGTCCCTCCATATCAACGTCCTGGAGCTCCGTGCAGTGTTCTGGGCCCTCAGGTCCTTCCTTCCGTCCCTCAAGGGCAAGGTGGTGAGGATCTTCACCGACAACACCACCACCATGTTTTACATCAGGAAACAGGGCAGAACCAGGTCCCCAGCACTGTCCAAGGAAGCGCAGGACCTGTGGCATTGGGCCGTCGCCCAAAGGATGTTTCTGGTGCCGTTTCATCTGGCAGGGATAAAAAACACCATCGCCGACTCACTCAGCAGGGAGCTGCGCTCCTGCCACGAGTGGGAACTACGGCAGGATCTAGTGGATCGCCTCTTCCGACGGTGGGGCACACCCCAGATCGACCTGTTCGCGACGGCGACGAACTCCAAGTGCCGGAGATTCGCCAGCAGGTTTCCCCAGGCGAGGAGCATGGGCGATGACTTCTCGTTCCCCTGGGAGGGGCTGTTCCTCTACGCGTCCCCTCCTTTGCCACTGCTAATCCGGCTCGTCAACCAGCTCAAGAGGTCACGGTGCAGGATGATCCTCGTCGCACCTGCGTGGCCGAGGCAGATATGGTTCCCGGACCTTCTGGACTTGTCAACGTCACCGCCAATCAAGCTGCCGGTGGACGCGGATCTACTCTCCAGGGAAGGAGGCGCCATCCTCCACCACGATCCGAAATCGCTGAACTTGCAGGCCTGGCTCCTGCAGCGCTAGAGTTTGGAGGATACGACATACCGGCCGACTGCAGAGAGGTTCTTGCAAAGGCCAGGGCGTCCTCGACTCTTAAATGCTACGGACACAAATGGAAGAGGTTCTCTGTCTGGTGCCACGCACAGAAGATTAACCCTCTACGGATTACGGCTCCCCAGGTACTGCCGTACCTGCTGACGCTGGCCAAAGCTGGACTGGCACACGCGTCCATCAAGATTCATCTTGCTGCGATCTCCCGATACACCAGAACCACGGGGCGGACGTCCCTGTGGTCTCATCGTCTGGTGAAAGAGTTCATGAAGGGACTGTTCAGATCGTTCCCGCCGGTGAAGGCTCCGTCCCCGGCGTGGGAGCTCAACGTGGTGCTGACCAAGCTCATGGGACCTCCGTTCGAGCCTCTGCACTCGGCCCCGTTGAAGTTTCTGTCGTGGAAAACAGCGTTTCTTGTGGCCATCACCTCCGCACGACGGGTGGGAGAGATCCAGGCCCTTTCCTGCAAGGCCCCGTACTTGACTTTTCACGACACAAGGGTAGTGCTAAGGACGCACCCCTCCTTCATGCCCAAGGTACCGTTGGACTTCCATCTCAACGAACCCTTGGTGTTGCCTGTGTTCTTCCCGTCGCCTTTGTCGCCGGCTGAGAGGACTTTGCACTCGCTGGATGTGGCTAGAGCGCTGAAGTTCTACGTGGACCGCACGAAGTGTTTTCGGAAGACGTCACAACTCTTTGTGAACTTTGGACCTGTCAATCAGGGGAAGGCTCTCTCGAAGGCTTCCATTTCCAGATGGCTCTCCGGCTGTATCATGTACTGTCATCGGTTGGCAAACCGACCGCTGCCTGGCCGTCCGAGAGCCCATTCCACCAGAGCGATCGCAGCTACCACGGCGTTCCTTTCTGGTGTGCCCCTGCTACGTGGTGGTCGACGCACACCTTCACGAAATTCTACTGCGTCGATCGGGATTCCAGGGAGGAGTCCAGGGTCGGCCAAGCAGTGCTGCGCAACCTGTTCGCCTGAGGTGAGCCTGGTGAGGAGGTAAGATGCTTAATGTTGAGTTTGATGTAATGCTTAATGTTGAGCCTTTGCCACCTCCCGTGGTTGTGCATGTGTGTACTGCTATGTATTCTTTATTCATGAGCATGTGAATCCATGCCAGACCCCATGCTGGAGAAGGAACAAGTTACTTACCTGTAACTGTTGTTCTCCAGCATGGGTCTGGCATGGATTCACATGCGAACCCTCCCGCCTACCCCTCTGCGGCTCTTCACTTGGTCATACTGCCACTTCACGTGCTTCCAAATCTGAAGATGGCTGCCAGAGGCGGTGCTTAGGTAGAGGGCAGTCATTGGCTGTGGTCAGTATGACGCAGAGACCAGTGATTGGTTATTACTACGAAAGACAGATCAGAAATGAAACTGATACTGTTTTTTTTTTCTTTACCGAGGATTCCCAGCCTGACGACGGGGAATATTCATGAGCATGTGAATCCATGCCAGACCCATGCTGGAGAACAACAGTTACAGGTAAGTAACTTGTTCCTTCCTCCCACTCTTAGGCATGATTTGAGGTGCTTTCTGACTAGATATGTGTTCATGGGCTATGGGGTAACCTTTTTACTCCATAAGGCATCATCTGTTTTTTCTATGTGTGTTACACAGCCCCCTCAGTGCAGTAACACAGGGTTGTCATAGTGACCCCCAAACATAGACTCCATACCCTGGGACTGACTACTGTCTCCGAGGACATGTAAAGTCACCATTGGCTTTACTAGTCCAAAATTGTGAACAGAACCAGTACAAACCATCATATTGTGGAAGTACTGGAAGGGGTTAAAATACTTGCCCCTGGGTCTGTTTCCAAGGGAGCACTGTCCAGCCCCCCCTTGTCGATTTTCTGGCTGGTGGCAGTGGTTACCACGTGAAATATTCCCCAGGAATATTCTCTATGGGATTTTCCCATTGATTTTAAACGCACCACTTTTTGGTGCAATGTTAAAGATACCACCGCTTTATTTATTTAATATTAAATCTACAGTTGGGTCTTTTTGCCAGAACTCGGTTCCAAAATGGCGTTTGTGTCCATCTCTGTAACGCTGACCAAGGTCGAGCCCTTTGTTCCACTATTTTGGTGGGCTTCTCCACAGAAGCCCACCAAGTGGTGCCACTCTGTCTGGGTTCCATAGGAGGGGTGGAGGGGGGAATAGGCACCCTGGACTGTGTTGCCTCGGCAACCCAAGTCGCACTCTACTCTGATTGGCCCAGTGGTGAGCCGCCCGGCACACTACTTAGCATGTGTGATTGACAGCTAGGCTGATGAATGGGGGTTTTCTGCATAAAAGCAGGGCCTTTGGGACTGGAACTTCAGAAGTCACCACAGGACCTAAGAATCCGACGAGGTAGAAGCTGAGCCACCTGCAACCCGACGACACCACCGGTGAAGCCCTGCTGCAACGAACTCACCACTTTTCCAACGACAGGGAAGATCTTCTGCTGGAGAGTCTTCTCCCTTTGAGCTGGTAGGACCAACCAGTTCACCCTTTTTCGCTTCCAAAGACGTCACTTGGTTGAATTGCCGGTGCCAAGCACCCAGGCGTTCGGATAGCCAAGCTCACCACTTTTGACCGCGAATAAAAGGACCGCACCTTTTAATCGGGAACTCTGCGGCTGGTTTCATCCCTGTGCAGTGCAATGACTCCAAGTTTCCTCCTCGACGAGATCCTCTCTTCCCCTGGCTGGAACAATGAACTGCAATCACTGCCAGGAACAACTTCCCATTTAAGGTACTGTGTCCTGCCTGGCCTCCCTTTCTACAGCTTGCTGAAGGTGACCCTTAAATCCTTGTCTTCTATACTGGGTTGGCCCCAGGCCTGCTAAACTTTGTTTCTTGAACTATACCAACCTTTTTCTGAACACTCTGCAAAGACTTTTAGTGCACTTTAAACCATGTGATCCTGGGCACATTTTGCTTGCTCCACTTAAAGTGGGCCTTGCCTATGAACTTTGGCTGTACAGTATAACCTGCCTTTCTTCCCTTGCTCTGAACTCTTAAAACGTATTGGGAACTGTTTTATTTTATGCTCTGCCTTTTCTCTCCCTTTTTAACCTAAACTAGTGGAGTGCCATCTAGGTTAAGCGCTCACTTCTGACTTAACAAATAGTGTGCTTTAACCCTGACTTGTCTGATAGTTATAAAGGGAGGTGTGTATAATTTACCTGACTGTGTTTTAACTTGCTTTTGATTGAGAGTGCTAGTATATTGCTCAAGTGTGTTTTAAATAAATACCTCTATACTTTTTATACAAAGCTCTGGTCAGTGTTTGTTTGCTCTACTCTGTTTTTAGCCCTATTGTGTATATACTCTACATACTGTCTAACTCTTCTTGAGAGAAGTCTGACTGCTCAGCCACAACTACCAGGTAAATATGGGTGGTGCAAACTGCTACCAATTGGGTTTACTGCTTACTTCTGTAGTCTTAATGTTTTTGCAGTGTTCCCTAAGGGAATTGCACAGGATTCTGCCTAACAGATTCTAAAGAAATAGGAGGGGTTGGATGTGCAAGAAAAGGGAGTAATACCGCATCTCACCATCGGCTGCCTCACCCCCTCTCCCTGAGGACCCCTCACCCAGATGATCTTCACGCACTGGTCCACCCCCAGTAACTGTATCCAAAAGCGATGGCCATGTACTGGCCACCTGGATGACAAGTTCCCGAGGACTAGCGGGCAAGACACGTTTTGGTTTCTAATACCACTGGTGTGGTCTAAAGATTATGTAATGCAGTGAATTGTCCGGAGGGGGTCTAGATAGTCATTGGTGATCAAAATGGGTAGTATTAAAGATTCTAGTGATTTTTAGTTGAGGGTTGCTCTAGGTTATATATGGTGTAGGGGAGGCATGGTATCACAAGTATGACACTGACACAATAGGTACAATTTGTAAAACCTTTATTGAAGTTTCTGGGGTTGGAAACCTCCTACTGTGCCCTAGATAAATAAGATGGGAGTAGTGAAGGTGGTCACTCCCCACATTACAATTAGAAACTCAGAATAGCGGACACATCCCAGTAGGGAATGAGACCAGGAGATTGGCTGTGAGAGACAGCAAAGCCTTTATGTAAAATTCAGCATCCAGAGAACTCTGCTGCCTCGAGAGCGCTCTGGCAAACAATACAGATATGATACATTTTAACGGGTTACAGCGTCATGGATGATGTTTTCTATACAGTCTACAAGTTACTTTTGAATTGGTGAGGGAATGGGTCCTAGTAAAGCCCTATAGGGGCAGGCTCCACGAGATTGGCTGGCAGCTTGGCGGGTTGGTAGGCATCACTTGGTTCAGCTGGGCCGGTCCTTGCGAGGTGAAGCTCAGTTTGGGTCCGGGAGAGGTGGCTGGTACTGTCTAACTAATCTGCATGCTATCATAGGACATGCAGTAAATAATAAACCATAAACTATACCTTTTGGTATTAAGAGAGGCCTATAAATTGGCGAGGTGAAGGGTGTGGGGATCTTGTCCTCCAGGTGACTTGCTGGGGGCTGAGATTTAACAGTTGTCGGGTCTGGCACTTCAGAGCGAGAGGGGATGGATTGATATGTGTTGGTTTATGGCAAAATATATGACAACGGCAGATTAGTTATATTGGGGCAGTCTAGGGTAGTCGGCAAGGAAGGGTCACACTTGGGCAACATCAAAAGAGAGATGGAGGGGCACAGGGCTGGACAGGCTACATCAAAAGAAGGCTGGAGAGGGTTGGACAGGCAGTAATTTTCCAACAGTGGGGGTGAGAGGGGCCGGAGCAGGTTTGTTTGAGATGGATGGGCCACAAGTCATGATTCAGCCCGGTCGCACGCAGGTCAGTGATCTCAGAGGAAGGATGAAGAGAATACACTGCTTGCTTGTAACAATTTGCGCGAGAGCATCCATGAGAAATGGGCTTGGGTGGCACAGGCATGGGAGGAAAAAGATGGGGACTGTCAGTGCTTGCTGTGTGCGGCGCTGCTGAGGGGAGAGAAGGCTTCACAGATACCAGAATGCGGCCTAGTCCAAAGATGGAGTTTGGGGTACACAAAATGGAGTTCAAATGTATCTTGCAATAGCCCCGCTTCTGTATGTGCCAGGGACTCGTCCACTGAGGCCACAGAAGGGCAAGAAAGACGCCCCCACCCCACTATTGCAAGAGCAGGTGGTCCCTTTCGTGTCGTATGTATGAGGGGGGGCAAACCGACCCCCTCCTTCCTTACATTAGTCTCGACCATCAAACGATAAACAAAACAGTCCTAGTAGAGTCTGTCAAATCAAAATCACCTATGTTAAAACCTAATGCGTGCCCTATCTCTTGTACAAAAAGTGTATAAATGCGGAATATATGCAAAGGAAAAATCAGTGTTCTAATTGATAAAGGTAGCTAAATCGGCTCTCCTCCCCACGTTAGACCCCACGGAGTAGGGCGGTCTTTGTAGGCAGGATGACACACTATGGCTCGGGGTCTCAGTACAATAAACAGTTCCAAAACGTGGATTGAGGCCCATCTGGCCTTCCATGTTAAAGTCTCTCGTTTAGACCTCTAAATAATGTTTCAACACAAAGTTCACATAGGTCCCCCCCTGTCGGGCTCAGACCTCTTCAAACACAAAGTTTAACAAAGCTTGCAAAGGGGCTCCTTCCCCAAGCTTATTACACTTCGGATCTCCCTCAGCCGGGCTCAGACCACTTTCGTGTGTCGAAGACCTTCGAATGTGCGAGGCTTTCTTTACAGACCTCTGCAGGACCACTTTGACTTATAGTTAAAGATTCAGCTTCCACTCTCCCATTCCCTAGGAGTTAATTCTGCTTACTTTGCTTTTGCACTACATTCGCTTTATCGTTCCAAACAATGCACCTTTCACAGAGACTTTTGAGTGGGCTACTTTCTTTCGCCAGACCACTCCGTTACTCGGTATCTGTCAAGGAGTTCCGCTCTTCTCACCTGGGTCCGATGTTTGCCGGTGACTTTGATCGCTGCCTTCTTGCGAACGCTCCTGTTCTTGAACAGCGCTGCTCGAGATTCGTCTGGTTCCAGGTTGCGTTTAGTTCCGAGATCACGGAGTCCAGGAATCCGGAAGACTGGAAAAGGCTAGAAAAGCTCGGAACCAGGAAGGGGGAAAGGAAAAGGAATGGGTAATAGTACTGGGACAAGGGAAACAATACCGCGAGCTACAAGCACACGTCTGGGCTACTCTGCAATAGCATTGAGACGCGCGGAGACGCGGAAGGCGTGGTCTATGAATAGACCACGCCGCGTTCAGCGCATGGAGCCAGCAAGGGCTTCAGCTCTGGACGGCCATGTTGGAAGAAGTACAGAATGTAAGCCCCGTTGAGACAAGGACCAGGAGGTCCAAAAGGGGCGTGATCTGAAGTTCATGACAGTATCGCTGATTCCGCATCTGTGTTTTTTACTTCAAAGTTAATTCACAGGTCTGCCTTTCTTCGCGTCTCATCCACATGCGTGCAGCCTTCACGCGCAATTTAATCTTGCCACTTCAAACATTCTTTAACACACACCAGTATCTCAGGTCGCTTGCCAACTCACTGGATGTGTGTGTTTCTCTCATGGTTTTATGATGTCCAATTCACGAGTCAAGGTTAGTACCACAGGTCGCTGGTGCCCTTGAAATACAGTGCAGTCTTCACTTGTGGGATCTGACCTTCTTCACGTGTCTTTCGCGGCCTGTCGGAGGCAACGACCTCCAGCAGGGAACACTTGGGGTTTTCGATCCACTGCTCTAGTCCTTTGGTCTGTCGCTCTGCTCCAGTAGGTTTGCCTTCGCCCCGGAAGTCCTGCTTGTACTCGTGTTCCGCCTTGCTCAGAGTGTGTCTTTAGGTGTTGCCTTTTATCCGTTTGAGGAGAGCTAATTGGTATCAGGTGTATCCGCTTGAAGTCAAGTGCCTGACTTTGCCTGACCTGATTAACGGGACATGTCCAGTACAATGTATGAGAGTTAGTCTTCTTACTCTGTCACCCTCTTCCTCGGCCAAGTGTATTTGTAAAAAGGGGGATGGGGAGTTGTGACCTCAGAGAATCCTACAAAATAGGATGGGGTAGATAAAAAAGGGGAGAATACTGTGCCTCACCCCTAGTCCCCAAAATCCCCTCACCCAAGTGATCCTCCCGCACTGGTCCACCCACATGGTCTGGATCCAGATGCGATGGCCGTGCCTTGGCCACATGAGCAAGAGATCCCCTTGGACTAGCGGGTGATACACCCTCTGGTTTTCTCACAATGGTAAAGTTGTTTTAACATGTTTTATTATGTTTAGTTTTGTTTCTTCCAGTTGTTTTTGGGTCATGTGTATGTTAATGGAGTGGGGGTGGGGGGTGTTATGTCGTAATTTGGATTCTGAATTTTAACTTTAGAATGAGTCTGCGTGCTTTGAAGAGTGGAGGCAGTTGGAGATGGAGGGTTGGAGGTGCAACAATGCGGTTTTCTCACTGTACCGAAGTCACAGATTAAAGCGTTACCATTTACATTGAGACCCTGTGTGATAATTAAGTGATACAACACATTACATATTATTAAGTGTTATTGGCAGAGAAAAAGCTTGTGGTAAATTCATTCCACATTTACTGTGTCCCACTCCCAATTATCTGACCCTAACAGATCTACTGTTAATACAATAATAGCCTTAAAGACTGATTGAAGGGTAGTTCTTGTGGGTGAAGGGTCATTATGCCAAGCGATAAGGATTCCTCCAGAGATTTATAAGACTATTAGCCCATGGTGGTACTAGGCATTAAAGGTTTTCGAGTTGTGGAGGTGAAGTGAAGCATGTTTGTTTAATAGTGAGTAAAGCACACAAAACATGTTATTAAATCAAATGTATTTTTTATTTTGTAATATTTAATTACCTATGTTGCCTTTATAAGATAAGCTTTTTAATTGTAAATTTGTTTTTGCTAGGTGCTTGCATTAGGTGAAATGTTAGTGAACAGAATTTCTTTTTAAAAAAAAGGGAAAAGCATTGCTCCATGTTTTAGCTTTCTCTTTGGTGTGTGAAGTTGGGTTGGATTGTCATGTTGACAGAAATCTTGCTTTGAAATTGAAGTGCTGTTATTGGAATGCAGAGACTTCCATTCTGTTGATTCCCTAGCTACTTCTGAAGTCAAAATGTCAGGAATGCAGTCCATAACAGTAATTATTGAATGTGTTCCGTACATTCTGATTAACTGAGAAGAGGTCAATAACAATTCCATATGCAATGGGTAAATGCTCAGGGTTGTAGCACAGATACAGTGCCCCACATCAGTGGCAGGAAGGAACGGTAAGCATTAAACTCCGATGTTTCTTCTTTCCAGATCAATGACCGAAGAATCCTAGAGGGCATCTTTTCAGTTTGTGGTGTTCCAGAAAACAAATTCTGTGCAGTTTGTTCCTCTGTGGACAAGTTGGGGAAGGTGGGTGTTCTAACTGTAGACCTATTATTAGGAAATAGAAGAAAAGTTGCCTAAACTCTTGAGGTCTGTTAAAACATTCCTTGTGCTCTATTTTAGAATTCTTGGTCAGATGTGAAGAATGAATTGATACAGAAGAAGGGGCTTGAACCCAAGACAGCAGATCAAATTGGAGACTACATTCAACAGAGTGGTATGCTGTTTTTCTGTGATTTAGAGATGTTGTCATGTGACTAAGTTACCAGCTGTGGAATCTAGCGACCTGCATCATAAAGCATACCACCATACCTGACTAAATGTTGTGATACCAGAAAAATGTATTTTCGTCCCTGTACCTCTATTGCCGTATCTGCCAAAATTGAGAGCTCACTAAAACAGGCTAACCATCAATATTGAAAGTGTTAATGGATAAACATAGTCTGTTTGTAGATTCCCAAATGCAGAAAGTGGCTGCCCACCTACTACTCAATCTAAGAAAAACTGCATATTTCTCTGGCACTAAAACATCTGCACTAGCTTCCTGTTGAAATGTAAAGTCAACTTTACATTTCTGTGTATAACACAGAGTTCATTTGATGGCTTTGGCCCCTTTTTTCTGTGAGATGAATTTAGGCACTTCCATCCCATATATTTCTCCGAGACTTGTGTCGGCATTCTTTCAACTCCCAAAATGAAGAATCCATGCTGGAGGTATTTTTTTCCTATGTGGTGGATCTTTGGATCTCCTTCATAAATCATCATCCAGTCACTAGATGATCATGTGCACTGTAGGAAACTCATAAACACTCATCATTCCCCGCCTCTCCCTGAAGTAACTGTTGAAAAGGTTTGGGTATCGGCTAAATTCAGTGTCAAGAGACTTCTTTGGTGGTGTTAATGCGCTTGATAACATAATATGAATATTTATAATTTACAAATCATACACAACAAACTGAATTATTTACAGTTGATGAAGTAATATGGGATAGTATTACATAGATATACTTTTAGCAAATGATACTCATTTTATCAAATTCCGAATGATCCTCTGGAGGTCAGTCGCTGACTGGATTTAAATCTTTGGTGTCTGCATAGCCATTAGGTGCCAGAGTCTCCATAGGCATAGCACAGGATTATGGCACAATGAACTACCACTCTCACCTCTGAAATGAGCACAGCAGTTACTGCAGCATTGCATTGGTTCATAAAGGAAGGACATACCAGAGAAACCTCTGTGATGATAAAGCAAACGTGTACATATTTTAAAAAATATACCAATATTTGCCACAAAACTGGAAACACAATGACATTTTGTTTGTAAATGTCCCGTGTCCATTCTTTATGATTAAAGTCCCTTTCAAAATAATATCAAAGTGGCATAAGGATGGTCCCAAAAAAACTGTTTCTCTTCGCCCTCTTACTTATCCAGCGACAAGTCAGAGAACCAGTAGTACATATTTTATACACAGGCATGTCTTTTGAAAAGAATGCGTATTTCCTTCTTAAAGACTATGCAATTGGTGAATCACTTCTGCAATTGTGAAAATAAGCCAAAGATAGAACTGTGGCCTATATCCCAAAGGTTACCCTTGTATTACCACAATTTTAGAAATTGTCTGGAGATTGTAATTTTAAATTGAGTTAATATCCCGTGCTGTTTCCAATTATTCAAATCTTTGATGTTGTAAGATGGAATCCTTATCTTTTGTTCCTAATTCACCAACATCAGTTTTTGTGGGCTTCTTTGTATGAATTTATAACTGAAGAAAAGATTCCAAAATGGTTATGGAATATATGTGATCTTTTTGTAGATGTGATCTGGACTGTGCATTGAAACAACAAAGAGCATTAATTGGAAACACTGTCAATTGCTGTCGATAGCCATCCACTCCATAATTCTAAGTGTATCTGTGTGGCGGTACAGAAGGGGAAAAACATGTACAGCACTGCAGAATCCACCTGAAAAGAAACAGTGAAGCCCCACTTTGTAGTCCAGATCCATTCTGCACAAATTACAAACCATCCCAGGCCAACATCAGCCTCATTGGGCATTATCAGTGAGATAACCCGGAGCTACCTTGGACATACCTCCACCACTCATGGCTTCCTGTGGCTCAATACATATTTACCTTAGAAGTGATTATAAACACTAGCACATTTTCTGTACTGAGATAAAACCCAATAGTGACAAACAGAGCTGTGCAATTAGAGATGGGTGAAATATCAGTCACGGTAGAGGGACATTTTATGTTTGTAAATTCTGCCTGCCACTCTGTGGTAAAGATGGCACTCTCCCCACCAAAATCTGCCCTGCCCAAGCAATAGAGAGCCAGACACTCCTTTATGTACCACCAGCTCTTACTAGCTGCATTAACTAGGAATTTCACCCAATGGAAGCACAAAGATGGTTCAGATCCCTGACTTGCTGAAATATTTAAGTGCCAGACCCACTTAGTACTCTTTGATTTGTCAATTTCCTCTACAAAACACAGTTCGGTTAAAGTTTCAGATTACATGTTGTGTGAAATACTTGTTGAGTGGATTGGAATGTTCTTACAAGTACACGTCTTTCTTGCATTGTGTAGTAGTTCAGCTGTTCTCCTGATTTACAGGTGGTCCAGAATTGATCGAACAGCTACTAATGGACCCCAGGCTCTGCCAGAACAAACAGACTTTGGAAGGCGTCAGAGACGTGAAGACTCTTTTTGAGTACCTGACGCTCTTTGGTGTGACTAGTCAGGTGGGTGACAAATTATTGACCAAAGGCACTTGTATGCTGCCCTGCTGATGGAATGACCGAGTTTATTTCTGCTCACTGGGCTTGTGTCCTACAGATTTCCTTTGACTTGAGCCTGGCCCGAGGTTTGGATTATTACACTGGAGTGATCTACGAGGCTGTCCTTCTCCAAGACCAAAAGGAATCCGTGGTTCAGCTGGAGAGCCACCACAAGGAGGAGGTGGGAAGTATGGCTGGTGGAGGCCGTTACGATGGGCTAGTGGGAATGTTCGACCCCAAAGGCAGGATGGTGCCGTGCGTCGGAGTCAGCATTGGAATTGAGAGAATCTTCTCCATCATGGAGAAGAAAGCAGAGGTATGCTTCATTTTTTAATTTAAAATCTGAACTGTAGGCAAATACACAATACAAATAAAAAATACCAACACGTAGTTATGGACGCCAGAAGTGCAATCCTAGACCATCTTGCAAGATCGTTACTTTCTTGAGAAACTTTATTTTGCAGTTCACTTTTCATTAGGTTTCCTAGATGTATGAATATATCAAAGCTTCTAAAACAATGTTAGCAAGGAACACATACATAAATAGACATTGATAAGCATTAGAAAGCTGCAGGACAAAAACCCCACAAATAGTACCAAGAAAATGGGGGCTATTGCAACAACAAAGAATAGTTGGTGGTACTCAGTCTAGTTAAAATGCTGGAACATTCAGTGAACGCATATTGTCGATTTTAGAATATACAGAGGACATAGTGCACTGCACTGCACAATAACAATGGTGAATATGGCTGACTGAGCACAGACTCTGAGACACAAATAGACCAACTCGAAGAAATGGTTCTTAAAAATGGGGTGATCTGGGATTCCAAAATGTCGGCCGACAGAGGACGTGTGTAGGTGTCTCTCCCCGCCGGGCTACATCAATCAGCAATATATATTAGCATTCCAGGAGAGTCCAAGCCCAAAACTTCATGTAACTGAAGAGCTCCACAAGCACTGGAACGGAGGGAAGCAGCCATTAAGAAAACCGCAAGCTGAGAAAGGAAATCGGAACCTCCGAAGTCACGCCGTGAAACGAAAGGAAGCCATGGCACTTTGGCAGGACGAGAGTTCAGAGCACAGCAGAGAATAGATAGGCACCCTGCCGCAACAGCAAGCGCCCCAGGACCTCCTAGGCAAGACAGAGGGGATCAGGAACAACAGTGACCAGGCTACGGCAGTCAACCGGGACAACCAGCACAGAGGAGTGGCTCCAGCAGGCGAACAGGGGAACCGAGAACAAGTCCCGGCCCGGGCGAAAGAGCAGATCGGCGAGACCCGACAAAGGGGAGGCAGCCGGAACAACTAGCATTAGAACGCAACACCACTGGATGGACGGGGAGACGGGGGAATGAGGAATGGTCCAACAGCAAGAACAGACCAGCGAAAAGGTATCATGGAACATGCGGAAGGAAAACACTTATCAGCACCACCAGCCGGACACCTTCCCCAAGTCCTTATTGGACCACGGACCACGCAACAACACGCCGGAGGAATATTGTCGCCTGGTGCCGGGGAAAGTCAGTGCCTCGGCTCGAGCCTCTACCCCACTTCTGGGCACACAACCAGAGCACAGTAGGAAGCGCCCATGCAACGGGGCAGGCGGAAAAGGCAAAGTAACGGCCAGAGGTGCCTGACAAAGCACTTGAAGCAGCACAGAGAGGAGGCACGGCGTAGGCCAACAGAAGCCAGAGACAAGCAGGGACCCTGGAAGGCCCAAAAAAGGGCAACGGACCGCCATGCGGAGAAGCCAGAGACACGTTGAAGCAGGGGGCTCGTGGGCCCAAGAAAATGCAGTGAGTAAAGCGCAGCTCACCCAGAACCCCCCACGTACCCGCCACAGAAATACATAGACTTTAGCACCTAGCAAACCCTACTCAGCGCAGCAACAAGTGAACCAACATAGGGGGGACACCCCATGCAACTATAGGGGTGCAACGCTCAATACAGGCCCACGCAATGCGGCCCAACAGGGGGAGCAGGGCTCACGTGCACGGCCACAAAACCAAGGGCCATCCAACGGACCACATCTAATACTACTGGTGACCGCACCCCATTCCGCAAAGGCCACAAGAACGAATATAGGGACAGTCTGGATATCTACATCCAGAACTCACATAGAGCCCCAGGCCAGGAGGAGCGGTGCAAAGAAGGGGCAGGAGCTGCACGGCACAAAGGGAGGCTAGCGCACCGGCCGCAAAACCACTGAAACATTGAGACAGCGCAGACTCAGCAGATGCCGCGGCACAAGAACGAGCAATAGGATAGAAAACATATAGAGGAGCAACAAAGGAAAGGAAGGCCAATCTAGAAAAGAACAAAACACAGAGACCCACAACATCATTGTGAGGGCCCAGAAGAACGAGGTCTAGAAGGGAAACCACCCTCCATCATTAAGAAGGGACGGATACTGATGCGCCCCACGAGAAATACTTAACCATGACAACAAGGAGACGAAACCCTGGCAGCCCAGGAGGGCCCACCCCCACGCAGGGGTAGCAGTGAAAGGGAGAACTAGTGGAAACACACCCGCAAAGAATAAGTATGTGAACAGAACCCGGGGCGTGGCCAAGCAGCCATGGAGTAGGCTGCGATTCCTTAGAGCTCCGTGATCCGACTTATTGATTCGAAGCAAAACTCATGTGTTGACGGCCGATTCCAGCGGAAAAAAGATATGTTATCTGGGTGAATACTTCAGGCAGCAGATGAGCGTATCGGCGAGAAAAAGTGGACACAGCAGACTAAATTAGGCCACTTTGTGTCCAGATCCGGAAGCGGCGCAATCGATACTAAGATGGCGGCTTGCCAACACAAAGGGACCCTGTGACAATGTGTGCATGTCTTATTACAGCAACTGTTTTACTTTTATGTATAAAACGGGACCATAAAAGCCTTACTGACATGGAAATACTGGAGCAGGAAGTAAATTATGTAGGACCTTTCCTCTAAGCCTGTTTTGGTTTCCTAGGAGACAGGAGCTGAGGAGGAGGACGTCGTGGAGCCCAACGGTCTCAGCTGGGCTTACTAATGAGGGGCGAAAAAAAGAGAAAAGAAAACAGCTGATCGGCACAGCCGAGAAGAAATAAAAAAAAATGAGTTGTTAGAGGAACGGGAGAGGGAGAGTCGCGATCACAGGAAGATCCGCATGGCGAGGCCCAGCTGATTGGGAGAAAGTCGTTGTTGTGACAGCCGGAACAACGTTACAATACGGAGAAACAACGCCGGAGGCTCCAGCGGAAGGCCCGCATGCCGAAGCTCAGCTGAATAGCGGTAAGCCGTATTTGGGGAAAGAAAGAGCAACGCTGCTCTACAAAGCGAAGATCGGCAGGACGAGGCGAATAAAGTTGCTGTTTATTGTTGAAAAGAAAGCGCCGTTGCGCTATACCTCAGTTAAGCTGACGTTACGAGTTCTTCAGGGAGCGCTGTTGCGCTAAGGATATTAATTAAAGCGCTATCTTGCCATAAGTGGTTGACGAAACAGCCGCATGGTAACCATTTGAAAAGCGCCGTTGCGCTATGAACTGGATACAAAGCGCCAAGGCGCACATTGAGAAGTGCTGAATCCAGACAGAAAGGAGAGTGAAGAGAGTAAAGAAGGGAAAAAGGGGAAAAGGAAGAACACAAGACACAGAGAAATTCTAAAGAGCTCCTGATCAGTGAGTAGTGAATGGAAAGAACAATTTAAGGAAACAGTGACCTGATGAAGGGAAACCTTAAGTTGAAAGGGTGTGTAAAGACAATTGAATTGTATGAACACAGTTACAAGGCAAACAACAGAGGAAAAGGAATAATCCCTCAAGATCAGAAAACCAAGAGCCAAAAAATGAAAAGGTCACTTCTACGAGATAGAGAAAAGAACGGAGAAGAGAGGCAAAGACATAATTAAAGACAAAGAGAAACAAATAAGTCCAAGAAGAGACTTTCAGATAGAACTTACCTTTTAAATTCCTTGCTGGTGAAACAAGACGACTCTCTCCTTAAAGAATGGCGGAACAACGGAGAAGACGTATCCTTTTCCTGTTTTCTTTTTCTGAAAAGAAAAGAATTTGATTAATAAAGAATTGGGCTCTCTTTCAGTCCAAAGAAAACTACTTTTGGTTGAAGTCTCATATTTCTTACTATTGTATATATCATCTCCACTAGTATCGTCACAGTTGGTGTCAGAAGTGGGATTCTGAGAACGCCATGGAGGACCTGATTAAAACTCTAAGCGAGGGTCAGCAACTGTTACAACAAGCCTTACAGATGCAATCACAACAAGCTCAAGCTGACAGGTTGGCCTTCCAACAAGCCTTACAAATACAGCAGGCTCAACTACTCGAAGTCACCAACGCACGGAACAACCCCCAGGTCCCTACCTCTGTATTGCAGAAGTATTTAGCAGGTGAAGACCCAGGACACTTTTTCGTGAATTTTGAAAGAGTAGCTCGGAATGCACAGTGGCCCGCCGAGAGATGGTGTCATTACATCGCACCATTGATGACCGGTGAAATGCAATGTGCATATCAAGTGGCAAACCCTGCAGGTGATACGAACTATGGGGACATGAAAAAGGTGGTTTTGGAAAGAATGGGACACGATGAGGAAACTTATCGAGTAAAGTTTAGAGAAGTCAAGTTGAAAGGAGACGAAACCCCAAGGCAGATGTTTTACCGAGTAAAGGAGTTAGCAGAAAAATGGTTACAACCGGGTACTTCGACTTCAGCAGAAATGACAGAAAAAGTCATTTTGGAACAGTTCACTGAGGCTCTCCCTAGTCCGGTACAGAGGTGGGTCAGACAACATCCCAGGCTGTCATTGATGAAGGCTGTGGAAGTGGCCTCAGCTTACCAAAAGGCTGGGCAAGGGAAGGTGATGACCTATCCGGCAAGCTATAAACCACCTCTTTTGTTGAACAAGTCCGCTACTACACCAAGATGGCCACACTCAATGCTGCGAAGACCAGAAGGTGACGGCGTACGCTCCAGACCTACCAGTGAGGGTCCGATGAATTATCGTGAAGCTACACTTACCCCTAGGGGCCCACAATGTTTTGACTGCGGAGATTGGGGACATTTAGCAAGATTCTGTCCGAAGAAACCAAAAGCCGAACCGATGGAGGTTGGGTTACTCGAATCCCAAAAAGGAAATGAAGCTACAGAAATGATGAGTGCGAGACCGTCGCAGTATCTGTATACTTGTGACGCAGAGGTTGACGGAAAACACACAACAGCATTAATCGACTCAGGGAGCCTACAGACAGCGGTAACATCAGAGCTGGTAGGTGAAGATTATTATTCCTCAGAGAAAATTCCTATCCGATGTGTGCATGGGGATCTAAGGGTATACCCATCTAAAGAAAAACAAATCAAAGTAGTCGGGGAAACAATGGGGGTGAAGGCCGCAGTATTACCACATTTACCAAAACCACTTTTAATTGGTTCCGATATACCAACATTTCCAGAGTTAATTCATAAGATTGAGAAGAGTTGGTTGGAAACGGCCCCTTTCCATAGTGATGAAATACCTAGTCCAATTCCCAAAATACAAAAAAGCAAAAAGCTCAGACGCTCTCTGAAGAAAGAATGGAGAGTCAAAAATGCTTTACCGGTAGCAGTGGATTGGAAGATCGAGGAAGACGGAGACAGTTTCCGGTCTGCACAAGAGCTAGATCCTTTGCTGCAATATGCTCGAGAAAGGGCCCTGGAAAGAATAACGGGAGAAGGACCACGATTCATCAAGGAGAATGGATTGTATTATAGATTAAGTAAGGCCAGGACTGGCAAGGACTTAAAACAACTGCTGGTTCCCTATAAATTTTATCACACTATATTGGAGGTGGCTCACATACAAATTGGTGAAGGCCACCTAGGAACGGAGAAAACAACCAAAAAGATATTGGATAGATTTTACTGGCCTGGAGTCTATCAGCAGGTGGTTCGGTTCTGTCAGGCATGTGAAGAGTGCCAGCGGAAGAACCGAGCCAATGTAAGAAGAGCCCCCCTTCAACCTATGCCACTAGTGATGGAACCATTCAGTAGAATCGGAATAGATATGGTTGGACCTTTGGAGCCGACTCGAAGAGGTCACAAATACATTCTTGTAGTGGTCGATTATGCAACTAGATATCCCGAGGCATTTCCGTTGAAAGCCACAAATACGCAACAGATTTGTGACGCCATCATACCTTTTATTGGACGAGTTGGGATACCCAGGGAGATTGTTACTGACCGGGGGTCGAATTTCATGTCCAAGGTATTAGAACAAGTTTGTGAGACCCTAAAAATAGAACACCTGAAGACCGCTGTGTATCACCCACAGACCGATGGGCTGGTAGAACGATATAACACAATTAAACAGATGCTGAAGAAAACGACTTCCCCAGAGAATAAAGACTGGGATAGAGTACTTCCATGGATTCTAATGACACTCAGGAATACCCCACAGTCCTCAACCGGGTTCTCACCCTTTGAGTTATTGTTCGGGAGGCCCGTTCGTACTTTGTTAGACCTGTTAAAAGAAGCTTGGGAAGAACAACCAAAACGTGAGATAACGCTGACAGAATATGCCTCCCAACTACAAGAAAGGGTAGAAAAACTACAAAATGTCACAAGAAATAACCTTCTCCAAGCACAGATAAGACAAGAAAAATACTACAATCAAAATACACAGTTTCATGTTTTTAAAAAGGGAGACCAAGTACTAGTGCTAGTACCTACCTCTGAGAACAAAATGCTGGCTACTTGGAAAGGTCCTTATGAGATTCAAGAAATGTTGGGACCGGTAACCTATAAGCTGAAACAGACAGACTATAAATTTCCTTATCAAACCTATCATGTCAATTTACTAAAAAAATGGAGATCTCCCATCCCAACAACGGCCATGATATCGGTGAATGAATCTACAGAAGAACAATTTCTGCAAATAAAGAATAAAGTTGGTTCTGAGGACCTAAATGTGAACCCAAATTTGTCCACTGTACAAAAAACAGAATTGTCCAATGTTATACAAAAGTTTACACATGTGTTCTCTTCCCTACCGGGGAAAACCAATTTAACAAGTCATCATATAGTCACCAAACCAGGAGCCATAGTGAGACAAAGGCCTTATCGAATTCCTGAATCAAAGATCAAAGCTTTCAACCAAGAGGTTCAAGAAATGCTAGATCTTGGGATAATTGAACCATCTTACAGTGACTGGTGCTCCCCGGTAGTCCTTGTACCAATGTACCGGATGGGAGTGTAAGATTTTGCATGGATTTTCGAAAAGTAAACGACATTTCTAAATTTGATGCATATCCAATGCCTCGAATAGAAGATCTCCTGAACAATTTGGGAAAGGCAAAGTTTTTGACTACAATTGATTTAACTAAGGGTTACTGGCAAATTCCCCTACTTCCCGCAGGTAAGGAAAAGACAGCATTTGCTACACCCACGGGTTTATATCAATTTACTGTGTTACCCTTTGGGTTGCATGGAGCTCCGGCCACCTTTCAACGACTAATGAATCATATCATCAAGGGACATGAACAGTATGTCGGTGCTTACCTTGATGATATCATCATCTATAGCAACACATGGACAGAACATTTACGACATCTTGCAAGGATTCTTAAGACACTAGAAACAACCAGATTACACATAAATCCCAAGAAAACTCATGTTGCCATGTTTCATACAAAGTATCTGGGATATTATGTCGGTCAGGGGATCATCAGACCTCAAGAGGAAAAGATCAAGGCTATAAAGCAATTGAAATTTCCAACTACACCGAAACAAGTAAGAGCATTTCTAGGGTTTGTGGGATACTATCGAAGATTTATTCCACACTTTTCAACTCTGGCCAGCCCTCTCACAGACCTCTTAAAGAAGAACTCAATGACCAAGAAGACTTGGGAAACTCGGGAGACTTTACAAGCATTTAAGGCCTTAAAGGAGGCCCTCACTGAGAGAGCTGTCTTGCACTGCCCAGATTTTAATGCCCCGTTTTTCCTACATACTGATGCCTCAGGTACCGGGCTAGGAGCTGTGCTGTTTCAAGATGAGGGAGAGAAAGAGAGACCCATACTCTTCATTAGTCGGAAGTTGTTACCACATGAATTGAGTTACCCAACTATCGAGAAGGAATGTTTAGCCGTAAAGTGGGCTATTGACGCTCTACGATATTATCTGTTAGGCCGAGAGTTCACTTTAATTACTGATCATGCTCCCTTGGTCTGGCTTGCTCGAAACAAAGATTCGAATCAGAGGATACTTAGATGGTTCCTTTCCCTCCAACCCTTCTCTTTCAGGACAGTTCATAAACCAGGAAAACTCTTAGCTCAAGCTGATTATCTATCCAGGGCTGAAACCCTTCCCGATCGTAAGGGTTTAGTAGAGGGGGTGTGACAATGTGTGCATGTCTTATTACAACAACTGTTTTACTTTTATGTATAAAACGGGACCATAAAAGCCTTACTGACATGGAAATACTGGAGCAGGAAGTAAATCATGTAGGACCTTTCCTCTAAGCCTGTTTTGGTTTCCTAGGAGACAGGAGCTGAGGAGGAGGACGTCGTGGAGCCCAACGGTCTCAGCTGGGCTTACTAATGAGGGGCGAAAAAAAGAGAAAAGAAAACAGCTGATCGGCGCAGCCGAGAAGAAATTAAAAAAAATGAGTTGTTAGAGGAACGTGAGAGGGAGAGGGAGAGTCGCGATCACAGGAAGATCCGCATGGCGAGGCCCAGCTGATTGGGAGAAAGTCGTTGTTGTGACAGCCGGAACAACGTTACAATACGGAGAAACAACACCGGAGGCTCCAGCGGAAGGCCCGCATGCCGAAGCTCAGCTGAATAGTGGTAAGCCGTAATTGGGGAAAGAAAGAGCAACGGTGCTCTACAAAGCGAAGATCGGCAGGACGAGGCGAATAAAGTTGCTGTTTATTGTTGAAAAGAAAGCGCTGTTGCGCTATACCTTAGTTAAGCTGACGTTCCGAGTTCTTCAGGGAGCGCTGTTGCGCTAAGGATATTAATTAAAGCGCTATCTTGCCATAAGTGGTTGACGAAACAGCCGCATGGTAACTATTTGAAAAGCGCCGTTGCGCTATGAACTGGATACAAAGCGCCAAGGCGCACATTGAGAAGTGCTGAATCCAGACAGAAAGGAGAGTGAAGAGAGTATAGAAGGGAAAAAGGGGAAAAGGAAGAACACAAGACACAGAGAAATTCTAAAGAGCTCCTGATCAGTGAGTAGTGAATGGAAAGAACAATTTAAGGAAACAGTGACCTGATGAAGGGAAACCTTAAGTTGAAAGGGTGTGTAAAGACAATTGAATTGTATGAACACAGTTACAAGGCAAACAACAGAGGAAAAGGAATAATCCCTCAAGATCAGAAAACCAAGAGCCAAAAAATGAAAAGGTCACTTCTACGAGATAGAGAAAAGAACGGAGAAGAGAGGCAAAGACATAATTAAAGACAAAGAGAAACAAATAAGTCCAAGAAGAGACTTTCAGATAGAACTTACCTTTTAAATTCCTTGCTGGTGAAACAAGACGACTCTCTCCTTTAAAGAATGGCGGAACAACGGAGAAGACGTATCCTTTTCCTGTTTTCTTTTTCTGAAAAGAAAAGAATTTGATTAATAAAGAATTGGGCTCTCTTTCAGTCCAAAGAAAACTACTTTTGGTTGAAGTCTCATATTTCTTACTATTGTATATATCATCTCCACTAGTATCGTCACAGACCCCCGGCGGCACTTGAAATCGGGTGCCAGGCGGGCAGTGACAGGACTGTAGGCGTGTGGCGGCGGATGAAAACAGTGAGTGGCCGACTACCGGAGAAAAGCCCACGAATAGCCCAAGAGGATGCACACAGCGCTGGGCCACGAGATAGGTGGCACGGCCTTGGTGCTCCCACTAGACCAGCACGATGTATACATGAAACGAACAAGAAGACTGATGGCATTCCCGCAGCAAGTTGGAAGCGTCGAGCACGGAGGGATTACATCCCGAATCCGCATCGAGGAGTGGATGAGCAAATACAGACACAATAAGTGGCGCAGAGACCTGTACGCCCGAAACAAAATGGCGACTGATCCTGAACAAAGGATTACACTGGTGGACCGTGAAGCGGCCTCGTAAGGTCTGGGACGCAGCAGAGGGTTATATGCATCTTGTATGTATCATCCGCCTTTGAAAGGTGCAAAGACCATGAAGAAGCACCTGAGATGCTGATGACGGCACCCTGCTGATAACGGGCACGGACGCTGAGAGGTAATTGTGACGCGGAAAGTTACAATCCATCTGAATAACCATTTTGTGTATAACAATTGGTGTAGGCTGATATACAGAGAACGACTCGAATAACAACTAAGCGGCACTGGGCCGGAGCCAGACACGTGGACAAGGTTGCACCATGTCGGTGAAAAGTTTGAGAGCCAAGACCAAACAACCTACAATGGATGTCTTCGCGAAAGCGCAAAGGACCCCCACAGCATCGGAGCGGAGTGTGTCCACTACTTCTGCTGAAGAAGCCCCAGAAGGAGACCAGCACCAAATCCTGGAGGCTATATCGGAGCTGAGCACCAAATGGGGCGCAGCGATGGCGGACTTGCGGACAGCCCTGGAGGGCAAAATCGATGCGGTCGGGACTGAATTTACCCTGTTATGGCAAGATGTCAGGGGGCTGGCGGAGAGAACAAGTGGGCTGGAGAGTGCTGTAAAGACCAATACTGATGTCAGCACAACTAACGCAAAGGAAGTTCATGTGCTCAAACAGCAGGTTGCTAAACTCGAAAATCGGGTGGAAGAAGCTGAGGGAAGAGCGAAGGAGGAATAACATTCGGATGGTCGGCCTACCGGAGGGGGAGGAGGGTCAAGACCCTACAAACTATGTGGAAAATATGATCCTACAAGAAATAGGAGCAGATAAGTTCTCGCAGGGATTCACGGTGGAGCGGGCGCACCGAGCCTTGATGAAGAAACCGCGACCTGGGGCTCCGCCGTGACCCATCATCACGAGGATCCTGAACTACAGAGATAGGGAGATGATCCTAGAATATTTTCGTTAAGGTGGGACAATACAGAGGGCATCCACCAACATTACAGCATACCCGGACTATATGATGCTGGTGCAGAGACTGAGATACAGCTACTTGGCTGCGAACAGCAGGCATCAAGTACATGCTCCTGTACCCGGCAAAACTGAAGGTGATACATAAGGGCAGAGCGCTCTTTTTTGACACTCCCGAAGAGGTGGTAACGTGGTTGAATCTGCAGGGTTGCCCGGAACAAGAAGTGGACCTTGACCGGCAGGAACAGGGCGACTAAAAAACTGGTGCCGCGGACATTGGGGGTACCGGATTACACCGGGAAGCGATACTAGTTGAACACTGGATAGCATTCGGGCCCTGTGCCCGTCATGGGCTGGAATATAGTAGGTAAAATTGTAATTGGAAGCAGCATAAAGTTAACACAATGCGTAATACATTTGGAAATAGGAGCAATAGGATGGAGGCAACTCACCCCCGAAATTTTATTAGTTTTAGAGCGACTTTACCCTACTGAGCCCTGAGCATAAGTTTGTGCTGGACGGGGCTAGATGTGGGGGTGCCTGAGATCCAGGGATGGAGCTAGGCAACAGTTGGGGGAGGCGTTGTTGGGGAAGGGTTGGGTTGGGGGAGAGAAGGGAGGTGGGAAGTTTGGGTTGTACATAGTTTTGGGGAGTTTAAGTTTAAATATGAGCCTACACGGAAAAGTCGAAGGGTGGTATCTGCATAGCATGACCGAGAGGGTTCGGTTGGGAATGAGGGAGGAAGATATCAGAGCGCTATGGGAGATCTTAGAATAGTGACGTGGAATGTCAGGGGACTTAACAGTTATATGAAGAGGAATAAAGTCATGCTGTATTTGAAAAGGCAAAGGATAGATGTTGCACTGTTGCAGGAGACGCATTTGACGCGGGAGAAACTGGAGCTAGTTGGGAAAAAATGGAAAGGGATTGTGGTGGGTTTGTCGTACTCTGCTTACGCTTGGGTGTGCTTGTCTGGGTAGCACCTCATGTCCCGTTTCAGCAACTGCAGGAAAGGGCGGAAACTGACGGGAGGATGGTTATAGTGAGAGGGCTGTTGGACAATAAAGAGGTATGCATCGTGAATACGTATGCCCCTAACCATAACACGGCGGCATACTTCAGGACTCTGTGCACTAACCTCAGTTTGTGTGTGGGAAGCGTGGTTATTTGGGGCGGGGATTTCAATTGTGTAATGAACCCCAGGGTGGACAGATCTGACAACAGGATTAATAGGCCCACCCCAGCGGCCAAAGCATTGCAGGTGTTACTAGATGAGTTCGGCTTGGTAGACGTATGGAGAACAAAACATCCCAATGATAGGCAATATTCGCATTATTCTGCCCTGCAGCAGCTACACACAAGACAGGACTATGTCTTTGCCACGCCGAATGTGGTGGCAGAGAGCACCCAAATAGAATACAAGGCAAGGGTCCTCTCGGATCACTCGCCCCTGATCCTTGGGTGGCAATACTGCCCCCCGAGGGCACGGATCCCGACGTGGTGCCTCCGAGCGGAAGCACTCAAAGATCTGGTCTTTCGTAAGGACATAAGGGAAGAGATCACTAACTATTTTGAGACAAATACTGGTAGTGTTGACTCGGCGGGTACACTATGGGAAGCTTTTAAGGTGGTGATGCGGGGGGCAGCCATAGCTAAGTCAAAGGGCCTGCAAGGTGGGGTTCTGGCTGACCTACAAAGAGTTGAAGATGAACTAGAAAGGACATTAGAATGTGACAGTGTGGACACTGAGCTAGTACTTAAACTACAACAGCAATGTACGGAACATTGGGAAAGGCTCTGTAACCTCAATTATAAAATGTATGTAGAAAGGCAGCATGCGGGAGGAGATAAAACGGGTAGGCTTTTTGCGTGGCTGTACAAGAGTGAGACCCCTAGACCCCCGATTAGGACAATAATTAGAGAAGATGGCGAGGTAGTGGACACTCAAGAAGGAGTTAACCGGGAATTTGCGGATTATTATAGGGTGCTATACGGAGACAAGGAGCGGAGTAGTCAAGAGGAGATAACCGAAACACTAGAAGATATAGGATTACCTAAGATAAGTGAGGAGGAGAGAGAAGAGCTTGATGCACCAATTACCCTGGAGGAGCTGAGGGAGGTTGTGAAGCAGTTGCCCACCAGTATGACCCCAGGAGCAGACGGGTTCCCTAGTGAATTTTACAAGGTTTATAGAGAAGAAGTGCTACCCCCATTGCTAGATATGCTTAACGAAGCGTTTGAGATAGGAAGGTTGCCAGAGTCACTCAGAGAGGCGATCATAATACTGCTTCCTAAGCCCAACAAACCGGGGTATAGCTGTAGCTCCTACAGGCCTTTGTCGATGCTGAACCAGGACAGCAAGATACTGACGGCTGTCCTGGCAAACCAATTGCGAAGAGTAATTAGTAAATTAATCCACCCGGACCAAACGGGCTATGTCCCAAACAGGAATACAACCCATAATCATAGGAGACTCAACTGTGTGATCGAATGGGCAGATAGAAATGAAGGCGAAATGGCAATTGTATCCCTAGATGCAGTTAAAGCTTTCGACTCCGTTAAGTGGCCATGGCTGCTGGCAGCCCTGCGAGGTTACGGAGTAGGGCCGGGTTATATCAGGTGGGCGAAAATGCTATACAGTGAGCCGTTAGCCAGAGTTCGAACGGGATGGGTGATATCCGAGAGATGGCAGCTTAGTAGAGGTACCAGGAAGGGGTGCCCCTGGTCCCCGATGCTTTACATCCTAGCCCTGGAGCCCCTAGAAATATACCTCAGGCAGCAATACGATATGATAGGTATTGAGGTTGGGGAGGAGCGGCATCTAATATCCTTATATGCGGATGATTTATTATTATACTTGAAATACCCAGAGGAGAATCATCAATATATCTTTGAAGTGATGGGGAAATACACAGGGTTGTCCGGCATCGCGGTAAATCCTCAAAAATCCAGCATATTCCCCCTAGGTAGCTATAAGGGGACCCCGGAAGAAAGGTTGCCGGTGTTACAGATACCATGGGTGACTGGTTCTTTCCGTTACCTTGGCATATATGTGTATCACACCGTAGAGGAGGAACATAAGCACAACACCGTGGTAGCTGTTGAGAAAATCCAGAAATGCATGAAGTTTTGGGAGAAGTTGCCCTTAGCTATGATGGGACGGGGGGCAATGCTTAAGATGGTGGTCCTACCTAGGCTTTTACATTATTTTAACAATATCCCACATATGATACCCAAGGAGTTCTTTGCTAAACTGAATAGTGTGTGCAGGGACTTCCTATGGCATGGTACCCGGAATAGAGTAGCGCTATGTAAGTTGCAGAACTTCTACGAAAAGGGAGGTATCAGGCTGCCCAATTTTGAGGTCTACTACATAGCAAGTCATTTACAATATGTGGCCAATTGGCTCTCCGACGAAGTGACCCCTGAACATAGGTTGTTTGGGCGGGTTTGTACCCCATTTTACTTAAGGGAAATGATATGGTTGCCTGAAACAGATATGAAGGAGCGCCCCAAGATGATGATGATGGGGTGGAAAATGTGGCGTCGAGCATGTCGGATGATGGAGGACCCATTCCCGTGCTCCCCGCAAGTACCGCTGGTCACATTAGCAGGAGGGGACAAGCAGCTGAGGGTGATTATCAGGACCTACTGGGAATCGGCGGGACTGGTAACGTTGGGGGACATCTGGCAAGAGTGTACCATTAGAGATTTTGAAGAACTTGGGGAGGAGGTGGGATTACACACTGGCTAATATGTTACATACCGTAGGATGGTCCAGAAAATTTGGAAAACGTGGCCCGAAACAGTGTTAGCAGAGGAACGAGATGCTACTGTGGGGGTAATATATGACATATCGGAAGGGGGGCATTAGATTTCTAGATTGTATGAGATGGTGATGACCAAGGTGGGGAAGGAAGTGACACATTTGAGACTTGATTGGGAGGAGGAGGTGGGGGCCCGGATGGGAGATGGGATGTAGGAACGCACCCTGGGATATCACAAAAAAGTGTCAAGAAACGCCAGACTTAAACAAATACAGCTGTACATAACGCATAGAGCATACATGACCCCTCTGAAGATATCCAAGTTCCGGAATGCAGGGCGACAGGCGTGCCCTAAGTGCGACATGGAAAACGCTGACATGACACACATGTTTTGGTCATGCCCAGTAATCTGAGGTTTCTAGGGTGAAGTGGCATAAAAATTAGCGACAAAAGGGGTCACGCTTGTCAAAGACACGGCTTGGGCCTGCTTGCTGGGAGGGTTCCCCGGACCACGGAAACTTAAACATGTTGAGAAACTGAGAAATTTGGCATATGTGTTAGCAAAACGGAGGATCGCCATGGGATGGAAGAAGTGCCACAAGCCACGGGTGGAGGTATGGTGGAGGGAGTTACAGAAATGGTCGGAGGCTGAAACGGTAGTATGGCAGGAGGCGAGCGGCATGAGTGGGGAGGAAGAAGTGGGTACCCTGATGGCATGGAAACTATTAATAGCGGAACTGTTTGGATCTGTATCGGACCCGACTGAATCCGAAGATAGTGAGACCCAGCCACATGTAGCAGATACTGAACGAGATGTACAAATAGGCTCATAATGGAGGGTGGGACTTGGGGAGCAGTGGCAAACTGGAAATACAAATGGTGTTTGCTGGAATTGTTGTAAATTACACTGCGTGTTGGGTTTGTTTGTATTGTTGTTTGGTTTGAATAAAATTAATAAACTATTTAAAACAAAAAAAGTATGTGAACAGAACCTGTACAGCACAAGGAGAACAGCGAGAGGTCTACCCCACTAGCAAGTCCAAATCCAGAGCTAAAACCCCAGCACAGTCCCCCCCCCCAGCACCCACAGAAAACAGAACCAAAGCCTGAAGCAACTCTGGTGTGCAAACGACACAACCGCGACAAAAAATGGGAATCCATAAGGGAACCAAATGACACAACGCAACAAGCCATGGGGCACAACGCAATGACCAAAACGGATAAGCAAAACTTCAAGGAACTGCAGAATCAATTTCTACTTTCTATTCAGGAACAATTCCAGACACTGAAAGAAGACATGAAGCAGTCCCTCCAAGAGTTTAAGGTCGAGATAGCAAAGTTAGAAGAGAGAACGCACACCCTCGAAAGAGTAGTGCAACAGGTGGAAGAGGACACACAGAAGTCGGACCAGATGCCTGAGCAGCTGGCTCTCATCTCCACAACCTAGAGCTTCAATGCGAAGTCCTGGAAAATAGGCCGAGAAGCTCAAACATCAGAATTAAAAACGTACCGGAATCAGTAGAGGAAAAATACCCTCAGGGGACAGTCACTCAACTCTTCTCAGAAATACTAGCGGAGGACATAGAACCACAAATTAAAATAGACAGGCTACATTGGGTGTGCCCCAGAAGATCCACAGAACCGGGGAGCAGACCAAGGGATGTGCTAGCAGCTGTAACCTTCTGCACACAGAAAGAACAAATACTACAGAAGGCGAGGTATGCAAGCCCGATGCAAGTAAATGGCCAAGAAGTGCAATTAAATCAAGACCTAGCACAGTCAACCTTGCTGAAGAGACGGAAAATGGGCTCAGTGGTCCAACACCTAACGGCCAACCAAGTAAAATACAAATGGACCTTCCTTTTTGGCCTCCTGTGAAGGGATACAACACCGGATAACATCATGTGAGGAAGGGGAACAAATCCTGGGACTACAACAAGGAGACAAAGATGGCCAAGACCAACCACAAAGGCGAGCAAGAGGCTCCAATAAGCGGAGGGATGGAAAACGGTAATGAAGAAAAACAGGCGAAAAGAGGAAAAGATAAGGCCTACCGAACCAACAATGCAAAGCAAGAATGAACTTACAACATATAGAGCAATAGAACATATCAAGGACTCGCCCGGAACAGAATACCGGCCCAAGGGTGGAAGGTGAAGGAGGAAGGCCAGGAAGTTTGCAGGGGGGTATGGATGGGAGAGGAAACGTAGGGCAGGAAACCACAAAAGTCAAAGGAAACAGGAAGACGGGGAACAGGAAATAATGAACCATGGATAAGGGCACTGCAAGCCAGATAAAGGTCCTGACACGTAACGTCAGGAGAATGAACACCCCGATATAAAGGAAAAAATTGGAACGTCAAGCATGGAAAATGAGAGCAGATATCATGTATCAGGAAACCCACATAAAGAAGGGTGGAAAGTCACAGATCAAGATTAGGGGAGCCTCGCACACATACCAACCTAACGCGGAAGGAAAGAAGGTGGGAGTCCTCATAGCTATACAGGACAGACTTCATGCACAAGTGCAGAGCATCCGGGCGGATAAGGAGGGGTGCTACCTCTTCTTAAACATAACAGGGGAAGGCAGGCACCTCGCCCTAGCATCCATATATGCACACAATGCAGGATAAGATGGATTTCTTAAAGGAACACTCATGGCATGGGAAGAATGTGCTACAGGGGATATCATCATGGGGGGCGACCTCAACATGGCATGGGATCCCAAATTGGAAAGAAGCTCCAAGATACGAACAGGGGCAAACGCTCTGACGAAAGCATTAAAGAAGGCATTCGAGACACTGATGCTCCATAATCTCTGGCGAGTAAAGAAAGTGGATGCACAAGGCTATACTCACTAATCGAAGGGATTGTGTCCTCCAACGTATTCCTTATCTTTGATAATTCGTCTCCAGCTTGCTGGCCTCGGAAAACATTCTCAGTAGAGGGCGCTGCGCATCGACGTCCGTCGAGTTGGTGTCCCTCGACAGCCACCGTATCGGCGCCGACGTCACCATGCCCATAAATAGCCACGGCAGCATCCATTGCTCAGTTCCGTTTTTCCGCGCTTCGTGGTGCCTCGGAATATCGTTGCTCAGTTCTTCAGTCAAATATACTTCATTATTCCTCGAGAACACCTACTCGTACTCAATGGCTTCCTCATCCGAACCGACGACTCCACGGTCCGGCTTCAAAATATGTCGAGACTGTGGAAAGAAAATGTCATTGACGGATCCTCACAGGATCTGTTTGTGATGCCTGGGAGTCGAGCACCATTGTGCGGAGTGCGAGGACTGCATGTCCATGACGGCGAAAGCCTTGAAGGAGCGTAAGGGGAAGCTCGAGAGAGGTAAGGCAGTTAAAACCTCTTCGAAAGTTTCCTCGGCGGAGACGAGACATTCGTCTCCTCGCCATCACAAAAGACATTCTCGTTCTATGTCTCGAAGCAGTTCCCATCACTCTTCGAGATCTAAGCATTCAAAAAAGAGACATTGAAGATCCCTTCCTCGTCGTCTTCTTATTCCGTTTCCCCAAAAAGGGTCTCCTGCCCCACAAAACATAGCTCTCAGGCTGAGGGGGAGAAATTCAGGAAAAAGATGCTTAGCGTCTTCGAGAAAGCGTCCTCGACCCCCTCGAAGACTGCTGAGGGTGATAACCTGGGTGAAAGACCCGAAAAATCAAAACGCCGCGAGTCGCAGCACCCGGTGAAAGAAGCTACTCGAGAGCGTCACAAACCCTCGAGTAAAGGCAAGGTCACGTCTTCGACGCCGTCCTCGAAAATCCCTTCGACACATAGATCTGCGTCTTTGACGTCATTATCAAAGGGTTCTTCGACGCACAGGTCAGTCGATTCGACGCCGTCTTCGACGTCAACGCCGAGAAAGGACAAACCCATGGTCACCTCACAGCCAGTGGCCATACCCAGAGCCTCGATCACGAGAATGTCGTTGACAACCTCGAATAGAATTCCGATACTCTCGAGTTCCTCGAGGCCTCTACCAACTTTCTTGACGCCTTTTTCAATGGCTTCGATGCCTTTAACGTCCGTGTCGACGACGTCGACGTTTTCTCAGCCAATTATGACAAATTTGGCCCCTTCTGCTCTGGAAATGGGATTATACCATTTCCAAGATCTGATCATTCCAGAGCCTTAGCATCTATTTATGAAGAAGGGGAGAATTCGGATCAGGTAGGGATCATCTGCAACTCCTCTACCAGAGGAATTTACCTCTGAGGAAGGTAGGTTAAAGTACCTCCAAGAATCCTTACATGAAGCAAGTGGGTTGGACACTTCCCCAGAAGTGGAATTTGCCAAACCAGACCCAGAGTTTATGGGGTGGTCTACACCCTCACCTGCTTTTCAGCAAGACGACCTCGCAGACATTTTGGTTAAAGGTCCACAGGAGGATCCTGTGGTGCCATTTCATGCGGCATTACAAAGGAAAATATTGCCAAACTGGGAAACCCCTGAGGTTATCCCGGCGGTTAACAAAAAATGATCAGCCAAGTATAGGGTGTCTACTGCTGACCCTGAATATTTATCCAGACACCCAACTCCGGAGAGTCTGGTTGTTCAGGCAGCAACTTCATCAGGTAGTAAATCGTCTTACCCTACTGTTCCACAGGACAGGGATGACAAGAGATATGACTCTATAGCCAAAAAAGTCTTTTCTGCATGTAGCATGGCGTTGAAATCCATCAATGCTACTTGTACGCTCGCAAGGTTCAGCCACACACTTTGGGAGTGTGCTTCATCAGCGGCTGACTGCCTTCCGGAGGGAGAAGAAAGGGAAGAGTTTCTAAACAACATTAAGGATGGTAAAGACGCAATGTGCGAATCCCTTCAAACTGGCATCGATTCTGCTGACAGCATCAGCAGGGCCATGGCGGCAAGTACAACAACCCAGAGATTTGCTTGGTTTCGAATGTCTGGTTTTGCTCCAGATGTGCAAAGCAGACTCTTGAATAAGCCCTTTGACGGCTCTTCTTTGTTTAGTAAGAAGGCGGATGACAGTTTAGAAAAGCTACAAACATCAAAGGCAGCAGCAAAATCCCTAGGAGCTGCAATCCGTCAGACACCATATCGCCCCTCAGGAACCTGTTGGAGAGTTAAGTCCTTTTTACTTCTATTCCGCATTCGGAAGAGGCAGAGGACAGCCGGTTCAAAGGGGTCAGAAAAAATTCAGCCGAGGTGGACGGGTTAAAAATACAAAAGCCACAGCAGGTGCCTCTTTACCCTCGGCATCTGCATCAGCCTCCTCCAAACCGCTCTGAGGACTCTCCTCACAAGACACCAGTAGGGGGCAGGTTAACTCCACATGTGACGGAATGGCAGGCTATTACGTCAGATGCTTGGGCATTGGAAACTGTTGCCCAAGGTTACTGCGTGCCTTTTCTATGCTTCCCTCAGAGTCATCGACCGGGGAACAGCTCTCTGAAAGTTCCAGATCCGCTCCTCTTGCAGGAAACTGTAGACCTGCTAGAGAAAGGTGCCATAGAACCGGTACCTGTAGCGGAGAGGAACAAGGGCTGGTACTCCCCCTACTTTCTCATACCGAAGAAAGACGGAGGACTGAGACCTATCTTGGACTTACGAGAATTGAACAAGTTCCTCAGGAAGGACAGGTTCAAGATGGTAACTCTCTCTCAGATCCTTCAGGCCCTCCAGCTCCAGGACTGGCTGGTATCTCTGGACCTCCAGGATGCTTATTTCCATGTGCCAATCCATCTCAAACACAGGAAATACCTGAGGTTCGCAATTGGCGGCTCTCATTATCAATTTCGAGTTCTGCCATTTGGGCTGACCTCCGCCCCAAGGGTCTTCACCAAGTTAATGTCGGTAGTGGTGGCCAGTCTAAGGAGGGGAGGGATTCACGTCTACCCTTCCTAGACGATTGGCTGATCAGGGCTGTATATTCAGAACAAGGTCAAATCCAGATAGATTATGTCTGCCACTTCCTTCACAAACTGGCTTCTCCCTCAATTTAAAGAAGTCACAGATGATACCATCACAGAGACCCCAGTCACAGATGATACCATCACAGAGACTCCAGTTCATCAGAGCGGTCCTGGACACTTCTCTGGGAAAAGCCTCGCCACCAGAGGTGATGGCTCAAGATATTCTGCAGATGGTCACCAAGTTTCAAAATGCCCAACATCTCCCAGCTTTTGACTTTTTGAGGTTGCTAGGCCTCATGACATCCTGCATCTTCCTTGTGCCAAAGGCTCGCCTGAGAATGAGATCTCTCCAGTGGGCACTAAGAACCCAGTGGTCGCAGTTCTCAGGAAAAATGACAGATCTCCTTTCGGATTCCGGACAAGGTAGCCCGAGACCTTCAATGGTGGGCTTATCGAGAGAACATTTTGAAAGGAGAACTGTTTTGTCAACCATGGCCGGAGATAACAGTAGTCACTGACTCCTCACTCACGGGGTGGGGAACCCATGCCAACGACTTGGCCATCAGCGGTCGTTGGTCTCCATCGGAGTCCAGACTACACATCAAACTATTGGAGCTGAGAGCGATCAGACTAGCGCTGAAAGCTTTCCTGCCATCAGTACAGGGAAAAGATTTCCTGATAATGACGGACAACACAGTGGCCATGCACTACCTCAACAAAAGAGGAGGCGTGGGATCACTGCCACTGTGCAGAGAGGCAATGCAGCTCTGGTTTTGGGCAATTCAAGAAGGAATCTCTCTATCGGCAGTTCACCTAGCCGGAGAGAAGAACTTGACGGCTGACGCTCTGAGCAGGCAGGGCACAGTCTCCCATGAGTGGGAACTAGCTCAGGAAGTCCTTCAGGAGATCCTCGCCCTTTGGGGAACCCCTCAAGTGGATCTGTTCGCCACCAGTACCAACATGAAGTGCAATCCTGTTTTGTCCAAGGGAATTTCCCCCGAGAGGAGCTCTAGGGGGCACGTTTGTAGTGGACTGGGAGTTTCCACTCCTGTACACGTTTCCACCAGTCCCTTTCATTCCTCAAATGATCAGGAGGTTGAGAAGATTCCGGAGGACCATGATCCTAATTGCCCCAGACTGGGCTAGGAGAACGTGGTAGCCGGACCTTCTGGACATGTCCATCTGCCCTCCAATTCGCTTTCCACTCAAGGAGAATCTTCTCTCACAGAAGGGAGGTCAGGTTCTCCATCCAGACATCAGAACCCTCAACCTTCACGCTTGGCTTCTGAAAGGTTGAGATACAAGTATTGGGACCTCCCTGATGACATCATGGAGGTGTTGCTTTCGGCCAGAAGGTCAGCAACAAAGTCTTTATACCGCTGCCGTTGGAACAAATTTTGCAGCTGGTGTAGAGAAGAGAATATCGACCCCTTTTCATGTGGTACACCAACGTGTTATCCTTTCTATTCTATTTGGCAAATTCAGGCCTTCAAGTTGGCACTATCAAGCACTATCTCGCAGCGCTATCGATCTTCAAGCGCACTGCAGAGGAGCCATCGTATTTCAAATGACCCTTAGTAATACAATTTCTAAAGGGATTAACTACTGTCTATCCTCCAAGACCATTCCAAGTTCTCTTATGGGACTTAAATTTAGTCTTAAATTTCCTGATGGGTACTCCTTTCGAACCACTCCACTCTTGTTCGCTAAGATTTCTCACCCTTAAAACTGTCTTATTAGTGGCACTAACATCTGCTAGAAGGGTGAGCGAATTACAAGCTCTATCTTGTAAACCCCCTCATACAAATTTTCATAAAGACAAAGTTGTCCTACAGGTGAAGCCTAATTTCCTCCCAAAGGTGGTTTCTGAATTCCACATCACTCAGAAAATGAGCTTACCTTCATTCTATCCTCCTCCCCATCCGGGGAAAGAGGAAGAAAGGCTACACAGGCTGGACCCAAGGCGGGCTTTAAGCTTTTACATCAGCAGACTTGCTAGGATTAGGCAAGCAGACCAACTGTTCGTAGGTTACTCAGGGCACAAATTGGGACTACCGATAACAAAACAGACCATTTCCAGATGGATTATTTTGGCCATTCTGGAATGTTAAAAACTAGCAGGGAAGGAGCCTCCTCAAAATCTTAGGGCTCATTCAACCAGGGGTATCGCAGCCTCTTTGGCCCTCCAAAGAGGGGTTCCGGTTCGAGACATATGTGCGGCTGCCACATGGTCGTCCGCACATGCCTCCACAAGATTTTACAACCTGGATTCCTCCTCTAGTCAAGAGACTAGGTTTGGCAAAGCCATATTACATTCTGTTCATTTGTAAAGGGAAACATGGTGTTTTTACTCCCACCTCCAATTACACACGACTGCTATGGGAGTCTATCAAAGATAAGGAATACGTCGGAGGACACAATCCCTTCGAAGAACAAGTTACTTCTTACCTGGTAACGTTCTTTCGATGGGATGTTCCTCCGTCGTATTCCTTATCGCCCCTCCCATCCATCCCCGCAGTAATACTTCCCTTGTAGTTGCAGCTTACGCTCCTTCAAGGTCAATAACCAATTCAAGTAGGATTTATCTTATGCTACAAAACGTAACTGAGCAACGGACGCTGCGCGTGGCTATTTATGGGCATGGTGACGTCGGCGATGGGGTGGCTGTCGAGGGACACCAACTCGATGGACGTCGATGCGCAGCGACCCTCTACTGAGAAATTGTTTTCCGAGGCCAGCAAGCTGGAGACGAATTATCAAAGATAAGGAATACGTCGGAGGAACATCCCATCGAAAGAACGTTACCAGGTAAGAAGTAACTTGTTCTTCTCCAGCATGGGGTCTGGCATGGATTTACATGCTCATGAATATTCCCCATCGTCAGGCCGGGAATCCTTGGTATAGAAAAAAATCAGTATCCTTTTCGTTTCTGATCTGTCTTTCTTAGTAGTAACCAATCACTGGTCTCTGGGTCATACTGCCCCCAGCCAATGACTGCCCTCTCCCTAAGACCCGCCTCCGGCAGCCATCCTCAGATTTTTACCGCACGTTCAAGTGTTGGGAGTCCTCGTGCTGTAGCTCTCGAGCTTTTGCTGCGTTTTCGCGCTTTTTCAGGAGATTTTTCTCATTTTTCGGTTAAATAGAGCCTCAAGCTCCACCGTTTCTACATCCGATCAACGGGGATCTGTTTTGGAGTTTTCTACGCCCCTCAAGGGTGAAGATTTCTTCGAGTTACGCTTTTGGAGGATTCCAGAAGTTCCGAGGCCTACCCCGGACATGGCCCAGGAGAAAGGAAGCTCGACTCCCGGGAAGCTGCTGTCCTGGATGCCAGCTTCAGAATGTTTTCAAGGAGGACAAGCATTCGTTATGCCTCTACTGTCTCCATGAGGACAAGACGCACAAGGAGAAGGGCTGTGCGTTTTGTGGGAACATGTCGGAGCGGACCACGAGGGATCGCCACCTCCGTCCCGCCAACTGGCTGGAAGGGAAGAGCCCACCAGGCGAGAAGAAGAAAAAGAAGTCCGAGCGGTCTTCTAAGTCCTGTGAGGGCGCCCTGGCGACGGGGCCCCAACAAAAGGCTGAGCACCGCGAGTCCGAATGGTCTGGCTCCTTGGCTGCCAGGCAGGGCGCATCCTCCCCGGCGCCATCAACCACGAGCCAACGCTCTGGCTCAGGTAAGAGGCAGTCCGAGAACCCGGCGAAGCTTCTGGAGAGGCCCCGGTCGATCTCGAAGATTCCGGCAGAGGGGGAGCTAGGCTCGGACCCTCCCCCCAAGGTGAAGGCCCCAGGCGTCCAGAAGGTGACGATGGCCTTAATTCACCCTGCTAGGACCTCGATTGAGGATGTTGCCGCGGCCCTGGCTCAGCCTGTTGAGGCTACACCAGTGGAGGCGCCCTCAGGACCCAAAGTCTCCCTGCCACCACAGAGGGAGTCGTCTTTCAGGCCCATTGAGAAGACCCCCACGAAGTCCTTGTTGGAAAAGGTGGGGGAGGGGATGGTGGCCAACATGGATACGGACACGACCTCTGAAGAAGAGCTCATCGAAGTCGTGGAAGAGGCCCAGCCCATCAGGAGGGATCCCGACGAGAGCGACGGTGTCGCCGACAAGGCTCCTCAAGAGCCCTCGCGCCCGTCGTTTCCGGCGCCGCAGGACATCTCGGCGCCCATTTTGTCAGCTATTCAGTCCTTATGCTCGGAGATTGAGGACAAGGTTGCCCCTTCCCCCGACGGAGGTACCTGAGCCAGACCCGACGGGGGAACCAGAGCCAGGACCTTCGGAGAGTCCACCGCAAAAGAGGAGGAGGACGCATCCTACGCCACCTCTCCCACCTCTGCGGCCCGCTCTGCCTTCCCCCCGGTCTACGACCCACGGGGATGATACAGGCACGGACACGGCTATGACAGGTACAGATGACGACGGAGGCGACGACGGGACGTGTCCACCGTCGCCCCCAGCTCGGGCGTCCCCGCCCGACGAGATTGGATCTTTTCATGCCATGATTTCCAGGGCATCCAAGCTTTTTCAGCTCTGCCCAGAAGAAAAGAAGAAAGAAGGGTTCCTTTACCAACGGCGCAAGGCTAAAAGGAAGACTGTCCTCGCCGTACCGCTTCTTGATGACATCTGGGATGAGGGGCTCGCCCTCCTCAAGAACCCTGCCACGGCGCCGGCAAAGAGGGACCGGTATGAGAAGAAGTACCGGGTCCCCGACGCTGCCCCCTTGTGCCTTCGGGCAAAACCTACCCTGGATTCGGTCGTCTCGGCGGCTGCAAAGAAGAAAGCTGAGGGGGCATCGGCCTCAACATCAACTTCCCAGCCGGACGGCGAGGGCAGGAAGTTGGACACGATGGGACGACGGATCATCTCATCCGCAGCGACGACTATTAAGGCGGCCAACGCCCTCGCTATCGTAGCCCGCTATGACAGGGAGTTGTGGTTCAAAATCGCCCCTCTGTTAGACTTCCTTCCGGACGCCAAAAGGGCTAAGGCCCTTGAAATCCTACAGGAGGGGGAGATTGCTTCGGACCACGCCATCACAGTGGCAACAGATATCGCCGACACCGGTTTCCGTAAGTTGGGCAACAGCGTTTGCTTGAGATGACGAGGATGGCTCAAGGCCACGGATTTCCGCCAGGACGTACAAACCAAGGTTTTGGACATGCCCTTCGACAGGAACAACCTGTTTGGGAAGGCGGTTGATGAGTCCCTTCAGGCCATCAAGACAGACACAGAGACTGCCCGGGCACTGGGAGTGCTCCAACGACGGCCGTCCTTTCGGAGCTCCGGAGGCAGACAAGGTGCCTCCAAGGGATCCGGCAGTGGCTCCTCCACTTACCGCCAAGCGGCAAGATCTTCATCCCAGGAAGCCTACAGGGGACGCAGCAAGTCAGGTGGTGCCCGTCGTCGTCGACAAGGTGGTCAAGGAGGCAAGGCGGCCTCCAAACAAGATTGAACCGACCGTGGGGTCGGGCCCCCGCCGAAGCACCCCGGTGGGAGGACGGCTGGCGAGATTCGTCAGCGTGTGGTAGTCCATCTCCACCGACCGTTGGGTGCTGGACGCCCTGGCCCAAGGGCACGCCCTCGAGTTTCAGAAGAAGTGCCCTCGCGTTCCACCCGTGGCCAGGAAGGAAAATCACGTCCCTCAACTACTGTTGGAAGTAAGGGCGATGCTCAAGAAGGGTGCCATCGAGCTTGTCCCAAAGAGGCTTCGGGGCTCCGGAGTTTACTCAAGGTACTTCCTCGTAAAAAAGAAGGCAGGAGGATGGCGCCCCATCCTGGACCTACGACGACTGAACAAGTACATCAAGGCACAGAAGACAGCTGGAGGAGGGCGATTTCCTGTCGTCGTTGGACTTGGAGGATGCCTACTTCCACATCCCCATTCTAAAAAGACGCTGAAAGTTCCTCAGGTTCGTGGTCCAAGGGTGGCACTACCAGTTCAAGGCCCTTCCGTTCGGATTGAAGTCGGCACCCAGGGTGTTCACCAAGTGCCTCGCACCGGTGGCGGCGCGTCTGCGCCAACAAGGGAACCCGGTCGTCCCCTACCTGGACGACTGGCTCATCCGGGCAAGGACAAGGGAGCTCGCCGTGGAGCACACTGCGAAGACCGTCCAGCTCCTCACGGACCTGGGATTCTCCATCAACTTTCCAAAATCCCACATGGTTCCGTCGCAAGTCGCCCTGTTTCTGGGAGCCAAGCTCGACACAGTGGCGCTGCTGGCCTCGCCGTCGGAGGAAAGGACCAGGACCATTCTGGGCAAGGTGCAGCGTCTACTGGCCACGGACATGGCCAGGGTAAGATCTATCAAGTCCCTCCTCGGGATGATGTCCTCCTGCATTTATCTGGTGCGCCTTTGCAGGCTTCGGATGAGACCCTTACAGGAGTTCCTCGACGCCCGCTGGATCCAGTCGACGGGCAGCTTCGAGGACAGGATCCCTCTCAACGAGACGTTCTGTCAGGCGATCCAGTGGTGGGGTACCCGCTTCCATCTGTCGGCGGGCACGGACTTTGAGACCCCAGCTCACCAGGTGACGGTGACGACGGACGCCTCCCTGGAAGGTTGGGGAGCACACTCCGGAGATCTTCACGCGAGAGGCCTTTGGCTCCCGGCGGAGAAGTCTCTCCACATCAACATCTTGGAGCTCCGCGCGTTGTTCTGGGCCCTCAGGTCTTTTCTTCCGTCCCTCAAGGGCAAGGTGGTGAGGATCTTCACCGACAACACCACCACGATGTTCTACATCCGGAAGCAGGGCGGAACCAGGTCCCCGGCCCTATCCAAGGAAGCCCAAGATCTGTGGCATTGAGCCGTTGCCCAAGGGATGTTTCTGGTGCCTCTTCATCTGGCAGGAATAAAAAACACGATCGCCGACTCACTCAGCAGGGAGCTGTGCTCGTGCCACGGCTGGGAACTGCGCCAGGATCAAGTGGATCGACTCTTCCGACGATGGGGCGAACCCCAAATCGATCTCTTTGCGACGGCGACGAATTCCAAGTGCCGGAGGTTCGCCAGCAGGTTCCCCCAGCCGAGGAGCATGGGCGATGCTTTCTCGTTCCCCTGGGACGGCCTATTTCTTTATGCGTTCCCTCCGCTGCCGTTGCTGCTCCGGCTCATCAACCAGCTCAAGAGGTCCCGGTACAGGATGATCCTCGTCGCACCAGCGTGGCCGAGACAGATCTGGTTCCCGGACCTTCTGGACTTGTCAACGTCCCCACCAGTCAAGCTGCCGACGAACGCAGACCTTCTCTCCAGAGAAGGGGGCGCTATTCTTCACCAAAACCCGGAGTCGCTGAACTTGCAGGCCTGGCTCCTGCAGCACTAGAGTTTGGAGGGTACGACATCCCGGCCGACTGCAGAGAGGTTCTTGGAAAGGCCAGGGCATCCTCAACTCTCAAGTGCTACAGACATAAATGGAAGAGGTTCTCTGTCTGGTGCCGTGCACAGAAGATTAACCCTCTGCGGATTACGGCCCCTCAAGTACTGCCGTACCTACTGTCGCTGGCCAAAGCTGGACTGGCTCACGCCTCCATCAAAATACATCTGGCTGCAATCTCCCGATATACCAGGACGACGGGACGGGCGTCCTTGTGGTCTCATCGCCTGGTGAAAGAATTCATGAAGGGACTATTCCGATCATTCCCGCCGGTGAAGGCTCCTGCCCCGGCATGGGAGCTTAATGTGGTGCTGACCAAGCTCATGGGGGCCCCATTCGAGCCTATGCATTCGGCGCCTTTGAAGTTCCTGTCATGGAAGACAGCTTTCCTCGTGGCCATCACCTCCGCACGACGAGTGGGAGAGATCCAGGCCCTATCTTGCAAGCCTCCATACTTGACTTTTTATGACACGAGGGTGGTGCTGTGGACACACCCCTCCTTTATTCTCGAGGTGCCGTCGGACTTCCACCTCAAGGAGCCCTCGGTGTTGCCAGTTTTCCTTCTGTCGCCTTCGTCGCCGGCCGAGAGGACTTTGTACTCGCTGGATGTAGCTAGAGCGCTGAAGTTCTACGTGGACCGCACAAAGAGTTTTCGGAAGATGTCACAGCTGTTTGTGAACTTTGAGACTGTGAATCAAGGGAAGGCTCTCTCGAAGACTTTCATTTCCAGATGGCCCTCCGGCTGGATCATGCACTGTCACCGGTTGGCAAACCGACAGCTGCCCGGCCGTCCGAGAGCCCATTCGACCAGAGCGATCGCTGCTACCACGGCGTTCCTGTCTGGTGTGCCCCTGCTGGACATCTGCAGGGCTGCGACGTGGAGGTCGACGCACACCTTCACAAGATTCTACTGTGTCGATCGGGACTCCAGGGAGGAGTCCAGGGTCGGCCAAGCAGTGCTGCGCAACCTGTTCGCCTAAGGTGAGCCTGGTGAGGAGGTAAGAGTTGCTTAATGTTGAGTTGTTGTATTGCTTAATGTTGAGCCTGTTGCCACCTCCTGTGGTTGTGCATGTGTGTACTGCTATGTATTCTCTTATTCATGAGCATGTGAATCCATGCCAGACCCCATGCTGGAGAAGGAACAAGTTACTTACCTCTAACTGTTGTTCTCCAGCATGGGTCTGGCATGGATTCACATGCGAACCCTCCCGCCTACCCCTCTGCGGCTCTTCACTTGGTCATACTGCCACTTTATGTTCTACCAAATCTGAGGATGGCTGCCGGAGGTGGGGCTTAGGGAGAGGGCAGTCATTGGCTGGGGGCAGTATGACCCAGAGACCAGTGATTGGTTACTACTAAGAAAGACAGATCAGAAACGAAACTGATACTGATTTTTTCTATACTGAGGATTCCCGGCCTGATGACGGGGAATATTCATGAGCATGTGAATCCATGCCAAACCCATGGGGGAGAACAACAGTTACAGGTAAGTAACTTGTTCCTTCTCACATCTACAATACACAATCCAGAATAGACTGTCTGGGCCTCAACTGGACTAGTGGGAAACATGACGGAAATAGAAATTGGCCCGATTTCCCTCTTGATCCATGCCCTGATAATAACCACTTTCAACATCAAGAGACCTAAAGGGGGGGTCTGCACCTGGAGATTCCCATCTGAACTACTGCAAGACAGCACAATAGTAGATACAATGAAGGGAAAGATTGAACTCTACTTCGCCGAAAACGACACAGGCACAACCCCACAGGGGATAGTATTGGACGCATTTAAGGCTGTAATAAGGGGGAGAACTTATAGCACTAAAGGCACAAAGGGGACAAACGACGCACAAAATGGGAAGAAGAACTCGAAGGAAAACTTGCGGAAGTGTGAAGAGAACTAGTGAATAACCCAACAAGAAGGCGAAACTAGCCATGAAACATATGCAAGGCCAATTGGGGATGCTGTAGACCAAGAAGGCAGAGCTAGCCCTTTTAAGAACGAAACAGATATATTATATCAGCACCAACAAAGCTGACAAACTCCTGGCATGACAGCTTCGTGAAAAAAAGGCAGCAGGACAACCATATTGAAATTGAGAGATCTGCAAGTACATTTGAAGATAACCAATGAAGAGATGGGGGAGTTAATGAGAACGTACTATCAGACGCTATACCAGTCGGAAAATCCATGGACGGACAGGCAGAAGATCTACCTAGACAACAGAACGCTACCCCAGATATCGGAAACAAGTAAACAGATAATGGAAAAGGAGATACAAGTTGAAGAGGTAGTTCAGGCAATCTAGAAGCTCCCGACATATAAGGCGCCGGGCCCTGATGTCTATGCGGAAACCTTTTACAAAAAATTCCAAGAAACACTGGTCCCGAAACTGACTAAATTATTTAATAGCTTCACAACACAGGGGAACATAATTCAATGAATGAGGCGAAACTAGTCATATTCCCCAAGCCAGGAAAAGATCCGGGGTGTGCCGCCCAATCGCGTTTATCAATCTGGACGCTAAGCTGTACACAAAGATACTGGCAGAAAGGCTCACTGGGCTCCTGCCGACACTCGTAGGTCCAGACCAATCAGGATTCATTCCAAGGAGACAAACGGCGGACATTACACGTAGGGTGAGCAATATCATCGAAAAAGTAGAACTTGCCGACACCCCAGCGATTCTGGTATCATTGGACGCAGAAAAAGCGTTCAACAGAGTCGAATGGACGCAGCTGTTCCACACAATGGAACGCATGGGCTTCAGACCTACGATGAGGATCTCATTGAATGGCTTATTGACCCAAATATCTCTAACTAGAGGTGCAATACAGGAATGTCTGCTCTCACCCCTCCTATATGCAATCTTTCTGGAACCACTGTTGATAAGAATACGAGAATTGCTACAAATAAAAGGCATACAAATGGGAGGAGAAGAATATAAAACAATGGCCTTCGCGGACGACATTCTCCTTGCCCTGTCGGGCCCAGACCAATTTCTCCCAGCCCTCTTAGGGGAAAAACTCTCCGGTTTAAAAATCAACAGGCATAAATCTGAAATCCTAAACCTGACGGCGGACCCGGTAGAGATGGAGGATCTGGCCTGCTCTACCCACATGAACAAGGCTACAGACAACATCACTTACTTTGGGATCAAACGAACACCCTCAGTAAAGCAGATATACACCGCCAACTCTCCAAATCTTTTAAACAAGCTGAAAGCGGACCTAACAAAATGGAACCCACTCAATATTTCATGGTGGGGCAGGCTGACGGTCATCAAAATGTCCGTCCTACTGAAGCTGCTCTATTATTTTCAAATACTCCCGATAAGATTACCGAAGACATTCTTCAGGACACTAAACAAAATGGTGTCCACCTTCATGTGGCAAAACAAAACACCAAGAGTGGCAATGGCGACTCTAACAGCGCAGAAGAGTGACAGAGGACCCACACTCCCCCACTTTAGGAGCTACTATGAAGCTGCTCAACTGCGAGTCATAAAAGAATGGGTGGCGCAGCCCCATCAACATATATGGGCACGACAAGACGAAGCAGTAGCAGGAGCACCCCTATCGAACCTGTTACGGCGGCACAAATATCACAGGCACCCGAAACACCAAAGTTAGCGAAGTGATGGGGGCGGGAATAGAAGCATGGGATGTGGCGATCAAAGAGGGAGCTTAACACATCCGTCATCCTTCACCCCAATGTTCGGAAACCCGGATTTCCAGCCTGGAATGGAATACAAGGCATACACCAACTGGATACAAGCAGGATGCACGAAAGTACGGACATGTACAGAGGACAGACTGTTATTTCATTTTAGGACTGCACACAAGAGGTAGGGGTAAAACGAACGGAAAAATATCAATACACACAGCTCAAGTACTGGCTATCGGCCCCCTCAATTAAGGAGAACGCTACGAGACAGTTGACCCGTTTGAAACATTTATGACAACGGACACGGGTTCCCACAAACTGATTTCAAACCTGTACAAGCTTCTAAATGAGCAAGGAGAAGAAATCCAATGGAAATATACGAAGAGGTAGGAAAAGACGCTGGGTGACCAATGGAGAGAGGTCTGGAATACAACTAAGAGAAATGTGGCAAAAAGTCCTCCTACAATGGAACCTCACTCCAGAGAGACGCCATATAACATACCCCACCACCAGTGAGAAATGCTGGCGTGGATGCCCAGCAATAGGAGACTGGAAATGTATATGGTGGGACTGTCCAGCCATAACTAATTTTTGGGGGGAAATAAAAGAGCAAGTGGGGAACATGATACAAGGAGCCAACGGACTGGAAGACAGGGTATGGCTGGCGGTTGTGTGGGACCCGACCCAGATAACATACACAAAAATACAGCAGAAAGGCGTGATGGCGCTCATCATAACAGCATGGCTGACAATAGGGCAGCACTGGAAACAGAAGAACTCACCCACAAAATTCAATTGGCTCCAGAAAGTATGGCAATTCGTCTCTTTTGGAACGGTTGACATGCAAAATTCAAGGAATCCCAGAAGCTTTTCGTACAGACTGGGGCGTTATCCTAACATACCTACAAAGCGACTACATGCTCCAATGGTGCCAGCACAAGATCAGGATCCTGGACATTCTGTAATCCCAGCGACAATAATGAACTATGTACCCGACACCGTCATCCAGAGGGAAGGGAAGTTGTTGATGTGAAAACTTGTAAAACCAATAAAAATATATTTTTTAAAATAATAATAAATGGGGTGATCTGAGATTATCCAGAATGCCCCCGCTGTTATAGTATTTAATTTCAAGAGTCTGAACGTTACGTATGGACTACTTTTAAGACTTCCAAGCTTAATGCTTTTCAAAAGTTAGTTTTATACATAGCTTGCATCTCTTGCTGTCTAATTTGTAACAGAAACCCAAGTTTTTCTTACATCTGCCGCTTTATGCCAAGTCTTTATTCTTCATAGCACTGAAGGTAATAGGGGCTCTAATTGTCCAGTTTGTTACTGGTATTAGTAACCAGGGAAGATTAAGGTTGAGTCTGCTTCATTCCAATTTTAACCTGTGAACTTTAGACCTTTAGATGACACTTAAATGTTTCTTTAATGTAATGTAATTGTTTCTTTAATGTAATGTAATATTGCATTTGTGTAGTGCCTCTTGCCATACTAAAGCGCTGTAGGGGAAAACTCTTGAAGGACCGAAGTCCGAGAGATTTGTCGGAGGAATTTAGAATGTGTGTGTGTTCATTTTAGCCAGTACGAGGGTAGTTAGGGGTGGCTAAGTCCATGCTGACAACCCAAGTAGAACTGGTTTATGGTTGTGTGCTGTGAAGACTATTGTGATATTATGTGAGTCAAGTAGAGTTATTATGTGTCCAGCTAGACTGAATTTCTCTCGTGGGATTTAGCTACATTCTAGCTGTTTTCGAGTGGGTGGCCGTGCCCTTGGGAGGGATACGGCTATCTTCCATCGAGATGGAGTGCGATACGTGCCTGTGATTCATGTCTGATAACTTGTTACGTTAGTGGAGTGCCGTTCCTGTCATGCAGATCTGCGGTAATCCTTTCTGTGTGTGCTGGGCACTTTCTTGGAGTCTCCTCATGTGACTCATCGATGCCTCTGCCTACTTGTCTGGGGGGCGAAGATTGCCAGAGAGGCGCATTAGGTCAGTTAAGATACAGGTAGAAACAGCCAGATCTTGAGTGCGTTCCGGAAGGCGAGGTGATCCTCTATTCCGCGGATGCTAAGCAGGCATAGAGTTCCATATTGTGGGAGCTTGGACGGAGAAGGAGGATCCCCCTATTCTGGTGGATTTGCAAAGGGGATGACCAAGAGGGGAGCTGTGCCTGATCTCAAGTTTCTGTTGCGTCTGTAGGGGGTGAGCTTGTGTTATAGATATTCTTGGCCTGTATTGTGCAGAGCACGGTGGGTGATGCACATAGCCTTGAAGGTGGACCGTCGCCCGACAGGGAGCCAGTGCAGGACATGGAGGGTGGGTGTGATGTGCTCTCTGTGGCTTAGGGCAAGGAGGAGCCTGGCTGCAGTGTTTTGGACTTGTTGGAGTTTTCTGAGATGAGATGCAGGGGCACCCAGATATAGGGAGTTGGCATAGTCTAGGCGAGAGAGGATGATGGTCAGGATTGCAGCAACTCTGTGAGGGTAGGTGAGTTAGGGGACGATGCGTCGGAGAATGTGAAGGTGTAGATAGCAAGATTTTGAAACAGAGTTGATGTGATGCAATCGTGTTAGATCGATCTGCGTCCATGGTGCATCCGGGGTTCTTTACTGTATTGGAGTTGGGGGGAGGGGCTAGGGAGGGTGGCAAAGGGGTGGGTTGGTGGAAGAGGTCAGTCTTCCCGCACATAATGATTTGTTTTTTGGATTGAGAAGGTAGTTGGCCGTCATCCAGAGGTCGATTTCTGTGAGGCGTCGGTCGAGGTTGGGGGAGGGGTTGGAAGCATCCTTTGGGATCTTAAGATGATTTGGGTGTCATCTGCGTAGTTGGTACAACACAGGCCGCGAGGATGGATAAGAGCTGGGAGGGGGCTCAGGTAGAGGTGAAAGAGGAATGGAGATAGAGAGGTGTGCTGTGGTACTCGGTTGGTGGCAGGGCACTGAGTAGAAGAGGGGGTGTGAGAAACCGGACGGTGTCTCCCTGGCTGGTCCCCGGGGATCTGTCATCCAGGTGGCCAGGACACGGGCATCGCTATTGGAACAGGTTCCTGGGATGGCCCAGTGAGAGGATCACCTAGATGGGGAAAGGGGGTGGGATGCCGAGGGGTGAGATGCGGTATCCCCCTTCTTTCAACACCTTCTCCCCATCCTACAACGTAGGAAATTTAAAGCCACTGCCCCCCACTTGTCAGATACAAACACTTTTGCACGACACACCAGAGAACGAACTAACACCAGAGCCGCTTACCTGACATACCCTAATACAAGGGTCAGGCAATTGATCAGAATCACATACACCAGACGGCCTTTCCCTTCCCCACAGGTATAAAAGGCAGAGCAAGAGAGCACAGCACGAGCAAGGCAGACTGCACAACGAGACAGTTATCCAGGCCCGGCAGTTCAAGAGTGGCGAATATAGAGAGGCAAACAAGGAGAGACCCGATCTCGCCCTTTTCGACGCATACATGCGAAACTTCTGCATAAGGAATCGTAACACCAAGGACAATAGCCCAACGGTGTTGCAGCAGATGTCAACAATGTCGACGCTGATAAGTGGGAACGAGGGAAACTCCTGCTACCGTGGTGCCGGCCTTGACTCCAGTTATGAGGAAAGCCAGACGGTTCATCACAGCTGGTGAGTCGAAGGAAAAGCCGATAAGAACCGGGCGGTGGTGAATGAAAGTCGCAGAGTGGCAAAGTGAGAGAAGTTCAAAGAACTGTAAAATTGTAAAGGGGAGACCAGATGCAGAAAGGGACTGGCACCACACGGGTGCTGTTCCGAGAAACTCTGGCCAAGCCCCATCTGAGTGAAACTACAGATACCAGAAGGCCGTAGGAGAGCCGCCAAGCCTAGGTCAAAGTGGTTATACAGGAGGTCAAGCAAAATCCCTGTACAGTCGAAAGCCTTTGACCTAAGAACTATAAAGAAAGCAAGGGAAGTGAATCCCACCACATGAGAAAGCAAGGGAAGTGAATCCCGTAAACATTGAAAGTAAATATGAATGTGAAATTGGCAAGAGTGAACCCTGAAGACGGATGCTGACAAGAAAGGGGAAAAGTCCCAAGAAACTGTGTGGACAAAAGTTTAAACCGGCCGAGGGATGGCCGCTGGAACTGTTTAAAACAACATTAAGATTTGTGAGTGAAGGAAAAGCCATAGTGAACCCGGTGGAGGAAGGCTGGAAATTGAGATATGTCTGTGCCCGGAAGAGGGGGGAGCAGGGATGAGCCAGTAGCACCCTGATCAAGTGACCCCGAAAAAGGTAGGTTCACAGCGAACTGTTGAAAAGACTTTGTATGAGAACGATAGCAAAAGATTTGTTGAAAGCCATAGTGAACCCAGTGGTGGGAGGCCAACAGTCAAGAGGGATCCGAGCCCGAACGAGGGAGATCCAAGGGTGAAGCCATCACCCAAGTCCATTAAGAGAAGGAACTGTTATTTGATTTGTGGAGTAGGATTGTGAAGGGTCAATGGGAAAGGGAGACCCCTGGCAATTAAATCCTGACTTATTATTTGGAACGCTTCTTTCCTTTTCTTGAAAACTATCCCGCACCCTTTCTGTATTAGTTGTAAGGTTTGGCAATAGGTTTCGTAGTATAGGCCCTTTTCATTTTGACACAACGCCACTCGGACTGCCTTTTGCTCATTTGATGGTCGACGCTTGTTCCCATCTTAGATTTAGGTTTAGGTAGGCGTTTTCCGACCCACCCTTTGTACATTGTTCAATAAACACGCTTGAACTGTGATCACTTGTGTCCGTCTTTACTGTTGCCATCATGAGTTCCTTACAGGGGCATGTATATAATTTGGGATCCGTTTGAGAGGAAGGAGAAAATCCACTTCAATGATGTATCCCTAATGCTGAGTGAGTGGAACCTGCCCATGAGGGTACGGTGGTCAATGGTGTCAAAAGGTGCCGAGAGGTCGAGAAGGATAAGTGCGGCACAGCCTTCCGAGTACGGGTCTGAAGCCTGGGAGTGGTCATGGGCAGAGGATGTGCAAAGCGGGGCCTTGAATTCTGAGATGATCTTGAGGAGTTCCCTGCTGGCGTAATGGGCGTTGGAGATTCTGTTCCAGCAGAATGATTTTCTTTGGCCTTCTGAATTTCTGCCTGTAGGGTTTGATCTGTTGGGCGTACGCAGTTCTAATCTGAGGTGAAAGGTCAGTCCACCATCTGCGTTCCAGGACGTGGTTCTTGGTTTTGTGGGTTGCGGTTAACCATCTGGGGAGGGGCCTGGTCTGTTGGAGGAGGGTCTGATAGTGCTGAGAGGACTAAGAGCTTTGGAGAGCCATTTGTCAAAATGGCTGATGGAGAGCTGACCTGCCTGAGGTGGCACGGAGGGTAGTGAGGAAAGTAGGGAGCCAGCCAAGTCCGGCATTACTTTGACCGTGTTACATAGTGAGAAGCGGGTGGACGGCCCTGCGTTAGTCCTGGGGGAATGTGGGTCTGCTGTGGAGAGCGTGCAGATGGCAGCGTGGTCCGTCCAACTTAGTGGTCGGAGAGTAGAGATCAGTTCGGAAGAACTGAAGATTGCGCATCGAATGTGGCCTGCAGAGTGAGTGGGGCCGATACCAGTTGAGTTGGGTGGGGTGCTTCCAGGTTGTCCAGGATTGATCGTATCATGGGGTTATGTGTGGCATCGAACCATATATTTAGATCCCCTAGCATGGTGTGGGAGGGTGAATAACCAGGATGGCCACTAAGGAGTTGCTGAGGGATTCAGCAAAATGTGTATTTTGAGCCAGGGGGTCTCTATATGTGTAAGGGTGGGAATGATGAGACATTTCATTAGGAGAGATTTGCAGTCTGTGTTGCAGCCTTGTTCATCACAGTGTGAAATGCTGAGTTGGGATTTATAGAGGATGGCAGTTCTGCTTGCTCTGCTGGTTCTGTTGTGCATGGTAAGAGTGTAGCCTGAGATAAAGGCCTTGTGCGCAATTGACTGGAAGTCCTGGAAGAACCAAGTTTCTGTGATGAAAATAATTTCATTGCCTTCAGAGGATATGGAGTTGTGTATGTTGTGGCGATTTTTAGCGATGGATCTGGCGTAAATTAGGATGCATCATAGTCCGATGCTCAGATGGGTGCTTGCTGTGAGGAGAGAATGATGGAGGGGCAGGCTAGGGGGCGTTGGTGGCTTTCCCCCGGAATGGGGTGCAGAGGTTGTTTGTGTGAAGGTATTACCCAAATTGTTCGTTTACAATTGTTCGCATGAACAATTTACCGAATTTAAAGGGTCACAATTGACCTTTTCACAATTGGCTGCATATATATATATATCTCGCTTTGGTAATATATATATATAAATATATATATGTATATGGGGTTTTTGGCAGGTTTGGTTTGGGCGGGGGTTTGCGGGGGGTATCCCCCCTGCATATATATGGGTGGGTGAAGGCTGGAGCTGAGATCCCCCTGTGGGGGACATGGGGGTGAAAGCGGGGTGAGGTGGAGGAAGGCATAGGGGTGCATGATGGGGTAGAGTGCAGTAGTTGTTGGGAGGTGAGAGGTTACTCTGGGAAGGTCCAATGTCTCTGTTCCGGGAAGTGGTGAGGGATGCTGAGTGTATTCTTTGTGTGTGTATGAGCAGAGGGCTTGTGAGTTGAGGGGCCTTAGGGAGTTGGTTGGTGTAGTGGTGGAAGGGGGTGTATGAGAGGGTGGGGTCCCTTTTCTAATGGTTGGAAAAGGGAAGGCATCTTGATGGGGAAGGGATGCAGGGCTGTGACTGGGACGTCAGATTGATGTTGAAGGGGGAGAGTTTAGGAGGGTGTCTTCTATAGATGGATACGGGATAAAGGTGCTAACTTCTAGGGGAGCAGGGTGGGGAGTGCCTGGTGTCCATGCCCGAAGTGTTGTAAGGTAGGCTGAAGAGCAATTTCACTGGGTTGGGTGAAATGGGTGAAGTGTGAGGGTGTAAGTGAGGGGGGATGTCATGGGTTTGGAGGCGAGATGTGATGAGGTGTGCATAGAAGAAAGGACTTGGTTACTTGGGTGCCACAGGTACGTGTGTGAGGGTCAGTGCCCACGATCAGTTTCATTCGAGTGCGAAGTCTGTGCTAGATGTGTGAGAGTGCAGGAGGATCTAATATGTGGTCCACTGTTTGGGCTTGTGTGCAGGGTAGGAGGAGAAGGGCCGACATGAGGGTTGTGTGGGAAAAGGTGCAGAGTGGTAGCACAAAGCAGTAGTTCTATGGTAAAATTCAAAATACAGTTAACCTTAAAATGGCAGACGTACGGCACTATCCTTGTGGGAAAAGATGCAGGGAGGTGATAGAAAACAGTTGCTAGGTTCGAAATACAGGCCTACAACGATGTACAGAAAACGTTGTCCCTTACCTGAGTGTTGCAGCAGACAGGGGTGGGGGACTGGCAGGAGCTGGTGTGCCCAGGGCGAACAGGCACGGGGTGATGGAGGTGCCTTTGCCTGAGCCCTTAGCAGGCTCAAGGAGGGTGCTCCAGGTCTCGAGGCCCGGAGCACCAATCGGAGTCAGCGCAGGAGGGAGAGGAAGGAGAGGCTGGGTCTTCGCCCTGAGATGCCATGAGTGCCACGCTGCCCCGAGCACTTTAAATCCCCCAAAAAATAAATGTCTAGCCCAAGGCAGGCAAATACTTACTAAAGGGCTGCTGGGCCCTGTGCTTGCAGCCCGGTGCTGTGGAGTCTAATACATTAATTCCCATAGCTATCATATTGCTATACACTAGAAGTGCACACATCAACAAACTTAACTCATTGACCAGGCTGGACACTTCCCGCAGAACACAATCCCAAAAACGTATCCTGTTGATGATCCCATGTACAAAAAGCTCTCTCAAACTCAGTGCTACCCATAATGTATGCAGAGTGATTACATGGTCCTCTTGAACTTCATAGGACAAGGTCTATCAAGGCATTTCATAAATGGTAATGCAGGGTCTAGACGGAGACACACTGGTCGATTAATATGAACTTGCAAACCCAAGATCCTCCTGCCTTAATACTGATGTTATTCATGGTCAGGACCTTAGCCACCTGGAACTGGGCATTCTCTGACTCAAAATGGTGGTAACTAAATTGCCTTTTCTCAACAGCGATTTATGTTCATTCTAGAATCAACAATTCCTTGAATTGATTGATTTTAGTAAGCTGCATGCAAGAACATATAAAATACGGTATTTATAACGCGCCTATACACGGGTGTTTCAAGGCTCAACGAGGCAAGGGAGGGGGAACAGAGGGAGGACAGACAACGATCCTACTAGGCCAGGTATTCAGATCACGCAAGTACGTGGGAAGGAGGGCGGGGGACAGTGTAGTACAGGTAATAGATAATAACAATAAGTAAAAGTAACGGCCAGAGGTGGCAAGTGCAGGGGTAAGTGCAGACATCAGGTGTCAAGTGCTGGTAGGGGTACTGTAGGGATACAGAAACAGTCCCCAACTGCTGGGGTTTCCGGCAGGCACATATCCAAAAGGTTATCCATTTAGATTTCTTTTGTTACATACATCCTTTCGGAAATGTATAATTCTGTACACCACACAGGTGCAAAGCATAGCCTGCATTTTTCTGTTTTGCGGTATACTTTCCTCCAAACTTTTTCTTTTCAGATTTCGGAACAGAGCATTCGAGCAACGACTACCAAGGTTTTTGTGGCAGCAGCTCATAAGAGCTTCCTCGAAGAGAGGCTTAAACTTCTATCGACTCTATGGGATTTTGGAATTCCGGTAAAACCAAGTGCAATATGATTATAATTTAAAAAGTTGTCTTTCGATATGAAGGATTGTGTTCCCTGCAGTGTTTTTATGCACATGTGAAGGTTTGCAGTAAATGCTATAATTGTTTCGCAATGCAGTAAACTCTATGGAAGCAATGTGTAATTTATACTTTTTATGATTAGACAATTGCATTTATAAAGAGCTTTTTCAAAATAACCCCATTCTTCTACTAGAGTCTGGATTTGGTTGTATGAGCAACACGCAGCAATAATGTGAAGCCTCTATGCATAATGCAGTTTTGAGAACAAAGGTTCTTCCATTTTATCTTTTTTAAATGTTTATGGTGAGACACTGGAACACAAACATTACCTTATTTCAATGTTAGAGTTCAACTCCTCAATTTAGTCCCTCAGGCCAGGTATTGTTTCTGAGCTAATGTGTATGTGTTCATACACCCACCTTGCCATTTATACACACTCTAATATGCACTTTATTTTCATAAAATGTATTAGTGTCCCATGTGGCTCTTTTGTTCCCGCCTCATGATAATGTACCACTTCCCTATGCTTGGAGTGGTAAACTGTGACCCTAATGTCCATTTTCTTGATCGCTCACTCTTTTTGTGACTCTTACACTGGTTCATTGTTTTTTGCTAATTGATTTTACCTCTAGCCTGCGCTGCAGACACTTTTCAAACTCTTGGATCCTCTATTCATTTGGGAGTGTTTCGCCATGTGTATGTAACTATTTTAAGAGGGCAAAGCTTGCGAGTCAAACAAGATGAGCACAAACCCAATCAAGGTACGATAGCAGCGCAGCAAGGCTTAGAATTAGGAAGGGTGTGCGAGTGGTCTCGGGCTACAATGAGTCCACGTAGAAAACACCTATAATTTCAGTTAGACAGTTAAGTACAACAATATACGATGACTTAATAGGCCTTTAAAATGCACAGTAAGGAAATCAAACCGCAAGGCAAATACTATGACACACTCACTATAAAAAAGAGATATGCATTCTCCTTTAGGAGAAGAAATAAAGCATTTGATTAAATAACCAGTGGAAAAACAGCTAAGTACTGAGATGCTTGAAATTCAGTAAAGACATGTAGTGATCAACGGAGGCGAAAGTAGGTAATAAACAAGAAGTTTATTTAAAGCGGGGCCCGTCGTGCCGGTACACTCCCAGCAACTCCAACGGCTACTGTGTCACGCGGACCAAACTCCAACAGAACACTCAGGAGAATGGTTCGCGTGCCACAACCTTCATGTGCCACAACATTCCATTACATAAGCTCTATAAGACACTTTAGAATAACCATAGAACAGTTTCCCTAGCACTTAGTGATTCTAGCCCTTGGATGGTTTGAGTTCTTCTGCCCTAAAATCAACAGTTAGAAAGTTATACTTTTCAGGTTTACTAAGACATTGGACGATGCCAGTGGTTATGATAGAAAAGTTCAAAAAGGTAAGTAACTCACTCAATCCCAGACACTAGGGATAGGCCCAGGAAGAGATCATTGACCACGTATCCAATGATCAAAGTCAGAAAAGAGTGAAATGGGAACAGGACTGCATGCCCATGTAACCCTATGGCGAACAAGGGTGGAAAGGACCAGGCCTGTTACTTTTCTCCCTTGAATCTGATTTCTCCAGAGAACACAACTGTGGTTTCGGATTCCATTGGGGAGGGGGACACAATCTTCTGTGCTTGCCTCCGTTGAGGGAGGTTGAGGAGTTGCAAATCCAAAGGTCACTTTTTGTGTCAGGGTTTAGTTCCAGTCGGTCGCAGTTGTTTGATCTCTGTTCCGGGCACCGTCCATGAACACTCAGGATGAAGACTTCTGCAGAGCATGCAACCTCAGGATACCTCTACGAAGCGAAGAAGATTGATTGCAATGGGAGTCCCCTTGGTCAAGTGGCAATAGGTGATCTTCAATGAACGAACAAAGGAGCAGGTCCTGCACATCTTTTGTTTATGCAAGAAGAATGCTAAAACTGCACAAGCATGTGTCGTGTATTACAAGCTAAAGATCTTCCAAGTTCCAAAATTGGACTCTGAATGGTGATGGTTGCAGCGAGGTAGCCCAGGAAAGAGCTGGTCAGTCCACTGGTTGGTCATGGGAAACTTCCAAAGGCTCTGAAGACACAGATCCTACAGCAGGGGTCGGGACTGGTTGTTCCCACCGGTCCAGCAGTTAAAGCACCAAAGAGGGACTTGAGATCAGTGTAAAGAAGCAGGGTGTCACCGGGAATTCACTTGCGTGGCAGCTGTTCAGCTGCAGGAGTTGCCCTGCGGACGTCAGCGGCTGCACTTCTCCGTAGAGGTTGTGGCTCCAACAATGATCTGTCAAATTGCTGTAGTTGCCCTCCACTTATCTAGGATTCGGACTGGATGCTCGCTCAGGTCCACCAGTGGTAAAGATGTGCACCGTTCAAACAGGCAGTGGCTATCCAACCATGGATAGCCACTGGCCACAACACCTGTCCTGCAACAGACATTCAGGCACCAGGATGCGTCCTGGGACCAGACAGTCCCAGCCCCTACACCGGGGGGCTTGCACCACACAAACCGCCTCTTTGCCCGGGAAAGCAGCAGCTTTCCTCTGAAAATGGCATTGCATATAAGGCAATTCTATACCCGACAGGGCAGGAACAAGGCAAAGAACAATCTGGCCAAAGGACAGGCAAAAGCCTTGTGACATGGTCATCTAAGGACGCTAGCCACTTTTAGTAGTCATTTGTGGTAAATGCAAAAGTGCACAAGTAAAAAGTATAAAACACAGTAGAAAAATATCTGCTGCCACCATCCTAGGCACATTGTAAATGCTACCAAAAAGCCATCACAGAAAGCATTATATGGATACAAAGTGTCCTAATCGAACTTCACTTTAGGGTGAGGTGTGCAATTGTAACAATCCAAGAAATCCACAAAGGGAGACATTGGGCCTCATTACAAGTGTGGCAGTCAGGAAATAAGGGTGCCGATAGCAATGTACCGGCACCCTTTCCGGACTGCCATACTACAAGTCTGCCTGCAGGGGCCGCTGCGCTTGGCAGGTCTGACCTGCCGGTCGCAATGGTCCCGGTAGGCAGACTTATCATGGAAGCACCATTAGCAACGGTGCCAGTGCTTCCGTCTCCCCACTCCCATGGAGTCATATGGGACTCCACAGGAATGGGGAACCATATTTTCCAGCGCCTGACTTCCCGATCCACCGGGACCCAGTAGCACCGGGATATCAGGCGCCGGACTCGTGATGAGGCCCATACTCACTCAGTACTGATAGTCTTCTAGAATGATCGGTTTGTCCATAAGAATGAGCCAAAAGACAAGGGAAGTAAAGCAGAAGGCTTTACTTAACTCCAAAAGGTCAGGAGTCAAAACAAAGTAAAAAGAAATTGGTGTCCCATAGAAGTCTATGGGAGGAAAGCAGTAAAAAGAAAATCTTTTCCAATTGGCAGTTACTTAACACTTCGAACGCGCACCACTGACCAGGAGGCTTAAGGGCTCAGACAAACAAGCATACAACATATAAATACAACATATGATTTAAGTCAGAAGTCCCTATGTAAGGCAGAAGATGAAATTGAGGGAAACAAGTTTACCTAAACAGTAGAGTGTTCAGTTTTTTTCTAAACTTAGTAATGGATTTAAGCTCCCTAAAATCAGACAGGATAGCGTTCCAGGCCCTCGGGCCAACCACCGAAAAAACACACTTCTTTACCTGAATCATTTTAAAAACCCGGGTTTTGGAGTTGGTTAGTGTTGTTAGATATAAGAGTGCAAGTACTATATTTGGTTGCCAGTGCCTCGCTCAGATATAGAGGGCCTGACCCCATGAGGCATTTATGCACAATAAGCAGAAGCCGGAAATCAGTTCTTGCCTCTATAGGGTCCCAGTGCAAACCGTGCCTGGCCTCGGACAAATGATCTCTCCTGTTGAGGCCAGTAATGACTGCGCTATTCTGTATAGTCTGCAGCTTATTTGCTATGCCCACCAATAGACTGCCACAATAGTCTATTTTGGAGCCAATTATTGCTCGAGCCACAGTCTCACAGCTAGCTCTAGAAATAAAAGGACTTAACTGTACGAGTAACTTGATGTAGTATGTTGTGGAAGACACTAAGCTACTCACATGAGCCCATATGTCAAAAACGGGAAAAAGATCAAGATCAGATCTTCTTGTCAACAAAAACAAAATTCAGACAAATGATAATTTCAATAAGCTGAGGTTTATAACCACATATTCCATAAATGCAAAACAAATCAAAAATATCCTAAAGAAAAACTGGCATTTATTATTAATGGATACAGATATTTCAAGGTATCTTGATTAGCAAGTAAATATAACTTTTAAGAAAGCCAAAAGTTTGCAAGATATTTTAAGTCATTCTCGCTTCATTAAAAAAAAGCCAGCCAAAGGATTAACACAATTATGGGAATCACATCCCCTATAAGGAAATTATAAATATGGAAAATGTATCAGCTGCCCTTTCTCAGACAATGGAAAACAACAATTAACATTACCAAATGGTAAAACACATCAAATCAAAGACTTAATTCATTTCAATACTATTGAAATGAATTAAGTTATAGAATGCATCTGTGACAAATTATATGTTGGAAGTACAACAAGAATGCTCAAAACCAGGATACAAGAACATTTCAGAGCAATAATTAAAGAAGATATAAGATATCCCCTAGGCTTCCATCATGCCACAGAACATAATCAAGTACCAAAGACAAACATGACATTTTATTTAATTAACATTTAAATTAAAACTGTTCATTAAAAAAGAACAAACAATAAGAATACCACATTACCGCAACATTAATTTGATGAAAGCGATTGATTAAGCAAAATGGCTTGCATAAATTGAGAGGCTTACAATAGAGTAAAAAAAGAAATGAATGAAAACATAATTAGGTAAAGAGGTACTTGATATTTGAGAGCCTGAAAGATTATATTTCCCCAACCCAAAATGGTGGCGTTCCGATCACGTGATAGCAAACAACATGTGATCGAGACCCGGCAATCATATCAGTTATAGTTTGACCACAAAATATGAAGATGAAGGAAATGACAGCTATACAAGTAAATAACCAAGTTTGCTATATGTATTCAGCACTTTAAGGAGTCAGTATAATTGATTTTTGTAGCTCCAACAAAAAGCCACTTCCCAATACAACATGGAGGGCACACGGTGACGTGACAGCCAACAACACGTGATCACGAGTAAAGGCAATCATATTAGCCAGACGAATTCAAACACAAGCAGGTTAATATGCTGCGATCTGCATGCTAAAGGAAAATACATCATCATAACTTAAGGAAGAAAGCTTATCAAGGTAAGAATCAGAATTTTCCTTACACTGATAACTAGAGACAATAGTTTTATTAAAATATAACAAACCAAGCAGGGCATGTAATTTGAAACTGGCTAACCCGCCATTGTTTTCCTTCTATCCAGGCTCTTGTAGTAAACAATTTTTCACTGGTTCTACAAAATAGCCACTTTGTTTACAACTGAATACTAAATACAAAAGTGCGATTTTTCCCTCTTTCATTTTTTGAATAAGCAAAAGTCCTTAAACCAACAAACATGCATATTTGATTTTTAGATAACAAGAGGTAAAGATATATTCGTAAACGCCATAGCGTACACATTGATCTTTGTTTACAGTTGTATGAAAATTTTGAAAATCTGCATGAAAAATTTATGGAATTTTCCTCCTGATGAACTGTCATTTAAATCAAGGACAGAGAAACTTATGTCGAGGAAAAGATTAACCAAGAGGAATTGGCTCATCGGAAACTTTAAGCTTGGAAATTGAGCAACTGAAACTTGTAAAATAAAGAGGAAAAGATTAACCAAGAAGAATTGGGTAATCAGAAACTTTAAGCTTGGAAATTGAGGGACTGAAACTTGCTAAAGAAAAAAGTTTCATTTAATCAAACGTTTTTTGTGAAAAGTTATTGGTTCATGACAAAAAAGCAACAAATTATCCAAAAAGGATTAAAGGGTTGAGCGCAATTTTATGGCATTCCGTCTTTAGAAAAACATTTGTTGTTCGCTTTCTGATCAGCCTCAGAAATAGGAACCGTAGTGCAGCATCTCCCTCAACAATCATACAAATGCATTTCCTTACCAACAACACATACTAAAAACCAAGGCTCTGCAATTAGTTGTATTAAGGCTGAATTTCAATTTTATACTAAGGTCACATGAGCCCGCATATTTAGCTTTTGATCGAAGTATACTCCAAGTGTTTTAACCTTATCTTTTGTTTTAATATTACATCTTGCAATATACATCCTGCAATATTAAAAAGGGCATAGTCTTTTCCCAGTTTGCGAACTTTGGCCTCAGTCGCAATGACCTTTAACTGTTTTATCTTTATTAAGAGCTAGGCCATTGTTGGCCATTCATGATTGAATCAGTCCATAAATATTATTGATAGTTTTAACATCCTCTTGGTAGTGGTACATCAGAGAGATGACACACCACGTGTCATGCTCATAGTCAGTGAAATTCACTTTATTCTCTTACAGTAGGTTGAGCACAGTAAAGATGTTGTACAGGGAGGGTGATAAGCACGCTCCCTGAGACACACCCAGAGTCAATAAGACCGCTTTGGCTTCTGTGGTTTTACTGCTGGCCCTGCACCAGCGGTTGCTCAGAGAAGACTCAATCCAACAGGCAGCATGTCTGAAAACCCAGCAACCTGCATTAACCTGGAGACCAACAAAGAGTGATCTACCAGGTCAAAGGTGGCAGAAAGGTCCAACAGCATCAGTAGAGCCGTCTGGCCCATGTCCATGAACTGTAATAGTCTAGACTTCAGATCCAATAGAGCTGTTTCAGTGCCATGATTTTCCCTAAAGCCTGATTGCCATTTGTTCAGAATACCATTAGATTTCAAATGTGACATCACTTGTGTATATGCCACCCGATCCAGGATCTTGAGTAAGAACGGGATATTAGTGATGGGCCTATAATTCAGAGGTGTCAGTGGACATAAGTCAGGTTTCTTAAGAAGGGAGTAATCCAGGCGTTCTTAATACACATGGGCACACGATTTTCACATTTACAAATGTGCACAGTGTGCCTATCAATAGGGGAGAGCATGATGTAATCACTATGGCAGGGCAGACATCCCCCTTGCAAAGTGTGGGTTTAGGAATCTTTACGATTAGTGCAAGTTCTGGTTCCAGAATGGGTTTAAAGTAAACCTGGTGTTACACCAGTATATCTGTTGCTATCAAATAACTCTTAGTGGTGGGATCAATTGCCTTTTTGGCAGATTCAATATTGGATTGAATTATATTGAGTTTACCAAACATTGCCTGCTGTATAGATTGGCACCAGGCAGCATCTTTAGTAACAACATCAGGTCTGTTCTGATGTGGATGTTGTAGTTTACGTGAAATTTTAAAAGGTTCTTTAGATTCTGACTGTGCTGTATCAATCCCATCATCAAAATTCCTTTTATTTGCTAATATAACAGCTTTTCTAAAATGTTTAGCTGCCTTTTTATAGGCCTCCCTGTCCTGCTCGTTCTGCGAGGACTTCCATTTATGAAGCTGCTTAATTTTGGAGCTTTTAAGGATTTGTAGCACTTAGATGAACCAGGCATTCAACGGTCTCTCCATCACTCCCTTTGTTCTCAGAGGTGCTATTACATTGATAGCCTTCTGCATGATTTGCTGAAGGGCATCAACAATATTGTCAGCCTGTGCCAGATCTTTGACTTTTTCATCCATTGCTATAAGCCAAGGTTCCAGAGCCTCCGGAGTAAGTTTACTAATGTTCCTTGATTTAGTGACATTTTTTTTACTTCCATGTTCTTTGGAGCCTTATCACATCTAATGGAAACATGTATAAAAAGGTGATCGGACCAAGGACAGTGCGAAATCTACAAATCGGTGGTTTCAATATTATGAAGTAACACCCAGTCCAGGATATTCCTCTTGATATGTGTTGGAGATCTAAGAGTTTGTGTAAAGCCCAGATCCCCCAATGCCTCCTCTAGCTGCTTTGCCTGTGGGTCATTCGCATTACCCCACTAACAATTAAAATACCGCAGGATCAGAGCTTTGGTAGTAGGTTTAAGAGTAGGGAGTATAGAATTACAGAGTTGAGTAGAGAAGCCAGGCATAGAGGATGGTGGTCTATAAACCAAGACAAGATTAACTGTGGTTTCAGCGTTGGTTCTTAGTTTAATGTGTAACTGTTCACAGCCCTCGATAAGCAGGCAGTCTGCGTTTCAAATAGCAAGAGTACTTTTAAAAATAACGGCTACTCCACCACCTTTTCCTTCTTCTCTATAATACAATTGATATTGTAGCCAGGAGGGATAGCAAGTGGCAATGTGGGGCCTGCAGCGTGGCGACACCATGTTTCTGTAAGAGCACAGACATCAATATCATGAAGAGCTACATAGGTTGCCACATCCAGCGCATGCTTCCTTAAGGACCTCGTGTTAAGTAGCAATAATTTTAAATTTAAAACCCTACTACCACTTATTTAATGTGAGTCGCTGCTCTTATTTGCTAATACTATAGGGCTAGATGACCCACTAATATCAACTGGATGTGGTAGGCCTGGTACAGCTTCATACGGATATTGCTTGATTATAACGGAGGACCGTACAGTAGGTATATTTTGTTCCCCCATTGGACCATGGCCAATTATATTATATTCTGCAGCTGTAAAGGCTGCATGGCAGGTAACGTAAGACCTCCAGCAAATCTAAAATAACAAAGGTACTCACACTAATACCACTGAGCACCACGGACCGCTAAAGACCGGCTTGTCCCTCTCACCCCGGAGCTCTAGCGCCTGTTATGCAAATAAATGCACACTGAGAATTACAATCCAAAAGGGAATTGTAGTTCGAACGGCAGTGCAACGAGGTCTGAATGCGGTTCTACACAGTTTAAGGTTGGCGTGCAAAGCAGCACGTCACTTCAATACTAAGAAACCACACACCCAATAAAAATTAAATTATTAGATAATTGATCATTTCATAAAAGAGCACAGAATATATTGTTTAAAATCAGACAAATTAAACCTAGCAGCTGTTTCAACTTATCAAAACCGATAATAATCCTCTATCACACACTAAAAACAGTCAGGATGCGGGAGAAAAAGAAATAAAGCGGGCCACGGTGATCGACTGGTCTAGACTGTAATCAGTGAGCCAAGTGTAGCCCCTGCATTTTCTGGTCTCGGCCTGGGCGAGGGAGTCTACCTTCTTTACCGCAGGCCTGGGATGGGCCTTATAGGAACCAACTACCCCCACTTTCCAGACCAGCTGATCATGAAGGGGTGCCATGAAACTTAGAATTAAAATGATGTTAAAACAGGAGATGGACTACACCCTGAGTTGTTGCCTTCTTCCACACAAGCATCACAGACCCCAGGGTGGACTTTTTTGGGGGATCCCAATGGGGCCCCCTTTTTATTTATAAGACACACCATAGTAAGTATATAAACATTACCACTTTCAAAACCTTCTTTTCTGTTTGTGATATTCCCCCGAGGTATCTGCCCCATCAGCCCACGCTCCCCAAGAGGGGTCAAAGGTAGACCATAGGATGAAACTAGAGACCCAGCTACTTCTCACTGATGAGGTTCAACGAGGCCGAAACATGTCTGGGAATGCGTGTGGTCTCGTGCAGAAGTGATGTGACCAAGCAGTTCGGGCTGGACTGCCCCTTTTGGGGTGGGACAAAGCCTGATTTACATATGGTCTTTCCCCGTTTGTAATGGCTTGGCAGGTGAAGAACGATGGTCTGGATGGTTGTCCATAGCAATGCCAGTGGTTAAGTTTAATTCTAACCCCTCCTACCCCCACCTCTTTTGTTTTCCTAGTATGGAACAAACAGAACAGACCCCTAATACTTTACTGGCACCACCGACTGTGGAAGAGGGCCAGAAGATGGACCCATTGTGTGTTCCCAGTCCGGGCTGGCCTTTGGCAGGTGTAAGGGTGTTGAAGAAGGAAGCTGAAACAAGGGTTTGCACCCTTTGCATGTGACTGCCCGCGACCGAGTGAGATTGCAGTACTTACAACCCGTGAGAGGCAGGGGACGCAAGCCATTCTCAGTCACGCAAAGGGACATTTGGCCTGTGTGGCAAACTTGAAGAAAAGACTGAAGTTACCTGATTTTTACTGGGAACTAATGGAGGGGACACTGATTGATATGCATGATTCCAAGTCTAATATCTAAGATGTAGATGAATCGAGCAAAGTAGATGTATTGACGCTGGTCTACCAATATCTATGTAAGATTGGTGATTAAGAAGTAGAGAAGCAACCAAACAGACGGTGTCCGTATTGGAAATGTACAAGACACTCCAATTATAGACGGATGTTGGAATGAAAGCCCATTTGTCTCCATTAAGGATACGATTTTGACCAGAAAGCGACTCAAAGCATTCTGTGGATTTATATAAGTGGTGTGGTTCACCCTACAATGCGAAATGGGACCTACCGAATTTCCTGTTTTTGTCCTAACGAAGGTTGCGTTACAAAGTGGACATTATTGTTGAAGTTTTTATAGACAACTGAAACATGTGTCGACGATCATATGTGTGGAAATAACTGCATACAGATTAAATCACCTGACAACAGGCAAAGGGAATTTTACAGTGTTTACTTTGAATATTGTTTATGGTGACCAAGTGTATTGGGTCATCTGTACACATATGAAGTAAAATGTTGGTAAAAAGAATGAGAGTGAATGAATGGTAGGGAGAAGTGTGTGTGAGCCTTATTTGAATATATTGAATTTTATCTGAAGATGTATTACATAATATGTGATTAATCTCTTTTATGATTTGAATAATAAAAAGAAAGAAGAATTTTTATTGAGACATTTATTGATATATGTAAAAAGATAAATGAATATGACCTGTCATCCTCTATCCTATTGGTCCATTGTTGTTGTTTATAGTACGCGCACACGCCACGGGGGAAAGAGACAGAGGCAACCTTGGGGGGTGTGCCCCACCCCGCATTGCATCCACTCTGGAACAAGGGGAGCGCTGAACACTACTGTTCCTGAGGTGAGGCACTCGATTTGACCCTACACAATACTGGGGGTGGGGAGGAGATGGCTGGAGATTCTCAAATAGCAGACAAAGGGTTGGAAGATCTGAGACATCCCTGCTCCCTAGCACTCTGCCTCTTCAAGGCCAAGGAAAGGTGTTGCAGTGCAGAAAGGAGTGAGCAGCTGCCCAGGAGGAGGGTTCATGCTTGATGCAACTTGTGAGTGAGCCAGAAAAGCTACTGAGGAGTCGGCTCGATAGAGACTGGGCCCATACCTGACAAGATGGGGGAGCAGAAAGACTTGCCAGAGGCAGCAAAGATGCACTTGCTCCTGCAGAAATTCTCTAGGATAAGTGGCGCAATCTCTGGCATCGACTCTAGGGTGAGGGACACACATACAGAGGTTCTACAGGTGAAGTCGGAGATGGGGAAGTTCAATGATAGATTGGTGGAGGTGGAAGAGAGAGTTGGGTGGGTGGAAGAGGTGGCGGACCGGGTCTACTCTCTGCAGGCACAGATTGACGTACTGAAGGCTGCAAAGTTTGACCTGGAGGACCTCAAGAGACGGTGTAACATCAGATTCTTTGGGTGCCCAGAGAAACCGGAGGGGGGAGATCCGATCACCTTCTTGGAACAATGCACAGTGATACAAGTGGACTCCAAGAAACCTCTTGAAATACATTGTGCCCACATATTGAGGAGGAGGGATGCACACCTATTGAAAATACTGAGGCCTCTGATAGCCTGTCTCTTGAGATTACGTGAAGCAGACCTTGACGCTAGCCAAAAAAGAAAAGCCAGTTTCTGTGGTAGGGCCATAAGATATTCGTAGCACCAGTTTACTCCAGAGTCACGATGGACACAAGGAAGAGGTTCCTGGCCCTCGGACCCCTGTTGAGGAAACATGTAATCCGGAGTGGCCTACTGGACCCTGCGACAATGCTGATTAACAAGGACCAGAAAACTAAGGAGTTCACGGATCCAGAGGCCCTAAGTTATTACTTGCGGTGGTTTGAGGCTTCACCCATGGGTACCTCTCATCTCAAGCTGGCTGGAGCAGAGACTAGAGAGAGAAGTCTGCAGGAGATCAGAGGAGACTGGCGGCGGATAAATGCCACGGAAAGGCATCAGGGTTGTAGGCGCAAGCTATTAAATGAAAAAGTGAGCCAAAATGGTGAAGGAGAATGGGACAGGCCCAACGAGAAATCTAGGTCCCCGATCAAGACACATCCAAGGGGCTCAGCCAGTTGAGGGGCTGTACAGTGGAGCCTACATTTGTGGATTTGAGAGCATGGTGGACTCTGAAAGATGAGCGGCGAGAACTTGCTTACTCACTGCAGATGGGTGGGGGCTGACGGACTGAGTGGGAAAGGGAGGAGGGGAGCAGAACATAGGGATGTGTGGGGGCAATATATATCTGGGGCACAGGATGTTAAGAACGGGTATGTGGTGATAGGGGGGTCTCAGGGGAGGGTGGGTCTCCGGTGGGGGGCTGATGAGGATGGGGTGGACAAGGCGGGTGCTAGATTCACAGCTCGCGAAGTAGAAGCTGGTATGGGATTGGGGGTTTGGGGTAGTCGACTCAGAGAGGGCCTGCCATTATTAGGTGAAGGCCAAAGATGGTCATGTGGTTGGCAGGAGGTGGGAACGAAAAGAGTGGGCCCTATACAAGCTGGGGGCAACATTGTCTGTTTGTTGATGTTGTATGTTTTTGAGTCTGTTGTTGTAACACAGCTAACTAGTACTATGTACATAGCAGGTTTTGTGTCGGGGGCCGAGGGGAGGGAGGGGGGAATATGTCAGCTTGGGTGGGGGGCCAGATTGCTCAAGAAGATGGCAGGAGGACTCTCGGATCAAGACCGTCAGATCGAGCATGGCGAATAGAGATCTCCGAATCATATCTCTGAATGTGAATGGCCTCAATAGCTATATAAAGTGGGCAAAGATCTTACAGTACTTGAAAGCGCAAAGGGTGGATGTGGCCCTAATACAGGAAACGCACTTTAAGGCCACAGAGGCGGAAAAGCTGTGGAGAGGCTGAGTGGGGAAGGTCTATCACAGCTGTAGAAAGGGGGGGAGAGCAGGGCGTTGCTATCCTGGTGAGTGGTCTCCTTCCTTTGAGGGTCTCTAAGATGTGGTCAGAGGGGAGATTTGTGGCAGTCAAGATGCATATAGGGGATCGGGTGGTGGCAGTAGGCTCCATATATGCTCTATCTACAGGGAGGCAGGCATTCCTCTCCTTTTTGCATAGAGTACTTGCAGAAATGAGCAAGCAAACAGTGATCCTGAGAGGTGATTGGAATCTACCCCTGGATTCCTATGTAGATTAATCAGATAGACACGTGGATGGGAACAAAAGGGACAGGGAAAGCAGGTTTTTTTAGGACCTATGGCCTATCCTACGGCGGAAGAATATACCTTTCCGCCCTGAGTACATGGTACATGTATGCGCATTGATTATTTTATGGTGTCGCGTGGGTTACTATTTAAGGTGTCCCGATGTGATATTCTGCCAGGGGGCATTTCAGACCATAGAGTAGGATCTACACCTAGAACAACAGAGGACTAATTGGTGGAGGATGAATGTTGGCCTCCTAAAGTCCCCGGGGGAAAGAGAGGAGTTGCAGAGCTGGTTGAGAGAGTACTTGCTTACCAATGCCGACTTAGTGAGCTTCATAGCTACTATTTGGCCGGCGGAGAACGCCTACATCAGAGGCAAGCTAATCCAGAAGGGCGCTCTCAAGAAGAAAGAAGAGATGGGAAGAATGAGATCAATAGAGAGGTGGGTCACAGCCCTGACAAAGGAATATGAGTGGCTACCCACCAGAGACAAGCTACAAGAGCCCGTGGAAGGCAAAATTTGAATTAAATAATTTTTTTACAAAAAGGGCAGAGTGCGCCTTGTTTAGACTGAAAGTGATGCATTACGAGCAGGGGGAGAAAGCGGGCCGCCTGCTGACTGCTCAGCTGAAGCAGAGGGAGAAGCGGCAGTGGATAGCGGGAATTCCATGCCCAATGTCGGAAGTGCATTATGAACCACTGAGAGATCTTAAACGAGTTCAGGGCATTCTATACACAACTATATACGGCGGAACCCGCAGAGAAGCTCTTGGAGGAGGAGGCTTTTATGGAAGGCTTAATGATCCCACCGCTGGACTTAGAGGATCAGCAAATGGTAGGGGGCCCCATTAAGGTACAGGAAGTGGGGGGATAGTATCGCAAGCATGAATAGTAGAAAGGCGCCGGGGGAGGATGGCTTCCCAATTGAAGTTCATAGGGCTGGGTGGAGGATGATAGCAGAGCTTCTGGCCGGAGTGTACAATGAGGCGGCGGAGAAGGGGACCTTGAGGGGGGAGCTCAATGGAGCTGTTATCCCAGTGATCTACAAACCGGGCAGGGACCCACAGCAATGCGGCAGTTATACGCTGATGTCACTTATCTAATGCTGATATGAAGATATTAGCCAAAGTTCTAGCCACCAGGCTAAGGAAGGTGGTAGTGAAACCGGTGCATGACACACAGCTGGGCTTCACCCCAGGGAGATCGGGAGGGGACAATATGCAGTTACTGCTTCACGTACTAGGTCAGGAAAGGGAAGGAAGACTCCCGGCAATATCGCTTTCTCTGGACGCGGAGAAAGCGTTTGATCGGGTGGAATGGAGGTATATGTTCTGTACCTTGGAGAGATTTGGGTTGGGAGAAGGGTTCTTGCGAAAGATTACTCTTATACGAGGACCCGAGTGCTAGGGTAAGCAGTGGGGGGGAACCTCTCTGATGCTTTCCACAATGGCAGAGATGAGGCAGGGCTGCCCCTTTTCCCCGCTGCTTTTTGTCCTGGCTTTGGAGCCCCTAGCCTGGCCATAAGAGGACACAGCGGGATCAGGGTAATCAATACTCCGGTCAGATGTCTGCATATAAAAGAATCTTCAGCTGATATTTTGTTAACGTTAGCCACCACGGACACCCCCATGCTGGTGTTAATGGAAGTCATACGAGACTTCTCAGCTTTTTCAAGCTACAGAGTGAACTGGGATAAGTCTGAAGCAATGCCTCTTAACGGGAGCACGTTTAGGAGCTGTATAGGGGATGGATGGATGAAGTGAGTGGCGGAGTGGCTCAAGCATCTGGGGATATACCTACATGGGGACATGGGAGAGCTAATCGGGGACAATTTGGATGGAGTCTGGGGAAAAATCCAAGGGGATCTCACTAGATGGTCAGCCTTATATGGCTCAGTGTGGGGCAGAATACAGATGGTTAAAATGGTAGTGATAGCAAAGCTGAAACATCTCTTCGGGATGCTGCCTCTGAAGGTCACAACCAATATCATGAGGAAAATGAATGTGGGATTGGGTAATTTGTGTGGGTTAACCTGAGACCCAGGCTAAAAACGGCAAAATGTCACTGCCTCAGTCGGAATGGGAGGCCCGAGACTCTGAAGTGTGGGGCTGTACTACCTGGTGCATAAGCTCTCCCAGGCGGTAGTGTTCTTTCTGGACCCACAGGCTGGGCCCCTTTGGGCGAGATGGGAGCAAATCCTGTCTGGAATGCCGGAGACGGCAATGCTGTATGACGCAACCCTGTGGATGACGAAACACCCCATTATAGGGACCAATTTCCTGGGGTGGGAAAGGGCACATGTGGGAATCAAAGTTTACAAGTTCTGGCATCTGCAGGAACCAGTATGGGATAATAATGCGCTGAAGATCGAGAATCGGGTGGTGCAGTGGGTGCATTGGAGTAGACAGGGGATCTGCCTCCTTAGGGATGTCTGGGAAGGGTGCCATCCTAAGAAATGGGAGGAGGTAGCAAGGGCATTCGACCTGGCAGATAAGGAGCAGTGGCGATATGGCCAAATGGCTCACTGTTTATCCGCGGCGCGGGAACTGCATAACTCGCCGCCTAGAAGTTCGCTTTTGGTGAAGCTTGTATGGTCCTGGAAGGGAGTCAGAGGCCGTTTGGGCAAGTTTTATGCTATACCTTTTGGAGGTCCTGTGTGATGCCCTGAATAATGAAGGGATAGAGAGAAATTGATGGAGCTCTCTGGGGGAGGGGCTAGCGGAGTCCATGCTAATGAGGATGTTACATAGTTTTGAACGGGGGGCCTGGGAGGCACGGCTTAGGTTTATGCACTTTAAGGTTCTGCAAAACCGGTACTAGACACCCCAGAAGCTCATGAAAGCAGGACTTGCAAAGACGGATAGCTACTGGAGGTGCTGAGCCCTGGGGGTGACTTACTGCACATTCTATGGTCATGTCCCAGGTTGAAGAGTTACTGAGCCTGCATCCTATCGAGGGTTGAGGAAACTCTGGGAAGGGCATTGCCAACAGACCCAATATTTTGTGTTTTGCATGATCTGACGGCACTAAGTACTTGCACGGATCTGGAGGAGAGATGGGTGAACACTGCTCTGTTAGTTGCTAAGCAGATAGTGCTGAGGATGTGGAGCACAGCGAACTGCCCAGCTGTGGACATGTGGGAAGTGGAGATGGCTAAGGCGGCTTCATATGAGCGGTTTATATTTACAATGTTAGACAGGGAGGCAGAATCTAACTCGACTTGGGGACGGTTCCTGCTGCTTGGCTAGGGGCATGGTTTGGTGGGCATGGGCTGGATCGGTGGGCTCCTTCATTGGCGTAGTGTCAGTCCAGAAAAAGTAGACACCCCTTAATGATGGAGGCAATGTACTTTGTTGGCCGAAAACCAATCGCCTCATGTGTTTAGTATTCGAAATACATAGCCATAAGCTTGACAGAAGTGCGGCCATTTTGAAGTGACTGAAATCGCCATTTTGTTTTCTAACGTTTGCCTCTTGCCTTCTGTTAAAACTGCTTTGCTGAAAACTTATTCTGCTAACCTAGTACATTATTGTTCATTCATAAAGCAAGGCCGCGAGAGACTTGTTGAAACATAACGCAGCAACCCAGACAGAAATGCCCGGTCTCCTCCCTCACAAGTCCTTGGAAGTAAGCTGCGAGGCATTTAATCAGTACACAGGTGCCAGCTGGTCTTGCTAATGCAGTAGAAATGTTAGGAGCAAACATTAAATGGCTTGAATTATGCTCTTCTTTGCGGCCTTCCTTCCTGAGCCCTGTAGAGCCATGGAGAGCGAGTTGACCCCCAGTACACGAATAGAAACTAGGAGATAGCGAGGCCTGGAATGTGTCTCTCACCTGCACGCAGCTTGCTTGCAGAGAACAGAAGCAGTGTGTTCTTATAACAAAGAATTGTGTGTGCAGGCTCACGAAATTGCAAACTGTTGCTAAATAAATGTTTGAAGGTGTCATACTCGTCACAGTTGTCAATCATCGTACCCAATTCAAAGGAAATACATTATGGGCGGCATTGAATGTGTCACCACTGATTGTAAGATGCCTCCTTTGTATATATGCAACTGTTGTACGATTCTCACTCTCTTGCGTACCCCGGGGTCTGGAAACACGTCACGGGGCGTGGGTCCCAGTTGGCCAACTGTGACTATTTGCTTTGCAATAAACCCTAGCTTTTAGGAATACAACCTTGTGTCTGTCGTATCAGTTTGTGTGTGGTGATTGTGCCTTGTTTCCATACGCGAGCGTCCCCTAGAGGCCTCTTCAAGATGGCACCCGAATAGGGACCCTCCCCCACTTGTTCCATCGTGTACGTTGTAAAATAAGGAAGTCTTAGAGAACGACGAGGACGGGACGATCGAGCCGGGATCAAGAGGTCTTTGGGGCACCCCTGTGAAAGTGATGAGAGACTCCTTTGCAGATCTGCACACAACTGATCCCTGATCGACGTAACTGGCCAGAGAACAAGGAGGCGAGGGTCCTGAAATGAGGCAGAGTGAGCCAAGATATGCAGACACGACAATTATTGGTTGCGTCAGTATACGGACGAATCGCGTCTTGAAAGACGACTTGATTCATCAGGTGAGTCGTGCCCGATTCAAAGTAACCCTGATATTGGTTGAGAGTTGATTTTGCAAAATCAAAAACCCAGTGTAAGGTTGATTAGCCGAGGGTAAGGTTAAAACATGCCTGGGGTATTGTCCACCTTAGCAGGATTTTTCCGCTGCGGTAGACAATCTTTTGGAAACTGGCCAGGTCGTGCCACCCGAGGGGTCGCCGGCGTATGAGATGTATGTGAAGTATGGTGTAGCGGCGATAATGTTTTGTGAGATTTGGCATAGGCAAACCAGAAAAGAGGAAGATTTGCAGTGGCCGAATCACGGGAGATTATGAGGATAGATTACTTAGAGAAGGTGTTGATGAAAATGAAAACACCTCCTGAGCATTTGATATCCTTAGAGACTGGAGAAGGGAAGCTATGCTTCGTTGGAAAAGTAGAGAGAAGAGCGCGCGCAGGCGTAAGTCAAAAGCAGAAAGAGTGAAAGAAAAGCAGGAGGAGGAGTGGGATGATAGTTTGAGAATATCAAATAGACGTGGTCAGTTGAGTATAGATAAAATACACCCACAACAAGAGTTGCATTCATCAGATGAATTGATAAACAAAATATTAACTGATACAAAGAGAGGCCCAAGGAGAGAGACTAAAATGACCGCGCCAGTGACTATTGCTCAGCCCCCTCCAGTTGCTCAGCCCCTCCCTACTGATAAAACCCCAGCGCAGCCACAGATCCTACAATCAGCGCCTCGCATTAGCCAGCCAGCGCCGCAACAGTCACTTCCCTTTCCCGTTATCCCATCTGCACCTCCCTCCCAAGAGATTGTTGCTGTCCCATCCGCCCCTCCAATAATTGAACTTGAACTCATTGAAACGAGAGAGGGGACAGGACAAAGTGAATGCGCTAGAGTGACCCGTAGTGCGATCAGCAAGGAGAGAAAACGAGAGTTGCAAGAACAGGCAGAGATGTATATAAACGAGAATGATGAAACGTCAATGCTAGCTGCGATGTATGATTTCAGGAGGAGCAATGAAAGACAGGTATTGTTGGAATGCATGGGGGAATATTTAACAGGGAGATGGAAACAGTTAATTGGGATTCTACCGCCGCAACAGTTGTTGGATTTGAATGCATTAGCCCGTTGTAGAGAGAGAGAGATGAAGAAATAAGGGAGTATGTAGAAAGACTTTTTGAATTTAAGAATGAACTTGATGATGAATATGCTGAAATGTTTGCCACACCGGGGAAGAGACATAAAGATATTAGGAGAGATAGGAGGGAAGCGGGGATACCATATGTACAGCGGCGATGTCTGCCGTCGCCAAGACAAACGGGTGATAAACTAAAAGTGTATTCGAGAGGCGTTAAGATGGATTTCAGATCCTAGTATTCCCACAATGGGAATACATGAGATATTTGATGAATACCCCTTGCCAATGAAAAGAAAGCACTGCAGACAATGGTTGAATATTTGCTAGACAAAGATATAGATGAGAAGAAAGCCAGCCCCCCTGAAATGATGGCAGTATGCAAGAGAGCACTAGAACGTGGAACAGGAGAAACAGCCTTATCACTTGATTTAGGAATAGTATTGCATATGAGAGAAGGGAGAGGGACAGTGAGTGCAGTATTTCCCATGAGAGAAGTCCCACCTATTTTTGTGCCTACGGTAGAGATTCCTGCAGCAGGCGGCCAACCAGCGCGAGTAACAGAAGCACATTATACAGCACAATATGTGCATGTCACCTTCTCCAGACAGGAAGTGAATAACATAAAACAGATGATTCCCGATATAAGAAAGAATCCAGTGGTATTCTATAAAGAGATAGAGTCCTATTTGAAATCATCCATGTTCACTATGAACGACATAGATTTAATATTCCCAGTACTTCTGCCAGCACACATATGGAAGCAAATAAGAAAAGTGGATGATGATGTGGCCTATTGCGCCACATGGGCGAATCTAGTAGCAGAGGATAAGAATAGAGAAGCGGGTGGAAAACCATCGACAAATATGGCAGCGTTACCAGCACGGATAATACAAATATTGAAAGAAATTGTTCCAGAAAAAAGAATTTTATGGGACAAATTGACGGCATGCGTTCAGGGCAAGGATGAGTTAGCTACAGATTATTTTAACAAATTTGAAAAAGTATTTACAGATTTTAGTGGACAGGATGTAAGCACAGAAGCAGGTAAACGACTATTTGTCGATAAGTATGTGAGAGGGTTACTACCTCCAATCCAAAACCTAATAATGACATCAGAAAGTGCATGGCACGCAAACATGTTGAGCATTGCATATGGCCCAATATTATGAGAACAGAGTGAACACAGAGAAAGAGGTGAAGGATAGAATTTGAAAACAAGGGTGCTCCTTCAGCAAGTGGCGGGACACAATAGAGGGAGAGGAAACGCACAAGGTAGGAGTAATTCGAACATGCATGGAGGGCCTATGGGACTAAATCAGTGTGCATACTGCAGAGAGGAAGGTCACTGGCGAGCGCAATGTCCACATTTACAAAATAGAAATGGGTATGGCCAGAGAAGACAGCATAGGGGGCATCCAGGAACAAATGGGCAGAAAAGAAGCCACATGCAGCAGCACCAAAATAGTCAAGGAAATGTTAACCAGAATCAGAACCAAGCTCAAAATCGGACTGCTTTTAGCCAAAATCAGAGCCAACAGAACACGCAAAATGGAAATAGAGGAAGGGGCGGGAACATTTTTGATACCCAATCAAATACGTACTATAGTAATAGTAGTGATTACACATCGGATGATGTGTTATTTCCTCAATAGGCCAGCCCAAGACAGGGGTCGGAACCAGTGTCTATTCCCGTGAATCAAAAAGGACCCTACGCAGAAATGAAAGTCGGGAATAGAGAGCATAGCTTTCTCGTAGATACAGGAGCGCAAAAGTGCTCGATAGACCATCACTTGGTTCTGGAAATACCACTGTCAGGGCAAAGGAATATTTCAGTAGAGTTTGCAGGTACCCCAGTGATCAATCCAGTGTCCCAACCAGTAGCAGTGACATTAGGTCCATTCACTGAATATTGTCCATTTCTCTTGACAGAAAATTGTGGGGAAAACCTTTTGGGTTTAAATTTATTGAAAAAACTGAGTGCAGTTATCCATTGCACTCCCGATGGAGTGTTTTTAACAATTTCACCACAGAATTTACCAGTATCTGAATTTTTGTCCAAACCGTTGCCAGGAGAATTGAGTAAAGTGCCAACTTGCATATGGGCGATGAATGACAATGATGTGGGATGCTTGAAAATAGAACCAGTAAAGATTGTTTTAAAAGAAGGAGTAATGTTACCGCGTATTCCACAGTACAAAATTTCAGCAGAAGGAGAGAAAGGATTGAAAAGTATTGTTTCTGATTTGGTAAAATTGGGGGTGATTGAAGAGATTACAAGCAGTACATGTAACAGCCCCATTCTTCCGGTGTATAAGAAAGGAGGTAATGAGGTATCGTATTGTTTCATAATTGATCTGCGTGCATTAAACAAAGTAGTAGATCTTCAATTCCCATTGGTTCCAGACGTCACCACAATTTTGACAATGATCCCTGCCTCGGCAGAGTACTTTAGTGTTATTGACTTGAAGAATGCCTTCTTCAGTATTCCAGTACATAAGGAAAGCAGATATCTGTTTGCCTTCACATTAGGAGGACGATCATTTACATTCACGCACATTCCACAGGGCTACACAGAGAGTCCGAGTATTTACAGTAGAGCATTGAAAGAACAGCTAAATATGCTAGAATTACCAACAGGTTGTGTATTGCTACAGTATATAGATGACCTATCAATCGCTGCTGATACAGAAGAGATTTGTAAAAAAAAGTACTGTTTTATTATTGACACATTTAGCAGCGCATGGCCACAAAGCGAGCTTAAAGACATTCCAATATTGTCGAAAGGAGGTGGCTTATTTGGGCTACCTACTTTCGAGAGAGTGGAGAAGGCTGACCCCGGAAAGCATAGAGTATTTCTGGTATGCCTATTCCAAAGACACAGAAAGGAGTCAGAGCTATGATAGGCATGGCATCCTATTGCCGGCAGTGGATTGTGAACTTTGCATTGATTGTGAAGCCAATGGTGGCATTGACGAAAAAGGATGCTGTGATGCCTTTGCAGTGGAATGAAGAATGTCAGAGAGCATTTGATCTGCTCAAAACTGCATTGTGTTCAGCTCCAGTTTTGGGCACACCAAATTATGAGAACATTTTCAGATTGTTTGTACATGAAAGTGAGGGCTGCGGGTTGGCTGTTTTGACACAGGAACAAGGTGGAAGAAATAGGCCATGCGGCTATTTTTGTTCCGCGCTGGACCCTGTAGCGCGCACACTACCATGTTGTTTGCGAACTGTTGCAGCGGCTGCTGCGTCAGTAAAACAAACTGAAGGAATGGTGTTGGGCCACACCTTGATTTTGATGGTGCCACATGCCATAGACGTTCTATTAAATAGAACGCAGACGCAACACCTCACCTCTGCTAGATTGACTAGATACAAAATTGTCCTCTTTGCGCCACACATCCAAATTATGAGGTGTAGCACTTTGAATCCTGCAGAATTAATGCCACTGCCCACGGAAGAAATAGTTGAGAATGAATCACCTCCCCATGATTGTTTAATGGTTACTGAGGAAGAAACGAAAGGAAGAATTGATTTAACAGATACCCCACAAAAAGAGCCAGATGGAGAACTGTTTTGTGACGGATCCTGTTTTAAATTACCTGATGGCACATCAACTGCTGCCTATGCTATCACCACGTTGAAGAGTATTGTAGAGAGTAAAAGAACCCCCGACAACTCTGCACAAGCCGCAGAGATAATAGCTTTAACCAGAGCCTGTGAGATATCAGAAAATTTGAGTGTAAACCTATAAACTGACAGCCAATACGCCTTTGGCGTGGTTCATAACTTTGGCCGACTCTGGGCTGAGAGGGGTTTCTTGACATCACATGGGGCCAGAATTCAACATGGCCCTTTGATTTTACGGTTACTGTCTGCACTTCTGTGTCCGAAGCGCCTAGCAATAGTAAAATGTGAGGCGCATAAAAAAGTAACATGTAAAGTGGGAGAGGGAAACGCATTTGCAGACAGGATTGTGAAGCAAACTGCCACAGATTTGAATACCAAAATGTTGACAGTACAGTCTGAGGAAGTGCCTTGCATGATAGAGGATGGAATTGCTACTGACAAAGTGATGCAGGCAGAGGCCTCTGCTGACGAGATACAAAGGTGGGTTGAGGGCTCTGCTGAATTAGATCTAGAAGGTTGCTGGGTAGACGAGAAAAGTTAAAATTGGATGCTACCCAACTCCTAGGTAACTGCAATGGTATCGATGGCCCACAGTCCTACACACATTTGTGCCAAAAAGATAGTTCAGCATCTAGCTACAGTATGGGAGAACACACACATAAAGAATGCCGAGAGGCTGGTCCAAAATTGGATCACGTGCCTACAACACAATGTGGGGAAGGGAACGGTGACTGCAACAGGCAGTTTCGGCCCTCCCTCTATGCCTTTTGAGGTAATCCATTTTGATTTCATGGAGATGTGCCAAAACTTGAAGTATGTTCTAGTGGTTATATGTGCATTCAGTAAGTGGGTGGAAGCATATCCATTAAAAGAATGCACCGTGATGAGCACTGCAAAAGTAATGTTAAAGGAGTATTTTTCCCGGTTTGGTCTGCCCTGTGTCATATGGTCAGATAATGGTCCACATTTTGTGGGCACAGTCATACTGCAGATTTGCGCATGTCTCCAGATTGACGAGAGATTCCATTGTTCTAGACACCCCATGAGTGCCGGTCTTATTGAATGCCACAACAGCATTTTAAAGGCCAAAATAAGTAAAATTCGTGCAGGGAGCAAGTTGAGCTGGGTAGACTCATTAACGCTAGCGTTACTGTTACGCTCACCTGGCTCCCACAGGGGCGTCGATCTGAACTGGACAGCTGCGGTCTCCACCAATGTGACACGTGGTGCCGAGATGACAGACTGGACTGGCCCACCTAGCTTTGTTTGCTTGGCCCGTAGGAGTATTCTTCTGCAAATGGAGAAAGGGAATTAACCACCCGTGGAGTTCAGTGTTAACCCTCACCCCCGCTGTTCTCCCCACTGATCACCTTTAATGTCCCCTCTTATAGTCTCACCTGATGGTTTGGAAAGATGAGCTCTCCATCCTGCATTGAGCGCAGGGGCGCGTAGATAACCAGTTGCTTCACTGGTTCGAAGGAATTGGTGAGTTCCAGAACAATATTGACTCTGAGATTTCTGGCGAGGCGCCGTAAGTATATAGTTCATAAGACTTGTCCGACTTTCACTCTTGTCCGATTCCTTGCAGGTTGCAGCTTGACCCTAGCGAAGAGTTCCTCGTGGCAACCGGTAACATTCAGGTAAGGATTTGTATTATCCAACACAGTTCGATAAAATAATGTCAGTATGTAACCTGTTGCTTTCTCCCTTATTCAGGTGCTGAGAGAAATTATTAAAATAATTGGAATAATGTGTAGAATATTATATTTTATATTTGGAATAATGTTGCAAATGTATTTTCTTCTTCCATTGTAACACTGTGAAAATTTTTATTCTAAAATTTTGTAAAGGTTTAACTGTGTTTAAACCAGATACAAATTTAAAAAAAAGAAAAAAAAAAAAAGAAATTATGAAGTCTCGGGGAATAATGCCTCTGGCGGTAAAATTAGGTAAGTCTATTGTGGTGAGGAGGATTCCCCTTGTTTGTCCCTTTGTTTCACCTTGCTGTCCTTTTGTTTCCCCTTAGGGGCCGGGGTACGGCGAAGATGCGGTGGAGGCTGTGCCGACCCGTGAAGAGGAATAGTACCCCCAGCGGTAAAATCAGGTAGGTCTATGGGGGGTAACTAATATTGCCTCTGTTTATTCCCTTGGCTCACCTTGCTGTTCTTGTGTTCCCCTTAGGTGCCAGAGTGCGGCGGGAACATGCAGAAGGATGCGGTGGATAGTGAAGATGCTGCGTAGGCCGGTGAGATCAGCGCGGCGCTGCAGCAGGCGAGGCAACGCGCATAAAATAACTTCTTTCTTCCAGCTCAGAGGCGCGGTGGATCGGGAATTCAGGTAAGAATCAAAGGTATTGCTCTTGTTCTAATCTTTTCTCCTTCTTTCTCCCTTTTTCTAGGAGCTCCAGACTCAAGGCGGGCGTGGCAGAAGACTGGATGCAGACTTGCAGGCACGGTGAGCGTTACGCTGCTGGATGCAGAATAACGCGAAGCGTGTGCAGCTCTTCGGGCGTGGTTTAAATAGCCACCAAAGTAGTCCCAGGTAAGTATTCCTCCCCGACCCCACCCGAGTAAAAAATAGTCCCTAGATAAAGTAGTCCCTTCCAAGCCTCTTTTTGGCTTGGAGCTCTTGCAGCATGGTCTGCATCAGGTAAGTTTGCAGCATGGTCTGCATCAGGTAAGTTTTAATCTATGAGCCTGGCGCCTATGGCGCCAGAATTGACTCTCCATATGAGCCTGGTGCCATAGATGCCAGGACTGCACCCAAATAGCCCTTAGCAGGGGTTGTTGGGCTTGCTTGGAATAACTTGATGCCTGCTTCTGGGGTTGCTGGACTTGATCTGGATCCCCGGGGGTAGGCATCATGACAGTTACTGTGCATGCAAGAACTAGGCTCTCCCCATTCGAGATAGTGATGGGGAGACCGGCGAATGTTTGGTGTGCACCACAGCCAAAACGGCTAATGGAGATTGAATATCCTGTGCTCAGCATTTACTGTAATCTGTTAATTCAAAAATTGTGTTTGATTCATCAGCAGGTGCAGGAGGCTCTACCCATCAGATACACTGGTCCGGGGCATTCATTGGAACCCGGAGAATGGGTGCTGATCAAGAATTTTGAGAGAAAAACATCACTTGCACCCAGATGGCATGGACCCTGCCAGATACTTTTAGCAATACAAACGGCAATCCGCGTGGACGGAAGGAAAGCATGGATACACGCAACGCACGCTGAAAAGGTCCCATCGCCGTCTGAAAAGCTGCCTGATCGAGACGACCAGAGAGAAACGGCGGTCCCAGAAACGAAAGAAATTATTCCCAGTTCTTTTCCACAAAATCTGTCTGATCCTGAAATAAAGCCTGGAACGAAGCCTGAAAAGATTGCTATAAAAGAGGAAGGGCAAAGAGTGCCCCAACGTTGTCCAGCAGAACCTGCATCATTGCTGGCTGACACAAAACGCGTACCACTTTGGCGCCCACCCTCTTTCATTGCACCGCAGAGTGAAACGAAACCTGCATCATCACTTTGGCGTCCACCACCATCTGCCATTGCGCCACAGGCTGACTCCGAGCTCGAGTCTGGAAGTCCGTCCACACTATTCATTGATCACACGATACCAGGAGCAAGGCGGTATAATTTATGGAACAGGAAGAAGGAGTGATCAAATCTTCATTTCTTTTGATCTTTGTTGCCTCGGTTTCCTATTGCAGATGAAGTAGGAACCGGAGGCCTAGAGAAGAGCGGCGTGAGGGTTGTGCAAATCGGACAGCCCAAGAGCGAGGCTCCTCGGTGCTAAAAAAAAATCCATGTGCAGATCACCCCTTACGGACAAGAGGGGCTCACATGGTAAGAAGGCAATTGATAACTGCTCTGGAGTTCTTTGAGCAGTGTGCAGATGCACAGAGATCTTGCCCAACGTATAGCAATCCAGGTCGCTAAGAACTGGCAGAACAGACTGTTGACATTTACTGAACTTATTGACATTCGAACGCGTGCAACGATAAGAGACATTCACGACGAACATTGGTGGAGAAGAAGAAAAGCGAGAGAAAAATGCCGGAACCAGCTTTTGCCCCTCCTGCACCACTGCTGATAATGAGTTAACTATAGAGACTGGTAGGTTACACAAAAGAAATTGCCTAAAAAATTGTATGCTGATCTTAACGATAGTCATATGCGTAATGAGTATATTAGCCCCAATAATGACAGTACTGGTATTATGGTACTTAGAAGAAATACACCCCTTGGAGTACTCTTGCCTTTTGGAAACATCTCCACTACTGAAAGCCGGTTCATGTAATTACACACTCTGTCCCTAATGGAAGAGAGACACAGGGAAGGTTATGGGAATAACACATTACTGCTAATAATGAATATGACTCACTCAATATTGAGAAAGAATAATTGCTGGGTATGTGCCCACTTGCCGCAGCATGGTGGTAAGGGAATTGGTTGGTATGTGCAGCCGTTGCCATTGAGTTCTGCATGTTACTCATCCTTGAGTACATTACACTATGGGAAATGGAACGAAAGTGAAACTGGTCAATTAGATAGAACAAATATGAATGAATTCGAAGAAATTATTATGAAACCTGTAGGTTGTTCTATATTTCACAAAGCACGACTGGTCACACCAGTAGTGATGCCACAAGACAGATTATTTGTGCCTTATAAATCATCTGTAATCACGTTTCATATGAACCCGGAAGGAAATAAAGATACAGTGCCCCCCTCCTATGCAGTAAATTATAGTCCACGCTCTGTCCCCTTTTGCGTGAGAAAAAAGGGTTCCTATTCGGTAGGGACATTCACTAGATGCATGAATATAGCATTCCTTGATAACCAGGTAGAGCCAGTTTATGTAGGTGATCCTGTTTATTTTATATGTGGAGAAAAAGCGTATCCTTGGTTACCTAGAAACTGGGGAGGTACTTGTTACTTGGGATTTTTGTTCCCGGGGGTATTCCTTTCAAGAACAGCCGATATAGCCAAATTGGCCAGGTCAAGACCACAGCGAAATGAGGAAGGAGGTTTGATCGCGGAAGACATAGCAAAATCATTCATACCATTTTGGGGCCAAGCAATAAACTCATATAATATAAGACAACTGTCCAGAATATTAGAGAAAACAATAAATTGAACAACAGATATATTATACAATATGACATTGGAGGAAAAAGGAATTAGATTAATGACACTCCAAAATAGGATGGCTCTTGATGTAATCTTGGTTGATCGTGGGGTAGTTTGTAAAATCAAGGGATCAGAGTGTTGCATTTTTTTAAAGAGATTCCTCCCCTACGATTTTTGAAGCGATAAGAAAGTTGCACGTCTTAAGCTCTGACCTACACTCCTCTGACGGAAGTTGGGAATTGAACATAAGCTCCTGGTTCTGGGAGGTATTACGCTAATGGGGATGGAAATTATTTACGATCCTAATAGCAGTGCTAGGAATATTCATGACTTGTTGTTGTTGCATACACTGCTTACCTATAGTGTGTACTGATATAAGCGAGGAGTGTGTACAGATGATAGAAAAAAAGAGCACTACTAAATCGGGTACTCGCGGAAATGATAAATTGAAGACAGTAAAATAATTAATGTCAATCAATATTAATGACAATGAGGAGGAGACCAGTAGTATGCAAGATTCAGAATCAGATACTTATACGGCCAAAAGGAGGGTTTGTCAGTCCAGAAAAAAGTAGACACCCCCTCAATGATGGAGGCAATGTACTTTGTTGGCCGAAAACCAATCGCCTTGTGTGTTTAGTATTAGAAATACATAGCCATAAGCTTGACAGAGGTGCGACCATTTTGAAGTGATTCAAATCACCATTTTGTTTTCTAACGTTTGCCTCTTGCCTTCTATTAAAACTTATTCTGCTCCACTAGTACATTATTGTTCATGCATAAAGCAAGGTCGCAGGAGACTTGTTGAAACATAATGCAGCAACCCAGACAGAAATGCCCGGTCTCCTCCCTCACAAGTCCTTGGAAGTAACCAGCGAGGCATTTAATCAGTACACAGGTGCCAGCTAGTCTCGCTAAGGCAGTAGAAATGTTAGAAGCGAACATTAAATGGCTTGAATTATGCTCTTCTTTGCGGCCCCCCCTTTCCTGAGCCCTGTGGAGCCCTGGAGAGCGAGTTGACCCCCAGTACACAAATAGAAACTAGGAGATAGCGAGTCCTGGATTGTGTCTCTCCCCTGCACACAGCTTGCTTGCAGAGAACAGAAGCAGTGTGTTCTTATAACAAAGAATTGTGTGTGCAGGCTCACGAAATTGCAAACTGTTGCTAAATAAATGTTGGAAGGTGTCATACTCGTCACAATTGTCAATCATCGTACCCAATTCAAAGGAAATACATTATGGGCGGTATTGAATGTGTCACCACTGATTGTAAGATGCCTGCTTTGTATATATGCAACTGTTGTACGATTCTCACTCTCTTGCGTCCCCCGGGGTCTGGAAACACGTTGTGGGGCGTGGGACCCAGTTGGCCAACTGTGACTATTTGCTTTACAATAAACCCTAGCTTTTGGGAATACAACCTTGTGTCTGTCGTATCAGTTCGTGTGTGGTGATTGTGCCCTTTTTCCATACACGAGGGTCCCCTAGAGGCCCCTTCAGTAGGAGCACAAGACTTGGCCCCGTTAGGGCCCCATGGAGAAATGAGGGAGGCAGGTGGGCCAGCTGAATTGACGGAATCAATGCTAGATGTGTGTTTGGTTTCGTTATATTGTTTGGTTATATGCCATTTTTTTAGACTGTCTTGCTTGTTAGGAAAGTTGGGAAAGGGTTACCTCTAGACCTTTGGAAAAGGCGGCCGCACCATCATAGAGTGCTGGGCGTTCAGCCCCCATGACCTGATTTGAGGCCAACAACCAGACGTGGGACAGGGAATGTATGATATTATCCTTCAAGATCTAGAAGACACCTTTTGGTTTACATCTGCGTATTAATCGCTTTTGTGCTAAGCACTCACATTATCAGAGTTTGAAATTGAGCGGAGCTGGGAGCTATTTAGTACCTACTTGTGGCCTAGAAGAACCTAACTACCTATGCCAGCTGATGCCAATCAAACACACCTAAGTGAATGTAACTCATATTTGCGACATTTAAAGCATACTGGGTAATAAATGATGGACCCAATTACACGTTTGTATTTTATGTGGAAGTTTGATTTGCAGAACTCTAGCTCCATCCTCTTGGTCACCGGTTAATGCTGGATGCCCAGGAGATGCTTTTAGCTCCTGCTTATTCAATCTTAATTTCCATCCCTTGGATTCAACACAACACCTAAACCTTGTGTGCCACCATCATTCTCCTATGGCATGCTTGCTTTCCTCACCTTTCTGTTCCAAAGTACGCCAGGGGTGTGTGATGTTTCAATGTCTGAATGAGGAGATGGCAACACAGATTTACTTTTGTTCCTCTGCAGGCTGAGATGCTGTATAAGAAGAACCCCAAGTTGTTAAGCCAGCTGCATTATTGTGAAGAGACGGGAATCCCTCTTGTGGCTATCATTGGGGCGCAAGAGATGGAAGATGGTGTCATAAAGCTACGTAATGTGGCAACCAGAGAGGAGGTGAGCGACGCATCGTTTCTGGAATAGCTTGTCAGTAAAAATAATGGCAGCTGCTGTTTGCATGAAGTTACACTGAACCCTATTGTATTCATTTCTTGTAACATGCTTACTTTCAATGATGATATTTAAAATGAGCGATGCATGACTTCAGAGGCTGGAATGCGCTGTCCCACAATCCAGCCCACCTTCTCCCCCCCTTTCAACCACAGCGCTCTGAACCATCTTGTTTGCGTGTGGTGCATTACAAAACACCAAAAAATTCAAGAAAGCCTTATCAATGTTAGGATGCCTAGCCATTGCAAATTGGCTGTGCTGCTCAAAAGTAAAAGATAGGAAGTTGCACTGTACGGAATTCTGTTTGATGAAATGGACAGCAGGGCCAAAGCATTCAGACGATCCTCAGTCATTTTGTTTTTCAAGAATGTTTTAACTCCCTTCAGTTTGGAGAATCAGCGCTCTCTCTGTTGTCATGGATAGTAAACAGAATTTTTTATAAATGCATTGTCCCACAAAATGCTTCTTCGAGATTGTTTTCGATTAACAATTTTAATAAAGAAGTTGCCCCACTTGCACTTCAGAATTCCGGTCTCTCATAAGCAATTGAAAGCTCAGTGCACAGTATTTCCTTGTTTAACATGGGGTACGCTTGGATGGTTGCAGTCAGTGCATCATTGGGAGAAGACTGCTCATTTATTTGAAATGGGTTACTCTGCAACAATTTGGCCCCCTCCAAATGTTTAGTAAATGCAAAGCAATCTTGGGCTTGTGTAACTATCATGTCACATACTTCTTTTGCCCAACGATTTTAAAATGGTCATATTTATATTGCGACTTGGAAAAGTTGCCTCTGGTTGAGGTTTAGCTTCAGTGCTTTCATGTACTCTGCCAATGCACTTGATAAAAGTTGCAGTAGCTTTCTACACATACACAGAATCAATATCTCGGTTCTGAAGCTGTTTATATGGAATGTCAACAAGGAGCATTATGTCATTGAACAAAAAAAGGAAGAAAAGGAACTCCTTCACTTTCAGAGTTGTAATGAATTCCTGGGCCTCATGCACAGGAACTACCACAAAATCATCCGGTTTTTGAAGGATCTCAAAGCAACTGCGGAGCGCATCCCTATGCTGATATATGGCTTTTACTACCCGACTATGGTAACTCGAGCAAGTGCGCGATGATCTTGGAAGTCTTTAATCTGATACCTTGTTCAGGAGGAGAGGAATTCACTGACGGGCCCATAGGTCAGCGCTCACCCTCTAGAACATGTAAGACAAGATAGCTCCACCATGTGAGGAAAGGGGGTGCAGGATTCACTTACTCCAACACGACTCAATAATGAGGAATCAGTAATTTGGCAAAGGGAAGTCTGTTTATTGACAAGTACATCAAACAGGGAAACAAATGGGAATCAGCAGCATTGCGATCACCTGTCTCGCCCCGACTTCCTCGAACTCCAGTTGAACAGCAATTCTTATAGGCAATATTCGTCATCATTGACGTCTAATTCTAAAAAACTCGACATGCAATATAATTGGTTAGGAAAGGTAACTTAAGTATAGGTGTTATATCTGTATATGGTAACAGAGCATGCGGATTGGATAACTCTTATCGGGTGGGCGTCTACGCCCATCCCTCTACGTCATGCGTGAAAGACGTCACTACAAGTACGAAGTCTCGTTGGTTCTACGATATATAGGACTCTAGATAACTCGGTCCATTATGATTGGGCAAGTTACACCCCTAAACATAAATCTCCACTTTAATTAGCAGCATGCAGAATGGACACCCAGGTGCCTTGTGCCCCAGGATTCACCCTGCCTCCTTTCCATCAATCAGTGGTTTAGGGCGATGTGTCAATTAGTTGGCTGAGGATGGCCTCGAAACTGTAGTCTCTTATCGGGAAAAGTTATGTCATCCTGGGTTCTGGATGACATCAGGCGGTGGTACCTCTTCGCGCCTGGCTGGTCACGTGTTAGTTCACCATGAATCTGCTTCAGTTTCCAGCTTTTAGTGTATTTAATTCTGTTTCGGCCTCGCCACCTGCATGGGCCCCCCTTATCTTGACCTTCATGGGGCAGACTGCTATGCTCTGACGTTTCAGTCTTGTTAGCTGACGCTCTCCTCCCTTCCTCTGGATAACCTCGATTTCCTAGGCATGAGCCACTCTTTGTTAAGTTTAGATTCCGCTCCTTCTCTTGCCTCTGGCTGGGTTACGAAACATGGCCTGTCAGGCCTCTGCCCGCCTGGGCATACTTCTGCTTTTACAAAATGGAGTCGCACTTGTATAGCGTGCCTTATTTGAGGTAGATATATGAATGGCGCTTGCCGCTCTATTCTTCTATTAAGCATTGCAAGCAGTATTGTTTTCTTCAGCCTCTTGCGTTCCAAGCCTATTTACACACGTTTAACTGGTTGGTTGCTTCCATCTTGTCTCGCAGCGTTTCTTTACATTTTAACATTGTCTCTTCTCTGTGTTCTTTACATTTGTTTTCATAGTTACTCGCACTGACGTGCTTGTCTTCGATAGCCGCTTTTGTTCATTCACGATTCTGTTGAGGCCCGTGTGTCATTTCCACTGGCCTTCCATTAGGGCTCTGTGGGTCTCTTCGTGGACCGCCTGTAGGTACTCTTAGTTTCGTATCAGAGGCTGGTACGGCTGTCTGATAGGGTACCATGCTGCCCAGGGTTGTCTGGTTATGGGCGCTTCAACAGGTATGGGTCTTCTAATGTACACTGGGCAAAGTCCCAGTGAAGCTCTTTGTTGGTTCATCTGTTCCTCATACGTCACATACCTTGGTGAGTGCTTTCCCAATACCTCGAAATGAGGGGCAGGGGTGCAGGCCATGCTTGGGACCTCCTCTACACACTCCCCCTCTGGTCGGTTCATCGACCACTTCTGCTTCCTCTTTTGTATTTATTTTCTTTGATTCTTCAATGTCTTGTTCATCGTCTTCTGGGTTTGTACAAGAGGGTGTGAATGTGTGCATCTTTAGAGTCAATATTTTTATAACACCTTTCAAACTTCCTGCTGTTTTTACATGCTCATCTTTGTTCCAGGTCATTAGCTGGCATTGTCCATTTGGACTGCAGTAAATCCATTTTCCTTCATACTTTCTTCGTTTCTTAGGATATGTGAACTTTGTTCCTTCTGGTGCAAATTCACTGGCCTTCACAAAGTCTCTTATTTCTTCATCCGTCAGGTCTCTGGACTTCCACCCTGGTTCGACATCAACCATGATTTTCATTCCAATGGCTGTCTTTGCAGTTTTCTGGCGCTGTGTGATGATTATTTTGATAACACAGAAACCTAGTAGTATCATTACTAGCAGGGCTCCCAGAAACTTGATTATGTCAGCCATCCATTGTGGGACCCATGAGAATAGGTTCCCAAACCAGCTGTCATCGTCCACTTCATCCGTTTCATCTATCATCTGGTTCATTAGATTTGTCAACATGCGTATGGCCTCTGTTAGGGTTCCATTTTCTTCATCGTGCGATGGTATAAATGTGCAACATGATTCTCCGATTTTTGCGCAAACACCTCCATGCATTGCTGTGATCATGTCAAGCACATATCTGTTTTGGAGGGTCATCAGTCTGATCACTCTCAGCTCTTCTTTGATCACGTTAAATCCTTTTATAATGGCATTGATGGTCTGCAATAACTCCCACCTGGTTATCTGCAACCATTTAGCATTCACTCCAATTTGGATGTGTGGCAAGAGCATCGTGGTGAACACTGAGGTGAGGCTGAACAGCCTGTGTTCGTATGGGATTGCATGGAATGCCTCTTCTGATCTGGCAGAGAAGTCATTTTCTCTCTTCATCCTTGTCATGAACCACCGGACGCGTCCCTTCTGGACTTCATGGTCCCTGACCCATAGGGTACTGAACTCAGCAGTACTCCCAACATGGCCGCTGAACACGAAACACTGTTTGCCAGTCTCCGCGTTGTACTCTCTGCGTTCTACAAAGCGGACACGCCCCCCGCGGCTCTGCACCTCTCAACGCTTCCGCTTGCAGTAGTCAGACGTGTGCTGCTGTAGTTCATACAGCGATTCCCACTGATTCCTGGTTCCCGATCCCCTAATATTCCTTCTCCTTCATACTCCCCTTTTGTCCTCACCTTACATTCCTGGATTTCCTTGCACTCGTCGATCGAGTGCTCTCTTTGGCTTTTTCCTGGACTTTTTCCCTGGACATCTGAACGCTCCTGGAAACGGGTCACGAACCGCACGCTGGAAACTGAGGACCCACGCACAGGGTTATACAAAACCCGAACTGTGCGAAAGAAGACTTCTTCGAAGATCTCGAACAAGCAACACAGACAGGTGAGAAGGGGGGAAACCTGTGACAATCCTGGATATCAGTCCCACAGATCTCCTCTTTCTCAGGTGAGCATCTGCTTTCGGGAAACTGTCCAAATTCAGGTAATTTTTTGGGATCACTAGTGCAGGAACGTGAACGTTCACCAGTGTGCATATGCCTCCCCATTTCTTCCATAGCCTTAGGTATGCCTTGGATCCACATGCCCAGTAATGGTCTATAATGACTGTGGTTCCTTGTGTCATCCCTGGGGCTTCAAAGATTTGTCCGCAGTTTACATTTTCTCCCATCTTCCTCGTGCCATTACTTCTGAAGCATTGTTTTGGCCTTTCCAGTGGTACTATTTGCAGGGGTCCTCCTCTGTCTTCGACCCATGTCAGCAACTTTACCAATTTCAGCCACAGAGGTTTGCATAACCTCTGTGAATTCTCTATTGCTTCTTGGCACGCTCCAAGGACCATCCATGCTCAGCAGATTAGTACTCCTTCTTCCCATCCATTTGGGGAGACCACTGTTCCCCAAATCTGCATCTGGCCTCTGTTCTTCCAGATTTGAGCTTCGTCTGCAGTTTTTCCTTGAACTTTCAGTCTTGGATTTTTTTCCCATCTTATCCCTGATCCTTTGACGCCAGGTTTCTCGTACCTGATCACGTGATTCCTTGTGTGCGCCCTGTTTCTTGTTTTAATGTCATGGACATAGCCATCTTCGTCCGGGTAATCTTTTTCATTGGCCCATATCAACGAGGCGTCTCTTCCCATAAATTGTCTTCTGGTATTGCACATTGCTACGTGTCACATACAGTGTGCTGTTGGAACATCGATTTCTACAGCTACAAAGATCTTAGATTTTCCCATACTATACGGCAGGAGTGCACAGACGAAGCATTCTCCTTCTGACTGCCTTCGTCCTACTTCCTTCATGTGTTGGTACCAGATGTTATTTCCGAGATGGGCTGTGCTGTCCAGGTAATCGCTAAGTTGATTATCTTCATACGGGCTTCTCTTGATTCTCAGCGTTCTTCTGTAGTTTGCTATCACTAGGTCTCTAAAAGCATCTGTGCTGCTTTTCCACTCTGTGTGTCTTTGTAGAGCGGGCTGCCTTGGCTGTATCGCTGTGGTATGAAAAGGTTTTTCGTTTCTCTTCCTCTCCTTTTGTAATGTTTCATCGAGGTTCTCTGGCCGCCATTGGCTCTCCAACTCCTCAACGTGTGGTTGTGTCGTAGATCTGGTGCTTGTCAGCAGTGTTCGAGCTGGTGTGCTTGTTGTTACAGTCTCTGCAGTTCTATTTTTCAGCTCCTCGTGCAGTTTCTTCGTTCTGACTATAGATGGGAACAAATAATCTATCAGCATTTGTGTTTTCTCTGTGAGTTCCTTTGTGGCTACTTCTGTTCTTTCGAGGGAATTTGCTATGCCCTTTCTCATTGGCGTCTCACTTGGTTTTCCTTTGTTGCTTCTGCTATTTTCTGGGACTGATTGTTCGTCAGGCAGTGTCTCTTTCTCTGCTGCCTTTGTTGGAGGCCCTGTAGCCATAGACACTTGCCCTTGTTCATGTGCACTCAGTGTGCGGGTGCGTGCCGTGGTCAGTGCTACATAATCATTCAGTCCATGCTGACCCTGTCTCCAGCTTTTCTCTCCATTCATTACTTCAAGTGTGTATGTATCACTGCTAATTACGTTTAATTTTAAAACATTTTCTTTACCATTAGCTTTTCTCGGAACTGGAATCACTATATAGGGTCTGGGTGCTTTCGTGGGACCCAGGCGTTCATTATCTGGTGGGTACACTGACATTGGGACACTTCGCGCACCAATAAAAAATGCAGTTCTGATAGTTAAGGACAAAAACACAACGATAATTACTATGCAAATACACATTATGTTTTTGAGAGACAACTGGCAGCATCTTCTCCGAGGGAAGCGGGGCCGCCCCTCTGCTTGTGGCAAAACCAAGTTACTGTTCTGGGCCCCCATTTCGATCAAGTCCATAGTCAGTGGTTTGTCTCTTTACTTATTCGGATCTCGGAGCTCAAGAGTTTATTAATACTCAAAGTGACGTGTGCATTTCAAGTGTCCCCCCTCTTGCGGGTGATGCAGGTATGGAGTACAGTTCCTTTGCTAGGCTATGGAAAAAGGTTAGACTAGCACCTTTGTTACACCACTTTCATTATGCATATCTATAGTAGGTGAAGTCCCAGTGCACGCCTCGAATTTGCCTTGGTCCTGAGGACATGCTGGAATCTGTTCAATGCGAAGGAATGAAAAGATGGAACTGCTAAAAATCACACAAAAATAGAATGCTGTAAAAATTAAAACAAAAATAAAAGTAAACATGGAAAAATAAGAAAAATCAGAAAATATTGAAAAACAAACTGAAAAATAAGATGGTGTAGTTCTCATTTCTGCTCTTCTCGATCTGTCATTTGGCGAAAAATAAAGCACTATGTCTCCTTCTCTTGGTCTTTCCCACGGCGGAAAGTTGTAGAACTGTGTCTTTGTCTCCTCGATCTGTTCTATGGCGGAAGATCTCTACTGGAACCTCCTTAGGTACTCTCGCTGGAAGGTAGGTAGCTCCACCTGGAGCATGATTCCGTGGAGGAGAGTGCCCATGTGTGGGGTGTTGGCTGTGTCTCTAAGGAAAGTGACGATGTCCACATTTGCGGGCCTTCCCACCATTTCTGGATAGTCTGTGACTAGTCTGACTAAAACATTGTGCACCAGCTGAGTGTCCTCGGGTGAGTGTCCATCTCTTCAGTCCATTCAATTTTCTCTTTAGTTGCCTGGGCTTTCTTTAAGGCCCGGAGCAAGGGCTTGGTATACGAGCTGTAATGGAAGACCCATGCTCCGACATAATTGCACAGGCCTAAGAAGCTTTGCATTTGTTTTATCGTGAGCGGCTTAGCTGTGTTCATGATAGCTTCAGCCCTCTCTGGGGTTACCTTTTTCCCTTCATGAGAGATTAGTTGCCCTATGTACAACACTTACCGTTGACAGTACTGCAACTTTGTATCCCTTCTCAGCCAGTATAGTTAGTAGCTGGACAGAGTCGTGCCTGCATTGCTCGTCAGTGGTGCTGCAGATCAGAATGTTATCTACATACTGCAAAACAACACTGTCTACCACAATATTGCTTAGGTCCATTTGCAGGACTCTGTTAAAAATGGATGGAGACTCACAATACCCAGGTGGCAATCTCGTGCTTTTCAGGCGCATTTGTCTGAAAGTAAATGATGTCAGATCTTGCGAGTCACGGTGCAACGGGATTGAGAAGAATGCATTTTTCAAATCGATCACCGTGAAATATTTTGCCTCACTGGGTATATTGCATAGAATTGTAAATGGGTTAGGTACTAGAGGGAACTCTGCTTCAACAATATCGTTTAATGCCCTTAAATCTTGGATTAAACGCCAAGACCCTCCCTTCGATTTCTTGACAGGGTAAATCACTGTGTTACAGGGTGATTCTGACGTCACTAGGATGCCCTGCTCCATCATGGCGGAAATTGTCTTCGCAATCCCTTCATCCGCTTCTCTAGACATGGGATATTGTTGCGCTCTTGGTAGAATTGCCCCTGGCTTTAGCTTGATTTTCACTTCTCCTGCCCCTTTTAGGAGTCCTACGTCATAAGGTCCAGTAGTCCATACTGTGACAGGCACCTGGGCCATGTCATCCTAAAAATATTCAGGACGTACCAGCGCCAACAACATTCTCTGTGGCACTTCTCGTTTGATCATTTTGACCCAGAATATGAGACATACTTCCACCCTCGTCTCTTCTAAGTCAGGGTATCCTTCGAACAGATCGTCATCGGTGACGTCAGTCACTCAATAACCTTCTTCTATGGCGATAATCACGCACCATTGTCTTGCTTCGTCATGATACCCTTCAACCAGTGCAATTTTCCCTCGCACTGTGGCAGATTGTATCGTTAAGGGAAATACTTGTCCCTCTTCTTCATGCATAGGTATTCTTGGTCTGAATAGGAACTCATCAGGTGCCCTCATAGTTCTATCAGCGAGGCCTGGCAATCCCGCCATAAGCACACGCACGCCATATGCAAAGACTTCTGGCTCTAATGGTATAGCTCTCATTGCTATATGTCCTGAGTATGCTCTGATCATTTCACACACGTTCGCATAATGCATTCCTGGAGTGGAGCACACTATGCCATTCTTGGTGAACGAGATTGTCATATTCAGCTTTGTCATCAGGTCTCGACACAGGATGTTTACTGGGGTCTGGCGAGAATACAATAAGGGTACATTCATCTTGTGCACTCCTACAGAGACTGGGAGTGCGTCTGTAAAGGGAACTCTACTGTGAGCTCCTGTGAAACTCTGAGTATCAAAGGCCTCGCCGGACAAAGTAAATTTGCCTTCTCGTATGCACGAGTGCGTCGCACCCGTGTCAACTAAGAAGGAGAACATTCTTTATCCCCTATTGCGACATTCACCCTAGGTTCCCTGCTCGGGTCTGGTGTCACTGATAGGATAGAGCACATCCGAGTTCCCTGTGAGCTGTCCTATTTTATATATAGGTTCGGACCACTGTGCGCTTGTGGAGTACCCCCATTCCCAGGATTGACTCCCCCTCCAGTGTTCGTTCCCTGGGGCATTGGCGGGGTTGCCTGTTGGGGTTGCCCCTGCTGCAAGTTCCCCATGTTCGAGGGTTGAAACCCTTGCTGCAAGCCTGTCGCCTGCTGCTGCACTATGTGACCTTGTGCACCGCCTTGTTGTGGGGTGGTAGGCTGATTCACCATAACTGCTCCCACTCCTTGGCCATTTTGCCACGTACCTTGGTTTCTGCACACGCGCGCCACATGTCCTGTCATTCCACACAGCCAGCACACTGGCGGTGGTCGGGCCATCTGTCCATCTGGCGTAGCTGGACTGCCCATCTGCGCGTTCTGGAAGCCACCTTGATTATTCTGAAAACCTCCCTGGTTACCTCGAAACCCTCCCTGATAACTCTGCCATCCTCTTCCTCCAAAACCCTGTCTACCCGGCAATGCCCTTAATTTACCTGCATAGGTAGATGCTGGCTTCCCCCTCTGACCGTGGGGAGTTCCCTCATTTTGGCCATGCACAGTGGCAGGCTTTGATGGCCTGGGCTCAGATTTGCTAGCATCGTACCATCGTACTCCTTCGCCCCTTGGGAGCGGCTTTTCGCACCGCCTCCCTTCTTCATGTGCCTCGTCCGCCGTTTCTCCACCGGAGTCGGTTTCTGAATGATCCCAGTTTACGCAACTCCTTGCATCTTCTTCGTTTTGCCTGATCTCCAGCCTGTCTAGGGACAGTCCCCTGCTCCCACTACTTTTGGTGATATCCTTAGTGTCGTTTAGCTGAGTGTCGTATTCTGGTGTCAAAGTCATCTTCAATGTTTGTCTTGCTTGTCCCTGGTACCGCATCGCTTGTCTGAAAGAATTCTTCTATGTCTTCCCATTCTACCGTAGGATTGGGTGTTATGACTTCCCGCTCCAAATATTCAAGATCTCGTGCCCTTTGTCTGCGTTTACGTTCTATTTGCTTGTCTATTTCCTTGCGCTTCCTGGCTTCTTCTCTAGCCATACCTACTTCCCTCATTCGTTCATTCCTACGTTCCTTTGCCCTTCTAATCTCCTTTTCTTCCCGCTTCTTTACTTTCCTTTCTTGCACTCTTCTTTCTTCCTCTAACTTTAGCATGTTCTGCCGGTACTTTTCACAGGCTGCGTATTGTGTGCGAATGAGCGGTATTCCTTGCTCTTCGCGATATAGTTGTTCTCGCCTCAGCCTATCCTTTCTTCTCCTATCGTCCCTCATTTCCTTCTCCTTTTCTTTCTCCATTCTTTGTGTTTCATCAGGCCTTTCTCTTGACCTTCCGTCATCACTTCCCTTTCCATCTAATTTCAATAGTATCTGTCCTCCCATCCACTCGTCTTTTGCGAATGCTAACTCATCACTTCCTTTCCACTTCTTTCCCTCTCTCTCTTTCTCGAGAGGTGCACTAGTCTGTGCCTGATCCTTTCTTCCTTCATCGCGTCTCTCCTTGTCCCTCGGGACTGCGGAGGCCAGATTACTTTCCTGCTCCTTCTCTTTGATCTCGTCACTACTGCATGTAGGTGACTCATATGCAGGGTTGCTATACCCCGTGGCTGCCTTGAGTTCCCTTAGCGGGTACAGACCCTCTGACTTACTCCCCTCGATCACTGACTCAGGCGGGGCTGGTGGCGCGGTGGGCGTCTCACCCCCCTCCGTACATACATTTAAATCCAATCTGCGGTTGGTTCCTCCTCCTTCGTCTGCTCGAACGTTTTCCAAAGTTCGAGGACAGCAAGGCGTTTTTCGAACTTCTTGCCGGTATATGTGGCATGGAGGAAAGTCATCATGTGTTGTAAGACGGCTTTAGAAAGGGACCCGTTCTGTGGCCCAGGCATAAACATCTTATTGGTGGTACCCTTAACCCACTCTGTGCTATACTTTTTCAGTTTTGGTTGGGTAGCTGCTTGCACAAATGTGCAAGCGGGGTAACTTCCTCCATTCTTAATTTTGTCACCAACAATATTTATACAGTTCTTTAACCTTCCAATAGTATGAGCGAGCACCAAATACACAAGCTCCAATCCGATCTTTTCCCGCCAAAAATGTGTTTTACTATCAATTAACTCAAAACCATCAATTAATTGGCGATTCCCTCTCAGTTAAAGAATCGCGTAAAACCACATTTCATTTCAGACAATCAACAATACAGTTCCATTACATTTGACATACAACAGAACACATATGACAGACACTTGACAGACTAGACCGATACCAGCTGGTCATACAAATACCTGCCTTCTAATCAATACCCCGTCATGGAGTTTAAACAAACCCCTTTGATGCGTATTTAAACGTCACCGTAGTCTAATTGTCCCTTATTATATGGGCTATGAGTTCACGTTTCTTCTGACCGCTGTATTAAAGCGCAGGAACAAGGTGAATCCTTACGTTTTTATCTCAGGTGCCCCCCTGGTAATCCTTCGTTTTTATCTCAGGTGTCCCCCTGGAACCTTTTGTTTTTCTCTTGTGTGTTCCCCCGGTATCCACTCTTTATCTCTTATGCTCAAGTCATTACCCCCTATATATATATATATATATATATACAGTCTTCTCTACTTCTGACTATTTTCATTTTCTCCGCCACCCCCCCCGTTACCTTTCCCTTACTTGCTCTGATGACTACAAGACATTTGCCAAAGTAACGAGTTTATCGTTTCACTCACCGCTCGCATCTTTTTCTCTCTGGAACTTCGGGATCACCGCCCCTTCCTCTTCCAGCCTTTTAAGGTTTTTCGTCCGATTGGCTGCCCGTGGAAATGAGAAGGGTTATGCTGGAAGGCAGGTTCCTTCAGACCCACTGCAGTTTTTTTAAGTTTTACTCTATCATTGTCCACGGGAAGCTTCTCAGTCTACTCAGCCGGAATGGCGAAAGGACTTGTGATATTGCCGAAGGCCTAGAGTTACTTTGTGCCGTCGGTCTAAAGGTGTTTTAGTATTATATATTCAATAATCAATGGCCGAAACCATCCTCACGCTATCAAGTGTTCAGGAGGAGAGGAATTCACTGACGGGCCCATAGGTCAGCGCTCACCCTCTAGAACTTGTAAGACAAGATAGTTGCACCATGTGAGGAAAGGGGGTGCAAGAATCACTTACTCCAACACGACTCAATAATGAGGACTCAGTAATTTGGCAAAGGGAAGTCTGTTTAATGACAAGTACATCAAACAGGGAAACAAATGGGAATCAGCAGCATTGCGATCACCTGTCTCGCTCTGACTTCCTCGAACTCCAAGTTGAACAGCAATTCTTATAGGCAATATTCATCATCATTGACGTCTAATTCTAAAAAACTTGACATGCAATATAATTGGTTAGGAAAGGTAACGTAAGTATAGGTGTTATATCTGTATATGGTAACAGAGCATGCGGATTGGATAACTCTTATTGGGGGGGCGTCTACGCCCATCCTTCTACATCATGCGTGAAAGACGTCACTACAAGTACAACGTCTCATTGGTTCTACGATATATAGGACTCTAGATAACTCGGTCCATTATGATTGGGCAAGTTACACCCCTAAACATAAATCTCCACTTTAATTAGCAGCATGCAGAATGGACACCCAGGTGCCTAGTGCCCCAGGATTCACCCTGCCTCCTTTCCATCAATCAGTGGTTTAGGGCAATGTGTCAATTAGTTGGCTGAGGATGGCCTCGAAACTGTAGTCTCTTATCGGGAAACGTTAAGGCATCCTGGGTTCTGGATGACATCATGGGGTGAAATCTCTTCGCACCTGGCTGGTCACGTGTTAGTTCACCATGAATCTGCTTCAGTTTCCAGCTTTTAGTGTATCTAATTCTCTTTCGGCCTCGCCACCTGCATGGGCCCCCCTTATCTTGACCTTCATGGGGCAGACTGGTATGCTCTGAAGTTTGAGTCTTGTTAGCTGACGCTTTCCTCCCTTCCTCTGGATGACCTCGATTTCCTAGGCATGAGCCGCTCTTTAAGTTTCGATTCCGCTCCTTGTCTTGCCCCTCTGGCTGGGTTACGAAACTTGGCCTGTCAGGCCTCTGGTCGCCTGGGCATCCTTCTGCTTTTACAAAATGGAGTCGCACTTGTAAAGCGTGCCTTATTTGAGGTAGATATATGAATGGCGCTTGAATGGTGCTTGCCGCTCTATTCTTCTACTAAGCATTGCAAGCAGTATCGTTTTCTTCAGCCTCTTGCGTTCCAAGCCTACTTACACACGTTTAAATGGTTGGTTGCTTCCATCTTGTCTCGCAGCAACGTTTCTTTACGTTTTACCATTGTCTCTTCTCTGTGTCCATTACATTTGTTTTCGTAGTTACTCGCACTGGCGTGCTTGTCTTCGATAGCCGCTTTTGTTCATTCACGAGTCTGTTCAGGCCCGTGTGACATTTCCACTGGCCTTCCATTAGGGCTCTTTGGGTCTCTTCGTGGACCGTCTGTAGGTACTCTTCGTTTCGTATCAGAGGCTGCTGGTACGGCTGTCTGATAGGGTACCGTGCTGCCCAGGGTTGTCTGGTTATGGGCGCTTCAACAGGTATGGGTCTTCTAATGTACATTGGGCAAAGTCCCAGTGCAGCTCTTTGTTGTTTCATCTGTTCCTCACACGTGATATACCTTGGTGAGTGCTTTCCCAGTACCTCGAAATGAGGGGCAGGGTGCAGGCCATGTCTGGGACCTCCTCTACAATCTCATCTAGAACGTCGGTTCTTTTTGGAGAATGAGAAAAAAATGCACAGAAACCAGAGATATCAGTAAAGAAAATTCGAACTTCTGATATTTTCAAAACAGCTTGTTCCATGACGAGGTTAAACTGGTGTCCATAGCAATGTACATTTGGATACACACTGGCAATCTTCAGGCAATACTTTGTCCAATTTGTTCATTATGGCAGTAGCAATGGTCTGCACACTAGAGTCTTTCAGATGAGTAAATCCAGAAAAAACTTTCAACAATTCTGAATCGTTCATCAATGTAGCGATAGACTAGCAGAGACTGAGTCTTGATGGAAACATCGGTTGTATCATCTTCCTGAATAGCCACATAGTCTGTGCGTTTTAACTGCTCTACAATGTTCTCTCTAGTGACCCTGAGCATGCAGTCCAGCAGTTCATTCTGAATTATTTTTGAAGTGCCCTTAAATACGGTTGTACTGTTTAAATGCAGTTCCATTGCGCTGTCTATGCTGGATACAAAATCCACCAGCCCTCTAAATACACCAAGATTCAAAGAATCTTCAGTTTCAACATTGCCACGTAAAGCCAATTCAAATGCACTGCAAAACCACACACAGTCGATTAACTTTGACAAGATGTATCGGTTTTTATCCACACCCTCATAATGCTTCATCACGCTCCGCCGATGGGCATCATCCAACTGTGTTTACACTTCCCAACATGCGCAGCTGTAATATATTCTCAATATGAGATTTGCACAATTCAAGTCTCTTGTTTTTTTCTGACAAAAGCTTTAAATCAGTGACTCCTGTTTTTGTACACTCCATTTCACCTTCGAACAGCAGACAGGGAAAGCAGAACAAAGACCGCTTAGAAACACTACCAGTGAGCCATGTCTTCTTTTCATACCAAACCATGGAAAATGTGCGTGTGTAGGCCTTTCCCCCATCTTTAGTGGGCTGTTACATTTTTAAATCTGCTAAATCAGGCCCTAGTCGTTTCATCTCCAGTTTTTCACTGTGTGCGAGTCCAGAAAATGGTTTTGAGAGCAATTGATCCACTGAATGAATTTTTAGCAAGAGTGCCACCTGTTAATAAGCATAATATGATGTATATATTTTTCTGATGCTTATTAATCTGCTTAGAATCACATTCTAAGCATATAGTCCAACATCCAATGGTAACCGCAGAGTATTGCATCTTGTCTTTTGAGAATCGAAAGGTTACGTCAACATGGGTGTGACTGTAACACTATCCCTACGTGACGTGTAGTGTACCCAAAATCCCTCGCGCGTCGATGTCCCTCAGATTGATTTTTTCCGCCCAGCATACTGGTCCAATCCTTCGTCTGTTTCCTGATCTATGCCGAAGTCGGTTCCACAGACAGTGGACAGGACCTTCCACAGTGTTCCGGTCTGCGCTGCCGACCACGTGGCCAGGCCCTCTGGCTGGCCGGCCTACACAGTAGGGAGAGTGGGGTCGGGTGGACATTTCCTTTTTTCTGAGAATGCCTTTCCCTTTCCTCTCTTTGTTCCCTGGGTCTTTTCGTCACTATATGTTTCCTCAGATATGGAGAAGACTCTGTTTTGGTTTTGTCCTTCGTGTAAGGCCAAATTTCCTTGGAGGGATAAACACCTGAAATGGAATAGGTGTCTGTCCTTGAATCACAACAAGACGGCTTGTGCGGTTTGCAAGCTCCTGCGTCCAAAGACATTAAAGGAGTGCCATGTTAAGCGGTGGGCGGCCTACAGAATGTCACAGGCCGTGTCTAGTTCTCCCGCTGCCACAGACGGCGAGTATGACGAAGGGCTATGTGATGAACAGGCCTCCGATTCAGAGGCCATTGACGTCTCAACGGAGCGTCCCTGCTCTGCGTCGTCCGCCCCCAGCCCTGTCAAGCAAGACTCAGTTCCTGCTATGGGGACTGTATACCACCGCGACAAGGATGCACACTCTTTACACACTAAGGACACAACCCCCGGGACGTCATCGACAAAACAGTTAAAGCGGCCCATAGCGCCATCGGGCACACAGAATATTTCGCCCATGCCTGCTGATCGTCAGGGTCGGCAGCCCTCCCCGCAACCGGGCATTCTAAATTGAAGGGCGGTGCCCCCAATATTCAGAAGCCCGTCGAAATGCATCGGAAGAAGGCATCCACAGTCGAGAAGGCCATGGTTCCCCGTAAAACAACCGCACAACCGCAGGCCCGAACTAGACACCTTTCTGCCTCTGAAGAGGTTGCCGAAAGCATCGCTAGGATTATTTCGGCAGATAGTCAGAAGTAACGGTCCAGGGATCTGTCAATACCTAAGGACAAACCTAGGGATTCATCGAAATCCAAGGACAGGCCGAGGGACTCATCGGAACCCATGGAGAGGCCTAAGGAAACACATCAACCGTCGGTCCCCCGAAAGGACATTTCGGAAGACACTGGAGGGATTTCTTCGGCGTTAAAGGAGAAATCTCAACGTTCTGCGACGGAAGATCCATTACAAGAGCCTTTTCCACCCCTAGGCTCCCCTGGTTCATCTGCTTGGACCAGGGAGAAGTTTGAGGGATGTATGGATAGATTAGAGAGGTTTGTATAACTCTCAGAGAAGTCTACGCCCAAGAGGCCTCGGGAGGAGAGTCCCCTTCCTCCTGTGGCTAAACTTCAAAAGGTCTTTGACCATTCTCAAGGAGAAGAAGAAGAATATACGTATGACCTCACTGAGGAGGAGGTTCCTGTAGACCAATACAATCGGGAGGAATATACCTTTGATGACACTGAGGATGTTCATATAGACCCCACAGAGGCAGTCACCTAATCCAGCACTGGAACCTGATGCCTTGTGCATGAATTCCCCCCGACCACACCCACTGACAGGCCTCCCTGGTTGATGACCAAATGGCGTTCAGTGCTATATTAAGAAGGGCAGCAGAACATTTCCAGATTGCTACCCAGGAAGCTGTACCAGAGGCTGATTTTGTCGAAGACATCTTGAAAGAGAAGCCACCGGCCAGCCAATCTATTCCTCTGTTAAATTCTATCAAAAAGCAGCTGACCCTTCATTCTATGACAAGACAGGAGGCTCGCATTATGCTTTATCTTTCTTTAATACTGCCACAACAGCTTTTCAACTTATACTTTTAAACATCTATCTTTGTGCTTTTTTTTTTTTTACAAAAATAAAATAGCCAATCCAAAGTTTAAAAGTTTCAAACCAGAGTCTTACATCTCGAAAAAACTCTCAAACTCAAAATCCCATGAACCTCCAGGAGTGCCGTAGTCCTGACCCTGTCCTATGCTCCAATGCGGTGATAGGTGATCCTATAAGAACCCTACTGTCCCAGGTCCTTTCCTCTTTCTTTTTGCTGCCATGAGATAAGTACATCATAATTCACTCTCTTGTTTAAGTTAATAGCTATAGCAGCGTAGTATAGAACTTTGCATGAGAAGCGCGTAAGCCGCGCGAATGTAAACTATTTATCAGAAAGTAAATACAATTCTTACAGTGAACTAAAGTGTGCTTCCATGCGTTCGTTTAGTTTTCTCTCACGCGTTCGCGTCGGGTGCCGCAAGATATTTCTGTGAAGAGGAGGTGGGGCAGGCGCCGCGAGTGAACGCGCTTGCCTCAGGCTCCCTGCCCTGCTCCTCGGTTCCGCGCAGACGAATATAACGTGCGACAGGACCCAGGGGAGCGGGAGGAGCTGAATTCTCATCATCCCCTGGGAGGTCTTCCGCCGGCAGCGCAAAGTTTTCATTGCGTTGCTTATGCCGAGTGAGGAGAAAAGCGGAGTGACACGGTCCTAAAAAAAAAAAAAAAAAAGTATAATCAAATTTTCACCCGGAGCAAAAAGGGATTCAGACTTGAATTGTCAAAGGTGACTAACTTTAATCCCTTGCTGACACCACAGCAGTTAGCCTTGCTAACACTATGGCTCATTACAAAAGTCCCGGTGCTACTCCTTCTACCTCACCAGAATGGTCAGAAGAGGAGTGGGAAGAAAGTCCTTACCAACAGGACTCAGACCTGTCACAGAGCTTCAAGCAAGTACTAGGAGATTCCTTGACCAGAGCGGTGTCTCAAGGAGTGCAGCCTATTACCCAAAGGCTGGATATACTGGAAGCTGTTTTTAACAAGCAGCAAGCTCTGCTTGCAAAAAAGAGAAAGGCAGAATGCCAAGATAAAGAGCTGTCAGCCAGACACCCCGAAGATGGGGTTGAACCCAGGGGGAGGAAAGCGGCTCGCAAGAGTAAACACTCGGTGTCCCCCCCGAGCAATCTGGATAGGGAGGATTCCACTCCCCAAGAGAATAGCGACCCTGTCACCAGGCTTAAAAGAGCCTTCCTGGAGAAGAAAAGAAGCCAGGACAGACCCCCTACCCCAGGGGTGAGTAATCCAGGGGACAACAATGAAGGCTACATGCCGGATGATGAGGGTGGTGAGGTAGAAGAGGATCACCTTTACGAAGAGGGGATAGATCCTTGTAACGCTCACCTGATTCCCACGGAGGCGCCGACCTGTTCTGGACTGCTGTGACCTCTTCTAAGGTGATGCGCAGGACTCAGAAGATGGACTGGACTGGACCTCCAAACCTCGCCTGTCTGGCCCGTAGAAGAATCCTTCTGTAGATGGAAAAGGGGATTAACTGTCTGCTGGATAATGTGTCGAATTCCCCCTCTTCCCCCTCTCACACTCCTCGAACCCCCTCTGCGATTCCCCATAGAGTCTCACCTTAGAGTCTGAAAGGACGAGCTCTCCATCCTGCTTCTGATGCAGGGATGCATTAATTTCCAGTTACTTCACTGGATCTCGGGTTTGGTAAGTATTCAACTCCGCTTGACTTTTCCGATATGAGGCCGTAAGTATTCAGTTGCAAAAGTTCAAGCCTTAATTGTCCGTTGTCCTTTTCTCTATTTCAGATGCAGGATGAAGAATCCGCGTAGAGGAATGGACTCGCCGAAGGTAAACTCTAGTGAGTCTTTTTGATGGATGATTCCCTTAGTGGTCTTGCTTTCACCCACTAATGCGTGTGTCTTTTTCCCCTTAGGGGCCGGGGTACGGAAGTGCCAAAGAAGCGGCGCCGACCCGAGGTGAGGAAAGATTGTCCCAACAATAATCAGGTAAGTCTTAAGATGAAAGAATCAGGCCTTCCTCGATCTGTTCCTTCGCTCACCTCTGTTTTGTCTCTTTTTCTCCTTAGGCGCTTAAAGGCGACGGATGGTGCTAATGGTCGCTGAAGAGCCTGAGGGCGCCTCGTGAAGGTGAGTGGAACACGGCGCTGCAGCGAGCGATGTGATGCACTTCTAAAAATAATGTCTTTTCTCAGGATCGTCGGAGTGATGGTTCCGGACTCCGGATGGAGGTAGGTAAAGTTCAATTATTCAACTTTCTCTCCTTTCCTTCCTTTTCAGGTGTTCCAGGTTGCAGGCGGGCGTGGCTGGAGCCAGGATGCAGGAGCAGACACGGTGAGCGTCCAGCTGCTAGATGCAGAACAGCGCGAAGCGTGAGCTGCTGTCTGGGCGTGGTTTAAATAGCCCCCAAAGTAGTTCCAGGTAAGTATTCTTCCTCAGCCACGCCCGAGTGGTAAAATAGTCCCATAGGTAAAATAGTCCCTTTCAGACCTCAAGGAGGTCTGGATCCGGCAGCATGGTCTGCATCAGGTAAGTCCATCCAAGCACTCCCATAATGAGCCTGGCGCCTATGGTGCCAGGACTGATGCCTTCTATGAGCCTGGCGCCAAAGGCGCCAGGACAATGTCCAAAGAGCCCCTATAAGGGGTTGCTGGGTCCCTCCCTGGGGACATGATGTCTGCTTTCGGGGATGCTGGGCCTGAACTTGCTCCCCGGGAGTAGGCATCATGACAATCCTCAAGAACCTGAGAGTTCAACAGATATGTTTGACCCAGAGGCTATCAGACACCCTAAGTCATCAGAGTGGGTCCCATCGCCCAGAGTACCAGCCTACATGGCTCAACGTATACGCAAGCCACTGGATAGAGAAATAAGATCGCGGATGCGGTCAGAATGCCCTAAACCGGAGTTGCCAGGCAAAATGGCCGACACTCCCGAACTTGACCCCAAAATGTTCAACTTCGTTACAAAGACGGCGAAAGACATACGTAAGGGCGAAGACCGAGCGTGGCGAGGGTGCCAAGATAAGCTCCTCAACCTAGCCGGCCCATTGGCAAAGATAATGGATCTCGCCGAGAAAGCGAAGGACACAGGTACTCCTGTAGATGCTTCCGTGTTAGCCAGTTGAGCTCAGAGAGCTGTATGCATCTTGGGAAATGCGGATTGTGGACTATCAGCCGAGAGAAGAAGAGGTGTTCTTCTTAAGATCGACAGTAAGCTAAGCGACTTGGCGTCTATGAGGCAGGTGAAGGAGCAAGAGGCCTACTATTCGGCGAGGCATTCGCTAAGGAAATGGCACAGTTCGTGGGAACTTATTCAGCTCTTGAACGAGCACAAAGCTCAATCAAAAAGATTTTCCCCACATGTTTTTTCCGGGACCGGACGTTACAGGGGTCGTACGTCCGGTCGGTTTAACTATCAACGAAGACCCAAGGGGCCGCGCGCCCAATATTGGGAAGGAAGACAACAAGACACATTCTTCCCGGCCAGGTCCAGATTTCCCAGAGGACGAAGAGGGAGAGGTGCATACCGGCAACTAAATGCCTCAGGAGGTGAGTGCAATGAGAGTTCGAGTAGGAGGGAGAACCCTCCAGTTTCTAAGCGCATGGCAAGCATTATCGTGTGATGCATGGGTACTGCAAGCAGTAGCAGGACTACAGCTAGAATTTGTGGGGAACCCAGTTCAGAGATCAGAACCCATTTTATTCAGATGCCTCAAGAAGAGGCAAGATTGTTGAACAGCAAAATTCTCCAATTAGCAGTCAAAAATGCTATAGAAAAAGATACGCTAGGAGGGCCAGGCTTCCTCAGCAATTTATTTCTTGTTCACAGTGGGGACAAAGTACGCCCTGTCATAAATCTGAACAAACTGAACGAATGGGTGGTTTACAAACATTTCAAGATGGAGGGCATTCATCTACTTCGATATCTCCTCCGGACGGGGGTCTGGTTAGCGCGATTAGACCTCAAAGACGCGTATCTAACAATTCCGATAGCTCAAGAGTTCGGAAATATCTGAGGTTTCGGTGGGAAGGAGAGATATGGCACTTCACGTGTCTTCCGTTCGGACTAGCATCAGCGCCTTGGGCATTCACCAAGTTGATGAAACCCGTTGCAGCAGCCATAAGAAAGCGAGGCATTCGCATAATCATTTACCTAGACGACATTCTCGTCACGGGTACAGACAAATTCACGCTTTCCAAGAATGTGCAATGGATATTCACGCTCTTGACCTCGCTAGGATTCCTAGTAAATTTAGACAAATCCCAGCTAGTGCCAGTGCAGAATATAGAATTCCTGGGTTTCAGTATAGACACAAACAAAGCAACCCTAGAGCTACCACATCACAAAGTGAAGGTGATAAAGAGCTCAGAACAGTTATAGCAAAGAAAGTCATATCTCTTCGAGCTCTTGCAAGGGTAGTTGGCCTGCTAGCGGCTTCGATCCAAGCGATTTTTCCGGGTCCGCTCCATTATCGAGCTCTACAGAGGCTCAAGATAAGACACCTACAAGAGGGGGTAGGATATCACCAGCTAGTGACCCTAGACCCAGAAGCGATCTCGGAACTCCACTGGTGGCTCGCCAACATGGAGGCCTGGAATGGCCGTGCGATTTTCGAAGACTCACCGGACATCGTCATAGAATCAGATGCAAGCAGGTCCGGATGGGGAGCCAGATGCGAGAACTTAGAGACAGGGGGGAAGTGGTCAGAACAGGAACTAGAAATGCACATAAACTGTCTCGAACTTTTGGCAGGGTCCTTTGCAGTGCAAGCATTTACGAAGGACAAAGTTCGGTGTTGTGTTCTGCTCAAAATGGACAACATTTCAGCAGTGCGTTATATCAACAAGCTGGGGGGAACGAGATTGAGGATGCTAGCAGAACTAGCGAAAGACTTTTGGCACTACTGCCTTCAGAATCAAGTAGCAGTCACAGCAGAGTATCTGTCAGGGACGCTCAACGAGAGAGCGGCTGGAATTCATGATATCTTTCAAGCGATTGGAAACTACACCCGAGTGTGTTCAACAGATTGCAGAACCTCTGGGGTCCTGGGGTCCCGTTCATATAGATCTATTTACGTCCAGACTGAACGCTCAGACGCAGACTTATTTCAGTTGGAGATTAGACCCAGGGACAGCGGGCACAGACGCCTTCCTCCAACGTTGGAACGGAACACTGAATGATGCCTTCCCTCCGTTTCTCATGATCTCGAGAGCACTAGCGAAAGTGCGCAGGGAGCGAGCAGACCTATTAATAGTCCTTCCCCTCTGGAGATCGGAGCCTTGGTTTCCAGTAGCGATGGAACTTTCTACGGATTTTCCGAGGATAGTTCCACAGCAGCAGGACCTTCTACTAGACCCAATCGGGAGAATTCACCCCCTAGTATCGACAGGCACCCTGCGATTGATAGCTTGCAAGGTTTCAGGAGAAAGTGGGATTTGCCAGGCATTTCGCGACTCGCTGCAGACTGTATCAGAGATTCATGGGCGCCTTCCACCATCAGGAGCTATAACATGGCATGGAAGAGTTGGGTTTACTGGTGCACAGAGCATGGTTTGGATCCCGTTTCTGCCCCTGTAGTGCAATTATTGAACTTCCTAGCAATAAAATTCCAAGAAGGTAGTGCCTTCAGGACGATAGGTGTACTGCGGTACGCGATCTCTGCAGGTCTAGACATGGTAGATAGTAAAGCTATAGGAGAACATCCGTCAGTCTTGCGTCTTTTGAGAGGAATGAAATTAAGAAAGCCCCCAGAACCTAAGTATACGACATTATGGGATGTCAGGGAAGTTTTTCAGCTGTTTCTGGCATGGCCAGACAATAAAGATTTATCTCGATTGCAACTCCCTGACAAGCTGGCAATGTTGTTGTGTCTCACAGCATGCCTTAGAGTTTCCGATGTAAAAGCGCTAGAGATAAACAGGAAGATATTCTATCCAGAGGGAGTAGCATTTTCAATAGCTAAAAGAACAAAAACAGACACTGAAGTGATTTCATACCCCTATTTTACAGAAAATAAGAAACTGTGTGTAGCCCAATGTATTAAAGATTATGAAACAGCCACAGTACTGCTGAGACCGCGAGGCGTAACACAGCTGCTAATAGCGCATAGAAAACCTTTTCATGCAGTAGCAACAGCGACAGTTGCGAGATGGGTACGTGAAATAATGCAATGGGCAGGCATAGACTTGTCACAGTTTGGGACGCATTCAGCTAGAGGGGCGATGGCATCTAGAGCATTTGCAGCGGGAGTGCCACTCCAAGATATAATGAAAGCGGCCGACTGGTCCTCCGAGTCTACTTTTAAGACTTTTTATTTCAAGCCAGTGTCAGATTTGGCAAATAGGGTGGTGGCTAGCTTTGAAGAAGCATAATGCGAGCCTCCTGTCTTGTCATAGAATAAAGATTGCCAACGCTGACAGCTCAGGAAGTCTCCATTCTATTAAAGACAAGGAGGCGAGCATTATATCCCACCCGGAAAGACTCGAAAGTTGATGTTATAATGTTGATATCACATGTTCAACTTTGTCTTATCACCCGCCCTTAAAAAGGGTATGTTTCTGTTTTTTCTAGGAGATGATCAGAAAGCAGCATGATCTCAATCACGGTACCGGTGAAGTACTCTGTCGTCTGAGAAGCAGCGGAGTTTGGTTCCAAGAACACTATTTCAGTTATAAGTTGGAAGTTGATAGTTGACAGTTCAGGACAGAGTTGGATTTGTTTCAGAGGATTTTCAAGGTAAGAAAGAAAGAGGAAAGGACCTGGGACAGTAGGGTTCTTATAGGATGACCTATCACCGCATTGGAGCATGGGATAGGGTCAGGACTACGGCACTCCTTGAGGTTCATGGGAGTTTGAGTTTGAGAGTTTTTTCGAGATGTAAGACTCTGGTTTGAAACTTTTAAACTTCGGATTGGCTATTTTATTTTTGTAAAAAAAGAAAATGCACAAAGGTAGATGTTTAAAAGTATAAGTTGAAATGCTGTTGTGGCAGTATTAAAGAAAGATGAAGCATAATGCTTGCCTTCTTGTCTTTAATAGAATGAAGACTTCCTGAGGTGTCAGTGTTGGCAGTCTTTATTATTGACACCTGCCTTAACTAGAGCAGTAATTCCTAGAGTAGAAAAATTGTTTCAACCTTCCCCCTCTGGTCCCCCTTGACATCAGGGGCCATGCTACTCCAGACTCACTGGTGGTAACTATAACCAGGAAAAGAGCTGGGGTTCCCCTATCAACTCGGGAGGCACCACCTGACAAGGAGTGCAAGAGGCTATACGCTCTAGGGATAAGGGTCACGGCGGCTGTGGCTTTTTCCACTCGCATCGCAAATAACACGACTTTGTTGGCTAGCTATGCCGATGCACAATGGCCCATGCTACAGGAGGGCCTTCAAGAAGTCCTTGAACCACTGCGGGCTCGTCTGCTCTCCATGATAGCAGACAGGTTAACCAAAGTATCCTAAAAAATACTTTGGATGCAGCAGAGACAGCAGCAGGTCCTTGGCTCAGGGTACCCTCCTGAAGAGGCATGCATGGTTATGGAACTCTGGTTTTAAACCAGAGACTCAAGCTTCACTTATGAATAAGCCGGTGGAGGACACTAATTTATTTGGGAAGGCAGTTGATGAAGCGCTCAAAACTGCAAAGAAAGAGCATGATACCCTCAAGACCCTGGATCAAATCACCCAGAGACCTTCCCAAAGGAGGGGGAGTGGGAATAGATGTTCCTTTCGTGGCCAACGTTTCCCTCAAAACCGATACGGCTCGGGAAATAATTGGTCCTTTCCCCAAGGAACCAGCAGCTACACCACCCCGTATCCCCCAAGAGGTCAAGGACGTGATAAAGGAAGGGGCCGGAATTCTACCCCTTGAGGCTCCCCTAACATAATTTCTACAAGAATGGGAGGGGATAACTACAGACCAGTGGGTACTTAACCGTTGCCCACGGGTACTGCATAAAATTCCGCCGGACTCCCCAATTCAGACCGCCACGATCAAGACGCCTGACGCCAGAGCATATGTGCATCCTGCTACAAGTTGAGACCCTGCAGGAAAAGGGCGCCATAGAAGTCAAACCTCTTCTACAGGAAAACAAGGGTATTTATTCAGTGTACTTCCTTGTCCCAAAAAGGATCTCAGCATGCGCCCTGTACTAGATTTACAGCCAGCGAACAAATTTGTTAAGCCTTAAAAGTTTTGTATGGTCACTCTGCAGGAGGTAATCCCCCCTGCTCACACAGGGAGACTACATGGTGTTAGGAAAGATTTCCACAGGGCTGGTAAATCTTCCTTGTCTGGTTCAACTCCAGAACTTTTTGCTTTTCTAGTGAGATATTTTCCATTAATACCTCAGTGAGTGGGAACCTTTTTCCACACTCACCTGTCTTTAACTCTTTTTATGGGTGTCATTTTTAAGACTCTCCATAGTGTCTTTTTAGAGTTATCATGTCTAACAACTTATTGGCAATAAGTGCCTGTTGTTGCTGGGTTGCCCTAGGGGCTCCCCATTTAACTTTCTTGTGCTAACCTTGAGTGAACTACAGTTCCCAAGGGTAGAAAGGATCTTTGGATCCCTTTTACATTTTATTCTGTGAAACCAGCACACCCCACCTTATGTGGAGTGCTGGGGAGATACAATGTATCCCCTTTTACATTTAAACTGTAACAATTCTGTTACAGTGACAAGCTTACCTTTAATGGCTGGTGGCAGTGATACCTTTTACTACTTTGGTGCACCTTTACCGCGTGCTGTAATCACAGCTGCAGTAAAGGCACCCAAGGGTGCTCATTTTTACCAAAATGGCCCCTGTCTTCTTTTTCTGCCATTTTAGTGTTTCTTGTCGTTTCTTGTTCCTTCCCCTGACACCCCGCCCAGGCTCCAGTCAGTCTGTAAGCACAGGAAGTGGGGGAGGGGTCCCAAACTTCCCCCTCCTTTGTCTTAGGTCTTCCTTCAACTGGGCCAAATCCCAGTGGGGGGTTGGCTGTCCTGATTGGACAGCCAAACGCCCCTTTCTTGTAAAATGCGGGGAGAGAATGCAGAGGTTGTGTTGCAGTTCCTGATAAATACTGGAAACCTGGAAGCTGAAGTCATGTCGACCACTGGAACCGAAAACCGAAGAGGATGACGAAGGAAAAGCGGCGGGAATGATTTCCAGCGGCCGGAGAGCCTGCTTTGTAACCAGAGCCTGCTGCAGCCCTTCCTTCCGATCGACCTGGGGTCTCCGAAAACGATGACCCGAACCCAGAGCCTGGTGAGACCCACTAGACTCAAGACGACCTGCATTTTGAGACATCCCACGGGTTGCTGCGACCTTGCGTTCTTGCAATACCCCAATACCCTGGGACCTCCTGCCACTGGGCGGTGCACGGTCTTCCGAATTCCGAATCTCGCTGAAACTTCGTGGGCATCCTGGTCTATCTCCAGAGATACGAATCGAGTCTAAAAAGTCCCCTCACAAGAGTGCTGGACCTTTTAAACGACGAGAATTCAACCGCGATTTTCTGTCTTCTTCTGTGCTCCTTGAAAAGGCGCCAAACCCGCAGAACCGCATACAGCCGCGAGAGAAATCTTGCCTAGAGCCTTCTTCATCCATCCCTGCTGCAAAGTCCCTTCTGAGGTCTTGTGTTCAGTCTCCAGGACAAGGAATCCAGTGACCGGGTATTTGGCTGCAGTCCCTGAAGTTCTCCTGCTGCAATCTCTTCTTCATTGCTGAGGTACTGTGTTGGCTTGGGTATATACTTACCTTAAGCCTGTTGGGATTTCTGTGTAGTCCTGGGGTGTTTTCTGTGATTGGGAGATCCCTCGTCCAGTACACCCAGTCCCACTGCAAGAATCCTGCTGGGGTGTCTTCTGCGAAGCCCCTGGACCCTCTTCTAACCCTAGAAGTAAAGTACTCACTTGTTTGCCCAGTTTTCCTAAGGAAACTCTGGCTTTTGCTACTAAAGAACTTATTCTAACACTGCCTGTTGGTCACTAGTCCTAGTGACCCCCTTCTGCCACTGTGAACACTCATGCTCTAAGGGAAAAGATTTTGAAGGGATTGGGACTCCTGCCTAGTAAAGAAATCAAGTGTTTTTACTTACTTGTAAAGAGTTGGTTGGTAACTGTAATTCTAAGAGTGAACAGTTACAAAAGTTCTTACTGATCTTGGATGTGTGATGCACTATTCTTAAAAGTATGGTTAACATCTTTCCTTCCTTAGCCACTGTTTTGCCAGTCTAAAAGAAAGTAGATGTGAAGGTATTTTACTCTCCTGTGATTAGGTTGTGCCTCTTTACAAAAGTAATGTGTTGGTTTCACCAGATTATTCCTGAAGGGTAATTGTATGAGTGTCCTCCAACTGTTGGTATCACCAGGTTAGTCCTGTTAGGATAACTGTATGAGTGTCCCCCAACTGGGTCTTGCTTCCCCTGACTTGCTGCTAGCCTGTCTTTAATAAGTCTACATTAGGTTGTTGCCTACCTAGAATTATCTATTCAGTAAAGTGTGACATTGGGTTTTACTTTCCCCTTCATTGTGAAGATAAAGTAAGTGGGTTTTACTTACCTTGTGTTAGCTGTGTGCCATCCAAAACAAGTTACAAGAGTTACTGCTTACCTCAATCTGGGGTTCCCTGATTTCCAAAGCATCTGTAATGATATATTACATCCATTAGGTTTAGCTCACCTGGTATAACTGTGTGTTATGACAAAAGTAGTTATAGGTTTTTACTGCACCTAGAATAAGTGTTTCACTATTCACCAAAAGTATATTGTCCAGTTGACTGTTTATGTGATTTGTTCCAAGAGTCACTGTACAACTGGAAGGGCCTACTATCCTTGTATTACCACAAGTAATCTAAAAAGTAACCATTGGTCTTTTACTCCTAAAGAATAGGCTTGGCCTATACTAAATGTGTATAACAAGGTTTTGACTTCCCTAGAACTACTGTTAGGTGTTCCAAATAAGGTCTATACTTGGGTCTGTGTACTTTCAAGTATAGTGTTGTGTTTTATATTGTGATTTCATATAATGTTTCAGTATTTACTTAACCCCTAGATTTATCTGGGCCTACTTGTATTTAAATAAATCCTTTATTTTTATAATACATAGTGTTTCAGTGTTTCTTTGGATCATTTGTATTACAATTTTCACTTGTACTGTATCTACTGCCCTCTCTCCCTCCTAAGATAAGCCTGGCTGCTCTGCCTACGCTACCATGTACTCAGGTTGTACAGTCTTATACTAAGAGTGGAGTCTTGTACTGCCTCAGTTGAATGGTTTCACTAGGCCCTTAACTGGACTTCAGAAAAACTGACCTAACACTGTTGGCATGCGCTGGGATCAAGGTGGATTGCATTACATTGATTATTGAGATACTTTGTGTCCAAAGGAAACCATCCAGTAGGTTTGGTTTAGCCAAGGTAAAGTGTACTTATTGTATTTAACACAAGAACCAACACCATGGCCTTCTTTAGGCCTGAGGACTTCTCTTATGTTGCAATGGAAACTGTGGTTACAATGTGTATAGAGAAGGGCCTCAATTGTGAAGGAAGTAAGCTTGAATTATTACAAAGGTTATGGGACCATATGTATGGTTCCAGGGAATCTGTGTCCACTTCTTACAATATTGCTGGGAGTGAGGATGATGAGGGTTCAGACAGCTGTCCAAACTCCTCAGAGGAGGAATATGAGGGTTCTGATGAGGAGGATGTTAGTTCATCCCCCTCTCCTTCTCCTGCCTCTACCTTACTGCCTACCATGTGCTCTGAGATATCTAAGCAACTGAATATAAGGAAATTCCTGTGGGAAAACAATATGAAGATGTGGGAATATGAGAAAAAGTATAACAGGTCTGTAGAAGACCATTTTCTGCACCCCTCTTCTTTTTCCAGTTCTTCTATGTCTTCAGCTTCCAGGTTTCCAGAATTGGTGAGTCAGTATGATCTGAAGTGTGACATTGTTGTATGGCTGAAAACCTTTGACCTCACTTGTAAAAGGTTTGGTCTGTGTGAGAGTGATAGAATACCCTGGGTTCTTTTTAGACTTCCCAAGAGGGACTACCATGTGCTCTTGGATTTACCTGAAGTAGAAATAGGTAACTGGGATAGGGTAAAAACAGCTCTCATAGATAGATATAAGAAAAAAGCTTCTACATATCTATACTTCTTAAGGGACTCTGAGCATAGATGTAGGTCAAAAAGTGCTGTCTCCTCATCCCTTAAGAAATCTGTCAATACTGAGTATAGCAGAAAAGCTGTGGTCTTAGACTCAGCTGAGCCCCCTTGTAACAAGGCTGAGGCTCTTAAACTTGAAGAGAGGTCCCCTTAGGAGACCCCTCTTTAGAGATAAAAGGCATTAACTGCCACTCTGAAGGGCACTTGGGTGTAGCACCCATAACTTCAAATAGGGACAAAGCCCCCAGGCCCACAAAGCTAGAGGTCACTCCTGTGACCCCACCTTTAGCTGCTGCTAAGGTGATAGAGCCTCTTGAAAAACCACATGTAGTGGAAGTGGTTCAACTAGTTCCCAGAAACTTAAAAACTTCTGTCCTAGTACCCATATGGTGTAATACCATTAACCAGGTCACTGCTGTGACCCCACCTTCAGTTAACACTGAGTTTATAGAACCTCTTGAAAACCCACCTAGAGTGGAAGTGGTTCAAGCTGTGGATAGAAACTTAGATATTCCTGTCCAATCTATAACACTGTCTAAAAACTTTGTTGAACCTGACAAGAACCTTAGTGTTCATGTCACACACCATGTGTGGTGTATGTCCTTTAGAATAAAGACCCCTCCAGTTAAACCTGTAGTGGCTGAAACATTTGAAAACCCACTTACAGTGGAAATGGTTCCAAAAACTCTAAACATGGATACACCTGAAAACCTGCTTACAGTGGAGGTGATCCAGATGGATGTACAAAGCTTAGGTGTTTTTAACAACCCTAAGAGGGCAAGGAGTTTCCTTGACCCCAAGGTAGGAATTGAATTTTCTCCTTTAGTTCAGAATGCCCAGAATGTAACTTCTAGGCCTGAAAAACTGAACACCAAAAAGAGTTATAAGAAACCTAAGAGTAGCTTTCTTACTAGGCCTTCTAATAAAAAGCCTGTGACTCCAACTACTCCTACAGGAGAGATGGATAGGTGTTCTGACAAGGCTAGGGTCTCTGTTTCAAGAGACCACTCTAAACCAGTAGGATCCTCTATAGCGAATCCTACTGTAAGTCCTAATGTTTGCAGGGCAACCTCTAACAAAGGCAAATCAAAATCTAGAAAATTAGGGAAATGGGAGCACAACCCATGCTCTACCATTTCAGTTCCAATTCCAAAGTCTTTGACCCACACTACTTCTGAGGAAGGGGTGGATAGACAAGATGGAAACCTAACTAGGCCTTTGAGGACTGGTAAACCTCAAAGCTGGTGGAAATCCAGAAAAGATATGTCTAAGGCTAAACCCCTTGACATTGTGGGCTCTTCTGCTGAAGACCCCCTTGTAAATCCTAGTGTTGGAAGGGAAAACCCTAACCAAGGTAAAACAGATCTAAGAGGAAGTGGAAGGATGTACAATGCTTTGCCATAACCCCTCCAACTAGGATACCTGAGACCCAACCTGCTCATGTGAGAGAGGTGGTGAGGAATCATGGAGACCCCTCTAGGTCTAAGGGATTTCTTTATAAGAACCCTTTTAAAAAGCCTATTGTAGGTTCCGAGGTTGTCACAACTTCTGAGCGACTGTTTAAACAGATCCCCTATACCCTAGACAAGAGTAAAGTGCCCAACACTACTTGAAGGTCATATAGTTTGCAAGTGATAACTAATATAAGAAAAAGTATCACAGCAAGGGTTACAAAAAGATTGCTAGTTGACTCAGCAAACAGTTTAACCGACTAGAAACAAGAGATCTATCCAGGTGAGGATTAGCTTCCCCTGTTCCTTAGTCTGGGGGGGACGAGTGTTAGGTAAGATTTCCACAGGGCTGGTAAATCTTCCTTGTCTGGTTCAACTCCAGAACTTTTTGCTTTTCTAGTGAGATATTTTCCATTAATACCTCAGTGAGTGGGAACCTTTTTCCACACTCACCTTTCTTTAACTCTTTTTATGGGTGTCATTTTTAAGACTCTCCATAGTGTATTTTTAAAGTTATCATGTCTAACAACTTACTGGCAATAAGTGCCTGTTGTTGCTGGGTTGCCCTAGGGACTCCCCATTTAACTTTCTTGTGCTAACCTTGAGTGAACTAGAGTGCCCAAGGGTAGAAAGGATCTTTGGATCCCTTTTATATTTTATTCTGTGAAACCAGCACACCCCACCTTATGTGGAGTGCTGGGGAGATACAATGTATCCCCTTTTACATTTAAACTGTAACAATTCTGTTACAGTGACAAGCTTACCTTTAATGGCTGGTGGCAGTGATACCTTTTACTACTTTGGTGCACCTTTACCGCGTGCTGTAATCACAGCTGCAGTAAAGGCACCCAAGGGTGCTCATTTTTACCAAAATGGCCCCTGTCTTCTTTTTCTGCCATTTTAGTGTTTCTTGTCGTTTCTTGTTCCTTCCCCTGACATCCAGGGCGGGAAAATCCTTTGTTTGAGTTTTGTCTTCGGCTGGAGTCCCCTGGACACCCCTGGACACCCCGCCCAGGCTCCAGTCAGTCTGTAAGCACAGGAAGTGGGGGAGGGGTCCCAAACTTCCCCCTCCTTTGTCTTAGGTCTTCCTTCAACTGGGCCAAATCCCAGTGGGGGGTTGGCTGTCCTGATTGGACAGCCAAACGCCCCTTTCTTGTAAAATGCGGGGAGAGAATGCAGAGGTTGTGTTGCAGTTCCTGATAAATACTGGAAACCTGGAAGCTGAAGTCATGTCGACCACTGGAACCGAAAACCGAAGAGGATGACGAAGGAAAAGCGGCGGGAATGATGCAGAGCCTGCTGCAGCCCTTCCTTCCGATCGACCTGGGGTCTCCGAAAACGACGACCCGAACCCAGAGCCTGGTGAGACCCACTAGACTCAAGACGACCTGCATTTTGAGCCATCCCACGGGTTGCTGCGACCTTGCGTTCTTGCAATACCCCAATACCCTGAGACCTCCTGCCACTGGGCGGTGCACGGTCTTCTGAATCTCGCTGAAACTTCGTGGGCATCCTGGTCTATCTCCAGAGACAAGAATCAAGTCCAAAAAGTCCCCTCACAAGAGTGCTGGACCTTTTAAACGACGAGAATTCAACCGCGATTTTCTGTCTTCTTCTGTGCTCCTTGAAAAGGCGCCAAACCCGCAGAACCGCATTCAGCCGCGAGAGAAATCTTGCCTAGAGCCTTCTTCATCCATCCCTGCTGCAAAGTCCCTTCTGAGGTCTTGTGTTGAGTCTCCAGGACAAGGAATCCAGTGACCGGGTATTTGGCTGCAGTCCCTGAAGTTCTCCTGCTGCAATCTCTTCTTCATTGCTGAGGTACTGTGTTGGCTTGGGTATATACTTACCTTAAGCCTGTTGGGATTTCTGTGTAGTCCTGGGGTGTTTTCTGTGATTGGGAGGTCCCTCGTCCAGTACACCCAGTCCCACTGCTAGAATCCTGCTTGGGTGTCTTCTGCAAAGCCCCTGGACCCTCTTCTAACCCTAGAAGTAAAGTACTCATTTGTTTGCCCAGTTTTCCTAAGGAAACTCTGGCTTTTGCTACTAAAGAACTTATTCTAACACTGCCTGTTGGTCACTAGTCCTAGTGACCCCCTTCTGCCACTGAGAACACTCATGCTCTAAGGGAAAAGACTTTGAAGGGATTGGGACTTTTGCCTAGAAAAGAAATCAAGTGTTTTTACTTACTTGTAAAGAGTTGGTTGGTAACTGTAATTCTAAGAGTGAACAGTTACAAAAGTTCTTACTGATCTTGGATGTGTGATGCACTATTCTTAAAAGTATGGTTAACATCTTTCCTTCCTTAGCCACTGTTTTTCCAGTCTAAAAGAAAGTAGATGTGAAGGTATTTTACTCTCCTGTGATTAGGTTGTGCCTCTTTACAAAAGTAATGTGTTGGTTTCACCAGATTATTCCTGAAGGGTAATTGTATGAGTGTCCTCCAACTGTTGGTATCACCAGGTTAGTCCTGTTAGGATAACTGTATGAGTGTCCCCCAACTGGGTCTTGCTTCCCCTGACTTGCTGCTAGCCTGTCTTTAATAAGTCTACATTAGGTTGTTGCCTACCTAGAATTATCTATTCAGTAAAGTGTGACATTGGGTTTTACTTTCCCCTTCATTGTGAAGGTAAAGTAAGTGGGTTTTACTTACCTTGTGTTAGCTGTGTGCCATCCAAAACAAGTTACAAGAGTTATTGCTTACCTCAATCTGGGGTTCCCTGATTTCCAAAGCATCTGTAATGATATATTACATCCATTAGGTTTAGCTCACCTGGTATAACTGTGTGTTATGACAAAAGTAGTTATAGGTTTTTACTGCACCTAGAATAAGTGTTTCACTATTCACCAAAAGTATATTGTCCAGTTGACTGTTTATGTGATTTGTTCCAAGAGTCACTGTACAACTGGAAGGGCCTACTATCCTTGTATTACCACAAGTAATCTAAAAAGTAACCTTTGGTCTTTTACTCCCAAAGAATAGGCTTGCCCTATACTAAATGTGTATAACAAGGTTTTGACTTCCCTAGAACTACTGTTAGGTGTTCCAAATAAGGTCTATACTTGGGTCTGTGTACTTTCAAGTATAGTGTTGTGTTTTATATTGTGATTTCATATAATGTTTCAGTATTTACTTAACCCCTAGATTTATCTGGGCCTACATGTATTTAAATAAATCCTTTATTTTTATAATACATAGTGTTTCAGTGTTTCTTTGGATCATTTGTATTACAATTTTCACTTGTACTGTATCTACTGCCCTCTCTCCCTCCTAAGATAAGCCTGGCTGCTCTGCCTACGCTACCATGTACTCAGATGGTACAGTCTTATACTAAGAGTGGAGTCTTGTACTGCCTCAGTTGAATGATTTTACTAGGCCCTTAACTGGACTTCAGAAAAACTGACCTAACACATGGCATCATTGGACATGCATACTTTCATATTTCAATGTTGCCGGCACACAGAAAATACCTCAGATTCATGATACAGGACAAGCACTATCAGTTCAAGGTTACTACCCTTCGGCATAGCCTCTGCACCAACGGTATTTACAATGGTACTGGCAGTGGCAGCAGCACACGTGCGCAGACTATCCATCCCGGTTTATCCTTACCTCGACGACTGGCTCATGACAGGGGACTTCTACGAGACATGTCTGTCAAATACACAAAAGACAATAGACAATTGGCGTGCATTGTGGAAGTGCGGTTGGGAAAGTGTGGTTGCTGCTGTCTCGCTGCGGGCTACACTGCTTTTCATTCCTTCACTTTGCAGACTTTGTGGACTCTGATCGTGGAATCAGCTTAAGCCTCTACGTATCCCGTGGACTTCTGGTTCTGCAAAGGAGGCATCCCATTGGACCATAGTTTGGGTACGCGTTTTTTTCTGGACTTTGAAATTGACTTTTGGTTTGAGGGACGGGTGGCTAACGTGATAACGTTAGTTACGTATGCTTGTGCAAGAGTGATTTGGAGTGCTCAATACTTATACATTTTTGCTTACTTTATAGAGCTTTACCCCGCCTCCAGCTCCTAGCAACCTTATCACTGCCGCGTTCGCGCATTAGTGCGCGCGCATTGTGGAAGTGCGATTGGGAAAGTGTGTTTGCTGCTGTCTTGCTGTCTAGCAAGATAGCGTGGTAGCGAGGGAATTTTGTTAAATTATACTATCACAGGCTTGGTAAAAGTGAGTGTTATTTATATTATCTTGTGTCGTTTTTTCTTTTATTTGCGTACCAAATGAAACAATATACTTTGACTTCTAACATGCCGCCTATTTCAGTATTAAAGGCAAACATAGGCGTGTTGCCCCGAGATAATATAATTGCTAAAGCGTTACCTCAGGGTCGCCTAACAAACCTCTTTCCACGTGCAGGGCACTCTACATCTCAGCGCTCGGCGTCTGTAACAGCGGATATCTGACTGTTTTGTACCGAGAGCAGAGATCATAATGCCACTAGTGTTTCTGAAGTCCCCCCCCCCACTCGGTGCTAACATTGTCCCCCACCAAGAACGCCATATGCAAACAGGTCTCCAACACGAGTCAGGAAATTTACATAGCCACTCAACACACTGAACCATGTGATCTAGTTGGAGAAGACGATAAGAGTGGAGCTCCAGCAGATACTACTTTAATTGCTGCTTGCCTCATTAAAGACGCTCACCAATTGTCAACTCTCGTGGCCGATTAAACTATATTGAGACCAGTGCTTTGCTCTGTCCTAACTCAGAAAAAGCTGCTGCAGGCGCACGCACATTTAACCATGATAAGCGAAATTGATGATGACGACATAGACTTTATGGGCCTTTCCAATAAATCCCAGGAAAGTGACCATGAAGTCCTTTACATTTGTCTAACAAGGGAGATCTATTACAACTAGAAGAAGGGGAAGGTGTGAAAAACACCTCAAAGCTCAAAACGCTATTGCCAGTTTTGGCTAACACTCATGAACAAGATCAGGGGCACTTGAAAACATCTGTGCTCAATGACAAATCGCACACACCATATGCAGAGGAGTCAGTGTCATTTATAGCCCCCACTCCTAGACGATCAAGATTTGACCCTACAGTACGTGAATCTGAGTTTTTTATTCATACGAACCATCCAGGCAGGGGCTCCTTCCCAGAGGCTCTGTCCCTGAATAACACTCTAAGTGCCATGAACACAGCACTATTAGCTGTGGAAAAACGTTACGAAATCTTGGATACTAAAGTCACGAAACAATCTGAGCACCTTGAGAAGCTCCTATCCTTAGTGAGCGTAACCCCGAATCAGGCTTGGCAGGGCTCACATGGTTTATTGCCAGATATAGGATGTGATCAAACTACCTGGCCAATGACTGAACAAGATACAAATAATCTAAACTTCCCTCTTCCTTTAAACGGGGATAAAGACAAAAGCATATTGGCCTCAGTTACTTTAGAGCAAGGCTTGTCAACCAGTGCGGACCAGACTGATCCACAAGGTCTGGTGAACACTCATCCAGACAAAACTAATACACTCATAGAATACCAAAATACAAAACCAATGACACCGACAGCGTCAGAGGGAAAAATGGCAGTTGGTGAACCTATGAAAGGTGATACTCATAAAAACATGTTTGAAGTATTTGGAACTGCAGGGGAAAAAACTGTGCCCCCTACGGCGCGCAACAGACGAAAAACCATGACCATGGTGTCATAGACTTCTCAACCCAGAATAGACCTTTTATTCAGCCTAGGATTCTCCATCAATGAGAAGAAATCCAGCTTAGACCCCGTCAAGTCAAGCAGTTCCTAGGGGCTCTAATTCGAGCAAAGGATGGCCTCGTCTTCCTCTCCAATGAGAGGGTCCAAAACATGTTGTTTCAAATCCCTCAATATCTAGCCAGTCGAGAGGTGACGGTACGCAAGGCTATGCGACTGTTGGGAATGATGGCGTCATGCATTTATCTGGTTCCTCACGCGTGTTTGCGCATGCGTCCAATGCAGGAGTGGCTCAACAGCCAGTGGTGTCAGGCCAGCGGACAATGGGACGATCTAGTGATTGTCTCGCCAGCCGTCGTTCTTTCACTGTGGTGGTGGACAAGGGAGAACCTCTTGAAGGGAAAATCCTTCACCACCCCGCAAGTGGAGGCCACTCTCACTACAGACCCATCTATCACAGGGTGTGGAGCTCACCTGCTTCAACAGACAGCACACAGAGTTTGGTCGTTAGACATAGCATCCAACCACATAAATCTGTTGGAATTATTAGCAGTATTCAAAGCACTGAAAGCCTTTCAGACACAACTGCAGGGAAAGACAGTCCTGATCCTCACAGACCACACGACGGCCATGTATTATTTGAACAAACAAGGGGGCACTCACTCTCCAGGGCTGTCCAAACTGTCCCAGAACATTTGGAAGTGGGCTCTCAAACACATGTTCCTGTTGTCACAACATGTTTCAGGGGAACTCGATCTTCTGGCAGACGTACTCGGCAGATATTTCCCACTACCCATGGAGTATGAATGGCGATTACACGTTTTCACAGAATGGGGCTTCCCAGAGATCGACTTATTCACATCTCTGGAGAACGCTCAATGCCAAGACTACGCCTCCAGGTACCCCCAGAACCGTTCCAAGGGGAACAGACTCTGGATCACATGGTCAGGGAAATTTGTTTACGCTTTTCCCCTGACTCCCCTACTTAACAAGATAGTGCACAAAATGCACCAGGAACCAGTCGCCATGATGTTGGTGGCCCCATGTGGGCCTGCCAACCCTGGTTCACTCATCTGAATGAGAGGTCTCTTAACTCACCCAGTGAAACGTCCTTGCCCGTACAACATGTTGTCTCAGGACAAAGGGAAGACACTTCACCCATACCTGCAAACATTGAACTTAGCGGCCTAGCTCCTGAGGTCATAGAGTTCGGACACCTGCAACTACCTCAGAGATGCATGGACATACTTAGGGAAGCGAGAATACCGAACACCCGATATTGCTATTCCAGTAAATGGAAATGCTTCGTTATCTGGTGCAATACCAAAGGCGTCAATACCATTGACTGCTCTCCCACGCACATTGTATTGTATCTGACTCACTTACTTGACTCAGGGCTGGTTTTTAATTCCCTTAGGACCAATTTAGCTGCTCTTTCAGCCTACACTACGTCACAACAAAGAGTGTCATGGTGGAAGATACCAGTTATTAAGGCTTTCATGGAAGGGGTCGCGAGGATTCATCCCCCCATTTCTAATCCAGCTCCCGGATGGGACCTGAATGTGGTACTAACCAGATTTATGGGGTCTCCATTTGAACCTATGTATAAGGTAAGTCTCAAGGATCTTACCTATAAAACAGCCTTCCTAGTGGCGATCACTTCGATTAGAAGGGTTAGTGAACTACAGGCCCTTTTGTTACAGTTCAGAGATAAGGTGGTTCTGTGCACTCACCCTCGATTTGCGCCTAAATTTATCTCAAGTTCCATTTGAACCAATAAATAGAACTGCCTACTTTCTTCCAGAACCCTACTAACATGGCCGAAAGAAGCCTACACACATTAGATGTGCGTACAGCAGTTTTGTTTGGCTGCACAGAACTAAGCCACTGAGAAAGACAAACCAATTTTTTCGTTTCAGTGGCAGCTGGTAGAGATGGGGATCCTGTCTCTAAATCAGCTATCTCAAGGTGGATTGTCTAATGCATCACACTCTGTTTCTGTAACGCTCACCTGATTCCCACGGAGGCGCTGATCTTGGCAGGAAGGTGTCTGTGACTCGAAAGGTGATGTGCAGAACCCGATGGGCTTCTGGGGTTGAACCTCTTCGCACTGTGTGTCGAACTCATAGGGTGAGGTTTCTGCAGGTGAAAGAATATGGGGGTTAATGGTCTGGGTTGTTCAATGTCCCTCTTCCTCTCTCTCCCTCTCCGTAGAGCCCCCAGGTCAACGTGCTAACCTTAGATAGGTGAATGCTGGGCTCTCCATCTGCGTCTGGTGCAGGGCGCTGTTGCCAGTTTCTTCACTGGTGAAACATAGGCCTCTTGGACTCAGAAGACCGTTACCGTCGTTAACTGCACGAGCGGTGAGTTTCCAGACACCTTTTTAGTCTTTATAGTCTTTAGGTGCAAGGCACGTTAACATTGAACAGGACTTCGTATAATGCTTTTCTCCCTTTTGTCTTGCAGGACTCTTGAGGAAGATGGAGTGAAGCGCCTGGAAATGCGTGAGTAAATGCAAGCGCTACAACTGTCTTTTCCCTTGCAGCGTAGTTCGTGCTGAAGAGACGCCAGAGTATTGCAGGCGTTCTACTGCGAAGAGCGCGATGGGCGTAAGTAAATACCTGTCTAATGTCTCTTCTTTTGTCTTTCAGAAGTTGGTTTGCAGCGCTGGAGTCCGCGGAATGTCCATAAGTAGATACAATGCTTTTATCTCCGCAGGCGGCGATGCAGTGTGAAGAAATCCAGAATTCATGGAGTGCCGGTAAGTAGTGACAATGCTTTTGTCTTCGCAGGCGGAGGTGCAGCGTGCCGAAAATGACCGCAGCCGATGGATCAGGTGAGTAGCACTGCGAGTTAAGGCTGCCTTGCTAACCTGCTGTTTCTTGTCTCTGCAGGTGCTGCTGTCGACTGGATGCAGGAATGGTGAGTATGCTTCTTGCAGATTCAGGATGCAGGAATGGTGAGTATGATTCTTGCAGATTCAGGATCGTAAGAAGAAAGGCTGGAACAGACTCGGTGAGCGTTCTGCTGCAGATGCAGAATAACGCGAAGCACGTTTCGTCTATCGGGTGTGGTTTAAATAGCCTTGGAGTGATGAGGCGTCTTACTCCACGGCCCCGCCTAGGTAAGAAAAGAGTTCCAATTCCAGAAGCTTTCCAGTGCTGAATCCAGGCAGTGGAGCTTGCCCCACCCAGGTAAGAAAGTAGTTCCTGTTCACAGAGGACTTCTAAGTGGCTGGTAAGTAAGCAGCATGGTCTGCTGCAGGTAAGTCCACCCAAGCATCTGCACACATATTATGAGCCCGGCGCTTCCAGTGCCGGGACCGATGATTCTGATGAGCCTGCTGCCACCGGCGCCAGGACAAGGTCCAAAAGGTCCCCGTGGGGACCGGCTGGTGCCTAGGATTAGGGTTAGGGGCCTGCTTCCAAGGACGTTGGGTTGGTCCTGGCTCCTTGGAAGCAGTGATCATGACAGTACCCCCCCCTCAAGGCCCCTCCTAAGCGTGTCTTCTCCGGGGGTTTTGGCTTGTCGGGGTGATTCAGATGGAATCTCTTGACCAGACGAGGTGCGTGGACATATTCTGAGGGTTCCCAAGACCTTTCCTGGGGGCCGTATCCTTTCCAATCAACCAGATAATATAACTTAGATTTGGAGATCTTGGAGTCTAGAATGTTCTTTACTTCGAATTCAAGTTCTCTGTCTACCAAAACAGGTTCTGGGAGTTCAGTCAATCGGGTTTCTGCTTGTACTGGTTTTAATAAGGAGACATGGAATACTGGATGTATTTTCATATGCGCAGGTAATTCCAATTTGACCGCCACCGGATTAACTATGGTAGAGATGGGGTAAGGTCCAAGGTATCTCGGGTTGAAGGTGCGGGGTCCTTTTAGAGGCAGGTGCTTAGTGGATAACCAGACCTGATCTCCTACTGCGTAGTGAGGGACCTCTTTACGGTGTCGATCTGCTCCCTTTTTGACTTGAGCTTTAGCTCTTTGCAGATGGGCAGTGGCTTCTTTAAAAGCACGGGTAATCTCAGAGTGCAAATGATCCACAGCAGGTGTTTCGAATTCTTGGGGAGGATCCAGATTAGAGGTTCTAGGATGATGTCCGTATAATAGGAAGAAGGGAGTCTTCCCGGTTCCAGAATGAGTCGAATTGTTGTAAGCGTATTCAGCGATCCAAAGAATATCCTTCCAAGGGTTTTCAGTTTGTTGGAGCATGCAACGCAGATATTGCTCTAGAGTCTGATTTGTCCTCTCGGTTTGTCCGTCAGTTTGGGGATGGTGACTGGTTGACAGTCTTACATCAATTTGGGCTAGACAGCAACTTTGCCAAAAGTGGGAGATGAATTGACTTCCCCTATCGGAGATTAAACCGAGGGAAAACCGTGTAACCGAACGATGTTTTCTAAGAATTCTCGGGCCAATACCGAAGCCGAAGGTAGGCCCTTCAGGGGAATGAAGTGAGCCATCTTGGAGAATAGATCCACGACTACTAAAATGGTATTATACCCTGAGCATGGAGGTAAGTCCGTGATGAAATCCATGGACAGGGTATACCATGGACAGGGAGGAATATCCAGAGGGTGTAAAAGGCCGGCAGGTTTCTCCTTCTGACTTTTATTCTGGGCACACACACCGCAGGAGATTACAAAGTCTCTAATATCCTTCTTCCATGATGGCCACCAGAAATGTCTCTTGATCTTTTCCATGGTTTTGGTAATGCCAGGGTGACCCTCCATTAGAGAGTCGTGATAACCGGAGATTACTTGTTTTTGTATTTTCTCACAGGGCAAGTACAATCGCCCTTGGAAATATGGTAGGTCTTGATCCACTGAGAATTCTTTTCCCTTTAGTTGTCAGTCCTGCAAATCGGCCGGAGTTAGGAGTGCCTTGACTGTAGTCTTGATGTCTTCAAAGGATTGAGCGCTGACCAACCCCAAAATCCTTTGTTCTGGGATTATGGGTATTGGTTCTGGATTGGTCAAATGTTCATCTACTCCCATCCGAGAGACGGCATCTGCTTTTCCGTTTTTACTGCCGGGTCGATAAGTAATTATAAAGTCAAACTCAGCCAGAAATAGAGCCCAGCGAAGCTGTCTGGAAGACTGAGCTTTGGCCGTCTTCAGATATTGTAGATTGCGGTGATCAGGCATTACGGTGACTGTGTGTCTGGCTCCCAAAAGATAATGCCGCCAGGCTTTAAAGGCCGATCTGATAGCTAAAAGTTCCTTGTCTGTAATTGAATAGTTGATCTCGGAAGCCGAGAATTTGCGGGACCAAAAGGCTACTGGATGAAATTGGTGTGTGACCGGATCTCTTTGTGATAACACTGCCCCCATAGCAAGACTAGAAGCATCCGTTTCCACGATGTAGGGGAGTTCTGGGCGAGGATGTTTTAGAACAGGTGCAGAAATGAATTTAGCTTTTAAGTCCTGAAAAGCTTGTTCTGCTTCAGTAGACCATTCAAAACGTTTGTTCTTCTTTAACAGAGCGGTGATGGGCTGGACTATCCGAGAGAATTCAGGAATGAATCTGCGGTAAAAGTTAGCGAAGCCTAACATGCTTTGAACTCCTTTTACCGAGGTTGGTGATGGCCACTTGATGATTGCATCGACTTTCTTTGAATCCATATGAACCCCATTAGGTGAAAATATGAATCCCAGGAACTCAACTTCAGTTACGTTGAAAACGCATTTTTCAAGCTTGGCAAAAAGGTTATGTTGGCGCAGTCTCTCGAGAACCTTTTTAACGTGTCTCTGATGTTCCTCTTCAGATGATGAATAGGCAAGGATGTCATCAATGTAGACAACAACACACACATCTATGAGTTCTCTAAGGACATCGTTCATAAAATACTGGAAAGCGGCAGGAGCGTTACAAAGTCCAAAGGGCATCACTTGATATTCGAATAGCCCATACTTGGTGCGAAAGGCCGTCTTCCACTCATCGCCTTCTTTTATTCGTACCATTTGGTAGGCTCCTCTGAGATCCAACTTTGTATATATGCATGCTTCTTTGACTTGGTCCAGGAGTTCAGGGATCAAAGGTAACGGGTATCTGTTTTTAACGGTGATTTGATTCAGGGCGCGGTAATCTATACAAGTTCTAAGGTCTCCTTCCTTTTTCGGAACGAAGAACAAAGCCGAGGAAGCTGGAGATTTAGAAGGACGGATAAACCCGTTAGCTAGGTATTGGTCCAGATATTGCCTGAGGTGAAGATTCTCTGGCTCGGTGAGGGAATAAATCCTACTGCAAGGAGGAGTTGTTCCGGGTATCAGGTCTATTTGGCAGTCGTAAGACCTATGAGGAGGCAGGGTGTTAACTTGATCCTCCCGAAAGACATCTTGGAATTCTTGGTAGTCGGGAGGTAATGTGGGAACCTCAGAAGAGATTGCCGCCACTGAAACTTCAGGCCGAGGATAACAAGTGGTAAAACATTCTGGAAACTGAACCGTCTTTGCTCGCCAGTTGATCTGAGGATTGTGCTTCTCTAACCAAGGGATTCCCAGAATGATCTGGAACTGAGGGGCCTTGATCACATCGAACACGATTTTCTCCCGGTGTCCATCTTGGCTCACTAGCGTCACTTCTTGGGTGGCGTGCGTTACTGGTCCGGAGGCTATCTCCGTGCCATCCACTGTAGTAATGACGTCTTTTACTGCCTTAGGGACAAGGGGTAGATTCATCCTTGATGCCATTTCACGGTCCACATAATTGCCGATTGCTCCGCTGTCGATGTAAGCTTCAATTGCATGCAAACGATCCGGACGTGCAGGACTAATGAGGACCATGGGCACCACGAAATGCGAGGTTACGGGACAGATCTTAACGCTCGGCAAGAGGACCTCTACACTTGCCGGGCTAGGTCGTTTCCCTGCTCCGAACTTGAGGTACTGGAATCTGCGGCTCCTACAGCCTTCTTAGCTGGTTTCACTGGACAGTCTCGAAGAAAGTGCCCCGAGTTCCCGCAATAGAGGCATAATTGCAGCTGTCTTCTTCTTTCCCGCTCCTTTTGGGTTAAAGGACCTTTCATCCCCCCTATTTGCATGGGTTCCACAGTGTCAGCTCCCTTAGTAGAAGTCTGTGGTTTAGAAAACACTCGGGTATCAAATTTAGAACGATCAGCCTTCCTGTTCTGTAATCTGTGGTCCAATTGGACGACTAAGTCAATATAGTCTGAACATTCTTGTGGAGGGTTCACAACTTGAGCTAACACATCCTTGAGCTCTCCACGCAGGCCTCTGTAGAAAAGCGTTATTCTCTTATCCTCGGGCCACTGAGTTTCCACTATGAGTCTGTTGAATGAGGCTATATAGGTCAAGAGGTCTTGATTACCCTGTCGTAATGAAAGAAGTTCATTGTCCAAGGCCTGCCCTTGTGCATGTCTTGCAAACAGTTTCTCCATGCTGGACTGGAAGGCCTGGAAATCATGTAAAACCGGATCATCCTTGGTGACTAAAGGGATCGACCAATCTGCGGCGCTGCCACTGAGATAAGAAAGCACGAAAGCCACTTTGGTCTGGTCTGTTGGGAATGCAGCTGGTCAACATAAGAAATGTAAGCGGCACTGGTTGAGGAACACTGCAAATTTCTTTGGGTCACCAGAAAAGCGTTCGGGCGGAGCCAAGGGCACATTACCAGGTAGATTGATTTGCACTGGATTTACAGATAATGCAGAAGGATAGCTTCCTCCTGGAGCGGGCAGGGGTGTCTGTCCTGCCTGCGTTTGTAGCAATTGCCTAGCGAGGTCCTCTGTTCGCTCCTTGGAAACTATCAGTTCTCTTCTTAGAGAGCTTGTTTCCTGACGAGCTGCATGTACTTCTGCTCTTAATTCCCCGAGCAACTGGGCTAAGTGATCAGTGTCTGAGGTTTCCATTGCGCCTGGGTAGGAGTTTTGCGGTGGGCTTCGCGTTCTGTAACGCTCACCTGATTCCCACGGAGGAGCTGATCTTGGCAGGAAGGTGTCTGTGACTCGAAAGGTGATGTGCAGAACCCGATGGGCTTCTGGGGTCGAACCTCTTCGCACTGTGTGTCGAACTCGTAGGGTGAGGTTTCTGCAGGTGAAAGAATATGGGGGTTAATGGTCTGGGTTGTTCAATGTCCCTCTTCCTCTCTCTCCCTCTCCGTAGAGCCCCCAGGTCAACGTGCTAACCTTAGATAGGTGAATGCTGGGCTCTCCATCTGCGTCTGGTGCAGGGCGCTGTTGCCAGTTCCTTCACTGATGAAACATAGGCCTCTTGGACTCAGAAGACCGTTACCGTCGTTAACTGCACGAGCGGTGAGTTTCCAGACACCTTTTTAGTCTTTATAGTCTTTAGGTGCAAGGCACGTTAACATTGAACAGGACTTCGTATAATGCTTTTCTCCCTTTTGTCTTGCAGGACTCTTGAGGAAGATTTAGTGAAGCGCCTGGAAATGCGTGAGTAAATGCAAGCGCTACAACTGTCTTTTCCCTTGCAGCGTAGTTCGTGCTGAAGAGACGCCGGAGTATTGCAGGCGTTCTACTGCGAAGAGCGCGATGGGCGTAAGTAAATACCTGTCTAATGTCTCTTCTTTTGTCTTTCAGAAGTTGGTTTGCAGCGCCGGAGTCCGCGGAATGTCCGTAAGTAGATACAATGCTTTTATCTCCGCAGGCGGCGATGCAGGGTGAAGAAATCCAGAATTCATGGAGTGCCGGTAAGTAGTGACAATGCTTTTGTCTTCGCAGGCGGAGGTGCAGCGTGCCGAAAATGACCGCAGCCGATGGATCAGGTGAGTAGCACTGCGAGTTAAGGCTGCCTTGCTAACCTGCTGTTTCTTGTCTCTGCAGGTGCTGCTGTCGACTGGATGCAGGAATGGTGAGTATGCTTCTTGCAGATTCAGGATGCAGGAATGGTGAGTATGATTCTTGCAGATTCAGGATCGTAAGAAGAAAGGCTGGAACAGACTCGGTGAGCGTTCTGCTGCAGATGCAGAATAACGCGAAGCACGTTTCGTCTATTGGGTGTGGTTTAAATAGCCTTGGAGTGATGAGGCGTCTTCCTCCACGGCCCCGCCTAGGTAAGAAAAGAGTTCCAATTCCAGAAGCTTTCCAGTGCTGAATCCAGGGAGTGGAGCTTGCCCCACCCAGGTAAGAAAGTAGTTCCTGTTCACAGAGGACTTCTAAGTGGCTGGTAAGTAAGCAGCATGGTCTGCTGCAGGTAAGTCCACCCAAGCATCTGCACACATATTATGAGCCCGGCGCTTCCAGTGCCGGGACCGATGATTCTGATGAGCCTGGTGCCACCGGCGCCAGGACAAGGTCCAAAAGGTCCCCGTGGGGACCGGCTGGTGCCTAGGATTAGGGTTAGGGGCCTGCTTCCAAGGACGTTGGGTTGGTCCTGGCTCCTTGGAAGCAGTGATCATGACAGTTTCTCTCTTGCTAAGAGAGAACTGCCCTTCAAGCCTAGAGCGCATTCTACTCGAGGCACTGGGGCTTCAATAGCATTCATTGCAAATGTTCCCCTAGAGTCCAGGTTGCAAAGCGGCAACCTGGAGTTCTGTACACACCTTTACAAAACACTATTGCCTAGTCACTCATTCTAGGTCTGATTCCCAGGTGGGACAAGCAGTACTAAGACATCTTTTCACTACTGTTCCTCATCACAACCCACTTCCAACTCCGGGTACTGTTCTCTAGTCTATGCACAGCATGTGATTCTAAGCAGATAAGTATCAGAAGACATGCATTACTTACCGTAAAAGCATTTCTGATGATTCTATCTGCTTAGATTAACATGCGCCCACCCTTTCTCCCCGCTCGAATAGAAGGAACATGGACGTCTTACTACTTTTTCTCTTTTCCGTACTCACTTACGATATTCATAGGCTCCCTCATGGCAGAAAAAATGGAATCGGAGGGACCTCGACACGTGAGGGATTTTGTGTACACTACATGTCACGCAGGGATAGTGTTACAGTCACGCCCATGTCAACTTCCCCTTTTGATTCTCGAAAGACAAGATGCAATACTCTGCGGTTACCACTGGATGTCAGACTATATGCACAGCATGTGAATCTAAGCAGATACAATCATCAGAAATACTTTTACGGTAAGTAATTCATGTTAAATGGGACCATAGAGTAATTGTTCAAAGGTATGCTCTTTCATAACACAGAAGTATAATTTTCAGTACTAGGCACAGATAACATCGGCAATTATACCCAACTCAACTTTACTCGTCATTGACCAGTACAGCTGAGTTAGGTATTATTGCAAATATTATCTGTGGATGAGTTAACATACATGCTTAGTAGCAACTGTGATACTAGCCACACAGTATTGCAGCTTGTTTGGTAAATGAGTGCTTATGGATGAAATGAGGCAAGTTTGTTCTGTTAATACTATTCTAAAACATGGTTTACAATGTGGGGAGAAATGCACTTTGATTTTTCTGACTGCATTGGCACTGGTAAAGAAAGAAAGGCATTCTGATGTTTCAAAGGTCGTACGATTTCTCAGCTGTTAGACTGAAATCGCTATATACCATTCAACTGGAAGATACCAGGACATCATGAGTTAAGTGGGAAGAGACACAACACCCCGATCCTATCCTTTTAAAAACTATTTCTAAATGGACAATGAAGGTGCTTCTGTTGACCCACCCATATGCAGGTTTTTTAGAATTATGTCTCATGGGTTTCCATTTTCACATGCCATCCTCTCAACTAGCCATAGATATAATTTTTTTAATCTGTACCATCCATCTGATTTTCCCCACCACTTTGGTCCTCACAAACATGAACTTCTTTTCAGGTTTTAAAAAAAATCAAGATAGTTGTGTGCCTTCTTTACTAAAGAACCCAGACAGACAGAGTTGGAGTGCCCCGAGCACCCAACCCTACAATAGACTCCTAGCTCACCTGGCTTGTCGTTCTCGAAAATTCAGTATGGAGGTTGAGGTCCGATGTTTTAAGTTTCACAATTAACCTGGACTAGTTGAATTTGATCATGCAAGGTGTTATCAATGGTCTGTAAAGAGAAAGATTGATCTGAAAAAGGGCAAAATAGGCTCAGAGGGAATATTACTAAAATGTCGCCCCGAAAATGCTACTCTTTCATTACTGCGCCTTTGCGCGTTAATGAAATGCCAACCCCCACTTCACTGACTAATGGGAGCACGGGTTGCAGGGGACAATAAAGAAGAAAAGAAAGTTAAAAAAAATAATAATTACCTTCAACGCCAGTTCAGACCTACGTTAGCAGGTGAAAACTGACACCGCAGGGTGTGTGGAGAGACGGTAGCACACTGCACGTTGTGCTGTCGAAAAGGTAAGTGGGTAGGGGGAGGCGGTTGCGGGGAGTGCAGGGCACAGTGATCTATGTGAACACCACGCTGCGCCATAATGGGCGTCTGCAATTTAATTGGGCGTTATGGGCGGCGCAGTGATCACACAGATTCGGCTCAGAGCAGTATGAATCTTCAAACCTCATGCAGCCCAGAGAAATGTAATTTATCAGAATCTTTACACCTGATGCAGTTTAAAAATGTTTTATTTATCAGAACAACCTTATTCTGACTGAGGCGGTTCAAGAATTTAACAGTGCTGTGTGGATGTGCGACAACAGTTTCACTGACACATCTCACTTATTTCTAATCATAAAGATGAATTTCACACCACAAGTGGAGGTTCATTGCGTAAACCATGGTCCATGCTTTACAGCTAGGAAGCATGCATAGTTACAGAAACATTGGTTCAGTGAATGCCTGACACTGTCCTCCTCGATAGCACCTTTTTAGTGTAGGCTATTAGATCTGTAAACCGTAGAATTTGCATTAGTGTACAGATGGGTGCAAATGGCATATGAGAAGGGTCACACAACTTGTAGGTGTTGTTTGGTTATTTGCCCACCTAATTGCCTGCTAATACCTTTGGCCAAACACCTCTTCATGGTAACTCTTTGAGCTTGCCTTAATCAAGTCTTACCATCAAACTTTGTGCTAAAAAGTGCCTGCCAGCAGTGCTTTTTCAAAACAGTCTTCTGAGTGTTAATGACTTAATTGGAGTTGGAAACCCGCTACTGGTGTAATGCAAATTTCTTAACTAGATCTGCATTCTGCCGCTCGATTTGTAAGCACTGTGCGTGTCCTTTACCAAAGTCCTGTTAAAACTAGGCATTGGCAAAGCCAACAGTTTTGGCCTGTGTATAAGTATTAGGCATTTGCCAGGCACTGCTAATAGATTCTGAGGTACTTGCACCATTTTGCACCTGCTACCATCAATGGACAGTTAATACCACTATGGCTGTGCCTGGCAAGTGCCTTTCTCATGCCTGCACAAAAGCTGAAACTGTTGATATTGCCAATGCTTGTTTTACTAAGCCATTAAACACATGCAACATGAGAGCACTGGGCAGTTGCAATAAGCATTGTGTGAACCTGTGCCCTCCCAAATAAAAGTATCCAGTGTCACCATCTATGAACTTTTGGTGTGAACCTCGTTCGGCGCACCATGGCCGTACAGGAATAACTCTCCCCAAGCCATGGCTGTGCAGGAACACCTCTCTGTGTATCCTCTCTCCCTTTGCTGAAATGCTTCAGGCACCACTATACGGACTGAACAGTATTATTCCTATATGTACCAAACTGCCTGATTAATTGTAAAGGAGAGGAAAACGTATCCAAGTACTTTATACAAACTCATCAGTTGAATGTACCTACTCAGTCCAATCCCTACGTGTACCTCATGATCACTGCGCAGCATCATGTGTGTGCTCAGCCTCTCCTTACTCATTGTGCAGTGATACTGCAGGTGTACACAGTCTACTATTACTAATAAGGAATACTATTCCGCTATATGCATACATGGCAAAAGCAAACAAAATAAAAAAAATACCAGGGCATTTACTCCGAATCTCAGTGTTGTCGGTCAACCCTCATTCTGCAGGAACACTACTCCTGTTCCTGTCTACCCTTTTTAGCAACACCTGTAAGGAACGCATGGTGGCAATAGTAAGACAGACACAAGTGACCACAGTTCTAGGGGGTTGATTGAACTTTTGCAAGGGTGTGATAAACGCCTATCTAAACCGAAATCTACAGATGGGAGCAAGCTACTACCATCAAATAATAATAATGCAGTCCAAATTAAAAGGGCCTATACTAAAATAAAACTATTGCCAATCCTTACCACTAAGTTACAAAATAATGTGTGGGTAATGTTCATGAAAAAGAAAAGTGTTCACAAAATAATATGTCAGTGTGCTTGGGCCGTTGGCCTCCCTTCCCCACGTTTTCAGCACTGGGCAAGGTGTATCACTCGAGCAAAGCACACTCTGGCTTCTGCAGCACAAGGATACAGTACAATTTTCCCAGTTCAGGACTTTTTGTCCAAGTCTCTTCACTTCTCACAAGTCTCTTGACGCAGAGGGCCTGCTGTAACAGAAACAACACATAAATGTTCTCTTCAATATTCAACTTGGGTTTTCACCCTGGATCCCCCTCTGCCGGGCTCAGATGCTTTTCATAAGAAAAAAAGTTCAACATTGGATCCCCCTCTGCCAAGTTCAGATCCCTTTCAAACAAGGTTCAATTAGTCTCCCTCAGCCGTGCTCGGACCAATTTGGATTTACTTTAAACTATCGAAGACTTTTGAATGTGCACTGGGTTTTGCTTGACCCATTGCATGACCACTTTGAGATCTCTCACACTCAGCATCAGTTGGATTCCTAACAGAGACTTTCAAATGAGCACCCACATGGTGCCGGACCACTCTGTGTATGGTATCTTTTCTTGGTTTCCCAAAGTTCAGTGACAAAGTTCAACTATATCTTTTGACTGACTGTCAATTGTATTTGCATCGCTTATCCTAAACACTTCACACACTGTTCTCTTTATACAACGTTGCCGCTGGCAACCTTGGTTCAAAACACAAGGTGGTTTGGTATCGGTCTCTCCGACACATCTCCTGTGCTTTCGTTTCAGGCGCCGCTTTGTTGTAGGAGCCAAGGACAGTACCACAGCGGCAATCACTCCTCCCCACCTTGGTTATCAACGCAGGAGAGACCCGGGTTCCTCCGACACACTGTGCACGTTTGATCAGCCTTAGTTCCTGGTCTTCGGTTTCTTAATTACCAAAGTTCATGAAAGTCTTTATAGGTCATGGATGCTTCCCTCCTTGTAACCCTCTCTGTTCTCGCCGTCTTAGTCCTTGTATTAAATGGCCATCTTGGAACTGCTGTTTTCTTGTGTGTTTTGCCTTGCTCAGAGTGTGCTTTCGTGCTCCGCCTTTTATCAGTGTGGGGAAGTGTGATGTAAGTCGGGTGTGTGTAATGATCCGTAATTGCCTGACAATGGTGTTGGGACATGTCAGGTATACGCTCCGGTGTTAGTCCGTTATTGCTCACGGTGAACTGTCCATGAGAAAGTGCTTGTGTCGGGAAAGGCAGGTGGGGGTTTAGCTCCTAGGTATCCCACCTGGTAGGATAGGGAAAAGGTGTTACAAGGAGGGGGATACTGCATCTCACCCTCCACTGTCCCACTTCCACTCCCAGAAGTGGGACAGTGGAGGGTGAGATCCAGGTGACCCTGCCGCAATGGTCCACCCCCAGGAAATGGATCCAACAGTGATGGCCGTGTTCTGGCCACCTGTATGACAGATCCCCGGGGACTAGCGGGTGAGACACCTTCAGGTAGCTCACAAAACCGTGCAGGAATACTTCTGACTAAATTACCCCCCAGAGGCCCCCCCATATCACTCACTGTGCAGCAATATGTGAATGTGTGCACAACCCGCATTCCACAGTCATTGTACATAAATGTGTACCCCCGCAACCGTCACTCACTATGCAGTATCTGCAATGTCCTCCTCTAACAATCCTCGCCAATTAAATTAACTCGCAAGCTAATGGCTCCCTTGCCTCCCCGTACAGTCCTTCAAGGACCGGAGGCTGCCATTTCACATAATATAAACAGATTCTGCATTTCCTGTCAAGCTAGCTCCTCCATACAGCGGTCACAGGACGTTATCAGAGAAGAGGAGTAGGCTCTTTTGTCCACTAAAATCAATAGCACGAAACCCCTTTTTTCTCTCATCACCCATCACCTATTTTATTTTTGTATAGTGCCTTCTACCATTTGTAATTGTAGCGCTATATGAAGCATGTCGGGATAGGTCCAGGTTTGCATGAACATCTGATCCCGGGTGTCTTCTTTAGAGCTCCTTTTTTTTCTTGCAGGATTTCCACTAGGTTTGTGGCATCTGGGGGCTATATATTAACAAGTGCTATAAAAGTACCTTTCTCTTCAGTGACTTTACCATTTGGGACTTAAAGCCTCTGTGCCTATTTTCTTTGTATTGCATGACAATCATGGGACGGAATACACCCCCCTTTCCCCCATATGCGAGGTGCAAGCTTTTATTTAAAGGTCACCCAAGGTGAAGCAGTCTGTGCATCTGTGTTTAAGTATCACCACCCTCACCCTGTTTTGTGCATTGGTGTGTCCTCCAAGAGGGCAACGTTTAAGGCATCTGAAATTAGTAGGGGCAGAGTTTGCAAGGTAGCGTGTGTGTTCGGTTGCATTAATTCCCTTTTCTGGTGTTGATGCATGCACTCCTGTCTGCTATGGGCGTTCTGCAAAGAGTTGGAGGTGCTACAGGGACCTGATCTCCTTGTCGCTGGTGCACCGCACGCTTGCATCTGACACAGCTGGTGCAGAACGTGGAAGGCGGCCTGATGCAACACCCGGGCACAGGTGATGCATTGTAAATGTGGCTTGAGTGCAAGTGGAACTACATGCATGCTCTGTGGGACGAGGGGTGTTGGCCACAGTCCTTGTCTCTTTGCAAGGAATTCTCTGTGAAACAGGCATTTTCTGGATTGCGGACAGATTTGAAAGTGGCGAGAGTGGTTTTCCATGACAGAGACCCCGATGGTTAAAATGCAGGTTTGTATTTAGCATCTGGGCCAGCCTAATGTACGATGGAGGGTGTATGTGTGCTGCTCTGCAGTGCGTGTCTATACCCTGAGCAGCTGCTTGCTATTAAACCGAAATCTGCATGCATTCCTTCCCGATTGCACAGGGCGTGGTGGCGCTTTGCACGGGAATAGATTATGCTCCCTGTGCCAATCTGTCGGTGCTCTCCCCTGGGCCCTGAGCCAGTCGATGTGAACGCTGTAGTAGTGGTACAGGGCCTACTACTAATACAGCATTGACATCAACACCAACTAGGCCGTCCCTGGCCCTGCTGTATTCCCAGAAACACTCCCAGTCAAAGGAGCGGTTCAAGGGTTATTATTGAACATTTTGTTGTCAATGGCCATTCCTCTCTCTCTCTCTCTCTCTCTCTTGTCTTGTGTAGAACTTCCACCCGAACGCAGTCTTTTGTATTTACAGAGGATTGATATAATATGATATGGCATTTATAACGCGCCTATACACAAGTGTTTCAAGGCGTGACGAGGCAAGGGAGTGGGAACAGAGGGAAGACAGACAACGATCTTACTAGGCCAGGTGACCTTGAGATTGCGCAGGAGGGAGGAAGGGGAGAAGTGCGGGGGGGGAACAGGGCTGTGGGGGCAGTGCAGTGCATAGGATAACAGTAAAATAAATAATAAATAAAAAGTGCGGCCAGCTGGTGGCAAGTGCAAGGATAAGTGTAGACATCAGGTATCAAGTGCTGGAGGGGGCTGTAGGGATACAGACAGTCCCCGAGTGCAAGAGTTACCAGGGGGGCAGTACAGTTATGCAACTGGCGGGGAGGGGACCTGGGCTCGAGATCAGAGGGTAGCCAGTGCAGTTTCAGTTTCAGCCAGGGGATCAGCAGGGGAGAGGAGGAGAGAAAGCAGAAGCAAAGAGGAAGGTCTCGAGGTGCTTCCGGAACGGGAGATGGTTCTCCTCAAGTTTCAGAGATGCAGGCAGGCTGTTCCAGACGGAGGCTCCAGCAGAAGAAATAGATCTACCACCAACTTGTTGCTTGGAGAAGTGACTGACCGTGAGGGAGTTTGAGGCGTTTGAGCGAAGAGCTGGAAAAGGAAGATATTTAGGTTGAGAGTTGAAGGTATTGAGGCCCCAGAATGCCTTGTGGACAATGCAGAGGGTGTTGAACCTAATCCTCGCCACCTCTGGGAGCCAGTTCAGGGATTTCAGTCCTGGAGAGATATGATCCCTGGGCTTGAGGCCAAGGACAAGTCTTGGAGTACTGTTTTGGATGAGTTGCAGAGGGCGGAGAATAGAAGCAGGCAGATTTAGAAAGAGGCTGTTGCAGTAGTCCAGCCTAGAGAGAACCAGTGCTCTAGAGACAGTGAGCTTCTGGGGGAAGGAGAGGAAAGGAAGAATATTTCTGAGAAGGTGCAGCTGGTAGTGTGACTTCTTAGAGACGTCAGAGATGTGAGGAGAGAAGGAGAGTGTGGAGTCGAAGATGACCCTGAGGTTTTTAGCCTCACAGGTGGGAGCAGGAAGAGGGCGAAGAGAGGCCGGCCAGAGAGTGACAGGAAAGGAGGGAGCAGGTGTGCCGATGAGGAGAACCTCGGTCTTACTGGCATTAAGGCAGAGATCATTGGCGGCGCACCACTCCTGGGGGCGGAAGGGAGCCTGAAAATGAGTTGTCATCTGCATAGCACTGAAAGTTGGGGCAGAGAGCGGCAATGCGGTGGGCAAGAAGTGCCAGGTATTGTTTGAAAAGCCAGGGAGAGAGTTTAGATCCCTGGGGAACACCACAGGTAGAGATGGAGGAGAGGAAGGACTCAAGTTGGACCTGGGAGGGTCGATCAGAGAGGAAAGAAGTCACCCAAGCCAGGGCTTGATCGGTGATACCCAGGTTATTTATTTTCAAATTTGTTTATTGGCATTTATCATAAAATCAGTAGCACATAGCCGGTCAATCGTGCCAAATGATGCTAACTCTTTGCAGTAATATCTTAGTGAACAAAGGTGAGGGGGGGATGGGAAGAGGGGGGGAAGGGCGAAAGAAGGGGGCGGAAAGCAGGGGGGGGAGAGAGAGAGAGGGGAGAGGGGGGGCGCGGGGAAGCAATAGATATAGAATGAGGGAGTGTTCCAAACAATAAACAGTAAACTGATAACATTAACATAAACTGTCTCCGTATCCAGTCTTCCTCGTGCATTTGCCAAGGCTTCTGTAGAGGGTGGTATAGGGGGGGGGGCTCTTGAATGCAGCAGTTTCCATAGGTGTTTGGGGGCCTCCCACATGAGTTTCTAGGTTTGCAGTTCAGCACAATCTAGTTAGTGCCTGTTCACGGGGGTTTATCGTCCGAGGGGTATGATATAGTTCTAACTATCTCCCTCCATGCTTCTAGGGTGGAGCTGGACTCATCGGTAGATCTGGAAACGCTGTCTTCCCAAGCCTTAGTTTCTGCATCGGCCCATCTGATAAGTTCGCTGTGCCAGGCGCCATATCTGGGCCCTGTTGGCTTTCTCCAGGACATGGCGATATGTCTTTTGGCCAGAAGGCACGATAGGTCCATTAGTTTCACCAGGTGCTTAAGTTTGGCCGGTCTAGAGTACGTTCCTAGGATGCATTCTTCAGGAGTCCATCTGTATTTGGAGGTTCCTGCCTTCTCAAGTGTTAGCTTGACTTTTGCCCAGAGGGATTGTACTTTGTTGCACTCCCAGAACATATGTATGAGGTCAGCCCCTTCTGCCCTGCACCATGGACAGTCGGAGCTCGCATTCCTGTTGAATGTCGCCAGTCTGTGCGGGGTGAGATATGTCCGATGCAGGACATTTAGTTGTATAAAGCGGAATCTGTGGTTTCTCGACACAGCCTTAGGGAATATTAGCGCCCTGGACCATTCTGCCTCCGAGAGTTCTCGGCCAATGTCCGTTTCCCATTTGTTTTTCAGGGTCTCTCCCTTTGGGTTGGGATTATCGTTGAGGTGGCTGTATATTTGGGAGACCGGCCTTTGCCCCTCGCCTAGGTTATATAATAAAGTTGTGAGAGGATCAGATTCAGGTTCTTCTGGCCAGGTGTCCCATTTGTGTCTTGCTATTTCGCGTATCTTTCGGTACCACAAGTATTGACTAGTGGGTATCCTGTCTACGTTGTGTAGTATGTTGAACTCTTTAAAGGAGCCTTCTTCATAAAGATCTCCCCACGTGTAAACCCCCTTCTTCTCCCAGGTCCTGAGATGCAACAAGTCCAAGTCTGACCTACACAGATCCCAGATCAGTGGTATTTCTGGGGAGTACAGGTGTGTTAGATTCCTTAGTGATTTCGTTCTTTGCCAAATTTGTTTCCCCAGAGTGGCTATGAAGGGTGTGTCACTCAGCAGGTGTTGTGGTGCCCAAATGAGTTCTTTAAGTTGCAGTGGAGAAATCAGGGACTGTAGCAGGGGAGTCTTGGATGTGATCTCGTCAGCTAGCCATTTGGACACAAAGCTGAGCTGGGCTGCCAAGTAATATTTTTCGAAGTGCGGGAGTTGGGTTCCACCTTGAGCGTGTTGTAGAACTAGTGTGGAGTGTGCTATTCTGTGCCTGCCCCGCCCCCAAATAAAATCTCGTGTTTTGGACCCTAAGAGGCGGAAAAATGAGTTCTTGATGTAATATTGCACATTTTGGAACCTATACAAGAGCCTAGGGAGGACTATCATTTTGGTTACCGAAATTCTCCCCATTGCCGACAGTGGGAGCTTTGCCCAGAAGGACATTGATCTGCGCAGCGCAGGTATTGCTGCATTAGTGTTATTTTCGTGCATCAGTTGGGGAGTGTGCATGATCTGGATGCCCAAGTAGCGGAACCTGGTGGTCTGCCACTGTATCCCTAGTGTTGGAAGCTCCTCCGAGCATCTGTCCCTAAGGCCAGCTAGTGGGAATAGGCAGGATTTTGCCTTGTTGAATTGTATGCCTGAGACTTTGGAAAAATTATCAAGGACGTCCAGCATGGTTGGGACATTGAGGTGGGGGTCCCTGACATACAAAAGCACATCGTCCGCGTACAGTGAGATTATGTGATCTGTCGTCCCTAGCCTTATTCCGGCATCGAAAAATTGTTTCCGAAAATAGATAGCTATGGGTTCTAATCCCAGTATGTAAAGCATGGGGGATAGCGGACAGCCCTGACGGGTACCTCTGCATATCTCCCAAACTTCCGACACATGTCTCCCAGTTTTTACCCGTGCTCTTGGTTCGGTGTATAGTATTCGGATCCACCTGATAAAGCGTGGGCCAAACCCGAATTCCTTCAGAACTGCTAATAGCCACTCCCAGTATATGGAATCGAACGCCTTGATGGCGTCTAGTGACAGCAGGGCGTAGGGTTCAGTGATCGCATCAGTTTGTGCAATAACGTGTTGAAGTCTGCGTAAGTTCATGGTCGTATTTCGGCCTGGGACAAACCCACACTGATCTGAGTGTACGATGTCTCCTATCTGTCTGGACAGTCTCTGAGCTAGGATTGTGGTTAACAATTTAACATCGTGGTTGAGCATAGCCAGCGGGCGGTATGAATCGCAGTGCTCCGCTGGCTTGTTCGGCTTAAGAACTGGGACCACTAGGGTTTCCTTCATGCTGTCGGGTAAGATACCTCGCTCGTATATTTCCTGGAAGACCTCATGTAAGAGTGGTGTCAGAGAGGAGCTATAAGTTTTGTAGAATTCCGAGGGCAACCCATCGCTCCCCGGAGCTTTAGCCGCAGCTTGTGCCTTGATCGCTTCGGCAATGTCCTCTGTTGTAATATCTGCCTCTAGTTCTTCGGCCTGCTCCGGGGAGAGCCTAGGCAGCCCTATCTCGTCTAAGGTGTCTGCTATGTAGTCCCCAGATATTTCTGTTTCGTGGGAGTATAGGTGTTCGTAGTAATTCTTGAAGGTGTCATTTATTTCCTGCTGAGTCTGGTGTGTATTGCCCTGTTCATCTTGGATCAGGGTAATGGTGTGTCTGGGGTGCTCCTTCCTGCAGAGCCAGGCCAGGAGCCTACTAGGTCTATCTGCTTCTGTGTGCCTCCTGTTCATTCTGGTGGCAAAGTCGAACTTAGCGAGCCTGCTCCAAGCATTCGAGCATTCTCCGCGGAGTGTACGAAGTCTGCCTTCATGCTGTTGTGGGTCTATGGGGTCCGTACTAAGCTTCTGAATCTCCGCCTCGCCCAGCTCTAATTCTTTGCGTAGCGATCTTCTGATGCCACCCGCTTTCGCCAGTATCTCTCCCCTGGTCACCACCTTTAGGGCCTCCCATGTCGTGCTTACATAATCTACGCTTCCCTTATTTAGCTCTATGTAGTCGTCTATCGTATCCTGTAGTTCGTCTCTGAATGCCTGGTCCTTCAGGGCCGTTATTGGCATGCGCCACATAGGGATGGGGGGCCTGGGGCCAGCACGATTCCAATTTACCATTAGGGGGGAGTGGTCTGAGATCGTTCTTCCTAAGTATTCTGCTTCTTCCATCTGGGATAGGTGTTCCCTGCCGACAAAAATGTAGTCTAGCCTCGTGTGGAGGCCATGTGGGGATGAGAAGTAGGAATAATTCCGTGTATGGGGGTGTAGTTCTCTCCATATATCAGCCAGTTCTAGTCTGTCTATCAGCGTGTTTAGTGCTGTCGAGGCTGCCATAGTGGTGGTAGGCGGTGGTAGCGACCTATCTAGCATGGGATCTCGTACACAGTTGAAGTCACCACCCCAAATAAAAAGGCAGTCTCTATGTAGGGTGGTTATGTCGTACATCGAGGCCAGGTATGCCGGGATGCTGATGTTGGGTAGGTAAGAGTTCACTATGCATAACTCTTGTTGTTCGATGTGTCCCCATACAATCACATACCTGCCCTCAGGATCGGTAATAAATTTGGATAGACGGAAGGGGAGCTGGGGGTGGATCCATGTGTATACCCCTCTAGCATATTTCGAGTAGGCAGCACCAAATCCCTGTCCCCCCCAGTGCTCCTGAAGTTTGTCCATAGATGTCGTTGTGCAATGCGTCTCCTGCAAGAGCGCTATCCCAACCTTCTTCCTCTGTAGATATGACTTAATTCTATTCCTTCGGAGGTAAGTACCAAGACCCCTCACGTTCCATGTCATTATTTTCACATTTCCCGCCATTTTGTTTTAGGTTGGAGGTTACTGATCTCAATGTTTCGCAGGGAGGTTACCCCCAGGGTGTTGCCCCCTCCAGCTCTCTCCCCTTCATTCAGGTTGATACATTCTGGAGACTTATCAACGGTTGTAACTTTCATCTGAACGGATGAATAACCAAAAATGTTTAACTGCAAACTGCCCCCAGCAGTTGCTTCTAACTTGCAGCGCTCAGGGGCTCCCGGGCCTTCTGGGCCTCTCCAGGCCTTTCTGCGCGGGTGGTGTGTAGGCATTTGACCTGCACCTGCCGTGAAGGGGCGTGTCAGCGGTGTATTTGCTCGTGGTTCTTCGTGGTCCTGCCCGACGTAGCTATATTCTCAGTGCGGTCCCTTGTAGTATCCGGTTAAGTGTCTCATCACCAGTGTGGGACATTTCATGGGTGTTCATTTTGTTGTCCATTTCGCTCCTATCTGTTTTCTTGAGGGTCCTCTCCGTTCCCGGCCAAATTGTTGTGCTCCATCCACATGGTTGCCGCCTCTGGGGTCTCTAAGAAGATTGCCTTCCCTTTGTATAAGACTTTAAGGCGAGATGGGTAGAGCAGCATGTATTTTATGTTAAGCGTTCGTAGCCTGGCTTTCACTGGTATAAAGGAATTCCTGGCTCGTTGTACCGTAGGGGTGTAATCAGGGTATACGACTATTCTGGAGTCCTGTCTTCTAATCGCTTCGCCTTCCCTGGAGTGGCGTAATATTGTTTCCCTGTCGCGGAAGTTGAGGATTTTTGCTATTATCGGGCGCGGGTGCGACCCCGGAGGGGGGCGCTTTTGGAGAGATCTGTGGGCACGCTCCACTGAGAACCCCTGGGAAAGTTTCCCCGCCCCGATTTCTTGTAGGAGCAATGTCTCTACAAAGTCTGTGGGGTCCGAGCCTTCCATGTCTTCCGGGACCCCCAGGATCCTGACATTATTGCGTCGTGCGCGGCCCTCCGCATCCTCAGATCTCGCCTCCAGCCTCGCTACTTTCAGTTCCAATTCCGTTACCTTTGCCTTCAGGTCTGAGGTGTTAGCGACGTTGTCTCGCAGGGTAGCTTCATTCGTGTTTACTCTCTCCGTTAGGTTGCGGGCATCTTGTCGCATGAGTTGCATGTCCGCCCTCATTTCCCCTATTTTTGTTTCGATAGAGGTGCGCAGTGCTGCGATAGCTTGAAGGACCACTGTGTCCTTGGGTTCCGCCTCCGGCTGCGGCTGCGACTGCGCTGCATTGGGGTCTGGGGCCTGCTGTAACGGCTGTTTGGGCCTGACCGTCGTGTAGGAGTCCATTGTCGTTGACAATTTTGTCTTCGCTTTAGTTGGGGGCATCTCTGCCTGTAGGTCCAGTGTTAAGTGGGTACTAGCTTGCTTTGAGCCACGATTTAGTTCCACTTGTGGGCTTATGCGTCGCCTCAGATTGTGACTGTGGGGTGCAATCTTCGTTTGCGTGTGTGCAGCCACCCAGTTGCAGTGGGGAGAAGCTGCTCCGTAGGTGTCGCGAGCCTTTTCCTGCCCGTGGCAGTCAAGGGATAAAGTGTGGCCTCACTGGGGGTGGGGGTGGCGGGGGCCGCAGCTTGACCTCCCCGGCGGCCGCACGGACCCTGGACTCACCTCCCTGCGCAGTAGGCCTCCGCGTTCCGTTCTCCAGCTCCAGGCGCCTCTCCTGCTCCTCCTCTGGCTCAGCACGACGAGGTCGCGTGGTGTGTCTCCCAATCCTTTCAAGCGGTACCGTTGTTTCGCCGCCTTTCGCTCGAGGTAGGGCTTCCGAGGACGCCGGTTGAGGAGAGGGGCACCCGCTCGCCCAGGTGTCCGCCTCTTCCTCTCAATTCACACCGCGGCCCAGCCACACACTTAGCCAGATCTCCAGCAGTTCGGGGGTAGGTCTTCACAGCGCTAGGATGGGGCAAGCGTGAGGTGGTCTCCGCTGGTCCGCCGGGGTCTCAGAGTCTCTTCGTCCGGGAGCTCCAGTCCCCCTCCCCCACCAGCGCCACGGGCGCCGCCATCTTGTGGGGCCGAGGGGCACCTCTTCGCCGGTCCCGTTCTTGGGCTTGCCCGGCTCGGTTTTTCTTGGGAGCAGGTTCCAGGTGGGGGGGAGAGGCTCCCCTTTCCGGATATGTTATTTTTGGGCGCTTATGGGGTTATTAGGTCGGCGCAATTTCACCCGAACCAGGATCGCGGGCAGGAGCCTCTCGAGCACACGTCCTCACGGCATGCTCGCTGGCCACGCCCCCCCTGATACCCAGGTTATCACGGAGACGGTTGAGCAGGATGACATGGTTGACCGTGTCAAGGGCAGAAGAGAGATCAAGTAAGATGAGGACACACGGTGTGTTGCAATCAAGGTTGGGTAGCAGGTCTTCACGGATATTCAGGAGAGCAGTGTCTGTGCTTCTGGCAGCTCCGAAGCCAGACTGATGGTCATGGAGACAACCAACAGATTCAGTGTGAAGATTAAGCTGGGAGATGGCCAGCTTATTTTTCAGGAGTTTGCCCAGGAAAGAAAGAAGTGATAGAGATTGGCCGATAGTTTGCCGGGCATGAAGGGTCAGCAGAGGATTTCTTAAAATAGGGAGTGCTTCCATAGGGGGGGGGTTGGGGGGGGAGACTACAGTGGTGAAGGAGTGGTTGCTAAAGTCAGCCAGATCAGGAGCCAGGGTGCCAATGTGGTCCTTGATGGTTTTGGAGGAACAGGGGTGAACCTGTTTTGACGAGACTTTCATAGATCGGACTGGTCTAGAAACCTTGTCTGTGGAGAACAGGGGAAAGGCAAAGAAGGAGGGAGGAGAGGTGGCCGAAGAAGGGCCAGAGAAAGAGCAGAGAGTAGAGGTAGGAGGGGGAGAGGAAGAGAGAGAGGACAGGATGCCCTGAGTTTTAGAGATAACATGAGAAGCCAGGGCGGTGCAGAGGTCCTGGGAGGGGATAGGGGAGGCAGAGACTTCAGCAGACTTCAGCAGGATTGGCCAGCTCCTTGCAAATTTTAAAGAGTTCGGCCGAGTTTTTAGATGCCTCAGAGACGCAGGCTTGGATGTGGGCTCTCTCCTTGGTGTGGACATAGAGCCGGTATTGCCTTTGGAGCAGGCGGCAGGCCAGTTTATCAGAGGGTGTACCGAAAGCACACCATTTCCTTTAAGCCACCCTGCACTTGCATTTAAGGGTGATGAGGTCCGAGTCGTACCAAGAGTTGCACTTGGTTTTGGGCTTCAAGCGGATCCTCATGACAGGGGCAAGAACATTGAGAGTATCAGATATAGCAGGTTGGAGCATGGGAAGGGCTGTGTCAGCGAGTGAGTCTGCCGGGGGGGGGGGTGAGAACGTGGCAGAGAAAGCCTCAACTGACACATGCTTCATGGGCTGGAGTTGGCTTGGCCTGAGGGGTAGAGAGGGTGAGCTGGGAGGAAAGGAGAAAGTGATCACTCCAGGAGAGAGGAGTGGTTAGAGGGGTCGAAAGGGGAAGGTCTGAAGAGATCAGAACATCCAGAGTGTGCCCTGCAGAGTGAGTTGGGCCAGAGGGGAAAATAGAGAGTGAGAGAGAGTCACAGAGGTTGCGAAAGAGTCCACAGGAAGGACAGGAAGCATCCAGGTGGATGTTAAAGACCCCTACTGTCTAGTTATGTCTTCTGCTGGAGGTGATAACCTAAAATCTGACTTCCTTATCTGTCTAGACTCCCTCTGCGACCTCTTAACACTCCATAGACTATCTAATGGTTAGTTTTCTAATGGGAAGTCTAGTGTATTGCAAATGACCTGGTTAATTGAGGCCCCTTTCTATCTCACTCACTCTTACCTGTCCCTTTTCCATTCTTTACTATTCCTTCACTTCACCTATCTACTCCCACCAATCTTCTGGCCTTTGATGTTCTCACTCCTCCTATGTCTCGCCTCCACCCCTAGATGTCGCTTATCCCTCTTCTCCACAGTACTTCTCCCTCCTCCACACTACTGCTCCCTCCTGCACACTAGTACACATTCACCTTCCTTTCACCCAGTATTCATTCACTTCACAAGCACTCCTTGCACTAATCTATCTACACACACATATATGCAAATTCACACTGAGTACCACTTCACTCTCAAGCCAATGGCGCACCTGTTTCACAATTTCTCTCCACAATGCACTGCTCCTCCCTTCCTCCTGCTGGTCTCTTGGTCATCCTCCACCTCTGACCTCACCTGAAAACCCCACACTTCTGTTTCCTCTTCCCGGTTTATAACCCTCTCCCTTGTCCAGGACTATTTTTCTTTCCCCGGCCAATCTGGCCCTGTCTTCCCTCTGACAGCATGTCTGTGATATGAAAAGGCATAAGTAGTGGTATAAGCCCTGCCAACTTCTGCATGGACTTGCTGCGCATCAGTTCTGGATGGCCGGTGTCGATGTTGCAGGACCTGGCTTCGTTGGCTCTCCTGGAAAGTCTAACAAGGAAGGATGGGTCCTGTTTCCCTCATAGTCCCCGTTGGTCTAGGGGGCTGTTCATTTGTATTGTGGGCTTGCCTGCTCTGGTCGTCAGCTTCGCAGGGTCTTTGCTTCTGAGTATAGATGCAGCTTCTCGCTCTCTGTCGCATAGCATCACAGTCTGTGTTTTCGGTGGAAGCGTTATTGTTTCCTTTCCCTTCGGCAGCTCTCTCTCCTTAGCCGATCCTCATAACACTCCAGTGATGTTTCGTATTTCTCTTCTGGCTCTGGGTTTTCTTTTTCTTTGGATTCTGAGTGTGGGAGCTCTGAAATTAATAGAAAGACACTGGCAAGTATCTGGCAAAGGAGGCCAGGCTGGAGATAACGGTGGCCGGCATAAAAACATGCTGCACGGAGGGTGTGGGGGGGTTCAACAAGAATTGGGGCCTTCTCAACTGCCACCATCCTCCTAAGGGTTAGGACTATCTCTGGATTTCTTCCTCGTAGGCTTCCCACCTGCTGCTGAGGGGTTTCCATCCCCTCTTGACAAGGCCAGATTACTGAACTTGTCACACTATCTCCTGGCTGAGATGTTGATTGGAACCAGACAGTTCCAACCCCCATTTCCACCAGTTCAGATACACAAAGCACTTTGCGCCTGAGTCCAGACCAGACCCAGTGAAAGTGTATTCCCTTATATGAGTATTTTCCGCTTGAGAGTGCAAGAAGATGGCCAAAAAACAAAATGGCCCAAGGACAGGACTGTCCTGCGTCTACGGAGGGCATTCCTCAGGTGCTGGTCCCACTGGGACAAGTGACGCCTCTCTTCACGTCATGCAGCGGGACTACACTGCATCTTCTGTCCTTCCCAAGATGGCGCCCACGAAATGCCACAACGTGACATGCTACGCCCACAGCAAGTTGGTGCCCAGTGCTGAGACATTGATCATGTGGAATGCCGCCTATTTAACTGGTAAGGAATTATGCTACTCGTGTCTCAGTGCTTGTTTAGCAGCCAATTCCCTCCTTGCCTCTCTGCCCCAAGTTTCTTCCTGAATCCTCTCCAGCCTTCCTGTTATCTGTCCGTTGTTTCCCCCTGTACCAATCTCAATCCTCTTGTAGCCCTCTTTTGTGGCATCCATTCTGCTCCAGCGCTACCATCCATCCTGCGTCAGACCTACCATCCATCCTGCATCAGACCTACCATCCCTCCTGTTTGTGCTGGCTTCCATCCTGTTCTCTATTTCAATGGTTTTTCTTGCCCTTGAGGGTTTTCCTTGGCCGTCGTTCCAGATTTCACATGCTCTCCAGTATAAATTCCATGGGGACATTGTGGCTTCCAGCAGAGACAGACCCTAGCTCAAAAATAATCAGTGCCAAGTGCAATAGATACGTTTAATCGCTGAAAGGGTCTTAAAACACATGGAGCTGCCTTCTTGAGTATATAATACTCAAAGGCATTTTGCTATGAAAAACAAAATGATGCACAGTAGTGCTCAGGGAAAAGATGGAAACACAGTTCACTGCCACCAGCCTTTCCTAGGCACATCAAAAAGGCATAAGAAATGCTGCTGGACAAAAGTGAAAAAGGGATACAAAGTACCCTGGCAGCACTCCATTTTTAGGTGGAGTTTGTGACAGTAAAACAGCACAGGAAAACATGAAAGGTGGAAACGGTCCCCCTGAAAAAGTAACATTATGGACTGGCAGCCCCTGTCCGTATCTGGAATAAGAAAGGGGGTGGTTCTGCTGCCGTTCAGCAGATTGTCAAATGGTTCCAAGACCCAGTGAAAAATGAGCACCATGCTGAAGACCCAGAAGACTGCCGCCGAGGGCGGAATAGCATTGCCTCTCTTGCAACTATCCAAGAAGATACTTACTGGTGGTTTGACCATGGGACTGGTGGGACCAACCACTAAAGTCCTCTGCGCAAGAAGCCTGCTGTTAGAAGCCATCTACAGTGTCCTGGGACCGTCCTGTGGGTCGTCCAGCTTCATAGAAGGCCTATTCAGTGCATCAGTCACTGTCTCGAGTTGGAGCCTGGGACTCCGCAGGTTGTTGACTTATGGCCTAAGACCATCGGTCATTCTGTAGCTGCTCTCCTGCGTGAGTAGGGGCTTTCCTGTAACTGATTCTTTGAATGGCTAGTGTCCTCACAGGTACTCCTCATCTTTATATATCTTCGCTTCTAGCCTTAGCTGCTTTGAAAAACAGAGGGTGCAGTACATCGATGCGGTCGACTCGTCCTTCGAGGGCCTCCGTCAATCGCTTTGGCGTAAAGCACTATATAAAAATGTAATAATGTAATTTTAATAATAGACACCTGACACCAGAAAGCCTCGTAATTCAAGCAGCTATGTCCATGCAAGCGGCATACCCTACCATACCGCCAGATAGGGGCGATAGCTTCGACGCAATGGTGAAAAAGGTATTTTCTGACGGAAGCATGGTGCTAAAATCAGCCAACTCCACTTGCGCTATTGCAAAGTTCTCATTCACCTTGTGGAACTACCTCTTTCATGGCGGCTGAACACACTCCCGAAGCGGAAGAGAAAGACGGCTTCCTGAACATCGTGAGAGATGCAAAGGAAGCAATGTGTGAGCCTCTCCAGTCAGGTTTGGACTCTGCAGACTGCATCAACAGAGCCATGATGGCGAGCACAGTGATACGCAGGTTTGTGTGATTGAGGAAGTCTGGATTTGCACCGGACGTGTAGTCCCAACTGCACAACATGCCCTTTGATGACACTCAGCTGTTTGGAAGCAAGGCTGACGAGAGCCTGGAGAAGATGCAGACCTCGAAGGTGGCAGTCATATCACTTGGTGCCGCTATTAGACAGCCACAACTGTCACACCCCAGTGGACCTGCTTGGAGGGGTAGTTCCTTTGGTTACTACTCCTCATTTGGTAGAGCGAGAGGACTTGCCGGTCAAATGGGCCAAAGAAAGTTCCCTCAGGGCCGATGGGGGAGAGGTGCCAAGTCTACCCAAGCAGCGGGTGCTTTATCCTCAGCCGCTGCTTCAGCCGCCTCAAAACCTCTCTGAGGCCTTAACCCACAAAACCCTGGTGGGAGGCAGACTCTCTCAGCATCTGCAAGAATGGCAGGGCATTACTTCAGATGTGTGGGCATTGGGAACAGTAGCCCAGGGTTACTGCCTCCGTTTTTTAAGAAGGACTCTGGATCATCCATCAGGTATCCACTCATTCAAAGTTCCAGATCTGTTCCTTTTGCTGGAGATTTCCAGCCTGCTAGAAAAAGGTGCTATAGAAACAGTGCCTGTGACGGGGAGGAACAAACGGTAGTAATCTCCCTATTTCCTAATTCCCAAGAAGGACAGAGGATTGAGACCCATCTTGGACTTGAAATACTTGAACAAGTTCCTTAGGAAAGACAAGTTCAAGATGGTCACCCTTTCTCAGATCCTCCAGGTCCTCCAGCTTCAGGCTTGGATGGTGTCATTGGACCTTCAGGATCCTTACTTTATGTGCCTATCCATCACAGGCACAGAAGGTTCCTGAGGTTCGCCATTGGCAGTTCTCATTATCAGTTCCAAATTCTGCCATTTCACGTCTACCCCTAACTGGTCGATTGGCTGATCAGGGCCCGTTCTCCCAAATAGGTCCTGGAACATCTCACAATAATCTCCATGCCCTCCACAGACTGGGCTTCTCCCTCAATTTCAAGAAGTCCCACATGATACCATCTCAAAGGCTCCAGTTCATCGGAGCAGTCCTAGATGCATCCTTAGGAAAAGCCTTACCACACAAGGTGAGGGCTCAGCATATTCTGCAGATGGTCACCACATTCCAAAGTGCCCAGTGTCATCCAGCCTTCTATTTCTTGAGGTTGCTCGGCCTCATGGCATCAAGCATTTTCCTGGTGCCAGAGGCTCTCCTGAGGATGAGATCTCTACAGTGGGCGCTCAGGACACAGTGGTCTCACTTCTCGGGCAAGATTTCATAACTGCTTCAGGTTCCGAGCAGGGTCGCATAGGATCTCCTATAGTGGGCCTGCAAGGACAATATTCTGAAGGGAGAACCTTTTTGGCAACCATGTCCAGAAATAACAGTAGTTACAGATGCCTCACTCACAGGGTGGGGAGCCCATACCACCAATAATCTGACAGTCATCAGTCACTGTCTCCATCGGAGTCCAAACTACACATCAACCTTTTGGAGCTGAGGGCAATCAGACTAGCACTGAACGCCTTTCTGCCCTCTGTATGGGGAAAGAATGTCCTGATAATGACAGACAACACAGTGGCCATGTACTACCTCAACAAAAGAGGTGGTCTAGGGTCCCTACCACCGTGCTGAGAGGCAATGCAGCTCTGGTTCTGGGCAATTCAAGAAGGAATCTGCCTATCTGCATTTCACCCAGCAGGCGATGATATCATGGCAACGAATGCTCTCTGAGCTGGCAGATCAGTGTCTCCCATGAGTGGAAACTGGTGTCCAGTCAACTGGTCGACAACAAACTGGTCGACTGCAATTTGGTCGACACCATTTGGTCGAATGCCAAATGGTCGAATTTTTTTTTTTTTTTATATATATATGTGTTTTGTGGGTTTTCGTGTGGGGAAAAAAAAGAAAAAAGAAAAAAAAAGGGGTTTGGGGGGGGGGGGGGACCCCCCAAAAAAACCAAAAAATGGGTAAAAAAAAAAAAAAAAAAAATTCGACCATTTGGCATTCGACCAAATGGTGTCGACCAAATTGTCTGTCGACCAAATGTTTTCGACCATTTGACTGGTAACCGTGGAAACTAGCTCAGGAAGTCCTTCAGGAGAGGGTTGCCCTTTGGTGATCCCCTCAAGTGGATCTGTTTACGACCATTGTCAACCGGAAATGCGAACTGTTCTGCTCCAGGGAATTTCCCCCAAGAGGAGCTCTAGGGGATGCGTTCGTAGGGGACTGGTATTTTCTACTCATGTACACGTTTCCTCCAGTCCCTGGCATTCCTCAAGTCATCAGGAGATTGAAACAGTTCGGGAAATCCATTATCCTAATTGCTCCGGACTGGACCCGGCGGACGTGGTACCCAGACTTTCTGGACATATCCATCTGCCCTCCAATGCGTCATCCACAAAGAGAGGAGCTTCTCTCGTAAGAGTAGTGTCTGGCTCTCCATGCAGAGGTCCAAAACACTCAACCTTCACGCATGGTTTCTGAGAGGTTGAATAATTGAACAGAAAAGTAACCATGTAATCAATAATTGCAAGCAATGTATGCCACTTCACAATATTAATCTAATTGGGTATCTCCAACTTACTTAAAGTCAAAAGAAAAAGTGCACTGAAAATGTATTGTTCTGCAGAAATAATAAGGGGTAATCTCACACTAAACACAATCCCACCAGCACAGTGTATGAAATGTAGTACAAGGTAAGAAAATACTACCATTGAGTGCCTAACACAAATAACTAGAACGACACTAAAAAACAAATAGTGAATGTCTAAATTAAGAGTTAAGTATCCCTTCCAGCCTAAAATATAAAAACCAAAATCCACAAACTGTTACTCTGTCTATATGTATCTAAATAAGCACTCACCCATCAATCTGCAAATAACTCAAATAATCCAGCAAAGATGCATCACACAGTAAACAAACAATTACTAAATACAGCCAGTGAGTATCCTTGTTAACAGGACAAAACAAAATAAAACAGAAGGTAAGTATGCTTTTAAAACTCACCAGAACAGCACACTGTCCTCATCCTTAAACCAACCTCCATCTAAGCGAGAAAAAAGGTCTCTGCTGGCATATGCAGCACTTATTATATATACAGAACAACATTTTTCAGTGCACTTTTTCTTTTGACTTTGAAAAAGTTGTATGTGGCATATATTTTTTGCAATTATTAATGGTTAAATGTTTGCTTTTCTGTTCATTAATTTATATGTATGTTGGTGGCAATTCCTGAAGAAGAGTTGTATAAGCTTGAAACGCGTCAAAAGCCAAGGCATTCTGCATGTCATCATTTTGTAAAATGTAACGTCAAGTGGCTCTGTGAAATTCATCAAGAATAAGACCACAAAGTTGTTCTTTGCATAAAACCACAAAGTTGCCCGCGTAGGCTAAAGGCGCGGTGTTGTGCGACGCAGGTGTTTGGCGACGAAGGGGAGCAGCGCTGAGTGCGAGTATGTTGCACAGTCATCTACCAGCAGCAACCATAAGGTAAGAAAGGTCCGGGCAGTGGGAGCAGCCACTGCTGCTCTCTGCTAAACTGCCCGGTCTTGCGCTTACATCTACTTAATCGCCTGGCTTAACGTGCTCTGTCTCTGCACAACCTTAGGCTTTCCCCTCTTGCGGTTAACCGTACTTTGTGTTTAGTGAGTTTATGCTGTGTCCTGAGACTGCTGTGCCTCTGCACGGTTAACTGCTCTGATTTTGAGGTGTGTCCCCCCAGCCCCCTGGTTCATACTACTCTACTGTTGGTTACTGTTGTCTACTGTGTTCTGCTGTGTCCACTAGGCTCTCTCCCACTCTCTAGTTTCCCACTCCACTGTGGTTACTGTTGGCTGCTGTTGTATTCCACTTGCCCCCTCTAGATTGAGCTCTGTTGTCCCCGCTGTGTCACTGTAATCCCCTTGTTGTGTGTCACCTGCCTTGCTGCTTCTTGTTGGTTCCCTACTGTGTTATCTCCTCAACCCTCTTTGTGCATCCTGCGTTGTGTAGCGCTGAGATGTGCTCCTCCCCCTCTCTCTTCTTCTCTCACTTCCTCCAACTTTCCTCCTCGCACCCTCTATGGTGCTCTTGATTTCTCCCATCTACTCCAACTGCTACTCTATCACCTATCCTATCCCTCTCACTAGGTCTGGAAGGAAAAAGTTCAAGAGGGATATCCTGGTCTCCATCTGAGGCCTCCCGATAGCTGATAACGGTTTATAGTGATTGTTTCAACAGCCATAGTTTCAAATGGCAAAGTTTCGACAACAAATGCGTCGAAAAAATGCATTTATTTTTAGTTTTTTTAAGGGGGGGTCCTCCCCCGCCCCAACGCCTGTTTTTTTTTTAACCCTTAACACCCATTTTAGTAAAAAAAAAAAAAACTTTACCTAACAAAGAAATGCATTTTTTCGATGCATTTTTGTCGAAACATTTGGCATTCAAAACTATTATTTCGAAACAATGCCTGGATACCCTGATAACCACACCAGCGCTTCCTCCAGACAGACTCTCACCGACATCCTCTTTGCCGTTCCCTCTCCAGACCTATGGACCCTTTGTATGGTCTCTGTTTTCTCTCCTTTCTCCTCCTCTCCCATTAATGGTGGCACCCAATGGGAGGTCTTCTTGACCTAATTTCATTCCTCCAAAGCCATCATCAATGTCTATCTAAGTGGTACCGTCATGGTCCAAGGCTCCTTCTTGAGAGGTGTCTCCCGCATCTTATCAACTTCCTCCCTTCTCCTGCTACTCCTTCTACCACCTCTCGCGCTCCTCTGCCACCTCCACCCTCCTCCTCTGCCTCCACTCTGGCACCCCCCTCCTCTTCCTCTCTGGCTCCTTTGCCATCTCCACCCTCCTCCTCTGCCTCCACTCTAGCACCCCCCCCTCCACCTCCTCTCTGGACCCTATGACACCTCCTCCTACTGCCTCTGCCCACTCTCTGGTCCCTCTGCCACCTCTGCTGGTTGTACCTCACTCCTCGACACCTCCCCGGAAGTCTTTCAGGTGTGGCAACATGCTCCACGTCGCTACTCTCGCTCTGTCGTCAAATACTCCTCTGACATATGCCACCTCCTTGAAGACCTTGACCTGGATGTCCTCTCTCTCACGAGACATGGTTCACGGCCAGCTCTGTCACCAGTTTTGACACTCTCCTCACTGAGGGCTACAAGATCCTCTCCGAGCCCAGAGACAAACGGCCCGGAGGTGGAGTGGCTCTGATCTTTCATGAGTGGGTCCCTGCTTCTGTCACTCCTACTCAGGCCTATTCCTCCTTTGAATGTCTGGTCTGAAGGCTCTCTCTCTCTCCAGGCCTCTCTCTGACTGTGGCCACCATGTACAGGCAATCTGGCCAGGTCACCCTCTTCATCTCCGAATGGGCTGACCTCTCCTCCTCTCTCCCTGCCTCTACCTCTCAACTTCTCCTCGGAGAACTCAGCATCCTCACGGATGCTTCTAATCCCTCCTCCGGGCACTTCCGTAAACTTTGCGACTCTCTCTCCCTTGCCATTTATGATGCTTATGCGAAAATACGAACTAAAACAACATGGCGCTGGTGCGCAGCCATCTTGGACACTCATCTCCCATCACCGTAATGAAAGCCTGCGTCTACGTGGGCTCAGTAAGAATAAACATGTATTTTCGCAGCGAAGGAAAGGCAAGGTCACATAAATATTGCTGCTGTGTGGACTTACTGTGGAAGATAGTTGTTGTATTGTCCGCTGAAGGGCGAGCCTGAGACGGAGTCGGAGCGCTCTGCAGGTTCTGTGATAAGGGGTTCTGGGGATTAATGCGAGGAGGGGCAAGCTGCCTTTTTCCACTTTAGGCTGGTTTTTCCACTCTTTGCCCCTTCTGCTTGTGATCTGCTCTTTGGCCGAGGGCAGTCATAACTGAGAAGGGTCGGGACATGCCCCCATAAAGAGAAGAGGTTTTTCCTGTGTGGTCAGCAGTTAGAATCTGGACCCCCGGATGATGCAGTCTGGGAGGAGACCCCGCTATTACGAGTGATCTCTTTGCCTACCTGCTCTGAGACTAAGCAGTGTTGTAGAGGCCAAGATGAAGGTGTCTTCTGCTACATTGATCCTCTCTTTTTCTATGTTTCTGTATAACTAACTATATGTTTATTTTGTGAATGATGTGTTCATATATAAGGAGTGAGTAAAGGGCCTATAACGAGCCATTTACATTTTTACGATAACTAAGGATGTAAGTGTGATTTCTTGTCTGTCTGAGTCCAATAACTTGTTTTGTCAGGGTCGTGGGAAGAGGTACGTCTAAGGTTCACGCCACGTTGCCAAGCAAAAGCAAAACATGTTGGCGCTGCGAGCAGGGTCTTTGTGGTGATATTGATGCCAAAGGATCCTGTTAAAAATTTGAATTTAAAGTTTTGGGCGAACGGCAAAATAATAATTTTTTTTTTGGTTGAAAATTGAGGCATGAACTGTCACGATGCCTGCCCCCGGAAAGCCAGACCAGGCCCAGCAACCCCGGGAGCAGGCATCATGCCACTTGAAGCATGCCCAAAAACCCCGGTTAGGGGCTATTTGGCTACAGTCCTGGCGCCTATGGCGCCAGGCTCATAAGAATAAAGTCAGTCCTGGCGACATGGGCGCCAGGCTCATTACAGAAAACTTACCTGATGCAGACCATGCTGCATACCTACCTGATGCAGACCATTCTGCACGAAGCCACAAGCCAAATGAGGCTTAGAGGGACTATTTTACCTCAGGGACACCTTTCCTCCTGGGTGGGGCTGTGGAAGAATACTTACCTGGAACTTCTTCCAAGGCTATTTAAGCCACACCCGGACAGCCACACGTGATTCGCGTTATTCTGCGTTCTGCAGCGTAACGCTCACCGTGTCTTCAGCAGCTCCAGTCTTCAGCCACGCCCGCTTCAGCCCTGGAACACCTGGAACAAGAAAAGGAGAAGGAGAAGAGATCAGAACAAAACCCTTACCTGAATCCTTGATCCAGCACATCGTCGATCTGGAAGAGAGAAGCCTTCACAGTGCCTCGCAGCGCCGCGCTGAACTCACCATCCGGGGCTGCATTCCTTTACTCCATCGCGAACCCAGCATCTCCAGGCCATTCTTCAACACCTGGGGGAGACGAGAACAAATAGGTGAGCAAGGGCAATACAAACCACCCCAAAGACTTACCTGATTACCACAGGGGGGTACTCACCTCACCTCGGGTCGGCGCAGTCAATTCTGCATCACCGCCGCACCCCGGCCCCTAAGGGGAAAACAAGGACAATACAACCTACCCCCAAAAACTTACCTGATTTACCACAGGGCGGTACTCACCTCATTTCGGGTCGGCGCAGTTAATTCTGCATCATCGCTGTACCCCGGCCCCAAAGGGGAGAACCACAATAGACTTACCAGGATCTTACCAATTGCCACTTGGAACTCTTCTATTGGTTTAAATCTGCAACCTGCAAGGAATCTGGCAGAGTGAAGATCAGACTTTTGAACTCTTACGAACGATTGGACTTGGAGTCAATACTGGAACTCGCCAATTCCTCCACGCCAGTGAAGTAACTGGTCGTCTATGCGCCCCTGCGCTCGACGCAGGATGGAGAGCTCATCTTTCCAAATCATCAGGTGAGATTAAGAGGGGACTTCAGGAGTGTTCTGTGGGCAGACAAGGGGAGTGGGAAGGCGGGTTAACGCTCAGATTACGGGAGGTTAATTCCCCTTCTCCATTGCAGAAAGATATTTGTACGAGTCCAACAAACAAAGCTAAGTGGGTCTGTCCAGTCTGTCATCTCGGCTCTACGTGTTACTCTGGTGGAAGCAACAGCGGGCCAGTCCAGATCGACGCCCCGTGGGAATCAGGTGAGCGTAACAGAACGCGAAGCCTACACAAATACCCACCTGGGTGTCATGGAGACCTCGGGAACTGATCAGTTGGCCCAATTATTAGGGAAACTAAGGGCCGAAGTGCATTCCGCCTGCCAGGAAACCAATGCCCTCAGGAGGGAATTGATATTTTCAAAAGAACGAACAGATGATTTGGCCAGACAGCTATTACAAAGCCAGGCTGGACAAACACCTCTAACTGGACTCGGGGCCAGCCCAGCTCCGGTGCCACCGAGTAACCCGGTGCAGATAAACCTTCCTGGAGCCGTTCCCTTTGCTCCGCCTGAACGCTTTGCCGGAGACCCAAAAAGGTTTGCTATATTCATGAATCAATGTCGCTTACACTTTTTATGTAGACCTGGAGCTTTCCCAAACGATCAAGCCAAGGTAGCTTTTGTACTGTCATATCTCAGCGGCAGTGCAGCGGACTGGTCCATTCCGCTAGTAAATCAGGATGACCCGATTCTTCGAGATTTCCAAGGTTTTCGAACAAGCATGGAAAGACTGTTCGCCCGACATTCTCAAGGACCGGCTTTGGATAACGAACTTTTATCCTTACGGCAAGGTAATCAGGATCTTTTATCTTACATTGCAACTTTCAATAGATTAGTTGTGGAAACCGAAGGCCTGAAGCCAAGCGAATTACATTATTCCATCGAGGGCTTCGGGGAGAACTCAAGGATGTTTTAGCCCAAGTCGTGAATCCGCCTCTAGACTGTGCTGAATATATATATTTTGTGGTCCAGTTAGATCACAGACTTCAAACCAGAAAGGCTGATCGAACCAAGTTTGAAAACAGGGTCTTGGTTAAAACCTACGTAAACTCTAAGGGGGTAGATGCCTCAGAACCCATGCAAATCGGGGGGTTAGAGGACCCTTAACCCAAAAGGAAAGAGAAAGAAGGCGGCAACAGCAATTATGTCTATATTGCGGGGCTACTGGTCATTTCCTTCGGAACTGCCCTGTAAAACCACCCAAGAAAACTATAGGAGCAGCAGACGAAAACCACTTGAAACCTGACTAGGGAAACGACCACGCCCGGCAAGCGTAGAGGTCAGCTTGCTGAGCTTAAAAAAGGACACTCTGACCTCGCATTTCACCATACCCATGGTCCTTATAGATCCAGAGCAGCCATCACGCATGCACGCGGTAAAGGCGTACGTAGATAGTGGAGCCATAGGAAACTATTTGGACTACGGATTGGCTTCCAGGATGAATCTATCTCTCACCCGAAAGACCACTGCCGATGTTGTCACCACTGTTGATGGAACTGAAATTGCCTCTGGGCCCGTAACTCATTCCACTGCAGAGATGACATTGCTGGATCAGGATGGACACCGAGAGGTTATGGTGTTAGATTTAATCAAGGCTCCACAGTTTCAACTGATACTGGGAATCCCTTTGTTGGAAAAACACAATCCCTGTATTGATTGGCGAGAGAAGAGACTAACCTTCCCAGAATGTGCAAACACCTGTTACCCAAAGAGAACTTTAAATTCAGTACTGGCCCCAATAATCCCAGCTGCCATACAATTACCTGCTGAATACCAAGACTTTCAGGATGTCTTTCAAAAGGAGCAGGCAAACACCTTACCACCGCACAGATCGTATGATTGTCAAATAGATCTCATACCAGGAGCACAGCCACCTTGCAGCAGAATCTATGCCCTCACGGAACCTGAAAATCTCCACTTGCGCCAGTACCTAGACCAGTATCTTGCTAATGGCTTCATCCGCCCGTCCAAGTCCCCTGCATCTTCCGCTTTGTTCTTCGTGCCTAAAAAGGAAGGCGACCTTAGAACATGCATTCACTACCGCGCGCTGAATCAGATAACTATCAAGAATCGATACCCATTGCCTTTGATCCCTGAACTACTAGACCAGGTAAAGAACGCTTGTATATACACAAAACTAGACCTTCGGGGGGCATATCATCTGGTACGCGTCAAAGAGGGTGACGAATGGAAGACTGCTTTTCGCACCAAGTACGGATTATTTGAGTACCAGGTGATGCCTTTCGGACTGTGTAACGCACCAGCGGCCTTCCAGTTCTTCATGAACGATGTCTTCCGAGAGCTCATCGATGTTTGTGTAGTCGTTTACATCAACGATATCTTAGTATACTCCCTATCATAATCCGATCATGTAAAGCACGTCCGAGCAGTCCTACAGAAGTTACGCCAGTATAGGTTATATGCTAAACTGGAAAAGTGCATCTTTCACGCTATGGAAGTAGAGTTCCTTGGATTTATTCTGACCCCAAAAGGAATCCGGATGGATACACGTAAGGTGGACGCAATTCTTAATTGGCCTTCGCCAAGCTCAGTCAAAGGAGTTCAAAGCATGCTCGGCTTTGCCAATTTCTACCGCAGGTTCATCCCAGACTTCTCACACATTGTACATCCCATTACAGCACTATTGCGAAAGAATAAACGCTTTGCATGGACAGAAGAAGCCAATAACGCCTTCCAAGAGTTAAAAAAGAAATTCATGTCCGCTCCTGTATTACAACACCCGCGCCCAGAGCTTCCCTACATAGTGGAAACAGATGCATCCAGTTCAGCTATGGGAGCAGTACTCTCCCAAAAGGATCCCGAAACTAACCGGCTGCACCCAGTGGCGTTTTGGTCAAGAAAGTTTTCGGCTCCCGAATTAAATTATGCCATAACCGACAAGGAGCTGTTGGCCATCAAGTCCGCCTTCAAGGCTTGGCGGCACTATCTGCTGGGCACCAGACATACCATTACGGTCATCACTGATCACCACAACTTACAATACCTAAAGGTAGCCAAGGCCCAATCTTCACGCCAACTCCGTTGGGCATTGTTCTTCGCCGAGTTTGATTTTGTAATAACCTATCGACCAGGTTGTAAAAACGGAAAATCTGACGCCCTGTCCCGAATTGGAATGGGAGAAACAGAAAGAGCTTTAGAACCTGTACCCATAATTCACGAACAGAGGATCCTTGGTCTGACATCCATACACTCTCTGGAGGACATTCAAGAAAGGGTCCATCAACTCTTTGATTCCGATGCCTTACAGGGCTGGGCAAGGAAAGGTCCAGAGTATTCTGTCACCAACAATCTACCTTATTACCAAGGCCGGCTATTTCTGCCACTAGAGGAACTACAGAAACTTGTAATTTCTCATTACCACGACACCTTGATGGAAGGGCATCCTGGCATTGCAAAAACTGAAGCCAAAATCAAGCAACAGTTTTGGTGGCCCACCTGGCGAAAAGATGTCAAGTTGTTTGTCATGTCTTGTGGCATTTGCGCTCAAAATAAAGGGGAAAAGAAAAATCCCTCTGGATTATTACAACCATTAGACATACCACCTACTCCTTGGCATACCTTGTCATTAGACTTTATCACAGATTTACCCCCGTGCAATGGTTATAACACCATTCTAGTTATTGTAGATCTTTTTTCTAAAATGGCCCATTTCATTCCTTTAAAAGGAATACCTTCAGCTTCAATCCTGGCCAAGGAGTTCCTTGAAAATGTTGTCTGGCTACATGGCTTTCCTTCCGTGTTAATTACGGACCGGGGAAGTCAATTTATTTCACATTTTTGGAGGAAGTGCTGCCAGCTGGCACAAATTGATGTTAGGCTTTCAACCAGCCACCATCCCCAGACCGACGGTCCAACAGAGAGAACCAACCAGACTCCTGAGCAATACCTACGTGTATGCTACATCAATCTGAGGGGGATTGGAAAGACATTCTTTGGATCGCCGAGTATGCATACAATAATTCGGTACACTCAGGAACTAAACAAAGCCCTTTTTTTTACCATATATGGTCACCATCCTCGAACCTCAGATTTAGATTCTCCACAGCATTTAGAGATGCCCGCGGTGGACCATCTCCACGCTGTTATCACACAAGCCTTTAAAGAGGCAACAGCACATTTACAAAAGGCTAAGGATAAATACAAGAAGGATGCTGATCAACACAGGAGTGAAGCGCCGCAATACCAAGTAGGGGACCAAGTATGGTTAGCCACCAAGTACTTACCACTCAAGGGAACACAGACTTTTAACCCCAGGTATTTGGGACCTTATTCTATTAAGGCTATAATTAACCCAGTGGCCATCAAGCTGGACCTGCCTGGTCATATGCGTGTTCATCCTGTTTTTCACGTGTCTCTTTTGAAGCCTGTGCAACCAGGAACTAGGCTAACCACCCCACCTGAACCTATCCTCATAGACGGAGAACCCGAATTCGAAGTCAAGAATATCTTGGACTCTAAAAGGGTGAGATCAAAACTCTTCTATCTCATTGATTGGAAAGGTTATGGTCCACAAGAAAGATCTTGGGAGCCTAGTGACCATGTGCATGCACCTCAATTAGTGAAAAAATTCCACCAAGACTTTCCAGACAAACCTAGGCCGAGAGGGAGAACAGCTTTAGGAGGGGCCTTGAGGGGGAGTGCTGTCATGATGCCTGCCCCCGGAAAGCCAGACCAGGCCCAGCAACCCTGAAAGCAGGCATCATGCCACTTGAAGCATGCCCAAAAACCCCAGTTAGGGGCTATTTGGCTACAGTCCTGGCGCCTATGGCGCCAGGCTCATAAGAATAAAGTCAGTCCTGGCGCCATGGGCGCCAGGCTCATTACAGAAAACTTACCTGATGCAGACCATGCTGCATACCTACCTGATGCAGACCATGCTGCACGAAGCCACAAGCCAAATGAGGCTTAGAGGGTCTATTTTACCTCAGGGACTCCTTTCCTCTCAGGTGGGGCTGTGGAAGAATACTTACCTGGAACTTCTTCCAAGGCTATTTAAGCCACACCCGGACAGCCACACGTGCTTCGCGTTATTCTGCGTTCTGCAGCGTAACGCTCACCGTGTCTTCAGCAGCTCCAGTCTTCAGCCATGCCCGCTTCAGTGCCTTGCAGCGCCGCGCTGAACTCACCATCCGGGGCTGCATTCCTTTACTCCATCGCGAACCCAGCATCTCCAGGCCATTCTTCAACACCTGGGGGAGACTAGAACAAATAGGTGAGCAAGGGCAATACAAACCACCCCAAAGACTTACCTGATTACCACAGGGGGGTACTCACCTCACCTCGGGTCGGCGCAGTCAATCCTGCATCACCGCCACACCCCGGCCCTTAAGGGGAAAACAAGGACAATACAACCTTCCCCCAAAAACTTACCTGATTACCACAGGGGGGTACTCACCTCATCTCGGGTCGGCGCAGTCAATTCTGCATCACCGCCGCACCCCGGCCCCTAAGGGGAAAACTAGGACAATACAACCTAACCCCAAAGACTTACCTGATTTACCACAGGGGGGTACTCACCTCATTTCGGGTCGGCGCAGTTAATTCTGCATCATCGCTGTACCCCAGCCCCAAAGGGGAGAACCACAATAGACTTACCAGGATTTTACCAATTGCCACTTGGAACTCTTCTAGTGGTTTAAATCTGCAACCTACAAGGAATCTGGCAGAGTGAAGATCAGACTTTTGAACTCTTACGAACGATTGGACTTAGAGTCAATACTGGAACTCGCCAATTCCTCCATGCCAGTGAAGTAACTGGTCGTCTACGCACCCCTGCGCTCAACGCAGGATGTTGAGCTCATCTTTCCAAATCATCAGGTGATATTAAGAGGGGACTTCAGGAGTGTTCTGTGGGCAGACAAGGGGAGTGGGAAGGCGGGTTAACGCTCAGATTACGGGAGGTTAATTCCCCTTCTCCATTGCAGAAAGATATTCGTACGAGTCCAACAAACGAAGCTAAGTGGGTCTGTCCAGTCTGTCATCTCGGCTCTACGTGTTACTCTGGTGGAAGCAACAGCGGGCCAGTCCAGATCGACGCCCGCTGTTGCGTAACATGAACTATAGGGAAGTGAAATATCCATTTGATAAAATGAGTTACCTATTTAGGAAAAAAGCAGGCGGAGACTGTTCTGAGGTAACTATCCCAGGGTGAGGGGGTGTGGCTAACTAGCTATGGAATAGGATGTGCCTTCTCGTGCAGCTCCTGCCGATCCGACATCGATCCTGGAAATTATGCCTGGAAAATACTACTTGCGCTCCAGAAATGAAGCTATGGGCGTCTGAATAGGTACCCTGCGGCTGGCTTGGATATTAAGTGAATTGTGTCTGGCACTCCGGAGAAAATAGAACTTTGGGTACGCGGCCACCCTGATACATTGTCGCCAAGATGGCGGACAACAAAGAGATCTCACCCGCGACCTCGGGGAGGACCAATTGCACCGGAACGGCAATGGGAAACGAATGAAAGTTGCCGCCACAGGACGTGCTGCGCAGTACTTGTAAAGTTTGCACCGGATATTCTTTTTATTGTAACAGTGTGGCAGTGCTCTGGGGCTTGAGCAGGTGAAGCGGCCGCCACGCTGGGGCAGAGCCGCCGTGCCACGGACGTTAGGCACCTGGAGTCTGCGCGGCTCCCTGCTGCTTGCGAACATTGTGACAAAGACCCGGACCGCGAGTGGCGGTGAGACCAGTGGGAGGGACGCCACCCACGTGCGGCTTACAAACGACTGCAGCGGGGCCCCGGACGCCTGCCGAACATAACGGGAGACTGCAGAAGCTAACGAGAGTGCAAGCGGACATGAACAGAATGTTGACTAGGCGAGCCGCATAGGATGAAGACGACAACGTTGTTATCTGTAAATATCCCCCGACTGAAGCAGGGCACAGAAAACATGGATGGACAGGTCGCCTGGTTTTAAGGCTATTTGGGAGCAACTCTCCACGGAAGGAGGGAATACACTGGCGTTTGGTGCGCGCCAGGGGCCCGCTCTTCTATGATAGGGGCCCAGGAACGGATCCAACATTGTGGGCTGCATGCAGACGAGATCCACATAGGGATGCTGGTCTCACGCTAAAGCGCCGCCGGGCGACACAGACACTTGGGTATGCCGGCATTTCAACATCAAGAGTGGCCAACAATTGGGTCCATCCTGGACATTTGCCGGGTGTCCGCACAATAAGGAGAGAGGCGGCAGGTAGTGGAGCATATATGTTATATTGGACGCACTACAGGCCTGAGTTGCACAGGTGGTGGATAAGCAGGAGCGCCTGGTGGCCTAGTGGAACAAGTGAACGGGGTGCAGACCACAACAGCCAGAGAAAGGACGTGGGAGGACACGACCCGCTCGGAGAATAATATAGTGCTTGCCAACATAGGCCTCAACCTGCTGTGGACAAGGAGTTTGGACCTGAGCTGACCTGGTGGCGCCACTGGAACACAGAGACACGTGCCGGCACGGCACAGAGAAACTGGAACTGCAAACGGAGCCTAGCCTGCACGATGTCAGTAAAAGGTCCCAAGGCCAGGAGTAAACAACCCACAATGGAGGTCTTCGTTAAGGCACAACGGACCCCGCTGCTCCGGCACAAAGCGCAACGGCAGCTTCAATGGGCAGTACCCCTGAAGGAGAAAACACCTCGGTCCTGGCAGCCATAACAGAGCTGAGAACCTCATGGGCGACAACAATGGCGGACCTACGGACGGCCTTGGAGAATAAGATCGATGCGTTTGGAATCGAAGTCACCTTGCTGCGACAAGATGTCGGAGCGCTAGCGGACAGAACAAGCAATCTGGAGAGTGCTGTCAAGACCAACACAGACACCAGCACAAACAATGCTAAGGAGATCCATATACTAAAGCAGCAGGTAGCTAATCTTGAAAACCGAGCAGAGGAGGCGGAAGGAAGGGCGAGAAGGAACAACATCCGTGTGGTCAGCCTGCCGGAAGGGGAGGAAGGCCAGGACCCCACAGACTACGTGGAGAAGATGATCCTGCAGGAGATGGGAGCAGACAAGCTTTCGCAAGGATTTACGGTTGAACGAGCACACCAGGCCCTGACGAGGAAACCGTGGCCCGGTGCCCCTCCCAGAACGATCATTGCGAAGATCTTAAACTACAAGGATAGAGAAAAGATCTTGGAGTACTTCCGCAAAGGTGGAACGATAGAAAGGGCTTCCACCAACATCACGGCGTACCCTGATTACACCATGTTGGTACAGAGACAGCGGTATAGCTACGTGGCGGTCAAGAGGAGACTGCGCACAGCAGGGATCAAGTACATGCTCTTGTACCCGGTGAAGGTCAAGGTCTTACATAAAAGCAGAGCGTTCTTCTTTGACACCCCAGAGGATGCCGCGGCATGGCTGGATTTGCAAGGTTGCCCGGAGCGCAATGAGGAGCAAGATCACGAGGAGCGTGACAAGTGTGATGGAGGTGCGGTGGATGCCAAGGGAATAAGCGGGGGAGGACCCTAGTAGAAGTTCGAGAGATGATTGAATAACACTATGGTAATTTATGGGACTTCTTGACCCTGTTGGACTAGAATATAGAGAATTAAGTGCACAAGTTAATTGAATAGCGGTAGGCGTAGTGCGCTTGAAGTAACCAGGAGCTGCAAGATGGAAGTAAACTACCCCCAAGAACTAGTAGTAAAAAAGCCACTAGGGCTTTTTTTACCCTGCTGAGCCGCGAGTACAGGTTAGCACCCGAAAGGGCTAGATGCGGGGGTGCCTGAGATCAAGGGATGGAGCTGGGCAACAGTTGGGGAGGGGGTGGTTGGGTCGGGGAGGGCAGGGGGACGGGGGGGCGTGGGGGGTTTGTAGTGTTTTTAGTTAAAGGGAGTTTAAGTTGGGAAACGAGCCCATATAGACGAGATATGCAGTTGGATTTGGACCACATAGGAGAAAGGAGGAGGGGGACCTCGCCATGTCATGGGGGGACCTTAAAGTAATCACCTGGAATGTCAGGGGTCTCAATAGTTATTTGAAGAGGAACAAGGTTATGCTATACCTACGTAGACAGAAGATAGATATAGCCTTACTGCAAGAAACGCATCTGACTCGAGACAAGATTGAGATGATTGGGAAGAAATGGAAGGGGATGGTAGTGGGATCGTCATACTCGGCGTGTGCCAGGGGACTGATTATTTGGGTGGCGCCACACGTCCCATTCCAGCTGTTAGACGCTGGCTGAGACGCACGGGAGGATGGTCATACTGAGGGGACTGGTGGAAAACAAAGAGATAAGCATTGTCAATACGTATGCCCCGAACCAAAATACAACGGCATATTTTCGGACATTGTGTAACAACCTCAGCTTGTGTGTGGGGAGTGCGGTGATCTGGGGGGGGGGATTTTAACTGTGTACTAAATCCCAAGGTAGATGGATCAGATGGGAAAATTGACAGACCAGCCCCAGCTGCTAAAGCCCTTCAAATACTGCTGAATGATTTCGGGTTCGTAGATGCATGGAAGGAGGGACACCCCCTGGACAGGCAATACTAGCATTATTCTGCTCCGCAACAGTTACATACAAGGTTAGACTATGTCTTTGTCACACCAGAGATACTAACAGAGACCATGCACGCTGAATATAAAGCAAGGGTCCTCTCCAACCACTCGCCTTTGATCCTTGGATGGCAATATCATCCTCCGAGGGCGAGGATACCGACATGGCGTCTCAGAGCTGAAGCGCTGAGAGACCCCCTCTTTAGGGAGGATATGAGGGAGGAAATTATTAATTATTTTGAGACAAATACTGGCAGTGTGGACTCGGCGGGCACATTGTGGGAAGCCTTCAAGGTAGTGGTACGGGGGGTAGCTATAGCTAAATCCAAAGGACTGCAAGCGGGGATCCTGGCTGATGTCTGGGAAGCAGAGGGGGAACTGGAAAGGGTGCAAGAGGGGGGAAATAATACTAAAGAAGACACCGAATCGATACTCTGGTTGCAGCAGAACTGTGCTGGGCAGTGGGAGAGATTATGTAACCTCAACTACAAAAAATATATAGAGAGACAGCACGCGGGAGGGGATAAACCAGAGAGGATCTTGGCATGGCTATACAAGAGTGAAACTCCGAGACCAGCGATTAGAACGATAACAAGGGAAGACTGGAGGGTGGTTGACACTCAAGAGGGAGTTAACCAGGAGTTTGCAGATTACTATAGGCGGCTATATGAAGATGACGGGGAGGATAATCGCGCGACAATTGTAGAAACATTAGAGGACATAGGATTGCCACAGATCAGCGCTGAAGAAAGAGAGTAGCTGGATGAGCCGATTACTCTAGAGGAGTTAGAGGAGGTGGTGAGACAGCTGCCCACTAGTAAGACCCCGGGGGCTGATGGACTCCCAAGTGAATTCTACAAAGCATTTAAAGAGGAGGTGCTTCCTCCGTTGCTGGATATGTTGAATGAGGCATATGAGCTGGGCAGACTGCCAGAGTCACTCAGAGAAGCGATCATAATACTGCTACCCAAGCCGAATAAGTCCGGGCAAAGCTGTGGCTCATACAGACCCCTGTCAATGTTAAATCAAGATAGTAAAATACTGATGACTGTTTTGGGGAATAGACTGAGGAGGGTCACTGGCAAATTAATACATCCAGATCAGACAGGCTATGTCCCTAATAGGAATATATCTAACAATCTCAGAAGGCTCCATAGAGTCATTGAATATGGGAACGAGAATGACGGTGATCTGGCAATTGTGTCACTAGACGTGATAAAGGCCTTCGACTCGGTCAAATGGCTGTGGCTGCTGGCAGCCCTGGCAGGCTACGGGATAGGCCCAGGATATTTGCAGTGGGCCAAAATGGTATACAGCCAACCACTAGCCAGAGTCCAAACAGGAGCAGTGATTTCGGAAAGGTGGCAACTCCGTAGGGGCACCAGACAAGCTTGCCCGTGGTCCCCTATGCTTTATATACTGGCTCTGGAACCATTAGCGATCTATCTGAGGCAACAGTACGACACGATAGGTATCGCGGTAGGGAGTGAACGACATCTAATATCCCTATACACAGACGATGTGCTGTTGTATCTACGACACCCGGAGGAAAACCTCCAGTATATCTTGGAGGTTATGGAAAGATATGCTGGGATGTCAGGTATAGCAGTGAACCCTCAAAAGTCCAGCATGTTCCCATTAGACGGATATAAAGGGATCCCCTTGGAACAAGTCGCAAGAGAAGAGCATAGGTGCAACACTGAGGTAGCTATTAAGAAAATTGAAAATTGCATGAGGTTTTGGGTATAGCTGCCCCTAGCAATGATGGGGCGTGGGGCGATGTTGAAGATGGTGGTCCTGCCTAGGTTACTACACTATTTTGGGAACATCCGTACTGGATCCAAAAGAAGTTTTTCACTGGATTGGACAGCATGTGTAGGGGCTTCCTATGGCATGGGACATGGAACAGAGTGGCTCTCTCGAAGCTACAGAATTTTTATGAGAGAGGGGGTATCAAACTGCCTAATTACGAAGTCTACTATGTAGCAGGCCAGCTGCAATACGTGGCCAAATGGCTCTCTGAGGAGAGCACCTCGGAATCCAGGTTGTTTGGCCAGGATTGCGCCCCATTTTACTTGAGAGCAGTCATGTGGCTGCCCAGGGCAGAGATGGAGGGGCATCCCAAGATGATGGTGCTTGGGTGGAGGATGTGGCATAGGGCCTGCCAAATGATGGAGAACCTGTCCCTGTGTTAAACACAGGAACCACTGGTTGCACTAGCGGGAGGAGAAAAGCAATTACGGGCGATAATCAGGAATCATTGGGAACCGGTTGGGATAGTGACCATGGGAGATATATGGCAAGAGGGGGATATAATAGACTTCGAGACATTGAGGGGGGTAACCGGGTTGCACACAGGCCAGCATATCACGTACCATAGGCTGGTGCAGAGGATTAAGAAAACTTGGCCTGAATTGGTACTGGAGGAAGAACCACATGCGACATAGACTTAATATATGGCATAGCAGAGGGGGGGCACAAGCTATCTAGAATATACGAGATGATGATGTCCAAGGTGGGGAAGGAAGCAGTACAGTTGAGACAAGATTGGGAAGGTGAAGTGGGAGCCACGATGGACGATGGGATGTGGGAACGAGCCCAGGGGTATCATAAGAAGGTGTCGAGGAACGCTAGACTTAAGCAAATACAGCTGTTTATCACGCATAGAGCGTATATGACACCCCAAAGGATATCTATATTTAAGAATGCAGGACGGCAAGCATGCCCTAAGTGCGATGAAGAGAATGTGGGCATGGTGCATATGTTTTGGTCATGCCCGGTCATTGAGTGCTTCTGAAGCAAAGTGGCACACAAGCTAGCCGAAAGAGGTATTAAGATCATAGTGGACACTGTGTGGGCCTGCTTGTTAGGGGGGTACCCAAGGCCAAAGAATCTTAAGCATGTGTGTAAACTAAATGACCTGGCATATGTACTTGCGAAGAGAAGGATTGCTATGGGATGGAAGACATGCCATAAACCAAGAGTGGAGGTATGGTGGAAGGATTTGCAGAAATGGGCGGAGGCTGAAACTATGGTATGGCAGGAAACTAGCTATGTAGGCGGGGAGGAGCAGACTGAGACCCTGATGGCATGCAAATCATTAATAGCAGAATTATTTGGGCCGATGCCGGTCCCTATGGAATCCACGGCATAGAACTCTTTGGCGCAAGATGTGGAATAGAGCGTTTGAGGAAATGGGCTCGTATTGGGGGGGGTGGGTTATGGGAAACAGTGAACAAAATCAAGCGATGTATAATTGAAAGGTTATTGTATGCACTGCAAGTTTGGTTTGTATTGTTTGTTAATAATTAATTAAACATTTTTTTTTTAAACTATCCCAGGGTGGACTAAGAGTCTGTATGATAAGGTCGCACAAACTTGGGCATGTGGTCCCAGTGAGATCTGGGACAAAAGTACAGGAGAGGCGAGCCCGGACAAAGTGGCGAAATGCCTGCGACAGGTGTCTGTAGAGAAGGGGAAAGAGTGTTCGGATCTAAGAAGGGGTTGGATTATGTTGAATGCTTCTCGGAAGATGCACCAACAGAATGTGGAATTACAGGCGAATGTTGAAAGATTGGAAAAGGAGTTGGCTGCTGAAAAACAGATTGCGTTGATGCAGCAGCTCCAAATGAAATTGTATCATGACAGACAAATATCAAGCAGTAGCCGAGTGAGGCGCTATGAGGGTTGCTCGCTACAAATATTGAAAAAGACGAGGAAGGGTAAACTCTCGTAAGGTGGCATCTGTGATTGCTTCCGCAGGAATGGATTGGGACCCCGATCAGTGGGTTAGAGATGTATTCGATAGTACTAGTACTGAAAGTGGTTCCGAGTCAGAGGTTGTACCCAAACCGGAACCTGGCCGTAAAGAGGTAACTGTTAAACCTGTAGTACGTAGGAGGATGAGTTGTCATCCAATGAATTCGGGAGGAGGAGTGGTGGATATGACCGCACTTGAGGATTACTCACAACAGGAGATTGAGGAAATAATTAACCGATTGAAACAGTGAGCTGGTGAATCTTTATTAGCTTGGATGATTAGATTATTGGATGGAGGGGCAGCGGGTCTCCTGGAAGATGCTATAGATTCCGCTAGGTTCCTAGCCTTAACACAGGAAGTCCAGATACAGGAGACCCTACGTGCAGGTCCTCCTCGTGATGCTAACGGGGACAAGGGGCAAATGTCTCTCTTACAGTTAGCGGCCCAGGGGTGTAATCGCAAGTACCCGATTACGTCAGATTGGCCGATTGAGGAGAAGAAATGGTACACGCAGAAAGAGGCTATTCAAAGAGTTAGGGAACATGCTATGAAAGAAGCCATTCATGTAGAAACTCCAGAGCACCTGGGGTTGGTGACCTCTCAGTCTCTGCTAGAAATACCCTTATCTGATCTCGAGAATATACAAATATTATGATGACCCTGTTGGTGGGAATGACTGGTAAAATAACGGATGAGGTGGTGGATGCCATTAGGCAATTGGCAGATCTAGGAGAATGGGAAAAACCAGAGGAACGACCTAGGTGGAGAGGGAGGGGTGAAGTGAAAGACGCACTCCTGGGAAGAGGTTTGATAGCCGAGACACTTGCGTATCCAGAAAGGATATGTTTCTAGCTTTACTGAAAGATGGAGTGCCGCTGGAAGATATTGATGGGATCGAAATGCAGGAAATGTATCAACTGTATAAAAAACGGGACCTAGATGGGAAGGAGCGTTACAAATAAGTGAAACAACAAGAAATGCATAAACCAAAGGAGGAGGAGGATCCTTTTGACCACCTCCAGAGGGGGGAGACGATGAGTCTCCCAATAGGTCTGTCCCCTCCCAGGCCACCTATGCAGACTTAAGGAAGATGGTAAGTGCAATGGTGGAAAGGGTATCCAAATACACGCACTCCAAATACGAATAGGATGAAGGTCAAACTCCGGTAACAGCCCACGTTAAGGTAGACAGACAGCCTCATGTAAAAGTGAAATTATTTTGGCAATCTGGAAATACACAAGAGGTTCCAGCCTTAATTGATACCGGGGCAGAGGCCTCATTGATGCATGGAAATCCTCCAAGATTTAAGGGAAGACCTTTTATGATCACTGGAGTAGGGGGCAAAGAGACCTTTGCAGTCCAAATGAAAATCGATATGAAAATTGGTCACTTGAAAAGAGACACATATCAAGTATTCTTCCCCTTCCCAGATATATTATTGGATTTGATATTTTAGAAGGGTTGACCCTCAGATTAGGAGTTCAACTTTATCAGTTCGTGGTGAGTGCTTTCACTTGTACACCCGTGATTGTTGGACAATTGAAGGTGCCCCGGTGCAGGTTCGGATAGCCCCTAAAAGTGTGTCCATGGAACAATATCGAATTCCCAGGGGGCAGAAGGAAATTTCAGAAACCATCAAAGGGTATGTTGAAGCCGGTGTTTTATGTCCAGTAACCACGGCTTGGAACAATCCGATCTGGCCCGTCAAAAAAAACAGACGGTAGCTGCAGAATGACTGTTGATTATCGCAAGTTGAATAAACACACTCCTCAGCTAGTACCGGATGCAGTAACCTTGGTAGAAAATGTACAGAAATTTGAGGGAACTTGGTATGCAGTGTTGGACTTGGCTAATGCCTTCTTCACCTTACGAATTGCTGATGACTGTCAGGAGCACTTTGCATTTTCTTGGAATGGGAGGCAGTATATGGTTCAACGTTTACCAATGGGCTACATTCATAGTCTGACAATCTGTCACCAGCTGGTGGCAGAACGCTTGGACAAAATTCTGCGCAAACCGGATGTACACATTGTGCATTACATTAATGACCTATTAATCCAAGGTAAGGATGAGAATAGTGTGCTAATACACCTAAACCTTATCAGAGATGGTTTACGGAAAAAGGGGCGGGAGATTAATGACACCAAAATCCAAGGTCCGGCAGAGACTGTGATTTTTCTAGGAATACAATGGCATAATGGGCATCGTGAGATGGTGCCGAAAGCCAAACAAAAGATCCTCAAGTTTTTTACTCCAAGGACTAAGAAACAAGCGCAACAGTTTATTGGGCTGTTTGGACTCTGGAGACAGCAGATACCACATATGGGACAGATTTTGGCGCCCCTTTACAGAGTGACACGTAAGAAATTCAATTTTGAATGGGGTGAAGAGCAAGAAAGAGTGTTTCAATTGGCTAAAGACACCATTCAGAAAGTACTTGAGCTTATGGCCATTGAGGGACGGGGAGGAGTGAAGTTAAATGTATCAGTACAGGATGCCTATGCCAACTGGAGCTTATGGCAGAAACAGGACAGAAAACGGGTGCCCTTAGGATTTTGGAGTAGAAAGTTGCTCGATTCTGGTGACAGATATACTCAAGAACAAATGACGGTGGGTTATGATATCTTGGTCCAGCCTGAAATACCAATTATGCAATGGGTACTAAGCTCCCCTAAAACACACCGAATTGGACATGCACAAGAGGCTAGTATCATCAAATGGAAATAGTACAGGTGGCGTGGCAAAATTACATGAGCAAGTGGCAGGAGTCCCACTAGTAGACCTTGAGCGAGAGGGAGAGATGCTTATTGATGAATCTACAGTTAAATGGGGGATCCCATTTGGAGAATTATCAAGTGAACAAGTTGAGCATGCATTGTTTACTGATGGTTCAGCCAAATATGTGGGAATTGAGTGATATTGGAAAGCAATAGCGTACAATCCCAAATTGAAAAAGGTACTAACCACCTCTGGGAAAGGGAAGTAGCCAGTTCGCTGAGCTATATGCCGTGTATCAGGCGTTAAAGCAAGAGACGCCTGGGAGTTGTCATATTTATACTGATTCATGGTCCGTTGCAAATGGGTTGGTGGTATGGCTGCCGACTTGGCAAAAGAATGGATGGAAAATTCATGCTGAAGAAGTATGGGGAAAAGAATTGTGGCAAGACATTGCCGACATGCTAATGCATACTACAGTGACTGTATACCACGTAGATGCGCAACAGACTCATTAGAACAGTGGTTCAATTCTGTTGCAAACGAACATGCAAAAATTGCAATCATGGACACGGGGACTGAGGAGAAGAATTTGGAAGGGATTGCTAAATGGGACCACCAGAAGAGTGGACATCTTGGAGAGAAGGCTGTCTGGTGGGCACAAGACAGAAGAATCAGCATTCCGTTAGAAATTGTAAAAACAATAATCCTACAATGTCCTATGTGTCAACATCAGAAGCAGAGATCTATTCCACACATAATTCATGGTACATTGAAGCGTTGTAAATTACCTGGACAGATTTGGCAGATCGATTATATCAGTCTTATGCCCACTAGTAGGAGATGTCACTATGCGTGCACTATTGTGGACGCATATTCTGGTAACTTAATGCTGTTGAAAGAGCTGCCCAATTCAACACGATTAAATTATTAGACCAAGTGGCTGTATATTATGGTATACCCCTACAAATCCAAAGTGACAATGGGTCCCACTTTAAGGGGAAGGTGGTTCTGGATGATTGTCAGGAAAAAGGAATCAAATGGATCTTTCATATCCCTTATCACCCTGAAGCTTTGGGATTAATTTAGAGAATTAATGGATTGTTGAAAGTGCAATTCCGCAAGACAGGTGATGGTACCTTGAAAGGATAGTGAGAACGTGTACTAGACGCTGTTCAAATCTTGAATAACTGTCCCATTGCGAACAGTGAAACTCCCTTGATGCGCGTGTTAACGCAAGCCTTGCAAATCAGACCAAATAGACCAATAGAAACTCTGTTATATTGGGAAATATCTCCTGGTGCGTTAGCTCCTTACAGTGCCACTTCTGAGTCTGCAGGAGTGGATTTGCATGCAAGGGAAGAAATTCCTCTTGAACCAAGAGGTATTGCTGTAATTGATACAGGAATTGGGGTACAAATGACATCTGCACATATGGGATTAATTGTCCCTAGATCTGGATTAGCAATAAAAGTCATCCTCATTAGCAGTGGTGAGAATATGCTGCCGATACATAAGGGGATCGAGTGGCCCAATTGATATTGGTACCTGTAAAGTTATCCATGGTAAAGAAAGGAGAGCCACCCACGGTATTGACTATTTGTGGGGACAAGGGGTTTGGCTCATCAGATGTAATGATTCCAGGTGCCAAAGTATGGGTTGAAAAACCTAATGGTCCGCCTGTTCCGGCAGATGTAATTTCAGCCTGGGAAGATCAAGTGGTTCTTGTAATGGAACCAGGGAAAAGAAAATGGACACATACCCCCGCTGACATATGTTATTTGCGTGAGTGATGTACTTCACTGATATCTTGTTTTTGATCCTGAGTATGCTGAGTGCCTGTGTGAGGCACGGTGGAGTGTATTCGGGAGGGGCTGTGGACATGTCAGAGGATGTGGCAGATGTGTCTATTCTCCGGCTGATGAAAACTGATATACCTACCACCAGTTTTGCGCCGGATGATGCATCTGTTTCCGCTTATAGTGGCGCATTGAGGTAACGGCAGGGGCAGCGACATAGTGCCTTTCTTTTGCCCCCTTCTGGAAGTTCTGCATCCTTTTCACATCACGGCTATTCGGCCCTTGTCAGGCAACCTGAAAATATATGGGTCTATTTAGCCCGGCAAGTTTTGAATCGCTCACATTTCTGTTTGGTGGATGTGCACAGTTCCGCAAATCTGATTTCCACATGCCTTGTGGCTATTCCAATGCCTGCCTTGATCTTGAAAGAGTTATTTGGGGTCTTGCATAATGATTCCTTGGTTGAGCCTTCGGATGTCAGAAATTCCTTTTCTGTTTATGAATATTATAAGTTTTGTGCTGGTACTACCCACAAATGGAAAAACATGACAAGCACCATGACTCATGACATTGCTCCTGCGGATCTCTGACTTTGTGATCCATCCTATATTGGAAAATGCCAACAGTAAAATTTAGACAAGGATGGGAAGAGGACCGATTTTGAGCACCGCTTATGTACAAGACCCATAAGTGTTTGTGTTGATGTATCAAATAATACGTTATGCAACTTTACTGTTTCAACTTCACCTGAACTATGTAAAACTTCCCCCAGGTTGGTTATTTTCCTGTGGAAACTTACTTAGTCATACATTCCTGCTAATATTTCAGGTGGCCCCTGTGCTTTGACACATCTTGGTTTAATGATGTTCCTTTTGCAACCTGCAGTTAGGCGATCTACATGTGCTGCTTCATATACCACCCTATCACCTGACTGCAATTCTAATGTTCATTTGCTTTCTGAGACTGAAGTGTTAGCATTAGCCATTTCCATTTTTGGGATTTGGGGTTTAGCAGCTGGGGGATATAAAAACATGATTAAATTAGCCTGCCTGGTAGTTAAAGGGCTTAATGAGACCTTGCAAGCTTTAACTGAATTGTTGTTGGATAATAGAAATTTTAGGAAAGCTATTTTACAAAACAGAGCAGCTATAGATGATTTGTTTTTAAAACATAATTTAGGATGTGAAACCATGGAAGAAATGTGTTGTTTTCATTTGGGAGACAATTCCTGGTCTATTGAAAAGCATATCAAGGGATTGAAGGCTCTAGTTTCCCGATTAACACAAGATCGAGACAGGAATTGCTGGGAGGAATTGTTTGCATAGATTCCTGAAGCATTGCGTTCTGCTCTGATGTGGATTTTTGGGGTTTCTGCTGTAGTAATTCATTTTTGTTGTTGTGCTTTGTGTATTCTGAATTTATGGAGAATGGTCTGACGGTTTTGGGTACCTCCTTCTCGCTTGTCGGGTAATGGTAGTTGATTGTCCACGGGGTGGAGTATAATGCTAATGCGAAATGCTAGCTAAAACAACATGGCGCCGGTGCGCAGCCATCTTGGGCACTCATCTCCCATCACCGTAATGAAAGCCTGCATCTACGTGGGCTCAGTAAGTATAAATGTGTATTTTTGCAGCAAAGGAAAGGCAAGGTCACATATATATTGCTGCTGTGTGGACTTACTGTGGAAGATAGTTGTTGTATTGTCTGCGGAAGGACGAGCCTGCGAGGGAGTCGGAGCGCTCTGCAGGTGCAGTGATAAGGGGTTCTGGGAATGAATGCGAGGAGAGGGAAGCTGGGTTTTCCCACTTCTGGCTGTTTCTTTCCACTCTTTGCCCCTTCTACTTGTGATCTGCTCTTCGGCCGTGGGCAGTCATAACTGAGAAGGGCGGGGACATGCCCCCATAAAGAGAAGAGGTTTTTCCTCTGTGGTCAGCAGTTGGAATCTGGACCCCCGGGTGATGCAGTCTCGCTGAGAAGGAGGACGCTCAGCTCCAGGCCCCTTTATTACAAGTGATCTCTTTGTCTAACTCCTCTGGGACTAAGCAGTGTCGTAGAGGCCAAGATGAAGGTGTCTTCTGTTACATTGATAACAGTGATGCTCTCTTTTTATATGTTTATTTGTAACTAACTATATGTTTATTTTCTGTATGATGTGTTCATGTATAAAGAGTGAATAAAGGGCCTATAACGAGCCATTTACATTTTTACCATAAATAGGGGTCTAAATGTGATTTTTTGCCTGTCTGAGTGCAATAACTTGTTTTGTCAGGGAAGACTTATGTCTAAGGTTCTCCCCACGTGGCCAAGCAAAAGCAAAACACCATTCTACTCTCTGGTCCGGCACACTCTGACGGACACACCTTGGATGTTCTCATCTCCTCAGAAATACCCCCCTCACCACTCCTCTCTTTTGGACTGACCACTTTCTGCTCTCCTCCCACCTGAAACTGCTTGGCCCCCAGGCAAAGCCCTCCCCAATACGGCTACCCTCCTTCTCAGCCATTCGCCTCATGAAGCAAATGTCAGTGACCGCCTTTGCCTCTACATTTGCTGCTCCTCCTACTCCTGCGGCTGACTCCCACTCTGACACAGCCCTCTCTAATCTGCATCTTTCTATCTCTAACACCTTGGACATACTTGCCCCTGTCATGAGAATCCATCTGAAGCCTACCTCCAGGTCCAACTCTTGGTATGACTCTGACCTTGCCGCCCTGAAACGCAAGAAGGCTTTGTGCGCATCCTCTGACAAACTGGCCTGCTGCCTGCTCCAAAGGCAATACAGACTGTCTCCTCCAAGAAGAGAGTCCATATTCAAGCCTGCTTCTCTGCAGCCTCTAACAACACGGCTGAACTCTTTAAAATCTGCAAGGAGCTGGCCAATCCTACTGCAGTCTCCTTCGCTCCTGTTTCCTTCCAGGCCCTCTATATGGCTTTGTTTTCTCCTTTCACCACTAAAACTCAGGACATCCTGTCCTCCCTTTCCTCCTCCTATCTTTCTCCCTCTACTTCTCTCAGGCCCCCTTTGGCCACCTCTCCCTCTCCTCTTCCTTTCTCCTCCTTCTCTCCGGCAACACCTAATGATGTTTATAGATGTTATTACCCAAATTGACCTTTTACAATTGACCTTTTGTCCTAATTGACCTAATAATAGTGGTCCTAATTGACCTTCTGCACAATTTACCTTTACCTTTATTTTACTTTTTATATATATGTGTGGGGTGGGTTTGGGGTAATAAATAATATAATTGGATTGGGTAGAGGGTTGCGGGGGGTTTCCACCTGCATATATGTCCTAATTGCCCTTCATTTCACAATCAATTGTGAAAAGGTCAATTCTCCTGTGATCAATTGTGAAAAGGTCAATTCGTATACATCCATCTAGACGGGTCTGCTCTATGAAAGTGTTGTTCAAACAGGTGCTCCCCTGCTCATCCAGAACTATTAAGGACCACATTTCCACCCAGGCTCCAGCCTTGGCCGATTTCTGCAATCTCTTTTGCTCTGGATCTCTCCCCTCTCTCCTCAATCACTCCCTTATGCACCCCCTCCTAAAAAATCCTTCTGCCGATCCTACCTGTCCGGCAAACTATCGCCCGATTTCTATCATTCTTTTCTTGGGCAAACTCCTGGAAAAGCTGGCCATCTCCCAGCTTACTCTCCAGACTGAATTTGTTGGCCATCTCTATGACCATCAGTCTGGCTCTCAGCAGCCAGAGGCATGGAAACTGCTCTCCTGAACACCCATGAAGATCTGCTCTCTAATGTTGATTCCAGATCTCCCTCTGTCCTCATCCTCCTTGACCTTTCCTCTGCCTTTGATATGGTCAATCATGCCAGCCTGATGAATCAACTCTGTGAGAACCTGGACATCACTGATCAGGACCTGGCATGGCGACCTCCTTCCTCTTAGGCCAACCCTCCAAGGTCCAACTTGGGTCCTTTCTCTCCACCACTTCCTTCTGCATTTGTGTTGTCGCCCAGGGCTCTATCCTCTCACCCTGACTCTTCAATGTCTATCTGGCCCCTTTCTCTCAACTGATCTCCTTCTCTTCTAACTTTAGGTGTCATGCGGATTACGCTCTCGTTCAGGCTTCCCTCAGCCTCCTCTCCTTCCTCGCTCATTCCCGACTGTCTATCCGTGATTCAGGAGTGGTCCGCCTCCAACGATCTCTGCCTTAATGCCAGTAAGACTGAGATCCTTATCATTGGGACTCCTGTTCCTGCTTTCCCTCTCTCACTCTGGCCGCCCTCCTTCGGCCCTCTACGCTCTCCTTCCTGTGAGGCGAAAAACCTTGGTGTCATCTTCGACTTCACACTCTCCTTCTCTCCACACATCTTGGACCTTGCCAAGAAGGCACACTTCCAGCTGCACCTCCTCAGAGGTATTCTACCTTTTCTCGCCTTCCCCCAGAAATTCACTGTCTCCAGAGCCCTGTTTCTCTCCGGGCTCGACTACTGCAACAGCCTCTTTCTCAATCTGCCTAACTCTACTTAGACCCCTGCAACTAAACCAGAACCAGACTGCAAGACTGATCCTTGGCCTCAAGCTACATCTCTACAGCCCTGAAATCTCTCCACTGGCTCCCAGTGGCTGCAAGGATCAAATGGAAGACCCTCTGCATCGTCCACAAGGCTTTCTGGGGCCAGGGCCCTCACTATATCTAACTCTCTCTGTCTAAATACCTTCCTTCTAGAGCCCTTCGCTCAGCTACCTCTAACTCTCCGAGGGTCAGACGCTTCTCCAATCAGAAAGTGGGGGGTAGATCGCTCTCCTCTGCAGGTGCCTCCCTCTGGAACGGCATCCCTGCCTCTCTGACTTGAGCCAGCCCACCTGAAGTTCCGGAAAGACTCAAGACCTTCCTTTTCTCCTCTGCCTTCTCTCTCTTGCTTCCTGGAAACGTACCTGTCTGCTGCAGACTGGTTGCTTGGTACCCTCAGAGTCTCACTGGGTACCAGGCTCCCACATAACCCATCTTCCCTGCACTGCCTCCTGACCTGCCATGCACTTAGAGGCTGTAACTGTAACCCCTACATCCCCCCTGCCTCCTTGCACTTTCTCAGAGCCATGCTGCCCTGATCGCACTTCCCCCTCTCCCTTCCCACTGCACTTCTCGTTGTCGCACTTGCACAATCCAAATGTCACAAGTCCTAGTGGGATTGTTTGTCTTGTCTTCCCTCTGTCTCCCCGCTCTTGTCTTGTGGCGCCTAGAAAGACGTTTACAGGCACGTTATAAATATCTTATCATATCTTTTCATATTATTCTTAGAGAACTTTAATGATTGAGAGAAACAAACTCTTGTGTCATTATTGGACTCATTTTGTTCAGAAACCTCCATGAAGTTCTACAAGTCGACTGTGGCATCCTGTTATTGTGTGTTATAACTCATTTGTGGTTTTTTATTTCTTTTCTTTTATTTATTTTGCTTTGCAACTTCTGAGGATTCTGCATGTAATATCTACATGCCACATATAATTCAGGAGAGGATCACCCATCCCTTTTATTCTTTGCAGTCAGGGACTTGTACTGCTGGGTTTATAATAAGGAAACCTAAAACAACAAGCCCCATAATGCAAAGACAGACAAACATGATTGAAACAGCATCCCCCAAATGACACAGGGCATTTTGGCATGCTATGTTCACACTTTGTTGGTGAGTGAGAATACCACTGGTGACTGGTGTTTTGTTTCAATGAAGGAATGAGTGGCCATGCATAGTGAGTGTTGTGTGTTAAAAAAAAAATAATGGGTAGCTGGTGCATTTACCTGAACACTTAGTAAATTGGATTTTTGTAACCTAATTTTTACAATCAGTTCTGTAAATTCACACCTGAAAAAAACCAATAGATGTCAGGTTACCAACCATAATTATAATTGTTCTTTTATAGCGCACTTAATACTAACGTGTGGTTTCTAAGCGTGGGATCGGGATTCAAACCTGTTTTGCGCTGCGTTATCTTGCTTCCAAGTATTACCACTATAAGAGGAAATGGGAATGCTGGCTTTGCCAATACATACCAATATTGCCACTGTAGGAAAACACTCATGATGGCTATGCCCAATCATGCCAGCATTGAACTGTAAATGCTCACTTTTGTTGGCTTTGCCCAGAAATGCCAGTATTGCCACTCTAAGAAAATGTTTTCATGCTGGCAGTGACAATGGATGCCAGTGTTGCCATTGTGAGCACACAATTGGTTGACTTTACCCAATGCCAATGCTGATAAATGGTTTTGATGGTGTTGCCCAATAATGCCAACACTACAACAGTAAGAACACACAATGTCTTTGGAAAATAAAGCCAGTACTGCAACTGTAAGAATACACTTGTTGGCTTTGTCCCATGTAAGAATACGCTCATTTTGGCTTGCTGAATAATAGAAGTACTGCCACTGCAAGAAGGGACTTCTGTTGATTTTTCCACTGTAAGACACCCCTCCGTGCACATAATCAACACATATAGATGTGAAATTTTCCAGCCACCACCATTCAAAAACCCCTTCTACCCAGGCATATGCATGCAAGCGTTCACTTTCACATACAGTTTGTTTTGTCATTAAAAAAGCTTTCTTGTATCTTCCCTCACATCCACTACTCTACTTGGGCCTGTATAGAAAAGGGAAGTGGGAACCAAGGAGGGAAGTTGATTGACCCACTTGCCTGTATTTTATGAAGTCCAGCCCTAAGATGTATGGGATCTTATGCCCAAAAAGTCACAAGTTCTACTATGGTTGCTCCAGGCAAGGTATTTCAGAACTGATGCAGCTGTGGTAATTGAAAAGTTCTAAAAGTCAGGGAAGTACATTATTCAAGATAGGAAAGTACCCCACTCTATCCTGTTACAAAGGTAAGTCTTAACACAGGATCCTTGGCCCAGGTTCGACGACCAAAGGCCAGGCTAGAGGGAGTTTAGGGACAAGGACTTTCCTCCCAATTTCATCCTATGTGGGAAAAGGGGGGACGAAAACAGGTATGTACACTTATCCCCCTGACTCTGATTCTTCCAGAAGACACTGCAGGTCTTCCGAAATGTGCTGGGGCTCCAATCATCTGTCCTTGGTTCAGGTGAGGGAAGCCTACGCATTGCAGGAATGGAGGTCCCTTTTCATGTTGGGAGTTGGTTGCGGTTCTCACCAGATGGTTCCAGTAAACATCTTGAAACAGACCCCCAAATGAGGAAAAGATGCAAACCTCAGCAGTGCAGACCCTTCAGAACATCTCACGGGATTACATAAGGCTGGTTGCAACGGAGGTTACATGGTTAGTTGGCGACAGGTGATCTTCCAACAGTGAACACAGAGGCATCCCCAGCTCAGCTTCCCTTGAGAAGGCTGAAATTGCGAGGACAGGCAAGTTAAGGCATAAACTAAAGATCTGAGATTCCCAAGGTTCAATTCAGAGTGGCGACGACTGCAGCGAGCTAGCCCAAGAGGGTGCTGGTATGTCGACCGGGTGGTCCTGCAACACTTCTGAATGCTTCTAAGGAATGGGTCCGCAAGCAGGGGTCGGGACTGGTTGTTCCCATCGATCCAAGCATTGAATCACCAAGGAGGGTCTTCTGAGATCAGTTAGAGGAGCAGGACTTGACCAGGCCAATCACTGGAGTCGATGCTGGTCAGCTGCAAAAGCCGTCATCGTTTGACAGCAGGCTGCTCTTCTTCGTAGAAGTATTGGTTCCAACGATGATCTGCCGAGTAGCTGTAGAAGCCCTCCTTTTATCCAAGAATCAGACTACGAGCTAGCCCAAGCCCACCAATGGTAAGAATCTGCAACATTCAAAAAGCCCAGGGTTATCCAATCATAGACAAACACTGGTCATCACATCAATCCAGCAAAGGCTTTCGGGTGCCAGATGATGTGGACTGGGACCAGACAGTCCCAGTACCCTACTCTGGCTCTCACACACAAAGCCAACTTGCCCACGAAAGCAGCAGCTTTCACCGGGAAAGGGGTTACCAGATATGGTATTTCCTGACATGAGAAGGCAGGAAGCAGGCCAAAGGACAAGATGGCCGAAGAACAAGCAACAAGCAAAAATCTTGTGGCACAGCCATTTTAGGGTACTAGACCCCGTTATAGCCATTTGCGATAAATGCAAACAGTGCACACGAAAATAATCACAAAAATTGTAAAAATCGCATAGCTGCGACCACCAGCTTGACTTAGGCACATCCTCAAAGTAACCCAAAAGCCGTCAGGCAAAAAGTTATAAGGATACAAAGTATATTAGCTGCACTTTACTATAAGGTGATGTGTGCAATAGTAAAAATACTAGATTTACAAAAAACAGTCTTGGGCCCTAGTCAGTTTGCCCATAAGAATGAGCAAAACAGGCAAGGAAAACAAAGCAAAAACACAGAAGTACACTTGCACACCAATTTTAAATAAGGATTCAGTGCAAAATTAACAATATGAGTACTTGAGGTGGAGTAATAAAGTTCAAGGTGCAGGGGAGAAGGACTCAGCCTTGGTATCTAGGCCGGAATACAGTAGAGAACAAAAGAAATCCAAATTATGGAAAACTACGTCCCCTGCACACTTTATAGAAGGCAAAAAAGGCCTAAATGAGTTAATCAAAGTTTTGTAATACGCAATTAATGTCTCTTATGACTCCAAATTCAAATGAACAAGGATTCATAAAGAAATTCAATGGATCGTTTTCTTTAGAGAAAAATGGTCTTCTCCTTTTTATTGATTTTTTTCGGGTTCGCTCAACTCGTTTCGAGATTCATATTCTCTTCATCAGGGGCTTAGATTTTCAACATATATTTCACAAGCATCTATAAAGAACATATATAAAGAACAAATTAGTCAGATATCTTTCTATTTTTCAAGAGAATAACAACTAATTAAATAAAAAAAAGGTTTTCAATTTTTGCGCTATGACTTTTTTGTAGTCAAGAAAAAGGGAACTATTCTGAGATAGGCAACACGTCCCTAGTGTCAATCGATGTCTAATGGTGCTTAGACAAGAATCATCTTTTTTTTTTTTTTAAACTTTTATTTTTCGTTGCACACAGTCAGTACAGTTGCTTAGTTATATCATTGACACATTCACATAATGCACAGTTGCAATAACATTTTCTATTCATGATCAGGGCTAACTTGCTCGACCCTCTCTGCCAAGTATGCCTTGTATCTGCCCCATATATTCTTGGGCCTTGAGCTGGGAAGCACCGTGTCTATATACACCTCCTCCATATCGTTTGCCCACGCCATGTCCCTGATCCAATCGGCTTTAGTTGGGGGATTCGCACTTTTCCACTTGAGCAAAATCGCTCTCTTGGCCAATAGTAAACTTAAGTTCAGTAGTTTCCGCCATATCGGGTTCATTTTCTCACAAGTCCCCAGCAGACACATTCGTGGAGTCCACTCAATGGGATGGTCGGCCATCTCATCTAGCACCTGGCATACTTCCTCCCAGTAACCCCGCAGTTTTACACAGGCCCACAACATGTGGTAAATGTCTGCGTTGTCGGCGTGGCACCTCGGGCATTTCCCTGTCATTGCAGGGTATATGTGCTTAAGTCTCATTGGGGTGTAGTGTGTTCTTTGTAGTATTTTATAATGAATCAATCTGTATTTGGAGTTGCAGGAGATCTGTTTAACAAGTGCACAGTGTTGGGACCATTCAACATCTCCCATCTCCTCCCCCAGGTCTTGTTCCCATTTGGCCTTAGCTGTACGTTGCTCCGAAGGGCGTGTCTGGAGTATAATTCTGTACATACCCGATGCCGTTATCCTATGAGATCCCCCTGCGAACACGTATCCCAGTGCCATGTTAAGTGGAGGTTCATCAGGAAAGGCTGGGTACATGTTCTGGGAGGCTGCCTGCATACGGATGTACTGATGTCTGGTCCCAGGTGTGTTCCCCACCACGTCCCTGATGTCCTCCCATTGAATAAAGTGCCCACTGGTAAAAAGTTGACCCCATTGTGCTATGCCCCTAGCTGTCCATTGGTGGGCTGCCTCTCCCTCTAGGTTAAAGGGAGCCTGCGGGGCACCCCAAAGCGGTATACTTGGATGATATATCTTGTTAGTGCCGTATATCTCGACTATTTTGGCCCATGCCGTGATTGTCACTTTAGACGGTTTCAGTGAGTTATAATGTTTGCAGGTGGACCTCGTGAGTTGGTGAAGCGCTAGCATGGCCTCTTTCTCAGGTTGAGTTGGCGTAGGACCCACCGGATTATTAAATGTTGTAGCCCAAAGGGAAGCATATTGTGCCTGCGCAGCCAGATAGTAGAGTTCAAAGTCTGGTGCCATCAGACCCCCCCTGGAGTATTCATTGGTCAGTGCCCTCCAGCCCACCCTAGGGTGACCGCCCCAGACAAATGTAGCACACGCTCCCGTGATCTTAGTAAACAGCGCCCGACCTGGCCAGACCGGCACCGTGCTGAATAAGTAGAATAGCTTTGGGAGAATTATCATTTTCACTAGGGCGATCCTACCCATCATGGAGATAGGAAGAGCCCCCCAGCGCTTCAATTTCAGACATATTGAATCCCCCAGTTGGTTATAATTCAATGCCCGCGACAACTGTGCCGTCCTGGCTACACACACTCCCAAATACCGTATATGCGTCGGGCACCACTGTAGGCCATACAGGTCTTGGGGTTTGACAGTGGCCTCAGTGATTGGGAACACTTCAGATTTGTTGGGGTTGAGTCGTAGGCCCGAGATTCTACCAAATTGTTCCACAATGGGCAGGACCCTCCTCAATGTTCTGTCTGGTTCTCTCAGATACAGCAGGATATCGTCTGCGTATAGGTTTATAATGTGCAATGTGGTGCCCATTTTTAGCCCGCATGCAGCGGAGTGGAGCCTCAGAATATCCGCCAAAGGCTCAATTATTAATGCAAACAGTAATGGCGATAGTGGGCAACCCTGTCTAGTGCCCCCGCGCAACTTAAGTTTTTCTGTTAGTGAACCGTTGACTCTAACTCTGGCCTGAGGGGACGAGTATAATAACTTTATCCATTTCATGAATTTCGGCCCGAACCCGTAGTTGCGTAGCACCCCGAACATGAATGGCCAGGACACCGTATCAAAAGCTTTACGCATGTCTAATGATACAGCTATCGCCTGCTGGTCCGGCGGTGCCGTGGTCATGACCTCGTGGCATCTTCTGATGTTAGAGGCTGTGGACCTGCCGGGGATGAATCCAGCCTGATCCTCGTGGACCATGTATGGCATCCAAGGTGTTAACCTTGTGGCAAGTATTTTGGCTAATAGTTTTGCGTCCGTGTTAATTAACGATAGAGGTCTATATGAGCCACAGTCTTCCGGGGGTTTCCCTGCCTTGAGGAGCAACGTTATCACTGCCTCCCTTGTAGTCTCAGGGAGCTCTCCCCTTTCCAGCGCTTCGGTCCACATAGCTAGCAATCTAGGGGCTAGATGATTCTTAAACTCTTTGTAGAATTCTGCGCTAAGGCCATCGGTGCCTGGGGCCTTCCCATTAGGGAGAGCGTCAATTGCCTCAATAATTTCTGCCTCAGTTATCGGTGCCTCCAGTGCATCTCTTGTACTGTCAGCCAGAAGTGTTGTCGGGATGCGGGTGAGATATTGATCAATCTCCGCCTCCGTGGCTTTGGATTGGGGCGAATAAAGTTCCGCATAGAATGTATAGAAGGTGTTGCGAATCTTGGCCTGATCTGTGGTGACGGAGCCGTCTTGTGTGAGTATGCATGGGATATCCGTTGACCCCCTCTCTCCCCTGACAGCCCTGGCCAGCAACCTCCCCGGGCGTTCACTTTCACCATAGCGGCGTGCAGCTGCTGGTCTGTCGAAGTAGCGGATCTCCTGGTCCGCTGCTTCAGTGTATTCCTCCAGTTTATTTTTTACATCCAACGCGAGTTGTGGCGATGGATTAAGCTCATATTGGGATTGTGACACTGTTATTTGCGTCTCGAGCCGTTGCAGCCTGTTTCTGATATCTTTGAGGATACCACTCTCCTTAGATATGGATACACCTCTTATAAACACTTTGAAGGTCTGCCACAGTGTCGCAAGGGAGGGCACAGAGTTTTCATTAAATTCAAAAAACTCAAGTATATGTTGGTCTATTGCGTTCTTATAGATCAGATCGCGCAATGCGGCTGGCTTGAACCTCCATGGCGGCCTGCACCTTGCCACGTCGGGTATGTGGAGCTCCATCAGGATGGGGGAGTGGTCAGAGTAAGTCCTGGGTAGCATCCGAGTGTCGGTCACCCAGGCCAACACCGCGCTATCAGTCAGCCACATGTCTATCCTGGAGTGCATATCATGCACAGTGGAGTAATACGTATATCTCCTCTCGGCAGGGTGTAGTGTCCGCCATACATCTTTCAGTCCCAGATCAGCCATATGAGCGATAATCGCCTGAGCGGCTCTAGACAGTGTCCTCGTTTGTGTCGAAGTGCGGTCTATGCCCACGTCGAGAATGGTATTAAAGTCCCCTCCACAAATCAGGTGAGCAGTAGGGTAGTGTGCCAGTTTCCCAAAGACCTCGGAGTAAAATGCCGGGTCATCCACATTGGGACCATACACGTTTAGGAGGACTACCTCTTTGTCCCGTAGAGTGCCGTGGACCAAGACATATCTGCCCCCAACGTCGCAGTCCACCTCACTGCAGGTAAATCGGAGGGTTCTGTGCACCAAAATTGCCGCACCTCTAGCCTTCTTCGAGTAGGTCGTGAAATATTGGTGAGTACCCCAATTTGGGACCAACTGTTCCCCATGTTGTGGACCAATGTGTGTTTCCTGTAGGAAAAGGATCTGTGGGTTATGTCTGTTGATATATGCTGTGATTTTCCGCTTCTTAACCCTAGAGCCCAGACCTCGAACATTCCAGCTCATTATCATAATATTGTCGGTGTTTGTGTCAGCCATTCCTATAAGGTGTTTGCGGGTTTGCGTCTGCAACAAATTGTTTCACAATGTTTTGACATTTGCTAACGTACCATAACTGTGTGCTTTTTATTTTCTCCCAATGCGCAACGTAACACTTTCCCAACAGATCAAACTCCCCCCCTACCCCCACCCTCACAGTACCCCGAACATCTACTGTGCTTTTCGGATCCCACTCCCCACCCCCACTTTTCTGCATATGCACCTGCTACAGGGGGGCCTGTGGAGATGACCAGGGCAATGCTCTTAGAATCTTTACATACGAGTAGCCGGTTCCGGCGTTGCTCTCACACATGTGGTAGGCCACGGGTACTGTTTCCGGCAAGGCTCATCGTACAAATAAAATTCTGCCCACCCTCAGCCATTGTAGTCCCCCTACGGGGAAGTAAATCACATACAGCGAGTGACATTCAAACTAAGTAACTTCATACCAGTCAATCTTGACCGTTGGCTTCAGAGCTCCCCGGCAACGCGGGAATATGTGTTTCAACAAAATTGGCGGCTTCCTCAGGGAAGGTAAAGAAGTGAATTTTGTTTTTGTACTGAATCTTGAGTCTTGCCGGATAGAGCATGGCGTATTGGACTTGTCGGTCGCGGAGCAGTTTCTTGACACCGGTAAATTGTTTCCTCTCCTGCTGCACTGCAAGTGTGAAGTCGGGGTAGATCCGTATCACGCTAGTCTCCCATCGTAGCTCCTGCTTTTCCCTCGCCGTGCGTAATATCAGATCCCTGTCTCTATAGTTCAACACGCGTGCAATTATTGGTCTGGTGTATGCTCCCGGCTTCGGCTTCGGGGCCATGGATCTGTGAGCGCGCTCGATAATGAACATGGGTGACCATCCGGGGTCCCCCAGCACCGTACGAAGGAGGGCCTCCACACCTTTCTCCATGGAGCCCTTCATCGCCTCCTCAGGTACCCCCAAAATGCGAACATTGTTTCGCCGTGACCTCGCCTCCAAGTCCTCGCACTTATTCTTGACCGTTCCCAGCTCAATCGCCAACGTGGATACCGTACTTTTCAGGGCCTCGAGTGCGTCCTCCGCGCCCGAAATTCTAGTTTCCGCCTCCGTAACACGTGCCGTTGTTTTGTCCATTTTCGACTTAATGGAGGCCACATCAGCGGTAATCCCATCAAGTTTGTCGTTCAGAGCAGAGAACCCTTGCTGCATAGCGAGGAAGACCGCTTGGGGGTCCATCAGAGTGGACGGTGGGCTCTGCTGCTCCATCTGTGTCGTTGGTTCCTCAATCCCGGCTGCCGAGTTCCTCCGGGTAGATGTGGTGAATTTGTCGATCGTCCCCTTGCTCTTCTTGAGTCCGTGATTCTTGGGCATTATCCCGTGGTTTCCGTACTATCGTGTCTGCCTGGGTCGTGCAGCGCTCCGTCCCCCTCCGGGCGTCCCACAGTGAGCAGTCGTGATGTGTGCGCTGCCCCCCTGGCCCAAGCAACTCGGCCCGCGTTAGTCAGGCCGCTCCGACCCGACCGCCAAACCTCGCCCAACAGGTGGGCCAGCCGCAGAGCCTCCGCGAGCCTCTAGGCCCAAGCGTGAAGTGTCTCGGGGGGGCGCGCTCCCCAGCGGATAGCAGGAACCGCCCACGCGGCTGTCCGATGTAGAGGCCCTCACCGCGAGCCGCTCCGGCGTCTTTCCCCAGCCGCTGCGCTTATCCGTGTTGTTTTGGCCGGCGTCCGCAGCCCCGTTGTCGTAGTTCGGATGGGCGGAGTTCCCCCGTTCAGCAGCCTCTGGCGGTGGGTGGCAGCGATGGGCCGCGAGGAGGGAGATCCAGCAAGCGCCCGGCGCGGAACGGAGCGCCCAGAGCGGGCCCGAATGTCGGGATCAGAGCGCGGATTGTGCCTGTCGCACGCCGAGCTCCTCCCCCCTCTCAGCGCCGGCTCGACCCAGAGGCCGGCGTAATCCTCATGCCGCTGTATTTTCGAAGTCCAGCCACCACTGACGCTCAGATTTCACGGTCGTGCCGACCCGTCGTTGCCACACATTTCCTGCATCGGATTTGTAAAACCGGATCCGTTTAACGGTGATATTTGCAGAGCGGCCCTGGTTCTCTCCGGAGCTCACACGGGAGCGGCCATCTTCTCCCGTGGGCAACAGCGCCCCCGTCAGACAAGAATCATCTTTAAAATCAGACATTTATCAGCAGTAAGATGTTAAGTATTTACAGTGTCATCTTTGATGGCTTTGGTGACAAAAAGGCTGCTTAGATTATCTATAGACAGCAATACCTCACTCAAGTTCTATATGGTGTGTAAAAACCACTTTAACCATTAGATTTCGAATGGATTATAAAAAGTTGCACTCACCCTTCATCTAAGGGTCTGAAGAGGAAGCTTAGCAGTTGGGGGGAAAAAGAATTCCCAAATGATTCAATTCGGAAGTGACAGAACTATCATGTTCGCATGTGGATAAAGCTGTCTCCAGTCTCCTAAGGGAGAAATAATGCGTTGGAGTCAGAGCAGCAAGTGTGCATGGGCATAGGAAGGTGATCCATGCAGAAAAACGTACTCAGTGAGAGGTACGGGCAAGGCCTGAAGGGGAGATGCGGCCAGGAAGGGTAGCTTTCTGACCGCATCTTCCGCGACTGTTTATGGAAATCAGGCTGTATGACGTCACTCTTGCCTGTGCAAGCGGCGTCAACAATAATGACATCGCTCGCGCGAGCAGCGTCAAGACTGAGGTAAGTAATTGGAGTGAAAACAATTATCTGTGGGGGGTGTGGCTTGATGGCCGCGTAGAGAGACGAGCTCCGAAGGAGCTCCCGCGATCCGACATTGATCCGAAGCGAAAACAGGAGGTTTGCAGAATAACAAATCTGCTGGCAACATACCCACGGATGTTGGAAGAGATGAAGTGTGTTTTGGACACCGTGGAAGCGCAGGCTGTAACAGGATGAGCGAGATACGGCGCCTCGGAAGAAAATAGGGGACCGTGCCGTGATGGCAGACAAAATGGCCGGAGGTGGACAAAGGATCATAAACTGACCGAGGCACTGCGAATAAGAAAACTCTCGACTGTGGCCGGGCCCAGGTCTGTCGCTGCGCCGCATTGCTTGCGGAGGATAATCCAAGGGAGACGGGGCAAGGCCCGGCCCGAAAGATCTATAAGCAGCGCCACAGCAGCGAAGCGCATTGGTGCCGTGGAAGACGCACCAACCGCCTGCTTAAGCCTTGCCGATGGATTATGAACGAGCCCGGTGGGCGGACCTGGCCGTATGCGAACACGGGCACTGCGGCCCATGACGAGTGAGCAGAATGGAATTCGGCGCTGCCCCCGGCCACTGTGCACTGAGGGGGCCAGAGGAGCAAGGAAGCCGAGGCGCTGCCGGCACCGAGGGACGCTGGCGACGCAGGAGCCAGGTGGATGCTGCGCCGCGAGATGGTCCCCAGCGGATCGGGTGCCTGGTGCCGCAGGAGACCTGGAGGGCGCGCGACATAACGTGTCGACCCCTGCAGTTGCCCGGAGCACAAGCACCGCAGTTGAGAGTGACCACGAGCGGGCGGGCAGCCCCTGCAGAACCCGAAGTGGTGACGAATGTCCGGCCCCAGCTGGGCGCGTTGGTGCCTGGGGAGGTCTCCCTTGAGCAGCTGGGGGGGACGAGTGCCGGACACAAGACCTCTGGCACGGGCCCCTGCCCACATCTCACGGCCCCTGCAAAGGAGAGAGCGAGAACACCAGATACGGGCCAAAAGGATCAGAAAGCAGCGCGCTCAAATCACTGAGACAGGCACATGAGGTCCATAAGAGCGCAGGCGAGCTGAAGCCCTGGTGGGGCACACTAGCCATGGTAGACATGAACACGGTGGCAGAAGGAGGCCAGAATAAGGCGATCTGAGGATGGAAGAGGGCTGATCTGCTGTTGGGCATACTCACAAAGGCCAAGAGGCCAGAGGAAGCATCTCATACAAGACCAGGGATATCGGGTCCTGGGGCCAGCAGAGAGCCGAAAGGGAGGTTAGCAGACTTAGGGTGGGCATTTAACCACCGGACCCTGGCAGTATCACGGTGGAGGTTGGCTGAGCAATACTACAGGCATACAGATACGGGGGAGGACACAGCCCATTCTGGAAGTGCAGTGTGACAAGGACACACCCAAATATGGCTGAGGCGACTCTTGAGCACTGAGAGTGGCCTAGTGCTGCGCTGACTGCTACGGGTGAGGTGAAATCACTGGCTCGTGCCCGCACGACGCAACACGATGTCTACCAAAACAGTCAGACCCAAGAACAAACATCCCACACTAGACGCCTACGCCAAAACACCCCCAGGAGCGGAAGGGGGCAAAAGCAAGGACAACACTACCAGAGTGGTGGCGGAAACACCGGGCACGATCCAGGAGGTGCTAGAAGCAATTGCGGACCTGAAAGTTGCATGGGAGACTAAACTGGGCCTAGCAATGAACAAACATAAAGTGGGACTAGACCTCAAGATTGGAGCGGTCCAGGAAGAGGTTACCCTGCTGAGACAGTACGTGAAGACGCTAGCAGAGCGTACAGGGACCCTGGAAAAGAAGTTGGCCCCAACTACTGCAGCATGTGCCGCCCACGAATCGGAACTTCATGCCCTAGTACAGCGTGTGGGCAATTTAGAGAACAGGGCCGAGGAAGCAGAAGGACGCGCTAGACGCAATAACATTTGTATGTGGGACTGCCAGAAGGAATGGAAGGGCCGAACCCGACGGAATATGTGTAAACCATGCTTCTCCTGGAAATCACTGGCGGTGCACTGACCCAGGGGTTTGCAGTCGAGAGGGCACACAGGGCTTTAACAAGGAGACCATCCCCTGGATGCCCCCCGCGGCCGCTGATTGCAAAGATCCTAAACTACCGGGATCGAGAGAAGATTCTCGAATTCTTCCGGAAGGGAGGTACGATCGAAAGAGGGCCGGCAAAAATCGCAGCGTACCCATATTACACCTTGCATGTGCAGCGCAGCAGGATGAACTTTGGGTCAGTGAAGAGGAGATTGAGAGAGGCTGGCCACAGATATATGCTGCTTTACCCGGCCAAACTGAAAGTGTTTTACAAGAACAAAACTCTGTTTTTTGAGACGCTGGAGGATGCTATGGGCTGGCTGGACATGCAGGGTCATCCCCAAGAACCCGGTATCCAGAAAGAAGCCGATGAAGATAAGTAACGCGCACTGGGACATCCCCAGTGCCATAGCGCAAAACATTGGGACTGGATTATAGTACTAAATTAAGTTTATAGGGAAGTGTGTTGCAGTAAACATACGCTTGAAAGATTTGCGTGTAGCAGACACTCCCAATTAGACAGAATGAGCTCCTGGGTGAAATCTCCCGAACCCCATAACATTAAGCTTAGTTAGGTCACCGTTAGTCCAGTGACGCCCCGCGGGGTCCTAGCCCTTGGTGTACGGAACAGGACCAAACGCGGGTGGGCCTGAGATCCAGGGATGGAGCTGGGCAATTGTTGGGGTTGGTTAGGGAGGGGGGAGGTTGTGTGCAGTGGGGAAGGGTTTGGGAAAGGGGGGCGCGGGGAGATGGTGAGGCTGGGGAAGTTGAGAGTCGGGATATGGGCCATCGGAATAGACATCAGAGGAAGTGGAGGAGTGAAGAGAACCAGACCAATGGCTTCGGATAATCTAAGAGTTGTGACCTGGAATGTGCTGGGCCTCAACAGTTATCTGAAACGCAAAAAGGTTATGATGTACCTAAAGAGGATGCAGATTGACAGAGACCCACCTCACCAAGGAGAAGTTAGAGGTGGTTAGGCGTAAATGGAAGGGTCATGTCATAGGATCTACATACTCGGCATACGCAAGGGGAGTCATCACATGGGTGGCACCGCATGTTCCGTTTCGGTTACTTAGATCAACGACAGACCCTGAAGGTAGAATGGCGGTGGTGGTGGGTCTCCTGGAGAGTAGAGAAGTGAACATCCTAAACTTGTATGCCCCCAACCACGATGCAGCAGCATACTTTAGGTCCCTATATGATAAAATTAGCCCCTGGGCAGGTGCCGCAACGATATGGGAAGGGGTCTTTAATTGTACCCTAAACCCCAGGATAGATAGGTCAGATGACAAGCCAATTAAACAGACACCGACGGCAAAGGCGCTAACGACTTTGCTAGCAGACTTCGGTCTAGAGGATGTGTGGAGACGGTTGCACCCACGGGACAGGCAGTACTCGCATTACGCAGCCCCACATCACCTTCATACGAAACTGGATTATGTGTTTGTTGCCACTGAGATAGTGGGAGAGATGGTGGGTGCGGAATACAAGGCCCGCGTATTCTCTGACCATTCACCTTTGGTCATAGATTGGCAACACCAACCTCCCAGAGCGCAAATCCCGACGTGGAGGCTTAGAGCTGAGGCACTACAGGATGGAGGATTTCGTGAGGATCTGAGGGAGGCCATCGAAGAATACTTCGAAATCAACATGGGCAGTGTAAGGTCCGTGGGAACAGTCTGGGAGGCATTTAAGGTGGTGGTGCGTGGAGTAGCTATATCCAAATCCAAAGGGCTCCAAGGGGGTATCGAACAGGAATTACAGGAAACAGAAAGAGAGCTAGAGGACCTGTTACAGAGTGGGGGGACCACCTGAGAGGACAGTGCCAAGATAAGGGATCTACAGATGACATGTAGCGGACTCTGGGATAGATTGTGCAAGCTAATTTATAAGAAATATACAGAGAGGCTTCACGCTGGGGGGGATAAGCCAGGTAGGTTACTGGCATGGCTATACAAGAATGAGAACCCACGCGCAGTGATCAGAGAGGTAAGAGACGTGGAAGGCCAAATATGTAACACACAGGAAGGGGTAAACAAGGAGTTCCTCAAATATTACAAACAACTATATGAGGATATAGGAAAGGACATGAGCCAAGAAATACAGGAAACAATAGATGGTAGGTTTGCCCATCCTGGATGACCTGGAACGAGCAGAGCTAGAGGCCCCCATCACTGTAGATGAATTGGACGTGGTGATTCAACACTTGCCCACATGTAAAGCGCCCGGATCGGACGGGCTACCCAGTGAGTCTTACAAAACATACAAGCAGGAGTTACTCCAGCCGCTGCCGTGTTCAATGAAGCTTATGAGCGAGGGGAACTGCCGGTGTCCCTCCGGGAAGCTGTGATCACCCCGCTCCTAAAACCAGGCAAGTCGGATGAGGAGTGTGGGTCTTACAGGCCCTTGTCTATGCTCAACCAGGATAGTAAGATTCTCACGGCGGCGCTGGCCAATAGATTTAAGAGAGTAATAGGCAAGTTGATACATCCCGACCAAACAGGCTACGTCCCCGGTAGAAATATAACAGACAACCACAGGAGGCTGCACCACATCATTGATCAGACAGATGGAGACTCGGGCGAGCTAGCTATCGTGTCCCTGGATGCGGTTAACGCCTTTGATTCAGTGCGGTGGGCGTGGTTGCTGGCAACTCTAAAAAGATACGGGATGGGACCTGGATACATTAGGTGGGCCCAGCTGTTATATAGTTCCCCGATAGCGAGAGTGAAAACAGGAACAGTAATTTCAGATAAATGGCAACTCAGCAGAGGGACCAGAAAAGGTTGTCCCTGGTCACCCATGTTATATATTCTGGCATTAGAACCCCTGGCAATTTGCCTGAGGCACCAATACGGGGAGGTGGGGATCAGTACGACAGGAGGAATACACCTAATATCACTATACGCAGATGATATGCTCCTTTATTTACGCTACCCGGAGGAAAACCTGCAATATATGCTGGAGGTGATGGATCGGTATGCCACTCTCTCGGGCATATCGGTGAACCCCGGAAAGTCCAGCTTGTTCCCCTTGGGCAGGTATAAGAGGATCCCATTGGAAAGGCTTCCCATTCTGCAGATACCTTGGCAGATTGAAACGTTCAGATACCTGGGCGTACACATCTACCATAGTGTTGAGGCAGAGCACAAACATAATACGGAAAAAGCAGTGGACGGAATTAAAAACAGTATGGTGTTCTGGTCTAGATTACCCCTTGCCATGATGGGAACAGCAGCGCTGCTCAAAATGGTCGTATTACCCAGACTCCTGCATTTTTTTGTGAATGTCCCGTATTTGATCCCTAGATGCTTTTTTGTGAGACTTCATGGCTTGTGCAGGGGCTTCATATGGCACAGCTCCAGAAATAGGGTGGCCCTGTGGAAACTACAAAATGCGAGTGACGGGGGGGCATAAACCTGCCGAACTTTGAACTGTACTACTTAGTGGGACAGCTGATGTATGTAGCTAGGTGGCTTACTGCAGAGGACTCGGCTGAGGCTAGGCTCCTACGAGGTGATACAGCCCCATACTTCCTTGGAGAGAAGGGGGTTGCATAAAAATAAAATGGTAGGGATGGGGAGTCTTTTGGTGTTGGGCTGGGAAGTCTGGCGCAGAGCATGGAGGACTGTGGGCAACCCAGACCCGCACTCTCAACAGGTCCCGCTGTCGCCGCTATGCGGGGAAGATTCACAACTGTTCAAAGTGGTCCGGAATATTGGGAACCAGTGGGCCTAGCCACCCTCGGAGATGTATGGCCGGAGAGGGAGGCACTGGAATTCCAGAGGCGGCATGAGGAGACAGGGGTGCATAAAGGCCAATATATTACTTACACCAGGCTCATGAAACGGGTGAGGGAAAGGTGGCCTGAGACGGTGTTAGCGGAAGAACCTGATGCCACCCTAGAATCGATGTATGATGTCTCGGAGGGAGGGCACGAAATATCCCGGATATATGAGCTCCTGAGTGCAAAAGCAGGGAAGGAGCTGCTGCAACTGAGGCATGACTGGGAAGAAGAGATGGGGGGAACCCATGATAGAGGGACAGTGGGACAGAGTCCAGCGATACCACAAGAAGGTATCTCGGAATGCTAGACTCCAGTAGATACAGCTGTATATCACCCACAGAGCTTATTTGACCCCCGGGAGAATAGCCAGGTTCGGAGACTCAGCCACACAGAAATGCCCCAAGTGTGAGGAGGTAGAAGCAGGACTATTGCATATGTTCTGGGCTTGCCCTGAGGTGCAGATATTCTGGGAAGAAATAAAGATGAAAATGGCCAGGGGAGGGGTGGTGCTTGATGTGGGGTCTGCCTGGGCATGCATGCTCGGGTGTTTCCCTAGACCACGTAATTCAAAACACATCAGTAAGATGAAGGACCTGGCCTATATCCTAGCCAAGCGTAGAATAGTTATGGATTGGAAGGTGGCCCAGAGGCCCAGGGTGGAGACATGGTGGGCAGACCCCTTGACATGGGCAGAAGTGGAAACCGTGGTGTGGTATGAAGCTGTCACTAGAGGAGGAGAGGAGGAAGCGGGCTCTCTGATAGCCTGGAGGCAACTGGTGACCATAATGACAAACCCCCACCAGGTCAATCTTGAAACGGAAGACTCATATGAGTTGATAAATACTGAGAAACCCGAAAGATCTCAGGCAGATGGCATGGAGGAGACGACTCAAGTTTGTGGGGAGGGAGGGAGATGAGGGATGATATTGTATAAAGTGATGTTTTGATGCGGACTATGACCGTCCGAAAGTGCTGCAATGTTTGGTGTGTGGTTTGTTAAAATAAAAAATAAAAATTGTTTAAAAAAATAAAAACAATTATCTGTGATAGTGGCAGAGTCTTAAGCTGGATAGTGAGTGCGTGCACACGAGTGACGTTCACAATGGTGACGTAACTCATGGAGCGTACGAAATGTCAATAATGACAAGAGCTTAACATGTGTTCTGTTTGTTAACCAAGAGGGTAGACATGTTGAAGTGTAAGTTATGGAATGTAGAATTATAAAGGACAGAACACTATTGAAGGTAACCAGTCTTAATGATGAATAACGGGGTACTGAACAAAGGAAATAACTGGTTGTTATGTAAACCACGAAGAAGTGGTTAATGCTGAAGCGGAAATAAGACCTATTAACAGAACATGGTGAAAAGATAGAAAGCGGTGGGTATCCTGCCTATCAAGGGAGGACTAATATGTTATGACAAATATAGGTGGAAGTGAATCTGTAAAGACTAAGTAGTAGATGTAGAGATTTAAAGGTATTTCTGCTTTAGATAGAGTCATGGTATTAAGCCCACATTATGGTGGAAATAAAGAGATTGCATGATAGAGTAGTCATTTTCCATAATCGTCTGCCCCAAATGGGTGTACAATCTTGTGTAAACTTCAATAGGTGTTTAAAACAACAATGTGTGAGTTCTATAGACTCAAGTAAAAACCTTTTCATCAGAATCACAAGAACATAGTAGTAAAAAAGATGGGGTAAAATCGGCATTTAGTGTCCTCACAAACATTTTTGCATGTGTGGCTACAAAAATGGCCCTAAATAATATTCTTCATTTAGACCTAGAAGGGTCATTGCATCAACTTCCCTTTGCGCCAGCAGTTTTGGTAAATTGCCTCCCCGGCTGAATAGGCGTATGATTTCCAGTATTACTAGTCTCATTTGGGAAAGATTATGGGCCTCATTACACGGTAGGCGGTAAGGGTTAACGGTCACCGGTAATGGTACCGGTGACCGTTAACCCTTACCGCCTTACTACGAGGTCCCTTAGCGGGTTGGTACTTTAACGCCTGCTTTTAGAAGGTGTTAAAAACCAACCCGCTAAGGGACCTTGGTGCTAATTACGGCACCGCAAATTTGCGGTACCGTAATTAGCACCTTCCCCATTCCCATTATGCCTTATGGGGCAAAAATGGGAATGGGGAAGGGCAATGGTGGAAGGGGGAATTACCGCCCCGCCAACCTTGGAATAGGGCGGTAATTCCCCTTTCCACCAAGGTGGTGCCGGTATTTTACCGGCATGGACCAAGGTGCTAATAGCACCTTGGTCCACCGCCTACCATGTAATGAGGCCCTATGTCTCATGTCTCGAAAATGTCTGAAGACAGGTGAATTGATGTTTTTTGTCCTGATGCATGATTTGTGTTCCGTCCATCTGTCTTTGGCCCTTCTGTTAGTCTTCCCAACATAATATTTACCGCAAGGGCAACGTATTGCGTAGATAACATTTTTTGTATCACATGTCGCAAAGTTTTTTAGAAAAATCTTTTTGCCTGTTTGCGGATTGCGTATATGATCGCCTTTAATCAAGTTGTTGCAGTGGTGACAATGTAAGCAGGCAAAGGTGCCACCTTTTGGTCTGCTTAGTGTCCTCTGTGATGTTGGTTTGATTCTTTCTGCTCTTATTAGTTGGTCTCTAAAGTTCTTTCCTCGCTTATAGGCCATCAGAGGTGGATCTGGAAATAGATGTGGTAAAGTGTCACCAGATTTGATTAATTCCCAGTTTTTGTGAATAATTCTTCTGATGCCCTTGTAAGAGAGCATGTCTGTCCTGTGTTTCAGTCCGTGTTATAGCTTTGCTGATGGTCTCTGGAGGAAATCCTCTATCTAGGAATCTTCTTCTCATGGTGTTATATTCATCCTGTAATGTATTGGTCTCTGAAGTGATCCTTTTGACTCGTAACAGCTGGCTGTAGGGTAGGTTGTCTTTAAGGTGTTTTGGGTGATGGCTCGCAAGATGTAGGCAACTATTCACATCCGTGGGTTTTCGAAAGAACTTTGTTTTGAGGTTTCTGCCAGTGTATTCCACTGTGACGTCCAGGAAGTTTACAGAGGGTTTGCCAACTTCTATCGTAAACCCAATTCTCGGGTTACAGGTGTTCAGGTAGTTCCAAAATTCGAGCAGCTCTGCTTCCGTGCCTTTCCAAATACCAAATATATCGTTGATATATCTTAACCAAATTTGTAGTTTATTTTTCCAGGTTGGGTTGTCCAGTACATATGTTTTCTCATAGTGGTACATAAAAATATTAGCATAGGATGGGGCCACTGAGGACCCCATTGAAGTGCCAGAGGTTTGGAGATAATATTTTCTGTTATACCTGAAGTAATTATTGTAAAGAATGATGTGAAGTAATTCTAAAGCAAAGACTTTTTGGATGTTGACCTCTCTGTGTGACAACAGGAAACATTCCATTGCTGGAATGAAGCAGAAAGCTTTACTGACCTCCAAAAGTCAGGACAGGGTTAAAAAAAAAGCAAAAAGACTGGGAGGCCCATAGGAATATATGGAGATAAAGGTGAAAAAAGAAAAGCTTTCCTACATAGACTGTGGAAGGCAGAGTATTGTCTTTATTGTAGGGAGGTACAGAATGGTACAGTAAATTGATATATCACTTTGATGGGGAAACATCACTGGAGTGTTCATGGACTTTGGAGAAATAAAGAGGCTTCACTGAGGTGTACTGAGCACTGTAACAACAATGTTTGTAACCTATGCAGTCTTATTCTGAGGTTTAGAAGGAAGGGTTTAACACAAAAATGTTGGGGCTAGTCATTGCCGTCTTTTGGTATCCACACAAAAACGGAATTTCACAGGATTCCTCAAAGTCACTAAGTGTGTATCTCATAGCTAATGCAGTTTCTTGTGAGTACTGTGGGTACAGATGGGTTTGGACAGTCCCGTAGATGAGGTCCTCTTCTCGCCAGTAGTTTTCCAGGCTTGAGTACAGTCCTCCTAAGTTTTCTCCTAAGCTTTTGATCACAGTTAGGAGGAATGTCTACAGGTGAATAATTCAACTAAAAAGGAAACGAATGTAAGAAAAACAGTGGTTGGGGGATAAAAGAAAGTTAGTGTGTAAGTATGAGTTGAATGACTTAGGGCCTCATTGCAAGTATGCAGGTGCAGGAAAAATGGCAGTAATATGGCAGTAATTCCATTTCTCCAGCATGGGGTCTGGCATGGATTCACATGCTCATGAATATTCCCCGTCGTCGGGCTGGGAATCCTCGGTAAAGAAAATATCAGTATCAGTTTCGTTTCTGATCTGTCTTTCTTAGTAGTAACCAATCGCTGGTCTCTGGGCGATACTACCCCCAGCCAATGACAGCCCTCTCCCTAATCCCCTCCCCTGGCAGCCATCCTGAGATTTTTACCGCACGTTCAAGTATTGGGAGTCATCGTGCTATAGCTCTCGAGCTTTTACTGCGTTTTGCATTTTTTCAAGGAGTTTAATCTCATTTTTTTCAGTAAATCGAGCCTCAAGCTCCACCGTTTCTACTTCCGATCAACAGGGACCCGTTTTGGAATTTTCTACGCCCCTCAAGGGTGAAGTTTTGTCGAGTTACGCTTCTTGGAGGATTCCAGAAGATCTGAGGCCTACCTCGTGGACATAGCCCAGGACAAGGGAAGCTCGATACCCGGATCCAAGCTGTTCAGGAACTGCCCTGGATGCGGATTACAGAATGTTTTCAAGGAGGATGAGCATTCGAGATGTCTCTACTGCCTCTACTACAAAATGCATGTGGAAAAGGACTATGCGTTTTGCTAGAACTTGACGGAACGGACTATGAGGGATCGTCGGATCCGCCTCGCCAGCTAGCTGGAGGAGGGCCGAGCAGGTGAGAAGAAGAAGAAGTCTGAGAGTTCTTCTATGTCCTGTGAGGGCGCCCCGGTGATGGGGGCCCAGCATAAGGCAAAGCACTGCGAGTCCGTGGGCACCGGGAGCACCGAAGGGTCGGGTTCCTCGGCTTCCAGGCAGGGTGCACTTTCACCAACGGCATCAACCACGAGCCAATGCTCTTGCTCGGGGAAGAGAAAATCTGAGAACCCGGCTAAGCTTCTGGAGAGGCCCCGGTCTATCTTGAAGGGATCAGCCGAGGCGGAGCGAGGCGGTGACCCCTCCCCTAAGGTGAAGGCCTCAAGCGCGCCCAAGGTGGTGAAGGCCTTGATTCACCCGGTTAAGGCCTCTATCGAGGGAGTCGCGGCGGCCCTGGCGAAGCCTGTTGAGGCTACCCCAGTGGAGGCGACCTTGGGGACCAGAGTTTCCCTGCTGCCACGGAGGGAATCCTCTTTTCAGCCCATCGATAAGACCCCAGTGAAGACCCGGTGGAAAAAGAGAGTGGGGGGGCGGTGGCCGTTACGGACACGGATACAGCCTCTGAGGAGGAGCTGGTTGAAGTCGTGAAGGGCCTCAACAAGAAGTTTGAGGATGTCCGGTCCCACGGGGGGAACCCCGAGGAGGTGGACGAAGAGAGTGACAGTGCCGCCGACGAGGCTCCCGTGGAGGAGTAGCAACCATTGCACCCGTCGCATCCAGTGCCCGAGCCTCAGGACAACTCGGTGGCCATTTTGATGGCAATCCAAACCTTATGCACGGAGATAAGGATGAGGTTGCCCCTAACCCCAACGGACGACACAGCAAAACCGGACCCATCGGGAAGCCCTCCAAACAAGCAGAGGAGAGTTCATCCCCCCTGCCTTTCCAGCCCTTGCGGCCCGCTCAGCCTTTATCTCCTTCCCCTGATCCTAGGGATGACACGGGAACAGATACGGCCACGACGGGGACGGATGATGACGGGATGGGCCTTCCGTCACCACTCCCTCGGGCCTCCCCGCCCGACGAAATTGGCTCCTTCCACGCCATGATTGCCTGGTTATCCAAGCTTTTCCAGCTCTGCCCCGAAGAACAGAAGAAGGAAGGCTTCCTCTTTCAGCGGCGCGAGGCCAAGAGGAAGATGTCCTCGCGGTGCCTTTGATTGACGATATCTGGGAGGAGGGACTTGCTCTCCTGAAGAACCCGTCCACGACGCCTGCCAAGAGGGATCGGTACGAGAAGAAGTACCGGGTCCCCGATTCCGCCCCCTTGTGCTTTAGGGCACAGCCGACCCCGGATTCGGTCGTCTCAGCGGCGGCCAAGAAGAAAGCGGTGGGGGCGACGGCCTCAACTTCGACCTCCCCACCTGACGGCGAGGAAAAGCAGCTGGGCGCCATGGGACGACGAGTCATCTCGTCTGCCGCAACGACAATTCAGGCGGCCAACGCCCTAGCGATTGTGGCCCGCTACGACAGGGAGCTGTGGTACAAGATTGCTCCCCTGTGGACTTCCTACCAGATGACAAGAGGTCGGAGGCCCTGGAGATCCTGCAGGAAGGTGAGGTGGCGTCGAACCACGCCATAACGGTGGCCACGGACATCTCTGACACCAGATTCTGCCATTTGGGCAACGGTGTTTGCCTTCGACGGCGGGGATGGCTCAAGGCAACAGATTTCCGCCAGGACGTGCAAACCAGAGTTTTGGCATGCCCTGCGACGGGAACAACCTGTTTGGAAAAACAGTGGATGAGTCACTTCAGGCCATCAAGACCGACACAGAGACGGCTCGGGCCTTGGGAGTTTTGCAGCAGCGACGGCCCCCCTTTTGGAATGTCGGAGGCAGACAGGGTGCCTCCAAGGGATCCGGCTGCGGCTCCTCGGCGTACTGCCAAGCGGCCCGCTCCTCGTCGCAGGAGACTTACAGAGAACGCGGCAAGTCAGAAAGATCTCGTCGCCAAGGAGGCCAAGGCAGCAAGGCTGCCTCCAAGCAGGACGGAACCGGCCGTAGCGTCGGGCCGCCACCTGAGCACCCCGGTGGGAGGCCAGCTGGCGAAGTTTGTCAGCGTGTGGGAGTCCATCTCCACTGACCGTTGGGTGCGGGATGTACTGGCCCATGGGCACACTCTCGAATTTCTAAAGGAGTGCCCCTGCATTCCTCCCGTGGCCAGAAAAGAAAATCATGTCCCTCAACTGCTGTTAGAAGTAAGGGCGATGCTCAAGAAAGGTGCCATCGAGCTCGTCCCGAAGAGGCTCCAGGGCTCCGGAGTATACTCAAGGTACTTCCTCGTCAGAAAGAAGACGGGCGGTTGGTGCCCCATCCTGGACCTGCGTCGGTTAAACAAGTACATCAAGGCCCAAAAGTTCAGGATGGTCACCTTCCAGCACGTGCTGGGACAGCTGGAGGAAGGCGACTTCCTATCGTCGCTGGACTTGGAGGATGCTTACTTCCACATCCCCATTCTAAAAGGACACCGAAAGTTTGTCAGATTCGTAGTCCAAGGGCGGCACTACCAATTCACGGCCCTGCCATTCGGATTGAAGTCGGCACTCAGGGTATTTACCAAGTGCCAAGCACCAGTGGCGGCGCAGCTGCGCCTGCGGGGGTTCCACGTTTACCCCTACCTGGACGATTGGCTCATCCCTGCAAGGACACGAAAACTCGACGTCGAACACACAGCGAAGACCATCCAACTGCTCACAGATCTGGGATTCTCCATCAACTACTCGAAATCCCGCCTGGTTCCATCGCAGATCGCACTGTTTCTGGGAGCCAAGCTCGATACAGTGGCGTGATTGGCTTCTATGTCGGAGGAGAGGATGGAGGCCATCTTGGGCAAGGTGCAGCGCCTGCTGGCCACGGACGTGGCCAGGGTGATATCCATCAAGTCCCTACTCGGAATGATGTCCTCATGCATCTTCCTGGTGTGCCTGTGCAGGCTACGGATGCGTCCTCTACAAGAGTTCCTCGACACCCGTTGGATACAAGCGACGGGCAGCTTCTAAGACCGGATCCTGCTCAGCGAGGCTTTCGGCCAAGCGTTTCGGTGGTAGGGCACCCGTGTGCTTCTCGCGGCGGGCAAGGACTTTCAGACCCCGGCACATCAGGAGACGGTGACGACGGACGCCTCCCTGGAGGGATGGGGAGTGCACACCAGAGATCTGCACACGAGAGGCCTTTGACTCTCGGCGGAGAGGTCACTTCACATCAACAACCTGGAACACTGTGCAGTGTTCTAGGCCCTCGGGTCGTTTCTCCCGTCCCTCAAGGGCAAGGTGGTGAGGATCTTCACCGACAACACCACCACGATGTTCTACATCCGGAAGCAGGGAGGCACCAGATCCCCAGCCCTGTCCAAGGAGGCCCAGGATCTGTGGCACTGGGCCGTCGCCTAGGGGATGTTTCTGGTGCCCTTCCATCTGGCAGGAATAAAGAACACCATTTCCGACTCACTCAGCAGGGAGCTGCGCTCGTGCCACGAGTGGGAACTGCGTCAGGATCAAGTGGATCGACTTTTCCAACGATGAGGCAAACCCCAGATCGACCTGTTTGCGACGGTGACGAACTCCAAGTGCCAGAGGTTCGCCAGCAGGTTTCCCCAGCCGAGGAGCATGGGCGATGCTTTCTCGTTCCCCTGGGACGGCCTGTTCCTGTATGCGTTCCCTCCATTACCGTTGCTGCTCCGACTAATCAACCAACTCAAGAGGTCCCGGTGCAGGATGATCCTCGTCGCACCGGCGTGGCTGAGACAGATCTGGTTCCCGGACCTTCTGGACATGTCAGCGTCCCTCCCCCCCCCCAGTAAAACTGTCGATTGACGCAGATCTTCTCTCCAGAGAAGGATGCGCCATCCACCATCACGACCTGGAGTCACTGAACTTGCAGGCCTAGCTCCTGCAGCACTAGAGTTTGGAGGATACAATATCCCGGCGGACTGCAAGGAGGTGCTTGCAAAGGCCAGGGCGTCCTCAACTCTCAAGTGCTACGGACACAAGTGGAAGAGGTTCTCTGTCTGGTGCCGTGCACAGAGGATTAACCCTCTGCAAATTTTGGCCCCTCAAGTGCTGCCGTACCTGCTGTCGCTGGCCAAGGCAGGACTAGCTCATGCTTCTATCAAGATCCATCTTGCAGCGATTTCCCGATACAACAGAACTATGGGACGATCATCCGTGTGGTCTCATCGACTGGTTAAGGTATTTATGAAAGGACTGTTTCGATCATTCTCGCCAGTGAAGGCTCCGGCCCCGTCATGGGAGCTCAACGTGGTGCTGACCAGGTTCATAGGGCTGTCATTTGAGCCTCTGTAACTCGGCACCGTTGAAGTTCCTGTCGTGGGAAACAGCGTTTCTTGTGGCCATCACCTCTGCACAACGGGTGGGAGAGATCCAGGCCATATCCTGCAAGCCTCCGTACTTGACTTTCCACGAGACGAGGGTGGTGCTGAGGACGCACCCCTCCTTCATGCCCAAGGTGTCGTCGGACTTCCACCTCAACGAGCCCTTGGTGTTACCAGTTTTCTTCCCGTCGCCTTCGTCGCCGGCCGAGAGGACTTTGCACTCGCTGGATGTAGCTAGAACACTGAAGTTCTACGTGGAACGCACAAAGAGTTTCCGGAAGACGTCACAGCTTTTTGTGAACTTTGGACCTGTGAACCAAGGGAAGGCCCTCTCGAAGGCTTCCATTTCCAGATGGCTGTCCAGCTGCATCATGCACTGTCACCGGTTGGCAAACCGACCGTTGCCCGGCCGTCCGAGAGCCCATTCGACCAGAGCGATCGCTGCTACTACGGCGTTCTTGTCTGATGTGCCCCTGCTGGACATCTGCAGGGCGGCTACGTGGAGGTCGACGCACACCTTCACAAGATTCTACTGCGTCGATCGGGACTCCAGGGAGGAGTCCAGGGTCGGCCAAGCAGTGCTGCGCAACCTGTTCGCCTGAAGGTGGGCCTGGTGAGGAGGTAAGAGTTGCTTAATATTGAGCCTTCGCCACCTCCCGTGGTTGTGCATGGGTGTGCTGCTATGTATTCTTATATTCATGAGCATGTGAATCCATGCCAGACCCCATGCTGGAGAAGGAACAAGTTACTTACCTGTAACTGTTGTTCTCCAGCATGGGTCTGGCATGGATTCACATACGAAACCTCCCTCCTACCCCTCTGCGGCTCTTCACTTGGTCATACTGCCACTTCACGTGCTACCATATCTGAGGATGGCTGCCAGGAGAGGGGCTTAGGGAGAGGGCAGTCATTGGCTGGGGACAGTATGACCCAGAGACCAGTGATTGGTTACTACTAAGAAAGACAGATCAGAAACGAAACTGATACTGTTTTTTTCTTTACAGAGGATTCCCAGCCTGACGACAGGGAATATTCATGAGCATGTGAATCCACGCCAGACCCATGCTGGAGAACAACAGTTACAGGTAAGTAACTTGTTTCTACCGCCGCATTACTGCACAGCCGTACTACAGGTTTGGTGGTGAGGTGGAGGATTTTCCTCCAGCAAAAAGCTAGAGGTTCTGCCACCTTACCGCCCTATGAACTACAGAAATGGGGACTTATACTAGCATCACTTGTAAATCCACGAGACCAAGTGGCAGTAACAGTTATTCCGTTTGGCGGTATTTCGGCAGATTTACCATCGAAATACAGTCAAACTTGTAAAGAGGCCAGAATCTGATACTTATTTTACATTCGGTGCTCTGGGCGTCCGCCTAGCAGAATTTTCAAGTCTGTCACAGTCATAAGGGTTTTTAAATGGCCCAGCACACTTCTTAAACAATGAATGTCCTTACCTTGGTCGTAGCTCCTGGTTTGTGTCGTCGGTCCTGTTCTGTCTCTTTATCTTTGTACTTGTCCTGGACTGTAGACAGAGGCAACCGTACAGGGGCCAGCCATGCATTGGACCCCTCTTGACCTAGGGTTCCTTTTCTGATACAGGTAGGTATTCTACCCTATGTCTTTGTACTACTTCTTATCATTTTCTCCCACCCCACGTAGATTCACAAAAGTTAGCAAAACATTGTAATTTTGGCTGATGGATGCTTTTGCAACTGCCATTAGGCTACAGCCACCTTTACTCTCAATTCTTTACTCAAGTATTGGCCCCTTCCAGTCTTTACGCAGAGGTTCTCAGTAGGCCTCCTAGTCTAACCTGCTTTCTCAAGCTGCCTTACCTTAAACGCTGGCTTACCTGGCACAGTCACCTCTTTATCTGTCTCCCTGTTACTACTTGGCCTTCTTGGCTTGGCCCACATACGTTCTCCTCTCCTGACTCTCCTTTCCATTTTTAGTGAACATATCACCACTATCTCTTTAAGATAGTGGTGATATTGGATAAGATTTATCTTATCCAAGACTTTGCTTTACTCTCTGCTGACGATGCTCTATCCTCCCTTTCCTCCTCTATCTCCTCTGCCCTTGACCAACTTCACCCTCTTTCTCTCTTCCGTCCTACCCGGAAGCATTCTCAACCCTGGCTTACTTCCCATCTCCTCTCTATGCAGCGCCTTCTCCGACGGTTGGAAAGACTCTGGATCAAAACCCCTTCACCTTCTAATCAAACCTCTTACTTCTCTTACCATGCACTATACAACTCTTGTCTTGCTGCGGCCAAATCCTCCTACTACTCTAACCTTCTCCAGTCCCAAGCCTACCACCCGAGCCGGATTTTTCAAACTCTCTCCCGTCTTCTCTCTCCTCCTACTCCTGATTCATCCAACTCCACACTTTCTCCTTCTGACTTTGCCAACTTCTTCTCCTCCAAAATCTTCACCCTTTGACAAAAAATCAACTCCTTCTCTGACTCCCCCTCTCCTCCTCCCCTCTCTCCTCCCTCTTCCTTCATGTCCATCTTCTCTCTGGTTTCCCTTTCAGAAGTCTCCTCCCTTCTATCCAAAGCCCACCCCACATCCGCCCCTTCTGACCCTCTCCCCTCCACTCTTATCCCCAAGATCTACCCTCTCCTTATCCCTTACCTTACCATTTTCTTCAACTCCTGCCTTTCCTCATCAACCTTTTCCTCTGCTTTCAAACATGCAACGATTATTCCTATTCTAAAGAAACCCTCTGCCGATCCACTTCTCACTGCTAACTACAGACCTATCTCTCTTCTACCTTTCCTTTCTAAGCTTCTTGAGCGCCTTGCCTACTCTCAGCTCTCATCTTTTGTCACTACTTCCTCTCTCCTTCCTCCCTTCCAATCTGGCTTCCGTCCCAAACATTCCACAGAAACTGCTCTCACCTCTATCCTTAACTCCCTCCTCTCTGCTCGACATGCCAAGCAATCCTCTATCCTTATTCTTCTTGATCTCTCTACAGCTTTCGACACTGTTGATCATCCACTTCTGCTCCACACTCTTTCTTCCTTCGGGTTTAAAGGCCCCGTTCTTAAATGGCTATCCTCTTACCTCTCTTCCCGTTCCTTCGCTGTATCATGGGGAGGCCAGACCTCTCCCTCCTTCCCTCTTATTTACAGCGTGCCTCAAGGTTCTGTACTTGGTCCTTTCCTCTTCTCTCTTTACACCTCCCTCATTGCCCCTGTTATCTCCTCCTTTGGCATCTCCCACCATTTCTATGCTGACGATACTCAACTCTTTCTCTCTTTCTCTTCCTTCTCTACTGACCTTCACCTTAAGCTCTCCTCCTGCCTCACTGCTATCAAGATCTGGATGTCCTCCCACTTTCTCTCTCCTTTCTCTCTATTAATACCGATAAAACTGAAGTCCTTTTCTTCCCCTCTAATTCTCCTCCCCCTCCATCTCCTCCCCCTCCATCTCCTCCCCCCAATCTCCCATTCTCTCCCCAAGCCCGTAATTTAGGCGTTCTCTTTGACTCCTCCAACTTCTCACAACACATTTCACTCACCTCTCGCTCCTGCCGATTTCACCTCTACAATATTCGCAAAATCCGTCCCTCCCTCACATTCCACGCCACCAAACTTCTAATTTCCTCTCATCTTTTCCCGCCTCTTCTACTGCTCTTCTCTACTCTTTGGACTTCCCACATCTCATCTTGCCCCTCTTAAATCCATATACCACTCTGCTGTTCGCACACTTTGTCTCCTTGCCTCCCGTGACTCCATCTCTTCCTCGCTCTCTTACCTGGGCTGGCTTCCATTCCAGATAAAATTTTACTTTCTCTGCCTTGTTTTCAAATCCCTCCATGGTCTTGCTCCTCCGTTTCTCTCCTCCCTTCTCTCCTTCTACTCCCCCCCCGTTCCCTTCGTTCTTCTGACCATTTCCTTCTCACTGTACCTCCATCCCCCTGCGCTTCCTCCCGTTTCTGCTCCTTCCAACTCCTTGCACCTCTGCACTGGAACTCACTCCCTCTCACAATCTGCTCTACCACGACCTTCACCTCATTTCACACTACCCTTAATTCCCTCCTCCTCCATTCTCCTCCTTGAACATTCCCCCCCTCTGCCCTCTCCACTTCTCCTCCCCCCCTTCTCCCTTCATCCATTTCTCTCCCCCCTCCCCGGCTCCTCCTCTCTATCCCTTCTATTTTCCCTCGTCCAATCCACCCCCACACCCCGCGACTCCTATTCCCACTCGCCATTTCCCCCCCTTCAGTTAATTGCTCTTTGCACAGTTTTGTCTAATGTTTCATAATGTAATTTTGCTCTCACTGTTATTTTGTTGTTGTCTTCTAAATAAATTAATCAATCAATCAAAATGCAGTCCTAATACCTACTAACTCTAGGAGCCTTATGACGCTTTTTATACAGATGCTGAAAGTGATTGTGCCCATGAGTAATCTGATTCGTTTTCCCATGAGGGTTCTGCTTCGTGATAGTTCTCTCTCTTCTCTCTCTATAGCTAATGTTTCCACCTCCTTAACAATTGTATGGTCAGTTATTTCCCTTGTTGGTAGGGGTTGTGCGGGTTTACCAGCAGGTATAGGACTGTGCCTACAGTCTAAGCTTATAAGAGCCCACATCCGCCATGTTAAGATCTGGCAGCGCCATCTTGACTCCGCAGAGACCCAGTGCTCATCTTCCCTGTTCTCTGTGATTGCATGAGTGTCTTCATGCGGAGAGTGGCCATTCGCTTCATGTGTGTCTCCTGACGGCTGAATGTTTCCAGTTTGGCTGCGGGTTTTGTATTTATGGTAGCTTGCACAGCAGACATGCTCTGCTGACTTGCTTCTGTTCCGTGCAAGAACAGCTGGATGGTAAGTATAATATCCAAGCACCCACTTATTCTGGGAATGTCAAACAGGGGCTGTGGGGCTGATTTCCTCAGGATGTTTACGTTTGTGGGAGTGTGTGTCTGTCAGTTTGTGTGTGTGTGAGTCATGAGCTCAGACGCCTGGGCTTACTCTCCTTTCTCACAAGGTATATTTCCCCCTGATTGCTACAGTATTTTACTATCAACTTGGACTGGTTCTGTACTCCAAAATCACCCAGGGAAAGACTGGGGGAGCTCTGACAGATCACTCTTAGACCCCCTGCAGGTGCTGCGTTATGTAATGGGTGGCATTATCTGACCCCTGATAGGTGACATCCAGGTGATCTCATCACTACCTACAAAGTTCTAAGAACAACAGTAGAACGTGCAGACAGCTATTAGGCTATCATGCTGCATCTCCATATTCCACCTAATTTTAATGCACAGCAGTCATTAGTTCATCACTTAACAAGATATCCATTAGATTGCACAGGTTGAGATAGAATGGTGTGACTGATTGTCTGTTGCATACTTTCTTTTTTGCAGGTCAATATTCCGAGAGGAAATCTTATTGAAGAAATCAAGAAAAGATTAGCCCTCTCCTAGTGCACTGCCAAGTCAAATGATCTTCACACCGAATATGTTTCTGTATGAATAAGGTGCGTTTCTTTTTCCATTCTGTTGGTTTTCCAATTGTTCCCATGAAATCTCTGCCAGGTCCTTTCTACAATTCCTGATGGATCGTTGCTCAACCTGGAACCTATTCTTAACTTCTTCCCCAGAAGGTCATATTTCATTTTAAGATCCTGTAACTATCTGAACCTATTTCTGGATCCTTTTAATTATTTATGATGCGCTATATGTGTATTTGATGCTGTCCAAGTCCTATGAGAGACCTGAAGATTGCGTCTGTATCCTGTGACCACTGTATGTATAACAATATAAGTTAATATAAGGGCGCCTGGCGGTGTCCTGATATACCCAGGGGGGTGCATATAGAAATATCACAAGAATCAGGATGAGAGATCCTACAAGCAGAAAGTGTGATTCTGAACATATTCATTTATTTCAAGAACACCTGTTTAATTTTTAGTTGATTTACACGACTTTTGATAAGCACGAAAGCGAATGACAACGGACAGGTATAATTATATACAGTGGAAATACAAGGTAAGCATCAACCTCTATGATGTTGAGGTAAGAACTCCACCCCAGGGCACAGACATATATGACAGTCAGAGAGACCTAAACTTAAACAAAGTGCACCCAGGACAGAAAATGGTCCGGGGTGTAGTTAACACAGGGTGTACACAACAATATCTACAGGACATACACAAAGAAGGGTTTTTGCAGTTGTGTCACGGGGGATCGACACAGGTGTGTTTCGGCCGGCCATGGGAGGCTGGATTGTAGCCTGTCTTGGTGTGGCCTTCATCAGGATTGGCACCAGTAGTGGTGTTGTCCGTATTATCTGTGGGTGAGATAAGGCTTGTGAGGATCTCGGGATGTAGTTTTGTAATTTATGAATTAATAAATAATGGCTTAGTGGAGCCGTGGTGATCAGAATACAGCTTACCTGCTGCTGAGATAGCAGGGGGCTGTATGTGGACAATCCTTGGATAGTTGCTGGATTGTAGGTACAGAAATGCACTTTGGTGAGCCGTGGGTTCCTGATGTCTAGATTGGGTCAGGATTCCGGGGGCTTGATGAGGGCCTGGATAGGTCCCTGATCTGTAGAAAAGATATGGACCATAAGGGGTATGGCATAAAGCTCCTATCTAGGGTGATGGTGTTCGTGACCCTGGTTGATCTCTTGTAGAGAACTGTAGAAAAAAGTAGACACGGTGGTAAGTGCTAGGCGCCATTATATTAACTTAATTTAGCACAACCCGTGGTTATAGGGCTATTTAACTCTCGAGAGTATACACTAGACCTTTACTCTCTGATACTTATCAATATGGACAAAGTAAACATCTTGTCCTACACTGACGAGTACTTTCACAAACTACTGGGCACGACATCCGCCATAGGATCAATTGCACAAGGTGCAAATAAAGATGAACTAGACATCATACATCGGAAGAGAAAAAAACTCATACGTACATAGATGCATGGAACCTTCATGCTTGAATACCTCAAGGCCGGGATAATACCGGAAGGACCATAAGTCAAAAACATTCCCCGGGTATTCACGGACAACCCCAAATTTAAAATAAACTTCAGTGGGGTCGGCAACAAATGCAGCCGAGATTGGATTATTCTCATAATTGACACCGCCCAGGAAGTATGCAAGAAACAAGGAGAAGATCTGGCTGCTCTGGAGAAAAAATTTGCAGAAGATTCAACCATACAAGACGCAAAAAAGAAACTAGAAAAACTAGATGAGGAAATAGTGAAATTACAACAACACACAGTAGATCGCAAGGTACAAAAATTCAGGAAGGATCTCACGAACTATGCCGAGGAAGAAACATACCCATACCTGAAAGAGACTTACTATAGCGATTTACAGCAGCAACAACAAACAAACTACGACAGACGCAATCGTGTCGTAAATTTCTCTGGAAGCTCAGGGTCTTCTAGCAGAAGCTTCCCCCAGTTCACCGAGCGGTAGCGGGATGACTGGACCATCAGCTCCACACCCTTTTTTTCAGAGGAGGGCCAACGGGGCAGACCGAAGAAACGCCCACAACAAACGGGCCAATACATGAGGACACGCCAATGGTACTCCAATCAGCCTTAACATCTATCCCCATTTTTTATTTGTCATCAAGAACATTGAATCAAGCAGAACAGACTCTCCTCGAAAGAGGGTTATCTTTTGTTCCGGCAACGAAAGCAGACCAATTCAGAACAGAGGCTGAACTCAGAAGATTCTTTCGCACTCTGAGATTAAAATACTTTTTCGAAGTATACTTACCTGAAATACAGAACTCGGAAAACACCATCGTCCAAGAACCTGACGAATCATCAGACAATGTGACGGGCTTAAAACCCAAGTCCAACTTCACCCCACCCCCCACCCCCATACCATCCCAGGTGAGTTCGACACTTTCGAGAAAATAGTCATGAAAACTATTACCAGCGGACCGGAACAGAAAAACTTCTACCAGGACAATTTGAACAAAGAAGAAAGACAATCCCTCAGTGACCTGAATGCGGATAAAACCATAACCATAAAACCAGCCGACAAAGGCGGTGGGATCGTGGTCATGAACACCAAAGAATATAACAAGCAGTGCCAGCGTCTTCTAGATGACAGCACATCGTACAAAAAACTAACCAGAGACCCCACGCAACGCCTACAAGAGGAAATCAGCAGTCTCACCAAACACGCTGAAGAAGAAGGGTGGATCTGCCCTGATGAACACATTTTTCTCAACAAAATGCACCTCCGTATATCAGCCTTCTACATCTTGCCTAAAATACATAAACATGCAACTAAACCACCTGGACGACCCATTGTCTCGGTGTGTGACTTCCTACTGGAACCTATATCACTATATACGGACTACTTTATGAAACCTTTCATTGTCAAAATGCCATCTTACATCAAGGATAGTACAGAAACCATCAAGATCCAATTTGACCACTGACTCCATCCTAGTCACTATGGATGTTGAGGCCTTATACACCTCTATCCCTCAACAAGATGGATTACTAGCACTGGCAACCTGCCTTGAGAAAAGGACAGATGTTACAACTACTCCAACCAATTTCATTTTGGAATGCATCCGCATAGCCATGGGAGAAAACCTTTTCCTTTTTGGACAACAGCTATATCAAAAGATGAAAGGCGTCAGCATGGGGGCCACATTCGCTCCAGACGTGGCAAACCTCTACATGGCCCAGTATGAGGATGATAACATCTAACAGGACAACAACACATAAGGGCTCACATAAAAATATGGCGTTGTTACATCGACGACGTCTTCCTGTTTTGGCAAGGCAGCAAGGAATTACTGTTAGACTTTCATCATTGGCTGAACCTGCAAAATACCCACATCAAGTTCAATAGACTGGCATTTTCAAGCCATAAACTTCCTCGACCTGCACATCTACCGCTCTGGAGACTTATTGAAAACTGAACTTTACAGGAAACCCACTGACAGAAACAGTCTACTCCATTTTTCAGGCTACCATCCGCAAGGGTTGAGATACAATCTCCCCTATGGACAATTCCTTCGTATCCGCAGGAATTGCACGGACAAAGAAAAATTCGAACTACATGTCAAACAACTACAGACACGCCTAGGACAAAGAGGCTACCCGAAGAAATCAATCAAAATGACCAAGAAAAGAGTGGCGAACACAGACCGATCCATCTGCCTCACCCCAAGAAACAAAGACCTCATAGACAGGACCGTCTGTGTACCACTTTCAACCCAGTGAGTAACTTCATCAAGACATCAATCAAGAAACACTGGCACCTGATTAAAAACAAGGGCAGTTTGGCAAAAGAAAAACCTATTCGCCTTCAGAAAAAACAAAAACCTAAGAGACACTTTGAGCCATACCTTTCTGGAACCCACAAAGACTCCAGCAACATCATGGAACTTGCCACCAGTCGTGGGACATTACAGCTGCGGCCGATGGGTCACCTGCCGCTACACAACCAACAGCAAAACCTTCACCCATAAGGATTTCACATGGAACATGAACAACCATACCAACTGCGAAAGTAGATATGTCATCTACGTCATCAAATGCCTGTGCGACATGATATACATCGGCAAAACCATCAGACCCGTCAAACAGAGGATCAATGAACATAGATCGTGCATCAGGAATCTAGTACAAGACAAACCTTTAGTTGAACATTTCAGCAGAAAAGGCCACACGCACAAGCAATGCACCTGGACTGTGTTGCAGCAACTACAGCCACAAAACGTGGTGGCAACATGGATTTGGCCCTCATTAAATTGGAACAAAAGTGGGTCGACAAACTGGACTCCGTCCGCCACGGCCTTAACATCACTGTGGAATGGAAACACTTCTGGGAGTGAACTCCACCCACACGTGTGGAACATTGTCCTTGTTTGCTACCTTTTTCAAACAACATCCGAGGAGCCCGCTGCTCGAGCTCCCCCTCCTCTCTCTGACCTCATCCACTCATTGGGTAGTAATATGTTCCTTGACTATTTAGTCACTATGTTCCTTTACAATTCGCTTCTAATGAAAGACCTGTCATGCTATATCAGCTAAACATGCATTCACAGGTATTCACCACCCAGCAATACCGTGTGCCAAATGTCAACACTAAATATGTCAATGTTTTCATGATGTATTAACCTAGGACACATGCATTGTGCTTTCTAAGTAACACACGACCGACAATGTGCGTGTCTAACAGTTTGTTTATCCAATTATATGTACTAGGCTAAACTAGCATTGTGAACGTTTTTTGAAATTGCTGCAGACAAATGTACTGTGGGGGCACATAAGCCCCGTTTTTCCTTTTTTAAACGCTGATTTTGTAATTACATTAGTCCTTCACCAGTATCTGAATTGGTCACATGCCGTATATGTCTTATTATCACACAACACACAACTGCAAGTTACGAATAGTGTTCACCACCATTACATAACCTTGCTATTCATCGCATGCCATCAGACGCACTAATGAGACCACATTTCCCATGATTCTGAGGGTTCCGAGTAGTCCTAACTCGCCCAGGCGACCGCTTTTACTTTCCTTTCGCGGCCCGCTCCCCATTGGGTGTTGTCTCATTTTAGCCATGTGGACCATCTTGATTGGTCTGAACATACACACCCCAGTGCCATTGGCCAACGCTTCACACGGGGACTACTTTATTGCCATGCTAGTTTTACCCCATGTCACAGCAACCATTACTGCTGTGGATCTCCCGGTGACGCACGCATTTTTGGATCGCGGTAAGTTTTTTAAACCTAGCATGCATGTGTCTCCACGCATTTTTTCGAATTTAGAAGCCACTGCTCATTTGACCTGATCGACACGCCTCACAAATGTCGGTTTAGATAGCAACGTTACTATGTATCTTAACACCTGCACCAAGTTGCCATCTCGAGGCACGCTCGTTAGAGGGACTCGTCTAGTGTTTTCTCACACTGCGATTGAATCACGACTCAGCCCCCCCAGATAAATAGCGCACTGTTTACTAGCCACAGATCCATTCTTGCACTAGAATGAAAATGGACAATCGGGTCCAGTCTATCCACGACCTGGATAAACCAACTAAAAATTAAACATGTGTTCTTGAAATAAATGTATATGTTCAGAACCACACTTTCTGCTTGTAGGATCTCTCATCCTGATTCTTGTGATATTTCTATATGTATAACAACATATGTACGTGTAACAGTTTCAAACATGTATCCATTGAATTACCGATGTACTGCATGCAGCAGCTATGCCAATATTACATACTTAGTAGTATGGCACGGTTAGAATATCTGCCTTGAGGTTTTGGGAGGATAAATAAGTGGGCCAAGTATGCCTTCATCACCTAATGGAGCTAGTGATACTGTCTCTCTCAGTGTGATGAAATAGAGGTTTTCTCCTAGGCCGCTGAACACAGCCTGGATACAGAGTTCAGGGTCTATTTTCCTGCTGCCGATGGCTACATATTACTAGGATTTAAAAACATGCTCCCATTTACTGCACTACATCTTACCAGCATCACCAACACTGATCATTCAGTCCCATTTCTCATCAAGTGGCCAAGCAGGTGGACATTATGCCTCCTCCTCCTCCTCCTTCCCTCTTTCCCTTTGTGTTCCCCACATTTGCTTTTACACCTCTAACTCTTGGTTCTGGCTCTTCGGTCAGTCAGCTCAGCACCCACAGATTATCCTTCTTGATTTTAAAATAGAAATTGGAAGATTAGCAAGAAGCAGAGACCATTTTATTACATTTCAATACAATACAAAAACCGGCAGCAGGTCCCCTTCTAAACTTCAGTCAGAAAACTAACCTTCTTGACACTCCAAATGGCAGACTTCCATAGTCTATTGAACTGATGATTAAACCTCTTATGACTGAGCTCACACGGCTGTGGAGGGCCTACTGGTCCTGGGAAGTCGCAGTCTACCACCTCAGATCTAATTGCAGCTAATCCGTCTTCACTTTCCTGGGTAGCTGTTGCATCCAGTCACATGATTTCTTGAAATGCCTGGACTATGAAGGCTACTTGCAGCCTTCCCCCAATTCTTGACATTTATACTTTTCCATCAGTCCCGTTTCTCACACAAACTACCTATTGTTATAGTCAGCACAGCCTCTCACCACCATGACTTTCAAGCAGTGTCAGCACTGTTCATCGTGCCAGCAGCCATAACAGTTTGGGCCTCATACTGTTCCAGCAGCCCTAATGGATGAGGCCTCATAATATTGACTGTTACCGCCTCGGTTCCTTTAAGTTTAATGTACATGCTAAATGGGATGATAGAAACATAAAAAGGAGGAATAGTTTTACATGTCACCAATTCCACCCTTTTCTTTTTATGTCTATCTATCTTTATTCAAAGAAACGGCATGATATTAGTGTCACAGGAACCAGGTCAACAAAGACCTTTATTAATCCCATAAAACAACCATTAGGCATTTATCTCCATTGCAGCATCAAACACTTGCAGTTGACTGTTAGTTTCAATGCTTTCATCGTGAAAGTAGAAGACTTGGATCCCTGGGTCTCGCACCTGCTTAGCAGCAGTATAAACATTAAATGACTCTTTTAGAAGAATATCTGCAGCAACAAAAAAACCACAATAACCAGTATAATATACAATAGGATTATGGCAGCTCCCAAGGAATAAAATAATGTATCTGTAATGCCTTCCTTAACTGTACACCGTTCATCTGAAGGTGTCCACATTATGGCTTTGACAAGGTTCCCACTTTCCGATTCTATGGTGCCTATCGGTTATTATCCTAAAACAGTTTGAGTCACCTCTGCAGCACTTTTTCCACATAGCAGGACCAGACAGATGGCTGTCAAGATAGCAACTACAGTTCCCAAGTCCCCCTCCTCCTTAACCCCAAGCAGTCAGGCCACCCCGGGTTTTAAACAAGATCGGAGAAGGATGAAGACGGCATCTCCCATAATCCTCCTAATCCCCTTTAAGGAAAACACCTACCAGACAAGGAGACCAGACTCATTATTGCAGGAACAGGAGAGACTTCAGGAGAGGCTTCAGGGTAAGTTGGCCAAGCTACAGAGGGGTGTTCCAAAACCTGGGAAAGACAACCTTGGGGAACCGCCTGCCCTGATATCTAAAAGGGGAGCAAGTGTTCCTCCTTCCCCTTTGAAAACACAGGAGAAACATTACATTTCCCTTACTCTCCAGGGCATTGTTTGGGTACAGACCAACTGGGGAAAACGTGACGGCACCAAAGGCAGCATCAGCAGGAGAGAACTTTCTGCAAGCTGTGATGGATCTGATGGTGTCATCACTCCTTTTCCAGCAGTAACCTACCCATATGTGGCCAAGGGAGGGAAGGCACCCGCTACCTGATCCCGACCCTGTGGCAGGCTATATGAGGGAGGATCACATAGGGGGAGACAACGTCCGGGAAAGTTTAATGGAATCATCGGTAGAGACATGGTATCCCCCTTTTTCTTTTGATGCTATCCCACCCATAACCAATGCCTTAATGGTGTATTGTTTGTGAACGGTCAGTACTGCGAGGCGGACAACTGCTTGCAGTTTTCTCAAGATTAAACATTTTACTAAAAGAAAAGGTTTGCAAATAAAGCCTTGCTTGCCCTACTCTTTCAGGGAATTCCCTTTCTAGTCTAAAGGCTAAGGGAACAACTCCTAACATAGATAAACTGGCCCTCACTTTAAACAACAACACACTCAAAGAATAATCATAAAACAACATAAGACAACAAACAAGAATTGAACAATATCTTGATGACCTTCACCTGTCCTGGGTAGATCCCATTCCCAGGGTTTTAAAGTCAAATTCAAAATGTTCAAAGGAAAAGAAAAGTCTTGAACCAGTTCCTGTCATTTCCAAGTCAAAACAAAAGTTCATCAAACAAAAATCCACTGGTAACAATTCTCTGGTTTTGGTTGAAAAGATCCCCTTCTAATTCCAGTCAAGAAAATAGCACCAATGGTAATCCTGGATATCTTCTCTTAGAATTTCTTCATCTACAACTTTACAATTAGTTAAGACCTCTGCAGTACATTCTGTATCATTTTCAGGATGATTCTCTTTGGGTTGCTGCTTCACTCTTAACAACCACCCTTCTATTATTGTTACTATGAGAACAGTTACCTTTGTCCCACAGTATGCCACTACTCCAAACCACTTCAATGTGCGACATCCACTGACAGTTTTATATACCACCACAGTTCAGGTATTTCTGCTTGAGTTTTATATTTCAGAATTATTAGGCATGTAATGACAAGACCACATCAACCTCTACAGGTAGGCAAGGCACTCTTCCCTTCAAGGACTACCAAAAGGGGGCAGCCTCTCTGCCTCTTGTGAGAAACCAGAAGGTGTCTCACTTGCTAGTCCCTGGGGATCTGTCATCCAGGTGGCCAGGACACGGCCATCGCTTTTGGATCCAGTTCCTGGGGGTGAACCAGTGCGGGAGGATCACCTGGATGGGGGGGGGGGGGGTCTTTGGGGCGTGGGAGACCGAATGGTGAGATGTGGTTTTCCCTTCCCGGTAACACCTATTCCCCAGGATACTTAGGAAGTTAACCTCCTCCCCTTTTCCGACATGAACACTTTCTCATGGACATCCCACTGTGAGAGTAAATGGACTAACACCTGAGCCGTATACCTGACATGTTCCAACACAAAGGTCAGAGTCAGGCAGTTAATGATAATTACACACACCTGACTTCTATCACACTTCCCCACATGGATAAAAGGCGGAGCACGAAAGCACACTCTAAGCAAGGGAAAACACAAGAGGAAGCAGCAGTTCCAAGATGACAGTTTAATACGAGGAGAAAGACGGCAAGACTAGAGAGGGTTGCAAGGAGGGAAGTGCCCTTGACCTTTTCAGAGGGAAACCACTACTTTCATGCGCCCTCGAGAATAAGAAACATACGACTCATAATTAAAGCTGAAGAAAAGTACATGGTGTGTCGAAGGTACCTGGGGCTCTCCTGCGTCAATAGCCAAGGTGTGGAGGAGCAGTTGCCACAGTGGTACTGTCCTTGGCTCCTACAACAAAGCAGCGCCAGTAAAGTCAGTCGGGGAGACTGATAGCAGACAGGTCTGTGTTAGAACCAAGGTTGCAAGCGGAAACTTTGTATGACGCAATCTGAAGAAACAGTGTGTGAAACGTATATGATGAGCGACGTGAATATAATTGAACATCCAAGGAGTGACTGAACTTTTGAAGCCAAGATAGATACCATATACAGAGTGGTCCGGCACCAGGTGGGTGCCAATTCGAAGGTCTCTGTTGGTTATCCAACTGAGAGGTGGCAAATGTGAAATGTTAATCGTGAAATCGAAGTGGTCCTGCAACGGGTCAAGCTAAATCCTGTGCACAATCGAAAGTCTTAGATAGCTAATACGAACTACAATTGGACCGAGCACGGCTGAGGGAGACTGGTTGTGTAAGAGGAAGGATCTGAGCCCAGCTGAGGGTGGTCCGGGGTGAAACGTGAGTCACCCAAGAAAGGATATTCTATTAACATTGGTGAGGGGGATCCAGGGTGAAGAGTGAATCACCTAACTTGAGTGCTTGCAAGAGGAAAGGAACTTTTCGTTTGTTTTGGTATATCACACCCTCTGCATCAAGAGACTTTGATAACTTAGAGACTTGGGCACAGAAGGCCCTGATGCTGGTAATGGAACTGTGTCCTCATGCCGCAAAAGCCTGAGAGTGTGCTATGCTCGAGTGAACCGTCTTGTAACGTGCTGAAAACATGGGGAAGGGAGGCCAACGGCTTGAACATCCTCACATATAATTTTGTGAACACTTCTTTCTTTTTCATGAACATTACCCTACACTATTTGTATTAAGCAGCAAGGATTGGCAATCGTTGGGGGGGGCGTGGCTAAGGAGCCATTGGATAAGACGTGTCTCCCGGTGATCCGTAAACATCCTGCTGTATGCTAACTCTGAAACTGGTGCACTTGAGGTACGAACAGCACGTCTGCTGTGGCAATATGTGTGGAGTATAATGGTAATACACTTCTGAAGATCCTAGGTGTAATACTATAGTTACGGCCATATAGGCTGTGGAAGAATCCCATGAGAAATACCTAAAATGGCGCCTGTAGAGGAACAAAGGACAGGGCTGGGAGTCACATTTAAAACGGAGCGGGTCCGCACTGTGAAGAACTCGTAAGACACAGCCGATTGCTATAGCCAATGCATGAGCATAGGCGACGGCAGCCTTCTGGGCTTTTGTGGACCTGACCCCTATGTGAGTCGGAGACAAAGTGAGCAGGACGCGGTTTGGCGCCTCAGCAAAGCAGCACTCATTGCATGAGAACAGACTGAGCCCCTGTAGTGCGGTGTAGAGGATCGAAAACCCGCAACCAGCCGGAACGGGCACCCAGATAGGAGTCAGGGGCCCAGCAAGAGACTGTAGATACGGATGTGTGCATCACATTATACAGTGCAGGAGATGGCACGTTCAACAAAACACTAACAAACGGGCGGTGCGGACTACCGTGCTGTGCCGTCTGTGAAAGCAACTAGTTACTCAGTCAAGGACGGGGCCGCGAGTGCCAGGAGATTCTCAGGGAGGCTGGACCTGGATTGGGGGGTGTTGGGGGGCGAAGGAGCTGTGAAACAAGCCTCAGGCCATACGGTGATCGGGGCTGAGTCGCACTGCTGTGAGCCTGAATGTTCAGACACTGGGAGGTAAACAACTGGATAACATCAACGGCAGCAAAGTTGAAAGGGAAACATTGTATCAGCTCAAGAACAACGCTGCCTAAGGTGAGACACAATTCATGGTGTTTCCTGACGAAATAACACGGATGGAGCCAGAGCCCAATTAACTCGTAAACATTGCAGCCGCCGACAGCTAGGGCAGCACGTAGCAGAGTGCAATATTGATGGATACATTGGCTAGGAATCTACTTGGTAAAAAAGACAGTGTTTCGAGGCCCGGCATAGAAGGGTGTAAAATTGCGGTCCAGACCCGAATTGGAGTCGCATCAAGCACGTCTCAAATACAAAGCCCGGCGCCGTCCGAGCAGCCCCACTCGCAGCCCTGTGGAGGGGTGGGGGCACTTTATCACTGTAAAGGCTGACAAACTGTAGGCCCATAGAAGAGCTACAGGTGGCGAGCACAGGACTATAGGAAGCAACACGCGGCTCGAATAATGTTATAAAGGCAGAGAACGGAGGGGCAAATAGTCTGCAGCCCGTCCCAGATTTCGGGAACAAGGAGCATTGGTAGCTATCAACATCTTCGTGCAGATCCGACCACTAGAAGTGTAATTACGGCATAAAAGGCAACGACCGCGGATTGCAGTGATGTGTGAGAAAATGGCGGCTGGCCCCACGCTTAGAACAAAGGATCAGACCGCCCTGTGCAGAAACTGGTTTGTAGCGCAGGCTTCATAGACGGTGCCTTCCGCCTTCATCAACTGCGGCACACACCGTGGGACTGGTGACATGCCATGCAAAACTGAAGCAGATGGCACCAGGAGAAGACGCAAGCAGGGTTTCAGATGAAACCCCAGCACAAGAAGATACATGCTAATGGAACAACATACAGCAACGCAGAAAAGTGCCCGTGTGAGAGGACTTGCGCGGGGTATTCAATGAAACCCTGCAGGTCGAACATCCTTGTGTTGAGGTGCAGAAGTCTATACGCCCAGACCAAGTAACTGCGCCAGGGTGACAGAGACCGCTGTAGCTGACCAGTGGACCCTGCAGCTTATGCTGGACACAACAAGGGCAGGGAATATTGCACCAACAGAAAGGAAGCAGCAATAACACAGCAAAGACAGACGGAGTGAGCTTGCGCCGGGGAGGAAGCGGAACGGGCAAGCAACACATCCACTGCTGGGAACCCATCGGGCAATTCGGAAACCAGACCTGCACGACAAGAGAAACCACAGCAGGGCAGCCCTGGGAGGGGCCCGCAGAAAATGAGGGATTCCCTGCCCCCTGGAGAATAGATCTAGAGGCACCACAGCTCCAGGAACAAGACACCCAGCCTTGGCATAACGTTAGAACGCCCGAACTCCAGTTACACACATGATTACCCCAACGGTTCATGACAGTGATACAGGGGGCCAGCAAATCTCTGCTGTGCACTTGGGGGTCAGTGTGCTCCAGGTGTTTAGAGCCCGTATGAGCCCAGGCACCAAGATGACAACCAAACTTCCCAAGTCCAAAGGGAATCAGTCCACATTGGAGGACTTCACGAAAACCCTGCAACTGACTGAGGGCAGCTAGACCTAAAGACAAAAACCCACAGGTGGACACGACCCCAACGCACAATGACCGGCAGATCCTGGATGCAATCGCGGACTTAAAGGCGACGTGGGAGAGCAAGCTGGAGGAAGCCACAGCTGAACTCAAAGCCGCGCTGGAGCTCAAAGTGGGCGCAGTACAGGAGGAAGTCAATCTACTCAGACAGGATGTACAGAAGATCACAGAACGCACAAATGAGCTGGAAAATGAAGTGACCACAAACACGACGGCCCGAGCATCTCATGCCTCGGAGATCCACATACTGAAGCAACAGGTCAGCAATCTAGAGAACAGAGCGGAGGAAGCTGAAGGGTGCGCCCGGAGGAACAATGTACGCATAGTAGGCCTAACCCGACGGACTGCGTTGAAAACATGTTGCTGCAGGAAATTGGAGGCAGGGCCCTTACTCGAGGATTTGCGGTGGGAAGAGCACATAGAGCGCTCACAAGGAGACCTCCCCCAGGAACCCCACCCCCCCCCCCCCAACAAAGCCCATCATTGCCAAGAAATTTAATTATCAAGACAGGGAAAAGATCCTGGAACACTACCGGAAAGGGGGCACTATACAAAGGGCATCCGCGACCATCTCGGCATATCCTGACTACACACTTCAAGTGCAGGGACGGCGACTGAATTATGGGGCAGTGAAGAGGAGTTTGCGAGATGCGGACCTGCGATATATGCTGATGTACCCAGCTAAACTGAAAGTGTTCCATAGAAACAAAGCTCTGTTTTTTGAGACTCCGGAAGATGCAACAGAGTGGCTGGATGCCCAAAATTGTCCTGAGGGAGCGGACAGTCGGAAAGAGGATGGTACGGACAAGTGAAGCCTGATCCAGAGAACGAGGTGCTATATATATTGTGACAAAAACGCATTTTTAAATCTGTATATATTGTGACTTTGGGACTTGAATATAAAATAGAGTAGGATTGTGTTTAAATTAAGGGTCGACGTATTGAGAATATAACACAGAAGGTGCATAACATAATGTGGCAGATATCAGGAGCCGCGAAGGTTGCATTCTTATACCCAAATAGATAGGATAGTTTGGTTGCCGGTAGGGTGGCAACCCCCTGCTGTGTCCTAGTATCGGCATTGCCGAAGAGGTACTAAATGCGGGTAGGCCTGAGATCCAGGGATGGAGCTGGGCATCAGTTGTGGTTGTGGAGGGAGGAGGGGGATGTTGGGGTGTTAGTAGAAGAGGGAGGGAATGTTGGGAGCTGGGAAGTATGTTGGGGCTGGGAAAGTAGTGGGGATGGGGGAGGCTGGGGAAGTTGGGGCACAAGGGAGGGAGGGTTTAAAGTTGGGGAAAGAGCCTACAGACATGAGCAATGGCCTACAAGTAAAACCTGCAGACATACACAAGGAGGGACGGAAAGGTATAGGACCATGGGGGGCCTCAAAGTACTAACTTGGAACGTTAGGGTGCTCAATAGTTACTTGAAAAGGAATAAGGTTATGATGTACCTGCGCAGACAGAAAATAGACATAGCCCTGATATAAGAGACACACCTTATGAAAGGGAAATTAGAGGTTATCCGTTAGAAATGGAAGGGGACGGTGGTTGGCGCGACAAATTCAGCTTACGCTAGAGGGGTGATTATCTGGGTGGCGCTGCATGTCCCGTTCCAGTTATTACAATCTACAGTGGAAGCAGAGGGGAGGATGGTCGCAGTAAGATTGTTGGTGGAAAATAAAGAGATATTTATCGTAAATACTTACGCCCCAAACCAGGACACAGTGGCATATTTTAGGACCCTGTATACCAAACTGAGTATGTACTTGGGGGGAGGCAGTGATTTGGGGGTGAGACTTTAACTGCATACTAAACCAGAGAGTAGACAGATCGGATAATAAAATAGACAGACCCCCCCCCCCCAGCTGCTAGGGCACTGCAGTCGTTGCTAACGGACTTCAGGTTTGAGGACGCTTGGAGGATGCGCCACCTGCAAGACAGACAGTACTCACACTATTCGGCCCCACAAAAGGTGCATACTAGGCTAGATTACATGTTTGTTACGCAAGAGCTGATGGCAGAAATAGTACAGATAGAATACAAGGCAAGGGTCTTGTCTAAGACCACTCGCCGCTGGCCCTTACATGGCAATACAGACCTCCAAGAGCAAGGAGACCGAGCCGAGGCATTAAAAGATATAATGTTCAGGGAGGACTTGAGAGAAGAAATAGTAAGTTACTTTGAGACCAATACTGGCAGTGTCGAGTCGGCGGTACGCTGTGGGAAGCCTTTAAAGTGGTAGTGAGAGGGATAGCCATAGCTAAGACTAAAGGACTGCAAGGAGGGATACAAACAGAACTACAGGAAGCAGAAAGGGAGCTGGAGGAAATGATGAAAAGCGAAGGCAATACTGAAGAGGATACCGAAAACATAAGCAGGCTGCAGTACACTGGGACAGACTGTGCAATTTAAACTATAAGAGATATGTAGAAAGACAACATGCGGGAGGAGACAAACCAGGAAGGGTGCTAGCATGGTTATATTAAAGTGAGACCCCAAGACCAACAATCAGGGCAATAGAGAAGGAGCATGGGCATGTAGTGGATACCCAAGAGGGCGTGAACAGAGAATTCTTAGAATACTATCAACAACTGTATGGGGATCAAGGGGGGAGTGACCACAGGGACATAAAGGAAACACTTGAAGATATAGGTGTGCCACAAATTAGTGCGGAAGAGCGAGAGGACTTAGACGCCCCGATTACCCTGGAAGAATTAGAGGAGGTGGTGGTGCAGCTACCCACTTGCAAGACTCTGGGGGCCGACGGACTCCGTAGTGAATTTTATAAAATTTACATAAAGGAGGTGCTCCCCCCACTTTTAGATATGTTAAATGAGGCATACGAAATAGGAAGATTGCCAGAGTCCTTGAGAGAGGCGATCATTATACCGCTCCCTAAACCCAATAAGCCTGGCAAAGATTGCGGATCATTCAGACCGTTGTCCATGCTTAACCAAGATAGTAAAATGCTTACGGCGGTAATGGCAAACAGAATGAAACGGATTATTCACAAACTAATACACCCCAACCAGACCGGGTACATCACACATAGAAATATAACTAACAATCTCAGGCGACTACATCGAGTTATAGAACACACAAAAGGGGAAACTTCAGAAATTGCAATTGTATCGCTGGATGCCATAAAAGCATTTGACTCAGTTAAATGGCCATGACTGATAGCAGCCCTGTCCAGTTATGGGATAGGACCTGCGTATCTTAAATGCGTCAAATTGCTGTACAGCGCACCACTGGCCAGGGTAAAAACGGGAGCGATAATATCGGAAAGGTGGCAATTTAGCAGGGGTACCAGACAAGGATGCCCATGGTCCCCCATGCTGTATATTTTAGCATTAGAGCCTCTGGCGACATACCTAAAGCAACAGTATGACATGATAGGGATAAACATAAATGGAGAACCGCACTTGATTTCCTTGTACGCTGACGATATGCTGTTGTATTTACAATACCCTGAAGAAAACCTCCAATATGTGCTTTAAGTAATGGAACGATTTGCGGCGCTGTCTGGCATAGCGGTGAACCCCAGAAAATCATGTATATTCCCTATGGGTAGATATGGTGGAATTCCACAAGAGAAATTGCCAGTTTGAGGGGATTGGGTCCTCCGACGTATTCCATATCTATGACAGGTAATCACCACAGCTGTGCTGCTTCGGAAACTTTTTTCGGCGTCTGCGTCGATGATGTCGATGCGCCGTCGTCGAGAACCTCCTCTGACGTCATCCGATGTGATAAGTAGGACGCACGACGCCCGTAGCCTCAGTTCCGTTTTTTCCGCGAACTTGTTGCTTCGTGAATCTCGGTTACGCCTCGACTCTTTGGAGTTCTGTTCTTCTCGGTTCTTCGAACCTGTTCGCTTTTGTGAGAAAATCCTTTGTAAGAAGATGTCTTCTACTTCGTCTTCGACCCCGCATCCGGGCTTCAAGAAGTGCGGGGAGTGTGGGTCCAAGATGTCGGTGACGGACTCGCACGACGCCTGCCTCTGGTGCCTCGGGGAGGCCCACGACATTGATGACTGTATCGACTGCCAGTCGCTCACGTCCAAAGCCTTACAGGAACGTAAGAAGAAGTTGTCGGTAGGTCGGGTGTCCAAGCCCCGGAAGTCGAAGTCTGCGGGGCTTTCGACGGATGATTCGAGAGGTGACTCTCTGCGTCGTCGTCGGAAGTCTCGTGGGTCTCCTTCTAGGAGTCGGTCTCGCCACTCCTCGGCCTCTTCGAGGCATTCTCGGAAGCGCCGACAGCGGTCGTCTTCCAGGTCCTCTTCTGAGGACTCTGCCCGGCACGTCGCTTACCCCACCAGCCGTGCGACGCCAGAGGAATGGGCTTCCTTCGGGAAGAAAATGCTGGCGATTCTCGAGTCGCAGGGTACTAAACCGTCCGCGCCCCCGAGTGGGGTCGGCCGTGAGAGGTCGAGAGACACCGCTCGCTAGAGTGGTCGGCACGAGTCACGGGAGAGGTCCCGTTCGGACAAGTGGACTCGTTCTCGACGTACCCGTTCCAGGTCCCGGTCCTCGACGCGTTGGAGACCGTGTGCACCTGTGATGTCTTCGAGGAAGACATCGACGCCTGAGGCGTTGAGGGCGTCGACAGGCTTTCTCGAGGCTCCGGCTCCGAGGAAGTCGTCGAAGCCGTCGACGCTCAGGTCGTCGAAGGACACGCTCGGAGTTCCGGCTTCAAGGACTGTGTCGACGCCGTCGATGCTGGCGGCGCTGCATCTGACGTCAACGCCGATTTACTCGACGTCGACGCTGATCCTCTCGCCGGCGATGCCTGTTCTCTCGACGCCAGCGCCGATTCACTCGACGCCCTCGAGGCCGGGGTGTCAGAGGTACCCCGTGGCACGGGGGAACCCCCTAGAAAGGCTCTGGTTAAGAGCAAGCACTCTCGGGTGCCTTCTTTTCACCACCTGGAATATATTTCGGAGGTGGATGAGGATTCTGATGGCCTGGTTCCTAGTCAGGTTCCAGATGAGATGGTCTTGGGCCATAGCCAATTTGACGATTTGATAGAGTCACTGCATGATGCCAGTGGACTGGACACCTCTCCGGAGGTGGAGTTTTGTAGGCCTGAGCCTGGCTCTCATGCCGATTCCTCGTACCGGCGCCTTATGGCTAGGGTCTCCGAGTACTTGGGATGGTCTGCTCCCCCAGGGGAGTTTGTGCAGGATGATCTCACGGACATCCTTGATGTTGGTCCCCCAACTGACCCGGTACTGCCGTTTAATATGGCTCTACAGAGAAGGGTGGCGGCGGCTTGGACTGCTCCGGAGAGTCTCCAGGCGGTGGGCAGGTCCTTGTCGCGAAAATACCGTCCAGCCAGTAGCGACCCCTGCTACTTGACCAGGCACCCCACTCTGGAGAGTTTGGTGGTGCAGGCGGCCACGTCCCCGGCAAAGCAGGCGTCGTACCCTACCATCCCTCCTGATAGGGACGACAAGCGTTTTGATGGCTGGGCGAAGAAAGTGTTTTCTTCGGGTGGTATGGCGCTTCAGGCGGCCAACTCCATATGTGCCTTGTCTCGTTATACACACTCTGTGGAACTGTGTTGCGTTAGCGGCTGAACATATTCCCAAAGGGGACGAATGGGATGGTTTCCTTGCTATGGTCCAGGATGGTAAGGATGCCATGTGTGAGTGCGTTCAATCGGGTTTGGACATGGCTGAATGCGTCAGCAGGTCCATGGCAGCGAGCACCGTGATACGCAGGTTTGCGTGGTTGCGGTTTGCTCCTGATGTGCAGTCCCGGCTCCTCAACATGCCCTTTGACGGTGAACACCTTTTTGGCAGCAAGGCTGACGAGAGCCTTGAGAGGTTGCAGACCTCCAAAGCTGCAGCGAAGTCGTTGGGTGCTGTAGTTCGCCAGCCTCTGCCTTTTCGTCCTAGGGGACAGCAATGGAGGGGTGGTTCCTTTCGCTGTTACTCGTCCTTCAGTAAAGCGAGAGGAGCTAGCAGTAAAAGAGGCCAACGCAGGGGTACCAGAGGTGGACGACAGGGTACCCGTGGTGCCAAGGCCGCTCGGGCAGTTGCCTCTTTGCCATCAGGTAACGCCGCAGCCACTACCACTCAGTCATGAGGCCATGTCCCATGGTTCGCCGGTTGGGGGAAGGCTGGCGCAACATCTTGTAGAGTGGCGTGCCATTACTACAGATGTGTGGGTTCTGGAGATCATAACCCACGGCTACTGTCTTCCCTTTCGGCAGAGGCCTCACGACAATCCACCAGGGAACCTCTCTTTGAAGAGTCCGGATCCGCACCTTGCGCAGGAAATTCAAGCCCTGCTGGAGAAAGGCGCCATAGAACTGGTGCCTGTAGCGGAGAGGAACAAGGGATGGTGTTCCCCTTATTTTTTGATTTCGAAGAACGACGGGGGATTGAGACCCATCATGGACTTGCGCGGTTTAAACAAACTCCTCAGGAAGGACAAGTTCAAGATGGTTACTCTCTCTCAAGTCCTCCAGGCCCTGCAGCTTCAGGACTGGTTATTGTCTCTCGACCTCAAGGATGCTTACTTCCATGTGCCGATCCATCCCAAGCACAAGAAGTACCTGAGGTTCGCGGTTGGGACTCGCACTTTCAGTTTCGGGTCCTGCCGTTCGGATTGACCTCCGCCCCGAGGGTTTTCACCAAGCTCATGGTGGTGGTGGCAGCGCATCTCGGGCAAGGGGGGATTCACGTCTACCCCTACCTGGACGATTGGTTGATCAGTGGGAGCTCTCCCGAGCAAGTCCTGGATCATCTGTCCGTCACCTGCCACTCCCTTCACAGGCTGGGCTTCTCCCTCAATTTAAAGAAGTCCCATTTGACGCCAACACAGCGGCTCCAGTACATCGGAGCAGTGCTCGACACTTCCCTGGGGCAGTGTTTTCCTCCCCAGGTGAGGGCTCTTCACATTCAGCAGATGGTACACAAGTTTCAGCATGCCCAGACGCTCCCAGCGTTCGAGTTCTTGAGGTTGCTCGGCCTCATGGCATCCTGCATTCTTCTGGTGCCAGAGGCTCGCCTGCGGATGAGATCTTTGCAGTGGGCACTCAAGATGCAATGGTCGCAGTCCTCCAGCAGGATGTCGGACCCGGTTCATGTGCCGCCCTCGGTCGCCCAGGACCTTCTGTGGTGGGCCGTCGAAGGCAACTTGATGAAGGGGGCTCCGTTTTGGCTTCCCTGGCCGGAGGTGATGATTGTGACGGATGCGTCCCTCACGGGATGGGGAGCTCATGCGATCGAGCTGACAGTCGGCGGTCGTTGGTCTCCGTCGGAGTCCAGACTCCATATCAATCTGTTGGAGCTGAGGGCCGTCAGGCTAGCCCTGAAGGCTTTTCTGCCGACTGTGCAAGGAAAGAATGTCCTTATCCTGACGGACAACACAGTGGCCATGCACTACCTCAACAAAAAGGGGGGGCAGGGTCACTTCCTCTGTGCAGGGAGGCGATGCAGCTCGAGTTCTGGGCCATCCAGCAGGAAGTTTCGATCTCGGCAGTTCATCTGGCCGGAGACGAAAACGTGACGGCGGACGCTCTGAGCAGGCAGAGCACGATCTCTCACAAGTGGGAGTTGGCTCAGGAGATTCTCGTGGAGATCTTCGCCCTTTGGGGGACCCCTCAAGTGGATCTCTTCGCCTCCAGTGTCAACCGGAAGTGCGAGAGGTTCTGCTCGCGGGAATTTCCTCCAAAAGGAGCCTTAGGAGACTCGTTCGTGGTGGAGTGGTCATTCCCACTGCTGTACGCGTTTCCTCCAGTCCCCGTCATCCCGCAAGTGCTGCGGAGGTTACGGAAGTTCGGTTCCCGGATGATCCTCATTGCTCCGGCGTGGGCTCGGAGGATGTGGTACCCGGACCTTCTCGACTTGTCCATCTGTCCTCCACGCCATCTTCCCTACCGAGACGATCTGCTCTCACGGGAGTGGGGTCAGGTTCTCCATCCAGAGGTCAGATCCCTCAACCTTCACGCTTGGGTTCTGAAAGGCTGAGGTATAAGGATTGGGACCTCCCTGAAGACGTGATGGAGGTGTTGCTCTCGGCCCGACGGCCAGCAACAAAGTCTTTGTACCGTTGGCGTAAGTTCTGCGACTGGTGCAGAGTTCAGAATATGGATCCTTTTGCATGTGACATCCCCATGGTTCTGTCCTTTTTACTTTCTTTGGCCCACAGGGGCTTGCAAGTGGGTACCATTAAAGGTTACCTGGCGGCGCTGTCCATCTTTAAGTGCTCGTCTGAAGAGTGTTCCTACTTTAAAATCCCTTTAATTTCACAGTTTCTGAAAGGGCTCACTAATGTGTTCCCTCCGTCACCTTTCCTGGTGCCCGGTTGGAATTTAAACCTTGTTCTTAAGTTTCTTATGGTTGCTCCGTTTGAGCCTTTACATTCTTGCCCTTTGAGGCTTTTAACTCTGAAAACTGTGTTTTTAGTTGCGGTTACTTCCGCTCGCAGAGTGAGTGAGTTACAGGCACTTTCAGTTCAGCCACCCTTCACTGTATTTCACAAGGACAGTGTTGTCCTTAGAGTTCGTCCTTCTTTTCTTCCGAAGGTGGTTTCGGAATTTCATTTGAGCCAGAAGGTTGTTCTTCCGGCGTTCTATCCCCCTCCAGATCCTGGTAAGGAAGAGGAGAGGCACCATAGGCTTGATCCTAGGAGAGCTTTAAGGTTTTATGTTTCACGCATGTCCCGGGTCAGAGTGGACGATCATCTCTTTATTGGTTACGCTGGAAAGCGTTTGGGACAAGCTGTGACGAAACAGACTGTCTCGCTAGATTATTTTGGCCATCTCGGAGTGTTACCGCTTGGCGGGTAAAGACCCGCCGGCTGGCTTGCGGGCCCATTCTACCAGGGGTATGGCTGCATCTACTGCCCTGCAGAGGGGTGTTCCTATTCGCAACATCTGTGATGCAGCCACCTGGTCTTCAGTACATACATTTGTATGTCACTATTCCCTCGATTCCATCCGAGGACAGGATCTGGCCTTTGGAAAGGCGGTCCTTTGCTCTGCTATTTGATTGGCAATTCTAAATTTTGATTCTAAATTCTTTCCCTCCTCCTTGCTCTGGTACTGCTTTGGGAGTCTGTCATAGATATGGAATACATCGGAGGACCCAATCCCCTTGAAGAACAAGTTACTTTCTTACCTGGTAATGTTCTTTCGATGGGATGGTCCGACGACGTATTCCATATCGCTCCCTCCCTCCCTACCTTCCCCGCTGCAGAATTTCTAATGCGATTGCAGCTTACGTTCCGCAAGGCTTTGTGTCTGACTGGTAGTAGACTAATGTCAGACGTTCTGGGGGAAAAAACTACAACTGAGGCTACGGGCGTCGTGCGTCCTACTTATCACATCGGAGGGCGTCGGAGGAGGTCCTCGACGACGGCGCATCAACGTCATCGACACAGGACGCAGACGCCGAAAAAAGTTTCCGAAGCAGCACAGCTGTGGTGATTACCTGTCATAGATATGGAATACGTCGTCGGACCATCCCATCGAAAGAACGTTACCAGGTAAGAAAGTAACTTGTTCTCCTACAAATACTGTGGGAGGTCAATACATTTAGATACCTTGGGATAGACATCTACCATACGGTGGAGGCAGAGCATCAACACAATACCGAGAAGGCGGTCAAGTGTATCGAAAATAGCATGAAGTTTTGTGTAAAGCTCCCTCTGGCGATGATGGGAAGAGGGGCAATGCTGAAAATTGTGGTTTTGCTTAGATTATTGCATTATTTTGGAAATGTACCATATCTGATATCAAGACGATTTTTTAATAAGATGCTTAGTATGTGTAGGGGGTTCCTCTGGCATGGGACGAGGAGCAGCGTCGCCCTTTGGAAATTGCTAAATGTGTATGATGAGGGGGGCATAAACTTGCCAAACTTCGAAATTTATTATCTAGCAAGCCAGCTACAATACGTGGCAAAATGGCTATCATAAGACCCAACCTCAGCATCTAGGTTGTTTAAACAGGATTGTGCCCCATTCTTCTTGAAGAAAATGATATGGCTGTTCAAACCAGACATGGAAGAGTACCCAGAGATGATGACATTGGGGTGAAAAATATGGCGTAAGACCCGTCAGATAATGGGAAACCCGACCCTCTGTTCCCCGCAGGTGCCACTGTTTGCACTGGCTGGGAAAGAGGACCAGTTAATGAAGATAATCAGGAAACACTGGGAACCAGTGGGGATAGCGACAATAGGAGATATATGGCAAGAGGGGAAGATAAAGGAATTTGGGATGCTGGTGGAAGAAACAGGGTTACATACAGGACAATATATTACATATCATAGGGTGGTCCAGCGAATTCAAGAAACATGGTCAGAAATAGTATTGGAAGAACAACCGGACACCGCCATAGAAATAATATATGATATAGCAGAGGGAGGGCACGAGATATCTAGGATATATAAGCTGGTAATGTCCAAAGTGGGAAGGGAAGTGGTACAACTACGACAGGACTGGGAAGAGGAGGTGGGTGCCCCGATGAGTGACGGAATGTGGGAGCGGGCCCATGGGTACCACAAGAAAGTGTCAAGGAATGCGAGGTTACAGCAAATACAGTTGTATATAACCCACAGGGCTTATGACACCTCAGAGGATAGCTAAATTTTAGAACGCAGGAAGGCAAATATGCCCCAAATGCGGCGAAGAAAACGCTGGGATGACGCACATGTTCTGGGCGTGCCCGGAAATCGAGAAATTTTGGGGAGAAATAGGAGGAGGAGGAAAAAGGGATTAAGATAACTGTCGAGATAGCGTGGGCGTGTCTGCTTGGGGCTTTCCCCAGATCACATAAACTTAAACATGTAAGTAAACTAAAGGATTTGGCGTATATACTCGCGGAGCGTAGGATTACCATGGGATGGAAGGCATGTCACAGACCTAGGATTGAAATATGGTGGAAAGACTTCCAAAAATGGGTAAAAGCCGAAACTGTAGTATGGCAGGATGCTAGAAACATTGGTGGGGATGAAGAAGCAGAAACCCTGACAAACTGGAGACACCTAATAGCTACACTGTTTGGGTCCACGCAAGATTGGTCCAGCGACCAGGACCCGGCGGAGAACACGGGAAAGGAAACCCCTTTGCAAACTGCAGAAGTAGATCGCAAAGAGATGTAGGCCTTGGTGGGGTGGGGTGGGGAGGGAAAGGGAGAAGCAGTAAACAATGATGGTGTTGTATAAAACCATCATTGGTGTTGTATAAAATTTGATATTGTAATATGTTCTGCAAGTTTGGTTGTTGGTTGTTTGGTTGATGTAAAATTAATTAAAAAATAAAAAAATAAAGGATTGGCAATCGTTTGTTTTAGTATAGACCCTTTATTTTTTTTCATTTTTTTTACGAGACTGAGACTCAATTAGGACTGCATTATCATTTGATGGTCGTAACTTGCTCCCATCTGTAGATTTAGGATTAGATGGGCGTTTATCACAGCCTGGTTAAAGTTCAATAAACAACCTTGAACTGTGGTCACTTATGTCTGTCTTACTATTGATGACATGCCTTCCTTACACTCTTCTGTCTGTCTGACTGCCACCGCGGGTAACCTGCCTCTGCCCAGAAGACTGACTTCCAGTCCGCTTCAGCAGTCTTCAGCATTACAGGTTATTTCTCCAGTGTTTTTTCCAAGCCCAGATCCTCTTCCCCAGACATGTTCACACCCCTTCTGTCCCAGTTAATTACCCGGGTGGCGTAGTGCCACTCTTTCTTGTTCAGGTAACAATGCCACACTTGGACCTAAGGCCACTGGACTGCTGACAACTTCATATTTTATGTGCAGGGGTTTAAACAGTACTTTCTTCACTGGAAAAATGATTCACCTCTTGGCTTGGGTATGCTTTTTTTTTTCTTCCTTTTAACTACTTTCATCAAATAAAGAATGTCAATTCAGGATGTTACAAGCTTTAGTCGCCAAAGTGAAACCATAATTAAGCACACGCGATCACTCTTTAAGATAGATTTTCAAATTTAAAGACTTGAATGAATTTGTATTCCCATGTATGGTTAAAGAGGCAACTTCCGACTTCGTTCGGGAAACAAAATTTGTCAAACGTGACCTTCCTTGTTGCTTGTTTCACTAGTAACTCTTGTATGACAGTATCTCTGGGTTTTCGGAATGGATTCTAACAGCGTTCCTTTTCCACAATTAAAGGCACGTGACCACCCTGGTAATATGAAAAGTGTTTAACAATGAAATAGAATGGTCTTTACTTTCCACGCTAACGCTCCAGCTTTCAGATAATGTGTGTGTGTGTTGCATTTTCATTGTTAACGGTCTACTTGAAAGTGAGGAACAACTTACTCTATGCAAGTTGCTTTGGAGCTGGTTACAGTTACCGCAAAGGCTTATTAAGTGTTTGAGTGCTGAGCTTTACGCAGCGGACTCGGGGACGTTGCGGGATGCTTCGCACTCATGACGTCCTCTGCTAGTTCTTTGGGCTCACTTGGCACCCACACTCTTCTGCAGCACGGGTGTCTCCGGTCTGGCTTCCTTAATTGGGAGTTTCCTTCACTCCTGAAACCCTCGGCTTGCCTTCTGCCTCTGGCCTTTAGGTTCCAGCATATTCACGGCTCTGCAATCACAGCAACCCAGCTCGCATGGGGAAAACCTCACTTCCAGCACGTCTTCCTCTGCGCAGCGTCTGCAATACAGGTTAAGGCCAAGAGCACAAGCCACGCTCTAGTTGTGGCGAGCGTTTACTGTTAGAAACCTGAAGGCATCCTCCCATTTACTCCCCTTGGATCTCCCTCTCAGGTGGCCAGGGAAGGGCCATGACTTTTGGATCCCGAACCTGGGGGTGAATATGAGAGGGAGAATCATCTGGGTGGAGGGACCTTGGGTAGAGGAGGAATGGTGCCTTTAGGTGAGGCATGGTATCTGCCTTTCCCTTGTCAATATACATTTTACCCTCCTCCAACCTTCATATGTTATTACCACTCTTCCCCATTGCCGCCCACCACAACTGTATCCCATTCAGGTTCCTTTAAGACAGAGACAAGGAAGAGGTGACTAGGAGTAATGCAGGAGCAAGGAAGGTTGGTGAAGCACGTAAAAAGGCAAATGAGAAGCACTATTGGTTAATGTGAAAGTAAGGTGGTGATGAGGAATAAAAACCACAGAGGGAACTGTATGAATGGCACATGTTGGCAGAGGCAAGACACTGCCAAGAAGAAACAGGAGTACAAATGGACTGTCACAAGTGCAGAAAGGAAACATGTGGTGGCAAAGTGGTCCAATGAGAATCAGAGAACATTATAAAATTCCACGGGTTATCGGTTTGTGTGACCTGTGATGGGTGGACCGTGTGGTCTGACAACTGCGCCTAGACCGAGTAACCCCTACTTGGAGTGAACCAAGGAAAATAAAAAGGTTGAAGTTATTTTGCCTCATCAGTCTCAAAGTGACTAAAAGAGAAGGAAAGCCAAGTGAAGGGTTGAAAAGTTGGAAAGATTACCATTCATATAGAAAAACTGACAAGGTTGTTTTGAACTGTGTTCTACTTGGGGAAGGTTACCCCGAGGTGGTTTGGAAGCGTGAAGAAGCTCAAACTTGACTTTGAACACTGTTTCTTTGGTTGCTGACATCTCTACGCATTGTATAGATTTAGTTGTGAGGTGAAGCATAGGTTTTGGACACAGACAGACTTTTGAGTTGAACTTTATGACACAGACTATCCTTAGTTTCTTTAGGTAGGGAAATCGCACCTTAGCATAGGGCAAGTTAGGCCTAACTCTGCCTTACATTTGACAAATAGAAGCTCTATTTTAGAAAGTGAATCTGTTGTCTGTGTCTTACTTCATGACGCCTTCATCGATGGTGTTAGATGTGGGATGCGGATCCACCAATACAAGTTGGGGAACCCTTCAATATGAAAAACTGAGTGTCAGAGCAACAGAACCCTCAGTAGCCACTAAGGGCTCTATTGGGTTCAATATCTGTAGCAGTAGGGATGGAATTATTCCCCCAAGCCACTGATTTGATCCTAATTCCACCCCTTGAAACTATATCAGACTGGCTCCTAAATCAGGATTAGCCTGGTGGTTTGGAATTGATGTACTGTCTGGGGTGATCGACCCAGACTTTAGAGGTGATGTTAAGTTGTTGTTAAAAAACCATGGAAAAGATGCCTTTCAGATACACCAAGGGGATAGGGGTGCTTGAGAGGGAAATGTTCCCTAGGATCAAGGAAGAGGCCGGGAAGGAGAAAACAGACAGAGGTATTCAAGGTTTCAGGGAGGCGGATGATACACCTGATAACCCTCCAGAGCCAGTATCTAGAAGGGTCAGAGAAGTATTAACCAAAACCCTTCCCAACCTAGCCTTTGCCCAAAGGAACGACCCATTGTTGGCTGAAGCCCTTTTACAGTTTATATCGGAACAAGAGGACTGTGAGAAAGGGTGACCTTTTTTCTTTTTGAAGCATGGTCTGATGTATAGGGAGATACCACTGCTGAGGGCTTAGTAAAAAGTCAATTGGTGGTTCACAAGAGTCATAAACAAGTGGTCCTAGAGATAGCCCATTCACATCTAACCGGTGGCCATTTAGAACAAACCAAGACACAGGCCCAAATCACTAATACATTCTATTGGCTGGGAATACATGCTGACATCAAGAACTTAATCCAGGCCTGTGAAATTTGCCAGAAGACTAGTACTCACATGCCACCACCAGTTCCCTTAAATCCATTGCCAATTATTGAAATTCCATTCTCCTCAAGAATTGCTATGGATATTGTAGAAGCCTTAGAGACAATGGAATTAGGGAACAAGTACATTTTGGTAATCGTGGACTATGCAATACGATATCTCTAAGCTTTTCCCCTGAGAGCGAATACCACCCAGCAAATCCTAAAACACCTGCTCCCTTTCTTTTCCCGAGTGGGGTTTCCCAAGGAGATATTGATCGATCAAGGTTCAACTATAATGAGCAAACGTATGGGGGAAGTTAATCAATTGTTGCATATCACCACCTTGAGGACCTCAGTGTGCCAACCACAGACAGATGGCCTTGTAGTACAATTAACAAGAAACAAAAGACAATACTTCGGAAGTTAGTGGAACAAGATAGCAGAAATTGTGACCAGATGATCCCATGGGCCTTATTCTCAGACAGGAAAACACCTCCAGCTTCCACAGGATTCTCTCAGTTTGAGTTACTTTATGTATGGGAGCCCCGGATGTGCTAGACATGCTGAGGGAAACCTGCCAAGAGAGAAAGGAGGCCTCAATACCTCTTTCCTAAACTGCCAATAGACTTAAGGAGCACATGACGGCTGTTAGATCTTTGGTACAGGCCCATATGGCCAAGGCACACGAACAGCAAAAAGCCTCCTATGATAAAAAAAAGTTTCACTGAGAGCCAAAAGGTATTAGTTTTGTTACCCACTTCAGAGAACAAACCAATATACAAGTGGCATGGACCATATGAGGTGTTAGAGCAAATGGGACCTTGTAACTATAACATTTCCCAACATGATTGCCGCCTTAAAACACAAGTCTACCACAATAATCTGAATGGAAGGAAAATACTTGAGAAGCTAATGCCACCATTTTGTCTTGTTTACTACCTGTGAATACAGATAACACTGCACCTAGTACCCCCAGATTCGAGTAACAATCAAAAACAAGACGTATATGATCTTATCAGGCAGTTTACTGATGTGTTTATTTATTTCATTTATAAAGCGCACAGTAACCCAAAGGCATATTGGCGTTGTTAAAACTACTTACATGCAGAGAAAAAACAGGTACATGGTGAATCATGGAACAGTTGCAGGTGAGAAGGGGGCATGCGGAGCAGGTAGAGACCAAGTGATCCATATCTGGTGGGCTTCAGCTAAAGCAAACATCCAAGTTTTGAGGGCTATGCGGAAGACCCAGTAGGAGGGTTCCGCTCTTAGTGCGGGTGGGAGGGAGTTCCACTGTTTGGCAGCGATGGCAGGGAAACTAGATCCTCTGGTTTTAGTGCATCTTACTTTGGGTGGGCAGAGTCGATGTGCATAGGGGTTCCTGGAGCGTCTCGAAGAGGGCACTTTGGCGATTTTCTTAGAGAGGTACCGGGGAGCGGTGTTGGACAAGCATCTATGGGTGATGGATAGGGTTTTGAAGGTGATTCTTTCGCAGATGTGCAACCAGTGTCCTGCCCTCTTGGCAGCAGAGATGTGATCCCACTTGGGGATTCTAAGCGCTGCTCGCAGGGCATTATTCTGGATGGTTTGGAGTTTCTGTATGTTCTGGGCAGAAGTGCCAGCAAATAGAGCATTGCAGTGGTCAAACCTGAACCCGATGACTGCACGTGCAATGGTCAGACAGCTGTCTTGGGATAAGAAGGGTCTGGAGGCATTGCTCAACTTGGTTGTGTATGCGGCACAATACCGTTTCTTGGCGTGTCATTGACAGAGAAGCATCAAGGTAGGCATCTAGAGTCTTGACTGAGGTGGAGATGGGGATCAGGTTGTCGTCATTTTGAATGCTGTGTTTTGGGGGCTCAATTTCTTAAGCGTAACTGGGGCCCTACCAGCAGGAGTTTGGTTTTGCCCCATTGAGGCAGAGGTGGTTGGTAGACATCCAAGCCTGGGTTGTTTTGTAGGCGGTGTCGAGAATCTTGAAGTCTTCTTTGTAGTTGCCAGAGAGAGGGAGTAGGATTTGTGTCATCGGCATAGTTGGTATAGGCTATGCCGAGGGAGTCGAGAATGTCGAAGAGGGGTCTGGTGAAGATGTTGTAGAGGGTGAGGATATGCAGGAGCCTTGTGGTACCCCACACAGGATTGGTGCTGGGGGGGAATGCAGGCTTTGTTGGCAAATAATCTCATAACTGTTCCTTCTAGAAAGGAGGCAATCCAGGCTGTGGCTTCGGAGAAGTTAGTAGATGTGGTGAAGTGGTGGCAGAGGATTTTATGGTTCACCAGGTCGAAGGCCGGTGAGAGGTCAAGGAGGAGTAGGAGGGCAGACTTCCCTATGTCTCTGAGCTCATCTGTTTTTCTAGGTCCAGTAGCGCTGATTCCGTGCCATGGCCAAGGCGGAAACCGGACTGGTGCAGTCCTAGCATGTGGTTTGTTTCTAAGTAGTGTTGGATCTGGAGGTATGCTGCTCGATCAGTGATTTTTAGTAGGAATGGAACTGTGGTGATTGTGCAGTAGTTATTGGGGTTAGCTGGGTCTAGGGAGGTTTTCTTTTGGAGCAGGAGAACCCAGCCTTCCTTGTAGCTGCAGGGTACAATGCTAGTGGCAAAGGAGGCATAGATGGAAGGTGGTTATGAGGGGTGCTAGGGCTTCAGAGCAGTCCTTGACGAGAGTGGTTGGGCATACATCGCCTTTGCATTTCAATGAGGCACGGCTTCGGTTGGAGGGTTGCTAGTTTGACTTGGATTTTGTTGTGCTGTGTATTTATTTTACTGCGCATCGAAGAGTGAATATTGGTGTACCAGGCTTTGTTCTTGGTGATGGAGGTGGTTTGTGGTGGTTGGGTTTCGAGCTCTCTGAGAATAAGATTTCTCTGGAATCTGATTTTGCGTGGCTATTCTCGTGTTGAAGGGGGTGGATTTGGCAGAGATGATGGGTTTTTTTGTAGGTTTTTGATGCATGGATGAACTCTATTTTGGTGAGGGCTGAAGTTCTTTTTCCAGTAAGCATCTGCTAGCCATTTTTTGTCTCGTATGTCTTGAAGGTCTGGGGTAAACCAGGAGTTTGGATGTCTGATGGGATCTGCTTTACGTTAAGCGAGGAGGGCGGTATAGCGGCATGGTCAACTGTGGCAGTTAAGATGGTTGAGTTTTAGATTGGATAAAACCAGCAGTGGCAGGATGCAGTCTTTGGTGAGCTTGCGTGTGCTTCGTATTAGGGCGGGTGGAGGTCTTAGCTGTGTTATGGTGGTGGATGGTGAAGAGCTGATGTTGTGGTCGGACCATGGACAAGGGGCATTGGCGTTTATGGTAATGTGGCAGTTGAGGGTTGTGATCCAGTCGAGTGTACAGCTTTTGTCATGTGTGGGGTCGCTGATATGTTGTCCGAAAGTTTAGGGCTTTCATAGAATTGGAGACAGCAGTGGCTTGAGGGTCAGGTGGACCGTTGAGGCTTAGATTGAAATCAGAGGACAATGATTTGAGATCAGGCTTTAATTTTGTCTCCTATGATGTGGAGGAGGCTTTCGTCGAAGGTGAGGATTGGACCTGATGGACGATAGATGATGTGGATGGTGAAGATACTGGTGGGTGAGGTGGACATCTTAAGTGAGAGGATGTCCACACTGTCCTCAAGGGAAGAGTCAAATGGTCTTATGAGTAGGGAGTCTTTAACTAGTAGAGCGACCCCCCCCCCCCCCTCCTCTTGCATTAGCTCTGTCTTTTCGGTATATGGTGTAGCCTGGAAGGATAGCAAGAGAGAGAGCCAGGCTGTATGCTTCATGGACCCATGTTGTTTCTGAGATGGCTAGGGTGTCTAGGTTGTGTGATATGAGGAGATCATGGATATCTAGGACATCAGCGGTAAGGGAGCGTGTGTTGACTAGTGTGAATTTCAACGCTGAGGTCTCTGCTATGGCCACGTCAGCTGGGACACTGGGTCCTGAGGGATTAGGGGCTGGGATTCCCCTTGGCATGGTTGTTGTAGTGGTGTTTGGATGCCATGGGACTGCGAGGGCTGCGATGGTAGAGGGGATGCCTGCGGTTGGGGCACTTATAGGACTGGTGATAGTCGTAGAGCTACTGACTGGAGTCATGGCTGGGTCTTGGGCATTAGCGCAGCGAGAAGTAGAGCTGGCCGCATTGTCAGGTGGCGTAGCAGTGCTTAGGGTACTTGCAGGGTAAGAGTCAATAACGGCATAATTGTCGGGGCGCATAGTAACATTTGTGGCATTTCCAGTGTCTGCAGCATAATCGGTCATAATCAGGAGACAAGGTAGCATTTGGTGTTTCATGGTAGGATACAATATTGGCTTCATAATTATAATCATTACAGGGAGACAAGGTTAGATCTAGGGCAATGGTGCATGGAATGTTGATGCCAGCAATATCTGGTTTGGGGCCCATACATGGTGAGAATTAACCTTGGCAGCAGTGTTCGTGGTCTTAGTGGTCGCATTAATAGTCATATTCAGAATATCTGGGGTAGTAGCGTGACAAGACATGGTTAGAATGGCCTTGGGATTTGGGGGTAACATTGCTTGATATTGATATTTTATTTCTATTGTGCTCATACACAAGTGTTTCAGACCGAGACAAGGGAAGGAGAACAGGGGAGAACAAAAACAACAATCTAACTAGGCCCAGTGGCATTGAGAACGCGCCAGTACATGGGAGAGGGGGAGGGGGAGAAGTGCATGGAAGTGGGAGAAAAGGAGAGTGCAGAGTAAGGATAAAAAAACAAATTAATAAATAAAAAAAAAGCAGCAAACAATAGTAGTGCAGCCAGCAAGTGGTAAGTGCTGGGTTTAAGGCAGCAGGCTGGGTAGGTCTGATAAGTGCAAGAAGAAAAAAGGGGGCGTACTGTATGGGTACAGATACAGACCCCAGTGCAAGGGGTGGCCCAGAGGCAGTGCGTGAGGGTGGCAGGATGAGCAGGTACCTGGGCCCGGAGGACACCTTGGTGCCAGGGTGTGGCATAGTGCAGTAGCAGTAGGCAGTATCATCACGTTGAAGGCCCGGGTGGCTTGGTGGGCATCGGTGGAGATTTGGCAGTGTCTTGTAGTTGCTGTCAGACGATGCTGATGGCAGTCGTATGGTTTGAACTGGATGCGGTGCTGGTGTGCAGGTCGTGGGCGCCGGTGTTAAGGCAGTGCGCCTTGGGGTCATGGATGGTGGCGCACTGAGGGTGGGTGGCAGCAGCGGTGCACAGTCTTAGAAGGTTGTTTCTGGTAGGAAGCGGTCGAGGCAGTGAGGAGGTCCTGTAATAGAGGAGGTTTTTTCTTTGCAGCATGTAGCATGGTTCCTTGTGGGGTATTGAATGGCGGCGATTAAGTTGAGATATTGGCTTATGGGGGGTGGGGCGGTTGTGGCAGTGATGTAGATGCTGCTTGGTTTTGCATATGTCTTGTGGAAGGAGAGAGGGTTTTATGTGAGGCCCGGGCTGTCGCTTGAAGAGTGTTAATGCAGGTCGCAGTGATGCGTGCGAGGTAGCATTGCACTCAGGATATTTTCAGCGTGGGTTGGAGCTCAAGGGTTGAGCTGCGTGGATTGGTGATTTGGCATGGTCGGGAAGCAAGGGACGAGGTTCTGATGGCGCTCCCACAGGGCGCCGTACAGCAGAGTTGTGCTGGAAATAGCGGCATGAGGAAAGTAGTAGGGCTAGGGATAGGTATGTTAGAGAAGCAGGATATGTTCATGGACCATGTGGTTGTAGATGGGGAGCCAACCATAGCGGGACAGTTTGACTTACCTTCAACTACTGGTGGTTGGCGGCGCATCAGTACAATGCTGCCTATGCGTATGTGCGGCAGAGAGTGCAACCGGTCTTAAATATCGGCCTTGACTTCTGGCCGGCTTCACCATCTGGCTTGGATCTGAAGCTTCGATATGATTCGTGGTTGCCCAATCAGGTGCCTTTGTGCTCAGCAGAGCATTCTGTGAAGAGGGGCTGGTGCAATCTACGCCGGCAGCCATCCTTGAAGATATTTCCTTGTGGTTTATTTCATCTGTTGCAGGGTGGTGGGAGGCTGGAGGGGCCCAGGGCACGCTCAGTGTCTAGTGGAGCAGCAATGAGTGCAAATGGCTTTAAATACCACCTTGATTTCCGTCCGGCTTCAGGATCCAGCTCGGATCTGCAGCTTCCATATGATTCGTGGTTGCCCAATCAGATTTAGAGAAGAGCCAAGGAGAGTGAAGGATATTAATCATCAACTCCGCACTCCAGAAGGCAAAGTGGTACATTTAAAACCTTACTGACTACCTGAGTCCCAAAAAAGAAACCATTATAAGGAAGGAAAACAGATGCTGGAGTCTAACATTATTGAACCATCTACTAGCTCATGATCCTTTCCTATCGTGTTGGTGGCAAAGCCCGATGGGAGTTGGGTTTTGCATCAACTTTAGAAAGGTAAATGCCATATTTGCCTTTGACGCTTACCCAATGCCACATATTGACAATCTAATTGACTGGCTGGGTAATGCTGTCCACAATGGATCTTACGAAAGGTTATTGGCAGGTCCCGCTATATGGACCTGACAAATAGAAAACTGCCTTTGCCACTCCCCTAGGTCTATTCCAGTGTAAGGTTTTGCCATTTGGTCTACATGGAGCTCCTGTAACATTCCAGAGATTGATGGATAAGATCATACAAGCTTACTCCGTTTTGCAGAGCCTATATAGGCAATATTGTAATCCACAGCAAAGCTTGTGAAGATCATTTGTGCCACCTTTATACTGTCATGTGAGCACTCAAAAAATGCAAAGTAGCCCCCTCTGCAGTTAAGTATCTTGGGTATTTCGTAGGTAATGGTACTGTTCAACCCCAGCAAGAAAAGGTTGCAGCAGTTCTCATCACCACAATGCCAAAAACAAAGAAACACCTAAGAGCATTTCTGGGCTTAATCGGCTAGTACTGCCGGTTTATTCCGAACTTTTGTAAGTAAGACCTCAAACTGAACAATGCGGAACCCCAAAAGATCAAGTTGGATGAGGAAGATGAGGTTTGTTAAACCACTCTCAAACAGACCTTATGTCAAAGCCCCATTCTAAAAGTAGCAGATTTCTCTAAGGAATTTATTTTACAAGTCAACGCATTCATGATGGGTCTAGGGGCCATCCTTTCTTAAAATCACGATGGGCTAAAACACCCTATATTATATGCCAGCAGGAAGTTGTTCCCTAGAGAAAAGAACTACTCAGTCATGGAACTTGAAGCCTCAGCTATTAAATGGGCTAACGTACATCTAAAATATTTTCTATTAGGCTGCAAGTTCAGATTAATTGCAGACCTCTCCCCCTTGGTTTGGATCAGACAGCGCATGGAGTCTAACCCTAGGGCTATGAAGTGGTTCCTGGACCTTCAACCCTATTGTTTCACAGTGGAGCACTGGAAGGGTCGAGATCAGGGCAATGTTGACCATCGCTTTTGGTTTCCCTGGGATACACCCAGGTCCATCCCGCATAGGGGAAGGGTATGTGAGAAACCTGAAGGCATCCTACCATCTACACCCCTTGGATCTTCCTCTCAGGTGGCCGCCAGGGAAGGGCCATCGCTTTTAGATCCCGACCCTCGGGTGGATATGCGAGGGAGGATCACCTGGGTGGAGGGAGCGTGAGGATTGGGGGAAAGGTGCCTTTAGGTGAGGCCTGGTATCCCATTTCCCTTGTCAAAATACATCCTACCCTCCCCCAACCTTCATAGGTTATTACCACTCTTCCCCACTGTCACACACTCCAGCTGTATCCCATTAAGACTGGGACAAGGAAGAGGTGAATAGGAGTAATGCACACTTCCACCTGTGAACACCACTTTGGTACTGGGACGAGGGAGAGGACTATAGAACACCATTCTAAAGGTCAGACATGTCCCAGCGCTAGGGGTAATTGTAGTCGGCCAACGGACTTGCACCTGCAACCCCATGAGAGGCTACAGGTGCAAATAAATAGGTGGTACCCACATGCAGGAGATAGACCGCCTGGAAGCCAGGGTGCCGTGAAGCAGGCTGGGCAGGAGGAGCAGGTGAAAAGAATGCCGGCGGCTGCAGGAGAGCTGGAAGGACGCCGTGGCTGGAGAGATCTGTGAGAGAGGCAAGAGCCCTGATGAGCTCCAAGCCGTATGTCCCCAGCTGGGGGACACACAAATATCCTCTACGCTGCAGGAGGCAGCAAGAAAATCTGGACGCAGCGAGTGCGTCTCGCCGGTGCTCCCAAAGTGACAGAAGGGAGTGAGCAAAAGCAAAAGAGGATCGTGCAAGCACCCGGGGGAGCAGCTGCATACCAGTGAGTGAAGGGGGAGAGAGCACTCAGACCGGGGTGCTCCATGGGCTTAATGAGGGCCAAGGAAGTTGCTGAACAAATGAATGCACATAGTGAATGGGTCTGGAGACTAGATTTACATTGAGCATCGAGAAAGTTGCCAAGTACTTTAAACAAATATTGAATAGCGAACTAAAGAAAAGCTGTGCGCAATAGATGTAAATACAGCACGAGTGAGGAGAAAGTGATGCGTATTTATGAATGCAATGAAAATAAGGAAAAGCTCTTTGTTGAACAATGTGAAAGCGCCAAGTGAAAATCAGTAATGAGCATTGGTGAAGCACGTAAAAGCAAATGAGAAGCACTATAATGTGAAAGTAAGGTGGTGACAAGGAATAAACACCACAGAGGGAACTATCTGTATGAAAGGCACATGTTGGCAGAGTCAAAAGACGGGCGAGAAAGAACAGGAGTACAAATGGGATAATGTCACAAGTGAAGAAAGGAAATGTGGTGGAAAAGTAGTTCAATGAGAATCAGAGAACATTATGAGTGCCAAGGGTTATTGGTTGCATGACCTATGATGGGTGGACCGCGTGGTCCGACAAATGCACCTATACTGAGTAACCCCTACTTGAGTGAACCAAGGAAAATAAAGAGATTGAAGTTATTTTGCCTCATCTATCTGAAAGTGACTAAAAGAGAAGGAAATCCAAGTGAATGGTTGAAAAGCCTGAAAGGTTACCATTCATACATAAAACTGACAAGGTGGTTTTGAACTGTGTTGAACTTGGAGAAGGGAACCCCGAGATGGCTTGGAATCGTGTTGAACTTGGAGAAGAGAGTTCCAAGATCTTTTTGTGGAATTGTTTTGAACCTGAGGAAGAAAAAGCAAAAAATAAGCCAGGAACTGGAAGAAGCTCAGAACCTTACTTTGAACAGTTTCTTTGGTTGCTGACATCCCTACATGTTGTATAGATTTAGTTGTGAGGGCAGGCATACGTTTCGGACACAGACAGACTTTTAAGTTGAACTTTATGACACAGACTATCCTTAGTTTCTTTAGGTAGGGACATTTCACCTTAGTTTAGGGCAAGTTAAGCCTTACTCCATCCTGACATTTGAGAAATAAAAGCTCTATTTTAGAAAGTGAATCTGTTGTCTGTGTCTTACTTGATGATGCCTTCACATTACCTACAGCGGAGAAATTTAAACAACAGAGGCAGCAGAAGGAGAGCTGCTGGCGGGAGAAATCTGCATCTCTCGGATTCGACCGACAGATTAGACCGTGTTATATGGAGCCACCCAGCTCATGAAGGTGAAGGGAAGTGAGCTGTCAAAAGAACATGCTGGAGGGATGCCAAAAGCCGAGTGAAGACTTCTGGACATTTGCAGGTGTTAGGAGGCATCCTCCACCTTTCCGGAGCCGGGGAAGGCACCAAAAAGGCCAGCAGGAACCACAAAGGGCAGAAAAGCCGAGAAGCAGTGAGGAGGACGCTGAATGCTTGTTACTGGCTTACCGCCGGGAGAGGCTAAATACGCCAGGAAGAACCGGTGAGTCCACAAAAGGGAAGCGGGACACCGGGGCATATTGGCAGGCATTCCGAGCACCATTTATGAATAAGACAGCCCTTGAAAGAAAACATGCAAGTGAGCATTGTTATAAAAGGGGAAAAGCAATCTGAATCTGAGACTTACACCCACTGTGTGAGTATATGCAACACACATGTGAAAGAAGTCCTAGCAGAATAGTATGCCAGGCAGATACGACATCAGAATAAGCTAATGTAAGCTAATGTAAGAGACTCGCAATATTGGAAATGTGCGCAGAGCCCACACAAGAAAGCCCTGGCAGGAGAGTATACCAGGCAATTGAAAGATGTGTTTGAAGAGAGAAGAAAATCTCTATGTAAGAAAATCCCTGGCAGGAGAGTATACCAAGTGGATGCTAATGGTGAAGATGTGTTTTTATAAGAAAGCCATAACAGGAAAGCATATCAGGCATGAAGATGAACAATGTGTAAAAAGAAATTGACTCAAGAAATCCTGATCAGAGCACATAAAGAAAAGGCAGAGGAAATATATTGAAGGAGAAAGGAAACCTGGCTGAGCAGTACACCAGGTATCCTAACACGACAAAGTCCAAGAGTCAAGTTGTTTTGTGCACCAGTCGTGTTGAAGCTGAAGAGACTGATAATCCTGAACGGAAACCAGAGTGAAGACAAATCCAGGGGAAGGGAACCACCCTCTGTATCAAGGAACTCTATCCTTTTGGAGACATTTTCCTTTTTCACTTTAGAGTAGTTTTTTTTTTTTTACTGTGTGGGTCAGAATAGAACTTTGAACACAGGACGTTTTCTTTTGTACGTTCTGACCACTGACCGATTGGTTTTAGGTAGGAAAACTCCTCTAGGGCAGGGACAGAGAGGTATTTCCGAACCCCCTTTTATTTTAATAAGTCTTTCACCAAATCTATGAACCCCCTGTGTCCGAGTTTCATTCCTGACTCCTCACAAAGCATAAAAAGGGCTGAGATCTGGAGGCAGCAGTCAGACATTAAAGATCAGGACATACTAGTGAAGACTAAGGTGGCCGCCCTGCCTCTTATAGTTTTTGTCTCACTCAGCCCACCGCCAGGGTGCCTGCAGAAAGAAAGGTTCTGCAGCCAGTCACGCGGAAGCCCTCCCCTAGAATCTAAGCTGAATCCTTCTGCCTGGAAGACCAGCCCATCTGAGGGGCCAGGCTACTATAAGAACAGCCAGTGTGTGCGTGGCTGAAGTAGAGTACAAACGGAGGACGGAGTGCGTGGTGGAGAGGCAATAACACACTATAGGGGGAGAATGATGTAAAGGAGGCATTGGTGTGTAGAAGCAGGAAGGAGATTTGGAAAAGAATATTGGAGGACGCAGGATTAACATCAAGGGGGCTGGACAAGGTTAAGAACAGAGGAGGGGAGAAAGGCTTAATATATTGTGAGGTGTGGGAAGTGGTGAAAAAGCTGGAGGAGAAATTACTCTCTGATGAGGAGGGTGGAGCAGAGTTTAAGGAAAATAACACAGTATTATCAGTGAGGGTTGGCAGAGTTAAGGAGAAGGTCAGGAAGCTGTTGGGGGAAGTGGCATACCGAAGTAGAAGGTTGGAGAATTAAAATAAAAAAGCAAAAAGCATCCTCAGAAGGAAAGGGACTGGATTAGGGGTGAGTCCCGAAACTGAAGGGGAGGAGCCAATGGCGAGGGGTGAGGGGAAAGAACTTTATAGTGTATTCAGGACCTCCCCCATCAAACCCCCACCAGGACACCCTTTACACAAAATCCAAAATAAACCCTTGTGCCCTTTTACTTTTGAGTCAGTATTGTCTGTTGATCCTGGTGGCTGTCCTAGCATGGCATCCTGGTATGCTGTTTGGGAGGCATTCTTCGCGGAGTCAAAAATAGTTTTTATGGCATGCGTTTGTCTACTGATTAGTACAATTCAGGAAATTATGTGGCAGGAAAGCTGACCAATTAAATAGGCTTTTATAGGTAAGGCATACCAATCTTCTCCTTTCAGCCAGCCAATAAACAGTGTGGGTCCTAGTACGTTTGTAGTGTAAAGTTAGTTTGTGTTGGGAGGGAGTACTGCTAACCCCAACGCAACTATCATGGGCACTAAATAATTCACTGTCCTCCAATGAAAATCAATGACCCATCGCCTAGGAACTACAACTTTCATCTATCCTGGCTTCATCTTTGATGCACTAGATTTGTGGTGTTTAAGGGGCCACTGAGCACATCCCTAGTAGGCAATTTGGCAGTCTTTATCTGCCACACATCACTGTGGATGATCTAGTCCTACAAGTATCCTTCCCACGCACTGAGTAGTACGCAACTGGTAGGGGCCCAAATCCCTTTGACGCCTGTGACAATCCTTCAGATAGTGTCACTTCTCGCTAGGGAGGTTAGGCTGCTAGCCAATAGTCCCTCGAGGCGTGGTGACATGCGGGAGGACCTCATGAGGAGGTCCCTCTCCCTGAATTCTAAGCACTCTGTACATATTCTATTGATTTATAGACCACCAGGATCTGCTACACTCTTTTTGAAGGGTCTAGACGACTATTTTAGTTCTACTGGCAGTAAATATAAAGAGCTACTGTGTATTGGTGACCTCAATATATGGACAGATGATCATACTAGATCTGATGCCAGATTATTACATGAGGTTTTAGCACAGCACGAGGTCACATCAATGGCCACCACCCCCTCTCATATTAAAGGTCATTGTCTCGATCTAGTGCTAGCTAGAGGAAAGGGGATCCGCTTGGTTGATACTCTGCCCATTTACTGGACAGACCACTTCCTCAGGCTGTTTCATATTAAAACTGAACTACATGAGGTTCCTTTGGAAACTTCTGCAAGTATCAAACAGATGCGGAAAAACAAAGATCTGGATGCTATACCTGGCATGGAATTCAGCGCAGCATTGACTAACTGTATTCAGTCTAATGACTCCAACACTCTTTTCCAAGAAGGTACCCAAGCCATGCATTTTATCTGTACCAGATACGCACCTATGAAAAATATGGTCTTCAAGAAAGTTTCTAAACCTTGGTTTACGAGAGAGCTTTTGGAGCTAAAGAAGGAACAAAAATATCATGAAAATAGATGGTTTTGTTCCAAACTAATTGAACATCTTAATCAGGCAAATATTGCCTTAATTAGTTATAAAAAGGCACTGTTTGCAGCTAAATCGCTCTTTCTACCGACAAAAATTTCATCTGCAATAAATCATCCCCAAAAATTGTTTTAAACCATTGCCGATTTTGTTAATCCAAGCACTCATGCACCAGTGAAGACTTCATCTGTAAAGCATGCCAATGGTCTAAATAATGTTTTTAGAGACAAGATTTTAAATATTCAAGAAAACATCCGGTCTCATAGAAAGCAAGATCTAATCTCGGAACCTGTGATGTTTAGCCCTACTATAGACCATGTGGGGCAAAAAAATCCAGTTTGATTTTAAGCAAGTTTCAGCTGAGAATATCACGCCACTTCTATCTGAGCTTAAACCCACAAATGATTCTTTTTTTCCATTACCAGCTCTGGTTGCCAAACGACTATGTCTGGAATTTACACCTTTTATGACCAAGTTTGTTAATCTCTCTCTTGCTCAGGGATTTGTCGCAGATGCTCTGAAAATGTCAATTGTCACCCCTTTGCTTTAGAAAACTGGACTGGATCCCGAAGACTATGGCAACTACCTCCCTATTGCGTGTCTTCCATGGCCAGGCAAGATTTTAGAGAAAGTAGTGACTAAACAGTTACAAGAGTTTGTTGAAGATCATTGCTTACTCCATCCGTTACAGTCGGGCTTTCGCCCATTGCACGGGACAGAGACTGCACTCACGGCCGTCTGGGATGACATGTTGCAGGCAGGGAACGCTGGGAAACTTTCCCTGCTTGTAATGCTCGATCTCTCGGCCGCATTTGATACGGTGGATCATAGTATTTTGCTAGATCGCCTACAAAACCTAATCAATGTGGGCCCTGGGGCACTCCAATGGTTTTCATCTTTTCTTACCGACCGTCAGCAAAGTGTCCGAGTGGGGAGATTTCTCTCAGAAATACTTTCACAATGTTGTGGGGTGCCACAGGGATCAGCTCTCCCCACTTTTGTTTAACATTTACCTCTGTGCTTTGATGAACATATTGGAAAAATATAATCTCAGGTTCCATTCTTATGCTGATGATACTCAGTTGTACATCAGACTTGACGATGTAGAGGATGCTCTCACTGTGGTCACTAGTTGCCTAGTTGAGATAAGCACCTGGATGGAGGAAAACTGGCTGCAATTGAACCCAAAAAAACAGAGGTGATTTTGTTTGGTCCTAAACATCTCCTTGCAGGAGCAACATGTCCTCCTCCTCCTCATTTTTTGGGGGCTAGCCTTAAATATTCCACCAAGGACAAGAATTTGGGCTGTATCTGGCAGAGTGACCTGGGATGTAATGCCCAGGTCTCAGCCAAAGTACAGTCCGTATTCTATAACATCCGCCTCTTGTGCCAAGCTCTACCCTACGTGCCCAAAGCAGATCGTGCTGTAGTGGTGGGAGCACTGGTCAACTCAAATCGTGATTATTGCAATTGTCTCCTGGCCGGAGCACCAAGTAATCAAATCCATCGTCTCCAGAAAGCACAAAATGCTAGAGTCAGACTGGTTTTTGGTGTACCAAAAAATACTCACACATGTCTTTGTCGGTCACTACATTGGTTGACAGTTGAAGATCGGATTAAATTTAAGATCGGCTGTTTGGTTTATCGATGCCGCACGAAATGGCGCCAGCATATCTAACAGCCAAGTTGAGACAAAACCAACCCACCCGTACCCTTAGGTCAAAGGATCACTTCCTTCTTGTAATTCCTAGGATGAAGTATAGGTCTAGGGGAGATCAGTGTTTCTCAGTGACCGGGCCTAGATTGTGGAATAAATTGTTATTTCGGGATATTTGTCGGTACAACCTCTTCTGTTGGCGACCTAGATTAACTTTTGTTGGCTTTTCAGCCGTGTCGCATCCTGTGTGGCACTTGTTGGAGGAACCAATCCCCTACCTCCTTGGTTGGTCACAAGAATGAGATGAGCAGCCACTCAAGAATTGCGCCACACTTGTCTGGTATAAACCTCAAAAGAAAGCCCTTTATTGCTTGTTTACACGTGTTTCGGGTACTCAAGAGCCTTTCTCAAAACAAAATAGGGCATTGATAGGGTACACATCATATTCCGTCTTTTTCCATAAGTCCCGGGTAAATCCCTTGAGCTTGTTATCATTCAGTCTCCTTGCGTCGGCCTCGCACCAAGTCCTCTTCTTGTTCCATCTGCGCCAGGATACGATTCAGTTCGTTGTGGGCGCGCTTATAAATTCCTCAAAATCAAAAGAAAAAAAAAAAATATCCCCTCCTGGGGAAAAGGATGCGAGTCCTGGATACGGCTCCTTTAACTCCAGATCCCACGGGGTAATAATACCCAAACATTGTCTACCTATGGTAGTCTGAAACCATGTGTTATTGTAAACTGTCAGACAATCTCACTGTGATGAGTGCAGGGAGGAAGAAGATCGTGAGCATGGTGCCTTCAAGTAGAAAGAGTGCTCATCCAGCTGTTGGCAATCAAACTGACTTCATGCTGGAGCCGTCCCCGCTATTTAAACTAAACAGTAAAGAAGGACTTTGTTCTGAATCCAGAAGGAGAATCGGCGAGCAAGTACGACGCCAAGAAGACCGCACTTTGAAACTGGACTTCGGGAGACTACAGTGAGGCAGCTCTCCAGAGTAACCGAGACGAACAGTAGGATGCCAAAGGAACATCTTGTTAGTCGGCTGGAGCCAGCACCCTTGAAGGTGAGAAACAGAGAGGTGGTGGCGTGACTTGTCGTGGGTGAACCTTACGGTCCGATAATTGCACCAGTACCACCTACCCTGGCCTAGCGCTGAGCCACGTAGGTGAATGCATGGGGAGTGCAAGAAACTGTGGTGGTGGAGTGACCTGTAACAGATTGACCGTCTGGTCCGGAACGTGTGACAAGACCCCCTACAGTACCTGGCTGCGAAGACAAGCCGGCCTACGAAGAGAACTAGAAGTATATGGCAGAAGAACAGTCGTGTGGCCCCTGCCGAAACTGGTTAACTCCGGGAGGGGGGCCAGGAAAGTTTGCGACTGTGAATCATGCAATAAAAGAAGAGAAGGTAGTGGAAGGCGTTGTAAGGCAATTACCTGGCCAGTTCCACAAGAGAGTATTACTGGGAAGTCCAGGACGACAGAGGGAGCCTCTTCTTCGTCCCAGTGGGGCCAAGTTAAAGAACATAGAGAGTAGATGGAATCTTTGGAGGGACCTACAAGAGCTGTTGAAGTTAAAATTAAGATAGCCGGAAGAGGCTTACAAAGAACGGTGAACAAGCTAGACGGAAGTCATTCTCCTAGCCCCACTTGAATATTGTGAAATCTTGTCTCCTTTTGTTATGAACCCTGGAACTTTTCTTTGATTGAACCTTGAAACATTTCTTGAAGTGAAGAAAGTTGCATCTGGAGGGACGCATACTCAGGGCAAGGAATTCGTTCTCCTGAGCTGTAGAAATATGTTTGTAGATTTGAATTTTGTGATAGGGATAGAATAGGCGTTTGGACTAGGACGGTGAACTTTGATTTGGACTGCACAGACTTCCTAACTGCCTGAGTTTTAGTTGTTTGAGGTAGGGGAAACCAGCTCTAGGTATGGATACATAGGTAATTTTGGTTGTAAATAAGTGTATAGAAATCATCAATGCTACTGTTTGGTAGGACTCCTCCTTCCATTTCGCCACAGAGCAAACAACCTTGACAGGAGCCCTGGGATGTTGACCGGTTCAGATGCTTTAGTTCCAAAATAGTTGCCACTGTCATAGTTCAGGAGGAATCCGAGACACTTCTGTGAGGTCTCTGGGCTAGACTTGATGCTGCACATCCTCACACATTCTTAGCAACTGCTTGTTGAGAAAATCCTGGACCTCCGAACAAATGACATACTATTTAATTGCTTTGCAAGTCACGTAAATATTCCAGAACATGCATGCCAGTACATTATTCGTGACCTTGCTTTGTGCAGATACAAGTCATAGCTCAACGACATTGGCATCAATGTTTGTCATTTGTGCTCCAGTTAGGCCAGTCACATTTTCTAACTGACCCACAGGGCCCGTCAAATCATTACCCTTGTATATGCTCTGGCTGCAAGAGCAGAATTTGTTCTATTCCACACCTGGTCCTATACAAACCTGCTTGTTTTGCATGATGAACAAGGCTTTCTGTTGTGCTAGAGCAATGGATGCACCCTCTGAAAGGTTTGGCAACTGGGAGGTCATCTGGAAGGCAGTGAATGGTAATGAGAAACTAATAGTACCTAAGGGAGTGTCCAAGATAGATGGCATATTTTCTGACATAAGTAGCATGGCTTCTGTCTCATACCCCAGCTCATTCCCTCCTACAGTAATGAGGAAATCAAACTCTTAATTTCATGACATGGGAAATAGCGTACTGTTTTCCCGAACATGACATAACATTGGCTAAATATTCCTGCATGCAATATAAACGAGGCCTGTTGGAGCACACTCTCTTAATGGTTGTATCATTTTCCACTGATACATGTTGTTACCAAAAAACAAAAGGGGCCTTTCTCCTGATCTCCATCATATTAGATGTTGCAAAAACTGGAGCCAGCCACCATGTTGTCTGTTTCTAGAATGGCAACTTTGAGTCTTGTGTCTCCTTTATGTACTACGTGACGTGTTTAACTGTTATCTAAACTTTACAATGTTTGTGCCACATTATCAGTCATTTGTAAAATCTTCCATTCGCTGAAAAATACAAATTATTAGTTCGACAGTAGGAAGATAAGTCAATTGCCATGGTCTGAGACACATAAGCTCATCAGCTTTTGTGGGATCCATTTGAGTGGTAACAATAACGGCAACAATGGGGATAACCCATGGGGGTGTTTGTGGCTTGACATTGGTGTCAGAAATCACTTTTTTGACTTTTTTATAGTTTTCATCTGAGATCTCATTTGGGAGGGCATAGCACAGGGAAACACTTGTCCTACTTTACATTTTCCAAATTTAATCAAACTCAATAAAATGTCCTCACCACACAACCAAGATCCAAGAAAGCTACAATATATTGATATATTTATTCTCCCACCACAGCCAACTAACGCCTTCACCTTGGTGATCACATTGCTTAGATTGATACCTCTTGATAATCACTTCGTTTGTTTTCCCTTGCCATAGTCTCAAGACACTGATTAAAATCAAGAGATAAACGGCAGACTACAAACTGGTCCTTTTGGAGCGTTGACCCTTTTGCAGAGGCTCATGTGGACCCAGATGGGCAACTCTTTTACATTCACTGCTGCATTCGTTGATGGCAATACCTGGTAGGGTCCCCTCTAGTGGGGAGCCAACAGCATTTTCCACTGATGGACCTTTACATAAGCAAAGTCTCTTGGCTTTAGTGAATGAGACACTTCCTTCAGCTTCTTTTGCTTGGCTTGCTTTGCTTCTTTCACATGCGAGTAGACAGACTTAATAGAGGTAATGAGTTTCTTGCAGCAGTCTAGCAACATGTCACCCATCAGATGCACATTTACACACATACTATTCAGTGACAGTAGTGAGCGGAGATGCATAGGAAGTCCCATTAATACCATGTGAGGTTGTAATGCAGTGCCATCGACAGTACCTTGAATGCTACAAAACACCAAGATTAGGTCATCTGGACATATGAGACAAATATTGGCACACAACGTAGGTAATTTGTTCGTTATTATGGTGTTTTGCCTTTACACTGCCCCCGCTGATTGAGCGTGACGTGGGTAGTGTAGTTTGTTGTATTTGAAGGGCTGTGCAAAGTTTCTTGATCACCTGGCCAGTAGAACATGTACCTCTGTTGCTATTTGGCTTAAAGGTCTTCATAAATAAAAATAAAATAAAAAATATAAAAATACATGGGTAAACCAAACCAGCACAGGAAGTCTCTTATCATAACTTAACCACTGCCCAGTGTCAGCCTTGTGAGAGGGCTATGCCTCGAACTAACCTGAAAAATGTGTCCAAGATGACTAAAACATAGTGATAATCACAGCACTTCTGGAGTTAATGTCCATTTGGACATTCAGACTGACTCCTAGGACTAAGTGTACCCCTGGTGTCACTTTTGTCTTAAGCACATTGTTTTGCTGGCATATGTCACACTGCCTACAATTAGCTTGGGCTAAAGAGGAAAATTCTGGCACGCGCCAACGATGATTGAGTGTGGAAACCATACATACTCTCCTTTTCTAAATGTGCAAGACTGTGATAGATACGAGCCAAGTACACAAACAGTCCCTTAGGTGCAACTTGGTAACCATGTTTATCCGACCAAGTTACTGGAATGCAGGTGGCATTCTACCTGAGACCATGCTTTTCTCTGATTCTGGTGCTGCATCTTGTATAATGGCTAACTCTGGTAAAGAGGTAAATGGTGGGGTCTCTGCTTAACTTATTCATCTTGACACATATCGAGCCTGGGTGCCAGAAGCAACAGCCTTCTTAGCAGTATTGTCCGCTAAGGTGTTTTATTTTGAAACTTCGGCAGAAAGGGGTTGATGGGATGCACGTTTAATGTTCGCAATTTGTTTCATTACCATGATGGCATCGAACAGGGCGGAAACATAAGTGGTGTTTTTGATCGGGAACCTGATGATGTAAGGAAGCCTCTCTGTTTCCACAACAGATCAAATTCATATACTACCGCAAAGGCGTCCCATGATTCAGTGCAAATAGTAGCACTCTGTTGATCAGCTAACATGACATGCATGCTCCTGTCAGAGCATCCAATTCAATAAACTGGGCAGAGAATACATTTGGCAACTGTGCACCCTCTAGTACAGTCTGGGGGAACAAACCACATATACTGCAACCAGTTATCTTGTGTCATCATGAAAGCAGGACCCATCAACCAAATACATTTAATCAGGGTTGTGTAAGGGTACATCAAGGAGGTATTTTCTCTGTTGTGCAAGTTCATTGGTAATAGCTACATAGTCATATGTCTCGCCATCAGTTGTACTAGGAAACAAAGATGCAGGATTTAAATCTGGGCGACGTGTAAGTATAATATGAGAGATTTCAGTAATAGTATTTCATATGTTAAGTGATAAAGGGAAAGGTGTTGGGTTTTCTTTTTCAATAATAGTGCAGTTATTGCATGTGCTATTGTAAAGACAACTGGGGAACCCAGAACAATATATTTACAATGTTGTTTTGCAGGTGCGAATGCAACAGACCCAAGACAATGGTTTAAACCTGCCACTGGGTCAATTGCTGTGTATTACTATGCATGTGATAGGACTTTTGACACTGTTTTTGAATAAGAACTGGCAGTGAAAATCCATTATTTTCATGGAAATACCAATTTAAAATGTTATTGTAATCTAGCAACCCTAGGCCAGATGCATTAGCATGCACACATTTTATTGCAGTGAAAGCCTGCTCAGCCTGTGTTAATGATTCTACTGTATTAATCACCATTATTTCTTGTATTCGTATTTGTATGCATTTGTTTATATAGTGCTTTCATCCAAAGCGCTTAACATTTTAACAACAGAATACATAGAACATTATAACAGTAGAAGCAATAAACAATCATGAATCGAACCAATAAAACAGTAGGTAGAGCAATTAATCTGTGGGGGAATAAGGAAGGGGTTGGGAAGGAGGAGGGAAGGGGAAGGGGTATAAGGGCGAAAAACAAAGAGGAAAAGGGGAATAGGATGGTAGAGAGGATCATAGGGAAGATTCAAGGAAAGGGGAGAGAAAGAGAGGTGGGGAAGGATTCATGGAGGGGCGGGGAGGGGAGGGGAGTGGAGAAGGAGAGATTTCATGGAAGTGCGGAAGGAGGAAAAGGTAGGTATATAGAGCGGATTGAGAGAGGTAAGGAGTTCCAGTGCAGGGGGGGTTAGGATCTGAAAGGAGCGGAAGCGGTAAGAGGCACATGGGGGAGGAGGGATGGTGAGAAGGTAGTGATCAGCTGAACGAAGGGAGTGGGAAGGGGTGTAGAAAGCGAGAAGAGAGGAGAAATAAGGGGGAGCTAGATCGTGGAGGGATTTAAAGACTTATTTCTTGTAATGGTTTGACCAATGCTTCATAATCTAGTATTCATTGGTAACAATATCCTGCCATACCTAAAACAATTTGCATCTATGTTATTGTGGTGGATCTGGGTACCTTAAATATACCTTCAATGCGAGTGCTCATTCAAATTTGGTATCCTGTTGTGATGTGTCCTTGGCTATGTACCCTTTCTTGACATACATGTAATTTCTGTTTAAATGCTGTGTGCCCCTTGTGAGCTAAAGCAAGTTAACAACATCAATCTATCTTGTTTGCAAGTGTCATAAGATGGTGAGGCTCAAAGCAGATTGTCTACATACTGGGCCAATGCAGAAATCCTTGTAGAGGTTATTTCATCTAAATCTGTCTTCAGGTGCTGAGGAAACCTAGTGGGGAGTTCCTGTGGGAGTTAAATTCAGATGTATTGTAACACACCATACTTTAAAAAAAAGAACATGTTTCAGCTATCTAAGTGCACTGGGATGGAGAAGAAAGCAGAACAGAGATTTACAACTATAAAGTAGGTAGATGATGGTGGCATACCTGACAATATAGTTGCAGGATTCGGTACCACTGTGACGGATGGTAACTCTACAGCATGGACTGGCTGGAGATCCTGCACAAAAAAAGGTGTCCTTCTGGCTTCTTTACAGGAATGAATAGGAATGCTACAAGGGCTACTCATTGGGACTATTAGTCCTTGCTTTAGCAAAGGCTATCATAAGGGCCATCCCTTCCTCTGCCACAGAGCACAACTGGTACTGGGGAATTAAAGGTAGTCGCTTGGAGGGGTCCACTCATAATTTGACAGACTCAGCTTTGTAAATATACTCTACTTTATTGCCATGTGTGGACCATAATTAATCGGGGACAATTGTTCAGTGAGTTTCAGGACAAGTAAATGTTTTTGGATGCCCCAGCCAAGTTGATAATACGGGCTCAGTATTGTTATCAGGAGTGTAAGGGGATATTTCAACATGTTCGCGTTTTAATGTGCAATTCAGTTTACATTAAAGATCCTGCCCTAACAATTTTACTGGGGTAGAGGGACTCAATAGGAATGCATGCCTGTTTTGTAAATGAGCCAGTAGCTACAAAAACAGGTTTAGTGACGGGATGTAGTTTGAGTGTACTAGAAAGGCCAACATCATAAATAGTAGTGGAAGAAAAATGAATAGTTAGAAAACTTTCAAATCATATAGCTGATGTACTAGCCCCCGTATCTATTAATCTCAAAACAGACTGCCCTTTTATGAAACGTGGCACATAGGAACCATGCTGGTCAGTAGTTATCGGGGTACAGAGGACAAAGATATCTCTCAGGCTGTCCTAATTCTGATCTTCATTTGGGGCTTCAGGTGTTTTATTGTTTTACATTGTGTTTAACAGACACTTGCATGCATGCTATTAGCCATTACCTATACCAGTGTCAGCCACTGATCATCCGCTTAGCTGAACAAATTACCATATAACCTTGGTAGACGTTATTACATGCGTAAGCTGATTCATATTCGCCCAGGTGGGTTATAGCACTGTATTACAGTCTCAAGCTCTTCAGCAATCTTTATGGGTCTTCCCTATTGTTTAGAAAGTTTTTGACTTGGTTTCTGAGGTCCATCATTGTTCCAGAGGCATGCACGGTAACAAGACGGTTTCCTTAGTCAGAGTTCCTCGGTAGCAGTCTCGGAAGGGCTTGAATTATATTTGTGTCTCATTTGTAATTTGTGCCTCCTCTTTTGACAGTTAGAAAAGAAAGTTGGCAGTAATTTTGGTTAAAATGGGGGTGGCCACCTCCCTAAGCACCACATTTGAAGAATAGGCTGGAGAAACCACTAGCAAATTATGCAGACGACACCCAGATCCTCATCCCCCTTTTGGGCAATTTCACTACGGATACAGCTTTAGTAAACAAAATGTACACCCACATTCAGGCATGGATGGCAACACATGGCCTCTGCCTGAATGATGAAAAAACAGAGATCCTCATTCTAGGCTCACCCAACAACCTAAAAAAACTTGATTCCAACTACAGCTCCTTCAATATCGATGGCAATATAATCCCCGTCGCCAAAGAGGTGAAAACCCTCGGTTTCTATTTGGACTCCACTTTGTCCCTAAGGAAACAAGTGAACTCCCTGGCCTCATCCACAGCCTATACCGGTAAACTTATTAAAGCATGCAGACCCTTCCTCTCACCAGCTAGCTGCATTATCCGAGCCAATGCACTAATCCTCTCAAAACTGGATTACTGCAATGCACTTTATGCAGGCAAAAATAAATACATCATCAATAAACTTAAAACCCTACAAAACAACGTGCTCAGAACGGCCCTGAACCTCCCAGGTCGAGAGCACATCTCGAATGTGCAGAGAAAATACAACTGGCTAAAAATTTGCGATAGGATCACTTTCAAAATTGTCACACTAACATTCAAATGTCTGAACAATGCAGCCCCCTCATACCTTAGGAATAGAATAATAAGAAAAACCACTGCACGACCAACCAGAACAGCCAACTCTTTCTGCCTCCAAACCCCTAGATTCTGACTAAAAGAAACAGGAGGTAATAGCTTCCCGGTGCAAGCAGCCCAGTACTGGAACGCCCTACCAGTTGAACTAAGAAGGGACCAGCCCTACAACAGCTTCAGGCACCATACACGTACCTGGCTTCGACGCAATGACCTCTGAAACCGGTGACCCTGAGCATTGTGACCTGATGACACACGTACCCCTCCACTCTTACATGTAAAATGTACATAATGTATTTACTGTATATAATTTGTTACCTTTCCACCCTTACATGTAAAGAATGTACATAATATAATTACTGTATACAATTGATGTTACCAACAACCTGTAATATGCAACCTGTAACCAAGTTCTAAGCATTCTTGTTATTCTGTGCGCCCAGCTACCCAAGGGTTTTCGGGCGCCCCCTATAAATAAACAAACAAACAAACTAGCGGTGGCTGACTGAGTGTACTGTTGGTTCAGGAATGGGTACTGTGAAGAGCCAGGATGAGACCGAGAGACGCAGAGAGCTCGTGTTTGTGGCTATAGACTTTTATTCAAAATAAAAAGGGTTTGGAAAATGCCTCGCTGTCCCTAATCTGAGGTATTTCCGTACCTCAACCAAAAAGTAAGGGTCTGTCAAATTTCAAGATGTCCAAAGCAAATATGTCGTGTGTCTGAAATACTATTCTGGCCCTCACATTCTAAAATTAACTCTTAGGTGAAAAGGGTAATGTCTTTCGCCTTCAAAGTACACAAATGTTCAAGTTAAAAGGAAAGCGGAACTCCAACACAAACGTTCCCAATGAATAAAGTTCACAGTTCTAGGGGATTGCTCCCTTCCCCAGATTTTCTGTTCAAGACATTTTAAACTCCTATGGGGTGAGTCGTCCTTGGAATTCTCTGTTCAACAACTGAAAAAACAACTTGTATGTAAAATAACTTGGCAGTTAGTCTTCATAGGACACATGGTGTACGCCCCTGCCAGGTTTCTTCTCCACTTTATTGTAACTCTTTAATAAAAGTCTTGGCTTTGCCTAGTGTATTCTCCTACTAGGACTTCCTCATGTGATTCACTTTACACACTTGCCAGCTTGACTTTGCCTGGTATACTCTGGTGCCAGGAATGTTCTTACGGGCTTCACTTGACACACTTGCAAACTTGATTTTGCCTGGTTTACTCTCCAGCCAGGGCTTTTTCATGTGTTTTATTTGACACACTTGCAAACTGCATTTCCCGTTTGGAAATATGGCATTTAACATTCCCTTTTATGTGCTTCATTTACTCTTATTTGTCCTGTAAGGTTGCTGAAGCACCCCAGTGTGTCAGTTTCCCTACTGAGGACACACTGGCTTTCTGTGGCATTCTTCGGATCTCCCACGTAAAAGCAAGGCGGTGCTTTGGTGTCCATTCCCACTTCCCGGGCTCACTGACTTTGCTTGGCGTCTTCCAAGCCCTTCACAGCTCCTGCTTGCCTGCTCATGTTCGGGTGGCCTGGAAACTGCTGTGCAGTTCCCACGGTTGCCAGGAGGACTTCTTTCTTCCTTTCACAGCCTCTACATGGCGGACTGGCTCCAGCAGTCTTCTTCCTCTGGCCTTCTCCCTTAGCTGGCTGGCTCCACTGTCTTCTCAACAGCACAGTAGTCCCTTGTTCAATCCCAAGAGGACGAGGCTTTACCAGGCAGCGCTTAAAAAAAAGAAAAAAAAAAGATTAGGGTTTTTAAATGTCTCAGCACCTATCATGCGCTTGTAACCACTAGAGTGCGTCTTGTGCTTCTCACCTTTACTGATCCTCATTTCTCCATTCAGCTTTCTCGTCTCAGTACTTTCACATGCATAGAAATTGTATTTTTGGTAACTTATGTATAGAACATTGGAAGGTATTATCAGTAGGTCCAATGGACGGTTGAAAGGAGTTATTTTTTTATTTATTTTTTTATTTTTATTTGTTTAATCCACAAAAGATTTTTACAAAATGAAACTGAGACATATTTCTCGTAGTATTTGTCCCTTTAACATTTGTCTCTTGAGAAAGGAGTTATTACAATAGGCAATTAAGGAATGAGGAATGGAAGGAATATACCTAAGAGGAAAAGGGGGACACCATGTCTCATCTGATGATGTAGTGTCACCCTTCTGAGGGTCATCTCCTCCATGTGTTCCTCCCTCATATAGCCGCCCCCAGGTCAGGATCAGTAGCAGCTGCCGTCCACTGGCCACATGGGTAGAGGTTACAGCCGGGAAAAGAGTGGTGACATCATCCGATTCATCACATTCCCTTCTCCTTACTCTCTGGATTTCAGCCTAAGGGTCTCCCCTACTTGCTTTGATTCAGGGTTTTTGTATTTGGAGATTTGTCCTTCAATTTGGCCTGCCAATCCCAGATAGGACCCTCTGGCAAAAATCCGTCTTCTTCCTTGGTTTCAAAAGGGAAATAAGAAGGGGAAGAGTTGCTGGCATTCCCTAGGATGTCCTTTTTCTCAAAGAAACAATGTAGGAGTACTCCCACCTGGGGGTTACATGCTTCTTTCGGATAGGGAGGTCCACCCCTGTGGGTTTTTATATTTATATGTGCCACCTGTGTGATCCACTGGTCAAACTGGGGAGTGTCACTCGCTATAACTAATTGGGCTGGTAAGTTGGAGATAACGGTCACTGTAAGATGTAATTCTTTTACCAAGATGGTAATGGGGATTTGTGTCTGTGGGTGTCTCTCTTTGTGGCCATGGACACAGCCTATTTTTCTTTTCCTATCCTTTTCCAATCCTGAGGAAGTAATTCTGCCCGTATGGCACAACCTTTGCTTCCACTATCCAGTTGGGTCCAGAGGAGTCTCCCTGCTAGTGTGACAGGGACTCTGTAAGACGTTTTCCTCCCTGCATAACGGAAGGGTTTGGATCTCTTTTCCTGTTCTTTTCCCAATTTACAACACTAGATTAGGCATAAAGGATATCCACATAAAATGCTTACATTTCTGTTAACTTACTTTACCCTCCCTGGCTGGGGTCTTTTATTGAGGGTATAGTTGGGGGGGGGGGGGGCAATTCTATTAAAGGGACAGTGTCTTGCTGGCCACTCACTCATCGCCCACAATAGACCTTCCAGAGGTGGCGAAGTGGCAGTCCTCTTCAACCCTCTTTTCTCTGTCTCACTCGTCGAATCCCAGACATGCACTGGCTCCTGTGAATTCCTTCTAGTTAAACTCTCGCTACCACCAACCTTCTCCCACAGCTTCCTACTCATCTACAGACCGCTGGGATACGACAGACATTTTGCCAATAACCTCTGTGACTCAATAGCTACCATCCAAGTAAATCACCCTTCTCTTACACGTCTGGGAGACTTCAATATCTGGTTTGATATTCCCAACAACCCCATGACTCATCCTCTGGTTGACAGTCTCGATGCGCTCAACCTCTCCCATCATACCACTGGTCCAACCCACTCAGGTGGGCACACCCTAGATGCAATTTTCAGCTCCCATGAGCAGGTTTATCCGTCCCACACCACTCATCTGGACCAACCACTTTGCAATCCCTTTCTCTATCCACACACCTGCCCCTCCCCCTACAGCACCCTCAGGCCCCATCCCTAATCTTAAATGCTGGACCAAAGTCAAGATCCTTCCTGACCTAGCCGAAGCCCTGCTTCTTCGTCCCCTGCAATGCTGCCCCCCCGATCGACCCTTAACCATCGATTCCTACAACTCCTGGCTTAATGACTCACTAATTCCTCTCACCCCGCGCCCCCCAACCTCACGCAAAGGACCATCCCCCAAAAATGTTCATGCCCCACCTGAGGAATGCCAAAAACAAAATAACTCTCTTGAACGCATATGGCGAGCATCTAAAACCGATCTCAGCATATCCGGAACCACTATAACTACAAATCCGAAATTCGAAAAGCCGAAATAGCCTATTGCAATAAATTCTCAACTGTGGCAATCGCAGCAAAGAACTCCACACAATCATATCAGAAATGGTGAAACCCACGTGCACCACGACCCAATCCACCCCCACACAATCACTCTCTGACTCCCTATCCCTACATTTCTCCAACACCGCACTTGACAGGACGGCAACCCTCAACACCAAACTGTCCCTCCTCTCCCCCTTTCCATCACCGACCCCTTCCTGCTCCAATTGCCCTGATGCTCAACTCCCCTACGTTCAACGCCTTCAAACCCATCTCCGGACACGAGGTCCTTGACCTACTATCATCCAGCAAACCCTCCGGGTCGCCCCTCTACCCCTGCCTCGCCTCTGTCCTGAAAGACATTTTCTCATCTACCTGCGCAGAAGAATATGGGAGAAGTCTCGGGAGGATAGCTCGGGGGCAACGTGCTCGCCTTGGAAGCAAGATGACATGGAGCAATGCAGGTTCGATCCCCTTGTCCACGCTTTCAAACCTCTGGCTATTAAGCGCATTATAAATAACCTATCATATGATATCCTACTAAATGACTCCCTCACCTCTGGCATCTTCCCGGATGCCTTCAAAATAGCGCATTTCAAACCACTTCTAAAAAAGGCATCCCTTGACCCCTTTAACCCAAAAAACTACAGAGTGATCTGCAACACCAGCTTTCTTGTGAAACTAATTGACCGGACAGCATACTCACAGCTCAACTCCTTTGTGGAATCCAACTGTCTCCTCGACCCCTCACAATCAGGCTTCAGACTGCGACATGGAACAGAAACCACTCTGATCTTGATCTGGGATGATCTCAACGTCACTGCAGACTCTGAAGGCTGCGCAGCTCTGATTCTTCGCGATCTCTCTGCTGCCTTTAACACGGTTAACCACTCAATCCTCCATGACCGCCTTCACTCACTAGGAATCCGTGGCATGGTTCTCAAATGGATTGCCTCCTTCCTCAGCAACAGGAAACAAATAACCCTCCTCTCCCCTTTTGTCTCAACTGCTCGCTCGGTGAACACTGGAGTACCCCAAGGCGCATGCCTATCTGGTCTCCTGTTTATCCTCTATATGACCACTCTACCAGGAATCATCCACACATACAATATCTCCTGTTGCAACTACGCTGACGTTACCCAAATTATCCTAAGAATTCGCAAGTCAGACACCAACCCCCTTCCAAACCTTGAAGCTTGTCTCCTCGATATTGATACTGCCCTTCTGCCACATCCTATCGCATGGCCAACTCCCCCCCCGATATAGTGAAGAACCTAGGCTGCATTATGGACTCAGGCCTAACCCTCTCCCGTCACATCAACAATGTGTCTAAATGCTGTCACTACCACCTCAAACTTCTCAGATGCATTTTTCCCTACCTCTCATTCCCGAACAGACTTGCAGCAGTTATGTCTGTTGTGATGTCGGGACTGGACTATGCCAATTCCCTATACATAGGAGCTCCTGCATACCAACTCAACAAACTTGCCAGCTCTCTGAATCCTTCACTCCCAGTCGGACGAAGGGCCACCTTCAAGACCCAGTGCATCACCCACTGAGCAGTGCACAAGACCGGCCCAATCTACCTACAAGAAAAGATAAAACACTACCTCCCTTCTCATACCCTAAGATCAAGCACTGCGCTGCTTCTAGTGATTCCAACCTCTAACTCTGTCGGGATCGGAGGATCCTCCTTCTCAACCATGGCCCCAAATCTGTGGCACTCACTCCCTCCACATACTCGATACATCCAGGACTATATGACCTTCCGCAAAGCTATAAAAACGTGTCTCTTTCCGTAAGGCCAACCATGACCATCTGAGGCGACTGAGTCCTTGCAACCGATGACAAATGCTCAATGAGATCCCGAGCAATGACACCACTGAATACGCATATAAGTCACTATTAAGCAAACGCACACTTGAAATCTGGAATAGCAAACTCCTTGGATCATAAATCCACCCAAACACTTGCCTCCCATATCACTATGCTTACTCTCTACTCTACACCAACACACAATTCCAATACAGCTACATCCCTCGATCAATTTCGGCCTAGCTGCTCACATACGAATATTACCCCATGAACACCTCATCATTCTAATAATACTCCGCTATATCCCACGACAAACCAGCCTAGCTGCACACATAAGCATCCTATACAGGCGTAACGCAGCCAGCACCCAGTCTTGGAGTCCACCGTCCCGACTGCGCACATCCAACTGATATCAAGTCCACCGCACCTAATGCTCAAATTCAGCTACTATCCGGCAATTGCATCAGCTGCACACATAACAAGTACACCCAAGCACCCTATGACTCCTTACACTCTCAACTGACCTAGACTGTGGTCCCCGAGGGAGTTCAACCTACCAGCACTTTGGGGTCATACCAACTATATATAGAGCGCTATATAAATATCAAATAACATAACATAACATGACCACACTCTCCACAGGAGAAACACAACCTCTGGTCCAAGTTAGGGGGCAGTACATCCTGATTCCTGTCTCTAATTCCGAGGGTGCAGGTCTATCGCCCACTATCCCTGGACCTTCTGGGTTTCTCTGATCCCTGTAAACCACAGTGGGGTGTCCCTGGAGTGGATGGTTCTCACTCCCCCCCTGTTCAAAAGGGTAATACCTTGGAGGGAATCCACATTTTTCCCACAAAGGATCTGGTTATGATGTATTTTATTTATATCGCGCTCATACACAAGTGTTTCAGAGCGCGATCAAGCAAAGGGAGGGGAACAAGGTAGAACAAAAACAACGATCTTACTAGGCACAGTGACATTAAGAAAGCTCAATTGCATGGAAAAGGGAAAAGGGGGAAAGTGCGAGGAAGGGGGAGAAATGGAAAGTGCGGAACAGAGGTGAGAGCAGAATAAATAATAAGTGAAATAAATACAGGCAATTGAAAGTGGTAGCGCAGCCGGCAAGTGCATGATTAGTCAGATAGGGTATATCCGCTAAGTGCAGAAGAAAAAGTGGGGGACTGTAGGGGTACAGATACAGATCTCAGTGCAAGGGGTGGCCCGGAGGCAGTGCAGGAGGGAGACAGGGCGAGCAGGTACCTGGGCCCGAAGGACAGAGGGTGACCAGGTGCACGGTGCCAAGAGAGCAAACAGATCAGCAGGGGAGAAGAGGGGCAAAGGCAGAAGCGAAGAGGAAGGTCTTGAGGTTCTTTTGGAACCAGAGATGGTTCTCCTCAAGTTTCAAGGTGGCCTGGAGGCTGTTCGAAAGGGAGACCCCAGCCGAAGACAGAGATCTTCCCCCACCTCGTTTCTTTGAGAAACGACTGAGCCTATAGGAGTTTAGAAGTAGAGGAGCGAAGGGCTCGAGAGGCGAGGTATTTACGGGGGGATAGTTCAAGGTATTTTGGACCCAGGCCCCAGAAAGCCTTCTGGACAATGCAGGGTGTTTTAAATGTAATTCTTGCATCCACTGGGAGCCAATGAAGGGATTTAAGAGCTGGAGAGATATGATCCCAGGGCTTGAGGCCAAGGACAAGTCTGGATTCTTGTTCTGGATTAGTTGTAAAGGGTGGAGAGTGGAGGCAGGTAGATTAAGAAAGAGGCTGTTTCAGTAGTCCAACCTAGAAAGAACCAGAGCTTGGGAGACAATGAGCATCTGAGGGAAGGAGAGGAAAGACAGAGTACCTCTAAGGAGGTGCAGTAAGAGTTTGACTTTTTAGAGACGTCAGAGATGTGTGCGGAGAAGGAAAGTGTGGAGTCAAAGATGACCCAGAGATTCTTAGCCTCGTAGGTATGGGTAGGAGGAGGGCCAAGGGAGGCTGGTAAGAGAGTGAGGGGAAGGGATTGTAAAGGTGTACCAATGAGGAGGATCTCTGCCTTATTGGCATTTAGAGAAAGATCGTTGGCGGCACACCAATTTCGAATCGCGATTAGGCAATCGGAGATGAGGGAAGGAGAGGAGGTGCCTGAGGGAAGCCTGAAAATGAGTCGGGTGTCATCAGCATAGCACTGAATGTTTGAGCAGAAAATGGAAATGCAGTAGGCGAGAGTTGCCAGGTATTGGTTGAAAAGCCAGGGCAAGAGGTTAGACCCCTGTGGAGCACCACAGGTAGAGAGGGAGATGGAGGATCGGAAGGACCCAAGTTGTACCTGGGAGGGTCGATCAGAAAGGAAAGAGGTCAGCCAGGCCAGAGCCTGATCGGTGATACCCATGTTGTCACAGAGACGATTGAGCAGGATGGTATGGTTGACCGTGTCGAAAGCAGAGGAGAGGTCAAGTAGGATGAGGATGGAGGGAATGGTAGAGTCAAGGTTGGAGAGCAGTTCTTCACGGATGTTCAGGAGAGCATTTCCGGGCTCCTGGCGGCTCTGAAACCAGATTGGTGGTCGTGGAGAGAGCCAACAGAGTCGGAATGAAGGTTAAGCTGAGAGATAGCCAGCTTTTCCAGGAGCTTCCCCAAAAAATTGGGCGATAGTTGGCCAGACAAGAGGGATCAGCTTTGGATTTCTTGAGGAGAGGATACACATGGGAGTGTTTCAAAAGGGAGGGGAAAGCTCCAGAGGCAAAGGAACAGTTACAGAAATCGGCAAGGGCCGGAGCGAGGGTATCAATGTGGTCCTTAATGGTTTTAGAGGATATGGGTGGACCTGTTTTGATGAGGCTTTCATAGATCGGACTTGTCTAGCGACCTCATCCGGGGATAAAAGAGGAAAGGAGGAGAAAGACGGAGAGGGGGGGGCTGGCTGAGGGAGGGTTAGCAAGCTGGGAAGGAGAGGGGAGAGGAAGGGGGTGGTAGCAGAGGGTGGACAGGATGTCCTTGGTTTTGGAGTTAAAGTGAGAGGCAAGGGAATTGCAGAGAGCCTGGGAGGTGCGACGAGGAGACTGTAGCAGGGTTGGCCAACTCCTTGAAGATTTTAAAGAGTTCGGCCGAGTTGTTGGATGCCGCAGAGACGCAGGCTTGAATGTGGCCTCTCTTCTTGAAGCATACAGCGAGACGGTATTGCCTTTGGAGCAGGCGGCAGGCAGTTTGTCTAAGGGTTAGCAGGAAGCCCTCCATTTCCTCTCAGCCGCCCTACACTTATGTTTAAGTGTAGCTAGGTCAGAGTCATACCAGGAATTACACTTGGCTTTGGACTCCAAAGGGATCTTCATGACAGGGGCAAGAACATCAAGAGTAGCAGAAATAGAGTAGAGCAGGGACAGGGCTGTGTCAGGGTGCGAGTCAGCCAGAGGTGGAGGAGGGGGGAGAAATTGGCAGCGAAAGCCTCTACTTGGGGTAGGCTTGGCTTGAGGGGAGGAGATGGAAAGATGAGAGGAGATGAGACAATGATCACTCCAGGAGAGAGGAGTGGTGAGGGGAGTAGAGAGGTGGAGGCCGGGCCAGATCAAGTGTCTGTCTGTCTGTCTGTCTGTCTGTCTCTCTCTCTCTCTCTCTCTCTCTCTCTCTCTCTCTCTCTCTCTCTCTCTCTCTCTCTCAGGAATCCACTCAGGAAAGTTCAGGGCTACACCCCTTCCTGGCCGGCTGGATCTGGGATCAGAGAGGATCTTGTAGCCGTCAGGGAGGAGAGTGTCAAAACTTGTGACAGAGCTGGGCGTGAACCAAGTCTCGGTAAGACCAAGGACATCAAGGTTAAGTTCTTCAAGGAGGTGGCAGATGTCAGAGGAGTGTTTGACAGTCAAGCAAGATGAAGATGGTTGCCAGCCTTAAAAACCTTCCGGGGAGGGGTAAAAATCAGGGGTATGCCCTGAGGAGATGTGGAGGGTGCTTGAGATGGGGAGAGGCAGCAGGAAAGGAGGGCAAGGTAGCCAAGGGAGGAGAGCAGGCGACAGCTGGAGAAGAGAGGAAGTTGATGAGGTGAAGAAACAGTCTATCAAAGAGGAGGAGATTAGCCTGAGGGCTTTGCACCATGACTGGCATTCAAGTAGACATTAATGATGACTCTGGAGGAGTCAAAGAAATACATGCAGACTTCCCAGCGGGTGCCACCATTAATGGGAGAGGAGGAGACGGGGCAGAGCACAGAGATCATATGAAGAGTCCATAGATCAGGTGAAGGAACGTCTCCTGTAGGCAATGATGGCCTAGAGAATGGTGTCTCCCCATCTTCTCCTCCTAATTCGATAGCTTCTGGTTTACGCAAGGGAACAGATAACTCTAAGAGAATATTTTTCTTAGGGTAAAGACCATCTTCCCTCTCCTTACCCAGTGTAACAGGATTGTTGTCCTGGATAAAGCAGAAAACCTCATCACCTTCGAGCTCGACTATGACAAAGATGACCTGATCATTCAGATTAAAAACTCGAAACGTTCGACAGCACCAGGCCTGGCTAATATTGTCCTAAAAGAAAATCTTGAAGAGTGGGCATCGCTCCTAAAGATGTGGTTTGTTAACATTTGTGAGTCAGGCAAGATCCCTCTAAGGGTTTGTTGATACCAGTGTTTAAGAGGGGCAGTAGAGACTCGCCATCAAATTACTGCTTCTTGTCCATGCTCGACGTCTCTGGGAAAATGTTTGGCTTGCTACTACTTAAAGTTCTGCAAAAATGGGCAACTGGCCAGCAGATACTAGGGTCATTCCAGACTGGATTTAGTGGCGGCTCATCGACTGTTCATAATGTATTACTACTGGACACACTTGTTAGGAGAACCTCAACTAGGGATGCACCTCCCCTTTATGTATTATATACTTCGGGCCGCATTTCATACGGTTGACCGAAATAAACTCTGGTTGAACCTTAGTAAAATGGGAATTGCTCCCTGGTTCTTGGGAGCAATAAGACAGATATATGAAGGGACGTCTGTACATGTGCAGTTGGGTGGGGCGGGCACCGGCTCTGTGCCTACTAATTGTGGGGTTAAGAAGGGCTGTGTGCCCCTGCCACTCCTGTTCAACTTGTATGTGTGTGAATTGCTGGACTATCTAGCTAGAATCAACTGTTGTCCGCCGAGGTTGGGTGGGTCCATGTCAGATGGCTTTCCTACATGGACGATATAGTAATTCTTGACCACACGTATGTGGGTCTGCGTAGGGCGGCCATGGAATTACAAAGGTATGCGGCTTCAAATGGGCTGGTAGAAAATTTGTAGAAAACAAAGTTTGTGGACCACAGAAAGGGTCGTAAGAGTCCTCTGACATTATCGTAGGGTGCTATCAAGAAGGTTATCTGTTAGAAATATCTTGGCCTGGAAATGGATAAAGGGAAATATGCAGAAATGTAAGTAGGAAAAATACGGAAGGCCACAATACAATCCATATTGATTACAAAAATTGCTAGCAATACAGCAATTTTCATCTATAAAACTCTACAAACAGAGCTTCTGTCCTGCTGTGCTTTATGGAGTTGAGGCGACATATATGACGGAGCTGAGTTGGTTAAAAAAGACGGAAGGTCAATTTTGGAGATCTATATTAGGCCTCCCTTGTTCTGTACCAATTGAGCTGAAACATTAAGAACTTTGGCTGTATTCACTGGCCTCACAGGTCTTAAAAAGAAGAGGCACCTTGCCAATTGTAGTATCATGGCATCGCGTAGCACAGAGAATGTTGGAGGATAATTCCAGGGAGAAAGTGGAGTGAGCGTGGCGGTTGGAGAGAGCGGACAGAGAAGGAGAGAGGCGACGTTCATATCCCCAATTACCCTGTATTCCCAATCTAATATATAGATACAAAATAAAGCGTATTTGCATAATTGATCAAGCGTATGCCTACACTTCAAGTGGCGATGAGGGAAACTCACCAGAAGTGCGGCGACTAGCGAAGTGTGCAGGCTGCAACTTGATCACAGGTGAGAGCACGACACCCATTGCCATCCCGGCTTTAAAAAAAAAGAGGGACAGTAAATCCTCAGAAAACAGCTCCGCTCCTTGCTGCATATGTACAAATTGGTTTAGTGAGCAGTGCGAAGGCCATAGCAACGTATGTTGGGACATTAGAGGAAAGGACCCCACAAGGTGACCCCTTGCACGTTGCAGGCGGCCATTTTAAAAGATCAGACATCAGCACAGGCTTCAATAAAGCCTCCTCCTTGTCCCAGTAGTGGGTGTAAAAAGAAATAAAGAGAAAACATTTTTTTTTGTTTACTCTTTGTTTTCTTCATCTTTCGGTTCTAAAAACCACTTGAGCACAAAAATAAAGTACAAGACTTCACAAAGTACAGCAAACCTGATGGGAGTAAAAAAAAAATATATCCAAGCCCTAATATTCAAGAATAAATAACCCAATTAGGACTACAGCAAATTGGTGCATTTTCAACATTTCTGGTGCCACCTCCAGCACACATATCAGCGCTGCTACCCAAAGGGCTGCGGGAGACATGTCAATACACAGTGTTCCGGCGCCTCCAATGTTTTTGCCTGAGGTTGGGGAGCCTACACTGCCATGGAAAAGATGGCTTAAGACATTTGAACACTATGCCAATGTAGTATGTGGCACGAATTATAGCGGGGAGAGGAAAAAGTCCTTATTTTTACACTTTGTAGGCCTTTCTGGCCAAGAATAATTTGAACATCTACCTGACCTTGTTGCAGATGAGTGTGAGGATATGAACAAATATGAGAAGTCCATACAGAAAATGAATAACCATTATGAGAAGAAAATAAGTACTATTTTAGAAAGATATAAGTTTGGGAAAAGAATACAGGAAGAAGGAGAGTGTCGAACAGTACATCATTGCCCTTAGGAAATTGGCAAGAACATGCAAATTTAATCAACAAGAAGAGAGATTGAGAGATCAATTTGTGTTCGAATGTAACAGCAGCAAAGTACGAGGAAAACTGTGGACAGAGGGTAATCCACCCCTAGACACAGTTCTCAGGATGGCCAAGGAGGTCAAAAACACAGAGAAATGTGTGAAAACTTTGGGAGGCAGAGTGGAGGACCTTACAATCAGGGCAACAATGGTAAATACTGTGCAGTCAGCTGGTGAAGAAGTGATTGCTAGTGTGAGTAATCAAAATAGAAGGAGAGGACCCAGTAATTATAGAGATTCAAGGTTCAATAATGAAGGCAGGTTTAACAGTGAGAACAGAGATACTCGAGAAGGGATGAAGAAGGACAGAAGACTCAACACCGATTATCAATCCTGTGGTCGAGGTAGACAACGAGTAAGAGGACGGACCATCTTGAGAACATACTACAGGTGTGATAGCCCTTCTCATTGGGCTAACAGTCTGGAGTGTCCTGCTCTAAGGGTAATTTGCAGAAACTGCAGTGGAAGAGGACACCTGGCTAGATGCTGCAGGAGTAGGAATGCTGCCATGAATTGGATTGGAAATGAAGACAGCGACGAAGGCGAAGAGTGTGTCTCCGCAGTTGTGGGAGAAGATGATCTGGATAGTCCGAAAACCACTGTCATGGTTAATGGTCACCTGATAGTTATGATGGTTGATTCAGGAGCCAAGTACACACTCATTCTGGAGGTAATATGGAAGAAATCTGGAACAAAATACTTACATGAAGTCGATATTAAGCCAAGAGCTTATGGCAGTGCGAAAATTGAACTCATTGCATTGTTCATGGCAACCCCAGCTTTCAAGGATAGACAGGCCGAAGGACGCATTTATGTCTCAAAGAGGGGGCCATCTCCCCTTCTCAGCTGGACTCATCAACGATTGTTTAAGGTCTGACTGGATGCCAATGCAGCAGAAACCGTTTTTTTAATAGAAGGTCCAGAGATGATCAAGGAGAAAATACAAACTGAAATATTATAGAGAGAGTATTAAAGAAGTTGCACAATTTAGGGATGACTCTCAGTAAAGAAAAGCCAAAAATGAATAGGAAGAGATTGAATATTTAGGACATGTAATCTCCAAAGAAGGATTTGGCGGATGCAGTAAAACACATGGTCAAGCCGAACTGCAAGGAGCAACTTAGAACCGTTTTAGGTATGGCTGAATATTACTCTAAATTCATTTGAGGAATTGCCAGTCTCACAGTGTCTCTAAGGAACATGATGAAGAAGTTCATTTGGGATGAAGAATGTGAAAATTAATTTAAATACATAAAGGAAGCTTTGACTATGGCACTGGCTTTACCGAATTATGAAAGAGGGAGGCGCACAGTGATCACTACAGATGCCAGTAATGTGGGGCTAAGAGCGGTCTTAACACAGTTCCATGAAGGAAAGGAGTTTATTATAGCGTTTGCATCTCAATTGCTTAAAGGAGCAGAAAAAACTTATGCAACCATTCAGAAGGAAGCACTGGCCATCAAATGGGCTGCAGACAAGTTCAGGAGTTTTGTCTGGGGAGTTAAATTTGATTTACATACGGATTGCTAAATTTGAGTTGAATTTGAGTTCATACAAGACTGCTGGTGGAAGTCTTCTCAACAAATGGTTTGGATTGGGTATCGGGCAGGACAAGGGGATGGGTATCCATACTACAAGAATTTTATTTTTCTATAACATACATCCCGGGTGTGAGAAACTATGCAGTAGATTGTTTATCAAGAATGACAAACAATATGGACACCTCGGATGAAAATGATGATCAGGAAATGATTTGTGAAGTATATGAGGCAGCATTTTCGAAGCAAGAGTGTTATGAAGAGATGTTGAAGGATATGAAAATATTGTTCAATATCAAGTGTCTGCAAGAAGGAGGATGTTTCTTAATGTATGATGTCATATGGACCATCTGACTTATCTCTATGACGCCTATGTAATTAATTGTTTGTTGTTCTTTCTTTATTATATGCTACTGTAACATCTGTTCTACAAGTTTATGCGCCCTGATGCCTGTGGGCCTGGCACACTTTTTACAAATAAAATAAATACAAATACAAATTAAACAAGGAGACAATGCAAAAGGCAGGAGAAGAAGGATTCTGGAACGTGAGGGATACACTTTTCGTTCAAGATGGCTGTCTTATGGGAGGAGATAAGTTGATTCCACCTGAGGGAATCAGGGAGAAGGTAATATGTCTTGGACATGAGGGTCACCAAGGAATTGTACAGACCAAGCGCAGAATAAGAATTACTTATTGTTGGCCAGCGTGTGACACGCAGATTGAGAGGAGCATCTGGAACTGTATCCTTTGTATAAACTGTGATAAAGGATGTGTGAGTGAAAAGTATTTCATGGCGTTAACAGATATTCCGGAGAAACCATGGAAGAAGTTGGCCATTGATGTGCTTGGGCCTGTATGGAGTGAGGGATGTCGGACATATTGCATTGTGGTTTTTGATGTGTTGACCAGATGGGCAGAGCTGACGATGCCCCACATGTGACGACTAGAAGGGTGATTGATTTTTTAAGAAGAGTTGTGTGAACATGAGGGGTACGCAGAAGAGGTATTGACTGATAATGGTTCCCAATTTAAGTCTAGAGAAATGGAAAATGACCTTGAGGAAAGATCTATTGTCCACACAACCAGTGCCATAGATCACCCCCAGACTAATGGCATTGTGGAGAGGTACAATAGAGTGATTAAGGGAGCCATCAGGTGGGCGTGGACGAATGAGAAAGATTTGAAGGAGGTTGTGAGATGAACAATGGTGGCCCATGGGTTCACACCGTATAGCACTACTAGGGTTTCTCCTTTCGAACTGAGCAGGGGAAGGAAAGCCAATACTGAATTGTTTCCAGGTTGGATGGGTGATGTGGCAGGTATCGATGTGAGGTTGGAGGAGGTGAATGAAAATATCAAGGGAAGACAATTCACCAACAAATAGCACCAAGACAATAGATGTTTAAAAAGAGCGAAGGTGCCGTGGATTCGGTGTTTAGTCAGGATTAAGTTACTAGTTGTGTTGAGGGAGGATGGATGTCAATGGTCAAAACCCATTGAGATTGTGGAGGTGCTTCAATATGCTGTGAGAACAAAGGATGGTAGAGTGTGGAACAAGGAGAGAGTGATGATACTGACGAGGGATGTAGATGAAAGCAGGGGGTGGAATAGTGGTAAAGTTGAGAGGTGGTAGATGTTATACGCTTTTCTTTGGGAGCACATTTTCCTTGGTAGATAATGCAGATGTGCCACTGACGACATCAAGGCTTGGAAGAAGCTACCGAAGACCCATATATTTGAGTGACTATGCCGAGTCATAAGAACCTCAAGGAGATGTTCTATGAAGGAAAGGAGATGTGTAGTATCGTAGCATCAAATAGCACACAGTGAATGTTGGAGGAGAGTCCAGGATAGAAGGGAGAAAGTGGAGCGACTGAGGCGGTTGGAGAGAGCGGACAGAGAAGGAGAGATGCAACGTTCATATCCCCACTTACCCTGTATTCCGAATTTAATATATAGATACACAATAAAGCCTACACTTCACCAATTAAGGCAAGGAACGATTTGCAATCTCTATTGCTTAAACTACTGGGTCAAGTTATGCTTGATGAGGTCAAAGGCAATGGTCTATACGACTGGGTGAAACTTTCACTTAATCTGTTTGATTCCCTGAAATGAGCCCTGAACTGGTCACTTGACTTCTTTCAATTGAAAGATGAGCTGGCAAAGAAAATAAAAAGTGGAACTGGATTGCTAATTTTACCCATTTGAAGAGCCTTAAGAGATATCCGAATCATACTCGAATGTGCTATAAATGTATTGCGCCACAGCCCTATTTTCTTAAGTGTCCAGCTATGTCTGTTCGAAGATTCTATCCCTTATTAAGATTAGACGAGTTACCTACTGTGTCGACACTGGGCCCTTGGCTGGGAGTTTCGAGAGAGTTCCCCACTTCACGCATCTGTTTAAAACATGAAGTTATAAAAACAGCACAACACACTTTAACATCTTGAGAAAAGATGCAACCTATATATCAGAAATTGCTGGCTAGGTTCGTCCATAGGGTTCAAACAATAAGTGAGCAGTCATTCTGTAGATACTGGCCCTCATTACGAGCCTGCCGGTACCGGCCGGTTACCAGCAGACTCGCCTTACTGTTTCTGCCAACCGATATCCCAGTGTTACTGGGATATTACAGGCAACAGAGAAACTGTAAATTCCCATTCGGGAATGGGAACACTGAAGCACTGGCACCGTTAATAACAGTGCCAGTGCTTCAGTGAAAAATCTGCCGGTAGGGCCCAGAACTAACGGCAGGTCAAGCCTGCCGGTAGTTCGCTGCCCCTGCCGGCAGACCTCTAGTTTGCAGGTTGGGGAAAAAGGTGACTACCATAGTTACTGGCACTTTTTCCCAGACCGGCAAACTTGTATTGAGGGCCACTGCCTCAACACTTACCTGATGATTGCATTATATAATGTGTGGCATTAAGTAGTGAACAGATTTGAAGATTAACTCATTCAGAAATGTATTGACTCTGCTCACATGTTTTTATTGACCATTGTCTCAATGACTAGTTTAGTTTTATTTCTTACAATGTTACTTTTCGTTCTTTTTTTCCTTCTATTTTATGGAGTTTGTGAAATATTTCTTGAGAACTAATAAACACATTATATTAAATATGTAAAAAGTAAGTAATGTATGCCATATACATTCACTATTGTGGGAGGGGAGAAAGCATGTGATTTAATAACCAGTGTAAAACAGGTAGTCGGATGCATGAAATTCAGCTGAAGTACTTTAGAGTAACCACTTAACAGTTCCCTAACATTTAGTAGGTCCAGCCCAAAGATGATTTTGGGCCTTGGTCCCTAAAGTCATCAGTTCCAAAGTAATATTTTTCAGACAGGTTTACTTATGTGATTGGACGATGCCAGTGTTTATGACATAAAGTTGGAAAAGGTGAGTAAAGTTCTGGTAAGTGATCCTGTACACTAGGATAGGCCTTCGAAGGGATCCTTGACCAGGCCTCCAGCAACCAAAATCCAGGAAAAGATAGCGGTGGGGCTTTATGCCCATGTAACACATGGAGCACAGGGGGGCAAAAGAACAGATATGTTAACTTACCCCCCGCTGCCCCCAATTCTCCAGAGACCACTGCTGATCCGTTAGGGAAACAATCTTCTGTTCTTGGTTCCGTCGACGGAGGCCCAGGAGTAGCGGGTGAAGAGGTCTCTCTAGGCGTCAGGATTTAATTTTGTTCGTTTGCAGTGGATCTCAGTTTCAGGAAGCTAAGAAGACTGATTGCAACAGGAGTCACCACGGTCTGGCAGTGACGGGCGATCTTCAAAGGATGAACAAAGCAGCAAGCCAAGCACAGCTTCTATTGCTGTAAAAAGGCTGAAAATGCAGGAGCAGGGGTTATGTAGTACAAGCTGAAGATCCTCCATATTCCAAGGATGCACTCACAACCGTGACTGCTGCAGCGAGGTAGCCCAGGAGAGAGCTGGTCAGTCCATAGGTTGGTCTGTGGACACATACAAAAGGATATCCATTGATTTCATCACGGAAAAGAACATTGAGGGGCACTCAATATTTTTTTTAACCCACTATCCAACACTTTCCTCAAATATGCTAGGGCTGGTGTTTGCTTATATAATTGTACGAGTCCTATAATATGTTGGGAAAGATGTTTAGTGTGTTAAATAAGTATCGAGCTCCCCTCTGTTTTTTGCCAGCGATGAAATCACATATAACAATCCAAAAAGCACGGAACCTCAAGCAGGGTTCAAGATTGGTTATTTCCACCAGGCCAAGGGTCAAAACACCAACGTGGTTCTCCTTGATAATAGACATTACACTTCCACAACATTCCGTTTCTCACCTCTCTCCACCTCAGAAGTTGAACACATTATTAACAACCTCAATCCCTCCAACTGTCAGGGAGACTCCTGCCCCGCTGCCATTATCAAAGAGGCCTCTCACAACCTGGCGCCATTTATCACCACACTCATAAACTCATCCTTCAGTTCTGGGATTGTCCATGACAATCTCAAGGACGCCTGGGTCATTCCTCTCCTGAAAAAACCGACCTTGGATCCTAACACACCTACCAATTACAGACCAATCACCACGGTCCCCTTCCTCCTAAAAATTCTTGATCGAGCTGCATATTTGCAAATCCAAGATTATTTGGAAACCAATAACCTTTTAGGTCTGAGACAATCTGGCTTTCGCCCCCGCTATGGCACAGAAATCGCTCTCTTAGACCTCAAAACTCAAATTGAAGACCTCAAAGACAAGGGAAACTGGCTCTACTACTGTTATTACATCTCTCCGCAGCATTTCGATTTAGTGAATCATCAAATCCTTTACCGTCATCTTAAAACTGCCGCCCACTTCTCGGACAAAGCTACTGCTTGGATCACCTCCTTCCTGGACAATAGATCCATGAGGGTCTTCTCTCCATCCGCCACTGCTGAACTCTCCCCTGTCACTTGTGGAGTCGCCCAAGGATCTTGCGTGTACCCAACACTCTACAATGTCTTCACAAAACCACTTTTTGACATCCTGGATCCCATGGGTGACACATATACCAATTACACTGACGATACCCAAATACTTATCTCCATCACAGGTGACCACGAAACTGACTCTCTAGCCATTAACGCCATCTACCAAGTCATCCAGGCTTGGATGGCTCAACATGAACTATGCTTAAATGACGAGAAGCCTGGCTGTCCACCCACGACTCTGCATGACACTGACTCCAACGGCTCCACAAGGCAGCGCTGACCCTTGTATCAGACCTCTTACCCATGACTTTGTAATTGTTTGTACAACCTTTGCTTAACATGCCTACTTTGGTTATGTAAGGTCTATATCCTGTATATTTAATGTAAATTTTTCTGCCTGTAACTCCATGTCAATACTTCTGCCTGTAACCAAATAACGCGCCCGGTTGCCCTCGGGCCTGGTGCGCTATACAAATATACAAAATACAAATACAGAGGAGTGGGGCTCCACCCGGACTTAAGTGGAGTTGGTACTGGTCACTAGGAGTCGTTCACAGGTTGTCAGCAGGCTGCACTGCTTCATAGGAGTCTTGGCTCCAACAATGATCTGTTGAATGGCTGCAGGAGGCAAGAGTCGGACTGGAAGCTCACCCAGGTCCACCAATGGTAAGGATATGCACCATTGAAACTGGCAGTTGGTATCTAATCATGGATAGCCGCTAGCCACAACATCTGCCCAGTAACAGCTACACAGGCCCCAGCATGCCCCAGCAAACACCAGCCCCTACATCCAGGCTCACACACAAACGGTCTCTTTGCCCGGGAAATGGCATCCCATATATGGCAATTCCGGACCTAAGAGGGCAGGAAGAAGGCCAAAGAACAATATGGCCATATAACAGACAAATACTTTGTGGCAGGACCATCTTATGGTGCTAGCTAGCCACATTTAGTAGCAATTTGTAGCAAATGCAAAGGTGCACGTATAAGAAGTATAAAACACAGTAGAAAATATCTGCTGCCAACAGCCCATCCTAATCACATTGTAAGTGCAACCAAAAAGCCATTACAGAAAAAGGGATGAGGATACAAGGTATCCTAACTGCACTTCACTTTAGGCTGTTACAGTTATAACAGTACAAGAAATTCTTTTATAGAGACATAGGGCCTCATTACAAGTTTGCCGGTCCGGTAACAACGGTAAGGGTAAGCTTGCCGGTACCATTGTTACTGCACCGGCAAACTATGAGTTCTGCTCAGGGGTGCCTTCCCGCGCGGCAAGTCTGTTCTGGGGGGCGTACCGGCACCGGCAAGCAGACACTGCCGGTAGCACCGGCACCATTCTGAATGATGCCGGTGCTACCGGCCTCCACATTCCCATTGAGCCCTCTGGGGCCCTCTTGGGCTCAATGGGAATGGGGAGTAAAAGTTTCCGGCCCCTGGCAATGGGGAAATACAGGGTCTGCCAGGGTTGTAATGGCCCTGTATTTCCCCATTGCCAGGGACTGGAAAAATTTGCAATTTTGGCAGCAGCCTGCCGGTTTTACCGGTAAGGCTACCGCCAAACTTGTAATGAGGCCCATAGTCACTAGGTACTGGTTGATAGTCTTATGGGCTGATCAGTTTCTCTAGCATCTGATACCCATATATTCCTTACGTTAAGCGTTTTTTGTTTGTGGTCAGTTTAACTGTGTGCAGTTTATTCATGCACTTCTGCTTGAAACACTTTTCACTGTTTTTTTTTTCTTTTTACATTTTTGTGTGGGTGTTTGGGTATAGGAGGGATGTTGGGTGTTAGCTAGATGGGGAGGTAAACATAACAAGCGAAACGGCACAAAGTTCCCAGGATTAAATTTATCATGAAAAACAAACATAGAACCGTTCTTTAATAAAATCAACCATCACCCCAAATGCTGCCTGGCATAAAGGTAAATCTGTAGGTTTGCCAACAGGTGAGATCCTCTGAAAGGTTGGACTTGGACTGATGTAGGATCAATATGGTTGGCTCTTCCTTCCCCAGGCCTTGTGGAAGCACTTGTATATTTGGAAATCTCTTAATTTCTCTGCATGCCATTCCACCTCTGACTCTCAATTCCTTCACTCTGTTACCTAGAAGGTTGTTTTGAAATCATTAATCATTTTTTGCCTGCATCCTCATGGTTAATGTCATGTTTATACTCCTAGCCTTTTACAAACCAAGTGTTTGGAAAAGTTACATCTGTCTGTGTTGAATAACTGAGCTCCCTTTACACCTTTTTATTTTCGCAGGTAATACTTGAAAATCTATGCAGTCACAGTTGTCACAGCACCGACTTCCATAGGAAGACCTTTGAAAAGCTTTTGGTAAATGGCCTGCCTACTCGAGTCACAGACTTGCAGCACCATTGTTACTTCTTTCTTCGGTCAAGTGACAGTGTGGAAGAGTGAGATCCCTAAGAGGGGACACAGGCACTTTCTTTGATTTATGGTTTCCCCATCTTGACTGCAACAAACATTGGAGTGAGACCCACATCGGAGCCCACATTGTACAGAGGAATATGCTGTCAAGGTGGGACAAGGCCCCATATTTTCAGCAGATCCTTCAATGTATCCATAAAATGAACTCTCGCTAATCTACTGGGATGCTATTTGTGTAACAATTGGTAATGGACAGACTGTTGGAGCAAGTGGCCTTGGTATCAAATTAAATGGATCAAATTAGATATTTTTGTAAAATTTGAGACTACGTCTTTGCCTATATTCGCTTGTAAACACTTCATGCTTGCATGTGTCACACATCCTGATGTCATGGCCACAGGAAACAATGCGTACGCCATTGCTTTCAAACATCTGCCAGAATGGTTTGTTTGATCAAATAGACATTGTAATTAAGTCTTCCCTTTCCAGGAGTTTGTGCAGTTACCAGCTGCTTCAGTACTTGCTGGCACTCAAATCTAGGAAGCAAAGATACATGGCACCCTAGCAAGATCGTGGGCCATCCGTTATCTCCATCCCAGGCTACTAAATTCAATGTACTTGGTCACAAGAAAGGATTTGGAATCCCTCTCCCAGAAGAGTAACAGTTTGAGATGTTAAATATGAACTCTTTGAAATTACTTGTCATTGCTTCTTTATAGAACCCTTTGGCCATGATGCAAGTAAAGAAGATTCTTTCAGGCAGACTTCCATTACCTTCAATCAGTATTTTTAAGGCTGTGCAACAGCCAGAGCTCAGGGTATTGGCATTCGCCCTTTTGAATACTCTCTTATGGTTATTTGTGAATTTTCTACTTAAAAATTACACACTCTCTCTCCCTTACCATTTATCTCACTCTAAAGCCTGTTTGGGGCTGTTCTTCTTCCCCCCCCATATCGCCTGTACTGATAGTTCTCACCTACTGAACTTGGTTTTGGGGGTCTGGTGGCAGGCAGCATACTTTCAGACTAACTTTCCAGCAATACCTAAAAGTGCCCCACATTTGCACAAAGTGTCCTGTAAATCCCTGCATAACATTAAAGATGAGCCAAGTCATATCTGCCTACAGAGACATGAACGCAGGGCAGAAGACCTTGCTCTCTCGTGTGGTTATTCTAAGATTTACCTACGAAATAGTTGAGACTTTCAAAATGTAACTGCTTCAGAGAAACCTGGATATGGTTTGGGGCAGTCTGTCAACTGTAATGTGAGTCCGACTTCTAATTGACTGTTCTAAATCACTAGAAGCATTTTTAAATGTTCCTATATCTTTTTTGTTTGGAAATATATTGTTTCATGTTTAAAAACACAACAAAATGACTACAATACATTACACATCTATGCATCTATAATCTAATATTACCATAAACGAAGATCATATCTATATCTCTTGACCTCTCCTTGAGGAAAATCAGAAGTATCTCGCTATGGAAGCATGCTGCAAAGAGTGACGCATTGCAACAGTATTTTGCCGCGTGACTCTGAGCGGCTGCCTTGGGAGACTATACTGGGGATTTGCAGCTGCCCAAGAGGTGCAGCCAAAGAAGGCAGGAATAGGATCCAAAAGAAATTGATGGAAAGCAGCCTACACGAGGAACAAGTCCACCAGGAAAGGAACGAGTTAAAGTGGATGAATTGCAAACCTGATACCTGCCGCATGCTAGAGACGTCTTAAGAACAACACAAAACCAAAGCAGGAGGAGGACTGTTAATGCAACGAGGAACAGGAAGTGGGACAAGCCCTTCTAATTGGTGCAGCTGGTAAGAAGGCTTCTCCTCACAACCCAGCTATGAGAGGAGGAGGAAGGTTCCCAAGGGAAATGGCATCAAAAATGTACTCAATAGAGAAGTAAATTGAAGCGGGGATGACCTATGAAAGAAGTCATCCCCAGAGGATAAATGTTCTGTGCTTCAATCTTGTCTAGCTCACAGCAGAAGAGGACATGGAGGAATAAACCTGGGTGTATTATATTTATTGTTCACTTGTTAGGCGCTTATACAGGAAGCAAATACTGTTTCAAAGCACCTACAGGGCAACAGGAAGGGGGCAGGGGATGATAGACAATGTAATTACAACAATGTTAAATAGTTAAATACAACAATATAAAGAAACAATGGGGAGGGGAAGACAAACCTACTATGCCTTGTGAGTGTTCAGAACGTGCGAGTGCAGGATTGTTCCTACTGAAAGGAGAGATGAGCAGATATCCAGTATTGCAGGAAATAATTACTGAATTTACAAAGATGAACAAATATTACTAGAATTAATAGAGTGGGTAAAAAATACTGACCAGCAGAACAAATATAAAAATAAAGGCAACACAATGTGTGATGATAGCGGTGAGTTTTAGGTGTAAAAAAAGAACAGATTTAGGTTAAAATTCGGATAATGGGGAGGGAGACCAGGAGAGTTTAGGATTAGGAGAGGTAAGGAGGGTCAGGCCCCCTGTCCCCCAAAAAAAGGTGTTTTTACTACGGGCAATGTAAAAGGCATGTTAATAATTGTACGTCACTGTTATTTCAGCAAGAAAATCACAATAAACCGATGAGCACTGCTCTGTCCTCCTTCCTTTGTTGTGAAGCAAATCTAAAAGGCACCAATGATGTCACAGTGTGACCCCGCAACTTCTTTTCAAAAGAGCACATAAGAAGGAGAACATAGAATTGGTAGGTTAATTTGAAAAGTGAAATTATTACTCCCTGCATAAATGATGTCAATGTGTAGTTTTGAGTGTCAGCATCCTGTCCAGGATTGTACCGAGGTAAAACAAAGAGGACTACTTATTCACTGGGGATGAAGGAACACACTGTGTATACCCTAAAGTACAAGAACAGAACCCTTTGGCGCACTAGCATGGGAACATTGGACAATTGGAAGTTATACAAGAATAGGGCTAATGCATTGGGACTGTGGAAGGTAGTGCAAGAATGACACCATTGCTCTCTTATGGAGCTTTGCTGGTCATGACTTAACACCACAATTTCATTGCAGAGAGCTTACTAAACTTAGTAACACAGTTGAACAGTTTTTGTGAGGTAGTGCAATCTAGAATATGCATGATAAACTTCACTTGTAAACCCTTAGATCAGCTGAAATGAATGAAGATGCACACCTGTTGCAGTGTTCTTCTTAGATGGTGCTGTAAACTGCTGAAATGGGAGAGTGAACTACTTGAAGGTACACCTCACCTCTGAGTGAAGTAGACAGTATTCCATTCTTAGCTAGGTTGGAGCAGCATACACCCTCCCAAGGCATTGCTCTGGGACAGCGCAGTTGTTTGACTAGTTCTAATGAAGGATGCATGAGCACCGAAGCACTCTTGCTTTGCATGAAGCATGAATGCCACATCGTTTAGATAATTATTGGATAAATGTTTTTTTGCACGTGGCAGAGTAGGCATGGAGGAATTATATGGATTATAAGAGACCCATGCAGGCATCGAAGTCCAGGCCCTCCTCTTGTGCACAGGTACTGCTGGTTTATGAACAGCTATGCTTTGCTGCAAAGCTCCAGGTGGTGATGTCCTTATGTAGATCCACTTCAAGGAAATTGCATAGAGCAGACCTTGACCCCAGTGTTTGGATCCTCTTAAGGAGGATGTGCCAAAAGCAGAAGAGAGCATGAGGTTGGCAGCAAGGCCACTCCATTCCCCCGAGGCCCCACTGACCGAGGAAATGCTCCTTTCAAGTGTTTTGACAAATTGGGTCATATGCTTCTAGAGTACCGATCAGAATCCATTTCACCATAAATAGGGTCATTTAAGACATGATTGGTGCTCAGGTTGAACGTCCACAAAGAAGACTGGGCAGAGACTGTGCAAAGCTGCAGTGAGTTCTGAGTCGTGTCGCCTATATCATGATCTTTTATTGTTATTATTGTGGTATTTATTGAACGTGCACCTGTCTTTGAGAAGCAACATAGCGCTTTACAGAGGTATACAACCATACAGATACATAACAGAGCGCTTTACAGGAGATACACAGGGGCACAGAGGAGGGGTACAGCTGTACCAGGTGGCGGGGAGGAGAGGTGCAGGCGGCCTCTAGCGAGTCCGGTGGCATGAGGGGCGATGTGGTGGCCTAGGTGTTGAGGTGGAGAGATTCCTTGAAGAGGTGGGTCTTGAGTTCTTTTCTGAATAGTAGGACCGTGGGAACGAGTCTGATGCTGACAGGGAGGAGGTTCCATAGTCTTGGGGCGTAGGCAGAGAAGGCTTGTTTTCTGGTCCTTTCCTTTTTGCAGTGCCGGATTTCAAGTCTGTACGTGCCCTGGCTTCTGCTGGTGCGCTGTCTTCCGAAGATGCTGAGTTTCTCTGCAAGGTAGCTGGGTGACTTGAGGGCGACTGCCTTATAGATTATGCAGCAAGACTTGAAGTTGAATCGTGCTTGCAGTGGAAGCCAATTGAGGTCGATGAGGGCCAGGTTGATGTGGTCGTATCTGCGTAGAACTTTGATGAGGTGTGCGGCCTCGTGTAGGACACTTCTCAGGTGCACAAGGGAGGACGACGGGAGGCCTTCAACAAGTTAATTGCCCCCATCCAGGTGGGCTAGCACCAGTGCTTGAACGGTGGATCTGAAGCTGTCCGGAGGGAAGAAGGGCCTGCCTTTCGCAGGAGGGAAAGCTGATACCATGCTGTCTTGGGTTTTCTAAGCTATGTGTGTCTTGAAGGAGAGTTGTTTGTTGATGTAGAACCTAAGGGACTTGGTGCAGGAGGTGAGCTCAGGTGTGAATCCCTCAGAGTTCATGGTTGATAGCCAGGTCTGTATGTCTGGGTGTTCGGTGGTGTTGGTGGGGAGTAGGAATTCGGTCATGGAGGGGTTGAGCTTCACGTATGCACTGGACATTCAAGACTGGATCAGCGAGAGACAGGTTTTGAGCCTATGGATGTGCTTGATGGAGTCGTATCTTGAGGTATAGCTGTGTATCATCGGTATATTGGTGGATGTGGATGTTGTGTTTGGCTAAGAGGGCTCCATGTATAGATTTAAGATCACTGGGGAGAGGATGGAACCCTGCAGGACTGCACAGGTGTCGGGTAGCATTGGCAATCTAGAGGAGTCCATCTGAACACGCGGGTGGTGGTTGGCGAGGTAGGACTTCAACCAGTGTAGGACAAGGTTGCTGATCCATGTGCACCGATGTAGGGTGTCCGTAAGCGCCTGGTGGTCTACTATGTGAAAAACTGCAGAGAGGTTGCGTAGAACCAGGAGGCAGGGGTGGCCACCAAGGATATTGAGGACATCGTCAACCTGCTGTATGGGTCCTGTCCACGTGCTGCAACTGGGTATGAACCCGGATTGGTAGGTTTGGAGGAGATCGTTGGCATGTATGTGTTGCTGCAGTTGTGCGGCTACCGCCTTCTCAATGATCTTACCCAGGAAAGGTTGATGGGTGATGGGGCGATTGTTCTTAGGTTGTGGGATCCAGAGTGGGTTTCTTTAGTAGAGGGAGGATAGTTCCTGTTTTTAGGGTCGATGGGAAGACAGGCAGCTGTTTATGATCTCGAGGTAGGGAAGTAGAGCTTCTGCAGGGAGGGTCTTGAGGATGGATGTTGGGAGCATGTTGTCTGTATACAATATGGCTTTGAAGGCGGCCAGGTTTTCTATCAGGTCCTCTGTCGAGTGGTCTTGAATGTTGTCCAGGGTGTGGAGATTTTGGGAGGAGGGGTGTGAGGTGGGTCTGTGGATGTAGAGCTGGTATCTATGTGCTGCCGAATCTTACTGATTTTGTCAATGAAGGTGTTGATGGCAGTCGATTTTTCTATGGAGTGCAGTATTGCAGGGGCGGGTAGCGGGTTGACGCATTGCTTTACTGCACTGAGGGCTCTGCTTTTGTTTTCTTAAAATGGCTAGCTGTGTTGTCTCCTAACCGAACAGTGAGGACAAAAACAGTAGGTAAGGTAAATAACTAAATGGATTAAGAAGACTGGAGGTCCATGTCTGGACAGAGAGCTGGCACCAAAGACCTGCAGCAAGCTAGTGGTAGAAACCCTACATAGGCAACTATACATTATAACAAAAAGAACAGAACTGCTGAAGTGCTGTTCTACAGTAGAGAGTCAAAATACTCTGCCATGAGACCCTCACCAGAGATTGTGCCCATGCTCTGGCAGATACACATGCAGGGAGTAAATTGTGTTCTGCTTGCTAATTCAGTCATGAGTAATGGCAAAGAATGTGTAGAGATCAGGAACAAATTAGAAGCTGAGAGAAATTAGTTTGAAGATTTCCAGGATTTTCTGAGTGTATGTTCAGGCAACCAGATACGAATACAAGGCGAGAAGAGTGGGAATAACTAATATAACATGGCTAATATAACATGGTCCTAATGAATTTGACCGTATCAGACAATCTTGAAGACATATTTGACGAAGAAACTTGGACAAAGGTGGAATTCACTTTAAAGACCTCTAGGCAGCAAGGGATCAACTCTATCCTTCACTGATACCCTCTCACACTTGAATTTTAATGCTACTCTTCTCAGTTTTAACTTTCCACTACCTTTCAAACATTGTACTCTCATTCCAATACTAAAGAAACCTCCTTGGAGTCCTCTACCCTTCTAACTTTCAACCTATTTCCCTCCTCCTCTCCCCTTCCTTTACAAATATCTACTCATCTTAATAGTAACTCTCTTGTCCCCCCCCCTACCCAATCTGGCTTTTGTCACTTTACTAACTCACTCCTCTCTTTTTAACATAATGAACTTTACCCAGTTCTTATCCTTTTGGACCTCTCTGTGGCTTTTGACACTGTTGACCACCCCACTCAGGAGTCTGCACTTTCTTTTCTCGGCTTCTCTGGGTCTGTTTTTCAGTGGATCCACTTTTACCTTTCTGCTCGGACTTAACGCTGTCTATCGGTCAGGTATTACTCCACCCCCCTCACTCCCTTCTATATGGTGTTTTACAAGGCTCTGTTCTTGGTCGACAACTATTTTCTATCTATATTCTCCCTCTTTCTTCACTCACTGAATCCTTTAATCTATCATGTCACTTTTACACAGACGATTCACAGATCTTTTTCTCTCCACTCCCACGTTTCTTACTGCCTTCAGGCAGTCCAATTCTGGATGTCCTCCTGATGTCTTCTGCTTAATCCATCTGAAACTGAGATCCTCCTCTTTTCCGCCATTCCCTCCCTCTCCTCTACCCCTCGTGTCATCGGTTTTCTTTCCCCCCTTCTTTATTCAACTCTCTTCTACTTCCCACAATCTGGGCATTACCTTTTGACTTGATGCTTACATTCTCACACAATGTCGCTTCTACTGCTCGATCATGCTGATACCATCTCTTTAATATTCGTACAATCTGTCATTTTCTCTCATTTCAGGGAACTAAGCTCATCGTCTTCTCTATTTTGTGTTGCCTAACCTGTTGCTCAGCATTTCTACTTAACCATTCCCTCCTTGCTCCCCTTCTCTCCATTTATAACCCCACCATTAGGATCCTTTTTGTTTTATCTCCTCGATCTTCTGTTACTCCCTCTCGTCTTTCTATCTTCCTTCTTCCCTTTGACTCTCGCCTCCAACTCCATTTTATTTGCATTGCTTTTAAGTGCTAGCACGACCCGCTCCTTCTTATCTTTCTTCCTTGATCTCACTCTATGCACCTTCCTGTTCACTCCATCTTTAGCATTGACATCTCCTCACTGCTTCTAAGCCTCCCTGTGCCCCTTGACGGTTTCCCTTCTCACCCCCAAGCTCTGGAACTCCCTCCCTCCTGACATCTGCTCCTCTCCCTCGCTCCACATTTATGCTCCCGTCTCAAAATTCACCTTCTCTCACTTTCCTCTATTTCACTGTTTTAGCTACTCATTTTAACATTTCTTTTCTTGGACTGTTTTCTTGCAACCCTTCTGTTCAGCGCTTTGGCAAAAGCACTTAATAAATGTCAACAAAATACACAAATACAAAGGACCAGAAGAAAATCTTGCAGAGCGGTACAAACAGTGCTGGAGAAAAAAGGGAAAGGGAGAGCAGTAGAAGGACGACTTGAGACCAGACAGTAAGGTTGTCATAGAGGAGCGCAGGGTGGGGTGAATAACCTAAGGAAGTACAGAGGAGGAGGAGGAGGAGAAGATAGTAGCAATCAGAATATGACATCCGATCTATTGTTCCATTCATCCATCAAACGGCACAAAATGGTGAACAACCTATTGATAACCGAGCCGATTACGTAGACTTGCATAAAGGAGACATAAGAATCAAAATCGCAGGGAAAGATTCCCCGAAGAGGACAATCTCTTTTTCTGGAAAATCCTGTTAAAGCTCAAATCGGACAACATAAATGATTGGGGTGCTCTGAAACACATCCAGTGACTTCAAATTAACAACGAGATCCACAACTTGAGCTGGCATTTTGGAACAATAGGGGTTTTACACATTTGCTTGATGTCATCTGCCTCCAGGAAACTTGGCTTACTGCATTACTGATCCTAGATGGTTATGCAGCATTTCTCAACCCTGCATATAAAGGCTCGAGAGGACGTCCTTCTGCAGGTTTGCTTACCTTTGTGAAGCTGGGAGTTGGGATTACCATACTGGATGTCTACAACCCCATTCCCTTTCTGCAAATGGTGATTCTAACGATACAGTAGGCAGAGGTAGAGGAGGTGGAAACGATTCTAATTATTAACATCTACTGGAACCCCCAGAAAATCTCCATGGACCCTTTCTTGAACACGACGATGGATTCAATAAACATCTAATTGCTCCATAACCCCTATTTCATCATCATTTGCGGGGACTTCAACTGTCATTGCCTGCATTTAGCGGACACTATCAACATGGTGGCCCGGATTGTCCCGCATTGGGATCCCTGAGAGCAGAGCAGCTATGTGAATTCATGAATGACAAAGATCTGCATATCTTGAATGTCCTAACCCGGGGAGACACTCCAGCAAAAGCCACATGGTCTGATAATGTTAAGTCCAGCATGCTGGACCATGTTTTTGTCTCGAGTGCGATGATTCAAGAGGTCACTGACTTTGAAGTGATTTTTTCGTGACACAAGAGATCATGCCCTCTTGCACCTCACTTGGAACTGTAACTGTCCCGCCTTAAGAGAAAAATTATTTTTGAACATCGAGACCACTCAAGGTAACAATCGCCTGAGGGTGAAAAATCATGGCATTCTTTCCCCGAATGCCCCATTTGCCGAGCATTTGAAAAAGGGGGGCCACTCTAATTATGTTCCTTTCCTTTGTATATCTATGTTCATACCCAAAAAGTGCAAGGTGTCTGCATCCCTGCATAGACGTTCTTTTGACGCTGCACTAAAATAACAGAAAACATAAAGATCATAGAAGAATTTCACACTTGGAACCTGAACAGCAACTTTCTTTGATCAAAAAAAGAAAGCGGAAGTATATGAACTGGCTCATGAGGGAGAAAGAGTCCCCACTACAATCTGATGCAGAGCAGATGCTGGTGACTTAATGAGACTGATCACCTGGGTTCGATGTCTCTGGCAAGTGTTGTCCCTGAAGAACTTTGGACTGGGTTTTACGGCAAGTTATTCGAAACTCAAGACAACATACTTAATCAAGAATTAGAAGCTGAGATAGTTGCCTGGCCTTTCTACCTGGATGAACAGGACGTTGAGATTCTTAATAAAAAAGCAAAGCTACTCGGAGTCCCAGGCCAGATGGGATAACTAACAACATGATAAAGCAATCACCAGATCTTTGGATTCTGCTTATTCTGGACATCTTCCATCATATCTTCAAATCTAGACGAATCCCAATATCTTGGGGGGGAAAAACTATTACTGTTCTGATTTTCAAAAAAGGCAATTGGATGGATCCATCCAACTACTGTCCGATTAGCCTTACTTGATGCCATGGGTAAATTGTTCTCCGCTTTTCTTTTAAAGCAATTACAACTTTGGATACAATCTACGAATAGATTTGACCCCATACAAACAGGTTTCCTGAAGGGGACGGGCAAGGAACTAAACCTTTTTCTGCTCAACATACTCAAGGGAAAGGCACATAACAGCAAAACTAAGACATACCTAGCATCGATTTGAGTAAAGCCTTTGACAGTGTTGACCATTAGCACCTTTGGAGAAGGATGGAATTGTCCTCCACCTCGATTGGCAGCAATTAAATATCTCTATGACTCCACGTCCATACACGTTCGACTGAATGCTGAGGGAACCTTGACTAAGCCGATTCCAACTTTCAGGGGCTTAAAACAGGGATGTCTTCTGGCTCCGACTCTGTTTAGTCTCCTCCTGTCGGATATGGGTGACCATTTAAACATGGTAAAACCATTTCCCCCCTCCATCGGGGTCTGGAACTTTCTAGGCTTCTCTACGCTGACGATATTGTTCTCGTAGACAAAATTCTGATTGGACTTCAGAAATCGCTTGCAGCTCTCAACAAATACCTGAAACAAAATGGTCTCTCGATGAACTCGACAAAGACTAGCATTATGACATTGGGACCACAAGGGGCCAAGGGAAGACCAGTATTTAATTGATACTTTGAAGATCAGAGGCTAAGAATGACCCCTGAGGTTATTTACCTGGGAGCTCGGGTAAATAACAGTAGTGCAACCAACCACGGCACTGCACCTTGAAATCCAGACTAAAAATCTTGACCGGTCAGGGGCGTAGGATCCACAAAAAGTATGGACAGTTTTCTATTCTGCCGATTCTGTCATTTTACAGCCTGAAGGTGCTGCTTTCACTGACTTGTAGGGCAGAGGCATTCCCACTCACCCCTTGGGAAATTTGAGCTACCTTGGAGGGGACATTTCGGAGAAAAATCCTGAACCTACCTGGTATTGCTTATACGGCTTTGATCAGGTATGAATTAGGTCTTACCTTATTAAAAGCATGTGTGACATGGAAATCGCTGTCACTTTATTGGAAACTATAATGTCCTTTCCGGCAGTGCCATACAAAATATTGAAAACCAAACAAGAGAGAACTGATGATGTCCTAATGAAGCAGTGGTTTGAGTGCTGTCACTACATTCTTAAAATTCTGCAATCAGATGGGGAGGAGCTGTGCAATTTCCCAGAAAAGTTTAAAACAAACTCTGGCGTGATGACTGCATTTGCACCCAAGATTCTTCTTCCAGCAAATTGACATTGCCTCATGGAGACTCTAAGCGAAGAAAATAAAACAACAAGGATTTCTCCCCAAATACCTTGCCAAAGCCCCCAACGGCTGGTACAGAGATCGCTTCCTTCGTTTTAGATTTGATTTGTACCCTATAAATCAACTATTAAAAATCTATGGAAAATCTTTCACAAAGGGATATAGATTCTGTCCGAAGAAGAAACTATGGAATCACTAAAGCATGTGTCATTGTTCTGCGTAGGTCTGATGGATCTTAGAACCAGACACCTTATTAAAATTCTCGAAGCATACAAAAGTTTGGAAGCGAAGGAAATTTGGACCTTCTTTTTGAGAGAAGATAATTTGGCGGCAACTATTGTCCTGTTGAACTTATTGTTGTAACCCAATTTTATTCTTTGGAATTTCCTCTGTTTTAAAGGCATCGCTTGGATGGATGTTTGATAAAGCTTTATATGAAACCATAAATCAATTAAATAAAATGTATGTAAACATTTTTTTTTAAAACATTAGAATATGGAGAGGCGTATTAGTCAAAGAGAACGAAGGCACCAGAGAATGGATCAGTTTATATATGTCATGACCCTTGCCCCTGGCCCTCACTGGCAAGTCAGCCTTCCACTTAGGCCAGGTCAAAGGCCTTAAAACCTCATCCAAGACTCTCTTGGAGTCAGTCCTGGCGCCTTTGGCGCCAGGCTCATAACCATCATGAAGACCAACATTAGAATGGGACTATTTCCTGGGGACTATTTAACTTAGGGGGGGTTTAACCAACATGGAGGCACACACATAGCTCAGTTACAAGGAACTGAGCTATGCGGTCTAGTCTTTTGGGTGTGGCAGGCCTGGGGCTACTTTACCTGGACTACTTTGTGCGTGGCAGACCTGGGACTATTTTACCTTGACTACTTTACCTGAGACTATTTAAACCGCACCCCAAAAGCAGAACATGCTTCGCGTTATTCTGCTGTGGGCAGCGTAACGCTCACAGTGTCCAGTTCTTTGTAAGGCCAGCTTACCTGAAACCAAGGACCTGCAGAGAGAGAAAGAACACCACGAAACTTACCTGGAACAGTACCCTGTCTTCAATCCATCGCGACTTCTGTTCCACTCACCTGAAGGTACGAACTCCATCATCCGGCACTGCATGCATCCTGGAATACCATAACCTGGAAAGAGGAGAAAGAAAGACAGCATTAGTAAGCGTTTACTCATGTTTCCTCCCGATCGAAGAAAGCCACACAATTCTTACCTGGATAGTCATCTCCTGGTCAGTATCATCGCTGGAAGATTATGGCGCTCAGCGAGAAACATTGCGACCTGCAAGGAGAGAAAAGAGACTGGTTAGCGATATAAAAGACGAATCAGCACTGCACATCGCGCATTACTCATCGGACAGCATCGGACACACCGCGCTTTCGCCTACCGGCCCATGCTCCTCTTCAAACTGCATGACAGCACCAAAATACCTTTCCATACCTAAAAGTAAAGAAGCAAGACATTAATATTCGAACTAAGAGGAACATAAGAACTGCATGTAAAGCAGCAAACCTACAGAGTCACAGCAGGCCTGGATTCCCACAGTGGGGCTTGCACCAGTGAAGTAACATGGTCGCTGCTCGCCCCTCACATCTACGCGCCCCTGCCACGAGGAGCAGGACGGAGAATCCACCTTTAACAACATAAAGGTGAGGCGAAGTCCCAAGGGGGAGGCAGGAGTTGAGGCCAAGGGAGGTGGGAAAACATCAAGACAATCTGGTATTGAATCCAGCTCTACTATATTGCAGACCCATCTTTAACCAGAGGCCTTACCAACTGGGAGAGGGTTCGAGAGTGCAAATCATCCAACCAGGGCTGGGTGGCGTCCCCGTGGATTCCAGGTGAGTGTAACAATATAGTGAGTATAATAGTGAGTACAAGGCTGAGGAGATGGCCAGCTCAATTAAGAAGGAATGAGGAGGCTGAATTTGCCTAAGGCAGGCTGAGAAGGTAGCAATGAGTTCCAGGAAAGGAGGCCAGAGGCAGAATAGTAAGGAAAACTTCAAGTGGGGAGCTTTGTGGAAGGAGGGACACCAACCCCGTTCATGAGCTTTTTTGGGAAACAGGGATGGCAACACCTGGCTCTATCTGACCTCAACACAGCAGCTAGTCCAGGACCGGGGACTGGCAACAGGGCTTGGTAACCCCTGGGAAACCGCAGTGACCTCCTGAGAGACTACCAAAGGTTTCTAGGAGGTGAAACAGCATCACACACATTGTTTAAGAGTTGGCTTTTGGCTGCATCACTTTTTCTGTTTACGTTTTGTTAAATCATGTAAACCACAATTCCTGTGTACAGTCTTTTTGTGCAATCATGTACGGGCCTCCTGAAAACCAGAGGGGTGCTTCCTAAACTGACTGCAAGGACAATTGAATGGCAGCTACCGAAGGTTCTGAAAAAGCATCCCAAGTTAACTGGAAGAGATGAACACATTCCTCCAGAGAGCAGATGTATTTTAGAGACTTTCAAAGAAGATTTTATCAATTAATGAATGTATGGAAGAAAGTTATCTTATGATTCCCTTTCAGAGTCGCCTTCTCTTTTATCATATATATGTTAGAGTCCCTTCTGCGCCCAAAAGGTGGGAGCTACCCAAAGATACCCCGTGGCTCAGTATTCCCGGCCAGAGAGTTGTAAAGGTTCTGATTGGTGGTAGTGAATTTAAACTTAGTGGCTGCTCGTCAAGTAGGCATGTTATCTCTCAGGAAGCCTTTCTTTCTGGAGGTTTGCAAAATGTTGGTGTTTAAATCTAGTCACCAGGCAACTGTTCTATGTTGCCCATGTGTATGCTTCGTTGGTGTGTGGAAACAGCCATATATGGTAATCTCCCTAATGTCTGCTCCGGCCGGGTGCTCACAAAGGAATGTGTCTAGGATTCTTATGAAATCTACATCCGCAGAGTTTGGCTGGTGAATGAAATTGAAGGTTTGTATTGGGTGTCCAGCACAGGTTACTGATGCTCGGGGGTTTGTTTAGTGCATGTATTCATTATTGGTGCTTTAATAATTTAGCATTTATATAGCGCTACGAATCTGAGCACTGCTTATTCCCCACGTTGTGCGGTGCTCGTTTATCGATCTTGGAAGGATGAAAGGCTGAGTTTGGCCCTGCCGGGATTCGAACCTGCGTCAGCAAGCTCTGCACGGAAGCGAGAGCTCTACTCGCTGTGCTATTGGACCAGCTAAAGGTTTAAGGTGACAATCTACCTTCCAGTTATGCATAAAAGTTGACATTCTGCTCCAGAGAGACGACTGACCTCCAGGATGAATATGGAAGCTTTACATCAGCATCTTTTTTCACTATGAATCTCAACAAAGCTCTGACTCTCTGCCGATCAGAAGGATTTTTTCTGAAGATCCATTCCTTTGATCTAGTGAGGATCACTGGATCCCTTCTTTACGAGTCATTTTTGTGGCTCTGTACTTCTCGGGAGCCGCATTTGTTGGAACCATCCACTGCATCCTCCTTTCACCCTAGCATGTCTGTCGCTTCTTCTGTTGGACCATTTACACAATGATAAATCGTCGTAGCGGGAGCATGGTACCATTCTTCCAGTGTGGAGACCTCCAGTGGCGGGTCCTGTTGCACTTCTTCTGAACCACAACTGGTGACCTTTGAGCTAAATGGAATTTTAAACTACAAAAAGAAGCCTTTTAAGTACGTGAGGTTTGACACTACAATGACATATGTAAAACATCTATTGACATAAAGAAAAGCAGTTTTCTATAATGTTCATGAAATGACAAAATGAGAATTAAGCTAACAATGATTAGCAAGAATAGCATGGACTTTTTATATTCTCTAGTAAATTCTTATTGAGCATGCTAGATGTGTAAGGCGATAGTAGTGATCATGTCAATGAGGATACAAGCAATTTTTTCCATGTAAAAGTCAGCATTATGTAAGTCAAGTGTCTACATTCCAAATTCAAGAAAACCGCAGATAATCATGTAGTGTGAAGTGAATGTAAACACATTCATGGGGATCCATCACAACTCTCCACCTGGACGTCGCAAGGGTACAATCTCAAACCCTCCAAACAAGAGTCTAGCATGCCAGCAATGGTCAAAGAAGAGATGGAGGTGCGAGGCAAGACCTTGTAAAACATGTCGGACAAGTTACAGGAAGGTGTCCATTGCCCTAGCCCCGCAGGAGACGACCTAGCCCGAATATGCTTACATGTTGAACAGAGTGACGACTTCACCTAAGGGCGACATGAACCTGCTAGTAGGAGATCACCAGGCCAAATTTCTCATCGACACAGCGCCACCTAAATATCATGTGCATGTCAGAATACCACAAGATGATGTCTCCTCCACAGTTAAGACCGTCTGACCTGAAGCTCTTCCAGTGGGCAGCAAGAGGGCCAGTGCAGAATTAGACGAAGTTCTTCATAACACTAAGATACAAGAAAAAATGCGCACATACCAAATTACATGTACTACAACGGGAAGTTCCCAGGGGTAACCTACTGGGCCTCCCCACTGCTCACAAGATGGAAATCGCGGCAGTGACAAATACCATGGAACACAAACTCTCGGTCGTGCAGGCGTTCCCAACTCTGTTCAAGGGCATCTGGTGTCTTAAAGGAGACCCTGTGACACTCCACATCAATTAATTCATACCGTCTGTAGCTTTACACCTTAGGAGAATACCTACAACCGCTCGTAAAAAAGGAGATGCAATGTTTACTGAGTGAAGGTATACTAGAATCGGCTGTTGGTCCGACTCCATGGGTGTCCCGCATAGTGGCTGTTCCCAAGAGAGAGCCACCAGACAAAATATTCATTTATGTGGACATGCGACAGGCGAACAAGGCCATTGCGCGTGAGAGACACCCTGGAATGCATCTAGACGACAGGATCAGCCTACTAAACAGTTGAAAGAATTCTCGAAGCTTGACCTGAACAAGGGATATCATCAGATCAGAATAGACAAACAATCTTGGTACATCACTACTTTTGCCACACCAATTGGACTTTCCAGATATAAGAGACTCCGTTTTGGCATCTGCTCCGCAGCCGAAATATTTCAGAAGCGTGTGCAGAAAGTAATTTGTCATGTGAACAACTGCTTTAATTACATTGCTGACATCCTTATCTTTGAAGCCACTACCGCACAGCATGATCAAGCCCTTCAACAAGTATGCACAGCCCTGGTAGAGACCGGATCGACACTAAACCGTGAAAAGTGTGCCTTCCACAAGTCTCATCTGAAGTTCTTTGGACATATTTTCTCCCATGAAGGCATGAGCCCTGACCCGAGCAAAGTTGTCGCCATCTCAGAGACTTTGCCCCCCAAAGACGTCAGCGAGATTAAGTCTTACTTAGGAATGGCTAGTAACTGCAGCCGGTATCTTTGAGACTTTACGACCACCAGCGCCCCTCTCAGAGAACTCACCAAGCAAGGTAGAATATTCCAATGGTCACAATAATGTGAAAAGGTTTCATGCAAATAAAAAGCGACATTGCCTCAGCAGAATGCATGGCATACTTCGATCTGAACATGTGCATGGAGGTAACTGTTGACGCCAGTCCCGTTGCCTTGGGGTCAATCCTGGCGCAGCTTCGGCCAGGACAAGAATATCCCAGAACAGTGATTGTGTCTGCGAGCAAGAGCTTTTCAGAGGTAGAGACAAGAAACTCACAACCCGAAAAAGAAGGACTCGCTGTTGTATCGGCGTGCAAACACTTACAAATGTTCCTCCTGGGAAAGCCATTCACAATTGTGACAGATCACCAAGCCTTGGTGACCATCGACTGAATCTCTCAATGCAAGATGCCCCCACAAATAGAAAGGTGGAGTTTACGACTATTATTCACAAACCGGGAAAGGACTACAAACCAACAGATTTCATGTCTTGACACCCGTTGCCCGACATGTCCACTCATAACTCAATGACAGAAGAATATGTCAACTTCCTCACTCATCATGGCCCCCCAAAGGCAATCGTGCCAAAGATTATCCTGGATCACACAAGGCAAGACATCACGCTAAAGAAGGTAGAGGATCTGATCAGATCCGGGAGATGGAGGAACAGAAACTTTATAAGCAGGCAAAGCAGAGAACGCTCCACTGCAGAACTACATGCATTCAGGAATGTACGAGAAGAGTTGTCAATATTGGTGGAAGGACTTGTCATGTGAGGACATCGAATAGTGATTCCCACAGACCTGCGACATGTAGATCTAGCCCACGAAGGTCACTGCGGGATGGTGGCCACGAAGAGAGAAGTGAGAGGCATCATGTGGTTCCCAGGAATAGATCAGATGGTGAAACTAACGATTAATCCATGTAACTTGTGTCGGAGTACCTACAGACCTAATCATCCAGAAACTCTAAAGATGTCTGACATTCCTGAGCTCCCATGGACTCACCTCACAATTGACTTCTTTTTTTTTTTTAAGTTTTTTTTAATTTTGAACAAAAAATAAAACCAAACAAACAGTGCATGTGAAACAGTTTCATTACACTTTTTAAATTCCCAAACCACTACTCCCACTACCCCACGCCCCTTGCGAGTCTATCACCTTGAGTCATCAGATTCCACACCCTGTGTTTCGGGTCTCCTCCTCAACGGTTTCAGTCGGGTCTTCTAATGACCCAAACAATCCGGCTATCAGTGATTTCCAGGCCATCAGGGACTCATTCTCCTCCTTCCCCCCGTTGCTGCACGCCTCTTGCCATGCTATGGTTTCGGCTTCTGCCCATTTTTTGTCTTTCCACCACACCTCTATCCTCGGCACATGGCATGCCTTCCATCCCATGGCAATCCTTCTCTTTGCAAGCACATAAGCCAGGTCCCTTAGTTTGCTTACATGCCTGAGTTTCCGTGGTCTGGGGAATCCCCCCAGCAGGCAGGCCCATACCTTGTCCACTACTATCTTGACCCCTCTTCCATCTAGTTTCTCTTTTATACCCCTCCAGAACCTCTCTATGATCAGGCAAGACCAAAACATATGCACCATGCCTGCGTTCTCTTCGTCGCACTTAGAGCATGCTTGCCGACCTGCATTCTCGAACCTCGATATCCCCCCAGGCGTCATATAAGCCCTGTGTGTTATGTAAAGCTGTATCTGTTTCAGTCTCGCGTTTCTAGACACCTTCTTATGATACCTTTGCACCAGTTCCCACATCCCATCCCCCATTTGGGCCCCAACCTCCGTTTCCCAGTCCAATCTCAGCTGCGTGACCTCCTTCCCCAGTTTAGACATCAACATCTCGTACAGTCTGGAGACCTCATGGCCCCCCTCAGCTATATCATATATAACATCTATGGTGGCGTCCAGTTCTTCCTCCAACACAGTTTTGGGCCACATCCTCTTAATCCTCTGTACCATTCTGTGGTACGTGATGTACTAGCCTTCGTGCAACCCAGCCTCCTCTCGCAGCCCCTCAAAGGTAACACAAGAGCCCCCCTGCCAAATATCCCCCATCGTTGCCACCCCAGCCAGCTCCCAGTGGGTCCGGAGTATCAGTCGCAACTGAGCGTCTGCCCCTGTCAATACGACCAATGGCATCTGCGGCGAGCATGGGGACGGGTTCCCCATCAATTGGCATGCCCTACGCCACACCTTCCACCCCAGCAGCATCATTATAGGGCGCCCCACCATCTCCCCCTGGGTGCCCACATAACTTCTTTCAAATAAAAGGGTGCACAATCCCGCCCAAACAGCCTAAATTCGGAGGTCTCTTCATCAGATAGCCATTTGGCAACATATTGCAACTGGCTCGCCACATAGTACGCCTCGTAATTGGGCAGCTTTATACCCCCTTTGTCATGGAAGTTCTGGAGCTTCCATAACGCCACTCTGTTTCGTGTGCCATGCCACAGAAAGTCCCTACACATGCTATTCAGTTTGGCAAAAAACCCTTTAGGAATCTGATACGTAATATTCCCGAAGAAATGTAGGAGCCTTGGCAGGACCACCATCTTTAGCATCGCTCCCCGCCCCATCATCGCCAAAGGCAGCTTTGCCCAAAACCGCATGCATTTCTCAATTTTTTGGATTGCCACCTCTGTATTACACCTATGCTCCTCCCCCACGGTGTGATATATATATCTATCCCCAGGTACCGAAAAGTACTAACCGCCCACGGTACCTGTAAGACCGGTAACCTCACTACTGGAACCCCTGTATATCCCCCCAACAGGAACAGACTAGACTTCTGGGGGTTCACCGCTATGCCTGACAGCACTGCGTATCTCCCAAGCACTTCCAAAATATACTGGAGGTTCTCCTCTGGATACCGCACATACAGCAACATGTTGTCCGCATATAGGGAGACCAAATGCCGCTCCCCGTTCACCTCAATGCCTATGGTGTCATATTGCTGCCTCAAATAGATTGCGAGAGGCTCCAGGGCCAAAATGTAGAGCATAGGGGACCACGGGCATCCTTGTCTAGTACCCCTACTAAGCTGCCACCTCTCTGATATCACAGATCCCGTCTTTGCTCTGGCCAGCGGTTCACTATCCAAAATCTCCACCCACCTTACATAGCCAGGCCCTAACCCATAGTGTTTCAGGGCTGCCAGCAGCCACGGCCACTTGACGGAGTCGAAGGCCTTGATCGCATCCAGGGACACGATTGCCATTTCCTCCTCGCTTCCGCTGCCAAACTCAATGATCCTCTGAAGTCGCCTATGATTGTTGGTGATGTTTCTATGGGGGACATAGCCCATTTGATCCGGATGTATTAACTTAGCAATGACCTTTTTCAGTCTGTTCGCCAAGACCGCAGTTAATATCTTGCCGTCTTGGTTCAACATTGACACAGGTCTGAAGGAACCACAGCTGCGCCCTGGTTTATTTGATTTAGGGAGAGGTACTATAACAGCCTCTCTCAGTGACTCCGGCAGGCGGCCCGTCTCGAACGCCTCATTTATCATCTCTAGCAGCGGGGGGAGGACCTCTTCTATATACACCTTGTAAAATTCACTTGGGAGCCCGTCTGTCCCCGGGGTCTTACTAGTAGGCAGCTACCTCACCACCTCCCCCAGTTCTTCCAGGTTAATCGGGGAGTCCAATTCCTCTCTTTCCTCCTCACTTATCTTGGGCAGCCCCATATCCTCAAGCGTTTCTTCTATCATTGCCCGGCTACTATCCCCGTCTTCCCCGTATAACACTTTATAATAATCCACAAATGCTTGATTAACCCCCTCCTGGGTGTCCTCTACGCTACCATCTTCCCTCTCTATAGTTCTGATTGTGGCTCTGGGGGTCTCGCTCTTATATACACAATTGACTTCTTTGGACCCTTTGGAAAAAATAAATACTGACTAGTCATCATGGATGAATATTCTCAGTTTCCTCTGGTACACATGATATCATCTACGGCAGCTAGCACTGTTCTTGCCAGACAACATCTTCTCTGCGTGGTCCACCCTCCGGCAGCCTGGAGTTCACAAAATTCATGCACTACATGGGCATCCACCATAGAAAGATCACTCTACTACGGCTGCAGGCAAACGTCATGGTGGAGTGATTCATGGGCAGTCTGAAAAGGTTCTGTAACAAAATTAGCTACAGTCTATGTCACTCAACCAAGCTGTGTGCAACATGCTCAGGGATTACAGAAACTCGCCACATGGCACGACTGGAAAGTGTCCTTCAGACTTGCGGTTCGGCAGAAAGATAAGGACCAGACTTCCTAAGTGGCCTGAGCAAGGACACGAAACAGATTCAAGAAGCGCATGCCTGCAAGAAACAGGACATGAAGGAAAACACTGACAGCAGAAGACGAGCCAAGTGCTCTGACTTGAAAGTAGGTGGCAAGGTACTCGTATGCAGACAGCAAGATAGAATGGTGGATGCAAAATTTGATCCGGGCCATCTGACGATATCTCATGGGAATGGAAATGATAACTGCTTGCTCCCCCAGGAGAGTGGTCACTCGATTTTCGTCTCTCATTTCAAGCTGTACAAGGAAGAAGATCAAGAAAGTTGTGAGGAAGACAACATAGCAGCCTCAAATGATGAGCCTCCTGGGGAAGAAACTGAAAAAGAGCGGGAAGAACGTTGTGCAATGTTGACAAGATGCATCAGAAGACATGTGCGTCTAATTGAAGAGATATAAGAACACAGAGCTGTAAGTGACTTGTTTGCCCAAAAGGGGGGGAAGATGTTGTGTCCTGGAGAAGACACGGATAATGGAGCCGCGCAGCTTCATCATGAAGTGTATCTGGCAATGGGGATGCGCAATGCTTGTGCATGCACATTGGGGAAACCCGCGCTCGAGGCAGTTCGCCAGTGCCAATAATAAAGCCAAGTTGAACCTCTCTGTGGCTCCTGCAATATATGCCATGCTGCAGTTTTGTATGCTGTTTCGTTCTCTGCATGTGCCTGCCCAGAGACACCTGCGATTTGCTTTTAAGGAAAGTTGAAACCTGAAAGTCAGCACTGATTGCTGTAGCATCATGGTTTTTAATGAATTAATAATGTACTTTGCAGTTTTATATGTGTGATGTTTATCCCTGGAACATCTGCTTTCTGTGCACGTAGGAATCCTGTTTAGGCACAGCACTTGACTCTTTGGCACATCTCCTTTTCTCCAAGAATGTGATTACAACTGTTGCAATATTTTTTAATCGAAATGGTGATGGTTTTTTTTGGTTTATATATGTAGACAAGTGATAATAAAAAAAGTGAAAGCTTCTTGTTTAGACACATTTGTGTGATTAGTTTGGATCTCAATTAGTGTAGACATTCCACTGCCTGCCCTTATTCAGGGGTCCCTCTCCACTCAGCTGGACATTAATGTCCACTCCTGAATTGGGGCTGTGTGCCCAGATCTATCACTGTACTCTGTTTACTTATTGAGTTCCCTGCTTTTCAATTGATAGAATGGCATGAGCAGTCAAGGCAATCCTTCATATGATGTAAATTGGTTTAAAAGTGAATCATTTTGGATATCACACAATGAGTATGTGCATACCTGCAAAAATATATTCTTTATATTACAATGCGTATAGAAATTAACTAAGTATACAAGAAAGTACATATTTAAAATAGGTTGCAAATCATTGATACACATTTTCTTACAGGACTACAGAATGTACAAACACTTTACAAAAACCCAACTAACATTTTGTAAGTTTGAGAAACCAGAAGGTTTCTCGCCCACTAGTCCCCGGGGATCTGTCATCCAGGTGGCCAGGATGCAGCCATCGCTTTTGGATCAAGTTCCTGGGGATGGACCAGTGCGGGAGGATCACCTGGGTGAGGGGTCTTTGGGGAGTGGGACACTGGATGATAAGACGTGGTATCCCCTTCCCTGTAACACCTTTCCCCCCAACCTACCAGGTAAGATATTTAGGAACTCTACCTCCCTCCCCTTTACAACATGACCACTTTCCCAAGGACAGCCCGCTATGAGAGAAAACAGTCAAGACTAACACCCAAGCAGTATACCTGACGTGTCCCAATACAATGGTCAGGCAATTACTGACCATCACACACACCTACCTTCTATTAAGTTTCCCCAAACGGATAAAAGGCAGAGCACAAGAGGACACTCTGAGCGAGGCAAAGCACACGAGGAGATAGCAGTTTCGAGACGGCAGCTGAATGAGAGAAGAAAGACGGCAAAACAGAAGGGGATGGCAAGGAGGGAAGTTCCCTTGACCTTTTCGACAAGAAACCCTTACTTTCTAGGAACCTTAAGAATAGAAAGCGTAAAACAAGGAAACCAGGCTGAAGACTCCTGCATTGTGTCTCGGAGATACCCGGGGCCCTTCTGCGTTAATAATCAAGGCAGGGAGAAGCGCCAGCCGCTGTGGTATCAGCCTTGGCTCCAAGAACAAAGCAGCATCAGTGAATCAACACAGCCGGTGAGTTGAGGAGACCGATACAAGACCGGTCTGTGTTGAAGCAAAGGTTGCAAGCAGCAACATTGTATGGTGAGCGCTGGAACAAACATTGCTAGATCGCGTGTGATAAGAGATGCTAGTAAAGTTGAACTGCTGATGAGTGATTAAAGCAAGATAAGTGGTCCGGCACCACCTGGGTGCTCAATCGAAAGGTCTCTGCAAGGTATCCACCTGACAAGTGACAAAAGCGAAAGTGAGGAAAAGATTATATCAAGAAGAGAACGAATAATTGTGAATCGAAGTGGTCCTGCGACGGGTCGAGCAAAATCCTGTGCATAGTCAAGTCTTCTTTTGATGAAGTAGAGAAAGTTTGTAAAGGTAGATACATTTGGTCTGAGCCTGGCGGAGGGCGCGCAGGGTGAACAGTAAATCACCCGAGAAGTCATATATGTGAAATCTCAAGAAGAGAGGAACTTTATTGTGTAAAAGTGGGTGTGGGACCGGCAGAAGGAGGCATGGGGTGAACAGTAAATCACCCGAGAAGTTGTACATGCGAAATCCTGAGAAGAAAGGAACTTTAATGTTTGTCGTGTTGCATGAGGCCCTCTGAAATAAGAGACTTTGAATGGCAAAGAGACTTTGGCACAGAGGTTTTGAACTGCATCCTCGTGCTAGAGAAGCTCAATTGTGCTGCCTTGTCCCGTGCTGGAAACATGGGGAAAGGAAGCCAGCGGCTTGAAATCCTGACATATATCATTTCTTGAACACTTTCCTTTTGCATAACATTGTTTCCTACCCTATTTGTATTTAGAAGTAAAGATTGGCAATAGGTTTATTAGTATAGACCCTTTTATTTTGACAGACTCGACTAGGACTGCATTATTATTATTATTATTTGATGGTCATAGCTTGCTCCCATCTTTAGATTTAGGATTAGATAGGCGTTTTTCAAACCCAATTGACGTTCAATAAACACCCTTGAACAGTGATCACTTGTGTCTGTCTTACTGTTTGATACCATGCCTTAATTACATAAGAGACATAGGCATTAGAAATACAATTAATCCCCCAATTCCCAATATTCAGGTTATTGGCCTACAGGAAATAATCGACCAATGTTATCATACGAGCTCCAAGACTCTTGGAAAGGAGGACTATTAGCAATTCAGAGATTCCCATGTCCAAGGGTCCAAGCTAGAGGAGCTGAAGTGTGAAGGGTCAGCTGTAGTTTTTGATGCAAGGCTCCCACATACAGGATTTGGTTTCTGAGGTTGGGATCAGCTTAAAAAGACCCCAAGAAACAACAAATGTTCACTAAAACTTGTGATGTCCACATCCCGGGCCCTGCACTAAAAGCTCTACAAAAGAAAATGCAGGAATTTGTCTGGGGGGGAGGGGGGAGGGGACCCGAATAATGATGCGGGGAAAAGCGCAAGGTGGCCTGCGAGTTCCCGACTTGGCCAGGTACACTCTAGCGGCGCAGCTGTCGCACGCATTTTCCTGGGCACAAGAGACAGATACCCTGAAATGGTCACAGCTCGAAGAGGCCTGGTGCCCGGTTACACCCTCAGATCTCCCACATCTACCAAACATAAAGCCACAAGCAAACAGCGGCCCCCTCTTGGCTACAGCCACAACTATCCGCTGCTGGAAAGCAGCATCCCGAAAATGGGGCATCCGAGGAGCTCTGGGTCCCCTAACCACCATGTGGAACAATCCTGATTTCTCACCAGGCATGACCCGGCTCAGCTTCCATTCCTGGAGGGAGGGCGGACTACTGAAAACTGGCAATTTTCTGGGAGAGGGAATGGCCATCTCATTGTAAAGGTGCAAAGCTAAATTCGGGGTGGACGAGCGGGAAAGATTCTACTATGCCCAAATACGGCATTGGCTGTCCCATAGGGTGGTCTGGGAAAAATGCTCCAGGGAGTTATCGGCGCTGGAACTCTCGCTAACAACCCCAACGAAAAGAGGTAGAACCTCTGCTCTTTATCGCCTCCTAGACAGAGCAGATCCTGCCAAAAAAGAAAGGTACATGCTGGAATGGGAGAAGGACTTGGGTCGAGAAATAGAGGTCGAGGAATGGGAGAAAATATCGTCCAGACTGCATAAAAGCTCCCAGTGCATCACAAACAGGGAAGGGGGCAATAAACTCTGCTACAGGTACTATGTCACCCTAGCTCAACTCAACAAAGCCAATCCATCCCCGGAACCTGCTGGCACGGTTGCCCCGCCCCCGGCTCACTATTCCATATGGTCTGGCATTGCCCGAAGGCAGAGACATACTTGAGAGAAATAATAAAACATATCAAGGAGATCACCGGGCTTTCCATCCCCTGGAACCCGGGGGTTATCCTCCTGGGCGAAACCGGAGGAGGCGCATTCGCAATCTCAGGGCATATCCCGTCTATGCACGCACCTACTCCTAGTGGCGAAAATTGCCATGGCCCGGCTGTGGAAAAACAAAGCCGGGCCCTCAGTCGCACTATGGTGGTCCAAATGTTGAGACATAGCAGTGGCCGAAAAAGTCACTGCAATCCGATCAGGCTCCCTAAACAGAGCCTTGAACATCTGGGACCCATTTATGGACTACGCAGCCAAGTTCCCAGGTCTCACCAGAAGGCCTCCACTAACCAGATGGCTCCAAGGCAGCCCGCTCTATTAAGCCGCAGACTCGAACCAATCCCACCCAGAGCGTGGTTATTTGATCGAACACCGCGAATAGCCGAGGCCACGGACAACAGCGAGCAGACCATCAAGATCTGCCTCCCCCTGCCGGACAGCTCCAATGGCAGAATCACGCTAATGCTAAAATCCATGGCTGTATTGTTGTTGATGATGTGATTATCTGTAAAACCTAATAAAATGTTGTTATGGAAAAAAAAAGTCAGACTGAAGAGGAGACAGCCACCGAAAGGAGGGCAAGCAGCAAGTTTGTCAGTGGGGTTGAAGAATGAGGCAGCACAGACCCGCCTGGGACTTCCCAGGCGAAGGAGATGGGACCAGGGTACTTCCCAGATGTACTGAGATAAAAAGTCTATTGCAGTTCGGCACAGAGAGTCTTCAGAATCCTGGCAGCAAAGCGGCACCTGCTTCTGGATGTGGCGATGCAGGCACAGTCAGGAGCTTTCCGGGGGAGATGAGGCCTTTGAGCAGGAGCTGTGATCCAGTTTTTCCCCACCAGATCAGGGGGAAGGATCGCCAGATTTGGTTCCTTCTGGTCTTCTGGAGAGGGAGAGCTTTACTTTCCGATTTGGTGGAGCTTCAAGGGATGGTGGTGCAGTGATTCAGTCCTCCCTCGAGCAGTAGGCTTTCAGGAATGTTGTTGCAGAGTTCCAGCAGTAGAAAAGGTGAATGGTAAGGTGGGGGAGGGCTGCTTTTATCCTCTTGGGTAGTGAACACATCACCAATCAGACACTAATAATCCTTCAATAAAGAGGGGTGGGTGGACAGCCAATGGCAGATCATCCTTCCACAAACACCCTTGCATTTTGCAAAGGTCTATCACGCAAAGGAACACATCCACACATGTCAGTCAAGCATCTGCATATGCCAGTCTGCCAGTCAGAAGTGGTTTCAAATTGAATACAGCCCCCAGTCCTGGGACAGGGGCATGCAGTGGCCTTAAATACACAAAGGCATGGGGCTTGGAAAGCATGCATGCCGTGAGGAGGTGAATCTGCTGGGCTCCTGTCCACAATCCTCGATAAGATCCTGAAAGGATGCACCTCCCCGAGAGCCTCCGAACGAAAAACGGACTGAGTAAGTCGCTGTGACGGTTGTTTCAGGAGGTCCCCATGCGCCCAGCAAAATGGCGCCGTCCGTCCCCTCAGAGGCCTGAGAGGAGGAGGAACCGGAAACCTCAGCTGCGGACTCCAGAGCGACTTCCAGCATCCGATTTGTGTCCGAGCCCGCTCTATACTGCAGGACCACCCCGAAGCATGTCAGCAACACCAAGCTTTGAGTGGGCCAGACTTGTGCTGCACGGGGTACTTCCCTGCAACGGGTCCCCCCGCCTCTTCTCAAGTCGCTGTATCGCCATGAGGCGTCCCAGCTCCAGTCTGCTGGGAGGAATACTGAAGTGTCGCGTGAAGCAGCCCAAGCGAGACGGACCCCTGGAGGATCGGAGTGGAGGAAGACGGACCACAGAACCGAAGCCTCTGAAACGCGGATGAGACGCGCCGTGTTGTGGGAATCCGGCAGCAGCATATGACCGAAGACCAGAGCCCTGCCGAGAGAGGCCGCTCCGGATCACAGGTACGTGGCACCCTGACTCGCAGCCGTGGGAGGGTGCAGGGCAGAACCAGCGTACTGCAATCAAAGCCACAAGATCCTTGCTGGCGCCCCCACCCTACGGTCCAGCTTTCCCTTTCTGATCGCAGATAGCAGGAGGCAGCAAGGGAACGTAAGAATAAACATAGCGGGGGCTCCCTGCAGAGACATCATACCCGTGAGGGCGGGCTGCCACCCCCCTCTCATGTCCTGCCACATCACTGACACTCTCAGCAGACCCAACAGGTCACTTCTGAGGCAATCAGGCACCATAAGATATACACCCACAGGAACAACCCCCTCAGCTGGAAATCAAGCTACCAGGGAGCACGCCAGGAGCACCAATAGCGCACCCCGTATAGCAGAGCATTGGCCCCACTGGCCCCTGAGGAGGGCGCTCTGTCCACTGATCATACAACAGTCTCCTGGTCAAGCAACCACAAACCATAGCACCAGCAGAATAACCCAAGGAGGAAAGCCCACTCTCACTATCACAGCCTCACTGCACACCTGACCAGCACCCACTGAAGTTAACTGGAAACACAGAGGCGCTCCGATCATCAGTCTATCTCAGGCTAACCAGGAAGCTGCCAACCACGTGAATAGCAAAAGCGCGGGTAATCGGACACAAGCTCTCACAACATCACTTGTGGGGAGCAGACCCGGACGCACTATACAACCTGGGGACTCACTACCCGCCACATACCACTGCAACAGCCGTACAAGCCCGAGCGGACATGTCCCCCGTCCAAAAACAAAGCGAAACCAACAATAATGGAGTCCTTTTCTGCAGCCAGACCCAAGCAACAGCAACAACCAGAAACCTCCACACAGCAGGAACCGCCCTCCAACGCAGACAACACTAAGGACCCCCAAGTACTACAAGCCATCGCAGCACTTAGATCGTTTATCGACACCAAAATAGACAAGGTCAAAACCGACATGCAGTTGATGCACCAAGATGCTCGTAACCTAGCTGAGAAGGTGTCCACCGCAGAAGCTGGCTTGCAGGAAACCACAAAGACCACATCATATCTGAAAACCAGAGTCCATGAACTTGAGAAAAGAGTGGCGCACCTTGAGGCACGCTCGGAAGATACGGAGGGGCGCGCTCGCTGCAATAATGTTAGCATTTTAGGAATTCCAGAGGACATGGAGGGCCCAAACCCAACTGACTTCGTAGAAACCCTACTGCTGCAAGAGATCGGAGCCGCCAATCTATCCCAGGGTTTCTCAGTCGAGCAGGCCCCCAGGTCTCTACAAAAGCGACCCCCATCTGGATCACACCCACACCCACGCCAGATGATCGCAAAAATCCTGAAGTTCCGCAACAGGGAGATTGTACTCAGGTATTCAAGAGAAGGGAGGAAAATCAAGCAATGTTACTCCAAGATCGTTATCTACCCCGATTATAGGCCGGTGGTGCAGCGAGCCAGGGACTCTTTTGTGCCAGTAATAACTCAACCTCAAATACATGTTGCTTTACCCATCGCGCCTTAAGGTGCTCTATAAGGGGAAGGCGATCTTCCTAGATACACCCGAGGCAGCCAACATGTGGCTGGAACATAACAAACTAGCGGCAGACGACGAACCCATAACTTGAATGGGAGGGGACCGGGAGGCGGGATCATGGGGGCACATCATAAAGCAAGTTGCCTAGGAAGTTGCAATAATCGTCCACCACATCACGCTACTACTGCATCGTTAACCCAATCTTGGTTCGGACAGCAAGCCCACTGAACCACAAGCAAAGTACACCTATACCCACCCCACAGAATAATCAGTGCAGGCCAGTTGCCAGTACCTTCCTCGTGCCAAATGGCCTGGACAGGATCAGATGGCTGGGGGGCACCTGAGCGCCACCTCTCCACAGTGGCTGCTGGGAGCAGTTGTTTTATTGTTTGTTTGTCTGGCCATAACGGCCGGAGTTAGGACAGTTGCGGAATCTCCAGAAAAAATCGAGCACGGTACGGGAGGGTGGGTGGTATTAGACCAGCTGGGAATGAATCCCACCAGCTGGACTGCCGGGGGGGTTCGTAAAGTGGTCCCTCAGAGACACGAGGAGGGCAGTGGTCGGCTGCTCTTGCAGTAGGTTTGAACATCAACATGGCAGTGCAAGTTAGGGTGCTAACCTGGAATGTCCGAGGTTTGGGCACCTACCTCTGCAGGAACAGAATAAAATCATACATAAACAGAAATCGGGTGGAGATAGCCCTAATGCAAGAGACTCATCTGACAGGTGAAGGCACGACCAACCTAAAGGAGGACTGGGGAGGCCATGGTTCGGTGCACACTACTCCAAATTTGCACGAGGGATGTTCACGTGGATTAGCCCCCAAATCCCCTTCAAGTTGCTCAAGGAAGAATCAGACCAGAGGGCAGATATGTGATAGTGCGTGGACCCATAGAACAGGTAGAGGTGTGTCTGGTGAACTCCTACTTCCCCAACTGCAACACCCCAGCCCACTTAGAGCGGCTGTACACCAAAGTAACTCACCACAGGAACAGCTGTTTCATGTGGGGCGGGGACTTCAATTGTGTCCATGACCTAGATCTAGACAGATCCGCTCTCGCGCTGCAGCAGCCTCCACCGCGATGAACTCAGCTCTGGAAAGGCTAGACCAGGTGGACGTCTGGTGAGAATTGCATCCGGGGAGGCGGGGCAACTCCTACTACTCATCCCCACACAATCTCTACACCAGGATAGACCACATACTTACGGGCAGGGAGTGCCCTGACCACATAGACACGGCACAATATCTGGGGTGATCCATATCTGACCACTCGCCACTACAGGTACAATGGAGTGTGATGGGCCCCAGAACCCCCATCCTGCTGTGGAAGATGCCAACTGAGTCCCTGAAAGATCCGGCATTCAAAAGCGACATCCAAGAGTCTCTGGAGAAATATATCGAGAAAAATGAGGGTAGTGTGGAGAGGTTCGGCACTGTGGGGGAGGCCCTCAAAGTAGTAATTCGGGGGGAAGTCATTGCAAAACCCGGCGGTATTAGGAAACTATTACGAAACGAATTAGAACAGTGTGAAAACAAAATCAAAAAGGTGGAGTCCACCTCCCCTAGCACACAGCAGGACGAGGAGACACTACATCAGCTACAAGGTAAATACAGTGAGACATGGGGCATATTGGCCAAGTTAGACTACAAGACCAGAATTGCCAGGGCACACAGAGAGGCCGACAGACCGGGTTGCCTCCTGGCCTGGCTCTGCAAAAAGGAACACCCCAGACACCTCACGACCTCATTAAAGGGGGCGGATATCACCCTATTCCAGACACAGCAGGACAGCAATGATGCGTTCAAATCTTTCTATACCCAACTTTACTCACACAACATCCTCGTCCTGCAGGAGAAAATCCTAGATACATTAGAGGAATTCGGTCTCCCTAAATTGACACCCACACAGAGAGACACCTTAGACGTAGAAATCACAGCTGAAGACATCACAGAGGCCATTAAATCCTTAGCCACCGTTAAAACCCCGGGAACCGACGGGCAGCGCCCGGAGCTTTACAAAATTTACAAATCATCACTCACACCACTACTACTCATATTTCAGGAAGCTAACTAACTAGGGACCCTGCCAGAGAGCACGAGGGAAGCACTCATTATCCCGATGATCAAACACAGAAAACCAGCCGATGAGTGTGACTCCTATCGCCCACTTGTAATACTTTTTTCTCTTTTTTTTTTTAAACAATTTTATTGATTTCAAACAAACAATACAAACTAAACAGGCAGTGCATACATCAACAGTTCCATTGTACATTACTTGCTTCCAAGCACTGCTTCCCTAATCCCACCCCCCGTTCTGAGCCTATTACTTTTCACATCCCGTTCTTGCATCTTGTGTTAGGGTCTCCCCTTCCGTGGGTTCCGACGGGTCTCGTATGGACCCAAACAATTCCGCTATCAGCAATTTCCAGGCCATCAGGGTCTCTATTTCCTCCTCCCCCCCGGCTGTGCTCGCTTCTTGCCATACCATGGTTTCTGCCTCTGCCCATTTCTGCAAGTCCTTCCACCACACCTCCACTCGCGGTCTATGGCATGTCTTCCACCCCATAGCAATTCTTCTCTTTGCAAGCACATATGCCAGATTCCTCAGTCTATTTACATGCTTGAGTTTCTGCGATCTTGGGTACCCCCCCAGCAAACGGGCCCACACTGTATCCACTACAATCTTGACCCCCTTCTCCGCTAGTTTCTGCGCCACTTCGCTCCAGAAGCGTTCAATAATCGGGCATGACCAGAACATATTCACCATACCCGCTTTCTCCTCATCACATTTAGGGCATGCTTGCCGTCCTGCATTTTCAAACCTCGATATCCTTTGGGAGGTCATATACGCCCTACGTGTAATATACAGTTGTATCTGTTTTAATCTCACATTCCTCGATACCTTCTTGTATTACCCCTGAACACGTTCCCACAGCCGTCTTCCATCGGGGCTCCCACTTCTTCTTCCCAATCTAGTCTCAACTGTGTGACCTTCTTCCCTACCTTCTACATCATCATTTCGTAGATTCTAGATATCTCATGTCCTCCCTCTGCTATGTCATATATTATATCTATAGTAGCATCTGGTTCTTCCTCCAATATAACTTCAGGCCACATTCTCTTAATTTTCTGCACCATTCAATAATACGTAATATACTGGCCCGTGTGTAGCCCAGTTTCCTCCCTCAGCCCCTCAAAGTCTATTATAGATCCCTCTCGCCAGATATCTCCCATTGTCGCCAACCCAACCGGTTCCCAGTGGTTCCTGATTATCATCCTTAGTTGTTCCTCTCCTCCTGTTAATGCAACCAGTGGTACCTGCGGAGAGCATGGAGGCGGGTTCTCCATCATCTGGCATGCCCTTCGCCACATCTTCCACCCTAGTATCATCATCTTGGGACGCCCTTTCATTTCCGCCCTGGAGAGCCACATCATCTCTTTCAAGTAAAATGGGGCACAATCTTGACCAAATAACCTGGATTCGGAGGTCCCTTCATCAGACAACCATTTGGCAACATACTGTAGTTGGCTCGCTACATAATAGACCTCATAGTTAGGCAGTTTTATCCCCCCTTTCTCATAAACATTCTGTAGCTTCCATAGCGCCACTCTGTTGCGCGTGCCATGCCACAGGAAATCCCTGCACATACTGTTCAGTTTAGTGAAGAACTTCTTGGGTATTAGGTTTGGTATATTCCAAAAATAATGCAGTTGCCTATGCAGGACCACCATCTTCAGCATTGCCCCTCGTCCCATGATTGCTAAGGGCAACTTCACCCAGAATCGCATGCTGTTTTCAATTTTTGTAATAGCCACCTCCGTGTTGCGCCTGTGCTCCTCTTCCACTTTGTGGTATATATCTATCCCTAAATACCTAAATGTTTGAACCACCCATGGTATCTGTAACACCGGTAACTGCTCCAACAAGATCCCTTTGTATCCACCCAATGGGAACATGCGGGACCTCTGAGGATTCACCGCTATACCGGACAACCCTGCGTATCTCTCCATCACTTCCAAAATATATTGGAGATTTTCTTCCGGGTGCCGCAAGTACAGCACCAGATCATCTGCGTATGGGGAGATCAGATGTCGTTCTCCTCTTACCTCAATGCCTGTAATATCATACTGTTGTCTCAAGTATATTGCTAGGGGTTCTAGGGCCAGTATATAAAGCATTGGAGACCACGGGCATCCTTGTCTAGTTCCCCCGCAAAGCTGCCATCTTTCCGATATCACTGTTCCCGTTTTGACTCTAGCCAATGGCTCACTATATAGCATCTTCGCCCACCGGATATATCCAGGCCCCAACCCATAGCACTCCAGGGCCGCCAGCAGCCATGGCCACTTGATCGAATCGAAGGCCTTTATTGCATCCAAGGACACAATTGCCATTTCACCTTCGTTTTCGCACCCAAACTCAATAACTCTTTGGAGTCGTCTGTGATTATTAGATATATTCCTGTTTGGGACATAACCCGTCTGATCGGGGTGCATCAGTTTGCTAATAACCCTCTTCAGTCTGTTTGCCAAAACAGCCATCAATATCTTGCTGTCTTGATTTAACATCGACAATGGTCTATAGGAGCCGCAGCTATGCCCAGGCTTGTTAGGTTTGGGAAGTGGTATTATAATCGCTTCTCTAAGTGACTCTGGCAATCTTCCCAACTCAAACGCTTCATTTAGCATTGCTAACTGAGGGGGGAGTACCTCTTCTATATATACTTTATAAAATTCACTTGTGAATCCATCCGCCCCAGGGGTCTTGCTAGTGGGCAACTGTCTCACCACCTCCCCTAGCTCCTCCAAGATAATCGGTGCGTCTAGCTCCTCTCTTTCTTCCACACTTATCTTTGGCAATCCTATATCTTCCAATGTTTCAATGATCGTCGCCTGACTACTCTTACCATCGTCTCCGTATAATAACCTATAATAGTCTGCAAACTCCTGGTTGACTTCCTCTTGGATGTCGGCTACACTGCCATCCTCCCTCGTTATTGTTCTAATGGTGGATCTAGGGGTTTCACTTTTATATAGCCACGCCAAGAGCCTTCCTGGTTTATCCCCTCCCGCATGCGGTCTCTCTACATATTTTTTATAGTTGGGGTTACAAATCTATCCCAGTACTCCGCACATTTCTGCTGTAGCCTGAGTATCAGTTCCATTTCCTCCTTAGTGCCACTTCCACCTCTCAATGCCTTTTCTAGTTTCTTTTCCATCTCCTGTAGGTCAGCCAGAATCCCTCCCTGCAGACCTTTGGATTTTGCTACGGCTGCCCCTCTCATTACAACCTCAAAGGCTTCCCACAGCGTTCCTGCCTAGTCCACACTACCAGTATTAGTCTCAAAATAGTTTATAATCTCCTCCCTCATATCCACCCTAAAAAAGGGGTCTCTCAGTGCCTCCGCTCGTAGGCGCCATGTCGGAATCCTTGCTCTCGGGTGGGCAGTGTTGCCATCCGAGGATCAGAGGCAGTGGTCCGAAAGGACCCTCGCTTTATATTCAATTTGTGTAATCTCTGTTATTACCTCAGGTGTAATAAAGACATAGTCCAGCCTCGTGTGTAGCTGCTGCGGGGCAGAATAATGCGAATATTGCCTTTCCTGGGGGTGTTCCGTCCTCCATGCATCTTCTAAACCAAAGTCACCCATCAATGTTTGCAGCGCTTTAGCGGCTGGGGCGGGTCTATCCATCTTCCCATCCGATCTATCTACCTTTGGGTTGAGCACACAATTAAAGTCCCTTCCCCAAATCACTGCGCTCCCCATACACATGCTCAAATTAGTACACACCGTTCTGATGTACGCCGCTGTGGTCTGGTTCGGGACATACGTATTTACAATGCTTATCTCCCTATTTTCCACCAATCCTCTTAGTATAACCATTCTCCCATCCGCCTACTGCTACTACTCGGGGGGTAGGGTGCCTTCGCCCTGCCGCTCCTGTTCACTTGAATTTAACCATACATTGCTACTTGATTTACTTTTATACTCAATCTTCTATATTCCAGTCCTTTAGGTTCAACAAAGTCACAGACATCCTGCCAAATATCAGCATTACTCGATCGCACCCCTTTATCTTATCACTAACATAACTGAAGAGAATGGCTTTAGAAAAAGGAAGGCCGAGTGTATACGTTTCAAACCAAGTATGACTTAACTTCGAAACCATCCTCGAGGAACTCAACCCCTAACACATCATCAGCCAGTTCGGATGCGGACTCAGAACCAGACAAACAAGAAAGCGAGAGTGCCAAGCCACAGGAATCAGGCGGGTATATGAATCAGATTAAGCGATACAAGAAAGGCAATCGTAACTTTTCACAGAAAACAGTCCGTTTTCAACTGCCCGTGAACACGGATATTCCGAACCCTGCACAAGGAGGAGAGGAAGAAGGGGGGCAGAAAACAGCGACAACTCAGAAACCCCACAGAAAGCCAAACGGCACACAAGGGACAGCTCCAAAGAGACGAGCGGTACCAAGTATTGGATGATCTAGTTTTAAATCTCTCGGATAGAGATATATCTCAGGATGAAAGACTTCTTTTGAATAAGGCTCTCTCTGTTGCACCTACGTGTAGCTTCAGTCAAGTGAATATTCATATCGATTTGTTCAAATTCATCAGGAAACTCAAATTAAAAAATAAAATTGCGACTAAAGCGCCTGGAGATTTCAAGTCTAAGAAACAACATTTTCCGATCAGTGATATGTCAATTCAAGACATTGAGGATACCTTTCCAGTACGGTCACTGGTAGAGGATGACCAATATGAAGTACTTCATATACTAGATAATTTGAAAATCAAACCTGATATGCTCACAGTCAAAGAACTCAAAGTAAAATCCAAATTTGTGCCACAATTGGCACCGGACAACATTATCGACACATTCTACAAAGCAGTCTCACAAGAATTCTATAAAGTAAACCAAGACAGAACGAGAAATATAAGGAAAAAAACTAACAACCTGCCATTTGGAGAAAAAGTAGCACTTGAATCGCTTAAGTCAGACACGCAAATAGTGATCAAAGAAGCAGACAAGGGGGGTAACATCGTCCTAATGAACAGAAAGGATTATCTAGCAATGGCATTCCAACATCTATCAACCCCCGGCTGTGATGTTACAAGAACGGATAATTACAAACAAATAGCCTTGGAGCAAGTGGAATCTCACATTTTGATGTGGTACAGGAAAGGTCTGATTACTGATGAAGAACGTGCTTTCTTATTTATCAAGGAACCAGTAACTCCGACCATGTATTTCCTGCCTAAAATACATAAACATTATGATCACATACCTGAGGGCCGCCCAATCATGAGCGGGATTGGGTGGGTCACTGAGAATATATCGGAATACCTTGACTCCATTCTCAAACCAAAGGCCAGTTTATTACACTCAAACTTACAGGACTCCACCAGTCTCAGACGGAAACTTCAGAATTTCACATGGCATAATACTTACCTTCTAGCAGCTTTAGACGTGAAGGCACTATACACTTCTATCCAGCACAAATGGGCTATGATTGCAATTGACTATACGTTCAGGAATGAATCAGCCTCTTACTACAACCATATTCAGATGATTAAGGAAATGTTGTAGCTTACATTCGATCTTAACATTTTCACCTTTGACAACAAGATATACCAACAAACCAAGGGAGTGGCTATGGGCACGAAATACGCCCCAGCCTTAGCCAACATATTTATGGGCATGCTAGAAGACAAATCAGTTTACCTGGAACCGTTCTACAGAGATAAAATTAAGATGTGGACACGGTACATCAATGATGTCTTTTGCATCATTGATGGAAGCAGAGATGATTTTCAAGAATTTGTGGCATCTTTAAATTTATATGGCTTTGATATTCAATTTACAGGAGATTGTAACAAACATGAAATTAACTATTTGGACTTGACAATACACTCTGATGGCCATAAATTACAGACATGGACTTTTAGGAAGCCAACTGAGGTGAACTCTACGCTACACGCTAACAGCTGTCATTTTCATCCAACCATACACAATATACCATTGGGTGAATATATTAGAGCAAGACACAATTGTCAACATGAAATCAAATTTGAAGAAGAGTGTACCCTACTACGTCAATGTTTCAGAAAAAGAGGTTACTCGGATAAATCCATAAGAACGGCATACAAGAAAACCAGACTGATGAATCAACAAGATACGTTGGGATGCCGACCCAAGGTCAATCCAGATTCGAACAGGGCAATACGTTTCATTAATCAATACTGTTCTGATCACCAGAGAATTCAGAAAATACTGAAAAGACATTGGTACCTGCTGAAACTGGATGATCACATTAGCGATTTCGTGGGTGACTACCCACGTTTAACGTATAAAAGAGCAAGTACACTTAAGTCTATTCTCAGTCCATCCCTTCTGCCGGACACAGCAATAGACAATCAAGGTAAATGGTTAAACAAAAAAGAGTTTGGTTTCAGAAAATGTGGTACTTGCCCACAATGTAAATATGCATATGAGCAAACTACTGAATTCGGAGACATTAACGGCAAGCATTGGTCAATCAAACAAAGGATAAATTGTAAGACTAAATTTGTTGTTTACAGTATTGTTTGTGTATGCAAGAAATTGTATATAGGGAGCACGACAAGAGATTTGAGAATCAGAATACGTGAGCATCTGGCGAAAATTGGTAGCCAGGACCCATCGATCCCACTAGCCGATCATTGGCAGCAGGTGCATCAACTGCATAACAAATCTGAGATCAAATTAATTCGTCTACAACAAGTGACTTTGAACAAAAGGGTTTGGGATAGGTTAAAAGCTCTAAGACAAGCTGAAGCACGAGCAATTTGTTACTTCAATACAACTGTCACAGGTCTCAACAGTGACAGTGAAATGGTGTCATTCTTGTACTGTTAGGCCATTGTAACATAGTCCCGAAGTACCTGTAGTACCGCTCACTTTTAGAGAGGTTTTTCGTTTGTCTGAAGTGCAACATAATAGGTTCAATTAGTAGTAGTCTCATTGTAATGTATTTCCACTTAGATATTAACAAAGGATACTTGCTGGTTTCATGACATGTCATTATTGGGTGTGAGCACGTATTTTTATGTACTTGCATACAAACATTTTTTTAGGGAAAAGCTCATTCTTAATTTTTGTTAAAAACTGATCGTCAAAGTAGAATCTCGAAGAGACCATCACGGGAGAGCTTTTTGTACCTAATATCCAGCCAGTAAGGCATGTTTTATGGGCGTAAGAACCATTTAGCAATGACGGCCTTCGAACACACGATGGCAGTCATAATTGCTCGAATCAGGGCGGACGTTTCGCAACATGGCGTCAGACAGGGACCACCATGGCGACGCTTCACACGTTGCCATGGCTACTGTGTACAACTTAGTTATTAAAATGGTGGACGCAGACGGCGCTGTATCTCAGCCGACGCGTGTTATTTTTCAGTCCGTAAGAATCAGGTAAGCGTGAGCAACTCTCAATAGACCGCTTGCATCCAACGGTCTATGTAGAGCGTAGTATGGTAATAATGTTGTTTTTTGTGAACATGTAAGCCAATATGGTTTTAGGATTCGATGTGTGATTTGACACTATACTAGCTTGGTGTTGGGGTTTCTACCTAGCATAATGCACTTGATGAGGGATTTTAGTTGCAGTGCATGGACACTTTTGGAATAAGAAACAAGTTGAATTACAATGCTCAGTACGTATGTCACAGAGGAGAGTGGTTATCTACTTTCACTTTAAGAATTAGTGTCCAGCCGATATCCATATCACCAGAGATCTGATCCTATATTAACTTGATTTCAGACATTCTATTGGGGATTATACCCAGTTATTACTACAGGGACAACAGTCCTATGGATTTATTGCAAGCCATTAAGGGTAAGCACACCTGCTCGAAATATCATTGGGATGATATGTCGGTCAGTTCACAGTTATGGACCAATTACCCTTGAACCAAGTTATTGATTATGTTTTCAATTTTTCTCCCCTCTGTTCTGTTTTTTCATGTTTTCGATTTTCGAATAATGTGCCTACATAATGTGTTTTTCTCCACACCCTTGAATCCTCCCTCTCACCAATCCTTGTTTTTCTGTCCTCTTAACATTTTATTTTTATTTTTATTTTTATTGTGATGTGTACATTCGTATTGCGGCATGATGGAATAATGCCTGTGCAATATGTATTCATAATTGGTTTTATACTGATATTATGTTTGTGTTGAAATCATACATAATTTTGCTAAACTATGTTACACACTTCTGATGATTTGCTGTGAAATTGTATGTAGCCCAGATTTGGAAAAGGCTCAGCAGAGCCGAAACATGTTATCGTTTATGGGCTTTTGTTCAAGAAGTGTGAATATGTGATATAATTAAACATAAACACATCTGTGATGGCGCTGAGTCCTGGAGTCTCTTCTATTTATCACTATCATAGTCTCTACTGGGGTACCCGCTCTGTGTCATTTCAATATGCATATAATATCCCAATCACTTATCGTGCTCCTCATGGGTCTTCTCCGCATCTCGATCCGGGCAACCCTGTAGATCCAGCCATGCCGCTGCTTCCTCTGGGGTCTCAAAAAAGAACATCTGCTTTTGTGCAACACTTTCAATTTCGCGGGGTACAGGAGCATATATTTGATTCCGGCCATGCGTTACCTCCCCTGGATTGCCACATAGCTGTACCGTTCTCTCTGGACCAACATTGTGTAGTCAGGATACGCCATGATGGTACTCGAGGCCCTTTCGATCGTTCCCCCTTTCCAAAAGTACTCCAAAATCTTCTCGCAATCTTTATAGTTCAGTATTTTAGCGATTATCGCTCGAGGAGGAGCCCCAGGCTTCGGTTTCCTCATGAGGGCTCTATGTGCTCGCTCCACCATGAATCCCTGCGAGAGTTTGTCAGCTCCAATTTCTTGCAAGATCAAGTTCTCCACATAGTCTGTAGGATCTTGGCCTTCCTCCCCCTCCGGCAGTCCGACCACACGGATATTGTTCCTTCTTGCCCTCCCTTCCGCTTCCTCGGCACGGTTCTCCAGGTTGGCCACCTGTTGCTTCAATATATGAACCTCCTTTGTATTGCTGGTGCTAGTGTCTGTGTTGATTTTCACCGCACTTTCCAGGCTGCTCGTTCTCTCTGCCAGCGTTCTAACGTCTTGTTGCAGCAGGGTGACTTCTATGCCTACTGCATCTATTTTAGCCTCCAGGGAAGTTCGCAGGTCCGCCATCGCTATCCCCCACGAGTCTCTCAGCTCCGTTATAGCCGCTAGTATCTGGTGGTATTCAGCCGCTAAGGTGCTCTCCGCCGGTGCTGTCGCGCCGCTGTGCGTTGTCGCCACAGGAGACTGCTGCGTCTTGGCAAATGCTTCCATCGTGGATTGTTTATTTTTGCTCTTACTAGCAGTTCCACGCCCCGCCATCTTGCTATTTCCGTTACGTATCTAAGGTTACTTGTTCTGTGGCGTATCAATCCTGCCTCTTTGTCGTGGTCTAACACCCGTGTGTCGTTCCAGGCCCAGGGCAGTTGTCCTTGAGGAGCCCCTGTATAAGTTTGTGTTTGTGAAGCTGTATCTTCGGGTGGGTTGTGTCCTCTGACGTTCTAATGATCTTTCTTCTTCCTGGTGACTATTTCGTACCACCAGCATGACCACCCATATCTCGGCTCCTCGTGTTCTTCACGCCACTGCTTATTTCCGTTGCAGTCCCCCCTGTAAAATACTGGCTTGGCTACTTCTCCAAAACCCTCAACAGGGTTGCGTTCTCTCGCGTATTTCCTCTGGCTGCTGCAGTCGGCCCCCCTTTGCTTATTTCCTTGGATCGCTGGGCACTCCTCCTTCTGCGCTGCCAGTAGATATGTTCAATGTTGCCTGTGCGCTTCGATGCCTGCCACCTGTCTTATTACTATCAACTATCCAGGAGGTGCCAGCACATAGACTGCTCTTGCTACAGAAATGGCAGTACACCTGAATATCCGTTTAACCTCGCAGTGCTTGGGTGCACTACCCATCTCCTCGTGCAGGGTCTGGGTGCTCTGCCTGCCCACTGTGATGATATAGTTCCTAGGCCCCCTGACAACAAAGAGCAGGCGTCCAGCGCACTCCAGGTGCTAAAGTGTCACAGCTTCCCATAAAGACTCAGCACACAACTAACATTACAATAGGGCTGTATGTAGGTTAGAGTTATGTGCTCCACTGCACACCAAGTATGTTCATTATTATTTGTTACGTGCGGTTTGCCACCATGCTGTGTTTATGCGCAGCTCGCCTCCAGCACCTGTTCGCCTCACCCTCGCGGGTCCTTCGTGATCATTTACTGCGTTCCGCAGTCAGCTGGGGCTCCGTTTCACTTATCCATCAGCCGCTCACGGCCGGCATTACACAAGCAGCCCACGCCGCCGCCTGCAATCTGTGCCTGTAACAATGTCCATCCCGAGCAGCAGGGAGCCGCGTAGGTACCAGCCACCCGTCTTCATTACACAGCAACTGTAGCCATTATTTCGATCAGCTCCTCCGCTCAAGCTCCGGAGCGCCGCCTCGTTATAGCCACATGAAAGCAACAGTATCAAGCATCAAAGGCGAGGCGTTGTGTGTTCTGCAGCGGCTCGCCGCTCCTGCTCTGCAATGCAGCTCAGCTTCCCTCGGTCTCCTCCGAGGCTGCGGGCACAATCCCGTTGTTGTCCGCCATCTTGGCGACAACGTTGCCACACGGCCGCCCACTTTACTTTCTTTTTTCTTCCGAATGCCGGGCTCAATGCACTCGCCAGGAAAGGTTATTGCAGTGCAGCAGTTTCGACGCTCAATCCTTCATTTCTGGAACACCCGGGTCACTTTAAAGCGTAGTTTCAAGGATCATTTTCGGATCGGCTGGAGCAGCACAAAGGGACACGTCCTATTCCATGGCTAGTTAGCCACGCCCCCCCCCCACTTGCAATGCTTAATTACGATATTGACCACCATTCTGGCTTCCAGGATCTCGAGACAGATCAGTGGGATAGTACATACCGATCAAAATGGGTTCACATCCGGCTGCAACACCACGGCAAACCTTTGCAGGCTCCAGCACATCATAGCCCAAACCGACCAGCATGAGGTCCCTTTTGCGTTACTATCATTAGACGCTATAAAAACGTTCGATTCCATCTACTGGGAATGGTTACTAGCCACGCTCAGGAAATTTGGGTTTGGGGCAGGCTTCATTAAGTGGGTGAAAATTCTATACACCAATCCCAAAGCAAGAGTGAAGACTGTCAGACTTGTGTCTTCAATATGGGACATTCGCAGGGGTACTAGACAGGGCTGCCCACTGCCCCCTATGCTGTACATATTCGGTCTAGAACAGGGATTATCACATAATATCACTCTATGCGGACAACATACTCCGTTACGTCAGAGACCCCCATTTAAATGTGCCCTGCATGTTAGAGGACGTGGACAATTTTTCCACTGTTTCAGGCATACGGTTTAGTAGACAAAAATCTTACCTGTTCCCACTTGCAGTCCTTAAGGGCATGAATATCGAGGATCTCCCGAAGGTTGGAGTTCAGTGGCAACCAACTTCATTCAGTTATCTAGGCGTCATTGTGATGCATTCCCCAGAGCTGATGCACAAACATAACACCGGATCTGCACTGAAACCCTTGCGCAAGTCAATTGGCTTCTGTCTCAGCTCCCCCTATCAGTAATGGGCAGGGCATCAATTATCAAAATGATAGTACTCCCCAGATTTCTTTACCACTTCCAAAACGTCTACTATTAAATCAAATCCACATTCTTTCGTATACTCAAAACTATTTTCAAAGGTTTTCTATGGGGGCCAGCATGCACAGGTTGGCACTGACCACACTAACATTACCCTACAGAGCAGGCGGCATACAACTCCCAGATTTGGAATGGTACTACCTGGCCGCACAACTAAGTTTTGTGGCCCGGTGGTTGTCTGACAACACCACAGTAGAAACCGGATTGCTTCAGGACCTAATTAGTCCTCTACGCCTTAAAGAACTCATCTGGGCACCACAGATATGCCTAAGCAATCCACCCATGCTGGTAGTCCTAGGTCGGCAAATATTGCTTAGAACCACGGCACAACTACCTCAAAAACACTCGTACTCCCCTGAGGTCCCGATAATCTCAGACTTACGCAAATCAAGCACTGATCTAGCGCAGATCACATCCTGGGAGAGGAACGGGGTCTACACATGGGGGAACTTGTATGACGAAGGCAACTTCAGAGACTTCACATCGCTTCAGGTGGCAGGCGGTGTGCCGTGCAGACAATTCTTATGGTACCAGCGTGCCAAGTGCACCGCACGTATGAATGGGATGAATGGCCTGAAGAGCCTGAGGCACACCCTCTTCTGACATTGCTATACAACCTGGGGGACGGCTGGAGACTGATATCCCAAATATACAGCCAACTAATGGACAGACCCAACCCTGCAGCCCAGATCTGAAAGCCAGATGGAAACAGGATATAGGAGAGGAGATCACAGACAAAGAATGGGAGAGGGCCGTGGCGTTTCCCAAGGAAGTATCCAGGAATGCGGGCGTGGCTATCCAGCCATGGTGTAGTACGTGCCTCGCTAGGCAGCTCCTGCTGATCCGAAGTTGATCTGCAGAAACGTTTGTTAATAACGACTCCCGAGCTCCAGAAATGCAGGCAAGGGTGTCGGAAGAAGTGTGCCACACTCACTGAAGGAGGCGAGAGCAGCGCAAAAAGAATCTCCAAGTAAATGAGCTTTGAAGAATCAGATGCTCATGGATATCGGAAACAAGACGGCAGACAACAAAGGAACAGATAGATACAGTTGGTGACACGAACAACTGGGTCTGTGTAACAGGAACCCAGGAAGCGATCGGCACTATGGAATATGGACTCAGGACCCGGCTGGCAGCAATAGCGGCGCCATCAGCGGTTCGCAGCATGTGACTGCAGCAGAGGCACCCACAAACGAAGGGGCAGCGTTAGAGGAGCTGGTTGCATCTCAGGAGACCGGCACGTAAGGATTAGGAACCTATGGCCCCGCAAGCACCAGCGCGAAATAACAATATGGCAAGGTGAAAACAGAAGAAAGAGCCGTGCTGGGGAAAAGCACTGCAGGGACACAAGATCACAGCATCCCGCTGCACCGTGGAACAAACAGGGCTGTGCTTCTAATTCCATGTTAATTCTGGAGCTACATCAAAATGTCCTCCTTGGGAAAAGCTTTAGATGTGGTGAAGTGAGCTGTTCGTTCTGCATCAGCTGCCAGTGAAACTGACAAGGTATTCGCACGAGCGGACCGAACTGTAGGGATACCTGCCAAAAACACAACACTGGACAGCAAACGAAAAATGACACTGGAAGTCATGCGGTGAGAGACACTGGGTAGTAAGGCTGCAAATGGGCACTCGCAGACTCGACAACATAGTTAGTGCATTGGATGAGGGCAGTAGGGAGAGACTACACACAAGCTAACACTGACTGCAGCGCAATGCACGGTGCATGCACTCTGACAAGAACTTGATCCCCCACGAGGACTGGATGGGGAGGGTCTCTGGCGTTGACTGGGGAGCGTGAAGCCGCAGGAATAGAGACAGAGTCCACGGAAGCGTGGGGTGCATGGAGGGCGCCCTGCTGTTGTTTGAAAGGGTTTGGCAGGTGTCACTGCAAAAACCAGTAGGTGGCCCGGGAGCTTTGCAGCCACTGGAGGGGTGCTTGGGCATAAGGAATTGGTGGCGGGAACCCGGTGGGGAGCCTTTATTAGCACCAAAGAACTTTTAATATGGAGTAAGGGCTCCAGCCACAACAAGACTTGTAACTCGACTGGAGGCTGGGCGATAGGCAGGCACCGAAGGGGGAACCCCATTTCTCACAAATGAGAAGTAAGCAGTACGAACTAAGGAGCTAACACAAAGGCTACCCTACATAGGTGTCACCGCATTAAGGTGACAAGCGCTGCTGGAGAAGCTACAGACCCTTGCGCGGGTCAACACGAATGCCAACCCTGGGCTTATATACAACATACAGTAACAAGCACAACCACCGGTAGGCGGCAAGGAAGAGCCTCAATTCCACTGAGGAGCGGAGGGCTGCTTCACCACAACAAAGCTGGAACACCTGGGCAGATGCTCCGGCCGTCACTAGCCCAACTACTGGCCCCTCAGCACAAAAGTCAAGAGGCGCTGAACCAGCGCATCCTGCATAACACACACGCAGACTCTAGAGAATAGAGGGAACAATCCCAGCATTCACTGAGATGGCATCCAAACAACCCAAATCAAAAGGGAAGCAGCCCACCATGGACGAATACGCCAGGACATCCCAATCAACGGATGGCACCAGCAACAAGGAGAGGAGCCCACAGACAGATACAGGACCGACGAGAAGTGAAAGACAGATCCTAGAGGCAATAGCAGACTTAAAGGTCATGTGGGAAACTAAACTGGAAGCAGCTATGGCAGATCTCAAGACGTCTCTTGAATTCAAGATAGATGCAGTGCAAGTGGACGTCAACCTACTGCGACAAGACGTCAAAGTGAAAGCCGAACGCACAAGGGAGCTGGAAAAAGAAGTTCAGTCAAACACTACCACCTGCAAGGCGAACGCCTCTGAGATTCACACACTGCGCCAACAAGTGAGCAACTTGGAAAGCAGGGCTGAGGAGGCCGAAGGCTGGGCCCGGAGGAACAACGTACGCATAATAGGGCTCCCGGAAGGCGAGGAAGGCTCAAACCCCACAGACTATATAGAAACCGTGTTGCTGCAAGAGATCGGAGGAGGGGCACTCTCCCAAGGATTCGCGGTAGAGAGAGCCCACTGCGCACTGACAGGGAGACCGGCCCAGGGAGCACCGCCAAGGCCGATCATCGCCAAAATACTAAATTACCGGGACAGGGAAAGAATCCTGGAGTACTTTCTCAAAGGGAGCACCATAATGAGAGCATCTGTGGCAATAACGGCATACCCGGACTACACACTCCAGGTGCAAAGACACCGACTAAACTTTGGGGCAGTAAAGAGGAGATTGCGGGAAGCGGGCTTCAAATACATGCTGATATATGCTCTGAAACTTAGTCTTTCATAAAAACAAGGCACTGTTCTTTGAGACCCCAGAAGAAGCTAAAGACTGGCTGGATGCACAGAATGGCCCGCATGCGGCGAAGGAGCAACGCGAGAGCAGAGACGAGAAGTGAAGCATCGGCCCAGAACACAGAGGTGCTGTATATATAATGACAATGGGACTTGAATATAGCTCTGCACAAGCTTGGGAGGAGTTAGGATGTACAGGTGGTGGGCAGAAAACATTGAAGATAAATGAAGGAGGCACAGAGGACCCGTCTAGCACCTCACCAGATAGACTAGTTAGGTTGCTAGTAGTGTGGCAACCTCCTGCTGGGTTCCTAGCACCGATATAGAGGGTAGGACTAGATGCGGGAAGGCCTGAGATCCAGGGATGGAGCTGGGCTACAGTTGGGGACCAGGAGGTAGGCGGGAGGGGGGAGTGTTGGGGGGTTTGCAGAGTATATGGTTAGGGTTATAGGGGTAGTTGTTAGGGAACGAGCTTGCACCCATGTGCCTTTGTGCAAGATTCACGCCAAGTACACCTGGAGTGAAGGACAAGGAGGGAGGGGGGAGGGAGGAGGGACGGGATACGGATGATAATGGGAGACCTTAGAATAGTAACCTGGAACGTCAGAGGACTCAACAGCTACCTGAAGAGAAACAAGGTAATGATGTACCTGAGAAGGCAAAAAAAGGACATAGCCCTATTGCAAGAAACCCACCTCACCAAAGAGAAACAAGAGTTGGTAAAGTAAAAGTGGAGAGGGACCACCATATGAGCAACATATTCAGCATACGCCAGGAGAGTAATCATTTGGGTGGCGCCACATGTGCCCTGCCAGATGATACAGTCCACGGCGCAGCCGGATGGGAGGATGGTAGCGATTCGGGGGCTGCTAGAGAGCAGAGAATTGTGCATCATAAACACATACGCCCCAAACCAAGACACAGTGGCCTATTTTAAGACATTGGCCCTCATTACGACCCCGGCGGTAAGTAGCGGACATTACCGGCATAGCACAAGTAACGTGTCCGTGCTGGCCAGATACCGCTAAAAGCAGCACATTACGACCTCTCGGGCACGAGCATTGCGCCATGCAGGTAATATAATTACCGCCATGGCGGTAACGTCCAAAAAACGCCACTTACCGGCATCGTATGCCGTGCAAATAGCACGTCCGCCACCGTAGCCATCGATATCAACGATCACCGCTAATAGCGGTGACCGCAAATAACGGAAACCGCTATTAGCGGTGACCGCAAATAAGCGGATCCGGAAGTTGCGTCACCGCACAGGAACGGGAAAGAGCATGGCGGCCATCTTCAAAAACACAATCCATTGTCATCCTCCCCAACCAGTGGACACCTGACCCCCACAACCACTACAAACCTTCACCTACATCCATCAATCCTCACAATGCCTAAAGTTGTGAAAGAAAGTAGCGATCGACTGCGTCAGGAGCGTTTCTCTAAGGAGGAGCTTAACATGTTGGCAGAAACACTACAAGAACATGCCGACGTAGTGTTCTCGACCGAGATGACCAGACCGGCAATAGCACGTAAGAAGGCCATATGGGCCATGATCGCACAGAGGGTAAGTGCAGTTGGCACTACACCCCGCAATGCAAGACAGTGCAGGAAACGGTGGGATGACCTACGCCTTCGCGTAAGGAGTATACTTTCTGCAAACAGAAACCTGGCCATGGCAACTGGTGGAGGAGCAGAGTCACCAATCAAAATGCAGCCGTGGGAGGAGATATGTGCTGCACTCATTGGCACAGTGTGCATAGAGGGGGTCGGAGACATGGAGAGAGGAGCCCCGACATCATGTGACGCAGGTAGGTGCTTTAAATCCAGCCATGCCAAACTCACTGAAGTCCAGATTCATGGGAAGTGCAATGATGCCTGACAGGGTTAACACAACACATCAGCAGAAGACTGCCTACAGGCAGTTCTGACCTCCACCTTGTACACATGAAGTATGCACACCCTTTCTGTAGGCACCCACATGCCTCCTTGCTTCTACCACCTAAAAGTGAGACAACCTGTATGTCACTGTCTCCAATGTGCAACATCTAGCAATCAATATGAATGCAGTCATCACAATGCCTGCTCAATGTCCGCAGACCCATCAATAACCCTTTCCCCCCTTTGCTCCACCACAGGCTCTCATTCGGACAGTGACGAGGAAGACACTGCCACCACACCTTCCAAGAAGGCCAGGCCCGATGTCCCCACACACCAACCCTCCACCTCTGCTGGAAAAAGCAAAATCCCTCTGCAGCCGAAATCTACAACCACGACACAGGCCAGGGCACAGATGTGCACCAAGCCAAGCACCATGTTACCACCAGCAACAAACATCCAGCAAGTGGTGCCCACCGAAGGCACTGGGTCTGCCGGAAGCAGCACAATAGGCGAGACTGATGCCACCGCAGCTGGCTCGGACGATGATGCAGGGGATGCTGATGTTGTTGTGGGTCCCCCCACTGCCCACCTTCATTCCCCCTACCTTTCCCCAAGCAGCCAGCATGATGAAGGCATACAGGGGCAATCCTCTGATGACTCTTGGCCAGCCACTCCATGCCCAGTGGAAGATTTGCAGGAGGGGGGCAGCACATTCGACACGCCACTGGCATTATCTTTAGTCCAGAAAAACCAGGAGTCGATGGAACAAATCATCACGCGCCAACAACAACTGTCCTCACTCATGAATCAGCATGTTGCCGAATGTGGAAGTGCAAGGGTGGAAATGCAATAACACGCAGAAACTGTGAAGGCAGCAATAGTATCCACCTCCAAGTATATCTGTGAAGAATTAGCCGCTGTGCGGCACGTGCTCTCGGACCTTGTTCAGACCTTGAGGGACATGCGTCCTTGCGAGCAGCCAAGTACCTCCTCGGCTGCCAGTTCTGCCCCATCCAGCCCCGTCCGCAGATCAGCCAGGAACCTGCGGAGTACAAGCAGGGGTGCCCCGGGTGCAGGGAGAAGGGGGTGCCAATAGAGGCCGCCCAGTGGAACAATTCCACATGATGCACTTGACCACAGGCATCCACACACTTTTGTGGGGAGTTGAGGGGGAAGGGGAGATAGGGTGTGTTAGGGAGTTGAGGGGGGAAGGTATGGGGTGTGTTGGGGAGTTGAGGGGGGAGGGGGATGGGGTGTGTTCATTCAAATCACAAAATCAATACACTTTTCGGTTATGCACAAATCACATGTGTGGACATTGCTCATTGTGTACGTGTGCTTTATTGGTGAACAGTCCACAGTGTGCATGTCCCAGACACACACAGTGCCCCAAGTGCCATCTCCATGTGACACCCACCGTCCATGTGTGCTAGAAGCATTGGTTAATGAGAGTCTGACGCATGGCACGTCCCTCCTGTGCATTGCTTCCTCCCTGAGGTGCTGCCCCATCCCCACCCTCCTCATCCTCATCGTCAGGTGGTTGCAGTTCAGCGTCAGGGGACAGGGCACATTCCGTCTGATGCACATATTGTGTAGCATTACACATACCATGACGATCTTTGCCACCTTCTCATGGTGGTACAGGAGTGCTCCACCAGACCTGCTGAGGCAGCGAAACCGTGCCTTCAAGAGGCCAAATGTCTGCTCAATCACCACACAGGTTTGTGTATGTGCACGGTTAAAGTCCTCTTTGTGCCGGTTCTGTGGGTTCCGGACTGGGGTAAGGAGCCACCTCTTCAAGGGATAGCCTGCATCACCTGTATGTGGGCAACAATGTATGTGTCAGTCATGACATCAGATTTCAAATCATGACGTGACACCATGGCATGCATTCATCTCTTACTTTGAACCCCATTTCCATGCACGAATGGAGTCACATGATGTGACCGCTATATGTGTATTCCTCTTATGGACTGCTTTGCATGCCATCAACCAGTGTATGCAGGGGGGTCCAGTACCTTATGAGTGCCCATCCACTGTTAGTACATGGCGGTTGTTTAGGTGATCTGGCCGATGTCCATGTGATTTCAATGCTCTCATCATGGCACCATTGCTGTCAGCCTCATGATGACCTCACTGAGCACTACAAATGTTGTTATGCAATTTATTTGGGCCTCTGTGTCAGTGTAGTGGGTATTGATGTTTATGTCCGTCATGTGACTCCTTTGTGAGCAGTTATGGGGGACTGGCATTTCAGTTGATGGTGGTTGGTGCCGTGTATTGGCTGAAGTCATTGCATGTAGGTGCATTTCGTTGAGGTGGATGCGGTCTGATTTGGTACAGTGCACATGCAGATGGTTGTGTCATGGTTGGGACACATCTTCATTCACGTGGTAGGGCTGCTTACATCTGGCATTATGTGGTCAGGTGTCAGCTAAAGTCTGGGCTGCTTTAGGGTATGAGCTGGCTCCATTACCTCTGGTATTCGCAGCCAGGTGAAGTATGCATCTCCCCCCCACCCCCATGTCAGCCAGGTAAAGTATGCATCTCTCCCCCCCCCCATGTCAGCCAAGTAAAGTATGCATCTCTCCCACCGCCCATGTCAGCTAGGTAAAGTATGCATCTCTCCCCACCCATGTCAGCCAGGTAAAGTATGCATCTCTCTCCCCCCACCCTATGTCAGCCAGGTAAAGTATGCATCTCTCTCCCCCCATGTCAGCCAGGTAAAGTATGCATCTCTCCCCCCCCATGTCAGCCAGGTAAAGTATGCATTGGTACGTCAATCACCTACCCACTTCACATTTCCATGCCCATGACATGAGACTCACCAAGTAGCCAGGATCTCGGCCCTGCATGTCGCTCCGTGTAGCATGGTATTGTGGAGTTACGCAGGACCATTGAATCATGGGTTGATCCGGGGAATCGGGCACAACAGTGTGTGATGATCCTGTTCGAGTCACATACCATTTGTACGTTGATTGAGTGGAATATTTTACGGTTGCGGTACGCTACCTCCATGGCATGTGGGACCACCAATTCCACATGGGTGCAGTCGATGGCACCAATGCAACCAGGTATGCCGGCCAGTGCATGGAAACCCATTTTGGTGTTTGCGATCTCCTGGGCAGACCGTGGTAATGAAATGTGGTTGTCTTTGTGCTTGAGGAGGGCATTGAGCACTTGGTTCAGTGTACGTGAGAATAATGGTTGTGAAATGCCATGCAAGTGCCCCACTGTGTGCTGGTAGGTGCCTGTGGCCAGGAAGTGGAGCACGGACACTACCTTCAGTAGGGGGGGGGCTGGCGGTGGGTGTTTCAATCATGCTGACGATGTTGTTGTGTATCATGTCCACGATGGTGGTGATGGTGTCCCGGTCCAAACAGTACAGGGTGTGGATCTGCTCAGCGGTGAGGTTGAATGGACTGGCTCTGATGTGTGGGATTGGGGGCTGCCTGCGTGGTGGCACTGGCTGTGCTGGTGGGGCTTGCTGGCCCTGCCATGCCCTCCTTCTCCTCCTGCGTCTCCTCTGTGCTGCCTGTTGTTGTAGTTGTTGTTGTTGCTGTAGCACTTCCATTGCAATCAGGTCCTCCAGCCCCAACATTGCTAGTCGTATTGGAATCGTTGTAAAGTGTGACTGGGTGTGGGAAGGGGTGGGGTGTGCTCCTTTTGTACTTGGGCAGTCTGTATTGCCTCCACCTGTGCTGATTGTGTGCACCTGTAGCAGCTGGGAACACTGCACATGGCCATTTACGGTTGGTCCGCGATGGCGGTATTAGCACCATGGCGGTAAGGTACTTTACGGCCTTCGCAAGGGCGTTAAGAGCATGTCCCCTTGACTCGTGATATTCCCCACTTTGCGCCAAGCCGGTATTTACGGCATGGGAGGTCGCGTGCCCGCATGCTTGGTGCTATTAGCGGCACCGTTAACTACGGTGCCGCTAATTGCACTTTCTCGGTTCATAATCGGACCTAGCGGTAAGCGATGCCATTTTTCACTTACCGCAAGGGTCGTAATGAGGGCCATTATATAGTAAGATCAGCCCCCACATAGGAGGAGCGGTTATATGGGGAGGGGACTTCAATTGCACGCTGAACCCCAAAATGGACAGATCAGACATGAAACTAGATAAGCCCACCCCTGCAGCGAAAATGCTACAAGCCCTGCTAAGAGATTTTGGGCTGGAAGACATATGGAGGCAGCAACACCCTCATGATAGGCACTACTCACACTATGCCGCCCGCACAACCTGCACACGTGACTAGATTACATGTTCGCCACTCAGGAACTTGTGGGAGAAATGACGGGCCCAGAATATAAGGCGAGAATACTATCGGACCACTCCCCTCTGGTTCTAACGTGGCGACATCAGCTCCCCAGAGCCAGGATCCCAACATGGAGACTTAGAGCCGAGGCATTGAAGGACACCACATTTCGAGAGGACCTAAGGGAGGAGATAATTGGGTATTTCGAAATGAATACAGGAAGCGTGGAGATAGAAGGTACCCTATGGGAGGCCTTTAAGGTGGTAGTGGGGGTGGAGGGCGGCCATATCCAAATCTAGAGGGCTCCAAGGGGGCATAGTGCGAGAGCTACAGGAGACAGAAAAGACACTAGAAGCATTTATGAAAAGAGGGGGCACCTCACAGGAGGACGCCGAACGTGTGAGCCAATTACAACAGGCATGCGCTGGGCTCTGGGAGAGGCTATGCAACCTGAACTATAAAAAATACATTGAAAGACAACACGCAGGGGGAGACAAACCAGGGAGACTGCTCACATGACTATACAAAAACGAGATACCAAGAACAACAATTAGAGAGATTATGGGAGAAGTGGGCCAAGTCTGGAACACCCAGGAGAGAGTGAACGAGAGATTCCTCAGATTCTACAAACACCTCTATGATGATACAGGAGAGATGACAGAGCAGGAGACTCAAGAGACGTTAGAAGACATTGAACTACCTAAACTGAGTCGGGAAGATAGGGAGAGCCTAGACGCCCCAATCACAATAGAGGAATTATAGACAGTGGTAATACATTTGCCCACGAGCAAATCTCCTGGGACAGACGGGCTCCCCAGTGAATTCATTAAAACATATAGACAAGAAGTGCTTCCTCCGCTAATGGCAATGTTAAACGAGGCCTTTGAGAAAGGGAAACTGCCGGAATCTCTGAGGGAAGCAGTAATTATTCCACTCCTTAAACCTGACAAGCCAAGCGCAGACTGTGGGTCATACAGACCACTATCCAGGCTAAACCAGGACAGTAAAATTCTTACGTCTGTGCTGGCAAATAGACTTAAGCGGGTAATAAATAAACTCATACACCCCGATCGAACCGGATATGTCCCAGGTAGAAGCATATCTGATAACCAAAGGAGGCTCCACCATATTATAGAACAGGCAGAGGGCGACCCAAGTGAAATAGCAATAGTCTTGCTAGATGCAATGAAAGCCCTCGACTCTGTAAGGTATTCAGTACAAAAAAGAAGGTGGGTGAGGCGCGCACTCCCGGTCCTGGTCAATTGAACCTGTTGCAAAAAATAAGTAGCTGGGTCACATCCCAATATGGACAAATATTCACAGGGTTAGATCCCTTCTGCTGCAAATCAGGTACTCAGTATTAACAGGGTTAGATCCCTTGCTGCAAATCAGGTACTAAGTAATAACAGGGTTAGATCCCTCAGCTGCAGTTCTGTGGTCTGTAGTTGTTCTCCTCCTAGCGCTTTCTTATCTCAAATAATCATCAGGGAGGCTGTTGAGCAGGTGTGTATAATTAGACTCAAAGGATTCTGGTAGCTGTAGTGAAAACGTTTTTTTCTGTTCAGGTGACCAGCAACCGACACCCCTCCAAAGCACAAGTCCTTCCCAAATTTGGGGGAGGGGAGAGAACCATCTTTATGATTCTCCAAAGTGGGGCACAGTCACCCCGTGGCGCTGCCTCTGGAGCCCGGGAATCCCATGGCATTCAGTACAAAAAAGAAGGTGGGTGAGGCGCGCACTCCCGGTCCTGGTCAATTGAACCTGTTGCAAAAAATAAGTAGCTGGGTCACATCCCAATATGGACAAATATTCACAGGGTTAGATCCCTTCTGCTGCAAATCAGGTTCTCAGTATTAACAGGGTTAGATCCCTTGCTGCAAATCAGGTACTCAGTAATAACAGGGTTAGATCCCTCAGCTGCAGTTCTGTGGTCTGTAGTTGTTCTCCTCCTAGCGCTTTCTTATCTCAAATAATCATCAGGGAGGCTGTTGAGCAGGTGTGTCTAATTAGACTCAAAGGATTCTGGTAGCTGTAGTGAAAATGTTTTTTTCTGTTCAGGTGACCAGCAACCGACACCCCTCCAAAGCACAAGTCCTTCCCAAATTTTGGGGAGGGGAGAGAACCATCTTTATGATTCTCCAAAGTGGGGCACAGTCACCCTGTGGCGCTGCCTCTGGAGCCCGGGACTCCCATGGCATTCAGTACAAAAAAGAAGGTGGGTGAGGCGCGCACTCCCGGTCCTGGTCAATTGAACCTGTTGCAAAAAATAAGTAGCTGGGTCACATCCCAATATGGACAAATATTCACAGGGTTAGATCCCTTCTGCTGCAAATCAGGTACTCAGTATTAACAGGGTTAGATCCCTTGCTGCAAATCAGGTACTCAGTAATAACAGGGTTAGATCCCTCAGCTGCAGTTCTGTGGTCTGTAGTTGTTCTCCTCCTAGCGCTTTCTTATCTCAAATAATCATCATGGAGGCTGTTGAGCAGGTGTGTCTAATTAGACTCAAAGGATTCTGGTAGCTGTAGTGAAAACGTTTTTTTCTGTTCAGGTGACCAGCAACCGACACCCCTCCAAAGCACAAGTCCTTCCCAAATTTGGGGGAGGGGAGAGAACCATCTTTATGATTCTCCAAAGTGGGGCACAGTCACCCCGTGGCGCTGCCTCTGGAGCCTGGGACTCCCATAGCATTCAGTACAAAAAAGAAGGTGGGTGAGGCGCGCACTCCCGGTCCTGGTCAATTGAACCTGTTGCAAAAAATAAGTAGCTGGGTCACATCCCAAAATGGACAAATATTCACAGGGTTAAATCCCTTCTGCTGCAAATCAGGTACTCAGTATTAACAGGGTTAGATCCCTTGCTGCAAATCAGGTACTCAGTAATAACAGGGTTGGATCCCTCAGCGGCAGTTCTGTGGTCTGTAGTTGTTCTCCTCCTAGCGCTTTCTTATCTCAAATAATCATCAGGGAGGCTGTTGAGCAGGTGTGTCTAATTAGACTCAAAGGATTCTGGTAGCTGTAGTGAAAACGTTTTTTTCTGTTCAGGTGACCAGCAACCGACACCCCTCCAAAGCACAAGTCCTAAGTCCTTCCCAAATTTGGGGGAGGGGAGAGAACCATCTTTATGATTCTCCAAAGTGGGGCACAGTCACCCCGTGGCGCTGCCTCTGGAGCCCGGGACTCCCATGGCATTCAGTACAAAAAAGAAGGTGGATGAGGCGCGCACTCCCGGTCCTGGTCAATTGAACCTGTTGCAAAAAATAAGTAGCTGGGTCACATCCCAATATGGACAAATATTCACAGGGTTAGATCCCTTCTGCTGCAAATCAGGTACTCAGTATTAACAGGGTTAGATCCCTTGCTGCAAATCAGGTACTCAGTAATAACAGGGTTAGATCCCTCAGCTGCAGTTCTGTGGTCTGTAGTTGTTCTCCTCCTAGCGCTTTCTTATCTCAAATAATCATCATGGAGGCTGTTGAGCAGGTGTGTCTAATTAGACTCAAAGGATTCTGGTAGCTGTAGTGAAAACGTTTTTTTCTGTTCAGGTGACCAGCAACCGACACCCCTCCAAAGCACAAGTCCTTCCCAAATTTGGGGGAGGGGAGAGAACCATCTTTATGATTCTCCAAAGTGGGGCACAGTCACCCCGTGGCGCTGCCTCTGGAGCCCGGGACTCCCATAGCATTCAGTACAAAAAAGAAGGTGGGTGAGGCGCGCACTCCCGGTCCTGGTCAATTGAACCTGTTGCAAAAAATAAGTAGCTGGGTCACATCCCAAAATGGACAAATATTCACAGGGTTAAATCCCTTCTGCTGCAAATCAGGTACTCAGTATTAACAGGGTTAGATCCCTTGCTGCAAATCAGGTACTCAGTAATAACAGGGTTGGATCCCTCAGCTGCAGTTCTGTGGTCTGTAGTTGTTCTCCTCCTAGCGCTTTCTTATCTCAAATAATCATCAGGGAGGCTGTTGAGCAGGTGTGTCTAATTAGACTCAAAGGATTCTGGTAGCTGTAGTGAAAACGTTTTTTTCTGTTCAGGTGACCAGCAACCGACACCCCTCCAAAGCACAAGTCCTTCCCAAATTTGGGGGAGGGGAGAGAACCATCTTTATGATTCTCCGAGACAGTAGCATGGTCCGAGGCAGCCAACAGGGGGGAGGATGATGAAGTGGGACCTCTGATAGCATGGAGACAAATGGTAGCCACATTGTCGGGATCCTCCTATGCCAACTCCAGCAAATGTGACACGCCCGAGAATGACGAAGGGGATTAACCCCAAGAGAAGGGAAGCCTGAGGAACTGAGGAGGAAGCTCGAGTTAAAGGGGGGAAGGGAGGAAGACAGTAATAAATAACACGCAAATGTATGCAAAAAAAAGCTTGTAACTGAAAATGTTGGGTGGGATGGTTGTGTTTTGTTTGGTGTAAAAACCAATAAAATGTGTTAAAAAAAAGTTTCCAGGAATGCCAGGTTCAGGCTGAGACAACTTGCAGGGTAATTCATAGAATTTCGCAGAAAAGTGTCGCAAGCGTCTGGCGCAGAGTGTCCGCGTGCGATTGTCTGCGCCAGGCACGTGCGCTAAAACCGATTTCCGCGCACAGCGTATTCATGGATTCTAGGCTCCCAAACCAGCCGTGGCGCAGAGTATCGCAGCGACCCTGCAGCAGCGCCAGTAACGCCCCCAAGAACGCCCTCGCGCAAGGAAAAGCCATCAAAATCGCTAAATCATCGCAAAGGGCTGCGCTAATCTTGGACGAGTTTACAGAGCTGCCAAACAAGGAACGCAAAGCGGGTAACGTTCATATCAGGGGTACGCGGGAAGTTTTACACGCGATTAGCCAGGGTACGTGTATTACAGGGGTACGCGGGAAGTTCAACACGCGATTGGCCAGGGTACGTGTATTACAGGGGTACGCGTGAAGTTTTACATGCGATTAGCCAGGGCACGTGTATTACAGGGGTACGCGGCAATTATCACACGCGATTTGGCTGGGCACGTGTATTACAGGGGTATACGGGAAGTTTTACACGCGATTTGGCTGGGTACGTGTTTTACAGGGGTGCACGGGAATAATCACACGCGATTTGGCCAGGTACGTGTATTACAGGGGTGCGCGGGAATTATCACACGCAATTTGGCTGGGTACGTGTATTACAGGGGTCCGTGGGAAGTTAAACACGTGATTAGGCTGGGTGGGTCCTCACAGGTGTACCCTGTACACCCTCCACGGCCCCTGCAGGCCGCCCACACCACAGGGGACTACCCTGCACACCTGCTCATGTCCCCCTGCACCCCCACCACCCAGCAGTGCAGGGGCACCCTCCACCAGGCCCCCACCCATGTCCCCTATCACCCCCACCCCCAGCCACCAGGGGCACCCACCATCAGGCCCCCACTCATGTCTCCCACCACCCCCACCCCCCAGCCACCAGGGGCACCCACCACCAGGCCCGCACCCATGTCTCCCACCACCCCACCCCCCAGCAGTGCAGGGGCAGCCTCCACCAGGCCCCCACCCATGTCTCCCACCACCCCACCCCCCAGCAGTGCAGGGGCAGCCTCCACCAGGCCCGCACCCATGTCTCCCACCACCCCACCCCCCAGCAATGCAGGGGCACCCACCACCAGGCCCCCACCCATGTCTCCCACCACCCCCACCCCCCAGCAGTGCAGGGGCAGCCTCCACCAGGCCCCCACCCATGTCTCCCACCCCCCCACCCCCCAGCAGTGCAGGGGCAGCCTCCACCAGGCCCCCACTCATGTCTCCCACCACCCCCACCCCCCAGCCACCAGGGGCACCCACCACCAGGCCCGCACCCATGTCTCCCACCACCCCACCCCCCAGCAGTGCAGGGGCAGCCTCCACCAGGCCCCCACCCATGTCTCCCACCACCCCACCCCCCAGCAGTGCAGGGGCAGCCTCCACCAGGCCCGCACCCATGTCTCCCACCACCCCACCCCCCAGCAGTGCAGGGGCACCCACCACCAGGCCCGCACCCATGTCTCCCACCACCCCACCCCCCAGCAGTGCAGGGGCACCCACCACCAGGCCCCCACCCATGTCTCCCACCACCCCACCCCCCAGCAGTGCAGGGGCACCCACCACCAGGCCCCCACCCATGTCTCCCACCACCCCCACCCCCCAGCAGTGCAGTGGCAGCCTCCACCAGGCCCGCACCCATGTCTCCCACCACCCCACCCCCCAGCAGTGCAGGGGCACCCACCACCAGGCCCCCACCCATGTCTCCCACCACCCCCACCCCCCAGCAGTGCAGGGGCAGCCTCCACCAGGCCCCCACCCCCCAGCAGTGCAGGGGCACCCACCACCAGGCCCCCACTCATGTCTCCCACAACCCCCACCCCCCAGCCACCAGGGGCACCCACCACCAGGCCCGCACCCATGTCTCCCACCCCCCCACCCCCCAGCAGTGCAGGGGCACCCACCACCAGGCCCCCACTCATGTCTCCCACCACCCCCACCCCCCAGCCACCAGGGGCACCCACCACCAGGCCCGCACCCATGTCTCCCACCACCCCACCCCCCAGCAGTGCAGGGGCAGCCTCCACCAGGCCCCCACCCATGTCTCCCACCACCCCACCCCCCAGCAGTGCAGGGGCAGCCTCCACCAGGCCCGCACCCATGTCTCCCACCACCCCACCCCCCAGCAGTGCAGGGGCACCCACCACCAGGCCCCCACCCATGTCTCCCACCACCCCCACCCCCCAGCAGTGCAGGGGCAGCCTCCACCAGGCCCCCACCCATGTCTCCCACCCCCCCGCACCCCCCAGCAGTGCAGGGGCACCCACCACCAGGCCCCCACTCATGTCTCCCACCACCCCCACCCCCCAGCCACCAGGGGCACCCACCACCAGGCCCGCACCCATGTCTCCCACCACCCCACCCCCCAGCAGTGCAGGGGCAGCCTCCACCAGGCACCCACCCATGTCTCCCACCACCCCACCCCCCAGCAGTGCAGGGGCAGCCTCCACCAGGCCCCCACCCATGTCTCCCACTCCCCCACCCCCCAGCACTGCAGGGGCAGCCTCCACCAGGCCCCCACCCATGTCTCCCACTCCCCCACCCCCCAGCAGTGCAGGGGCAGCCTCCACCAGGCCCGCACCCATGTCTCCCACTCCCCCACCCCCCAGCAGTGCAGGGGCAGCCTCCACCAGGCCCGCACCCATGTCTCCCACCACCCCACCCCCCAGCAGTGCAGGGGCAGCCTCCACCAGGCCCCCACCCATGTCTCCCACCACCCCCACCCCCCAGCCACCAGGGGCACCCACCACCAGACCCGCACCCATGTCTCCCACCACCCCACCCCCCAGCAGTGCAGGGGCAGCCTCCACCAGGCACCCACCCATGTCTCCCACCACCCCACCCCCAGCAGTGCAGGGGCAGCCTCCACCAGGCCCCCACCCATGTCTCCCACCACCCCACCCCCCAGCAGTGCAGGGGCACCAACCACCAGGCCCCCACCCATGTCTCCCACCACCCCCACCCCCCAGCAGTGCAGGGGCAGCCTCCACCAGGCCCCCACCCATGTCTCCCACCCCCCCACCCCCCAGCAGTGCAGGGGCAGCCTCCACCAGGCCCCCACCCATGTCTCCCACCACCCCACCCCCCAGCAGTGCAGGGGCAGCCTCCACCAGGCACCCACCCATGTCTCCCACCACCCCACCCCCCAGCAGTGCAGGGGCAGCCTCCACCAGGCCCCCACCCATGTCTCCCACCACCCCACCCCCCAGCAGTGCAGGGGCACCCACCACCAGGCCCCCACCCATGTCTCCCACCACCCCCACCCCCCAGCAGTGCAGTGGCAGCCTCCACCAGGCCCCCACCCATGTCTCCCACCACCCCCACCCCCCAGCAGTGCAGGGGCAGCCTCCACCATACACCCCACCAACCTGGATGACTCCGTGCCATCTTTCCTCGTTGGGCCCTGTGGGGTCCCAGCTGCCTCTTCTGCTGCTGAGGAGTCCAACTCCGACCTCCGCCTCTTGGACCTCCCCTTGCCAGCTGCGGCCTGGGACGCGGCACCAGACTCCTCACTCCCCGACGAGATCACTACTTGGGAGGGGATCTGGCCCTTGCGTCTCCGGCTGGTGGTGCGACCCCTGCCGCTGTGCTCCACAGCACCTGCTCCGTCCTCTTCATCAGTTGACGGTGCAGACAGGGAGAAAGAAAACACAGGCATCAGGGCACTGTAAAATGGACTCATACACACATGACAGTTATACATGAGTGGCATAGGTAAACCTCAGACATGGCATCACAATCCCCAACACACATGTCATTTCAACTTGCACACATGAGCCATACCACAGCCATGATGCAACAGCCAGCACCATCCATTCACATACAACAGCATGTGCAGCCAAAGGTCATCCACACATCACATGCAACATAGGGAGTACACTACACATGCACACACAACACCAAACCTGCATGCATGTGTACACCTCCGCCAACTGTCGCAGTGTCTCCATCGACATCCATGTCACACCTGACAATCATTCCTCCACATCCTGTGCCATGCAAGCCCACACACACAAGCACCATCCATGTGTCACACATGAGACCCCTCGCATGTGTCACCCTCACAGCCCTGTACACCCCCCCTACTTGGCCACATAAAAATACATGTTCAACCTGCACACTCCTGGCACACCACCACACGCACAACTTACTATCAGTATGCATGTACACTTACTGCTCGACTCCAGACGGGTCTGCTTCTCAAGGACATGGATGTGGAGCGCAGGGGATATGCGTTCCAGGACCCTCATCTGATCTTCCGACAAGTGGCCCCGCCCGCCCCTTAGCATCTGCTGCCATCATGAGGCGCCGGGCCTTGTTGAGGGTGCTGGACCTGAAGTCCTCCCAGCGCTTCCTGACACATTAGTAGTCGCGGACTGCCACCTCCTCCGCGTTGATGGCAGTCACGACGTCCATCGGCGCGCAACCTTCCGAAGAGGGCATCATACTGCCCCACGACATGCTCCACCAGGACAACAACTTCCCTGGCACTGAAGCTGGTGCCCCTCTGCCTCCTTGGCCGGGGGTTGCCACTGGTGCCAGATGTCGTAGTGCCCGACATGGCAACCCCAGAGGCAGGAGTGGGTGGGCAACTGGGTCCTGGTGCTGGGCTGTGGGGTGACAGTCGGGAGCCTTTGGTTCCAGCAGGGGTGGTCACAGCAACAGCACCCCTGGCTGATGTGCAGGCAGCAAATGGCAGGGCACGTGGCCAGCAGGCAGTCAGGCAGCAGCAGATGGCAGGTGGGAGCGTGCTCAGGGCTCTGGGGGGCAGTAATTTGGCCTCCTGGGCAGGAGCGTGGTCTTCCGTGTGCTAACGCGTGGACAGCCTGATAGGGAGTGATTTTGCACGTGAAAATCCCACACGTCTGCGTGTGAATCGAAGAAAGGCCCTTAGCGCGTAAACCCATCAACAGCATATGCGCGTCCATGAAGTCACGTGCACGTGCAGGAAAATGTTGCGTGACACGTCCGAGTGTCAAAGCGTGTGATTGGAGAAAATAGACCTACACGCAGAAGTCACAAAGCGTGTAAATGGTTAAAATGGACCTACACGCAGTAGTGACAAAGCGTGTGATTGTTGAATATGGTTCTACACGCAGAAGTGACAAAGCGTGTGATTGGTGAAAATGGATCTACATGCAGAAGTGACAAAGCGTGTGATTGGTGAAAATGGGCCTAGCACGTACACGCCGCGTAAGTGACGCTGTACGTGTGGGCCTGTATATAAGGTACGTGTAGAACACCATTTCCTTGTACGTGCTTTTCGTGGAGAGCGAGTGGGTGAATTCTGTACTTCTTGTCGTTTCACACGCGATTTACTTCACGGCGTTTCCAGTTCGTACTCCCTGTTACCTCTGACAGCTTTTTCTCTTTTTTCTCTCGTACTGGTTTACCTGGGCCTGTTCCCTCAAACAGTGTCCCCTTCTACTGTTGTCCTGTCTCCTCAGACAGTGTACATATCTTCTTTTGGCGGGGGTGTTGCCAACCAAACGTGCTCATTTTTCACGCTCTTTTACCTGGCAGACGGTGAGCCACGCACGTATCTAACTTCTGTGCTTGCCCCGTGTGTAGCCTACCCCTTCAGAGGTCATTCTAGGCTGCGTGTGACACGCATACGTTCATTCTTGTGTTACTGGGTGCCACAGCGTAGTGCAGGTTTTTCTTTCTGCACACGTGGTCTAGGAGGGGTTGCGTGCACGTCATCTCCCTTTTTTGGGCCTCCTGTGCGTTGCGTGACCCGTCATCTTTCCCCAGGGGTTACAATCAGCCTTGCTAGAGCACTAGGGTACAATTACCATCTTGTACCCAACCCCTTTGACCCCCAATTGCCCAGGACTATAGTCTACAGCCACTCCCATACGCACATTAACATCAGTGCCATGGCTGGGAGGCGAGGATTCCGTAAGGGTGGCAAAGGTGGAAGAGCCACAAGTGGTGGCCGTGGTGGATCCGGTAGGGGACGTGGTCGTAACTTGCAGGGTGAGCCTGTCCCCCCATGTGCGGAGGACCAGTCAAGGGCACCCATTATCCCCCCCCCCCTCCCCCCCCGTTGAGGCTGATGTGGCTGACACCATCCATGCTCAGCCCTTGTTGGACCAGCCCATTGTGGCACCACACCTGGCTGACTCCATGGCTGACTTCCAGGTCAGCAGGGCTACCACACGTGCGCTGGTGCACGTTGATGCCATCATGCCACGTGGATCTGGGGCAGCAAGGTCATCTGCTGCCCCAAGTAGGCAGGGCGGAGAGGCTGCAGGGGCAGCTGCGGCTCCATCCACCCCAGCTCTCACACACCCAGCCAGGACAGTGTCCGTCCTAGTCCATTCTGCTGACATTCCCCATGACACCATTACACTTGAGCCAATGCCTGCACCAACTCCCATGCTGAGTGTGCAATCCCACACACCTGATACAGAGCCCACCAGGGCTCCTGCCCCTAGTGTCCAGAGCGGCGCAGGACACTCAGGATCACCACCACCTTCCAAGCGGAAGAGGAAGAGTGCTCGTCCGGCACAGGCTGATGCCCCAGACACGGCTACACAGTCCGGTCCGTCGAGGAAGCCCAGCTTCACGGATGACGAACTGAATGCACTTGTCGAGTATGTGTCCGGACATGATAACGAGATGGTCATTGTTGCAGGATCAAAGACCACACCTGCACAACGCCAGGCACACTGGCAGACCGTTGCGGACATCGTAAGTGCCCTTGGAATCATGAGGCGCACAGCCAATGATTGCTACAAGCGCTGGAATGACCTAAAGCGCAGGGCAAAGAAGAAGCTGGCCTCAAGTCATGCCGCAACTCTAGTGACTGGAGGTGGGTCTCACTCCACATGAGTCAGTCGCTGGGACCTACGTCACGGAGGAACAGATCCAAGGCGTGGGAGATCTGCCTGATTACGAGGCATTGTCCGGTGAGTGCACATGCATGTGTGTGTCATCCATGTGCATGGTGTGTGTGTGAGGGCATCTGTTGGTGTGCCAGGTGAGAGTGTGTGCGCCTGAGTCGAATGTGTCAGCCATGTGCTTCATACAATACATCCTGCACAGCTGCAATTGGCCATTGCAGTATCCCTTCTGCCAACAGTAGACATCTAGCCCAACAGCACCCCAGTTGCCCTTGAAGTGTCACCTTGCCACAACATTGTTGCTTATTTTCCTATGTTCAATCAGACAGATTGTATGCATTCCACCACTTATACTAGGCATTCCTCAGTCCTCTAGTCACATGTCTGGCATGGCCATGGTAAAGTGGAGTGACTTTGTTACCTGGATATCATATGTTCACACATGTCCCTGTGCAATTGGACCATATTGGACTGGCAGCTCCAGGTGATAAAGCAGACCTGTTTCAATTAGAAAAGCTATTGCATGTGGGAACTGGACAGAATGAATAAGTGCTGCCCTCCTCTCCATCTACACTCAATAGCAATGGCACATGCCATCTGTGTGATGGCATGTGTGTGTCACCTGGCAATCACAGGGCAATGTGTGATGCCACTGCCAGGCAGCATGCAGAAAATGTGTTCATCTTCCATCTTTGTGTAATGAGTGTGTGCCATTTGCCTGCCCTTCATACGCAGTGAGGGTGCATGCATGGGAGGGTCTTAGTCATGTGGGACATGTGTCAATCAAGTACTGGTTCTCTTGCTTCTCAGCCCTCATTGTGTGCCATGGTGCTAATGCGGGTTTCCATTTCTTTGTTATTATGTCATTGCAGGGGAAGACGCACCTGATACTGCTGGGGTTGTGGAGATGGTGCAGAGCCAGGAGGGGTCCGAGGGCCGACCAACCACCAGTGAGGGACGTGGTGTGCTGGTGGGTGAAAATCCACAAGTGCTACAGGTTGTGCTCTCAAGGGGTGTCTCTGGCTGCACCTCCCCCGAGCTGTACTCAGCTGTTGACTCGGATGATGAGACCTACGTGCCGTCGCAGGTGAGTGTTCCAGGGAGGGAATCTGTTCTGTCCCACCCACCTGCACCAGGGTCAGAACCCTCAATGGGGATGTCAGTGTTGGCAGCTAGGCCTTTGGTGGTTACGGATGCAGGGTCACACTCCGCGACATCTGATCCTGTTCTTGGGCCAGCAGATCAGAGGGGGAATGCAGTCCTGCAGCCTCAGGCAGTGCCGGCACAGCAAGGCGCAGTCCGCCTTGCCCCAGACAGGTGTGGTGGCCGCCGACGTGGTGGCCGTACGCCACCTGGCAATACCGCATGGGAGCAATCCATTTACGGTATGGCTACCCAACAGGCAGCATCATCCGAGATGATGGCTCAGGCCATGGATAGGGTGGCCACTTCCATTGTCCCCCCTGAAAGGCTGATGGAGCGACTAGAGCAGGCAACCGACTCCATCTGCCAGTCACACAGGGAGGACATGTTGGCGTCCAACAGGGACAGGCGGGCGGCACTGGCGACTCTGCAGGAGGCCATCTCCATAGAGTCCCAGGGCCACAGGGAAGCCCTGAGGCAGGAGCTACATCAACTCAGGACGACTCTAGTTGAGCTTGAGGCTTCAACACACCAAAGGACAGAACAGCAGCTGGAGCGTCTCACCCGTACGCTCTCAGCTGAGATGCAAGCAACGAGGGCGGAGGTCCGGGCATCCCGTGAGTTGTTGCATGGGGACCTCCGCACCCTCATCCTCCAGAACCAGACCTACCACACCCGCATGCTTGCAGCCATGGAGGAACAGAGTAGGGCCTTGCGTGGGCTGCCTCCCATAGTGCAACCACCTCCGGATGCAGCTGCACAGGGTGATAATAGCGACAGCAGTGATACTCCCACAATAGGGTAGCCGTGTGGGCCATGAGCCCATGGAGGTGTTTTATTTTCCCAGGATCCACACAGGTGGTTTCTGGCGTGCACCCTGACCTCGGACCTCCTGGGTGGCCTCCCCAACCCCCCCGGGCCCTTTAATGGCCATTTTTGTTTTTTTTTTATTTTTATTTTTATATTTTTTTTATATTTTTCCCAATTTTTTTGGGACAATTTGTTGGCTTCCGTGGTTCCTGTGGGCATACGCTGCATTGTGGCTGGGCACATGCAGGCTTGTCATGTATTAGGTTCAGATGCCTGGGTTTGAGTCACACACAGCCCTCCTGCTTCCCGTTTCCATGGGCTTGCAAAGGGTGTGCCCAAATGACATTGAAGTACATGGTGACATTGGACTCCCACTACATGTGTGGGTAGTGTAGTCAATACTGTGTATACATTCCTAGTGCATATTGCTGTTGTGTTGTACACTGCATGTTGCATTGATGTGTAACTCATCATCTGTGTCTGCCTCCCAATTTGCAGGTCCCTTCCTCATGTCTACACAAGGCCCTCTAGTCTGGAGATGGGGTCCTGGTTGGCAGCAGTGCACCTACAACTCTACATGGCACCAACACTGTTCAGTTGGAAGTGGTGGGAGTGCAGGCATATCCAGGTGGTGAGACAACTGATTTATCACATTACCGAAGTCATGTTAATGGTAGTACCTGCTCAAGTTTGTTGTTGGTCCTGCATTACAGTGAGCATTTCAGGTGTAGGAAGTTTCAATTGGGAACACTGTACATTGCAACACTTGTCATGTTGTGGGGATTACTTTGTTTACCTGCACATAGCATGACATGGCACGGTGTGTTGTGTGGCGGTGCTGGGGATGGGTTGGGTGACATGGCACTGTCCTCTTGTTGCATTTAGCAAGTGGGTATTAATTTTGGCTGCTTGGATGTGTTTCTTCACAAAACTGCATTGGTGTTGTGTGTGGGTAGGGATGCACACATTGTAACACTTCCAGGTGAACAATCTCAGGCTGATATGCTTTTCACGGTTGAATCTCCAGACATTCAGGATCAGTGTCAGGTTGAGTCATCATTGACTGTCAGATGGAATGTGCCAGGGCAGTGTGCACTCCACAGGGGAGTGAATACTATGTGAAGTAATTAGCCACTAGCTGTGTACGGGCTGCCTCCCCCCGTGCCCTTTCCCCTCCCATGCGCAGCGGCTGTGCATGTGGTTGGGGATGTGGGGCCACCACCATGTCCACGGGCAGGCCCCGGCGTGTTGCAACGTTGTGCAGGACACATGCTGCCACTATGATCCTGCACACTACTGGGGGAGCGTATAACAGCTGCCCGCCAGAACGGTCAAGGGAGCGAAAGCGTGACTTTAGCACTCCGAATGTGCGCTCCACTATGCCCCGGGTTGTAATGTGGGCTGTGTTATATCTTACCTGGGGTGGCGTGGTGGGGTTCCGAATTGGCGTCATCATGTGGGGGCTGAGAGGGTAGGCACTGTCCCCTGTGGAGGTGGTGATTGGTATCATTGGTGGGGTTGTGACCTTGCTCAGTATCCAACATGCATGCATGTGCAGTGGCATACATACTCACCAAGCAGCCATGTATCGCCATGCCGCCCAGCATCTATGTCCCGGCATAGGGTGGACATTCGGTAAATGAAGCTGTCGTGGGTGGACCCGGGATAGTTGGCATATACTGAGGTGATGATTCCCTTGGCATTACATACTACCTGCACGTTGATGGAATGCCAGTGCTTGCGGTTCCTATAGATGTGCTCAGATGCCCTGGGGGGACGTAGAGCCACATGGGTGCAGTCGATGGCACCTAGCACTTTGGGGAATCGTGCCACACCGTAAAAATCCTGGGCCGCAGCATGCCTTTCTGCAGGTGTTCTGGGCAGGTATATGTGCCTGCGGACTGATGGGCGTGCAGTGATGATGTCCAAGACCTGGTGTAGGCAGCGTGACTGGGTGGCCTGTGACACCCCACCCACTATGGCACTTGTCCGCTGAAATGATCCAGTGGCTAAGAAGTGCAGTACATTGAGGACCTTCTCCAGGGGGCTGAGTGCTTGGGAGCACAGGGTGGGTGATGTGAGGTCATCCTCCCACTCACTCACCAGGTCCAGTATTATGTGTGGTGGAAACCTGTACCTTCCATACACCTGGTCATCAGGCATCCCGAACATGCTGGTTCTGGGTGTGAATATTCTGGCCCTGACTCTCCTCCTCCTCCTCCTTTGGTAGCCCACTGCCACTGCTGCTAGGAACGGTATGTTCATCCTGGCATCTGGCTTGTCATTTGATAAGTGCGCAAATTAATGCTTTGCGCGTGTACTAGGCGAGCGTGTGACCCGCGCACCCCTGGAATCTAGTTCCCAGTCCAATAGCGTGTGGAAATTCCCACGCACCACGGGATACAGGTGCGCTGACGTACTTGCGTGTGTAAGTGCCCGCGCACCCCTGAAATACACGTACATAGGCCAATCGCGTGTAAGCGCACTTTTGTCCAATGACACGCGATGACACTCGGACGTGCAGTATTTTCACGTGTGCTCCGTCATCACGTGCTGAGTGGGGAACACCCGTGCGGGTCACGTCACAGACGCGCTTACGTGCTGAGGGACTCTGGTCCAATAGAATCGCGTATGCGTGCTGACGCGCTTACGCGCTAAGGGCCTTTCCTCGGATTTCACGCTGACGTGCAGGATTTTCACGTGCCAAATCACTCCGTATCAAGCTGGCCACCCGAAAACACACGGAAGACCACGCTCCTGCCCAGAAGGCCGAGTTACTGCCCCCCAGTGCCCCGAGCAGCCTCCCACGTGCCATCTGCTGCTGCCTGCCTGCCTGCCTGCCTGCTGCCACCGTGCCCTGCCATTTGGTGCCTGCACATCAGCCATCTGCAGGGGTCCAGTTGCTGTGTCCACCCCTGCTGGAACTGAAGACTCCCAACTGGGATTACATCGCTCCACAGCCCAGCCCCAGGACCCAGTTGCCCACCCACACCTGCCTCTGGGGTTGCCATGTCGGGCACTTCCACATCTGGCACCAGTGGCAACCCCAGGCCAGAGGGGCACCAGCTTCACTGCCACCGAAGTTGGTGTCCTGGTGGAGCATGTCCTGGGGCAGTATGATGCCCTCTTTGCATCGTCCCGCGCCAGCAAGGAAGGACGGGAGAGGATCTGGGACGACTGTGTGGTTGCAATCAACGCGGAGGGGGTGGCAACCCGCAACGTCCAGAAGATCAAGAAGCGCTGGGAGGACTTGAGGTCCAGGACCCTTGTGAAGGCCCGGCGCCTCGTGGAGGGGGGCCGGGGCCACATGAGTTCCATCCAGAAGAGGGTCCTGGAACGCGTACGCCCAGCGCTCCACGCCCAGATCCTTGAGAGGGAGGCCCGTCTGGAGTTGAGCGGTAAGTGTCCAAGCATTACTGTGTGAGACAGAGCATGTTGCGGTGTGCTGGTTCTATGACACTTGCCTGTATGTGTGCCATAGGCCATGTATGCATGTATGTGTGCAGGGACATCATGGTAATGCATGTGCGACCAGTGATGTGTGACCCACGTGGTTGTTGCATGTGTCCAAATGCGGCATGGGGAGCCCTATGCAGATTTTGAACATGAGAGCATGCCAGTCTCTGTACCTGGACATGGGTGGGGGTGAGGGGTGGGTGCTGATGCCAGGTACATATATGGTAGCCATGTCTGTGTGCCTGACCTGCATGTCTGTGACTTGTGCATGCCATGGATGCATGACACATGTGTGTGACAATGCACAGATTCAGTGAAGCAGCCAACTTACCCTTGTTTTGGCTGTGTTTGGTGTGTTTGGGGCCAGATGGATGTGACTGAGGTGAAGTGTGTGCATGTGATATGCATGAGCCATGATGCATGTGAGTTGCATATCATTGAATGTTTCAAGAGTCCATTGGACATGCATGGAAATATCCATGGCATGCAGCATGCCTGTTACTGTGTGTGTTTTGCCTGGACTGACCCATGTATTGTGGAGGGACATGATGGAAGTGTACTTTGACAGTGGTGCTCATCTGCTATTGCTTCCTGTCTAGGGGACCATTGTGCAGTACCCTGATGCTTGTGTTCTTTGTCTCCCTCTACGCAGCGGCTAGTGAAGAAGAGGGCGGAGACGGCGCTGTGGAGCAAGGCGGCGGGGATGCACCCACGGCTGCAGCGGAAGGGGTGGGTGAGCCCCCACAGGGGCCTGCTACGGCGGGAGACGGTGAGGAGCCATCCAGGTTGGTGGTTTGCACAGAGGAGGAGGAGGCCGCCACTGGGGTACACATGGGGCCTGGTGGGGGCATCCCTGCTGGTGCAAGTGGTGCAGTCCAGGGCCAGGGGCAGGAGGCAACACAGGTCACCGTGGAGGGGCCTGTGCATGTCGCTGTCCCTGACCCTGTGAGTGCACCACCATGCACCAGCAGGGATGCCCCGTCCCAGGCCCGTCCGCAGGTAGTGGGGATGTCCATGTCAACTGACTCCCCTCCACCTGCGGACGTGGGAACCCCTGGCCGTGTGGAGAAGGTCCTGATTGGGGTCGCGATGCGCACGGCTGTGATTCGTGATGCCGTGCGTGCTTCCCGGGAGGAGCACGAACGTCATCACGAAGTGCACCGTGCCGACGTGGCCCAATTGGGATCGGCCATGTTCGGGGGTTTCCTGCATGTGTTGGCCAATGTGGCGGCCCTCTCCTCCTCTGTGCAGGCTATCCACCAGTCGTTCTCCTTGCCGTCTTCCGGGCCAGATGCCACCAGGGCCCCCTGTGGACCTGCCCCGACCAATGCAGCCAGCTCGGTGGGGATCCCATCCCTGCCACAGTTGGGAGTCGGAGGTCCAGCAGGGGTGGACAACACTGCAACTGGACCCCAGCAGATGGAAGATGTGACAGCATCATCAGGCAGGGCACGTGCACGACGGCGTCGGTGGTTTCCATCAGCCTGGATGCCGTCGTGCTGGCAGAGGCAGTGGCGTCGGAGGCAGCAGCGGGCTCGACATGGGAGGCATAATGGCTCGGGGCCATCAAGATCAGAGGGGCAGCCATCGGCCGGAGGGCAGGGCAACCCTGGGATGGTGGTGTCTTCCGTGTGGGAGGAGTTGGTCCAGCGGATAGGTGCGGAGCGGCAGCGGGCGGAAGAGGAGCGGCTCGCCATGGTCAGGGCGGAGTTCTCCATGCGTCGGGCATTGAGGCGGGCTGAGTGCCTCGAGGAAGCTCGCAGGGAGTTTGAGCTGAACATGGGGTTATCCCTGCGAGACCTCGGGGCCAGGACAGAGTCCCGCCTCCAGGACATCGACATGGAGTTCGATGATGCCCTGGCCAGCAACATCACCAAGTGAGCCGCAGGACTTGCCCGCTGCCTTTGTATATAGTTATTTAGTTAGTTAGTGTTAGGTTTCCTTTATTTTGTTTTATTATTTTGGACCGCTCGGACAATGGCCACTTTTTTGTATATATTTTTTAGATTAGGTAGTAGTAGGTTTCATTTATGGTGTTGGGCTCATGGACCCTGGAACATTCCTGTATATAGTTTGCTTTTTGTAGATACTTCTTTTTCAGTTCTTATTGTGTTCACCATGAGGAAATGGTTTTTCATATTTTTTCATACTACATGATATTGCTTTGGACGACAATTTTTTTTTATTCCTTTGTTTTTTTGGTTATGACTTTTGTTCTCGGACATGGACCATTAATTTGCTTATCCACATAGTTGTATGTTTGATTTGTTTACTTATTTTTTATCTATAATACATTTTTTATTTTTACTTTCACTTGTGTTATTTTCTCATTGGTTTCATACATGTCATGATATGTGTTTTGACATTCACTTGCACCCATTGTGTATGTGTGTGTGTCGGGCATGTGTCCATTTACATTGTTGCCATTGGGGTTGTATCATGTAATTGCATTCACTATGTGGGTGGATGCTATCCTTGCCTGGGTGTTTGTGCTGGGTATGCTGCCCATTACTGCCATGATTGTGTATGGTCAGGACCTGGGGCCAGGGGGACATGTGTGGGTGCCTGGTGGAGGCTGCCCCTGGATGGTGGGGGGTGGGGGTGGTGGGAGACATGAGTGGGGGCCTGGTGGAGGCTGCCCCTGGATGGTGGGGGGTGGGGGTGGTGGGAGACATGAGTGGGGGCCTGGTGGAGGCTGCCCCTGGATGGTGGGGGGTGGGGGTGGTGGGAGACATGAGTGGGGGCCTCGTGGAGGCTGCCCCTGGATGGTGGGGGGTGGGGGTGGTGGGAGACATGAGTGGGGGCCTGGTGGAGGCTGCCCCTGGATGGTGGGGGGTGGGGGTGGTGGGAGACATGAGTGGGGGCCTGGTGGAGGCTGCCCCTGGATGGTGGGGGGTGGGGGTGGTGGGAGACATGAGTGGGGGCCTGGTGGAGGCTGCCCCTGGATGGTGGGGGGTGGGGGTGGTGGGAGACATGGGTGGGGGCCTGGTGGAGGCTGCCCCTGGATGGTGGGGGGTGGGGGTGGTGGGAGACATGAGTGGGGGCCTGGTGGAGGCTGCCCCTGGATGGTGGGGGGTGGGGGTGGTGGGAGACATGAGTGGGGGCCTGGTGGAGGCTGACCCTGCACTGCTGGGGGGTGGGGGTGGTGGGAGACATGAGTGGGGGCCTGGCGGAGGCTGCCCCTGGATGGTGGGGGGTGGGGGTGATAGGGGACATGAGTGGGGGCCTGGTGGAGGGTGCCCCTGGATGGTGGGGGGTGGGGGTGGTGGGAGACATGAGTGGGGGCCTGGTGGAGGCTGCCCCTGGATGGTGGGGGGTGGGGGTGATAGGGGACATGAGTGGGGGCCTGGTGGAGGGTGCCCCTGGATGGTGGGTGGTGGGGGTGATAGGGGACATGAGTGGGGGCCTGGGGGAGGTTGCCCCTGCACTGCTGGGGGGTGGGGGTGGTGGGAGACATGGGTGGGGGCCTGGTGGAGGCTGCCCCTGGATGGTGGGGGGTGGGGGTGGTGGGAGACATGAGTGGGGGCCTGGTGGAGGATGACCCTGCACTGCTGGGGGGTGGGGGTGGTGGGAGACATGAGTGGGGGTCTGGTGGAGGCTGCCCCTGGATGGTGGGGGGTGGGGGTGGTGGGAGACATGAGTGGGGGCCTGGTGGAGGCTGACCCTGCACTGCTGGGGGGTGGGGGTGGTGGGAGACATGAGTGGGGGCCTGGTGGAGGCTGCCCCTGGATGGTGGGGGGTGGGGGTGATAGGGGACATGAGTGGGGGCCTGGTGGAGGGTGCCCCTGGATGGTGGGGGGTGGGGGTGGTAGGGGACATGAGTGGGGGCCTGGTGGAGGTTGCCCCTGCACTGCCGGGGGGTGGGGGTGGTGGGAGACATGGGTGGGGGCCTGGTGGAGGCTGCCCCTGGATGGTGGGGGGTGGGGGTGGTGGGAGACATGAGTGGGGGCCTGGTGGAGGCTGACCCTGCACTGCTGGGGGGTGGGGGTGGTGGGAGACATGAGTGGGGGCCTGGTGGAGGCTGCCCCTGGATGGTGGGGGGTGGGGGTGATAGGGGACATGAGTGGGGGCCTGGTGGAGGGTGCCCCTGGATGGTGGGGGTGGTAGGGGACATGAGTGGGGGCCTGGTGGAGGTTGCCCCTGCACTGCTGGGGGGTGGGGGTGGTGGGAGACATGGGTGGGGGCCTGGTGGAGGCTGCCCCTGGATGGTGGGGGGTGGGGGTGATAGGGGACATGAGTGGGGGCCTGGTGGAGGGTGCCCCTGGATGGTGGGGGGTGGGGGTGATAGGGGACATGAGTGGGGGCCTGGTGGAGGTTGCCCCTGCACTGCTGGGGGGTGGGGGTGGTGGGAGACATGAGTGGGGGCCTGGTGGAGGCTGACCCTGGATGGTGGGGGTGGGGGTGGTGGGAGACATGGGTGGGGGCCTGGTGGAGGCTGCCCCTGGATGGTGTGGGGTGGGGGTGGTGGGAGACATGAGTGGGGGCCTGGTGGAGGTTGCCCCTGGATGGTGGGGGGTGGGGGTGGTGGGAGACATCGGTGGGGGCCTGGTGGAGGCTGCCCCTGGATGGTGGGGGGTGGGGGTGGTGGGAGACATGGGTGGGGGCCTGGTGGAGGCTGACCCTGCACTGCTGGGGGGTGGGGGGGGTGGGAGACATGGGTGGGGGCCTGGTGGAGGCTGCCCCTGGATGGTGGGGGGTGGGGGTGGTGGGAGACATGAGTGGGGGCCTGGTGGAGGGTGCCCCTGGATGTTGGGGGGTGGGGGTGATAGGGGACATGAGCAGGTGTGCAGGCTAGTCCCCTGTTTTGTGGGCTGCCTGCAGGGGCCGTGGAGGGTGTACAGGGAACACCTGTGAGGACCCACCCAGCCTAATCGCGTGTGTAACTTCCCACGCACCCCTGTAATACACGTACCAAGCCAAATCGCGTGTGATAATTCCCGCGCACCCCTGAAATACACGCGCCCTGGCTATTCGCGTGTGGAAATTCCCGCGCACCCCTGAAATACACGTACCCTGCTGTAATCGCGTGTGGGACTTCCCGCGCACCCCTGAAATACACGCGCCCAGCCTATTCGCGTGTGGAAATTCCCGCGCACCCCTGAAATACACGTACCCTGCTGTAATCGCGTGTGGAACTTCCCGCGCACCCCTGAAATACACGCGCCCAGGCTATTCGCGTGTGGAAATTCCCGCGCACCCCTGAAATACACGCGCCCAGGCTATTCGCGTGTGGAACTTCCCGCGCACCCCTGAAATACACGCGCCCAGGCTATTCGCGTGTGGAAATTCCAGCGCACCCCTGAAATACACGCGCCCAGGCTATTCGCGTGTGTAAATTCCCGCGCACCCCTGAAATACACGCGCCCAGGCTATTCGCGTGTGGAACTTCCCGCGCACCCCTGAAATACACGCGCCCAGGCTATTCGCGTGTGGAACTTCCCGCGCACCCCTGAAATACACGCGCCCATGCTATTCGCGTGTGGAAATTCCCGCGCACCCCTGAAATACACGCGCCCAGGCTATTCGCGTGTGGAACTTCCCGCGAACCCCTGAAATACACGCGCCCAGGCTATTCGCGTGTGGAAATTCCCGCGCACCCCTGAAATACACGCGCCCAGGCTATTCGCGTGTGGAAATTCCCGCGCACCACTGAAATACACGCGCCCAGGCTATTCGCGTGTGGAAGTTCCCGCGCACCCCTGAAATACACGTACCCTGCTGTAATCACGTGTGGGACTTCCCGCGCACCCCTGAAATACACCTACCCTGATGGAATCGCGTGTGGACCTTCCTGCGCACCCCTGAAATCCACGTACCCGGCCAAATCGCGTGTGAGACTTCCCGCGCACCCCGGTATACACGCACACGTATTTTTTGTCAGCGTGTCCGTGTTTGTGGGTACCCCTTTGCACGTCATTTTTCCTGGAGGGCCACAGTATAGGACATTCATCATGGCAGTATATGGGTGCTATTTGTTGGCGCACCTTTTGGCGCACATTTCTTACAGCTGCAGAGACGCTACCGCCTGCTTTCTTGTGGCGGTCGTGTTTGTGCCTGTGCGCTGGTTTGAGCGTGCGCTTTTTTGCCCTATTCTATTCCATGAATACGTGTTGTAGGCGAGCGTGTGGGCGTTCCGCGCACTTGTGCCCTGTGCTTCCCCCGTGACGCCCACGTTTTTGCAAGTTGTTCCCCATTCCGAGTGTTACGCCCGTGTTCCGCCTACTTTTGTTGCGTGCGCCGCGCTATGTGCGAATTTCGCTGTGGCCTGTGCGATTTTCGCTGTGACCTGGCGCACGCTGTTTGTTGGCCTGTGCGCCAACGTGCGCCAACGTGCGCTGCGCACTTTTTTATCGCACATCCGCTGGTTTTCTCGCGCACGGCCTTCCATGAATCGACGTGCGCTGCTTTTCGTGCGATTTTCGCACTTGCACTGCGATTTTCGCTATTCCACTGCGATTCGCACGTTTTTGCCCACTTGCGCCGCGCTAATTATTCCATGAATCGGCCTGTTAACGTGCTATATCGCACATATATGACCCCACACAGAATAGCCCAGTTCAACAGGCAAGCCCCCCACAGATGCACATAGTGTAAATCGGAAAACGCTGACCTTTGGCACATGTTCTGGAGTTGCCCCAGGGTATGTCACCTCTGGGCTAGAGTTGAGCAAACATGCAGGTCGGCTGGCATGACCAGATACGACTGGTCTCCCAAAGAATGCCTGTTGGGCACATACCCTCGTCTAGCCAAGATAAAACATGCAACTAAACTCATGGACCTGGCTTGCGTGTTAACAAAAAGAACCATTGCAATGGCCTGTAAGCGGGCAGGTGACCCACAACACTTGACATGGCACCGGGAAATGAAACGATGGGTAGAGGCAGGGACTCAGGCCTGGGAGGACGGAGTCCTCAGATCCCCAGACGACGCAAGCATGGCATTGGATGCATGGAAAACCCTAACACGAGAGGTGTTCCACCCTTCAGACGACAAACCGCCTTGAACAAACAACCCTGCGGATCACCAACGCCCTACCCCCAGGATAGCCTACCTGGGTAGCGCGGCAAACAGGCCACCCACTTCTCTTCACCTCTCTCCTCTCCCCCTTCCCCTCACCCCCTGGAATCCCACTCAGTCCCTTCAGACGCCCACCGTACCTACCTAGCTGGAACAAGAACTACACACCAGAGAACACTGCAGTTCAATTGTATTGTTTGGTTATCTGTTGTGTTAAAACGTTACTATTGGTATGCAATTCTGATATGATGATATGTCTGTAACAGTACGAAATGCCAATAAACATATTTAAAAATAAATTAAACACACAAAGGCACAATGAATATTCATATGACCCCTCTGGTCTTTGAGGCAAACAAAGGCAGTCTCTGTTTTGGTGAAGTGGAAGAGGGGGACAAAAACGACCCAGCCATGTAAAATGGATTCTGCCCACTGGAACCATATTACACGGGCGAAAAAGCCACCATCAGCCTTACATCCTGACTAACAGAGAAGGGTCACCGCTGGGAGACTACCAGACACATTTGGGGTGCCACTGCCTAATGAGCAATAAAGACCTTGAGGCACAGCACATTATAACAGAGCCCCACTGTCAAGTTAGGTTTCGATTAAGCCTTGCTGGGAGAAAATCAAAGTTCAAACCCCATAAAAGCCAGCAGAAAGTGCAGGGTGCTAGTGCATGTGTTAAAAAGTGGGTGTTCTTCCAAACGGCCTTGTATGCCTAGTATATTGTCCTACTGTCCTCACTCCTGTCATTGTCCTCTGACTCCTCCGAGTGGCTGAGTGTCTCCATGGGCAAGCCACTAACAGTCACTCTCACAGGCAGCTCCCAGGAGCAGTCGGATCAACGCTTTGAGTGTTGCTAGCCATGATGTGTCCTCCTTGCTCTAGCAAAGAATGGGCAATGGGCACTCCATGAAGAAGGGGTCCTCTATCATAGGCCTTTTATTGGGCCCTTATCTTCTGCAGCAGGAAAACATTTTGACAAGACCATTAGCAAAAAGTCAAAAAGCCTGAGAGTCAGACTCAAACTAACCTTTCACTCCCTTCGATATGTATCCCTATCACACTCATGCCTTGACTGGGTCATTCAACCTATGTCTAGACCAGGCTGCTCTATCAACTTTCTCCCCTGGCTGTTGCTGGCGAAAATAACATCATCCTGATCTGAAACAGAAACCCATAGAGAGACCCGGGTGGCCTCAAATTACATGAATATTGTATTCTTCTTTCTGGTACAGGGCTCTGCAAGCAGGGTAAAGGCTTGCACCCTCTTGTCTGGCTTTTATAGTGAGACCCAGAGGGTGGTTACAACTCAAGTAAGCCATATTAGCCTTGGCTCTAGCTTCTCATGCTGCTGACTTATAGGTGGAGGTCATTGACATGCACACAAATATGGATTTACCCCATGTTTTATCTTCCTCCAAACCCTCACAATGGTGAATGTTCCACCAGCTTGATCAACAAATGCTACTCCTAAGGCAAACACCCGGGTCTCCCAGAAGAAAGGAACTGAGCTGAGAGACACAAAGTGGAAACCAAGAAATACTTGGGTTCACTGTTAGCTGAGTAGCTCTACAGGTGCTATGTTTTCCCTATTCAAAAGGAAGATAGTTAAGAGGAGTCTGACACTATTGATGCAAGTTTATGGTTATGCCGCTGCTTGCCTGACAGATAATGCCACAGACTGTGATTACTGTGGCCGAGGATAGATCATAGATGCAAAACATTCTCACTCTCCCACCACTTAAAACATTAATATACGCTTATGTAACCAAAACACTGTTTTGATGCCAAGGTCTGCTTTTATGTAAATTGAGTTTTGTGGAACTATTTGAAATATTTGTCACCAATACAGAAGCTGTCAATTGATGTCTTCTCCGTTTCAGGGCAGCCTATCAGATTGAATTTATCCACATAGTGTGTTGCATGATAATAGATGTTCATGATGTCTGGATGCAGGTTTTTTGTACATTTTATTCTATTGGTGTGTTTTTAAAACGGACAAATACAAACATATCTTTTTACAGGGGATGATTGAAAGGAAAAGGGAAGGCGGTTTATGCCCAGCCAATGAAAAGGTACATGAGTGGCGTTTACCAATGGTTGTTGACTGCACAGAGCCAGAACGTCCTAGTACACCAACCTGCAGTTACATCTAATGGGAGGGGACAACGAACAAGGGGGGAACGTTTTAAAATTGTACCACACTGATTATTTAACTTCACAGGACCTGACAGCAAACCAAGACAGATCAGGCCAAAGTGCTTGTTGGGTAGGGGGAGGTGCAGAGTCATAGTGTATTCGGGAGTCCACCTTTAGTGCTGTATGGTTAGGAAACCTGCACAAGCTGCAGGTTAGGAGCAAGAAGGAGGGGGCAGACCAGCAGGGGGGCTGGAGTAAAGACCTATTCACAAGAGAGCTGTGGGAGGGACTACATGGAAAAGGACGAAGGTAAACGAGCGCTGAGTAGTCCTAACCTAGAGCCCATATCTTTAAATGCTATCTGGAAAGTATCTAGCCCAGGTGGGTCTTCATAGGATTATTTCCTGCTGTTTCCGGGACTGAGCAAACTCAGTAAAACAAACAATTATATTCACTTCAATGCAAGTGAAGGCAGTGGCTCAGCCCTATAGAGGCATATCGTCTGGAATATAAAACAGGAGTACAACAGAATAAAACGGTTAATTGAGTCATTAGCTAATCCAATCTCCTGTGTGTCTACGAAGAAATAATAAAACGTTGACATCTGCAAATTCAACACTGGCACATCCCATTAATTAAATCATTAATCTTCTAATAGGTGCTTAACTATTTTTAAAGGTGGCTCTAAAAACAGTGCATCACCATTTGGAACTAGATGTAACATCAAAATACATGACCATTTATCCCACCCACATGCCATTATTACTGCGCAAGAGGCTCTTTTGGGGATTATCCCCAAGAGATGCTTTCTAGGAACAAATATAAGAGGCATCTGGCACATCCCAAACTGGCTCAGTTACAGACTGAACTCCTGTGCCCCTGAGTATGCACTGCCCTTATGTTCCGCCTGTCTCAATCAGGACAAGCACAACTTCCCAACAAGCACAACCTGAAGCCCTCCCGGTTAAATAATTTCCAAGGACCTGCAACACGACCCAGACATGACCCAGACATGACCCAGACGTGATTGTTTCCCCTCACATCCACACCAACATCGGTAAATCAAGCTGCACCTACGCACACACCAGTAATGTTTCACTTGAACCTTGGTGAGCTTGACAAAGTTGGAACTGCTCATAATCAGAAATTGCAAGTGGGCTGAAGTACTCTGCAGTTCTACTGGGGTATGTAACCAATGCATGTAATCAATCCCCAGCCAGCAGAAGTTTGAAAATTCAGCGGGCCTCCTCACCCACCAAGTATAACATTGGTGACTTCTTTGTCCCAGCCCCCTCTCAGCATGGCCTCTGGAAGACCTATTCATCCTGACCATCCACCTGTTTTGCCACATTCATGGCAAATTGGAGGTCATCTGGTGACTTAGGGTGGAGGATGAAGCGTCATATTTACAATGCAAGTAGAGTTCTTACCAAGTTGCAGTCTATTAAGAGCAGCACGCTGCAGATGATTAAAGGCAGCGGTCCCAGCATGAGGGACCTCCTGACTGTGCTGCTTCTGTGATGGGTAGGAAGAAGGGGGCGGACCCTTGGAGGACATGATTACTGGTGCTTATTAAAATGATAAATATAAGGGCTAACTTTCCCTACTGCAAGAGGGATATCCCTGCCTATATAAATACCTCAAGGTGCTTGTCAGTCATCAGGAAATTTAACATGAATATGTCCACATTCCAAAACTAATTCTAACTGAACCTACCACTATTTTAACTAACTTAAATTATACTAGGAGAATGTCTCCCCTCTTCTGGTTATCTCTTATAGCAATGCCTCTTCTTAGTCCATCGTTCTCGAAAAAAAGATATCTTCAAATAGTCTCTTGCCACCTTCTGGACAAGATCTTATAACTCTTTTACATTGCACTTGGGTTTTGTCTCCCCTTTAGGGACAGTTGTTCAACAGTCCTTTCAATTACTCTTTCTTATACTTTGTTCCAGACTTAGATGCATTTGTGACTCTTGTGACCCAGACCTTAGGTTGGTTATCCTTTGTAGTGACTTGACCTTCGCCCTCTCCTGCGGTTGCTCAGTTTGATTATTTCTCCTCTTATCTGGTTCACTTGATTTCACTTCCCATTCATTTAAAAAGTTCTCTCTCTGGTTTTCTCTACTCTTTGTTTCTTAAAACATGGGTTACTTTCCCCCTTTTCCAGGGGTGTTTGTGCCCAGTTCTTAACACTTTCTATTTAATGGCTTTATGTTTGGTATCTCGTCAATTTCACTTGGATGAGTTTCTCCTGCTCCATAATGATACCCTGATGCCCTGTTGCCCTCCTGGTACTCCCGTTCTCCCTGTTACCTCTGTATCTGCAGGGCAATGCTGTCTGGCTCGTAACTCTCGGATTCTCTTTCTCTGCTACGAATCTCAAGCTTCTCCTAGTTGTCGGTGTCCCACCCTTGAGCAACTCTCTCATTGACTCCCCCGATGGGTGGTTTTGGTGCTGTTCGATGGGCACAACGCCCACCACAGCACCACCGCAATGAGGATTCCCTTCTCCATAGTGGGTCTCCTTGTGAGGTCCCACTTGCCCAGACCCATAAAGAGGGTCTTGTGGAGCAGGCTCACATCCCTAGCCTCAAAGGGGGATGCTCCCTCTTGGGGAGAAGGGATGAATACCCTTGATTTGTTACACCTCCAAGGTCCAACAGGAGTGATTGTCAAATGCAGCTAACCCACTGATCCACAATGGTACGGATAACCCCACCTTGTCGCCAGTTGGTGTGTTGGGAAAAGGCGCAATGGCATATGTAGATTCTGACACATAGTGATTTCAGGACAGAGTTTCAACCGGCATCATCATGGTGAGTGCAAGTAAGCATTTAACCACTGGGTCAACGAGCCCAGCATACAGTGTAAAACATAACACTAAAAACATCTATATATACCCAATGAAGCCCATTCAGGGTGAAACACATTCTTTGTTTTTTCTTGTCTACTGCCCCCATGTCCATGGAAATGAATTAATAAAGGACTATTTTTGCGGCATCTTACCAAGGGATTGAGTCTCTATCTTGGCTTTTTATATTTTAGCCTGAGTGTCGCTGCATCTTGGACTGCTCCACAGCCCACTCTTGCCTTTCATATATATATATTATAGGCGGAGATAGCCACCCTATAGTTAAGGTGAGTTGGACTCCCATAGGAACCCCTTAAAATTCCATTGTTAATAACTTTTGATTAGAGTTATGGATTTTACCAACATTTCAATAGTGATTAAGGACTAGCGTGCGCCCCCGGACTGCAAAGTTTCATAAAGATACGTTAAGTAGTAAGAAAGTTATTAAAAGGACAAAAAAAAGGTTTTTCCGAAGTTGCGGCCTGCTTCCCATTAATTTTCCCATAGACAAACTAGATCAGTTTTTGCCAAAGCGCACAGCACAAATCACTGGACGTATTTGGACTAGGTCCAAAACCCTCGGGCGAGACATGGTATTCCTCCTGTTCTTGTACACACCTACCTGACATCCCCTCAGTTGTCATGCGATTTTGCCAGCAGAGTCCCATCATACCTCAGTACCTTTCTGTCAGAAAAGGAGAAAACGACCAGGGAAATTAAAACCCAATAGAAAATCCATTTACCCATCACAATACATTTACCCCCTTCATCCTGACAAAAACCTACATGGTTTTTCCATGATCTCCAGGAAAATCTACAACTCCCACAATCCCTACTTCCATTGTAGAAGTCCAACTACTGGGACGAAGAAGGGGCAGAAGGGAGTCATGAGGATTGCCCATAGGAATCTATGGCCAATAAATTCCTATGGACAGTCTCCATGTTGTCTCAATAATGAAGTCAGGCAGAGTCAGGCAGGGAGGGACAACTACTCACACCTGACTCCAAACCACGCTTTCAAAGAGTAAAAAAGACACACTTTGAGCACGCTGGGGATGATGAAGGAACCGTGAAGACCAGAAGGAGAAGTCAGCAGCTGGGGAACCTTGGGAAGCCAGAAAGGGGGACGGAATGCCAAGACACTGAAGCCTGTGAGTACAAAGGGAACTACAGTGTGGCAGGGGAGCCGTGCCCCAGGGAACCAAAACTCCAGCTACACTTTTCTGGTAGTGTTCAAATCAGTGCTTGGTCCCTGGGTGAGCTCCAGAACCTCGGGTAGTTGAAGGACAGGCGCTGGGACCCTGACCTCAAGTGAATCCCCTTTAAAGACCTGCTAACACCTCATCACTGAGGATAGAAATATGGAGACCTTGTGACTCGAGGGAAGCTAAGATGGGATAACCTGTTGGGTCAAGAACTTTGTGTAAATCCCACAAGTGCCTGTAACTGGCAAAGGTGGAGCAAAACCTTGAATGTGCATTCTGGGACTTGTAGCCCAAAAGAGCAAATCTGTGAGACAGAGTGGTCCTGCACTGTGTGTGTGCCCAATCAAAGGTCTCTGTAAGGTATCCAGCTGAGAAGTGAAAGTTAAATAATTGTAAAGCATTGTAAATCGAAGTGGTCCTGCGACGGGTCAAGCAAAATCCTGCGCACAGTCGAAAGTATTCGATGCTGGTGTCAAAAGGGGTCTGAGCCCGAAAGAGGGGGATCCATGGTCCGAGCCCGAATGAGGAAGACGAAATTGGGAACATTGTGTAAAAAGAGATCTTAGCCTGGACGAGGGGGACCCGTGGTCCGAGCCCAAAAAAGGGAGATCAATCCTGAACGAAGGAATGTGAGAATCTTGACAAAAGAAAGGAACTTTTGTGTTTTGTTTGCTACATCAGACCCTCTGCAGTAAGAGACTTTGAATGGCAAAGAGACTTTGGCACAGAAGGCCCTGATACTGAGCTATTGAACTGTACGAGTAACAAAAGGAACTACAAGTAGCAGCAGTCACTTGGAAAGAAGGTTACACTGTGTGTTTTGAGAAGTAAAGTGAACTTTGTTTCAAGGCGGAGGAAGCATGTGTTTTGACAAGAGACGTTTCTTTTGAGAATCCTTTTTGCTCCTTAAATAAAGACTTTGCCAGAGTGCTGTGAGACCAGCTGAACCATTGAACTCTGTCGTTGTGCCGAGGAAGCCAGAGTGTGCACAAGGCTCGAGCGTGCTGCCTTGTCCCATACTGAAAGCATGGGCAAGGGAGGCCAACTGCTCAACTGTCCTGACATATTGTTTCTTGAACACTTTTCCTTTTTTGCATATTCTCCTGTCCCACACCATTTTGTGTTTAGAAGTAAAGTTTGGCAATAGATTTATTAGCATAGGCCCTTTTATTTTGACAGACTTGACTAGGACTGTGTTATTATTATTTGATAGTTGTAGCTTGCTCCCATCCTTAGATTTTGGTTTAGATAGGTGTTTAACCAACCCTTTAAAATTCAATAAACACCCTTGAACGGAAAGGTCCAAGGGAGGCATGGAATCACAAGTATTACACTGATACTCTCACAAGTACAATTTGTAAGATCTGTATTCAATTCTCTGAGTTTTGAAAAACTCCCACTTTACCCTATAGCTAAAATGGGAGTAGTGTCTACCTTCAAATAATAAAGAAAACACAGTCCTAGTCAGTCTCTGTCAAATCAAAATAGCCTGGACTACAAACAATGCCTGTCCTATCTCGTAGACAAGAAGTGTGAAAAGGGGAATGTGTAGTCAAAGTAAATCATTGGGAAAATACAAAGAATCAAAGTGGCTGAGTCAGCTCTCCTCCCCCTGTTGGACAGCACAGAGTAAGGCGGTCCCAGTAGACAGGATAACACACTCTGGCTCAGGTTCTCAAAACAAAGCATTTCAAAGCGTGGAGCGAGGCCCATCTTGCATTTGTAAGGAAGGCATGGTATCAAAGAAAGACAGGCACAAGTGATCACAGTTCAAGTGTATTTATTGAACCTTTATCTTGGGTGTGAAAAACGTCTATCTAAGCCTAAATCTAAGATGGGAGCAAGCTACGACCATCAAATAATAATAATAAAATCCTAGTGGAGTCAAAGGCAAAAGAAAAGGGCCTATACTAATGAAGAGGGATGGGGAAACCTACCACCCTCTCCCCCTCCTACAAAATTCATGACAAGGAAGAAGGCCAGGAAACACCTCAATCATGTATTCTATTTCGGACCGATTCCCAGTGGTCCTCTGATTGACAAGTATGTTGAGAGATACCCCCTCTGCCAACCATACCCCCACAACCAGCCCTGCAGATCAGGTGCGGTACAGATTTACCCCAACGTGGAAGAAGAGCCACAGGCCATGATCAAAGACACCTCTATTGACAGCCTGGACTAAGCACCAAGAAGCCATGTTGCTGACGTCGTTACAGACACCATTACATAGCAGTGTTAGACATGAAGCACACATGCCAGTCGCACTTCGGAACATAATACACACACTCAAATACATGAAGAACACGAGCGTACAGTTCTGTAGTTCGAGGACATATACATATACATACTGTCATTGCTTTTGTTATTTTTCCATTAGCCAAACGCAGATACGCAGAAACAGCAAGAAGCAAGAGTTCCTGAGCAAAGCTTGCAGATGCTTACATGCGAATGACCCAATGGAACTGCAGGAGCACCTATGGGACCTGACAGAACCAAGTGTCTAACCTATGGAAATGTAGCATAGTATGGACACTGTAGAAAACGCATTATAAGGTTTAAGAAAATTAGAGCAGGCCTCATGCCTCTGGGCAAGAGACGAGCTGAGCTGATTCAAGCTGGACAGAGAGCAAGACTTGTGAAACAGGACCCACTGCCAAGGCCAAGAGATACAGAAGACATTCCAATCCACTGACGACACGGGGACCAGCAGCAGAAAATACTAATAAACCCTCATAATTCAGAGCTGACCAGCTCGAATTCGTGGTCTCTGAACACGTGACGCGGCTGAAACAGACAATGGACAGCGAGCAGCGGTGGGAAAGGAGCACTGGTCCCAGGCTGCCAGACAGACAGCGACAAGTCTGCAACAATATGATACAAGTGTTGCGCCGATCAGGAGAGCACTCTCATAAGATAAGGTGGTGTACACAAGTTAAAATGCAGACACATAGGGCCTCATCACGACTTGGCCAGTAAATGTGGCGGATAATCCGCCGGACCTAAATAGCGCTAACGCCAAGGCACCCGGCGGATAATCCGCCAGATCACGAGTCATCGTGCACATGCCCCGGTCCCTGGCCATAGCGCGATTAGCGTGAACCTTTAAATCCAGCGCACCGTGCGCTACCGCCACGTCGCGCTCATAGCGCGCGCTATGAGCGCGTGCTTTTAGTGCGCAGGAAACGCGTCACAGCCGGAACAGGAAATAAAACGGCAACCATCTTGGAAATCACAATCCGTCAGATAGCACAGCTACTGGAAGCCATCCACACAATCCAAGGCTGGAAAATGAGTCAAGAGCGCACTAGGGGCAAGTCTGCACTGGACAGGGTCAGGAAACCCAAGTTCAGTGACCAGGAGCTTGAGGTACTTGTGGAGGAGGCACTGACATACCATAATGAGCTGCAGCATCGGAAAACCAGTGCCCATCGTAGAGGCCAAATATGGCGATCCGTCGCCTAAAGGGTCAGAGCCGTGGGGCGCGTGCCCCGGGATGGGGAGGACTGCCGCAAGCGGCTGAATGACCTGCGCGTGCGAGTGCGAGGCATCCTGTCCCAGCACAGGAGTGCAAGCAGGGCCACAGGAGGAGGGCCACCACCACCCAACCTCACACCATGGGAGGAGAAATTGACGGGCCTGATCGACGTCGGAACCATCAAGGGCATTGGTGGAGCGGAGGCAGGGACTGGCATCAACCCAACGGCAGGTGAGTCCCATCCCCAAATACATGCATCTGAATGAGAGTGAAGACATGTGTCAGAGGCACTGCATACACCCGTAAGTGGGGCCCACATCCCTAGAACGGTAGTGCTGCCTAGACGACCCCTTACATGCAGTGCATGAATGACAGGGGCAGGGGATAGACTCCCATAGCCATAGGACAGCTACTTAGAGTGGTACTGTGCATCAACACAACCACAAAAGCCTGAGCGCAGTCCACCCCAACCACGCGTTCCCATGCAGTGTACCTCCATGCACATCCACAACAAGCACCACATGGTGACTGAAAAGAATGCAAGTTGAGTGCGTCATTGGTACTGTTTTCAATCACACTTGTTGGCATGACCTGCATCACACAAATGTATGTAGCATTGTATACCTAATCAAACTTGGAATAAAGCTCTGGAACAGAGCGTGCAGAACGGTGGGGTCAGCTGATCCCTACTCCCCACAAATCCCCATCGCAGCAATTATGGCCTACCAGCCATGGGGCTCTCTCGAATCGCGCATCCAGTGGGAACCCTACGGAGTGGCTACCCTAGGAGACCTAACACGAGACCAAGAGATCATACCCTTCCCTGATCTCACTGAGACTACGGGATTACCCGCTGGCCAATTTTTGCTCCATAGGGCAGTGGTACAAGCCATAATGGTTAGATGGCCAGAGGCTACTACCCCAAAGACGGAAAACGAGGTCATAGAAACATTATTAAATACAGCCGAAGGTGGCCATGAAACCTCGCAACTGTACGAAACCCTGCTCCAGGGCACGACAAACAACGAGCTCAAAAGCAAAGTAAAGTGGGAAACCGAACTAGGCCAAGACTTTGCAGACGAAGAATGGGAGAAAATAACTCACTACCACAAGAAAGTTTCTAGGAATGCCCGTTTGCAGCTCATTCAATTATACATCACCAACAGAGCCTACCTAACACCCAAGGCCATATCTAACTTCAGGGGCTGAGGCCCAGGTATGCCCCAAATGTAAGGAGCCCAGAGCGGGAATGACGCATATGTTCTGGGGCTGCCCAGAGATACGCAACTTCTGGACACAGGTACAGGAGAGGGTGGCGGACACAGATATCGAGCTAGAAGTTAACAATCCCGCAGCCTGCATCTTGGGCAGATGCAAAAGTAACCACAAAAATAAGCCTCTAAACAAACTCAAAGATCTGATATACATAACTGCGAAGAGACGCATAGCCATGGGATGGAAGAGCCCAAGGGCCCCGTTTGAGGCACTGTGGTGGGGGGACTTGACGAAATGGATAACGGCTGAGACTGGCGCGTGGGAAACGGCAATCCTCGAACAGAGGCTGGACTCCAGTGGAGAACTGCATCGCTGGGTGGCTTTAACAGTGCCACTACTTCATCCTAACAATACTGACGATACCTCGGACGGTTCGGTCTGTCCTGGCCATCAATCCGGCCCAACAAGAATGGACGATAATGTTGACTGTGGTCTTGAGTTGGGGGTGGGAGGAAGGCGTAATTCTGTTGATTAGCGTCTAATATTACAAGTGATGCCGACTATGTTTGTTATACTGTTAAAACCAATAACGAAATTAAAAAAAAAAAAATGTATGTAGCATTGTACTCAAACCACCCCCTATGCACCCCACAGGCACACGTCGATCCCAACAGCCCAGTGATGATGGAGATGAGGCCACACCGACAACGCGCCCACAACACTGTGCCTCCACCAGCACCAGCACCCCACAAAGATGCCGCATCCAAGGAAGACAACCCAGGGGAACATCCACCTCACCCCAACGCAGCCCCGCCAGACAGCAGCAGCAGCCACATGGCCGCAGGGAGGCAACCGGCAGCTCACCCCAAGCCACCATCCACAGCCCTGATGCCGAGGGAGAGAGGTCTGAATTGGAGCCCGACGTGGGAGCAACACCTCCACGTGGGCATCATGCCGCCGCACTACACTCTCACAGTAGTAGTGATGGAGAAGAGGTGTCAACACCCCAGGGAAGCCCAAGCCCTGGCAGACAGCAGGCAGGGACTCGCCATGTGCCTGTGCGTCGCTGCAGCACACCGCAGCCAGATGTGGACACACCGTCCTATGGGAGCCCAGAGGACCAGCAATCTGAGCCAGGCAGCCCAGTCCAGGCTGGTGGCATTTCGCCATGCAACATCCCCCTCCCAACAGCACCCAAGTCGCGTTCCACCACGTGGCGCACCTGGGGAGCCCTTTATCAGTGGGGCAGCAGTCATGGGCCGACTGGACATCATCGAGGCCAAACAGGCCCGGGTTGAAGCCATGGCAAAGGTGCAGAGCAGGCACATAAAGGCTGTCAGTCATTCCATCAGGCATGGGTGCAGATACGTGGCGCGGGACAATGCGTGTACACGGCAAGTCGTACAACAATGCACCGCTGCCCTGACAGGCTTTGGGCAACGAGTCCGCAAGTTCACAGAGGCAGTTTCAGCACTTGCAGAACAGCAACGCGAGGCCAATAACTTCATGCGTCAGCACATGATGGCCAGCGCTTCTGTACCCTCTACTTCCACCACACCCACAGAGGGTTCACTAGACCCATCTCCGAGGCGCCGGTCCATGCGGCACCTGAGGGCACGCACACCGGAGGGGCCTGGGAGAGGGAAGCGCCCGCGCCTATCCTAGTGGTGCATGGCATCATTGTTGTTGGCCTGATGAGGCAACTGCACAGTTGGGGGTTGCACACTGGGGGGAGGGGGGATTGTTGGGTGTTCACTGGGGGAAGGGGGGATTTTGTGCTGGGTGTTCACTGGGGGAGGGGGGATTGTGTGCTGCGTGTTTACTGGGGGAAGGGGGGTTCGTTGGACAGAAAATAAATCATGTTACAAAAATCACAATGCATGGACAGTAGTGATTGTTACAAATGCAATTTAATGTTGAAGTGACATATTTACAATTTACCCATTACCCATTTCTAAAAGAAACCATGAATCAATCCCTGTCTGGCCAACCTCCCCTCCCTCAGCCCAACCCTTTGTGCATGTGCAACACCTTCTGGCACTTCATTGCCCTCACTACCATCCTCAGGTGGCTGCACATGAGCATCAGGGGGCAGTGGCACATTTCTGCGACAACAGATGTTGTGCAGCATGGCACATGTCAGTACAATTTTTCCAACTTTTTCTGGTGCATACATCATTGCCCCTCCCGTGCGGTCGAGGCACCGGAAGCGGGCCTTCAGCAGTCCAAATGCCCTCTCCACGCAGATCCGTGTACAGACATGGCCAAGGTTGTATGCCCGCTCCGCCGCCGTGTGTGGGTGACACACAGGGGTCATGAGCTACGTGTACTGGGGATATCCAGAATCACCTGCAGGGGAGAGAAAGCCGGTATGGGGACAAGGTAAGTCCAGTGGGTGTATAGAGCCCTGTCATCAGTGTGTTTTTACCATATTTGTCATTTGGCCTATAACATTGTGGAGTGTGCTGTCCTACGGGCACGATTGAATCAATGGGGTACTCTCCACTTGGTATGCCTATGTTTCTGTATGTAACAGTACTCATTCACTTGCCTCAGGATAAGGGGGCCCTTCCATCTACTTCTGCTTGACAGAAGTGGCTGCCTCATGTGTCATTGCAAATCCATTTGGCTACAGTTGCATTTGCTGCTCTTCACTATTCTGTACTGTTCTCCATGCATTTCCATGGCCATTTTGGGGACAGTGTTTGTGGGGTGTGCATTGTCATTACTCGGCCTACTTATGTATGGAGCATTTGTGGATGTGCCAGCTCATGGTTTGGAATTTCATTACTGTCGGATGGCCAGGGTAGGATTTCTGTACTGTGTCAGTGTTGGGAGCCATGGTGCTACTCACACAGGAAGCTTTGTTGTGGTGGGGCTTCCATATGTCACTGTGCCGCCACATGTCTTACATCCTGCATGGGTGTGTTCTGCTGTGTTGGACATGTCCAAGGTTCATCGTGCAAGGTGCTTGAATGTGTATGCTGCAGTGATGCTGCTGCCTATTGGGAATGATGGATTCTGTGACAGGCACCATCAGTTGTGGATTGACATGCTTTGTGGTATACATTTGTACTCACCCAGTAGCCATGTGTTTTGGCCTCGGTGCCTTTCCATGTACGTTGGCAGGGTACTGTTGCGTAGGACCATGGAGTCGTGGGTGGATCCTGGGTAGCGGGCACAGCAGTGGCTGAAGGTGAGGTCAGGACCACATGTCATATGCACGTTGAGGGAATGGTACTGTTTACGGTTTCTGTAGGCAGCCTCATGTGGCTGGGGTGGTACAAGTGCCACATGTGTGCAGTCCAGGGCTGCTATTACATTCGGGACTTGGGCAATGGCATAGAATGCCTGTGTGGCTGGCAATGCAATGTGTTCGTTCACCTGATTCAACAGTGCATCAAGCACCTGTCCCAGCATGGCACTGAATGTGGACTGGGCAATTCCATGCATCATGGCAACGGTATGTTGGTAGCTGCAAGTCCCAAGAAATTGAAGCACATACACGAGCTTCACTAGGGGAGGTACTGCCGTGCTGGTGGCTATGCGGCTGCATATGTCACCCTGGATTGTGTCCAGCAACTGGGTGATGGTTGCCCTGTCCAGCCGATATTCTGTCACCAACTGACCATAAGTCAGGGCCCAGGGTGTTGGCCTGACCCTGGGGATGGCTGGCCGCCTTTCTGGTGCTGCTCTCCTCCTCCTTCTCCTCATCCCCACTGCCCCCTGCACTCCCAGGGCCCTGGCCTGGTTGACTGGCCTCTGTAGCTCCAGGCGCAGCAGGTAGAAGTCGACATAAAGGCTCCCGGCTCCAAATGGCAGCATGGTGTTGGGGTGGGTGTGTTGTGCATGGGTGGGTCCTTTGTAGGCCTCTGATTTGCATTGGTTCGACCTGGGCCCTCATTGCTATCTCCTCCCTGCTCCTGCTGGTGTAATGGTGTTGGGGAGGGTGTGTTGTGCATGGGTGGGTCCTATGTAGGCCTCTGATTTGCATTGGTTCCTCATTGCTGTGGCCTGTGTTCTGTTACCTCCAGCTTTTTGCTGGAGGTATTTTCGGCAGATTATCCGCCGCTTTTCTGGCGTTAATAGCGCTTACGCCGGATTTGTGATTGCTGATGTTTTAGCTCGAATGGTTCCTGGTGCTGTTATGGTCCCCGCTTGTACAGCCGGCTGTCCTTGCGCCGGCTGTAATGGCGCCGGCGGTATTTGGAGTTGTGATCCGACAGACCCTTAAAATCGGCGCTAAGAGCATTACCGCCGATTTTAAGGGTTACCGCCCAAGTCGTGATGAGGCCCATAGTCATTCTTGTTACCTTGAAGAGGAACACAGAGAGCTGAGAACCCTTGCGGTGGGTAGCAACGGGCAAGAACCAATGGTAAGCGCACCACACTGCAACATTGTTACAGTTAGTGACTTGGGGATGGACCAGGCCAGCCACCTGACATGCGATGGCCAGAAGAGTAGCTTCTATGTAGTCCACTATTGTGTGGCCTGATAGGCTTCTGGAAAAGGGCCCAGGTTGTGACATCATGCTGATACATATCGCATTAAAACCGGCCTGCGAGCCAAGGAAGAGCGTGATGTGCATGGATTTTTCCTGTTTCTGTGCTGGTCCCTGTTGGTTTTGCAAGTTAAACCACAGTTTAAACCTGCTGTTGACTGAGTCCTCCATGCCTTCTGGAGGAGGGTGTTCGGCTCTCAAGTCTGCGGACTTCCAGTGACCCTCTGGCATACCTGGGAGTTCGTCCCAACAAGTTGTTAGCAGAGGTGATGGTTGGCTGCGCGAGCCCGGCACCAGGTATCTCCTTCGCCGCCGAACCCGAGAGGCCGCAGGGCCCTCGCATTTTTCGAGAAGACTGGAAAATGTGTGCCTGTTTAAAGGCAATCAGGAGCCCCTTGGAAATCATCCTGGCCGAATTCAGCGAGTTGTCCAGGCAGACCAGGACGGGAGGTGAGCGCCTTGAGGAGGAGTCGGCAGCCGAGCAGTGCCAGCAGTCCACGGAGTGTAAGTATTGACCCAGCCTAATGGCAGCTGTGTATGTGGGAGGGTATTGAGTATTGTTTAGTAGTGTCAAGTATTGTCAAAGTATTGTCTAGCATTTTCAAAGTAGTAGGGACAGGAGCTGAGGTAGAAGTCCTTTTTCTATGTTTAGGGCACATTTGGTTTTAGAGGTAAAAGGTTCTGGTGAATAACCTAGACTATTTACTTGAGGGATTGGATGACAGAAGATATGTAAATATTGGTATTCCTGTGGGTTGGACGTTTTAGCTCGGGTCATAGATGACAGTATCCCCGTAAGGTTTAGCAAGGGAGTTGGCCTAGATTGCGGAAGGTGAGTTGACTGGTTAAGTCTCCTGGAGTGAGACGTTTCGCACGCTAGGCAAGGCAGCATGTGCAGTTCGACCACAAGAGAATATTGGTATACTCAGTCTGTAGGCGGGAAGACAGCTGTGGGGTTTTTGTGTGGTTGGGGAGTAACGGGCTATTACAGTGTGCGCGCGGAATTTGATTTTGTTGTGCTACCTAGGTTTATAGTTTGGTGACGTCACCCTTAGGTTTGCACATAGGACACGGAGCGCTTGAGATGGTGAGAAGTTAGCATTGGAAACTTGGGATTGGCAGTTGAGGTGAACCAGCGGCGGTGCACGGAAGGTGCTTGCACAAGATTGCGGGTGTGCCTGAGGAGGCAGAGGTGATTGTGAAGGAGGAGCAGTGCACAGAGCATGCCTGCTAAGTTGTGGAGGCTCATAAAAACTGAAAAGTATTGTCATTATATTGTGCCTTTTTCCCTAAACAACAGAGTGCCAAAACCCTCGACTTGAGGTCAGGTAAAGGTACTGAACATGTATCAGGGGAAATGTGGGAGGACACGACCCTTCAGCACTTGTGTAAAACACTTCCGCCTTACAGAGAAAAGATTTGCAAGTATAGCATAGAATGGTCCAAGGGTACCAAGGGAAAGTTAACTAAACGATGGCCACCTTGTGGAAGTTTCTCCAAAGACGTGCAGCAATCACTACTAACAAATATACAGGGTACCTATAAGGGGAAGAAGCTGACCAAGCGCATGGCTATATTCGAGCTGTGGAGCATGTTTCAGGAGGGCGCAGGGGATACTGTGAGGCGTCAATGGATTCTGAGCCAGCAAGAGGTGAAGGACCCAGGTACTCATCCCTCCACACCTACCCATGTTCCTCCAAGCTTAGCATCCGATGACACAGAAAAGGACAGGGAAGTGAGATTGGCATGGGAGGACAGAGAAAGAAGGAGAGAAGAGAAATTGGAAAGGGAGGATAGGGAACGAAGGAAGGTGGAGAAGAAGGAGCACATGGAGAGGGAACAGGAAGAAAGGATCAAGAGAGAGCTTAAGGAAAGGAAGAGAGCAGAAGGAGAGATGAGGGAGAAGGGGGAAATGGAACTGGAAAGATCGAAGGATTAAGGGAGGCAGCCGAGCAGGAAAAACGCAAGTTAGCCGAGTGGGAGAAGAGGAAGTTTCAGCTGGATAGACTAGCAAGGGAAAGAGGGCGCAGGGAGGAGGACGAGCGAGCAATAAGGGTGGTAAAGACACAAGTAGCCCCAGACAGGGGAGGCAACAGACTCGAGGAGGACAGACGAACAGAACCAGACAGCACCAGCTCACGAGGCAGGAGGAGTGTAGACAGGGAAGGAGCAGGCCTTGGGACTTGGGCAGGAGGTAGCAGGTACAATCTGGGGGACATCCACCTAAGTATAAAATCCAACACCGACTTGACATCAAGGAGGCTGAGTTTTGCAGACGATTTCTGTAGTAATATGGACACAGGATGTGACAATGAGGCCAAGTACAGTGGGGATGAGAGGGGGGAGCAGTTCAAATCACAGTCAATAGGGACAGGGTCAGACAAAAGGGTGTCATGGGAGTTTAGGATGCACACCGGGGGAGAACGAGGGAGCAGCCTGAATGAGCACACACAACTGACAACCGACTTTCACACCCAACAGGACACCACTACATATATTGATAGGCTTAGAGACCTTCCAGGACATAGGACAGGGTAGAGAGTAATGGCCTGTTAAGGGGACAGTTGACGAGAAGGTATGACGAGAGCAGGCGAGTAATCATACTAGAACCAATAGATATGTGCACAGGCATCAAGAGCGGGGACCGACAGGTCAGACTGACTAGAAGTATGCACGAGGTAGAGGCAGCGTTCACACAGATGCCCTTATTAGAGAGAGGAGGTATGTGACCTCAGTATGTACCACAGACCAGGAGAATGTGTTGTGCAGGTTACCATCGTTGAGTGCAGAAGCTGGAAAATGGATATAGGAGATGGTGAAGATGACAGCGGGACATAGGTTAGCTGTGGGTGACGTAAAGGGACTTTTGGTATCAAGCTTAGGAGATGCAGCTGATATCATATTGAAAAGGTTGGGGTTCCCGGGAGTGACGACACAAAACACAGCCCACAACGCTACACCATTTGTAAACTACAGGGCTGCGGTATGACAAACACTGAGGACATAATACCCAGACACGTCAGACATTGGGGCAATTACATCGCAAAAAATGAGGGAAGACGAAGATCCTGTGCAGTACATTCAGGAGATTCAAGAGCTTTAGCGCTTTGAAACTCAAGAGCCTTGGGACGATACAGTAGCAATATTCTACCACATACTAGTACAGGGGCTACCAGAGCCAGTTCAGAAGAGTTTTAGGAAACTAGTAGGGATAGAGGCGAAAGGATGGCCAGAAATACAGCTCATGATAGTTCACCATTGTAGACTGTGGCAGGAGAAGTTTAAGAAAAAGGAAGAGGGCAGGAAGACGATGAAGCGAAACTAGTACAGAAAAAGCTATCGAAGTATGCAATGGAGGTGGTGGTTATAACCAGCCCCACCCCACAAGCACCGCAGCAACAGCCACAACCACAGCAGTTTGCACCACCCATATGAAGAGAGGGAACGGGTGGGGCGGCCCACAGCAAGGGTCTCGAGGAAGAGGGGGCCAACAGTGAGTGTGTGGCTTTGGACCACAGATGCATCACAACCAAAGTGGTTTTGCAGGAGGGTTTCGAGGATATGGGCAACAGATGCAGCGGAACCCAGGTCATTTCTCAGGGGGTTTCCAGGGGTAAGGGAGGGAGCCACCACAGTGTTGGACCTGTGGTAAGACAGGACACCTTCCAAGAGTGTGCAGATATAGAGGGATGCAGCAAAATTGGGGAGTGCAGGGCCAGCGACCCTATCAAAGAGATCAGGACGATTATCATGCACAAGATCAGCAACAGCAAGGACAGATACAGGGAACATATCAACAAATGCCACAAGCACAAGCACCACCAGCACAGATGCAGGTAACACAGATGCCAGCAGCGGTGCCACAGTATTTAGAAGCACCACAGACTCGAGGGAACACACAGCATGTAGCACAAATGCAGAGCAATGACGCACCAGCGCATGTTGACACAGTGGTGACAGTTCCCGTCAGACAACAGGGGGCCGTGACCATGGTTGGGAACAACCCCTCTACATGGAATGGGATGTCCCTGCACGCTCAACAGGACAGCCCGCAGAGGAACTTGATGTGTCCCATCCTGTCAATCACATCTAACCCTGCGGAGGAACCTTGCAATCGGGTGGCGATAGGTGACGACCTTTCTTGTTGACACATGGGCGACCAGGTCCTGCATTAGGGAAGGAGTGTTTAAATTACCAGGCGATGCCATGAACACTCAAGGATTCTCTGGGGATTGGGAAGGGGTTCCTTCTACAGACAATATCTCACTTTCTATAGATAGGAGATCATGATCTATCATTACCTTTGCTTTACTCTCGACAGACACCTGTAAAAATACTGTGATGAGACATTATTAGCAGACTGAAAATGACAATCTCATTCACAGACAATGGAATAGTGTGCTCCACACAAGGTATACACATTCTAAATGTAAGACAGATTGTTCAAGCTTATTGTGTACGCAAGGTACAGAGGGCGGTGCCAGTGGACCCAGAGATGTTGCAGTATGGAATTGACATTCCCATTGCATTGCTTCCAGGCATTGCAGGGAAGATGTGGCGAGTTCCAAACGAATACTTATTCAGGCCAGAGCTACCAATGCATGATGCAGAGGGAACCATAGTGCCTTTAGAAATAGACGCAGTGGTTGCATGGGAGGATTGGATTGAAGTACATGCGATGGATGACACAGAAAGGGCATGGACGCAGTGATTGCAGTAGTAGAGGGGTGCAGGTTGACCGCAGTAACATATGAAGAGCTTTTCAGGGAAGAAAGGCTAGAAGTAGAGATGGTGTTCGAAATGAGTGTGACCTATTGGTTACAAATACACTACAGGGAAGTACCACAGAGAATGTCAATGGCACTAGAGGCGCCACCACCATTCTGGGAGGACGACATGGCCAAGGTACCCAGCACACTATGGACTACATGTCCCTATGAAGTGGGTTGCATAAAGAGCATAGGGGGAGTGAAAATCAAACAGAAGCCAGGAGCAATTTTACCAAGAGTAAAGCAATATCCCCTAACCAAAGAAGGAGATGAGGGAATTATGAGACAATAACAGCCCTGATTGGGAAAGACATTCTTGTACCATCAGAATCCCCATACAACACTGCGGTGTACCCCATACCTTGAAACACTTGTGTATAGGCGCGTTACAAATGCCATATCATATCATATCATAAGGCAATGGGGGGGGGGGGGCATGGTATTTTATGCAGGATTTAAGACCTCTTAACCACATTGTAGAAGCAGAGTACCCTTTAGTTGCAAATCCAGCAACAATTCTATGCAGCATTCCGGCGGAAGATGCCTGTTTCATGGTCATTGATTTGAAGAATGCATTCTTCTCAGTACCATTAAACCCAGACTCACAAGAATTGACCAGCGTTATGTACCAAAACCAGAAGTCGAAACACACTTGTTTACCACAAGGGTACTGTGAGTCACCATCTATCTTTAACAGAGTGATACAGATGGACTTAAGCAACATAAGATGGAGAGCACAGTTTTGCAATATGTAAATGTCATTTTGATTTGTAGCACGACAGAAGATCATTGTAGAAACGACACATGCTGACTGGGTTAGCTGACAAAGGGTACAAGGTGTTCAAGGCCAAACTACAGTACTGTCAGAAGGAGTTGCTATGCATTGGACGGACAATATCTCAAAATGGCCAACAGATCACTCCAGAGAGATCATAGACAATACGCAAGACACCTAAGCCCACGACAGTGAGGGAAACAATTCTTAGGGTTATGCAACTACTGAAGTGCATGGGTCTTTGACTACAGCAGATACACAAGGCCACTATTGGGCACTCTGATGGAAGCGCAGAAAGGAGACAAGACACTGACATGGATCTCTGAGATGACTGAGGCATTTGAGGAACTGAAGGAAGCAATAAGCACAGCACCAGTGCTAGGGATTCCAGACTACAAAAAGGAATTTTTCCTATTCTCTCACACTACCGGTGTAGTGATGAAGGCACAACTGACACAAAAGACAAGCTTGGGCTGCAAGCCAATAGCCTACTACAGTGGGCAATTTGACCCAGTTATGAGAGGACACTACCCGTGCGAACAAGCTTTGGCTGCTGCCGCATTTGCAGTAGATAAGTCAGCAGCAGGAACCATGGGGTGCACCACCACTCTTTACGTGGACGATGCCCTCTTTACAATATTTCAGAAGCCAAAGAGCACCCTGACAACACAAAGAGCATCAGGATATGAGGTGATACTATCAAATGTAGGACTGAAGATAGTGAGATGCAGGACTGCTAATCTAGCAACATTCCTGTCCGACGACCTACAGGTAGGACACTATGCACACGATTGTTCAGCAAACATAGAGATGTTCAGTGGCTCTCGCAAGGTAGAGGAGGATGCACTTGAGGGGAGAGATGTGCTCTACATTGACGGTTCTTCAACAATTTACCAGACATATGGGGGTCAGACATACTGGGACTGCAGTGGTAAGACTGACGGAAGACGGGACAAGGGAAGTGGTAGCCAGTATGCAGCTGCCATCCCATTTCTCAGCACAAGCAGCAGAACTAGTAGCCCTAATACTAGTACTGGAAAACAGCATAGAGAAGGAAGTGATGATCTATTCTGACTCCGCCTATGTGACGTTGATAGTACACTCTGGACTGTCACGATGGCTCAGGAGAGTGTTCAGAAGGGCAGACGGGACTCCAGTACAACGTGCACTCTTATTGGGCAGACTGATTGAAGTAATTGGTTATCCAACACAGGTAGCAACAGTGAAGTACCAAGCCCACACAAAAGGGGAGGATTCTAGCTCAAGGAGAAATGAAGCAGCCGACTTTGAGGCCAAGTGTGCAGCATATTTTGGGGAGCAGTGGGAACTAGGAGGATCTTCAAATGTGAAAGAGTGCACCAGAAATATGGTTCTTAAGGAGGGCTTCAACATGTTGCCAGAAGCACATATCATGGAGTTGCAGGGAGCTGCACCCAACCAAGAGAAGGAACTGTGGGTAAGGAGGGAGTGCTCAATGTCGCTGACAGATGCCTGTGATGCTGGAAATGCATTGGAGGGACAGGGCCTCCCTGTCCTTGTCCTGTACTCCTTTTTCATGTGTGTTCTGTGATGTTTTCTGCACAGTAGTCCTTCAGGGACACCTGGAGTCCACTTTTTTGTCATGGTGAACAGACCCTTGGGATGCCTTTATGGCACCCATGGGTGGGGATACAACCCTGTACTCCTAGTGCATGTTTTTGGGCACCTGTGTGTGACACAAAGAATGAGACAGCCCTGCCCAAAACTGACATGAATGCAGTGTGGTGTGCTGAAAGGTTGGGTGCTTGTCCGAATCCACATTCCGTGTTGTGAGTGTCTGGATGGAAGTCAATGGCCTGAATGCACTGTGAGCCTCCAGTCTTTACAATGGCAACAGGATAACACAGGGAAAGAGGTGATGCCACTAGCATTATTGAACACTGGATTGACACAATTGCACTATCCAACACACACAGGGAAGAAGGTCATTGCTACAAGCATTGGAGAAACATGGTTTTGTTCGAATCTGACGGAACACGTGGCCGAATTTGTGAGCAACTGTTTAGTTTGCCAGCAGTTTACCGCATGACATACACTGATAGTTGTGAGAGGAACCATACCGAGTCCAGTAGGCCCATTTCAGCATTTATATGTGGATTATGTAGACATGATCCAAGTCTGCCAAGGGTACCGCTAGATGATAGTGGTTGTATGCCTATTATCCAGATGGATTGAGGCTGGGCCCTGTTCACATGCTGACGTCCTTAGAGTGCCCACATTTCTAGTCATAGAGGTGTTCCCAGGATGGGGCGTGTGTGAGGTCCTGCGGTCTGACAATGGGCCTCACTTCGCCAACAAAGTATTTCCGAATATCATAGCACTGTTGGGCATCCAACACAAAATTACCAGTGCATATCACCCGCAAGCGAATGGAGTGTGTGAACGCCTGAACAGCCTTCTCAATGAGTGCATAGCCAAGACGCAGCAGAGTACAAAAAAGAATTGGCTGCACCATTTACCTCTTGCACTGTTTCCATTGCGCAACAAGCCGGGGTCCGACCACCATTTAACACCCCATGAGGTGGTGATGGGATGACGCATGCATCTTCCCCTGGCTCCTCCCACAAGAGCACTGAAAGATTGTGAGAATAGTGCATATGTGTTAGGTCAGGAAATGAATGAATGCGTTACTTCTCTGGTGGCTAGCGCTTCTTTTATCTCTCGCCAGATACGACACCAGGGAGGCCTAGAAGACAGCGAAGAAAGCAACGACGACAGTGATCCACAAGACCCTGGACCCAAATACTCTGTGAAAGTGGGTGACATTGTCATTTTACTGAACTTTATATGGTGCTGGAATGCACCTAGGTTCACCGGCCCACATATTGTGGAGAAAGTGGCTGACCGGGCTGTCAAACTAGAGGGTAAAACAGTCTGGAATCATTTGCCAGGCGTCAAGCCCTACAAAACAGCGGCCTCGCCTGGCAACAAAGTCACTGTGACAAACAGGCCCAATGTTCAGCACATATGAGAGCTGCAAGCGCATTCTGAATTTACACGACTAGGGAGACCAGGACATCTAATGGTCACGCGCTCCCGAGCAGCAGAAGTAGAGACTGGAACACTTGTGGACCTAGATTAGGGCACACTGTCTGTTTGTTATTTTTCTTTTCCGTACACACAGAGTCTACGTGAAAGCCGAGGTGACTGTACTGTTTGTATATATTCATGTTGCCCTCCACCCATCACCCAGATACTTTCTCCAACCAATTTGTCCACGCTGTGAGGAGACCTAGCAGGTTCTGAGCCCAATCCCTTGGAGTATACTATCTTATTTGCCCCAAACATGCCCACAGCTTGAGCACGGTGAACCCCCAGTACTTGCCACTCTAAGAGGCCCATCAGTAAGAAAGGTGTGGGAAGAAGTGTTCGCCTTTGCCATCAGTGATTATTTGGTCCGCAAGGGTTAAGAGCATTTACAATACAAAAAAAAGAATGCCTTCCTTTGTACATTTCAGGTGGTGAACTATATCTTCAAGCTACAAGGATCAGGAATCGTAAGTAAAAATGAGGGAAACAATAAAGAACATTATTATTATGTTGTGTCTATTTTTTCCAAGTGTGTTGGTGGGATTTGTATTCTGGCAATTATATATTGTTGTTACTGCTACCGCTGTACCCTCTACTAACATTCCCCCTACCCAAGCAGGTGGAATGACCATGTCAGGTGGACTGCTGATAAGGTAAGGAGAGGTAAGCGTAGTATTGACACAGACATGAAAGGGGCTATCATGTATCTCACTGACACTGCTCGAGTGTCTAATAACATGTGTTAAAAATACATGACAAAAGTAGGTAAGGAAACCACCGGGGAGATCTGTTATGTCTGCTCTTTAATCCTCTACTCAATGAGCGCCCCCAGAAGGTTCATAGCAACTGAAATACCCGCAGAAAGAGCACAATGCCTAATGTATCTCTTGATGGTGCAAACTCAAGGAAGATTTTAAGGGAAGACAGCAACACTAAGGTGGATGTCTGAAGCAATGTTCCTGTATGAAGATAATTACATAAAGACATTAGGCATGAAGAACAATTATTGGCAGCTAGATGAAGCTATACAGTACATAACCGTTGGACCTGAGAAGGGAGAAACAAAGTTTATCACCTTGAAGAAACTGCCATGTCTCTGGACAAGAGTGAGGGACACAGGAGGAGAGCCTGGGTGTTGGGAAAGACCACAGATACTAGTATATGGCCAGGTATACACAAACAATGGATGGCAAGATGGAGTGGTGGGGAGCCAAGCACTAACCCTGGCACAGTCACCAGTGAACAAAGTGCAGGAGGAAATTACAAATGCCTGGAGGAATGGGAAGCAAGTGCAAAGGTACTGACATGGGTGGAAAATGAGGCTGGTCCGATGCCAATAATGCCTCTGAAGACACGAGCACTGTGCTATCAGAACAATGGCGAGGTTGAAGTTGGCGAGAATGTGGGGTACAGAAGCATTGAGCAACTCACAGCTATGAAGGAGGGAACAGCAGTGCTGATGGATTACTATTGGGCTTGCAGATCGAAAGCATACGAGAAGCTGGCACCCGACTGGGCAGGAGTTTGCTCGTTGGTACATATCGACATGCCTTCGTTGGTCGTACCAAGAAAGGATGTGAAGCTTGATGAGTTCCTGAAAATGGACAACAACCAAAGAAAGAAGAGATTGTTGGAAGTGGCACCAAATGCCAAGACAGAAAAGGCAGAGAAGCAAGCAGGATTGAGCAGAGTAAAGAGAGGAGGAAATTATTTTGCAGGAGCATCAGAAGCAGCACTAGATGAGATTCCAGCCGAGCACAGGTGGTTCAGCAGGACACAAAGGTTCTTTGCATCAATAATACCATCTGTACAGACTACACAAATGCAAAGGGGTGCTGATGGAAACGATTATTCTACTGTGAATGGGTTCAATGCCATAAAGTAAGAGCTCAGAGTGATAAGGTTGGTGGCGTTCCAGAATAGATACGTTCTGCACCTCCTCCCAGCCATGGAAGGAGGAGTTTGCACAAAGATGGGTAGTTTCTGTTGCACATTCATAATGCCAAGGACGAAGATAACGGGACTCTATCAGATGCAGTGGCACAACTGGCACAGATGCATGCCAAGATGGAAGATGAAGCAAGGGGGACAGGGAAGGACCAAAGCTGGATAGCGTACATATGGTCACGGATGCCATCATGGCTGTGAGATGGATTAAAGGTGATCATGGGAGCACTGTGCTGGCAGCAACATCAATGTGTGGGATTAAAATATGCATAGCCAAATGCAAGACAACAGCAGAAAAAGCTATTGGAATGCAGATCCTGATGGATGTAAACATAGGAGGAGCAAAGGACAAGATGTTTTGCCGAAAGGGACAAGCTCAGAGAAATAACTGCACAATGCCAACTATTCCCAACCAAATCCATGAAGCTGGACAACCCATTCGATGCCAAGTACTATGAAGGGAAGTGGGTTTTGTGCAAACCTGAAGGAGTGTGCTGTTACATGAACTGGTTGTTCGATGACCACACAAACTACTATGAACACCCAGAGGAATAACAAAGTTATGGCAGCCAAGAGCAAAAGGACTGTCGTATGAGGACGTGGTCGACAGGTCGACCAGAGCGGGGACTGAAGAGGGATGGGGAAGCCTACCACCCTCTCCCCCTCCTCCGAAATTCATGACAAGGAAGAAGGCCAGGAAACACTGCAATCACCCATTCTATTTCGGACCGATACTCAGTGGTCCTGTGATTGGCAAGTATGTTGAGAGATACCACCTCAGCCAACCATACTCCCTCAACCAGCCCTACAGACCAGGTGCGATACGGATTTACGCCGGCGTATATGAAAAGCCACAGGCTATTATCAAAGACACCTCTATTGACAGCCTGCACTGAGCACCAAGAAGCCATGTCGCTGACGTTGTTAGAGATACCACGTCATAGCAGCATTAGGCATGAGGCACACATGCCATCTGCACTTTGGGACATAAAACACACACTTGAATACAGGAAGAACATGAGCGTACAGTTCTGTAGTTAGAGTACACACACATATACATACTGTCATTGCTTTTATTATTTTGCCATTAGCCAAACGCAGCAACGCAGAAACTGCAAGAAGCAAGAGATCCTGAGCAAAGCTTGCAGATGCTTACATGCGAACAACCCAATGGAACTGCAGGAGCACCTTTGGGACCCGACAGAACCAAGTGTGACTAACCTAGGTAAATGTAGTATAGTATGGACACTGTAGAAACCGCGTTATAAGGTTAAGGAAAATTACAGCAGTCCTCAGGCCTCTGAGCAAGAGACGAGGTGAGCTGATTCAAGCTGGACAGAGAGCAAGACGTGTGAAATGGGACCCACTGCAGAAAATACTAATATATCCTCACAAATCAGAGCTGCACAGCTCAAATAATCTGTGGTCTGTGAACATGTGACGTGGCCAAAGCAGACGATGGACAGCGAGCAGCGGTGTGAAAGGAGCACTGGTCCCAGGACACTAGACACAGACAGCGACAAGTCTGCAACAATATGATACATGTGTTACATCCATCAGGAGAGCACTCTCATAAGCTGAGGTGGTGTACACAAGTTACAATGCAGACACATAGTAATTCTTGGTTTATATACATAATTTCGAAATCAAAAATTTCGAAAGTCAAAAAGTCGAAAAAAAAATGTCGAAAAAAATAATGTCGAATTTATTTTTATGATGTTTTTTTTTCGAAATGGGGGGGTTCCCCCCCCAACCCCTGTTTTTTCTTTTTTTTTTTTTTACCTATTTTTTTTATATAAACTAGAGCCCAAAAAAAAATATCGAAAAAAAAAATAATTCGACATTTTTTTTTTTCGACATTTTTGATTCGACTTTTTTGACATTCGAAATTTTGTTTTCGATATTATGACTGGACACCGTAATTCTTGTTACCTTGAAAAGATACACAGAGAGCTGAGAACCCTTGCAGGTCACAGGCCTTGGGACGTCAGCTCTAGCCAATCACAGTTTAGTATCCTATGGGTGGGTAGTAATGGGCAAGAACCAATGGTAAGCCCACCACACTGCAACATTGTTATAGTTAGTGACTTAGGGATGGACCAGGCCAGCCACCTGATAAGCGAGGGCCAGGATAGTAACATATATCTAGACAACTATAGGTGGTAGAATACTCAATACCCAATCATGTGGCCCAATAGGTTTTCTGGAAAAGGGCCCAGGCTGTGACGTTATGCTGACAACATATCGCATTAAAACTGGCCTACGAGCCGAGGAAGAGCGTGATGTACAAGGATTTTTCCTGCTCCTGTGTTGATCCCTATTGGTTTTGCAAGTAATAAACCGCAGTTTGAACTTGCCGTTGACTGACTCCTCCATGCCTTCTGAGGGAGGGTGTTGGGCTCTCCAAAGTCTGCAGACTTCCAGTGACTCTCTGACATACCTGGGAGTTTGTCCCAACACTAAAACAACCTATTGCCAATCTTTACTGCTATGCTGCAAAATAGTGTGGGATAATGTTCAAAAAAAGAAAGAAGTGTTCACAAAATAAGTCACGATGCTTAGGCCGTAAGTCTCCCTTCTCCACGTTTTTCGCACGGGACAAGATGGTTCACTCGAGCACAGCACACTCTTGAGCTTCTTCGGCACAAAGTCATAGTTACTTTTATCAACATCAGGGCCTTCTGCACCCAAGTCACTTTCATAAAAAGTCTCTTGCTTCAGAGCCCCCGATTCACCATAAACAACAAAGAAGGTTCCTTTCCAATAGTTAAAGCAGGCAATTTACTCATCGCCCTGGGTCCCCTTAGCCGGGCTCAGATCCTTCTTTCGCAATTAGCCTCCCTCAGTCGGGCTCAGACCAACTTTACTTCAGAGGCATCCCTCAATCAGGTTCACATTTGGCACAACGCTATCTTCGTGGGTGAGTTTTACTGTTCACCCTGGTTCCCCCTCTTCCGGGCTCAGATCCCCTTTTGACAATTAGTCCCCCCTGAGCCGAGCTCACACCAATTTCAATTTGTAGGCAATCGAAGGCTTTCGAATGTACACAGGCTTCCAGTTAACCCGTTGCAGGACCACTTCGGTTTCATCGATTCAATATTCTTTTACATGCTATGGGGGGGGAAGGGTACCAAACAGAGACCTTTGAGTGAGCACCCACGTGGCGCCGGACCACTCAGTGTCTGGTACTTATGGTGCTTTCCCAAAATTCAATCGCACACAAGTTCTTTGTTCATACAATGTTGCTGCTTGCAACCTTGAGCGTCACAGGGTCCGGTCTGTTATCAGTTTCTCCTGACTAACCGGCTGTGCTGAACTTGTTGACATGGCTTAGCTGTCGGAGTCAAGGATACTACCACAGAGGCAATCACATCTCCCTGCCTTGGCTATCAATGCGGGAGGGCCCCTTGAAATTTTGACACACACTACACCGCTCATCAGCTGTGATTCCGGGTCTTATGTTTCTTTTCCTTGAGGTTTCTAGAAAGTTGTAATCCTTTCTTGAAAAGAGCAAGGGTAATTCCCTCCTTGTCGTCTTCTCTGGTCTTGCTCCCTTTCTCCTCAGGTTAAACTGCCATCCTAGCATATCTGCTTCGCCGTGCATCTGGCGTTGCTCAGAGTATGCTTTCGTGCTTTGCCTTTTATCCGTGTGGGGAAGTGTGATGGAAGTCAGGTGTGTGTAGTTATCAGTAATTGTCCGACTCTGCCTGGCCCTTGAGTTGGGACATGTCAAGTATACGGCTCTGGTGTTAGTCCGTTGTCGCTCAAGATGAATGCCCGTGAGAAAGTGTTTGTGTCGGGAAGAGGGTTGTGGGGGGTCAGTTTCTAGATATCCCAGATTGGTAAAAGGTGTCATAAGAAGGAGATACTGCATCTCACCCTTCGGTGTCCCACCTCCACTCCCCAAAGTCCCCCATCCAAGTGATCCTGCCACACTGGTCCACCCCAGAAACTGGATCCAATAGCAATGGCCATGTCATGGCCACCTGGATGACGGATCCCTGGGGACTAGCAAATGAGACACCTTCAGGTTAAAGTCACTTTTCCAGCATTCCAAAAGTTCTTTCAACGTTCAACAAAAAACAAAAGGGTTCGCAGTTCAACCAAAGGTTCTTGCAGGCCTCCATCGATTGGGCTTGGACCTCTCAAAGTAAACCAAAATGTTCACATGGGTCTCTCTCTGTCAGGCTCGGACCTCTCAATCAAAACACTTGTAGGGGTTCCCTTCCCCAAGCTTTATTCACCTTTGTTAAGGGTTCCCTTCCCCTAACTTATCTTACTTCCGGTCTCCCTCAGTCGGGCTCGGACCTTTTCCTGATGTCGAAGACTTTCAAATGTGCGAGGCTTTTACTATATACCTCCGCAGGACCACTTCGACTTTCCCTTCAGTTCACCCTTTTGTGTTATTTACCCCAGTGTTTCTTGGTATATGAAGTTCAACACCATGAGCTCAAGAGTTCAATCTTAACTTTCTACTTCCCCTTTTGCCAGGGTCAATATTGATCATCACGCCTTTTAAAGTTCATTCACGTTGTTGCTTTATAACAAAAAGAAAACTTTTGACCTTTCGCTGAGACTTTTGAGTGGGCTACTTCCTTTCGCCAGACCACTCTGTTACTCTGAATCACTGGCTTTGGTAATTTCAAGTTCAACACAGGTCTGCCTTTCTTCGCATCTCATCCACCCACTTGCAGCTTTCAATTGTAAGATATATTGTCTTTCCTTAATACACACTGGTCTTTTATCCCGCTTCGGCTGTGTGCATTCTTTTCTTGTCTTTGTCGTTTAGTCAAGGTTAATATCACAGGCTTGGCCTCGCCTCCCCAACTCTGTCGTTCACACGGGAGGGTCATGGGCACCCTTGAAACACAATGCAGTCTTCTTGGCTGGGATTTGGCCTTCTCCACGTATTTCTTACGGCTCTCTGGAGGCAACAACCTCATTCAGGGAACTCGTGGGTTCTTTTACCCTTGCCTCTCGTTCCTCTATCCGTTGCTGTGCTCCGGTAGGTTCACCCACGCCCCGAATGTTCTGTTGCTTCTCGTGTTCCACCTTGCTCAGAGTGTTTCTCTATTTTCCGCCTTTTATCCTTGTGGGGAGAGCTAATGGGTATCAGATGTATGTGATTAAAGTCAAGTGCTTGACTTTGCCCGACCCAATTAGCGGGACATGTCCAATGAGATGTTTACGGGTTAGCCTTGTCACTCTCAGTCACCCTCTTCCTCGGCCCAGTGTTTATGTAGAAATGGGGGGGTTGGGACATCAGAGAATCCTATGAAATAGGAGGGGTCATGGGTACGGGAAGGGGGGGAATACACCGTCTCACCATTGGTTGCCTCACCCCACTTCCTGAAGAGCCCAGACCCAGGTGATCCTCCCACACTGATCCACCCCCAGGGTTTGGATATGAAGGTGATGGCCGTGCCCTGGCCACCTGAGAGGGAGATCCCTGGGGACTAGTAGGTGAGGAACCCTTTGGTTTCTCACAACGGCCTGGCCAATTGAGTTTACCAGAAATGCGGGCACCTTGGAGAAAAAAGCTACTCACAGGTGGGTACAAGCTCAAGGAATCAATATCCCTTTAGAAGTAGTGAAAACAGTTATTTTGCAATGGCCGGTGTGTCAACATCAGCGACATAGACCCCTTACCATCCCCAAGGGGCAGCCCTCATTGAGAGAATGAATGGCTGCCAAAGGAGCAGTTACATAAGGGGAATGGGAGCCTAGTAGGCTGGCGTGAGCACATTTGTGATGCAGTTAAGATTTTGAATAATCGCCCTGTGGCGGATTGTGAAATTCCTTTAACATGCCTTTTGATGCCTACTATACAGATGCAACCGCAGTTAGCTACAGAGACACTGGTGTACAAGGAACTGACACCAGGTGCTTTAGCTTCTTATCGAGCAACTCCAGAATCTGCAGGAGTAGATTTACATGCTCATGATATCAGACTAGAACCCAGAGGTAGAGTAGTCATTGAGTCAGGGATTGAAGTACACATTCCCTCAGAGCATATGGGATTAATTCCCCCTAGATCTTTTGGCATTGAAAGGCATTCAAGTAGTATTGAGAGTGGTGATAGATGCGGACTATCAAGGAGAGATTAAAGTTATTTAGATGAACAGTGGAGATCAGATTGTGCCTATACATGTAGGACATAGGATGGCCAAATTGATTGTCATACCTGTCAAGCTGTCTATGATCAAAATGGGAGAGCCCCCTAGTGTATTAACTATATGGGGGGGCCATGGTTTTGGATCATCAGACCACATGGTACCGGGTGCAAAAGTGTGGGTAGAGAAGCCTAGTGGCCTACCTGTACCCGCAGAGATAATTGCTGTGGGCAGAGACCAAGTAGTTCTAGTCATGGAACCTGGCCAGTAAAAATTGAAGTATGTCCCTGCTGAAAAGTGTTATTTAAGAGAATAATTAGCAACACTGATATGCCTGTTTCTAGTTTGTTTTACATATTCTGTACTGGATATGCCTGACTGGTGTCATTGCAAGTAGCAACGGTCTCCGTTTGGAAGACTTACAGCAAAGAATTGAGAAACCAATTCAACATACCACACATGGTACCAAGATCAATGTGCAAGTGAGGAAAATGGAGAATGTGATTCATAAAGTGATGACAACCACAAAACACCAGTCCCACCAGGCACGAAGAAATGGATTTGAAAGGAAATAAGAATTACGCAAATGAAATGTACTCAACCACAGAACATTTGGAAATATTTTGCCAAAGAAATCCTTAATATGTCTGATTTTTGCCGATTGGATGTTCATAATGGAATGGACCTACTGACGACATATCTGGTAGCAGTGCCAACGCCTGCTCCAATATTAAAACTTTCAAGGACTTCACAAATATTCTTCAGTTGAGAACAAAGATGTTCATCAAACTTTTTCAGTCTACAGTAATTTGTAATTTTGCCAGGAGCCAAATGAGAAATGGAAAAACATGACCAAACTCTACACTTACAACATTGCCAATAGCGATATTTGTTTCAACATGACTTGGCACCCAAAGGGGGCGTGGCTAAGCAGCCATGCAGTGAGGATGTGAATCTGGTGGCTCCTGCTGATCCGTTATTATCCGGACCGAGAAAAACAAGATGACGCATAATGGAGAGTCTGCACTAGGACCAAAAGATACATGAAGGTACCATGCACTGCTGCGCGCAACACAATAAGAAATTGCTCAGAGGTAGAGCTGTGCAAACCGAGCGAGGTTGGTGGCCGGACACGGGAAGGCGAAACTGAGATGGCAGAGACCGCGCGGTGGAGCTCTGTTGCAAACAAAGTGCAAACAAAGGAACACGGTGCCTAAAGGCTCCAGACAGCATATTCAATGGAGCAGGACTTTGACTGCAGTGGTACAGACCGTAGTGGGGACCGCAGCCGCAGAAGCTGGTGAAAAGGATATTGGTTGTCTGTGCCGTCTGGGTGGTGTACTGCCCCTTGCAGGAGGGCCCAGGCTGCAGACCGACAGCTGAGGAACAATGTTAACAGTAGCTGCCTGAATCATTGGCTGACACGCGGTGCACAGATCCACCGACCGCATCCACGGTAAGCGTGGCAAAGCGTAGGTATTGGGCTGGAGTAATATGGAGCGCAAGTATAAGTGCGACTCCGACCTTCTTAGCGGGATATTTAATGGAGCCGGAGGAGTGCGCAGTATTATGACTACCAAGGACACATGGGGCAGACTGTAGCTGTAGACTTCCCTGGCCGCTGAGAGGAAGCGGACCATGGGGGTGGGGGGGCTGGCCCCGCTTTAGAACGTAAGGGCGGACCGCAGGGGAAGCAGGCCCTGAAAGCATATCACATGCATGAATAAATCACAAAGACAGCCAGCTACGGTTGATGGACGGATCGAGGAGGAAGCTGGCCCTTTTGTAATGTGTAGGAGGACCTTTGAGGAAGCTGAACGAGGTGTGTCTGAATACGGTGTCTACAAATCATGTAGCGACCGGTGACACCACAACAGCTATACAATTCGTATTTAAGGCTAGCAATGCTAGCTGAACATTAGTGCACCCAGAAACACTATCAACAATTGCACGGACACTGGTGCTGACTCCCGTGGGGCTACGAGCTAGTGGCGCCTGAGCAAGGGGGGAGCTGGCAATTGAGGCACATGGTCACAAAAAGGGGGACAGCTGTTCACGGATACACAGCTGAGGGCCTAAGCAAGGCCATGGTTCAGGAGGGATACGGTGAGGAAGCCCACAGTTTTATGGGACCACTGGAAATAGACTTTGGAGTGGCATGAAAAATAAAGGCAGACCACCGAGATCCATGTGAATGATGCTGGCATAATGCCCAGGTAGCAGAGTGTGAAACCCAAGTAAACAAAAATGGATGTTACACAGGCTCTCCCCCATCAGAGAGAACATAACTGGGTGGTGTGCAGTAAAGCTGAGGACCAATCCAGGAGTCAAGCATGCCGATTACCATACGCTTATAGCTGCAGATCACTGACATATGGAGGGTCCTGCCAAGCAAGAGTCAGCCACAACACACACAGGCACCTGTGGATAAATTATACGAAGCCATACAGCTCATAGTAAGGTGCAAGCAGGTCAAAACGGAAATGGAGCAGACTGCCCAAGCAGATAAAACTGATTATTTGGACATGGCGGATATAGTTTGAGATGTCATAAGCAGCACCTAGGAAAATACGCCGAGCTACCCGAGAGAGCATGCGGTGGGACAGCGGCAAACCCACCTGTCATAACAGACTGACAGGCAGCGGGACACACATGCCAGTGCAGCATAATCACTACCACAAGTGTGGTGGATCGGGACGGCAACAAGCCATGGCGTCCAAACCCCAAAAAAGGTAAGGAAAGCAGCTCACTTTGGAAGCATGCACCAAGACTGCGCACTCGGCAGAGAGTCTGGCAGAGGCAACCTCAACACCTCAAAAGGAGCAGACGCTGGCAGATGGAAATCAACAGATCCTAGTGGCCATATCATCTCTGAAGGAGTCTATTGAAGCTAAAATAGATGCCATCAGCATAGATGTAAGCTTGCTAAGACAAGATGTGAGTGCACTCGCCGAAAGCACGGGAACGCTGGAGAATATAGTAGCGGAGAATACCTGCGGTCTTAAGGACACTTCTGAGGAAGTCAGGGTACTACAACAACAGGTGCGTAATCTGGAGGACAGGGCAGAGGATGCGGAAGGCAAAGCCAGATGCAATAATGTAAGAATTATTGGACTCCCGGAAGGAGAAGAAGGGTCAAACTCGATGGAATACATAGAGACAATGATGCAGCAAGGAATTGGTCCAGGCGCCCTCAACCAAGGCTTCACGGTCAAGGGATTGAGCTGAGCAATTGTTGGGAGGGTGGAGGGTAAGGGAGTTGGGGTAGTTAGTTGGGAGTTAGCCTACATGTCCACACTGTATATAATGAACCTGAACTTGAACACTGGTCTACTGATATACGTCAGAAGCTTTAAGTATGATGAGGGAACTTAGAATTGTGTCCCGGAATGTCAGGGGCCTTAACAGTTATATTAAGCATGATAGAACTATGACTTACCTAAGGCGGCAGAAAATTGATATTGCACTCCTGCAGGAGACTCACCTCATGAAAGAGAAACAGACTACACTTGCCAAGAGATGGAGAGGCATGGCGCTAGGTTAGTCATACTCTGCTTATGCTAGAGGGGTACTTATATGGGTGGCACCATTGATACCTTTAAGAGTGCTTGAGACCTTCCAATATAAAGAGGGCAGAATGTTTGTGCTGCAAGGACGGGTTGAACACTGGGAATCAACATATATGCACCAAAACAAGAGACTGTGACTTGCTTTCACACGTTATAACCCCTAATTAGTCCACATAGAGATGGCACATTGATATGGGGAGGTGACTTTAATTGTATGCTTAACCCTATACTGGACAGGTCGGAACATAAATACACGCACCCGGCCCCCTCAGCCAAAGCCCTATGCATACTGTTGCAAGCATTTAAGCTCTCACCTGCAGGCCCGTGGATATTCACATTACGCTGCTCCCCAAGACCTGTAAACTAGGTTAGATTATATTTTTACAGGAGAGGACACTCTGGGGGAATTCGGGGAGGCGGAATGTACAGCGCAAGTGTTATCAGATCATGCCCCGATTGTGGTTACGTGGCGAGTTTCCCCCCAAGAGCCCGTATGCCAACGTGGAGACTGAGGAGTGAGTCCCTGAGAGACGAAGCATTCCGGTAACAGTTAAAAGAAGGGGTGCAAGATTATTTTACGCACAATACAGGAAGTGTGGAGTCAGCGGACACGTTATGGGAGGCCTTCAAGGTTGTGATCAGAGGGACAGAAATCGCCAAGGCAAACGGGGTTCAGGCCGCAATAGAAAATGAATTAAGCAAGGCGGAACCTAAATTGGAAGCCATAAACGGGCAGCGTGATCTCCGAGTGGGAGTGCTTGTGAGGCTGTTGCCCTGCAGCAGGAGTGTTTAGTACATTGGGATACATTAGGTAAATTGAGTAATAGGAAATATTTGGAACGGAACCCCGCTGAAGGAGATAAACCTGGGAACTTGCTAGCATGGTTGTACAAAAGAAAGACGGAGCGGAGCATGATTCGAGCAATAACAGCAAAGAATGGAGTGACTTGTGAGACACAACAGTACATAAACAAATGGTTCCGTGAGTTTTATACACTCCTATATGAAGAGACATCAGAAACCCGGGAATCAGAGATAGAAGAGGCTTTAGAGTTTATAGATCTTCCAAAGCTAGATGCGGATGAAGCAGACAGGCTGGAGGCCCCCATAACTAGGGAAGAGTCGGAACACACCATTAAAGGGCTGCTGTCAGGAAAAGCTCCAGGTACGGAGGACTACCTAGCGGGTTCTACAAAGAATTCATGACAGAAATGACGCCCCATTATTGGCAATGCTGAACGAATTTCTAGATAAAGGCATTCTGCCACTGTCATTAAGAGAGTCAATTATACTCCCATTACTGAAGCCTAATAAATCTGATACCGAAGGTGGATCTTACAGACCCCTCTCACTGCTAAATCAAGATGGGAAGATACTGACAGCTCTGATGGCTAACAGGTTGAAGCCAGTAATTCACAAACGCATACACTAAGATCAGTCAGGTTGTGTCCCAAACAGGAACATCACAGGTAAGCTAAAACGGCTGCATCACGCCATCGATCATACCCAAGACAGCGCCCAGCTCCTGGCAGTAACCTCGCTGGATGCAGCCAAAGCTTTTGATTCGGTCACGTGGCCATGGCTACTAGCAGTGCTGAAAAGTTTCGGTATTGGCCCAACATATATTAAATGGGTGAAGCTACTATACAGTAACCCGGTGGCTAGAGTTAAGGCAGGCAACACAATATCTGAACAATAGATGTTAAGCAAGGACACCAGACTGGGCTGTCCTTCGTCACCTACGTTATGTATATTGGCCTTAGAGCCGTTAGCTGTATACTTATGGAAAGAATATCATGAGGCTGGCATCAGAATACAGGGCATACGCACCTGATCTCCCTGTATGCGGATGATATGCTTATTTACCTACAACAACCAGAGATTAATTTACAATATATATCGGATGTGTTTTCACGCTATGCAGATGTCTCTGGGATTACAATAAAAGCACAGTAGTCAACCTTATTCCCCCTTTCAGGTTACAGGGGAAGTTCTGGCGGGGCGTTACCAGTGTTACCGATTAAATGGCAAATTGACACATTTCGATACCCGGGAGTTGAGACTTTCCACAATCCTGAAGTAGAACATATGCAGAACATGGTGAAGGCGGGGAATAAAATGGAGAACTCCATGAAATTTTGGGTGAAGCTGCCGCTTTCGTTAATGGGGAGGGCCGCGTTGTTGAAGATGGTAGTGCTTCCGAGGTTGCTTCATAATTTGACCAACATCTCATATAATATACCCAGAGCCTTTTCTAAGAAGCTGAACACGACTTGTCAGAGTTTTCTATGGCCCAATTCAAGGTGTAGATTATCATTGGAGAAATGACAACGATCATATGAACAAGGTGGGATAAAAGTGTCGGATTTTGAGGGGTATTTTGTGGTGTGCCAACTACAGTTTGCCACATACTGGCTATCTGATGAACAGACACAAGACACAGAGTTACTAGAACCGGCATGCACCCCTTTATTTCTGAAGGAGATGGTGTGGACCACAGTACCACAGGATCCCAAGCTTCCTCTGCTGCTGAAGCTAGGCATGACAATGTGGCATAGGGCCTGCCACTTTCTGGGCAAAGACGCACCCTATTCACCCCAGACCACCGAGATCCATGTGAATGATGCTGGCATAATGCCCAGGTAGCAGAGTGTGAAACCCAAGTACACAAAAATGGATGTTACACAGGCTCTCCCCCATCAGAGAGAACATAACTGGGTGGTGTGCAGTAAAGCTGAGGACCAATCCAGGAGTCAAGCATGCCGATTACCATACGCTTATAGCTGCAGATCACTGACATTTGGAGGGTCCTGCCAAGCAAGAGTCAGCCACAACACACACAGGCACCTGTGGATAAATTATACGAAGCCATACAGCTCATAGTAAGGTGCAAGCAGGTCAAAACGGAAATGGAGCAGACTGCCCAAGCAGATAAAACTGATTATTTGGACATGGCGGATATAGTTTGAGATGTCATAAGCAGCACCTAGAAAATACGCCGAGCTACCCCAGAGAGCATGCGGTGGGACAGCAGCAAACCCACCGTCATAACAGACTGACAGGCAGCGGGACACACATGCCAGTGCAGCATAATCACTACCACAAGTGTGGTGGATCGGGACGGCAACAAGCCATGGCGTCCAAACCCCAAAAAAGGTAAGGAAAGCATCTCACTTTGGAAGCATGCACCAAGACTGCGCACTCGGCAGAGAGTCTGGCCGAGGCAACCTCAACACCTCAAAAGGAGCAGACGCTGGCAGATGGAAATCAACAGATCCTAGTGGCCATATCATCTCTGAAGGAGTCTCTTGAAGCTAAAATAGATGCCATCAGCATAGATGTAAGCTTGCTAAGACATGATGTGAGTGCACTCGCCGAACGCAAGGGAACGCTGGAGAATATAGTAGCGGAGAATACCTGCGGTCTTAAGGACACTTCTGAGGAAGTCAGGGTACTACAACAACAGGTGCGTAATCTGGAGGACAGGGCAGAGGATGCGGAAGGCAAAGCCAGATGCAATAATGTAAGAATTATTGGACTCCCGGAAGGAGAAGAAGGGTCAAACTCGACGGAATACATAGAGACAATGATGCAGCAAGAAATTGGTCCAGGCGCCCTCAACCAAGGCTTCACGGTCAAGGGATTGAGCTGGGCAATTGTTGGGAGGGTGGAGGGTAAGGGAGTTGGGGTAGTTAGTTGGGAGTTAGCCTACATGTCCACACTGTATATAATGAACCTGAACTTGAACACTGGTCTACTGATATGCGTCAGAAGCTTTAAGTATGATGAGGGAACTTAGAATTGTGTCCCGGAATGTCAGGGGCCTTAACAGTTGTATTAAGCATGATAGAACTATGACTTACCTAAGGCGGCAGAAAATTGATATTGCACTCCTGCAGGAGACTCACCTCATGAAAGAGAAACAGACTACACTTGCCAAGAGATGGAGAGGAATGACGCTAGGTTAGTCATACTCTGCTTATGCTAGAGGGGTACTTATATGGGTGGCACCATCGATACCTTTAAGAGTGCTTGAGACCTTCCAATATAAAGAGGGCAGAATGTTTGTGCTGCAAGGGAGGGTTGAACACTGGGAATTCTGTATAATCAACACATATGCACCAAAACAAGAGACTGTGACTTGCTTTCGCACGTTATAGCCCCTAATTAGTCCACATAGAGATGGCACATTGATATGGGGAGGTGACTTTAATTGTATGCTTAACCCTATACTGGACAGGTCGGAACATAAATACACGCACCCGGCCCCCTCAGCCAAAGCCCTATGCATACTGTTGCAAGCATTTAAGCTCTCACCTGCAGGCCCGTGGATATTCACATTATGCTGCTCCCCAAGACCTGTACACTAGGTTAGATTATATTTTTACAGGAGAGGACACTCTGGGGGAATTCGGGGAGGTGGAATGTACAGCGCAAGTGTTATCAGATCATGCCCCGATTGTGGTTACGTGGCGAGTTTCCCCCCAAGAGCCCGTATGCCAACGTGGAGACTGAGGAGTGAGTCCCTGAGAGACGAAGCATTCCGGTAACAGTTAAAAGAAGGGGTGCAAGATTATTTTACGCACAATACAGGAAGTGTGGAGTCAGCGGGCACGTTATGGGAGGCCTTCAAGGTGGTGATCAGAGGGACAGAAATCGCCAAGGCAAACGGGGTTCAGGCCGCAATAGAAAATGAATTAAGCAAGGCGGAACCTAAATTGGAAGCCATAAACGGGCAGCGTGATCTCCGAGTGGGAGTGCTTGTGAGGCTGTTGCCCTGCAGCAGGAGTGTTTAGTACATTGGGATACATTAGGTAAATTGAGTTATAGGAAATATTTGGAACGGAACCCCGCTGAAGGAGATAAACCTGGGAACTTGCTAGCCTGGTTGTACAAAAGCGAGACGGAGCGGAGCATGATTCGAGCAATAACAGCAAAGAATGGAGTGACTTGTGAGACACAACAGTACATAAACAAATGGTTCTGTGAGTGTTATACACTCCTATATGAAGAGACATCAGAAACCCGGGAATCAGAGATAGAAGAGGCTTTAGAGTTTATAGATCTTCCAAAGCTAGATGTGGATGAAGCAGACAGGCTGGAGGCCCCCATAACTAGGGAAGAGTCGGAACACACCATTAAAGGGCTGCTGTCAGGAAAAGCTCCAGGTACGGAGGACTACCTAGCGGGTTCTACAAAGAATTCATGACAGAAATGACGCCCCATTATTGGCAATGCTGAACGAATCTCTAGATAAAGGCATTCTGCCGCTGTCATTAAGAGAGTCAATTATACTCCCATTACTGAAGCCTAATAAATCTGATACCGAAGGTGGATCTTACAGACCCCTCTCACTGCTAAATCAAGATGGGAAGATACTGACAGCTCTGATGGCTAACAGGTTGAAGCCAGTAATTCACAAACGCAAACACTAAGATCAGTCAGGTTGTGTCCCAAACAGGAACACCACAGGTAAGCTAAAACAGCTGCATCACGCCATCGATCATACCCAAGAGAGCGCCCAGCTCCTGGCAGTAACCTTGCTGGATGCAGCCAAAGCTTTTGATTCGGTCACGTGGGCATGGCTACTAGCAGTGCTGAAAAGTTTCGGTATTGGCCCAACATATATTAAATGGGTGAAGCTACTATACAGGAACCCGGTGGCTAGAGTTAAGGCAGGCATCACAATATCTGAACAATAGATGTTAAGCAAGGACACCAGACAGGGCTGTCCTTGGTCACCTACGTTATGTATATTGGCCTTAGAGTCGTTAGCTGTATACTTATGGAAAGAATATCATGAGGCTGGCATCAGAATACAGGGCATA